>NW_027555514.1:211009125-216451625 GCF_003287225.1 Phascolarctos cinereus
TGTAATGGGCATGATCTCTTCCGAGAGGTTTTGCCAGGTCGGCTCTCCATAAAAATAAACCATTCTTCACTCACTCCGAGCTTAGTTTCATTTTTAACTAGAAGGCTTTATTTCTCTAAGGCCTTATTTCTAACAGAAGGAAGAAAGAAAAGTATCAAAGTAGCTGAAGAAGGAAATGGCAAATCATTCCAGTATCTTTGCCAAGAAAACCCCAAATGAAGTCACAAAAAGTCGGACATGACTGAAAAAAATGACTGAACAACAAAGACACAATTAATCAACAGCTTATAGGGGTGCTAATAAAACTGTACTGTGACAAGCACAGCAGTAAGGGCCTTTCTGCCCTGTCCAACTGAAGAAGTCTAGGACTTTTGGGGTTCTGTTGGGAACCCCAAGATTGTGGTACCGGACCCTGCCTGAAAGAATTCAACTCAAATCTTTTTCCAGTCAAAGGAAAAGTTTATTAGTGATAAAACACATAGGCCAGGTGATGCCCGTAAAGACAAGTGGGCATGAGAAGGGCTCAGCCTTGTGGGCCTGAGATTCTCAGCCAGGTGATGCCATAAAGACGAGCCTGCATGAGAAAGTCTCAGCCTTTTGGGCGTGAGATTCTCAGCATCTGAATGGGGGCCAGGGTGGATCTTAAATACTAAAGTAACTTTGGGTGGCCAGAGAAGGGGGTGGCTGGGAAAAGGGTCTAGGTAAGAATTCTAATTGGGAAGGTCTGAGAGATTGAATAGACAATGGGAATAGCTAATGGAGGAAACCGGAAGGCATCGGTCAAAGGGAGATAAAGGGAGTAGTTTAAGTGTTTTATGGGGCCTGTAATGGAGGGAGCTGGAAGGCATCTGAGTAAGGCCAAAAGGTGGAGGCTAAGGCTTCCAAAGGGAGATAAGGAGCTGGGGTCTGTAGACAAATGGGAGCCAGATTCCCTTTGGATCGAGGGGGGAGAGGAGATCTCTGCTTGAGCTCACCCCATCACAACCTCAAGGCTATCCCTAAAACTTTTGCTACACTTGAAAATCTGGAGCTACTCAAGTTTGAGAGACTTTGGAGTCAAATCTGTCTAGGACCAATGCAGAGGTTCCCCTGACGCTTGAGTTAACCTTTAGTCACAATGTCCTAGAATGGGAGTGAATTGCCAAATATATGTACCAGGCTGCAAAGTATCCCCAGTGAATACCTAACAGCACCCTAGGTTTCATCAGGAGGTTTGGGGGGGTAGACCACCAAGGAGAGAGGCATCTTTACTAAAGTGGAAGTGAATGGAAAACCCCAACTGGGTCTAATCAGGGTGAGTGCATTAAGAGAATGGACATTAATTGCTCTTGGGAGTTTGAACTTACTTGTTCAGGCCCTTTCCGATGCCAGTTATTGTGGGTAGGGCCAAGTGGAAAACCTCAGAGTTGCCTAAGCTATCTCATATAGTTTATACTAAACAAAATTGGATCCCCAGAGGGGGATAACAGGTATTTCCACCCTAGTGATAGAATTAATATCAAAGTATTTTGCTATAGCATCTCCCCTTACAAACCTATATTGCCCATGAGGGAGAGAAATGACACCTGGGAGCTTACAGAGGACTATAGTTGAATGAAGTTGTCATGCTCATCTCTGTCATGTCATGTTCATAACCTTGTTAATGTAGTGGACCAAATGGCCCAAGCCCAGGGTGAGCCTCACAGTGTTGCTTACCAATGCTTCCCCCTCCCCCCACTCACTCCTGTTTCTTCGACTGAAACTAGTCAGTAACAGTTTGTTTCCATCTGGTAAAGAGTTCGGTATGTCTTCACTATCCTCCTCAGGGCTACCTGAACTCTTCCTAATGCAGCTAGTCTGGTGGTCAATGACTTGAAAAAGGTCCCACTCCCTAAAAGCAGGATGTAGTGATATCCATCACTACATCGAAGATGTGATGTTAATCAGGTTGGCAGAGGTCCCAGATGTGACAGTAGCTCTTATGTGGGACAAAGTATAGGAAAATCCAGGGTCCAGCTTTCACAGTTAAGTATATGATGAACCCAGATGATTCTGGACCTAGACCGTAACACAATACAGAATAAGCTACTGATACTTATTTCCCCACAATGTAAAAAGAAGGTGCAGAGATTGTTGGATTATTGGAGTTTTAGAGGACCCACATTCCCTTTCTGGGTATGCTGATGGTCCTTAATTCCTGAGTCACTTGTAACTCCGCTTCTGTCAAGTTAAGTCCCAAGAACAGGCTAAAACCCTGGAAAATCTAGTCTCTTGCCCTGGGCCCTTTGGATGCTGTGGGGCCCATATTTTTGGAAGTCTCTAACAATGAAGTTGAAGATGAGTACAGCCTTTGATAGCTGCCTGGGGGTGGCCAGACCAAATGACCATTAGGATTCTGGACCTTCAAGTTCCTTTAAACAGCCATTCATTATACCACTTTTGAGAAGTACTTACTTACCTATTGCCAGACCCTAGTTGCTACTGAATGACATAGAGTCATACTGTCATCCTCTGTTCAGAGTTGGTTATCATGAGTCGAGTGATCCAAGGTGGTCCTTCTAACAAGATGAATGTGGCACAGGGGGCCACTCTTGTTAAATGAACATGGTACATTCAAGATTGTACTTACCTAGATCCCTTAGTTGTTATCACTCTTCATGAACAGGTGGCAACTCTGCCAGAGACCAAAGATCCAGTCAAAATCGAAATCCCTAATTCCTCTTCAATGAACCACCCCACCCCTGGCCAGGACCCAGCTCCTAAGGGATATCCATTAGCCTGGTTTATGGACAGCTCTGCCCAATAGGAGAAGCAAGCACAATTGGCCTTCAGTGTCCATTAACTTGGTAATAATAGGAGATTCCCTGGGAAATGGTGATCCTGGAAAGTTCTTCCCTTAGGCTGAGCTGCTGGCCTTATAGCTAGCATACAAGACAGCCTTGAGGGACAGAGTCGACAAGATGTTGCACCTCCCATAAGCCATGTCAACAGATTGATGCCATCCTAAGAAAGGGGAAGGCTCTGTCTCGTTCTGGTTTCCAGGAAGTCTTCTTTTTCCTTTTCAAGCCCATCCTTGTATCATTCTCTGCATGGAGTCTCTCAGTTTCAAGGTGCCTACCCTCTCAGGGGGTTCTTTACACCCTGGGGAAAATAGCTTGTCACCCTCAACTGACCCCTTTTCCCCTGGGATGGGCTTCCAAATATGGGACTTGAAGGATTATGGAGTGAAATTATGAGATGCTTTACTTTCTAATGACCCAGGGAAGGTTTCTGTATAGCTATGGTGATGATGAATTTATCTGGAAGGAGAACTCCACAGCCTATTTGTTAGCAATCCTGGTTTTCAGAGAATATGACGTCTTAAATTATGTCCCCTTGACCTATATTCCAGGTCAGTTGTTTTAGGCAGTAGATACTTTCTACTTTCTCAATCTTTTGACTTTGTTTTACTATTTCTTTTTATCTCATGAAGCCTCTGAGTTCTGATTTTTCAAGCAGTACACTATTTGGGTTAAGGTTTTCCACCTTCTATTCTGAGCTATTCTCCTTCCTTTTTCCCTCTCTAGAGCTCTTAAAAACTCTAATTGCATTCTTTTTCTCTTGCTTCATGTCTTCTAGCTATTCTTGTAGTTCCTGTGGCCTGGCCATCTTTTCTCTGAAGCTTTGCCTCTATTTGTTGTGGTGTTATTCTATCTGTCTCGATTTGCTCCAGGGTAAACACTCTTAAAGTTTTTAAAAAAAATTTTATTCTGAACTTATACACACATACACACACACACACAGAGTATTTGCCTATACACATCCGAACATAAAGATTGCATATGAAGTTTTAAATCTCATTTTACACCACTTTTTAAAGTATGTAATAAATTTCATTACATTAAAATTGTCTTGCCTGTCTGTGAATCCTCCTGATCCCCACAGAATTTCTGCATTATGTTTGATGTTCTGTTTACCCATGTTTTCCCTAGCATAGCTCTTTTCCTTGTGCTGACAAACTTCATGTCCATTTACTGGAGCTCCTTTTGGCTTCCCCAGTTTGACGCCCCCCCCCCCCCCGCCCAGCTACCGCTGGATTTGGGCTATCCTTTTATCCTTTTGTGCAATCTTGGACTAGATAAAGGAGCCTACCTCTCTTTCTCTTTGGTTTCTCTATCATTGTTCTATTTGGGACTCTCTACAGATAATTTTTGCGGGAGATCTGGGAGATCCCCTCCTATCTTTATATTAACTGGAATTATGAAATCGTTCACGGTCTCCACAGGGTGACATTGCAAAGCAAAGGCCAAGAAGATGGGCCTTTGTTATTCTGCTGCTCTTCCAGTGAGGAAGTGGCCAGTGGTGGAGGAGGGAGGCCTTGCAAAAGAGGAAAGGCCATGTTTGTCTGACTTGAAGCCCTTCCTGGCTGATTTGGAGCACTGAAGCAGCAGAAGGGCAGAATGTTTTGTATCTACAGTTTTGACTGTGCCCACTTTAATAAATGTGTTCCCTTTGTGTCTACTGGCTGACATTAATAAATGGACCACCTACCAATGAGGGCTTATGAGCTGTAGCTTTAGGCGGGCAGACTCATTAGAACACCCTAGAACCCGAGAGCAGCAGCCGCCTGGAGTGTAAGAGCAATCAATCGATCGACAAACAAGCATTTCCTATGTACTTACAATGTTCTAAACACCGTGCTAGGTGCTGGACATCAAAATACAAAGAATGAAATAATCCCTACTTCTATGGAGCTTACAATTTAACTGGTGAGACAAGAAATTATATAAGTATATTAGGAATAAATACAAAGTAGTTGGGGTAGGATAGACACTAGTTGTCGTGGGCATTAAGAAAAGCACGATAGTAGTGGCTGAACTGCATCTTGTAGGAATAGAGGGATAGAGGTGGTAAGGAAGGTGTGAATTCCAGGCTTGAGGGATTGCCAATGCAAAGGCATGGTGATAAGACATGGGGAATATGTGGAATGAATTAATTAATTAAGTAATACATGTGTAATTATAAAGCTAGGTTAGCTGGGTCACAGAGAAGGAGAGGGAGAGTAATATCCAAGGAATGTTTTAAAAGCTAAATGGTGGTGGTGGGTTATATTTTATCCTAAAGATATTAGGAGCAGTGGAGTTGAGTAAAGGAGTGACATGGTGGTAATTGTGCTTAAGCAAAATCTTTTTGGCCACAGTATCTAGGATGGAGAGACTTGAGGCAGGGAGACCAATTAGGAAGCTGTTTCAAGAATCTAGGTCAGAAGTGGTGAGGGCCTGAACTAAGGTGGTAGCCAAGTGACCAGGAAGGAATAAAATGCAAGAGATATTATGGAGATAGAAATGGCAAGATCTGCCAGCTAGTTGAATATCTGGGATGAGGAAGAGGAAAGGTAATGTTGAGATTCCAAACCAGGGACCAGTTCAAGTTGGGGTGTACCTTAGAAAGATAATATTCCATTTCTTTTCTTCTACACTTATATTTTGAATCTGGCTTTCCCTTGGCCAGCTGCCAGCTGTGGGAGGGGGTATAGTCTAAGTCTGCAGGCAAGGGACCTCTGGTGAGCAGTAGGGATAAGGCAACCCTTGTTAAAAACCCATACATGGGCACTAGATACCCTGATGAAACCCCTTATCTGATGGCTTGAATGTAGCTCCATCTAGTGGATAAATTATGTATTATGCTCCCCTTGTTGATTGATTAACTTGCTTTTTTAATGCAGGCTACAGGAGGCAAGACAGAAATGTTGTGGACTGTTACTGCTACTACAGCACCTGGAACATCCAAATGTACCCTTAGCCCAATCCACCAAGCATAGCAGGGTGCCTCCATCTGGGTTTTTCTTTAATATTTATCTAAATTCAGCAATTCTTCTTCCCCTTTGCCCCAGGGCTTGCTGTTACCAAGTTTCTTTCCCTTCTTACCTACCTTTGTTTTACCCTATGCCCCCTTGTGGCAAAGTTTTCTTTATCTGTTAAGGAGACAGTTAATTAATCTGACAAACTTATTGGTTGTTATTATTCAGTCAGTCATGTCTGACTATGACCCCACTTGGGGTTTTCTTGGCAAAGATACTAGAATGGTTTGCCATTTCCTTCTCCAGCTCATTTTATAAATGAGGAAACTACAGCAAACATGGTTAAATGACTTGCCCAAGATCACACAGTTAGTAAATGTCTGAGGCTGTGTTTGAACTCAGGTCTTCATGACTCCAGGCCCCAGCACTCCATCCACTTTGCCACCTAGCTGCCATTGGACCATTGTGCTAATGAGAAAAAGCTATGGGAACTCCTCAGGGAATTCTACAGTGTGTGGTTGGGTTTGCAGAACCAGGGCCCTGAGCTGGTACAAGACACTTGCCAATAGGCCTCTATTTCCTAGGCCACAAGATATGAGAAGTGTGCAAGCCAGCTGAGGGATAGTTGTCAGGGTCTTTGGAAATGCTGTATTGCCACAATCAGGAGAGAGATCATAGCTCTGATAGAGTAGTAAAGGCAGGGGTACTGTCACCTGGCCCTACCACAGCCTCCATGCCCTATGAGGTATGGGAGAATCTCTGGGAGAAGATGTGAAGTGTCTGTACTGAGAGCTGCTCAGCATCAACAGCCCTACAGCTGCTCCAGTCAGGAGTGAGGCATTGGTCAGGACCGTAGCTGAACTACGCGGAAGCTCGCTGAAGCATGATGCAGCATGGCTGCAGCTCTCACTTCCTCTCTGTCAAGAACGAAGTTACCTAGTTCCCCATCCCCTACTTTACTCTAGCTCTCAGAGTGAGTTCATGACTCCCAATCTTCAATTTTTTTGAGAATGTGTTCCTTTCCTGAATTTCCCATGTTTTTAAAGGAAGCTAATTTATCTGAGATAATATCCATTGTGTGTGCATCCCTGGAGGATTAAATGTAGATAAAAGAAAGGCTATAGTCAATCAAGGACACAGAAGGAGAGAAATAGATTCTCCGCTTAATCACTAGGTATCTCAACTGGGGGCTCAAACTGAACAAAACAGAATTTACTCATTTTAATATATATATAATATTAATTATTAAACATATTAATGAATATTAAATATATTTAATCAATCATATCAATTTAATTATTTATTATATAATATATTGTATATAATTACATAATTATAAAATTAATTATTAATATTTTAATTAAATATATATTTAATTAATAATTATAAAAATAATTATTAATTAATAATCTATTATTAATATATATAAACTAAATTAAATTAATTTAATATCTATTAGATTAAATCATATAAACTAGATTAAATTAATAAATTAAATAATATAAAATAGATTAAATATATTAAATTATATATTCTTACATATTGGGGATCTATGGAGATATGTGTATATCTCCATAGATCCCTAAAAGGAGAGAAGAATTGAATTTGAATATTGCCACACATAAGACATGCCAGCAGTTTTCTCATGGGAGGAGATTTGATAAGTAGGTGGGAGTTAGCTCTGCTCAAAGCAGTGGTCTTGAGCAACTTCCCTTCCCATTATCTCTCCCTTGGCAAGTTCTTAACTCCATCCCTGGTACAGCTGAGAGTGGTGATTAAAGAGAAAATCATACCTGAAGAGAGCAACAGGGGCCAGAGAGTGAGAGACATTGTGACTAGCTCTCCTCAGCTAAAATCCCTCTCTCTCTCTCCTCTCTCTCTCTCTCTCTCTCTCTCTCTCTCTCTCTCTCTCTCTCTCCTCCTTATATATGCATATATACATAATTTAGCTTTTCAAAAAGTTATGTTCCAAGAATACTACCCAAAATATGACTCCTCTCCCTTGAAAGATTAATGACTCCAGAACTAGAATCCTGGCACAGTAATTGAGACATGAGATGAAGGACAAAATTGGGATGACGACAATGAAAATGAATAAAAGGAAAATAAATTAATCTGAGAGATAAGGAAAAATTACCAGAATTTAATGATAGTTTGAATTTTTACAGAAAATCAGAGTAAAAGGATCTCAGACGCCGTCCAGTCCAACCTATAACAAGTAGGAATCTATTCTATACTATCCTTTCAGCAAATGGATGACTGCTCGTCCATTCAGATATTTGTGAAGTACTTAGCACAGTGCCTAGCTCATAGCATTTAATAAATGCTTGTTTTCCTTGTCAGAAAAAAAAGAAGTCAAAGATGACTTTATTCACCTTGGGAGACTGGATGAGATGTTATGGACAGAACAAGGGCGAAAGGGAAACCAATTTGGGGAAGGTTGATGGTTTTCTGGCATTGCTCTATTTGCATGGTACATGAAGAGACATCCTATATGCCGCTGAAAACAAAAATTAGAAGTCAAAGCTAGAAATATAGATTTGAGAGGTGATAATTCCCAGCACATATAAGAATGGAAATGGATGAGCTCACCCCAGGAAGCTCTCAGCCCAAAGGATTGATGCTGTGGTTTTTTGTATGAGGGTGGAATTTCATTGATGCTTCTTACTGGTAACTCTGGATCTCTTGAACCCTTCCCTGATTCATCATCTCTCACCTAGATTATTACAGCAGTCTTCTGATTGGTCTTCCTGCCTTAAGTCTCTCTCCAACCTCCACATATGATATGACTATATCACTCCTCTGGTCAGTCAACTCCAGTGGCTCCCTGTTACCTCTAGCACAAAATAGAAACTCCTCTGCTTAGCTTGGCAGTTAGGTGGTGCAGTGGATAGAGTGCCAGGCTTGGAATAGGGAACACTCATCTTTCTGAGTTCAAATCTGGCCTCAGACATTTACTAGCTGTTTGACCCTGGGCAAGTCACTTAACCCCATTTACCCCTGTTTCCTCATCTGTAAAATGAGCTGGAGAAGGAAATGGCAAAACCCTCCAATATCTTTGTCAAGAAAACCCCAAATGGGGTCACGAAGAGTTGGACATGACCAAATGACAACTGCTTAGCTTTCAAAGCACTTCACAACCTGACCCCAAACTATCTTTCCAGCTCCACAGGATATTACTTCCCTTCCCCTCCAGTGTGATCCAGCCAGACTAGCCCTCTCTGTGTTCCTCACACACAGCACTCTAGCCATCCCCTAGCTATGTGCTTTTGTACTGTCTATCCTTCATGCTTAGAATAAACCCTTCCCTCCTCTGTACCTCATAAAAGTCCTCTCTTCCTTCAAGAGGACGGTGCTTTTCTAGGTCCATCTCTCTCTCTCTCCCTCTCTCTCTCTCTCACATACACACATATACACACACACACACACCAGCAATAGCTAGTGCCCTCCCTTCTCCAACTACCTTGCATTTATTTATTCCCTTATACTTATATATATATATACACACACACACACACACACACACACATATATATGTATGTATATATATATGTATATATATGTACATATATATATTTCCCCATTAGAATGTAAGCTCCATCACAGCAGAAATTGTTTCATTGTTTTTGTATCCCCAGCACCTAGCACAGTACCTGGTACAGAGTTTGCATTTAATAAATGCCTGTTGATTGTTGAATTTCCTGAGGCACCAGGCCTTTCATCCCAGGCCTTAAAAAAGGACAGAACCCACTTTCCCCTTTCCCCCATCCTGGAAGCCCCCAAGGTCAAACTTCCCCTTTGCTACTACTCCCCCCCGCCCCCTTCAAGTAGCTGGACCTACCTGATGAGCTGATAGTTGATGGGAAGACAAGGTACAGGGTAAGATATTCCATCTTCTCCACTGCCATAGCTCAGTCTCTCCCTGGTTCTTGTGCCGGTAACAGGTTCTGGCTAGGGAGGAATGGACTAGGTACCAGGCTGGTTCTCTTTGAAGCCTTTCATTTGAGGCAATTAACTATCTGGTTTCTCCCTTCCTAAAACATGTTAATTCCAATTTGGATGACTCAGGAAGAATTCACTTTTCTGGTGACTGAGGTCCCACCTAAGTAATGAGGGGCACCAAACCAGACATTTCTATCCCTGCTTATAGCTAGGACTGTGGCAAGAATGGTAATGCCATTTCCTGGCCCCCTCCTCCCAGGATGGCTACCTCAGGAAGAAGAGACTGGGATTCTCTTCCCTTCTATCCTCTACTCTCCATTCACGGAAGGTTTGGGGGAAAGGGATGAAATGATTCAGGTCACCTCCCTCCCTTTCCATTTCTCTAGCCACAAAACCAGCCCCATAACAGAGAGATGTCCATAGTAGTTGTATAGGGAGAGAGTAATGCAGAAAGGGGAGGGAGTGGGGGACTTGGTGGGAGGGAGGGAGAGAGCAGTGGAAGGAGGAGAGGGTGGTGTGGTGAGCTGAGCAGAGCTGGGCGTTGGCCTGATCTCAGAGGAAAAAGGAGGGCAGAGAGAAGCATCTTACCGCAGTTGGCTGACCTTGGATTGTTGAACCTTGGAATGCTGACCTCTCAGTGAACAAAGTCTACACACACACACACACACACACACACACACACACATACACACACACACACACACACACAGAAAGCATTAATCCAGGACCAAAGCTCCCTAAAAGATTTAGAGTTGAGGCCTCTTGTACAGCCTTACTCAACCTGACTACCATAGAATGTTATAGCTAAAAGGGACCTTACAGATGATCTATTTCAAACCCCTGAGGCAAAGACAGGTGAACTCATGCCAGTTAGGGGCACAGCTGGGACTGGGATCTAAGTCTGTGTTTCCTGTGTAGACGTATTACAGCATGGTACTTGGTCAGAAAATCTTAAGTTTTAATCCCAACTCTATCTCTTACCAGCTGTGTGACTCTGGACAGGTTACTCCTCCTCTCTGGTCCCATTCTCCTCATGTATAAAATGGAGTTGAGACTTCTTCCATTGCCACCTCAATGAACTGCTAGTGCAGTGAATAAAGCACTGGGCCTGGAATCATCTTAGACCTAAATTAAAATCCTGACTCAGATACTTACTAGCTGTGTGACCCTAGGCAAGTCACTTAGCCTCTATTTGACTCAGTTTCATCTGCAAAATGGGGGTATGTGGCTGGCAAATAGTATTGCTATATAAATGCTTATTTCCTTCCCTCTTGTATGGAATTTTGTTGTTGAGTCATTTCAGTTGTGTCTCACTCTTTGGGACCCCATTTGGGGTTTTCTTGGCAAAGATACTGAAGCCTTTTCCTTCTCCAGCTCATTTTACAGGAAACTGAGGCAAGGTAAGTGACTTGCCTAGGGTCACACAGCTACTAAGTGTCTGAGGCCAGATTTTCACTCAAGTCTTCCTGACTCCAGGCTTTGCATTCTATGCACTGTGCCTCCCAGCTGCCCTCTTGTATGGAAAGCACTATCTAAATTTAAGCTGATATCATTTCTTTTTCCATGGCACAATGCTCTTCTTGTCTGGCTTAGTTTCTTAGGATTAGAGCTTTTGAAGGGAGGGAACTTAGAATTCATCAAATCCAACCTGATCATTTTTTGGATGAGGAAACTCAGGCCCAGAGAGGAGAGGTGATTTGACCAAGGTCGTGCAGATAAGTGACAGACCCAGGATTCAACCCCAGGTCTTCTAATTCAAATCTGGCCCTCTCCAGAACACTCCATATTACCTATCTCTAAATGATCAATTCTAGGGACTATAGCCAGGTCCTTCTTTATGTGGATTATTATATGTATACAAAACGTTCATGTGGATTGTACGCAGATACATGTATCTAGCTAGATGCAAGTTTTATAATAAAGATATACAGGTGTCCCAAAAATCTTAGTGCAGTTTTTTAGCTCTTAAAGCTTAAAACCGCGGTAAGACTTTTGGGACACTTCCCATGGGAATGTGTTGAGTGTACACACATCTCTATTGCTGTTCCTTTTCTTCTCTCTACCTCAGTCTTGCTCAGTTCCTCCTCCCTCCCTGATCTCTGTCTTTGTCCAGTTTAGCCTCCTCCTATTGACTGGTCAAGACTGAAAATCAATCTCAACCTCTCTTTCTCTTGATGAACTTTGGCAGGACCTGCCTGATTCCCTCCTGTTCTTAAGACAGCTGAGCAAGCCTTCCCCTCACTCATTCCTCCACCCCTTCCCATCTCTGGAATCTCCTCCTTTTCCAGTAAAGTCTGTGACAGAAGGGCACAGAGCTGGAGAGGAGGGAGAGCCCAATAAATCCAGACAATGGAGAAATGGGCCCCTTTCAACGAGCTTCCGTCAGACCAGAGCCAGCACAAATGCTCCTTGCCCCTATTTCTTCCCTTCCCACTCTCTCCCTCCCCCAAAGAGCTGATGGAAGTAGGGTCTCAGGTCTTGGGGCTAAGCCCTCACGAATGCAGTGATATGGGTTAGGCATGGCTCTGCAGGGACTGTGTCTTTAAGGCTAAGAGTGCAGGCTAGCAGCTATGGCCAGAGTCAAGCACCCAAGGTGGGGGCTGGAGAAGGTGGGGGGGTGGGGAAGAGCCTTTTATCCATTAGCAGTGGAGCTGGCGCCAGGCAGCAGCCTTTGATGGGGCTCTGGGGAGCAGGGAGGTATCTACCCACCCCCACTTCTGATGATTTTCTACACATACATACATACAGCAAAGGAATACCAAAGCAAAACTGTGGTCCCTTACACCTCATTCTAACTTAAATTGGGGTTGGAGGGAATGGGACCGAGCAGGTTGGAGGGAATGGGACCGAGCAGCACCTACATGCTCAAAACAAGGGCCAGGTGTCTTGGTGTCTGCTCTATGTGGTGATTTTTTTCTCACATCTTTCCTCTGTCATCCATGGAGCAGAGGGGGCAGTAGCCCTATCATTATATATCTTCCTTCATCTATATTTCTGTGTTAAACATCTGCACCTTGAACCCTTCACAACATTCTTGTGTCCCCTCACATCTATCCCCTTCCCACGCAATTTACTTTTCCTTGAAGGCAGGGATCAACCCTGACAACACCCAGCACAGTGCTGGGCACAGAAGAGCTGGTCAGTAAATACTGAGTGACTTAGATTAATTCCATCTGATATTAATCTGGGGTCCATCTCCTCTGTTCACCCCAAGTGGACAAATCTGCTTTTCCCATCACCCCCAAGTCAGAAATGCTGGGCCAAGCCCTGGCCCAGAAGGTGAGGGGACTGAAAGGTTTGTAGAGAGATGGAGCAGCCCCCCTTCCCGCTCGGCCTCCACTCAGACGAAGCAGTCAGGCCAGTGGGAGGAGTCAGCCCCCCCTTGTGCCTGGCTGGGCTATAAAGCAGCCTCTGGCTCCATCAGCATCTCCTCCCCAACCCCCACAGCTGCTCCTGCAGTCTTTCCCTGGCTGGCTGTGTGGCTCCAGAGTCCTCAGCCACCATGAGTCACTTATCAGGCCTTAGAACTAGCTCCAGCTCTACCTCATACCGACGCACCTTTGGGGCACCACCCTCACTGTCCCCAGGCTCCTTCTCCTACTCCTCAGGTTCCCGCTTTTCCAGCCGCCTGCTGACCTCTCCATCCCCCAGCTCCTCTGTCCGTCTGGGGAGCTTCCGGGGACCCCGGGCTGGGGTAGGTGCCCTGCGCTTGCCCTCAGAACGCCTTGACTTCTCCCTGGCCGAGGCCCTGAACCAGGAGTTCCTGGCCACCCGAAGTAATGAAAAGCAGGAACTTCAGGAGCTCAATGACCGCTTTGCCAGCTTCATAGAGAAGGTTCGGTTCCTGGAGCAGCAGAATGCAGCCCTACGTGGGGAGCTGAGTCAGGTCCGAGGCCAGGAGCCTGCCCGAGCAGACCAACTGTGCCAGCAGGAGCTTCGTGAGCTTCGTCGGGAGCTGGAGTTGTTGGGCCGAGATCGCGATCGAGTGCAAGTGGAGAGGGATGGGCTGGCAGAGGATCTGGCTGCTCTTAAGCAAAGGTCAGGGGAACTTGCTCAGAGAAGAGAAGGGGCCCAAGGAGGGGGGCAGGTGGGGAGGGAGGAAGGGACGTGAAGCTTGAGAGGATATGAATCACCTGTTGGGGGGAAATCTACAAGGGAGGCTTGGGGCATGGGAGAAGATGGGGATGTGTATCAGGTGGCCTTATCCACTCTGCTACTCTCCCGGTGCCACAGAGCTTGGGTGTGGCTCACCCTGGATCCAAGCTGGATGTAATACTGCCTGGATTCTGGCCCTTTCTTTGTTGTGCCTCCTGGGGGACATCCCCATCTCCCTCCACACTCAGTCCTTCACAGACCCTTGAGAGGAACACTTAGGAGGACCTAAAGCAATCACGTTACAGTGCCTGATTCCTCTAACTTTGTGTTCTGGGGTGGCTTCTACCCAGAACTCCTAGTTCTTGTATCAGATGGTACCCAAGGGAATCAAAGGAAAGGGTCTTGCGGGGGGAGTCTGAGCAGTGTTTCCTGGGCTCAGTCTCTTACTATTGTACCTGTCAGGTTGGAAGAGGAGATACATAAACGAGAGGATGCAGAGAATAATCTGGTGCTTTTCCGGAAGGTAAGCAGGGTGTGGCCCCTAGCGTGGATCCTGGATCCTCTTCCATCAGCCAAGCTGTGGCATCACTATAAGGCACCTGTCCTTTTCCCCAAAGAGTCAGGGATCTCTGGTGCTGGGGGAGGTAGATGGGATCTCTAAGGCAGTCAGGAGCAGGATCATATCCTTACTGAATCTGACCAACTCACTGCCCTCTCAACAACCTGCCCCTGCTTCTGCCTAGGATGTGGACGATGCAACACTGTCCCGCCTGGAGTTGGAAAGGAAGATTGAGTCCCTGATGGATGAGATAGAATTTCTCAAAAAACTACATGAGGAGGTGGGTGGCTGATGGGAATGGGGGAGGGAGGCAGGAGGGGAAGGGATAAGATCTAACTCTCAAGAGGATCTATTAGGAGGGAGGGGCCTTAGTAGGGAGCTGACTCCCGCCCCTGCTGTAGAAGTGGTGCTCACTCACGCCCATGCACCATCTGGTGGTGAGCAGCAGAATTGTATCCCTGCAAGCAGACACAGGAGAGGCCCAGGGGCAAGGACAATTCTGTCCTCTATTGGGGAGACCAGTTTCTAACTACCCTACCTGTTCATCTTCGTAATTTCTTCTTTTTTTCCCCATTTCTACGTGGCATGTGTGTGGGTGTGGAAGAAGAGGGGAAAGGGTGGGTTACATGGGGCTGAATCTGTCCATATGTCTAGGACTTAGGGGTGCCTTTGCCTATTCTTGGGTGGCTTTCCCATTACTGGAATGGCTGGCCTGGGTGCAGTTCTGACCTCTTGGGTGTGGCATACATCTGGTGTGTGGATGGTATGGGCAAATATGCCCAGTGTCCATTAGATGTATATCCGGATAGTGTGGTGGACCCACATGGGGTGTGGTCATTGGGTGGCAGGAGCTGAGGGACCTACAGGTGAACCTGGAAAGCCAACAAGTGCAGGTGGAGGTGGAGGCGACAGTGAAGCCAGAGCTGACGGCAGCACTCAGAGACATCCGCACTCAGTATGAAAGCATAGCAGTGAAGAACCTGCAGGAGGCAGAAGAATGGTACAAGTCTAAGGTGTGGACCTGGACGCTGGGGGATGCAGGGGAAGAGGAACTGAGGACAGGGGAAGCTGGAAAAGCAAGGTGGGGGGAGCAGAGGCTAGAATGGACAACCTCAACTGTGTCTCCCCAACCCTACCCAGTATGCAGACCTGTCAGATGCAGCGAACAGGAACCATGAGGCCCTTCGCCAGGCCAAGCAGGAGATGAATGAGTCCCGAAGGCAAATCCAGAGTCTAACCTGTGAAGTGGATGGGCTACGGGGGACTGTAAGTGCCGGGTGGAGGCTGGGGCTTCTATGGGTTACCTGAAACATGGGCATCAGGGGACCGGGGAAGGGAGTGGCCAAATAAAGAGCCACTCTCCTACCCCTGGTAGAATGAGGCATTGCTTCGGCAACTTCGAGAGCTGGAAGAGCAGTTTGCCCTGGAGGCTGGGGGGTACCAGGCCGGGGCTGCCAGGCTGGAGGAAGAGCTCCGACAGCTGAAGGAGGAGATGGCCCGGCATCTTCGTGAGTACCAGGAGCTGCTCAACGTCAAGATGGCCCTGGACATTGAGATTGCCACCTACAGGAAGCTGCTGGAGGGAGAGGAGAGCAGGTGGGAGTAATGGGGTACAAGGTGGGAACAGACAGGACAGGAAAAGGAGGATGGAAGAGCTGGGGGAGTGGGAGGAGGGAGCAGACCTGGGTAGGGATAGTATTAGGTAGAGATGGAAGGAAGGAAGAAGGGAGGAAAAGAAGGAATGAGGGAAGATAGAGAGGAGTTGTCAAAGAACTAGAGAAAAGAAGGGGTTGAAGATGTTGAGAGACTAGGCAGGTGGAAGAATGCCCCATCTCTGATCACACTGCCCTCACCCTTTCTCCAGGATCTCTGTGCCAATCCACTCCTTTGCCTCCTTCAGCATGAAGACATCTGGTGAGTCACAGACATAGACACACACATTGGCTGTTCTCATACCACCTTCTCCACCTCTAGATGCCTTCACTTTCCTACCCCAGTGGATGATAGGATATAGTCATAAGGGACCTTAAACAATTTGACTGAAATCCCTCATGGACAGGAAGTGATTTGCCCAAGATCAATAAGGAATAGGGCAAAGAGTCAAGTCCAGATCCTCTGATTTCAAATGCCAGGCTCTCTCAATTACGCCATGTCTTTACTACCTACACCTCTTAGGTCCTCTATCCCAGCTCTGTTTTATAACCCAGGATAACTTCTATTCCCTATTTCTCCAAGGAGGCAAGAGATTTTAGTCTCTCCTCTCCACAGCTTCCACTCACCAACAAACATTTGATTTGGAGGGGCCTCAGGATCAAGTCCCAGGTCTGCCAGTGACTATATGATCTTGGGCCAGTCACTTAATAGTTCATTTTCTATGACATTTTAAGTTTTTGAAAGCCCTTTCTCAACAACGCCCTGAAGTAAGCTGTCCAGGCATTATTATCTTTATATTACAGATGAGGAAACATGAGTATGTTACCTTTCCTCAGTTTCCTAACCTGCAAAATGGGGATAATTATAACTACCTCAGACTTGTGTGGCTCAAACGAGAATGTCTGTAAAATGTCATAAACCTTAACATGCTGTGAAACTGTGTAAAATGTATAAACTATTATGATTATTTCCTTTCCCTGTCTTCCCCTCCATCCACCCCCTCAATACTCTACTCCCTTAAGTGCCTGAGCCTGAACTTCCCTCGGACACCCACAGCCGAAAGATGGTTTTGATCAAGACCATAGAAACTCGAGATGGGGAGGTGAGTTGGGAAGCACCTGAGGGTCTTCAGGAGGTCCTTAGTTTTGTTCTTTATTTCTGTGAGCCACAACAACAGAGGGAGGTGGGCGTGATGGACAGATGGGTAAAAGCTATTGTTCCTTAGGCCAGGGAGGGGTAAACCCCAGCTTTCACGATGGGGGGGGGCAGTGGGAGCCAACAGGCCTCAACAGGCCACTAAGCCTATCCTTCTCAGCAGGTGGTGACAGAGTCCCATAAGGAACAGAGGAGTGAAATAGATAAATCTTCCACTCACAGCTACTAAGCCTTCAATGAACCGAAGATGCCTACCACTCTCTCCCTAAACTTCCAGATCAGGGGTCTGAACTAGCCCCTACACCCTGCATGGTGCTTGGGGCCTAGTTCCCACCAAACCCCAAATCCCAAGTAATGTAATGACCCAACTGTGGGTCATCCCTTTAGCTGGTGCTGTGGACGCATTCTCCAATCTCCCTGGCATAGGGCCTCCTCCTTCCACAACATGAATGTGGCCTCTTCTTGTCCTTTTGCATATCTGTGGCCTAGCATCCATCCTAATTGCACCCCTTTCCCACCAATGGGTGAGCCCATTGACCCAAAGATGACCCCCTCTACCCTGTAACCGTATGCAGTCCGTGATCCCTTCCTCTGTCTCTGCTAAATCTCTGCATTTTGCTTTTACCATCAATAAAGTAAAGTTACCATCAAAAGAGACCCTTGGCTCAGAGCCTGATATGGGATAGGGTGGCGGGAGAGGGCTTTAGATGGCTTCACCACAACCCTGCAGAGGGAGCATGGGCGGTACCCCCTGGGGGAGCCTGACACGATTCTGGGGTCACCACCAGGCCAGGTAATGCTCTCAAGGGCCATAGGACTAATTTTTAATGTGGTCAGACCATCATAAGGTGGGGGAGGGGAATGCCATCAAAGACCCCTGAACCAGTGACAACAAAAGGTCAACTTCCATGATGTCTAGTCTTAGTAGTTCTATACTCTTAACATGGATGTGTTTCCTATTTCCAGTTTTTGCAACTACAAATGCCCATGTTCTTCTGCAAATGTAAACAGGTCAACACAGCTTGCCAGGGAACACAGACATACACAGGCAGGGGACTGGTAAACTGACGCTTTTTTCTCCTTGGTGAAAGATCCTCCCAACCCAGCCCCAATCTAGTCAACTCATTCATACAAAGAATCCAAAGAAAAGGCTGTTACTTAAAGCCAAGATTTTATTGTCCTTCCTCTAGAAGCAAACCCCAAGGCAATTTCCCAGAGCAGTGGGTCAAGTTAGTTAATAGTAAGAAAAATTGTTTAGTATACAGAAGGTTCTCGGGTTCTGGAGACCTCCACATAAGATTATTTTATATAGTGTGAATTTGCCTGTTGACACAGGGAAGGGAGAGAAGGACATAGAAAGGGGGCTGCATACCACCCCCCCTCCCCGAGTTGTGGAGGAAGGGGGCCAGTATAGGTTCAAAGACAGGTGAGGGCCAGGGACAGAGAAGGGACAGCAGGAGGAGGAACACTGGGATCAGGGCCAGCCACGTGGGGGCCTTGGCTAACGGGGAGGAAGGAGAGGTGGGGTGAGACCTAGACACACTGGGGCTGGGCATCGACAAAGACAGAAGAGCACAGCCATACATGGGGACGTGTGTGCTTGGGGCCTAGTTCCTACCAAACCCCAAATCCCAAGTAATGTAATAACCCAACTGTGGGTCACCCCTTTAGCTGATGCTGATGATGCATTGTGGGGGGCCAGACACCTGGCAGGTGGGTGGAGTGGAACAAATATCTCCTCTCTCAGTGCAGGAGGTTTCAAGAAGGTGAGGTAATCTTTCCCAAGTCAGTTCTTCTGCTTTTACATGGAGGATTTTTTTTTAGGATTTTTTTTTTTGGTGGGGGGTGGAGGGTGGCAAGGCTGCCTAGAGGCAGGAGTGGAAAGAGAGCACAGTAAAGTTGAACATAGATGTTTTTGAGGAATGCAGATTTCTTTCAGAATTCTTTAGTAAAATTGAATTTGGGTAATGTGAGAACTGTCTGTACTTTTTTTCTACTTACCTACAAAATCTCACTATTGTGTTTGTTGGGAAGATCTCTCCCTCTTTCCTAAACTGTGATAATGCTCATCTCAGCCTGTGAAACAAATTTTTGAAGCTCTCTAGTTCTTGTAGATAACATAGTTTGCATCCTAAGGAGTCAGAAGAAGGATGTATCCCCGTCCCATTCTCACTATCCCATTTAGCCAATCACTGCCATAGAATACCAGGGAACCAGAAGAATTTAACCATCTTTTACATGGACAAAAATGGGAACCTTTTTCGTATAATGTGGAAATGCCTGTGAGCCATTTTGGGAGATATTTTGCTACCGATTCTACCCAGACCACCACCACCATCAAGCTGATTTGAGATAGCAGAACTCTGCTGCAAAAAGCCATCCTGCAAACTTCTGAGACCTCTGAGGGTTAACATCCACCCCTTCCCTACTTGCACCTCTGGGAGCTGCTATCCCTTCCCTTCTCCCAATTGTTTGCTCCCACAGATGATCTGAAATGACAAGCCCCGGCAGTCTTGGGATAGCTGGTGAAGAGTCAACTCAAGACACAGACCAGAAAAGGATCTTATCCACACCAGTTCCGAGACCTCTCCTGGCTACAGAGAACATCTTTCTTTCTCTTTTTTTTCTTTCTTCTTTTTTTTTTTTAAGGCAATTGGGGTTAAGTGACTTGCCCAGGGTCACACAGCTAGTCAGTGTCAAGTGTTTGGTCTATGGCCGAATTTGAACTCAGGCCCTCCTGACTTCAGGGCCAGTGCTCTATCCACTGTCCCACCTAGCTGCCCTATAATATCTTTTTCTTTTTTGATGAGACAATCAGGGTTAAGTGACTTGCCCAGAGTCACACAGCTATTGAGTGTTATGTGTCTGGGGCTGGATTTGAACTCAGATCCTCCTGACTCCAGGACTGGTACTCTATCCACTTTGCCACCTAGCTGCCCCTTAAAGCTCTCACCTTGTCCCACGTTTTTCAGACAGCAGGTTCAACCAACTAACCTCAGTGGAACCATCATTCATTTTATTCATTCGACAAATACTTGAGTGCATATTACATACCTATGATCAGCATCATTGGGCAATTTTACAGAGAGTATAATTCTTTTTTTATATTAATTTATTTTAATTGATCAACAATCATTTCCATAAGCTTTTGAGTTTTAAATTTTTCTTCCCCTCCCCCCCAAGATGGTGTGTAAGCTATACATCCTATTAAGTGTATTTTCACATTAATCATGTTGTAAGGGAGAATTAGAACCAATAGGAGGAACCACCAGAAAGAGGAAACAAAACAGAAGGAAAAAAAATAGCAAATGGTATGTAAAGAATATGATTCTTGTCTTCACAAGAGTTATGGTCTAGTAATGGAGATAAAACAGGGACAGAGATAGCTATTTTTATTAAATATCATGAATGTTAGTATCATTCTACCCAGAATGCAATGGCAGCTAGGTGGTACAGTGAATAGAGCATTGGACTTGGAGTCAGGAAAATCTGAATTCGAATGTGACCTTAGACACTTACTAGCTGTGTGACCCTGAGCAAGTCACTTATCCCTGTTTGCCTCAGTTTCCTCATCTGTAAAAGGAGCTGGAGAAGAAAAGGGCAAACCTCTCCAGCATCTGCCAAGAAAACCTTAAAGAGGGTCACAGAGAGTTGGACTAGATTGACAACAACAAAATCCAGAGTGCACTTGGGACAATACAGGTATCTTGTTCTCTCTCAGTCCTAGAAAGGATTAGGACAGTCATAAATTCTCTTTCCCTCTGTGAAAACTTGTGGAGCTTTCTGGTCCTCACAGAGATCTATATTAAAAACAAGTATTGCAAATGCAATCACTACAGCTCCAATTAGAGATAATATGTGGTGGTAAGAGTATAAGAGAGGTCTGAACAAAAGGCGATATAAGAAGTTGCAACCGGGAACCTCGGAAAAGGCTTCAACAATGTGGAATTTGAGATGGGCAGGGTAAGGTAGGATTTTAATGGAAAGTGATAGGGGATACAATAAATAAAGAGTTCCTGAGGGGAAAGAGTGTGAGAGAAACAGATGATGAAAGGCCAGGGTAACTCATTAACCATGCACCTTATTACCTCCCTAAAACCCCATGAGGGGGATGGTACAAAATAGTACAGTTACAGTTGAGGAAACTGAGGTTCAGAGAGCTCCCTTAGGAAGCTTGATTATAGGCACGCACGAAGTTAAGTAGAAGAGTCAAAATAAGTCCAAGTATTTGGACTGACTATTCTACCACATCACGAAGCTTCTCAATAAAGACAGATACAGTATGTACTTTATTTAGAAAGCAATGGGGAGCCATAGAAAGCTTCTGAGCAGGGGGGTGACCGATTAGGAGCATACCCGCGACCCCCGAAGGGCTCTCACTCACCCATGCCCTTTCCTGCACCTCCCAACCCCAGAAGCCCACCAAGGACGTTTCAAAATGGCTCCAGGGATGACGTCAAAGAAGCCTGTCGTCAAGCGGTCAGGTCTAGGTCGAACCTGTCAATACTCCCCTTTCTCCCCACCCGAGGGTCCATCCCCTCCCGGCCGCGGGATCTCGTGGGACTTACCCCTACCGCCTTCTTCCCACCGCGACTCCCTGCCCAGGCAGTTCCTTCTCCCCGCCTCCCGCCACCCCAGGCTCCGGGCCAGCGGATAAACCGTTGGGATGCAACCCCTTTGGAAACCGCTCATGCTTTCCGGGTGCGTAGGACAGGGGCGAGAGGAAAAGGGGAGGAGGAGCGGGGACGAGCGCTCCGCCCCCTTCCATGCCCACCAGACCGGACACGCCTACTTTCTGTGGATTGGTCGCCGGGGTTCTAGTCCACGCTCCGTACGAGAGAGCGGACCGGCCAATCAGAAGCTTTGAATGAGTATTTTACAAACTGAAGAAGTGGATTGCTCTAGTTAGCGGCTGGGCTGGGCTGGAAGGAGTTGAGAGGGTGGTCTTATTGCGGGAAGTGACCCTGCTCTTGGACCGTGTGTTGTGGGGTGGGGGAGAGAAGAAAGCCGTGACCGTGGTCCTTCCCCACCCCAGGAGTGGTCACGATGACTACCAGTGGGGATTTGATGGACACCCACCTGCAAACTGCCTTTTCCACCCCCAGCAGGATTCCCGTGTTGGCCCGGAAATGCCTGCTTCTTTCTGGGGGGGGGTCCCAAGCCTCTGGCCAGGAGAATCGGAATCCAAAGGTGAGCTTGAGCCAGGCCAGTCACCTGGGAGGGAGGGGGAGAGAGGAATGGAAGTGCAGTGGGGTTACAGCTTTCCAGCGCTCACACTGAACCCCAGATTTCTGTTCTTCTCTCCTTGCTCCCAGGGGATGATGCAGAAGAAGATGTTTGGTGCCCAGCTTCTCCAGAAAGACCTAGTCAGCCCTAGGCACAAGCTGAAACAGCAGACTGTGGGCCTGAAGGGAAACCTTCGACCGCGGGCCCCACTGGAGGAAATTAGCCTTGGTTCTGTGGGGCAAAATATGGAGGCTGTTCCTCCACCTAGGCCAGGTACTGCTTTAAGGTCTAGAAATGCAGCTCTTCCGTCTAAGCAGCAGTCAACAACAAGGTCGACTGGGAGAGGGGCAAAACTGAATAAGTGCCTGGAGGTTCCTTTGAGTTCTGTTCTTGGGCATCCCCATGATGGTGGTGTGGGGACTAGGACCACTTAGAGGCAGGGTACTTTCTCCCCTATGCCTTTCACCTACTGTCACCTCTTTCTGTCACCTTTCTTCCTTCAGTGGACGCTGGAGATTTGGCCCCCATGCTGTCAAGTGTGGAGGTGACTAGCGGTGGTCACAGATGCCAGACAGGTCTGGCCCAGAGAGTACTGATCCGGGGAAACCAAAACCCAAAAGGTGCCTCCTGTGGGGTACAGGTGAGTTACAGCTGTTGGGTCTGTTCCTAGGCTATGAAGCCTCTCTCTGCAGTCCCTCCGACCTCTACAGACATAAAGGATTCTGTCCCGTTTTCTGGATTTTTGTGGCTGAAATGGGGCCATTGATGATACATTTCCCCAACCTCTGTTAGCTCAAGGAATTCCCACAATTCAAGTGACCCAGGGCATCAGGTCTCAGACTCTAAAGCAGAAGTTCTTAAGCTTTTTCACAGATCCCTTTCTCAGTCTGGTGAAGCCCTGGTCATCCTTTCTTACAATAATGATTTAAAATGTATAAAATAAAATATGTAAGATTACAAAAGAAACCAGTTCTGTTGAAATAAAAGTATAATTTTTTTCCCCCATCCAAGTTCATGGACCCCCTGAAATCTGTCCCTGGACCTGTTGGTAGATCATGGATTCCAAGTTAAGTTCTGGAGCTTTAATAGGCCCTCAATAATAGTACCTGGTTCCAATCAGCATGTATTAAACACCTTCTATGTTCAAGGGACTGGGCTAGATCCTGGGAATGGAAGAGGTGAAATAAGTTTATTCCTGGTTCTGTAGTCATGGAGGGGCAGCTAGGTCTCAAGGAGATGCAGTTCATCTGGAGAGGGGATAGTGGTAAAAGAACATTGTACCTACAGTCCATCCTTTGCATGGAATGTCTTCCTTCCTCATGGGTGCCTTTTAAAAGCCTTCAGCTAAGGCCTGTATCACCTTTTCTGTACAACCTTACTCTTACTTGCCCCCAAACCCACCCTTGAGGTGGAGGCCTGTTTTTATTTTTCATTTGTATCCCCAGGACTTTGCACATAGCAAAGACTTTGTAAACGTTGGATTGTTGTACTGAAACGAATAGGTGTGAAGGGGTGGAATGGAGTTTGAAATGAGAGATGGAGGTAGATGGTGGATCGCACTCTTATCCCTTACTACTCTGTTTTAGGTCCAGACCCCAGGATGTCATACCAGATCTTCATTCTTCAGGAGCAATCAAAAGTCAACAGAAAGAAATGTCATCAACCAGTAAGGAGTGGGTCTGGGCTCAGAGGGGTTTGTTCCATGATAGGTACAGAAGCATGATGGGATAATATTCTACCATACTGAAAAGGAATGACCCAACATATTCCTTCCTTACTATGGGCCCTCCCATGGCCTGAACACTCTAATCAGAAGGCTTTGAGGGAGGGGAAAAATAAAGAATCCAGTACAGTGTAGCAGAACTTCCACTATGGTTTCAGCATCTTCAAACCCTTCCTGACTTTCCAGAGCAGGGGTCACTAGTAACCCAGGATCTTATCTGGGTCTGACTGATGTGTTACCAGAAATTCCCACTATACTGAGTGGCCCTGGGATGCCTTGGAGTATGTTAATAGTTGTACTTTACAGAGGGATAGCCCTGAGTGACAGGTAGAGCATAATTCAACCCTCCTATTCTCTCTGACATCAGGACCCAGATGGGCAGTGATTCAGGACAGCCTTGGACGAGAACAAGGCTACCAGGTGAGGTGAAAATGAGATAACTAATTATAGGGGTAGAATGGAATTATCAAAGCTTGGAGCCAGGAGGTATAAATTAGATGGTACATGATCATGGGGGTGCCTCTTTCTAGCTAACATTCTTTCTGCCCCCAAGTACAGCTTTCCATATGTGCCATCTGAAAGTTTCCTAGCCCCCCCAAGTGGGCGTGATTATCATTTTCACTCCCCTCCTCTCAGGAGAATAAGGGTCCCCAATTTAACAAGCTGCTTCTGAAAATTTGCTTATACTGAACTCTAGTATATAGTCTTAACATGTGATCCCATTTGGGGATTTCTTGGCAAAGATACTGGAATGGTTTGCCATTTTCTTCTCCAGCTAATTTTACAGATGAGGAAACTAAGGCAAACAGGGTTAAGTGATTTGCCTAGGGTCACACAGCTAGTAAGTGTCTGAGGCTAGATTTGAACTCAGGAAGATGAGTCTTTCTGACTTCAGATCTGGCACTCTATCCACTTTGCTACCTAGTTGCCCCATAGCCTTAACATAGGTATATGTTAAATACCAGCTCCAATCCAGTTAGCATTTATTAAGCACTTGCTATGTGAAAAGCACTATGCTCGGCCCCTAGTGTAAGGGGGGGAATATCATGGAGGGAGATGCAAAGACAAAATAAAAAAATAGTCCCTGCTCTCAAGACTATGTTCTGCTTGTTAAATCGACATTTTCAGCTTATGGGAATGAGCCATAGTTGGTGCTCGATAAATATCTGTTGAATCAGTTAATCCTCTGATCATGCTATTCTCTATGCCTGATTGCTCTCCCCAGATGTCTCACTCATCCTTCCAGATTCAGCTCAAATAGGACCAACCCTGTGAAGTCTTCCCTGATTCTCTAGTCCCTAGCCAGAAGTGATTTTGCCCTTTGTCTGACCTCATAGCACTTTATGCTCCTCTGTTAGACTTCTCATTCTCATTTATGTACATAGTCTAACCTTTTTTGTTTTATTTACCATGGAGGTAAAACTCCATGGTATCTAGCACAGTACATCGCATGTGATAAATTTTTGAATGAGTGTCATTCTTTACATAGCTCACCAAACCCCAGGACAGCCAACCGTCCCTGCCTCCTCTGCAATGCTGAACAGTTCCCAAAGTAGACGGGAAACCCACAGTCTTGCTCAGCAGGTGCCACTGAAAGGAACACATGAAGCCCCTCTCCCCATGGTGAGATGGGGAGTCCAGAGAGGACCTTAGAGAGTGGAGGTCAAGGATGTTTGGGAGTGGGGGAGATAGGAAATTCCAGCTTTTGGGAGACTTCCCCAGTAGCAGGTAGCACTGAGAATAAGAGCAGGTGGACAGGGTAGTATCGGTATATCCAGAAGGGTATTACAATGTTCAGAGGCCTAGGTCTGAAACAGAACAGACCCAGGCCTTCCTAAAATGAAACTGACTTTCTCTGCCCCAGTCTTCTAGCCTCTCTGCAGTGGATAAGTTAGCAGAAATTCACTTATATTTACCTGTCTCCCTTCAGAGTAATCCAAGGCAAGGTAAATTGGTGTTTTCTGTCCCACTTTTCTTTGTCTTCTCCCCCACAGGATAGCCCTAGCTTCCCTCGGACCTCTTCTCCTCTTGTTCAGTTCACTCCCGGCCAGGTAGGCCATGCCTCGCCTTTTGGACTGGCTAATCGTGTACCTGTCACCCGTCCATCAGCTCTGGTTTGTACATACGTGGGGTTAGGGTTAAGGAAGGAAGTCACCTGAGTGTGAGTTGTGTGGTCTAACCAGTTCTAGCCACTCTCCGATTTCTCCACAGGCCTCCTACTCTGTGGTACGTCATGTGGCTGTCTTCTCCAAGACTCCTCAGGCCACCCCTGCTCCAGCTCCCAGTGTTCAGCAGGTAAGAGGGAGCAGGAAGCAGTGTGAGTACTGCCAGGAAGAATGGAGACCTAGGAGCAGCGGCACTTGGCACTGTGGGTTTGGCATCCCCTCTGCCTTTGTTCGCTGCTTTTGCCCTGGGTGAGTAGCAGTGGACTGCAGTGGATGGGAGTTGTTACTAACAAAGTCCAGCCTCTCTCTGGCTCTGAGCTTACTCTCAAGATACCCTTCCAGCTTTTCTCACATATACTCCTTAGTTATTAAAATTCTGATTAAAGTACCTTCTCATTCTTCCTCTTGAGAAGCAAATCTTGGGGATCTTGTTTTACTCTTTGTCCCCTAAGCCATATTGCCTTTTCTTAGTGAACACAATGTTTGGGGACAAATAGGCTACTTAGGAAGCTTTTTGCCTCAGAGAAATGAACTGCCTTCCTCTCTGGTCCCTTTTGACAGAAGACCCTGGCATTTTCTAGTGAGTTTTGGATGTTGCAAGGGTCCTAAATGCCTCTTTCCCCATCAGCTTGGCTTCCCAATTGTACCTTTCCCCCAGGAGCAGATTGTTGTCAAGCAGTTGTATGAAGAGAGCTGGGCAAATCTGGAGGAGGAAGCTGAGAAACCCTCCCCCGTAACTCCTCTACACAGAATGTCCTTGGAACTGAGCAAACACAAGGCAGACCCCAGGCATACAGGGGTAGCCACCCCCTCCAACAGGATGTCCCTGGAACCGAGCAGATATGAGGTGGATCCCAAAGATGTTGGGGTAGCAGCTTCATCAAACAAGAAGTCCCTGGAGCTGAGCAGGCACGAGGTAGGTCCCAGGGATGTAGGCGTAGCAGCCTCATCCTCCAGGAGGTTGTCACAGGGACTGAGTGGCCTCATGACCTGTATGTATGTCTTATTTACAGCGCATCAATATCTTGAAGCAGCTACTACAACAGGAGGTAGAAGGACTGGCTGAAGTAGAGGATGGCCACCAGAGTGGCCTGTCTCACCTTAAAATGACTGAGCCCAAGCTGGCTATGATTCCTTATACAATGGAACCCTCAGACCATAGTTCTTCACTTCCCAGCCTCCAAGGACCTATGGAGCACCCTGATGTTGGGGAACCCATCTCCACTGGGGGTCCAGGCATTCAAGAACTCATACAGCCACCTAGCGTTGGCATGCACACCACAGCTTCCACCAACCTGACCTTTTTTCAATGCCCGCTCTGTGGCAGCATTCCTCTCCATTCCCTTGACTCCCTAAGGAGTCCCATGGGCACTATAGGTAAGGAACCAGATTTAAGGGGGAGTGGATAGGCGAAGGCACTCTCCCCTGGATACTGAGGGAGGAGTCCCTCCTTTGAATAAGGGGGTGCCCTATCTTTCCTTTTCCATCTCACTTGGGTCTCATCCACTCTTCATGTGGGGCATAGAAGGGGGAAAATCTTATACCAGAACCTGTGCCATCTTGCTTGTGACCAACTTTACCTTCAGATTGAGTAGTCAAAAAGATCTCTGCCTACTTCTCTCCACGCTTATTTCATTCAACCCCCTGCCCCCAGGTCCTGCTGTCTTAGCCCTGTGCCGGCAACTAAATGCGTGGCTGGAAGCCATTAGACTCCTCTATGAAGGCTGCCTGGATGACGAGTGTGCCTTCTATACAGGGCGAGGCATTCCTGGCCCCCAGAGGATCTGTAAGAATCCTGTGGCCACATGGCTGGAGAGGCAGGAGGCCATGGTAAACCTCACTTGGCAGTGGGAAGTCGGGGTGGGGGTGGACTTGTCTGGCATCGTAGGCCTTTTGCCCAGTGAAGACCCGGGTAAAGAAGAGCTGGCCCTGCATTTTAGGAGGAGCCCAGACTAACAGGATATCTTCTCTTTCTAGGATTTTGTTCCAATCACTTCTCCAGCTACCTAGGATTATTCCAAACCTCCCCACACTTCATTCCTCCTTATTTATTATACATGGACCTTATTTTTTTTTAACCTTTCAATAAAATGTTATGATCATAGTTGTGCTTTTTTTTCTTCTTTTAGGGCAGAAAGAAGAGTAGTTTGAGATTTTACCTCTGAGATAAAGGCATGAAGGCAGCTCAGGCTGCTACTGTGTTAGTTATCCACGAGGTGGCACTACCAACCTTCTCATGAGATCTTTGTACTTATTTCTCAGGATTTCCTTTTCTCCCCCCCCCATGGGTATTCTGTGTATTGAAGGCAGTTTTAGGGTCTCTGCTCTCTATCTGGTTATGTTTAAATTATCTACCCTTCTAGATGTCAGTGGTGTTCTCCTTAGGAGCAAACTCCCTCTCCCCAAACCCCGATCCATCCCACTAGCACCTTTCCTTTATTGACATTTTTCCTTTGGTATTAGATGGGTAAGTAGAGGCACCAGCCTGCAGCAAGGGTTCTTAACCTTTTTGTATTTCATTGATGCCTTTGGCAGTCTGGCAATAAAGCCTACAGATTTCTTCTCAGAATAATGCTTTTAAGATGTATAAAATTGCAAAGGAAACCAATTATGTTTTAAGTAAAAATGTAACTTTTTTCCCATCCAAGTTCATGGACTCTTTGGAGTCCATGGACCTCAGGTTAAGAATCCCTATTCTGGAGGAAGAACCTGGCATCACATCCTGCTCACTCCCAAATCAAAAGCTCTCTGCCAATTAATCTCTCCAAAATAAGGCCTTGATGGGGCCCAGCTGACAGCCCACCTACTAGAAGCTGAGACTTACCCCTGTGTTGAAACCTAGGTTTTTCCTGGGCTCAGTATTTCCCCTGAGGTTCCATCCTTTTTCCACCAGTAATCGCGTGTCCATTTCCCTAGAGTGGTTTGGACTCAAGGTGTGGTAGAGGTGTTTGGAGTCATGAAATGGCTGGCAGTGTAGCTTTCTTTTCACTGTTCCTTCTCAGCCCAAGTCACACTCATCTATACATGTCCCAAACCTTATTTTATTAGAAGAGAGAACAGTAACTGTAACCCTAGCACTCAGTCCAATTGTGGGATATGGTAGGAATGGGGCTGCACAATTTGGGTTTAAAATGCCAGAAAATGCTCCTTCAGTTTACTGACCAAGGCTGGATTCAGTTGCATAAGGACTGAGGAGCAGCCATCTCCAGCCTCTACCTTCTGGAGATGAAGGAGTGGGCAGAGAGGGGGGAGAAGACCAGCATCCCAGCCCAAGGCCTAGCCGTATCTTTGGAACACCTCATGGAGTCCAAATCTTCTGCTCTGGATTCCCTTCCCTGCCCCTAGAAGCTGGTGTCCAGTAGCTGGTGTTTACTAGTTGTACATCACTATCTCCTTGCCTAATCGGTTGCCTACCTCTCTGCCTGTCCTACCTTTCTATGGGGGACATCAGGCTCTGAACCCTTGCCCTCCCTCCCAACCTAGGGCCAAACCATCTCCAGGACCTTCATTTGTGCCTCACCTAACACCACTGGTCCTAGAGCCTACCTACCTTTGTGATGCAATACTTCCTTCAGTCCTCTATTCCACAAGGATCACTCCCCAAATTATGCCTCTCTCCCACCCTGAGGCTTAGCTGGTCCCCTAGAAGCTTTCAGTCTGTTGGTTTATGTCTGGTTTTGGGGGAGAAGCAGGGACTGTGACCTGGCAGTCTAAGCAAAAGGAATAAGATGTGGGCATGGAACAGCTGAGGATAGGGCTCAGCCCTGATGGTTCAATGAGGGTGGGGGTCGGGAGAGGGCTCAGTCCGGGTAGATGATGAAGCCAGAGAAGGTGCTGTACTTGTTGGTGTTCCCACCGTGCACCTTGCCGCCATCCAGCTTGATGAACACCTCGTCCCCTACGTCCAGGTGCAGGATAACGCTGTTGCTGGCGTAGTCGTAGTTCTGGTCTGCATCCTGGGCGATGGCACTGGCCCGGACCTGGGGTAAGGGGACCGATGTCGAGGACAACCTCAGAAGTCCGGGCTCCTGGTACTTGGCCCACCCTCCCCCTTCGTTTTCTGACTGATGGGTTGGCAACCTGAGGGGGTCTCAGTTTTCTCCTGCGGATCCCTGGGAACTCAGGCCCAGGCCCAGTCTTTCTCCCATTCCTACTCCGCAAAACTAACCACGCTGGGGGGTGGGGCAGGGCAGGCCGGACACTGCCAAGGACCGCATAAGTCCTTGGGGGCACTGCAGTATTTGATTGGGTTGGCTGGCTCCCCTCCCTGCAACTTATCATACAGGTCAGTGCCCTTTCTATTGAACTGATTCAGCTTGAGGGCCTCGGGAGCTAGAAGTTCGGGCTTCAGGTCTCTAACCCGCACTTTCTCGGCTTGGACCAGACAGGCAAGAATATACTCTACCTGACTGATCTCGCGAAATTTTAAAGTCTGCTTTTAGGGTTAAAAGCCTGGTAAGATAGACCCAGGAGCGCCTTTCCTCTGTCTTTTCCCACCCCCGCTGCCGTCGCACCTCAAATCTGATTGTCAACCACTCCTCCCCCTTCCTACACCCCTGCCCATCATTTCTTTTCCAGTCCCGCAGGGGCTGGTTATTAACGCATTAATTATTCATTATTATTCTAATCACTATTTACCGTCCCCTGGGCCGCAGCCTGGGAGCCATCCGCCCAGAATACAGAATGGGCACCGCCCCAGTCGTGGCGCGCACACACACACACACACACACACACACACACACACACACACACACACACACACTTCTCAGTTGTCAAGAGACTGGAAGCCCAGAGAAAAAAGGAGACCCAAAGAAAGTCTCCAGTAGGTGTGAATGGACTAAAACACACACGGACACCAGGACAGGCCACGGACAGACACTGAGACAGGGAAACGCACAGCCACAGAACTGACTATGAAGACAGTGGGACAGAGACAAGAAGACACAGGAACAAGCAAAGCATACTTGGGGACCCCAAACCCAGAAGCCATCTGGCATAGCCTGGGGTCACCCTCCGGGCACAACTGCCCGACTGCTTCATATCCACAATTTCCCTTTAACTGGCTCTGCGTTTAAAGAGGAACACACTGAAATCCTCTCCCGTCCAGAGTGCTACAAAGCCAGCTTAGAGGAAAGAGCTTAGCTACTTGCTCTTAGAACCGCAGCGCATAGCTCGCCTACCCTCCTACCCTACTTAGGACTCCCTTAGAGCCTCACCTCCTAGTCCTTCACCTTTGTCCCCCATGGTGTTCTGGGCAAAAAGAACCTAAGCTCCCGTTTCCCCAAAACCAAAGACAGCAGTCACAGGTACTGGCCACGGGGCTTCTCTTTGGACTTCCTTCCCACACCTCCTCCGCCCTTTTGGACTCACCCCCTTTGTGTGAACCACGTAATACCAGGATTCGATTGGATCTGGGAGAGTTCCAACAGGTGCAGGTGTGTTTGGGGACTATTCGGAAGCGTTCGAAACAGAGGGATGACGGGGAAGTCAGAACCTCAGGCACCCGGATCGGTGGGTTCTTAAGGTCGGGGCGCTGCCCAGTAAATTTCTCTCCTCCATTCCTGTTATTTCTTCCTCCGAATATCTTTTCCTTTTCACCTCCTAGACTCTGAACTCCTATCCCACCTTGGGCTGCCGCCTCTGGAAAGCTCGGAAGTGGCAATTAAGAAGGGGAGCAGATCGCTAGCCTCTGCGATTTAGGCAAAAAAAAGGATGCGGGGTCGGGAGGGACGGGAAGGTTGTGGTAAGGTGGTGGCGCGAAGTTGTTTGCGTTTGAAAAACAAATAGCCTTTTTTCTTCAAAATCAGAGCCGAATCTAGTGCGAACCGCAAACCAGCGCCCACCCGCCTGCCAACGGACGTCGGCGGCAACTCTAGGGGATAACAGGGTTGGGAGCTTGGAGCTGTAATTGAAGAGACTCCGAGGAGATGCCGGTAGAAGGGAACCCAGGCAGTTTCGAATAAGCAAAGATAGCAAAGTGCTGGAAACTGCAGGGACCGCCCGAGGGACGTTGGGTCTCGGGGTCGGCAGAGGAGGAGGGGAGGTGGAAGGAGTCTAGATGAGGGAAAAGGACTCGGCCCAAAGTCGGGAAAAACAAGAACCAGATCGGGCAGAGAGACTCAACTATCTGGAGACACCTCTGTCCTGCCTGGCATCCTGTTCAAGGCCTCTGGAGTGTGTGTGGTGGGAGGAAGGAGGGGAGGAGGAGGGGGAGTCAAAGGGATGGGGAGGAGAGAAGCTGTCCCAAGAGGGGAGATTGGATGTGTCCCTCCTGAGGAGCTCAAGCTAGGGTGGTGGAAATAGGGGTGGGGCGGGCAAGTCAGAGATACTGGGCGGTCGATTGGGGACGGGTCCCTCACCTGCCCGTTCTTCATCAGATCTGCCCACATGCTGGTGCCGTCGCCGCCGCGCATCAGCACGTGGTAGGCAAAGAAGTATACACCCGGCATGGGACAGGTGAACTTGCCACTGGCCGCCTCATATGCGTTGCCTACGTTGGTCACCACGTCGTCGAAGCGCAGCACCTCGTAGCCCTCATGAGGCCGACGCAGCCCAGCGTAGAAGGCTATACGGGGAGAGTAGGCAGCAGGCACTGCGCCTCCGGGGCCTGGGCCTGGGGGGCCGGGGGGCCCTTGTCTGCCGGGCTCTCCTGGGGGACCTCTCGGGCCCTGCGGACCAGGGGGTCCCCGCAACCCAGCTTTGCCCCTCCGGCCAGTTTCGCCTTTGGCTCCTGGGGGAAATGGAGGCGCAGAAGCGGGTGATCCGTCGGGATCTGGCCCTCGGGGCCCGTGCGGGTCACAAACCATGCGGCAGCGGCCCAGCATCTCGTAGTGCGCGGGCCCGCGGGAGCTGTGCACGAGCAGCGGGATGGCCACAAGTAGCAGCAGTACCATGGCCACCCCGACGGCCGCGCCCACCACCCGCTTGCGGCGGCTTAGGCGGGATGCGGCCAGGGCTAAGAGGTCTTCCTCGCTCTTGGGCGCAATGGTTGCGGCTGCAGTTATCCTGGATTCTCCTCGAGCAACAGTAACAGGGTCTGGGGCAGTATCAGAGCCTGGGCCGGAACTACCCCCACCCGACGGTTTTGTCTGGCCTCTTGCCCCTGCAGGTTCCAATGGCAGTGGTTCAGACCCCGAAAGTGTCTCTTAAAGCAGCTGCCAAGGGGTTTGGTACTGGGGCAGCCCCCGACGGCTTGATGCCCAAGGACCTGGGGACCCTGCGTCCTCAATTCGCCCTGACTGCTCGACACTCACGGATCCCAGATACCTGGGTCACGGGTTCCTCGAACGGTGTGTTTCTCACGAATTCCGAACTCCTGCGTTCCCGAATCCCTTGACGGTTCGGGTCCTGGACCGGGCGGGGGCTACTCCCCGCAGGCCGGGCGCCCCGGGCTCTGCGCTTCGGGAGGCTCGAATCTGATGCGAACTCTTCATAGGGCTCAGCTCTCTGGCCTTGGGATGGTGCTGACCCCACTCCGGCCCTAGCCTGACAGCGGCCCCAGTCCCGCTCTCCTCTCTCTCACTCTCTTTCTCCTTCTGGCTTTCTCACTCCCTCCCACCCTCCTGGGGTGGCTGAGCGGGCTGTGTGAGCAGCCGCGCGGCGGTAGCCGCTATAAGCGGCCGGAGGCGGAGCGACCCCTGCAGCTGAGAGTGGGAGGGCGGGGGCGGGGCGGAGGACTGGCCCTCCCCTTCGGTCTTTTCCTCTCCTTCTGTACCCCAGGAAACAGCTCTAAGGGGAGGCCCAATTACTCCGCCGCCCCCTAAAACACAGGGCCGGGGCTCCACAAACATGTAACCAAGAGGACTTGGACAGAAGCTTGAAGCAGTATGAAAGAAAAAGACAGAGATACCGAGATGTATGGACAGAGACAACAGGAAAGAGAGGCAGGTAGATACAAGAGAGACTTGGTGGAGAGAGGGAAAAGGGAGAAAAAGACAATGGAGGGGCAAAAAAAAAAAAAGGAAAAAGAAGGCCTTCTCCCCAAAGCGCCTGGCTCTGAGCTAACACAGGGCAGGTGTTCGACATATACTTGTTGAATTGCAATGAAAAAAGGCAACAGACAGAAAATGAGTATGAAGCAGGCAGAAAGAGAAAAGAAACCACCAGGAAATAAAGGGGACAAATACTAATGCAGAGATAGAGACAAAGAAATAGGGAGATAGAAAAAGAAAGGCACCGAGAGAAACGCAGAGAAGGAGAGACAGAGATAGAGTGGGAGAGAAAGGGAGCGGAGACAGGTTGACAGATCTAGAGAAATGTAAATGGAGAGCTGCAGAGAGACACCCAGGTCCGTGTGCGGACTCCAATGTAACACATCAACTCTCTGCAAAGGAAAGAGAATGAATGTGACTGTGTGTGAGAGTCTGTGTGAGACTGTGTATGTCTGTATGACTGAACAGGTCTTTCTCTGTGTGTGACTTATAAGTCTGTATCATGCTATATGTCTATGTGACTGTGTGTTTACATAATTGTATGTAAGTATATGTTATTGGATGTATGTAAATGTGTATCGGTGTTCATGCCTGACTCTGTGTATGAGTCTGTAAATGATGGCATTATGTGATTGTAAAATTATTTGATGCTATTTGGAAATATAACTGTTTCACTGTGTACCTTCATTTGTGTGTTACTATGAATGTCTATTTCTGTGTGAAAGTATTGAGGAGGAGGGTGTCCTCCTTTTGTCTTGTGTATATGTAGGCTGTCTAATTCTACTGAATGGGACACAGTGCACCAGGAGAAAATCCTCAGGATTACAGCATGGGAGAACATGATAGAAAAGGTCTGTCTTTAATCTTAGTGCCTTCCAAAGGCCTCAGCCAAGCCTAGTCCCACAACCCCTCAGCAGGTGCCTGACACATCTACTTCTTACAGAGTGAAAAATTGGCCATGTTTTTAATCTGGAAAAAGGAAAATTATAACCCCTTATTGGATTTTATCAGCCCCTCCCTATCATTTATAATTGGTAGAAAGGGGAGAAATGGAAACTTGCTATGCAAAAAAAAATGTAAATCAGTCTGTAGATTTAATGATAGACTTTGCCCTTCAGTGGTAGTCTGTGCCTTGATTTTTGAGAAACAATCACAAGGGCAGGGGACTTTAGAGTTCCCTCCCAGAATAAGGTGTGAAAGTTCTAGAGGAAGGATACCATTCTTGCATTTCCCAAATCCCTAGGAATGACAAAGGCTGGGTGTTTATAGGACAGAGGATGGACTCAGCAGCCTTGGGAAATTCAAATAGGAGAATGAGAGAGAAGGAAGAGAGATGCTTGGGAACCGGGATGATGAGGTCAGGAAGCTGCTGTCAGAGGTTAGGGCAAGGGATTTGAGTTTTGGAAGATAGTACTGAAGCAGGACCTGGACCATGGGGAGTCACATGTTGCTGCATTACTGGGCCTGGGTTAAACAGTCAGCTTGAGGGGGTAAGGTCTGTGGGACAATCTGTTGCTTTCTGAGCTCCTGGGTGGGTCCTGGCCCTCTTGGGCCAGATCCCTTTTTTTTCTCCCTTCCCTTAGTAAGACAAGGAGGGAAGGAAGAGGAGGAGGAAGAGTTAAGGGGAGGGCTTGATAGCTTGAGAGGGTCAGATGGTGGATGGAGACTGTTGGTGGTGGAAGGAAAAGGAGGGGCTGGTTCTTCACACTATAAATACAAATTTTATTCCAAGGTCTTTGTCACCATTTGTCTTGGGGTGGGGGAGTCTGAGGGCCTCGACAGCCCCTTGCATGTCTAATTCCAAAGCAGATCCCCCAGGCTGGGATGATGGATGGATCAGAGGAGGGAGAGAGAGAGAGAGAGAGAGAGAGAGAGAGAGAGAGAGAGAGAGAGAGAGAGAGAGAGAGAGAAAGAAATAGGACAGAGGAAGCTGGGGTAGGGAAAGCAGTGTGTGCATGGACTCTCTCTCTGTCTTTCTCTATCTCTATCTTTCTCCCTTCTCCCCCCCTGTCTTTCTCTTTCCCTCTCTGTCTCTCACTCTCTTCCCCACTTTCCTCACTTCTGCTTTTCTATCTTACCCTGTGCTCCTCCCAAATTTCTGAGTTCATCCCCCACTGACCAAACTGGTTCCCAGTCTTTGTCCTTCACTTTGCATTTTCTTTTTCCCTCTTTCAATCTTTTTCTTTATCTTTCTTAGCCTCTGCTGTCACCATAGAACCTCTACCTAATCTCTCTTCAGCCTTTTTATCCTCAAAGCTTTCTTCTTAGCCCTTCCTACACCCTTGCCCTTCTTTCACAAACCCTTGTTCACAAACCTCCTTCAGTTCCTCTTTCTCAATCCGTCCTTCTCAGCGCAGACATTCTCTCACCTTCTTGCTTCTCTGGGGGTGGGGAGCAAAGCTGTTGGCTATAGAACTGTGGGAGCCCAGCAGGGCTGCAGCGGGGGAGGGGCACAGAGCACCGTGGAGGGAGCTAGGGGGCCAGCTCCATGAATTTATTCATGTTCTGTTGCACTTTCCCCCTCACTCTGGAATGATGCCTCTAGCTCACCAGGCGATTCTTTCTTCTCCTGCAGCTGTCATTTGACAGGGCTAGGAGGACCAGGGCCTAGCAGCAAACCCTGGGACATCAAGGTTAAGAGTCTGGGTTCATAAAGGGTGCAAAAGCAGGAGAGAGAGAACTTAGTGTCAGCTGATCTGATCAGCCAAAAAGAGGCCTAGCAGGGCTAAGAGATGACTTATAAATGGTGAACAAGAAGAATCAGGTGAGATTTGGGAAAAGGGCTTAAGAGGTGAACCAGAACAGGAATGAGGAGCAGGCCTGAGTCAGGGAGCAAAGGTGGAGGTCCTAGACTGGTTCCCAGTGCTCCCTATTTCAGTCCCAGGTAGACCCCAACACTTACCCAAACCAGTCTGAATCCCAGCTCTACTCCTCATTCTAAATCTAGCCATAACTGCAGTAATTCCAATTCCCAATTCAATCCCTGGACTAACTCTAAATCAGTTCCTAAACTGAACTCTATAACCTTAACTCTATAACTTAAACCTAAAATGACATTATCCCAGCCCTTTAACCCAAGGGTTGACACTAAAAATTTTTGCCAGGGCTCCATCCAGGTGTCACAGTAAGGAAGACCATGCTTTTGGTTAGCATATTATTAGCATATGATTTGCATGAGATATGTATAGCCTATCATTTTCAAGAAGTTTTCATGTTAAAATTTTATGATGTCTGCCTTTAAGGTCATCATTTCTCGATTATTCTCTGTTCCTTCTATACCCTACTAAATTAACAGAAGGAGAGGAAGAAAACAAAGAACAGTGATGGCATATTGCAAGGGCCCATAAGATACCTTTGGAATCAATCACCGTCCCTTGGCCTACTCCAGAAACACAAAGCTCTAACTTATTCTTGCAAAACTCAGAGTGGGCAGAGAATTTAAGGGAAAACCTAAGACACCTCAAAATGGAGAGACAGAGAAGGTAAGTAAGTGAGTGGGGGAATGAGGAAAGAATAGGAACAGGAGAGAGCCCCAGGAAGAACAGAGGGGACTTAAGGGAAAAAACAAAGAGGAAAGGAGTAGAAAAGCAATAAGATAGAAGAAGGGATTGAATCTAAAGAGAAAAGGGACTAGAGTTGGAAGGATCAGGAGAAGATGGGAGAAAATAGGAATGGAAAGAATAAATTTAGTTTATATGTAAAAGTTGGAGGGGTGAAGAAGAAGAGAGTGGGAAGACATTGTCTAGCTCTAGAGGAATAAAGACTTAAAGAGAAAAGCTGGACAGAAAATAGTAGAGGGAAGAGACTATGAAGAAGAGAGAATAAAACCAAATGAATTAAAAGGAAAGGAACCAAAAGGTATGGGATAGAGAAAACTAAAAGGGAAGAAACAGAAAAAGAGGGGAGATTTCTATCTTGAAGATTCAAGGATATACGGCCCACACCCAGGGTTGGCCTAAGGTCCTAGCAAACCTAGGAGCAACCAGAGTTGTGATGTATTAGGGGGTGCCAAAATGGTGTATTTTAAAGATCCCGGTGTAAGAAACAAACATTAACTACCCTAGCTGGCATGGTTCCATTTAATAGTTGTATTCTCATCAACCCTGGAAAAGCCTTCCCACAGACTGTCACTTCTAGAAGAACCTGGCCTGCATCTTCAGGATGCTATTGTTTCCTGAGCTGGGTAGTCCATTGGAGAGGTTCAATATCCCTTTCCTCTCTAGACTCCAAGCACTATCGAGACTGAGGAACTTGTAGCAGATTGAAGTGGAAAAGTAGAGGTTTCCCATTTCCTCTAGGAAGCTAATCCAGAAAACCATCTGGGATGGAAGAATACTGACTTCTTATCAATTAAATACCCTTCCCAAGGCAGTAGAGGACCCTAACCCTTGTTTATTCCTAGATCACATCTCTGCTCTCCACTTTTTGACTCTTCCCTTCCTCAAAATCAAGCAATACCCTTTCCCTCCCCACTCCTTAGGCTACTAGCTCCAGTTAATGAAATGTGCAAGTCACAGACAGCTGCCAGGCCCACTGGTTAATAGATCCCAGAATGACAGGTGAGAGGAAGGGGGCAATGCTAGAAAGATAGGGCATATATGCATACATCAGCCCTGGAATGAGAGATGACATATTATGGGAGATCTATTGACTTAAACTTGCCATGTTGTTCGTGATCTCACCCCCGAAAATGGAGTGGGATATATTAAAGGGAGATGGGAGTGCATAGATGGAGGTGTGGTGGGTGGGGCAAACCAGAGTGAGACCAGAGAAGGGCTCAATTGCCCAGAAAGGAGCAGCAATCGAAGCCGGAGCTATGCCTCCAAGCGCTATAGATCTCCTGCCCAGTGGACTGTGGCCTTTCCACGAGGTCTCCAGTAACCAGTCCTGGGGACCTGTGCTTCGGCGTTGGGCTCAAAGCATTGGTTGAAAGGACGAGATACAGACCCATTTCCTTTCCCCCTTTTAATTTCTACCTGGTCGGGAATGCTGCCGGGATCTGGCCTGTTTCCTGCTCATCTATAACCCCAGCCCTTCTGTGGTCCTGGTCGCGACACAGACTCTTGACTCCCCAGGCTCTGTTCACTAGCCAGGCTCCCCCCATCCTCCATCCATCCCTGTCAGGTGGGCGGCTCAGAGCCCCAGAGCCAGGGCCCGCCGGGTTCCTCCTCCTTCCATCTCTCTCCTCTTCCTCCTCCTCTCCCTCTCTGGCGGCCTCGGCCTTTATTAGGGATTCCAGGGCTGTCGGTCCAGCCATCCATCCTGTCCGCCGGCAATTAGGCGGCCAGACAAAGAGCAGCTTCGGATGGATGAGGGTCCCGGAGGATAGGAAATGTGAAGGGTCAGCGCTGCCGCCTGCGGGCCCCCCCGCACCCCCGCTCCCTCCTCCGCATAATCACCGCGCAGCCCGTCACTCACTCGGGGCCGTCCGGGGACCTGCTGAAGGCTGGAGAGAGGGGAGGAGGGAAAGAATACTTTGGCCCTGGGCCCCAGGAGTTGGAGTGAGGGGGTGGGGTGAAGGTGTGTGAGGGGGGGAGGATCGCTGCCTCCGGGCGCCTCCTGCGGGAAGCAGGCGGGACTGCGATACCAGACGCCTGCGGCGAGAAGATAGGACTTCGACCCTAGGGTTACTCCCCCGCTCCACCCCCCAATTCTATAAAGTGAAACCGAATTGAACCGAGGCAAGGCAAGAATTGCCAAGCATAGAAGCATAGTTTGGGCAGAGTAGGATTATAGATGTAGAGCTGGAAAGGAGTGGAGTGGAGCCTGGAGGAACTGAGCAGAGTCAGGGTTTCATTGCGGCTTTTTTCCCCCCTCTGCCCCTCCCCGACCTGACAAATCGACATCTCAATCTGACAATTACCCGCGGTGGCCTGGGGAGGGGGCTCTCTGGTCCTGTCCCTGATCACCGGGCGGAGGGAGGTGGGCGATCCTGGCAGTGATGAACGAGGCGGGGATGGGGAGGGGGTGCTCCGGGCCCTGAGCGCGCATTCATTACCTCGACTGACAGCTGGGGGTGGAGGGGCCGGTGCGGAGGCGTACGTGCCTAGAGTGAGGCGGGTTGTAGGAGATGGGAAGTTGTGTGTGTGTAAAGGGGTGGTGGTGTGGAAGACTACTTCCTACATTGGTGGGAAGGCCTTTTTAGCCCCATCTCCCTGGATTTATCCCCCTGTTTCTCCTACTAGACCCCACCCCGGACTTTAATTTCTTTCACCTCGGCTGCCCAGCCCCCACGGTTTCTGTTCCTTATTTTGGAATCCATCCATTTCTCTTTTCCAGTCTTAGGCCCCGCTTCAAACCCCATCTCTTCTCAGAGATCATGGTCAGAGCAGGTTTGGGCATTAAAGGCAATCCTAGAGGCTTCTGCAGGATAAGGCTCCCAAACTGAGGAGGGAAGAGGTGGGACAGGCAGCTCTGATTCAAGCCATTGTATGGGGCAATGATTCTCTGGTTCTTTCTGGGAGATGCGTCCATGTGTGAGTGTGGGGTGTGTGTGTGTGTGTGTAAATCTCGTGTGTAAGGGTCGAGGTGTTTCAATGTAAAAGTGTCAGGGATATCGCCTGGGTGTGTATGTGTGATTGGGGCGTTGTAAATGTGTGTCCCCAAGTGTGTCGGTGTGTCTTTCAATATGAGCCGCAGCTCTTCAGTGTGATGGCCTCACCGCTCAGCTGTCAGATCCCTGTCTCTGGCTCTGGAGGAAATGGCAGCGCAAGTGGTGACAGCTGGGGGGGGGGTGAAGGAGGAGGGTCCTGTTAACCGTCTGAGTGCTGGACTAGACCATAGCTCCAGTCCCAGTCACTGCCCATCAGGTAAACTTGAATCTCTGCTCCCTTCTTCCCCCCCCCACCCCCGCCAAAGCTCTTCCAAGTGTCTACGAGACAGAAGAGGACCCCTGTGAATCCAACAGAGATTTAGGACCCAAAGTGGCCATTCTCCCAGAGCTGGAGAACTAAAGTGGCACTTCCCCATTGGGGCGTGAGTCATTGAAGAGGGCTTTGTTATAGCGTTGGGACTTAGTTCCAGTCCCTAGTGACAACAGGAGTCAAGGACTGATGGATTCATGGCATCTTAGAATTGGACTATTTAGGCCAGCTCCTTCCTTTGAAGGAAGAAACAGACTAAAGTCTCAGAGAGGGCTCTGATCCACAACAGCTTAATGCAGGGAGTGGAAGGAAGGCGGTCACCTTGTAAGGAGAAGTGGAGCAAGAGTCCAACCTGGGATAAGTAGGGGTACCTGGATTGGATAGAAATTCCATCTCTGGAGAGTGACCCCAGTTTACTTCTGAGCTAAGCTAGATCCTGTCACTGGCCCACTCATGAGGGTATGGTTAGGTGGGAAGGACCTAATGCCTTATGCCGGGCTAGATCTCCTCTAGTGTTAATTTGGCCTTTAAGTAGGTTGTTCCAAGGAAGAAGTTTGGAGCTGAGGAGCTGAGCAGAGTCAGGGTTTCATTGTTGCTTCTTTCCTCTTTGTGGAGGTAGGCAGCATGGTACAGCGGGATGATCCTTGACTCTGGAGTCAGAGGAGCTGGGTTCTACTCTCAGCTGTGCCATTTCCTACCTTTATGACCTTGGGGAAAACCCTTCACCTCCCTGGGCCTCAGTTTCCTCACCTGTAAAATGGGGTGGGTGGACTACATAATTTCCAAGGTCCCTTTCAGCTCTGTTTTCATGCTGATTGTACTTCAAATAGTTCTCTTGATTTTGCACATTTGGAAAAACACTCTTATAGAGTGACCGCATCAAGCCTGGTGATCTTATATACACTGCCTTCGCAGAGTAAGAATTTTCTGTGCTTGGCCTCTTTTCTCCAGGGACTCTTAAGCCTTGAAATAAAAAAGTGACCCTGGGTCTCTATTGCATCTTTCCAAATTTCCAGTCTTCCTCTTGTACCTCTATTATTCCTGTATTTTCATCTGTGTATTTCAACATATAGCCACCTGTGTTTGTATCTCTCTGTATGTCTCTATGTATTTGTATTTCTCCTGCCCCCCATTATGATTTTTATCTCTGAGGTATCCCTTCTTGAAAACCCCTCTATACAGAAGTGAGATCCGTTGTAGCTGGGCAGGAGGGGGCGAAGAAGAGGGAAAGTGGAAAGCCGGAGACACAGAGCCTCTTTTCCTTGTCTTCTATCTCTGTCCCTGGTGATAACCTGGATCTCCCACCCCGGGGACCCCAGAGAAGAGGGTGTCAAGGCCGTGGCCAATGCTGTGGCCGATTCTCGTTCGATGTCTTCCCCCCTTCTCCTCCTAGGGCCCCCAGCTTGGAAAAGGCAAATTTGACATTTTTAAATCCCGAGCCTTAGAGGGATCGATGAGACCCGAGGGCCCCGCCCGGGGTCGATATTCCTGATTGGGAAGAGGCCGTAGAGCCAAGCCAGAGTGTAAATCACCAGGGCCTGGGGGTGGAGGGAGGATTAAAGGGGGCGGGGGAAGGAATCTGGAATTGGCCGAGGGAATCAGAGAAATCCTGAAGAGAGACAGAGTGAAGAGAAAGACAGAGACCCCAAGACCCGGAGAAAGAAACAGAGCTGCAGAGAGCAAGATTCTCGAAGAGCAACATATGGAGGGGTCGCTTCCTCCCTCCCCCATCCTTCAGCCTTCTCTCCTTCGTTCTGCCAACTCCCCAGCTCCGGCTCTGGTCTCGCTTCAACAACCTCCACCCTCCGCTGCCCCCGGAGCCGCCCTTGGGAGTCCGGTGTCGAAGCCAGCCAAGCAGCGGCCTCGACTTTGGCCGCTCCCGGGGGTGGAAGGGGGTGGGGGAAGGGCAGGGGTTTCGGCTGTCACTAAGCAGACAGGCTGACTTGGGGCTCTGGGGTGGAAGGTGGGGGTCGGAGTGAATTTGAGAGGGAGAAAGGAAGGCGGGAGGACAGAGGACTAGTGAGTGAATGATGGAGACAGGAGGGTGTGAAAGGAACCGCTGGGGCTAGAACAGCTTTCTTAGAGGAAACAGCTGGCTTAGAGGAAAGGTCCGAGAAAGACAACAGTGGAAGGCAGCGAGGTAGTCTCAGGACAGAAGGGAAGCTAGAGATGAGTCTGGGAGAGACAAAATGAGGTTAGGAGAGGGCTTCAGATCCTGAGTCTCCCTGCACCTCCGAAACCAGTTCAGGGAAGTTTCTAGCTCTCTGCAGAGGTTTAGAACTGAGGAGAAGGGAAGTAAGGATTCTAACTCTGGCCCTCAAGTTGAGCTACTTCAGAGAACCTATGGATGAAATCACATTTCGTCCCAGGTCCCCTAATTTTTAGGGTCCCTTTCCCTTTGCAGTAAGGACTAAATGAAGGAGCAAAGAATTCTGCCTAAGTTGTTTAGCTCTGCAGGCCCTAGGCCAGTTTTTTATGAGAAAATACAGCGACTGGGTGGATGTGGGGCTTGAGAAGGTTGGGAGAAGCAGAGACAAGCGCCCAGCACATAGCAGATGCTTCATAAACACTTGTCGATTAATTAACTGAAATAGGAGCATAGGAGAGACTTTTCATACAAAGATAGAAACCCAAAATAAGGGGCTAAAATGAAGAGAGAAGAGTGATGTATGTTTGTGGGAAGAGTTAATGGAATCTTAGCCTTTCCACAAATGTTTGTTTCCAGACCAAGTTCCAAGCAGTCATTCCCCTCCTGATAACTTTCAACGGCACTGCCTTTCCCTTTCCCTGACTACAAGGTAGTGCAGTAGATAGAGCCAGGCTGGACCTGGAATTAGAAAAACCTGAGTTCAAATCCAACCTCAAAGACTGTGTGACCTGGGTAAGTGACTGAACTGCTATTTGTCTCAGTTTCCTCCATTGTAAAATGGGGATAATAATAGCACCTACATCACAGGGCTGTTGTGAGGATTAAGTGAGATAATATTTGTAGAGTGCCTGCACATAGATGCTAACTATTATTACTACTATTTCTAGTGCACTTCAATATACTGTGGAAATTGAGGCTAGGAAGGTAGAGATGAACCAGGAAGTTTAAAGCAGAGTCAGCGATAGAAAATGGCAGCATTCTAGGGCATATATTCTGCAAGGCTACTCTGGAAGTCTCCTCCTTTCCTTTTCTTCCTCCTCCTTCCACTCCCTGACAAGACTCCAAAGCCTGAGCCTAGGCCCCTTCTTCAAATCCCATATCTCTTGTTAACCTAGGTAGCTCCTAGTCTCTTCTCTACCTCTTCTGTCATCCACCTCCCTCTTCTCTCAGGTACCTGTTTATAGAACAATTTGGGAAAAACAATCCGGGCTTAGTGATGGGCCATAATTGTGACAAAGTGGGTTCGGGTGGAGAAAGAGAGAGAGCTAGTATGAGAGGGTGAGGAGGGGTGTAGGGAGTGTTTGTGTGTGTGTGTGTGTGTGTGTGTGTGTGTGTGTGTGTGAGAGAGAGAGAGAGAGAGAGAGAGAGAGAGAGAGAGAGAGAGAGAGAGAGATTATCTTTTCACAGCATCACTTCCACCCTTCTGCCCCTCCATCCCTCTTTTCTCATTCTGATCACCTTCTCTCCCAGACTCTTACTCGATTTTAATTTCTTCTCATTCAGTCTATCTCCCATCTCCTCACTTGTTTCCTCATCTTTCATCGTTTTCCTTCTAACTACTACTTTCTCCCCCCACCTAATTTTCATTCCCAATTCCTCCCTTCTTCTCTTTTGCTATCCTCCTAGAGCTCTATCTTTTCTAGCTCCCACTTTCTATCCTCCATCTTTCACTTATTTCTTTTTCTCTCAACTGCCTCTGTCTCTGCTCACACCTCTCCTTTTCCTGATTTGCCTCTAAGACTGTTCCTTATCTCTTTCCCAAAGATAGATACAGCTGCCCAGTCCTCTTTGCCTCTCAGCTCTCCAGGCTCAGTTTCCCTCGATAGACGTTCTTTACAAAACTGAAAAGGAGGGACCTTTTAGGAGTAAGGGTGAAAGAGAATCTTACCCTTGAACTCCTGCCCATTTTCCCCCTTCCCTGGTCCCACTGAGGATATGGATATCCACATCACAGCCATGAAGTGCCGGATCTAGGAAACACCCCCCCCCAACCCCAGGTGGCTGTTTGCCTTTGCCTCATTGGGTCTCACCGAGCAATCTATGCCCGAGGCACAGGCCTCAGGTATCCCAGTGAAACCTCCCTCCCCATTCTACTGTTTCAGTCCTGCCCCGCCTTTCACCTTCTTCAGTACCCCCTCCGCCAGCTGGTGCGTGCCAAGGCTGTGGTTCCAGAGTGTGAGGAGAGGGCTTGTTTGCCCAACTTCCGCCGCCGCTGCCCGGGTTGTTTGCAGAGCTTACAGCAGCGCTGTGCCGCCTCGGCCGCCCAATTAGGACTCATTCATTATTCAGCATCCTAGCCTCCTACCCTCCCGACACCACCGGCTCCCTACCTCCTCCTACTACTTCTGATGTTTCCTCTCAGATCTAACTAGCCCTTCCTCACTTCCACTCCCACTCCCACTCCCACCCCCACCCCCAGCCCCGGGGAAGTTCGGACCCTTTCCAAGATGGGAGAAAAGGAGGTTATATTGAGTAGATTTAGGAGAGTAGAGTGGCTGCTATGGGAAGGGGAAAATAATAGGTGGGACTAGAAAATACAAGGAGGATCAGCTTTTTTTTCTTCTAGCCATCCTTGCACGCAAGGTCGGAGAAAGAAAGTAGATCTAATCCGCCCCTTGTCTGTATTCCTCCGGCAGAGCAGGCAAGCCTCACCAGGCAATTCGAGGTTGCGTGGGCCAGTTCTCCTGGCCCACAGTACTGAAATGATGGGGAGAGTCAGGGTCGGCTCTTCTCTCGACTCCTTACCTTTCAGCATTTTTATCAAGGTGAAATCAGGCTAAAATGAACAGCAAAAGCATCCTTAAAGGGGAAAGGAAGCAATAAAGAGCACCACGAAGCAGGGAGGCATGTGAAAAGGTTAGAGGCATCAGCTTTGCCCTGGTGGTTGGGGCTAGAGACGGGAGGCTGAAAGGCATTTATAGACCAGTCCAGTCAATCAACAAGCATTTGTTAAGTATCAAATAGGGAGGAATGGGGTGTACCACATGTGCACATATAAGTAAATACGAAAGATACATAAGGTAAATATGCAAAGTGATTTCAGGGAGGAATTAGTATCTGGGGGTTTAATGCCTTTTTACTTATTCATTCTGGAATATATTTCCTCCTCATCTCATCCTTTTGCTTTAAAACAGCTCAAATGCCATCCACCACACGAAGCCTTTTATGATTCTCTCCCCCCTCCATATCCTTTCCTCTTCATTCCCTAAAAATTACCTTGTGTTTACTTTGTTTTTGTATATACCATACTTACATAGAGGGATTGGACTGGAGCATGTTCCATGGAGCATGTGCTCTAGCCCCTTGATAGAGGAAAAGGGGATCAGCTTTCTGGTTGGTCCGATGGTCCCTGTAACTAGAGGGGGAAGGGAGGGCGGGTAGTGGGGGAGTGTTGCATTGAAAGTGGTTGTCAAATGATCCAGAAAGAGCCGCCTACTCAGTAGGTTATATAAAGAGAGAAAAGCTATTCTCTTTATTGAGCATGTTGCTGAAGACTGGGGCAGGTTGCTTGGACTTCTGGGGAGGAGAGAGATTTCTTTGCCCACCCTACCCTCATCAGTAATGATACCTAAAACTCTAGAACATGGCCAGGATAATATGTGCTTGCCTAGATGAGCCTGATATTGGACCTATTCTGGTTTTTTGCCTGGGCCCAGGTCACAAAATATTGATTCTGAGAAATGGGTTTCCGGTCTTGGTGGCTACCTAATAAGTTTAAGGGTTCCTGGCTTCCTCAGTCAGTGCTGGATGCTCATTGGGTTGTGCTTCCTGGGACTACATCACTTCTAGGAGGAAATGGCCACCAACAGGAAGATGCTGCAGCTGAAAGGCCTAAGAAAGCTTAAGCCATGCTCTGGCTAGCTGGACCTTGTGAGTTACTCAAGCAGGCACATGTGAGTTGAAAGAAATATTCCACTGTCCTGAAATTCTTTTTACCTCCCAGGAGAATGTGCTTAATGTGATTAGTTATTGCTTTATGCTTTAAACATTTGCTAATGCTCACTTATGAACCTTTTATGTTTTAAGCAGTTTTGTTTTGTTTTAGTTTTTTTGTGGTGGAACAAATAAATAACTGTCCTATACTCGATGTCTACTTTGTGCATTGAATGGACTTTGTTAGTCTCTTTTGGGGAGACCCTGACATAAATTGTGTTGTAAAGATAGTTGTGAGGGGAGGCATAACAGCAATGAGAAAAGTCTGATCTTGGGGGTCAGAATCCATCAGGATTGAATCTGTGAGTCCAAAACAGTAACTTTTCTGGGACGTGGGCACCCAACCACAGATCATTTATGTGTGTATTCATGTTCATGTTCATATAAATATATATTTTCTCCTTACTGAATGTAAGCTCCTGGAAGGCAGAGGAAGTTTCATTTTTTACTTTATAGCCTCAGTGTCCAGCACAGTGTAAGTGCTCAATAAATGCTTGTTTACTGATCAGGAAATGCTTCATGGAGGAGGTGGCATATGAACTGAATTTTGAAAGAGGCTAGGGATTCTAAGAGGACTAGAATTGAGGAGGACATTCCAGTAGATTGGAAGCAAGAACAGTCTTGAAAAGGCAAGAGAGATGGAATGTTGAATGTGAGGACAAGCTTGTAAACCAACTTAAGTTGGACCATCGTGGGGTAATAAGCTTGGAAAGGTTGACTGGAACCAGATTGATAAGGGCTTTAAATGCCAAAAAAAGGAGTTTGGTTTTGATACCATAGGCAAGAAACCATTGGAGCTTTAAGAGCAGGGAAGGGACAGGGTCAGGTCAGTGTTTTAAAAATAGCACATATGCAGCTAGGAAGGGGATGGGTTGAAGAGACTTCTGTGATTGTTAAGGCAAGAGGTGATGAGAATCTGAACTAGGACTGTGGCTTTGTGAGTGAGAAGAGGACATATTTGAGAGCTATGATAGATAGAGATACAAGACTTGGCAACTGTCCTGGGGGTAGGGGATGAGGCAGTGAGGAGGTGAGGATGTCTCTGAGGTTATATGCTTATGTATATGTATGTTTCTGTCCCCACTTTTTTTTTTTAAACACGGCAGACTCACTTCCTTCTTGATTGGTCACTCCCTTGAGTCACATTTCTGTCTAGTCTGGCTGGGTGATGACCCTGAATCGCTAGGCACTCCTGGGACCTAGTGCAGGTGAAACTAGATGACCTACCTGACACTTCTGCCTGCAGCCTGTGCCACGAGGCAGCTTCAGCCCTTCAGTGCTGGCATCTTGCAGCAAATGGGGAGATTAGTTAAGGGATATTCGGGTCCTCAAATCAGTGGCCTCCAAACATTTTTTTATCTCAAAATCCTATCAGTTAAAAAATTAGTGTGTAACCAATGTGTATTTCTCATTGTGCATTATCATTAGTAATGTTTACTAAACTTTATTTGGCATTTTAATGTTTGCAAAGATTTTTTTATCTCATTTGGTCCTTTTGACAACCTTGTGATGTAGGTGCTATTATTATCCCCATTTAAAAGAGAGAAGAAACTGAGGAAATCATATACATACACTAATATATCATGTACATTAACACACAAAATAGAAATTTGAAAGGATGAAGTAAATTTTTTTATTTCATTTATTTAGTTTATGATATCCCTTTGTTCTCATTATATTTTATTAAAACAATATTTTTAGCGAGACCAATGTAATTTCACATACCCCATTATTTTTAAAGCCTAAGTTTGGTACTATGTGATACAGCAATTCAAAGATCTGGTTCTGAGTTCAGTTTATTTAAATACTTGACTTTAATGGCTGTCATAGCTTGAAAAAAAAAGATCTCACAAAATATGTGTAACCAAATGAAAGAAAGATATCATTGTCTGTGCTTACTAAGTCATGATACTTATATTGCAATTCCAACCACCAATTATGCAAAGGTTTTTGGAAATTTACTAGACAAATTTCAATCTTCCCTAATTTCAATCAGTCCTTGCAAGCTAATTGAAAGGTGTTGCATTTTTGTATCTTTAATAAATGGGTTCAAAATTCATGACAACTCTTCCTCTAGAAGATTTTGAAACAGGTTAGAAAATTATGTTTCTAAATTTTAAAGTATGCAATTATGAGAGTTTTTATAGGTGACTCATCATTTTTGGCAACAAATGCTTAGTTTTTAAATGTCTTGCTAACTGTGATGGCTTCATACTAACATTTAATAATAGCTCAATGTACAATATGCAGTTAGGGCAAGGGTTCTTCACCTGGGGTCTGTGAAGCTGTTTTGTTGTTCTGTAATTTTGATAACTGTATTTCAATGTAATTGGTTTTCTTTGTTATGATTTTTAATGATGTTTGTTATGATTTTTTTCATTCATTTAAAAACATGATTCTGAAAAGGAGTTCATAGGTTTTACAAGGCTGCCAAAGGAGTTCATAATACAAAAAAGATTAAGAACTCCTGACTTAGGTTCATTATTAACAAAACAGGATATAAATTTATATTTCAAATAATATCTCGCAATAATTACAAAATTTTGGAAGCTGACTTCTTGTCAGATCTGATTAAGATTATCATTGTTTTTTTACCATGAATCTAGCACAGAGCTCTCTAAAAGTGCCAGCTCTGCCAATTTCTTGCCTTTATTTGTGCTTCGCAATATTAATATTACAATAATTAGTATTATCTTTCTTTGTGTGAATCTTTTTAAGTGCCTTGTCCATTTTACGAGAGATAGCTTAGTTAAAACTAGCTGATATAATTAATAAATCCACTTAACTGGGTACACTTAAATTGCAATGCTGTACAAATGAAATACAATGAAATCAAATGAATGAGTGTGTCGCTGTCAACTGTTCCACCATGTGGAACTCCTTTTCCCTTGGGATAATTTATTTGCCATATGTGGCACATGACCATCTGACATTCAGGCTTAGTGAAAACAATCGATCAGTCAATCAAATATTTATTAAGTACCTACTATGTGCCAGGCATTATGCTAAGAACACTAATGCTAATTTGTATATTAATTATTAGTAAGTACTAATTTATTATTTTAAAGTAGAGCTTCTAATATTTTCTTCCTACACCCCAAATGGTTTATCTTGCACACCCTGATTAGGTGTATTTACAGCACTGTGGAGACCGCTGTCATCTCAAACTAACCGGCTGAGGCAGTGACAGGAAACTGGAGCAGAGGGAGTGAGGAAAAGAGGAGAGGGTAGCCCAGACTTGAGGCAGGCAGGTGGAGGGTCAGAGAAAGCACCGAATGTTTACTTACATCAATCGGTTAGTACACACTCTAAAAAAAAAAAGAAGAGAGTGAAGAGAAGGGAAGGAGGAAAGCTTATGGAAAGTAGATAGCTCTCAAAGAAGAGGGAAGAAGGAGGAGGGGTGGATTAGGTTGGGGGAAGAGTCAGGGAAAGCTAGGACTAGATGACCTCTGCTCATAGAATCATCGGCTGAGATGTACAAAGTCCAACCAGAGGAGAGAATTTGAAGAGCTAGAGAGTGAATAGGCTGCTGCTTCTGTGACCTAAGGGAGCCAAAGATAAGCTGAAAAGAACCTCGACCCAGACTGTTGAATCTTTTCTCAACTGACTACCCTTTTTACACATTTAGTGGAGTGGGGCAGGAAGAGCAGTGATACTTCTCCCCTAGGTCTGTCATCCTAGAGATTTTCTCAGCCTGGGTCAGGTAGGTCATAATTGGGCCTGAGAGAGTGGGAAGCCTGGAATGGAGGTAGGGGAGGGAGAATGAGCCTGAAGTTGGGCGGAATAGATCTTGGGTATTGGTTTAAGGTAGAAATGTGGTCATAGTACCACTGTTTTCCAAGGTTTCTTCAGTGGAAAAGCTTCTGTGTCCTTCAGTGAGGCCTAACTCCTAGAAAGAACCTTTTCTCCCTACCCTTGTCTGATGGGACTTGAAGTGAAAACTGCCAGAGCATAAAAAAAGGTTGTTTAGCCCTATGACTCAATCTGATGCTGCTAGGCTGGGCCCAGAATGTGGAGAAATGTTGGAAGCTGTGGGGGGAGGAAGACCGTATATGATGAGAGAAGCCATAGACTCAAGCTATGAATTGGGGTTTTTAAAGGTGTTTATAGTTTTGGGGAAACCATTGAAAGATTTTCCACATGGTGGATGTAATTGGTGGTTTAGATAATCTAAGCATACCTAATAATACCTAGATGGATGATTTAGCAAAATTAAGTTGGGAGCCTGCAATTTAAACTTGTTCCTCTCCATGCATGAGCCTCCTTCCATTACTGAATTGAATGAATTTTAAAATACCCCTGCCCTTGGGTTCGACAGGTGGTGGTGGTAAAGACAAGAACTGGTAAAACAAGGTAAGTTTAAAGGACAATAGGATGGAAGGAAGGAGATCATGGTATTTAGGAAGGTTTAAGAAATCCCAGGCTTAGCCTTTGGTGGGACTAATGTTGAAAGAAAAGTGATGTGGGTACAACAAAGAACCTGGACATAGCCATCTAACTTTACTATTAGTACTCTCTCCTCCAGAGGCTGAGGATTCCTCTTGACTCAGATGGTATCATGTTTCTTTCAAGGGCTCAAGCATTACCGAACTCTGAATTATCTGAATTGTGAATGGACCTGTGAAGCTTCTGAGATCCCTTCCCTAAGCAAATGGCCAAGGGGCTATTGGTAACCTATGCTCTTTGGGCAACAGGGGGCCCTGTTGGGCTCCATCATCTATACCTGGGGCGTGATAGCCATGCCTTGTTATGGATGCTTACTTTGGGAGGAGGTGGGTTGGGTTGGCTCTTGGAGTTCTGGAAACTCCCCAGCTTTGTGGCACAAGCCAATCAAGCCCGGGAGCAAAGGAGGAACCATGAAGAACTCATACCCAGTCTAAGTCCATTGCGCTTTGTTGCCCAGATCCTGGTGGGCATCTATTTTGGCTTTGTGGCCTTGATTAGCCTGTCATTCATGACCAGCTTCTACGTGGTAGGTCTTCCATTAGCTGTTGGTTTAGGGGTATTGTTAGTGGCCACTGTGGGCAACCAGACTTCAGACTTTAAGAGTACTTTAGGGGCAGCATTTTTTACCTCTCCTCTTTTCTATGGCCGCCCCATAGCCATTCTGCCCATTAGCTTGACTGCCAGCATCACAGCACAGAGACACCGCCGCTACAAAGCCCCTTTGGGGGCTGAGACTCTCACTCTTCGGCTCTACCGCCTGGGACTTGCTTACCTGGCTTTCACGGGCCCTGTAGCCTACAGCATCTTCTGCAACGTGGCTGCCACTCTCCAATGTGTAACAGAGGTCCTTGGCTCCTTCTTGTATTGGTTCACCTTCTTCCCTGTCTTCAGCCACATCGTGGAGTCTATCCTTATCCTACCTTACCAGGTCTGGCTTCTGGTGGGGAATCCTGGTTTCGTCAGTGTCTCCTTTCAGGAGTGGGAGAAGCTGTTCGAGTTTGTCAGAAGCTTTCAGGATGAGAAACAGCAGCTAGCTTACCAAGTAAAGTTTTCTGGGTTTTGTTTTGGTTTGGTTTTGAATTTGCCTAAGCCTGTGCTTCAAGGCAAGGGTTTGGACTAGTTAATGTCTTCTTAGAGCTGATGATTCTTATATGGCAGTATTGTGCTCGCATCTGCCAAAACCAATTCAATAAACATTTATTAAGCACCTACTATGTGCATAACACTACAAAAATACAATAGTATCAGCCCTCTAGGATTAGTCTATTGAGGAAATAAAACATGTACACAGATTAAAAAAAACCGCCACCACAACAAGGTAATTTGAGAAGTGGAAGATCACTAATAACTTGGGAAGTCATCCGGAAGACTTCATTAGAGGAGGTGGCATCTGAGTTAATCCTTGAATGATGACAAAGTTTCTGAGAAGCTAAGATGAGGAAGGAATACATTCCTGAAATGGGGTAGAACTTATTGTGAATAAACCACAGAAAGTATGCCCAAGGAAGAATCTAGTTGAGTTTAGCTCCTGGGAGGGAAGGGTGATCAATTGAGTCTCCCATCCATTTAATGAAGTTGCACGATGTACTGGGCAGGTAACAGCTACAGTGAGTTGTTAAGGTTTAAGGTTTTGCCCTCTTTCGGACTTTGAATGGTTGTATTAATAGCTTGTAAAGGGCACAAAACATGGAGGGGTTCACATCTTGAGTATGTTCACAGACTATAAAGATTATAAAAGTAGAATTGGTCCATTTGAATCTTGTAAAAGTTTTCTGACTTGATGGGCCAGTGTAAAGAAGTGTTCCTTTAGAAAGAATAAGAAGTTCCACAATCAACACGATGGAATTATAGGGTTGCTGTTTATTGGCTAAAGGATTAGCCATTGCTCTGATGGCCTTAAAAACATGTCAAGAGCAAGATTTCAGAAAGTCTGTTCTGGCAGTAGAGAGAGAGAGAGAGCTAGCTATGGAAGAAAATCACAGCTCTCAAAAGGAAGCGTTCTTCCACTCTTCTCTCGTACCTCTTTTAGAATGTGGGGTGGAAAGAAGGAGATTTATTTCTCTCTTCCTCATTCATAGGCAATAACATCTTATAATAGTGCAATTTACCTAGGAGGAGATGCTGCATACAGCAGAAAGCAGGCCCCCAGAATCTAGCTGGAGAGTCAGGTTGAGCTGTGGAAAGGAGCTGGCCTTGGGAGCCCAGCAGAGTGACCTTCCCAGCAGAAGAACATTAGAGGAGAAAAGATACCAGGGACCTGCAGCGCCAGCCAGAGGTGTGAGTTGCCTTGGCTGCCTGTGTTTCCTGCCTGTTTACCTCTCTACTAGTGAACACTATGTATGTGCCCACCTTTTCCACTGAGATATTATATGCATTTGTGGTAGAATGTGCCTCAGGTTTATGGAAGGGAGGGGGGATGTTTTGTAACTACTACTCTTTTTTTTATTTTTAAGCGATTTGGGGTTACATGACTTGCCCAGGCTCACACAGCTACTAAGTGTCAAGTGTTTGGTCTGAGGCCGGATTTGAACTCAGGTCCTCCTGACTTCAGGGCTGGTGCTCTATCCACTGCGCCACCTAGCTGCCCCTACTACTCTTACTATTCTGTTTAAAAGAATGAATTTGCTTTGAGCTAATTATGTCTTCTGGATGACTATTAAAGGTAGGGACATTGGTAGGGTGTGATGAACTATAGTTTTAGAAGTGCAGATCCACAGAGGACCCTGAACCCGGAGTAGTCATCTCTCAGAGGACCCCAGCCTGTGAATGAGAGTTGGTAGAAGGGGGTATTATGAGGTAAACCAATAAATCAATAAACATTTGTGAAGCACCTACTATGTGCCAGGCACTTTGCTAAACACTGGGGATATAAAAAGAGTCAAAAGATAGTCCTTGCTTTTAAGGAGCTTACAATCTAATGGGGAAACAACATGCAAACAAATATATATATATATATATATATATATATATATATATATATATTATATATATATATATATACATATATATATATATATATTATATACATATATATATATGTATATATATACACACACACACATATACACACATACATACACACACACACACACTATATATATATATATATATATATACATATATACAAAGCAAGCTGAGTGGGTGATAAGGCAGTGAGTGATTATGGCTATAGATGACTCATAGAGTTTGGAAAGCAAAGAAATAGAAAAGGAGAATAATAGCTTAGGGTAATAAATAGGAAATAATTAGCAGAGGGAAAGTTAAAGGACATTCTGCACTGAATGTGTTTCCTCATACGAGGGATGAACATAGAGATTTTATTTTGGCGTTGATAATATCTTCCTGATGAAACATTTAATATAGTACTTTAAGATTTGCAAAGCAGTTTGTATATTACCTTCCTTAATTCTTAAATAATTCTGAGAGATAGAAGTTGTGAATAACTTGTCCAGGATCAGACATCCTATAAATGTTTGAGTGGGGATTTGAACCCAGGTCTTTCTGACTCTATGTACAGCCCTGGGGTGTGAACTATCCTTGATCTGGGTGATTTGATTCACAGCCAGTTTTGAGGCACCTGAGCTAATCTTTGGACTTTAGAAAAAGGAAGCTAGAGAGCTGGAGATGTGTTTGGAGGAGAAAGTTTATAGACATATAGATCCAATTTTTTTGGAAGCAACTTCATCATTAAGGAAAATGGTTCCTTTAGTGGACCATGCCGTCCCAGGAAAGGAGGAACCACAGTACTACAGAGATGCTATCAGCAAAGAGGTTCACGGACCAGTAAAAGAACTGTTGGTCCATGCCTCTTGGAAAGAGGAGGAATTTTGAATATTTATGAGTACCTGGACCATAGGAAGTTGTTCTAGAACCAAGCCAGAGTCAGAGGGGAGAAATGGCAAGGGATAAAGCCACAATGTAGAATAATAATGCATTTCTTACCCTCCTCTAAGACTATGAAATATGTAGACTGTGGGCCCAAGGGTAAAACAATCAACTCTTTAGTGATCCATGGTTCTCTCCCCTAGCCTTAATACCAGGGTAGTGCTATAAGTTTAAAGGATCATATAGACACCTGGAGGTAAAAGGATTCACTGTAAGGAGTGGATTTTGACCTCCTAACTCCCCAAACTGCTTCCTCCTTGGTGACAGTGGTGAAGGTTCTCAACCTTAAGATAAGAGCATGGGTCTGCAGGATTGTATAGGTTACTAGGAAAAGTAGAAGCTCGCAGGATAGAGAAGAGTTGTCTTGACTGTGGACTCAAGAGCAAATCCTTTTAAGTCTTTATGTTTTCAGCTGGGTTAAATGAAACCTGTCCTGTGTATGATGTATTGTTAGCTAGAGTACTTGCATATGATCTGAGGAGTCTTTGACCTTTTCTGTAAAGACCTGGGCATAAGCTATATTTTGATATTGCCAAAGGAAGTCCTGGTATGGTAGAGAAAAGCTTTAAAAAAGTGATTTTTGAGATTCTCCTAAAATTGAAGCTGGTTTCAGTATAGGACAGAGCTTCTGTCCTAAGCTACAGCTTAAAATATGATGGAAGATGAAGTGCTAAGTTGTAGAAATAGCTAGTGGCCCAGAATATGGGATACATGATGGGAAGTAGTTTGAAATAACACTGGAAAGGTTTTATTCTTTCTATCTATCTATCTATCTATCTATCTATCTATCTATCTATCTATCTGTCTGTCTGTCTATTGTTGGAAAGCCGGATTCCAGAGAGCAGAGGGGGATAGATTCATGTTTAAGGAATGAGAGAGAGAAAAAAATGAATTCAGGAGTGAAGACTAAAGAAGGAAAATCTGGAAAAATGGTGTCATGGAAACCAAGGGAGGAATTGTTGCCAGTAGTGTCAAAAGCTACAGAGAGATAGAAGATGAGCACAGATATTTAACAGCTAAGAGGTCATTTGGTAACCTTTGAGAAAGCAGTATCAGTAGAGTGGTGTAGCTACATTTCAAGGAGCTGAGAAGTGAGTGGAAAGAAAAGGCAGTGAGTGATTATTGCTATAAATGACTCAAGGAGTTTGTCAGTGAAAGAAATAGAGAGAACAGTAGCTTGAGATGATGAAAGGGTCCACTGAAGGGTTTTTGTGTGTTTGTGTATGTGTGTGTTCCATTTATTCTCTTAAAAACCCCAAACATTTTATTGATGCCTTTTGTTTTTATGCCATTTTCATTTCCCATCCACCCCTCCAGATTGAATTATCCTTTGTGACAAAGAAAAGACAGTGAAACAAAAACATCTAATGTAGAGGAGGGTTATAATATTGTTTGTTTGTTTTTTGCTAGGCAATGGAGTTAAGTGACTTGTCCAGGGTCACACAGCTAGTGAATGTTATATGCCTGAGGTCGGATTTGAACTCAGGTCCTCCTGACTCTGGGGCTGGTGCTCCATCCACTGCACCACCTAGCTGCCCCACAGGGTGTATTTTGTATATAATATTCTGTCCTAGTGGTCTTCTACCCTAAGGGAAGAGATAGGTTGTAATATTTCATTTCTGGAATCTTAATTTTTTTTTCAACTTTCACTGATCTTTTCTTTTACAGTAGTGTAGTTATTGTGTATGTTTGTAGCAAGACTCTGTACTTACTCTCCCATCTCACACTTGGATTAACAGGATAGGTTCCCAGAGTTCAGCTGGTTACATCTCCCCATCATGGTTTTTGGGATACCACTATGAGGTAATGGGATTCTTCTGTTTCTTTTGTTTTGTTTTGTTTTTGGTGAGGCAGTGGGGTTAAGTGACTTGCCCTGGGTCACACAGCTAGTTAAGTGTTATGTGTCTGAGGCCGAATTTGAACTCAGGTCCTCCTGAATCCAGGGCACTGCGCCACTTAGCTGCCCCCAGGTTCTTTTGTTTCTATTGTCTTGAGTCCCCATTTAGGTGTATTTCTTCCAAAATCAATTAATTATCTTTTCCTTATCCTTGATACTATTGATCAGTTACCCATTATCAATTTAACTAGTTAATACCTTAGTATCATTGATAATCTATTAACATGAATTGGCTTTTACAAAGGGATATTTACCAAGAAGAATAAGCAGGAACAGAAGCTTAGACACATTCCCCTCTCTCCAAACTGGTGGCATATTCTCCCCTCCACCATCTTGGTCCCTGGGGAGACTGGATTCAGACTTAAAGCAGCTACTATTCACGTCACTTCTAGATGTGGCATAGCCAATGAATAAGTTTCTCCCCATTGCTTGCAAGACACAGTACTTCAATTGCTGGGTCAATGCACTGCTAGGCTAGGTCAAACATGTTGCTGCTCAGGTTGAGTCCTTCCTGGGCTTCAGCACTGTACATCTGATGACTTTTTTGACCTTCTGAGACCTCAGAACGCCAAAGGAAAGAAGATAGATGGAGGAAGCAGCCCCATCCTAGTCATAGACTTGCTTATGGGTTCCCCAGCTGACTTGGTGGGAAGGAAGGACGCCTTCTCAGGGGTCTGTTAGCACTCAGAATATAATCCCTATACCTTGCAGCAGGAAGGAGAGGTCAAGCTCCTCAGGTGGACCTCTTTTGTATATACACTAAGTTAAGGCTGAGCAGCCAATTAAAAGGCTTTTTTTCATCAGGTAGAAAGTGGACAGGAAACAATCACAGCATACCTGCTTGTGCTTTGCATCAGAAGCAAGACTCCTCCATTGCATGTCATCACATACTTCCAGGAGTAGGCTCATACAGTCCCCCTATTTGGATTGGCAACAGGCAGCACCTCATGCCCATGCACCCAGAACTAGGCCATTATTGGCTAACTTCATCTCCCTTCAATCCCCATTGTTCCTTTGGTTCCATTTATTTCAGTCTTTTTGTACAAATCTCCCCATGTTTCTCTGAATTCCTTATATTTCCTCACTGCACAATAACATCCCATTACATTCATAAACCATTATTTTTTTCCAGCTACACCCCCATCAGTGACACAATGGATAGAGTGCTGGACCTGGAGTCAGGAAGTCCTCACTTCAAATTATACCATAGACACTTACTAGCTGTGCGATTGTGGGCAAGTCACTTAATCTCTGATTGTATCAGTTTCCTCATCTGTGAAATGGGAATAATATTAATATATGCCTCCCAGGATTGTCGCAAGGATAAGATGAGATAATATTCATAAAGTACTATATAAATGCTAATGTTGTTATTATTATTGTTAATTTGGGGGCATCTACTCTGTATTGCTCTGAATATTTTGGTATACTGGAACTTAGTTTCTGTCTTGACTCCTTTGGGGATATATAACTAGTAGTGGGATTTCTGAATCAAAGGCTATGGATAGTTTAGTCACTTTTCTTGTATAATTTCAAACTGAAATCTAAAACGATTGGGCTACTTCACAGTTCCATCAACAGAGAAGTAGTGTTCCTATCTTGTCATAGCTCCTCCAGCATTGATTGAATGTTTCCACATTTTTTCATCTTTGACAATTTGCATGGTATGAGGCGGAATGTCAAGTGTTTTAATTGCAATGGTTACAAGTAATACAATGATCGCAGTTAATGAAAAATATTAATGATTTAGAGCATGTTTTGATGTCAAATTTGCAGTTCTTCTTTTGAAAACTTTATACTCTTTGATCATTTATCTACTGAGAAATTGTTCTTGGAGTTACAAATCTATGTCAGATTTTTGGATATCAGACTTAACAATGAAACTTGATACCAAAACCCCTCCACCCACCTACTTTACGATTCCTCTTCTAATTCTATTTGAATTTTTTTTTAAGGATGGAGAAACCAGACCGTGTTAGTAGGCAATGGGAAAGGAGCCAGTAAATAGAGACTGGAGATGAAAGAAGGAATGATCAATGAGATAATCTGAAGGAGATAACATTCAAGGAAACAAGTAGAAAAGCGATGAGAAGGGCTAGGCAAGTGAAGATATAGAGGGGGTGTAAGGGTAGGTAGGGTAAATAAGGGAGTGCTCAAAAGAAGGCCTCGATTTCCTCAATAAAGTAAGCAGAGAGCTTATCTGCTGAGAGACAATGGCAAGGTTGATTTGAAGAAAGAGAACAGTTTGGAAAAACCACCAGTAGCATCAATCAAAGAAGAATAAAAAGATTATTTTGCATTGGTAAGCACAAAGTTGAGATTGGATATCACAAATCTGTAGCATTTCCAGTTGACCTGGTTGCATGACTTCTTCCAGACTATGACTTAGAAGGAAAACCATTTCTCTAAGGTTCCTGAGCATAGGATTAGGTGATAAACTCCCATAAGCCAGTTTATCCCTATGGGTATTTACAAGTGGGAGCTAACATCAATGGATCTATGATCTTATTGATGCCAGTTCTCCCTTAAATGGTGGGATTGCTACTCATCCTTGCCTCCTCATCTTTCTACTGTTTCTTTCTTTCTTTCTTTCTTTCTTTCTTTCTTTCTTTCTTTCTTTCTTTCTTTCTTTCTTTCTTTCTTTCTTTCTTTCTTTCTTTCTTATGTTCTACTCTTGTCCATATATCTGGGAAATCCTCATGGGAGTTGCATTTAACATGCTTCCTCTACATCTCTTGACCCTGTGCCAGGAAACAATGGAGCACACAAATTATCCATCCCTTGCTCTCATTGCATGACTGGTGTGGCCTTCCCCCCCCCCCACTCCAGCTCACCATTTTTACAGTCCTAGATCTCCTCTGTGATTTCCTTTATGTCACTTTTGGTACACAGTTTGTTGTTAGTTATATGCCTGGTATATAGTAGATGCTTGCTAAATACTTGTTGATTTATATGTGTGGCCTATTCATGCAAACTTTAAATCTATTGTCCTTTGGATGAAAAGTAATTAATACTTTAGAGACTATGGCATTCCATTATCCACACCTATAGATCATAACTGGAAGAAAATTGAGGTTGAAAAGATTAGCCTTTATTACATGTCGTTAAAAACACTGTACAGGGTCAGCTAGGTAGCACAGTGGATAGAGCACCAGCACAGAGTCAGGAAGACCTGAGTTCAAATCAGACACTTACTAGGTGTGTGACCCTGGGCAAGTTACTTAATTCCAATTGCCTTAACAACAACAATAACCACAACAAAACCACAACAAAAACAACACTGTACAGTTTCCAGCCTATTCTCTTCTTTCTATTCAATCTTGGGTCTAGTTCTCAATTAAGGCATAACACAGGGTAAGGTATAGTGTTTGCCACCGTCATATAGGATGTTCAGCACAAAATCCAAATGGAATATAATGAGGTTTTCCCATGCTCCTAATTGTAGATAGTATTTTGCTGATTATATCAAGCCCTGGAACACAGTACAGTCTCCTAAATGAGATCCATAACCATTCAAAAGAATTTTTGAACTATCCATGCAGGAAAAACCAAGTGCATGAAGAATGTCTATTGTCCAGACTGTGATAATGCAGTTACATGGACAACCCATAGAACTGGTGCCTTACTATTATAATAGTAATAATAATAACAATAATAATAATAGCTGATATTTATATAGCACTATGTGCCAGGCACTGTGCTAAGAACTTTAATAATAATAATACTAGCTAACACATATATAGCACTTACTATATACCGAGTACTATGCTAAGCATTTTACAATTTTAAAATGTTATCATCTCTTTTGATCTTTACAACAACCATGTGAGGAAGGTGCTATTATTATCTCCATTTTACAGATAAAGAAACTGAGGTTAAGTGACTTGCCCAGGGTCATACAGCTAATAAGTATCTGAGACCAGATTTGAACCTACATTTTCCTGACTTCAAGTCCAGTGCTCTAAGCCATTACACCATCCAGCTGCCCCTATATACATATCCAAGTTGGAATATAAGAAGACAAAACTAGGGGCAAATGCTGGTTTAAGAGTTTGTTTTCCTAAGACCATTCATCCTTGGGAAGAATGGGGCTCAATTCTCAAATTAAGGTCCCAACATACAGGTCTAGGGGAAGCTAGGTGGCACAGTGGATAGATAGCTGGGCCTGGAGTCAGGAAGACTTGAGTTCAAATTCAGCCTCAGACATTTACTGGCTGTGTGACCCTGGGCAAAGTCGTTTAACCTCTGTTTGCCTCGGTTTCTTCATCTATAAAATGAGGATAATAATAGCACCTATCTCCCAGGGTTGTTGTGAGGATCAATTGTAAAGCACTTAACACAGAGTCTGGCATATAGTAACCATCATATAAATGTTAGTTATCATTATTATTATTATTCCATTGCTCAAAAACTTTCAATGGTTCCCCATTGTCTATGGAATAAATTATAGACTTCTTAGCCCAGCATGGAAGGCTTTCCACCTTCTATCTCCAATCTGCCTGCCAGCTTTCTCTCACACTAGTCCCCCTGCTACATTCTATACTTCAGCAAAAGAGAACTATATCTAATGCTTTCCTACCTGTAAGCTTTTGCTAACATTGTTCCAATTCTTGGGATATTCTTCTTGCCCTTCTCTATGTGTTGACATCCTACCCATTTTTTTAAGGTCCAGTTTAAATGCTACCTCCTCCATGAAGTCTTTTGAGATTTCCCTTAGCTGAAAGTGATTCATTCAACTCTTGTTCAATGGATATTAATTAAGTACTTGTAATGGAAAAACTTTTTTTGAGCATTCTTTCTAAGGAAAGTTGTGTTCTGTTTTTGAAGTGATGAGGTAAACATAAACTTTAATTGTATGATTCTGCATATGGGCATGTATGTATAGATAGCTAGTTAATCCAGTGATTACTTCATAGTAATTTGGATGGAGCACCAAAAAACATACCATGCAATTGGGAACCTTTCTAAGTGATTAATGATAACTTTGGGATCATGGAATATACCAGCAAGCTCCATCTAGAGAACCTAGGTGAACAAATATTTGTTTAATGAAAAAAAAAAAGAGTTATCTGTCAACTATGGTGTCTAATACCATGGTCTACCACTCATTGTCCACTCATCCATCCAGAGCATGATACAAAATGGACTGTCTGGAGGGGCAACAATCATTGCCAACCCACATGATTCCACTTTGTCAGCTTCTTTTCTTTTCCCCAAGGTTTTGGGCCTTAGTGATGGGGCAACATCTGATGAAATCAACCGGAGCTATCGGGAATTAGTGAAGATTTGGCACCCAGATCACAACAGGCACCAAGTGGAGGAAGCTCAAAGACACTTCTTAGAGATCCAGACTGCTTATGAAATCCTCAGTAGGTCTAGGAAGTCCAGAGACTACTGACAAGTTGGAAAAGCAAGGCAGTGAGGTATTAAGAAGCCTGTCCTTTGCCATGGGCATTTCCTGGGAAACTCTATCTCTGCAGGTTTAGTTACTATATTTCTCCCAACAGAATCAAGGGAGAGGGTGGTGAATGAAGCTTCCATTGTTGGGGATGAAAAGACTTTATTGCGTTAGGAAATATTGATTTATGATAAAGTTTTTAATCTCATGGTTTTTGTTTTCTTTATTGTTTTTAAACCTTAAATAATGATAGCAAGGGGAATGCTATGAAAGATAAAAAAATAATTGATCTTTCATGACACACGTCATCTATTTTGGTCCCTCCTCCCCCATGCACTGGAGATGGCAGTTTTGGAAAGGTAAATTCAAGGAGTCTATTAACATTTGTTCATTTTTTGAGTGTCTTTTCTATGCAAGGCACTGTGCCAGGTACTTTTAAATATACAGAATAAAAACATGGTTTCTTCTAAAACCAGTACACAAATAAATGTGATGCAACACAAGAAGGTGCCGTGTGCCATGAGAGAAACAAAGTGCTATGAGAATTAGGAGGCAGAAATCATATCTGTTTGGGAGGATTAGAGAAAGCTTTAGTAATCCCACTACTTCCATATTTCACCCATTAAGTAGGACTATTGATTAACCAATCAACAAGGATGGATTAAGTGTTTAATATGTGTTAGGCAATATATTAGGGGCTAGGGATACAAAGATATAAATGAAGCAGTCCTGACTCCAAGAAGCTTGAATTCTATTAAGTATATCTGCGCTTGGAAGGAAATACAAAATACGGGGTATACCAAAAGTAATATTTGTTAGAGGGAAGGGAATCACCAGCAGTTTAGAGGATCAGGAAAACCTTCAAGTAAGCATAGGCTCTTGGGCTCAATTTTGAAGGAAGCTAGGAATACCAAGAGGCAAAGTGGAAGACAGGATGAATTCTAGGTGTGGAGAGCAAGCCTTTGCAAGAGCACAAAGATGGGAGATGGATTGTTGTTTGTAAGGAACAAAGCAGACTAATTTGACTAGACTGTAGAGTAAATGAAGAGGAGTAATGTGTCATAAGCCTGGAAAAGTAGGCTGGAGTTAGGTAATGAGAGCCTGAAATGTGAAACAGAGTTGTTTGTATTTGATCTATGGGATAATATGGAGCCAGGGCAGCTAAGTGGTGCAGTGGAACTCTTCTTGAGTCCAAATCTGGCCTCAGAGACTTACTAGCTATGTGACCCTGGGCAAGTCACTTAACCTGGTTTTTCTTCAGTTTTCTCATCTGTAAAATGAACTGGAGAAGGAAAAGGCAAACCATTCCAGTGTCTTTGCCAAGAAAACCCCAAATGGGGTCATGAAGAGTTGAATATGACTAAACAATATGGAGCCACTGGATTTTTTTGAGGAGGGGAGTGATATAGTTGGGCCTGTCCTTTAGGAATACTACTTGGTGGGCCATGTGGAACTAAGATGTCAAACATTTGATTAAAATGTAATTGGGGAATGTTTAACGAAATAATATGCAATGGAACATAGATAATGTTAATATATAGTTGTTTAAGTCAATGTGCATCCCACAGGGATCTTTATGTATGGTTTAGTGGCCCATTTCTATTTAAGTTTGAAACCATTGATGTGGAGGATGGATTGAAGATGGGAGACACTTGATCCAAGGAGACCAATTAGATAGCTATTGCAATAGTCTGAGAGAGATGATAATGAGTACCTGAACTAGGGTGGTAGCTTTGTGGGAATAGAGGTGGATATATTTGAGAGAAGTTGTGAACATATGCTTGGTTCTATTTAGCAACTAATTTTATGGGAAGGTAGGTAGGTAGAGTAAAGAATCGAGGAAACTTCAGAGTTTCAAGAATGGATGACTAGAAGAATGATGGTAACCTGGGAGAAAAAAGGGAAATCTGAGAGAGGGATGGGGTTTTTTTTGGGGGGAAGATAGATTCTGCAGGAATATTGGGAGAAATAAATGTATGTGTGACTTAGATACAAAAGGTTATATTATAAATAGAGGAATAAGGAAGAAATTAACTTTAGGACCTATGGATTCATGACCAAACAAGGGACAGAGAAGATTACCGAAGGTAAACGGACAATTTTGCTTCCATAACACTAAAAAGTTTTTGCACAAGCAAAACCAAAGCAGCTAATATTAGAAGAGAAACAGCCAACTGGGAGAAACTGTCTGTAGCAAGTTTCTCTGATAATATGAAAATCTTCTCTAAATCAATAAGAATTAAAGAAATGAAAATCAAGGCAACTCTGAGGTTCTATCTCATATCTACCAGACTGGCAAAATTGACAATTAAAGAAAATTACAAAGGTTGGATGGACTGCTGGAAAATAAACGCATTAATATACTCTCGGTAGAGCCAACTGTTGGAAAGCAGTTTGGAGCTATGGCCCAAAAGTCACTAAACCGTGAGTATCCTTTGACCTAGCATCAGAACCCAGAGGTCTCCAGAGGAGAAAATGAGGCTGGTGACTTTGTACAACCCTCCCTCACTTAAATCCAATTCCCTTGCTAGTCATCTTCCTGATGCCGTGATTCTGATCTAGAACAAAGTACAAGCAACAACAATACTGCTAGGGCTATACTTCAAAGAGATGGAAGAAAGAGGAAAATGACTCATATATAAAAAAAATTTGTAGCATCTCTTTTTTGTGGTGGCAAAGAATTTGAAACTAAGGATATGCCTATTAACTGGGGAGTGGTCAAACAAATTATGGTACAATGAATGTAATGGAATACTATCATGCCTTAAGAAATGATGAAAGGGATGGTTTTGGAGAAGCTGAAAGAACTAATTTGGAGTGAAGTGAGAAGAACAAAGAGAATGATTTATGTCATAACAACATTTTAAAAAGAACAACTTTGAAATACTTAGTATCTCTGATCATCAACACAAGGACTAACTATGATTCCAGGACAGATGATGAAGCATACTACCCATCTCCTCACAGAGCTGTGATGGACTCAAGATGAGGAATGAAACATAAATTTTTGGACATAAGCAGTGTGGGAATTGGTTTTACTTGACCACATATATTTATCACAAGGGTTTGCTTTTTCTTTTTCCAATGTGTGTATGTGTATGTGGGGGTTGGAGAGGCTAGGTAGGAAGAGGAAATGCTTCTTACATTTTTTTAAAGGTGGGGCTGAGATCTTGGGAGGCTCAACTGTCCCTCAGGCTTATTTTTTTTAAGGGTCAGGAGTTTTATTTTTCTCCTTATATCTTTTGCATGTAGTAGGTACATAATACAATTTTATGGATTACATGAAGATCTGTGTAGCAAGTCTTTATCTGACTTAGGGTTGGAAAGTTCATTTGACTCCCATCAGTTCCTGATTGTCAGTCTGCAGTGACAAGAAGACTCAGACATTGAGCGGCCCTTTGATTGACAGAGAAAGCTGTGGTCATGCTTTCCCCCACTCATTGTCTATTTCTTGGATTCATCTTGAGAAGCAGTGTGGTGTGGACAGAAGAGCAGTCTTAGAGTTAGGAGAACTGGGTTGGAGTCTCTCAGTGGAGGCTAGATGATGACTTGCTGGGGCCAAGTTCAGAGGCCTACTTCTTTCCCTTGAGCAGGATGCACTGAACCTGGGTGATGGTTCCAGGCAAAGGTTGCCCTAGGGCCCAAGGCCATTGCCATGGGCCCCATGCTGTAGCTGCTTCCCCTCCCTCCTCCTTCCTTTCCCAGGTGAAGGAGGGTGCAATCAAAGGTGAGGGGGAAAAAGTGAAACTCTTCTCCTACGAGAGGGGTTAACAATACCCTCTTGACTCAAGGGAAGGGTGTGACCAGGGTTGTAAGGAGGTGTTTCGAAACTCCTTAATGATCAATCACAAAACCTCCAGACTCTGCCAAGATATTTTTAGCTGTTCTAACTTTTCCCTGTAACCTCCATGAAGGAGAATTCAGGGGTGCAGAGGGAAGGGAGTATGTAAGCCTCAGGGAACCAAAAAACAACTGCATTTTCCCCAATTCTCTAGCACGGAGAGCACTGACAGAATTGGGCATACACTTCTGCATAGGGCATCTGTCTTTGTCCTCTATGCTGAGGAAGGTGTACCCAGGTCCATGACCTCAAACCGACCCAGTGGACTGATAGCCTGAGAGCCTCAGGCCAAGTGTGAGACAGCTTCATAACTGTCTGCCTGAAAAGCACCTCCAAGCCTTGGTGCTTGGAGAGCGACCCCAACTGCAGAGCAAGAAAAGCGGGGCTGGGGGGTTGGGGAGAGGCTTACATACCTTCAAGTCTTGGCTAGAGAAGAACTTGGGGTTAGGCAGTTTCTCCACACGGGCCACCAAAATGATGAGGTTTAGGTGTTTAGGGGTGCTGGGACTCCAAAATCAGAACACGCAGGTCCTGTCCAAAAGAATTCGACCCAAGCCCTCTTTCAGCCAAAGACAAGGTTTATTAGAATATCTGTCATATTGGGCAGACTCTTAAGGGGTCTGAACATTAGTAAGCTATTGGCTAGATTATAAGAATCTAAGCCCAGGCTTATTTTTTAATGTTGATTTAAAAAAAAAAACATGTAACAAGGGGCTGTACTATGCATTCCATGGAGCATACTCACAGTTGCCTTTTCTGGTTCTGGTCACCTACTTTGGGGCTGCTTCTTGCTACATAGTGATGAAGTGCTAAAAGGATTTGATATTTTAGTAAGATATGACAAACCCAGTGTGGCCCTTAGCTTCCATCCTGCCCAGTTTTAGATATAATAGACACTTTTCAACAAATACTTTTTACAAACATCTCTTGAAAGATTCTATATAGATTTTAACACAAAGGTTATGCTTTTTAAGCAATATAATTGACTGAGATTTTTTGTCTCTTTATGTCATCTCTTTTATTTTTAATCCAGAAAAACAGGATTTGAATCTGAAGTATTGTGATATTTTACTATCATGAATCAAAATCAGAAGAGACATGGATTTAAATCCTGCCCCCATACTTAGTAGCTCTTCTTAACAGGGGTTGAAATTTGTTGTTGAGTGACAAGTATTCCTTCTTAGACCAGAGAGAAATTTGGATTCTTTCTGAGCCAGAAGTCAGATTTGAGTCAGACATGGAAATTTTTAAAGAGACACACATGGTCTGTGAGAGTGGACTGAGGAGTGGAGACCACAAGAGCTGAGGAGGAGCAGTAGCAGTGGGGAAGAAGATGTTCCCAGCCCCACCCAGGACTGAAGAAATTGGGGGGGAAAGAATTGGTGATATAAGAGCCATAGGTCAAACAAGAAAATGAAAGGAGAGCTGAGCTGTGGTGGATCTGCAGGCATCTGAAACAGAAAACTCAGATTGAAGCTGCTGGTTCTAATCATCCCTTAGAAGATTGGGGGAAGTTCCAAAGAGTCTCCTCTTTCCACTATTTCCCCTTCCCTGTGCCTGACCAGGAATAGGCATTAATAAAACATTCTGTTTCTCTTTCCTGTATCTTGATTTTTTCCCTTAAATTTAAAGAAACAAATAGCTGGAAATGCATACAATTTAAAGTAGGGCAGGGTCAAAGCTCCCTCTGAATGCCAGAGATTTTCCTAACTGGGGGCTATGAGCTAATGTGATTGTATTAACAACTTTTCAGTCAATAAAAATTTAGTTTGATATAAACATCATTTGGGGCTGGGGGGAGGAAGTGAACCTGAAGGTTATTATATTGCCCTAGGCTAAAGTTGAATTAACAGTGTGTGGTTCTTAACAGCTTCTGATTTTGAAAAAAGGAGGGAGACACGGTGGAGATGGGAGATCGATGAAATTCAGCTTTGCCTCTCCTAGAAGGTAAAAGGAAGCAGAAAAAAATCAAGTACTTTATTTTGGGGTCATCCACCTGTTATTTATAGACATATACATGTATATATATATATATATATATGTATATATGTGTATATATGTATATATACATAAGTAACACACACACACATATATACATATACATATATATATATGTATATATATATATATATATATATATATATATATATCACCTCAGGCAAATCATTTAATCTATCTCAGCCTCCTCTGCAAAATGGGGTAATGCCTATAGTCATCTCATAGTGTTGTGTGGATCAAATAAAATAATATATGGAATATTCATGACTAGACCTCAAAGTGCTATATAAATGCCAGCTAGTACTTTCATTATTATCTGATGGCCTGTTATGTAAAAAAAAGACTTTTTTTTTAGATTGTAAGACTCTGTCCTTATTGGTTTAGAATACATTTTTGAGTAAGACAGCTTATACTTTTGCGGTCTTCATTTGCAAAATTTGTAGATTGGACTGGATAGGAGTCTTAGGTCCCCTCTAGCTCTAATTTCTGAGATTCTGTGAAAAACATTTACCTTATGCACTGTTTTTCCTCTCTCCTTGTACTGGTCCTCTTGCTTATCCAAAATGGAATACCACAGCTACACTATCCTCTCAAAAGCCATCTGGTGTCCTATGAAACTGAATACTTCTATAGGGGAAGAAAACAGTTCATCCTCAAATCATTTTAGACCTTGGAACTCCTCTTAACTTTTTCCTTAGAAACCTAGAATGCTAGACCTGGAAAGGTCGTTCTTATGGTGCAGATGAGGAAACCGAAGCCCATAAGCTCATAAATTTAGCTTGTGGTAGAATTAGGGCCAGAGCCCAGGTCTTCTAAGTTTTCTATTTAAACTCCTTCCAGTATACCATATTGCTTATATTAGTTTTATTATTTCTTTTATTAATAAGAGAAATTAAAAATATCCAGGACATTAACCTGAGGACATTCCAAAACTGAACTGATATGGAAATTGTCCTATTCTGTGAAGCACAGTCCCATTAAGGAAATACATAAATGTGCAATTGAAATAAAGGATGCTGGTTCCTTGTCCTTTACCCAATTTGGTTTAATAAATGTTAATGTTGACTTGTTGCTGTTTTCAATCCATGCTCTTGATAATTCATAATTTACTTTGGTTATATAGGGTCTCGATGGAAAAGGAAATAACGTAGACTGAGTGGCATTTCTAGGTAAGACCTGAAGGTGGCAGCATAAGGCCGCCACAAATTGTAAAATACGTAGCTTCTAACTCTAGCTGGGGCTTGGTTTTTTAATGGGATCCATTTCTAGAATTAATTACCCCTCTTATGACTGAGAGGAGAGAGAGGTGCTATTGTGAACAAGATTTACATGTAGTATGTCAACCAGAGTAAGTTTCCACTGCATGTTTATTAGCCATCATTTGATCAGATGATGCCACCAATGAAGCTTTTCTCTTCTTGGGAACTTAAGGATAGTATGAGTCATTTGGTCAATACATGGTGTCTTAGATTCTTTTTATTCTGTATTGCAATAACTTTTGCTCCTTGGGTTGGACTTGATTTTCTACCCAACTCTATGTTCCTTCCCTTTACACTCTCCCCCACTTTTTATTTGTTTCTGCACCAGAATGAAACTTCTATATGATACAAAAGTGAGTTTTATCCCAATAATTATTTAATCTCCTTATTTTCTTCTTCAATCATTTTTCCCCATGTCCCCCATATTTCCCAAAGTCCTTTTGTTTCGGTTGATGATCCTCACTGCTGCCATAAGCCAAGACTTAGAATTCCCTGGTTCTAACAATCACTGGCTGGTTTACCCAGAATAACATAGCATTCGGATTAAGAAGATGTGAGTTTGGTAAGTTTAACCTCTTTCATGCTGGACCTTGATTCCATTTTAAGATTGTAATAGGCTATGGAAGTATGACTGATGGGCAGTGGCAGCAAGTTGGTTTAGTCTCTGGAAATAGCATCAGAAAGATACTTTGCCCCAAATCACAAAGAGATGATACTATGACAAGGTGGGGCAACAGAACTAAATGGTTGGTAAACTTCTCAGAGGCAGTGCAGCTGAAGAATTTCAGAGAATTTTTGGAGAATCTTTAGTTAACTGTCAAGCTGATCTTATCATTTCTCAACTTAGTCCCAACTTCCTTCCCCACAAGACCTACTCATTCTTGCCTCTATACCTTTGCTGATGTTGTTTTTCCTACCTAAAATTCCCTTCCTTTTCCTTTCTGTCCTTTCATATTTTATACTTCAAGGTCCAGTCTCACTGAAGCCCTTCCTGATCAACTCAACCCTGAAGCGATTGATTCATTACAGTCTTCTGTGACTCCCCTCTCTACTGCTACTAACATACACTTTCTTATGTTGACTTGGAGTTGTTCTTCAGTTGTCGCATCAGGAACATCTTGTCTTAACATCTTGTAAGCTTCTGGAGGGTGACTTGTCTTATATTTTCCATGAGTATCATAGAAACCCTTTATAATTCATCACTTAGTGAATAAATGAATGAGTATATATGCAAGCTGAAAATTTGTCAGAAATATAATCACAACACTAACACATCCTTCTCAGCCATTAGTAATATCTTAGAAAAGGTCAACTGACAGAGAATAGGATATTACTAGTCCAAGTTGTGCCTGTAGACAGAGACAAGTCATTCAATTTCTCTGAGTTTGTTTTTCCCTCTGCATATAACAGTACTATTTAAGGTAACAGTGTTATTCCGGTGAGGAGGACTAGTTTTCTCCTCCTTCTGGCTCCAATTCTTCAGTGGGAGGCATCATTCTTTCCCAGGTACTCCTTCAACTTCTCTTCTTATATGTGGCTTTCTTTCTAGGGACCCCTCCCTCCATTCCAGTCCTCCAGAGGAATGGTTTTCCTTTCAAGACCACCTTGGGAAGACAATGGGAAGAGAAAGTGGTCAAAAGGCCACCTCTCAGGGGCAGCCAGGTGGCACAGTGGATAGAGCTCCAGCCTTGGTGTCAGGAGGACCTCGGTTCAAATCTGACTTCAGACACTTAACACTCACTAGCTGTGTGACCCTGGGCAAGTCACTTAAAAAAAAGGCCACCTCTCATATCAACTCCTGCTCATCACAGCCATATTCCCACCAAAATTGCTGACTCATTGTCTAGGATTGATCCATGTCCACATTTTCTCCCTGATATGGGAAATTAAACTGTATGAATCAATAATTCTCTTCTATTAAGCTTGAACCAAGATTTTTTTCTAGCATTTTTTTATACCACAGTTGTGAAATTTCTTTTTCTTTTAAGCATCTCACTCTTTTTGCCTTTCTTTTGCTGAATTTGAATAATAAAACACATGGATCAGCAATGCAATGGTTAGCCATTTTTCTCTTAGAAACTAATTTTAAAACAAAAAGAAAAAGCTTTTGAAAAAAACTTTTAAGAAACAGAGATTGCAGAACAGGTACACCTTTCCAGGGAGGATGGAAAGGAGAAAGAGCAGGAAGCACCAATCTGTTTGCAGTAGCATGAACCATTCCATTAACTCAGTGTCTACTCTGTGCTTCCTATGTAGCTGGCCATGCAGTTCTTGCATTGGTATTTGCTACTACTCCTGACTCCCAGTCTGCAGCGAAACTTCTGGTCCAAGTGGCATCATCAGTCATGGGTAGTGTCTGTGTCTTCAATTGTTCCTTTACCAGCATGCTTGCTCCCACACTCCTTTCTTAGGAATGGAGGGTAGGCTTGTCAGTCAAATGCAGCTGGGGCAACACTAAGTCTCTGAGCAGTCAAGGAGAAGAACATGGGGAATTTCTGTCCTGACCTACAGGAACCCATCTCCAACACCTGTATCCCCTTAGAAACTTAGATACAGAGCATATATATAAAATGAAGAGGTTGCATAACATGATATGTAAAGTGTCTCCCAGTCCTAATATTCAATCATTCTGCAATCATAGGTCTTTCATTGAAGAAAGCCCTGTATATAGACATTTTTGTTACTCACGTCCAACTCTTCATGATCCCATGGATCATATCACACCAGGTCCTTCTATCCTCCACCATCTCTTGAAGTCTGTCCAAGTCCATGTTCATTGTTTCTATGACACTATCTATCCACATCATCCTCTGCCATCCTCTTTTCCTTTTGCCTTCAATCTTTCTCAACATCACGGTCTTTTCCAATGAGTTCCATTTGCTCATTATGTGGCCAAAGTATTTAAGCTTCAGCTTCAGTATTTGACCTTCCAGTGAATAGTCTGAATTAATTTCTTTAAATATTGACTGACTTGATCTCCTTGCTGTCCAAGAGACTCTCAAAAGTCTCCAGCACAATTTGAAATCATTTATTCTTCAGTGCTCGGCTTTTCTTATACAACCATATATTGCTACTGGAAAAACCGTAGTTCTGACTGCATAGACCTTTGTCAGCCAGGTGATGTCTCTGCTTTTTAGTAGCAGATTTGCCATAGCTTTCCTTACAAGAAGCAAGCATGTTTTAATTTCATGGCTGCAGTCTCCATCTGCAGTGATTTTTGAGCCCAAGAATATAATATCCGACACTGCTTCCATTTCTTCTCCCTTTATTTGCCAGGAAGTAATGGGATCAGTTGCAAAGATATTATTTTTTTTAATATTAAGCTTCAAGCCAGCTTTTACACTCTTCTCTTTCACCCTCATCAAGAAGCTTCTTAATTCCTGTTCACTTTCTGCCATCAGAGTAGTATCATCTGCATATCTGAGATTCCTAGCAACCTTAATTCCAGCTTTTGATTCATCCAGCCTGGCATTTCACATGATGTACTCTGCATATAAGTTAAATAAATAAGGTGATGATATACAGCTTTGTCATACTGCTTTTCCAATTTTAATCAGCTGTTCCATGTTTGGTTCTAACTATTGCTTCTTGGCCTGAATACAGGTTCTTTAGGAGACAAGATGATCTGGTACTCCCATTTCTTTGAGGATTTGGCACATTTTGTTGTGATTCACATGGTCAAAGGCTGTATGTATAGACATACCTCAGAGACATTGTATGTTCAGTTCCAGACCATTGCAATAAAGTGAATATCCCAATAAAGCAAGTCACAGGAATTTTTTAATTTTGCAGTATATATAAAAGTTATGTTTACATATAGTAGTAGTCTATTAAGTGTTAGAAGTTAGGGTTAATAATATGAAATCTACAAAAACAATGGATGTACTTTAAATAATACTTTATTGCTAAAAAATGCTAACTATCATCTGAGCTGTCAGCAAATTGTAATCTTTTTGCTGGTGGAGGGTCTTGCCTTGATGCTGATGACCACTGACTAATCAGGATGGTAACTGCTAAAGGTTGGGCGTGCTGTGGTAATTTCTTAAAATAAGACAACTATGAAATTTGCCGCATTGACTGCTTCCTTTCACTTGAACTCTTAGAGGTAGGGTTATTAATTGGCCTAATTTCAATATTGTTGTGTCTCAGGAAATAGGGAGGCCAGAGGAGAGGGAGACAGGAAATAGCCATTACATGGAGAAGTCAGAACACATCTAACATTTACGTTCACTGTCTTTTATGAGCGCAGTTGGTGGTGCCCCAAAACAATTAGAATAGTAACATCAAAAATCACTGATCACAGATCGCCATAACATACAATAATAATAATAAAGTTTGAAGTATTGTGAGAATTACCAAAATATGACATAGAGACATGATGTGAACATATGCTGTTGGAAGAAAGGGCCAGTAGACGAAGTGTTTCTACAAACTTTCAATTTGTAAAAAACATAATATCTGTGAAGTGCAATAAAGTGAAGCAAAATAAAATAAGGTATGTCTATATAATAAAAGCGAAGGCAGACCAAGCGAAATAGTACCATCCTTGTTGTGCTAGGTATGTAGCCTTGGCAAAAAAACAGAGAAAACTGGGGGACATCAGAGTTTGGAGGACTTTTAAAAAATTGTATATTTAAATAGCTTTCCAAAATACACACACATACACAAACAGCTGCCACAGAAATCATAAAGGAATTGCCTCTTTGAATCCTTCTGATTGTATATACTTTTTACATAATTGAAATGAACATGTAAAATCATTCTAATTTTTAAGCTTTGCATTATTTTGTATAAAATGCAGGACTTATTTAAAAAGAATTAAGTTGGTACAAAGTGTCTGTCGGTAATGGAGATTACATTACTGTTTATGTTTTATCTTGGTTCTGCCAGAAAATCATTGAGTCATTGGGGTAAATTCCTTCTTTGTTGGCCCATATATAAAATACCATCCCCCAGTAGACTGGAGCCCCCTGTGGGTCAAGACCATGTCCAGACCATGTAGTTCATGAGGATGGGCACCATGTCTCCCATTTCAGACCAAAGATACTGACCTTGTCTCTTTTTCCAGAGCTAAGCACAGTGACTAGGACATTTGTCATTCAATTATTTCAGTTGTGTCTGACTCTTTGTGATCCCATTTCAGATTTTCTTGGCAAAGATACTGGAATGCTTTGCCATTTTTTTCTCCAGCTCATTTTACAGATGAGGAAACTGAGGCAAACAGGGTTAAGTGAATTGCCCAGGGTCACACAGCTAATAAGTATCTGAAGCCAGATTTGAACTCAGAAAGATGAGTTTTCTAGGCCCAGTGCTGTATTCACTGTATCACCAACTGCCCAACTGGCCCATAGCAGGTAATTAATAAATGCTTGTTGACTTGAATCTATCCCTTACAGGTCCCAATTATATGGTTATTCATATAGCAGGTTTTCTATCAGTGTATTTCCCTGTACTTAATCATTTTGTTTATATTTTTATCTATTTTTTCTGTGTACATCCTCTGATAGAATATAAACTTGAGTAGCAGGGACTGTTTCACTTGTCTTTGAATTCTAGCACCTAGCACACTGCCTGACAACCCTAGTGACATGCTGATTACTTGGGAGAGTAATACTTTTGATATGTTTTTATTTTGTGACAGTGATGTGTATGCATATGTGCTTCAACTGACACTAGTCTGCCTCAGAATGTCTGACGTTGACCAGAAAAAGCCAAATTCAGCTGGTTTCTAGAACTTCAGTTGTTATTGTTCATCCTTTGTTTTTGAAGAGGACCAATGACATCACAGGATGTCTTGACTTGAACATGAATTGAATTTTAGTGAGGCAGAGTTGCACAAAGTCGCCAACCTCACTCTCTCTTCCTAAGTCATGGAAGTGGCAAGACAAAAATCAAGATGACTGGCAATGGCCCAAGATGCAGTGGATGACCTTGGAGTTTTCAATGACCTTGGTGTCTTCAGCGTCTGACCAAATTCTAAGTGCTCCACAATGCATGCTTCATGGCTGTTGGAACAAATTATTCTCATCTGCTAGGGAAGGTCTTCACATTTACAGACATACCCTTAACTCACTGACTAGTTTGAGGCCTGTCAGGTACCCTCAACCTGGTTTTATCCTGTCTGCTGAGACAATTTACTGGGGTGTGGCCACTGTACATGCTGCATGCTACAGTTTCTTGGAGCCACAGGTGAGAGTTGGGTGAAGGTGAACACCAAAGGTGGATGAATTGCCCTGAAAAGGACTCAGCAAGCCACAAGAGGTGGTAGTCCTCCCTGAATATCCATACACCTCAGAACTTTAGTTAGTTCTCTGTCAGTTGATTTCAGGCCATACAGGTGTTTCATTTTCCCCTTTTGTTATGTTTTTAAAGAATGGATATTACTCCAAGGACGTATGCAAAAGCTGTAGCTCCTATAGAGCACACTTCAGTGTCTACTAGTGAGATTGTAATGGCCATTGATTGGAGTATGCCAAATGTTTTCAGGCATTATTCAAGCCTATAATGAAATAGGATCAGTGAACCAAGGTATAAACAACAGTAAGAATAGAAAATAAGCAAAGACTTCTAGAGGGACCTGGAAGTTTGGTGGACTATTATTGGTTATTATTGTAGCTGTGGTTCTAATGCCAGCACCTTTTTTGCTCAGGTTTGATGTTGGGACAAAATGAGGCACTCTAATCGCTGAACATTTAGCAAAGTAGAATTACTTTGCCCTAACACACCAAGGATATGCAACAAGACTACAGTGGCATTTAGCTTCTCTGGAGATGGCAGCCTTTTGTCTCCATCTGGAAATACATCTTGTTAGTAATCATCAGGGTGTGGTGACTCACATGGTCTTAAGGCACCTGCTAAGTCTGAGAGGCACAAACTCCACATGGCTGGGACTTTTAATGCCTACATATGCAATGGGTTGAAGTTACAGAGAGGCAAATTCAGGCTTGAGGACAGCAAAGGACATAGGCGACTCAGGTTCCCACATACCGCTTCCAGGTCCTGGAATTCTACGTCTTTCAACGGAACCATTTAGGCTGCTCCAGAACACTTTGACTCATTGACTGAGCTTGCAGTTCACTAAAACCTTGAGATCATTTAAACTTCTGGCTAGCTTTGCACTCACCTTTTTACTTGTGAAGTTGATTTTCTTCCCACCTAAGTATCCCTATTAAATTCCATTATATGGGATTTAACCCAGGGCTCAAGTTTGGATCCCAAACTATGTGGAAGTTGTAGTTGGGCTTCATATTGCTCCAGTCAGCCCATATCTGGAATATTTAAGTCCTACCTGTCACATGTTAGGAAAGTCATTGATAAACTGGAGTTGATCCCAGAGGAGAGCAAAGGACACAGGACACTATGTATGGGTTCCTACATAGTTCTGCCACTTTGTTTAAGCTTATGCCTTGGTTTCCTAATCTGTAAAGGAGCAATGGAAGGAATCAACAGAGAAGGAAATTTAGGCTAGGTGGCAGAAAAAACTTCCAACAATTACCGCTGCTCAGAAATGGAATCAACATTTGAGGTTTTCCAAGGAAGATAGAATACTCACTTTGTTAATGTTTTAGAGGGTGTTGGGGGAGATTCTATTTAAGGTTGTACTAGATGGATCACCTCTGAAGTTCTGAGATGCTGAGGTTTCAGAAATTAACAAGAAGCAAGGAAGTTTCTGGTTCATCTCCTTAAAGTCAACTCCTTACCTCTCAGCCCTTAGAAGCCCCCTCTTAATATACCACTGACCAACATTTCTGGAGACTATATCTGTCAGAGCAGAATTCTAGGCACAGGGGTGAGGCAAGAGGAAAATGTAAAATATGAAATATTATGTACTATATTGTATTACTTTATCTTCTTCCCCTCCTCCCTTACCACTGGACAAAGTTCCTGCAGCCTGGAAATTTGCATACAGTCTAAGGAGGGAACCCAGGATTACTATAGGAAACAAACATGGAGTAGAAACATACAATACTCTCCCTCCTAAACTTCACTACTAACCTCCCTGGCTTCCTTTAAGTCTCAGCTAAAATCCCATCTTTTACTGGAAGCATTCCTCAACCCTTCTTAATTCTGGTGCCTTCTCTCTTAATTATCCTGTATATAGTTAAGTACATAAGGATGTATATGTTTGCATGTTGTCTACCCCATTAGAGGCTAAGCTTCTTGAGGTAGAGACTGCCCTTTTTTGTATTCCCACCGCTTAGTATAGTGCCTGGCACACAGCAGATGCTTGTTAACTGACTGATCTGTTGAAATTAAGGAGAACAGCTCATTACAGCTCCACCCAGCCAGTGGACTTAGAAATCCCCCTTTGGCCTGACTCCTGGCTGTGCAGTCTCAGAGCCGGAGCGGAAGAGAGGACGGCTAGGGGTGGCCCATAGACTGATGGTAGCGGTACCTGGCACACGTGGGGTCCCACAGGCCAGGACGGTGGAAGCACTGCAGGCAGCGCTGAGGCCAAGCCCCCAGCTGGCCGTTGCCGTGGGTTACCAAACATTTTCCCCCCCCTCGGCGAAGGGGGCTTCGGAGTTAAAAATTTGGGGAAGCAAACAGGCTGGAGACAAAATGGAACTGTATGAAGCAAGGGGACGGAATCCTTTGGGGTCGGAAGGGAGGAGAGGTCTTTCTGCGTTAGAGATAGGGGTGGAGCTAATCCATCCCTTTCCTCTTCGGTTCTCGTGTTCGGCAAGCTCCGGAAAAAGGTCGGCTCTTTCCGCCGTTGGAACTCGGATCTCCGAGCCAGCCAGCGTGCGCGCCTCTACCGCCCGCTTTTCAGGGCAAAGACGGTTCTGCGCGTGCGCTCGCGACCCCTCCCGTCTCCGTTTCTTCTCCCTTGTCCCTTACTCTCCACCTCTGCTGGACTGGTGCTCCCCCAACCTGGGGGGGTAGGGGGTTGGGGTTGGGGTCGGGGTGGCGCTCAAAGTGTTAGTGCCAAGTGCTGGGGTGAAGCAAGGCTGAGGAAGGAGGCGGGACTAAACAGGAACCCCGCCTCCCCATTTCCACCCCGAGGGTCTCCCTGCGCGTGTCGCCTTCGAACTCCCGCGTACCTAGACGAGCCTGTAGCCCGCTGTTCCCCACTTCCCCAGCGGCTTCGAGCTCGGCGCCCCGGGTTCGCGCCGACGCGGGCACGCGCCCGGCTCGCTAAGCGCTTCGGGCGCACGCGCCGATTGAGGCTCTCGGGTGGGGCGGGCAGATATCCCCCCTAGAGGGGTCGGGTTGAATACACCGGAGCTCCTGCCCCCTTGGCCCCGGAGGTGATTCTCTGCCCGGCCCCCCGGGGCCTTGCTGAGGTGGGAAGTGGGGGAAGCAGCGGCGGTGGCGGATACGTGGAGAGCGGGGGAAGAGCGCGGCGGCTGAGGAGGAGGAGGGGAAAAAGAAAAGGTCCTCTTTCCTCTTGTCAGACCCCCGGGGCGTCCCGGACGCGGAGCCCAGAGCCGGGAGGCTACCGAAGCGAAAGCGACCGCGGGGGAGGGGTGAGGTGAGTCTGGGGGAGGGGAGAGAGGAAGGGAAGAGACTGGGGGTAGGGAAAGTGGGGGGGGGAAGCTGGTTGAGCGACCCAGGTGGGGGAGGGGCCAGGAGTGGTTTAAGGGGGGAGGAGGGAGTCCGGAGCTTATAAGAAATGAGAGCCTTGGGATGCGGACCCTGGGAGGATGAGAGGCCGCTGCGGGCAGTGATGGCAGGGGGGGGGAAGGAAGAGGAGACAGTTAGGGGCTGCCCGAGGAGTTTCTAAGGGGGCACAGGGCAGAGAAACGATACAGTAAAAGGGGGACTTCGTGGCTTGGGAAGCCTGTGGAGTAGGTCATAATAATAATGCACTGTAAGACAGAAGGGAAGAATTAAGGAAATGGGAAAGCCAGAGGTAGTTGAGAGGTTGGGATATAATGCATATGGAAGATAATAGGGCATGGTGAGATGAGTTGGGGGTATCTAAAGAAATAGAATTTGAAGAAGACAGTGATAGCATTTCAAAATAGAGGAAAGGAGAGAAGAGGAGGAAACGGGGTATGGGGGAAATAAAGAATTAATGACGGAGGGCAAAGAAGAATCATTAGCGTAGCGTAGAAGTGAATTAAAGAAGTGAGACCAGTTGGTGAAGAAAGGGTGTCGGTAGTCTGTGGACCTACGTTTTTCAGGATGGTTGAATTTATTTGGAATTCAGATCTTTTTCAGGCCTCACCTCTGCTGTGGGGAACTTTTTTTTTATGATTTGGTGATTATTTATTGTTCGTTATGATGATACAGCATATACATAACATTTGTTTTCCCTCTGCTTTATAGGTAAATTATTACTATATGTAAGTTATCCGTGGCTAGGGAGCAGGAGAGGAGGGAGGAGTATTACTGATAGGCATTTGGCTTTGAGTTGAGTCAGTTGTAATCCAGCAATCTGTGGCTTTGGTGAAGGCCAGGAGTTTGTTTCCTTTGTTATATTTGTTTTAGCTACCACCTTGGAACTATATTAGGCAACTCTGATAAAAAGCTAAACAGGTTCTGCTTTGTTAAAATTATGTTTTCTCACTTAACAATTGCCCATTTGTTTTATATACAAAATTGGTTGATTTCATGATAGTAATCCCACTTCTCCAGATAGTTTCTCGATGGTGATGCTTTTTATCTAACCACCATTTTCAGAATGGTTTGAAAAGATTGTGGAAAAACAATTCTGGTGTTAAAAAAAATGCCTCTTACAGCCTAGATTGAATGATTAACTTTTCTTTCTTGAAATGCTTCCTGGAGTCAGATGTTCATAAATACGGTTTAAAGCTTTTCCTCTTTAAGGTTCACTTACTTAAGATTGTTGAGAGAACATAAGTTTTTATCTTAGGGACCAAGTTAGTGGCATTAAGCTACTTTTCAACTGTCCTAAGAGTTCATTATGTGGGCATTTAGTGTTCTAAACTGTCTCCTTTCTTGGGATGTTATGAAAAGTGAATCCAGTTGAAAATTGAAAATTTGATTTGCAGTGGCTTCATTAATGATAGTACAGCCTTGCTTATTACTAAATCTTGATTGCTTGCCTGGTTTCTTATTTCCTAGGCTCTAACAAAGTTGCTATAGTAAATAAAGTGAACTGGTGGAAACTCAAGCCATATGAAATACTGATTCTGGTAAATTGGGGACACATCTGGACAATTTAATGAAGGAGTATCCTGCTCTTTGTTGTTTGAGAGCAGGTTTTTTTTATTGCTTGTATTTGTGATTTTTTTGGTATGCCTTAAAATTTTTTTATTGATTCCTTTTGTTTTCACATGAGCTTCATTTCCAAATATATCCTTCTTCCTCCCTTATCCTTCAAGGCATCCCTTGTGAAGAATTAAAAAAAAGAAAAAAGTCAGTTAAGCGAAACTAACCAACACATCACCCAAGTCTGAGAGCATATGAAGTGTTTTGCATTAGTAGTTGGTCCCTACTTCTGTACAAAAGAGAGGGAGGTACATGTTCTCATCCCCACTTTCTAGGGCAACCCCACATATGATTTCTTTGGTGTTGAGAGATCCTTGGGGTAGACACTGACTCTACCAATTTGAATCATAAAACTGTTCTGCAACTTGCTGTCTTAGAAGGTGGTTTGGGACTTTGAGAGGTTAAGAGACTTAACTGTAAACATAGAGCTCTAGTATGGCAGAAGTGGGACTGGAGCCCCCAGGTCTTCCTGACTTCTGAGGCCAAGTCTGTCTATTAGTGTGATTTGCCTCTGTTAGACATAGCTATTACTTTGTTAGTCGTATACCACTGAAGAGTGCAGTGTATGTGGCACTCTTCATTGTAGATAGACTTATGTGGGGCCAAAACCTCAGAAAACCAGAGAAAATCCAGTGTCCAAATGTTCTTCATGGTATTTTTAAACTTTATATTTGGTATAATGTGGTATTATATTTGGAGTCAAGAAGACTCATCTTCAGGAGTTCAGATCCTGCCTCAGATACTGTCACTTAATTCTGTTTGCCTCAGTTTCCTCATCTTTAAAATGAGATGGAGAAAGAAATGGCAAACCACTCTAGTATTTTTGCCATGAAAACTCTAAAATGGGGTCACAGAGTTGGACGTGACTGAAACAACCCATCAAGAACAACATTCACCCTAAATGTAGGTAGTAACTTCTTGGAAGTTATGAAAGAAAGAGATGGTCAGAGTAGAGAGAAACAGCTGGGGCCTGATGAAACACCTGCAGGTAATGGGACCAAAAAACTTGGGAATGGAAGGGTGATCTGATGGACGAGAGAGGCACACACTTAATATCTCTGTGTTGCTGCTTATGATATTCTACTGGAAGCAAGCACTACATTAAACAGAGCTGGCCATTCTGTAGGAGCCATTTTTACTTTAAGAGCATAAAGTTGACCTATCATATCTCAAGTAGCTACTGTTGTTATCAAGGGATGAACAAGAGAAGCAACTGGAGATTTGGCTTCTCTCTACCCCCCCCCCCACTGGTTTTACCTTTAGATGGGTGGATCCCTCCTTTTTGTCTCCTATTGAATAGCTTCTAGCCTCTATCATATCTTGAGGATGTATAATGAAATTTCATGCTTCCTGTTTTTACTCTTATATTCTGACTACCCAGATAGCAAATTAGGGTCCTGGAGGAAGAACTACACCTATTAGTGATGCCATATACAAACTTGTTTCCCTTTGTTTTGGCCACAGTTTGTGATTATCATGCTTGGTCACTTTTAGGTATGGCTTTTATTATGAAAGAGCACTAGACTTGGAGTCAGATTTGAATCTTTGTGACACTTGTTGTGTAACTCTGGGGAGTTATTTAACTTTTCTGAGTTTCAGTTACCTCATCTTTAAAATGTGGATAATAATATCTCTGGTACCTACTTCACGGGATTATTGTGAGGTTCAAGTGAAATAATTTATGAATGTGCATTTCAGACCTTAAGTCGCAATATAGGTATTGATGTGTGCATATGTATGCATAAAATAGCATTTTTTTAGGCAGGATATATCACTAGATAATCTTGAACTCGGAGTAAGAACTCAGAAACTACTAGCAGCAGCACTCTTTTTACATACATTATTCAAGTGCTGTTTTAATAATAACAATAATGACTACCACATTTGTATAGCAACTTAAGGTTTGCAAAGCACTTTCCATATATTATCTCATATAGAATATAAGGCATCATGGTATGTAGTTGGTTAGAAAGCTGGCCTTGAAGCCAGGAAGATGTGGGTTCAAGTACTGCCTCTGACATGTACTGCCTAGGTGACTCTGGATAATTCTCTTAACCTCTCAGTGACCTCAGTAACCTCTCTAGTCTCTAAGACTAGATTTCAGGGAAGGTACCCATCCCTGTTGATAGAGGTAGTTTACTTGTGTAAGAGTTCACCATACCAATTAAATCACAGGTCTGGTCCCTAGCCAGGTGTATGAGTATAAGTCATCTGGCAAGAGTTAAATTTCATTTTGACTTGAGTCTCCATATTAATCAGTTGAAAAATTCAGCTGGAGCAGGAGATGGAAGTTTCTGATAAATATGTTGTCTCTTAGCTCTGAGGTTTCACTTCACACCCAGCAAATTGGCAAAGATGTTAAAAGATGTAAATGTCCAATGTTGGAGGAATTGTGGAAAGATGGACACACTAATGTATTATTGGTTGGACTGTGAATTACTCCAGCCATTCAGGAAAGCAATATAGAATTATGCAGTGAGTGTGACTAAAATGTCTTTATCTTTTGACCCAGAGATCGTTCACTGCTATACATATGCCCCAAGGAGGTTGGTTACAAAAAGAAAAGTCCCACATGTACCAAAATGTTTATAGCAACACTTCTTGTAATAGCAAAGAGCAGGGAGCAAAGTAAATGTCCATCATTTGGAGAATGGCTAAACAAGTTATGGTACATGTATGTAATAGGATATTACTGGTCTTCAAGTACTGAAGCATATGAATTCAGAAGCATGAGAAGACTTATATGAACTGAAGTGCATTAAAGTAAGCAGAACCAGGAAAAAATACCCATAATGTAAATGAAAAGAACAACATGTCAGAATAATTGAAATGATACTTTGAAATAACAGTCATCAAGCCTGCCCCAAAGAAGAGGTATCCAAGGGCACCTGCGATAACTATGTGTGTGGAACATGGCAAATAATGTCGGACTTTTTTGATATGTTAGTTTGCTGAACTCTTTAAAATTTTTTTTTATAAGGAATGGTTCCTTGGGAGGGGAAAGTTAGTAGATTACATTGGGAAATATAGATAATGTAAAACAAAAGATATAAGTAAATACTTTGATAAATATGTTGTCTTTACATGCATATAGTATGGAAGGTACTCTTTATTGTACATTGAGCTTTTCAGCCACACCTGCAAATATAGATAATCATCTTAGCAAAATCTTCTGTGTATGTATGTATGTATGTATGTATGTATGCATATATAAGCATATATGTTTTTATATATATATATATATATATATATATATATATATATATATATTTGAAAACTGCATCATCAATGTGGAGCAATCTGTGCCAGTTATCTGCCTTTGAGGAAATTCAGAGTATTTTATTCTTTTTCACTTGAAAAAAATTCATTTGTTTGCTGGCTACCTTTTCTTATGTATCTCTCTTGTTCTAGGCAGATGGCTTCAGACTGTGGGAAGAATAGGAAGGGAATTTTGGGGATGTTAACTTGGTCTGTACTGGGCCAGTAAATCATTGCTGAAATCACTTGTTTGGCCATGTCATCAGTGTAACTAAAGTGAGTTATCACACATTGGCAAGCATGAAATGGCCTGAAATACTGTCACTGCAGAGTGACATAAAACGGTCTCAAGTTGTGCCTGGTTTCCTACTTAATTTTTTCCAAATGCTATAAAAATAATTGTCTTTGTATTGTGATAAATGTAGACTTTCCAATGTGTCTTCCACATTTAACAGTGTTTCTCTTACCTCTGGGGTATCCTAAAGTTGCTCTGAGATTTTTAGTTGGGATCTCACAGAATAGATCTTAGAATCTCCCAGTTATCCAAGTGAAATTATCTTTGAACCATAGGCTCACTTTGAGGCAGTGTGATCCCTTAAAGACCGATTGGTTCTGAAATACCCATTAAGATTCTAATCAGTTTTCTGGATTTCTGGGATTGACTTTAGGCCAGCATGTCCTCCTAGGTGACTAGAGAATTAGAATTTATTTGATTCTGACACAAATCCCTGATATGATGCTAGGTCCTGGCAACTATTTGTGGATTTGTGGGTGTTGCTTGGATGCCCAGTGACCTACTCATTTTAACAAGGTGAATAGAACTGTCTGTTGTCTGCAGAGCCAGATGAGCCATTTTACTGGAACAGAACCTTAAATTGTAGCCCTGCATTATTAGGAAGGAGAGGGATGTGGTAGTTTTGTGAAGTTTGAATATAGAGCAGTGATTATGAAAATGATTTAATTATGAGGATATTATTTTAGAGGAAATAACCTAATCTTTAACCAGTAAGACTTGTGGTAGGGAGCATATCAGTTAATCATGGAATGAATCAAGGTAGATAGGTTAATATATTATTTCCCTTTTGACTTGAAGATGCCGCTATTATTTACCATGGGATGTGTCTGAAAAGACCAGTTTATAAAACCTATCTTTTCTGCCCAAATACATATCCATACCAGTTTTTGTTGTTTTCAAGTTTCATCTCAGGAGCTTTACAGCATTCTTCCTCAAAGTATCTGCACGATCCCTGATTCCAGCGTGTCAGAGTTAGCTGTTTTCCCACTTGTCTACTACCATTACATTGATTTTGATTGTGTATTATTGTTTTATTCAAATATTTCTGTTGTGTCTAGTTACCCTTTTTCAGCTCTTGAGCACATTGCCTTTATTAATGTCTGGTCCATTTTCTTCACGTGACAAACTTTGCTAGGTTAGTTGCAACAAGACCTTAGCAATGGAATGGAACCTCTTTCTTAAAAGCTCTAGCTCAATATATTTCATAGAACTTTCTTAAAAGTTGAATATGCAACCGAAAGACATAACTTGTAACATAACTGAATCATTCCTTTGATTTTCTTAAGGTTTGATGACTTATTTCTGTTAGTTTGTCAAATGGTTTTGTGATGCTGCTTTCCAATTCCTTACTGCTTTGATGCTGTTTCTAAGTTGGCAATATGGGGTAAATTTTTGGTTTATTTAGGTCTGCTGGATTCACAATAACATATATGGCTTTTGTTTATAGTCTGAGAGCCTATAATATGCTGATACTGCAAATCCATCTAATATGATGTAGCATGTGTTGGTGTTCCCAGGACACAGAAAACATGACCTGTAATTGCTAAATGTTGCCTTGCCCGTAGGAGGTTGCTCAGTGGATCGAGCATTACCTGAAGTCTGGAAGACCTACGTTCAAATGTGGCCTCAGACACTTACTAGCAGTGTGACCTTGAGCAGGTCACTTAATTTCTGTTTACCTTAATCCACTGGAGAAGGAAATGGCAAACCACTCCAGTAGCTTTGCCAAGAATGATCTGCAGGGTCACAAAAAATTTGAATACAACTTAACAGCAATAAAAATAGGGCCTTGCCCCTAGGATACTTTAGGAGGCTTCAAGTCCGAACAAGCAGAAAAGGCCCTTAAACAAATATTCTATATCAGTACCTTAGTTCCTTGGAATTTCAAAGCTAACTGTTCAGAAAGTTAAGCAGAATTGGATTAAATTCCTGATTTACTCCGTCGGTGACAGAAAATGGAATTGGGGAGAGTGTCCAAACATAATTGAATGGACCAACTACTCCATTGTGAAATAGCATTAGGATGACCATTTTCTGCTCATCTCTTGCAATAAACTCAGTATTAATGGTATATTTACATTTTGCTTCCATGGGCTACGTTTTCTTGTATTTAATCAAAAAGAGGCTTTTAGCTACATATAACCAGAATCTGTCTTGCAGAGCTGCAGTTAATGTTGTTGCTGGGTAGTTGATATAAGGATTCTTTGGCCCATACTTAATAGCAGTGGAAAGAGAAGATGGAATCAAAATTTCTTTTTCTTTGAACTCTGTTAATGTTGAAATATCCTGTTAAATGATACACCTAAAGCAAGAAAATAGAAAGCTATATTAAAAAGGTTGGTTTGTCTTTTTTAAACGTCAGCTTTATTCCAAGTCAAAAGTCTTTAGATTAATGGTGTCTTATAGCTGAAAAATTTAGATCTTTTCTGTTTTGCCCTCACAAGAAAGTATTTTTTCTATAAGTACCACAATCTCTGTTTTAGAAAACTTTATTGTGGAAGTCTACTTCCTATATTTAACATGATATGTTAAATATATATAAATATACATATATTGTATATTTATTGTGCAATTGATCTAGTATCGTTTTTTATTCTGCTCACCGGGGGTAATCAACTGAAGAGGATGGATAAGACCAAAATAAGTAGAATCATGGAATCTCACCCACTCTCCCTTCAGAGAATTGCACCCAGACCATATGTTCTACTTTGACAGACCCACACATTTTGCTATGAACTAAAATATGAGGCAGCAGCTTTAAGCAGAAGATTTTAGAGAAAACTTTAAAGTATATAATAGTCTGGTTATTTGACTGGAAGTGGCAACAACAGCATACTGATGTGAAACAACTAGAAGTGAATCTCTTAGTAAGAAAAAGTGTTATAAAATGAATGTCGCACACTGACAAAAATCAGTAAACAGTGTATAGCAGGTTGGGGCCTTTAGAACAGCTACCCTAAATTCGAGGTACCTGTTGGGTCTTCAGTCTCACGACCATGGTTTATGATTCCCCCTAACTAAATGCTTACTTTTTCTTTAGTCAGTCAGAGGTCACAATTAGTTCAGAACAAAAGCATTGAATGAAATAGCATAAAAAGAAAATTAAAAATAGTATAGCCCCACATAAACATAGGTCATATTTTCCCACAGAAATACGCCTTAGTGGTGAGAATACATAGTATGTGGGGTAGGGACCATAGGCAGGCCAGCCTAGCTGAAACAGAAAGGCAGTCTGAGGGAGCTAAACTCTACCGAGTTTGTGCAAAGCAGCATATGAGATAGGCAAGTCAAGCCTCCACTGCCGCGGCCTGCACCACCACCTTCTTGACATCTCTTCTTGATTCCAGATGTAAACAGCTCAGGAATTTGAACCTAAGAGCTTTGGAATAGCTATGTGAGTAGCCTAGTGGCCAGTGGTTCAACATCGGAAACTGATGGGATTTTATCAGTGGAAGTGACACTGAAGGAAGAACCATTACCACCTGTTTTGCTATTGCATTCTAAAAACTATGGGACCTATCCATTTGACTTGCAGCTGAAATTTCCTATATGCATTGTCTTCCCATTAAAATGTAAGCTCCTTGAGAGCAGGGGTAGTGCTACTTTTCCGTTTGTAGCTCCAGCACTTAACACAGTGCTTTACACATTATAAATACTTAATAAATGCTTCTTTCTTTTTTCATCCCTCTTCTCATCTTCCCCTTCATCTTTCTTTTCTTTTTAATTTTTTTCTTAAAATCTTTTTATTTTAGACAAATACTAAAACTTAAATACATAATAAGAAAAGAAAAAGAAACACTGTAAGTTTAAATATAAAATAAGAATGTGCACAGCAGAACTCCCCACTTGTTGTTAAAGTGGACCCTGGCCTGGAGATATTTACTCTTCACAGGGAAGAAATCTCATCCAGGATTTTTCTTCATATCTTTTCTAAGTGTCCCAGGAGGACCCCTCTTCTGCCCCTGCTCTTATTTGTTTTCACAGTTCTTGTTTGCCCAGAGGAGATATTTTATCTCTTTTGTGGAGGAAAATCTTGAGAGCTTGAAATTTTCTGACCTACTCTGCCATCCTACCAGAATCCTCACCCTCACCTTTATTTTTTTAAAAATTAATTTATTTTGAATTATCAACAGTCACTTCCGTAAGCTTTTGAGTTTTTGATTTTTCTCCCCCTCCCTTCCTCCCTCCCTCCCTAAGAAGGCACGAAATCTGATATAGGCTATACATATACATTCCTATTAAACATAAATTAGTCATGTCGTAAGGAAGAGTTAGAACCAATAGGAGGAACCACCAGAAAGGAAAGAAAAGACAACAGAAGAAAAGAAAATAGCAAGTAGTATGCTTCGATCTGCATTCAAACTCCATAGTTCTTTCTTTAGATATGGATAGCATTTTCCATCATGAAACTTTTGGAGATGTCTTAGATCCTTGAATTGCTGAGAAGGGCTAAGTCTGTCAGTATTAGTCATCGCACAACATGACTGGTACTGTATACAAGGTTCTCCTGGTTCTGCTCACTTTACTCAGCATCAGACCATACAAGTCTTTCCAGGTTTTTCTGAAGCCCACCTGCTCATCATTTCTTATAGCTCAGTAGTATTCCATTACATTCATATACCACAACTTGTTCAGCCATTCCCCTATTGATGGGCATCTCCTCAATTTCCAGTTCTTTGCCACCATAGAAAGAGGTGTTGCTATGAATATTTTTGTACATGTGGGTCTTTTCCCCAATTTATGATCTCTTTGGAATACAGCCCTGGAAGTGGTATTGCTGAGTCAAAGGCTATGCACATTTTTACAGCCCTTTGGGCATAGTTCCAAATTGCTCTCCAAAATGGTTGGATCATTTCACAACTCCACCAACAATGTGTTAGTGTTCTGATTTTCCCCGCATCTTTTCCAACATTTGTCATTTTCCTGTTTTGTCATATTGGCCAAATCTGATAGGTGTGATGTGCTACCTCAAAGTTATTTTGATTCGCATTTCTCTAATCAGTAGTGATTTAGAGCATTTTTTCATATGACTGGATTTTTTTTTTCAATTGTATGAATAGATGCATAGAGTCCAGAACAAAGAAAATTATGGTCCCACTCTTGACTCCATCAGGAGTATTATGTTCACTTGTAGGAGCCTCATATCAAGAGGAATATGGGCAAACTGGAGCATGTCCAGAGAGGGGCAACCAGCTTGGTGAAAAGACCAGAGACCATGCCTTATGAATATTAGTTGAAAAAACTGGATGAGTTTAGCTTGGAAAAGTGAAGACAGTAGGGATGTATCTGTCTTTATGTATTTGAAGGTCTTTTGTGTTGAAGAAAGATTAGATTAATTTTTTTGGTTATAGAGGATATAGGTAGAAGCCATAAGGAAAGTTTCAGAAGGGAAAACTTTTGCTCACTGTCAGGGAAAACCTTTCTAACAGAATGGAATGGAGTACCTCAGGAGGTACTATCCTTGGAAGCCTGTAGCCACTTGCGAATGTTGTAGATAGGATTCCTGTTTAAAAATAGGCTCGACTGTGATTTGGAAGTATACCTAAAGGGCTATAAAACTGTGCATACCCTTTGATCCAGCAGTACCACTGCTAGGTCTATATCCTAAAGACATCCAAAAAAGGGGGGCGGGGAAGGAGGAAGAACCTATTTGTATAAAAGTATTTATGGCAGCTTTTTTTGTGGTGGCTAAAAATTGGAAATTGGGAGGATGCGAATCATTTGGGGAATAACTAAATAAACTGTAGTGATGGTTTGTAATGGAATATTGTTATGCTATAAGAAATGACAATCAGGATGATTTCAGAAAAATCTGGAAAGACTTAAATGAACTGATACAAAGTAAAGTGAGCAGAACCAGGAGAATGTCATGCACACTAATATTGTACAATGAAGAACTGTGAATGACTTAGCTATTCTCAGCAATACAATGATACAAAACAATTCCAAAGGTCTAATGATGAAGCATACTATCTACCTTCAGAGAAAGAACTGAAACTATCTGAATACAGACTGAAGCATGCTGTTTTTCACTTTCTTTCATTCTTTTTTATTCGAATCTTCTTGTACAAAATGACTAATATGGAAATGTTTTACATGATTGCATGTGTATAAATTACGTCAGATTGCTCATTGTCTCAGGGAGGGATAGAATTTGCAACTCAAAACAATTTTTAAATATTTTTTAAAAAATTTTAACATGTAATTGGGGAAAAAAATTATGTTAATGATAAAAAAAGTAGGCTTGACTGGTTGACCTCTGGGTTCATTTTTATACTGAGTTTCTGAGATTTTTTCTTCCCTCTGGTCTGCTTTTTTTGTATTGTCTGCTGAACATCTTTCTATTTTTGCTTTGTGCATGTTTTAGTGGTCCCTGCCTTTTTTTTTTTTTGCGCATCACTATTGCTAACCTACTCTTCTTTCCAATGATTCTTAAATTATCCCTGCTTTTCTGGAGAATTCAGGTGGGACATAGGATCATAGATTTAGAGTTAGAGGTCATCTAGTCCAACTCTGTTTTACAGATAAGGAAATCTTACTGTTCTCTTTAAACATTAGAAGGGATGTCATATGGAGTATGGGTTAACCTGAAGTAAAAATTAGAAGGAATTAGTGGAAATTATAGATGGATATTGGTCAGCATAAAGAAAAACTTTCTAACATTTTTGAGTTTTTAAATTCTTGAGTGCTTTATCTAGTAAAACAGAGGCTGAATGACTATTTTTTAAGCGATCTTATCAGAATTAATACATTGACTAAGAGGTTGGACTAGCTGACCTTTAAAGGCTCTTCCAGCTCTTTTAAGATTCCATGGCTCTAACTCCCAAGGTAAGTCTTCTTGGGAGTTAGAGGTAGTTCTGGGGAGCAGTAGACAGTAACAGCAAAGAATTTTAACAGGTGCTAGATGAGCTTCAATGGGAAGCTCAGACAGTGAATAGGTTGAGTGAATAAGTGTTGACTTGGCATTTGCATTCACATAAATTGGCATAGGTGCCTGTGGGTCCTTGAATGTTATGGACCTTGGACCAAGCCTGACTCAAATTGGTCTTGTGGTTCAAGTTTGGGATTGTAAGGAAATGAGACTTGCAGACCATCTGAGAGTTAACAAAAGATCTGTTTAGTTATAACATGGGAAAGATATTCAGCCAGTACACATTGCTAGTTCACGTAGGCAAAGCCTCTCCTCGTTTCTATAGAGAAATGTATGTGACCAGGATAGTATGTTGACTTTAGAGTCAGACTGTCAAATCTGAAGGGCATTTAATTCCTCAAGGGCAGGCCTTTTTATGCCTTTGGCTTCTGGGAAAGCTGTTTCAGCAACTCAAATCATAACCCACTAGACCAATCTCATCTTGGAAATAGCTTCTTTGCCTTTGAGGAAAAAAGCAGCTCATCCTACCTCTCAGGGCCTTAGGAGATAATTGCATCTACACGCAGTTTCACAATTCTTATTTTTATTGGTAACATAAGCTCAACTGCTACTGTATTTTCTGTTTGTTCCAAATGAGAATGGCAGAATGTTATTTGGTATTGATAGGTAGATACATAGATTATATAGTTATAGATATATGTTGGAAATAATCTGTTGTATGGGTTTAAGTGCTCAAAGCAACCTGGTAGACAGTGTTATAATGTTCATTTATTATGTTAGCACTTAAAAGCCAAACCAGGAGGATTACTGAAATGCAAATTGATACTTATATAGTTCTTTAAGGTTTGCAAAATGTTTTCTTCATAATAACCCTGTACAGTGGGTGATAACAAGTATTTTTGGAGGAGGAGCTGAACCTGTGATTTCATTGCTCTGTGGAACTTCCAGTGTGGGAACTTCTACTGATTGTTAAGCAACTTTTAAAAAGTTGCCTGTGGCATTGAGAGGTTAAGATATTTGTTCATACTGACACAATTAGTATGTGTCAGGTAAGACTTGAACCCAGGTATTTCTTACCCAAAGACTGTGCAAGAATTATTATCCTCATTTTACAGATGACAGAACTGAGGCACAGAAAAGTTAAATGACTAATCCAGGATTATAGCTGGTACTTAAATAGGTAGTAGATCTGTGACTCTAACTCACTTCCTTTGTACCTTCAGCATACCATGCTGTCAAGTGCAGCTTCTGTTATGTTATGACAAAGCTATTTGTGGTTATATTATTCTTCTGAAACTTAATATTGTGTGGACTGCCCTAGATATTTAATTGGTTAATGGTATTAAGGATAGGTTGGGAAAAATTGTATTTGTATATCGTCTTGTGATTTAAATAATAAATGATTTCAGGAAGCTGTTGGTATGGAATAGCTACTTATTGGAAGACTTAACTTTCAAAAGTTCCAGCTAAACTTTGGGTCAGCTATTTTTCTTTTTGGTAGAATCAGTTGCCATGAGGTCTATAAAGAAATATATGGGTCTTGATACCTATTTTACCTGCAGGAATTTATCAGCACTGTTGTTAAGAACTTATTTTGTATATTTTTAAAATTCTGAACTTAACAAATAAAATGGGTGTTTTCATATGCAGAGTATAACATACAGGGAGGATTGTACATTGAAGCTACAGATCTCTCTTATACAGTTCGCTTTTCCTTGTAAATATACAATAACTTTGTATATTTATATATGGAGGGTTTGGCTGCTCATCCACCTTTGGTGTCCATTTGTCACCCAAATGTCTCCTGTGGCTCCGAGAAGCTTCAGTACATGCAGTGGCCACACCCTGGTAAAACCATTTCAGTAGTCTGGCTAACCCAGGTTAAGGGTAACCAACAAGCCTCAAACCCATTGGTGAGTTAGGGAGATGTGTTTCCCAGGCATGTGAAGTCTTCCCCCCACGGAATGGACAGATGAGAACAGTTTGTTCCAGTGGCAATGAAGGTGTCTGAAGCAGGTGCTGTGGAGCACTTAGAGCTTGGTCAGACATCGAGGACACCAAGGTCATCCACTGCATCCCATGTATCACCATCTTCTTGACTTTTGTCTTGCTGCAGGACTTGCATGGAAAAGAGAAAGAGTGAGGCTGACAACTTTGTGCAATTCTGCCTCACTTAAATCCAGTCCACATGCAAGTCAAGACATCACCCTGTGATGTCTTTGGTCCTCTTCGGAAAAGGAAGGACAAACAACGCAATAACTTTAACATGTAACTTCAAAGCTGTCCTGCTTGTTTGTGTTTTCTTCTATTCTCATCTGTGCATTTAAAAAGATTTAAATGATATTCTTTTCTTTTGGTAACCTTTGCTAGCTCCTCCTGTCCCATTCCCTTTCACCTTCCCTTCCCAATTAAAAAAGAAAAGGAAACCCTTGTAACAAGTATACATAGTCAAACAAAATAAATTCCCGTATCGTATGACTCATGCTGTACCTTTAGTCCGTCAGCTTTCTGTCTGAAGGTGGACCGAATACGTCATCATTGGTCTTCTGGAATTGTGGTTGTGTACTTCTAAGGTGTCCAACTCGTTTGGGGCTGGCAAGAAAAATCCTGAGTGGAGCCACAATAAAACATAATTGGGAAATGTTTAACAAAATTTTAAAAAATACAGTATATCACAGATAATGTTAATTTGTGGTTTTCTAAGTCAATCAGGAATCGGTTTCTATTTGAGTTTGACACCACTGGTATACATTTATCAGAATCCTTAAGTCTTTCAAGGTTGTTTTTCTTTGCAGTGTTGTTATTGTAAATTATTATAGTAAGGTTATTAATTGTATTTTGTTGCAATAATGATATTAATAAATTGTTCTCCGGGTTCTGCTCGCTTCACTTTGTATCAGTGTATACAAATCTTCCTGGATTGCTTTGAAACCATCTCTTCATTTTTTATCACATAAATAATATCCCATTTCATGCATATATATTTTTCTAATGGGTAACCAGTGAGAGAGGCATAGTTCTTGACTTTGCTGAGAATACTGATGTATGTAAAATAAAGACATTTAACACACAACATATGAGTTAAAAAATAAGTATATATTTATTTGCATATTTACATTGGAACCTAGGAGAAGCAATTGCTACTTTCTCAATTTTTATCTTCCTTTTACTACCTTTATAGTATTTTATATTACTGGCTTTTTACTTGAAACTCTTTCCTTCCTTGGTTATTTTGAGTCTGTGGTGCTCCTCTGACTATTCTGACCAGTTTCTTTAATTTCTTCCATGGCTGCTTATTTCGACCTTTAAATGCATTTCCCAAGGTTTTGACTTCTACTGAAGTTCTTCTTTATATCCTTACCTTCAAAGTTCTATATTCCTATGAGTCTCCAATCCATATCACTAGTGCTGACCTTTCCCCCAGCTCCTATCTTACATTTTCTATTAATTGTAGGACACTTCTGTTGTTTTATTGGTGCCTTTTGTTTTTTATATAATCATTTTCAAATATAGGGTATCCCGAAAATCTTAGTGCTGTTTTAAATTATTAAAAACTTAAACCTGCACTAAGACTTTTGGGACACCCTGTATATATACGCCTTTGCTCTCCCCTACACAGTGAGACTTCCATTTTATCAGTGATTAAAAGACCCAAAAAAAGAAAAAAACCCAGTTCAGCAAGAACAACTAACACAGTTATTGCATTTAATAAGTAATATATGGAATATTCCACATCCAGTTTCCCCACCTCCGTAATTGTCCCAGTTGTGGTTCCATGTCTGGCACACTCAGAGCCTTGAAGTTCACATAATTTTTTAAATAAAAATATATTCAATAAACCTCCAGATATAAGCAGTCAATGTAAAAAGCAGTTCACAGGGGGGAAAAGCAGATAAAAATTGCCAGCAATATGATAAATACCAATAAAAGAACTCCCTAATGATCTCAGGAGCTCCCTGTCATAGTCTTAAACCTGCTTTTATGTACTCTTTGCCTACAGACCCACAGTTGGCTCTAAGGTCAGTCTTCTTAGGGGCAAAATTAATTCAAATTGTTGCGGGTCTTATCTACAAAGTCTTAGCTCTTGAAGGCTGATTGTTGGTATGGAAGTATGGGGGTTAACTCAAGCCACCCCAAATATCCTGGCTGCAAAATCAATGAAATAAAGTAGGTGCATTTTTTCATCTCTTATCAGGGCCCAAGTTTGTTCATTATACTTACATAGCATTTCATTTGGTTTCATTTTTTCCTTTAACTTTGTTGTCATTGCGTATATTGTTTATTGAGTCTTTATGTTTTGCCTTTGGGGCAGCCAATTGTGATGTAGAGATGGGACCTGGAGTCCCAAGATTCGAGTTCACATTTGGCCTCAGACTCTTACTGGCTGTGTGACCCTGAGTAAATCATTTAACCCTGTTTGCCTCAGTTTCCTCATCTCTAAAATGAGCTGGAAAAAGAAATGGCAAACCACTGCAGTATCTTTGCCAAGAATATTCCAGATGGGGTCATGAAGAGTAGGACATAGTTGAAACTACTGAACAGTAACAAAGCTTTACTTCTGCATCAGTTCATATAAATCTTTATGTGTTTTTCTGATTTTTTCTTATTTTTTGCCCTTTATGGTACAAAACTGTTAGATATTCATGTGCCACAGTTACAATGTACCTTTACCTGTATATCTGAACCTCAAAATTAACCTGTCTTGAAGTAAATATCTGTTGTCTTCTCCTCCCAACCAACTTGCATTTTTTGCTAATTATAGTTTCTCATGCAACACGCATTTATTAAGTGCTCACTATGTTCCAAGATATTGTACTAACTTCTAGATATGTAGGCAGGCAACAACAGCCCCTGCCCTTCTTGGCTTCCTTTAGAAGAGACCTTAGAAGTGATGTAATGTGACACCTTCATTTTATAAATGAGAAACCTGAGGCACAGAGAGTTTCCTTTTTTTTTTTTTTTTTGGTTAATGATACCATCCATTCTCTGCTTTCTCAGCCTTGAAGTCTTGGAGTCATCTTTGACTTGACTCTCCCCTGTTTTCTACAGCAAAGTCCAATTTATTTTTTCAGCAAATATTTAAACATAGTAAGCTATATCTAAGTCATTGTGTTAATGGCTTCAAGGAGTTTATGTTTTATGGGGGGGGGGCTACACTGTGTACCTACCTAAGTAAATATGTTATGTTTTGAAGAGAGAGAAAGGAGTAACTACTGTGGGGTGGGAGAGAGTGATGGTTCAGAGTAGACTGTGTGGGGAGTGGTTCTTGAGCTGAACCTTAGAGGAAGAGTTGTAACTGAGGAGAGAGTTCATTCTAGGAATCTTAGTACAGCTTATGTAAAATCATTAGATTGTAGAGTTTGAGGAGTGGCTAGTAGGTCAAATTAACTGGAATATAGAGTACATACAAGGGAGTGATAAAAAAATATGTCTGGAAAGGTAGGTGGGAGTCACATTGTGGAGTCCTTTAAATACCAGGCTGAGGAGATTATGTTTTGTTCTAGAAGTGATAGGTAATCACTAATGTTTTTTTTAAGCAGGAGAATGACATAGCCAGTATTATGCCTTAATTAACATGTCACCCTTTCTCTTAATGTCATCCCTTTGTTTTCTTTTCTACTATGACTATCCTACTTGAGACCCTTATTTCGGTCTTGAACCATTACCTTCCCTTTTGTCTCTGACTTTGTTCTTTTCCCCTTCCAGTCTGTCTTGGATACCATTACTAGATTAATCTTCCTAGAACATGTTTTCATCATGTTCTTTACTCAAAAACTTGAATGGTTCTCCACTGCCTGCTTTTCATAATCTGACTTTTGCATTTCGATCCTTCCGTTATTTCCCTACATGCCATCCAAACTCTTCTATTCAGTATTTCTTCAAAAGGCCTTGTCTCTGTGCTTTTATCTATGTTATTCCTTCCTTTTGGAATGCCCCTCCCCACAACCCAAGAATTTTTATTATTTTTTTTAATGGTCATTTATGCCATGAATTGGTAGGGTATTGGTTCTGACAGCTCAGGTTCTCACAAAGTGTATTTCTCTGGGTGGAGCAGGCTGGTGTTTCAGTTGAACCGAAGTGCCATTTTCTTTAGCTTCCTTTTTCTGTTGATCATTTTCCTTTACTCACTTCAGGCCCAGTGCTCTATCCACTGTACCATCTACCTGTTTGGTACATACTATAAATTGTTTTGCATATGTGAATGCTTTGTGTGTTGTCTGGTTGGATTATATGTAGTAGCAGGTAGTAGGGAACATATCTTTCACATATTCTGCTACTTGGTACTTGGCATACCTAAAACATTCTAATATAATTAAGTTGATAATATTTGTGATGAATGGTAGATGTATGGATACAGGGAAATGATTCTCCTCATTGTATTCCCTTCCTAAGACCTAGTCTTTAGTTTTACCATTCAGTGGTGATATGCCTTACCCAACTAAACTTAAGTAAAATGTGAGAAAATTTGGGACAGTAAATTCCATGCTGTTGATTTTTATTACAGGCACAGTTTGTAATAGGCATTTTATATCAGGGTTCTCTGTCAGCATGAAATATATGTTTTCATAGCCAGAAACCACATACACCCCTTGAGGCAAATTTATGGGAGGACATGGATGTCAGGTCACGTGAGATTAGCAGTCATGGGTGGGTTATGATCTTCACTACTGGAAGAACTAAATCAGTTAGACTGCAGATCCATTTGAGTTCTGAGCCTAGGAAATTAAATCAATAAGGACAATATCCAGCTTTCATCATATTGTATAATGATCAACTATTAATGACCTAGCTAATTCTCAGCGATACAAAGATCCAAGATAGTCCTGAAGGACTGATGATGAAAAATGCTATCCACCTCCAGAGAAAGAACTGATGGAGTCTGAATGCAACTTGAAGCATACTATTTTTTACTTAATTTTTTTTTCATTGAAGGGTGGGGAGGTCTGTGTCTTCTTTTACTACATGACTAATATGGAAATATATTTTGCATGACTGCACATGTATAACATATCAAATTGCTTGCTGTTTTAGGGAGGATTAGAAAGGAGGGAGAGAATCTAGAATTCAAAATTTAAAAAAACAAATGCTGAAAATTGTTTTTACGTGTAATTGGAAAAAAATAAAATATTAAAGAAATGGAACAGATTTGTTAGCAAGCATTTTTTTTATTAATTTATTTTGATTTATCAACAGTCACTTCCATAAGCTTTTGAGTTTTAAGTTTTTCTTGCCCTCCCTCCCCAAGATGGCACGCAATCTGATGTTGACTATACATATACAATTCCTATTAAACATGTTTTCACATTAGTCATGTTGTAAGGAAGAATTAGAACTAGTAGGAGGAACCGCCAGAAAGAAGAAACAAAACAAAACAGAAGGAAAAAAATAGCAAAGAGTATGCTTCGATCTGCATTCAAACTCCATAGTTCTTTCTTTGGATGTGCGTACCATTTTCCATTATGAGACCTTTGGAGATGTCTTAGATCCTTGCTTTGTTGAGAAAGGCTAAGTCTGTCAATATTAGTCATCGCACAGCATGGCTGTTACTGTGTACAACGTTCTCCTGGTTCTCAGCAAGCATTTATTAAGCACCTAACTATGTTCCAGGCACCACTCTGATCGCTAAAAAGAAAGGCAAAAGCAGTCCCTGTCCTCGAGGAGCCCACAACCTAGTAGGAGAGACAGTAAGAAAATAAATATGTACAAACAGGCTATATACAGGATAAATAGTAAGTAAGAGAGGGAAGGCAGTAGAATTAAGAGATTGGGAAAAGTTTTTTGTAGAAAATGGAATTTTAGTTGAGACTTGAAGACAGGGAAACCAGGATGCAGAGATAAGGGAAAGCATTCCAGACATAAGGGACAGCCAGAGAACATGCCCTGAGCCAACAGACGGAGTGTCTTGTTCATGGGACAGCAAAGAGGCCAATGTCACTGAATCAGTGCATACTCGGAGGGGTATAAAGTGTAAGAAGACTAGAAATGTGGGTAGAGAGTGGGGCTGGGTTATGAAAGGCTTTATTCCCAAATAGAGGGTCTTTATTTCCATATGGACCACTGGACGTTACTGACTAGAGTTGTGAAATAGTTGGTCCTATGTTTTAGGAAAATCACTCTGGTGGCTGAATGGAAGATGGTTTGGAGTGGAGAGAGACTTGAGGCAGACAGCCACCAGCAGGATATTACACTTGTCTATGCATGAAGTGATGATAGTAGTGTAAGAGGAGAAAAGGGGGCGTATTAAAGATGTTGCAAGGGTAAAATCGACAGGCAACGGATTATGTATGGGGGAGGGGCTTGAGAGAAATCCAGGATGACTCCTAGGTTGCAAGTCTGAGGGACTGGAAGGAATGGTGCTGTCTTTTATAGTAATAGGGAAGTTTGGAAGGGGGAAGGATTTAGTTTTGTGGTATGTCCAAATCTCATAAAGAAGACTGTTGCATATACTGTTATCTGGGTTTGGTGGTTGATCCCATGACAGCACCATACTCTGACCCTCTCCTAGAAGGTATGCTAATTTTCTTTTTTTTTTTTCCTGCTTCTGTCAGTGTACCATTTGTTAAAAGGTATGCTCTCTAGGAAGAAAAATTTAGTTGTGCATTACTGATATAAGTTTTTGACCAAGATGGGATTTCCTTGGGCAGATTGGTTTGAGGCTTTGGTTTCCAGATTAATTGCAAGTTCCAGTTCTGTAAAACTACCCTTTCTTGTGTTGTCTTCTGTGTGCTGCAAGAGCACTTACCAGTATTCAGGAGTTCCTAGGTAATTGTTTTATAGGTTTTTCTGATTGTATCTGTAATTTATTGAGTTTCCAAGTTCCTTGGGTATGTTTGCAAAAAAAAATGTAGGATAACATGTGACCTGTTATATATAACCCTGCCTTATTTTGTTGAACAGTTTCGATTAAGTCACCTGTGACCAATAGTCACTATAACAAGAAAGCCCTCTAGGTGGTGTAGTAGAGTGCTGGATTTCAAGTCAGAAAGACTTGAATTTGAATCCTTACTCAGACATAAGTTATGTGACCCTGGCCAAGCTACTTAACCTCTTTCAGTCTCAGTTTCCTCAGCTGTAAAATGAGGATAATAATAGCACTTACCTGTTGTGATAATCAAATGAAATAATATACTGGAAGTATTTTGTAATCATTAAAGCACCATATAACTTTCTTATCGTTTTAAAATACACTTGGCCCACCAGCGCTGAATTGGTGCTTACTAAGTGCGACTGTACAAAATCATGGAGGAGTAATCAGCTGCTGAATTAGCATGAATTAGCATGCTCATAAGGAGGTTGAGTAGAAGAAACTGATACACTGAAACTCAGCTTGAAACAATGAAGCATTGCTATGTATGCTAGGAAATGGTATGCTTCAATTAAACTCTGTAAGCACACTTATTGCTGACAGACAGATTTTTACCAGTTGCTGTATAGTATTGCCATAAATCAAAAGGTAGTCGTTGCATGTTAAAAAACTGTTGACACATGTACACAAATATTTCACCACACCTAGGTAGCCTATATAGACAGCATTCTCACCCTCATCATCTTTAAATGTGCTGCATAGTCTATTGGGAGAAACATCTTTGTATCAGTTATCTCAAATAAGGGTCTGATAGTTAACATGTGTAAGTATATATGTATAAGTATATTCTTATGTACATGTATCACATAAAAATGAGACCAAGAACCATTCCCAAATGGATAAGAGATAAAGGTATATGAAGAATTATGAAAAGAACAGTCCCTGCCCTCAAGGATCTGGCATCAGAGTAGAGGGAAATAACATGTGAAGAAAATCATGTACAAAATGTACATAAAGTAGTTAGGAAACAATTTTTTATGAAAGGTCACTAGCAACTAGGGCAAAGGTTCCCAACCTTTTATGGTCCCTATATTCTTTGGATTTCAGTAAACCTTACTTCCATTTAGTATGAAAGGAAATAAATTGTAATATTTACAGTGCATATCTACATAAAAATATAAAATAAAAATATTGATTTTAATAGGATAATATAACCTTGTCAGACAGTCCTTGTCCACTTTGAAAAGCTTCTCAAATTCACTGGGAGTATACATACTCCAGATTGGGAACCTCTGCACTAGGGGGATCAAAGTAGACTTTCTGTGGGAGCTGGTATTTGGGCTAAGCTCTGAAGGAAGCTAGGTATTCCACAAGGCAGAATCAAGTTGCCAGCCATAGGTAGATGCTGTGAAAAGGTCCAGAGATGAGAAATATCTAGTATAGAGAGTACTAAGTAGGCCAGTTTAGCTGGAACATAGAGTTCATGAGTAGCAGAAATGTGTAGTCAGCCTAGGAACGTAGACTAGATACAGGTTTTGAAGGGGTTTGCCAAACAGGAGTTTACTTCTTATTCTAGAGGTAATTGGAATTTCTTGAACAGAGTTGGCACATGGTCAGACTTGTGCTTCTGTAGCAGCAGTTTTGCAGCTGTGTGGAAGATGGATAATGGAAGCAAGACACTTGAGGAAGGGTAACTAATTAAGAGGATGTTTAAGTAGTCCAAGCAAGAATTGATGAGACCTGAGCTGGGCTAGTGGCTCTTCAAGTAGTGAGAAGAATGTAAGAAATGTTAGGCAACTGTTGGATAATGGCCAGGGGTGGGGGGTAGGGAGTGGGAGGACCCGTTGGAGGCAGCACAAGAAAGAGGCAAAGATGACTGGGGAGATGGTGGTGCCCTTGACAGACATAGAGATGTTAATAACAGGGGAGAGTTTGGGGGTCATATGGTAGAAAAAAGCATTGAAGTCGTGAAGACTAGGGTTCAAGTTCCATTTCAGACACTTATCAAGTCAGACTGTGCAAGTAACTTACCATCTTTGGGCCTCAATTTCCTTATCTGCAAATAAGTGGGCTAGACTTATTGATCTTCAAGGTCTCTTATAGCTATAGATCAGTGATCCCATAAAATAGGCAAATTACTAGGCTGCTGTGATGCTATTTTGAAGACTTCTAGATCTAATTGATTTGCTCCTGGATCCATACATCTCAGAGGAAGTATATTTGAGGTAGAAAAGCAAGGAGGCTTGGTTGCTTGGTCATTCTGGGTTAGTGGACCGTGAAATATATCTTATAATGAGTCTGCCCCCTTATCTCTGCTTTGGGAGTTGGTCGTCTTCATTGAAGGTTGGAGACAAGATGGGAGTCTCCAGACAAGAGGCTTGTGGGAAAGTAGCAAGTGACAAAGAAGTGACTATGAGCCAGAAGGCCATTAACTTCCATTTTCAGTCTTTTCCATGTACTCTAGTAGATAATTTTTAAAACTGCTGACATTTGTTTATAAAGCACTTTAAAATATATAAAATAATGTTTTAAAAAATTTGATCCTCACAACAAGCCTATGAGGTAATTTCTACAATTATTATGTTATATAGATAGGAAACTGAGGCTTAGAGAGGTTGTGATTTGCCCATAGTCTTTTAGCTAGTAAATGTCAGAAGTTATATGTGATTCCAAATCCAAATTTCTACTTTACTACAGTGGTATCTCATATATCAGACTGCTCCCAAACATCTCTCCCACAGTGGGGAGGTTTTTTACCAATTACAATTAGAGGATTATTAGTGATTTAATTCCTAATACTTTCTTGAGATGTACTTAAAGATATTTTGAATTGGCAGAAATAACAAAGTAATTTTGGAACTGGGGATCCTGGGGTAGTGCTGTGTGGATTGCCCTAGTTAGGGATCCAGAGGGCAGCATGAGATACATATAGGGTACTTAAGTGGAGAGGGAAGAGCCATTTTGCCTGCAATTAGCCCTAGTCTCCCTTCCCCAACCCTTACCACATAAAAAGTTTTAGTCAAGTGACAGTGTTTAGTTCTTATTAGGCCCCCCCCCATTCAGTCCATTATCCTATCTCACCTGGATTGGTAAAATGAGGTCCGAATTTTGGGTCCAGTACTTTGAACTTCCCAACTTGCTTCCCATCCACTACTTCTAATGAGAGTTCTTTTTTTCTATCCCCAGATCAACTTATCTAACCCCACTTGGGACCCATTCTCTCCTCTCTCATCCTCTTCCTCATCTGCCACATCATGGCACTGGCAAAATGTGAGTGACATAGATACAGTGTTCGTCTTGCTCATCCTCCCAGGAACTCTTGATTTTTTCCTTCATTATCCCGGAGAGATGAAGAGGAATTCTATTCAGCAAATACTGATTAAGTAACTCTTGGGCCATTACATTGTACTAGTAGAAGCAATATATAGTCTTTGTCCTCAAGGAGAGTATAGTTTAGTAGGAGGGGTGGGAAAATAAAAGGAAGGTTCAGTGAGTTACCGTAGATTTATTTAGTAGAGAGACCCAAGTTTGTACATATCTATAGTTCTCACTTGGTTTGTTTATCCTCCGTTTATTTTTGCTTTTCATTACTTTGCCTACCATTCTGGTTTTCTCCCTTTTCTACTTTCACATGAAGGAATAGAGACAGTGGTGGTGGGAACTATTTTTACCTTTCCTAGTAGATTCTATAAACGGAGGTACACATGTCAGAGTGTCGGCCCATAAAACCTCATGAGAACATGGAGAATTAGAGGGTAGTTTATGCTGTGAAATGTTATAGTTGACTGCTACATTGCTTCCTCCCACTCTGAAAAAGTTTATTTTGTAATGGTAAATATTTCTCTGTGGTGATTTTATTTTTCTCAGTGTTCCTGCAACATCCTTGAGTTTAGGGCAATTGAAGAAACCTAGTGGCTGACTTAAAATTATTCCAGTTTTTTTTGATTTGATGTTAGAAAAGTCTCCATACAAATATAAGAGCAGAACTTTTAAATACAATTAGGCAAAATACTGCTTTTTCTCCTCTCATACCGCCACTCTAGTGCAGGCCCACATCACCTCACATCTGGACTAACACAGTAACTTGCTGGTTGATCTCCCTGCCACAAGAAGTCTTTCTCCACTACGGTTCATCACTGTAGTCCATTCTTCACTCAGCTGCCAGAGATCTTCCTAAAGTTCAGGTCTGACTATGTCTACCCCAGCTTCTCCCCTTCTCCCCTCCTCCTGGTTAAATAAACTTCAATGTCTCTCTTTCACCTTCAGAATCAAATATAAAGTCCTCTATTTAGTGTTCAAAGCCTCTCATAACTTTCACCTCCCTCCTGGAACTCTGTGATTCAGTGACACTGGCCTCCTTGTTCGTTGAACAAGACACTCCATCTCTTGACTGGGTATTTTTACTGCTTGTTCCTCATGCCTGGAATTCCCTCCCTCCTCATCTGTACCTCTTGACTTCTTACAAATCCCAGCTAAAATCCCACCTACTATTAAGCCTTTCTTGATCCCGCTTAATTCTACTGCCTTAATCAAATCTATTTATTCAAGGATCAAGTGAAATAATATTTATAAAAAGCACTTAGTACAATAGGCATTATATAAATGCTTATTCCCTCCCTTCCTCCTTCCCTCTGTTGATTATTTCCAGTTTATTATCTATCTGTCTATCTGTCTGTCTATCTATTTATCTATCTATCTATGTCTATAATTTGTACATAGTTGTTTGCATATTATCTTCCCCATTAGACTGTGCTTGGAGCAGGGATTATCTTTTGCCCTTCTTTGTGTTTCCAGTGTTGGAGACACAATGCGCTGCACATAGTAGGTGCTTAATAAATATTTATAGACTGACTTTATGGTGGTTTAAAGGGACACTGGGAAGAACCAGGAGCAGTTTTTTTGGAATTACTCCTATTAGAATCAAACTATAATTGCCTGGATGGTGAGGAATTTCTTCCGAAGTTGTCTTTTTTAAAATTAGCTCCTAGATAAGTCTCCTAATTTCTTTGAAGCCTCTCTGTAAAATAGGGGGGTTTGACTAGATGACTTTCTACCATTGAGTCTGATCATATGACCTTTAAAAATGTTCCCTGGAAACAAGGCAACAGATTTTCTTGAAGATAGACATTTTTTCCCCAGTTTGCTCTACCCAGAATGCCTTGTCCCAGAATGATGCATTAAATATGTCAGGAAGGGACTGGGTGGGTAGAGCAATATTTTCACGGTCTCAATTCTGATGTTATTTTATTCCTCTCCCACTACTAGAGACTATGAAAAGTACAGTATCTTTTAGAATATTTTAATGCATTATATGCTGCTTACATAATACATTTTAGAAGCATAATGATAGTACAGTGGTGTGGATTCATGGAAGACATAGACAGCAAATTATCTCTGCATCTGAGTTGTCTATTTGCTTTGATACAAAATAATTACCTGCTTGAGAAGTATTCATATGAAATGAGAAAAGCCTGAGAAAGGTTTGGAAGGATCTGAATGAATCCTGAATATAGAAGTTGTTGGTAACATAATTTTATCCTTTTCCTGATAGCATCGAGGGATTAAATTGATGCTGGAAAAAACTTCACTGAATAACCCAGGATTCCACTTGGGATAGTAGTATTAAGAACTGTTTTCAGTTTTGTGTTTAGTTTGTCAAGAAGATTTTGAACATTGATGTGTTCTTTTTCTTCATGTATTGATCTTGAATGTAGCAGTGTGTTTAAAGTATGTTATTCACTTAATCTTTAAAATGTTATTGACTTCTGATTTAGCCTTTGGAGGGTTGACTATGCACGTTCTAAAACGGGTTATATTCATTTTAAAAACCCATTGAAAAAGAAAAAAGAAAAACAAAATCTTGGTAACAGACATGTTAGTCGAGCAAAACAAATTTTCACAATGGCTATGTCCAAAATATATATGCTTTGTTGTATATTCTGAGTCCATTGTGCCTCTGTCAGGAGGTGGGTAAGATGGTTTACTATTTGTCCTTTGGAATCCTGGGACAAAATAGTTTATGGTAATTTTAACTTATTATGAATTCTTTTTCATTTTTGATAATGGCAGATTGGGTTTCCTCTCTTTTTTGTTCAGATGAAGTAATGATTTATATATTTTTAACTGCTAAATTTATTCCTTAGTGGCTTTTGTATTTTCAGTTTTTCTCTTTTTCAGGATTTCTGTTTCTGTGTTTGGGATTTTTTGATTTGTTGGTTTTCTTATTTTTAAAACTTGAATGCTCATTTCATTCATATGTTCTTTTTCTTGTTGAAGAAAGTATTTAAAAGTTATACATTTTTGAGATTTCTTTGGCTAAGTCTCAAAAATTTTGGTTTATTTTGTTCTTGTTATTTTCTTTAATGCATTTATCTATTGCTTCTTTGATTTGTCCTATGAACTACCAATTCATTAGGATTATTTACTTTGTTTAAGTTTGAATCAGTTTTTTTTTTTAGGCTATTGGGGTTAAGTGACTTGCCCGGGGTCACACAGCTAGTGTCAAGTATTTGGTCTGAGGCCAGATTTGACCTTAGGTCCTCCTGACTGGTGCTGGTGCTCTATCCACTGAGCCACCTAGCTGCCCCTGAATTGGTTTTTCAAAGGTCCTTTGAGTATAATTGTTATTGCATTGTAGTCAGTAAAAGAAATGTTTCTTTTGTTTATTAGGTTTTTTGAGGCATGCGGTTAGTTTTTGTAAAGGTGACATATACTACTAAGAATTAGGTATATTACTTTCTGTTTAGTAATTGCCAGAGACCTATCATATATAACTTTTCTAAAATTCTGTTCCGGTCCTTAACTTCTTTTAAAAATATTTTTGTGAGATTTGTCTAGGTCTTAAAAAGGCACATTAAGTTCCCCAACTGTTATAGGCTTCTTGTCTTTTTCTCCCTGTGATTTGATTAACTTTTTCTTTAAATTTTTTAGATGCTGTGTCACTTGGTGCATATATATATATATATATATATATATATATATATATATATATATATGTGTATGTGTGTGTGTGTATATATTTATATGTATATGTAAATATATGTATATAAAGTATTTGTGTTAATTCATTTTCTATGATGATTTTATACTTATTGTGTTTTCTTTACTCATTTCTTTTGATCATATCTATTTTTACTTTTGGCTTGTCCTGAGGTCATGATTGCTATGTTTGTTTTTTTGAATGTGCCTGTCTGCTTTTTTGAATGTGCCTGATGTATAATAAAATTTGCTACAGTGCCTAATTTTAATTTTGTGTGAACCTTTATATTTCCAGTATGCTTTTTTTAAAGAATATTTTTGGTGGATAGAGCACTGGTCCTGGAGTTAGGAGAACCTGAGTTCAAATCCTGCCTCAGACCCTTGACACTTGCTAGCTATGTGATCCTGGACAAGTCACTTAACTCCATTGCCTAGCCAAAAAAAAGAAGAAGAATATTTTTGGATTCTGTTTACCAGTCCATCTGCTGCCATCTATAGATAAATCTATTCCATTCACTCTTCACTATTATGATAGTATGTTTCTTTCTATCATAACCTGTTATTAATCTCTCTCCAACCCCCATCCTTCTCCCTTCTCCCTCTACAAATAGAAAGGGATGGAGAAAGAAAGAATCTGATCAGTATTAGTCATTTCTAATTAAAGTAGTCTGTTCCTATTCCTATAAATCTCTTCTCTTCCCCAAGCACAGGTGATGCTTTCTGGTTCTTTCTTTCTCTTTTTAATCCTCCCCCTATTTTCCCCCCATTCATTGCCCAAAGATCCGCCTTCCAAAGTTTGTTTTGTTTTTGACTATTCCCCCTCTTGTACTCTTCTTTGCTCCATGTGTGGCCACCTTTTTCTCCAGTGAGTTTAAGGTATATTGAGAGGGCCATTCTTCTTAGTTCAGTGGCCAGTCCTTTTTGATATAGGCATCCCTTTCTTCCATCACTGGGCCAAAAGGATCAGTAAAGAGATTGTTTCTTCATCCTGAAGTGCATATCCTTCTATACATGTTTGTGGGATAAACTTAGTCCAGTTAGGTAGTGCAGTGGATAGTGCTGGGCCTGGAGTCAGGAAGACCAGAGTTGAAATACTATCTGTGTGATCTTGGGGAATTCACTTTACTTCTGTCTCCTTCAGTTTCCCCAACTGTAAAATGGGGATAATCATAGCACCTACCTCCCAGAGTTGTGAGGACCAAATGAGATAATATTTGTAAAGCACTTAGCACAGTGCCTGGCACGTAATAGACACTTAACAAATACTTTGTTTAGTCTCCCTTCCTGTCGCTAGACATCATTAAGCAACAAGTTTCAAGCATATCTAGGATTTGTTATACCAATACATATATGTTTCCTGAGAATCATAAGCTTGATTCTTGACTTGCCTTCTTGGTGAGTATCGCCACCTCCTTAGCTGTTGTCCATTTTGCTTCTCATCCTACTCTTGGTTCCTGGGGCCTGGACCATTTATTGGAGGTGGCAGAGGAACCTGAAACAGTGCTTCTAGCAGAGTCTCACTGGGAGGTGAGTTGGTATTCTGAATAGGAGGTAGATGGGAAAGTCTCAAATTGCAGAAGCTGGTACTGGTGATATCTTTTAAAAATATATTTTCAACTTATTATTTATTTTTAACATTTTTTTCTTATTAAATTTTGAATTCCAAATTCGCTCACCCCCTTCTTTACTCACTGAGAAGGCAAAAAATATTGATTTTACATGTGAAATCATGCAAAACATATTTCCGTATTAGCCATGTCTTTTTAAAAAGCAAGAAAAATAAAGTGAGAAAATTATACATCAGTTTCTATTCAGAGTCATCAGTTCTCTCTGTGTGGGACAGAGACCACCTACCCAAATTAAAAACCAGAGTCTTGACAAAAGTTTGCAAAAAGGAGGAATCTCTTTATTGACTTTCTCGAGAAAGAGCACCCCCATGCTGCCTAAGCTGCCCCAAGAGTGTGGATGCTCTTTGTTTAAGGCAAGATTATATAGACCCTAACACAGCAGCCCACCCTAACCCCCTTCCGGTCGGCTCATTGGCTGAGCCTCAGGTGTACAACCTATTCGTGTAAAAACTACTCCAGTAACAGAGAGAACAAAGAGGTATAGAAATTATGTTAGCATGTTCCCCTTTTCAGGGCCTCACAGTTTCAGCAGCCTTTTACCCAAGGTCATATAACTAGCTAGAGGATGAGATAGACAGGATGCTCTTAGGGCTCAGGAATTTCTGCTGACACTATCTAAGAGTAGGGGAGGGGGTCTTGTATACTGAGGGGTCTTCACTTAGCGTCGGTACACATGTACCACTCAAAAGCAACAATACCAGAACCATTAACAAGAACTAATGACCCTTCTGAGAGATATCTCTCACATCTCTTTGGAAGTAGATAGCATTTTTTCATCATGAATCTTTGGAATTGTTTTGGGTCATTGTATTGATCAGAGTAGTCAAGTCTTTCCACAATTGATCATCATTACAACATTGCCATTATTGTACACAGTAATCCCCTGGTTCTTCTCGCTTCATTTTGTACCTGTTCATATTGGCCTTCCCATGTTTTTCTGAAACTACCCATCTTGTCATAGCAAATAGTACTCCCATCACAATCATGTTGCCACAGCTTGTTTAGCCATTCCCCAATTGATGAGCATCCCCTAGATTTCCAGTTCTTTGTGATCACAAAAAGAACTGCTATTTTTATTTTTGTACTTAGAAGTCCTTTTCCTTTTTCTTTGATTTCCTTGGGATGTAGACCTAGTGGTGGTATTGCTGGGTCAGAGTGTATGCACAGTTTCATAGCCTTTGTGGCACAGTTCCACATTATTCTCTGGAATGGTTGGGCCAACTCACTACTCCACCAGCAGTTGATCAGTTTATCGCTTTTTCCCCCATCCCTTCTAGCATTTGTCATTTCTTATAGGCGTGAGGTGGTACTTCAGAATTCATTTGCCTTTCTCTAATCAGTAGTGATTTAGAGCATTTTTTTTTCATATGATTATAGAAAGCTTTGATTTCTTCTTCTGAAAACTCTTTATATACTTTGACCATTTATCAGTTGGGGAATGGTTCTTATTTTTGTAAATTTGGCCCAATTCTGTACACAGTATATATTTGAGAAATGAGGCCTTTATTATAGACATTTGCTATAAAATTTTTTTATATTACTTCATTGTCTCTGGTACTTTTTAGCAAAATGTAGTTTCTCTAATTAGCCTTTTTCATTAAGTCTGTTTTTGCTTTTGCTTTGTCTGAGATCATGATTGCTACCCCTGCTTTTTTTTTTTAGTTTAGCTAAAGCGTATTTGATTATGCTCTTTCCGTGTATTTCAACTCAAAGTGTGTCTGTTTTTCAGGTGTGTCTCTTGGAAACAACATTGTTAGATTGTGGTTTCTTATCTCTTCTGCTATCTGCTTCCATTTTATGGGTGAACTCATCCCATTCATGTTCACAGTTATGATTACTAACTCTGCTTTTCCTTCCATCCCAGAGTTAGCCTGAAGCCAGTGATTATCTGTAATTGTGGGGTTATGCCCTTTGTTAACATTGAAGGCAGGCCATTATTCTCCTGAACTTTATTTATCCAAAAGGTGTGTCTTTATTTTCTCCTAAGCTTGCCACTTTAGAGAAAAAATTGATCAGTGTCAAGTAACAAGACAGGAATTATATGTTATAGGTAACAGGCCAACTACCTTACAGGAACTGGCTGTTTTTCATTATGCATTTTTGAACAAATTTCCTTGGATAGAAACAATTTTATTTACAAAATTCTTAGCCAACCTTTTGAGTTATTGAACATTAGATGTCATATAATTACTTTTTTCCTTTGCCTAAAACATTAGACTTTTTTAACTGGACCGGGTCAACTTAGAACAAATGAATATTGTGTCTAGCAACAATCTTTATTCCTTTTTAGGTAAGTGAAAAAATAGCTATTAGAGAAACAGTTTAACCTGGTTTTAACCTTGGTCTTTTATAATTAATAATGAATAATGGGTACTAGTTCATGGTGTTTATTTTCCCCCTTTAATAGGTAGGATTCTTATTACAAGTCTCATTTCTTTTCCTTATCTTAGTGTGGAGATGTACCATTTTGGGAGGTTGGGAGGAAACTTTATCTGCCTATCTTGTCCATGTTGGAAATGTGTCAACCACTCATTAATGCACTCTGTTTTTCTGACCTGATCCACTTCATCTCTCATTAGTCAGCTTGGTGGCTCTTGACTCTTGGGGGCTCATCATATTGGAGCTGATGTCCACCTAATGTGAATACCCACTTGGTTTTAGTTTTACTGCAGCTCACAACTCCCAAACCCAAATGCCTCACCAGTCCTAGCTTTTGCAGCATCAGGGACTACAGGCATGCAACATCATGCTTAGCTGCCCCTGTGTTTTTGAAGGCCATTTCAACTAAGCAGCTCTGCCAGGTTCTTCCATGCTGGAAAGGCTTCAAAAATTATCCTAATAGCACACCAAGTTTCTGAAGATCCACCTCAAGAAGTTTCAAGAGGTTCATCACTGATAGGCTATTCACTTGATGATGGATTCTTTGGCCTTGGAAACCTCTGAAACAAAGAAAAATAAGAAATGGTCCTCAGTCTTATATTGTGTTTATAAAGAACTTTATAATACCATTCAAATTAAATCAATAAACTTTTTTTGTACGAAGATGGGAAGAGGTGAGGTTGGTGAAAAATATATTTGAAAAAATTGGTGAGGAATAAAAAATGATATAGACTTGGAGACAACACAGAAACCTTTTCTCTATATCTTGAATTTTTTCTTTGAGAAAGAGATCAGTAGGTGCAGGTACTAAATAATAACAGTGAAATGAAATTGACTATTGGTATGTGAATCATTCTTGAAACAGATGTCTGCATACAATCAGAACACTGATTTGTCAGGGAAAAAAAAAACAAAGAACTAGAAAGGGCATGGGGCTTAGAGGATATAGATTCAAATCCTGATCCAGTCACTGCCTCTGTAAACTTGGGAAAGTCTCTGGGCCTGAGTTTCCTCATTTGTAAAGTGTAGGGGGTTGGTCTCAGTCTGTATGGTCCCTTCCAGTTCTAAATCTGTCATCCCAGAAGGAAAAAAAGTGAGGAAAAGAGATTTGAAACAACTAAGACATGACATTTAAGTTACTGATAATGAAAACTAATGGATAAAGGAAAGGACTGCAACAGGGATCATGATGATTTCAAAGAAACATTTATTTGATTGTCAGAGATGGCTGTAAATGCACCACCTTCAGGTTCAGGTTCTATGTTTGGATGAAATAAGGCATTTGAAAGTCATTGAACAGTTAACAAAAAAAGATTTACTTTGCCGTAACACAGAAGGGTTATGCAATAAGCATATTGTGCCAATTAACTTATCTGGATGCACCTCACCCCCCCCCATCATCTCCCCATGGAGATGCAACTTGCCACAGAGAAATCATGTCCTTGACCAAAATTAGGTTCTATAGACACAATGGTTCTATGACTTCCAGTTTCCACAATTGTAGGATCCATTAACACTCTGTTATCCCTCTAGAAACTGCCATGGGGAATTCCTGCAATAGTTTGTTGAGGTTTGGATTTAAAGGACTTGATTAGAGTTGTTGCAAAATACATCCCCAAAGCCCTCATTCCTGTCTTTTCACCAGAACCCTGTTTGAGTTTCTATTAGTTACCACATAACCACCTCTCAACCGTGGTTTGAACATGGAAGCTAAGTAACCATGCAAGTTCCGCCTAGTTCTGAATTTTCCCATAGCCTTTGTGTAGCTATTGTTCAAAGGTGCACCCACCCCGTGCAGTGGGAGGTTTCAGCCACAGTTCAACTGCCATGCGGAACTCCAAGGCCTATCAGAGCCCTTAATAAGGCTATAGCAAAATGTAAAAAGCCTGCTGGACCATCTATAAGAGCAGCAAGCTAGTGTAATTCAAGAGACACAAATGACAATACTGCAGCTTGACCAGGCAGAAGAGCACACCCCTACGCATACCCAGGACAAAAAAGATCACAAGGCACCAGCTCGGGTGTCCTCTGATCACCAGGGAACAACTCCTAATGTCCATAAGATAAGAGAAGATGGATAATCACTACAGGGCAGTAGAATTTAGAGTCTCTTACCTTTCTCTGGAGTACATAATCCAGAACTCTCCAGGGGCACAAATGCCACCAGTTTTCTTTTTCTTTTTTTTCTGGTTCTACTTTTTTTAAAAATTAATTTAATTTTCATTTTCAACAATCACTTCCATATGCTTTTGAATTTTAAATTTTTCTCTCCTTCCCTCCCCAATACAGTATGCAGTCTGATATAAGCTATACATATACATTCCTATTAAACATATTTTCACATTAGTCATGTTGTAAGGAAGAATTAGAACCAATAGGAGGAACCACAAGAAAGAGGAAACAAAACAGAAGGAAAAAAAAGCAAATAGTATGCTTTGATCTGTATTGAAACTCCATAGTTCTTTCTCTGGATGTGGATAGCATTTTCCTTCATGAGACTTTTGGAGATGTCTTAGATTGTTGCATTGCTGAGAATGGCCAAGTCTATCAAAATTAGTCATCTCACAGTATGGCTTTTGCTTTGTGCAATGATGTCTTGGTTCTGCTTACTTCACTCAGCATCAGTCCATACAAGGTTTTCCAGGTTTTCCTTAAGTCTGCCTGCTCATCATTTCTTATAGCACAAATGAATTACATTCATATAACACAACTTGTTCAGCCATTCCCCAGTTAATGGACATCTCCTCAATTTCTAATTCTTTGCCGCCACAGAAAGAGCTGCTGCTATAAATATTTTTGTACATGTGAGTCCTTTTCCCAATTTTATGATCTCTTTGGAATACAGTCCTAGAAGTGGTATTGCTGAGTCAAAGGCTATGCACATTTTTATAGCTCTTTGGGCATAGTTCTAAATTGCTGTCCAGAATGGTTGGATCATTTCACAACTCCACCAACAATGCATTAGTGTTCCAATTTTCCCACGTCTTTTCCAACATTTGTTGTTTTCCTGTTTTGTCATGTTGGCTAATCTGATAGGTGTGATGTGGTACCTCAGAGTTGTTTTGATTTGCATTTCTCCAGTCAACAGTGATTTAGAGCATTTCTTCATGATTATAGATGACTTTAATTTCTTCATCTGAAAACTGCCTATTCATAATCCTTTGACCATTTATCAATTGGGGAATGACTGGTATTCTTATAAATTTGACTTAGATCTCTATATATTTTAGAAATGAGGCCCTTATCAGAGATACTGGTTGTAAAAATTCTTTCCCAGTTTTCTGCTGCCCTCCTAATCTTGGTTGTGTTGGCTTTGTGCAAAAACTTTTCAATTTAATATAATCAAAGTTATGCGTTTTGCATTTCATAATGTTCTCTGTCTCCTGTTTGGTCATAAATTCTTCTGTTCTCCATAAATCTGACAGGTGAACTAGTCCTTGCTCTCCCAGTTTGCTTTAGAGTAACCGCCTTTATATCTAAATCATGAACCCATTTTGACTTTCTTTTGGTATGTAGTGTAAGATTTTGGTCTATGCCTAGTTTCTGCCATACTCTTTTCCAGTTTTCCCAGCAGTTTTTGTCAAATAGTGAGTACTTATCCCTGAAGCTGGGGTCTTTGGGTTTATCAAATAGTAGATTACTATAGTCATTGACTACTGTGTCTTGCATACCTGACCTATTCTACTGATCCACCACTCTATTTCTTAGCCATTACCAAGTAGTTTTGGTGATTGCTGCTTTATGATACAATTTAAGATCTGGAATGGCTAGGCCATTTCCCCCTGCATTTCTTTTCATCAGTTCCCTCAATATTATGGACTTTTTGTTATTCCAGATGAATCTTGTTATTTTTTCTAAATGATACCAGTTTTCCAAGCAGACAGTCCCAAATGCCTCCCATGTCCTGAAGGAGATACTAGCAATATTTGTAAGCTGGGAGCAATTTATCATAGATAAATTTATCTAAATGTGCTTTATCTAAAGCATATCTCAAGGATCCAGGAGCTTACTGAACATATGGCTAGCAGAGAAAATGACCCTGGGATGCCATCTCAGCCCAAGCAAGCAGAGTAGAACATATCTGACCCCAGCCAGAATGACAGAGGTATTATGGCAACAGTTAAGATGCCCTCTAACTGGGGAGCAAATTCAGATACCCAGGGTCTAAAGAAGGAAGTGGTTACAGTCTTAATGCTGTGGAGTACTTGGTCATTTTTTTCCAGATTAGCAGGCTTTTCAGAGAACCTAGGCCCTGGCAACCCAGAGCAGTCTCAGCTACACACCAGGAATCTGAGGAGAGCAGGCATTTCTAGTTGCCATAGAGGCAGAGTTAGTTTAAGAGATTCACTTGCCTTTTTTTTTTTTTTAAAGGCAATTGGCGTTAAGTAACCTGCCCAGGGTCACACAGCTAGTAAGTATCAAGTATTTGGTCTGTGGCCAGGTTTGAACGCAGGTCCTCCTGACTTCAGGGCTGGTGCTCTATCCACTGCACCACCTAGCTGCCCTGAGATTCACTTGTCAATACAAGTTTAGGATGTGTTAGCGAGGATGATCGTGTTCCAGGACCCATTGAAGAGAGTGATGGCCAATTCCTATTTCTGGAACAATTAAATTTAACAGTTGTTACTCTTTTAGGGGAGAGAAGAGTGAGTACTTATTACAGTGAAAGCAGTGTCAGCCATGCTTAATTAGGGCTGCTGCATAAATGTCAAAGGTGAACTTTAATAAACCTTCAAACTTTTATTAAAAAAAACACAACAAAAATATAACCCTGGTTATCAAGGCAGTATGTGTTGAAGGCCATGGTGACTTGTGTGCTTTACAGAAATTTGCCAAATCGTAGGGTCCCAAATGCTCAAATGATTTTTTATGCCTTTAAGTGACCAGGAATTTGTGTCAGATAAACCAATCAGATTCCACAGACTGGTTTCCTTTTCAGAAAAGTTGTTTCTTTTGTTTTCTTTTTTTTTAAGGCAATTGGGATTAAGTGACTTGCCTGGGTCACGCAGCTAGTAAGTGTCAAGTGTTTGGTCTGAGGCCAGATTTGAACTCAGATCTTTCTGACTCCAGGACCGATGCTCTATCCACTGTGCCATCTAGCTGCCCCAGAGCTGTTTCTTTTGAGAGGAAGAGAGACTATCCCAGGGTTTGTTTTTTTGTTTTTGTTTTTGGAAGGGGAGGGTAGTAGAGAAGCTGCGTCAGGGAAGTACTGGTAAATATAAGTCGTGTCACACCAATGTAAATAAACTGCCATAACCAAGGAGACCAAAAAGACCCCAAAATGTCCATAGTTAATAAACATTTGACTTATTACTTGCCAAGCAGAAAGATATGTCAGTCAAAGGCAAAACAAAGATTATAAATTTCTTAGTAAAATCTTACAAAGAATAATAGAAGATTATGAGCAATACCACCTTTAAGCAGCTTTTGAAGCAGGATAAAAACAGTTTTAAGAAGGTCTGGTTAGAGGCCCAACTAAACATTTCATCTGAAAGACATTCAGACATGAAAATGGAAGGATGCCAACAACAAAAAAGAAAAAATGGAAAAGATCTTCAAAGATTTTTATTACAGACTTCATCAGGAACGGTAAATCTTGGACTTTAACATGCTGGATATGCTTATAGAGGAAAGGACTCAGAAGAGTTCAAATATAGGAAAGCAACCAAATTATATATGGTTGTACATAGAGAAATGCTATGCTGAAAGCAGTACAAATTTGAGAGTGTTAAGGTATCTATCCGAAGGGGAAGATACCAAAAGTTCAGAAAAAGTTTTGGATCTAGATCTTTACTACTGTCATCTCCTCCCCTCCTCCCCCCAAAAAAGGCAACCAAGAGAACACCGACTACTGATAGAATCCAGGTAGAAGAGGTATTTCTTATGGAAGGTGAAGTTCTCCAGATGCTTTTGTCTATGGGTGACATTGTACATTAAGTCCTGGAACATTGCAGAGTGTTCTCAGCTTAGAAAATTTTAGCATTACCATTCACGTAGAAAAATAAAAGAAAAATGTTACAAACACTGAAGAGGTTAGGATGCTGGGACCCTGAGAATGCCAAGCAAAGTTGCCTGGAACAAATTCACACACTCAAGCCTTCTTTCAGTCAAGTGGCAAGTTTTTTTGTGATACCAATAGTAGTGGGCAAAGTTCCTTTGGGGAACTTGAAACTTAAAGGGGTGGGGGGTGGGTTTGAATCTAAAGTATATTTAGAAGAGGGGCAGGGAAAGGAATGTTAAGGTTGCAAATTCGGTGATGAAGTGGTGGGATAAGGGAGTGGTCAGCATATGCAAGTAGTCTGGGTGCTAGGCTACTGGAATGTATGGGAAAACTCAGGCAGTCAACAGAAATAACTTTGTTGAGGGGACAAGATAGCCTGGGAAAGAGTCCTTGGGCCAGGCACCAGGGAAGAGACCTTGGGCCAGGCAACTGAGGAATTATCAGAGGAATTACAGGGTCAATTCTGTCTGTGCCTGTAACAAAGAGAGCATTTTCTCATGGGGGTGGGGGCAGTGGGTTACTTAGACATAGTCTTAGGGCATTTTGGGCTCCAGGTCCCCATACCATTTAGTCACTGTCAGTAAAAATTGTTTAAAACAAATCCAAATGCTGGCCGGCATTGTCCAGAAAAAGTTTAACATTCGTTTATAAATGTTTTAAAGTTCAGTTGTTGAAATTTGTTCACAGAAACATTTTTTGACTTCATTAATATTTTATGTACTTGCATTTATATCCAAAATTTACACAGAAATGAAAATGGGAAAATCTTCCTAATACCTGTGTCTCCTGTTTTTCTCTTTGCAGTCATATGCTACCTTTACCTTTTGACTTCATAGGGAAAGGATACCTAATGTTCAGAATGACCAAAACCAAGAAGATTTTTTTTCTCTTTTGAGAATAACAAATGTTTCCCATCATAGTGGAGTTTAAGCATGTTTTTCATGTATATGGCATGCTGTGGATATCTTTTGAGATTATTGTAACGTGTTTGGCATGTATAGCATGGTCTTTGAACATACCAACCAGATAGGCTTCACTTGCCAAAGCACCAAATGCTGCACTCTGGAATTGCTGATGTGTTTTGAAGTTCTAAGCAATTTCACCTAACAGAAGCTGGAAAAGAATGTTATAAATCAGAAATTCAGTAGACAATGATAACATCTGATTTCACAGGTGCCACAGTACCCAGTCTGTACCAGTGAGGTTTGTTGACTCCTCCAGTGGAGGGCACAGTCTTGCAAGCAGCTTTTGTAGTGAGCTACTTCTTGGACACTTTGCCACCTCTGGATTTACACATAGTTTGCTTAGTACAAGCCATATTCCTTCTTTCCATAGGTGGCTCTAGTGCTAGAGAGTGAGGACAGCCGCTACTGTGAATACAGTTGAAAGATTCTTAAACAATTTTTTGATGGAAAGAGCTGACATGACCAGCACCACACAGCATCATACAAATGTGATATAGTCAATTTCATAACAGGAAATGATTTACCAATGTCAGATTCACTTCTGAACCTACTATGTACAGAGTATTGATGTCTTAGAGCACAGTTCAACGAAACTATGAGAAAGGATAAAGATGAAAAGATGTTGTGTACATATGTGACCTATTCAGATAATGTATTGATTCTGAAAAGTGTGAAATGAATAAAGCAAAGAACATTGTTGCAGACTATCACTATTTCCTACAAAAAGTTTAATTGACGTAAAGAAGTTGCTGTAACCTCTCACTGTTTCTCTCTGTTCATAGATCCATCACCTACCCTAGTTCAGGCTTTTGTCACCTCTTGCCTGGACTCTCACAGTAACCTCCTGATTGGACTCTTGGCTTCCCTTCTCTCTGTTCTTCGATCCGTGTTCCACACAGTTGCTAAAATAATCTTCCTCAGTTCTGACCACATCACTCTTGATCGAGAATATTTCTTTTTTTCCTTCGATCTCACTTCCTCTCTTGTATACAGGCTATCCCAAAAGTCTTGGTGCAGTTTTAGACCACACGCGCGCGCATACACACACACACACACACACACACACACACACACACACACACAGCAAAAGAAATATTAATAAGATCCCTTTTCTTACTTTTGCAAAAAACTTATGTAATATTACAATTATTTGCTTCATAGAATTAACTTAAAATTCCATCTGAATCTGTATTTTCCCCCTTTTGGAAATTCCTTTATATATAATTTGTTGAATTTATTTTTATGAAATTTGGTTATTTTACTTTGGTTAATTCTCTGTATTTATATTTTTGTAAATATGCGACAGTTTCTAAGTTACCAGTTTTGTTGGCAGGTTAATTAGGGAAAATAGTTTCTAATAGTATGTTTTATTTCATCTTCACTTCTTGTAAATTCTCCTTTATATTTTGCCAGTTCAGTTATCAATATAAATTGGTGATTTGGTTTCCTCCCTTAAGTTAGCTAACTGTTTTTCTACTTTTTGAGTCTCTTTAGTCCCGTCCCCTTCCCCAAAAACCAAAGCCAGATCTTTTATTTATCAGTTCATTGGGGTTCTTTTTGTTCATTGGGGTTTGTTTTTGTTTTGTTCTTTTTGTTAATCTCTTTGATTTTCAGAATTTCTGTTTTAGTGTTTAGTTCAGATTTTTTTTTATTTGTTGCTCTTCTAGATGTTTCAGTTTTGCACCCAATTTATCATTCTGTATTTCTCACTTTTGTTAATGAAAGTGCATAGAAATACACAATTTTCTTAGGAGTTGCTTTGACTCAGTTCCCCAAATTTTGATATATTGTCTTGCTGTTGTATTTTCTTTGAAATTATCTATTTCACTGATTTGTTCTTAGACTCACCTGTTCTTAAGGATTAAATTATTTAGTCTCCAATTAAGTTTTAATTTTTTCTTTGAAGATATTTTATTGAAAATAATTTGTATTAAAAAAACAAAAAACAAAAAGAAAATAATTTGTATTGTATGTAAAGGATGCATTTAACATTTCTCTTTTCTGCACTTATTTGAGGTTTTTATGGTCAGTTTTTGTAAGTCTTTCATGCACAGTTGAGAAATATGTGCATTCAGTTTTGCTGTGAGATATACACATTCCCAAAAATGCACTATGCTATGCAAAATTGCACAATGAAAAACCAGAGCTTATGGGGAGAATGGGGTTAGAGGCACAGTGCTCAAAAACTTCATTAGTCATACACACACACAAATATAAGAACCTAATAAAAAATGGTACCTCAATTTTATACATGTTAAATGGATAAGAAATAGGTAATTAAAAATGGTAGCTGTCCCTGGCCTTTTGTAAAACACGCTGGGCAGGTGGAAACTCCAGGTATTGGGGTATGGGGAAGAGACTTCCTGAGTTTAGACCAGGCCTCCTTTACCCACAACTTCCTACTGCATCAGGAGATACACAAGAAATATGGCAATTTACCTTAAAAAGGATCTGACATGTGCTTGTGGAAATGGACACTGGAAGTGCTGCTGCTTGTGAGTGATTGTGATGTGGCATATGCAATTTTGGGCATTCTTGTTGTTTCTCTTAGAAGAAATCAAGCAGAAACACATGAAATTCGCATTATGCTCAAAATGTTCCCTAAGGTAACTGTCATGTTGTAACAAATTCCTATTTTTAGAAAAAGAGTTACAGCAGAACTGACTGTATAATCCATTCTGTTCTCAATAATATTCAGATATCTGTTGTGTCTAACTTCCAGAAATTCTCTTCAGGTCCTTAAATGTCTTTTTTTGCTTATTTTTTGTGAGATTGATCTAGGTTTGAGTATGTTGTGTGGTCCTCAACTATTAAGTTTTACTATCTATTTCTTCCTCCAGTTTGTTACTGTAACCTCTCACCTCTTCTCTCTGTTAATACATCCATCATCTACCCTAATAGAATCGTCCCCCAGCCTTCTCCTTGCAACTGTCTCTTTCCTTTAAGTATTTAGATGCTATGCCATTTAGTGCAAATATATCAAGTATTGATATTGTTTTAATGTAATTTCCCAGTTTTCATCGTGTCTGTTTTTACTCTTGCCTTGTCTGAGATCATGATTGCTGTCCCTGTGTGGTAGGAGCAATGTCTTAAGGCCCTGACCCAGGCAGACTAGTCTAGTTTTTTGGTGAAAGGTACCAGAAATGTCATCTAGATTTAATTGGCTCAGTGGACTAAAGCTTGGGCCATTAATATAGTGTCTTGGTCACCTGAGTACAAAAACAGCCAGGACATGAGGGATTGGAACCCTCCTCACAAGCTTTGGACTGAGGACTGGCAGAACGACTTGCAGCAGAATTTTCAACTCAATCATCTGTAGCCCCAGTTCATTCTGAGCTTTAGCATTCTTGTAACTATTTTTTCCAGCTCCATGTCACTCTTATATTTAATCTCCTGTTACTTGGCCTTGCTTCCAATTTCTTTACATTTAAAAAAAATCTAATATGTTTGCTAAGTCTCTTTACCAAATCCCATTTTTCCTCCTTATTGGAATTCTTTCCTTTAGTGTCTTCAGAATTTCATTCTTAAGCATCTCCTATCCCTTCTAGCCTGACTTACCCCATAGTATTTGAGTTCAAGAGTTTTAAATCTGCTCTATTTAAAAAAGAAACAAAAAAAGTGAAAACAACTTCATTCATCCATTTATTTGCATGCTTTTACATGCTTTTACTGTCTGTCCTTCCCACTTCCCCTTCCCCCAATTAAATAATGTAAAAACTATGCAGAGTTCACCAAAACAAATTATAACAGCCATATCCAAAAAATGTATGTCTTATTCTGCATAGTAAGTCCATTACCTCTCTGGCAGGAGGTGGGTGGTATATTTACTTCATTTTTAATCCTCCAGCATTTGGTTTATTGTTGCATTGATCAGAGATCTAAGATCTTTTTAAAAAAATTTTCTTTATAATGGCATTTTGTAAATTGTTCTCCTAGTTCTGCTCACTCTACTGTGTCAGTTCATAGAGGTCTTCCCAGTTTCCTGTAAAAGGATCCCATTTCGTCATTTCTTATGGTGCAGCAACATTCTATTACATGCATATACTGTAACACTCTCCAGTAGGTGAACATTCTTTTAGTTTCCAGTTCCTTTCTGCTACAAAAATTTTTAGAGAGGCAAATTTGGGGTTGATGTAACGATAAAATTCCTAGTAATTATAATTATCCAAAGCTAGAGTGGGCTGGCTGCCTTAGGACATTGGTGATTCGATTCCCTTTCACTTGAAGTCTTCAAGGACAGGCTTGTTGAGGATATTGTAGAGGGTATACTCAGGTATGGTTTGGACTGTCAGTTAATAAACATTTATTAACTAGGTGATCTTTGAGTTTTTTCCTTTCTAATATTCAGTGGTTACCCAGGAGCAGTGAGAACTAAATATTCATATTGTTTAGAAATTATTTTAAAAATCTTTTTAATGTATCTAATTCTCAACTAAATTTAATTTTTTTTTTCTTAAACACTCCCTTTTATCTGCCCAGCTATATAACTTAATGTAATCTTCCCCCAGTCTTCTCCTTGCAACTGTCTTTGAGCAGGAAGCTTGAGAAGAAAGAATTAAATAGAATTTCTAGAGGAAAAAAACATAGAGCTAGAAGTTACCTTACAGGTTAGGCAGTCCAGTCCCCTTATTTTACTAGAGAGGTAATAGAGGTTCAGAGAGGTTGTGAGTTGACCAAGGTCACATAGATAGTAAGTGGTGAGGTCAAGGTATAAACCGAGCTGCTCTGCTGGCAAATCCAGTGCTTTTTCCATCATATAATGCTGACCTTTCTATACAACCTTTGACACTGTTGATCATCCTCTTCTCCCTAATACTCTTTTCTCTCTAGATTTTCTCAACACTATTCTCTCCTGGTTCTCCTATCTGTCTGACCCTTCTCTAGTTTTCTTTGCTAGATCTTCATCTAAGTCAAACCTGTTAATAATGACTGTCCCATAGACCTCTGTCTTTGATCTCCTGCCTTTCTTTCCCCTCCCTCCCCCTCACCTTTCTTTCTATACCATTTCATCAGCTCCCATAGATTCAGTTATCTTTATGTTGATAATTATCTAATTATCTAACTTTAACTTCTTTGCTGACCTCTAGTTTCAGTTCTCCAACTGCTTATTGGATTTTTTGAACTAGATGTTCCAGATATCTTAAACTCAACATGGCTCAAATTGAACTCATCACCTTTTCTCCTAAATCTTCCCCTCTTCCTAACTTCCTTGTTACTGTCCAGGGTACCACTGTCCTCTCAGTCATCCATGTTTGCAACCTAAGTGTGATCCTTGACTTCTCACCCCATTTCCCACCCCCATCCAATCTGTTGCCAAGGCCTGTCAATTTTACCTTTATAACATCTTTTTATATATGCCTCCTTTTGTTCTCCGACACTGTCAGAGGATAAGACACAGGCCCTCATCACCTCCCAACTGAACTGTTGCAATAGCATACTGGGTGGTTTGCCTGCCACAAGTCTCTTTCTACTCAAGTCCATCCTCTACTCAGCTGCCAAAGTGATCTTTCTGAAGTACAAGTCTGACAATTGCTCCCTGCTTCCTCTTCCCCCCCCCCTGCCCAATAACTCCCCCACTGCAGTAAGTTCAATGGCTCTCTTTCACTTCTAGGATCAAATATGAAATCTTCTGTTTGACATTCAAAGCCCTTCATAAACTTCTTCACCCCCCTTCCAATCTTCTTATATCTTACTCCCTTTAACATATTCTGTGAACCTGTGACACTGAATTCCTTGTTGTTCCTCATACAAGACACTAATCTCCTGACTCTGGACATTTTCACTGACTGTCCCCTGTGCTTGGAATGCCTTTCCTCCTCATCTCTACCTCCTGGCTTCCCTGGCTTCTTTCAAATCCCAGCTAAAATCCAACCTTCTACAAGAAGCCTTTCCCAATTCCCCTTAGTTCTAGTGTCTTCTCTTTGTTGATTATTTCCAGTTTATCCTGTATATAGCTTGTTTGTACTTAATGGTTTGAGACTATGTTTGTATTAGATTGAGCTCTTTGAGCATATGGACTGTCTTGATATCTCAGTGCTTTGCACAATGCCTGGCACATAATAAATACTAAATAAATGTTTATTGACTGATAGGATAGGTGAGGACAAGTGAAGATATGGTAGTGAAGTAGGATCTGCAAGATGTGGAATGTAAGTTTTAGTAAAGGTTGTGAATGTGTGGTTAGAGGAATTGGTTTTGTGCAGGTGTGTATATGATAGGAGAGAAAAAACCTGTATAATGAGAATAAATGGTTTCTTTGTTGTAAAACTGTCTAAACATAAATCCAGAAGTTCTTTTTTGGTGGTGGGGGAATGGAGGTAGGCAAGGAGATCCTCTCATTTATCATTTAGATTTTCACTTCGTAGTAATTTTTTTATTTTAGTTAATATAGGCTTGTAGGCATTTCATCCATGGCTTTCAGAGACTTTATTGCATGAAATAGTTTGTCAGAACATTAACTAGTTTTCCTTTTTTCCCCTCTAGAATCTGCCTGGGGGAAAAAGACAGACAAAGGAGACATGAACTTCTGCAGTCAAGCTTCCTGACAAGAAGTTGATGTATAGAAGGACAGAGCTGACAGGAACCAGTGAGCAAAATTTCTGACAACTGTAGCCGTCTTTTCATCCTTGAAATTTGCCATCTACAATCACAGTTTCATATTGTTTACCTTCAAGTTGAAGACAAGATCAAATTCTACAGACCTCATCCAAGGCAAGGGGGTATTTTTCTGCTGTCTTGTGGAAAGCAAAGAAACTACAATGTCTAAGAAACAAAATCAAAAGGGTAAGAGTGCATTTGGACATAACTTGTTAAAGGTACATTTGTGGATTAATAAGCACTATCAAATTCTGTAACTAGTCAAAAGTTATTCTCTTTGTTAATGCTTTTTATTTTAATAATTGTGCTTTTATAGATTTGTAATTTCATCTTTCTGTTACTATTGCTATGATTTTAGCAGAGTAAACTACTTGTTAGCTTTCTGTGTGAAAATCAGACCATAGATCTTTGTGTACTAATTGCCTGAAAATTATGAATTAAAATAGAATATTCTAAGAAAATCACAAAAAATTCTACAGTGTTGGGATCAGTTTTATCAAAGTGAGAGTTATTTCTTTATCAAATTGTAATGTAAGCTGAGGTGTCAGAATCATCGCATGTTTTGAAAAATGTTTTTTAACCCGGAAATAAGGAGTAGGCATTTGTTAGAGGAATGGAGGCAGGGTACCCATGCAAGAAAAATAAGAGCTGTACTTAACAGGTCTTGATATTTCCTTGGAGACAAACAATGGAGTAGGAAAGATGCATTAAAAAAAAATCCTCTTGCTTTGCCCCTGGAATTGTCTGTCCTTTTGCCCAGCAAGAGTCAGGCAATGTCAGGAGTAAGCTCTATAGGGAGTGAAAAGTGTTTTGATCATATGTAGTTCCTTACTAAAACTTTTCTTCAATGGGCGCATATACAAAATTAGTTTTACACTGTTAAAATTATTGCAAATTAAATTAATCTGTTCATAAGAAGAAAATGACAAGGTATATAATAAGTTATTAGAGGTCTGTTTCATATTCATTCAACATTTGAGCATCTGTTATGATTCTGTTAAGGTATCATGCTAGGTTTAATTCAGAGCATCGCTTTACATCTAATTCTTTTGTGTTCGGTGAGGGGGAATCTTCTTTAAATGCTAGCTTTCTTATTTCTCTTCATTTTTTATTAAGAAACAATATAATTTTTTTTTCAAAAAACTGGTTTCATTTTGGAAGGAATCTAACATATCAGAAATCTGCTTTTTAAGGAATAGTAGAAGTGACCAAAAGAAACTGATTTTTCTTTTGTGATAGAATTTTCCATATGAAATGTTAATCTTTTTTTTTAATGTTTGGTTTCTCCTTGGTCATCAATAATTCAGTTTTCTTTTGTCAGTTATTCTAGAAGAATTAGGCAAGATGTTTTTCCTCCTGCAAGTGGAAAAGTGCCATGTACATTATTTCCCAGCAGAAAAATTCAGTATATTTAGCAGTTTCCTTTTTAAATGAAGCGCCCCATTTCTTCACATTTTATTTAGCATTTTACATTAGTTATTGAGAGATCCTGTCAGCAGCATTGAGTGTTTACAAAAATTTACTTATGCCCTTCATTGTAATTTCATACTCATTTCCAGATATATTCCTCCCTCTTCCCTTATGCAATAAGCCATCCCTCTAATGAAAAATTAAAAAAGAAAGAGGAAGAAAAAAGCAGTCAGCAAAACCAACTAGCACACCAGTTGTATTTGACAGTATATGGAATAGTTCATACCTTCCTTTGTAGTGAAAGGAAGGAGATTCATTTTTTCACCTCTTTTCTGGGTCCATACATAACATCCATAGCATTCAGTTTTGTTTTTTCTTTCCATTTACATTGTTGTAGTCATCATATATATTATTTCTCAGATTCTGCTTGCTTCATTCAATATCAGTTCATGTAAGCCCCCTCATGTATCACTAAATTCTTCATATTCATTGTTTGTTAGGGTGCAGTGATGTTCTGCCCTATTATCCATTCCTCAGATGATAAGCATGCACTTTGTTTCCTATTCTTTGCTACCACAAAAAAGGAGAAGCACTGAGTATTGATCCATTATTTTCTGAATGGGTACATTGCAAGCAATGCCTACGAGGAAAGCCCTTTACTTAGGTTGCCTTACTACTGATCCAGATGGTCAGATAGGTTCCTCAGAGTGATTTTTTCTTACATTAATGTTTGTTTTCCATGTTTGGCTAGGTTTTGTTGGGATATTTATTAGGATATTATTAGTGAGAACTGCATAGGAATTATATACCTGCCATAGTATATAAACTTTAGCTTTTTTTAAGCCATAGTCATACTTGAGGTCCTGGGTTAAAGGAACGTGGGGTGGGAAGAAAAAAAAAAGGATCAGAGACAGTTATAGAAGAAACAAGTCTATACATATAAATCATTTCAGTGCAATATTTGAGAACCACAAAGTATGATATACCCTAACACTTTAAAGCCTCCATTATCTTATTAGGTGTATTTTCTCTCTCCATTTCTGCAAGGTATTCCCTTTATCCTCTATGATTATTATCTGTGGCTTCCAAAAAAAGATCCTGCTTATCTGCTAGAGACCCTCCTATAGATCTTTTAACATTTTTTGGTTACCAGTGCAGAGTGGCCCATTTTCTTTTCTGAACATATGTTTCCTGAATAATATTCCTTACTTCATATACTGAATTTTGCATAATTTTTAATTTGCCACACTTTTATACCCACTTTGTATTTCCCCGTTGCTCTTTGGGTCACCAGCAGTTTCAGTTCACCACAGATTATGTCATCCATTATTGGTAACTATACAGCCTCACTGAGAGAATGCTGGTGTTAAGACATTTATTTTTATATGTGTGTCAGAGAGCAGCTCAGGATCATTTGAAAACATTGCAGGACTTTCCAAGTGGAACCCAGCCCACTTTCTTCCCCCTATTTAATTCTGGGCTTGATATGTCTTCACTGCCTGTCTAGAATGTATGTGGTGATGTGCTAACTCATTGGAAAGTATATGATAAATATATAAAAATTACAATTTTGTCTACCCATTTATGTAATTAATGTTATAAGCTTGTCAACCCATTTACATACAGAAGAATTTACTCTGTTGCCTCAGGTTTTTCTAGGAATATCAGAGCTACAGTTATTTTAGCATTAACTGAATAGATTTATTAGACAAAATATCTACAAGTAGATTACCTATCCCATTTACATGATGACATTCTGATATGTGTTTTTATGTCTATAGTAGATTTGTGAATCCAAGATAACATAGGTCACTGAAGATTTGAATACTTTTTAATTTTTTAGTGGTGTTTTCTGTTGTAAAATACTTTAAATAGAAGTAATTTTAGTTTAAAAATCTACCTCACCTTAATAATAGTCAAATAAGGGGCAGCTAGGTGGCACAGTGGATAGAGCACCAGCCCTGAAGTCAAGAGGACCTGAGTTCCAATCCGGCCTCAGACCAGATACTTGACACTTACTAGCTGTGTGACCCCGGGCAAGTCACTTAACCCCAATTGCCTAAAAAGCAAAAAATAAAAAAAATAATAATAATAGTAGTCAAATAATAAATAACATAAAATGATCTTAAAATTTCTGCTAGTATATAGCTTTATAAAACTAAGGCAAATACTTTGAAATTGATTCTTGCATAGATTAAGGAGTAACTAAGTTCATTCAGAAGGCCTGGATTAGGGGTGGGGAAGCTGGGGCCTCAAGGCCACATGTGGCTTCAAGCCTGCAGGTTCCCCACCCCACTACCCTTGGCCTAGGTCATAATTATTTGAAAAACAAGTATACAAATCAGTTCTGCATTCTGGTAGTTTGGAACTCTTTTGCCCTATATAATTACATTTGCTTTCTATTTAGAATAAGCAAGAAGAAAGTTCAAACTGTATTACTTTGGATATAGAGTGCAGTGTTTTAGTGGTAGATGCCATGAATGCAGATTTATAGTTCAAGAGTTTCAGAGTTGAGGGGGCAGCTAGGTGGCGCAGTGGATAGAGTACTGGCCCTGTCAAGGGGACCTGAGTTCAAATCCAAGCTCAGACCAAACACTTGACATTTACTAGCTGTGCGACCCTGGGCAAGTCACTTAACCCCAATTGCCTTAAAAAAAAAGTTTCAGAGTTGGAAAACCAACCCATACCTAAAAAATTCAGTTATTGTAACATACCCAAAAAGTGGTTATCCAGCCTTTGCTTTGAAGAGCTCAGTGAGTGACAACCCACAGCTCTAACATAACCCATTCTAGGGGCAGAGCCAAGATGGCAGAGTAAAAGCAGTGACTTGCTTGAGCTCTCCCCTAAACACCTCCACATACTCATAAAAAATGTCTCTAAACAAATTCTGAAGCAGCAGAACCCACAAAAAGACAGAGTGAAACAAATTTCCAGCCCAAGACAACCTGGATGGTTGATCAGAAAGGTATATCGCAACGGGCTGGGAGCACAGCGCAGCGTGGCATGGGCGCGCAGGCCGCAGCGAACCTGGAGCAGGCTTCAGAGGACTGAATCTCAGGCAGCCGTGGAGGTTTCCAGACTCCTCAATCCACAAATGCCAAAGACAACAACTTAGAAGGTCAGTGGGAAAAGTCTGTTTTGGCGGGGTCTCAGCTCTGTTCCCCAAGAGCGTGGCCCGGGGCGGGGGCAGCTGCTTCCCAAGCTCCCGGCCCATAGACTGAGGGGGAATCCAGTGGCTGATCAGAGAGGGATTGCAGGGATCTCTTTGCCAGTGCTGAGGCAGGAATCTCTTGCTTTGCCCGTGCTTGGATCTGGGTCACAGTTCTGGGTGGTGGTACTGGGGGTGAGGAGGAACGCTGGGGAGGTGGAACTTGTAGTGGCTGTGGAGAGGAACCCCTCCTCACAGTTATAGGACAGAAAGGAATACTTGTGGTCACAGGCCAGGAAAGGAGTAAACACCTCGCCCCTTATCATACCACCTTGGAAGAACTGAAAATTTACAGGTCCCTACAAGTATCTGCGAAAACATTTACACAAACCCCTGAAGCTTGGGACAGTATACTGTCCACATTGGAAGCAGACTCTTACCTTAACAAAGAGTTTAAAACTAAAGTAATTGGCTGGGATCATGAGCAAGCAGCACAAAAAGAGACTATATTATCTTACTTTGGTGAAAAAAAAGATCAAAATATACAACCAGAAGAAGACAACAAAATCAAAGCTCCTACATCCAAAGCCTCCAAGAAAAATATGAATCTGTCCCAGGCCTTGGAAGAGCTCAGAAGGGATTTTGAGAAGCAAGTAAGGGAAGTAGAGGAAAAACTGGGAAGAGAAATGAGAGTGATGCAAGAAAATCATGAAAAACAAGTCAGCAGCTTGCTAAAGGAGACCCAAAAAAATACTGAAGAAAATAACACCTTAAAAAACAGCCTAATCCAAATGGCAAAAGAGGTCTAAAAAGCCAATGAGGAGAAGAATGCCCTAAAAAGCAAAATTGGCCAAATGGAAAAGGAAGTCCAAAAGCTTTACTGAAGAAAATACTTCCTTAAAATTTAGGATAGAGCAATTGGAAGATAGGGACTTTATGGGAAATCAAGACACTGTAAAACAAATCCAAAAGAATGAAAAATTAGAAAACAATGTGAAATATCTCATTGGAAAAACAACTGACCTGGAAAATAGATCCAGGAGAGAGAATTTAAACATTATTGGACTATGTGAAAGCCATGATCAAAAAAAGAGCCTAGACATCATCTTTCAAGAAATTATCAAGGAAAACTGCCCTGATATATTAGAACCAGAGGGCAAAATAGAAATTGAAAGAATCCACAGATCTCCTCCTGAAAGAGATCCCCAAAGGAAAACTCCTAGGAATATTGTAGCCAAATTCCAGAGTTCCCAGGTCAAGGAGAAAATATTACAAGCTGCCAGAAAAACAATTCAAGTACTGTGGAAACACAATCAGGATAACACAAGATTTAGCAGCTTCTACATTAAAGGACCGCAGGGCATGGAATATAATATTCCGGAGGGCAAAGGAGAGAGGATTACAACCAAGAATCACCTACCCAGCAAAACTGAGTATAATCCTTCAGGGGAAAAATGGTCATTCAGTGAAATAGAGGACTTTCAAGCATTCTTGATGAAAAGACCAGAGCTGAATAGAAAATTTGACTTTCAAATACAGGACTCAAGTGGAACATGAAGAGGTAAACAGGAAAAAGAAATCATAAGAGATTTATTAAGATTGAACTGTTTACATTCCTGCATGGAAAGATGATATTTATAACTCATGAGACCTTTGTCAGTATTAGGGTAGTTGGAAGAAAAAAATTATATGTATGTATATAGCTAGATAGATAGATAGATAGAGGGCACAGGGTGAGTTGAAGATTAAGGGGTCATATCTGGAGAATAAAATTAAGGGATGAGAGAGGATTATACTCAAGAAGAAAGGGAGAGATAGAATGAGTAAATTATCTCACAAAAAAAACAAAAAAGAAAAGTCTCTTACAGTGGAGGGGAAACAGGGGAAGGTGAGAGGGAATGAGTGAATCTTATTCTCATAGGATTTGGCTTAAGGAGGGAATAACATACACATTCAATTGGGTATGGAAATCTGTCTTACCCTACAGGAAAATAGGGGGAGAAGGGGACAAGAGAGCAGGGGGATGATAGAGAGGAGGGCAGATTGGGAAAGGGGGTAATCAGAAGGAAATACTTCTGAGGAGGGACAGAGTCAAAAGAAAGAATAGAATAAATGGGAGGGCAGGATAGGATTAAGGGAAATAGAGTTAGTTTTTCACAACATGTCTACTATGGAAGTGTTTTGCACAACTGCACATGTATAACCTATATTGAGTTGCTTGCCTTTTCAATGAGGGTGGGTGGGGAGGGAGGAAGAGAGAAAATTTGAAACCTAAAGTTTTAAAAACATATGTTTAAAAAAATGTTTTCACATACTACTGGGAAATAAGAAATACAGGAAATGGGGTACAGAAGTCTATCCTGCCCTACAGGAAAATAGAAGGGGAAGGGGATAAGAGAAGGGAGGAGAGATAGAAGAGAGGACAGACTAGGGGAAGGGATATTCAGAATGCATGCCATCTTGCGGTGGGGGGAGGGGCGAGATGGGGTGAAAATTTGGACCCTCAACAACTTGTGGAAGTGAATGTTGAAAACTAAAAATAAATAAATTTATATTAAAAAAGAAAACAGAAAAAAAATAACATAACCCATTCTACTTTTGAATAGCTCTTAATTGTTAGTAAGTTCATTCTCACATCAAGTGTAAATTTGCAGCTAAAATTATAGTTGAAAGAATGCTGGCTCTGGAGTTAGAGAATCTGGGTTCAAACCATACCTCTGACACTTCTACTTGTGTGACCTTGAGCAAGTCATAACCTCCCTGAACCATAGTTTCCTCATATATATTGAAGTATACATGCTCTTTTCTAAATGCATAAACTTATAACCATTTTCCCACTTGATAGGCATTCACGTAACTGAAAGCAACTATCATGTTTTTGCTGATTCTTTATTTTTCCAGACTAAGCATTCCTAGTTCCTTTAGCCATACTTCATGTAACATGGATTCAAGGCACTTCAATATCCTAGTTGTTCTCCTCTAGATGCTCCAGATTATAAACATCCTTCTTAAAGAGTGGTGCCCAGAACTGAATGTGGTACTCCAGATATTATTTGATTATGACAAAATATGGAAGGATTATCATTCCTTATTTCTTAAAGCTGTGCAATACAACCCAAGACTGCATTCATTTTTTTGGCAGCTTCATTCCACTGCTGACTCATATAGAACTTGCAGCCCACCAAAAATCCCCACATCTTTTTCAGACGAACTGTCATCTAATTTCCCTCATGCTGTCCTTGTGAAGTTTATTTTTTAAACCTAAATTTAAATTTATCTTAATTAAATTTTATTTTTTTAGATTCAGCCCAGTTCTGTAGCTTGTCAGGATCTTTTTGGATCCTGACTTTGTCATCCAGCATGGTAACTATGTCTTCTGTCTTTTTGCCATCTGCAAGTTTAACGAGCATAGCATCTATGCCTTTTGTTCAAGTCATTGACAGAAATATTAGACAATATAGGGCAAAGCAGAAACAATCCTCTAGAAAGCTGCTAAGTTGACATTGAGTGATTAGCATCTACTTTTTGAGCCTGGTTATTCAGTTCTAAATTCTGCTAGTTACAAGTTATTGGTAACTTACTAATCTTGCAACATAAGAGATAGAGAAAAGTGAAGGCAGCAGTAAGAAGGCACAGAGGGAAACAAGGTCTATAAATACCACAGATCTTCAGAAAATATTAGTTAAATAGAGTATATGAAAATTACCTTTGATAAAAGTCTCTTTTCTAGAAGACAGCAGTCATGAGAATTGCATGGAATAAGTGGTAGTAGGGAACTATAGGCAGAGAGCTTTGTAGGCCCAAGTTAAATGACCACTGGGATTAGATGGAGCAAAAGGGGGGAGGTTGCTTGTTTCATGTGGCCCTTGTCGCTGGTGATCCTTCCTTTCATTCATTTGTTGAACAAGTAGTTGTTAAATTACTGCTGTATATATACGTGTGTGTGTGTGTGTGTGTATGTATGTGTGTGTGTGTGTGTGTGTGTATATATGTATATATATATATACATATATATATACACACACACACACACACACATACAGAACTGTTTTCAATTGTTCCTTCAGCTGATAAAAATTTAAAGTAGCAAAAGACAGTTTCTTTCCACTAACTCTTGCTTTTCTCACAGGAGCATATAGTCTACACTGGGAGATAAGATACAGCATACATGAGAGTTAAAGTATAATGCAAGACAGTATAATTTTGCCAAAATGAGACCTATAGACACAGAATACATTCATAATAGAAAATCAATTTAGACTAGAGAAGATAAGACCTTTTAGAGAGGTGACATTTGGTCAGGAATTAGAAGGGTAGGTAGGATTTTGATAGGGAAATAACATATGGAATGACAAAACAGGAGGAAGCATGGCATTTCAATATACATTGAGATACCAGTTAGAGTAGAAGGTTGTTAAAGGGGGCTAGTAGGAGATAAAGTTATAGGTAAGGTGGGGTTGATTTTATCTTGTAGGCAGGCAGGAGGCATTCAGAATTTTTGAGTAGGGCCATGACATGAGGGAATTGGTATATTAATGGAAGATGAAGCAGACCGGGATGTGTAGGATGAATTGTTAATTCAGTGTTTTGTTTTTAAATCAAATTCTGGAGTGGTAAAACCAACAAAAAGTTGGGTAAAACAATTATTCCAGCCCAAGACAGCTTAGGAGGTCAGCAGGAAAGGTCTATCTCACTGGGATAGTGGTCAGGCCTGGGGCACTGCAGGTTACCCTGCAGCACCATCAGTGGACCTTGGAGGCAGCTAGCTGCATTGACAGCAACAGCAGCAGCAGCTTTGGAAACTTTCAGCTCACTGATCGTGGGTAGGGTTGAACAACTGATTCAGAAGGAGATTGCAGGGGACCCTTTTCTGGCACTGGATCCAGGACCCTGCTGCAGTGCTCATATGCAGTTCTAGGTCACAGTCTCAGGGCCAAAAGAAGCGATAGCACTTGTGGCCACAGGGGAGTTAGGGTCCTGATTGGGGTCCCAAGATAGAGCAGTGCCTGTGTTCTCTCACAAGGAAGTAGGGAGACTGGTCTCAATTCCAGGACAGAGGGGAACACTAGTAATTGTGGCTACAGAGCAGGGCCACAGTCCTACTGGTCACAGTCCTAGGGCCTAGGCGGAGTGCTAGCACTAGTGGCTACGAGGAAACAAGGTCCCTTCCTAAGTAAAAATCAGAACATAGGCCAGGAGAGCAGTGACCATACCTTTCCTTAGATCACTTAGATCACTTAGAGGCACTGAAAATCTGTAGTTCCCAGAGCTAGCTGTGAAAACAGCAGTAAGAAAGTCCTGAAGCTTGGGGTAATGCCTCCTTCACCCTGGGAGCATAGCCTAACTTTGATATAAAATTCAAAGTCAAGAAATAGGCTGGGAAAATGAGCAAATGACAAAAACAGAACCTGACCATAATAAGTTACTATGGTGACAGGGAAGATCAAGACACAAACCCAGAAAACAAAGATGTTGAAGCAGCTACAAGCAAAGCTTCAAAGATAAAGGTAAATTGGATGGACAGAAGCCCAACAAGAATTCCTGGAAGAGCTCAAAAAGGATTTAAAAAATCAAATAAGAGAGGTGTAAGGAAAAATTTGGAGAAGAAATGAGAGTGATGCAAGAAAATTATGAAAAGAGAATAACGGCTTGGTAAAGCAGGCACAAGAAATACTGAAGGAAATAATACCTTAAAAAAAAGAATTGGTCAAATGGTAAAAGTGGTAGAATTGGGCAACTGAAAGCTCCATGAGACATCAAGAAACAATAAAACAAAGTCAGAAGAATGGGGGAAAAAAATAGAAGCAAATGTGAAATATCTCATTGGAAAAAACAACTGACCTGTAAAATAGATTGAGGAGAGATAATTTAAGAACTGTTGGACTACCTGAAAATTATGATCAAAAAAAGAGCCTAGACATCATATTTCAAATTAAGGAAAACTGCTCTGATATCTTAGATCCACAGGATAAAATAGAAATTGAAAGAATGCATTGATCATCTCCTGTAAGACATCCCAAAATGAAAACTTCCAGAAATAATATAGCCAAATTCCAGAGCTCTTGGGTCAAGGAGAAAATATTGCAAATAGCCAGAAAGAAACAATTCAAATGCTGTAGAGCCTACAGGCAGGATCACACAGTATTTAGCAGCCTCCACATTGAAGGAGTGGTGGGCTTAGAATATAATATTCCAGAAGGCAAAGGAGCTAGGATTACAATCAAGAATAATCTATCCAACAAAACTGAGTATAATCCTTCAGGGGGAAAATGGGATATTTAATGAAATAGAAGACTTTCACTAATTCCTGAGTAGAAAATTCACCTTTCAAGTGTAAGACTCAAGAGAAGCATAAAAAGGTAGTAAACATGAAAGAGAAATCATAAGGGAATCAAAAGGGTTAAAATGTTTCCATTCCTGTATGGAAAGATGATAAGTATAATTCCTAAAAACTTTATCATTATTAGGGCAGTCAGAAGGAATATACATAGAGGACTTGGGGTTAAGTTGATTATAATGGGATGATTTCAAAAAAAAAATTACAGGGTGAAAAAGAAGGATGCACTGGGAGTAGGGGGAAGGGACAGAAAGAACAAGGAAAATTATCTCACATAAAAGAAGCATGAAAGGAAGAGCTTTTGAAATAGAGGGGAAGATGGGGGTATGAACAGTGCTTGAACCTTACTCTCATTGGAATTGGCTCAGAAGGGAATAACATACACATTCATTCGTGTATAGAAATCTATCTTACCTATAGGGAAATGTGAGGGGAAGAGGAGGGGGCTGATAGAAGGGAGAGTGGATTAAGGGAGATAATGGTCAGAAGCAAAAGAGACTTTTGAAGAAGGACAGGGTCAAAAAGATGAATATAGATATAGCTGACAGATAATATTGAGATAACAAAGCTTATGAATTGAATGGCTTTAGTCTTCATAGACAAAGGGAGATTAGATTATTTCTGAGATTGAAGGCATGATGATGGGACTCTAACCTTGTAGAAAGCTTAGAAAAATTGTTAGGAGAAATATGCCAGGGAATCAGTTAGATGAAGAAAAGCATTACTGAACTCACTTCATTCCACAAATATTTTTTGAGTGTTTTTTGGAGTAATGTACCTTTCTGTGGGAGAGATATGTGTAATTTAGTGTCAATACCAGAAGTATTCCATTTCCTGAGTGTAGGAGTGTTGATGAAATGTGGTAATTCTCTGCATTTATTCACTTAAAATTAGAATCAGTCAGTTAATAAACATTTGTTGTTCACTTGTCTCAGTCATGTCCTACTTAGTCTTTGTGACCCCATTTAAGGGTTTGTTTGGCAAAGATACTGGAGTGGTTTGCCATTTCCTCCAGCTCATTTTACAGATGAAGAAACTGAAGGTAATAGGGTTAAATGACTTGCCCAGGGTCATAAAGGAATAAGTTTCTGAGGCCAAATTTGAACTCAGGAAGATGAGTATTCCAGACTCCAGGACCAGCACTCTATCCATTGTGCCACCTACCTGTCCCAGTAAACATTGAGTGTTTACAAAAAATGCTGCATGCAATGTGCTAAGTTTTGAGGATACAAATACAGAGAATGAAACAATCTCTATTTACAAGAAGCTTCTATTCTAATAGAAGAGACAAACATGCATACATATACACATATATGACTATATATGCAGAGAGAGAGAGAGAGAGAGAGATTGAGATTTACTGGTTATGTGATTGAGGGCATGTCACTTAACTTCTGTTTGCTTTAGTTTGCTCAGCTGTAAAATGGGGATGATAAAACCTCCCAGAGTTGTTATTTTAAGTGTTAACACAGACCACCCTGGCCTGAAGGCCAGGTATGTTACATTTCACTCCTCTCCCAGAGTACTCCAGTGTCATTAAGAGAATGATTGGAGGTGTGTCTAGGTTCTCTGAAAATGTCCCCACTAATGTTGTTTCTTCAGTTGTTGGTGGGAGTCCTGCTACACCCCTAGTTAGATTTAGCCACCAACAGTCACATTAACTTATATGCTAAAATATTCACTTCAAAAAATATAATCACATATATAAATTTATTCCTTTGAACATGTGGGAGGTATAATTCCCCACCCAGCCTCCCCCCTCCTTTGCACCACCTCAGTTTCTGGAGAAGAAAAGAGGATTACATTCATATTTTAGCTCATTTCCCATAGGACATACAGTGCCAGTTCCAAGTCCAAAACCCTTGTTGGCCTTGGGTTTCAGGCACCCTGGCTTCTCTGAGCTTCCTTGTTGGGCTGGCTACAGCATCCTACTTGCATTCCTGGCTCCAAGGTTGCCGTGGCTCAAACTCCTGGATCGGATGGGGATGATTGCCAGCATCTGAAACGGAGAAGGACAAATGAAAAGGAACAGAGACAGACACCTAAGTCCATTTCTTGGAGCCTAGGTAAAAGAGAGAGCAGAAGAAAATCTTCCTCTCTCACTATTCAGTTTACAGTGCCCCTTTGGAATTGGGCTCACAAGATTTTGATATACATTTGTTAATTCTTCATCATTAAACCACACTAATCACATTAAGTATTAAGTATAATTTTTGACAAATGGTTAATTTTTCTAAGTATAGTGTTGATATAGCCCATGACTTTTAAATGGGGTTTAAGTCAGGGGAATTCTCAGGGCAATGAAGCATGTTTATCTCCACATCTTAGATACATTTCCTAATCTTTTGTGATGTGTAGCATGATACATGGCCAGGATGCAGTACTGTTTTTCTATTTGGGAATTTCTGTAATTTTGGAACAGTTTTACCTGCTATATGTCAATTGATTTATTAGAATTCATAATTTCTTCATTGGGGACGAGTTCCAAATCCACTGGAAATTTTAAAAATCCTCAAACATTTTTTGGGTGGATGTTTTACATCCTGATGAAGATGCACAGATCTTCTTAAAGGTTCACTTGGACATCTGACAGTGGTTTTAATATAACCTTGAATGAAGAAATGAGCACAATTAACTCTCCAAAGCTGTCTTCCTGTCTGACTGGATCAACAGTGAACCTGTGCTAGAATACCTGTTAATGTTAGGAGCCCTCCTGTGTTCTCCTGCCCAACAAATGGTGTTACTTGTGCATTTACCTGTGAAACAGCCCATAAGAGGTTTTTATTTATAGCAACTATTATCAGCTTAAAAAAACCCAAAAAAAACAGGGGCAGCTAGGTGGCACAGTGCATAGAGCTCCAGCCTTGGGGTCAGGAGGACCTGAGTTCAAATGTGGCCTCAGACACTTGACACTTATGTGACCCTGGTCATGTCACTTAACCTCAATTGCCTCACCAAAAAGCAAAAACAAAAACAAAAGAACAACAACAAAACCTGTTTTTCTTCTTCTTCTTCCAACTTCAGGAAGCTTGTGACACACTGTAAACGAATCAGTTACAATTCCTCCAGCTTCCAAGTCCCTCTGAAGATCTTTGCTTATTTTTTAAGAACAGATTTGCAGCCATAGTTTTCCAATTCTTAATATTGTTGATTTTCAACCCCACTTTACTTCGCCTTTAGTGAGCCTGATCCTATTTCATTGTGGCCTTCAATGATCTTTAAATGCTTGACTTCACCACACCAACAGCTGCTATGATGTGTCTATGTCATTGAAATGTGCTCTTTAAGAGCTACAGTTTTTGTACATTTCCCTGAAGCAGTTATTCTGAAAATCACAGAATTAAAAACACAGTAAAAGATAGCAGTGAAACAGATATGACGTGAACTAAGTAACAGCTCATTCTGGTTTCAGGGTGGCATTAGTAGAAACACTGGCATGACCATTGCTGTCACAAAATGAATTCTTATCCAAATTATTACTTGTCCTAAATAGTTGGAATAGCACTGAATGATTATGCTCTAGAATTCAATTCCCTTATTTTCCAGCAATTTTCCCCTCTTGACAACTAATATTATTTAAATTGAAATAGTGAAATCTTAATAATATCACATTAGTACAAATCCTGTTATTTTTATTAGGAAATTTTTGGTGGAAGAAGGGGAGTTTTGAAGCAATTTTTGAAAGAGGAACAGAGAGGAAGTTTGGGAATGTGATAAAAGTAAGAGGGTATCATAGAATCTTTTACCCCTCTTTTATCAATTGTTTTTATTTTTCAGGGTTTATTACCACAGTTATGCCTCTGTCTGGCACCTTTGTATGTACTGGTTGCTAAAGGTATTATTAGTTAAGACAGAAGTTAAGCATTAAGACAAAACACTGAGGTTGATCACTATATTGAGTGACATCTTTTTATTAATTTTGGTACAGCATTTTTAAAAGTGTCTTCCTGGAGACATTGTGACAGGTATCTGGAAGCAGTGTTGGTAATCTAGGTAAATTATTGTTCAGTGTCAAATTATTATTACAACTTTCAAAAAAAGGAGTGAGGAATAAAAGATCTTTATTAAAAAAAACTTTACAGTATCATAGCTTAAAGGAGAGGTCAGGATTTTATTAACTATTAAGACATGCAATTAGGACTGACCTAGTCTTTATTGTGCTTTGAAGCGGGATAATACTCAGGAAAAAGAAGGGAAAATAAGAAGTATTTGTAAGTTTTAAGAGGAATGTTAAGGCAATCTTATAGGGTTACAAACTCTGAAATTTTTCTAGACCTAAACTAGGTATTTAGTTAAAACTCATTTAGGACTTTCTGAGGCACTGGAAGCCTAGAATCCATTTTAACCTATATTTAAGAATGAAGATTTAACTAGATAGAATGAGATATAAAAGCAAAGAGGAGTTAGAGAGAATTTCCTACTGTACCAAAGAGGGGATTTTGAATTTTAAAAAGGGATAATAATGGGCAATTAACTTTTTTAAAAGGCACATTATTATTATTATTATTATTATTATTATTATTATTATTATTATTATTATTATTATTATTATTATGGGTTAGGCAGTGGGGTTAAGTGACTTGCCCAGGGTCCCACAGCTAGTAAGCATTATGTGTCAATCTGAGGCCAGATTTGAACTCAGTTCCTCCTGAATTCAGGGCAGGTACTCTATCCACTGCGCCACCTACCTGCCCCCACGTTCTTCTTTAAGCTTTAATGCTGATGTGGTATACCTAAAGAGGCATTTATTTTCAGACTGATTCTCTAGTTTGTAATTATCTAGGTTTCATATTTTCCCACTTGCTGATTTTTTTTTTTTGCTCCTTCACTGCTTATTTCCTTTCTTATAAGATAGAATAGGTAGTAAAAGAATTGAAGCTTTTAGTTAGTTTTACTACTTGCCATTGAAAAATTTATATAGGAGGAGAATGGGGTTAAACTCAGAAGTAAATATTTCAGGAATGATTTATGGGTTTTTATTTTTCATATTGTCCTAATCATCCATTACTACATATGAGAGTTGACATCTCAGAATAGTAATTGTTTATTACTGCAGTTTTCTAATTGCATAAAATGTGTCAGAAAATATAATAGATGTAGCAGCAGCCGCAATAGCAGCTAGCATTTATATAGCACTTTAAAGTTTGCAGAGCGAGCACTTTACATATGTTAACACATTTGATCCTCACAACAGCTCTGGGAGGCAGGTGCTGTTATTATCTTAATTTACAGATAAGCAAACTGTAGCCCAGAAATGTTAAGTGACTTGCCCGGGGTCTCACAACTAGGAAACATCTGAGGCAGGATTTGAACTCAGGTCTTCTGGACTAGAGGACATGTGCTTTATTACACTGTGCCAGTTATTAAATAATTGGAGTTTATATAGTGCTTTAAAGTTTACGAAGTATTTTACATATATTATCTCATTTGCTTATCACTACAACCTTGTGAGATTGAGGCTACATATCTTATTATCCCCATTTTGTAAATGAGAAAACTGAGGCTCAGAGAGATTGTAGCTTGACCACGTTAAGCTAATACATGACAGAGGTGGTATTTGGACCCAGGCCTCTTCAGGCTATAACTCCAGAACATATTCCATTGTTGTCTAATATCTCCATAAGGTTACAACAGCATTCCAAAGAACAAAATAAAACATACTAGGATGTTTCAAGATCAATAAACGATTTGTTGTTGATTTCAATAGTTAAAGATGTATGAGGTTTTTGTTGTTGTTTTTAACTACCAAATGGCTTTCAATATCCTTATTCTCTGCCTTATGGTTTGTGGAATTAAGTATTTCCCTCCTGAAATGGCTGATGGAATTCAGAAAAATCTGAAAGGGAAGGAAGTAAATTTTTCTTTCTGTAAGGATCATTTCATATGTGGGAGAACTAACCTCAGACTGATGAAAGATGGCACTGAGACAGAAGAGGTTGGACATTAAAATCAATACCATCGCCTCCTAGCTATTCTCTGGAGTCTATTACTGAGAAGGTTTGTAAGAAGTGGGCTGACTCTACTATCCAATCAGCAGTCACAAAGGAATTGGCAGAATTAATGCTGGAACCAGCAAATCCTTTTAAACAATGAGACCCTCAAGACTTCTCAGAGGTTAAATTTCTGCAATAGAGGCTAGCAGCTTATTCTGTTGCACACACTGGAGACCTGGGGAAATCTTTTGGTGTGTCTGGACTGAGAAGAGGGGTGGGTAAGATAGTACTTAATTGCTTGTCTGTGTCCTTAATAAAAATCCTGACCCTTCCATCATGCTGGATGCTGGGAAGAAAAATCGTAATTCTATCCTAGAGTTTGGAAACTTTCTAGTGTAAATGCTAGTATAAAACCTGTCTGAAAAGGAGAGAAACAGCATTCTTCAAGGTATATCCAGGGAGACATTCAAAGGAGCAAGAGCAAAGAAAAAAATCAATCATCAGTAAAGAATATGTGCCAAATCAGAGCAAAATTAACAGAAGAGCCAAAGGCCCTTAACTGCCTGCGTATCTGCTTTCACTGGAGATCTTTTAAAAAGATTAGCTATTAGTTATAGAATTATGCACATTCTTTGTTTTGGTCTAGTCATCCTAGCCATCCATATGATGTATTTAGGAGAACCCAATTTATAGAGATGTTACTTATGGAGAAAATCTTTGCTAACAACCTACCACATCATGAATTCTGGTTTGGCCCTTAGCACAAGATTTATAAAAGGAATGAATTTTCTCAAATTTCAAATTTTAAACTACCAAATATATAATTTCAGAATGATAGAATGGTGTACCTTTGGGAATTATATATGGCAAACATCTCAGTCATACAAATACCATCTTGGTTTAAGCCGTCTTTTTACGCTCTCTTTTTTCCTTTGCCTCTTTTTGTAGTCCCATTATCCTGTTATTGCACTTTTAAAAACTCTATTCTTATTTTTTTAATAAAATTAAAAGCTATGTGTAAATTTTGTTGAGCCACTTTTCTTCTCAAGTATAAAATACTTTATCAGCATTGATTTATGTTTTGTTTATTGATTATTGACTATTGATTTAATCCCTACCAAACTAACCTTTGTCATCTGTGCATTCTGTTGGACCACAGATGATGGGGTAAAATAATATAGAAGGTGCAGGACCAGGTGTTGTTTATTGAATCAGCTGAAAAGGTTCAATCTCTTGTATACAAAGATGATGTTATAAATACATGTACTTGGATTTGTTCTTTCATTAATTAATAATGGGTATACATTTTAAAAAGTTGTATCTCATTTTCTTATTAAGTGGTATTGCCTCATAAAATAGAAGCAATAGAAGGTAAAACTAATTTTTAAAAGCTTGATAATAGTTATATAGTGAAAAAGAGCATTGGTTTTAGAGTCAGAGGGCTTAAGTTCAAATGTTGTCTTTTTCAGTACTACCTTATGTGACCTGAGTAAATTACTTAACCTCTCTAGGTCTCAGTTTATTTATCTGCAAAATGAAAATGTTAGACTAAATTACTTCTAAGATTCTTCCAACTCTGAAACCATGTTCCTACAAAAGTTATATCTGGATCATTTAGGGAAAAAACTACGAGAGCAACCAACAGACAAAAGATGGAGAAAATTTGCAGAGATCTTTATAACAAACTCTTTTTTTTTAAACATTAAGGACAGTGTACATCGCAGACACCACATTTGAACTTTAGCACTGAATATGATTACAGAAGTGGTTGAAATGACACTGAAGAGACCAAAGATAGGGAAAGCAACTGGACTAGACCCAAGTATGCAGGTTTGTTCTAGAGTCAGCACAATTGTGTGAACATTAGTATATGAATTCTTAAGGTATTAAAAGGAGGGAAAATACTAAAGACTTAGGAAAACATCTTAGACCTTTCTACTACCAAAAAAGGAAGAGGCAACCAAGAGGACATCAACAACTATTGACCCATGTGCTTATTTTCCCGTCTATGTAAAGTTTAAATGAGAATCATCTACAAACATTTGTCTGGAGGGCATCCTTTATATGAGGGTACTTTGAGAGAAGAATAAGATTTTTGTAGGTGACAGTTTTCCATATACCACACTTTAACCATCACATGCTTGAAAGATATAGAGTGTAGCATCATCCTACTTTGCTCTTATTAGTTGTTGATTTTAAAAATTGAAGGCAGGGGAAGTGGTAGAGCAAAATGCTGCCTTAAAGACTTTCTTCCAAGTTGTCTCCCAAGTATACGTCAAAATTATACACAATTCCTGGAAAAATATAACAAAACAGAGTTTTGTTTGACTTCTAATTATTAATATCAGATGAGGCATAAAACAGATGTATTTCCACTAGAGATGTTTGTCACTATCATGGAAGACATCCAGTGTCAAGCCCAGGCTTAAAAGGAAATCCCTAAAAATGGTGAGATTTTCCAAATATTCCTATTTACAGATGACATCATGCATATTAAATCAGACCTCAGAACATTCCGGAGCCTCCTGTGTGAGATCTGTAATGACTCGAAAGAATTCATCTTACCATCCACACAGGAAAAACCAAATGTACTTATTGTGCAGACTGTGATGTACAGTTAGATCAACAACCAATGGCACTCATTTCTTACTCTCTCTCTCTTTGTATATGTATGTATGTGTGTATCTTGGAAAGATGTAGCATATAGACATTGGGTTGGGCCTAAAATTGAGCAGGAGGAGAATAGTAGGTTAGATTGCTTTTGGGAAATTGTTAAGGTTTTAATGTCCCCCAAACTCCTCCCAGGCAGATTAATTAATTCTTTTAATTCTTGTATCCTTCAGGTGATGTTATATATGGCTATAAGACATGGAATATTATAATCTCTGAGGAACTAAAAATGAAATATTGCCCAGGAAGCAATGTACCAACAAGTGGTTGATATGATTATAGATCTAGAGCTGGTGGATGTGAGGAGGTTGTAACACATTGCAAAGAAGGTATCACATGATGAAGGAAAACTAGAGTAAAAAATGCTATCAAAGAAACTTATGAGTGAAAAAGATGATGACCTGGTCATATGGTAGAAGTGAGGCATAACTGGTAGATACCTCATATGTTCCATTGGTGTCCTCATGATGTAAAAAGAAATGAAGAAAATCCTCTGTGTGTTGAGTAAATGCTCTGTGGTAAACTTAATGCAAGGACATGGATAAAAGTTGTATAAGGTAAAAAGGCATAGATGGGTTGAAATCTGCATTGTTAGAGAGAATACTCACACTGATAAGATCACAGATTTGTTTATCTCCCCCAGAGCATAGTATAGTGCATTGCATATAAATGTTTGTTTGAATTAGCGAACTAATAAATGTATTATTCCTGCAGACATGAAGTGCACCCCATGTTTTTCCCTAAAGAGATTTAATAGCCTGTGAATTAGTCATGCTAATGGCATAACCACTAACTCCTCTTTAGAAGGAAAGTGAAGGTAGAATGTAGTAATTTTATTTCATTTAACTGTTCTTTAATAATTCTGAAAGGATTAATAGGGAGTTTATAATGTAGCAAGATTTTAATTTATCTGAGATTTTCATTTACCTACATTGTGTCTTCTTTGTATTAGTATGTATAATTGGCAGTTAGCTGCATTATTTGAGCCCCTAGATCAAAGGTTGTTAGCCTGGGGGTCCACAGACAGATTTCTGGGGATCTGTGAACTTGCACAGGAAAAATATTTTTATCACTGCATTTAAAAACATTATTCTGAGAGGAGCTTCCCCAAATGATCAGAGATTTCATGACACAAAAAAAGTTAAGAATCCTTGCTCAGGTCTTACTTGCTCAAGTTCTACCTATTCTACACTGATTTTATGACTCCAACCTACTTTTTCATTTGGGTGGTAGTCTTAAAACTGACATTATAAAAGATTAAGTCTAAATTAATTCATGGTTGATTGTTAATTGATGAGCATAGTTTCTCTTATTATGACACAGTCTGTGTTTTGTCTTCCAGTCTTAACCCTGCTATGTTGTCACCACTTGAACATTTTAACTTCTTAATTTATTAGTCTTTTCCATAGCAACAAGGACATATTTAAAAACACAGAATGAGTGAGGAATGAAGTGATGAATCCAGCAATGAAAGTCTTTAATGAAAAACTTTAGTGTTTCCAATATATTTTTCTTTAAAGACCCCAAAAATTTTTGTTTTGGATGTTTCCTTCATTAATCCAAATCTTTCATGATTTAGTAAGATAGTTGTTATGAGTTTCTTTGGCTGAAAAAATTCATCATCTGGTGGCCAATTCTCCAAACATAGCTAGATTGGTCCTCAAATGACATACTTTTCAAGCCTTTAAAATTTGGTGTAGGAGCTACCAGAACTTGTGTTGACCTTGTATAACCATTGAGAACCTTAGGGCATCGCCATCACTTACAAGCATCAGATTTGGAATTTTGTGAAGGAATTAAAGATACGCATAATGCTTTTTTTTTTAAAATTAAATTTGGTTATTTATTGCATCCTGTGCTTACTGCCAATGAGTATGAAATGAAAAGTGATTGGGTTTCTTTTCAACCTTTCTCATCATAACAGATCAAATGATATTACATTCACAACTGAGGTAATGTAAGAATGAAATGCAAAGGGGTCTCATCCTGAAGCCTTGCTTTGAAGGTAAAATATACAACTACTTTAGTAACAACTAGTTCAGGTTTACAATATTACCTAGCCATGTACGAATTTTGCAGTTGTTATTCTATAATTAATTTAGTTGTTGTTTTGACAGCCACACACTGAAAGAGAGGACCTTTATTTTTTTTGTTTTTTGTAAAGTTTCCACTTTCTAATATCTTCTTAGAAGTTTGAAAAATGTTACCTTTGCCATGGATTTTTCCATTTGGTTACTATTATCTTTAATTTTCCTTATATTCTATTGAAACCATAGCCAAAGATAGATGTTTTTTCGGTACATCATATTGGAAGGCCATTACATAATTACAACATTGGAACTTGGTAGTTCACTATTAAACGATAGAGGAAAAGGAATGTCTACCTTTTTTTTTCTTGGTCCTTATTTATAGAAAGAAATGTCATCTGCCTTTAAAAAATGATTTAAAATGGGTAAGAATGGGAATATATTTTCCTTCCCATTATTTTTAATCATTTTTAAAAGGTGAGCCACATTAGAGTTATGCATAACACTTTCAAAGAAATCTGGACAAGTAATAGAAAATTGCATTCATTTTCAACCCCACCTCCCATGTTTCCGTTTTAATAGTTCAGTTTTGGAGCGTTCTTGTTCTGCTGAAATTTTAATCAGGGAGTTGGCAAACTATAGCCTGTTGGCCAAATCCAGCATGCTGTCTGTTTTTGTATGATCCTACAAGATAATCATTCTTAACCCCAAATTCTAATCCATTTCTCAGGAGTTACTTTTAAAAAGAAAAATTCTGGTTGGTTTAAAAAAAAGCCATTGATATCCTAGAAGTTTGTTTTATGGTAGTAAGTTTTAAATAGCCTTGTCTTTTTACCTTTAGAGAGGCTGAAATCTTCAATTTAACAATCTATTTGAGGAACAGGTGAGTTCAGGTACATGGGATTATAGAGGGCAGTGTTGTTGTAAAGTAGAAAGTAAGGTTAATTTCATGTGTTAGTAATTCTAGCACCATAGTGAAACTTACATAACTTTCAGTATCTGGGAATGTTAAATTCAGTGAGCATACAGTTTTGACAAAATCACATTTGCTTTATCTAAACCTCTTCCAGATCTTACCCAAAGGTCATAGGTTGATGAGCAACTGTGACATACCTATTGATTTAAGGTCTGCTATAATACTAGTATTTCTTTTCTCAAAAACAAAATAAGGCCTACTGTGTACATAACACTGTAGAGTTATAAAATGTTAGAAGTTCTATACCTGTGCTTTATTGGAAGAAATAAGACATACTGGTCCTTGTGGTATTCAAGATTTTTATCTTAAGAGGACATAAGGAATCAAATTTCAAGTTATGTGAAAGGGAAGAAGATACCAAAGGCTCAGAAAAAAATCTGAGACCTCTTTATTGCCAGAAAATAAAAGGTGAATAAGTAAATATTAAGAGCTACTGCCTTCTATGCCTACTTTTCCATTTCTACAGAATTTTTATGGGAATAATCTGCTTGCTCAGCAAGAGCACAATAAAGGGACAGACCAGTAAGCTGTTACGAATGATATTCCAGAGCAGCCCTTAGTTTTATAGCCATACAGTTGACTGAAAGTATAGAGGATACCAAATACCACCGTGCTTGTTGTTTGTTATAATTTTTTTTTTCATTTGGGATAGCAAAATGCCACCTTTAAGGCCTTCTTCCAGTAGTTACTCTGGGTGTTTTAGTGGATTGTAATAGGATTTTCAGCAGTATAATGTGGCAGCCAATCTTGGACTACATTGGAGTGGCATAGCTTCCAAGAATTAACAGGTAACATAGTACTTTTTGTACCCTGTCTCCTTGTTAGACCTCATTTAGATTTAGGATTATTGATCACCACAGTTTAAGAAGGATGTTGATAAAGTTAGAGAGATTCCTGAGAATGACACTGAAGATGGTGAAGGGTTTGAAACCATGTCACATGAGGGTCAGTTGCAGAATGTGGAGATAATTTATCTGAAGAAGAGAAGATTTAGGGAAGAAAATAATTTAACTAAATCAATCAACAAGAATTTATTAAGTACCTGCTATGTGCCAGGCACTGCATTAAAACAGCTCTTGACCTTCAGGAACTTAAAATCTAGCAAGGTTAGTGTAGCATGATTTGATATTGATGAACATTCTAGGTTTTAGTAATCACTGCTTCCCTTTCTAGATGTTCACCAACCATCTCTTTAATGATCAGTTCTAGAATTTTCCAGGAATTGAATTCACACTAATTGGCCTATAGTTTCCAGACTGTCTTCACTTGCATTTTTTGAAAATGAGTACTTTTACACTTCTCCAATCTGGTGGAGTACCTCTCCCGTTTTCCACAGTTTTCCATATATTCCTGGTAATGGCGCAACAGTTACATTTGCAATATTTTCAGGACCTGGGAATTTAATTCATTTGGATCAGGTGATTTAAATTCATCAAGAGGGTAACTCAGTGTTCTTTATACTATTTCCTTACTTATCTTGGCTATCACTCCCCTCTTAGTCATTTTTTTCTATTTTCTTTGTATTCCCAGCATTTAGCTTGGAACATAGTAGGTACTTAATAAATACTTGTTGATTGATTGATTTGTTCTGATATTGTTAGTTCTGCTTGGCAGAAAAGACAGAAGCAAAAAAACATAAAATATTCAATGCCAAAGATATCAGTGATCTATAAAAGTATCATGTATCTGGGTGAGTGGTTCAGAGAGGAAAGAGAGATTAATTTGGCCTGAAATGATTAAGGGTGACTCTTCGGGGGCCAACTAGGTGGCCCAGTGGATAGAGCCCTGGCCCTGGAGTCAGGAGGACCTGAGTTCAAATGAGGCCTCAGATACTTGACCCTAGCTATGTGACCCTGGGCAAGTCCAACCCTGGTTGCCTCACCAAAACAAACAAACAAAAAAGATATCTTCAAAGAATGACTTCTTGGGAGATGAGCTGAGGCTTGAATGTGAGAAAAGTTTGGTTAGGTGAAGAGAATGGGGAAGGCATTAGGTATGGAGATAAAAATGAGCAAGTTGTATTCATTACATGGTAAGTAAATCTGTGTGGCAAATCTGAGGGTTCATCAGTCAACAAACTTTAAGCACCTACTATGTGCCAGACATGCTAAGTATTGGGGAGAAAAAGAAAGGTAAAAAATGATCTCTGCTCTCTAGGAGCTTATATTCAAATAGGGAAGACAACATGCAAAGAACTGTATACATGTAAAATACATGACAGGGTAAATAGAAGATCATTTTAGAGGGAAGGCACTAACAGTGGAGGAGTGGAGGGGAGGGAGGGAGGATGCCAGGAAAGACCTGTTGTAAAAAGAAGTGGGATTTGAGCTGAGTCTTAAAGGAAAGCAAAAAGTGGAGGTGAGAAGGGAGGGCATTCTAAGCATGGGAAAAGCAAGTGAAAAGATATAGAGTCAGGAGATGCAGTTTCTTGGAAAAGCAAGGAAACCAATGTTACTGTATCGTAGAATATGTGGAGTGCGGAGTAAAGTGTATGAAGATGGGAGGGACCAAGTTGTAAAGTACTCTATGAGCCAAACAGACTTTACGTTTGATCCTGGACATAATAGGGAGTCACTGGAGTTTATTGAGTATGGTTATGACATGGTTAGACCTGCATTTTTAGGAAGATCACTTTGGCAGTTGAGTGGTGGTTGGATTAGGATAGGGAGAGACTTGAGGCAAGTAAATCAATTGTAAAGTGTTTGTAATAGTCCACATATGAAGTAGTTAGTGTTTATGTCAGGGTAGTTGCTATATGAATGGAATGAAGTGAATGTGTATGAGAGATATTGTCAGTATATGAACTATGAGATATGCCAGTATGGAATGAGTGTGAGTCAAGGATGACACTAAGTTTGTGAGCTTGGGCAACTGGGAGGATGGTGGTACCTTTAACAGTAATAGGTAAATTTGGAAGAGGGAAGGGTTTGGATAAAGCATGATGAGTTGTGTTCTAAATACGTTGAGTTTGAGATGTCTTTGGGACATCCTGGAACATTCTGTTTGAGTTGTACAACAGGCAATATGTGATTCTGAACTGGAGGTGAGGAAAGAGGGTAGGGCTGGATAAAAAGTTTTGAGAATCATCTGTGTAGAGGAGATGAGGATTGAGTTCATGGGAGGTGATGAGATCACCAAGCAAGATAATGTAGAGGGAGAAAAGAAGAAGACCCAAGACAGACCCTTGGGAACACCTACTGTTAGTCGGCATGACCTGGAGCAAGATCCAGCAAAAGAAACTGAGGAGTGGTCAGAAAGGTAGGAGGAGCATCAGGAGAGAGTAATATGAAAACCTAGGAGAGAGTATCCAGGAGAGAAAGGTGATCAATAGTATCCAAGAATGTAGAGAGGTCCAGAAGGTTGGAGGTTAAGAAAAGGCCATAAAAGATCATAAGAGAGCAGTTTCAGTTGGACAATCAGGTTGGAAGCAAGATTGTAGAGGGTTTAGAAGAGAGTGATAGGAAAGGAAGTAGCAGGCAGCTTTCTCAAGTTTAGCCACAAAAAGGAGAGATCTAGGACAGTAATTAGTGGTGATAATCACTCACAGGTTAAGTGAGAGTTTTTAAAGGATAGTGGAGACATTTGGGATGTTTGTAGACAGCGGGGAAGTACCCAGGAGAAAGGTCTTTGAAGATTAATGGAAGAGTAGAGATGATAAGGAGTGTCGAGATGACAGGACGGAATGGGATCAATAATGTATGTAGAAGTGTTTGCCTTGGCAAAGAGAAAGGCCACTTCTTCATATGAAGCAGGGGCGTAGGAGGAGATAGGGAGAGAAGACATCTGAGTGATTTGAGATGAGGAGAAGGTGGGAAGGGGAGCTCTTTGAGATTGGCCTCAATTTTTTTCTTTGAAGTATGAGGTAAAATTTTTAGTTTAAAGTGTAGAGGCATTTATCATAGGAGATTTGAGGAGGGATGTGAAGATTTGGAATATTGAGTGGGATCATGATTGGATTAGGGAAGTATAAAAGAAATGCCTTGCTGTAGTGGGGAACCAGTTGAGTGGGACTGAGACCACTTACCCAAATAAAAACTCAGAGGTATCTCCAGGTAGAAAACAGAAGGTTTTATTCTAGTAAGTCTCGCGCGAGAGTTGGGTGTCTGCTACCCAGGACAGACTGGAGTAGTGAGGCCCCGCACAAACAACGGCAAGTAGTATATATAGTCTTAGACAAACCACTCCAAAGAGCCCCCCTCCTCACTTGTTTGTCTCAATCTCTTTATCCTCATTGGCTGAGGCAAGAGACCTCACAGTCTATATTTGGAACCCAAGAGGTACATTTTACTCAAAACTAGCTTGGGAGCTAGAGGATTGCCTTATTTGATAAAGTTAAGGCACAAAACAACAGAGGGGGTGGTTACAAAACAAGGGAGGGGGGTGGGCAGCTGGTGCAGAACCCCCTTCCCCAAAAATGAAAGTGAAACTTAGGCCCATCTCATGCTGAAGCCTCACTACATTTTGGAGCACAGCTTACATTTCACATGTCCCATACAGAGTTGATAATTTGTAACAGATTTGTAGTGGACCCAGTCAGCATGGTTTTCTCCAGTTTCTTCAGAAGCATAGGAGGACAACAAATGGAAGGAGTAATCTAAGGTTGGATCTTGGCAGGGCATGATCAGTGATAGGATAAAGGGATGAGGGATGTGACCATAGAAAATAACAACAACAACAACAAATAACAAAGAGTTGAACTGGTTCACCAAAGGGTCAAGATAGGTAAGGAAAGAGAGTGTAGTTAGTGTAGGGCTGATGGCCTATTAAAGAACGGAAGGTGTAAGAAATTATTAGTCATGGTAAGACTGAACCACAGGGTTAGTAGTTGTGAGGCATATGGAAAGATGGAATGATAAAAGATCATGGTCAGATAAAGGAATTTCACAGTTCATGGATGTGGAAGTGGAATACTTGCCTACACTCATAGGCAAGATCAAGTGTATGACTGTTTCTGTGGAGCCAAGGTGAAATGGAGGGGTAGGTCATGGGAATTGAGTAGTCTGAGGATGTATTAGTATGGATGTTGAAGTTCCCTAGTGTGATAGCTGGTGTTGGGGTGACAGAGACTTAGCTGGTTACTGAACTCATTGAGAGTGTCCAGGGGTTTAATAGGTAACAGTTACCAGAATCTTGATTGTGTGATAAACTTAGAATTAATGAACCTCTAAGGAGGAGGAGTTTGGGAGTGAAGTGGAAGAGAGGGAGGGTCAGTAACGTCAGAGTGGGTAGCAAGAAGTGTTCTGACTCCCTCACCACAACCACTGAGTCGGGGGTATGGATGGAAGTGTAACCAGGGATGCTGTGTAATCAGGAAGGTGTCATTCCCAACAAGTCATAAGATAGAAGGAGTAGAAAAAGAAAGCTTTAATACGAAAGCAAGTTTGTTAACAGATGGGTAGATTTAGAATAGGACATTTGTGTGGGGAGGACTACGAGAGATGGGAAATGAGGAAGCAGCATTTATAAGGGGGGCATTTGAAAAATTGCAGTAGATAAGTTTGGAAAGGTAAATTGAGTATTGAATGCCTGGCTAAGAAATTTTGACCATATTCTATCAGCATTTTGGGAGCCTAAGCGTTTTGATATGTTGAAAGTAATGTTTTAAGAAGATTAGGCAGCCAGTGATGTGGACTTGAGAATAGGATAACCAGTTATGGTTCAGGTGTTAAGGGCCTGGATGAGAGTAGTTTTAGTGGAGCTAAGGAATGATTAGGAAATAAAAATCAATGGAAAACACAGATGAATTGAAGATGACTTTTGTATTTGGAGTTCAGGTGATTAGGAGAGCAAAAGGGAGCTGAAGTTATTAAGTTCAGTTCAGTTTGATAGTCATGCATTTAACTGAATTTGTCTAGTGGGCAGTTGCAGAACATGACTGTGGAGTGAAATGACAGGATTGAAGATACATGTCTGGGAGTAATCAACATAAAAGTGATTATTCAAAACATTAAAGTAGCACATTAAGAGAGAGAAGAAGACGACCAAGGAGATTTTAAGGAACTTTTAACCTGAAGAAGAAAAGATTTGGTGGGATCAAATATTTGAAAGGTTGCCAGGTAGAAGAGGTATTATGACATTCTGTTCAGTCTCAGAGGTCAGAAGGTAGTGGTGGAACAGGTGGAAGTTATAAGCAAACACATTTTGGTTCAAAGTATAGAAAAACTTCCTAAAAATGAACAGTCCAAAAATTGAATGGACTGCTTTGGGCATTAGTGAGGCTATGATTTGTGACTTACCTATAATTGAAGATGTTTAAGTGGAAGGCTGTATTACTAGTTCTTAGAAACAGTGAAGGTATCATCATTATTTAGGTAAAGGTTGGACTAGATGACCTCTGTCTTTTCCAATTCAGGCCTTCTGTGATTCTTTAACCACCTTAATTTCAGGATAGAGAGGAAAAAGCTGCAATGAAGAAAAATAAGAGGAAGAATAATAGAGAGAGAGACAAAAAACTATGATAGTCTTAATGTTTGCTTACTTGATATTTGCTGTTGCCATTGAAAAATGTTAATATATTAAAATGTGTATGGAATCTGGAAAAGTATATTTACTTTTAGTACTAAGTCTGATTTTTTAAAAAGCACACATTTTTGATGTGTTAAAATCCTCTAATAAAGAACTTTACATAAAAACCATTAGATTAGAAATAAAATGTGTTAGATTGTTAAATATTGTAAACAACCTAATTACTATACCAAATTCTAAGTAATTTTAGCAGTGCAGTTTTTAATGTGTGAATTGTTTTTCCTAGTACTCAACTGTTTTATAATTATGCCTTTCAACTGAATGGACATTATGTCCATTGCATTTGTATTGAAAAATTATTTGCTTGCTACATTAAAATTTGACAATATTATTTTGAAGGAGCTATTTCAGTGAGACAGGTAAAATTAGTAAAGATTTCTGGACATATCTGACCAAAAAAATCTAACAAACTGATTTAGACATTATTTTTAGTATCTCTCAACAAGCTAGAAATATTGCTATCATAATCAAATTGTATAGGTTTATTCCTAAGTGAAGCTAGCATTAACTACTTAGTAGTTTTAGGCATGTGATGCAGGTTTTAAAATGTGATTTGCCTATTTTAACAGGAAAGTAGCTGTTTACTTTTTCTTTTAAGTACTTTTCTGGTACTTTTTTCCTTTTTTTGTCACTATCAGTTTCCATTGACTCTTCCTTCTCTGCCCCACAGAACCATTTTTTTTAAACAAATTAAGCAAAATCAAGCAAAACAAATACATTGGCTGTCTAAAAACGTACATCTCATTCCACAGGTCAGAGGCATTATTTCAGAGTCTGAAATCATGATTTTACTGCATTGGTCAGATTCTGAAGACTTTAAATGTTGTTTTCCTTTCATTAGTTATTATGTAAATTGTTCAGGTCATGCTTACTTTGCTCAAAAGCAGTTAGTCTTGACTAGTCTTTTTTGGAGGTCTACCAAATAACTCCTGTTCATGTTGATTAATAACAACAACGTTTGCAAACCACTTTACAGATTTTTCATTTGATCCTCATCCCAGCCCTGGGAGGTAGGTACTATTATTACCCCCATTTTACAGATGAGGAAATTGAGTCAGATAGAAGTTAAGTGACAAAACCAGAGCCACATAGCTAATAAATACCTGAGGGTTGGATTTGAATTCAGGTGTTACTGACTCCAAGCCTAGCACTTTGCCACCTACAGGCCCAATACATTTTCCTTTTCTCATTCCTACAGATCCATCAGGATTCATTTTTGATTTGCAGTCCAATACTGTGCTGGCCCAGGGAGGAACCTTTGAGAACATGAAAAAGAAGGTAAGAGGGGAAATTGGGTAGTAAACTTGAGTGCCTTTAGCTGAGCAACCAGAAGAAAAAGTTTAAACATTAAACAAAGTTTCACTGTGTACCAAACAGTTTAATTACATTAGACTGAAAGGGTAGCAGCCTGCTCTGGAGTTAGAGAGGGTTCACATTATTGAATACCTCTCAGTCTTTCAAGAAACAGGCCAGTGCCAGTAATTGGTGGCATATGCATGGTTGGAAGCCAGGTCCTGACTGATTGTGGGTGTAGGGTATTACAGAGCATGGATGAAATCTTAGCGTTAGGCATGGGATTTGCGATGTGACTGTTGGGGAGTTGACAGTAACAGATAAAAGGATCTTTCTGAAGGGGATTCACATTCATCAGAAATGCTGAGAAGTTCTATTAATGATCTCTTGCCTTAGGGAGCCAAAGGCATTGAAGGACTTATCCTGAAATATATTCAGAATCACACAGTCTCAGAATTAGAAGGAATCTCAGAGTTCCTTTAGTCCAGCCCTTACTTGAAGAAAAATCTGCTTTATAACATAACTGATGAGTATTTGAGTTTTTGTTTGAAAACCCCTAGTAAGGAGGGGTCATCACCTCCCCAGACAGGCCATTTAACTTGACAATTGTTAGGAAATATTCCTTTATATCTATCCAAAATTTACTTATAACTTCTACCCATTGTTTCAAAAGAAACCTATTCCCTCTTTCACATAACAGCTTCTTAAATTCCCAAAGACAGGGTGTTTTCCAAATAGTCTTCAGGTTGAACATACACAATACTTAACCAGTTTTCATATGGCACAAGACTTTTTGCCATCATTGTTGCCCTCCTTTCTGGAATGTGGCATCCAAAACTGAACACAGTATACCAGATGTGGTCTGATGGGAGCAGAGTACAGTAGGGCTATGATTACCCTAGCCTTTGATTTCTCACTGAATGTGCTTAAGATTATATTAGATTTTTCCTTAACACATCACAGTATTGACTCATATTGACCTTATAGTGCACTGAAACCACCTGATCTTTTTTTATGAACTGCTTTCTAGCCGTGGTCATTTTTTGGACCCAAGAATAAGAATTTATGTGTGTCCAGTCAACAACCATTTATTAATCACTTAATGTGTTGCAAGCAGGGCAGCTAGATAGTGCAGTGGATAGAGTGCCAGACCTGGAGTCGGGAAGATCCATCTTCCTGAGTTCAAATCTGGCCTCAGACACTCACTAGTTGTGTGACCCCATGTAAGTCATGTAATTCTGTTTGCTTCAGTTTCCTTGTCTATAAAATGAGCTGGAGAAGGAAATGGCAAACGACTTCAGTGTTTCTGCCAAGAAAATCCTAAGTGGGGTCACAAAGAGTTAGATGCAACTGAGCAGCAACAATAGGTGTTCCAGGCATTGTGCCAGGTGCTAGAGATAGAAGTTTAATCAAATAATAATAGCTAACATTTATATAACACCCACTATGTTCTAAGTACTGTGCTAAGGCCTTTACAAATATTATATCATTTGATCCTCACAGCAACCCCGGAAGGTACAATTGTTATCCTCATTTTACTGAGGAAACTGAGTCAAACAGAGGTTAAGTGACATGCCTGAGGTCACACAGGTCAGAAGTGTCTGAGACTGGATTTGAACTCGGGTCTTCCTGACTCCAGATTTAGTGCTCTCTCCACAGTAAGAAACAATCCCTAATCTCAAGGAGTTTATATTCTGTCAGGGAGACAAGTACATATGTATAGAGAGAATATTCTATAGTACACATAGAATAAATATGAAGGGAATAAATACAAGGTAGTTGGAGGGGAGCACACTAGCTGGGGGATCTGGAAAGGCTTCATATAGTTGAGTTATGTCTTGAAGGAAGAAAGAGAATCAGCAAGGCAGAGGTTACATTCTATTTGGGGAAGCAACAAGTACATATTTAAGTATGTACATATAAACCTAACGTGAATAAATGCAAATATATACAAAATAGTTAAATACTGGGTAGTTTGGGAGATATGGGAGTGGGTAGCAGGAAAGGCTTCATGCAAAACATGGTGCTTGAGCTGCATCTTAAAGAAAGAGAAGGATTCTAGGAGTTGGAGATAAGGAGGGAATGTGTTCCAGGCATAGGGGATGGCCAGTGCAAATTCATGGAGTCTGGAGATGGAGTATTGTATACGAAGAACAGAGAGAAGATTAGTTTGGCTAGATTGTGAAGAGAGAGCAGCTATGAAGTAATGTGCATCAAAGCTGGAAAGATAGCCTGGGGCAAAATTCATTCATGGGGCTTTAAAAGCTAAACGCAGGAGTTTATATTTTATCCTGAAGGTGATTGGAAGCCTCTGGAGTTGATTAAATAGAGCTGTGCTTAAGGAAAATTACTTTGGTAGCTTTGTGTAGGATGGATTGGAGTGATGAAAGCCTTGAGACAGGGAGGCTGTTGCAGAATCTAGGTGAGAGGTGCCTAACTCAGTCTTCATCTCAACTCATATTTTAGGACTTTAATATACATATTGATGTTCCCTTAAACACCCTAGTCTTCTAATTCATCAACCATTTGAACTCTAGTGACCTACATCTTAACTCTAACCACCCAAATGAATTATCATACTTTAGATCTTACTGTCCCTGATAACGTTGTCATTTCTATCATCTTGAATTCTGAAATTCTCCATTTCTGGTCCCAGTCTCTTGTTTTTCCATTTGCATTAATCATGTTACTTTTTTTTTTTATCTTGATGATCTTCTGTCCTACTAGCTCTTTCTTTTCTCCCTTCTTTCACCTGAGTGTTTCTCAGTGTCTTTATGTAGGAGGCCATTTCAACTATAAGCTATCCTTTTCCTTTGAGTCCTGCCACCATTTATGCCTTGCCAGTACTCAACCTCTGCTATCTGACTTCCTCTTTTCTATTATTATACTACTGAATGCCACTAAAGGAAGTCACCTTAATGTGTTAGCAGCATCCACTATAAATTCAGGTTGTCTTTTTAAGTATCTTATTTTTATTGCTGCCTTTTGTTTTTAAATCACTTTCACTTAACAGATGTTCTTTCCCATTCTCCTACCCGGTGAAGCCATTCTTTGCAACAGATTTTAAAAGAGAAAAAAGGCAGTTCACCCCCACCCCAAATTCCTATCTGCAAGTATATGTGGTATTCCATACTGAGAGCCTCACATTTATGCAGAGTGGTTAAACAGACATACTCCAGAGCCAAACTTTTTGCACCGTAGAATTACATAGCATTTAGTTTTGTTTTTTATCTTTCTATTTATAATTGTTGTAGTCATGGGTATTGCTTTCCTGGTTCTACATACTTCATTCTGCATCATTTAATATGTTTTTCATGTTTCTCTCTTCATGGGCATAGTTTTTTTTTTAGGCAATTGGGGTTAAGTGACTTAGGGTCACACAGCTAGTAAGTGTCAAGTGTTTGGTCTGAGGTGGAATTTGAACTCGGGTCCTCCTGACTTCAGGGCCAGTACTCTATTCACTGCGCCACCTAGCTGCCTCCTATAGTTTCTTACATCATAGTAATATTCTCTTACATTCATGCAGCACAATTTATTTTAACCTACCTCCAGACAGTGGACAGTTGATGTATAATGGTCTGTTTAATTTCTAGTTCTTTGCTCCCACAAAAAGAGCTGCTGTGAATATTTGGTGTATATGTTACCTTTCCCTCAAACTTTAACCTCCTGGGGGTATATGCCTAGCAGTAGGATCTCCAGATCAAAGACTATAGATATTTGTTACTTTCGAGGAGGAGCTTGATTCTAAATTGCTTTCCAGAGTGGTTGGACCTATTAATAGCTCCACCAAAAATGTATTTGTTAATGTGTCAGTTTTTACACTTTTCCATTAATGATAGTTTTTTTCTCATATTTGCTGATTTGTTAGGTGTGAAGTGAAACCTCAGAGCTGTTTAATTTTACCTTTATTAGTAGTAATTTGGAGTACTCTTCTGTATGATTTTTAATACTTTGCAATTCTTGTTTTGAGAATTGTTTGTTTATATCCTCTTACCATTTATCCAATACAGACTGAGTTCATGTTCTCTAATCTCAACTAGGGCCTCATTGCAACACTGCAGTCCTTTATGTTGTTCCTTGGTATGGTTTTCTGAATGGCTGTTCTTCACAATCCCCTCAATCTAGAGTTCCCTTAACCTTTCTCAGCAGATAACTTTGCCTACTATTTTACCAAGAAGATTGAGGCTATCTTTGTGAAGTCCCCTCCATCTCCTTTACTCCATACCTCAAAACCCCTCTACATTTTTCTTTTGTTCCAGCTTCCAAGGAAATGGTGGCCCTTCTGAAGAAAATCACTCCTTTTACTTGTGTCCTTTATCCTACCTTCCTCTGTCTTTTTGGGAATTTGACCGAGTGGTCATTCCCTCCCTCCTGTAATCTTCAGTCTCTTCCTTTCTCCTTGCTCCTTTCTCATCTCCTACATACTTCTCTAGGTCTCCGCCATCCTTAAAAGACATTCCCCTTCGTGACATATCTTTCTCTCCTTTCAATGCCAATCTCTTGGAGTTATCTATACCTGATGCCTCCAGCAAGCATTCCTTAAAATAAGGCTTCCAATCCCACCATAGAACTGAATATGTTCCCTCCAAAGTGGTACCAGTAACCTCTCTTGTTAAAACAAACAGACCGATAAATTCCAATTGATATATTTTGTTTGCCTAAGTTTTTCTTCTATAAGTTCTCTCTCCCACAGAGCCATTCCACATAATGAATTTTTTTAAGAAAAAAAGGGAAAAAGTCAACAACTCATCTGGAAAAAAAATCTGAAAATATATGCAGTGTTCCTTACCAATGACTTAATCCTAATGAATGGATGGGTAAAAGAACATATATAGTAACAGATCATTTCATTAAAGATAATTAACTAGGAGCTGTTTTTTAAAAAATAAAACAGATAAGCCACTATGTTGATTTTTTTTAAAGAGGAAAGCCAGTTTACCAGTATCAAAAATGAAAAGTTGAATTTATAACAAATGGAAAAGAAAGAAAATTATTTATTTATCCAATTATATGCCAATAAAATCTAACAATCTAAATGAAATGGGTTAATATTTACAAAACTATTAACTGCCTAGATTAAAAGTACAAGAAACAAAGGACTTAATACAATCTGAAAAGAAAATTAAGCAAATCATAAATGAGCTTCCCAAAGAGGGATAGAGGATGGAAAGCAAATTCTATCAAATATTTAAGGAACAGTTAAGGAACATAAGCTGTTTGATAAAATAAGAAAAGGAGTTCTACTGAATTTCTTTTGTGATACAAAAATGGTCTTGATACACAAACCAGTGAGAGTCAAATAAAATATTAGCAAATATACTGTAGCACTAGATCACAAAAACTAGAAAACATAGGTATAAACAGATCTTTGCTTAACATAAGTAGTAGCCCTCTAAAACCTAGTGCCAGCATTATATATGATAGGAATAAACTAGAGACCTTTTTTTAATAAGATCTAGAATAGAGCAAGGATGTCCATTATTGCTATTACTACGTGATATAGTGCTCAAACATGGTATGTAGATATAGTACTAAGAAAAAGAAGTTGAGGGAATGTGCATAAGCAAAGATGGAACAAAATCATCCCTTTTTATAGATAATTTAGATAATTCTAGAGAATAAAATAAAATATTGAAAAAATAACTTGTTACAGCATATAAAATAAGCTCACATAAATCATATTTCTTATTATTAACAAATCTCAGCAGGAAGAGATATATAAATTCCATTTTAAAATAATTATAGAATATATAAATACTTGGAAATCTACCTGCCACAATAGACAAAGAAACTATATGAATACAGCTATACAGATAAAATAACTATACACACATGAATAATAAAATATTTGTTAAAGAACATAAAGATAGAACTGATCATTTGGGGAGATGTTAAATTATTCATGATTAGGTCAAATCTGCATAATAAAAATGATAATAATGTCCAAATTAATTTCCTTATTCAGTGCCATACCAAACCACCGAAGCATTATTTTATAGAACTAGAAAAAATAATAGTGAAATTCATCTTGGAGGAACAAAACATCAAGAATCTCAAAAGAATATATTAGGGGGGAAGTGAGAAGAAGAGGGGCCTGACAGTACTGAATTTGAGCAAAGGAAAGAAGTCTGGTCCAAATTAGGTGTAGAGCAACACTATATACCATATGCCACATTACATTCTAAATGGATGCATTATTTTAATTTGAATGCCTAAGCTAAAAAATTAGAAGAGAAGCAGATCGTGTAACTCTCACCAGTATGGATAGGAAACCTATTTACCGGTGTGGATAGGAAATCTATTCTTAACCAAACAAGAGATTAAGGCCATCACAAAAGATCAAACATAACTTTGATAACATGAAACTGAACAGCTTTTTTTCTCCCTGCATAGACAAAATTAATGCACCTAAGATAAGAAGGGAAGTGGTCAAATGGGGAAAAAATCCTTGCATCAGATTTCCTTTATAAGAGTTTAGTATCCGAGATGTATCAACAGTTAATAAATATATATTAAAACTAATAGCCATTACCCGATAAGTGGTCAAAGGATATGAGCAAAAGGTTCTTAAAAGGATCACATAGTATTCGCAACCATGTGAAAGAATGCTCCAGATGACTAATAATAAGAGAAATACAAATCAAAACAACCCTGAGGTTTCACCTCACACCCTAAAAATTGGCAAACATGACTCCAGACTGGCAATAGTCAATGTTGGAGAGGTTTGGGAATGATAAGCACACTAATACATTGTTGGTGGAGATATGAATGGTGCAGTCATCTTGGAAAGAAATTTGGAATTATTCAAATAAAGCAACTAAGTTGTCCATACTTTTTGAACCAGAAACTTCATTACTGAGTTGTTGGGTTTTTTTTTTTTCATCACTGAGCTTTTGTCCTAAGGAATCAGTTGCTAGAAGAAAGACCCCCATATATGCCAAAATATTTACATCAGCACTTCTTGTGATAGTAAAGAATTGGAAACAAATTGGATGCCCCTCAATTGGGGAATGGCTAAACAAATTGTGGTACATGAATGTAATGGACTATTACTGTGTTGTAATGAATATGTGTGATGAATATAAAGAAGCATGGAAGAATCTATATACACTGATTCTAAGTGAAGCAAGTGAAGCAAGCAAAGCAAAGGAAACAATATACACAGTAACTACAGTCATAAAAATGGAGCAACTACTCACCAAAAAATCAAAAGTAAATGTTACAAAATTACAAAGATCAAGCAGGACTCAAAATGAAGAGATATAACAGGACACCCCCAACCCACCCCTTCATGGAGGTGGGAGGCCCACAGGTACTAAACATTGAGCATGTTTTTGGATTTTTTCAATGTTTTTATGTTACATTCATTTTTTTCTTTTAAAAATACTGTTTGTTATGTTTAATTATAAGCTATTTGTCTCTTTCACTCTCTGATCAGAAAGTGGAATACTAAACTCCTCGCAGAGCTTTCTTTTATAGAGAACTGGGATCTGAACTTTCCAGGTACCTCTACTTTTCATCAGTAGCTCTGCTTGGTTTGAACTCCACAAAACAACATGTCCTGCCAGATAGTCTGCTGGTGGCACACACACTCCAGTTCTGCTTTTTAGCTTCCTTCTTGTTAGGGATCTGTAAGGATGTAGAGGGCCACAGGTTGTTCATGAGATCTCACTGAAGGGCTGAGGTCCCTCTCGGGTGTTGGTCCATGAGCAAAGGTCGCCTGGTTCGGTGTTCTGTCCTATGAATCTTTAACAATTTTTAACTCCCCTAGTTACTGTGTAGTCATTAGCAATTTACTTGTGATTGGAGACAGATAAGTGCATGGAATGTGCATGCACTGTCCACTAGCACAGCATGGGCTCTACGTCATTGTAACTTGAGAAGAAGTTCCTGTTACTTCACTACATAAGTGAATGCTTTGTTTAAAATAAACGGACTTGTTGCCATCTTGTCTCCCGTGTCATCAATGCACATTCAAGATAGAAGATCAAGCTGGTCTTGATTCTTTGGGTGATTGGGAAACCCTAGGTCCTAGGTAGGCTCTGTAGCCGAGTGAGCTGGTGGAGACACCTTCTCTCTCTTATCTTCCCCCATTGTATGGTAAGCGTTTTGGAGGCAGGGATTGTCTTTCATTTTATTTGTACCCCTAGCACAGTGCTTAGCACATGTTGTTGTTTAGTCATTCAGTCCTGTCCAATTCTTTGTGACTCCATGGACCATAGCACACCAGGCCCTTCTATCCTCCACTATCTCTTGAAGCCCGTCCAAGTTAATTTTGTTGTTTCCATTATACTATCTATCCTTCCCATCCTCTGCCATCCATTTTCCTTTTGCCTTCAGTCTTTCCCAACATCAGGGTCTTTTCCAGTGAGTTCCACCTTCTCATCATGTGGCCAAAGTATTTAAGCCTCAGCTTCAGTATTTGACCTTGTAGTGAATAGCCTGAATTAATTTTTAAATTAATTTGTTTTTAGTTTTCACCATTCCCTTCCATAAGCTTTTGAGTTTTAAATTTTCTCTGCCTCCTCCCCTTCCCCCCTTCCCAAGACGGCATGCAATCAGATATAGGCTCTACATATACATTCTTTCATAAAATTTTCACATTAGTCATGTTGAAAGGAACAATTACAGCGAATGGGAGGAAAGACAAGAAAGAAGAAACAAAACAATAACAACAAAGAGAGCAAATAGTATGCTTCAGTCTGCATTTAGACTTCATAGTTCTTTCTTTGGATGTGGATAGCATTTTCCATCATGAGTCTTTTGGAGATGATGCTCGCATTGCTGAGAAGAGCTAAGTCTATCAAAGTCAGTCATCACACAATGTGGCTGTTACTGTATACAGTGACCTCCTGGTTCTGCTTACTTCATTCAGCATCAGTTCATATAAGTCTTTCTAGGTTTTTTTGAAGTCTGGCTGCTCACTCTTTCTTATAACACAATAGTCTTCCATTACATTCATATACCACAACTTGTTTAGCCATTCCGAAATTGATGGGTATCCCCTCAAATTTCTAATTCTTGGCCACCACTAAAAGAGCTGTTATGAATATTTTTGTACATGTGGGTCTTTTTCTCATTTTTATCATTTCTTTGGGATACAGCCCGAGAAGTGCTGTTGCTGGGTCAAAGGTTATGCACAATTTTATAGCCCTTTGGGCACAGTTCCAAATTGTTCTCCAGAATGGTTGGATCAGTTCACAACTCCACCAGCAATGCAGTAGTGTTCCAATTTTCCCACATCTTCTCCAGCATTTATAATGTTCTTGTTTTGTCATGTGAGCGAATCTGATAGGTGCGATGCTGAATTAATAGTTCTTTAAGTGTTAACTAATTTGAGCTCCTTGCTGTCCAAGAGACTATCAAAAGTCTTCTCCAGCACCACAATTTGAAAGTATCAGCTTTCCCTTTAGTTCAGCTCTCACAGCCATACATTGCTACCGGAAAAACCAGTTTTGACTATATAGACCTTTGTAGTCAAGGTGTTGTCTCTGCTTTTTAGTATTCTGTCCAGATTTGCCATAGCTTTCCTTCCAAGGTCTTAATTTCATAGGTGCAGTTGCTGTCTACAGTGATCTTTGATCCTGAGAACATAAAATCTGACACTGCTTCCATTTCTTCTCCCTCTACTTTCCAGGAAGTGATGGGACCAGTTACCAAGATCCCAATTTTTTTAATGTCAAGTTTCAAGTCAGCTTTTACACTCTTTCACTCTCATCAAGAGACTTCTTAATTCCTTTTCTTTTTCTGCTACCAGAGTGGTATCATCTCCATTTCTGAGATTGTTGATATTTCTCTCAGCAACCTTAATTCCAACTTTTGATTAATCCAGCCTGGCATTTCGCATGATGTACTCTGTATATAAGTTAAATAAATAAGGTACAATATACAGCCTTGTTGTACTCCTTTTCCAGTTTTAAACCAGTCAGTTCTATGTTCGATTCTAACTGTTGTTTCTTTCTTCTTCTTTTTTTTTGTGAGGCAGTTAGGGTTAAGTGACTTGCCCAGAGTCACTCAGCTAGTAAGTGTCATGTGTCTGAGACTGGTTTTGAACTCAAGTCCTCCTAACTCCAAGGCCGGAGCTTTATCTACTGTGCCACCTAGCTGCCCCTAACTGTTGCTTCTTAGCCTGCATTGTAGTGTATTGTTATATGGAAAAGTTGGAGGGTGAAGGATACTGGGGATAACTACATCAATACAAACTTATTTCAAAAAACAAATCAAAACAAAGATAAAGAAGTAATGATAAGAATAGTTCAGGGAAACCTGGGAAGCCTTTTATGGATTGATGTATAGTGAAATGAGCAAAACTTAATACTTTGCCCCAACAAAAAGAGCTATAATTGTTTTTGTGTGTCCTTAGAGTATGTCTAGGGCAGGTAGGTAGTGCAGTGAATAGAACACCAGGCCTGGAGTCAGGAAAATGAGTTGAAATCCAGCCTCAGATCCTTACTTGCTATATGACCCTGGGCAAGTCACTTAACTCTATTTGCTTACTTCCTCATCTGTAAAATGAGCTGGAGAAGGAAATGGCAAACCACTTCAGTATCTTCACCAAAAAACCAAAACAGACAAACAAACAAAAAAACCCAAATGGGGTCATGAAGAGTCAGACGCAATTGAAATGACTGAACAACAACGAAAAGAGTTTTTCTTGCTTGGGGCTGATTTCTTCCTTAATTTCCCCTCCTTCTAATTCTCCTTCTCCCCTTTCCCTTTTCCCTCCTATTTCCCTGATGAGTAAAATGTATTTCTGTACCCAACTGTGTATATGTGTATTTTTTCCTCTTTTAACCAGTTCTGATGAGAGTAAGATTCAAGTGTCACCCATTCCCTCTTCTTTCCCTCTTCATCATTTAAACATTTTCCTGCACTCTCCATTATGTGAGATAATTTTTCCCATCTTTCTTCTTCTTCTGTGATTTTTCAAACTTATTAGAATCATACCCAGGCCTTCTGTCTAATTATTATTCCTATAAGAACCCCATTTTTGATAAAATTCTATGAGGTTACATGTCTCATATCCCTATAAGGAATATAAACAGTTTAAACCTTGTTTATTCCTTTGTGATTTCTCACTTATTTTTGCATTTCTGTGCTTCTTTTGAACCCTGTGTTTGCATATCATATTTTCTACCCAGCTCTGATCTTTTCATTAAAGGTCCATTTTTCACTGTAGCATTATACTCAGTTTTGCTGGTTATTCTTGGTTGTAATCCTCGATCCTTTGCCTTCTGGAATATCTATTCTAAACTCTCCATTTCTTTATATGGTGGCTGCTAAATCTTATGTGATCCTGACTGCGGCTCCATGGTATTTGAATTCTTTCTGGCAGCTTTGAGCATTTTTTTCCTTGACCTGGGAGCTCTGGATTTTAGCTATAATATTTCTATGAATTTTCCTTTTTGGAGTTTCGGGAGTTGACCATTAGATTCTTTCACTTTCAGCTTTGTCCTATGGTTCCAATATATCTGGATAGTTTTATGTTATGATTTCTTCAAATACGATATCTAGGTTCCTTTTTTGTTCATGGCTTTCAGGTAGTCCAGTGATTCTTAAATTATCTCTCTTTGGGCTATTTTCCAGGTCATTTGTTTTTTCTGTGAGATATTTCTTTTTCCTCTTTTTTTTCCATCATCTTTTTTTCTTCTTCTCCTCCTCCTTTCCCTTCTTCTTCTTCCCCTTTCCCTTCTCTTTCTCCTTCTTCTTTCTTTTGCCTTTGATTATTTCTTAATGTCTCATGGAATCATTAGCTTCTATTGGTCAGTTCTAATTTTCAAGGAGTTACTTTCTTCCATACTATTTTGTGCATCTTTTACTAAGCTGTTAATTCTTTTCATATTTTACTTCCACTTCATTTTAAAAATACTAATTTTATTTTATTTTAAAAATACTTTTTTAAATGGTTTCTTGAACTCTTCTAAGGAATTTTTGTTGGGCTTTATACAATTTGTATTTTTTTCATTGAGGCTTTGTAGATGTTTTCAGGTCATGTGTTTCTTCTGTGTTTGTGTCTTGAACTTTCCTCTCACCATAATGGCTCTTTGTGATCTGGTTCTTTTTTTGTTTGCCCATTCTTACAATCTATTTCTTGACTTTGGACGTTATATTAGTGCTGGTTCTATGTACTTCAAGGTGGGAAGAGGGATGCCTAACCCAAGGTTCTGTCCTTTTACATCATCCTGCTGCTTTCACAGCTCAGCCAGGAGCCTGTAAATTTTCAGTGGTCTCAAATTGGTGTGATCTAGGGAGGTCTGTTTACCGCCCTCCAGGTTTGAGCTCTGCAAGTTCCTGACACAGGTTTGGGTCTGTTGCCTTATGAGTGGTTGAGTTTCTATTTGAGTTTCTACTGCTAGATAACCTGCTGAGAGGTTCTGCAGGTTTGGAGCCTCTGAAATGTCATCTCTCCTTTGTTCTGAAAGAACAGAATTAAGTCCCTGCTACTCTGCTCTTAGGCTTAGAGATGCACAACTAACTTTTCTGGAACTTGTTCTGTGCCTCATACACAGCCAGGTCAGTCCCATGCTCCCTCAAAACCAAGACACTCTGCCCTGAATCTGCACCCCAAACCTGGGCAGTGGGTGGCAGAGCTGAGAGATGGCACCCATTCTTGTACCCAAAGCTAGTTCAGGGGTCCCTTGGGATATGCTTCCTACCCTGCTACTCTTTCTCTACCCTCTTTCTGTTGCTGGGCTCTGGAACACTTCTGTCTACTGCTGCCATGCAGCACTCCTTGCCACCCCCTACCCAAGTTTCTGCAGGTCTCTCTGTCTTCCTAAACTTCCCTGAGTTAGAGAAATGACCTATGGTGATTTTTACTTGGCTTTCCAAGTCTGATATGTTTCCTAGATTGTTATGAAGAAGGAAGGTGTGCTAGGTAAGCTGGGCAAACATGCTTTTCTTCTCACTCCTCCACGTTCCCAGTGCTCATTACAAACCTTTCTCAACTTCACCTTTGTTCTAAAAATTAGATTATTGACTCTGAGCATTACTTGATTATAAACTTTGAGTACCTTTTATTTGGTAGAGGATATGTATTTTTTATTTCTTGCAGTTTTACTTTTTTCTTTTTCTTAAAGTTAAATTTCCATATGCTTCTGTGTGTATACACATGCACAAAATTTTGCTAAGATAGTAATATGTGCTTTGACTAATGCTAAAAAAATGACAAATATTGTTAAGAATGTATGTCACTTTTTTCCAGTGCCCTAAGTAATATGCTGTTGCTCTTGGCAATTCATTTTAAAAGGTTAATGATAAAAATGACCATCACCTCCATCTTTTTTTTTTTTTTTGAGGCAGCTGGGGTTAAGTGACTTGCCCATGGTCACACAGCTAGTAAGTATCTGAGGCTGGATTTGAACTCAGGTCCTCCTGACTCCACCTCCAGTGTTCTGTCTACCATGCCACCTAAGCTATCCTTCACCACCTCAATCTTTTCACAGATCAATGCAGTACGTGCGATAGTCCCCAATCGGAGTAACAATGAAATCATCCTCGTCTTGCAGCATTTTGATAACTGTGTGGACAAAACGGTGCAAGCATTCATGGAAGGTAAGCCTACTTCACAGTTTTTAAGTGTATTATATAATGCAGGGCTTCAGTCAATAAATATTTATTAAGCTCCTTCTATATGCCCAACACTGTGCCAAGTGCAGGAGAAACAAATATGAAAAAAGAAAGATAATTCCTACCCTCAAGGAGCTTGCATTCTCTAAAGGGGAGAAAACCACACACAAAAGGTAGGAGGGGTGGGGCTGGGGCTGGAGAAGTAGGTACTTGGTGCCCCAATTCAAGGAGTATAAGCTGGTGGGAAAGAGAAAGATGACTGCCCTGGGAACCATCTTTAATGGAAGCTTTGGGAGGAGTTCTTTGCTCTGCCTCCAATCAGAGGGGAAAGGGTACTGAGGTGCTGATAAAGAGTGGGTAACAAAGCTGATACAGTTCCTCCAGGTAAGGAATTTCCTTGAGGGGTTTTCCTGGGGGCAGGGTAAGACTAGTCTAAAGAGTGAAAGTAGACTTTTTTTTTTTGTTCATTCAGATATTTTGTATGTCGTAGCTCATTTAGCAGAACTCACTATAAGACTATAGTATCTTTTTTCATATAAATTATAATATCATTTTACTTCCCTAAGTTCCATAAGATATTCCAAGAAGATTTATTCCTTTCTCTCAAAATATGTTTTACTGCCATTCAAGAAAAAACCATAATGCCACAGTGACATATGTATTGAGATTAAGTTAGGTGTTTTCCCAAGTATGCAACCATGGAAAAGTGATTCTTTACTCAATCATTTGCATTGATATCATTTGCTGTGATCTTTCTTCTTTGGTCCTCAGTTTCTTCATTTGAAAAAGATTAGAATTCAATTCTTTTCCAAACCCTCAAGAGAAACACTAGCAGAAACCAATGAACAAGACTTCTATCATATCACATAACTATGTTATGCTTTTTCTAAAATTGTAAGAATGGGTTAGAAAAGTAGCTAAAATCAGCATTTAATTCATGTGCTGAGTTTGGGGTGCAAAACTTTTCAAGCTGATGTGATGGAAAGTATCTGGAAGCATAGGAAATAGCATGGATTATGGATAAACAAATAGCCTTTGCTTTTTTCCTAAGATACAGAGTGAATATATCTCCTCAGTGGCCTTGTTTGTGAGACTAGATTAAATATATGTATATTTATGTTATTATTATATATTAAATTTATTGAATTATTAATTTATTGAATTTTTAAACAAATATATAAATAATATAAGGCTTTTTTTTTCTTAGAAGAGTTTTCTGGAAATAATTTTAAGGAAAAGTTGTCTGAATCATTTAAAGGCATTCTGCATGTTTAACCAGGAAAGGGGAGACTTAAGGTGGGCATGATAGCTAAGTATTTGAAGGGCTATCATGTGGCAGAGGGACTAGATTTATTTTATTTGGCTCCAGAGGGCAGAACCAGAAGAAGTAGGTAGATGGGAACTGGAAAAAGTCTGATTTAAGCTTGATGTCAGGAAAAACTTCATAATTTTAGACCTGCCCCAAAGTGGAATGGGCTGCCATGAGAGGCAGTGGGTTCTTCTTGGAGATCTTCAATCAGAAGCTGGATGACCCCTTGTCAAGTATGTTATGCCAGAGATTCCTTTTGTGTATGGTTTGGAGTAAATGGTTGCTGAGATTCCTTCAAGCTCTCAAATTCTGTGATTCTGTCACAGTAGGCAGGCTTCCCAAAGGCAAACATCATATTGAAATTTAACCTTTCCCATTATAAGCTCTTAGAAATTGTCCAACTACTACAAGACATGGCGACATTAGTTCCTGATTAATTATGGGGAAAAAATGTTGCTTTCCTCTTGCAGGCAATGCCAGTGAAGTACTAAAAGAATGGACAATAACAGGCAAGAAAAAGGTAACTTGAATGAAATTTAGTATTGTGCTTTTATAAACTCTGTATCATCAAAAAACAGAATACCAGAACTTATTAAGATGTATTCTATGAACATTTTCTATTCACCTATTTTAAATAATGGCCACTTTCTTCCATCAGGGAGATAGATGCAACTATGTCTAAAATGAGGTAGCAAATCCATGTGAATGCTACATAAAATTTTAGGACAAGAAACATATAGCTTTACTGTATTGGATTTGCAGAGGGAATATTGATTTTAGACAGAAAGTAAAACTGCAGAGCATGTCAGGGAAAACAGAGCTGCTCGAGAGAAAATTCTCTCTCCAATGGTTTTCAGAATCATTTGTGTCCTGGGTCAGTTAGAAGGTTCCTTTTTTTTTTTTAAGGTCAGACAACTGCTTCTACTCCTCACCCATTGTGTTGTGGACCCTGAAATTGTAGAACCAGAACTCAAAACCTAAATAGTTGTATGGTGGTGCCCAGAGAATGCTCTCAGAATTATACCTGTTGGGTGTTTATCAGAGGATGCTCAGCATTTCAGTGTATGCATCAAAGGGGCAGCTTACAACCTGAAACCAAAGGTCCTTTTGGAAACTGGTCAGAATAGATGAAAGGGTCATAAGCTCCTGATATGTTAATATCAGTTCTAAAATATTGATGTCAGTAATTTTTTGTAATTGGTTCATTATACTCTTAGTTAAACGTTTACTTTCACTGCCTAGATAACTGACATCTTTGTGTCCTTCCATATTCTGAATTTTTGGATCTGTTTTTGCATGTGGATGAGCAGGATAGTCTGGTTACCCGTTAATATCATCGAGTCTGTGTGTGTGTGAGTGTGTGTGTGTGTGTGTGTGTGTGTGTGTGTATATATATATATATATATATATATAATATATATATATATATATATATATGTACACACACATATATGTATGTATGTATGTATGTATGTATGTATGGGGGAAATAAATACATCTTGAACTTATTGAACGAATCAGTCAACAAGTATTTATTAAGTACCTACTACAAGTTAGGTACTATACTAAGTGCTGGGGATAGCAGTAGAAAAAATGAAGTATCCCCTACTTACAATGAGCTTACGTTCTAAGCACCATAAAGTAGAAAAACAAATTACTTTCAGTTTTCCAAAGGCATCTTGTGTCCTTTTCTATTCTCTGTATTCTCTTACTCAGTTTGTGACCTTATCAGCTTCCAGAGATTTAATTATTATCTTTATGCCAGTGACTGCCACACCTATAGCCTTAATCTATCTCCAGACCAGCATCATTAATTGATTACTGTCTCAAACTTAACATATCCAAAACAGAATTCATTATCTTTTCCCAAAACCCACCCTTATACCAAACTGTCCTGGACTCTTGTAATAGCTACCTGACTCAAGTCTCCACTGTCTCCAATCCACTCTACCTACAACTGCCGAAGTGCTTTTCCTAATGTGCATATTTGACTGTAGCATACTGCTATTCAGTGAACTCCATTGACTCCCCTACTGCCTGTAAGATCAAATATAAACTTATCTGTTTGGTTTTTTAAGGCCCTTCACCACCTGACCCTAGTCTACCTTTCCAGCCTTATTGTAAATACAAACTCTTTATTTCTCTTTCTGCATTCTACAATTCAGTCAAACTGACATTCTCTTTGTTCCTCACAAATTACTATCAATTTCTCATCCCCGTACCTTTACACTGACTCTTCTACATTCCTGGAATGACCTCCCTCTTCACAACCACCTCTTAGAATCCTTTTTTTTTTTTAACTTCAAAATTATACCCAAGAGTCACCTACATGAAGCCTTTCCTGATCCCTCCCCAGCTGTTTGTGCCTCTACTCTCACAATGTACTTTCTAGGTATTTTGTACATATACTGTTTCTACTTACATACATATGTGTTATTTCCCCATTAGAATGTAAGCTCCTTAAGGGCACAGCCTTTTAAATTTTTTTGTTTATGTCCACAGTCCCCCCTAGCTTAGTGTCTAAGTACTTAATAAATGCTTACTGATTAAGTTTGTAAGTTGCTAAAGGGTTTAGTAACTAAACTTTCTCTTTGGGTTGTGGGGTATTTTTTCCTCTTCCCATTCCCACACTCCATCTTTAACAACTCTTAGAACAAAAAGAAGAAAAGCAAACCAAAACCTGCAGCAGAAGCAAGTAACAATCTACCAGACACAAATAAGCTGCCATCCACTCAAGAGGAGCAGTCTGTAGCTTCTTTGGATAAAGGTGGGATTAATGGTTACCATGTAAATGGTGCAGCTAATGATACGGAGTCTGTGGACTCTCTCAGTGAAGGCTTGGAGATACTTTCAATAGATGCCAGAGAATTGGAAGAGTCTGAATCTGGCACACCAGACATGTCTGATAGAACAGGTGAGCTATTTGAAATTTTTTCATTTGTTTTGTTTTTAAATGGGAATTGATTGAAAGACATAGGCTAGTAGCTGAGGGAGTGGTTAAATAAATTGAATCCAGTTGATTAGCTTTGCAACCTTTTAACTAAGACGGTTTTATGAGACATCTTATAATAATGTAGGTTTAGAAGAAAGTCAGTTCTCACTCATCTCCACAACTTACTTTTGTCTAAGTTAAATGAGATAATATTTGCAAAGTATTTTGCACAGTGCCTTGTACATAGTAGGTGCTTAATAAATGCATGTTCCTTTCCCTTCTCTTCTTATAGAAATCTGGTTTCATAGCACATGATATTAACTTAGTACTTAGATGCTACTGCCGAGTAGTGGGAGTAGAGACATTTGCGTAAAATACAATTAAAATTAAATAGTTTTGAAGCGGATTAAACTGGTAATGCTGGGAAGGGGATAAGGGAAAAGGTTTGTGTACACATACATACATACATACATACATACATACACATACACATATTTATACAGGCATGCGTGCTTTTTCCTCTATGTTTAATGCACGGTGTAGAATATATAAATGAGTGTAAACCTGAGACAAAATCATGTAGAAGGAGTCAGAACATGGAATCAGAAGGGTTGAATTTGAATTTAAGTTCTGATACTAGATATGGGACTAGATATAGTCAAATCATTTAACTCATTAAGCTCAGTTTTCTGTGAAATAGATTACATTTCCATTACCTCTACCTCAGTGGATTGTTTTGAGGTAGGCATTTTGTCAACCTGAGAGTATTTTATGAATGTGAGTTACTACTACTTATCTTTTTCATCTGAATCACATTCTTAGTTTTCATAAACTCTATTTTTTAAAAGTAGGATTCAGAGCTAGTGTTCTTCCTTTTTGAATGGTTTAGTTTTAAAATTTTTTTATTGATTTTATTGATTATATTACATTTTCTGTCACCTTCATTTACAAATAGATTCCCTCCCTCTTCCTCTACCCACAGAGTCATCCCTTGTAACAAAAAAAAATTTTTTTAATAGTTTAGTAAAACTAACCAACATGTCAACCAAGTTTGGTTTAGGCCCCCACTTCTTTAAAGAAGAAAGTAGTGTGAATTATCTAAACTCTTCTTCAGGGCTAAGCTAACACACTGTTGAGTTTCTGGCTTTGTTCTTTCTGTTTATGTTGTTGTAGTTATTGTATATATTGTTGTCCTGATTCTGCTTACTCTGTCTTCTAAGCTTCTTTGAATTCTTCATTGAATAGTTTAATTTTTTATCAATTCTTTGTTAACTCACTCCCACTTTCCCTCCTGTCAGTGATTTGCAAATATAATAAAAAATATCATTAAGTTTTATGTGAGCACGTCCAAGATTCTCCTTTGTTGCTTCTTTATTAACACATGAAAAAAAAAAGTGAAGAAAATTGTGCTTCAGTTTACCCTTACTAAACCATATGATCATAAAAGGTTCTTATTTTCCTTGGGTTTGCTTTTCTTTTTAAAAACCAAATTTGGAAATCCGGCCTCAGACACATAACACTATCGGTGTGACCCTGGGCAAATCACTTAACCCCATTGCCTTAAAAAAAAAAAAAAACAAATTTGGACTCACCTTCAACTAGCAATTGTGGTTCCTACTTTTCTGGTTCAATGCAAACTTCCCCTTCTTTCAAGATACCTTATAGAAGTTGGAAGGAGCTGGTAACATGTTGACTCTTACTTACTTCCTTACCCCAAAGCCAACAGGATAAAGTAGTTGGAAATAGGGCACTACATTCATCTGCCTTTTTTCCTTTAAGGGATCACTCATCAGGGTAAATGGAGAAAGGAGGATAGGAGCAATTAATTATTTCTACCTGAGCCCAAATTTGTTCTTTTTAATCAGATCATTTTATTTACAGCCATTTGAGGGACATTGTTTTTCTCATAACATCCTGACCTTTCCTGTTTTGTTTTTTTTTAGAACAGTTTAGCTTAATTTTCCCCAAACTTCATGTTGTAACTTTCTCCTTTTTCTTTGGCAGTGTTAGTGCTGGAGAATGGTGTTTCTGATTTTGAGTCCAAGTCTCTGAGCGTGAATGCCACTCAGACTTCTTCTCAACAGTCTCTGAAACATGAAACCAGGAATTCTACCAAATCTCTCTCTAGACCCACCCCAGGCACTCAGTTTTCAAACCTGGGCTCTTTCTCCACAATAGAAGACCTTCCGCTCTCCTCTACTAACAAAAAACTAGGTAAAGCAGAGTCTCTCCTTGAGAAGGAGATAAAAACAATGCATTGAGCAAGAGACTGAAAATTACCTTTGTGGTTCTATTGATAGGATTTCAGTAATCTAGAAGGAATAGTTAGTAGTACAAACTTGGCTCTCTTTTGTGTTAGTAACTACTAGGGCTCTTTTCACTGCCTGCCTGTGCACAGTTGGAATATGACAGCAATTCAGATGTGGTACCCCACACAGTAGTCTTGTTGAAATGACAGTGATCCCTTTTCTGAAAAGCAGTCAGCTCCACTGCCAGAATGTCTTATATGTTAACATTCAGCAGTTCCTTTTATTTGCCTAACTATAAAGACTTCTCAGCTGGTATGCCATTTCATTTACATTTACATTACATCTTTTGGTGGACCAAAAAGTAAAAAGCCATAACATAATGTGATATCCGGCTTTTAAAGAACCTTTACAGTCTCTTCAAAATCCCATTTTACCTACTTTTAAGAGACCTAAGACCTCTAACTCTAAGATTCCAGCTTTAGATAATGTTTTCTGAGAAGCAAACATTTAGCAGCAATGGCTGTTACATTTTTTACTATAAGGAGCATTATAGCAAGCAGCCAATAATTTAATTTAATATGGTAGTATAATTACATGGCTGTATAGAAAACAAATCACTGAAGAGCTGAAAATGAATATCTCAGAAGAGGGCATTAGAAAAGTGTGTGTTAAATGTAAATGGGCTGTAGCACATAACAAATAAGAAACTTTTAAGAACAAGAGTAAAGAATGTCATAGTGAGGGTGAGAAATAACAGATGAACGGCCTGACTGTTCCACTGGTATCCTAACAATGTGAAGAGAAAGTGAGGAAGGCCCCCAATTCTTTAGGTAGCCCTAAATTTAGAAAGTGGCCAACTTAATGGGAGGACATTGACAAGAGTTGCACAGGAAAGGTAGACATGAATGCTTTTTAGTCTCTATAGTTGGAGGGAGTATCTAAGGTCATAACAGAGACATTTGATTAGTAAACTGTGATCACACATTTTGGTGCACAATTGTCTATTAAGCTCAAAAAGAAACAAGGACCACCAAACTCTGTATATAATGTTCCAGCTGGCCTCATATTGACTTAGAAAACTACATATTAACGTTATGTATGTTCTATTGTATTTTTATTTATTTTGTTAAATATTCCCCATTACATTTTAGGCTGCATTCAGGAATATTGCAAGGTGACCTGTGTTTGACACTTCTAGTCTACTTCATTTAAGAGTCAGGGTATAAAAAGACACTAGCAATATGCAGATTATAAGACCTTCCTTTAATTAAAAATGTTTTCCTTTTTCTTATCTAGCCTTTAACCTGGCCTAGCTCAGTGGAGTTCAAAATCTTTCTCATCTTTATATGCATTTATATTAGACAGGGATTTGGTTTTGGGTTTTTTTTTTTGTTTTGATGGAGTTTCTTTTCATCTGCTGCAAATGCAGCAATAAGAGAGATTCATAATGTACCTGATATATTTTTTTCTTATACATAAAACCAGTCAGGCAAATTAACGTAGATTCCGTAGACCCAAGAAATCTAGATAGGCACTAAAAGAAAAGTGAGATTATGACAAGGAAAAATTTAAATAGAAATAGAAAATCTGTAGCATGACACTGTACTGTATTTCTGTAGGCACATTAATCTCATCATTAAATACACCAGATTATTTTTAAAATGTCTCGGGCATGTTTATTTCATTTTCATACATACCTGGCAAATTTATATACAGCCAGCTCTTCAGTATTAATAGTATAGCATTCATTTGGTAAATTGTCCAATCTAAATTTAGTCATTTTGGGGTGATTGGGAAAATTATGGACATTTAAAGAATCTCTAGTTTCTTTTCTTAATACAGTTTAAAACACCAGCAGTTTTTCCTTTTTGAGGGGAAGTGGTGACCATTTGGGAAAGATTCTTAGTTCCCTGTGACTTGTCATGTTTAGGTTTCCAGATTTCACTTTCAAGAGACTTACGGACCTCTTACTGTCATTTCTTGCTGCTTATTTTCCTAGGTTCCAATATTGAAAAATCCGTCAAAGACCTACAGCGTTGTACAGTATCTCTTGCACGGTATCGGGTTGTGGTTAAAGAAGAAATGTATTCTTCCATTAAGAAAATGAAGCAAGCCTTTGCTGAGCTTCAGAGTTGGTAAATTAAATTGTGTCACAGATGTGATCACACATACCAGTGGTCTAAGTACACTTTGTACTTAATGGGGCAAAAAAGGTTGAATGCTTATTTGGGTTCGTATTATACTACCTCAGGGTTGAATGCCACTTTTAAGAGTTAAAGATGGTCTAGAGGCTGTCTGGGCTACTGTCTAAGTTTGGACATCAATTAGAAAGAAGGAATGTTAGGGAATGATTGTAGAATAGGGCATATGTGGCTCTGAGACTTGGATTATTTTTGTATGAGTCCTCTAAATCAGAAATTAGCAAACTTGTTATTTTTAAATTTTTCTTCTTTTCTTAAGTTTTATTGATGCCTTCTTTGTTCTTCACACCACAGTTGTTTCCTGATATATACACGTATGTAAGTGAATACTCCACTTTGCAGTAAACAATTCATCAAAACCAACCAACACCTGACAACATATGCCAGACTATGCAAACATATGCACCTATACTCTACTGCTACACCTCTATGTTTTGTTACATTTTCTCCAGGACCAAATCTAGCTATTGCATTTAATCTGTATTTAGCTTCCCTTTAGTGTTGTTTTTATTTGCGTTATTATAACCATTGTTCTTTGGATCTGCCATCAGGTGATTCCACATCAGTTCTAACAAGACTTCCCGTTTTAAAAAAATTCTTCATGTCTGTTTGTTGCTTTTTGTTTCTTTTAAATATGTTTTTATTAATATCTTCACTGTAGTTTTTTTTTACATCACCATAGTATCTCAATTATCTATCCTCCTTCCCCTTCCAGAGAGCCATTCTATGTAACAAATGGTATTTTTAGAGAGGAAAAACAAATCCACACAACTATTCATTATATTGAAAAAGTCCAAAAGTATATACAATGTATGACACCTGTAGGTCTCCCGCCTCCATTAAAGGTGAAGTTGGGGCATGTCCTTTCATATCTCCTTATTCAAATCGTGTTTGACATTTATAATTTTATTAAATTTACTTTTGATTTTTTAGTGTGTAGTTCTTCCCATTTCTTCACTCTGCTTACTTTACTCTGCATCAATTTGTATGGATCTTTCCATGCTTCTTTGCATTCATCATATCATTTCTTATAACACAGTAATATTCCATTACATTTATGTACCACAGTTTGTTTAGCCATTCCCCAGTTGATGGACACCTAATTTGTTTTCAATTCTTAGCTATCACAAAATGTGCTGCTTTAAGTATTTTGGAGTATATGAGGACTTCCTTCTTATCAATGTCTTCCTCCTGTGAGAGGTATATGGTCTGTTTCTCTTCTAATTTTTTTATAGTATGATCTTCTATATTAGTGTGGCATAGCTTTAGAATATATTGAGGAATATAGTTGTTCTAAGCCTGATTTCTGCCCGAATGCTTTCCAGTTTTTCCAGCAGTTTTTATGAAATAAGAAGTTTTTCCTTAGGTAACTTAGTTTTTCACTTTGTCAAACACTGGGTTATTGAGTTCTGTTGTTTCTGAATTTCCACTTGTCTAGTCTGTTCTATTGATCTCTCTGTCTTTATTCTTTAGCCCAGTACCAGTTGGTTGTTGAATACTGCTGCTTTTTAATATAGTTTGAGGTCTAGAAGTGCTGTCTCTCCTTCCCTACTTCATTTTATCATTTTCCTTGATTTTCTAGATCTTTTATTTTTTCAAATTAATTTTATTATTGGTTATCAAGTTCTAGAAAGAATTGTCTTTGATTGGTATAGCATTAAAAGTATAAAATAATTTTGGTGGTATTGTCATTTTTATTACATTGGCACAGTCTAGCCGTGAACATTGAATATTCCTCTAGCTGTTTAGGTTCTTTATTTCAATAAGGAGCATTATGTAACTGAATCCATATAAGTCTTTTGTGTCCTTCAGTATGTTGACCCTCAGATATTTTATGCATTTTGTAATTATTTGGAATGGGATTTTCCTATTATTGCTTTTTGGGGTTTGTTGTTATTATATGGAAATGCTGTTCTTCTGCTTCTGGGAGCCAAGATGGCAGACTAAAAAGGTAGTCACTCTTACCCTCCCCTAGCAACCTCTGAAAACCCAGAAAATATCACCCCAGAAAAAAAAACCCTGGAACAGCTGAACTAGAAGAAAGGCAGGGAACAGCGGTGCAGCAGCCCAGCAAACGGGTCTCCCAGTGCCTCAGCAAAAATAAGGGAAGCAGCACTACAAAGGGCCCCAGGCAGATAAGTACCCTGCAGCATTGATCTGAAAGGAGCTGAAGAAAGCAACCCTAGAGTCTTCCTAAAGTCCCAGCCTTGCTGATTCCAACCCAACACCAGGTAAGCTGTCAGAACCCTACAGCCTCCAGCTGTCAAGCAGGAGGAGATCCTGAAGCCCAGGTGGTAGAGCAGGCAAACACCAACACCTGGACCCCCAAGTGCCTCAGTGAGGGCAGGGGAACTGGTGGAAACCAACTCAGAAAACCACCAGGTGCCTTGGCTCTCTACCGCAAAGGAATCTCCCAATGCATTAGCAGAAAGGAGGGAGGCAGCATTGCAAGGGGCCCCAGGCAAGATAAACACCTTGCAGCACCCATCTAAAAGGAGCTGAAGAAAGCTAAAGGAAAGGAAAAGCAGGCAACCTAGAATTTCCTGAAAGTTCCAGCTTTGCTGATTCCAGCCCAGCACAAGGTAAGCTGCCAGAACCCTACAGCCTCCAATTGCCAACATAAGAGGCCCCAGCACACAAAGCCAGTGACCAAGACCTAGGCTCCCAGCACAAGAAGCTTGAGTCAGTGCCCTCTGTTCCCCAGCAGGAGAGCTCAATCTCCTCAAAGGCCAGGGAATAAAGAAACCATGAGTAAAAAGAAATGTACTATAGATTCATATTATGAGAAGAGTGAAGATCAAGACAGAAATTCTGAAGAGGACATCATTGTCAACAAACCCACATCTGCAACACCAAAAGGGAATACGAACTGGTCTGAAGCCCAAAAAGCTTTCTCAGAAGAGCTCAAGAAAGATTTTAAAAGTCTAATGAGAGAGGTAGAAGAGTCCTTAAAAAACACAGTTGGCAAACTGGAAAAAAAGTACACTGAAGAAAACAAATCCCTTAAAAATACAATTAGCCAATTGGAGAAGGAAGTACAAAAACTAACAGAAGAAAACAATCTGTTAAAAACTAGAATTGGACAAATGGAAACTAATGATTCTATGAGAGAGCAAGAATCAATCAAACAGAAAGAAAAAAATGAAAAAAATAAATAGATAGATGAAAATGTAAAATACCTCACTGGTAAAACAATCGACCTGGAAAATCGATCCAAGAGAGACAATTTAAAAATTAGTGGACTACCTGAAAATCATGATAAAAAAAGAGCCTGGGCAGTATCTTTCAGGAAATCATAAAGGAAAACTGCCCTGAAATTCTAGAACCAGAAGGTAAAATAACCATAAAAAGAATCTACCGCTTACCACCTGAAAAAAGATACCAAATTGACAATGCCAAGGAGTATAAGAACAAAATTCCAAAATTACCAGATGAAAGAGAAGGTGCTGCAAGCAGCCAGAAAGAAACAATTTAAATATCATGGAGTCACGGTCAGGATTACACAGGACCTTGCAGCTTCTACGTTAAAAGACCAAAGGGTGTGGAACATGATATTCCATAAGGCAAAGGAGCTTGGATTGCAGCCAAGGATCAACTACCCTGCAAAAATGAGCATGATTTTTCAAGGGAGGAAATAGATATTCAACGAAATAGGGGATTTCCAAACCTTCCTGATAAAAAGACCAGAGCTCAACAAAAATTTGATCTTCAAGTACAAGATTCAAGAAAGACATAAAAAGGTAAATGGGACAGAAAGATACAATATGTTGTTAATAAGGGCGGACTGTTTACATCCCTACAAGGGAAGAAGACACTTGCATCTCTTGAGAACTGTATTATTATTATTACACCATGTTAAAGGAGTATCCATAAAGGGGGTGGATATTAGTTGACTTTGATGTAGTGATAAAAAAAAATCTAATCAAGTGGGTTAAAATGGATCCAAGTAAGTGGATTAGTCTGATTTTAGAAAATGTACGGGGGGGGGGCAGCTAGGTGGCGCAGTGGATAGAGCACCGGCCCTGGATTCAGGAGGACCTGAGTTCAAGTCTGGCCTCAGACACATAACACTTAAGAGCTGTGTGACTCTGGGCAAGTCACTTAACCTCATTGCCTAGCCAAATATTAAAAACAAGCAAACAAAAAAAAAAAAAGAAAAGAAAATGTACTGAGAAAGGAGGAGGCAGACAAAGGTAAATTACATTACAGGAAAAGACACAAAACCCTGTTACAGCAGAGGGAAAGAAGGAAGAAGCAGTAAGGGTAAAGGGGAAGAAAAGGGAAAGGGATAAAAGAAGAGAGGAGAGACTGAAGGAGGCGGTGGTCAAAAGCAAAACACTAGTGAGGGGGGGAAGGAGAAAGGAGAAAGAAAAGCATAAACGGGGGGAAAAAGGATGGAGAAAAAGACACAGATAGTAATCATAACAGTGAATGTTGCTGTCTTTTTTTTTCCCCTTCTGTTGAGTTTTGTTTCCTCTTTCTGATGGTTCCTCCTATTGGTTTTAATTTTTACTTACAGTTTCACTAATGTGAAAATATGTTTAATAGGAATGTAAATGTATAGCCTGTATCAGATAGTGCGCCATCTCGGTGGTGGGGACGAAGGGGGAGAAAAATTTTAAACTCAAAAGCATATGGAAGTGATTGTTGATAAATCAAAATAAATTAATAAAAATAAATTTTAAAAAAAGAAAGAAAAGAAAAACAAAAAAAAGAACTGCTGTTGATCTTAGAGGATTTTGTTTTGTAGCCTGCAACTTTCCTGAATTGTCTTAATTAGTATCTTTGCTGATTCCCTGGGATTTTTCAAATAAACCATCATATCCTCAGCAAATAGGGATAGTTTTAAGTCTTCTTTACTTATCTTTATTGACCTTAATTTCTTTCTCTTGCCTTATTGGTGGTGCTTAGTTTTAAAATGTAGTATTATCTATGTTTTATAGTATTTTTATTTATTTTGTTGAAATATTTCCCAATTACATTTCATTCTGATTTTGGCCTTACTTGGGACTGTTGTGGGCTGCATGTGGCCTAGAGACCATGTAGCAAGTATTTGACAACTCTTACCTAGTGTCTGGCTGATGTTTGTATTTAACTGTATGCAAATGATGTAGTTTTTTGTACCAGGCTTAAATTGTTATGAAAGGATTTGTTCTGTGAAGTTTCGATTCAGTCAAAGGGCCACACTTGAGGACCTAGAGGGCCACACGTGGCCTCAAGGCCACAGATTCCCTACCCCTGATGCTAGGCCTTGTTTATAATTTAGCTGTCCTTTCCACTTACATTTAGAAAACTTCAGAATGAATATTTTCCCCAAATCTCTTCTTTATCTCATATGTACACTGGCATGTTTATGGGTTTTTTAATCTAAAAGAAGTAAAAGAAAAAACTGGAAACAAAAGGGGGTTCCCATTGATTAGGAAATGGCTAAAAAATTTGTGGTACATAAATGTAATGGAATATTACTGAGCTGTGAGAAACAGTATGAGGGATTAAGAGAAACACAGAAAGACTTAATGAATTGATACAGAATGAAATAAGCAGAACCAGGAAGATGATATTTGTGATAACTACAACAATATAAGAACAACAGAATGAAACTGGATGCTGTATAATTATGACCCAAGAAGAGATGAGAAAATGCGTCTTGCTCCTTTAATTGGAGAGCTGAGGCTTTGTGGATATTAAATGTTGCATATGCTTCTGGGTCAGTTGGTTTTGCTTTACTATTTTTGTTTCTTTGTTACAAGGGAAAGAGTAATGAATGTGAGAGTGAAGGGAAGGGCATATCTGGAAATGACAGTGATTTTAAAAAAAACCAAAGGTATCAATAACACTTTTAAAAATATTTTCTTTAAAAATGAAGAAGATACTTTGTAGAGAAGTATATATTCACACACACCCCCACCCCTGGAATCTAATTTTCCATGAAGGAAATAGAGCATGACATACTTTTTAAGCCCTGGGTATGGTTTGCAGATTACATAGCTGTTGTGTGAGAATTGTCTCTAAGCAACTAGAAAAATGTACCAGTGTTGCTGTTTCTTCTGAGGTACAAATGTATATCATTTGGTTTCTGTGCATTAGCCATGCTGATAAAATCAGTTTAATTTCAATCCCTATTAGCTCCCCTGTCTTTCTTTTTTTCTGAATACAGTATTCAAAGAAAATCTCTTGAAGTATTTGAAAGCTTTTTTGTTTGAAGTATTTTTTCTTTAGGAGTAATTAACTAGTGCCCTTTGGTCAGAGTTATCATATTAGACCCTGGCATCACTTTTGGAAAAGTTTAAAGATTTCAACAATGTTTTCATTGAAAAGTTTAGAGGATACATGATTATAGGATTCAGTTCAATTAAAAACCTTTATGAATCAGGAAATACAGTTTTGTGAGGTAAGCATGTGAGTTCCTGCTTACAACTAACTTGGAACTGAGACAGGGGAACCTCCTTCAGTAAATGCCAGATGTAATGGTTTTCTGTTGGGAAGCTTTGTATTTAGGGTTGATTAGCAGGTACAACTACCGGGTCAATTTAACTTGAGAGAAGATATTAACTGCCATTTTCTGCCAGTGCATAGCCCTTTTGTGTGGTTGAGGAGAGTTTTAAACTGCCTTGTTTCAGTGCCCTTTGCCCTTGCTGCTTCAGGACATAATTGACAGGTAAATTAACTCCTTTTGGAATCTAGCCAGAGTAAAGTTAATGTCACTTAGGAACCTACCTTTACAATGGTGGATCTAAAAAAAGAAGGCAGTGGATTCCAGGACCAAGTTAGCAGAAGTATCTCTCATCTGCTAGGACATTGGGAAAATTGTGCAGCATACTAATTTTTCTTTAATGTCATGTAAAAACTGACTTGTACCTGCATGAGAAAAAAACATAGAGCCTTCCAGTTATTGAAACACCAAATCCACTAGGAAAGTAGTCATGTTCAGATTCAAGTCAACATATTTTATTAATTAAATCTATCTGGGTTCTCTTTGAGCCATCAGCTGATTTAAATCTAAGACTAATATACTGTGTTATGGAACATGAAGCTAGAACAAATAATTATTTTGAAATGTCATATTAATGTTTCAGTGAAAAATGATAAAAGGACATACTTTTAGCTTTCCCTTTTAAATAAAAAGAAAATGTTAAATTATTGTTATTTTCAGATATAAAAAATAGGAATTGGACTTTGAGGAAGGGGTGGAAATTATGGAACTACAGAGATAAATGCATAAATATCACACTCATTTGCAGTCAGAACTTTGGAGTTGAGATTTCCTAGTTGTATCATGGACTTTCCATTGACCTTGAAAGAGTTACTCCATCTCTCAGAATTTCTTCTAGCTTCCTCTGTTAAAAGCAGCTTACTAGTATCCCCCCCAGGTGTTTTTGAAGCCCTATCAAAAACCCTAAAGATTTGAGCTTTTCCTGCCTTGTGGACCAAAGCATTTTTTAGAATATCTACAAACATGGAAGTGAAAAAGTATATGACTGACATGTGATGTGTTATCAAGAAATGATACAGCATAAGCACGAAGTATTGTATAAATTATCTAGTTTGGGGATGTAAGGTCATAACTTTCCTTAATAGCATTTATTTAATAAGTATATTTCCAAAGTAGTCACAGTGCCTTATTTTCTATTTCTAATCTGATTTTTTATGAAGGAAAACTGGAGAGAAGAAGAAAAAGACTAAGCAAACATCATTATATACCATAAAATAGAGTATCATAGGTGAATGTTGACTGAATTTAATTTGCTAAATATGAAGGAAACAGACTAAATTTAGTTATATAAAATAACTTATTCATAAAATAATTAATACCTCTTAATAGATTTAAAGTGTTTTCACACACACACATATACAGTGTTTTATTTCATCCTCAAAACAACCCTGGTACCTTGTTATTTCTTAAATACAATGGCAACTGTAAATATTAAGTTTAAATAAGTTTTGAGGTAATGTAATGGTAAAAACATGATCTCTTGGAGTACGAGAAGGTTTATCTGGGAAAAGTTTTTGGAAGATTTGAGTATTTAGATGAACTTTGAAAAAATTATGAGATTTGGATTGCCTAGAGTAGGGGATAGAAATTCCAAATGAGGAAAATGTTATGTGTACTATCACAGAAGAAGGAACAAAAAGATTGTGTGGTAAGAAATTAATCTTTCTGGACAGAGGCTCTGTGTTAGAAAGCAGAGAAAGGGAAGATTAGGCGTGATGGGTCGGGAGCATTTGAGGGAAGGCCTTGTATGCCAGTCTCTAAGGTTGCTTCCCGTTTCATACCTATAATCCTGGTTTTGGTTTTGTTATTTTCTAAACTTCTGTACCTGCCTACTTTGTCTGTACATATATAAATATTCCTAGACACTGGACTTGGAATGCGTACTGATCTACAGGAACTCGCTTAATAGACTTTACTAGATGGATGCTGTACTGAAACTTTGGAATCATAATAAGCATATCAGTTGCCTTCTTTCCTGTCTTATCTTTTTATATCTCTTTTGTTTCTACTCTCCATTTTTCCCTTCCGCACATATTTCTTTCTTTTTTATATATTGGGATCATAACTTTCATATAGGTTACTCATAAATTGAAATTGGGAATCCTAACAGTGGAAATCCTAATTTCAAATTTAAGTGTGGTCAGTGTCATAAGGTCTTCACATTTTGAGTATAGCTTTTTACCTTCCCTATCTAGAAAATTAAAGAATATAGTTCTGTAAAATGGATGACCACTTGGCAGCTATGCTTTCCTAGGTAAATTACAAAAAATTTGGCTGCTACCTATCCTTTTGGTACAACTAGTCTAGATTTCTTAATTCTATGAATCATATGCCTGTGATTGTTGGAGAAGAACAAAGAGCAGGGTGACTCTATTTTGAGAAACAATGCCACTGGTTCCTCAAAAGCCATTTTTGACTATTGAGATGGACCCTCATTATCTTTTCCTCCCCACCTACTCCCTTCCCTATTTCTGTAAGTAGCTATACCATCCTTCTAGTCCCTTGGCTTGAAATCTTGGATTTGTCCTCAAGTCCTTACTCTCACCCACCATATACAACCTGTTGCCAAGACCTATAGATTTCACCTTTCTGTGTGCCACCTTCTCTTCTCTGACACTGCCAACACTGTAATGCAAGCCTTCGTAGTCTGCAGGTGGCAGCTTAAAGTGAGATTTTTTTCATGGGGATCTTGAAATATTGAGAAGCGGTGTAAGAGTCTCAGTTTCTCTCTCTGTCTCTGTCTCTGTCTCTCTCTCTCTGTCTCTCTCTCTCTGTCTCTCTCTCTCTGTCTCTCTCTCTCTCTCTCTCTCTCTCTCTCCATAGAAGGAAAGGAAGTGAAAAAATTTTTCTTCTAAAAATAAAAAAAAAGTTAAGCAACTAAAAAGAGCTCATCTAAGTACTTCATTCTTCCAAGAAACTTTTTTTATTTTTTTATTTTTATTAATTTATTTTGATTTGTCAACAATCACTTCCACATGCCTTTGAGTTTAAAATTTTTCTCCCTCTTCCTCCCTACCACCCTCCCCAAGATGGTGCACATCTGATATAGGCTATGCATATACATTCCTATTAAACATATTTTCACATTAGTGATGTTGTAAATAAGAATTACAACCAATAAAAGGAACCACCAGAAAGAGGAAACAAAACAAAAGAGAAGAAAAAATAGCAAATACTATGCTTCAATCTGCATTCAGACTCCATAGTTCTTTTTTTGGGTGTGGATAGCATTTTCCATCACAAGGCCTTTGGAGATGTCTTAGATCCTTGTATTGCTGGGAAGAGTTAAATTCATCAATATTAGTAATCGCACCACGTGGCTGTTACTATATACAACGTTCTCTTGGTTCTGCTCACTTCACTCAGCATCAGACCATACAAGTCTTTCCAGGTTTTTCTGAAGTCTGCCTGCTCATCATTTCTTATAGCTCAATAGTATTCCATTACATTTGTATACCACAACTTGTTCAGCCATTCCCCAATTGATGGGCATCTCCTTAATTTCCAATTCTTTGCCACCACAGAAAGAACTGCTGCTGTAAATACTTTTGTACATGTGGGTCTTTTTCCCATTTGTATGATCTCTTTGGGATACAGCCCTAGAAGTGCTATTGCTGGGTCAAAGGGTATGCACATTTTTATAGCCCTTTGAGCATAGTTCCAAATTGGTCTCCAAAATGGTTGGATCATTTCACAACTCCACCAACAATGCATTAGTGTTCCAACTTTCCCACATCTTCTCCAGCATTTATCACTTTCTTGTTTTGTCATCTTGGCCCATCTGATAGGTGTGTCAAGAAACTTTCCCCTGTTCTACCATACCCCTAAACAGATCTTGTTTTTAATTGTCAAATTCTGTTAGAACTGCTTTCTAGTCAATCCATTCATTGATTGATTTTTTTTTCCAGGCTAACTTAATGATTCTGGGGGTTTTTTGGGTTGGGTTTTTTTTTTTGTTTTTTTTGTTGTTGTTGTTGTTGTTGTTTTTGTGAGGGCGACTGGGAGTTAAGTGACTTGCCCAGGGTCTCACAGCTAGTGAGTGTTATGTGTTTGAGGGGGGATTTGAACTCAGGTTCTCCTGACTCCAGGGGTGGTACTCTATAACCTAGCTGCCCCTCTATTACCTTTTTTTAAAGTCCATTTGAATATGGTTTCTTTGTTAGTTTGAACATGGAGGAAAAATTACTATACAGGAAAAAATGATTTTTTCATCATGTTCTCCTTAGGTTTCTAGCTTGATTGACTAATGGAAATTAGTCTAAATAGGTTTTAGGTTTACAGCAAATATAATCAAATGCAAATATTTTCAAAAAATTGCCATTAAATGGTTTCAAGTCATCCCCAAAAATAATTAGCTTCGTGATTAGCAGTGTTGTTTCCATTATTATATTGTTTTCTAAAGCAGGACCCTTGAAAACATAGGAATTAATTATCTTTGGCACTACAGCATTACTGAAGCTGGAATCAGAAAACTGTTGTGTTTTTTTTTTAAAAAGGGTTTCATCCTTCAACTGATGGACAAATAGTTGATTGTAATGGCAACAGTTCTGAGCAGTTAATACATTGAAAAACTTTGAAGAAGTTGAGTAAATATTAATTTGTTAAAAAAAAACATGAGGAAAGGGAAACCAATTATTTAATCAATCAAACATTCATCAAGTGATTATTATATGTCAGTCATTTAGCTAGTTACTGTGGATAAAAAAGAATGTACTGAACATTCTCTGCCCTCAAGGAACCTATATTCTATTCATGAAGGCCAATTTCGGGAGAGTCTATATGTATGTGAAGGGGAATAACGTGCAATAAGGTTGGGACCGAGTTTTGAAGGGCTTTAAAAGGCAAACAGAGGCATATTAATTCTAAAGGCCATTGGAGTGTGAGTGGGGGAGTGACGCGATTAGAAAAATCATGTGCTTTATAGATTACTTTCAAAGCTGTGTGATGTCTTAGAGTAAGGTAACACTGGAGCCTAGGAGACGAATTACTAGTCTTTTGCAATTGTTCAGATTAGAAACTCTTAAGAGCCTGAACCATTGAGTTGGCCTTGTGAAAGGGACAAGAGATGTGGAGATAGAAATGACAAGATTTGGCAACTGATTGAATATGTGAGATAAGGAAGAGTGAAGAGTCAAAGACAACAAGAGAGGCTATGAACCTGAATGACTAGAAGGATGGTAGTGACTACAACAGAAATAAGAAGGATGAGTCATGGGAAAGAAAAGGACATGGTAAGTTTGGTGATGATTATTAATAATAATGTGATTATTATGATTATTAGAAACATTGTGTTTTAGACATGGTAAGTTTGAGATGTCTGTGAGACATTCTAGTTCGAATATCAAGTAGACAATTAGAGCTCCATGACTGCTGTTGAAGAGAGACGTTAGGTGTGTGTGCACTACACTCTGCTTTTTCAGTGACACTCCCTTATGCCAAGATTGGTTCTTTTCACCTCCTCCTAGCTTCCTTGGCTTCCTTCAAGGCTAGGTTCAAATCCCATCTTCTGAAAGAGGTCTTTCTGGGTCCCCCTCGCTGGTAGCACCTTCCCTCTAAGGTTACCTCCCATTTACACTGTGTGTGTGTGTGTGTGTGTGTGTGTGTGTGTGTGTGTGTGTGTGTGTGTGTGTGTGTGTGTGTGTGTGTGTGTGTCTTGTAGGTACATACTTGTTTCCTTCATTAGAATGTGAACTTCCTAAGGTAGGGTGTGCTTTTGCCTTTCTTTTGTTGCCTCTGCACTTAGCACACTGCCTGATACATATTGTAAGCACTTAATAAATGCTTCTTAATTGACTTACCGACTTGCTCCCCTATCTTTATTTTTTTTAGTATTTTACTTTTCCCAAATTACACATAAATTCTTTCACTCCCTTTCCACCACTCTCATTGAAAAGGCAGGCAAATTGATACAGGTTATACATGTATGCAAAACATATTTCCATATTAGTCATGTTCTAAAAGAAAACACAGACCAAAATAAAAACCTAAGAAAAATAAAGTATCTGAGATAAGTTCTTCAGAGTTGTCTTGGATCACTGTATTGCTGAGAATAGCTAAGTCATTCCCTGTTGAACATCTTATAGTATTGCTGTTACTGTGTACAATGTTCTGCTGGTTCTGCTCATTTCACGTTGCATCAGTTCATATCAGTCCTGGTTTTTCTGAGAGCATCTAGCTCATCATTTCTTAAAGCACAGTAGTATTCCAACACAGTCATATACCACAACTTATTCAGCCATTCCCCAATTGATGGGCATCTCCTCAATTTCCAATTCTTTGCTGCCGGAAAACAGCTGTAAATATTTTTGTGTGACACCCTATCTTTATTAAAATATGTTGTGATACTCTGTAGCTTAGCTTTCTTCCTGGAGCAGATGACAGTAAGCTGAGAAGCTCACTTATTTGTTGAAGTCCTCTAATAAATATTTTACAAGTTTCATCTGAAAGGCAAAACTTATCTTCTGGTAGAAACAGTGTCTGCATCCTAAGGTGATTCAGCAAGAGGAATAGAAGCATTAGATGGGTACCTTGGCTGCTAAGTTGATGCTCTGGTTAGATCTCTTGGATTATGACAGGGTTTTTTTATAATTAATTCTTTGGTGGAACAGATGATCTTGAGAGTTCTTATGTCATTTTGTAAGGTGTTACTAACCTCAAAGTAATCAACTTTATGTGTTCTCTCCAGTTGGGATTAGAATAGAAAATTACATGTGAATCATGACTAGGGTTTGGGTTTTTTTGTTTGTTTGTTTGGTTTACATATTTATTGATGATCTAGTATCTTCTCTACAAAAAAGAAAGTTTTAGCTCCTTGATGACAGGGACCATGCCTTAATCTCTTTGCTAATTCTCATACCATTTAAAGTATTTTTAACATAAGCTCATTCAGTTTTTGCCATGTTAGAAAAGCTTCAAATATGGCCCTAGAAAACAGACCAGATCTTCTTTCTGAGGCCAACCTAGCTAAATATTATAAGGCTGATCAGGATCATAAATTTAATGCTAAAAGGAAGTGGAGTACAATCTCTTTGTTTTACAGATAAGGAAACTGAGGCCCAGAGTTACAAGCAACTAGCCCATGGGCATAGCTAGTAAGTGGCTGAGGCAGGAGTCGAACTGACATCTCAAATCGAACCCTCCATTCAGTGGTGACTTTCTTTTAACGTGGCAACCCATAAAACAAAGAAATATACAAAAATGGACCTCAATTTCATTTTCTTCCTCTTCTGCAGTCTGATAGTATCAGATTGACAGAAGAAGGGGCAGAAGGCTCTAAGAATCACAGTTTTTAGGTGATCTATAAATTTTATATTATATAAATACATATGACTTTTGGTATATTGTTAGTAATATGAAATATTCATTAACATAAATATGTAATAAATATTAAATTAGATCCTTGTTTAGTGACCAGCGAATACACATATTGCTGAAGGATCTGAATCAGATGAGTCTTAAAATTTCTCACTAAAAAAACAACCAGTAAAAAGATGGGAATTGTAGCTAAATAGAAGGGTAGCTTACAAGTAAGTCTAGGGTAGGCCAAAACAGGAATTGGTAAAATTGGTTTAGAGACAACAAGAAAATTAATTTATTTGGTCATCTCATATAGCAATATTAATAATAATTATTTGAAAAATCACCACACTGAAAATTATTGTAGTTTATTTATATACCTTTACTGAGGATGAATAGATAAAGAAATTCTGCAAAGAGCCCTGCAAGACCCTCACAATAAGTTGTGCACTCTGATGTTTGGCAACTTCATTGCAAAAGTAAGAAAAGATAAAAAACAGGTGGGAAAGTATGGTTCAGGAAGGTGGAAGGTGAGAAGCCAAGGACTTGTACAATACACAGAAGCCCCACGTCTTTATATCAACATTTTATTTGAGGAAGGGATCCATAGGTGCTAGACGTAATGACCACCAAATAAAATCTTGCACAAAAAAATAGATGATATTTTAATGGATGGGAAAAGATTTGTTATTGATGGGAGAGTTAGCAGCTATCTCTGTACAGTGAGAATGCCAACTTATCTGAATAAAGATTAGGATAGCTAAAAAACAAGAAAAAGGAAAATTATAATTAGGAAAAGATACAGTATATGATTAGAACAGTGAAATTGTGTAAAGAAGTAATGAACAATGGAAATAACATCACCATTTATTTTAAAAATTTTGTACAGTAATTTTACATAAATCTGTTGGCACAGCACGATAACCAAAGAGCCCAGAAAGTACCTCAGTCAGCAAACATTTGACTTGCTTACCATGGACAGATGGCAGCCAGGGCACCATCTGTTTGGAGCATAAACTTATTAGTAAAATCTTAAAAAGAAAGATATGAATGCTTATGGGAAATACTGTCTTATAAAGCAGAGAGAAGCAATGTAGGGTAACACCAGTTTAAAGAAAACTTGACAAGGAAGTTTACTAAGCAAAGTCACTCAGAGGGTATTTAAGAACAAAATTGGATAGAGGACAACAAATAGAAGAAAAATGGAAAAGACACACACAAATTATTTTCAACATCGAGGCAAAACATCATACTTTGATCCTAACATCACAATCCTGAATGTGCTTTAGGGGAGGGGAAAATGGCACTAAAGACAGTAGGGACAGGAAAAGAACCTTATTTTGACCAAATACATATACTATAGAGGATGTATGCAGTTTTAAGAGAAGTAAGGTATTAATGTACCAGGCATCTAAAGATAAACAAAAAATATGGAAAAAAAATCTCAGACTATTTTTAATACCAAAAAAAAAAGAACAACTGAGAATAAAAACAACCACTGAACTATGTGCTTAACCTTCTCCCATAGAAAATCTTTAAGAAAGTCATCTATATATGAATTGAATTTATCCTCAATGAAGGTTTTAATAGGCAATAAGCAAACTTTTGGTAGTGATATTCAACAGTGGACCCAAACTTTACCACTTTTCTATTTACTGAAAAACATAAAAGCTATAAGAGGAATGAATGAAAGAAAAAAGTATTTAGTAAGCACTCACTGTATGCAAAGGTCTGTGCTAAGTGCTGGAGATAGAAATAGAAAAGAAAGTTCCTATTCTCAAAGAGCTTAACTTTTTTTTTTTTAGGATAGGCAATGGGGTTAAATGACTTGCCCAGGGTCACACAGCTAGCAAGTGTTTGAGACCAGATTTGAACTCAGTAAAATGGTTCTACCTGACTCCAGGCCTGGTGCTATTTATTTATATATGAATGTGAGTTATAACTATTCTCATTCTGTCTAACATTTACTTAGTGCTTTATACTTTATGGGGTAGCTGGGTGGCACAGTAGATAGAGCCTTGTAATAAACAGCACCAGCAAAGTCCATTGGAGCACAGTTCTTGTAGACTTTATATACCAAACTTGGGGGTTTATAATCACATCATTATCATTTATATAGTGCTTTTAAGATTTGAAAAGCACTTTATATTTTACCTCATTTATCTTTACAACAGCCCTGTGAAGTAGGTGCTATTTATCAATCTTTTTATAGATAAGGAAACTGAGGCTAAGACAAGTTAAGTGACTTATTGAGGATCACACAGCTTGGTTGGTACCTGAGGATGAATTTGAATGCAAGATCAGCACTCTCCACTGCACCACCAACTTGTCTCATCAACCACATGTGAGGGTCACATGCAAAAATACAGCACATGTACTTACCATAATAGTACTTGCAAAATGTTGCCTCTTAGAATGTCACAGAAATGTATCAGTACATGTGAAACATAACATTCTAACATGAATTCCTAATACTATATGCAAAATTAATTATATCTGGCTCTCATGGTGTAGTAAAACACTTAAGTCCACCAACAGGTTTTGTCTGGCCACATGAATAACCATCTCCCCTGTTTTTCTTGAATCATCATAAGTAAGTCTGTTCCCTGGTCATATAATCCTGGCAGACTCTCTAAGTTTGTGGATGCCTGACTATCAATATTCAATGACTTGCTGAACTGCTGCCCCAATATTTAATTTATGAATGGCCCAGACTCACTACCACATTCTTCTGATACCTAGGAATCTCTGCAACCAGAGTCTTAGTTTGGGCCTACAGGTTCAGCCCCTCCCCATCATCTACATAGGATTTGGGAATAGGCTTGATTGAGTTTCCTGTCTCCTTGGTAGGTACTAGTACTCAATTATGCAATGCTTAAATTCATCATATTGTGAGCTTTTTTTGGTGAGGCAGTCAGGGTTAAATGACTTGCCCAAGGTCACACATTTAGTGTCACGTGTCTGAGGCTGGATTTGAACTTGGGTCTTCCTGACTCTGGGGCCAGAGCTCTATCCACTGTGCCACCTAGCTGCCCATGAACACTTTACCTAGTTCTGGCAGTCTCTTCACAGCAGGTGAGCAGATTTTTTCACAGAAACTATTTAGCTAATTATCAGCAAGTTTAACCACTTTCCCAGTAGACATTGGTGGTTTCAATACATTGTTTTTGTAGGACTCTGACTATTGTCTGGGCCTGTTTTTAAAAGGGCAAGCTCTATGACTTGATCTGGGGTAGACTTTCATTAATCTACTATCTTATGAATTCCCTGCACACTAAGATTTCTTAGCAGAACCACCTGGATGGAAATCCTGGCAACAAACTCCAGCACCACAGTGCAACTTATTTCTACCAGAGGTTTTCAAAGCTTAGGATGTAAATACTTGGTAAGCATCCTTTAGCCTATCTCCCAGCTGAAACACATCCTGGATATTAGTCTACATATTTTCTCTGTTCTTTGAAATTTTAAAGCACAAATCGGTAGACAAGTGTAATTCTCACCCAAACATAAGCAAGTGTGGTCTGAAGCTTGTGGCATCATCGTATGCATACGTTGGAAGTGCGTCATGCTGACTCCACTTATATTTCTGCTCTGACTTCCTGAGCATAATCAGCAGAATGTGGTTGTGGTTCTAGACTTTTGTCATTCCTGTCATGGCCTATATCTTCTTAAATAGATTGCTTTCAAAGTTTCTGTCTTGGTCAGAGTAGTTTTCTGTCAGGTTTAAAACCCTTCCTTAAGAAATATTTTCCCCGTAACACCTTAACTGTTTAGAGAGCCTGATGAGGGCAATTGATTTTGAGACATCTCTGGAACATCTACTTTGAAATGTCCGGTAAGCAATTGGTGATACAGGTTTGGGTCTCACACACACACACACACACACACACACACACACACACAGAGATAGTGTTATCTGTGTGTTAGTTGTGCCCAACTCTTTGTAAACCTGTTTGGGGTTTTCTTGGCAAGGATACTGGAATGATTTGCCATTTCCTCCTCTAGCTTATTTTACAAATGAGGAACTAAAGCAAACAAGGTTAAGTGACTTGCCCAGGGTCACATAGCAAGTAAGTATCTGAAGTAGGATTCGAACTCAGGTCTTCCTGACTCTAGGCCCAACACTCTATCCACTGTGCCACATCACTGCCCCTATCTATATAGAGATAGTTAAATACATGGTAGCTAATGGAGTTTACTAAGAGTATGTGTAGAGGGAAAAGAGAAGAAGGCCTAGAACAAATCCTTGGGGGTGGAGGGGGAGGACACAGGAGTTGTGATAAGGATGATCAGCCAGCAGAGGAAACTGAGATGACCATCAAATTTGGCAATTAAGAGATCATTGGTAACTTTTGAAAGAGAAGTTTCATATTGTGAAAGAAGAATCAGAACAAAAGGGAAAAACCATGCGAAAGAAAAACCAAAAAAAGAAGTTTCAGTTATGTGATGAGGTTAGCAGCCAGATTGCCAAGGATTAAGGAGTAAGCGAGAGGGAAGAAGAGGAAACTCATGGTGAATGGTCTCAATGTTCTCAGTAAAGTAAGAAAATACGGAGAGAGGGAGGTATAGTAGGCTTCAGAAAAAAACCAGAAGGCTTGGATTTGGAATATGTTTTGTGAGATAGGGAAGAAGTTAGGAAGGGATCAAAGAGATTTCCTTGTTGCAGAGAAGGCCCAATTGAAGTTAAGTAGCATAAATTTGTGGTGTACCCAGTCAGCACTGTTGTGTGGTTTCGTGTAGCTCCATGCTCCAAGAGCATGTGAGGTAGATGGTGGGAATAATTCAGAGTTGAGATTTGACAAGGAATGAACCACAGTATGACAAATATGTGAAGATTCAAGAGTAAGTGACTTGATTATATAGAGTTCAGATTGGAAAGGGACAGTAAAGTCAGAGCAAAGGTATAATGGCCTGAGAAAATTTGGAGAAGTGGAGGGATTAGAGGTTTATAACTGAAGGCAAAGAACAGGTCTAGGAGTAATGACAGAAAATAGAATGATAGGAGGTTGTATCAAATAGAGGAATGTCAGTTTTTTATTAAGGAAGAAGAATACTTTGAGGTCATGGTCATGTCTAGGGTGTGACCATCCCCTAGTGTGCAAGAGGTAGAGTGAAGGACTAGGTCATTAGATATGAAGAGATTGAGGAAATGGTAGGTTAGAGAATTTGAAGGAGTACAACATAAATGTTGAAGTCCTTTAGGGTAAGGGGCAGAATTTGAGAAGGAGAAGAAGCTGTGTGTTATGGTTTGAAAGAAGAGTCTTAAAGTGTTGGGAAGCAAGGGATATTCTGGGTCTCCCTCCAGGACCAGTGTGAGTATGAGTGAAGGTACAGTCAGTGCTGAAAAAGATCACCAGGGATGCAATGTTGTCTGGGGGATGCCAGGTCACAGTGAAAACAAATAGGTGGAAGAAGTATGAGAGGAAGAGACCCAGAATGAAAGAAAGTTTACTCATTAGGGAACAGGATTTTCAGAGGTCATAGTGGATGGACAGGGTTGGAACAGAACATGGGTGGAGGTAGGTTGAAGAGGATAGGAAGTAGAGAATGGGAGGTGATGGTTGGAAATAATTTGCTCCTAAGGATACAGTACTTAATTATTACAGGAAAAAGGAGAAACCCTTATGTCAGAAGTCTTTATGTACCACCTTCATGGACATAGAAAAAAATTCGTGGAGCAGCACCTATTGCTTCCTTTTACCATGTACAGTCTAGGACTTCATACCCCTACAAGGAATGAAACTTGGGTTTCTGAGGGTCAACCCCTTCATCTTGTTTTTAATTCAATTTTATTTATTTTTGATTCCAAATTCCCTCCTCCTTCCTCTTTCCCTATCCATTTGGAAGGCAAGAGAAAGAAAATCCGTTACAAATTTGTATAGTCACAAAAAATAAATACCTGCATTAACTATATCCAAAAAAGAAAAAGAGAAGAAAATAAACTTTAGTCCTGCACTCTGAGTCTAACAGCTCTCTCTCTGGAGGTGTATAGCATGTTTCATGATGAAATCTTTTAGAATTGTGATTGTTCCTTGCACTGATCACAAGTCTTTGGAGTTGATTATCTTTACAATGTTGCTGTTACTGTGTAGCTGTTCTCATTCAGCTCACTTCTCTTCGCATAAGTTTTTTCCAAGTTTTTCCGAAACCATTCCCTTCATTATTTCTCACTGTGCAATAGTATTTTATCGCATTCATAACTTCTTCAGCCATTCTCCAAGTTGATGCAGCCCCTTCATCTTGCATCTCTCTGTATAGTCTCTGCCAGTCATCTAAGGAAAGCTGAGACAAAGAGAATATGTGTAGTGCAAGAGAGTTGACATGCTAATAATGTGACTTGTGATAGAAACCCCAAGCTATCTACTGAATTTCCATGTAATTGCAACCCAGCTTCCTGATAGTCATCACACCTTCAACAGGTATCACTTTGACTTTCTTACTGTGTGACCTGTAGGACAAAAACATCTGCATCCACTTTGGTCTTTTCTGGATGATAGTATAGTTAGCTGCCCATCCCTGCAGGATCCAACTTGCAATTGGCCAAGATATGTCAATAACTAATAATCTGTTTCATTCATACTTGGAATTTAGTTCCATACACCTAGACTTTGAACTTATCAGTGACAGCCTAGTTTATTTTTTTTTAAATTCTGGACTTTAAAAAGACTATTTTCATACACGTAGTAGAATGCAAAAGAGGATTCTATATAAAATCACAAATCTTCATTTTGCCTCACTTTTTAAAATTATGTAATAAATTCTGTGCATTCCATTCAAAACTATCTTGCTTATCTATTTCCTTTTGAATTCTTTTCTGTTATCTTCTGTAATTTTTTTAAATGTCACAGTGACTTTGTTTTTGCATCATCCTTGCTACCCCCAGCCCCTGACCCCAAATTAAAATACAGAGAGGGAAAACAAGAGCCTATTTTAGAGCCAAGAATTCCAGTGTGTGTGTAGGGTACCTTGTCTCTGTCAGTAGTCCTCTGCTGGTGAGTATAGCAGGTTTCTAGTTGACCATTATTCTCTTGCTCCAGCATTGCTCCCAGACCTTTGGGCTACCATCAGTATTTAGAACAAAAGGCCTCAGCTCTGATGAGTAAGGCTGCTGCCAAATCCTTAAAAGTTTGTTGGCATTTCCCTTCCTAATAGTCTCCAAATGGCTTTGGGCCAAGCTGACCTTTCTTGGTGATTGATTCTTCCTGATTATTAAGATTATTGAGTTGTTTCACAATAGGAGTATAGCTCTTTGCAAATTTGTGCAACTAAAGCCTAACAAAATCTCAAATATTCTTGAAACATGACCAGCTGAGGAATTTTTCTCTGGATCGGGTCTCACTTTTTGCTGAAAAACTATTTGTGACCCACATACTTGACAGAGGTTCTGTAAAGCTGGTACTTATCTGTTCATACCAGCTTTCTGTAGCCAGTCCAGCACTTAACTCAGTCTTTCCCTTATGCTTTTCCATTATCCTTCCAAAAACACTGAGGTCATTTAAGTGTAACCAAATCCATATCACCTTCTTTCATAAGGTGTTGAAAAGTGTCACAAACCCCCAAGATGTCTTGGAACATGTGTGTTCAAACTGGTAAAATCTAACTTGGCTGTCTCACAGTATTTGTGATGTAACTGAGAGGGAAGACCTCTAGCTAACTAGCAAGCAATCCAGGATAGTTTAGCATAGTATACTGATCCACTTTAGTTCTCTTGTTCAAAGTCCAGGTTTTTCCAGTCTTCTCCCATACTACCACCGTAGGCAATGTATATGGATTGCTGTACTTGGAAATAATGTTGACTACTGGTTCTTTCAGATAGTTTCTGAGATCATCTTCCATTACAAGTGAGACAGTCTTTCTTGACCATTTTTGAAAATGTCAGAAGGATTCTGTGGCACATCCACTCTTGCAGTGAGAACAACTTTGTCTCTTACCATACTTCTCCTCTACCAGGTACTTCCATTCTTAGAGCACCAGAGAGTTGCCATAGTCAGATTTCTCTGGATCTATTCCAAAGCGAAATATGCACTTAGTAAGTATTCTCTGCTACCAGCTGTATTGATGGTCAGAATGGTTAGGTATGCCAAGACTCAACTTGTTGCTTACAGCATGCTGCTAAAATCTTGAATAAGCCGAAGTTGGTCCCAGTCAGTGTGGACATGCCAAAAATATTTTTTCTTTTGCATATAACCAGAGCCTAAGTGTCCATTTTCCTGTTGACCTCAGTAACCTCCTTAATGATCATTAGGTTTGCAGTGATGTTTAAATTCAAAATGGGTACCTTTCCTGGTCCTGATAGGGATTAGATCCATAGCATCATAGATTTAGACCTATCTTGGCCTAGAGGCCATCCATTTCAACCCTTCTCCCTCCTCATTTTACAGGTGAATTTTCAAAGAGTGGAATGACTTCATAGAGACCACATAGGTAGTAAATGGAAAAACTAAGACTGCTGATGTTCTCTAATTCTTTTGAGGGTCTTCCCAAAGGAAGCTGGATTTATTATAAGACTTAATTTCTTTGCCTTAATCAGCCAAACTGTGGACTAATGGGAAGAATGCTGGATTTTGGACCCACAGGACCTAGATTGGAGTCCTCATCCTATCTTTCTCCCTGCAGGGTGCTGAGCAAGTCACTTGGCTTCCCTGAAATTCAGTTTCCTTTTTTGTAAAATAAAGGGGAGTTTGACCAGATGACCTCTTAGTTCCCTTTCAGCTCCAAATCTGTGAGCATCCTCAACCTTTCGTCTCTATATTAATCTGTTTACTTGTTGTGTCCCCATCCCTAGGAGAATGTATATTCATTGAGGGAAGGGGTTGGTTTGTGCTTTTGTCTGTGTAGCTGAAACACTTAACATTGTTCCTTGCCCATCATAGGAACTTAATAAATGCCTGTTGGGCTAGACTGAAAAATGATTTAATGCATCAGTTCCTGGGGCAGCTAGGTGGCACCTGAAGTCAGGAGGACCTGAATTCAAATCCAGACTCAGACCAAACACTTGACACTTACAAGCTGTGTGACCCTGGGCAAGTCACTTAACCCCAATTGCCTAAAAAAAAAAAATTCAGTTGCTTTTACCAACTACATGGAATATCTGACAACCAATATTCAAGGTTTTAAGAGGGGCCACATTTTCAGGTACTTGACAAAAGGCTGATGAGATTTTGTCTTTCTCCTTATATTGCTTAGTGAATACTTTGCATCTCCCCAAAGTGTCTCTAGCACCTCACAAAATATTCATAGAATGCTTTCAGTATCCTTGGTCCCCAAGTCATGAACCACTTCTTTAAGAGTCCTCCATGTGACTGTAGGTATGTTTCTAAGCCCAAGCATTAATAAGGCATATATCAGTACTTGACCATTCAGCCATGCAAAATCAGTTCAAAGCAGTTATTCTAACTTGTAAAGCAAACACACTAAAAAAAATTATAGTCTGAAAAGAAAACAAGATAAAAACCACTTTGTGGTTTCTCTCATGTTTCTTTGTAAAACCAGAATATTGCAAATGAAAATCCTGGATGGAGAATCTCTGGTGGGTCTGTGCAAATTCATAGAACGCCCAAGTATGTCCCAGATGAAGTGCCCACCGTGTACCATTTCTCTGAGCTATGCCCCTCAACTCATACATGTCTGTTGGTTTCCTTGAGGGGAGTGGCAGAAGGGTTGACTACCATAAGGTTCTCTGTGTGTCTGTGATTCTAAAACTATAGCTTGCAAACCTCAACACATGTGCTTACTTTTAACAGCCAGTTAACACATTTAGCCCAGAATAAAGGCATTTACTGAGATGTCAGGAGAACATTTATAACAAAGTATCCCTCTCCCCCCCCAAAAAAATAAATAAACCTACAACTACACACAATGTCAGTGGGAAGAGTTGACACATGTAAAGTACACTAGTAGAGGCCCAAGCAACTCACAATGTGCTGTGTGCTGCAGGCCCCTAATGTCCCTTCTTCTCTTATGGTGTACTCATGCTGCTCCCAGGTTAGTCATCTGAGCTTCGTGACCTAGTTCTTTCCCAACCTCTCTCAGCTCCCAGAGCTGCTCCTGGCTTGTGCCCTGTGTTCTGTCTTCCTTTTTAAAGACCACCTGGGGCATGGCTGAGCCTTTAGAGGGTCAGTGACCAGCTGCCCTTTAATTCCATCAAATTTGATCAAAGAACTTTTTCGTACCCGCCAGAGATAGAGAAATGTTGACTTCATTGAAGGTCTAAACATGTCTTTATTGCTTTCCCTTTATATACGGTAATTTTATTAATGTGGGGAGAGAAAGGGTTTTCTGATCAGTTCCCTACACACACACACACACACACACACACACACACACACACACACACACACACCCCATCCTTATCAAAATAGAGCTCTTTAACACCATCTTTTCTAGGTGATTGTTAAATACTTAGCACAAAACCAGCACAATGTTTATTTCTTTGGCTCTTCTGATATCTAAGAGCCAAAGTGACTTTTACCAAATCTTTGGGTTTGGTGATGCTGTAGTGTGTTTCACAAATACAAACCCTAATCGTGGTTGAAATTGCCATGCCCTGGCAGGGGTATTGGCTGCTGAAAATATATTAGAAGGAAAGCTGTCAAGTTTCTAGACCAAAATATAAGATGAAAAAAATGTGTCAGGTGCATATCGAGTTTCCTCAAGGACTTTGAATTTGAGTGTAGGTTTTAATGTGTTTTGAAGTTTTCTACTGCCATCTGCTGGTAACAGTGACTTATGGTGTTAAAGCTATAGAACTTAATGAAAGGATAGAATTCCTGAATCTCTTTTGCTGTTTCAGTACTTAGAAGGAGCAATTTCATTAGTTCACTTAAAAACTTTTTAAAATTCCTCCTTTGCTGAGGGAGTAAGACTGAATCTTTAATGTATTCTGTGTGATGTTAAGTATATGGTGAGCATTCCACAAATATTGTAATCAAACCCAGTAAAGTTGTGTTTTCCTCACTGTTGCCCATTCATAGAAGACAGGGGATGAAGGAGAGAAAAACTGATCTGGGAAACTGAAAAGTTGGATAAGAATGTGATATCTGAAAATGAGATTTGGATTTTAGGAGCATAGCTTAAAATGTGGGGATGACAGATTCCTGGCCAGAGATGAAGTACGCCTTAGAAAGGCTAGTAAAAATATGTTTGGCAGGTCCTGAAATATCTAATCAAAAGCACTTTAAAAAGGATGTGGGGGGAAAATTACTATATACATATACCCCCCAAACTTCATACCGTAAATAGTATATTTGTATATGTGTGTGATGTATGTGTCTACAGAGAGAGAGAGGGAATAGAAGTTGAGATGCCCAGAAGTTCACAAACCAAAAATCCAAGAAAAGAATCAATAGTAAAACCCCTGGCCTCAAATGTCAAAACACAAATACCCAAAGTTTAGGCAACAGACAAAAGATAGGAGAGCTTCTGATGCAGTAGGACAAATTTGACTCCATAGGTATTACCAACACTTGGTGGGATGAAATCCATGACAGGACCATAGCTCTGGATGGGTAAACCTTATTTAAAACACACACACACACACACACACACACACACACACACACGCAGAGGTGGATTTACCACTGTATTAAGGAAATCATGTCAGGAAACCCAGGAACCACAGATAGAAAGTATGATGGAGAATATTTGGGTAAAGTTCAGTGGAGGGAGAAATAGAAGTTATCTTGTTGGCCTACAATAAAGACTACCTGCACAGAAAGAGAAAAACAATCACTTAGGAAACTCACAAGCCTGTCTTCACAGAAGCACTATATAGTAGTGTTGGGAGATTTCAATTACTTGGACATCTGTTAGAGCCCCCTCACTCTCTGCCAAAAGTAGAGTAGTTAATAACTTCTTGTCTTGCCTTAATGATAATTTCATCCATCAAAAGATAGAAGAACCAACAAGGGAAAAATTCTGGTTCTTAGTAACACGAAGGAACATGTGTGATTGGAAGTGATGGGAACCCTAGTGGGGGAAGTGGCTACTTCCTCCTAGAGCTTGTCATAAGAAGTGAAAGAGAATTTAAGTGTAGTCTGACATGCACTGTAGTTTTGAAGAAAACAGATTTCAGAAGGTTCAGGGGGAAAAACAGACAGGATTCCACAGAGTAAAATGCTTAAGGGGAAGTCAACTCAGGAGTAATGGGAGATGCTCAAGAATGAAATTTTGAAGACACAAAGGGAAATAATTCCAATGAGGGAGGGAAATTTGGATTTGTCTAAAGAGATCTATGTGGACAGGCAGGAAACATGACAACAAACACAGAATTTTGTTTTTGAAAAGGAATGTACAGAGGTAAAAGCAAGACCAGGTAATAAGATAAATTTAAGAGCATGACCTGGTCCTGTAAAAATAACGGTAGAAATGCTGAAGCTCAGAATAAGCTGAGCCTGATAAGGGAAGCTAAAATAGCTAAAAGAGTTGGGTTTTTGTTTTGTTTTGTTTTGTTTTTAAGTTGTACTAGGAGGGGAAGTATGGTATGTAGGTAGATAAAGACCTGGCTCCAAAGCCAGGAAGACTTGAATTCAAGTACCTTCTATGATACACCCTGGCAACCTGGTCCTGGGCAAGCCACTTAACCTCTTGTACTCTGGGTAGTTCTCTAAGACTCTTTAAGACTGGGCAGAGAAGAGGCTGACTGGCATTGGTAGAGGGAATTTCTGTATCCAAAAGTTCCCTAGACCCATGAAATTAAAGGTCCAGACCCGTATCCCTATCAGTTTTGGTAGAAAAAGGGAAGATCAAAAAAGAGGCAGGATCTTTGCTTTTGATTGATAGGATGATGGGAACTGACAACAGAAGAAAGATAGAGCTGCTCAGTTCTTACTTGCTTCAGTCAAGAAGAATGACCTTTGAACCGGAAATGAAAGAACAAAAATAACTAACAGAGAGTTAGTTGATGCCCAAGATAAGTAAAGATATAGTAAGAGAGCACCTAAAAGTCACCTGGGCCTTATGTGATTGCAGAGCCAGTCAGTGATTATGGAAAATGGGAGAGGCACCACGAAATTGGAGAAGAACAAATGTCCTAATTCTCCTCCCCCTACCCCATCCCCACCCTGGAAAAAAAAGTACAGAGTCTTTGAGATATAGGCCAGTGAGTCTGCCTTCAATTCCTGGGAAAATCCTAGAACAGATCATTAAAGAGATAGTTGGTAAAGACAGAGAAAGGGAAGTGATTACCAACAGCCAGGATGGCTTCATCAGAATCCGATGGTGCCAGACTAACCTCATTTCCTTTTGTGATGGGGTTATTAAGGTAGATGAGTGAAATGCTGTGAATATCATTTACCTAGATTTTAGCAAAGCTTTTGATAAAGTATATCATATTATTCTTGTGGGGCAATGGAGAGTTTTGAATTAGACAAGAATACAATTAGAATTCAGAGCTCTTTGAATGTCCAGGCTAGAAGAGTTGGTAATGTTTCAAGGTCGCTATGGCTCTCTAACATTATACCCTAAGGATTATACTTAAAGCTGTCTAAAAGTGTCGTGGGCTGCCTCAAGAGGTGACCTCTCCTTGTAGGTTTTCAAGCAGAGGCTATTGGATGACTGCTGTTTTTGGGTATGTGACAGTAGGGGGATTTGTGTGACAATTTGTGTGGGGATTGGTCACTGAGATGCCTTCCAGGTATCAGATCCTATTTTTTGCCCAGTCAGATAAAAACAGCTCACTAGTTCCATTTTTTAGGTTCCTAATCACACCTTTTCTTCTGTTCTTTCATTTCTTAGCCTAATGGACCGGGAAGTGGCATTACTAGCCGAAATGGACAAAGTAAAAGCTGAAGCAAGTAAGTAATTTTTAATTAAACTTTTGAAAACTGTTACTAACAAGGAGAAGTTACATACTTAGTATACAGAAGTTTAATAAAATTTTACATTGAGGTTTCATATGCCTTGGTGGATCTATAATCTCATTGATAAGGATACTCCTTCCAAGAGTGTAAGTCCCAATCCATTTATATCTTCTCAACCTAGACAGTTCATATCCAAGTTGTCCCATAAATCCTTAACGGGAGCCAGGCTCCACCGAGAACCTCCAGACCTTGCCTTCTACCCTGCTGCTGAACCTAGACCTTTCCATCTGCCTTGCAGTTGATCTTTCTTTCATGTTGTCCCCCTCAATTTAAGAATAAGCTCCCTTGAGAGCAAGGACCAATCTTACTTTTTCTGTTTGCATCTCCAACATAGTGCTTGGCACACAGCAAGTAATAATAAATGCTTTTCTTTTTCATTCATTCCCTCAGCTTATTGATGACCTTCTTGGAGATGTCTTACCATTACCTTAGCACCATTTCAACACACAGGCTGTCCATCTGCTATATCTCCCTCATAGTATAAATTTGATCTCAGGTGCTGAGTGACATTCCTTTAAATTTGGCTCTGAGCAAAATTTAAGAGGGAATTCTGGTTTATGTTTGTTTACATAGTATTACTTTTGAAGACCAAGAGTTAAACTTCTGCCATCAAAAGCCCTTCAGAAGGGTTGGGAACATCGGACCCTTTGGTACCAGTGTTTCAATCTAGATGAGTGCTAACCCTTTATCTAATATTGTTTTGCAAAGAACCAAATTTCCAGGGTTCAGTCTTCTAGCAACCTACCTTTATTTTTTTCTCTTTAGTGGAAATATTGCTCAGCCGACAAAAAAAAGCTGAGATGCTCAAGAAGATGACTGATGTGGCTGTTCGAATGTCAGAGGAACAATTGGTAGAGCTTAGAGCTGACATCAAGGTAAAGACTTCTTTCTGCCCATCTCATAAATTTCTTTGATTTATTATTAGTAATAATAATAGCTGGCACTTTTATGGTGCTCTAAGGTTTACAAAAATCCCTTTACATATGTTATCTAATTTGATCCTCGCAACAGCCCTGTGAGGTACGTACTGTTATATTATCCCTGTTTTGTAAATGAGGAAAGTGAGGCTGAGAAGTGAAAGGGACTTGCCCAGGGTTACACACATAGTAAATATAAGGCAGGATCTGAATGCATGTCTTCCTGTCTTATGTGTTCCAGCATTTTATCCACTCTGCCATCTAGCTGATGTCTCAAATAGTTTATGCAAAAATATGTAATGTATTTTGTAGGGTTTTTAGTTTCAACTTCATGGGGAAAACTAATACTGATTATCATTGGGAAAAAAAAAAGTCTGATTGTGTATCTTGTTAACTAATCTGTTTATAAAGATCATAGGTTCCATGTTCAGGCTTCTTTCTCTTTTAGTTCCTTAAGTAGAGAACAGTCCTTCTTGGTCTAGGTATCAAGAGTTCTAAGAAAGCTTGGTGAAGGTTCCTGGCCCATTGTAGAGGCAAGCTTTCTATAGCAATATATAACAACAACCAGTCATAGAACATAGAAATAGTATGATATGACCTTTCCCCTGTGCTCTCTCCCAACCCTTTAGGTTTATTGAAATATTCAAAAGGAAGATTATCGCTGTTGTGCCTTTGAAACAGACTCTGTAAATTAAAATACAAAGTGGTATTCTGGGTATGAAAGCCCCTCTTGTTTCTCAGGAAATTAGTGCTATAGTGTGCCTACTTATCCAGTCCTACTTCTGACTGAAATTAATTTAATTTTGCACCTTTTCCTGTGCAACTAAAACCACAGGCAAATTTCTCAAAAATTCTCCCACTCATTTATACATGTCAGTCCCATTCAGTTCTCTGGGAGAAGATGGAAACCCCCTTGGAATTGAATAGATAAGAAAATCTGGCTCTGGCGCAGCTTCATCTGTTTTTCTTCCTACATGGCTTAAAAGCTTCTGGAAATATTTCTGCAGACTCACTAAGGATCTGTTTCTCTCCAAGTTTTTGGTGTACTGAAGTAGGTGCTGTGCAGTTAAGTATTTTAGAACTCAAAAATGCCTCAAATGGAGCTCACTTTACTTCCCCTTACCTCATTAAATCTTTTGCGCACCTGAGTACCAGGATTTATTTTACAGTTATGAGAATGGCAAGAAATCAACCTAGTTTCCAGCTACCTCTTGGGAATGAATGTTACCTCTTAATTAGGACTGATGTGCACCATTATGTAATATGTAAGAAATTAAGAAATATGTAAAATTCCTCTTCCTATACTCCCAGTCCAGCTAAATTGGCTGTTCTGTTTTTCACATGTGGTATCCCCATCTCTGTGCCTTTTCAGTGGCCATCCCCCATTCTTAGAATGTACTCACTCTTCATTTCTACCTTATAGAATCCCTCACTTCCTTCAAGGTGTAGTTTAAGGCTGCTTTTTACACCTTTGCTGTTCCCTTCCCCCTCCCCAACAACTGCTAGTTCCCTCTCTCTCTAATTATCTTGTATTTGGTGTTTATTATATACATATTTATTCCTTTTTTTAATTGTGTGTTTTTTAATCATCAAAAAACTATATTCTATCCCTACAACTTTCCTTTTCCCATTTGAGAACAAAAGAAAAGCAAAACCCCTGTTACAAACATATATAATTAAGCAAAACAAATTTTTGCATTGACCATATCCAAAAAAAACCCATCTCGTTCTATACACGTATAAAAGTCCTTCACCTCTCTTATCAAGAGATAGGTAGCATGTTTTATCATTAGTCCTCTGGAATCATAGTTGGTCAGTACACAGATTAGACTCTAATTCTTTCAGAGTTGTTTGTTTTTACCATATTATGGTCACTGTATAAATTGTTCTCTTGTTTTTGTGCACTTCACCCTGCAGCAGTTCATATAAGTCTTTCCGGGTTTCTCTGAAACCCTTCATCATTTCTTACGGCACAGTAGTATTCCATCAGATTCCCATTCTTTGTGATTTCAAAAAGAGCTATAAATATTTTTGTATATCCTTAGGGTTTGTTCTGCCTTCCTGATGCAGTATATCACCTGTTGAGTGAAATGAATTTCTGTATTCAGCTATGTCTGTGTGTTTTGCCATCCTTTGACTAGAAAAGATGAGAATGAGGTTCAAGTGACACTCATTCCCCCGACTTTGTTTTTGTATATGTCTACCGATGCACCCTGATTTTGTGAGATAAATTTCCCTAACCTTCCCCCACCCTTCACCCCCAATGGATTCCTCTTCTCTCTTTCCATTCTTTTCTTAAGATCATCAAGACATAATAGAACCACTGCCAGGCCTGTCTAATTAGACTCCCTCTATGACCCCTGATAATGATTAGGTTCAGAGGGGACACATGTATCATCTCCCCCTATTAGAATGTAAGCAGTTTAAGTCCCTTCTGGTTGTTTATTCGTGTTCACCTTTTTAAGTTTCTCTTAACTCCCTTGTTTGAGCTTTTTATTTTCTATACAGCTCTGGTCTTTTCATCAGCAATGCTTGGAAGTCCTTTATTGTATTAAAAATTCATTTTTCCCTCATGGGATTATACTTAGCTTTACTGGGTAAGTTATTCTTGGCTATAACTATATATATCCTTTGCCTTCTGAAATACTGTAACCTAAGTTCTCTGCTCCGGAGTGGTGGCTGCTAAATCCTTAAGTACTTGAATTCTTTATTTCTGGCTGCTTGCAGTATTTTTCGTTTGACTTGAGAGCTCTAGATTTTGGCTATAATGTTCCTAGGAGTTTTCATTTTGAAGTTTTTTCAGGAGATTGATTCTTTCTATTTCCACTCTGCTCTCTGACTCAAGGGATCACATAGTTTTAAGATTTCTTAAAATATGATGTCTAGGTTCTGTTTTTGGTCTTGATGTTCAGATAGTCCAGTGATTCTTAAATTTTTTGTCTCTTTCCAGTTTAGTTGTTTTTGCCTTGTCTTACATTTTCTTCTATTTTTCAAGTCTTATGACTTTGTTTTAACATTTCTTTTTGCTCATGGCGTCATTTACTTCTAGTTGATCCAGTCTGTTTTCAGGGAGTTTGTTGCTTGGGCAATTCCCTTTCCAATTCTTTCTTTCATAGCTCTCGTTTCCCATTTTTTCCTCTAGTACTTTTATTTCATTTATAAAAGCGTTTTAACCTTTTTTAAAAACTCTTTCTTCATCTCTTCCAGGAATTCTACTTGAATTTGAGCAAAATCTGTGTTTTTTCTTTGAGCCTTTACTTAAAGGTGTTTTAGAGTCGGTTTTCTTCTTCTAGATTTGTGTCTTTAGTATCCCTGTCACCATAACAGCTTTTTGAAGAGGGATTCTTTTTTGTTTGTTTGTTTGTTTGTTTGCTTATTCTTCCAGCCTACTTCTTGATTTTGGATTTGATGTTAGTTCTGGGCTCTATGAACTTTTGAAGGGATGGTCTGGGTTGATCCTATTGCTGATTTCTTGGGATATTGATTGAGAGTTGTGTTATTCCAGTTTCAGGAACAGCTCAGGCTTAAGACTATCTGAAAGCTTTCAAAATAGTGTGATCCAGGGCAAAGTCTGATTGTTACCCCCTTGATTTGAGTCTGCAAATTCCTGACCTGAATTTGGGTGTGAACAACAGGACACTGCTGCTGGATTCAGTCACTATCAACCAGCTGGGAAGCTCTTCAGGTTCAGAATGACAGAACTGTAGCTTCCCCTTTGATGTAGATTCCTTCTCCAGTTATTCCTCTGCAGGCTTCAGACTAGTGTGGAAGCTAAAACTAAAACACCCCCCACCCACCCCACCCCACCACCACCCACCCCCATTCCTAGTGTCAGAACTTAACACCAATGCTACTTTCTTCTGAACTTATTTCTCTCTACCACCTAGTATGTAGGATAACTCCTTACCCCCAGAGTGCCAACCCTAGGCACACATGTCCCTTCCTCAGTCCACCCTATATCTGTGATCTGGAACTGGATATTGGCCAACAGAGCTACCAGATGGTACCCATTCCTGTTGTGGTGCCTCTGTATGGGTACTGGGCCTCCTCTTGCCCTCATGCACAGCCTGTCCCTACCAATGCAGGGAGTACTCCATGCAGCTGTTCCCAGTCAGACACCATCTGTAGTGTCCACAGACTTCTCTCTATCTGTTTCCCTGTGCAAAGTGAGTCATTGTGACTTTCTTGGATTCCCCCATCAGAATTCAGTCTGGTGCATTTTCTAGATCTGTTTAGAGGAGTTTGGGGGTAGGAGAGGTAGAACTTGCTGTACTGCTTTCTGCTGCTCCACTATCTTGGCTTTGTCTTTTATATTTATTCTTTATATGCAGATTTATGTAGATAGTGTCCCTCCCAATAGAATGTAAACTCTTTGAGAGCAGGGATTGTTTCATATTTTGACTTTGTATCCCTAGCACGTGTGACAGTACCCAATACTAGGTATTTAATGGAAGATGCTTAATGAATGCTTATTGATTTATTGATTGGTTTAATTAGCCTGTCAGACTGCCAGTTTTAGGGCTCCATCACAAAAGAGCCCAATCACATGTCCTGAAACGTCATAGATTTAAGGCATTTCTCTGCTGAAAGCATCTAATAACAAAGTCTAACATGTAAATGGCCATTTGTCTCACCCACAAGCCCTTTTCTTTATGATACCAATCTGTTTCTAGGCTTTTATCTAGAATGGATGTAACCCTACATCTCATCTGTGCCATTGATGAGATTGTGAATGATTACAGCATTTTTGAAGCTCCATTATTGTATTAAATTGGTTGGGCATGTTGATATGAACTGCTCCTTTGGAAAGGAAAGAGAAGGGTTTTTTCCAGAATAGAACAGTAGTACTTCTTTTGGTCAGTTCCACTTCAGTGACTGTCTTCTGTTTGGGATGTAGGTTTTTTCCACATCTTTTTTGAGCTATTCAGCATTCAAGTTTGGGTCTAAATTTTACAGCAAAGATTCCCAGGAGGCTAGTTTGATTTTGATTTGGGAACTGTCTTGAGGGGTTGTCTTCAGCTCCATCATAATGGCAAGCAACCTAAAACTATATGTTGAAGTAAACCTTCTACTCCCCCTTCACATATCAAGGCTTATTTCTCAAGTATCACTGAGTTTCCATAGGGCTATAGCTGGAACAAGGGAAAAATCTTCTGAGAGGATTGAATTACTTGTAGCAAAAGCTATACTCATTTGCAAAATTACTTTTTGAACAAATAATTTACCTTCTCAAAAAATCAAAGATTTATGAACCATGGCTTGTAGAGAGTAAAAGTAAGACTCAATTTGATAAAATATACCAAATTATCCCTTAATAGGACTGCTCCTCATAGCTGTCTGTTTGTCTGCTTCCCAGTTTATTTTGCTGCCTCTGTTTCCCATGACTCCCTTCTAGCTAGTAAAATTCAGTAAAAGTAAACCCAGGCACGTTCTTTCTAAGCAAGATAACAGTTTATTAACAAGGCATGAACCTATTAATAAAGGGGTCTAATGACTGCCTCAGTTTCTAGCCAAAAGACAAAGAATTGAAGGTGCAACTCATTCTTATAAGTATAGAACAAAGAACAGAACAGAGTAGGTTAGAAAATAATACAGTTGGTTATAGGGTTGACAGCATCATGGAGGTGAGGGCAGCATGATTGGTTACATTAAGGAAAGTGGGCATACACACATGGGCTTAGGACCACACCCCTCCCTGTCTTAGAGAAATGATTTGTGGATTTATGGAACCCAGCTGCTTCCTGAAGCCATTGACCAGGGATGTGGACTCACTGGCTCCTGGTGGGCCAAGACCACCTTTAACTGGGCAAAGATAAGCAGAGATGGGACCAGGTCAGCTTGTGTGCTTTCAAGGATAACACACAGATGTGATGGAATTTCTCAGGAGCTGAAGTTATGAGGGATAACAAACTTCCTTGGCACACAGTGATTTGCAGATGGCGCTATGATAACAGTTACCTTAAAATTAAGAGTGTTTTATGAGAGTATTGAACTTCTAAACTTTAGCTCAGTTTTTCTTTAACTAGCAGTGATCAATAGGGAGAATAAACTGTGACATCTAAGTTGTGAGAGAAAGACAGCTTTTGAACTCATGAGTTTCTTCACTCAGAGGCAAAGAAGCAGCTTAGGTTTGTTATATGAGGTTTCAGAACAAAATCATTTACAGGGTGGAATCATATATAAAATACAGGCTCAAACTTACAAAATAAAATCACTTACGCAGTAAAATCAAATGGAAAATACATAATCAATGGATGATTTTAACACCTTCCATAAAGTAGAAAAATGAGAAGTAACCAATGGTGGAAAGCCAATCTCTTATGTTCTTTTCTCCTTTCTCTTTTCCTTATGATCATATTGAGAACTTTGACCATCATATAAAATATATAGTTCCACACAGCCCCCAACCTACCACCCTCTGTCCTTTGTTTAAGAATTTTGCAAAAATGAGTTAAATTGCAAGAATCTAAGACATCTCCAAAAGTCTCACAATGGAAAATGCTGTCCACATCCAAAGAAATAACTATGGAGTTTGAATGCAGATCAAAGCATACTAGCTGCTCTTTTTTTTCTTCTGTTATGTTTTGTTTCCTCTTTCTTGTGGCTCCTTCTATTGGTTCTGATTCTTTCTTACAACATGACTAATGTGAAAATATATTTAATAGGAATCTATACGTATAGCCTATATCAGATTGCATGCCATCTTGGGGAGGAAAGTGGGGAGGGAGGGGGAGAAAAATTTAAAGCTCAAAAGCTTATGGAAGTTATTGTTGATTAATCAAAATTAATTAATTTTTAAAAATGAGTTCAATTTCAGACCTCTGTTAGTGATGAAAGATACATTTTTGGACATGGCCGTTAATGGGATTTTGTTTTACTTAACTATGCATATTTGTTATGAAGGTATTGTTTTTTTCTTTTTTCTTTTCTTTTTTTCCTGAAATGGAAAGGAAGAGATGAGAAGGAGGGGGGCATTAAGAGATAAAAGTCTTCCCCCACCCTCTTAATGAAAATACAATGGGAAAAAAGCTAGAAGGAATCACAAACAAACTAGGACTCTTTGAATCTATATGTTGAATCCATTATGTATTTTAAAAGAAAAGCAAGCTCTACGTAGTAGAAATTAGCATTTTCATATACAGCCCTTTCCTGTTCTGTGGTGTATATGGGAATGCTATTTTTATTTGGTGTTTAAGTTCAGGACTGAAAAAAGAAAAGGAAGAGAAAATTAATAAAATTATTTACTCTTCCTACTAAAGATTGTGAACTTTGAGGCAAAACAGAGAAAGGATATATAGTAAACAAAATTTCATTATGTCTTTGTATGGCAATGAATAGGTTCCATTTTAAATGTTTATCTCCCCTGAATATTTTCCTTTTCCTTCTTTTCAGCACTTTGTTAGTGAACGTAAATATGATGAGGATCTCGGACGGGTAGCCCAGTTCACATGTGATATTGACACGCTGAAGATGAGCATTGATTCATTTGGACAAGGTGAGATAGTGAGACTATTGGTGCTGAGTAGGGTTGGTGATAAGAAAGAGTCCTTCTAGTGGAAGGAGGGACAAAGCATGAAGTGCTGGTTGAGTCTAAAGTCCTAGTTTCTTTCCTGAAATTCAATAATATAAGGCACTTAAATCCTCTTTCCCTAAGTTTCTTCATCTATAAAAATGAGGTTGGGATGGTTGTGGAATTTAGCACGATACAATGGCAGAAAATTGAATTTAGACTCAGAGAAGCTGGGTTTGAACCCTGTCTCTGCCACTTACTACCTGTGTGACCTTGAACCTATCATCTCACCTCTCTGGGCTTCAGTTTTCTCATCTGTAAAATAAGAAGCTTGTGCTCAACAACTACTAAGGTCCCTTCCAGTTCTCAAACTGTGAGCTTTAGAAAATGCTTTTAGGACCTGCTGTAAACATTTTTAGCTCTGTAGATATGACTCCTCAGGTATTTTTAATTTACTATGATAAGTCATTTGCTTCTGTACAAAGAATTCTATTTGGCTGGAGATCCTTTTAGACTTTTTGCCTTAACAATAATAATAATAAAAGCTAGTATTTCTATTAGTGCCCTCTATGTGCCAGGCAAAACATTTTGCAAATATTATCTCATTTGATCCTCACAAAATCCCTAGGAGGTAGGTGCTATTATTAGGCCCATTTTGAAGTTGAGGAAACAGACAGACAGAGGTTAAGCCACACAGCTTTTGGGTGTTTGAGTTCAGATATGAACTTGGCTCTTTTTGACTCCCAAGCCCAATGCGCTACATACTATGCCGCCTAATTAATCCTACAGGTGAAAGATTGGGCCTGGGGCACCCATGAAGTAAGAGCCAGGGATCTAGGTCTGAGGAGTATGAATCAGGCGGATTGCTTGAGTTCAGAGTTCTGAACTGCGGTAAAGCTACGCAATGTCTGACACCCTTGGAAGCAAGGCCTGCCAAGCCATATAAAAGGTCTCATACTGATCAGTAATGGGGATGAGCCTGTGAATTGCCACTGCACTTCCATCCTAAGCAAGCTAGGTAGACCCAGTCTCACAGATCTTATTATTAGTCCCATATTGAAAACAGAAGTCTGGGAGAAATTTTCAAACCATTGAATAAAACATTTATTTGGAATCTTCCTGGCATGAGTTTATTTCTGTTTTACTTGGAACTAGGAGTCATTTTTGTAAAGAAGAAAAGACTTTGGTAAGATATATGAATTGTGAAGATTATTCCAACTCAGCTTTAACTCCTCTGTCTTATTCCTCTTTTACAAAAATGTGTATTTTGTAATGTTCCTTGTGTAGGAATTTTTAAAATTATTTATTTTTAGCATTTTTAAAAAAAATTTTAAGTTCCAGATTCCTTCCTTCCCTTCAGTCCCCCACCTATTGAGAAGACAAATAATATGATATTGGTTTATACATGTGAAGTCATGTAAAACATTTCCATGTAAGCCATGTTCTTGCATAGGAACTTGAAAAAATTGCCTATCTTCCTATTTCCAGATTCAATCAGGTACTAGAACTTAAGTCCACAGGAGGTGAAAAGGTATCTGCCAAGAGTCACCAGTCAGATTACGAGAGATGGGGGTGCGGGGGGAAGAGTACTGCTATTCTCAGGTCTGTTCTTTGGTCCTAGAATGCCTCCTCAGTATTATAATTATTATTTAGTCTCCACAGAATGGTGGAGTATGTTCATCCCTGAGGCTTTCTTACCCATGCTCTTGGAATCTATATGTAAGGAAGACAATTCAGTTTTTAGAACAATTAAATATCTATTGTTTGGGGAGGAGACGAAGAAGAAATTCTTTCCTGGGGTCAGGGCCATAATTTTTCCTTTAATACCTCAAACTGTTTTTCCTGTAAAATGTCATTAGGCAGGGTTGGTTTTTTTATCCTCTTAAACTTCTCATTGAGAAGTGAAGAAAGGGGGAAGCTTCATTATTCCATGCCCTTGAACATGAGCTATTAATGTTTGCCTTTTAGTGTCCCATCCAAAGAACAGCTACTCAACCAGATCCCGGTGTAGCTCAGTTACATCTGTGTCGTTGAGCAGCCCCGATGATACAACTGTTCCGTCCAGTTCCACCTGTGCCTCTGCTCCTAGCCTTACAAACGCCAACAAGAAAAACCCACCGACAGGAGAGATGCCTCCTGCTGTAGCAAATCCCAGCAGCCGGTCCTACCAGCCTCATAGAGAGGTAACTTGACGTTCCCCAGTGAGTTTGGATGAAAAGCCATTGTATTAAAAAGCTGACAGACTGATAGCTCAAAACCACCCAGTTTTCAACATGTGTTTAGCTTGATTTCCTTCCCTCTTCATACTGTTCTGAACCCCTCAAGTCCCACATAGTTACAGAGGGAGCATTTGGTACGTTCTCAGCCATCAGCTGCATTTTTCGTTTTGGCAGTCATCCTAGCTGCTGTGGGCTGAACTGCCCATTAATTACTCACAGCAGGAATTATGCACTGATCTCAAAGTAGGCAAGCCCACTAGAGGGCAATAGAAGACACTTCATTTTAATCTTTCTTCTGAAAGCAGCTCCCTACCAATATAGCACAGGACCAGTAGAAGAAAAGGGAAATGACCAGGATTGAGGTAGAGTAGATGGGGGGTGGAAAGCAACGGCCTGAAAGTTGAAATCAGTCTCAGTCCTTGAGGGAAGAATTTTATCATTTAGTTTGGAGGAAAAACATTTTAGAAATCAAAATCAGTGTTGTTTTGTTTTTCTAAGAACTTATAGCATGTGTAGCAGTCTTGGTATCTAACCTACTACGCTGTAGCCTCTTTAGGTTCTAGTAAGAAAGATGCACTCATTTTATGTCACTTTGTACACAGTAGCATGATTTCATCTCAAGTCTGTGGTATAATGAAGCACTTTGTAATAGTTTTAATTAACATCAAATAGGTATGTATTCTCTTTCCAAATTTCTTCAAATTGTAAAAAAGGTCAAGACAATGATATGACACCCATCCATGGTAGACAAGAACAAATCCTTGAATGTGTTCCTTTGGTAGTATTCTCTTTCATACATTCCCCAGCCTGTTTCTTGGGTAAAGAGGAGGTTGGGGATGGTAGAGAGATTAATAAACACTCAGTTTTCATGGGTTCTGATGCTTTAGTTTGGGTTGGGGTGATCGATTGCTTTCTGCTAAAAAGAATCTTGAGAGATACCCAAGTTCCAGTCTGGGAATTCCTAAGTAACACTTCTAAGGACAAGACACTGTTGCTGATATTTATTCAAGTCTGTCTTCTTTGTTTTCCAGGTGTTGCAGGGGAATAGGAGAGGAGGGCAAGGATACCGTCCCCAAGGCCAGAGGTCTAATGGCCCCATGAACCAAGGGCGACATGACAACATGGGCCGTTACCGAAATGGCTCATGGTATCAGAATGGGTCCAGATATCAGAATGCTCCACAGTCTCCAGGAAACACAAATGATCGAGAGCAGACCCACTCAGCAGGGACCCATGGAACTGGAACCATCGTGGAGCCAAGCCAGGCCAGCCCCTCATCCAAAAAGGGGCGTTCAGGCCCAAACACCGCTGAAAATAAGGGGCTCCCTCAGCGCAAACCCAGGGCCTGCCAGCCTGAAGCAGTGAACTCCTGAGGGGGATCCCATTAGGCTTCTTCCTTTAATGCAATTCAAATTGATAACTGGACTATAGGAAACATGTAGTTAGGTTTAATAACAAAGAGAAGTTTACATTTATCATTTTTGTGCCACTCTAAATATTTTTGTCTCTTCCCATTCCCTGTTCACTTTTTTCAGAAGGGAGGCTGTTTTCTCCCTTGTCTTATCAAGTAAGATGGATCAGTCTACTTGGTCATTTTCAACCGGGATCAGAGGCAGCTGTTGTTAAGTCTGCCTAAGGCAAGAAATCCCCTTGCCCAACACCCCATGCCTTCTCAATTCTCTTTAGAGGCCTGAATCACTGATTCCACTTTGGGGGCTGGATTCATGAGGGGTCTAGTCAGACCTTGCCCTATTGTCTTTCTAGTCCAGGCAGATGCCACAAATACCTCCCAGGGTGGGAACACTTTATTGGTTGGAAGAAGAATTTCAGGCACATTTGGGATTCCGCTTCTGTTTCCAGTGTGTGCTGGAGAATCAAATTGGGTTTTCTATCTTGCTTGGCACTATAACCTAGCCTGCAATCTCTTTTCCAAAAAAGTGAAAGCCTTTCTTCCTGTGATCTTAAACAAAAAGCCAGGAGGCTGGTGGGAAGTCATACAAGTAAAGAGAAAAGAAAAAAAAGTTTCCATGTTTTAATGGGGGTGGGAATCTTTTTTTCTCCACCTCCTAAATTTCATTCTGATCCTGAACTAAATTTATAGCAGCATAATTAGCAGTGCTAATACAAGGTGTTACCCGTCAAAAAATTACTACTGTCACTCTTTATAGTTGTATAAATAAAAACAATCGCATAAATGTTCTCACATTTGGTGCTTCACAGCAGCAATCGACTTCATTTCATTGTTTCTTGATATGATTTGTTCTAGGCTAAAATGAGGGTGTCTTGTTCCCAAGGGCCAGAGAGATCTTAGAGGCAGTCTAGTCCATCCCAAAGAGGTTAAATAACTTGCCCCAGGTAACACTGGAAGGAGCCGTTGGAGGGTTTCGGCCCTGGTCCTCCAAATTCAAAGGCAGTACTCTTTCCCTAGTGCCACATTGCCTTGTTATCCAGTGCTTAGATTGAAAACCAAATTAAAATATGGAAAGGTACAATAAGCAGATCAACTTGTTCTGTGTGGGAAAAGGAGGAAAGAAAAGTTAAGGGTGACCTTTCAAAGGACCAGCTTAGAAAAGTCACCTTTACTGCCATTCGCCCCTAGTCAACAAACATTAAGCCCGCTCTGTGCAGGCACTGAGCTAAATTCTGGGGATACAAAAAAAAAAAAAAGAAGCAAAAAACAAACCAGCAAAAATAGTCCCTCCTTTCAAGGAGCTCACATCCTAATTGTACAAATAAGCAAAGATTGGCACAAGGGATTGTGCCAGACTAAGATTAAGGAATCAATTGAAGACCACTCATCCTTTCTCATATTCAGTTAGAGGAAGAGTGAGCATTAGTAGTGTAATGTAGCCCTCCCTATACCTGACCAGAAGCTGCAGAATCCCCTCCCAGAGCCTGCAGTTTAAAAAGGGTGGTGCTTTTTTGTTTCCCTCTAGTCTGAAACACAAACTACAAGTAGCCACCACACAGACCTTAGCAACCACTACACTCTGTGGCTACAGCTGAGCTAGTGGGGTTACAGTTGTTTGAGGGACTTGTGTGCATGTGTTTATATACACACACGTGTATATATGTGTGGGGATTGTGTACACACATGCACTCTCACATAAAAAACTTAAGTCTTTATCTCAGGGACTGACCTTAGATCCTAAGAGTACTGTCCCCTCCTACTTGAATTGTAGATAATCTGATGTCCAATTAGCATAGCAGCCTGCTAGGTAAAAGAGTCTTTCCTGCTTTTCTGAGTACTTGCTTATGCTGGCTTGAAAAACAGTCATAGAATCTGAACAAACCTTGAGGGATTATGTATTTTGTTGGTCACTTCATGAGAGTTACAACTAACATGTGGACAAATGAATAGCCGTGGTTTTTTTCAAGTTATCCTTTAAATCAAAATGCCTTTGTTCTGTCTCAGAATTAAATCTGCTTTGAGGAAAAGTTTAAACTAATTCCAAAAACCAATTTAAAATTAAAACCTGGCTCGTGTAATGTCACATATCCCATGATTTTTCCCTCAGTGAAGATTTTGGCTTTTGGAGAAAAGTATGAAATTCTTGGTACCACCCAGAATCCTTCCTTCTACTAGGAAAGGAAGAAGGGAATGAACGTTTATGTAATACCTTATTATGTGCCAGGCACTGGCACAAATTGTATTATAAATATTTGATCTTCACAATAATCCTGGGAAATAAGTACTATTATCCCCATTTTTCAATTTAAGAAACAGGCAAACAGTTAAGTAACTTGCCCAGGGTCACAGCTAGTAATGTCAGAGGTTGAATTTGAGCTTAGATCTTCCTGACTCCAGACCCAGCACTCTAGCTGCTGCACCACCAGCTACTACTAGGGAGCTTTGCTTTGATGTCACTAAAACCTTCCATTCAGTGATTTTGTTGAACACTACCTAGACCCTATTTAGGCTCCAGAAATAGAATAGAACCTATATTCAATAAGTATTTCTGTATTCCTGTCTGACATGTGTAGTGTACTGTGCTGGGTCATAGGAATGAAAAAAAAAAAAAACCAAGGGAGGGAAAAGTGCTTTGTATGTACAGAGGACCAGGTGAGAAAAAGAGTGCCATGAAAGGGAATGATGTGAAATCAGCCCCCAGCCTAAGAAGAGCTTTTATGTTTTAAGTTGAGGAGTTTATATTTTGTTGAAGAAGCAGCCATGATCCTCTGAAGATTGGAAAGGGGGGAGGGGGTTGGAGGTGAGAGGAAGGGCATGGTCAGACCTACACTTGTAATTATATCTTCACAGTTCTGTGAAAGATTGGAGAGGGGAGACACTGGAAGAGGAATGCCAACCGATTGCAAAGAATTACCAAATAAGAAGTGATGAGGGTCTCTGCTGACTGGGTGAATGATCTGAAGGGAATGGAGATGAAAGATGTGGAGATAAAATGGACAGCTGGTCATTGGGTTGACTATGGGGATGAGGAAGGGAGGAGAGTTGAGAATGAATTAAGTTGCAAACCTTAGTTAACTGGAAGGGTGGTGTCCTTGAAAATATAGAGAAATTTTGAGGACAGCAAAGGAAGAGGTAGATGTCTAAAGGGGGATGATGAGTTCTATTTTGGACGTATCATGTTTGAGAAGCTAAGGGAGCATGCATGTGAAAATGTATGGTGTGCAGTTGAGCAGAACTGGAGCTTAGGAGAGAAGTTAGAGCTAGACATATAGATCTGGGAGTCATCTGCAGAGATGATAATTGAGGCCATTGGAGCTGATGAGAGAGAAAGTACAGAGAAGAAAAAAGGGCCCAGGACAGAGTCTGTACCTCATGTTAGGGTATGAAGTAGGCAAGTAGGAACAGAATCAGGGAATAGCGTTTAGAAAAAACCCAGAGCAGAGAGAGTATCCCCTAGAAGGAGCTTCACGGCTATCCTACCTCTGGTCCAGTGGAAGGGGCTGAGTGAAAGTTGTGTATGTATTTGAAGAGAGAATGTACCAAAGACTATGCCAGAATCTCAGAATCTAAGTGCAGGGGATCTTAACTTTTTGTATGTGTTGTGGCAGTCTGGTAATGCCTATGGATGCAGAATACTGTTGGGGTTTTTTTTTTAATTCATAATTGAAGAAAATGCTAAATTTCAGAGGCTAGTGGAAATAAAGATTTTTTTTTGTTCCATTCAAGTTCAGACACCCTTGAAATCTACCCACATACCTCTTGAGGGTCTATGGACCCCCTGGGTAAGAAATTTCTGTACCTGATGCAATTTGGATGTCAATGCGTGTCCCTTCTACGATATCCCTCAAAAGTCGTCATCACAACACTAAAGGATCTTCAGTGAGAAAGAACCAACTACCTCAATGCAGGGTGTTTTTCCTTTCAGCAAGCCTCAATCTGAACCTCTGCTACTTCTTTTATTCCTAGTTCTTGGAGGCAGTAAAACAAATTTAGTTCTTTGATATGGCAGCTCTGTAAACATGAAGACAACTATTTTGTTTCCCTACTAAGAGAAGTCTTCTATTCAAGTTGAACACCTTAAAAATCCTTCAGCCTCTTAGCTGCACTCCTCTGAACCATCTCCTGCTTATCTCTGTCATTCCTAAAATTTGATTTCCAAACTTGAACGTAATTGTCCAACTGTGGTTTGACCACAGAAGAGTACAGTGGGGCTATTAATAATAAAGTTTTCAAAGCACTTTACATATATTATCTCACTTGATTTTCACAACAACCTTATAAAGTACGTGCTATTATCGCCATTTTATAGATGAGGAAACAGGCCTAGATAGGTTAAGTGGTTTGCCCAGAGTCACACTACTAGTGAGCTGAGGCAGGATCCAAACTTGGGTCTTCTCCACTTCCAATACTCCATTGTGCTACTTCTATTACCTCCCTCAGTCTGGGTGTATACCTCCCATTGCATTTGCTTTTTTGACTGCCATAACACACTATTGTAAAATAGTTTGCTAAAACTCCCACTTTTTTTTTTCCGCATGAACTTTCTAGTGATGCTTCCCTTATTTTATACTTTTGCTCTTTTTTCTTTTTTTTTTTTTTTTTTGGCGGAGTTGATTTTATTGTGCACCCATAGGCTGAAGAAGAAACATAATTTCTGGGACATTTTTGTCATGTTGTATTATAGTGTTCATGATAATTATTTACAAAAAGATCATCTTGAAAATAATTGCAACTTACATGATCACATCTGTTGCAGTTGATGAAGGCATATTCTTTTTTTATATATTAAACATTAATTTATTTATTTTTAGTTTTCAACATTCACTTTCACAAGATTTTGAGTTCCAGATTCTCTCCCCATCTCATCCCCTCCTCCCACCCCAAGACTGCATACATTCTGAATACCCCTTCCCCTAATCTGCCTTCCCTTCTATCACCACCCTGCCTTCTCTTATCCCTTTCGCCTTCTGTTTTCCTGTAGGGCAGGATAGATTTCTATACCCCACTGCCTGCGTATCTTATTTCCCAGTTGCATGTGAAAACAATTTTTAACATTTGTTTTTAGGGGCAGCTAGGTGGCATAGTGGATAGAGCACCAGCCCTGAAATCAGGAGGACTTGAGTTCAAATCCAGCTTCAGACCAAACACTTGACACTTACTACCTGTGTGACCCTGGGCAAGTCATTTAACCCCAATTGCCTAAAAAACAAAACAAAAAAAACATTTGTTTTTAAAACTTTGGGTTCCAGATTTTCTCCCTTCCTCCCTCCCCACCCACCCTCATTGAGAAGGCAAGCAACTCGATACAGGTTATACATGTGTAGTGAGGCAAAACACTTCCATAGTAGTCATGTTGTGAAAAACTAGCTGTATTTCCCTTCATCCTATCCTGCCCCTCCCCTTTACGCTAGTCTCTCTTTTGACCCTGTCCCACCTCAGAAGTGTTTACTTCTGATTACCACCTCCCCCAATCTGCCCTCCCTTTTATCCTCCCCTTGCTCTCTTATCTCCTTCCCCCTTATTTTCCTGTAGGGTAAGATAGATTTCCAGACCCAATTGAATGTGTATGTTATTCCCTCCTTAAGCCAAATCCTATGAGAATAAGACTCATTCCCTCTCACCTTCCCCCACTTCCCCTCCCCTGTAAAAGCTTTCTTCTTGTCTGTTTTATGTGAGATAATTTATCCCATTCTACCTCTCCCTTTCTCCTTCTCCCAGTATAATCCTCTCTCACCCCTTGATTTTATTTTTTAGATGTTGCCCCTTCATCTTCAATTTACCCTGTGCCCTCTCTCTCTCTCTCTCTCTCTCTCTCTCTCTCTCTCTCTCTCTCTCTTCTCTCTCTCTCTCTCTCTCTCTGTCTCTGTGTGTGTAGATATATAGATATATATGTAGATAGTTATAGATATATCTAGAGAGAGAGAGAGAGACAGAGATAAATAAATAATTTTTTCCCCTCCAACTACCCTAATACTGACAAAGGTCTCATGAGTTACAAATACCATCTTTCCATGTAGAAATGTAAACAGTTTGATCTTCATAAGTCCCTTACGATTTCTCTTTTCTGTTTAATTTTTCATGCTTCTCTTGAGTCTTGTATTTAAAAGTCAAATTTTCTATTCATCTCTGGTCTTTTCCTCAGGAATGCTTGAAAGTCACCTATTTCACTGAATGACTATTTTTTTACCCTGAAGGATTATACTCAGTTTTGCTGGGTAGGTGATTCTTGGTTGTAATCCTATCTCCTTTGACATCCAGAATATTATATTCCAAGCTCTCCAATCCCTTAATATAGAAGCTGCTAAATCTTGTGTTATCCTGATTGTGTTTCCACAATACTTGAATTGTTGCTTTCTGGCTGCTTGCAATATTTTCTCGGTGACCTGGGAACTCTGGAATTTGGCTATAATATTCCTAGGAGTTTTCCTTTGGGGATCTCTTTCAGGAGGTGATCAGTGGATTCTTACCATTTCTATTTGACCCTCTTGTTCTAGAATATCAGAGCAATTTTCTTTGATAATTTTTTGAAAGATGATATCTAGGCTCTTTTTTTGATCATAGCTTTCAGATAGTCCAATAATTTTTAAATTATTTCTCCTGGATCTGTTTTCCAAGTCAGTTGTTTATCCAATGAGATTACAATTTCTTGATTTCTTATAAAGTCACTAGCTTCCATTTGCTTCATTCTAATTTTTAAGGAAGTATTTTCTTCAGTGAGCTTTTGGACTTCCTTTTCCATTTGACCAATTCTGCTTTTTAAGGCATTCTTCTCATTGGCTTTCTAGACTTCTTTTGCCATTTAGGTTAGTCTATTTTTTAAGGTGTTATTTTCTTCAGTATTTTTTTGGGTCTCCTTTAGCAAGCTGTTGACTTGTTTTTCAAGATTTTCTTGCATCACTCTCATTTCTCTTCCCAGTTTTTCCTCTACTTCTCTTACTTGCTTCTTAAAATCCTTTTTGAGCTCTTCCATGGTGTGGGACTGATTCATATTTTTCTTGGAGGCTTTGGATGTAGGACCTTTGACTTTGTGTCTTCTGGTTGTATGTTTTGATCTTCTTTGTCACCAAAGAAAGATTCTATGGTCTGACTTTTTTGCGAAGTTTGCTCATGTCCCAGCCAATTACTTGAGTTTTAAACTCTTTGTTAAGGTAGGGGTCTGCTTTCAGTGTGGAGAATGTACTGTCCCAAGCTTCAGGAGTTTTGTGCAGCTGTTTTCAGAGATACTTCTAGGGATCTATAAATTTTCAGTTCTTCCCAGGTGGTATGATCAAGGGTGAGGTGCTTCCTGCTTTCCTGGCCTGTGCTCTGGTCTATAAGTGACCACAAGCACTCTTTTCTGCCTTGGAATTGTGAGGAGGATTCTCTCTTCACCACCACTACAAGCTCCACCACACCAGCGCTCCTCCTCTTCCCAGGACCAGCACCCAGAACTGCAACCCAGATCTAAGCATGGACAAAGCAAGAGAATCCTGCCTTAGCACCAACAAGGAGATCCCTATAATCCTCCTCTGATTAGCCACTCAATTCCCTCTCCATCTGTGGACGGAGAGCTTTGGAAGCAGCAGTTGCCACTCTGGGTCTGTGCCGGGACTGGGGTGGGGACCAAGCTCCTTTCTCGCTGAGGTACGATAGACCTTTCCTACTGACCTTCTAAGCTGTCTTTGGCATTTGTGGGTTGAGAAGTCTGGAAACCGCCGCAGCTCCCCTTGATTCAATCCCCTGAGGACTGCTCCAGGTTTGCTGAGGCTTGGTCTTTGCCTGCATGGCCCATATGGCACTGTGCTCCTCTACCAGCCCGGCACAATAGACCTTTCCAATCAATCATGCAGGTTGTCTTGGACTGGAAATTTGTTTCACTCTGCCTTTTTATGGGTTCTGCTGCTCTAGAATTTCTTTAGAGCCATTTTTTACAGGTATTTGGAGGAGAGCTCAAGCAAGTCACTACTTTTATTTCACCATCTTGGCTCTACCCCTATTTTATACTTTTGAAATTGATTTAAACCTAAACCTAAGATTTTACATCATCCATTAAAAATTTTATCTTTAAGCATCCATCTTATTAGATGGAGCCCAATATTCTAGGCTATTCATCTAACGTGCTATCTACAAATTTGATAGTTGCACCATCTGTGTCATTGAGTGATGAATAATAATGTCAACAGCACACTATCAAAGAACAGATCCCTGGAATACACCACTAGAGACCCTCCTTCCACATTGACACAGTCCCATTTACTTTTCAGGGTTTGACCATTTGAGCAGTTTTAAATCTACCGAACTGCTGCCATCTAACCCACATCTCTCCATATTTTCCCCAAGGAAAGAGTATGGGAGGCTTTATCAAATGCTTTGCTAAAACCCAGGCACATCGTAACTGCAGCACTCCACTGATCCTTCCTGAAAACACTGCATCCCTAGCCACCCTCTCCCATACTGCATGTGCCTTCTTTCCTAGAGCTGGTCCCTCCCACCCACCACAACCAGCTAGGAGGGAAAGTGGGCATGTTTCTAAGTGGTCTTAACTGCCATTTGCAGGTCCTCCCTGTATACTTCCACTCAGTGATCTCTTTTCCTCTTGAGTTTCTTACCATTCAAATATTTCAGGGATCCAGATCCTAGTAGCAGTTATAGATTTATTTATAGATCCCTAGAAGTATCTCTGAAAACAGCTGCACAGCAGGTAGTTTTCCCTCTTTTCTGGAGTTCAGGACTAAGCAAATGGTCTTCCATTCCACCCCTAACACCTTCCTTTATACTTCAACTTTACATATTGATGCCCTTTCAAATACCCTTACTTCCCAGTTGGTCAACTCCCTCAACTTGCAGTCTACACTTTCACTCAGTCACACAGTCAGGGATGATCATAGCCTTGATCTTACCCACAAGTGTTACACTTCCATCATCCATAATTCAGTAATTCCTTTAACCATAGTAACCTGTTTTACTGTCACTATGGCTTACCTTTCCTAGACCTACTTTATTGTCACTGCAAGTTCCAGTTACTCTACCCTGCTCTCCCTTTCCTGCCTTCAAAATCTTGACCTTTTAGTTAGCCAGTTATCAACCCTTGACTCTCTTACCCAATTCTCTCATTGGTCTTCTCTTTCAAACCCCAGCCCTGAATTATTCCCACATCCACCTCCTCCACTACTGTTTATGTAATATTAAATGCTATTGGAAAAATTCATACAATTATGCTCAGATCCCATATAAATGTATTGCCTGAATCTGTGGGGCCCCCACTACTGCACAGTAATCTTTTTATTCTCTTTTGATTGACCGTTAAACTGTCCACACTGGTTCTTTTATTTTTTTCTCCCTTCTCTTCAAGCTACAAACAGTACTCCCCAGTTTCTCAAATCTGTTGTTTTTTGTCCCTTTTCTCTTCCTCTTTGCTTCAGTCTCAGTGAATAAGGTGGCCCTTCTCATCAGTGCCAACCTCTCTACTTATGAACCCTTGAACTCATCCCCACCTGTCTTCTTCAGCACCTTGAACCTTCAGTCTTCCTCTCTTCCTACTTTTCAACCTCTCCTTGTGATCCATTGGCTCCTATGTTGCCTACGCACATGCCCAGATCTTCCTCATCCATAATAAACTTTTACTTAATGCAACCATGCATTCAAACTCACACCCTCTATTTTTTCCTTCAAGCATTTTTAAGCACCTATGTGTTGTGCTTGGAATGCAAAAAAACCCAAGTGGAAAAAAAAAGGCCTGAGTTCAAGGAGTTTATAGTATAACCAAGGAAGACATATGTATACATACATACAAATATGTGAGCACACATTTCCATGTGTGCATAATGGGCCTATGGCATTGCCTGTAGGTCACTTCTCAGCCTGCAATGTAAATGGTTATGATATTCATTGTCATCATCCCGAGTTCTGGGGTAGTACAGCGGTATTGTTGGATGCTTCTTCATTAATTACTAAATTACATCATCTCTATCTTAATTAGTTCAGAGTCTATTTTATTCATTTTATTCATTTATTCATTTCTAGTTTTTTCATTTAATAAACTGGAGAAACTTCTTTCCCAAACTGGTCACTCATATCTCCTTAAAATCCTTAATCTCCTATAAGTAAATAATATTCAAGTTACTAGATATATGACATATTAACAATCTAATAACACAAAGTTATAAATAATTATTTACAATGTTTTATTTGTTAGAATGATCACAGCCATAACCTTCACTGTACTTGCCAATGACCTCTCCTTCTAAAAAGAGTTCCACTATTCATTTTTCTCAAGGTACCAAGCAAAATCTCTCAAGAATCCTGTTTGTCCTCGTCACAAGATAAAGGTTAAAATAGTCTCATCAGGCAGCAGTTATTAAGTGTTTATTATGTGCCAGGCATTGTGTTACATAGTGAGGAAACAAAGAAAAACAAAAAGTCACTGCCCTCAAGGAACTTACATTCTAATGGAAGAGACAACATATAAATAAATCCATACAAGATAAAGAGAAGAAGATTCCTCCATCTCTTTCCCTCTGCCATCGCATAAAAACAGCATCTTCAGCTTTTCTCAATACTCTCTTCAAACTGACAATTTAAAAAGGCCATTTCCACATCATTCCATTTGGCTCTTAAAGCTACAGTAACAGTTACTATAGCTTCTGTAAGAGAAGCTTTTGAAACAGGTGTTACATAGGAATATGCAAAATAGTTACAAGTTAATTTTGAAGGGGAAAGCACTAACAGATGGGAAGATCAAGAAAAGCTACATCTAGAAGATGGTGCTTGAACCAAGCATTAAAGGAAACTAGAGATGTAAGGGATGGAGAGGGAATGCATTCCAAGTCTGGGGCACAGCTAGTACAAAGTCTATAAAGATAGCAGAATGAGTGTGCCACATGTGAAGATTAGTTAAAGAAGCTAATTTGGCTACTCCAGAGCGTGGATGAAGGAGAATAATGTGTAATAAACCCGGAATGGTAGGAAAGGAGACAGATTGTAAAACATTTTAAATGACAAAATTTACATATGACTCTAGCAATAACAGAGAGCCATTAGAGTTTACTTGAGTAGAGGAGGAAGACCTTTGCTTTAGACTCTGACAGCTGTATGGAGAATAGATTAGATTAGGAAGAGACTTGAAGCAGGGAGATGAATTGGGAGACTATTGAAGTAGTCTAGACGAGAGATGAGGTGGATTTAAACTATGGTTGTGGCTGTGAGAGTGGAGAAAAGGGGGGAAAATGCAAGATTTTTGTGGAGGTAGAAATGAGAGGATTTGGCAACTGATTGGATATGTGGATTGAATGTGGTAAGGGTAGGAGGGAGCCAGATAAGCACCAACATCTCCAGCTTGAGTGACCAGAAGGATGGTGATACTCTCAACAGAAATAGAAGAGTCTCAAAGAAAAGCAATGAATTCTTTTTAGGCTTGTTGAGTTTCAGATGCCTAGGGGACATACAGATCAAAATGTTTGACAGGCACTTTGGTGCTGTGAGACTGGAGGTCAAGGAAGAGACTAGATATGTAGATCTGATGGAGATGATACTTAAACCCATGTGAGCTGATGAGTTCACTAAGAGAGGGATTGTAGTGAGAGAAGAGATAGCAATACGAAACAGAATCTAGAAATATACCAGCGGTATGCTGGAGCCAGCTCAAACCAGCTGTAGAGAACTGACTGTAAAATTTTCAGTGGGAGCATTTACACCTCAGAAATGAGTAAATGCTACAAATCAGGGCTTGATTTGTTGTTTCGTTCATGGTTTAGATTTAAGAAAGAGCTGGAGAAAATGTCAATAAAGCAGATTTAATTTAAAAGTGTGTTGTGTGTAAATTTTTTCCCAGAGAGTCAGTTTTTAAATATTTACCAGCACACTACTGCAGTGTGCCCACAGTTAGGTGGCGTGATACATACCATGATCAGCAAAAGAGACTGAGGAGTGGCCAGACAGGTAGTATGAGAACAAAGACAGAAGAGTGTTGTAAAAATTCCAGGAGGAGAGAGTATCCAGGAGGAGAAAGTGGTTGAAAAATTTGGCAATTCATTAGTAATTTTGGAAAAAGCTATTTTAATAGGAAGCCACATTCCAAAGGATTGAGCAGGAAGTGAAAGGAGAAGAAATTAATACAAAAAGTAATCTCCTTTTTCTAGAAATTCGGCTGATAAAGAAAATATATATGTGTATGTATACACATAGATACGTACACACATAAAAATATATATATATCAATCACAACAGCTTGAAGGGATGGTGTGGTCTAGTGAAGGTGGTTGTTTTGTAAGGATAGGGGAGACTTGAATGTGTTTGTAGGCAGCAGGGAAAGGAGTCAGGAGATGGGAAGAAATTGGAGATGAAAGGACAGACAGAAAGAGAAAGAGAGAATGACTGTAGGGGCAATCTGCTAAAGAAGATGAGAGTGGTGGGAACAAGGGTGAATGTAAGGCCTTCTTGAGGAGAAAGGCAGACTCTTTATCAGAGACTGAAGTAAAGGAAGAGGCAAAGGGAGAATGATGTTAGGGGCTTGTGAGATACAGAAAAGAGAAAAGAGGGAGCTCACAAGATACAGTCTCAATTTTCGCATTCAAGTATGAGACAAAGTCCTCATCTGACAGGGTGGTGTTGGAGGCTATAGGAAAGAAGAGGTTTGAAACACAGCTATGGAGGGGAGTGGTATAAAGAAGGAGAGAGAAGTGAAAGGATTGCCCTGCTATAGTGAGGGTCTAGTTGAGATCAGATAACATAAATTTGTATTGGACTCAGTCAACATGGATGTATGACACCTCTGTTTATCAGCCAGCGAGTAGGATCAAAGGAGGTGGATGGTAGGAGTAATCCGGGATTAAGATTTGTTAAGGCATGAGGGGTAATAATATAGGAGAGCAAAGGACACTGTATAGTTCAACTGATAAATGATCCAGAATAGGAAAGGAGGAAAATGAAATTAGAACAGAGGTGATGGCCTAGAAAAGTACTAAGGGACTGAAGTATTAGAAATCACACTAAAGATGAAAAATAGGTCTAGGAGAAAAATATAGGGAGAAATAGAATGATATGAGGGCATGGTCAAACAAAGGAATTTCAGAGTTCTTGATCTCAGAAGTGTAACATCCACATGCATTATAGGTCATAAGACTGAGTAGAAGCAGAACTTGAAGGTCTGAAGGAACATCAGCGTGCCTAACAAAGTTCTCTAGTGTAAGGGCAGGAATTGTAGCAGAAAGGAAAGGAAAACTGTTAGCCAGGCACTAAACTTCTAGAGAAAGGAGGAAAAATGACCTGAGGGCCAGTGGATAGCTGCGTATAGTGTGAACCTCAAAGGGGGAAGGGCTGGTGAGGGATGGCAGCAGGGAGAGAGTTAGAAATGGTCATGGAATACTCTGAGTCCCCTTCCAGAACCAAACTTCTAGAAAAAGCTTTCTAAATGCATTGTCTCCACTCTCTCATTTCACACCTACTTCTCAATCCATCCTAAAATGGCTTCTACTGCAACTGTTCTCTCCAAGGTCACCAATGATCTGTGTTGCTAAATCTAATGGTCTTTTTTCAGTTTTTCTTGTTTGTTTGCATTTGACACTGCTGACCGTGTCTGGGTACTTCCTTCTCCCTGGGTTTTACTCTCTTCTGCCTGTCTGATCCTTCTCAGGCTCCTTTGCAGAGTCATTATCTATGTTTCCTACAACTCTACCTCATACACAGGTGTACCCCACCTCTCTGGGTCTCTCTGGGCCTTTTCTCTCTAAACTCTCAGAGACTTCACCAACTCTCATAGATTCAACTATCACCCCTGCAGATGATTCCCAAACCTTCATATTAATTCTCCATCAGTCTCCTGACCTCTAGTCTCTGAATCTCCCACTCACATTTTGCATGTCTAAAACAGAGTTCATTATCTTTCCCCAAAATTCATCCCCTCCCTATCATGTCAAGGACACCATTGTGCTTCCAGTCACCCAGGTCTGTAACCTAAGAGTCATCTTCTATTCTTCATTGCCTTCACCTCTCACGTTCTCATATTCAATCAACTGCTAGGCCTTATTGGTTCCACCTCCTCAACATCTCTCATACAATCACTCATACCACAATCATCCTAGTTCAAGTGGAACCCCAACTTCAACACCTAGAATATTGAAATATCTCCTAGGTTTTTTTTCTCTTCTAGTCTCTTCTCTCTCCAATCTGTCCTCTACAGAGCTGCCAAATGGATATTCCTAAGGCACTGGTCTGATCATAACACTCACCTACCGAAAAAGCTTCAATGACTTCCCATTGCCTCTGAGATAAAATATCAATTCCACTGCTTGGTTTTTAAAAGCCTTCACGGTCTAGTTCCAATCTTTCTTTCAAACTGATACTATACTACCTTCCATCATGTATTCTATAGTCTCGTCACAATTGGGGTCCTTGCTGTTCTCCGCAGACAGCATTCCATTTCTTTCCTTAGTGACTTGTCATCGGTTGTCCTAATGCCTACAATGTTTTAAATCCTCAGCACCATTTAGGGAGCTTACCCATCCTATTTCAATCCATTGAAATCTTGCTCTTCCCAAATCAAGGGGGTATGTTAAACCACACCCAGTTTTCCTCTTGTCTATCACAAATTCTTTGTGGTCACTTCACCCCTAAACTTCTGCAGCATCCAGTTCCCCCTTCTTGGTGAGAATCAGGACAAGAACAGTAGTAGTTTCCCTTCTTGTTTCCTCTTCCTTTTAAAGTACAAACCCCCATAGAGCTAGCATGTAGTTCCCTTGGCAATTTCTGAGAACAATGGAGCTCCATGAAAAAGGGATCAATGCTTTGAGATGGCAGCAAGCTCTGAGCAATTCCTTGGTCCTCTCCCCACCCCTCCAACCTACGACAGCAATTCATCAGTTAAAGGAGAGAGATAGCTTTATTAGTTCTCTTCCTTTTTCCTCCAAGACATTCCAGCAGGGGTGGGGAAGGAGCCACCCTTCCCCACTCTGACAAGGCTGTTTATTTACATCTCAGCTGCTTCTTCTGGTTTGTGTTTCTACACCAGACACAAGGAGGTAGCCTTGTGAGTTCAAGAGATCAGGAGTCCTGGGTCCCTCACTGTGATTTGACAGCAGGAGTGTTCTGTGACTATATTTTTGTCATAGAAGATGTCCACTAGAAGGGGGATAAGCCAAGCCCTGACCTGCTTTGCTAGAAGAGATGAACCCAGAGGAAATTGTTCATATGCTTCATATTTTGATATTTTAAGTCTCTCTCAGGATATATATTTGTGTGTGTGTGTGTGTGTGTGTGTGTGTGTGTAATAGTAGTTTCAATTTGCTACACAGCTTGCTTAAGTCTTCATTAATGTGTGCCTATGAGTCTCTCATGTTAGGCATTTCTTTTGATTGGAAGAAATAACTACCTTTACTCTACCTGATTTATATTATATATTAAGTACCCTCCTATCCCCACCACCCTTCTCTTAACCTAGACATGAGTCATACTTAAGCTTTAAGTGATTTTTTTTTCCCCTGGAGCTCCCAGATTATATTGCAAAGAAAAAGAGAGCTTAAGGAAGAGCTCAATCCTTCTGTTTAAAGTACAGGGTCTTTCAGGACCAAACCCAGCCTGCATGCACATATGGGCCCAGAACAAAAAGGCCATTTGGAAAGATAGGGAAAAGAGTGAATGTTCTCATCCCCCATCTCCCTGGGCCCAGGAGTTGTTTTAGTTTTGTTAAAGAAAGATAAAATTATTAGGCAACCTAAGACATTATTAGTTGGTACAGTAGATGTCCGGATAAATAAAACCCCCCATCACTACTATACCATTCCTCTGTGCCAGCCTGATTTTGTATTTTTTATTTGAGATTGTCCAAATTCCTTGTTTATCTCCTATTTCAGTCCTAGTGGTTTAGACTACATCCCAAATGTTGTACAATAGTGGTGTCAAAATCAAATAGAAACCCGGGCTACCAAACTCTACATATGGATGGATCCCTTTGGGGCGCATATTCATTTAGAAAATCATTGACTAACGTTATCTATGTTCTATTGCATTTTATGTATTTTGTTAAATATTTCCCAATTAGCATTTTTAATTTTGTTCATGACTTACTTGGGAATGTTATGGGCCATAATGTGGCCTATAGGCCACATATGTGACACTTCTGTTCACTATTTTTCTCCCCTCTGGTTCCTGGATTTTCTGACACAAATATATCATCTTTGTATACAATATTTTACGTACAGCCTGCTTTTACCTATCTTGCTCTTTAAAAAACAAAAGTACATAATCCTTCACCACCACCCAACCTGGGGGATGACCAAGGTCCAGAAGGGCCTGGTCACCACCCCACATACTACCTGCTCTGCTCCCACCCAGTCCAGCAGAGCAGTACAATAACCAAGGTCCAGAACTTACACTCCCTTTGGAGACTACTAGCAATAAAGTGATGTGAAAATTTGTAGAGGAGCCCAGATCTCCCATACACAGTAGCAGCAAATATCTGACAAGAGTAAAGGTAAAATAGTAAGGAAAAACAAAGAGAAAGAGAAGCTAGCTCCTTCATTCAATTCAGAACTACACAAAAAGACAGCCAGAATCTGACAGAAGGTAGGAAAGGGTTTGTATGATAGAAGCCAGTATAATCTCTGATAAACAGACCTTAAGCCTGAGTGCTAGCAGAGTAGCAAAACCAAAGAAAACATGAGTCAACAGAAGAAAACACTAGAGTCTACAATACTATGGGTTCACAGAACCAAAAAGGTAAATCAAATAAAGACAGTAACTCCACAATAAGTACAAGTGAATCTCAGGGGGCAGGGGATGGGGGAAGAGAAAGAAATAACTTGGCCACAAGTTCTGTGAGAATGGCTGGAAGAAATGGCTGGAAGCAAGAGTTAAGAAATAAAATTTAACTTGAAATAAGACACCTGAAGGGTTAAGAAAACTCAACAATTCCAGAAAACATCTGAGATGGTCAAAAGGAGGTTAAACCCTCTCTGGGTGTATTATGAGATTCAAATGAAATAACGAATGAAGGCACTTTGCAAACCTTAAAGAACAATATAAATTCCAGTTATTATTGTTGTTGTTATTATTATTTTCATTATTCCTCCAGCCTAGTGATGACCTCTATTGTACTACTGCTGAGCTCAAGTAATGTTTACAGAGCAATACAGGGGTGTGCCGGTAAATGTTTGATAACTGAGCTCTTTGGAGGGAAAATGTGCACACATATACACTTTTAAGTTTAGTCTGCATTATTAACACTTTTTTTAAGTGTAGAAATTAACAAAATGTTAAATCAAGTCCTGATTTGTAGCAGTTATTGATTTCTGAGGGGTAAATTTTCAACTGAAAATTTAACAATTTGCTCTTAAAAGCCACTTAGACTTGGCTCCAGCACATAGTCATCACACCTCCATACACATCACATTCTGTCTCTCTGTCTCTGTCTCTCTGTCTCTCTTTGTCTGTCTTTCTGTCTGTCTGTCTCTCTCTCTTTCTCACACACACACACACACACACACACACACACATGCACACACATACACAGAGTCTGGTGCGAAACTGCATAAAATCAGCAAAGAAACAGAAACAGGTGTGGATAGAGAATAGAAAGACAGCAGACTCAGGGAGGGAATAGTCACAAGGGAATTGAATATCAACTTTGGAAGATGTGGGAGAATAGCCAAACGAATTATAGTGCATCAATATAATAAATATAGCGGATATATAATAGAATATGATGAATTATTGTACCATGAGAAATCACAAAAGGAACAGATGCAGAGAAACCTGAGGTTTGTATGAACCACTACAAAGCAAAGTGAGCAGGACCAGAAGAACAATTTATGTAATGACAAAAATCTTGTAAAAAAATCATATAAAAACAAAGATTAGGAGTAGAATCTCTTATGGAAAGTATATGTTTATATATACATGTATTATATACATGTATGTGTACATATGCATGAGTGTATGTATATATATATATGCATGAGTGTATGTATATATATCTATATATATCTATATCTATATATATATATATATATATATATATATATATATATATATATATATATATATATATATATCTCAATACCTATATATAAATACATCCAATGCTCAATTGTAGCCTTAGGGTGGTGGGTAAGGGGGGGGAAGGATGGGGAAAAAAGAACAAAGTAAAAAGTGTGTAAGCAGAGAACAAAAGAAAACCTACAAGGAAGCAAAGAATAGATGGACAGATTTCAACATAATGCACAGTATTTAACATAGCCTTTCGTAAAATGAAAAGTTATTGCTATATATTTTGAATCCTCTCCTATGTTCTGCTGTGCACATGACATTTTTAAATTTTATGTTTGTTTATAATGTTTCTTTTTTTCTTATTATGTATTTAAGTTTCAGCATTTGTCTAAAATTTTTAAAAATTAAGAAAAAGAAAGGAAGGCAGATAAGTGGCACAATGGATAGAGCACTGACCTTGATTCAGGAGGTCCTGAGTTCAAATCCAGACTCAGACACTTGACACTTAACTAGCTGTGTGACCCTGGGTAAGTTACTTAACCTCGATTGCCTCCCCCCCAAAAAAAAATTATAGTGAAAGACTTAAGGACTATGATCTATTCAATAACCAGTCATAACTCTAAAGGACACCAACTTCTTGGCAGACTGGTGATTGACTACAAATGAAGAATGAGATATTCATTTTCAGGCACTTCCTGAAGGTGATTTGTTTTGCTCAAACTGTACTTGTTATAAACACAAACTTTTATTTGGGTGCAGGGAGAGTTATGGGTGCATTTTACAGGGAAAAGATAGCAATACTCCCCCCCCAATGTAAATAAAATGTTTTAAAATACACAGAAGAAAATGCATAAGAGGATACAGAAAAGCCACATTGTGCGGGAACCACCATATGTGAAAAGTATTATGTATTTTAAAAGACAAGCTATAAATAAGAGAGTGATATATAATCTTTTCTATCCTTTGAAAGTTCACCGTTGTTAGTGTTTATCAAGTTCATAAGGACAAAGGAATTTTTTTTTTTAAGAATAAGGCATAGTGACTATAGTAATCTATTATTTGATAATCCCAAAGACCCCAGCTTCTGGGATAAGAACCCACTGCTTGAAAAAACTGCTAGGAAAACTGGAAAAGAGTGTGGCAGAAACTAGGCATAGACCAAAATCTCACAACATATGCCAAAATAAAGTCAAAATGGGTTCATGATTTAGATATAAAGGCTGATACTGTATACACAAACTGGGAGAGCAAGGAATAGTTTACCTATCAGATCTATGGAGAACAGAAGAATTCATGACCAAATAGGAGATAGAGAACATTACAAAAAGCAAAATGGGTAACTTTGATTACATTGAATTGAAAAGTTTTTGCACAAAGCCAATGCAACTAAGATTAGAAGGGAGGTAGAAAATTGGGAAAGAATTTTTACCAGTCTCTCTGATAAGGACCTCATTTCCAAAATATATAAAGAATTAAGTCAAATTTATAAGAATACAAGTCATTCCCCAATTGATAAATGGTCAAAGGATATGAATAGGCAGTTCTTAGATGAAGAAATTAAAGCCATCTATAGTCATATGAAAAAATGCTCTAAATCACAACTGATTAGAGAAATGCAAATCAAAACAACTCTGAGGTACCACAATCATACCTATCAGATTGACCAAGATGACAAAACAAGAAAATGATAAATGTTGGAGATGTGGGAAAATTGGAACACTAATGCATTGTTGGTGGAGTTATGAAATGATCCAACCATTTTAGAGAGCAATTTGGAACTATGCCCAAAGGGCTATAACCAATGTGCATAATCTTTGACCCAGCAATAGCACTTCTAGAGCTATATCCCAAAGAGATCATACAAATGGGAAAAGGACCCACATGTACAAAAATATTCATAGCAGCTCTTTTTGTAGTGGCAAAGAATTGGAAATTGACACGATGCCCATCAATTGGGGAATGGCTGAGCAAGTTGTGGTATGTGAATGTAATGGAATACTGTTGTGCTATAAGAAATGATGAACAGGCTGATTTCAGAAAAACCTGGAAAGACTTGTATGGTCTGATGCTGAGTGAAGTGAGTGGAACCAAGAGAACATTGTACACAAGAACAGCCACGTTGTACGATGACTAATATTGATAAACTTAACCTTTCCCAGCAATACAAGGATCTAAGACATCTCCAAAGGTCTCATGATGGAAAATGCTATCCACATCCAAAGAAAGAACTGTGGAATTTGAATGCAGATCAAAACATACTATTTGCTATTTTTTTTCTATTCTGTTGAGTTTTGTTTCCTTTTTCTAGTGGTTCCTCCTATTGGTTCTAATTTTTACTTACAACATCACTAATCTGAAAATATGTTTAATAAGAATGTGTGTGTATACATATATATATATGTATATATATATGTGTGTGCATATATATGTATATATATGTATATATGTGTGTATATATATGTGTGTATATATATGTGTGTGTGTATCTATATATATCCTATATCAGATTGTGGGCCATCTTGGGGAGGGTGGTGAGGAGGAAGGGGAAGAAAAAATTTTAAACTCAAAAGCATATGGAAGTGACTGTTGATAAATCAAAATAAATTAGTTATTAATTTTTTTTTTAAAAAAAGAATAAGGCATAGCCTTAGTTATATTTTAGATGTTGGTCTCACACCTATGCTAAGTAGATCCTTAAATCAGCTCTAAAGAGCTGAAAGGAACTTAAAAGGTATCTGATGCCACCACCTCATTTTTCCAGAGGACTGAGACAGAGAAGTTAATGACTTGTCCGTAGACACACAGCTAGTAAGCCTCTGAGTCAGAATTTGAACTCAGGTCTTCCTGGTTCTAGGTCTCAGATATTACCCACTATACCACCTCATTATCACCTTACATTAGGATCTCTAATTTACTTCGCTTGTTACTTTACATTATATATTTGTGTACAGATAGCTGAGGCCACAGCTTCTATTGCTGGTTTCTTCCTTGTATTTTGTCCTCTCTGAATTTTTGGGTATTGCTACTGTTCTTCTTCCAACTTTGTAGCTATTCTCTATGATAATTAACTTGGTAGATATGTATAAGCAATTTTCTCCCTCCTACTTCCTTTTTAGCTTAAAGCTTTTTTTTGCAAGATTCACAAGACTCCCAGAAAATACATTTTTGCCAATCTTTATTAATAAACATTTCTTTTTGCTCATTTTATTTGGTGTTTAAGTTCAGATTTTTTCTAAATGAGAAAACATTTTTCAAAGCAATTTCATTTTCCCTGAAAATTTCAAGAGCAGAAAGACATTTGAATCTATTTACCTTGTCTTCTAAAAGAAAGACTAAACTATGATTTTTACATGGCCATGGCAGAAAATTGCAATTTATTATGCACTTACTATTTACAAATCACTTAGTAATCATAGCTGTGTGACTACAAAATTTAACTTGAGAGTTGACACTTTTTTAACTTTTTTTGATGACTTCTCATCTCATTAGCACCTTGATAGGAACATCCAACATCTTTTTTTCCTTGTCATCAATTTTGTCTTCTCCTCTCCCATTTAATACCAGATATGTAATAATCATAGGTTCAATCAGTCTAAAGCATTTATTTAGAGCTGAAAAGGACCTTAGTAGTTATCTACTTCAACCTTTCATTTTACAGATGAGGAAACTGAGACCCAGAGAGCCTAAGTTAAATGACCAAGGTCACATAGGTTCTAAGTGGAAAAGCCAGGATTGGAATCCAGGCCCTCTGACTGCAAAGCCAATACTGTTTTCATTGCACTATTGTTATAATTCATAATATATACAATAACAGACATAAAAAATGTTTGTTAAATTTAATCAATAAGCACAAACATTAACATTTACAAAAGACAGAAAAAGATGAGTCCATATGAAACTTAATCTACCATCTGCAACTTGTTTTTTTTTAAATATACATTAAATTTAATATGGTAATACCAATACTGCTTTTCTTGTCTAGGTCCTCTTTTGAATTTTCTTCTGCTCTTTTTCTGTGCATTTAAAAATATTTCATTGACAATCTTTTCTGTTTTCTTTAGTGTGTGTTTTGTTTTGTTTTTTACATCACCATTAAAACTCCCACTCTCCCAACTCTATTCTGTTTAATGGGTAAGTTCAGTCCTTTGACATTCAAGGTTATAGTTGCTAAGTTTAGTTTCCTCTCTATTATACCCTGTTAGATTGCCTTTTAAAAAAAATCAATACAAGACATGGTTAGCTTCTCTTTTTCTTGTAACAATCTACTGTTAGTCTCTACACTGAGTATACATAAGCCTCCCCTTCCCAGATGAAACACTTCTCTTTTTCAACTAGAGAACAATGAGACGTGGTTGATTGATTGATTGATTAATTGTGGGGGAAGAAAAGTGTAACAATGGTTTAATAGCCCTGGACCACAATGGACCCAGTAGGCGTTTGTCCTGGAAACTTGTCTGGCCCAAACCTTCTTCTTCCCTGGTGCTTGAGAGAGAAGTAACACCATCCTCTACCACCATAGAACCCTTGAGAATGGAATCCTCAGTCAAATGGTATTGTATTGGTATCATATGTGTCCTAAATTTCTAGTTCTTCCTTTTCTAGTAGTGAGTAGGGCTACCTGCTTATTATTAGTCTTTTATGTCATCATTCCTTCTATTCCTCTTGTACCCAAAATCAAATTTTTCTGGATCTGCTTCAAAGGTTGAAAGCCCAGACCTCTTAACACTGTTCCCTGTGACAACTTGACTCTGTCTTCCTGTATGGTTCTGCATAAACTGCATGGATCATCACAGCACAAAAGTGTTGAGTTCCAGTCTGTTGTTTGCATGATTATGCTAGCATCCTAAATGATGGGGTGTGGCCCAAGCTGAGGTCTTTGCCCCTTGCCCCAAAGGGAATCTGGCTCCCCTTGTCTACAGGCCCCAGTCCCTCATCTCCCTTTGAAAGCCTTGGCCTACCTTTTGGTCTCATTCAGATACCTTTCAGTTCCTTCATTATCTATTCCCATTGTCTATTCAATCTCTTAGACATTCCAATCTCTGGGAATTCTCACCCAGACCCTTTTCCCAGATCATTTTCCCAGACCCTTCCCTGGTCACTCAAAGTATATAAGATCTACCCTGGCCCTCATTCGGGGCTGAGAATCTCAGGCTCACAAGGCTGAGAACCACTCATGCCCGCTGGTCCTTATGGGCATCACCTGGCCTTTGTGTTTTATCACTAACAAACTTTTCCTCTGGCTGAAGGAGATTTGAGTTGAATTCTTTCAGGCAGGGCCTGGTACCACGATCTTGGGGTTCCAGCAGCACCCCAAAAGTCCTAGACCTCTTCAGATGGTTCCCTGACCGGGAAAATAACTGCCAAATCTCAAACTCTTCTTCAGCCACGACTGGTAAGCCTCCCGCTCCCCAGTTCTGCCTGATGCTCTCAGGCTTTTCAGTCCAGTGCCTCTGCTTGAGCACTTGGACCTGGATTTCCAAGCAGCTAGCCAGGCTTGCCTTGGAATTTTTTATCAGTCCTGACCTCTCAGGTTCCTTTAGATCAGACAGCTACAAGACTGTCTCGAACTCTGCCTGATGCTCCCAGGCTTTCGGTCCAGTGCCTCTGCTTGAGCTCTTGGACCTGGGTATACCTTCCTTAGCATAGAGGATGGAATCCCTATCAGGAAGCGTAGGTTCAAACTTCTCAGTTCTCTCAGCACTAGGGAACTGGGAAACTGTTGAATGTATGTTTTTTTTTTCTTTCTTTGCTTTTTTTTTTCTTTCCCCTAGCCCACAATAGGTCAATCCTTTTCATTTCCCAATAATTTGCCTTTGGGCTGTCTTTTACTAAATTGGAAATATCTTAGCTTCTGTAAAGAACTTAAAAAGAAAAAGCTGGTGCATTTTTGTAACATCGTTTGGCCTCAGTATCACCTGGAAAATTGTGAGGCATGGCCCCTTTTTGGGACATTATGGGTAAAGACCCTCTCAGAGTTAGAAAAATATTGTCACAGAGAAATAAAATGGGTGGAGATGTCTTACTTAGTGACTTTTGTTGAGCTTTCTAGAGATCCCATTCTCAGAAAGGATTGTAAGATGCTCATAGCTAGAGCCACCCCACTAGCAGTGAGTGGGGACCAAGTGGACCTTTTGGACGATCCTTTTATGGCTCCTACAGTTATGGCATCCCCTCTTCCCAACCTCCATCAACACCACCTCCCCAGCACCTATCTCCACCCCGTTGTCCTCTGGCCTTTCCAGCTGTTCCTCATTCTCTCCAGACCCTCCCTTCTGCTCCTCTGGTCTCTCTATTTCCTCCCCAGGCCCCTGCTCTAGAGGCTACTTCTACTCAAGCCTTGAGCAAGGGCCTCACCCCAGCCTCTACTTCCAGAGAGACCCCAGCTCAAGCTCTGGACGAGGTTCTCAATTCGGTGCCTCCTCCCCAGACCTCTACTTCGGATGGGACCCCTCCTCAGGCTCCAGACAAGGGTCTTGCTGTGGCATCTTTTCCCCTGATCCCTCCCCCTCCTCCAGTGTCAGGTAATCTTTCCCCTTGCCAGCCAGATTCCTCGGCCTTGCCAGTTCAGCTGGCACTTTCCAGTCCCTCACTCATGAGAAGTGGGACTTCCTACCTCCTTCCTGCACAAGACCCTGCTCCTGCAGGGCCTTCAGGGCTTTTTCCTTTAAGGGAAGTACCTGCCTCTCCTAATGGGACACTTAGGGTGCATGTTCCATTCTCCATTTCAGACCTCACCCAGATTAAGGAAAGGCTGGGTCATACTCTGAAGATCCACTAAATTTACTGAGGGCTTCAGGGATGTGTCCTACAATTTGAACTTTCTTGGGGTGATTTGCATGTCCTCTTCTCCACCTGTTGTACCCTGAGGAGAGGAAGAGAATCTGGGAACAAGCCCAAAACTTTGGAGATCGTTTTGCTAGCAATGACCCCATAAAATACCCCCTAGGAATAGCTGCTGTTCCTGCCAGTGAATTGGGGTGGGATTATCAGAAGAGTGAGGATAGGGGAAAGAGAGACTACATGATAATTTGCCTCTTAGAAGTCCTGAAAATGGCTTTTCAAAAGCAGGTAAACTTTCAAAAGATTAAGGGAATTACTCAGGAAGAAAAGGAAAACCCTGCCCTTTTCCAAGATAGGCTAGTAGAAGGCATTAAAAAGTATACAAATTTAGACCCTGACTCTACAGAAGGGGCAGCAATCCTTAGCATGTATTTCATTAACCAATCTGCACCAGATATTAGGAGGAAACTACAGAAATTGGCAATGGGACCCTCAGGTCCAGTTATTGGAGATTGCCTTTGGAGTCTTTAACAACAGGGACCTAGTTACAGCAGAGGAGAAAGAATGCAGGCAGAGGGCTAGAGACAAAGAACATGCTCAATTCCTGGCTGCTGCCATGGTCAAGAAAAGACCCAAGGGTGTTCCTGGCAACTTGGGCAGTGGGAAAACCTGCTTTCAATGCCACCATGAGGGTCACTGGTCCAAGGAGTTTCCCTCCAGGGCACCCCCTTGGAGGAAGCCCCCAAGATGGACACCTCCAGGACCTTGCCCAAGATGTGAACAGGAGGGACATTGGAGAAAGGATTGTCCCTGAGGTAGGAGAAGTGATAGAGCAGCTCCCCAGTACCCTGTCCTCCAGTCTTCTCAAGACTGGGGAGAACAAGGGAACCTGGGTCCGGGCAACACTCCCACTTTCTCCATCTCTTTCACCAAGCCCTGGGCAGAAATCAAGGCTGAAGGCAAGGTTACCCACTTTATCATGGCTATGTTCTTTGCTTTAACCAATTACTCTGGCCCTATTCACTCCTTGACTCATGGGCATTCGAGAGGTAACTGAGAGATGTCTCCAGACATACCCCCTCCCCCTACCTATTGGAGAATCTGTTGTTTAAACACTCCTCTCTTATGCTCTCCTCTTGCCCTGCCCCCTCTTTGGGAAGGAACCTGATGGTGAAGTTGGGGAGCCAATTTTCTCTAGTTAAGCCTCCCATCTCCCTTTTCCTTCTATGTGCCAGACCTCCCCATGTTCCCCTGGAAGTGTGGGAGACAATTTGGGATACTTTTGCCACCCCAGCTGTTGTTCACCTCCAAGACCTCAAGACCCTAAAGTATTTTCCCTTCCCCGTATTTGTAGCCCCACCCAAGAGGCTTCTTTGTCCACTGCCTTAAGAGTGCTTAATCTCTTGAGAGCTCAAGGCTATAGGGTCTCTTTGAACAAAGTCCAGATAGCATGCCAGTCTGTAAAGTTTCTGGGCCACCAACTCCTGGTCCCAGCCACTAAGAAACAATTTCGAACTTTTCTAGGCATGGATAGATTTTGTAGACGCTGGATCTCTGATAATAGTTTGATTGTTTAAGCCCCTTTATGACTGTCCTCTGGGTCCTGACTCACTCCCAGAAGAGTGGGGCCCAGATCAGGCTTTTGTGATTTTAAAATATAAATTGACCTCCAAGCCCCTAACTCAGTCCTTGGGAGCCACTGGAAAGCCTGCAAGCTTCCTGGAGGTGGCTGCTACAGTCATTCTAATTGAGGAAGCCTCTAAATTTGCATTTGGCCTCCGAAAGTGGGGAAATATTTCCCTAGTTAAAACTGGGAAGCTCTTTAGAACACTCACACCCACACATAATTCTCATCTCCACAAAGCCCCCCTTCCCAATATGACTTTTTCAGAAGTTTATGCCACTCCATTTATGCTTGCCATTTCTCTATGGGCTACTTCTTGTATATTTACACCTTGCTTCTCCACAGGGGAATATTCCCTTACTTGGGAGACAAGCTCCAAGGCCACTAGACAAGTTAACACCCCTGTGGAGTGAGGGCTTGTTAGAGTTTCTGCTTATATTTTGACCTGCACTACTTGTGCAGATACCACTTGTGACAAGAATTTTTGGGAAAAGGTGAAACAAAGTGCCAACACATGGCAAGACCCCAGAACTACTGTTTTGGTCACTCAATGTTTGACACCCTACAAAGACTTCGGGGTGTGCACCCTCGGATTTTTAGTGCCTCCCTTCTCCATTTTCAATGCCAAACAGCCCACAGTCTCTAACTTAAAGGCAAAACATGGATTTTGGGGAAATGTCCTCTGGTCTCTTAAAAAGGAAGCGCACTATCTTATGTCCTGGTATAACTTACAGCATGAACATATTCTCTCTAAGCTTACACAGATTATTCACCAGTTGGCAAATGTGACAGCTTATGGTCTCCAGGAAATCCAACAATCTTTGGATTCCTTAGCAAAAGTAGTTCTAGATAACAGAATAGCCCTAGACTACTTGCTTGCCTCCAGTGGGAGTGTATGTGCTTTAGCAAACACATTTTGTTGCATGTATAACAATTCTGGGCAGATAGAGTTCTGCACTGCTCATATTTTGGAGAAAGCTAGTTGGATGCAAGAATTCACAATAACTTCAGTGCTCCAAAATCTTTTTCATGGGAGTCCTGGCTTCTTTCTATACTGGTTCCTATTCTCATTCCACTACTGATCATATTTTTGTGTTTTTTTGGTCCATGTAAAGAGGTCTAGGGGTTTTGGGGTGCTGGGACCCCAAGATCGCGGTACCAGGCCCTGCCTAAAAGAATTCAACTCAAATCTTCTTCAGCCAGAGGAAAAGTTTATTAGTGATAAAACACTTAGGGCCAGGTGACACTTGTAAAGACAAGCGGGCATGAGAGGTTCTCAGCCTTGTGGGCCTGAGATTCTCAGCATCTGAATGAGGGCCAAGGTAGATCATAAATACTAAAGTAACTTTGGGTGGTCAGAGAAGGGGGTTGGGAAAAGGGTCTAGGTAAGAATTCTAATTGGGGAGGTCAGAGAGATTGAATAGACAATGGGAATAGATAATGGAGGGAACAGGAAGGCAGAAGTTTGAAAGGCATCTTTCAAATCAAGGTGGGGCTAGGACTTTCAAAAGGAGATAAAGGAAGGCTTTTCTGGGGCCTATAGACAAAAGGGAGCCAGATTCTTTTAGGGCACATCTGAATAAGATTAAAAGGTAAGGCTAAGGCTTTCAAAGGGAGATGAGGGTCTGGGGCCTGTGAGTCAGATTCCCTTTGGTTTGGGCCACGCCCCCATCACATATTTACTAAATATTCTTGCCAGATTCCTTTCTTCCAGAGTTGGAGCCATCAACTTCCAGATGACTGCTCAGGTTGTATACCAACCCAAGGATTCTGGCCCTCTGAACCTGGCGTCAGCCAGGTTTTTGAAGTTTGACCCCTCAGACAGGACCCAGAGAGGCAGGGACAGCTCTATGCCCCTTGCCAGCAAGAAGCAGTTTCAGAAGTCGAGACCTTCGCCCCTTTCCCCAAAAGAATTTGGGTCAAATTTGTTTGAGGGGGAAATGATGGGGTGTGGCCCAAGCTGAGGTCTTTGCCCCTTGCCCCAAAGGGAATCTGGCTCCCCTTGTCTACAGGCCCCAGCCCCTCATCTCCCTTTGAAAGCCTTGGCCTACCTTTTGGTCTCATTCAGATACCTTTCAGTTCCTTCATTATCTATTCCCATTGTCTATTCAATCTCTTAGACATTCCAATCTCTGGGAATTCTCACCCAGACCCTTTTCCCAGATCATTTTCCCAGATCCTTCCCTGGTCACTCAAAGTATATAAGATCTACCCTGGCCCTCATTCGGGGCTGAGAATCTCAGGCTCACAAGGCTGAGAACCACTCATGCCCGCTGGTCCTTATGGGCATCACCTGGCCTTTGTGTTTTATCACTAACAAACTTTTCCTCTGGCTGAAGGAGATTTGAGTTGAATTCTTTCAGGCAGGGCCTGGTACCACGATCTTGGGGTTCCAGCAGCACCCCAAAAGTCCTAGACCTCTTCACTAAATAGATTAGAATTAGTTCCAATTAAAGCTGATACTTTTTTTTTACATTTGCACAGGTTTGGTCTAGGCACAGGACTTGAGAGAACTCTAAAGTTGCTTCAAGTTATCCCAGGTAAAGACAGGGTTTTTTTTGGCTTTTTTAGGCAATTGGGGTTAAGTGACTTGCCCAAGGTCACACAGCTAGTAAATGTCAAGTGTTGGGTCTGAGGCCGGATTTGAACTCAGGTCCTCCTGACTTCAGGGCCGGTGCTCTATCAACTGTGCCACCTAGATGCCCCCGTAAAGATAGTTTCTTGTCACTCAGTCCTCCAAGGCCAGACCTTCAAGAGACTGTATAGGTTTTTTCTTCAAATTTTTCTTTAGAATGACTAGCATACAATGTCACTGGAGCTCCATCACCTAGAACAGCAGTGCAGTTCTATGTGTCTTGGTGGGAAAAACCCATTAGGAGTGACTTAAGAAGTCATAGTTACTGTTTGTGGAGATCAGGGTGACCTTCACTAGTCTCATGTCCTTTTTCCAAAGCAGATCAGCTGTAGACCTCAACCTCTGGAACACCAAAATTACATTCTCTTCTCAGGCATACAAGGTTTTTGTATGACATATTCTCCACAGTAACAGAAGAAATATCTGTTTTCTGGATTTCTTTCTGAATCAGACTGATGAGGATGGAAGCTAAATCCCAAAAAGGAAAAACCCTAGTCTTTCCCATAAGGCCAAACTCTGGCGTTTGCCTGAGGCTATAATCCCATCAACTGACCTTTCTTTGTGGCTACACCCAATCTCCCAATTCTGTTACCCTTAACCTAGCCTAGCCCTCCCTATGGCCCCTGGCCATTTCCCACACTTAATCCTAGCTAGGCTCCATTGTCCAGGTCCCAGGAGTCCTGTTTACCCCAGTTTACTGACCACTCCCCTTCAGATTTTCTTTTTTTTTTAATATAAATTTATTTATTTTTAGTTTTCAACATTCACTTCCACAAGTTTTGAGTTCCAAATTTTCACCATCTCCCCTCCCCCCACCCCAAGATGGCATGCATTCTGAATATGCCTTCCCCTAGTCTGTCCTCTCTTCTGTCTCTCCCCTTCTCTTATCCCCTTCCCCTTCTATTTTCCTGTAGGGCAGGATAGACTTCTGTATCCCATTTCCTGTATTTCTTATTTCTCAGTAGCATGTGAAAACATTTTTTTTAAACATATGTTTTTAAAACTTTAGGTTTCAAATTTTCTCTCTTCCTCCCTCCCCACCCTCATTGAAAAGGCAAGCAACTCAATATAGGTTGTACATGTGCAGTTATGCAAAACATTCCATAGTAGACATGTTGTGAAAAACTAACTCTATTTCCCTTAATCCTATCCTGCCCTCCCATTTATTCTATTCTTTCTTTTGACCCTGTCCCTCCTCAGAAGTATTTCTTCTGATTACCCCTTTCCCAATCTGCCCTCCTCTCTATCATCCCCCTGCTCTCTTGTCCCCTTCTCCCCCTATTTTCCTGTAGGGTAAGACAGATTTCCATACCCAATTGAATGTGTATGTTATTCCCTCCTTAAGCCAAATCCTATGAGAATAAGATTCACTCATTCCCTCTCACCTTCCCGTTTCCCCTCCACTGTAAGAGACTTTTCTTTTTTGTTTTTTTTGTGAGATAATTTACCCCATTCTACCTCTCCCTTTCTTCTTCTCCAAGTATAATCCTCTCTCATCCCTTAATTTTATTCTCCAGATATGACCCCTTAATCTTCAACTCACCCTGTGCCCTCTATCTATCTATCTACATATAAACATATAATTTTTTTCCTCCAACTACCCTAATACTGACAAAGGTCTCATGAGGTTTAAATATCATCTTTCCATGCAGGAATGTAAACAGTTCAATCTTAATAAGTCTCTTATGATTTCTCTTTCCTGTTTACCTCTTCATGTTCCATTTGTATTTGAAAGTCAAATTTTCTATTCAGCTCTGGTCTTTTCATCAAGAATGCTTGAAAGTCCTCTATTTCACTGAATGACCATTTTTTCCCCTGAAGGATTATACTCAGTTTTGCTGGGTAGGTGATTCTTGGTTGTAATCCTATCTCCTTTGCCCTCCGGAATATTATATTCCATGCCCTGCGGTCCTTTAATGTAGAAGCTGCTAAATCTTGTGTTATCCTGATTGTGTCTCCACAGTACTTGAATTGTTTCCTTCTGGCAGCTTGTAATATTTTCTCCTTGACCTGGGAACTCTGGAATTTGGCTAAATATTCCTAGGAGTTTTCCTTTGGGGATCTCTTTCAGGAGGAGATCTGTGGATTCTTTCAATTTCTATTTTGCCCTCTGGTTCTAATATTCAGGGCAGTTTTCCTTGATAATTTCTTGAAAGATGATGTCTAGGCTCTTTTTTTGATCATGGCTTTCAGATAGTCCAATAATTTTTAAATTCTCTCTCCTGGATCTATTTTCCAGGTCAGTTGTTTTTCCAATGAGATATTTCACATTGTTTTCTAATTTTTCATTCTTTTGGATTTGTTTTACAGTGTCTTGATTTCTCATAAAGTCACTATCTTCCAATTGCTCTATTCTAATTTTTAAGGAAGTATTTTCTTCAGTAATCTTTTGGACTTCCTTTTCCATTTGGCCAATTTTGCTTTTTAGGGCATTCTTCTCCTCATTGGCTTTTTGGACCTCTTTTGCCATTTGGGTTAGGCTATTTTTTAAGGTGTTATTTTCTTCAGTATTTTTTTGGGTCTCCTTTAGCAAGCTGTTGACTTGTTTTTCGTGATTTTCTTATATCACTCTCAGTTTTTCCTCTGCTTCCCTTATTTGCTTCTCAAGATCCCTTTTGAGCTCTTCCAAGGCCTGGGACTGATTCACATTTTTCTTGGAGGCTTTGGATGTAGGAGCTTTGACTTTGTTGTCTTCTTCTGGTTGTATATTTTGATTTTCTTTTTCACCAAAGTAAGATTCTATAGTCTGACTCTTTTTGTGCTGCTTGCTCATGATCCTGGCCAATTACTTGAGTTTAAAACTCTTTGTTAAGGTATGAATCTTCTTGCAATGTGGAGAATGTACTGTCCCAAGCTTCAGGTGTTTGTACAGCTGTTTTCAGAGATACTTGTAGGGGCCTGTAAATTTTCAGTTCTTCCAAGGTGGTATAATAAGGGGTGAGGTGTTTACTCCTTTCCTGGCCTGTGACTACAATTTACTCCTTTCTGTCCTGTGACTGTGAGGAGGGGTTCCTCTGCACAGCCACTACAAGCTCTACCTCGCCAGCTCTCCTCCTCACCCCAGCACTACCGCCCAGAACTGTGGCCCAGATCCAAATATGGGCAAAGCAAGAGATTCCTGCCTCAGCACTGGCAAAGAGATCCCTGCAATCCCTCTCTGATCAGCCACTGGATTCCCCCTCAGTCTGTGGGCCGGAAGCTGGGGAAGCAGCTGTCCCCCCCAGGGCCATGCTCTTGGGGAATGGAGCTGAAACCCCACCTTCCTTTCTCAGCACTAACAGAAACAGACTTTTCCCACTGACCTTCTAAGTTGTCTTTGGCATTGGTGGATTGAAGAGTCTGGAAACCTCCACAGCTGCCCAAGATTCAGTCCTCTGAGGCCTGCTCCAGATTTGCTGAGGCCTGTGCACCCACACCGCATGGCACTGCACTCCTAGCCTGGTGCAATACACCTTTCTGATCAATCATCCAGGTTGTCTTGGGCTGGAAATTTGTTTCACTCTGTATTTTTGTGGGTTCTGCTACTTCAGAATTTGTTTAGAGCCACTTTTCATGAGTATTTGGAGGGGTTTGGAGGAGAGCTCAAGCAAGTCACTGCTTTCACTCCGCCATCTTGGTTCTGCCCCCTCCCATTCAGATTTTCCTTAGACCCCTCCTCCCAGTCACCCCAAACTACTTGGCCACTCCTAGATCCCTCCCACAGTCTTTCTGTATATAAGGGCCATCTTGTCTCCATTAAGCTGTTCAGATTCCTAAAATCTAGCCACTGTTCTGATTCTTAGAATCTAGCCAATACCTCACAGACTCTCAGATTCCTCAAGAGTCTGGCTAATAAGGTTGATCTTTAATAAACCTTGTCTTTGGCTGCAAGAAGGCTTGGGTCAAATTCTTTTGGGCAGGACCTGCGTGTCATGATCTTGGGGTTCCAGCACCCCTAAACCTCTAGACCTCATCAAGACCAGCTTACCTTTTTGTTACTACTTTTCTGGGTGGGATAAATTTGTCCTTAGGTCCATCTTCCCCTATAGTTCTTATGAATTCCTTCAGCTGAGTCAGCATCTACAGGGGTGTTAAGGGAAGAATAGACCCTCTAGTGTTAAGGCTTGCTGAGCCCTTTTCAGGGCTGCTCATCCATCTTTGGTGTCCAACCAGTCACCCAACTCTCACCCTTGGCTCCAAGAAGCTATGGCATTCACAGCAGCCACACCCCAGTAAAACTGTCTGAGTAGATGGGCTAAACCAGGTTGAAGGTAACTGACAGGCCTCAAACCTCTTGGTGAATTAGGGAGATCCTACCCTCAAATATGTGAAGACCCTGGCAGAATGGGCAGGTGAGAACAATTTGTTCCATGAAGGCAGCTGAAGCAAGTCTTGTGGAGCATTTAGAGCTTGGTCAGACATCAAAGATACCAAGGTCATCTATTGCATCCTAGCCCATCACCAGTCATCCCAACTTTTGTATGGCCACTGGACTTTGATGACTCTGAAAGAGAGTGAGGCTGATGACTGTGTAACTATGCCTCACTCAAATTGTATATGAGTCAAGGTATCACTCTTCAAAAACAAAGGACAAACAACAATTTCTCTGCTTAGTTTCCTTGTACCATGGATAGGAAAATGCTCCTGAGGTATGGAATCAAGTATTTATCTAAGACATTTCTAAGCTGATCTACATAACATGATGATTTTGCTGGTGGTGGTGGTCCTTTTGTTCTCAAAGAGGACCAATGAATGATATCGTGAGGGTGATGTCTTGACTTGGCGATGTCTTGACTTGCAAAGAGGCCAGTGTCAAGACAAAGTTCAAAACGACTGGTGATGGCCAGGTGGACCTTGGCCTTTTTTTAAGGTCTTTCCCAGGTCTCAGTTTATCAGAGGCAATGCCCATTCAATGACTAATGGTTAAGTAAAAACTGAGACAAAAGATAGTTATATTTCAAGAAATCAAAAATGAAAACTGTGCAGGGCAAAAAGTAAATTGTCCCAGCTTAAAAAAATTATAATAAAACAAAAAGAAGATTTTACATCATTTATCCATTTGCATAAAATATAATCACACAATAATGAAATATAATATTGGTCTACATTAAATACAAACTGATAGAGAATATAAAATTTGAATTTTGAATAAAATGAATTTTTTAAATGAATTTTAAAATAAATTTTAAAAATACAAAGAATTTTAAAATTTTTAGATAAAAAAATGAAGTTTGAATATCAGTCAATATTCATTTCATTTCTTTAGCAGTCTGTATAGATGCTTTGGGGTTAGGACAGCCCAGCCCTGTAGTCTCGTGGGGTCATTATGGTTAAGTCTCTGTCCTCAGATGGTACCATCATTCTTGGTAGTAGCCTCACTAGGTATTTGGCTACCCAAGATAGGAATTGGGGCAGCAGTTTTCCCCTCTTCACTTAACATTTTTTTCCAAAAACCATCTTTGCCACTGCTTCAGTTTGGCCAAGGCTATTAGATAATTCACGGTTATGTATGCAGTTGAAGTCTCTGAGTTCACAGCTTCATTTCCTTTCCCCGCTTGGCAAAGGCAGGGTCTTTAAGGCTTTTCCATTAAGCTGTGCATCTTGTCAGGGTCAGAGGCCAACTAGTCCTATAATAGTCCTGCTTCATGCTGGACCTAGTTCTCCATAGAGACTTCCTCAGGGGAGCTTCCCTGGAAATGTTGCAGGATTGGGTTTATCTTTTCTGTTTGTAACAATGTATACAGTTTGTAGTCTAGATAATCAACAAAACAATAAATCAAGCTCTGATTGGTAGCTTTTCCTGATTTCCAAGGTGTAAAATGCTCAGTCTGAAAAATATAACAATCAGCAGGAGCCCATATGAGCTGGCTCTAACACACCCCTGGGACCTAGCCACCAAGGGACATACTGGTGAAGTGACAGTTCACCATGATGGAACTATCTTTGGATCTTGTAGATTTGTTTTAAAATTAGCAGAATAAAAGGAAAGAAAAAGAATCTGTATTACAATAATTAGTTCATTTTAAACTCAGGGGCAATATAATGGTCTCTAAAGTCCACATAGTGGAGCTTATTTTGCACCAAAAATTATGGGTGCAATCACAATCATTTGGAGCTCTCAATTAGGAAAATTCCTAATGGTTAGGCAGAAAATTGGCTATCTGCCTTAATTTACATTTACATCAATTTCTGGTTAACCCTTGGCCTCTTTATGGTTGAGGAAAGAGTTAGGTTTCTCAGAAACCTTTGGGTAAGGAAGCAGAAGATTAAATAAATTATGGTGTCTGTGTATAGACAGGAACTGGGAAGGGAGATTGGGCAAAGAGCAGACTTTTTTTAGAACTTCCCTTGGTCCTGGAGATGGGTAAGACTGCTGGCATCAGCCTGAATCTTCTGCTTGAAGATATCTGTAAGACCAATGGCCATTCTCAATATCTCTGTCCTCTGCCACAACTCAGTCTCACCTTCTCTTGCTCCTTTTTCTACTTGCCCCTGGGCATTCTGGCTCAGCCAGGGCTAATTCTGGGGGGGGGGGGTGTTTGTGTGTTGGGGTTTTTTTTGCTAGGCAATGAGGTCAAGTGACTTGCCCAAGGTCACACAGTTAGTAAGTGTTATGTGTCTGAGGCCAGATTTGAACTCAGGTCCTCCTGAATCCAGGGCCGGTGCTGTATCCGCTGGGCCACCTCACTGCCCCCAGCTAGGGCTACTTCTATTTCTTCTCTGCTTCCAAACCTCAGAATCAATATCTATGTCTGAGAAAACTTTTCCTTTTGAAACAAGTTCCTCAGAGCATGACCAAGTTTCTCATGCAATGGCCCTGACTGACCAAAGGAGGTATATAGGACCCTATTCTCACCAGATCAGAATGAGTGATTCAATCAAGTTTTTTTTTGTTTTAACCTAACAAAGGTAAGTATTGTTAAGTGGTGTGGGTAATCAACAGAGCTCTGGTGAGGGTGTAGATTATGACTCACCAATCTAGAATCTATTCAAATGGAAGATTGGTAGTATTCTCCATAGAAATAGGGAAGTTAGGAAGGTAAAATATAATAAGTTCAGTTTTGGACACATTGAGTTTAAGTCACCTTTGGTACATTGTCAATAAAATAAAATAAACATCTTATCAATAAACATTTATTTAATTTCTACTACATGCCTGGCACTGTGCTAAGTACTGGAGACATGAATACAATCTAATGAAAGAAGCCAACACACTAAAGGAAGCTGAAAAAGGGAAGGGTATCCAGCAAGGGGGCATGCTGGAGAAGTCCAGAAAAGTTCCAAAGTAGTGCAGCCTGGTGGGAAATGAGACATCTGTCCTGAGCTTCCTCCTTAAATGAAGAAGTGAAGAAGGTAGTGGTGAGGTGGGATCAAGGCTGACCTTAAAGCAGGATGATGAGGTTTCCCAATAATGAGGTTCCTCAGGCATGGTGTAAAAGTCAGAGAAATATCAAAGTAGTGCTGGTGAAAATGTCAAGTAGACAGTTGGAGGGGTGGGACTGGAGATGAATATAGAATATGTAAATTTGGGAATAATTCACATACAGATGAGAGTCAAATCCACAGAAGCCAGAGTGATCCCACAGAGAGAAAAGAGGAGGATCAGGTGAATTTAGCAGTCTAAGCCCAAAGTTGGGATACTCATAAAGTAATTAAACATTTTTTCTATTGGCCAGTGGGATGATCACTTTCGAGACGGGGTTTAGTGAAAAGGGATAGAACAAACAACTGGGACCAAAGTTCCTCCTGGACAGTCTTCCCCAATGGACTGGAATTATAGAAATGTGTTGGCCTGTTTTGTGAAGGTGAACTTACCTTGCCCTTGACTCCTTAGCCCTCTGACAAAATCATCTCAAAGGTAATTTTTTAAAAATCCAAGTCAAGTTAGAGTCTGCTGGGTGACAACATTTTTTGTGGTGGACAAAATCAGGTTAAAATGAATATTAAGGACAGCCTTGCAGGGAAAACAAACAAACAAGGCCCTGGAAGGTAACACAGGGAGGAAAGAAAAGGGGAAGTCAATACCTTTTACCTTGGCAATCACGACATAACTGGCTGCCATATCTGTGTACATAGGATACATACACACATATGTGTGTACATATTTGTGTGTGTGTGTGTGTGTATGCCTCAGTTTTCAGAATCACCACTTCCTTCCCATTTTCCCGTGTTTGTTTTCCTGAGTCATTACTGGCTGCCTCTGAATCACTGCCCAGCTGCAACCTCATCTGCAGGTTTTGGCCCTACATCAGGGAATAAATTGGCTTTAGGCTGAGTCTTTGTCTTTGAAAAGACCTTGGAGGATGGAGGAAAAAAAGACAAGTGAGGAGGCAGGGAGTGTCATTTAGAGGGATTGTCTCATATATAGCCAGTTCCTAAAACATAAAGGACAGTTCCAAAAATAATCACCTGAAACAAACTTCATTAGGGTGGTGAAGTTTGTTAAACAATCTTCTGCCACTTACCTGGCCTGGTAAAGACTTGCACTTGGTGAGAAACAGCTTGCCAAGGGTTTCTTCTGATCACTCTCCCAGTACATGGAGGGGAGAGATCTGATTTATACATAGAGTAGGTAGCATGGGCATGGCTGTGAGGGTGAATACCTCAACACCCAAGTCTTCTCTCTTCTCTGGGCTGGGTTGGTTCATTCGCTCCATCTGCACTCATGTTGGCAGATTGAGAAATTTTTACAAAGTAGGCAGCTAGGTGGCTATGAATCACTGTCAGAGTACTGGGGCTAACCCTTATGTGGGGAAGCTATGCATCTAAAGCTCCTAACTGTAGCTCTTGAGCTCCTACCAGTGTGTTTCCCATTTAAACAAATCAGCCAAGATAACACCATTAACTCTCAATCATAAAACATTTACTAAACCGAATACAAATCAAGAATAATCATAATAGCCTACATGTAAACCCTGGTCATATTCTCCTACCAATGCAAATATGTATAACACAGAGTGAGCACAAGCTTCCAGAAACTTAGCAGGGAGGCACATGAGGAGGGCAAACTGTATGCCCAGAGCAATTCATGCTTCTGGACTTCAGGTTTTGGTGTTCTTGAACTCCTTAGGAAACAGTCTGCACCAAAAGTCACTTGATTGATAAGGCTTCTTCTCTGCTGGCTGTTGTTCTCAAACCACTCATTGGCTGGCCTCTAAGGCACTCTTTTATGCAGTTCTTGCAAGTCTGGAATCTAAAGAGTCATTCAGGTCAGCTCTCTAGGCTGGGCTCTAAGAGGTTTCACCTTCCTGCACAAAAAGTGGCACAAAAAAAAAAGAAAAAGAAAAGAAAAACCACAAGGCAAACATTTGAGAGGTTTTCCCTCTCTCAACCCCTACGTGGCAGTAAAGGGTAAAGCAGGCAAATGTCTCCTTTCCCCAACTAGCTGTCAACCAGCTGAGGATTCTTCCAAATGGGTCCCAATAGAAATGTTTCCCCCACTCCCCCACCCCCCAGTCAGCAACTAGCAGTGAAGCTTTTGTCCAACTAGGTTAGCAGTAGATGCAAAACTTGTCTTATTCCAATCAATGCAGCAGGGGCCAATGCAAGCTCTAAATTCTTTTCTCGGCCCAGATGCTTTCCCATGCACAGTCTGCTCAGCTGAACTCAGCTGGGCTCAGATCTCTTCAAGTAACAAGGGGCAGTCTCCTTCCTAGACTTTTTTTCATCTTCTCTATTTCTGTTCTTTGTTCTTCTAGTTTGGTTGTTGACTGAATCTTGCCTCAAAGCATTACTCTCCTTATGTGAAGTGATTCACTTTAAATATATATATATAGAAAAACCGAAAAGCCTCTCTTTTGAGGTAAGGGGGTGTGTGTGTGTGTGTGTGTGTGTGTGTGTGTGTGTGTGTGTGTGTGTGTGTGTGTAAATGGCAGTACAGTTTCTACCAGCTACTGTAAGGGGTGAAAAACTAAAATTCACATTTTTGTCAGATCTGACACAAATAGGCAATATATAATTGTCCCACAGTTAGAAAAATAGTTACAAAATGTTCAGGTTTTCCAGACCTTAGCCTTAAAGTCATCATAAAGACACGTGTGTATGTATATACACACTGCTTGAGAAATAGGACACTCTGGCTATTTACCTTCAGTATGTACTTTTCTCTGAGGGGTTACTTTTGTCTCACGTCCTCTAAGAACTATCTGTTTCTCCCCAAGGACTTTTCTCTGAGGAGCTGCTTTTTTCATATTTTCTCAGAATGGTCTATGCTTCTTCCCCTTTCCACAAATAAAATTATCCAAATTTGAAAGGACAGCACTTTACAAAATGAAGAGTGGAGAGAGAAATAGTACTACCACAGGGATTTAGAAAAATGGAATTATTTAGTATAATAGAGAGGATAATGACTAAACAGTGATATTCAGATCTACAAAGCATGATACTAACAATTATGACAAACTGTTCTTCATTTCTGCTAACAAATAAGAGAAAATGATGTTACAAGATGAAAAAGTTAGCTATAATAATTTCCTCATAGAAAATTCTCTGAGCCATTCTACTGGGTGACCAAAGGAAGCTGTGGTTTAGAATTGACCAGCAAGCATTTATTAATCACCTACTATGTGCCAAGCACTGTGGTAGGCTGTAATCAAAATAACAACTCACGTTTCTCAGAGAGCTGACTGAGAGGTGTTCATCTTTCAGAAAAGGCAATTCAGCAGTTCAGGTGAGTTGGAAAAAGTCAGGAGCCTGGGAAGAAAAGATATTCTCTTCTCTTCCCCCTCAACCCACTAGCCCCATTAGCTATTGTCTCTAATAGCACATCTACTTCCCCAAAAGAAAACACCTCAGTCAGAAATTGGAGTCATTTTAAAAGAAACTGAAGTCTAGTTGAGGGAGCAGAAACACATCCTCCAGACAGACGTAAAAGCAGGCACAAGACCAAAAGCAGTTTAAGGAGCAAGGCGGAAGAGGAAGGGGAATAAACATTTATATAGCACCTACTGTGTGTCAGGCACCATACTAAGCATTTCTTACAAATATTATCTTATTTCATTCTCATAACAACCCTGGCAAGTAGGTATTGTTATTATTCCTATATTACAGATGAGGAAACAGGTTAAGTGACTTGCCCAGGGTCAACTAGTAAGTGTCTGAGGCCAGATTTGAACTTAAGTCTTCCTGACTCCAGGCCCAGTGCACTATCTACTGTGCCATCAGCTGCCTGAAGCAAAGAGAACCAGCTATGGATGGCAATGGAAAGCTGAGCTGCAAAAAAAATCTCTACAAAGAGAATAAAGGATTTCCAAGGCCTTACAGTACTAGAGGATTGAGTTGCGTTAGCTCTGTGTGTTCCCTATGCATATACCTCACTCCCATCATACTCTGAGTCTGTCTCTAACTCTTCCCTTGGATGCTGTGTGTATTCGTGGGAGAGGCTGTGCCAGGTTCACTGGGGAAATGTTTTGTAGCTACTGTATTAACTTATGCCAGTTTAGCAAATGCCCTTGCCATGAATTAATTGTGTTCACCTACTTCCTGCCCACGGGAAGCACATCAATAGGAAATAGTGAGAGGGTGAGCTATAGTTTTAGAAGAATGTCCCCACAGTATGCATCTTTTGAACCTTGTTATAGTGGCCCCTCACTGCCACTAGAAGACATAAAAACCAGTGTAACTACTAGTTAGAGGAATATCCTAGAAGTTGTCCTATATCTTGAATAATTTATAAGTATAACCTTGCCTGGGGCAGAGAGATAGATGAAACTGCTTCTCAAGATCACTTTAGCCCTTTGACTTCCTTCTTATAACATATTATTCCCATAAAACCAAAAAGCCTCTCTTTTGAGGTAAGGGTGTGTGTGTGTGTGTGTGTGTGTGTGTGTGTGTGTGTGTGTGTGTGTGTGTGTAAATGGCAGGACAGTTTCTACCACCTACTGTAAGACAATGCATAGGTTTCTAAATGTACTTGATGCTAAAAAATTTTCTCTCTGCCTCCTCTCCTGTCCTATCCTTGTGGACCTCACCAGTCAAAAATCAATGATCTTGTAACAACAATATTGTTAAGGCTAACATCTTTGAAAGACTGAAGAATTACAATTGATGTGATGACCAACCACAGTTCCAGAGGACCAATGATGGAGCACCCTCTCTACCCCCTGATGGAGAGGTGATGGACCTCAAGGTGCAGAAAGAGATGTAAATTTTTGGACATTGCCAACACAGGGATTTGTTTTGTTTGTATTTGTTACAAGAGTTGGTTGTTATTGGTTTTGTTTTTTTTGCCAATGGGGGGTAGATTTTGTTAATTTTTAAAAATATATAAATATATTTAATTTTTTTAGGCCAGGGTCATGCAGCTAGTAAGCGTCTGAGGCTGGATTTGAACTTAGGTTCTCCTGAATTATTTAATTTTTTTTTTAAAAGAAGATATTAATTGCCTTCAAACTTCTTATTGGCACTTAGGCCTTCTACTGCTTTCTTTCTCAGAATGCTAATTCCCCTTATGCTACCCTGTAAAATGGGAGTAAAGATGTCACCTTGCATAGTGAAAAAAGACCTGGGACTGGGAGTCAGAGGACTTGGACTCAAATTCTAGCTCTGCAATTTGTGTGACCTTGGGTAAGTCAATTCTCTCGAGACCTCGGTTTCCTCACATGTAAAGTGAGATGGTTGGACTAGATGATCTCCAAAGCCCCTTCAAGCTCTAAAGCTAAGACAGTATAAATAATCTTAGTGGACCTTATTCCCTTTTTCGAATCTTCCACAAACACATCCTCCAGAGCAGCACTAAACCAGGGCCACCACGTCTGGAGAACAAGGGAAATTGTTACTTTTCCAGACAGGTGATGACTTTGGCCATTTTTGTGCTTTAAATACTTTGCCCTCTACAAATTCCTAATCTAATGCCTCACCATGATGCAGAGAGAGAACTTAGAGTTCTCAAAGACTATATGGGTCCAGGTCTAGTGGGGCCCACCAAGCCATTTGAGTGTGGTCTGGAACATTTCAGCTAAGTTCAGAGATGCTTATTACCAAAAGACATGCTGCACTAGATGATTGATTGATTTTGCCAAAGCAACTCTCAAAAAACCTTCTACCAAGGCATGGAAGGGCCTTCAGTCTACCTTAGTGGAAGAAATATCCACAGCGATGACATCACAGCTCTTCAGGTGAATATTAAAGTAAGAATCCTTTTCATCAGGAAGAAGGAAAAACTACCTGAAGAGGATAAATAATAATGATAGCTCACATGTGTAATGGGGGTCTGCTGCATGACCAGATTACCTATCATGGCATCTCTCCACATAAAGGATGCTAGGGAGTTGCATCCAGGAAAATCATGATGACATCTAAGGAAAGTGCCTTGGAAAGACTATAACTGTAACTGGTTAGCTAAACACTTATCGAAGGCTTCGATATTGACTGCAGGGGCATTCAAAAAGACCTATCAGGTTCAGCTGTGATCCCATTGCCTCATTCAGGTCCCTAAGTGGTGAAATAGATAGATTATTGGGCCTGAAGTAAGGAAGATTTGAGCTCAAATCTAGCCTTAGACACTAGCTGTGTGACCCTGGGCAGGTCACTTAACAAATATTTGCCTCAGTTTCCTCATCTGTGAAGTGGAGATTATAATAGAACCTACCTCCTAGGGGTGTTGTGAGGATCAAATGAGATAATATTTGTAATGCACATTGCAAACGTTAATGTATTCTATTCTTACTGGTGACTACTTTGCTAGTGGTGTTTGGTGAAGGGAGTGGAATCTCTGACCTTACTTAAGAAGTCTGAAAAATCAGGAAAGCAAGCTACAAGAAGCCAGATTCAGAGCCAGCTGTTCCACTGGTATCCCAAGGAGCAAGCAGAAGTCTTCAAGAATGACCTGGACTTGGGGGCAGCTAGGTGGCACAATGGATAGAGCACCGGCCCTGAATTCAGGAGGACCTGAGTTCAAATGTGACCTCAGCCACATAACACTTACTAGCTGTGTGACTCTGGGCAAGTCACTTAACCCCATTGCCTAGCCAAAAAAAAATGACCTTGACTTATGGCAGTGGAAGCTGAGGTGGGGACTTATCTGAAAGAGATGTCACCTTGGGATGTGAACTTTGAATGCAGACCAGTGCCAGGTAGGAACTGAGCTGAGTTTCAAGCTTCTCACCCAGAGTCTGAGCTGGTGTTAGGGGAAAGTATGCCCTGGAGGTATTAGGGAATAGGGGGTAGGAATAGGAAATGTTTGTATATTTGCTCTTATTATATCTTTCAAGTAGATATCCTTTTGCAAAAACTAAATGATTTCAAGTCATTAAATGGAACTGGGGTGCCTATACCCCTGAAAATGGGAGGAACATAGCCATTAGGGGCTTGAGCCAATGGCAGAGAGGAGACACACACACACACACACACACACACACACACACATATACATATATATATATATATACATGTTTTTTTTTAAATTTACAAAGCGCTATATACACTAACTTGCTTATTCCTTACCAAAAAACAAAGCAAAGCAAACAAAAAACACTTGGGAGGTAGTTATACATATTATTATCCCCATAATGCAACTGAGGTGAGGGCTTATCTGAAAGAGATGTCACCTTGGGATATGAACTCCCATTTTAAAGATGAGAAAACTGAAGCTCAAATAATCTATCCTAAGGCAACTCAGTGCCCTCAGGAGGGCAGTAACTGTAAAAATTAATGTAATAACTCTAGAGACATACAGTGGGTGCCTAATATACATTGCTGGATGACAACCAAAATTACAGCTCTGTTATATTTTCCATGTTATTTACAAAAGAAAGGGCAGCAATTTTTTTAAAGAGCACTGAATTTGAAACCAGAGAGTCTGGGTTTGAATCTTTGCTGAAACTTGTCTGTATTTCATTACAAATCACTAGACAGTTTTTTCTAAGTTAGGTTTTCCCATCTATAAAATGAGAAGGTTGAACTAGGTGGGTAGCTTTTCCAGCTCTAAATTTTATAACCTGATCTTCATCAAACTGTCCCAGGCAGAAGAGGCTTTCTTTGATTACTCTTTTCTTCCTGACACTAGTCTCTCCTGGTTTCCTTCTCAGACCCTTTCTTCTCAGTCTCCTTTGTTGGATCTTCACCTATGTCATGCTTGATAACCATAGGCATTCCCCTGGGATCTCTGGCCCAGGCCTTCTTCTCTTCTCTTTTTTACTTGGTGTTTTCATCAGATTCCATGGATTAAGTTATTCTCTATGCTGATAATTCTCAGATCTACTTACCCAGCCCTAACCTTTCTCCTAAACCAGCAGACTCGCATCTCCAACTACCTATTGGACATATATCTATAAACATCTTAAACCCAACACGTCTAGGTCTTTCCTTCACAAGCTCTCCATTCTTATGGACTTTTACACTATTGTCCCAGTCACTTAGGCTCACAACCTAGGTGTCATCCTTGACTCATACCCCTCTCTCACCTTCCCCCAACCCAGTTTCAATCAGTTCACGAGTTCAATTCTATCTTCACAACATCTTTTCTATATTCCTCCTTCTCTCCCCTGACGCTGCCACCACCCTGGTACAGGCCCTCAATATCTCATACTTAAGCTATTAAAATAGCTATCTAGTTGTTCTCCCTGGCTCAAGTCTCTCCCTACTCCAGTTCATTTAGTTGTCAAATTGATCTTCCTAAAGTGCAGGGCCCAACCATGCCACCCCCTTGTTAATAAACTCAATAAGTAGCTCCTTATGACTTTGAGAATCAAATATAAAATCCAGTTTGGCTTTAAAGTCCTTCAAAACTTGGTCTCTTTTAATTTTTCCAGTCTTTTTATACTTTACTTCCTCCCCCCCCCACACAAACCATTTACTCTGGGATCTAACACTGGCCTTTTTCACACAAGACACTCTATTTCCCAACTCTGAGTATTTCCATTTCCAGGCCCATGTCTGGAATCCTTTCCCTTCTTACCTCCATCTCCTGGCTTCCTTGGCTTCCTTCAAGACCTAGATAAAATATCATCTTCTACAGAAAGCCTTCCCCAATTTCCTTTAATTCTAGTGCTTTCTCTCTGTTATCTCCAATTTATTATGTTGTTCACGAATAGTTGTTTCCATGTGTGTCCTCTTGTAGACTTTGAGATCCTTGAGAGCAGGGACTATCTTTTATCTCCCTTTCTGTCCCCAGTGCACCTAGTAGATGCTTCGTAAATGCTTGTTGACAGACTGATTCTGGCCTGTGTCTAAAGTTCTCTGAAGACAACAATTCTAGACCCATTCTTGGTGTGGGAATCATCCCAATGTTAGGAAGTCCTTCCTTATGTTGATTCTAGACCCTTCCCACAACATTAGGTGCCTATTTCCTCTCACTTAACCATCTGGAGGGATGACTAAACTTCAGGAATTTTTTCTTGCTCACTGATTTTCTATCTTCAATTTTGAGATGCCTTGGACCTAGCCCAGGGACTGATTGTATCATCTTAGCTTTGAGCTCCTAGGGATGTGGCTTTCTTCCCAGCCCTAGGGAGGGCAGATTGGCATACACATCATCAGGGTGCCAGGTGCTATGCATATCAATCAGACCCTACTACCCTGTCTTCCAGAAGCTTATAGTCTTTAGAGCCTGGAATGGAAAGTGTCTGTCTATTCTCTGTACGGGAAGGAAGCAAGCATTTATTAAGCACTCCAGGTATTGTGCTAAGTACTTTACACATACTATTTCATTTAATCCTCACATCCACCCTGGGAGGTAGGTGCTATTATTATCCCATTTCACAGTTGAGGAAACTGAGGTAGACAAATTAAGTGACTTGCCCAATATCACACAGCTAGTGTCTGAAGCCAGATTTGAACTCAAGTTCAAAGCTACCAGTTAGTCAATAACTATGATGGGGAGAGTGTGGAATGGGGAGAAGACCCTGGAAAATCAGTCTCTTCCTGTCTCTGACTCTGTGGGAACTAATTCTTTTATCAGTTATGATGAAAAGCCTGGGACTGATTAAAAACTAGAGTGCCACTGAACCTATGGCAAGACTGTATTCCTAATTCTTGCATGATAATATTTGTCTCTATTCCCTCTTATTACCCATTCCCCAAAACAGACTCCAGGGTTGAGGAATTTCTTTTAAACACTACCTATTGAGTAAGTAAAGGATCAGAAGAAGTTACCCTTCATATTTTCAAAGCCTGAGTTTCCCAACTTTCTGCACTTAAATCTTTTGGAATTTCACTCATTCCACTGAGACCTAAAGCCACTGACTGTCCCCCATACCCAAAATTCTCCCCCTCTTCATCTCTGCCTTCCCCCCACTTCCCTGGCTTCCTTCAAGTCCTAGCTAAAATCCCATCTTCTGTAAGAAGCCATTCTCAATGTTTCTCCTAATACTTTCCCCTTGAGATTGTCTCTAATTTATCCTATATAAATGTTCATAATGGTTGTTTTCATGTAGCCTTAAGAGCAGGGACTGGTTTTGTCTCTGTCTCTCTATCTCTGTCTCTGTTTCTGTCTCTGTCTCTCTCTTCCCCCTTTTTTTTTTTGTATCCCCAGTGCTCCTATCACACAGTAGGTGCTTAATGTTTGTTGGCTTGACTTGACAAAAAGGACTGAGGCAAGGGTGGGACTTTAATACTCCAAGAACCTTTTCCAAGAATCATTTAATACTCCAAGAATTATTTCATCATTGTAGACCTCCTTACATCAGTACATATGACGACTGCTATCAAGATGGATTTTGAGAGTTATTGTGTCTGAAAAATATATTGCCCAGTGGTCAACCTGATAATGAGTTGGTCCTCAGGCAATAAACGACAATAAATCCAACATCAGGCCCATACTTAAAGCCTTTCCAACTTGAGAGAATCTGTTATATCCTGCTGACAAAACCTTAATGCAGAGTAAAATGTTAGTGGATGTAATAATCGGAAATGCAGACGTCATGTATTTAGGTGACCTTAAGAGAATATATGGAGTGCAAGTCAGTACTGAGTATTTGCTTATGGTCAAGTCAGACCAGACATTTACTGTGAGTCAACTATGTGCAAGTTCTTGAGCTAGGTGTTGGAGACTTAAAACAAACAAACAAAAAGGAAATCCTCCCTCAAGGAGCTTATAGCTAAGATGGGGAGAAAGTATATGTATAAAAAGATAAATAATTTGGTGCACTGGGATGGGGAGGAAAGGCTCCTAATGCTGAAGATGTAAAAAAAAAATCTTTCTGGAAAGCACTGAAGGAATAACTCCTTTATTCCTCCCAGGAATCATATTGTAATGGTACCAGCCATTATAAATACAAAACTGGCCATAGAAGAAGGGATCCCTGGCCAGGGTCCTGATATGTTAACTCCTTGCCCGAGCTAGCCAGACTACTCTGGGCTGGGAAGATGAGAGCAGAGCAGAGAGGAGGTGAGACTAGGATGAGGGGAGAGGAGCACTAGCTCCGTTCCTCGACAGCCACCTGTTCTCATCTCATCCCTTACACATTGTCTGACTGCTTGCTCTATGATTGGGAAGCTTTTTTTTTCTTTTGTGTCTCGAGGTTTTCTCTGCTTTGCTTTTCCCCTCCCAACCTCTCTTCTTGTTCCTTTTTGTAGATAAACTCCCACAGGCCTCCCACAGCAGTTTCAGAATATAGCCTCCTGGGTTTGTTCTTGTTGACAAAGACTTCCAGTCCTTCTCTGAAAAAGACTCCCCCTACCAAAATAAAAAATTCTCTTTTCTCAAGGAGTCCTTGATGGGAGGACTAATCCTAGTCCAGGACAGTCTGTAGTAAGGTTAGAGGTCACCATCACCTCTGCAGTTCATTCCAGGCCTCTCAGTGCTTCTTTCCTCCCTGTTCTGGTGTCTAAGAGAGTCTGTGGGATCAGCACATTTGGGAAAACCCAAATGAGGAGTTTGGACTGAGACCTTATTACCATATATCAAACAAGCTTTTTAAGGATGGAAAGACCAAGCTTGAGGGTTATGGGGGGGTTCCCCACCCACTTCTCCAATTATTCTCTTTTGGGTGGTAGTGGGAAGCATGGTTTTCACAACCTACTACAGATGGAATGAAAATCAGTCCCTAAAGGTGAAGGTGTGATAAGAAATGGAGCCAGGTCTTGTCTGAAAAGTCTCTCACCTTCCTCCCACAAGCAGGCCTGGTGCTGGATAGAATTCCCAGAGGTGAGGCCTGCCCAAGGTTCTGAAGAAACAGTGGATTATCAGGGCCATTTTGAACATCTGCACACCTCTGACAACTAAAACTGGCCACCTGGGATCTGAAAAGGCCAGGACCAGCGGTGACTAGACATTAAATAACCCCCAACCTAGATACAGGAGGTCCTATCCGTCTGGCCCTTTAACAGGGAGTTCCTCTCCTCTGGTGGAGGAGACTTAGTGCGGGGGCTACCACCTCTCAGGATCCACCTGGCTCAGGAGTTAGTCAGCAAGCATTTGTTAAGCGCTTAGCTAAATGGTGCGGGTTACTTCGGAAGAATAAGCAAAGATCCTTCTCCCACCCCAGTTCAATGGGGAGGGGGGCAGGTGATGGAGTAGAGGAAGAAGGGTAATCTCACTTTCACTTTACGCTGCAGACCCAACTACCTCCTTCAGTCATTTAAATGAGCTTCCCGGCTCATTTAAATACAGGTGTCTGCGGCTCTGATCTGGTCCACCTATGGAGCGGAGAGGAGGAAAGTAGTGGAGTTCGTCTAGTGTGTACAACGTCTATTAGTTTAATCTGCCAATCCCCCTCCACCCACCACCCCCGAGCCTGATGGAGAGTGCGGGAGGGGTGTGGGGTAGGTGCCTTGCATAGCCTCAGCTTCACTTGGAGACAAATTGCTGTTTTGGCCCTAGCGGCTCTGCTCAGCGAAGGCGGCTGCTGCGCTCAGTGGCAAACAGTGGGAGGGAGGAGGAGTCGGGAGCTGGCAGCTGGGGTGTGGGGGAAAGAGGAAAAAAGATGGTGGGCGGGGGGCGAGAGGGCTCTAGAAGGCAAGGAGGATGTGGGAGGAGATGGAAGAGATGGGACCTGAGAGAGTTTGGACCCAGAGGTAGGGAAGCGACTAGGATCCCGCGAAACTCGGTATATAGTTGGCTTTCCCTAGAGGTTAGACAAAGGTCACTTCGACTGTTCTCCCGGCAATAGGACTAGACAGAGGTCATTCTGCTCATTTCCCGGGTCCCAGATTTGTCCCTAGTGGAAAAGCTACCCCCACCCACCCACCCACACACAGTGTCTTCTCCCCTTTGGGGGAAAAAAAGTGATTTCGTATTTTCCTAAAAAAGAACACTGGATTTGGAGTCAGAATCTAGTTCAAATATTGGCTCTACCATTTATTCTTAGTACGACCTTGGGCAAGTCGCTTAATCTCCAGAGTTTCCGAGGCGGGGTTGAACTAAGTGATTTCGAGTTCTCTTCCAGCTCTTAACATGTATAACCCCATAATCCATACCCGAAAAGGCAAGAACATTCCTTTCTCTCCTTCTCCAGCCGCCCTCCTCCCTGACACCAGTAGTTGCTGCGAAGGCCATTCTATTCAGGAGTAGAAGGTAATTATCTGAAGCAAAATGCACTACCTGACTTTGCTCTGGCTTCCAGGGTTTAGAGATTAGACGCATAATAAATCTGAATCAGGGGTTCTTAATTTGGACTTCTTGAACTTTGTGAAAAATTTATTTTGATAACTATTTCAATATAGTCGGTTTCCTTTGCAACCCACTGTTTTATTTTATGAATTTAAAAACATTCTGAGAAGGGGTCCTTGGACTTCACCAGAATGCCGAAAAGGTCCACGACACAAAATAGATCAAGAACCCTTATTCTAAAGGGTTGCTCTATCTCTCAGTAGCCAAGTCTCAACACTCGGGGCCCCTTTTAAGCAACCAAAGCAACCCCTCCCCTCCTGTAGTTCCTCCTTCAGTCCTTCTGCCCTACTACTCCCATTACCGGACTATAGTTCGGCTTATTTCCTAGAAAGACTAACTGAAGAGCCCAGACTAGAAATCAGGTATCTTATCCCGCAGCTCGGATCCGAGGCGCCACTCACACCCTCCTTTTCCTAGTCCAACTCTATCTTGGGCTCGCTAGACGGCACCACTTTCAACTTTAGCATCTCTAAACTCTACTAACCTTCAATAATTACTTAAGTCCAGATTTCTACTTTTCAATGGAGACTCAGTCTCGAATGAGCAGCTTCTGACCCCGAGAGTTCCCTCACTCCAGCTAAACCTAACCCTCCATCCTCAGGGTTTCCCTGGCTTCTCGGTAGAGAAGGTTTGGGCAAAAACTGTATAGAAGGAAGGCTCCTCCAACAGTGGGAGAGGCCAGAACGGACGGGGCAATCTCTGCTTGGCTTATTGCCGCGCGAGGTGCTGGGTGGGGTGGGGACCAGGAGTACTGAACGGTTGCTTCCACTGCGTACCCCCTTTCCCCAATCCAGGGCCCCATCCCTCCGAGAAGCCTCAGACTTGGTACTTCTGCAGGCAGCCTGTTCCTTTAAGGAGCCAGCCCTGGCAGGGTGTGCCCTGTCTCCATGGTTACTCCGGTGCAGGCGGCAAGTTGGGGGGGGCGGGTTGGGAGCCGCATCTCTTCATCAGACGGAGGTAGCCGCAGGGACCTGGAGCGGGGCCCGAGCCCAAACCAGCAGGTGGGAAGCAGGACTCGAACCCGAGGACCACAGGAGGAGCTCAGAGACATGCTTCTGACCCCGACGGAGCGGACGCCCCCTCGCACTGGGGCCCCGGAGCTGTGGCTGGGCTGCTCCCCGAGACAGCTGCCCTAGGACCCGCGCCCGGGGAGACGGCGCCGGGGGCAGCACCCGGCGCCCGCTGGACTGGCGGGGCGGGGAAGGGCGCGGCAGGGCAGAGAAGGAAAGGACTGCCCACCCTCTCCCCCCTCCTTCCCCGCCCCACGTCGGCGCTGAGGTCCCCTCCCGCCCCGCGCCCCGGGAGGGATGGGGCGGGCGACCGCTGCAGCCTAAGATGCCGGCGATGAGGGGGCTCCTGGCGCCGCAGAACACCTTTCTGGACACCATCGCCACGCGCTTCGACGGGACGCGTGAGTTCACCGGACCCTTTTTCCAGGCGGGACCCCTCTCCCGGTGGAAGATTACACACACACACACAGACACACACAGACAAACACACACACAGACAGACAGACAGACACACACACACCTACCAGCCTAGATTCCCAAAGAATCTCCAGCTGCCCTCACAAAAAATATCCCCATGGGGGCTACTGACCCCACCCCCCTTAAGGAAGGGTTTCCTAATCTTTTTTTGTGTCATGGACCCCTTCGGCATTTTTGTAAACCTATGGGCCCCTTCTCAGAATAATGCTTTTAAAATGCATAAAATAAAATGCAGCGTTACAAAGGGAACCAATTATATTGAAATAAGATTATAAAAATATTTTTTAAAGTTTCCGGACCCCTTGAAATCTACCCCAAAGACCTTGCCCTCAGATCTCCTGGCCCTTCCAGGTCCATTCCTACTTTGCAGAATTCTTGAAGTTGGATCTTCGTCCAATCAAATTCTTCCTGGGAAGGGGGACGAGACACTCATGAGTGAGTGGGAGGAGAGGGGCAGAGGTAACCAGAGTCCTCCAGGTTGTAGTTGGCTTAATGGTTTGGGGTTTGAGCGCCTTTCTCACCCTCCCCCACAGAAGGATGAATGGAAGGGAGGAGACACCCTTGCAAATGACCTGAAGCAGTCTCCTATCCCCCACTGTCCCGCCTCACTCAACTAGACCCATGGTGGGATAGGGATCCTAAAAGATCGGGCTGAGGGTTCAAGGTCAGAAAAAGGAGCTTTGAAAAGGGAATGTGAAAGAGGAAACAGAACTGGCCAGCGGGGAGCCTAGCATCTCTCACCAGCCAGAGCTTCATCTCTCACCTACATATATATATATATATATATATATATATATATATATATATATATATATATATATACTCCACCGAAAAGACAGATAATCCAGCCATATTAAAGCAACAACTGGTGAGAACAACCAGTAAAGCTATAGTAACCTCCACCTCCATAGGAAAAAAGAAAGTCAAGTGATATCAGGGTTTGAGGGCTCACACTTCCCTAGGAGTGGCTGAGGAGCCTGGAATTGGGGCTTTGGAGCAGAGCATTGTTCTGGGATCCATGGCACCTATGTGCTGCTTCAGGCATCCATATCCTGGAATCAGAGGAAGTCATCAGAGTTGCACCTGGGCCAGCAGGTGTGTGTGTGTGTGAACAAGTTAGTAATTGTCCATTCCATTAGCCCCACTCCCATACCATTTCCCCATGGATGGTCTCTGCAGTCACTTGGTGAGGGATAGAATGGGGGTTGGGTGGGAAGGAAGGATGCTGGGAGCTGACGGAGCTCCCACCATCTGCCTCTCCATATGTTTGGCACCAGTCTAGCCCTCTGATTCAGCAACACCACCACCACCCCCAGCTACATCTTCAGCCATCATCTAGGGGGCCACTCTGCTTCAAATCTCAGGGCTAGGGCCAGCTAGCCAGGGCCCAGGGGTCTGTCAGTAAGGGGACTTTCCCAGCCTATCCTCCAGAGGCGGAACAGAATGAAGTGGGAGGAAGCAGGAAGCCTAGGAGATCTACAGAGTGGGTTAGCCAGTCATGAGTGGAGCCAAGGAAGGATTAGGGACAAGCAGCTAACCACGTGTACACCTACACTCTCATCTAGATGTTCCAAGATGAACATAAAAGAGACACTCACACATCTACACTATCCAAGATTCATTTAATAACCTGAAACAGGACATACACACTCCCTTAAGCCTTCTGGGAGAGATATACCAGGACAAATCAACCAACAAGAAACTGTCTTTTATGTGCCGACTACTATCTAGATGCTGGGGAAATAAATGGACAAGTGAAATGGACAAGTGAAACAGTACTTGGGCCCTGTCCCCTTAGCCAGAGGAGACTACAAGTGTATGTGTGTATGCACATAAAGATATACACGGATGTGTGTACACGAATGTGTATGCATATATACATTTATGCATCTGTATTTACACACATATGCAAATATGTATGTACATATTATATATATGTATGTATATACAAAGTTAAATCTGAGTTTGTGGGGTAATCACTAGTAGCTAGGGAAAACTAGACTTTTTGTAGGAGTTGCTTGAATAGAGTCTAGGAAAAAATTAGGGATTCTAAGGGTAGAGGCATCCCAGACATGGATGATGACCAGAACAGAGACTCTGAGGTGGGATACCACGTGTGAGGATGGCCAGTTTGGTTGGGTTGTACTGTATATGAAAGGGAGGAATGTGTAATAAGACAGGAAAAGTCAATTGGGGCCAGTTTGTGAGCGGCTTCAAAATGCCAGAGAAATTTATATTTGATCTTAGAAGGAATGAGAAGCCACTGGAGTGTATTGAATATGGAAGTGGCATAATCAGACCTACACTTTGGGAAATTACTTTGGCAACATGTGGAGCATGGATTAGAGTCGGGAGAAACTTGAGGCTGAGAGGCCAATTAGAAGGCCACAGGTGAGATGTGATGAGGACCTGAGCTAAAGTGCTGGAGACAAACAAACATGAGATGTTAGGGAAGTAGAAATAACAAGATTTGGCAACTGAATGGATATGTGGGGTAAGTGATTGATATTAAGGAGTCAAGGATGATATCAGGTTTATAAATCTGGTTAACTGGAAGAATGGTGGCAGCTTTTACCTTCCCCTAGGTTTGGGGTTGGGACAGGGAGCAATTCTATTTTGGATAAATTGAGTTTGAGATGCTTGTGGAACACTTGGTTCAAAATGTCCAACAAGCAATTGGTGATGAGAGATTGGGGCTCAGGAGAGTGAGAGAAGGGTTGGATATATAGCTCTGGGAGTCATCTGCTTAGAGATGATTGTGAAGCCCGTGTAAGCTGATGAGGTCACCAGATCATCAAGGATGTATACCCAAAGGGGAAGAATAGGATAGACGGAAGGAAGACGAGCATAAAGGGCGCACATTAACACACACAGACACAACACATAAACCAGGACAGATACTTAAGCGCACACACACACACACACACACACACACACACACACACACACACACAAGCTGTCTAGGACAGACACACACCAGGAAAAAATGCACAAGGACATTAAACAACAACAAATAATTGCTGAATTGTCTAGTGTACAAACACCCATGAGTGGCACACACGCTTACTTCCAGAGACTGCTAACTTAAAGACACAGAATTGGAGTCTGAAGAAGAGGAACACTGCAGACATAATCTTTCATTCACACTTATACTCCCTGGTTCATTAGGTCCCAGATCTTCACAGGGATGGAGGTAATAGTAGTCCTCCACTCTCTGGTCATATCTGACACCACTAGGGGAAGAACTGTCCTACTCTGGGGGTATTGGAGAAAAAAGCTTGGTAGGGCTGGGAGCTGGGGAATAAGGGGAAGTGGACCAGGAACCCCAGAGGGGAGGAATAAAATCTTAGCCTCACTCTAGAGTTGAGAATCCAGACTCTAGAGTCCTCTTTGTGTTTCCTTCATGATTTTTCTCCCCCTTCCCCTTCCCTAGGGCTTCTTGAAGCCATCCCACAGAAATAGATTGAAGATGGAAATTGGACTGGGGGAATTCTCATCCCCAAGAGGCTGAGTCCCTCTCAGATCAAGCTGGTTAACAACCTGCTTTAACATACTACCTACATACCCTTATCCCTACCTCCTCTCTCTTTCTCTCCCTCCCCAGGCCATACACATAATTCTTTCTTACAGACAGACTGTAACTTCTCTTGCAGACAGTAACTTCGTGCTGGGCAATGCCCAGGTTCGGGGATCCTTCCCTGTGGTTTACTGCTCTGATGGCTTCTGTGACCTCACCGGCTTTTCTCGGGCTGAGGTCATGCAGAGAGGTTGTGCCTGCTCCTTCCTCTATGGTCCTGACACTAGTGACCTTGTCCGTCAGCAGATCCGAAAGGCCTTAGATGAGCACAAGGAGTTTAAGGCTGAGCTGATTCTATACAGAAAGAGTGGTAAGCCAGGGATAACTCCCCACCTCTACTTGCTTGCCAAAGGCTCCCATTTCCAGCTAATTCCACCCTTTCCTACTCTTCCTCTGTCTACTTCTTCTATCCCTTCTTTTCCCTGTCATCTAGGCCTCTTCCATCCCCTTTGCCTGCCTCCCCATCCTCTGCACCCCATGCCCTCTTCCCTCTCCATTTTGAACCCATCCTCCCTTTTCCATGTGCCCCACTCTAAAAAAGTTATTAGCTTAATTAGCAGCAAACTGAAGCTCTTTCTTCCTTTATGTTTTGTTTCTATTGTGCTTCCTTCTATTCCAACCCTATCCATGCCTTTGTTTCTCTGTCCCACTCAACCTACTCATGATCCATAATATCTATCCCCCTACTTCATGGCAGGATAATCTGATCTGGTCCTCTAGCCCATCCTGGAAACCCTCCTGTTTTCTCCTGGGTAGGAGAGGCCTCAGACTCTGCTACCCCCCCATCCTCATTACTAAGCTTTACACTAATAGGAAGTTCTTTCTACTATCTAAGACAGATTTCCAAGGATATGCACACAAAAATCTCTTTTACATATATATGCATGTACCTGTGCCCCTCCCCACACACCCATCAGAGAGTGTGTCTCTGTCTTAGACACACTGTGACAAACTTCTACTGCAGCCCCAGCCTATTCCTTTTGGCTCAGTCCTCAATTCAAACAAACAGTGGGTGATTCTTCCTCTTCACATGATAACCCTTCATGATATAAACAAAGCCAGTGACTAAGTTACCCATATCCTTCCCTTCTCTAGCCTGAATCATTCCCCCTCCCCTCTCCTTCCCTCCCCTCTTCTCCTCCCAGAGAAACTGTTTTCCCTAGGGGGAGGGCAGATTTTTTTAGGAGCAGGGCCAGAGTCTTGGAGCTAGGGTCTCTGTCTTTGTACCTAGGTCTCCCTTTCTGGTGCCTCTTGGATGTAGTACCCATCAAGAATGAGAAAGGTGAGGTGGCCCTCTTCCTGGTCTCCCACAAGGACATCAGTGACTCCAAGAACCGCGGGGGACTAGACAACTGGAAGGAGGGAGGTGAGGATGGATGATGGATCTGCTCAGCAGTCATTTATCATATGCCTCCTATGGGTGGCAAAGCATTGTGACTGGTGCTGAGAGAGATCCAGAGAAAATGAAGACATAGAAGCCCCCGCCCTCGGGGAGATTGTGTTCTTCCAGAGGGGTTGGCTTGACTAAAGTGACCTGATTATTCTGATGGGATAAGGGATCATCCATGCCAAGGGGGACAACAGTGCCTTCCTAGCCCTGGCTCCCCAATTTAGCTGTCTTCCAGCACAGCACTCAACCTGGAAAAATCCTTTGTCTTCTCGGTTTAGTCAAAACCAGGTTGAATTTTTTTCAAAAGGCAAAACAAGAACAACAAAAACACCCATAAGAACATGTAAATCTAGGAGCCGTATAGAATACAGCTTTGTGAACCAAAGTTAACTAAAATGTAATCACAGAGTGGGCTTGGCTGGCACTGCGTATGGTACACTCGTCTCCAGTTCCTTCTCCTTACTGTCTGGAAAACCCTGCCTCCGTACCCCTTTGTTCAATCATACACTGTCTCTCTCTCTCTCTCTCTCTCTCTCTCTCTCTCTCTCTCTCTCTCTCTCTCTCTCTCCTCTTTTCTCTCCTTTTCTCTCCTCTCCTGTCCTCTCCCTTCCCTACCCCACTCCTCTTCTCCCTCTCCCTCCTTCTTTCCTTCCCTTTCTCCTTCCCTCTGTCCCTCTGTCCTTCCTTCCCCTCCCCCTTCTTCCTCCCTTCCCTCTTCTTCCCTTCCCCATCCCTCTTTCCCTCCCTTCTCCCTTCTTTCCTCTCTCCATTTCCCTCTCTCTTCCTCTCCCTCTTTCCCCCTTCTCCTTCTCTCTTTCTTTCCTCCACTCTCCTTCTCTCTCTCTCTTTCCCTTTCTCCCCTATCCCTCTCTCTGTCTCAGTCTGTCTCTCTTACACACACACACACACACACACACACACACACACACACACACACACACACGCCCCTTCTCTATCTTTTCCTTTCACCTCTCTCCCTTCACGGAAAGGGAGGGGGAAGCATTTTTGGTCCCTCACCTTGTTAGGAAAATTTTTTAGATTTTCCTTTCATTGGAAGAAAAAAGCATTAATAATAATAATAGCTATAATTTATAGAGAGCTTTAAGATTTGAAAAGCACCTGACAAATATCTCATTTTATCCTCATAATAAACTTGGAAAGTAGATGCTATTTTCCCCATTTTATATATGAGGAAACTGAGGTAAATAGGTTAAGTGACTTATTCAGGATCACATAGCAAGTAAGTGTCTGAGGTCAGATTTGGACTGAGGTCTTTCTGATATCAGATCCAACACTATCCACTACACTATTCAGCCACTTTTAAGCCAATAAGCTTATCATGTTTGAATCTCTATTGTAATGATAATGACAATGGTAATAATTACAATACTTCATATTTTGTATAGTAATTTAAGGTTACACTGTCCTTGCAGAGACAGGTAAGGCAGCATTGTTATCTCCATTTTACAGATGGGGAAACTAAGGCTTAGAACTTGTGATTTGTTCATGCTCACAAAGCTATTGTGTCAGAACCAGGACTGCAATCCAGGTCTTCTGCCTCCTTCCCAAAAAGGCCAGCACCTGCTTAACCAGATTGCTTGCACAGAGCTCTCAAGATGGGGACCTCGGGACTGCTTCAAACAAGGCAGCCTTATATATAGAAAGAGTGTAAGATTCATAGTCAGAAAGACTAGGGTTTGAACTCTCAATGACTACCAGTGTGATTCTGGGATAAGATACCCTAGCTCAGCATCAGTTTCTTTGTAAAACACCTGTAATGATACTTGTTTCACCTACTTCACAGGATTTTCATGAGGATAAAATAAGTAAATGGATGTGGACATAATTTTTAACTACGAAGTGCTCTGCAAATGTTGCTTTCATTGGCATTGTTATTATAGGATCATAGGATTGAGAATTGAAAGGGACCTTAGAAGACGTTGTCTCCAACTCCCTGATTCTATAGATGAGTAAACTAGGCCTGGAGAGGTGAAAGTTGTCCAAGTAATAAACAGAAGAGTTGGGATTCAAATGATGGTCCCCTGACTCCAAATCTAATATTCTTTCTTCCTTATACCTCAGCATAACCTTGGCCTGGGAGCTAGGGCATCCAAGATCCTAGACTTGTCCCAGCCATCTTTGCCTGCTTGCAGAAAGACCTAGGCCTCTTCACTGTCACTTGTCCTCTTTCCACCTGGCTTCTTCATTCACCCTTTCCCTTCCCACAACCCTGCATATCTCTGATTTACTGGTGAATGCCTTGATCTGCCTTCCAGGTTGCTATATACTATATCCTATAGTGTCTGTATCCTATATCCTATAGTATCTATATACTATGTCCTGTACTTGCTATGTACTGTACCCTATTGTGTCTGTCCCTTCCAGCGGTTCTAATCTGCTTGTTTCTAATAGACCATTCTCTCTTCTGAGGGAGGGGACAAGGAAGAGGAGGAAACTGGCCCATGAGTTTTCTGAGGGAACCAGCCTGTAGTTGGGAAGGAGGAGAGATGCTCCTCTTGTTGAGGGAGGGTGCTCTTGAATAAATATTTATTAACTGATTGATTGGTTAATTCATTAACAATCCCCTCAAGAGAATTGATTATTTAACTTAAACCAAAAGAAAGGTACCCCGATTCACTCTATACCACAAGGCAATGTTGTGGGTTAGTTGTTTGTCTATCTGTTTGTTTTCCTGTTTGCCCCATCATCCTCAAGGGCCCCTTTCTCACAGGTGGTGGGCGGCGTAGGTACGGCCGGGCAGGGTCCAAGGGCTTCAATGCCAATAGGCGTCGGAGCCGGGCTGTGCTCTATCACCTGTCTGGGCACCTGCAGAAGCAGCCAAAAAGCAAGCATAAACTCAACAAGGTTGGAAGAGGGGACTGGACTGGGCTGGACTGGGCTGGGCTGGGCTGGGCTGGGAGGGTGGTGAAATGGGAGAGGGGGAAAAGCAGGAATATTCAGAAGGCAAGAGAGACAAATGGGTTGGTAGAAGGCAGGATGGGACTCTCACCACTACCCATAATTCCCCATCCCTCAAGGAAGACTAGATCCCAAGGGCTCAGGCCACTCTTTCCCTGACACACTCAAGAAAAATGTAAAGAGTTCATGCCCCAGTCTCCTGGGCACTGTGCCCTAGAGGAGTCCCAGCCTGGTGGGACTGGGGCATGGGTGTGGGAAGAGAATGTGTATATTCCCCTAATCCTTCTCTCCATACTAGGGTGTATTTGGGGAGAAGCCAAACCTGCCTGAGTATAAAGTAGCTGCCATCCGGAAATCACCCTTTATCCTGCTGCATTGTGGGGCGCTACGGGCCACCTGGGATGGGTTCATCTTGCTTGCCACGCTCTATGTAGCTGTCACCGTCCCCTACAGTGTTTGTGTCAGCGCTGCCCGAGAGCCCAGTGAGGCACGAGGCCCACCCAGTGTCTGCGACCTAGCTGTCGAGGTCCTCTTCATCCTTGGTATAACAACATTACTCGTAAGATTTCAGGCTCCGGTTGTCCCTTCTTACCCCAATGTGGCCCTGGCCCTCAGCAGCTAGGATCCACAGTCCCGGTCCCTGTCAGAGGGTCCATGCTGGTGACCTTTCTTCCCCCTATCCTTTTAAGGTGTGGTCCAGCCTCTTTCTCTAGCTCAGCCTCAATATTCACCCCATGAGCTTCATCTGGAGAAAGTGGCCCAGCCCTGTTACCTCCCCGATGCTGCAGTATCCCCTTCCCACGCATCCGTCCCTCTGTAAGGGGGCCTTATCTCTCTACCACCCTGTTCCCTCCATGTTGACACTCCTGTCCTCCCTGGGTTCCCTGCAGACATTGTGCTGAATTTCCGCACCACATTCGTGTCCAAATCAGGACAGGTTGTATTTGCCCCACGTTCTATCTGCCTCCACTATGTCACCACCTGGTTTCTACTGGATGTCATTGCTGCCCTGCCCTTTGACCTGCTACACGCCTTTGAAGTCAATGTGGTCAGTAGGCTCAGTGCCTGGTGGGAAGGGAAGCCTGGTGGGGAGTGATTAGGGCATTCGGCAGCCAGCGAGAGTCAGGTGTGAGCTAGTAGTGAAGTGACCTCCCTCTCCCCTCCTCTAGTACTTCGGGGCTCACCTGCTGAAGACAGTGAGGCTTTTACGGCTGCTCCGGCTGCTTCCGAGGCTGGACCGATACTCTCAGTACAGTGCCGTGGTGCTGACACTGCTCATGGCTGTCTTTGCCCTGCTTGCCCACTGGGTGGCCTGCATCTGGTTCTACATCGGGCAGCAGGAGATTGAGAGCAGCGAGTCTGAGCTCCCTGAAATTGGTACGGTGGGCACGGTGGGGGTGGGAGCACAGAAAATAGCTACTTGCAAAGGCATGATGCAAGCATGTATGTGTGTGTGTGTTTGTGTGTGGGGTCCATGAAAGTAATTACAGCATAAGTGAAGAGATCCTGAATAATGTACTAATGTATCACACCTAGGGGTGTGTCTGTAACATAGATGGGTAGTATGTGGGGGGAGTGTCAATCATTCATTCATCCATTCTTCTTTTTATATTCCTTTAAAAAAGAAACCTACCTTCACCAAACCTACTGTGTGCATGGGAAGCAATATAACCATAAATGCCCTCAAAGTGCTTATTATATAGTGATAAGACATGAAAAGAAATAAATATAATGCTAATTGGAATATATCAAGTGCTTAAGAGTAAATGGGTCAGTCATGCTAACTGCCTATTATATGCCAGGAACTGTGCTAAGTGCTGGGGATGCAAAGAAAGGCAAAAAAAAACAAACCAAAAAACAAGCCCTACTCTTGAGGAGCTCACAATCTTTGTGGGGGTGGGAGGGGATACAATGTGCAAATGATCATTTACAAACAGGACATTTAGGGAGAATGAAGTACCATGAAATCAAATGAGAGGGAAATCACTTCTTGTTGGGGAGCCAGAGAAAAGTTCATAGGGAATTTAATATTTTATTTGGACCTTGAATGATGGGTAGGATGTCAAAAGGTAAAGCTTATTAATGGAGGGCATTCCAGGCTTAGGGAATAGCATGAAATGAAGGCAGGGATCCAGTTCATATTCTAGAGAAAGCCAAGTGTCCAGTTTGCCCAGGGTCACACAGCTACGTGTCTGCGGCCAGATTTGAAAACAGGATATTTGGGAGAATAGTGTTAGAGAAGTCCGGAGAGAGACAGTTTGGAGCTAAATGGGACTCGATTTGGTAGGCAGCGAGATGCTATGAGAGGTTTTAGAGTATGGCTGTGTTGTGATCTTAGTTGTGCATTAGGAAAATTAATCTGATGACCCTATATAGAATGAATTGAGTGGGGAGAGATTGGAAGCCTGAAGAGATGCTAAGAAGCTATTACAGGAGGTGGAGGCCACAGATGTGGAACATCGAGTATAACATCAATTTTGTTTTGTTTTGGTTTTAGTTGTCATTCAGTTGTTTTCACGCATGCCTGACTCTTCATGACCCCATTTAGGGTTGTCTTAGCAAAGACACTGGAGTGGCTTGCCGTTTCCTTCTTGTACTCATTTTACAGATGAGGAAACTGAGGCAAACAGGGTTAAGTGAGCTGCCCAGGGTCACACAGCTAGTGTCTGAGGCCAGATTTGAACTCAGATCTTCTTGCCTCTAGACCCTACTCTCTATCCACTGCACTACCTAACTGCCCACTAATATATTGATAGGTTTTGCTATTTTTTTCTCCTTGTTCCTCTTTTTATATTTTTTGAAAAACTAAACAAACCTTTCTAACAAGGAATGGCTCTCTGGGAGGGGGAAGGAGGAAAGGACCATTCCACTGTGGGACAGCTCTGGTTGATAGGTTTTTTCTTGTGTCAAGCCTAAATCTTTTTCTCTGCAATTTTTTTAATCTATTACTCCTAGTTCTTCCCTCAAAGACCAAATAGAACAGGTCTAATCTTTCTTCCCCAAGAGAGCCCTTTAAATACTTGAAGCCTGCTATCATGTCCTTCAGGATAGATATTCCTAGTCCTTTTGGTTCCAGAAATCATCTGGAAACTCTTCACCATCCTGGTCACCCTCCTTTGAAAGCTTTCCAGGTTATCAATATTCAGATATCCAGAATAGAACATCACACTCCAGATAGCATCTCACTAGGGCATCAGGATTAACAATGCTTTGTTTTGGATGCTATGAAGGAAGGAAAGAAGCAAGCACATGCTATGTGCCAGGCACTTAACAAATATTTGATCCACACAACAGCCCTAGAGGTACCTGATTTTATAATTTTGGAAACTGAAACAGAGGTTAAGTGACTTGCCTAAGATCACCCAGCTAGTAAAGTCTGAGGCAGGGTTTGAACTCCTGACTGGAGGATGGGGGTGGGAGTGGAGTGGAGTGGATATTCTAGGCAGAATTTTTTTTTTTTATCGCTTTGAAATTCCCTGACCTTGAGCCAGCTCCAGGCAGAGGGTGGGCCTCCTGGGAAGAACAGTAGTCCTAACTTCTTATACCTTCTCTTCCTTCATTACATGATTGGGTGGAATTGAAATCTGCCTCTTGTTACAACAAAAGGCAGCATCAGCACTCCATTCACTGCACCACCTGGGTAGCTTCCCCTGCTCTTTTAGTGCTACCTAAGATTTTTGGCTGCCACATTACATTTTGGACAAATATTGAACTTGCAACCCACTAAAACCCCCACGTCCTTTTTACATAAGTGGCTTTCTAGTGATGTCTTCCCCCCACCTACACACAATATTTTACGTGTTAATTAGATGTTTTGAACCAATGTGTAAGTCCTTTTTACATTTATCCCCATTAAATACCATCTAACTAGATTCAGCTTACATGTACTATTTCATCACACACACCCCCTTTGGAGGTCTTGATTCTGTCATCCAGAGTAGCTTTGTGTTACTGGCAAATCTGAGAAGCATGAATAAGGAATAGGAATGTTATACCACCCAGAACCAAGGACAGAGCCTTTAGGCCTTCTACAAGATACCTTCCACATTGGCATCAACCATTTCCATTCTTTGGGTTTTGCCATTCAATAAGGTTTGAATCACCTAACTAACGTTATCATCTAATCCCACATTGCTCCATCTTTTCCACAAGGAAAGAATAAGAGACTATTAAGTGCTTTGCTGGGATCTAGGTCAGGAGCTCTTAACCTTTGAGTTTGTCCTGGACCCCTTAGGCAGCCTAAGGAAGCCTATGGACTCCCTCTCACAATAAGGTTTTTAAATGCATTCGAAAAAATATATAGGGCTACAAATGAAACCAGCTATATATACATCTATCTGCTGGTTTTTTAAGTTCACGAGCCCCAGGTTAAGAACCTCTTATCTAAGTCATCTCTATCTACAGCATTTCCCAAATCTAGCCTAATAATCCTGTCCATAAAAGGAAAATGAGGTTATCTGGCATGACTTGCTTGTCACTAGTACATTTGTATCCCCAATCTGTTGTTCTCTCTTTCCCTTCTTGGGAGAGACTTGCCATGGATTCCAGTTTTCCTCTTTGCCATTTTTTTTTTTGCTATACAGGACATGGATCCTGCCATTTGTTCTCTAAATTCTTATCTCATGGTTCTGATCTGTCTCAGGAACATTCTGAACCATGTTGCTGGGTTTTCATGTTCTCTTGGGAATACTTAGGGTTCTGTGTTTCCTCAGTGTTGATTGATTTCCTTTATCTTGCAATATTTATTTAGACATGTTTGAAATCCTTTAGAAGATTGTTACTCTTCTCCCCTTACGATTTTAGTATCTTTTCAGTTGATTTATCTGTTTGTGCTCTAGGTTTTTAATTGAATTTTCTTTCTTGTGAGAGAAAGATATTTGGTGATTTCAGACTCCCTTCCCTTATATTCCCCTGTCTCTAACTGTCTGATTTCTTCCCCTTTGATGGTGGTTTTATCCCTGGGGCTGAACCTCAAAGCTGTTTCAGACTCCTGCCGTGTTGGGTAATTCATTTTTCATCAGCTTTCAGCTCTGCCCCAAGTAACTTCTAGGGAGCAGGACTGGCCCCACTAGGATGCCAGACCCCATTCCTCAAAGGTTATGCAGCCACCCCTTCTTGCCCCCTGCTCCCTGCCCTAGTTCAGATCCTTATGTGAGATATTTGATACAAAGATTTCTCATTCAACCACTTTCTTTATTGAACTGTGTTAATTTTTTTTGTGTGTGTGAAAAGCTCTTCAATTCCAAGTAACAGCTAATGTTTATATAGCATTTTAAGGCTTGTAAAGCCCTGTACATATGCTAACATTTGATTCTCACAACCACCTTGGGAGGTAGGTGCTGTTATAATCTCCATTTTACAATTGAGGAAACTGAGGCACATGGAGATTAAGTGACTTGCCCAGGGTCACAGAGCTAGCAAATGTCTGTTGCAGGATTTGAACTTGTCTCCCTGATTCCAAGTCCAACATCCTATTCACTGTGTCACCCAGATGCCACTTAAGTTCAAGTGTGTAGCTTAAATCATAAAGTTCTTACTTACATTAAATGCATATTTACTGGAAGTTCCACCCACTGTTTCCTGGAACTACACAGTATACATTTTATCATCTCTGGGTCTATGAGATATGCAGTGTGGAGTATTGGGGGGAAAAATAACTGAATCTAAAGTCAAAAGACCTAGATTCAAACCCTAGTTTTGTTTCATACTAGGCATGTGACCTTGAGCAAGTCACAGAATCATAGACATAAAGTACCTAAATCTAGTCTTAGGTTGTTTTTGTTATTATCATTTTAATTTTTATGGATGCCTTTTGCTGTCGTATTATATTAGTTTCTGAATATACCTTTCCCTTTCCTACTCAGCAAACCACTCCTTGTATTGAAGAGTTTAAAAGAAAGAGAAAAAAAGGAGGAGAGGTGTATTGTGTTACCTCCTTTTTGGAGCCAAGCCTGGTCACTATAATTATACCACATTCTGGTTTTGTTGTAGTAGTAGTAGTTGTTATTATTGTTGTTCTTCTTCTTTCTGTTTACGTTGTGTATCTTTTTTTCCCCGTTCTTCTGACTTCACCCCATATCTTACCATACTTCCCTAAATCCTTCATTGTTTCATCATGGGTACTCATCCAGGATACACCATCTTGGATGCTCTAACAGGGCAAGGATGCATTAAAAAAAACTTTTTTTCAGGCTCTTTTTTTTTGTCCAAAAACAATTTTTAGACAGCGAGATTTTTTCTTTTTCTTTTCTTTTTTTTTTTATTAAGATCTTAACAAACACCAAATAAAATAAGCATTTCCACATACACTGTGGAACAGAAAGTAGTATACATGAAACTACAAATCTCTATTGTGCAGAGCTTGCTGTTCTTTTAAAGTACATAATAAATTCAGTGTGTAACTTCTGAAGTTGTCTTGCTTATCTGTGATTCCGTCTGACCCCTGTTCTCATTGGGGGAGTGGAGGGGAAGACTCTATTCCTTTTTTTTTTTAATTTTATTATTTTATTATGATTTATCAACAATCATTTCCATATGCTTTTGAGTTTAAAATTTTTCTCCCTCTTCCTCCCCACCACCCTCCCCAAGATGGCACACAATCTGATATAGGCTTTACATTTACATTCCTATTAAACATATTTTCACATTAGTGAAGTTGTAAGTAAAAATTAAAACCAGTAGGAGGAACCATCAGAAAGATGAAACAAAACTCAATAGAAGGTAAAAATAAGTGATAGTGATTCGACTTCCATAGTTCTTTCTTTGGATGTGGACAGCGCTTTCCATCCCAAAGCCTCTGGAGACATCTTAGATCCTTGTAATGCTGAGAAAGGTTCAGTTTAACAATATTAGTCATCGCATAACGTGGCTGTTATTGTGTACAAAGTCCCCTTGGTTCTGCTCACTTCACTCAGCATCAGGCCATACAAGTCTTTCCAGGTTTTTCTGAAGTCGGCCTGTTCATCATTTCATATAGCATAATAGTATTCCATTACATTCATATACCACAACTTGCTCAGCCATTCCCCAGTTGATGGGCATCCTCTCAATTTCTAATTCTTTGCCACCACAAAAAGAGCTGCTATGTATATTTTTGTACATGTGGGTCCTTTTCCCATTTGTTTGATCTCTTTGGGATATAGCCCTAGAAGTGCTATTGCGGGATCAAAGGGTATGCACATTTTTGTAGCCCTTTGGGCATAGTTCCAAATTGTTCTCCAAAATGGTTGGATCATTTCACAACTCCACCAACAATGTATTAGTGTTCCACTTTTCCCACATCTTCTCCAACATTTATCATTTTCCTGTTTGGTCATGTTGGCCAATCTGATAGGTGTGATGTGGTACCTCAGAGTTGTTTTGACTTGCATTTCTCTAATCAATAATGATTTAGAGCATTTTTTCATATAACTATAGATGGCCTTAATTTCTTCATCTGAGAACTGTCTGTTCATATCCTTTGACCATTTATCAATTGGGGAATGGCTTGTATTCTTATAAATTTGTCTAAATTCTCTATATATTTTAGAAATGAGGCCTTTATCAGAGAAAGTGGTTGTAAAAATTCTTTCCCAATTTTCTACCTCCCTTCTAATCTTAGTTGCATTGGCTTTGTTTGTGCAAAAACTTTTCAATTTAATGTAATCAAAATGATCCATTTTGCTTTTCATAATGTTCTCTGTCTCCTGTTTGGTCATGAATTCTTCTGTTCTCCATAGATCTGACAGGTAAACTATTCCTTGTTCTCCCAATTTACTTATAGTATCAGCCTTTATATCTAAGTCATGAACCCATTTTGACTTTATTGTGGTATATGGTGTGAGATTTGGGTCTATGCCTAGTTTCTACCATATTCTTTTCCAGTTTGCCCAGCAGTTTTTTTCAAAGAGTGGGTTCTTATGCCAGAAGCTGGGGTCTTTGGCTTTATCAAATAATAGATTACTATAGTCATTGACTACTGTGTCTTGCATATTTAACCTATTCCACTGATCCACCACTCTATTTCTTAGCCAGTGCCAAGCAGTTTGATGATTGCTGCTTTATAATGCAATTTAAGATCTGGAATTGCTAGGCCACCTTCCCCTGCATTTCTTTTCATTAGTTCCTTTGATATTCTGGACCTTTTGTTCTTCCAAATGAATCTTGTTATTATTTTTTCTAACTCTATAAAATAATTTTTTGGTAGTTTGATTGGTATGGCACTGAATAAGTAAATTAGCTTAGGCAGGATTGTCATTTTTATTATATTAGCAGGAAGACTCTATTCCTAACCCACCTCTCTCTCCCACCAACTCCTCCCAAAAATTGAAAAAAAAAAAAAGAAAAGAAAATCCTTGTAACAAATATACATAGTCAAGTAAAACAAATTCCCACATTGGCCATGTCCAAAAATGTATGTTTCATTTTGTATCTCTGTCAGGAGATGGATAGCATATGTCATCTTCAGTACTCTGAAATCATTGATTATCATTGTATTGATCACAGCATTTAAGTCTCTCAAAGTTGTCTGCCTTTTTATTGTTGCTTTTGTATGTATTGTTCTTCAGGTTCTGCTCACTTCACTCAACATCAGTTCATACAAGTCTTCCCAGGTTTCTCTGAAATCATCACTTCCATCATTTCATATTATTATTTGTACATCCATTCCTCAGTTGATAGACATGTCTCTTAGTTTCCATTTCTCTGCCATTGAAAAAGGGGCTGCTATAAGTATTTTTTTGTACATATGAATCTTTTTTCTCTTATTTTGATTTCTTTGGGCTGTAGGCCTAGTGTATGGCTGGATCAAAGAGTTTGTACATTTTTGTGACTTTTTGGGAATAGTTCCAAATTGCTCCTGGAATGACCGTACCAATTGAAAGCTCCACTAAAGGAGTCTCAGTACATTAAGGTGCCTGTTTTCCTACAGCCCCTGCAATATTTGTCATTTTTTTTTGGTTCATCTTTGCCAATCTGATGGATCAGAGATGGAACCTCAAATTTGCTTTAATTTGTATTTCTCTAATTATTAATGACTTGGAGTATTTTTAAAAATGTCGTTATTGATAGTTTTGAAAACTAACTATTCATATTCTTTGACAATTTATCTATTGAGGAATAGCTCTTGTTATAAATTCAATGCAATTTAATAAACATTTGTTAAATGCCTGCTACGTGCCAGGCACTGTGCTAAGCACTGGGGATATAAAAAGAGGCCAAAGACAATCCCTGCTCTCAAGGAGCTTACAATATAATGGATTGTAATAAGTTTAATAAATTCAAATCATTTTTTACATATCTGGGAAATGAAAACTTTATCAGAGAAACTTACTGCAAAGATTTTTTTTCGTAGTTAACTTTTTCTTCTAATTTGAATGGCATTGATTTTATTTGTACAAAAGCTTTTTTTAATTTTATATAATCAAAATTGTCCATTTTGTCATCTTTTTTGATCCTGCCTATATCTCTTCCCCTATCCATAATTTTGAGAGGTAATTTTGCCATTGTTTCTTCAATTTGTTTATGATATGACATTTCATCAGTCATGTATTTATTCATTTGGAGCTTATCTTGATATATAGTGTGAAATATGAAAATTAGAACCTAATTTCTGCCAGACATCCTTCTAGGGTTTCCAGAAGTTTTTTTGAATTGTGAATCCTTACCCCAATACCTAGGATCTTTGGGTTTATCTAACACTATGCTACCATGTTCGTTTGATTCTATATCTTGTATACCTATTTTTTCCCATTGATCAGCCTCTATATTTTTAAGCCAGTATTGGATGGTTTTGATGATTTTGTAGATTTTGAGTTTGAGACCTGATACTGCTCAGGCTCACTTTCTTCTTGACCTTGAGATTCTTGATCTTTTATTCCTCTAAATAATTTTTTTCTAGCTCTATAAAGTAATCCTTTGGTAGTTTACTATTATGACAACGAATAAGTAAATTAATTTAGGTAATGTTGTCATTTTTATTATGTTGACTTGGCCTACTCATGAGCAATTACTTAAATCTGTCTTTATTTCTGTAAAGACTGTTTTGCAGTTGTATAGTTCCTGTGTATATGTGGGTAGGTAGCAAGTATTGTATGTATTATATAGTTATTTTAGATGGAATTTCTTTCTATTACTTCCTGCTGGATTTTGTTGGTAATGTGTAGAAATGCCAATGATTTATATGGGTTTATTTTATATTTTGCAATTTTGCTGCAGATACTGTTTATTCAAATTAATTTCTTTAGTTGACTCAGGTTCTCTAAGTAATCCATCATATTTTCTGCAAATGAATATTTCCTATGCTTATGCTTATTCTCCCAATTTTTTTCTAGCTAGCATTTCTAACACTTTATCAAATAATAGTGGTGATGATTGACGCCTTGGCTCTACCCTTGATCTTACTGGAAGGGGACAATAGGATTTTCAGATGTTTCCCCAGGTCAGATCACCTGCTGTAAAATAACTATTATACTTTGTAAAGTGAATTGAAGTAGTTTGCTTCTCAGCATTATGGAGACATGGAGGCACATCACGAGATAGTAACTATCATGGCTTTGTGGGTGTTAGAAGCTTGGTGCTTTTTCTTTCTTTCTTTTTTTTTTAATTTATTTTTTTTTTTAGCTTGGTGCTTTTTCACAGGAATTAATCTACAAAGGGCTATGAGTTGTAGAAATATCTTTTCACTGAGTTGCTGATTCTATTGTGTAGGCTCTACACCATCATTAGAACATGTTGAAGGATGTAAAGTACAGGTACAGGACTATGGGGATGGAGAAGCCATAATGGAAGGGGAAAAGAGCTTGTCACTGGAGGCCCAAACAGCCTTATTCCAGAACAGTATCTTCAGAGTGCAGATGACCAGGTTGAGCTATCTTGTGTTATAAATGTGGACTAGATAGTCACAACCCTATTGAGTGCATTCAAGAGGCTATTCCATCATTAATATAGCACACGTCAAATATCACTGGACCAACATTAGGAAACTCTGATGGGATCATGGAAAAGGGTAAATCCAGATCTTGAAGAAGTTAAGATCATTATCGCCTATTACTGAAACTGTCCACCTAGACTTGTAGGATCTCAAGAGCAGGCCTTGGGGAACCCTTCCCCCCCACTCCTCAATCCCCATTGCCATATTCCCACAAGTTACTGGACACCTACTCTTAGCTGGATATTAAACACCTTCCCCTTTGCAATCCCCATTTCTGCCTGGGATAACATAAAGCTACCTGCTATTATATGACCTTTGGTTCTACTACCCCCTTCCCAATAGTCATTAAAAGGCCATCTGCCTTACCTTTGTTCCCTAAGGTCCACTGGATTTTATCATCTGCCTTACTGCTTTGCCTGGCCTTTCCATCCATCCTGAAGCTGAACCTTCCTATATATGTTGTCTCATTTAATTAGGATGTGAGCTTCTTGAGAACAGGGACTGTCATGTTTTTCTATTTGTATCCCCACAGTGATTGGGATATAGTAAGCACTTACTAAATTCTTTTTCATTGCATTCAGAAAGTTTGCCTTTGGTGACTCTCCAGTGCCTGAGAAATGGAAGGATTATTTGAGGAAGAAATTCAGTGTAAGGACTGGAGTGCTCTTGCTGAATGAGTGGGATGTAAGGTGTACCTGAGGGGTGACAACATCTGGTCCTTTAAGGGTGGTCTTGAAAGATAGCTTTTTCAGATATGGAAACCCTCAAATACCATTTGAAAGAATTGTTGGTCAATGGCATCATCAGAGAGTCCTGGAGCCCATATGCCTTGCAATAATGGTGGGCCATAAAAAGACTGGAAGGATCCAAATTTGTGTAGAAAACCAGATGCTGAACAAGAGAACTAAGGTGGACTAGTACACTGTGCCCCAAGTTCAAGCTGTTTGTTGGGCAGCCAGTGGTTTTCAGTATTGTAATTATGCAATAAATACTACTAGATCTCTGTGGCAGAGGAAAATAGGGAACACAACTTTCTGGTTAGCCAAGAGTATTCCAGTTTGAGACTATGCCTCAAGGGATCTTGGGGGCACCAATCACATTTTAACAGTTTATGGAGAAGGTGGTGAAATATATAAATTATCTGGAAATGTTGATATACCTATATGATCTCCTTGGCTTTGGAAAGACCTTGAAACCACATGAGAAAGTCTAAACAAAGTGTCAGATGGTCACTTTGTTCATTGGTCAGTTTTGCATAGTCTCTGTCATGTGTTTCATGGAATGAACAGTGTGTACCAGAGAGCTCAAGAGTGCTCACCTACTCACCAAGTCCAAAGAACCTCCACCAACTAATGACTTCTCTAGGATACGATGGCTAGAAATTTGTGATGAATTATGCCATCATTGCTAAGCCATTCAACAATCTACTTGTGGATTTATAATTGTAGAAAATCAAAAGCAGAAGGGCAAGAAAGGTAAATCTTGTGTGGCTCTTTCAACATTATTTGGAGATCATTGGGATAAGAAATATGAACAAGATTTTAAAGACCTGGTCAAATATTTCCCACCTATACTAGTTTTGTCCTGTGAAGCCCTCTATCCTGAATACTCATGCTAGCCTTGTGTGCCAAGGAATAGTCCTGGGCTTGGAAAATGATGGTCACTGGAGATCTGTTGTGTTCAGCAGTAGAAGACACTGACAGTGAAACCTCGTATCCCATACACGAACTGGAGTTCTTGACTTTGAGGAGGACCATCACTAAGAAGTTCAGAGGCTACATATGTAGAACTAAACTTGAATTATGGACTTACCACAATCCACCGCCCTATATTTTGGCCTGTACTAAGTTGGAGTATTATCTGCCAGAGATGGGGAGCAGCACTAGCTGATCAGGGGCTCAATAAACACTCTTGGTCAGGGAAGATTAAAGTGGATAGAGATGCTCTGCTCATGTTAGCCCAAAGCTATGGTCATACCCCTGGAAGGGGTGAAGTCTGTTTGTGAAACCCAGAGAGCTGGGCTTCAACACCCATAGTATCCCCCTCTCCCAACTCTCCAATGAAGAGAGGTGATTTTTCTCATTTCTTTTCAGGTCGTTAATAATGAATGGATTGCAAGCTCAATAGGGATCAGGGTGAAGTGACAATCGAAAGAGCTAATGTAATTTGGGGCTCCCTTAGGAGGGTACCTCTTGGTGGAACAAGGAGGTGATGGTCCCACTGTTCTATGTTTTTGTCGGACCATATGTAGAGTATTATTCAGTTCTGGGCATCATAATTTAAGAAGGATACTGATAAGATCAAGAATGTCTAGAGAAGGGCTACAAGGATGGTGAAGGGCCCTGAGTTCATGATGTATTGGGATCAGTTAAGGAAACTGGGGGATGTTTAACCTGGAGAAAAATAAACTGTGGGGGCAGGGAGGGCATGATAGCTGCATTCAGGTGATTGAAGGACTGTCATCTGGAGAAGGGACTAGATTTTTTCTGTCTGGCCCAGAGGTCAGAAACAGGATCATCGAGTAGAATTTGCAAAGAGGCCAATTTATGCTTGACATCAGAAAAACCTTCCTAAAGGTGTTGTCTACAAATGGAATGGCTTGACTTTAAAGTAGTAGATTTACCCTCCCTAGAGGTCTCCAAGTCGGGGCAATGTTGCATTGCAATATGCTAAAGAGGGGGTATTTTTGCATTTGGGTTGGATTAGATAGCTGCTGAGATCTCTTCCAACTCAAAATTCTGTTTTTTCTGTAATTACAGAGTGGTCGGGTTTGGGTTTCAATCAGTAAACATTTTTTAAGCACCTACTATGTGCCAGGCACTGTGCTAAGCATTCTTTCTATTTATATGGTGGTTGTCATCATTGTGCAATATTGTTTTCCTGGTTCTTCTTACTTTATTCTGCATCAGTTCATATGAGTCTTTCCATGCTTCTCTGAATTTTTCATATTCATAATTTCTTAGGGAATGGTAATATCCTATTCATGTGCTATAACTTCTTTAGTCATTCCCTGTTCAACAGGCATCTCTTTTGTTTCCACCCAAAGTGCTGCTATAAATATTCTGGTGTATATAGGACCTTTCTTTCTATCTCTGATGAGTAGAGGCTTCTTTCTGAAACTTATTTAAGGAGTAGATTATTTAGGATACTTTATGGGAAACCTAGGCTCTGAATTTTTCACCGTTGTATCTAGCCTTACTTATCTCTGGGGAAGTTTCAAGTGTCCCTGGGCTAAATCCCAACTCCCAACCCCGTGAAAGGGTCTCAGTCACACAGCATGACTCACCCCCATCAAATTTTTGGGTTCCTATTTACCAGAGTTCTTAAATTTTTCTGGAAACACATCAGGGTCTTTCAATTCTCTGGAACCTTCCTGGGAGTCCTCTTGTCCAAGCAGGCCCTTGATCAATCAATCAATAAACATTTATTAAATGTTTACTGTGTCACAGGTCCTATCCTAAGCAGTGGAAATATCAAAGAAGGCAAGAGTCTTCTGCCCTGAAGGAGCTTACAGTCTAATGGATGCCATACACTTATGGGTTCTCTCATTTGACTAGATGATCATCACCGGTCAGAGTCTCCAGTTTCATTTGGGCTTGCCCCTTCAGCAGATACTATACAGCCACCCTGACATTTCTGGGAGTATGGAATTGGGATCCCAGCATGGATGGGATGGGCCACATGCAAGAGCTGAGATCTATTCACAACCACCACCATAATAATAACTCATTCCTATAGTATTTCAAATTTACTGAAGCTCTGAGAGATGTGGCTAGTGATTATTAGAACCAGACTTCAAACCCAGGTCTCTTGACTACAAGCCCAGTACTATTTCTAAAATCCCCGAGGTGCAGCCCCATCTGAATCTCTCTTTCATTGTCATGTTTCTTTCCTAAACCAGTTAGGAATTTCCCTTTCTTTTTTTATTTAGCTCACCTGGAGACAGGTTGTGATTTTTTTTTTCTAAAGGGAATTTGCTAACGTTCAGCTTAATTTCATTCATAGCAACATTAGACCTCTGCTGTCTGGAGTCACTGTGCTGGTGTGGGTGAATCCAAGATAAATGGGATGCAGACTTTCCTGTCAAAGAGCTTAGAGGTGAATGGAAGGGAGGGGAATAATGAGCATTTATATAGAAGCTGTGATGTGCCAGGCACTATGCTCAGTGCTTTTTATGAATATCTCATTTTATCCTCACAACAACCGTGGGAGGTAGATGCCATTACGATCCCCATTTTACAGTTGAGAAAACTGATGCAGAAAGATGTTAAGTGACTTGCCCAAGGTCACATAGCTAGTAAGTGTGGGAGGCTAAATTTGAACTCAGGTCTTCCTTGATCACAGGAAACACCTAGCTGCCTCCAGCTAAGCTGGAGATGCCCAAGGGAGCACAGAGAGGGAGGCAGGGACAATGGAAGGGTAGTAGCCAGCCACTCTGGGACTAGAATTGATACCTCCAACCTTGGGCAGCCTACTGGTCATGTGATGCTGGGGCTTGACACCTCCAAAGCAGGACTGGAGTGGTCAGGGAAGGGCTCTTGCAGGGATTCTTGGAGATGACGGTCTTTGTGCCTTTGCAGGAAACTGAGAAAGATGAGACTTGACAAACCAGAGATTTTTCTATGCTACAACGCTAATAGAACTGCCGGTTACAAATCATGGGAATTCTACCATAAATTTGTGAATTTGGCCCAAGAATATGGCACAAGATTCTCAGATTCCCATCAGACTAGCTTCTAGCCTGATTCTCCTGTGGCTCACTATCTTGCCCCTTGAGAAAGCCCCAAGCTGCCTAAGTTGACCTTTCAACCCAACCCTCAGTTTCCCCTTCCAATGAAAACTGGCACTCCTTGGGACCCTTAAGCACCAGATTCCAGTGCTTCTAGTCCTGACCATGAGCAAGGCTCCTTCCAGATAGACTGCCTTAGGACTACACACACACACACACACACACACACACACACACACTTCCCATACCAGGGATAATCATGGACTGATAGACTATTATAGCTTAAAGTAGCCTTGAAAATTATCTAGTCCTAGAACATTTTTTCTAGCAACTTCTTTCCACTGAGTAAACCCTTAAGAGAAGATAATATTCCTCCTTCCCATCTCCAACAGCTTGGGTTTATGGTGAAGACGTTCCTCAGAGAGGGAGACACTATTGACAGACATTGACAGACATGCTGTCCTTGACCCCTTTCTCAGCCAGCTGTTACTGCCTAGATGACTTAACTCTCAATCCTGCCAATTCTCAGGCATCTAGGTCTTAGATCTAGAGCCCATCTTTTCCTCCCTCATCTGAAGATGGAGAAACTTTAGGGATTGAGCTACCCAACTGCCCTTCTCCTTCCAGGATATTGGTGGCCCTTGGTCCTCCCCCTCCCACAGTTGTCTGGATAACTCCCCATCGAGAGCTGAGAGATCTCAAGCAGTGAAATATTTTAATAGGCATGCTTCCTTCTAGTTGGATGGGACATCAGGGGTCATCTAATCCAATTCCTGCCTGTACAGACTCCCGCCCTCCCCAACATCCTCAGTGAATAACCATACAGCCTCCACCTGAATGCTTCCAGTGACAGGGAAATCACTGTTCCTCAAGGCATTTCTTTCCATTGGGGGCAGCTCCAATTGTTGTGAAGTTTTTCTTTTATGTTGGGTTGAAATGTTCTTCTCTTCTGGTCCTTGAATTTTGCTGGGCTCAAGCAGAATAAATATAATCTCTCTTCCACGTGACCACCCTTCAAACATCAAGATCATTTAGTTGAATCCCTTCATTTTACAAATAAAGAAACTGAGGCTTAGAGAGATTAAGGAGCTTGGCAAAATTCACTCATGTAGCAAGAGGGCAGAGGTTGGATTTGAACTTGGTCCTTTAAATCTGAAGACATCTACTTCATGCTTCTGCCCAAATCTTCTCAAAAATAATCATTCCCAGTTCTTTTAAGTAATCCTTATACGCACAAGACCCTGAGCTCCCTCACTATCCTGTTCACCCTCTTCTGGACATAGTCCATGTTATCAGTGTCCCCTCTATAGGTATTCTCAGTATAATTCTTCCCAAGGTGCCTTAATTATTCTCTTAGAACACATCATACTCTGAAAATCAAAAATTGAATTAAGTTAAATTAAAAAATTAAAAACAATTTATCATAGGGTCAGAAAGCATAGATTAGAAGGGATCTTAGAAATCGTCTTGTCCAACCTCCTGATTTTACAGAAAAGGAAACTGAAATTCAAGGTCACACATGAGGCTTTGCAGTAGGCAGAACTGGAGATTTGATGCTGAGTGTTTTGACCCCATATCCAGTGCTCTTTTCAACATACAGGTCATAGGGAGCTTGTGTAGACATCAGAGCAAGGTTATACAGTGATGCCATGGATCTTGCATATGGGTGAGGTCATATGGAGGACATCATAGGGTTTGCATGTGCAATCATGGGAAATGTGTGGGGAGGGCATCAAAAGGCTTGTGTGTGGGGCAGAGTGGTATCAGTGCGAATATGGGGTTATAAGGAACAAGAGAGAAGTCAGCAGGACTATGTACATTATAAGGGCTACGTAGAACATGTGGGTCATTGGAGATGTGTGGGCATCAAAAAGAATCTGCCAGGGAGAACATGGAGTCATAGGGCATGGGGGAAGGGTAGATAGAAGGGTATCTGAGGGAGTTGCCCTGGATAAAAGCCTGGTATCCCATCTCCACCCCTTTGACCATGCCCCTCATGCCAGTCATCATCAACCTTGAAGTCCATCTTATCTGATCCTCCCCCTGGACACCGAGGATTTCAGAAGTCTCAAAACAGGTGCGCTTGTCAGGCCCCTCTGAAAATCCATGCTGCCTAACCTTAACACCATTCTAGCCATTCCCTTATTCATCATGTGCTGCCTCCCTTCTGAATTCCCCACAGCAGCTGTTCCAAATCTTGTATGATTTCTTTCAGCTTTCCCCCCTTCCTCCTCCCACCCCTCCAAACACACTTTCAGCAGATGATCTCCCTTCCAGCTTAAGATTCCCTCAACTTCCCTCCTTTCTACCTCTGAAAGTCTCAGTATTTTCACTGACCCATCTCTCCTTAGAGGAGGAAATAGTGTGCGCTCCTCTCTCTCTCTCTCTCTCTCTCTCTCTCTCTCTCTCTCTCTCTCTCTCTCTCTCTCTCTTTTCTTCCCTCTTCTCCTTCCTCCCTCTCTTCCTTCTTCCCCCCATTTCTCTTCTCTCTCTCCTATCTTTCTCTCCCTCTTCTCTTTTCTCTTCTTTCTTCTTCTCCTTCTCCTTCTTCTTCCTCTTCCTCTTCTTCTTCTTCCTCTTCCTCTTCTTCTTCTTCTCCTCCTCCTCCTCATCCTTCTTCTTCTCCTTCTTCTTCTCCTTCTTCCTCTTCCTCTTCTCCTCCTCCTCCTCCTCCTTCCTCTTCCTCTTCTTCTCCTCCTCCTCCTCCTTCTCCTTCTCCTCCTCCCTCCTCCTCCTCCTCCTCCTCCTCCTCCTTCTTCTTCTTCTTCTTCTTCTTCTTCTTCTTCTTCTTCTTCTTCTTCTTCTTCTTCTTCTTCTTCTTCTCCTCCTTCTTCTCCTCCTTCTTCTTCTCCTCCTTCCTCTTCCTCTTCTCCTTCTCCTCCTCCTCCTCCTTCCTCTTCCTCTTCCCCTTCTCCTCCTCCTTTTCCTTCTTCCTCTTCTTCTTCCTCTTCCTCTCCTTCTCCTCCTTCCTCCTCCTCCTCCTCCTCCTCCTCCTCTTCTTCTTCTTCTTCTTCTTCTTCTTCTTCTTCTTCTTCTTCTTCTTCTTCTTCTTCTCCTTCTCCTCCTTCTCCTCCTTCTCCTTCCCCTTCTCCTTCTCCTCCTCCTCCTCCTCCTCCTCCCCTTCCTTCTCTCTCTGTCTCTCTCTCCAGCTAACTTCAACTGTGCCCTTGATTTCAACCCCTTGCCTTCTATTCTCTCTTCTTCTTTCACTTCCCTCCCTCCTATTTACTCCAGGACCTAGACAGTCATCATCCCCATCATCTCTTGGCAGCTAGGTGTCACAGTGGATAAAACACTGGAGTCAGAAAGCCTAAAGTTCAAATCCAGCCTCAGATACTTACTACCTCTGTGAGCCTAGGCAAATCACCTGACATCCATTTTCCTCAATTTTCTCAACTCTAAAATGGGGATAATAATAACACCTACCTTGCATGGTTACTGTGAGGATCAAATGAGATAATATTGTAAGGCATTTAGCACAGTGCCCGGCACATAGCAGGTGCTATGCAAATATCTATTTCCCTCTCTCCCTGTGTGATCCTGGGCAAATCACTTATCCTCTGTTTGCCTCAGTTTCTTAACCTGTAAAATGGGTATTATAATAATAGCACCTACCTCTTAGAGTTGTTGTGATGTTTGCACAGTGACTGGTACATATTAGATGTTTAATAAACACTTGTTTCCTTCCTCTTGCATCCTCATGCTTTTCCCGTCTCTTTCCACTGAACTTATAAACGTGTTCAGGTGTCTCGGTTCTGAAAATAACTCCTTCATTCTGTTAACCTTTCTGCTTCTATCCTCTCTCTCCTTCATTTCACAACAATGGTTCTCAAAAGAGTAGTCCGTGCTTGCTGTCTTCATTTTTCCACCCCCCCTCCACTGCTTAACTCCTTGCAATCTGGATTCTACCCCCCACACACACACTCCCAGAACCCCCACCTCTTACTAGAACTGTTCCCTCTGTAAAATCAAGTGCGCAGTCCTCACCCTCTCCAGCTAATGAAGCACTTTGACACTGTTAGCCACCCCTTCCATGAAAACCTTGGCTTCTGTCATGTTGCAGGACTTGCTTTCTTCCTCTTGTTCTAACCACTCTGCCTTAGTGGGTCTTCCTCCTCCTTTCACCTCCTCAATGTGAGTGTTCCCCTTCTGTCCCAAATCCCTTTTCTCATCCCACACATTCTCCTTCCTTGCATATTCTCATCTATTCCTATGGCATCAGTGACTACTTTCATGCTAGGATTTCACATCCTAGGATTACTCAAATCTTTATCTCTGATTCTAACCTCAGACGGTCAGTCCCCTCCAGCCTGGCCCCAACCTACCTTTGCAGCCATATCTTCCTCTACTCCACACTTCCTTAGACCTTTTTGAGCAATAGAGGACCACTCCGTAGGTATGGGATCTCTCTCTGCTTGAAGCGGACTACAACCCATCTATGACTTCTAGTCTCCCCTTCAGCTCAGAGTGACTTATCCCACAGTTAGGGTCACACAGCTAGAGGTGAACCCTGGTCTTCCTGATTCCAAGCCAAGCTTTCCATCCCAGACAAACTGAACTATTTACTACTTCTTTAAAATCCCTTGACGTTCCTCCACCTCTCTCTTTGTTGGTGCAATCCTTTTCACTTGGAATGTCCTCCTGTGCTCTTTCACAGTCTTGTAAGCCTATCCTGACCCTATCATCGAATTTTTAAAAATAGCTAACATTTATATAACACTTTTAAAAATAGCTAACATTTTTAAAATAGCTAACATTTATATATTTTTAATTTAATAGCCAACATTTATATAACGCTTACTGTGTGCCAGGCACTGTGCTAAGCACTTTACAATTATTATCTCATTCGCTCCTCAGAACAACTCTGGGAGGTAGGTGCTATCATTATCCCCATTTTACAGATGAGGAAACTGAGGCAAACAGAGGTTAAGTAATTTGCCTAGCTGGAGATGACACCTTCCTTTTCTAACCCTTCGTACTCAGTTGGTACCGTCAGTTGACAACTCATCCCATTATTATCTTAGAGTTGTTTGTATATATGTCTCATCTTCCCTCCTAGTCTGTAGGTTCCATGAAGGTAAATGTTCATTTTTTTAATGTTCTTCATTGCCTGGCACTGTACATTGTATATAGTAAGCACATAATAAATGCTTTTGAATGAATGGATAGAGGATGGATGAATGAAAAAGTAAATAATTGCTTGAGGGCCAATTGGTAGTAAAGGGTCATAGGAAGTATAGAGGGATCTTCAAGGATGTGTATGGGAGGGGCAGCTAGGTGGTGAAGTGAACAGAGCACTGGCCCTGAAGTCAGGAGGACCTGAGTTCAAATCCAGCCTCAGACCAAACACTTGATATTTACTAGCTGTGTGACCCTGCGCAAGTCACTTAACCCCAGCTGCCTTAAAAAAAAGTATGGGAGGAGGAAGGGTGTCATACAAAATGGTGGAGTTATGGGTAGTATGTGTTCTGCGCCTGTGTGTCATGGTTCCTGAGGCACTGGAGTGACCTCTTCAAACCTCAGGGTGCCATTAATCCTACTGGTGCCTATGATGCTATTTTCTCTTCTCTAGAGCTCCTGGAAGGGAAACCCAAGCTTCTATGGCACTCTCCTAAAACTTAGGCAGGGGAGACATTGCTAAGAGTTTTTCAAGGATCTCTGTATCTCCTAGGTTAGAGTTCAGGATAGATCCCTCAGGAGGTGATGGGCTGGAGGGTCCTCAAGGCTCACACCTCTCTAATCTCAGACGAATACCAGAGCCTCAATGAGGCGAGCTGGTATCAGGTGCACGGTATAATGAGGCTGGAAATTCGCCAGCCAACTGCATGTGTGCACCTGTTGAGATGAGCACACCCACTCTTTGGGAGGACAAAGCTTTCTGGAGGAGACGCCAAGCAGATGGATCAGCTGTTCCCAGCAGAGAGGACAGATGAGGCCTTCTTGACCTGAGTGGGCAGAAGCAAAACAGATCAGATCAGTGGTCAGTAGTTTATTCTGTCTTAGTTTCCTCTCTTTATACTCCCAGTAATCTTCTTTTACCCTGTGTATTAGCCCCTTCTGCCAAACAAACCTATAGGAGAATTATATCTGACGCTGTGAATAAGCTGTATTTTACTATCCCCAGTGCTTGCCCCAGCTGTCTTTGATGCCAGAGGTTATCAGAGCTGGGCAAGAACATTGCAGTTCACACCATCGGATGAAGCCTAGCCCTAGTGTCCGTGTCTCTGAGTTGTTTAGTGTCCCACATACTGCCTGGCTAGATGGAATCTGTGGATGATGCTTTCCTAATATGAAGTGAAAACTAGCATGTTGTGGGAATGGGGAGGAAGGAAGGAAGGAAGGAAGGAAGGAAGGAAGGAAGGAAGGAAGGAAGGAAGGAAGGAAGGAAGGAAGGAAGGAAGGAAGGAAGGAAGGAGGAAGGAAGGAAGGAGGAAGGAAGGAAGGAGGAAGGAAGGAAGGAAGGAAGGAAGGAAGGAAGGAAGGAAGGAAGGAAGGAAGGAAGGAAGGAAGGAAGGAAGAAAGGAAGCGGGGGAGGAAGAGAGGAAGGAGCATTTATTAAGCATCTACTATGTGACAGGCACTTTGCTAAGTGCTTTACAAATATTACCTCATTGGGGGGAAGGGTTGAATGTAGGGAAAGAAGAGATAGAAGGAAGATGGGGGAGAGGAGCAGGTGAGGATCCATTGGGACGGTTGAAGAAGAAGAAGAATAACTTTGCTATAAGTTTTACGAGGTATTTTGTTCAGAATTTGTGTGAGGTAGGTACTGCAAATATTATTATTGCCATTTATCAAACAAGAAACTGAGGCTCAGAGAGTTTAAATGACTGTCCCAAGGTCACACAGCTAATTAATGTCAAAACCTGATTTAAAACTCAGGTCTTTTGATATCCATCCCGGCTGTGCTGTGTATGCCCTTGGCTCAGCACGGCAGAACATACGAACATACACACCTGTCCATGTTTGGACCTGGTGAAATATACACGTAACCCAGGACTGACCTAGACCCCACAGCCCACGTATGGGCCACGACTTTGCTTCCGTTTATGACCTCCACTCTGATCTCCCGCTCCGCTCCTCACCTAGGTTGGCTGCAGGAGTTGGCCAGACGACTAGAGACGCCCTACTACCTGGTGGGGCGAGGCAGAACTGTGGGGAACAGCTCTGGCCTGGGTGACAACTGCAGCAGTAGCGGCAGCGTTGAAGCCAATGGGACGGGGCTGGCCTTGCTGGGGGGCCCATCCCTGCGTAGTGCCTACATTACCTCCCTCTACTTCGCTCTGAGCAGCCTTACCAGCGTCGGCTTCGGCAACGTGTCGGCCAACACGGACACAGAGAAGATTTTTTCCATCTGCACCATGTTGATTGGGGGTGAGACCCCCTAGGTTCCCCTATTTGGGCCCTATGTGTCTTTGCCACATTGGCCTTCCTGCCACACATTTCCTACCCCTGACCTCATCCACCTCAGGGCCCCTGTCTCAGGCTTTTCAGCCTTTTTCAACACTCTTCCCTTCCAAGTTTTATGCCCTCCACTACTCATTAAATTTTTGCTTCCTCTGGACTCCCACTTCAGATTCCCCACCTTTGATTCTCTACCCAAGACACCTCGCCCTCCCTTTTGTCTTAGGATTCCAGGCTCAGGGCCTCCTGATCATGTGAGAGATAGGGGGAAGGCAGCTGGATCCCGGTAGGTTGAGGAGCAGGGACCCGAGAGTTCTAAAGCCCAAAGGAGCACCTGCATGCTAGCAGGTGGGCTCTAGGCCCAGAAGAGTGGGGGGGGGGGTCCCATCAGAGAGGGTTAGATACCCATTTCAGGAGGAAATAAGGAACAGAGGGATGTTCCTGAGAGGTCCTGGGGCCCAAGCCTGGTGGTGCCCCCCAAGCTATGATGCCCCTCTCCTTCAGCGCTGATGCATGCAGTGGTGTTTGGGAATGTGACGGCCATCATCCAGCGAATGTACGCCCGCCGCTTCCTCTACCACAGCCGTACTCGTGACCTTCGGGACTACATCCGCATCCACCGCATCCCTAAGCCCCTCAAACAGCGAATGCTTGAGTACTTCCAAACTACTTGGGCTGTCAATAATGGCATTGATACTACAGAGGTGAGTGGGGACCCCATCAAACGTAGAGATTGATGCTGCCAAGGACCACTTGAGCCAGGGGTGGAATGGGGCCAAGGCAGCTTTTCTTGACCTACCAGTCTTGGCACAATAGGGTATTCATGGCATAATGCATGGAAAGATCTCAGTGGCTGGAACCCAGGTCTGGGTTCTAATCTTGGCTCCGCCAATTCCCTGTGGAGTTTTGGGCTAGTCGCTGAACCCCTCTTGGTCTCATTTTTCATTCTCTTTAAAATGGAGGGAATGAGTTGAGCTAGGGAATTTCCACGAGCCCTTCTGGCTCTGGCATTCTGTAACTCTAGCTGATTTTGGAGGAGGTGGGCCATGAGACTCAGGGCAAGGAGGGTAGGGGACGAGGGTCTTTAGGGCGAGGCTGGATCCTGTGCTCCAGCTTTCCCTCACCCTTCCTCAGCTGCTGCAGAGCCTTCCAGACGAACTCCGGGCTGACATTGCGATGCACCTACATAAGGAAGTCCTGCAATTGCCCCTATTTGAGGCAGCCAGCCGAGGTTGCCTGCGGGCACTGTCCCTGGCCCTGCGTCCAGCCTTCTGCACGCCTGGCGAGTACCTCATCCACCAGGGTGATGCCCTGCAGGCTCTCTACTTCGTCTGCTCTGGCTCCATGGAGGTGCTCAAGGGTGGCACTGTGCTCGCCATCCTAGGTCTGTGAAGTGGGTGGTGAGGGAGGGAGGGAGAAATGGGCCCAGGAAGCAATGTAGAATCGAAGTAACTCTATTTTATAGAAAAAAGTTCCTAGTAAATCTAAGGAGAAAATAACACAGAAATGCATAAGGAATGATACTTAAGGCCTTAGCTGTCCCTACACTAATATGCAGGTGTGGGTTAAAAAAAAAAGGTGAAATTGAGATTTTAACGCAAAGGAGATTCAATACAATTTCAAAGGCTCAGTAGCATGGGATTCACAAATGGAACAATAGTAGGGTGTGCCTTGTTCAAAAGAAACAAATCTAATAGAAGGGAGGCGAGCAATGCTGTATGCCGAGAAAATATCTTTCAGAAATCTTTGAACCTAAGGACCTCCTAGAGAGCATTTGAGCATGTAGATGAGGATAAAAGGAGTACTGTCATTATAGAAATATACTTCTTGGGCAGGTGGATGCTGTGGATGATATTTTCCTGAAACAGATCACAAATTAGTACAGAGGCGAAACACCTGTAATGGGAGATGTTAGCTATCCAGACATCAGTTAGAAATCTCATTCTGCTAAATCCAGAACATCTGATAAGTTCTTCACTTGCCTTGCCTACAATTTCCGTCTCTCAGAAGGAAGGGGAAACAATGAGGGACATTGCTACCTCAGCTCTAATTCTGAGCAATAAGCAAGGTGGAATGACCTAGATACTTAGGAGAAAATGACTGTGGCAGGGGGGAAAAAAAAACAAACCAGGTGGATCCAGTGAACTCTAAAAGGAGGGGTGGGGAACCCTCAGAAAGCAGTTTCTAACAATACAATGGCAAAGAATCCCAATGAAGAAGAAAAACAGGAGACATCTAAGGAAAGAAGAAAACAAGCATTTATTAAACAAATACTATGTGCTGGGCGCTGTTGCTAAGTTCTTTGCAAATATTATTTCATTTGATCACCACAAACAACCCTGGGAGATAGGTACTATTATTATCTCCATTTTACATTGGAGGAAACAAGAGGCAAAAAGAGGTTAAATGATTTGTCCAGGGTCACACAGTTATTAAGTAAGTGTGCGAGGCCACATTTGAACTCAGGTCTTCCTGACTCTAGGCCCCTGCACTCTCTATCCAATGCACCATCTAGCTGCCTCAAGAAATCATAAGTTTGGGGGGAGTTCTCTCAAGGCCCAAACTAAAAATGGACGTGGACAGAAGATGGAGAAAGAGGGACGTGTGACCAAAAATGAGTACCAAACAATGCTGCAGACGTATAAGAATGTCAGGAAGACTTAAAGCCCAGCATGAACACAAATTTATAAAAAAAGACATGCTAAGGCTGAGAGAAATGTTAAAGAAGCTAAAATCAGCAGAAGAATGAGGAAGAGACAGGCCTATCGCATGGGGAAGAGAGCATGATGGTTATCACAGCAGAGAGAAAACAGAACAATCCAGTTGCTTCTTCACTCCTGCCTTTTTTTTTTTTTGGTGAGGCAATCAGGGTTCAGTGACTTTCCCAGGGTCACACAGGTAGTGTCAAGTGTCTAAGGTCACATTTGAACCCAAGTCCTCCCTGACTCCAAGGCCAGAGCTCTATCCGCTGCACCACCTAGCTGCCCCATTCATTCCCTTCTCCCATTAAAATAAGTTTCATTCACATGGGAAGGTGGTAGAAGAATATGGTTAAAGGGAAATTGGAAGTCCTGTAGAGGTGAGAGATAATAGGAGAGAATCTAGCCACTTAAATGGATTCAAGACCAGATTACATCCCTGGACACTGAAAGAACTTGCAGTAAGGATTGTGAACCCATCGCCAGGAAACCTTGAGAGTGACTGAGAATTATTGAGAACAGGAGATAGGAAGATGTCCCAATTTTTTTTTTAAGTGAACAGAGTGGATTCTGAAAACTACAGACTAAATGAGTTTTATGTTGATCCCTGACAAAATTCTATGCAATTAAAAAAAAATTAAAAGCCACTGCTAGGCCTTTGGGCTAAAGTACTGTGCCTTCTTCCTATACACTAAAGGGCCTTTTTTTTTTTTAAATCTCTGGACCCATGCATATACAGATAGGGTTTGGTTCCAGGGAACCTGATCACCTAAACAAGGGTCTTTATCCTATACTTATTGGTTCTTTATACCCCTGTTCCCCAGAGCTCTGGGGGAAAGTGATTAAAGCTTAGATTTGGCTCATATGTAGTGTGTTCGTGGTGAGGGATGTAGAAAGATATACAGTGTACTACAATGTAGATCAGATATGGGACAGCCATTTATTTTCTGTACATAAAAGAAATATTTGACAGAAACAAGACCCACAAATGTGTATTGACTGAAAAACCTAAGCAGCCACGATAACATAATTGTAATTCTTCTACACCCTGAAAGATGGGACTTGAACATTATTCAGAATATGAAACAGCTTTTGGAACTGTTGAATAGGCATTTTGTGTTTTACCTTGGCTCTGCAACTGTCTAAACAATTCCCTTCAGGTCCATGTCTTCTGGCAAGCCAGACCATAGCCTATACTCATCCTCCCTGTCTGCGGATATCTTCTCCAGGAAGCAGTGGAATGCATGTAGAGAAGGCAGGACCCAGGATATTCTGACCTCTCAATTCTCAAAAGACTGTCTCCCAGACTAAACACACCCATCTCAGGATTATTGTTTGGTCACCTATGATTAGGCAAAGAAACACAAGGCAGAAGAGTCAGGCAGAGGCCCAAGCTCAAGCCTACCTAGCAGAGGACCCTACTCTAGCCACCATATTAGCTGCTAGGGTAAAGAAGGCCACCTTCATGAGAAATCTCAGAGTTGGGTGATGGTACCCAGAGACTTGAAGGAAGTGACAGGGCTGAATCATTCCATTTTTAAGGTTCACTAAGTTACTCACTTCTCTTGGCTTAGTGGCCAATCCTTTCTGATTCAACTCTTACACTACATCCTCCTCCCCCATTTCCCTAGCCAGTTGTCCCAGAATAAGGGAACCAGGTATGCTCCATCATTCCTAAACAACAAATCCTTCAGAGGTGAGTGAACAAGTGGACATTTCAGCACAAACTCCATGGGATGGCCCCTTCAGAACTATCCTCACCCATGTTCCATAGGATCCATCCCTTACTATATCTAGAATGAATTATTGATCACTAATTGATCACTAGTACCCTGCATGGACTCACTCAGAACAAGTCATAACAAGTAATTTTTCTTTTAGAATTGGGTTGTTATTGTATCTGGATTTCACCTAGGCATTTGACCAAGTTTCTCACAATTTCTTTATGAACAAGATGAAGAAATCTGGGCTGAATAATAGTAAAGTTAGGTGGTCACACAGCAACCATTTATATCCAACCAATGGAGGCAGTCTATCTTAGAGCAGGTCTGTTCAACGTTTTGATCAACAATTTAGATGAATATGTATATGCAGTATGGATATATGTGTGTGTATGTATACATATACATACACATGCACATATGTATATATTACACACACATACATACATATATATATGTGTATGTATGTATAATTTGTGGTTGACACAAAACTGGGAAGGATAGTTCATGTCTTAGATTAAAATAACAGGATTGCAAAATATTTCAGTAGACAGGAATGTTGCCCCTCCAAAAAGGTGGAATTTAATATAGAGAAATGTAAAGTCTGGCACATGGGTTTTTTAAAAATTAGTATAAGATCGTAGAGACTTTGCTTGATAGCTCTTCACATGAAAAAGAAGGTAGATCACTGAACATGAAATCAGGAAGGTCTGAGTTCAAATGCAGACTCAGACATTTAGCTGTGTGGCTCTGGGTAAGTCACTTAACCTCTGCCTAACCCAGTTTCCTAAAATTAAATAACATTTGTAAAGCATTTTGCAAACTTTAAAATGCTATATAAATGCTAGCTATTTATCATCATCATCATTATTATTATTGACAAGCAGAAGTTTTAGGTGATCACAAGCTCAATATAACCATGATGTGAGCAGTGGATAGAAATTACAAGGAGGCAGATTTCGGTTTACTATAAGAACTTTCTCATCATTAGAATTGTGCAACAATGGAACGCACTCACTACTTATGGGGTAGTGAGCTTTCCATCACTGGAAGTATTCAAACATAAGCCGAATGACATCCAACGATGCTGAAATGAAGATTTATCCATTGGGAAGGAGGTTGAACTCCCGCTTCTGAGATTTCTTCTAGCTCCAAGATTCTATGAGTCTGTGTGTGTTTCTATACTCTGCTCACCATGCTAGGTATGTTGGGGAGATGAGGAGAGAGGAAAAAGAAGGTGATGAAAAGGATATTAGGGGATGGAGGTGGGGCCACACTGGAGTAAAGACTGTGGCGCCGTGTCTCATCCTCCCCTTTTTATTCCAGCTCTGTCTCCTTACCTCTGTAGAATAGCTCGGCAAAAACAAACAAAACCCCCCCACAAAACCCTACCTTAGCCCAAGGGTGGTGCGCCATTACTCATAGGAGGGATCCCTTCTACTCTTCATCTTCCCTTCTGCTGCTTCCAGACTGGGGCCAAACTGTGTTCTACTCATGGGGGTCTTCCTTCTCCTAGGGAAGGGCGATCTGATTGGCTGTGAGCTACCCCAACGAGAACAGGTGGTGAAGGCCAACGCTGATGTGAAGGGCCTGACCTATTGTGCTCTGCAGTGCCTCCAGCTGGCTGGACTCCATGAAAGCCTGGCACTCTACCCCGAGTTTGCCCCACGATTCAGCCGTGGCCTCCGAGGGGAGCTCAGCTACAACCTAGGGGCTGGTGCAGGCCATAATGAGGTAAAAGGCCTGTGCAGGGGGGTAGGTCCTAGGGAAGAACTGGAAACAAAGGTAGAAGGACCATGGATCTGGAGGGTGGTGGGTCTGCAAAATGAAGCCTTCAGAAGAGTTATAAGATGGCTACCAAAATCAGTGGTAGGCCTTGGAGGTAAGGGAGTGCCACTTGACATCACCTATCTTCCCACTTGTCTATGGGGTCTATAGGCTGATACGAGCTCACTGAGTGGAGACAATACCTTGATGTCTACTCTGGAGGAGAAAGAGACAGATGGGGAGCCAGGGCCTACAGCTTCCCCCACCCCAGCTGATGAACCTTCTAGCCCCTTGCTATCTCCAGGCTGTGCCTCTGCCTCCTCAGCTGCCAAGCTGCTATCCCCTCGCCGGGCGGCCCCACCATCCCGCCTGGGTGCCCGAGAACGGCTGAGCCAGGCAGGAGGGGCACAAGCTGAGGTCGCACGTGCTTCGCGCTCATTGGGCCTGGAGGGACTGAGGCTGCCTTCCATATCCTGGAATGCCCCCCCTGACCTAAGTCCCAGGTGAGTAGGGCCATAATATGTGGTCCCAGGGGCCTCTTGGGGAAATAACTAAAGACATTGGATGGGGGCATGACTCCAGGTGACTCCTACCCACTTAAGACAAGATAGGATGTCCCCATACACAAGTCTTCTCTAGCCAGGCAACATAGTGTGGTGGAAAGTGTTTCGAATTTGGAACCAGTGGCCCATTTCTGTTACTACTCGTGGAAAATTTTAAAAATTCTGTATTTTATGTTTTAATCCAAATCTGTCAAAGACAATTTATTAACATATAAATTCATTTAAATAATCAGAATAACCTCTCTCCCTAAGCAACTTCCACTTTATATTCGACAGTCATGGGAAACAATGGAAAACCAAAGTACCTCATTTAAGTTGTTTTTGCTTTACCAAATAGAACAGTCATAATTTTAATGATGTCATATATGCCCTTGGGGAAGAGCTGACTTCCTGGAAAACTCATGTTCCTTCTTTGACTCAGGTCAAGGTGTAAACAAAAGGGTGACTTTTCTTAATTTGGTCTGCTTCCTATGGGTAACAGAGGTACATTCTCTCCATCTACTTACTGGTTCTGATCTCTCTGAGGAAATGCACATTATTGAATGATAACAAATGAGATATTGGTAAAGTACTTAGCATAGTCCCTGGGCACATATGTGCTTAATAAATCCTTCCCTTCCTTCCTTCCTTCTTTCCCCATTTGGAACCTGATTCTAGAGAGTCAAAAAGGTTAAGCATATCAGACCAAAGACAATTTTACAGCATTCATTCTTAATTTTTTAATAACACAACCAAGACCTTTGTGCCATCTGCTTTCACTTTCTTATGTGACTGGCCAAGTGCCCTAATATCTATGGGCTGTCCAGCTCTTGATCCTGTGGAAACCAGAGGTTTTACTAAGAAAAAAGGGACTGTGAAGGGATGGAGATTTTGGACCAGAGGAAGTGGCTGCTTAGAACCTCTCGGAGATCAGGGTCAGGCAAATATGGAGAGGCCACAGATGGACAGGAGTCTTTGTGTTTGCGGGTAGTTTAAGGGTGAAAAATTAGAAAGATGTACAGAGCCAGGCTTTAGAAAGCTTTTTTGGTGGGGTGGGACGAAGAGATCTGATAGAGGTGAGAGAAAGGGTTCGTGAACATCCTTCTCTTAATCCTATTTTGGGGATTAAATGGATTTCTCCCCCTAGAATACCTTTCCTATCCTCACTTCCATGAAACCTCCAGCCCTCTTTGATCTACTCTGAACTGCCATAGCATCAGTTAGTACCATACAATTCATCCTGTTTTATAGTATTCTTTTTTGTTTTGAGTAGACTAGTCCTGTCTTCCCACTGAGATTGTCAGTTTCCTGTGGGCAGAGAATATCTTTTCCGACGTCTTGTGTGCCCCACAGCTCTTACCTATCACAGGTACTGAGCACACAGGTAAGGAACAGAAATGTATTAATTGTTCTGAAAACTGGGCCCACAGGGTCGTGGATGGCATTGAGGATGGCTGTGGATCTGATCAGCCAAAATTCATCTTTCGTGTGGGACAACCTGGTCCAGAATGCAGGAGTCCCTCCCCAGGTCCAGGTATGGGGCTGAGTGGGAAATGGGACCGTGGGCGAGGGGTCTCTTCTCTATCCCTAAAGCCATGAGCCAGTCCTAAAACTGGCAGAAAAGGGACGCCTGTACGCATAGACTGTCTTCCTCTACTTTGCTGTGCTGTGGGGTCACTACCTAAGAGGCAGGCCAAGGGGAAGAGCCAGGTTTAGTCAGGAGGACATGGCACCAGGAGGGAGGTGGTCAGACTAACAGACTCCTAAAACAGGTCATAGAACCACAGATTTGGAGCTGGAAAGGACCTTAGAGAATGGCTCGTAGTTCTTCTTTTGCCAATAGGGGCGGGGAAGGGGGTGTTAGAGAGATGGAAGAATCTTATGATAGTGAAGAACACCTGGAAAAAATAGGACTCTCTTTCCTGGAAAACTTTAAATAAAGGGAAGATTTTTTTGTTGCCTAGGCTGTTAGTTGAGGTTCTGGTTGAAAATAAGGGATAAGATTACTAGGTGTGTGGTAGTTAATGTTGCCATGTCTGAGGCAGGGGGTTGGGAGGTGGGTTGGATTTGTGCTCCCTTGCCAGGATGGTTCCTGCCTTTATTATAAAGGCAGTTCTGTCCACCTGTGCTCCAGGGCAGACCAGGGCCCAGGTCCAGGCCCTCCTTCTTGCCCTACCCAGCCCTACTTCTCCCCTCAACCTCCCCCCCAGCAGAGAGTGGACTGCTCACCATCCCCCTCGGGCCCAGTGAGGCTAGAAGCACAGATACGTTGGACAAGCTGCAACGAGCGGTGGGTGAAGGGAAGAGATAAAGCAACTGGGGAGGGGAGGGAGAAGGTAACCCCTCCACCATGAGAACTTGTAGCAAGTAGAAGGGGGAGTGCCCCTGTCCCTGGGGTGAGGTGGGAGAAGGGAGAGGGGAAGGCAGGGAGGTTATGGCCTGGGCTGGGCACTCTGACCCCTTCATCCCCACCCCTGGGCAGGTGGCTGAGCTGTCGGAACAGGTACTACACATGCGTGAAGGGCTACAGTCCCTTCGACAGGTGGTGCAGCTCTTCTTGGTGCCCCATGGGGAGGGGCTATCCCCCAGGGCAGGAGAGGGTCCTTGCCCATCAAGGGGGTCTGGACTCCTGCAGCCCCTCTGTGTGGACACTGGTGCCCCTTCCTACTGCCTGCAGCCCCCAGCTGGATCCTTCCTCCGCGGAGCCTGCCCCCGACACCAGCCAGGCCCCCCACCCCTCACAGCTCCCTGGCCTTGGGGTCCTCCAGCCTCTCAGAGCTCTCCCTGGCCCCAGGCTACAGCTTTTTGGACCTCTGTGTCAGATTCGGAGCCCCCAGGCTCTGCGGAACTTGGCCCTGTGCCTAGCACAGCTGCCTCACCCCCACCCACTGATGAGCTGGCTGGGACTGGGCCCCAGGAACCCTCCTCAGGCCAAGCTGAGGAAACTAGCACTGGAGAGCCCCGACCAAGGCCAGGCAGCCTGTCTCTGACTTGGGATCCCCACAGCCTAGAGATGGTGTTGATCGGCTGTCATGGCTCCAGCACCGTCCAGTGGTCTCAGGAGGAAGGCACAGGGGTCTGAACTGTTCTACACCCAAGACTCAGTGTTGTCCCATCACACTGCTACCCTACCCCTCCCAGGTGGAAGGAAGGGGTGGCGGGTGCCACATAGGCCCATCCTTCCTGCTGGCTCAGGGCCGTGGGCAGGGGAGTAAAGGCCCAGCTCAGCACTGGTTCAGGATTCAGGGCCCAGAGGACAAGGGCCTAAGGGCAAAAGGTAGCTGCTTCCTTGGGGTATCCAGTCCTGGTTTGTTTCCCCCTCTTCACTTCCCCTCTGCAGGCTGGAGGGGTGGAGTCCCTGTGTTCCCTGCATGTCTCCCCAACCCCAGCAATCATGTCCCCATTCTCAATGCTTTTTTTAAAAACAATAAAAGAAATCATTTGGAGCTTGGTGCTTTATTTACAAAAGGAGAAAAGTTTGTCAGGGAGAGGCAGCCTCTTGGGTAGAATGTGGAACTGACCTTGCTGAAAAGATGGCATGCTGGGTCCTAGCCCAAATAAGGATACTCTGTCTCCCTTTAGTATCTCCTACTACGGGAGTCAGGATTTCCTCCCAAATGGACTCCTTCCTTCCTCCCTGCCTCGAGGCTCAATCAACCACATCTGGGGCTTTAGGAGATACCCTCCAACCACAGTCTCCAGGGGACAGAAGAAATCTCTGAGGAGCTTGCTTTCCCAGGCTAGCATGGCTGTTGTGGGAAAAAAGAGGCCATGAGGCCAGAGAGAAGTTGGCTGGCTCCTGTCCTCTCTCACTGCGGAGTTATCTTGGCAGCCTCAGCCCGGATGAGAGTAATGAGGTCCTGGTTGATGAGGAAGACAAAGCGCAGGCTGGCGATCTGTAGGCAACAGGAAAGATCATTCTTAGGGCTTACAGGTCGTGACACAGAAGAGGTCCTAGGTAGCCCCAAACCCTCTCTCCGTAACCCCTCCCCCCGCATCTCACCTCCACCACGGAGTTGTTGCTGAGCCGCCATTTGGAGCCACATAGGACAGGCCGCCCATCTATGTAGATTGGCCGTCTACCCTCATTGGCAATGAAAAAATCGCCGTTATTCTTCAGTTTAATGACACCTAAGGTTCAGGAAAGATAAATGGGAGAAGCATGGAGAAAGGCTAGGGCCAAGAAAACCCATCCACCTCTTCCTGGTTTTCCAGAGAGCAGTTTCCCCAAAGCAAAAGAGGGAAAGACCCTCAGGCTCCCAAATGTGGAGGGGACCACCAAATACCATCTCAATGGCCTCTCCACCTTAGATCTGGGCAGGACCCAAATTAATCAGAACCCAGAACTTTTGGGAGCAGTGGGAAAGATGAGTGGCCTTTCCTTTCTGCTCTGACTCTTGGGGTACCTTGCTTTCGGGAGATCTTCCAGGCTGGGCCCTCCAGGGATAGATCCACATCAATCTGGTTGTCCTTGGTAGCTCTGCCCAGGGTAATCTGAGGAAACACCAAGAGTTAGAGGCTGTACGTCAAGCTATGGAAGAAGATAAGGAAAAGAAGAAGAGAGGAGAGGAGAGAGAAAAAAATGAGACATAGAAGGAAAAAGTGAGAGGATTCCTTACCTCCCTGGAACGCATCAGGTATCGCACCATGCGTCCACGGAGCACAGCCAGGGTCTGGTTATCAAAGTCTGGAGAACTCATTCCTGGGGAAGGAGCAGGGCTGAAGAAGAGTCTGCCTCTGCAGGAAAACCCTGCCCTTAACTCCCTCTAGACCACACAGGAGTACGGGGAAGTCACCGCATTGGTTCACACTGTCTGTTCTGCAAGATGATTCAGGTGCCCAAAGATCAAGGGGCATGATCTAGTTTACCTGAATAACAGGAGCCCAGGGACAAAACTGGAATGGGGACTAGCCCTCTGATAGCAGGAGAGGAAAAAGTTCAAGCCCAGCAGTTCTCTTAGGGGTGGCAAGGACTGGTGGGAGAGAAGGAAAGGTCCTCACCTGTGATGCTGTCCACCAACACCTGCCACTTATGCAGCTCCTGCTCCAGTTGCCGAATCTCCCGCTTTTGCCGCCTGTCAGCTACTGTGAGCTCTGAGGATGAGGGGTGGGCCCAAAGATGTGAGGGGAGCAGAGAGTGAACCCCACAGTCCTCCCTGTCGCATACCCCCTCCAGAATGCCACCTAGCTAGCGACGCTAATGCCCTTGGACTTCATAACAGATTTCACAACAGCCTCCGTCCTCTCCCTACTTCCCTGCCCCTCAGCCCCAGAACACCCATCCTCAGCTGTAACAGGCCACTCACCATGCTCCAGAACCTCATCTCGCATGTCCCTGAGTGGTGGCAATAAGAGAAATGGGTTAGACTTAGGCCCCAAACCATATACCCCACAGAGAAGTGGTCCCCCAGACTTTCCCCTCACCACCACAGGGCCAAAGAGCTCTAGAGAGCTAGCTAAGTACAACTGTTTCTCTAGGCAGAAAGGACCCAGCCTGGGACTCCAAGGCTGCAGTGTAAAGCTAGGGAAACCCAAAAGGAAACAGACTGCAGGCAATGGAGGGCAATTAAGGAAAGACAGCAATCCATTTCACTCAACAGGAACCCAGAAGCTATTGCTACAATTCCGGCTTGATACCTCTTTCCTCTCTCCCTTTCCTTTTCCTCTTTTCCCCTCTTAAATCATATCATCTGGCCAATCCCGTCTACACTTGTAGTCTGACAACCACAACCCTCCTGGGGGAAGGAATCAGGGAACTTTCAGAATCGGGGACAGAGTGACACCCCCAAATTCCCAAACAGGATGGTGAAATGGGCAAGTAAAACCCCAACCCAATGCAGAAAAAGCAGCTTCCCCACATTCCCAACTGCTTACTTGAGCTTGCTGTCATCGATCAGATCCTCGGCATCTGAGAAATTCAGCACTTGGTCCCCCTTTGGCAGTGGATGCACTGAATGGAGAACATGGAAAGGGTCAACGCTAATTTTGATGAGATAATCGTGTTATGTGAGTAACTTACTATAAAGAATAGGACCCTTGGAATGGTATGCATACTTATTATCATACTGCAGAAAGAAAAAGTTGATATGCCCCACAGAAAGGAGGTGACATCCCACTTTATGTGTATGATACCCAAGCTGTCCCTAGAATTCCAGAGTCCTCTTTATCCCAGGTACCAGTATGGAGGCTGAGGTGGGTGAATCTGTGAAATGGGCACACTGAGAACATTAAAGCTGTAGATAACCTCTATTAGAGATCAAAAGACTCAATCCCCTGAAAGTGATATATTCAGGAGTCTTCAGAGAGGCCTAGGACAGATTCCAGATTGGCCTAGTTCCCATCGCCCTATTTCCTCCAAGCTGGAAGAAGGGGATTGTAGTCATCAGACTACAAATGTATTGGCTAAATGTGATTTAAGAAGGGAAAAAGGGAATGGAAAGAGAGAGAGGATGGATGTATTATCCACAATTTATACTTTTATGTGGATTAGAGAAATTCCCCTCACCACTCCCAGGGGAAAGCATGCTAGCAATGAAGTATTCCTCAATTAAGGAGTAACTATGAAAACCTCAAGGGAGAAAAAAGGCAAAAATATCACTTTTAAAGTGATATTTAAATTGTGATGGAATACTACTGTGCTATAAGAAATAACAAGGGGGATGGTTTCAGAAAAACCTAGGAAGACTTACATGAACTGATGCAAAGTGAAGTGAGCAGAACCAGGAGAGCATGGAGTAACAGCAATATTGTTAACAGTGATGAACTGCGAAAGACTTAGCTACTCTGATTGGGACGATGATCTAGTAAAATTAAAAACGACTCATGATGAAAAATGCTATCCACCTCCAGAAAAAGAACTAATGAACTCCTGAGTGCAAAGTGAAGCATACTGTTTTTCTATTTTGTCTATTTTTGTTTTTTGCAACATAGCTAACATAAATACTTTTTGCATGACTTCACATGTATAATGGGTATCATATTGCTTGCCTTCTCAATGGTCGGGGGAGGAGCTGGAGGGAGGGAGAGAATTTAGAACTCAAAAAAAAAGAGAACGTTTAAAAGATGACAGAGTTCTAGTTAACAGGCAAGTTCATACACAATAACTTTCAAGCTAGTAATGACCTTGTGAAGTGTGTGACAAGGCTGAATTTTTTGCTATTATAGCAAAATTTTATCCTGCCTCAGTTCTTTCTGCTTCCCTAAATATTTTACACTGTTGAGCTCTGAGGAAGAACCAGGAACCTAGGCTGGGCCACTGCCAAGAAATGGATAGCCGTCCCTTGAATTGATTCCAGGATTCATCAGAAGGCCAGGCTCTAATAAAGATCGGCATCTTGAGAGAAAACCTCCTGTAGGAACTTATCAACACCTAGAGGCAGCTGTGCTGGCCAGCTGGATTAGGGAGGCCACAGAATAACAACAGACATCAATCTAAGTGACTGTGATACCTCACTTAATCCTCACAATCACCCCACAAGCAAAGGGCTATGTAACACACTGTAAAAAACATGTTATAACGAGATATACACAAGTTTGTGCTAATTTATCCAAGTGAAAGGACATGTTCTTCCTGTAGTAGACTACAGAGACATGAGGTGGCATATGCTGCATACGCAGCAGCAGTCCCTCTTTTCTTGGGTTTCCTTGCCTATTTTCAGGGAACATACTTCACAGCAACCAGAGCTGAGAGGCACCTTAGAGCTTAGTCTAGCCCTCTTCATCTTACAGAGAAGAAAACTAAGGCCCAAAGAGGTGAAATGCTTTGTATGAGTTTGTACCATGGCCAGGATGAATGGTTAACATGACAGAAAAGGAAAATGACAATGCCGGAGGGGATGAGGGCATTGTTGGTGGAGCCATGAACTGGTCCAAACAATATGGAGAACAACTTGGAACTAAGCCGTAAGGGCATACCCTTTGACCCAGCAATGCCACTACCAGGTCTGTATTCCAAACAGATCAAAGAGAGAGGAAAAGGAACCATAGGTACAGAAATACTTCTAGCAGCTCTTTTTGTGGTGGCAAAAAATTGGAAACTCAGGCAGTACCCATCAACTGGGGAATGGCATACTATTGTGCTATAAGAAATGATGAGCAGGATGCTTTCAGGAAAACCATGAACTGAGGCAAAGGGAAGTGAACAGAACAAGGAAAATATTGTACAAAGTAACAGCCATATTGTAATGATCATCTGTGAAAGATGTAGCTACTCTGATCAATACATGATGCAAGATAATTCTGAAGAACTCATGATGAAAACTGCTATCCATCTTCAGAGAGAGAACTGATAAATTCTGAGTGCAGATTGAAGCATATTTTTTTCACTTTCTGTATTTTTCTTGGGGTGTGTGTGTGTTTTCTTTTGCAACATGGCTAATATGGACATGTTTTGCATGACTTCACATTTATAATTGGTATATTGCTTGATTTCTTCTCAAGGGGTGGAGGGAAGGTAGGAGAGAATTTGGAACTCAAAATTTTAAAAAATAAATGTTGAAAAAATTGTTAATACAACTGAGAAATATCTAATGAACACCCCCCCCCATATTAAATCATGCCTACTTCAGTAATAAATGACTTTAAGATGGGTGGCGGGTGGCCCAGGATTTGAACTCAGGTCTTCTAACTTTGATCCAGATGTTCTTCATCACATTATGCTATACTGTGGGTAGTCTGTGGGTCAGTCTGGAGTTGTCTGCTGTGCTGATGCCCAGGACTGACTGTGCATAGGGCTCATGGCCACACAAAGCAGCTTCAGTGGAAATTGTTCTCAGGCCATTCCCCCCCCACCACCACCATACCAGCAGCTGCCTTCTCCTCTGTTGCCCCTCCCCTTGGATCTGCAGGAGGACGGCTCCTTCTCAGGGAAGCTGGTTACCTGTCTGGTCCTCCAGGAGATAGTACTGCTTCATGAGCTGCCAGTGGCTCTGCAGGGCCTTGGCTGTGCGGGACAAGTAGAAGGCATCAGGGTGTCTGTGCAGCAGGTCTTGGAAAGTCTCCAGGGAGGGCTGGCTGGCCTGGAGGAACAAAAGCCACGCGGCACCCAGAGAAGTCTGAGCTCCTCCCCTCAACGTGGCAAAGGGGAAAAGAGCAGAACTCAAGGAAGCTGGTTCTAACTTGAACCACAGCCTCCCCAAGAGCCCCATTAAGGGGCCTGCCAAAACGAGAAGAGCTGTTGCCAGGAACACGCCTATACTTGAATGTCACTGATACACAAGCCCACCTAGTCTGTACTGGATGGGGAAGCTAGCATGCACACACAGGCAGATGTATGTGTACGCACGCATGTGTATAAAACATATACATGTGTAGAGAGACATACAGAGCCAGAGAGTGAGAAGAGATTAGACTTGTTTTGCTTCAATAAGAAAAGTTGCAAAGGTACATTTTGGTTCAACATATAAAGGGAAAAAAATCCTAACAATAAGAACCAATGAGAATGGTTTGTCTTGGAGGCAACGTGTCCCTGGGGGGTCTTCAAGAAGCAGCAGGATAACTCCTCACTTGGTCAGCAATGTTCCATTCAAATATGGATTTTTAAGGTCTTTTCTGATCCCAAGATCCTCAATTTTCCAGTCTCTGGTTTGCCTCCACTTTATCATTCCCCATTCACTGCTCAACTCCTTCTAATTTAGTTTCAGTCCCCACACAGAAAATGGGACTAAAATACTCTCCACGGTCACCAATGATCTCTTTATTGCTGAAACAATGATGGTCTTTTCTCCACCCTTACCCTTCTCCTCTCTGTAACATCTGACACAGGTAATAACCCCTTTCTTCCTGGGGCTCTTTTTCTCCTCTGGGTTTCTGTGACTACTTTCTTCTGGTTCTCGTCCTGCCTGATCAGTTCTCAGTCTACCCTGCAGTACTGCTGTCCGTGGCCCTTCCCTACCCTCTATTCTCCCACCAGCCCCAACACACATACATTCTGCCATGCTTGAAAATACACCAAAATTCTACCCTGGGGAGGGGGGGTTCTCTCTTGGTAACCTCAATTCCCATGGATTCAATTATTATCTCCATGCAGATGATTAACAAGCCTACATACCCAGCCCTCTTTTACCTCCTGAGCTCCAGTCCCACATCTCTAGATGTCCAAGGGAAGTCACCTCATGCTTCATGGGCAACTCAAACTCAACACGTTCAATACATAACCCATCTATCTCCCTTCATCTAGTCCTCCTAATTTCCCCATTTCTGTTGGCAACACAACATTCTTCTAGCCCCTCAGATTCCCAACCTAATAGTTAATCTGAACTCTTCATTCTAACTCGCCTCCCATGTTCAATCAGCTGTCAAGTCTTGCCAGTTCTATCTCAACACATTTTGCAAATATCATCCTTATCCTTTCTCACACTGCCGCCACCCTAGTTCAGGTCTTTATCACCTTTGGCCTGAATTGGTACAATAGCCTCCTAATTCACTTTTCTGCTTCCAATCTCTCCCCTGTCCACCTACCCTAAACAAAGCTGCCAAACTGATTTTGCTACAGCACAAATATGACAATGTCATTTGTGCTCAAGTAGCATCAGTGGGTCCCTCTTGCCTCTAGAATAAAATACAAACTGTTCCATTTGCCCTTTAAAGCCCAAACTCTTTCAAGGCTTAATATACTGACTACTAGCTCTGATGCCCTCTAACCTGGGCCACACTGGTCTACGTGCTGCTCCCTATACATGACATCTCATCTCCCACCTTCATGCTTGTGCACAGGCCACCTCCCATGTCTGGAATGCCCTCCCTCTTGGAACCCCTTGTTTCTTTCAAGGCTCACCTCCTTCAAGAAGCTTTTCCCGACTTCCCCAGTTGTTAGTATCCTTCTCTCAATCATTTTGTACTGAATTTTGCATATGTCCTGTACTTAGCTTTTCTTTGAACAACCTGTATCTTCCCCACATAGAATATAAACTCTTTTAAGAGGAGGGATTGTCTCACTTTTATATTTATATTACTAGTACCTAACACAAAGCAGGTGCTTAATAACTGCTTGCTGACTGGTCTGGTCAAGGTACAAGTTCAATTCTACCCAACACCACATGTTCCCCTCCCACCAACTCCACCTGCTTCCCTTCCCCGCTGCCCCAGCACAGGCCCCTCATCTTACCGATCCCACCTTGCTCAGAAGCTGCTCCTCAGCCTTGCTGAACAAAGCCTTACTCTGTATGGCTGCAATGGCCTCTGGGTGGAGCTGCCTCATTGCCTGACAGGCCAACCTGGAGGGGAGAAAAAAGGAAAGGAGTGGGGGTTAAGGGAGGGAAGGAGAGCCCTCTGTGGCTCCTACCTCTTAGCAGTACCCAATGGCCATCAGGACCCAAATTCTAGATACCCGACTCCATTTAAAGTGGGCAGTCTGAGAATCTTTCCATCTGTGGAGCTAACGCTTTTGAGAAAGATAGCCAAAGCTCACGCCCTCAAGGAGCCACTGCTCTCATTTTACGAAGAAACTGAAGCCCCAAGAAAGCAGATGACTTGGTCAAGGATCACCCAGATAATCAGTGGGAGAAATAAAACTAAGATTTACATCTTCCAACTTCTAATCCAGTTCTCTCACTATCACCACATGATGCCCTGAAGAGAGCAGGATGGGTCCCATTCAGAACCTATGGGCTCCTGGGGACTAAAAGGATTTAGGGGGAAGAATTTCTCCACAGTGGAAACTGGCTGCCTAATTCGATCACTTAATTCTCGAAAAGTATAAGGAATAAGGATACCAGAAAGGTGATCCAGGAATCCTTCCTCCTAATCATACGAGGCAACAACTCCTGTGTCCCTCTCTGACCCTGACTTGTCTCTACCATACTCACTTAGAGATGACAGGATCATACAGCAGGGCGTACCAGCGCTCCTGCACCTCCCGAAGGGTGAAACGGCAGCTAAACTTCACACCCAGGTGGACTGATGTCAGGTCATTGGTCTGCAAGGCCCCAGAAGGTAGTTACTGGAAGAATCTTAGCCAGGGGAGAGATGTCCTACAGCAGTTCCCATTTTGCCCTTGGGATAGCCAGACAACAGGCTCCGGTCTGGCTGGGAGTGAGGGGGTGGGGGGTGGGAAGGGACACAGGTGATGAACCATGTGGTAGTGATACCTGTAGCACAGCATTGATGAGCAAGAGATCGTCTGCTGGCTTCCAGCGGCCCAGGTCCTTGGTCACCTGTAGTGGCTGCTTGCTTTTCTTCATGCGCTTAGTGAGGCCAGGGGCAGGGGCTGGGCTGGGGGGTACTGGTGTGCTCAATGCCTTGGATACCTAGGGAAGTTGGGAGTGGGCTGAATGTGGCTGGGGGAGAGGGAAGGAGTGGAGCTGTCCTGACTAGAAGAATACATTCCAAAACTGGTATCCTAGGATAAGTGAACACCAGATTAGAGTTGTCTGTTTTCTGTGGCATTCTTCTCTTCAATGGGCCTGAGCTGAGCCCAACGTCACAGAGGAAATCCAGAGAGTAAGCATACCTACCACAGTTACTCCACGTTTTACCCCTTTTCTCCCCAATTCCCATGCCCTTGGGGGTAGAAAGCAGTCCTTGACATCAGCATGGGGTCTATTATCTGCTGCTGCTGTTTCCCTCCCTACACTCCTCATGACTGCCAGGGGAATGCTACCTTTGGCGTAGTGCCCAGGGCCAGAGCAATGCCACCTGGAAATTGTTTTTACGCCCCAGCACTGCTGGGAATGGGCTGCCTGCTCCAAGAATAGACACATGCTGAGTGCCTCCTACACAGGATGCTGTACAGAATGAGTGGGAAGGGAGGGGGGGAAGGGAGGGGAGAGACAGAGGAAGGAGGAGGTTCTGGGTAAGGATATGGATTTGAAAAGGTGGGTAAGAAACAAACTGCCTCTAAGTATGCAAGAGTTTGGGCTGGGGTGGAATGTTCCTGGCTCTTACCCTGCAGCCCCTCAAAATCAAAAATGGCCTTCTACCTGAAGGTAAAGGTACTGACGGAAAACCAGCTCTAGCACTATGAATAAGAAAGCTAAGGGAGTCCCCAGCCCTTCTCCTCACCTTCTTCTTTTCACTGGAAGAAGGCTCACTCCCTGAGCAACGTCCTGGTTCCACTCCTGTGGCACCTTTGGCCCGAGTGGATGATTTGGCCAAGCTGCTCTCCACCAACTCATCATCAAATTTCTTCCTTTTGATGAACCTAAAAAGAATCTGCTCCAGTTATCACCTCCTTAACCCTCACACCTAGCAGTTCTTCCAGGGATTTAGTTACTGTAGCCTCATGAAAGAGACAGAGGTTAATGGATCCAAGAGACATTTTTTGAGTTGGGAATGGGGTATGGTAGGGCACTGGCTTCCCCTATGGTGCTGTCTAATCTGATTAGCACCTTTTACCCCTACAGAGGTGTCAATGAATCTTTCATCTTTTACTATACAAATGATGCTTTTAGGACAGCATCTATCCTCCTTTGTTCTTAGCAGCAAATAAGTTTGGCAATGGAGGAAATGGAAGAAAATGGAACTTTTCCAGCCCCAGACAGTCTCATATACTCATGATTCAATCTCCTGTTGAGAGTGTACGGGGGAAGGGGAGAACTGGGAGTTCTCCCTGCTCTTATCCCAATAATGATTACTACCTGGAAGAACTTCTCCGCTTGGGAATAGTGCCCAAAGCCTGGGAAGAGCTTCGCTTCTGCCCGGCCAATGACTCCTCATCTTCTGAGCGGCTGGCAGTGCCAGATGCCATCAGAGATGAATCTAACAGTCCCTGAGCATCTAGAGGAAGAGGGAAAGAAAGATCTGATTTCGTATCACTGTCCCACATAAGATATTCATCCCCAACAGAAGACGACCCCTCCCCACAGTGCTTTTGCCCTCTTTTTCCCCATTTCTCAGTTATCTGAGTGTTTAATACAGCCTTAGAAGTCCCTGAAGATGGGAACCAGATCTCTAAATTCTGTAGTTTTCCTGAGATCACATATTATACTACACAAGGGGTGCTAAAGTCAGAATAGTGATGACAACATGGGGTTGTAGGCACAGATCTGTCACCAAAACGTAGCTACCTCTAAACAGGAGCTAAATTTCCATGGAGTCAAATGTAGCCCCTGCTGTGAGATGAGTAGGGGATGGCCCAGGAAGGATGTGAGGCTTAATTAGGACTAAGAGAAAACTGTGGCATGTATGGGCTAATATGATGGGAAGTCAGGGGAGCTGATCTGATCTGATACTACCTTTGTCCATCCTTCCAGTCTCTTAATGCCAAACCAAAGGGATAGGAAGAGTCCCACAGGTTCATCCAAGGCTTCAGACAGGGTGAATTGAGAGGCTGAGAAGGAAGTCTGCAAAAAAGAAAAGTGGTTCCCCAAGATGGAGTTGCCTAATTAGTCCCCACCTCCCTTCCCTAAACTGGCTCCCATCATAGCTCCAAATTCCCTGAGGACAGAAAAGGATTGGGACCCCCATTTGCTAAATCATCTTTCTCTGTCAGAATTTCTGCCAGCTAAAAACAGCCCTATAGGGTTCCATTAAGAAGGAGCCTCTAGGATTCCATGAAGAAGGAGAATGGTATATTCTATCACTTTCACCCCTGTTGACTCAGCCAACTATGAAGTAACTCCAGCTTACTACCCTGGATTACTCCCTTCCTGGGTAAGGCTGTGTGTTAGCAACTCCACCATAAGGCAGACAGGAGTTAAAAGGTGATGAAACCTTTCAGGTGCTTTACTCTGCTCTCCTTTGGAGCTCTGGTGAAAGATTTGTTGGACAGAGGATGTCGATGCTCTCGGCTACAAAATGAAACTCTTGGGATTTTCTATGGCTCTCAATCCCCCCAGCTCTTTCTTTCAGCCCGCAATGTGATCGGTGATTAACGGCTAGAAGGAACTGAAGGGGTGATCTAATTCAACCACTTCATTTGAAAGGTGAATAAATTCAGGTCCATGGAGGGCTTGCTCAAGATCACTGGTTACCAGTAATAAAACTAAGTCCTGTAGCCTCCAAGCCCAGGGCCCTTTCCACTGCAATACTGCCTCACGGGGCAAATCCGGGTCAGGCTGTGCTTCTGAAAGGGCTGAAACTCTCTTTCCTCAAGCAGGTATATTAGTAGGTATGGTTTTTCAGAAAAAACACCAGGGGCCAAACATCACTGTGTACAGCTTGGAGGGCCTTTAGGCCCCGAATGGGTAAGAGGACCAGCCCTAGGCCCTCACTACCCCGAGGGAGCTCACCCCTAGTTGCTACTCCCTCTGTGTCCCTCTCTTTCCCCTACCCTCACCCACAGCTCCGGGGTGCGGCGGGGAGGGGCGAGGGGGGAGGAGTCTTATTTTTCGTGGGCTAGCAAGGACCTCCTCCCAAGCAGATCAAAACCAGGTGAAAAGAAATTCACCTTTCTGGGCTGTCACTAACAGCCAAGGGTCTAAGCCCCGAGGGGGCGTGGGAAAGCCACTGAACTCACCCCCGGCACGGGGAGTTTGCGCATGCGCACCCTCTCCCGCGGACCGGTTCTGCGGGCGCATGCGCAGGTTTTCGGGGCGCTACCGGGGCGGGCCCCCAAACCTAGTGGTGGACTGCATTCTATTTGCCGTCAGATTCTCAGAATCAAACCACGGGGCGGCGGGAGTCTCACCATTCCTGGGCCGCCGGCTCCAACGCAGTATTCTCCGCGGCGACGGCAGCAGCCGCAGGGCCTCAACCGACTTTCGTGAAATACTTCCAATTCCGGGTCTTGGGCAAGGACGCCTATTCCCTTCCGGTTCGTCACAGGAACACTTCCTGTAGCAAATACTGGTGCGGAGAGAGGAAGGGAGAGAGGTGTGGTGGCAGCCATGTTAGTAGGGTTGCCGTCATCTTGGTAAAGGTAAATAATCCTCGCTTCCTGTTCCTTTTGGGAACAGCAGAGGAAGCTTCCCCAAATGCCAGTACCACTAACACAACCCCACCGAGGACGTTCGCCTTTTCATCTATCCCTGAATAGTGTTCAGCCAAACGCAAAGAGGACTGGGAAGCAAAAGGAGCTGGCCGTATGCCAATGGCAAAGGAAAGGACTGCGCAAGCGCAATGGAAAGGGGCGGGGGAGAAGGGGAGGAGGAGCCTGAGAGCACGCTCAAGTTCAAGGTGGAGGGAGAGTCCATGCTCGGCTGGAATAGGATTCTGCAGTTACTCCAGAGCCGGGATCGCCCTGGGTGCCCTTTCCAGGACAGTTCTTTTTCATTCTTTTTGTGGCCATCATCCCCACGCATTTCCCGAGCACCTTCTTGGCTAAGGAGTTGGGCTTGTACCAAGATAACCGGATGACATCAACATGGTCCCTGCCATTCCTTTGCACCTCAGCACAGTCTCCATCACCGCAGTTGGAGTCCTGTTGAGGTTTTCTACCGGCTTCCGGGTCATATTCTCCCCTTTTTCAAGTTAAGTGCGCTGCGCAAGCCCATTGGTCTTTAAGCGTCTCAGTTTACATGATGATAACCCATCAAGCACCCTGACTTAATTTCTGAGCTCCAAACTAGCCCCTTGGCATCTATATGACCCATTAACATCTCCAATGCAACACGTCCAGGATAAAATCTTCTAACTTCTACCCAACTCACCCCTTTTCCTAACCATCCCATTTCATTTGCATAGAGTTGTGGTATGTGATTGTGATGGAGTACTGTTGTCTTATAAAAAAATGAGGAGGGGGGTGGTTTTAGGAAAACCTGGGAAGACATATGTACTGATGCAAGATGAAGTTGAGCAGAAGCAGGAAAACATTGTACCTAGTAACATTGTATGTTGATCTAGTGTGAATGATTTAACTATTCTGTTTTTTTGTTGTTGTTGTTTTTCCTAGGCAATCGGGTTAAGTGACTTGCCCAGGGTCACACAGCTAGTAAGTGTTATGTGTCTGAGGGCAGATTTGAACTCAGGTCCTCCTGAATCCAGGGCTGGCGCTCTACCCGCTGCGCCACCTAGCTGCCCCTGATTTAGTTATTCTGATCCCTACAGTACAGTTCAAAAGAACTTATGATAAAAAATGTTGTCTACTTCCAGAGAAAGAACTGATGGAGTCTGAATGCAGATTGAAATCTTTTTTCATTTTCTTTATTTTTCTTGCTTTTTTGGTTATTGTTCACTTGTATCCAACTCTTTTATGACCCCTTTTGGGGTTTTACTGGCAGAGATACTGGAGTGGTTTGTCATTTCCTTCTCCAGTTCATTTTACAGATGAGGAAACTGAGGCAAACAGGGTTAAGTGACTTATCCAGGGTCACACAGCTAGTACGTGTCTAAGGCCATATTTGACCTCAGGTCTTCCTGACTCCTGGCACTCAGCTGCTCCTTTTCTTGAGCATCAGTAACCAAATGGTAATCATAAGATGCTCTCTAGAGAAGTGGCTACCTCAGGAGTTCCCAAGTCCCTGGGTTCCTCAGTCAGTACTGGCTATACTTCAGAAAGAGTTCCCTGTAACTACCACAGTTATTCCTGAAGAGCAGAAGCCCAAAGTCTGATCTGGCCTTGAGAGAGACAGTGCAAAGCCAAGGTGAAGGGTCTGTGTATTTGTTACACTTTACAAATCAGATGGTTATCCAACATGAGTTTGTCTGACTAAATGCTTGGAGTAGGATTGAGGGAGGGAAAGCTAAATTAACCCAGTGAGTAAAGGAGATTTTTGGGTTTTTTCCCAGTGTTGACTGGGTAGAGGTGGAGCCAGAGAGAGAGAGAGAGCGCTTGCTACTAATAATTTTCTAGGGTAGATGGATATATGTATTATTTACACATCTAGATCATATCCTAGACATTTTCCTTTTGACCCCAGCACAATATAGAGAATGAGAAAGAAATGGACTGTTTGGGGGACACCTGAGCGCTGAATCCATCATGGCTGCTGAGTCTACTTTGAGCCTTGCCAGGTGTTAAGGTCCCCTGAGGCACACACAGCTACCATGGGACCCTTGTGGACTTCATCCCACTCAAGATACCCCACACTAGGAGGGACTTAGTTGTACAGAAAGGTTCTATTCAAGGGTAGATGACCAACGCATCCACGTTCCCTTTTCCACTGAAAGATTATCCTTCACATTTATTCTTTGCATTTGTTAGTACCTAGAATATTCCCAGCTTGCAAAGGGATGTGGCTCTGTTTGGTTTTGACTCCACAAATATCCTGCCACCCCTCCCCACCATGCCAGATCTCTTCAGGTACCCTCCTTCCTTTTCAGCTTCCTTTTGCATATTGTCTTCCCCCTTTAGATTATAAATTCCTTGAGGGCAGAGGCTGACTTTCTTTATTTCTATCCCTAGAACTTTGGAAAGCTCTTAACGAATATTTATTGACTATGAAAAACATAACAGATTTATTGTTTATTCTTCTATTATTGGATACTCTCCCTTTGCCAATTTCCAAACCTTTAGTAATGATAGTTCACCAGATTTTAGGTTGTAGCATGCTGGTCCAGTTGCACACCTAAGTCACATATCAGTAGCTGGGGAGGAAAAGTAGTGTTTGCCTTTATCCTTAAGGGCTGAGAAATGATTTAAAGTCAATCCAGATGTCCATACCTCCCCCTGTGGATCTGCCTTGGAAATAAGAAGAAACATTTCAAGGTCTTTTGTGATCTCTGTATTTTAAGTTTTCTTCAGAAAGCATTGAATTACTTAAAGTCAGCACATTTTCTTCTTTCCTTTGCATACTCACATTCAGGATAAATTTGTCCATTTAATGACAAAAATATCAGCCAGATAGACAAGTTTTACATAGTACTCCATCGTTGAAAAACATATTTTATTGATATATTTTAGTTTTGCATCACCTACATTTCCCAATAGGTTATTTCCCCTCCCAAAGAGCCATTCCTTATAATAAAGAATGAAAAGAGTTTTAAAAACCAGTTTAGCAAACTAATACATTGAAAATGTTTGACATTATGTACAATGTTCCATCCTCTACATTTACAAAGAATGGGATGGAAAGAAGAGAAAGAGGAGGAATGAGTGGTGGGGAGAAGGAAGGGGGAAGAGTACTTCATCATTTAACTGAGAAACAAAGTTCAAAGGTAAATATGTTTAAGAACTCATTTCTCAGTTTATTAAAACTTTCTAAAATTTTTATTTCTACAAGGAATTTTTTCACCTTCCGTTACCTCCCCCATTGACCATTTTTTTAAAAGTAAAAATAAAACCCCTCATAATAAATATGCATAATTCAGCAAAACAAATGCCTGCATTGGTCATATCCAAAAATGTGTGTCTCATTCTGCATTTTATTTTTTAAGAAAAATAATTTTTCACATGTGTTTTTGAAACTTTGGGTTACAAATTTTCTCCCTTCCTCCCTCCCCACCCACTCTCACTGAAAAGGCAGGCATCTTGATACAGGTTATAGATGCGTAGTCATGCCAAACACTTCCATAGTAGAGTCATGTTGTGAAAAACTAAGTATATTTCCCTTCATCCTATCCTACCCCCATTTATTCTATTCTCTCTTTTGACCCTGTCCCTCCTCTTATTTTCCGGTAGAGTAAGATAGATTTCCATACCCCATTGTGTGTGTTATTCCCTCCTTAAGCCAAATCCTATGAGAATAAGATTCACTCATTCCCTCTCACCTTCCCCCATTTCCCTTACACTATAAAAACCTTTTCTTGTCTGTTTCATGTGAGATCATTTACCCCATTCTACCTCTCCCTTTCTCATCCTAGTATAATCTTCTCTTACCCCTTAATTTTATTTTCCATATATCACCCCTTCATCTTCAACTCACCCAGTGCCCTCTATCTCTCTCTCTATCTATCTATCTATACATACATACATACATACATACATACATACATACATACATATAATTTTTCCCCTCCCACTACCCTAATACTGACAAAGGACTCATGAGTTACAAATATCATCTTTCCATGCGGGAATATAAACAGTTCAACCTTAATAAGTCTCTTATGATTTCTCTTTCCTGTTTACCTCTTCCATGTTTCACTTGAGTCTTGTATTTAAAAGTCAACTTTTCTAAACAGCTCTGGTCTTTCCCTCAGGAATGCTTGAAAGTCACCTATTTCACTGAATGACCATTTTTTACCCTGAAGGATTATACTCAGTTTTGCTGGGTAGGTGATTCTTGGTTATAATCCTATCTCCTTTGCCCTCCAGAATATCATACTCCATGCCCTCTGGTGCCTTAATGTAGAAGCTGCTAAATCTTGTGTTATCCTGATTGTGTTTCCACAATACTTGAATTGTTTTTTTCTGGCTGCCTGCAATATTTTGTCCTTGACCTGGGAATTCTGGAATTTGGCTACAGTATTCCTAGGAGTTTTCCTTTGGGGATCTCTTTTAGGAGGCGATCAGTGGATACTTTCAATTTCTATTTTGCCCTCTGGTTCATTCTGCATTTTTATTTTATATTATTTTATTTTTTGCTTTTAGGCAGTTGGGGTTAAGTGACTTGCCCAGGATCACACAGCTAGTAAGTGTCAAGTGTTTGATCTGAGGCGGGATTTGAACTCAGGTCCTCCTGACTTCAGGGCTGGTGCTCTATCCACTGCACCACCTAGCTGCCCCTCATTCTGCATTTTTAATCCAATATCTCTCTGGCAGGAGGCATGTGGAGTGTTTCATCCTGGGTCCTCTGTATTTGTGGCTTGTCATTACATTGGTCAAAGACTTTAGAAGTCTTTCAAAGTTGCTTTTCTCTATAATGTTAACATTGTATACACTGGTCTCCTAGCTTTGCTAACTTCACTTTGCATACAAATCTCAGTTTCTTCTGAAACTGTCTGTTTTGTCATTTCTTATGGCATAATAATATTCTATTACAATCATATGCCATAATTTGTTTATCCAATACCCAATAGGTAGGCACTCCCTTATTTTCCAGTTTGGGGCTACTGTGAAAAGAGCTATTTTAGAACTGTACACACACATACACACACATATACACAAGCATATATAGACTTTTCTTTGATTTCTTTGGGTTATAGGCCTAGTAATGTAATTGTTAGGTCAAAGGGTATATATAATTTAGTAACTTTTTGGACATAGTTAACAAATTGCTTTCCAAAATGACTAGCTCAATTCACATATCCACCAAAAGTACATCAGGTGCCTATTTCCCCCCAGCCCCTCCAACAAGTTTCCTCTTTCATCATCTTTGTCAATCAAACCTCAGATTTGATTTAATTTTCATTTCACTAATGATTTTGAACATTTTTTTCATATGGTTGTTGATAGCTTGTATTTCTTCCTTTGACCATTTATCTATTGGGAAGTGGCTCTTACTCATGTACATTTGAATCAGTTGCATATATATCTTGGCTATGAAGTTTTTATCAGAGAAGCTTACTGCAAAGATTTTTTTTCCCTTCAGTTATCTGCTTCCCTTCTAATTTTAACTGCATTGTTTTATTTGTACAAAAACCTTCTTGATTTTAAATAATCACAATTGTCCATTTTATTTTCTGTGTTACTGCTTCTTGTTTGAATACGAACTCTGCCCCTATCTATAGATTTGCTTATGATGTCACTTTTGATGTCTAGGTCAGTAGATCCGTTTGGAGTTTTTTGGTATATGGCGCTGATCTATATCGAATTTCTTCCAAACTGTTTTCCATTTTCTCATCAGTTTTTTTCATATAGTAAGTTCTTGCCCAGTAGCTGGGGTATTGGAGTTCATCAACCATTGTGCTACAGTGTTAGTTTGCTTCTGTGTGTTGTATACCTAGTCTGTTATGCTAACCAGCCTTTTCTTTTTAGACCAGTACCACGTGATTACTTTTTTAGTGTAGCTTGACATCTAGTGCTGATAGTCCCTTTCCTTCTCACTTTTTTATTATTTCCCTTGAGATTCTTTATCTTTTGTTCATCTATTTTTTTTTCATTATTTTCATTATAAAGTATTTCTCTGGCAATTTGGCATGGCATTGAATAAAGAAATCAATTTAGGTTGGCTTGATCTACCCATGAACAATTTAATATTTCTCCAGTTACTTAGGTCTGTCTTTATTTCTGCAAAGAGGATTTTGTAGTTGCATTCATATGGTGCCTGGCTGTGTCTTGGCAGATTCCCAAGTATTGTATACCTTTTGCAATTATTTTGAATGGAATTTATCTATCTATTCCTGTTAGGTTTTATTGACCAATAACAGATTATTTATGTGTATTTAGTTTATATCCTTCAACTGGAAAAAATTGATTAATAGTTTATAAACTTTTGTGAGAACATTATGCCTTGATAATAAGAAAATATCCTTATGAAGAACCAAAATGTCACAATAAGATACCTCTTCCTGGTACATTTATTTGAAAAGTTTCATCTTAAGAGCTCTTGACTTTACATATTTGACTATTTTAACCACCAAATCCAGAACATTTTAAAATTCTTTGCTACCAGAGCCTCACAGTGTATGAAGCAGTGCTTTGAGCCTACATGTGGAAAACATTGTTTTACTTTTTTGAAATGAATCCTTGTAATCTTCCAGTCATTGCAAGTGCATTGTTTATGCAAACAGAAAGACAGTTTTCCCAAGATAGATAATTTTTCTCCAAGGTGCTGGAGATAGAATTATATGTATCTTATCCTGTTGACACTGAAGGTAATTCAGTGCGTGAAAAGAATTGTTCAGTAATTGAATCTTCTTCAGCAAATCTGATATAACTTAGTAACTGACATTTTTTACTTGTATCAGTTGAGTCATCGAGCTGTAGTGCAAATATTCAGCCATCACTCACTTTTTCCAGCTACATTCTTTTGAATATCTGAGAATCAATCCACTGGGAATCTTTAACTGACATTGGAGCCAGGAATATTTCTTTCTCAGTACTCTTACCTAACATTATTGACTCTTTCTGTTAAAGAAAGCAAAGTTAAATCCTCAGCTGTAATAGAAGGCTACATTTTCATTACTGCCATATCGACAACTATATAGCTGGCTACTTATACTTTTTCAGCAGTAGTTGCTCTTTTCCATAGATTTTATTTTATACTATGACAACAAATGACTAAAATAGTTCTTTTCTTTACCTGATACATGACCATGTTTAATATTCAAGTATCTTTTCACTTTACCAAGAACCATACATTCATTCCTGGGTTTTTTTTTTCCCCACATGCCACACATTTGGGATATTTTATCAGATTCACTGTATCTAAATCCAAAATGTAAAAATTATCTTGGGGCAGCTAGGTGGCTCGGTGGATCCAGCACCGGCCCTGGAGCCAGGAGGACTTGAGTTCAAATCCAGCCTCAGACACATAACACTCACTAGCTGTGTAACTCTGGGCAAGTCACTTAACTCCATTGCCTAGCCAAAAAGAAATGTATTTTGGTTATAAAGTATACCAGGAGACAACATGTATGAATTATATGGACCTTCCACTTGTAATCAGTCTGTTCTCATTTTCATTATTGTTGCTTTCTGGCATTGACTCACCTTTTTTGTTTAATCAAAAGCTTATCCATATTAAATTTAATCATTTTAAATTAATGTTATGTAAGTGAAAGGTTCTTCCCCTCAGCTCAGTTGATGTAGTTATAAAATAATTACAGATGATGAGGTTTCAGTGTGTTAACAAGGTGTTAACACCCTGTTATCCCTTTACAAAGTCTGAACATCTTTCTGATTGAGTCATTAAGGGTGAAAAATCATTGGACAAATAAAAAATTAGCCATTTCCTTGCAAGGTTTTAAATAGCTAAACCCTAGAGACAGTCAGGCATTTTGAAATTGAAGAAAGATCTAGTTCTCTTTACCATTGAGGGAGAGAGAGGATTTTCTCTCTCCCTCCTCTCCCACCATTATATATACATTGGCCTTGGCTCCTGGCAGTGGAGCTATTTATCTAGAAAACAAATAAACCACATTATCCAGCAGCTGGAGAATCAGTTTGAGTTTGAAGCACAGTTGCGGAAGTAGAGATACACTTCAGATAGATATGGCTATCAAGAGTCAGTCTCAGGAGGCTGGAAACAGCTTCAAGGATTGTGATCTCTGGCAGCCGAGAATAGGGCCAGCTGTAGACTTGAGAGAGAGCTAGGCCTGGGAATTGGAAATCAAGCTGTGGAAAAGAGAAGACCCCAGGAATCTAGATGAGAAATGTACCCAGTAGTTTGGGAAAAGCTTTGTAAGGACTCCATGGGAGAGAAAGGGCTTCTAGGCCTGGTAGTATCTGAAGAGAATGCACAAGATCTTAACCGTGTGTGTTTCCTACATATGTGCCTTACTACTGTACTTTTAAGTTTGTGCCCTCTATTCTCATCAATGCTGTGTGTACTTTTGTGTCCTGGATTTATAGAGAAGAGGGAACATTTTGTAGCTATTTTTCTGAATATGCTATCTTAGGAAATGTTTTTTACTAAGAGGAAATTGTGTCTACTGGCTGATAGTTAGTGGGAAGCATACTGGTAGGGGCTTATGAGCTACAGTAGTAGGAGACTTGGCCTACAGAGTACCCCAGAGTTTGAGGTAATGATTGTCCTGCTGGGGACCTAACCTGCAAACCTATGAATGTAAGTATAAATTTAGAAAGTAGTGCAGAAGAGGTACGATGCTTAAAATGTTGTTGAAAAAGGCTAAATAAGGGGCAGCTACGTGTTGCAGTGGATAGAGCTCCGGCCTTGGAATCAGGAGGACCTGAGTTCAAATCTGGCCTCTAGACACTTGAGACTTACTAGCTGTGTGACCCTGGGCAAGTCACTTAACCCCCATTGCCTCATGCAAAAAAAAAAAGGCAAAATAAAACGTGTTTATTACATAAATATACTAATCTCAAAATATATCAGACCTTGAATTCACAAAGAACTCAACAAAAGTAGCAGTTCTTATTAAAGGGAAACTGCATATACATGAACCTATCAACCCTCTCATAGTGTCACTGACTTAAATATTCAGTGTGCCATGAATTCCTTATGGCAAAGCATGTACCATGAACAGAAAAGTCAAGGTTAGAGATTCAGTGTGGTAGGCACAAGGAAATGCTTGTTAGTTTAATTAATTAAAAGAGAAAAGAAATATAGGTCAATGGCTTGAGGAGATAGTGGGGTCAAGTGAAGATTTTTTTATTGATTTATTTTGATTTATCAATAATCATTTCCATAAACTTTTGAGTTTTCAATTTTTCTCCTCCCTCTCTCCCCAGGACAGCGTGCAATCTGATACATGCTATACATATACATTCCTATTAAACATATTTTCACATTAGTCATGTTGTAAGGAAGAATTAGAACCAATAGGAAGAGCCACAAGAAAGAGAAAACAAAACAGAAGAAAAAAATATCAAATAGTATGCTTCAATCTGCATTCAAACTCCATAGTTCTTTCTTTGGATGTGGATAGCATTTTCCATCATGAAACTTTTGGATATGTCTTTGATCCTTGCATTGCTGAAAAGGGCTAAGTCTATCAAAGTTAGTCATCGCACAACGTGGCTGTAACTATATACAACATTCTCCTGGTTCTGCTCACTTCGCTCAGCACCAGTCCATACAAGTCTTTCCAGGTTTTTCTGAAGTCCACCTGCTTATCATTTCTTATAGCACAATAGTATTCCATTACATTCATATACCACAACTTGTTCAACCATTCCCAATTGACGGGCATCGCCTCAATTACCAATTCTTTGCCACCACAAAAAGAGCTGCTATAAATATTTTTGTACACATGGGTCCTTTTCCCATTTGTATGATCTCTTTGGGCTACAGCCCTAGAAGTGGTATTACTGGGTCAAAGGGTATGCACATTTTTATAGCCCTTTGGGCATAGTTCCAAATTGCTCTCCAAAATGATTGGATCATTTCACAACTCTACCAACAATGCATAAGTGTTCCAGTTTTCCCACATCTTCTCCAAAGATTTTTTTTAAATGGACAAATGGGCAGAGAAAAAGTAATTAGATAAGAAGAGACTGGAGGGGGGAGGGAATGGAAGAGGGAGAGAGAGAGAGAGAGAGAGAGAGAGAGAGAGAGAGAGAGAGAGAGAGAGAGAGAGAGAGAGAGAAAGAATATTACTCTAGGATATGGGAAGGAATGGAATCAAGGGGTTAGACTGGACAAGGAGGAACACTCCTTCCATAGGAGACTGAAGTAAAAAAGAAGATAATTAATGTCATAGCATTTTAAGGTGTAGAGTAGAGAAGGAGGAGGCTTTGGTAGATGGCTTCAGTTTTTTTTTTAAGTGAGAGACAAAGGTCTCTACTCTGAGAATCCACAATATTATCAATACACTTATTACTCCTAAATCTGTTTATCCAGCCCTAAAATCTCTCCTCAGCTTCATTCGCAAGTCAACAATTGCCTGTAGACCAGAATGAAATTCATTTTCTTCTCCCCAAACATTCCTTTCCTCCTAACTTTCCTACTTTAATTGAGAATACCACCATTCCGCTCTAGTTATCCAGGTTAATAGCTTTGGAGTACTTCTTGACTCTTCTTTCTTTGCATTCTGCGTCTAGCAAGTTGCCAAGTTTTGTCAGATCCACCTCCACAACATCTCTACCATCTGACATTTGCCTCAATTTACATAGCCATTATCTAAATTATGCCCTCATCACCTCTTGTCTGGACTACTATAATAAGAGCCTCTTAATTGGTCTCCCTATTTCTAGACTATCCCCTCTCCAAAATATCGTATTCCCAGTTGCCAAAATAATCTTCTTAAGGCGAAGTCTGACCATGTCATTTTCCTGCTCAAAAACCTTCTGTGGCTCTCCATTGCCAAGAGGATAAAAATACAATCTTTTTGACCTGACACTTAATGCCCTCCATAAGCAATCTAATTTGGCTGGAATGTAGAGTGTGTAAGAGGAATGTGAAAATAGCCAGGAAAGGCTAGAGCCACATTGTGAAGGGCTTTAAGTGCCCCAAAGGGGCACTTAAATTATATTTTATGCTAGAGACAGTAGAGAGTCACTGAAGCTTTTGGAGCAAGGGAGTGACATGGTCAGAGCTATGCTTTTAGAACATTTGGTAGCTGTATAGAGGAAGGGTTGGAGAGGGGAGAGAATGGAAATCAAGGAGATGAGGAGGAGGTTATGGTAATAGTCCAGGTAAGAAATTATAGGGGTCCTAGGGGGAGCTAGGTGGCACAGTGAATAGAGCACCGGCCCTGAAGTCAGGAGGAGCTGAGTTCAAATCCAGCCTCAGACCAAACACTTGACACTTACTAGCTGTGTGACTCTGGGCAAGTCACTTAACCCCAATTGCCTAAAAAAAAAAAAAGAAATTATGGTGGTCTGAACAAAGAAATTGTGGTGTGAATGGAGAGATGTTGTGAAGGTGGAATTGACAAAATTTGGCAACTAACTCTATTTGTGTAGAGATGGGGAGAAAGAATGAAGAGTTGAGGAGGACCCTGGGCCTGCTAAACTGGATGCCTGGAAAGGTGATTGGTCTTCAAAATCTAACTCCTAGAAATTCATCTACTTTGCCTTAGTTTCCTCATCTACTACTCACTTCTTAAATCCTTTTCAATCTTGACCCCATCACTCAATTGAAACAGCTCTCTCCGAGGTTATCAAGGATCTCTTCACTGCTCAACATGATGGCTTTTTCTTAGGTAGGCTGTCTGCACCCTTGAGGAACACCTATGTTTACAGGGCAGGAGATAGATGATAAACTAGGAGGAGAAACTAAAAAAGAATGGGTCGAACAGGAGGTGAACCAGGAGAGAACAGAATGTGGGATGGAACCCAAGGGGAAAGAATATCCTGGAAGGTGGGAGGGGTCAACAATATTAAAAGCTACAGAGAACTCAAGGAGACATACAGCATTGATTCACTTCAACATAGCTTCTCTGGCTCTGTGTTGGCCATGTAGGTACACAAGATAAGCCTGAGGGAAAAGAACCCCTGCCTCCTCTTATGCTTGCTTTTGTATTTAGGCTACCAGAAAGGTAAAGTTATTAGTCCCCTGAGCCAATCAAGTCCGGAAGACAGTTTTAATAATATTTAACAAAAAACTAGCCTAGTCCACATGGCAGATATTGTCCCTACCATAACTCTCAATCATGGTGCCTCCCGAATACCTGGATTCATTGCTGCTCCTGTGCCTGGGTTTATATTGTCTCTTCTATTAGGAATACCCACTCCCTTTCTATCTAAATCCTCTCCATCCTTCTAGACTTAACCTTCCGCATATGAGCTTTCTTAAATTATAGCTAAACATGATCTCTACTTCTTGTTAATTCATACTTCATGGTTAGTTGTAGGCTTACATGTGAATGTTATATAACCTCAGTTAGACTGCAAGCTCTCTGAAGGCAGGAACGACTTCTTATATTTCCCATAATGCTGAATACAATAGGGTGGGGGCACCAGTGATTTCTTCAGTATGGAGAAATCCCAGTGTAGAAATTCCTTCTACCATGCAGATGAGCAACTCATCTAATAATGTATGGTCTTAGAGAGGCAAATTGACTGTGGTTAAGCTACTATATTTCAGAGACAGGTATCATTTCTAACCTTTAGTAGTGGGTATTTCATAAACCTTGGGCAGGTCCCTTCACCTTAGGGAGTCTTGATTTAAAGACCCTGAAAACAGAGTCCTTGATGCTATTAAATGGCTCAACACCAGAAACTGATATGCTTTCATCAGTGGAAGTCACATTAAAGAAGAGGCATGACCGTCTGCTTTGCTGCTGTACCCTAAGGACCTTGGGACTTTTCCAGCTGATTTCCTACTGAAACTTTCCTGGACTGTGAGCTCCCTGAGAACAAGGACTGTCTTACTTTTCTGTTTGTATCCCAAGGGCTTAGCACAGGGCTCTGCACGTGGAAAATGCTTACTAAATGCTTTAGTCATGTATTCATTTCCCCATCCGTAGAACGAGTGTGTTACACAAGACTCCTTCTAAAAACCCTTCCAATTCTTGATCCCATAAATAGTCTTTCATTGATTCTGTAGCATTTTAATTGTTTAATGTCCCCTCCTAGATACTTTCTCTCCCTTGCTTCCTTGACATTGTTCACTCTTTGTTTTCCTTTTATGCCATCTTTCATGTGCTTCTTAAGTGTGGGTTTCCAAAGTTCTGTCCTGTTCTCTCCCTAAACTCTCTTCCTTTGTGATCTCATGGTTTCTGTTATCTTTATACAGATAACTCCTAAATCTGCTGACTACTAAATATTCCTACATGGCTATCCCAACCAGGCCCTCAAATACAACATAGCCAAAGGGAAATTCATCATCGTTTGCTTTAAATCTTCCTTATCAAACTTCCTTATTTTGTTGAGGGCCCACCATCCTCCCAGTCACCCAATTTTGAAATCAAAGTCACCTTTAACTCTTTCCTTTTATTCAACTCCCATATTTAACTATTTGCCTAATTCTGTCAATCATACCTCCCTAATATATTTTCTATCTATTTCCCTTCTTTCTAATCACAGGGACACCAGTGTAGTTCAAGTCTTTCGCTTAGACTATTGTAATAGTCTACTGGTCTCCCTGATTTCAGTTTCTCTCCTTCTTAATTCATCCTTCACTCAGTTGCCAAAAACAGTTTTCCTAGAGCACAAATCTGACCATATCGCTGACCACCCTCCTCAAAAACCTTATAGGTTCCCTAGTGCCTATAGGATAAAAATAAAGAATTTTCATTCTGGCATTTAAGACCTGTGCTTTCCCCAACCCAGACAGGCTCCAATCTACCTCTCTAACTTGATTTTACATTATCCCCCACTTCATATTTTCTACATTCTAGCCAAATTGGACCACTAGCTATCCCCTGATCTTGCCCTACAGTCTTGCACTTCCGAATATTTACTCAAGCTGGTTCCCCCTGCCTAGAATATAGTTTCTCTTCAACTCCATGAATTGAAGGATTTGAAGCCTACCTCAAGTGCCACCTTCTCCATGAAAACTTCCCTGATTCCCTTGGTTGAAAATGATCTCTTGATCCTCTTGAGTTTTTCCCCAAGTATTTTGTTTGGCTTATCACACTGGAGTAGTGGAAAGGACAATGGACTTCTGAGTAGGGAGAAGCCCAAGTTTCAAACCCAGCTAGTTATGTGAACACAAGCAAATCAAGTTCCCTGAGTTTCAGTTTTCCCATTTGCAAAGTAGAAATAATAATAATACCTACTTACCTCACAGGGTTGTTTTGAGGATCAAATGAGATAATATACGTAAAGCTCTTAGAAAATGAAAGCATTATGTATACGTGTCAGCTCTATCGTTGCCTTGTATTATGGGCGTTTCTGTTCCTGCTTTATTAGGTCGTAAGCTCCTAAACACAAGGACTGTGTCCTTTTTCTTCTTTGTAACTTTGGCTCTAACACAGGAACCTCCTACAAGCTGTCTCACTAGCTCTTGATTGGCCCTTAATGAGTATTCTTTGAATTGAATTAAATTAGATGCCTAATCATGATAGAATCTATTACCTCAGAAATCACTCAATCTAACATCCTCAACAAATGGTCATTAGGTAACTTGTTCTGGTTTGGTACAGCTAGTCTTCTGTAATGAATTGAAATTGCCAGCCCTCTAACTCAGGATTAGTCCTTGTTCTTCTTTTAGGGGCCAAGCAGAATAAATCGAATCCCTTTTCCACGTAAGATCCCTTCAAACACTTAATGATGACTATTATGCCCACTCTCTTCCTAAGCCTTTTTCTTAAACATTCCCAAAGCACAACACCTCTGGCAGGTAAGTACTGTTACCAATTTTACAAATAAGGAAACTGAGACCCAGGTTGAGTGACTTACCTAGAGCCACACAATCACCCAGCCAGTAGTATCTAAGGCAAGATTTGAACCCAGATCTTGATTCTCAAGTCCTAAGCTATGCCATGCTGCCTTTTTAGCAGGGGCTCTTAACCTGAGGTCTGTAAACTTATTTTTGTCATTATTTCAAAACATGCGTTTCCCAGTAGAACTCATTTTCTTTGTAATGCTTTGTATTTTACTCTGTGCATCTGAAAACATGATTTAGAGTAGATGTCTGTTGACTTTACCAGACTGGCAGTGGTGACTGCAAGACCAAAAAAAGTTGATGGCTGTGGTCCGGGAGGAACAACAGTGGAGACAACAGACCAGGGTTATGAAATTCAGTCCTGACACTTTCTAGCTCTGTGCCTTTGGAAGATCCACCTAACCTCTTTATGCCTTTGTCTTGTCACCTGTAAAATGATGTTGTTGTTAACCTGCCTCCCAGAGTTGTTGTGCAGCTCAAATAAGGTAGTGGATGCAGAGAAGCATTTTACAGCATCACCCTTAGCTGGAAGTGATCCTTCCCTCACCCTGTGTCATGTTACTTTGTACTATGTGATCATATCCTGATTATCATATAGTCATTTGTGTGCAGTTGTACATCTGAAACTGATTATGATATCAGTGGAAATGACTTTTTAAAAGTGGCATTTACATCTGCTTTGTCCCTGCACCCTAAGGACTCTGGGACTCTTCCATCTGACCTGAAACTGAAACCTCTATATGTCATCTTCCCCATTACAATGTGAGCTCCTTGAGAGCAAGGACTATCTGACTTTTGTATTTGTATCCCCAGTGCTCCATTCAGTGCTTTGTAATTCTTCCTGGGGTGTCAAATACTTGAGAACAGGGTATGTACCCCTGTGTCACCCCAAGAGCCTAGTACATGAGCTGATAGTCAACATTTGTTGAATGAATGTTGAATAGACCAGGTAGGAGATATCTTTGACCAAGGTCTGCAGGGTCCAAATGACCACAAGATGATCTGACACATCCCTTTCCCTCCAGGAAATCAGTAAGTGAACAAGACTTTATTAAGTGCTTTCTGCGGCACTATGGCACTATGCTCAGTTCTGGGGATACAAAGAAAGACAAAAATGAGCTCATGTTCTAATGGAAGAAGACAACATTCAAGCAGCTGTATACGTGCAAGACATACATGTATAGGTGGAAGATAATCTCCAAAAGAAGGTGCTGGAGGGAGCGGGTGGGGAAGAGAGGGAGTGGGAAAGGCTTCCTATAGAAGGTTGTATATGAGCTGGAGTCTTAAAGGAAACCAAGAGAACTAAGAGGCAGAGGTGAGGGGGCCGAGCATTCTAGACGTTCAGGACAGCCATCATAAAGATGAAGTGTCATGTGTGGGGAACAGCAAGTGAACCAGTGTTATGGGTTATAGTGTGTGAGGAGCCGATGACATGTATTGTAGGAAAATCACTTTGGCATCTAAATGGGGGATGATGGGATCTGGAGAGGTTTGAAGAGAGCCAATTAGAAGGTTATTTACTGCAGTAATCTAGGTGAAAGGTGAAGGGGGTATGTACTAGTGTGGTAGCTGTGTGAATGGAAAGAAGGAGGAAGTGCACAAGGCTAAGAAGGCAGAAATGATAAGATTTCACAAAAGACTGAATGAGTGCAAGTGAGGAGTCAAGAATGATGCCGGGGTTTTGAGCCCTGACTGACTGGGAGAATGACAGTTGGTGCCCCGGACAGTTAAATAGGAAAGTTGAGATGAGAAGAAAGATGATGAGCTCTATTTTGGACATGCTAAATTTGAGATGTCTATGGAATGTCTACTTCGAGATGCCCCAGAGGCGGTTGGTGGTGTAGGACTAAAGCTCAGAAGAGAGACTGGGTATGGAAGTCATGGAAGAGAGATAAGAATCGAGCTGATGAAATCACCAACTGAGGTAACATAGAGGAAGAATAGAAGAAAGTCTGAGGGGATAAGATGGTTAGGAGATTTAAAGCAGAGAATGTGGAAAATTTTTTTAAAAAAAGGAAGAGGATTGAAAAAGGCCATTAGATCTTCCCCGGCTAGCCTCCACCACCCTAAGTTATGTTCATCTTTCCAACGGTCTCAGCTTTTAAGATACAAATAAAATTAGTTCATGCCTAATTCTCTGACCAGTTTTCCTTTAGTTTAACGTGACACCTGAACAAGCACTTTGCTGCCCCAGTGTGGCTCTTTGTGGGAAACACAGACCTTCTCTCTTCTGCTTGCAAGGCTAGTAGGTCAGAGCTTTGGTTGGGATCATAGTATTTAGACTGGGAAGTGTTCTTAGAAATCATCTACTCCATGTCCATCATTTTACAAATGAGGAAACTGAGGCAAAGTGACTTAGCTGAGATTCCCCACATCCCAAGTCCATTGGTGCCAAATCAAGTGTTCTTTCCACTCAACCTTGCTACCATCACTAGCCTGGGCAGTAACTTAGAGGTGATCCGGGGTTCCCCCAGGGCAAGGGATTTTCTGTGGACACTTCAGTTCATTGGTGCTGGCTGCCCCATTGTCCCAGCCCCGTCAAAGAGGACTAATATGCCTGAGGCATACTGAGCAAGTCTATTCTTGGGAAGGGGCTGTTGTTACAAAGTTGGTGCTCAAAACACCCAAAAAAAATATAAATGCTAATGGTCTTTTGGTGATAACAAAGTTATTTATTTAACTAATAATCACTCACATTAAGAATAACTCACTGTAGGGTTTACAAAGGCTTTCAGTACAGTAACCCCATGAGATAAGTAGTGAGAATATCATTATCCCCACTTTACAGATGAGGAAACTGAGATTCAAAGAAGTTAGGTCACTCAGTATATGTCTAGAACTAGAACTTAATCCTAGAATGCTGGATCATAAGATTTAGGAGGTAGAAGGACCCTTAACAAATAACCTGTTCAAATCTCATTTTATAGATGAGGAAGCTGAGACCCAGAGATGTAGTGACTTGCCCAAGGCTACACAGGTGGGAGAGCTGGGATTTCCAACAGATTCTCTTGGCTCCAAATCTAGTGCTCCTTCCAGGTCTTCTAAGTACAGAGCTCTCAAATATATCATACTGCTTCTCCAGAAAAAAAAAATGCACTAAATATAAAGAAAAATATATTTACTTCAGCATGGGGATCCATAACCTCCTTCTTTGCCATCATCACCCCTCCTCCCCACCAGGGACAGCTGCTTTGTCTTGTGGCTATAACCTTGGTAATGTAGCCCTACCCCCATTCCTCCCTCCCCACCATATCTTCATGTAGCAGTCTTCATGACAGCAGCACTCTGTCAGGCCAGTCTTGTTGAATACAGCAAAACCTGTAGATGAGGAGAATTTGTGAGGGTACATACTCTATGTAGATAAGTCCAGCCTAGGAGACAAATCTAAATAAAAGATTCCTCAGTCTATGTCAGTCTAGCTGGTTGCCAGTCCAAGATCTTCCTTCCATCACCTACCTTCACTTTCTTATTCATAGAATCCTAGATTTAGAGCCGGAAGGGACCTTCGAGATCACCAGGTCCAACCTCATTTTACACATGAGGACACTTAAGTCCAGACAGGTTAAATTAATTACCCCAAGGTCACACACAAATTAAACAGCAGAGCAAACGCAGGTCTTCTGTTGCTGTTCTCCTGCCTCCATTTTAAAAGCACGTCCTTATCTCTGCCAATCACAGCATCCCTTGCTTCCCATGTTGACGACAGTTCATCTGACTGTATGATATATTACAATTTCTCAACTTTCTCTCTTGTGTTTCTGCTTTTCCTGAATTCCTTTTCCTAGGTGCCTGAGCAGTACATCTTTGTGATATGTCAAAAAGGGGGACTGGACTAGGGACCTGCAGACTGAGACCTGATACTGGGGACTGATACTGGGCTCTGCTACCAGCTAATTGTGTGACAGGTGACAAGTCATTTGACCTCTCTGAGGCTCAAGTTTCTCTCAAGTTTCTGCCTTTGGGAGGGACAAGATTCCAACTGTAATTTATAATTCTATCCTTTTAGGGTATCCCTGTAACTGCTCCTTCTTTAGGATGAACTATTGCCTTCAGGTACCTCTGGCTACCACTGAAGTAGCCCTTTCCTAATGCCCCAACTCAAACATTTTCTCTTTACCATCTGTTCTTTCCTCATCTTTTCTTCTCTCTACCACCTGGGTTTCCCTTTGATCTGTAATTTGCTATGACCCAGGGCCATTCTATCTCTCCTGGAGGAGCCAGAAAAGTATCTCTTTTAACACCATTAATAATCAAACCTTACCAATAATTATCTAGAGTAATTTAGCATGTATATAATAATGATAGCTCATATTTATTTAAGAATGGTAATATCTGTGGGTCCTATAAAAGTCAAGATCCTGGGAGTATGGCCGTCTATCAATCAACCAGCACATTGCCCCCACTAGGTTATTTTAGTGCAGGAGTGGGAAACCTGCAGCCTTAAGACTACTTTTAAGCCTATTGACTGAGTCCAAGTTTTATAGAACAAATCTTTTTCAGGGAATTTGTTCTGTGAAGTTTGGATTCAGTCAAAGGGCCGCACTGGCAGACACAGAGGGCCACATGAGGCCTCGAGGCCGCACATTCCCTACCCCTGGTTTAGTGTCTTATGATTGACTTCTCTTCTCCCTGTGCTTGTATAACAGGAGCTATATACACAGTTCATGACTGACTTGGAACACTTTGGAACTCTGGTGATTCTCATGGTCACAACTGCATGGGCCAATAGGAGCAAAGGATCAATTTTTCATGGCCCTGGGAACCTGTTCCTGTTACTCCAGCACTGGAAGGGGGCACTACTCAAATGTCCCATGGGTGCTTATCACAACTAGAATTAACCCAGGCAGGGGAACAGGCATGCCTGTATGTCAGTCACATTTGCCAGTCTCTCTCAATTACTCTCTTTCACCATAGGACATCTACACTGTCATGGTTGCCTCACAAGTCTGCCCATCCACTCCAAGTCCATGCTGCCTGGCTCTGCCTGTGACTTTCTCAAGCTAGGAAATCTATCCAAACCTTTTCCATATTTATATAGTGCTTCAGAGTCACTTTCTTTACAATAACTCACTTGAACAGGTATTATCACTGTTTTACAGATTTAGAAGTTGAGGTAATGAGAGATTAAGTCACATATGTCAAGCTATTAGGAGACACCCTGTTTTCCAGAGCTAAGTCCAGCAAGCAGGCTGTGCCCTGAGCTTGGCATAACAACAATCCTTTGCATTCACCTCTGGATGATCTCACCTGCTGGCAAACTCACATAATTATTGTACTGCCGGTGTTCTCTGGGCTCAGACAAGCACCAGACAAGCTCTGATCGTGAAGCCCTACTATGAATCAAACTTGTCACATTGTTGCTGTTTACCCCTCGTTGTCAGGACTACAGCTCACTGCGCAGCCCTTGGTGTAAGTATTGAGATCTCCCCACACTGCCTCTGGTTCCCTCACTAGGGGCAGGACCTCAGCACATGTGTCTGGTCTCTCTCCTTGCTTGTGAGCCATGCCCTTCACTTTGAAATTAAACTTGTATTTGATTCCTGACTCTCCTGTCTCTAGCCTGCTCTGTTCGGCTCTGGCCATCCACAGGTTACGGGCCAGTTCAGTCTGGTTGACGCATAGCTAGTAAGGGAAAAACCAGGACTTGAGCACCAACCAAGTTTAGAGCTCTTTCTATCCTTGCCTCTCTTGTAACTAAATAAGATGTCAGCACAATTGCACACCACTGATCCCATACGTTGGCACTGGCCATGGTAGGCTATTTGGTTACACTTGGAATGTTGGAGTCTAAACTGCAAATAGGTTTGTAGGGACCATGGTAAGCAAGGTGACAAAGATTCCTTGAGATAATACTGGAAAGGTAAGTATGAATGAATGCTTGATGATGATAAGAGCAGGAATAGGGAAAGGTGAGAAGAGTGGAAGAAGGGACCTCTTAGATACATCACTAAGGTAGAAATAGAGAAGGGGGGGGAGAAAAAGATGGGTATGGAGCGAAAAAGGGAAGGAAAAGGCAATGAGGTCAGCTAGTCAACAGGTAAGTATTTAATCTGATTCAACAAGCATTTTTTAAAATCAGTTTTATTGGTACCTTTTGTTTTTACAAAACAGTCAGTTCTGGAAATAATCCCCCCCTCTTCATCCCCTCCAGATTGAGCTTTCCCTTATAACAAAGAAAAACATGCAAAAATATCAATCCTAGTGGCCATGCCTGGCAGTATATACAACATATACAAAACAATTCACAATCCCCCAAATCCTTCTCCCTACCTCATTTCCCAAGTTCACAATTTTGGGGTCATCTTCGACTCATCGCTCTCACCCACATCATACTGGATCAAATGCCAATCTTGTCAAGTCTACCCCCCCCCCGTTTTGCTCATGTCCAAATCCCTCTTTCCATCAACACTGCTACCACCCTAATTTATGCCCTTATTACCTCTGGCCTAGACGACTTCAATAGCTTCTTAATTGATCTTTCTACTTTTGGGAAGACCAACACTGCCCTCTCCAAGCCATCTTCCACAGAGCTTCCCTGCACCTGGAACTCTGGTGGCTGGCTACCTCTTACTTCTGGCATAAACCCATTTTTTTTTTCAGGCTGATTACACACTGTTCTCCTTCCTGCATTTTATGTTCCAGCCAAGTTGGTCTATTTGCTATCCTCTCACTCCCACCCTCCTGCATATTAAAATTCCATCTTCTGGCTTTGCATAGGCTGTCTCCACATGCCCCTTTGCCAAATAGAATGCCGAGCTTTCTTCAAAACTCAACTTCATTGTTGTTGTTGAGTCATGTCCTACTCTTCATATTCCTGTTTGGGGATTTGCTTGGCAAAGATATTGCAGTGGTTTGCCATTTCCATCTCCAGCTCATTCTACAGTTGAGGAAACTGAGGCAAAGAGGCTTAAGTGACTCACCCAGGGTCACACAACTAGTAAGTGTCTGAGGCTGGATTTTTCGAACTCAGGTCTCCCTGACTGCAAGCCTGGCACCCTAGCTGCCCCAAACTCAGCTTACTTAAGTATAATTTCTACCGAAAGCCTTTCCTGATCTCCCCATTTCCTAGCCCTCCCTTGCATGTACATATTTTGTATTTACTTCTTCACATAGATGTTGTTTCTCCTGAACAGAATGTAACTTCATTGAGATCGGACATTGGTTCCTTTATTATTATTATTATTATTATTATTATTATTATTATTATTATTCCCAGCACTTAGCATAGTGACTAGCAGGTGCTTAATAAATGCTTGTTGAATGAATGAATAAACATTCTACCCTAGCAGTTGCCTGCCTCCCTGCCAAGAGGACCGTTATTGATGTTTCAGTTACTCAGAATTCAGCCTCCTTTTAGGGATCTTTTTTTGTTTACATTTAGATCAGCAGTTATTAAGCACCTATCCCATGCAGTGCCCTGTAATGTGTTGGGGAGACTCAAAGATAAAGGGGCTCCTGGAAGAGCTAGGTAGGACATGTACACATTTGTTTACAGAGCACTATAACTAGGCACTGACATTTTCAGGAAAGAAGTAGGCAGGAGGAACCCTGAGAATTGGCACCGTGTGTTTATTGTGAGGAGCCGTAGATTTGGAATGAGAAGAGCTGGGTTTTGAATTCCTTTTCTGGATCTGTTTCTCTGACTTCCCTTCCGGCTCTAAATTCTGTGAGTTTATGAGTCCATGGGGGCACTTTAAATCAAACATATAATAAAGTATACAAAGCTACATACAAACCGAGACTACAAGACTGGGGGCATGAAAAGGGAAGTATTGAGCAAAATGAGCAGGGCCAGGCTTACTCATGGTAGAATTTAAGCTAGATTTTGCAGGAAGTAGGGGTAGAAAGATAAGGATATCTAGAACCAGAAAAGGTAAGTTGTTTCTAGGAAACCTTCCTGGACTGATCAGACAATTGCTGCTGATACTCTTTCCCTGATCCAACCCCATTCAGACTTGGAAGTCACACAACTATACCCTTAGCATATCTCCTGTTCTTTTTCCTAATGAAAAATTTGCCCTTACCCTCCACCTCATTATACTTCATCTGATGTGGATTTGCTAGTAATATTTTACTGCCTATGTATTGGTGGGCCACTACTTTTATTTTAAATGTTCGAGTCATTCATTCATCTAGCTTTTAAACAAATATTGATTAAAGCACTTTAGGCAGAGATATCCCATGAAGGTTCTATGTTTATGTCCTCTCCTTATATAATTACCCTTGCTTTAGATCATATCAATCATAATAGTGTGAATTCTCAGAAGATGGAAACATCATTTGGGTACTTCCCCTTAGACAATTCCTAGCCCAGTGCCACTTATTGACATTTACTAAAGGCTTTGTATTGGTCATGAGGCAGTTATAATAGTCACAGCCTTTGTTTTTAAAATTTAGTTGGGGGAAATGTGGGCATCAGTGAAGAGATGAAGAAAATAACAGAAGTCCGTTTTATTCATTAAGCACGTACAGATGAGGTTTGTAGAAGCTAGCGGATCAGAGTGGATGGGGCAGAGGTGGAGAAGGAAGAGGCATCTCTCAGACGTTGTCCAATATCTCTATCTATATTCCTTTCTTAGCTCAGATTTCAGCCATTGATTCAGTTGACTCCTCATGAATGAATTCATTGTCTCTGTCAATGGTGGATATTCTTTTGAAAATGCTTGGTGATCTGAAAGAGTAAATACAGCTTCCAAAAAGGCCTTGGAGAGGTCTGCTCAGAGACAACATGGTGTGCTTTAAAAAAAAAAAAAAGAGCTCTCTGTTGCCCATCTGACCCTTTCTGACCAACCTCCCTGGGAGTCAGGTTCACAGCTGCAGTCCTATTTGGCCTGGACATGAAACCTAACCTGCATTCCTGCCAAATGCCTTATCTGTAGCTTCTCTACCTTGTTGACAGCAGCTTCCTGCGGTTACTGTGCTGACCAGTGATTCCCCAAGTTATCAAAAGTAGGCGGGGAGCCTGAAGAGAAGGAGTGTGGCAAAGAGGTCCGATAAATGAAAGAGGAAGGAGCGGGGAGGAAGGTTGAAACGGAGTGGGAGGCACAGAGCACATGAGTGGAGGTGGACAAGAGAATGGATGCTCTCCTACTCAGTTTTACCTTCTTCCTCTTACTTATTCATTCACCCAATCTTTTTCCCACAGTTCTCCTCTGGTTTCCTACCTACTAGAATTTTTTAATCTATAGATTTGTGCATTGATGACTACTTGTGCACAAGCCCGTATGTAAGCTATGACTCTCACCCTCTTATGTATCAGTCTTGAAATGTGGTAAGCTTGCTGCTATCTATGACTCTGTCCATATGGGTGCGGCAGCAGAGCAAGAAATAAAGCATAGCCTGCCATATGTGGGATGATTTGAGGAGCACCAAAAGGTTCCTCTGCCAGGCATTCTCTCATCATTAGGCATCACACTCCTTTGACCAATGGTATTCCTTCCCTGTTCAATTACAACGGCTACGTAGGGGCAACATTAACTCAGTAGCACCCATTGACTCAGATTAGTTTATCAAATTAACTAAGTGAGAATCCACTACAGGGTTAGGTGGGAGGAAATGAGACACAGGGCAGGTTTTGATGGGAAAGTCGGGATAGCTTATCGTCATTCTTCTCCAAGGGCTGACCCAGGTGGGATACAAACCAGGTGCTTTAGTTGGGGTAAGGAGGTAGTGGGGAAGGGCTGTTGAGCAGTTGGAGATGCAGCTCTGAGGGTGGAGGAAGGGAGGTCAACAGCAGAGGAAGGAAGCATCATCTGTTGCACGATTTTTTTTTAGAATGGCCTAATGAGGATTATGTATATCTGTGAGTATATGGATATCTGAGATCACTGATTTGTGAATGTATGATTGGGGTATGTGATGCCAGACTGGGACTCAGTCAAATGAAGATATGATAGCTTATGTTTAAACAGCTTGGAGTTCTCAAAAAAAAAAAAAGTGACATAAAAAGTTGGGGTTGAAAGAAGACCAGTTTTTCCATTGGGAAAAATGAAAAGACCTCACAGAACCCAGGCTAGGAAGAGAGAAGCCATTGACAAACCTAAACCCTACTCTCTCCCCAGTATTTCCCAGCAGCTCCTTCTAGAAACAACAAGGAAACTGAAGCCCTTGAGATAGCAGAGGTCCACCCCTCAGATGTACTGGGTTGTTTATAACCTCACTATGCTGTCTGGAGTGTATAGAGGGTCAATCTGAGAGTCAGATATAGCTGGGCTCATGGCCTGTCTCTGACACATACTAGCTGTGTCATCCTGGGCAAGTACCTTAATTTCTCACTGCTCAAGACAACTCTCTTAAGACAAGAAGTGACAGGTAAGTTGCCAATGTGCTCTGCTGGAGGCAGTTTCACACTATGATGAAATCACAGGTCCAGACTAGGTCTAGGCTATATCATCCTCCTTTGCCCAACACATCCTTCCCCTCCACCCAAGCTCTATCAGATGTAATTAAGCAAGTATAAAGGGTTAAAAAAAATTATATTGTGAATTGCACAAATGCTGAAGCCAAAGGTTATGTTTATGCCATTCTAAAGACCTAAAATAGGCACAGAAAAGACCTATTTCACATTCAGATGAATAAATAGCTGGCAAATGGAAACCAGCATCAACTCTATTCTAATCGAATGAGTTAAGAAAGGTTTAAAGAAAAAAAAAATTTTATGGAATTGCTGCATTCTGGCTCTTGCTCTTTGTCATGCTGACCACTCTTAGCCCTCAAAACCCCCAAGTCTCACCTTGTTTTTAGGGATTTCAGGCATTTGTGGCAGGAGGAATGAGCATCTAATTCCACTATCCGAGGAAAATCTGGGTGCCCACCAATCTGGGACCAGATGATACCTGCAGGGGTCTTCTTTTTCACTGAATAACTGGAGGTAGACAGATCAGCCTTCCAGATAGCCTCTATCTCATTCCCCCTTTCTCTAAGAGAATAAGAGAGATGAAGTTAGAAGCAATATTCTCTTCTACCCTGGGTCTTATTTCCCCTCCCAGCCAAGGACTGTCACCCCCACTTGCCCTTCTCCACACCTCTCCTTCCCCAGCTCTACGCCTATGATTGGAGAAGAAGAGATCCACTCAGTTTTTCCCAGGGTGGGTCTTGCTTAGTTCTGGGAAGGTTCGAGAAACAGGGACTGAACAGGAGGTAGGATGTGAACCCAGATACTATATTCCTGACCTCATGGGAGCTGAGAGACCCTGAGATGGTCACACAATGGCCCCACACTATGTGGCAGTCAGGGGACCAGTTTTATCTATGTAAGGGCTTACTTATAGAAGCCTCTATTGGCATGTCTGCTTCCAAAGTGGGGAGAATTGGATCATTTACCTAAATGAATGAAAGGTGGGTGCTAGGTGTTTGAACAGAAACGTTTGCAAATATATCAGCTGTTGATTCTAAAGTGGAGTGGAATCTGACATCCAAAGCGTTCCTCTCTCATTCTGATAGCCTGAAATGTACTCAAGGTCATGCTCAGATCTCAATTCAGAACACCTACCCATACATACTCTCTTCTCAACCCTGATAGCAACTTGGAACCATTCTCAGTGGAGGTGAGAAGAAACCACTCACACATTAATGAGGGCTAACTTAGAGCCTCTATCTCCAGAGAAAACCTTTGGTCCCTAAGACTTATTTCATCCCAGGGCCTCCATCTTCCAGTCTAACCGTCCTGGCAACAATGGTTCCACCTACCGAACAATCTTCAGGACTTCAGGACGCTCTTGATGCTGAGCCATCAGGGACTGTTTGGGCTGCGATCCCCTAGCCCCGGTAAAATAAATGTATTTCTTTGGTGCTGCCACCGTTGCTATTTTTTTCTGTTTCTCTGGGCTGGCTATGAGAACTGGAATGCTCAGGTTCAGGCCCCATTCCCCTCGGAGCTAAAGGAACAAGGCAGAGACAGGCTTTCAGGAGACGGGAAGGGCAGAAAGTATAGCAACTTTCTCCTCAAGGGCATTGACATTATTTAGGGCCTAACATAAAAAGATTGCATATTAAGGAATTAAGATCTACGTGCAGTTGTAGACAGGGAAGCGTAAGAATCAATAAATAATTGTCAAATATTGAGGGCCTACTATATGCCCAAAACTGAGTTAGGTTTGTGGATATAGAGTAGGAGGGGGAACCCTTAGAGAACAATTCATGAGCCCCGCTCCTCTAAACCAAGCCCCTGGGTTAATAATGTGGGGATAAATTGCAGAGTATTAAGGCTTGTACTTAGAGGTATGCTTCTGTACCATGGTGTAATTGATGTCAGCACTTCTAAGGCAGAAAGTAAATTACTCAGAATTCAATCCAACCAGTACCTTTTTTGAGTGCTGAGAATAAGTGATCAGTACTGAGTCAGGTGCTGTGGGAGATACAAGTGTTGTGCAAAGGAGTCCAAAATCATGGGTTGGAGTCCTACTTCTATCACTAGCTGGGTCACCTTGAACACGTCTATCTTTCCGAGTCTCAGTTTCATCAATTATAAAATAGAGCTGATAATGTTCGTCCTTCCTATGTCACAAGATAGTTGTGAGAATCAAATAAATTAATTGATGTAAAGGGCTTTGTTTCCATAAAGCAGCACATAAATACAAGCCATTATAATAACAGAATAATGCTACCTGTGCTCTGGATTCGAGGCCCTTTCAGTGGTGCTCTCCTTTTACCAAAAGAGATGCTACCCTGGATCTCCACTTCTCTCTAAAAGGCCAGGTCTTTAAACTATTAAACTGGGGTTACTCACAAAGTAACACCCAAAATTTCCACATCCAATTAGTCTGCCTTACCTGCTTAGAAGATCAGATTGTAGGATTCAAATTTGGCTTTGCCTTCAAGGCAATCTCTAGACTCGGCCAGGAAATAATCTTGCTTTGAGGGAAACCATTAGTTGGGTAAAAATCTTAGAAGTTTCTCTGATAAATGTATCATTTTAAGATATAAAAGGAGATGATTCAAATTTATGATAAGGAGAATCATTTCTCCACTAGACAGATAATCAAAGGATATGTATAGGCAATTGACAAAGAATGAAATTCAACCTATCAACAACAATATAAAAATGCTCCTAAAACTAATGATTTTAGAAACACAAATTAAACTAACTCTTGAGGTTCCAACTCATACCCATCATATTGGCAAAGATGATGAAAAAAGAAAATGGCAAATGTTGGAAGGGCTATGGGAAAAACATGTACATTAATATCCCATTGGTGAAGTTAATAACTTGTCCAGCCACTCTAAAAAGCAATTTTGAACCATGTCCCCAAAGACATTAATTTGTGTATATGTATTCTTTGGACTAGCAATGCCACTACTAGGCTTATAGCTTCAAAGAACTCAAAGAAAGAGGAAAAGAACTGCATATATATGTATTTGTATATACATTTGTAGCAGTTCTTTTGTGGTGGCAAAGAACTGTAACCTAAAAGAGTTCTCATAAATAGAGGAATCAATGAAAAAATATAGTATATGAATGTAATGAAGTATTACTATTCTATAAGAAATGATAAAAGGGACTATTTCAGAGGAACCTGGCAAGACCTGTATGAAATGATGTAGCATGAAGTGATAAGAATCAAGAGGAAAAAATTATACAATAATAACATTATAAAGACAAATAGCTTTGAGAGACTTGAGAATCGTAATCAATACAGTGACCAACCGTGACTCCAGAGCCCCAATAATAAAGCATGCCATTCACCTCCTGACAGAGGGGCAAGTGACTCAAGATACAGAATGAGACACATTTTTTAACATGGCCAATGTGGGACTTTGTTTTGCTTGGCTATTTGTTGCAATGGTTTTGCTTTTCTTTTCTTTTTTCTTTTTTTTTCAGTGAAGATAGGGCAGTGGGAAGGAAAGGGATAGAGTTCTTTCCACCATTCCCAAAATGGGAAGAGAACAGAAGGAAGAGCAGAAGGAATCATGGACAAGCAGGATGGTTTGAAAGTTACATGTTAGGGTAGCTAAGTGGGTAGAGCTCTGGCCTTGGAGTCAGAAGGACTTGAGTTCAAATCTGGCCACAGACTCTTGTGACTTACTAGCTATGTGACCCTGGACAAGTAACTTAACCCCAATTGCTTCACCAAAAAACAAAAAGTTACATGTTGAATTTACTATATACTTTAAAAGAAAAGCAAAGAACACAAGTCATTCCCCAATTGATAAATGGTTAAAGGATATGAACAGGTAGTTTTCAGATGAAGAAATCAAAGCTATCTATAGTCATATAAAAATACTCTAAATCCCTATTGATTAGAAAAATGCAAATTAGAACAACTTTGAGGTACCACCTCACACCTATAGATTAGCTAATATGACAGAAAAGGAAAATGATAAATGTTAGAAGGGATGTGGAAAAATTGGGACACTAATGCACTATTGGTGGAGTTGTGAATTGACCCAACCATTATGGAGAGCAATTTGGAATTATGCCCAAAAGTCTATAAAACTATAATTTTGATCCAGCAATACCACTACTAAGTCTATATCCCAAAGAGATCAAAGAAAAAGGGAAAAGACCCATACGTACAAATATTTATAGCAGTGGTGGCAAAGAATTGGAAACTGAGGAGATACTCATTAATTGAGAAATGATTAAACAAGTTGTGGTATATAATTGTGATGGAATACTATTGTGCTACAAGAAATGATGAGCAGGATGGTTTCAGAAAAACCTGGGCAGACATACATGAACTGATGCAAAGCGAAGTGAGCAGAACAGTCACGGTGACATTGTATGATGATCAACTACGAATGACTTAGCTTATTCTCAGCAACACAATGATCCACAACAATTCCAAAGAATTCATGATGAAAAATGCTATCCACATCTAGAGAAAGAACTAATGGAGTCTGAATGCAAATCAAAGCACATTGTTTTCACTTTTTTTTCTTTTGGTCTGTTTCTTCTCCAAAAACATGACTGATATGGAAATACATTTTCCATGATTGCACATATGTAACCTATATCAAATATCCATCTTAAGGAGGAGGGAGGTGAGGGCAAAAAGGAGAAAATTTGGAACTCAAACATTTTTTAAAATGAATGTTAAAATTTGTCCTTTATGTAATTGGAAAAAAATATTATTTAAAAAAGAAAAGAAAAAAGCAAGCTCTATGTGTAAAGGTTTGCAGTTTCCTCTACAATTCCCTTTCTGTTCTACAACATATATGGAAATTCTCATTTTATTTGGTGTTTGTTGGGTTTGGGGAGGAAGTGGGGAGAAAATGGAGGGGGAAAATACTATATTCTTTCTTTGACTAGGAGACTAGATTCTGGGACCATTATTCCATCCTCTTCTCTACAGGAGATTGAGGTTTAGAAACATCGTCCATGAATTTGTCCATGAATTGTCCATTGTCCATGAATTCCCCTCTTGGGCCAAGTGGACAAGCACATGTTTGGTTCTTCCGTGTTCTTCTTCAGAAAAATCTAGCATTACCCTGGATTCTGCCATCTCTTGAACTAGGAAAGTCCACCAGCAGGAGCTTTCTTTTGGAGCAAAAAAAGCCATGAGCCAGGGCAGGAAACTCCCTTCTACCCTGGGCAGCCATTATCAACCGATAATGAGGGGTAGAGTCTGGGCAGAAGGTCATGCTTGTCTTTCTTCCCTCTCCCCCATTCTCCTGTACTCAGGTCCATCCTCAAGTAGAAAAGTTGAAAAGGGAGAAAAGGGAAAAGAAAAAAGAGAAAAAGGTAATCTGGTTCTCTTTTGTCATTCTCTTTCACAGGCCAGCAATTGAGCACCAGAGTCATTTTCTTGAGTCCCAACCTGCCAATCATCTTGGGAGCAGCCCAGTAGCTGCAAATGAATCAGGAAGGGTCTCTCAACAAGGGATCATTGGGCATGTCCACCTTCTGCATGGGGAGCTAGCCATCAGATACCCCCAAAGGATTACCCCCTTGGGAAGTTTATCAAGTTGATGTATTGAAAGTCTCCCCTGATCAGCATCCTTACATAAACAATTGCAATGCAGTCAAGCAGTTTGGTAAGTACCCTCACTGGGAATGCAGAATTCCCCTAGTCTCATTCTAACCTTATGGTCACTGGGCCCCAGGTTCCCCAAATCTGACAAAGGCATGACAATAATTTAATCAGGAGCACAGTGACTAAATGAACTTATGCCAGAACTCTCCTGGGATCTAATCCCATATGAGAGTTTTTACAGACTGGGAATAGCTTCCCAATCAATTTAGAGGAAAAAAGTGCCAACCAGGCTGGGCATCACTAGTGCCAAGAGCTTTTGAGTACTTCTACCTTTAGCCTCAGGCTTATGGGTCCATCATTTCAAGTACTCTCAGGATTTTGGTACCTGAACTACACTTTCAGTGTACTCATTTGTACACATATGTTGTAGGCTTGATATTTTCCATTGTAAACAAATACACATTGCTTGTCCTGAATGAGGAAAGGAATAAGCATTTATTAAGCACCAAACACTTATTAAGCACCTATTACATGCAAGGCACTGTGCTAAGTACTTTAAAATATTATCTCATAAAAATAAAATAAAATAAAATATTATCTCATTTAAGATATTATCCCATTTGAGCCTCACAACAACCTTGGGAGGTAGGTACTATTATTACTCCATTTTACAGTTAAAGAAACTGAGGCAGATAGAGATTAATGACTTGCCTAGTGAGGATTTGAACTCGGGTCTTCCTGGCTCTGGGCCCAGTGCTCTATTCGCTGCATCACCTAGACGTCAGGGACTGTTTAATTTTTTGTCTTTTGCCTTTGTCACATCTTTTCTCTTTTCTCTTTGTGCACCTGGCACTGTACCTGTAGTACATAGTAGGTGCTTAATAAATAGATGACGGTTGGGGCAGCTAGGTGGCACAGTGAATAGAGCACCGGCCCTGGATTCAGGAGGACCTGAGCTCAAATCTGGCCTCAGACACATAACACTTACTAGCTGTGTGACCCTGGGCAAGTCACTTAACCCTATTGCCTGGCCAAAAACAGAAACAAAAAATAAATAAATAGATAGATGACGGTGATGATGAAATGAAGAGAGAGAAATCTCTGCCCACCCCTCAAAAAGAGACTGATTTCCTCTCAGGAGTTAGGTTCTTCTTCCATGGCTGGCTCTCTCTCTCTCTCTCTCTTTTTTTTTTTTTTTGTCTAGGCAGTGAGGTTAAGTGACTTGCCCAGAGTCACACAGCTAGTAAGTGTCAAGTGTCTGAGACCAGATTTGAACTCAGGTCCTCTTGACTTTAGGGCTGGTGCTCTATCCACTGTATCACCTAGCTGCCCCTTATAGTTAGCTCTCTTCTCCTAGAACTCATATTCCTAGTGGCTGTCCCTAGCATTGACTGACTTCCCTTTAAAGAAAGATACTGTAAACACTTCATCTGAAACCTTTATACCTTGTCTCTGTGGCATTCCATAATTACATCAGCTGGGCTGGAGGAAAATCAGGAGTCTCCTGATCATCTCTATATGTCCACTATAAGTGCTTAATAATCTCTTGTTAAATGGTTAATTAATTATATGATCTGGGTCATTTTATATATGTTCAGTATATTCCATCTGCAGGAAGTGCCCTCATTTAATCTCGCTCTATTGATATCCCACTGGTCCTTTAAGGCCCTGCTCAAATGAAATCTCTTACAGGAAGTTTTCCTTGATGGGACATCTATTCTCTGGCCCTGCTCTCTCAGGCCCAGGCCACTAGTCATCCCTCAAGGTTTCATGGGTTTCTCTCTTCTATAATGCCATTGGTTTGAATCCCCTACTAATTGAGCTCCTTCCATCATTAGCAGACTAGAACCCCAGGTCCATTTAACTGCTTAACATCAATAAGCTTTTACAAAAGGATATTTACTTCAAAGATATAGCATCTTTCCCCCTAAAAAGAACCTCAGGAGCAGACTCTCTTCAAATACCAGCTGAGTCTCTCAGGGAGTAGGCTTTCAACTTAGCTCAGTTCCTATATAGCACTGGTCCTGTCAAACATGTCCAGATGTGGTACATCTGCTGAATGAGCCCATATTTCAGCTACCTCTATTTGAATCATTTGAATGGACCATAGAATGTAGGAATTCAAGTAATGTATAATGACACTGGAAAAGTAGGATGCAGTCAGGTTGTGAAGGGCATTAAATTTCAACAGAAGTATCCATATTTTATCTTAGGAGTAATAGGGAGCCACTATGTTTACTGAAGTAGAAGGGGGTGACATGAGAACCCTGAAACATACAGGAAATCCAGTTCCAAATAGCCACTAGGACAAGCAGGCTAACTTGATAAAGAAAACAAACTCTGAAAGGTGCCAAAGAGATACAGGGTTCCCACATATGCGGTCAAATACTCCTGGCTTCTAGAACATCAGAAAAACTTTATCCTATGGATCTGCAGTGCATAGAGTAACTCAGATAAGCTGTCTATATGCTTGTCACCATGATGAAGGCAGTTTAGGTCTGCTTACAATTTTTTAAAAAAATTAACATGGATGAGTTCCCATAATATTCTGGTCACTAGTATTCTAAGGGTACAAAATCCATTCTTGTCATAATGAGTAGAGAAATACAATAGATATTATTAATAGTTAAACATGAAACCATGTAAGTTATTTCAGAGGAATTAATCTGACCTGTAAAGGAAAACATGCCAGAAAATTACCCAACTACAGTCTAAATAAAGAGCATTTTCCTCTTCAGAGAGTCTCGGATGGCTAATATCTCCAGTGGATTCTTCCAAGTGCATAAGAGACCCAAATACACCCCTGAAGAGGCCACAACAGTGTGGCACCCCCTCTGGGTTACTCTCTCAACTTACATTCCCAGCTTAACACTCACAGTTTGATTCTCCAGAGAGTAGCTGCTACCTCAGGTTGTCGGGGTAACTCTTTGGATCTATCTTCCTAACACTATAGCTCATGAGCCCCTATCAATGTGCTTCCCCTTGATAGTCAGCCAGTAGGAGCGGAGCCAAGATGGCAGAGTAAAAGCAGTGACTTGCTTGAGCTCTCCCCCCAAACCCCTCCAAATACCTGGGAAAAATAGCTCTAAACAAATTCTAAAGCAGCAGAACCCACAAAAAGACAGAGTGAAACAAATTTCCAGCCCAAGACAACCTGGTTGAATGGAAAGGTATATCTCGCCAGACTGGGAGAGGAGTGCAGTTCAACATGGGTGAGCAGAACTCAACGAACCTGGAGCAAGCCTCAGAGGACCAAATCATGGGTAGCTGTGGCAGTTTCCAGACTTCTCAACCCGTGAAGGCCAAAGACAACTTGGGTCAGTAGGAAAAGTCTGTGTCTGCAGTGGTGAGAGAGAAGCGTGCTTATGGATCCAGCCCCATTCCCCAAGCGTGGCCCCGCAGTGGTGGCTGCCTCCAGAGCTTCTGGCCCATAGACTGCAGGAGAATCAAGTAGCTGATCGGAGGGGGAGTGCAGGGATCTCTGTGCTGGTGCAGGATTCTCTTGCTTTGCCTGTGCTTGGATCTGGGTCACAGTTCTGGGTGGCGGTCCTGGGGCGAGGAGGAGCACTGGGGTGGCAGTGGGGAAGCAAATCCTCCACACAGTTCCAAGGCAGAAAAGAGGGCTTGTGGTCACTCATAGACCAGAGGACAGGCCAGGAGAGGAGGAAACACCTCACCCTCGTAGCATCTTGGAAGAACTGGAAATTTTCAGGTCCCTACAAGTATCTCTGAAGACAGCTGCACAAAACTCCCGAATCTTGGGACAGTACATTCTCTGTACGAGAAGCAGACTCCTACCATAACAAACTCAAGTAATTGGCTGGGATCATGAGCAAGCAGCGCAAAAAGAGTCAAACCATGGAATCTGTCTTTGGTAACAAAGAAGATCAAAACATAAAATCAGAAGAACACAGTCAAAGCTCCTACATCCAAAGCTTCCAAGAAAAATATGAATTGGTCCCAGGCCATGAAAGAGCTCAAAAAGGATTTTGAGAAGCAAGTCAGAGAAGTAGGGGAAAAACTGAGAATGATGCAAGAAAATCATGACAAACAAGTCAGCAGCTTGCTAAAGGAGACCCAGAAAAATACTGAAGAAAACAACACCTTAAAAAATAGCCTAAGCAAAAGAGGTCCAAAAAGCCAATGAGGAGAAGAATGCCCTAAAAAGCAAAATTGGCCAAATGGAAAAGGAAGTCCAAAAGCTTACTGAAGAAAATACTTCCTTAAAAATTAGAGTAGAGCAATTGGAAGCTAGTGACTTTATGAGAAATCAAGACACTGTAAAACAAATCCAAAAGAATGAAAAATTAGAAAACAATGTGAAATATCTCATTGGAAAAACAACTGACCTGGAAAATAGATCCAGGAGACAGAATTTAAAAATTATTGAACTCTCTGAAAGCCATGATCAAAAAAAGAGCCTAGACATCATCTTTCAAGAAATTATCAAGGAAAACTGCCCTGACATATTAGAACCAGAGGGCAAAATAGAAATTGAAAGAATCCACCGATCACCTCCTGGAAGAGATCCCCAAAGGAAAACTCCTAGGAATATTGTAGCCAAATTCCAGAGTTCCCAGGTCAAGGAGAAAATATTGCAAGCAGCCAGAAAGAAACAATTCAAGTATTGTGGAAACACAATCAGGATAACACAAGATTTAGCAGCTTCTACATTAAGGGACCACAGGGCTTGGAATATAATATTCCAGAGGGCAAAGGAGATAGGATTACAACCAAGAATCCCTTACCCAGCAAAACTGAACATGATACTTCAGGGGGGGAAATGGACAATCAGTGAAATAGAGGTCTTTTAAGCATTCTTGATGAAAAGATCAGAGCTGAACAGAAAATTTGACTTTCAGGTACAAGACTCAAAGAGAAACATAAAGAGGTAAACAGGAAAAAGAAATCATAAGAGACTTATTAAGGTTGAACTGTTTACATTCTGCATGGAAAGATAATATTTGTAACTCATGAGTCCTTTGTCAGTATTAGAGTAGTTGGAGGAAAAAAAATTATATGTATGTATAGATAGATAGGTATTTAGATAGATAGACAGACAGATAAATAAATAGAGGGCACATGGTGAGTTGAAGATGAAGGGGTAATATCTGGAGAATAAAATTAAGAGGTGAGAGAGGATTATACTGGGAGAGGAAGAAAGGGAGAGGTAGAATGGGGTGATTTATCTCACATAAAACAGACAAGAAAAGGCTTTTACAGTGGAGGGGAAACGGGGGGAAGGTGAGAGGGAATGAGTGAATCATATTCTCATCAGATTTGGCTTAAGGAGAGAATAACATACATACTCAATTGGGTATGGAAATCTGTCTTGCCCTTCAGAAAATGGAGGGGGGAGAAAGGGACAAGAGATCAGGAGGATGATAGAAGGGAGGGCAGATTGGGGGAAGGGGTAATCAGAAGCAAACACTTCTAGAGAGGGACAGGTAAAAGAGAGAATAGAATGGGGGTGGGATAGGATGAAGGGAAATATACTTAGTTTTTCACCACATGACTACTATGGAAGTGTTTTGCATGACTATACGTGTATAACCTGTATCGAGTTGCTTGCCTTCGCAGTGAGAGTGGGTAGGGAGGGAGGAAGGGAGAAAATTTGGAACCCCAAATTTTAAAAACAAAAGTTAAAAAAAATTGTTTTCACATGCAACTGGGAAATAAGATATATAGGAAATGGGGTATAGAAATCTATCCTGCCGGCAGGAAAATTGACGGGGAAGGGGATAAGAGAAGGGGGGGAAGATAAAAAGGAGGGCAGATTAGGGGTATTCAGAATGCATGCCATTTTGGGGTGAGGGGAGGGACGAGATGGGGAGAAAATTTAGAGCTCAAAATCTTGTGGAAGTGAATGTTGAAAACTAAAAATAAATTTAAAAAAAAAAACTAGTCAGCCAGTAGACACAATTAGCTATTAGCAAGTTATTTACTAAGACAGCATAGTAAGAATAGCAGATACAAAATATTTCCCTCCCCATAAAGTGAGGTGCATTCACAAATATGCATGGCATCCACATCCATGGAAATAGTAGGTTCAAACTCAAAGTGCAATGATAGGAATATATGTAGGAAACATATGTGGCAAAAGCAACTCACAACTCCTGGTACTGCAGAGCCTGGAAGACCTTCCTCTCTTTCTGAAGTCCTCATTATATGTTCACAGGGTTTGCTCTTCTCTATGGTCCTACTTTCAATTGCCAGTGGTCAGACTACTTGAAGCTGTTTCCTTTTTGAGTGACTCTATCTATACTGCCTGATATATGTCTCTGCTTGCTGCTAGATGTAGAGTTTCCTACTGATCCCATGGTTCCCCTTCAAAGCTATATGATTAATTGGGGTGGGGGGAGAGACATCTCACTCCACAACTTCTGTGAGTTTTATTTATTTATTTATTGTGAGGCAATTGGAATTAAGTGACTTGCCCAAGGTCATACAGCTAGTGAGTATCATGTATCCGAGGCCGGATTTGAACTCAGGTCCTCCTCACTCCAGGGCCACTGCACCTAGCTGCCCCTGCTGTAAGTTTTGATGCCTTGACTGACTTGAGCTCCTCAAGGCCTAACTATTTAAATCCTTTAGACACATGAGTAATTTGCGTTCTCAACCAATTGTGTTATTCCTTGCAACTCAGTCACAGAAGTACTTAGCCTCATAAAATTGTAATCATTCCCTAGAAAGGAGGGGTAGGAGGAAAAGGCAGATTTTGCCTCTCCCTAAACGGGGCCTGGACCCACATAGACTTCTGGGATTTTTGAGTTTGTAAGACCTTTTTAAGAACTAACAGATTTGGGCCAGATCTTGCCCATGGACTTCTGGGAATTTGAATTTTTGTTCATCCCTGGAGCCAGGAAATATCTTGTGGTTTTAGTACTGGGGTGGAACTTTGGGAGACCAGAAAAAAAAAAAGAGAAGAGGTCAAGAAAGAGTGAAGAGGAGAGGGGCATTTCCCTGCCTGGAAACAATTTCAATAATAGCAGCGCTAAGGCCTGAGCTGCTGAGAAGTCATTTCCCTTCTTAGGACACCAAGAGAGAGAGGTATGAAATCTGTTCCATATCATTGCAACTATACCACATGGGAAGTTCTAGTCAGGGCAGATGCCTTGCAGGGAATATGAAAGAACTGAAATATCTCTATCCATCTCCTCTCCCCTTCCACTTACTTATTCATTATCAAGCACTGGTTTGCAGTTGGTATATGCTAAGCTGTCCCTGTTACTGACTTTTGTTCTTTCTCTATATAAAAGTATGGTCAACCCATACAACCCAACGCAACAGATGTGTATTTCCTCGTCCAGCTCTGGTAGTTTTAGCCATATAAACTGAGAAAATCAAATCGACTCTATTCTGTAATTGATTTCATTTTGTGTAACTCCCTAAGTCATGAAAGAGGCTAGGGCTGGAAATAGAGATATGAGTGTCATCTGCATAATTAATCTAGGAGTCATTTGCATAATTTAATCCACAGGAGATGATGAGGTTGCCAAATGAGAGAATGTAGAGAAAAAAGAGGGCCCAGAACAAGAGCCTGGTGGTACATCATCATTTATTGGGCATGGTGTGGATGATGAATCATTCAAGGAGGCTAAGACAGAGTGATCAGACAGGTGAGGAGAACCAAGAGAGAAGAGAGTCATGAAAACCCAGAGAAGACAGAACATCCATGAAGAGAAGGTGTTCAACAGTGTTAAATTCTTGAGAAAGGTCAAGAAGGATCAACATCAAGAAAAGGCTGGTCAGATTTGACAATTAAGAGATTAATGGTAACCTTGGGGAGCACAATTTCTGTTTACTAATGAGATCAAAAACCAGATTGCAAAGGATTGAAAGTGAGAGGGGCAGCTAGGTGGTGCAGTGGATAGAGCACCGGCCCTGGATTCAAGAGGACCTGAGTTCAAATCAAGCCTCAGACACGTAATAATACTTACTAGCTGTGTGACCCTGGGCAAGTCACTTAACCCCATTGCCTAGACAAAAAAAAAAAGGAGAAAAAAAGAAAGTGAGAGTATGAGAGAGTTATTCAAATGTCCTTCTGAAGTCTGGGTAAACTATATCCACAGAATTCCTTTCAATTTTTAATACCCCTCTCAAAAAAGGAAATGGAGTTAATTTGGCATGATCTGTTTTTGATGAAACTATGCCAGCTTCTAAAATCATTCTTTCCTTTTCTAAACATTTTCTAACCATCTCCTTAGTGAGACATTGTAGAATTTTGTTTAGAATTGTTAAACTCTCTAGCCTAAAATTGGTGGACTTCCCCTTTTTTTGAAAAGTCAGATAACATTTGCTCTTCAATGGTCCTTCCCTCCTCTCATTCTCCATAACCTTTCAAAGATCACTGTGGCTTAGCACTAACCTCTTCCACTTCTTTATGGAATGTAATTTGCATGGGCCTGGTGACTTGAAGTTATCAGTGATAGTGAGGGGTTATCTTATTATTTCCTTACTTAGCTTGGATTTCAATTCTGTATTTGACACTGTTTTGTTTTGTCCTATACAGTTCCATTCAGACCAGTCCTTAAGAGGCATGGCCTTCAGTCCTCTCAACATCCTGGTAACTCTCTTCTGGATGTGATCCAATTTGTCAGTATCCTCCTTCTCCTGTAGCTCCCTTGGAGATCAAGTGGTTCTACCATCCCTCCTTATCCACCAGCTCTGGTCATTCCTCATTTTCCCAGCTCAATGTCTTCCTGGCCTCAGCATTACTTGACACTTCTTGCTCCTGGAGTTCCAGGGAGGCAACAGGAAATCAGAACCCACCTGGGAGAATAAGGATATCATTTGCTCCAGACAATCTCCTCGGTCCTTCTCCACAGCTTTCTGCTTTTCTGTCCAGGTCTGCAGCCTGCGGCTCTGGCACCTGTCTATTTTTTCTAGAAGGATATCAAAGTTTTGGGCATCATTGACATTCCCGGTTTTTCGGCTGGCTTCTATATGGTTGATTACATCCTGCCTGGGAAGAGAAAACAGGAAGGAGTTCAATGGATAGACGGGTTTCTTATAAGACTCAGCTCAAATCCCACCTTCTACAATCAGAGGCCTTTCCCACTGTTTTCCCCCCACCCTGGAGGGGGGAAGCTTAATGGAATGATAGAAAGAGAGGGAGTAGGAAAAGTGGGGACAATTTCCTAGGATTCCCTTGTAATTATTTTTAAAGTACTGCTTGTTTTTTTTAAAAGAAAAGAATTACAGGAAAAAAAGAAACCCTCCTGAAAGATGAACCCCACTTCCGCGCTGGCCCCCAGGCCAAATGCAAAGTTTTCCTGGTAGAGTTCCAAGGAGGATATGATAATGCCCCAAGGAAGTTAAAATTGGTTGCCCAGGGCAGGAACCCAGAGTAAATTCCTCTAAAGTCTGCTTGGATGTTTTGCATGACCTCACATGTACAATTGATATGATATTGCTTGCCTTCTCCATCAGTGGGAGAGGGGCCAGAGGGAAGGACAGAATTTGAAACAAAATTTCAAAAAAATGAATGCTAATGAATAAATGAATGAATGAAGTCTACTTGGGCATCCCCAGAGCCTTTCTCCAGGTCACACTCACTGCCTCTCTTCAGGGAGGCCTCTCAAGGCTGCCTATCTAATTAACTGCCTTCCTTGACTTCTCTCCCTTTCTCTGCAAAATCCTCTCCCCAGCTCAGCTCATGGAGCTGAGTAAGTACACCTACCTTATGCCCTGGAGCGTCCTAAAGGTGCTGTATTTCTGGATCAGGTACCTGAGCCTGGTGATGTCTGTGTGGAGTGCTTTAATGATCAACTTCCTGGCCAGGCTATGCAGGTAAGCAGGAAGGCCCAAGGTCTCAGCGGCCTCATTCAAAAGCACCAAGTTCACTCTCTGGCCCTGCACATCCACCCTGTACTTCTTCTCCTTCGGTGGAGAGGTCGGTCTTCCAGGAGTGCTGGCTTTACTGGGGAAGGGACAGGGAGAGGGTTTGACCGACATTCCAATGCAGGGGAAAGGCCCCAATTTCATGGATCCTTGATGGGCCCCCTGGCATCCAAAGGGACTGACGGAGGGCAGTTGGGGTTCATAGATCACAGGTGTTTGGAACCTCCCCCAAGATTGGCTTCGGCAGACCCTATTCACGGGGTTTGCTACTTCCTCCAGCTCCTTCCTCGAAGATGGGGGCCAGGACGTGTAAGTCTCCTTGCTCTGCTCATTTAGCTCCCTTCTCTGCTTCATTAGCCACCTGTGGTTAATATGCTCTTGCCTCTTCTTGTATAGCTCCTCCTCCAGCTTCCATTGCTGCTGTTTCTCTGCGTGGTCCCTTTCCAGTTGCTCCCACTTCTTCTGCTGCTCTTGCCACCGCTTCTCCTCCGCCTGCCATTTCTTCCTTCTTTCCTGCCAACGCCTCTCTTCCCCCGCTTGCTCTTCTTGTGGGAGGCCTGTCTTCTCTTCAAGAGGCATCTCAGCTGTCAAGTCTCCCTGGGTTTCTCTGGGTAAGTCTGAATCCTTCTCTTCATCAATCCAGACTACCACTTCTCTTTCTTCAGAAACTATGCAATCTTTGCCTTTGTAGCCCGCAGGTTTCAAGGCAGTGACCTTGTCCTTAGAGTCTATGGCATTTTCAACATGGATGCCCATGTTCTTAGAGTCTTCAGAGTGCAAGGTCATTTTTGGGAGTGGCTGCTTCAAGAAGGGTGTGCAGTCACTGCCTATATTGACATCCATGTCTTTTGTCTTGGTGTTTGGAAAGAGCTGAGCTGCTTCCTCCTCTTCCTCTTTTTCCTCCTCCTCCTCCAGGGATGATTGTCCCTTCATTTCCTCAAGCTTTTGCTCTGTTTCTGTCTCAAATACTTCTTCAGTCATGGGGAGGTTCATCTCTTCAGAGGCCTGAGATTTTAGGGGCCTAGAAACATACTCGGTGAAGTCTCTTCTGTCCCTGTCTCCTCCACCCATCTGCAACTGGTATTTCATGGATTCTTCTTCCAGGAGAAGTTGTTGGTATTTCTGCTCTGATGCTTGGACCCGAATCTCTAGAGCTTTCTTCATATCCTCAAGGACTTGAAGCTCCTTCTGGAAGAGGAGTTTTTGGTTGTTTATCTCTTTTGACATCTCTGCTTCTAGGACTTTATACTGGGTTTCCAGCTTGTGGTTTTCTTGAAACTGAAGGATCAAGGCCTGATTAAGGTTCTCTACCATGGTAGATATGTACTTGATAGCTTTGATTTCTCCCTTGTTGAATATGACAGAGTTCAAGAGTTCCTGAAGCATTGCCTGGACCTCACCTACCTTTGCATTTGTGGTATTTTTATCTTTAAGCATCTGCTCTGGGCTCAGAGGCTGAAGTGGGGAGGAAGATTTATGTAGAATCTTCTCCCTCCAGGCTTTCCAAAAATTGCCCTTAGGCCCTAAGGATAACAGAAAAATAAAAAAAAAATGAGTTCTTGCTGTGACCTAGAGTTAGCATAATTCCCTAGTATTTGTTTCAGCCCAATTTCCATCTAACTCTGTTGGGACTTTAGTCTAAATGAGAGTTGGGGCAAGATGGGGATCACTGTAGTCTGTCAGGAAGAAAACTCTGTTAAGCCTGGAGTCTTACAACTGGGAAGAGTCCTTCAGATTCCATAGGCATTTTGTGTGCTGATGGACATTCACTCCCTTTTACCTCCCCCTCCTCCACGCATTGAGAAAGCAAGGGGGGAAAAAACATTATCAACCCATCTTCTCTTTCCCTTGTTTTTCTTCTCTCTGTTCCCTTGCCTCCAGGGATAGCAACTGCATCTCCCAGGGGTATCCCACCCTGAAAACATGGGCTTTTCTCCATCTCTGATAGTTCTCTATACCTTAGAAAGAACCCCAGTTGAGCATCTATGGTCTTCTGGCCTGTCAATCACCACCAATTCAAACTAAACCAGAGAATCTTTAGCCTCCATCAGGATCAATGCCTCCTACCCTTCCCCTCTCTAACCCATCCCATCCAGTCCCAGGGCATGTAGGACTCACTTAGCTTTCTTTTCTTTTGCTCTTCAATCAGATTAGAACAAAGGGAAATCAAAGACTCGATGCCACCCTCTGTGGCAATGAGAGAAAGTGGCAGCACCCTCTCCATGACTTCCACCCATTCATCTTGTTTGTCACATTCCTTTTCATTTTCCTTAGGTTTGGTCTCATAGGACAAATTGTCACCTGAAGAAGAGGCAAAGGGTTAGGGACCTCCAGGCTCAGAATGGTCTATCATGTTAACAGAGCCAAGAGATGGACACTGGCAGCACAGTCCTATACACTGATGGTGGTGAGACTGTAGGATTCAAGGAATCCAGAATTCTATAAGATTTTAGTCCCTGGGGGAGGGAGTAAAGGGGAATACCAGACATCAGTAAGTGGGTGAGAGCTCTCTTGGGACACTAGCTTCATGTAATTGAACCCCTATACAAGAATAATGGGATTCCATCCTTAAAACGCTAGGGTCTAAGGGTGGAGAACCTGCAGCCTCAAGGCCACATGTGGTCCTCTAGGCCCTCAAGTATGACCTTTTGACTGAATCCAAACTTCACAGAACAAATCTCTTTAATAAAAGGATTTGTTCTGTAAAACTTGGACTCAGTCAAAAGGCCGTACCCAAGGACCTCAAAGGCCACAGATTCCCCACCCCTGCAGAACCACCTAAAGCAGTACCTTACCCCATTCACTCATCCAGTTGAGGATTTCATAGAGGTTCCTCTCCTTTGTCTCAGCAGCCTTTGAGAAGGAGGCTATTTTCTCCAGCAAGACGAACCTCTTCTTGCCCTTCTCTTGTTCCCCTTGATAGTTTTTCCTCTCCTTCAGATCTGATCCTAAATCTTCTTGGAAGCGATTGATGACACCATTGACATTGCCCAAGATGTCAGAGAGCTCAATAGAAATGTCCTATAGGCCAAGGCAGGAAGGGAGAGGATTCACACTGGGATTCACAACAACCAAGTCTTCAGCACTTGGGGTTGGTGTGGGGCTCTGGATGCCTCTCCTCCCAGGATCTCTGAGGGAATGAATGATTAGAAACTCATTTCCTTTTGGGGAAAATGAGGCCCTAGGAGCACCCCCCTCCCATATTCTGAGCACTGTCAGGAAAGATCCCAGAAGCTCTGCCTATAAGTTTATGTTTTACTCTGATCTGAATCAGCTTAGAGAATCCCGTACAAGAAACTGAAATAGACATAATACATGACCAGGATTCTGTGCCCCTCCTGCCCTCCATGAAAATCCATGAAAATCATTCATTAAAATCATTTTGTAGTCCTGGATCTTTGCCTCAGTGTCTCAGCCCCTCCTTCAGTCTTTATTCCCCCTTCTCAGTCCTCTTCCTAAGACTATCTCAGACCTCGTCCCACACCTATGTATCCGCTCCTCTCATCTCAGGAGGCCAGTTTGGTTCTACCTTATCCTCTGTGGGATAAATCTGGGAAAGGTATCTACTCTGGCTGGACCTTCCTATGTCCTGCATAGGTGTTTAGGTCATGCCCAAGATTTACCCCAAGGGTTCAGATCTAGGATCTCTGGATCTACCCCAGCAAGCCACCCCCAGCCCACATGTCAGACCCTGGGGTCACCCCTAACCTATGTCATGTGATGGAATCAATGGTTTCTTTCCATCTTCCTACTTCATGGCACTCACCTCTTGGGCTCGCTTCAGCTGGGCTGCTTCAATCTTTGAGATGATTGCCTTCACAGTTGAAGGTGTCACCAGCTGGTGACACCTAGTAAGGTCTCTCCCAAAGGAACTTTCTGTCATGGTGATGATTTAGATCTCAGGGAAGAAGAACCTGGAAACCTCGCTTATGTAAATGAATACACAAACAAACCAAAAAAAAAAAAGTACTACCAGTGGTAGGTTCTGTAGGAACATTCAAAAAAATCCTCTTTGCTCTGCTGCAGTTTCTCCTGTAACTGCCAGATATAGGGTTCCATTTATCTCAGAGTTCTCAGAACTGGCCCTCAGACCCAGGGTGACATCATCAGTTTTGTAGGGTGCTGACTCTAGCTAGCTAGCTAGCTATCTCTCTGACACTCATGTGCCTCATTTTGAGAAACACAGGGTAAGTGCTTTACTTATTAATTGAACTGGGGAAGGGGCTAGAATCTCCCAAACTTTAAAAGCTCACAAAGTCACAGCCTAGTCTGTTCTGTCTCTAACACTCCTTCACCTAATCAGTCAATTTCATTAAAATGTATTAAGTACCTAGTATGTGCCAGGTACTGTGCTTACTGCTGAGAACACAAATATGAAAAAAGGATAGTCCATATCCTTAAGTATCTTAAAATTTAATGGGGGAAGACAAAATACAAAAGAGCTGAAAGGAGGGGTGGGGGAAGGCACCCTCAAAGGAACATGATGGAGTCTAAAGAGTGCAGTCAGGGGGTCAGCTAGGTGGCTCGGTAGATGGAGCACTGGCCGTGGAGTCAGGAGGTCCTGAGTTCAAATCTGGCCTCAGACCAAACACTTGACACTTACTAGTTGTGTGACCCTAGGCAAGTCACTTAACCCCAACTGCCTTAAAAAAAAAAAGAGTGCAGTCAAGTAGGAAATGAAGAGATGGCTAGCCTGGGAGCCCTTTGTAGTCTTGGATCTTTTCCTCAGTGACTCAGCTCCTTCTTCTGTCTTCATTCCCCCTTCTCAGTCCTCTTCCTAAGAATATCTCAGACCTTGTCCCACACCTGTATATCTGCTTCTAGGAGGCTTTGGAAAGGACTCCTGTAGAAGGTGAGATTTTAGCTGAGATGTGAAGGAAGCCAGGAGACAGAGATGAGGCAGGGGAGAGAATTCAAGCCATGGAAGACAGCCGGTGAAAATGCACAGTCAGGAGGATGGAGTGTCTTGTGAACAGAACAGGAGGGAGGCCAGTGTCCCTGAATCATGTGTAGGTGGGGGGAAATAAGGTATAAAAAACCTGGAAAACAGAAAAGGGCCAGGTGGTGACAGGCTTTAAAAGACAAACAGAATTTTATATCTGTTCCTGGAGGTGATAAGTAGTCACTGGAGTTTATTGAATAAGGGAATGATATGGTCAGACTTGCCCTTTGGGAAGATAAATTTGACAGATGAATGGAGAGAGACTGGAATGGGGAGATGTGGTAGCTGAAAGATGAAATGACTGAGGAAATAAAGGTTCGAGCTTCTGAGCGTATGGATGTATTAAGCAGTGCATGCCAATTGCCTAACAAATCAGGATCAATTGCCTCCCTCAGTTGTGGCACTGACCCAAAATACAGGGGGAGACAGAGTTTTACGCATTAAAAAACAATCAAATAAGGCCAATTAATTAAAAGAAAACAATTAATGAGGCTACAAAATTAGGTAATCTGATTTCTTGGAAAGGTACAAAGAGTTGGGTTTTTTTTTTTTTACAATTATACATCTAAAAAACCAACCCATATATCTTATCTGATACTGTATTGGTCAATCAGTTGTTTCACCACATTCCTTTGATTGTTTACAATCTTATGGGGGGAGTGGGATACCTCTTTTTCTGATTTCAGGGAATTTTACCTCTTCACTCTTCTCCCAACTTGGAAAGTCCCTAATCTTTCCACCAATTAGAAATCAGATTACTTAATTTTGTAGCTTCATTAGTTGTTTTCTTTTAATTAATTGGTCTTATTTGATTAATTTTTTAAATATACAAAAATCTGACTCCTCCTATTATTAGCTAAGGAAGGTGACTGGTCCTGATTTTTTGGGCAATTGGCATGCATTGTTAACAAATCTACATGCTCAGAAGCTCAAACCTTTGTTTCCTTGATCATTTTATACAGACCAGCAAGCTATTGCAATAGTCCAGATGTGAGGTGATGAGGACCTGCACCAGAGTGGTGGCAGTATCAGAAAAGAGGAGGGGGCATAGGGGAGAGGTGTTATAAGGTAAAATCAATAGGAGATAGCAACTGAGTAAATATAGAGGGTGAGAGAGAATGAGGAATCATAGATAACAGGTTTCAATGACAATAGAGGCGGATGGGATAACTGGGAGGATGTCAGTGCCCAGTAAATAAGATATGATCTTAACTATGGTCATTTGATTCTTGGACTCTATTTCTGACTGCTTGTGACATTGTCGTTTTAATTTGACCTGGAAGTTCTGGATTTGGGCTATAACATTCCTGGGAGTTTTTCCTTTTTTTTTTTTTTTTTTTTTCAGGAGGTGACTAGTAGACTCCTATTTTCACTTTGCTCTCTGATTCTAGTAAATCTGAGCAATTTTCTTTTGTGAGTTCTTGAAGTATGGCATGCAGGCTTCGCTTTCTTTTCTTTTCTTTTTTTTTTTTTGGTCATGTTTTTCAGCTAGAGGAGACATGTCTATACAGCAATCATCTGATAAAACAATCTGAAAGTTTTTCTGATCTGCCTACTAAATATAAGTCAACAGCATGACATAAGCCCCCCAAAAAAGTGGATGTGATCTTAGGCCACATTAAGATAATAATAGCTAATATTTATATATGTTTCACAGGAAAACACACAGGTAATACCATTTGTTGGGAAGGAGGACACAGAAGGGCTTCTAACACCAACAGGTATTCTAACACAGGTTCCCTTTTGATCTGGTCAGACAGGAAGACAGCTTTGGAGGGTTAAACAAGCTTACTTTATTCTAGTGTAGTCTTCTCAATAGAGTTGCTGATGATGGGAGCACCAACTCCTACCGCATTCCCTAATCACACTTTTCACGGGACGGGCAAGAATGGAGTATAACTCTTCCAAGATCCCCTAAGTCTCAATGGGGGTTGGTTGAGGCAAACGCAGATTCCCCCCATGCCTTGATGGGGACCAAATCGCAAAATGGGTTCCCCACTTACTGACCAGTGCCCACTTGCTTTATAAGGCAACAGACAAAGAAGGCACATTGCCAGCAATAGCCTCACAGGTTAACTTTAGCAATATCGTCATGACCTAGCACAGCGCAAGCATACATTATGTCATCCCTGTATCTCACTGCACATGTGGTGATGTTTTCAACCATAATTCGTGGGAAATATTATCTAGGATCCTAGAACTATTATCTAAAAAGGAATAAAAAAATCCTCCTTACACACACTAAAATCCACCTTACTTACAACATAGCACTTGTGATGTACCAGCCGCTGTGTTAAGCATAAAAATAACAGTTATTATTCACTGTTAATTATAATAACATTTTAAATAATAGTAACTTTTATATAGCACTTACTACAGCCAAATACTGTGCTAAGTGCTTTATTTTCTCCTCCCCCAGCCCAGGGAAATTTTATTTTCCTCTTTTCATTGAAGAGGTGGAAGACTATGCAACGTTGCGTATACAGTCTGACATGGTTCATCTGTCAGCTGGCTTTGCTAAACTGATTTTGTTGCTTAATCTGTATTACAAGAAAAAGGCCATAGTGTAAAAAAACTGATTAAAAACATAATAAAAGTAGTAAGAATATTCAGACTCAATATACAGGCAATGGGGAGCACTAAAAAGAAAAAATTTAAAAAAAGAATGTTCGGACTCTCATGCATTTCCCTGTTACAGGCAATGTTCTATTTCAGTCAAAAAGTCCCTTCTCCTACTTTGGAGGAATTCTTGTGGTCTATCACGCTGATAGCACCAAATATGTTTATCTATTTTTTGCCATTCTCTTGTTTCAGATCTTTACTGAATCCTTGAACTATACATTGTATTCATTACTAGTAGCACCCAATTTAGAACTAATTAGAATATAGGGCAATGGCTTCTTGTCTATTTATATCTAGAGCTATGTTCTACACATCATCTCAGCCCTTTTTTAGGTGACAGCATTTTTTGATGCCAAATCTGTGAAGAGACTCCATGTCTCACTCTTAATGAATTCTTTTTTTTTTTTTTTGGTGAGGCAGTCAGGGTTAAGTGACTTGCCCAGGGTCACACAGACGGTTAGACAAAACAAATCAGAACAGTATATGTACAATATGTAGCACACAACAAAAATTAAAGAAATTTAAAACTTGCTTAAAGCAAAATATTAGAAGGAAAAAATTAAAATGAAGAGATGTAATGATAAAGAAAAAACCCTTCACTAGTTCATGATTACAGCTTGTACTTTGTATCTAAATAAAATAAGTTACTGAACTCCTAATGAAATACAGATTCATGTTAATAGATTCCTATAAAGTGAATTTAGGGGGTTGGATACATTTTCTAAAAATCTTGCATTGGAAATTGGGTGACTAATCCCTGAAAACAGACTAAGAGAAGGAAGTGGGGATGAGAAATTAACTATGAAACAGTTTTTTACACATAAAAAAGATTCTTGGTACAACTTGCTTTCCAGTTCCATCCAGCCCTGGAATGCTGGGATTCTGAGAGTGAGAGAAAGAGGTCCAGCATGTAGAAGAGTTTGCTAAGCCTTGAAATGGCAGGGTATGGGTAGGAGGTGGAGTTCCAGAGGAAACAGTAGAATAAGAAGACAAAAAAAGATAGGGCCTGGGGAGAAACAGGGATGAGGTCTATGGGGCTGGGCCTCCCGCTTTCTTCTCACCTCACTTTATTTACCTCTAATTTGTACTACTACAAATTGCCTATCAGGTATTATTTTATAATTATTTGTTTACATATCAAAGTCCCTTCTGGACTATCATCTCCATGACAGCAGGGACTACAAATTCTGTATCTCCCACAGAATTTATCACAGGTGCTGCACACAGTAGGAACTCAGTAAATGCTTCTTGAATTGCATTTAAAATTTTCCTGGAGGAATAGCTAGGTGGCGCAGTGGATAGAGCACCAGCCTTGGATTCAGGAAGACCTGAGTTCAAATGCGACCTCAGACACATAACACTTGCTACTTGTGTGACCCTGGGCAAGTTACTTAACCCCATTGCCTAGGCAAAAAAAGAAAAAATAAAAGATTTCCTGGAGCTACAACCACGTTGGACTCCTAGAACAGCTACTTTTAGTCTCTCAAATATTCTTGTTACCTGGGGCTAATTTGCCCAGGTACTACCAACGACTACTGCAAAGAGTAGTTAGCTTTGTCCTTTCTTTTACTATAGTGAAAAACTTCCAATTCTCTTCACCATACGGCCTCCATAAACCAAAGAGTTAGTTTGTGAGTGTTTTTACCTAACGCTTTCCAGGAGAAGGAGGAGTCCTAATCTCGGGCAACTCAGTCAAAAATGTTTTAAAGTGGTGAAGTTTTGCCAAGCTATGTATGCAAATGATCCTTAAAGGACATGTGATTCCTTTTGCTCAGACCCTCTGCTCACCAAGGAACATTTCATAGGTCTTCAGTAGGCAGCCATGTAGAGTGGGGATCCTGGCCAGATGACCAAGACTGACATTCTTGGACTGGTTTTACCTCTGTAAAGGTCTCTGCCATGCATTTCTTCTCTGTGGAAGTGTGATGCACCCTGTCAGTAGGCTATTGAAAGCAGGAATTGACTACCAGAGGCTCAGGACAGCAATAAAGCATCAGGAGGAATTAGGAAATGGATGAGATTTTGCAGGTGCAAATGCATATGCCCAAGCCAGTTTCTTTCCCATTTGTTTATTGGCTTTCGCTTGGGAACATTTACCAGGCTGAAGTTCTTCCTATTTGAACTGGCAGCCTACCATTTTTATCCTATTCCTTATAGAGAGGCAGATATTGAGAGCATTTGGTAGGGCTGAGGCAGATACCAAAGAGCCACCAGAAAAAGAAGTGGTGTCGGGGCAGCTAGGTGGTGCAGTGGATAGAGCACCGGACCTGGAGTCAAGACGACCTGAGTTCAAATCCAGTCTCAAACCAGACACTTGACACTAGCTGTGTGACCTTGGGCAAGTCACTTAAGCTCAATTGCCTCAAAAAAAAAGAAGTGGCGCAAGGCTGGGCTGGCAGCTGCTGTGAAACCTTAGCCGTTGGTGAAATTGGACTAGGAGACTGATCCTACCCCACAGTAACTCCCCTCCCATTTTGCACCCTGCTCCAATCTTTCTCCATTTGTTGAGCTGTTCCTAGGGGATTCCAAACAGCTTTTTCTCCAGTCCTTTTCCCTTTGTTTCAAGAAGTGATAGGGGTGATCGGGAGGATTTGGGGTGGGGTGAGGGGGGAAGCAATGGGGCTGAGTGTTGCACAGAATACTTCTTATCCATAGGCAGGATGAAGGACTGGATAGAGAACTGTCCTACCGCTGAGGAAGATCTATGTTCAAGTCTCCCCTCTGACATCTATTGGTTAGAGGCCCCTAAGCAAGTCATTTAACCTCTCAATGCTGCCCCTTCCCACAACCAGGAAACTAACACTACAAATTACAGAGCAGATGGAGAGAAGTTTTTCATCAAAAGTTATACATGCCACAGGTCTGGGTTAAAAAAAGAAAAAGTTCATTTTCTTTTCACAATAAAATATGTGTGGCCACAGTGTGGTTTGCCTATATAATGTAAGTAGAGTGCAGCTAAGTGGTGCAGAAGCTAGATTGCCAGGCCTGGAGTCAGGAAGACTTATCTTCCTGAGTTCAAATCTGACCGCAGACACTATCTGTGTGACCCTGAGCAAGTCATTTAACCCTGTTTGCCTTAGTTCCTTATCTGTAAAATGTGTTGGAAAAAAAAATTGAGTTGGAGAAGGAAATGGCAAACCACTCCAATATCTTTGCCAAGAAAACCCTAAATGGGGTCATGAAGAGTCAGACATAACTGAATGACTGAACAACAAAAAATGGGTTTAATAATAGCACTTACTTCCCAGGGTTGTTGGGTTTTCTTTTTTTTTAATTTTTTTTTAAATTTTACACTTAAATACAAAATGAGAAAAGAAAAAAAAATTGCCATGTACACAGCAGACCATAAGAGAAGATTCAAAATAAAACAATAAATTTCCATTTCTAGAAAACCTATATAATAAATACTACACATTGCTTTCAAAGTTGCCCGGTTTTGCTTCCTTGTTGGTTTTCTTTTGTTCTCTGCTGTGCACTTTTTACTTTATTTTTTTCTCCTTTCTCCTCCCCTCCTCCCCTCTCTCCTCCCTCTTTCCTCCCCATACAGAAGGCTACAATTAAATATATATGTGTGTGTGTGTATATATATATACATATATATATACACACACACACATAGATATCTATAAACATAGATAAATATACTCATACACATATATGTAAGACCATACTATGCTTATTTCTCCTATCATCTGTTTCTCTGAAGGTAGATAGCATCTTCCTTCATAAATACAAGTCTTTCCATGTTTTTTCTAAATCAACCGTCTAATCGTTTCCCATACTACAGCAATATTCCCTTCTGGATTCAAACAGCATCTTCCTTCTTAGGATCTTTGAAGTTAATTTGTGTATTTTAAACCAAGTCAGAAACATGGTTGCTCAAAGTTGTTCTTAAAACAATACTGCTGTAATTGTATACAATGTTCTCTTGGGTTTGCTCATTTTGTGCTTTGTTATTTCATGGAGGTCTCTCCATGCTTTTCTAAAATCACTGAGCTCTTTTTTGTGGTGGCAAAGAATTGGACATTGAGGGGATGCCCATCAATTGCGGAATGGCTGAACAACTTGTGGCATATGAATGTAATGGAATACTATTATGCTACAAGAAGTGATGAGCAGGTGGACTTCAGAAAAACCTGGAATGACTTGTATGGTCTGATTCTGAGTGAAGTGAGCAGAAGCAGGAGAACATTGTACACGGTAACAGCCATGTTGTGCGATGACTAACTTTGACAGACTTAGCCATTCTCAGCAATTCAAGGATCTAAGACTTCTCCAAAAGTCTCATGATGGAAAATGCTATCCACATCCAAAGAAAGAACTACAGCGTTTGAATGCAGATTGAAGCATACTATTTGCTATTTTTTCTTCTGTTTTGTTTTGTTTCTTCTTTCTGGTGGTTCCTCCTATTGGTTCTAACTCTTCCTTACAACATCACTAATGTGAAAATATGTTTAATAGGAATGTATATGTATAGCCTATATCAGATTGCGTGCCGTCTTGGGGAAGGAGGTGGGGAGGGAGAGGGAGAGGGAGAAAAATTTAAAACTCAAAAGCTTATGGAAGTGATTGTTGATAAATCAAAATAAATAAAATCACTGAGCTCACTTCTTATAGCAGAGTAATATTCCATCATAAACATATATACCACAATTTGTTTAGCCATTCCCCCAATTGCCGGGCATCCCTGCAATTTCCAGTTCTTTGCCACCATAAAGAGGGTTGTTATAAATATTTTAGAACATGTAGGTTCTTTTCCATTTTCCCTAATCCTCTTGGGAAACAGAGCTAATAGTAGTATGGCTGGGTCAAAGGGTATGGGCAGTTTCATAACTATTTGGGCATAATTCCAAAATTATTCAAAAATAATCTCCAAAATGGTTGGATCAGCTCACACATCCACCAATAATGAGTTAAGGTCCTAATTTTTCCACACCCACGGTTGTTGTGAGGACAAAATGAAATAATTGCTTTGCAAACATTAAAAGCACTATATAAATATTAGCTGTTATTATTATTATTATTATTATTATTATTATTATTATTATTGAATAGGTAAGTACAGTCATTAACCATTCATAACCCATCTATCCTAAATACCCACCATGCATAAAGCCCTGTTCTGAACATTTGGGGAGAGCCAGAGGATAAATCTAGATGCTAAGTGGGATTTAGTGGAATTCAGTTCAACACACATTTAAGTGCCTACTATGTGTAAGACACTTGAGATATGAAAAACAAAATAATTGCTGTCCTCCAAGAGCTTACATTCTACTGGTAAAAAAAAAAGAAAGAAAAAAAAGCATTAGACTGAGGAGTCTGAACTACAATTCCAGTTCTACCTCTAACTTACTGTGTAGATTTAGGTTAGTGACTGCCTCTCTCTGGGCTTTACTTTCTCATATGTAAAATGAGGTCAGATGATATGATCTCTATGGTCTTTTCTGCAGCCCTAATGGTCCAACTGGGTTTAGTCAGAGAAAAGGGGGAGGGGGAGAGGGGACAGGATCCAGAGAGTTGAGAATTTTTCTCCACATGTTAGAAGAGATTTTCTGTGGAAGAGGGATTCTTCTGCATGACCCTTGTATAATAGAGGTCATTTAGTTCAACCTTCAGATAAAATAACAATAATTGCATTAATTGTATTATTATCTCATTATTGTTATTATAGCTAACATTTATATAGCGAATACTACTCATCAAGCACTGTGCTAAGAGCCTTGCAATTATTATCTCATTTGATTCTCAAAAACAACCCAGGTGGTGGGTGCTATTATTATCCCCATTTTACAGATGAGGAAACGGAGGCCAAAACAGTGCCTGCCTTCCTCAAGGCCACACACTAGAGCCAGAATGCAAACCAAGGTCCTCTGGGAGCAAATCCAATGTGTTTTCTGTTGCACCCGAAGAAACAGCTAGAGATCCCAGGGTAAAGAGGGAAAAAAAATGGAGCTCTTCCTAATCACTGTAGATTGACAGATTAGACACAGCATTCATTAAGTGCCTGCTAATGTGCCGGGGTGTCTGCCGAATTAAGCTGTCTCTATGAGTAGTGAGGTCCCCATCACTGAAGGGCTTCCAGCAGAGCCTGGATAACGTCAAAGAATCAGTGACTTCTGTCCTGGGGGCGCTGCAGAGGCAGGGAGGGAGAGAGGCAGGATCCAGGTACTTTGTGCCAGGTACCGTGCCAAATTTAAACTGCCCAAAGTGGAACGGATTGTCTGGAGACGTACTGAGGTCCCCATCATTGAAGGGCTTCCAGCAGAGCCTGGATGCTGTAAAAGGAATATACGACTTCCGTCCCGGAGCCTGCAGAGAGAGTGAAGAAGGGAGGGAGGCAGGAGGGAGGAGGGAGGAGCCCCACGCCGCAGACCATCCCGCAGGGCCGCCCAGGCGGCTGCGCGGCCCGGAGGCGGTGGGCGTGGCCCTGGACGGGCGGTTCGTCCATCATTCTGGAGCTCGGTTCGCGCGCTTCCCGCACGAGCCAGTGTCCTGGGTGGGAGCGGGGGCGGGGCTGAGAGGGAGAGGGGGGAGGAGTGGAGGTGTGACTCGGTGAAGCTGCCTGTGCTCCGGCAGTGAAAGGGTGCTCTCCCTGCCGGTCCCACCCTCCTGCCCGCGATCCGACCAATCAGAGAGGCTTTTACTGGCGGGTGGGCCGGGCCGGCCCAGCTGCTCGGAGGTTCTGGCATGGTAACGTCCCCCGTGCGGGGGTGGGGGTTGGGCCGGTCCCACAGCGCCCCCTACGGCCCGGGTCGGCGGTGGGGGCTGGGGGGAGAGGGACTGGGGGGCGGCGAAGTGCCGGCGGGCTACCTGAGGGGAGAGGCTGGGCCAGGGACGAGGAGGCAGCGGGATATGACGGGGGAGGGGCGGCAGTGGGGCTCAGGGGAGAGGAGAGAGAGTAGGGGTGGGGGCGACCTGGGGGGAGGGGAGAGGAAGAAGGGTCAACAAAAGGGGGAGAGAGACTGGGAAAGTGGGGGTGGGGGATGCGTGAGGCAAAGATAGAGAAGGAAATACGGGGAGTCACAGGTTATTTTCCCCCTCCCCTCCCCCATTCTTTCCCCCTCTTCCCTCTATTCTCCCTTTTCTTCCCCCCCTTCCTCCCTTTCCTTCTCCTCCTCTCTCCCCCCCTTTTCCCCTGGCCCCCTTTCCCCTTCTCCCTTCTCAGCCCCTCAGGGGCTAGGAGTCCCCTTAGGATTTCCCCCCACCCTTTCCCCAGTCTTGGCCTGCTTACTTGATTTACCTTCCATGGGGAAGGCCCTGATATGGGCACCCCTGAACAGGAGGTGAAAAGTCAAGAAAGTGGGAGAGAGCAGAGACAGGGGGCCAAAAACCAGGAAAAGGGATGAGGATGCAAAGGAGGCTTTCAGACTGAGCCTTGAAAAGTCACTGGAGTTGGCTCATGAAGGAGGGAAAGCAAATACTTACAGATTGGAATTGGGGATGGGAGCCATTAGTCCAACCAAGATATTTCAGGTGATGGAAGGGTTGGAATAAAGATGGAGAGCGAAGGAACACCCTGCCCCCCTCCTTTCTGGTTGAAAAGAAAGCAATTGAAGTGATAGAATCAGAGTGACCAGGTTTAAGCCAGAAATGGATGAAACTGGAGTACTGGGGAGTCAAGTCAACAAGCATTTATTAAGGGGCTACTTTGCCTCAGGTATTGTGCCAAGTTCTGGGGATACAAAGAAAGGTAAATACAGTTCCTGACCTCAGGGAGCTCTCAGTGGGCCAAACAACTATATGCAAATAAGATATATAGAAATATATCAGATCAATTAAAGATAATCTCAAGGAGAAAGTACTGTTATTAAAAGAAATCTGGAAAAGCTGCTTTTAGGAGGTAGTATTTTATCTGGGACTTGAAGGAAGCCAGGAGACAGAGATGACGAGGGAGAGAATTCCAGGCTTGGGAAATGCAGTGTTTTGTGCATAGAACATCAGGCAGGCCAGTGTCACTGGATCACAGAGTATATGGAAGGGGGAAAGGTGTAAAATACTGGAAAGGTAGGAAGGCCAGGTTATGAAGGACTTTGAAAGTCAAACAGAAGATTTTCTGTTTGATCCTGGAGGTAATAGGGAGCCACTAGAGTTTATTAAATTGGGGGGGAGGGTGGAATGTGATCAGACTTGAACTTTAGGAAGATCACCTTGATAGCTGAATGGAGACTAGCCTAGAATGGGAAGAGACTTGGAATTAGGTAAAAGTGGAGAGCCACAGTGCAGTTGACTTTGGAGTCCTGCAGCCTTCATTCTGCCTCCATTTGAAGCAGCTGTTCATTTGGGAGACTTTAAATCTCTCAGATCTCCAACTTCTACTGTCAACCAAGAAAGATGGCAGAGTAGGACCAGAGAGACCTAGAAACCTTCTAGTCTGGCCCTTATTACCTATTTATCTACCTACTTGAATAAGGCTCTTGAGTTCCTCCCAAATCCACTGGGATTTCAAGATTGGCTTTCCTTCAGGGTGATAGGAGTAAGATTGGGGAGTGGGGGGTGGAGTTGCGCAGGTATGGCGGAATTGGTCTTGTAAGAAATACCGTCGGTGGCACAACTCTATCGGAGTCCCTTTCATCAATTTACTTTCTCCCTTCTATGCCTTCATCTTTTGGAGTCCCCAGCCTTGTCCCTTAGCTATGTGGTTTGTGATGAATTTATTGTTTTGAAAGTGTTCCTGATAGCTTCCCCTGTAAATACATTTTTGGAGATGGGTAATTTTCAATTGTCCTTTCTCCCCTCCCCAAGATCTGTTTCATGAGAACCCCAGCATCTTTTATTCTAGCTCAATAAGTATCTCACCTGGTGTGGTTCAACATAACTTCCTATCAGACTGCCACTCTAAGTGTAACTTCTATATTACTGAGAAATTAGGAAGTAGAAAGGACATGTAGGATATATGGTGTGGGAGAATGTGAAATAGAGGGAGAACTCTGAAAATTTTGCTGGAATTTGCTATGTACACTTTCCCCTCACCACATTCAGGGAGGTGTCCAAAACAGGCCTTAGCCAATGTCAACCCCTAGCATTCAGTAGGCACTTCATAAATGCTTGTTGAATTGAATGCCCTATGCAGAAGTTCTTATCTTGATTGCCCAAGACTATATGCCACATTTAATCTCAAAATAACTTTTCCAAACCAACCATATATTTTACTGTTACTATCTCCTACTACCCTACCCAATCAATATGCTCAGATAATTTGAAGAAATACAAATATGTGTCTGTGCATGTTGTTAAAAAGTGTGTCTAAAAAAAACTTTTGAAAGTTTAAATTTAAGAAACAGCTAAATTAGGATTTTTTCTTCACTTTACAAAAGGATTCACTTAGAATAGATAATGACTTTTCCTGGTGCATTTAAAGGTATGCCTTGCTTTTTTTTTTAATTCAGTTTTTGAAAAAACTTAAGGACACATACTTTGTGTAAAGTGGAAGGAAATATATGTGTATATACATATATATATTATGTTTGCCATCCTTTTATAAATGATAGTATTGATGATGGTTAAGTGTTTGTGAATACATCATTAAGCAGATTAATTTTTATGTTATGACACACATAACCCTTCCCTTTCTAATCCCATTAATGGATGGTTGTGTTTCAGCACCTCTTCTGAATTACAGCTACTTAGATATCCCCAAGTCCTCACTGCTGCCATGAAAATTAATTAGGAAAGCAAAGTTGCCACATTATATGTGCGTGTCTCTATGTGTGTTTATTTTATGTGTATTTAGGTACATATATAGCCCACGCTGTATTCTTTAGTGAAGTGCAAAGACTTATGAATTACCATTTCTTTTGTTTAATCTGTGCCTCTGCTGTCCTCCATTAGGGCAGAGAATTGGATGCTGACAATGGATACAACAGTGCTAATAAGGCTTATCTGTGTTTATTTCCCAGGGAGTCCTCATTTTGGCAGCCTGGAATGAGGTCTCTGGATAATGGAAATCTATAAGTAATCCATCTTTCTCACCAAACATATTACTTCCCCCTCTTTCTCCAACCCTGCCTTTCCTTAGAGCTGTTCGCAAGAAGCCATGTAGACAGGAGTGACTGCCCCTTTTCTCCTGGCCCTCTTCTCGATGATGAGGGAAGAATGGAAAATGGATGGGAATAAATGGAGCTGAAAATTTTATATGTTGGTGTCCCAGCCCCATGGATAATGGAGAGTGGGGCCAGATCATTCTAGGCTCTCCATCAAAGACGGGATTGTTCAGACCCTGGGGAAACTTGCTATCCAACAGAGATGGAGCAGAATTTAAGTATTTACTGAGCACCTATCTATTTGTGGGATTAAAAAGAATCTAAGAGTTTGTATCTTCTAGAAATTTTTCTCTTGGAAGAGACACGTGAAGTGACTAGGGATCAATTACAAAGCAACATATAAGGAACAGAAAAACCACAATATAGCGTGTACTATATAAGTATGTGCTGAATGGCACATAATAAAGAAATTATAGAAGTGGGGATGAAATGGAATTAATGAGAAAAAGAAGTCTCGGAAGAGGTAAGTTTTAATTTGGGTTTCAAAGGAAGTGATGGAACTGTAAAGAGCAGTAATACAGAGGGAGGATTTATAAAGTTGATATGGTAGCTATGTGGACATACATAGTTATCAGATATAGTAAGTACATATATTCATATACATATCTATGATTTCATTGGTGTAGGGATATCTTGGTGAGAAAGTGCCTCTCCTAATGCAAATCACCTCTTCAATTTACAGTGTAGAGAGTTGCCTGGGACACAGAGAATTTAAGTGACTAGCCCAAGTTCACACAGCCAATAGGTATCACAGAGGCAGTACTTGAACCAATGTCTTCCTAACTCCAAGGCCCAACTACTAACTACACCCCTCTGTGTCTCTTATGGAAGGTATTAGCTAGTCACTGTAATTCTTATGCAGGGAAACTGTTGGGCCCTTTCTTACAATTGGAACTGTCCAAAAGTAGTGAATTTCCTATCACTGAATGTCTTCAAGTGGAGGTTGAATGACCCATTGTTAGAAGAGATTCCTGTTGGAATTGGTAGAATTTTCTACTACTTCCATTGGTATAAAAAATTCCTGTTCTATTAATAGATGACTTCTGTGATCCTGTTTTATCAAGGACAGATAGCCTTTCCATCTCCAGCCCCCAACTCTGTGTTCTCCTGGCCATTGCTGCCCCCTGAGTATGGTCTTCTTATGACACCATCCTGCCCCTTAGGGACAGGAAGGGGGATCCTGGTGTATCTATAGGGAGTGGGGTAGGACGGAGCTGGTAACAAGCACCATGTCTAAAGTTTATGATTTTCCCCTTCCCACTGATGCTTTGGGAGGAAGAGAGGTGATGAGAAAATCTAGATATTTAATAAAGGGACAAGGTTAGGACATGGGGATAAACAGGGGCAAGGATGTATAGGACAAAGGTAGCTATGCTTTCCTGTTCTAGTCTTTCTCCCACTTTAGATTTCAGGGGTAAGGCTGGCATAACATCTAAATTAGTTGGGGATAGGGGAGCAGATGGCATGCTAGAGTGAAAAATAGAGCACTCTTTCCCATTGGCTGTGTACTTGAGGGAGGAAGACTTGTCTCAAAGACATCTGAGTGTCTTAGTGAAGTAATTAGGAGTGCCTTAACACCCTCCTAAATTATGAGGGGTCTGCCAGGATCAAGAGTTCGAAGGAAGAATTGGCAGGTGCTAGGGTTAAAGAGAAGGACCTGGGTGGATTCAGAAGAGATCACATAGCAGTATAACAGGAAAGTCTGAACAAGAGAATCTTCAGATCTCTCCACAATTTAGTAGGTCCTTTCCTGAGACTGAGCCCCAAGATGATGAGGAATCTTGAAAAATAGAAAACAGGCTTTGGACAAGGGGTAAACCAAAAGATGAAACTGGAGTGAAGATAATATTTTTAGTCTGGGCTATGCCCTGTAGCTCCCCTAGGGAATGGGTCAGAGGAAAGCAGTAGATTTACTGGGAGGGTCTGCATTTTGATATCAAGAAACACTTTCTGATACCAAGTGGTCATTTTGTAAAAATGGGAACTTGGGCAGCATCAGGGGCTTCTTGGGCTGCCTGGACCCTCCAGTTCTGCCCTGGAACTACATCAGTCAGCCCCTGACCTCCACTTCTTTCCCCCTCCTCCCATAAACAGGCCCTTAGGTGAAGGTGCAAGGCCTTGCAGCTATGTTCCCTCAGTTTATTAACTACCTCCTGTGGCTTTTGATGTGGTGGAAACTGCTGGTTTGAAAGTGGTATTGGAATAGCACTTTCAACATGGCTCTGGGAGAAATGAGGCTAGTTTGAGAGGAAAGTATCACTAGAGATCAGCTTGGGGTAGGGCAGGATGTTTGACTTGGAGTCTATCCTCTCCAAAGTATTATGCTCCTCCATCTCCACCCCCTCTTTGCCTAATTGCTAAACCCCATCTCTGTACCTATCCTAGGTCCTATGACCATTTTTTTCTCCCTCAACAGTCGGTTCCCGATTCTGGCCCCAGGCCCTTGGCAACACCTGCCCCTTTCCCACCGGGGCCCCCCATGATGCCACCACCCTTCGTAAGTTTAATGTCTTTCCCTGTGGATGGCCCTTCCTGTCTTCAGCCCCCAACTCTGTGTTCCCCTGGCCATTGCTGCCTCCTGGGCATGGTCTTCCTATAGCATCATTCTGTCCCTTGGCCCAGGGACAAGAAGGGGAGGGTCCTGGTATATTTATGGGAGATGGAGCTGGTGACAAGTTCTATGTCTAAAAATATGTGTGATTTTTCCCCTGCTAAGTGAGGCACTACAGGTGGGGGAAAGGAAAGGTGAGGAAGAAGTCCTCATTCTAAATATATATTTGATGTGGGGATATGGTTGGGGTATAAGGGTGAACAGGGCCAAGGGCATTCAGGAGAAAGAAGGGAACTGAGCTTTCCTTTCTGTCCTTTTCTCTTCTTTTCTTTGTATTTTGGCATAAGATCTGAATTGTCTTGAATCAGACCTGAGGGGATGGTAGGCAGATGATTAGGGGAAGCTGGGTACCAGTTCTTACTTTTCTCCATTTCTAAGGGGAACTGTTTGGGGAAGAGGATCTTAGAAAGTAGACCACCCTATGACTTAGTTTTTCCCACTCAGATTCATTTCACTTCCCCATGCTTCCTGAGAGGCTTCAGTGTTTATTAGATAAGGGTTTGGGAATTCTAGGCCTAGTCCCAGAGCATGACTTAGACCCTTTTACTCCAGCAAGATCTCCTGTTAATCCCATAGTTCCCCTTTATGGGTCACAGTCCACCAGGCCAGGAAAAGGGAGGGTGCTACCTACTATGTATCATCCACAAGTATTCTGAGTTTGGGGTTGGCATCCAGGCTCCTACCTGCCTCACCTCCTCTGCTCAGTGCCCCTTCTCCTCATTTCCAGATGCCCCCTCCAGGGATCCCTCCACCCTTCCCCCCAATGGGGCTGCCTCCCATGAACCAGAGACCACCTGCCATCCCTCCCATCCCCCCTGGCATGATGCCCCCGATGCTCCCACCAATGGGGGGGCCACCACCAATTACACAGGTAATACTTATCTCCTTTCTTCCTAGGGAGCTACAGATAAGTGTTCTTAGCTCCATCAGTTTACCTGAAGGTGGGGATGAGAATGGGGGGGAAAGGCAGAAGGAGCCTTAGTTGAAATTATGTAGGCTTGGCCTAAATCTTATGCAAATTAGACAATGAGTCTAATGGAAATTGAACATACCCAGTCTCTTGGAACTTTGTGGGGTCTTGGGGGGGTTCTTTCTGGGGATGACTCTTAAGGTGTGGACAGCAGACACTGATGTTCTCTAGGGAACATTGGAAGACAGAAGCATCGTGGGAATTGGGAGGGGGGTGGGCATACTTGTGCAGTTTTTACTGCCGAGTGATTGAGTAGAACTGCCAGCTTGGGCTTGAGAGCCCAAGGACCAAGACTTGCTGTGCCCAATGTTCTGAGTGATGGTCTGTCTCCCTGCCGCCCTGCCTCATTTGCAACCCAGTCCATGTCCATCCTGACATATGTGGCTGGCTCTTGCCTTGTTTGTGCTCAGATACCAGGGATGGTACCACCCATGATGCCAGGCATGCTGATGCCCGCGGTACCTGTCACTGCAGCGGTAAGCGTTGGGGGGGCCCCCTAGGCATCTGAGCTTTGTCCTGCAGCCTTGTGGGTGTGACTCAAAGCAAGGGGTAATTCCCCTCACCCTCTCTCTTCACTTTGCCTCTCTTACCTTCTCTATTCACATCTAATCCACCAACTTTGCCTCTCAATCACTTCATGTATACTTCCAAGCTGCAAATTAGTTCCATAAATTCCCCATCACACCCTGAAGTCACACGGATTTTCTTCTGCTCTTCTATTTCACTAAGATGTGCATACAAACTTAATACACATTGCTTCTTACATTCACAAGCACCTAGTTGGATACACGTTAATGCTACCGAAGGAGGTGGCATTGTCAAACTGCACCCTACTCATTCTTTTGGTGCCTATCAGTCAGTGCCTATGGGAAGTCAAGGTGCCAGAGCAGGATGTAGGGTTTGTGTCTGCCAGTGAGGGAAATGAGACATGGGATTTGATTGTTCAAAGCATTTCCACCCAAGGAAAGAGAAGAAAGAAGCATCTATGGGATTTGCCCCTGCTATCTCAAGGTTCCAGCTATTGGGTGTGGGTGGAAGTGGTTAAGAAGCACAAACACTTAAAAGCCAAGACACCTGGGTCCTGGCCCGGCCTGCTTCCCCTTCCCCCAGGACCTAGGGTCCTGGGGACCACTGGGCTTGGCCCCGACCCTTCCCCCTCTTTCTTCGGCAGACGGCCCCAGGTGTGGACACCGCCAGCTGTGAGTCTTCTGGGGGCTTGGCCCCCCCAGGCTCGGAGGTTGGGGGCATAGAGGGAGGGGGACGGTGGTCTGGAAGCTGCCGTGGATCATGCCTGTTGGGGTGCCAGGGAATTTGGGGTGTTGATTGGGCCAGGGTGGGCATTGGCAGGGGTGGGATGATGGGGGACCAGGTATCTGGGGGGTATCAGACCAGGGTCGGAACTTGGCCTTAGATATTTTTTTCAATTTCTTTTCCAGCTGTTGTGGCTGGAGCAGACCCTACGGTGAGTGCACCAGGAAGGACTGAAGGAGAGAAGCCTGAGAGCAAAGGAGTGGGGAGAGGTGGACATTGGGAGGAGAGCCTGAAAAAAATTTCTCTGCTTCCTAGAGAGTTTTGTGGAGTGAACACATAGCTCCTGATGGGCGAATCTACTACTACAATGCAGATGACAAGCAGTCTGTATGGGAGAAGCCCAGCGTACTCAAGTCCAAAGCTGAGGTGAAGGATCCTTGAATCCTTGGCTCCTACCACAGCCCTGACCCCTCCACATTTCTGATCTTTATGCTTGTCTCAGCTTCTGTGTTTTAATCGCCTTTACCCATTCGTATGTGTGACACTCCTTTATGACTGGATACCTTAGTTCTCTGAACATACATTCCTTCTTTTCCTTGAACATGCATATTGTGGACCCAGGTCTTCAGTGTAGCCACTAATTGGGTAGGAAGTCTGCTCTCTGAAACTGGCCCACTTTTTGATAATCACTCCATGTTTCCACTCTGATGGTTCCCTTAACATCCTTTAAAGAGGACCACCCCAGCTGTCTGATGCACACTTTGTCCCTTCATTCCTACCATACTCCTACAGTTGCTGTTGTCTCAGTGCCCCTGGAAAGAGTACAAGTCAGACACTGGCAAACCCTACTACTACAACAACCAGAGTAAGGAGTCCCGGTGGACCCGGCCTAAGGACCTGGATGAACTGGAGGGTGAGGGGTCTGAGGGGCAGGGTGGGGGCTGGGTTGGGGGCTCTGGTGTAGGGGGCACCAGGAGCCCCTGCCCTCTCTGTGCTCTGACCCACAAACTCTCTTCCCTAATTGCAGCTTTGGTCAAACAGGAGGCTGCAGGGTGAGTGAGGCCACCTGTCCTCAGGGCCAGTGGGCTTGGTGGGAGCCTTGGGTATGAAGTACTGAATGAGCCCCCCACCTCTTGTTATATATGTGAAGAGAGCTCCCTATATCACTTCAGGACAGTCCATTTTCAGCCCTTGGTCTTGCCCATGGTAGAAGGACCACCTCAACCCATGACCTCATCCCTATCTTGTACCCCTGCTCTACTGTCTGCTGGGGTCATTGCAGGAAGCAGCAGCCACAGCCCCAGCCACAGCCTGAGCCACCTCCTGCTACTCCTGGACCAGCCCCAGTCCCTACAGGCCTCATCGAGCCTGAGCCAGGTGGGCATGAAGACTGTGAACTGTCAGAACCTACCCAGCCTCTGGATCAGGGGCTTTTGCATCAGAAGGAAAACACTAGCAGGTAAAGGCTGCAGCACTTCAGTATCTAGGTCAGTTATGTCTAGTGCCCTGAGGCATATCTGCCATCCTCTACCTTGGTGCCTCGCCGGGGATCTAGAACAGTACCTAGATCCCAGGGGGGATCCCTCCCTGGAGGAGGGGAGCAGGATACCCAGAGGCTGGAGGGTAGGGGTACGATGAGGGCACTTTGGCTGAATCCTATGTGGCTCCCAGCGCTGCTAGGCGGCAGGAGGAGGAAGAGCCAAAGCTCGAGCCAGAGAGGTCAAGCTTCAGCTGGAGCAACCGAGAAAAGGCAAAGCAGGCATTCAAGGAATTGCTAAGGGACAAGGTACTGCAACTTTGCATGGGATGATTTCTCAGTTAAGGGCTAGGGGGAATTTGTGGAAGTTTGAAACTCTTAATCATCCACCTGCTCACTTCCAGGCTGTCCCCTCCAATGCTTCATGGGAACAAGCCATGAAGATGGTGGTCACTGACCCCCGCTACAGGTAGGGCTGGGGAGGGGGAGCCCAGACAACCCCTAAAACCTATCCATGGGAACAACAGGGCTGGGGAAACTTGGAGTGATCCTAGTTCCCTTCAGGGATCGGGATGGGCAAGAGCCGGGAAGGTAATAGCCTGGGATGGGTGGGAGAGGGGATAAAAGTAGAGGACTGAGACACCCAAGAGATGACCGTGATCAAATGGAAATATTCAGGATTATAGGACCTGGCAAAGGCTCATCGGTGATTTAGACGCCACTGAAATGAATGGGCATCCCTACCCTCAGTACCTCAGCCCTTTCCGTGTCCCCTTCCCTTCATGGCCTCTGCTGTGTTCATACCTACTACTGACTGATTTCCTACCTACCATTGGGTTGATTACCAGTGCTTCCTGAGTTGTGACTTGTAATGCAGGTAATTTGGGCTGACTTACCCTGACCCTATCTTCTCCATCCCAGTGCTCTGCCAAAACTAAGTGAGAAAAAGCAGGCATTCAATGCCTACAAAGCACAGCGGGAGAAAGAAGAAAAGGAAGAGGCCCGTTTGAGGGCCAAAGAGGCCAAGCAGACCCTTCAGCACTTTCTAGAACAGCATGACCGTATGACCTCCACTACCCGATACCGGTGAGGGTCTTAGGGGTGGAATGCTCAGGTGTTCCCAGGGGATGAACTGTATCTAGAACATACCGTTTCAGGGGGACAGTGCCTTCTGCCATCTGACTTCATAGTCTACCTGTATAACCCTAGGCGAGCTGAGCAAACGTTTGGGGAACTGGAAGTTTGGGCTGTAGTACCTGAGAGGGACCGTAAGGAAATATATGATGATGTCCTCTTCTTCCTTGCCAAGAAGGAGAAGGTAATACTTATCAGCTGAGATCCTTCCAATACCCTTTCATTCTAGTTTTCCTGGTCCTGCTTCAGTCCTCTTGTTACTCATTCAGTTCCCTAGGTCTTGACTCAGAAGTAGTGGCCGCTTAGTTATACTATATTTTGCATAGTCCATAAGTTAATCCATAAGTGTGTTTTGGACAGCCTCTGGCCCATGTTTTTCTCATAGTATCCATCAGATCCTTTTTTTGTTTCCTTCCTTTCTGGTCCCAAGCAGGGCCCCATCTTGGGAAAATAAATTGTTGGTCTTTATCCCTCTGTCTCCTGGCCTCAGACCCATAAATAGAGCCTTGGGTTTCCCATCCTCTCCCCTAGACATGTTTTCTAACCATTCCCTCCTTTTCCATCATCTCAGGAGCAGGCTAAACAATTACGTCGCCGCAATATCCAGGCTTTAAAGAGCATCCTGGATGGAATGAGCAGCGTCAGCTTCCAGACTACTTGGTCCCAAGCTCAGCAGCACCTCATGGACAACCCCAGCTTTGCCCAGGACCACCAGCTGCAGAGTGAGCCCAGGGCCTCGACACCCCTCCACCCCTCCCCCTTCCCCAGGGACCTCCTGGGACCCCTGGCACCTACCTGGCCCTTTTTCCCTTGAACCTCTTATGTTTATCTTGGACTTCTCAGGAGCACCTAATGTTCTGAACTTCCTGGGACTCCCAGCACCCTCCATATCCCTAGTGCCCTCAGACCCCCTGAGATTCCCCTGTACTTGCCCGGACTCTAGGGCTCCCAGACTCTTTTCAAGACGCCCTGGAACATCCCTCTCCCTTCCACTGAGATTCGCTATGGCCCTGAAGGCCATGTAGCCTAGTAGGAAGAGCCTTAGGCTGGGACATTCAAGAAGACTTGAATGCTGATGAGGATTTTTGTAGCTCAGATGAATAGAATCTTAACTTGGCTTAACAATATGGACCCTGTTGGCCACACATAATACAAACTGTTGTTGGCAAATCTCTTGATGATATGAGAAGTGCCACATTCTGGAGTGGCAAAGCCTTATTAAAACCAATTCCATAAAAATGTCCTGCTAATTCATGTGAAGCCCCTTCAGTCACTGCTCTAACCCTCTTGTAGGGTCAAATACCTGGACTTTTTTTTTCATGTATTAACAATTCCTTCCCAAATCCTCCATCCCAATTGCCTTTCCCACCAGACCCTTCCCTGTTGACAGTGCCACCTTTTGGGGTCTCACTTTTCCTCACCCTGGGTGCCCTTGGGAGACAGTGGGGAAAGCATCCTTGTAGTACTGGGGGTGCTGGGTTCTAAGAGGGTGCCCTCTACCTCCCTGCAATGTCTGCTGAGCCTGCTCCCTGCGGGCAGACATGGACAAGGAGGATGCGCTGATCTGCTTTGAGGAGCATATCCGAGCGCTGGAGCGAGAGGAAGAGGAAGAGCGTGAACGGGCACGACTTCGGGAGAGGCGCCAGCATCGCAAGAACCGCGAAGCCTTCCAGGTAGCCCTCTTGGCCTCATGATGGGCATTGACCCTAGATCTGACCCCTGGGAACCTTCAAGCTACTGCTTTGCTTCCTGCTCTGCTCCCTCTTCTGCTCTTTGAGTCCCACTGTATATACTCCCAGCCTTATTCTTGCTGTTTCAGCTTCTCTAGAAGCAGAGAGCACCACATAAGCACCAAAGATCACAGGGCTTGGAACGAGGGGAGCATTTTATAGGCAGTGGGGTCTTTGATGGGCTGTTCCTAAACTCTGGGGTGGCAATGTTGGGGATGTGCTTACAGGGAGCTGGTAGGGGTGTGTCAGGTTCAGACAGGTTTCTATGACTTTGTTTCCCTATCTGTTTCAAATTTCCTTCCTCTCTTTCTACCTCTGCATTTCACCATCTAGGTATCCTCTCTCTACATGTTTTCCCCTTCTTTCTCTGCTTATCTGTCTCTATCTCCATTTCTCTCTCAATCTCCTCATCTCTCTCTCTGTCCCTGTCCCCATAACTGGCCTTTCCCTGCTCAGACCTTCCTGGACGAGCTGCACGAGACAGGGCAGCTGCACTCCATGTCTACCTGGATGGAGCTGTACCCAGCGGTCAGCACCGATGCCCGCTTTGCCAACATGCTGGGCCAGCCGGGTAAGGCAGCCGGGCTTTCCCTTCCCGGCTCCCTGCCCCTGACCGGTTCTCTGCATCACCTCTCCCTTGCCCTGCCCTTAACTTCATTCCCTAGACCTCAGGAAGGTGCCACCAGCCAGGTCCCCTCCCCCCTCCCTGCCTCCTCTGCAGGCTCCACCCCTCTGGATCTCTTCAAGTTTTATGTAGAGGATCTGAAGGCCAGATTTCATGATGAGAAGAAAATCATTAAGGACATCCTTAAGGTAAGAGGGACCTGGGAGGGTATTAGAGCTGACCCAATTCTAACTTATCAAGTAAACTATAAACTAATAATGCTTTAAGGAATCCTTCTTGGGGGTATTTTTTTTTTAGCAGAGGGACAAAGCCTTAAGACAAAAGAAAAAAGCTCTTAATTGTGAAATTTCAGGAATTGGGCAGAGGAGGTATTTTGAAGGGGAGAGGGCCCTTCTCAGCAGTCTTTGGCCAACCTTGGACCAGGGTATCAGAAAGCCTAGTTTTTAATATCATGCCCTCCATTTGCTTAATCCATAGGATCGAGGTTTCAGTGTGGAAGTGAACACAGCCTTTGAGGACTTTGCACATGTCATCAGCTTTGACAAGAGGGCTGCTGCACTGGATGCTGGCAATATCAAGCTGACCTTCAACAGCGTGAGGGGGCAGGGTTGGGGTAGGGCAGAATGGGGGCCAAGGAGAGGACAGTTGAAGTGAATTAGGATGTGAAAGATGCAATGAGGAAGAGTTGTTTTCTTTTAGGCAAGGCTGGGGCACAATTGTCAAATACTTTCTAGTCCTCTTCCTTCCTATTGCCCATTCTCATATACTCGTCTTTGAGGCAGCTGCATTTCAGGGCTTATGGTACCCAGTAGCTTGAGCGAGTGGGAGGAACCCAGATTGCCAGAGGTGAGCCCAGGCTCCTCAGGTTCCCCCTCTGGAGTTGTGATATATGGGAAAGAGAACCCTGCCTTAAAAAAACCTATTACAGCTTTGCCTCCCCCCTACCTCGTGTTTCTCTGCCCAGGTGATGCTTCTGCCTGCTCCTCTAGGCTTTTCCTGGCTGGAAATCTTAAGTGACCCTAGATGATATCTTTTATACCTTCAGCTCCTGGAGAAGGCAGAGGCACGAGAGCGGGAGAGAGAGAAGGAAGAAGCACGGAGACTTCGACGTAGGGAAGCTGCCTTTCGGAGCATGCTGAGGCAAGCTGCCCCTGCCCTAGAGCCTGGCACTGGCTGGGAGGAGGTGAGGAAACTAACTGGACACCACACTTTTCATGAGGTTACATTACATGACTTCCTTCTTGCTCCAAAGATAGTGTTTGATTTGCTCCCCAGACCCCTTATGCCTGGTTACTGCCTCCCCCAAGCTTTGCTTGGTCTTGAATTTGCATTCTCATCTACACGCTTGGCTCTCTTGTTCCCCCGACAAGGTCCGAGAGCGCTTTGTGTGCGACTCTGCCTTTGAACAGATCACCTTGGAGTCAGAGCGGATACGCCTCTTCAGAGAGTTTTTACAGGTGAGGGGGTGAAAAGCATTGCCTCTCTGTTGCCTTTTTGTGGTTCTCTGGCTCTGCCACTATCCCAGACTTTGCCTAGGCTAACCTGAGTGACTTCTTATCCTTAAAACCTTTCAGGGAGCTAAGGGGATAGGAAGATGGGTGGGCAGGTACTGTAAGTAAATGAGGGAACATGTCCTAAGGCTGAAAGGTTGTTGTGAGGCAGAGGAGAGGTACTTCTGGAGCTATTCTCTTCTTCCTCCTTCCCCATCAGAGTGAATGCCAGCATTTTCACATCAAAGGCAGAAAACATGGCAAAAAGGGCAAGAAACATCATCGAAAGCGATCCCATTCACCCTCGGTGAGTTGTCGGAAAATATGGTTGGGATGAGGCAAAGACCCTGTGGGTGGGATAGGGATCATTTAGAAAGTAGGACAAATATTCTTATTTCTCCACCATCCTTCTCCTTTCCATCTTCAGGCTTTCTGAAGGCCTTTTCCTCCCCTTATCTCTCCAGGGCTCTGAATCTGAGGAGGATGAGCAACCACCCCTTCTTCGGCCCTCTAAACGAAGAAAATGGAATCCCTCTGAGTCAGGCTCTGAACCTTCATCTTCACTCGATTCAGCTGAGAGTGGGGGTGGCCCTCTTGGGGGCCGGGGCTCTCCCTCCAGCCGCCCCCCTCTTGGAGCAGGCAAAGTCACTTAATAGAGCCTATTGTGGGGGAGTAGAGAACCCTAGGAATAGCTGTATGAAATAAAAGGGGGAATAAAAAGATGTTTGTCAGTGGAAGAGAAAGCTGAAGGAGGGAATCAATGACAGAGTTACATGCTGTGGAATTCATTCAAGGAAGAAGGCTCACTGTTTTTTTAGATCCCTTGAGGGTAGAGCACTTTGTAAACCTTAAAACACTATATAAATGTGAGTTTGTTATTATTGAGGGTTGAAAAGGGAGGATGGGCCAAAACTGCATAGGAGAATCTGAGGTTAGAAGGCAGAAGGAACTTTACTACTATAATATGGGTGAAACAAATGGAGAAATGAGAGTGGGAGAGGCTGAAGGCTCTAGACAACACTAAAGGCGTTTTAGAATTAGAAGGACCCATCTCTTTGGAATGGCTGTAGGAACATTTCTTCTTGGAGGCAAGGAGAAGGATGAGATGGCCTGGGGCTAGACTAATTAAGTGTCTAGACTTCCTCTCTTCCCCAAGAGAGGTTGGGGATACTGAGCCACCCTCTTCCAAATCTAGATCATGGCTTCCGGAAGTCAAAGAAGCCGAAGAAGAAAGGCAAGAAGAAGAGGCACAAGTCGGTAAATGGGGAAGGGGTACTGCAGGCTCAGGGGCAGTGGTTCTCAGTTCATTTTACTAGAGAGCAACAGTAATTCCTTTGTGCCTCTGGCTCCTCCCCCTTAGAACCAGCCCTAGACTCAGTTTCCGTGTCTTCTTTTTGGGCCCCTGGCTTCCCTTCATTCCTGCCCTTCACTAGGAACTGAGCAGTTATGTGGTGTGGTCTTACAGAACAGTCCTGAGAGTGAAATAGAGCGAGAGAAAGAGAAAGGAAGCAAGGAAATGGAAGAGAAAGAACGAGAACGGGACAAAGAGAGGGAGGCCCGGAGGCCAGAGCCCCGGAATCGGTCCCCTGGCCTTGGACTTAAGAAAGAGAAGGTGAGGGGGGCAGGGATCCCCCATCAGGGTTCTCTGCATTTTTGCCATCGTGCCATGCAGTGCTTTCTCTGCTTATGGTCAGCTTGTGCCCTAACAGCTTAGGGTCACCAGTCAGTCAGTGCCTTTGCCCTTACAGACAGGCTGGGACACATCAGAGAGTGAGCTGAGTGAAGGGGAACTGGAACGGCGCCGCCGGACACTTCTACAGCAGCTGGATGATCAGCAGTGACCCCGATACTCACTCTCCCCTTGTGGGACTGTGTGAAGCCTGTGTTCCTAGTACCACCCTTGTTAGCCAAGCTCCCCAGCCCAGGACTCCTTCCTCAGTCTGATCAATGCCCGCTGTCCCTAAAGCATCCTGTTCCTGTTTGGCAAAACCCCTCCAAAGGCCAGCGTCAGCACTATAAGGTTGCCCCAGCGGCTCTTCAGAGGCTCCCCTCTTTGTCATCTTGAACATCCAGTATAGTCCCTGGCATCACCCCTACTCCCTTGTCCAGGCCTGATGGGGTTAGGCAGCGCCAATATGAGAGTGAGGAGGTATGGCAGGGGGGAGTTGTGCCACTACTACTTGTCATTACCTCTTTCCCTAAGAAGGTTCATTGTGTGAGAGAATTGCAGTTTGCCAATGGGCACTGAGCCAGTTGGGAAGGGGGTGGGGGGAGGAGGGAGACATTCTAGGCCATTCAAAGTAGCTCTCTGCCCCTTACCCCTCCTACCCTGGCCCAATGGCGCTACCTCTTCCTCTCTCCAACCTGGGAACTCAGTGTTTGTTTTTTTTTTAATGATTAATAATGACAATATTTATAACATGGCTACAGACTCCTGTCTTTAAATGGTTAAGGCGGGGTGGCAAGGGAGAGGAAGAGAAGGTTTGGTCAATAAGTGTAGAATGAGACCTATAAACTCAATGGATGCTACACCCCCTAAAGCCAGCAGGGGGGAGTATTTTATCATCAACCAACCTAATATGTGTTCCTAGAGTCAGTCCAAGGCACCATTTGGAGTCTGTTCCTTGTTAACCAGCTCATGCCTGTCACTACTTACTTTGTGTTGAGCAGAAAGAAGTCGGTGCTCCAAGGAATATAGGGGTACTGCCCCTAACACCACATCCCTGGGCCAACCCATGACCCTAAGGGTAAAGAACTCAGACACACAGTGATGCTCTAAGCTTTTGTTGGCATTCGGGGAGCATATAGATAGATAGAGATATATACACATAGACACACAAGACAAGTAGGGATGGAATGTTTTCCATATACAAAATGGGATGCATAACCTACATTCCCTTCCAGGGGATAGAAAAAGGGAGGGAGCTAGAAGGACAAGGAGGAGATATTTGGCTCAAATAGAAAGCCCTAACCTGGCAAAGCAGTACATAGGCTTTTCTGTTGTTTTCTTCCCTTAATACTTAGCGTTCAGAGGCAGTATGGCAAGTCCTTTGTCTGACTGTCCTTTACTGGCTGTGTGACTATGCCAAGTCATTTACCTGCCCAGGGCCTTGGGCTGCTCAAGACTTTTAAGTTGCAAAACAGGTGCTGATCTAAATTAGCAATTTCCTCACTAGAAAATCACAGGTTTGGTCCATTCCAATGCTTAGCCTGCTGCTGTAGATGCCCCCCTCCTTTACCTTCAACAGGTCAGGCAATCCCAATTATTTCCTCTTTCCCCAGCTCTGTCCTTAGTCTCCACTCAGAAGCCAGGCAGTGACCAGATTTGGACAGGTAGAAAAGCCTCCACCATCAGTACTAATGAGCCCAGAAGCTGGCTTAACAACCTACCCTGTTTTGACCCCAGGCACTGGAGGAATATTTTCTCAGCCTCCAGTGTTCTGGCAGCCATCTAAACCCAAGGGTCTAGAAGAAAATAACTCTAGGACTTTTCTCCCCATCAGCTCATACTCTGGGTTTTGTCTCTGCCCTTCCTCCAGTCAGGATCTAGCCACTATCATTTGTTCCTTCTCTTTTTCATGCCCTTGGGTTGAGGCCTAGGGCCCTGGGCCTAAGTTCTCAGGAAGTGCTGAAGCTGACATCTCCACCCTGATCCAGCTAGGGGCTGTGCCCACTCCAAACAAGGGGCTGAGCTGCCTTGAAGGGATTAAGAATGCCCTAGCAGGGCAGGTGGTTAGAGGCCTTAAGAGCAAAGTGCAGTAAAAGACAATGCATGGGTCCTGGGTCCTAGGCAGGGACTTGGCCTGGGGAATCTGATTCCCACAGAGAAGATGACTACTGTCTCCCTTTCTGGACCAGAAGCCAATGGGAAGCTAGTCTCAAGGCCTGGGATGGGAACAGGAAGTGACGGGATAAATGTGGCGGTCCCAGCTTGGGAGCCACTGCCAGTTCCAAGGCTCCGGATCAACCCCCTTCAACTTGTAGAGACGAACTTGAGGGCCTGAAGTGCTTCCTTCTCCGTGATTGGTGCCTCAGTGGGGACCTGGGGCTCGGGCCAGGGCATAGCTCCAGGCCCAGTGGTGCAGGCCTGTGGATGGAAACAAGCATCTTACCGAGCAGGCCATGGCAAAGGTGTGCCATCTTCAAAAGCATCCATTTGGTCCCTACTCCCCTGCAAATAAGTCTCACTAGACCCTGTAAGGGTTTAGGCTGCTGTTGCCTTGCTAGGTAGACCAAAGGCCAGGATGGAATAGCATTAGCTGAAAAAAGTAGTATAAAGACTACTGAGGAATTTTAATGGTTAAAGGGCAGTGGAACTAGGGAGAATGGTTCTTGCCACTGGACAAAAATGAGAATAATTAAGAGACAGAATCAGCAAGGAAATCCCAGGCACAGAATAGCTGCCAGGGAGCATGATAGCAAGAATGCATTTGTTCTTCCAGCTGGAAGCTATTCTATTATGTTAAACCATAAGTCCCCAATTCCCCAGTCCCCCCAATAAAGTGCTTGCCTTTGACCACTAGGCCCCTCTGCTTCACCAGTCCAAAGAAGCTTCCTGATGCTGTCTCCTCTGACATAGCTCCAAAGCCCCAGCCTTTGAATCTAAGACCCTTTTTCCTCAGAATTTCAAAGAAGCCCAATCCTAAGAAAGCATGCAGGGGGAAAGTGGTGCCCAGAGCAAAGGGACATGCAAGGACAGAGAGTGATCTTAACAGCTGGGTACTAACAGGGAATGGATCTGAGTCATGCAGCAGACATCTCCAGGGGATGGTCATGCAGAGTTGGGCAGCTTAGGTGCCCAGTACCTGTCAGGGGCTCCCAGCCTTGGGGGCTAACAGTTTGATTCATCATGATGGGCTGCATCGCAGAAGAAGCGTGAGCCCCGCTTGGCAGTGCGGGCTGTGAAGGGGACACTCTTCAGCACTGCAGCCGGCAGGAGAGAGAAGACACTGATCAGACCCCAAGTGAATGGGGATGTAGGAGGTGGGTAGAGGACGAACAACTGGGCAACCTAGCACAGCACAGTCGAGTTCAGTGCTGGCTCATGTGGAGCGCTGGGCAGGAGCCCTATGACGGAAAGGAGTCTCACCTGTGATAATATCTTCGATGGTGCCATCCTTGCCCTCATAGACAGGCCGGTGCTCCTTGGCCTGGCGCCGCCGAAGCTCTGCAATCAATTCTTGCTGCTGCCACTTGTTTCGTTGGGATGGAGTCTGGGAGGAGAAGGAAACGCACCATAACCATCATCCTGACCTGGCCTGGAGCCCCTGCTCAAAACTCAGTCTGAGAAGTAACCAGGACTCCCTTTTGTCCTCGTACTCTATCCTCATGTGTCCACAGCAAGGCACAGGAATCTCTTTAGCCCCTTTCCCTTTATCTGGTCCCTGCATGACCCAAGGCAGGTTACTTAAACCCTCTCTGGGCCTCATTTTTTCACCTGAAGAATGAGAAGGTTGAATGAGATGACCTTTAATGTTGGATGAGAGGTCCCTTGTAGCTCTATGATCCCTTTCCCTCGCTAGGCTTTTATCCCCTAGACTACCTGGGGGCCCACTCTACCATCCTGGTCTTGGCCATCCACCTTTACTTTCCCCCTGGCTTTCAGTTCCACACTATTTCTGATACTTTATTCCTCCCTTCCTCCCTTAAACAAACACCCCCCACACACACTTCTCTGCCCCACCCACCTTGGCATCCAGTTTCTTAGCCTCCTGAGCCAGCAGCTTCTCCCGCATTACTTCTTCCTGCTTTTTTCGTGCCTCATTTTCCTGCTCTGCTTCCTGGGAACCAATGGGATTGAGGTATGGGGGTGAGAGGAATCGAAGCGGGGAGGGCTGGGGTGGAGGCTGCTGGTGATGCTGACTGGACCACATTAACCCCAGGTGGCCACCCACTGAGGGGCATTTCCTGCCCCAAACAATTACAGGAAGGGCTTGGGTCCCCACCCTGCCCACCACTCCCTAGCCAAGGGGCCTTTCAACAGTATGGAACTCCCACCTCCAACCCCACTGGTGAAGGAGGAGCTAAAGCTGAAGCGCAGCGCCCCTGCCCCTCAAACCGGGGCTTCCCTCTCACTAATGAGCCTTCTTCCTCCATACCTTGTAAGAGCGGATAAACCGAACAAATACTGGAAAGAATACAGAAGGAGGAGTTGTCTTGGGGCTTTCGCCAAAGTATCGTACAACTGCATTGTAAGCCTCCTGGAGAAAGGAAGTGAAAAAAAGGGGTCAGCATGGAGCGGGCAGCAAGAAGGCCAACTCAAATACAGGAGAACCAAAATCTCAGAACGTGGAAAGCAATACACTCTAACCTGCTGTGAGTCAAAATAGAATAGAGGAATCTCATTAGGGCAGTTAGGAAGACTTAAGTTCAAATCTAGCCTCAGATAACTTGCTAGCTCAGTGACTCTGGGAAAGTCACTTAACCTATTTGCTTTGGTTTCCTCCTCTGTAAAATGGGGATAATAAACAGCACCCACCTCCCAGGATTGTTGTGAGCATCAAATAAGATAAGTGCTTAGCACAGTGCCTGGGACATACTAAGTATTATATAAATGTTAGCTATTGTTATTATCCCTACTTTGTATTTGTGTGTCTGCCCTGCAAGAATGGGCCCTGTATTGGGACAGCACACTTTGTAGAGTTCTACCCACCACCCCCATCAGCCCCACTCCCCACAAAATAAAAGAAAAAAGTTGCACACAAGTGTTTGATAAATGCTTTTTGATGGTGGTGGTGAGGAAACTCATCAGGAGCCAAATGGAGAAATGAGTGCTCCTCCCCTCCACCGCCTTGTTTTCCTTGCCCAAGGCCCCACCTCCGCTGTCCTGGCATCTCGCTGAAGCTTGTCCAGCTTGCCCTCATTCGCACTGAGGAAGTTACGGAGGACACTGTTGTCATGAAGGCTGCACTCGCGCCGGATCAGCTCCATTCCTCGGCCCAGCTCCTTCACATCCAGCAACACATTCTCTAAGGACACTGTGGACACCAGAGCCCCGGGCTGAGGACATACATGAGAACCAGCATTCCCACCTCCCTGCCCAGCCCACTTCACCTTGAGGGGAAAAGCTGCCTTCAAACAAGATTTGTTGCTTTCACTTTCCTCACCTTTCTCGTCCTCTGCAATTTCATCGCCTGAAACTGCTCTCTCCAAAGTTACCTTAACTGCCAAACTGAATGGCCTCTTCTCAGTCCTCCACCTTCTTGACTTCTCTGCAGCCTTGTACACTGTTCGCCACCCTCTCTTCCTCAATACTCTCTCTTTTCGAGTTTTCATGATGCTACTTCTTCTGGGTTCTCACCTGATAACTGTGAATATGACCCCAGACTCTGGCCTGGGCTCTATTTCCTTCTCTCCCTATGCTCCCACTCACCTTATCAGCTCCCGTGGGCTTAATCATCATCCACATGCAAATGGCCCCATAGTCTCCCTCGTTTCTCACCCAAACTATCACAATAGCTCCCCACACAGTGCCCCTCCCTCACGGCTAAAGGAAAAGACCATCTCGGTAAGCTTAGAACTGATTCCGCAGGTAGCTCCCTGTCCTGTAACATTTTTAACAATACTCTGGGTAAAGACAAGGATGGCATGCTTATCTGCAGATGACACTGAGCTAGGGAAGGACAAGTAGCAGATGAGTCAGACCTAGAACACTGGACCAAAAAAATAAGGCAAAATGTAATAGCTATAAATTATGGCAAAATCTTACAGTTGGGTTTTTTAAAAAATCAAGTTCTCAAAAACAAGGAAGGGAAAGGTTTTTAAGTGGATTGACTATAAAACTCAAAATTAATCAACAGAGAGATAAAACAGCCCCCGAAAAGTCTACATTAAAAGAAGAAGGGTGTCCAGAACAAGGAATGAGATTGGTCTGCTGTACTTTGACCACATCTGGAGTGTCTGGGGCACTATATTTATTTTAAAAGAACATCAGCAAGTACAGGTGTCGAATTAGCTAGATGATGGGCATGAGATAATGCCATATAAAGATGGATTGATCTGAAGATCCACAACCACAGGACTCTTTCCTGATCACACACACACACACACACACACACACTCCTTTTACTTTGCACATACTTAGATATGTATATGCTGTCTCCTCAATAGAATGTAAGCTCTTTGAGGACAAGGAATGTTTCATTTCTCTTTGTCTTTGTACCCTCAACGTCTAGTAGACAGCCTGGCACAAGGCGGGTATGGATAAAGGCTTTGTTGGACTAACTGAAGAATCTAGCCAGAGGAAGCAGTCAGGTGTCAATCCTGGGCTTCCCAGGCTTCTATTCATCCTAGACACTGGCCTCTGCAGGCAGATCTGGGAACCACCACTCACTGGTCACCCAGAAAGCCAAGCCAAGTCTACCTATTAAGCAAGAAATGATTTGGACAGTGACCTCATGCCCTGGTCCCATCTACATTCTGAAACAAGATCTCTTCTGAGGAGAAAATAGGATCATATCTTTAGAGATTTAGGTCTATTTTCCAATAAGGGAAATGAGGCCAAGAAGTAAAATGACTTGTTCAGTCACCGAGATGAGAAGCGGAAAAGGTAGAACGTGGACCCCCACCCTCAGACTCCAAACGTAGTGCCCTTTGCAGGAAGTTCTGAGATAACTACCTCTGAGAGCACCCCTGCCTACTCTTCTGTCCAGGTCCATCTGAACAGCAGGCAAGGAAAGACAGTTTTTAAAAATACCTTCCATTTGGAACAGCACCTGAAACTTTTCTTAAGCACTTTCATATACATCATTAGAAAAACAAACCCTGAATCTACCAAACCAAGCCTAAAGGAGCAAGGAGTAAATGGGCAGTTCTTTTCTCTGCCCCCCACTCCACAAAGCTAGGAAGGGCTGGGCCAGGGCCCTGTTCCTGGAGGAAGGCTCCCCTTTGGGCAGCCCCAGCCATGGCCCCCGCGGAAAACTTTGAAGTAGTCAAAAGGAAAAGAAAAAAGAAAGAGAACAAAGGAGCTACAAGTGCCCCCTGCTCCCCCTCCTCTTCGCTTCCTGGGATTGTCCTGGAGCTGAGACAGCAAGGGAGGCGTCACACAACTCAAGGGCCCTGGGCTCAGGGAAGCCTGGTTCTTCTCACCTGCCGCAGCCTTCTCCACAAAGTGCAGCTCATGCCAGAAGCCAGCCAATTCTGGGTACTTCTCTTTCACAGTCAATGCAATGAAATGTAACAAGGTCAGCTTCCGGTCAGTAGATTTGGTGTCCAATAGCTATGGGTGGAGATGAGACAGGGTTGAACATAATGGTGTTGAGCACAGATGGGAGCATAGGCTTCCTTTGCATGTTTGCTAATCCCAGAGCCACCAACCTCCTCCCATCATGTGTTCCCTGGAGTCTCCACCTGCTCTAGCTCCATCCTTACCAGATCCAGGCTCTGCAGCTTGAAACCGTACACTGCACCCCTCTTGCTGCTGTTCATGTAGTTCCCCAGAGCAAGGATTATCTGCCAAGAAGCCACAGAGGAGATAGGAAGCCCTGCTCAGGTAGGCCTCTTCCTACTTTGCCATAGCACCCTTGCAAACACGCCAGGGCCCACTTCCCTCCTCCCTGTCAGCCGGTGGGCCTCAGCCTACCTCAAGCATCTGCTTCAGCCTCTGAGAAGACTTGACGGAGGCAGACGCTGCGATGATGGCATTGAGTTGCTAGAAGGAAGGACAGAGCAGCTGAGTTAATTGTGGGGCTAGAGGGAGGGGGCTGGGCGGAACGACTGAGTGGACAGGCAGCACAGGACACTCTGGGATGGCAACAGGGTTTGAAGAGGCTTAATGGGGGATGACAGCAGAAGCTGGGAAGGAGCTGGTACCGGTGTGAGCATCTGCAGGTTGTCCTGGAAGTTGCCCAGGAAGGCCATACCGGCCATGCGCTGGGTCAGCCGCTCCACCTTGCTGAAGAGCAGCATGAAACGGTCCTCAGCTGCCAGCTCTTCTAGGGGCTGCCGTTCCCGCTCATACTGACGCAAGAGCTTCACCTCAGCCTCCGTTGGCAGAAAACGCATAAGACACTCCACAAAGTCCACGGGTAGCGTCTGCAGGTCAAACCTGAGGCCAAACAAGAGGCGGTCGCAGGCCCCTTGGATCTATCCACCATTTCTACCACCTTCTCAGATGGAACTTCCATCCATCCCACCCCTTGCTCCCACCACTTCCCCCCCTCACCACAAGCCCATGGGGAGAGAACGGTGAACCATAACTAAGGGAGGTAATTCCCACTGGGACATGGGCAAGGAAAAGTTCTAGGATCATTAAAGACCAGGGGCTGCAGTTCCCAAAGTTGCCTCTCTGGGAGGCAGTGAAAATGCCCAAGGAGCAAGCTGAAGGAGGGAGGGTTTCCTGGCATCCTGGGCTGACTCTAACCTGCCCCACCTGACTTAGCTCAGATGGGATGAGGAAGAGGACTTGGGGAGTGGAGTGGGGAGAGAGAAAAGGAGAAGAAGAGCCAAGGCAGTGTGGTTGCCTACGTATGGATTGCTCTGCAGATTTCCTCGGCTGAGCGGCCTGCCTTTCGTAGAGTTATCGCCAGGTTCTTGGCTCGATTGGCCTCCAGCAAAGTAACTTTGCTGGCTGCTTTTTGTGAGGTTTTGCTCTTGGAGCAGACAAGATCAAGAGCAGGACCCTGTGCCTTTGTCTTGAACAGTTCCTCAAACTTGTCCAGGTCCAGATCCTGGTGGAAACAAGGGAGATTATCTGGCTGTCCTGGCTCCACCACTGCCCTCCCAGTTTCAACCAAGCTTTTGGCTATCAGGCACCATTCCCAAGTGATGGCCATCTCCCAGCCCAATGGACGGAATGGACAGATGGGATTAGCTGAGGCAAAGTTAGTATTTTGGGGCCCTTAAAGCCTTCCTTCCCTCTGAACCCAAACCCCGTCTCACTTCTAAGATCTTCTCATCATCAAGTTCACTGAAGACAGTGCCACTGATCTGGTTGGGCTTCAATGCTGTCCAATTAAATACAGGCAGACGGAACTTGGTCTTGATCGGTTTCTTGATACGGATAGCTGGCATGGATGAGAGGCAGTGAAAAGTCATTGGAGGAATTTAAAGTCATTTTTAGGGGCAGCTAGATGGCTTGGTATTTGGAGTGTTGGGTCTAGAGTCAGGAAGACCCGAGTCCAAATCTGGCCTCAGACACTTACTAGCTGTGTGAACTTTGGCAAGTCATTTAGCCCGTTTGCCTTAATCCACTGGAGAAGGAAACGGCAAACCACTCTAGTATCTTTGCCAAGAAAACCCTGTGGCCCATGAGGCCAGAAAGTATTGGACGTGAATGAACAACAAAGCCATTTTTCCTGTTGCCCCAAATTCTAGCCTTCCTGTCCCACCACCGAAAGTTCTGATGGCTCTTACCTGACAAGCCCACAGTCAAGACCACAGAAGGAGCAGCTCCAGGGAGAGGTGGGGCAGGAGGACATTTTTCTGAGGGAAGAAAAGGAAGAAGAATGATAGGGAAAATGCCTTCCGGTCTTTCCCTCCTCCATAACTTTTAACTCAGAAGATTTCTAGATAAACAGCTACTATAGCAACCCTCAGTTAACCCACATTCTATTGATTCCCTCTAGGATAATGTGGAAGTTTTTCCTTGTCTCTAGATTAAATTCCCCTTTCCCTCTTTTTCTGTCCATGGAGACAAGAGTGCTAACAGGTTAATCTCTTTGATGATCTTAAAGACAACCCTCATGTCCTCCACTCAGCTGTTTGGTTTCTAGTTCTTTAGCCTTTCCTTACAGCTCTATTATCTAATGTATTAACCATTTTCACAATGTCTACTTTGTTTTAAAAAAAGTAATGAATAATAGATCTCTATATGAATAAATAATAGATCATCATTACTGATGTGGCTTCTGCCTTAGGTACTTCCCTAAATAATGGAACTCACTGCATCCCAAGGACATGGTTACCTGGAAGTGGGGGTGCTGGAGGTGGAAGAGGTGGAGCTGGCGGCGGGGGTAGGGGCAGTGTCTCTTCTGGGGGTGAGGGTGGGGCTACCAGGTCGAGGTCTGATGGGAACACACTTTCATTGAGTTCAGTAGGGCCCACCCTGGTGAGATCACTGCTCATCGACTCCAAAGCCTGAGTATGTGGATCTAGGTGGCACCTATGATGAAAGGCTTCCTCCTTCTCCTTGATAAGCCTCCTAAGAGTGTGTACCTGGTGATTCGTGTTTTCGTAGGTCTCCTGCATAGCAGACAAAGTTAACGAGGTGGGAGAGGTAGAGCAGAGAGTTGGCAGAAGTTGCCCCTGGGACCTGCATTAGGGCAAGGGATGCCCCAGTTCAGGGATTTTCTACCTGAGAGGTTCTTAATGAGTCTCTATCAGGGTGCTCAGAGGAGCAAAGCTACTGAAATGGGAATAGGAAAGGCCTAGAGCAGAGTAAGGGAGGTAAAGAGAACAAACTCTAAAGGAGTAGAGTTGACTTCATAGCTTTATGAAAATTAATGCAAACTGAATCAGCATAAAGAACACAAGTGGCAAAACAGAAGAGACACACTTCAAAATGGAATGGCAAGGCCACCTCCATCTATGACACGTAGACTCAGTGGCATCTATTACCCTAACCCATCAAACAGCTCTAGATGGAGCTCAAGGAGAATGAGGCCCTACTAGAAAGAGCCCTAGGTTGGGAATCAGACAACTTGATAACTGGGCTTCAACCCTACTTCCACCCCTGACTCATCACGTGAAAGAGTCACACAATGACCCACTCTGGGCCTTGACTTCCAACTGGAGGGTGGTTTATTTCCCTCAGGGGGGGGGGGGGCGCCACAGTGAGAAATAAAAGAATTCAAAAGCTCTTTGGAAGTAAAAGGGTTACCAACATGCAAAAGGATTCCTGGGTCTTTCTGACTACTCCCTACGCTAACCCCAATACCTTGATATTTTCCAGCTCCTTCTCCCGCTGCAGCAGCTGCTTCTCCAGCTCTGCCACGCGCATCATGTTTTCATTTTCAAGATCCAGCAACTTTTCAGATAACTAAAGGAGAAAAAAGTAGGAGACCCAACCCAATTCCTGTAGCTCTGGGGATTCAAAGGAACTTGAATTGAAAAATACTGCCCATAGCCTCTGTTATCCCCAAGCTAAAACTGAGCTCCAACCCTGAACTTGTTACTCAGTGCCAAGTGTTGTTCACTCCCCCAAAGCACAAGCATGAGAGAAAAGTCTCCACAAGACTGAAGTCCTTGGGCTTCCCCAAAGGTCTCTTCTCATGGCCAACAGCCCTGATACAACTGTACGGGTGATCTTGGCATGACTGGTCATTTGCTTGCTGGAATTGAGCACCCTGCCAGACCCAAGGGCTGGTTCATTTCCATCACTGAGGTCATCTGTTGTGGCCTGAGATAGCTCCAGGAAATTAAGCCTGGTCTCAGTTTTTTCTGGTGTAGAGGATGTCTGAGAGAGACCAGGCTATTCCCCAGGGCTCTGGTTCCAATATAAGATGGCTGCAGGATATATTTTACTCCAAAACTACAAGTGGATAAAGCACTGGCCCTGGAGTCAGGAGTTCAAATCCAGTCTCAGACACTTGACACTTTCTAGCTACGTGACTTTGGGCAAGTCACTTAACCCCAATGGTCTCATTTAAAAAAAAAACACCAAAACTACTGAAATCCAAACCTTTCTCCACTTTGTCTCAGACAGCCAAAGGAGACGGCACTTACTTGGGAAATGTGCTCCTCCAGCTCCTCCACCTTCTCCAGTGCCACATTCTTGGTTTCAGCATCCTCTAGCAGTCCACCAACATCAAATACATTATCTAGGTATGCCTGAATCTGCACTTGCAACTTCTCACTCTCTGTATGCCTCGACTTCTAGGGAAGAGATGGAAAGTATGGGATGTAGAGTCAGGCATAGAGTTGAAGAATGACAAGAAAAGTCCTGAAGCTATCCTAAATGGAATAATAGATGTTTAGAATAGAGAGACGAGCAGGGAAGGACTAGTCCTGGATGGATGTCAAGGAATCTTGATCAAGAAGGATCAGGATTTAGAAAAGGCCATCAGATTTGGCAATTAAGAGATAACACTTGGTAACTAGAGAGATTCAGTTGAGGGATGAAGTTGGAAGTCAAATTTCAGAGAAGAAAGTGATAGGAAAGGAAATGGAAGCAATGAGTGTAGATACCCTTTTCAAGGAGGCTGGATGAGAAAAAAGGAGATACAGGACAACAGCTTGTAGAGATGATAGGGTCTAGTGATGTTCTTTAAGGATGGGGGGGCCTTGGGCATGTTTGTAGGCAGGAAGGAAGAAACTAGTCAACAGGGAGAAAATGAAGATTACAGAGATGGGGCTAACTATGAAGGCTATCTGCTGGGAAAGATGGGAGGGGATGGAATCAAGGACACACGTAAAAGGGGTTCATCTTGTTGAAGAGAAGTCCCACTTGTTAATCGGAAACTGGAATAAAGAAAATAGTGTAGGATGATGTCAATGAGTTAGCTGTGAGGTAGGCTCATGGCAAACGGCTTCAATTTTTTCTACAAAGTATGAGGCAAGATCTTTACTTGACAAGAGCTGGAGTAGAGGAGGTGCGGGAAGCTTGTTCCTTGAGTCCGCTACTCCATCTTTTTGCTTCATACCTGTGAGCTAGCTACCCTCCATTCCTGGAAGGCTCTGCCCCACAAACTCCACTTCTAACTGTCCTTGGCTTCCTTCTAGACTCAGCTTCAATACTACTTCTGCAGACTTTTACTGGTCTACCCAGCTACAGTGCCTTCCTCTCTCTCTCTGATTACCTCCTATCTATTCTGAATGTCTCCAGTCTATACCCAGTTATTCACTATACCTAGTTTATACCTAGTTATTTACACACTGTCTCCCTCACTAATACATGAGCTCCTTGAGGGCAGAGACTGCCCATTTTTGCCATTTATGTGCTAAGCATGGTGGAGTGTTTTTTGACTGACTGAGGACAAAGTTTACAACAGTGAGTCATATAAGGAATCGGAGAAGGAGGAATAAAAGAAGTGGAAATGGCCCGGTTGAGATTAGAGGACAAATTATTAGTGAGTTCAGTCAGCATCATTGAATGACCTTCTCCAGCTCTGCACATGAGAAGAAACAGAGTGAGCTGTGGTAAAGCATCAATCGGGAAAAGGAGCAATGGATGTGAGAGGACAGGACAGCACAGAAATGAACTAGTTCAGGGCTCAAGGATGGGGGCAAGAGTTTGTCCAGGAGCATAGATGACGGCCTGGGAAAGTCCTGAGGGGTGGAGGGAGTAGAGGTCACCATGAGGGTGACAAACAGGATTAGGCAGAATAAGGCTCTGGCAGAACAGGAATGATACAGCTATGAATGACTAGATAAAGGTATTTCAGATCATGGAACTGGAACATTTGTAGGTGATAGCAAAATCAAAGGTGTAACCAACGCTGTGTATAACAGAGAGAAAGGGAGAGATCATGGGAGTTGAGTAGACTGAGGTGCTCAAGGAAGCATTAACATTTATGTTGAAGTCTTTCAGGAGAGTGAGAGTAGAGGAAGGCACTGAACTGAGAAAGAAATAAAAATGTCCTAGGGGGTAGCAGATAACCACCAGGATCTGTAGTGGGTGATTAATTTGGATAGAGGGAACTTCAAAGGAGCAGAGGTTGGTGAGTGATGGCAGCAGAAAAGCAACAGGAAACAAGGAGCGTTGTAAGTCCTCCTCCGGGGATCGTCGAGTCAGGGACTACGAGAGAAGATGTGAATACGTCTGAATGTATTATGACTACTGAAAAAATGGCCAGGAAGGCTGTATCACCAGGGGTAAGCAGCTCTCTGAGTGCTGGATGATAGAAGGAGCATGAGAGGAAGAGAGGGAAGAAGAAGAATCTGTTAATTATGAAAGGCCTCATAAAATCTGGTTGTCAAGTACTCACTTCCCAGGATGGTGGCAAAGATCAAAAGCGATGATGTTTGTAATGCCCTCAGCACAGTGCCTGGCACATAGCAGGCACTTCAGAAATGCTTGTTTCCTTCCTTCTTTCCTTCCCCATCCCTAAAAACTTGGGTCAGACTGAAGAATTCTTTGAGTGGAGAATCTTCTATTGCCAATTGATGCAAAGCCTCAAGCTATGTCAGGGTCAGTCAGAGAACTACAGCAGATCCCCTCAAGCCTGAGTATCTCATGAGAAAAGCAATGAGAAGAAGGCCGGCCCAAAGAGATGTTTTAGAGTAGGCTCCACAAAGCTCACCTGCAGGAACTCCTCCAGCCCAAGCTTGGTGAACTCATATTGCAGGTGGACTCGGAAATTCATATCTTCCACCGAATGTACCACAATGTTGATGAACTGCATGCAGGCTACCTAGAGAAGGGGGAAAAGAGACCAAATGAAGGAGAAAACCTGGGAAACAAAGCAGAGAGGAGAGAATCCCAGAGGGAGAGGAAAAGGCATGCAACCATTTTATGGTTCATATTAATTTAGCTTTAATATGTTCATGTTTTAGCAGAGGCCATTTTTCCTCTGCTAATAGGAATAACAGCACCATTCTGCCAGAGTTCTTGTGAGGATCAAATGAGATAACATTTGTAAAACACTTTACAAAGCTTAGAGAACGAAATAAAGGCCAGCTGTCATCATCACCATCAGAGGGGAAAGAAATTCCTTGGACATGTGACAGATATCCACTAAGAGTTGCCGCATTGCTTTTTTCAGAGGAGGAATGTAGCATGGCTGAGAATCCAATCTCTCCTCATTCCTCTTTCATCAAGGAGCATTTTCAGAAAATGGCATAGGCAGAGAGAGAGGGTCACGGGATGGAGAGGGGGTATAAAACAGAAGACGTTCATTTGAGTTAAGTCAAAGGAAAACTGGTGGGCTGAGATTCTTACAATCTAGCCACTGCTCAGATTCTTACAATCTAGCCAATACCTCACAGGTGCTCAGATTCTTTAAGCTAATATGGCTAATACGGCAGATCTTTAATAAACCTTGTCTTTGGCTGAAAGAAGGCTTGGGTCAAATTCTTTCAGGCAGGACCCACATGTTGTGATTTTGGGGTCCCAGAACCCCTAAACCTCATCATTTGGTTACCATTACAGGGAAGCTGCCTAAGCCCAAGTTCTTCTCCAGCCAAGACTGGAAGGTATGTAAAGCTCCCCTCCCCACCTCCCTTCTTGCTTTGCAGTTGGGATCACTCTCCAAGCACCAAGGCTTAGAGGTGCTTTTCTGGCAGACAGTTACAAGGCTGTCTTGTACTTGGCCTGACGCTCTCAGGCTCTCGGTCCATTGGTTCAGTTTGAGGCCATAGACCTGGGTACACCTTTTGCAGCACAGAGGACAAGGATGAATGCCCTTTCTGGAAGTGTATGCCCAATTCTGCCAATTCTCTCGGCACTAGGGAATTGGGAAAATTGCAGTTGCTTTTTGGTTCCCTTCCCTTACTTACTTACTCCCTTCCCTCTACATCCCTGAATCCTCCTTCATGAGGTTACAGGGGAAAGTTAGAACAGCTAAAAATATCTTGGCAGATTCTAGAGGTTTTATGATTGATCATTAAGGAGTTTTGAAACACCTCCTTACAACCCTGGTCACTTCTTTCTCCCACTCCCTTCCCTTGAGTCAAGAGGGTATCTGTTAACCCCTCTCATAGGAGAAGAGAGTTTCACTTTTTCCCCCTCACCTTTGATTTTGCCCTCCCCCACCCGGGGAAAGGAAGGAATGGGGAAGGGCAGCAGCTACAGTGTGGGCCCCTTGGCAATGGCCTTGGGCCCTATGGCAACCTTTGCCTGGAAGCATTACCCAGGTTCAGCACATCCTACTCAAGGTAAAGAAGCTGGCCTCTGAAGCATGCTCTTTTAAAGTTGTAGTTTTAACTGCTAATAATGAGATGTTTATCTGTGTAAAGTAATTTGGAAATGCATTTAACAAAATTGAAGTCACCTGATTGGTAATGGGTTTGTTTCAAGTTTCAAATTGGTGAACTTTTTGTATCCGTTATGTCAAGCAACTTTTCATAATTTGGTTACTGCTAAAATAATTCGGCTATTGTTGGTTGTTGTTTTAATGCGTAAACTTGCCAAAAAATCTGTTTGGATTTTGATTTGCGAAAATTTACAAGTATATAGAAGTAATCTCTAACGATGGGCTTTTTACACGAGGACAATTTTAATTTGAGATGTAAATCCTGGAAAAGTTTTTCCTAAGCTGTGATTAGTGAAACTTGCTGTTTAAGGTAAAAGCTTATAGGATTTTATTTTGAGTTGTCTGATGGATCATAACAATGCATTGATAATCAATAATCCACCATCTGAGAGAAATGCCACAAGCTACCCAGAGAATGTGCTATTGGTGCTCAGACCCTGTACATAGCTTGAGGCTTTGCATCAAGAAAAGCTGAGAGGACAATTTTAGCCTCAGTCTAAGATGGGGACTCCTGGCTCAGTTTCCCTATTATGTTCCTTTGAAAAGGAATGTTACGCACCTGGCTATTTCTGAGTCTGGCTATGAGGTGGATTTGATACTTCATGGTTGGAAAACTGAATTATCTGAATCCAAACAGAGCTAAGAGTGGATAGAGCACTGGCCCTGATGTCAGGAGGAACTGAGTTCAAATCCAGCCTCAGACCAAACACTTGACACTTACTAGCTGTGTGACCCTGGGCAAATCACTTAACCCCAATTACCTTAAAAAAAAGAAAGAAAAGAAAAGAAACAAACAGAGCTAAGGATGTTTTATCCTATCATATCTGGGCCCTGGAGTTTTTTCTGTCTTCCAGACTACAGGCCATTCACCTACAGCTGGTAGCAAACAGTGGGTATAAGCTGATGTACCCCCATCGTTCCCTGGATGCAGCCTGTGCTTGGTTTCAGTCAATCTCCTCTTTGGGACCTCCTTGAGGCAGGGACAACTCTAAGTCCCTTGCCAGCAGGAAGCAGTTTCAGAAGCCAAGACCTTCACCCCTTACCCCAAAAGAATTTGGGTCCCATTTGTTTGACGGGGGAATGGAGAGGGTGGGAGCTAGGCCCCCCCCAAAAAGGAAAAACCCTGGACTTTCCCACATGGCCAAATCTCTGGCATTTGCCTGAGGCTATAATTCCATCAACTGGCCTTTCATTGTGGCTATACCCAATCTCCCAATTCTGTTATCCTTAATCTAGCCTAGCCCTCCATTGTCTTACCTCCCTATGGCACAGCACCCACCCCCCCCCGCCATTTCCCACCCTTAATCCTAGCAAGGCTCCATTCTCCCTTGGCCATGAGGTCCAGGTCCCAGGTATTCTGTTCACCCCCGCTTACTGGCCTCTCCCATTCAGATATTCCTCAGACCCCTCCTCCTGTCACCCCAAACTACTTGGCCACTCCTAGATCCCTCCCACAGCCTTTTTGTATATAAGATCCATCTCATCTCCATTAAGGTGCTCAGATTCTTAGAATCTAGCCAATAGCTCACAGGTGCTCAGATTCCTTAAGAGTCTGGCTAATATGGTGGATCTTTAATAAACCTTGTCTTTGGCTGAGAAAAAAAAAAGGAAAACTGGTGAAGGAGGTCTAGAGAAATGAAGACAGGAATACTGATGGGATGAACAGGCCCAAAGAATGAAAGAAAGGATGTGAGAAGGATAGAAGGTCAAAACAATGGGAAAGAAGTTAACTATACTATTGACATTTCAAGCTGGTTGAAAAGTGATACGTAAAATGGGGCCCAAATGTCCTCAACTCTGTATTTTACTACATATTATGGGAATCTGGGTCAGTGAATATAAATGAATGAGAAGGAATGAAATGAAAATTACTTGGATGAGACTAGGACCACAGAAGACAAGGCTGCATAAACAGAGGAAGAGACAGAGCTAGGCAAGTTCAGCCATGAATTCAGCCTCAGGTTTCTGAAAGCACAATGGAGTAGGCAATCTGCAGGCACCCACTGAGGTCAAATTGTGTTAAGTGCTACACTAGGTGCTACAAGAAGAATTTATAAAAACAGAAGACAGTCTCGACCATTCCAAATGTTTATGACCTATAGGAATATGCTATGTACACATGTTGGACCTCCCTAGAAAACCTGGCTCTGCCTGACCCAGGTTCAAGTCCTCACCATAAAGTCAATATTGCTGTCCTCATTCCGGAAGTACTCCATCAGCTTCTCAAAGCGGTAGAGCTCTTTGCACACCTGTGTGGAACAAACACAGCCTCAGTGCAAGGATCCACCTACTGTGGCACTCAAGCCTTGGGCAATTCTGAGGGGAAACAGTCTAGATAACATAAAAGAAAACTCTGGATCAGGAAACCTGAGGTCAAAATGTCTGCTGTCTTATTTCATCTTCCCTGGACATACATGCTTTGATCTAGCTTTCCAAGGGCAGCCCACGTCAGCTAGTCATGAACTTCTCTGGCAAGGCCTAGGAGAGGCTGGCTTACAACATCCTCGGTACAAAAGAGGCAAGACCCAAGATAGATTCTCTGCCCTACTCAAGGGTAAGACCCATTTTCTAGGTGGCAGCTGATGCCCACACAAGAGCTCCAACAGTCCAATTATCCCCATACTGTAACGGGTGATGCCCAGCTATTCTCTGTCCCTTCTACCATCCCAGTTACCATCCTTAACCCACAGGCAGAAGCAGTAGGCTGACCTCTTTGAAGTTGTCAAAGGCAGCAAGAATGATTTCATGGCCTCCCCTCACCAAGCACACAGCGGCTAGCAGCTCCAGAACAAGGGCTTTGGTCCTGAGGGCAAGAAACAGACATGCACAGGTCCTAACTCCCCTACCTTTGGACCTCCCCATCAAAGGCTCAGTTTAACCACTGGCAATTCAGAGCACTGGAACCTAGAGATAGTGGGTTGTTAGAAAGCAGCAGGCCAGGAAGGCCAGCTTCCCCACACTAAGCTACTGTAACCCAAGGGAAAATGGTGATCCCATTTTTCCCATGTATGGAAGAAAGTTCCTCCAAATCAGTCCCTGGTCCTTGGTAGGGTCATAGTAGCCACAAAGCAGGGCTCCTTGTATAGGTAGGTATGCAGGTCTCCACAACTTTGGACTGGCAAGAGGTCTCACCTGGGGTTCTTGTTGTTGAGACTGAGGGCAATCTCATTGACAGCATGGGGGTGGGACATGACCAAGTTGAATCCATACTGCAGGGAAAAAGAATAGAAGGATGAGTAGACTCAGCAAGGAGCAAGGTGGAAAATGATCTCTGATACTTTCCCTCCATTCTACCTGAGGAAGGATATAAAGCTATAGCCAAATGTAGAGTTTTATCAGGTAGGAAAGGGATGGTTCACTAAGGGTGTTCACAGAGCATTGCACTCTGGGTAGATCATACCTCTTGGCACCTATCCATACTTTTCCAAATGACTAAGGAGAATTCTGGTTTGACAAATACTCCCTGTTAAGGTAAAGCAGGCTCTGGCCCCCTGCCCCAAGAAGGATCACAAGGCCAAGCAGGTCAGAGCTGCCATCTTTGTACCTGGTAGTTCATAATAGCCCTGAGGCAGAGGATACAGACATGGACATCATCCTTCTGGCTCACAAGGCGGGAGTTCTTCAGGGCCCTTCTTCCAGGAAGTGTGCTGTACCTGGGGAGGAGAGGAGGCTTTACAGAATAACAAAACTGGAAAATTGGAAGGGACTCAGCAGCCGTACAGCAGTTCAACTTGTACACAAAAGGAAACCCTACTATAATATCAATAAGATCAATAAGTGGTCGTCCAGCCTCTTCCAGAGGACCACTAAGGATATGCAAGAACTCCCCCCCCCCAACCTCTCAAGGCAGCCCATTCCACTTTTTTTATAGCTTTAATTGCTAGGAAGTGCTTCCTGTCATCAAACCTATCTTTGCTCCTTTGCAACTTATACCCAGTGCCCCTGGTTGGACCTTCTGGAGCCAAACAGAGTAAGTCTCGTCTTTAAACATTTAGTGTTGAAGCTGACATTACTGGCAGGTGATGCTCCAGGAACCTTAAATTACATCAATAACAGCAGGCTAATCTTCCAGGCTGAATTTCTCCCTAGCAGCCAACTATCCTAATTTCCCAACCTAGAGTCTAGGCCCAGGTACCTACACATGACATCTCAATTCCTAAAATCTTCTTAACCAGCCATCTGTTGCTGGAGTCCTGAGACAACTTCCAGGGCTACGTGTTCTTAAATCTATGGAATAATCCTATTTCTCAATTTTCTACCTTCTTACTCCCAATAACTAATTTGCTTAACCTAGCAAGATTAGCTTCCCAGAACTTAATCTATAGGGAAACCCACCATTACCACACATTCTACACAACCTTTAGGGTTTGAATTTCCTGCTTACCACCCCAGGTCTGATATCCCAGGAAAGGCAGAGCTAAGCACCGACTCGAGGTACCAGAAGCAGGCATCCCGGTGAATATACATCTCGACCTGTATTTTCTAGATGTCCATATACCTCCTTAGCCTCAGAGCCAGAAACCCAGTATCTTATAAGGCATTCCATAAAAAAAAAAATTGACAACATATACAGCATCTTTCAGGGAAAGACTCAGGAGGCCCGTGTGCATAGTTGGAATAATGGAACATGAAGAGCAATCCCCCAAAAACACAGGAGAGCAGTACGGGCATGAGATGGGCAGAGTCCATGGAAAGGAAAAACAAGAAACCAAGGCAAGGAATCACTGGGCTAACGGGGATGTTGAATTGTCATTTATGCCATTCTGTCTCTAGAAGTGATGGCCCTTCAAAACATTCCAGACATATGAGTATATTTGGTACTTTGGGGAGAAAAGTCCCCCAAAGAGGGAGGAAAAATCAAGGGAAGGGGAAGAAATTAAAGGAAGGTTGGTTGGTCTTATAGAAGCTTACAGAGTATAAAAACATCCAAAAAGCCAACAGAGAACAAAATGAAGGACATACGCTAGCCAGCAGAAGAAAAACACCACACAGAAAAGGGGCTCTGAACTCACAAGTATATGTGAAAAAAGAACTAGTATGGAAGATGGATTTCTCCCCGGGTAAGATGGTTATGAAAGGATTAAAAAAAATAGCTTAAGGAAAGAAACAACTTCCCTTCTGTTAAGGGTAACAGAATTGGGAGATTGGGTGAGAGGGGAGAATAATTTCAGAAGAGGGTGGGCACAGCCATAGGAACAAGTACTTACCCAAGACAAAACTGCTAGGCAGAGCCAGGGGGACAGAGAGAGCACAAACCAGAGGACAGACTGTCAGGCAGAGGGAAAGAGAGCCGAGCCCTGGAAGCGGAGAGATGGAGAGAGAAAAGGGAAGGCCATGAGTGCTCACTGCCATCACCTAGGCTCTAGGCTCACAGGGGAGAGGAAGAGGAGGACGAGCAGGAGCAGGAGGAGGAAGAGGAAAGCAGGCTGGTACGCACAGCAAGCCTGATACATACCGTAGCACAGACTGGCGGGCAGAGCGAGCGAGGCTGTTGGCAAAAGGAGCTGACAGGACACTGGGCTGCTGCTGCAGATCCTCGATAGACCTGCTCCAGGATCGCAGCTTCTCAAAAGCGCCTTCGTCACTGCTTTCCAGACCCTCAAAATCAAACCTGGAGCACGGAAAGACACACACCCGATACACATAGGCACGCACACAGAGAAGAGACTCGGGCAAGGCTCCCGGAGACGGCCTCAACGATTCACGTCTCCCTAGCAACAAAGAGCAAAGGCCAGGAGAGCAGAGAGCAACATACAGGCTGAGGGGAGCAAAGATAATTAAGATGGGGAGACAGCATCAAGGAGTACAAACAGTGGAGGTCAAATCTTGTCTCTGCTCCTCATTACCTGTGGAACCTTGGGCAACTCACCCTACCTTTCTGAGCCTCAGTATTCTCATCTGTAAAATGAGGGAGGATGGACTAGATAGCCTCTGACATCTATTTTTGTTCTAAATCAAAAGCTATGACCCTGTGGTGAAATCAACCGCCTTACTGGGGAGTGGGAGCACCAGGTATGATCATGTGCCCACAGTTCCAGGGTATCTAGGAATCTACCTCTGATAGCTTTTTCTGGCCTATGAGCATGGCAGGGTGATGAGGGTACCATGTGTCCACAAGGCCACAGAGCTTGGAGCTCCTGTCCATACTTCTAGGGGCTAGAAATCCTCAGGGCAATCATGACGATTGGCCATATGGTGGAAGAGAGGACTTTGCCTAGCAATATGGTCATAATGGGACAGCTAGGTGGTGCAGTGGATAGAGCACCAGCCTGGAATCAGGAAGACCTAGGTCAAATCTGGCTTTGGATAACTACTAGCTGTGGGACCCTGGGTAAGTCACTTAACCCTGCTTGCCTCAGTTTCTCATCTGTAAAATGAGCTGGAAAGGAAATGGCAAACCACTCCAGTATTTCTGCCAAGGAATCCCCAAATGGGGTCACAAAGAGTCAGGCACGACTAAAAAATTACTTGAAAAACAATAACAAATTGTCACAATATGGTCAGCTATGAGAGAACTCTTTCTTTTCTCTCAAGGAACTTAGAATCTCGTTGAGCAAACGCCAATGTCAAAACAAAAGTTAGAGACTTTAGGGACTGAAGTGCATAAGACACAGCAGTCTTCTAAAGCTTGACAGTCAAGCAGATTAGGTCTGGGTTTCTCTGAATACTGAAATTGCTGCCAAGTGTTTTACTAAGCAGATTAGGTTCTTTTTTTTTTCCTTAAAGTGGGAAAAGGATAGGTTGAAGGGATGACACAGGAGGAGCACTGGAATATACACTCCTAGTACTGATCAGACTTCTGGGAGTGGGTTGCATACAAAGGAAAGCACCAGGATTAAGTTGGCAAATGAAGAACTTTAAAAGTCACAACATCTCTTGGCCTCGGTTTCCTCATTGGTAAAATGGGGGTTATTAAAAGTAACTACCTCACAGGGTTATTGTGGGAGCAAAGCACTTTGCAAACCTTAAAGTACTATTAAAAAGCTAGTTATCATCATCATCACAACACCATCATCATTTTTATTAGTGTTCTCTCAGTTACCAGGTAGGTTTTCATTTCTTAGGTGGGGTTGTGAATGTATATTCAGCACTGTCTTCGATTCAGGCCCTTCTCCACCTGTACTACCTCTGAAAGGAATATGGAAGGGAAGGAAAACAAGCAACTCTCCTCCCACGGTCAATGTGCCTCCAACCAGCTTTCAAGGAAGGATTCCGGGGGCAGTGTATACAGCACCGGCTCTGGACTCAGGAGGACCTGAGTTCAAATCTGGCCTCAGACACATAACACTTACTAGCTGTGTGACCCTGGGCAAGTCACTTAACCCCATTGCCTAGCCAAAAAAAAAATTAAAAAAAAAAAAGGAAGGATTCCTAATGTCAGCAGTCATTAATTACAAGCTTCCTCTTCATTTCAATCAGAGGTACTTCTAACCCCCTCTAAAGACTGTTCCAATGATCTCTGAAGTCCAAGTAACCAGTGGTACACTCAATCATTTCAAGAGAAACAAAGGTTGCTTACCTGTATACAGGCTTACTTCTCCAAAAGCATGTTCTATATTCTACTTTCCATAAGGACTTTTAGGATCTGAATGGCTGAGAGAGAGTTTATCCAGTAATAGCATTCCTCCTCCCACTAAAAAAACCTGAAACTTAACCACAAAAGCACTTCTCCATCCAGTCTATCTCTCGGCCTAGAGGTCACTGCCTGTTTAAGTCAAAGAGGAAAACCAAGAGGCCAGGCTATGATTGCTTACTCCCTTTACTTTTCTCAACTCTAACTTCCATACTGTACTCACATGACAGAACATTGTGCAAAAGACAGGTAATCGACCAGCACATCCAGGCCTTTGTTCTCATCACTCAGAAACTCTCGGACCCACCTGCAGACAGGAAATGCAGACACTCAGCATTGTTCTTCTTCATAAAGCTGGTACACTGTGAGGGTGGAGTACGGAACATCAGTGACAACAGTCAAGACCCTTTCAAAGGTGTCCCTGGAGTTGTGACACTGGTCTGAAAGACTGCCCCTGAAACCGGCGAAGGAACCAGCCCCTTTCCCAGAAGCCTTCTAGACCAGTGATGTCAAACTCAAAAAGAGACAGGGGCCATTAAAAATGCTGGCTGCATACCCACTTAGAAAAACCATATATTTACATTGTCTATGTTCTATTGTATTTTCATTTATTTTGTTAAATATTTCCCAATTATATTTCAATTTGGTTCATGCCATATGCAGACACCTATGCTCTAGACTGCTGCTTTTTCCTGGCTAAGGATAGACAAAAACACTGAAACCTGAATTAAGGACACTTGCTAGTCACAGTAACCCAGAGTGATCAGCCAGGGGAAGGGGTGGTTTCCAATATGATGAGGGTTTCTAAAAGCCAAAGCCTTAAGAGGTAGACCTATCTTACTAGCCCTAAGACCTACTTAATGTCCTGCAAATGGGAGAATCTATTTTCCCTATCTCTGGGCTCAGGACATAATACCTTAAATGCCTAATCATGGCCACAAACTAACAACTCTATAATAATTTGATGATGTTAACTAAGTGTCAGGGTCCAGGACATCCCACTTTTTTCAATCCTAAAATATGCCACTAAGAGGCATTACCTTGAAAACTAGAAGCCCTGGACACACCTACGTTGTGTGATAGAATCACTCCCACACAGTGGACCCATTAAGCTCCCTAATCTCTGGGGTTTTCTGTTCATTCAGGGTGTATGTAACTTTCTGTCAGCTCTAGCAGGACAATCTCTATCAAACTTCCTCTCTTGTGGGAAGGCTGGGGTGGGGGAGACAGGTTGGACACCAGGCACCATGACGGCAGGCCACACCCTTCATGCTACAAAAAGCCGGCTCTGGCCCAGAAAGCCAGGCCTGGTGGAGATTTGGCAGCAGGCTCAGGCTGAAGCTGACACCGGAGCTGCCTCAAGTTAGCTTCCTCTCCCGGGGGCTGACAGGCCTCCCATTTCCTGTCTGTCTGCTCTCCAGCTCCCCACCCCCATCTCATTTCCTGTCTGAATCCACAGTGCTATTTTCAGGCCCTTGACATGTTGAGAAGAGGTTAAAGGGCACCTAAGCAAGGCAGAGAAACCAACGCACACAGTAAGCAAGAAACAAAGTAAAAGCGGCTCAGAAATCCATTTTCTGTCCCTTGTGGAACCCTCCCCAAGGCGTGAAGTACTCTCTTGCAGTCCAACTTAGATGCTCCTCTTGCCATTTCATTTTGATGCACCCTTTGATTCACGGGGTACTGACAACCAGGTTTCTTCTCTTCCCATCTCTGAGTTTGTTCTCTTGTCCTCAGTGCCACCTCACACCTTCCTAGCCCAAAATACACACGGAGGATAAGACAGAGTCACAGGTCAAACTCCGAAATGCTAGTCAGGGAGCCAAAATCTTGTCTTTGGATTACCACTTCTCTGGGCACAAACCATCCCCAGTCCTGTCCTTTCCAGGGACCGTCTATGGTATAATGGCAAGATTACTGGATTTGAAGTCCAAAGTTATACTTTGCACATAACTGGGTATTCAAATCAGTTCTTTCAGCAGCTTTAATTTTAATGCTAAAATGTTCTAATGCTTGAATTTCATTTTTCAAGTTTTTCTTAACTTCTTAGAACATTTCTTGGATTTCATCTTGAGAATGGTTAATAAAAAGATCAATAATTTGTAAAGGTATCAATAAAGAATCATTCTGGGGGGCTTCAACATATATACCGACTCCCTCTCAAACACTCAGCTCCTCAACCCACTCACTTTCCATGAGCTATTCCTCCATTCCACCTCAGCTACACAAAAGATGGTCATATCCTTGATCTTGCCATCACCCATAACTACCACCTCAATGTTCAAGAATTCTGAAATCCCCTTACCCAACAATAACCTCTCCCTCTGCCTTCCCTTATAAAACCCTATGCTCTTTGTCTGCATTGGCACCTTCAAGCCCTTGACCCCTCAATTTTCTCCCAGGCCATATCCCCTGCACTAGCCACTTTCTCCTCTTTTCTTCATCTTCACCTCTTGATGAACCAATTCTACTCTATATTGTCCTCCTCTCTTGAATTCTTTGCCCCCTTATCATTGCACTGATTATACCCAGACAACTCTCATCCCTGGATTACTCCCAATAATTGTCACCTTTGTTCCTAAACATGTGTTTCTGAATGAAGGTGAAGAAAATCACATAACCATTCTGACTGAGTCTACTACAAATTTATGTTACATATTCTCAAGTGGCCCTCACTACTGCTAGGCAATCCTACTATACTTCCCTTATCAGCTCACCATCCCATTCTCCACAGTGGCTCTTCCAAACCTTTGCATCCCTCTTTAAACCTCTCATGGCTCCCCCTCCCCTCACTCTCTTAGCTAAGAACCTTGATTCATATTTTACAGAAAAAAATCAAGACCATTTGCTGTGTACTACTTCTTCTCCCTTCCTCAACTCCTGTCACTTGGATGCCTTCTGCCACTCTCTCTTCCTTCACCCCTGTCTCACATTATGAGGTGTCCTTACTCTTTACCAAGGCTAACCCTGTCTTCTCCAACACACAGCCTCCTCTGTCATCCACACTATATCTGTCACTTATTTTCAATCTCTCCCTCTCCACTGGCTCATTCCCTGTGCCTACAAATATGCCCATGTCTCCCCCCATCCTCAAAAAGCCCTCACTTGATCCTTCTTCCTCCCCATCCATAATTATCAACCTCTATCTTTTCTGCCCTTTAAGGCTAAATTCTTTAAAAAGGACATCTACAATAGGTGCCTCCACTTTCTTTCCAACCTCCTCATCCTACCAAAACTGCTTTCTCCAAAGATACCAAATATCCCTTAGCTGCCAAATCCAAAGGCCTTTTCTCAATCCTCATTCTCCTTAACCTCTTTGCAACCTTGGACATTTTTAATAATCCTCTCCTCACTGATCCTCTCTTCTCTCTAGGTTTTCAGGGGGACATTTTCTCTTAGTTCTTTTATTTATCTGACAGCCTCTTCTCTGTCTCCTTTCCTGGATCCTCATCCAAGTCACACCCTCTAAATGTAGTTGTCCTGCAGGATTCTTCTGTTGGGGATCCTTTTCTCATCTCCCTCTATACTACTTCACTTGGTGATCTTGTCAGTTCCCTTGGATTTAATTACCATCTCTATGCTGATGATTCTCATATCTCCCTCTCCTGCCCCAATTTCTCCAATGATCTCCTATCTCACATCCCCAAGAGACAATTTGAACTAGATGTTTAGTAGCATTCTTAAACTCAATATGTCAGAAATAGAACTCATTAAATTTCCCCCTAACACCTCCCCACCTTGTGTCATCTTCTCTATTACTGTATAGGGCAACACCACCCTCCCAGTCCCCCAGGCTCTCACAACCTGAGAATCACCCTGGATTCCTCACTATCTCTCACCTCCCATATCCAACCTGTTGCTAATGTCTGTCGATTTCACCTTTGCAACATCTCTTAAATAAGCCTCCTCTTCTCTAACATTGCCACCACTCCAGCAAGGCCCGCATCACCTCACTCATGGACAGCTGATGGGCTGACCTGCCTCAAGTCTCTCTCCACTCCAATCCAACTCCATTCAGCCACTAAAGTGATTTTCTTAAAGCATAGGTCTGATCATGTCACCCTCGCCCCTCTACTCAATAAACTCTGGTGGCTACCTATCACCTGTAGGATCAAATATAAAATCCTCGTGTTTAGCATTCAAAGCACTTCATAACTTAGCCCCCTCCTACCTTTCCAGTGTTTTTATACCTTACTGTCCACCAAATACTCTTCCACTCAGTGACCCTGTCCTCCTGGCTGTTCCATGAACAAGACACTCCATCTCCCATGCTTTGAGAGCTCTCTCTCCTCCACTCTGACTACTGACTTCCCTGTCTTCTTTAAGTCCCAACTAAAATCCCATCTTCTATAGGAAGGCTTCTAACCTCTCTTAATTCTAAATGCCTTCCCTCTTTGAATTATTTCCTATTTATCCTATATATAGCTTGCTTTGTATAGATTTGTTTGCATATTGCCTCCCACATTAGACTGTAAGCTACTTGAGGACAGGGGTTACCTTTTACCGTTTTTGGATCCCTAGTCCTTTGCACAGTGTCTGGCACATAGTAGGAATTTATGTTTACTGACTGACTGATTAATCTATCATCACAAGCATCTTCTACATTTTGAGGTTGTTTCTTTTTAACTTCAATTTCTTCCTTCAGTTCTATGAATCATCTCTGGCAGGGGACGACCAGCATATCAAGTATCTCTATGCTCAGCCTCTTTCTGAGAGGCCTTCTCTTGCCAGAAAAGTGTCTCTCTATCCTATCTTTCTTTTTCTTTTTCCCCCTCTCGCTTAACCCGCACCCCCCCCCAAGGCTGTAAATATAGATAATCATCAGTATAGAGGTGATAATTAAACCCATGTGAGTGAATGAGGTCATCAAGAGAAAGAAGAGAAGAGGGCCAAGACATACTGGGGACTCTTACAGTTAGGGGCCTTGTTGTGGATGCTGATCCAGTAAAACAGACTGAGAAACAACAGTCAAAACAGGTAGGAAGAAAATCAAGAGAGAGTAGTATCCTAAAAAAGAAAACCACTTCCTATGTGCTGGGCAGTCTGCTAAATACTGAGAATACAAAAAAGAAACAAGACAATCCTGGACCTCAAGTTGCTTATTTATATTCTAAAAGAGGAAGATAAAGGAGAGCTAAGGTTAGAAAGTGGGGAAGGGAATTCAAGAGCACTCACACAGCTGCATGGTTTGCAAATGTCTGAAAAATGGGGTGACAGTTTGGTTCTGGGCTAAATAAGATGAAAATTAACCTACAGGAGCCCAGAGTCCTAAAAGCAGAATCTACACTCCAGTAGGAGGAGAAGAAATAGGGCCATGGTTTGGAAAAAGGCAAGGAGAAGGCTCTAATATTGGAGCCCAGTATCCCAGAGGCTATAATCCCATGATTTGTATAGTCCTTTCTAACAACTACTGGCAAATCCTGAGTCCAGAAGACAAGCAGAGGATTCACAAGGGGTCAAATGCCATACTGCTATAGCTGTAGCTCCTTTCTAGTCAGGAAGGTTATCAGATAGAAGAAATCAGGGGGAAAAAGGACACTTACTACTGTGTGGCCTTTACTTCTTGTTCCATTTGACTACAATGGGAATTTCGTAAGAACTACAGGTGAAGCCCTGGACAGGGAAGAGCTCTTTGAACTAATGCAGGCAGTGACAAGCTACTTAATTCTCTGAGGATGTGACAGGATGAGCATGGGGGGCTCATATCTGTGAAAGTTGTCTGCATCTCTTCCAGTGATTAGGCCCAATCAGGAACATCAACATCAAACCCCGGCATCCTTCCTCCTACTCACATTTAAAAATTTGCCAAATAAAGATCCCCAGTTTCTCAAAAGCTGTTTTCAATATTTGATTTGATAGTGTGAGTGGGAAATCACATAGGTAGGACAGCAGCTATAAAGGACAGGAATGTCTCTGATGGAGTTTCCTGTTACTGCTGCAGAGAACAGGTGTCCTGCCTGCCTCCCACCCTCTCTAGCTCAACCTATATGTAGGGTGGATAAACGAGTGGGTGGCTACCTGCCAACATTCAGCTTGGACAAGAGGCAAAAAGGCATCTGACATCACTGGGCTCTGTTGTCTACTCTTTCCATTGCTACTCACAGGAAGTTAGGGAATTCAGAGCTGGCAACAGTCCTACTCTAGTCTCCCCTCAGGCCCCAAGTGTGCCCCTTCTCCCCACATATTTGAAGAAAAGCCCAGAATGATCCAAGGCTTGTTACAAATGCTGAGGTCAACAGAAATGATTTTTAGCCTTGTTGGAGGGCAAAGAAAATGAGCATTCCAAGAGGGAATGGGATGGCTATTCAAGGTGGATAGGATGATAATAATGTATAAAACAGACAAGCAGGAAAATGTCCGAAGGAGGTGACTAGAATGATGGAAGGCCTCATATGAGAGGATCTGGTGAGAGAACTGGGAATGATTAGCCTGAGGAAGATAAGGTTTGGGAGATGTGGAACATTTTACCTGTCTTCAGCACTTTAAGAGCTATCTTATAGAATAGGGGTTGGACTTGTTTGAGTTGTCCCCAGAGGGAAGTAGGAGCTGAAGTCGCAGAGAGGCAAATTTCAGCTTGATATAACAGAAAACTTCCTAACAGCTAAGAGTTGTGCAAAAATGGAACCTTGGGAAATACTGAGCTCCCCCTTACTGAAGGTCATCAAGCAGGAGGCCCGATGATCTCTTATTAAGAATGTTACAGAGGGATTCTACTCAGGTCAATGGCCTCAGACCAAATGGCCTTTCTAGTCTAAGGCTGATAGTTAAATGAGGCTAAGAGTTTGTTCTTGGTCTATAGTTTATCTCCCTATCTTCAGCTCCACCCCAGGGTTAACTGTTACATATCCTTCCCAGTCTAGCTCTGACCCAGTAAAGCTGTGCACTTTTCCATCTCACCCTCACTACAACAATCACTCTATGCATTCTCATTATTTCCAGGCTCCTTCTCCTACCTTCTCATGGGCTTGAGAAGCCCAAACTTATTAGCTCAGTGCCCATGTACCAATTCAACAATTTAGCAGAACAGAACAGAGTCTAGAAGCAAGAGCCTCTCCCCACTCTGTAGGGAGAGTTTTCCTGGGTCTGAAATATAACCTCTCTTTAGGAGGGTTAGCTCTGTCAACTAGGGGATCTGCTTTCTCAGAATCCTCCTGGAGCACACACAGCCCTTAGGTTTCTAGGCCCTAAATAGCAAAAGCTGGGCCACAGCTTCTAGCCCAGTTGAAATGAACTTTCCCTGAGGCTTCTCTGGATTTCCCTTGACTCAAGCCTTGCCTCCACCCCACAGGAAAAACTTTAGTCCCTGTTGCTGTGGGAATTTTTTAAAACACAAAGCTGCAGGATGAAGACCCCAAGAAAGGCCTCAGCTTGCCAGTATTATCTAGTCATCAGCTGGCAGAGCTGACAGGGAAAGAAGCCAGAAAATGAACAGCCTGTAACCATAAGGAGTCCAGAGCAAAAAACCATGACAGGAACAGGCCCACTCTTCCGAGCAGAGGTTGGAGGAGGGATCAATGAGCCAGTTCTAAGTGAACAATAATATTCCTCCACCTGCAACAGCCAGCCCTGCTTGTGGACACCGAGGACTGGTCCAACTTACCCAATGTAATTAGTCCGAAGAGAGATCTCTAGCTCCCTCAGCACTTTGGTCGACTCTTGGACTCTCCTCCTGAACTTCTACAAACATCAAATTCTCAGTCATTCCCAGAGGACCTCACCCCAATTTTGTAGAACAAAAGCAATGCAGGAAGCACAGCATTCCAGAGCTACAGCTTAAGGTGATTCTTAAAGTGTAAGAGCACCTCAATTCCTCTCCCTTAGAGGCAGATCAATCCCCCACAATCCCACCCCCATTTCCCAATGAAAACGTTCTTTTAACTGCATAAGATCACTGGGGGCACAGAAATTAAAACCCAAAACTCTGCATAAAAGGTACATCACCTTCCGTGTCACACTGGGGTCCAGGAAGCTCTGTAGTTTCTGGATATAAGTGTGAGGAGGATTCTTCACCTGAAATCGCTCCTGCAGGGGCAGCGCACAACACAGCAGTCACAGTACTCACTATGGGAATCAGTTCTCCCAACACCACTCATATTCCCCATTCTCTAGTCTTCTTCCTCTCCCCTTCTCCTGCTATATTTGCCCTAAAATGTTGCCCCTTTCCCACAGATATACCCCTTTATGCAAACTGTTCATGCTATTCCAGGAGACGAGCCTCTGAAAGGCTTTTTCATCCTTAATCTCTAACACTGAGGTGCCAAACCAAAAACATGTCTTACTTACTGCTTAAAGTGTCTAGTACAATTCTCTCTACACACATGGGAGCTCAATCAATATTGCCGAGTGACTGACAATAGAGTTTGTATGAATTCCTAATGTTTTCAAGGCCAGCCTATATCTGAGGGATAGAGAAAAATGGGGCTTAGTTTGCAAATATCTCATCTCCTGAACCAGCCTTCCAGGTTCTGAAACCTGAGGAAGGAGCCTGATCTTCTTATTTTGAGGATCCAAAGAGGACTATAGCTGCCACTACATCTCCCCTTTGCTTAGTTTCATATGATCGATCGATCGATCTCACTTTATGTCGTACTTCAAAGCTCAGCAAGTGCTTTCCATACCACATCCCTGTTCAGTAGGTTATGGAGTATTCTTACCCCTTTCTAGAAGTCATTTATAAGTCATTTGTTCCAATTTCCACTTTCTGGTGGTTCCTCCTGCCGGTTCTAATTCTTCCTTACAACATGACTAATGTGAAAATGTTTAATAGGAATGTATATGTACAGCCTATATCAGATTCTGCGCTGTCTTGGGGAGGGTGGTGGGGAGGAAGGGGGAGAAAAATTTAAAACTCAAACACTTAAATCAAAATAAATTAATTTTTAAAAAATGAAAAAAAAAAGTCATTTGTTCCAAGTCACCCACAGGTAATAAATATCAGTGCCAGAATTTAGACCCAGGTCTCTCAATTCTAAGTGTTGTGCTTAGAACACAGTGCTTCCTCATATACATGTCAAAGAAATCCTAAATGACCAAGGAGAAATAACACCTTCTAGAAGGCAACTGCAAAAATCATATTCTCACACTATTTAGTACTAGTTAAATCCTTAACAATCTTGGACAAATTTGGGTCTCCTCACTATGAAATGTGAAGAACTAGGAAAGAACAATGATGGTAATTAGCATTAGAAAAAAAGGACTTAAACTATGAGAAATATGTAAAAGAACTGAGCTTATTTGAACTGGAGATAACACATTACTGAATAGCCATTCAGTAAGGAAGGGAATCATGACCAAAACTTCTCCATATTTTCTCAGAGCAGAGCAGAAGAAATGGATTTTTAATCAAAGCACAGGGCTAACCCTGTCATAAAGAATTTCTGGACCTGGAAGGTGCTAAGACACAGAGGCAGGAGACTTGACAGGGCATAAAGAATATTCCCTATATTGGAGAGGTTAATAATTAGACCTAGCAAAGGTCATAGATAATACTGCCTGGAGGCAGAATAAGGGATAAAATATCATTTGGAAGATCCTGCCAATTCCAAGGAATCCGTTATGAGCCTAACCCTATTCCCCTACCTTGGGAAAGACTCAGGAGTTGGCTCTGACCTAGGAATTCCCTGTGCTACAGACCTGAGTGTTGCGTTATTTTAGCTGAAAAAGTTCAATCTGTCTAGAGCTGACTATACTCCCTGCCTCCAATAAATTGCCCCCTAGGTCACTGCTTTTCTGGAGAAATAAAAAAAAAAACCAAACCAGAAGTCCTGCGGAAACTGAAAAGCAATTTTGCCACTTAGCTAGACCCCTATCCTAAGTGTCCCACTCAAACATGAATGATAAGCCCCAGAAGCTAGGTCAAGTAATGTCTGATATCTCAAGAATGGATTCTTCAAGGAACTGGAGCAGCAAACCTGCCTGGCTGGCACATGTGATGCCCCTTTCCTCTCTTTCCTGTTTTTGCTGACCCCAGTACCTGATCACAGATGAGGTCCCACTTCTTCTCATTGTCATACTGTCTTAACAGACGGGCCTTGTCTGGAGGCAGATTCATGGAGCTCTGGAAAAAAAAAAAAGAAATGAGTCCGTGATTGTTAAGGTACAATAACTGGATGGAAAATAGACCACACCACCTTTTTTCTGTTCCTGGGTCCCTTGACTTTGCCTCAATGCACTTTGGGGGATGGGAGTGGGGCAAGCAGAAGAAGAAGGTCCGTGAACCTGTCATTTTTCACTAGTACAGGGAACTAATGGAGAGCAAACCCCCTCTATCAATGCAGCCTAACAGCTCTTCTCCAAGTCTTGGAGCCTTGAGTCTTGGAAAGTTGCCCGAGAGGGTTAGTGACTTGTCCAGGTCACACAACCAAAATGTAGCAGATAAGAGATTTCTGACTCTAAGGCAGTCTTCTCTACCATGCCATGCTGTCTGTAAAGACATTTCACTAACAAAAGAGAGAGGCTCAAATAATCTAAGCTTCAAAGGCTAGAAAGGTCTGATGGACTGTTGTCTATTTTCCACTACTTCCCCTTTTTCCTGTCAGGTCTTCCTTGGTAGGCTTTAGGGGAGAAAAGGGGAAAGAGTCACGTGGAGCAAAACAATCTGGCTGCCCATGCCCTGGGCTTCCAGAAATCACACTAGGTCTAACCTTCTCTATCTCAGAAGTAACTCCAGTCCCCCACTTTACTTTTGCCTATATTCGCTTACTAATCATCTGTACCCCACTTGGGGCCATTTCTGCTCCAGATCAGACCCCCTCTGATTGAAGTCTCCTTTGGCACTAGACATGCATTAAGGTATCCTAACAGTTCTATTCTCCTTCAGCCAACTAGAAACTCCTAATTGCCATTTTCCTCAAGTAGGGGTTTCCTGTATCAGTGAAATCATGGGTTCAGTCCCTACGCCATACCAATTGTTAACAGAAAGCACATGTGCTAATTTTATTAACTTGGCATCAACATTGTCCCTTGTATTTGATTCATGCTTTGTTGTCTTTATGTTATTGTCATCATTTGTCCTTTTAGTTCTCCTTTATTCATCCTCTTCACTTCTTACAAGTCTTTCCATGTTTCTCTGAATTCTTCATATTCATTATTCCTTACAGACTATTACGACCACACAGTACAATTTGTGCAGCCTTTCCCTAACTGTTGGACACACATTGTTACCACAAATAATGCTATCAATATTCTTGTGTGTTTTGGTGTTTTTTCCTGTCACTAACTTCCTTGGGACAATATCTTTATTTTCCCTATATATTTATATTCAGAGAGTCCCCAATTTTACAACCACTTCCACTACTACCAACCCAGCCTCTAAATTAGTTCTTGCCTATCTAATCAATTATACCCTGTTGCTGCATTAACCTTTGTAGAGTAAAACTCCAATTATGTTACACTCATACTCAAAAATTCTCAAGAACTCCCCACTGCCTCTCCCAGGCAGCCTCAAAGCCCTCTCAAAATATGCCTCCAACCTAATTTACCAGACTCCTCTCCCACTACATGCCTGCAAACACCTGATGCAACAGTCAGACAATGCTATCTGCTGTTCTTGAGCAAGCCTAATGCTTTCTCTCTAAAACTTTATCATGCTTTTCCTTCCACCCATCCTTCAAGGTTCATCTTAAATGATTTCTCCTTGAGAAATTTGGAACTATGCTCAAAGGGCTATAAAAATGTGCATACCCTTTGTCCCAGCAATACCACTTCTAGGGCTATATCCCAAAGAGATCATACAAATGGGAAAAGGATCCACATGTACAAAAATATTTATAGCAGCTCTTTTTGTGGTGGCAAAGAATTGGAAACTGAGGGAATGCCCATCAATTGGGGAATGGCTGAACAATTTGTGGTATGTGAGTGTAATGGAATACTATTGTGCTATAAAAAATGATGAGCAGGCAGACTTCAGAAAAACCTGGAAAGACTTGTATGGACTGATGCTGAGTGAAGTGAGCAGAACCAGAAGAACACTGTACACAGTGACAGCCACATTGTGCAATGATTAATATTGATAGACTTAGCCCTTCTCAGCAACGTAAGGATATAAGATATCCCCAAAGGCCTCATGATGGAAAATGCTATCCACATCCAAAGAAAGAACTATGGAGTTTGAATGCAGATTGAAGCATACTATTTGCTATTTTTTCTTCTGTTTTGTTTTGTTTTCTCTTTCTTGTGGTTCCTCCTATTGGTTCTAATTCTTCCTTACAACATCACTAATGTGAAAATATGTTTAATAGGAATGTATATGTATAGCCTATATCAGATTACGCACTTCTTGGAGGGGGAGGTGGAAAAAAATTTAAAGCTCAAAAGCTTATGGAAGTGATCGTTGATAAATCAAAATAAATTAAAAAAAAAGAAACGATGAAGTGGTCAGTTTCAAAGAAACCTAGGAAGACTTGTATGAACTGATGCAGAGTGAAGTGAATGGAAGCAAAACAATTTGTAAACAAAGACAATATTGTAAAGACAAACAACTTTGAAAGACTTGGGAATTCTGATGCACACAATGACCAATTACCATTCCAAAGAACTCATGATAAAACACACTATCTACCTCTACATAGAGAAGTGATGGATGCAGAGTGCAAATTAAAACTTTTTTTTTGGAAAAAGAAAACAGATTTCTCCTTCATGAATGTGACCTTCTTCCAAACAAAATTTAATCTCTTCCTCTGAGCTCCCGTACTACTTCATCTGTATTTTTTATGGCATTTATCACATGTCTTATACTGTATTTACTGTATATACCTGATAATCCAAGAGTTTGTGAACTCGTGAAGGGCAGACCTACTTATCTTCGTAACTCATAGTAACTGGCAGAGGGCCTGGAACATAGCAGGCACTGAAATGCACACACACAGATGCAACATACTCACAATTGCTGAACTGAAAAGTTTATCTGTATGTCAACTGTTTGGAACTCAGAAACACAGGAAGAGTATTATATGTGACAGTTGGAGTATCAGAACAACTCATAAAATCCTTTTATTATAACACATAGTATACCTGTGTGGAAGCATATTTTTGGAGCCTTTTTAATTCAGTGGATAATATTAAGAAAAAATTTTCTCCAGCTTAACCTTTCTCAGACTTTTCCTTTCGGAAAAAGAAGAATAGAAGAGTCAAAACCAAAGGTCAAATCGAAAACAAAACTAATGCCTCCGGAAAATAGATTAAAGGTGATAAAATGTAAAATGAAAAGTACTTTTTGTCTAATTAAGGTCACTGCATTCTCTATCTCGAGAAGTCACTGGGGACAGAGTATTGGTCATAGGGAGGAAGCCCTTTCAATCCTTAAGAAGAGCAGTCTAGCAAAGAATTGAGTACTCTTAGAAGATTAAGTGACTATCATTCTATTAGATGCAGTTGAATGTAACCCCCAAAGCAGTATTTTAACCAATCCATGACCTTTTCTTTATTCAAGATTTCTATGAATGTTACTTCAAATTGCTTTGTCATAGAAAGATGTTCAAAAGCATAGGGGACTATGTCAGTTTGGACTTTTCACTCTCTAGTTAGAAATGCTTCAATTTAGAATAATGTTAAATTAGTAAAACTGTTTCTGGCAGATTGAACCTATAACACTGAATATAGTATTAATATTTTTCTTCAACACCTGAAATACATATTATACTAATAGTTCTATATAGCAGCTATAGTTTGGAAAAGGAAAAATTTTTATATTTTGAAGATAGCATCTTTCCCTCTTACCATTCTGCCTCCCCCGCCCCTTGCTAAGTGAAAGGTGTTAATAATTCTCTCCCTATTATATGACTTATGGAGCCTGAATAGGTAAATAAAATTTCCAACTGAGTGAAATTGGGGAGTAGCTGGAAAATGGAAACAGAATGGGCAACTACCTACAAACTAACAACTTTTCAAATTAAGGACTAAAGATAGAAAGATGGTTGGATAACAGAATAGATGGGATAGAGAAAGAAGCCTGAATATGCGACCTCATCATATGAAACCCAAAAATTAAAGCAGAGTCCTTCAAGAATTAAGTTTCCATTCCAATATAGGTAGAAACTGATTTGATGCCAATAGAACCAAACAAATCAATACTAAAAACAGTGAAGTTTTGACCTAGGCTTCTGCATGATCCCAGAGTCATAGAATTCTAGAACGGAAAAAACCTAGACAGAGAAAGATGAGGTTTTTCCCCTCCTAAATACATTATCAAAGCAATAGAAGGGAGTAGCTGACAGAGAAGCATAATAAAGTCTGGAATGGGGGTTAGATGGGCAGAATGAGTAAAAAATAAAAGTATTTTATTGAATTTACTTGTTTTTATTGTATTTTATTTGAGTGAAGCACTAAGCATACAAATACAAAAATAAAGATAGTATCTGCCCTCAAGGAGTTTATGTTCTAATGGGAGACACAACATATAGCATATAGAGAAATACCGGGGGGGGGGGGCTGGGGGGGCATTTTGATCAGGAAAGTACAGGGATGATGACTGGGGCCACAGATAGGGAACAGAATGACTTACCTCATCCAGGAAAAATGGCAGAGTTGATTTGATAATGGTTCATTGCTCTAGACCTAGAACAACCTGAGAAGGGAAGGGTAAAAGCTGGAGAGGAGGGAGTGAAGCATGATCAGTCAATCTAGTATTTATTAAGTGCTTAATATATGGAAGGCATTGTACTAAGAGCTTGGAGAGGTAAAGAAAAGAAAAACCTGGTCCCTACCCTCAAGAACCTCACATTCTAATGGGTGAGGCAACATGCAAGCAACTAGGTCCACACAGGACATAGAGAGAGTAGATAGAAGGTAATCTCAGAGGTAATACATAAGCAGTAGGGAAGACTGGGAAAGCTTCTGTAGAAGGTAGAACATAATCTGAATAGTGAAGTCAGAGAAACCAGGAGACAGAGGTAAAGAGGGAGAACATTCCAGGCATAAGGAACAACCAGTGAAAAGACACTGGCTGTGTTTTGTGTGTGTGTGTGTGTGTGTGTGTGTGTGTGTGTGCACACGCATGCATGTATGTGCATACACACATGTGTCTGTAAGGAATGAAGTATAAGAAGTCTGGAAAGACAGGCAGGGAACAGCTTATGAAAGGCTTTAAAGGCTAAACAGAGCATTTTCTATTTTATCCTGAAGGGTAATAAGGAGCTGCTGGAGTTTACTGAATCAGGGCAGAAGAGATGAGTGAGTTGTGGAGTGACATAGTCAGACCTGAGCTTCAGGAAAATCACTTTGGCAACTGAGTGGAGGATGGACAGCAGTGGGGAGATTTGAGGTGGAAAACCAACCAGAAGTCTATTACAATAGTGTAGAAAGGAGGTGATAAGGCCTTGAACTAGGGTGGTGGCTGCTATGAGCAGAGAGAAGGGAATATGTGGAAGATGCTATGAAACTGGAAATGACAAGATTTAACAAAACACTAAAATTGTGGGATGAGTCAGAATGAGGAGTCAAGGATGACACTGAGGTTGCAAGGATAGACAACTGGCTGGGAAAATGGTGGTTCCCTTGCAGTAATAGCAAAATTTTGGAGAGGGAAATGTTTGGGGGGAAAGATAATGAATTCTGATTTTGGATGTGTTCAACATGAGATGTTCAGATGAGAGACAACCCTGGAAAAGAGCAGGCTGAATTCTTAGCTTCAGGAAATTATATTGCCCACATCTTAGTGGTGAGGTGGGGTGTGTCACTTTGGAGGAAGAATCTTCTTAAGCCAAAGGGAGGGAATGTTAGCACTATAATTAGAGAAGTTCCATGGAAACATAGGGACCAAGTACAATATATTGTGAACAACTATGCCTGGAGGCATGCAGAGGCAGTATTAGCTGGGACACTTGAGAAGGATGGGTAGAGGGATGGGGGGAGAGGGGGGGTCCTACTGCTGTCAGTAAATAACAAGCCTAGCTTAGAACTGTTTTTAGCATTATTTCTTAGTTTACCTTTTGCCCTGGTTCAAATTCATTTGCTTGCTAAACCAGAGAATATCTTAATATCTAACTCAGACAAAGAAAGAGAAAAGAGTGAAAAAGAAAAGGCAACCTTAGCTGAAGGGCATTCTGCTTAGATTCTGTTAGCTGGGTGTAATGGCTATGACTAAACATCTTTCAGCCTACCCTTATCACAGAGAAGCTATCCACCACACCTTAGAAGACTAGACCAAAGATAGCCAAGTGGTCCTGAAGCTGGCAGAAGGAACAATCCCCAACAGAGATGACCCAACCACCAGCCATTTATACCAGATACCTAATATACGGGACATACTAAAACTGCATGCAACTAATACTGATAAATAGATGACTACTATACACACACACATATAATACATGTAAACATATATTTATATCATATATATGAATGATATGGCACCTATAACATGACATTAAACTAGGGATACAAATCTCAACACAGTACATAATATGATCCAAAAGTTGTATTTGTGACCAAGTGCATGTGTATAATAAATATATACACATATACATATGTATGTATGTTATTGCTGTGCAGTCATTTTTCAGTCATGTCTGATTCTTCCTGTCCCCATTTGGGGTCTTCTTGGTAAAGATACTAGAGTGGTTTGTCATTCCCCTTTCCAGCTTATTTTATAGATGAGGAAACTGAGGCAAATAGGATTAAGTGACTTGCCCAGAGTCACACAGCTAGCAAATGTCTGAGGCCAGATTTGAACTCAGGAAGATGAGTCTTCCTGACTCTTTGTGCCACTTAGCTGCCCATATATGTATATATCTTACATATAAAAACATACAACATGCACCAGAGCAATAATACATGCATAATATTGTATATTAGCATAGGAAGCAATGAGTTTAACACAGCAATAAAAGTATGCTGCATAACAAACATAATCTGCACACAGCTAATCAGTAGCAGAGCTGTGACTAGACCCCATGTTTCCTGACTCTCGATCCAGTGCTCTTCCAACTAACCCATGAACATATCTTGAGTATATATCATAGTCATCTGGCTATTACCCCTAAGGCAAAGCTATGAAAATAGGTTTCTACTGACTTCAAGGGGTTGGTAAGAGGGGGAAGAGTGTATCTGCACCCTTGTGGTGGTTATCACTTCCTGGCTATACCAGGAAGATGTCTTCTCTGTGGCCACTGTGACACTAGCTGGGTCACTTTATACCTTCTTGAGCATCAGGCCACTTTCCAACACAGGTGAGAAGGTGAGAATGTGTGTTCTGTCCAGCTGCGTTTTATTCATGTGGCAAAGCCAGTCACTACGGAAGCCCAGAGTCTAAGTGTATGGAAGAAGTGAAGCATGGGATCCCATCAAGTTTTGGTTCCTCAGGAATTAAGGGAACACAGAATGGGGGAAATGTGTGATGGGTGCCAGGAGTGCGAATCAGCCAGGGCCACAAGCTATCCTGTTCTCAGTCTTTCCTCTGGATTCTTGCCAAACTAAAGATTTTCATTTAGAAAAATCTGGAAGCAGACACCTGCCCTATATGTTGTTTCTTCAGTGCTGAAATGTGATAGGGAAGGAAGCAATTAGAAACCCCCACACACATCCCCCCCCCCCGACATGCGGTGGCAAAAAGGACACCGCATTTGAGGTCACAAAACTTGAATGGAAATTCTCACTCCCTGTGATTTCTGGGGAGTTACAAACTTCGAGCCTCAATTTCCTCATCTGTTAAATGGAGATAATACACTTATACCACACAAATCTCACAGGATTGTTGTGTAGTAAAGCACTTCATAAACCATAAAGCACTAAATAAATGTGAGGTGAAGCTCTTAATCTTGCAAGAATGGAGCATCTACTTCAGGAAATCAGCAGTACTAAGCCTCTAAAGTGACAACTTCTAAATCAGTCCTGTCTCAGCCTTTGGTCAATTAATCTGCCTGGAGGCAGCTAGGTGGTATAGTGCCCTAGAGTCAGGAGGACCTGAGTTCAAATTCAGCCTCAGAAAACTTGACACTAGTTGTGTGACCCTGGGCAAGTCACTTAACCCCACTGCCTAGCCAAAAAAAAAAAAAAGATGTTCTGTCAGTCACCTGTGTTGTGTGTGACCCTGGGCAAGTCACTCTCTGCCTCAGTTTCATCGCCTGTAAAATGGGGGTAGTAGTAGCACCTTTCTCCCAGGGTTGTTGTAAAGATCAAGTGAGATAACGTCTACAAAGCACTCTGCCGACCTTAAAGTACTATACTAATGCTAGTTATTATTATCGCTGTTATTATTAACATTAAGCCCTGCAGAGATACCCACACCAATTGTTTCCTCATTGTCTCTCCAGGATTTGATCAAAACATTTAGTTAAACTGAGTGCCACGATCTTGAAGAAGATGCAAACTAGTGAGTGAGGGAGAAAAATAGTCGAAATGGTCAGAACAGAAAAATGGGTAGGAAAGGAAAGAAAATCAAATTGGAAACAGAATGGATAAGAAAATTGGGGGGTGGGGGGGGAAGTCCCTAATGCTACTTACACACATATGCAGTCTATAATAAGGAAGAAGCAGAAATAGCTCTGATGCTCTGGATAAAGGTCTAAAATTGACATCCCACCTTAGTCACAGGTCAGTGCAGAGCAGATACTAGCCTAATCTAGGGCCAAACCTCTTAAGAACCCTGGATTTAAAGTCAGAGATTGTGGGCTTGAATCCCTAGCTTTGCACCATTCTGAAATCAGAGGGCACCAGTTCAGATCCCAACTCTGCTCCTTTTCTATCTGTGTGACTTTGGACAAGACACTTCACCTCTCATCTGTGAAATGGGGAGTTCAGCCTAACAACCTCCAAAGCTCCCCCCTCAACTCTAAATCTACACGATCTTATGATCTGTGGTCGGAAGATCTTAGCCTTATGTTCCTCATTCCCCCTCCATCACAAAATAGAAGGGCTTGAGGTTTCTCCAAGGATTGAGTCTCTGCTTTGACTTCATCTACTCCCCCTGAGCTGGGACAAGAAAAATCCAAACAGAAAATAGAAACAAGAATTTATTTTTTTAAAGGGCTTCTGGTTTAGGTTTACACCAATCACAGTAATCCCAGGAATGGAGGCAAAAACGGCGAAGCTTAAAAGGAAAGGAAGAAAATGTTCAAAACCTTTCCCAGTGAGGCAGTTTGGGAGGCTTTGAGAAAGGCCCAGGAAGTGGGCTTATTTCGAGCAGATCATACATTTAGCAGAAGTCATCTAATCCCACCTCTTTATTTGAGAGATGAAAGAACTAAGGTCAAAGAAGGGAACTGATTCACCAAAGTTACACAAGTGGCAAAGCCAGGATTCAAACCCAGGTGGTCTGACCTCAAATCCAGCACCTTGAGACCAATCTTAAAATAAAGGCCTGAATATAAAATGCTGTTTTGCTATAGGCAGCCACTTCTTTAGCTCCTTCTCCACCCTTCCAAATATTCCTGTCTCTGAAATTTCCCACCTGTACTGCTGTAGTCCCCCTAAAGGAAAGTTCCCCTGCAGCCTGGTTCAGCCTTCCATCCAAGGGAACTAAGTCTAGAACCAGGAGATGAAACAGGACATTGTTCTAAGTACCACATGCTTTTATTAATGCCATTGAGCCATTGGCAAAATGCCACTACAATATAAATCAACTATATCTTCTGTGACCATACGGAACTGGCCATGTCCTCGGCAGAACCAGGCAAACCCTATACCCCAGGCCAGTGGCAGGCTGGTGCCACCAAATGGGTAATTCCAGACACCAGGGCCACTCCCAGACTCCAGTGGAAGAGGTGGGAGAGTCTCAAATACCCTTAATGCGTCTCTACTTATAGTAAGATGGGGCCCATCTGGCCATTGTTCTCAGTGAGTTAAGTACCTTCCTGAACCAACCTAAAGATGGCAGGACGCTCAATTCATGTTGCCCTGCTTCCCCTCTGAGACCACAGTCAGTCCTGATGCAGTAGCAGCTCCCAGACAATGAGGGTTATTTTCAGCCAGTGACTTTAACACAAGCCAGCTGGCTTGTACGCTGGGCGGGAGTCCTCCTCCACCCAGCCCTCCCAGAGGGCTCATAGCCCACACTACTGCCTTCACTGTTTGTTTATCTTGTTTCTGCTTAGCTCCTCCTAACTCCTAAATAAAATGCAATTCTGTGTAATAAAGAAGTTTGATCAAAGGTAAAGAGCCAAAACGTTATGTCCGAACACAAAAGGCATGTTTCCCCCCTAAAACACCCACATTTTCCTCCAGCCTATAGGCAGTAACTGCCGATAGTGGGAGTGTTGGGAGGACTGAGCTTATTGACTGGGTGATCTCCAGGCAGTCTGACTCTGTGGTCAACTATGACGACAAAGCACACCAAAGCTGCTTTTTCTGCCTTTCTCCCTACTGCCCAACCCCCACCTCTGGAGTTTGAGTTCAGAGAAGAGAATCTGAGACAGACAGTCCTGGAATGAGACTTGGTCAATTACTAAAAGCCTTTGGGAGAACTATATCCTGTGGCAGAAAGGAAATAGCAGGAACAGCTAATGACACTTGGCCAGAGGTAGATCCAGCCCCTGGCTTACTGTAGGGAGGATGGAAGCAGGGCACTGTGACTCTCATCAACTGGCTTTCCCCAGACCAAAAGACTTGAGAAAGTGAAGAAGTAGCAGGCAGCAATTTCCAAATGGGTTTACACTCTTTGTTAGCTGCCACTAACTCTATGGGTACACAACTCTTCCGTGTGCCCAACGCATTCACAAGACCTAAGGAAGTAGCCACACTGGGGCTCCTTTATAGAAGGGAGAGTTTCTCTGTCAGCAAGACTTCCAAGCTTACAGGAAAACACTCAAGGCATTCTCTGCCTAAAGTTATTTGAAAAATGGATGACTCCTCGACTTGAACACTGACAGTTGATGAACACAATCTTGGATCATGGCTTTCTAGAGTGAAACCTCAGTATCTGGGTCCTAAATGTTAATCAGCAGCTACCTCCAGTGGGATCAAAGCCCATATCAATGTGGTCACTACTGAATTTGTGACCCAAATATTTGTCTTGTTGAGCAGTTACTGCACAAGTCACCAAGAGATCTGGAAGAAAAAAATGGATCCATTTGGGTGACTGCTCCCTTATCAGGATCTTCCAATAGAATCTGAAAAAGACAAGGGAAAAGAGATGCATTCCATAGGAAAAAAATACTAGACCAGAAGGCCAAAGACTTTCCCAGAAAACTGGGTTTTTGTTAGGACTGTAGGCAAATGATAACCACTCTGAGTTTTAGAATTTTTATTCTTGCCTCCTGGTTTTATCAATGCTCTCTCAGCCCTAACATTCAATAGGTCTGTGATTTCTCTGTGGTAAGCTAGGAGCAAAGCAATATGGTTCTGCTCATTGCTATATCATACTCTGCTCTTCAAATAGAGTTGAGCTTCCTCTGTCCCTCTCAGTAATCCTAAGCAGGAAGAGAAAAGCAAGAACAAACCAATTGCCACTTCTAGACAATGCAAAGGAACACCACATGGGGAAATGGCGCTGGCCAGAGCTACAAGTTCAGGAGAGACACAAAGTAAATATAATATACAAGCAAAAACAAGACAGAATTACTTTAGATTCTTGTAGCACTTGATGCTCACAAAGTGCTTTCAGTTACTTTTTCATTAAGTCCAACCTCAGATAAGTGATGCCTAAACTCTGACTTCTTATCATCTGCATGGGATCCCAATTTTCCCCAACAATCACTTTCAGAAGAGCCAGCAATGTCAGCCCTGCTTGGGTCTGTCAACAACTAACAATCTCAGTTATGGAAAAAGCTTGTTAGTTCTTCCAAACTCACAGGACTCAGCAGACCAGCCACTGGCAGGAACGTGGTCTGCTTGCTGGTTTCTCAACCCGGTGATGCCTCAGACTGGTGGTTAACCAGACCAAGGCACACTCCTAGTTACTCACAATGGAAACAAATCATCTGAGGAGAACTAAACTCTCAATGTCTTTGTGGAAAGAACCTTAGATTCTCTTTCTAAAACATATTGATCCACGGAAATATGTTTAACATGATCACACATGCATAACCTATATCAGATCTTGCCATCTTGGGGAAGAAGGGGAGGGAGAGAAGGAGAAAAATTTGCAACTCAAAATCTAAAAAAAAAGAATGTTGAAAACTATCTTTACATGCAATTGTAAAAAATAAAGTACTATTTACCAAAAAAAAGTATTGATCCATTCTGTTTTAATATAATAGATACTACCCAGAGAACATGCAAAAACAATTAAGTAAAAATTGCCTAATGTGATAGCGTTGATAGTAAAAATTATATCATTTTCCAATTCTGTAGTTTACTAATTGTTAAGAAAAAGGAAGGTCATACGCTTTAAATCTGAAAGAATGGTACTGATGTTACCTGTTGTTGCCTCTTAGTGTTGACTTTATTCACACTGTTGGAGTAACAGAGTGTATTGTTCTTTGGGCTCTATGCTTGAGATTCCATGTCATCTCATTAAAAGTTTTCCCACATATCTCAGAATTCTTCCTATTTGTCATTCTCCCGTGTAGTAATTTTCCACCACATTTATATACCAGCTTATTTGGCCATTCCCTGTGAACCTTACATTGCCCCACTGGCCAGCCAGTGTTCTCTCTTTCCCCAAGGAGTTGTAGTAGTCCTACATAAGGGACCCTAACAAGAAAAAAGACCACTTAGAGGATACAGTGGCTCTGGTGTTGCATTATTAAAGTGTTTGGTCATTGGCAAGAGGTGACTGAACATTTAGTCACCTTTGATTCCTTCTTTTCATTCATTTAATACATTAATGATCTGTGATTTTATCCATATGAGCTCCTTCTCCAAAAACACAGAGAGTAACTCCTCTATGCCTTATTAGATGGCCTTTGGGAGATGCTATGGCTGAAAAATTTTATCATCCCACTGCCAACCTAGTGACATGGCCTAGCTATTTTAAAATGCTACTGCCAGGATCAATTCCTTTTCTTAAAACCTTCCCAGTAAATGCATACTCCTCTTTCTGGACTTCATTTCATAAACTCTTGTCTTTTTTATTTCCTGTTAAGTCTCTTGCCTACTCCCTTCACTTGTTTGTTTGTTTTTTTAAATAAGTTTTATTTATGCCTTTTGATTTTATACCTGTCACTTCTGGATACAGGCCCCATTTATCCCAGTACAGAAAAACTGAAACCTCGCTAATAATGACAATTAAAAAAAAAAAACCCAGCAAGCACAGCTGGTAACATATGCACCATTCTGCCTGTATGGTCCCCAGCTTCTCTATTAAGAGGAGAGAGCCATGTTTCTTCATCATTTTGCTGGAGTAGTTATTGGTTTTTCAATTTAAGCGTTTGGCTTCCTTTTAGTGAGCTCTTCATCTGCACTGTTGTTATCACATATCTCATTCTTCTGGTTTTGCTTATTTCAAATCTACCCAGGTTTCCCTGAATTCCTCAAATTTCTCATTTCTTATGATACAAACAGCACTCCATTACATGGATATACCATGGTTTGTTCAAACATTCTCTAATCCAGGGCTTCTTAAACTTTTTCCATTCACTACCCCATTTTGAGTTTCAGCAGCGTTCATTATCACTGCATGGGCATAATAAAGAGAAAGTCCTGGGACAGCTAGGGGGAGCAGTGGATACAGCACTGGCCCTGGAGTCGGAAGGACCTGAGTTCAAATCCAGCCTCAGATACTTGACACTAGCTGACATTAGGCAAGTCACTTAACTGCCTCACCTAAAAAAAAAAAAGTCACCATATACTCTAAAATACTAAAGCAGCACTTTTTGTGAGAGTTAAGAACAGGAAACAAAGTAGATGCCCATCAACTGGGGAACAGCTAACAAACTGTGGTACATGAAAATAACAGAATAATTCTGTTACTATAAGAAATGATGAATACAGAGAAACATGGAAAGTTCTATATGAATTGATACAGAGTGAAGTAAGCAGAGCCAAGAAAACAATATACAGAGTATGACAATAATGTAAAAGGAAAGAACTATACACCAAAAAAGTCAAAAGTAAATGTAAAAAAATTATAAAGACCAAGCAGGACTCAAATAAAGAAATATGACAGGAAACCCCCAAACCACTCCTTTGTGAATGTGGCAGATTTACAGGTATTAAACACTGCATATGTTTTTGGATTTTTGCAACATAAATGTACTGATACTTTTTCCTCTCTAAAAAATATTATTTGTCATATGGGATGGCCCTCTGGGAGCAGAAGGGATGCTAGGGATAACTATGGTGATGTAACAAACCGAACATATCAATAAAAACTTATTTTTTTAAAAAGGTCATTACTGGAACAGCTGCAAAAAGATAGGTAAGTACATTGATATACTGTTGGTAGAGCCGAGAAACAGTCCATCTGTTCTGGAAAGCAATTTGTAATGATGCTAAGAAAGTGACTAAAATGTCCATAGATCCAGAGAGGCCATATAACTAAGGCATATAACTCAAAGACTAAATACAGAAGAATTAAAAAAAAAAGGTCCTAAGAACACCAAATTATTCACAACAATATTTGTTAAAGAAGCAAAAAACTGGAAATAGAGAATGGCTAAATGAATCAGGGTGTATGAATGCAACAAAACATTACTGCACTATAAGAAATAATACAAAGAACTTGGAGAAATATAGAAAGATTTTTATGAAGTGCTACAGAGTGTAAAACAAGCAGATAGAAACAACATACATGACTTATTGTTGTTTAGTTCTTTCAGCCATGTCCGACTCTTTATGATCCCATTTGAGGTTTGCTTGGCAAGGATACTAGAGAGGTTTGCCTTTCTTTCTCCAGCTCAATTTACAGATGAGAAAACTGAGGCAAACAGCATTAAGTGACTTCCCCAGAATCACATGACTAGTAAGTGTCTGAGGCCAGATTGAACTCAGAAAGATGAGTCTTCTGACTCCAGGCCCAGTGCTCTATCCACTGCATCACCTAGCTGCTCAATAGCCATAACTACAACAATGTAAATAGAAAGAACCACGTGACAAACAATATTGAAAGCTACATAATTATAATGACCAAACGACCTAGAAAAGAGCTGAGAAATTGAAATTGCCTCCCTTTATTGCAAGGCACAAGACTATGGACATATAATACGTACATAGTGTCAGACACATAGTTGATGTGTTGCTTAGTTTTGCTGAAATGTTTTTTCTCTATCTTTTTGGATTTTTGTTATAAGGGGAGAGGAGAAATCAGGGATATATTCACAAATGAATATCATGTATGAATATATATCAATAAAAATAAAGATATTTTGGTTTAAAAACCTGCCTGTTTCATTTTTAGCACTTTGTGGAAACATATTAAAAAACACAGTTGAAAATATTAAGAAGCAATTATTTCTCTACTCTAGTATCTTTTCCAGACCTTCTCCTCTTCTCTTAGACTCAAACTAATTCTCTCAGGAAAGCGTAAAAGGTCAAGAACAAAAGAGCTAGAGCCAGGAAAAATGGATTAAAGTGTGGTAATCAAACTCAGGACAAGAAACACCTCCAAATCACAGCCTTTCTTATCCTCTAAAGCAGTGATGCCATACCCAAATAAGAACAGGACCATACATTAAGGATCCCTGGTGGACCACATATTGACTTAGAAAATCACATATTAACATTATGTTCTATCATATATTTATTTTGTTAAATATTTCCCAATTACATTTTAACTGGGTTCAGGCCAAACTAGGCAGTGTGTTATGACACCTCTACACTACAGGAATCACAGTTAATACCCAAATAAGGATAGTATCTTTTTTTCCCCATTCTGAAGAGATTAGGATAATTATTGTGGGGAAAAGTTCCCTTAGAACCCTTGAGAAGAAAGGTCAAAGAAAGAAATGCATGGTTTTAATGAGATTAAACATCTAACATTCTAGTCCATTAGATAGAGTAGAATGTTAACACAAAACTGTAATTTAACGTACTGTTCAACATTTCTATGTTTTGGGGCAGCTAGGTGGATAGAGCACTGGCCCTGGAGTCAGGAGGACCTGAGTTCAAATCCAGTCTCAGACCAGACAGTTGACACTTACTAGCTGTGTGACCCTGGACAAGTCACTTAACCCCAACTGCCTCACAAAACAAACACACAAACAAAAAATAGTTTAAAAAAAAGATTTTGATGTTTCCTTAAATTGTCTTGTGGTACAGAGGTGTCAGAGGGTATGAGGGGACTATATCAGTCTCAACATTTCTCTCTTGTAGCTAGAAATGCTCAGATTTAGGATATTACATTTTAAAAATGTTTCTGAAACACCTGTGCCTAAATAGCAGACTACAGTACTAATATTTTTCAACATTTTCATGAAGAATACCTCTGAGAAATGCAAATCAATACAACTCTGAGGTACCACATCACACCTATCAGATTGGCCAACATGACAAAACAGGAAAATGATAAATGTTGGAGAGGATGTGGGAAAATTGGAACACTAATGCATTGTTGGTGGAGTTGTGAACTGATCCAAACATTCTGGAGAGCAATTTGGAACTATGCCCAAAGGGCTAGAAAAATGTGCATACCCTTTGACCCAGCAATACCACTTTCCAGGTCTGCATTCCAAAGAGATCATAAAAATGGGAAAAGGACCCATTTGTATAAAAATATTTACAGCAGCTCTTTCTGTGGTGGCAAAGAATTGGAAATTGAGGGTATGCCCATCAATTGGGGAATGGCTGAACAAGCTGTGATATATGAATGTAATAGAATACTATTGTGCTATAAAAAATGATGAGCAAGCAGACTTCAGAAAAATCTGGAAAGACTTGTATGGACTGATGCTGAGTGAAGTGAGCAGAACCAAGAGAACACTGTACACAATAACAGCCACATTGTGCGATGATGACTAACATTGATAGATTCAGCCCTTCTCGGCAATGCAAGGATCAAAGACATCTCCAAAGGTCTCATGATGGAAAATGCTATCCACATCCAAAGAAAGAACTATGGAGTTTGAATGCAGATTGAAGCATACTATTTGCTCTTTTTTTCCCTTCTGTTTTGTTTTGTTTCCTCTTTCTTGTGGTTCCTCCTTTTGGTTCTAATTCTTCCTTACAACATGACTAATGTGAAAAGAAAAAAAAAAGAGTGCCTCTGAGATCCATGTAGATTATTCTCATAAAGATTATGTAAATATGAGAAATTAGACATATGGGCCAATAGTTATTGATGTGCTCCAGATAGGCTTTTTTTAGATTTAGATTTAGATTTCTGCTATGATCTGCAATTTTCCCATTCTTTTAGCATCTTCCCCTCCCTGAAGGAATACCAAGATTTCTTTTTTAAAAAGCCATAACTCCAAATAACAATTCCAGAGGAATTCCAGAGGAATTGAAGGTAAAAGATTCAATTTGCATAATGAGATATAACATTTAAGATATTCCCAATATGAGAATGTTTTGCTCAATTACGTAAATATGCACATTTGTTACAAAGATCTTGTTTTTCTTTTTTTTCAAAGGGAGGGGAGAGAAAAGGAGAGGGCTGTCCAAGAAATGAGGGGGTAAAAAAAGACCATTAAAACATGTTTTTGAAATGAACAGAAGAAAAGGCTAAAGGAATCACAAGCAGGTCAGCTTGAAAAGTAGCATGTTGAATTTATTACGTACTTAAAAAGAAAAGTAATTTCATGTACAACCCTCTCTTTGTTCTATTGTTTATATGGAAGTGCTCATTTTAACTGATGTTTTTTAAATTCAGAAGTTTTAAATGGGAAAAAAATTTGTTACAGATTCATCTCTCAATGCTTTCAAGATATGGTCAGCTCCAGCATGGGTTTCTTTAATGTATTCTTGGTCTAGTCTGGCTACTCTTCTCACTTGGACCTAGGTGTCCTTTCAACTTCCTCATCAGGGACTGAGATTTTAGGATCAAATTAAGTCTGAATAGCATTTATTAAGCACCCTACTATGTTCAAGGCACTGCACTAAACCCTGGGAATACTAACACAAGCAGAAAGAAAAACAATCCCTACACTCAAGGGACTTACTTCTAATAGGAGAAGACAACACACAAAAGCTGCTGAAAAACTGGGGTGGAGGAGGGGAAGGGTAGAGAGAGGGAGAAGGTCCCAACATAAGAAGTCAGTCAACAAGCATTTATTAATTACTTATTATTTTCTAAGCACTCAGGATACAAAAGCAAAAAATAGACCCCGCTCTCAAGGAGCTCTGTCTAATGGGGGAGAAAATATGCAAACAGCTATGTACAAACAGTATATATACAGGGTAAATCAGAGATAACCTCAGAGGAAAGGCACTAAGATGAAGGAGGACTTGTAGAAAGAAGCCATTATCTAAGACTCGAAGGAAGCCAGGGGCCTAAGGGATGAGAGCAGATGGCAATGAAAATACTGAGTCAAAAGATGGAGTGCCTTGCACCAGGAACAGCAAGGAGGCCATTGTCATGGAATCCCAGATTACATGGAGGAGTGTAAAAAGACTAAATAGTTTAGAAAGAGCCAGGTAATGGAAGGAGTTAAAAGCCAGCCAAAAGAGGATTTAATATTTGATCCAGGAGGCAATAATGAGGTGACATGGTCAAAGGTGATATGCTTTAAGAAAATCAATTTGGGGGCAGCTAGATGGTACAGTGGATAGAGCACCGGGCCTGGATTCAGGAGGACCTGAGTTCAAATCCAGCCTCAGACACATAACACTTACTAGCTGTGTGACCCTGGGCAAGTCACTTAACCCCACTGCCTAGCCAAAAAAAAAAAAAGGTCAATTTGCAGATCACATCACCTAATCTCTGTTTTTGCTTCAATAGTGTTTGGTCAGAACAGATCCAAGGGCCCCCCAGGGCTCCTCACATTGACCTTCACTTTTCTGAAGCTGCCACCTTCCTTTGTCACCAGTCCCCTGCTTCTGAGACCAGCTACCTCCTTTGCTGCCAGCCTCCTGTCTCCTGTGTCACAAGCTCCACCCCCCAAATCAACAAAACTCCTGGGAGGTCCAGGTCACTTGTTAACCACCTACCCAATCTCTACTTGCCCTACCTGCCCTTCAGTTTTTATTTCAATCAGGATGATGCTGCTTTGCCCAGAGTATCAGATTTTTTCTGTGAGCTGGCATGAAGGTAGCCAAGAGCCTTCCATGGTTCCAGAACCAGCGTGGAGGCCATGTCCTTCTCCAAGCTGTGCAGAAACCTGCCCAGGATGAGGACTGCTGCAACTTGGAGGCTGCCCTGAGCCTAGAAAAGGACACGGCCTCTAAGCCAGTTCAGGTCCTACTGAAGCCGCACACCCTTGGCTCTAGCCAGGGAGACCCATATCTCTACGACTTCCTAGAGAGCCACTACCTGGAGGAGGAGATGCTGCTGCTGAAGCATCTGGGCGACCACTTGACCACCTTGTGCCACCTGCAAGTGAGTGAGTTCCTGCTCTGAGAGGCTAAGCCTGAAACATGACTAGAAGAAGCTGGGCCTCCCTGCCTGACCTGTGCTTATCCTGATCCAATGGTCCATCTCAACTAAGTGCCTACAGTAACAAAGCTTTCTTGAAACACAACTACCAAAAAAAAATTCAGTTTGACAGCTAAGTAGAGGATGGATGGAGATGTTACCAAGGTAGAAATAACAGGACTTAGCACTGATTGGATATGAGAGGGGGTGAGAGAATGAGGAGTTGAGGACGATACCTAGGTTGCAAGCCTGGGTCACTGGGTGGAGGGTGGTACCCTTGACAGTAACAGGGAACACAGGAAGAAAAAGGTTGTGGTGGTAGTTGTTCAGTCGTTTCAGTCACATCTGACTCTCTATGACCCCATTTGGGGCTTTCTTGGTAGAGATACTGGAGTGGTTTGCCATTTCCTTCTCCAGCTCATTTTACAGATGAGGAAACTGAGGCAAATGGTATTACATGACTTGCCCAGGGTCACACAGCTAGGAAGTATCTGAGGTCAGACTTGAACCTAGGAAGATGAGTCTTCCTGATTCAAGGCCCAACATTCTTATCCATTGTACCACCTAGCTGTCCCAAAGGGTTTGTGGGAAAAGACAAGTTCAGTTTTGGACATACTGAGTTTAAGATGTCTATAAGACATGCAGTTTGAGATATCCAATAATATGGAGATGCAAGTCTGGAGGTTTATTGGAGAGAGGTTATAGGTGGACAAATAGATCTGAGAATAATCCGCATGAAGATGACAGCTGAATCCATGGGAGCTAATGAAATCACCAAAAAAAAAAAATATATATATATATATATATTTTAAAGGGAGAAGAAAAGAGGCCTGGGACAGAACCTTTGGGACACTCATGTAGCAGCTGTGACCCATATGAAAGAAGATCCAACAAAGGAGACTGAGAAGTAGTCAGAGAGGTAGGAAGAGAACCAGGAGAGACAGGATCATGAAAACCTAGGGCTATAGCTCATCTAAAAGCATTGCTTTAGCTCCTGTGTCAAGCTAGTTTGCTTTTGAACCTTTCACTATAGTTACAAAGTTACTCTCAGCCTATATACACTGTAGCCTGAAATGGCACACGTATACAGTTTCCAATACATACTCCAGTTCCCAGAGTCCTTTAAGCCATGTGGTCTAGCATAACTGTTCAGGCTAGAGAAACCATGTTTGGTGTGGATAAATCCAGTATTAAGTGCTTCAGGACCTTCCCTTTCCCCATGCTACCTAAGATTCTATTATTCCCTTAGCCCTAAATTTCTTGCTGCCCAGTCACAAGAATATCACAGTGTGTCTAAAAATTGCCATCTTTGTTTAGGGTCCAAGGACAGAGGTTCTGTCTATACATCACCTAATAAAGTCTTCCTCTTTTTTTTTTTTAAATAAAAATTCTCGAGGACATATAGTTTGGATGAAACCAGGTGAAATTTCATAAAGTCAAGGAACAGCACCTAGAGTAGTGCCTGGCACATAGTAAACACATGGTAGATATTTGTTGGATTTAACTGAGTACATTAGAGGCTTGAAATATTAATCTTAAAATAAGAAGCCACAACCCTGAGCAGAACAAAAAGGGCAATCACCCCCTTGCAATAACAATTAATACTTCATATTTGTATAGCATTTCAAAACCTTCAAAGTGCTTTCACATCAACTATTTTATTTGAAAAGTTAAATACCCTGCCTAAGGTCATACACACAGATTAATGAAAGATCTAGACCTAGTATCAAGAGATAGCATGGCATCTAGCTTGAATCTGCAATCAAAATAACCAGATTCTAGACCTAACTCTGCTCCTTGATTAGCCATACAAAATGAAGGGGTTCGACTAGAGCAGCTTTAAGATTCTAGCTCTAAAACTTTTAGTCTCCTGATGCTTTAATCCAGGCTCTTTCCATTAGGCTAAGACCTTTTGTTTCTGGAAAGTAAAAGCCTAACAACTAATCTTGGAGGCTAAAAACCTAGGCTCTGAGTTCTATAAGTGATGTGTGACAATGTTCCAGATTGGAGAGGGTCTCTACTGCCTCCCAGCAAGTAGAAAAGCACTGATCTCTTCCAGAGAAATGTCACAACTGCAGAAAGATGCTAACGGACTGGCCTCATACTTCACTAATTATCTTGCCACAGAGAGCAGATACCAGTTTCGCATTTCCAATGACCTTCAAAGATCACACATTTCTTTCCTTGACCAGACAAGACCACACTTCCCAAAAATGAGATTTTTAAAAGTTTGGGGGGGGGGCAGGAGGAGAACCTTCTGTGGTCCCAGAATCTCAGAACCTTCCCAAAGTGATGAGATGAATTTGCACTTCTTTTTCCTTCACTATCTTTTCCTCCCTTGTCTCCATAATATGCACAAGCATCTTATGTTGCTTTAATAATTTTATGGCACTTGCTCTTTCTCAAACATCTGTAGCCAACCTGCACTGGATGGTTTTCTTTTTGATCCTTAAAGGAAACCCATTGGAAAAAACATGCTATCAAACACTCCTTCATTGTATCGATGCCTCTCAACTCCCTGAGACTGGGTTGACAACTCTTCAGATTCTGCGGAAATGACAACTAAATGCTTTGGGATCCCACCAGGACCTATTATTCTGCGATACACACTCAAGGGCTAATTCTAGTCACCTAGGTCTTTAGTCACAATGACAACAGTAATTTGCCAAGCATATAGGAAGCATTTAATAGCTGGCAAAGACAATCACTTGGCCAAGTACTGATGCCAGATGTATCAGAAAATAAATCTACAAACCTGAGCACTTCAAAAGGAAATAGTATTTCACCCGATGCTCAGCCTTACAAGGATGCAAACACAATTAGTGTCTACAAGGATGCTGATTTTGCTAAACATTAATTAAAACTCCCCAAACCCCAGAAGAATATAACGTTAAGCACCCAGGCATACTTTGGCCACAGTAGGTACAGAGACACTTTTTAGGTTCCTGTTCTTCATTACTTTTCATCACTTTCTTCCAAAATGAAAAGAGGCTTTGTCAATTTATGATAGTGCCACACTGAAATAAAATTACACAGGCCAACAATATTCTTTTCCTCTGTCACCCCTAAGCCTCAGAATCTCCAAGTCAATCTAAAGGCCAAGGTTACCAGTCTGGACTAGTGTAGCTGTTCTGTTCTCCAGTTCAGAAGACTACTAGAAGTCATGTGGTTTCAATGACTGTAACAGAGGTTCGGCCATACTGTGGAAAAACCAGTATGTACCCAGGATTAAACCAGGCCCAAATACCTACAGCAGCATAGACATAAATCTTTCAGATACACAAGAAATAGGATCAACTTTAGCGGAGCAGAGAACAAGTCAGACACCATCTGGGCATCCATTCCAGTGTTTTTACCACCATATTGGCTTTCAGAAAAGTTCATATTTTCTGAACTGTACTCTGCCCTTGTTGAGCTAACAGTCTTGGAATTCCTGGTTTATCCAATATTCTCTAACCTCACTGCTGTTGATCTACTCCTGGACTCCCAACTCCTTTGGATTCCTCCCCTGGCAGAAAATAAGCTGAGTGATTTGAGAAAATCTTGAGATAATTAGCAGAGGGACTTCCAAGGTGACAGGAGCTCAGCACTATGCAAAGACACCCAAAAGCCTACAGGTGCTAACTGAGGGGTCCCAACAGGGAAGCCAATGTGAACTCAGGTAAACAGGCCAAACCCTGCAATTGTTCCAAAAGAGGACTTTTCAAGAGGCCCTGAAGCCTGCAGCACTGTGCCTGGGAATACTCTGGAGGACTGAAGTCCACAGCACTTCAAACAAGAACTCTCTAAGAGACCAAAAGCCCACAGTTCTGACTACAGACACTCTAAAGGGAGGCTGAAGCCTGTCAGGGCTCTGATCCCAGACACGCTAGGGTAAGTGAAAGCCAGAAGGAGGAACACTGGAAATCAGAGACAGGATCTAAAAGGGCTTGCGTGTAGGCCCGGCCTAAAGTCTCAAACCAGGAACTGAGAGGTTAGAGACATAAGTAAATGGAATAAAACTCCCAACACAATGAAGAAATATTCTGGGGGAGGAGACACCCAAGAAGTAAACTCAGAAGACAATAACTCCAGAACAATCACAAGCATAGCCTCTGAGGAAAAAACGGCTTGGTCACAAAGATTATAAGAGTACCTAGAAGAAAGGATGCCAGGAAAAAAAGAATAAAAGAAAAAAATTAGAAAGAGAATAAACAGCTAAAGGTAGACAGCTTTGCCCAAGTAAGAGTACTCTCTACAAAATACAATGGAGCAAACAAAATAGTGATGGGCAGTGAGGTGGCTTGTGGATGGAGAATGTCAGGCCTGGAGTCAGGAAAACTCATCTTCCCGAGTTCAAATCTGGCCTCAGACTCTTCCTTGCTGTGTGACTCTGGGCAAGCTACTTAATCCTGTTTGCCTCAGTTTCCTTACCTGTAAAAGAAGCTAAAGAAGGAAATGGGAAACCAGTTTCTTTGCCAGAAGCCCCAAAATAGGATCAATAAGGAGTCAGACATAACTGAAACAAATGGACCACAAAATGGTGACTTTGTGAGACAAGAATATTAGAACAAAGTGAAAAAACTGAAAAATAAAATAGAAAGAATCCACCAGTCTCCTCCAGGAAGAAATCCCAAAACGAAAACATCCAGAATGCCACAGTCAAAATCCAGAGCTTCTAAGTCAAAGAAATACTATTATGAGAAGTCAGAAAATCCAAGTACCAAGAAACCACAGTCAAGATCACACGTGAATATGATGAAACTACCATATAGAAGAAAAACTCTTGAGATCCAAAATGCAAAAAACAAAGACTTGCTACCAAGAGTAACTTTACTTTAGCTAGGTTTTCTGGAACTATATAAAACAATAATGGAAACAGTGGACATCAGTGCTTTATCCTCGATCTTATTGGAAAAGTTCCTAGTATTTCTCCATTACTGATAATATTAGCTCTTTGTTTTAGATGGATATTATGTGGCATAGGCCTGAGTATAACCTTACAGAGGGAAACAGAATAGATTAGGACTTCCCAACTTTTCTAATGAAAATACTGAAGCTGAGCAGAAATGTTGAAATGTAAATTCTGGAGACCAGAGAAACCTAGAAAAGTAAATATAGTTGAGCAACTAGAAGGGACTAAATGTTGATGAACTGCTTACACTCTAATGGGGGAGAAGAGACAAGCATCCCTTAAGAACCCCACCCTCTTCAAGGGTTACAGGGGGAAGTAATAGGCAACAAGGTAGAGTAGTGGATAAAATGTAGGGCTTAGAGTCAAGGAAAAGAAGTTCAAATCTTGCCTGGATGCTAATTAGCTGTGTGATCCTAGGCAAGTCACTTAACTTGTCTCAGTCTCAGTTTCTTCATATGTAAAACTGTAATAATAGCACTTAATCTCACTGGGATGGTTTAAGGATCAAGTGAGAGAATATGAGGGCAGTTAGGTGGTGCAGCGGATAGAGCACTAACCCTAGAGTAAGGAGGAGCTGAGTTCAAATCCAGCCTCAGACACTTACTAGCAATGTGATCCTGGGCAAATCACTTCAGTCTGACTGCCTCAAAAAAAAGGAAAGAATATGTAGAAGTGTTTTATAAACTTGAATGCAGTATATAAATGCTATTCTTATTCTTATTATCACTATTAAGAAAGACAAGCATAGGGCCTGGAAATGGTTTTGTTCTATTTTGATGGTTTTAGGGGAAAAAAGAAAAGGTAGGGGAAAAGGAATACACTAAGAAAGAAATGAGGAAGAAGGGGAAGCAACTTACTGTTTCTCAGAATTGAGGCGTACAAGGAGTATATAAACATGGAGATTGCACAGAGAGAGCAGGCACCTCATGAACCCCATAAAGAGGAGTATGAGCACGCAGGTGTGCATGCACGCATGCACACACACACACACACACACACACACACACACACAAGTTTGGTGTAGAAAGACACAAAGCTCAACAGTGAAATAGGTGGGGAGAAGGGGAGAGAGTGAGGTTTAGACATAGTGTCAAAGACAGAGTCAGGGGGAAACAGACACAAGAACAGCCAACTTTAACTCTGAAGAGCAGGTTGTAATGAGGGGATTAAAAGGAAAAGAAAAATATGGACCAATATGTTTGATGAATATCAATATTAAAATATTGAATAAAATATTAGCAAAGGAACAACATATTAAAAGGATTATTCACAATGACTAGGATGGATTTACATCAGGAATGCAGAGCTGGCTCAATATTACAATCATAATGGACCACGTTAGTAATAAAAACAGCAAAAATCACATGATTATATCAAGATATGAGGAAAACTTCTTGAGAAAATGCAATACTCATTTGGTAAAAACATTAAAAAACACAGCAATAAACGGGCCTATCCTTAATATGCTACGTAGTATCCATCTAAAACAAAGAGCTAATATAATCAGTAATGGAGAAATACCAGGAACTTTTCCAATAAGATCAAGGGTAAAGCACTGATGTCCACTGGTTCCATTATTGTTTCATATAGTTTCAGAAAACCTAGCTAAAGTAATAAGAGAAGAAAAAGAAATTGAGGGAAAAAACATAGGCAAAGAAGAAACCAAATTATTGCTTTTTGCAGATAATGATGGCTAACTTAGAGAACTATACCGTTCAATTAAAAATTAATTGAAACAATACCTTTAGCAAAAGACAAGGATATAAAATAAACCAACAAAAATATTCAGCCTTTCTGTATCATACTAACAAAATCCATCACAAAGCAATGGAAAAAGAAATTTCATTCAAAATAACTAAAGAATATGTAAAACATCTGGGAGTCTGAATATGAGTTATATGAACACAACTACAAAATACTCTTTATAAAAATAAAATGAGATGTATTTCTGAAGAGAATTTATGGCTGTACTGTGGCAATACGATAAAAATGATAATTCTATTTAAATTAACTTACAGATTCAAATAACAAAATTCATCTGAAGGAATAAAAAGTCAAGAATCTCATGGGAATTAACAATAGTAGGAAGAAAAGGGCCCTATCAGTACCACATCTCAAACTACACTGTGTAAAGCAGAAATCATCAAAGCTATTTGTTACTGGTTAAAAAGCAGAAAAGTTGATCAGTGGAACAGATTAGGTACACAAGATCTAGAAGCAAAAGAACATAGTGACACAGTGTTGGGTAAGCCCAACTACTGGGTTAGAGACTTACTTTTTCAAATGAGATCATCAAATGAGATAATACAGGTAAACAGTGCTTGGCACTTCCCCTTTTCCCTTCCCTTTATTCAACAAAACTACTGGGAAAATCAGAAAGCAGTCTGGCAGAAATTACATTTAAATTAGATAAACATCTCATCCCATACACCATAAAAAGCTCCAAATGACTTGGACATATAAAGGGTCCCTTATAAACAAAATAGAGGTACAGAAGAGATACTTTTCCCAATTATTGATAGGGGAAGAGTTCTTGACCAAAGGAAGTGATGGAGAGGATTACAAGAGTTAAAATGATACCCCACAAGTCACTAAATTATGCATATCCTTTGACCGGGCAATACCATTGCCAGGCATATACCCCAAAGAGATCTTTTTTTAAAGGGTGAAAGAACCCACATGTATGAAAATGTTTATAGCAGCATTTTTTGTTGCAGTCATGAACTGGAAATAAAATAAGTGTTTTATCTATGTAGCATGATAATCTATATTTACCTATATATTATCAAAGTATCAACAGAGTAATGACTGAACAAACTATGATATATATGTATGTATGTACGTTTGGAATGGAATGGAATGGAAATTTCCACGCTATAAGAAATGACAAAAGGGTTCAAAGAAATCTGGGAACATTTACATGAACCGATACAGAGTAATGGCAGCAGAAGCAAGAGAATGATCTAAACAATGATTAAAACATTGTTTAAAAAAATTATAATTTTGAAATACTTAAGAATGCTGATTAATATTTAAAGTATACATTATCTCTTTAAGGCCTTTTTCACTTGTGTGAGAACAGTTTAATGTTATAAAAAGGCAGGAAAATATCTCACATTTATTTTTTAAAAAAACTGTGCAAATGAATATGAATGTGAAGAAAGAAACAGTTTCGAGCGACTATCCAAAGAGACAAAATAGCTTTGTGGTGACTTAAGAGGAACCACGAAGGGTAGGGACTTAACCTGATTTGCATGCAACTGTCCTTTGACTGATGGAGTATAAAACTTAAGAATGTGAGAAATCATACAAACATTTAGAGACTGAGGTATAATTGAAAATATTATCAATTAGCTAGAAGAAATTTAGGGAGTTGTGACTTTTTAAATAAAAAGTGAGTTGCTGAGAGGCAGGAGGGTCTTAATGAAGCCATCGAACTGTAACTACTACAGCAAGAGAACGTCAGAAGAGCAAGAGAAGATAGCAGCCTGAGGGGAAGAGGAACCTAGTGAGAAGTGAAGGCAGCAGAGGGGCTAGAGAGTTAGCATGGTAAACAGGGGAAGCACTTTCCCCACAAAAGGGTAACGACTAGGACTCTAAACATAACCGTGTGGCAACTACCGTGGTCTCTCTGAGAGCGTAGCGCTGCTGGTGTGACAGCAAGTTAGAGGACTGAGCCCAGATCCAGGGAGCCGTGGGGTGTTTCACACGCTGGGTGAGGCCCCACGTCCAGCACAGTGTGGATGTTGACCCTAGCCCACTGCAGCATCCCATTGGAAGACACCCCAGAAGGGCCCCATAACTGCCATTACCTTACAAATAAAATGACCAACTATGACTACCAGATGAAGCATGCTTCCCATCTCTTGACAGAGGAGTGATGGTCTACTCTTGGGGTACAAACGTGCCATACAATTTCAGACGTGGCTAATGTATAGATTTGTCTTCCTTGATTACGCTTATTTGTTACAAGGTAGGTTTTGCTCGAGGGGGGTGGTAGGAGAGGAATAAAAGTATTAGTGATGGTGATACTTAAAAGAGTATCAAAGTACTAATTTTTTTTAATTCAGAGAAAAGGAAGTTTAGAGGGGAGTAAAGAGAAGTAAAGAGAAGCCTTAAAACTATGTGCTAAATTTGTTAGAAACTTTAAAAAAAATAATGTAATAGAGATTTATAGTCTCATATATAATTGCCTTTTTCTGTTTTTTTTAAATTTGGAAAAGTTTTACATATTGATTCTTTTTTTAAAAAGATAATTAGTTTTAACAAACCTTTGTCAAACTGGTACCTGTCTGTAGCTAGTCAAGATCCTACAAACATTATTGGCAATTCTGAAAATCAGCAACCCACGTGCAAACAAGGACCCAGATGACATACAGAGACAAGGCTTAAGCCCAAGCAAGGCGCCTTTGCTAACTCTACCCAGCACACAGTTCTGAAAGACTGCCCAGTCCAGTTCTTTCAAGCAGTATGACCCACTTGGTATCTGGGATCCACAAACCATGCGACACTCCCTCGTACTTCTTCCTTTCTCCTTTTCTCATCTTGGTCATCAAAGCTCCCAGGAAAATTTCCAATTTGGGCTCCTCAATCTGAAGGCCAAGTGGGATCCAAGCTGAGGGCATCAAGCTCTTTCTGTGACACCCAGTCTGACCTACCTATAAAGGTCTGGCAATTTCCCCAAATCTCTCTCCTGACTCCCTTAATCTTCCTCCTGACAAACCTACTGGTGTTGGCTCTCCTCAGAGCCCTAACCAGGTATGAGAGAAAGAAAACAGAAGCAGTCACTCTGCCTAGAGAGAAGACACGTTTTCTATCCAGTTAAATACAGTCCTGAACTTCTGCAAATTAAAAGCTCCCTCTCCGCTGAACCCACTCTGCTTTAGTTACAGGTTGCACTTTTTATTTTTGTAACCAGCCAAACCACAAAATTATAGGTTAAGGCTGGGGAGCTGGAATGGCAAATCCTGGAGCCAGGCTGGTTTTTGCTCTGCCCTTTGAGTAGCAGAGGCAGGAGCAAGAGCAGCTCAGCACAAAGTTGAACCTGTTGAGGCACAGGAAGCAGTTACTCAAAACTGGGTCCAGTGAGAACCAGAGTAGAATCTCCCAAGCACCAAGCATGGGAAGGCGATCATTCTGAGACCATCTGCAAAAGCTTCATCACAACTGGAACATCTCACGGATTTTTCCATGTGAAGGGCAACACGGTATGATGGAAAAAGCAATGGACTTGGCAAGACTCCAAGTCCCAGCTTAGACAGGAGCAGTATTACCTTTAGTAATTTAACGCTGGGCCTCAGCTTCCTCATCTGTAAAATGGGAATAATAATGTTTGTCCTATCTACCTCATAGTATTGTCGTAAGAAAATACTTTGTAAACCATAAAGCATTATAAAAATATGAACTATTACTTAAGTTTTATCTGTTCCATCACATGTGAAATGGAGGTAGTAACATCTCCTTACCTACCTCACAGAATTTTTGTGATGATCTAATGAAATAATATAAATACAAATACTCTATAAAGTATAAAAATCTGTATAGTCCACATGACATTTCTATTCCAACCAACCTCTAATTATGGAACACCTACACTGTATGTGCACTGTGGAGTACAAAATATAAAACACAGTCTACACATTCAGAGAGACTAGTTCTTTGTACCTAGTGGGCTGAGCAGGTGAGGGCTGAGGACAGAATGGCCCTGACTAGGGAAAAAATCAGTTTAAGAAATCTGAAAGATGAGAGGAAACAACTTTGATGGTTTTCCACATCTGTCATGCTGCGACAAGTTTGTTCACTTTGTGGCATAAAAGGGAAGTTTAAAATTGTTTTGATTCTCTTAGTCATAGGACCTAATCACAGCACTACCTCAAACTCCAGGACTTTTTGCCAACCAGATCTTGTGCCCTTGGAAAATTTGGACAGGGATTATTGATTAAGTACTTGCTGCCACCATTTAGGTCAAGTAAAACCTTAGTAAAACATCGTATTCTTAATATTTGGCCAGCCTCATCTCACTAAGGTGCTTATGCTCCAACCAAGCTACTATTCTGTCCTCTTTATGTATCTTGTTTATTCCCACCACTGCTTTGTTCATGTAGCATCTCAAGTCAAAAGGACTGGCTATCATCTTCTTCTCTGACAATCCATGTTCTTTGTCCTTCAGAAGGCTTTCCTGACATATTCCTTCCTTTATTTTGTATTTCCTCTGCACATTACAGGACCATCTACTGTACAATATCACACAGTGGTTTTGGTTCCTTAGTTATATACAATACATACATTTTGTCTCCAACTAGATTTGAAGTTCCTTCAGGCCAGGTATCTCATCCTATATCCTACTTCTCTGCTTCAATAGTACACAGGAAGTGTTCCAAACGTATTGAGGGAATGGAGTCAAACTGACATGGTAAGATTTGGTAAATATCTTTCTCCAAGTCCTCTATGGATGTATCTCTTTCCACTTTGTGACAAACAAAAATTTGTGACCTGTTCCTTCCTACACCAACCATTTGGCTCCAAGCCGAAAGGCAAAGCCAGTAGAAAGGAAGAAATAAGTAACTGGACATTGTTCCACTCCTTGACCTACACAAGAGAAAGAATACTGAGATGTGATGGTCTACCATAAAATTACATTTTAATTATTTAAATTTGGGTATGACTCTGCCTACAAACTAAGACTAATTTTTAGATGCATTTTGTTTCTACACCAGGAAACACCCCAAACAAACAATCTTGGCAGAACTGCAATATATAAAAGTCAGTAAAAGAAAGATAATAAATTTGATCTGTGTCTCAACTAAGTTTCTCCATCAAGTATGTCCAAGATGGACTAGACCCTCTCTGGTGAGGTCAGATTCCTCTGGATTGTTATCTCCCAATGAGTACTGAAAAACACATCATTTCCTTTTTGGTCTTCTGCATCCTTGTCTCTGGTCTTGAGGGGAGGCTAGAAGTGATTCTTGGACATAGGGGAGTTGATCAATGGCTAATCCTCTTCCCTTAAAAGGGAAAGTCACCATATGAACTGGTACAGAGTGGAATTGAGCAGAACCAGAACAAATAATAGCCTAATAACACTGTCTCAGTAAACAATACTGACAGACTTCAAAAATCTGATCAACTTAATGACCAATCGCTATTCTAGAATACCAGTGATGAAGCATGCTACTCACCTTCCAACATGGAAATGAGGTATTCCAAACACAGGCTAAGAGAGAAAATGTATTTTCAGACAAGGTCAATGTGTTTGACTTTGCTTATTTGTTACAAGAGTTTCATTTTTCTCCCTCCTTTCCCTACCCTGACAAACAGGAAGAAGGAAAGAAAATAAACACTTATTAATTTTTTTAAGTTCTTAAAAAGTAAAGAGTGGAGGGACTGTCAATGGTCTCTATTACTTGGAGCTGTGACATTCCTTCCCAAAAGAGATGAAATCTTAGAATTTTACTCAGTATGAAGTGAAATTGTTCTGAAGTATATAAACATGGGATTCAGACAAGAGAGGCCCACAGAGAAACTACCTCAGTCATTTTCATGAGTGAGGTGGAATGGATTTTGTAAAACAGAAAAAGAAAAAACCAAAATATAGACTCAATGGCTACAAAGACTTCCATGAGAATCAAACTAGGTTTTTCTTAAGGGCTCTATATCTCCTGTAGGGAATACCTACTGTGGCTGGCCAGAAATTGGGTCAGGTCACTACAGAAACACAGCTCAAGTTAATAAGCAACTCTTCAGGTAGATGCCCTGGGACACAGGTTTGGCTATGGCAAGGAATCACCTTATAGGAAAAGGCCTCCCCCAAGAGCCTCTAAGGATTACCACACCTACTCTACTTGCAGTGAGAGTGAGGGGCATGAGACCCTCTTGAATAAGTGTGATCTCTCCTGTTTTTGTGGGTGGAGAGAGGGATCCTTTAGTGTCTTTGTAGGGAAGAAGGCCATGGGGAGCTGTACTCTATAGATATCCTCCCTATAACGACAATCATATCTACTGCAAATAAAGATTATTTTCCAGGATAAAACGCCCTCTTACAGCAGATTGTCATCCCTGAGAAGGCCCTGGTACAACGGCATCATGTTTCTAGAAGGGTAGCAACAGGAAGAAACACCTTCAAGTGCTGAGATGGTCTGATATGGGTTTCTGATATCCAGGTACCCCAAAATTATGGACCATAAGGCGTAAATCCCAAGAGTGAGACTAAGAAGCATGCCTCATCAAGTCTAAAAACATAGCCTGGAAGAAAAAGACCCAGGAGGAGATGAAGGCAAAGAGGGCATCTACACTTATGGATAGATCTATCCACTACACTACTTAATCTGCCTCTAACAGGGCAGACAACAAGCAAGCAAATATGCACAAACAAGAAGTAAGAAAGACAGGGAAGGCACTAGAATTCAGAGGGGTTAGAAAAAGCTTCCTGTAGAAAATGAAAATTTAGTTGGGACTTAAAGGAAGCAGTAGGCAGTGATGAGGAGAGAGAGCATTCCAAGAGAGGGGGTTAGCCAGAGAAAATGCCAAAAGATGGAGTGTCTTATTTGTGGGACGGCAAGGAGGCCACTGTCACTGGATGAAAGTGTATGAGGCAAGGAATAAAGTATAAGAAGACTGGAAGGGTATGAGAGGGCTAGGTTGTAAAGGGCTTTGAAAAAGCCTGCCCAGTCACTAGCACCAAATAATTCAATAAGCAGGAAAGGCACCAATCCAGTGAGCCAGGGAGGGTGATGGGAGAGGATCCCACTGCCAGAGAACTGGGCCAACTGCAAAGTAAATTACAACGCGATCCAGCAAAGAGGCTTCTTTACTGATTCCAACTGTGCAACATTAGTAAAAGCCATGTTAAATTGGAGAATTTAAATACCTGGGCAATCTTTGGCGCCTCTTCAATTTAGCACACCAAATTAATACAGCCCCAATAGACAAATCAGTCAATAAATATTTATTAAGTGCTTACTATGTGTCAGACACTGTGCTAAGAACTCGAGACACAAAGAAAGGCAAAAGACAGTCTCTGCCTAGAGCAGCTCACAATCCAAAGGGAGAGACAACATGCAAACAATTACATACAAAGTAAGCTACATACAGGATAAACAGGAAATCATTAAAATAGGAATTAAGAGGGGTTAGGGAAGCCCTCCTATAAAAGATAAGATTTTAGTAGGGACTTAAAGGAAGCCAAGGTGGTCAGGAGTCCGAGCAGAGAAGGGACAGCATGCCAGGTATGGGGAACAGGCAGAGAAAAGGCCAGAATATGAGATGAAGTATTATTCATGGAATGGCAAAGACAACAACGTGCAAACAACTAAGTACAACAAGCTACATGTACTCCTGACCCTGTTCCAATATTGAGAGGTATCATTAGTAATCCAAAGGCTCAGAAAGGGAGATTCTTCTCCCTGAAATTAGACTAGTGAACTGATCCCTTAAAGAAAGCAGCCTTCCTTTAGAAACTAGAATGGTGGGGCTAGATCTATGAAAATTCCCAGATATGACTGCAAATCCCAACCTTCACCACAGGACTGAAAAGATCCAGGGCTTCTGGCAAAAGTTCTCCCTACCTAAGGCCTCATTTGTTTCTAATGGACACCCCTGGGGTTCAGGACGTGGTGCAGTATTGGACAGTACATCATGATGGTGAAGGTAACCTGGACAAAGAAACCCCAGGACAAATTCCTACTAGTGCAATAAAAGAAAAAGAGGCCTTGTCCCAAGGGGAGCTCTGGGCAATAAAGAGGGAGGCGCATGGGCACTCTAGGGCACAAAAACCCCATACCCACTGATGCCTCTACACCTAGAGCTAAAAAGCTACAGAGAAAAACACAGTGGCCATACCATAGCCCATGGAGCAGAAGCTGGTACTCTTTTGAGTTCAATCAGGTCTAGGCCATAGCATGCTAGAGAACAGGAAGCCTTACCCTAAGGGGGACCTATGGATTAGGGGACAAGATGAAGGGCAAAGGGGATGGAGGAATAGGAGGGTAAATGATAGTGCCCCCTGATTACTGGCTCTGAGACTAACAATTATAATTATCTGGGAGAGCCCCATATAACTAGAAGGGAAGGATTGTGTAATCACTCACAAAACCAGCTCACAGGTCATCCCCATGAGGGGCCTCTGAAATGCCTCAAAAAATGTCCCAGGGATAAGATGGTGGAGAAGAGATCCTTAGCAAACATTTCACTGTGGACTCACTTATTTTTCATCTGCAGGCCAACCAGCATTGGCTGAACCTAACTTGAGAATAGTCCTTCCTGAAAGCAACACTAACATCTTCCTGAACCAAACCTTAGGATAGGGTTCGCTTCCCACTCATACTCTCACACCCAACCTCGGTTTGGGGCAGATCCAGTCTCACTTCAGGCTGGACCTGCAAAGAGTGGTGACAGTCAACAAAATCGCTAACTTCCCCAGGGAAATAAAAGTACTGTTACTCTCCTTAGGCAAGAAAGAACACACGAAGGAAGAAGAGGAAAGGACAGCCCGGTTACTTGTCCTCCCTACCCTCCAATCTGTGTGACGGGACAAGAGGAATGTTAGGAAGAAGTCTGGGTCAAGGGATCCTGAGAGACAGCCTATGAGTCCAGGGAACACTGAGTGGGTAGCCTTGAGAGTGCATCCTAAATGCCAACCAGTTCTCTAGAACTGGCCACAAACAAAGGGCATTTTATACAGAGATCTCAAGCCATATCAATCCTGTGACAGATGCTTCCAGTGACCATTTCTATCCCAGCCAATGACTGCATAGTCCATTGAACTTGTATTTTGACATATTTTGGCATTACACATGTTCACATGTAGCACACATGGGATTTAACAATACTTAACAATTCTTGAAGCCCCATCAATATTCGCCAGAATTATTAACCTTACCCACCTAGATGCTGAGATCCAAAGGTAAGGAGTCTAGGAATCGGGTCAGGCTATACTCAGACAGATATGCAGCTTAATAGAGAAGCTCACCTCAGGGAGATACCCCAGGCAGGCAAGTACCCATAGGGAGAGGCTTTTCCAAAGCAGTATATAGCAATACCTTACCCACACATCTTTGGAAGGAAGAAGAGCTTAGAAAGCTGTGCTACGTATCCTCTAAGGTGAAATTTGTGGTTGAGCCGGAGAAAATCAACTGAAATTCCTGCCTATAACACCTGCCCATCAGGAAAAAGCATGCCCCCCCAAAAGGAAATCACACCAAGTTCTTCCCACTTACCAATATTACCTCAGCTCCTTTCACTACGTAAGTGATCCCTTAGTTAGTCAATGTTAAGTCATAAGGTTCAAAAGTTATGAACCCATCACACTGGCAAAGATAACAAAAAAAGAAAATGACAATTATTGGCAGGCTGTGTGAACATGGGCACCATAGTGCACTATAGGTAGAACATAAAATGGTTCAAACATTCAAGCAAGAAGTCTGGAATTACACCCCAAAAGTCAACATAAACCCCCAAAAGATCAAAGAGTAAAAGGATACATATGCACAAAAATATTTATACAATCTTTTTTTGTTGTTGCAGCAAAGAATTGGAAACTAAGGGAATTGGAAACTCCACCATCAATTGGGTAATGGCTGAACAAATATGATTATAATGGAATATTACTGCATTGTGAAAAACAATGACAAAAGAGATGGATTCAGAGAAACATGGGAAGCCATGTATGAACTGATTCAAAATGAAGTGAGAAGAACAATTTCTACAATGGCAACAATAAAGTAAAGGAAAACAACTGTGAAAGAATTGAGAACTCTGATTAATCATGGTTCCAGAAGACTGATAAAGCGTGCTTCCCTCTTCTTGGCAAAGATGTGATAGGCTAGAGGTGCTAAATGAGACATATGTTTTCAGATACAACCAATGTGTGGATTTGTTTTGTTTGATTATGCTTATTTGTTATGAAGGAGGACTTCTATTTGGGAAGAAAAGAAGCAGCGATAGGGATGCAGGAAAAAAAAAGAAGAAAGAAAAGAATGTCAACGAAACATTTTAAAAATAGAAGACAGCAGAAGGAAGTTCAGAAAGGGATAAGCAAGGCAATATGGATACTATTGTGTGTGTGTATATAAACATATATATATTTTTTAAAAAAACAAGTTACATGTAATAGAGATTCAGTTTTATATTTCATATACAGTCCTCTTTTTCTCTTCTTTGTGCTGTGTACACCGAAAAGCTCACATTTGTTAATATTTTTTAGTATCATCAACATTTTATGTACTGTAAAGATCCCACAAACTCTTATAAGAGTTTAAACCATCCCTTTCACCTAACCTCCCTCACAAAGCTCTAATTCTCAGTTCCTCTAGTCCAGTGATGTAAAATTCAAATAGAAACAGATCCCTGCAGGCCATATATTGACTTACAAAACTACAAATTAACATCATCTATGTTGAACTATATTTTTATTTATTTTGTTAAACATTTCCTAATTTATATTTTAACCTGGTTTGGGCCAAACTCCAGACACAGGCTGTAATTTTGACACCTCTAATATATGGGATTAGTCTGGAGTCCATGAGCTTACTTTTTAAAAATAAATTCTGATAACTGTATTTCAATGTAATTGGTTTCCTTTGTAACCCTATGTGTTTTATTTTATGCATTTAAAAAAATTCTGAGAAGGGGTCCATAGGCTTTCACCAGACAGACATTGATAAAGGGATCCAGGATGCAAAAAGGTCAAGAACCCCTGACCTATAATCTATCTAAAGTCACTGGATCTCTCCAACAATTTCCTCCAGAAAAATAAAATAATCTTTTTTTCTTTATTACAAACAAAAAACAATGCCTCCCAAGTATACAGAATTTTTGCCGGAGGCATTGTGGAAAGACGAGCAAAGTAAGACTAAAGAGATTTTATGTTCTAGTGCAGGGCATCTTAAACTATGGGGTTGCGACGCACAGTTTAAGAAGCACTGCAGGGGCAGCTAGGTGGTGCAGTGGATAGAGCTCCAGCCTTGGAGTCAGGAGGACTTGAGTTCAAATCTAGCCTCAGACACTTGATACTTACTAGCTGTGTGACCCTGGGTAAATCACTTAACTCCAATCGTCTCACCGAAAAGAAAAAAAAAGAAGCAGTACTGTAGTGCAAGCTATGCTATTAATCAAATGTGTGACCCTGGGTAAATCACTTAACTCCAATCGTCTCACCGAAAAGAAAAAAAAAGAAGCAGTACTGTAGTGCAAGCTATGCTATTAATCAAATGTGTGACCTTGGGCAAGTCATTTAGCTTCTGAGTCTCAGTTGCCTCATCTGTAAAATTAGAAAGGTTGGAAAGATGATTTCTAAGATTCCCTAATGACTCTAAAATTCTCACTGTCAATGGCAAACCAACTCAACACAAGTAATAGGGATGGGAGGAGGGAGGAAAGGGAATAAGCATTTATCTAGTGCCTACTGTGCCAAGCACTTTACAATTATCATCTCATATGACCCTCACAACAACCCTTCGAAGTAGGTACTGGTATTAGCCCCATTTTACAGTTGAGGAAACTGAGGCAAACAGAGGTTAAGTGACTTGCCCAAAGTCACATGGGGGTGTGTGTGTGTGTGTGTGTGTGTGTGTGTGTGTCTGAGGCCAGATCTGATCTCAAATTTGAATTTGGGTTTTCCTGACCCACAGGCCCAGCACTCTATCCACTGCATCTTACCCTTGATTATGGAGTCTGGAACTCAATATACAAGCCAAGTTAAGGACTATGAACATGTGAGATAAAGGGGGCATACTGGTAAACTGGGAGAATATGAAGAAACATGGATGCAGGAGTTGTACCTATCCTTTCTTTGTTTTCAAGCAGGGCAAGGTGTAAAGAAGAGGGTTTTTAAGTCCCAAGAAATACAGAAGCTTGTGGAAGTAAATATTGAAAACTAAAATAAATAAATTTATATTAAAAAAAAATACAAAAGCTGGGAGTACTGGACTGGGCAATGCAGGCCCAAAACAAAGCTAGGCAAGGAAAGATATCAGGCCAATGAAAAGCTCTAGAGCAGCTGCCACAAACAAGCTTCATTTCTTTCCAGAGCAGATTTTTTGATTCCATGACCAAAAAAACCCCAAAAAACAACAACAAAAAAAAAACCAACTGTAAAGCTTCAGGCTTAAGGATGTGAACCATCACTGAGTCACCTCAGTCTGACTCCTCTCCCAGCTGCAAAATCAATATAAATAACTCTGCCTAGAGTATCACCTCACAAATACATACCTTTTTAAGGATCTCAGAGTGCTCTGTATATGCTAATAATTCTTCCCTGGGATGTGAAGCAGGGGAAGTGAAACAGGAAGGAACTGCAAAGAATACTTTTCCTCCAAAAACCATAATAATTTATATTACCCTCTTTCTCCTAACCCATCCTTCACTGAGTGAGGAATATTTCACACATTCACATAGTTATACACAGTCCCTTGTGATTAACTGTTCTTTTGCACTTGCCTTTTTTAATCTTTGCTATAAGGGATAACTCATGATGGTGAGCACCTACTCACATGCTACTCATCTGAAATGGAGGAATCTTGCTAACTGGGTCCACTTCAAATTCATATCATCTAAGTTCAACTAAGCCTTCACTACAACAAAGTTATCCTTTTACTACTCCTTAATTGATTCTCTAAACCACTTCTTACATGGCTTTTTCAAACCTTCTTTTCTCTTCTCAAACATCCGTACAGCCCACCCACTCACCCAACCACCCAAGAACTCTTTGATCCAATGACCTTCTTGCTGTTTCATACAAGAAACTCCCTCTTCCAACTTTTGCATTTTCACTGTCTGTCCCCCCATGCCTGCAACATTCTCCCACTTTTATCTCTTCCTCTTGGCTTCGTGGGCTTCCTTCAAGTCCCAGCTAAAATCTCAACCTTCTACAGGAAGCCTTTTCCTATTCCACTTAATTCTAGTGGCCTCCCTCTACTGATGGTTTCCAGCTTGTCCTATTTATAGTTTGTTTGCACATAGTTGTTTGCACGTTGTCTTCCCCATTAGACTTTGAGCTCCTTGACAGCAGGAACCATCTTTTACCTTTCCTTGTATCACCAGCATTTGACCCAGTGCCTGGCACATAGTAGGTGATTAATAAATGTTACTGACTGACATCTCACACCTCCCCCTCCACCTACTCTCTCAGCTAGGATCCTGCCTCACTCTTTTCTTTCTTTCTTTCTTTCTTTTTTTTTTTTTTTGGTGAAGCAATTGGGGTTAAATGACTTGCCCACACTCACACAGCTAGTGAGTGTTATATGCCTGACGCTGGATTTGAACTCAAGTCTTCCTGACTCCCGAGCTGGTGCTCTATCCACTGTGCCACCTAACTGCCCTTCTGCCTCACTCTTTACTGACATTTTTTTAAACAATATATTCTAATAAAAGCCATTCACCCAGAGTTCCTATCCTCCCCTTCTCTTCATCTCAAATGAAGGTGATGTAAAAACAAAAAATATCAAGAAGATAAAAGTAAAATGAAATAAGACAGAAGGAGCTTCACAGCTTTAGGAATCCATCCTGTACACAAGAAAGACCTGAATCAAAGCAGTCCCTGTCCCCTCCCTTCAAGCTATTCTCCACCTCAATCACAGTAAGCAGGCAAAGAGGGCCTTTCAGAAATAGTTTCTCTGAGGGAACTGAAAAAGAACTGAAAATAATCCTCTGAAATGCTGATTCCCTCTGATTGGTTTTATTCCCAAGTCCATATCTCCTCTCTATAGACCACAGCTTCAGAATTCCTGAGGTCACTCCCCCTGGTATGCATACGGCAAAGGGGCAGCAACAGAACGGCTAGATCACGGACTGGGTCTAGTGTCAGGAAGACATGGATTTCACTGTGATCCTGGCCAAATCACTCTAAGCCTCAGTATCTTCATGTGGAAAACTGGGTAACAATAGATACAGTACCTCTCTTTACAAGGTTGTGGTGAAGGTGCTAATGAGAAATGTGTGTAAAATACTATGCAAATGTCAGTTTTATTATATTATTATAAGGAAGTTTTTCATCCCAGAAGACAAGGATTCTTCCTTTCCTCATTTCCAAACTGGAGTGATGCCTTTGTTTTCCTCTGACCCTGCTTCATTTCACTTGGATGCAAAGTTTCCGGAAAACTAAAAGTAATAACCAAGGAATCCTAAGCTTTGCCCAATGCAGTAAAACTCACATACAGCTGATCAGATCCCAATTTCAGTCCCTAGGCCTGTTACTCCCATTGTCATTCTGGAGGGTGATAGCTGACTCGGTCTTCTCCAAAGGAAAGGAGCTGGGCTCTGCCCTCCCCAGGCAACTCTCTGGGACAGGGGAAGATATCTGCAATCTAATTTCCTCTCCACCTCAGCTTCCTTTGTCACTTCACTGAAAGGATTAGGTCTTTCTGCCAAGATAAGTTCCTTTTCCTACCAGCTGTGGTGGTTTTTCCAGGGGGGAGGTGGGGAGAGAAGGGGGGACACTGTGCAACTGCAGCTCACCTGGACAGCCTGGGCTGGAGTCCAGTATACTCACCCCAACTGTTCAGACACTAAAACAATTTTTTTTTCTTCCCAAGCAAAAGCAAAGACAAGATGTATGATGGAAATTTCCATGGATTCAGAAAAGGCTTTGGTGGGGGGGAGGAATCACATCAGACAATTCCTATTGCACAGAAATCCCTCTACCTCAGTCAAAAATATAATACTGAGCAAAAAAATTTGCAAATAACAGGAATAAGTCTACTATCAATACCATCCCATCACACTGCACTACCTAAAAAATCTTAACTAAAGCCTAAATTGTATCAGACTTGTAAATTAAAGGAATAGTAGGACCTTCTCTGAAGTCTAAGGTACTTCCTTGTGAGGTCTGTGGCCAGAAAGGGGATCCTTTATAATAAGATGTTGTCAAGGTCCTTTTCCCACCATGTATTATCTCAACCAACTATAATCCCCAGAGCTGGAAAGAAATTTTCTTTTTTTCTTTCTTTCTTTTTTTTTTCCAGGCAATTGGGGTTAAGTGACTTGCCCAGGGTCACACAGCTAGTAAGCGTCAAGTGTTTGGTCTGAGGCTGCATTTGAACTCAGGTCCTCCTGACTTCAGGGCTGGTACTCCATTCACCGCGCCACCTAGCTGCCCCTGAAAAAAATTTTCAAAATGCACATTTGGAAACTGATCCTTATCCTAGGTTCTTTCTAGCTGAGGAGAGGACTTTGCCCCCTAGTCCTTATGATTCCCACTCTGGCCAACCAAAAGACAGTATAGTCCTTGGGAAAGAACACTGAACTGGGAATCTAGAGACCTCTCTTCTACTCCCATCTCTACCACCAAATGGATCATTCTAGGAAGAGTTACAATAACTTTATGTCTCGGTGTCCTCATCTAAAAAACAAAAGAGTTGAACTAGATGATCTGTAACGTCCCTTTCAGTACTAAAAGTTATATGAACCTAGTAGTAACAGCTGCACTGCTTTCTTCTTTTGAGAAGTCATCTGATCTCAACCAACCAAGACCTTGCTAGGGTCTCAGCAAGTCTATTCCCCAATTCTGTCTCATGAATCTTCCTGACAGAGGTAGCACTAGGTCTTTGCCTGGTTTCAAGGTTTTCAGACTCCAGTTCAAGTCTGCAATGCATTTAGTAAAGGTGGAAATCACTCCAAAGTGTTGATTTTGTAACCCCCTTTAACTTCTTTGTACTAATATCATAGAATGCTCAATGATGACAAAATCTTAGCCCCTGGAATAGGCCCTGAAAGGTTGTTCCAGTTGGAATCAAGACTCCTAAACCTGGGAGCCCCACAATGCCTCTCCTTCTGAGACAAGAGAAGGCTTAGAAAGGGCCAAAGAACCCCACCCATACCCCAAATGACTGAACATTCTACAGATCAAGACACAATGGGGAAGTGTTGTTCAAAATGAGAGTAAGGAATCTTAGGAGGTTGTGTGATATCAAACTATTAAGATAGGCTAACCCTGGAAAATAGTTCCTCCTACCTCAGTTTCTCCTACCTAACTCTCCTTACTGACTCACAGGTCAGAATCATATCCCTAGGCTAGAAAGAATTACAAAACTATAGATTTAGATTTGGAGGGGAACCTCAAAGGTCATCAAGTACAATCTCCTAATTTTCAGATGAGAAAAATTTAGACCCAGAAAAGTTAAGTGACCTGTCATTGATCACATAGCTAATGAGGGTCTGAGATGGGACCCTCATTTTTGTTACTGACCCCAAGTCCAGCATTTAGCTATTATGTCACATTCTTCACCACCACCCCCAAACCTTTACAGAAGGGATACTCTGGTTTTGAACCTATGCTGGTTCCAGCTTCTCATCACAAGGATATTTTTAATGGGCTAGTCCAGAAGCTAAGGTGGCAGACACCTCAACCAAACAGCCCCACTTCCCAAGCAAAGGGAAGGGACTAGGATGGGAAGTTGGGGGTTGACACTAAATAGAATGCTAAGTGGTTTCACTTAGATTTCCAAATAAAAGCATAAGTGACCTCTGAGACACCACAGAAACCAACTACCCCTACTTGCCAAAAATCCTCTTCTCAGGCCAAATGATTCCCAAAGAAACTGACCAAGTAAAGAAGCAAGGCTGGGACATCTTTTCTCAGTACTCTGTTGTGGGGAGCCTGTGAATGAATGTTAATGGACCAAGAGGTTCTTGATCAAACAAGTAATAGAAATGATCAAAGTAGATAAAATGGAAAAATTTGATTACATAAAAATGAAAAGATTCTGCACAAACAAAAGCAATAAATTAAAATTAGAAAAGGAACAATTAATTGGGAAAATATCTTTGAAGCAAGTTTCTCTGATAAAAGTCTGACTGCTATCCAAAACAGAATTGATTCCCCAATAGACAAATAAGAATAGGAATTCTCAAAAGAAAACTGGCAAGCTATGGAGGGAAAACATGATCCAAATTACCTCTAACAAGACAAATATAAATTAAAACAACTATGAAGTTCCACTTCACAGAACATTGGCAAAGATGGCTTAAAAAAAGGAAGATGACAGTTTTTGGAGTGGTTGTGTTAAGACAGGCACATTAATACATTCACTGCTGATAGAGCTAAGTCCATTCTAGAAAGCAATTTGAAACTACACCCCAAAAGTTACCCTCTGACTCAGCGATATTACTACTAGGCTTATACTTCAATGAGATCAAGAAAAGAAGAGGACTCATCTGTACCAAATTAATAGCAACACTTTTTGTTATAAGAAAGAACTGGAAAGTAAGGGGATGCCCATCAAAGGGGCAGTTTCAGAAACGCCTGGGAAAACTCATGAATTAAGTGATAGAGAATGAAGTGAGCATAAACAGGAAAACAATTTACACAAGAACAACACTGCAGGGGCAGCTAGGTGGCGCAGTGGATAGCACTCCAACCTTTCAGTCAGGAGGACCTGAATTCAAATGCAACCTCAGAGACTTGACACTTACCAGCTGTGTGACCCTGGGCAAGTCACTTAACCCTGATTGCCTCACCAAAAAAAAAAACATTAAAAAAAAAACACTGTAAAGAAAATCTTTGATAGATTTAACTCTAATCAATACAATGATAAATCCCAAGGAAAGATGATGAGCATGCTGCCTCCTTCCTGATGGAGATGATGGACTCAAAGTTCAGAATAAGACTTGTTTTCTGACATGGCAGTTGCATGGATTTGTTTTGTTTGATCATACTTATTTGCTAAAAGGGTTTTTTTAATCCTTTTCCCCCCAAAGAAAGAGGGTCAATGAAACATTTTTTAAAGTGCTCAAACGATAACAGAAAGAAGTTCAAAAAGAAACCCAGGGCAGCTTCAAAAATAAGGGGTTGAACATATACATTTTAAAAAAGCAAGATAGATGCAATATTTGTGGCTTCATTAGGCAATCCTCTCTGCTCTGCTTTGTACATGGAAATGGACAGGTTTTTAATGTTTAAGTTTAGAATAAAAAATATATTTTTAAAAAGACACAGAAGATGTATCTGCAGAGATTCCAGAGCTAACAAACACAAACAGCTAACTCTCACTCAGCAAAGGTTTGTTAGTACTTAGAGTGAGGTGGCATACCAGGACTCCTGAGGATGGATTCCAGCTCTGTTCTACAGGTTCTATCACCTAACAACAACTTACTACCTTACATCTTAATTTTCCTTTTTAGAACAATTATTAAAAGTCTCTACTCCCCTCCCCCACCAAGAGGGAACTTTTGAGAACTCCTAATGAAAGAAGAATTCAAAATCCCAGGAAATTACTATTTTTCTGGGCTAGTAAGGTTGAGAAAAATTCCATACTCTTCTCAGGCAAATGACTGTCCCTTGACAACAACCACTCCCTTCCCCAGGTTGAAGAACTAAGGAATTCTAGAGGACATTTATAGAATTACAGAATCATAGAGTACCCAAGAGATAATCTATTCCAAGTATTTTTATTTAGGTTATGGAAGCCTACAGACCCCTTCCCAGAATAACATTTTTAAATGTCTAAAATAAAATACATAGGATTCCAAAGGAACCAATTATATTGAAGTCATTTAAAAAAAAATTTAAGTTCCAGGTGAGGATCCCCAGATCTAGTCCAACACTAGCAATTTGCATAAAGCAATTAGTTACAGACTAAATCTTGGTTCTCTTGTCTTTTTCATACTATCAATCCAACATCCTATCTAACACAGAAATCCCCTCTACAACAGCCCTGACAAGTGGCCATCTATTGCTTGAACACTTAGAGTTACAGAGAACTCACTACTACAAAGCAGCCCATTTGATTTTTAGACAGTTCAGGTAGGAAGCTATACTGAGCCAAGAGTCTGACTCTGAAATTTCCCCTCTGGAACTACAGAGAATAATTATAATCTCCATCTCCCAATTTCAACATGACAAATTCTTTAATATTTAGACATAGCTATCATATTTGCCCTAAATCTTCTCTTCTCCAGGCTAAATAACCCTATTTCCTTCCATTGTTCTTTATATGACATAAGTTTCAAGTCCTTTAACTATTTTGGTTGCTCTTCTCTAATTTGACAGTATAGAGTACTTAAAAATGCCCCTCCAGGATGAGATACATTTATCAATACTACCTTGAACAACGCTGTTCAAATCTGCTATGAATCCACTAACTATAAGTATCATGTAACCTTGTATTTCTCTCTTTTGTCCACAGGCATAACAAAATTTTGACAAAAGCCTTGCTGAAATCTGTACATGCCAAGCAGAAGAATATACTAGAAAGAAAACTGGAATGTAATTCTAAAACCTGAGTTTCAGTTCTAGCTCTTCCATAAATAAGCTGGAGATTATGGGTAACTCACTGGACCTCTCAATTTCCTCAGTAAAAATGAAGGGGTTGGATCAGATGGTCACTTTCCTAATTCTTTCTCTATAGCATTCCCCTAATCTAATAAAGTCTCTCCTTTTCCTCCAGTTTTGGAAGTTTATGCATTGGGTTCCTTGAATTCCAATTTCCTCGCTCAGGGTAGTAACCCTATTTCAGCATAGTAGGGATTTCCAGGCACCCAAGAGCTCAGATTCTCTCCCATTCTTTCCCCCAACAGTTGAGCTCTTGTTCTCAGGGCATGAAGTCCCTGTCTCTCCTTCTCTGAGATGGCCACAGGACATTAGTAATTACTTAGTCATCCCACTGACTTATGGAAATGTGGAAGAGGGTTAAAGGGGGGAGGATTAAGGAGTACTACAGGGTATAGTGAGGCAGTCCCAATGTCCTGATGCCACTTTTTTAGTTCTAAATTTAATTTAATTCTACATATACTGTTTCCCCTTAGGAATGGGCTGGGCCTTCTTTGGTCCAGCTCTGGTACCAAACAGACTGATGCTATGTTTTCACCCAAGCCAAACTAATCCAATTCTTCTGATTCAATTGGGTCAACTGCTGTCCAAGATCTCTAGATGCTCCACTGTAAATCACCAGATTTAATGTCCCCATTTCAAGCCAGATAGTACTCAAGAAGGCTGCTAACTCCATAGTTTGACACTTATGGTCAAAGGACTGCTCAGCAGGACCATTAATACAAGAAACACAATTTAGTGCTGCCCTGGAGCTAGGAACCCAGGTGACCTAGGACCTATTTCCCCTGCAACTTATCTCCTGCTTCAGTTAGTAACTGCTCCATCTTCCAGTTCACTTTTTAAACATTCTTATTGCTCCATATTGAACTTGAATCTAGCTTCCAGTCCCTTCCTAATGGCCCTCTAGTTCAGAAAGCCTTCAGGAATTTGGGCAACCACCAATTTCTGCCCTGTCTACTTTTGTTCATTTGTATCTCTACAGTAGTACTGAAAATAAGTATAGAAGGGAAAAAAAAAAACAGGCCCAAGAGAAGAAAGAAAAAAGGGATGTATGATGGAGTTGTTTCCATTGGAAATGTCTAAGTTTGTCCACATGCACAATCTTTTGGGGACAAAACTGCTAAAAAGTTAGAATGATTGTAGGCAGAATGGCATCTTTCCTCATTCCACTCTCCCACATCCCCAAGCAATACCATCCATTCTATTTCCTCCCTCAAACTGGGAGGGGGCCCACTCTGAAGAAAACCTCCATGTTACCATCTAGCAGACTGATCGACTCAAAGTGACCCGAATAACCCAGAAAAGTGGAACGGGGATTAGGCTTCTCAATTCCCCAACCCAAATCAGGGTCCAAGGGAATCTATCTTCTATTTTTTTTTCTTTTATCTGCAACTGTTTGGAGCAGAGAGCCTCTCACAAAATGGGTGAATAATACAAGTTAGTTGAACTTAATTAAGTAAAAGCCTAAGGATCTAATGGAAGAAGCATGGGGACGGCAAAAGGGGAGGAGGAGAGAGAAGAGAAAATCGAGGCTACTGAAGGGAAGTGGTTAGTGAAGGCTATCTTTGGATCTGGGGTGGAGAAGGGGGAGGTGCCCACACTTCTCCCTTAGGTCTCTAGCAGTTAGGGATGGAGGAGGACCCTTAGGGCTCGGGTGGAAGTTTGAAGGGAAGGGCTGGCTGTATCTCGGCCAAACGAGGGACCCCTCCAGAGCTCCCCTGGAAGTAGGATGGGGGCAGGGGGGGGTTGCCGAGATTGCTAATACTGGAGGAAGGCTGAGTTGGTGGAACAGGGAGCGCAGGGCAAGGCTCTACTCGGAGGGTCGGAGCCGGGGGGGTGGCAAGCAGGGGGTTTGTCTGTCTCACCAGCACCAGGGTGAACCTCTCCTCCAGCTCGCACGGCTCCGGCATCGGCATCTTGCCCGGGGGCAGCAGCAGTGGCACGGGGGTCGGTTCTCCCGGCCCAGCCTCGGCGCTCTCCAGGTTGCCCATCCCGGCGGAGCCCCCCCGGCTCCTGGCACTCGAGTCGGGATCCTCAGCCCCAAGTGCTCGGGTCCCCGGAGACTGTGCCCAGTCCCCACGCCGTCGCCTCCGTCTCTTCAGCCTGGCCGCGGGCGGTGTGGCCGGGAGGGGGGCGGATTCGCTCCCTTCAGGTTGAGGAGTCCGGGTGGGGCGCGAAGAGGCTCCCGGCGGGATGGGGGAAGAGAAGTGGGGGCGCGAGGGGCTCGCGCCGCCAGCGCCTCGCGGAGGGTCCAGGCGGGAGGGGCGCGAGGGGCTCGAGGCTCCGGGCTCGCGCTCAGCCGCGCAGCCTCCCGGGGTTCCCCGCCGGAGCCCAGCACCGCATCCGTGCGCGCGAGGCCCCCCCGCCACCCCCTCCCCCGGTTCTTCCCTTCCTACGCCTTCCCTCCTCTCCCTTCCCCTCCCCTTCCTCTCTCCCACCCACTTCAGTCTAGACTCAGCCTCCCTAGCACTCCACTCTTAAGCCTGGCTCTACTCGCCACCCATTCATACGAGGTCCACCTCCCTCCCTCGGTCATTGGACAGATCGTCCCACCTCTCGTAGCTGATTGACGAGAGTCTTAGCCAATCCTAGGACAAAGAGCCTTTCCGTCTCGCCTTACTCCACCCCTGTCTCCTCCCACCAGGGGACGAGGAGCGCCCCCTGGCGGCGTCTGTTAGGAAAGCCACTGCAGGAGAGCCCGTTATATCTGAAAATTGCCTGGAAGATCGAATTCCTCTCCTTCCAGGCCCCTCAATCCATAACACCACTAGGCTAATCTTATCCCCAAATTTCACCATGTTACACTTCTTAAGTGTCTTTCTGTATTAAGATTTTGAGCAGTAAGAGAACTTAAAGATTCAATTCCCTCTTTTTGCATACAAAAGGAAACTGAAAAAAAAGAAAAAGGAAACTGAGGCCTTGAAAGGTTATCTAGCCAGGGTAGACAGCAGAAAAGTGGGAATTCAAAACCAGGGTATCTGTGATATTCCCAATACTCCTCAGTGATCCTTGTCTTATCTACATTCTACATTTCTACATTTCTCAAGACTCCTCTGTAAAAGCCATATAATCTAAATTCCTCTGGTTCTATCTGCAAGATAAAGTTCAAACTCTTTAGTTTGGTATTCAAGGCTTTTCATAATCTGTCCTCAATCTACTTTTCCAAATTTACTCCCTACAATCCACAACAAAAATTCTCTGATACAGCCAGAGTGCTTTATGCACTATCTTCTTGATAGCATTTGTTCATTCTCATACTTCCTTGACTTAATTATTACCATTTCTCCCCATTCCTACAACTTAAAATATCCATCTCTGCCTATCCACCTAACTAAATCCTACCAAAGAATTCACCTAAAGACAACAGGAAACATTATTTCATAACAACTTGATCTCGAACTGCTCAGACAAACAATTCTTGACTTTCTTTTATTCCTACCAATCAATCAACAAGCAGCTACTATGTAGCAGGTACTCATGATATAAAGACAAAACTGGGAGATGGAATGAAGATGGCAGAATGAAAGGAAGCATTGGAGCCTAGCTCACACCAACACCCCCCCCACACACACATACATATATCATCTTGACAAAGATCTAGAGCAAACTCAAATGAAAACATATTCAGGGTGCATATTGTGAGAAATGCTGAATCATTAGATTCCTACGTAAGTTGCAAAAAAACAGGAAAGGTGCTGAATGGCTAACTAATTAAGGGGAGAATGACATTTCTCGGGCCAGTTAAGACAGCAGGGCTCCTATCTATACAGCCCAACATAGGAACCAGTCCAATCAGGTTGGGGGTCAATGTCTGAGCACAAGAATCTGCTACTACTCAGGCTCAGTGAACCTCATGCACATGCTAGCTAAAGGATCAGGATTTTCTACCAATTGTAACTAATTAGAGGTTTCTCTAATTAGAATATGGAATTGTGAACCTAATCAATTGTGAAACTTTTGATTGTAACTTGGACCCATCCCAGTCTTGGACGGAGGGGTAAGGGGATCAGACTAATAGTTTGAAGCTCACTCTCACTTCTGGGCTCAGAGTGTTTCCTTCTTGGGAGGGAATGTACCTGGTTTTTGTGAAAATTGAATAAAGGAATTTCTTCCTTCACTCTAAAAGAGCTGTAGCCTGCATCACTAAAAGAACTGTATCCTGTTATTTCAACTCTCTACTGGCTTGCAACTGGGGAAGCAGTGGGCAAAGGCAGCTTGTCCCCTGCTAACTCCCCAGTCTTGCCTGTCCTGGATGTCCTTGATAACGATATTGACTTAGAAAACCACATATTAACATTATCTAAGTTTTATTGTAGTGTTATTTATTTTGTTAATCATTTCTCAATTACATTTTAATCTAGTTTGGGCCCACTCAGAAGTTTTGTGGGTCAGATCAAGGCACCTCTAACTAAATAATGCGACAGATGGGAATTCTGATCAGAAAAGCTAAGACAAAGTCATAGTGAGCCATTTTTCCAGCCCAGTGAAAGTTAGGGAAAAGTATAGAGAAGTATGCAGGCAGATCGTGGGAACTGAGGTTGGCCAAGAATACACTGTGTGTTAGCAGAGAGATCCAAGACAGGATAACAGTGCAGAAAGCACTGAGGTTAAAAAAAAAAAAAGATCCCAGGGAACCCCTAAGCAAGCACTGGGTACAGAATCCACTACCCATTTCCAGGTCACAAATCTAGGGTAGAAAGGTGTAGTTATGAGGTTGGTCCCTAGCTGTGTACTGAGCAAAGCAAATAGTACCTGTGTGCGTGGCTCTGATCCCAGTGATGGGGATGAGAACTGAACCCCTAAATGGAAAAGACTTTCTGGACTCAAAAGGAAAAGCCTGGGACTTTCCCACATGGCCAAACCTCTGGTGTTCCCCTGAGGCTATAATCCTATCAACTGGTCTTTCATGCCTATGCCCAATCTCCCACTTCTCTGTTACCTTTAACCTAGCCTAGCCCTCCATTGTCTTACCTCCCTGTGGCCCCTGCCACTTCCCACCCTTAATTCCATCTAGGCTCCATTCACCCTTGCCAAGTAGTTCTGGTCCCTGGCCTGTTACCTTACAGTCACCCTAGTTTACTGGCTACTCCCATCCAGATCCTCCTTAGACCCCTCCTCCAGTCACCCCAGATTACTTGGCCATTCCTAGATCCCTCCCACAGTCTTTCTGGCCTCCATTGAGGTACTCAGATTCTTAAAATCTGGCCCATCTGCATTAGCCATACAAATGCTCAGATTCTTACAATCTAGCCAAGGATACAAATGCTTAGATTCCTTAAGAGTCTGGCCAATATGGTGGATTCTTTAAATCTTACCCACCCTGTTCAATGCTCTAATAAACTCTGTCTTTGGCTAAAAGAAGGCTTGGGTAGAATTCATTCAGGCAGGACCCACGTATCGTGACCCAGGACCCAGCACCCCTAAACCTCTAATCTTAACACTAGTACTAGAGTGCAGAGTCCCAAACCAAACAGAAGCCAGCAGTTCACAGTCTCCTAGCAGGCCAATGGTAACTGAGTCTAGTTGAAGCCTACTGTAACCCTCAACTAGAATCAAGCCGATAGCCCCAAACCTGGGTCAGGAACTCACACAACTCAGACCACCAGGAGGGCAACTGAATAGACCTCCCCTCAAAACATACCACTTTAGAAACACTGAAAGCTTACAAGTACCCAGCCCTAGAGCTATGAAAACAGTAGAAAGACATGAGGACAGGCACTCTACTGTCACTGCTGGTGAGGGAATTAAGGGAATTAGGATAGTAAGTGATTAATTATGGGAAATAGGTAAACCACACTGACTCCATATTGTGACTCAGTTATGGAGCTAGCTCAGTTCCTTTTCTATTCAATTATAGGTCTAGTCCAAATTCTGTCCTGTGAGAAAAATTTCACTCAGTTATGGAAATCGGGAGAAAACTTCATTGCATTGTTTGAACCTAGCCCTGCATGGCTGGGAAATGACCCCCTTTGTTGGCTATTTAGAGACCTTTAATCAAACCCTAAGTTATGCTGACCAAAAACTCAATCAAATCCAAAGATTGACGCAAGGAGTTTTCTCATAATTGTGCGTCTCAAGCAAGCCATATGTCTTACCTGAAAATTGGCACATACTGATCAATCAGTTATTGTTTCCATGTTCCTCTGATTGTTTACAAATATCTGGAGAGAATGGGATACCTTTTTTTCTGAATTTAGGGAATAGCACTTCAGGGGCAGCTAGATGGCACAATGAATAGAGCTCTGGCCTTGGAGTCAGGAGGACCTGAGTTCAAATCCAGCCTCAGACACAACACTTACCAGCTGTATGACCTTGGGCAAGTCACTTAACCCTGATTGCCTCACTAACCCCCCCCCAAAAAAAAGGGATAGCACTTCTTAACCCTTGTCTCTATTTCCCAATGCTGATTTGGTAAACTTGTCTTCAGAAAAACCAATGCTAATCTTCCTCTCTAATATAGCTAACTCATGAGCCTATTTGCCTATAGTTTTATCCAAATACCACCTAGCTTCTTTGCCTGCACTCTTTTAGTGTATTCTCAAAATGGTCAACCTTGCCTCTATGGAAGCAATGACTCAGGCCACCTTCCCTCAGGCTTGGGTATCTTCATTGAAGCCTGATTGATTTGTATAAAATATTGCTGCTTTTATATGGAAACAGATTAGTTGCAGAAAGGGGCTGGAAAAGAATATTTGCTTAAGGAAAACTAATAAAAATCCACTTATAAAGAAATACAGTGACTCAGATAAAATGTGGAGAGACAAAAATTGTTCTGAGGATCTCTTCTGATGTGTTCCCTAGAAGCATCTATTTGAAGGCAAAATGATTTTATGATGGCTGTAGGGAATTGTGGTCCATCAGCTAATTTAAAAGTTATAACTGAAAAAGTTGTAAATCAACTGTTTGAAAACTATGGGAAGATTATACAAGGATTGTTGGCTTAATATCTGACAAAAAGATTAATTTCTTGAGTTTTACCTCTTAAGAAAAAGACGAGTCACTGACCACTAGGAGGTTCTGATTTGGGGCATTAACAAGACAGTAGGAGTCAATCAGTTAGTCAATAAACATTTATGAAGCAGCTTCTATATGCTAGACACTGTGCTAAGTGCTAAGGATACCAAGAAAGGGAAAAAACAATTCCTTCTCTCAAGGAGTTTACAGTCTAATAGGGAGAGACAATATGAAAACAGCTATATTCAAACAAGCTAAATACAGGATAAATTTGAAATAATCAACAAAAGAAAGGCACTAGAATTAAAGGAGATCAGGAAAAAAATTAAGAGATATGTAGAAGAAACAAAAGAGTTAGCTGAAAAAAAAAGAGTTAGCTAAATGGGCCAATTCCTTTTGACCTTTTAACTATTAGGAAATAGCTCTTGTTCTTACATAAATATATCAATTCTCTATATATGTTGGAGATCAGACCTTTATCAAAGAAGCTTGTTGCAAAGACATTTTATTTCCCAAGTAACTATTTCCTTCTGATTTTAGCTAAATTTTTTTTGTTAAAAAAAAAACCTTTTCAATCTTATGTATTCAAAATCATCTATTTTGTCTCCTGTGATATTCTCTTTCTTTTGTTTTGTCAAGAATTTTTCCCTTTATCAATCTGGTCTCAGACACTTGACACTTACTAGCTGTGTGACCCTGGGCAAATCACTTAACCCCAATTGTCTCACCAAAAAGCAAAAAAAAAAGAGAAGGGGCTGTGGTCAAGATAAGCCCTGGATGAGAAGAGGAAGTTGTGATAGGAAAAAAAAAAGATTTTTTTCCCTTTATCAGTAGTTATGAATGTTGTCTCTCTGCTTGCTCTTCTAAGTTATTTCTGATTTCATCTTTTATGTGTAGGCTATGTATTTATTTTAATCTTCCCACCTTCTTTATAATTTTCCCAGTATTTTTTGCCAAATAGTGAGCCCTTACCCTAGTACAGTCCTTGGGTTTATTGAATACTATATTACTACTATATTTGACTGCTTCTGGGTCTTGCATGGTCTGTTCAAATGATCAATTTTTCTATTTTTTAACCAGTACCAAATAGTTTTGATGATTTCTGCTTTTGTGATTTGTTATGTTTAGCTTCCTTTCCTTCCAACTTTTTTCACTATTTCCTTTGGCATTCCGTAAATTTTTTCCTTCAGATAAATTCTGCCTTTATTTTTTTCCAGATCTACAAAGTAAACTTCATTAGTTTGATTGGCACTGAATATGTAAGTTAATTTAGATAGTATTGTCATTTTTATTATATTGCCACAGCCCAACCATGAAAAATATTTCTCCAATTATTTATATTTTCCTTCATTTCTGAAATGAGTTTCATAGTTGTAGTCATATAAGTCATGTGTATCTTGGTAGGTACAATCCCAAATACTTCCTACGTTCTGTAGTTATTTTAAATGGAATTTTTGTTTCTATCTCTTTCTTAATTTTAGATAGATAATATTTACCATATTAAAGAAAGAACAATTTATTCTTATGTTTTTACTTTTTAAAAAACATAAAGGAGTGTTGTATTTTATAAAAAAGTTTTTTCTCGTATCTATTGATATTACATACTTTTTATTGTTTTGTTATTAATTTGTACTATTACACTGTTAGTTTTCTTCATCTTGAACCAACCCTGCATTTCTACTATAAATCACAACCTGGTCATCTGTTAACTATGTTGTCAGATCCACTTTACTAGTATTTTATTAAATATCTTCGCATCAATATTCACTGGAGAAATTTGTTTATGGCTTTTGTTCTTTGCTTTATCTCTCCCAAGTTCAGTTATTAAGACCATATTAAGTATAACCTATATCAGATTGTATGCCATCTTGCGGAAGGGAGAGGAGAGGGAGGAGAAAAAATTTGGAAGTCAAAATCCTATAAAAGTGAATGCTGAAAAATAAAAATAAAAAAAGAAAAACCATGTTAATTTTTTGGGGGAGGGGTTGTGGGGGAAAGCAATCAGGGTTAAGTGACTTGCCCAAGGTCACACAGCTAGTACTTATCTGAGGTCAGCTTTGAACTCGGATTCTCCTGATTCTAGTGCCAGCGCTCTATCCACTGCGCCACTTTGCTTCCTATAGACCATATTAATCTCATAGAAGGAGTTTGGTAGAATCCTTTCTTTCCCTATTTTTTGCAAAGAATTTATGTAATTTGGGACTACTTGTTCTTTGAATGTTTAATAGAATTCACTTCAAATCCATCTGGTCTTGGTTCTTCTTTTTCTTTGGGAGTCCCTTCAGGGCTTGTTCAATTTTTTTCTGATATTGGGTTATTTAAATTCTCTATTAAAATATTCTATTAATCTGAGTGTTTATATTTATGCAAATGACCATCCATTTTAAGTTATTATTGTTGACAAACAAGTTGGGCAAAATAGTTTCTAACAATTACTTTTATTCACTCTTCATTGGTTGTGATTTCTTTTTCATTTTTGATGTAGATTGTTTGGTTATATTTTTAAATATGAGATTATCTAACAATTTATCTATTTTATTAATTTCCTTTTCAAAAACTGAACTCTGGGGGCAGCTAGGTGGCGCAGTGGATGGAGCTCCGGCCTTAGAGTCAGGAGGACCTGAGTTCAAATCGGACCTCAGACACTTGACACTTACTAGCTGTGTGACCCTGGGCAAGTCACTTAACCACAATTGCCTCACCAAAAAGCAAAAATAAAATAAAATAAAATGAAAATGAAAATAAAAAATGAGCTTTTAGCAGCCCTGAAAAGGACTTCACAAGCCCTCACACCAGAAGTACTCGTCCTCCTTGAATACCCCATGCACTCTAGTTTGCATACTATGAGACAGCGAGCTTGACTTCAATTCCAGGCAAAAATTGAGAATGTGTTACTAGAAGGATAGTAGTGAACATTACAGAAAGGGAATCATGAATAACAACAACAAAGTCATTCTTTCCCCTTTATGGAAAACACATCAGACCAGAATAACTTCCTTTTCTGCTGAGTTTTCAACTATATAATCAAGAAATGGTGTAGATATAGATTAGGTATACTTTAGCAAAGGTTTTATTCAAAGCACTCTTGCTATTCTTAGGCATGAGATAGAAATATAGTTATTACACAATAGTACTGTTTGAAGAGTTGTAGGAAAAGAGTAGTAATTATTGATTCAATGTTAGAGTGTAGAGAAGTAGATCAGGGATCTATGATTGGCCTTATGTTATTTAATACTGCTATTATTTAGATTTAGGCATGCATTTCTTTGGATAAAGGTATAGATTTCCAATATGCATATGACTCAAAATTGAGAGGAATGATTAACACTTTATAGTACAGTAAGAATTCAAAAAGAACTTGATGGACTAGATTTTCAGGCTGAATCTAAGAGATAACATTTAATGGGGATCACTGTAATTCCTGTATTTGGGTTCAAAAAGTTAGCTTTGCAAACATAAAGGGAAATGTGGCTACCTGACAGTTTGCCAAATCAATGTTTCAATTTCTTAATAGAACATCTGTCTTAGGAAAGGTAGATAGGTTTTGATTAGGGGAAATAAGTGAAACACTGGGCTTTATAAATCTCTGGGTATCTGGGGGTTTAAAATATGTTCACTAGGCGTCAAAAAACAAATGAAGGAACTAAAAGGTATTAGGGGGTATAGAATGGGGTTTGGCAGGAGGTAAAGAAAAATTTTTCTAATTCCCAATTTTGTTCAAACCCAGATTTGTTGGCAAGAAATTGCATAAAGGGTGGATCAAGAATGCTAATATTGAGACCTAGAAGGAATATTACCACCCAGTCTACAGCCCTCATCTTACACATGGAAAAATTCAGACTAAGAGTCATAAGATTGCTTTTCTAAAGTCACTTAGGCAGTTAGTCGCAGAGTTGGAAACCAAACTGATGTCTTTTGATTCCAAATCTGGTGTTTTTCTCTCTATTTGGTGTTATCCCTAGGACCGTGAAGCATTAGTTTATAAGGCTGCTTTCTTTGAAATGAGCTTTGATATTAAGGATTGTATTAATACTATAAAAAATAAACATTTATTTTTTAAAAAACAGGCCTTAGTTTTACTTATCAATTCAGTGGGGGTGGGGGGGTTGTGAGAGTTTTTAATTTTGTTTATCTTTGTTTTTCAGAATTTCTGTTTTTGTGTTTAGGGTTTTTTCATTTGTTACATTTCTGGTTTTTGTTAGTTCTGTGTCCAGTTCATTGCTCTGTTCTTTGTTGCTTTTGTTAATCAAAGCGTTTAGACTTATAAATTATTCCCTAATCTTACCATCAATCTAATCTCCACTTTCCTGCTTGAGAGCACCAACTCTGCTCTCAGTGCTCACACAGCATTATGTGCAATGTAACATTTCATCATAGAGCATCCCCTTGATCACTTGGGCCAGCTTATTCCATGAGCTCCACAATCACTGCCCCTTTGATTACTATTCTTAAAAGCATCCTTTTCAAATTTAGTAAAATGTCAGTGTCCTTTTCTCCCTTCTGTTGGTTAAGAACTTTACATAGTTATTCTCTGCAATCACAGTGTCATCAAATTGCCTACCCAGTACCCACAAACATTAGATTACTGTTTCTTTAGGGTACATGTGATGTCAAAGGTGTGTTCCCTGAGACTCTGCAGTAGCATCCTACATTTCTTTGCCTTATCTCTGTGGCATGCTATGGTGTCCAAGGCAAGCAGCAGAAAAGATCTTCTCAAATTTTTAAGAAAAATTCAGTTAAGTAAACAAGAGAAAATGGATCCTGGGGAGAAACCTTAGAACACAACGACTTGTGGTAAGAGACATCTTAAAACACTATTCTGTAGTGAGAGGACAGAGTCTCTGAGCCAACAAAGCTGATACCATGAAAAGGAATTGGGCATGGCCCAATCTGGAGAGGATTTTACCTTGAGTGCAGCCACTGGGGGGAGAAAGTGCTTTACTATTTTAATTAATTATTTCATATAGCTAAATGCTAGGCTTAATGTTTTTACCTACAAAATATATTGGTAATACTCTCTAAATTTTGGTGCCTGTGGGAAAAGTTTTAGTCAATCAACTTTATCTTTAGCTTTGCATGTCTTAGCCAGGACTCAGTGTGTTATCCTCCAAGTAAGCAAGCATATCCCCTGCCCCCGCTAAATTGCTGTCACTTTTCATAGTTATCCTCTTCTTACTGTATTAGTTGACTAACAGTTTGGCCCACGAGGCAAGCTGCTGCCTTTGTTGGAATTGAGTCACAGGCTAACTAGTTGCTCCCTATAGGCGGCCTTCTACCCTACCCACAATCTATCCTGACAATGCCACAAAGCATTTAAAGTCTCTCAGCAGCTTACAGGATCATAGTTTTAGGACTCATTTTCCAGATAAGGAAACACCAGTACACTGGGTGACTGACTTAAGATCACACAGGTAGTAAGTAATACAGGATTCAAAATCAGGTCCCCTGCTTCCATAGGCAAAATCCTTTCTAACTTTTCCCCACAATTTAGTGACTAATACCCCAAAATCTCCTTATTCTTGGCCAGGATTGATTCAAGCCAGTTAAGCATTCATGCTTGCAACTGAAACAAAATGAGACATTGAGGACTATAGAACACAGCTCCTCTCATATTCCTTTATGTCTTATGCATGTATTATTACATGCTTATACATGTAATAAGTATTAGTACATGTCTTATACATGCTTATGCATGTATTATTAATTACTATCTTTGTTACATTATTGTCCAAGAGGCAGAATGGCATTGTAGATAGACACACGGCCTTGAAGCCAGGAAAACCTGGGTTCAAATACCACTTCTGGCACACACTAGCTGTGTGACCCTGGGCAAATCACAACCTCTCAGTGCCCAAATCTCAAAGACTATAAATTGCACAGCATATGCTGATCACATTGCCAGATGGAGTTTCTTCATCCAGCAGTTCCCTATACCAGTGAAATCATAGGTTTAGTCCTTATCCTACTATATGATCTATAAAGGATATGTTTAGCATTTGTGCTTTTTTTTCATTTATTTATAATTTCTCTGGGCCTTGGCACATGGTCTATTTTTGTAAAGGTACAATTTAGTGCTGAGAAATTTGTATATTATTTAATGTTCCCATTCAGGGGATACCATAGGCATTTTAAATCTAACTTCTCTAATATTTTTTAGCACCATATTTTCTTTTATGGTTATCTTTCTGTTAGATGTATTCAGTTCTGAGAGAGGAATGTTAAAGTCTTTTATAATTACATATTGTGTTGCTATATATCTTTTTGCAATTCTATTAACCTTCACTTTGTGAATTTAGATGCTGTGCCCTTTGGTTTATGTATGCATAGAAAAGCAGAAGACTAGAGTGGAGAGATAGCCAGCTTCAGCATTAAGGAGACCTGGGTTCAAATTGAGCCTTTAACATATTATGGCCACTTATGGTCACTTAACCTCTCCATAGGAAACTCTTGAAGCTTATTAAGTTACAGAGCAGGAAACTTATATTGGTAAAGGGAGTATCTTTGTTGAATGTTGCCTAACCAATGAAATCACAAGTTTAATCCAGAAAAAAAAATAGGTTTGTTGTATGGTACTTTTAACATTAAATAATTTTCCTGTTTATCTTTCTTGACCATATGAGTTTTTATTTTTGCTTTGTCTGATAGTATAACTTCAGCTCCTGCTTTTTTGGAACTTCCTGTTTCCAGCTTCTCATTTTCGTTCCATATGTGTTTTTTAGATATGCTTCTTATATGCAGCACACTTACTTTTTTTAATACTTTTATCCCCTTTATCTTTTAGGCGGCACTGAGTCATTATGCTTTTGCTTCTACTACAGTACACTGATGCCCTTTCTACAAGGTCTCTCCCTTGTCTCTTGCTCCTATGTGGAAGTAAAAACCTCTTGCTTCCTTTTTAGGTCAACTGAAAATATTAATAAATAAATATTTCTCTAGCCTAAAACCCTTTTTCCTTTAGGAAAAAGCTAAGATCCTGGGATTATGAATTAAAGTGGTAACCAAATTGAGAAGAAATATCTCACATCTCCTTAACATTGCCTTCCCTACCCCTGAGGTGACTGAGGCTATTGACCCATGTGTGGGTGTTCCCCTCTTCCCCCACCTCTGAAGGAATTAGGGTATGATCTAATGAGGAGGAGGTCCTCTCGATTATGTCAGGTTACTTGTGACCAAATGACGCCAGTGGTCAAAGCAGGAGGATTGTTCTGCAGGGGTGTTCCAAAAGATTAAGTGACTATTGTTCTACTAGATGAAGTGGAATGTTAACCTGAAACTGACATTCTGTGACATTTTACTTATTCAAGATTACTATAAATGTGACTTCAAATTGTCATGGGGAGAAAGCTGTCTGGGAGAATAGGGGCACTATGTCAGTTTGGACATTTCTCTCTCCAAGCTAGAAATAATCAGATTTAGAATAATGTTACTAATAATAGCGGGCATCTACATAGCACTTCAAGATTTGTAAAACACTTTACATACATCATCTCATTACATACCCGTAACAACCCTGTGAGATGGTTGATATTATTATTCCCATTTTACTGATGAGCCAGGTTCACACCATTAGTGTCTGAGGAAGGATTTGAACTCTGGTCTTTCTGACTCCAAGTCCAACACTATCCAGCGCACCCCCTAGATGTATACTTAATAAGAACTGCTTCTCACGGACTTGTGCCTAAAATACAGAATACGGTATTAATGTTGTTTCTTCAACATTATCTCAAGTTCTTTCACTTTATTTAAACTGATTTCTCTTTCCCTTTACTTATTTATCCATTTCTCCCTTTCTTTTGATTCTTCTTTCCTTGCCCAGCTAAGCATATGGTTCAAAATCTCTACCCTCACACATCCTAGTTTGGTGGTACTTTTTTCTAAGAAGTTTTCCTTTGTTTCACCCTTATTTTTCTTCCTTCCTTGTCTATTCTGAATTCTATTCTCCAATTTTATAAGCTATATATACTCTTTGTTATGAGAGTAATAAGCTAACACCCCCACCCATGTAAGTAAGGTATCTTATCCTTAAAAGATATTGAAACTCTTCTTGACACCAGATAGGCTCAGAGGACTAAAGGCTCTGGACTGACATCTCTTCTTGCTTTCCTGAACACAGTTTGAAATAGCCAGAGTTTATAGGTACAGCCTGAGGTTTGTCTGGCAGACCACACAGGGCAACTCAGAAGCAGGGTAGTTTTACTCAACTGAATAATCTCAATGCATATCCTTGTTAAATATCTTTCTTCTGCTATGACTATATGAATCTTTTAGGTTTTTAAAGTTCAATTTTATTTTATTTTATCAGCAAAAATCCTGCTCTCCCTCTCATCCCTTGCCCCCAGTCGAGAAAGAAAGAAAATAAAAAACTGTTGCAAACATGCAGCCAAACAAAACAAATTTTCTTATTGGACATAGTCAAAAAATTATGTCTCATTCTGTACTCTAAATCCTTTACCTCTTTATCAGGAGGGAGTATCATGTTTCAACATGAGACCTCTAGAATTAAGGTTAGTTATTGCCCTGTCAGAGTTCCAAAGTCTTTGAAAGTTATTTGTCTTTATTAATAGGAAAGTGAAGAGAAAGGAAAGGAAAAAGCATGCATACAGCACCTACAATGTGCCAGGCGCTGTGCTAAGCACTTTACAAAAATAATCTCCTTTGATTCTCTCCAATAACCCTGGGAGGTTAATGCTACTATTATTCCTCATTTTACAGTTGAGGAAATTGGGGCAAACAGAGGTTCAGTGCCTTGCTCAGGGTCACACAGCTGGTAGGTGTCTGAGGCTGGATTTGAGCTCAGGTCTTCCTGGCTCCAGATGTAGTGCTTTTTCTACTGAACCACTTAGGTATTTTTTGTTGTTGTTGCATAAATTGTTCTGATTCTGCTCCCTTCACTCTGCATCAGTTCATAGAAATCTTCCCAAATTTCTTGAAATCATCTCCTTCATTATTTTTTATAGTATGATAATGTTGCATCACATTTATATAACTTTTTAGCCATTCCCCAAGTGATGAGCACTCCCTCAGTTTCCAATTCTTTGCCACCCCCAAAAAAGAGCTGCTATAAATATTTTTTTTATATATTTAGAATTTGTTTTGCTCAGTACTACTCTCCCACTTATTTCCCCTTTTTCTTTTGCTTCCCTCCTGTTTCCTTAGTGAAATACATTTCTGTAAACAGTTTTGTGTGTGTCTGTGTTTGTGTGTGTAACTATATATGCATGTATGTATTCTGTATGTATGTATTCTGTATGTATGTATTCTTCTCTCCTTTGATCAGTTCAGATGAGAGTCAGATTCAAGTATCAAGGAATTCTCTGCTTCTTTATGGTGGAGTGGCTGCTCAATCACGTATAACTCTGACTGGGACTCCTCTGTACTTCAAATCTTTCTTTCTGGTCACATGAAACATTTTTCCTTTGACCTGGAAGCTCTGGATTTTGGCTATAATATACCTGGGAGTTTTCATTTTGGGGTTTCTTTCAAGTGACTGGTGGATTCTTTCTATTTCCACTTTGCCCTCTGTTTCTAAGAGGTTTGCATAAGGTTTGTTTGTTTGTTTTAATGATTTCTTGAGATACAGTGTCCAGTTCTCTTTTAATTCATGGCTTTCAGGTCATTCACTGATTTTTTTTTACATTTTTTCTTCTTGATCTGTTTTCCAGGTCAGTTTATTTTTGCTATGAGTACACCTTAACTTCTTTCAACTTTTATAGTCTTTTGGCTTCATTTACATATATATATGTCTCATGGAGTCATTAGCTTCTATTTGGTCCATTCTAATTTTCAGGGAACTCATTGCTTGGGCAAGGTTTCATGCATTTTATGCCAAGCTATTAATTCACTTTCTAATTCTTTTTTCCATAGCTCTCATTTCTTTTCCATTTTTTTCTCTAGCACTCTTTTCATTTATTAAAAAAAAAATTTTAGTGGCATAATGGATAGAGCACCGGCCCTGAAGTCAGGAGGATCTGAGTTCAAATACGGCCTGAGACCAAACACTTGACACTTACTAGCTGTGTGATCCTGGGCAAGTCACTTAACCCCAATTGCCTAAAAAAAAAAAATTTAAACTCTTTTTAAGAACTCTTGCTTCATTTCTGCCAGGAATTCTAGTTGAATTTATGTTCAGATGGATTTGAATCTTGAGTGTTCCTATTACCAAAATAGCTTTTTATGGTTGAGACTCTTGTTTGTTCACTCATTATTCAAGCATAACTCCAAACTTTATGTTAGGGTTAGGCTCTGTGAATTTCTAGAGGGAATGTCTAAGCTGGTCCTGTTGCTGTTTTTTTGAGGTATTGAGTTTTGTGTTATTCCAGGATCTTATGGGCAGCTCAGGCTTGGGATCTGCACATTTTCAATGTTCCCTAAGTATGCTGATTCAGGGCAAAGTCTGATTTCAGCCCTCTCCCTACCCTCCACCCAGTCTGAGCTCCGCAAGGTCTTGACCTGATTAACAGGTTTGTGGGCTTGCCCCATTTAGAATTCCAGTAAACTGCTACTGTAATCATTTACTATTAGCCACCTGGAATGCTCTGTTGGTGCAGAGTGGCAGAATTTCAGCCCTTCTTTTGGTCTGGAATTCCTGTCCTGGTTATTCCACAGGGGGGAAAAACTGTAACAAAATCAATTCTCTCATGGTTATAGGCTTTAAAAAAAAAGTGAACTAAAGAGTAAAAGAAGAAATAAAGAGATACCATCAAAGGATAAAAATGACCTAAGGTACTAAAAATTTATGGTGGCCTTAAATTAGGAGAAAGGAAGAAGGAATAGCTTAATTAATATTTCGTGTGCTGTCATATCCCATGAACCTTGATGAGGAAATCAATCTTTTGCGGGGGGACATCATCAGAGGAAGATGTTCCAACAGGGAAAGGGAACAAGAGAGGCAGACAGGACCTGGGAACGTATCCCAACCCAGTCCATATGAAAACAGAGAAGGGGCACTAATTTCAACAAAAGTGGGGATGGTGAGAAAGTAGGATAAGATCAGTGCATGGCAGGGTCTGGGTTGAGGGGAATCACAGAAGGGAAAAGCAATCTCAGCTAATTAAATAGAAGCAATTGGCATCATTGTCCATATGTCCAATGCTAGAAATTGCTCTGGACTGCTGGGGAGAATTTAGCAAGGTCCTTTCAAGTGCCTCCCACAATGGTTTGCACCAAAGAATCATAAAATCTACCCGGCAAAATTTTGGTTTATCTCTCAAATTCCAGATTAAAACAATAACAACAAAAAAACACCTCAAGAGTTTCTTCAGCATAGTCGCTGGACAGTCCTAAAATTTCAGGGATGAGCTTCAGTTTGCATTCTTTCACCATTGGGATACCTCCCTTGTGCTACCCCTTGGTGGCTGGCTACTTTCATATACAATTATAGGACTAAAATCAGCTAGTTCAGCCAGGTGGTGTAGTGGACAAAGCACTAGACCTGGAGTAAGGAAGAGGTAAGTTCAAACCCAGCCTCAGATACTTGCTCAGACACCAAGCAAGTCAAGTTAACCTCTATTTGTCTCAATTTACTCAACTGTAAAATGGGTGATAATAACATCTACCTTCCAGAGTTGTTGTGAGGATCAAATTAGATAATATTTGCAAAGTCCTCAACACAGTGCCTGGCACTTAATAAATACTTATTCCCTTCCCATTCTCATTTCCAAAAAGTGACTTGAAACCAGTTTTGCACAAATACGGTTCTCTTAAATCAGTGAGAGGCCTTTTTTCAGGAGGCCTCCTCTGACACAACTGGATGATAGGGACTTTTAGCAATAGGAACACCCAAGGGCAGAGTACAACTACTCCTTCTGAATTTGTCCTTTTCTAATGAGGATAAAAAATTTCTTTCTCCATTCAAAAAAATTCACTCCCTCCAAGCTACTCTGAAGATAAACTGAGTTCTGAAGAGATCTCCAAATAGAACTTTGGAGAGCCTTAAATGACCAGGTTGAAAGGCCCAACAAAGCTGGAGGCCCTAAAACACAGTTTGCTGCAATTATCTTTAAGGTACACTTCTAAAGGACACAGAGCACACTCACATGGTTCTCTTCTTGTTGAATGGATTTAGGCAGTTTACTCTCTAATTTCCTGGGAGTAAGGGATGCCTCACAGTGAGCAATCATCATTTCTAGAGGCATCACCAAAAGCACCACCAGAAACATTAATGCCAATCTGGGCTCACCTTCCTCTGACCTTCAAGCCTCCACTATAATGAGCTCATTCAGTTCTAATCCTATAAGACTGTGGATTGTTCTGTGTTGGGCCTGACTCAGGTGAGTCCCTGGGAATTTAGGTGCAATACTGGAACAAAATGCGTCATCCAATAGTTAACAAAGGGAGATTTGCTTATTCATGGTGGGAGAAACATATTCAGTAAGAATAAACCTCGAGAACCTGAGTGAAGCTCCTATCATGGTCCACCAACCAAGCAGGTGAGCACATCTGGAACTCTTTGAGGCTTGCGTGGCACTCAGGTGATGAGAAAGGGAGTCAACACATTGAGTCACCCTTAGTTCCCTAGGCCAACCACGTCTCAAAGAATGTCTAAATACCTTTTAAGGAAATATTAGCCTAACTTGTATGGGGGAGGGATTAGGAGTACTATGTTCCTGAGAGAACAATCATAGGTTCAAGGTACTTTGTGAGACTGAATCTCTTTAAAGGGAGAGACAGCCCATGAGATAAGAAAAAAAAAATAGCTAGATAGATATGTATATCCATCTATCTATCTATCTATCTACACACACACACTCACACACTGATGTGCCCACTTTTAATAGTTAATCAGAGGATCCCCTTAATCCAAAGCAAAGGTGTTTAATGAAATGGCATAGTAAGGAAAGTAGCAATGAAGCTGGGTTGATGCAGGATATATTATCTGGAATTAGGCTAGAGGCAGTACTGTAGAGTTAAAAAGGTACATTTGTGATTATACCACGAGTCCTTGGGTCCTTATTAACTTTTTCTCTGGATTCAAAAGCCATTTAGAGGGTATGTTCTCGGATATACTTAGAAATTACAAAAAAATGCAAACCTCTTGTTTTTTTTTAGAAAAGTCAGAAACCCTGGCCTACAAAAAGCCTTCATTCAAGTTACTCTGACTTGTTGCCTTCGGAATTTTGTTTAGAAGTCTCTCATCTCATCAGAAAATCCTCAGTCCCAGATGAAGGTGCTCCCAGCTGCTAATGCACTCAGACCTAGTCTTTTTAGATTCCTGTCCCATTCCTGGACTTTGGATCCCTCAATCAGAGACCCCACCCTAATCAATGTTGAACATTCCATGTACCTCCCAATTTTAATCTCTAAAGGCTAGACTACGAGGCAAGTAAAGGGATACTTCCTTGCCAAATAGCTCTGAGGTTCAAGAGGTTCCCTCTTTTGAACCCTAAGCCTTTCCTGTCTCCCATGTACATAAGTGGGTAGAGAAAAGGCACACAGACTCACATCCAAACAAGATGTATAGAGGAACACAGAAGATAAAATGGTTGGTTTTGATCACATGAAAGTAGAACACAGCCAATGATGTTAAAAGGGAGCCAAGTAACTGGGGGAAAAACGTTTTTGTAATCAGTTTCTGTGATAACATCTCATATCCAAGGTATATAATGAACTGATTTGAATTTATAAGGATAAGAGCCATTTTCCAATAGATAAATGCCAAAGGATACAAAAAGGCAGATTTCAAAGGAAGGAATCCAAGCAGTCAACAGCTAATTAAAAATATTCCTAATCACTAATAATTAGAGAAACATAAATTAACATATCTTTGAGGTACCACTTCATACCCATCAGATTGGCAAAGATGACAAAAGAAGAATTCCAGAGAGGAAAACATACGTTAATGCATTGCTGGTGGAGCTAAGAATTGGTCCAGATTGGAAAACAATTTGGAACTGGGCCCCAAATGTCACCAAATTGTACATACCTTCTGACCCAGCAATATTACCACTAAGCATATACTTCAAAGAGATCAAAGAAAGAGGAAAAGGACTCATATGTATAAAGATATTTAGAGCAGTTCTATTCACAGTTGCAACAGACATGAAGCTAATAGGGTGCTTACTGATTAGGAAATGGATAAACAAATTATGGCAGATAAATGTATTACTGACCCGTAGCAAATTGTGAAATGCATAGTTTCAAAGACCTGGATGAACTGATACAGAGTGAAGTAAGCAGAGCCAGGAGTATAATTTATACAATGACAACATTATAAAGAAAAACAACTTTGAAAGACTTTAGTACTTTGATTAATGCAGTGACAAATCATGAATCCAAAGGACAGAAGATGAAGCATACTACCCACCTTTTTTTTTTTTTTTTGCTGTTTGGTGAGGAGATCTGGGTTAATTGACTTGCCCAAGGTCACATAGCTAGAACGTGTTAAGTGTCTGAGGTTGGACTTGAACTCAGGTCCTCCTGACTCCAAGGCCAGAGCTCTATCCACTGTGCCACCTAGCTGCCCCTACTACCCAAGTATTGAGAACAGGTAATAAAACTCAAAATTCAGGTTAAAGATAGCCATTTTTTGATATGGCCAATGGAGGAATTTGTTTCACTTAACTACTCATATTTATTATTAAGGCTTTCTTTTTCTTTCTTTTTTACTTGGTTTACTTTTAGGGGGGTTCAGTTGGTAGAATGGAAGTAGGAGAGAAAATAATGCTTGCTAATTGAAAAAAAATTTCTTAAAGGAAAAAGCACATTGATAAGCAAGGTCCAGGGACAAGGTCATTTTATCTCTGTTACTTGCATAATTGAATTCCTGGTCTGTCCTATGCAGATACAGCCAATCTAAAGCCTCACAGCTTTGTGGAACACCCTTATACTTGTAAACATGGCAGATATCCTCCACTGAATTTATCCTACCATTCCTTCAAGTATTCTCCTATTTCACTACTCCATCTCACAGCCAAACTCCTAGAAAAAGCTTCCTCTATCATCTGACCTAATAATCACTTCTTAACCCTTTGCATTCTGCCTCATAATCTCATCACTCAACTGAATCCATCTCCACATTTATTAATGATATCCTTCTTTGACACTGTTGACCACCCCCTCCTTCTGGACTCTCTCTTTCCTTTGTTCTCCTCAGTCTCCCTTGTAGGATTGCCATTTTCATCTCACCTTTTATGCATGAGTGAAACTCAGGGCTCTGTCCTGGGCTCTTTTCTCTTTTTTCTTTAACATTCTCTCAGTAATTTCCTCAGCTCCCATGGCCTCAACTATCAGCTCTGTTCAATAACTTCCAGATCTGTATATCTGTCCTCTCTCACTGGAACTCCAGTCCCATATCACTCAACAGTCTTTTAGACATTTCTAAGTAAATGCCTTGGATATATTTCAAAGTCAGTATTTTCAAACAGACCTCATTATCTTTCTACTGTATCCCCTCCCTTCCTAACTCCCCAACCATCCCTTCTGTCACCCAGGTTCCCAACCTTGCAGTCAACCTTTATCCTCTTTCCTTTATTTCTCGTGTCAAATTAGTCGCCAAACATTGCCAATTCTACCTCCACAATATACTTTGTATCCATTTTCTTTTCTCTACTCACATGGCCACTGTCCCAGTTAAGGTCCTCATTATCTCTTGCTTGTCCTATTAGAATAGCATACATTAATTGCTCTTTACCTCAAGTCTCTCTTCTTGCCCATCTATCCTTCCCACAGCTGCCAGATTGATACTTCTAAAACACAGGTCTGAGTAGGTTACTCCACTGCTCAAGAGACTTCACTGGCTATCTCTTGTGTATGGCTTTTATAGTTTGTAACAATCTGGTTCCAACCTATCCTTTTGGATTTATTGCACATTACTTTCTCTCATGATCTCTTACGTTCCAATCAAACCAGAGTACTTGCTGTTCCAATAGCCAGTCCTCCACCTTCTTTCTTTGTGTCTTTGTATAGGTGATACCTATACCAAGGTATGCACTCTCTCCCACCTCTGCCTCGTCCAATCCGTAGCTTCCTTTACAATTCAGTTCAAGTGCCATTTCCTACAGGCATTCCCGTCTGATCACCACTCCCTTCCTGTGGTTACTTGAACCTACCACCCTGGAAATTACTTTGTATTTATTGGAGGTAGTTTCTTTCTCACCTCATATTAATTATAGAAGGTCTTATGTGTAATCACAGCATATGAAGGCCATAGTAAGGAAGATCATACAACCTCACAACAAATGTGGTTAACTGCCTAATCAGTTTGAAAGGATGATATGGTTTTGGCCATTGAATGAAGGTGAGTGGTACCACACAGGAAAAATCTTGCACTTGGTTGAGACAAGTCCTATTCCTCTCAAAGAAACAATTCATTAAGAGGTGGAAAACTCTGGAATGCTTCGTGGTGGCAGGTGACAACATGGACCAGAGGGCAGAAAGGGATTTTTTTCTTTTTCTCACTCTCTAACCACATCCCTATCAGTCAAGTCATCAGAAAGACTGGGACAATAGAAAACAAAGCACCTCAGCTCACCTCAGTTATCAGTTCTTCGGGCTTCAGCAACCAACTAGATTTTTTCTTCATCCTATTATTATAAACCCCTCCGCTATGCATGGCCAGAGATCTGGGATATGATGAAGGTACTGCTTTCTTTTTTTTTTTTCTTTCAGCCAAAGACAAGGTTTATTAGAACATCCGTCATATTGGGCAGATGCTTAAGGAGTCTGAATGTTAGTGAGGTATTGGCTAGATTGGTTAGAATCTGAGCATCTTAATGGAGACAAGATGGACCTTATAGACAGAAAGACTATGGGAGGGATCTAGGAGTGGCCAAGTAGTCTATGAGGTAATAGAATTCCTGGGACCTGGATCACTGTGGCCAAGAGAGAATGGATCCTAGATAGGATTAAGTGTGGGAAGTGGCCTGGGGCCAAAGAGAGGTAAGACAATGGAGGGCTCCATTAAGGGTAACACAATTGGGAGATTGGGTATAGCCAAACACCAGAGATTTGGCCATGTGGGAAAGTCCAGGGTTTTTCCTTTTTGGGGTCTAGATCCCATCCTCATCATTCCCCCCTCAAACAAATGGGACCCAAATTCTTCTGGGGTAAGGGGCAAAGGTCTTGGCTTCTGAAACTGCTTCCTACTGGCAAAGGGTATAGAGTTGTCCCTGCCTCGAGGAGCTCCCAAAAAGGAGGTTGACTGGAACTGAGCACAGGCAGCATCCAGGGAATGATGGGGGTACAGTGGCTGGTACCCACTGTTTGCTACCTACTGCAGGTGAATGGCCTGTAGTCTGGAAGACACTAATCTGACAGAAAAGACTGCAGGGCCCAGATATAGCCAGAAGTAAAAGTACCAAGAGTGTAAGAGCCCCATTAAAATAATTTACATTTGCTCTGCAGGATTATCTGTTCTTGTTACTTTCTCTAAAGTTTAAGTAACACTTCTGTAGGCAAAAGTTTTCTATTCCTGCAGCACCAAATCCACCTCATTGCCAGCCAGACTCAGGAATAGCCAGGTGGGTAACATTCCTTTTCAAAGGAATGTAATGAGGAAACTGAGCCAGGAGGATCCCATCTTAGACGGAGACTAAAATTGTCCTCTCAGCTTGTCCCACCAGTATCACATTCTCTGAGTAGCTTGTGGCATTTCTCTCAGATGGTTATTATGTGATATTATGATTATCGATGGATTATGATCCATCAGACAACTGAAAACAAAATCCTATGAGCTTTTACCTCCGACAGCAAGTTTCACTAATCATAGCTTAGGAAAAACTTTTCCAGAATTTACATCTCAAACTTAAATTTGTCCTGGTGTAAAAAGCCAATCGTTAGAGATTTCTATACACTTGCAAATTCTAAGCAAGCCACACATAACCCAAACAAGCTTTTTGGCAAGTTTACACATTAAAATAATAACCAACAATAGCCAAATTATTTTAGCAATAACCAAATTATGAAAAGTTGCTTGACATAACTGATATAAAAGTTCACTAATCTGAAATTGAAACAAACCCATTACCAATAAGGTGACTTCAATTTTGTTAAATGCATTTCCAAATTATTTTACACCGAGAATCAACATCTCATTATTAACAGTTAAAACCACAAATTTAAAAGAGTGTGCTTACTCAAGTTCAGAGGCTAGCTTCTTTACCTTGAACAGGATGTGCTGAACTTGGGGGATGCTTCCAGGCAAAGGTCACCGTAGGGCCCAAGGCCATTGCCAGGGGGACCCATGCTGTTGCTGCTGCCCCTCTCTCCTCTCTCCTCCTTCCTTTCCCAGGTAGGGGAGGGTGAAATCAAAGGGGAGGGGTTAAGGGTGAAACTCTCTTCTCCTTTGAGAGGAATTAACAGATACCCTCTTGACTCAAGGGAAGGGAGTGGGAGAAAGAAGTAACCAGGGTTGTAAGGAGGAGTTTCAAAACTCTTTAATGATCAATCACAAAACCTACAGAATCTGCCAAGATATTTTTAGCTGTTCTAACTTTTCCCTGTAACCTCCATGAAGGAGGATTCAGGGATGTAGAGGGAAGGGAGTAAGTAAGCCTCAGGGAACCAAAAAGCAACTGCAGTTTTCCCCAATTCCCTAGTGCTGAGGGAATTGACAGAATTGGGCATACACTTCCAGAGAGGGCATCCGTCCTCATCCTCTATTCTGCAGAAGGTGTACCCAGGTCCGTGGCCTCAAACCAATCCAGTGGATTAGAGCCTGAGAATGTCAGGCCGAGTTAGAGACAGCTTCATAACTGTCTGCCCTAAAAGCACCTCCAAGCCTTGTTGCTTGGAGAGTGACCCCAACTGCAGAGCAAGAAAGGAAGGAGGGAGGGGAGCCTTACATATCTTCCAATCTTGGCTGTTGAAGAACTTAGGCTGGAGAAGAACAGTTTCCCCGTACCGGGTCACCAAAATGTTGAGGATTAGAGGTTTAGAGGTTCTGTGACCCCAAAATCACAACACATGGGTCCTGTCTGAAAGAATTTGACCCAAGCCTTCTTTCAGCCAAAGACAAGGTTCATTAGAACATCCATCATATCGGGCAGACTCTTAAGGAGTCTGAACATTAGGAAGCTATTGGCTAGATTCTAAGAACCTGAGCCTACTGCCTTCTTTACATGTGGGCTTTTCCTTAGCATCTTTCTCTCTCTTCAGGGACTTTTACCTGAAGAAAATCTGGAAAGGTGAGCCTCTTCTCTTGAAGCTGGAAGCCAAAAGACCAAAGATCAAGTTCTCTGCTATTTTCATCTCCACCCCTCACACAGGCACAGTATAGAGTAATAATAAAACAATGATAACTAACAGTTATATGGCCCTTTATGATTTACAAGGGGCTGTACATATTATCTCATTTGTTCAATTCTCCAGAGAGGAGAATCTTACGCAAATAGCCTTTGAGCCCTTGATTACACGCTTAGGCTCAGTCGTAGTCCATCCCTATTACATTTATATCCTCAGCACCTAGTTCAGTGACTTCAGGAGTTAAGACACAGAAATGCTTGAATTGAATTGGCATAGCTAATGAGATCTATCTACATGAGCTACCTGTTTACTAACCCTGAACACGGGTTATTGGCTTCAACATACATCAGGAAGTTTTAGGTTATGTTTCAGATAGAAAGGGATAGGTAATTTTAAGGGATCAATATAATACTCATTTAGAGAGGTTTTTTTTGTTGCTGTTGTTATTGTTTTTTAAAGAGGACTAGCTCTCATCCAGCAGGTGGATGATGAGTAGTTCTTTGCCAGAGAACTAATGGAAAAGGCACAATGCAAGCGGGAAACGTGAGGTGGAAAACAAAGTGCCACTTACAACATATTATACATCAGTCTTTGTTCTCTCTCCCGAAAACGGAGGCACCTGCTAGGTCTTTTAGGACAAGAATACTCTAACTCTTTGGGTTCTAATGTTAGTTTCTATTGTTTTTTCTATTGCATCCAAATTGCTTTTGCTCTTGGGTATCTGATTACGGAGGAGTCCCACTAACTTAACATGACAGCCACAACGTGCCACTATATATTTGCTTGGCTAGAGTTGGCGTAAGCTGCACCAGATCACGTCAACTGAGAGGAAAGGGGGGCCGGAAAGCGTCGGAGGGCGGCAACCGCTTTTGACGATGATGATTGGCCGAAAACCAAGGTTTGATCTATGTGCGCACTAGCCAATGGACCTTGAGTACTGAGCCGTGTTTACGGAGGATCAGCCAGTGGATAGGCAGGAGAACGACTGAGGGCCAATGAGGACTGGGACCTGGCGGGAGTAGGGGCGGTGCTTCCAGCGAATGGGGCGGGGAGCTGGGTAAAGGGGCAAGAGTTGGGCTGAGAGGAATTAGTGACACATCCGGCGTTGAGAGGACTAGGTGGTGTGAGTGGCAGGTGAGGAAATGTGTCCTGGATATGGTCTGAGAGGGAAATATGGAGAACTCTTGGGGAGAAGTGAAGGCGCCCATTGCGCAGTCGTTGTGTTTTTATGGTTTTTTGTTTGTTTGGTTTTTTAATCGGAGTGTTGTCCTCGGTTTGCTGATACACCTCACCTGTTCGGAAGGGAGGCCTACCCTGCTGTGAGGCTTAGGGGAGGGAGAAGACGAGGGAGTTGCGCGTGCGCCGTTGCGTTTGGTAGAAATGGGGGAAGGGGAAGGAGGGACGCGCCCTCCCTCCCCACCGCCCATCCCCTCGGCCTGCTCGCGGACTCGAGGTCCCTTTTTTCCCACCCCCCTCATCCGGCCTCGGGCCCGATTCGGGGAAGGGGGAGTAGTAATTCTTCCAGGGTCCTCCATGTTTAAAAAACCCTTTGAGACGGGGTGCGGCCATCTCGGTTCGTCGTAATTTAAAGCGAAACCAGGGGTCCCTCACTGTCCCTTCGGTGGCTATGGAACCTCCTTGGGGGGGGCGCGTTATGGGGAGAGAGACGGGGACGGCTATGAGGGTAGGCGTGGGCGGCTCCCCGGCCCAGTGGGCCGAGGCCTGAGCCTGGGCTCGGACGGGCTGGAGCTGCTCTGTCATGGTGGAGGGGCGAGTGATGTCACATCCTCCTCTGTGACACCCAGGCTTCCTTGGTAACTTGGAAGCCCAACTGCAGAGGCGGGTGGCGGGTAATAAATACAAGACCGGGCCTTTGGCCCAGCGTCCTGGGGCCCAAAGGGCAGCCCCGACCTAGCAGAATTGGCTACCTTTGGACAGGTTAGAGGTCCCGACCTTCCCTCGGTTGTGCTTCCCTGGATCATGAGATCATCCTTTCAAGAAGGTTTAGTGCGAAGGTTTAGTGCCTGCTGGAGGTGTGGCCATAAAGAGGGTTTGTTGTGTTGCGTTTCTTTACCACTCCACATTGACCCGTTCCCCACCCCCCAACCCCTTAAAAGCTCGCTGTTTGTTATCTTGTTCTTGAAATAGCGTAATTGGGAAGTTTAATCAAGTACAAGAGGTGACTGAGTCACAATCAAGCCTGATTTTAAGATAGAAAATAGGTTTTTCTGGTTACTTATTGATTTTTTTTTTTAGACTTATTACTCATCTTGTATTGTTAACTTCCTGAATTGTTAACCATGCCATAAGAAGAAGGGTGGCCCAAGCAGCCTTTGAAGCTAGAAATACACCTGTTTGGGGTCACAGTGGAAAGCTCAGACTTGGGGTCAGAAAACCTGAATATTGTTTACCACTATGACCTGTTTACCATTTGTAAAATGATGATAATATTAATGCCTACTTCAGAATTAGGTTGAGGAAGTCCTCATAAGCCGCAAAGACCCATATCAGTGTAAGTTGTTTGAACTTTTTAGTTTTATTTTTAGAGTATTGGGCCTAGAGTCTGGAAGAGCTGAGTTCAAGTTTGGCCTCAGACGCTTCCTGTGTGACCCTTGGGCAAGTCACTTAACTTCTATTTGCCCTAGTTGCTAATCTGTAAAATGGGGATAATAATAGTACCTATCTCCCATGGTTGTTATGAGGATCAAATGAAATAATAATTGTAAAGGGCTAATCATAGTGCCTGGCACATAGTAAGTACTATGTAAATCCTAGCTAATATTATTTTTATTTCATGAATATTTTGAATTTTGCCATTTTCTTTTGTTGTGTGCTTTACAGAATCTCACATTTACAGCTTACAAGGTTCCTTAAATCTTCATTTGATTATATAATAGGTTCTTTCCTCAGCTCTGAAGTCAGTAGCATAAGAAGTAGCTTCATTCTACAGAGGAGAAATTTGAGTTTGAAAGGTTCCTACAGACACATATCCCATTCAGCCCTTGAAATGCAGTTTGTAATTCCAGTCAACTATTTTTCCATCCTGTGGTGAAAACCTTTGAGAGAACCCTCTTTCTCTGTCTCCTTTCTTGTTGTGGCTCTTTTGCAGCCTTCTTCCCTTAAAAGAAGACTAGAAAAGGTGAGGCAGCTTGGTATGATAGAAAGAGCACCAGATACCCTAATGTACTTGTGGTAGAGTTATTAATTGGTCTAATGCAATGAACAATTTTGGAAGTATATTTAAAAATTAACTAAGCCGTACCACACATTTGACACAGCAAGATCACAAGTCGTGTTCCTCATATATACAAAAGTATAAATAACAGCACTTTTTATGGTAACATGGCTTTTGAAGCACAGTAGGAGAATGGCTGAACAAATTGTCTCTGGATGTAATGTAATATTGTACCATAAGAAATGGTGATTGAAGAATTCAGAGAAAGTTGAGAAGAGTTGTATGAATTGATGCAGAGCAAAGTAAGCAGAATCAGGAAAGGAATTTATATAATAACCACAATAAAGTAAATTAAAACAGCATTTGAAAGACTTCAGAACTCTGATCAATGCATGAATTCAGAAGTCTTCTGGTGAAACATGCTTTTTGTTTCTTGGCAAAGGGTAGTAGACATAAAGGGCAAAATGAGGCATACATGTATTATTAATTGGTTTTGCTTGATTGTGCTTTTCTTGTAAGGCAAGATTCTTTTAGGGTTAATGGGGTCATTGAGAAATGACAGTGAATCAGAAGAGACCAGGGTTCATATCTCACCTCTGACACTTCCTTGGTGTGTGACCACGAACAAATTACTTAAACTGCTTAGTCTTAATTTGTTCATCTGTAGAATTGGGACAATATTTATTGTAATAAATATAATAATGTATGGAAAGTGCTTAGCAAACTTTAAAATGCCAGAGCTGGAAGGAAGCTAAATGTTAACTGTTAATAAAAGTGAAATGAATTGAAATGTTACAGTTCTTGTTAGCACTCAAGATTTTCCTAAAATTACCAACAAGTTTTTTATGTAGTTTTATTTAGATTCTTATTTGTTGATGGGTGTACACTTAAAATGCCAAACTGTTTATTTTCAAACAAAAAATTTCAAACAAACAGCATTGTTTATCAGCTAAGGGTTAACCTATTGATATGACAGTCTATATCCCTACTATTCCATGGAAGGAACCTGAAGAGTTTCATTTTATTTCGTAAACCACTCAAGGGGATTATTCTACCTCTGGGGAAAATTGTAAAGTGTAGGAAAAATGAGAGGGGGGGGGAAGGGAGGGCAGAGGCATCTTAGTGTAGCTGGTCAGGAAAACCTGTGTTCAAGTGCCACCTGTAATACATACTAGCTCATGATTTTGGGTAAATCACTTAACCCTTCTGTGCTGCAGGCAATTCTGAGATTGTAAATTGCAGAGAAGGTGTTAATCTGCTTTGGTAGCTGCCTACACTGATGCAATCATGCCTCTGTTAATAAATACTTACTAACTAAATCTTTTATGCCAATCTTACTGTTATGTGGATTTTAAAATTCCATTTTCAATAGAAATAATTGTTCTTTCTCTGAAAATTTTTCTCTTCTGGTTTCACTTTAATAGAGAATATGGTGGAAGTGGGTAAAAATGAATTTTGTTACAGTATTTTAGCTTACTTTCATGGACCCCTTCCCCAGATTTTCAGTTTTTATGTACAATTTTTTGTTTGTAAGTCTAGATGAAGATAGGGTGAGAGAGGGATTGTTTGATCGATTGTTGCAGTGCAGCCTCTGAGGGTAGATAATCCTGAGTGGTCAGCTTCAATAAAAGCAACTCTGGTGCTCCTAAGGCCAGGATGTACGGCTTCCTTTGAAACTCACTGCTATTTGACCTTTGTTCTGGAAGAGGACCATGACATCAGGTGAGGCCATGACATGCGGGTGAATTTGATTTAAGTGAGGGAGGGCTGTGCAAAGTCACCAACCTCACTTTCTCCTCGGGAGCTGTCTGGGTCCAGTGGCCAGATATGGATCAGGACAACTGGAGATGGCCGGAGTTGCAGTGGGGGACTTCGGCCTTTTCAAGCTAAGGTCTTTAACAGGTCTCAGTTTGACTGAGGCAGCCTCCATTCAGTGATTAAAGCTTAATAAAATGAGGCAAAGAATGGCCTCTTTAAAAAAAAATGCATGTGCAGGGTGAACTTCTCACCCACCTCCATCTGAGTCTTTGACTAAATTAAGCCTTTAGAGCCGTTCTAGTGTAAACCAGAACCTTAATTATCCTAAATTGGCTTCCATGAGTGGGAGTGGAGGTATGGTACCTGGACCAGTTATATTACTGGTCATAGAATCCTCAGAGTACTGTTCTGGCTCTGTGCTTAAAAGATATTTTGAATTTAGTTTGCTATTCTTTGCTGGTGTGATGAGTATTGTGGTTGTTATTTGGAAAATTCCTTTTTTATTATTATGTACTTTGACAAACATCAAAAGGCATTAACATTTCTCCCATGTAAAGAACAGAAAAAGAAGATTGTATGGCATATGAAACTGAATTTATTATTGTAGTTATTGTTAATAGGAATTGAGTTAGTGACAGATTACTTGAAAGAATTTATTGAGAAAGATGCCTATTCAACTTAAGTTCCTTCCTTAAGGAAGGAGGCTGTTGGTTTTGGGTCAGTCTTGTGCACTTGACCATATATGAGCCTAAGGGAACCTGGAGCAGTTCCAGGTTATCCTTGGTCAGAGAACACCACCAAAGAACACATTTGTTCTTGGCTGATTTTCAGGGACTTGAGAGTTTATCCAGATAGCTAACCTGTGGCGACCAAGGCCTAGACTGAAATGGTTTCCTTAGTCTAAAGAACTCTTGTCCTAGAAATAAGCTGAACACTTAAGAGATGGCTAGGTAGCATTAGATTCCAACCTCATTCACACTTTGGTACAGAAAGCATGTTATGTGTCATATAGTTGTTGGAATAAATAGCCTGAAGGAGAAGTAGGTATAAAAGGGATCTCAGAAGTCATCTAGTCCTACACCCTCATTTTACAAATGAGGAAACTGAATATTGTTAATCTCTTTTATAAGAATGTAATGTTTAATATGTAAATAAGGTCTAGAATTAGCTCCTCCTAAACCAGGCCTTTAAAGGGGTCATTAATGGAAACATTTTTAATAAATATGCAAGTGACTTCATAAAAAAACTGATGTAAGATTTAATTATTAATACTAATTCATTAGTAAGAAATTGTAAAAAATAAAACTCCTAAACAATTTTTTCACCATGAATTTTATTCATTGTAATTTGAGAACATAGCTTTTATAGTTGCAAATTTATTCTCTTAATGATTGGTTGTAACAGGGTTTAAGGTGACTGGACTGTCACTTTATCAATACTTCCCAAATTTATCTTTAATGAAAGTATTTACTCATTTTGTGGGTTTTTGGTATCACTAAATGTGCATATAGCAGGGTGGCTCTGCTTTCATCCTTTTACTCCGTATCATCAAAGGAAATGTTTCTTTAAAACAAACAAACAATTTGATCTATATAGTTAGTACTGTCAATATACTCTTCACCATTGAATATTATTTGAGCACCTACTATAAATGAATGATTTGTTTTTTATGGCACCTAGCACCTGTTCGGTTCTTCCTATCATTGTATTAGGCATTTGGGATAAGACTGTAAACATAAATTCATTTTTAAAAAACAATCCTATTTACAAAATACTACGGTACACTTAACTGCAACCGTTTTATTATGAGAGAAGTACTTTATAAACCTTAAAGTGGCCAATATACATGTGAGTTATTATTGTTATTATCATCATTGGTGAGGCAATCAGGGTTAAGTGACTTGCCCAGGATCACACGGCTAGTGAGTATCATGTGTCTGAGGCCGGATTTGAACTTAGGTTCTCTTGACTCCAGGGCCTGTGCTCTATCCACTGTGCCACCTAGCTGCTCCCATGAGTAATTATTATTAAGATCTTCCATTGCAAGACAAATTAGTGGGGAAGGCACACAGAACAGTATAACAGAGGTTTTACAAGTCACAGACTGTACCAAAGAAAATGTTTTTCTTCCAAAGCCAAAAACAGACCACATCAATACTTCACTTAAAACCATGAGTTCCTTTACCTTAATCTCTTTTTCATTGGGATTTTGCCAGCAGAAAGAAACCACATAGTTCACAGAATGCTCCAGTAGAACTTTAGGGAGAGTGTATATATTTGCAGTAGTTCCTAACAAATTTCAGGGTTCCTATATCCTAAGGATGAAGGCAAAAAATGAAGTTATAAACATTAGAGAAATTTGGAATAGTATTTCATTTGAGTATGGAACCATGCTTTGTTAAATACAAAGTATGTAGATTTCCTAATTGTTTGGTGAAATCCTAAAACCAAATCTAATTATTATTTTTACCAGTGGAAAGACTGCATAGATGTTATGTTGTTGGGCCTTTTACAATATTCTTTGCCTTATGCTCCTTTCACTACAGATTTTTCTTCTACAAAAAATTCTAGAGTTGCAGGGTTTTTGAGATTAATGGTAGATTGCTCTTTAGAGGTAGCCACTTGGTAAGAGTTCAGTTGTGCCTGAGGCAAGAACTGGTAGCAGTAAGTGTGAAGAAGTGTGAAAGGACTGAATTTGAAGAACTATTATTACCTTGATGGATTATGACTGACTGGGTAATGAATTTGATAAAATAGTTTTAATTTATTTAAAACCACCCCATAGTGAGTTCCTTTACTGTTTCCTCATCTTAAATGTTATGTGGTTACTTGTTTTTAAATAATTGTGATCTTTCAGTCACAAGGCTAAAATTATTCCTCTCTATTTGGGAGTTTCTCTCTTCCTCCAGTCCCCTTTTTGAGGTGTGAAATAATTTAGTCTTGTTCAGTTGAGTTTACATGTCAGTGATCACTAAACATTGAGTCTAGTATGTTCATTCCATCTGACAGAACTTTTAAGAAGAGTTGATCTTAAGGGGTATAGTGGATAAAGACCTCTCCTGGAAGCTAGAAAGATCTGATTATTCAAGGCCCTTGGTTGTCTGACCCTGGGTAAGTGATAACTTCTTAGTGCTCTGGGCAACTCTCTAAGACTTAAAAGTCTCAGACTAGGTACTTGCATTGGTACCATGATCTCCCTCACCTGAGAATTCCCTGTACCAATTAAATCACAGGTCCAGTCCCTATTGGAACAGATTGGGAACAAACTAGGTAACATATTCCACTGAAATTTTAGAGGGAGTCTGAGTGTTTTCATAGTTATTTATAAGAAGGTCAGGCTGAGTTGAAAGTCGTGTAAATCTTACACCAGAAATTGTTTCTGGCTCAAGAAGGAATTCCTGCTGACCTTGGCTCTTCTTTCCCATGACACTGTGTTACAGGTCTAAGGGATACCCCACAGAAAAGAGCCTGTCAGATACTCCTGGGAAACTTCAAAAAATGAACTGGGAAGAAAGTTGTTTCCATTATTCCTCCTTTCTCTTACAGGTTTCCCTGGATGGTGGGATCTAGTTACATCAGTTTACTAGAATTTTGATTTTTTTTCCCCTTTTAGAAGGGAAGTATATCTTGAAACTAGAAGCAAAAATAATTTCCCATAAACTAGGAATTTGCAGTGAAACTGTAATATGTGGCTTTGAAAGCTGCTTCAGAATCCTTCTAAGTTCTGTCTAGGGATATCATTAGGAGTGTTAATGACACTTTCCAGATGCTGGATTATGCCATCCTGTAAGAGAGCTGCTCAGGGGACTTGCTCATCATGGTTATGGAAGGTTATGGTTAGCTTGCAACAGCCTGCAATAATTGCACCATCTAGATCAAGAAAACCCAGAGTCCCATGACTTAGAGTTGAGAGCAACAGTGTTAGTAGATTCAGCAGCTGGCAGTATATCCAGCTCTCAAGGATTGAGATCAAACAAACAAAAGCATTAAGGTGGGTAAAGATAAAATTAGCAGAACAAAAGGGGGTGGGGAGAATAGGAAGTAAAATTCTTACTATGTGCCCTGCACAAAATAATGTTGACTTGTGGCATGGAGTCCTAGGAAGAACTAATGTAGTGGATGTTTGATGAGGGTTATCTTTTCTTCTTGCTTCAAAAGCATTTTATCTGTAAGAGAAACATTGGCCCAAACCTGGGGTTAGTGGCTTTGTGGTTTTTCAACACTAGTTGCCTTAAATTGTATTTGTGGTTGCCCTAGGTGTTGATCAGAATATGTATGAAGTATATATTATATTCTAGTTGCCTTATAAACAATATATTTGAGAATGTTTTTTGCTTAATAGAGACATTGATTTTAAAACTGAAAGGAGCCTTAGAGGTCATCTAGATTAATACCCTTATCTTACAGAAGAGAAAGTTGGGACCTAGTGAGGTTAAAAGACTTTTTCAAAGTTAGGTAGGTAGAAAGGGATTTGTTGCAGCTGTGGTTTGAACCCAAGCCAGTACTGAACTAGTACTTTTTCCATTGCCTTAGATTGCATACATACATCATGAGGCTGAGGCGTATTTGGGAGACTGAGATTTAGAGGAGAGCCATGTATTATTATGGTATAGATTTGATTTTGAGGGTTGAATATGCACAGATTGTGTAGGGAAAGTATCTTTAAAGCTGAAGAGTCTGACCTCATGGCATTAAAGATCCCAGGGTGTGTTTTTTACTGAAGTAAGGTGTTCTGATGTCCTGAAAATATTCCAGCTAGTAATTATGTTTTCTTCCTAAATGCCTTATATAGTTTGTAAGTACTAATTCTTTGCCCAGCTTTGTCATTGGCATTCTTTTGAGTCCTTCAGGTTCACTATATTCTTCACCTTTAATGAAACTCAAGTTTTCCAGCAGCTGGAAATAAAATGGTAGGAACACTTTATGTTCCAGGAATTAACTCTGAATCCTTTTAACTAGATCACTAACAAAATTTCCTGGACCAATTTATTGGTCTTTTGAAAAGGCAGTGGACTGTTCTTCTCCTTTGAGAAAGTGTTAAGTGATTTATCCATGTCTTATGTGTTTTCATATTCTTTAAACTTATCCTTTTGTTTTTTGCTACCTCTCTCGTTCCTACAGAGTGAAGGCTGTGTCCTACAGACTCCAGCACCATGAACATGTTTGATAGGAAGATCAACTTTGATGCGCTCTTAAAATTTTCCCACATGTAAGTGTTTTGACCTTTATTCTTTGACCTAGTTCATTAACTGTCATAAGCTAGCTAACAGACAAACTAATAAATCTTTTCAGGAATCAAAGAAGCCAGACTCTTAGCATTGTTGCAAAATCATTAGGAAGTCTTTTAACTATTTTAGCTTTGAGTGCCCTCATCTTTTGTATATCATGGATACCTAATTTTCAGGTGTTTTGTGATTTGGCCTTTTGTCTTTGCTATTATCCATTTTTAAGAACATTGTCTTGAAACATCTTAAAGAAATACATTGTGTTTTCCTTATAGCATCTCAAAATACTCAAAAAACTTTTAGAATATGGGGAAGTTTTACATGTAGGGGAAATAGATTGAAGTTTCAAACTTTTCCCTCTTTTAATTTGCATCAAGAATAGCCTTAGTTCCTAGAGTGACGACTGTTATTTTCATTATCATTTAGCACACCTTCTACACAGCAGCACCTGAAGAAGGTCTATGCCAGTTTTGCCCTCTGCATGTTTGTGGCGGCTGCAGGGGCATATGTCCATGTGGTCACCCGTTTCATTCAGGTAAGAACAATTGACTGACTTGATTGCTGTTAGAATTTAAGGAACTTGCTCAATGCAGTGTCTCAAGCTAATGTCCAGCCCTCATCTTTATCAGTAGCTGGGGTTATGAACTTCACCAGCCATCAAATACAGGGCAATTAAGGGATAGTATATGGCAACTATTTTGAGCGTATACTAAAACCAGAATGTCTTGACTCTTTAGCAGAGAGTGGTCTGCTGCTGATATCTTAAGATAGCTACTTACAGGTATAGAGACATAGTATTACGTGCTGTGATTCTCCTTAACATGTAGCCTTTTTGATCTCTTTCTTCTTTCTCTCACCTGTACTTTCTCTGCCCAAGATGTCATGTGGTGAAGTCATAGAACATTTGAGTTTAGACACAGGGTAATTTGGATGATTCATGGCTTAAGTATACCTGGGTTTTCAGAGTCATGATATTCAGTAGATCTGAGTAGGGAATTTCAGGAAATTCACTTTTCCATACTAGAGTAGAGTTGTAGGATGAGGGAGCACTGAAAATAGTGTCCAGAGAAAATCACATAGGGTAAAAGTCAGGTGATGCAGTGGAAAGAATACAGGATTTAGAATTAGGAGACCTTTACTTGGAATCCAGACCCTTACCTGAGCCACAGTTTCCTCATCTGTAAAATGAGGATAACTTTCTATCTAACCTTAACAAGTCTGTTGTGAGGAAAGATTATAGAAATGTCATAAGATGTCTGTGTATGAATTATAATTAATAACGAACCTACTGTACCTTAGCTGTCTTTGTTAGGAAAATGCAAGTAATAAGATAATTATGTCTTACCACAAGTGAGCAGGAATTCCCAGATTGTCAGGAGTGACAAATGTCCCATAAATGCTTTTTGTGTACCAGGAAGAGAAATAGTTTTCAGGGCAAGATTCTTGATCAGCCTTACCTCTGAGGAAGAATATTTCCCACATATCTATGGGGAGAGCCAGTGGTGGCTGGGGACAGAGAGATGAAAACCAGAAAGGGCAGCTGCTAGAAGGTTCTTTCTGCGTGGGCATTTTATTACAAGAAAATCATGAGTATCTTAACTTTGTGAGCATTTAGACTCAGTAGAGTCTCTTGTAAAGAAACTCTTCTTATCCTTCAAGTACTTAATTGTTTGTTTGACTCTGACAGGCTGGCTTGCTTTCAGCCTTGGGTTCTTTGGGATTGATGATATGGCTGATGGCAACACCACACAGTCATGAAACTGAGCAGAAGAGACTGGGCCTTCTGACTGGATTTGCTTTCCTTACAGGTAATTGAAGTGGCTGAATTCATCCTGAGAGGTTATATTTTTTGATAACCTTTAAAATGTGAAAGTGCTCTGAGCTGTGTTTATTCTGTTCCTGTTTCCTTTACTTGAAGAGAAGCATGGAGTTGAAAGAGATTTTAATTAGTCCTGAGTTCTGTTTACTCCTTTCTTCTGCCACTTAATAGCTATGTGATTGTGGGCAAATTAATTAACCTTTGTGAGTTTGTGTACTTATTCACAAAACAGGGCCAGTTATGTCTGCTTCATAGGGTTTTTTTAAAGATCAGATACGAAAAAGCATTTTTTAACTGTAAAATGATATATGAATGAGAATTATCATGCCTGACATTTAGTCCACCTTGCTATGAGCCCTTTTCAGACTTTTAAAGGCTTATAATTAGATTTTAAAAATCCTCCCACCTGTTAATATTTTCTACTGCCTCTCTCCCATTGTACATTGTAGCTCCTAGTTGTTTGGAGGAAAATCTGTGGCTAGTCAAATCAGCCCTTCCTCCTACCCCCCCCAAAATATGTTATTGACATAAAAACCTAACCAAGGCAGTGGGAGGAAAAAGAAGTAGACTTAATTATATTTATTTAGGTCAGCTGTCTGATATCTTTAATGTTTATTTGCATATCTCCTGCTGGGAGTTGGCCCTGTGAGTTAGAGGTGCCTTTTCAATAACTGAAGGTCAATATTGGATTATGGGATATTTTTTATTTTTAAAATTTTTTTTTCTTTTTTGCTTTTTGGTGAGACAATTGGGGTTTAAGTGACTTGCCCAGGGTCACACAGCTAGTAAGTGTCAAGTGTCTGAGGTCAGATTTGAACTTAGGTCCTTATTTTTTACTTTTTTAGGAGTTGGTTTGGGCCCTGCCCTGGACTTATGCATTGCTATCAACCCCAGGTAAGTGACGTTAGAGTTTTTAATCTGTTAGCCTTTATATACCCACTACCTATCTGGCCGTTTCTTAATCTCACCCTTTTCTTTTGCAGCATCATTCCTACCTCCTTCCTTGGCACAGCAATGATTTTCAGCTGCTTCACCTTGAGTGCACTCTATGCTAGGCGTCGCAGCTACCTCTTCCTAGGAGGTAAGGAAGCTCTAAAAAGTTGGGAGGTTTTCCCTTGCTCTGTATTGAGGCCTCAGTAAGACAAATCTCCCCCTCCTCCCATCCTTTTTCACTCGTTGAAGATCCTTAATTGAGTTTAACTTAGAGGCTGTCTCATATCTTCACTATTCTTGGAAAAGGAAGGGATGGCTCTAATAGGATGTTCAGGCTTTTCTCAGAAGTAGCTTTTTACCACCTGTTGTGTAGGTATCTTGATGTCCGCCATGAGCCTGATGCTGTTTTCCTCCCTTGGGAACCTCTTCTTTGGATCTTTTTGGCTGTTCCAGGTAAATCATTTACGTGTGGAATGAAATAACAGAATATTATAATTTTGGCTTTGAACTGAAAGGCTTTAGGACTAATATAGTGTTGGTTCTTTTACTCTCCAGTAAACCAGACTAATAGTCTTTTCAGGTATAATCCCTAGTAGATTGTAAACTTTAAGAGCAGGGAGTACTGTTTTTTATTTTTATATTCTTCCTAGTGCCTAACATAGTGTCTGGGACATTGCTTTAGGCATTTAAGTATTTAATTTTAGTTGGACTAAATCTTTATGAGGTGACCCTACTTTACACCACCAGTTTAATGTCCTTTGAGTTATATATCTCGAGATTCAAAGATTCATTGAATACTAGAGCTGTAAGGACCTTAGATATAGGTAAGCTGTTCTTTTCTTCCAGTGATCCAATTAAGTTTACAGAATTATGTCCCAAAAAGATGATAATCTACTTTGCAGTTTTCACTGCCCCCTAATGTTGGTATTAGTTAGAAATATTAGCATTTATTAGTTACTATTTAGGGTTTCTTCAAATGGTCTACAGCCATAAATAAGTCCATCATGCTCTAGGGAAGGCTTCAATAGCACATACTATAAAAGGTAAAAAGTCTCTTAGCACGTTGATTGCATGGTAACCATGTTCCTATTCTTTTTCTATTAGGCGAATCTGTATGTGGGACTGGTGGTCATGTGTGGCTTTGTCCTTTTTGATACTCAGCTCATAATTGAAAAGGCTGAAAATGGAGATAAGGATTATATCTGGTAAGTGTGAGGGTATCAGGTTGAATTGTCATTTTCGTCAATATGAAGGTGTGAAAGTGTATAAGTGACGGTTCAGTTCTTGTATCCCTTCCCATCCACCAAGAGGATCTGGACCCTTTGGGTGGCCTTAAATCTAACCTGGCTTTCTTCTGGATTAGAATAGATCAGACCCTCAAAGTAGCACTAGCTTTTCAGTAATGTCTTAGACCTGGAAGTACAGGAGAAGGGATAATTAGCATGGAGCAAGCCTTGTTTTTTCATGGCGTATTACCACAGCTTTCATCCTTTGGAGACACCAGAATATTAGCTGACTGGTAGAGCATCTTAGAAACTGAGGCCTATAAGGAAAAAAGGGTTCCAGATTGTTTTGTTGTGTGGCCTTTGGGGCTAAGCAGAGTGTAGTGTATTGACTTCTTGGCATGGTTTCTCTCTCCCAGGCACTGTGTTGACCTCTTCCTGGATTTTGTCACCCTCTTCCGGAAACTCATGATGATCCTAGCAATGAACGAAAAGGTAAGTCAACTCTGTTGTCCAAGACTGAAGAGAGAATACCCTTCTAATAAGACAGCACCTTACTTACATCTTGAAAACCTTTCATTTGAAAGCATTTATTATGGGCCATGGGTGATGCTGGGGGGAGGTATTGTATCATGCCTAGTACTGGGGGTGAACCAGATGGTGGAAAGGAGACATTTTCTAATAATGATGACTTGAAGTCTGAACAGAAAGTGCACATTTCAGTAGCAGGAAGTGAAAGTTCAGACATGAAAACATAATATTTGTGAAAATAGTTATTGCTCAGAAAACATTTGCTGGTTACTGGGAGTAAATAATGGACCAGCCCATACAAACTTGCTGTCAGTCAGCAGTCTTTATATCGAATACATGATGAAGAAGGAATGAAATGACTTCTTAATGCCTGTTCTGTCTAGCATTGTGGCTAATAAGATGCAGTTGAACAAGACCAAGGTAGCCCTGGAAAGTTGAAGGCCTTGTTCTACATTTGAGCTCTTACACAGTACAGAAGGAGCATGATCAAGAAGCTTAGATTTTTATCAGTAATCAATGCTTCTTTGATGGCATTGTGCTCAGTGAGGCACAGCTGCCATGTGGTCTGTCCTTCTTGGAGGAGTTCATGTCCTTTGCTTTGGATTGAATCATTTTTTTTAGGCAGTTGGGGTAAGTGACTTGCCCAAGGTCACACAGCTAGTAAGTGTCAAGTGTTTAGTCTGAGGCTGGGTTTGAACTCAGGTCCTCCTGACTTCAGGGCTGGTGCTCTATCCACTGTACCACCTAGCTGCCCCTGGATTGAGTCATTTTCACTGAATTAAAACACTGACCACACCTGTTAGAAAATCAGATTTGTACTAGAGTGTGAACTCTTGAACTTTAATGCTCTGATAGTTTTTTTTTTCCCTCCAAACAAAGTTAAACTAGAGTTATGGTTATTAAGGGTTTTTTTCTGAGTGCAACACTGAGCAAACACTTGGAGTGCTTACTATTTTTTGTTTAATAATAATTACTTATTACTAGTGGTTATCTTTAACCTCCCTGAATTTACTTTCAGAAGCATCTGAGTAAGATGCAGTCAGAGGGTTTGGTAGCCTAAGTAGTCCTGAGTAAGGTCTGAGAGTGTAATTTGGGTTGACTCTGTGATTCTTTCCTTTTAGGACAAGAAGAAAGAGAAGAAGTAAGACAGCTGTTCAGCCTTTCCCTCTTTGGCTCCCTTCCCTCATCCTCTCATTTCCTCTCTGCACACATTACAGGTGGCGTGTTCTGTGATAAGGAAAAGCATCAGAAAAGCTTTTGTACTTTGTGGTTTTCTCTGTTTGAGTTTTTTTAATCAGAAAACTGATTAGCAGATTCTAATTTGGAGTTTGGCTTCATGTTCCCTGGGATTCCATATCTCTCCTTTGTCCTTCGACAGTCAGTCCCTGGTATGTGAAGAGTAACTGCAACCAAGCAGAAGGAGCGAGTTCCAAGAGTCTTCTTGATGGCAGTACTTTATTGGTGGATTTGAAATTTTTCCTTGCAAAGCCTCCTCTTCTCTCTCAGCATTATTTGGGTTTAATAGCCATTCCTGTGGGTGGGAGATAAAGGCAGTGTGTATTTTAGCAAGTTGAATAGAGATTTCTGAAACCCTTAGCTCCTGTGTTTAGTTCTGTTTGGACTTGAGCTTCTGCCAATTCCTTAAGAGATTTGCAAACAAAGTGACCTGATCTTTCTGCTTTGGAAGAAGCTTTTTGGAAGGCACTTGTACGTCCTCTGAGCCTTGTTGAATCACTGCCAGTTTGGCAGACGTACCATCTTGCCCCTTCTTCTCAAGACGTCCTGGCTTGATGGATGTTCCCCTAACTCCTTGCCTGGCCCTAATTCAGGGAACCTGTCCAGTCAGATCCATTTGAGTAGGAGAGTTTTCAGTATGTATATAAATGTTAGTTTCATGGGGCAACTGCAACTCCTAAAAGAAACCTTATGCATGTTAAATGGGATAATGTTGGATTCTCTAAACTTCCCCTAGATTCTTCCTCTCGGAAGTGTAACTCAATCTTAGTTGCCGAGTAGACTGTCATTAGAATACCCAAAGTATCTTGGAGTTGGGCCTCAGGAAGGCTGCAATTCATGGTGAGCACTATAGAATTGTTTCTAATGGAACCTGCCAGCGCACCTCTGAACAACTCTGTGGGCTAGAGCATGGTAGAACCACCCTTCCATTCAGAGGCTCTTTGACTCACCAGGGTTAGAGCTGCTGTGACGGCTTGAGTGGCAGAGTTCTTAAATACCATCTGGTCCATTCCCCAGCTGACTGTAAGTAAGCAGTGCTAGAGCAGTGTCTTAAGTCAGCAAGTTAATTTCTGGCAGATGATTCCTAGCTCTTGTTCTGTTGCCTGTTTTACAGAAATTCAGCTCTGGGGTGGCAACCTTTTTTCATGAAGGTATGGCTCACTTGACCAAACCTACAAATGACCCTTATCCCTATGCCACCTTACTCCAGTTGTAAACATGTGGAGAATGCTAATAGAGACCACCAAACCAGTATCCGCATTTTCAACCAGAGTCAGATGGCATACAAATGAAGGTGTCATCCCAAATGACCATGGCTCTAAGAATAGTTGTGAGGCTGTACTGCAGGAGGGATGGAATTACTTTAGCGCTTTTTGCCAGCAGCTTTCTGTTTTTTGGCTCTTCCTTCCCTTTGACAGCACTGCTGCTGGTGTTATGAGCTAGGTCTCCTGCAGTACAGTACTGCTTTGTTTTTGGGGAAGCATTTGCTCCCAGATCCTGTGGCATTCAGTATAGCTCTGTCTTCTGTAGGTGGTTGCCTTCTGATCCCAGGGTACCAGACCTAGGTAGGACTATTTCTCCCTGTTGTATCCCCCAGCAGCCTTTTGTCCATGTATTTGATGTTGCTCTACCCTTGCTACGAATTTGACTGTGTTAATGTCTCCTGAAGCCAAATTCCACCTTTTGTGCTTTTTGCTTGGGATAAAAAGTTTTTCTTTAGAAACAGTGCCAAGAATGACAAGAAAAAAATTCCACTTTTAAAGAGAATGCCTAACAGGTTTTTAATACAGTAATTACTGTAACTATCACTTTCTTTTCTAGTTTCTTGGTTTTCAGCTCAGGCTGCATTCTATAACTCATACTGTGAAGACAAAGGTGTTTTTGATTCAGAAATATATGAAATCTACAAAGTCTTAATTTGTAAAAAATAAAGAAAAAATCTTCAGTCTTTCTTGGTGCTTTGTGTATATGTGTATTTGAGATATTGAGGTATTGCTTAACAACAGACTCTCTGTGTTTCCCAGCAAGGTGCTAGGCTCTTGTGTCTTGTTGGCCTGGTAATCTGCAGGCATGTGCAGTCAAGAAGGAATTTTCCCCTCTGGGAGAATTTTGTCATGAAACTGAGTTCACCCCAGCACACAAGAGAAAAGGGACAGTTCCCTCAGAAGACTGACAGCTTTCATAGGCAGGTTTCTCATTCTTTGATGGGTTTCGGATGAATTCTTCATTGTTATTAGCTGACATTTTAATTTTTTCATTGGTGTAGGAAACTCTGTCACTGCATTATGCATCTGCTTTGCAACTTGTAGAGCCACATCTGAGGTGCTGAGGTAAAGGGATTTGCCCAGGGTCACATGACTGGTATGTGTCCAATGACTCCTAACATCAAGTACTTTACACACATTGACTTTATCTGAGTCTTACGACTGTCCTGTGACGTATGTACTAAAGGACCCACCACCCAAGAATAAAAAGTGAGCAACTGTCTGAGCTGTCCCTGTTTTTTCCTCCATCCCTGCCTCCTACGTTAGCCTTTTCTCTCACTGTAGCAGCCTGTCACATTAGCCAGTTCCAGAAAGGTGTCTCCCATGGATGTTAACATCACACAAGACTACTTGATTAATGCAACCAGAGAGAACTGGTTAATGTTCCTCTAATAAAGTCAAGCAAGGCAAGAAACAGGAAGATGGATTCTTGCTGCCCTCCAGCTACTCTGTTGTGAATGACATTTGCTGATTGCATCAAGCCTTAGAATATTGCAAAACCTTCTTTATAAGATTTAGAATTTCTCAAAAGTTTGGCTTGACCACATAAGAAAACTAAATAGATAAAAAAAATGCTTTTCTTTAGCACGCAACCTCAATATGTATGTTACGTGTATACTACTATACTGATAATTATGTACGTTATAAAACATACAGAAATAAAAACCTAAGAAAGACAAGATAAAGATGAAATCATTTAATTCTAAAATTGGTAGGGAACCACTGAAGTGTGAGTAGGGGAGTGATTGAATGTCAAGTCCTACGCTTCAGGAAAACAATTTGGGCATCTTTGTGGAGAAAGCGTAGGAGAGGGTAGGAAAATGTAGACGTGGCAACATTTGGTAACTTATTGGATATGTGGGATCAGGTAAAATAGTTGAAGACAGTAAAGTTGTAAGCTTCCTTTACTGGAGTTAGGAATTTGAGAGTTGGAGAAGATCACAGGCATCTGTATCGTGTGCATGTCCAGCCTATGCATAAGAGGCATCCCCATTATAACATTCCTGACACTGTCTTCTACTCTGAGCTTGAATGTCTCCAGGGAGGAAGAACCCACAATATCACAAGATAATACCATTCCACTTTTGAACGTCTTTAATTGTTAGGAAGTTTTTCTTGACATTGAGCCTAAATACGCCTTTGCAACTTTACCATTGGTTTCAACAGGGCCCTTGAGAGGACAAGCTCCAGTGTAGTGAGGAATAAGAGCCCAACACCCCTCCTCTCCTTTTTACATAGGACAGAATGAGTCTCAGCAGGAATGAGTGTGTTGTCATCATCGTTACAGAATTCATTTATCTTTTTTTTTTACATGTGCTATATTTTTTAAAATTTATTTTGATTTATCAGCAATCACTTCCACATATGCTTGAGTTTAAAATTTTTCTCCCCCTTCCTCCCCACTACTCTCTCCAAGACGGTGCACAATCTGATATAGGCTATACATATACATTCTTATTAATATTTCACATTAGTGATGTAAGAATTAGAACCAATAGGAGGAACCACCAGAAAAAGAAACAAAACTCAACAGAAGAAAAAAAAATAGTAGATAGTATGCTTCGATCTGCATTCAAATTCCACAGTTCTTTGGATGTGGATAGCATTTTCCATCACGAAGCCTTTGGAGATGTCTTAGATCCTTGGAATGCTGGGAAGGGTTAAGTTTATCAATATTAATCATCACACAACTTGGCTGTTATGTACAATGTTCTTTTGGTTCTGCTCACTTCACTCGGAATCAGACCATACAAGTCTTTCCAAGTTTTTCTGAAGTCGGCCTGTTCATCATTTCTTATAGCACAATAGCATTCCATTACATTCATATACCACAACTTGTTCAGCCATTCCCCAGTTGATGGGCATCCTCTCAATTTCCGATTCTTTGTCACCACAAAAAGTGGTGCTATAAATATTTTTGTACATGTGGGTCCTTTTCCTATTTGTATGATCTCTTTGGGATATAGCCCTAGAAGTGGTATTGCTGGGTCAAAGGGTATGCACGTTTTTCTAGCCCTTTGGGCATAGTTCCAAATTGCCTTCCAAAATGGTTGGATCATTTCACAACTCCAACAATGCATTAGTGTTCCAATTTTCCCACATCTCCAACTTTTATCATTTTCTTGTTTTGTCTCATTACGTTATCTTTCTTTATCTCCAAACCACCTCTTCGAAACTTTTTTCTGTAAAGAACATCACCATCCTTCTAGTCACCCAAACCGAAGAGGTTTAAAACCTCATTGCCATCTCCTACTACTTACTTCCCTTCATCTCACATACTCAATCATTTGCCAAATCTGGTTTCTATTTCCAAAACATGTTTGTCTTCTCTCTGTTCATGTCATTACCCTTATTCAAGTTCTTGTCATCTCTCCTGGGTTTTTTCAGTAACCTCCAAATTAGTCTCCCTGCCAAAGTGCTTTTCCTAAAGTGGAACTCTAGCCATGTTGCTCTCCTACTCGTTAAATTCCATAGCTTCCTCTTGACTAGGATTAAGTATTCGTCATCTCATCATTTTAAAATGATTATTTTTGTCTCTTACAATGTACATAATTATTAGTACAGTAGTATATAATTTATAAATAAGCAAATATTGGGGGGATATGCTAAAAAAAAGTTTTAGTGATAGGATTATGTAATTGAAAGATTGGAGAACATTGGTCCACACTTCTGTCGTTGGCTTATAACTGCTTTGTCAGTACATATCTTGGAAAGAAGTTGTCCATGGACATTGAACTACTTCCAGAAATGAACAGGGGGAAAAGAGGAGGCTGGATTGTATTTCAGAAATCATCTAACATTTTGCTACCTCAGGCTTCTCCCTGAAACTAAATACCTCTTCTAACATTAGCTGTGTGACCATAGTAGGCAAGTCACTTCATCACTTAAAGCTGGACTATTACTTCTACCCCAAGCATCTCATAGTGTGTGCACATAAGGTGGCACACAGCCCACCAGTGTCAAGTTGTAATTACATTTTAGTATTTCTCATTATCTACCTCCAGGAAATGGTATTTAAGGTACTAAAGAAATAGGAACTTCATCTTAAATTTTCTCATACCCTGTTGTTGTTGAGTAGTTTTTCAGTCACGTCCAACTCTTTGTGACCTGATTTGGGATTTTCTTGGCAAAGATACTGGAGTGGTTTGCCATTTCCTTCTTCAGCTCATTTTACAGATGAGGAAATGGAGGCAAACAGGGTTAAGTGACTTGCCCAGGGTCACACAGCTAGTTAGTGTCTGAGGCCCTATTTGAATTAACCAAATATGAGTTTTCCTGACTATCCATGTGCCACCATCTGCCCTTCTCATACCCTATAAAATGATAAACTCTACTTTAGAGCGAAGATATTTTTTATCTTTAGGTTCCTTAAACATAAAAGACACATGATTAATGTACTTTGATTTGATTTTTTGGTACCCCATTTTTGTACCTCTCAGGTAGTTGTCCCACTAACAGATTAAACAAGAAAGAGTTCTCTGTTACTGTACAACTGGTGATAATGTAAACACGGAGTATCTCATATCTCTATGCCTGCTCCCCCTGACATCAGAGCTAGATGGTGTGAGAACACCCTTGGAGGAAAGGTTGCACACAGGTTAGAGGATCATTTCATCCAGGAGTGAGGGAATGTGCTTCCTTTCTTCAATTCCAGGAGGAGTTGAGTGACTTAGTTGGAGCCATCTCTAATCATGTTTACATAACCTCCACAAGTTGGGAATGCTCACTGAGTTTTTATAATGGGAAAGACTTGCCACCATGCTAGGCTTTGGGATTCGGAATAGGAGGAAGCAGTCACAGACTCCTGGGGGCAAAAGGAAACAAGTTCTGACAGGGAGGGGAAAAGATATTCAGCAGACTGCAACTCTTCTCTAGCCCCTTGACTTCTGAATGCCCTATCCTTTGATTGACTCAATGACCCAGATTTTCCAAGAGAGTACACTTTTTTTTTTTTTTTGGCGAGGCAATGCCCAAAGTCACACAGCTAGTAAGTGTTATGTGTCTGAGGCCGTATTTGAACTCGGGTCCTCCTGACTTCAGGGCCGGTGCTGTATCCACTGTACCACTTAGCTGCCCCGAGAGTACACATTTTTAAAGAAAAGAAACTATACCTACCTACAGCACCCTGCTTAGGAGATCTTGAGTTTCCCCTAAAGAACAGCTCAGTGACACTGTATACTTGTGAAGGAAAAATTGAATCCTGATTGAGATTTCTGACAGTGATAATATTGAGAAGAGGAGAGAAGAGAAGATAATGGATTTTGAATGACAATTAGAAGAACTTGGAGCTCCTTCATTCCTTTCTAAGCTGTTCTGGACTCTCAGACTTCTTTCTCCCCCGTTCCTCAGCAGCCTTCCCTTCCCCTCAAGCCTTCTCACCCTGGAAGATCCCTCTGCCCTGAAGCCCCTTCATCTGATTGGTCAGTTCCTTCCGTTTCAAGGAAGGGCCCAGGCTACCCATATTCACTACTTCATTCTTCTCCAGGCTCCTCCCCTGGACTTCTTTCTCACTGTGCCTTGACTCTTTCCTATCTTACCACCTCCTCTGCCCCCTTGCTTTTCAGCTTTCTTTTTGATTGTAAGCTCCTTGAAGGCAAGGACTGTTCTCTTTCTATTTGTATTCCTAGTGCCTGACAACATAGAAGGTTTTGAATAAATGTTGCTACTACCCACCCCCCCCATAGTGACGTGAGGGACTCAAGAATGCAGACTAAGCATTTTTTTTTCCAGACGTGGCCAATTCGGGAATTTGTTTTGTCGACTACATGTGTTTATAACAGAGTTTTTGTTTTTCTTGCTTTCACAATGGGGGGGAGAGGAGGAGGAAGGAGGAAGGAGGAAGAAGGAAAGAGGAAGGAGAGGGAGAAGGTAGATTTTCATTAACTGAAAGTAGATACATATTGATTAATTGTAGGTATGTAGGGAAATATGTCTCCACAACTTGTCCTTTGATTCCCAGTGCCTGTCCCTCCAGCAATTGCTAAGAGCTAACTTCTCAGGTGAGAGCATTCTGTCCTTGTTTGACCTGAAATTTCATCTCATTCCTGAGTAGCAGAACTCCTTCATTCTGGTGTATTGTGTTGCCTAAACTAATCTGTGTGGCTTCCCAATTTCTGTTTTACTGCTTGCTCTGATAGATATGTTTGTTTTCTTTTTGTGATTATTATTTATGTAATTATCATTTGGTGACAGAGGGGTTAAGGTAGCAGACATCGAAGAAACGGATACCCTCCTGGTGTGGGGTAAGACTACTTCCTACCTGGAATGACCAGAGAAAGTGATTTTTACCCTGAATCCCCCAAAATTTATAATACTCCTAGACTAGAAATATCTGATATATCATAGATTTAATTCTAGCCCAATACTTAAATGATAATTAAGATAATGGAATAGAGTGATCACTCCAAACTCCTCCTGTCAGTCAGTATTTATTAAGCACCTACTATGTGCTCGGTAGTGTGCTTAGCTCTGAGGATTCAAAGAAAGGCAAAAGACAATCCTTGCTCTCAAGGATTCCTGGAGAAGGTGAAACTTAAGCTTGGACTTCAGGGAAGCCAGGAGAGAGATGAGGAGGGAGAGAATTCCAGGCATGGGGGACGGTGGATGTAAGTATGGTGGCTGAAGAGTAGCAAGATCAGTGTCACTGGATTGCAGAGTGTATGGGGAGCTGTAGGGTGTAAGAAGCGGGGAGGGAGAGCAGGTTACGAAAGACTTTGAAGACCAAACAGAATTTTACATTTGATCTTGAAGGTGACAGGGAGCCACTGGAGTTTATCAACCGGGGTGGTAGGGTGGTGGTGAGTGGGTGACGTGTTCAGACCTACGCTTTAGGAAGATCACTTTGACAGCTGAGGAGAGGACAGACTGGGGTGGGGAGGAGTTTGTGGAAAGAACAAGCGGCAGGCTCTTGTAGGGGTCCAGGTACGAGAGGATGAAGGCTTCTGCACTGGAGTGGCAGTAGTGTCAGAGGAGAGAAGGGGACATATACAAGAGATGTTATGTGGGTAAAATCGACAGACCTTGGCAACAGTTTGGATATGGGGGATGAGAGAATGATGAGTCAAGGACGACAGCTAGGTTGCAAGCCTGGGTGATTTGGGAGGATGGTGAACAGGAAAGTTAGGAAGAGGGGAGAGTTTGGGTGGGAAAGGTGAGTTCAGTTTTGGACGTGTTTAGTTTAAGATGTCTACCAGTTAACCGCTTTGAGAAGTACAATAGACAGCTAGAGATGCAAACCTGGAAGTTGATATGAGAATCATCAGCATAGAGATGGTAGTGGAATCCGTGGGATCTGATGAGGTCAAGTGAAATAGTATATAGAGAGAAGAGAGCCTATGGTGGGACAAGATCTAGCAAAGGAGACTGACATGGAGCCAGAGGAGGAGAAACAGAATAGAATGGCATAAGGAAAACCTAGGGAGAAGAGATTATCAAGGATAAAGGGGTAACCAATAATGTCAAAGGCTGCAGAGAGGTCAAGGAGAAGGAAGATTGAGAAAGGGGTATGAGTTTGGCAATTTAGACATTACAAGTAAACTTGGAGAGAGATCCCCACAAAGGGGGTAATCGCATTCTCTTTGGGATTTAGGGTGAGGCCTTCCGTATCTATTAATGCATATACCCCGGGTCTCTGTGGCCTCGTTCAATCTGCTAAAAAAAAAAAACAACAACCAAAAACCAAAAAACACCCCTTTAATTAGACTTTTTTCAAATGAATATTCTTTGTCAGGCCATACTGACTTATGATTAGAAATTTATTGGTGAAGGAGGCTTTTCCCCAGAGGGAAGATGTAGTAGGAATTATAGAGCTTCATCCTCTACCAACCCCCAGGGTCCTGATTCAATATCATTCCCTATCCCAGGATAGGTTGTAAGGGCTGAACTTTGGGGGATAGGCTGCGGCCTCTCCAAAGATGACTTTTCCTTGGGTTGGACTATCTTCTTTCAAATGTATTGGCAGTTCTGGCTCTGTGTTTAGCCACCCTTCCTTTCTGGTGTCCCATGGCTAGCGCCACTAAGAAAGTCATACATTGTGGGCTCTGCCTTTCCTGGTCATGCCACAAGGTGGCAGTGCTAGACTAAAGCCTTCTGCACATAGTTTGACTGTTTTGTCCACTTCAGCCCTTGGGGATCGCCAACTTTTCAAGATTAAGCCGAACATCTCAGAAATAAGTACTAAATGAGATGGGCAAAAAAAAATATTCATAACAAAAGCACCGATATAGCTAAACATTTAAAATTAGGCAATACAAACACAAAAAGATTGATTTTTTCCCTGAGTGACTCTCAAATCTACCATTCCAGTTGCAACCTTCTCATTGTGTCTATTAAGAAATATTATTATAACTGTAAACATTTGTCAAGTACTTATTGTGTGCTAGGCACTGGGCTAAGTGCTGGGGATACAAAGAAAGGCAAAAGAGTTCCTTGAGGAACTCAAAACCTAACAGGAGACTTAATGGTGCAAACAAAATCTAGAATACAAAGGATAAACAGCAACATTGGGTAAATTGGAGGGAAATCTATTGAAAGACTCATAAGAATGTCAAAGGGATATTGATAATAACAACCCCAATTCCACATCTCTTCTGGGAGGAAGTGATGAGCTGAATGCTTTCTGTGTCTGCTCCTGGGGTCCTGAGTCTTTTTTTTTTTTTTGGTGGAGTGAAATAAAAGCTGTCCAAAAAAAGAACCAAACCCAGAAATAAAAGCTGTCTCATACCAGATAACCTATACCTCGGTATGTCTACAGGGGAGCTGAGGACCCTGTTACTCACCTCTGGGGAACCTGGATATGAGTTGTCTCTTGAATAGATTTTGCAGATTATTCCTGAAAGTTGCCTAAACTGGCTTTAGCATTCCCTTGTAGCTATGTGACTTGGTGGATAGAGCGGTGAACCTGGAGTCAAGAAGGCCTGAGGGGCAGGATAATGTTTATTCTCTTTTCTCTGCAACTTCCTATTGCTTTTCATGACACTCCAAACTCCACAGCACTAGCAGTTAGTCCACACATTTCTCAGAGGAGGTGAGGACAAGCCTCATCTTTCTGTGCCTTCAAATTTTGCTGAATTCTCTCCTTCCCAGCGGCTGTCACTTTTCGCTTCTGGTCCTTTTTTCTTTCCATCTTCCCCATTTGTCAACCAAGTATTTGTTAGAACAGATACTATTTATTTCGCCCAGTTATTCAAACAGATGATGACATTTCCAACCTTCATTTCAGTACTAAAACAGAATAGGTTGCCTGGTGAAGCAGTGAACTCCCTCTCACTGGACATATTCAAAAAGACTTGTTAGGGATGCTATAGAAAGGATTCATGTTTTTGTTTGTTTTTGTTTTTGTTAGGCAATGGGGTTAAGTGACTTGCCCAGGGTCACACAGCTAGTCCACCTAGCTGCCCCAAGGATTCATGTTTCTAAGTGGGGTTTGGGCTAGGTGATGAAGGGGATTAAAGACATCTGTAAGAAAATTTTCAACATGCATCTAAATAGATACCTTATTGAGCTTATCCAACAGGAAGCCCTCTAGCACTTTGGGTGGACCCTCTAGGACAAAATCTTGGGAGGACCTGGATGTTGAGCAGGTATGGATGGGCTGAAATTGGTATCACTGGACAGAAGTCCTGAGTTGATGAGATCACAGATCTAGCTCTTTGTTTTCGTTGATTTCTCTCCCCCCGCTCCCCCCACTCCATTCTGAGACATTATGTATCTATTACAGAAAAAAAACTACGAAATAACAGGACATAGGTAGGAGAAAATATGGATTTACCTGGGTAGCAAGGAATTCGACAAATATAGTCTACCCTTTCCCCCTTTATTTTTATAGAGGAGGCCCAGGGAGATGAGGTGAGCTTGCCCAGAAAGGGGCGGAGCTGGAATCAGAGTTCGGGGCCTCCATCTTTTCAACCTCACTCTACTCCCATCTTGTCTCTCCCCTCACCCCCCACCCCCAGGTCCAATCCCTTTGATTCCAGAAGTCAGGGACAGAGAAGAGAAGAGGGTTCAGGCTGAATGCTACCACATATGAAAAGGAAGACACTGCCATGTTGGCCAGATTCTGTGGCTTCAGCACCCAGCTCAGGAGGCCTCGTGGTTCATTCAGTATTCAGGGGTGTTGGCATCATTGGTGCATAGGCTGCCTATGTTACAGATGCTGTTCAAACCCCCCTACATAGGCATAGAGCCTCCATGAGATGTCAGCAGTATACGTGGGGGATCCCCAAAACTGTAAGAAAGGTAGTATAGAAGGGAAATATAGTAAATAATCTATTTAACACTGACATATCTAGGGCCTTTGGTATCTTCACTTCTCAAGTAAGACAAAAATGTTTTATGCCAGAACAGACCTGTCTTATTGGAAAGTAGCCCAGTTGCCAACATACCCCAAACCTCTAGCCCAGGAGTTCTTAAGTTTTTGTGTTCTGGCAGTGTGGTGAAGCCCAAGGACCCATTTTCAGGATTTTTTTTTTAAATTTAAATTAACAATTGAAAGAAATGTTAAATTTCAATTAGAGTTTAGTGGGAAAAAAAATATATGTATATGTGTGTATATATATACATATATACACACATGTATATGTATGTGTGTATATATATATATACATACACATATACACATATGTATATGTGTGTGTGTATGTGTGTGTGTGTGTGTATATATATATATATATATATATATGTATGTATATTTGCATTTAAGTTCACACACCCCTTGAAATCTATCCACAGACCTCAGGTTAAGAATGCCTCTAGTTATTATCTCCTTCCCTTATGTTAGCTCCCTATAGAAGGATCCTCAAATGCTGGTGCCCTACGAGCATCTTCCCCCATCAATCGCCACTGAAAGACTGGTACAGAAACAACCAGATGCCTTCTCAGCCACATTCAGACCCCTAGTTTGCTGTTTGGGGTCCCCAGCAACCCTCCCCCTTCCCGCTTTTGGAAGAAAACTCTTGTAGGGAATACTTTGCAGAAATAATTTCCAGCTTATGGCAAACAGTGAAAAGAGAAACATTAGTTTAGACATGGCTCTAAACCCACACTATGCCAGAGGTGAAGCTGAAAACAGTTGAAGAAATGAGGAAGGAGGGCTTTATCTGTCTTAATTATTTCCTTCATGCCAACTGCTAATGGCTTTTTCTCTCCAGCTCCAAGAGGGATTTGGAAAAATCTCCAGCCCTGAGGCTTCCTTTCCCCTCTCCCAATCTGATGCCTAAAGCCTATGAAGGTGAGGGTGGAGAGAGCAAGCATCCTTTGTCAAGGCTAGGAGTTACTGTCTCTTGCCCAGATTGGGCCGAGGAAAGTTTCCTGTCCGCAGGATTGGTGCACTTCGAAAGCAGAGGCTGTTTTTGCCTTTCTTTGTATCCCAAGAGCTTAGCCCAGTGTCTGGCACACAGGGACACATAACCAATGCTAGTTAGCTGATTATGGGACAAAGGGCCTTACAAATAGCTGATGTTGGCAGTCAATTCCTCCCAGAAAAGTTTCCTCAGGGTTTAAGAGCCAGACCCTGAACTGCTCACCCTTATGCCTGCTCAGGGGCAGAGTGTGGTTGGGAACCAGCTTCCCTTTTCCTATTATCTCTAGCTCATCCCGAGTCATCTTCCAGGAAGATGCCTCATTGCTCCCATCCCAGGTATTCCCACCATGTTATCTCCCTAATGGACATGGGCAGGCGGCCCTAGAAGCTCAAGTTCAGAAGAGGGGTGCCTAACGTCCTCCAGAATACATTACTCCCTGCTCCTTTACCTCTGGTCGTTAAGCTCCCATTCCTTCTTCTTACCTTCGTCCACAAGTCCCTTCCTCTCCCCAACTACCCTCAGTGAGCTCCTCATCTCCAGGCAGTAGGCCAGGTCATGGGGGTGGGGAGATGAAGGTGGGGGCTGGCAACTGGGGAAGTCTACTTCATATTTTATTAGGGATTTGATAGCAGGGGAGATCAGAAGTGCAACCATGTTAACAAAGACAGATAAATTAACCCAAGACAAAGGGGAAAACAGGAGGGGAAATGATTTTAATATAAACAAAACAAAACAGAACAACTCTCCTCCCAAATAAAACCCCAGAGACATGGGGTAGGGGTAAGCACCATCCAAAGAGCAAGGAGGCCCACAGAGGGGCAGTGGAGACCTAGGGACGGATGAGATGGGGAAGAGAGGGCAGATTCCACCACCTCCTCTGGCTTCCTTCCAGCTCCCCCAACAGTTTTCCGGCCCCTATCCAGGGTGAGTGTTAGGAGACAGCGAGTAGCCAGATTAGACTGGAGGCCTACTAGCAAGAGGTGGTACAGCCAGTGGGAGAGTTGGGGGAGCCCAGCACCACAATATGGCACCCCTGGGTTTCAAGATGGGGCATAAAGGCAGGGTCTTGTTCTGAGCAAGAGAAAGGATAAGGTAGGGTCTCCAAGTTGAGACCAGTTATCTCATCCCTCCAATGGGTGATTACGGGTAGAAGTGGGGGTGAACTGTAATTTCTTCTTCTCCACTTATTTCTTTCCTGGGGATGTGCTTCAAACTGGGTCACAAGGCAGAGCAACCCCTTTTCCTGGTCCATAGAAAACAGGGAGGTTTTGAGTCCAATTTGTCGTCTCCATCTCTGGTTTGAAGTGGTAAGCAAAAGAGTATTTCCAGCATTTGGTCCCCCACTCAGCCTTGGCTCCCACAAGAGGATAGGGAGTCATACAAAGAATCACTGAGGGATTCTGATGTTTCCAGTCCCGGAGGGCCCCCACCAGAGGCACGTCCATCCTCTCCCATGTCTGAAGTGCTGGGCGTACGACTGCCACTAAAAGCTGGGCCAGAGGTTGTTGGAGGTGGGGGACCTCCCTCTAAACACTGATTCCTCTCAACTGGGGGGACCTAGTGGATAGAAGTCATAGGTCAAGGTGGGAAGAAGGGATATTTTTCAATTTCAGGACCCCTATTACCCACTCATTCCAGCTCCTAGTTCTTTTCATCCTGGGGATTCTTACCAGAGGGGTCCTGGGAAGCCCTTCCAGTTGATGTGGTGGACAAAGGAAGGGATCAGAAGAGTTGCCACCAGCTCGTGTGTTAGGGAAAGTCCAGTTTTTGGAGAGCTGGATTGGGGGTGGCCGTCCAGGGTGTCCACTGGAATCTATCTCACGAACAGAAGAGAGGGGTTCTTATCGGAGGTATAAAATTCCAAGACCTCTTACTACATCCCAAACCCAGGAAAACATTCTGTGACCCAGGGGCCTGGATAATCCCATTTCTCCCCCATCATGACTCTGGAAGTGACATACTCCTCACTTCTTGATACAAACAGGACTCTCTTTTTCTCACATACACACACACACACACACTCTCTCTCTCTCTCTCTGAGCAGATTTAGATGAGTAACAGGAGGTGCTTACAGTTATAGCCAGGCTCTTCCCTCCTCTGCCCATCCCCCTCTTATGAGGTACCTACCATCTGTGCAGGCCTTGTGCCCATGGTGCCTAGGAGTGGGAGAAAGCAGGGCATGGAAGGCAGGGACACTTGGGTGCCGCCCGCCTACCAGGAGTTCTTCCACAGCAGGCACCTCTCGATCCAGCGTCCTGGCACGGCGGGGAACCTTGGTGAAGGGGTTAGGGCGGGCCAAATGCTCAGCGGGGGATGGGTCCAGTCGGGAAGGCTTTGGCTTGGGTGGGTTTTTGCTGGGAGCTCCAGTGCTGCTATGGTCTGGCGGGGGGAAGGTACCAATGCCACTGTCCAGAGTTCGGGTCAGGGAGCCACAGGCTGAGGTTCAAGGAAAAAGTAGGGAAATGAATCAGTGATTTTGGGCTGAGGGACCTCCTCCTAATCACTTTGTAAGAGACTTTTCCTGAGACCTTCCATTGTTGGCACCCCCCCCATCCTCTCATCACTGTTTTTTTTTTTAATTTCACAGGATCAATGATTTAGAACTCAGAGATCTTCAAGTCTATCCAGTCTTCAGGATCAAATAAGAGAACCTACACAAGGCACTCTGCAAACCTTAAAACATTATATAAATGCTAGCTGTTATCATCAAGTTCCATTCCCTAATTTTAAAAATGAAGAAACTGAGGCCCAGAGAGGTCATCTCTTATGGTTATTTATCCGAGAACATGCTGTTCTCCCCTGGGTAGAATGTACGCTCCTTAAATGCAAAGATTAGCTCGATTTTTCTATTTGTAACCCCAGCACCTAAGATTATGCCTGGCATATAGCGGGTGCTTAATAAATGTATGTTGATTGACTGACTACCTTCATTCCCATTCCAGTCATTTATTCAGTGGTTACTACATGTCAGGCACTGTGCTGGGGATACAAAGACAGAGAAACAGTCTCTTCTGGTCAGGGACTTAGTCATGAAGGGAGGGAAGGGTCAGGATTAGGACAAGATGAAAAGGAGCTGAGCAAAGCAGTGAAGGGAAGACAATGGTGGATTAAACTGGGACTGAGGCTCAAGGACCTTGGAATGGGGGGGGGAAGATAAAGAGGAAAGGAGATGTCTGGAGACCTAACCCCCCTACATCACGTCACCCTACTGACCTGTGAAATTCGGGGTGGCAATGGGCTCAGCGAGGCCGTCCTCGGTGGGGGCTGTTTCCCTCTGTGCCAGTTCACTGCTCTTCTGTGCATTTAGAGGATGCACTCAGGGCCTGTGGGGCTCCCTCTCCTCCCCAGCCCCTCCACCATTTCAATTCTTGGCACCTCCCAGGCCCTCTTTCCTGAGAGCCCTCAGACTGGGGGGCTAACTCCACAGAGCACCCCGTAATGCTTCAGCAAGGATCGGAGACAGTGGAGCAGCAGGTAGGTTGGTTGGCAGGTTATTTCTATTGGACTTAGGATGCTTGAATGGTTTAACTTGGAGGGAAGGATTAGTGGAGGGACCAAATTCTCCAAAAGGCAAGGTCCAGGACCCTAGAATTCCTGAGGCAGAGTCCCAGCCACCCCTTCCCCTTCTCCCCAGCTCACCTTTCCAGATGACTTGCTGGCACTTTGGCCAACCAGGCCATTTCGGGGACTCCGGAGTGGCTGGGGGGCCTTGGTTTCAGGAACAGGTGACTGGAAATCTCCAAACTCTGGCTTGGGCTCCTGCCAGTTGTCAGGAGGCAGTTCCTTCCCATCTACCCTAGGTGGAGGTGAAGAAGGAACATGACAAAAGTTAATATGTGTCTGTGTGTGGTGCCAGGGAACAAATACCTGGCTCTCTAGTCTTTCTCTTGTCCTTCTCCCTGACTTCGAGGCGAAACAACCCATCTCTACCTCCATGGGATTTATCTGTTCCATAGGTGAGGGGGCTGGTGCTCTTGGGGAAAGCCCAAGGAGAACTACCACAGATGAGAAGCATAGCGAAAATGGCTTAGGAGAGGTTGTATGCAGGGGAGGGGGAAGAGAAAGGGGAAGGCAGAGACTACTAAATCTGGACAAGGGGTGGGGAAGGGTTCACAAGCAGCTGGGAAAACTGAAGACAGGCCCTGAGGGAGCCCCCAAGCACAGACAAGAATGGCAGCCCTGGAAAGCCAGGACTAGAGAGGGCCCAGCTGCTAGGGAGGCTAGGGGAAAAGAATACGGACCCAGCCTCCAGCTCTTTCAGGCTCCCTGAGCCCACTGAGGCAAAGGGGCCCCCTGGAGGAACAATGCCCTTTGCTCTCCCCCCTCCCCACCAGATACTGTGTTCTTTTCTTCTCTGGGAACATGAACTGGGAAAGGGTATGGAAGTCAGGGAGAACTCTCCTGACAGACAGCTGGGGATGCTGGTGAGGGCTTCTTGTCTGAGTAGGGTCTCCCACTCCCTTTTTGGCTCCACTTACCGGTTAAGCAGCTGCTGCATGAAGGTGTCGGCACCCTGGTACATGATGGTGAGCTGGCTCTGTGCCTGGCCCAGCACAACCTCGCTGCTACTGGTGCTTCGTGCTGGGCCTCCCGATCGCCCTCGGCCCTGCCTGCTGAGGTAGGCCTTTTCTTCTTCCAGGGCCTTCCGCAGGTCCTCAGCCTTGGCCATGAGCTTGGAGATGTTGAGACTCTCCGTCTCTAGCTTTCGGGTCTCTTGCTTGCCCCCTTTGCCGAGGGGGGTGCCCCCCGAGACTCTCCTTGTTCTTCCCAGGATCAGCCCGGCGGCTCAGGGCCGGCAGCTTGCTCTTCTTTAGTCCAAACCAACTAACAATGCTGCTCGAGTTGCGGTGCTTGGCCTCTGCACTTGGTGTCCGATCCTGGCCCTGCAGCCGGAGCACGTTCTCCTCGATGCCCTTCATGACCTTCTCTTCTATGGCTGAATGCAGCGCTGGCCCCTCAGAACCATGGCCCTGGCCCCCTGGACCTACTACTTTGGGCACAGGCTGGGAGGGGGCACCACAGTCTGCCCAAGGGGGACCCTTGCCCTTCTCAGGCTTTATTAGGTCCTTGGGCACTTGGGGAGATCCACCCCGGGGTACCACCTTGGTGGGCGACTTTGAGGGCAGTTTGGTGGGGCTGCCATGGGGACTTTTGCTGGGCTTGCCTGGGCTGGGCACTGTGGTAGGCAGCTTGACTGGGGTCCGTGGGGCCTGAGGACACAGTGCTCCTGCCAGCCGGCTTTTTGCCAGCTCCACTTTGGTGAGGCAGCCACGAGGTGAAACAGGGTCCAGGTCAAGACGAGCACCCATAGAGTGGGAAGAATAGCAGCGGGGACCTGGTTCCCCAGGAGACCCATGGTCCTGTTGCTTCAGGCTGCTAGTCCCCAATGGCACTGCCCCTCGTGGGGACCCCTTTGCCTCAGTGGACTCCGGGGGCCTGAAGGAGCTGGGGGCTGTGTCCGCAGTCCCTTCCCTTAGCCTCCCTGGCAGCCGGGCTCTCTCCAGTCCTGGCTTTCCAGGGCTGCCGTTCTTGTCAGTGCTTGGGGCTCCCTCGGGCCCTGTCTTCAGTTTGCCCAGTGCTGTCAGTCTGTCCCGGAGAGGTGTAAAGCCTGGCTCCCCAGGCCGTCTCCCCGCCCCATTGCCTGGCTTTTTAGAGGAGCTGCCTGTGCCCTTCCAGCCAGTCTGCGGAGACTCTGGTCCTGCCTTCTCACTACCCTTCCCCTGGGTACCACCATAGGGGCAGAGCTGAGGTGGGCAGGGGCTGGGTGGGCCCCTAGGACCCTGGTCCAATGTCTCTGGGGTCAGCTGTGGGTAACTGGATGACTGGAGGGAGGTAAGGGGTGGCTCTGGAGACGGTCCCCCAAACGAGCCAGTTGAAAGATCCAGGACATCTTCATAACAGGGTGGGGCTGGACAAGCGGGGGGCTCAGGTGAAAGGACAGAGCATGGGGCTGGATGTGTGGGTCTAAGCTGGATGGAGTCCACAATGATGGTAGGTGGGGAGCTGGTGGATTGGCGCTGGACAACTATCTCAGGGGACAGTTCACCCCCAAGGCCTCGGTGGGTAAGCATGGGCGAAGGACTCCCATCTGGACCACCATTCCAGCAAGGGATCCGGGAGCTTCGGGGCAACTGGGGACTGATATGGGGGGTACCAGGACTAGGGGCCTTATCTGGGGCCAGAGACAACTTCAAGAAATTGAGACTCTTGGTTGGGGAGGAAAAGGTGAGTTCCTGGGTGTCAATGGGAGAGGAGGGGCTAATTTGGAGCTCGCTTTTCACCTGAGATGAGGAACGGGGGTAGCTGGGCCAGGGGCCTGGAGAGGTGTCTCCCCCATCCACAAACACACTGAGGAAAGGGAGGGCCCCATTGCCCTCTGAGGTAGTGCTTAAGCCTGGCTTGAGGGGTTCAGATCCTCCCCCACCCCATGCTGTTTTGGGGAGGCCTTTGGATCTTAGAGACTGGGGAAGCCCTTCATTGGGCAAGGGTGGTTGTCCTGAGCCAGGACCATAGGCAGGGGGTGTGTCTCCACTGTTGGGCCCTCCAGCCCCTGACAGGAAGGCCTGTAGGTAAGACTCTGTGTCCTCCAGCAGCTGGCCCAGGTTCAACTGCTTCCGGGCCAAGGCATTGAGTAGGGCAGCTGGTGTCAAAGCCTCCCCTGGCTCCCCAGCCTCATCTGAGGAGGAGCTACTACTACTGCCTGGTCCACTGTGGAGGCCAGGTTGTGGTCCTGGGGACCTCTGGGGTTCCCGGCCCACGCCCCAAAGCCTCCCCAGCTTATCCTCACCCCGCGGGCTCCCCAGGATGGGCTCCCACCGGAGCAGCCCCCCCAGCCCACTAGGGCCCAGGAGTAGGCAGGATGCCCAGGGTGCAGGCTCTGGCAGGGGTGGGGTAGACACCTCACCATTGACTGGTTCTGGGGAGCCCAGCCTCTCACCTGGGCTCCATTTTTCACCTGCCTTGCCTTTCAAGGAACAATCAGGGTGGATGGTGGGCTCCCCTGGGGGACACTGCCCTGCTGCCCTCCATGAGGTTGTGGTGGGGTGTAGTAACAGGGGATCCGTTTCTTCCAGGCTTCTCAACACCTCCAGTATCTGAGCCTTTTTCTTCAGAAATGGGGAAAGGGCATCCAAAGGGGGGCCCAGGTTACCCAAAGCCTGCTGCTGCTGCTGCTGCTCACAGCCTACCTAAAGGGAAGAGAGATTTTAGGTTTGGGGATGGGAATCTATGCCCATTCTTAGGGTCATTACTAGAACCAGGGCCACAGCAATATAAATGGACCTAAGTGAATGGGTATTGCTTATTAGGGCAGTCTTCGGGAATCCCATAACTAGCCCCTGGTCACCTCCTTTCTCCTCACTCTGGCAGGTGGACTAAAATGGGACAGAGAGACTTCTAGGCTAGGAACAGACTCAACTTCCCTCTTCCAATGACTTCAGGCTCTGGGGCCTTCCCACTGATTGCTTGGGTTGCATTTGACTCTGCACTCTCTTTTCCTAAGTGGGTACTCATTCTCCAGCATGTCAGAAATCATACGTGGTGGAGAAGAGGGGGAACCCTGTGGCCAAATCCCAGCTTCAGCCCTTCCTTCCCTTGTGGTGATGAAAGTGTAAGGACCCAGAGAGACGGAAGGTACTTCCACAACTGGCCATGTTGGCCACAAATGCCAATGAAAAACATGCTGTTTTTCTTTCTTTCTTTTTTTTGGTGAGGCAACTGCGGTTAAGTGACTTGCCCAGGGTCCCACCGCTTGTAAGTATCAAGTGTCTGAGGCCAGACTGGAACTCGGGTCTTCCTGACTCCAAGACTAGAGCTCTATCCACTGTGCCACCTAGCTGCCCTTGTTTTTCTTATCACAATTCTGATTTGCCGTCAGCAGCAAAGCATGTACTTACTTCAGCTGTCAATACAGCAAATGCTGAGGTTAGGAATGCACTCAATGGAGAAGTGCATCCACACATGGATGATACCTGAACCCTGGGTTTTGAAAGCACATGGCAGGAAAACCCAGCAGCTTATCAGTGTGAGAGTGGGAAAAGTTAAGCAGGTAGGTAGCCTGGCCATTGGTCATAAGCAAGCAGAGATAATTTGAGTCCGGGGTCTCTAGGTTCATCCTCTGTACCTTGGGTTTATCATCCCTCTTTCCCCACTTGATCCTTCTCCCTAGTACCTCTTTTTGTCCAGTGCAGGGCCCCATTGGCAGTAAGGCTGCTGGTCCCTCTTCAGCACTCAGGAGTGTGGTGGCTAGCGGCTCTGACACTGTCTGCAGTGGATGTAATGGGAGCTGAAAAGAAAGAGGGAGGGTCAGTAGAAATCCCCTCCAGAAAGCCCTGTGCTTACCCTACACCAAATACATGGAAATGTTCACCTTCCCCAACTCTCAACAAGAAACAACAAAAATAAGGCCTTTTCTATTCCCAAAGTCTGATATACCCTTCAGATATTAGGTAGGAATGCTTGGCTCTCATCACCAAGGCCTGGTCCTATGTAACATTAAGATGAAAGTACTTCTTTTTTTAATTTTTTTTAGGCAATTGGGGTTAAGTGACTTGCCCAGGGTCACAGAGCTAGTAAGTGTCAAGTGTTTGGTCTGGGGCCAGATTTGAACTCAGGTCCTCTTGACTTCAGGGCCGGTGCTCTATCCACTGTGCCACCTAGCTGCCCCTATGAAAGTACTTCTGAGGGACTTGTTCTGAAGCTAGCAGCTGCCAGCACCAAGCAGTAGGAAGTCCATTCTATCCCTAATTTAATTAACCTTGACTTCTGAATCTTCAAATCTTCAAGGTGAGATCCCAAAGTCCCAGGGGCCCGTGGTAACACAGGCATGCCATTCAATAAGGAGCCTTGGAATAGGAAGGGCCGCCTTATCTGAAACCTAATTCATCTTGGACAAACTGCTTAACCAGTCTGGGCCTCAGTTTCCCTACCTAAAAACAGGAGATGTAGAATGACAGAATTTCAAGAGTTGTAAAAGGATCTCAAAATCACCTTGTTCAATACCTGTCCAAATCATAAATCTTGACTGTAACATCACTGACAAATAAACATTCAGTCTCAGCTAAACACTAAGGATACGGAGGCCTAGTTCTCTCCAAGGCAACTGATTCCATTTTGTAACAGCTCTAATTATTAGGAAATTTTCCTTACGCTGAGCCAAAATCTCCCTCCCTTAAACTAATGGTGCTAGTTCTGCTCTCTGTAATTAAACAGAACATATTTAATCCCTCTTCTACATGAAGACCATTCAATTTAATGCCATTTCAAGTCTCAGAAGTTTAACAACCCTTCCTACATTGCACATCTTCTCTTCCCCAGGCTTCACCAAACCAGTTCCTTTCAACTGGTCCCTAAGTAGCACGGTTTCCAGAGACCTGACTATTCAGTCCACCTTCTTCTTTTGGACATGCTCCATCCAGTTTGTCCCTTCTAAAATGCGGTGCCCAGAACTGAACCCAGCGCTTCAGATGTGGCCTGACAAGGACAGACTCTTATTTTAGACACTTTGTCAACTCATTATCACGTGAGCTCTTCTAGACACACTGAACTTTCAGTCCCTAAAATTGTCAGATCTACTTCATGTGAATTACTTCTTAACCATTTCCCATAGGAAAACACAGATTTAGAATCAGAAGGGACCTGGTCAAGGAGTTCCTGCTTCCTGCTTTTACTGGCCCAAGGTCAACCAGCTAATAAATATCAGAGGGGGGGATTTGAACCCCATTTTACAGTTGAAGAAACTGAGACATACAGAGGTTAAGTGACTTGCCCAGGGTCACTTAACCGTCAGTACTTTACTGAAACCAATCATTTGACATTTATTAAGTACCTACTCTGTGCCAGGCACTGTGCTAAGTAATGAATATACAAAATGAGCCAAAAGACAGTCTGTGCCCTCAAGAAGCTTACAATCTAATGAAGATCTATATGTGAGCTACTGAATTATATTAATTATGTCAATTATATCAATACTGACATTCTTGTTATAAATGAAACCAAAGACAAAAGGAAGTTGCAGCTAAATTGAAAGATGACTCACAGGTCCTCCCCTCCCTAAAGGTTCAAATAAAGAGGAGGGAGTTGGCTTTATGCAGTACTCAGAAGACAAAAAGACAACAAACAAACATTTCTATCAGATACTTTGTTATCTCTTTTCACAAATGCAGACCTGAAAGAATGAACAACATTTATTTAGTGCTCACTATGTGCAAAGCACTTGTGGGTACAAATAGAAAAATAAGATAGTCCCTGCTCCACAAGAGCTCACATTTCAATGGGGAAGACAACAGCACATATAGGAAAGGCTTCCCTTTTTCTCTTAAAAACATATTAAAGATAATAAAAAAAAATTATTTCTCCAGTGAAGACCTTTCCAGAGTACTTAGTCAAACTTATGGAGAAACAATGCCCCGGTACTAAAAATCCTTCCTCCCTTTAATCACTTGAGAGGAAACTGGGTCAAAGTTTAAGAAGACACTCTAAGCTCCCAAAAAATGAATTAGATGGTAAGTAGACTTAACAGCAGAATAATTTATCTATCTTTACCCCCAACTGGACCAAACACTTCAAGAAAATGACTCTCCAGGATGCACATTTTAAGTTACTATTGTTCTATTTAATTAGTTAGAGCCTGTTAACTAAACTCTGAACCCTTACTTAATCCTGATTGTGGAATTTTGTCTTTGTTTCCCAATAGTACATAATGTAGGAAGACCTTGGGGGAAGGGGAGGTTTTTAATTAACAGGGAGATGACTGTTATTTTGACATTTCACCTTAAGCAATAATGCTTGTAAATATAAAATAGTATGAATAAATTTGTTTATGACAGACTTCTTTTTTTCTGCACCACGTTTGAGACCTATACATATGTAAAATGACTGCCATGAAGAGAACTGTATAACTTATGCACCAACGTCTGCAGCAAAGGAGAAGGGAGGCAGAAAAATTCTGCAGGATAATGCTTTCCAAATGAAATAAACATCTTAAACACTTTAATATTTGGTGACTTCAGTGTAAAGATGGGCATAGGTGAAGACCCTTAAAAATAGGGCTCAGGCCTAAAAAATGAAAGAAGTCAAAAGCTTATAAACTACATAGAGACCTCACACCTGTGTTAACATAGATACCTTCTTAAAGAAAAGAGATGGGGGCTGCTGGATACCTAAAAATACTGAATAACATCCTCCACACTAAAAATGATTATATTCTAACGGACAAGAAATAGTTAGTGATGGGACTCGTTTCTGAATCAGTGGTACGTGTACAGGCAGAACACAGATTTATTAAGAGCGAAGGTCAAAGCCAATATAAAAGTAGACGAAAGAATATAAATAAGACATGGCTTGCAACTAAAACAACTTTGACCTGGCCCACTTAAAAGCTGTAGATCTATAGTCAGAGAACCTGGTTCTGTTAGCTCTGCAAACATCGAAAAGTCCCTTAATCTTTCTGAGTAACAGTTTTCTCATCCAAAAAATGAGTGGGTTAGACTACATGGCCTGTACGGTCCCTTCTACATCTAAATTTATAATCTATCTAATCAAACTACTTATGCTAGTGAGAAGCAACAGGGAGAAAGGCAAGATTACAGAAAGTTTACACCTGGCAATGGATCCGACTAAGTGAAATCAGCCCATGATCTAGTAAAGAAGGAACTAGGAGAAAGGTAACACACAAGTGAGAAATGTTTTAAGAGATTCATCAAGATTACTATAACAAACTAATCTATCAGCGACAGTGAGGCTGCCATATTTGGACTCTAACATCATGGTCTAGGATGTGATATAAGGAAGAAGTAGAAACAGCCTCAAAGAAACAAAGCGAAGAAAAACCAGGAGGCTGGCCCGAGGATACACAGAAGAGCTCTCCATTCAATGTGACCTTGGGCAAATCTAAGAGTATTAAGGGATCCACTCTCAAAAGTAAGGTTATTTAAAAGAGAGATGATACCAAATGTTTGGGGGGAAAAATCAGTTGTTATTACTATCCAAAAAAAGGAATCAAGAAAATATCAATAACTACTGACCCCTAGGCCTACTTTATCATCCCCACAAAATCTTTAGAAGACTAGTCTGCATATAATAGCCTCAGGGCATGAGAAAGGAACAGGCAAGTTTGCAAAAACATGTTGTATACCAGGCCACATGATTACAGTTACTTAATTTGCTGTTTGTTGATTACTGAAAAATCATCTGATTTGGCAGAGTTGAAAAAGGCTCTACTCCAACAAGCTATCTCCCATGCATATGTTAAATAAAGTTATATAGAACTTGGCCGGCCCTCTGATAATGCACCAATAGGAAATAAGTAAATATCACACAGGGCATAGAAAGTGGAGCTATAGGCTCAGCAAAGGTGTTTGCCACTGTCACAGAAGTCCAGTTCAGAGTCCAAATGAAGAGGAACTTCTCCTATAGTTGGCAAAGTTCTTCAGAAGCAACTGTTTGTAAGTGACATTACATTTATTTCATCGAGCTCTGGAATACTGCAGAATACATTTCCTAAATGAGAACTTTAATCTTTCAAGAGGTTGGTTTAACTCTCCAATGTAGGGAAAACAAATAAAACAAATGCATGAAGAATGCCTATTTTCCAGATGGCTGTAGCCTGCTATTGAGCTAACTACCCATCGAGCTGGTCCCTCAGTATTCTTGGACAGACACTGAAGATAGTGAACTGGTCCCACAACTGAAAAAGGGGCAGACTGCAAACTGGATTGCCTGGGAAATTTCAGTGCTTCTTTCCAAGCCAGAGGTAATTTCTTTTAATGCCAATGTTTTTCCAGGAATGCTACAGGGCTGTAATACATGTAATACCAATCACGAAAGAGTTAAAGTCATTTAAAAGGCAATGGGCATGGGCCAGCAGATTACCAACCAAAAATTACACAAGAGAAATGGTGTAAAAGATATTAAAAAAACCCACAACACTGATAGAAAAGTAAAAAGTAAAATGAGAGTGAGAGATAACTGATAGTTCATATGCTCTACTAGCACCCTTTAAGGAGGATAGTGTTGAGAACTACAAAGCATTAGAGTACATGAAGTTTTGATCTGCAATCCCAGGAGGGTGAGATCACACCTTCATCAAAGTACTACTGTTTTATGATTATCCATCCTTTCCTGTCCATGAGATAGTACCTTCCTCACCATCACTCAGAGGACAAACTAGGAGTTTTTGGTTAAAAACAGGAGAGTGAATGGCCCTTTTGTCACAGGTGACAGCCACTGCAATCTGTGTATGTATCTCTCTGCACTCTAAACCCAAATAAAAATGATTTTTAAAAATATTCTGTTCCCCTGTGCTCAGAGCGCTATAAAAATGTGCATACCCTTTGATCCAGCAATAGCACTTTTAGGGTTATATCCCAAAGAGACCAAACAAATGGGAAAAGGACCCACATGTACAAAAATATTCACAGCAGCTCTTTTTGTGGTGGCAAAGAATTGGAAATTGAGAGGATGCCCATCAATTGGGGAATGGCTGAGCAAGCTGTGGCATATGAGTGTAATGGAATACTATTGGGCTATAAGAAATGATGAACAGGCTGACTTCAGAAAAACCTGGAAAGACTTATATGGTCTGATGGGGAGTGAAGTGAGCAGAACCAAGAGGACTTTGTACACAATTACAGCCACGTTATGCAATGACTAATATTGTTAAACTGAACCCTTCTCAGCATTACAAGGATCTAAGACATCTCCAGAGGCCTTGGGATGGAAAATGCTGTCCACATCCAAAGAAAGAACTATGGAAGTCGAATCACTATCACTTATTTTTACCTTCTATTGAGTTTTGTTTCATCTTTCTGGTGGTTCCTCCTATTGGTTTTAATTTTTACTTACAACTTCACTAATGTGAAAATATGTTTGATGGGTATGTAAATGTAAAGCCTATGTCAGATTGTGTGCCGTCTTGGGAAGGGTAGGGGGAGGAAGGGGGAGAAAAATTTTCAACTCAAAAGCATGTGGAAGTGATTGTTGATAAATCAAAATAAATTAATAAAATTTAAAAAAAATTCTGTTCCCTTCTCATGAGCAAATAGAAAAGTTGACTGTAATAACGAAGACATAGTGGACATCTAAATTCAATCCAACTAGCATTTATTAAGCACTTACTAGGTGTAGAACACTGCACTAGGTGCCAGGTGCCATGTGCCACTGAGATACTCAATCCCCAAATGGATCTGTGATCTCATCTATTTTGAATATTCTCTCCAGGAATGCAGATTGCAGTCTGTTTATATCCTCTCAAGAGTAATCCATAGAGGGTCTACCCATATTAGGGGCCCTCCTTACTTTCACCTGACATTGTGAGTTTATCAGTGGCTGTCCACCTGGCTCTTCGTAAAGGGTGGCAGAGAGGGCACCATAGAGGCAGCTAGGTGGCATTGTAGATAGAGTACTGGATGTGGAGTCAGGAAAACCTAAGTTCAAATCCCAGTTCAGACACTTACTAGCTGTGTGATCCCGGGCAAATCACTTAATCTCTGTTTGCTTCAGTTTCCTTCTCTGTAAAATGGGGATAATAACAGCACCTACCTCCCAGGTTGTTGCGAGGATCAAATGAGTTAATATAAGACTTAGCACAGTGCTTGGCATATGGTAGGTACTATATATCAGTTATCATGATCATTATTACTCCTTGCCTTCACCAGGTGACCAGCCTACTTTCTCTCCCTATCACTTGTACTCCTGTTCTTTGATGTCCTTTATTTATTTAGTTGATATTCTCAAAACCAGCACAAAACTACCATGAACCTCTTCAACACCTATTTCATGATATTAACTTTAATTCTTTAGAGACAGTGTTAGTCCACAGCTCACCATACAGAAACACTAGTAGAATGCTGGTATTAAAAAGATGAGCTCCTTTCCATAGGAAGCTTGGGATTTTTAAAGACCTTTGTAGTTTCCTGAAGGCAAACTAGCCTCGTCTCTTGTCCAACTCTATTCTAAACTTGCTGTCCATTCATACTGTCTATCCCAGATCTACAGATTTTCTGCCCAAAATGCATGTCATATTTTGGGCGACAGAGATTTGCCTTCCACCAAGGGGTTCTTCCTGTGTAAAGAGTCAGGCCAAACATGGGCAGTTATAGATTTCTTTCAAGAGGCTCCCAAAGTTCTAGGGCTTGATGCAAACCAAAGCATCTGGAGGGACCTCACCCCCTGCTAGGGATCCCTCTTCTACTCAGGACTCTGTGCTGGTTCTAATCTACTACAGTGGTGAACATCTATCTCCCCCCTTTTACACTGCTACTGATGTTCATGAAAGTTGGACAAGATATCTTTCAAGGGATCTTGTATAGCTGATGTATGGATGAAAGCCACTTTATTGGAAGACAACCTTTAAGGTACTTCCCAAATCAAATAGTTTTTTCTAGTAAAACAATATAGACATTTTGGAGCTTGTATTCTCTTTACATCTTTCGTTCAACTGTGAAATGATAAAGATATGGCCCATTTCTGAATATCACTTGCAAAAGCCTACCTGTTTCCTGACCTCATGGAAGCTGCTTTCAATTTGTGTATAGATGAGTCTCACAGAGATTTTGTAAAGATGGGAAAATATGCATTTAGGTTGTAGTGGCTGATATTCTCTCAATTGCCTTTTTTGGGTATTACAGAATCAGAATTCCAGAGTTCAAAGAGACCTCACTGACCATTTAATGTAACCCAGAGGAAAGGAATCCCCACTATAACAACCTGACAAGTGGGTGTCCAAATTCTCTTCGAAGATCTCCCAGGCGGGGCACCTGCTAACTCTTAAACTAACCCATTCCACTTCTGAATACCTCTAATTGGTAGGAAGTTTAAATAATAAGGTACCAGGTTTTTTTTCCTGCCTTTGGCTTCTTTCCTTCCTTCATGCTTCATCACACTCACCATGGCATTTCCTCCGGCTCGAATCTCCTTTACATGTACTTGGCTCTGATTCAGTTGCTTTTCCTGTCTTTGTTCTCTTTAATGCTACTTCTACTTCCCCAAGAGCAAAGCTGGGACATGGTGTTGGTGGTAACTCCATTTGCCCTTGATGGTGAAAATGGGTTTCTCTCTATAATCACTTTTAAAAGATAATTTCCACTTTTCTTCTGTTTATTGTACTCCTTTCATTTTAACACTTAAATGTCCTAGGGATGACTTCATTGGCTGTAATTATCATCCCCATTTTATGGTTGAGGAAACTGAGGCAGCCAGAGGCTAAGTGCCCAGAATCACAGTGCCTAGTACAACGTAAGCGCTTAATAAATGTTTGCTGCCTGGCATTGCCTAAATCTGATCCTTCGGTCTGTCATCTAGCTCCATCTAAACAGATACAAATTTTACATAAGACCAGGTGCCTTCTTCTCACGTTAGGCCTCGATTTCTTCATACGAAACAAGAGGGGATGGGCTAGATCCGATCTAAGGTCCTTTCCAGTTCTTAGTAATCCTAAAAAAAACCTCAAACAACCCAAAAAAGGAAACATTTTCCTTTGATCCTGATGCATCCTCAAGCTAAGCTTTCTTCCCCTTCATTGCTAAACTTCTAAAAAGTATTCCCATGAGCTGATACAAAGTGAAACAAGAAGAAACAGGAAAACAATATACACATACCATCTGCAAATGCTCATTCCCTCAATTTCCTTTTCTAGCCTGATTACTGTAAGTTAGCATTTCTATAACTATGCCAAATGAAAATCCTGACAACGGACATCCTTGCCTTACTCCTAAATCTTACTGGAAAGGCCTCCAATATTTCTTCATTACAGACAATGTAGTTCATTATTTTAGACACATCACTTACCATATTAATAAAAATTATAATATTCTTATACTCTTTAATGTTCTTAACATAAAGAGGTGCTATGCTTTGTAAAAAGCCTTTTTTGTACCTGTTGATATCATTTATGATTTTTGGTTTTTTTGTTATTCGAAATAATCTATCATGTTTACAGTTTTCCTAATGCTGAACCAGCCTGAATTCCTGTTAAAAATCCAACCTGGTTTTACTGTTTAATCAAACAATTTATGTAATATTAGACTCATTCTTTGAATTGCCGGGCATTCAGTTTTGAATGTTTGCTGTTCTTTCCATTTACACTGCCGTAATGATTGTGTATGATGTTTTTCCTGGTTCTACTTACTTTGTATTGCTTCCTATAAATCTTCCCAAAGTTGCTCTGTATTCATTATACTCATTGTTTCTTACAAAGCAATAATCTTTCCATTACACTCTTTGTATCATGTACCACTTAGCCATGACCAAATCCATGTGCATCTGACTTGTTTCTAATTTCTTATTACTACAAAAAGTGCTGTTTTAAATACGCTGGTATATTGTGTGGGTGTTTTTTATCATTTACCTCTTTAAGGTAGATAGCTAGCAAATTTCTGGGTATAGATATTTCATTCATTTAGCATAGATCCAAACTGCTTTCCAGAGGAGCTGGATCCATTCATAGCTTCATTAGTATCCTAGGATACCTGTCTTTTCACATCCCTAGGGCCTGGAATACAGAACGTACTTAATAAAAGGCTTGTTCAACTGAATGAAGCATTTGGTGGGTTCCACAGTTCTCTTCAATCCTCTCTGCCACATAAAGGCTATGGGTACTCCTCATCATGCTTTCTTTTCAGATGCTGTGAAGAGGCCAGATCACTGGCAGCAGCAAGGCCTCTTCTAAAAACCAGAGGTAGCTGCTTTCCAGGCTCCAGGAGGGAACGAGAACTTTCTCCCTGTTGATAAGAAGTCAAGCTTTTCTAGATGAGGGAAGACAAGGCCAATATGCTGAGGATCTCCCAGGCAGCTCTCACCACGTCTTAGATTCTCTAATCTACTGGGGCTGGGTGGGTTCTTCCAAACCTCCAACTTTGCAAATTCTTTGTTGGCTCATAGATCCTGGGAATATGGATGGAGACAGTCCCCATCTCTGATGTTCTTGGAAAAGGGCGATCATTACGGGGGTGTGGGTGGGCAGGAAGCCAGATTTTTTTCTGAACGAAAGGAAAGACAAGACAGCCAACCTCACCTGCGGAAGAGAACCTGCTGAAAGTTGTAATTTCTGCTGAAAGAGAGTGCTCAATGTCTGGTTCTGCCGTTCCAAGTCATATACCCTCCTCTTCAATTTGATGCATTCTTCCCGTAAGTCCTTCCGCATCCAAGGGCAGAGGTTAGAGTGGGAGGGAAAAGGAGACAGAATTAGCACAGATGCACATTTTTTTCTTCTTTAGAGCCTCAGAAGGGATTCCTGAATAAGCCCACTGGCTGGTTCAGCCCCAGACTGCCTCTGAAAGAGACAATGGGGTTAAGCAGAACAAGGGCAGGTTGTCTTTTTTTTTTTTACTCTCAGGTTAAAGGTGTCCCCATCACTCAGAAATTAATCTAAACTCTTTTAAAGTCTATTTACATTTTCAGTAATAGTAACTCATGGGAGTAAATATTAAGTTCCATCAAGTTTACTATAGGGTGAAGAAACTAAGTTTGCTTCAAGGAACTTTCCCCTCCCCCTGCAAGAGCTTCCCCTTCTTCTTTCAAGTTTCTGGATCCTGGGTTGGTAACCCAAGGGCTCAATCTCAGCAAAAGTACAGAACTTTTCTACTTCTATGGGATACAGACATTCAGGACAGAGAAAGAACTAAGGATCACAGTCATCTCTAAGCCGTAATCTTTAAGTCACCTGTAATCATCAAGCTTTTTTCGTATTTTCCTGTTTACATCTTGTATACTCAGAATCAGCCTTGTTCTTAGTCTCACCAATGCCACTTGGGACCCCATGTTTAAATTCAAGAAAGCAGAGGGATGCAGCCAAGAACGATTCAGAGGAATCTAGAGTTGCAAGGTATTTTTAAATTATCTACTATAGCACTACTAAGAGCCACAGAACTACAGTTCATCCATCCCAGAATGGGAATGGATTGAATTAGGGGCCAGTGGAAAGGCAATCTGGCCTATATTCCTTTTCCCCTCCCTTTTTTTTCTTTTAATATAAATTTATTTATTTTTAGTTTTCAACATTCCCTTCCACAAGTTTTTGAGTTCCAAATTTTCACCCCATCTCCCCCTCCCCCTACCCCAAGATGTCATGCATTATGAATATCCCTTCCCCTAGTCTGTCCTCTCTTCTATCTCTCTCCCATTCTCTTATCCCCTTCCTCTTCTATTTTCCTGTAGGGCAGGATAGACTTCTGTACCCCATTTCCTATATTTATTTCCCAGTAGCACGTGAAAACATTTTTTTAAATATATGTTTTTAAAACTTTAGGTTTCAAATTTTCTCTCTTCCTCCCTCCCCTCATTGAAAGGCAAGCAACTCAATATAGGTTATACATGTGCAGTTACGCAAAACACATCCATAGTAGATATGTTGTGAAAAACTAACTCTATTTCCCTTAATCCTATCCTGCCCTCCCATTTATTCTATTCTTTCTTTTGACCTGTCTCTCCTCAGAAGTATTTACTTCTGATTAACCCCTTTCCCAATCTGCCCTCCTCTCTATCATCCCCCTGCTCTCTTGTCCCCTTTCCCCCCTATTTTCCTGTAGGGTAAGACAGATTTCCATACCCAACTGAATGTGTATGTTGTTCCCTCCTTAAGCCAAATCCTATGAGAATAAGATTCACTCATTCCCTCTCCTGCTCTATATTCCTGAAAAGCTATTACAGACCTACTCCATTTGTAGCAGAAGGAGCCTTAGTGTCTAGTGGGGTGAAATCATATAGGTAAGTCAGGGGGCTTCCGTGACACTAAGTTCCATAGGAGCTCAGGGCTAAGGGCAGAAAAGGCTAGTTTAAGGGTGTCCAGCCTCTCCAAGCACTTCTGTCTCCTCAGATTTTGTTCATAGGGCTCCATGGCTAAGGAAGTGATGTAGGGAAGAGGCAGAACCAGTCTCTTAGCCCAGGACCAAGGTTACCCCTTACCTTCTGATTCAAAAGAGCCTGTACCACATGGTTGGCAACCTAGGAAACAAAAAGATAAAGAGAGAAACGTCAAACATCATAACCTCATTTTTTTAAAAATAAATTTTTATTGATGATTTTCTTTAATGTCTCCTACTTTTCCCACTGTATCTCTCCCCAACTTCCATCCTTCCAACACATTCAGCAAAACCCACCACACTGAAATGATGATATCTGCAGTTCCCAATTCCATGGTGCTGAGCTTCTGCTAAGAAATGGGGTAAGTATCATCTCATACGTCTCTGGGCCAAGCTTGGTCTTTACAATTTAACCACATTAAGATTTGTCTGTTTTGTTGTTCTTTCCATTTACATGATTCCTATAATTGTGTCTAACAGGCAGTTGGGAATGTGAGTCTGGAAGTCAGGAGGGAGATTTGGGATAGATAAGTAGATCAGAAAATCAACAGAGATGATCATTGAATCCAAGGAGGCTGAGGAGAGAGAGCTAAATGAAACCATATGGGAGGAGAAGAAAAGAGGGCTCAGGACAGAGGCCTGAGGAACATTCACTTCTAGTGGACATGACTTGGATCAACAGTGTCACCATTATTACTTGATATAATTTTAAATAAATATCACTACATAAGATAAGAAAAAGAAATTGAGGGAATAAGCTTTAGTGAAAAGGAAACATTAATTTTTTGTAGATAACAAGATGGTTTATTTAAATTAGACAACTAAAAATGAATAGAAATTATTAATAAGTTTAGTAAAGTAGCAGGTCATAAAATAAACTAAAAACATATTTTACGTATATTATCAACAAAACCTAGCAGGAAGAGAATACTAATTTTTTGTCTGGGCTGTGGCAATATAATAAAAATGATAACACTACCTAAAATTAATTTACAGATTCACTGTCATACCAGGTATCAAACTATTAAATGGTTACTTTATAGAACTAGAAAAAAAAATTCATCTAGAGGATAAAAAAAGTGGGGAAGCAATGGAAGAGGGGTTAGCAGTATCAGATCTCCAACTATACTATAAAACAATAATCATCAAAACTATTTGGTATTAATTTTTTTTAAAAGTTTCAATGGAATAACTATATATACAGCAAAGCAAATAAACATAGTAGTAAAATGTTTGGCAAATCCAAGGACTAATGGGATATAAACTATTTGATAAAAACTGATAAACCCAGAAAGTGGACTGATTAGATTTAGACTAACAGCTCATATCATATTTCACAATAAATGCCAAAGGGATAGAAGACCTGAACATAAAAGGTCATATTTTAAACAAAAATAAAGGAACAGGAAAATACTTTTTACAACTACACAGGGGGAAGAGCTCTTGACAAAATGAGAAATAAAATGGACAATTTTGATCACACAAAATGGATAACTTGTTGCAAAAACAAAACCAATTCAGTCAGAATCTGAAGGAAAACATGAACTAAGAAAAACACGTTTGTAGCAAATTTCTGTGATAAGGCCCAATAGCCATGATATTTAAGGAACTGATAGAAATACACAAACACGAAAGACCTGTGGTTTCAGGTCTGTTTGCAGGAACTCCCAGGTATCTCTGGCCTGGGCCCCTCCTCGCCAGCATCCCAGATCTGGCTCCTCTTTTGGCTTTTGTTTAGTTTACTGGAGTTTGCCCTGGCTTCCCTGTACCTCTCCCTTCCTCCAGAAACTCTAAGCATATTTACCTGTCCCAGAGTTAGCTTTCCTGGTAAACTTTCCTTGTTCTTCCAGTTTGGGGTCATGTTTTCTTATAGTTTTGGACTGGATGGAGTTGATTTCTGGTTCTTTTTGGTTTTCTGCATTAGATTTTCTGGGGACATGTTCTGATATTTTGGGGGTTTCTGCATGGAAGAGCTGGCCTTTAGTACCACCTTTCCCATTGCCATCTTAACTAAAAGTCCTCAGGGTTGTTTTAATCTCTGTTTTAAAATTATTTGGAACATTCATTCTTTCATATAATTATCATCAGTTACAATTCTAAATTCATTTTCTGTCAGACTGCCTTCTAGTCTTCCCAGCCATTCTTGTTAAATAAGAAATTGTTTCTGAGGTAATGTTTTTCTGATGTACCAAAACCATGGGTTACTGAGTTGAATTATTTCATATTTTTCCTGGTCTGGTTGATTGACTCTTCTCTCTTTCAATCAGTACCATATGATTACTACTTTTAATAATAGTCTGAAGTCTGGAAGTACCATTATTCCTTCATTCCAAAATGTATTTTGTTACTTGCCTTGATATTCTAGATCCTTTATTCCTCCAAATAAATTCTGCTATTAACATTTAGTCTACTTGTCTAGATTAAATGAAATATAATACTCATAAAATGCTTAGCACAGTGCCTGCCACACAGCAGTCACCAAATAAATGTTTCTCCACTCCTACCCACCCCCCTGCCCATAAAATATCCCTTTGTAGCCTGAATAGTATAATAATCTATAAATTAATTTCAGTAGTGTAGTCATTTTTATTCTACCGGCCCTCAGTTATGAGTAGTGAACATCCTTCCAATTATTTATATTGTTCCTTAAGAAGCCTTTAGTAATTGTAGTTAAAACACATATTGAGTTTGCTTTTATAGATGGATTCCCAAAAACTTTGTACATTTTGGTTATTTTTGTTTTTGTGGTTGAGTTGTGTCCAACTCTCCGTGACCCTATTTGGAGTTTCCTTGGCAAAGGTATTGGAGTGATTTGCCATTTCTTTCTCCAGCTCATTTTACAGATGAGGATACTGATGCAAATAAGATTAAGCGATTGCTTAGGGTTCCACACTGGTATGTGTCTGAGGCAGCACTTGAACTCAGGTTTTCATAACTCCTCTAGCCACTATTGCCACCTAGGTGCTAGTTATTTAGAATGGGATTTTTCTTTCTACTATCAACTTCTGGATTTTGTTATTAGTACATACAAATACTATTGATGTTTGTGGCTTATTTTGTAACCTTCAATTTTACTAAAACTATTATCTTACTTAGTTTATTTGCTGATTCCTTACAACTTTTAAGTAAACCATCATGTCATGAGTCAATAGGTATATTTTGTCTTCTGTATCTCTCTTTATACCTTTAATTTTTTTCTCTTAATTTTATTACCTCTAGAATAATAGTGGAGTTCTTATTAGAAAAGCTTCTGGCGTTTCTTCGTTTCTTATAAAGCTAGCCATTGGTTTTAGAAATAATATTTTTTGTTACTTAAGAAATATTTTTATTGCTACCCTATTCTTATATTGCCTACATTTCTCCTTATACCCCTTTCTTTACCTCCTTCCAAAGAGTCATTCCTTACATCAAAGAATTTATTTTTGAAGAGGAAAACAAAACAATCAAAACCAATCAAACATTAAAAAAAATCTAATGCTATATCCAGTGTTCCACATCTGTGGAATCCCAACTGTGCAAGGGAACCTGGGGGTATGTTTCTTATTTCTTCTTTGAGGCCAAACTTGTTCTTTGAAGAGCATTTATTAAGTGTTTATTACGTGCCAGGCTCTGTGCTCAGTGCTTTACAAATATTATCTCATTTGATCCTCACAACAACCCTGGGAGTAAGGTGCTATTATCCCCATTTTACAATTGAGGAAACTAAGGTAGACAGAGGTTAAATGACTTGCCCAGGACCACATAGCTACCAACTGTTTCAGGCCAGATTTGAACTCAGCCATAGGGCTCTATCCATTGTCCCATTTAGCTGCCTCTTTGTACTTTTTGCAACATTCAGTTTCCAATTGCTTTTGTGATTGTTCTCTCTATTTACCTTCCTGCAGTCATTGTGTTTTCCTCGATCTACTTACTTCACTTTCCATCAGTTCATTTAAACTTCTCCAGGCTTCTCTGTATTGTTTGTGGTTTCATACAACACAGTAATACTCCATTTCATTTGTGTACCACAATTTGCTTAGCTAATTTGTGGTATAGTCAAATTGATGAACACCCATTTTGTTTCCAGTTTCTTTCTAACATGAAAAGTGTTGCTATAAATATTTGGTATGTATGGAGCCCTTTACTTTGTCGATGACCTTTTTGGGGTATGTGCCCAGCAGCGGAATATCTGAATCAAAGGGTATAGACATTTTTGGTCATTTTATTTGTACATTTAAAACTGTTCCCAGAATGGTCATACTAATTCACAGTGCCACCAACAGTGCTTTAGTGTGTGCCTATATTTATTTTCCAACAATGACTAGTCCCATCTTTCATCATTTTTGCTAATATGTTGGGTGTGAGATGAAATTTCAGGGTTGCTTTGATTTGCATTTGTCTCATTTTTAGTGACTAGCATAATCTTTTCACATGGTTAATTGTTTACAATTCTTTTGAGAACTTTGTCCATACCCTTTGACCACTTCTCTGTTGGTGAATGGATTTTGGACTCATCTATTTGTTAGCTGACTATATATCGTGGACAAAAATCAGTGACAGGTAACACAAAGATTTTTCCCCAGTAAACTGCTTTCCTTCTTATCCTAAGTGTATAATTTTGTTTACAATAAAGCCTTTTCAATTTCATGTAATCAAAATTATCTTTTATCTATTGTAATTGCCTGTAACCTCTCGTTCGGTTAATTCTTGCCTTACTCACAGCTATGAAAGGTATACAATCTGCTTCCCTTCTATTTTTTATGAAGTGGTTTATTATGTTGGTCTAAGCCTTATTTCTGCCAAACTACTTAACAGTTTTCCCAGCAAACAGGGAGTTTTTTTTCCCTTTTTTTCTTTTCTTTTTATCTTCTACTTTTTTTAATATAAATTTATTTTTAGTTTTCAACATTTACTTCCACAAGATTTTGAATTCCATATTTTCACCCCATCTTGCCCCTCCCCCCAACCCAAGATGGCATGCATTCTGAATACCCCTTCCCTAGTCTGCCCTCCCTTCTATCTCTCCCCCTTCTCTTATCCCCTTCCCCTTCTATTTTCCTGTAGGGCAGGATAGATTTCTGTACCTCATTTCCTGTATTTCTTATTTCCCAGTTGCATGTGGAAACATTTTTTTTAAACATTTGTTTTTAAAACTTTGGGTTCCAAATTTTCTCCCTTCCTCCCACCCCACCCACCTTCATTGAAAAGGCAAGCAAGTCAATACAGGCCATACATGTGCAGTTATGCAAAACATTTCCACAGCAGACATATGGTGAAAAACTAACTCTATTTCCCTTAATCCTATCCTGCCCCCCATTTATTCTATTCTTTCTTTTGACCTGTCCCTCCTCAGAAGTACTTCCTTCTGATTACCCCTTTCCCAATCTGCCCTTCTCTCTATCATCCCCCTGTTCTCTTGTTCCCTTCCTCCCCTATTTTCCTGTAGGGTAAGACAGATTTCCATACCCAATTGAGTGTGTATGTTATTCCCTCCTTAAGCCAAATCCTATGAGAATAAGATTTCCTCATTTCCTCCCACCTTCCCGTTTCCCCTTCACTTGAAGAACCTTTTCTTGTTTGTTTTGTGCAAGATAATGTACCCCATTCTACCTCTCCGTTTCTCCTTCTCCTAGTATAATCCTCTCACCCCTTAATTTTATTCTCCAGATATCACCCCTTCATCTTCAACTCACCTTGTGTCCTCTATCTATCTATCTATCTATCTATCTATCTATCTATCTATTATACATATATACATATAATTTTTCCCCTCCCACTACCCTAATACTGACAAAGGTCTCATGAGTTATAAATATCATCTTTCCATGCAGGAATGTAAACAGTTCAGCCTTAATAAGTCTCTTATGATTTCTCTTTCCTGTTTACCTCTTCATGTTCCACTTGAGTCTTGTATTTGAAAGTCAAATTTTCTATTCAGCTCTGGTCTTTTCATCAAGAATGCTTGAAAGTCCTCTATTTCACTGAATGACCATTTTTCCCCTGAAGGATTATACTCAGTTTTGCTGGGTAGGTGATTCTTGGTTGTAATCCTATCTCCTTTGCCCTCTGGAATATTATATTCCATGCCCTCCGGTCCCTTAATGTAGAAGCTGCTAAATCTTGTGTTATCCTGATTGTGTTTCCACAGTACTTGAATTGTTTCTTTCTGGCTGCTTGCAATATTTTCTCCTTGACCTGGGAACTCTGGAATTTGGCTACAATATTCCTAGGAGTTTTCCTTTGGGGATCTCTTTCAGGAGGAGATCTGTGGATTCTTTCAATTTCTATTTTGCCCTCTGGTTCTAAAATATCAGGGCAGTTTTCCTTGATAATTTCTTGAAAGATGATGTCTAGGCTCTTTTTTTGATCATGGCTTTCAGATAGTCCAATAATTTTTAAATTCTCTCTCCTGGATCTATTTTCCAGGTCAGTTGTTTTTCCAATGAGATATTTCACATTGTTTTCTAATTTTTCATTCTTTTGGATTTGTTCTACTGTGTTGTGATTTCTCATAAAGTCACTATCTTCCAATTGCTCTATTCTAATTTTTAAGGAAGTATTTTCTTCAGTAAGCTTTTGGACTTCCTTTTCCATTTGGCCAATTTTGCTTTTTAGGGCATTCTTCTCCTCATTGGCTTTTTGGACCTCTTTTGCCATTTGGGTTAGGCTATTTTTTAAGGTGTTATTTTCTTCAGTATTTTTTTGGGTCTCCTTTAGCAAGCTGTTGACTTGTTTTTCATGATTTTCTTGCATCACTTTCATTTCTCTTCCCAGTTTTTCCTCTACTTCTCTTACTTGCTTCTCAAAATCCCTTTTGAGCTCTCCCAAGGCCTGGGACAGATTCATATTTTTCTTGGAGGCTTTGGATGTGGGAGCTTTGACTTTGTTGTCTTCTTCTGGTTGTATGTTTTCATCTTCTTTGTCACCAAAGTAAGATAATATAGTCTGACTCTTTTTGCGAGGTTTGCTCATGATCCCAGCCAACTACTTGAGTTTTAAACTCTTTAAGGTAAAAGTCTGCTTCCAATGTGGAGAATGTACTGTCCCAAGCTTCGGGGGTTTGTATAGCTGTTTTCAGAGATACATTTAGGGACCTGTAAATTTTCAGTTCTTCCAAGGTGGTATGATAAGGGTCGAGGTGTTTACTCTTTTCCTGGCAAGTCTCATCTGCAACGTAGGAGGTGGTGGACCTGCCCCAGCAGCTGGTGGTGCTGCCCCTGCTGGAGGGGCAGCTCCTGCTAGCACAGCTGCCCCAGCTGAGGATAAGGAGAAAGAGGAAGCAAAAAAAGAAGAATCCGAGAAGTCTGATGATGACATGGGCTTTGGTCTGTTTCACTAAATATTTTTTGTAACATTAAATAAAAAGCTTAACTCAAAAAAAAGAAAAAAAGAACTAGCATAGCTGGCAGGTGCAGCCCTGCCCCAGGACTCAAAGCAGCATGAAAAGGAAGCAAAGTATTACAAGAAAGCTTTATGGGGAGAGATTCTCATGCAGTACAGGGGTGGGTGGTGAGGGAGAATGGACATGGCAGTCTGCACTGGGTGGAATTAGGTACTCAAAGTGGGTTTTTACATGGTTCTTCTCTGAATCAACTAGAACCAGGAATTAGGGGAAGGAGCACCAGAGGAGCTGGCACCTGGGGTCTGGGTCAAGGATCAGGACTAGGGTTAACTCATTCCAACTCTCTGCAGGCAGGAAAAGGGGTGGTGGGCTGCTCACTATTGGTCTTACTCCGACAGGGTGAAAAAAACTAGTTTTTTAAGCCTCCAGGGAAGGCTTCTTTCTCTTGCTGATCGAGGAGGATACTGTTTTCCGTACAAGTGCTATTCCCCCTTTATTCCTACCTTATTAAATCATTTTCCAGGATGCTTTTGTTCTTTCAAATAAACTCTGTTATTATTTTATCTAAAGCTTCCCTTTGGTAGTTTAACTGGTATAGCATTAAACCTGAAAATTAGTTTTAGTAGCATAATTTTTATTAAATTAGTATGGCCCAGCCATTAGTACTGAATATTCTTCTAGCTACTCAATCATTTTCTAATTGAACATAGAATGATTCAAATATTTTATGCATTTCATAGTTATTTTGTATGGGACTTCCCTTTCTTTGTCTTCTGGATTGCATTATTATACAGAAATACAATTTATTTGTATAGGTTTATTTTGTAGGCTGCATTCAGCTTAAGCTATTGTTTCAATGTGTTTTTCCACTGAATCCCTAGGATTTTCATCAGTAAAAAGGTATGGTTTTGTTTCTGTCTTTCTTTTGCCTTCGACTGAATTTTCCTCTCACTCTCATTACTACTGCTCACATTGCTATCAAAGAACCATGCAGAAAGGCAGATATCAGACTTGCTTCACTCTTGTTTACTGGGAAAATTCTGTTGTACATGATGCTTGTTTTTGGTTTTAGATGGATACTTCTTATCATAGTTAAAAAGGACTCTTCTATGCTGATAGTTGGTAGAGTTTTGCAGCATAAAAGAACATTGTGCTTCAAAGGCTTTTTCTGTATCTACTGAAATAATCATATGGTTTGGGAGGTTTTTGTTTTTAATATTATGAATTATATGGATTTCCTCACCCTTGTATCTGTGGTATGAATCTAGCTAACTTGTTCATAATGATGTTGGTGGTGGTGTTTTTTTTTTCTTTAATAAACTGCTGCACTCTTTTTAAATTGCTTTAGTATTTAAAAAAAAACTGCATCAATATTTATCAGTGGTATTGCTTTACAAGTCTTCTCTCTTTACTTTATTCTTCCCTGATTTACAGGGAAGGGCTATACTTGTTTTATCAGTATGGTAGACTACTTTCTCAATTTCTGAGAATAACTTGTGTTTTATAGGTATGAATTATTTGAAGTTTGATAGAATTCTTCTGTAATTCCATGTAGGACAGGGCTGGGTTGTCACCTGCTTTTGTAGTTCCTTTACAGCCAGCTTAGTTTCCTTTTCTGAGCTTGGCTTAAGCATTCTATTTGGTGCTACTGATTTTAAAGATAACCAACTCAATTCTTTTGTCATTTAACTGTGTACAGTATATCCTGATAGCTCTTTTTATTTCTTCCCTGGTGTGATTTCACTTTGTTCATTAATTTTTTGTTGTTGTTAATGTGATTCGTCTTCCTCTTCTTTTAATCAGGATGGTTACAGGTCTATCAAATCCATTGGTTTTTTCACTCAGCTTTTAATTTTATCAGTTTTACAGTCTTTGTTTTCAACCCATCTATTTCTCTTCCAGTTTTCAATATTCCCTCTTTTGTTTATTTGCTGGTTTTCTTATTCTTTAAATTGTCTATTTAGCTAATTAATTCTCTTTTGCTATTCTGTTACTGCATATTTTGGGGAAAAATTAGCTGTTGCATTGCACAAATTTTGGTATGTTGTCTTCATCGTTAATTAATATTGTCTTTTGCAGTTATCATTTTTATTCTTTGATTCACTCATTAGGATTTGATTTAAATTCACTTTAGGTTTGCATCTTTTACCTGTATTGTCTTGTTAACCTATTACATTATGGTCTGTGAAGGATATGTTTAGTATTTGTTTTTGGCTTTTTTTTTTACACTTAGATTTTGCAATTTCTCTGTGTACTAATATATGGTCTATTTTTGTAAAGAGACCATATGGTACTTGATTTTTACTGTTCAGTCCATTCATGTTTAAAGTTATAACAGTTAGGTTTGTGTTTTCCTTCATTTGTTTATTTTATGTTTTTTTGTTTTGTTTTTTGGTGAGGCAATTGGGGTTAAGTGACTTGCCTACAGTCACACAGCTAGTGAGTGTTATGTGTCTGCGGCCACATTTGAACTCAGGTCCTCCTGACTCCAGGGCCTGTGCTCTATCTACTGTGCCACCTAGCTGCCCCCTATTTGGTGGGTTGGGGTTTTTTTTGTCTTTTTGCTCTTGTAGGGTGTTCAAGTCCTGTTTCTGACACATACTGGCTATGTGATCCAGGAACAGTTACTTAACCCCTCAGTGGTCTAGACAACTCTCTAAGACTGGAAGTTACAGAGAAGGTGACAATCTTCATTGGCACAGGAATTTCCTCATCTGGGAGAGTTCCTTATACCAATGAAATCAGAGGTCTAGTCTCTATTTTTACTTTGTCCTTAGAGTTAGCAATTTTGATTAAATTGCTCTAACACAACCTAATTTTATCTCCCAACACCTCCTGCTCCTGTCAATTCTTTCCCTAGTTTCTGGAGATTTACTTATTCTTTCTTTTATTCATCTATTTCATACATCTTTTATCCATTTCTTCCCTGGTTCCTCTTCTTATTCTTTCAGTTAAATGGTTAGGTCAATATCTCACCTCCAACTTTTTATGTTTGTTAGTTTCTTCCCCCCTATACCTTTTTCTAAAAAGATTTTCTTAGCTTTGTATTCTTCATTAATTTTCTTCCAGTCCAATCTGAAATTTTATTCTGATTCATGGTCTATGCCCTCATGTTCTTCTTCTTTCACTTCCCTGTGTTACTCAGAGAGTTAAAAGTTTTGAAGTATTGGGTTTGATGTCCTAACTAATTTCTATGTTATTGCCTTTATAAATTTTTCCCGTCCTTTTTTTTTTTCTATTGTGCCTCACTATTATAAGAATCAGTTTTGTAAAGGAAGCAATGTTGACTATTTTCAATATAATATTGTCCTTTGGTAGAATTTATCCTGAACCCCAAATCATGCAGTCCAATTCTACCCTCTGCCTTCCTTCCTACCGGCTGGGAACTCTTCCCATGTGCTCTTTCTAACTGTACCTCCCACCCCACCCCTTACCTCTTTCTGGGTGCCACGTCCCTAGGAGCTCACACATCCTTTCTCCTAGGCCAAGATGTTGTCCATGGAAGTACAATACCGTCAGAAAAGGTATTTTCCCAAAGCACTAATTCTCCTCCCAGATGAAACCCCATTATGAGGTACCTCTTTTCCACTGAAGGCATATGCCTTCACCCCCGTAGCAGTATTCCCCAATGAGACACCCCCTATGCCTGCCTTCATTTCCTTCAGATTCAATCCCTCCTTCCTTTCATTTTCCTGCAGCATTTCTGTTGAGAGACTCAAGAGGCACTATCATCCCTTCACTGTTCATTCACCTGTGGACTTAATAAGGCTACATCAACCATTTCCCTCTATCTTCCATCTCCATTATCTCCCCCCTCCCTGTTTATACCCCCTCCTATACTGCAATTTTACCCCTCAAAATACATCAATTCACGTGTGTAGGGTTCAGTCCACAGTGCTTTGCTTCTGCTCCTTCATTTTTTCTTCTATTTCAGTAATTTTGTGTTCCAAAGCTGTTAATTCTTCTTCCTCCTCATCCTCTTCTTAATCATTTCTTTCTCTCTCTCTCTCTCTCTTTTTTTTTGGTGGTGATGGTGATGGGGAACTGGGTCTCCCTATCTTGCCTAGGCTGGAAATACAGTGGCCACTGGTGGACCCAAGTTCACTCCACAGCACAGAATCTCTGACCTGCCATAGTTAGCCCCTCCTTACGCAACCTAGTTGCCATGCTGCCTCCTGGGCTCCCCAACATATTGACTATATTAGTAAGAGGCACAATTGGCTTTAGTCCTACTGCAACTTATAAGTGATCCACCTATCTCCATATCCCTAAATACAAAGGACTACAGGCATGCATCACCATACGCCTGGTCCTCTTTTACCTTTTCAGAGAAATTCTCTACCAAGGACTCAATTTTTTCTAATCTGCTAATCATCTTTTTAAAATCTCTGCTTTGAGAGCTCTAAATTCTGACCTACAGCTATTCCTAACTTCTTTTTAATGGACTGCATTTCTCTTCAACCATTCTGGAATCTCTTGTTATTTTACGCTTTCTTGAGAGTCTACGACATCCTCTAGTTCATCAGGCATTGGCTTTTTTTTTTTAAGGGTGGTGGTGGTAATAATTGTTAGGAAAACTTTAGTTGCTTTGAGGATTTAGTATGTTTTCTTCCTTCTAGTTTTAAGATCTTGTCTATTAATTTATCTGTTTGTGCTCTGGATTTTGGGTTTCTTCATCTTGAAATCTTTAGTGCTTTAGCCTTTTTCCCCTTATATTCCTCAATCCCTCTTTTTCCAACTACTCCCCCTTTGCTGGTGTGTGTATATTTCCCAGCCTGGGCTGCAAAGCTGCTTTAGCTTCTTCCTGCACGGGAGGATTTAGGCTTCAATGGCCTAGGTCCTAACCCTGAGTAACCTCTGAAGGGGGCAGGACTGTCCCTAGATAGGTTTCAATCCCCTTTCTTTTAGACCCAGTGCAGTCACACATCCTGGGCCCCTGCTCCAGTTCCTCTCTTGTCTCTCCACCACTTCTCCTTCTTTGCGAGGCAAAATCAGAACCTGTTGCTTTTGGCAGGATTAAGGGAAAGTGTTTTGGTCAGAGTCTGTATTCTTATTGCTTATCTGTGGGGCAGTGCCAGGAAGAAGGTTCCCCACCTTTCTCCTCCTCACCTGAGTGTGCAGATTAAGCTGTTGGGAGCGGAGGTGGAGGGGAAGAATGCAGGAGCAGGTCAGTAATTTCTGTAATGGGAGATCCAAACATGTGGGCCTTAGGCACAAGCCCATAGGTCAATTTGTGTGTCCCTCCTAGGAGTAGTGAAGATTAATAGGTGCTAAGTGAGCATTTTAGAGATGAAGATTTTCCAGTGTTATTTCATAAGAAATCTACCTTGCTGAGATTCTTTGTCATGTACAGTGGATTCAGCTGTAATTGCTCTATATCAAGCATATAACTACCCTTTCGGAGTTTTTTTTTCTTCAGAGCATTAACTGGATCTGGAGGAAGTATCTATTTTTTTGGTCTGTTTCTTCTTATACAACATGACTAATATGGAAATATGTTTTATATGATTGCACATATATAACCTACATCAAATTACTTACTGTCTTAAGGATGGGGGAGGTGAGGGAGGGAGAAAATCTTAATTTCAAAATGTTAAAAAAATGAATGTTACAAACTATCTTTACATGTAATTGGGGAAAAATATTATTTAAAAAAGGAAGAAAGTATGTAGTCTACTATCTTGTTAGTTCTGGGACCTGGAAGTTCCATTTTAATCTTGTTTCTTTCTTTTTCATTTTATTAAATTTTAATTTTTTTAGAAGTCCCTATCTTGTCCTACCTTTCCCCACCAAATGAAAAGGAAAAAAAAAAAACAAAATCCTGTTACAAAAACATACAGTCAAACAAAATAAATTCTACTCCTGGCCATATCCAAAAAAAAAAAGTCTCAGTCTTCACTCTAACTTTATCATTTTTTCTGTCAGAAGGTGAGTAGCCCATTTCATCATGAGTCCTTCGGAATTGTGGCTGGTCACTGTGTTGAACAGAATTTTAAAGTTTCTCAGCTGTCTTTAAGATATTGCTATTATAATGTAAACTATTCTGGCTCTGTTCACTTTACTCTGCATCAGTTCATATAAGTCTTCCTTGGTTTCTCTGAAACTGTTCCACCTTCATCATTTTTTATATTATAAGAGCATTCCATTATATTCATATATCATAACACGTTCAACCATCCCCCAACTGATAGGCATTCCCCCCCCCAATACTGCAATTGCTGGGTTGAAAGGTATGAACAATCTAATAACATTTTGGGTATAGTTACAAATTGCTCCCTGGAATAGAAACCAAAAGTAATTAACATACCACCTCTCTGACATCTGTAATTTTCTTTTCTTGTCAACTTTGCTAGTCTGATGGGTGTAAGGCAAAAAGGTTGTTTTAATTTGCATTTCTCCAATTATTAGAGTATTTTTTCATACGTCTATTTTAATGACAGCTTGGATTTCTTCCTTTGAAAAGTGTCCATTTATATCCTTTAACCATTTAACAACTGGGGAATGGATCTAATTTAAATCAGTACCCTTTACAGCTTAGAAATTAGACCTTTGCCAGAAAGAAATTTGCTACAAAGATTTTTTCCTCATATACTTACTTTTCTTCTAATTTTAAACACATTAGCTTTATTTGTACAAAAAAGTCATAATTTTATGTAATCAAAATTATGCATTTTGTTTCCTGTTATCTTCTCTATCTCTTGTTTGGTCCAGAACCCTTCCCTATCCATAGACGTAACAGGCAATTTCTTACTTGCCTCTTTAATCTGCTTGACATTACCCTTCTTGTACCCTTTTGAGCTTATCTTGGTATATGATATGAGTTGTAGGTCTATACCAGTTTCTGCCAGACTACTTTCCAATTTTCCCAACAGTTTTTGGTGAACAGTAAGTTCTTGCCCCAGTAGCTGGAATCATTGGGTTTATCAAACACTAGGTTACTGTGCTTATTTGATTCTAGATCTTCTGTTTCTCCAGATAAATTTTGTTTCTTCTAGCTTTATAAAGTAGTCCTTTGATTATGTAAATTAATTTAGGTTGTGTTATCTTTTTTATTATATTGGTTCAGCCTACCCATGAACAATTAATATTTCTCCACTTATTTAGACCTATATTTGTATAAAGGGTGTTTTGTAATTCTATTCATATAGCTCCTATGTCTTGGTAAACAGATTCCTTTAAGCTTGTTTCAAAGCTGAGACCAAGGAGCCAGAACTGACTTTAAAACCTGCTCCCTGATTCTCCCACCCACCCAGTGGAAGTGAATCCTATTACCACTGACCTCATCCAGGCAGCGCTCATAGGTCTCTCGCTGGTTCTCATTGGCCTGGGCCAGTGCTGAATTTTCTGCCTAAACAGAAGAAAGGAAAGGAAAGAAAATTTATGGATTTACATAGGCCCCTAACCTATTCCTACATTTTATAGGAATCCACCAATAAGCTACAGGGTCTAGGGGTGGGACTTTAAGGAAAGAGGCTCTTTTCATATAATGATCCTCCATTCCATGAGGACAGGAACTGTGTCTTATTCCAAACTCTAGCTCTCCAGTGTAAAGCATGGGTCTCTGAGCCAAGTAGGTGATTTTAGGAAAGTTTGTTTACTATAATAGAATCCTGTCTCTGACTCCAGGAAAGTCTATTTCTCTCTAAACTCTAAGCTTCAGCTTAGTGGTGGAGGAGTGGGATGTTCAAGACTTTAGGCTGGAAGGTGGGATAATGCAGAAAGAGGAAAAAAAAATCATTCCCCTAAGGAATCCTTACAGGGGAGATTTAAGACAGGAAGGAGCTTCAGCAAAGAGAGGGCACGGCTGCTGGGGTACAGTGAGACACTCAGTTTAGGGAGTCTCTGGCTTTGGGTGATGGGAGAAAAAGAGCCCAGAGAGAAGGGAACAGCTCATCTCAGATATTCATTATTCAAACTATGCAGGCCATGGAATAAAATAAAAGAAAGTACAGTACTAAAGTGGCTTTTCTGCTGTAGTATCATTAAGGGTGAGAGTGAGTAGAGGGAACGATGAGAGAGAACCATCCTTTGGATCCAAGGGGCTAAAACAGAGCATTAAAGAAGATCATAGGATCATAGATTTAAAGATAAAAGGGTCCTTAGAAGACATCTAATCCAATCCCCTCATTTTACAGATAAGGACACTGAGGCACAGTGGTATACATACAGCTACAGTTATTAAGTGGCAGAGTTGGGATCTGAACTCACATCCTCTAATTCCAAACCTAGTTAGTTCTGTCTCCCAAGAGATATAAAGCGTGGGCAGCCTGGTTCGGGGGGGGAAGGGACGGGTGGATGGATGTGGTGGGACTAAGCATGTATATAGCACCTGCTATGTGCTAGATGCTGTGTTAAAAGCTTTTTTTACAAATATTATCTCATTTGACCCTCATGACCACCTTGCAAGGCAGGTGCTATTATTACTCACATTTTATAGCTGAGGAAGTGGAGGTGACTGCCCAAGTGACAGTTAGCCTTTCAAGCTGGATTTGAACTCAGGTGGTCTTCCTGATTCTAGGCCCAGCACTCTATTCACTGACTCACACAATGACCCCTGGTTTAGCATGGCACATGCTACACCCAATTCTTGGGATTAAGCTATGGGAGAAACTCCAAAGTTCTCCTGCCCTACCCACTGCCAGCCCCTAAATCTAGGGACCAGGAAATCCCTGCTGACCCTGAATAGCTTACCTCCAGCTCCCGAAGTCGATGCAAAAGCTCTTGGCAAGTCCCTAGCTCCATGTTACTGCCGCCTCCTGGCTTTGGGACTCCAGGGTCCCCAGCCGGTTCCTCTACCGTGTGAGACATCAAGCTCTGGGAACAACAACAAAAAAACGAGAAGAACCTGAACAGGGATTATGGAAAGGGAGAGATTACGGCTCTCTATATCACTTTTCTCATATATTTTATATGTTACTTATTCTTATGGTTCATATTAATTTAAATATTAAATAATTAAATATTAGAACTTCACATAGGAAGAATAATAACCAAGTCCTATACGCCAAATGTATGATAATAGAGTGGTAGAATGGAATAGGTGAAGAACATAGATCTGTGGTTGGAAGACTAGGTTCTAATCTAGGCTCTGCTACCAGTCTACTTCTTGGGGTCTCAAGTTTCTTCATCTGTAAAGTGAAAGGGTTAAGTGTAGTTCAGGGTCAGCAAACTATTTTCATGGGTAAAATGAGCTAAGAATGGTTTTTACATGTAAAAATAAAGTTTTATTATATTTTAAAATGCAAAAGCCATTATTGGCTTGCAGGCCTTTGGCTGTAGTTTGCTGATTCCTGGAATAGAGACACGGTGTCCAAGCTTTTTTGATCATACCCCTTTAGGAGAAATTTTTTTTTCAGCATGCACCCGTAATTTGTGTATTATTTATTTATAAATTATATAGCTATGCTATTACACTTTATGTGCATCAGAAACATACAAAAATAGAAATGTAAAGATAAAATAAGATTTGATTCTAGAAGGGAACCGCTGGAGTCTAATGAGAAGGAGAGTGACATGGTCAGACCCATGATTTACAAAAACACATTTCTGCAGCTGTGTGAAAGAGAGATTGGGAAGGGGAGAGATTTAAAGCAGAGAGATCAAAGAAGAGGCTATTGCAATAATTCAGGTGAGAGGGAAGGAGGGTCTGAAAAAGGAGGCAGCAGTATGATTAGAAAGGAAATATCATGGAGGTAGAAACGACAAAATTTTTGAGACTAACTGTATAGGGTGAAGGGGTCAAAGATGACACATAAGCTGTGAACCTCATGGCTGGAAGAATGGTGGTGTCCTGTAGAGGAGCGCTTCTCTAACTTTCTGGCCTCATGACCCCACTGTTGTTGTTGTTGTTCAGTCATGTCTGACTCTGTGTGACCCCATGGACTTTGTCCATGGGGTTTCCTTGGCAAAGACACTGGAGTGGTTCGCCATTTCCTTCTCCAGTGTGTCCTTATTTTACAGATGAAAAACTGAAATAAATAAAAGTTAAGTGACTTGCCCAGGGTCACACAGCTAGTAAGTGTCTGAAGCCAGATTTGAACTCAGATCTTCCTGACTCCGGGCCTGGTACTCTATCTACTGTACTACCTAGCTGCCCCATAACCCCTTTACAATTCTTAAAAATTCCTCAGGACCCCAAAGCACTCTTTTTATGTGAGTTACAGGTATCTATATTTACCATGTTAGAAATTAAAAGATCTTACTATTATTATAAAAATAGTTTTAACCTAGTAGACCACCTGAAAGGATGTGAGGGACCCTCAGGGGTCCCTGGACCATACATTATAGTAACAGAGAAGTTTAGAAGAGGGGTGATTTTTTGGGGAAAGACAATGTAATGCATCTGCTATGCAGATCAAAACCCATCCATGACTACTTATCCCCGTGCAATGTTCTCTGTCCCATCCCAAATGGAAAGAGAGAATATGATGTTTTTACTCACTGGTCACTGCCTCAGAATACAGTGGACAACCTCTGGAACAGGCTTGGAACAGGCACAAGGTGATCGGGGGATACTATGCTTAGAGGACTGGGGATGTGGAATTGCCCCAATGGAACCTGCACAGCTACCGGGCACACATGTTTGGTTATAGCTGCCCTTACAGGCAAATGCCCAGGTCAGAAGGGAGACTGGAAGCTTGCACAATGGAGGGAAGTGTGGGGGAATAATGAGGGATAAAGAGAGTATTGGAAACATTCTCCCAAACTGGCTATTGCTTAGTGAGTAGTACACGACCTATCTTTCCACTCTCTAGTCATCCCCTGAGGTGAGGCCACACCTTTAGAGATCATCTAGACTAGGGGTCAGCAAACTCTTGCCTATGCATGTGAACTAAGACTGGTTTTTACATTGTAAAATAAAGTTTTACTATATTAGCTCACGAGGAGCTGGCAGATTTGGTCCTCAGATATAGTCTGTCCTTCCCCAGATCTAGTCTCTCTCCAATGTCTTTTCCAACTCTAAATCCAATGGGCTTATGAACTCCCTGATGAGACAGAGTTAGGGTTACGTGTCAGGGAAACAGAAATCCCTTCTTGGGAACTGATACCAACATCTGAGAAATCCCCATTTCTTTTAGTTTTCCAATTGTAGGTTAAATCTTCCTACAAAACCGGGTCAACAGTCAGAAGACCTGGACTCTAGTCCTGACACTACTACTAACTTGTGCGAAGGCTCTAGCTCTTCACCTATCAAATACAGGTAATGATGCTTCTCCACAGGCTTCACACATACCAATGATAAGCATTCTATAATGTAACAAAAAAAATTTTTTTTTGCTTTAAATAGTATTTTATTTTTTCCCATAATTGAAATTTTTTTTACAATCAGTTTAACCATTGGATTTCCCCAAAACAAAACAAAACCCAATAAAAAGTGATCCATCGATCAAGGGTTTATATGGTGTCATAAATCAAAGAGCTGAGGTGGGGAGGCAGGAAACTGAGTCCTAGGTAACTACAGCTTGTGCTGCGGTCTGCCCCATGCATATTGAGGCTCCTCCAAATAACCTAACCTCCCAATTCCTCAATCTACCTGTTTCCTACAATCTTTTCCCCCACTGTACCTCACCTACACAGAGACGATAACCTTAACCTTGCCCTCACCCACAAATGTTCCACTTCCATGTTCACGAGCTTGGAAATTTCTTTATCTGATCATAATCTTTCAACTTTTTATCTTTCCCTATGCTTTATAACCCCTAACCCTGTTTTTCAACCTTACTGTGACCACTAATCCCTCAACCCTTCAGTTCCTTTCCAGGCTATCAACCCTGCAATGGCTATGCTGTCCTCCTTTCCCTATCTCAACATTTGGTGAACAATTCAGCTCTACACTCCCAGGAATCCTTTGCCCCCTTGTTCTCTCACCAATCACACACACACTGCCAAACTCCCACCATCTATCTCATCTCATCTCATAGATAAATGGAGCCTGAGGAAGTCATGAAACCATGCTGACTTGGTCCACTACAAATTTATGTTACATAATCTTAAATGGACCTCGGCAAGAAGTCCTCTTACACCTCCCTCATCACTTACCCACTAACCACAGAGGTTGTTCTAAACTTGCTCATTTCTTCCCAAGCTCCCCAAAACATCCCCTCCCCTACTCTTTCAGATAAAGACTTCCCTCCTACTTCACTTCCCTCTTCATCTCATATCACTCAAGACATTATCCCCCATTCTCTTCTCCTCCACCGATCTCAAAGAGGTACTCTTCCCAAGGCAAACTCCTCAATATCCATCCCTCCTATCTTTTTCAGCAGACTGCTCCTTCTATTATCCTCATTTTTTCTCTAACATTTAACTTCTCCCTAACTACTTGCTTCTTTCCTGTTGCCTATAAACATATCTGCATCTTCTCATTCTAAAAACAAAAAAACCCTCAAGTGAGCTAACAGGCCTTGCTAGCTATAATCCTATTATCATTCACGTCCTCCTCTCGATTCCATGAAAAAGCCATCCAATACTGGGTGCCCTCACTTCATTCTCCTCTCCCTACTAACACTGTTTTCTCCAGTGTTATCAGTGATTTCTTAAACGCCAAATCTAATGACCTTTCCTCAATCCTTCTTGACCTATCTGCAGCATTTGACACTGTTGATCAACATCTTCTCTCTTAACTCTGTTCTGACCTGGTTCTCCTCCTACCTGTCTGACCAATCTCAGTCTCCTTCACTGCATCTTCATCCAGGGCACAATCACTAACCATGGGTATCCCTTCCAGGGTCTGTCCTGAGGCCTCTTCTCTCTCTCTGTTAACTCAATTGACAATCCCACCAACTCCCACTAGTTTGTTTTTTTGGTTTTTTAGGCAATTGGGGTTAAGTGACTTGCCCAGGGTCACACAGCTACTAAGTGTCAAGTGTTTGGTCTGAGGCCAGATTTGAACTCAGGTCCTCCTGACTTCAGGGCCGGTGCTCTATCCACTGTGCCACCTAGCTGTCCCTAGCTCCCACTAGTTTGATGATCATTTCTATGCAGATGACATCCACATCTATATACAGCCTTAGTCTCTCTCCTTGGCTCCAGTCCCATATCACCATTCGCCTCCTGGACATCTCAAACTGGATATCCATAGGCATCTCGAACTCAAGACAGCCATATCTCCATTTCCCCAAGCCCTCCCAAGGGCACTGCCATGCTCCTAGTCACCCAGGCTCACAACCTTGTTGTCATTTTTGACTCCTTACCTAAATTCACTCCCACATGTAACCTTCCTATCTATCCCTTTCTCTCCACTCACGTAGCCACCACCTTGGTGCAGGCTTTATCACTTCAGGCCTAGGTCACTGCAATAGCCTTTTGACTGCTCTTCCTGCCTCAAGTTTCTCCCTACTCCAATCCATCTAATAAGCTGTCAAAGTGATTTTCCTAAAGTGCAGATCTGTCCATGTCACTCCCTACTCAAACTCCAGTGGCTCCAGGATCACATATAAACTTCCCTGTTTGGCATTTAGAGCTTTTCACAACCTGGTCCCTTCATACCTTTTCCAGTGTTCTTATACCTCACTCCCTTCCTACACATTATGATCCAGTGACGTTGGCCTACTTTATGTTCTTCATACATAACATTCAATCTCTGACTCCATGCCTTTTCACTGACTATCCCTCACGCCTGGAAAACTCTTCCTCCACACTTCTGTCTTCTGCCTTTCCTCAGCTCAAATGCCATCTTCAGTAAGAGGCCTTTCCCAGGGCCCCCCCTCAACCGTTAGCACCTTCCCTCTGAGATTACCTTCCTTTTACACTGTATATATCTTGTATTTACATAGTTGTTTGCATAATGTCCTTCCTTGTTAGAGTGTGAGCTCCTTGAGTGCAGGGACCTTGTTTTTTCCTTTGAATCTTCAATGCTTAGGGCAATACCTGACAAATCAGTGTTTCTTGATTGACTTGGGTGTTTTAGTCTTGGCTATGCCACTAACTGTTTGATTCTTGGACCTCAGTTCCTTTATTTGTTCGATGAGAAGGGTGGAAGAGATGATCTCCTGGGTCCCTTCCAGTTCTGACATTCTACAAATCATGGACCTGGCTTATGGAGTGTTTCCTCCTTTTTATCTGAATTATGAACCTGAACTCTACTCCCAGCTGTGAAGAGGACAGCTGGTTTTATTTTATTATTCTTTCATTTCTATATCTACATCAGATTCTTTGCAATGGTCAGTTATACCTTTTCTTTCTTTTTTTAATTTTTAATTTTTTTTATTTTTAGGCAACTGGGGTTAAGTGACTTGCCCAGGGTCACACAGCTAGTAAGTGTCAAGTGTTTGGTCTGAGGCCATATTTGAACTCAGGTCTTCCTGACTTCAGGGCTAGTGCTCTACCCACTGTGCTACCTAGCTGCCCCAGTTATATCTTTTCTATAGCTGTTCTGGAGGGAGTTTTTCCTACTGAGTGGGAACACCCACTTATTCCATGTTAAACAGAAAAAAGACAGGGTACCTTGTCTCTCTAAAGGGGGGGGCTCTGCAAGTGTAAAGATTATTCATTACCTTCTCATTATCATACTGTGTTAGACATTAAGGACTTCATTTTCACTACACTACCTTCGCTTTCCATGTTTTTAATTCTTCAGGACAATTTCCCCCTCCAACCAACATTCCCCACCTATCCCACCCCCCATATACATAGGAGATTGAAGCCCTTACCTCTCTCTCAGCTCAGCAATTTGGAGATATCACAGCTACAACAGCCACAATGGTCACCTTGTGTCAGTCACCAGGCCTGGAATAGGAAAGCACAGAGTCATGGAGACAGAGATATGACATCATCTTCTCTGGGGCAAACCAATCAAACCATTGGAAAAGTCTGAAAATATATGCAATGTACCACACATCTATATAGACCTCACATCTCTGCAAAGGAGTAGGGCAGAAATGTCTTCTCATATCTCTTCTTTGGGTCATGCTGATTCTTTGTAATTTTGCAACATTAATTTTTGATTATTTTGTGGTTGTTCTTTCCAATAATGATTCCAATTCTCTACCCCCATCTACTTTCCTTGGACTTCAATAAGTCTCAGGGGTGATTAACTAGTTGTTTCCATTTCATCAGTTAAGGAACGTCAACTACATAGTCAATGGATCCCAGGAGCCAAGTCTCCACCAGAGCCTGCAAAATTCCCTCTAAAGCAAGATTCTTGCTTTTTCCTCATTTCCCTGCCAGGGTCCTTACTTTACCTTTACTCTTCTCAACTAACCTCTCAACCTCAACACTGCTAACAACCCAGACCAGCTAGCGTGCTACAGGCTAGACTTTTGGCCAGAGTTATCATCCCCAGCTTATCTATGGGGTCTTAACGGCTTCCCTTTCCCCTACAAAAGTACAGTATTTTTAAAAAATTGTTTTCTGAAGCCATGGTGCAGGGGAGTATTTTATTATATAATCTCAGAGCAGTAAGGAACCTTAAAGGTCATCTAATCTGACTTATATCTGAGCAGTTGTTTTTGAAAGAAATAATAAAAACAGGATCATAGGAAAAAAATCACAAACTCTGAAAACATGACTGTATTGTTTGGTAATAAAGGAATTCACTTCAAAGGGAACTTTGTCATTTGCTATTTATGTGACTTTACGCAAGTGAGTTAACCTCCCTCTTTGGGTCAATTTCTTAATCTGTAAAATAATGAGACTGGACTAAATGACCTGTAAGGTCCCCTAAGACATCTCCCCCAAGTGGTCATTTGCGGGGAACAAAATGGAAATTTTGGGCAAAAAGGAAGCACACAATTTAAAAATACCCTTCAGAAGGTCAGTTTGTTATTTTAGGGACAAAAAAAATGTATTATATACAAGTTGATTTATTCATAAAGCCATCAAATTATATATTTAGAAATGTGAAGGCTCCCCAAATAGAATCTTTGAAAATTTTAGGAAAACAAGGGGGTTTGTTTTTCCTGATTTGGCTGGGGGGGGGTTGGGGGGAAACAACCAATAGAGTCCTTAGATTTATAAACTGGATTTTCCTCCCAGATTCTTCCATCACCCCTCTCTATCCTACTAAGTCTTCATATATACAAGAAGGCAGAATGTTACAGTATGAACAACACTGAATTTGAGTTTGAAGCCTTTTTCATTCACTCACCCAACAAATATTAATAAAAGCTCACTATATACCAATTTCCTTTTAAGTCCTGAAAGACATACAAAGATGTGTAAGACACAAACAAGCCCTGCTCTCCAAAAAGCACAGAAATAACTACACTAAAAACTGTCTTTGGGGAGTCAACTTCATTCAGATCCTCTATCTGATCCTGAGAAGGATGATGGGCAAGGATCCTATAGGAACCAATCTATTCCCAGCCCCAATGTGCCCAGGTGACCACACAGTGCTTAGTGTGGAAAAAGAGAGAAGCATCAGCACCTCACAGAGTCATACCTCCCAATTCCCTTTTAAACAACTTGAGGACCAGGACATTTACATCTTTGTACTAGCGCATAACACATAGGAGATGTTCAATGTTTGTATGAATGCACGAACAGATGCAACTCTCTTTTAGGAGAAAACATTTTCCCTCTGGACAACAGGGGATATGCTTTTTCCTGGCACATAGACCCTACCAGTCCTAGCCTAGGGGTGGGGACCTGCAGCCTCGAGGCCACAGGTTCCCCACCCGTTAGCCTAACAGATCCACAGATTAGGGGGCAAAGCTGAGGAAATAACAATGACAGCTGACATTTCTATAGCACTTTTAAGGTCTGCAAAGAGCTTTACATAAACAGTCACTTGATCCTCACAACAACCCTGGTATGAGTTAGGTGCTAGTATCCTTATTTTACAGAAAAGGAAACTAAGGTTCACCAAGTTAAAGGACCATAATAGGGCCATACAGCTAGTCAGTTTCTGAGATGTGATTTGAACCCAGCTCTTCCTGATTCCACTCTCTCCGTCATGCTGCAATAATTCCAAAAATGAAAGAAGCCAGGAGTCCTGTCTCTCAGACTCTAGTACCCTACCTCCAACGATCTGGAACTAGTCTCACTTTTCCTTCCCTCCTACACTCAAACCTCTCTCCAGGGTTATCTAGCTCCTTTTAAAACTGTGCACACGATGCAGTAGAAATGGGTGCCTATTTTTCTCTGCCTCTCAAATGCCCCTCATTCTCCCTCTCTCTGCCCAGCTGGTCTTTCAGACCAGTGACATAAATGAACATTGCCTTTCCTCCTTCCCTCGCCCCAGCTTATAACAGCTGGCACCCAAAGCTTGGGAGTACATACACAGGGGATACTCCAATATGGAGAAAGGGGAAAGGAGCCAGGACTGTGACTGGTTCCAGACATCAGCCAAGGCCTTGATCAATGAGAAAGCATCTCCTGGGACTTCATGCTATTCCTCTCAGAGCCTTCTGGGCATCAAGACCAGGGACCAGGAGACAGGAGACGTGTGGGAGGAAGTGGTGCACTGGTGGTATACAGCTAGGAGCTCTGCAGTCAGGAGAGGGTAAAAGGCTTTAGATAAGAGTGAGGCAATCCCTCTGATAAGAGAACTATCCCAGAGCCAAACGCAAAAACAGCTGCTTGCCTCACACCCCCTGCCCTACTCCAGATGATGGAACCTGTAAACATGGCTTGGGAAGTCACACCGAGCTCCTCCTCCCTCCTTTCCCAGCTCAGAATCAGGAGCTTGAGGATTCCTGAAGGCATATCCTTAGTCTGGAGCCAGATACCTTGGGAATTTCACCCTCAATCCAAATTCTGGAGCAGGGAGGAGGGATCCAGATAATTTCGTTCCCCCTCCCCCTTCCTGACAACTGGTACCACCAGACACAATAGCTCTTTTCTCCTGACTCTGAGAAGACACATCTGCTCTGAAGGGCTGGAGGATTGGCTACACTCCCCTCGGAACCTCCTTTCCACAAGCTCGTGCACTCGCGCACACACATCCCACCCTCCCTGGGAACTTGCAGAGTTTGTACACTGGTGATCTTGTCTGGATCTCTGCGGTGGAGCCAGTGTACATAGACAGTAAAGGGAAGGAACTTTTCTCACAGTCCCACCACTAATCATGCACGCTTCTCTGAAGCTCTAGGATATCAGAAGGATACCTCCTTCCCCCAAACATGCAGGGTTCCCCAGCTTCAGCACAACCCAAGCAACAAAAATAGCAGCTGCAGTGGGGGAGGGAATGGAACACCAACACAATGGATTTATTTATAGGGTCACACACTAGGGGTTCTGCAGACTTGGCCCCATCCCTGTAAATCCAGGGCTCCTGCCACCTTTTATCCAGACTTCAGGGGGCTTCCTAAGGGGAAGAATGGGCCAGGATTTCACACTGTGGCCTGCACAGGCCATGCTCATCCTGCTGTTATTTCCATCCTCCTCCATGGAATGCCATCTTTCACCTCTGCATTTCTCAATCCAGCACCCATCCTCAAGGTCCTCTTCCTCCAACAAGTCTTTCTTTACTACTCCAGCCCACACTGATCTCTCTATTCTTTGTGGTCCTATTGCACTAATAATAAGATGTAATTGTTTCATGTTGGGGGGGGGATTAGTTTTGATTCCTTCCCAGAGGTCTGGAACAATATTTTTTTGTCTGTTCCAGCATAGTGCCCATTGTAGGGGTACACAGTAGGTCCTCTGTAAACACAAGCTAATAGGGAACTCCGTATATTCACTTCTACCTGAAGGGCTGGAAGCCTCTCTCAACTTCACCTGCAGAAAAGATGGGGAGAAAAGGATTGAGGAGAAGGGGGTGAGAATATAAAACAGGCTTGGGTGAGGAGAAGGTTAACATATCTCTCTTAAAGGTCCTGCCTGTGAGGATGAAAAGGCTGGAAGTCCCACCACTAAATCTCTCTTCTCCCCAATTCTACCAGTTCTCATGTTCAAACTGACTACGGTAGAGGGGTGAAGAGGCCACATGCCATAGTTCTTTCTAGACTTGTCCCTGACAGTGGCTATGGCCTTGAGGAGACTTTCAAGCACTGCAGGCTTTAGAGTTTTCCTCTTATAAATGAAGCTAATCCAACTTTACCTAGAAATGCTCTCCCCTCCTTGGCCCATGAAAGTTATAAATCCACCAGTCTTCCTGTCCTGAGCCCCTTCCTCTGTCCTATCCCCATGCTACCCCCAACCCCAGAAGAACAAGGAAGTCAAGACCTTTTCAACCTTCTGGGCACAAGTCAAGATTCACTAACGATCCTTTAGAAACAGAGTCTGCACATAAGACAGTGGCAGATCTGACAATGGATTCACTCCTACCTATTCTAAGATGCAGGAGAGAAAAACTCTACAGGTTACCAGACTGCATCTGAAGGACCAAGAAAAACAGGACAAAAAAAGGAAAGCAGATTCTCCCTATCAATCTCAGAAATGGGATGTAGTCAGTCCAGGACTCACCAACAGGCAGGTACCCTGCTACCTACCTGCCTGACTCCCATGTATCTCCCAAGCTTCCATAAATTCAGAGCCTCAGGGTGACCCGTGGATGCCAAGGCAACAGGTTCTGGCATGCAGGGCATCCATCTGTGCCTGAGCAGTTCCAACCCTGACCTAGACGACTCCTCAGGGACCAGATGGCAGGGTGTGGCATGGAACAGAATGCTGAGGATCTGCCCATGTGGTCTGCTTTGCCCAAAAGAGGAAGGGGAGAGAGGGAAGGGTACAAGAAGAACCATGGTACTCCTTCAAGCCCCACTTCAGGCTCTGCTCTGCCCACTAGCCAGGATCCAGGATCCTTAAATCCCTATTCTGGATTAAGCATGATATATAACCCTAGGCAAGACCTTAACCTCTCTAGGTCACAGTTCCCCCATCAGGCCATGGTGAAGATGAATGAGGTCATGTCTGGATTGAAACAATAACTGCAGCAAAGTAGCAGGATATAAGATAAACGCACACAAATCATCAGCCTTTCTGCATATTACCAGCAAAACTCAGCAGGAAGAGACTGAAAAATTCCACTCAAAATAAATATGGAATGTATAAAATAGTTGGTAGTCCACCTACACATAGGAATTATATAAATACAACTACAAAACTCTGTGAAATAGAAATCTAAATAACTGGAGAGATCTTAATTGTCCATGGTTGGGCCATGCTGACATAATAAAAATTACAATACTTCTAAATTAACTTGCTTTTTTAGTTCTATATCAAACTACTTTATAGAACTAGGAAGAAAATAACAAAATTCATTTGGGGAAAACGTCAAAAATCTCAAAGGAAATGGTGGAAAAAAGTAGGAAGGAAGGCATTGGCTATATCAGATCTCAAACCATACTACAAAGCAGTAATCATGAAAACTACTTGGTACTTGGTTAAAAAACAGAAAAGATATCAGCTGAACAGAATAGCCATACAACATTCAAAAGTAAATGAACATATAAGCAAAGGGTTTGATAAATTCAAAGATTCCCAACTACTGGACTCACTCACTATTCAACAAAAACTACTGGGAAAACTAGAAAGTAGTGTGGCAGAAATGAAGTTTAGACCAAATCAGTCAATACTTAATGAAATTAATTCAGAAGAGTCAGGAAGACCAGAGTTCCAAATCCAGCCTCAGTCAACTTCCTAGCTGTATGATCCTGGGCAAGTCACTTAACCTCTGATGCCTTAATTCACTGGCAAAAGAGATAGCAAACTACTCCAGTATCTTTGCCAAGAAAACCTCAAGGACAGTATGGTTCATAGAAGTTACGTCAGACATGACTGAATGACTGAACAACAAAATTCACTGGAAGGTCAAAATATCAAAGCTGAAGCTTAAATACTTTGGCTACATAATGAGAAGATGGGACTCACTGGAAAAGACCTTGATGTTGAGAAAGACTGAAGACAAAAGGAAAAGGGGATGGCAGAGGATGAGATGGATAGATAGTGTCATGGAAACAACAAATATGAACTTGGATAGACTTTGAAAGACAGTGGAGGACAGAAGGGCCTGGTGTACAATGGTTCATGGGGTCATGAAGGACATGACTGAACAACTGAGTAGGAACAAAAACCTTATATCATTTGCCAAGATAAGCTCCAAATGGGTATGACTTAGATATAACATGTCACATCGTAAATAGATTAGGAGCAAGAAAGGAAATACCTTCTGCAACTCTGAACAGAGAAGGAACTCATGACCAAGCATGGAACAGAGAAGATCACAGAGTATAAAATGGACAATTCTGATTATATTACATAAAAATTGAAAAGCGATGCACAAGCAAAATCAGTGCAATTAAGATGAGATCATTATGTAGAAGGGCTTTGCAGTTTCTACAAAGACAGGACTCTGGTGTTAGAATCACCTCATTGGAAGTAAACGGGATTGAAGAACAGATTGGCAATCCATTCAAGTAGTCCAGGATCTTACAGGGAGCATGACACTGAAGAGAGTTGGAGTCTAGAAGCCCCGGATTTAAATCCTACCTCAGACACTATTAGCTGTACGGCCTCGATCAAGTCTTAGGATCCAAGTGTTGGAAGATGTCTCCGAGACCATCAAGGCCAACCCCTTCACTGTACAGGTGAGAAAAATGAAACTCAGAGAGAAGCGATTTGCTCAGTCACACATCTACTAAGTGGCTGAGGTAGGATCTGAACCCATGTCTTCTGGACTCCAAGTTCAGCACTCTGTTTATTATGCCACATTACACATTACCTTTCTCAGACAGACTCCTCATTAGCAAAACAGGAATGATAATAGCACCAGTCTCACTGGGTTTTTGTGAGGATCTAATGAGAATGTATGTTAAGCACTTTGCAAACCTTTAGGCATTATATAAATGTTAGCTATTCTTTGATTCTCTCTTCTCCACATCCCTTCCCCACTTGTCCCACCACCTTCCCAAGAAAACAACAAAGAATAAAAGAGAGTAAGGGCCAGCAAGACAAAACCTTATACTTCTTATCCTGGGGAGAGGAAGTGAGGTGCCCTCTGCAAAGAAAATGAAGAACAGCCCCAGTCCAAAAGGAAGGGAAAGCTCAGGCTCTGGGAAATAGGTCTAGGGCCAGAGACCAGGGACCAGGGTAGTGTATAATCTGGCAGAAAAGGTCTTCTTTTTTCCAGATATTAACCTCCCCAGTCACTAGCAGTCAGAATAAGGAGCCCAGAAGATAACCATAGATTGAATGGGGGAAGAAGCTGCCTCTGCCCAAATATAGACATTAGCTCCCACATCCTTCAGGCAATGTCAACAAGGGGTTTAGTGCAGTATTAACACACCTGGGGCCCAGGGCAGTGCAATGGGTAGTAGTACTTACGGCCTCCCAAGACTTGTCTTGGTGTAGTATTCTATTCCAAGGTTATGGGAAAAGTGGGGCTATATCCCAAACCATCTGAAGGGTTTGGGAGCCCTATTCTTAAGGTCGCCCAACACAGCAGGCCTCCCTGAGTTTCTCTTTCTCCATAGTCTAGGTCCCAGTTTTTGGTCCTTGGCACACACACCACTCCCAAAGTCAAGAAGCACTTGTAGAGTCTTTCCATCAAGTGAAAGAGGCTTCCAAAGAAAATCTTGTGTCCTTTTAAGTTTTCCCTTCTATACAACCCCATCCTTTCAAACTAGAGCAGGGATACTGAACCAATCCTGTCTGTCCCCCCAGGAAAGAAGGGCCTAAGGCCAGTCCAGGTCTACTGAATTTCTGTAGATGAAAACAGCCACCCCTACATCCCAGCCCAGTTTAGATGTCCAAGGGAGGTGTCTGGACAAGAGGTCCATGGCTGATTTGCACTGATTCTCCTATTCCATGTGGGCAGTGTGTGGCTCAATAGCTGGAGTGCAGGCACTTAAAGGGGAATATGAGCAGCTGTTGCCCATTCTATCCCAGCAGCAATGATGGCAGAGGACATGAGGGTGAGTCAGCCCAGTAGAGGTTAAAGCATTTCCTTCCCATGCAAATGGAGATGACCCTCTCTGCTGCCCCCTACAATCCCCCCACAGGTTATCCTATACAGAGGGAGAAGGATGAGATTATCTTTGGAGGGCTAAGCTAACCAATAAACTGTTTAGGAAGCAGTCAAGACAACTTGTGTCTCTGAGCTGGGTACCTCTTGCCCATGGGAAAAGACTCTGTGGAATGGAAGTAGAAAGCTGGAAATATGGCAACAGAGGCTGAAAATGGTGATGTGTTAACTAAGGAGTGGGGGTGGGGAAAAGAGTTGGAAGAGCCCTGGCTCCAAAAGGTGCCTGGGGCTGCTGCAGTCAGGTCCAGAGGGTGTCTCAACAGATCCCCATACCAAAGGGCCAATTATATCCCCCACATCAAGCCCAGCCTAGAGCTATGGTGAATCAGGCCCTGGGAACCTCTACCACTAAGTAACTCCAGAGCCACACCCTAAGAGTTGGAGGGGGCCCCCCAACCAAACCCAGAAAAGTCCTATTATGCTTTTTCCCATTCCCCACCTCCACCTGATTCTAGGATCTGGAATGTGAGCCATTTAACAATTCTAGATTAGGCATCAAGGGGTGAAGAGAAGTTGGAATGAGAGGCAGAACTGCAGGAAATAAAGAGCCATTGATCAAACACCTAAGGAGCAGGGCTAGTAACAACCCAACAAGATTTTTTAAAAAAAAATGTGCAGGGAAGGGGGGAAGTATGAATCCAGGCCTGGCACGGCTTTTTTCACTGTTGCTGCAGCATGGTTTTTCAGAAATTGTAATAACATCAATGATAATTCCCCTTAATAACAACTTGGTCTCCACAGATCCTTTCATCTGTACAGCTCCCAGGGCTGGGCAAATGGTAATTAGTGGATAGAGTTACACCCTGATGATGGCATGTTATTAACTCACTAGCACATGCAGGGAAACTGAGGCATAAGGAAAAGATAATCTTCCTTACTGAACTCAGGACCCCCAAAATGTCTTTTGGCTCTCACATCACTTGAGGACTAAAGGCAGAATAATCAAATTGCCCTCCAAGCTTCAGGCAAATATTAGGTATAAGGGAAGGGATAGGGGTCCCTGATGCTCCCTTCCAGAGACATCAAGCACAAGGCTGCAAGTCTGCAGTGGGGTGCTGAATAAAGGAAAGACAAATCAGCGTCCTATCTCGTTCACTTTTGAGGATAGCAGCTCCTAGGCCCTTTCCCCTGCCCTGGCTAAGGATCTAGGGCTATATGAAATGGTAAAATGAGTGTTTGATTTCTGAGTACCTCCCTCAAAACTGAGGAAATCTTGTCTTTTGATCAGCAAAAGCCACTGGAAATCAAGATCCCTGAAATAACTCAGGGGAAGCATGCTATTCATGTCAACTACCATGTACTAAGAAATGTTACTACTTTATGCCTTTTGCCCAAGTTCCGGCTCTTCATTTACCCATCTCCATGTTACAGTCCTCTTTTCTCACTGCCCCAGGCCTCTGTTTTTCTATCTTTCAAACAGGAGTTATATACAGTAGCAGGGCCTACCACTTCATTCAATGCTGCAGAAAACAACATGGACAAAGGCCTGCTACTGTCCCACTGCCAATCCCAGAGATGCCAGGCTAGAGAGAAAAAAATGAAGGCACCAAAGAACCGAAGTTTCTTGGTGCCTCTCCCTCTTCTCCTTCCATGGTGGACAAGGGAAGCATGAGGGCAATCCAATCCAGCCCCACAGATAGAAGACTCATAGAAATGACAGCAACAATGAAATCAAAAGGGCTGGAGATAAGCTGCAAATAGCAGCTTTCACCTGTTCTGTAAGAACAGGTTTGGATTTAAGACGCCCCCATTTTAAGGCTTTGGAGTGCTTTTCTTAGACATGCCACAGATCTGATTAGAGGCTCCAGAAAAGGTCCTTCCTCATTCTAAGGGAACACTAGCTGCATAGAGACCCCAGGACCAGCTTTCAGAAACCCAAGATCCAAGATCACCAGTTATTTAATGTCCTGCCCATGCCTCTCTCCCAAACCCATCTCCCACAGTTAGCTGGACCCTCTCATGTGAGCTAATCAGTGTGTTATAGTGGAAAAGGCTGGAAACTGAGAAACTCAAGTCTAGTACTGGGTCTACTAACAATCAATTATGTGATCTTAAGCCATAACAAGTAATAATAATAACACATATTTATGTAGTGTTTAAAGGTTTACAAAGCCCTTTGTGCTCTGTGAGGTAAGTCATTCATATTCCCATTTTACAGATGAAGAAACGAGGCCCAATAAGGTAAACTGATTTGCCCCACTTCATCATGGTCTAGGATGGAACTGGAATTTGAACCAGATCTTCTCACTCCAATGCATGTTCTTTCCACTATGCCAGGATGCTTCTCTGGGCCTCAGTTTCCTTACCTGTGAAATGAAGAACTGGATTGATCTTTGAGGTCTCTTCTAGTTTCTACATTCTATAATTCCATTATTTTGCATACAGTGGTATGGGTTATTTGAATGAATTTGCATGTGACAGTTTCAAAACAAATCCTAAATTTCTTTCATAGAAATTTAATCCAATCAATTCACTAGAATAGGCAGTAAGTTCAAGACTGTCTTTGGTGTCAGGAAAGTAAAATGATGTAGAAGAGGACATTCTGAAATACTGGAAAGCTGGGGTCAATAGGACCACCACAAAGATATTAGGTGGCCTTCCTTTAAAACAAAGGTTCTAGACATGGTTTCTTTTGGTATCACAGACCTCTTTAACAATGTGGTTGACACCTATGAGTCCTTTTCTCAGAATAATGTTTTTAAATATATAAAACAAAATGAAACAAAACATCTAGGACTATGAAGGAAACCAATTACATGGAAATAAAGATGTAATTTTTTTCCAACCAAGTTCCTGGATCCACTAAAATCTATTCATAGACCCCTTGGGAAGGGGAGGGGGGTGCTGAAGACTCCAGGTTAAGAGCTCCTGGTTTAGGAGATCATTTCATGCCTCTCCCATCTCTCAGGCAAGGTCATCCCTAAATTTATGCTGAAATTGGACCCACATTAACCCACCCTGGAGAAGCGGCTGTTACTGCTTAACCTTTAGTGGATAATTCAACTTAGAGGAGGTGTGTGTCAACGCAAATGCATTCTGACATGCTGCTTTTACTCTGGGAGGTGACACAAACGATACCAGAAGCTCACTATAGACCATCAAGACACTCTTCTTCACATCTACCATCAACAACACCTCCTACTAGAAATTTAGCCTCAGTGGTCAACTGTGCTTAATTCAAGATCTTTACTGTGTCAAGTAAAGCAGGACAGAAAGTGACAGTACACACAAACCCAATGTTCCTAGTACTCTAAACTGAATTCTTCCCTCCAATGTTCCCAGTAGTGCCTGGGAAACCAAGGATACAAAGAAATAAGAGGGACAGAGGGGCCTCAAGCTCCAAGGTAGAAGAACATGTTCCAACCTGGAGAGCCAGACTCCAGAGAAAGCTCTGGACCCAGGGGAAAAAAGGGAGGGGGGGAGAGTTCAGGAACAATGAGGTAGGGGCTGCTTCATCCTGCTGCCAGGATGGTAAGGCAGGCCAGGTGGGAAGGGGGAGATTTGGGGGGAAGAAACTTCTGTCAGAGCTCCTAAATGAGTGCAGGCACAGCACTCCCTCCACCTTACCCCTCTCCCTGTGAGGGAATGGATGAGCTTTCTCCCTGGCCCAGATCCTACAACAAGTCCAAACAGCTGAGCTACAAAGTATCTCCTGGGAATCTGCCTGTCTCACTGCCCTCCTCCTCCCTCCTTAAACCCCACTCAAAGGACCAACTCAAATATTAGAAAAGCCAGGGTACCTCAGCAGGGGCCATACTCCTGCAAGCTTTTACCAGCCCTGTTGCAAATGAAGGAGAATGGGAAGGTATCAGCTGCCACCTCATCTTTGACCTCCCTTCTCTGGTTTCTGAGCCCAAGACTCTGCTGTTTAAAACCAAGCCACACAAGTAAATTCAGACATCCAAACCAAGCTACTGACTGAAGTCCCTCAATGTTTCTCAAGTCTCAGTCACAGGCTTTCTTCCTTTCCATACTGCCACCAGCTTCATCCTGCTACACTTTGGGGCTGGCTACCTTTCAGGGACAATAACCTTCTTCCCTTGAAATCCAGTCGCTTTTCCTGGTCCTCTCCCTCTGCTGCCTAATGTGTGTAGGGTAGATGAGGGATGCTTAAAGGACCAAGGTCACCTCACCCTTGGACCATCTGTTTTGAAGACAAGGCCCAGCTGCAGAGGAACATCTGCTAGGGCAAGAATCCCTACTTCTTCTAGGTCTGTAAACCCATCAGCTGAGGGTGAGGAGGAATCTAATCAGAGGCAAATTTTTTCACTTTCCTTCTTGACAGATATCTCAAAGGGCTAGGGGTATCTCCAACTGGCTAGCATAGCATGAGCAGAGAAGGGACTGCAGCATAGGCTGTGGGCCCTAGTTAATTTTCCTCAAGGTTACAGATTATAGGAAGACCACTCTCATCCCCATTCCCCACATCAGAAGGCTTTTGCATGTGATTTTTGTTGTTGTTTGGGTAGAATGGGGGAAGAAAGATTATCATATAAGGTCTCCCTCGAAAATCCATTAACCTCAACTCCCAGTCTCAGTCTAGAGAGGCAAAAATGTCTTAGGTTGGCCCCTGGAGAATACTCATTCAGCTAACCCCTCGGTGCTGCCCCAGGGGTCATGGGGCCATGGGGGTAGGTAAAGGACCCAGCCAGCTCGGGTCTCAGGGAGTCACCCAGGGATGGGGTCAGCTCGGGTCTCAGGGAGTGACCCAGGGATGGGGCCAGGAGGTGGGAGTGGACCTTGGAACATAAAGGAAGGGGCCGGGGGTCGGTCCGGAGCTCCGCACTCCGCGTAGGGTGGGGGCAGTGGCGGGCACAGTCGCATTCCCCGCATTCTTCTGGCACCAAGGCCAAGAGCCAGGGCCGACTTCGGTGAAGGGGCAGCCTAGGCCCCACTTCCTCCGCAGCCCACCCCCATTCAGCCTTTTCTCATCCTCCATCCTCCCCTCACTCCACCCCACCCGCAGGGGATTCTGAGCACTGGGAGGGGGTCTGCCCCTTAACCGGGGATGGGATAGGGAGCAGGACCCCACGCCTGCGATGCTGGGGCTGGGGGAGTGGGGCGAGCAGGACAAGGTCAGAGACTCTGGAGCTGGGAGGGGGCCTGCCCCGGAACACCCCTCTGCCCCTCCAGTTTTCCTTCCGGGGACACGGAGCGTACGCGGAGATGGCCTGGGGGGGGCCGAATGGACCGAGCAGCGGGAGGGAGGGCCCCCAGGGAGGAAAGAGGAGGCTGGGCTGGGGTGGGGGTGGGGGGGTCGGGGCGGAAGGCCGGGCTGCCACGAAAGCGTTAACCCTCCTGGCCCGGGGCTCCGCCCGCCTTCCCCAGCAAGATCCGCGCGCGGCCGAGACTCACCGAGGGCTCTGGCCGGGGTCGGGCCGAGCCAGATCCACTGGGTCCATGGCGGCTGCGGCAGCGGCCCGGGAACGGGCGGCGGAGGAAGGCAGGGCTCGGGCCGCCGCCTGATGTCAGGGCTTTAAAGGGGCTCTATGGCCCCGCCCCTCCCGCCTAAGTCCCGCCCTCGCCCGCCCGCGTAGCCAATCCGCGTCCCCCTGGGACTAGGGCCCCGCCCCTCGCCTCTGCCAGATGTTCCCGGCCCGAGTTCGGCTCTCCCCTGACACCCCCACCCCCAGCCGCGCGAGCCGCTTCCGCCCAGTCACTGAGACACTGCCCGCTATCCTAACCGGCCTGATCCACCTTTTCTGTGCTGGGCTTGGTGGCCTTGAGGCAGGGCGGCGGGTGGGGGCTGGGGGGAGCCTCCAAACCTAGGCTTGCCTCGTGGAGAAGGGTGTGCACATCTGTGTGCATACCTGTGTGCACGTGTCTTTGTCAGCGAAAGTGTTTGTATCTGCAACATGACTTTGTACGAATATGGGTATGATGTAAATGCAGGGGAAGAGAGTGCCTCCTTGGCCTCGCATGCCCTCGCCCTCTCTTCTCTCCTAGAGGTTCGAGAAACAGAGAGGGACTGGATGTGCTCGTTCTAACGTACTATTTTACACCGTAAATTTAATTTTTTGTTATGTTGAACCCGACAAATATCAATAAACATTTCCATATACTAAGAACGGTTAAAGAAAATTTCGGTATGAAACGCTGCTCCAGGAAACAGGAAAGGGATTGCCAGATGATTTCTAAAATTTTTTTTCTAGCTGCAACATAAAGATTCTCACTACCCTACCCCACCCCTGCCAAGATTTTAATTTATTTATTTTTTCGTTATTCTGTACTTGACAGCTATTCACAAACATTTCCATATACTTATATAAAAAAAGAGGATTTTATATGAAACATTAGTCAAGGAGAAGGGAAATGAACTAAATTATCTCTAAAACTACTTCTGGCTCTAATTTGTCCCCACTCCCCTCCCCAGGATTTTAATTTTAATTTTTTTGTGTTTCTAAACTTAAAAAAAACAACAAACATTTCTACGTACTAAGAATAGAAAATGGGGTTTCTGTCATGTCTTAACTTTATTATATTATTGTGTTTAGGGTTCTCTTGGCCAAGATACTGAAGTGGTTTGCCATTTCCTTTTCCAACTCATTTTACAGATAAGGAGACTGAGGCAAACAGGGTTAAATCACTTGCCGGAGGGTCACATAGCTAGTAAGTGTCTGAGGCCTGTTTTGTACTCAGGTCTTCTTGACTCCAGGCCCAGCTCCATCCACTTCAGTCAGCTAGCTCCACAACAATCTCCCCAACCCCCTCGCCCCCCCCCACAAAAGTTTCTTTGATTCTCTTCCCCCCCCACTATTTTTTCTGGTAATGGAGGAGCTGGGAAGAAGAGAAGGGGCTAGTGATGGTGATTCCAAAAAAAGGGAAAAAAAGAATCAAGGAAACTTTTTTTAAAATTTAAATTCAACACATTAGTTACAAAACTGTCCTGCTTGTCCATGTTTCCCTCTGAACTTCCTTCTGTTCTTTATAAAAAAATAAATAAATAAACATAGGTCAGAGTTCTTAAATCATTCAAGGTTTTTTTTTTTTATCAAATTTTATGCAACTGCTGTCTGGGCCACAGGAGCTAGGGTACTGAGTTACCCTGTGTTCTATAATCGGGTATGAAGTTTTGACCAGTTTCAGTCCTAATGGAGTATGTCTGAAAGGGGACTATTTTGTTTTCTCTCTTTAGCTCACTAAAACTCCTGTCCCAATGCAATAGGGATGATTTTATTTATATCTATGGCTCACATCCAGAGTTTTGCCAAAAGCAGGGAATAGGAGGGCACTCAGAATTGGATAGGTAATTTATTCCTACATATTCAAGAAGTGCTAAACATGAATGAATTAACCAGTATTCAATAACTTAGTTCAAGACTACCATTATTTAGGGCAGCCAGGTGGCACAGTAGATAGAGCATTGGCTTGGCATTGGGAAAATCTGAGTTCAAATTCGGCCTCTGACACCTACTAATTGTGTGACCTTGGGCAAGTCAACCCCTATTTGCCTCAATTCCTCATTTGTAAAATGAGGACACCTAGAGAAGTAAATGGCAAACCGTTCCAGTGTCTTTGCCAACAAGAGTCAAACATGACTGAACAACAACAAATTGTTATCAATCTGTTGCAGTTTACAAGACTGCTAATTAGAAATTTTACATTTCTTTGGGGTGGCAAAGAATTGGAAATTGAGAGGATGCCCATCAATTGGGGAATGGCTGAGCAAGCTGTGGTATATGAATGTAATGGAATACTATTGTGCTATAAGAAATGATGAAAAGGCTGACTTCAGAAAAACCTGGAAAGACTTATATGGTCTGATGCTGAGTGAAGTGAGCAGAACCAAGAGGACTTTGTACACAATAGCAGCCACATTATGCAATGACTGAGATTGTTAAACTGAAGCCTTCTCAGCATTACGAGGATCTAAGACATCTCCAGAGGCCTCGGGATGGAAAATGTTGTCCACATCCAAAGAAATAACTATGGAAGTCGAATTGCTCTCACTTATTTTTACCTTCTGTTGAGTTTTGTTTCATCTTTCTGATGGTTCCTCCTGTTGGTTTTAATTTTTATTTACAACTTTACTAATGTGAAAATATGTTTAATGGGTATGTAAATGTAAAGCCTATGTCAGCTTGTGTGCCATCTTGGGAGGGTGGGGGGGAGAAAAAGGGAGAAAAATTTTCAACTCGAAAGCATATGGAAAAAAAATTTTTAAATTAAAATTAAAATTAAAAGGAATTTTACATTTCACCTTGTACTGCATTGTCTAAATCACATCTGGGACATGTCTGCTGATAAAATGGCCAGGCTTGATGTTCATCTTCTCTGGAAACACAAAAACCAAAAAAACTCCTCTTGTCAACAGTCAGTTTCACTCAGACTCACAAGGTGAGGATAGGTACAAGGTGAGGATAGGTACAATCCTCGTCACATCCATCTTTAGAACTGTATTCAGCCACCTACTCAGAGTGTCTGAAGCAAACATTAATGTACTATAGTCATAAGCTCAGATAAAAGCTCATCCATTTCATTCAATACTCCATGTAAAAATAGCTTTTCTTCTTATATATTTGAATAAACTCCCCAAGTCTTGGATACCAGACTTTTATCAGATAAAATTTCTGCAAAGATTTTTTTCCCCCAGCTAAGTTTCCCTCCTAATTTTAACTGCATTGATTTAGTTTGTGCAGACTTTTCAATTCCATATTATCACAATTGTCCATTTAATCCTATGATCTTTTCTATTTCCACTTTGGTCAAGAACTTGTCCTGTACTCGTAATTGTGAAAAGTTATTTCCTCCCCTGCTTTTCAAATTTATGATTTTATTTTTATATCAAAATCTTGCATTCACTTGGAGTTTACTGTAGTATATAATGTATGATGTTGGCCTGAACTAATTTTTTCCAGACAGCATTCAAGTTGTCCTAACAATTTTTGTTAAATAATCCTTACCTTAGTTTTGGAGTTTGGAAGTTTATCAAACACTATGTTACTATGTTCAGTTGCCTCTGGTTCTTGTGAAGCTAATCTGTTCCACTGATAAACTTTTCTATTTTTTAAACATTATCTGATAGGGGTTTTTTTTGGATGATTTCTTTTCTGTAGTAAAGTTCTAGAATATGAAACAAAGGCTGAGAAGTTGGTTCTAAACGATGGGTAACAAGGAGTCTCTGTAGGAAAACAGCAATGAAAACATTCAAGGACTGTTATTATAGTTGCTATGTATAGGGATAAATTGGAGACCATGAGATGCTATCTCCATCAACTTTCTCACATTTCTTCTTCAAGACTGAACAACAGTGGCAGGTTTGAAATCTTTATCCTTTATTTGGTGCCGTATACATCTAAATGAAAACCTGTTGGGCACTTTTTCATAATATTTGGATGTTTCCAAATAACTGGAAATTTCCAGCACATTGACGACATTTCTGTACCTGATTTTTTACATCTTATAAGGATATTTGTTGTTATTTATACACAAGGTACTACAATTGATAGAATGTTGGGATTGGAGTCTGGAATATATGGGTTCACATTCCACCTCTGATACTTACTAGATTGATGGCCATGGGCAAATCACTCAATTTTTTTGAAACTCAGTTTTTCTCATCTATAAAAAAGGCTATTGTGAGATTCAAGTGAGGTAATACATGTAAGTTGTTGTTGTTCAGTCCTTTGAGTCATGTTGGACTCTTTGTGACCCCATTTGGGGTTTTCTTGGAAAAGACACTGGAATGTTTTGCCATTTCCTTCAACAGTTTATTTTACAGATGGGGAAACTGAGACAAACAGGATTAAATGACTTGCTCAGGGTCACACAGTTAGTAATTGTTTAAGATTACATTAACTCAGGAAAATGAGTCTTCTTGACTCCAGGCCTGGACTCATCCACTTCATTACCTAACTGGTAAAGCCCTTCACAAAATTTAATGTACTACATAAATGTCAGTTATTATTATTAAAATGCAATATTTTTTTCCTTAAAAATTTCAATAGTTATGACATTTGGCTCTACCAAAGTTCTTTTTAAATTTTAAATAACTTGATATTTTTTTGGTTTTGGATCTATATATTCCCCAGTGTTTCCCTTCCTTTCCCATCCAGAGAAGCTCCATAAGGGGCTGAAAGATGTTAATAACAGACGAGTCTGGTGGCATTATTTAAATGGGGACATTGTGTTGATGACTGTTTGGTACATGGCATCTCAGGAAGCTACTCACTCACTTCTGTAAATTGTACAGACAGAATTCCCTGATTCCATAGGACAACCTGCAACTAACTTCACTGTCTAGACAAGTCATAACCTGGGGTCTGTGAAGCTGTTTTTGGTAGTTTTCTAAATATTTTTATAACTGTATTTCAATATGATTGAGTGCCTTTGTAATCTTATGTATTTTATTTTATGCATTTAACAACATTATTCTGAGTGAGGGGTCCACAGGCTTCATCAGGCTGTCAAAGGGGTCTAGGACACAAAAAAGAATCAGGACCGCTGTTCAGGAGCTTCACATCTTGGCCATTTGGATGGTATGGACAACATCTGACACTGCTGGCACTGTTCATGAGAGTGTGGAATATGTCAGGTGGAGAGACAGCATTAGGAAGCATAAAAACGCAAGATTAGGAGTCATGAGACTTGGGCTTAAGGCTCATCTGTGTCACCACCCACTGTGCTGTTTGATCTTCAACAAAAACTCACATTTGAAAAGCTCTTAATAGTTTACAAGGCTCTTTCCTCTCCAAAAAAAAAGGGGGGGGGGAGGTGGAAGAAGCATGAGGTATGAAGTGTAAGTATTATTATCCCATTTTGTAAATGAGCAAACTGAGGATTGGGTTAGCTGCCAAGTGATGATAGAAGTGGTTTATCTTAGTGCAATTAAGTACCATGAGGGAATTCCTGTTCTCTTTCTCCTTCAGTAAAAAGGAAGGTAGGGTGATAATAAACATGCTATCCACTGCTATTACAGATATTTTCTTTTCTTTAGACTGTTAAAACCAACCCTTCTTTTTTTTAAACTAACCTTTTTGAGGCTTCAGCTTCTTCTGTATGTGCTAAACACACATGGAGTTTGAAATGCAATTGTGAGATAATCCTACATTGTTTCTTCCAGTTGTACATGTAACTGTGGTTGGAATGAGGTACAGCCATTGCTGTATCAAGTTTTCATCCAGTATCCCTACACACACATACTCTCTCTCTCTCACTCTCTCAGGGAATGTCATCCAGAGAAGCAGAGGTTTTAGCTACTGGGCCAGAGAACACTGAGTGGGTGGTATTATGAGGCCAGATGTAGGCCATTGCTCCAGAGGTCCATCACATAGGTCATATGTGATGGTATTACCATCACTTCATATGTCAAGCCCTGCAGGTCTAACATGCAAGATGTTCTCTTGGTGCTTTGCCCAGAATTAGGGTCAATTGCCTAAGCAGAAACAGAATGGTATCAGAACAGTAATGTATCGTGCTATGAAAAAGGATATACTGGCCATCCCTCCAGGAAGCTTCAGTCATTTAAGTACCTGGAAATGCTACAGAGTTCATGGACTGTTTATCCAATGTTGATATAGAATTATGGTAGGTTTTCAGATGGGACATAATATCTCAAGCCAAATTCTGAAATGAAAGGTTGCTGTTTGTGCTGTACCTGGAAACACAAAGCGGAGTGCCCTGGATATTTGACGAAGAAATATATTTTGCTGTACAGACCACAACCTGCCCCAGGGGGAAAATACAGTGCAATATAGATGACATAGTTGGTAGGACTGGACTAAAATGATCTTGTAGCTGAAGTGGGGGCCCTGGAAATGTTGATTTTGGTATTGTCTAACAACTCTGCTGAATGAACAGCTTAGGACTCTTTGTGTGGGACTTAGGAGGCCATAAAGAACTGTGACATGTAGACTCTGTTGAGACTCTTTAGTGCAAAGCGCAGTGGGAAACACTCCAAAGGACAATGCTTAAGCCTCCTCAACACCTTCAGTGAGCTGAATGGGATTGGGGATAAGGATGGATGTGGCAAACATACCCCAGTGGCTTTGCTAAGGGGAGAGGGACTGAATTCTTTGAAAGGAGAGACAGCTTCCACTCTCACTACAGGGCAGGTGGCATCTCTTTTTAATTCCCTCTCACTTTTTGCTCTCTCTGTCTCTTTCTCTCTCAGTTCCCAGGGATGAGTGGGAGAGGGGATCCGCTGGCATAGGACCTGGGCACCCTCTTCAAACCCCAGCAGAAATGGCAACACATCCTCGAGCTTCAATAATCTTACTTCCCCTTTTTACTATTGTTGGCATCCCTTTTTTAGTCATACACTTTTCCTTTCTAAAAACCAAAACCAACCTTCATTTGACCCCTTTCTTCTAAGTTTCATCCTATTTTTTCCTTCCTTTTTAGCCAGATTCTTCAAATGATTCTTCAAATATTTTCTCATTTTTCTCTCTTTCCTTAAGCTCCTACAATGTCTTCTACTCCTCCATCCAATTGAAATTGTAGTCTCTAAGATGACTCTCTAAATATAATGATATTTTCTTAAGAAATTATCATTTTTTAAAAGCAATTGGGTTAAATGACTTGCCCAGGGTCACACAGCTAGTAAGTGCCAAATGTTTGGTCTGAGGCCGGATTTGAACTTAGGTCCTCCTGACTTCAGGGCCGGTGCTCTGTCCACTGTGCCACCTAGCTGTCCCCAGAAATTATCATTTTCTGCCCATCAATTGGGGAACGGCTGAACAAGTTGTGGTATATGAATGTAATGGAATACTATTGTGCTATAAGAAATGATGAGCAGGCAGACTTCAGAAAAACCTGGAAAGATCTGTATAGACTGATGCTGAGTGAAATAAGCAGAACCAGGAGAATGTTGTACACAGTAACAGCCATGTTGTGCGATGACTAACTTTGATAGACTAAGCCCTTCACAGCAATGCAAGGATCTAAGACATCTCCAAGAGTCTCCTGATGGAAAATGCTATCCATATCTAAAGAAAGAACCATGGAGTTTGAATGTATATTGAAGCATACTTTTGCTCTTTTTTTCCCTTCTGTTTTGTTTTGTTTCTTCTTTCTTGTGGTTATTCCTATTGGTTCTAATTCTTCCTTACAACATGACTAATGTTTAATAGGAATGTATATGTATAGCATATATCAGATTATGTGCTATTTTGGGGAAGGGAAGTGAGGAGGGAGGGGGAGAAAAATTTAAAACTCGAAAGCTTATGGAAGTGATTGTTGATAATTCAAAATAAATTAATAAAAATAAAAAAATAATTAAGAAATTATCATTTTCCTGCTACATTTGACCCTGTGGACCAGCCTGCAATAATATCAGATTTAGTAATAAGATGCATATCGTGGTATTCCTCTGAAATGCTGAGATGTTTTCCCCATAAACTTTTACTTTACAAAGCTGATCTGGAGAAAGGGGCAGGGGAAATCTAGGGTAGCGAATCTAGCTGGCTACCTTACCTTTGCTTGGTACTTTACATGAACTTCTTTCCCCTGGTTTCCATGACATCGTCTTATGAGGCTATTCCTAACTCTCTGACCAGTACCTCTCAGCTTTTAAAAATTCCCTTCTGACACTTGGATTTTGCCACCATGACTCAGGAACCTTTTCACTCTGGAATGTCCCTCTGCCACGCCAGCCCCCTTCTCCTACTAATGAGTTCTTTCTGAAGGCCTCTGTTTTGGGGACAGGACCAGACTGGCCATGCTTTGTTCCCAACTGTGTTTCTGACTCTTTGGACTTTGTTACCCCAATGTGGGTACCTTTTCTACCTCATTCATCAGCTGCCTTTTATGTATCGTCATCCCCCATTAGAATATCAGTTCTTTGAAAGCAGGGATTGTCTATTTGCTTTTATTTTTATCTTCAGGGCTTAGCACAGTGCCTAGCACATAATAAGCACTAAATAAATGCTTACTGCCTTGTACCTGCCTTATGGGTGTTCTTAAGTTTCAGGTCTTAGTCTACTGCTGTTCTGTCTCTATAGTCAGCCCTTTATGAGTTCACCTACTTTCTGAACTTTAGCTATTATCATTTTGTGGTTGACTTCCACATTTACATCTCCAGACACAATTTATTACCTATTACCTTTGCTGTCTCCTTGGCTCACTATGTCAGTGAGTCACCTGATCCTGCTGATTCTTCCTTCTTAATGTCTTTTGGATTTCCCACAGTTTTACCTTAGCTTAGGTGCTCATCCCTTCACACCTGGATAACTTCATTAGCTTTCTAATTCATCTGTCTACATCTTCTCTTCTACTCTAGTTCATCACTTTTTTCACATCTATCAAGTATGTAAGAACTTGCAGTCCTTCAATCCAAGCTGTTCAACCTGTCATTCAAGGCTATATATACTCTGAGCCTGGCCTAGCCCAGGCCAGTACAGTGATTCAGGGTCTGGCTGAGAATACAATGAGATATTTGTGGACCAAAAAGTGTGATAAAAACAAATTTGCTTTAAAAAGGTTGCAATTCTGATGAAATGTTAGCTCTCTGCATCTGCATTTGCCACAGGAATAGCCATGCTAAGTCAGAAAATTGTGTCCCTGCAGGGCAGTGAAAATGCTACTAAACCTTAGCACTAACTCCCACCAACTTTCTATAGGATGGGCCTTTATAGGTGTCAAGGAAGCCAAACCAACGAGAACCCCAAGAATGGCCTCCCTGGAAGGAAGACCAGCCCTGCTTCCAATAAACAAGAGCCACTCCTACCATACCACGTACAGCTCTTGGTAACAAAGTCCCAATAATTTTCTAGAGAACTTTTCCTCACTAAAATAGTCTCAAAACAATTCTGACTTCAGGAAGAAGCCTAGATTAAACAAGCACTTGAGGAACTTAATGCAACCATTAAAATACAAAACCAAACAATCTTATAAAAAAGGATCGTTCATACAATGAGAGTAATGTTAGGGGCAGTTCAGAGCAGGTCTCCTGATATAAAAATGAAGACCACCAGGAATATTAGGCCCATAACACAGATGCTTGATTCCTTCAATGCCTTCACTGGTCCAGGTCCAGGTCTTTTGTAGCAAGGTAGCTAAGTGATCATAAGCCTCTTCCTTGAAAACTGTCCTGGGCCTCATAATGCCACCCACTCAGTGTTCTCTAGCTCAATAGCCAAAACCTCTGCTTCTCTGGATGACATAAAATTTTGGTCCCTTTAGAGGCTTCTAACGAAGAATTATTCCTTTATTCTGTGTGTGTATGTGTGTGTGTGTGTGTGTTTACGTAGGGATACTGGATGAAAACTCACCCTTATTTTCATCCAGGGACTCAGGATTACCATTAAGTCAGCTAAAGCAGAGATGCCAAACAAACAGACCTCTGCCCAAATCAGATTTAAGTGTAATTGGTATATATTTAACAAAATAAACAAAAATACATTAGAATATAGATAATATTAATATGTAATTTTCTAAGTCAATATGAGAAGTCCACAAGGATCCTCCTTTTTTTCATGTTTCTATTTTATTCTGACACCACTGACCTAAAGGATCACCTTTCTTCCAGGTGAATTGCCAAGGACAATTTCAAATCCCTCATAGCATTAAAAAGCAAAGCACCTCCCAATAATTCCAAACCCAATTAAGGAAGGAATTGTTTGAACCATCACTGGGTAAAGGAACTTGAACTTCTTTCTTGGGTTGTATAAAAAACCTTCTGAGTGGGCAAAAACTTTAATAGGTTGGCAACTTTATCCACAAGAGACGGAATAAGGAAGGATGGACTGGTGTCACAGGCCAGGACCAACCAGGATGGCTATGTACTTGCTTTGTAACTGGAATGAAATGAGACACTTATAAGTCTGTTCCCAAAGTTGGGGGATACTGCTCCCTGGGGGGGTGCTGGAACACAATGGGGGTGGGTATAGGGGGCAGTAGTAGCCTCAGGTGCAATTGGGGGGTGTTGAATAAAAATAAGGGGGCAGTGGAAGCATTAGGAAAGATAAGACAATTTTGAAAAATGGTTTGTATATGTTTCATCTGTTGTGTAACAGAGTTAAGGTTGTAGTGATTACATTATTTTCCAAATAAACACACAAAATACAAGGTATAACTGATCAAGTCCACCAACAGGTCTTAACAAGTAAGTGTTGGCAAGTGAACATTGTTGGGAAGTCCTGCATGCCTCAGCAGGAATATGTGCTTGTTTATGATTCTATACTATGTGGTTACATGACGTAATATTGCGTCATCAAAATTTCAATACTGGAAAAAACCCCACAAATTTGCAATAAATTATTAAATTTAAGATGCATCATTTTAAAATATATTTTATATTTTTTGAAATGATGCAAATTAAAAAAAAATGGTTAAAGAAAGATTTCCAGGGGGGTGCTGAGTAATTTTCTTTTTGAAAAGGGAATGGTAGGCCAAATAAGTTTGGGAACCTCTGATCTAAAAAAAGGTTCACTTAGCCATAGCAGGGGAAGGACATTCAGGTCAGGGAAGGGATATAGGTGATTTTGTTGGGTGAAGCTTTCCTGGGCCATTACTGATCATGTTACTGGTCTGTAGTTCAAGTACTGAGGGAAGAGACCCAACTCCTCAAGTCCTGGCTGTTTTTGTAATCAAGTGACCAGGAAGCTCTGTTAAAGGTCCTCCATGTACTCTATAGCTCTGCCATACTGGTCACCTTGGTTTTCCTCCCATATAACCCTCTATTTCCAGTCTATGCACCACACAACTGCCAAAGTGCTCTAGCACACTCTCTATCTAATGCCAACCCCCGATCAAAAAGCTCTCCCCTTTAGGATAAGTTACCAACCTCTCTATTAGGCATTTGTAGCACTTCATAACCTGCCTCCTGCCTTTCCACACTTACAATGTACACTTTATATTCAGCTAAACTGGTCTACTCGCTGTTCCTCCTACACTACATTCCAACTCTCACCATCCTTGCCTTTGTATTATACTTGTACCCATGCCTTCAATGCTCTACCTGCTCATCTCCACCTTTTAGATTCCTCTGAAGCATTCCTTCAGGCTTCAGCTCTAATGCCACCTTCTGCAGCAAGGCTTCTCCTCTTAAGAGTATCTTCTGTCTACTTTGTGTGTATCTTAGAGATATCTATTTATATACAGGTTTGTCTTTCTTATTAGAAGGGAAGCTCCTTGAGAATAGGGGCTGTTTTTCCTTTTTCTTCATATCCCCAGTGCTTAGTGTAGTGCCTGGCACAGATTCAACACTCAATGAAGGCTTGTTTATTGACTGATAAGTGCTGCTATAAATATTTTTATATATTAGGGACCTTTGCTTCTATTATCAAAACTCTACCAACAGTTCAATTAGTGTGCCTAGAGAGGCATACTCCTTCTCTCCCATATTCTCATACTCCCTCATATACATATACATATTATATATATATGTATATGTATGTATGTATGTATATATATATATATATTCTGATGCTGTTCTCTGTATTCATTAATTTGATAGGAGGCAGGGAATTTATGGAAGACTTTATACAGATAGGGTATATAAAGGATTTTGCTTGGTCCCAACTATAGTAGTGACCACAGTCTAATCCTGACCACTGGAACTACATATGCTCTGCCAGGTCACCACATGAATCTATCAAGCCAACATGCAATGACTCTCTAGGCTGCACACCTAGAAGTGATCTGAGTAAAAAGGACTACCCTAATTAGGCTTTTTTTTTTTTTGGCTTTTAGGCAATTGGGGTTAAGTGACTTGCCCAAGGTCACACAGCTAGTGTCAAGTGTTGGGTCTGAGGCCGCATTTGAACTCAGGTCCTCCTGACTTCAGGGCCGGTGTTCTATCCACTGTGCCACCTAGCTGCCCCTCTAATTAGGCTCTTTGAAGCCTACATTTAGATCAATCCAGTGATTGCACAAGGTTCCCCTAGGGGCAGCCATTTTTCAGCAGTCTTCAGTGGGGCTTCCACCTGCTGCTGGAAGACAGCATATTCAATAAAATGCTGCCATGTTATGGATCTCCCTGTCCTGGTCCTCTCAAGCTCTCCCTTATCTACTTTCACTCTTAAAATTTCAATTACCATCTAGATATGAATGACTCTGTAATTTTCATATCTAATACTAACCTTTACTTTCCCTCCAGTCACGGGTTTCTTGTTGTCTGAGACATCTCCTCTTTTAAAGGGCATTTCCGTCGTTTTTATCGGTACATTTTGTCTCTAGTTCATATTTATTTCCAAAGGTGTTCCTGCCCCTTCCTTGCACAATGAGTCAACCCTTGTAACAAAGATTTAAAAGGAGAAAAAAGCAGTTCAGCAAAACTAACAGACACTAGGACTGATGGTCTACTCTCCCACTTTGATATTTGCACATCTGTCTAATGAAGATGAGGTGCATTTTTTTCAGCTCTTCTCTGAGGCTCTTTGTCAATTACCAATGAACATAGTGTTCATCCCACGTATGTTGAAGTCACTGTGTATACTGTCTTCCTGATTCTGATTATTTCCTTCTGTATCAGTTCATTTAAGTCTCTCCGTGTTTCTCTAAATTCTTCATATTCATCACTTCTTATAACATATGGCCACTGACAACATAGCTTAAGCCACCTCCTTACTGGTCTTGCTGCTTCTTCCTACTCTATCTATGCTACACACAGCAGCAAGAATCATTTCCTAACATTACTTTCATCAGTTTCTCCTACTACTCAAAGGTTTGCATTAGCTTTCTAATATTCCTTGCATAAATTTCAAATTCCTTACCAGAACTTACTATTAAGGCCTTAACATATATTCTCCCTACCCCACAAATAAATCTCTCGGTTCGATCTCTTCTTTCAAATAAATGTCTCCCTTCTTCTCCCCCAACGTGTGCCTCACTCTTCCTGCTTCCACGTTCTCAATTTCTGCCAATCTTCCCAAGTGGGATTCTTGTTTCGAGAACAGGACCCTCGCTATTCTCACAATTCAGTGCCGGACAGACTACCTTTCAACTACTCTCTCCATATCTTGTATATATATATATATATATATATATATATATATATATATATATATATATATATATATATATATATAGTTGTTTCTACATTGTCTCCTCATTAGAATGTGAGCTCTTTGAGATCAGGGACCATACATTTGTCTTCCCTTGTATCCCCAGCACTTATCCCAGTACCTGGCATTCAGCAAGCACTTAATAAATGCTTGTTGACTGAAATTAAGACTTAGAGCTGGAAGGAATCTTAAAGGGCTAGCGTGACTCCTTCATTTATTTACAAAAAGTTTCACTGATGTCTTTTTTTACATCATGGTCATTTCCGGATACACACCCTGTTCCACTTAGGAAGCCTTTCCAAGTTATAAAGAAAAACAGTTAAATAAAACCAACTGGGTAAGTGACCCAGTCTGATAGTATACGTATGCATCATTCTGCAGTCTCCCTGCTTCTCCGAGAAAAGGAAGGAAGTATACTTCCTCTTTTCTTCTCTGAGGTTGAACGGTCATTCTAAATACACAGTGTATGGCTTCAAGTTAGTGGTCTTTTCTTTTATATTACTGGATATGGAGTTTTTTGGGATCTACTTATTTCAGTCTCCATGTCCATACCAATCTTCTCATGTTCCTCATGTTTTATAGTTGTCATTTCTTAGCGTACAATAATTCTGTGCATAACATTTGTTTGACCATTCCCTAACTGATGGACACCCGCTTTTTTTTTTTTACAGGTTTTAGCAACCACAAAAAAAATGCAACTATGAATACTTTAGTAAATATGGGGTCTTTCTTTTCATCTTTGACCTCCTTGGTGTACATATCCAATGGTGGAATCTCTAGGTCAAATGTAATTTCAAGCCCCTCATTTAATAGATAAGGAAACTACATGTCTGGAGAGATGAAATAACATACCCAAGATTACCTGGGTAATAACTGGCAGAAGCAAATTATTCAAAGGCCATTATACCATGGTTATCTATCCTTTCCACCACCCAAACTCCTTGAGACCCAGCTCCTCCAGGAAGGCTTTCTCATCTGAAAACCTCTGGCTCTGGTCATCCTAATCCTTGCTATTTTACATCTATATTTCTGTCTAACTGTTAAATCTGCATTTATGTACATACTTTGCTTTTACACATACTTTAGACTCTCATACGTACATGTTTTGGAAGTGACCATTAGACCGTAAGAAAGCATAACTGATCATGGCTAACCTTTCTCTGTAACTCACAGATACACTGTTCTGGACTAAGTCAACCTTATTGATATTCTCTAGCTGAGTCCTCCCCAGGAGAAAGCTGGGTATTCTCTTGGATATCCCAGGATCTCTCTTCACTCTTACCCATTAAAAAAATCCACCTCACAAAACAAGCAAAATACATTATTTTTACTGATTTACATGTTGATTTTGTAACCTATGTTTATTGGTCCTGTCTGGGCATACACATCCAACTGCATTTGTGTGGCTTACTCTAAGTCTTTGCATTTTTTAGACCTGCCCTTTTCGACAGAGATAAGATGGCTTTTCCATAATCCTTTATTTTACCCAGGTCAGTAAGTTCTCCTTCCAGATTATGTGGTTTTAGCATAATACCTAGGAATATAATGTGAAAACAGCTAGTCTTTTTCCAGTCCAGAGGAACACCCTCTCCCCCTCAAGAAACTAGACCAAAGACAAATATGATCAATTCATTTTAGGGTTGGCCAGGTTCCAGCTCATCGTCCTAAGAAGAAACCCCTGAAACAGCCTCTGCATCATCTCCAAACTTACAATGGACATCTCTGTATTCTACATCAGAAATCCCACGGCTTTACTGAGCTGTCCCCAAGCAATAGGGAACAAGTACCATTTATCTTGACCATTCATCCAATAATTTCTATTGGGTTTTGATGCTACCTTGTTAACAGTCAAGGAGAGGATGAATGCAGAAATCTCCATGGCCAGGTCACTATTCTTTTCGTTTCTCTCAATCTGCTTCTCCATCCCTCTCATCTTGTTGCTTCAACGTTATCAATCTACTCTGTTCATTATGTTTCATCTTGGTTACAGGGATGACATAGGCTCTGATGGCTGGTTTGCCCTGAAGAGCAAGAGACTTCGGTCCCAGCTAGTGCTGCCAAAGGAGCACACCAGCTCCATGCCACAGTCATTGGTAAGAATCTGAATGACACAGTTAGCCATGTCACCACGAATGGCAAGAGAACGAAAGTGGTCAAAATCATGGCGGCCTAGCTTTCGAAGGCGCCTGGCAGCCGCCCGGTAACACTTCCAAGGCTGTGGTTCAACCAGGAGGTAGCGGGAGCGAGAGGCAAGATGGGCCAGGAATGCAAGTAGGCCATTGTCCCCATGGTTCAGATGGATCCACATGGTGATGGACATACAGAAGACTATATCAAAGGCTGAGCGGCCAAACTGGTTCAGGAAGGAACTCAAAAGGGGCTCCCGGGTCTGGGGATCCATGATGTCCAAGGTAACAAAGGACATAGTTGCAGGGAAGGGGCAGTCCTTCTCAGCTCGATCCACCAGGACAGGGTCAATGTCACAGCAAAGGAAGCGGAGGTCTTTAGTGGAAAGCGGACAGATCTCTCCCTCTTCAAGCGAGAGGAAGTGTCTGTATAGAGCAATACTCAGCTCCTGTGGAAATCCAAAAGAGCACTGTCATTTTTCAGCCTCTCCTTAGTGAGTGGTTAGTGAAGAAAACAGCTCCCCCTTCCCTAGAGCACATCAACCTTGCCACCACTGCATTTCATTCAAAAGGAGAATAAGATTTGTAGCCCCAGAAGGCAGAATTAGGAGCAATAGGTGAAAGCTGCAGACAGGCTGATTTTGGCTCAAAGTAAGGAAAGAATTCCTAACAATGTAGAGCTATCCCAAAGCACAAAGAACTGTCTCAAAAAGTCTGGTATTCTCTTTCACTAGAGGTCTTCTAGTGAAGGCTGGATGACCATTCCTTCAGGATGTATGAGATTGGGTTAGATAGCCCCGTGAACTCTGAGATTCTGTGAAATGATTCTGGTATTAATTTATCAGATCTTGGGGTATTACTAAAGTACTTTCCACACTTGCAAATAAGAAGTTGACTTGGTTCAGCAAGCAACAGATACTTCAGCTGCGATTTACTGGTTTACTCTTTGAACTAACCTAAGCTACAACCTGAGAACAGGCATCCTGCACAGAGTAGACTTTTCTGTTTACGTTCTCGGTGCCCTCCAGTGGACACACAATGTCATGAACTGTCTGTAATTTCTGAGACTGGAGGGTTAGGTTCTTTAGGGAAAGGCTCCACCCAAGGAGCTGAGTGAGACATCTTCTAGGAAGACACTAAAAATAGTAATTCATGTTTATGTAATGCTTAAAGTTTACAAAACATTTTCCTCACAACAATCCGAGGAGGTAGATACTACACTATAGTTGTTGTTCAGTCACGTCTGACTCTTCGTGACCCCATTTGGGGTTTTCTTGGCAAAGATACTGGAATGGTTTGCCATTTCCTGCTGCAGCTCATTTTACAGATGAGGAAACTGAAGCAAACAGGATTAAGAGACTTGCTCAGGGTCACACTGCTCTTAACTGTCTGAGGCCAGACTTTAACTCAGTTCCTCCTCTAGGCCCAGCACTCTATCCTACCTGCCTCAAACATTATTACTCTCATCTTAACTGATGAGGAAACAGGCTCAGAAAAGTTAAATGATTCCTCAGTATTATGCAGGCAGTAAAAGTCAAGTCTGGGACTTTTCTACTACATTTTCTACTACTCCTCACTGCCTCAGAGGAGTGTGGCTCCTCATGCAATGCTAGAACGGGAAGGACCTTGGAGCTGACCTCATCCAACCCCCTAATTCCACAGATGAAGGTACTAACATCCAGAGGAGTGAATGACATGCCAAAAGTTACACAAACAGTAAACAGCAAAGCCAGAATTCAAACCCAGGTCCTCTAATGAGGACAAATACTATATTCTTTCCACAGCTCCACTGTGATCATCTACATTTATTCCATCATTTCATTAAAATTAGCTTTCACCTCTTTCCTATGAAATCCAACAATTGGTGGGTTTTAGACATCTTAGTGTGTCTCTGAAGCCTTGGGAACACAGTCCAGGACACACATACTGATACACTGGGTCTATTCATCTCCATTGGCTATCTTCCCCATTAGATCACTGTCATTCACTTTTTAAATTAATAGCACTACTCAACCCTGCAGACCACCACCTTGGGCTCAATTTTTTTACTCCTGGCTTCTTAGACTCCACATGGGGGACAACATGAGGTAAGTAGGAAGAACTGATCTTGCAGTTGGAGAGTCTTGGGTACAAGTTCCAATTCTGTCATTTACTAGCTTTGTGGCTTAGCCATGTCTTTTCATCTCTCAGGGACTCAATTTCCTCATCTGTAAGGTAGGGATAATAACACTTGTACTACCTACCTCCAAAAGTTATTAGGATTAAACTAGAGAATGTATATAAAAATGCTTTGTAACCATAATGCACTCCAGGATTATCATTATGGCCAATTAATTGAAGTGCTGATATGTATGGGGTTACAAGTGTTCTCTAACTCTCCCCTCAAATACTCTCACACCTAGTCCTCTCCCCTCCAGAACCCTACATCCTAATGATCAACCTAATGACAATATGTCCAATGCACCATTTCTCAAATCTCTTCATTTCCAGTTAATCCACTGGTCCATAGCAACAAGGTCCCTATCTTCTACTCCAGGTGTCAAATATCATGGGCCCCTTGAGAGCCAGATTAAAATGTAATTTGGGAAATACTTCACAAAATAAATAAAAATACAGTAAAATGTAGATAACATTACATTTTAAAACTCAGTCAATCTGTGGCCTTCAGGGATCCTTGTGTACAGATTAGTGGACTCCTGTTTCTGTTTGAGCTTGACACCAATGTTCAATTCCATACCACACTCTGTTCTGAACCTTGGGCTTCTCAAATACAAACCCTTTAGCCTATGTCCCAAGACTTTCCCAACAGTGCCTTCCTGTCTCACTGTACTCTGGTTCAACCTCACCGTTTCCCAAAATTTGCCTTTGTGCTTTCATGCATATCATTCTTCCTGCATAGAATTCATTCTCCCCTCCTGGGGATCCCACCCTACTACAAGTTTTATTTCTCTTGTTTTCAAAAGAGAAAGGAAGGTTCATTTTTCTCTTCAAGGTCAAGCACTTTGGAGTATGTGTTGAGATAAGGAAGTGGGAGGAGGAAATGACTTTTTGGGAATGTATATCGCAGCATTGGTTCCACTACAATTTTTCCAGTGGTAGCAGTAAAAAGGTTTTTAAAAGGGTCATGAACGTATTAGAGGTATGATTAGAATAAAATTATACCCACTTCAGGGCAGCTAAGTAGCACAGTGGATGGAGTACCAGGCTTGGGAGTCAGGAAGACTTATCTTCATGAGTTCAAATCAGGCCTCACTCTTATTAGCTGGGTGACTCTGGGCAAGTCACTTAACTGTGTTTACCTCAGTTTTCTCATCTGCAAAATGAGCTGGAGGAGGAAATGGCAAACCACTCTAGTATTTTTGCCAAGAAAACCCCAAATGGGGTCATGGAGAGTTGGACATGACTGAAATGACTCAAACAACAAATACCCACTTCGAGGATTCCCTAGCAAAATTCACAACCACTCAAGAGTTTGGCCTAACAATACAATATTCTTTACCCAAGTGGATGATATAGCTGGATGGGCAATCAGTCCAATGAAACAGTTCATCAATTCACATATCTTGGACAGACACTGCAGAAAGGCAACTAACTGGGCCCAGAATTGAATAGGAGGAAGAGAACAGGTGAATAGGATGGACTGCATTTGGGAAATTATACATCAATGCCAACGATCTTAAGCTGCTCCCCTGAAACAACAACAACAAGTTATCTTGTTAACGTTAGTATTCTACGAATAACTGAAAATCATGGAATACCACGGCCACTTTAGAATCAAAATTTAAGTGATCCAAAGGACTATGAAAACATAGGAGGTGGGAAAGCTGCAGTATCTTTCCAAGCAAGAAGTTCCATAAAAGATATCAACCAAAAAAGCATGACCAGAAAAGAATGTGGGCCAGTCACAGTGGGATAAACTGCCACACTGATCCCAATAGCACAGAGGGAAGAATTACTCTATAGAGGATTGAACAGAAGACACAAGAATCCAACAGGAACAGAAGGCAAGGACAGGTCATCTCATGGCACTACTGGAGACAGTAAATACATCCATTGCACGAAGCTGGGTCTCAGACTGCTGTCTGATGAATTTACAAGTGAAATTTGGACACCCCTCATCCCACAGTGCTGCTACTCCTCACAAATTCACTCCTCCTCACCTTAGCTTGGTACTATTCTAATACAACATCATGCCAGCAAATCACTTCAGCTAGGCCTTGTGCTCCCCAGCTTTCAGCAAAGGCCATGCTTAAGGACACGAACTGTACAAAAATCCCATTATTATACCTAGGATTCCTTCCTGGCAATAAAAACACCTATACAATTGCCTGTTGATGAGCAGGGAAGGTGGATTCTCCTCACTCCAGTTCATCCTCCACTAAGCTGTCAAAATGATCTTAAAGCAGGGGTATGACCACGTCACTCCCTTCGCCCCCTCTTCAATAAACTCCGGTGGCTCCCTGTCGCCTTAAGGATGAAATATAAAATCCTCTGACTTTCAAAGCCCTTCCTACCTTTCCTGTCTTCTTACACCTTACTCCCCTCCTCCTCGTCTGTTCTAGTGGCAATGCCTTCCTTACTGTTGCTCAAACAGCAGACACCATCCCCTCACTTCTAATTTTCAGTGGCGATCCCCACATCTGGGACTCTCTCCCTTCTCATCTCCCGATAATGGTGGAGCTGGAAAAACCAGCCTAAGATGCATACTAGTTGTGTTGTGCCACCTTGGGCAAGTCACTTAACCTGTTTGCCTCAATTGCCTCAACTGTAAATGAGGATAACAATTGCACCTACTTCCCACTCAATCAATAAGCATTTAAAGTGCGCCTACTACGTACCAGGCACTGTGCCAAATGTTGGGGGATACAGAGGCAAAACACAGTCCCCGCTCTGGAAGAGCTCACAGCCTCTGCGTTTGTAAGTGCCTAGCACATAGGACGTTTTTAAATACTTGTTGACTTGTCTCCAAGGGATTAGTAAGGAAAAAGATCTCAGGAAGGGACTGGTCATACAAACGGCTGAGAGAGCGGACCCCTTAAATGACCACGACACGTGGCCCCGGCAACGCCTTCAGGCAGCTTTTCCTCCCCCAGTCCAGGGAAGGGGCCCGAGCATGCGCAGAGCTCTCCAGTTACTCACCCCGGAGTTACAGCCCACATCGAGCGCCAGCAGCGGCCGAGGATCGGGGCCTCCCGGGGGAAACAGCCGCCGCAGCAGTGCCGCGGGCAGGAGGCGAAGCCGCTGCTCGGGAGGGTGGAAGCGGGAGTAACTGGGGAAGTTTCCGTACGGGGCGGCTCCGGGCTCCAAGAACCTTGGTTTGGGTGTCCCCGCCTCCTCATCGGTGGCGGCCTCCGCCACCGGCAAGATGGGCGCCGCCATTGGCTTGAGTCCACAACGGTTGGATCCCCGGGAAACCGGAAAGCGTGGAACTGTTGGACCAGGGCACTTTAGTTCCGGGCTGCGCAAGCGTATATTCTTGTGCGTGCCCTCCTTCCAGCTAAAGCTAGAGCGATTGCATAATGGAAACAAAGTGGTTTCTTCCTGGTCTGCTTTATCCTTAATTCGAATGCTAGTGACCTTTACCGCAAGCCCACCATCTACTCCTTCACAAATTACTAACAGGAATAGAATGAATGAGTGAATGAATGAATTGTTTTGGTGTGTGCCTCTCCTGACCCATTATTTCAGGAAGGCTTCAGCCATGCGTGTTTATATAGTCACTATTCCTCGGTCTCATTGGAACTCTGGTAGGAAAAAATACGGTGGGAACCATAGTTCTTTTGGAAGGAAGTGGTCTGGGTGAATGAACGGAGTTACACTTAAAATACTCTAATGGATTTATAGTCTCATCAGTTTGGGAATTCCAGCACCATGCTTGGAATGGGGAAGACTCATCTTCTGAGTTCAAATCTGGCCTCAGACACTTAAGCTGTGTCACTTAAGTCACTTAACCTTGTTTGCCTCAGTACCTCATCTGAAAAATGAACTGGATAAGGAAATGGCAAACCACTCTAGTATCTCTGCCCAGAAAATGGGGTCACAAGCACACCGAAAGGTGGCCCAAGTGGGGTCACAGACACATTGAAACGACTTAATGACAACTTATCCATACTTGAGAATCCTGTGCAATAATAATAGCAAAGATTTATAGAGTGCCTTAAGATTCTCGAAACACTTTACATATATTATTAGAGCCTCAAAACAATCATATTAGGTATATATAATTATTATCTCCATTTTACAGAGGAGGGAATCTGAGGTTGAAGTGGTTGAGTTGACCAGGGTCATGTAGATCATAAAAAGTGTTCAAGTCAGGGCTATTCTAATTACGACACTCTTACCACACAACTCTTGCCACATGTCCTTCCATAAGTTCATCACAGAGGGTCCACCCAGTGTTCTGGAGACCTTCTTTAATAGTTCCTGACATTTCTAGCATATCAGTGAAGCTTTCCGGCAGTCCACTCGTTATTTCTTGCCCTCCCTACATGACTATATTTCATCTTAGTCTGATGACATTTATTATTCTTGTTCTTATTCATTAATTCTGTATTGCAGCTTGCACACACCCACTATCATTCCGTAGTGTCTCTATATAATAATTTTTAATTCTTCAGAGACTGGTTGTATTCCTTGTCTTCCTGCCAATGAGGAACCCCTGTAGAATATTGGTATTTAAAATACAGGCCTTTGTTTCCAAAGGAAGCTTGGAATCATTAAAAGAGAGTTTTGTGATTTTCCAAGGGCAATCCTGCCTGCCCTCCTTCACTTGGAATTATGTCCAACTATAGGAACAACTCATTGTCCATCTGTATTGTCATGGACATACGGACTGATGGGCAAGCTCTGTAGGTTTTATCCAAATGTGTGTCACAAACTTTCCTGAGTGGTTACAGGAACTTACCAACCACATAGAAACTCTTTTCATCATGGAATTTGTTCCAGATCTTCATCACAATAGTAGACAACTTTGGTGAGTACCACATGACATATGGAATGGTCTCTGGTGCTCCAAAATGGAACAAGATAAATAGGTTACAGTAGGGCCTACAGAAAAAGTGGAGTATAAATCCTTCACAGTGTCATACCTGGGGTCTCATACCCCATAGGGTCTCATACCCCTGGGGTCTCATACCTCATACATAGGCTGTGAGGTACCTTCACTCATTCTTTGGGTTTAACTCATTCCTTCAATGTGCTTGCATACTATCAGGTCTACATTCCCAGAAATCCACCAGCACCAGCACCACCATCACCACTACTACCATGTTATATTCAAACTCTCTGTTAAAGAAAATATGCTTCTCCTATTAATTCCTTTAGCTCTTGAGTGCCTATCCAATGGTTTTTGATCTATATAATCAGCTCACAAGGCAATACATACAAAGTGTGATATTTACGTAACTAGCCATCTGAAGTAATTAAACATAACCATTTACTTAGTTAAATGAGAGATAGATTAAAGCAAATGCATGAACAGTGAAATACATCACAATGCATATAAACCCAGCTCAATGCTCTTCTACCAATGCACAGTAGCTATGGTGAAGTAGATGCATGTTATTAGGATAACTCATTCTAGATTACATGCTGACACATTATCAGTCCATCCCTGATCATTTGCACCACACTGAAAGTACATCTGTGCTCACTGCTTGACTGTTGATCCATAGGCCTGACACAGAAATGCTTATTGATTTGATCCTCACCACTATTATGCAGTTGAAGAAATCCTTTTCTCTGCTGGAATAAAACATTAGCTCCTAATATGAATAGCAGGTCTCTTTAAGCCAGACAACTGCCAAGCTCATCCAACCAGCTATCTCTGGAGGTATACAGACCAGGCCAATCAGTTCCTCATTCACCTGCTGCCTAATGATAATGGAACTCACAGCAACACAATTCAGGTTGAAGCCAGCTCACCCGGGTGCCACAGAAATTCCCAAACCCTCTCCCTTTTCTTTATGCCAGGGGTGCTAATAGATAAGAAGCCCTTCTGGAAAGCTTTACCTTTTTTTTACCTGTGGGTGGTGCTAAAGAGCAACAGTCAACGGTGGAACTCCTGAAATCAGAGCTCCTCTCTCTGACCAATCAGGAACTGCTCATTCTGAAGCCATCTTTCTGGTAACTGGTGCACACAGCCACAGTTCTTAGAGCAGCTTTTTATCACCCGCTGTTCTATTTTCACATCTCCTTAGGTTTCTTTATTTCCTTTGCTGTAATCTCTTTCCTTCTGCTTAGTGGCTCAAATGAGAGCCTCCTGAGTCTCAGTGACTCAGTTTTTTACTTAAAAAGTCACAACTCCCCAGTTTTCTCCTGTCAAGTCGATAGTCCCTTTAAAATTACACCTCAATCTCCAAATATTTATAGGATTTTTTTTTAATTTTACCCTCGTTAGTCATAAAACATCTATATGCAAATTAGACCACATATCCCACAGAACCCCCTGTTCTCTGAAGTTCTCAGCTTGTTCTATCTCTCTGATGACTTTGAAACTGTGTCTTTACATGTGCATTGCTCAGATTTTCAACAAAATATCATTCACTGCCTCATTATGGCATTAATTTTTTTTACCCCATGCAAGGGAGACAGCTTGTTGACTACAAATTCAGATGATTTTCTCTCCCAAAGTGTGCAAATCCTGTCTGAAAGCGGTTTCTTCATATGCTTATTTTCATATGTACATTATACATATTAAATATTACAAATTTACATATTAAATACATATGTATTAAAATCACCTATATTCAAATACATATTAAAATAGAGTTCTTTTTCCACTAACATCAAAATGTTCATGCATAACCGTGGCAATATCCTACACCCTCTGACAATATAAATTTTATCATTTATACAAAAATATTTTTTCCTGCCTTTTTCATCATTCATGACAAATGATCATTCATTCCTTATGAAAAGGGCCTTAAAGACAGGATACCTTGTAGGAGTACGCATGTCCCCGTTTTATCCCTCTCTTGGTGTTAATGATCAGAGGATGACAAAATCATTGGATGAGGGTTATTTCTGTGTCTATGTTTTTCAAAGAATCTTAAATTATTTTTACATATGGATAGGAGACACCTTTTTTGGAAATGAGCCTTTGAAGAGGTCTTTTACTCTAGTGAATCAAATTATTATTCACAATTAACAAATAGTAAACACAAGGAGATCTTGTATTCTTTCTATCTTTCAGTCAAATGTAAAATGGTAAAGTTGTGGTCCATTGTTGGATAGTATTCATGAAAGCCTCCTTGTTCTGCACTAACGTTTTCATTGAGGGTGTCCTCAATGTATGTATAAACTCACTTAAAGATTTCATATGGGTGGGAGAGTAGTCATGTATTAGTTGTAGGTAGTTGCTGATGTTTTCTCAGTCACTTTTTTGTGACTCTTAATAAGTAAGGCCAGAGATTCCCCTCCCCACTTCTTTAGATACTTTAAATATTGAAATTTTTACTTCTCTCACAATTGTGTCTCCTCCAGCAGAGATATCTTCTATATTCACTTAGTACAGTCCAACTGCTTTTGCCATCTTTATTCCCCTCTGATACTGATCCTTGCTATGGGCAGGGGAATAAAGCTCAATTGGATTTGAGTATAGGCAATTGTGCAAACAACTATATGTGAATATAGTCACCCTGTACCTGCTGTGGATAGATTAATTCAGGTAGATTTGGTTGAAATAATATATAGCCTCTTGGTGTAATCCGCACCCAAATTCAAATTTTTGCAACAGTAATGGGGTGCTTGTGCTCGGACCCCAGCCCTAGGCCTATATCTCTCCCCAGCCTAAAGACCCTGTCTCGGCAATAACTCATGAGTGGGCCCAGTGAGGCAAACTATCTCTCCCTGTTACAAGAACAAGCTGACCTCTGTAGAATTTCCCTTGTGTGAACAGGACTATCTTGTACCAGCAGAATTATCATGCACTGATTCCACAGTTACTGTGTGTGATCCAGAGGTCAATTCCCAAGGCTATCTTGTTACAGATTTAGACGTACAGATGTACAGACCCCTTAGAGGCACCCTCCCCCCTTCCCAGGCCATGCCAGTTATGAATGATGCCTGTGCCCAAGGTACAAAAACTGCATGTTCACCACCTGATTAGCATACTTACCACACAATTCACTGTGCTTTTTCTATATAAGCTTTAGTATCACTCCTGTTAGATTGCAAGTTCCCTAAGGGAAAAGATAGCAAATAGCATGCTTCAATCTGCATTCAAGCTCCATAGTTCTTTCTTTGGATGTGGATAGCTTTTTCCATCAGGAGACTTTTGGAGATGTCTTAGATCCTTGCATTGCTGAGAAGGGCTAAGTCTATCAAAGTTAGTCATCACACAACATAGCTGTTACTGTGTACAACGTTCTCCTGGTTCTGCTCACTTCACTCAGCATCAGTCCATACAAATCTTTCCAGGTTTTTCTGAAGTCTGCCTGCTCATCATTTCTTATAGCACAATAGTATTCCATTACTTTCATATACCACAATTTGTTCAACCATTCCCCAATTGATGGGCATCCTCTCAATTTCCAATTCTTTGCCACCACAAAAAAGAGCTGCTATGAATATTTTTGTACATGTGGTCCTTTTCCCATTTGTATGATCTCTTTGGGATATAGCCCTAGAAGTGCTATTGCTGGGTCAAAGGCTATGCACATTTTTATAGCCTTTGGGGCATAGTTCCAAATTGCTCTCCAAAATGGTTGAATCATTTCACAACTCCACCAACCATGCATTAATGTTCTAATTTTCCCACATCTTCTCCAACATTTATCATTTTTCCTGTTTTGTCATGTTGGCCAGTCTGATAGGTGTTGAGTTATGTCTTGAAGGAAGAGAGAGAGTTTATGATGCAGAGGTGAGGAGGAAGTACAGTCCAGGCATGGGAAAGAGCTGTAAGGTCAGAAATGGAGTGTTATGTGTGAGGGATAGTAAGTAAACAATATGCCTGCAAGGCATGATGACAGTATGGTGACAAAATTGAATTCCATCCATATTTCTATAGCTATGACAGTCATAAATCCCTGTTCTTTTAGATAGATAACACCAAGGCTCTATAAGTAGAGGGCCAAATGACAAAAACAAAAACTCCTTCCATTTACATAGCCTTTTTAAGTTTTACAGAGCACTTTCTTCACAATAACCCTGTGAAGTAGATAGTGTAAATATTATTATTATTATTATTCCCATTATAAGAATGTAGCAAATGTTTCTGCTTCATCTTTTCGGTCCTAGGACCTTAGGGCTCAGAAAGTTTTCCTCAAAGGGAAACAGATGGAACAGTATTTGTGAGACATACTGCTAATATCAATCAATCAATAAACATTTATTAAACACCTACTAAGTGTCAGGCACAGTGCAAAACTCTGGGGACATAAAAAGAAGCAAAAGACAGTTCCTGTTCTCAAGGAGCACGCAATCTAATGGAAGAGACACCAAGCGAAACATATACAAAGCAATCTATACACAGGATAATTGGGGGTAATTAACAGAGGGAAGGCACTAGAATTAAGAAGGGTTGGGGAAGGCTTCCAGTAAAAGATGAGATTTTAGTTGGGATTTAAAGGAAGTCAGGGAGGTCTGTAGTTGGAATAGAGGAGGGAGAGCATTCTGGGTATGGAAGACAACCAGAGAAAATGCCCGAGAGCTGAGAGATGGAGTGTCTTGTTCGTGGGCCAGCCAGGAGGCCAGCACCACTGGAATGAAGAGAGACAGCTCTGATCCTCTCTGGAAAAGAGAGGACAGCGGAAGCTACCCTGCTCTGAGTGAGCTTTAGGAATGACGAAAGGGGAAGAATATTAAAACTTCATTTTTAGTTGAGAAAACATTAAGAAAGAATCAAGTAAAAAACTACTCGAAATAATAAACAACTTTAGCAAAGTTGCAGACTATAAAATAAACCCACATAAATCATCGCATTTCTATATATTACCAACAAAGCCCAACAGCAAAAGATAGAAAGAGAAATTCTGTTTAAACTTACTGTAGACATTATAAAATATTTGGGAGTCTACTTCCTGAAACAAATCCAGGAACTCTATGAACACAATTACAAAACACTTTTTACACAAATAAAGTCAGATCTAAATAATTGGAAAAACATCAGTCGCTCTTGGGTAGGCCGAGCTAATATAATAAAAATGACAATTCTACCTAAGCTAATTTACTTATTCAGTGCCATACAAATCAAACTACCAAAAATTATTTTATAGAGCTAGAAAAAATAATAACAAGATTCACTTGGAAGAACAAAAGGTCCAGAATATCAAAGGAACTAATGAAAAGAAATGCAGGGGAAGGTGGCCTAGCAATTCCAGATCTTAAATTGTATTATAAAGCAGCAATCATCAAAACTGCTTGGTACTGGCTAAGAAATAGAGTGGTGGATCAGTGGAATAGGTTAAATATGCAAGACACAGTAGTCAATGACTATAGTAATCTATTATTTGATAAACCAAAGACCCCAGCTTCTGGGATAAGAACCACTCTTTGAAAAAAACTGCTGGGAAAACTGGAAAAGAGTATGGCAGAAACTAGGCATAGACCCAAATCTCACACCATATACCAAAATAAAGTCAAAATGGGTTCATGATTTAGATATAAAGGCTGATACTATAAGCAAACTGGGAGAAGGAATAGTTTACCTATCAGATCTATGGAGAACAGAAGAATTCATGACCAAACAGGAGATAGAGAACATTATGAAAAGCAAAATGGATAATTTTGATTACATTAAATTGAAAAGTTTTTGCACAAACAAAGCCAATGCAACTAAATTAGAAGGAAGGTAGAAAATTGGGAAAGAATTTTTACAACCAGTTCTCTGATAAGGCCTCATTTCTAAAATATATAGAAATTAAGTCAAATTTATAAGAACAAGCCATTCCCCAATTGATAAATGGTCAAAGGATATGAACAGACAGTTCTCAGATGAAGAAATTAAAGCCATCTATAGTCATATGAAAAAATGCTCTAAATCATTATTGATTAGAGAAATGCAAATCAAAACAACTCTGAGGTACCACATCACACCTATCAGATTGGCCAACATGACAAAACAGGAAAATGATAAATGTTGGAGAAGATGTGGGAAAATTGGAACACTAATGCATTGTTGGTGGAGTTGTGAAATGATTCAACCATTTTGGAGAACAATTTGGAACTATGCCCAAAGGGCTATAAAAATGTGCATACTTTGACCAGCAATAGCACTTCTAGGGCTATATCCCAAAGAGATCATACAAATGGGAAAAGGACCCACATGTACAAAAATATTCATAGCAGCTCTTTTTGTGGTGGCAAAGAATTGGAAATTGAGGAGGATGCCCATCAATTGGGGAATGGCTGAGCAAGTTGTGGTATATGAATGTAATGGAATACTATTTTGCTATAAGAAATGATGAACAGGCTGACTTCAGAAGAAACCTGGAAAGACTTGTGTGGTCTGATGCTAAGTGAAATGAGCAGAACCAAGAGAATGTTGTACACAATAATAGCCACATTGTACGATGACTAATATTGATAGACTTAGTCCTTCTCAGCAATACAAGGATCTAAGACATCTCCAGAGGCCTCGTGATGGAAAATGCTATCCTCATCCAAAGAAAGAACTATGGAAGTTGAATTGCTATTTTTTTCTCTTCTGTTGAGTTTTGTTTCCTCTTTCTGGTGGTTCCTCCTATTGGTTTTAATTTTTACTTACAACACCACTAATGTGAAAATACATTTAATAGGAATGTAAATGTATAGCCTAAATCATATTGTGCACCGTCTTGGGGAGAGTGGTGGGGAGGAAGGGGGAGAAAAATTTTAAAGTCAAAAGCATATGGAAGTGATTATTGATAAATCAAAATAAATTAATAAAATGAAAAAAAGAAAAAAAACATTAAGAAAGGAAAATATTCTTCCAGTCTACAGTCTTTCCCAGACTTACCTGAAAAAAAGAAATATTAACAGTACTTAATCAAACTCCTTAGGAAACAAAACCTTCCCCCAAATCACTGTCCCCTCCCTTTGCTTATACCCAACCCCTTTCTTTTAGGAAAGTATGTGGAAGGTTAAATAAAGGGCTACTATAGGTAATACACACAGTCGGTTGGTTGGTGGTTGTCCTTCATTCTTGAGGAAGACCAAAATTGTTGCCTGCAACCAGATAGTACACGGAACGGAAAGGCATGAAATAAAACATGAAGATGTGGGCCAGGCGGAGCAGTAAGAACTGACTCAGTTTACTCATCTTGAGGGTATAGGATATATAGAGAAAATCCATCCTAACATCAAAGGGTCCTCCCCGTGAGACAGTCCCCGAAACATCTGCTAAGGATGTGATAACATACATTTCCTCCTTATCAGAGTTCCTAGACAGCATTGTAAATTCCAGGCTTTTTCCTGTATAGGCCTATATAGAGGAGTGAATATGTAAATCTAAGGTTCAAAGAGTGAGAAGAAATGTCTCAGGAGCTTCCTAGCAGGGAGAGATTTGGAGAGCCCTGCTTCTTAATTATTGAACCCTTTGGGTTAAAGCCTAGGCAAAGGTCAAACTCTGTCCTGGATCTTAAACCCATATCAGACTCTTAAGAGCGGCCCTCAACACAAAATGACATCACTATGCTAGAATCAAGTTTTAGTGTGCCCAACTGTGACTGATCAGACCAATACAAGCTCAGAATGCTCTACCACAGGCTGGGCACAAGTAGTCTGTATGAACATTTGGGGTTGTTTCTCTAAATTTGCACATCCAGCATTTCCTGTGAGCTGTTTCAATTCTGCTTTGCTCATAGATGACAGCGCTTTCTCTGATGTGGGCACACCATGCTGAGTGGTCCTGTGCCAGAGTCTCACCTGTCACGCAGTAAGTTCCAAAGTTCTTAAGAGAGACTTTGAGAGTGTCCTTTTATTACTTCTTCTGACCACCACATGAACACTTACCCTATGTGAGTTCTCCATAAAATAATCTTTTTGGCAAGTGTATGTTTTGCCTTCAAACAATGTGACCAGCCCATCAGAGTTGTGCCCTGTGAAGCAGAGTTTTAATGGCTGGCAGTTTAGTTCAAGAAAGGATCTTGGTGTCTGGTATCTTATCCTGCCAGGTGACCTTCAGAATCTTCCTAAGAAAATTCAAATGGAAGCGATTCAGTTTTCTGGCATGGTACTGGTATACTGTCTGGGTTTCAGAGGCATGCAACAATGAGGTCAGCACAATGGCTCTGTAGACCTTCAGACTTGTAAGACTCATTCATTGATACTGTTATTAGCAATTTTTTTCAGATGGTTTTCTGAGTTATTGCAACACAGATGGGGGAATCCTCTTTGTGACCTGTCTAGAGAAGGTCTGGAGTCTATGAGGTGGATAACGTGAATTGCTCCTAGGCATGTACCACATCCCACTGTGGGATCCACTCTTAAGTATGGTACTGCACATCACATTTCCAATCTTTTCTGTCATTTCTGTGGGGAGTCCAATGAACCCACATGGAAAGAAACCACACGAAACTAGTGTTGAGGTCAAGTTCACTTTGGGGGTGGGATGCCATCTCTGTTTCCTTCTTCTTGTGTTCATGGATTCAAGCCTCTGCATTCCTCTCAGATGCACACATCACTCCTAGGTTCATCCAGGTCATCCATGGAGCAGAAGGTAGCTCAACTTCCTCACCTGCTCTTTATCATCAGGGTCTTTGCATTCGATGGCCATGATCCCTTCTTTTTCCCAGGTAAATATTCTTGTCTACTGTTTCTTCTCTCAGCAGATTCTCTGTAGGTACTTGCCCTTGAGTCTGGATGACCAGAGCTGATCTTTTACTTGGTTTGAAGAAATTAATTCAGGCTGTTTGCTGGAAGGTCGAATACTGAAGCTGAAGCTTAAATACTTTGGCCACATAATGAGAAGATGTTACTCATTAGAAAAGACCCTGATGTTGGGAAACATCGAAGGCTAAAGGAAAAGGGGATGGCAAAGGATGAGATGGACAGATAGTATCATGGAAACGATGAACATGAACTTGGACAGACTTCAAGAGATAATGGAAATATTAACTAAATAGAAGGCCTGGCATTCTATGGTTCATGTGGTCATAAAGAGTTGGATACGACTGAACAACAGAAAGCCTACACATGGGAAGGTGTCCTGGGGTTAGACTGATTTGAGTTTTTCCAAGTTCCATTATCCTTTGCAGCTTGAAAATCTCTCATAAATTGGTTTATTCTGACCAGCAGTGGATCACACTTCAAGCACTTTTGTTTCTCTTTAAGATGAGTTAAGCATGCCTGCAGTTCTTGGGGGGATATCTTATATCCTGAAATTCTCATTCTAGCTTAGCCACATTTGCTTCCTCAGGTTTTATTGTTCTCTCTATCAGTCTCTGCAAATGATTCTCTCTCCATATTACTGTAGTTTCACCTCTTGCATCTGTATTCCCATTGGCTGGAACATAATAGGGCTCAATCAATTCTTGTTGATTAAATTCCCTAATGGGTAAGTGGTCAAGTGAGAGGAACAACATAGCTTTCAAAAGAATTGAAAATTATTAATAACTATATAAGAGACTGTTCCAAATCATTTAATACTGAGAGAAATGCAAATTAAAATAACTTCGAGGTTTTACTAAATTGTTCAGTGCTCATGGTTCTAAGGGATTTATAGTGGTTTTCAGATTGTAGTTGGAAAGCTCAATGTTGTATGCTATAACCCAACAATCTAGCATGCTCTATTTATTTACATCTCTTCCTTTAAAACAAACAAACAACAACCACTGATTACTGTTCTTTTCACTCTGGGCACTCCAGTAATCTATATTTTTTAGGGTTTATACTCAATTCAGGCCGTATGAATTTATAATTGTTAATATGTTCCTTTGTAAGTGTTTTCATGTTTTATGTTTGCATGGATGGTGTTTCCTATTTCCTTTGACTCTCCTGTCTTGTACAGTTAGGTACCTAATAAATGTTGCCGACTGTCTCCTCTGTCTTGTACAGTTAGGTACCTAATAAATGTTGCTGACTGTCTCCCAGTCCTTTTCCCTTTCACCATAGTGCCTGCACTTACTTGATTTCCCTACCTGAAAACTCCCTAAGGGGTAGAGACCATGCTTCCTCTTCTGTAGATCATCTTACCAGGCAGCTGTGATGTGATGGAAAAACCACTGGGTTCAAATTCTGCCTCTGGCACCTAGTAGCTATGTGACTTGGGACAAGTCACTTAACATCTACAAGACTCAATTTTTTCATCCGCAAAATGAGACTATTGCTATTTGCATTACCTGACTCTCCAGACTGCGGCAATCCAATGAGAAAACAATAAGTGTGATTATTACTACAGAACTTTGAACACAAATATATTCAGAAGTGATGTACCTGTCACTGTCATGAGGAATGACTGAATTCTAAGCTCACTAGGGCCTGCAGGTGATCTGCCTTTTTCTCTTTCTTGTAATAATAGCTGAAAATAAGAATAATATACTTGAGAGTGTTAGCACTGTAGTGAAGCCAAGTGACTTGAAAGTGAATCACCTCTGTGGGCCCCATCCCCTTCCTGCATCATCCAGTAGCAGAGGTAGGAGACGGAGAGTAACACAAATCAATCAAGAGAAAAAAGTGTTGGGACCATAATTGCTTTTATTCTTGTCCCAGGGGCATTGACAGCCAATGGGAAGAAATTTAGGCAAATGAAGGGAACAAGTGTCGGCCACGGGGTAGACATCAGAGAAATTCAGGCAACAGAGAAATAAACGTATACAAGCTAGAGGGGTTTGCGGCATATCAGCCCTGATTCCTGATCCCAGGTCCTTAATCCACTTTCCCAGCTGTCAGTGCCTGACCGTATTACTCTAAGGTGCCACATGGGGGCAGCAAAGCTGTCAAAATCCATCCCTTAATAGTGAGAAACCTGAGATGCTGATGACTTTCAGGTAGGTATTGGGGAGGGTGAGGCAGCAACTTTTGAAGTGTCTCATCAGTAGGAAGAGATGGGGGAGGGAAATGGTCAGGAAACCTAATCAAGGAAACAGGATTCCTAGGGTCTCCCCTGCATGATCCTGAAGAAATCAAGATCTGCTATATTTTTAGCCTTTACTCAGCAGGACTGGACAGTAATTTATGCAGAGGATTTTGGTAGGAGTGACATCAGAGATTCCCATGAACTCTTACCTCCCAGCCTGGCTCTGGAAATATAGTCTCCCCCTCCCCTGGTTGGACTGGACTCTTGCCTGTGGTCAAGTTCTCAGGTACTCCTTGGTCTTTTAATAAAGTGTTCTGTCCTCAGCTCTATTTTTCACCCCCAACAAAAATGTGAGGTACAAAGGGGGGGGGCAGGAATGGCCCTTCTCCCTCTCCAGCCTATGGCACCTGCCCAGTTCTGATTTCTTGTAATCCTGCATTCCTGCTTCCTCACCCTTTCTCCTCAAAAGGTTCATCCAGGTGTTTCTGGGGCTTGTCTTTCATGACTACAACCAGCTCCTGTGTCTTTCCCCGGGGGAGGAAAAAAAACCTGGGAGGTGGGCTACCTGCATCCTTTTCTCTAATCTTGTAAACTTGACTCCTTTTTGGGCCTCAGTTTCTTTTCCCGAAATGCTGAGATCATTCAAAACTTCAGACTCCTTCCCATAGCACACAAAGGAATCAAGCACGTGGTTTTAGCTCAACAAACACAAAGAAAGGAACTGCAGTGATTCCCATGATTTCCACTGGTTTCTATATCCTAGTCACATTCTGATAGGGGTGTGTGTTTTTTTTGTTTGTTTGTTTGCTTTTAAACTGAGGATAGACTGGATCTCTCCCTAGATGTTGAGAACTCAATTCTGGAAAAATCTTTTGCTCCATTTTTGGGAAGTGAAGACTGAGAAAGCAAGAGATATCCCTACCAGCAGCAGCTAAATGACAAATCTTATTTTTCAATCATTTCAAGATCCAAAATTTCCTAGTACCTACCATTCTGGTCTCCAACACTCTAGTCTTTCATCCTGACGGGGAATCTGAGGCACAGAGCTTGGAGAAGACTTGTCTAACAACCAAGGATCCAATCCAGCCTCAGGCAGATGGGGCTGGGAGATCTCTCCATGGAAAGTAAAAGGGATATCAGAAGATTCGAATAATCAAAAAGGGCATCGATTTCCCCAGTGTTCCTGAGTGGGGAACATAGGTTCCCCAGGCCACATCTCACAAGCTACCCCACCCATTCTGATTCCCAGAGCTATAAACAGCATTTTTTTATGCCGGATTATACTTTGCAAAATGGGGCAAACAGGATTAAAAACACCCAGTTCCTCAGAAGGTAAGAATGAAACTCTAGGGCACAGTAAGGCCTCTCTGCTTTGGGTGGCATAGTTCACCTGGGGTGCCTATGGAAGAAGTACACCTTTAGGTGGCTTTCTGGTTTAACTGTTCTTGCTATTTGGTAATTAAACTTTTTTTTTTTTTGGTGAGGCAATCAGGGTTAAATGACTTGCCCAGGGTCACACAGCTAGTAAATTTCAAGTGTATGAGGTCGGATTTGAATTCAGGTTCTCCTGACTCCAAGGACGGAGCTCTATTTACTGTGCCACCCAGCTGCCCCCATGTTCTTGCTACTTGGGCCCTAAGCTCAGTTGTTTCTACCCTGCTGAAGAAATATTAATGCTGTGAGGGGCCTCTAAATTTGTACCAATCTGAGAATCTCAATCACCCCACTCTAGTCACAGCTCAGCTAACTGCTTCCTGCTCTTTGCCCCTCAAATACTCATAAAGCTTTCAATCCTTTTGGGCCTTCAGGGGTGGGAGTCAAGGGGTAGTATGGGGAATTGAGTACATCCCACTTCCTTCCCTGAATGGAAAACCTTAGCTCAGCCTCAAAGCCCAGGGAAGCTCTTGCTCATGCAACAGGCATACTGTGCAGAATGAGCATGCAAAAAAGAGGCTAGAAGGAAAGGTGGAAAGAAGGAACTCGGATGGCTGGGGCGAGGGGCTTCAACATTTCATCCAGTAATTTTCCACTGGTACCAGAGCCACCACAGCATGAATGAGCAGCCAGCTCCTTCCCTCTCCACCCCCACTCCCCCAGGCTTCACTAACTGAGTCCCCTCCTATATGCAGGCTATACTGCCAGAGGCTAGGTGGCTGACGCAGGCACCTGCCCAGGATCCCAGCAGACCGCCCAGGCGAAAAGGGGCCCCAGCCTCATCACATGGACCCGGTTCTTATCAGGGGCCTGGTTGAATTAGCCATAGGCTGGCCAGTTTCCAAACCAAGGAGATGGGAAGATAAAGAGGAGAGAGAGGGAGCACACTTGACCCCTCAGGGGAGGTTGGAGAAAGCAGCTGGTTGGGGTGACCTGGCTTGAAGAGGGGGACAGAATGGAAGCTGGGAAGGATGAGAAGTGTCTTCTCTTTGGAGTATGTAGATTTAGGCTCTGGCTGGGGCATTTAAGACCTGGGTTCACTGTTTGGCAAGACAACAAACTAGGGAGGCACTTTGGGGAAATGGAGTGCAGAGAGGCGGCCCCTCCAGGATGGGGGGAGGGAGAAGGGGTTCCCCTGCTGGGGATCTCGGCACAGCAGCTATTCTATCTCCCACCCAAACCAGTATTTTTTTTTTAAAGGCTCTTCCTTATTACTCACCAGCGGGTAGCATTCCTTCTCTTTCAGGGCCCAGGAACCATTTCTACTTTGTACTATTCACCAATCCCAAGTCCTCTCCAGTCCCTAGAATCTTAGGAAGACAACTGGAGGATCTAGAAGGGAAATGACTCTCAATTCTTTTAGCCAGCTCTATGCCACAGGGAGGCAGAAGGTACATCAAGGGCTGTTCTGCACCTCTCAAATATCCCTTTTGATTGGGTGTATCTGGGCACTGATTTGTTATTTCTTTAGGCTGTGATCTCCTTCTGATATGTGACTCGGCTTGGTTCATCTATTCCCTACCTCACTATCAGAGCCCTCCCAGCAGACCTTTAGACGAGACTCTTAGCAGGGGCTCACTTCTCCCTGCCTCTGCTACTCCAGGGTGCCCAACTCTACACATGCATCTTTTTAGCATCGTGTTGGAAATGCAATCACAGATCTAACTGAAACTCCCACATGTACAATGAAGGGCCATTTTAAGGACAGCCATTCTTTAAACAGGATTCCTCATTTCCTTCTCCCCAGTATAATAATATCACAGACAAGCTCATAGTCTTGGAGCTAGAAAGGCCCTCATTTTATACTTAGGGTACCAGGGCTTAGGGAGGCCGAGAGTCTTGTCTAAGGTCATATATGTAGCATGCAGCAGACACACAAGACTCAAACCCAGGTCCCGTGACTCTACGCGCTACACCATGCTGCTTCTGTGTATCTTCAGGGTGTGAATCTTGGTAGGCTATGTTACCCTCTTACACCAACTCATCCCCGTTCATAAAATGCTTCAGTTTTTGACCCAGGGAAAGGTAGGGATGAGGGCAGTAACAAAGAGGGAAAACAGTTTTCTCCCAAATCTTCTGGGGTTCAGGATTCAGCTCACTCTTGGGTCCCTATGTTGACATCTAAGTTCCTACATCCTTGTCTGCCTTGTCCCTTGGACTCTTACACCCCAAAACTAAGGTAGGAGAGAGGGAGTACACTGGATTTACAATCTCACATTTGGAAATGGAAATGAGAGTCCTGATAGGCAGGGAAGCAGGAAATTTAGTGACTCCAGTCCTTTAGGCTTCCAGAATTCCTCACGTATATACAACTTACAGAAAATAACTCCAAGGATGCTGTAGACGGAGTATAGTTGGCAGAGGGATGATGGCTAGGATGATGCTTAGTGCTATATCTTAGGGGCTGGGAAAGAGCAGGGGATGGATGTTACAAGGGGGGACAAATGGGTTGCATTTCTTGGAGTTGGAAAAAGGAAAGCCTTTTCAATCCCGGTTGGTGCCAAAAAGCTGCAGAAAGAAGGAGAAGATGTAGACGATGTCCAGATAAATGTTGAGTGCCCCAAAAATATATTCCTCTGGGCTCAAGGAATAGCGCCGGTTTCCCATCAACAGCTGTGTGTCGAACGCCAGGAACTAGAGGGGCAAAAGGGAGAAAGCGTTATTACTGTCAGAGACTGTTCTGAGAAGGATTGCCACTAGGGTATGTTATGAGATTGATCTTTGGGTTTGATCTTTGGTGTCCTTCATCAAAATTCTGTTGGGAATGTCCTGCTGATACCTGGCTGCTCAGACCCATAGACCCATCCATCGGGCCCTTTACCCCCTGCTCTAAACCATTCCTAACCCTCTTCTCATACACACCAATTCTGAACCTACCTGTTTTCCATCCCAATCTCTCAGAGATCTCTCAGCTGCAAGATAAATTAACCCAGTTTATGCATGATTCCCCCTGGATCATATCTGCAGGAGGCAATGTGGCATCATGGAAAAAAAAAGTATTACAGAGTCAAAAAATCTGGGTTCAGTCTTGTATCTATATGTTGTGTGTATCTTTATGTACATAGTCTCTTTCCCAATAGAAGAAGTAAGCTCCTCGAGGGCAGGGATTGCTTTTTTTTTTTTAAATCCTCAGCTCTTACATTACCTTTGACATAGTGGGTTGACTGTCTGAATCTTTGGGAGTTACTGAACTCCAGTTTTCTTTTTTGCATAAGGGGAATAACTATCACGTCTCCGTAGAGAAAAGAGTCCTTAGTGGGCAAAGGGCTGTGCTTGGCCAATTGGGTGTTTTTTGTTTTTAACCGTACACTCAAACCGTACAGACTGGAATCCTAAGCTGCTGGAGCAGCAGCTCCTTCACTGTCTCTCATAGGATCGCTGATGGGGAGCTGGAAGCAACCTCAGAGGTTACCAGAAGTTATCTGGTCCAACTTGCTCATTTTATAGATAAGAAAACTGAATTGGGGGAGGGGAGAGTAGAAAGGAGTAAAAACAGATTTTTGTTCATTGAAAAAAGGAAAAGAAAGGGGCAGCTAGGTGGTGAAGCGGATAGAGTTCTGGCCTTGGAATCAGGAGGACCTGAGTTCAAAATCTGGTCTCAGACACTTGACACTTAGTAGCTGTGTGACCCTGGGCAAGTTACTTAACCCCAGCTGCGTCACCAAAAACACACACACACAAAAACAACCCCCCAAAAAACCAAATGAAAACAAAAACGGAAAAAAGGAAAAGAAGCTAAAATAAATAAATAAAAGAATTGAAGTCCACAGAGGGGAAGTGACTTGCCCAAGTTAATATAGGCTGTCCTTTACATGTCCTAAGCATGGACAGCTCCTCTTTCTTTCCCTTTCCTGTGCATAAGACCCAGGTTGCTTTTTTTTTCTTTTTCTTTCCAAAAGCACTTAACTCCCACCAAGCCTTCTATCTAGGACCTTGGTCAGCCTCACAAGGTCCAGGTGGCTGCCTGATGGCTTGTCTATCTGGTGTGACAAGAGGGAGTACTCCATAGACAGGGATCCCTACCTCAATATACCAATGTCATTGACTGTTATTCTCTTTCTGTAATTTTCTTCCTTTAAGTTTTGCAAGAGTTCCCTCTTAAAAAGCAAATACCCTTGGGTGATGTTAAACCTAGGTGGATAAAGCACTAGGCCAGGAGTCAGTAAGACCTGGGGTCAAATACAGCCTCAGGCATTTACTAGTTATGTGGATCTGGGCAAGTCACTTAACTTCTCTCTGCCTCAGTTTCCTCAAGTATAAAATGGGGATCATAAGAACACTTAACTCCCAAGGTTGTTGTGAGGATCAAATGAGATAATATTTGTAAAGCATGTAGCACAGTCCTTGGCATATAGTAGGCACTTAATAAATGTTTGTTCCTTTCCCTACCTTTCTCCCTTAAACTTCATCAACAGAATAGCTTAGTGGATAGTCACCTGGGCAGGAGGGAGGAAAAGGATCCTGAATGGAAAGTTGACAGGGAGGGAATAAAGACAAACTTTCTGACTTGACATTATAAATTAATATTGTTCCAGATCACTATTACTCTAATCCCACCCTCAGCTAAGCCCAGCTTGATTCAATGAATGTTCATTTGTCGTAGACCCTGCCCTTAATGCTTTTCCAGGGCAAGATAGGAGGGCAGGAGGTGAACACATCTGAGTGACATCCCTGAGAGTGTCTAGTAATAATAACACTGATGATAATAATAATAATCGCTAGTATTCACATAGCTCTTTAAGGTTTACAAAATACTTTATACATATTATCCCAGTGAAGTAGGTGCTATTATTATTCTCATTTTACAGATGAAGAAACTGAGGGTCATACAGATAGTATCTGAGGCAAGATCTGAGCTCAGGTTTTTCTTACTCTAGGTCCAATATGATATCTACTTTTTTTTTTTTTGCTTTTTGGCTAGGCAATGGGGGTAAGTGACTTCCCCAGGGTCACATAGCTAGTAAGTGTCAAGTGTCTGCAGCCAGATTTGAACTCAGGCCCTCCTGACTCCAAGGCTGGAGCTCTATCCACTGCACCACTTCGCTGCCCCAATATCTACTTCTAAAGACTTTTTAGTTTTTGACTGGTTTATTGGATTGGTGGGTGGTAAAAGGAGGAAGTGCAAAGAGGGACTGAAAGGAGGTTACGAGTGAGACAAACAGAGCCTCCATGGTGAGATCCTAGGTTCCGGGAGTATCAGCACTGTGAAGAGGAATCTGGAAAGGTAGCATCTATGGAAAGGAAACATTTAGGGGTGGGAACTGTGGTATATTCAGGATTTCTCCTCTTGTCTGGGTTACCACCAAGCTCTGGGTTTCCTTTGAGACAGGAGAATCTATATGCTTAAGGAAGTGATTGCAAAAGTAAAGGGTCAGAAAAGTACTAAAGTAGAGTCACTCATTCTGCTTCTTCTCTAGGATTCTGGTGTGATATAAGGGAGTACTTCATGGACAGTGATCCCTACCTCAATATATCAACATCACTGCCTGTTATTCCCTTCCTATAATTTTCTTCCTTTGAATTTTGCAAGAATTCCCTCTTAAAAAGCAAATACTCTTCGGTGGTGTTACACCAGAATTCTAAGGATTCTGCCTTCTGTTCTTGACTCAGTCAGTCAATAAGCAGCTAGGTTGCTCAATGGGTAGAACTCTGGGACTGAGTTCACATCCTTCCTCAGACGTTTTCTAGCTGTGTGATCCTGAGCAAGTCATTTAACCTCTCTCCCTGCCTCACCTAGGTCATCTGTAGAATGGGGATAATAGTAGTACCTACCTTTCAAGGTTGCAGTGAGGAAAAAAATGAGATACTGTCTGTAAAGTGCTTTGAAAACCTTAAGGTATTATATAAATGCTAGCTAGTATACTCTGTTAGGGGTGTGCTCCTAAGACAAGTGAAGAATGAAGCAAGAGCTAAAAATATTTGGATTTGTTCCCAGGACACTTGAGGTGCAGAGTAGGCAAAGGAATCTTGGAGAAAGACACTCTAACATTTGTATAAGATTTTAAGATTTGTGAAGCACTTTGTATATTATCTTTATCCTCACAACAAGCCTGGGGGATAGGTGCCCTGGTTTCATATATAGCCAGCCTAAAAAGTCTCAAAAGAAAGAAACTCTAAATCTAGAGTAATTAAATGTAAGTCTTCAATATGGGAAGACAGAAATACAGTAGGATATAAAAAGCTCATGAAATAATAATGGAGAACTTATATATTTAAAGCTCCCACTCACCAACCCAACCCTCAGCCCACCATGTGCCCTGGGCACAGGCAGCCAGCTCTAGCAACCTGGCAAACTTCTATTTAAAGGTCTAATTGTAGGGGATCCTGCTTGGTTTTCCCATGGTAGTGAATAAATCTAAATCCCCTCTCCTCTAAATCCCCTCTCCCCACCACGTCTCTCCCAGCCCCTCCTCCAAAAGAGTAAGAAGACATTAATTCTGCCAAGCCATTTGAAGGAAAGGGATTCCAGCTATGGCAGGGGTTAGAAAACTTGGCATTGCCGAGCCAGCCAGACGGGAAGAGGTTCCATGCCCAAGAGAAAGGGGGCTAGAATCCCACCTAGGATCAGGTCTTCTCTACAGAGTTTACCTCAAGCAGGGACCTAGCCAGACCCTCAGAACCCCTAACCCAATTAGACTGAGGATGCCCAATCTCAAGGGGTCTGTGCAGAAGTGGAAAAGGAAAAAGCCAGAAGAGAGAGGAGGGAAGTCAGAAGTAAGCTAGTGGGAACAGAAGGAAAAATCATGAAAGACAAAAAAAGACTAAGAGAGAAAGGCTGTGTATAAGCCAGATGCTGAACAGATAAAATGAATGTTACTCACAAAGAAGAAAAACTGAGCAACAAAAAAAATTTAAAGGCCATGAAACACAGTATAATAGCCTATGAAGGAAAGTGAACCAAAAATCTTCAGTGGAAAAAAGAGTTCTGTGGGCTTCCCAAAGAAAATGAAACAAAAGCAAAAAACTACAGAATGATTCTAAAGAGAGATGCAACTTTTAAAAGAAGGTATTAGGATAGCCATCCATGCTTTCTCACTCATCACTTTGAAGGCCAGAAATAAGGATGCTTCTTGTCCAAGAAACTTTGGGACAGAGCTTCCATAGGTTCCTGGAAAAAATGCTATCCTCAGTAAATAGCTACTCTAAATCTCTTTCCATGGACTTTATCCATACTCTATCTAAGTCCTATCCATGGACTTTCAAATTAAAATATTAAAAAAATACAAATAATACCAACACTGAATATATTTTAACAATTAATATTTCTTTGATGATTATAAAGGCACTTTTGGAGCTTCTTGTGGTTCAGGGTAATTATTATATTAGTAATAAGATGCACCTGTTAAAGATTATTTCCTATTGACAGAATTCCAAATAAACTAGTTTTTAGGGTATTTCTCTATTAGCACCTTACCCCTGATACCTAAAAAGAAAGAAAGATTGGAAATCAGAGCTCTCAAAGCTGAATTAACAAAGACAAACAACAGGAGAGAAAACTTAGAGCACACAACGGAAAACTCTCCAAAGAAGTAGTGGTTCTGAGGAAGAAAATGAGACATTCTGAAACTTAAAAATACAGAGGTAGAAGCAACTTTGGCAGAGAAAAACAAAACAATATATTGAAGGCATGCATGAACTATATACCAAAGACACTGACTTAAAGATAGGACGGGTAAGTATAACTTAAGAATTATAGTACTCTAAGAAGAACTTGGTAGAATTTGAAAACCAAAACCAAAACCAAACACCTGAGTACATACTGCAGGGAGGAAAAAATAAAACTACCTAGAACTTCTGAATATAAATAAGAAATTATTGATTGAATTGGCATTTTGTGGCCAAAGAAAAAGCTCATGTTTGAAACTTCAAAGAGCTTTTGAGGAAACAACTGGAGGAAATGCAGAGGTAAAAAGGAAACTCAGCGATCACTTTCTATATGTCCTTTCCCTTCATCTTTCCTTCTCCTATTCCACCTCCTAACTCCTACTTTTGGCTTCTTGCTTCGGAAATTGTAATCAAATCAACACTACCATTGCTTCTGAAAAGGATGCACTCTCAAGCATTAGTGGGGGTGGGAGTTGGAAGAAGCATCATCAGAGTTTACATGGGCTATATATTCAAGATGTATAGAGAACAAATATATAAGACCAAGAGCCATTCAGTCATTAATGGATAAATGCTCAAAAAACATGGCCAAATTGTTCTAAAAAATCAAAAAACAACCCCCCCAAACTATTAATAAATAATGAAAGATTGCACTAGATCACTGATCATAAAAAGAATACAAATTAAAGCAATTCTATGGTTTTGTCTCATATTCAGCAAATTGGCAAATATGACAAAAGATAAGTAGTTATTCTAATATATTATTGGTGGAACTGTGAATTGGCCTAACCATTCTAAAAACAAATGTGGAATTATGTAGGAAAAGTAATTAAAATGGCCAGATCTTCTTACCCAGATATCTTACTGCTTGGCACATAACTCCAGGTAATTTGAGGACAGAGAGGTCCCATGTATACCAAAATATTTATTCAGGAATAGTTGCACTTTTTGTGGTATCTAAGTCCTGGAAATGAAGCAGGTACCTATCAATTAGGGAATGGCTGAAAAAATTATGGTATATGAATATAATGGAAGACGACTGTGATGTAAGAATTGAGAAAAGGAATGTTTTCAGAGAAACTTGGGAACTCTGTAGAGCAAAGTGAGCAGAATCAGGAGAATAATTTATACAATGACAATACAATATACCGACAGCTTTAACTCTGATCAATGCAATGACCAACCAAGATTTTAGAGGTCCAGTGATGAAGCATGCTACCCATCTCACGGCAGAGAGATGATGGACTCAAGGTACAAAACGAGAGACCAAGATGGCAGAGTACCAGCTAGGACTCAGCTGAACTCTCCCAATATAGCTGTCCAAACAACCTTAAAATAATGGCTCAAATCAAATTTTAGAGCAGCAGAGATAACAAAAGGTCAGAGAAAAATTTTGTGTGTGTGTGTGAGGCAGTTGGGGTTAAGTGACTTGCCCAGAGTCACACAGCCAGTGAGTGTTATGTGTCTGAGACTGGATTAGAACTCAGGTCCTCCTGAATCCAGGGCTGGAGCTCTATCCACTGTGCCACCTAGCTGCCACAAAGGAAAACATTTTTTCAGCCTAAGACAACTTAGGACATCCACAGGAGAGGTCTGTAACACTGGGGTGGGTATAATAGGAGCACCAGCAGTGGGCTGCAACAGCAGCAGCAGCAGCTTTTGGAGCTTTCTGCCCAGAGATATAAAAGGGTTGGACAACTGGTCAGAAAGAGATTACAGGGGACTCTGCTGGCACTAGGTGCAGCTGGCACTGATCGGCAACTCTATTGCTCATAAGCAGTTCTGGATTGCAGTTACAGGGTAGAGAGGAGTGCCTGTGTTTGGTTACAAGAGAGCAGGGGTCATGGTCACAGTTCCAGGGCCAAGAGGAACACTAACACTTGCAATTGCAGGGGAAGAGGGGCTCTTCCTGGGTAAAGACCAGAGAGCAGACCAAGAGAGCAATGACCATAGCTTTCCCACAATAATACCACCTTGGAAGCACCAAAAACTTGCAGACTCACAGAACAAGCCCTGAAAACAGCAGCATAAAAAACCTCAAACTTGGCACAGCACCCCCCCATCCACAGGTGAGTAGAGCCCAATTTTAACATACAATTTAAAGTGAAGAAATATACTGAGAAAATGAGCAAGCAACAACAAAAGAACTTGACCATAAAAAGCTACTATGGTGGCAGAGAAAATCAAGACATGAACTTAGAAAAAGACAACAATGTGAAAACAGCTACAAGCAAAGCCTCAAAGAAAAATGCCAACTGGACCCAAAGCTGGCAAGAATTCCTGAGAGAGACAAACGTGGTAGAGGAAAAATTGAGCAAAGAAATGAGAGTGATTTAAGAAAATTATGAAAAGAAAATTAACAGCTTTGTAAAAGAGGGAAAAAAATACTGAAGAAAGTAACACCTTAACAATACAATTGGCCAAATGGAAAAAGGTACAAAGCTCACTGAAGAAAATAATTCCTTAAAAATCAGAAATGGGTAAGTGGAAGCTAATGATTCCACTATACTTCAAGACACAATAAAACAAAGTCAAAAGAATGAAAAACAATAGAAGAAAATGTGAAATATCTCACCAGTAAAACAACTGACCTAGAAAATAGACTGAGGAGAGATCATTTAAGAATTACTGGACTATATGAAAGTCATGATCAGAGAAAGAGCCTAGACATCATATTTCAAGAAATTATAAAGGAAAACGGCCCCAGTAACTTAGATCCAGAAGATAAAATAAAAACTGAAAGAATCTATCAATCATATCCTAAAAGAGATCCCAAAATGAAAACTCCCAAGAATATTATGGCCAAATTCCAGAACTCCTGGATGAAGGAAAAAATATTGCAAGCAGCCAGAAAGAAAGAATTCAAATACTGGGGAGTCACAGTCAGGATCATGCAAGATTTAGCAGCTTCCATGTTAAAGGAGTAGAGGGCTTGGAATATGATATTCTAGAAGGTAAATGATCTAGAATTACAACCAAGAATAACCTACCCAGCAAAACAGTATAATCCTTCAAGGGAAAAAATGAATGTTAAATGAAATGGAGGACTTCCAAGTATTCCTGATGAAAAGACCATAGCTAAATAGAAAATTCAACATTCAAAAAGAAAACTCAAGAGAAGCATAAAAAGGTAAACATGAAAGAGTAATCATAAGGGACTCAATAAAGTTAAACTGTTCACACATTCCTATATGGAGAGATGATATATGTAACTCCTAAGAACTTTATCATTATTAGGGTTTATTTTTATTTTTTTGTTTTTTATTTTTAGGCAATTGCGGTTAAGTGACTTGCCCAGGGTCACACAGCTAGTAAGTGTCAAGTGTTTGGTCTGAGGCCGGATTTGAACTCAGGTCCTCCTGACTTCAGGGCCAGTGCTCTATCCAATGTGCCACCTAGCTGCCCCTATTATTAGGGTTTAAAGGAATCTACATAGACAGAGGGAACAGGTATGAGTTGATAATGTTGGGATGATCTAGAAAAAAATGTAAGGTTGAGAAAAAGGGATGCACTGGGAGAAAGGGGAAGAGAGAGGTAGAATGTGGAAAATTTTCTCACATAAAAGAGGCACGCATGGAAGAGTTTTTATAGTGGAGGGAAAACGGAGGTGGTGGGGTGGTGGCAGGTAATGTTTAAACCTCACTCTCATCAGAATTGGTTCAAAGAGGGAAGAATATGTATACATACACACACTCATTTGAGTATAGAAATCTATCTTACCCAATATGGAAATTGGAGAGAAAGGAGATAAGAGATATGTGTGTGTGTGTGTGTGTGTGTGTGTGTGTGTGTGTGTGTGATAAAAGGGAAGGTGGACTAAGGGAGGCAGTGGTCAGAAGCAAAACAGACTCTGAGAAGGGATAGGATAAAAAAAGAGAGAAAAGGATAAACACAAGAAAATAGGTGAAGGAAAATAGTAATCATAATTATGTATACAAGTGGGATGAGATAACCCATAAAATGGAAGTGGATAGCAGAATGGGTTAGAAACCAGAATCCAACAATATGTATACAAGAGACACATTTGAAACAGAAAGACACACAGAGTTAAAGGGCTGAAGCAGACTCTATAATGCTTCAGCTGAAGTAGAAAAAGGAGGAGTAATAATTATGATCTCAGACAAAGCAAAAGCAAAAATAGATCTAATTAAAAGAGGTCATTAATTGAAGAATGGCTGAATAAGTTGGAGCATATGATTGTGATGGAATATTATTGTGCTATAAGAAATGACGAGCAGGCAGATTTCAGAGAAACCTGGAAACACTCATATGAACTGATGCAAAGTGAAGTGAGAAGAATCAGGAGATCATTGTGCACAGTTACAACAATGTTGTACTGTGAAAGTCAATATCAACTGTGAAAGACTTGGCAAGTCTGACCAATATAATGATCCAAGACAATTTCAAAGGACTCAAGATGAAAAAATGCTTTCCACCTTTAGAGAGAACTTATGAACTCTGAGTGCAAACTAAAGTATAATTTTCTCATTTTCTTTATTTTTTTTTGTGATATGGCTAATTTGGAAATATGTTTTGCATGATTTCACATATATAACTAATATAATATTGTTTGCCTTATCAGTGGGTGGGGAAGGAGTGGGAGGAAAATTTAAAAGGAATGTTTAAAACAAATAACTAATTTCTAAAAAAAGGTGAAAAATTAGAGCTATGTTTATGAACATGGTCAATGAGGGAATTTGTGTTGCTTGACTATATATATTTGTTATGAGGGTTTTTTTTTCCAATGGGGGGATGGCAGGAGGAAGAGAAAATAAAATTTTGTTAATTAAAATAATTAAGAAAGAAAAAAGGAAATAGGCACACTAATATATCGTTGATTGAGCTGTGAATTGGCCCAACTATGTTAAAAACATATTTGGAGAGATCCTAGTTCTAGGCATATACTTCAAGGAATCTGAAGAGAGAAAAGTCTCATAAATAATAAAACATTCATTCACAGCTTCACTTTTTGTGGTAACAAAGACTTGGAAATTAAGTGGGTGCCCATCAATTGGGAAATAGCCAAAAATTGTATTTGATGTTAATGGAATATTATTATATTCTAAAAAGAGGAAGAATTCAGAAATAAGGGAAGACTTGTATGAGCTTACACTGAATGAAGCAGGCAGAATTAATTAAACAATATACACAATGACTACAACAATGTAAACCAAAAGAACAATACAATAAAATTGGATGCTATGTAATTATAATAAGTAACGAGCTGTGGAGAAGAGATGAGAACATTCATCTCCCCAACTTTCATTGGAAGTGTGAGAGACTGCAAGTATGGAACAATGCACATGTTGTCAGATGAGGTTAGTGTGTTGGTTGGTTATGCAGAAATGCTTTTGAAAAAAAGACATGCCTTTGTTATAAGAGAAGGCTCACTGGAGAAGAGAGGTAAGAGTATATTTGGAAATGATGCTATATCAAACACAATGCATCAATAAAGCTTTAAAAATTTTTTTTAAAAAGCAGTCTCATTCTTTAGGAGAGGCTGCTAGGAGGCATAGTAAATAGCGGACTGGGTCTGAAGTCAGGAAGACTTCAGTTCAAATCCAGCCTCACATATTTACTAGTTGTGTGGCCATAGGCCAGTCATTTAACTTCTACTGCCTCAGTTTCCCTGACTATAAAATGGAGCTCATAATAGCACCTACCTCACAAGGTTGTTATGAGGGTGAAATGAGATAATACATGGAAATCACTTAGCACAGTGCTTGGCACATACTAAGTGCTTCATAAATGCTGGTTCCCTTCCCTTCTCCCTTAGTAGATGTGTGGTCAAAGGATAATGACAGTTTCCAAAAGAAGAAATGTAATCTATCAACAAATATCTGAAAAATTATTCCCAAAGGAATGTCAGCTTCTTAAGGGCAAAATGTTTCATTTTTGTCTCTGTATCCCCAGTGCTTATCACAGTGTCTGGCACATAGCAGATGCTTAGTAGATACTGGACAATTGATTCCAATTACTCATAATCACAGAAAGGCAAAATAACTTAAAATAACTCTGAAGTATCACCTCATGGAAATCAAACTGGCAATGGTTATTTGTAAATAAATCCAACTGTCCTTGAAATTTTGAATTGGTCAGAAACAGTTAACTAAATTGTTCATAGCCTTGGATTCAGCATTAGGTTTATCCAGTAAGGAGATACATGAGAGAAAAGATCTTTATTTACTAAAATATTCACAGCAGCATTAATAAAAAGCTGGAATAAATGATATGCCCAACAATTGGGGAAAGGCTGAACAAGTTATGATATATAAATACAATGAAATAGTATTTTACTATTAAAGAATGACAGACATGAAAAATTCAGAGAAATTTGGGAAGATGAACTGATACAGAGTGAACTAGCCAGAATCAGAGGAAATATATATTTTGAAAAATGACTACAACAGCATAAAGAAAGCCAACACTGAAAGAAAACAAAATTCAACTACACTGGGAAAATACTGATTCCAACTTACTCAAGTTAAAACACACACACAACAGATAAATCAAATTTAAAAGAACAGAATAAATTAGATGTGTGTTTTAGGTTTCCAAAATGATTTCTTTTAAACTAGAAGTCTTTTAGGTCTCAGTATGGGAGCCTATGGCTCCCAGGCACAGGAAATCTACAGACTCCAGCAGTGTCGCTGTTGGAAGGGAAAGGGAAGTGAGGGGACCTTTGCCTTATTCACCCAGAAGTACCTCTTGTCTTCTCAGAAGGAGGAGGGTACCTTGTCGGTGACCAGAGTCCTTGAACATTTTTCACTATGGTCTGGTCTCTAGGCGACAGTCTTACCTTTCTTTGGGAGGGTGATTTGGTTTTATCTGAAGTAAATTAATATGTGTACGTGTGTGTGTGTGTGTTGTGCACGTGCGCGCGCGCACATGTACATGCATGCCATATGTGTTAATCTGAAATATATGTATAATTAACAACAAAAAATAAATATAATAATAAGCCAACAATAAAGATAAATATAAAAATAATAAAATAACAATAATATGCAAATTAAGAAGCAAATTGAAGCTCTCTAGGCTGTTTATAAGCAGAAAACCTGGGCATCCTTTTACAGAGCATCCTTTCTCTGTGAATCATGTATATGGCCCTGACTAGGCAGATGACAATATGCTGACCCTTCAACCTGTGGTCATTTAGTCATCTCCATAGCTAGCCATCCACACTCCCAACATTTCCTCTAAAAATCCAGACTAAAGCACTCTGAGGCTTCTTCCTGATAAAGGATTGATTCAGACCTAGTACATTTCCTGACTCACACCCTCCCTGAAGCTGGGTGCGTCCCTCACTTTCTTTCAGTTAAGCTGCCCTGAACCTCCCAAACAGAGGAAGGTGTTAGTAGGATTAGCACTTAGGTGGTTAGCATTAAGAAAGTGTGAGTGGGGTGAGGCTAGGGATGGGGAACACAATGCACTTTCACCTTCTAGGGGAAATAGTCTGGCCAAGTAAGCCATCCCAGTACCCTCCATAAGCAATCCTCCCAGGCAGTCTGATCCTGCTCCCACTTATCTTTCCTGTTCCCTGGAAACTCAGCCCCTTTTGCTCCCCCAAGTGAGGTAGATCTCTGATAGTGGAAAGGGAGCTAAAAAGAAAATAGGCTGGTCAGCTCAACCAAACTCTGAGACATATCTTTTTCTACAGGTTGCAGCAAGAAGGACTTGAGTTAGATCCTATGAAGGACTTTGGGCCAAAGACCCCAGATACCCTTGAAAGGTCTTTTAGTTAAAGATGAGCTATCTATGCAAAAGAACTTAGGTCCAAAGACCCAAGGACTGGGAAGAAATAAAGGTAAACTTAAAAATAATAATAAATATTATTCATTTAGGGTTGTTTGAAGGCACAGTAGATAGGCTATTGGGCCTAGAGTCAGGAAGACCTGAGTTCAAATTTGGCTTCACATATGTTCGAGCTGTGTGACCTTGGGCAAGTCACTTAGCCTGTTTGCCTCAATTTCCTTATCTGTAAAATGGGGATTATAAATGAGTTAATAATTGTAAAGTACTTAGAACTGATGCACAAAGTAAGTGCTGTAAATGTCAGCTGTTATTATTATTAATAATACCACCCTGGGTTTGAATAATACTTTAGTTTTCAATGTGTTTTCACATATGCTATTGGTATCTGTGTCAAGTAGGTAGGACAGGTATTATTATTCTCATTTAAGAAAAGGTCCCTTCCCCTCTAAATCATAGCCCAATAAGGAAAATGAAATTCAAAGAAGTGAAGGGATTTGCCTAAAGTCATTAACAAAATTCATGGAAGTGAAAAGATTTGCCCAAAGTCATTAACAATGACTCAGTGGCAGAACGGGCTAGGCTAGAATCTAAGTCTCCTGACTATCAGGGCTCCCTTTCCCCACAGGCTACAGTGCTTCTCAATGAATGAAGGAATAAAATAAATAAATAAATAAAAATGCATGTACGAAGTGTTTACTTCATGTGAAGTGCTGAGCTAAATGCTGGGGAAATAAATCAAGGAACAATTTGTGCATTGATGAAATGGAGACATCAAAGCACAGCGGAAAGAAGTTGAGACTAGCAGATACATGAAAGCTGGGTGAAAGCCCCAGGACTGTCGGTAATCAGCTGGGTGATGCTGGGAAACTCTTGGCCACTCAATTTCCTCAGAGATAAAAGGGCAACAGAATAATTCAAAGGTCCCTTCAGGTGACAAAGTGAGCCCAAGCATTTCATTGCTGCTATCTTTTGAGTTCAGCCTCCAGCAGTGCTTGCCTTCACCGGTGTCTGCCTCTGGATCTTTCCTGTTGTCTGTATCTCCTAGGACTACAACAAATTCATATTTGAAGTTTGATTGGAATTTTACTGCCCAGCAATTATTTTGTTCAATGCTTGTGGCTGTTTTAAACCAGTAGGTCATGACCCACAGTTTAAGAAGCACTGAAGGGACCAAGAGTGAAAAAAGTTTAAGAAGCCCTGTTCTAACCCCTTATACCCTTTGATCCCCTTAATCCACCAACCCCTCCTCATTCCTGGTATGTCACCTCTGGCCCTCTGCATGAGTCTCTCTACAGAAATGCACAAAGGGGAGCCTAAGGGAAAGGCCTGGGAGATTCCATTTCTGTTATTCTGCCTGATTTGTTTCCTACGTCTTTAGGGAAGGGCTTGGTTTTTACTGCCACTTTAGCAATATAGAGACCTCTGCTTCACCCAGAAAGAACCAAAGGATTGGGCAACTCAAGTTCTCATCTCATAGCTCAGGGCAGGGATCCCAGAGAAGCAAAGAATCCTGCCCAAAGCCACACGGTCTATCAAGACCATGGGCTGAGCCAGGACTAGAAACCAAATGGCCTATGGCCCATCCCTGAACTCTCCCACCTCTCTTTGTCATAGCATACTCCTTCTGCAACATTACCTTCTGGGTTCTTCAAAATACCTTAATAAAAAGTATGCTGGAAAGGCAAAGAGGGATGAGGTTCATGCCAGGGCCACGCTCCAGCCTGACTCACTCATCCACTGGTTCTTGTGTCCAAGGGCTCTGAAATCATTGGTCAGGAAGTAGGTAGAGGCGGGGGGGAAGGGCAGGTTATCCCTAGCCTGGGAGAGAGGAGGGACATATGGACCTTAGGGTCCCAGAGAATACAGGGTGCCTAGAAATTTCCCCAATCTCTCAATCATACCTCACCACTGCCGTGAGACAGATTTTCTAGAGAGACTGTCGTTTCCTGCCCGTCCGGAGACCTAGTACTCCAACGCAGAGCACTGTGAGGGAACTTGAGAATTGGCTGGGGTTAGAAGGGGCAGAGAACAGAAGCTGAAGCTGAGGGAGTGGGACGAGAGAACAAAGAAACTAGCAGGGGTGCATTTTGAATAGGAGCCCTCAAGAAAACCTTTGCTGGTGATTCAGGAACCAGAGACATTGAGCAAATATGAACCCAGAGAGCTCTTACAGGGAGACAGGGTACATGAGTCATAGTCTTGACCCAGCTCTGAAATCTCTCTGGTTCTCTGCCACTCCTACTCCATCCTATCTTACCTCTTATAAGTCTTGTCCCACTCCCACCCACTAGGGTGCTGCCCATCTCATAGAGGGGGAAACTGATACTAATGAACAACCTCATCTGGCGGGGTGAGAAAGGCAAGATAGTAAGTCAGACAGCACTTATGGCCTGGGAGTCCTATATTCCTTTTCCTGAGCCCCCGCATGGAGCAACCTGGTTTACAATCCTAGAATATTAGTGCTTTACAATGACAAGAACTCAATCCTATCCTACCCAACAGGAAAGAATACGGAAGCCCAGAGTATTCAAGGGACTTGTCTAAATAGTTCCACAGTCAAGTAATGTCACAGCTAGGACTGGAACTCAGAGCCCCAACTTCCAAGGCCAATGTTTTTCCAGTGACAAAGGGAAAAGGTGAGTCTTTTCCTGTGGATGGCATTTTACAAGGAGAAGGCACAAATTTTATTTCCTTTGTCCCGGATGCATATAACCTGCAGAATTATCCTGGCCAAGTCTATTTAGAGAAAGGTTTCTCAACCTGGGGTCCACAGATGCTGTTCTCTCCCCTCTACCCCCATGGTCTATGGATAATTTGAGGGGGAAGTATCTGTGAACTTGAATGGGGAAAAATGTACATCTTTATTTTAATATAATTGGCTTCCTTCATCAACCTAGGTATTTTATCTTATACATTTAAAAACATAATTTTGAGAAGGGGTCCTTCCAACCAGACTGGAGATCTGGTGACCAAAGGTTTCTATGAAAAACATTAATAGTCCTCAATTAGAGGCCTAATTATTATTATTGTTAGATTATTACATTCTTATACATTATAATTATTAGATCAGTCATAAAAAGACTGGGGACAAATAGATGCTACAGTATCTTTGTATACTGTGACTCAGAGATAGGTTTAATTTATCATCCTGAAGCTTGACAAAGGAAGCTATTAAATCAATTTCCCAGCTTAAGTTTGGCTCCTATGTGACAGCTGCTGAAATCCCTTCCAAAATTCTGGGAGCTATTCAGAATGTGATGAGGCCAGCAGATGGGACTGGAAAGACAGTCCCCTCCAGGAACCTCCACTCCATCCCAGGGTTCCCTGTGAGGCACCAATGTTCTCTACAGATGGCAAGGCAAGACACTAGGCCAGGAACACATTGACAGACCTGGGTGGTGGTGGGGAAGCAAGAGAAACCAGGTGAGTAAGCAGGCTCCGTTGGCAGACAGGTTCTATGGTATCATCAACCAGCAGGGCCTGCCTCTGAGGTTTCTGTTCCCACAGCCTCCACCCTAGAAAGAGCCTTCTGCATACCTCTATGGCTACAAAAGAATCCATGCCTTCAGCCACTCTTGCCACACAAGGATTATCCTCCTTTGATGACATTTAGAGAGAATATCTCACTCAGAAGCTTACTGTGGCTCACTATTACCTCTTGGAGTCAATCCAAATTCAGAGCTTTCTTTCTTTATTTTGAAATCAGCTTCTTCCCTCAGATTTTCCACCAATCTTTTTCCTCATTTGGGCTTTGTGCTCAAGCTAGGTAAGCAGCACTTCATTTTGACTGAACTTTTGAATTAATCATTTCCTTCACCTGCAACCTTCTCCCTCATCTTCTTCCCTCAGCCCTATCTAATCACTTTTTCCAAACCTTCCAAGGAAGCATTGTGTAATAGAAATAAATGCATTAAGAGCCAAGAGAAAGACAGTAATTCTCATCATATCACCTAGAGCAATAAGGATCCCTGTGTCCTGCATATTGACTTTGAAAACCACATACTAACATTATCTATGTATTTATTGTGTTTATATTTATTTTGTTAAATATTTACCAATTATATTTTAACATGGTTCAGAAGTATGGTGGGCGGTATGCACATATCTGACACCTCTGATAGAACAAGAATTTGTTCTGACACTAACCAGTTGGGATCTCCTCCCCCCATTTAGTACTAAAACAAGGTCTCTTTCAGTTTCTGAAAATATTCAATCAGATTGACTAAAATTGCCCCCTACAAAAGTATCACATTTCTTACACTACAGACTTACATTGGCAATACATGCTAAGTAATCCATAAATAACAGTAAACATCCTAATATAAAAAGAAATGACTGACTGGTGATGTTTTCTTCAGGGGAGGACATCACTTACAGCCTCCCTCACTGGACTTAACACAATCTTCATTGTACATAGTTATTTGTTTACCTATTTTACTACTCTACTAGATTGTAAGCTCTAGGAAGGCTGGGGGGGCAGCTAGGTAGCACCGTAGTGCATGGAGCCTTGAAGTCAGGAAGACTCATCTTCCTGAGTTCAAATCTGGCCTCAGACACTCAGTAACTATGTGACTCTTGCCTCTACACTTTCCTCTAGGCTATGCTGGAGTCCCAGAATGTGCCCTGCAAGATGTCTCTTCATCCTTCTCATAGTTTCTGAATGCTCCCCTCTTCTTGGAAGCCTTCCCAGGTTGACTGATAGCTTCGGGAAAGGCTCCATCCAGATGACTTCTCTGGCCATCCCACCCATCATTCCAATGACACATTTAATTGTCCTCCATTCTCACCCTTGCTCACCTTGATTTAATATTTCTGCTGCTTATTCCTTTCACTTCTCTTGTACCTATCTTATAGACTACATCTGCCACTTACAGGTACACGATGAATAATCTTGAAGGGAGGAAGAGGAGGATAATTCATCATCGCCCTGGTGATGATTATGGAGGAAGAAACTGAGCAAGTGTCAACCAGAAGACAAGAGAAGCTAAAACCCAGGCTGCATGGGCCCCCGTACCCTTTGGGGGCTTGGGCAGACTCACCATTGTAAACACGATTGCTCCCAGCACAGCATAGATCCCATGAAGCCAAGGTACCTGCCGGGACAGAGATACAAACTGATGATACAGACTCAAATTACCTTGTATTTACTTATCTGTGTACACACTGAATCCTCCTAGGAGAAAGTAAACTCCTCCATGGAAGGGATAGAATCATTTTTGGCTTCGTATCCCTAGGCTCTGGCACAGTACATTACACTCAGCAAACACTTAATAAATGTATAATTAAATGACTCTGGAGAAAAGGTGAGGAGTAGGGTTGGCTGGAGGGAGCAGGGTGAACAGACAAAGAGAGGATAACAGAGCCTCAGAAATGGAAGGGCCCTCACATATCATCTAGTCTAATGCCTGGGGTAGAACTCCCTCTTCAACATCCTACATAAGTGTTTTCTAGCCTCTACTGGAAGTGATAGAGAATTCACTATTTCTTGAAGTAATCCATTCTCCTTCCAGACAGCTCTAATTAACTAAGTGGCATAATGGAGAGATCACCTGGCCTGAAGTCATGAAACCATGAATTCAAATCCAGCCTCAGATACTTACTAGCTGTGTGTCCCTAGGCAAGTCATTTTATCTCTGTTTGCCTCAGTTTCCTCAGCTGGAAAATAGAGACAATAATAGCATCTACCTTCCAGGGTTATTGTGAGGATCAAATGAGATAATATTGGTAAAGTACTTAGCACAGTGCCTGGCACATAGTAGGTGCTATACAAATGTTTGTTTCCTTCTCTTTTGCTTCTTTTCTCCCACCCAGGTGCACTCCTTTGAACTTCTCCATGCCTTGTCTCTGACTACCCTTCCTTCTACTCTTTTTTAAAATATTATTGTTGTTTTTGCTTAAGCTGGGAGGAGAACTCAGATCCTTTGACTTTTTTTTGGTGAGGCAATTGGGGTTAAGTGACTTGCCCAGGGTCACACAGCTAGTAAGTGCCAAGTGTCTGAGGCTGGATTTGGACTCAGGTCCTCCTGACTCCAGGGCCGGTGCTCTATCCACTGCACCACCTAGCTGTCCCTTCTTCCATATTTGTATCCCCAGAGCTTAGCTCGGTGTCTGGTACCTAGCTGGTACTAAATAAATGTTTATTAACTGACTCTAACTGTTAGGAGGTTCCCCCTGCCCCATTTATGTTGAACTAGAATCCCCCTGTCTGTAACTTCCACTAGGAAGCAGAAACAGCAAATAGTCTGTTCTTGGTTATCTAAGGTTTTTTTGCATAGGTGATTGAAATGGTCAAAATTCTTGCCTTTCCCAAAGATGAAGCCACTAGAAAAGACCTATTATCTCCTCAGTCTCCCTGCTGCCCAATATGGGTCCGAGAGAAGTAATCAAGAGAAGTGAAGGGTCTGAATTATACACATTTGGGTTCATTGTCCCCTGGAAAATGGAGAATCAGCTGCCTTGGGATCTTCTGATGAGTCTGATTTCTTTCAACATGCAACTCCAGAATCCGGCTGCATTTGTCAGTATTGTGTATTTGACATACACAATTCAAACTCTCGCTTTCCACACAACATGCAGTTTCCATCTCTTCCCTCTCCCATCTCCAAATTTTTCCATGAACCTGTCCCCCAGCCTGGGATGATGTGTTCCCTCTTTCTTTTCCAAATCTTGCTTCACACTTCCCCTCAGTTAGTTAGCAATAAGCAACCTTAGCTTCCATTCCTGGAAGCCTTTCCAGATTAATTCTAATTGTTTTCCCTCCTCATAGTCTTTCTGCTTGATTATAAAGCTCACATTTATTTCTCTGTGTCTGTTTTCGCTGAGGGTGACATTGTCTTCATCAGACTTGGGAGTTCCCAGATGGCAAATACTGGGCATCCTCTCCCTCTGGTGCTCTCTCTCTCCATTGACAGTGGAGAGAGGAGTGGGAAGGGGAGAATGGGCTGGAAAAGGGGCTTAGAGAATAGGAGGGAGGGGATGATCTCTGAAGGTCCTTGCTAGACAACTTTAAGAGATTAGGACTGCCTGGCATGAAGTCTTCCTACTCAACTGCTCAGTTGAAAGCGATGGTTACTTCTCATTTCTTATAGAGTTAGACCCCTCTTTTGTCCTTATCACATTCTACATTGTATCTAACTTATTTGTATATAGGTCTTCTCCCCTTTTCATCTTCGTATCATCAGTGCTGAGCACACCCTGAACAAAACAGAAACTTAATAAAGCTTCCATGACTTAAATAGAACGAAGAAGTAGAACCTAATGCAGTCAAGATTATGGATTTAGAACTAGATTTAGAGATCAACTGATCTACCCTTCATTTTATGGATGAGGAAACTGAGGTTGTGACTCTCCCACTGTTATATGTACGGTAAGTGTCAGAGCAGGGATTGAAATCCAGGTTTTCTGATGCTGAATTGAATGCCATTTGCTCCCTTCTAATTATCTTCCCCCCCAGGGAATCTAAGTGTAGGGAATATTCTGCAGGACTGCATTCCTCTCATCTCCTTCCTGCTACCATCCCAGGCTCCCTACCACTTAACACTTCCTAAGGCGGGCAATATCCATCCCCCTACTGGAATCCAGCCTGCCTTCAATGTCACATATGCCTCACCCTCCTCAAGGCCCTGGCTATACAGATTCTTGGAAACACAAAAGACTTGCTTGACCAATTCAGGTCAACAATGGACTCCTTGATGCTATGGGGGCCCCTTCCTGTCACTCCCGCCCCATTTCCCTCAGGTGCCCCAGTCTAGCTCCAGCCCCTCCCTTGATCAACAGGATCCAGGCAACTGCCAAGAAAATACTGGGGGCTCTGAGTTGAAGCCACCTCTGATCCGGGGGATGTGGCAGCAAGGGACAGGGTTAGTGTTCTAACTAGACTCCCCCCACCCTTTGATCTTTCCTATTGATGCCTCCCCTTCTCTCCCAACCTTGCTGGTGGTGGTGGGATCACATCCATGTTTGGGTATTTGGCTAGAGGTCAGGGGAGAAGGATGCTGTGACTGCTGCCAATGTGGCCTCTCCCCACAGTTCCTGGTGCCAAAGCTGAAGAGCGGCCAAGTGTGGGATGGGGGAGGGGAAAGCAAAGGAGATAGAGACACCTATGTGGAGCTTTCTAGCCCAATATCCTGGGGGCAATGGTATTCGAACCCCAAGCTATACCTCACTTTCCTAAACCTATTCTTTCCTCTTCCTGCTCCACAACAACAGCCATGGAGCGTCACTACATCTCTTCCCTTGCTCTGACTCAACTCTCTTCAGTGGCAGTTTTATTCTAAAAGGCTGAGGATTTCATAGTCCCAGCAGGTGGATTCCCACTCCCACTCCCCAAACCCAAACAAACAACCAAGCCTTTTGTACTAGCTCTTACACAGATATTCCAACCCTTATTCGATGTCTGTTTGACCTCCAGGTGACCCCTGAGCCTCCCATTTAGAGCATCTCTAATCAATGCCAGTCTGGCCTTCCAGATGACCACCCCCCCCCCAGCCCCATCTACCCTCACTGTGGTTTCAATTTTTCTCCTCCCCTCAGCCCTCCATGCATGACAAACATGAAACCGGATGTCAGCTGAGGAGTCAGGCAGGTGCCCGTACCTGCCAAAGAAAAGCCACCTTGTTTGCCCATGGTCTTTAGCTTCCAGTCCTGCCAGTACACATGGTATTCACTGCCAAGCCCAGGGTAGGGCTGCTGGGTGATGACACAACTACCTCCTAACTAGTCTAACTGTCACCGCCATCTGGTCTTCCCTCCCCCCACAACTCCTTGTTCCCAGTGCCTGCCCTCAGTGTCCCTAACCTGGGTTTAGCTGTCCAACATCCTTGCCTGGAGGCCAGGGGAAAAGCAGGCACATACAGACCCCCAGCAGGGACCTGCCTGGCTTGTTGTTGGCTTGAAGCCCTCGGGGATAGGAGGGGAATAGAAGGGGAGAGAGAGGGGCGGAGAAAGCCTGGGCAGGGATGTGAGGATGGGGGTTTGTGGAGGGGGGAGGTGACTCACATATTGGAAGGGAAGGATGATGGCCAGAAGGATCCCACTGAAGAACATAACCATGAGAAGCACAAAGAGGATGCCTTGGCAGGATGTGAAGTCAAACTGTGGGAGAGAGAAGCCAATAGAGGGGCATCAGTTGGGAGGACCTCTTACTTCTATGATCAACAGCCTCTGTCCACCTTCCAAATCTTGCTTGATACTGCCCTTTTCTCTTCTCCTTCCTCCACCCAGCTGTGGAGTTTTACTCATTCTCTGGATGTGGACTCCAGATCACCCCTTCCCCCGATCTCTCATTTCCAGATAGCCCCAACCCTGCTGATTCCCACCCAGCCTGTGGTCTCCCTTCCCCCACCCACTTGGGGTCCTTTGACTAACCTTGGTCTGGAAGCTGAACAAAGTCACGGAGAGGCAGACCAGGGCAGTGATTCCCAGACACAGAAGCACGGACTTGGTATTGTAGTAACTGTGGAGAAAAAATCTCTGTCAGCTGAGCAGGTAGGACCTGGAACCTAGGACTAGGTTGTCTGGTTTGGGATCTCATGGAATGGAGCTCACCTGCATCCCACTGATCCCTACCTTTCTCCTTTGTTAGAATCAAAGAGCCCCTTTACTCCTGAGCAGAGCCTGGAAATCTTTTCTTACCTTGGGCTACCCACTTCCTCCCTCAGTAGGGAGGACAGGATTATCAAGATGTTTTTAGGGCTCAGTTTCCCCAGGGAAGTTCCTAGGAAGTACAGCTGAGGGCAAATCACCCCCTGTGTCTAACCATCAGACATCTACATTTTTGAACATGGGTAAAAAAAGTTGATGAAAGCGACTTTTAAGGAGCATTCTTGTAAGGAGTCACAAAGGGGCGAGGTATAGCCTAAGAGAGGGTGTACACCACTATTTGTGTGTGTGTGTGTGTGTGTGTGTGTGTGTGTGTGTGTGTGTGTGTGTGTGTAATTTTGCCTTGGTGGTATTAGGAAGTTTAGGAAATATGAGCTACTTGGTGGGGAGACATGGAACTGATTAGATTTGGCTCTGGCTGCCCTCTCCCCTCTTAGAAAGAAGGATTGATGCAGCCAGTTGTAAATTGACAATTCAGTCTAGAAAAGGTAGGCCAGGTTCCTCTATTTCCCAGAATTCCAGTTCTACTATCTCCCACCTCTTCCCTTTTCATTACCTGGACAACATCCCAGTGAGGTAGGCCATAGACAGGGTCTGCAACAAGAAATAAATTAGAAGGGAGAGCCACCAGAGCTCAGCTTTTTGGGACACAAATTCATTTTATCTGAGTCATATCACTCATGGTGTCACTTGTGTTTTGTCCCTCACTCTTTCCTCCCACTGACATTACTGTCCCCACCCCCTATTCTCATTCCCTAGTCCCCAGGAGGGATGGATGTCATCAGTCTCTGACCTAGGCCAGGTCCTAATCCTGGCAGCTTCACTCAATGGTCTGGGAATTGACTTATCCAGTTAAAAGGTCCAATACAACCCTGGTCATCCCCACTACAGGTAAGGTGTGGAAGACAGAGACATCAATCCTATATAAAAACTGCCCCAGGAAACAGGTCGAAAACTACCCTAACCTCCAGGAACTGATATCATTTGCCTAGGTGTTTTCTTCTTATTATCATCTTGTCTCTACTTCCCAGCCCATCCCTAACTTAAATCTCTGCTCCTCACCCCCACCCCAAGACCCTATCCCTCTCTTTACCACACCTACCCTAAACACAAAGTCCCTCTTGAAATTATTTTTATAAACCACTGGATTATGGATTGGAAGAGAGGCACAAAGACCTGTGTGTATGTGTATTCATGTGTATGTGGGGCAGGGAATGGTAGGAACTGTGCCTTTTTTTTAAAGGAGAATTGAGATAGCAATGGCTCTGTCTGTCCCCAAAAACATCATAAAGGACACCCCCAATCTAAAGGCCCCTTGAAGTCTCAACCCATTCCCCTAAGTGGAAATGCTCTGGTCCTGATGGTATCCTGCCTCTAAGTTTTAGACTCTCAAACCTCAGAGAGATGGGAGGACCATGCCCATATCTCAGATCTGCTCAGCCCTTGTCCCAGCCCACCCTCAGCCCCTGCTTCCTCACTTACAAAGATGCTCAGGAGAATCAGGTTCCAGGGGAAATATCTCCTGTAATCCAAATCATAGAGATCAGAGGTAGGCCCATGAATCCCCTAGAGCCCCTTTCACTTTCTTTCTTCTCATTCACATCTCAACTCTTTACAACCTGGCTCCTAACTCATCACTGAACTGGTCACTTTCAGAAATCTTTTAAAAATGTTATGCTGAGCTTGATAATACCAACAAATATGAACATTTCTATATGTAAAGAAGAAAAGAAAAAACTACATATGAAACTGCAAAGCTCTATTTTAGACAGCTTGCTTTTTAAAGAGTTTACAGTAACTTCAACTCTTGAGTTTCAAAGTTGTCCTGCTTGTCTGCCTCCCTCTGAACTTCCTTCTACATCTTTTATACATTTTAAAAATGCTTCAATGACCTCTTTTTCTCTTTTTCTGGAATCATTATCATTACCTTTCTATTCCATTTAAGTCCCCCACCCCAATTTTAAAATGAAAACCCTCTCTTGTAATGAATAAACAGAGTCAAGCCAAACAAACCCCCACATTGGTGATGCTTGCAAATGTGTCTGATGCTACACCTCTAATCCATCATCTCTCAATCAGGAGGTGAATGGCATGCTTCATCATTGGTCCTCCAGAGTTAAGGTTAGTCAAGGTATTGATTAAAGTCCAACAATCTCTCAGTTGCCATTTCTTTTCTCAGTTCTTATTCTTGTAGACCTTTCTGCAGCTTTTGAGTATCGACCACCTCTCTCCTTCTAAATATTCTTTTCTCTGGGTTTTTGAGACACTGCACTCACTTGGTTTTCTTCCTACCTGTATGACTACTCTTTCTCAGTCTTTTTTGCTGGAGCAACACTCGTACCACATTCTCCAATTGTGTATACCCCAATGCTATATCCTGGTCTTCTCTTCCATATCTATACATTCTCACCTAGTGATCTTAACAGTTTCTATGAGTTCAGTTATCATCTATCCCTATACAGATGACTCTCCTATCTCTCTCTCTCTCTCTTTCTCTATCCATCTGTCCATCCATTCATCTATCTATCTATCTATCTATCTATCTATCTATCTATCTATCTATCTATCTATCCAGCTATCTAACTACCTAGCTATCTCCCTGGTCTTTACTTTGCTCTCCAGTCTCACATCACCAACTGCCTGTTGGATATTTCCAATCAGATGTCCTGTAGGCATCTCATATTCAACATGGTAAAAATTGAACTTAGTCTCTTTCCTTTCAAACCCATTCCTCTTCCTGACTTTTCTATTTCTGTCAAGGGCACCAACATTCTTCCAGGCCCCCAGTTTCACAACTTTGGCTTCTTATTATCCTTGACTTCTCATTCTCATTCTTCTTCATTCCACATATCTATTCAGTTACCAAATCTTTTCATTTTTACCTTGCTAACATCTGGTATCTTCCCCCTTCTTTCCACTCACATAACCACCATCCCTAATTCATGTCCTCATCACTCTCCCATGGACTACTGTAAGAACCTCCTAATTTGTCTCCTGTCTCAAATCTCTCCTTTCTCCAACCCATTCTCCACATAGGTAACTGCCAAAGTGATCTCCCTAAATAATGCACATGTCACTCCCCTATTTGGTAAACTCTAGTTGCCACCTTTGTCTCTAGGATCAGTTATGAACTCCTCTGGCATTTAAATCCCTTCCCAACCTAGTCACAACCTACCTTTTCAACCGTATTACATATTACTGCCCTTCACTCACTCTGTGGTCCAACCAAACTGGCTTTCTTATTCTTCACATGTGAAATTCCATCTCCCATCTCCACAGCTGTCTCTCATGCCTAGAGTTAACTCCCTTCTCACCTCTGCCTTTTATAATCCATTATTTTTTTTAAAACTCAAGTGCCACCTTATAAAGAAAAATTTTCTGACCTCCTAGCTGCTAGTGCTTTCCCCCAATGCCTTTTATTTTGTATATACCACATATATATGCATAATACATATGTTTACATACAACATATATGTGTGTGCGTATATGATATCTTCCCCTATATAAGGTAGGCTCTCTGAAGGCATAGACTATTTCATTTTTGTTATGATATCCCCAGTAACCCAGTTTCTGGCACCCAGTAGGTGTTTTATAAATGACTGTTGACTGAGTAATTATACTAGAGGGCTAGATCCCTCCTGCTTCCTTAACTATCACACCATTTCTGAAGACTTCCCCCCATTCTCAAGTCTATATAAAGTCAGTACACAAGAAGATCTTGATGGAGATACAGAACAACTGGATCTTCAAAGGGCTGTGCAGAACATGGGTCCCTAGGGTTCCAAATCCCAATTTCCTGCCTCACATCTTGTTTTTCTTCCCAATCTGGCTGCCCCTTAAATGAACATACCTTGGTCCAGAACAGCAGGCCAGAATTAGATAAGTCATGAAGAAAACAGCACTGAGGGAAGGAGAAGATGCATACCATTAGCCATCTAGTACCCAGAGCCAGGAGAGTGAGGAACTGTCTCCTTTCCCCAACCCCCCCACCCCACGCCTCCCCCAAGAGGGACAACTTTGGTGAAATTAAGAGAACTGATTGAAGTGAGAAAGCCCTGACTGTAGGGAATGCTTAATACTGTAGCATTAAAAGTAGAAGGAACCTTAGAGATTGTCTAATTCACTATCTACCTCTTAATTATAAGTTATTAATAACTAACACCCAGAGAGGAGGTATAGTATCTTATAAACAGTAAGCAGCAGGACTAGTATTCAAACCCAGGGCTCTTTCCACTAGACCATGTTGCCATCCATGACTTCGATGTAATTCAATTCAACAAGCATTTATTAAGCACCTACTAGTAGCAGGCATTCACCTATGTGAGGAAATAGTCCCTGCCACGGCGGGGGGGGGGGGAGGGAGAGAGCCTTATTTTCTACTGGGTGAGGGAGAGTGGTAGGAGGAGGAAGTGGTATATTTAAGGTAAGTAAAAGTTAATAGAGTAAGGTAAGTAAATACAAGGTGGTTTAAGGATGGAGAAAGTGCTAACAACGGGTTTGAGGGTGCAGTACCCTTTGGGAAGGCTTTCCCAAGAAAGTGGCACCTGTGCTGAGCCTTGAATAAGGGTCTGGGGCAGCAGAGTTGAGGAGGGAGTGCTTTCCAGGGATGGAGGGGACAGTATCTTCTTCCAAGGCACTAAGACAGGAGATGGAACACCAAGCTTGAGGAACAGCTAGGAGGCGAGTTTGACTTGAGGGTAGGGTACATAAAAGGGACTAATATGAAATAAGTCTGAGGAGAGAGGCTGAAATAAGATTGTAGAAGTTCTTACATTCCAGACCGAGGAGTCTATAGTTTATCTGGGGGGATTCTAGGGAGCTCCAGAAGGATTTTAACTTGGAGAGTGATATGCTCATTCCTGTGCTTTGGATGGTTATTTTGGCAACTTTGTGGAGAAGGGAAAGATTGGAAGAAGGGGGACTAATTAGGAGGTTACTACAATAATCCAGGGGACAAGAAGGGATGGTGAAAGATGCTGAGGAGGTAGGATCAATAAGATTTGGCAACTGACTGGATAGGGTAGAGAAGGGATATTGAAGAGTCAAGTATGGTACTCCAAAGTTGTAGAATTAGAGAATGAAGGGAATAAATATTTATGAAGTACCTACTATGTGCCAGGCACTGTACTAAGCACTTTTTACAAATACCTCATTTGATCCTCATAACAACTCTGCAAGGTAGGAGCTATTATTGTTCCCATTTTACAGCTGAGGAAAGTGGGGCAAACAGAAGTTAAGTGACTTGCTCCAGGGTCACATAAGCTAGTAAGTTACTGTCGGACTTTAGGCACATTGAATTTCTCAAAAACACTCCACCTCCAGGCATTTTCACTGGCTATCTCCCAAGCTTGGAATTCTCTCTCTCCCTAACTTTAACTCCTGGCTTCTATCAAGTTCCAGATAAAATCCTTCTATGGGAATCCTTTTCTGATTCTTCCCTTAGTTTGATCACTTTTCCCTCTGTTGATTATCTCCAATTTATTTCTGTGTATAACTTGTTTATACACAGTGTATAACTGTGTATAACTTGTTTGTACATGGCTGTTTGTCTCTCCCATTAGACTGTAAGGTCCTGGAGAGCAGGGACTATCTTTTCCCTTTCTTTGTATTCCCAGAGATTAGCAAACTGTCTGGCATATAGTAGGTGCTTAATAAAAACTTTTTGACTGACTGGATCAAGGAATGGGGAAATTTCGAGGATTGTTAGATTTTGAGGGAAAGATATTGTCCAAGATAAGGGTTTAGGAAATGTTGAGTTTGAGATGTCTATGTTATATCCAGATGGGGATGTCCGAAAGGCAGTTGGTGATATGGAACTGGAGCTAAGATACTATTATTAGATATAGAGTATTAGGTAGAGAGATTTGGGAGTCATTTATAAAGAAGTGATAATTGAACACACAAGAGCAGTTATAATCAAGGGAGGGTGAAAAGAAGTGTTCTTAACTTTTTCTTGTGTTTCATGGACCCCTTTGGCAGTCTGGTGAAATCTACAGACTGCTTCTAGGAAAAACGTTTTCAAATGCATAAACCAAAATTACAAGATTACAAAGGAAGCCAATGATATTGAAATATAGTTATCAAAATGTTGATTAATAGAAGGCAGAGGAGGAGCTAGGAGAATTATAAGTAGAGAGGATAATTTTAGAGTCCAAGTTAATGGAGATGATATGAATTATGGGAAATGATGCGATCCAAGGTATGATCATCCTTGGAGGTAAATGAAATAGAGTGAAGATATAAGAGTTGAAGAAGCTGATTAACTGTCAGGCCAGGATGTTTGAGGAATCATTAATATGTATACTGAGGGCAGGGGAGGGAGTAGACAGGGAGTTGAATGCTAAACTCTTCAAGAAAGGAGGGAGAATGACCTGGAGGTCAGTAGATTGTAACAACAACAATACACACTGGGTGGTATAGATGGTTCAGATGGCAGGGGGAGTGACCCTCAAAGGAGGATGGGTGCTTAAGCGAAAGTGACAAAGGGAGAGCAGAGAAGTAACAGTGCAGAAGAAGCAGTCAGTATGCCTTTTCTGCCTCCTGTCCCAGTGTGTTGGTAAGCATGAAAGAAAGGGGCTGCAGAAAGCATGGCCAAGAATGTCACTAGTACCTGCCCTGAGGCATAACAGAAGGGCAAAGCAGAGAAGGAAAAAGACTGGGGAGGGGGAGGGCTGACCCAACAGTAATGATAGGGGAAGGAAGTTTTGATCTGGAAGATGGTGACCAAATCGCAAGACTTAAGGAAAGAGATGGGAGTAGCATAGAATGAGGCTCTCTGTCAAAACCCCCCATGCCCTGGGCCTCTGGGTGATGATTAGTTCTCGGATGGGAAGTAGGATGAGAGGGCAGAAGGCCAGCCTAGTTTGGGTATGGTCCCTAGTACCTAGTCCTTGTACCACCTTCTATCTTGTCTACCCTGAATAAAAGTGCACATCTCTACCTCCTATCTCCAAGGCTGCATACCAAAAATTTTTTTTAAAAATTGCCTAAAGGGCTCTGAAGAAATCCCTACTTAGGTGTAAAAGAAGAAAAAAAAGTCACAGACCCCAGGGCTTACCTCAACCTCACACTTAGCCCCAGCAATCCTCACTTGGCTGGTCAGCCTGTGAATCTACACAGTGACATGAGCCAATGGAGGTCTCAGAGGTGTGTGATGTTGTCTTAGGACAAGGATCTTCACTGCTGGAGGTTCTCTGCATCCTCAGTGCCTAGCACAGTGTCTAGCATAGAATAAATCTTTGTTGATTAACTGAAATCTTAAGTTTGCTTCACAGCTCCAGTGGCACTTCCTCTGTGAAGCCTTTCTTCCTGATCTCCCCAGCTACTAGTGCCCTCCCCAGTTACTTTGTGTGTTTACCTTGCCTATACTTTGTACTTATTTTTATGTCTATACCTTGACAGAATGTAAACTCCATGAGGCAGAAACCTTTTTCTTTTCCATTCTTTTTTTGGCTTTGTGTCCCCGGCACCTAGCATGGTCAGTGCCTGGCACATTAAGTCCTTAATAAAGGCCTGTAGATTGATTAATCAGGAATATTTGATTCCATTCTCTCACATACACATATATTATATATATTTCATATGTACTTATTTATATACTCTCATATGTATGTATGTGTATATGTACTCTCATGTATATGAAAGTATATATGTATATATAAGAGTAATATACATAATACTATATATGCATATATATGAGTATATGTGACCATAGGGAAGTCACTTCATCACTTAAAGCTGGACTGTTACTTCTGCCCCAAGCATCTCATAGCGTGTGCACATAAGGTGACATACAGCCCACCAGTGTCAGATTGTAATTATATTTTAGTATTCCTCATTATCTACCTCCAGGAAAAGGTACTAAAGAAATAGGAACTTCATCTTTAATTTTCTCATACTCTGTTATTGAGTAGTTTTTCCAGTTATGTCTAACTCTTTGTGGCCCCATTTGGGGTTTTCTTGGCAAAGATGCTGGCGTGGTTTGCTATTTTCTTCTCCAGCTCATTTTACATGTGGGGAAACTGAGGAAGCCAGGGTTAAGTGACTTGCCCAGGGTCACACAGCTAGTGAGTGACCGAGGCTGGATTTGAACTCAGGTTTTCCTGACTCCAGGGCCTGCACTCTATCCACTGTACCCTTAGCTTCCCCTAAGTGCAATTTAGGACATCCTAAAACCAGGATACTATTGAATTTAATGTCCACCAGGCATCTAGAAATCTGGGTCTGGAGATCATAGCATCCTGGCTTTAGAGCTAGAATGGACCTCAGGGTCCCCTTGGTTTACAAATGAGAAAACTGAAGTACACTGAAATTAAATGACTGGCCCAAGGTCACACAGGAAGTAGCAGAGCTGGGGGTTTGAACCCAGGTCCTCAAACTCCAAATCTGGTGCTCTTTTCATTATCCCCTTCTACCTCTTTTAGGCTTTTGGGAATCTTCCACCTACATGCTGTAGGATTGGAGAGTGCCAAGAGAAACTATAGAAAGAGAAGGGAAGGGCAGCTAGGTGGCACGGTGAATAGAGCACCGGCCCTGGATTCAGGAGGACCTGACTTCAAATCTGGCCTCAGACACATAACACTTACTAGTTGTGTGACCCTGGGCAAGTCACTTAACCTCATTGCCCAGACCAAAAAAAAAAAAAAAAGAGAAGGGGGCTGAGTGTAGAACCTTCAGCGACACCAAAACTTAAGAAGAAGAAGCAATGAAAGATACTGAGGAAAAGGAAAAGAACCAGGATCCTGCAGTACTATGGAAGGTGAGGAAGGATGGTACTTCAAGAAAGAGGACCAAATGCTTCAGAGGGGCCTCTCACAACTCTTATCCAAAAGGCTGGGTTGTAGTTATTTTGTTTTTGGCTGACCTAACACCCTTCTACAGCTGGAAGCCCTGGCTTCTCCTGCTCTGGCTTTGCACAGCTCTTCAGGGCTTGCTCAGGCAGGGAGAGAAACTGCAGAAAAAGATGGAGACTGGAAAATGTCAGGACAGCTGGTTGGGTCTTTAGAAGGGAAGGTGTCATTCCTCAAAGTAAGGAGGTGGAGAGGTAGGAGGAGAGGCTGAGTCATGAGGGAGGTGAGAAGAGCCACAGCAACATTAGACTGAGTCCCCAGGCTCAGGCTGAATTCCTGAGCCTCAGGGCTGTTTACAGACTGTCAGGAAAGGAAAATTGGACTTGTCAGCAAGCAAACAGAGGCCAGCAAGCCTCCTCTGAGGAACTCTAGCCCTCTGTGGAGGGTCCTGGGCATTCTGTGCAAAACCAAGATAACCAGACACACTCCCCAGGAACTCAGACATGGAAAGCAAAGAAAAATGAAGAGCAGCCTGACAGGGTTCCAGACAGCTTTGCTGGGGCCTGAGAGGACTGAACAAGACTAGAGCTCTGGGGAGGCTAGCCAAGTAAGGCTGTCTGGAGGAATTGGGGAGGATGCCCTGGATGGCAACCCAAGGTTTGGGCCAACACAAATAAAACTAATGGTTCACTCCATCAGCCCTGGGTTTTTCTCCTTTCTTTCCTCCCTGCCCCCATCTTATTAAAACACACACACACACACCCCATGATTAATGTCTACATGCTGCCCAGCATCCCCTTCCCCCCCTTATAGGCAGGCGAGGAGGTTTCTGCAGTCAAACTCACAGAAGTTTCTCTCCTGCTACCCAGTCTGTGATGGCCACATGCCTATTTCCCAAGGTTACATCCTCTCCCTAAACCTCTCCCAAGGCTTCTCCCATGGCCCCTTTCACCTTGCCCCGCTAACCAAATTGGATCAGAAAAGCCCAATTGGAGCTGACAGTCTGAGTCTTTCCCCAGACACAAATTGCCATAGCAACTCATGCAGAGGAGCCCTGAGAGCTAGGGCCAGGGAGATGACATTTCTCATTAGGCCTGATGCCTCATTTCCATGCAGCTCTGGTTATATGGGCCAAAGCTTATTTGCCAGGCTGGTCCAGCACAGGATGCTGCGCATGACAAGGGAACCATGCCAACCAGACATGCTGCTGGTCCCAGGGAGACCTCATTAGCTTGGAAGCACATGCAGGAGGGGAGTAACCCTTAGGGCACCTGTCCTTCCCTCCTCCACACACATAACATATCCCCAGGATGATATTTCTTCCAAACCTTGCTCTCTTAAGAAAGGTCAAACAGTTGGGATCAGGGGAGCATCTGCAATCTGGGTTTCAGTGGGAGAATCTTCCTAATTAGTCTAGCACTCTTGTGGGTGGTGGGGGCAGAGTTCTGGTTGCTTTGAAACTCTTGGGGGCAGATGGCTCTAGAGCAGGGAGCTACTCTTAACCTGGAGCCCATGACCTTTTAAAATATTTTTATAACTATGTTTCAATATAATCAGGTTCCTTTGCAATTTTTTTTTTTGCATTTTTGCAAAAAATTTGCAAATGTTGATTTTTTCATTTTTCCCATCCATTTTAAAAACATTCTTCTGAGAAGGGTTCCATAGGCTTCACAAGTCTGCCAAAAGCGTCCAGGACACAAAAAGGTTAAGAACCCTTGGCGTTGACAGATTTTTGTCATTTCTCAGTTGAGTGTTGTTGCATCCAATGTAGTTTACCACTGTTTTCTAGGGTAGCTCAGAGGTCCAGTCTGGAGCAGGATTGCCAATCTGTTCCCAAAATGAGTTACCTGCCTAGGGCTCTATCCTTGTGTCAGTTTTCCAAAGGAGGAGGGGGAGGAGGGGGTAATGACACCATACCCTGAAAGACGGAGGACACTGCAGGATTAAGTCCTAATTTCTGTCAGGTATTCCAAAGGACTTCCATAATCCATTCCCAATCTGCCTCTCCAAACGTGCTACTCTCCTACGTAAACTAACTCAGTGTGGTACAGTATAAAGAACAGTTCCTCTGGAGACAGAGAACCTGGGTTCAAGTCCTGCCCTCGACACTTAATTATAAAACCTTAATTATAAAACTTAATCTCTACCTGCCTCAGTTTCCTCAACTGTAAAATGGGGATCATAGTAGCATCTACCTCCCCAGGGAAGATCAAATGAGATGATATTTGTAAAGCACTTAGCACAGTGCCTGGTACATAGTAGGCACTCAATTAATGCCTGGTCCCTTCCCACCTAAGGCTCAGGGAAATGACTCGTTCAGGGTCACACAGTTAGTAAGTATCTGAGGCCAGATTTGAACTCAGGTCTTTGAACTTAGGTACCATATCCACTGCAGAGGTAGTCAGACCAGATGATAAACTTTGAAGTATCATCCCACTCTAAATTTATGATTCTGTCAACGCTGTGTTCTGGGCAAACTGGCCCATTCACTGAAGCCTGAACAGACAGTAAGAATTCCCATCTTAGCGCCTTTGATCTGCTGCCTGGAATATCCTTCCCAACCTCTTTTTCCTGGCCTACTCTTAAATCCCTGCTTCCTTCAGGAAGTCTTCCCTAACCCTGCTGCTCTCCCTTTTCTTCCTGTAAACTCCCATAACATGTAATATCATTTGGCACTAATCAAATATTTTCTTGTATTACTAGTTATCTTTTTCCGCATGTGATTTGTTTCCCCGGCAGTATTTTAAGCTCCTAAAGGGCAATCGCCCTATCAGGCACCTCTCCTTAATTACCCACAGTGCCTAGCAGAGGCGCTCAGTAAATACTTCTTGAATGATTAAGATTGTGGTGACGGCAGTTCTGTTTTCCTCCGTCACCCGACTGACGCCCCAACCCCACCCCAGCCCCAGCCCCAGTCCCCAGGAACTCCCAGAGGCTAAATTTACAGGAGAAAATTGTTTAGACAGTTCAGAAACAGTATAACCTCTGCATACCTTTATAACTGAAGCCAGCATGTATTTTTTTTTTTGCTAGGATTATCTGGATCCTTTGCCTGCATAGACTAGCTAGAATTACCCAACTGATCCAAACGCATTCCCCTCGTTTTACCCATTTGTTTCTTAGGGGGCTAGGATTTGTTTGGAAAATTAAGTGGGTTCACTTAAGGGGATCACCCCCAAAATTACTACCACTGTTCAATATTCTTTTTCACACCCAGGACCCCATGACCAGAGTTTCCTTTCCTAATTGGGTTTTCCCTTTCTTAAGGGGATGAAAATAATCCCAAGGAGTAAAGTCTAGCTTTGTTAACATCTAAGCGCTATAGAAACGTGATTTGTCGTAGTGAAAAGGCAGGTGAAGGAGGTTCCCAAGCCAATGTCTCTCTTCAACTGGCCACCACTCGGGGTAGGGAGACAACCTAAATCCCAGACACCTAGAATGCCCTGGGATGGAGGCTGAAAGATTTTAGGGGCTGTTGTACTTTTCCCTTTACCTTTGGGAGGCAGCATGGTATAGTGGAAGGAGTATTAGATTTGGACCAGGCAGATTTGGTTTCAAATCCTGGCTCTGACCCTTATTACCCCTGTGACCTTGGACCAGTCATTTACTCTCTGGGCCTCAGTTTCCCTAATAGTAAAATGAGACATGACCACTAAAGTCCATTTTATCTCTTAGCCTATGAGGCTGTGACAATGAATTCAATACAATGATTGTTATTTGGTATGCTCTTTTTATTAGGTGTTTTATAAGATTTGTGCTATAAAACTGTAATCAATCTTAACTATCTGAATAAAATATGAGCTAATGAAACTATCTGTAAATGTCATTTTATGAAAAACATGGAAGAAGCATGGCCATTTTGATTATAACAAAGATGGACAATGCTCCATAAAAAATTAGTAAAAGTTAATTAATAATAATAATTAATAAAAACTTCTCTAAGGTCCTCTTCTAGCTCTAAGCTTAGGATTCTATATTATTAGTGTTGCTGAGTCTCAAATTTCTGCCATCAGAACCTCTGGGGGCTTTGATTGGTTTAGTCCTCTCTGAGATGGAGAGGGTCCAGGCCCTCTCCAATGGCACTGGAGACCATGGAACACTTCAGAGGATATTTGTGTATGGGTCCTCATCAGAAGTCTGGTTGTCTGTGCCTGATACCTCTTAGCTAGCAAGAGACAGTTTGGGAGTTTCTGGGGGATCAAGGTCTCTATGTCTAGATTCCCTGGGAAATGGTTTCCTGACCCAATCCAGGAGAAGGCCCACTTGCTGTACTCACTAGGATGCCCAGTACCAGGCCGGGTTGCTCTGAACATACATCTTGACTGGTTCACTGCAGGAGAGAGAGAGAAAGAGAGAGACAGAAAGAGATTAGATATGTGTTTTATTTCTTTTTCCCTGTCCTAAGCCCCATGAAAACACAAGCATTTATAAAGATCTCTAGATGATATTCTCAAACCTGGCTCTCCTCTATGAGGAGGGCTGCTGTCTGAGATGCCTAGTGTGAGGATGGGTCAGAAAACCGGAGTCCTGGGCCAGGATCATGCATTTAGGCAATTCTGGGGCCAGAAGAGATCCTGCTCACTTTTTCCTCTCAGACCTTTCCCCTTGGACCTCCAAAACACCCAGGTCCCTCCCTTTGGTACTAAACTTGGAGGACATACACAGAGTTCCTCCCCAGAGTGAAACAGAGCCAGTTATATATTTTAGGCCTGTCACATGATTTCTTGTACATCTACCATCTAATCTCTTCAAGGAGGCTGCTAGGTAGCACAGTGAGTAGAGTGCAGGATTTGGAGTCAGAAAGACCCAAGTTCAAATACTGCCTCTGACATTTACTAGCTGTGTGATCCAGGGCAAGTCAATTCATTTCTTACAGCCTCGGACAATAACAGCATCTTCCTTACAGGGTTGCTATTATGAGGGCCAAATGAGATAATATATGCAAACCTTAAAGCACTATATAAATGCTAGTAGCTATTATAATCATTCAAGATCCAATGTACTTCACTGCCTTGTGCATTAGCTTAACAAGCCTATGTGCCTGCTCTAGTTTGCCTACCAGCAAACATGAGGAATCTTACTTCTTCCCCTGAAGGGGAAAGAAAGGCTGAACCCACAGGCCACACTCACCAGAAGGTGAAGAGAGCCACAACACCCACAGTCATCAGCAGCTGAATCATTAGGATGGAGTAGACCTATGAGGAACAAAGGTAGAAGGAAGAAGAGGTAGTCAGCAATAAGAAATGAGCTATTTAGGACCTGGCAAGCCTAGGCCCATCCACATGGGTTGTAGATGGGAGTCTAGTTTTCCATGCAGTCTTATGAACAAGTGACCCAAGCCAAGGCCTGAGTAGCTGGACTAGCTAAATTCTTACTCTTCTGGGATACAGTGGAAAGGGGTAAAGATGGGGCCCATCATAGGAAGCAAAAAGCAACCAAATGGAGGGGTTAAAAAGTGAGGCCCACTGGTAAAAGGCTGAAGGGGCTGATCCAGCTTGGAGAAAGGAGGATGGCCCACAGAACATTAAATATCTAGATTTTCCCTAATGATGTGGATAGGGTTATGGGGAAAGGGACTACTTACCTTCCTGACAAATACTCTTCTCACGTTAGGATCATCCCAGCTGAAAGTGGTGAAGATCTCAGGGTCTCCGGAGTAGCCGCCACTTCCATAGCCAGGGCTGCTATCTGTAGAGAAGGGCATCAGATCATGGAGCACAGTTGGGCTTTGTCCTTATTTCCCATGCTTCTCCATCAGCCCTATCCCTGAACTTTCAAACAGACTATTCATCCTGCTCTTTGGAAACCCTTTTCCCTTTCTCCCTCATTTATACGTTATTCCATGAACCCCTCTTTAAGAACTTTTCCCTGATTTCAACATCATTCCGCAGATTCTAGAGTTCCTTCCCCTCAGCGCTGATGTCCAGAGCTCTGCTTTACAACTGCTCGATCAGTCCTTGTCTCTGTGTTCTGTGTCCTTGGTACACCCTACCTCCCCCAATAGACTTTGACCCATCACATCTATTCAGGTGGTTCCCAAATCTATAGCCCTGATCTCACTCTTGAAGTTAGATCAACAAACATTTATTAAGCAGCTACTATGTGCCAGACCTATATCTTCCACAACCTTTTTTTTTTTTTGATTAGGCAATGGGGTTAAGTGACTTGCCCAGGGTCACACAGCTTGTAAGTATCTGAGGCCAGATTTGAATTAAGGAAGAGGAGTCTTCCTGACTCTAGGCCCAGCGCTCTATCCACTGTGCCCCTTAGCTGCCCTAATTGTTATTAAGTTCGGTCAATTCTGTTGGCTTTCATACTACCACCCACAATGACTACTGCAATAGTCTACTGAAAAGTCTTTCTGCCTCTACGTTCTCTCTTGACTAAATCCATCCTTCCTAATATGGCCAGATGTATCCTTTTTTGTGCCCAGCATGCACACAGTAGGCATAATTATGATTGCTGATTGATTAATCTGTTCATGTTACTCTTCTGCTCAAAAATGGTTTCCCACTGTTATACAATAAAAGTTCAAACTCTTAGTTTAGTTTCTAGGCTTTCCAGCCTGGCTCCCATCTTTTCCTTCTGTGTTACTGTGCACTCCAGCCAGAGGGAACATCCATCCCTGTAGACCCTGTGCATTTTCCCATTTCAAGGCCTTTATCCTCATTTTCCATATGCCTGGAATGCCCTTCCTCTTTTCACCAACTCAAGTGCCAACGATGTCTTCCTCAATCCTGAGAGTCAATAACGAATAACCTTCCCCACCTTGGACCTAAGATATCACTTTCTTTGCATTTCCGTATCATTTTAGTTGTTTGTATATGGGTTATGTCTTCCTAATAGACTACAAGCTCCATGAGGGCAGGAACCTTGCGAATCTAAATTTTGCAAACTTCCTGTGATTTAGTTAGGCCTCAGCGAGGAAGAATGCCAGAGGTGAACGAACACCACATCCTGACCTCAGAATTACCTTGATTCCCCTTGCGAAATTCAAGACTAAAAGGATCTTCTAGTGGGTTTATCAGAAAAAGATAATGCCTAGAGTATGGTCAAGGTCACAGGTTAACTAGCGTGGTGGGGTACGATCAACTCAGGGATTGAGTGATTTTCAAATATGGGCAGCATTCTTTCCAAGCCCCAGAAGGTCCACAGATAGCTTTTTTCAAAAATTTTTTTTTTAATTTAAAATTTTAAAATTTTATTTTTAAATCTTTTTTTTTACAAGACAGCTTTTTAAATGCCCCCCAAGTCAAGTAGCTGTGGGGCCTGGAAAGGGCAAGTAACCTTGCTGGTCTAATGGTTCAGAAGGAGGTGGGCTAGCTTTCTGGCCTTCTGCCTTGCCCTTTCTTCAAGGGTGGATGGCTGATGCTGCTCTCCCTGTAATGCTCTTGGGGACATCCTGAAATAGCAGGGCTTGAAGGTGGGTCTGGAGGAACTCCCTGTTACCCTTTTAGGCAATTCTGGAATCTTTAGAAACTTTAACTTCTAAGCCTCTCTACTGTCCTCTCTTTCCTCTCCAGCATTGAATAGAATCGGAAACCTATATTCCTCACTCATAGATGAGGAAGGGACTACTTTTTATACCCATTCTTCTGTACTTAAGCCCAGACAGAAGCTGGACCTGGAGTCAGGAAGATCTGGATTCAAATCCAACATCAGACACTTACTAGCTTTGTGACTGTGGGCAAGTCACTCAACCTCTGTCTGCCTTGGTTTCTTTAACTATAAAATAGGGATCATAATAGCACCTACCTCCCAGGGTTGTTGTGAGGATAAAGTGAGGTAATATTTTGTGAAAATTTGTGAAAAGCTTAGCACAGTGCCTGGAACATAGTAAGCATTTAATAAATGCTTGTTTACTTCCTTCTCCTTTCTCCCAAATCCTATTTCTCCCCTTAACCCCCAACTCCCTTAGTTAAGACTGGTGATGAGGATGGGAATGGTCACAGAAAGTAGAGGAGGTGGGGAGGAGGAGAAAGAGTTGGCAACAGTTCTAGCGTCTCCATGGTGTCTTTTATGCAGACAGATCCTGTGGATTGGATTGACCCATACAGAGGCCTAGGCCCCAGTTTTCCCTAACACTGAGCTGAGGACAAGAGGAGTCTTAGGGAACCTGTAGGTACTTTCTGAGTCCCTTTCTCTCTATTTCATGGGTCTGGGGCTAAAGTTGTGGGCAGGAAAGAATAAGGTAAGAATCTGGAAGGAGAGCAGGGCACAGGAGAGTATGACAAAAGGGAAAAAGAACCCAGGGTAGAGATTGGTTCTGGGCGGCAGAACCCATCAAATTCAGAATATTGAGGCTGGAGAAATACCAAGACTTCTGTCTATCCCAGTGAAATTCCCTTTCTAGGAAACAAGATAGAGCTGGATATGGGGAATTCAAAAGAAAATGAAGACATTAAGAGATGTCACCAGCAAATAGTTTAGAGGACGCTATTCGTAGGCCGTTTCCCTGTGCCATCTAATCTAGATATTCAACTCCTATGATTCCCTGGTTCTGCATTTCCCCTCCAACCATTCAAAATCCCAGGCACATACCCACACCTCAGCCATTGCCACCTCTGAATCTTCACAAGCCATTACCCTTACCTACAATGGCTTCTTCTCTCTTTTGGACTCATCATCCCCAGAATTGTAGGATGCTTTCCTCCTTTGAAAACCTTCCCTTCTCCCTCTTTCCTCTTCCCTCCCCCCTCCCCACTTTGGATAGAGATTCAAAAACCCAATCAGTAATTCCTAGTCTGGTCTTTAGTTCTGTCTATCTGTCCTGCCCTTCTGATCAGTCTTCCTAAGACCAGAAACAGTATGTCCCCACCTTCTTCCAATTACCCTAAAACTTAGGAACTGGGGTGGACTAACTGGTGTCATTACAACAATACAGGAGATTGCTTCTATACTACTGCTTTCTAAGTTTTTCACTGGGTCTCACCACACCCCCAAAAGTCTAACCTACCAGGGTTGGGGAGACTCACTTGGGTCCACGTAAGCCCAGCTAGGATGAAAGGGCACAGTTGGGGCTGGTGGAGGGAAGGCCCCAGCCTTCAGCCCCTCCCCTGAAGTAGCTTCCTCATAAGTAGGAGGGGCCAAGGGAGCTGATGGAGTCTCCTTCTTCTCTCCATTTGTCGGTTGCTGCCCCTCGGTCCCAGGGGCCTTGTTCACCACTGAAACCTGTGGAAAATGAGCAGAGAGTCAGTCATTAAGGAGAAAAGGAGAACCATGCCTTCACTCACACACACACATACACACACACACATACACACACACACACACAGAGCTTATGTTACTTAGTTCCCTGGGGAATGAGGAGGGAAAGCAAATCATTTTCTTTTTCTATTTCTTTTTTTAAAATAGTATTTTATTTTTCCCCAGTTACATGTCAAGAAAAATTTTAACATTCATTTTTACAAGATTTTGAGTTTCAAATTTTTCTTCCTCCTTCCCCTCTTCCAAAAATGGTAGACAGTTCAATGTAGTACATACGTGTGTTATCATGCAAAAATATTTTCATATTAGTCACAGTTGTGAAAGAAGAAACAGGTCAAAAGGAAAAACAAAGCCACAAGAAAGAATAAAGTACATGAAAAAAATATGCTTTGATATGCACTCAGAGTCCAATCAGTTCTTCATCTGGATATGAATAGCATTTTCCTTCTTAAGTCCTTTGCACTTGTCTTGGTCGTTGTGTTGCAATGTTTTCCCAGTTCTGTTCATTACACTTTGAGTCAGTTTGTACAAGTCTTTCCAGGTTTTTCTGAAATCTGTTTGTTCATCATTTCTTATAGCACAATAGTATACCATTACGTTCATAAACCACAGCTTGTTCAGCCATTCCCCAGTTGATGGGCATCCCCTCAATTTCCGATATTTTGCCACTACAAAAAGGACTACTATAAATATTTTTGCAGAGGTAGGTCCTTCCCTCCCCCCCTTTTTTTTTTGATGTCTTTAGGATACAGACCTAGGTATTGCTAAATCAAAGGGTATGCACAGTTCAGTGGCCCTTTGGACATAGTTCCAAATTGCTCTCCAGAATGGTTGGATCAGTTCACAATTCCACCAACAATGCATTAGTGTCCCAGTTTTCCCATATCTTCTCCAGCATTTAGCCTTTTCCTTTTCTGTCATAGTAGCCAATCTGATAGGTGTGAGGTGGTACCTCAGAGTTGTTTTAATTTGTTTTTCTCTAATCAAAAATGATTTAGAGCACTTCTTCATATGCCTATCAATAGCCTTGATTCCTTCATCTGAAAACTACCTATTCATATTCTTTAACTATTTGTAAATTAGGGAATGGCTTGTATTCTTGTAAAGTTGATTCAGTTCTCCATGTATTTTAGAAATGAGGCCTTATCAGACACACCTGCTGTAAAGATTGTTTCCCATCTTTCTGCTTTCTTTCTAATCTTGGTTGCATTGGTTTTGTTTGTACAAAAACTTTTTGAGTTAATATAATGAAAAATTTCTGTTATGTTTTATAATGTTCTCTATCTCATTTGGTCATGAATTCTTCCCCTCCCCATAGATTTGACAGGTAGACTATTCCTTGCTCTTCTAATTTGCTTACAGCATCACCCTTTATGTCTAAATCGTGCCAAAGGTCTGTCATATCTAACTTTTCTAATATTCTATTTACCTCCTTAGTTTTTTTCCTGTTTATTTTTTGGTTGGATTTATTGAGTTCTGAGAGGGGACAATTGAGGCCTCCACACTAGTACAGTTTTGCTCTCTATTTCTCCCTGTAACTCATTTAACTTCTCCTGTAAGAATCTGGATGCTATACTACTTGGTACACATATGTTTAGTATTGATATTGCTTCATTGTCTATGGTACCTTTTAGCAAGATGTAATTTCCTTCCTTATTTCTTTTAATTAGGTCCATTTTGGTCTACTAATTAGGTCCATTTTATTTTGTCTGAGATCAGGATTGCTATCCCTGCTTTTTTTACCTCAGCTGAAGCATAATAGATTTTACTCCCTGCTTACCTTTACTCTGTGTCTCTCTGCTTCAAGTATGTTTCTCGTAAACAACATATTAAAGGATTCTCTCTTTTGATCCCTTTGTTCTCTGCTTCCATTTTATGGGAGAGTTCATCCTATCCACATTACAGTTATGATTACTACCTGTGTATTTCCCTCCATCTTATTCTTCCTCCTGTCTATCTTCTCTCTCCTTTCACCCTTTCTCTCCTCACCGGTGTTTTGCTTCTGTCTACCACCTCCCCTGATCTGCCCTCCCTTCTGTCAAGCCCCTCTCCAACCCCTTTACTTGATCTCCTCCCCTCCTACTTCTCTGTTGGGTAAGATAGATTTCTATATTCCACTGATTGTACATATGATTCTCTCTTTCAGCCAATACTGATGAGTGTAAGGTTCAAGCAATGCTCATCGCCCACCCTCCCATCTTCCCCTCCACTGTAATAGGTCTTTCATGCCTCTTCATGTGAAATAATTTCCCCCATTCTACCTCTCCTTTCCTTCTGCACCCATTGTACTCCTCTTTCTCATCCCTTAATTTTATGCAATTCTCTCATATTCACCTTATACCCATATCATCTTTATACATTTCTCCTAGCTATACTATTAGTGATACAATTTTTAAGAATTATAAGTATCATCTTCCCATGTAGGAATATAAATAGTTTAGCTCTACTGAATCCCTTATGTTTTCTTTTCCCTTTTTACCTGTTTATTCTTCTCTTGCGTCTTGATAATGGAGATCAAATTTTTGGTTTAGTTCTGGTCTTCTCCTCATGAAAGTTTGAAGTCCTTCTATTTTATTGAATGTCCATTTCCCCCCTCAGTGTGTGATGCTTAATTCTGCCAGGTAAGCAATTCTTGGTTGTAGTCCTAGCTCTTTTGTCTTCTGGAATATCATGTTCCATGACCTTTGATCCTTTGATGTTGCAGCTGCCAAGTTCCATGTAATACTGATTGTGACTCCCCAATATTTGAATTGTTTCTTTCTGGCCACTTGTAGCATTTTTGCCTTGACTTGATAGTTCTGAAATTTGGCTACAATGGTCCTTGAAGTTTTTATTTTGGGATCTCTTTTCCAAGGTGATTGGTAGATTGTTTCAATGCCTATTTTGCTCTCTGGTTCCAGAACATCAGGGAAGTTTTCCTTGATAATTTCTTGAAAGATGCTGTCCAGACCCTCTTTTTGATTATGGCTTTCAAGTAGGCCAATATTTGTGATATCATCTCTCGTGGATCTATTTTCCAGGTCAGTTGTTTTCCCCATGAGATATTTTACATTTTTGTCCATTTTTTCATTCTTTTGAATTTGTTTGATTGATTTTTGATGCCTCATAGAGTCATTAGCTTCCACTTGCCCAATTCTAATTTTCAAGGAGTTGTTTTCTTCAGTGGATTTTTCTATCTCCTTTTCCATTTGGCAAATTGTACTTTTTAAGAAGTTTTCTAAGTTGTTGACTCTTTTTTCATAACTCTCTTGCATCACTCTCATTTGTTCCATGAGTTCTTTCTGGGCTTGAGACCACTTCCTATTTTTCTTTGGGGCTTTGCCCATAGGCATTTTGATATTGTTGTCCTCTTCTGAGTTTATGTCATGGTCTTCCCTGGCAGCATAATAACTTTCTATGGTCAGATTCTTTTTTGGTTTCTTCCTTCCTTCCTTCCTTCCTTCCTTCCTTCCTTCCTTCCTTCCTTCCTTCCTTCTTTCTCTTTCTTCTTTTTCCTTTTCTTTTGAATTGGAGCTCTGCACCCAGGGTGGAAGGGGCTCTCTGCTGCAGGCCCTGGCTGTTTACCTGGTGTTGTGCTGATGTTGCCCTGGGGCTACCAGAGGATTCTTGTGTCTGGCGTTGTGCTGAGGGGATGCGGTAGGAGGTACCTGGCGCTGCTGGGGGCCGTTGAGGTTTGGCAGCTTAACTGGTCTGAGCTAGGGTCCTAGTGGTGGTGTCTGGTGTGTGCTGAGGTCCATTGGGGTGTTTCTGCATTTCCCTGGGGCTACACTGAAGCATGTGGAGGTCTGGCCTACTTTCTCATCACACTGGAGGATGCCTGTTTGTCCAGTGCCTGAAGCACATGGTGGTTCTTGGAACTAGAGTCTGCTGATTTCCCTGGCTATGCTAAGGCATGTGGGAGGTTCTGGTGTTGATGCTTGCCTGCTCCACCCATATTGGGGCTCAGGATCTCCTGCTGGTTTGCTGAGATGGGGCTTGCTGCTGCTTTTCTGGGATGCTTCCTGTCCTGAAATGTGCTCACCTTTTACTCAAGTGAGATAGGTCTTTGTTGTCAATCTTCCAAGTGTTTTGGGCTAAAATATTGTTTCACCCCATCTTTTTGAAGGCTCTGCTATTCCAGGATTTGTTTGGGACCAGTATTTTATGGTTGTTTGGGGGTGAATATGAGAGAGTTACAGTGATTTACTGCTTACTCCACCATCTTGGCTCTCAGAAGTCTGTCTTTTTTCATACTGGATCTGACCATATAGTAAGACCTAGAAAGGAACCTACAGATTAACTAAGTCCATCATGTCCTAATTTTACAGATGAGAAAATAGAGGCCTAGAGATGTTAGGTGATTTGAGCAAAGTCACACATGTTGCAGAGACAGGATTCAAAACAGGTTGTTCTTTTGACTCCGAATCTAATGGTCTTTCCAATTTTATAGATGGATAAATAGAATCCAAAGGGGCTGTGAACTGGGGGGATAAGAAAAGAAGGAAAAAGAGGGGGAGGAAAAAAAGGAAGAGGACAGGCAGTGAAAAAGAGAGAGGAAAGATGATAGATTAGATTAATGAGTTCCCTGTCATTTCAGCTTTAGCAGAAGATGAAAGACCACATGTTAGGATGTTGGACAGAGTAGACATCCTTCAGGTATGGGTTGGGCCTGAGGTTCCTTCCAATTCTGAGATTCTAGGATTCAACAATGGGAGGAAGGAAAATGAAAGGAACAGGGAGAATGAAGAATACAGGAGAAGATGGGAAGAGAAGAAGAAAGAACAAAGGAAAAGAACAGGAAAGCTACATCATAGAAGCTGAGAGCTAGAGAAAACTGAGGCCTAGGTAAGTTACATGATTTGCCCATAGTCACTACAGTAGTAATCAGGACTTGATTCCTCAGTTTCCTCTAGCTCTCTGCTTCCATGATCTAGCTTTCCTGGCCAAGCTCCCCTCCCTCTTCAGGAGAGATAAAATCCACCTGTTCTAGCACCTTCCAGGTCAAGTGAGAACCAGAATTTATCTTATTCATCCCCTTGCCTGGCTAGTGCTAGTGGAGGTCAGTTGGCTAGGAGTCAACCAGGAGTCTAACTAGAGATTCTCCAGAGGTACCTGAAGCCTGCTGAGCTCCGTTCCCCAGGGAGGGACAGGAACAGAAGACCTGGATGGGAAAGTTCTGGGGAGATCAGAAATCATCGGCATTCTAACCATAGATGTGGGTCAGGAAGGGCTCTGATCAAGGCATGTCTGGGGTGTTGGAAGTCTGAAGCACTCTGACCTGAAATGTAAATGGAAATCACAGCACTGTGACCCTGACTGACGTAAGGTGCCATAAAAGTTACCCCCAGAAACTGAGTGCAGGAAGCCTTGGTCTGACAACCAAGAGTGTAGAGGGGTGGTATGTAACCTGGTTCTGGCACAAAATCCCAGTTCAGAAACTGAGAATGGAGACATGGCCAAACAGAAGATACTGCCACTTGAAGGAATTATTATAGATCTAAAGACATCCAAAAATCCAATCTAGAAAAAGAAAATATCTCCACAACAAGTACAAGCAGGACCTCCAGGAAGAAAGAAAAAGGCTTTGCCACAAGGACAAGAGTATTTGGAAGAAAAGAAGGTTTAAAAAAATAAGTGAAATAAGCTATCTGAAAGAAACAGGTAGAAGGATAAATACTTAGGGTAGAAAACATGCAAAGAGTTTGGTGTAGAAAAACATTGAATTCAGCAAGAAACAGGTAGGATGTTTTTAGAGTGAGAATACAGTCAGAGAGGGAATTGTCACAAGCAAAAGAAATGTTATCATCAGAGGGTAGATCATAAGGAGAGAATGATAAGTAAAGAAAGAAAAGATGAGAACCAGTGATCAGTGTCTGGGCAAGGGTAAGAGAGGAGGGGCAGTGGAATGGAAACAGATCACTTCAATTACAGATCACTAGTGTTGATCACATTCCTTGTCTTTCACTACTTTTTTCTTCTTTGTAAAGGTGGAGGGGCATAAAAGGGAGAAAAAGTCTAAGAAGATATGATGGAGGGAAGTGTACAATTAACAATCATGATTCAGAACATGAATGGAATGAACTCATCCATAAAATAGAAGAGGGTAGCAGAATAGATTAGAAAACAAAGTACAGCAATGTGTTTACAAGAACCATACTTGAAACATAAAAATTCACACAGAGTTAAACTAAGGGAATGACTCAGAATTTATTATGCTTCAAGTGAACTCGAAAAAGTAAAGATAACAATTATGATTTCAGACAACACAACAGTAAAAGTAGATAGGGTTAAAAATGATAAACAGGGAAACTACATCAAACTTAAAGACAACACAGAAAACAAAATTATGTAAATATTAACACATATGTACCAAATGGAATAATATCCTAAGGAAAAGTTAACTAAATTATGGAATCAAATAGACAGCAAAACTGTAATTTAGGGACTTCAATGTACCCCTTTCAGTATATCTGAATGTCGGTATGTTAAATCAAACAAAAAGATAAACAAGAAAGAAGTTAAGGACTTGAATAGAATTTAAGAAAAGTTGGTGGATCTTTGGTGATTACTGAATGGGACTAGAAAGGAGAATATATATTTCTCATCTGTGCATGGTACCTTTACAAAAATTGACCATGTGCTTAGGTCCCTACTGTTTCAGTCCCCATACTTCCTATTCAGTCTGAAAGTTAATACATTCTAGAGTCTATCATGCACTATGAAATGAAATAAAGAGATTAATTAATTTTCAATAAGGAAATCTTTATTCAGAAGGTAACTACATTTTTAGTTGTTCTCTCTCCATTCCACAATTTTTTCATTAACTATTTTTTCGAATATTTCAATAGGATAACATGGTTACTTAAGGAAGGAGGTCCTTAGTAGTTATTTATTAAATATTTTCTTAATGCCCTTGATTGTCTTCTCATTCTCCTATGAGTACAAATACTCCATGTTGCGAAACCTTGTGTTGAGATTAAAACCTCAAACTAATTCAAAAAAGCAGAAATATCAAAAACAACTTTTACTGACCCATATAACACAATATAAATTATAATTAATATAGGACCTTCATAGAAAGAATTAAAATGTAAATTAGATTAAATAATTTAATCCAAAATAATTGGGGGGGGGACAAGAATAAATAATAGGAACAACAGATAATTTCAAAGAAAATTACAACAACAACAACATAATACACCAAAACTTTTGGAGTGAAGCCAAGGCAGTCCTCAGGGAAAATTTATGTCTCTAAACACTTTCATCAACAGAAAGAAAGAGAATAGATCAATACTAAGCATGCACTTAAAAAAACAAACTAGAAAACAGCAAACCAAACATTTCAGCTAAATATAAAAAAAAATTCTGAAAAACCAAAGAAAAAATTAATAAAAATTAAAACAAAAAATTAGATTAATAAGTTAAACTAGGAACTGTTTTGTTTAAAAAAAACTAATACGGAAATAAAACATTAGCTAATTTAATTTTAAAAAGAGAAAGATGAAAGTCAAATTGCCAATATAAAAAAAAAAAGAAAAAAGAGAATCGCCAATTAATGAAAAATAAATTATCAGAAAATTTTGTCCAAAATATACTAACAGAAACTAAATGAAACATGTATATTTACAAAAGTATCAAATACTCAAATTAAAAGAATGAGAAATAAAGAAGCTAAATATCTTAGTCAAAGAAAAGAAATTGAATAAGCATTAAATGAACTCCCAAAGCAGGGTTAAAAACCCAGGACAAGTTGGATTTCCAACTGAATTCTTTTTTTTTCTTTTTGATGAGGCAATCGGGGTTAAATGACTTGCCCAGGGTCACACAGCTAGTAAGTGTCATGTGTCTGAGACCGGATTTGAACTCAGGTCTTCTTGACTCCAAGGCCAGAGCTCTATCCACTGTGCCACCTAGCTGCCCCTCCAATTGAATTCTGACAAACATTTCAAGTACAATTAATTGCAATATTAGTCAAAAGACATTTATTAAGCGCTGACTTTGTATCAGGCACTACATAGGTTAATCATTGGAGATGCAACAAAAGGCAAAAACAGTATTTTCCCTCAAAGAGTTCACTTTCCAACAGGAATAAAAACAAACACTTAAGACCTTACTATGTGCCAAGCACTGGGCTAAGAGTAGGGGATACAAACAGAAAAAGTGAGACAGTCCATGCTCTCAGGTAGCTCTCAATCTAATCAGGGAAAACAACATATAACAGAGAGTTTGGCTTCAGGCAGATGGAAAAGCTTAGAAGTGTTAAGGGTTTAGGAAGGGGCAGATAACAAAGCCCAGGGGTCCTTAGTTTGTTGGAGGACAGTGCTGAGGGTCTACAGGCCAGTAGATTCCTAAAGCAAGGAAGTTCTTAGGATACAGTGATAAGGCCTGGTGATCCTCCATTTTATTTTATTTTATTTTTTTATTTTTAAATTTTTTTTTTTAGGCAATTGGGGTTAAGTGACTTGCCCAAGGTCACACAGCTAGTAAGCGTCAACTGTTTGGTCTGAGGCTGGATTTGAACTCAGGTCCTCCTGACTTCAGGGTCGGTGCTCTATCCACTGCACCACCTAGCTGCCCCGATCCTCCATTTTATATGAAGGCATGGAGTCATGACTAATCCAAGTTGAATGAGCAGTGAAGTAGCCCACATGGATTGTAGGTGTCACCAGGCTATCCTGGATGAGTTCTGGGATGATCCGTGGCAAGAGATAGGGAGGTGAAAAAGAAACGGGTAAGGTTGTTACCCATGTTTGCAAAAATAGGAAAAGAAGGTATCCTTTCAAATTCCTTCAATGATAAAAAATATGGTCTTAAATTGAAACCACAAAAAGTCAAAGCAGAGAAGCAAAATTATAGATCAATATCCTTTAACAAATGTCTATATAAAAATTTTCATGAAACATAGGAAAGAAGGTAAGAGATGAGAGAGAACATTCCACAGAAAGAGACCAAAGAACATGCTTAGATCCATGGGCAATGCTCCATCCAGCCCAGCAGATCAGGTTGGTTGCCCTTATTACCCCCCAATACATTTAATATACATTTTGTTTACCCCGCATTCATAGTATGGCAAGTATAGTATTTGCAAAATAAAATAATACTTACCCATTACACATATGCACTAGCCTCAAAACATGTCAGACCATGAACTCAACAAACATGGCTACTCCTATTGAGGGGAAATTGTTCATGCATGCAATACCATCCCAAGTTTCATCAACTTAAGCTCTCAGAGTACCATGATTCCTCACAACGAAGAATACCATACCACAAACAAAAAAGTGTGAGGTTTACTTAAAAAGGTTTATTTCACTGCATGCAATTTATATGCTAAAATTTTTTCAGCTATTTCCATTGTTTCCAGTTCTTTGTTATAACGAAAAGTGCTCTTGTAAAATATTTTTGCATATGTGTATCCTTTTCCTCTGTCTTTGACCTTTATAGGATATATGCCTAGCAGCAGGATCAGTGAGTCAAAGGTTATATACAGCTTACTCATAGCTCAAACAACAGCGAATTAGTGTGCCTTGTCCTCCCATATCCCCTCTGACAATTGTCATTTTCTCTTTTTGTCATCTTTGCCAATCTAATGGATATGAGATGGAACTTCAGAGGAGTTTTAATTCGCATTTGTCTAATTATTAGTGACTTAGTGATTAATGATTAGTGATAAGACATTGTGTCCAGCTTTGTCTTTGAGAATAAAAGCAACACATTAATTCAAAAGCTATCTGTCCTGCTTGTTGATCTTTCTAAGCTTCTTTCTGTTTTCTTTGCATCAAAAAAATGCTTCATTGATGCTATTTTTCTTTCTTCTTAATCTTTTAACACTATCACTATTCCTCCCCCCAGAATATTACCTTCATCAAAGAGTTTTTTTTTTAACTTTTCTTGTAACAGTCACACATTGAGCAATCCCAAAATGTATACCTGCATTCTACACCTCTAGTCTTTCACCAGTCTGTCAGGGGATGAGAAACATACTTTAGCATCAGTCCTCTACAATTGTGTTTGGTCATTACATCGATCAAAGTTCCTACGCCGTACAAAGTTGTTTTTCTCATTGTAAATCAGGAAAAAACAGAATAGCATATTCCAAAAAGCAAAGGAACCCAAGGGAGGCCACATGATGTGGCAAAAAGAACATTGAACGTACAATCACACACCTGGACCTTAACACTACTGATTAATCACAATGACTAAGGTTCTTTCCTGCTCTCGAGCTATAATCCTAAATTTCATCCTCAAATAAAATATCCTGTAAGCTAGGCGTAGTCATTACTGAAAAGTCATCTTCAAGAAAAAGAAACATTTGAGTCATTCCTACAAAAATATCAAAACCAAAAAACAACAACAAACAATAATCCAGAGGTGAGAGCAGAATATTTGACTTGCAAGCATTCCAAACAAGAAAAACAAAGGAAAGGTAAATAAGTATAATTATCAAGAAAAGATTAAGCAATGAAATAAATTCTCTCCTGCATAGTATTATTATTATTTAAAGAAACTGGGCTAATGGGTAAAAGAAAGAACAGAAGTGCCATCAAGGGGGAAAAAATTACCTAAAGAGAATTAGAAGAAGCAGGAGGAGGAAAGAAAGAAAAACTGGATGAATATTGTGGGGATTAAGTCCCACTCTCCTCTGTAAGTGAATTAATATATTTTGGAATAGGGACAGAGTGGAAAGTTCCTTGAACAAGAAAAGGGAAGGCAAGGAACAGAGGGGAATTGCAGATATACCTTCTAAGTCGCCTTTGGTGAGAAGAGAATGGATGGTAATTTATTTAATCTCTCAACAATAGTGTAGGTGGGGGTGTTGGTGGGGTTGCTGTAGGGAAAGTAGCATACAAGCAAAAGATGGAAAGGATTGTCATGGCAAGACTGTAACACTGGTCTTTTCCTAGAGGTGACAATGAAAAAGTCTCATAGAAATATTCCCACACATGACTAATAATGGGATTCATCTAGGGCTAATGGGTGTAATAATTGGAGGCCACCTTCTCCAAAGAATACTTGTACTTCCCAGAATTGGATCACACCCTAGCAGAGAGAATGTCCTCAGGGGCAGCCAGCTCCCAAGGTGGTAGGGGGCTCATGGACCCAGAGAGACAAGATAACCTGGCTTGCAGAGTTGGAAAGTCAAGACATGACCCTATGATGTCATTGGTCCTCTTTGAAAATGAAGGATGAATAACAGTCACTGTAAGGGCAAGGGGTTAGACTAGGCTTCATGACCTAGGATATAAGGACTCCAACCACATGACACCACTTCCTTCATTAACTGATATTTCTGTAAGTGAGACAAAGTAGGAAAAGATATCATCAAAAACAAAGCAAAATAAAAATTAGGCACATGCATACACACGTAATGAGGGTTGCATAGAACACAGGCAGAGATTCCCTGCCTGCTACCAGCTGATCCCATGTGTTTGACTTGGTGCTGTGGGGACTTAGCCTCCTTTTTTGGGTCTTTTCTTGGAAAGTCTACTGACAAAGGGAACTACTTGCCGAACATTAGAAAACTGAAGACAGAGAGTGGGCCCCAAGCTATATCTCCTTTTTTAACTGGCACAGCGCCCTGCCCACTGCAGCTGTCCTGAGAGACGACGCAGGGTTTTCTGCATCATACTAGAGCAGTACTGAACCACTCATCTTCCCCAAAGCACAAGTGGTTGTCTGGAAACAATCAGAAGACCCCTACACATGCTCTGTGTAATGCCTGGTCACACATATACAAGCACAAAAGCAATAACACATATAAATGGATGGATGAGAGTTCTCAAATCTGGAACTCCAGGAGGTTTACCTTCACAAGGGACATAGAGAAAACAGAAAGCAGAAGGAAGCACACAGACATAGGCTAATATAATTCAGAAGAGACTAGAAAGAGAGAGAAATATGAAAGAGGGCAAAGTAAATAAAAATTCCTTGGAAAAAAAGGTGGCCACAAAACATTTCTTGGACATTAAGTTGAGGGAAGAGGAAGAGTGAAAATAGGAGAGCAAATGAAAGAAAAATAGGAACAATTTAAGTAAATTCAAGAAACTTGGGGTAGGAAATGTAAAGGGGAATGGGTAGGGTAAGAAAAGAAGCTATGGGAAAAGCCTAGCATTCAACTATTGTAAGCAAAACTAATCACAGGTGTAAGGTGATGATGTTTTTCAAAGAGGAGATAAAAATCAATACAAAAGAAATAAGGGAAGGAAAACATAACCCTAGCATTCATGCTCATTTTAAATGTGAAGAGGTTTTATAATCTGATAATTGTTTGTGAATAGACTGGAAGAGAATAGAAAGATAATAACAGGAATAAACAAACAAAACTCAACAATTTGCTGCATAAAATAAATATCTAAAAATACAGAATAAAAATAAGAAATTGGAAAAAATCCACTACACACCAGGTAATTCTAAAAAGTAAGAATTACAATCATGTTTTCAAAGGAAAAATAAAAGTGACAATGTTAAGAGAGGTAAACAGAGATAATACATTAGAACCAAGGCTGCTATAGACAATGAAACAAATATTAAACATATATGCATAGAATGAAATAACATCTACATTCATAAAAGTTCACTGAAATGAAAAAACACATACACAGTAAAACTAATTGTGAGAAATGTTCACGTTCTCCCAGGCTGGGTTAATGAACCATGAAGACAAAAAGGGAAATATAGAATAATCAAACAATGAATTAAGAGCTGGGGATATTAATACAAAAATGAATCTGAGTTTAGCCACAAAAAAAGAGAGATCTCAGATGAAAGATTGAGAGGAAAATTTAAACATAAGAAATTTCAGAGAAAATGAAAATACTCATATAAATTGATGAAAAATGAAATAAATAGAATTTAAAAACTATACACACACACACACACACACACACATATATATATATATATATATATTATAAGAATACATACTAAAAGAAAAAAACTGAAATTGAACAATGATAATTATGATGACCAAGGCTGACTTTGAGGAAGTGAGAAAATGTACCTCCCTCCTTTTGTTGGAGATGCGGGGTACTGTGTGCCTGGAATGTTGCAGATGCAGTCAGTGTGTTGGTTTTGCTGAACTGGTTTTTTTTTGGTTTTTTGTTTTTGTTGTTTTTTAAAGCCTTTGTTAGAAGGGAAAGCTCTCTGGGGAGGAGAGGGGGAAAGGGAATATTTAGAAAGTGATGTAGAAACAAAACGGTTGAAAAAAAATTTTTTTAAATGGCATAGAGGAAGTCTATTGATCAGTGGGAAAGAAAATTTGATTTCCATTGGATAGCCTGATGCAGTAACAAGAGAGCTGGATTTGTAATCAGATCATCTGGTTTACATCCTTGTTTTGACCACCTGTGTAACCTTTCAGGGACTCAGTGTCCTCATTTGTAATATGATGGGGGGGGGTGTTGGAATAGATGACCTCTAAGGTCCCTTCCAGCTAGACTATTCCACGAATTGACTTTGGGAGTGAGGTCCCAGGAACCCCAAGTATCCCAAGCTGAGCCCTAGTACAAACGAAGGCTTCAGTTCTTAGCTACAGATAACTTCCTCTTACTTTCTCCAACCTCATCCCCTCCTACTGGTTCAGATGAATCTATTCTTCCTTCTCCAAAGCCAAAAAGATCACTCCCAGAAGTCCTCTTTGCCCAAACCCTTAGCACTTGCCAGAGCACTCCAGATATGGGGAAAAATAAATATAACCCAAAATTATATAACATCCATTTTGTCCAGAGCTAATTCCCCCCAGTAACTCTCTTCTATCATATGCCCCTGAGCATCACCTAAACTCCGGCTTCAGTTAACCAGGAAGCCCTCCTAAGTCTACTTAACCAGTAACAGGTGATGCCATCACACAATGACATCATCTTCAGTCCCGATGAGCTCAAAACTGGGATCAGGGCTAGAGGGTAAGGTTTTCAGGTCCCTGAAAACAACATTATTGGTCCCATTCATCATTTGGGAGAAAAGGAGGAGCCCGAGGGTTGCCCTTAGGTCTATTTGTCTAGTCTTCATCAGTCCTGGACGGGAGACTAAACAACAACCCACCCATTTTGCCATCTCTAGTTGTATAACTACTGTAGCAGATGATGTTACATAAACCTATTGGGGAGGGGCCAAAGCTCTGAGCCCCGGATAAGCCTCAAACTTAAATCTAAATTAGGGAAAGGGAGACATCCCATCCAGTTTCCTCGTCGCCTCCCCCCAAAGACCCCCAAACAAACTAATAACACCTGACCAGCCTAATGATGACGACAGGCAAGAGATCTATCAATACCCCCTCCCCAGTTCAGAATCACACACAGAGGCATCCAGATGGGAAATAATAGGGAGGAGGGTGTGTGTTAAGAGAGAGGAGAGAAACGTATAAAGTGGCGTAGTCCTGGTAGAGGCGACAGATGGCACTGCCCCCTGGGGTCCTCATTAACAAACATACAGATGAAAGGAAGAGACTAGGGAGAGGGTTTGTTGAAGGGGAAGGAAAGGAAGGTGGCAGCAGCCCCCAGACAGTCCAATTTGGGGGTACTACATCTTTAAATCGTTCCTTTCATCTCCTCTCCATTCTTACATCCTCAGCAAACAGCTGTAGTGAAGATGCTTGGAGAAGTCTAGAGAGTCTGGCTCTGTTCCCAGGGGATGGGCAGGATTTGGGGATGGGGGCCGCAAAGTACCTTTCCCTGGGTCATGGTGCAGTCTCGCGGGGAGCCGTGTCCCTGGGGCCAGGGAAAGCCGCCCAGGTCACTGCAGCCGCCAGCTCAGTCTTCAGCGTGGGTTCTAGCAATATCCACTGCAGCTCAGGGTCGAGACTGGGGAGCGTACCATGTCTGCACCAGAAAGGGGGTGGGGGTGGGGTGGGGGGGCAGGTCTGGGGATGGATTCTAGATGGTGAGAAATTGCAGCTTTGGGTATGGGGAGGGAAAAAGGGCGATGTTTGTCCCCCCGTTACTCAGAATGATGCAGTCTACCCGCTCCACCCCCCTTTAAGGGGGGAAAAGCACCAGACATCAGAGCAGCCCAAGTGGAAGGGGGGGAATAGAGGGTAGCTCCTAAGGGTAGAAGGAGGAGGAGCCAGAGGACAATGAGGGGAGGAGCCAGGGATAACGTTCCCCCGCAGCCACAGAAAGTAATTCATTGAAATCGAATCAGCTGATGTTCGTCGCTGACTATCTAGAGCTGTATTGCGGCTCTTTATCTCTTAATCCATCTCTATGATCTGTGGCTATCTCTATCTCTATTATCACTATCGCTGACACTATTCCTGTTTCAATTATCTCCATCTGGTCTCTTTCTTCATCTCTAGTGTCTTTATCGCTGTCTCAATTCCTTCAATAAACCTTTACCGCACCCCTACTCAGCGCAAAGCAAATGCGCACTATGCTAGGTACTACGGGCCATGCAGATAACTATGACAAAGGCTCAGCCCTGGAGACTCTTAAAATTTAGTAAGGAAGACAAGCAAGCAAAATACATTATGTTAAGTGCATAAAATCACAGGAGTGGATTTAGAGAGGAACATCTAGTCTGACTCATTTTTAAAAATTAAAAGCCAAAACGTTCTTACTATGTGCTATGCACTGAGGAAAACATATTTAGAAAGAGAGGGACAGCTCCTGCTTACATTTTAATAGGAGAAGGCAATGCAGTAGGGGAATGGTAACCAGGAAAGGGAGTTTGTTCTGGAGAGGTAGATGGGAGTAGAGTATGGCTATGGGTGGATACCCTACACAGATGGCATCAGTGGATGGCTGGCTGGGTTATAAAGTTGAAGTATGTTCCAGTGGTTAGGACTAATCAGTAGATATAGGGGGCTCACAGACTACTTTGAACAGTCATACATTAGGTTCAATCCATTAGTTTTTCAAATGAGAAAACTGAAGCTCCCAGAGGTTAATTGATTTTCCCAAGGTCAAACAGGTTGTAAAAGCTGCAAAGCACTGTGGGACTTCAATGACTGAAGAGACCTCTATCTAGCTTTCCTGGGAGGGAATGGGGTGAAGATCAAGGAAGTCTTCATGAAGGAAGTGATATTTGGAAAAGATGGAGATTGAGGGGAAAGATATTTCAGGGCCTAGTGTGAGCAAAATTAGGAAAGTAAAAAAATGGAGGAATTGATTTTAGGGAATGATGAGTAGTTCATTTTGATTGGTGCTTGGAGTACCTTAAGGAAAATAGTATACAAGGTTGGCAAGGTTGGTTGAAGCCAGATTGTGTAGGGCCTTGAATGCCTCACAAGTCTGGACTTGATTTAATAGATAATAGGATATTATTGAAGAATTTTTAGTGACGTGATCTTTTAGGAAGATTAAGCTGGCAACTATGTATAGGAAGGATTGGAAAAGGGAAAGATTGAAGATAGAGAAACAGGAACTATTGCAACACTTCAGATGATCTCTTTGTTGTTTGTCCTTTGTTCTCTAAGAGGACCAATGACATCAAGAGGTGATATCTTGCAAGTGAATCGGATTTAGGTGAGGCAGAGCTGTGCAAAGTCATTAGCCTCACTGTCTCCTCCAGGGTCATTGGAATCCAATGGCAAGACATAAGTCAAGACGATTTCAATGGCCCAGCAGATGATCTATTTATTGCCAAGTGTGATGGCCTTTTCAAGATAGGTCCTTGAAGCAAACAGGAGCTGAATCTGGTTAGACCCAGCCTCCCACCAACTTCTCTGCCTCATTTGACACTGTTGACTACCTCTCTTCCTAGATATTCTTCCCTTCCTGGGCAGTGAGGTAATATGTAGAATGAAGGATGATGTGTGTAAACAAAGCATAGGGAATTCCACGAGTAATAAATGTGAAAGGGAGGCCTAGCCCACAGAGTATGGATATTCCATGGGAGGCAGGGTCTACCCAGGCTCAGTTTGTATTTGTTTCAAGGACCTATCTTTTTTGTTTGTTTGTTTGTTTTACATTCTAATAATAGTATTTCAGTTTTTCCAATTACATGTAAAGACAATTTTCAACATTCATTTTTTGAAAGATTTTGAGTTCCAAATTTTTCTCCATCCCTCCCCATTTTCCTTCCGAGACAGCAAGCAATCTGATATAGGTTATACACGTGCAATAATGTAAAACGTGTCCATATTAGTCATATTATGAAGAAAGAAACAAAACAAGAGGAAAAAACATGTGAAAAAAAGTGAAAACGTATGCTTTGATCTGCATTCAGATTCCATCAGTTCTTTCTCTGGACATGGATAGCATTTTCCATCATGAGTCATTTGGCATTGTCCTGGATCATTGTATTGCTGAGAAGAGCTAAATTAATCATAGTTGATCATCTCACGGTGTTACTGTGTACAACGTTCTCCTGGTTCTGCTCATTTCACTCAGCATCAGTTCATGTAAATCTTTCCAGGCATTTTTCTGAAGTCAGCCTGCTCATCATTTCTTATGAAACAATACTATTCCATTACTTACATATACCACAACTTGTTCAGCCATTCCCCAATTGATGGGCATTACCTCAATTTCCAATTCTTTGCCACCACGAAAAGAGCTGCTATAAATATTTTTTGTACGTGTGAGTCAAGGACCTATCTTGATTATATCTAGGGGTACATATATGTATCTATGACTCTCTGTTTCAAAGCTCCCTTGTTTATGGAAGTGTGCTTGCCTAGAGATATGAGAGCAATGCATTTCTCTTGCATGGGAGAGTTCTGAATGGGATCAGAGTCTCCTCCTCCACCTTGCCTTGTGCCTCAGTTCATACAGAAGCAAGGATGTATCTCTTATCTCCCTAAAGCCACCAAAACCATCAAAACCAAAACCAGATAGGCCTCAGTCTCTCTCTTCTCTGAGCTGGAAGCAGGGTGGGGACAGTATTGAGGATCCCATCAGGGCCATTGTCCTGCTACCAAACCCCACCAGAATCCAGGAGGAAGGAGGTAAGGAAGCCATTTTCTAGAAATCAAAATGATCTACCATGCTTTGGTAGATGAAGAACCTTTCAATTTCATTTTCCTGAAAGACTCCAAAGCCAAGTTCAAAAGATCAATTACTAAACTGGTGAACTCTGGCTTACAGTAATTCTCTACTTCCAGAGTCTGATGGTTCTATAGCAATCTGAATAGGGCAGGGACCCCAGGAAGCCAGAGTTACATATGACACTGCTTTCAGCTCTCCTTCTAAATGTCAGAATGTTCCTTTGCTCGTCATCAACAACCCGCCTCCTAACTGTGGGTATATCCTAAAGTTTTCTTTAGAGCGTTCTCATCTCTCTACACCTTCTCTCAGTGATCTCATCTCCCATGAATTCATGTCAAGTCAAATCAACAAGAATTTATTAAGTGCTTACTATGTGCCAGGCACAGTGCTAAGTGCTGGAGGTACAAAGAAAGACAAATACAGTCCATATTCTAACGGGGGATAAAACATGTGCATATGAGATACATACAGTAGAAAGAGGCCATTTCAATGGAGAAGACACTAGTAGCTGGAGGGGACTCGAAAAGATCTGCAGAAAGTGGGATTTGAGCTGAGGCTTCAGCCAGGGAAGCTAAGAGGCAAAAATAAGGAGGGAGGACAATCTGGGCATGGGAAACAGTCAGCTTGAAAGCATATCGGTGGATTCGAGAGTGGCACATGTAAAGAACTGAAAGTGGGTCAACACAGTTGAACCACGGAGTGCATGGAGGCAATAAAGTATAAGATTGTAAGAGCAGGAAGGGGTCAGGTTAGGAAGGAGTTTGAATTCCAGATAAGGAATTTTATATTTGATTTTAAGGTAATAGCCACTGTAGTTTATTAAAGGGAGCAGGTAGGAAAGGGGCTATGACATGGTTAGACCTACTTTTAAAAAATCCCTTTGGTAGCTGAGTGGAAGATGGATTGGAGTGGGGAGAGATTTGAGATAGTTCAATTAGGTTATTTTAGTGGGAAAAGGGGGGAATGAAGAAATGAAGTAGGGGCACAGCTGTGTAAGTGGAGAAGAGAGGATGTACATGAGAGATGTCGTGAAGGCAGAAACAAGATTTGGTAAGGGATTGGATATGGGGTCAAGAATAAGGACCTGAGGATGACATTGAAGTTGTGAGCCTGAGTGACTGAGGGGACACTGGTGCCCTCAATACCTCAATAGGAATGGGGGGAGTGGGAGGATAATGAGTTCTCTTTTGGATATGCTGAATTTGAGATGCCTTTGGAACATTCAGTTCAAGAAGGCAAAAAGGTGATATGGAGATATAACTTGAGAGAGAGCCTAGGGCTGGAAATGGAGATCTGGGAATCATCTGCATAGAGATGTATCCCATAGGTACATATCCAGCCTATGTCTCTCTGCTGAGCTCCAGTCCTATGTCACCAACTGTATGTTGGACATTTTGACTCATACACAGAAATGTTCTGGCAAATGTTTATCTACCATCTTCCCCCCCAAATGTAGGTAGGACACACTTTTAGTAATTCTTTTTTTTTATTTTGGTGAGGCAATCAGGGTTAACTGACTTGCCTAGGGTCACACAGCTAGGTAATGTCATCAGGTGTCTGAGGCTACATTTGAACTCTGGTCCTCCTGACTCCAAGGCCAGTGCTCTATCTAAGACACACTTTTAAGCTTAATTTACATTACTAACAATTTTTAAAGTCTAGATAATCAACAAAACAATAAATCAAGTCCTGACTTATAGCTTGCTGATTTCTGAGGTAAAAATACAATGAAAATTTGACAATCACCTCTCCTATTCAAGCTGGCTCTAGCAAGCCCCTGCTACACATCTCTAACTCAATGGGTCCAAAACAGAACTCATTATTTCCCCCCTCCTAAACCCCTCTTTCTCTAAGTTTCCCTGTTTTTATCCTTCTAGTCACCTAGATTTGCCACATAGATCTTTGACTCCTCCCTCTCCTTCAGCCCCCATTTTCAACCAGTCACCAACTCTTTCTGATTCTACTTCCACCTCAAGTCCTTTTTCTCCATTTACTTGGCTGCCACTCTCTTTCAGGACCTCATCATCTGTTGCCTAGACTTTGCACCAGCCTCCTCATTGATCTTTCAGACTCAAACCTCTCCAATTCATCTTTCACATGGCAACCAAAATAATATTCCTGACCATGTTACTACTCTGCTCAAAAACCTTCAATGACTTTTTGTTGCCTCTAGGATAACATAGAAGCTCATTTGGCATTTAAAGTCTTATAATCACGTCCCAGTAGTTAAATTTTTTTCCCCTCAATTAACAACCACTTGTTTTCTTCCCTTCACACCCTTCCATGTAAAAAAGAAAAGAAAAAGAAAACCTCTGTAACAGATATGTGTAGTCAAGTAGAACAGTCTAAAAATCTGTATCTTGAGTCCATCACCTTTCTGTCAGAAGAATACAATGTGCTCTATCATTGGTCCCTTGGAATTGAGGTTGATTGTTGCATTGATCAGAGTTCTTAAATCTTTCAAAGTTGTTTTTCTTTATGATATTGTCATTGTACAAACTCTTCTACTGGTTGTTCTCAATTTAAGTCTGAATCAATTCATGCAAGTCTTTCTAGGTTTCTCTGGAACCATCCCATTTATCATATCTTACAGCACAAAAGTATTCCATGCTATCCATATATCATAATTTGTTCAGCTATGCCCCAATTGATGGTCACACCCTTAGCTTCCAGTTCCTTGCCACTACAAAAAGTGATAAAAATGTATTTTTGTACATGTGGATCTTTCCCCACTTTTTTTAAATCTCTTTGTAATACAGGCCAATTGATGATATTGCTGGATCAAATGGTATGCACAATTTAGTGGCTTTTGGAGCCTAGTTCAAAGTTATTTTCCATAATAGCTGGACCAATGCACTGCTCCTCCAACAATGCATTAGTGTGCTTGTCCTCCTATGACGTCCTTCAAAATTTAGCTATGTGTCACCTTTTTATTGTTATTATTCTCCCCTGCTTCAAATGATCGTGCATCAGAATGGGAAGAGACTGAATCTGTGATTTCATTGGCATAGGGAATTTCTGATGAGGAAATTGCCTTCACAAGTCAGTACACTCTCTACAATGTATAATGTAAAAAATGAGAGGTTAAGTGACTTGTCTCAGGTCACATAGTCAGTATGTCACAGAGAATGGGTGTTGCCTCAGACGAACTGAGACCTGGGAAAGACCTAATTTAGAAAGGCCAAGATCAACTACTGGGCCATTGCCAGTCATGATGACTTTTGTCTTGCCACTGGACTTATGACTCTGTAGGAGAGTGAGGTTGACAACTTTGTGCAGCTCTGCCTCACTTAAATTCAATTCACATGCAATTCAAGACATTACTCTCATAATGTCATTGGCTCCAAGGATGAACAATAACAACAAAATAGAGGATGGTACGTGTTATATCTCCTTACTAGAATGTAAGCTCCTTGAGGGGATAGATAGACTGTTTTCTTCTTTTTTCCTTTTTGTTTGTGAGGCAGTCCGGGTTAAGTGATTTGCCTAGGGTCACATAGCTAGTAAATGTCAAGAGTCTGAGGCTGAATTTGAACTCAGGTCCTCCAGACTCCAGGGTTGGTGCTCTATCCACTGTGCCACCTAGTTGCCCCTAGACTGTTTTCCATTTTGTCTTTACAAACCCATGGCCTAGCATGGTGTCTTGCACATTTTATTTTTTATTTTTTGGGTTTCTGGATCTATGACTTTATTATTACTAGGAATTCTCAATATGGATATCCCTCTACCAATGCAGGTCAGCAACTGGTCTATTACTTGTAGTATTTTTTAAAATATTAATATTTTATTTTTTCCCCAGTTACATGTAAAAACAATTTTTAATACTGGTTTTAAAATTTGTTTTAGTTCCAAATTCTCTTCCTCCTGCTCCTCCTCCTCCTCCCCAAATGAGAAGGCAGGCAATCTGATATAGGTTATATATGTGCAGTCATGCAAAGCATATTTCCATGTTAGTAATATTGTAAAAAAAACAGACAAAAAAAGAAAAAGATAGAAAGTAAAGAAAAAGTATACTTCTATCTGCATTCAGACTCCATCAGTTCTTTCTCTGGGGATGGATAGCATCTTCCTTTATAAGTCCTTCAGAACTGTCTTAGATCACTGTATTGTTGAGAATAGCTAAGTCACCCACAATTGATCATCATACAATATTACTGTTATTGTATATGAGGTTTTCTTGGTTCTGCTCATTTCACTTTGCATCAGTTTATATAGGTCTTTCCAGGTTTTTATGAGAGCATGCTGTTGGTCATTTCTTATAATACAATAAGTATCCCATTATAATGATATACAACAATTCATTTAACCATTCCCCAACTGACGGGTATCCCCTCAATTTCTAATTCTTTGCCACGACAAAAAGAGCTGCTATAAATATTTTTGTACATATAGGTCCTTTTCTGCTTTTTTTTTTTATCTCTTTGGGCTATAGAACTAGGAGTGATATTGCTTGGTCAAACGGTATACATGGTTTTATAGCCCTTCGGGCATAGTTCCAAGTTGTTATATAGAATGGTTGAATCAGTATGCAACTTCACCAACAGTGCAATAGTGTCTCAATTTTCCTACAACCCCTCCAACATTTATCATTTTCTTTGTTTCTTTTTTGTCACATTAGCCAATAAGATATATGTGGGGTAGTATCTTAAAGTTGTTTTAATTTACATTTTTCTAATCAATAGTGATTTAGAACATTTTTTCACATGACTACAGATAGCTTTGATTACTTCAGCTGAAAACAATTTGTTCATATCCTTTAACCATTTATCAATGGAGGAATGGCTCTTATTTCTATAAATTTGGCTCAGTTCTCTATATATTTGAGAAATGAGGTCTTTATCAGAGAAATTTACTGTAAAATTTTTTCACAGTTAAGATTATTATATATTTTCCTCCATCCAATTTCCCCCATTTATCCCACTCTCTCTCCCTGCACACTGTCCATTCTCAAAAGTGTTTTGCTTCTGACTTTTACCTCCTCTAATCTGCCTTCCCTTCTATCAGCCCCCTTCCCTTCTCTTGTCATCTTTCCCTACTACTTTCCTGTAGGGTAAGACAGATTTCTATACCCAACTGAGTGTGTATGTTATTCCCTCCTTAAGCCAATTCTGATGAGAGTAAGGTTCGCACACTCTCCCCTACCTCCCCCATCTTCCCTCGACTGTAAAAGCTCTTTCCTGTCTTTTATGTCAGATAATTTACCCATTCTACCTCTCCTTTTCCTCTTAGTGCATTCCTCTTTCTCACCCCTTAATTTTGTTCTTTTAGATAGTCATTCCATCATATTCAATTCACATCCATGCTCTCCTTTTAACTGCCCTAATAATAAGAAAGTTTTTTAGGTGTCACAAGCATAATTTTCCCATGTAGGAATGTAAACAGCTTAACCACATTAAATCCCTTGTGATTTCTCTTTCCTCTTTACCTTTTTTTATGCTTCTTTTGAGTCTTGTATTTAAGAGTCAAATTTTCTGTTCAGCTCTGGTCTTTTCATCAGGAATTCTTGAAAGTGCTCTATTTCTTAGAATATTAATTTTCCCCCTTGAAAGATTATACTCAATTTTGCTGGGTAGTTGATTCTTGGTTATAATTTTAACTCTTTTTGCCTTCTGGAACATCTCTAAGCCCTCTGATCCTTTAATGTAGAAACTGCCAAATCTTGTATTTACTGACTGTGGCTCCATGATATTTGAATTGTTTCATTTTGTCTGCTTGCAATATTTTCTCCTTGACCTGGGAAATATTCCTGGGAGTGTTCATTTTGGGATCTCTTTCAGGGTGAGATTGATGGATTCTATCAATTTCTATTTTACCCTCTGATTCTAGAATATCAGGGCAGTTTTCCCTGATAATTTCTTAAAAGATGATGTGTAAGTTCTTTTTTGGATTATAGCTTTCAGGTAGTTCAATAATTCTCAAATTCTTTCTCCTTGCTCTATTTTCCAGGTCAATTGTTTTTCCAATGAGATATTTCACATTTTCTTTTATTTTTTTCATCCTTTTGATTGTGTTTGATTGCTTCTTGATGTCTCATAAAGTCATTAGCTTCCACTTGCCCAATTCTAATTTTTAAGGAATTATTTTCTTCAGTGAGCTTTTGTATATATATATATTTTTTTCCCATTTGGCCAATTCTGCTTTTCAAGGCATTCTTCTCTCCATTGGATTTTTGTACCTCTTTTACCATTTGGCTTATTTTTTTTTAAAGATGTTATTTACTTCATTATTTTTTTGTACCTCCTTTACCAAACTGTGGACTCTTTTTTCATGATTTTCTTATATTACTCTCATTTCTTTCCCAATTTTTCCTGTACCTTTCTTGATTTTTAAAATCCTTTTTGAGCTCTTCCATGGCCTGAGACCAATTCATATTTTTCTTTGAAGCTTTGGATGTAGCAGTTTTGACTTTGTTATCTTCTTTTGAGTGTGAATTTTGATCTTCCTTGTCACCATAGTAACTTTCTGTAGTCAGAATCCTCTTCTGATGTTTGTTAATTTTCCCAGCCTATTTCTTGACTTTTAACTATGCTAAAGTGGTGATTTGCTTCGGGAGTGAAGAGCACACTCTCCCGAGCTTCAGGTATTTTGTGCAGCTGTTTTCAGAGATAGTTTTTCATGCTTCCAAGATGGTATGATCTAGGGCAGAGATGGGGAACCTTGCAGCCTTGAAACCACATAAGGCCTTCTAGGTCCTTGGGATATAGACCTAGTAGCAGTATTGCTGGGCCAAAGGGTATGCACAATATTATAGCCCTTTGGGTATTCTATGAAGCATATGTACAAAAATATTTATAGCAGCCTTTTTTTTTGCAGTGGAAAAGAATTGGAAACTGAGGAGATGCCCATCATGGAAATGGCTGAACAGGTTATGGTATGTAAATGTGATGGAATACTATTGTGCTGTAAGAAATAATGAAGGGGATGGTTTCAGAAAATCCTGAGAAGGCCTATATGAACTGAAGCAAAATGAAGTGAGCAGAACCAGAATGATCCACACAGTAACAGCAATATTATAAAGATAGCCAACTGTGAATGACTTAGTAACAATAATCCACTACAATTCCAAAAGACTCATGGTATGAAATGCTATCTACCTCCAGATAGAGAATTGATGGACTTAGAGTGCAGGGTTGTTGTTTCTTTTTCCCTTCCTTCTTTCTTTTTTTTTTTTTTTTTTAGAGAGAGGAATGTAGCTAATGTAGAAATATGTTTTGCCTGACTGTGTATGTATAATGGGTGTCATATTTCTTGCCTTCTCAATGGATGAGGAAGAGGGCAAAAGGAGGGAGAGAATATGAAACTGAAAATAGAAATAATATTAATTTAAAAAATGCTTTATGGAAAGTTGAAGGAGGATAAAGACTAAGATAGTGGGTGATATTAGAGGAAAAATTTCCAAAGAGTGGTGTGGGCAGAAATGAGGCAGCAGAGGATTGGAGGGTGAGTGACTGGTGAGGAGGAGGTAGCAAGTGTATTTTCTAGACAATTGGCAAAGAAGGGATAACATGATTAATAGCTTTAAGGAAATCAAGGTAAAGGGAAGGGTGAGGTTTTTTTTTGTTAGGAGGGTAAAAAATTGTGGGGGGCAGGATAGCAGGGACCTGCATAAGTTAACATGGCGTATTACAAACAATTCTGGATTCAGAATCAAGGATTTGGGTCTGAATTCTGGTTCTACTCTTTAATACCTGTGTGACTTTGACTAAGAAATTTCACCTCTCTGACTCAGGTTTCTCATCTTTTAAAATGAGGGGCTGGATTAGATGGCCTCTTAAGCCTCTTCTAGCTCTGTATCTATCTGTCTGTCTATCTGTCTATCTATCTATCTATCTATCTATCTATCTATCTATCTATCTATCTATTTCTATCCTATGTATCTCCATAGATAGAATCATATCCATGATCCTGTAACTATGTTGTTGGTGAAAGGAAAAAGGACAGTGAAAGAGAAGTGATGGAAAATACAAGAAAGGGGAGATGATAGATGAAACAAGATTCCAGAGGAGGCAAACAGGGCTATAGGGTTGAAGAGAAAAGTTATCTTGGAGAGGAAGAGCATCACATCTTCCACTCACATAAGAGGAAAGGAGAAGCTTTCAAGTATGGAAAAGGGAATTTGGAGGAGTTTTTTTGGGATCTCTTGAATCTCCAGTAAAATAGCAGGCAAATTAATTACTGAGGATGAGGAGTAGGGCATAGGGTTGGGTTCTTGAAGAAAGTGGGAAACGTTTGAAAGAAGTATTGCTGAGAATTTGATAAAAGAATAAATAAAAAGATTACTTTGTAGCAATGTGGGTCCAGATAAAAGCTATAAGCTTCATGAGGCCAGGGGTCCTATTTATCTAAACTTTATATTTCCTTCAACGTCTACCACAGGGCTCTATACTCAATAGGTCCTACATAAACATTTGTTGAAAGAAAGGAAGCTTGACTTTGGAGTGGACTGTGTTTACATGGATTGTCCCTTTCTCTAGCAACACTTCATGGTTCAGGAATAGAGCAGACAAGGAAAGGAGGGAGAAGAATGATGGAGATGGTCTAAGTCTAGGGAGGGAGGCACATGAAGCTAGAATATGCATGGTAGACTGGTGCAAAGGAAGGAATCTAGGAAGTTGAGGTCACAATGAAGATAAAGGGCAGGTTCAGTTGGAGTGAGGGGTGTGAGAGAAATGGACAGATCAGAACTTGTGGTCAGAGAAGAGAACTTCAGAGTTCAGGATCTTGGAGGTGTAGTAGTTTCAAGGGATGATGACATATAAGGTGTGGCCATTAGGTGGGTGGCTAAGGCTGAGTGGTGTTGTTTAGCTTGAGGAATGCCAAGATTCATGGTTTTAAGAATGATTTTTATCTCTAGTGCTTTTAAAATTTGTCTCCTTTTCTATTTACCTCCATTTCTGTCCTTAACTTTCTATCACCATTTCTAAAATCTAGATTTCTGTCCCTGTGTTGGTCCTTATCTCAATGTCAGAGGTAATAGGATGGACTTCTTGGCTTACCCCTGTCACTAATCAGCAGCACGACTTTGAGCAAGTCATTTAATAAGATTTCTACGTCTTAGTTTCTTCATCTGTAAAATGAGGATGAGGCCAGCTCTACTTGTTTCACAAGATTCTTGTGAAAATAAAATGAAATCATGCAATCACAGTGGTATCTATGTAAATTTTTCAAGTTTTCTATGTATAGCCCTCTCTGTGATTATCAGATTCTGGGTTTCAATGATTATGCTTCTTCCTGTTCCTTCCCCTCTTCCCAATCTTTGTTTCTATTGACTTGCTTTCTCCATTACCATTTTCCTATTTTTCCTTAATTTTCTCCACTATCCCCTACTCAAGTTTCTTTTAATCCCTCTCACTGTCTGTCTCTGTCTCTCTGTATCTCTCTCTGTCCCTATCTCTCCATCTTTCTCTGTCTTCCTCTCTCTTTTTGTCTCTTTCTCTCAACAAGCATTTATTTAGTACCTACTATTTGCTGTGAATCAAGAAAAAAAAATGAAGCTTTCAAGAAGCTGACAGTCTTCAGTCTTGTCCTTCCTCAATTAATCACATGACTTCTGATAAATCTTTTTACCTTTCTGGACCTTGGTTTCCTTACCTGTAAAATGAGTGGATTGGAATAAATGATACCTAAGGTCCCTTTTACTAGAATACTCTGTGAAAGTGATACCACCTTACATTTCTTGTCCCTGATGGTTCCCATGCCTTTACTCCTGCTCAGACAGCCAACAGTGATTCCTCCTCTTTCCTGTGGGACTGGACAACTTTTCCCTCTCCCATTCTTTCCCTCTAGCATCTCCCCAACTCACTGGCCAAGCCAGCTGTTTTGAACCCTGAGGTGCAACTGAGGAACTGAGACCTAACCCCAAGGAAAAAAACACCCTTTCTACCTTGTGCAGCCCTGCTTGAAGATGTGGCCATCCTGATGCCAAAAATTTACAGTGTAGTAGGGGTGACAAAATATACACACACAGATAAATGTAATACAAATCATGCTATTATGAGGGCACAGTGTCATGAGATCAGATGAAGAGATTGCTTCCCTGGAGATCAGAAAGAACTTCATAGAGGAGGTAGAATTTGACCTTGCCCTTCAAGGATGGGTAGAATATCAATGGTCAAGAATGAGCCAGTTTTGTCAGTTTTGGAAGTTCTCCTGATTCTGACCCAATTTGTGTGGGCAGGACAATCTCAGAGCCACTCCACACGTACACACATGTATGCTGGAAAAAAAAATCAAAACCCCCAAACCATCCCCAAAACAACATCTCCCTTATCTACATACTTATTAATTCCTAATTTACCTTCCCAAACTCCTAGCCCAGAGAGAGAGACTAGGAATGGTGCTTAATTCTGAGTGAAACTACTCAGCATCCTGGGAAACAGGACCCCTGCCTTCAACCCACGGCACTTTTACCTTCATGATTTTCTAAACTTCCCTGATCACTGAATCCCAAAGGAATGGCCTCTTGTACCATCCTAGGCCCTGAACTCAAACCTTACATATTATTCATCCTTCTTCCATTGTTACCATTTTTTGAAGCTTCACCCTTGTGTACATGTCACAGAATCTCAGAGTTGGAAGGGATCTCAACAGTCCAACCAATACTTGAATAGGAATTCTCTCCTAATAAGATCATGATAATAATAATAATGATGATGGCAATAATAATGATAGCTTTCAGCTATACATAGCATTTTCCTATAATATAGCACTCTAAGTCTTTCAAAACACTTTACATACATTATTTCATTTGATCCTCACGTCAGTTTTGTGAAGGAGGTGTTATTATTATCCCCAGTTTACAGAGGAAGAAATTTGGGGTTACATGAAGAGCAAGTCACTTAGTTTCTTCCTCTGTAAAATGGGGATAAGATACCACAGGGGTGGCTTGCTGGGGGTCAGACAGCTGGAAAGTGTCTGAGGAGGGTTTTTAAATTAGGTCTTCTTGATTCCAAGTACAACACTGCCCACTGTGCCACCTGGTTGATATAAAATTCTTCATGTAACCCTTATGGGACTGTCTCATCTCATATAAGCCTGTTACACTAACAAGTGGTCATCTAGCTTTTATATGAGGGCTTCAGTAAGGGAAGACTCATTATTTCCCAAGACAGCACTTTGGAATAGCTCTCATTGTTAAATCCTTTCATCTGCTTCTCTATAACTTCCACTGATTACTCCACGTTCTGTCCTCTTGGGCCAAGCAAAGCTTGTCTAATACTTCTTCCACATGACTGCCTTTCAAATACTTGAACACAGTTCTATTACCCCAAATGTCTTCTCCAGGCTGTTGTTCAGTTGCGTCTAACTCTTCATGATCCTGTAGTCCAGAACATGTCAATACTATCCATGGGTTGGTTTTGGGGTTTTTTTTGGCAAAGATGCTGTAGTGGTTTGCCGTTTCCTTCTCCAGTGGAGTAAGGCAAACAGAGAATAAATGACTTGCCCACAACTAGTAAGTGTCTGAGGCTGGATTTGAACTCAGGTCTTCCTGACTACAGGCCTAGCACTCTAGCTGCCTCTTCTCCAGAATTACCCAGTACATTAATTTTCTTGGGAGGATGATCATTCTTCCAGTCACCCAGTTTGATAATGCTTCTCTCTCCTTCATCACTCCCATATCCAATCAATTAACAAAATCTTGTCAATTATACTTCCCCATAATCTCTCACATCTCTTTCTTTCTACTCAAAGATCAACCACACAAGTTCAAATGCTTGTCATCCTTTGCCTAGACTATTACAAAAGCCTCCCGATTGGTCTCCTTGTTCCAAACTTCTACTTTCTCTAATCCATTCTCCATATAGCTGTTAAATTAATATTTGTTAAGCACTTGCCTGACCATATCACCCTCCTGCTCAATGAACCTCCAGTGGCTTCCTGTTTTCTCTAGGTTAAATTCAAACTCATGTGTTTAACATTCAAAACTCTTCACAGTCTAGCTCCAACATAGCTATCTAGAGAGTTCTTATTGTTCCCCTTAAATATTAAATTAAACGTTCCAACCAAAGGCCTACTTGCTCTTCCCCTTATAGGATGATCTGTCTCCCACCTCTGGGGGCCTTTGCACAAGCTGTCTCCCCAACTTAAAATGGTTTCATTTCTCCCTTCTCACCTCTGTCTCTTGGAATCCCAAGTGCCATTCAAGGATCAACTCAAGTGCTATTTTATTGATTTCCCCAATGGTTAGTGGTTCCCATCTCTCCCCCACCACATTACTTTGTATTTACTTCTATATATTTACTTGTTTGTGTGTATTGTCTTCCCAGAGTAAAACATGAGCTCTTTGAAGTACCTGAAACACAGTGGATTCTTAATAAATACTAATTAAATTTTTATTCTTTCAACCTAGCCTTTTGTGGCAGTTTCAAGATTGCTCATATCCTAGTTGCATTTCTTTGGACACTCCCCAAATTTTCAATCTCCTTCCTAAAATATGGTACCTTAAACTGAACATACTATGCCAGATGTGGTCTGATAGAGTAGAATGCAGTGGGATCTCCAATTCTGGAATTATGCCACTCATTGCAACCAAAGCTTTTCATCAAGCGTGTTGTCCTGTTGACTTGCATTGAGCTTGTAGTCCATCAAAGTCCCCACATCTGTCGTTTAGCCATACCTTGCCCATCTTGTATTTGTGTATCTGATTTTTTAACCTAATTTTAGAACTTTACATTTATTTCTATTTAATCTTATTGGCTTTCATCTGTAGTTCTTGTCATATGAGTCACCATACCCATCTGACCCAATACACCTTATTGGAGACAAGAGTGGGGAGGATGCCCATCTATTTGAGCTCTATCCTTGCTGAATATACTTTCTATGCTAGGAATAAAGAAAATTCCTTTTGTTAACCATTAGGGAGTCTAGGAATCTCACTTCCTTCCAATTCTGAACCTGGACCACTAGACCAGCCTGAGTCAGGCCTGACCTAATAGTTTGCCCGATGGGATCAGAATGTGTTTCTTGTCGTTGAAGTGAAAGAAGGTTAATTTGGAGGAAGTGGAGCTTTGGGTAAATGTATGATCAAAGACAGGAGCCTAGAACTTCACAGCTCCCAAGGTTAAACTCTTTCAATGGGAAAGAAAATAACTAAAGTGTCCATACCCTTTGAATTAGAGATTCCACTGCAAATCATATACTCCAAGAAGGTCAGTGACAAAATGGAAGGCTCCCTACCCACTAAAATATTTACAGCAGCAGCAAAGCACCAGCATATTTATAGCAACTTTTTTGATAGCAAAGAATTGGAAATAAAGTAGATTCCCATCAATTAGGGAATGGCTAAACAAATTGTGGTACATTAATATAATGAAATGTTGCTATGTTGCAAGGAATGAGAAAAATAAAATGGATACAGAGAATTAAGGGAAGGCTTAGATGAATTGGTACAAAGTGAAGTGAACAGAACCAGGAAAATAATATACATAATGACTACGATAACGTAAATGTATTGTTGACCAGTGTGTAACAAAACAATTGAAACTGAATGAAATCACATTGATCAACCTCATCCTCAAAGAGGAGATATGAAAAGATACATCTCCAAACTTTTTTGAAGAGGTAGGAATTAACAGTTGTGGAATATTGTATGTAATGTTTTTTGACATGTTGGACGGTTTTGCTGAATTTTTTCCTTCCTCTCTTAAAATTATTGTACCCCTCAAGGAGTGAGTAGATGGAAGGATATAGGAGGAAATATAAGTGGTGTAAAAACAAAAGCAAAATCTATTTTAAAAAGAAATGCATATAAAAGAAACACACTCACTTTCAGACTGAGTGGCTCTTAAGCTTTTAAACTTAATCCTTAACTAATGCTCCACAGATATAGCATGGTTTAAGATCCTTTCAAAACCAGGTTTGTCATAGCTTTTTGCTTCCCTCACAAAATAATGTCTTTCATCCTAGAATCTTCTCCACCTCTCAACAGCCTTTGCTTTTTTTTTTTAGCAGATTAGGAGACTTTCTTATTGAATGGTGGATTTTTGTTGTCTGATCCAATATTAGTTTGAAATCACTTAACTGTATGCAGAAAGGTGAGATAACCAGGAGGCATGGGGTGGTAGTACAGAATTTTGCACATATCTAGGCACATTATTATTCCATTGTTTAGCCCATTTGCCTAGGGTGGAGGGGTCTCTGTTAATTTCTTTATTTCATTGACCAGTCTATTTAAATCTCATTATCTCATTGACCGGTGTATTCGAATCTCACTATCTCATTGTCCAGTCTATATGAATCTCAGCTTCTCCAGAAAGGCTTCAGATCAATTCATATTTAATAACATATATTTATATTTAATAATATTTGTAAAGCTTAGTTTGTTTCTTTTGTAACACAGAATCTTTTAAAGTATAAAACTTACTCCTCCAGCACGCAGGAGGCATAATCCCCCCCCCCCATCCTCTCTTGCACTGCCTCAGCCTCTGGGGAGGGGAAGAGGATTTGGTTCATGGTTTAGCTTGGTTCCTATAGAGCATAGTTGCAGCTCCAAGTCCAAACTTCCTCCTTCAGTCCCAGGCACCTTGTCTTCTCGAGGTTTCCATGCTGACCCTGCCTGCAGTTCCAGCTCCAAGGTTGCCATGGCTAACTCCCAGGTCCCATGAGAATAACCTTTGGTCCCTGAAATTAAGGAATACAAACAACACACACAAAAAAGAAAAAAAACAGCCCTAAGACAATTTCTCAGAGCTGGGGTGAAAAAAAAGAGGGAGCAGGTCCCCTCTCAACAGTTCTGTTCATGACATCCACGATGAGCACAGAAGACAGGAGTCACGTAAAAGAGTGAGAAGAGAATGACTCAGTCTTGCCACTTTTAACAATTCAGATAGTCAGTCAAAGGGGGCTTCTCTCTCTGAATGGTATGGGATACATTGAGCTCCATGATAGAATTGGGCATGCCCAGAGAAACCAGGGTTACAGTTATTTTTAAAGATTAAAACATGTAAAATCGTTCTAACATTTTCTTGCTGCACTCTAATGGATTTTTTTTTGTACCCTACTTTGGAGACCTCTGTGCTAGGGTACAGGATTAGGATCTTTTTCTGTTAAATGTTTTGTTTTTATTTTTTGACTACTCTTTAGTCATAGCCACCATATCCTGCTAACAAAAAGAGGGCAGGGTGACTTCATGCTAAGATGAAATCTTTCAGATTCTTAAAACTGGGGTGAGGGGCAGAGCCAAGATGGCGGAGTGAAAGCAGTGACTTGCTTGAGCTCTCTTCCAAACCCCTCCAAATACTCATAAAAAATGGCTCTAAACAAATTCTGAAGCAACAGAACCCACAAAAAGACAGAGAAACAAATTTCCAGCCCAAGACAACCTGGATAATCGATCAGAAAGGTGTATCGCGCCAGGCTGGGAGCACAGTGTAACACGGCGTGGGCCGCAGTGAACCTGGAGCAGGCCTGAGAGGACTGAATCTCGGGCAGCTGTGGAGGTTTCCAAACTCCTCAATTCACCAATGCCAAAGACAATTTAGAAGGTCAGCAGGAAAAGTCTGTTTCTGTCGGTGCTCAGAGAGGAAGGCGGGGTTTCAGCTCCATTTCCCAAGAGCCTGGCCCTGGGGGGGCAGCTGCTTCTCCAGCTTCCGGCCCACAGACTGAGGGGGAATCCAGTGGCTGATCAGAGAGGGATCGCAGGGATCTCTTTGCCAGTGCTGAGGCAGGAATCTCTTGCTTTGCCCCTGTTTGGATCTGGGCCACAGTTCTGGGCAGCGGTGCTGGGGTGAGGAGGAGCACTGGCTTGGTGGAGCTTGTAGTGTCTGTGGAGAGGAACCCTTCCTTGCAGTTACAGGACAGAAAGGTATACTTGTGGTCACAGGCCAGGAAAGGAGTAAACACCTCGCCCCTTTATCATACCACCTTGGAAGAACTGAAAATTTACAGGTCCCTACAAGTATCTCTGAAAACAGCTGTACAAACCCCTGAAGCTTGGGACAGTACATTCTCCACATTGGAAGCAGACTCTTACCTTAACAAAGAGTTTAAAACTCAAGTAATTGGCTGGGATCATGAGCAAGCAGCAAAAAGAGTCAGACTATATTATCTTACTTTGGTGAAAAAGAAGATCAAAATATACAACCAGAAGAAGACAACAAAATCAAAGCTCCTACATCCAAAGCCTCCAAGAAAAATATGAATCAGTCCCAGGCCTTGGAAGAGCTCAAAAGGGATTTTGAGAAGCAAGTAAGGGAAGTAGAGGAAAAACTGGGAAGAGAAATGAGAGTGATGCAAGAAAATCATGAAAAACAAGTCAACAGCTTGCTAAAGGAGACCCAAAAAAATACTGAAGAAAATAACACCTTAAAAAACAGCCTAACCCAAATGGCAAAAGAGGTCCAAAAAGCCAATGAGGAGAAAAATGCCCTAAAAAGAAAAATTGGCCAAATGGAAAAGGAAGTCCAAAAGATTACTGAAGAAAATACTTCCTTAAAAATTAGAATAGAGCAATTGGAAGATAGTGACTTTATGAGAAATCAAGACACTGTAAAACAAATCCAAAAGAATGAAAAATTAGAAAACAATGTGAAATATCTCATTGGAAAAACAACTGACCTGGAAAATAGATCCAGGAGAGAGAATTTAAAAATTATTGGACTATCTGAAAGCCATGATCAAAAAAAGAGCCTAGACATCATATTTCAAGAAATTATCAAGGAAGACTGCCCTGATATTTAGAACCAGAGGGCAAAATAGAAATTGAAAGAATCCACAGATCTCCTCCTGAAAGAGATCCCCAAAGGAAAACTCCTAGGAATATTGTAGCCAAATTCCAGAGTTCCCAGGTCAAGGAGAAAATATTACAAGCTGCCAGAAGGAAACAATTCAAGTACTGTGGAAACACAATCAGGATAACACAAGATTTAGCAGCTTCTACATTAAAGGACCAGGGCATGGAATATAATATTCCAGAGGGCAAAGGAGATAGGATTACAACCAAGAATCACCTACCCAGCAAAACTGAGTATAATCCTTCAGGGGAAAAAATGGTCATCTAGTGAAATAGAGAACTTTCAAGCATTCCTGATGAAAAGACCAGAGCTGAATAGAAAATTTGACTTTCAAATACAGGACTCCAGTGGAACATGAAGAGGTAAACAGGAAAGAGAAATCATAAGAGACTTATTAAGATTGAACTGTTTACATTCCTGCATGGAAAGATATTTGTAACTCATGAGAACTTTGTCAGTATCAGGGTAGTTGAAGGAAAAAAAAATTGTATGTATGTATATAGATAGATAGAGGGCACAGGGTGAGTTGAAGATTAAGGGGTCATATCTGGAGAATAAAATTAAGGGATGAGAGAGGATATACTCGGAGAAGAAGAAAGGGAGAGGTAGAATGGGGTAAATTATCACAAAAAAAAAACAGAAAAGAAAAGTCTCTTACAGTGGAGAGGAAACAGGGGAAGGTGAGAGGGAATGAGTGAATCTTATTCTCATAGGATTTGGCTTAAGGAGGGAATAACATACACATTCAATTGGGTATGGAAATCTGTCCCCTACAGGAAAATAGGGGGAGAAGGGGAAAGAGAGCAGGGGATGATAGAGAGGAGGGCAGATTGGGAAAGGGGGTAATCAGAAGAAATACTTCTGAGGAGGGACAGGTCAAAAAAAGAATAGAATAAAGGGAGGGCAGGATAGGATTAAGGGAAATAGAGTTAGTTTTTTACAACATATCTACTATGGATGTGTTTTGCATAACTGCACATGTATAACCTATATTGAGTTGCTTGCCTTTTCAATGAGGGTGGGTGGGGAGGGAGGAAGAGAGAAAATTTGAAACTAAAGGTTTTAAAAACATATGTTTAAAAAAATGTTTTCACGTGCTACTGGGAAATAAGAAATATAGGAAATGGAGTACAGAAGTCTATCCTGCCCTACAGGAAAATAGAAGGGGAAGGGGATAAGAGAAAGGGAGAGAGATAGAAGAGAGGACAGACTAGGGGAAGGGATATTCAGAATGCATGCCATCTTGGGGTGGGGGGAGGGGTGAGATGGGGTGAAAATTTGGACCTCAAAAACTTGTGGAAGTGAATGTTGAAAACTAAAAATAAATAAATTTATATTCAAAAAAACCTGGGGTGAGCTCAAAGCCTTTGCTTATAGGTGATGATCTGATTTAGGGTTAATCATTCCCAAGATCTTCTCTGGCTTGGCATGCAAGTGAATTCAAGATAGAAATAAAGGCAAGCCGTAGAGGCATCAATTCTTCACTCACCTGGTTCCCATTCCTGTTCTTATTATGTGTATCTGTCAGCAGAAAAGTTGTTCTCTCTTTACATTAAGAACTAGAATAATTCCACCCAACATACCAGTCTTCCAAAGTTCACACAAGATGAGCTTTTCCTTCCAAGATTAGTTCCAACTCCAACCATGCCGAATCATTCCAGGTCAGCAGAGTTATGGGAGGACTTTGAAGAAGAGAGGGGAGATAGAGAAGTTGAGGGAGGCCTTCCTATAGGGTGAAGGCCATGTTCCAGGATGGATCACAGCCCCCGAACCTTCAGGTTACCTTGTGTAAGATACTTCTTCTTACATCTGTAAACAGTTTGGTTGTGGAAAGGGACAGAAAAAAAAACTTTTGTGTAAAGAAAAAGGATTAATCCAACTTGTGAAGAAATATAAAAATTTTGGGGAGAAATAGCTGTTGGGAGGACCAGATAGAGACTCTCCCTAATGAATATATTGAAAAGACCTGTTTGAAGGCAGAGAAATGTAACCATGGTAAGTGACTGGTTTAAGAATGTTGGAGGTTATAACTGGCAAAATTTTAAATTGAATAACTGTTTAGAGATTATGGGAAGATTAAATAAGGATTGTTGGGTTCATAACTGACAGAAAGATGGGGTTTTATGATCAAATGAGATAATATTTGTAAATGCTTATCACAAAGCCTGGCACACAATAGGTGCTATATAAATGCTTATTTCCTTCCCCTTCCTCTTTCATGAGTTTTATCTCACAAGATTAAAAATCACTCATAGACTACCAGAAAGCTCTGATTTAAGGTTTTGGGAGTGTGGTGAAGTAGCTAAGTTTGAAGAAGCCAGGAGGAGAGTAAGCTGATAGGACTGTGACAACTGCTTTGCTGGGAGCCTGCTGATTAGAAGAGATGCACTGCTTAGCTGATTGGCTAAAGGAAAGGCTAGAGCAGTTGCTTGGAAATTCATTAGGAGAGAGCTGAATTCTGCTGCAATTTGAGCATATAATTTTCAGAAGGGGAAAAGTTAAAGGTACCAGATGTTCTCTGTTGTCCTCTCTATTTGAGAAGAAGAAACAACAGGGGAAAAAAACCCAAACTTTGCATCTGTTTAATATGAGAAGAGGCTGGGGACTGATTGGGCAAAGCAGAACCCTGTTGAGTGAAGAGATGGCTAAGCTTGTCTATATTGTCTGGAGAGTCAAGTTAAGGAATTTTGCAGTTCTCTTGCTTATTGCTATAATAGTATAAGACTGACCTCATCCTATTGACTATGAGTTAAAAGTTTGTCACTACTTCATTAGCTTGAAAGCAGAAGAGGAGCAGATTTGCTCAGTAGTAAAGTGCTAAGGACTAGAAGGGGAGCAGCTAGCAGAAAAATGGCTTCATGTGGTGCAGGCTGTTTCTGGAGAGACCAAGGACACCAAGGTCTGTAGTCCAGATTTGTGAGCTGACCTGAGCACACAAGTTTCCTCAGTCATGTGTGTTTTCCTGCTAGTTTTTATGAGTATATGCTCACTCTCCACCATGGATACCAAATGCATTGGTGAAAGTGTTTTGATTCAGACCCCATGGGTAGACTGTGACATTTTGATTATTTCTGAATTTTCTTTATACTCAGTAACTGCAAATTTTGTTTTTGTCTTATCATTAAGTAAATATTTTATTTTTGAAAGTTAATGAAAAAAAAAAGTTAATGGTGTTGTGGAGACTGATTTTGTGTAAATGGGAAGCATACTAGTGGGGGTCCAGGAGCTACAGTGGCATGCTTGGGCTAATAGAATAGCCTCTTAGTCTCCCTGACTCCATTCTCTCTTCCTTTCAATCCAACCTCTCTATACAGTTGCCAAAAAATTGTTCTAAAGCACAGTTCTGGCCATATAACTACCCTTTAAAAAAAAAACCTTCAGGGCAGCCTCTAGGATAAAATACAAACTTTGAGTCTGACATTTAGAGTCTTTACTTCTGACTCCCACACCAAATTATTCTGTTGTACCTTAGAGTCCTTTGGAAAAAGAACAATTTTTATTTGGTATTTCTCAGGTATATGTGTGTGTATGAGTGAGTGTGTGTATGTGTGTGTGTGTATGCGTGAGTGTGTGTGCGCGTGCATGCGTGTGTGTGTGTGTGCGTGTGTGTGAGTGTGTGTGTGTGTGTGAGTGTGTGTGTAACTGCCTAATATAGATCTACTGGCCTGTGTGTGGCATGGACAGGTATCTGATCTGAGATCTGGTACACTGCCTCCGAGAGAGACTGCAATTTCTACCTTTGAGGAGAGTAAGAGGAGGATTGTGTTGACATTGCTAGCAGTCTAAAGGGGAGTGGGCAAGTAGCATTGGGATCTCCATGAGGGACAATTGCTCTTTCACTCTCCTGTTTTAGGAAGGAAGGAAACATTTTTAAGCTCTTACTATATGCCAGGCACTGTGCTAAATACTTTACAAATATTATCTCATTTAGATCCTCGCAACAACCCTGGGAGATAGGTGCTATTATTATCCCCATTTTACAGTTGAGGAAACTGAGACAGAGGTTAAATGACTTGCCCAGGGTCACACAGCTAGGAAGTGTCTGAGGCTGGATTTTATTCAGGTCTTCCTGACTCCAGGTCCAGGAGGATGCCAAGTCCACTTTGCCATTCAGCTGCCTCTAGACAGTCTTTGCTTGCCTGCTTTCTTAATGTTTTTCATGTTCAAGTCTCATGTTTATCTTTATCTTTGCTTGTTTCAATAAGCAAAATTATTGGGTTTTTTGAGTGTCTAGACTTAAGAAAATGATGGAGAAAAACTTAATAATACCAATTAAACTTAAAAATGTGTTGTGCATGCAATTTTTCCTCTAAAGAGTTGATTGTTAAACATTTACCAAAATACTTATACATACATACATATGCATATGTGAGTCTTTATTATGAATAACTTTTTAAAAAGTATATATTAAGTTTAACATGATATTTCCAAGAATCTATATCCTGGCTTGTCCCATGTTTCTTCTTAACTTCCCTCCATTCTCTTCTGTGTATTTTTTAAAACCTCTTTATTTTTAAGTCTGAACTTAAACCACAAAGAAAATGAGCATTTCCATGTCCAGAATAGAACTGAAAAAGAGGATTGCATGTGAAACATGAATCTCTATTAATACAGATTGCTTTTCTTTTAAAATATGTAATAAATTCAGTGTGTAACTTTCAAAGCTATCCTGCTTGTCTGGAATTCTTTTTGGTCTTTTCTTCTGCGCATTAAAAAAATGTTTAAATGACTTTTTTTCTTTCTTGTTTTTGGTTACTCTATTCCTAGTCTTTTTAGTTCTGAAGTTTTTCATGGTTATTTTCCTGTACAATGTTGTATTCATCGTATAATTTGTTCACCTGGTGCTGCTTGCTTCGCTCCATATCAGTTCACACAAATCTTCCCAGGTTTCTCTGAATCTGTCGTTTTCGTCATTTCTTATGACAATAAAATCATATTATATTCACTTACCATAGTGTGTTCAGTCATTTCTCAATTGATGGAGATCCATTGTTCTTTGCAACAATGAAATATTTAAAAAACATTTTTATACACACATGTCTTTTCTCCCTCCTTTAAAAAAAAGTCTTGTTGGGGTGTATGACTAATAGTGACTTTGGGGTATAGTTTCAAAGTCCTTTCCAGAATGGCTGGACTACTTACTTCATAGCTTCACCAACAATGCATTAGCATGCCTATTTTTCCACAGCCCCAGTTGCTATTTTGCTCAAATGGGCATGAATGAACATCTAATGGGTATAAGATGCAATCTCAGGGTTGTTTTTATTTGCATTTCTCTTATTATTTGTGATTTGGACTTTTTTTCCCTTTAATGTGTACACTTTTGGAGCAGCTAGGTGACACAGTAGATAGAGCACCTACCCTGGAGTCAGGAGGACTATGTTCAAATCTGGCCTCAGACACTTGACATTTACTAGCTGTGTGACCCTGGGCATGCCATTTAACCCCAACTGCCTCACCAAAAAGAAAAAAAAATTAAAAAAATAATATGCACACTTTTATTTGGACTGGTCTTAAGTTGGTTAACAGGTAAAGCTCCTCCTCTCCCTCAAGTACTGGCACCAATCTCATTGAACTCCCAGTGAGATAGTTAAAAACCTTCATTTATCTCTTTGTTGCGGGGCAGATAGAAAGGAGGGGGCCATTATGGCTCTGAGCATTTTTAAAGGAACAAGAATTAAGGTAGAAGATACAAAAAGTTGTTTGTTTGTTTTGGGATTATATAATTAACACTTAAGCAATCCTACATCCCTCACCCCCCAACACACACCTCTTTCCTACCTTGTCTGGATTTGTGTAATTAACTTTTTATAGAGCAGGGCAGCATTCATAGAGTCAAGTAATAGCAATGCATTATACAATGTTTGGAATGACTTTTTTTTTAATTTAAGAAAACAAATGCAAAATCAGAGTCTCGAAGATGCACTATAGAACTTTGAGGATGTTTGCCTCCAACATACTTAGACTGCTCATCACCTTCATTGTTCCAATTTTTAGATCCTGAGTCAAATGCCAAAGCAAAACAAAACAAAATCACACCAATCTCATGTCTTTTGGAACACTTATCATGTCACACACTTTGACAAGAAAAACAAAAACAAAAGAACCTAGTCCATTTTAGAAGAATTTTTTTGGTGGACAGTGCAGGGCCAAGATTCATCATACTTGCTGACTCATATCTGCTAGAAAATAGACAGGGAGAGCCAGCACGTTGTACTTTGCTACCCCCTCCAATCCAGACACAATACATGCATTTGGGGGAGGCAATGATCTTGATTTTCATGGTGCTGGGCCATGGGTGCAATCTCCTTCTGTATTCTGTCAACAATACCTGGGTACCTGGTGGTACCACCAGGCTTTTGGATCCTTATAGATGTCAACATCACCCTTCATGATTGAGTTGAAGGTATTTTCATGGATGTCACAGGATTTGCTGCCTAATAAAGATAGTTGGAGGAGAGTTTCTGGGGACTTGAGCTTTTTGCCGGTGGTGATAACCTGACAGTCAGGGAGCTCATAGCTCTTTTCCACAGAAGAGCTAGGTGCAGTGGTGGCCATCCCTTTGTCAAAGTCTAGTGCAGCAGTTTTGAAACTTTCTGGTCTCAGGACCCCTTTATATTCTTGGAAATTATCGAAGACCTCTCCCAAAGAACCTTTGTTTATGTGGATCATATCTATTGATATTTATTATATTAGAAATTAAAACATATAATTTAAAATATTCATTAATTCATTATTTAAAAAATAAATATATTATGTATTAATATATGTAATGCAAGACTGTTTACAAAAATATTTACTTCCAAAGGTATAAATGCAAATATACAAACTTACACCCTTAACATATCCCATAGCATTTGGAGGCATAATCTTCCCTCCTTCACCTCTCAGTTTCTGGGGAATAGAAGGGTATTGGATTCATAACTTAGCTTGGTTTTCAGTAAGCACAGTCCTATTTCTAAGTCCAAAATTCTTATTGGGCTAGAGTCCTAGACACTCTGGCCTCTCAGGGCTTCCTTACCAGCCTAGCCCACTGCACCACCCTGCCTGCAATCCTGGCTCCAAGATCACCATGGCTTGAACTCCCAGATCCTGTGGGAATAATAACCTCATGCATTTGAAACTGAGGACAATAACACAAAACAGGAACACGTACCACTAGACCCATGTCTTGGAGCTGGGATAAAAGAAATAAGCAAGAAAAGGCAAATTCTTTCCCTTTCACTGGTTCGGTTAATAGCATCCATGTACTACTGGGCATAGTAGATGGATGTCACTGAAGGACATAGCCAAAAAGATGGTAGAAAAATTGAGTGAATGGCTCATGCTCACCAGTTTTAAAGGCACAAGAAGCTAATCAAAGGAGGCTATCTCTACCCATATGGTAAGAGACTCAGTGGGCTCCATGTTAGATAAACTGGCCATGCTCAAAAGTGACACCCCTCCCACCCCATCCTCTGACCAAGGAGGCTCCATGTCAGAACTGGGCATGCCCAGAAGCCCAGGTTATGTAGAAATAACATTTTTAACGATTAATAACTATATTTTCCAAAACAAAAAATTTATAAGGAAATGGCATTATTTTACATATTTTTGCAAATCTCTTTAATGTCTAGTTTAATAGAAGACATATGTATTCTCTTATCTGCTTGTACATTCAATCTGTTGTGATATTTGTTTTGGTTGAAATATATGAAAAAAATCTATCCTCAAACAAATATGTATTTGGAAAACGAAGGAATATTTTAATAGGCAAATAATATCTTTGAAAATAATGAAAATAATTTTGACCTTTCAGTCCAAGAATCTTGAGGGGTCCCCAAAAGTCCTCAAACGCACTTTGAGAAGCTCTGGTCTAGAGTGTAATAGCTCCTCCTTGGTGTCATGCACAGTTTTTCTCTCAGCTTAGGTAGTGATGTCATAGCCTCTCCTAGTCAGGATCTTTATGAGGTAGTCAGGTTACAGATGGGAGATAGCAGAAGGAAGGGCATAACCATAGATGGGAACAATGTAGGTCATATCATCACTGGAGTCCATCACAATGCTAGAGGTACAACCAGAGACATACAGGGACAACACAATAGGGATGGTGAAGTGCTTGGGGATGATACAAATCTTGAATGTGATTCATGCCATTTTTTCTTTGTTGACTTTGGGGTTCATGGGGGTTTCTGTGAGCAGCATAGTATGATCTTTAGGGGCTACACAGAGTTCATTATCTCCATGCTGTCCCAACTGGTGACAATATTCTTTTAGGGATAGAATACTTCTCTGTCCCCAGGTAACTGTCTTTCTGGCCAATACTCACCATGCCTAACAATGGAGTGGAAGACAGTCTGAAGAACATCATCTGCAAATCTAGTTTTGCACATTTTGGAGCCATTGCTGACAAAGAGGGCAGCAATGTCTTCATCCATGGCCAACTTTGAAGTGGCAAATTTAAATGCTTAAGATATAAAGAAGGTGGTTAAGCACTTGGAGGCAGAGAAGTCCAGCCAGGGGTGTGCTGAAGTCAGCTCAGACTGGCTTGCAAGAGCCAATTATTAAATTTCCAGGCGAGCACTGACACTTTGGAAATTGGCAAATACTACAAATCAAGGCTTGATTTAATGTTTTGTTGATTATCTAGAATTAAGAAAGCCGTGGAGAAAATCTTAATTAATGCAAATTAAATTTAAATGTGTCCTGAATACTTTTTTTTCCCTGAAAGCCAATTTTTAAACATTTAACACATCCTTCCTAGGAGAGGAGCTTGCCTTTTTCAAATAGCTATTGATACTTTTCGTGGAGTTGTGAACTGTTCCAACCATTCTAGAGAGCAATTTGGAGCTAGGCCAGAGGCTGTTATTTGTTGTTGTTTGTCCCTCATTCTCAAAGAGGACCAATGACATCAGGAAGGTGATCTCATGATTTCTAAGTGAATCGGATTTAAGTGAGGGAGGGCTGTGTAAGGTCACCAGACTCACTCTCTCCTTCTGAGCCATCTGGGTCCATTGGCAAGATATAGATCAATCAGGCTGACTGGAGATAGGCCCAGATGCAGTGGGAGACCATGCCCAAAGGGCAATCAAACTGTGTATACCCTTTGACCCAGCAATATCACTTCTAGGTCTGTATCCAAAGAGATCATTAAAATAGGGAAAAGAACCCAAGTGTGCGAAAATATTCATAGCAGCTTTTTATGGTGGCAAAAAAATGGAAATTGAGGGGATGCCCATAAACAGGTTGTGTTATATGAATGTAATGGAATACTATTGTGCTATAAGAAATGATGAGCAGGATGCTTTCAGAAAAACCCGGGAACACTTACATGAACTGATGAAAAGTGAAATGAGCAGAACCAATTGATCTGGGAGGGGAAGACCTCAGGGTTTCTGGCCAAAACAGAAACAATTGCTGTTTACACTCACTCTGAGCCATTAATACCCAAACAACAGTCAAGTGAGGCTTCAGTTGAGACTCAGTAATGAGTTAGCTCTTCTCAGCAATACAATGATCCAAGACAATTCAAAGGACTCATGATGGAAAATTGTTATCCACTTCTAGAGAAAGAACTTGTAGAATCTGAATGCAGATTGAAGCATATTATTTTCACTTTATTTTATTTTTTTTCTTTTTGGTCTGTTTCTTCTTTCACAACATGACTAGTATGGAAATATGTTTTACATGATTGTGCATATATGACTTATATCAAATTGCTTGCCATTTTAGGAAGCGGGAAAAGGAAAGAGAGAAGAAGAGAAATTTGGAACTCAAAAATTTTTAAAAATGAATGTTAAAACTTGTTTTTACATGTAACTGGAAAAAATAAAATACTATTAAAATAAAATGGCAAATAATTGTTGATAGCTTGAGTTTCTTCTTCTGAGAATTGCCTGTTCATGTGGGTTCCATTCTAGGCATTTTTCTTTTTCTTCTCTGCACTCTATCATTTGGAGTTCTCATTAGCTGTCATGGGTACAATTATCATCTCTAAGCAGATGATTCCCAAATCTATTTATCTAGCCCCAATCTCCCTCCTGAGCTCCAGTCCCTCACCACAAACTGCTTTTTGGACATCTCAAACTGCATGTGTTAAATGTTTGACAGTCTTTTGCTTGACATTTAAAGCACTTCACAACGTGGCCTCTTCCTACCTTTCCAATCTTCTTATAGTCTATGCCCCTCTACACACTTTATGATTCAGCTATGCAAGTCTATGTGCTGTTCTTGGCATGTGAACCTCCATCTTCATGTCTTTATATTGGCATTTACTGTGCCTGGAATATTTTCACCCTCAACCTCTGACTCTAGGCTCCTTAGATTCTTAAAGTAATCTACTCATTCCAATTGGCATGTCCTTTAGGAGGTCTTTCCTGGTCCCCTCCATTGCTAGTGCCAGCCTCTCTAAGGTTATCTTCCATGTACTCTGTTATTTAGCTTGTATATTTCTGAAGGGCAGGGACTGCTTATAATTTTACATTTTCTTTATATGCTCAATATTTAGCTTAGTACTGGTATATAATAAACATTTCATACATACTTGTTTATTTTGTCTAAAACTTTTAAGATTTTATGCAATCAAAATTATATTTTTTATCTTTTGTGATTCTCTGTATTCCTTATTTGGTCATGAATTTTTTTCTTCAATTCATAGTTGCAAAAGATATTTCCTTCTTTAATCCCTTCATTTGTTTCTGCTGCACCTTTTTACATTCTAGGCTATTTATCTATTTGGAGCTCATCTTGGCATGGTGTATGAAATACTTTCTAAACCTAATTTCTGCCAGACTGATCTATAATTTTCCCAGCAATTTTTGTCGATTAATGAATTCTTACACCAGTTTGGATTTATCTAACATGCTGCCATATTAATTTGTTTCTGAATACTATAAACCAACTATTTTCTACTTATCATCTTTTCTGTTTTTTATTATTTTTTAGCTAATACCAAACAGTTTTGATGACTACTGTTTTGTAGTATGATTCGAGGTCTTCATTGCCAGGACATCTTCCTTCTGAATTTTTTTTTCATTATTTCCCTTGAGATTCTTGGCTTTTTGATATCCATGGTAAATTTTGTTATTATTATTTCTAGCTCCATAAAGCATTTCTTCTGTTGTTTAACTGATACAGCACTGAATATAAAAATTAATTTAGATAGTATTGCCATTTTTATTATATTGGTTTGGTTTACTCATGAGTAATTAATATTTCTTCAATTATTTAGGTCTAGCTTTTTGCTAAAAGAGTACTTTGTAACCACATTCATATTGATTCTGTTTGGCTCTATCTAGGTAAATTCTCAAATATTTTGTATATTCTGGAGTTATTTTGAATATTATTCTTTCTATATCATTTTCTTGGGTTTTCTTAGTGGTACAAAGAAAAGCCAATGATTTATGTGGATTTATTTTATATTGTGCAGTTTTGCTGGTTATTGTTTCAATTGATTTTTAGTTGAATCTTTAGTGTTCTCTAAATAGACCATCACATTTTCTGCAAAAGTGATAGTTTCCTTTTTGCTTATGTTTATTTCCTCAATTTATTGTTATTGTCTTATCATTATAACTATAATTCCCATCACTATATGAAAAAATAGTGGTGATAATGGACATTCTTTGCTTACCCTTAGTCTTATAGGAAGAGCCTCCATTACATATAATGTTAACCCTTGGTTTTAGATACATACTATTTACCATGAAAAACAAATATTCAGAATCAATAAAAATGAAAAGGAGTTACCAGAAATTATTTTGCCCAATTGTATGTCAACTAGACTGATAATTTATATGAAGTAGATAAACATTTACAAAAATACAAAATACTCAGGTTTAAAGAATGAGAAATGGAGAATTTAAATAATCAAATTTCAGAAAAAGAAATTTTTAAAAAGAATTTAATTTAAATTTAAAAAAGAAATTAAAAGAAAGTTATAAGCAAAACTCTCAAAAGATAAACCTGGAGAGACAAAACAGAGAAACTACTATAGACCAATGTTCTTAATAAATATCGGTGTGAAAATATTAAATAAGATATTGGCAAAGAGGCTACAACATATTTAAAAGATAATTCACCATGACCAAATTGGATTTAGACCAGGAATGTAAGGTTGGTTCAACAGTAGGAAAATTATAAATATAATAGATCATATTAATAATAAAAAACCAATAAAAATCATGAGTATATTTATAGAGGCAGGAAAAGCTTTTAACAAAAGACAACACACATTTTTAAAAAATTACTAAAAAGCATAGGAATAAAAGGGCCTGACTTAATATGGGTACATAGTATAGTCAATACATCAATAAACGTTTATTGAGTATCTACTGCGTGCCAGGCACTATGTTAAGTGCTAGAGATACAAAAAAAGGGAAATAGTCTCTGACCTCAAGGAACTTACAATCTATTGGGAAAAGACAACACGCAAAGGAAAGTTGTAAAGGTGTTGTACCAAGGAATCAGTGAGCAAGACCCAGACATAATTTAAAATGTGGATTTATTAGCGCGAGGCTGCAAGGGGTATGCATATCCAAATCAAGCAGCCCCCATCAGGGGTCGAGCTAGGGTTTATATGGAAAAAGCATGGGAAAGAAATGCCAGGAACACTGATGAGGTAATCCAAAGGTGCAGGTGTCTTTGGGGGCTATGGATGGGAGAGTATGGATGGATCTTTGGAGTCTGGCAGGAGGAAGAGTCCTTGGGCTGGCCAAGGACACCCCTTCTCCCTCTGTCTTGATGAAAGAATGCTCTGCAACAAGGGAAAGATTTCTCACAACACAGGAACTTACTGAAGAATTGGGAGGCTTCCAGAGACATGATCTGAGACCTGGGGCCTGAGCAGCCCAGCTCTGTGTAGCTGTATCAGGGAGAGAGATAAGGGTCATGCTGAGGCCCATGCATGAATAACTGCTAGGCACAGTGTCCTTGGGCTGGGAAGTGGTTGTCAGACAGTGTTTCTGAGACTAGGGAGAAATTGGGGCACAAGTACAAGCACAAGCACCCGAGCACCCCATCATTATGGGTCAAAGATCACACAAACCAGACCAGGTGTCCTGGTCTCTGGTATAAACATAATTATCTAAAGCAATTATATTGCAAGCTTTCTTATCCATTTGTGTTGGAGGTACGGGCTATGCTGAGCTATGCAAGAGTACATTTCACTATTGTTTAGATTTAGGAGGAAAGAGGTCTGGGGCAAGATTAAGCACCAACTTTTGCTTTCCATGGCTTAAAGGGCCCGACTACCTAAATGGTAAAATAATGTTCTGCATTACAAAGGGAAGGGCACTAAAGGTACCTGAGTAGGAGGAGAGGAGATTGGTAGAGTTAAAACTAAGCAGAGAAGCCAGTGGGAAATTAAGAATTGGCTGGAAATTCTGAGCTCTTTATAAAGACAGGCATGGGGAGATTTTTGTGCTAGCCTCTATCCTCCAATCAGAGGGAACAGGCAACTGAGGGTACTGAGGAGGTGTTGAACCCCATAACTGAAGCAATATTGTGATGATAAGCTTTCTGGTATTAGATTCTCCTGGGGGAAGGCATAATACATTCATGGAGTCTAAACCAAACAGAGCAGCTGGTGGGAAATGAAGAGCTGGAGAGAAAGCTATTTAAAACCCAGAGTCAACATTATATATAATAAGAAAATGCTAAAAGTCTTTCCATTAAGATCATAGGTAAAGTAAGTATGTCTACTATCACCACTATTATTTGGTAGAGTGCTAGAAATGATAGTTATAGCAATTAGACAAGAAAAAAAATAAATTAAGGGAATAAGCACAGACAAAGAAAAGATAAAACTATATAACTTTTTGCAGACAATATGATAGCTTATTTAAAGAACCCCACAGATTCAATTGAAATTAGTTGAAACAATAACTTAAGCATTTTAATAGTCTACAAGGTAAGTCCACATAAATTATAAGCTTTTTTCTATATGGCAAATAAAAAAACCCAAAAAATACAGCAGGAAGATATAGAGAAATTCTGTTAAAAATAAATACAGAACGTGTCCAATACATACACACACTTACACACATACACACATACAGAGGAAATATATGAATACAACTACAAAATATTCTTTACAGAAATTGACAGGTCTAAATAATTGAAGAAATATTAATTGATCATTTTTAGGTCATGCCAATATAATAAAAACACCAATGATTCCCAAAATACCTTACACATTCAGTTCCATATCTCAGTGCTCTTGGCAATTTTCTAAGCTGTAGAGAAAGTGCTAACCTCCATCAGTGTTAGATTGAGTTTCCTCATCTGGGAGTTCCCTAAATCAATGGAATCACAGGTCCAATCTCTATCCCTATTCAGTGCCATATCACTACAACTACCAAAGGATTAATTCACAGAGCTAGAAAAAAAATAATAGTCAAATTGAGGTAAAAAATCTCCAGGGAAATAATGAAAAAAAATGAGAAGTGTGAGATCTCAAGCCATGCTATATCATCAAAACTATCTGGTACTGCCCCCCAAAAATGGTATTCAGTGGAACAGATTAGATATATGATATTTAGAAACAAAAGAACTGCATGGGTTAATATTTGATATCAAAGGCCCCCAGCTACTGGGACAAACACTCAGAATTCAACAAAAACTGCTGGGGAAACTGGAAAATGGTTTAAAAGAAATTATTTTTAGACCACCATATAATAACATATTCCACAGTAAGCTCTAAAAGGATGGATACATGACTCATATATGAAAGGGAACATCATAAACTAGAGGAGCAGAGAAGGAAATATCTTTTGCAACGATGGACTGGGGAAGAATTCATGACTGGACAAGGAATGGAGAGGACGGTAGGAAATAAAAGGGACAAGCTTAGTAATACGAAATTGAAAAACTTGCACTTGAAATGGAAATAATTCGATACAGGTAAAATTAAAAGGGAAATAGTTAGCTTTGAAAAAAATCTTTGCAGCACATTTCTCTCAAAATGGTCTGACATATAAGATATATAGGGAACAGATTCAAATATATAAGAACAAAGGGGAGAAAGCTAAGCTATGAACAACTTTATGAAAAATGTTCCGAGTCATTAATAACAAGATAATGAAAAGTACAACAATTCTGAGATTCTACCTCATCCCTATCAGATTGGGAAAGCTGACAAAAAAGGAAAATGGAAATTGTTGGAGAGGTTGTGGGAAGGAAGGCACATTAATATACTATTGGTGGAAGCATTAATTGGTCCAATCAGAAAATTTTAGAAAGCAGTTTGGAACTATATCCAAGTCACAAACCTACACATACTTCTTGACCCAAGGATACCACAACTAGACTCATACCTCTTGGAGATCAAACACAAAGGGAATAGTCACATAGGTACAAAAACATTTATAGCATCATTTTTGTTGCAGCAAAGAAATGGAAAATAAAGGTGTACCTCAAATGAGGAGTGGCTACAAAAATCATAAAATATGAATGAATAGAATGGAATATTATTATACCATAAGAAATGGTGAAAGGGATAGATTCAAAGAAACCTGGAAGGACTAGTATGAATTAATACAAAGTATAGTGAGTCAGGAGAATAAATTTTATAATAGCTACACTATTATAAAATACAACTTTGAGAGACTTAAGAAATCTGATCAATGCATTGACCGACCAATCATGACTTCAGAGGATGGATGATGAAATGTACATGTCACCCACCTCCTAACAGAGTGGTGATGGACTAGAAAGGCAGAATGAGAGATATCTTTTCGGATAAAGCTAATATTTGAATCTTTGTTGCTTGACTATGCTCATTTTTTTTTCTACAAAGGAGAATTTTTTTAAAATTATGGAGCATTTGTGGGCATAGGGGTGCAAGTGATATTCCAAAAACAGAAGAAAAGAAAGAAAAGAGAATCATTGAAGCATTTTAAAAATGTGCAGAAGAGAAGGGTATTCAGAGGGAAATGCAGAAAAACAGGACAGCTTTGAGGTTAACATATTGAATACATGCTTGAAAAAACAAATTGTTCATATGAGAGGCTTATAGTTTCATATGCAATCTTTTTTCTCTTTTTTATTTGGAAATGTTTAACATAAACATTTGGTATTTGTGAAAGTAAAAAAACAATCAGTATTTGCCAAGTTCAGAATAACAAAATTCTAAATTACTCAAAATAATAAAAGATCGGATATATTTATAATTTTCTAGGTTTTTTCTTGACTTATGTGTTTTCACTTAAGAGCATTTTCTCAGCTCTGATCTTTTCATCATGAATGTTTAAAAGTTCTCTATTCTATTATTCTGGGCTGATGCAGAATCAGAATCCAACCCAGGCCACTGGGTGGGTCACTTTCAAAACATTCCCCTTCTGCTCAAAGGATGTGTTTCAGGTTCATTTGACAGTGAGGGTTGTTTAAGCTCTGACAAGGTGGTAATAATGATGTTATTAGATACTAATGATTTAATGTACTTGATCTTACTTGAGCTTATGCTAGCCTGCAAACCCCTTGGATTACCCCCTTTAAAAAAGCCTGTTGGCTTTGTACCATTTACTGGGTCTTATACTGATTTCCCTTAGAGTGATACTTCTTCCAGCCTCTGCCAGCTTCTGACCATCTTTTTGCTCAGTTCTGGTTTAGATGAGGGAGTTTCTGTTTCTCTTTGATTTTTGTTATGAGTCCCTTTTCAGATATTTTCTAGACTGTGTGTAGGAAAGTTGGGCTCTTATACGACCTTTCATAAAGTCATCTTGTCTAGAAGTCCCTTAGTATGTTTTTTTTGGTTTTGGGTTGTTTTTTTTTTTTTTATACTGGAACTCCCTTTGTTGCCCAGGCTGACAGTGCAGTGGACCCTCATGGGCTGACTCCCAGTATTGATTGGCATACAAGATTTAACCTTCTGACCTGGGTCAGTTTATCCCTCCTTCAGTAGCTTGGTGGCTCTCCACTCCTGAAGGCTCACCATATTGGTATGGGTCTTTATGCTTTAGTCCTAAGGCAGCTCAAAACTCCTGAACTAAAGAGATCCACCAGTCTTAGTCTCTCCAGCAGTAAAGATCAGAGGAGTTTGCCAACAAACCCAGCAGCTTGTAATCTTGAAAAAACAATGGAAGCCCTGGTTACTTCCTCCTGAAACTAGTCTAGAACACCCTATTGCCAAAGTTTAAAACTCCCTTATCTTCTGAATTCCTGTGTATTTTTGAAGTATAACTAAAATTCCACCTCCTCAATTAAGCCTCCCCTGATCCTCTCTGTGACTTCCTTCTTCCAATTGCCCATAGTACTTCATGTTATAACTCTCTAATAAACTTATCATGCAATGTTGGGTACTATCTCTGTTTCTTAGACATTTGCAAAATTGTAAGCTCCTGAGAGCCAAGTTGTTTTATCTAAATGTTCTGTTCCCGAAGCGTGAAGCAAGACACTGCTCAGGGGGCTTAATAAATGTTCCTTGAATGGAAATAAACCTATTTTGCCTCATTCAGATTAGGTTTAGTTCCTCATCCTTCCCAGCAGAACTAAGTGAAGCTGGGTATCAGTTTGCCTCAGTGTCCTCATCTGTAAAAAGGGGATAATAACCAAATGAGGTAATAATTGTAAAGAGCTTAGCTCAGTATCTAGCACATTAATAAGCTCTATATAAATGTTAGTTTTTATTACTATTATTATTTGTTATGTCAAGGAAGCTGGGGAGAGGCTGGTAGCAGTTCTGGCCAGAGGCTTTAACCCAGCAGAACGGAGGGTGGTGGTGGGGTGGAGGTCTTTATAATCTAAAGATTATGAAGCAAACCTCATCAGAACACTGCAGAATCCTGTGGTAAGTGCCGAGGCTCTTTCCTCTTTGGGTCTCCTTTATACCACTATTCAATCATTGCTTAAATCAAATCCACACTTCATGACTTGGGCTCCTCCAGAGGCTCTCTATCATTTTATCCCCCTGCTTTAGATGCCCAAAGATATTCCTGGTTCCCTTTGCCCATCCCTCAACCTCTCCTGACTTTATGTTGGCTGTTTCTCCCATCCGGAGAGTCTTTCCCTCATCCCCACCTTCCAAATTCTGCCTTCCATTCACATTCTCTATGAAGTCTCACAGCCCCTGCCCCAGCCAGGTCCCCTTCAGCTGCCTTATTCTGTCCTTGTTTTTGTCAATGTCCTGGCTGTGTGTACCATCACCACCATAGGAGGTCCATATTTCCTCTTCTCCGAGCCTAGGATAGGGTATGGAGGGGTAACAACAGCAATAAGAATAGTTAGCATTTACACGTAGCTTTAAGGTTTGCAAAACAATTTACACATGTTACCTCACAACAATTTTATGATATAGGTGCAATTATTATCCCCATTTTACAGAGAAGAAAACTGAGGCTGGGAGAGGTTGAGGTTCACACAGGTCTAGGGCAGGATTCAAATTCTGATCTTCCTGACACCAAATCTGATGCTCTGCCACTATGCCACCTACCTGCCTGGGGGAATAGGTAGCTAGGTTAAAAAATGTCTGGGTCCTTGGTCACAGGGTCCAGCACATTCATAGGCAGAGAGTTATTATATATTGGGTAGAAGGTTGTCAGCCAGCTCTGTTTCCTGTTGCTTCTTTTAAATCTTCATAACAACCTCTGTTTTCCATCCTGGTGAGTGGCCAATTATTATTATCACTATCATCATCATCATCATCATCATCATCATCATCATCGTTTTCATTTTTAGGCCTTGCACTCACTTTCCAGCTTGGGAAACTGAAGTCTAAGATGTTGAATGATTCACCCAAAGTCACATAGCCTTGCTGTGGGGAGGACCAAGGAAGACTTAGGTTTCTGACTCCTAACCCTGTGATCAACATACAAGACCATAAAGTAAAGGGAGGAGGTCTTGGGGTGTAGGGACATCCTTTCTCCTTGGATCCTGACTGGGGCCTAGATTTCTAAGTATACAGAATCAGATCCATTCTGCCAGTCCATTCACTCACCCCCAGTACTCTACTCTAAACAGAGAGAGAGAAAAGGTCATTGAGACCCAAGATGGTTGGGGCCAAGATCTCTCACTTTCATTGAGTTGCTTGCAAAGCACAATCAGGAGCAATGCCACAATTGTACCTGCCACCCCTCTAATCCTTGCCCTGCACTGGGCATGATGGGACAATTTACCCAGATCAGGCTGGGCATGTCAGGCTCTCTGCATGTTGTAGAGGCTTAAACTGTAGCTACCCTTCCCCCAACCCATGAAAAAAGTTCAGGTTACCTCACAAGTCACAAAAAAAAAAAACCTCTTTCCTACTCTAGTCCACTCTGCTCACCTGTTCAGTCCTCCTAACTCAACAAGAAGCAACACATCAAGAAACTTGACCCTAGCAACTCAGTGAGGCATAGGTTGTTTACACATCAGTTCCTCCTTAGTGTATTCTTTTTTTTTTTTGGGTGCTTCAGAAGTAGAATTTATTACAATTACATGAGCCTTACCCTTCTTCAATTTAGGAAATAATTCTGGAAAGAAAAGAGATGACTTTTCAAACAATACCAGGGGACACTTCTTATCTATAGTCCTTAGTTTTCCTTACTGGGAATTATTAGGGATCAAGGAATGGAATAAAAGTGTTATATTCCACTTGTTCATTTTTGAAGTCTCTGCGGGGCCAATTTCTTCGGAATGGCAAAGACACAGTCCTGTGGGGTTTTCCATTCATCAAAGAGACATGGTGACAGGGAGGAACATTTAATGATATCATTCACTGGCAGGGAGGTAAATGTGTGTGAATGCGTGGCATGCATGCATTTATATATGTATCAGAATATACTGGGATTGAAAAGATGGCAAGAGAAACCAGGGCTGGAAAAACTGGGAAGCAAATTCCCCAATTGTTAGGTTCTTAGAGAAACCTGTGGAGACATAGCTATCGCCCACGAGGGAGTTTTCACACTGGGTCTCTTAATCTCTGCTGGGTTCAGCAGCCCTGCCACGGGTCCAACCGATTCTTGAGCATCAAGAAGTTAATTTTTCGTGCCATTTTCATGTTGTAGATGCGCCGACAAGTCTCATAGCTCTCCCTCTGTAGCCGGCGACATGGCTTCTCATAGTGTCTCCGCCGCTTGATGTCATCAATAAGCCCATCCACAGTGAGAATTCTGTTCAGGGTCCTGTATGCACCTTCCACATTCCCTTCCTGCACCATCACAGTCCTGGCAATGAACTTCAGGTGGTTTGCCATGATCTTGGGACAAAGTTGTCCTTGTAAGGAAAGGCGTTTTCGACTAAAGCAGCTGAAGGGTGGGAGTGTGAGGCGGGGGCGGTGGGGAGACGACTGCCAGCTCGAGCCCGCGTCCCAACCGGAAGCGGAAACTGGAATCTCCTTAGTGTATTCTTTCAGCATCTACCCTCCACTACCCTCCCTTCGCTCCTAAAACCTAGTAAGTCCTCTGCACCCTCCTCTCCCGGTCACCTCCCTTCTTCCCTCCCTCCTACCTCCACTTTACCCACAATCTCCAAGATGCAGGTGATAAGAAACATTTGGCAGGCATGAAAGACCTGAATCACCTTTCTTCCCTTCTCTTCCCAGAAGCCAGATTTGGCGTTGATGAGGCTATATTCCCATCTGCTCTTTCCTCTCTACCCCTACCCGATGACGCACTCCTATCTCCATCCCCCACCTCCTTTCAGCTCTTGTTTCTGTCTCAGCTGAGCATCACAACAATCCCAAGAACTAGCAATATCACCTCCGTTTTACAGATGAAGAAACTAAACCTAATGGAGATTGTGTCCTGTCCAAGGTTCAGCTATTTCCATTGCTGACAATTACAGGTTGTGTGACTCTGGCCAAGTCCCTTAGTGCCTCAGGTACTTTATAGATTGCTAAATAGTCGCCTATCTGTGCTGGCAGAAGGACTTTCTTCACCAGGAATTCCCTACCCTGATAATGTTACCCCCCCAAATTGTTCAAGATGCTGACAGACACAGAGAATACAAACACAAAAGCAAAATAATTCCTGACCTTAAGGAGTTTAAATTCTATGGAGAGATATGGCAGATTTAGTGTAGGAAGAGACTCCAGAGGTCATTTAGCTCAAATCTCTTATTTTATAAATGAGGAAATTGAGCAGAGAAATGAAGTGATTTGTCCAAGGTTACACAAGTTCAATCAATCAATCAATCAGCACATTGAGGCACCGAATGCTGTATAAGACAAAAATGAAACATGTCTATCCTTGGAAGAGCTTCTAGTTAATGGGGGGAAATTATATATACATATATATAACATATATAATATATTATATATAATTATATAATTAATTGATATGATAATTACATATTACATGTATATAATTATATGTGTATATATATACATACACATATACATATAAACAAATTAAAAGTATAGAAGGTGATTTGAGGGTGGAGAGGACACTAGAAGGTGGGGCAGGGAATCAGGAAAGACCACACTCAGGCAGTGGCTCTTGAGCTGAATTATAAAGGATTCTAAAATGTGGAGGTGAAGAGGGAGCACATTCAAGGCATAGGAGACAGCCAATGCAAGGCATGGAGATAAGAGATGGGGTGCCGTGTAGGAAGAGCAGCCGATAGATCATTTTGACTAGAATGTATGTGAAAGGGAGTAATGGATAATAAGCGTGGACCAGTAGGTTGGAGTCAGATTGTGAATGGTTTTAAAAGTCAGAGAGGTGAATTTGTAATATCTCAAAAGTTTAGGGAACCACTGTAGCTTTTTTGAGCGGGGGAGTGACGTAGTCAAACCTGTTCTTTAAGGGTCTCTCTTCAGCAGTCACATGGAGAATGAATTAAACAGGGCATAGACCTGAGGTCTGGAGACCATTTAGAAGGGGTACTTTGACAGTCCAAGTGAAGGCTGGTGAGAGCCTCAACTAGGGTGATGGCCATATGAGGGGAGGGAAGGGAATGGATTCGAGAGATGTTGTCTGTACAGTTGTTGGAATTTGTTGACTTACTTGGGTATAAGATGGCTGAGGCTGGGGTGGGGGGGGAGTAGGGGGAAGCAAAATGAGGAACCAAGGATGACACCAACTGGTGGTGAGTCTTATGATGACATTTCAAAATGTCTACTCAACTCTATTGATTTAGGGGTTTTTTTTGGTTTGCTTGTTTTTTTTTTTTTAATTAGGAAAGCTTAGAATTCCTTTATCTCACTAAAGGCTTTTTTTTCCCCCTCTTAAAGCATTATACTTAGTTTTGTCAGGTAGGTTTTTCTTGGTTGTAAGCATTTATCTTTTTGAAATATCATATTCCAAGATCTACTCTACTGTATGTGGTAGCTACGAAGTCTTGTGAGATTCTGATTGTGGTTCCTTGGACTTTTCTTTTGAATATTTGTAATATGTTTTTCTCTGACTTGGAAACTATGTATTTTGGCTATGGTGTTTCTAGAAGTTTTCATTTGGGTATTCTTTGGAGATAACTGGTGAATTCTTCCTATTTTCACTTTGCCTTCTGGTTCTAATAAGTTTAGGCAGTTTTTGTTCATGGATTTTAAAAACATGGATCCTAGGCTTTTATTTTGGTTATAATTGCTAGGGAGTCTCAGGATTCAGGGAGACTAATGATTATTAGATGATCTCTGCTTGGCCTATTTTTCCCATATCTCAAATTTTTTTCTTTTTCAGTTTTCTTGAGCTTGTTCTAGTATTTTTTTATTATCTCATGAAGTAATTCATTTTTATTTGGCCATTCTAATTCTCAGGAAGCCTGTTACTTGAGCAAGTTTTTATACCTCCTGTACTAAGAGGCTTATTCTTCTAGTAAACCTTGTGGTCAAATGTGTTTTTGTTTGAGGCCTTACCTGTAGATGTTACAGAGCTATTTTTTTTTCTGGGTTTGTGCCTTGGGTGTCCTTGGATCTATAATATTTCTTTATCATTGGTGTCTTTTTCTGTTTACTCATTTACCTCCTAATTGGAGACTTTGCATCAGGATCAAGTTCTATATGCTTCTAAAAGAAATGAGGGAGCTTTGTTTGGATCTGAGCTGTGCTGTCTTGGGTCCTGTCATTACCTTTTTTATGTACCAAACACTGTGTTCTTCAAAGACCTCAAGGGCAGTTCAGGCCAGTGAGTGACAATTTTATAGAACCATAAGGGCTCATTCTGATCTAGGGTGCTGTCTGATTGCTGTCTTTCCATTTTGCGCTTTGCAGGCTGTTAACCTCAGCCCAGGATTAGATCAACAGAGCTTTAGGCTCCAAATCTCACCAAATTGTTCTTGGCTCACGCTCTTGTCTCTCTACCCCCATGATACAGTTGCAGGCTCCAAGCTTCCCTGGCTCACTCCTGTCTTTAGTGTGCTACGCTCTCAAGCTCCACTGTTCTGGCTGGACCCCTTCTGTAGAGCCCATACACTTGTTTGTGTAGATGTTATCTGGAAAAATGCTTTTCTGTAGTTTTTCCTTAGATTTCTTGATAATTACTCAATCTGATATCTTTTTTTTTATTCTTACTGGAGTAGTTGGGTGAAAGCGAGGCTATTCTGTTCCTGATCTCTCTACCATATTAACTGGAACTTCCCACTCTCTTTTGTTCCTTCTTTGGGGTGACTTATTGCTTCATAAACTATATAATATCACTGCCTCTGGGATCCCAGGAGAAATCTGTTTACTGACAGGGAGAGTGATAGGGTAGTAGTAAAAGAACATTAGATTTTTCATCAGAATACTGGGTTCAGGTCTTGGCTTTTCTTCTTATTAGGCGTGTGATGTAACTTCTTTGAACCTTCATTTCCTTATCTATGGTACTCGCCAGTGTCACAGAGGGTATCCTTCAGATCCCAAGTTGAAGATTTAGTGGGGAAAGACTGGAAAGATTCTCTAGGTGTTTCTGGTTATGGATGACGTTGTGGGCCTCTTGAATGAAAGCTACAAACACCCAAAAGAGATTGACCCAACCTTCTACCCTTCATGTATCAGCTGTCTGATAAATCTGAGCATAAATAGCAGGATCTCCAGCAGCATCGTGTTCAACTGACATCTTTTCCAAAGAATACAATTCAAAGCCCGTCCCAAGGGGAGGTAGCAGAGGTCAACCAACAGCATGATGTCTTCTTAATTGAAACCTGAATAGGTCTTCAGCATGGAGAAGTCACCTCTTTTCATTGCACTTCACCATCCTTAACACAGTAACCTAGTATTTTTACCTGTCCTGAAATGTGGCCACATCAGCCAATTTAATGGGCCATTCCTAAGGACTAATAACTAGATTTAGTTTTATCCTCAATCGACTGGTGCCATTTCAAACAGCATGGGACCACTTCACAGCAGGGTAAGGAACAGTTTAATCTTGTCTCACTACCTAAACAAACTCTGGAGAGAATAAAGTCTTCAAAGGTATTAAATGCTTCAAAGATGTAAAAAATAAAAATAAAAAAAAGATGCAGACTGAAAGACGGACACTGCATGTGGCAATGAAGGGAGCAGTAGTAACTTTGTAGATTTGATACTTTTAGTAAAGTGATCAGGTTATTTACTTCAAGGGTTGAGGAGTGAGAAGACAGAAAGTAGAGATAGTTTTCCCCAGTAGGAATTGAAAGGGAAAAAAGATTTCCAACAATATACAGGAGAAATAAGTACCAAGTAACAGCAGCAAGATTTGAACTCAGGTTCTCAGGCCTTATGTTCAGTTACATACAAGTGAAAAATAAACAACAAAAAACTTCAACACCCTTTCCACTATGCCATATTGCCTATTGTAAGGGAAAATGATCATAATGCCCCCTCCTCCCACCTTACACAGCTATTGTTTGGATCCAAGAGATAACATATATGAAAGTGCTTTGGAAAATATAAAGGGCTCTATTCATCAAACTTTTACTGAGTAACTACCCTTCAGTGGGTTAGGTATTTTTCTTATCCTTATCATAATCAAGAAGGTTTTATTCATCTCTCATTTCTGCTGGATGCTACACAGATTTAATTCCACACATCAACATTGAACTTGTGGATTTCATGGCATAAGACACACTGATGTTTGGGGTAATTTTATATAACTAGACAAAATAATAACAAAATTAATATGGAGGAACAAAAGCTCAAGAATCTAAGGAAAATAATGGGGGAGGGGGGAGGGAAGTAGCAATGAAAGAAGCTTAGTATTACCAGATCTCAAATGATATTGCAAAACAGTAATCACCAAATTTTTTTTAAAGTAGCAAAGTTGATTAGTGGAATAAATTAGGTAAACAAGACCCCCAAATAATTGAATATAGAAGCATATAAATCCAAAGATGCCAGTTATTGGTAGGAAGGATTCAATATTCAATAAAAAACTGCTGGGCAAACTGGAAAGCAGTCTGGCAGAAATTAGATTTAGACCAACACTTAACAACATATACCATAATAAGCCAAATAGATATATGACCCTAGTAGAGAAGGAAAAGAGATATCTTTCACAGCTATGGCTAAGGGTAGAATTCTTAACTGAATACATAATAGAGATGATCATTAGAAGATGAAATGGATAATTTTGATTAGATAAAGTTGAAAAAAGTCTAAACAAAATCAATGAAGTTAGGATGAAAAGAAGCAGTTGTCTCTGCTGCAAGTGTCTCTGATAAAGGTCTGGTATCTAAGATATGCAGGGGAATGACTCAAATACAAGAGCAGGTGCCATTCTGTAATGGATAGTCAATATGATATGAACATGCAAGTTTCAAATGGATAAACGCACACTATCAACCATCATATGAGTGAATCCTCTACATCATTAATAATTTTAAAAATTCAATTAAAGCAGCTCTGTTACACCTCACACCAAGAAGATTTATGAGCACGCCAAAAGATGAAAATGGCAATTGTTAGGAGGGCCATGGAAAAACAGGTATATTAATGCATTCTTGGTAGAGTTGTGAATTGTTCCAATCACTCTAGAAAAGTTTGGAACCATACCCTAAAAGTCACTAAACTAAACATAATTTTTGATCCTGCAATACCACTCCTAGGCATATGCTCCAAAGAGGTCAAAGACAGAGGGAAAAGATTCAAATGTACACAAATATTTATGGCAGCACTTTTTGTAGCAAAGAACTGGAAACAAAGTGGGTGCCCATCAATTGGGAAATGCCTGAAAATGTGGTAATTGAGGAAATGGAATATATTGTGTGATAAAAAAAAAAAAAAAGATAAAGGGGCAGTGGATAGAGCACCGGCCATGGAGTCAGGAGTACCTGAGTTCAAATCCAGCCTCAGACACATGATACTCACTAATTGTGTGATCCTGGGCAAGTCACTTAACCCCTCACCAAAAAAAAGAAAAAAAAGGATTGGCATCATGGGGATAGATTCTTGTGGAAGGTCCCCTCTCTGGAGAGTATAAGAAAATCTGTAGAGATGCTCTACCCTCTTTTTGAGCTTGTCAACTTGGGACTTTGCCAGCCTTTCCTTGGTCTTTCAGCAAAGGGGAAAGGTATTGCTTCCTTTCCTACCCCCATCCCATTGTAGCCCATAGAGTAAGGTCATGTCTAGATGTTTGCTTGTGCAAGCCTGACACTGGACCTCAAGCCACTGGCTGCCTGCTCTGATGTTGTGTTTCTTTCCCTGGACACAGGTCTGCAGTCATCAAGTATAAATCTTGAGAGATATACGCTTCCAGCCTTGGCATCTACTTAGCAGAACCCAGCTAGTTTCAGAGTTCTTGGGTTTCTAAGCCAGTTCTATTTGTCTAGCAAGAGGTGCTATCTATAACTACATCACTTCTCAGAGGAAGAAATGACCAACAGGAGCACATTGAACCTGAAAGGGGCTGAATAACCATGCCTAGCTGACCAGATCTAGGCCAGAATTGGTTGGACAAGATATATCTGAAGTGTAATTGAAATGTCTGTTCAAGCAGTCCCACAAAGTGCCTTTCTCTTTCAAGAAGATTGTAATGATAGTGATGGATTATTCTTTGTGTGTTAAGAATGTGTGAACGCATACTTATGAGCCTTTTGCATCTTAAACATTTCTTTTGTAGTGGAGGAAATAAATAACTATCCTATATCTGATATCAATTTTATGTGTTGAATATCTTTTCTAGACAGGACTTTGTTAATTCCTTTTGGGATACCCTGGATATGAGTTATAGTTAAGCTTTGTTTTCAAGATTTTCCCCAGGGGTCTACTTCAGGGTGGAGACATAGCATGCTAGAGAGTTTGAGAAAAGCCTTACTTCCATCTTTTAGGGGCTAGACCTGCCTTGGGATGAATCCAGAGCAAGTAGGAACCCCTTAAAGGAAGGGGCTTCCTGGGTCATGTATGATAAATGTAAAGGACACTGGCCCTGAAGTCAGGAGGACCTGAGTTCAAATTCCGCCTCAGACCAAACACTTGACACTTACTAGCTATGTGACCCTGGGCAAGTCACTTAACCCCAATTACCTAAAATAAATAAATAAATAAATAATTTTAAAAAGTTAGAAATGTGAAGGGAAACAATTTTGAAAGACTTCAGGTCTCTGGTCAGTTCTGTGACAAGTCATTATAATGAAATATTTTGTCTGCCTTTTGGCAAAGAGATGCAGAGTGATATATGATGATAGATAAAACATCAATTAAGCACTTACTATATGACAGGCACTGTGCTAATGTTGGAGATACAGGCAAAAAAGATAACTCCTCCCTTCAAGGAGTTTACATTCTAAGGAGGGAAGACAATACATAAAAGAGATCTAGAAGGATAAGGGGTAATATGAAGCATCTCCAGGATGAGAAGGCTGGAGGTGAGGAGGTACAAAAGTCCAAAGAGTGAGGAGTAGAAGTGAAAATGACATGAGCATGACCTGGCCACTTAATGAAAATGAGGTCTACATTTTCAGACACTGCCAATATGTTGATGCCAATATGATGAGTGCTAATGGGTAATGATAGAGATTACAAAGAGCCAGCTTGACTTTATCAAGAGCAGATCTTCATAGACTCACTTTATTTTCTTTTTTTCAAGGTTACTAAATTAGTACATCAGGAAAAGTCTGTAGCTACAGTTTACCTAGATTTTAACAAATTATTTGGTAAGATATCTCATACTATTCTTATGGAGAAGATGGAGAAGTGTGGATCACTAGACAATAATACAATTTCATGGATTTGGAGCTGATTGGATGGTTTGACTTGTAGAGTAGTGGCTAATGGTTCAATGCCAACTTAAGAGGAGATGCCCAATGGAGTACTCCAGGGATTTGTGTCCGATCCACTGCTCTTAATATTTTTATCAGCTACCTGTGTGACACCTTCATTGCTATGGAGACAAGAGATTCAAATGGATGCTATCTCAGTATTCACCAGCTGAGGACATGTTTCGAACTTAGACCTCTGGGAATATGTCTATGGAGAATTCTACTAGAAAGATACTAGAAGGTAGGATTAACAGCCATCCTTTCTGAAACCCATCACACTTAGAGGAAGGCAAGAGGGCAGAGTGCTGAGCAGCTATGGCTGTGGTCTCCCCTTTCCCTTCCACTAGGACCTGATTGAAAGACAAGTATCAGATGCTAAGGAACAAAAGTCAACCTTCTCTGGGCAAGAATTGATGAGAGTATGTTGATAAAGCTGGAGAATAGCCAAAGGGAACTGCATTTCCCCTCATTTGTTTATTAAAGAGGAATTGATTCAAAGATCAAATTTCTGTTAAACTGGTGGATAATTTCCTCTCCTTTTTGGGAAAAGGTTGAGCTCAGATAAAGAAGCTGGTTCTGCCTCTATGGCCTCTGGCTGCTCCCCATAGAAACAAATTCTCTTCTCCACCTCCCTTTCCCATTGCTCATTGTCCCTTCATTGCTATTGTTTTACTTCCCCTACATTTATACCAAAGAAAATCCGGTGGCTGCCAAAAAAAATTGTTTTAAAAACTTTTTTTTTAAATAAAGGAATACAGTTTAAGTGAGGAACAGGGGACGGGGAGTAGATAACAACTTCATTCGGAAATTGCAAGCCCAATGGAGATATGTTGACATAGTAGCATTAAGAAAATACATGTTTTATAAAACAGGGGAGTCTATAAATAGGTTAATTATCTGTAAGGGCGCTTGACCTGCACATGCCTAGATCACCTTATCCTGCTTCACTGAGTTCCCCAACTATGTGGGTGGGAATAGTTTCCTTTAATTGGCTTCACAGATAATCAAATCCCTAGCTTTGTTGTTGTCATTGTTGTCCAGTCATTTCCTTCTCCAGCTCATTTTACAGATGAGGAAACTGAGGCTAGCAGGGTTAAATGACTTGCCCAGGTTCACATAGCTAGGAAGTGTCTGAGGCCGGATTTGAACTCAGGTTTTCCTGACTCCAGGCCTGGAACTCTGTCCCCTGTGCCGCCTAGTTGCACCAAATGTCCAGGCAAGAGATCTAAAAGGAGAGGGTAACAGGGAAGGTATTCCCCTCCTGGTTCAGTTCAGGTTGCCTGCACTGTGGGTTAACTGTGATCTTCACCCTCTGGACACAGGAGGAAATTGTACACAAGAAAGAGATTATTCCAGTCCAATTTTTTTTTTTTGGCAATTGGGGTTAAGTGACTTGCCCAGGGTCACACAACTAAGTAAGTATCAAGTGTTTGGTCTGAGGCTGGATTTGAACCGACTTCAGGGCCGGTGCTCTATCCACTATGGCACCTAGCTGCCCCTCCAGTCCAATTTTAAAGATACAGACTTTTCTGGCTACACAGTCAATCAAAAAGGTTACTCCTACCCAAGTGGTAGGGAAACTCAAGGATGTGGGGTACATCCATGTTACGGACATCTGCAGTTCTGGATCTGGACATGTGCAGTTCAAGCTCCCATACCTTTATATAAATTTACCCCTAGACCTAGTGATATAAGCCTTGGAGGAAAGAGTAAGCCAAGATTGGGAAAGGAAGATCTGTACTGCCTATAGGAACCACCTCCACTGAACCTGACATGTGGAAGTAACCTCTCCCAGTAAAGTATTATACTAGGGCATACCCTACTTACTTCCCTTCCTCCCTTTATATTATTCACACTTTCATAAAGATATAGAATGTAATGCTAATTAAATCTGCAGATGACTTTAAACCGGGAACAATAGCTAACAACTTCAGCGACAAGAGTTAGGTTCTAAAAATATCTTGACAGATGACATTGGGCTGAGTCTGATAAGATGAAATTGGATAGGGAAAATGTCAAGTTTTAAACTTGGGTAAAAAAAAATCAATGTCAACAATGCAGGACAGGAATGGCATGGTTACACAGCAGTTTATTTGAAAAAGACCTAGGGGTTTTAGTGGACTGAAAGCTCACCATGAGGCAGCCATGTCATATGGTGGTCAAAAGAAGTCATGAAATCCTAGGCAGTACAAAGAGTGGTATGGCTTCCAAATATAAGGAATGTAGAGTAAGAAATCCTAGGCTAGACATCTGCCCTTGTCAGGCCACATCTGGATTCACTTTGGGGCATCAGAGTTTAAATACATTGATAAACCGAAGGGTGTCCATCTAGAGGAGGGGAACCACAATGGTGAAGGACCCAAGTTGTTGTTGTTGTCGTTGTTGTTAAGTCATTCCAGACATGTCTAACTCTTCATAACCCCATTTGGGGTTTTCTTGGCAAAGACCCTGGAGTGGTTTGCCATTTCCTTCTCCAGCTCATTTTACAGATGAGGAAACTGAGGCTAACAGGGTTAAGTGACTTGCCCAGGGTCACACAGCTAGTAAGTGTCTCAGGCCAGATTTGAATTCAGGTCTTCCTAACATTAGGCCCGGTGCTCTATACATTGTGACATCTAGCTGCCCAGAAAGACCAAGAATCCATGTCATGTAAGGCTCAGTTCAAGGAACTGTATATTTAGACTGGATAAGAGAAGATTCAAGGGAGATGAAATAGCTGTATTCAGGTATTTGAATAGCTATTTCTGGGGGAGATTACTCAGTTTGCCCCAAGGGCAGAATTAGGAGCAAAAGTAGAAGTTGTAAAAAAGTGAAATTGGGCTCAATGTCAGCAAAAACTTCTTAACAGTTAGAACTGTCCACAAGTGGAATGGCCTGCCTTGAGAAGAAATGGGTTCAGTGGCAGTCTTCAAGTGGAGACTTGGACCACACGTTGTGAAGGATAATTTTTTTTTAAACTTGCACTAAATGTCTCCTGTGGTTCCTTCCAACTCTAAAATTCTGGGATTCTCATGTCACATTTTAAAAATGGAACTTTGTTTCAGGCAAAAGCCTCCCAGGAACAATAATTATTAAGAGATTCCAGGAACAGAAAAACATCAACAATAATAAAGACTCTAATTATCACGCTCACTCTAATGACGGTCCCCAGGGCTGAAAAAGGAGTTGCCAGCACTTTCCCAAGGACAAGACTTTCTTAATCTTGGCCTTTGGGATTTTGACCCTTCTCCTTCCTTACCTCAGTTGTCTGTCACGATAAACGCCCAGGGCACTTGACTTCAAAATAGTAACTGTGTATGTGTGTCTTTTGCCTTTCAGGTATTTAATGAGAGATCATTTCGGTTCTTCTAGGTCATCTCTTTGGGTTCTCCCTCCCCCCTGCTTCATTTGGGATCCCCAGCTCTCTTCTTTGCTCCCTGTTCATCTGTGGGAGGAGCACATGAAGGTCTCATAGGAATTTCTGAAATCTGGGCTCCCTTCCCATGAAAGAAAAAAACAAAGGTTGATTATTGTTCTGGGCTGGGCTTTACTCAGGCCAATCTGGTGGTTTAGGCTTAGGACTGGAATGAAATAAGATACTCATAGACCATCTAACATTTAACAAAAGGAAGTTTATTCAACAATAGCTCAGAAAGGCTATTTGGCAAAGCTACATTATTGGTTCAGTTGGGCACCGTTCTCCTTGACTCCATATTTGCCATACTGCTACATCCCATCATAATGGTGTGTTGATGTGCCAATACGAAGTAAGTCAATCCTGAGGATCTTTGACTATTTGTGCACTGGAATTTTGGGTGTTCAGAGAGGATTAGCACCTCTGGTGTGAGGGCTTACCAATCACTTTCAAGAACTACTCATCCATCTGATTCACCCAACTCTCACCTGTGGCTCCAAGAAGCTGTAGCATTTGTAGTGGCCACACCCTGGTAAAACTGTCTTGGCAGATGGGCTAAACCAGTTTGAAGGACACTGACAGGATTGTCTACCCCAAGTATGTGAAGACTTCCCCCAGTGAAACAGGCAGATGAGAACAACTTGGCCATGAAGACAGCTAAAGCAGGCACTGTGGAGGGCTAAGAGCTTGGTCAGACATCCAAAGATACCAAAGTCATCCACTGCATCCCAGGCCATTGCTGGTCATCCTGACTTTGTCTTGCTACTGCACTTCAATGACTCTGGAAGAGAAAGTGAGACTAATGACTTTGTGCAACTGTGCCTGGCTTAAATCCAATTACGTGTAAGTCAAGATATCACCCTATGATGTCACTGGTCCTCTTCCAAAATGAGATGAACTACAACAACATCAGCATCGGAAATTTGGGAAACTACGTTTAGTCCCATGTTGAATTTCTGACTATACAACATGGCCTATTGCCATGGGCTCTAACAAGATATGTAATGGATGGCACTCCTATCACATTATTCCCATTGGTGACAAAGTCCTAAAAGTTCTCCAGGGTATCTTCCACACCTTAATAGCCTTAGGATCATTAATTGCCAGTAGTGGACAGCCCTGACCTCGGGATGTGAGAAGCACCAGAAGTTTCAGGCTTTGTTGTTCCCCTTCCCCTTATGGGTTTTAACAATCTGGTCCATGTATGCAGAGAGGGGAGGGAGTGGGGGGTGGTGGTCTCCATGGTAGGAGGATTCACAGTGGATTTCCTGATACAAAGCAGTGACAATTAGTCAAACAGAGGGGCAGCTAGGTGGCGCAGTGTGAATAGAGCACCAGCCCTGAAGTCAGGAGGACCTGAATTCAAATGTGACCTCAGACCAAACACTTGACACTTATTAGCTGTGTGACCCTGGGCAAATCACTTAACCCCAATTGCCCAAAAATAAAAAAAGAAATCTGAAACAGGGAGACCTGAATCATCTCTTCATTCCTATTTCCTTCTTCTGACTTCCTGGAAAGTTAGGATGGGGATGGGAGCCACCTGGCACGTAGCTTGGTATCACAGAAGAAATCTTGATGGTGAAAAGTTCTATTCCCCCATCCTCAGACATGCTGTTCATTCATTCCTTTGATCAACAAACATTTAATGCAGGGAACTGTGCTAGATGCTAGAGGAGAACCAAAGTTTAATTACAGCATTATCCTTACCCTCATAGAGCTTACAGTCTAGCAAGGAAATAATAACAATTATAGGTCATGTTCCTCGTTTAGTAGTTGGGTCTACAATTATCCCCATTTTATAGAGAACACTGAGGATCAGAAAGGCTATAATCACAAAGCTAGTATCAGAGCCTGAATTCAAAGCTAGGTCTCCTAACTCCAAGGCCAGCATTTTTTCCACTGCACCAAGGTGTCCTTGATATGACAGATAAATAACTATAATATGAAATAACACTTGTGAAATGGGTTCTTTGATAGCATAGTCTTAGTTTTCTTACGCTCTTCCTGGGCAGAAGACAGACCACAGGAAGGTGGCCTGCTTCAGAGCAGTTCGTCCACAACCCTCTTTCTCAGTGCCTTACTCCCAGTCAAAGCAGTAGCCCTAAGAAGAGCACCAGGAGCGGTCATATTGGCACCGAGTGACCTCCTGGCATGGTTGGTCTCTTGAACCCCTCTCATTGTGCCTACTACCACTGAGGAAGATGTCATATCCTCCTCACAGCGCTCTTGCTCCCTTCACCCTTTTCGCAAGATTTCATCTTACTCAGCTCCTTTCAGAGGAGAAGAGAGAAAACTGTCTTTTCAGACATTGTCAGAGCCTCTGGAGGGCTGAATTAGAATGCACTGAGGCCTTCAGTTGGGTCTTGCAGGTATCCATCTCAGCTACATACTCCTAGGTTGCTACATTTACCTACCATGTTACATTGTTGATTCATACAGGGCTTGTAGTCTGCCATAATCATAAAATCCCCTCCACTCCTCAAATAAGAATAGACAAGGAGGAAATAAAATGATCATTTTTTGCAGATGATATGATCTGATAATTAGGGAACTCTAGAGAGTCAACTAAAATGAATTGAAATAACTAATAACTTAATAGCATGAAAGCCTTTGTCAGATGCTTTGCTAAAACCTAGGTATATGCATCCCTCGACCAGGGTTACTCTAGTAACCCTGCCATCAAAAGGAAAAGAGGTTAGTTTAGCATAACCTGTTCTTGATGAAGTCAGACTAGATCTTGTGATCACAGATTCATTTTCTAGATAAAATCATTTAAAAATACTTTCTATATATTCAAATATTATTTTGTCCTTGCAACAACATTGGGAGGTAGATGCTATTATTATCATCACTTTATATATGAGGAAGTTGAGGCAGATAGAAGTTAAGTGTCAGAGTCTTCACACAAATAGTAAGTGTCTGAGTCTAGATTTGAATACAGGTCTTCCTGACGCCAGGCCTAGCACTGCCCTAACTAGTTGCCCAAACACTCTGCTCTTGTATCAAAGAGCCTGGGCACAAATCCTACCTTTGATTTTCGCTGTGTGACTTGGACATATTGTTTGAGTCCCCTGGACCTCAGTTTTTTCATCTGTAAAATTATGGACCTGGCATAGTTGGTGATATCTGGTCCCTTCCATATATAGATCTATTTATGTAGTTTTTACCAAGGATCTGACTATTGATAAAAATCATTTTGTAATGTTTTCAAGTCTGAAAATACTGGGATCTTTTCATTAGTTTTTTTTTTCAGTGTGTCCTAACTTTATTCTTCAAGGTCTGTGGCACATTGTTGAATTCAGTCTTTAGTATCTGTCCTTGTTTCCATCTTATATGCTTCTCTCCCCTCTTAATATAAGTTGCCTAAAGGGCAGCTCATCTTTTTCTTCCTCCTTGGAACTGTTTCAAGTGTGTCTTCAGCTCTTTATTATAAAGAATTTCCCAACTCTTTTAGGTTAACTTTCTCTGCAGAATTTTAGGCCAGATGATCCTACCTCTTCTTTCTGTAAGCTCTTTGAAATCTACTCTCTCCAAATCCAGGACTCATATCAGTCTATGGCCAATTTCCACTTTCTTCTCTTTCATGAATTCCAAGATGGAGTTGTCACTTTCATTCACAACTCACATTCTTTTTTACACCTTAGCCACCAATTCTTCTTTATTAGTCACAATCAGGACTAGAATAGCAATTCCCTTGTTGCTCCCATCCATCCTACCTTTGGAAGGATGAAATTATTACCAACATGCCAAGAATTTATTAGCCTCTTTGCTTTTGGCAGAGAAAGTTCCAGCAGATGCCTAGATAATTAAAAGCCCTCAAGCCAGACTTATGATCTCTTCCCCCTATGCTTTATCTATTTCCTCCTTGTCTCTGGATTTTCTGTAGTGTAATCCCAGAAGTAGGTGGCTCAAGTGATAGAATGCTGGGCCTAGAGTCAGGAAGGTCTGGATTCAAATCTCACCTCACGCACTTTAGCTATGTGACCTTGGGCAAACTGTTTGCCTTCATCCACTAGAGAAGGAAATCACTCCAGTATCTTTGCCAAGGAAATCCCATAGACAGTATGGTCCATGAGGTCACAGAGTCAGATATGACTGAATAATAATCCCAGATCAGCTTGGTTCAAGTCAACAAACATAAGCGTTTGTTAAGTGCTTAGTATGCGCTATTTTGTTGTTAATGCTCAGCTGTTTCAGTCATGTCCGACTCTTTATGACCCACTTGGGGTTTTCTTGGCAAAGATGCAGAGTGGTTTGTTATTCCCTTCTCCAGCTCATTTTACAGATGAGGAAACTGAGGCAAACAAGGTTAAGTGACTTGTCCAGGGTCACACAGCTAGTGAGTATCTGAGGCCAGATCTGAACACAGATCTTCCTGATTGTAAGCCCTGAACTCTATCCACTGGGCCACCAAGTGGTAAGGATACAAAAAAGAGGCAAAAGTAGTCCCTGCCCTCAAAGAGCTTATTTTTCAATGGGAGGAGACAACATAAAAACAAATAAGTATATAAAAGGGTAGAAATAAGTAGGTATATACAGGGTAAATCTAAGGTAGTCTCAGAGAGAAGGCATTAGCAGTGAGGTAGTTGGGGAGGGGCTGGAAAGGTGGGATTTGAGCTGAGTCTTAAAGGAAGCCAGGAGGAAGAGGCAGGGGAAACAGTCAGTGAAAATGGGGAGAGGGGATGAGGAGTAGTGTTTGAAGAAAAGAATGAATAATTAATTGCCTGATGGGACATCCATAGTTAGTGACTGTGACTTGGAGCAGACCAGACCAGGAACAATCAGTCAGGTAGGAGAAACAGAAGAGCATAGTGTCATAAAAAAACTAGGAAGTGTCCAGGAGAAGAGGGTGATTGGTAGTGACAAAGGCTGCAGAGAGATCAAGAAAGGATGAAGATTGAGAAAAGGTAGTTAAAGAGAGGATTGATCACTTTGGAAAGAGCAATTTCTGTTGATCCATACTTTGAGGCCCAGGCATACACAAAGAACATAAACAAAACTTGTCCCAGTCCTCAAGGCCTTTACATTCTATAGATGACCATGTGGCTTCAGAAAGGGCTGAGGAACAGTCAATATGGTGTTTACTGCCTGACAACTCCAGGAGAAATGCCAGAAGCAGAACAGAGGTCTGTACACAATGTTTGTAGATCTGAGACTATCAGTCATGAGGGCTTATGGAAAATTATGTCAAAATTTGGCTGCCCAGATAAGTTCATCAGTATTGTATATCAATTTCATGATAGTGTGCTTGCCTGGGTTCTGGATAGTGGACAATGCTCTCGTGCTTTCCCTGTCACCAATGGAATGAAACAAGGCTGTGCGCTTGCCCCCATGCTTTTTAGCATGATGTTTTCAGCCACATTGTCAAATGCTTTCAATGAGAATGATCACGGCATCAAGGTCAGCTACTGCACTGATGGTAAATCCTTCAACTTCAAAAGGCTACAAGCCAAGACCAAAGTAGAGGGAATATTGGTGCATAATTTTCTGTTTGCAGATGATTGTGCACTCAATATGCACTCAAAGGCATTCAGCCTCTGAGGCTGAGATGCAACAAAGTATGGATCAATTCTCTGTTGCTTGTGCTAATTTGAAGACTTAGAGATCACTAGGTCAGTGGGGATCAGAGACTTCATCAAGAATGTAGCACCAAAGCCTGGAGGAAAGGTAATGATACTTAAAGGTGGTATCAATGAACATGGAACATATTCTAAGGATGGGGAATTGCCTCCACAAATACATGGAGGCAGGAGGTTGAATATAAATTTTGGGGAACAGTTCGATTGGAAAATAGTCAGGAAGGGAAAAGGATCTATTTGTGCAAAAACATTTATAGCAACTCTTTTCATGGCAGCAAAAAAAAAATAGAAATTGAGGGAATGCCCATCTATTGAGGGATGGCTGAACAAGTTGTGGTGTATGAATGTAATAAAATACTATTGTGCTATAAGAGATAATGAGCAGTATTCTTTCAGAAAAACCTGGAAAGACTTATACGAACTTATGCAAAGTGAAGTGAGGCGAACCAGGAGAACATTATACACAGTAACAGGAATGTTGTACAATGATTGAATGTGAATGCCTTAGCTATTCTCAGCAATAACAGCGATCCAAGACAATTCCAAAGGACTTATGATGAAAAATGCTATCCACCTTCACAGAAATAACTAATGGAGTCTGAATACAGATTGAAGCACACTATTTTTCACTGTGTGTGTGTGTGTGTGTGTGTGTGTGTGTGTGTGTGTGTTTTATTTTTTGGTCTGTGTCTTCTTTCACAACATGACCTTGGAAATGTGTTTTGCATGATTGCACATGTATAACCTATATCAAATTCTTACTATCTCAGGGAGGGGGGAAGGTAAGGGAAGGAGGGAGAAAATTTCTAACTTAATTTTTAAAAAATGAATGTTAAAAATTGCCTTTACATGTAATTGACGGAAAATAAAATAAAATATTATAAAAGTCATGAAGGGAATAGTAAGAAATAATCCTAAACAACATTGTTTCTTTGATCTTCTATGGTTTGTTCTTTAACCTAATTGTGCCTTAAGTAATATTATTTAGATTTTTCACTTTTTAAGTCTATGTCCTTTGTTTAAATTTACCTTACCGATTACCACACAATGGTCTATAGAGGATGCACCCTTATTCATTCTATTCATTCATTCAATAGACATTTATTAAGCACCTGTATGCCAGGCTCTGGGAATACAAAGAGAGGCAAAATTCAGTCCTTGCCCTCAAAGACCTTACAATCTAATGTTTTAGCAAGTGATCAGGTTTTGTAAAGGTGACATACAATATGAAAAAATAAGTGAATTTTCTTCAGAAATCATTCTGTATGTATTTTTAGTTGTGAGATATGGCTTGACTGAGCCCAGGGAGCCATGTAGTTTGGACTGGGTTTGATGAGGTCTAGAGTTTAGGGGTCCTGGAATCCCAAAATAACAATACACAGATTCTGCCTGAAAGAATTCAACCCAATCCTTCTTTCAGCCAAAAACAAGGTTTATTGAAGATTCGCCATATTAGCTAGATTCTTAAGGGATCTGAGCATCTGTGGGCTATTGCCTAGATTTTAGGAATCAGGCATCTTAATGGAGATGAGATGGGCCTTATATACAGAAAGACTGTGGGTGGCGGGGAGGATCTAGGAGTGGCCAAGTAATCTGTGAGGTCCAGGGAAATGGAGGATCTAGGAGTGGCCAACTAGTCCCTGAGGTAATAGAATTCCAGGGAAATGGAGCCTAGATAGGACCTAGGGTGGGAGGTGGCCTGGGGCCATAGGGAGGCAAGACAATGGAGGGCCAAGCTAGGTCAAGCATAATAGAATTGGGGGATTGGGTGTAGCCAAAACAAAAGCCCAATTGCTGAAATCATGGCCTCAGGGAAACCCCAGAGATCAATTTGATCAAGTGGGAGAATTCAAGGACAATCCAAAGGTTTTCTAGGGTCCACAGAAAGATGGGGCCCAAATTGGGACAAAGGTCTCACTTTAGGTCCATACCCCATTAAGTTCAGTCCTGGAGACCTTGTCTCTGAGAGAGGGCTCCCTTTCCTCCTTCTCATTGGCTCATTAGAGTTCCAATTCCACCTTCCCAGGAACAATTTCACTTTTAGCTTAGGTTATTAGCTTTAGCTCATATATGCCCTCACCCCCCCCCAAAGAAAATGGGGAGTAAAAGACATATTCAGTGTTACAATATGAATAAGTATCTGAAACAGGTAATATATTCCTACACAGAAAAAGAAATGCTAAATATAGAGTCACAGCTCAATTTAGCAAAATTAACAGGATTAACAGGACTAAGTAATTTGCCTTGTGACAAAGGTTACAATTGGCTGGAAGGCTAATATTTAAGCCAAATTAGAACATAAAATCATTTCACAAGACTGCTGATTAGCTATTTTTATTCATCCAGGCTGGCCACTGTTCAATCAAATGGCCAGATTTGGGCCAGTCTTCTTTTCAGTGTCCATCCACTCTAATGCAGAAACTTTCCTTGCTGCCAGCCTGCTCTTGTACTCTGCATATGCTCTGTACAACTCACAAATTTAATTTCTGGGTATATGTTGTTTGCTCCTTTCCCTCCACCAAAAAAGAAAAAAAAAGGAACATATTCTTCTAGAGGACAAGGACTATTTAATTTTTTTTTTTAGTGCCTTTGTACCTCAAGTATCTAGCACAGTACCTGGCACATAGTGCTTTAAAAATGCTTGTTGAATAGAATTGACTCAAATACTGTTATATCTTCCCTCTTTTTCCTCCTTTCAAAAGGAAAAAAAAAGTAGAAATCAACATTAGCTACCAGCAGTTTATAATACTTAGAAAAATTTAATCCTGGTCTCTACTTTACCCTCCCTCTTTCAGCAGAGCCCAAGTCACTAAATCTTAGTATTTTTTTTTCTTTTGTAATCAGTCATCTATAGTGGGAGTTTGTTTTTATTGAATCAATGCCCTTCCCAACCCCACCCTCCCATTCATATGTTCCTTCTCTCATTACAATCCAAATCAATCTCCTATTTACTCTACAGTACTTTTATCACTATAATCTTTTTTTGTTAATCTTCCTTTGTTAAACGCAGCTAAGTGTTAAGTTCAGAACTCCATTTCCCTCTATCTTTTACCCCAGTACCCCAATTTCAAGAAATATTTCTCCCCCCTTTCCTTCCTTAGGGTGGTATTTCATTTTATCGGTTTGCTTATTTTTAAACACCCAAAGCCCAGAACTAGTCTCTTTTTGTTCCTTCATTAACACTTAGAAAAGGTGGCACTCCAAAAGGACGATAAAGTTTTTTTTCCTCCCCCTATTCAGAAGGTAGGCATGGATAATCACTTAGCCTTTTCAAGGTGTTCAAACTTGTTTACCTTCCTCAAGTTTATTTTGTCTAAAACTCAGCCCAGCTCTGGTTTTCTCAGTTGGAATGCTATGGTGGAGTTCTGTTAAGCATACATTTCTTTCCCTGTAGGATTATGTTCAACTATTTAAGAGATAAATTTTTCTTGACTGTAAGTGATTTTCCATTTATTTTTTAGGTATGTCATATTCTATTCTTTTCTTTCTTTTCCATTGTTTCTGCATGAGTCTAATTAGAGTTCCTCGGTACATGATCTGTCTCTTCTTGGCTGCTTACAATATTCTCTCTTTGATGTGGGGCCATGGAATTTGACAATCACATTTATGGATGAATGAAAGCTGAGATTCCTCTCCTGTAGTGACCTGTGGATTCTAACAGTCTGCCCTTTGCCTTGTCTTCTTTCATGATTTCTTAAAACATGGTATTCAGCTCTTATCACTCTATACCAAGACTGTTGTAATAGCCTGCTAAAGGGCCTCCCTGGCCTCAATTATCTCTCTAATCTTTCCTCCAAAGTAATATTCTTAAAGCACAGGTCTATTGTGCTCAAGGATAGAAAGTGATTCTCTCTTGCCTCCTTTGCTTCATACTCAAAGGATTTCACAGACTCCAGCCTACCTTTCCGAACTTACTACACATTACTACACTTTGTGCACTTTATATTTTAGTCAAATGAGCTACTTGCTGTTCTGCATACACAACATTCTAGCTCTTATTTGTTCTTTTATACAGGCTGTCACTGATGCCTGGAATGCACCCCCTCCTCACCCCTTCCTCTTAGAATTTCTAGTTTCAGGGCAGCTAGGTGGTGCAGTGGATAGAGCACTGGCCCTGGATTCAGGAGGACCTGAGGTCAAATCCAGCCACATAACACTTACTAGCTGTGTGACCCTGGGCAAGTCACTTAACCCCATTGCCCAGCCAAAAAAAAAAAAAAGAATTTCTAGTTTCCTTCAAAGGTAAGCTCAAGTGCTGCCTATTATACAACACCTCACCTGATGTGCCTCCCTAGTTGCAAGGGCCCCCTGCCCACAACAATTATTAAGTGTTTACTATGGATGCATTTTGCATTTACTTACACATGAACATGTTATTTCCCCTGACAGAGTGTGAGGTTCTTGAGAGCAAGGACTGTTTCATTTTTGTATTTGTACCCCCAACATCCAGCACAAGGCCTGGCACTTAGTAGGTTCTTAATATGTTTTATTTGATTGGTTATCTTTTAAGATCTATCAAGATCATCATCTTCTTCTTCTTCCTCCTCCTCTTTTTAAAATTTTATTGACATCTACAGTTGAGGAACCATTGCAAGGCCCAAGAGACCAGCAAACTGCACCCTCCCCCTCTCTCTAACAGGCTCCCTTTTTCCAGACCCCTCCAGGCAGTCTATACCAGATTCATTCATACTTTGGCTTCTAAGGAGAAAAGGGCTAGGCTCTTTTTTCTCATGCTCTTCAGTGTGTTAAATACCCATTCAGGTCCCCTAGAGACAAATTATTTAAAATTTGGTTTTGGTGTTGTGTCCATATCTCCTAGAAATATATTTAATGTACAATGTAAAATCATGGGGGAAATTTGTATTTCCTATATAGAAGAGAAAGGTTAAAAACACAAAAGACTCACAATGCACATTGATAGAATGACTTAAATCAGAATTCAGTAAACCAACTTATAACTACTATTATAGTTTCTCAGGAGATTGATTCTTAAATCTCATCAGGACATAGAATGGTTTTCAGTACTGCTGATGAGGCATTTTATGTCTTTAACTCAGTTTTGTACTGGTCAAACAACTGCCAGTCATTCTTCAGCTGGTGGTTATCTTCTTAGAGTTATCATTATCCTTATTTTATAGACAAGGAAACTATGGTTAACCAATGGACTTCTCTTGAACTCAAAAGATCATCTATAATGAAATAAAAATTGAACTCATGGGAGGTAATGAGACTACTAAGATAAAGGGTATGGAGAGAAGAGGAACCAGGACAGAGCCTCAGGTTACACCCATTGTTAGGGAGTAGAATATGAATATACAACAAAGGAGATTGAGAAGGAGTGCCTTGATTGGTAGGAGAGCCAAGAGAAAGGGATATCATGAAAATCCAGAGAAGGATTATCCTGGAGAGGCTGGCTAACAATACCAAATGCTGCAAAGGGGTCAAAAAAGTATGAAGAATGAGAAAAGGCCATTGGATATGGCAATTAAGGGGGCAGCTAGGTGGCATAGTGGATAGAGCACTGAGCTTGGAACCAGGAAGATTCCTCTTTAAGAGTTCAAGTCTAGCCTCAGACATTTACTAGCTGTGTGACCCCAGACAAGTCATTTAACCCTGTTTGACTCAATTTCCTCATCTGTAAAATGAGCTAGAAAAGGAAATGGCAAACTGCTCCAGTATCTTTGCCAAGAAAATCCCAAATGGGGTCATGGAGGTCAAACACAAGTGAACAAATGGCAATTAAGAGATTATTAGTGAATGGGGAGAGAATAGCTTATGTTGCATAATGAAGTTGAAAACCACACTGTACGAGGGTTGAGAAATTAGTAAAAGTAGATGAAGCAGAAGAAATGAGTATAAATAGCTCCTTCTAGGAGTTTGGCTATGAAAGAGTGGAGAGGTAATAATACAGAAGAATAGTTGAAGCCTTAAACTTTAAGGTATACAGAATAAATAAGTACTAGTGACTAATTCACATTCATATGCACAGATTGACAGACCCTGGGCCTTAACTCTTAACAGAGAATAATTTGGTAAATTCTTTTTATGTTTATTCTGTATATACTTATATATTTTCTTGTTGTCTCCTTCATTAGAATGTAAACTGTTTGCACTCTGACCGTTCTCATCATATCCTTCCCCCATCTCCTACTACCGGAATCTTGGAATCATTCCAATCTATGATAGGTGAGCTTTTGCACTATGTTAGCTGGAACTAGGCCTCCATTTCATTTTTTTGATACTATTTCCAAACCATGAAACTTAATACCACCCCTGCCTCCCTCTTTCTAGCTCCCTTTTATATGTTATCTTCCCCTTATTAGAATAGTAAGCCCCTTAAGGTCAGGGACTGTTTTGCTTGCTTATATTTGTATCCCCAGTGTATCTTAGCATAGTGTGTGGCACAAAGTAAGCACTTAATAAATACATTTTTCATCCATCCATTCATCCATCTGTCCATCCAGCTATCTATCTATCTCTGTCTGTCTGTCTGTCTGTCTGTCTATCTGTTTCATTTATTGCCTTTGTACTCCCAGTGACTAGCACAATGCCTGACACATAGTGTTCAGTAGTTTTTGATTGACTGATAAATTCATTAAATTTGTAGTTATTCCTCTACTATTCAGCTGTAGTAAGTTGTGACCCCTGAAGCTTTCTTAGTTTATTGTAGTTTATTTAAAAGATCAATTGGGGAGAGATAATATGTGAGGATTTCATAAGTATGTATGAATTGTACACATTGACATTTTCTGGAAGCCTGAGTGCCCCACCCTATATTTTAATAAAATGACAGTTATAACAAAAGCTATGATCTTATTTAAGCTTAAAATGATTAAACTCTTTGATAGAATTATAAAAGGGCTTTAATTAATTTGTCAGTAGCTTTTCTGTTTAAAGATATTAGCCCAAATCTATTCTAAAATACACACTTGTCATCATATACTTCATTCATATAAAAACAATAATACATCCTTCTTCATGTACATAATTCATATGTAATACATATGGATATGTTCATATGGGCTTGTCCAAGAGCAAAAAAATTATCCATACATACAATAAAAAACATACACACTGATACCAGTGAAAAGCTATCAAAAATAATTCCACATACCTCCATTACCAATCTATTAATTAAGAAAATCAGTATCTAAATGGTAGCAAATTCAAGAAAGTGTTGGCAACCTTTTCCACGCAGCTGCCCTTCATCAAAGTGGCTAATGGAGCACTCAACTCACTCCATCCTACCATCTTAAAGTAGTTGGTTGGATATGATTACACCAATAGATGCAGAAAAAGGTTTTTTTTAAATATAACATTCATTTATGCTATAAAAAGTCAAATCAATAAGCACACCTGACAAAACACAAGCATAGAAAGATAATTTTTTAATACTGCAAAAAGTTTCCATCTAAAACCAAAAGCTAATATTACATGTGATAAGGAAAACACTAGAAGTTTTCCCAATAAATACTGGAGTAAAGCAAGGATATCTCCTTTCCCTGGTGTTATTTAACATAGTTTTGAGACATTGCAGCAACAGCAATAAGACAAATAAGACAATAAGACAAAAGAAATTAAAGGCAAAGAGGATTTTAAAATCCTCTTTTGCTGATGACTTGGTAATTCACTCAGAAAATCCTAGGAAATCAATGAAGAAACTAAGTGAGACAACTAATAACTTTAGTAAAATTTCAGCACATAGAATGAACCCACAAGTATCAATGGTATTTCTACATATAGTAATAAAAATCAGAAAACACTAATAGAAAGGAAAGTCATATTTGAAGTATCTTGAAATGGGAATCAGCTATCAAAGTCCATCTAATAGATGTAGAAAAAGTCTTTGAAAAAGTATAACATTCACTTATGCTAAAAAAAAAATCAAGTCAACAAGCATACCCTGCGAAGTTTAGGAATAGAAGGATCTTTTCTTTAATTCAGTAAAAGTTATAAAATACAATAAAAGTAAGGTTTTGTTGTTTTTTAGTCGTTTCAGTCATGTCCAACTTGTCTTGACCCCATTTGGGTTTTTCTTGGCCAAGATATTGGAGTAGTTTGCCATTTCCTTCTCCAGATCATTTTACAGATGAGGAACTCAGGCAAACAGTGTTAAATTACTTGCCTGGGGTGATACGGCTAGTAAGTGTCTGAGGCCAGATTTGAACTGATGAAGATGAGTCTTCCTGACTTCAGGCTTGGTACTCTATCCACCATGCCACCTAGCTGCCCCCTAGAAAAAAAAATACAGTTAAAATACAGTAAAAAAAATTATCTATATCTGTATAAATACCATTACAAAATTCTCCTTAAAGAAATAAAGAACAGCTTAAATAACTGGAGAGATACTTAGTGTTCATGGCTGGGCTGTGCCACTGTAATAAAAATAATAGTACTCTCCAAATCAATTTACAAATTTAGTGACATACCAATTGCACTATCACAGGAATACTTCACAAAGCTAAATAAAATTATAATAAAATTCACTTAGAGGAGCAAAAGATCTAGAATATCAAAGAAATAATTTTTTTAAAGTTAGGAATGAAGGAGGAATAACACATGCAGACCTCAAACAATATTATAAAGCAAAAATCATTGAAACTATTTGATATTAGTTACAAATAGAAAAATAGTCACTGGGAAAAAAAGAGACAAAAAATCAATTACAAGTACCTGAAACTCAATAACTCCATGTAGGGTAAACCTGAAAACATAAAATACCCATCAAGGACTCCCTGTTTTACAAGAAGTTCTGGGAAAACAGGAAAGTAGTCTGGCAGGAGTTTGGTTTGGAAGAACATTTTATACCATATACCACAACAAATCCAAAATGGATACGTGACCTGAAATTATTAAAATTAAATTAATTAAATTAAATCTTAATATTAGATATATTAGAACAAAAAAAAAAGAAAAGCAGATCAATATAGCTATGGCTACGGAAAGAGGAAAAATTCTTAATTATATCCTTTGACTTAGAGATTTTATTTGTAAGTATATGACCCAAAGAGGTCAATGGAAAAAAAGGAAAGCCCCATGTGCACCAAAATATTTATAGCGGTATTTTCTGTAGTAGCAAAGAACTAGAAAAAAAAAACATGTAGATGTCCATCAATTGGGGCATGGCTAAAGACATTTTGATGCATCAATGTAATGGAATATTACTGTGCTCTAAGAAATGATGAATGCTGTCATTACAGAGAAGCATGGAAATACTTATATGAAATGATGCAAGCAGAATCAGAAAAACAACACAATGATTACAGCAACATTAATCAAAAGAACAGCACAACAAAATGGTTGAAATTGGATGCTGTACAATGATAATGCTTAAAGAAGAGACATGGGATGACACCTCCTCCTAACTTCATACCAGAAATAGGAGTCCAATGGGTGTGGAACACTGATTGTGGAACATCAGACTTTTTTGGTAGGCTGGTTAGTATTGCAGAACTTTTTTTTCCCCCTTTAAAAATTTTTTTTATTATAAGGGATGGCTCTCTGGTATGGGGAGGAGGGAGAATACATTAGAAAATGCAGGTAATATAAAAGCAAAAGATATCAGCAAAAACTTTTTTTTTCCCCAAATAGCCGTTTCCCCCCAGATGCTAGATGGGCATTCCTATCTTCTTCTAGCCCACTGATTTGAAACATTTCTTCTAGATTTTTCATTCTCTAGGAGGATCCTTGCAGTCTAGAGTGGTGGACTAGAGATTAGGTCCTCATGTGACCCTGGCAAATGAAAATGTTGACTTTTAGACTTTTAAGCTATTTCAGCATATGAATGAATTATTAAAAGACACAAAGAGACTCTTAGAGATTGACACTTTGTAACCTTTTAAATTTTGTTGAGTTTTTAAAATATCATTAAATTATGAACCCCTTAAGGATATCCTCTATGTCTTATTCATCTTTGTAACATTCCCTTATCACTTAGTACAGTGCCTCACACAGAGTAGGTATTCTATTCCAAATAAATGGAATGTATTAATATTTTTAGGACTTTACTTAGGAAATATTCCAATATGTGTTTCAATCAACACATCACGTATTATTAAGTGCTCACTATGTGCTTGTCACTTAGTAGTATCACTGCGTACTAGGCTCTTTTAGGTCAATTAAAATCTCTCCTACCTTTGATGTTTTGTTAGCTTGAATGCTTGCATGGAATCTCAGGACCCTTCTCCATACAAGCCACATTCTGGTTTAGGGGCATGAACCAAAGGATATGATTAGAGGGAGGCCTCTGAAATTGAAATTGGGTTCCATAGTTTTCTGCATTTCTCGTAATGTATCTCAGGTTGCAAAGGAAAAAAATCTAAAGCATAGAGCTTTAGAGACAGATGGAGGGAAGAGGGTGATACTGGTTTGTACATTCTAGTCCTTGAAGAACAAAATGAATTCACCCTTAGAAGAGTCCAAAATTATTCAAGCCCACTCTAAAGCAACCTAGACTCCTGGGTGACTGATAAGCTACCAAAGAGGGTATGAAGTGTGATTCGAAGTTTCTTCATGGACTATGTATCCAATCCTGCTTCTTCCAACCCTTCTGATCCTGCCTCCTCCTCTTTTCTTTCTTTTCTTTTTTTTTTTAAACTTTCCACACCTGTGTAGCTCAGTGGCTCCCAATGTTCCCTAGGCTCCCCAGAGTTGATGCCATGACATCAATCCCCCAGGCCCTTCAGAAAGCCATGTTTTACTGCTTAAGTGGAGTATTTAGAACCTGATGATGGTAATAAAATCCCCAAATGGCCCAAATAATTGCTACCTCTGCAACTCAGCCAGATGCCCAAGCCATGTGCTGAAGAAACCCCAGGTTGGATTACCAAGGAATGTATTACTTGATAGTACAAAGAAAGTATTTCCTCTTTCCCCTTGACCTGGCTGAAACAGGGACCTATCACTAAGCAGCAAAGCCTTATTGTATCAGACATTGTGCAAATACAACCCCATCATCATCCTCCCATCTGAGTATGTGCCTAACTGAGGATATCCTTCAAGGCCCAGCACAAAAATTCCACTTTTTCATGAAGCCTTCCCCGATTCCCTCAGCTGGAAGTGATTTATCTATCACTCACCAGGTCTCATAGAACTTTGCCCTGTTCTCATGGACTTACTCTGCTTTAATTTGTATTGCCACATATTTATCTGTGTATGTTTTACCACCTCTGCTAGATTACTAGATAAAAAACAATCTCCTTCAAGGCAGACCCTATCTTATCTTCTTTTTTTTTTTTAATCTCACACAGAAACCAGCAATGAATTACACAGTTTTGGGAATAAATGAAAATGGACTGTGGACCTGAATGACAAATCTGTTGCCCTCAGGATCCTCTATAGCCAATGGTGGGGAATGAGATAGAAGAAGCACTATCTCTGTCCTCGGGGAAATCTCAGTCTAAAAGGGGAGCTGGTTAATAAACACACAAACAGACAAGGACATAATTAGGAGCAGCTGTACTGAGCTTTAGATAGAGTGTTGGGAGTGGCAGGGAGGAATGAAACCTGAAAAAGTTTATTCCATAAAGGCTTCCTGAAGGAAGAGGACCATCTGGAGTTAGGTTGGGAAGAAGGGGAATACTAGGGTTGAATGGAGAAGAAAAGGATGTTATAAGACACAGGTAGAATGGCTTAAGGAAGGGCAGGGAGGAAAAGGACTCACATATACAAAAATATTTCTAGCAGCTCTTTTTGTGGTGGCAAAGAATTGGAAATTGAGAGGATGCCCATCAATTGGGGAATGGCTGAGCAAGTTGTGGTATATGAATGTAATGGAATACTATTGTTCCATAAGAAATGATGAGCAGGCTGACTTCAGAAAAACCTAGAAAGACTTGTGTGGGCTGATGCTGAGTGAAGTGAGCAGAACCAGCAGAACATTGTACACAGTAACAGCCACATTGTGCGATGACTGATATTGATAGACTTAATCCTTCTTAGCAGTACAAAGATCTAAGGCATCTCCAAAGGCCTCATGATGGAAAATGCTATCCACATCCAGAAAAAGAACTGTGGAGTTTGAATGCAGATGAAGCATACTGTTTGCTATTTTTTTTTCTTCTGTTGTGTTTCGTTTCCTCTTTCTGGTGGTCCCTCCTATTGGTTCCAATTCTTACTTACAGCATGACTAATGTGAAAATATGTTCAATAGGAATGTATACGTATAGTCTGTATCAGATTATGTGCCGTCCTGAGGAGGGAGGTGGGGAGGGAGGGTGAGAAAAATTTTAAACTCAAAAGCTTATGGAAGTGATTGTTGATAAATCAAAATTAATTAAATTTTTTTTAAAGGAAGGACAAGGGGAGTTGTTTGTGAAGGGAGGTAATCAGAAGTAAATGACCCAGAAAAAAAAAATTAGGGCGAGCAGCTGGAGGAGGGGAAGGACGAAATCATTGCTTGAGGCACTTTGGATCTCCCGACTCAATGTAAGAGACAGAACACATGGATGGACATGAAGATCACATGGAATTGAACAACAAAACAAACTGGACCAACTGGTAGAGCACAAAGATGCTCTGCTTTACGGAACAAGGAGCCTGGGGGAGGGAGGGAGGAGGCAGGGAATGAGCTTTCACATTCGGGCAGGGTAGGGCTCAAACACATCCTCCCCTTCCATTCTAATCAGTTTCATATGACTTCTTGGAGGAACCATTTCAGGAACTATCAAACGATGAAAGAGATAGCTTGGCCAGTGGAGGAGGCTGTTCTGGGCACTAGTCATGAGAGGAGGAAAGAGGGGCTTGTGTGATGGGCAGATTGATTGAAATGACTGAGGAAACAAAGGTTCGAACTTCCAAGCATATCAGTTTATTAAGCAATGCATGCCAATAGCACAACAAATAGGGACCAGACCACCTCAGCTTGGTACCAGGCCCCAAATAAGAGGAGACAGATTTTTATGCATTAAAGGAAAACAAAACGGGAGATAAAACCAGCATACAAGATCTGTTAATCTGATTTCTAATTGTAAAAAAACTAGGGGCTTTCCAAGTTGGGAGTGGGGAGAAAGAACAGATAAAATTCACTGAAATCAGAAAAAGAGATGCCCCATTTCCCTGAAGTGTCTGTATTCAATCAAAGGAACATAGAAACAGTAGCTAAAAGACCAGTACAGGGCCAGTTTTCAGGTAAGACATAGGGGTTGCTCAGTCTTGCATCAGTCTTCAGATCTGACTGGGTTTCTGGTCAGCACAACCTAAATCCTTAGTTAAGGTCTCTAAGCAACATGTAGAGGTGGTCCAACTTCTCAGCCACACAGATTCAAACAGTGCAATAAAGTTTTCTAATAATTCACATAGTTGAATAAAGTTTTCTCACAAGACAGAAATTTTGGATTAGACCCATGATTGAATAGAAAGGGAACTGAGTTAGATCCAGAATTGAGTCACAAGATGAAATCAGTGGGGTTCACTCAATTCTCACAATTCCCTAACTTGATAAAATAAAGGTAGGGAGCATTGAGCAGGTTGACCTAAGAGATGGAGACAATAGGGTTGGCGAGACAAAATGAAAGAGATAGTCTGAGGAAGCCTAGAGAATGGTTATAAAGCACAAGGTAAGGATAGGCTATCTGTTGTTTACACACTCAGAGAACTTTCTCTCTGGAAAAGCCCTTAAAGATCTCATTAAGAGAACCTTAGAGAAACCGCATAGTGTCATGGAAAAGTTGGTCTCAGAATGAAAAGATCTGTGTTCAAATGCTTCCTATAACATTTACTCGCTGAGTGGCCTTGAGCAAATGATGGGATTTCTCTAAGGCTCAATTTCTTCACCTATACACTATATTATATTCAATTATAATGAGTCCTGTGAACTGGTCACATTATTCAAATTCACACTGGAAATATTTCCATTGAGCTGGAACCAATGACCACATTTTACATAATTATAACTGCTACTGTAATATAATACTTATTCCATAAGAATGTTATGATGAAAATGACTTGTAAAACTAAGATCACTATATCAGTGTGAATTGTCTTCCAGCACACAGTCCTGAGCAAGTGGAAAGAATACTGGATTTGGAATGAGAAGATCTCAGTTCGAATCCAGACTTTGCTATTTATTACCTGTGTGATCTTAGGTAAGTTGCAACCTCTCTGGACCCCAGATTCCCCATTATAAAGTAATGTAGAAGAATTTCTAAGGCCATTTCTATCTCTAAATCTATTATCTCTTCTGAATGATCTGTGACTCCCACTCCCAAATAGTGGACATTTATTTTCTGGTTGAATATACCTTGGTTAATGAAGAACTCTCACAAGATAATCCATTCCATTTTTATGTCTCTCTAATTCATGGAAAATTCTTCCTGAGATCAAATCTGCCCTCAGATTAGCTGTATGACTCTGGGCAAATCACTTAACCTCTATCTGCCTTAGTCTCCTCAGTTGTGAGATGGTATTAGTAACAGCACCTAACAGGCTCATTGTGAGAATCAAGTGAGATAATAAAGTGCTTAGCATGGTACCTGGCACATAATAGGTTCTTAATAAATGCTTCCCTCCTCCCTTTCTTCTTTCCTTTCTTTCCTTTCTTCCTTCCCTCTTTCTTCCCTCCCTCTCTTCTCTACCTCCTTCCTTCTTTCCTTCTTTCCATCTATCCTTCCATCTTTCCCTCCCTCTCCTTCCTTCCACTGACCTGAAAGCTACCTCTATGTAAATTCCACCAAATGAAATTATGCATATAAAGCATTTTGTAGCTACAAAATGCCAAAGCTGTCGTTAACCTCATTTGGCTCCAACCTGACTTTCCAGGCTGATTACACGTTACTCCCCTTTCCACATTCTACAGTCTGGTCAAACTAGCCTTCTCACTATTTCTCACACAGAGACATTCTATCTCTCTCTCTCTTGTTTCTGTGCCTTTACGTAGGCTGACCCCCATCCCTGGGGGACAGATACTGCCTCTTTAGTTCTGTCTCTTAGAATCCCAGCTTCTTTAAGGGCTTAGTTCAAGCTTTGTTTCCTATAATCTTTCCTGAAGCTAGGAAAGAGGTAGTTAAGTGGTGCAGTAAATAGAATGCTGGGTCTGGAGTCAGGAAAACCCGAGTTCAAATTCAGCCTGTGACACTTACTAGCTGTGTGACTTTGGGTACATCATTTAACCACTGCCTGCCTCCGTTTCTTCAACTGTAAAATAGGGATTATAATAGCATCTACTTCCCAAGGTTGTTGTGCGGATATTTGTAAAGTGCCTAGCTAGTTCTTGGCAACTCATAGGTGCTCAATAAATGCATATTTCTTTCCTTCCTCCCCTACCCCCAAATTACCTTGTGTTTACTTCATATATATCTTGTGTATACTTGTACGTGTTTGTGATGTTTTCCCTGACATATGGTAAGTTTCTTAAGGGCAGGAATTGTTTCATTTTTGTCTTGAATCCCCAATACCTAAAACAGTATCTTGCAATCAACCAAATAGTCAACAAATGTTTATTAAGCGTTTAATATATATGGCACTGTACTAATGGCTGGGGATACAAAGAAAGTAAAAAAACCAAACCAGACCAAACCAAACTAAAAACGCTTACTCTTTGCCTGCCTTTAAGGAGCTCACATTCTAATAGGGGAGACAACATTCAAATAATTACATGATACAAGATTTGTACAGCAGCAGTGGTGGTGATGATGATTAGGATAGCAGCGCCAATGATTGTGAAGGTGATGTTGATAGTTCTGGTGAGAACTGTAATTTTGTGATTGTCATGGTAATCTTGATGACGATGATGGAGTTGTTGATGGTGTTTATGGTAGTAAGGATGTTGGGAATAATGATGAAATCCCAAGAAAATTGGTGCAGAAACTCTCCTTTTCCAATATTCCACTTTTTTTCTTTCTTTTTAAGCTGAAGAAGAGAATGCTGAGAGCAAATTCAACATTTAAAGGGTCACTATGAGGAGAATTGTTGTTCAGTTGTTTTCAGTTGTGTCTGATACTTTATGACCCCATTTGGGATTTTCTTGGCAAAGATGCTGGAGTGGTTTGCCATTTCCTTTTCCAGCTCATACAGATGAGGAAACTGAGGCAAACAGGGTTAAATGACTTGCTCAGGGTCACACAACTAGTAAGTGTATGAGGCCAGATTTGAACTCGGGAAGATGAGGCTTCCTGTTGCTAGGACCCGTACTCTGCACTATGGTGCCACCTAACAACAACATAATGAAACTATTGACCAGCTGTTCTAGATTTCCATAGAGTACAGAAGGGGCAAATGGGCTGAAAAATTACTGCAAGAAAGATCTAGGTTAGATACCAGAAAGGCAGGAGGATTTAACTCTTAGTGAAAGATAGTGAGACCCCTATCCCTGGAGAACTTTAGAATTAGGATAACTGTCATTGGGTCATAAGACTTAGCCCTGAAAGGGACTTCTGAGATCATAAGAAGTAACTAGGTGGCACAGTGGATAGAACTTGAAATCAGGAATACCTGAGTTCAAATTTTGCCTCAGGACCCTGGGCAAGTCTTTCTAGCAATGTGACCTTGGGCAAGTCACTTCACTTCTGTCTGCCTCAGTTTCTTCATCTGTAAAATAGGGACAATAGTGATATCTACCTCCAAGGATTTTTGTGAGTATAAAATGAGATGATATTTGTAATGCACTATGTAAACCTTAAACCTTAAATGCAAGCTATTATTATATGGTCCAACCTTCTCATTTGCAGATGGGGAAACTGAGACCTGGTGTCATGCCCACAGTCATATAGGTCTAGGTGACTTGCCCATAGTTATATAGGTACTGAGTGTCAGAGCTATGAGAGTGTTTGTTTTTGATAGATTAGGAGGAGATTTTCCTGGAAACAGGGACCTAGACACGACAGCCTTGGAAATAGGGTGAGGGCAGCTAGGTGGTACAGCAGATGGAGCAGCAGCCCTGGATTCAGAAGGACCTGAGTTCAAATCCATCCCCAGACACATGACACTTACTAGCTGTGTGACCCTGGGCAAGTCACTTAACCCCATTGCCCAGCTTAAAAAAAAAAAAGAAGGAAATAGGGGTGGAGATGGATTTCATAACGTGCATATCAGGATCTAGAATTTTCAAGGGGATTTTGGTAAAGAAGAACAAAACCGAATGTTCCCTCCATCATAGAAGTAGCAGCAAAGGGCGTGAAGTAGAGGCTGATATTGTATTGCAACAAACAAAGCAGGGGATTAAGTGCCCCACCTATATCAGGCATCCCCCAGTGCCCAGGAAAATACCATGCAACTAGGCCTTGCTCCCATGAGAAGCTGGCACTCTGAGGTAATCAGGCAGGAGATTAAGGAATCACGGCCTACTGAGCTGAAGTGATGATTGAAGAGGTGGGGCAGACCCAAGAAAGAAATATGTTCTTTTCAAGCCCTCAGTTAATCTATACCACCACCCCTGAGCTGAGCCAAGGGCCCCAGTGTGTAGACTCCTATCCTAGGTTCTGGGGGGAAACTTGAGGGGAGAAGGAGATAATTTCTGCCCCTAAGGAAGCTGCCTGGGCTTAATGGAGGAGGCAGGAGATGGCATACAGACACCGAGAAAGATCAAATTAGGAGCAGGTGGTCTGAGATCACTGTATATTGGTTTTTTTGTTTTTTGTTTTGTTTTGTTTTGTTTGCGAGGCAATCGGGGTTAAGTGACTTGCCCAGGGTCACACAGCTAGTGAGTATCATGTGTGTGAGGCTGGATTTAAACTCAGGTGCTCCTGACTCTAGGGCCGGTGCTCTGTCCAGGGACCTGGTTGCCCCTGGTCACTGGACATTGGTGCCAATAGAACGGGGAGTGCCTCGGGAGGCAAACCAAAAATATTAGTTCAGGAAAGCTTCTTGGAGAAGGAAAGTGTGGCATTTGGTTAGGAGAAAGGAAAGAGGCTGGCAGAGGGAGAGCAAAAGAGAATATTCCTGTCTGGAGGAAAATTCAGAGGTAGAAAATGGGGAGGTGAGGGCACCAGAATACGTGTGCTCACCTGGAGAGGAGAGTCCTAGCTGAGGCCCAGACCAAGGAATTTAGATTTGATCAGACCTTAGGGATCCATGCCCAACTAGCCTGTTCCATCACCCAGATAATAATAACTAAGTGCTCTTATATACATTATCTCATTTCATCCCCACAAGCATCCTATGAAGTAGATTATGATTATCGTCCTCATTTTACAGGTGGGGGAATTGAAATTAGGGTCATTAAAGTAACCTGGCAAGGTCACATAGCTGCTAAATGGCAGAACTCTGAGGCTGGAGCTCAAGTTTCCTGACCCTCTAGTACAATGTTCTTTCACCCTCACCATGCTGCTTCCTGGGATGGTCTATGTGGGTAAAGTATTTGAAGGCACTCAGGTCCCCATGTCTCCCTCCCTTCCCCACCAAAGAACACCAAGTACAGGTCGTCCCAAATAGCCCAGTGGGCTGGGGTGGGGTGGGGATGGCTATGACAACAGAGAGGGTGAGGAGAGCCCTGAACCACTTCGGAGTTCAGAGTCAAGGAGTAAAACAGGTTTGAGTGACCTTTGGGAGGAAGGTCATAGGCATGAATAAATACTATAGCCAGCAAATTTTATAACTCATTATGATTTCCCTTACCCAATAATTGCCATTATGAACTTTGGAATGCATATTTCTCCTCTCCTGGGCTCTTCACCTTTTAGGCATTTCCCCCTCTCTCTACTGCCTAGCCTAGAGGCAAGGGTTGAGAACAAAGGTCCCTGGGAGAGTTGGGGGCTTAAGAAAAGGTGGAAGAGAGGAGCAGGAGGCAAAGGGAGGGAAAGAAAGAGAGGAGACAAGGGAGGGAGATGACAGCAAGATGGCAACCCAAAGAGGGTTGTCACTGATCTTTGGAGACCACAAACTTGGAGGGATAACTGCCTTCCCAGCTTCACATGATGGAGGAACTCAGGGTAGAAGAAAATCAGTGAATACCTACACCTGCTTTGAGTGACGAGGGACCCAGTACATACAGGACTGGAAACAGTCCGAGCTGAGAGTCAGAAGACACCCACAGATAGTGGTCATAACCTGAATGAATATTTATTTTTTTGAATAATATTTTATTTTTTGCTATCCATATCCAGAGAAAGAATTGATGGAGTCTGAAAGAAGACTGAAGGATAATATTTTCACTTTGCTTTTTCATAATTTTTTCCTTTTGTTCTGTTTCTTCTTTCACAACATGACTAATATGGAAATGTTTTACATGATTGCTCATATGTGACCTATATCAAATTGCTTACTGTCTTATGGAGGAAGGGAGGGAGAAAATTTGGAACTCAAAATTTTACAAAAAAATGTTAAAAATTATCTTTATGTATAATTGGAAAAATACTATTTAAAAGAAAAATATTTTATTTTTTCCCAATTATATGTAAAACTATTTTTAACATTCATTTTAAAATTTTGAGTTTCAAATTTGCTCCCTTCTTCCTTCCCCCTCCCTGAGACAGTAAGCTGATATAGGTTATACATGTGTAATCATGCAAAAAACATCTCCATATTAGTCATGTTGTGAAAGAAAACACAGAACAACAAAAATTAAAAAAAACCCACAGAAAATAAAATGAAAAATAGTATGCTTTGATATGCATTCAGACTTGATCAATTTTTCTCTGGAGGTGGATAACATTTTTCATCATGAGTCTTTTGGGATTATCTCTTAGATCATTGTATTGCTGAGAATAGCTAAGTCACTCACAGTTGAGCATCATACAATATTGCTGTTACTGTGTACAATGTTCTCCTGGTTCTGCTCACTTTACTTTGCATCAGTTCATGTCACTGATCAAATATCCCATAAAAACTGTTTCTTCTTGCTGTGAGATCTAGTGGAAACCACCTCACAGAAGAGATTTCGGTTATTTCAGTAGAGTCATTTCTTATTATTTATTATTATTAAGTACATGGGACTTGAAAGAACACCTAGTCCAATTTCCCCTTATTTTACAATTAATTAACCTGAGACACAAACAGGTCCCAGTTCCCAGAAGTAATAAGTAGTAGAAAGAACTTGAACCTCGTACCCTCACTCTAAATCAAGTGTTCTTTCAAACAAATGAGTATTTAGCAACAGAGTATTTAGCAACAGAGACCGAGGAGAGATCAAATAGGTTAGGAGAAAAACCAGGAGACAATTCAGTCTCAAAAACCTAAAGAAAAGAAAAGAGAAGAGAAGAGAAGAGGAGACAGAGAGAGAGAGAGAGAGAGAGAGAGAGAGAGAGAGAGAGAGAGAGAGATCAAAGGCTGCAGAGAGATCAAGGAAAATGAGGCTTGAAAAAAGGCCATTGAATTTGGCAACTAAGAGATGACTGATCACTTTGGAGGGAGCAGTTTGGGTGGAAGGATGAGAGAAGAATTAAGAAGAGAATGAGGAGAGGAAGGGGAGGCCCCTACTGAGGACTCCTAGGGGCCGAGGATGTTTGGGGGGAAGGAGTCTAGACTGTGATTTCCTCGGTTTACAGAACTCCCCCAGCAAAGAAATTCCTTCCACCAAGACAGTAAGTCAATGACTTTATAGTAACATGTACTCTGAGAGAACTGTTTGAGGCCCAAAGCTTAGAGGTTAAAAGATTTTCCTACATATACACCACTAGTATATGTCAGAAGCTAAACTTGAATCCCGGTCTTTCTGGGAGGAAACTCATTGCTCTTCCAAACTTTTTTTTTAATCCCTTTTCAAATCTCTTATGGCTCCCTCTCTCCCTAGCCTCTCAGCTGGTTACCTTGCCTCATCGTTTACTAAACACAAAACAAAACACAAAACCCCAAAACTGAGGTCATTTGCCCAGAGCTCTCCTTCTCCCTTCTTCCTCATCCCATATCATTCAGTTACCTTTTGCCACCATCTCCTCCTTCATCCCTGACTCACATAAAGAGACAGTCCTTCTCCTGGTCAAGATAAACCCCTCTACTTGCACAAATGATCCCATTTCATCCTGACTCTCCCAACAGATTAGGTTCTTTATCATCCCCACTTTTTCATTTATCTTCAGTCTCTCCTGGTCTCCTGACTGCTTCCCCCACTGCCTTACACACAAGCCCATGTCTCCATCATTCTAAAAAAATAAACCAATACCATTCATTTGAACCATCCATCCCCTCTAATTATTGTCCCATATTTCTTCTGCCTTTTGTGGCTAAACTCCTTGAGAAGTCTGTCCTCAGTAGATACTTTCTTTCCTTTCCTCTTCCTTTCCTCTCGCTCTCTTCTTAACTTCTCTCAGTCTGATTACCTATTAGATATCTCAGACTGGATATCCTGTAGACATGTTCAGCTCAACATGTCCAAAACTGAACTTATCTTTCTGCATAAACCCTTCCCCCCTCCTAACCTGTCTATTGCCATCAAGGGCAACACCATCCTCCCAGCACCTCAGGTATATAACCTAATTTGTTATCTTCAACTCTTCATTATTTCTCACACCCCATATACAATCTGTTACCAAGACCTGCCAACTTTACCTTCATATCACCTCTCATGTATGCCCCCTTCTGTCGTCTGATACTGACACCACCGTGGTACAGGCCCTTATCTCCTCATGCAGGGACTATTGCAATAGCCAATTGATTGGTCTGCCGGCCACAAGTCATTCTCTGCTCCAAGCCATCCTCCATTTTGTTGCCAAATTGATTTCCCTAAACCTCTGGTCTAACCATGTCACTCCCCTACTTGACAAACTCCAGTGCCTCCCAATCATCTGTGTGGCACCCTAAATGCGCTTCTTAACCTAACCCCCACCCCACATTTTCAGTGTCCTTACATATTATACCCTCTACCACACACACACACACACACACACACACACACACACACACTCTGCCATCCAGTGACACTGGCCTCCGTGCTATTCCTTGAACAAAACACCACGTATCTCAGCTCCAGGCATTCTCATTGGCTGTCCCCCTTGCCTGGAAAGCTCTCCCTCCTCATCCCTGCCTCTTAGCTTCCCTGGATTCCTTTAAATCCCAGCTGAAATCTACCTTCTACAAAAAAGCCTTTCCCAATCCCTCTTAATTCTGATTCCTCGCCTCTGTTGATTGTTTCTTATTTATCCTATATATAGCTTGTTTGTACATAGTTGTCTCCCCCATTATATTGTGAGCTCCTTGAGGACAGGGATGGTACTTTACCTTTATTGGCATCACCTTCACTTAGCCTAGCATATAACAGTCACTTAATAAATTGACTGATTGACCACCTATGGGCTTGCAACAAAGTTCAACTTTACCCTCTTCCTCCTGCTTATACCACAGGAAACCAAAAGGCTTTCTCTGGCTGGAACTGCAATTTGCCAAAGCTCTGTGCTGCAACAGAGCTCAACCAGGGAACTGTTCTCAGAGAACTGAGGAACAGAAAACTGGGGCAGGACACCAACCTGTACAGCTGAAAGAAAGGGTCCAGCATTCAGCTAGGGCTAGTTCTGTCCCCTCAGAAGGCACTTGTGGCAGAAATTGAGGCCAGTGAACCATGAATTCCCCATCATGGAAAGAGGCTGAGATAGCTTTGAGATACAGCCCCTGGGGTAGCCACTATCAAAGGGGAAAGAGCTAGAAAGTGAGCAATGGGGGGAAATAGGTAGCTAGATGACTCAGTGGATAGAGTGCTCTGCCTGGAGTCAGGAAGACCTGAGTTTAAATCTGGTTTCAGACACTCACTAGCTGTGTGTGGCCCTGGTCAAGTCACTTAACCTCTGTTTGTTTTAATCCATGGGAGAAATGGCAAACCACTCCAGTATTTTTGCCAAGAAAAACAATTATGGGGTCACAAAGAGTTGGATGTGATTGAATGACTGAACAACAACGACAACAAAATGGGGAAAAATAAGGAAAAAAGACTGCAATTACCAAAGATCTCAGGAATAAAACTGAGTCAAAGACCTTAATTGTAAGAGAAGGGGAATATGGTCCCCAGATCAGCCAAATGAGTCCAGACATCTATAGATAAATACTGTACGACAAAGGAAAACAAATAAATAACCAATGAAGCAGAGAACCCTATGAATTCCCAAGGAATCAAGGCACCATAGTAGGATGCTCCTGAATGATTTAAAAGATAAATAAGGGGGGCAGCTAGGTGGTGCAGTGGATAAAGCTCCGGCCTTAGAGTCAGGAGGACGGGAGTTCAAATCCAGTCTCAGACACATGACACTTACTAGCTGTGTGACCCTGGGCAAGTCACTTAACCCCAATTGCCTAAGCAAAAAAAAAAAAAAAGATAAACAAGAATTGTGAAAGCAGAATTTATGGCCTGCACAGCAAAAATAATTGTCAGACTAGAAAAATGTGAATGCACCATGGCAACCTCCACCAAAGAAACAAAAGAGAGAACAACTGACTGAGGATGCAAATACAAAGAAGTGAAAGACAAGCTGGAAGAAGAGAAAAGTTAAAAGAAAATACGATCCGTATAAGCAAAACTCATTAATCTCAAAAACAGGGCACATAAAGACAATGTAAAGATTGTAACTTTCCCAGGTTGACATGACAAATCTCAAAACTTCAATGCTTTAATGCAAGAAGTAGTACAAGTAAACTGGTCAGAATTACTGACCACGGAAAATAAAGTGCCAGGTAAAAGAATTTACAGCTCCCCTCCCAAAAACAAAAAACAAAAACAAAACCTAAACCTGAAAACACTCTCTAAAAACTCCAGGACACTTAGTGGCTAAATTTAATGATTCCAGTAACAACAAATTCTCTACAAGGAAACACTTTTCTGCACCCAGTAGAAACCACAGAAAGGAATAATGTGTTTCAAAGAGAAAAGGGCTCAAGATGAAATCCTATAAACCTAAGCCTAACCTAATGGAGAAAAAAATGGAAATTTAATTTCTAAAAGAAGCTTTTGAAGCATTCCCATAAAGAACCCCGGACCTGAACAAATTGTCCAACAGAAAATACGAGAAAGATAATCAAATATAGCAATCAAGGAAAGCACAGATAATTAAATTACCTGAGGATCGAAAAAAAAAAAAGAGGAAAAGGACTAGAAAGAGAATCTCTGCCATAAAGGAGTTAATATTCTATTGGTTGCGATAACATGGAGACAAATAAGTCCTTACATAAAGAAGGGCCTTTATGATTTTACAAATTAGGCAGATATACATGAGATCAAGGGCATCTTGAGGACCCTGGGAGAGATAAATATGTGGTAGACATGGTCTTTGTCTTCAGGGAACTTACAATCTAGTTCACTCAGAACAAAATCTGTTCTGTAAAATTTGGATTCAGTCAAAAGACTGCACTTCAGGATCTAGAAGGTCACGTGTGGCCTCAAGGCCACAGGTCCCCCACCCCTGGTCTAGTTAGAGAGAAAAAGACATAGCCCAAGTTCAAAACCTCAATCATCTTTGATGCCTTCTTTTCTGCCAATACACCAGATGCGCAGTGATAGGCAAGTTAAACAGCCACTTAGAGCTTCCTCCTCTATAAACTAGAGATAACATTATGCTACCTGTCTTACAGGTAGTTGGGAGGGATGGAAGCTCCAAGGCACTATAGAAATGTGAAGTATTACTGTGCATGTTGTAGTTGACACTCATCTAGTAGGGTAGGTCCTCATCACCTCTTACATAAACTCCCTCAGCCTTCTCCTTCTTCTAAGACTTATCTCTAGCTATTAAAATCTTTCTCTTCCTTCAAGACCTGCCTCAGATGCCACCTTATACATAAAGGACACGGACTGGAGTTGTGATTTCATTGGTGGAGGGAATTTCCCAGTAAGGAATTTCCTCCTACCAATGAAGGTCAGCAACTTAGAGTCTTAAAGGATTTATTATAGCAGTGGGAGATTAAATGATTTGCCCAGTATGTGCCAGAGGAAGGATTGGAACTATGATCTTTCTGTTTCTAAGACAGGCTCTCTATCCACTCACTATACCATAATGCCTCTCTCTCCAAGGAAGACTTATTTTATTTTATTCTCCCTAGCTCTCCCTCCTCAAATTTTCTTAGAGCATTTTGAACCTCTCCTTTGCCCCATCACATTTTACTGAGTATTATACTTATTTATAAACATATCATATCCTTCCTATTAGAATATGTCCCTTGAAATCAGGGACAATGTTGTTTTTATAAGCAGCTGGGCAGTAAAGTGCACTGGACTTAGAATCAGAATAGACCTGATTTCAAATCTTGCCTCAGACACATTTTTAGCTATGTGACCCTGGGCAAGTCACTCAACCTTTCTCAGGCTCAGTTTCCTCAACTGTAAAATGGGGATCATAATAGCCCCTACCTCACACGGCTATTGTGAGATTCAAATGAGATCATATATGTAAAACACTTTGTAATCCTTAAAGCACTACATAAATGCTAGCTATTATTTTTATCTTTGGCACAGTGGAGTTACACATAGAAGGCTTTAAATCAGAGGTTCTTAACCTCGGTGGTTAAGACTTAAAGAAGTCTGTGAACGGGTGGGAAAAAAAATTACATCTTTGTTTTCACTAAGCAATAACTGAAATTTACCATTTGTTTCAAATTTTAAAAAGCGTTATTCTGAGAAGGGGTTTTTAAGAACGGTTCTGCTTATTGAAGAAGTAAGTGGATAATTAGAACCTGTGATTCCCAGATCTTTACAATCTATCTCCCCTGAGGCCAGGGAGGTCCAAAGCTGGTTTCTGGACTCATCTTTCTACATATACCCTTATCTAGATTGGTCACTGTCCCTAAACCCCAGGAGAGATAACATCTGCCCTGAAGGGAAGAGGAGAAGGACAAGAGGAAAATCCAAGAAAAACAAGGGAGTATCCAAGAAAAGTTAGACAAAAGAAGCCTGTCTTTCTGTCTGTGTCCTTATCTGTTTGTGTCTATGTAACTCCTTGTGTCAGTAACTCCTTCTCCCTCTGAATGTCATGCACACACCTCCACCCCCGCCAATAATACTTCACCCCACAAGCAGATTCCCTCTAAAATGGAGAGAGCAGGGGTATACCTCGGAGCCACCCTCATTTGTAAATTAGATGAGCTTTTCTCTTTCAGGCAAATAATTTGGAGCAGTGTGTGCAAAAATCCTTCTACCTCCAGCCCCTCCCCCACATGCTCAAAATTCCGCTATGAGTTCATTCTCAAGAAAAACTTGAGTTTCTAACACCCAAGTATGAATGAGTTTCACCAGATCCATCAGCAGCAGGTGAAAGGACAATGACTTGCAAAGGGAAAGGACGTGGAATGAAGAGTAAGGGTGCTGGAGACAAATTTGACCCACATCATAGCTTTGTCCAGTACTGAGTTATCCCTGGCACCATAGACACAATAATCCAGAGCAAGAATTCTTAATGATCTAGACTTGGGGTACATGAACTTGTTTTTAATATTTTGAAAACTGTATTTCAATGTTATTGGTTTCCTTTGCAATCCTGTGTGCTTTATTTTATGCATTTAAAAGCATTATTTGGAAAAGAGGTCCGTAGCTTCATCAGATGGACACCAAAGGGGTCCACGGCACAAAAAAAGGTTAAGAATCTCTGATCTAGAAAGAAGAGGAGATACAACTTCTCTCCTTGGGGAGCTCCCAGTCTGAAGAAGGTATGGGACAAATACCTAGGACATAGACAGACACAAGTATAAACCCAGTGAGGCAATGATGGGGAAGAGGAAGAGGATAGGGAAAGGAAGAACAGAGTGGTGGGAAGCTAGCAATTATAGAAGTCTTTCCAGGACAGAAGAGCATAAAGCAGTATGGGAAAAAAAGGGGAGAGAAATGAAAAGAGGCTATAGGGAGAGTCTGTGTGAGGAAGAAGGTAAATAGTACTGTCAATGAGTAAGTTAATCTAGAAAGAGGCTAAGCTGGAGATAGAAATGTCCATATCTCTCAAACCCAGACATCTGAGACTTAGGCACATCCTACAATCTTAAAGGTAGGCCAGCTGTGGATGATTTTATTTTAGTGAATATTCCTTTTGACTCTGAGTTTAGAGGACAAGGAGACAGAGAGGAATGACTCTGAAATGGCTCTCAATAGATCAACCCTCTGTTGTCTTGTGGGGTCAGGTTTTCTTGGTGTATAGCAGGACGTGGCTCACTTAGGAACAGCACAGAAAGCAGGAACGTGGAACAATATTCCAAAAGGAAAATAGGAAGGCATGAAGCTTAGGGTATGGTAGCAGGAATGGGAGGAGGTTCAACTGGAACTTTAAGTCCATAGAGCCAGGTTATCAAAGGATCTCGGCCTCCCTGAGGCTGCACAGCTCACTAACTCAAAGAAATGTCCCAGCCCAGTTGCCCAGGTGGCTCCAGGGATTAGGGAGAGTTCAGGCATTAGGATCCTGGTCAAAAATCTTGTAATGTTAATGTTTGAACTATGGAGCAGCCTGGTATGCAGTTGGGAATTGATATCTGGAGAGCCTTCTGTCCCTCTAGCTTCCAAGTTTTGGAGTCTCAAAGAGCTTCTGAGAGGTCCTAGGAATGTGGGATTTAGATAGGGAAGTGACATGATCCGTTATCTGGCAGGCAACCTGTCTTAGTGGATAGAGTGATGGGCTTGGAGTCAGGAAGACCTGACTTCAAGTCCTACCTCAGACACTAGCTGTGTGACCTTGGACAAGTCACTGAAGCATTCTCCTTATAGGCTACTGATCAGGAAGAGCCAGAGACTCAATGGATCTTTAAAAAAAAAAAACAACTTCAGTGAGCTTGAGCCTCTGCTTCCAGATGCCTTTTTTCCTTGTATTTCCTTTCCTTGTTACGAGAGGCAGTGGGGGTATAGTGGATAAAGAGCTGGCTTCAAAACTAGGAAGGCCTATGACTAAGTTTTATTTCTGACACATAGTGCCTGTGTCACCCACCCTTGGGCAAGTACCCTAACCTCTCAGTGCTTATCAACTTTCTATGACTATAAGTTGCAGAAAAGTGAGCTTTTCCACCTGAGGTTCTCTATACCAATGAAATCCTAAATCCAGTCCCAGTGTAGGACTAGTTCCTGAATACAGGCTCCAAACAGCAATCCTGAGAGTGGGTGTTTCCCATTTAGACAATCTTGTGAGGTCAGAAGGTTGGAGATCTTGGGACACTTGGAACTGACTGGTGACCGGAAGTATTTCTGCATTAACAGCAAGAAAGGCTCAGCCTTTGGCCTGGCTTGCCAAAAGTATAAACCTGGAGAGAATTGTTTGGATAGTACAGAGCCAAGGTGAAATGTAAAAATGTCTGTTCAGTGGTCCCACAAAATGCCTTGTGTTTTGATCTTTTTTTTTAAGAGTCAACCTCCCAGAAGAGTATAATTGTAGTTAAAAGTTGCTGAATTTTGTTATAATTTTTTTCTAACTCTATAAAGTAATCCTTTGGTATTATAATCAGTATGATTCTTAATGATTACATTAGTTTAGGCAGTTTTGTCATTTTTAGTATTTTGACAGCCTATGAGCAATTAGTGTTTCTCTCTCTTTTTTTTTTTTGGCTAGGCAATGGGGTTAAGTGACTTGCCCAGGGTCACACAGCCTAGTAAGTGTTATGTGTCTGAGGCCGGATTTGAACTCAGGTCTTCCTGAATCCAGGGCTGGTGCTCTATCCACTGCACCACCTAGCTGCCCCTAAAACGAGAATCTTGTAGGTCATTCCATAGTTAACAAAAGGTTAGGACTTTCAAGAATGATACTCAGTGAAGCCACCACACTGATATACTTAAGCACAGCTTCCCAGTGTTAGTTATGCTCTTGGTCCAGAATCAGAAGCCTCACAGAGAAGACACTAAGGCCTTGTGGCCTTTTGTACTCAGGAAACCAGGAAACCACGTTAAGGACCTAAGCCATCTCCTTGGGCAGTCAAGTCTCAAAGAGAGACTTCATAAGAAAAAGAACTAGCTCAACTTGGGGTAGGGACCCAGAAAAAGTCAGTCCATCTTTAATAGCAGAGCCCAGGGAAATATTGCTCCTGCTACAAGAAGTGCATACAGAATGAATCTAAAATAGACAGTCCAAAGCAGAGTAGTTGGGGAGGGAAGGTACTAGCCTTTGGAAGGATTAGAAAAAGCTTTGTGTAGAAGTTGGTGCTGGAGCTGCATTTTGAAAGGGAGTGAAGAATTCTATAAGGCAGGAGTAAAGATTTGCGTTCCACCTATGAGAAACAACCATTGCAAAGGCTTGGAAATGGGAGATAGAGTACCAGGGGAAAAGAACAGAGAGAAGGCCATTCTGACTGAATTGTAAAGTGCTAGAAGAGGAATAATGCATGAGGATGGAAATACAGGTTGAAGATAAGTCATGAAAGGCTTTGAAAGACAAACCATAACTAATAAATCCCTGACTATAGGGCAATAGGGAGCCACAGAAATTTATTGAGTAGTTGAATGACATGGTCAGATCTGTGCTTAAGGGAAATCACTCTGGCAGTCATTTGGAGAATGGACTTAAGTAGAAAGGAGATTGAGGCAAGGAGATTAATTAGGAAGCTGTTGCAATAATCTAGGCGAGAGGTGAAGAGGGCCTGAATTACATTAGTGACCTATGTGAGAAAGGAAAAGGTGCAAGAGATGTTGTGGAAGTAGAAAGTGCAAGGTTGGCATTTGTTTGGATATGAAGGCTGAGGGAGGGTGAAAAGTTAAGGAGAATACTGAGGTTACGAATATGGAAAAAATAGAAGGATGGTGGTGCTGTCAACAGAAATAGGAGAGTTAGGTAGAGGGCCAGGTTTTGGGGAAAAGATAATGTTCACTTTGGAGCAGGTCGAGTCTGAAATGTCTCCAGGACACTCAGTTTGAAATGTCCAATACGTAGTTAGTCAGTGATGCAGGCCTGGAGTTCAGGAAAAAGGCTTGGGTTGAGTAGGCAGCTCTAGAAGACATTTGCTTAAAGATAATCGCACGCAATGGAACCAAAAGTGAGTGCAGAGAGAGAAAAAAGAAGCCCCAGAACAGAGCCTTGGAGTGAAAACACGATAAGGATATAGGAGAAGGATGATAATTTAGCAAAGGAGGATCAATTAGATAAGTAAGAGGAACCAAAAGAGAGTGGTGTCATGGAAACCCAGACAAGAAAAAGTGCTCAAGAGGAAGAGGTGGTCAACCATGTCAAATGCTTCAGAGAAGTCAAGAAAGATGAGAATTGAGAAAAGGCTCATCAAATTTGACAATCCAGAAGTAACCTGAACTACGTAATAGCTTCTGATTTGTTTCTCCACCCCTTCTCCAATCTGTCAAAGACCATTGGATTTGGCCATTAAGAAATCATTCATCATGCTAGAGAAGACAGCTTCAATTAAGTGATGAGACCAGAAGCCAGATTTCAGGGAGCTGACAAATGAAGAAGAAGGGAGGAAATGGTGACAGCTAGCTTAGACAGCTTTCTTAGGTTTTGAAAAGGAAAGGTATGGGAGGATAAATAGAGGAGATGGTAGGATTAAGTGAAGGATTTTTAAGCACGTGTAAGTCTCCGCTAGGGATGAGACAGCAGGGGATGAGATCAGGGGGTCTGTCTTTTGTGATGAGCAGGGTCATCTCTTCATTAGAAACTAGGGTGAAAGAGGACAGAACATAGGGGGACGACATAGGTTTCGAAGTATAGACTAGTGGAGAAAAGGAAGCTTACCACTGCCTTTTTCCTTAGGAAAGCATGAGAAGAGGTCCTTTGTTGAGAAGCAAGGAGGGAGAGTGGGAGACTTGATTAAAGAGAAGATTTGTTTCTGGGTTTTTTTGAGGCAATCAGGATCAAGTGACTTGCCCAGGGTCACACATCTAGTAAGTGTGTGAGGCTGGATTTGAACTCATATCCTTCTGACTCTAGGGTGGTTGTTCTATTCACTCTGCTACCTAACTGCCCAAGAAGAAAAGATTTGGAAAAGCTGCTGTGGAGAATATCAATTTGGGGAGAACAAAAGGATTTTCTACAGTGATGGCCTAGTTGAGATTAAATAATACGAATTTGTAGTGAGCCCAAACAACACTGGTGTTCAGGTTCTACCTCTGACTATACATAACCTTAGGCAAATCACTTAATCTGTCAGTGCCACCAGATAATTTTCTTTAAAACTATAATTTGCTGAACAGTTGTTAATCTGCATTGATAGAGAAAATTATTTCATCAGGATTTTCCTGTGCCAATGAAATCACACATCCAATCCTCCCCCTTTCAAATTTACATAAATAATAACCATAAAACCATAAAAACCATAGGTGGGCTTGTTTTCCATTGCAACATTTTTCAAAACATAATTTCAATGGTGAAATTGCTACTGTAATTCCTTTTCAAACACTAATCAAGATTAATATTTTGTCTTTATAATAGCAACAGCAGAAAACTGTATTTCACACAAATAAAATATCATAAATGGTGGTAATTTTTTAAATTACTTTGATGAACCAAAAATAAATCTCTTTTTCATTTTTAGCCAAAACAAATGAAAATTCTCAGATCTTAAATGCTTGCTTCAACATTAAACAAGCTATTATAAGTCTATGAACAAGTCTGCTATTACGAGATTATTAACTATTCTTGTTCAAATAGAGTAAGATCAAATGCATCATATTTATACAGGACAAATGAGTTCATCATCTATTCATATTTTAAAATACCTAGGTGTTTAAAACAAAATAAGATATATGCCGAAATATTCATCACAGCACATTCACTGTAGCAAAGAACTGGATATGAAGTAGATCTCCCACTGATTGGGATATACTGTAATTAAACAAATTGCAGTACATAAATGTAATGGAATATCACTTCGCTGTAAGGAACAATGACTATGAAGAATTCACAGAAACGCAGAAACACTTATCCGAAACAGATGTGGAGTGAAGGAAGCAGAAACAATAAAATAATATATACAAACACTACAATATAGATGGAGGAAAAACTCTAAACTGGATACTGTGCGATTATGATGACCCAGCTTGGTTCCCCAAAAGAAAAAAAAACATTTCTGTCCTTTCTTTGAAGAGATGAAGGACTGTGGATATGGAATATTGCCTACATCACCAGAGGAAGCTAGGTGTAATGGATAGAGCACTGGGCCTGGAGTTAGGAAGACCTGAATTCAAATCCAGCCTCAGACACTTACTAGCTGTATGACCTTGGACAAGTCACTTAACTTCTGTTTGCCTCAGTTTCCTCATACAGAAAAGGAAATAGCAAACCACTCCAGTACTGCCAAGAAAACCCCAAATGGGATCATGAAGAGTTGGACATGATTGAAACAACTTAACAATACATTTTGAGACTCCATTGATGGGTTAGTTAGCTTTACTGAACTGCCTTTTTCCTCTTCTTTCTGTCTCTTTTAAAAAATTCTTCATTACAAAAAATGGCTCATTGGAGAGGGGGACAAATCAATTTCAAAATGAATGTGATATAAAAGTAAGACATGTCTATAAAAATTTTAAAAATCTAATAAAAAATTCTTCTGTAGTCAAAGGATAAGTAAGCATGTCTTTACTCTCTTCTGTTTCATTCACAAAACTGGCATTTTAAAAAAATTTAAAATGATGTAAAAATTTTATTTTGTAAATTTATTAACCATTCTTCTCACTTTTCCATAAATTCCATTGTTTTGCCTTTTTGAGTTCTAGTATGAATGAGGATCTTGCATTCATTTATTTACTCAGTTAAAAAATATCCTCCAACTCCAATTTTCAAGAGGAAATTTTCCCCATAAAATTGTTCTACAAAACCCAGGGGCTCCAACAAGGCACCTCAGGCTTATAAGGATGTAGGCTCAATCCTCGGTGGCCTGACCCTTAAGGACTTAAACACGCCATGATAATTTAAAACTACTGTTATGCTGTCCTGAGAGGATCATACTTAAAACACCCAAACATGAGACATTTGTGGAGATTGCTAAGTTATCATTTCATCTTCACATTGTCCAAACAACTTTCATGAAGTCCATGTGTTCTGATAAGCCAGGCTAGAACTCCTTTTCATGATAATCTTCTTCAAGAACAGTGTTATTTCAAAACACTCCTGCTAGTCAGCTCTGTCTAACCAGGTGCTACCAACTTGAACTCATGGGACTGACTCCAAGGTTGGACATGTTTATGTCAAGATCACAGCTATGCTCAGGGAACACAAAACAGATGAGGCAGTTAGAAGCCCGAGGTCCAGGCTCAGGCTTGCCTAGGCAGGACATGTACCCATTGATATCTGCTTGAAGTCACCATGCTCCAAGTGTGCCCTTCTTTTACCCCTCAAAAAGAAGTCCCAGAGTCACTTATGCCATGTGTACTGGAGAGATAAATGAAAAGAGAGAACAGAAATTGTTTCTCATTTTAAAATGACACACTGCCTAGGCCCCACAGCTACCATGAAGGAGAGAACAGAGAAATCAAAGGATGGCTTAGAATTTGTTGTGTCATTACAAAGCATCAAGTCCTTCCCAGCTGAGCATGTTTCCCCAGAAGTAGCCAGGGAGCAGGCTCAGCACTCCATCGTGTATGTACCAGCCACGGTAGACTACAGGGGCCTGTCACATATTCTGATTATACAGGCACAATGATTTTTCATCTCTATCATTAACAGTACTTGTGAATCTTAATGATAATACAGTGGATTGAATCTTCTGAATTTAAGTTTTCTTTGTGTTTCTGCAGTTCTGTTACTTAAACCAACTCTATTATCTTTGCTTCATAATACCACCTTCAATAGCTTCTCCCACAGAGACCATAGATACCATTACTGTATCATTAAAAGGCAATAAAGCCCTGACTTATTGCCAAGATGGTTTCTTGAATAGGAGGCTGACCGCCCAGCTCCCACATAACCACTACAGAAAAACTCTGAAGTTAGAACCAGACTGAATAATGATCAAGAAATCCAATAAGAAATTATAATAAATGCTTCCTCCAATTCAGAATTGCACACAAAAGCCAGCCAGAAGCTCACAGAAAATAGTAAAGAGCTCCTGCCAGCAAAGACAGCATCATTGTATGGTACCTTCCCAATGTGGCCAGGGACCCATGGAGTCTGCAAAGCTCTGTGTCCCGAGGCAGCAAGAGCAGAGAGTCCTCTGAAAAATCCCCAAAACTGTCAGGAAACATCAGGATAAGGTTGTTGTTGTTGTTGTTTGTTTTTTGTTCTCAAAGAGGACCATGACATCGGAAAAAATGGTTTCACAACTTGCAAGTGAATTGGATTTGGGTGAGGCTAGGCTGTGCAAAAGTCACCAGCCTCACTCTCCTGAGCCATCCACCAGGGTAAGAACTTTGGAAGACTCAGTATGATACATTAATGATAATGATGCATTAATACTCAGACCAAAATACCCCCTGACCTAGCAGGAATAATGTCTTTAATAATCTCTCTTGAGACACTAGAGATGGCCTTAAACATGCAGGGCTCTGAACCTTAAAGATCCAAGGTGGAAGTTGAGGGGGAAAGGGGTCCAACTGCAGGAAGTGAAAGTCAACTTAAGAACCCAGGTAGGATTGACCAACCCACCCAAAAATTCAGCAGAGGGAAGAACCTAGCCCTGGCACAAAGACTCAATTCAGGAACTAAAGCTGGAGAGACGAGTAAAGCAAAGAAGATATTAATCAATGTGAAAAACTGATGCAAATCTAGAGATGCCAAAAAGGGAGTAACTGTAAAAATTGCAAGCAGACTCAAAGGAAAAAAATTAATTTTCTGCAAGGACTTACATGAATTCCTAGAAGAAATAAAGCAAGAGAAAGAAAATGATATAAAGGCTCTGGAGATAAGAATTGTGAAGATAATAAGTCACTTAAAAGACAATAAAACTTACTCAAGAAATGGACTCCTTGAAAACTAGGATAAACCAAGAAGAAACAAATAACTCCACGAGGTGGCAAGAAATGCCAGAATACAATAAAAAGGAATGAAGAAAAATTGAAGAAATGTGACATCAAAAAAACTGACCTGAAAAAACATGTCAAGGAGAAAGAATTTAAGACTTGGTAGACTTTCTGAAAATTACAGTAAAAAAGGAACTTAGACACCACATTTTAAGAAATCATAAATGAAAACTGCTGAGGTCTATTAGAGTCAGCAGGTAAAATAAAGATATAAAGAATCTGCCAACAACTTCCTGAAAGGAAATCCAAAAGAAAAAGTTCCAGGAATGTCATAAATAAGATCCAGAACTCACAAGTCAAAGAAAATACTGCAAGCATCCAGAAAGAAACCATTCAAGTACCAACAAACTAGTCAGGATCACACAGGACCTGGCAGTATCTACTTAAAATGAGAGGAGATCTTGGAATACAATATTCCAAATGGCAAAAGATATGGTACTACAATTGGTCGGCTAATTAGCATTTATTAAGTGCCTACTCTGTCACTGGATTCCATGAATAAAAGGGTTGCTGAGATCTCTCAGGAATGAGTGAGACAAAAGACGCTGCTCATGCTGATAAGCCTTTTTGAATTCCTCTGTAGCCAATCAATGATCTTCTATTATATGTGGTTAGTTAACCAGAATCAGTTATAAGATGTCTTCACAGGCTCCACCGTGTCCCCAAGATGTTTTCTTTACACATCATTATGATTCTCCTGGAATCAAGGACTCTTTACAAGAAGAGATGATATCACAGGCACTCTGAACATGTCATACCTCCATTACATATGTAATGACATATATGCACACACATACATATATGTATGTATATGTACATATATAGCATATATGTATGTGTATATGTGTTAAAACAAGCAGTGTAAAATGGAGATTCATGGTTTTTATATAAAATCCTCTTTTTGTGTTCTGCTATGTGTAAGGAAATACTGAGGGGTTTGGGTGCTTAAGTTCAAAATTTAAGAAAAAATTTTAAATGGGTAATAGAATCTTGAGAAATTATGACCTTTTATGGCTGTTGAGAGACTGAGTGAGGTACAGAGAGAAAGCAAATGAAGAGAATTTTTAATCTGATTGAACTTTTAACTTTTATCTTGTGTAGAAACACCAAAAAGAGAATTCTTGAAAAACTCTGACTGCTATCTGGAGACTGAAATAATGAGATGATGTTCCAGAAGTGAAGAGATATCAAGAGTGATGGTTAGAGGCAACTATGGATATAATATTTCTCATAGCTGAAACATAAATAATTACTCATATCTTCATTTTATTGTACATTATACTGTTAATCACTTACATCAGCAGTAACTTTAGTGTTTAAAACTTTTTTTATGTATATAGCGAGATGAGTAATGCTCATAGGCAAAAGGATTTCTCTAGTTTGTTAAACAAACAATATTTAATGCACTAAGATGGGGCCTCAGAGCTAATTAATTGCAATTTTAGCAATTGATATGAAAATAGCAGAATATTCTCCCTAATTATCATATAACCCAGGATGAGAGAATGAATATGGCAATGAGTCATGTAGCAGGATGAAGTGATCATCCATATAGGCTCCATGTTGACCCTAAAACTCCGGGATACTTTTATTAGTTTCAACTTGCAGATTTTCTCAAACTGGTTATGTCTTTATGAATGAATAAAAAAGCTTTAAATATTTATCATGTACCAAGCACTGTGCTAAGAAACAAAAGTCCATGCCTGCTCTCAAAGAGCCTACACTCTAATGGAGGCATCAGTACATATAAGGGACTATTGGTCAGAAAGGGGTATTTTGTTTTAAAGAGTTAAAAGGGTAGTGAGGGGAGTCATGAGGAAGCTATGTGTGCACACCCTTATCAGTGGCAGTGGCAGTATTGTTTTGATTATAGCTCCACAACTGGAAAGTGAGGAGAGGGAGAGGAAGGGGTAAACCAAGAAGTGCCAGTGGTAGCAAAGTAGCTTGCAAGGCATTGACTGGGGAGTAAAATGAGGCATTGCTGAAGCAGCTGAGATAGTCACCAGTTAGGACCTCAGGGGCCCCAGGGAGGGAGACTTGGAGCTGCAAAGGTTAAATTGTGTAGGTCTAGGCAGCAAAATGACTGATGAAGAGATGATAAGGAAATAAAGTGAAGTAGGTCTGAAGCAGCCAGCCTGATATAATGGGCCATATTAGGGTTATTCACTAATCAGGATTAGCAGAGCCCCAAGGTAAAGCCCATCACAAAGAGATCTTATTTCACTTTCTTAAAATTAGGCACAGGAGGGACAAGGGGAGGAATACAAGGGGGAATTAATGCAATGTAAAAACAAAAGATATCAGTAAACCTTTGTTTTTTAATTAGAAAGAAAAATCAAAGATAATTAACTTTAATTCTTTAAAATTTAAAATAATTATCCATAATTGCTCTAGACTTACTTCAATTCTTTTAAAATTGAAGATCTTTTGGAAACCAACTTATTATATTGTGTCACACTCCTCTAACATATAAGACTCTGACTCTGGACTCCAGCAAACCAGATTCAGTCTTGGGTGAGCCTGACTCCAAAAAAGGAGGGATTGGGGTTTTTTTCACACTCACATTATGACCCCAACTGGGAGCCCTATGGGGAAAAAAATCTCTTTTTAGAAAAACTTAGATATGTCTTTTATCTAGAGTTTCCCCCAAAGGGACTAGTATGGTCCTTTTTAGAAAAGTTGTTTAAATGTACAAAGCAGTGGGTAGCAGGAATCTATTTCCTCTACAACAAAAGAAATGCTTAAAACACAAAGAACTATAAGCACTCACTTACAAATATTTAGAATTTGCACTATAAGACTTATACATGTGTACTAACACATATTTAAAACATACACTATAATGCCTCATTTCTATTTAACTCTTCCAGGCATTAAAAACTCCCAGCTGCTGAATAGTTATTTCAATATTCACGTTAGATCTGTACTATGAGTGGCAATTCAAGGTTCATATCTTCTGGCCAACCAGGCATGTGTGATTCATCTTCCTAGTCGTGGTCATCTTCTCCAAGGAGGGAGCACCCCAAACTGGGTAGTCCAATTCAGTGAATCCTTACCTCTCAAACTCAAATGGTAGCCATGAAAACTGGAAACCTCTATTTCTCAGGATCGCTTTTCAGGAACTGATACTTAGGAAAAGAAATGCAAAACAGAAAAGGCAGCTATCCAGAGGTAACCCTGAAGTTCTGTTTCAGGCTTACTTAGACAAGCAAGTGTATTAGTCACTATTGTAATGTGTTTAAGCTGTGGGTTGTCATTGATGCTAGGTTAGGGCAGGAGAGAAAAGTCCTTCACTCCCCCATAGAAGTCCAAAGGAGAGCTGATGTTGGTTGTACCCCAACAAAGAGGCTGCTTTAGAAGGGACCAGATCCTTCTCTTCTTGCATTGCAAAGAGTGGGCAGCTCTTCCTAGCTCAATTGGCAATCTTCTTTGACACATTCTTTTGCCTGTAACAGAGACCAAAGGATCAACCCATATATGTATCCTTTAGTAAGGTGCTAGAACCCATGTGTTCACTCAAAGGGACTGAGACACAGGGCCAGCCCTGTGTATGTGTATGGTCCTTGGGATGGTTCCTGATACAATTGTACTTATCAAGATGAATGACATTGAGAAATAAAATACATATTATAATACTTTTACAAAAGATTGTTTAGTTTTGAGCTTATATACTTCATATTGAAATTCTGCAGATTACACAATTCATCTATGTCATGAGCTTAAGAAGAGCTGATGATAATAGTGACAGGTTGTACCCAAGTCAAGATTTGAAATTCAACAAGCTCTGAGTAAATTGACTTCGTTTTTATAGACCATTTTAAATAACTACACTGCATTCACTGGCAGTTGAAAGAATTCATTATATTAGCCTTGCTTTTACTGACTTTGAACTTTGTTTTCTTTGAAATATGTGGATCTGCAATACAATGATCCATGACAATTCCAAAGGATTCATGATGAAAAATGGTATCCACCTCCAGAGAGAGAGCTCTGAGTGCAGATTGAAGAATGTTTTTTCACTTTATTTTCCTTGCTTTTTTTTTTTTTTGGCAGCATGGCCAATATAGAAATATGTTTTGCATAATTTCACATGAATATATTGCTTGCCTTCTCAGGGAGGGGCTAAAGGGACAGAAAGAATCTAGAACTCAAAAATTTTAAATGAATGCTAAAAAGAAAAGAAAAGAATACAAACGCTGACAAAAAGAAAGAAGACTGTGGATCTGTTTATGGAGGAGTTATGCTATGAAATATCCATCCATTTTAGTTATTGCTGTGTGCCCTCCAATCCTACTGCCAGTCACACCTTGACAAACACCAACCCTCGGTTACCTCATACATCACCCTTCTCTTCTCCTCTTCGCTGCCACTGAATACTGCTAGAGAAAGTTGGGTAACAGTGTAAACTCTATCCACTACAAATTTATGTTATCTAATCTCAGCTGAGCCCTTACAGACATAAAGCGATACTTTTATTCCTCCCGAATTGTTTCATACGCTTTCCTCAGGGGCTATTCCAAATTCTTCTCTACTCAGTCTCTCCATACCTTCTCTTTCTTATCCCCTCTTAGTAGAGGACCACAGATGCTAAAGAGAGTTCATCCATCTCAAGCTCATTTTTCTCTGTTCTATATCCCAAAACCTGGTCTTCATCATTCCCAATTCTCCCCTTCTTTGCCCTCATCTCTAGGGAAGAGATGGCTTTTCTCCTTGCCAACGTCAATCTTTCTACTTTTATTCTTGATCCCACCCACTCCTCTCTTGATCCCCAACTCTCTGGGAGCTGGCCCTTTGGAGCATTCCCTCTCCCATCTTCAATATGTTCTTATTCACTGTCCGCTGTTGCCTACAAACATGCCCAGATCTCTCCCACCCTTAAAACAAAGCAATACAGAAAAATGTTTACTTGATCTCCACTCATCACCTGCATTTCTTCACCTTCCACTCACTTCTCAACTCCTTGCCATCTGGTTTCGAACCTAACTACTCTACTGAGTCTGCTCTGTCTGGGGTTACCAAAGATCTTTTAACAGCTAAATGCAGTGGCTTTTTCTCAGCCCTCGTTCTACTTGACTTCTCCAGTTTTTGACGCTGTCAGAAGGCAGGAGTGGGGGGGGGAGGATGTCTTCCTGAATCCTCTTTCTTCTGTTGGACTTCTGTGACACAACCCACTCCTAGAGAATATTTCCTGGCTCCCCAGACTTAGTAGGTTCTCTCACTCCTGGTATTGCTTTGTATTTACTTATCTGTGTATGTGTAGGTTGTTGTTGTTTATTCTTCATTTTTTTTCTTTTCTTTTCTTTTTTTTTTGCTTTTTGGTGAGGCAATTGGGGTTAAGAGACTCGCCCAGAGTCACACAGTTAGTAAGTGTCAAGTGTCTGAGGCCGGATTTGAACTCGGGTCCGCCTGGTTCCAAGACCGGAGCTCTATCCACTGTGCCACCTAGCTGCCCCCTTTTGTTCTTCATTCTTGACCATGTAGAACAGAGATTCCCAAACTTATTTGGCCTAATACTCTCTTTAAAAAAAAAAATTACCCAGAGCCCGTCTGGGAATCTCCTTTCTTTAACCCTTCAATAGCTGCTTTTTTTTTTTGAAATTTGCATCATTTCAAAAAATACATAATATATTTAAATGATGCATTTTAAATTTAATAGTTTATTGTAAATTTGTGGGGTTTTTCCTGCATTGAAATTTTGATGATATAACATTGCATCATGTAACTGTATAGTATTGCATTGTAAACAAGTCATTACACACACATATTCCTGCTGATGCATGTTGGATTTCCTCGATAGCCTGCTAACACCTGCTCCTTAAGACCTGTTGGAAGACTTGACCACTGATTGGTTGTAAGTTGCATTTTGTGTGTTTATTTGGAAAATAATGTAATCACTGTGACTTTACCTCTGTTACATAACAGGTGAAACATATACATATGGTTTTTCAAATTTTTCTTATCTTTTTTCCTTATGCTTCCAACTCCCCCTTATTTTTATTCGATGCTCCCCAATTGCACTTGAGGCTACTACCCCCCATTGGTCCAGCACTTCCCGTGGGGTGGTATCGCCCACTTTGGGAAACTCTGAAAGAGACAATAAAGCCCCTTTGCAAACTTTAAATGTGAGCCATTGAGTTCTCTGAAAGAACAGACTGTTTGTTTTTGTCTTTACATCTCCAGAGCCTAGTACAGTACCCTGCATGTAGTACACGCTTGAAAAAAAATTCTGAATTGAATGGAATTGAATGACCTCCAGAGCTTCTCCCTCACCGGTATGTACCTGGGGAGGAGGAAGTACCCAGGGATGGAGGGCCAGAGGCCATCCACCGCAAGAGAGGAGAACAAACAAGGAAAAGAGGGAGATATTGCAGTGATCTAGGACTTATTAATGGGGAACTTTAGTCAGCTGTGAAGGCTAAGATGGGGTGATAACCATCCTGGCAGCGGTCAAAGGGTGGGGGTGAGGGTGGCTACCAAAAAGCCAGGTTATTGGGCACCAGCTTTACTCCCCGCCCCTCATTTTCCCCCTGTGCCCAAGCCAGCGCCTTAGATGGCTCTATAAATGCCCCAATCCCAGCTTTCTCCAGAGACTGCCTGAAAAACCCCTGTCACTCTAGTCCTTCTGTATCTCTCACAGCCTCCAAGTGGGGCCCCAGCCCAAAGAATGTGGGAGCTGCGTTCCTTAGCCTTCTCTCGGGCTGTCTGTGCAGAGTTCTTGGCCACACTCCTCTTCGTCTTCTTTGGCCTGGGGTCAGCCCTCGACTGGCCTCAAGCTCATCCCTCTGTCCTGCAGATCTCTCTTGCCTTTGGTCTGGCCATTGGCACCCTGGTGCAAACCTTTAGCCATGTGAGCGGAGCCCACATTAACCCAGCTGTGACTGTAGCCTGTCTGGTGGGTTGCCATGTCTCCTTCCTCCGAGCTATCTTCTATGTGGCTGCCCAGATCCTGGGGGCTGTAGCTGGGGCTGCCCTTCTCCAGGAGCTCACTGCACCTGACATCCGGGGAGATCTAGGCATCAATGTGGTGAGTAGTCCAGAAGTAGTACCAGAATAGGGATCAAGAGAGTTTCAAGTCACTATGCCACTTAAGAAAGGCAATTCAGCATAGCGGACATCCACCAGAAGATCTAGTTCTGAATTCTCTTCTGTTACTCACTAGCTATGTGCTGTGGTCAAATCACTTAACTTCTTTGTTTCTCTGTTTCCATATCTGTAAAACATAAAATGATAATTCCTACAGAACCTGCCTTTCTGAGTTGTTGTGATGATCATATGAGTTAATCGTTCTTAAGTGCTTTGTAAGTCTCAAAGGGCTTTATAAATGTCAGGTGTTACTAGCTATGTGACTCTGGTCTAATCACTTTATATCTCTAAACATATCTTCTCATCTGTAAAATTAAGATACCAACACATACCATTGACTTCACAAGATCTTTGTAAGTTGGAAGACATTGTATTAAGGGGAATTATTATTATTCTCGACCTCTAGGAATAGAAAAGGGCCGGGAAAGGCTTTTGCTGATTGTTGGGGTAAGATGGTCTAGGAACTCAGGATTCTAAATTTGAATGTGAGACACTAGGTTTGTTGTTGTTGTTGTTTTAACGGAAAGTAGAGGTAACCAGGACAGTCTATATTTGGTGAGGAATGCTGGAGATTGGAGGTAAGATTCAAGCCCCAGGTGGAGGCTCCAGCCAAATTAAGAATCAGGGTTACAAATGTAATTAAAAGCTATCAAAGGTCTAAGTTATCCTTAAGAACAGAGATGGGACTGGGGTTCACAATGGGTACATAAATTCGGAATTTTTGTACTCCAAGAAACAACCTTAGAAATCAGCACTACAGGTACATGGTTCTTAACCTCTTGTTTTTCTTTTCTTTTCTTTCCCCCTGTGCTGGACACCTCTGGCAGTCTGGTGAAGCCTATCTGACTCCTTCTCAGAAAAAGGTTTTTAAATGCACAAAAGAAAATACAAAAGAAAACTAGTTATATTGAAACACAGTTATTAAAATAGCTTTTTAAAAAAAATACAAGTTCATGGACCCCAGTTAAAAAAACTCCTATTGTAATAGAAAAGGTGCTAGGCTGCTCAGCTGGAGAGCTAGTTCTAGCTCTAGTCCCCTTAGAACCAAGGGGAAGGAGGTAGATCTGTGGGTTCTGAGCAATCCTGATCAGAAGGAGTAGAAGTCAGGAGTGGGGCATTCTAGGAACAACTGGAAATCTGGGACTTTGATTCTCCCCTCAAGAGTCGGATGAGGGAATCTACCAAGCTCCCCACTTATAGTTCTTCCTCTCCCTTCCCTGACTTCATCCCTTTCGCCAATCCTTCTGTTTCTACCTATGAGGGCCCATCATCCCTGCTCCCACCTTCCTACGAATTTGTTTACTATAGCCTAGCCAGGGCTCACCCCCTGCAGCAGATACACAGGTAAAATAGTAGCTAATCCCGTGAGGTACCAGTTTCTTACTTGAGCTGTGTTGATGATTCCTTGTGACCCTAGGCAAGTCACTAAAACTCCTCGAGTCTCAGTTTCTTCATTTAGCAAATGAAATTAATAATACTTGTACTACCTATCTCACAGATAGAGCACTGTTCCTAGAGTCTTCTTGACATGAGTTTAAATCCAGCCTCAGATACTCACTAGCTATGTGACCCTGGGCAAGTCACTTAACTTTTGCTACAGTTTCCTCATCTATAAAATGGGGATAATAACAACATTTGCTTCCCAGGGCTGTTGTGAGAATAATATTTATGAAGTTCTATATAAATGCTAGCCATTATTATTTAAGGTACTCTGAAAAATATGATCTATTATTATCATTTTAGAAATGAGGAAACTGACGCCCAGAAAGGCTAGTTAGTGGCAGAGCCCGGACTAGGTCCTCTAACTATTTGCATTATGCTACACAGCCTCTTGCTAAGTTAAAACTGAGATGAAATGCAGGCTACTCTTGTGTATGTGGTGCTGCTACAGGGAGGAGTTATTTGTGTCATTGGAACAGACTGCCCACCATCCCCTGGGAGACCTAGAAAGCCTGAGCGCCAGTTCTAACCACAGCCATAGAGAGGTCCCAGGGAAGTCCTTTGAGTTAATAATAGCTAGGAATTGCAAACATGATTCCCTGAGAGGCACTGTGATGCGTTACAAAGAGCTCTAACTTTGGAGTTAGGAGCCCTGGGTCCTTGTCTTCAAACAAATACAGCTTGCATTATCTTTGGAAAGTAATTGAACTTCTGTGAATTCCTCATCTGTAAAAAATGGGCATAATAACTACCTATCTCACAGGGTGGTTGTAAAGAAAGTTCTTTATGAGCCTTAAAGACATGTAAAAATTGAGCTATTATCCTAATGTAGTGATTGATTCATCGGCTGACATGCAGAGGGCTGACACTGGGAGAACCCGAGGTATGCCAGGCACATGTGCTACCCTTCTACGCTGGCCACAACTTGAACTAACAGGACGTGATCTCTGATTCTCCATCCCTTCTCCCGGTCAGTTCCCCAGACTTCCCAAGGCTATTCAATAGTATCAGATTCACAATCCTAAAGTGGAAAGAGCTCTGGGTCTGGAGGCAGAAGAGTCAGATTTGAGTCCCAGCTCTGTTGTTTACTTATGTGATCTTCAGCTCATCCATGCACATCTCTGCCGCTTAGTTTTCTTCTTTAAACTGAGGGGTTTGGATCCTACGTCCACAGTAATCTATAGGATTTGGCACATAACTCTCACTATCCCCCACCCCAGCCTCCTTGTTAGTCAGAGAGGGCAGTGGTGAACAAAGTCCAGGTCACTTAGGTTCTTCTTCTTTGCCTCAGTTTCTCCCATGCAGTGTTACTGGGATCCACTTTTTGACCCTCTCTGGACTCCTAGAAGAGGTAAGTGGGATGCTCCCAAGAAATATCAGCAAGACTGGACCCTAAGAAAGTTCATCCCATCCAGCTATCACTTGCAGAACACAAAGCCAGCAGGGATAACTAATACACTGAATGACAGCATCCAAAATGTTCGTTATGGCTTAGAAAATTAGGCCAAATCTAATAAGATGAAACTCAAAAGGGTAAAAGGAAGGTTTTACATTTAGATTTAAGACGTTGACTGAAAGACATAGGGAGGCAGAGTTAGACAATGGTTTGTCTGGAAAAAGTCTTGGGGATTTCAGTGGACCACAAGCTCAATATGAGTCAATAATGTGATATTTGATTATGAATGGAAAGAAAGAAAGAAATGGAAGGAGGAAGGAGGGAGGGAGGGAGGGAAAAGGAAGGAAGGGAAGAAAGGAAGGATGGAAGAGAGAAAGAAAGAAGGAGGGAAGGAAAAGAAAGGAAGGAAGGGAAGAGAGAAGGACAGGAAGAAAGGAAGAAAAGAAAGGAAGGAGAGAAGGAAAGAAGAAAGAAAGAAGGAAGAAAGGAAAGAAGGAAAAGAAAAGAGAAAGTAAAAGAAAAGAAACTGTGATTATAATGACCCACTTTGGCCCCCAAAAAGAGATAAGAAAACGCACTTGCACCTCTCTTCATTCTTCTATGGGTGTGGAACATTGTATACATTGTCACACTCCATCAATGGGTTGGTTGGTTTTCTGAAACTGCTTCTCTCTCTCTCTCTCTCTCTCTCTCTCTCTCTCTCTCTCTCTCTCTCTCTCTCTCTCTCTCTCTCTTTCATTGCAAATGATGCCTTTCTGGGAAGGGAAGAGGGAGAGATAACTTTTGAAAACAGAAGTGATATAAAAACAATAGATATCAATACAAATTTTAAAAATGTGATTGAAAGCCCTAAAAGCTAATGAAACGGTAGACTGCATGGAGGGACATAGTTTCCAGGGGTAAGAAGTGATAGGTCACCTATACTCTGCTCTTGGCTGATATCATCTAGGTATCCAGGTTATTAGGTCAAGTATTAGTTTAAGTTCTGGACCCCAGAGTTTTGGAAGCATGCTGATAAGCTAGCGGGGGCCCAGAGCATGACTCAGGCAGCAAAAGGCCTGTGACATGTGAAGATTAGTTGAAGAAATTGGGGCCTGAAGAAGAAAAGGCTCACAGAAAATATAATAGCATCTGAAGGGCTGTCATGGAAGATGGATTAGCTCAGCGATGTCTGGCCCCAGAGGGCAGAATTGGAAGTAGCAAAGAGGCAAAGTTAGGCTGGAAGACAAACTTCCCAACAATTAGCTCAGCCTCAGAGTGAGCCAGGCTGCCTGAGGAGCAGGGGAAGAAAAAGTGAGGCTTTCTTCCTGGAGATCTTCAAGCAAAGATAGGATGACCATTTGTCAGGCACGTTGTACTGGGAATTCCTTCTTGGATATGGATTATTAATATTAATAGCCAATATATAGCATTTTGAGATTTGCAAAGCACTATATATATGCATACACACATACGTATATTTTTTATTTGATCCTTACAACAACCTTGAAGATAGAAACTCTTATTATCTCCATTTTACAGATGAAGAAACTGACAGAGACAGAGACTGTGACTTGCTTCCTCATGAGCTGTGGTCTGAAGTCAAATTTGAACTCAGGTCTTTCTGGTTTCAGGCCCAGTACTCTATCTACTGTACCGCCTCTACCGGGATGTTTTTAAATTTGAAACTGCCTTATTGTGTGATTCCTGCCTTCTGTTACACTCACTAGATCCTCCCTTCTCTTTGCATGTGAGTGCCTTGGGGAGTAGGGGGAATATTTTTACTTCAAGAGGGATATTAATCTGAAAGAGGATGACTGCCTTCTATTGGGTGATCTTAGGCAGGAACTCCGATCAGGAAAAGAAACTGGGGTAAGACTGGGTTAAATTAAGCATGATCTCCAACTCTTAGGATGCTTAGGAGGTTATAATTTATTATTATTATATTTATTTGTGTTTATCAGTCTCCCTCAATAAAGTGAAAGCGTTTCCAATTCAGCAAACATTTATTAAGTGTCTATTGTATGCATTGCAGGAACTACTTGAAGACAGAGACTAAGGTGTTTTTCATCACTGTATCCCCAGGGTCCTAACAGAGTACTTTGAACATAGTAATTACAATAACAGTAATAACAATGATAATAATATCTTATATTTATAAACCAGTATTTGATACGCTTGCTTAAGTTGTAATTGATTTACAATGAAGGAGGAACTTCCTTAGTTGATCTGTTAGTGAGCTAACAAATTAGGCTCCCCCTATCGAGGAGCGTTGGTGGAATCAACTTCAGATGCTAGGGCAGAACTTCACATGGCTGGAACGGTTCAGAGGTTATCCTGACCCAAAGCAGGATGATGGATGCTATGACACCAGAGTTTCCGAGAAGCCTAAGAGTCCTGCCCATTAGTGGCTCTGATCACCAGTGATAATGGGAGAAATTAAGGTTTGGTTCTAAAAGGGCCTCAGATGCCTAGACAGAACACTATAACCCAGGATAGGACAGGGAAGAAAAGGGAGTCTGGGACCTGGAGAAGATGCATGGGGGCCTTTTATCGGCAGCTGTTCCATTGAGACCAATGCCCAATCCCTGGGGGCAGGGAGAGGCTTGGCAAAATAAGTGGCAAAAACTAGGTTAGGGATTAGGTGTGGCTAGGTTATGAAATCAACTTTTAGCTCTTCTGCCTAAGGCTGCTCCTCTTGATCCCACCCAGCTTGGCACAGGGGTGAGGTTGGTGCCAGGAGATATACTGGGATGGATGGAGAGATGGCATAATTAGGGAAAGTGAAGCTCAGAGAGGGAATAGGTATAGTCCAGGAATACATTGAGGAATAGGCCAACTCTAGGAAACAGAAACATGTAGTAACAGGGTAAAATCTTGGTCCAGGGAAAGATTTAGGGAGTGGGAATAACCTTCTAAAAGCTTTTCTCCCTGCCACAGAAAACTTCCCCCAAACCTGAGGCCTCAACAGCCGACCAGTTTCCCCCAAAATTTGGGGAAAGAACTATAGGTTTAGCTTCTAAAGAAGCTATAATTCTAAAGAAGTATAGGCTTAGCTTCTAAACTCCCCCCCAAAATAACTTCCCCCTCCCACTCCCCAACCTCCTTAAGGAAAATGCCACACAAGGTGCTCTGACATCCATGGAAATTAAAGTCTTTCTTTCTGTCTAACCTAACTCTTTTCTCCTGCAGTGGAAACCCCCTCCTCTCTTATCCAGTTTGCTTCTCCTATAAAAGAGAGATCCTACAAGAAGCCTAAACTTGTATCATGATCTCAATATAGGTATACCTTGGAGATATTGCAGGGTCAGTTCCAGACCACAGCAATAAAGCCAATAATGCAATAAAACCAGTCACATGAATTTTTTGGTTTCCCAGTGAATGTAAAAGTTATGTTTACACTATACTGTAGTCTATTAAGTGTGCAATAGTATTATGTCTGAGAAAACAATGTACATACTTAATTTAAAAATACTTTATTGCTAAAAAATGCTAGCCATCATCTGAGGCTTCAGCGAGTCACAATCTTTTTGCTGGTGGAGGGTCTTGCCTCGATGTTGATGACTGCTGACTGAGTAGGGTGGTGGTTGTGAAAGGCTGGGATGGCTCTGGCAATTTCTTACAATAAGACAACAATGAAGTTTGCCACATCTATTGACTCTTTCTTTTGCTTATACACTTAGAAGCCATTGTAGGCTTATTAATTGGCCTAATTCCAAAATATTGTTGTGTCTCAGGGAAAAGGGAGCCTGAGGAGAAGGAGAGAGACAGGGACAGGCTGACAGTGGAGCAGTCAGAATACATACAACCTTAATTAAGTTTGCTGTCTTATAAGGGCCTGGTTTGTGGTGCCCCGAAACAATTACAATAGTAACATCAAAGATCACTGATCACAGATCACCATAACAGACAGAATAATAATAATGAAAAATTTGAAATATTGCAAGAATTATCAAAATGTGATGCAGAGACACGTCATGAGCACATGCTGTCGGAAAAATGGCGCCAATAGACTTACTTGATGCAGGATTGCCATAAACTTTCAATTTGTAAAAAAACAACAACAAAAGCAAATCTGCAAAGTGCAATAAAGCAAAGCATAATAAGATGAGGTGTGCCTGTATGTCCTCTCCTTATTCCCACCCCTATTTTCTTCTTAAGTCTAGACAATATCTATTCCTATCACTGTTTCTCTTCACAGTCTGGCTCCCAAACATTTATACCATAAAGACTACTCCCCTCCCTTTATCTGGGTACATCCATACTCTCCCAGCTCCAGGTAGGGATACAAGATAAGGAGAAATCATGAGCTTGGGACTAGGATGACAGGTGATGCTATTATGTATCATTCTATATTATTCCCATATGGAATGGTAATGAGGCAGAGGGAAGAATAAGGTATCTAGTGAAAACAGAACTGGACTTAGAGTTCTACCAGGTTTGAGACCGATTCCTTTGAAGCATCTAGGTGGCATGGTGGATAGAGTGATGGGCTTGGAGTAAGGAATACTTGAGTTCAAATCCTACCTCAGATACTTTTTAATTGTGTGACCCTGAGCAAGTCAATTAATCTCACTCAGCCTCAGTTTCTCTCATCTGTAAAATGGGGATCATAATAGCACCCACCTTACAGGGTTGTTGGGAGGACAAAATCAGACTATGTGTAAAGTGGTTTGCAAAATTTAAAATGCTATATAGATGTTAGTGATTATTATTTTTCCATTTACTAGCTCTGTGACCTTGGCCAAACCACAAAATATCTCTAGGTTTTAGTTTCTTTATTTGTAAAGTGAGGCCCAGACCAGAGCATAGCCTTCCAGTTACGAAGCCCTGTGAACTTCTTAAAAAGAAGGAAGGAAGGAAAGAAGGAAAGGAGGAGGAAAGAAGGAAGGAAGGAAGCAAGGAAAGAAGGAAGGAAGGATGGAAGGAAAGAAGGGAGGAAGGGAGGGAAGGAGGAAGGGGTACCTGCTTGCATGGGTGCTTAGGGCCCCATCTCCTCTGCTTCCTTCAAGCCACCTGTTACCCCCTGACTGCTCTCTTTCTCTAGCTCAGTAACAACACAACTGTTGGCCAAGGTGTCACCATAGAGCTCTTCTTGACCCTGCAGCTGGTCCTCTGTATCTTTGCCTCCACTGACGACCGTCGAGAGGACAACGTTGGCTCTCCAGCCCTCTCCATCGGCTTCTCAGTGGCCTTGGGCCACTTGCTGGGAGTAAGTCATAACCCAGTTCAGGCCTCCTGAGAGAGGGGACACCCTTCCCAAGGAGAAGACACGAATCCCACTGCCATCCCTTAATGTGTACCATGTCCCTCTCACTACCAATTCCCTGGTAAGACATAAAAAGGATGATTTCAGAATACCTGGCATTTATACGTTGCACTTTAAGGTTACCATTGGATCCTCATAACAGACCTTCCGAGGAGGGCAGTGTAGTGCCCACTTTACAGTGACATATGGTTTGGAGCAGGGGTAGGTGGGAGTCACATGAGTATTGCACATGTTGAAGGTGGAATTAAAACCTAGGTCTCTCCTCTCTAGAAGTTCAGGCCTCTGTACACTCCAGCTCCCATACAGCAGCTGATCTCATATGGTGAAATCTTCATCCTTTCTTCTGCCCTCTATGGATGCATACCTCTGCCTAGGCTATGTGGAGGCAAAGTGATGGTAGGGGTAGCTGTACAGGGGAGGAGGGAGCATACCAGCAATGAGGAATCCAGGAAACCCTGAGTGAGGCTTGGACACAAAGTGAAATCCTCAGTTTTGCTGCCTCAAATCCTGCTCCCGCCTTACTGAGGATTCTCCATGATCTTTTTCTCTCCCAGATCAACTATACTGGCTGTTCCATGAATCCAGCCCGTTCTCTGGGACCTGCTGTCGTCGTGGGCAAGTTTGATGACCACTGGGTAAGAGATGAAACCCTCTCCCCTCCCCACAAAAGATCCTAGAGGGAGACAGAGGGCCAGTATGTGGGAATTTCCCTTCTGGGAAAGGGGAATTGGTTCAGTGTTAAAGGATTAATTTCATAGGGATTTCCCAAAGAAATAGGATTCAACTACTCCCCACCACCAAAATGGTAGAGTCTGCAGACTCCCCAAGGGGCTTTGATGGTTCTTGAAGGTAGAACCAAGTCAGGCCAAGTCAGAGGTAAGGAAGATCCAAGATGTTCTAGGATTCCTATAATTCCCCTTGGAAATGGCTTTGAATCACAGAACTACCTCCTTCTGTTGGTTCTACCTCCTAAACCCTCTCTTTTCTCCATCTTCTCCTAGGTCTTCTGGGTTGGACCTCTGGTTGGTGCCATCCTGGGCTCACTCATCTACAATTACCTCCTATTCCCTCATGCTAAAAGCCTCTCAGAAAGGTTGGCCACTCTGAAGGGGAAAGAGCCAGATGTCGACTGGGAGGAAAGGGAAGTGAGGAGGAGGCAGTCTGTGGAACTCCACTCCCCCCAGAGCCTGCCTCGAGGCAGCAAAGCCTGATGATGTTCCTTTGGCCCCACACCAGGCCCTCTGGGGCAAAGAGAATGAACCCCAGAGATAGAGAAGCTAGGGGAACCTGGAGCTGTTGACTGTGGGGGTCAGAGCTTATGCCCTGGACTGGACGGGGTCTCCCACCCACACACACACTACTGTGCCTCTCTTCCATATCCGGACAGGAGACAACCTGCCTGTTCCCACCTACATTCTCATCCTTCCAAGGATGGAAGTTGGCCCCAGTACAGGATCCGAAACAGGTTCCTGTACCTGTGATGCAGTGGGTGACCCCTGCACAGGATACATATTGGGGGGAGGGGAGCAGCAGGTACTGGTAGGTGTAAGAAGAAGGACTGGGGCAAGGGATGAGGTCAGCAGACAGAAGCAGCAAGAGCTGCTGAGCTATTATGAAGAAGGAACTTGGTAGATTCCCTCACTTGACCCTGGAAGGCAGAATCAACTCCCACCTATTTCTATAACTCCCCCTGCTTTCCTTACAATGGCTGAGAACCTACAGATCCACCTCCTTGCCTCAATTCTCTAAACATTTAAATTCCCTTAACTAGAGCTAAGAGCTGAAGGATAGAGGGATATTAGAAGATCAGTCACTCCATGCCAGTGGGTTTGTGTACCTGCGGTTATGTGTGTTCATATGTGTCAATGTATGTGTTTGCATGTGCAGATTACTTATTAGTGTGTATTTGTATTTGCATGGGCACGTTGCTGTGTTCATACATGAATACGTGTTTGTACACGTGACTGTGTTGTTCTATATGTATATATTACTGTGAGTGTGTGTGTGCACACAGGCATATTTGGGTGTGTCTAGGAGTAAGTACACATTCTTGATTGTGTGTCTTTGAGGGTAAATGTCAGAGACCCAGTCACGAGTGTCTGCTTCCAGAAGCATCTGTGAATAGGCCTGAGCCAAGGACCCCTCCTTCTTTCCTTGACTTGTCTTACTTCCCCTGGTATTGCCAAACCTTTGACCATTTTCTTGGGTTCACACCGATCCTCTGCAATAAACCAGATTCCCCAGCCTAGAACCCTTTGGTGTTTTATGTCATCTAAACAGAGGCACCTGCTAGAAGCTAAATAAGTTGATGCTGAGTGGGGTGGATGAGGCAGGAAGAAGAAAGACCAAGAAGGTGGGACAGTTAGAGATCTACTTGGGGAAGAGGGCAGGAAGGAGTGAATCCACTGAGAACTGAAATAAAGTGGAGGAGGGCCCTCAATTTCCCTAGAAGATTCTTCTGACTTGTCCCAGGTCCCAAACATGAACCTGTTGGGCTGGGTCACCCACCTGCTGGAACTTCTGGTCCAGGCTCCTGAGAGCCCAACCACAAAGCAGGCACTCAGCCAGCACATGGAGCTTTCTTCCCTGAACCTGGCCCCCTGAGCACAGAGAGACCCTGGGAGGAGGTGAAGGTGAGATGGAAAGGGGAGGAGACTAAGAATATCCCAGACTCCTGGGTCCCAGGCCTTCCCTTTCCCCTGCACTTGGAAGTCAGCTCCATTTAAGGGGTTAGATGGAAGCTTTTCCTGAGGAGTAGGGTATGCTTGGATACACAAGTGTGTTCATCACCTAAGTCCCCATCCCCAGAGATGAAACTCGAGTATCAGTGAGAACAAAGGCATTTTTTTGTGGCCCCTCGGGCTTTGTCTTGGGGGAGGGAGGGTAGTGGTGAAGAAGGGGGAGGGAAGCTTTGCAAGGAGACACTTCTTGAAAGCCGACACTCATTTCACAAGGAAGCCCTGCGGCCCAGAGCACACTCTCCTGTTATGCAGAAGCCCTGGCACCATGCACCCATCTCTACCTACCCCTTCCATGCCCCAAACACTTAGCCTTCCACACATGAGCCCAGTGGCCCTTCTCACCCAGCAATGTCTTCTGCTCCTATCTCTCCCCACCTCAATCTCTCTCTTTCTTCTCCCCATCTCCCCAGGCTCTCCCCATTTCTCAAGAGAAAGCGCATCATGGCAAGGGCCTCATTCTCAATGATCATCTTCTGAGGCCAGGACTGAGATCTTATTTGAGGTGGAGAGAGGAAGGGAAAAGACTCAGAGGTCCTGGGGTCCAAGGTATAGCAAGGTAGCTGTTGTTCTGTGTATATTTAACTCCCATTTGCCCCTTAGACTCTCCATTCGCAGGCTCATGGCTCTAGAGCTGGTAGGAGCTTCGGAGAACATCTAGTCCAAACTCTGCATTTTACAGATGAGGAAAATGGGGCCCACTGACTTGCCCATGGTCAAAAAAGCCTCAGAAAAGGGGTTTGACCTCAAGTCTCTGACTCCAAAGGCAATGTTATTTCCATTGTATGACCCCGCCTCCCTAATTTCAGTCAGGCCAATGTGCTGATCCCCTCTCACTCACATTTTGACCTTTGTCTGGCCTTTGATCTGCCCACAGGCTATTTCTATCCCCTAGTTATTAGATGTTCTTACCTCTTCTCCTGACCATACCCTTCCTACCCATTCTGTTCCACCTTCCTAAGATTTCCTGATTAACCCTCACCTCACTCTGCTCATTTTCCCCCCTCTGTAACCTTAGGTCAATTAACTTCTTAGGGCCTCAGTTTCCTTCTCACATTTGTCAAATAAAAAGGTTGGACTAGATCACTTCCAAGGCTCCTTCTAGGTATGATAGACTGAGATTCCTTCTCTCTCTGGAAATACCTGCCCTCCCTCAGAGTCCAATAAAGGACTCTGATCATCAGGGATCCTTAAGACAAGATGAAAATAATGACCTGATTAGTGGCTCCTCACATGCTAAGTACAGCGGGTTTACACACACACACACACACACACACACACACACACACACACACACAGAGAGAGAGAGAGAGAGAGAGAGAGAGAGAGAGAGAGAGAGAGAGAAAGGACTGCCCAGGGGCAGAGATGGGGAGACATACCCTCTGGTTCTCAGCTATCTCAACAGTCAAGGCCCCATATGAATTTAAATCCCTTGGACTGAGTGAGGTCAAGTAGAAGTCAGTGTGATCTCATCTTACACCTGGTATTGGGTGTGCTGCCTAATTTGCTGAGTAACTGAATAGTTCTAAGAAGGCAGTGAGGTCTAGATGTTCTTCCCTTGGGGCTCCCAACCCTACTGGGTTCCAGGCGTCCTGTCCTTGGGGCCACCAAATTGATGGGGACTCTCCTAGGTGCTGACACAGAGCAAACACCAAGTTGGATCCAAGCCTAACTGATGCTCCCACCCCTCCTTCCCAGGAAGTGGCCCTTACCTCTATTCCATTGACCAGGTCAGGAGACAAGTAGGAAATCAGAGGTTAAAGCCAGGAGCACAGAGTACTAAAATTAGCGGTCATCTAATTCAACCCATCTTTGAAGCACAAATCCTCTCAGGAATCAGGAATCCTCAACTCCCCAATTCCTCTTGTAAGCAACACTATATTGAAACTAGGGAAGACCTTTAGTCAGGTGGGGGTGGGGTGAGGCAAGAGCTAATCTGGCTCCTCTCCATCCCCCTCACAATCCCCGAAACAGGCCAGCTGTTCTCACTGTACTCCAGGTCATTTAGAATTCTCTGAACTCCTTTCTTTTCTCTTCCCCCCCCCCTTCTCTTCCCTCCTCTTCTCTTCCTCAGGGTCAGGCATATCACAGACAAAGGATCACCTGACCACAGCTTAAAGACTGTTTCCCTCCCCAAAGTAAACTACCAACCAACGGAGATGGGAGGGGCACAAATCTGGGCACAGAGTTCAGACCTATACATAAGAAGTGTATCACAAAAGTGTGAATTCAATATTGAATTGTTGGGAAGAGAGATAGAAGTAAGAAGGGGCCAGGAGTCTATGGAGGCCCTGGAGCCTAAGGAGTCCCCTAAAACATGCCCTGCCCCATTTTCCAGGGCAACCCAGAATCACCCTGACCTGAAAACTCCTTGTATGCACAATCATTCAGTCAACAAACGTTTATTAAATACCTACTGTATGTCAGGCACCTGACTAAATTCTGTGGATACACAGAAAGGGAAGGGGGAAAAAATCGGTGCTCTTAAGGAATACAAGTCTAACAAAAGAGCTAACATGTGGATGACTACATACAAATAAGATACAGACAGAATAAATTGGAGATAATCTCAGAGAGAAGGTGCTAGCATTTAGGGGCTCAGCAATGGCTTCTTGTACAAAGTGGGGTCTGAACTGAGACCTGACAGAAGCCAGAGAGGCCAGAGACAGAGATGAGGAGGAGAGCCCTGTCAGTGATACTGGAGCTGGCCGAGGAGGAGGAAATGAGGTCTCTTCTTTGAGGAAGCACTCACTTTGACAGGGAAAACAGGCTGGACGTCTACCTGGGACACAGACAGACACACAGATGTGAAACCCAGCAAAGATTGGGGTACAGTGTTGAATATTAGCATGCTGGCTGACGATTATGGGAGGTGAAATTGACCGGGTAATGACCAGAAGGGTCTGTTCCTTTATGTACCTACAAGTGTTTTCAGTCATCATTTGAGTCCTTTCATGTGTTTATGGCACCTCCCCCAACTAGATTATTAATTCTTTGAGGTCAACTGGCCCCTTTCTTTTATCTGTATTTCATTCCCTAATCTGAGCATTTAGAGGGTTGGGCTTGGAGTTAGGTAGATCTGAGTTCAATATGGGCCTCACACACTCACTATCTGTTGCGACCCTGGCCAAGTCACCTAATTTCTGCTTGCCTCAGTTTCCTTATCTGTAAAATGGTGATAAAATAATAGCCCCTATGTCACAGAGTTGTTGTGAGGATCAAATAATATTGGTAAAGTACCCAGCACAGTGCCTGGCACATAGTAGGTACTTAATAAAAGCTTTTTCCCTTCCCCACTCATAGCAAGCCCTTGATAGATGCCTTCTGATCCACTGATGAATGTTGGTCCTGCTCCCAACTTAGAAAAGTTCAGTCCACCTGGGTCACTTGCCAATTTGCTGATTGAATGTCCTACCACAGCAGGGGAGGCCTGACCTCATTACTATACTCTCCAAATTCTGTGGCCTGGTTGGCATTTCAAAGAGAAGGCATAAAGGCATGTAAGGGCATAGAGTGGGCACAGAATAGATACCAGTCCTAGACGGAACCAGAAGCAGAGGCAGAGATGGGGAGCTGGAGGAGTCTCCTCTCCTCCTGCATCTATCACTAGAAACAGACACTCCTTGAATCCCTAGAGGCCTAAGGAAGAGCTGAGCACTTATTACCATGCCCTTGTGGCTTTTCCTTACCACATCCACCATTAGAACTCAGGGCCCCCCAGCTCCCAGTTCCCTGCTAAGTTGCAGTATGTTCTCAGACAAATTACTTACCCTCTCTGGGCTTCAGTTTCCTCACCTGTAAAATGAGACAGTTGTACCAGGTGGTATTTTGGATATCTGCCAACTCTGAAATTCTACTTCTAATTGTAGTCGAGTAATACAGTTGGTCTATTGTACATGCTGGATAGTAGGGGGAGGGAGAAAAGGCCTGAAAGAGAGGGAGAGAACAGTAATGGAATAGAGTCCAGAGTCCAAAAAAGTTCTGATCTTGGCTTCTCCACTTACTGGCTACGTGACCCCAGGTAAGTCATATTCCTCATCTGGACCTCAGAGGGTGGAACTAAAGGATGCTTGAGATTTCTTACAGTTCTAACATTATGTGATGCACACTGAGATAATCAGAAGCCTTCCAATCCTACTAACAAGGATACCTCCTATCCCATTCCAGATAAAGAGGCCTTTGGAACTGGACTGGGCTGGGCTGGGCAGGACACATTGCAGAGGGCTGTAAAGACCTCAGAAAGATAGCAGAGCTTGGTTCTAAGGTGGATCTCCACTTGGAATCATAATATTGTATGAACTTTCCCCAGGAGACACAGGCCCTAAATCTCTACAGAAGGGACTGATTTCATTTTTGTCTTTGTTCTCCTCAGCACCTAGCATAGTGCCTCACGTATAGTAGGTATTTCATAAACACTGGTTGAACTGAATTGGATTGAAGCAAAGAGTACCCTTGAAGTGAGAGGATTCCAGGCCCAGGAGGTTTTACCTACTACTGATATCTCACTATGTCACCATAAGAAATCAGCTCGTCTTTTCTTCTTCTCTCCTGATTTACTCTAGAACAGGGGTGGAGAGCCTTCAAACTCAAGGCCACACATGGCCCTCTGGTCCTCAAGTTGAGGCCCTTTGATTGCATCCAAACTTTTTTTATTTGGATGCAATCAAAGGACTTCAACTTGATGGTCTAGAGGGCCACATGTAGCCTCGAGGCTGCAGGTTCCTGTCCCCTGCCCTAGAACATAAGGGAGACAACCCCATAGGATAGAGATCAAATGATTCTCATCTTTCTTCTTCTCCAGGGATTCTCTTATTTTTACCTCCCCTGGAGGTAAGACATGCCCTAGAGCCTTTCCCATATGCCTACCCTGAGGAAAACAAACAGGGTGAGAAAGACAGAGGAGAGGGGGGGAGGAGAGAAGAGAAAGGAGAAAGTTTAGAGAATTCTGAATGACCTGGAGTACAAGGAGAACAGCTGGCCTGTTTAGGGGCTTGTGAGGTGGATGGAGAGGAAGTGGAGATTGGCAGAGTGGGATTAGCTACCACCTCTTCCCCCTACGCTTTGCCTCACCTGACTAAGGGTCTCCCCTAGTTCCAAAATGGTGCTGCTTACAGGAGGAACTGGAGGAGCTGAAGATTCCCGATTCCTGAGGATTCCTGCTTTGAGATCAAGAATGGCAAATACTTCCAGCAATTGAAAATGAACTTTGATGTCCCAATGACCTCTATAACCTTCTTGAGACTGGCTGTTGGCTTTCCCAGTCAGTCTCTTGGCTCCAGGAGGGGTGACTGGGAAGTGGGGGTGGGGAAGGAAGAAGCATGAGCCGGAAATGCCAGGAGACTAGAAACAATAGTGGGGTTTCATGGGCCAGTGTTTTCCTTGGCCTTTTCTCTGCTGCATGTTTACTTCCAGGCTCCTCCCCTCCCCCTGGCCTCCCTCTCTCCCTCCCTAAAATGCTTTTCTCCATCCTCACTCCCAGCCCCCATCTGTACACTGGCCAGAAAGTCAGTAGTCAACCAAGGAAACCTGTTTCCTCACCCTACCTCTACTCCCTCTGCCAAGGCTGGCCCTCTTTCCTTTCCAAGCTCCAATTTACAACTGAGGGGGGTAGCCTCGTTTGTCTGCATCATACTGTCCCCCATACTGAGGTCACCAGATGCAAGAGGGTAACAGAGATGAGAGTTAGCTCAGACCACAATCCACCATGAAGTCATTGAGAGAGTGTGGTTAGAATGAGAAGACTCCCATCAACAACAACAGCTAAAGGAACCACACACCAGCCCAGGGCTCTGGGGCCTATCCTTCCCAACACTCCATTCCTGGTTGAATTCCCTCACCCCCTTTCTCTAAACACTAGTGAACAAGGCACACACACTAGAGCCTCATTCCCCACATGCCTGACCCTAGGCAAGGAAGAGGGAAGAAAGCAGGAGGAAAAGAAAATGGGGAAAGGAATGATGGGGGGGAGGGGAACATATGGTAATCCTAACATTCATAGGGGGCTGTGAAAAAGCCTATCCTTTGGGAGAATTTAGAGGAGGGGAGCTATTGAGAATTTGAAATTGGTGGAGTGGGAAAGATGGGAGAAGACCAGAAGAGACAGAAAGAAACAGTGTGAGAGGGGAGAAATGAGAAAAAAGGGAATAACCAGAGAGAGATGGGAAGAAAGGGAAGAGGGACTCAGGCAAGGGAATAACAAGAGATTAGCAACTGACAGAGAGAAAAGGAAACTGAGAAGGAGAATAAGGGAGAGGAAGAAAGGAGGAGGGAAGCTGAGAGGGAGATTTAAGGTAAGAGAGAAAGGGAGAAGGGAGAGTAGGCTGTGGAAGCCGGTAGCCAACCAAGGGCACCCCTTCCTTCCCATTAAAAGAGGAAGAATCTGAGTAGACTGAGAAACTGAGTAATAACTCAGATTTAAGGCTTGAGCTGTCAATTTCCTTACAATGAGCCTCTGAAGCAGATAGTATGAGAATTACTATCCCCATCTTACAGATGAGGAAACTGAGGCTCAGAGCAGTAAGTGGCTTGTCTACAGTCACTTGGTGACAGATGGAGATAACAGCCAGGATTTAAATTCACAGCCTCCAGACTCTTTCTACTAAGGCCTCTCCAAGGGGAAAAATAGAGGGAAGAAACTACCGGACTAAGAGGGAAAAAACGGAAACCAGGAAGAGAAGAAAAACGAGTCCAAAATAAGAAGAGGCTGAAGGTGGGGAGGGAGACAGGTCCAGGCATGGACAGGGTCACTCAGGCCAGTAGTAAAATCTGGATCCAAACCCAGGCAGGGTCCAGTCCCGCTGCTTCCCCTCCATCTGTTCTTAGACAAACAAAAGCAAAACAAAAAACCACTCACATTGGGGTCCACACAGACATTCACTCATTCACACACACAGTGATGAAGTCTCCCCATCTCTACCCTCCAAGGCTCCTTCCTCTAAACCCTACTCAAAAGCAGAACAATTAAACCATCAAGGTCACCCTTCCTCTCCCATTCCCTCCCCTCTATGAGCCCTCCCCTTTCCTGGATGAAAAGGAGACTGAGGGAGAGAAAAGGCCACCCCACCCCCACCCCCAGCGAATAGTGGAAAAGAACTCGAATGTCCTGACTTTAGTCCCACCCCACCCTTGAAGGTGGGAAGGGAGAATCAGGATTGGAAGCAACTGGCACTGGTCCCTTTCCTACCATCCATGGGGGAGGCAGGGGAACCACCTCAAGTCCATACCTTATTAGGGAAGCCAAACGCTCCCATGGGGTTAACAGCTCTCCTCCTCGTGGGACAAAGGGCCCTATTTAGTCAGCACACCATAGGGAGGTAGACTTGCCAAGTAGCTGGTGGGCACAGTGCCCAATCTTGCCAGTGTGCCCTCATGCCAATTTCAACCCCTAGTAGGAAAAAAAAAAACTGTTGAGGCTCCAATGATTGCCCTTCCCATACCTAGAGTGGGACAGAGAGGCAAGGAAAGACAGGGATCCCAGGGGCCTGCAAAAGGCAAGGGGTCTGGATGCCAACTGGGCCAGAATGACTGTCTCTGCTCACTCCTGAGCCAACCCAGGCAGGTGAGATGATTGGGAAGCACAGGATGCCTGAATCCTGAGGGAGAGGAGCCCAGGAGTGTGCTGCCGTATGAAAAGGAGCCAAGCTGAAGAGAGATTGCAGAGGAGAAAGATTGAGATTGATGGAGGATGCTGATAATAAACAGGTAGAGAAACTAGACAGAGAAATCAAGGAGAGCAGAGAGGAAGGGTAAAAGAAAGGCTGATGTAGAAAGAGGAGACTGAAGATAAAGGGGGAAGGAGTAAAGGGGAAAGAAGAGGAGGGAAAGGATTAGCCCCAAAGTGGAGTCTGGAGGGTGGGGAGAGAGCCCCACACCCCACTTATACAATCCCATGTGTAACTTAGCAAGACTGGTCACCAGATCCCTGTCAGTGGTGGATGGGTGAAAGCTGTCTCTGCGTCCAGGCAGGTGGGAGGGAGCTAGCTAGGAGCCAGCCCTGAATGGAAACTTTTCCCCCCATTCACAGCCCCAGGGTGGAGGAGCCGCCCAGTTCTACCACCCCACCCCACCCCCTTACCCCCTACCTGGACTCCTGCCTCCTATATATCCCTCTCCTCCTCCTCCTCCTCCAGTACCAAACAACCAGGAGGCAGAAAGAGGGACTGAGAGACCTGGCAGGCTGGATTCAGCATAGCAACAGAAGGACACTGACCCCACACCAGTGACGCCCCTCAGGACTGCCAGGGAGGGTGCCTTTAGCCACCATGAAGAAAGAGGTGTGCTCTGTGGCATTCCTGAAGGCTGTGTTTGCTGAGTTCCTCGCCACCCTCATCTTTGTCTTCTTCGGCTTGGGCTCAGCCCTGAAGTGGCCCTCAGCACTACCCAGTATCCTACAGATCTCCTTGGCATTCGGCTTGGCTATTGGCACCCTGGCCCAGGCCTTGGGTCCTGTGAGTGGTGGGCACATTAACCCTGCCATCACACTGGCCCTCTTTGTGGGCAACCAGATCTCTCTGTTCCGAACTGTTTTCTATGTGGTCGCTCAGCTGGTGGGTGCCATTGCTGGTGCTGGCATCCTTTATGGACTCACCCCTCTCAATGCCCGAGGCAATCTAGCTGTCAATGCTGTGAGTCTCTGGCCTAGAGCCAATTGAATTCTTGGGGGGGGGATAGGAAAGAGGTGTTGGGGGAGGGAAGTATCAAATCATGGAGACTTTCTCTCCACCCCCTTCCCCAGAGGGGGCTTCTGGCTTTAGTCACTAACATAGGCCTCAGTTTCCCATTTAGGAAATGGATAGGAGGGTTGCCATTGTTGAGAGGCGGAATGAGGGACCTCAACCTGTGCCAATAGATCTTTGGTCAAGCTCCTGCCCCCAAGCCCGCTACACCCTTTCCATATGTCCTCTTCTCTCCTCTTCTCTCTCTTCTCTTCTCTTCTCTTCTCTTCTCTTCTCTTCTCTTCTCTTCTCTTCTCTTCTCTTCTCTTCTCTTCTCTTCTCTTCTTCTCTTCTCTTCTCTTCTCTCCTCTTCTCTTGTCTCCTCTCCTCTTGTCTCCTCTCCTCTTCTCACTTCTGTCCTGTTCTGTTCTTGTAACTGCTCTTTTTATTTCTTTTCCTCTGCCATCTCCTTCCCTTTCAACCCCATGTCCTTGCCCACATCCTTCATTCATACTTTTCTTAGCCCCAAATTTCCAGACTCTGTTCTTGGATACCGTGCTCTTTCTGCTCCCCTTCCCTTCCCCCCAACACCTCATCCCCAGCAGTCCTGATAGAAGCCTTTTTCCCTAACCTCAAATCTGGCCCATGATGTCCCTTACAGTCTGGACTCATTAATCCATTAGTTGAATGCAAAGGAGGATTTTGTTGGCTATTGTGAGGCAGTCTGCCCCACTGGAGAGACAGGTTTGGGGTTGGCACTGGCATTTGGCCAGGAATGGGTGTGGGAAAGAGGGGGATAGTTGGGCAGCTCCTCACAGAGGGGGAGAGGAAACTAAGTACACTTGGAAGGACAAGGTTCTCCCCTAAATAAATCATTCTGGATTTAACCAGGACAGAGCTGTCCAGAGTACATATGGAACCTATCAGAGGCTCTGTTCCAAGGCCCCAAGACTTTTTATGATCAAATGAGACTATATTTGTAAAGTGCTTAGCACAGTGCCTGGCACATGGAAGGCATTTAATGAATACTTGTTCCCTCTCTCCCTACATAATCTTAGTGAATGACTACATCTACTCATAATTTGGGGTGCTCTGCAATCTACCTGTAAGTAGGATCCCTGAACAGAAGATAAAGCTTGTCTGGTTTGGGGGCGGGTGGCAATCCAAGCCATTTTTCAAGGCTGATATTCAGCTAACATCTCTTAGCCTAAGGTCTCAGGCAGAGGCAGAGAGCAAAGAAGGTGGAAAATAAACTCATCAATGCAACCATGATAAATGAAGTCCATTCAGTGACCCCCTCACAACTTCCCTCCTCACCTGCAGCTCAACAACAACACAACTCCGGGCCAGGCGGTGGTGGTGGAGATGATCCTGACCTTCCAGCTGGCTCTCTGTATCTTCTCCTCCACTGACACCCGACGCACTGACCCTGTGGGCTCCCCCGCCCTCTCCATTGGCCTGTCTGTCACATTGGGACACCTGGTTGGGGTGAGCAAACCACCCTCAAGGACTCAGCTCTATTTTGAAGACAGGGTGGAGATAACAATGAAAGTGAGAGGAGTGCCCACTGCATAGGAAGAAGATGGGTGTCCCATTGGCAGTGCCCCTTGGTCCCAGACTTTGGGAGAGCCAAGGGGCTCAAGGGACTGGTGAACAGTCCCTTTTCTAGACCCAGTTTTACCTGAGATTCTGGTTTATCTTTGAGTGTTCCAAGACCCAGCTCTGATCTTGTCCCTCTAGAAACTCACAGGATATGTTTGAAGGGGGATGGAAGTTGGATAAGAGGGAAGAATCAAAAATCAAGTTAGAAGAATTAATTAATCCAGGATTAACTAGACAGGTTGGTAAAGTGAAAAGAGCACTGAGTTGAGAATTAGGAAAATTAGGGTCAGTTTCCTCATCTGACAAATAAAAGGACTGGATTACATGGCAAATTTTCTTTGTCCCCTCAAATTCCATCTCACTGTCCATGACTGGCTGAGGGCAGGGAAGGGAGAGAAGCCAAGGGTGAAAAGAAGAAAAATCAAATTAGGGTGGGAAATCACTGTGGTTGCAATCCTCTCTTCCACAGATCTATTTCACAGGGTGCTCCATGAACCCTGCTCGATCTTTTGGCCCAGCTGTCATCATGAAGAGATTCAGTCCAGCTCACTGGGTGAGACAACCAACCCCTTACCCCTAAACCACTGGGATTAAATAGCTGGCTGTACAGGGGTCTTTCCCTTCCCCCTGAATGTGGGGGAGGGCTGGTCATGAGAGTTTAGAATGGAGGTGTGGATTGGTAGGAAGGAGCTAACTTGTTGGCAAATTATACGGACTGCCCCCGGGTCAGGGGGAGGGAGGAGGATTTGTGTATTCAGTTTTTCTTAAAGGCATTCATGGCCTGTCCTGGGTGGGGCAGGGTGGGGTGGGGGCTGGGTTGTGGAATCTGCCTCTGGTGATCCTGGAGAACAAAATCTGGAGATTTTGTGTAACCAGGCCCTTCTGGGTAGATTTTTTAGTATTTGGGCTTGAAGTGTTTGAGCTTCTATGACCTATCCCTGTGACTGTCTCCACCAGGTGTTCTGGGTAGGGCCTATCACAGGGGCTGTCCTGGCTTCCATCCTATACTTCTACCTGCTGGTACCTAACTCCATGAGTCTGAGTGACCGCATCGCCATTGTTAAGGGTACATATGAGCCCGAGGAAGACTGGGAAGAGCATCGGGAGGAACGGAAGAAGACTATGGAGCTCACCTGTCATTGACATACACCTGGCCGTGTGGGGAGAGACAGTGCTTTATTCCCATAAAGCATCCAGGGGGAAAATGGACAAAAACAGCAAAGTTTCCTTCTTCCACAGACGGGTATTCTGGGCTAGGGAATCAGTCTCCATGGTTACCCAGTTAGTGCTGGGAGCTAGGACCTGCTCCTGGGTGGTGATGGAACTATGAGGGAAAGGGACCTGTCTATGAAGAGTTTTCTCTCAGGGATGGGCAGACACGGACAGGCACCAGAGCTTGGACCTCAGAAATTATACTGGAACCCAATAGTAGGGCCTAGAGTCTAGAACCTGTGGAACCCAGAACCTAGAACCCAGCCTACCGTGTATTCTACCAAACAGGGCCAAATTCTATAATCAGTACTCTGGCCTGGGCCCAACTCCTCACCAGTTCTGCCTCAAAGCCAGAGAGACCTGAATCCCAAGGAATGGCAAGGACTCTCCCTTCCTCCCTATCCAGGCTCCATAGCTCCTCTAGGACAGACAGACAGCTTCACTGAAAGACACCTTATTTATTTTTAATCAACTAGGCCAAGGGGTAGACTGGGGTTGTATAGTGGTATTTGGGGGAGGGCTGTTCCATCCTCCAATAAATCATTAATAATCCTGATCTGTCTTTTCTATCTTTCCCTATTTTTACTTAGTTTTTTTTTTTAATTTTGGAGACAATGGAGGTTAAATAACTTGCCCAGGGCTAGTAAGTGTCTGAGGTTGGATTTGAACTCTGGTCCTCCTGACTCCAGAGCCAGTGCTCTATCCACTGTACCACCTAGCTGCCCCCTATTTAAACCCATTTTTCCCTGAGAGAGAAAGGACAAGATATCTCCTTCTTAGACAGATGAGGGGCGGGGAGGGAAGAATATAGGTATTTATATGGTATGTGCCAGGCACTGTACTAAATGGTTTATAAATATTATCTCATTTGATTCTCACAGAAACCCTATGAGATAGGTGCCATTATTATCCCCATTTTTACGTTGAGGAAACTGAGGCAATCAAGAGTTAAGTTACTTGCCAAGGCTCACACAGCTAATTAGTGTCTAATGCTGGATTTGAACTCAAGTGTTCCTGACTCCAGACCCAGCAGGCTATCCATTGCACCACCAGCTGCAGCACCACCAGCTGACTCTGGCAGCTTTTCAAATAGCAAAACTAAAGACCAAGAGTATTAAAAGGTAGATCAATGAAGTAGACAGACAGACTAATACAGAAAAAAAATGCAAGACCTGAAAAGGCCCAGAGAAGACTGAGACGTTGAGAGAGACAGGGACAAAAGGACAGACACAGAAATAGAGACAGACCTAGAAAGAGAGATACAGTTAGGGGGCACATAAAGAGAAGATTTCAGAATTTCCAGATTGTTCCCTTCCCCACACCAACTTCCAATACCACTGAGTTCAGCCTTGGGGTGACTCCCTTCAAAGCCATCTCAAGTTTGCCACTTTCTAAAGGACTTGGCATTAGCCTTAGGGTATGCCAGGGCTGGGCAATCAAGGAGCAGGTAGCCATCAATTTAAGCAGCCCCTTGAGATGCCTGAGGAATGAGATGACTCCCAGGAATAAGAGACACTCCCTCGAATTGCTTGTTTTCTGGGTTTCTTCAACTGTTCTGGGGGCTCTCCCCATTTCAAGTTTTTATCATCAGTTTTGGATTCTGCTTGGTTCTCTCTCTTTGTGTCTATCAATGTTTCTATTTTTTCTATCATTCTGTTCTAGTGTCTCCTTGTTTTTTTTTTTGTCCCAGCCTCTCCTTTATACTGTTTCTCTGGGCCCTGTTTCAGTCTCTGAGTCTGTCTTTGTGTCTTTGTCTAGCTCTGTCTCCCTGCTACTTTGTCTCTCTGCCTCTCGGTCTCTCTCTCTCTCTCTCTCTCTCTCTCTCTCTCTCTCTCCCCCTCTCTGTTTATCTCTGTCTCTGTCTCCCTGCCTCTCTGTTTAGGTTTCTTTGTCCTCCCAGTTTCTGATTTAGACTCTCAGAGCCTTTCTATCTCTAACCAGGTCCATGCTGAAGGGCCACACTTATTATGCTGGTCTATGCAACTTGGCAGTCAGTGAGTTCCATCATCAGGCAGCTCAAACGCAGGTTAGCCCTAGGACAGGCAGCCTGTCCCCTTAATTCAGGGAAGGGAGTGAGACATAAAGTGATGAAGCCTTCGGAGCTGTATGGGCTAATGGAGAAGGGGGAAGAAAATGGAGAGGATACCAACAGAGGACCAAGAGGAAAATGAGATGTTCAGCCTGAGCCCAGACTAGCTCTCTCTTCCCCAACAAGGCTAAAGATAGTAAAACCTGAATTGGGGTAAGATGGGAAGAGGAAGGCAGGGAGCACATCTTACTAATAGTTTGGGCTTCAGCTATAGCCTTCAAGACTCAAGGTAGAGTCATAAGATCACAGACTTGGAGCTGGAAAGGACCTTAAAAATCATATAGTCCAAATCCCTCATTTTATATGCAACTGGTTCTCATATTCCCTTATCCTCTGTCTAAATTCCTACTTGCCCCAGGGCCCTGGGTTGATGCTAGTTTAGGGAACAGAGCACTGAGAGGAAAGCACGGCCATGTTTTCCCCTTGCCCTAACTGGGAAAAGAGTGGGACTGAGTCAAACTCCTGCTCGAGGCAGGACAATGCTTTGTTTGAGGACAGTGAGGTAGTGCTTCCTCAGAAAGCGCATGCTCTGGACAAGAAACTTTTATGGATAGGAGATGGGGAGTGAAACCTCTCCTTCCTTCTTTGCCCTACAGACACTTCCTGCCAAGCCATCCTGCACATAGTAGAGAGAGAGAGAGAGGAGAGAAAGAAAGAGAATGAGAGGGAGGAATGCATGTGCCTGTGTGTACACACACACACACACACACACACACACACACATACACTGCAGGACCTTAGGGCTTTGGTACTTGAGACTGAGAACTTCGAAGGGAGGGAGAATGGAGAGAGATACAAAGTGGTAGCCATGAATTGTGACTACAACTGAAGTCCGTCCTGGGAGCAGTGATGGGAGGGCTGAGGTTGGGCTGTAAGCTGAAGAGACCAAGGTGCAGGAAGGCATCCTAGGTCTGGAGAGTAGCCAGACATAGGCCAATACAGAGAGGTGAGTCCAAAAGGCATGGAGAAACAGACAGCTTTTGGAAAAACTCATCTGGTGCCTGGGAAGCGGGGAAACCAGTCTTATCTCTGGTAGACACCATTTCCCCTCTCCTGCAGGTTTGGAAGGAGTTTCTAGAACATATAAGAATGCTAAAAAACTATTTTCCCCCTCTTGTCTTCTTTCTGTGTTAAATAAATAAGCTGTGTGACTACAAATGCCTGTGTAATATAAATAAAGTCTACACATATATAGGAATCAAAACTGAGCTAAAAAAAAATTTCCAGGTATATATGGGAAGGGGTGGAGGGAGCCTAGACCTATTATATATTTTTCTAATTTAATAATCCTAAATAATATCAACCCTTAGCCTAGAATTCAGATAGGATTTCTTTCTTGCCCAGTAATTTGAAAACATAAAGCTTGGGGGCGGGGCAGGGGAGTGGTGAGGCTTGAACATGCGCACTAGAAGGAATCTTCTGCTCCTGTGTCAGAGAGACCTAGACAAGACCATTGAGTTGGTGGCTTGGATATAGTGCCATCTGGTGGGGGGAAATATTCTACTCTCTTGATGATTAACAAGGAGTCTATCTGTAAAGTTACATAAGGTAGGACACAAGCTGGCGTGGGCTGCTTGCAAGCCTGCAACTCCAAAATTTCACATGATATTTGCACCAAATACACCCACAGCCTACACCTGGGTTACATATAGATGAGGAACTGAGGCTCCTAGAAGTTAAATGATTCTTATAAGGTTGCACTCAAAACTAAGGTCCTCTGATTCCTGATTTAGAACTCTTTCCACTGCACCATACTAAATAAAGAAAAGCTAGTGATGGCAGGAGACGGGGGGAAGAGGGGAGAGAAGAGCCCAACTTTATAAGTAAGGGAAACCTGGTAAGAAGTTCTACTGGGAGCTTTCAAAGTGGAACCGGCTGGCCAGTCCTGCTTAAAGGCAAGGGAAAGAATGAAAGGTCATTTGTCTGAGCCTTGATTTTCCCAACGAGGCCCTTGACATAGATCCTTGGTGCATCATGACCTCACTGTCCTTTGCTCCAGTTTTCGACTAGGGAGTGAGGGAAGAAGGAAGTGTGGAAATGTTAGCCACCACGGAAGAAAGAAGGAAGACAGTAGGCTGGGCTTTTGACTACACTGGTGTAAGGAAGGCAGGAAAGGAATTTATCTCTCTTCCAGTCCCTCTCTCTGAATTTCATCTTCCTCATCTGTAAAATGGGGATGATAACATCTTCCTTGCCTACTTCATGGGGCTATTTTGAAGATCACATGAGACAGAAGCACAGAATACTGAGTAGATAGAATGCCAAGAACAGTGAGCGAGGGCATAGAATTTGGGGCCAGGGGAAGTGAGTTGGACTCACAACTCTGCTACTTAACAATAAGTAAATCATTTCATCTCCCCGTGCCTCAGTTTTCTTCTCTGTCAATGAGGTGGTTAGACTCATTTAGTCCCTTACATTTAAAGCCTGTGTGTGTTTATATGTATTCTGGCCAGCAGATGTCGATCTTGTCCATTGAATGCCAGCACTCACTGTCAAGGGCTGTTTGGGGGCCAAGACTCACAGGATGTAGAGCTGGAAGCAGAAGTGTGCTGGTAAATGTTTAATAATCATCTCTCCAGAAAAAAAAATTTGCTGTACGACACAGTTTTCAACGTCAGCTATATCAGCATTTTCTCTGATGCTTTCTTAAGTCCAGACAATCAAGAGAGCGATAAATCAAGCCCCGATTTGTAATGTTTGCCAAAATGCTCACAATGAAAATTTAACAATATGCTCAAGAAAGCAGCTGGCTCTAGCCCATCCCTGACTGGGAGAGGTCTTAGAGGTTACCTAGTAGAACCCTCTCACAGGAGAGTAAATAATAAAGCCTTGGCTCAAACATAGTTCTTCCTTCCACCCCACTTCATGATGACTCCTGGATACAGCAGATAAGTTGCAGTTGGACCTGGAGTTCAATTTCTGATTTGTTTGACCCTGAGCAAATCATCAATAGTAATAGCATTTTTATAGCATTTTACAATATTATCTCATTTTAACCTCACAGCAACACTAGAGTGGAGGGAGGTGCTGTCGTTATCCTTGATTTTACAGATGAAGAAACTGAGGCAAACAGGGTTAAGTGACTTGTCCAGAGTCACGCATCTAGTAAGTGTCTAAGGCTGAAATTGAACTCACAAAGATGAGTCTTCCTGACTCCAGGTCCACTGTACCACCTAATTTAACTGCTTCTCTAAGTCTTAATTTCTTAATCTGGAAAATGGGGATAATGATAGCACCTACTTCACAGGGTTGTGAAGACAAAAGGAGGTAACATATGTAAAGCCTTCTTCAAATCTTAAAGCACTGTAGAAATGCTAGCTATCATCATCTCCTAGTTAAACCTTTCATTTCCGGGCTGAGGGTGAGCAGGAGTGGGGATGAAGGGACCCAAAGGGAGCCATTTACTTGAAAAGGTTTCCTTTGGCAGGAGCAGGCATCCTGCAGGGCTTCCGGGAGGGCGGAGGAGGGGGCAGGAAGGAGGATGGAGAATCGGTTCTAGGCTAAAAGTGGGTGAAGAGGAGCCTTACACCAGCAGGGGGTGATGCTGTACCACTCAGAAGATCACGCAGTCTCCTAGATAACAAAAACACACATAGAAATTCTCATACACAGACATCCTCTGGACCTTGAATTCGTCGGAACACATACACCACACTTTCACACGCACGTTTGTGCATCAGGTAAAGATTATCCTTAAGGAACCAGGATTCAGTGATCAGTGGAGTTTATGGTAGGAAACAACAGAATCTATTGAAGCATATCATTGTAGGCTGAAAAAATTTAGCACCTATAGAGTACCTCAAGACACCACCTGGTGGTTAGAGCCATACATCAAAAGCTTTCTTAAACTAGCAAATGACAAATTCCTACACTACAAATTCAGGCCTTAAAATATCAGTTCAACTAATAAGCTTTGGAGCATTTTTAATCTTGCTTATCACCAACAGCTACTGCCACTAACTAGCAGATAAATGGAGGAGTCTCGGAAGTGACACTTTCTCCCCCCTCTCCCCGCTCCAACTGCCCCAGCTTTCAGCCAGGCCACCATAGCCATCATCCCGGCAAGCAACTCCTGTGGAGAAGGGGCCAGCCATCCCCATCAACTGTCAACCAACTACCATACACTGAGAAGGCAACCAAGGTAGTTAAAGCAGCAGAGCTCTCTGAAGGAGAGATGGAGGCAGAACACACCAGACAAATCAAATGCCTCCACCATCTTGACAACCATCTCCCCTCAGAACCAGATGGAGACAGCCCAGGACCCTGAACCCAAGAATTTTGGAAAAGCAATACTTCCAGCCCAGTGGTCGCAGATGTCATCCTGGGAAGCAACTCCTATGGAGATGCAGCCTGGCACTGCTCCCGAAGGTGTCTGTAGACACAGCTACTGAAGACTCAGAAAATAAAGTTTTTGCCACTAAAGTCTTTGGCACTGTCAAATTGTTCCACATTTAATCCATGGAAATAACATTAAAAAAGAGGCATTACCATCTGCTTTGCAGCTGTACCCTAAGAACCATGAGACCTGTCCATCCAACTTGTAGCTGAAACCTATCATATATATTGTCTTCCCCATTAGAATGTGAGTTCCTTGTGATCAGGAATTGTCTTACCTTCCTTTATGTATCCTCAGCACTTAGCACAGTGCTTTGTACACAGCAAATGCTTAATAAATGCCTTTTTTCATTTATTCATTCATCTTTTTAAAGAAATTTTAAATTTAATTGACATATGTTATTTTTATATTACAAACAGTTCCAGATTATCCCTACTATTCTGTGAGAGCTCTTATAACAAAATAAAACAATCAAATTAAACTAATAATACAGCAGGGGCAGCTAGATGGATAGAGCACTGGGCCTGGAGCCAGGAAGACTCATCTTTGTGAGTTCAATTTCAGCCTTAGACACTTACTAGATGCATGACTCTGGACAAGTCATTTAACCCTGTTTGCCTCAGTTTCCTTATCTGTAAAGTGAGCGGGAGAAGGAAATGGCAAACTACTCCAGTATCTTTGCAATAAAACCCCCAACGGGGTCACAAAGAGTTGGAACAACTGAAACAACTAAAGAATAATAATGCAATTACCTCATCTAAAAGTATTCCATATCTGTAGTACCTACCCCATACCTCTCTACTTTAGGGTGTTTTTTTTAAATTAGCAGAAATCTATTTTCTCTACCTCCCATCACCTACCCTACTTTTAAAAAAGAGAGAGAAAAGAAAAATGAATTTCTTGTAACAAATAAGATAATCAAGCAAAACAAATTCATTGGCTGAATACAAATAAAATAGGAATGTCTCATTCTGCACCCTAAATCTATTACCTGTCAGGAGGTGGTCATACTCCGTCCTCTAGAATCCTGGGTGGTCATTGTGTTCTCACAGGTTTAAAAGCTGATTGCCTTTACAATGTTGTTGTTGTCATACAAATTATTCTCCTGATCTATTCATTTTATTCTTCATCATTTTATAAAAGTCTTCAAAATTGTTCAAATTGGAGCATTATCACAGTGAACTTTTGCCTACAAATACCCATACACAATACTGACCCATAAAAATTTAAGAATGGTAAGAACAGTGTTTTTATATTTAAAAATTATTTATTTGGTATTTTATTTTTTCCCCAATTACATGTAAAAACAATTTTTAACATTCTTTTTTAAATTTTTGAGTTCCAAATTCTCTCCCTTCCCCCCTCAATAACTCATATCAATTTGATATGGGTTATGCACACGTAGTCATGCAAAACATATTTCCATGTTAGTCATGTTGTGAAAGAAAACATAGACCAAAAAAAAAACCAACCCAACAAAGAAAAATAAAGTTTAAAAAGTATGCTTCGATTTACATTCATACTCCATCAGTTCTTTGCATTTTTCATCACAAGTCCTTCAGAATTGTCTTGCATCATTGTATGACTGAGAATAGCTAAGTCATTCATAGTTCTTGCTCATACAATATTACTGTTACTGTGTACAATGTTCTCTTGGTTCTGCTCATTTCACTCAGCTTCAGTCCATACACGTCTTTCCAGATTTCTCTGAAATCTGCCTGCTCATCATTTCTTATAGCACAATAGTATTCCATCACATTCATATACCACAACTTGATCAGCCATTCCCCAATTGATGGGTATCCCCTCAATTTCAATTCTTTGCCACCAGAAAAGAGCTCCTGCAAGTATTTTTGTACATAGAGGTCGTTTTGTTTTTTGTTTTTTATCTTTTCAGGATATAGACCTAAAAGTGGTTTTGTTGGGCCAGAGTGTATGCATGGTTTTATAGGCCTTTGGCCATAAGAACAGTGTTTTTATAGAGGTTATACCAGATGTAGCAGAAGTTGAATTGCCTATAGGGGTTACCATATAGACAATTCTCAGAGTTGCCTTTCCCGGTTCTGGTCAACCATGTGGGAGCTTTGGGGTCTGCTTTTGATCATGTAGTGACCCAGTGCTAAAAGGACTTTGCATTTTAGTATAACATGACAAACCTCAAGTGGTCCCTTGGTCTTCTTCCTCCCCATGACAGCAGCAGAGGGTCTAAGGTGTTAAATAAGACAGAGTCAGACTCAAGCCTCTCCTTCCTTTGACTCTCTAGGTCTTAGACTTACTAACTCTTAAGACATTCAAGGATGGAGAAAAGGCTGACCTTTCTCCACCCCAGAATCATGACAATGAGGCCCGCGTGGCCTCTAGTACAGGAGAACTTAACTAGGTGAACCTGTAACTGGACTACTTCTTTTGTCTTTGTTCCCAATTTTAAGCCAAGATAGCGTCCAGGTGTAGAGGTCACCTTGTAAGATTGAGAGGTCTGCAGATCAGAGCTGAATGAATGGAAGCAGGGGAGGACTCCCTGGCTGCTGCTCCAGTACTCTTGGAAAAGACAACTAACAATAACAACAATAACACAAAGTACCGACAAGAGGATAAGCCCAAACCTGGCTGCCTACCAACACGTGTCAGGGAATTGTTTAGACAGTACAAACATGAGGTGAAATGTAAATTACTTAATTAGTCGTCCTGAAAACTGCTTTACGTTCTGATGAGGTTTGGTAGGCAGCCTCCCAGTAGATTATAACAGTAATTATAAGTTAAAAGGCAGAAGAGGCATCCAGAAAATTGAAATTCAGTCTCCAGCTCACCTAGACAAGCATACATCTCACCGACACGTGTTCATAGCCACCAAAGCTGCCCGAATCTCAAGCCATATATTTGGAACAGAGCAAGAGCGTGAGTTATTTCTCCCTCGAAAGTCTACTGAATGAGCAGCTTTGGCTGAGTGGCTTGGTGGTCAATCATTTTTTGATGTAGCCCTCTATCATAGCGGGCAGGCAGCTCATGGAGGCCAACCAAAAACCTTGTGATCCTCCAGAGCAGCATGCCTGGGCACAAGTTGCTAGGGCCCAGGCTGGTACTACACATGCTCTGTGGAGTGCTCTCCAAACTGATGATGACCTCACTCCTCACTACATCCTGAAGTATGCACAGACACATATGAAAGAAATACAAGATAGTTTTAGGAAGGAGGTTAGAGCAACTGAAGGGATCAGGGAAGGCTTAGCACAGAAGAGGAAGGGAACAAAGCATTTATTAAGCACCTACTAAGTGCTAGGCACTGGGCTAAGTGCTTTACTATTATTACCTCACCTGATCCTCACAACAAACTTAGGAGGTAGGTCTTATTATTATCTCCATTTTACAGTAGAGGAAACTGAGGCAAACAGCAGTTAAATGACTTACCCAAGCTCACACAGCTAGTAAGTGTCGGAGGCCAGATTTGAACTCAAGATCTTCCTGACTCCAGGCCTAGTACTCTACCCACTTTGCTGCCAGCTGCCTCTTAGATGATTAGGGGAAGCGTTCCAGGCATGGGAAATAGCCAATACAAAGGTAAGAAGATGGGAGATAGAGGAACTGCAAACTGGATGTGTGGTTGGACCATGAAGTTTGTGGAGGAGAATAATGAGTAAAAAGAGGCCAGGTTGTAGCAACCAGACATGTTTATAGTTGATCCTAGATGTAATAGGGAGCCACTAGAATTGATTGAGTGCGGGGGGGGAAAAAATGATGGATTGAGACCTGAGCTTTAGGAAAATCAACATTGGAGGGGCAGCTAGGTGGCACAGTGTATATAGGGCACTGGCCCTGGAGTTAGGAGGACATGAATTCAAACTCAGCCTCAGACACTTACTGGCTGTGTGACCCTGGTCAAGTCACTTAACCCAATTGCCTCACAAAAAGATTTAAAAAAAAAAGATATCCCTGACAGCTGGTGATCCAGCTTGGCCAGAAGACCTCTGTGGAGAGGAAATCCACCAAATCTAGAGGCAAGACATTCCATTTGGGGATAGCTTTAGTTGCCAGAGAGTTTTTCTTGACATCAAGCTTAAATTCACTTCTCTGCTACTTCCACGTGTTGCTCCTAATATATATATATATATATATATTATACATATTATATTTTATATGTTATATATTATATTTAATTTATATTTATATATTATATATTTATATAATGTATATATTATATAAATATGTGTTTATATATTATATATTATATTTTATTTATATATATATATATATTTAAAGCAATTCAGGTCAAGTGACTTGACCAGGGTCACACAGCTAGTAAGTGTCAAGTGTTTGGTCTGAGGTTAGATTTGAACTCAGATCCTCCTGACTTCAGGGCCGGTGCTCTATCCACTGCACCAGCTAGCAGCCCCCAAATACTTTAACACAGTTGCCATGTTCTATCTGTCTTCTTTTCTCCAAGCTAAACATGCGCAGATCTTTCTGTTGATCCTCAAGTCATGAACACAAAGCCCTTCACCATCAATGTGGCCCTTAAGTCTCCCTTTTTTTTTCTTAAAGGCAATCAGGGTTTAGTGACTTGCCCAAGGTCATACTAGTGACTAGCATAAGCTAGTAAGCGTCAAGTGTCTTAATCTGGATTTGAATTCAAGTCCTCCTGACTCCAGGACCAGTGCTCTATCCACTGTACCATCTAGCTGCCCCTCTTAAATCTCTCTTAAACCAGGGTGCCCCGAACTGAACATAATGCACCCGATGAGGTCAGACAAGAACAGAGAGCACAGTGAGATCGTCACCTCCATGTTCCTGGAAGCCATGACCCTCCTAAGATTACATAAGCTTTTTTGGCTGCCCCATTACACTATTGTCTACTGTTGAACTTTTGCAGTCCTCTAAGATTCTCAGATCCTTTTTAGAACAACTGTTGTCTATCCATTCTGCCTCCATCTTACATTTGTGAAGCTGTTGGGGTTTTTTTTTTGTACCTAAGAGCAAGACTTTACATTTATCCCCATTGATTTTTATCTTAATAGATTCAGCTCAGAGATGATCATTGAAACCACAGGAACTGTTCATATCCCCCTGTGAAAAATAGAGAAGGGGCTCAGAACAGAGGCTTAGAGTATACTCATATTTAATGGCTCGATGAATAAATTTTTAAAAGCATTTATTAAGCACTTATTATGCATTAAGCACTCCTTCCAAGTACTATTCTAACAATGGAAGATGACACAGATAGGAAGGGGTATTTTGGTCTTGAAAATCAAAGAGATAGTGAGTAAGGCAATAGGCGGGTAGATTCATAAACTCCTTCTAGGAACAATGGCTGAGTTGATCAGAAGATGGTTCCATAACTGGAGAGTAGAGGGGGCTCAGAGAAGTGGAGAAGAGGGGTGCATCAGGAGAGAAGATGGCCTGGAAGTAGAGAGTTAAGTAAAGTGTGGCTGAGCCTGCCTGAAATAGTGTGTTAGGTGGGACAGTCATCAGTCAGAACAGCAGGGCCCTAAGGCATGACATGGATGATGAAAAGGATCTATCAAGCAGGGAGAGAAGAACCAGGGAAGAGCAGTGTACCAAAAACCCAGAGGAAAGAGTATACAGGAGAGGGGGGTCAACAGTGTCAAATGCTACAGAGGTCAGGAAGGCTAAAGATTAGCTATTCTGATCAAGACAATGATCCAAGACAATTCCAAAGGACCCATGATGAAAAATGCTCTCCACTTCCAGAGAGAGAACTGATGAGCTGAGTGAAGATTGAAGCATACTTGCTCAACTTCCTTTTCCATGTGTGTGTATGTTTCTTCTGCAACATGGCTAATATGAAAATGTTTTGCATGCCTTCACAGTGTAATTGATTATCATATTGCTTGCTTTCTTAATGAGTGGGGGAAGGGCAGGAGGGAGGGAGAGAATTTGAAGCTCAAAATTTTTTAAAATGAATCTTAAAAAAATTTTACTTGTAAATTTGGAAATATTTAACTATATCTGTGTGTGTGCATGTGTGTGTGTGTGTGTGTGTGTGTGTGTGTGTATTTTAAAGAAGGCTAAGGATTAAGAAAAGGCCATTAGATTTGGCAATTAAGAAATCATTGGTAACTTTACAGAGATCAGTTTCCATTGAAGATGAAGTCAGAAGCCAAAGTACAGAGTGTGAAAGGAGAGGAAACAGAAGCAATAGGAGTAGATAGCTTTTTCAAGGAGTCTGGCTGGGAAAACGGGGAGGATAACAGCTAATGAGGAAGTCAGTGAAAAGTTTTTAAAGATGGGGGAAAGTTGGAGTGTGTGCGTAGGTGCTAAGTGGATATAAAGACTGAAGGATGGATAGAGAGAGACGATGATGGTGGGGGCAATCTACTGGAGAAGGCAAGAGGGGATGAAATCAGTACACACACGATTCACAAATACAAACTTAGATCCATACCAATAGGACTGCATGCTCTCACACAAGCATATATGAACACAAACCCTTTCCCTAGAAAAAGAAACATAAGCTTATGAGCACATCTACTAAACACTGATGTAAATCATACACGCATATTCACTTGTCATGCACACAAATGTGTTCATATATGCATAAATATGGTCACAGGCAGTTAAAAATGCACACAGACTCAGAGACACAAGAACACATAAACCACACATTATGCATGGTTACCAGCATTCACACATATACACAAATGACCAAATGTATGTTTAAGTGACTCAGGCTCCCTCAGATGCATCTTGAACATGCATGGCCACACAACTACACTTGTAAGTGCCCAAACACATGTTCTCTCTCATTTTTCTCTCTCCTTCTCTCTGTGTGTCTCTCTCGCTTACTCTGTCACTCCTTTCTCTCCCTCCCTCCTCTCACTTCTCTCTTTCTCCCTCTCTCTCTTCTCTCTCATCTTTCTCTCTGTGTCTCCTCTCTCTCTCTGCGTCTCCTCTCTCTCTCTCTCTCTCTTCTCTCTCTCTCTCTCTCTCTCTCCCTCTCTCCTTTCTCCGTCTCTCTCTGTGTCTCTCTCACTTACTCTCTCCTTTCTCTCTGTCTTTGTGTGTGCCTCTCTCTCTCTCTCTCTCTCTCTCTCTCTCTCTCTCTCTCTCTCTCTCTCTCTCTGTCTCACACACACACACACACACTCTCTCTCTCTCTCTCCTTTCTCTCTTGCTTACTCTCTTCTTTCTCTCTCTCCCTCCTCTCTTCTTTCTCTCTGTGTATGTCTCTCCCCTCTATCTCTCTCTGTCTCTGTCTCTCTTTCTCTGTCTCTCTCTCTCCTTTCTCTCTGTCTCTCTCTCTCTCCTGTCTCTCTCTCCTTTCTCCCTCTCTATGTCTTTCTTACTCTCTCCTTTCTCTCTCTCTCACTCTCTCCTTTCTTTCTCTCTGTCTGTCTGTCTCTCTCTGTTTTTCTGTCTCTCTCACTTTCCCCAGTATTTGGTCTCCACTTTCCTAGCAAGATCTACACATGAAGGTCAAGAATGAGATACTCAACTCTCCCTCCTATCATTTCCTCTCTGTCTCACCCTTTTCTGAGCTCTACTGCTTCAACCTTAATCAGAGAGCTCTTCCATGGGGTAGCTTTCTAGCCATACTGTCTTACCCAGATTCTACCAATTCCAGCACAAGCTCAATTCCTCAACCAATCAGGAGAAGAGTCAGAAAATTCACCTCTATGTAGACTCAACAATTGTACAACTAACCAGTCTGGCTAGGGAGAAAGGTACATGTGGACCACCAAGAGTGGCATCTTAGCTACCATCCCATGAGTATCAAGTAGGCTCTGGACCTTGCAGAGGGTGCTGGGGCTCATTAAATATTAGAGTTAATAGGAGTGGGGACAATTGAGGTGGGATAAAGAGCAGTCAACTGCCCACCTGACCTCAGCAGGCACAGGACCTTGTCGCATTGCCAGTGGGATAAAAACCCATAATAATCTGTTTGGAGATGGCTGGATGCCAAGAGGGAAGCAGGTTAGGTAGAGCAAAGTACTCATGACCTTCAATGTCCCCTCCAAACTTCAGTCAGTCAATAAACATTTAACAATCACCTACGATGTGCCGGGTACTCTATTTTGGCTGGGATTTGAAGGAACCCAGGGAACCAAGAGTCAAAGATAAGGAACTCTTTTCCCTCCCATATGCATTCCTACCACTGTCTCAGGATAAGTGAATTGACCCCTTCTACATTTCTCCTTCTATCCAGGCACATTCTTGGGTAGGACAGGAGAGAAGAATTGAGGAAGGAGAGAGGGAGCTTCAAAGCCTTCCTGGGGCAGCCTCCTGAATCAAGTGTCTCTACCAACACCCACGTCTCTCTTCCTTTTACATATAATCCTAGATGCCATCTTCCCAGCCTCCTGTTCACTCCCACTCCACTCCTTCAGTTCTATAAGGTTGGCTCAGAAAACATAGTATTCATTTGTATAATAATTTGTATAGATATTGCATGCTCAAAATTCACTTTACTCTTCTACCCATGCCCAGGTTCCACATCCTACCCCCCTGTAGGGGGTAGGAATTTCCTGCCCTGCAGGATTCCAAACCCACCTGAGTTCAATTAAGTCTAAAAGAAACTTGAGCTGAGTTTGGTCTCAGTGTTCTGGACCTGACCTGTAATTCTGACAGGCCCCAGGATCAGGTGAGCCTACTGGGGAGGGGCAGTTATGTGCATACCACACTTGACTTTCCATAAGTATAAAGAACAGTCACCCAGATCCCAGCCAGTCTGACTAGAACATTCCACCGAAGGGAGACAGACAGTTAGACACAGAGAACAAGGAAGACAGAGAAACTAAATCAGAAGCCAAGCAGGACAGAGAACAAGGAGAGACACAGGAAGAGGAAGAACTAGAAAAAAACTGGATAAAGGCAGAAGAGACATAGAGACACAGTGAAAAAAGTGAGAGATAGGAAGAAAAAAGAATAGGGTGAGGACCTTGAGAAAGTGAGACAGAGGCATTAAGGTAGGAAAAAGGCGAGGGAAGTGAGGCAGAGACCATCTGCTCAGGGTGAGGATGTTGGTCTGCAGGCTCTGGGCAGCGATTAGCCGGGCACTGTTTGCTGAATTCCTGGCAACAGGGCTTTATGTATTCTTTGGAGTGGGCTCGGTCTTGCGCTGGCCCTCAGCAATGCCTTCTGTGCTCCAAGTGGCTATCACTTTCAATCTGGCTACAGCCATGGCCATACAAGTCACTTGGAAGGTGAGTGGGGCCCATGTCAACCCAGCTGTGACCCTGGCTTTCCTGGTGGGCTCCAATATTTCCCTGCCAAGAGCCATGGCCTATGTGGTAGCCCAGTTGGCGGGGGCCATTACAGGAGCTGCTCTGCTTTATGGAGTCATTCCAGGGGACATACGAGAAAGCCTCGGAGTGAATGTGGTAGGTACCTCATCAAGGGGATGAGGGAATAAGGAACAGGAATATACAGGGGTAAGGGAGCTGAGACATACATGGCAGAAGGAGGTGGGTGGGGGTGGGAAAGGAACCATCCAGGAAACTTAATGGGGATAAGGGAGGGGAACAAAGATCAAATCATCTGATTATCATAACCAATTATGTAATCATAGGATAAAAGAATTTAAGTTATGGGAGGGATCTTAGAAGTCGTCTGATACAAATCCCTCATTTTACAGATGATGAAACTTGAGGCCTAGAGAGGTAAATATTTGTTGAGTGGAATGTTTGTATAAGATCCTAGACTAAGTTGACCTTGTAGGAGATACAATGATGAAGACATGGGGTTGGGGGATAGGAAAGGAGAGGATGGGAAATTGGGAGAATTTCTATTAAAGAGAAACATGGAGAATGATATAAGGGAAGAGAAAGGGGGCAAAAAGACCAGGGATATGGAAGAAAGATTGGGGAGTATTGGAGACCCTTCCCCATTGTACTGCTTAGTCTCATGCTTTTCCCTTATTCAAATCTGCTTTCTCTCCTGATCTTTCTCTCCCCTTCCCACCCTATTTTCCCAGTTCTTGTCAGTACCTGTCTGCCTTAATGTCCCTCACTGTACAAACTTCCGTCCTTTCCTTTCTCCAAGCCTCCCTCTCTACCTATTGCCCCAAACTCCTTTCTTTTGTCAACTATAATTCCCCTTAATGACCTCTCCAAACTCAGATCCCCAACTTATCTGGAACCCATCTCCCTTCCTAGACCTGTTCCTCCAAACCCAAACTGGGACCTTTTTGGGCCCAGAATAGCCTGTGGTGGCTTGGAGGATATTGGGGATAGAGATGAGAATAAATCACCTTCTATTTGTACATCGAATGAACTTTCATGCCTATCAGTTTATTTAATCCTCAAAACAAGCCTGTGAGGCAGGCAGAGTCCAGTTCCAACAAGAATCAACTACGCAACTTTGAGCAAATGGCTACTTTTCTCTGGTTCTCAGTTACCTTCTCTGCTCCTGGTGGACAGATTGGAGGTGAGGGGAAGTGGTAAACACTAGGGAAGATGGGAAGATGTATCCTAGTGGGTGACTATATTCTACCTTCCCTTAGAAGGATAAAGTCCCATTCGGCTTTATTCATGCTTTAAGAATGCTATCTCCATTGTAGAGTTGAGGAAACTGAGGCTAAGGAAGAAATTATCTGACTTGCCTAATGTTACACAATGGAATCAGGAACAGAGCTAGGACTAAGCCCTCAGCCACCTGTCTCCTGTGTCTTTATTTATTCTGCTACATCATAGTGTGAAGTGATATATGACTCCTATTTCCTCCCCCACTTGGGTCTCTCGCTTCCCTGAACCTTCAGAGCAACACATGAGATAGTAAGTAATAACACAAGATAGTAATATCTCATTTGATCCACATATATACAATGCATACGAATATGGGTATTGACAGACAGCTGGGGGGGAATGTGTGTGTGAACAAGCACCCTGGGCACTCTGTCTCCTCAGGTCCGGGGCAGCGTTTCCTCAGGCCAGGCTGTCGCAGTGGAGTTGGTGCTGACCCTACAGCTGGTGCTCTGTGTCCTGGCTTCTACTGACAGCCGCCAGACCCCAGGGTCTCCGGCTGCCATAATTGGGCTCTCTGTGGCTTTGGGCCACCTAATTGGGGTAAGATGATTCACCGCTAAAGGGGACAGGAAAAGAGGAAAGGGAAAGAGAGAAAGACCCTTTGTACTTTGTCTGATACTAGCTTTCTTTGGCTGGGGGTTGGGGGGAATGATTAGAGACACAGAAAGCTGGAGAGATCCAGGAAAAGATCATTTAAGTCTCAGGAATTATCCCATCCACCTCAAGCTGGTCTCTTGCACTCAGATTTCCAATAGTTACAATCCCCTCTGCTACCAAAGAATAGATGATTTGGGTAACAGGATGAGCTCAACAGCACCCACACTATGGCTCAGTTGCCCATTGAAAGAAGGATGAGGAGAGGGTGTGGGGTGGTGACAAATTTTCCTCAGTCTAGCCTCCTGTGAACCTTATCTCCTCATTCTACCTCCACTTCATGCCCTCCTCACCATCCTTGACTTCTCAAAGATCTATTTCACTGGCTGTTCCATGAACCCAGCTCGCTCCTTCGGCCCAGCTGTCATTGTTGGCAAGTTCTCTGTCCATTGGGTGAGTTCCTGGGCCTGGGAAGCAAATGACCCAAAGAGGGCAAGTGGAAGGGGAAGGAGTTCAGCTAACCCAGGGGTTTACTAGGGAAACTGGAAACAGAAAGGGAGAAACAAAGCACATGAAGGCTTTGTCTCACTTCCTTTGGTCCTAGGAGAAAGCCAAAGGTTTCCCAAAGGAGGCAGGCTTTCCTGGTTGGCCAACCCCCAGGCCTTTGGCCCCTGACCTAGGTTGGGCCTGCTGGGAAGTGGACAAGATGAGCAAGTACTTGAGCCTCTTTTTGCCTCTGATTTATAGCTTCAAACACCTAGCTGTTTCCTTATCCAGCTTCTCCAGCCAGACTGATTTCAAAATTTAAAGAGGAAGAGCCAGAGACAAATAACCAGATACAGAAACAGAATAACTTAAATTCTTGGCTGTAGAGTTGGAGGGAGGATGGAAGAACTAGTAGGGAAAATGACACCCCCAAATCCAACCACTTATTCTTGTGCCCTGTGCCTCCTCCTTTCTTACACTTGAGGGAAGGCTCTTCTATCCACATGGTGAGCCTTGGAGAACGTTCACTAGATTAGGAACCGGGGCACTTGAGTTTTCTACCCTGGGTCTTGGATTCTACAGGGATGTCTCACCTATAGGGAAGCTTGAAGATTGTTGGGAACTTAGGAGCAGGTCAGTCATAGAGGAGATGGGAGCTGAGAGCCATCCTCATTCCCTGGATGGCTCACAGGCTTATGGATCTATTTTTCTTTGTGCCTGTAGATCTTCTGGGTAGGACCACTGACAGGAGCTATCCTGGCATCTCTGATCTACAACTTCATCTTGTTCCCAGACACCAAGACTCTGGCTCAGAGACTGGCCATTTTAACAGGCACCACAGAAGCTGAGGAGGTGGCACCTCACAAGAATGGCCCACAGCCCACTTCAGGAGGCACTGAGCTACCCAACTTGGTATAGAGTTCTTAAAATCCAGTCTGTACCCCACAGTGGTGGGTGGAACAGGATTACAAAGTGTCAGACAAGACTGTTTAGGGGCAGTGGCAGCATGTCAAATGCAGTGAGCACCTGGCCAAGGACATTTGGGGCACCTTAGTCAGGGAGAGGGCTTGTGTCCTGCCCTGATGTGGAAGTGAGTTTCAAGGGATGGGGGTGAGGGAAGAAAGGGAAAAGAGGAGAAAAATTGTCACTAACCCTCCCAGAAAATTCTAGCCAGAATAAAGCCCCAGAGTGGGTCTGGATCGCCTTCATCTCTTAGTCTCTGGGAGAAGCAAGGTAACCACGTCCGCTTACTGCCACCACTTGACCTAGAACCAAGGGGAGGTCCAGACTTTCGAATTAATTCAATGTAACAAATTTGCATTTAGCATTTACTGTGCACAAGATTTGTGCTAGTCAATGGGGAAGTTAAAAAGATCAATAAGATATAATTTCTACTCTCAAAAAAAGCTTAGTCTAGTAGAGGCTGTTAAAAAAAATAGAGGTGGGACAGCTAGGTAACACAGTGGATAGAGCACCAGCCCTGGATTCAGGAGACCTGAGTTCAAATCCAGCCTCAGACACATAACACTTAATAGCTGTGTGACTCTGGGCAAGTCACTTAACCCTGATTGCCTTGCCCCTCCCAAAAAAATGGAGCTAACTGTAATACAGAATAGAACAAGACTAAAGTATAGGAAAGGTATTAGGGCTATATGAGATTCAGGAATGGATCACTTCCCACTTTTGTAAAGGGATCAAGGAAACATTTATGGAAAAGGTAGTATTTGAACTGGAACTCAGAGGATGGGTAGAAATTCAATAGAAGTGGCATTTCAGGAATAAAGTACAAACCATAAAGTTTGGCTCTATAAAAGCCCAGGATCATGTCTAGGGAATAGCAAGTAGTTTCGTGTATCTGGAACATAGAATATATATTGTGGGGAACAGTACAAAATTAGGCTAAAAAGCTGGGTGGCATGAGACTAAGAAGGGCCTTGGATGGCAAAGCAGTGTTTTGAGCAAAAATTTGGCAAGATTCCTGGGGCAGCTATGAATTAATGAAATGAATGAATGAAAGAAAAAGCTTATATATTTATATATTCATAAAAGTAAAGGCTTATTCCCTGCTAGGCACTATGCCTTAGCACTGCTGGAGGATACAGATACAAAAAGCAAGATAAGTCTCTGCTCTCAAAGAGCTTATATTCTAAAAGAGGAAAATAACATATATAAGGGAAGTAGTTGCCAGGGAGGGATGATTTTGTTTGGGAAAGTAGAGAGATGGTAAGAGTAGTTACAGGGCCATTGTTTGACAGTTATTTCCAGGAATGACAGCGATGATTTAATTACTGTTTTCAGAACTATAGGTGGAAAAGGGTCAGGAAGAATATGTGGGTTTGTTTGGCAGGATTGGGGCAATGTGATGGGGTGGGGCATGCCACATATAGCAAACTCTACCTAATCAGAAGCCCAGGGCCCCAGGGCCAGAGCTAGAATGCCAGTCTGAAGCCAGAGGGGATTGGGGGTGGCAGAAAGATGATTGGAAAAGAGAGAGAATTGAGGCCATGGGGACCAGTTAGGAAGATATTGCCATGATCTAGGTAAGTGGTAATGTACTAAGGCAGTGGCCACAGGAATAGGAACTCATGTTAGATACTTTCCATGTAGAACTGACAGGATCTAGTAACTAGCTCATTATATGTAGTAAGAGAAGGAAGTTTCAAAGAAGACACTGAATCTAGTGGCAATGTGTCAAAAGAATGAGCCCCGGCCAAGAGAATCTTGGGGGATCCTTATTCAGGGAGAGGGCTTCTGTACTGCCCTAATGTGAAGGTAGATTTCAATGTGGGGGGTGGGAATTTGAGGGAGAGTAGGAAAAAGAGAAGATAGCCTGTCACTAACCTCCCCTAGAAGATTGTAGCTAGAATAAATCTCCTGGGTGATGGGTACATTGATAAAGGAAGTCAGAAGTAGGTCTGGGTTAGGGCCAGGAAGACAAACTATTTGTGGCTCCTGGGGCAAAGTTGTAAAATGGTAGGCCCTCAAGCTTTCACTTGTAACATGGCTTTGTCACAAAACAAATACTGTATGCCATAAAGTGAAATTTGCTGCCATCAAAAAAATGGCCACTTTTTAAATATTAAAAAAATATCCCTCCTTGTGCTCCCATTGTGTGGTGCTGTTGGTGTCTCGCTATATTACCTATCTTTCATTCTAAATCTGTCTCTAACATATGGAGCTTCAGGTCCTTACAGGATATTCAGATGGACATGTCCAATACGCAATTGCAAATCCCAGTCTGGAACCTGGGAGGGAGATCAAGGCTCCATATGTCTCCACCCCCTCACACACACACACACACACACACACACACACACACACACACATACTACAGATGCTGGGGAGGAAAGGAAGATCATGAATTGAGGACTGAGTATGGAACCAGATCACCCAGAAGACTGGAAATAATAGGTACCTCTAAAAACCCTGATGGAATCACTTTTCCTCCTCTCAGTAGAGGTGGAAGACTATAGGTTGGCATTTTGGAGAGGAATTTGGAACTATTCCCAAAGGGCTATAAAAATGTGCATACCTTTTGACCCAGCCATACCACTTCTAGGTCTGCATCCCAAAGAGGTCATAAAAATGGGGGAAAGGACCCATATGTATAAAAATATTTATAGCAGCTTTTTATGGTGGCAAAGAATTGGAATTTGAGAGGATATCCATCAATTGGGGAATGGCTGAACAAGTTGTGGTATATGAATGTAATGGAAAACTATTGTGCTATAAGAAATGATGAGCAGGCAGACTTCAGAAAAACCTGGAAAGACTTGCATGGACTGATGCTGAGTGAAGTGAGCAGAACCAGAAGAACGCTGTACACAGGAACAGCCACGTTGTATGATGACTAACGTTGATAGACTTAGCCCTTCTCAGCAATGCAGGGATCTAAGACATCTCCAAAGGTCTCATGATGGAAAATGCTATCCATATCCAAAGAAAGAACTGTGGAGCTTGAATGCAGATCAAAGCACACTATTTGCTATTTTTTTCTTGTTTTGTTTTGTTTTCTCTTTCTTGTGGTTCTTCCTGTTGGTTCTAATTCTTCCTTACAACATGACTAACGTGAAAATATGTTTAATTGGAATGTATATGTATAGCCGATATCAGATTATGCGCCATCATGGGGAGGGAGGCAGAAAGAGAGGGGGAGAAAATTTAAAACTCAAAAGCTTATAGAAGTGACTGTTGATAAATCAAAAGAAATTAATAAAACAAACAAATTCAAAAAAAACTCATCCTGCTCGTCATTTCTTATAGCACAATAACATTCCATTATAATCACATACCACAACTTAATGCAAAAAAAAATCTTAAAGGTAATTGGGGGACCTAATTAATTAATCCACCAAAGTCAAAACGATAGCTGTGAATTCCATACTGGAGTTTGGAAGAGCGTGGGAGGTGAGAGGGGACATCATACCCTTTTCTCCAGTTCCCAATGGGATCATTCAAAAGAAGTAATTTTTCCAGTTTTTTTTTTCTTCAAAGTTTTCTAATTCACTAATGAAACACAAGTGGTAACAGACAAAATACAGCAGGATTTAGGCTAGACTCATTCCTCCATTCTACCTGCTATAGCTTTTAAGGAAGGATCAATGGGATAGGTAACCAAAGATTATGCAGTCTTCTCTGGAGACTAAACTGTCTGCTTGAGCTGTTGGGAGAAATACAGGAAGCAGGGAGCTGGATGAGACAACTCAAGGTCCCTTCTCATCTTAATGTTCCATAGCCATTGTTGAAGGAAAAGGACTGATTTAACAAGCATTCCTAGAAAGGTGGTGCCAGGCTTATAGAGGACTAAGCTCCCCAGATGCCTCGGTCCTTTTTGTGCCCTCCCTCCTTTCATCAGGGGAAGTTTTTAATTAATGGTGTGTAATCTGATATGCCCCCTCTCCCTGCTGAGTGTTGCCTTCAATCAGCAGAGCCATCTGCAATTGCAATTCATAACTCAACTGGTGAGGAGGAGGGGAAGGGATTGGATTTGGAACGGGTGCCATGGTGATTAATACAATTAGTTTTCTATGCTGATGATTTCTGTAGTACAGGCAAATGACTGCAGATTCAGGGCTGAAAGGGATCTCAGAGATCATCTTGCCCAACTCCTTTATTTTACATAGGTGAGCAAACTAAGACCTAGAAAAATGAAGCAGTTTGGCCCAGGTATGGTTCCAGGACCCAATTTTTTTTCCCAACTGCCAGGCATAAACCCAACTTTAGCCTTCTTTCTCTGGGTATAAAGGGACCATGCCTACAGCACAGAAGACATTAGAAATGGAAAAATAGTACATGCAGCCAAGGCCATGGTTCTTTTGAAATGAGGGGCCTCACCAGAGTTCAGTAAATGAAAAATCAAAGCAATGACAACTTTACTTACATTTTTATGGTCTTATTTAGTATTTTATTTTCCCCAGTTACATATAAAACAATTTTTAACATTTGTTTTTAAAACTTTGAGTTCCAAATTCTGTTCCTTCCTCCCTACCCTACCTCACTGAGAAGGCAATTAGGTATAGGTTATACATGTGTATGTATGTGTTTGCATGACTATATGCAAAACATTTCCATAATAGTCATGTTGTGCAAGAAAACATAGACAAAAAAAAACTTCAAGAAAAATAAAGTTAAAAAAAAGTAGGCTTCAATCTGTATTCAGACACCATCAATTCTTTCTCTGGGGATGGATAGCATTTTTCATCATAAGTCCTTAGCTTGCAATATTGTTGTTACTTTGTACACAGTACATTTCACTTTGCATCAGCTCATATAAATCTTTCCAGATTTTTCTGAGAGCATCCTGCTCATCATTTCTTATACAAGAGAAATCACATAACACAATTTTTTCAGCCATTCCCCAATGGATGGACATCCCCTCAATTTCCAATTCTTTGCCACCACAAAAAGAGCTGCTATATTTTTGTGCATGTAGGTCCTTTTCCGTTTTGCTTTTCATCTCTTTTGGGATACAGATCTAGTAGCAGTATTGCTAGGTCAAAGGGTATGCATGGTTTTATAGCCCTTTGGGCATAGTTCCAAATTGCTCTACAGAATGGCTGAATCAGTTCACAGCTCCACCAACAGTACATTAACATCTCATTTTTCCCACATACTCTCCAATATTTGTCATTTACCATTGCTGTCCTATTAGCCAATCTAATAGGTATAAGGTAGTACCTCAGAATTGTTTTAATTTGCATTTCTCCAAGCAATAGTGAGTTATTTTTTTTAATATGGCTATAAATAGCTTTGATTACTTCATCTGAAAATTGATCATATCTTTTGATTATTTATCAATTGGGGAATGGTTCTTATTTTTATAAATTTGACTCAGTCCTCTATGTTTGAGAAATGAGAACTGTATCTGAGAAACTTGCTTCAGAATTTTTTTCACATTTACTATTGCTAATTGCATTTCTTTCCATCCTATCCCCCCGTTTATTCTATTGTTTTCATCCTGCCCCTCCTCAAAAATGTTTTGCTTCTGATTACCCCTCCCCAAATCTGCCCTCCCTTCTATCACCTCCCCACCTTCTCTTATCCTCTTCTCTTCTTACTTTCCTGTATGGTAAGATAGATTTCTATATGCAATTCAGTGTGCGTGGTTATTCCCCCTTTGAGCCAATTCTGATGAGTAAGGTTCATTCACTCCCCCTCTTCCCCTCCACTGTAAAAACTTTTTCTTGCCTCTTTTATGTGAGATAATTTACCCCATTCTACCTCTCCCTTTCTTTTTCTCCCGGTACATTCCTCTCTCACCTCAATTTTATTTTTTAGATATCATCCCTTCACATTCAACTCACATCTGTGCCTTCTGTCTGTATATGTTCCTTCTAACTGCTCTGATAATGAGAAAGTTCTTATGAGTTACAAGTATCCCCTTCCCATGTAGGAATGCAAACAGTTTAACCTTATTAAGTCTCTTATGGTTTCCCTTTCCTGTTTACCTTTATATGCTTCTCTTGTGTCTTGTATTTGAAAGTAAAATTTTCTATTCAGCTCTAGTCTTTTCATCAAGATTGCTTGAAAGTCCTCTATCTCATTGAATAGCCATTTTTCCCCCCTGAAGAATTATACTCAGGTGATTCTTGGTTGTAATCCTAGCTCCTTTGCCCTCTGGAATATCATATTCTAAGCCCTTTAATTCCAAGATCCTTTAATGTAGAAGCTGTTAAATCTTGTGTTATCCTGTGTTATTTGTGTTATTTCTTTCTGGCTGCTTGCAATATTTTCTCCTTGATCTGGATACTCTGGAATCTGGTTATAATATTCCTGGCAGTTTTCATTTGGGGATCTCTTTCAGGTGGTGATCAGTGTATCCTTTCACTTTTACCCTCTGGTTCTAGAATATCAAGGCAGTTTTCCTTGATAATTTCTTGAAAGATGATGTCTAGTCTTTTGATCATGGCTTTTACTTAGTCCAATAATTTTAAAATTATCTCTCCTTTATCTATTTTCCAGGTCAGTCATTTTCCCAATGAGGTATTTCACTTTGTCTTCTATTTTTTTTTATTCTTTTGGTTTTGTTTCATCGTTTCTTAATTTCTCATAAAGTCATTAGTTTCCATTTGCTCCATTCTAATTTTTAAGGAATTATTTTCTCTACCCAGCAAAACTGAGTATAATCCTTCAGAGGAAAAAATGGTCACTCAGTGAAATAGAGGACTTTCAAACATTCTCGATGAAAAGACTAGAGCTGAATAGAAAATTTGACTTTCAAACACAAGACTCAAGTGGAACATGAAGAGGTAAACAGGAAAGAAAAATCCTAAGAGACTTATTACGGTTGAACTGTTCACATTCCTGCATGGAAAGATGATATTTATAACTCATGAGACCTTTGTCAGTATTAGGGTAGTTGGAGGGGGAAAATTATATGTATGTATATAGATATTTAGGTAGAGGGCACAAAGTGAGTTGAAGATTAAGGGGTCATATCTGGAGAATAAAATTAAGGGATGAGAGAAGATTTTACTAGAAGAAGAAGAAAGGGAGAGGTAGAACAGGGTAAATTATCTCACAAAAAAAACAGAAAAGAAAAGGCTCTTACAGTGGAGGGGAAATGGGGAAGGTCAGAGGGCATGAATGAACCTTATTCTCATAGGATTTGGCTTAAGGAGGGAATAACATACACATTCAATTGGGTATAGAAATGTCTTACCCTACAGGAAAATAGTGGGGGAAGGGGACAAGAGAGCAGGGGGATGATAGAGGAGGGCAGATTGGGAAAGGGGATAATCAGAAGCAAGTACTTCTGAGGAGTGACAGGGCCAAAAGAAATAGAATAAATGGGGGGACAGGATAGGATTAAGGGAAATAGTTAGTTTTTCACAACATGTCTACTATGGAAATGTTTTGCATAACTGCACATGTATAACCTATATTGAGTTGCTTGCCTTTTCAGTGAGGGTGGGTGGGGAGGGAGGAAGGGAGAAAAGTTTTAAAAACACATGTTTAAAAAAAAAAGTTTTCTTATGCAACTGAGAAATAAGAAATACAGGAAGTGGGGTACAGAAGTCTATCCTGCCCTACAGGAAAACAGAAGGGGAAGGGAATAAGAGAAGGTGGGGGGAGATAGAAGAGAGGGCAGACTATGGGAAGGGGTATTCAGAATGCATTCCATCTTGGGGTGGAGGGAGGAGGGAGATGGGGTGAAAATTTGGAACTCAAAATTTTGTGGAAGTAAATGTTGAAAACTAAAAATAAATTTATATTTTAAAAAAAGGGAATTATTTTCTTCATTGAGCTTTTGGACCTCTTTTTCCATTTGACCAGTTCTGCTTTTTAAGGCATTCTTATCCTCATTGGCTTTTTGGACCTCTTTTACCATTTGGCCTAAACTATTTTAAGGTGTTATTTTCTTCAGTATTTTTTTTGTGTGTCTCCATTACCAAGTTGACTTGTTTTTCATGATTTTCTTGCATCACTCTCATTTCTCTTCCTAACTTTTCCTTAACCTCTCTTAACTTGATTTTCAAAATCCTTTTTGAACTCTTCCATGGCCTGAGACTAATCCATATCTTTCTTGGAGGCTTTGGATGTAGGAGCTTTGACTTTGTCTTCTTCTGAGTGTGTGTTTTGATCTTCCTTGTCATCATCATAGTAACTTTCTAAAGCCTGAGTTTTTTTTCTGTTGTTTGCTCATTTTCCCAGCCTATTACTTGACTTTTAACTTTTTTTTTTTTGGCTAGGCAATGAAGTTAAGTGACTTGCCCAGGGTCACACAGCTAGTGCTATGTGTCTGAGGCCAGATTTGAGCTCAGGTCCTCCTGAATCCAGGGCCAGTGCTCTATCCACTTATCACTTATATGGTTTTAGGACTGTCAATAGACAATCCTAATTTTAGAAATACCTGGTCTGACATAGGCAGCACTGGAAAAGAAAAATTAAAACAAAGATTATCCCCCCCACCCCCATCCCCAATCAAACTCTCTGGAATGAGAGAATAACAAAGTGGACCAAACACAACAAATTCTAGGCTTTAGACCTTCTACCCTATCCTGCAAACCCCTCCCAGGAAGAATTCCAGGTCCATGTGGTAGGTGATGCCAACTTTGATGTTCACAATGGGCCTCTGAATGTAGGTCGGTGACTGAGAAGCAGCAGAATCAGGAATGCCAGAGGCACAACACAGATGACATTTCCAGCAGTCAGTGACCCTCATCACAGGTCAGGGTCATCTGTAGTAAGGTTATGATATCATTACCCTCTTGTATTTAGCCTATTCCATTGCCAGATTAGACACTGAGAATTCACCTGTGCACTTACCCAGCCCACCAGCCAGAGGTCCTATGGGAGTAGGGGCACAGAAGAGGGTAGAATACCAAATCTTTTCCTCTTTAGAAACCTCTGCTGAAAGACTGCAATCCACACCCCTTCTGCATGAGCTGGGTAAACAGCTTCATTTTCCCTCTCATGATAGAAAGCAAGTCATCTCCCAAAAATGCAGCACCTCTTGCTCCTCCAGATACTCCCTGGGAAGTTGCCCAATGACCCCTGGTTACTGTACTGGCAGCAGTGTGGAGGGACCCCATCAGTTTCAGATTATAGTAAACAACAGGTTCCATTGGTTCCTACCTTTACCCATCTAAGTGCCCATTCTGCTGGGTCTCTAATGTCCACTCTATCAAGGCTTGAGCACTTCCCTCCCTCCCCAAAGCTAGGTCAAGCACTGCCACTACTGGGGCCTGTAGCCCTTCTGAGGGCTGACTTACTCCCTGGCTTTTCTGACTCTTTGTACCTAAGCCACCAAGGAGCTAAGTCAATGGCCTGAGCCATAGTCCTCTGAGTCAATTAAGCCTAGAGGGCTGTTTCAATAACTTTTAAGGAAAAATTAACGTGACAGATATTGCTCCTGCCACAGGTCCCTTTCAGATTTGACAGTCTGACAGACCTAAAAAAAAAAAGCTCACACTGAAACGATTTGACTGAACTATAGAAATGAATTGGGCTGACTGGTCAGAGTTGTAAACAGAGAGATACCAGAGGAGGTGGGGAATTGGGAGGACATGTTCTAGTCCCTCAGTTTCCAAAGCTAGAACAGCTTTAGAGAACCTAGAGAGACCAGGCCAAGTGAGTTGACCTCACTGAACAGAAAGATGAGCTGAAGCTATAGTTTAGTTCCAGCTCTTACTAATAAGAAGGAAAAAGCCAGGGGCTAAACAAGATGAACCAGTGGCTCAAGTCATGCTTGCCTTGGGCTGCAGGGGGTCAGCACAGTAGAGGCTTATAATCACTTCTCAGCAAGAGGCATCTGTGTTGAGGTGCAGCCACTGGCATTTATCAAAAGAACTGGGGGGAGGGGAAAGAATGAGGAGTGGGAAGAGTGGGGAGTCCAGCGGCTTTAATTAACAGGCTGTCGTTAACGAGCAGAATAGGAAGGAAATGAAAAATGATGTTTTAGAGCTCCAACTGAATCAGGGAATGGGGAGAAAGACAGTGGATTGGGGAAGGAGGCCAAGTAGCTCAAATCAGTGAGCCTATGTAAGTAAGAGGTGGGGGGCAGGAAGGCTGACCACCTAAATGGACTGACCTGTGACCTAAGGAAAAAGTCCTCCCTTCATTTGTCCATGTCTTCTAAGTGGGAGAACAGGCCAAAGAGCGGAACAGATGGTGGCACCAGGCTATATAGAAGATGCCCCTGCTTTCCTATAGAAGCAGTTGGGATTGCCTTTGAGATTGAGTTTTCTCTTTTCTCCATAGTTGGAAGAGGGGTCTCTTGCCTGGAGCCTTCCAATCAAGTAAGGCCCTTGGACACAACCAAATGCAAGGTGTTGATTTCTTTTAGAAGAAAATAATAGCTACAGGCAAAATGGCAAGTGGGATACTTGGCAATTAGGGTAATTGGCCCTATTGGCCAGAGCTCCTCTAAAAAGAAGAAACTGACATTGAGAAAGTCACCTCAAATGAACAGCACTGAGCATCGTACCTATGACACTGTGGAAACACCTCCTTTAATCCATCTTCTCCTCCTCAAGTTACTACATGGAGTCAACCAATGATTCACTTAGCCAAGTACTGCCTACTAGCATGGCAGAACGTCGATGAAGGGCATGGTATCCATGACATCGGTTTTTAAAAGGACAAAGATGTCCCTTCAGACACTCCTGTTTAGACTAGCCATGCTACTACCTACTACTCATATGATCAAGTATGGATACACTGATCTTTATTGCTGATTAAATAGTTTTATCTTTATTCTTCTACATCCAATGTTTATTCTCTCAGAATGCAAGTTTTTTACTTGATATCTGAAAAAGGACTTCCTCTTATACGCCTTAAAGGGAAAAATAGTTCCATTGTTGATAGGTTGAATTTGAACTTCAGAGGGGTCATCTAGTGAGAGATCTCCAGTAGGTTGTTGGTTATTCAGGATTGAACTTCAAGAGGAATAGTAGGTTTGAACATATTCTAATATTTAATGACAAGTTTGAAATTCTAATCCATACTACCCATACCCTCCCCTGTTTCACCCACTAGGAGTTGACGACCTATGGCAAAAGCAATTCAGGAGGGGATTTTCCACAAAGTCTATGCGTAAAATTGCAAAGCAAGTGAAGTTTAGGTGGGGAGATGTTTCTGAACTGTGGGAAATTTTCTCTGGGACTCCTCTCCCTCTCCCCAGATTCCAGTTCATGCCAGAACAAAGGTAAACAGATTGGGTGAGGTTACAGCCAAAGTGGCAAGTAGGGTACTTGGCAATTAGGATAGGGTAGTGCCCTGCTGGCCAGAGCTCCTCCGGAAGAGAAGAAACTGACACTGAGAAAGGCACCCAGAATGGTGTGAGGACTGAGCATCATACCTATGACAATGTGGAAACACCACCTTTAATCCATCTCCATCCAAACTCCTGAAAGGCTGTTATATTCTAAGTCTGCAAAGCTGGTGCTAATCTGCATTGATAAAGGGAGCTTCCTCACTTGAATTTGCCTCCACAAAGAAAATCAAAGGTCTGATCCAAAAGAACCAGGATGTCAGAAGTGGTTTAGGGGCAGCTAGGTAGGACAGCAGATAGAGCACCGGCCCTGGATTCAGGAGGACCTGAGCTCAAATCCAGCCTCAGACACATAACACTTACTAGGCTGTGTGACCCTGGGCAAGTCACTTAACCCCATTGCCTACCCCCCCCCCAAAAAAAAGAAGTTGTTTAACAGCAGGTCATTTGAAAAAGATCTTAGGGTTTCAATTGACTACAAACTAGTTCAGTATGTCAACACTGATGTTGAAAAAAGGCTAACAATCTTAGGCTTAATATAAGGTTCAAAACAAGAAAGGTGGGAGGTGAAATAGTCCCATTACGCTCTGCATTAATCAGATCATACTTGTATCTTACCCTAAATTCATGCTCAGGTCTTGCATAAAATAAGAGAAACTCAGGGCAGAGGAGTCCAAAGAAAACCAATGTTTATATGAAGACTAATGGAAGAAACTAGGGATGCTTAGCCTAGGAAAGGTTTCTTTTTGGAAGGAGGGGGAGAAACATGACTTTATCTCAAAGTATCTAAAAGACTGTCAAATGGAAAAAGGACAGAATTTGCTGTCTCACCTCCAAGGGAAAAATGAGAATCAAAAGGTAGAAGCCACAGTGTGAGATTTAAGCTAAATATAGGGAAGAATTTTCTAATTAAAGTTGTCTAAAAATTGAATGGGCTGCTTTGTCATTTAGTGAGCTTCCCCAGCAATGGAGATTTCCAATCAGAGAATAGCCAACCACTTGTCTGAAGGGGGAAAAAATAGACGGAAAGACAAATAATTAAATTTTAACATAGTTCACCTGAGGTCAGATCATAGACCAAGCCCAAATGGAGGGTTTCTGGGCTCTAGCCTTATTATTAAAGGAAATGAACAGAGGGTGCCAGTGTTCCCCAGCTATACAGTCTCCACTTGTCGGGCACCTCAGCTGTCAGAGTTTCCAATTACCTGGGCCATATCTTACTTTGGACAGCTTTCTTTTTCAGCCTTCAGCTGCTGGCTCAGCACACTCTCCTTCCTGATGTGGAATCCATCTGCTGCAGTGCTCTGCTCAGAAGAGACAACAGATAACCCTGCTTTCCAGGACAAAAGTAAGAAAACCAGCCAAGCTAGCTAGGACCACAATTCTCAGATTCTGGGAAAGCTCCCTCTTTGTGAGAGGGTAAAGGCTGGCCTCTACCCACCCCATAAGTCATCTTCCAGAGGACCTCCAGCACCATTGTCAGAAGATGAAAAGATTAGTTATTTCCTCCTAATCGGGTTTAGACAGCTCCCTTAAGCTGCTAGCTGCAGGCAGCGCCTGTTAAAGCAAGCAGCTGGAAAAGGCTTAGCCCTTTAATGCCAGCAGCTGTATTACTACAGTGTGGATGCTCTGCTGAGAGCCTGGACTCTGTCCAGCAGCATCAGGCATTTAGCCCCAGTCAACATGTATTAACCTGGGAGGAGAGAGCAGACAGCCCTTTCGGAGAATGGAGAATTTTTATTTACGTCACCTCCACCCCTAGGCTTTTCTTTGGAGCGAGGAAAAATAATCCTAGCTCTTTTTTTCCCTTTCCTATCCTTAAATGAGGAAAACTGAGCAAACATCGTCCACACAGAGGCAGAGCTCTCTATGGTGGAGCTGTTTCATCTTAAAAATCTGTCTCAGGTTTTTGTCAAACCAATTGACAGATTGGTTTGTTAGAAGCTTACACAGCAAACATAGACTTTTCATCCACTAACCTAACCTCCTCTATTCACCCTCCCTTCCTTGAGGCTGGCTTCTTCCTTTCCCTTGGTCCCCCAGCCTTCTTCTAGTGACTAAAATATTCCTGATTGTCAGAAGCTGGAAAGGGTGAGGGGGATGGGAAGAGAAGACATGGAATAGACACAAAAATAGGCTTCCCTGACCCCTTCACCTTCTCCTTAATTCACGCTGCCTCTCTTTAGATAGCACCAATCTCTTAGGCTGATGGAGACAGCTCAACAGTCCTCAGAAAGCCCTGGCACAGAGTAAGCTACTGAAGAGAGATCACTCAAAGACTTCTTACTCAAAGCCAGATGGTGAGCATGAGACAGGGTAAGAGCTAATGCCACTCAGGGGGAAAGCCAATAAGCTCATCTGCTGACGCGTTCTAGAAGCAGCCTGATGGCTTTGGCTTAGGCGCTCATCTCACTTGGCTCTAGCCTGTGTGGCATACAGGGTACACAAAAGTGACCATAGAATCCTACTGCCAAGAAGGGACCATAAGCACTCATCTAGTCCATCTCCGGGTCTTCATCAAGGGCCATACCTAAACCACCCCAGACAGGAACATCATTTGTTATTGCTATTTGTTTAAAGGAGACTACAGTCTCCCTTGGTTCTCAATCCTAATGCCAAATAACCCTCACTATGAGAAAAATTTTAACTGCTCTATGTAATGAACCCAGTCACTACCTAGAGAAAACAAGTGGTCAAAGGACATAAATAGTTTTCATACTAATTGACAACATAATCAGAAAAATACAGATTAAAGTAACACCTCGCAGGAATGGCTAAACAAATTGTAGTGCAGGAATATAATGGACTACCACTGTGCTACTAGAAACAATGAATATGATGACACATAAACAGATGCAATGTGAAGTAAGCAGAGCCAAGAAAACAACATACAGAATGACTACAATATAAATGGAAAGAATAACAACCACAAAACCATTGAAAACAAATGTTGCAAATTATAAAAAAAAAACACCAAAAATGGCTGGAAGAGATATGAGAAGATGCTCCCATCCTACCTCTTGCAGAGATGGGAGGTTCCAAGTGCTGTACATTGCATATATTTTCAGAGTTTTTTGAGGTATTGATCAGCTATGATGATTTTTCCCTCCTTTTTCTTAAAAGAAAAAAAAAAGCCATTATATGAAATGGCTTTTTAGGTAGAGCTTGAGATATGATGGGGAAAACTGTGGTGATATAAAAAAACATTTCTGAAAGTATTTAATTAAAAATAAGAAAAAAATCAACGCTGCAAAATAATGACCAAGCTTGGTCTCCAGAGAGATCTGAGGGGATACCTTCACCGGCTCCTCTGCCGAGGTGAGGGTCCTTGAGTATGGAACAACACACATGATATTGGACTTTTTGCATATGTTGATTGGTCTTGAATTATTTCCTCTCCTTTTTTTTTTAATTCTTTGTTATAGGGGATATCTGTCTTGGACCCTCAGAGAGGAAGAGAGAGAGGGATAAAGGGGGAATTACAGGTGATATAAAGACAAAGGATATCAATAAAAATTCACTAAAAAAAAATCAAACATCTCACACCTTTTTAGCAAAGATGCTAAAAGCCAGGAAAACCCACTGATGCAAGGGCTGTGGGGCTATTAGCTGTTGGTGGAGTTGAGAATCGGTTCAGCCATTTTGGAAAACAACTTGAAATTATGCAATAATAGTCACTGAAAATGATTTAGCTATTCTCAGCAATACAAAGATCTAACACAATTCCAAAGGACTTATGTTGAAAAATGCTATCCATCTCCAGAGTAACAATTGATGAAGTCTGAATGCAGATAGAAACATACTATTTTTTACTTTCTTCATTTTTTTCATGTTTTGTTTTGTTTTCTAGTCTGTGTTTTCTTTCACAACACGATGAATGTGGAAATATGTTTTGCATGACCGCATACACATAACCTATATCAAATGCTTGACGTCTAAATGGGGGGAGGAGGGGAAGAAGGGGAGAGAGGGAGAGAATTTAGAACTCTAAAAAGAGCGTTAAAAATTGTTTTTACATGTAATTGGGAAAAAAATAAAATCTTTTTAAAAATAGTCAGTCATTCATATCATTTGACATACCCTAATGAGGTCATTGACAGCAAGAAAAGATTCATATGTATAAAAATATTACCATTTGTTGTAAAAATCTGGAAACAAATTCCCAACAGGGGATGAACTTTGGCCTATTAACATAACAATACTGAGAAAAGACAAACAGGAAGAATTCAGAGAAAAGTGAGAAGACTTCTCTGAAATGATACAAAGAGAACAAAGTACAATGCTAAAGGTGATTACAACAATATAAATAAAGCCAAGAATGAGGTCTACAAGACTCTGGTCAAATATAACTGTTGATGTCAGTGTATCACCAAAATTAAAAGGTACATTTCTGCAAGAGCTATGCCACCACAGCTCAGCTGCTGTTTCACCCTAGAACTTACTTCAGTCACAGAGCTCTTGTGCCCTCCAAAATCCCTCTGCCATGGCAACTTTCTCCCATTTGCTGCTTTTAAAGCCTCCATTTTGGGGATGTGCCTAGCTTGGCTATGCTTCACTCCCCTCTGGGCTGTGCTTCTAAGGACTTTGCATTGACCATGCCTACTCCAAGGTGCCCCTCAGTGACCTCTTCCCTTTTTACGTGTAGTTTCCCCCTATAAGAATGTTAAGCACTCAAGAGCAAATACAAATTATTATATATTATATATAAATTTATAAATATATAAAATCTATTTTATCCCTAGTGCTTGGCAGTGTCTAGAACATTGTAAGCATTTCATAAATATTTTATTACTTGACATATGGTAAAAGCACTTAATATTGCTTGATAACTTCTTTTGATTAACAAAACTATAAACTTTTCAGGGATGCTGTTTTATAGGTGGACTTCTTGGGAAATGTCTATCCAAACAAAATTTATTCATCTATTTTTAAAAAATAGCCCCAGTCAGGGAGACAGCATTGATGACTAAACCCAACCCCACCTGAAGTTTTATTTACTGTTGCCAATAGGCCTATATCTAAAGGGTTTTCCAGTACTAAAATGGGTTGGTCTGGTGTTACCATATATAGTCAACCACACTTCCCCTCTGGAAAGTGAATGCAGGGTCTCTATGGCTAGATCAGGGGTTTCTTAGGATAAAATCTCACTTCTATATGTTGTTTTACCCTTTAATTTCAGGTAAAGCTCCATACAGTCTATCACAAACTCTACAGCCTGGTATTTAGGGTTACGATCTGGCTCCACGTTAGCCTTATTTCACATTAATTCTGCCTCAAGTAGTTCCAGTTTGGCTGGCACACAGCTATTCCCCAAATTTGGTATTCCATCTCTTACCTCTGTGCATTGGTACAAGCAGTGTTCCATGCCCAGAAAGTATTCCCTCTTCATCTCCTACAAGAATCCTAATAACCATTCATTTCCCTCCCCTAAAGCTGACTTCTTCCTCTGTCTCTGCTCCTCAGCCTTCTGACTAAAACATTCCTCTGACTGTCAGAAGGACATGGGGGGTGGGGAGGGAGCGTCAATGAGATTACAGATTCAGTGAAATATCCCCTCTGCCTAGGAACTGAAACTTAAATGCCTGTTCAATTTAAGTTTGAAAAAGTTAAATCTCTGGAGAACTGAGGGGGAAAATGGGTTATACAGCCTCCACCTAAATCTCCTCTCCCCTCCCCAGACATGTGACTGAGGAAAGAACAAATGTCCTAGAGCTCAGGGTAGGCCACTACCCTAGACAAGTCATGTTGCTTCTTTTTATTTGTATAAAGACATCAGACGACCTCTAAGGTCCCTTCCCACTCTAACTATGACATCAAACACCCTCAGTTATGGATTATCAGACCATAAATAAGTCAGGTACAACTAATAGTTCTGCCTCCCTCCCTGGATGGGACCACTTCTGTATAATTTACATTACTGCCTGGAAGACTAAGGAAAGCACTATTTTATACTATCTTTTTGTATTGACCCACCTCTGCCTACCACAGCACCAAACATCTAACTACACAAGTTTTGAATGAACGGGAGGGATTACAGGTCCCTCCATTTGGCTAGTGGTGAAAACGTAATAATGCCAGACCTTAAATAACGCTCCTTTTCTTCAACATGTGCGAATCTATTGCCAAACAAAGCACAGTTGGCTTTCTCTGCTCCGTCCCACCCCCTTTGACCAATACTTCTAAGATAGTGCTCTATGGCATGGATCACGTCGGGAAGAAGGAATGAGAAGCCACAAAAGCCATATAGTGACAAGAATAACAACCAGGTTTACTATTTCCTAATAGTCTTGGCTCGTTTTCAATAGTTGATCCTTCTGCTTTCTGCAAAATTATAAACATTATCTGTGTGGAAAAGAGGTAGCTCTAGCTATAACATCTACCACCATAGGAGTACTCACTGTATGTATAACACTCTATTAGCCCTCAATTTGCTGAAGCAATTCCCAAGAAGGTTTTGGGGGTAATCGTTTCCTAAAAACATTAAATTCACTGACCCAGATACAGGTAAGGGCGTATGGTTTTTACTTGGTGGTCAAAGACTGAAGCATATCACAATAATTCTTAGAAGTGTAACAATTATCATTTGTCTTTATGGTTAACTGTGGGAGGTAAGGAAGAAGAAATGTTATGAAATATGCATCAGAAATTGGTCTGAGGTGAGCGGTGGTAAAAAATGTAGAACAGAAAAAATTCTCGAAGTTTCTGAAAAGTCTCCCAGCTCCTTTTGTACCATGTGACTGTATGGAAAGGACAAAACTCTCATAGACTACAAGGTTATTCCAACCTCAAGTTTGTATTTGGCTTAATTAAATGAATAGAAACTATCAACAAATAAAGCAATGAGATATAAGTATCTAATAAATTAGACAAATTAAGCTATTCCCATTTATTTACAAAATAAATCAGCTACAAGGAACAATTTTTTTTAAAACCCCCACCCCACCTCAACCAAAGACCAAGTTCTTAGGTTAAATGGCTTTTCTACCTTCCCTATTTATATTAAAAACACAATAAATAATGTTCCCAAACTTTTGTTGCCTGAAAGCTTCTTGTTCCAGTGACTGGAGCCTGAGTCACAACATTATCACAAAATCACAGTTACCAAGAGCCTACTACTTGCACACTTATGATATGGGCATTAAACTTTGTACCACCCTAATTTCTCAAACCTGGACTGTTACATTCTGAAAAGTCATGCTCAGACTCTAAGACAAAAGCAGATTTGAGAAAGCCCCCTCTCTATTGCAATTATAGTAGTGAGTCCCCAAAATGCCTCTCCAACAGGAAAAATCTCATAAAGGTTGAGAATGGTTCTGTACTCATGAAAAGAAATACAGCAAGTCGTCCATCTGCTCATTGTACTCACTCAGCAATGTGGGTACGCAGCTTGCTTCCCATCCTAACAATTAAAGGACATAGCTCTGTAATAACAAAGACTCCTCCCACAGGTCTGGGGTTTAGCCTTTGGCCAAAACTGACCCAATCCATGGCAGATTAACCAGAATACCATATAGTTCTATTTGACATCACCAGCTCTAAAACTCAGACCATTGCCCAGGAGAACAAAATCCCACAGCAATTTCCAGAAGTCTTTTTTCAGCTCTTTTTAGCAAAGGGCTTTGGGGACTCTGCTATAAGTAACGGGCCCCAGTGAGCCTAGTTTCTCTAAGAAGCAAAGTGAACAACAACAAAAAATAACAAAAGCAAGCCCCACTACTGAATCAAATTACATAATGCCAACTCAGGTAAGTGAACATCAAACTGAGTTGCTTTAAAAGACTGCTACCAAAGTACAGAGGTAATAGACAACAATGCTTTCAAGATCCTATTAACAAGAGAGGACAGAAAAGCAAACCTGCAATAAAGTTATGGTAAGAGGAGGTATCAACAGGGTATGGCTATTATAGACAATCTAAAAAAAGAAAAAACTGGACTTCCCTCATAATGATCTTATGTTAAGAATGCATAACTTTCAGTCAAGCCCTTTAAAAAGAATATCTGTTTCACATTATGTAAAATATTTTATCTTATTTTTATTGTCTTTACATTACACTCATTTTCAAAAATATCCCTTCCCCTACCACTTTCAGTGAAGCATTCCTTATTACAAAGATTGAAAAGGCAGTTCAACCAGGTCTGACAGTATAGATAATATTCCATACCCATTGTCACCCCACCTCTGCAATGAAGGGAGGGAGGTACATTTTCCTAACTCTTTTCCAGGGCCAGAGGACATATCTATATTTCTAACTCTTTGTTAATATGCGGGGGGAAAAAATATTTTCATAGCTAAAGCTGCTGCCTAACTCAAAAGTTGAGCAACTGGCTGCCAACATTTGACACACAGGTCCATTTCCCTTTTGGTTAATGGGCCATCAGTTTCTAGATAGGGTAGTCTTGTCTTCACTAACATTACACAATCCATTTACTCCTTCTACATTAGCGACTTAAAATGCACCTTGGGGAGATACCACAGAACAGCAACTGTGGACCCTGGCCAAATCTCTTTGCTAGCTAAGACAAAAGGAAAAAAAAAAGACAGTATTTAGGATGAGAGGGGGGAGGGGAACAACTAGTAGAGGTACAAGGGGGAGCTGGGGCACGTCTGTTATCAATTCACCAAGGCAGATGCCTCTCATGCTGTGAGAGTTACCACCTCCTGGGAAGAGTCAGAAGGCTGCCTCTTTTCTCCACAGTTACACATTAAGCCTGCAACTGTTTACGTTCAATCTCAGATACATTCTGTTCACTGGTCCAGAGTTCCAAGCGCAGGTGCCCTCAGTTAATCATCCCAGCTTACTCCAGAGTCGCTTCTAGCAGGAAAGATGTTCCAGGCAGCAAGACTGTGGACTTTTTTTGATCTGCACCATTCCAGCCCCTAATGATTTGCTCAAAGGTTTTTGTTCTTTTTAAAATGAAAGGTGTTCCTCCAAAGAGCAAAGCAAGGCTGAGTTCAATAATGGAACAAATCTAGGGTTTGAATTTGAATTAACTGTGAAGTAAATAAGAACAACCTAAATGGTGGAGATGTGAGGGGGAATAGGGAAGAATAAAATTGGATTTTACTAACACATTCAGAGCAATATGTAAAGAGACCTTTTATTGAAAAAGGCTTTTAGACAGAAAAAAAAAGGTAACATGCATACTAGAAGTCAGAGTAGCACTCTTTATGGGGTCAAAGAATTGGAATCAATGTAAGTACCCAACTGGAGAATGCTTAAACAAGTCGCAGTACACAAATGTAATATCGCCACACTCTAAAAAACAATGAATATGGAGAATTCAGAAAAGCCTGAGGAGACTGATAGAACTGATGTATTATCGAGTACATAGAAACACAATGACCACCACAACGTAAGCAGGGAAAAACAACACATCAAGAAAAAACACAAACTGAATGACCAGTTGGCCCTAAACAGTGTGGAATACTGTGAACACTGTAAAGCACAATTGATAAAGTTAACTGTGCTGAACAACTTTTTAATCTTTGTTACAAGGAGTGGCTCATTGGTGAAGGAGAGGAAAGAGGGAGGAATATATTTGGAAATAATGTGATATAAAAATAAGCTATTAATAAAAATAAGATTAAAATTGTTAACTGAAAAAGGAGGCTTTGAAGGTATTCATGAGGAAAATAAACTCCATATTCATAATGAAAAAGCAGTTTACTTTTTTCAAAGTTATCATTCTAAATATCTGAGTTTGACAGACAAGGGTCAATACAGTTTCTGAGATATGGATACAAAAGAAACCATTTTTACAAATATTGGGATAGGTTTTTTGAAGAAAAACCCTGGGGATATATACATGTTCCAGGGGCAAATCCCGGCATCCAAAGTGCAAAGAAAAAAATGACCAGTGCTTACTCTGTCATATAAAGCTGTGATAATACTCACTTTAAATTCTACTCTCTTGACTATTAGGTAGGACACCCAGCAGAAAGTTTATCAACCTCCAGAAATGAGGTCCCTCTATACAGGGTGAGGGTCAAGTACCAGCAGAAATTCATTTTTAAAAACAGATTGGCTTTGACCTCAACTAATGGAAACTTCCAGTCACATATATGACATAAATATAAGCTTTAGTACTGTATTTACAAGGTTGTGCCCACTTAATATCAAGAGCTAATCAATTCATGTTAAGCCAAGCATACTATATTTCTAACTGGCACACCGAACTATCATGTTCTGAATGGAGTCAGGTATAGTGGTAAAGTAAATGTTAATGTCTGCTGAAGCTGACTTGCTATAAGTCCTTCATCCCTCCCCTACCCACCCCCTGCTTTCACTTTCCTCTAAGACAAGCAAGTCTTGCCAAAGAGCTGGGATTCTTGGCACTACCACAAGGAAATACCTCTTAAAAAATCTTTGGGACAGCTGGGTCATTTCATGGGCAGCATTTAAACTTGAAGCCAAAAGGAAGCTTAAAAAGAAAAAAAAATCTACTATTTTCTAAAGAATCCAATTCCCACTCCTGCACAGATCTTCTCTCACTTAAAAGTTAACAAAAACTACCAATATTAGGTGTTACTACTTCAATTGAAGATGTCTATGTGTATATGTATATAAATTTTAATAAAAACTCCATGCACAATTAAATTTAATAAAAAGCCCGAAGAATGATAAAGCAGTAGTAAGTACAGGAGGCCACAAAACAGAGTGTATAGCTGTGGGCTTTCTTGCAGAGTGCAAATGCCAGACAAGAAACAAAGCCAGAGTGACTTCACTTGAGCATTGGAGAGGCAAAAAAGTTGCCCTGACGTCCCAGGGTGGTAGTGGACTTGCTTTTGCTTCCAAACCTAAAATAAAACGGAATCACATTAGAGAATACACAACAGAGATAGGTGAAAGGGCCTTAACTATATACATCCATCTCTTGATTGTTTTTCCTTCATGTTTAAAAAACCTCTGAAAATGTCAATATTGCCATACCACAAACTCCTTTCATCCCCACCGCACCCCTGCCATAGAACCCTCCCTTATAACAAAAGAAAACAGTTAAAAACAAAAAAGCCTATGGCTACAAAAACTGAGTCTAATAGTGTCTGCGACATTCCATATCTATATACTACACCCCACTCGCTTCTTTGTCAAGAGGAAAATGGGCATCTTCTCCTCCCCCTCCCAGACTGGCTATTATATTTAATCCCCATTCCTTTGCTTCTTAGTGTTGCTTCCTTTTACATGATTACAGTCATTGGGTATGCCATTTTCCTCATTTTATATTGGTCCAAACAAATCCTCCTAGTTTTCCCAAATTCTTCCTGTTTCTTATAGTGCCTTGCACATAGTAAGTGCTTAATAAATGCCTCTTCATTCATGCAAATATAACATTCTACTATATGTTCATATACCACAATTTGCTCAGCCATTACCCAATTATCAGGTACTTACTTTGTTTCCAGTTTTACTACCACAAAACATGCCACTACAGAACCAGAACAATCATAAGATGACTGCAACACAAAGCACTAATACCACCAAAATTCAAATTACACTCAAATGAACCCATGATTACATCCATTCAAATCCAAGTGTTTCTGATTTTTAGTCCAATGTTCTATCACATTTCTCTGGAAGGTGCTGCAGCATTCTGGGGCATGACACAACCAGCACAATGTCATCCACAAACAAAAGCAGGTGGAAGACCTCACCACCTTTAGAGGGCCCCCCTACAATTTGGACTCTGCACTGAACTTCTCCTCCATGGCACTATAGGCAAATACCTACAGCCAGCATCTATTTCTCTGGTTTATGCCTTGTCTGATATTAATAATCAGTTTCTGGCATTTCTTTCAAGAAATGTTATATAATTTTGATACGTGCATGGGAAACATCAAGTTTTAAGAGAACCTTTAAGGCACTGTTTGTTCTTTTCTTCTATCAAATAAAAAAATTTTTTTTAATACAGTGGGATCCTTTGGTCTCTATATGGAATTTCACTTATGAAAGGCTTTTTTGGGGGGCAGTGAGCCCGAGTATACTTTAATCAAGATCATCAAGAATATCCTAACTGTGTGTATATTATTCTAATAATCATATATAAAGGACATGTAGGTCCTTTAGTTGCTGGTGCCAGAGATTTTTAAATTCACTGTTACGCATGTTTTACTTTACTATTTTTCTATTACTAGTGATTCAGAGCATTTTTCCATGTGGTTATTGATAGTTTTCATTTCTTCTTCTAAAAATTCCTTCCTCCAAAACTCAATTCAAACAATACCTCCTGCATAAGGCCTTTCCTTATCTCCCCAGGTATTAGTACTTCCTCCCAAAAATTACCTTGTATTTATTATACAGGGTGTTGAAAGAATCTTAGTGTGATTTTAAGCTTAAATAGCTTAAAAACTGCACTACAATTTTTGAAACAACCAGTATATCAAGACAGAACCCTGACAGAATTAATCTGAGTTCCCTGAGGGCAAGAATTACTTAATTTTTGTCTGTGTCCTAAAAAGCCTAATAGTAAAAGCTTGTTGGTTAACTGGTTCCTCGGCCACTGTGGAAAACAATTTGGAATTGTAACAAGAAAATGACTAAAATGTCTTTATTCTTTGCCCCACAGATTCTGCTGCTAGGCATATATCCTAAACAAGTCGAAGATAAAGATCCCATATACTCCAAAATATTCATAGCAGCACTTCTTTGTGGTAACAGAGAATCGCAAAGAACAGATGCCCATCAATTAAAGAACAACGGCTAAACAAAATGTATATGAATGTGATGGAATACTACTGTACTATAAGAAATAGGAAATTTGTGAATTTGTGTGAAATTCAAATTTGGATGCTTGGTGAAGTAAGCTGAACCAGGAAAACAACATACACACAATGTTTATAACAATGTAAATAGAAAGAATAATAATAATCACCACCACCCTTTCCCCCCAAAAAAAAACCAACCCTGAAAGTTGAGCAATTATAATGACCAGCTTGACACTGGAGCAGAGTTTGAAAAATGGACTGCTCTCCCTTCATTGCAGAGGTAGGAAACCTTGGGCTTTGCATATTGTACACACTATCAGAAACAGTCAATGCACTGGTTGGTGTTGCTTAACTTTTTTTCCCTTTTAAAATCTTTGTTACAAAGAATGGCTGGCTAGTATAGGAAAGATAAAGGGATACATTCAGAAATATGTGTTAGCACCAACAAAAGGCATCAATAAAAATTTTACAAATAAAAATTGTTTAAGTTCATTGCCCACTTATCTAATAAGAGAAATTTTTCTAAATTTTATGCGCAGTAGCCTCAAAGCCAGAAAGAACTAAGTTCAAGTACTGCCTATGATATATACTGGTATGTGTGATGCTGGCCAAGTCACTTAATTTCTCCATATTCTAGGCAACTAAGACCAGGAGCTGCAGAGGTGACAACCTGCACTTTGCAAAGGGGGTTTCCTTATGTGGGAGATCTCTATAATTATCTTGGATATCAGACTTACCACATGTTAGAAACAAAGTTTTTTCTTTTATTTCACATCTTTATATCGATTTTGTTTGTGCAAAATCTTGAATTTTATATAATCAAAACTGTTAGTTTTGTCTTTTGTCATCATCTAGATAGGTCTGAAAAGTTATCTTTCTTCTGTTCTTATTTCTATTTCTACTTCAAAAGTCTTGTTTTAATTAGGAACCAGTCAACAGAAGAAATGTCATTCAAACAAAGTCTGCGAAGTCAAAGTCTACTTACTTAGGAGTATTCTTATTGATAGCAGAGCGAACTCTCTGGGACAGTGAACTAGATGAAGGAGTCTTGATGAGTTGCTGCTCAGGAGTAGTCAGGGGCCCTAATACGCTCACTTCATAAATCAAAAATTGTGACAGGTGAAAAGAGGCATTCTACAGAAGAGGTAAAATTCATCCATGTTCATTTTGTCTAAAATAACCTCATGGGGGACACTATCTAAAGAACTCAAAAACCCAGTCAATTCCTAGACAACATTTCTAAACTATCATCTTAGAAAATGTATGTAAATCCTTTTGTCCAATATAGGCTTCTGATCACATAACGAATGGCTTACCATCTCTAGTAACTTGCAATACCACAGATGTATCTGTATTACCTAGCTTTCCCATGTTTGATTAAAGGTTCTATTATCCTCCAAAACGTAGTGGCAGTTAAAAAACAGCTTTAAGGAAAATGGGGGAAAGCACACTACCAAAGCTAACACTGGGCCTTAGTTCAGTAAGATACACTTCTTCAAGAGGAACATTTTCATTTAACCAAGATCCCCCCAGAGGCTTACCTTTAACATCAGGTGTCTGTGGTGTAGAAAAGGCATTGGAGTTTTCAATGCCATGCATTGCATCAATATTCTCTTGCTCTACCATCATGAACCGACTCCAGTATTCCACTGGCAGAGAAAGCAGGCGCTCTATCACCTAAAAAAACCCAACAACAACATTTTCTTTCTTTTCTTTTTCTTTTTTTTGGAAGCAAAAGTTACTTTTTATTACAATCTCATGAGAAGAGGCATCTGCTCCCCTGGTAGGCTTCCAGCAGGAGAGAGGCCCAACAACAACATTTTCACACCCAGAATTCATCTATTATCTCCTAAACACTTCAAAAGTAGTGGTTCTCTCCCTTTTTAAGTCATAGCAAAGTATTATCATCTGTGATAAGGAATCATGGCACTCTGGAGAGTCAAGACATTTGAACGTTCACATATGATTGTGAATATTCTTATAATTTGTGGCATATCCTTTGAGAACTAGTGCCTTAAAGGCAAAAGCTGCCCATAGCTAGTTTATCACATGATACAGATTTTTATGAACACCATGTTTCTGACTACCTTGGGCTGACGTTTGGTATCCTGTAGTATTGTCATAGGGTCAGGATTGGGTACTGCATGAGCAACTATAGTAGGACCAAAGACTTTAGCCAGATTGGCAACATCCATTTTAGTGCTGGAACTCTGAGCGACTCTAGACAAAAGAGAATGTTAAGTCAGAAAGTATGCTATTTCTCTTATAGAAACATCAAAATACAGATCCTCACTGAAAATAAATTGTAACTCCCCATATTAGCCAGTCCAGATAATCTTTCCCACTGGTAAATTCTATAACCTCCAGAAACAGATGTTACCAAAGACACATTTGTACCAACCTCTGCAAGTGTATCATGAGGAAAGCTAATGTGTCCCTGTTGGCCTGGGGGAGTTCACCAATAGCCTGGTACATGGCAGCTATGCTGTTGTCCTCATCTGTGATTTCTATAAATGAAAAGAAAGCACTCAGAAGCCTAGAAGCTCCTTTCCCCAGACAGCAGGCATCTGGGTTATTGACTACAAAGGCTCATCTATACAGTACAGTTTTGATTAGGTTCATGGCTACATCAGCCTCAAGTTCCATTAACAAACAGGATACTGACCAACAGCTCAATAGTCAGAACTTAAAAAAAATCAGCTCTTCAGTTAAGAAAGCATTTAGCTCACGATCTAAGACTGCACATTATTGCAGTGATGTCAATTACAAAGAATGTACTCAAAAAAACTTTTAAGAACACTTGCAGATTCTGTTTTTCTACTGGTATTAAAGATGACACCTTAAACAGCTTAGAACAGAAACCATCACAAGAACACATTCCTTACCTGCTGCTTCCATAAAGGTCTTATTTAACCGAAAGGTCAGAAGGGGTTCCCTGAGGTTCCGAAGAAAGTCTTTAAGGAGGCCACATATAGCATGGATGTCATCTACTTTGCTGAGAAGGGGAACAGTTTTTGATCGAAGGAACTTCTCTTTCAACTCTTTTACTGTTCGGTCACAACCTGAGATCCTATACAGACCTGCCTATAATCAGAAGACCCTTGATTCAAGAAAGTTCTATTTGCAGAATGCAACCACAATCCAAACTCCTGTCTTTAAATCTTACCTCATTCAACCCTCGCTGCTCAATCTCATTTACACAATGGACAATAATGGAGGGGATCATTGGCGAAGTCAAGGACACAAAGTCAGCAAGAGTTCCCTAAATAAAATAAATAAATGAATGAATAGAGGAAAACTTACAATTATGCTTCACAACATTCAGACTAGCAGGTGTAGCCTGAGAACTTTGCATAGTGAGTCATCTGTAGAAGACATTGACTTAGCCTGGATTATTGTGTATCATATCCCCCAAAGTATGTGTTACCAGGTAAATATACATGTAAGTATCTATGTACTGTATTTTATGTGTATGGATATATATATAGATGCGTTTGCATGCTGTTTTATATGTGCACATGTGTGTACGTATTCATATATGTAGGTGTATGTCTGTCTGTGTGCATGTATGCATGCATGCATGTATGTATGTATACTTCCCAAAGAAACCTACCCCATATCCTTCCAGTGCCATTTACTGGCCAAGAACAGGTAAATGTTTTGTTAACAGTGAAGAGGAAGATATAATGCTGAAAAGGGTCAATGCAAAGGAAGAAAGAGTATTCTATCAAAGAAGGAGCAATTTTATCAAGCATTCCTGACTAGGGAGTTTCTATATAACAATTAAAACTTAAGCTTAATACGATTGCAAAGAACTAATCAACACCAAGGAGTTAAGAAATCTAGTGAATCTATAAACGAGAAGCTCTTACAGATGCACCTTTGCTTAGCATCTCGATAGAAACCCATAGAATCAATAGCTTCAAACTCCAACATGGTCTCATATCATTCTGAGCCTTTTTTTTAATTTTAAAGCATGACAATCTTTAAAAAGTTAGAAGAGCCTCGGAAGTCATTTAGTCAAATCTTGACCTGTACAGAACATTCTTTATAATATCCTCATCAAGTAGTCTTCCAATCTTTACTTGAAGACCCATAATGAGGAGTAACTCACTGCTACTTCCTGTGATAATCCACTTCACTTTTACATAGCTTTAATTATCAGGAAATCATTTCTTATATCCAACCTGTTCTATTCCCAGAGTTTCTGAATAAAGAAATCTTACAAAATGCAAAGGAGTCTCAAAACCAAGCAAGACAGCTTGTTAAAGGCTCCCTCCTTCTCCCATTTTTTCTTTTTTATAATAAAGACCAGACAGGATTTTGCCAGAAGCCTTTCGGTCCTAATTAATGCATTCAGAAGACAAATCATATAATTCTATATGAGTCTGAGAAGTCTGTCACTAACTCCTTCAATGACTACACAGGGTCTTTAGTCAGTGAACAGTTTCCATAGCAAGTTGTACCTCTCCAATTCTGACAGGTGTGCCTGTCAATGTTGGAATGCAAGGAAGGGGACAACGGTCCCGGCATTCTGGATGAGCTACCACTCGACAGTCTCGGCACTTCAGGGACAGTTTTCCAAACTTTATCCTCTTTCCACAAGGAACACATGATTCTGGTTTAATAACCTAGGAAAAGAGCAGGCACAGAGGAAGAAAATGAAAACTGAAAGGAAAAATAGGGAGGTGATACACAAAGTAAAGAAAGAAACAGATTCAGAAAAACCTGGAAAGACTTGCATGAACTGATCAAGAGTGAAGCGAGAAGAACCAGGAGAATAATTTAAATTATAATGACACCACTGTATATAAAAGACTTAAGAACTATGATCAACACAATGACCAATCTTTCCACTTCAAATCAGAGAGGCAGAGTACAAAAGCAGAAGGAGACATACATTTTCAAACATGACCAACATGTTCATTTCTTTTGCTTGACTACACTTGTTACAAGGGATGACAGAAAAATGTGGTGCAGACTAGAAGAACATCAGTGAAACATTTTAAAGAGCAAAAAGATCTGGGCTCCCATCCAAGCTACTCCACTTACTAAGCTGTGTGATACTGGGACTTAATCTCTCTAACCCTCATTGTATAAAATGGGTTAGCTGTGGTGAAGATTAAATAAGAGGATATATGAAAACACTACACAAATATAAAACAAAAATCATGAAAAGTACACAACAATTGTTCCTGTAAAGTTTCTTCTTAGACATTCATAGACTTACCGTCTTAGACACAAATTCATGCAAACGCATGCCTCCATTACTTTGTGGAGTACTTGAACTGTCAGTCTCTGGCATGGACTCCATCTGTCTACTAGCCAGTGTAGAGTCACTGTTCCAAGGCTGTAAAGTACCTAAAATACAACAAAGTAAGCAACTCAGACTTCATGCTTTTTCGTCTACACTAATTATTCACATGGAACTAAGAAGCATGAAAACCAGGCAAAGTTTTAATTTATTGTAGTAATCTAATTTGCAAACTACAACTAGTAAAAAGTCCCTCTTCAAGGTAAGAACTGACGTAAGTCAAAGACATGAAGCCAATTAATAAATGTCACAGCTAGTGATCTAAAGCTGAATAGTCAGAATTGTGCTTTATCAATCTAACAGTTTTCTATTTTTCCTCATGAATCAGCAAGAAATTTCAACATATCCTGGAGAATTTATTCTAAGAACATGATGCTCCCAAATTTTATCATTTTTCTTACATAGGTACTGATAGGTATAAACCAAAGTCACCTGTTTTCCTCCTGTTCCTTATCCAACAGGGCACAGTTTCAATAGTGGATACTGCTTCAATAGGGCCACCATCATTGGGAACAGTGACCGTAGTTTTTGCAACTATGGATTCATTCCCCTGAAAGAAATGGAGCAATGAGAGAGGGCAAATATGCTAGAAAAGACAAACACCAGAGAGAATGAAATTTCCACCAGACAGACCTCTTGGCTCATGACAAACCCTTAAGTTCTGATTAGGGTTTAGGGTATCAGATGGGTTGCTTCTAAGTTTACAATCTCATACTTTAAGATGAAAAATTTGGTGATAGTAGCACATGCCCAAGCTACTTAGAATCAAACATAACACTGAAACTGTTTGCTCAAATCAGTTTTAAAATGTGGAGTGATCTTGTTCATCATGGAAGTGATAAGTTATATCACATAGAAAAATTTGCTTCATCAATCAGATCTCAAAGGATAACATTGCATTACTGACCCTAGGAATTTTCAGTGCTTGAAGCCACAAATCTCTTGATATTCACAACCACAACTGTCTCAGCTATACTGCTCTCACCTGGTCTACCGTAGAACCAATGGAACGAGTTTTCTTCATCGGTCCTGGTGGACCTTCTATAAACTGTCGGCTGTTAGAACGCTAGAGAAGGGACAAAAAGTGATGTTAGGGTGGAGCAGTAGACTTTGGAAGTATAAGAGATAAAGTGGCTAAACTGGCAAATAACTAGAGACTAAAGCTTGGGGTGAGGAGAAAAGTAGAAGACAAAGGGGGAAGAAGCAAAATATGCCCTTCACACCTTAGAGCTTCATTTTTGTGTGAAACTTAAAGATGTACTCATACAAAATGGCTTTTGTGTCCTGAAACACATGACAGTAAGCTTTGAGAATTCAAATGACAACCCTAGTAAAAACAGACTTGTAATCCTATCTAAGGACATGCAGACTTTGGAACAACATCAGTTGCCCCATTAGGAACACACACACACACACACACACAACACACACATACACACACACACACTCCACTTGAAGCTTTTCTCAGGGCAGCAAAATGTCTTGCATAAAAATTAACATGACAACTAAAGGCAGACATAAATTATATTCTATATTCTTCTAAGAATGAAAGCTCATAAAATTCAGACCAGGAAATAGGGCTGAGACCTGGTCACCCACTGACAAAACAAGCCACGGTATACCGATATTGTGTTTCATACCCTTTCCTAGTCCCCTTAAGACAATCACAGGACCAGCACACTAGGTATTTGGCACTGTAGCTGAATTTCATGTAGCAAACTTTTCTACCTCCTTTGGTTAGCAAGGAACCCTACATACCCTCTTTTCTCTCTTCTTCAGCCTTAAGGTCTTCACCATTGAAGAATCCCAATCCTATAAGAAATTACATTATCTTATTAATTTCTTTGTTTGGTTAGGCTTGCACTAAACCACATCCAAGTTTCCAGAAAACCTTTTGCCCCAACTCAACTTGCTTACAAATTCAATAGGGAACAAACTCCAAATTGAACTCTACATCTTTATTGTTGTTGTTGTTCAGCTGCGTCTAACTCTGTAACCCCATGGAGCACACTCTCCATGTTAGGGTGGTTTGCCATTTCCTTCTCCAGTGGATTAAGGCAAAAAGAGGTTAAGTGACTTGCCCAGGGTCACACAGCTACTAAGTGTCTGAAACCAGATTTTGAACTCAGGTCTTCCTAACTCTGGGCCCAATGCTCTATCCACTAAGCCATCTAGTTGCCTCTATAGCATCATTATACTATTTCTTAATAACTAAAGCTATGGCTGAATATATATATACATATTATATATGTAATGATGGTTTCAAGCACAAACCAAAAAGGCTACCAAATAAACCTTGTTCTTACTTTCTGGTTTTGGTTTTTAATTCTAATTCCTAATTCTTTTTGCCAAGAGTCCAAGAATCTGCAGAAAGTTTGTACGCTTCACTAACCTAACGATGAGAGACATCATTCCCACTCTTAGAAGGCATTTCTTTTCTCTGATCATTTTGCCAATGCTGCTACTTAAGAACTGTCTAGCCTAATTTACAGGTGACTGAATTAGGCCTCCTCCTTATGCCTAATAATGATAATTATTAAAGGATGATTTGGATTCAGAATCCAAACCTTTTATTAAAAGATGATTCTTACAAAAGTTTCTAATCAGCAGTTACCTTGTTTTCTTATCTATATTAATTTTGAGTCTTATAAAGATAAGTAATTTGTTTTAGGCTACCCTATTATTACTACTAAGATCATTCCTAAGAATAAACTTTTCAGGAAATTTATATGACAGATAACCAAATTTGGTCTAATGAAATTTAAATTCTACAGTCAGGAAAATCTGGCCACTGGTTGCTTGATTCAGTTTGAGTGAATATTGATTATAATGAATCATAGGTCTACAGCTTAGAGTTCATAATACCCTGAAATTCTGAAAACACTCTAGGTTTATTAATTTTTCTCATTTCAAAAAAGTTATACCCATTTTTTGTACCTGGTATCTTAGAAAACCTGACCAAAGAAATCTCTCAATATTACTCAGTTTTTTCTTGATCCTGGAGAGAAACCCAAACCAATAGAAGTGGTAGTCCTCTTCTGATCATAAAACATTTTCCACAAATGCATCATATGGTAGTTGCCAACCTTCATCACATTTTAGAACTATTTTCAGTATATTATTAGTTTCCTTCTAATTGGGATGTATATAAGCCACTTTCTCCTTAAGCCCCACACTTGAAAAATAAGACATGAGTCCATTCATCTAAAAACACATTTTGGGATAGATGGACAGCAAGAATACCCATTCCATACCCTCTCTCCACCCTTACCACTACACATCCAAGCTGCTTAACTGCCTACCTGGCTTGGATTAGATGAGTCACCAATTCCATTCCTTCAGGTAAGATGGACCACCAGGTCTTATCATTTGACCTATAGACCCCTCCTTTCTCCCCCCACATTCTTTGCAGTTATCTGACCTACTGACATAACCTAAGGACCCATGGGCTCTCCCATCTGCCCCTCTGCTGAATCCCTATGATTTTGGGACTTCTCCATTCACCCTGATGTTGATCTTTCACTTATTGTCTCCCCCAGTTAAGATGATAATCTCCATAAGAATAGGGACTAACTTTTTCTATTTATATATTAAGTGCTTAGCACAGGGCTTGGGACATAGTAAAAACTCAATAAACACCATTCCTTCATTTACCAAATTACAAGGAAGCAGACCATGTTTAGAAAATTTTGGTTGTTTCTTTTTAAATTTGCTAGTTGAGGCCTTGGGCAATCAGGACATAATCAATTTCAATGCTGAATTCTGAATTGTGCATTCTTTTTTTCAGAAAGAAAGCCTCTTAAAGTGAATAGGTGTTTATGAGAGTAAAAGTGGAGGCAACAGGAAGATACATTTTTAATTGCTCTGTCAGAATTGATAGTATACTAACCAATGAAACACCAAGAGAGCAAAGGAAAGATGTGTGCCTGTGAGAGCGTGTATGTGTGAGAGTGTGCACCCATGCGTGGGTGTGTATGTGAGAGAAAGAAAGAGAGGAGAGAGAGAGAGAGAGAGAGAGACAGAGAGAGAGAGAGAGAGAGAGAGACAGAGAATAAGGGGAGGAGAAGAGAAATAGACTATCCAGAGCTTTATCAAAGCTTCATTACCAGGGATTCATCAGTCTTGTCAAAGCTGATATCCGATAAAATGGAGCCCGACTCATCAATGGTTGACAGTCTAAAAGAGTGAAACAACAGAGCATTAGTCACAGAAGGCAGTAGAAGGTAAATTCTAACACTCAGTGAGTTCCACTGGTCAGGTCACACCATACACAGAGCAGTCTGTTTCCTATGGGAACAACTACAAGGGCAAACCCTGGCTGTGATTTTTTCTTTAAAGGGCCTACAAAGCTAGCTCCGAGTTGCAGACAAGAGTAAGATGCTCCACCTCCCAAGCTGTGTTTCTATACCACAGACAACTCAAAATCTGTGGCAAGTGCAAGAATGAAATTTAATTTGATCTAAAATGAAGCTACATTCAACATAACACAGACTTCCTCTAACACTAGTTTTCTAAGAAATTAAGCTTATATGTATTTTTAATTATAACTACCTCTCTAAAAGACAACTGGGCTCTAAAACATTATAGTACCTAAATCTCTGATCTTTACCCACTAATTTTACTGGGTGTGAAATTAAAGGCTGGTTGAGACTATTTAAATGGCAAATTAGCTGAACCAGAACTGCCTGGCCTTGGCTCACAGATGGCTTTCTAAACCAGAAGAGCTATAATAACTCTTTGGAAAATAAACACAAAGGATTCCTAAACTGCCACTTCCACTATAGGCTTCCTAACAATGTATAGAATTACTTACTGATGTGCAATTTAGTCCCACCATCAAAATTTTACCAGTGGCAGGACAAAGTTATACAGAGATAACAGGTTGGCCCCCAAGCCTTCCTTTCCCACTCTCCTTTCCTCAGACAGCTTTCTTGCTTTATTCAGCACACAGTCCAGATATTCACAACTTCAGAGAATGAGAACTTCAGACAGCTGTGTTGCTCCTGATCAAACAACAACAGATGCTGTTCCCCCACCTTTTGTTCCCAGCATTGCCACTGGACTGCTGACCCCTGTTGAGGAAAGCCAGAGCCGATTTTTGTTCCTCGCTTAGTTGAATACTGCCAGATGCATCACACATGAGCAGCTCCCGAATCAGCTGAATCTGTCGTTCCTACAACCACAGCAGAGTAAAACATCGTAACCAGCCAGGGGAGAAAGCTTCACCTCAGATTTATGGGACAGGCAGAGCAGAAGACATTAAAATACAGCATTATGCAAATAGGCCTTCGGGAAGGCTACTACACCAACAGCATATTAATTCACATGAAGCCTAGATTGTCTCTGGCTCCTGAGCAGTAAAACAAACTCCATTTAGAATAGTAGGGTTTCTGCTGCAAGATTTCTGGATTACACTGCTAACATGAAAGAAGTATAATTTAAAATGGGGGCCCCAAAATAGATGTCATAGCAAACATTTTAGTTGCATCTTCTACAGGTCAATGTAGACACCTATTCACCTTTCTAAATTGTGGAGCAAAATGCATTTTAAAATGTATACAAAGCTGTAACACAGTGGAACCAGACAACCTGAACTTAACCAGGCAGCTTACCAAAATGGACAAGTGCCTCCCACCAGAGACCTGACACTGCACCATTGTACCAGGACCCATCGTGGCACGTCAAAATGCTAGTGCTCTGTCAGTCACACTGTTCGACTGGTTGAATACTCCTAACCCTCTGTTCTGGAGCACAGAATAGTGATGCAGAAGGCCTTATTGTACACTGTCCTCTATTACAGTGACCAAGTAACTACTACAGAGATAGAAATAACCCTAGCAGGCATTTACAATGTTTGGAGCATAAAAAGGGAGAGTCAACATCCTGTGCCACAGTATATAAATTGGAAATGTTGTTTACAGAAAGCTTGGAGAGCCCTCCCATGCAAAAGGTGCCATTTTCAGCCCATCACAAAATGCACTGGAAAGGATCCGTCTTGGTTACTAGTAAGAAACAATACACACCAGCTTTTCACAGTCGGCTTCTGCTCGTTGTCTCCGTTTGATCTCCACATCTACCTGATTACGCGCATGTTTCAGTTTCACATCTAGAGCACTACGTTCTGTCTCTGCTTTCATCAAAAGATCCTTGTATTTTCCCAATTCATGCTCTGTCTTTTGCCATTTCTTTCGAAAGTCTTCAAAATTCTTTGCCAGCTGGATAAATTCTGAGGAAAGGGGAAAACTTTAATAATTCAGAGAGAATAAACTCTAACAAACAAGTCCAGTGGTTAGATTTATTCTAAATGAATCATTAAAAGACCAGCTGAACCATGAGCAAATCCAGCTGAAAACAACCTGGTTCCAGCTACCGAGTTTGGATTGATGTTCTTTGCTCCATACTCTCCCATATTTGAGGGCCTTACATATTTCATAGGGAGAGTTTCCTGTTTTGATAGGCCACTTACTTTTGCCGTGTCCAGTGGCATCTGTTATAGAATAAGCTACTCATTAGTCACCTGGCTCCAGATGTGACACTAAAGCTCCTGAACAGAATGCAATCAAAAGGAAACACCTTTGGGGCATATGTCATACACCAGGCCAGTTACAGCTATAAAACAAAAACAGACTCTTTTACAGTCATGCATTGCTGCACCAGGGAGACATTAAACAGCAAATTCAAATGTAACTGCTGTAATATGCTCCAGTAAATATAGATTAATATTATATACATCTAAACCTGCAATTCCACTTAGCTAGATAATTATACAAATATTGATTTGAAAGTAAAGAGCCAATTTGCTTTAGCTGTTTAACACTGCCCTAAAGGGTATGTAAATGTTCAGTTGCAAAGTGACAAAAGATTCTAGAGGCAGCTAGGTGGCGCAGTGGATACAGCACCAGCCCTGAAGACAGGAGGACCTGAGTTCAAATCCGGACTCAGACCAAACACTTGACACTTACTAGCTGTGTGACCCTAGGCAAGTCACTTAACCCCAATTGCCTGAAAAACAATTTAAAAAAAAAAAAAGAAAAGATTCTACCTGTTTTTGTCAAATCACGGATGGGAGGACAGGGAGTCCATCCGAAAGCCTGCAAGAAGGAACTGCCTCAATTTAAGAGATAGGAAGTATCCATGTAGACAAAAAAACTAATTACTTCCTGGTCATCTATACTTCACTTGAAATATTTGCCTTACAGTTAACCTCAAACCTAACTTTAGATACTACTCCATAATGAAAATTCAAACATGCAATTCTAGCATTGGTCCACTTGCCAGTGCAAGGAATTTTACCGCTGAAATTAAGCTAAATTCATAAAATTGGCATGTTCTCAGAAACACCTTAAACTGAACTTAGAAGCATTGAGCTTTATATAATAGAAAAAAAGTGGAAACAGCGGTTACTCAGTAATTGGAGAATGGCTGAGCAAATTGTGGTACATGAATATAACAGACTGTCACACCATAACAAATGGCAAAAAAACAAAAAAAGAAGAAATCAGAGAAACTTGGGAAGACTTGAATGAGTTAGAGCATCGCAAACAAAACCAAGAACAAAATAACCACAATAACATGAAGGAAAACAAGGCTAGAGGGCATCAGAATTCTAATCAATGTAGAAAACAATCTTTAGAGCACTGAAGGTAAAACATTTCCCTCCTCTCAGCAAAGAGATGGTAGACTATAGGTGTAGAATGAAACCTATTATCAAATATGGTCAATGTGTTTGGCTTAACTATGTATTTCATTGTTACAAAGACTCTAGGAGGATAGTGTTGAATAATCACTAGGAAGTGACAGAAATGGGAAAACAAGACTAATCAAACATTTTTTTAAACTTTAGAAGCATAAGGAAATGTTAATAACCTCTTGCTTTAAGTATATTCATTTGAAAATATTTCACAAAATAGCAAACTTTCTTTAAAAAATGACAAACTAGGACACAAATTTCCCAGAACCCAAAGCCTTAAACTCAAGGAATTATCAAGCCAGCATGGCACAGTGGAAAGAGAGCTGACCTTGAAGTCAGAAAGGGTGGTCAGTCAATAAGCATTTGTTAAGCATTTACTGGCTGCTAGGTGGACAAGTGTACTGGGCCTGGAGTCAAGAAGACCTGAGTTCAAATTCAGTCTCAGAAACTTACTAGCTGTACCCTGGGCAAGTCTCTTAACCCTGTTTGCCTCATTTCTCATCTATAAAATGAACTGGAGAAGAAAATGGCAAACCACTCCACTATCTTTGCCAAGAAAACCCCAAATGGGGTCATGAAGGCAGGTATTACTGAAACAAATAAACAGCAACAACAACAAGCATTTACTACGTGCAAAACACGGTACAAAATAAGTATGAGGAGTAAAGACAAAAAATGTCCTCGACTTCAAGGAGCTTAAATTCTAATGGAGAAGACAAGATGTAACCAACTAGTTATATACAAGATATATATAATGTAAATGAAAGGTAATCTCAAAGAACGGGGCAGGGGTGGGGGAAGAGTTCAAGTCCTACCTCTAACACATTGGCTATGTGACCCTGACCAAATCCATTTTATATCAGCAACCTAGGCAATTCTCTAAGACTAAGAACATGTCAAACTGCATTCACATATGGAGAATCCTCACCCTAGAGTTCCTTGTACCAAACAAATTATAGGTTCATTCCTAACTCTATCCAAGCAATAAAGGCAGGGGGGTGGAGCCAAGATGGCGGCGTGAAAGCAGTGACTTGCTTGAGCTCTCCCCCAAACCCCTCCAAATACCTATAAAAAATGGCTCCAAACAGATTCTAAAGCAGCAGAACCCACAAAAAGACAGAGTGAAGCAAATTTCCGGCCCAAGACAACCTGGATGGTTGATCAGAAAGGCATATCGCGGTGGGTGGGAGAAGAGCGCAGGCCATAGCAAACCTGGAGCAGGCCTCAGATGACTGAATCGGGAGAAGCTGTGGCGGTTTCCAGACTTCAAAACCCAGGAACACCAAAGACAACTTTGTCAGTGGGACAAGTCTGTTTCTGTGGTGCTGAGAGAGGAGCATGGCGTCTCAGAACCAGTTCCCTGAGCGCATGGCCCTGAAGGGGCAGCTGCCTCCTGAGCTTCCAGCCCACAGACTGAGGGGGAATCCACTGGCTGATCATAGGGGGACTGCAGGGATCTCTTTGCCAGTACTGAGGCAGCAATCTCTTGCTTTGCCCGTGTTTGGATCTGGGTCACAGTTCTGGGCGGCGGTCCTGGGGTGAGGAGGAGCACTGGTGCAGTTGAGCTTGTAGTGGCTGAAAAGAGGAAACCTTCCTCATAGTTCCAGGACAGAAAGGAGTACTTGTGGTCACTAACAGACCAGAGAACAGGCCAGGAAATGAACACCTCACCCCTTATCATACCACCTTGGAAGAACTGAAAATTTACAGGTCCCTATATATCTCTGAAAACAGCTGTACAAAAAGCTGAAGCTTGGGACAGTACATTCCCCATATTGGAAGGAGACTCTTACCTTAACAAAGAGTTTAAAACTCAAGTAATTAGCCGGGACCATGAGCAAGCAGTGCAAAAAGAGTCAGACTATATTATCTTACTTTGGTGAAAAAGAAGATCAAAATATACAACCAGAAGAAGACAACAAAGTCAAAGCTCCTACATCCAAAGCCTCCAAGAAAAATATGAATCAGTCCCATGCCTTGGAAGAGCTCAAAAAGGATTTTAAGAAGCAAGTAAGAGAAGTAGAGGAAAAATTGGGAAGAGAAATGAAAGTGATGCAAGAAAATCATGAAAAACATGTCAACAGCTTGCTAAAGGAGACCCAAAAAAATACTGAAGAAAATAACACCTTAAAAATAGCCTAACCCAAATGGCAAAAGAGGTTCAAAAAGCCAATGAGGAGAAGAATGCCCTAAAAAGAAAAATTGGCCAAATGGAAAAGGAAGTCCAAAAGATTACTGAAGAAAATACTTCCTTAAAAATTAGAATAGAGCAATTGGAAGCAGTGACTTTATGAGAAATCAAGACACTGTAAACAAATCCAAAAGAATGAAAAATTAGAAAACAATGTGAAATATCTCATTGGAAAAACAACTGACCTGGAAAATAGATCCAGGAGAGAGAATTTAAAAATTATTGGACTATCTGAAAGCCATGATCAAAAAAAGAGCCTAGACATCATCTTTCAAGAAATTATCAAGGAAAACTGCCCTGATATTTAGAACCAGAGGGCAAAATAGAAATTGAAAGAATCCACAGATCTCCTCCTGAAAGAGATCCCCAAAGGAAAACTCCTAGGAATATTGTAGCCAAATTCCAGAGTTCCCAGGTCAAGGAGAAAATATTACAAGCTGCCAGAAGGAAACAATTCAAGTACTGTGGAAACACAATCAGGATAACACAAGATTTAGCAGCTTCTACATTAAAGGACCACAGGGCATGGAATATAATATTCCAGAGGGCAAAGGAGATAGGATTACAACCAAGAATCACCTACCCAGCAAAACTGAGTATAATCCTTCAGGGGAAAAAATGGTCATTCAGTGAAATAGAGGACTTTCAAGCATTCTTGATGAAAAGACCAGAGCTGAATAGAAAATTTGACTTTCAAATACAGACTCAAGTGGAACATGAAGAGGTAAACAGGAAAGAGAAATCATAAGAGACTTATTAAGTTGAACTGTTTACATTCCTGCATGGAAAGATGATATTTATAACTCATGAGACCTTTGTCAGTATTAGGGTAGTTGGAGGAAAAAATTATATGTATGTATGTATATAGATAGATGATAGAGGGCACAGGGTGAGTTGAAGATTAAGGGTCATATCTGGAGAATAAAATTAAGGGATGAGAGAGGATTATACTCAGAGAAGAAGAAAGGGAGAGGTAGAATGGGGTAAATTATCTCACAAAAAAAAAACAAAAAGAAAGTCTTACAGTGGAGGGGAAACAGGGGAAGGTGAGAGGGAATGAGGGAATCTTATTCTCATAGGATTTGGCTTAAGGAGGGAATAACATACACATTCAATTGGGTATGGAAATCTGTGTTACCCTACAGGAAAATGGGGGGAAAGGGGACAAGACAGCAAGGGGATGATAGAAAGGAGTGCAGACTGGGAAAGGGGTTAATCAGAAGTAAATACTTCTGAGGAGAGACAGGGTCAAAAGAAAGAATAGAATAAATGTGGGGACAGGATAGGATTAAGGGAAATATAGTTAGTTTTTCACAACATGTCTATTATGGAAGTGTTTTGCATAACTGCACATGTATAACCTATATTGAGTTGCTTGCCTTTTCAATGAGGGTGGGTGGGGAGGGAGGGAGAAAATTTGAAACCTAAAGTTTTAAAAACATATGTTAAAAAAAATGTTTTCACGTGCTACTGGGAAATAAATACAGGAAATGGGATACAGAAGTCTATCCTGCCCAGGAAAATAGAAGGGGAAGGGGATAAGAGAAGGGGGGGAGAGATAGAAAAGAAGACAGACTAGGGGAAGGGATATTCAGAATGCATGCCATCTTGGGGTGGGGGGAAGGGGGAGATGGGGTGAAAATTTGGAACTCAAAAATCTTGTGGAAGTAAATATTGAAAACCAAGCAATAAAGGCACCAATTAATGGGAAAGTGTGTTATTGTCACTTTATTGAAGACAGCAAATTTCAGACATTTGAACAGAATTAAACACTGATACAGATAGTTTTTCACATTCTACTAAGTTGTTTTTTTTTAAATTTCAGGAGTCCATAATTTAGATATGGGTAATGCTACCCACTTCTGCAGATTATAACATCTCTCTTCAAGAACTGAGGTGGCCACTTTTTCCCCTTTACTCTGTTTTCTGATGTGTCCAGAGGATGAAGATCACAGTTCATCCACAGCACAGGTTCCATGAACTAAACTGGTAAAAGGAGAAGGACTTCTTTCCCTTGCTCCCTTCCCTCTTTAATTACTTGGCTCCAAGGTTTCTGTTTCTATTTCATGTCATTATATACTTTTCAGTTTCACATGCCAGAGATGATCCACACTGGACTGAGAGGCCATAGAGATCTTGGAGCCAGAATAAAACTAAGCTCCTTCTCCAGAGATTGAGGTGGTATAAGTAGGGAGTAGACAGGTGGATTATGCTTCCTATGTGTTGGGAAAATAAGAATGTATATTGGTGATTGCAGCTTTCGAAATAAATATTCCTTTGTAAAAGTTTAAAAAAAAAAAGCAGCATGGTACCCTAAAATTTGCTACAGCCAACCCGATGCCGAATTTTACCTTTGCTGGTCCTCTGACAAATACATATGGTGCCATCACTAGGCCTGTATTCTATTGCCTTTCCAATTTAGGAGGTGCTGTCAGAAATGGAGCTCTACTGGCACAGCATTCAAGAACCCAGGATACTGTCCATGTCACAATGAGGTACTAGAAAAGCATTTTAGTGGAAGAAATTTTTGTTTGCTTTAAAGGAAAAATTTTGAAAACTGAAGCCATCCATTAAAAAGATTATTTGAGTATTAAGTTTTTAAATATTGGGGGGGGAAGGGGAGTGTTGAACCACACCTATGGTTTCCTTAGTATAGGGAACTCTTAATGAGAAATTCTGTCTACCAGTGCAGGTTGCAGGCACTCTGCAATTCAAGGTCTTAGAGCAAAGGAATTCTTAACTGGGAGTCCGCAAATTTCCAAAGACTCAGTGGATAGCTTTCAGGGAGTCCTATAAACTTGGATTGGGACAGGGAGGAATCTTTATTTTCACTAAACTATAAATGAAATTTAGCATTTCTTTCAATTACGAATTTAAAAAAAAAAAGGAGAGGGGTCCATAGGTTTCACCAGACTGCCAAAGAGGTTCACGAAAATTTAAGATAACTCTCAGAAAGTTATTTGGGGACACTGACAAGGATGAGTAATTTGCCCAGTTACACAGTCGTCAGAGGTGGAACTTGAACTTAAGTCTTCCTTCCTAACTCCAAAGTCACTTCTTTATTGATTACACTACAGCTGCTTGTCTTGAATACTGTTATAAATATTCTATTTTAAGGGAAAAAATTATACCAAAATACTTGAATTAAAAAAGAATGGCATCTTCAGTTAAATAATGACTGAAAAATCAGAGAGAATCCATCTCTTCTATATAAATTCCATCAACTATCTGCAAAGGGACACAAAGATAAATGAAAAAGGAAGTGGGGGAGGGATGCAGAAATTCCTCCATCTAATCCAAAATTTCATAAAAAGAAGTCTGAAGTACATACAGGTAAAGGGTGTCTCACCAGGGAAGCCAGGAAGAGTGTGGGTAAACGCTCACAGGCAGTGTGACAAGAGTACAGTCAGGGAAGCTATCCCACAAAAGAGTCCTGAAGCCAGGCTGTGCTCTGAGCTGGAGTACAGCAAAACAATGCCAGCTCCAATGAACTGACAGAGCTTGATGCCAGATCTTGACTCTGGCCCGTCAGAACAAAAACCAGGAATAGAATACTGCACAAGGAAAGATGGCCTGGCTTGCACCCCTCAATGAACTTGGAGACACAGCAGGAACAGGGCCAATTCAGAGCCTATGGTCTAGCAGTGGGAGAACTGTGCAAGGAAACCTGAGACCAGTGAAAATTCCAAATATCTAAAAAGCAGGGTTATTAAGGCTATAGCAGAGAACAGAGTCAACAAATAACTAAGGCTCATGCAGAAAAAAAAAAAAAGATAAAGAGAAGTCAAGGCCAGATTCTGTGGTACTGAGACAGAAATCAGCAATCGAAGCAGAGTGATTCCAAAATCTGATTCCAGAAAACTCATCCAGGGTACAAGGCATACTGAACCTATCCCAAAGAGGTCTAGAGGGGAATGGCTTGAACACAAAACTGAAAATCAAGTGCTGACACTGAAAACAAGAGGAAAAAAAGCAACAATTAAAAAATGTCAAGGGTTGACAGCAGATTAAGAGGCAAATCCAGAAGAAAGCAAACATACAATTCAATCCAATAAGCATTTCTTAAACTCCTATTAAGTGCTAGGCATAGTGTAAACCCTGGGGATACAAAAAGGGACAAAAGATAGCCCTTGCCCTCAAGGAGCTTACAATCCCAAAAGAGAAACAAATAATATATAAGCAAAGCAAGCTATATATAGGATAAATAGGAAATAACTAACAGAGGAAAAGCACTAGAATTAAGAAGGGTTAGGGAAGGCTTCCTATAGAAGGTGGAATTTTAGTTGGGATGGCAAGGAGGTCAAGGAAGCCGAGATCAGCAGAGTAGAGAGAGAGCAGTCCAGGCTTGGGGGACAGCCAATAGGCCAGTGTCACTGGACAAAAGAGCACCTGTCTGTGAGTACAGTATAAATTAAAAGACTGGAAAGGTAGGAGGGGACTAGGTTATGAAATATTTTGAATGAAAACACAGTATTTTATATTTGCTCCTGGAGATAACAGGAAGCCACTGGAGTTTATTGAGTAGGGGAGTGACCATGATTAAACCTTCCTTTTAGTAAAATCACTTCAGTGGCTGAATGGAGAAAGGAGAGGCTTGAGGCAGGTAGACTCACCAGCAAACTATTGCAATAATCCATGTGTGAGGTGATGAGGGCCTGCACTCAGAGTTGTGGCAGTGTCAGAAGAGAAAAAGGGCATATTTGAGAGATGTTGCAAAAGTAAATTAACAGGTACTGGCAACAGTTGGAATATGGGGACAGAGAGACAACCATTACAGGCAGAGCTTTGGAGAAAAAATGAGCTAGTCCAAAGTACTACACAAACAAGAGATAAAGGAAGTGAGAAATGAGATGAGTTTGAGGAGGAAAAATTTAAGGAGAATAAATAACTAAAGAAAGAAAATTTTACCCAAGTATTATCTTCTGAAAAAATAGAATGGAACAATCAGAACTCAATAATTCAGTAAGGCAGCAAAAAATATTAGAACCAAGTAAAAAAAATTGAGAGGGGAAAAGATAAAAGAAAATCTAAGCTATCTATTTACTATAGAAGACAATTGACCTGAAAATAGGTCAAAGAGAGAGAATCATCAGATTCTCTAAAAAGACATGACCAAACAAACATGAACACACTTCAAGAAATCATAAAACTTCTCAGTTCTATTAGGACCAGAGGGCAAAATGAAAAGAGAATATTCTTGTAAATTCCTGAAAGAACCTAGGAATATCATAAACAAAATGCAGCTTTTAATTGAAAGAAAAAATACTTAAAGCAGATAGAAAGAAAAAGTTCAAGTACCAAGCAACTATAGTCAAGATCATAAAGACCTAGCATCTAATGCTATAAATTTTAGCATTCAAAGAAAAATGTATTCTAATATCATACTTTTTTTTGCCAAAAAAAAAAAAAAGGAAGAAAAGGGAGAGAACAGATCCTACCAAACACTTATGAAACAAATATGGCCTAAACCAGGGAGAGATAAAGCAAAGAAAAAAAATTTAAGGGACATCAACACAAAACTATTGAAGGACATTAGCAAAGAGGCCACAGAAACATATTTATAAAATTTTACAATATGACCAGGTTGGATTTATACCAAGAATATAGTGTTAGTTCAACATAAACAAAACTGTAAACATAACAGATATTATTTAATAACAAAAATTTAAAAATCACATGGTTCTATCAATAAATGCACAAGTTGGTTTGTTTTGGCTTTTTTACAAAACAGAATATGCAAATGACTCCTTAAAAACATTAGATAACATAAGAATAGACCCATTTCCATAAATGGTAGACACTTTATCTAAACCAACAGTAAACATCTACAATGCAGAAAACTAGAGTTCTTTTCAATATTATTTATCATAAACAAACAGTAAACATCTACAGAAAACTAGAGTTCTTTTCAATATTATGAGCAGAAAAGGGTCAAGTATCTATTGTCACCATCATTTTCTAGCTATAAAAGAAGACGAGAAAAAGAAGCTGAGGGAATAAGCACAAAGATTACAGATTTTTGCAGATGATATGATGGTCTACTGAGAGAACCCTAGAGATTAACCTAAAAAATTCAGAGGAACAATTTCAAGAAGATAGTGTTATATAAAACAAACCCATAAATTAGTCTTTCTATGTGTACATTATGAGCAAAATCCAGCAAAAGTCAAGTCGGTCGTGTCAACAAACATTTTTTAAGCACTTACTAGGTGCCAAGCACATCATAAGAAACCTTTGCTTGAATAAATAGATAAATGGGTTTGGGTTTATGTTTCAGCAAACTAAGGCAGTTCTAGTTTTTAGTTCAGTTTAATCATTTATAGAAGGACATCAAGAAAAACTAAAAAGGATAAAGAAATATGGATACATTTTGATCTGCATTAATGAAGAAATACCATATAGCTGAGATCACAGATCTCAGTCTTCAGTTCAAATGAAAAAAATTCATGCATTCAGACCTTTAGAATCAACATTTATCTTCCATTGCTCAAATGCCCTGATCCAGTCAAGCTAAGGTTCCTCAGAATTCCCTAAACAGGCCATACTTACGCACATTTCCAGATCCCCGCTCATACTGTGCTTTCTCTAACCCTCCCACTATAAAATTCTGAAATATTGTGTCTTACCTATTCAATCTCAAATTCCACCTCTTCCACAAAAACTTTTTCCCAACTAAGAACCCACACTGTACTCTTCCCATTGTGATGCCTTTTCTAATCTCTAAGCTTTCTTCCCAAAATTATATTTACCTACTACCAGGTATATACCTATGTATGTATACGTCTCCTCTTAACAGACTTTTTTATATTCCTTGAGAGCAAAAACTCTTTTCTTTCACTTTTGTAAAGCAACTGATGACACTGGATAGAGCACTGGGCCTGGACGCAGGAAGACCCGAGTTCAAATCCAGCTTTAGACACTGAAGTGTGACTCTGGGCTAGTTACTTAACCTCTGTTTGTCCAAGTTCCCTCAGCTGTACAATAAGGACAATAAAAAAGTGCTTAGCTGTAGATGGCACATGGACACTATATAAATGCTTATCTCCTTCCCTGTGCCTATCTTCCTTACCTTTTTGTCTTTGTAGTTCCAGCACCTAGAACAGTGCCTGGCACGTGGCAGATGCTTAATAAATGTTCACTGACATCTCACTGAACTTCTAGTATGTAACTCATATTTAGGGATTTGTATTATTCTCCAATTGTTTTGTGTGCTTAAGTCTTGCTTTCTTAATCACATAATCTTCCTGAGGACAGGGAATATTTCCCACACTCTTTTTTGTACATTCCACACTATCTTGTATGAGACTTGGTAAGAACTTAACAAATACACGATGTACTAAACTCCTTGTAAATACACTAACAAAGAAAAGAGGATGCTAATAAGTTCATCAATTTTTAATCTCTATGGCTCCCTTCAAATTTATCTAGTTTTAGGGGGGCAGAGCCAAGATGGCAGAGTGAAAGCAGTGACTTGCTTGAGCTCTCCCCCAAATCCCTCCAAATACTCATAAAAAATGGCTCTACACAAATTCTGAAGCAGCAGAACCCACAAAAAGACAGATACAAATTTCCAGCCCAAGACAACCTGGATGATTGATCAGAAAGGTGTATCGCGCAGGGCTGAGAGCGCAGCGCAGTGCAGCGTGGGCGCGCAGGCTGCAGCAAACCTGGAGCAGGCCTCAGAGGATTGAATCGTGGGCAGCTGTGGAGGTTTCCAGACTCCTCAATCCACTAAGGCCAAAGACAACTTAGAAGGTCAGTGGGAAAAGTCTGTTTCTCTCGGTGCTGAGACAGGAAGGTGGGGGTTTCAGCTCCATTCCCCAACAGCATGGCCCTGGGTGGGGCAGCTGCTTCCCCAGCTTCCGGCCCACAGACTGAGGGGGAATCCAGTGGCTGTTCAGAGATGGATTGCAGGGATCTCTTTGCCAGTGCTGAGGCAGGAATCTCTTGCTTCGCCTGTGTGTGGATCTGGGTCACAATTCTGGGCGGCAGTGCTGGGGTGAGAAGGAGCGCTGGCGTGGTGGAGCTTGGAATGGCTATGGTGAGGAACCCCTCCTCACAGTTACAGGACAGAAAGGAATACCTGTGGTCACAGGCCAGGAAAGGAGTAAACACCTCGCCCCTTATCATACCACCTTGGAAGAACTGAAAATTTACAGGTCCCTACAAGTATCTCTGAAAACAGCTACACAAACCCCTGAAGCTTGGGACAGTACATTCTCCACATTGGAAGCAGACTATTACCTTAACAAAGAGTTTAAAACTCAAGTAATTGGCTGGGATCATGAGCAAGCAGCGCAAAAAGAGTCAGACTATATTATCTTACTTTGGTGAAAAAGATCAAAATATACAACCAGAAGAAGACAACAAAATCAAAGCTCCTACATCCAAAGCCTCCAAGAAAAATATGAATCAGTCCGAGGTCTTGGAAGAGCTCAAAAGGGATTTTGAGAAGCAAGTAAGAGAAGTAGAGGAAAAACTGGGAAGAGAAATGAGAGTGATGCAAGAAAATCATGAAAAAGAATTCAACACCTTGCTAAAGGAGACCCAAAAAAATACTGAAGAAAATAACACCTTAAAAAACAGCCTAACCCAAATGGCAAAAGAGGTCCAAAAAGCCAATGAGGAGAAAAATGCCCTAAAAAGAAAAATTGGCCAAATGGAAAAGGAAGTCCAAAAGACTACTGAAGAAAATACTTCCTTAAAAATTAGAATAGAGCAATTGGAAGACAGTGACTTTATGAGAAATCAAGACACTGTACAACAAATCCAAAAGAATGAAAAATTAGAAAACAATGTGAAATATCTCATTGGAAAAACAACTGACCTGGAAAATAGATCCAGGAGAGAGAATTTAAAAATTATTGGACTATCTGAAAGCCATGATCAAAAAAAGAGCCTAGACATCATCTTTCAAGAAATTATCAAGGAAAACTGCCCTGATATTTTAGAACCAGAGGGCAAAATAGAAATTGAAAGAATCCACAGATCTCCTCCTGAAAGAGATCCCCAAAGGAAAACTCCTAGGAATATTGTAGCCAAATTCCAGAGTTCCCAGGTCAAGGAGAAAATATTACAAGCTGCCAGAAGGAAACAATTCAAGTACTGTGGAAACACAATCAGGATAACACAAGATTTAGCAGCTTCTACATTAAAGGACCACAGGGCATGGAATATAATATTCCAGAGGGCAAAGGAGATAGGATTACAACCAAGAATCACCCCCAGCAAAACTGAGTATAATCCTTCAGGGGAAAAAATGGTCATTCAGTGAAATAGAGGACTTTCAAGCATTCCTGATGAAAAGACCAGAGCTGAATAGAAAATTTGACTTTCAAATACAGGACTCCAGTGGAACATGAAGAGGTAAACAGGAAAGAGAAATCATAAGAGACTTATTAAGATTGAACTGTTTACATTCCTGCATGGAAAGATGATATTTGTAACTCATGAGAACTTTGTCAGTATTAGGGTAGTTGAAGGAAAAAAATTTATGTATGTAGATAGATAGATAGATAGATAGATAGATAGATAGAGGGCACAGGGTGAGTTGAAGATTAAGGGGTCATATCTGGAGAATAAAATTAAGGGATGAGAGAGAGAGGACTCGGAGAAGAAAGGGAGAGGTAGAATGGGGTAAATTATCTCACAAAAAAAAACAGAAAAGAAAAGTCTCCACAGTGGAGGGGAAACAGGGGAAGGTGAGAGGGAATGAGGAATCTTATTCTCATAGGATTTGGCTTAAGGAGAAATAACATACACATTCAATTGGGTATGGAAATCTGTCTTACCCTACAGGAAAATAGGGGAGAAGGGGACAAGAGAGCAGGGGGTGATAGAGAGGAGGGCAGATTGGGAAAGGGGTAATCAGAAGCAAATACTTCTGAGGAGGGACAGGGTCAAAAGAAAGAATAGAATAAATGGGAGGGCAGGATAGGATTAAGGGAAATAGAGTTAGTTTTTCACAACACATCTACTATGGAGTTTTTTGCATAACTACACATGTATAACCTATATTGAGTTGCTTGCCTTTTCAATGAGGGTGGGTGGAGAGGAAGGAAGGGAGAAAATTTGGAACTCAAAGTTTTAAAAACACATGTTTAAAAAAAATGTTTTCACATGCAACTGGGAAATAAGAAATACAGGAAATGGGGTACAGAAGTCTATCCTGCTCTACAGGAAAATAGAAGGGGAAGGGGATAAGAGAAGGGAGGGGGGAGAGATAGAAGAGAAGGCAGACCAGGGGAAGGGGTATTCAGAATGCATGCCATCTTGGGGTGGAGGGAGGGGTAAGAAATTTGGAACTCAAAAACTTATGGAAGTGAATATTGAAAACTAAAAATAAATAAATTTATATCAAATTTATCTAGTTTTAATGCCCTCACGTTAGAGAAACTGAGACCCAGATATAAAGTGACTTGCCAAAGGTTGCATAACTAGTAAGAACAGAGATTTAAACACAGATCTCCTGCCTCCTAATTTTACATTCATTCTACTAGAGTTTCAGGAAAGGTTAACAGAGTTGAGGGGATGTCTAGGTAGAAGAGAACACAGATACATTCCTTGGAGGCAGGGACTGTCTTTTGCCTTTTCTTATTCCCAGTGTTTAGCACAGTGCCTGGCACATAGTAGGTACTTAACACATGCTTAGTGACTGTAGAACTGGTAGTACCATATGCTAGCTAGGAGAATACTATTGAGCCACTAAATAGGCACAATACTGCTAAGTATACCTCAACTCAACAATTCTTCCCCAAAAGTTTAACATTTTAATTCTAGGAATTTTTTTCTGGGAGAATACAACTCTAGAATTACATATTTAGAGCTGGAAGGGACCCTAAGAACTCCGACAAATCCATTCCTCATTTCAGAGATGATGAAAATGAGGTCCAGAGACATTAATCAACATGTCCAAGGTCTCAAAGCTGGTGTCTATAGCAGGGTAGGAACCATGACCTCTCTGAATTCAAGTCAAACACTCTAGCCACTACATAATAGATCAAGATAGAATCTATATGCTTTACAAAAATTCCATTTTACAGCCAACTTTGTTTTATGCAATACAAAGGATGCCTCTGAAGACAATATTTTGCATTTATTTTCAAAGTGTTTTTAAAACTAGAACCTTAAAACTAGAACTAGAACTTAAAACTAAAACTAGAACTATTTTTTAAAACTAGAACCTTAGAAAAGTAAATAAAAGGCCTTTTGTATTGATTTTACAGACTGGGAAGCTGAGGAACAAAAAAGAGAAAATAAGCAAGTTAGTATCAACTAAAACTTATCACACAGGCTCTTATTTCTCCCTCATCTGCTATATCTAGTAACCAAGTCTGATTTTTAAAATAAAATATTATTGATTTCTTTTGGTTTTGTATCATCTAAATATCCCCCTATGCCCCTTCCTCTCCCATAGAGCTTTCCCATTCAAAAAAAGAGTATTTTTAAAAAGAAAAAGGAGGCAGAAAAATCAGCAAAAACAATAAAATAGGGGCAGCTAGGTGGTGAGGTGGATAGAGCACTGGCCCTGGAGTCTGAAGTTCAAATCCAGCCTCAAATACTTGACACTCACTAGCTTTGTGACCCTGGGCAAGTCACTTAACCCCACTGCCCAGCAAAAACACAAAACAAACCCCCAAAAAATCTGAAAACATACACACTGTATTACACTTGTGGACCTCTCACTTCTGGCAAAAGAATAGAGGAAGTATCTTTTTTTATCTCTTGAGGCCATGGCTGTTTTTTGTAATTCTGTAACACTGGCTTTCAATTGTTTTATGGTGGTGGTTCTTTACATTTATGTTGTAGTCATTTTGTATATTGTTTTCTTTGCTATGCTTACTTCACTCTGAATCGGTTCATATAAATGTTACCACTCATCTCCATATTCATCATATTTGCCGTTTCTTATAGGAATAGTCCATTACATTCCCCAGCCATTCTCCAATCAATGGGCATCTACTTTATTTCCAGTTTTTGCTACCACAAAAAGTGCTGCTATAAATATTTTAGTGTACGTATGTAGTGGTTTTTTCTTTACTATATGATTTCCTCACCAAGTACTTATACCAATGGTTATGTACCTCCGAAATCTCTCACTTACATTCATTTCTTTCCATTTCTACCACTACCATCATCTTGGTTCATTCAGGGCCTCATGATCTCTTGTTTAGAAGCAACAGCTCAAGTGGCCTACTTGATTTTCTCCCTCCTTCAATCTACCCAAAACACCATTGGCAGAATTATAGACAGGATCATGTTATTCTTCTGCTCAAAAACCTTCAAATGCTTCCCAGTAACTAACTCTCACTGTTCTCTTTAATAATACAACTCTTGTGAGAGAAGTGGCACAATGACAAGGCTCCTGTGTGCAACGGAAAGACCCTCTGCCCACAGAGAATAACCTCAAGGCCCATTCCCATAGGAAGTGCCAAAAAGGTATAACGTTTGGGTTTGAATATCTGCAAACGTGGATATATTTGCATTTTTATTATCTTTGTCTCTTTTTTTCTTGAGTAAAATTCCCACCTTCTCAAGGACATGAAACAATTGCTGAGAAAACGGAAAAGTGAGTTGGAATGAATGAGAGCTACACCAGCACCATATACTTCATACCATAATCTGGTCAAAATGGACATGCAACTGGAATATTAAATGTCACTTTAAAGAGTCAACTAAATCAAACCAAATACCTCTAACTGCTATGGTCAGAGAAGAATTTTTTAAAAAACACAAAAGATAAAATAGATCATTTGAAGTACATAAAAGTAAAAAGCTTTGGCTTAAATAAATCAAACCAGAATAATGGAATCAACTGGGAAGAAAAAAAAATCTTTGTGTCAAATATCAATGACGTGGGTTTGATATCCAAGATATATAGGTAATTCAAACAAATATATAAGACCAAAAGCCATTTCCTAACATATTAAAGGATAGGAACAGTTCTCATAATAAGACCTGGAAACACGCAGCAGCCATAGGAAAGACTGCCCCATATCACTAATAACAAGTGAAAAATACAAATCCTATTAAGACGGCTTGCAGTGGTGGATGTAGAGCCTGTTTTGATGTCAGGTACTACCCCTGACACATATTGGCTGTGGAACTCTGAATATATCACATAATCGCTCACTGCTTTTTTTTTAAGTACATGATGAAGCTTTTATGTATCAGCTATGTATGGCTTTACCATAACATTAAAGATTATTATTATTATTAGTTATTTTTATAAATTTTAGAAATAGAAGTGGAGATAAAGTCTACTTATGTGTCCTGCATCTGTGATCCTATTTGTACTGATTTTCTTGCCATGGGTTGTAGAGAACAACCCCTTCTTGTTTTCTCATTTGTACACTTCTCTTCAACATCCCCTGGTTCTTTTATTATCTTAAGGGTAACCACATAGCCCTCAGGCTTTTCATCCACCTTTGCTTCTTTTTGATCATACATGTTCTTGATGGTTTTTATGTCATTTTTAGATACTTCGCTGGAAATATACTATAGTGTGCTTATATTCATCTTGTGTCTTTCCATTAAAATCTGGGTACTCTGTGACTTTGGTTCTTCTGAGATCTTGGCATCACATGATTCATAATCAACCAGGAAAATACAAGTTGAAGAGAAGGTGACAATCCGCATTGATAGGAGTTTTCTCACCTAGGATTCCCTCACATTAATGAAATTAAAGGTCCAGACCACTGTATATGCCTATAAAGTTTCACTTCATACCCAGCCAAGAGGAAGATGAGAATAGTCAACATTGGAAGGGCTGTTAGAAAGACAGGCACACCAATATACCGTTGGTGGAGTTGTGAAGGAGTTTACCATTCTAGAATGCAATTTGAAATCATGTTAAGGCAATAACTAAAATGTCCTTTAAATCCAGAGGTAATACTGCTAAGTATACCCCAAGGAGGTCACATATAAAAAGGTTCCCACATAGAGCAGAATATTTATAGTAGCACTTTTTATAGTAGTAAAAAGCAAAAAAATGGAAACAAAGTAGATACTGAGAGAGAATAGCTAAACAAATTATGTCACATAAATGATAGACTATTACTGTGTTATAAGGAACAATGAATATGAAAAAATCAGGGAAGCATGTAAAGACTTGCATAAACTGATAAAAAGCAAGGTAAGCAGAACCAGAAAAATAATATACAAAATAACTACAATGTAAACGGAAACAATAAAACCCCTGAACGTATTTATAATGACCAAGCTTGACTCTGATGAAGAAATGAAAAAAATACACCTTCCTCCCTTTTCTTTGCAGGGGAGGTTTGGGGAGGGAAGACTATGGGTATACTGCATATATGTCAGATTTTGTTGCTAAACCGTTTCTTCCTCTTCTTTTCTATTCTTTGTAATAAGGGATCGCTTGCTGGGTAGGAAAAGGAAGAAGTCTATTAGAAAATAAAGACAATGTTTTCAAAAAATAGTTTTTAAAAATCGAAAAATTCCACCCTTGTCTTGGCTGAACTAAGGGAAAAAAGAGATCTGTCTGTGCTTAGACCAGAAAAGATGGATTCAGAGCATACCTCCAGGCCAGGTATGGTTGTTTTCAAAAGCCTGGAAAAGAAGTTAGAGATGGAATATTTAAAAATGGAAGCTGAGTACACTGTCTTTACTTATACTTGCATGCTGTATTGAACAAAACTGTGGAGTACTTGTGTATGCCTTGAAAGTACCACTTATAAACCAGGTACCACTGGAATAATAATGGGGTGGGGGGGATGTAAGATAGGGAATAGTAAAACAGAAAAAATAATGAAAGTATATGGCTTATTTAGGGCAATTTCTTTATATTACATTAATGCTACTAGGTCTTTATTGCTTTCTTACTAATCTATGTCCTCTCACCTTTTCTCTTAGAACTCTCATCTCTCTAATGACATCTCTGCCCCTCTATCCAACTTGAAACAGAGGAAATAAGCATCCTTTTTCTCAAGGGCAGAGAAATCCTATCACATTATCTTTTGCAGTGGAAGTATTGCATGGATAAAACATTAAAGACACACTACTCTAAACTCTTAAGCAGGTAGCCCTCTTCCTAGAAATTCTGTAGGTCTTCCTGAGTCTTAATTGTAAATACAGAACTAGCAACTTAAACCAAGTCCTTAGCAGAACTGAACTACCATAAGAAAACCCATTTGAAAGCAAGGGCTGCAAAGAATGTGAAGCTCAGAATAAGCACATTCATGTTAAGCTTTAAACATGGAGGAAAGGAAAAAAATATATAGTTCTTTTAGGCTACTCTATTAAAAACTGTTCCAAGACTGGAACATACTTTAGCTCTGTCAAAAAACCAATTCTAAAAATCTGTTCTCCTCTTTACACAGACCAGCTCAGAATGACTTACGGAGCTCATTTCCTTCATTGAGAATCTCCGCCTGGCGTACAATCTGCTCAAACAGATTCCGCAGATTCAGCATCATAGTCTCCATCTTTCTGCCAAGAAACAAAAAATGTGTTAGAGGTCTTGCCTCCTTCTCAGACATGAGATTCAGTGGTACCCCCGGACAGCCTCAAGTGACTCAAACATCTAGATGTGCCTAGTGAAGCCAGCACCACAAGAATGCCAGGAATATAACTGACACTTTGTTCTCCTTAATACATAAGAACAAAACTAGAGGTACTGACAACAAAGATGGCAAATGTGTCAAAAAATCAGAGAAACCCAGGTCTCCCTACATAAACTACATCAAAGATCTAAAAGGGATACTAAAGTATGATCAATAATTCCAAAAAGAAACAAAAAGCACCTTCATCCAGCCTGACTGCAAAAAAGAGTCAGCCACAAATATGCATTCAAGTATTCAGAGGGGGATCCCACCAGGCAAGCACAAGTAGATAGGCCAGACTCTGCAGAGCAGGTAGGAAGTCCAGAAGCTAGTAACCCCCTGATAGAGGATACACCACGAGAGGTCCTGAAACTGCAGTGTTCTAAACCCAGGAAATGGGAGGAAGGCTAGAAAATGCCAGCACCAAAAACTGGAAACTGAGGTTAGAACCAAAAAGGGCCTGACCATCTCATTTGAGAGGGGGGTGGGGGTGAGGAGACTAGGAAAACCTGGCCCCAGACAAAAGCCCTAAATCAGAAACTGAGGTTAGAGAAATGAGTTAAACAGAAGATACCAAACACAGAAGTAATAGGGCAAAGTTACAAAGGTAATACTGAATTTGATAATATTGCATATATGGGATAAATAAGAGTGCTTATACTGACTAATCCTCATCCCTCATACCTAGAATATTCTGCCCTCTTACCTCTGCCTCTCAGTTTCCCTGGCTTTCTTCAAGACCCAGTTCAAAATCCACCATCTACAAGAGTACTTTGCTTACTTAATACATGGCCTGGGTTTCTCTGATTTTTGACACATTTGCCATCTTTGTTGTCAGTACCTCTAGTTTTGTTCTTATGTATTAAGGAGAACAAAGTGCCAGTTGTATTCCTGGCATTCTTGTGGTGCTGGCTTCACTAGGCACATCTAGATGTTTGAGTCACTTGAGGCTGTCCAGGGGTACCACCTACGGATGCGTAAAAATATTCAAAGCAGCACTTTCTGTTGTAGCAAAGAACTGAAAACAAATCAGGTGGTCATTACTTATGTAGTGGCTGAACTAATCTTAGTACATATAACATGTCATTCTCAAATCCTCACTACTACCCTCACCCCCACATCCAATCAGTTGCCAAGTCCTATCGTTTCTAGCTTCATAACATCTATCATAAATGCTCCCCTCACACCTCTGACATTGCCACCACCCAGGTGGTCACTGCTGTCAACACTTCTTCCCATAACTATTACAACATTGGTCTAGTTGGTCACCCTGTCTCAAACTGTCTCCACACTCCAATCCATCCTCCAATTAGCTGTCAAAGTGATCCTCCTGAAGCGTAGGTCTGACCATGTCACCTTCCTATTAGATAAACTGTAGTTGTCCGCTACTGCCTCTACAATCAAAAATGAAATCTTCTATTTGGCTTTTAAAGTCCACTTTGCTCCTTTACATCTTTTTAGGCTTTTTACTCCCCCTCCATACCTGCTACAACTCAGTAACACTAGCCTCCTAGCTATTCCTCCCGCAAAATAATACATCTCCTATCACTGGCTATAGAATTCTCTCATTCTTCATCTTCACTTCCTTCAAGTCTCACCTAAAATCCCCACCTGCTGCAAGAAGCCATTCCTTTTCCCCATTAATGCTTTGCCCTTCTCTTTGAGATTATCTCTAATTTATCCCGTATATAGCTTGTTTGTACTTGGTTGTTAACATTAGACTATGAACTCCTTGAAAGCAGGCACTGTTTTTGCCTTCTTTTTTGGCATATTCCTAGCACACATAACAGATGATTTAAAAAATGCTTGTTGAGTGGACTTACAAAAATGTAATTAAATATTATTGTGATGTAAGTAATGATGAAAAGGATATAAATTAAAGAAAAACTGGGAAGATTTTCATGAAATGATATGTAATAAGATGAACAAAACCAAGAGAATTGTTTATATAAGGACTTCAGTGTTATAAAGAAAAATAATGAAAGACCTGACAACCTGATCAATTCAATAACCAACCATATAACTCCAAAAAACTAATGAAGTTTGCATTCCATCTCTTGGGGGAGAAGAGGAGTAGAGGTATGGAAAGAGACATATATTTCAGATAAGATCAATTGTGTATTAGTTTAACTTTATTTTATTGGTTACAGTGAAAGGCTGAGGTTTCTTGGGGTTTAGGGTGGGGATCTGAGATAGAGGAGCTGTTCATAGTGATGTAAAAAAAAGTGCCAATGAAACATTTTAAAAATACACAGAACATAAAGAAATTCAGAGGAAGACAAACAGGACAGCTTTGGAACTAATGTATGAATTTTATTATATACTTTCAAGACTGATTTAAAAATTATCAGAAAGCCTTCTGACAAACAATCATACATGACCTTTCCCCGCCAGACCCCTGGAGCTCAGAACATAATTAAAGATACCGTACTAGGTGATTAGATAGCTACAAAATGTGGTTTTTAAAATTGGTCCAATATTTTTTACTATTTTATCTTTCTAGACTTTGGAGACCTTTAACATTCTCTGAAAGCTTTATATTTCTTTTTAGTTAGTGCCCCTGTAGTAACCAGCTTTTAAAATGCAGGACATGGTCAGCATATTTCCTACCAACAGTGCCAATGACGTCACAGGAGTGATTAAGTGGGAAATCGCCAGCTCAGCAGTGCAAGAATTATTTCTGTAATGCAGGTCTCTCTGCTGGACTGCATATGGGGACTATGGTTAATAAATTTATACTAAGTATAGGCAAAGGATTATGTTGTACCACATCCTGGCATCAGAGAGACAATACACCACCTTCACAGTGAGAAGGGCAAAGGAAAAAATCATTTGCTACTGTGTTCTATATAAAGAAATCTCAGGCTTCGTATTTTCCTCAAAGACCTGCTGATACCACATTAAAAACATTGTTCATATAAGTAGCTCTGCTTCAAATAAGTCTTAGCCAAGAAGAATTGCACTAAAAAAAAAATCATCATTTAACAGTCAGACAACAAAGATTTCAACTAGCTACTGCAGAAATTGTCAAACAGCAGAAACAATAAACTGAAGACCCATTTTCAACAAATGTACTTATAACAAACATAAAAGAAAAAACAACAATATATAGTTATTCTTATAAACTTTCTTAAAGTAATGAAAGTTTAGTGATTTGATAGCTCTTTCCAAGATCTTGGTAAGGGACAGGGCAGAAAAAAGACTGCCAACGAGAATAATAGGGAACTCCACTAAAGAACAGATATGGTCCAGTAAATGCAACAAAATTATTCACTTATACTTGCACAATGATTATTCTAGTACCCAAAGTAGTATCTAATTTAAATGTATACTTAGTAATCTATGAGATTCAGGGTCAGCAATGGAGATTTTCCAAATGGAAAACTACCCATTCCATGCTGCATATTCACAGCAAGCTGCTATGCAACCAAGCCAACAGATTATAAAGATATTCGTTGTAAAGAACAAAACTAAAAGCAGAATAAATAGCATTACAAGTGGTAGTTTTGTTAAATCAATAAGCAATTCTACAATTCCCAGTGTGACAAGACAGAGCAAGAAAATAATTTAAAATGTAGCATAAGCATAGGCATAGGCATAAAGCTCAGCAAATTCAAATTATGGGGTTTTTTTGAGTCCCAGTAGAAATGGAAGTCATAGCTCAGTAGCTTTGATGTGAAATATCAAAGTCTATCATCCTGAAGTATTAAGGACGGAAGGCAGTGAGAACCCAACTTGCAAAACACCAAGAAATTTTAAATGAAAGACAAGGGTACTGATTTAGTATGTCATTTTTAGTGGGAGAAGCAATTTACCAATTGGTTTAATCAGATACCAATACTTCTTAGGATGAACTTCTTAATTGACAATAAAATTACTTGATTCTTCATCATTTTAAAAATGTCCCTCTTGCCTGCAGGAAGATAGGCACATTAACACACTTGGTGGAGTTGTCAATTGGTTCAACCATGATGCTAAGGGTGCTGAAAAACTCCATATTCTTTGACCCAGAGATTCTTCTTGCTAGGCATATATGTCCCAAGAAAGTCAAAGACAAAAGGTTCAATACATACCTTTATCAAAATATTCACTCCAGCATTCTTCGAGGAAGTAAAGGATTAGAAACTAAAGTAACTGCCTGCTGATTGGGGAAATGATTAAATAAGTTGTGGTACATGAACAGAACCAGAAAAAAAAAGATATAGACAATGACTACAAAATGTAAATGGAATGAACAAACAAAAAGATACTGAATGCTGTATAATTATACTAAGCTTACCCTGGAGAAGAGTTGGAAAAAAAAAAAACACACCTCCCTTCACTGCTGAGGTCATGAAGTATGGTTCCCTATATGGTCCATCCCTCCACCTCTGGCAGAGGACTATTCCACACTATGGATATGGAATACTGCATACACTATCTTATGTGAGATCAGTAAGCATTTAAGTGCTTACCATGTGCCAGAAGTGTTGGTTTTGCTGAACTGCATTTTTCTTTCTTTTAAAGTCTTTATTCCAAAGAATGGCTCACTAGGTAGGGGAGTGGTACAACGAAAGGCATCAATAAAAATAAAATTTTAAATTCCCCTTCTATCTCATTGTTTCTTCTTCCTTTCATATTTTCTTGATGTATATCCCTCTCTCCAGGGCATCCTCTCATCCACAAAATGAGAGAGACCATACTCAGCCAAAACTGTCCATATTTCTTCTATAATCTAGTGCTACCAGCTCATATGTCCATAATGCTCTTTCAAAAGAGGACAAAGATGGAACCCCCAGCTTTGTTAAGCCACAATATTCAAATTATTATTGAAAGTAGAGACTACATAGGTCATAAGCATATAGTGTGTTATTAATTCTTTATTCCTGTTCATACTCGCCAACATCAGATGTTCTCAAAGGTTCAATGCACAAGCTTCTGGCTTAAAGACTGGATGTAGTAGGCAAGAACTACTCAAATAATTCCAGTATGTCCCTGGGAAAATCAGGTAATCTCTGAATCTCAGTTTCCTAAACTCTAAAACAGAGAAAATAGTTTCTACCTCATAGGGTTGTTGAGAAAGTCAAATGAGATAACAGTATTTGCAAAGCACTCTCTAAACCTACGCAGATGTGAGCTATAATTAATTATTCTCTCTCCACTACCTCTACCCCCTTAATGAACTCATTCACTCCCATGCTCAGCTGTAACCTTTTTGCAGATAACTCCAAAATCATCTCCAGCTGTAGGCTGTACCCCAAGTTCCAGTTCCTAAAGGCCTATCACGTATTTCCATTTGATGCTCAGCTGTCACCTCCAAGTCAATCTTAGTCTAGTTTGAAACACTTCTTCCCTGTTCCAAAAAGGCACTCTCTCCACTACTCTATTTCCAAGCAGTCCCCCTACTGACTTCTCCATTTCTTATCAGAATCATAGAATCAGATTAGAAGTCAGAAGGAAGCAAGATAGATCATCTATGTGGTGCAGTAGAGGGACTCCTGAAGTCTTGATATCAAATCCTGCCTCAGACATTAATAGCTGTGTGATCCTAGTTAAATCACTTACCCTTCCTAAGCCTCAGTTACCTTATATGTAAAAATGGGGATACTAATAGCACTTACCTCACTGGGCTGTTGTGAAGATCAATTGGAATAATGTAAACCTTAAAGCATCGTATAAATGCTAGCTCTTAAAATCAATGTAACCACAATTATTCTAGGTTCAAAGCAGTAGTTATTTTTGATTCTTCCAAGTCTTGTTGATTTTTTCCAAATGTCTTTCATTATCTGTCTACTTCTGCTACATATCTAAAACCATTCTACCTACAGTCTCTGCCTCTTCTAATCCATCCTGTATACATATCAAATTAATTTTCCTAAAATATCAGCTATTTGGTTTTGTATTATTATTTAGCTTTTCTCATTACTGTTACTTGACTTTTTTTCAGGAAGATTTTCTCTCTCTAACAATATCTTTGGCTTCTCAAGTAGCTCATAAACTTCATGTTATCTGCCAAAACAGACACAAAAATATCTGTTTGCATGTTTCCACTACCAACAGTTTCTAATTTGGTGGTCTATTACTTATTGGTATAAACTAATGTATTAGTGGTAAGTGTTGCATCCTTACAAACATTACTTACATTTTAAACAATGACTCTCAGTCCTGCTTTGCTATCCCTTTGAGGTTTTGTCAAGTTATCAAAAGGGATATCAAAATTCTCAAAAATTTCTAAATAAAAATTTAACTTGCTTTTAAAAGTTTAAAGTATTACATACTAATTAAAATGACCAAGCCTGGCCCTGGAGAAGAATTGAGGAAAATGTACCTCTATCGCTTGTTTGCAGAGGTGCAGGACCACACAGCACATATTACTTGGACTGGTTGACGTTGGTTGGTTTTTATTGAACTACTCCCTACACATTTTCCAAAATCTTTGTTAAAATGGATAGCTTGTTGGGGGAAGGTAGTGGGGTATGAATATATTCATAAATGAAGGGGATGAAAAAACAAAAGATTAACATCTTATTGACAGCTTTTGTTTTAATGTCACTTTCATTTTTTGATATACCCTACCTCCAACTCAGTGAACCACTCCTTGTTAACAATGAAAAACAGTTAAGCTAAACCATCATACACCTACTTCTGACAGAAAATGAAACCATTTACACCTAGTCCCACAACTCTCCAAGTAAAGGAGGGCTTCTTCTCAGGGCTAAGGCTGGTTATGACAATTACAGTATTGGGCTTCCTTTGTATGTTCCTTTTGTTTGTATTATTGCACTCCTTGTGTAATACTGTTTTCTTGATTCTGCTTATTTCATTCTGTCCCAGTATATACAAGTCTCTTAATTCCCACAAAGTATTTTTAGAAAGGGAGGAGGAAGACATGACATCAAAAACAGAAAGAGTGTTACAGACAGGCATTCTAAGACACTGCCCCAAAACAACACTGTGCTAGAAGAAAGGAACAGATATTCACATCTGACCTGGCAATGCTCTCAGACAAGCTGGCAAAGGTAAGACTTAAGTCCCTGAGAGGAAAGGCATCAGTCATTTTAGCTCTTCATCTCACAAAGGTTTAAAGTAATCCCTAAACCATACTAGCAAAATAATATTCTCTATTCTTTATTTGTTGAGAAACTATCACCTTTAAAATTAAGATTCTACAGAAACAACTCAGGAATTATTTATAGATTATTCGCGCATCAGCATTAACCCTGATATTAAAGCCAAATTCTAACTAGAAAAAACTCAAATTTATCCCTCTCCTGTAGTATCAGTTAAAATGACCTTAATTCTCCTTAGTTATTATTTGCATCCCAGTCAATAGCACTTCATTTCTCAGCCATCCCCTCCCCCAATATACACAATATTATTTCCAAGATGTTTATGTGAAAGGAAACAAAAACAAAATCACATTACAGTGCAATGTTATATGGCTGTAAAATAAACCATCCCCTTCACTATAGGGGTGGCTGCCTTTCAGGGTGGATGAAATAATACCTTTGTGTAGTTAGAAAATCAGTTTGTGAAGCATTTTACACAAAACTGTGCTAGAGAATCTCAGCTCTTATTGATGGGAAGCCCTAGCAGAGTAAAAGTCACTATTTCACAGATTCCCAATCTGTGAGTGTCCCTAAGGGAGCAATTTAGCATCAAGATGCAAGAGTATCAGCTTCATGTGATTGCTTTGAGGCCCCAATTTAATTTCAATCATCCAGCCAAGAGACAGACATCCTCCTTCAGAATAACAGACTATTATAGGTCTAACTGCAGGGTATACTAGATAAGGTTTCTATCCTCCACCTTCTCAATCGCTAACCTCCTCCAGGCCCAACATTATTAACAGACTCATAAATCAGTTTTTTTTAAATATGCGTAAGGGTGTCATATTACTAAATACCAATGTACAGATTGCTTGTTTGGTTGGTGGGGGAGAGGTAATTTATAAATGAAAACACTTGTCACAAAAAGAAATATGAAAAATCCCTAGAAAAATTTCTAAAAATCACCGACAGAGCTCTTGTGTTGCCAAGGGGGGCAGTAGATTCCTAGGAGCACTATCTAGTCAGAAAAACAATTTCACTGCAAAAGTTCTGCTCTTGCAAAACTTTCTGCACCAAAGCATTTCAAAATACAATTTTTAATTGCAAAATTCACGTTCTTTACTTCATCCCACCATAACCAGTACTCCCGATATATACCGAAGTTATTAGCTGCACAGATATGAAAGAGGAAAATTACTTCCATCTATTAAAGGATGAAGTGAAAAAAAAGAATGAATTACCATGTTTAGAAAAATTTACTGGCCTTCTATATACAAAGCTCCTTCTATTGTTCTATTCCTTAATGTCCCATTCAAGTCTCACCTCCTCTGTAAAGCTTCCTTCCTCGACCGGAAAAGTTCACAACGATCCTTCTTCTAAACTCCCCAGCAGTATAGATCGCCTTGTATTATTTAATCTTCTTATGCTCTCTCTCCCCCAAAAAATCTTAGTGACACCCAGAATCACAGAGGAAATAAATAAATGGCAGAGTCAGGATTTGAGCTTGTGTCCTCTGGATTCAAATCCAACTTTCTTTCTTCAGAAACTAAGCTATTATTTGGTACTCAAATACTTGACTAACCTTACATCATACTACTTGCTTTTCATATCCAGACATACCTTATTTTATTGCATTTTGCTTTATGGTACTTCACAGAATCCTACATGCTATACAGTCATCACTAACCCTCCCTGAAAACAGAACACTGCTACACCATATGAATATTGGGCTAGGAGTCTACTGCACCTACTCTGCACCTAATTCCCAGGGTGGTGGTGAGCACCAGATGAGGTAACATTCCTAAAGCGTTTTACAAACCTTACAATGCTATGTCGATGCTAGCTATCACTATTATCATTACCACTACCTCAGACATCCAGTCCACTACCACCCAGTTATGTGGTGTAAGAATGTAACGATGGCATAGCAAAAAGTGAACGCCGAAAACCTGGATCTAAGTTCCAGCTCTGACACTTATGGAGCTATGTACACCCTCATATGAGCCTCTGAACTCCTCAAGGCCTCATTTCCTCCCATCTGCGAAACGGGGCCAAGAGGACTTGAAAACACGAGTTAAGATTGCCCCGCAGCGCGCAGCAGCCCCCCGCCCACCCTGCCTCACGCATGCGCATTCACTTCCTAAAGCTAGCTAGTGAGGGGGATGCGTGGGCAAGGGGCGGAGGGATGCGTGGGCAAGGGGCGGAGGGGTGCGTGGGCAGGGGGTGGGGGTACCACTGTTTCTGACAACTCTGGTGTACCCCAGCCGCTCCAGAGTACATTCCTTTCTTCTCACCTCCCCCGTGGCCTGCCCCACCCCACGTCGCCCCCTCCCCATTCCGCCCCGCGGCCCCCTCTTCCCCTGCCCTACCTTGTTACCTCTGCCCCCGCTCCTCAGGCCGGGATCTCCCAGAGGGGAATCAATCAGCCCCCTCAGACAGCAGCACCCTTCGTTACGCCCCCCGCCCCAACACACACAACCACTGTAGCGCCGAGGGGGGCCGGAACCCTAAAAACCACCGCCCTTTATAACAAAGCCCACGAGGAGCAGCCCTTTCTGCCAACCTGCCTGAACGGAGACAGGCGGCTGGTCGGCAGGACCCCAAGTCCGCGCTCTCTTCCCAACGGCGCCTCACCCAAGGGCAGCCTAGCGCCGCGGCACCCGCTCCGATTTGAAATCCTCCAGCGACCAATCAGAGGGCGGCATGTTCCTCCTATACCGTGCCGCTGAGTGCGCACGTACGCACGCAAGTAGGCCGCGTAGGACCTGCGCACAATGCCCCAACGAAGCCGGTCAGGCAGCCATTTTGGTTAAGGTCTTTCCTAATGAAGCCGTTCGGGATGCCATGTTGATTGAGGGCAATTGAACTTCGACCTGCGCACTGGCTCAGGTTTTGATAGGATCATAGATTTAGCCTTGGAAGGGACTTTACTCACCCTTCTCAGAGCATCATTTTACAGATGAGGAAACAGAATCCCGGACTCAGATCACCCAGCTACTATCAGGAAAACTCGGGCATGGCCCAGATAGCCTTCCTTCACAAATAGCACTCCCTGAACTATTTCCTCTGCCAAGAACCGACCTCGGGGATACTGAATCTAGGTTCAGACGCCTCAGCATGGATTTCAGCACCACCATGTCACGTTTCCCCTACCTCCCCAGATGTCCCAGTGGCCTTCTTCACCACGACTGTCAGTTCACATCTCCCAGAGGACTTTTGCCACCATTTCCACCTCCATCCCTTTCCCACCCTTCTTGCCAAGGCGATCCCCTCTATGTGCATTTCATTCTTGTCCAACAGATTGTCCTTCTTATCATCCCCACTCTTTCTTATCTTCAGTCTCTTCCTGTCTCCTGGCTGTTTCCCTATTGCCTACAAGCATGCCTGTGTCTTCCCATCCTCAAAAAACCCTCCCTTGATCCTTCCATCCCTGCTGTCATCCCATATCTTTTGTGGCTAACCTCCTTGAGAAGGCTCCCTTTCCTCTCACCCTCTTCTTAACTCTCTACAATCTGGCTTCTCATTCACCTGAAACTGCTCTCTCCAAAGTTACTTTATTGTTGAATGGTTTTTCAGTGGGGTCAGACTTTTCATGACCCAGTTTGATGTTTTCTTTGCCTTCTCCAGCTCATTTGACTGATGAGGAAACTGGGCAAACAGTTAAATGATTTGCCCAAGGTCATACAACCAGTTAAGTGTCCCAGGCTGAGTCTGAAGTGAGGTCTTGCCTGACTCCAAGCCTGGAGCTCTCTCCACTTCACCACTTAGCTGCCCCGAAAAGATAATTGCCGCATCTAATGATCTTTTATCAATCCTCATCCTTTTTGACCTCTCTGCAGCCTTTGACACTATTGATGACCCTCTTCTCCTTGATATTGTCTTGTCCCTAGGTTTTTGAGACACGACTCTCTCCTTGTTATCCTCCTATCTAAACACTTCTCAGTCTCTTTTGTTAGGTCTTCATCCAAGTCGCTCCCATTCATCATGGATGTCCCATAGTGTTGCCTGCAACCAGATTGTACACCGAATGGAGAGGCGTGAAATAACTTGAGACATGGGCCAGGTGGAGCAGCATTACTGACTCAGTTTATTCATCTGAGGGTACAGGATATGTAGAGAAAATCTAGCCTAACTTCAAAGAGTCCTCCCTGTGAGATACTCCCCAAAACATCTGCTGAGGACATGACAACATACATTTCCTCGTTATCAGGGTTCCTAGATTGGGTTGTATTTTCCAAGGTTTTCCCAGGCGCCTTGGCACCACCTGCATATAGCAGTGAATGTGTAAATCTAAGGTTCAAAGAGTGAGAAGGAATGTCTCAGGAACCTCCTAATCAGGAAGAGATTGGAAAGCCTAATCATTGAGCCCTTTTGGGTAAAAGCCTGGGCAGAGGTCAAACTCTGCCTTGGATCTTAAACCCTTATCAGACTCTTTTTTTTTTTTTATCAGACTCTTAAGATCGGCCCTCAACACCATAGGATTCTGTCCTGGGCCCTCTTCTCTAGCCATACTATTTCACTCAGTGACCTCATCAACTCCCATGGATTAAATTATTGTTTCCAGATGATTCTGAGATCTATTTATCTAGTCTTAACCTTTCTCCTTAGCTTCAGTTTCATATCACCAACTGTTTATTGGACATCTCAAACTGGCTTCTCCCATAGATATCTTAAACTCAACATGACCAAAACTGAATTCATTATCTTTTCCCCAAACCCCCCCCACTTTCTAACTTCCCTATTGTTGTCAAGAATACCACAAACTTTTAAGCCACTCAGGCTTCCAACTTAGGTGTTATTTTCAACTCCTCTCTTTCTCATTCCTCATTTCCATCGACATCGACATCAACATGACCAAGGTCTGTCAATTTTGTTGTTTGCACATTATCTTCTCCATTAGACTGTGAGTTCCTTGAGAGTAGGTACTGTCCTTTGCCTTTCTTTGTATCCCCAAAGTTTAGAAAAGTGCCTAGTCCAGGGGTGGGGAACTTGTAGCCTCAAGGCTACATGTGGCCTTCTAGGTCCTTGAGTGTGGCCTTTTGACTGAGTTTGAGTTTTACTGAACAAATCCTTTCATTAAGGGGATTTGTTCTGTGAAGTTTGGATTCAGTCAAAAGGTACTTGAGGACCTAGAGGACCACATGTGGCCTGGAGGCCACAGGTTCCCCACCCTTGGCCTAGGCCATAGTAGACACTTAATAAATGCTTAACTTGAAAAAGACATAGCAGGTATGTTCATCATACTCATGAATGGCACAAAGTTGTGAGACATAGCTAGTAAGATGGATGACAGAATATAGATTTCAGGAATCTAACAGGCCAGAAGTCTGGGGTTGAAAGTAACAAAACGAAACTAAATAAATAAATAAAATAAAGTCCTGCTCTAGTTTCAAAGAATCAACAGTGCACATTAAAAAAAAAAAGACAAGAGTCTTAGCTGACTACAAACTCAATATGAGCCAACATTATAATGTTGTTGCTAAAAAAAAAAAAAGCCTTACATAATTTAATCTTGTAGTGGTGTCCAGAGCAAGGAATATGATAGTGCCCCCTGTACACTGCCCTGCTCAGACTTTGGGCAGATCAATTTACCTCTCTGGGTCAGTATTCTTATCCATAAAATAAGGAAGGAGCAGTAGACTCGAGTTCAAATCTAGCCTCAGACACTTACTAATTGTGTGTGACCTTGGGCAAGTCACTTAACTCAATTTACTTCAGTTTCTTCATCTGCAAAATGAACTGGAGAAGGAAATGGCCAACTATTCCAGTATCTTTGGCAAGAAAACTCCAAATAGGGTATAAACTCGTACCTGACTGAAATGACTGAATAACCACAACTACAACAAAAATAAGGAAATTCAAATAAAGTATCCAGCCCTAAGTCTCCTCCTACTTCTAACATTCTGATTACCCAGAGCAAAATTCATTCCTAAGCACAGTTATTCAGTTATTCAGGAATTTAGTCCGAATTCCAGACCACCCTCTGGAGAGTCCTGTCCCAGGATTCTAGGGGCCTTCTTACCTAGGGATTACCTAGTCTAATGGAGAAGATAAAATAAGCACCCACATTGACAATGAAATATAAGAAGCAAAAATCAGAAACACAAGTTATAAAGGGACAGCAGTAATGGAGGAAAGGGTTGGGAAGAAAGGAGTAGAGGGGAGTGGAAGTTACTGTAAAAGAAGATTAATGGAGTAATCAGGAACCCTCTAATAATGGGTTTCCTGGAAGGGTTGAGTCTTGGGGAAAATGTTGGGTGCTGGTAAAGAGATAATTTGACAAAGAGTAGAGGAGCGTCAGTGAATCAGGGATGAAGTGGGTGAATAATGACCTGTATGAATGGGCAGAGCTTAGAAATAGCAATTTAAAAATAAATCCAATGAGAAATCTTCTACCACTACCGCCCCACACCGCACTGCCCCCCCCAAGGAAAAAAAACTTTCAGGACAAATTGTGGAAAGAGGAAAGGAAGATCTCTTGATAAGCATAACTATTGCAAGGACATATCTAAGGTCACCTTTATCCCAGGCGAGTCCCATTTAACTTTCTATACCAACCATTCAAGCCTTCAAAAGAAAGAAAAAAAGCATAAAGGCGAGAATGGGAGGTTTCTGACATCTTTTCCTCCAAACCTCCAGATTGATGGGATGGGATGCAGAGGTACAAACCTCCCAACATTTCCAGGAGGAGCTTGGCAGGATGAGGGAAGAAAACCTTGGATGCTGGCCTCCGTCCCATTATTGTAGTCATCTATTGTCGGGCTTGTACCCCCACCCCTCCTTCCCCCTCCCCCTCCCCCAGACTCTGAGCTTCTGCCAGGAAACTGCTAATGGGATTTATGCTAATGGAGCCGATGCAGGTGACTGCCTGAGTGTGCCAGTGGCGGCCGCTCTGCCTGACTGCTCCCTGGGCCTCCTAGACCTTCAGTCCACTGGGCTTTCCTGGTTGCCAGCAGCCTCAGGCTTCACCTTGTGACATGGAGTGACAAATTTGATCTACCCTTTCCTTGGAGGAAAGGACGCCAGTTAGCACCCAGAGATTTCCAGGCCCAGACTAGGGTCAAAATCTCATTTCTGTGCTCTCACCTGCTCCTTCCCTGTCTTCCAGTTTCTTTCTTGCTTACTGACTTTTGCTGTTCTTTGCCTTTCTCTGCTTTGTTGCTGTTTTCCTGGCTTCTTACTGTATTTCTCCCTCCTTCCCTCATTTCACAGGATTATAGGATCATAAATTTAGAGCTGGAAGAGACTTTACTGGCCATCAAGTCTAACCCTTTCATTTTACAGATGAGTAAACAGGATCCTTGCCCAGAATCACACAGCTAGTGTCTCAGGCAAGATTTGAATCTTGGGCTCCTGTTCTCAAGTGTAATACTCTATTCACCACAGCATTCACTATTCAGCCACAGATACCAATTCTTGAGGTCTTGCTCTCCCTCTCTCAGCACAGACTCTCTGTGAATCTCCTGGAAATACCTTCAACATGGGAGTCAAACTAATAAGAGTTTAAGTTTGTATTTCATTAGTACTAGAACATGGCACAGTAGCCACTAGTAGGCGCTAGTAGGCACATCCCACAAATGTTTGTTGATTGAGTACTCAGAAAAAAATTCCTTTAAAGCTACTCTTAAGGTTCATCTTAGCTAAATGACTCCGGATAAAAAGGCTATAGTGTATGCATGAGGACCCACACGATGTGATTTGCCCCATCCTGCACCAGCTTAGGGGTGGCCCCTCCCCCTTTTTCTCACCCCCTATTCTCCCATGGGCCATAATGGAAAAGAGCACCAGTTTTGGCATCAGAGGACCTGGGTTTACATCCCAGCTGTGCTACTTACCACCTGTTATAAAGACCCCAGACTCAACTCAGAATTCACCCGGAGACTGGGCTTGCTGAATTCCCCGAACAAGAGTTATCTGGGTAATTATGAAATCACAATTTTGGAGTGAAAGAAGAGATACCTTTATTGTTGATTCTCGAAAGAGAATGTGGGGTCCCCCACGGGACCCCACACACCAATACAGAAGCAGAGCAAGCAGTTATATAGGATTACTTGGCTTTAACCCCCACCTTGTCCCACCTCTCCTTCCAACATTCCTGCACGTCCCATGTAACACCTGTGTTTGCAATGCAATATCTATTGTTTCTACAGAGTCTGTGAAAACCAATCTCCCCCTCGTCCTGTTTGCACATTTGTGCAAATCAATAAACCAATAAACTAATAAGCCAACCTCCCCCTCACCTTGTTTGCACATTTGTGCAAACCAATAAACTAATAAGCCAATCTCCCCCTCACCTTGTTTGCACATTTGTGCAAACCAATAAGCCGATAAACTAATAAGCCAACCTCCCCCTCACCTTGTTTGCACATTTGTGCAAACCGATAAACTAATAAGCCAACCTCCCCCTCACCTTGTTTGCACATTTGTGCAAACCAATAAGCCAATAAACTAATAAAACAACCTCCCCTGTCTTGTTTTCCTACTGAATTGATGGGAACCAAACTTAACATTTCTCACATCGCCTTTATGAACTGCCTGAGCCATAGTAGTCTCATCTGTAAAAATGAGGGGGTTGAACCGGATAATCTCATCCAGCTCTAAATCCTGGGATTCTATGAACGTCCTCTCTCTTTAAGCCCTTGAAGATCCAGGAAGACTGAAGTTGAAACAACATTTTTGGTACAGCTTTCATCCCCACTCCAGCTTCCAAAGTAAACTGGAAACAAATCCTATTTCACCAAAGGATTGTAGGAGAAACCTAAAACCCAGGAGGGTGTTACCCTGGGTTGCATAGAGTATAATATTCCAGCTTTGTTGTTTCCTTTTCAAATAATGGAATTTTAAAGCTAGAAAATTTTTTTAGACATCATCTGGTCCAATATCTTCATTGTACAGTTGAGGAAACTGAGACCCAGGAAAGATAACCCTGTTCAAGATGACCAGTTCAAACTCATACAGATAGTAATTCCTGGCAGAGTCTGAGCTAGAGCTAGATTGTCACCGTCAAAAAACAAGCGTGAATTGAGTGCCTATTTTGTACATGGCAGAGTGTGTGAGAGACAAAGAAGTGTAAAATATAGGTCATGGCTCCCATCCTGGAGGAGAGACAAGGCAGATGGGTGAAAAGTTAAAGAGCAATGCAAGGTAGCATAGGTTAACTATCACAAGAAAACAGGTAAGTGCTATAGGAGTTCAGGGAAATGGAAAACAAGGCATCTATTCAGCATTCTAGTGGTGTGGAATAGGCTTCAATACGCCTATGCAGATAACTCCCAAATCTTTAACTCTACCTTAAGTCTTGTATTTCCAACTAAATGTCATATGTGTGCATTAGGATGTCCTACCAGCTCTTCAAATTTATCATGTCAAAAACTGGCTCATTGTCTTCCTGTCACAACCTGCCTTTCTCCAACCTCTACTTCTCAGTCTCTCAAATTTTCAACCTCTTAACTTTGTACACAATAACAGCCACGTTATACAATGACTAAGATTGTTAAACTGAACCCTTCTCAGCATTACAAGGATCTAAGACATCTCCAGAGGCCTCGGGGTGGAAAATGCTGTCCTCATCCAAAGAAAAAACTATCGAAGTCGAATCGCTATTACTTATTTTCACCTTCTGTTGAGTTTTGTTTCATCTTTCTGATAGTTCCTCCTATTGGTTTTAATTTTTACTTACTACTTCACTAATGTGAAAATATGTTTAATGGGTGTGTAAATGTAAAGCCTATATCAGATTGTGTGCCATCTTGGGGAGGGTAGGGGAGAGGAAGGGGGAGAAAAATTTTCAACTCAAAAGCATATGGAAGTGATTGTTGATAAATCAAGATAAATTAATAAAATTTTATATTAAAAAAATCTTCAACCTCTTTTTATTTATTAGCTCCTTCTTTGCTATCTTCAAACATATCTAAATCCCCCTCATCCTTAGTTAAAGATCCTTCATTACCATCACTTCAGACTATTGTCCTTTATCTTTTCCTCCCTTGACCAGCCAAACTCCTCAAAAAAAGCCTTCTATACTGCTTCCACTTTCTCTCCATTCTCAACTCTTGGCCTCATTCATTACTCAACTGAAACTGCTCTCCCCAAAGTCACTAATGATCTCTTAGTTACCAAATCCAGTCATCTTTTCTCAGGCCTCATCCTTCTCAACCTCTCTTTGATCACTTCCTCCTCCTGGTTACTCTCTCCTCTCTAGGTTTTTGACACTTCTCTCTCCTGGTTTTCCTCCTACCCATTTAACCAATATTTCTGATTCCTTTGTTGGCTCATCATCCCCTAACCGTTTATGTTGCCCAAGATTCTGTTCTAGGTTCTTTTCCCCTTTCCTTCCCTTTCTCTCTCTCTCTCTCTCTCTCTCTCTCTCTCTCTCTCTCTCTCTCTCTCTCTCTCTCTCTTCTCTCTCTCTCTCTCTCTCTCTCTCTCTCTGTCTCTCTCTCTCTCTCTGTCTCTCTCTCTCTCTCTCCCCTCCCTCTCTCTCTCTCTCTCTCTGTCTCTCTCTCTTCTCTCTCTCTCTCTCCCCCTCTCCCCTATGGGTTTTTAACTACCACCTCTATGTTGTTCTTCATCCTTTGTTCTCAGAGGGGACCACTGACAGGAGAGTGATGTCTTCACTTGCAAATGAATTGGATTTAAGTGAGGCAAAGTCATCATCCTCACTCTCTCCTCCAAATTCATCAGAGTCCAGTGGCATGACGTAGGCCAGGATGACTGGTGATGGCCTCCACCATCTCTATGTAGATGATTCACAAATCCATAAATATCCAACCCCATCTCTGCCCTGAGCTTCAGTCCTACATCACCAATGGCCTAATAGACATTTCAAACTGGATGTCTCAAAGATAAAGTAAACTCAACATTTCCAGAGCTAAACTCAGTGTCTTTCCAAACCTTCCCATCATCCAAACTGCCCTGTTTCTATTGAAAGCACCACCATCCTTCCAGGGTCTCTAGTTCATAATCTCAGCATTATCCTCAACTCTTTATTTTCCCTCACCCCACATATGCAATCGCTTTAGTAAATCTTTTCATTTTTTCCTTCACAACATCTCTCATATCTGACTCCTTTTCTTCACTCACATAGCTACCTCTTTAGTTCCAGTCCTCATAACCTATCCCCTAGATTATTACAACAGCCTCCTAATTGAACTCCCAACCTCAAGACTCTAATCTTTCTAGTCAGTGCTGCCAAAGTAGTTTTCCGTAAGTGTAAATATGACCACGTGATTCCATACTCGATCAACTCCAGTGGCTCCCTATTGCCACTACAAACTCCTCTGTTTTGTTTTAAAAGCCCTTTATGACCTGGCCTATCTTTCTAGCCTCATGGGATATTCCCAACCTTTTTTCTACTACCACCCTTACTCTGCATACAGCAAAATTGTGCTTGTCTCTCTCTATTTTTCACACGGGCACTCTATCTCCTGCCTACATACTTTTGCACTGACTATCTCACATTCCTGGAATGAACTTGGAGGCAGCTAAGTGGCTCAGTAGATAGAATGCCAGACTTGGAGTCAGGAAGCCCTGAGTTCAAATGTGGCCTCAGACACAACTAGCTGTGTGACCTTGGGCAAGTCACTTAACCTCTGTTTGCCTTAATCCACTGGAAGAGGAAACGGCAAACCACCCCAGCATATTTTCCAAGAAAACCCCATGGACAGTATTGGCATGCTATGGTCATGGAACATGAAAAGTCAGACATGCCTGAACAACAATATCCCACATTCCTGTACTTCTGCCTCATAGAGTCCCTTTGTATAAAGGCTTTCCTGAATCTCCTCAACTGAATAGTGCCGTTCCTCCCAAACTATCATGTAATTGTGTACTTTCTATTTATTTGTGTTTATTCACTTTATATTTATTGTACATATTCTAATATGTACTAATTGTCTTTCACATTAGAAAGAATGTGAGCTTCCCATGAGTAGAGATTGTTTCATTTCTTTGTTTTGTATCCCCAGTGCCTCACACAATGCCTGACGCTGCTTAATAAATGCTTTTTTGATTGATTGTCTATTAATGGTATTACTGTTTTTTGAGTCCACAAAACTTATGACTTTAGAATCCACTCTTTCTTTCTTCCTACATATTACACAATCATTTGCCATGTCTTAGTATTTTTCTCTTAGACCCATCCTCTCCTCTCTATTCCCCCTGTAACCATCCTAGTTCAGCCCCTCACTTCTTTTTATATAGATTATTGTATTAGCTTTCTAATAAGCCTGCCTGCCTTTGCTTCTCTCCTCCAATGCATCCTTTACATTGCTACCTGAGTAATTTTTCCTAATGAGCTGCTATGTTCACATCACCACTGTTCTCAGAAGCTTTCCGAAGCTGCCCATCAGCTACCAAATAAAATATAAACCAGTGTTTCTGGCCTTCAAGGCTCTTCACAATCTGACATACTTGACTAACCTTATATCATACTACTTGCTTTTCATATCCAGACATACCTTGTTTTATTGCATTTTGCTTTATTGTACTTCACAGAGATTGTGGAACGTGGGTATTTGGTTTTGTTTTGTTTTTTCTTACACGTTGAAGGTTTGTGGCTACCCTGCATCAAACAAGTCTATTGGCATCATTTTTCAACAACATGTGCTCACATTGTATCTCTGTATCACATTTTGGTAATTCTTATGATATTTCAAACTTTTCATTATTATTACATCTGTTATAGTTATGATCAGTGATCTTTAATATTATACTATTATAATTGTTTTGATATGCTGTGAACCACACCCATACAAGACAGCAAACTTAATTGATAAATGTTGTGTGTGTTCTGACAGCTCTTCCAACTGGTGGTTCCATCTCTCTGCCTCTCCTCAGTCCTCCCTATTCCCTAAGACAAAACAATATTGAAATTAGACCAACTAATAACCCTACATGGCCTCTAAGTGTTCAAATGAAAGGAAGAGTCCATTGATGCAGCAAACTTCATTGTTTTCTTATTTTAAGAAATTGCCACAGCTACCTCAACCTTTAGCAATCACCACCCTGATCAGTCAGCAGTCATCAATATCGAAGTATGATCCATTATGACTTGCTGAAGGCTCAGATGACGGTCATCATTTTTTAGCAACACAGTATTATTAATTAAGGTATGTACATTTTTAGACATAATACTGTTGCACACATAATAGACCACAGTATAGGGTAAATATAACTTTCATATGTACTGAGAAACCAAAAAAATTGTGTGACTTGTTTTATTGTGACAGTCACTTTTATTGTGATGGTCTGAAATCAAAACTACAATATCTCTGAGGTATGCTTGTATTCTATATCCCAGTCAAACCAGCTCAGCCCTCATCTCCCATTCTCATCCTGCCCATCCTGTACAGATGTCTAGAATGAAGCCTTTTCCCACCTTCAAGGTCCAACTCCAATGCCCAACTCTATGAAACTTTTTCTGAACTTTCCAGGTGAAAATCATCTCTTCTTTCTCAAATTCCTCCTAAAACTTAACCCAGACCTCTCCATTACACTCATTCCACCTACTTTCCCTTATATAATATTTACTTGTCTTACCTGTCCTTTCTCTTCTTTGAGAGCAGGGCCTATATCATGTCTATCTTTGTATCCCTGGAGTTTAGCATAATTCTTTGCACACAGTAGACACTTAATAAATGTTTGTTAAGACATCTCTAAAAGTCTCATGATGGAAAATGCTATCCACATCCAAAGAAAGAACTATGGCATTTGAATGCAGATTGAAACATACTATTTGCTCTTTTTTTCCTTCTGTTTTGTTTTGTTTCCTCTTTCTTGTGGTTCCTTCTTACTTACGATATGATTAATGTGAAAATGTTTAACAGGAATGTATACGTATAGCCTATATCAGATTGTGTGCCATCTTGGGGAGGGAGGTGGGGAGGGGGAGCAAAATTTAAAACTAAAAAGCTTATGGAAATGATTGTTGATAAATCAAAATAAATTAATAAAAGGTTAAAAAATAAACATTTGTAAAATTGCATTGAATTTAAGCTGGACATCGAAGGAAAGGTAAGACTTTAGACAATTGGAAAGGAGGGTGGGACAACAATCCTAAGCAGCGGGAATAATATGAACAAAGAGGGAATGTGAATAGGGTATTTGGGAATAATTGTGGGACTAAGTCTGTGAGGAGTGAACATTCATTCATCTCAATGCATTTCAAAATGTTCCTTTATTTGAACAGTGGGAATTAGATTGGAGACAGTTAAGTAAGAGCCAAAGGAAATGCCTGAGGACCAGGCTCAAGTTGACTGATTCGAGATACATGAAACTAAGAAGTGCAGTCTCTAGCGTGTGCATTTAGAGAGACTCAATACCCTGGGACAGAAGTACTCCACTCCTGCTCCAAGAAGAATATCTAATCACATTTGGTTGATCTTTTCAAAGCATGTGGGGGCACATCCCTAAGATTCCAGAAGTCCATACTCTGGGGCACATACCTCATTGCTCTCTATGGACATCCTGTCCTCTCACCTAGCCCAAGATCTGACCTCTCCATTCCTTCTTGTCAATTTGCCATACCGGCTCTAGAGAGTTTCTGTCCTTTTCTTCTCTTTTTTTCTGCAGCCTCTTATATGTTAAGTCTTTTTATGAGCAATTACTATCACCCAGGCTCAAGACTTGCTTTGTTCTCATTCACTCTCTTCTCTAATTCTTATGCAGTGCCTTTCTGAATCCTGATAATTCTGAGTGCCTAATTTGGACAGAGCTAAAGGCCCCCTTTGAACAATAGACTCGCAGATTAATAAAGGGACTTTTAGAACAAGGGGGTTAGGGTGGGTGTCCTCTAGGGGGAATTGATGATGTCTAATAGTAGATCCGTAGATCTAAGGTCAGGCAGACACACCATAGGAAAAAGAATTATTTGTTCTCCTTATATATTCTGTGATTTTTCAGCACGGCAACTCTGCTTCACTGAGGTAATTTGCTGTCTCCATTGTCTATTATCTCCTTTGTCGCATTATCACACAAGTACTTCCCCGTGTTTGTCCTATGATATATTTCCTCCTCAACTCCTGTCCTTGACTTTTCCTGCTTATGAACCTATAAAGCCTCTTCTAGGAAGCCTTCCTCAACTGAACACACCCAGCTTCCCTTCCTTCAACCCTTGCCCTGCCTACCCCATCACCCAAACACACAGTACTGATGGGGGTGGGGGCAGGATGACTGGGTCTGTCCAGGTGCCCCTAGTTCTGTCCTTCTTTCTTTGAGTCTATGTGCAGGATGTATTGTGCTACCTTCCCAATCAGAGTTTTAGCTCCCCAAGAATAGGAAACCATGTTTATTCCTCCCTTGGGGTCATTCTGCCAAGGGAATAACCAGCCTTAATGAGAGTGGCCATCAGAGGAACAAGAGACTCTGTCCCCTGGTTTTTTGCTACCTAGAGACAGTGACAGAGCCGTACATGAGAATGCGGGCACCCTAATTCCTCCCAAACACCCCCCTCCATGAGATATAGTGTTCCTCTTTCTAGGCTTCCCTTCTCTGCAGGCTGATGTCTCTTTCCCCCCAGCTTAATTTGAATTGGTCTCCAAACCCATCACCTCCCTCCTCTTTTCCCCACTACCTCCCTTCTTATCCCTCTTCTGTGCCTCTGTAAAACCTTTAAAGCTATTAGGGAGGTCAGAATGGAGCCTATCCCAGCAAAATGAGAAAAGATTACAGCAATACATTTACTGTCAATGGCAATAAGGCTGCCTGAACAGGGGAGCAGAAATATTTGATCTTAGTCTCTCTGGCAGGGTCTTGATGGAAGAGAGCTGTCAGCTAGAGGGTCCCAGCCAGGTTATGTAGGGAAGTCTGAAACCATAGCCATTTGGGGACCCAGGAATCCCAACTCTCAGAACTCCTATATCCAGCATATCTTCTCCTACCTGAATGCCAAAAGTATGCTTGCCTAAAAGACTATTTTTATGGAAAACTGATATAAGGCAAGTGCTCACACAGAGGTCAGAAGTGATACAAGGACACTCTCAAGGTCTCTCTGAAGAACTTTGGAATTGATTATGAGATATAGGAGACACTGGCACAGGACAGCCCACCATGGTGTGCCTGCATCAAAGAAGGCACTGTACTCTATGAGAAAAACAGAACTGTAATAGTTCAAAAGAAATATGAGATGCACAAATTTAGAGACACATCTCCATTCCATATGTTTATGCGGACTATTTGTATCCAACCTGTGGTAGAGCCTTTCGAGCTCATCAGCCACTGAACATTGACCCCGATATAGTGATGTCATTTTGGTCTTCTCTTATCACAAAGGACAACAATCAACCTCCTTGCCAAAATCATCTCCATAGTGGCTATTTTTTTTATTTATTTGCTTGTTGTTTTCAATTCGTGGAATAGAACACGCATTTCCATAACATAGTAGAATAAAAAAGATGATTATACATGAAACTGCAAATCTACCATGTAGAACTTCCCATTCCCTCCAAATATACAACAAAGTTAGACACATTGCCATTAGACACAAAGGGGCTATTTCAACTTCCTTCCTCATCACCACGCTTCCTTATTTCCTCCTTTCACCAATGCCAATATTGTCTCCTCCACCTATTAGTGTGAATCATACAGTGTGATGAGAGGGGAAAAAACACACCCAAAAGGGTGAAGAGACATAGTGTTTTGTCCTGCTCCCTCAATCATATACTTTCTGAGTATAATCCATGTCTCCAGCGAGGATAGATGGGCCAGGTTTAATCTGAGAGACTTGTGGATAGTAATATACTATTCATGGCTCCACTGAAAGTTCTTGTCTCAAGCATCCTTAGTTCCTTGCTAGAACTAAACCAAGAAGGCATGAACAATATCTATCACACACAGCAAAAGATATCCAAAGGGTATATATCTGAGCCCATAATTATTTATGGGAAACTTTCTCCTTTGGGTGGTCCCACCTTTCCTAGAGGCCTACATAATCCCTCCATGTTTACTGTGCCACTCTAGGGTGGAGATACCTCTAAAGTGGGGAAAAAACTTAGGGAAGGTAATCCATTCACCTCTGCCTTGTTTATAACATAAATGCCTGTCTCTATTTCTGTTTTGCTATCTCTATATCCTTTCCATATCTGTGTGTGTCAATCTCATAATGACTGAAGATACTATGTTTTCTTTAATCTCTATGTCTTTCTTCCTTACCTCCCATAAGCCTGAAAGCAGGGTAAGGTAGGTGGTGAGAGAATGAAGAGGGAAGGAATGTGGGTGTATCTACTAAACTTGGTAATGATCAGTGTGGTAAATTCCCACCATTTCCAGACACTCTATCCATGTGATCTGGTTCAATGTTGTCACTTTGTCCTCTCTCTTTTTCTTGGCCACTTACCATAAAATACATGCACCCCACACTCAGCTGCTGTCCTCCAAGACTGCTGGACAAAGCTGAAGTCAAACAAGGTAAAGGGACACTTACTCCAAATTCCTATATGCCCTTATTCCCTAACTTCATCTCATTTTTCAGGAGGGCAAAGGGAAATAGAATGACAAAGTCAGGAGAAGTGAAAAGTGAAGATCAGAAAGTTACAGGATTATGTTTTGGATATAGTATTCCCCTATACTTTGTGTTAGTGCCCAGAATCAATAATCTCTGCCCTGCCAGCTGAGTTGATGTCTAAGGAGCAAATTCACAGAACTTTTGAGAATGGGCTAGGAATAAAGAGATCTTGGGTTCTAGTTCTATCACTAACATACTCTCCATTCCATTCCCAACCTAGACCCCTCTCCCTCAAACCACCAGTTACTTTTGTTACCAAATACAGTCAAACAAAATTCACCTCCTAAAGCTAACCTACAAAGATTTGCTTTGCAATTCCTAGCATAGTGCAGCTACATTTGGTAGGTATTTAATAAATGCAGAATGGATATATTTCATAAATTCTGGATTTAATAAATGTTGGATTATATTAGGTTGGATTACTCCTAAAGCACATTGTTTGATCCTTTGCATCAAGCAATTAAGCTTGAATAATAGCAAATGGAGGGCAATTAGGAGGAAAAAACAAAGGGAAAAAAGTGAAGAAGAAAGAAGGAGAGAAAGCCCAAGAGAGTCAGGGAATTTCTGTATGGTGTCTGTGTTAGAGAAACCAAGAATACTAGACCAAGGGTGTTGAAAGTTACTGTGGAGGGCCAGAGCCAAGATGGCAGAGTACGCACCAGGACCCAGCTGAACTCTCCCAACGTTCTCCTCCAAACAACTTTGAAATAATGTCTCAAATAACCTTTTGGAGTGGCAGAGATAACAAAGGGTCAAAGAAGACATTTTTGCAGCCTAAGACAACTTAATAGGTACACAGATGAGGTCTGTAACACCAGAGTGGGCACAGGCCAGGAGCAATGGAGGAACAATGTGGGTCTTGAAGGCAGTGGCAGTAGCAGGAACGTCAGGAACTCTCAGGCCAGAGATAGCAAGTAGGTCAGACAACAGGTCAGAAAGAGATTACTGGGGACACTTTGCTGATAGTGCATATAGCTGGCACTGATTGGCAATCCTATTACCCATAGGCAGTTGCAGTTCCAGGGTGGAGAGGAGCACTTATGGTTGATCACAAGGGAGCAGAGGACCTGGTCTCAGTTCTAGGGCCAAGAGGAACATTATTACTTCTGGTTGCAGGGAAACAGAAGCCATTCCTGGCTAAAGACCAGAGCACAAACCAGGAGAACAGCACCCACACTTCTCCCAGGATAACATGATCTTGGAAGCACTAAAAATTTGCAGACCCCCAGAACTGCTGAAAACAACAGCATGAAAAAGCCTGAAGCTTGGCAGAGTGCTTCCCCACATGTGGGGAAGCACAGCCTCACTTTAACACAAAGTTCTAAGTGAAGAAATAGACTGGGAAAATGAGCAAACAAAAAAAAGAACTTGACCATAAAATCCTACTATTGTGACAGGCAAGACAAAGACTTAGAAAAAGACAACAATGTGGAAACAGTTATAAGCAAAGCCTTAAAGAAAAATGCTGATTAGACCCAAGGCCAGCAGGAATCTCTGGAAACATTAAAGAAAGAGATAAAAGTGGCAGAGGAAAAATGGGGGAGGGGAATGAGAGTGATGCAAGAAAATTATGAAAAGAATTAATAGTGTGGCAAGAGAGGCACCAAAAAAAATGCTGAAGAAAATAACACTGTAAAAAACAGAATTGGTGTAATGATAAAAGAGGCACAAAAATTCACCGAAGAAAAGAATTCCTTTTAAATCAGAATAGGTCAAATGGAAAAAGAGAGACAGAAAAATCGCTGAAGAAAATAATAAAAGGAAATAAGGAAATTCAATAAAATAATTTAAGGAAAATAATTCCTTAAAAATCAGAATTCGGCAAGTGGGCTAATGACTGCATGAGACTTTAAGAAACAATAAAACAGGGATACCTAGGTAGTGTAGTAGATAGGGCTCTGGCCTTAGAATCTGGAGGACCTGAGTTCAAATCTGGCCTTAGACACTTGAAACTTACCAGCTGTATGACCCTGGGCAAGTCACTTAACCCTGATTGCCTCACCAAAAAAAACAAAAAGAAAAAAAGAAACAATAAAACAAAGTCAAAATAATGAAAAAATAGAAGAAAATGTGAAATATCTCATTAGAAAAACAATTGACCTGGAAAATAGATCAAAGAGAGATAATTTAAGAATTATTGAACTACCTGAAAGCCATAATCAAAAGAAGACCCTAGACCTCACCTTTCAAGAAATTATCAAGGAAAACTGCCCTGATATCAAAAATCTACCAATCACATCTTGAAAGCGATCCCAAAATTAAAACTCTCAGGAATATTATAGCCAAATTCCAGAGCTCTCAGGTCAAGGAGGAAATATTGCAAATAGTGAGAAAGGAACAATTCTAATATTGAGGCACCACAGTAAAGATCACACAAGATTTAGCAGCTTCAACATTAAAGGAGCAGAGGACTTGGAATATGATATTCTGGAAGGCAAAAGATATAGGATTACAAACAAGAATAACCTACCCAACAAAACTGAATATAGTTCTTCCGGAGGAAAATAGATATTTAATGAAATAGAGGGCTTCCAGTTATTCCTGATGAAAAGATCAGAGCTGAATAGAAAATTTGACATTTAAACAGATGACTCAAGAGAAACAAAAAAGAAACAAGGTAAACATGAAAGAATAATCATAAGGGACTCAATAAAGTTAAATTGTTTACATTCCTGTATGGGAAGATGATACATGTAACTCCTAAGAATTTTATCATTATCACGGCAGTTAGAAGGAGTCTACGTAGAAATAGGGCATGGATGCAAGTCGACTATGTTGGGATGATCTCCCTCCTCAAAAAATGTAGGGGTAAGGAAGAGGGATGCACTGGGAGAAGGAGGAAGGAAGAGGTAGGATAAGGGAAAACTCCTCGCATAAAAGAGGCTCACAAGGAAGAGCTTTTACGAGTGGAGAGGAAAATCGGGGTGGGGGTGGGGGTGGCAGGCAATGCTTGAATTTCATTCTTATGAGAATTGATTCAAAGAGGAACGAATACACATACACACACACACACTCAGGTGGGTATAGAAATGTATCTTACCCAATAAGAAAATAGAAAGGCAAGGGAATAAGAGACTAACGCAGGGGAGGGAGGGAGGAATGACAGAAGGGAGGGCAGATTAAGGGAGGCAATGATCAGAAGCAAAACAGACTTTTTTTTCCTATAGGGAGGGATTTAATGTAGATGATCAAGTCCTCTAGTGGCTCATGTCTGGAGATAACATCATGCTGTTTGTTTCAAGTCACTAGAATATTCCAGAGTGTCTTTTTTTGGAGGGGGGGCAATTGGGGCTAAGTACTAGTAAGGGTCTGAGGCAGGATTTGAACTCAGGTCTTCCTGACTCCAGGGCTGGTGCTCCACCCATTAAGCTACCTAGCTGCCCCAACAAAACAGACTTTTGAGGAGGGACAGGATAAAAAGAGAGAGAAAAGTATAAGCACAAGAAAATAGGATGAGGGAAAATAGTAATCATAACTATGAATATGAATGGGATGAGCTAACCCAGAAAATGGAAGTAGATAGCAGAATGGATTAAAAACCAGAATCCAACAATATGTTACGCATGAGAGACATTCTTGAAACAAAAAGATACACACAGATTTAAAATGAAGGCTAGAGCAGACTTTATTATGCTCTAGCTGAAGTAAAAAAAAAAACCAGAGGGAGCAATCATGATCTCAAGCAAAGTAAAAGCAAAAATAGACCTAATTAAAAGAGATAATCAGGGAAACTACATTTTGCTAAAAGTTACCATAGACAATAATGTAAAAAAAAAAGAAATTTACAGAAAGTTTCTCTAATGAAGACCTCATTTCTCAAATATATATTGAGTATGGAACTGAGTCAAATTTATAAAAATAAGAGCCATTCCTTAATTGATAAATGGTCCAAGAACATGAACAGGAAATTTTCAGAAGAAGAAACCAAAGCTATCTACAGTCAAATGAAAAAATTCTCTAAATCACTATTGATTAAATCACTTGAGGCCACACATGCCTGATAGATAAGGATCTATTTGCTGCAAAAAATTTTTACCAGTTACTTTTCTTTTACCATGTGCAAAAGCTTTTTTAAAATTTTATGTAACTAAAATTTTAAATAATAATAACTAGCATTTTATAGCACTTTAGTTTTTAAAAAGCACTTTATATATGTTGCGTCTCATTTGATCCTCACAACAACCTTGTAAGGTAGGTGGTATTATTATGTTCACTTTAGAGATGAAGAAAATGAGGCTGAGAGAGGTTAAGTGACTTATTAAAGATTACACATACAGCCCCATATCTGAGGCAGAATTGGACCTTAGGTCTTTTATTCTGAATACAGCAGGGTATACACTAACTATACCTTTGCCCATTTTTAACTTTTATCTGTATCACATACTTGAGAATTCTTTCCCCTACATAGTTGTGAAAGATAGCTCTTTTAAAAAAGGAATATCTTCTTCTCTTCTCATTTGTTTATGATATGATGTTTTCTAATTTATGTCCTGTATTCATCTAAAACTTATTGTGGTGTATAGTGTGAGATATTAATCTAAACTCTAAACCTAATTTCTGCTTTCCAAAATTCTGACAGCCAAGAAAACCAAGAAGTTTTTATCAAGTAGAGTCCTTCCTCCAGTCGTTGCTGGGTGTCTTAGGGTTTATTGATCACCATGTTACTATGCTGAATTTTCTTCTGGATTTTGTTTACCTTACCTGTCCCATTGGTCTACTTTTCTCTTTTTTTTTTAAAAGGCATCACGTGGTGCCCCGGGCATCTCTTTAAGACTATAAATGGACTTCCACTTCTAGGAGCCAAGATGGAGGAGTAAGGAGTAAGTCACCCTCATCATCCCTTATTAACCTCTGAAATCCCAGAAAATATCACCCCAAGAAAAACCCTGAAACATCTGAACCAGAAGAAAGATGGGGTACAGCAGTCTAGTAGCCCAGGTAGCTTTCAGGATTAATGAGAAAGGCCCCTCTTGCCCTGGGGGAAGGAGAGCAGTACAGAATGGGAGGCATCCCAGCAAGCTAGCAGAATGCCCCACCTCAGCATACCAGGAGGAGATGCTGAAACCCAGGTGGTGGAGCAGGCAAACACCAACACCTGGACCCCCAGTGCCTCAGTGAAGGTGGGGGAACTGGTGGAAACCAGCTTGGAAAACCACCAGGTGCCTCAGCATTCTATAGCAATCAGCTCTCTCAGTGCCTCAGGAAAACTCTGGGATGCAGCACTCCAAGAGGCCCCAGGAGGATAAACATCCTGCAACATCCATCTGAAAGGAGCTGAAGAAAGCAAAAGGAAGGAAAGGCCCAGGTGAGCAAGAACTCTCCAGGAGCCACACTACCCAATCCTACCCCTAGAGTTCCAGTATTACTGATTCCAGCCCAATACCAGGTAAGCTGCCAGAACTCTACAGCCTCCAACTGCCAGCATTGGAGGCCCCAGCACAGAAAGCCAGTGACCAGGCCCTAGGCTCCCCACACAAGAAACTCAGGTCAGTGCCTTCTGCTCCCCAGCAGGAGAGCTCAATCTCTTTAAAGGCCAGGAAATAAGCAAACAGCATGAGCAAAAAGAAACATACGGTAGATTCATATCATGAGAACAGTGAAGATTAAGGCAGAAATTCTGAAGAGGACAACATTGTCAACAAACCCACATCTGGAACCTCAAAAAGGAATATGAACTGGTCTGAAGCCCAAAAAGCCTTCTTAGAAGAGCTCAAGAAGGATTTTAAAAGTCAAATGAGAGAGGTAGAAGAAAAAATGGGAAAAGAAATGAGAGGTATGCAAGAGAGAGTCAATAGCTTGGAAAAGGAAGGACAAAAATTAATAAATTAAGTAGAAAACAAGTCCTTAAAAAATACAATTGGCCAACTGGAAAAAAAAGTACACTGAAGAAAACAAGTCCCTAAAAAATACAATTGGCCAAATGGGGAAGGAGGTACAAAATCTAATAGAAGAAAACAATTTGTTAAAAATTAGAATTGGGCAAATGGAAGCTAATGACTCTATGAGAGAGCAAGAATCAGTCAAACAAAAACAAAAGAATGAAAAAATAGATGAAAATGTAAAATACCTCATTGGTAAAACAACTGACCTGGAAAATTGATCCAGGAGAGACAATTTAAAAATTATTGGTCTACCTGAAAATCATGATGAAAAAAAGAGACTGGACAGTATCTTTCAGGAAATCATAAAGGAAAACTGCTTTGAGGTCCTAGAACCTAGAAATAGAAAGAATCCACTGATCACCTCCTGAAAAAGATCCCAAATTGAAAACACCAAAGAATATAGTAGCCAAATTCCAAAATTACCAGGTCAAAGAGAGAATACTGCAAGCAGCCAAAAAGAAATAATTTAAATAGCATGGAACCACAGTCAGGATTATACAGGACTTTGCAGCTTCTATATTAAAAGACTGTAGGGCATGGAATATGATATTCCACAAGGCAAAGGAGCTTGGATTGCAACCAAGGATCAACTACCCAGCGAAAATGAGCATAATTTTTCAGGGGAGGAGATAGATATTCAACAAAATAGGGGACTTCCAAACCTTCCTGATAAAAAAACCAAAGCTCAACAGAAAATTTGATCTTCAAATACAAGACTTAAGAGAGACATAAAAAGGTAAACAGGACAGAAAGAAACAACATGTTATTAATAAGGGTAAAGTGTTTACATCCCTACAAGGAAAGATGACACTTGTAACCCTTGAGAACTGTATTGTTATTACACCATGTTAAAGGGGTATACATGAAGGTGGTAGTAGGTATAAGTTGACTTTGATGTAATGATAAAAAAAATCTAATCAAGTGGGTTAAATGGATCCAAGTAAGTGGATTATTCTGATCTAACTAAGAAAATGTACTGAGAGAAAAAGAAAGGAGGCAGACAAGGGTAAATTACATTACAGGAAAAGGCACAAAAACCTATTGCAGCAGAGGGAAAGAAGGGAGGGAGATGAGCATTGTTTGAACTTTACTCCTATCAGATTTGACTCAAAAAGGAATGACATAATCAGTTAGGTACTGATATTGATAGACTTAACCCTTCTCAGCAATACAAGAATTTAAGACATCTCCAAAGACCTCCTGATGGAAAATACTATCCACATCCAAAGAAAGATCTAGGGAGTTTGAATGCAAACAGAAGCATATTATTTGCTTTTTTTTTCTTCTGTTGTGTTTTGTTTCCTCTTTCTGGTGGTCCCTCCTATTGGTTCTAATTCTTACTTACAACATCACTAATGTGAAAATATGTTTAATGAGAATGCATATGTATAGTCCATTTCATGTTGCACTCTGTCTTGGGGAAGGAGGTGAAGAAGGACGGGGAGAAAAATTTAAAACTCAAAAGCTTATGGAAGTGATTGTTGTTAAATCAAAACAAATTAATTTTAAAAATAAAAAAAAAAACAAGGGATGCCAGATTAGAGGAACAGGTATTCAGAATGCATACTGTCTGGGAGTGGGGGGAGGGGAGAGATGGGGAAAAATTGGAACTCAAAATCTTGTGGAAGTGAATGTTGAAAACCAAAAATTAATTTTTAGGGGGAAAAAAAGCATCCAATAGTTTTGATGATGAGCACTTAGTAATATTGATCAATATCTGCTAGGTTCCCTTCATTCCTACTAATTTTATTATTTCTCTTGAGATTCATGGCTATTTGTTTCTCCAAATGAATTTTATTATTGTTCTAATTTTATAAAGTGACTCCTCGAATATTTGATTTCTATGGCACCAAATCTGTAAATTAATTTGCAAAGTATTGTCACATTATTTTATTGTTGCTGACCAATTATGAGCAATTAATACCTTACCAGTTATTTAAGTACCCATTTATTTCTCTAAAGACTATTTTGTAGTTGAATTCTTATAGTCTAAAGCATGTCTTGGTGAGTTGATTCCCAGATATTTTATGTAGGTTACGTAGATATTTTGAGTGGAATTTCTTTTTCTTTCATTTCTAGCTGCATCTTCCTAGTAAAATACAGTAAGGCTGATAATTTTTGTAGGCTTATTTTATATACTATTACTTTCTTGAAGTTTTAGTTTCAAATAATTTTTAGACGAATCTTTAGCATCCTCTAAATAGACCAACTTGTCATGTGCCAATGGTGATAATTTTGTTTCCTCTTTGCCTATACATATTTACTCAATTTCTTTATCTTTTCTTATTGCGATATTGCTAGAATTGTATCAGATAATAGTGATGATAACGAACATCCTTGCTTTACCCTTAATCTTATTGAAAACATCTCTAGCATTCTTCATAACATATAAAGCTAGCTCTTGAGATTCAGATAGATAAATTTTGTCATTTTAAGAAAAGAATCATTTATTCCCATGCTTTTTGGAGTTTTTAACATGTATTTTTATCAAGAGCTTTTTTTCTGCTTCTTTTGATATGATCGTGTTACTTTTATTGTTTTGCAATTAAAATGGCCTATTATGTTTATAGATGCATCAATGTTAAGCCGGACATGTGCTCCTGGTAGAAATCCAAACTGGTCAAAAAACATATTTGATATGTTGTTGTGGCCCTTTTGCTAGTATTTGATTCAATATCTTGCAGAAATATTCATTAGAAATATTGGTCTATAGCCTTTTCTTTTTTTGCCTTACATTCCTCTGGTTTGGCTTTGAGGACCTATATTTGTCTCATTGAAGGAGTTTGGTAGGATGCTTTCACTCCCTATTTTTGCAATCAGTTTATGTAATGTTGGGGTAAGTTATTTTTCTAATGTTTGGTACAATTCACCTGGTTGTGAGGTTTTTTTCTTTGAGAGTTTATTTGTGGCTTATTCAATTTTTTTCCCCTGAGATCAGGTTATTTAAATTATCTGTTTCTTGTTCTGTTAATCTAGGTAGTTTATATATTTGTAAGTATGAATCCAATTCATTTAAAGTATCAGCTTTGTTAGCATATAATTGAGCAAAATTGTGTCTAACAATTTCCTTTATTTCCTTTTCCACTGTTTAAGTCCTCCTTTTTCATTTTCGATTTTTGTAATGTGGTTTTCCTTTCTTTAAAAAAAAAATTAGGGGCAGCTAAGTGGCAGCTAAGTATAAAGCACCGCCCTGGAGTCAGGAGGACCTGAGCTCAAATCCACACCAAACACTTGACACTTACTAGCTGTGTGACCCTGGGCAAGTCACTTAACCCCAATTCCCTAAAAAAAAAATACAGATGCAAAGCTAATATACATACTCTTTTCAATTTCCATTAAGTAAGTGACAGAAATTGATCATATTTAATTTTTCTAAAATGGTATTAACGTCTTTAACTTTTTTTTGTTTATTTTTTTTTAAGATTGGGTTATATTTGAAAGAAGGAACTCTTACAGTTCTGTAGTCTATTTCTCCCTGTAGTTCAATTAACTTTTCCTTTAATTACTTAGATGAAATGCCATTTGGTGCATATGTATTACATATTGATATTATTTTATCATCCATGGTACCTTTAAGCATAATGTAGCTTCCTGGCTTAACTCTTTTTACTACGTATATTTTTATCATTGCCTTTTCACAAATCATGATTGCTACCTCTGTTTTTTTTTTTAATTCACCTGAGGCATAGTAAATTCTGTCCCAGCCCCTCATTTTAACTGTCTGAATCTTTATATTTCAAATATATTTCTTGTAAACAACATATTGTTAATGCTACTTTTTAGTATGTTCTGTTATCCTCCATTTTATGGGTTGTTTTAATCTTGTTCTTATTCAAGGTTTCATTTATTAATTTTGGTTTAATAATATATGTGGTCCATAATATCCTATTATAATTTTCTCTTTCTTTGCCTCCTCTTTGCAAATAAAAAGAAGCTGATGAAAGAAAGGGAATGGGATCAATAGTAATAATCTATAATTCAAGTTTTGTGATCCTGCTTCTTTAGTCTTTCTCTCTTTGCCCAAGACAAAACTCATACTCACACATTCTTTTTCACCTTTTAATTTCTCTATTATGGTCAGCTCTTCTGAGCTGAAGTTTGTTTTCCTTGCGATGATTCTTTACCCAGATTTACCCTTTACCAAATTTACCCTTTAAAAGACTCATGTCTTTTCTTTCTCCGACCCCACATATTTCTCTGTTGATTAATGTCATTCTTTACTAAATTCATTGTGTATGTTTGCCACTTTTTTGCCCAGTTCAAGTAAGACTAAGGTTCATGAAACATCCATTTCTCCCTGCCTATCTCCACATTTGTATACTCTTCTAATGTATTCCAATTATGAGAGACCATTACTCCATCATCTTCCTCATTTTTCTTCTGATGCATTCCTTTTCTCTTCTTTTTTTCATTCCTCTTTTAAAACCAACAAAACAGAACAAAATTACACCAAGACCTTGCATTTGTCTTTCTTAATTCTCTTTGTCATACCTGAAGACAGTGAGATTATGAAGAGATAATTGTCTCTTCCTCCCCTATTAGACTATAAGTACTCAATTGCCTGGAGAAGTTAATCAATTTCAGTATGGTAATCAGTTAATCGGTATGTCAGTAATCAGTATGTTTAGTTAATCAGTATGTCACTTTTATGACACATGTTTCCCCTGGTTCCAGATAATGAACAATATTCTTGTGCTTTTCCAGTCACCAATGCAATGAATCAGGGCTGTGTGCTTGCCTCCATGCTTTTTAGCATGATGTTTTCTCTTATGTTGCTGGATGTCTTCAACAAAGATGAAAGCAGCATCAAGGGCAGCTACCACACTGCAGGTAAATTATTTAACTTGAAAAAGCTACAAGCCAAGACTAAAGTAGAGGGAGAGTTGGTGCATGACTTTTCATTTGCACATGATTGTGTACTCAGTGTAGCCTCTGAAGATGAAATGCAACACAATATGGATTAATTCTCTGCTGCTTGTGCTAATTTTGGCCTCACAATTAACACCAAGAAGACACAGGTTTTTCACTAGCCTGCACCATACCATCCATATATGGAACCATTGATTACCAAAACTGGACAAATTTTGAATGCTGTGGATAAGTTCAGCAGTATACATTCCAGGGATATACACACAGATGATGAGGTTGACACATGCATTGCTAGAGCTAACTCATTGTTTGGGAGGCTCCAAAGGAAAGTATGGGAGAGAAGAGATATTAGACGGCTTACCAAACTGAAGGTCTATAGAGCTGTTGTGCTGAGCTCATTGTCATACGCCTTTGAAGCTTGGACAATAACTGGCACCATGCCAGGAAACTGAATCATTTCCATTTGAATTGTCTTAGAAAAATTCTGAAGATCATTTGGCAAAATAAGGTACCAGAAACTGAGGTCCTTTCTTGAGGTGAACTGCCAAGCATTCAAACTCTACTATAGAGAGGGCAGTTCCAATGGGCTGGCCACATTGTTCAAATGCCAAAAGTATGTTTGCCTAAAAGATTATTTTAGAAGAACGCACACGAGGCAAGTGCTCACATGGAGGTCAGAAGAAGTGATTCAAAGACACTCTTAAGGTCTCTTTAAAGAACTTTGGAATTAATTGTGAGACAGGGAAGACACTGGCAAAGGACTGCCCAGAATGGCATGCCCACATCAAAGAAGACACCGTCTCTATAAGCAAAGCAGAATTGTATTAACCCAAAAGAAACAGGAGATGCACAAATTTAGAGATATCTCCGCTGCAAACGTGGACTATTTGTGCCCAATCTGTGGTAGAACCATGGGATCCCATATTGGTCTGATCAGGCCCAGTCAGAAATACCATACCTTGACCCCAACATAGTGATGCCATTTTGGCCCTCTTTGAGAACAAAGGACAGCAACCAACCTTAAGCACTCAGTTGCTACTTCCTCCCCTTTGCATTGCCCAAGTATATTTGCTTTCTTAGGTTCTACTCAGCTCTAGTCTTTCTCTGAGGAACGCTTGAACATTCTACTCTGTTAAAAGTCTATTTTTCAGGGCAGCTAGGCAGTTCAGTGGATAGAGCACTGGCCCTGAAGTCAAGAGAACCTGAGTTCAAATCCAACCTCAGTCCAAACACTTGACACTTACTAGCTGTGTGACCCTGGGCAAGTCACTTAACCCTAATTGCCTAAAAAATGTCCATTTTTCACTCCAACTTGACCTCCACTTCATAGAATTTGGCATTTCCTTCAGACCCAGCTCAAACAGGACCTTGTTTATGAAGCCTCTTTAAATTTCTCCAACTACCAATGGTCTACCTTCTATTTAACTGTCATATTTAACTAACTTGTATTCAACCTAGGTGTACTTATGCATGTATTTATTATTCACTCTAATAGAATGGAAGCTTCTTTTCTATTTTTATTTATTTATTTTATTTAATTTGGCTAGGCAATGCGGTTAAGTGACTTGCCCAGGATCACTCAGCTAGTAAGTGTTATGTGTCTGAGGCCGGATTTGAACTCAGGTCCACCTGAATCCAGGGCCAGTGCTCTATCCACTGCGCCATCTAGCTGCCCCGAATGGAAGCTTCTTAAGAATGATGATCTCTCAACTGGAAATTGAGAGGATGCCCATCAATTGGGAAATGGCTGAGCAAGTTGTGGTATATGAATGTAATGGAATACTATTGTGCTATAAGAAATGATGAACTTCAGAAAAACCTGGAAAGACCTAAATGGTCTAATGCTGAGTGAAGTGAGCAGAACCAAGAGGACTTTGTACACAATAACGGCCACATTATACGATGACTAATATTGTTAAACTGAACCCTTCTCAGCATTACAAGGATCTAAGACATCCAGAGGCCTCGGGGTGGAAAATGCTGTCCACATCCAAAGAAAGAACTATGGAAGTCGAATCGCTCTCACTTATTTTTACCTTCTGTTGAGTTTTGTTTCCTCTTTCTGATGGTTTCTCTTATTGGTTTTATTTTTTACTTACAACTTCACTAATGTGAAAATATGTTTAATGGGTATGTAAATGCAAAGCTTATATCAGATTGTGTGCCATTTTGGGGGGGGTAGGGGAGAGGAAGGGGGAGAAAAATTTTCAACTCGAAAGCATATGGAAATGATTGTTGATAAATCAAAATAAATTAATAAAATTTTAAAAAAAGAATAATGATCTTTCTTCCTTTCATTCTTTCTTTTTTCTTTTTGTACAGTTTCCAGCACATACTAGATATTTAATAAATACTTGTTAATTGATTTATTGATTTTGACTATGGGTAGTTGAACCTGTTCTTTTTGGATACTCTGAATTTTGATTATGACATTTGTGAGTGTTTTCAGTTTGGAGTTTCTCTCAGGATATGGCTGGTGTATTATTTTATTTTCACTTTGCTTTCTGGTTTTAATAGTTAACTCAGCACCAAACATTTATCAAGTGTTTGCAAAAATGTACCAAAATGGAGGATATAAATATAAGCAAATAAAGAAAGTACGTGGCTTCAAGGAGCTTGTATTCTAATAGTGGAAGACAATACATAAGAGGGGAGATATAGTATTCAGGTTTTTTTGTTTGATCATGCTTGTCAAGGAATCTAACTGATCTTAAATTATCTCTTCTCATTCTGTTTTCCAGGTCATTTTTTTAAAAATTAATTTTGTTGCTGTCTTTTGTTCTTGTATCACATAAATTTTCTCCTGCATTCTTCTCTTTCTTCCTTCCAGAAAATCATCTCATGGGGCAGCTAGGTGGCACAGTGGATAGAGCACCAGCCCTGGATTCAGGAGGACCTGAGTTCAAATCCAGCCTCAGAAACATAACACTTACTAGCTGTGTGACCCTGGGCAAGTCACTTAACCCCATTGCCTAGACAAAAAACAAAACAAACAAACAAATAAACAAAAAACAACAGAAAGTTATCTCATATAACAAAAAAAATTTTTAAAAGAAAAAGAAGAGGAAAACATCAGCAAAACCAATGAATACCTCCTCAAATCTGACAAGATAAGCACTATTCCACACTTAAGGACATGCCCCTCACCCCCTCCCCCACTTCTGCAAAGGCTTTAGGGAAGTGTCTTGTCATATCTCTACTTTGGGACCTTCTCAAATCTCTTCTTTATAATTTTGTAATGTTCATTTTCAATTGTCTTGTGGTGATTGTTCTTTCTGTTTACATTGTTATAGTCATTGTTTATATTGTTTTCTTGGCTCTACTTCACTTTGCATCAGTTCACGTAAGTGATTCCATGCTTCTGTATTCATTGTTTCTTACAACATAATAATACTCCATTTCGTTCATGCACACAATTTGTTTAGTTATTCCCCAGCTGATGACCAGCTACTTTATTTCCAGTTCTTTGCTACCACAGAAAGTGCTGCTATAAATATTTTGGCATATGTAGGACCTTTATTTTTATAATAACTTCTTTGGAGTATATGTTTAACAGTAGAATCTTTGGGTCAAAGGGTATGGCCATTTCATCCACTTTATTCACATAATTCCAAATTGTTTCCCAGCATGGTTATGCTAATTCACAGCTCCAACAATCAAGCATTAGTATACCAGTTTTTCCACAACATTGACTATTACTGGTTTTTGTCATCTTCTCCAATTTGCTGGGTGTGAGGGGAAACTTCACGGTTGTTTGTTTTGATTTGCATTTCTCTTTATTATCGACTTAGAACATTCTTTGATATGGTTTTAATTGTTTGCAAATATCCATTTGAGAATTGTTTCTTTACATTCTTTGACTGATAATTTAATGTTTTTTTTTATTTAGCATTTTATTTTTCCCCAGTTACATGTAAAAACAATTTTTAACATTCATTTTTAAAATTTTGAGTTCCAAATTCTCTCTCTTCCTCCTTCCCCACCCCCCATTGAGAAGACAAGCAATTTGATATAGATTATACATATATAGTTGTGCAAAACATATCCATAACAATCATGTTATGAAAGAAAAAAACAAGGAAAATAAAAAAAGTTTAAAAAAGTATGCTTCAATCTGTATTCAGACACCATCAGTTCCTTCTCTGGTGATGTGTAGCATTTTTCATCATATGTCCTTCAGAATTGTCTTGGATCATTGTTTTGCTGAAAATAGCTAAGTCATTCACAGATGATCACCTCACAATATTGCTATTACTTTGTACACAGTACATTTCACTTCGCATCCCCCCATGCAAGTCTTTCCAGGTTTTTCTGAGAGCATCCTTCTCATCATTTCTTATAGTACAATAGTATTCCATCATAATCACATACCACAACTTGTGCAGCCATTCCCCAGTGGATGGTCATCCTCTCAATTTCTAATTCTTTGCCCCTAGAAAAAAAGCTGCTATAAATATATTTGTATATATAGGTTCTTTTTCTTTTTGCTTTTTATCTCTTTTGGGGTACAGACCTAGTAGTGGTATTGATAGGTCAAAGGGTATGCATGGTTTTATAGCCCTTTGGGCATTGTTCCAAATTGCTCTACAGAATGACTGAATCAGTTCACAATTCCACCAACAATGCATCGAAATCTCATTTTTCCCACATCTCAGCCAACATTTGTCGTTTACCTTTTCTGTCCTATTAGCCAATCTAATAGGTATGAGGTAGTAACTCAGAATTGTAGTAGTACCTATCTAATAGGTAGTAGTAGCCAATCTAATAGGTATGAGGTAATAACTCAGAATCAATAGTGAGTTAGAGTATTTTTTTTCACATAGCTATAGCTTTGATTACTTCATCTGAAAACTGATCATATCTTTTGATCATTCATCAATTGAGGAATGGATCTTATTTTATAAATTTGACTCAATTCTCTATATATTTGAGAAATAAGGCCTTTTTCAGAGAAACTTGATTCAAAATATTTTTCACAGTTACTATTGCTAACTGTATTTCCCTCCATCCTATCTCCCACCCCATTTATTCTATTATCTCTCTTTTCATCCTGTCCCTCCTCAAAAGTGTTTTGCTTCTGACTACCCCTCCCCCAATCTGTCCTCCCTTTTAATCACACACACCCCCTTCTATTATTCCTTTTCTTTCCTACTTTCCTGTAGGGTAAGATAGATGTCTATACCCAATTGTGTGTGTATGTTATTCCCTCTTTGAGCCAATTCTGATGAGAGTAAGGTTCACTCACTTCCCCTCACCTCCCCCCTCTTCCCTTCCATTGTAAAAGCTTTTTCTTGCCTCTTTTATGTTAGACAATTTACTCCATTCTACCTCTCCTTTTCTCTTTCTCCAAGTACATTCCTCTCTCACCTCTTAATTTTATTTTTTAGATATCATCCCTTCATATTCAACTGACATCTGTGCACATCTGTACTCCTTCTAACTGCCCTAATAATGAGAAAGTTCTTATGAGTTACAAGTATCATCTTCTTATGTAGGAATGCAAACAGTTTAACCTTATTAAGTCCCTTATGATTTTCTTTTCCTGTTTACCTTTTTATGTTTCTCTTGAGTCTTGCCTTTGAAAGTCAAATTTTCTGTTCAGCTCTGGTCTTTTCATCAAGACTGTTTGAAAGTCCTCTATCTCATTGAATGTCCATTTTTTCCCCCCTGAAGAATTATACTCAGTTTTGCTGGATAGGTGATTCTTAGTTGTAATCCTAATTCCTTCATCCTCTGGAATGTCATATTCCAAGCCCTCCCAATCCTTTAATGTAGAAGCTGCTAAATCTTGTGTTATCCTGACTGTGGCTCCATGATACTTGAATTGTTTCCTTCTGGCTGCTTGCAATGTTTTCTCCTTGACTTGGGAGCTCTGGATTTTGGCTATAATATTTCTAGGAGTTTTCCTTTGGGGATCTCTTTCAGGAGGTGATTGGTAGATTCTTTCACTTTCTATTTTACCCTCTGATTCTAGAATATCAGGGAAGTTTTCCTTGATAATTTCTTGAAAGATGATGTCTAGGCTTCTTTTGATCATGGCTTTCAGGTAGTCCAATAATTTTAAAATTATCTTTTCTGTATCTATTTAGCAGGTCAGTCATTTTTCCAATGAAATATTTCACATTGTCTTCTATTTTTTCCACTCTTTTGTTTTTGTTTTATTGTTTCTTGATTTCTCATAAAGTCATTAGCTTCTATTTGCTCCATTCTAATTTTTACAGAACCATTTTCTTCAGTGAGCTTTTGGACTTCCTTTACATTTGGCCAGTTCTGCTTTTTAAGGTCTCCTCATTGGTTTTTTGAATGTCTTTTATCATTTGACCTAGTCTATTTTTTTTTTGTTAGGCAATGGGGTTAAGTGACTTGCCCGGGGTCACACAGCTCATAAGTGTTATATGTCTGAGACCAGATTTGAACTCAGGTCCTCCTGAATCCAGGGCTGGTGCTCTATCCATTGTGCCACCTAGCTGCTCCGTAGCCTATTTTTTAAGGTGTTATTTTCTTCAGTCTTTGTGTGTGTGTGTGTGTGTGTGTGTGTGTGTGTGTTTGTCTCCTTTACCAAACCATTGATTTTTTTTTCATGATTTTCTTGCATCACTTTCATTTCTCTTTCCAATTTTTCCTCTACCTCTCTTACTTGATTTTCAAAATTCCTTTTGAGCTCTTCCATGGCCTGAGACCAATTCATTTTTTTCTTGGAGGCTTTGGATGTAGGAGCTTTGACTTTGTTGTCTTCTTCTGAGTGTGTTTTGATCTTCCTTGTCACCATAGTAACTTTCTATAGTCAGAATGTTTTTCTGTTGTTTGCTCATTTTCCTAGCCTATTAGTTGACTTTTAACTCTTTGTTAAAGTAGGGCTCTGCTTCCAGAGTGGAAGGTGCACTGTCCCAAGCTTCAGGGGTTTTGCGCAACTGTTTTTAGAGATACTTCTAGGGACCTGTAAGTTTTCAGCTTTTCCAGGATAGTATGATCTAAGGAGAGGTATTTAATACTCTCCTGGCCTGAGTGACCACAAGCACTTTTTTCTGCCCTGGAACTATGAGGAGGGTTCCTTCATCCACTGTGGCTGCAAGCTCTGCTATGCAAATGCTCTTCCTCACCCAAGGACTGCCACCCAGGACTGTAACCTGGATTGAGGTATGGGCAAAACAACAGAGTCTTGCCTCAGTGCTAGCAAAAAGACCCCCGTAATCTCCTTTTGATCAGTTGTTCAACCCCCTTACCATCTGTGGGCTGAGAGCTCTGGAAGCAGCCACTGTCACTGCCATGATAGCTGCCAATTTAGTCACTCCCGAGGCCTACACTTGGTCTGCGGTAGCTTGGTCTGGTCTGTGCTGGACTGAGCTCCTCTCTTACTTTGGTGCAACAGACCTTTCCTGTCAACCTTCCAAGTTCTTGGGCTGGAAATTTGTTTCACTTTGTCTTTTTGTGGATTCTGCTCCTCTAGAATTTGTCTAGAGTCATTTTTGAAAGGCATTTGGAGGGATTTCCTGGAGAGCTCAAGAGAGTCCCTGCCTTTACTCCACTGTCTTGGCTCTGCCTCTAATAATTTGTGTTTAATACTAGATACCTCATATGTTCTGATTTTCCAATTTTTTAAACTTTTTTCCCCCTAATATTCCTTTCTCATTGAATCATTGAGTTCTGCTGCTTTTTGTTTTCCAGAATGTCTACTGCTTGGGTCAGATTATCCACCTTCTGTTCTAATCTGTCTACTCTCCTTCAGTTGTTTTTTTCCTCAAGTACTCTAATTTTATTTTTATTTTGATTCATTTATTCTAATCCTCAGACTTCTTGATCTCTCCTCTGTGGAAAGGGAAATAATATTTCTACCCTTAAAATAACTTTTTTACATCCCCTTCTCTTTTTTCACATAGTTAACATCTCAGTTAAAGCCTTCATCCTGGATTATTGCAATGACCTTCTAGTTGGTCTTCTTGCTTCAAGTTTCTTCCCATCTTCCACAAGCTATAAAAGTGATTTTTTATTAAAAAAAAATTTTAAAGTGAGGCAATTGGGGTTAAGTGACTTGCCCAGAGTCACACAGCTAGGAAGTATTATGTGTCTGAGGCCAAATTTGAACTCAGGTCCTCCTGACTTCAGGGCCGGTGCTCTATCCACTGCACCACCTAGCTGCCCCCCCCAAAAAAATTTTAAAGTGGCAGCTAGGTGGCGCAGTTGGTAGTGCACCGGCCCTGAAGTCAGGAGGACCTGAGTTCAAATCTGACCTCAGACCAAACACTTGACACTTACTAGCTGTGTGACCTTGAGTAAGTCACTTAGCCCCAATTGCCAAAAAATTTAAAAAAAATTTTTAAATGGTCATTTTCCTTAAGTGAATATATGACCACAGCACTTACCTACTCAATACACTCTGTTGACTCCCTGTTGCCTTTAGGATAAGATATAAAGTCTCTCTGAATTTTAGAGCCTTTAAGAACTTGGTTCTACCCTATGGTTTCAGCCTCGTTGTAGGTTACTCCCTTCCTGAGGCAGCTGGTGGTGTAATGGATAGAGCACTGGGCCTGGAATCAGGAAGACTTGAGTTCAAATTTGGCTTCAGGCACTTACTAGCTGTGTGACAAGTCACTTAACCTCTGTTTGCCTCAGTTTCCTCAACTGTAAAATGAGGATAATAATAGCAACTATCTTCCAGGGTTGTAGTGAGGATCAAATGAGATGATATTTGTAAAAGTGCTTAGCAGAGTGCCTGGCAAATAGAAGGTGCTATATAAATGTTCGTTCCCTTCCCCTTCCTAACTCTAAGGTCTAATCAAATTGTCCTACTCTCTTTCCTCACACAAGTCACTCTATCTCCCATCAGTATGTCTTTGCACTGGCCACCTCCTCTGCCTGGAGTTCAGTCTCTCCTCATCTCTACCCAGGAATCCTTCTCTTCCAATGAGACTCAGCTCAAGTGCCTCCTTCTACATGAAAACTTTCCTTTAGAAATTGGTCTTTCCAGTTGCTTATGCCTTTCCTCCCTGGCTAATTTGCATTTAACTACTCAAAATGATTTTATATTTATTCTGGATATATTCATTCTACGTATGCATGCACGCATACAAGTTATCTCTCCCAATAGGATGTCAGTGATTGATTGATTTCTTTCTTTCTTTCTCTTTCTTTCTTTTCCTTCCTTCCTTCCTTCCTTCTTCCTTTCTTTCTCTCTTTCTTTCTTTCTCTTTCTTTCTTTCTTTCTCTTTCTTTCTTTCTTTCCCTTCCTTCCTTCCTTTCTCTCTTTCTTTCTTTCTTTCTTTCTTTCTTTCTTCCTTCCTTCCTTCCTCTCTCTCTCTCTCTCTCCCTTCCTTCCTTTCTTTCTTCCTTTCTTTCTTTCTTTCTTTCTTTCTTTCTTTCTTTCTTTCTTTCTTTCTTTCTTTCTTTCTTTCTTTCTTTCTTTCTTTCTCTTTCTTTCTTTCTCTTTCCTTCTTTCTTTCTTTCTTTCCCTTCCTTCCTTTCTCTCTTTCTTTCTTTCTTTCTTTCTTTCTTTCTTTCTTTCTTTCTTTCCTTCCTTCCTTCCTCCTCTCTCTCTCTCTCTCTCTCTCTCTCTCTCTCTCTCTCTCTCTCTCTCTCTCTCTCTCTCTCCTTCCTTCCTTCCTTCCTTTCTTTCTTCCTTTCTTTCTTTCTTTCTTTCTTTCTTTCTTTCTTTCTTTCTTTCTTTCTTTCTTTCTTTCTTTCTTTCTTTCTTTCTTTCTTTCTTTCTTTCTTTCTTTCTCTTTGCATCCCCTGATATAAACCTTGAGCAGAGCCTATCACATAGTAGGTGCTTACTCTTGGAGTCCTTGTGAGCAAGTAGATAGTCTTGTAATAGTCCAGCAGAGAAGTGATAAGGGTTTGAATAGACAGAATGGGTCATGTGCTCTGAGATGTTGGGAAGGTAGACATGATAAGATTTAGCAACTGATTGGATACATGAGGAGAGGGAGAATAAGGAGTTTTTGATTGTTTGTTTTCTTGTTTTAAATCATAGGATTTACTAGGAAAGGATAGAGATTGGACAGAAACAAAGGCATAATACTTTAGTATTCCGATCAGTATCAAGTCTGGGATAGTGAAAACAAATAAACAAACAAACAATCTTTCTTGCAACCAAAACCTACTTTGGCTACTGGACTTTTTCAGTTACTGGTTTTCCCATCTCTAAACACACTCAGCACCCCCCACCAACCACACCTATATGTTCCATCCCTAATACCTTTAATTCCACTCTAGAGAAAGTAAGGGGAGAAAAGCAAAGAAACTCCAGGAAAAAGTGGCTACTTAGGAACAATGACTGAATCTGAAGATTTGACTAGAACCTGTATGATTAGAGAATAAATTTTCCCATTTTTAGGGGTTTATTTTTACTCTTATTTTTTGTAGTAACAAAAGACACAGACTAGATCTTAATTTCATGCATTTCCAAAAAAATGCATTTTGCCTCTCCTGCCTGCTCTTACAGTGTGGAGTTTTGGGACAAGAGGAATAGAAAATTAAATGGGAAGAATCATCTAAAAAATATTAACAATCTTTTTGAAAAAAAAGACAAAGGTGGGATCCGAGTTGCCGTGGGGAAGAATAGGGCCTCTTTGCTTCTGGATACAGAAGAGTAGTTTTCCAAGGCCGGAGGCCACTGGCACTCATGATCATGTAGTCAAGCTTGTCTCCTCATTCTGAGGCACTCGAAGAAATGCTAAGGAGTCTGGACATAGCTTATACTTACTGTGGAATTACTCTCTTCTAGATTTACCTTTTGTGCTTCTTTTACCCCCTAGAACTTCTGCTTTGTATTAGGAATTTTCTTGTTTACTTATGTCTTCTCTCTTATTTCCTCATGGGGACTTGGAGCTAGAAGCAGGCTCTGCCCTCCCACACACTCTTGGATGGGAGGCTAAACACATCTCTAGTCCCCATTGCAGTCAGAATAATGTTGCTGTTGCTCTGTTGTAGTTCTAGGTGGGGGCATCCAGGTCTTAGTACCCCTTCCTATCTTCTTTTATCATACTAGGCTGGAATTAGTAACTGATCCCCAGATCTGGACCCATACCTGCCCTCTGCCTTATTCCTTGGCAATCTCCATTACACCTCTGTCTCCTGGTGGCCTAATGTACATTTTATCTTCTCTTTTTGTAGTCACTGATCAGGACTTTGGCTTCCTGGTGTGGCCCTGACCAGACAATGGACATTGAGCTGGTTTCAAGCCTCCTGGAGCAACTTAATAGGCTTCTGCTCTGTCTCCTTTGGTAATCATCTACTGAGAACTGGCTTCGTCCCCTTCTGTGTCTGGGACCAAAATCCTTTTAACATCAGGCTCCATTAATGGTGGATCATGCTGGCTTCAGACCCTCCTGAAGGGCTTTCCCATCCAGAATGCCTATAGTTCTTCCAGATTTCTCCTTATGTAGTCCTGGACTGGATGGATAAGCTTACTGCTCGCTCTCTCTCTTTAAATTTTTGTTTTTTAAAATTAAATCCTTGCTCCATCTGGTACACTTTTCTGTCTTTGCTGGGGTATTTCTCAAAGGAGATAGATTTACCTAGGACCTTTCACATCACCAGATTTGCCAGAAATGTGCCCTTTAATTTGTGCAGACGTATGTCACCCTGTTTTGTCTGAGCATGGGTATCCCACCCAGCAAAAGTTCTCCATGGAACCATGCAGCTCTCCCTCCTGGATCTGAGTAACCCACTTGCTGTAAGCTGTCACGTTTCCATAAGGAGCCAATGTGGTATAGCTGAAATAGCCTCATAGTGTGGAGTCAGGACTCATGGGCTTAAATCCTGGTCCTTTTGGTTACTAGCTTCATGACCTTGGACAAGTTCTAGTTTCTGTCTTTTGTATTTTAGTCTTAATATTTCCCTTTCTCCACTTCTTCATGCTCTCACTTCACCCCTACCCCACAGAAACTATGCAAGACCAAATTAAATGTATCTATAAAAATCATAGAATGTGACATAAGAAATATAATCACCTGGCTAAAGGGGAATGAGCAGCAGAATATGTAAACAGAACTAGAGATCATGACATAAATCACGTCAATTATTATGTACACACAGATGCACTGTTATGTGTAGAAACATGGCTAACTATGAATACGTAGAGCATAATTGGTGACAAAATGATCCCAGTCATATCTTCTTGGCATGGGTGAAAATGCATGCATGTTCATGTGTATAAATCTGTACATACATATATGTGAGGATGCACAGTCATGTTCATGATTGCGTATGGATTCAGTCCCAAAGACTGCAATTCATGATCCTAGGCTTGAGTTCAGAGGAACTGATAGTCCTGTATTCAAGTGCATCTCCCCTGCGTAGAAGCATCTAAATAGCCTCTCATGTCTGCTCAGCCCTTACCTCCCTTCCTCTGTTGGGGCTTCTGTTGATGGAAATTTGGCTTTAAACACTGTCTTCCTCTCCTTTCTGTAGACCTGGGAAAGGATTAAGTAGCTGATGTCTGAAATCAGAAAGATCCCAGTTTCTGCATCCCACTACCTCCCCATTTCTCCCTTCTCCTTACTTCACCCCCCCATCCCATGCAAAACCAGAAAATTAATCTCCCCAACTGCCTGTGATATGGCGGGCTGCATTACAAGCTGGGCTCGGAGATAAAGCATGGAGCCGAGGGAGGCGAGGCGGGAATGGCAGCCTAGCCCAGGGGCCCTGTGTGGGACTCGGCAGAGGAGATAACAGGCCTCCCAGCCCCATGAATTATTCACTGGATGCAGCCTCCTCTGGCTCTAGAGCCTGGCCCAGGGCACCAAGATTGCTTGCCTTCAAAAGCGGGAAGGTAGGGGGTCGGGATAGAATGAAAACTGGTGAAAGACCAGCAGGTTTCTCAGAGGGTTCACCTTTACATGTGTGTGGGCTGGAGGAACTCTAGCTAGTGGAATAGGTTACGAGGGATACCTTGGCAAAAGACAGGTAGATGTGGGTGAGTGCTTGGGGTTGGTATGTGAAATAATGCGTCTGTGTGTCTTAGGGACTGTGGCTGTGGGGAAAAGGCAGAATTCTCAGGCCTAAAGGGTTCCCAGGACCAACCATGTCCCCCACCCCTCAGTCCTTGTTATCATCACCAAATATTTACTTAGTACCTACTATGTTCAAGGGCCTGTGCAGAGCTAATCCAGTCTATCTTAGCCTCTCTATGTGCAAAGTCCTTTCCTTCTTTACACTGTCACCTCCACCCCCACTCTATCTCTTATTCAGAGAGACACAGTCTCTGTAATGGGGAGGTATTCAGTTTTATAAAGGAGATGGAATATATTTCCAAGAAATATGCAGACCAACAGAGAAAAGAGAATTAGGTGGTGGGGCCATGAATGGAGAAGGGGATGGTAATGGTGAAGGGGTGGTATCTAGGAGAAAGAAGGGGAAAAAAATAGTAGTCAGGGAAGAATTTCTGGAGTAGAGTCTGATCCAAATTCTCTGTGTCTCTTTGTTTCTTGCTCCATCCCTCTCCCTCAACTCTTACCTTATATCACTTTCATTTTCCCCTGTATCACATCCCTTTTCCCTCATGTTTATTTTCTGTCCTTTGTAGTCTATTTCTCTCTCTTATTCTCAGACTGTTTTTCCATCTCTTGTTCTTTGTCTCTCTATCTCTTGTGACCTCTGTTTCTGTATTATAATCTCTTTATTTTCCCTTCTTCACTGTTTCATTCCCCCTTCCCTCTACCCCACCGCAGAAGCTGTTGTAATACAAATGACATGTTGAGGCCACAAATCAGGGAATGTGGCATGAAAACGATAACCATCTGTCTCCACTTGGTGGTGGTGGAAGAGGACACAACTGCCATGGCTAGATCCTGTGAGAGAGAGAGAGAGAGAGAGAGAGAGAGAGAGAGAGAGAGAGAGAGAGAGAGACTGAGAAATGCATAAAGAAATACAGACATTAAAATCAGGAGCACAGAAAATAGAGAGATATAGTGAGAAACAACTATACAGAGACACAGCAACCAATGGAAACATATGTAAATACATACAAAGAGCCTCCATAACACAATTAGATGTGTACAGAGAACATGGACATAACACTCCTCAAATACATGCAGTGGTACCAATATATAGTCACACACTTGTTGACCAATTTGCAAAGCAAATTTACTGAGACCAAAATTAGAGGTAGGGAGGTGTGGGAGGATGTAGGAAATTAGGGAGAAAGAAAAGAGATTGAAGAGGGGCACTAAATGGAAGAAAAAAGGCAGAGAGGGGAAAGGCATGTGGAATTTGAAAGGGAGAGAGAAGAAAGGTAGGGTAGAGAAAAGCAGAGTTAGAGCTGAGGCAAGAGCTGGTGGAGGAGGAGGAGAGGGGAGAAAGGAGAGAGGAAAGAACAGGATGCAGAAGAGGGAGAGAGGAAGAGCAGCAAAGAGAGGAATAAAGGGAGATAGGAAAAGGTTAAGAGTGGAGCTAAAGGGCAGTGGGATTTTTCTAAATCAGAGATCCTGGATAGGGAAATGTAGAAAAGGAAGGATGAATGTAGGTGAGAGAAGAGGGAGAGAGGGGTCATAGGCATAGGATTAATCTGGTTTTAGTTCACCCATGCTTAAGGAGAATAGCAGAGGCTTCTTCCCATAACCATAACCCTGCTTCTGCTACCTTTTGTCACTGAAGGTGGTATATGTGGGATGACTGAGGCAGAACTGGTGTGCCCATCATAACTAGTGCTGTTCCTTGATCCTGCAGCCCCCTCCTACCAGCCCACTAATTAACTCCTTAATAGTATCTGCATTTGCTGAGCTGGCAGATTAAGACAATGCAGACAGATTGGGGAGCCTGTGATTTCATGCTTGGGGGGAGCAGGACCATTGACGAAGGAAGGGGAGGAGAAGAATGGAAATCAGAACCAGGGGTTCTCTTCCCATCCCTGGGGAACCAGTGTTTTCCTTTCTCCCTGATTCTGAGGTCCTATGTGCCTAACTTCTGGGAAGTGTTAGGGTAACTCCTAGGTCCAAAGTAGATGAAGACCTAGACAAGCCATTTAGATACAAAGCTACCCAACTCTTTGGGAACAATAATAGTACTAGCTCACATTTAGGTAATGATTTATTTAATTAAATAGAACTTTGTGAGGAAGGGAAAAATACCTGCTGCAAGTTCCAACTCTAAACCCACCTATAAGAAGCCTTTCCTGATTTCCCTTCATTCAAACACCTCCTTCTGTTAATTATTTCCAATCTATCCTCTATATAGCTTATTTGTACATAGTTGTAAGCATGTTCTCTCCCATTAGACTGCAAGCTCTTTGAGAGCAGGGATTGTCTTTTTACCTTTCTTGAGTAATGCCTGGCACATAGTAGGCATTTAATAAATGTTTATTGATTGACTGACTGATGACCTCTAGGTTCACCCCCCTATCCACAAGAGGGTTGGGTTGAAATGGGAACAACAAATTCAAGGGAATGAATTGGCACTGAATTGGGGGTGAGGGGGCCACTGTGGAATAGTAGCAATTAGGAAGCTGAAGAAGCTAGAGATCCTTCAGCCTGGAAGAGAGAAGACCTGGGGCAGAAGGGGAGGGAGGGAGAAGGAAGAGTCCCTGAGAAGTTGTTAGTTGTTTTTTTGTGCTACTAAAGTCAGGGCAGGATTCCTCTCTCTGAGGACTGAGTAAGAAATAGCCTTAAAATGTGTGAGGGATTTAAGTAAGACATAAAAAAGACCCTCCTAAAAGCTGAGGTTATGAAATTGAAAATCCACCACAGAAGGAAGCCCTAGAGTCTTCCCTAGAGATGTCTAGAAGAGACTCTTACCTAGCTAGAATGGGTTAGAGGTGATCCTGTTGGGATTCATCCCAATGTTGCTAAGTGCCTCAGTATTGACCTGGCGTCCTTACACATCCTCACTTCACTGTCCCTCCCTCCTATGTTTCCTAGATAATATTCATTTGATTAAAACAATTTGCAGCCCATTTTTGGAAATCGCTTAAAGGGAATTTCACATATCACTCAGCTCTTTTGGGGTCGGGTCTGGGGGCAAATTACAGATGCTCCAAGACTGGTCATATCTCTAAGAAACTTTCCGATCCAGGCATCCAGATTTAGGCACTCTTGCACCTTCTAAAAGACCTCATCCTGCAGAATTCTAACCCAGCAACGCTTCACTGGATTTCTAAGTCTCCTGGTAGTTGCTGCCATCCAGTGGCTGCCCATAGACCCTATCTACCAAGAGGCCTTACCTACCAAAGAGCTTCTAGGTGTTTCTGGACAATTCCCAAGGAGGTATGAACTAGCACAGGGTTTCTCTACCTGGTCCCTGCACTCTCTGGCCTCTTCCTCTTTCCCCACTACAGTCCCTTACCTCTCTCCCTTCAGTGTTCTTGAACCTTTGCAATGAGTGCTTTCCTTACCCTCCACCCCTTATCCCCACTTCCCCCTAACCTGGCTTCTTTCCCTATGTGGCTGTCTTAATCTAATTCTAATCGTCACACTTCTCTGCTCCCTCCTTCCTTCCCCATGTGCCCCCTCCTTTTCCAACTTCTCCCATATTCCAGTATTCTAGGCTTTTGTATGGAAATCTAGAAAACCTCCAGGATATAGACTGTCTCTCCTCCGCCTTCCCCAAACTCTAGCCTCCTCTCTCTGCCCAGCACCACCTTCATTTCCAATACATCAGGACCTCAGCAGCCTCAGTGCTAAGAGCTCCTAATGAGCGTCAGCAAATTAACACCTTCGCCTGGATTGCTCCTTTTCTGTTAATTAGATGGGGAGAGCCCAGCAAGGCATCTGATGAAGGGAGGATTGTGAAGGGCAGACCCACAGTGAGTATACCTCACCTTCCACTGCCCCCCTGAAGTAGCCCTGGGTTCCTCCAACACCCCATCTTCTTTCCAATTCTGTCTTCTAACCCTCCTCCACCCTCTTGTTCCTCCTCCAAACTCTTTTATTTTTCCTCCTCTCTCTTTCTTCCCTTTATCTGTTCTTTCCTCCCATCCTTTAGCCCAAGTTCCTCAACTTCAATCATCTCCTCCTTTCTTCTCTTTGTCCTCCAGCCTTCTAGAAATTTGAGACTTGGGGACCTATGCCCTTCTCCCCTATTTTGCTTCAGTGAGAAGAGGACTAACCTCTTCAAGCAGGGTTAGGACTATGAAATAGTCAGAGAATTGAGGGCATTATATGTTTGTGCATGCCTTGTATCTGTGTGCCAACGTGTAAGAATGGGTGAATGAAGATACCTATAAGTCTGTTTGAACGTATAGTGTCTGGATGAAGACCTTCAGGTGTGCAGAGATACAAACGGGAATGTGTGCATTAAATTGTGTTTGTGTGGTAAGTTTCCGTTAGTGCCTGTGTTCATACATACAAATATGTACACGTATATGCTATTGTCTTTGTGTGCTTGCATATGCGTTTTAAGTGCATAGGCTCTTGTTTATGTTGGTGTGTGACTGTGTATTTTTGTCTTTGTTCAATGTGATTGTGTGCTTGTGTGTGTCTCTCTGAGTGTGTCTCTGTAACCGTGTATGCGTGTGTATGTACAGCTGCAGCCACCAGAGGAAGCAGCGGCAAGGAGCAGGACCATCGATCCGAGACAGCTCTGGGAAGCGGACGCTGGGGTGCCGACACTCTCACACACATAAGCTCACTCCCAGACCCCTTGAGGCACAACCTCTGCGCTCCAGCCCTCTCTAGCACTTAGCCATCTGACCTCAGAAAGAGAGAGGCATCCGAGAAACAGAGACATCTGTGAAAGAGGGATAGGAAAAGGGAGGGAGGATGGCAGAGTCAGACTGAGTTCTGTTATCCCCTCTTTCCCAGATCTAGGGTACCCCGCGCACACAAGCACACGGCACAGAGACACACTCACACACACTCAAGCACGCACGCGCACGCGCCCCCCACCCGACCGCCCGCCTTCTTGCCTCCCTGCCTCCCCGCCTCCCCGCCTCCCCGCCTCCCAGCCTCCCTGGCCGGAGGATGGATCCCTGCAGATCCCTAGGCTGAAAGCACAGCGCGCCGAGCCAAGCCGGACAGAACTGAACCGAGCTGATCGGGCGGGCGGGCTGAGCCGGACCGGGCGGGCCGCTCCCTGCAGGGCTCTGCGAGGCGCGGCGCATCGGCCGGGGGCTCTCCCGCTCTCAGCCATGAGCCCCTCGGTGGTTCGGCGCTGAGCAGGCGTCTGGTCCCAGCTATCCAGGACCCGCCGGCGACCGCTGGGCTCCCGGAACTACCCCAGGTTGGTCCCCAACGCGCGTGTCGCACGCCCTGGGTAGCCTCATCACCCAGAAGCAGGGGCTCTCCCTCCCTCTCCTCCTGGGCTCCTAGGGTGGTGCGGTGGCTGAGGAGATAGAGTGGGGGGTGTGGGGCAGGCAGAAGACCTCGCTGCGGCGAGAATCTATGGAGTGGGGGTTCTGGGGCAGGGAAAGCCCTCTGTCAGAGGGAACCGCCCCCCCCAATCCTTCCACCCGGGCTGCCCTCCAATCTCTCTCTTACACACACACACACACACACACACACACCACAGAAAGGTACAGGGACTTGCAGGTAAGAAAACAGCTCCCCTTCCCCCAGCCTGTAAGGATGCCCTGACCCTGAATTCATCCACGGGGAGAGTACTTGCCCATGTGACACCCATATTAAAAAGGAGCCCCCAGCACTAGGGTCAGCACATGGGGGATGGGGGAAGCTTTTTACTGGATGGGGGGGGAGAGGGAGTTGGGGGCCTGTCTCTGAGTGACAGGGAAGAACTCATATGCCCTGGTAATATATCTGAGACATCTCTCCTGCCCCATATTGCTTCATCTTGGGGATCTCCTATTCTGGGGTCAGCACATTTATAGAGAGATCCCTTGTCCTAAGCTGACCACATCAGGAGAGTCTCTGTCCTAGGCTACCCCACATTTGGAGGAACCCTCATTCTGGACAGAGAGGCTCCAAGTCTTGGGTTAAGCAGGTCTGGGGGATTCCCTGCACTAGAGTAAGTTGGACTGGAGGGAGTTTTCAAGGGTAGTAGGAGGAATACTTCTTAGCCCTCTCCTCTTCCCAACCACATTCTCCATCTCCTCCCCACCCCCATCCTCCATATAGGAAGACAAACCCTTTTCTCCACTCCCCAGGATATTCCCTGGGCAGGATGGAGCTGAAGGCAGATGAGGAAGAGGTGGGTGGTGTCCAGCCTGTCAGCATTCAGGCCTTTGCCAGCAGTTCCACCTTACACGGCCTGGCCCATATCTTCTCCTATGAGCGACTGTCCCTGAAACGGGCACTGTGGGCCCTGTGCTTCCTGGGTTCCTTGGCTGTGCTGCTGTGTGTGTGTACCGAGCGGGTACAGTTTTACTTCCACTACCACCATGTCACCAAGCTGGACGAAGTGGCAGCCTCGCACCTCACTTTCCCTGCCATCACCCTGTGCAACCTTAATGAATTTCGCTTCAGCCGAGTCTCCAAGAATGACCTGTACCATGCTGGTGAGCTGCTGGCCCTGCTCAACAACAGGTGGGCACCTTCTAATCCCTCCCTGGCCTGGTCCCAGTCACCAAGTCCCTTTCTTCCTCCAGACATATCTATGGACATACTTCTCTACCCCACCCCAGATATTCCTTCTCTCCCGGCCCTGCCCCTCAGGAGGTACCCTGACCTCAGGATTTGTATCCTTAGCTCGGGCTATGTCTGAGTACCCTCATCACCACTTCCCTATATCCTCCTAATTCAGCTTGGATAACACCACTCAGTGGTGTTTACACTTTATTTACACCTAGTTCTCATTGAGTCTCTCCCTCCAAATGCTGAATTCCCTTCGGGGTTGCTCACCTGTGCTCCCAACTCAGCCTACCTCTGACTCGGTCACCCCATCCCTCCCTCCCCACAAACACAATGACAGTCAGTACTCTCTGTATCTCTGGCTTACAGAGCCTGACTATGACCTCCATTCCTTTGGATAGAGCCCAGTCCCTTTCCCGGTGACTACAGAATCTTTAAGAACGAGGAAGCACCTGATAAGGCTGGCAACCAGTGTGTCCATAACCCCTCATACACTGGGACGTAGAATAGAAGTTAATGACATAGGTCATGTCCCTCCTCTTCAGCTCTCCTTCTTGTTTCTTGGCACTGTCCCCTGAAGTTGTATGCCTGGCCCTCTAGGGAAGACTCTTTATACTTCTCTCTTTGAGAGTTCTTAACTCACCTAGTAGTCACAGGTGCTACCCTGGGCACAGTTGCTGAGCAATTGACTAAATCCGAGAATATCATTTTCCATTCTGTTTCCAAGTGGTCAGGGAGTATTCTGGGCGATTGTGATGGTTAGAGGGGAAAGAGTGCTGTATTTGTAGTTAGAAGGCCCTGCCATGAATCCTAGCTCTGCTGCTTACAACCTGTGTGACCATGGGCAAATCTCTTAACTTCTTTGGCCCTCACATCTAAGATGAGGGGGTGGACTAGATAACTAGATGTCCCTTACAACTCCAAGCCTATGGTCCTAGGATGCCTACTTTCCCATTTTCATACCCCCCCAAAGCCCAAGGTCTAAATGGAACCCTTACCCCCATATGTCTTCTGCCCTGGCCATCACGAGCATATCCCACCCCCACCCCCTTTTACATGTTGCTTCCCTGCCTTCTCCGTAGTCTGGATCACCTTTTTTCCTTTCATGGAAAGAAAAAAGCGGGGATGAGGCTGGAGTGATTCCTAGACTCAGTTGCAACCCCTCTCTCTGGCCCAGGTATGAGATCCCAGACACACAGATGGCAGATGAAAAACAGTTGGAAATGCTACAGGACAAGGCCAACTTCCGAAACTTTAAGCCCAAACCCTTCAACATGCTGGAGTTCTATGACCGAGCTGGACACGACATCCATGACATGTTGCTGTCCTGCCACTTTCGGGGTGAAGTCTGCAGTGCTGATGACTTCAAAGTGGTGAGGGAAGTGGTGTTTGCTTGGGAGTGTGTGGGCGTCAGTCAGGTGGGTTACTTTAGTTGTGGGAAGGGCTAGACTTAGGATTCATCCTGGAAGTGATTTGCTTAGAGTGGGGAGTGTTTCTTAGCTGCTTTGGGAGCACAGTGTTTGCTCAGTATTCGGAGTGGGAGGGCAGTGTTGCTTAGCACTTAGAGGTTGGTATCTCAGGATGAGTGGGGTGTCCCTAGCCCTTTCAGCTTTTACATTTCTTGACTCTGGGAGCTGCCAGTCCCACGCAGCCCTCTCCACCCCCCTCATGCTGCCATGGCCCTGCCCAACCCTGACTATGTCCCAGACCAACCCCTCTCTCCCGTTGCTGTGGCACAGAAATGTCAGAGTGGGAGCTTACCCATACCAGGTTGGTACCAAGGTGGTTTTCTCTACCAGAGATAGAGCAAACAGGGGAGGAGAGGAACTGTAGTCAGGCAGGGAACCTCTCTCCCCATCCAACTGAGTTATCTCATTGGCTGCAATTGCCATATAGCCAGGGGTAGAGGTGAGGGGTAAGAGGTTAAAGGGCACGGGGAAGGTCTCAGGAACACAGTCCAGATGGAGGTTCTAGTTCTGCCAACTCTTTCTGTTAGGCCTGAATCAATAATAATGATAATGATAGCTAATATTTATATAGCACTTATGTGGAGGAATGGGAAAAACCAGATAAACTAGACCAGAAATTTGTAAACCAAAGCAAGGTTTATTGAGTTTGCCAGCAAGGGTGGCATTCTGGCTCAGGTAGAGTCACATTTTTCAGGAAGGGAGCAGTGTCTTTTATAGGGCTAGAGAGGAGTAGGGATGGGGTAAATGTTGATTAGTCAAGGTTGCTTGGCTAACAAAAGGGGCTGGGGTTTGAGGCTGATCTAGTGTAATAACCCTTTTACCCAGTTTCATGGTTAGGGGTTTCTGTATAACAAGATGTGGGGGTCTAGACTGTTGCTCAGAACAGGTTGTCCAACAGGGTACCATGGCACATACTATTTTGGGTTACTTGCATTGCAGGCACGAATGGCAGAGTACAGACATATATGTGTAAACAAAATGGAGTAATTCTCAAAATGGAGTCACTTTGGATCCATACTTCCGCCCTCTGGTGCTATACCAGCACTACAACTTGACTGAAAGGGGCTTATAAGTGGCCTGGCCGACATGAGATGGTCAGGGGTGCCCTTGGAGGTTAGGTTTCCAAGGATTTGACACTCTGGAGCAGTCAGTAATCCAAACACAGCAGCAGTCAGCCATTCCGAGGAGAGCATGAAGAACTTTTTTTAGTCTCGGGGTTGTAAGTCAAGAGACATAAACTTACACTGGAAAACAAGTGCACTATGGCCACCTGTATCACAAAAATATCATCATCCTGTGCTTCCTTTAATGTCATGAAAGTTCTCACACATCCCTTGAAAAGACAAACCTCATGAAACAGACTCTGTAGGTAAATTAAGTCAGGTTACAGATTAAACTATTAATTTAGAGGGTTCACAATAGAGTGATTGAGAGGGGAGATTTACCAATCACCAGTTAGCTGGGTAGTTTACAAATAACTAAGTCACTTTAGGAAGCTCAAACTTCTCTTTGATTTCTACCTGAGGAATGTCAGATGACTTATTTCCATAAGTTAAGTTTTGGTCAGGTGAGGTTAACATACACAGAAGAGAAGCTTTCAGTTCAAAAAAAGTTGCAGGAGGAATAATCTTGATTCCCAAACAGCAAAAATAAAAAATGAAAAATTTAGGCATACCCCTCTTGCAGGCAAACATAAATGTCATGAAACATTAAAGCTAAAGTCATACAGTAATCATCATTGCTATTAAATAACACCAATTCACCTTGTTCCTGGTAACCCACTCTCAAAATCCATGTGATTAGAAGCTACGTTTTGAGCCCTAGAAACATCTTTCTTTGGAAATTCTGTAATAGGCCTCGTTCTCATGGCAGCTCTGGAAGGGGCTCCTCCTAGTAGATCCACTTCACTGGTTCCAGGTTACTTTTAGAGATTTCCTATATAATACTGCTAAAATCTTCCAGTAACAATACTCAATACAATTTAGTATAGCCTCCTAAATTTGGTTTTTCAATACCTAGTTCAAGTAGTGAAAACCAGTCCGAACCTTATGGAGCTAATCCTATTAACAATAGTATTATAGAACATCAAATTATAAACACATAGTTCACTTGGTAGTTCAGAGAATTTCAGTTTTTACGTACCATTTGCTCTTACTATCTTTACCTGAACCCTATACCAGATATGGATAATGTCATCAACTGACTGAAGGAAGAATCTTAATAAGGATCCGTGAAGGCCCAAATTGGAAAATGTACCCTTCTGTCTCTTAATATTATCAGAGAGTGACTTCAAAACAGGAAAAGAACATGATTTAGAATTTTCTTTACAATTATTAATGCAATTTTACATGTAAAATCCTTAATCCAATTTTGAGAAGATACTACTAAAGCATAATCAAAGCCCATATACCCCATTTGAAACATTTGGAAGCCAATCATATATGTATCCTATTCTTAATCTAATTTTGTTGCTTTCTCAAAGTTTACTACTTCATTAAAAATTCAAAATTTTTACATCTTTATCTTATCTCCCTCTTTCAAGGAGATCTATCTCCAAAGGTGATTATTGACAAGGTATACACATATATAAATATGCATGTGTGTGTGTGTATATATATATATACACACATACATATACACACATATATATGTATATATATATATATATATATATATGTATGTATAAAATCTTCATATCATCCTGAAAGAATGAGAAACTTTAAGGACCTAGTCTTATACATGAATATATAACTGTTTGCAAGGGGATGGCAAGCTGAAGAACTCATTCACCTAGTTGCTTAGGATATGGAGTTGACCGCAAATTCATATTGCCTATTAACCTCTAAGGCAAAATGAAATCTTTGAATCTAAGGTCTATGTCACTAAATGGGCTCAAAGATGTAACTTCAATATATACTATTTATGAACAGGTTGTTTGGTTGTTTTAGTTATGTCTGACTCCTCATGACCCCATCTAGGGTTTTCTTGGCAAAGATCTTGGAGTGTTTTGCCATTTCCTTCTCTAGCTCATTTTACAGATGAGGAAAATGAGGCAAAAGGGTTAAGTGACTTGTCCAGGGTCACACAGTTAGTAAACAGCTGAGGCCAGATTTGAACTCATGAAGATAAGTCTTCCTGACTCTAAGCCCAGTGCCACCGAGCTACTCCAGGTACAACTTTGTATGTGATGGTGAAACAATTTTTCAGATAAAACTCACTCTTTACTTATAAACAGATGTGCAAATCCTCTCACTTTGGCTAGGGGTGGTCTTAGTTCCTCATCAAACCATTTCATTATTTTTTCAGCTTCTCTGATAGAGTTGATAAGATCTTATGACCCTGCCCAAATAGAAAGTCTCAAGGAACTTCACAGAAAAGAACATCCTAAGAAGTCTGTAGTACTATTTTTCCAAACTGGAAGTTGTTATTATTATTATCCATTTTAAAGCAAAATTAAATACTTAACAATTTTAAACTTTGTGACCACCTGCTCTATTTATAACCTAACAGCATCTAGATAAAAAGAGAAGTTAATTTTTCTTACGTTTTTTGTTGTTTAGTTGTTTCTGTTTTGTCCTACTCTTTGTGACCCCATTTTGGAGTTTCCTTGGCAAAGATACCGGAGTGTTTGCTATATCCTTCTCCAGCTCATTTTACAGATGAGGAAACTGCGGCAAGTAGGATTAATTGTCTTGCCCAGAGTCACACAGTTAGTGAGTGTCTGAGGTTTGATTTGAACTGACTCCAGGCCTGGTGCTCTATGCACTATGGCGCCACCTAGCTGCCCTATTTCTAGTGTTACAATTGAATTACTCTCCAGGCATTATTTGTGTCAAAGTAACAGATGGTCTCATACAATGATGTCCCCAAAATCACAATATAAGAAAAATTAGAAGCTCAACAATAACATAAACAGTATTATGGATTTTAAAAATATAACACAAAACTTTTTTTCCAGTCAAATGACATCAATTCAGTTGAATGCATTTCTGAATCTTCTTATATAGAAATTACCATCTATCAATTTGGCATTCTATTCTAATATATACCAGTATGCTAATATATATATATATATATATGTATATATATATACATATATATAATCAGTTGTAATCGAAAACCAGTATAGAGTAAATAATAATAATAATAATAACCAATATTTACATAGTACTTACCATGTGCCAGGCACTATGCTAATCGCTTAACAATTACTATGTCATTTGATTCTCACAATAAGCCTGGGAGGTAGGTGCTATTGTTATACCATTTTACAGACAAGGAAACTGAGGCAGAGGTGAAGTGACTTACTCAGGGTCACACAGCTAGTAAGTTTCTGAGACTGGATTTTAACTCAGACTTCCCTGATGCATTGCAGTTTCCAAGCATATCGCTAATTTAAAATGATTCTACAGAATTTAATTGTTTGGTTAAATTGGTTGCTAAGTAGCCTAAGTTGAAATAGACTATGCAACTTAGGAAGCAAAAGTTTAGCAAATTAATTGATTTTGTAAACAAAATGGAATAATTCTCAAAATACGGTAGCTCTGAATCCACACTTATATGTGTCAGGCACTGTGCTAAGTGTTTCACAATTATTCTATCTGATCCTCACAACAACTCTGGGACATAGGTACTATTATTATCATCTCCATTTTACATATGGGGAAACTGAGGCGGACAGAGGTGAAATGACTTGACAAGAGTCATACAGCTAGGAAATATCTGAGACAAGATTTAAACTTGTCTTCCTGACTCCAAGCCCATTGTTCTAGCCACTTCACCACCTAGCTTCCTAATCAGATATTAAAGGGAGAGAGGTCTCTTACTAGGACCTTAGGTTTTGAGCTGGAAAGGACCTTGGTACAGTAGTTCAAGCCCTTTACTTTACATACTTTGTAATCTGAGGCCCAGATGGGAAAAGTGACTTCCCCTAGGTAACATCTCCCATTTATCCTATTTTAAGATACTCAGAATGCTTTCTTCATGGCACTGTGCCCTATTAACCAGAGGCAATAGTTTGTTGAGGGCCGCTCTTAAGAGTCTGATATGGGTTTAAGATCCAGGACAGAGTTTGACCTTTGCCCAGGCTTTAACCCAAAAGGCTCAATAATTAAGAAGCTGGGCTGTCCAAATCTCTCCCTGCTAGGAGGCTCCTGAGACATTCCTTCTCACTCTTTGAACCTTAGATTTATATATTCATTATATATTATATATTCATTCCTCTATATAGGCCTATACAACCCTATGTAGGAACTCTGATAAAGAGGAAATGTATGTTATCACATCCTTAGCAGATGTTTCTGAGGGAGGACTCTTTGAAGTTAGGATGGATTTTCTGTATATATCCTGTACCCTCAGATGAGTAAACTGAGTCAGTTCTACTGCTCCTCCCGGCCCACATTTCAGTTTATTTTGCACCTTTCCGTTAGGTGTACTATCTGGTTGAGGGCAACAATAGTCAACCAAGGTTGAGTCAATGAAGTTGTAATTTGGTTACTATTTCCATTTTAGAGATAAGGATCTATGCTTCAGAGAGGTGACGTGATTTGCCCAAAGACACACAGCCAGTAAGTTTCACAGCCAGGATATGAACCAAGTTCTCCTGATTTCAATTTCAACATTCTTTTCATGACACCAAACTGCTAACCTAGAGACGTGTCTACCTCAAGGCCAATGTCTCTACCTGAATGTTTGGGAATCCCAGTTCTGCATTTAATTTGGGGTATTTTTATTATTATTATTATTATTACTAATACAAAGCACCTCCCTATCTATCCGGTCAATGTATCCTTATGACAACCCTGTGAAGTAGGTGGGAAAAATAATATTATCTCTGATACAAATGCAGAAACTGAAACTCAAAAGACATTCAATTCAATTCCATTCAATAAGCATTTGGGTTGAGCACCTACTAGATACAAGTTAATATGATGGGCACTGGGAATAGACAAAGATGAAAAACAGTCTCTGCCCTCCTTCAAGCAGCTTACATTCTACCAGGGATTTGACCTGTACACAGATAACAATTTGAGAAGAGAAGAGTACTAACTAATACTATTGGTAACTAGTAGGGGGGATCAGAGAAAGGCTTCCTCATGGCAAAAAGTACATGAGCTGAACCCAAAAGGAGACTCAGGAGTCTGAGAGGCAATGGTGAAGAAAGAGGCACAGAAAACTGTGCAAGAGCATGGGGTGGGAGATAGAATGCCAAGTTTGCAGAAAATCAAATGGTCCTTTTGGCTGGAATGTGAAGAGTGTATACAAGGGAACAATGTGAAGTTAGTCCGGAAAGATAGAAACAGATTGTGAAAGTCTTTAAATACCAAGCTGGAGAGTTTGTATTTTATCCCAGAAGAAATAGGGAGCCACTGAGGATTCTTGAGCAGGGGAATTACATGGTCTTGGAAAGATTATTTTGGCAACTCTATGGAACATGGATTGAAGAGAGGAGAAACTGAGAGCAGGATAAATTAGGAAGCTATTGCAATAGTCTAAGGGAGAGATGATGAGGGCCTGAGCTAAGATGGTGACCATGACAATGGTGAGAAGGGGATGGATGCAACAGATTTTGATAATTGATAAGACTTGGCAACTGATTGAATTTGGGGGGGATGGAAAAACATGTATATAGTGCTTAAAGCAAAAATGCTCTGCGTATATTATCTCACTTTATCTCTGCAACAACCTGGGAGGTAGGTGCTATTATTACCCATATTTTATAGACGAAGAAACAGAGGCTGAGAAAGGTGAAGTGACTTACCAAAGATTACACAACTCTTAGTGTCTGAGACAGGATTAAAACTCAGGTCTTCCCGGACTCTGAGTCCAGTGCTCCATCCATAGCGCCACACTGTCTCCAAGGAGAAAGATTTGAAAATGATTCCAAATTGCCTAAGGTCAGACATGCAACCAATGGCAAAATCTAGGATTAGAATCCTGATCATCTGACTCCCAGCCCAGTGTCCTATTCACTGGACCATAATGTTGATGCTGGAATCACTGACTCCACTGCCAATTGGGGGAATTATTTTTCTAAAATCAAGTTTGCGCTGGGATACCCTTGTTGATTCAAACCTTGTATCTTCTCCCACCTTTTCTCTGGCTTTTCTGCCCTACCTTCAACACTCTTAGGCTCTGGTCTTCTTCCCCCCAGACCTACCATGTCTGAAGAACTTCTGTAAATAAGAAAACATAAAGTGGAAATGGCTTTTTTTTTTTGCAAGGAGCTGGCAGATTGGGAATATCTCTCTCTTCCTTCTTCCTAATCCCAACCCCAGTGATGGTGTATGGAGCACTGGCAATCCCTCAAAGCTCTTTCCAGTGAGATGTAGCAAAGATGTATGTTCCTTCCCTAACCGTATTTGTAAGGATCTTGGAATTTGTCTGAGACTCAACTTCCTTGTCTCTTTCTTGGACGTCCTATACCCCAACCTAAGAACAATAACTTGCATTTGAGAGGCAGAGTGGTTTAGTGGTTAGAGAGTTAGCCTTGGCATCACCTGGGTTCAATTCCTGCTTCTGACAAATATAGCTGTCACCCCAGCTGGGCGAGTCATTTAATTTCTCACTGCCCCAGGAAACTCCCTAAAGCTACAAGATTTAGTGGGGTTACCAATCTTCTTTTGTGGAGGGAGCCCCCCCAAGACAAATGAAATCGAAGAGCTAAACCAAAATTAACGTAGCACTTATATAAATTTGGTTTTGTTTTTTGGTTTTTTTGCTAGGCAATGGGGTGAAGTGACTTGCCCAGGGTCACATAGCTACTGAGTATTATGTGTCTGAACTCAGGTCCTCCTGACTCCAGGGCCAGTGGTCTATCTACTGTGCCACCTAGCTTCCCCCACTTATGTAAATTTGTAAAGCACTTTATATACATACCTTCCTTTATTCTCACAACAATCCTGTGAGGCAGGCATATAACTGTCATCGCCTCCATTTTTTGCAAATAAGAAGACAGACTCAGAGGAAGTGAGTGATTTGCACAAGGTGTCCAGCTAGTAAATGGTGTTAGGAGAGCTTCAGTATAGGTCTTCTGTCTCTAAGTCCAGTTTTCTTTCTGTCACCTAAAGGGCACAAACGTCATTGAGGCTCTTCTCCCTATGTTTTCAGGATTGAGCCATTGGGTGTTTGGGGCAAAGAGAGGGTCACCCTCGGACAGTTACAGACTGAAGGCATCAAAGGAAAAGGTCATGACTTTCCATTGTTTAGAGAGGATTTGAAGGGATGATGGGTTGGTATTATCTGGATGAGTATTAAAGCATAAAGATGAGATGCAAAAACATATAAGAAGTGACGTTGATTTCAGCTGGTCCAAATGAGGTGTCTCAATGATGATACTGAGAAATAATTGGTCCACGACAGTAGGAATTCTGCAGCATGATGAGTTCATATTGTCTGAGGAAAATTCTGAACAGTGATAACAAAATATAAATGTTCAGGGGAGCTCAGAGCTTCTTTCTTTGCAACAAGATGCTGGCTATGACTCTAGGGGCACAAGTATGGTGAGTGGATTCATGGTGCAGAGCCAAAGAAGGCCTCCAGGGATGAAATGGAGCAGATAACAGCACTTCCTAGTTTGGAGGTCTCATGGAAAGTTAAGGTTTGCTTGACTCCTAATGCTGAATTGAAACTCTGGCCTGCATCCTAATCTAACTTGACCTTCTCAGTATCCTCTCTTCACTCATTTTGGATTGTCCCAAATGCACAAAATATAAAGTACATCGCCAGAAGCTCCCTTCTGGCCACCTGTGCCATAGAACTCTGAAACAGGCTAGCCCAAAGGCGCATCCTCTAATTCCCTAGCTTATACACACACACACACACACACACACACACACACACACACACACACACACACACACATTACATATATATACATACATACATTCTCCAGAAGTTCCTCCAAAGATGACTCCATGCCATCCCCTCCCATACAAAGGGCTCTTCCTCACTTTCTTGGCTGCCTCTGACCTTACTGGCACACAGGATTATTTTCAGTTCAATCATTTTTCAGTTGCATTCGACTCTTCTTAGCAAAATACTGGAGTGGTTTGCCATTTCCTTCTCCAGCTCATTTTACAGATGAGGAAACTGAGGCAAAAATAGAGTTAAGTGACTAGGTCAGGGTCACCCACCTAGTAAGTGTCTGAGGTGAGATTTGAACTTATGAAGATGAGTCTTCCTAACTCTAAACCCACTGTGCCATCTAGCTACCCTCACAGGACTATCCCCTCCCATTTATCTTCTCCTTCATCCCACCCTTCTTTGTCCTTTCTCTATCCCAACTGAGTACAAAGAGTCTTGGGGAGGATTTTGTGTGTAAAAAAAAGTCTGACCCATCTCCCTGGTAGGAACAGCTGTCCCTAGGGTCAGAACTTAGAGGGAATAGTTCTTTTAGGCTACTATTTCCCTTGGAGAAAGAGATTAACGGAAAGAAGGAAACAAACATATTTATTAAATGCTTTCTGTGTGCCCTAAGCGTTTTACAAATATTGTCTCATTTTATCCTCACAATAATCCTTCAGAGCAGGTGCTATTATTGTCCCCATTTTACAGTTGAGGAAACTGAGGGAGACAGAGATTAAGTGACTTGCCTGGAATTACACAACTTGTAAGTGTCCGAGGCCAGATGTGAACTCAGGTTTTCCTGATTCCAGGTCTAGCACTCTATTCATCACACCATCTAGCTGCCTCCGCGATGTAATAATAATAGCGAATAGCTCACATTTGTGTAGTGTTTACTGTGCGCCAGGCGCCGCGCTAAGCGCTTTATAATTATTTTCTAATTTGGTCCTTACAACAACCCGGGAGGCGGGTGGAATTATTACCCCTATTTTACAGATGAGAAAACTGAAGCAAACAGCAGTGAAGTAGTGACTTGCCCATGGTCACACTGCAAGAAAGTGTCTGGGGATATATTTAAACCCAGGTCTTTCTGACCCCAGACCCAGTGTTCTATACACTTCTACACATCTCAAAGCTCCCAAGTAGCAGCGGATACTCCAGCTTCCTAGAGCTCTCCTGACACCTTGCTAATAGAAGCTGCAGAATTCCAGATGCAATTCCCTGCTCCCCTGATTTTTAAGAGATGATTCATGGGCCCCAGGACACTTGGGTGCCCCTTTTTTTGTCTGTGATCATCGTTGGCAGAAGCTGAACCATCTTGGGAGAGTGGATGAATTCAAAAAGCCTCGATAGTTCTAGAGAGAAATCATGAGCTGGGAGATGTCAAGGGGGCAGGCAAGGTCAGGAGTAAGGTAAAGGAAAGGGGCCAGTGAGGCGCTCCTCCCTGCAAATGCCCAGAAATCTCAATGCTTTTATTCTCTATTTTCCATTCCCGGTTCTCTCAAAGGTGAACTCAAAAGCCTAACTCCAAGTCCCCTAATTCTCTTGACCTCCTTTCCTTATAGCCTGGGTGATCAGTTGCTAGGGCAACAGGGTCTCTCCTCCCTGCCTCCCAGCCTACCCTTATCCTGGCTGGGGGCTGGGGCCTTGGGCAGAGAAGGGGTACGGAGTGAGGGAAGTGGAAGCAGCTGCATGCTGATGCTGGGGGGAGGGGGTGTGGCAGGGGGAGCGGGAGCAGCTGCAGCCAGGGCCTCAGCGCCCAGCTGCACCTTATTTATCCCTGGCAGTGGGAGAGGCTGATGTGGATAGAATGCTGAGCAACGCAGAATGGGGGGGGATCATAAATAAGTGCCCAGTTTGTGCGGATGCCCTGTCCTTCCCCCCCCCCCAGCCTCCACCCCTCATCTACTGAAGCTGGGTTCAGAACCTTTTACCAGAGGTTGCAGGAGGGGAATAGGGACCCTTATAGGAACCCTGGGCCAGAAAGGGACTAGCAGAAGGACAGAGAAGTAATTGTGAGGGAGAAAAGCTGGGGCAGAAAGAAAAAAGGGTAAAACAAAATGAAACAAGATTAAGCTTTCAGGCCAGTGAAGAATGTAGTGGGATAGAGGAGCTTAGGGTTAGCCAAGGTTTAATGTGGTACTATAACCTATGGGACAACCCCCACCCTGAGGCCCTTACCTCCACCATCTTTTATTAATTCCCTTTCCCTACACACCCCCACACATACTGCTTTCTTCTCTCCCTTTTGGATCTTGCCCCACCCTTTCCCAGGGCCCACTTCAAGAGCTCAAGCTGGGCTTGTCTCAGGGCCTGTCCTTTGGTGGTGAATGCCTGACCTAGGGGGCTTATAGCAGGGATCTGTTGCCCTCCAGTAGAACTGGGGCAAGTTGAGGTAGACAGAAAAGGAGAAGAAACAGAATTCCAAACAGCTGTAGGACAGAGAAGCAAGTCCCTATCCAGAGCCCAAGCTGCAGATGAGGAGGAAAAATGCACGTGGCCACATTCATATGTGCCTGCAGGTCAATTGGAAGAGTGGAACTTGCAACCCAGCTTCCCACAGAGACTGCCAGGAGTGCCTGAACTTCACTATCTGGAAAGGACAAGAGATCTGCCTTCGGGATCCTGAGTTATCCCTCACTGATGTGGGAGGAGGGAAGGTTTGGGGCAGAGGGTTAGTGGGAAGCAAGCAGATCCTGAGGGCAAGATATTTTCCCCTTCTGTTTCTAGTTTCCAACTTCCCAGGCTGCAGTATGCTAAGGGGCTGCTCTAAGCTAATTGATCGCCAGGCTGTTGGCTAAAGTAATAGGGAATTGATATAAGTAACTACGTGTCTCTGGGGGCAGGAGCCAGCAAATAGATAGGAAGAGGAGCAGCTTTGGGTCTTGGACCTCTTTTGCTGTCCTAGTCTGGCTCCGGGATTATCTATCCTTGAAGGATGTGACTTATATGGTCAAGACTATATCTATGGGCTAAGGGCTTAGAGGGAAAAAGAGGGACAGAGCCTAATGGAGTGCCCAGGGATTTTTTACATGTGGATAGGGATTGCTACTAAGGCTCCTGAAATGATTCTCCTGAAAACATTTTCAAATGCCTGTAACTCTGGGAGAGGGGAATTGTATGCTAAGCATTAGGGCTAGAGATGGGGGGAAGAGAGCTAAGGGGCTAAGTTTGAGTGAAAGGACCTAAATCCTGAGAATGAGGATAGGCCTAAATGTAGAGATTAAGGTAAAATAGCAGGAATGGCATCTGAATCCTGGGAATGAGGGACTCAAACATCTAGTGATGTTAAGGTGCTTTATTTTGGTTACCTCTAATTTTGCTCCATCACTTCCTGAAACCTGCTGCCTCATCTTAATTCATCTCTTCAGTAAACCTCTATAGTATGGAATTCTCAGAACCCCTGAGCTGTCTATACTCCTCTCATCTATCTCCTTCCTCTCCCTGATATGAGCTAGAATACAATACGTGTGTATAGATATAGAGATAGAGATGTATAGAGATATATAGAGATATATGTGTGTGTGTGCGTGTATGTATGATGTGTACATATATATAATGGAGTATATATACACATATATGAATATATGCATGTATGTATATACATATATATGTATAGATACATGTATGTGTGTATATATGGCAAATAGATCAAATGAGATACTATTTGTAAAGCACTTACAGACCTTGGCACATTGTAGGTGCCTCTCTCCTAATTCTGGAGATTTTCCAGTTCCTTTGGGCCAGGACTCTCAGGGGAGTGACCTAAGCAGTTGATAAGGTTGGGGAAGTAGTTTTAACACACATTGAATTCAGGGATGAGTAGAGAATGAAGCTGGGTGTTAGAATTCCTGGATTCTATTCTCTGCTGCTAGCCTCTCCCCCTTTGCTTTTCATGTCTTATCTCCCTGCTCTGTTCTCCAGTATTTCTTGCTCTGATCCCACCCATTTCCTAGTTGGATTTCTCTTGCAATATTCATTGCCAGGGTCCAGCACTTCCCTCTGCTGCTGGAGCCACTGGCAGAAGAGAGAGGGGTTCATGGAGTAACACCCATCAATGTGTGCAGGGTGCCTGTTTATGCACATCTGGGCATCTCTGTAAAGAAGTATGGGATGTGAATGTGATGTTTAAATTCATGTCTTGTGGCCTTCTTCCATTCCCAAGATTTAGGCCCTTCTACCCACTACTTGGCTCTTTTTCCCATATCACAGACTCCCACTAAGTCTTGCAGTGCCTTCTCATGATAGGGAGGTGACCCTGGGTCCTTCAGAGCCATGCCCAGAGAGCAAGAGGTCTGGCAGAGGCTTCCAAGCTGGAAAGGATTTGAGTACAGGCCTGGCAGACTATGATTAGAACACCAGCCTAGCTAAATTCTAGGAGGCTCATCAATAGAGAGCCAGTCAACACCAAGTCCTGGAGATATGTAGCAAACTAAACTCCATCTTTATCACATAAAATGCCCCAAATTGCCATGCCTTTTAAGCATTAAAGTCTCAAAGAAGAGTCCCCTTGAAAAATCACCAGGGTGTGAATAGGGCTCATCATAGTCACACCATCCCACAAGCTATTCCCCAGATTCCCCTTTTCTTTGTTTAACGTTACTCTCTAGGGAATGGGTTAAGAAGTATGACTCATTTCCTCAAGATCCATCCAGGCCTTTAAATGTAAATGTTTTCCAAACTGTTGGTGTATCTTTTCTGGGATGAGAAGGGAACCTTGAAGCCAGATAAATGTGGTACTTAATGAGTGACCATGCATCTACCCATGTGCCCTTAATATGTTTTGACTGCCAAGGTATCAGATTCGGAAGCATTCTTGCCAAGTTAGGGGTCATGTTGCTACCATCTATAGCATAGTCTGGCCGACACAGGGCTTTGTATGGCTTCTTGATAATTACCAGGATGTGTGTGAGTGATTATATGTGGATATATACATGCCCAGTCTAAGGAGGGACTATGTGCATGCATGAGCCTTTGCATATATGACAAGGGAAGCTTGTGAGGGTATAAAAAACTAGGAGAGAATATATGAACATTTATATGTGTCTCTCTGTGTGTCTCTGGGAATGTGTGTGTGTATATGTGTATATGCCTCTGTACACAAACAAGGATCATAGAATCTATAGCTGGAAGGGACCTCAGAGACCATCTAGTCCAACCTGCTTATTTTACAGATGGGGAAACTGAGGCCCCTAGAGGTTAAATGACTTGCCTGGTGTTACACAGGTTTGTAAGTGGCAGAACTGGAATTTGAACTGAGGTTTATTTGAATGAAATCTATAGTGTCCATCCATTATAATATACCTCCATTCACAATTATACACATAATCTTTCAGTTATATATTCTGTCTCCAATAGCAGGACTCTTCTTCAGTGCCATGCAGAAAACTGTGTGTGTGTCTGAAGTAGTAGTAGTAGTAGTAGTAGTAGTAGTAGTAGTAGGAGGAGGAGTAGCAGCAGCAGTAGTAGCAGTAGTAGTAGTAGTAGTAGTAGCAGTAGTAGTAGTAGAAATATGTGTATGCACGCTTCTGTGTATATAACTATGCACATTAAAATAACTATACATTTGTATGTAACTTAGAGAATGTATGACAGTATGTATGTAACTTGGTATGCTTGTGTCTGTAATTGGGGAGGGGTATGCAAGATGGTGCAAGATTTCAACATAATGTAAGGAAGAATTTCCTAATGTAGGTATCTGATAACTTAGGTATCTGAAAATAGAATTAAGGTTGTGAGTTCTCCAGGAGAACTCATTAAGTAAGGACTGGAAGACCCCTTTTCAGGAATTTTGTAAGGGAAATTAGTCCATGGGACAGAATATTAAACTAAAATGACCCTTAAGGTCCCTTCTGCTTCTAATTGTATCGTAAAGAAGCTGTTTCTGTAAAAAGAATTGCTTCACTTTAGACCTTTCAAGCATAGGCTGCACTATTATCTTATAACTGGGGGAAGGGGGTTGAGGAGGTGGAGAGCTGCTCTTTTTATGTAATATGTATGTATGTACATGGACTAATGTGTGTCAATGGACATATATCCTGGCCCCAGAGCTGCCTATATTTGATGGTTCAGAAACAGAAAGATGGAAAGAAGCAGAGACATTGAAAGGCAGGCAGCTCTAGAAGAGAAGCTCTGGGTGGAGAGTCACATAGGGTAGGAAAGGGGATTGCAAGGAGTCTGTGATAAAGAGCATTATTGAAGTTCAATGTGTATATTTGTGAGTGCCTCTCTCTGCATGTACTATCAGTATGTCTTTGTGTGCTCTGTACATAGGTCTGTGTACAGATCTTCCTTCATCAATTGCCCATCCATCCAACCCTATAGTTCAGCCTCAGAAGCCTGTATCGCTGAGAAGCTGAGGGAAGATGGGAATTGCTGTTGAGCCCTGAAAAGTTCAGAGCTGTCAGGCCACAGAAGGTCGGAGCCACCACTGGCAGAAGAAGATGGGGATGGGTCTGGGAGGAAGAAATCCATTAAAGAATGCAAAGGGCTACTAGAGAAAAGAGGGAGAAAAGGCAAAAAGCAGGGTGGATCATGGTAAAGGTTGTCCTACAGGTTCAATGTCTCTATACTCTATATGCTTGTGTCCTGTGAGTGTGTGTGTGTGTGTGTGTGTGTATCTCTGCACACAGATGTTGGAGGGATGCAGGAACAAAGCTGTGTATCTCTGGTTGGGAGGAAAAGGTTAACACATACAGGGTGGAGTAAAAGACAGGAGAAAGGTAGACTGCCTGCATGCCAAAGACCAGGAGCATTTATTGTTAGCGATGTTTATGAGGTGTGTATGTGTGTGTGTGTATACACAAGAATCCAACTTCCCCTCCTCCCTGGTGTATGTATATTCATTTAGCCCTAACTAGTAACAATAAAATCCCAGTGCCAAATTCCCCAAACCCCACTCTGTAAACTCAGTAGGTAGGAGTGGCAGGGGTGGGGGGCACAGTGCCCTCTAGTGACCACAAAGGACATAAGCACTTGCCCCAGCTCTGGATGGGTATTGGACTTTTGGTATGCCGACCACTAGAGTGGGAGAGTCGGGGAGATAAAAGGCAAAAGATTATTAAGGCTTCCCTCAAGGATCTTACAATCTAGTTGAGAAACCATATCACACCCTGAAAATGACTAGATCTCTATACCGTTCATTAATTGTTGCGCAATATCATATATGTATTTGGGAAAAACAACCTGAATCCCTCTGTGGTGATGGTTTGTAGAATATCTGAATGAGGTCTCTCTTTTTCCCCCCAAGGACCTTTTCTCCCTGTCTCTTTTTGTTTCTACTTCTGTAGCTCTTTGAATTTTTTTGATGTCTGTGATTCTCCTTGTTTCTGTCTCTAGCACCTTGTATAACTTTCTAGTTCCATCTCCATGTGTCAATTTCTTGGTTCCTCTTTTTGCCTTTCTGTGTATGTCTCCACATCTCTGCATTTCTTGCTGCATCTCTGCCTTGATATTTTTGTTTTCTCCTCTATTCCATCCTCCCTTCTCAGTAAGAAAACTAAAGCTAAGAGGCTCATACTGTCTAAGATAGAACCCAGACATCCTGGATCCCAGCCACCATCCAGCACAGAGAATCCCTAGGAGCTGGGTTCCTATCCCTCCCAACCTCCCTATCTTCCCTTCAACATCCTGGCAAAACTCTGAATGCAGCTGGAAGAAATAAAGGGTTACAAAGGAGTGAGGGAGGAGCAGAGAGAAGGGAAGAGCCTGGATTAGAGCTATGGTATAAACAACAGGAGTACTCCTTAGGCAGAACAGAATTAGAGATTCTTCTAGCATCTGCCTCTTTTCACATTGACACAGCAGGAAAAGAATTAATCCTACTTCTCTTTCTCCCTTTCTCCACCCCCCCCCACACCCCTCATCACTGTCCCAGAATAGAGACTAGGTTTGACAGCTCAAGTTCTTCCCCACTGGGCTGAAGTAACCAGAGTACCCCTGAGGGACTGGGGGTCTAGAGAGTTATGAGGGCTGATGGAAGCTAAGAGCCCCCCGGAAGGGGAGAGCTGGATATGCCAGTCCAGAGGCCTGAGAGGATGACTGCTCAAAGGGCTAAAGGATGGGATAGAAGGCCAGCAAACAGGAATCCTGAGTAGAGCTCAGCCTTGGTTCTCAGATCTTCCAGCCTGACCTTGGCCCCACAGTTTAGGATAAGATTTCTAGAATTGATGTCTGAAAGACAGTAGGAGGACGACAGTGGGGGAGGGGGGCAGGAGGTGTTGGGGAGGAGAAGATGGTGCAGTCAAAGAGAAGTGGAAGAGCAGCCAGGAAGCTTCTTAGGTGATTAAGGGGGTTCTACCCCCATCCCCACCGCCCCATGCCGGGAAATAGCTACAAATGAGTCTGTGGTCACTGAAAGATTTCTGCTAATGGATCTTTGGGCTGCCCTAGAAGCCGCAGAGGGAAAGGAGGGGGGAAAGGGGGGTAGACATCAATTGGATTTGTTGTGGGATGGGTGAGGAGAGGAGTAAGAGTCCAGTAGAAGGGACTAGAGGGATTAGAAAAATAGGAGGGGAGTTATAAGAAGAAAGCTCAGTTAGCTTCCTAGCTATAGGAAGAGGTTAGTTAAGTGCTGTGATTTAAAAGGAATTGGAGACCATAGGCTCAGAGGAGGGACCAGATCAGGATGAGGACCCAGGAAATGACTGGTATGGGGTTGGAGAGTGATTTAAACCAGAACCTGGGGTAGAGTTGTTGGGGGGGGGAAGGGAGGAGGGATTTGCTGAGTCAGTTATTGTGGCTAGATCAAAGATATAGGTGATTATTGGACCAGGCCCTACCCTCTATATTTCATGGGGGAGGTAGAAACAAGGAGCTTTGGTCATTAGTTTAAGCAATTGCAATGCTACAGGATTCTTCATCTGTGTGGGAGGATTGGAGTTGTAAGTGGCCTTCTCATATCCTATTCCTCATCCCTTAGCTGAAGCTGGTAGGTCTGGGGTGGGGGCTTTCCTTTTCTGCTCTGCACTACCTCCCCCTTCTTATAGCCATGAATTATTCAGCAGCATAGATGACTGAACGGCTCTGCCTCTTCCCCAGCTCCGCCCCATGTTCCCTCCTTCTTCTCCCTCTACAATCCTCACTAAGGGCTCAGGCACAGACAGCTGGACTGCTTTGGGGCACGGCTGGCTGGCATTGCCCGCTAGCCCAGGCCTAGGCATCTTATCCCCTTCTCTTCTTGCTCCTCTCCTTCCCTCCTTCCTTCCTTTCAGTCCCAGGGACATCATCTCTCCATCTCCCTCCATTGATCTCCCAAAGATGCCCATCCAGATTTTCTGCTCTCTGTCCTTTTCCTCGGGCGAGGACCCGGGGGCTGTAAGAGACAGCTGGGGCTCCAACCAACAGCAGCAGGAGGGGTCTGAATCTGAGTCAGAAGAAGAGGAAGAGGAGGAGGAAGAGGAAGAAAGAGAGGCAAAGGAGGAAGAGGAAGGCTTAGCTATGGACTTGGTGGCCTTTGCCAACAGCTGTACTCTCCATGGTGCCAGCCATGTTTTTGTGTCAGGAGGCTTAGGGCCACGCCAGGCGTTATGGGCTGTGGCCTTTGCCTTGGCACTGGGCACCTTTTTGTACCAGGTGGGGGATCGGGTAACCTATTACCGAAGCTACCCACATGTGACCCTGCTGGATGAGGTATCCACTTCTGAGCTGGCCTTTCCAGCTGTTACCTTTTGCAACACGAATGCTGTGAGGCTGTCCCAGCTCAGCTATCCTGACCTGCTCTACCTGGCCCCACTGCTTGGGCTGGAGGATGGGGAAGACCCTGGTGTGCCCCTTGCTCCACCAGGCCCTGATGCCTTCTCTGGTGAGCCCTTCAACTTGCACCGTTTCTACAATCGCTCCTGCCACCGGCTGGAGGACATGCTGCTCTACTGCTCCTATCGAGGGGGCCCCTGTGGCCCCCACAACTTTTCTGTGGTGAGTCAGGGTCATCCCCCTTCATCCCCAACAACCCAGAGAGGATGGGGTCTGACTGTCCAATACCTCCAGGGCCATCAGCATCATCCCAATGGCTTCTAGTCCAGGTGACATCTGGTCTATGTCCAACGAAATTCCCCTCCACAAATGCCCTTCCCTCAAGAGAAGGATTGGTTCCTAAAAAAAGGCTTGTAAGCTTTGCCCCCACCTCCAGTCCATCTCTAAATGATAGGTCTGTTTCAGGGGCTTTGAAACAGGGCTTGGAAGTGGGGAGGGAAGGGAACAGAGGAGGGCTCAAAAGAAGGAAAGAAGAGGGGATCTAAGGTTGGGATCCTCTGAGGTTTGGTCAGTACCCAGGAATCTGGCAGATAGAAAGACAGGAAAGAAGAGGAGTCAGGAACTTCTGCCAGGGTTTATTACAAGGTAGAGGTGGGGAAAGCGAGTAAGCAGACAATTAGTTGCCCCCCTCCTCCATGGCATCAAGACTAGAGACAATGATTTCCTGGACACTCATGGCCTATACAGAGATATATTCTTCCCTTTCTGTTCTAGTGCTTCTCCAAACCTCTATCTTCTATTCTTCCCAGTGTGTGTGTGTGTGTGTGTGTGTGTGTGTGTGCATTCCTGCATCTCACAAGGTCAAGAGTATATGTGAGCAGTAATGGGATATGATCTTCCCATGGTTGGCTTTCCTCCATCTGCAGCTATTCTGAATCCTTGGGGAAAGGGTAGTTAGTACTAGGTACTGGGAATCATTCAGATTACTAGGGTCTCTCTCTCTCTCAGAAGGATTCCTAGCCCCAATCTTGCCTAAGAGTTCCAAAATCTGTACAGTTTGTGTGGTCAGAAGTCACCATGCCACCTGTCTTCTCTCCAAGACACCAATTATTCAACTTCTGAAAACATTTCTGTTTCATTTCTGTAAAGTCTAGCTTCAAAACCTCGGCAGGAGGAGTAGGGGATGGACAGGCTATGTCACATCAGAAAGAATGGAGACCTGGTAGAAGTGTAGCCATGTGCTCCCAAGCCCATAAGAATAAATGAAATATTTTAGAGAAATAGAAACATCAGGAGTAGAGAAGAGAGGATTTGGGGGAAAAGGTTATGTCCATACCTAGGGAGAAGCTGGCACTTCTCATCCATAACCACCAGGTGGCAGTAGTATCTCATAGCGTGACAGCCTAAAGTTTAGGCCCTACCTGCCTGCACAGTGCCATCTGGGCTCAAGATTCTCAGCTCAGATCTCCTGTCTTCCCCATCCCCTACCCCTACTTAGTCCCTTTATTTCCGCAACTAGTGACAGATACTGAATCTTTTGCTTCCTTGAAATCCCCTGTGGACCGCATTAGATATTCAAATATTGAATAAACAAATTAATAAAAAAAAATTAGTAAATAAGATACTTTTTACCAGGATCATAAAATACTAAAAATGGAGACATTTTTAGAAATTTTTTATATTAAAAATATGTTTTATTGATGCCTTTTGTCCTGATATCAGATTATTTCTTAATGTTCTTTCCAGAATGAATGGTCCCTTGTCACAAAGAAAAACAGTTAAACAAAAACATATGATACAGAGACTGATATAGCATACAATATTCTGTCCTGATAGCCCCCCACCTCTCTGCTGTGAGGGAGGAGGTATGTTTCACTATCTCTTCTCTGAGAACTTCACTGTTTTTTCCATTACTCAGTTTCAGTTCAGTTTCGTTGCCATGTGTATTAATTTCTTGGTTTTGCTCTTTTGTTCCTACTTCAGTCCATACAGATCTCCACACTTCTCTGACTTCTTCATAGCTGTCATTTCTTACAACACAGGAACATAATATTACATACATGTAACATATTTTTCAGGTGTTTCCCATTTGATGGTCACCCCCTTTATTTCTAGTTTCTTGCTACTACAAAGAGTGCTCATATGAATGTTTTGGTACATATGGGACCTTAATTTCTGTCTTTGACTTTCTTGCACTCTCTCTGCCCCCACCCCATTCTACAGATGAAGAAACTGGTGCCCAGGAAGGGCAAATGTCATGTTCAGGGTCACACAAGTAAATGACAGAACTAGGAGTTGAATTCAGATCTTCTGACTTCAAATCCATTGTTTTCTCTGGGATACTGTAATGCCTTAGCAATACCTAATGATCTTCCTGACAGAGTGGTCTGACCGTAGTCAAGAGGACTTCAGGTTACTACCATGCTACCTCTGGATCTGGCTGGGAAGTCAATGGGCTTTGACTTGGGGTTAAGAGGGGAGAATTTAGGAATCACAGATCCTTTGGTCATGCTAGCTGAACTTTATCCACAAAATGAGGGAAAAGAGTATTTTTCCTAGTTGTGGGAAGGGACAGACAGCAGCTGTGTCTCATGGTTCATTGGATTCTGGGGCCCTGGACATTCTGAGGGTGGGGATTAGGAATCAGAAAAAAAATGGTGCTCTTCCTCCTCTTATCCCTGACTCTACTGTACTCATTGTTTCTCTCTCTTTTTTTTTTCCTGAGCTCTCTTTTTACATGGAGTTTTTAATCTGGGGTCTATACACTTTTAAAAAAATGTAATTTGATAACAGTATTTTAGTATTAATTGGTTTCTTTTGTAATCCTGTGCATTTTGTTTTATGCATTCAAAAACATTCTGAGATGGTGCAATGGATAAAGCTCTGGCCTAGGAGTCAGGAGGACCTGAGTTCAAATCCAACCACAAGTCACTTAACCCTGATTGCCTCACCAAAAACAACAATTAAAAAAAAAACATTCTGAGGAGACCATAGGCTTCACAAGACTGGGGTGGATCTCACCCCCCCCCACACACACACACAAACATTAAGAACCCTTGGTCTATATACTAATTCTATAATATATTTTGGAACTCTATACTGTTCAAGGGTAACAGTACCCCTGGGCGTAACCACGTATCCCTAGTTTGTGGAAAAGTGTTATTCTTAATTAGTGCTGTGGGAACATTGATTTAATAATATGGACATTTATAAGGTGCTTAAAGTTTGTAAAATACTTTCCATACATTATCTCATTTGATCCTCACTATAACCTTGTGAGGTAAGTACTAGTATTATTATCCCCATTTTATAGATGAGGAAACTGGGACATAGGGAGATTGTGATCTGCCCATGGTCACATAGCTAGTAAATGTCAGAGGTGGGGTTTGAACCCAGCTCTTTAGGACTTCAAATCCAGTGATACTCCCTCTAGCGCTGTGTCCACCAGGCCATGAGAGGATTTTTTTTTCTTTCTCCTGAGAGGATCCTGAAAAGATCAAAAGATATGATTAGTGGGGACCATGGAATAAACCCGAGAAGGCCAAACTAGCTGTAGGTCGAGGACCTTTCTGTCTGTGAGCAGAGATTTCTTCTGGGTCCTCTGTGGAAATGACTTTTCATGTGTTTCTTGGTTAGCGGTACTTAGTATCCCAGGGGGTAGCTGGGAAGGGCTGAGGTAGCAAGTATTGAAATGGGTATTCAGGTAAACTAGACCAAGCTCGTTAGATTGATTCTGTTCCTGTCTCCACCTCTTTCTGTAATGAGAAAAGCATAAAAAAAAATGAGGGGAGTTACTTAGGAGAGGTGGAGCTTGGGATGGCTGAGGAGACCTCTCTCCACCTTGGAGGTCAAGGATTTGGGCCAAAGGCATTGATAGCTTTGGTTATCAATAGGTTGTGACTGGCATATTGATATAGGACCTGGTGAGTATGCCTGCTGATTGGGCCCCTAGTGCCCAAGGGATTGAGATGGGTATGACAATATGGGGAGAGATTAGGTGATAAACTTGGTTTGTGCTGTAATTGATAATGACATAAATTGATTAAGGAGCTGATACTGGGAGAAGAGCAGAAAGTTTAGCTATTGGCCAAGAGACACAGGATTGTGGGTCAATGGGAGGGACATGCTCTGAGGTTGAAGGACTAGGACGTGAGGGGAGCCTTATTCCAGAGGAAATGGCAGTGTTACATTGTGGGGCAGAGGATATTTTGTGCTATGGGTATGGGCAAGAAGGTTCAGGATCTAGGTAGGAGGGCTAGTTCCAGGAGGATGAAATAGTTCTAGGAGTCAGGAGTCTGGGGAAATACAGGATAATTTATCTTAGGATTATAGGACAAGAAGGTTCTAGAGGGGAAGGATCTCAGGCTCAGGCTTTGTCTCTCTGCCTCCCACCAGGTCTTTACACGCTATGGAAAATGCTACACATTCAACGCAGGCCAGGATGGGCGGCCACTGCTGAAGACTATGAAGGGTGGGACAGGCAATGGGCTAGAGATAATGCTGGACATCCAACAGGATGAGTACCTGCCAGTCTGGGGAGAGACGGGTATGGGCACTCAACTGCCACTACCATCACTACTCAGGGTACCATCTTCCCAGCCCTCCTTCATCATAGCATTTACTCCCCCAAATGTAAGCCCTGAACATTATGCCTTCCCTAGGTCACAGCCCCAAATAGAACTCTAAGTTTCCTGTTCCTGTTGGGACTATAGCAGCCAGAGTAGGGAACTTCCTTTTCACTTTGTGTATCTTTCTGTATCTCCCTTTCTTTGACACCCAGTATCTGTCTGCCTGCCTATCTGTCCCTTCTTTCTTTTCTCTCTCTCTCCATCCTGGCTCAGTTCCTCTCCAAGGTAACCAGCCATCATTTTCTATCAGGAACCGCCACTCAGGTCTATAAATAACTCTATCTTCTCTCAGGCTGGCTGCCATCTGCTCTCAGGGGCCCTGGGACAGATAGTCAGGAAGAGAAAGAGAGGGAAAGGAAGAGGTGGAGGGAAAAGAGATGGAGAGAAAAAAGAAAGAGATGAAAGAGAGAGAGAAAGGAAGAGGTGGAGGGAAAAGAGATGGAGAGAAAAAAGAAAGAGAGAGAATTATAGATGAATAAAAGAATATGAGGGTGACAAGTACAGATCTTTTTAGACCTAATAGATTTTTGACTCCAGAAGAAGCTTGGGGGTGGGGGGTCTTAACTCTTACTCCAACAAAGTAGCCACATTTTCCCTCCACCTCTCTTCCCTTATAAGCATTCTAGCCCCAATACTCCCAGTCTCAAAGTATTAGCTACAATGATTTCTAGGATACAGAAGGGTGGGGGTAACTATGGCAAGAAGTCATGTCAGAAGAATCCTCTCTTTTGTAAGCACTCTTCCCGACATTAACCGTTACAGATGAAACTTCCTTTGAGGCTGGGATCAAGGTGCAGATCCACAGTCAAGAGGAGCCGCCTTTCATTGACCAGCTGGGCTTTGGTGTGGCTCCTGGATTCCAGACCTTTGTGGCTTGCCAGGAGCAACGGGTAAGCCATACCTTAGAAAACAGTCTATTGGTTGGGATCTAGGACCTGGAAAGGACTTAGAACTGGAAACTGGGGAAAGAGTAGAACTGGAGGAAGGAACCAAGTAAAGGAGATAAGGGGGATGAATTGGGGCCAAGAATTTAGAACAGAAGCTAGCCATATATGCCATGGAAAATTAGTAATGAAATATCCAGGGTTTAAGGAGATTACCAAAGGGAGGAAAAATACTTGATTTCTGAATCCCCATCAACATTAGTTAGGGGGCCTTTGGGATGATTTCTCCTCTACCCTCCATTAGCCCTGGTTTCCCCACTTTCCCTACAGCTCATCTACTTGCCTCCACCCTGGGGTACTTGTAAAGCTGTTACCATGGACTCAGATTTCTTCGACTCATACAGCATCACAGCCTGTCGAATTGACTGTGAAACTCGTTATCTAGTGGAGAACTGCAACTGCCGCATGGTGCACATGCCAGGTCTGCCCCTAACCCCAATTTCTTCTTCCCACACCCACTGACTGCACCTGGAAGGATCTGAAAGTTTTTCTTCCTCACTGACTGCTTCATAGCTTCTCCAAGTACTCCCTGAAGGCCCATAGCTTTCCTCTGGCCCTTACATTCTCTCTAGTTCCTCAGAGTCTCCTCCCCAGTTGCTCCTGTACATAACTCCTCGATATTCTCCATTCTCTTATTCAATAGGACACTCATTCAGCAAACATATATGACCAACATGTATTTCCCTCCACTAACTGGACTCTAAGGTCTATACTTCCTTTCCCAGTCATCTCCATTGCAGACTTACAGAGGTACCACAACATGGCTCTTCCCCTCCCCTCCCCTCTCCATTTCTAGATCTGTCTCCATTCCCATTTGATTATCCTCTTGCACCCTTCCAATTCTGCCTAGGATGAGAGAAAGATGGGGAAGGAAACAAGATTGTGGACCATTTGAGATTGTATAGGAAGGGTCTCCTGTCTTCTACCTCTCACGTATTCTTCCTTCTCCCCTCAATTTCTCTTCTTTGTAGGTGATGCTCCATACTGCACACCTGAGCAATATAAGGAGTGTGCAGATCCTGCTCTGGGTGAGCTTACCTCTCACTGCTAAGAACTATAGTTCTGCTCTCCCCTCCCATAGTCACCCTTTCTTTCAAATCCTTCGTTCTCAAACAATGACCCAGGAGAGGTCTTAGACCTCCACTGAAGTCCAAAGGAAAAATATCTTGAGGGGCAGCTAGGTGGCACAGTGGATAGAGCACTGGCCCTGGAGTCAGGAGAACCTGAGTTCAAATCCGGCCTCATACACTTGATACTAGCTATGTGACCCTAGGCAAGTCACTTAACTCCAATTGCCTCACCAAAAAAAAAAATATATATATATATATATATATATATATATTTGAAAACTGGGGAGCAAGATTTACTCTTATTTGAAAGCAAAACTAATTCCAGGCCCACTTGCCTCCAAATATTTCTTTCCTAGTTCTACCATCCCCCTACTTTCTGACTTGAAATCCCAAGCATCAGGGTCATGAAGAGTTAGAAAATAAATTTAAGACCCCTGTGAAAATGCATCTGTGTTAAGCTGGGAGAGCCCCTTCCTCCTTCCTCTCTCCTATTAGAAGGTGAACCCGTACATAAAAAAGCAGCCAACTGACAGCTTGGGCCCTAAGGGGATGAGACCTAAGACTTGGTAAATGTTGCATATGGATATACCAGGGTGGAAGAATGGGACAGGGTGCTGAACTAAGGAAGACAGGTTTAGAATTAGGGTGATAGAGAAGGGGGGAAGACTTGAGGGGTAAGGGATGATGAAGGGCTCAAGACAAATTTTGCTCCAGTAATAGATTTGCTCAGAGAGAGCCATCAAATAGCTTGTGCATCTTTTTGTTTGTTTGGGGGACAATGCGGAAAACACAGTTCCTAGAATGGGGTCAATGGTCTCCAGTGCCCTGGTTCACTCTACTTCCTCCCGTTCCCTGGACCCCTATCCCAGATTTCCTGGTGGAGAAGGACCAGGACTACTGTGTGTGTGAAATGCCCTGTAACCTGACTCGCTATGGGAAGGAGCTGTCCATGGTCAAGATTCCCAGCAAAGCCTCAGCCAAGTATCTGGCCAAAAAGTTCAACAAGTCGGAGCAGTACATTGGGTGAGAGTCTTGGCTGGGACTGGAGCTGGGCCTGAGACATGGGTGTAGGGTGTGAAGATAAACCAGAGTGTGTGCCTAACATAGCTAGGCCAACACTTGGCAGAAGGGGACTTCTTTGGAGAACTGAGCTAAAATATCAGATCCCTCTATTTGCTGCTGTAGGAAGAGGCTGAGCACACACAGGTCAGAGGAGTCATCTGAGAGTTGAGAAGTTGAAAAGCTGAGGTGATGTGGAGTGAGGGCCAGGTGGGAAAGACCAGGAAAACAGGAAGTACTTCATTCATGCTAATTCTTCACTCCCTTCTCCCTGTCCCTCCTCTCCCTCCACTTTCTCCACTGCAGGGAGAACATCCTGGTGCTGGACATCTTTTTTGAAGTCTTGAACTATGAGACCATTGAACAAAAAAAAGCCTATGAGATTGCAGGACTCCTGGGTGAGCTACTGGGGGAATTGCCACCTAGTCTGTCACCCAAGGCTAGTTTAATTCCTAGTCCTTAAGCAGGGAGTTCAAACTAATTCCATGATCTTGTCCATCCTCACTGGCCTCTCTTGGACCTCAGTGACATCTCCTTCTCCCTATTGATTATGCTACTTTCACAAATATTTCTAACCTTTATTCTCCTAACATGTTGGGTAGAATGTAGATTGTTGGTTATTGTGAGTAGAGTAAGGGCAAGCTATTGTTCTCATGAGGTGAAACAGGTGTTACCTGGGAGCTTTTTGCTGGGGCAGATACACTAAAAGTTGACTTGAATATTATTTTGAACTTGCATGCTCTTAATTGCCAGCCTCTGTCCCAACTTCAGCAGAGTGTCTCTGACACCACTGACCCTTTCCCAACTCCATGGACCCCTCTCCAATTCCATTGATAGCCTCCTGATTCAATCCACTCTGCCCAACTCCAGTAACCCTATGCCTTATCCCACTGCTTTGCCATGGACTCTATGGGCCTGGTGGCCTCCCTATTTAGGTGACATTGGGGGTCAGATGGGATTGTTCATTGGCGCAAGCATCCTGACTGTTCTGGAACTCTTCGACTATGCTTATGAGGTGAGAAGGGAGCAACAGATGGGAGAAGGGAGCAAACAGATGGCAGCGAGATGGGCATGGGAATGCTAGAGACTGGGAGGGGGACTTGTTAGAGGAGGATGTATTTGGGGATCCAAGTTGGGTAGTTCTGGCTAGACCCCCATCCCCACTGCAGGTCTTCTCTTTTCCATCCAGGTGATTAAGCACAAGCTGTGCCGTCGGGGCAGGTGCCAGAAGGAGTCTAAAAGGAATAGTGCAGACAAGGGTGTAGCCCTCAGCCTGGACGATGTCAAGCGACATGTAAGGGACCCTGAATAAATGCTCTCTCTTCCCCTTCCCTACTAATACACACCAAAAACCTCCTCTATTCTCTTTCCTTCTCTCATTCCTGACTGTTCTCATTGGGATCCCAGTGTTGTCTATCTACTCTTCTCTCCAGGTGACCCCAAAGATAATACTATTCCCAATGTTTCCCTAAAATTATTCCTGGCTTTGACTCTTCAACAATGCATAAACATTTAGTAAGCACCTACTATATGTAAGGTACTATAGGTATTGGACATACAAAGACAAAAATTTAAAATAACTTCTGCCCTCAAAGACCTTATATTATATGGGTATGTAGAATTAATTGGAAGGGGCAAATACCAGGGAGACCATCTCAAGGACTATTGTAATAATCTAGGAATAAGGTATTAGAGTTATGACTAGGATAGTGGCAATGAAAATATATGTTAGGGCAAAAAAAACATTCTGAAAGAAGTATCAATAAGATTCAGTCATTTGGGTAGATAATGAGGGTGAAAGACAGGGAAATAAAAAATTACTACCAGTCTTCCTTTGCCATGACTCTTCACCAACCCACATCCAATATATTTCTCAACCTGGACCTCTTTGTTTGCCTTCCTAGTTATTCTTTCCCTGCCCTTTCTTCCCCCTACCCAGAACCCCTGTGAGAGCCTCCGGGGCCATCCTGCTGGGATGACATATGCCGCCAACATCCTACCTCACCATCCGACCCGAGGCACCTTTGAGGACTTTACCTGCTGAGCCCTGCCAGCCATCATACCAAAGGCCTGGGAGGGAAGAGGAGGGCAAGGAAAATGTGGGGGATCAAGCTGCTCACCTGCCCTGGGGCTTACCACTGCCCCTCCCACTTCAAGGGCAGCTCCCAACTCCCTTCAAAGTCTTTCCCTCCTAGAACTGGTAGAAGGGGGTTCTGAGTCCAGTGCCCTTCTCTACTCCCTTGCCCTCCATATCCATACATTTTTATTTTTAACAAAACACATAACAACAGAAATAAACTACAAAGAGAAAGGGCAAGGGACCCCAGGCTGTCCCTCTATGCCCTGTGCTGCCTCCCCCTGCTCCTAGCCTGACCTATGTCTGTTTGAACATCCATCCTCATCCCGCTTTCACCATTCACTGAAGCTCTCTCCCAGCAGGGAGGACATGAGTGGAAAGACTCCTTAGGGGTCTTGAATTGGGCCCCAGACAGAGAATGTACCTTAGGAGGGAGGGCTAATGGGGGAGGAGGGCTTCCCTAGCCTTAAGAGACCCTTTCAGTACAGCGTCCCCCCCCTCCAACTGTAAATCACAAGGGCAGGAACTGAGGCCCCTGGCCCTCCCTCCCTTACACTTATTGGGTGCCCCTCAGAGGTCAAGGAATGAATGGTGTTCCCTGAGGGACTTGGGACAGGACAAGGCACAGGTTTCATGCCAACATGCCCTGGCCCTACCCTAAAATCAGAGAAATTTTTGAATGGGATTCTTCATCCTCATCCCATGAAAAAGATGTAGGCACTTGATTCCCAACTCAGGGAGAGGGGAACTGGCACCTATTTCTCTCCTAACTCCCAGTTCCTCCCTCCAGGGGTCCCTTGCATGGGACCACATCCATAAATTTTCTTATGGAATTTCCCCAAGTCTTTGTCCTCTATTCCATTCGTTTCTTTCTATGACTTCATCTGCATTTTCTATTTCTATATGATACAGACTCTATATTGCTATAACTCTGTATATACTCCCTTCAGCCCCTGTCTGTCTCTGCCCATCCCCATCCCCTGTGTCTCTAAGTCCCATCACTACTTCCTCCCAAATCTCCTACTGTCTCTCTGACCACCCTACTACCAATCCCTCTGAATGCCTTCACCTGTATAAAGTGTTGGACTCTCTCCTCCGGTGTCTGTACTGTGTACACACATCCCCCTGAGAAGCACAAGGAGACGACGTACGCATTGTAACTCTCTCACTGTCTTGGACATAAAGGAAGCTGTGAATCACAAGCTCTGCCTCTTTCTGGCCTGTCCCCCTCCACCCAACTTTCCTATGCTTCGAGCACTCTCTGCCCTTCCTGTAGCCTTAAGGCCTCTTCCTTCCTTCCTTCCTATCAGTCCTGTTATCCACCTTCTGACTGGGACTTTCCTCCTGGGGGAAGGGGTGGACACAGAGAATTGGCACTTAGCTCAGAGGATGGATATTCCCTCTTGGCCCCAAGCCAAGGAAAATTACAGATGATGGAGTACCTGGAGCATGTAGATAAGGTGTCAGAGACAGTGTAAAGGTGGGAAACAACCCAATAGCTTCTAAGGGTAGCCACTGAGAAATATATGGGTGGCTAGGAGATAGTGTCTAAGGCCCTTATCCCAAGGCTGTGTTGGCTAGGGTCAAATTCTCCCCATTACTGACTACCCACCCTCTCTTTCCTTACCTGGGGTCCAAGCCTATACCTCCATTGCTCAGATTTTAAGGGCAAGGCTGGACTTGATAATGAAGTAGGACTAGAGGAAGAGTTGGGAGCTCATGCTGTTAACCATCTCCCCATCCTCCCCCTGAGAAATAGGGTGAAAATGAGGTTCGCAACTTCCTTTCATCTTTCTCTATCTCAGATGGTCCAGAAATATCCCTTCCATCCTAAGGCCCTCTTGCTTAGAGCTCCCTGGGAGAAGGCCTCAGCCAACATAACCTCTGATGACAAGGATGAGGCCTCCGACATAATTCTAGGACATACTTATTCTCCCCTCTCCATCCCATTTGTTGGGGAAATGGTAGGGATTGGGGAGAAAGACATTGCTGGGAGTCCATAAACACCAGGTTCCTGGTTGTCACTTGGAGAGAGAGCAGACCTCCCTGTAGAGAAACAGGAGGAAATATGCTCTAAGCAGCAGTGGTGGCAGTGAGCAGGATTGTGGGTGAGACACTCCTCTGATCTAATAAACTGGGTTTCAACCATCTCCCCTCACAGTGTTGTTATTAATTGTTCATTAATTGGTTCAACAAGTATGTGTTAAACACCACCTGGCACTATGTTCAGGGCTTAGAACACTGCTGGGTTTGGCACCAGTGTGCTAAGAGGGAAAAAACCCTGAGAGGGCCTGCAGGCCATCTGTAGGCCAAAGATCTTTGCCCTGTTGAGCTAAGAATGCTTAACATAGGACCAACAGTGAGCTTGACTTTCAGGGAGAGGGAGGAGGTAGAACAGGGAGATTTCCCAAGAAAGGCTCTGGGGGAATGGGTAAGGTAGTTTGGGTCTAGGTTAAATAAGTACATGAACTTTTATACACTTAAAAAAAAAGCTATATGAATTTTCTCGTTGGAGCACCACAGTATCTGTAATGTAAATAGCAAGTGTCAATCTCCCCATTTTATAGGAAATTGAAGTTAGGAAAGTGAGTAGCCCAGGGTCACACAGCTAATTAGTGCCTAAGGCCTGACTGAGAGCTCAGGTCTTCCTGGCTATTCTAGGTCCAGTAAAGCTTGGGAGTAAGACAGCCCTAAAAGTTAGTAGCTGGTGGGGAAGACAAGGTCTTTGAAAAAATAAATTAGTAGCTTGGAGTAGGGTGATCTGGTTCAAATTCCAACACCCCTATTTCTTAGCTGTGTGCCCTTGGGCAAATCACTGAACTTCTCTGTAAGGTTCCCAAAGCGCTTTCCCCTCATATCGGGTTAGCTGCTAATGTAGTCCAGCATTCATGGTCGTGGAAGAGACCTTGTCTGCACGATCTTGCCCAAGTAGAGCACGGGGACCTGGAGTCAGAGACCCTAATTCAAATCCAGCCCCAGCCCTGTGACCCTGGGCAAGTTCACTTCGCCCGTCTGCCTCAGTTTCCTCATCTGTAAAACGAGGGTACCTCCCAGGGTTGTTGTGAGGCTAGAAAGCCGAGATGTTTGTAAAGCGCTTTTCAAACCTTAAAGCGCTATACCAAGACTAGCGAGCGAAGTCACCGAGCCTCAGTTTCCCTATCTGCAAAAAGGGAGATTGAGAGCCTCTCCCGGATGAAATAAGATAACGTGAGGCTAGCAAAGCGTCTTTAAAAGTTACAAGCGCTGCACACGGGGGCCGTGTTCTATAACTGCGGTTATTCCCACGGTCACTGCTGCCCGGCCCTGCGCCCGCCATCCACCCCCGCTAGGGCGGGGAAGTAGTACCAGCCGCCCGCTGCGCCGGGACCTGGAGGCTCCGCGTTTGGCCGCCCTCCGGCCGGCAGGCGGCGCGGCTCGGCTCAGGGCCTCTCTCCCCCACCGCTCCTTCTCGCTGGTTTCCCCTCCCAGGGCGAGGAGGCCAGGAGGAGGGGAGAGCCCGCCTCGCTTTTTCCACCATCCCCTTCTAGCCCGCAGTCTCGTTGCCCGAAGCCTCCCCTTCCATATCCCAGGCAGGCTCTGGAGGTCGGGGAGGGGAAGGGGGAGGGGGAGCGGGTGTGTGTGAGTGTGTGTGAGAGGGAAGGGAGAGTGGCCGAGAGAGGGGGGGAGTTCCGGTTCCGGTTCTTTGTGCGGCGGCGGCAGTGGCTCCGGGGGAAGATGGCGGCCCGGGCTGGTTTCCAGTCAGTGGCTCCGAGCGGCGGCGCCGGAGCTGCGTCAGGGGCGGGCGCAGCGGCCGCTCTGGGCCCGGGTGGGACTCCGGGGCCCCCAGTGCGAATGGGCCCGGCACCCGGCCAAGGGCTCTACCGCTCCCCGATGCCCGGAGCAGCCTATCCGGTGAGTGGGGGCGGGGAAGAGGGGAGCCAGGAGGAGGGGCGCGCGGACAGGGGGCGGGACTTGCGAGTGAGTGGCAGAAAGGGCCGTGGGGGAAGGGGGCGAGCAGGGAAGAAGGTGAGGGTGGAAGGATGGAGGAGTAAAGAGCAGTTCGCATTGGTACCAGAGGGTGGGAAGGGAGGATGGAGTTTGAAATCCTCATGGCGGAGCAGCTTTGGGGAGTGGAGTGAGCCGCAGAACCAGGTGCTTCTGGTCCTGGAAAAGATTCAAGTCAGAGGGCAGAGGACCTTGGTTCAAATCCCGGCCCTGCCACTTTATGCCTATGTCATCTTGGGCAAGTTTACTTAGCCCTTCAGGCCTCAGCTTCCTCATCTGTAAAATGGAGGGGTTGAGCTTCTAAGGCCCTGTCCAGCTCCCACTTAGTCCCTAGGATTAATTTCCTATGTACCTCTGGGTAAATCCATTAACTCCTTAATGTCTCAGCCTCCTCACTGTTAAAATCTGGGAGATGGACAAGATAATCTCTAAGGTTCAGTCTAACTCTTAACAGTCTGGTTATGTTTAATTGGAAGAGAACGGAGTTAGGTAATACAGGAGAGCATGAGGGAGGCCTAGTATACAGGAGAAGATTAAGAACTCCAGTGGGATGGGGAGTCCAGGTAGTCCTGATAACTGTTGAAGGGATAGTGGTCAAAGAGATATCAACTGAAAAAGAAGAACCCAAAATAAAAGATAGGCAAGTTAGCTTAAGGGAAAGAGGTAATAAGGATATCTCAGAATAGCAAAGAGGCATCTTCATTCATTAAAGGAGCTGGAAGAGAACTCTGAAATTGCAGTTTGGGGTTAAGCTAGATAAAATTTTGCCTTGGTCTCATCCCTTGGCTTTTTCTTGGACCTTTGGGCAGTCTTCTTCTCTGGAGCCAGCATCCTGGGTGAAGGAAGCCCCAGTTAGCCCACATTCATAGAAGGTTCTAGGGTTCTCCCATTTTCCTCATACCTTTCAGCAAGGTATGTTAAAACATACCTTTTTAACATCCCCCTCCCACAGCTCAGACAGCTATAATATTTCTGTGTTATGTCTCCTGTGCAGCGTCCAGGCATGTTGCCAGGAAGCCGTATGACACCTCAGGGACCTTCTATGGGACCTCCTGGCTATGGGGGGAACCCTTCAGTTCGACCTGGTCTGGCCCAGTCAGGAATAGATCAGTCCCGAAAGAGACCAGCTCCTCAACAGATCCAGCAGGTTCAGCAGCAGGCAGTCCAGAATCGAAATCACAAGTAAGACTCCTCTGGGAAGGGTAAAAGGAATTCTGTGGAGACAGAGGTGGGAAGAGCAGCAGAAACTGGGGAGTGTGTCTGTAAACCTATGTAACGTATCATTCTTTTCTCATGAAACTACCTTATCTGAGTTTGTCATGGGATGGGGGGGTTTTCTCTGATCTGAAAGAAGCTTTTCAGTCTGTGGGCTCCCCTTTTCCTCTTTCTTATGCATCCATATGAGGGTGCTGCCCTCCCCATTTTCAGGTTCTGGTCAGTTCCATCCCAGCCTAATACCAATGTTTATTCTGAACAGTGCAAAGAAAAAGAAGATGGCTGACAAAATTCTACCTCAGAGGGTGAGTCCAGCACACCTTCCCCCTGTCCTCAGTCTCCCCTAGGGCCCCTAGTACCCATGAGTTTGAAAGCAAATTTTATGTACCTGACTATATCTTACTACCCTTTAGATTCGTGAGCTGGTACCAGAATCCCAGGCCTATATGGATCTCTTGGCTTTTGAAAGGAAACTGGATCAGACCATCATGAGAAAACGACTAGATATTCAGGAGGCCTTGAAACGACCTGTCAAGGTACAGGAAACTCCTAGGCAAAGAGCCAATAGAGAGGGATTCAAGAACTTTCAGCAGTCTAAGAATGAGAAATTAAAAGCTCAGTATAGATCTCCCAGGCACTTAAGTTTCCCTTTGGCCTAATAGCTAATTTTATTAGAAGTACCAGAATAGAAAAAGGAGAGGAGGACCCACTGTTTCACCAGAAATCTTTGTACTTTCCATGTCACTGTTGTAATTGCTTCCTCCACCCAGGAACTCAGTTGGCACTGTGAATATCTTTGTTTGTCTTACATCCTTATTTATGCGCTCAGGGCTGGTTGCCCATTCACTTCTAGTTGGAATCTCTATCCCACCCCAAGGAACTGGGCAGACAGCAGATTGGTTTGGTAGAATTAAATGGTTAGGGCACAGTATTGTTTTCAAAACTCTATACTAATCTTTGTTTCTACCCTCTTCAGCAAAAACGGAAACTTCGTATTTTCATTTCGAATACTTTCAATCCAGCTAAATCAGATGCTGAAGATGGGGAAGGAACTGTGGCTTCCTGGGAGCTTCGGGTAGAAGGACGGCTCCTCGAGGATGTGAGTGTGAAGTTCACAGTGGTAGGGACTGGGGGTGGGGGCATCTAGAGAAGAGCAATGTCTTTCTGGTCTGGAGGGACCCTGAATGGTGCTCACAACTCCTTTCCAGAGCAGCAGGGAGAGGGACGTTCGGCTCCTTGCGTTGGAAGACAATGGCTCTTTGTGTGCAGCTCCCACAGCTTTGGCCTTCACTGCCATATCGTGTTGAGAACACTATTGTCCTGTGATCTGATTTGCTGTTCACTTCCCCCCTCGGCTCGTTCTGGCCATTAATGGTTTCCCAGGTTTCTGCTGATTACCTTGGTTTGGGCTTGTTTATCAAGTGAGTTTGCAGGTTTTCCCCCATATGGCATTTCAGGCCATGACTTCCTGTCTGAATCCTTAAGATCCTTAATTTCCACTGTGTGATCTCCCTTCTCTCTGCTGTTGCTGAGAACACATCATGATTTAGAATAGGCAGATTTCTCTGACATGCTATTCATTATTTCATGCTGAGCACCAACTGGGGGGTTGTAAGCCCCTAGACCTCCCACCCCCACTTGCTCCTTGGGGAAGCTTACTTTTCCCTCATTACCTTCTATTGTTTACCTCTTAGCCTGTTTTCAGCCATGGTTACTGCTTATAGCCAAGCTATTTTGAGTGAATTTTGCGCAGAGAACTGGAGCTCTGTATCAGAGCTTCCTTCCCATATACATAAGTGCATTCCATCTGCTTGTGTTGTCATTCTGTCCCGGTAAAACCATTTTTGTTCTTGCTGCTATTGCTCATGATTCACTTTTCCCTCCAGTCAGGCTTTGTTCTCCTCAAATTTATTCTGTTCCTAAATGTGGATATTAGAATTCCTTGCCTCATTCCCAGAAGTATTTTTCCCTTGGGAGTGGGGTGGGTGATTAAATGACCATGTATATGTTACAAATTGTTTTTCCAAGGTTTCAGTGTCACTATGACTGGTTTGTTGCCCAAGACATCAACCTGCCATCCCCCAATAAAAATATTTGGAAATCATTTCTGATTCCATTTGGCTTGAACTCAGTATCATTGTGGGTTCTTTGGCCATAGGCCTTGTTTTGGGCATTTTTTAGTTTTTCTTCCCTAATATGGCTTTTCTCTTCTGCTCTTCTTCAGTCAGCTCTGTCTAAATATGATGCTACCAAGCAGAAGCGTAAATTCTCCTCCTTCTTTAAGTCTTTGGTGATTGAGCTGGACAAAGATTTATACGGGCCAGACAACCACCTGGTGGAAGTGAGTAGTTCATTTGTCCAGGTTCTGACATGGATGGGGCTGAGGGAACTGGGAACCAGGTCTGGAATACCTAAGGTAATGGGAGAGAAATATAAGTCCAAGATAAGTTCAAGAGAATGTTCCAGGTAAACCTTACCTCTACACCAAATATTTATCCTTTATATTTTGTCCATTGGCCTCCAGGGGGCACCATCTGGTTTAGTTCTGAGCTAGGAGAGCTTGTTCATCCCGAGGCTAGAAGACACCTTTGACATTTTGCCTCTGCTATTACAATCTCTCGGGCATATAAAAGTTCAGCTTTCTCTTTCTTCCCTCCTCTCCCCCACCTTCCTTCTCCTCTTCCTCCCCCACCCCGAAATCCTAGCTGGGGCCTCTTGATTATACCCATGTCCAAAGCCAGCTAGCGCCCCATCCTGCTTGCCACCTGTGAAATAATGTGTCACTTTAAAACCCATTAATGCTTCTTCCTGGGGGGAGTTGCTGTAGCTTATGGCATCAGTTGGCACAATAGAAGTTTTTTCGACTGGTTACTTCTTTCTCAGTTCTGGGCCATCCACATTAGCCTCTGGCTCTTTCTAGATATTATTGCGGAGGGTTTTTCTAACTCTTCAGACAATGAGTGATTATTATAAAAGATCATTTATTATGTACCTAGCTGTAAGTGTTGCCCTGTTTGTTGTTATATAGACCAAGTTAGAAACATGGTTATTCCCTTGGATATCCACCAAGTCAACATCAGAATGGGTGGCTCATCACGTCCATAGCTCCAGATGGAGTTTTCCACCGCTACTTTTTTTTTTAAACTGGACCTGTGACTTCATTGCTATAGAGAACTGGTGAGAAAACTCCCTCTGCCAATGCAGATCAGTGCAGACTCTGAAACTTTGGAGCACTGAGAGGTTAAATGACTCACTGAGCATCACACATCTGCTGTGTGCCGAAGATGAGACTTAAATCCAGGTCTTAACTGATGCAGTTCTTTCTCCACTGTTTCACTTTGTTCTTTGCCAGTACACAATTCTCTTCTACCTTAAACTTCTTGGATTGGCTGCCTTTCTTTGGCTATAATAAGGAGCAGACAGAGCTGGTGGTATTAAGGGTCTTGGGCTCTCCAGCAGTGAGTGAATATCAGTTGAAGTTGCAAGAGGCATAGCCAAGCACCAGGAGCTTGGGAGATAGAACATACATTGTCCTTGCCCTCAGTAGGCTCACTGTCTAAGAAGCAAGGCATGGAATCAACTACCTATCTGCATACAAGCTACATATCTGTAGCTAATTGATACTTCAAGGGTTTTCTATATGAATCTTTCATTTATTTAGCTTTTTGCTCAAATAATATAAGCTAATTTTAATAAGTCAACCAAATTTGTTGCCAAAAAAAATTTCAGAGTCAAATGAGAGTTTGGTTTTTTTTATTGCCCTCCATTACCATTCCATTTCAACAGCACAAAAAGATTGATTTGAATATAGTTATCAACAAAAGAAGTTTTTTGGGAAATGACTGTGGTGTGAAAAAAAAACAAACAAACGTGAAAAATTAATCAACTTTCAGTAAAAAGATGTTCCTCCCACCACTGTTGTTCTTCCTTTGGGAGAGCAGCCCCTGATATATTTCTCTCCCTAGTGGCACAGGACTGCTACCACCCAGGAGACAGATGGCTTCCAGGTGAAGCGGCCAGGAGATGTAAATGTTCGTTGCACTGTTTTGCTGATGCTAGATTACCAGGTATTGTTGGGGGGGAAGAACTCTGCTTTCACAGCCTCATCTCATTACCTATTTTCAGTTCTAGCTAAACTATGAGTCATCTCCTCCCCACCCATCTTTCCCAAGTCCTTGAAGATGCAGACAGGCTTGGCTAACTGTGCCCATACCTTCTATCTCTGTAGCCTCCTCAGTTTAAATTGGACCCCCGCCTGGCCCGGCTTCTGGGTATCCACACACAGACACGTCCAGTGATCATCCAAGCACTGTGGCAATACATCAAGACTCATAAGCTTCAGGACCCCCATGAACGGGAGTTCGTTATCTGTGACAAATACCTCCAGCAGGTGAATGAGGGTTCTGCTCTTCAGTTAGAGTACACTGTGTTCTGGCAGGGACCCTATGTATCCTCAGCCTTGAATTGCTTCTTCCTGTAGATATTCGAGTCGCAACGGATGAAGTTCTCAGAGATCCCCCAGCGGCTCCATGCCTTGCTCATGCCACCAGAACCCATCATCATTAATCACGTCATCAGGTGGGGGCATGGTAGCAACAAGACAACAAGACATTTCTTTGCTGAAGAGCGAGGGACTGGAGGGTGGGAGGATTTGAGCCTTCTTTTTCCTGTAATGAGGAGGCAGGAGCTGAAGTTTGGCACTTTCTCCATTTCCCCCCTTCACTCTTGGGCAGAGGTTGAATGAGGAAGGCATCTCCAGAGCCTCATAGCCTTAAAGTAACTTCTTTTTATAGCCGAGCCTGGGACCATTTTTCAGGTTTCATCGCTTCAGTGTTTGGTTCTTTTTCTCTCACATTGGGGTACCATTACCTAGCATGTAACCCAGGGTTCTACAGACAGTGTGAATTGGATCACTAGAAGCTAGACTGTTCTTATCTCAGAGATACAGAATTAGGAACCTCTTTCTGGACCTCAGTAACTTGAGTTTTTGGAGGCATTCCTTTCACCACACCACTATCATTTCTTTATCAGTGTTGATCCCAATGACCAGAAGAAAACTGCCTGTTATGACATTGATGTGGAAGTAGATGACACCCTTAAGACCCAGATGAACTCCTTCCTGCTATCTACTGCAAGCCAGCAGGAAATTGCTGCTCTAGACAACAAGGTAAGAGCCTCTGCCCAGGTAGTTTGGGTACCATGGGTTTTCCCAGTCAAAGTTGCTAGGCCAGTTTTGCCTCTTCATAGACCTCAAGGACCCACTTTACAGACTTGTCTGCCCTCAGATTTTGTTTGAGACAGAGTGGTGAACTCAAGGTTCACTGTGTACATAGTTATATTTGGATAATGTTTTAAAGCAGACTTTGCCAGAGTTTGGAATAGCACAGAAGAGTCATGAAGGAGCACCTGCCTTTAACCTAGGAGAGCAATCATAGTATAGGAAAAAGTGCTAAGGTCAAAAGACTTGGCTTACAGTCCTTATTTTGCTATTTATTGAATGTTTGGCTTTGCATGTGTGAAGTTCCTTCACATCTCTGACCCTCAGTGTCTTTAATTTGTAAAGTGGAACTCATACCATCTGCTCCATTTGCCTGTGGTGAGATCAAAGAAGATACTATGTATGAAAGTGTTTTGCAGGCTATCAAGCGCTATACAAACAAAAGATGACATTCAAAAGAAAAAATACTGTGATTTTCTGAAATCCAGACTGTTTAAGCATATCCTTATCCTTAGATCCATGAGACAATAGAGACCATCAACCAGCTGAAAACCCAGAGAGAGTTCATGCTGAGTTTTGCAAGAGACCCCCAGGGCTTCATCAATGACTGGCTTCAGTCCCAGTGCCGGGATCTGAAGGTAACACATTCAGACAGGGGTCACAAATTTGCCTTATTTCTGCTGGGATAGGAACAGGAGAAGTAGCTTTGGGAACCAGATTCCTAAAGATTCCATGCTCTTTAATTTTAGGTAGGGAAGTGGAGGTTTAAACAATCAACAGATATGAAATCAGCACTGTCCTAGGTGCTGTGGATGATATAGAAGTATTCAGTGTGGTCCTTGCCCTAATTGTTTATTTATTTATTTTTGGTGAGGCAGTTGGGGTTAAGTGACTTGCCCAAGGTCACACAGCTAGTTAGTGTCAAATGTCTGAGGCTGGATTTGAACTCTATCCACTGTGCCGCCTTGCTGGGTCCTTGCCCTAATTGGAGAGGCAAGACCAATGCATATAAAGCAACAATAACAGTGCAAAACAGTATATAATTATGTGTTAGAGACTGTTGTGAGTGAAGCACTTGGAAAATCTTAAAGCTTTTATACAAATGGGAATTGTGCTAGGAATTCAGAAGAGAATGAGATCAACGATGATTGGGCTAGTCAGGGAATGCTTGGACTGGGTCTTAGAGGATGAGTAGAATTTGGTTTGGGAGGGTAGAAGAGTGAACCAAGTATACCCACTGTTAGGTTGATGGGATAGTTCAGAGACTTATCTGTCTAAAACAGGTAATAAGTAAAATAAGGTTGGACGGGTTATAGAGGAGTCTCTTGAAAATTCGGAAGAGATGTTTAGATGGTAGAATTGGAAACAAAGAGCCACTAAAGATGTTTGAGTAAGAGAATGACATGATGAATAGCACTTAAGAGTACTTATTCTAGCCTGAAGTCAAGGAGTACACCCGTGAGGCCGTTACAGTAATCTAGATGTTGGGTGATGGCTTAGACCAAGAATGAGTTTGCCCTTCCCCACTTCTCTAGACCATGACAGATGTAGTGGGAAACCCAGAGGAGGAGCGCCGAGCTGAGTTCTACTTCCAGCCATGGGCTCAGGAGGCTGTGTGCAGATACTTCTACTCTAAGGTAGGTACCTGAGGAGACCAAAAGAGGACCGACAGAGCAAGGGGCCTGGGCCTGTTGCTTCCCAAGTGGAAGTCATGGATGTCAGGTCCCAGCCTATAGGCCTGCTTGCCCCCAGCCTCCCTCTCCTTTCCCCCCCAGGTGCAGCAGAGACGGCAGGAACTGGAGCAGGCTCTGGGCATCCGAAATACATAAGGCCCCTCCTCCATCCTCAGCCCGGCCACACCAATTCTTCGTATAGGCTGTTGTGCCTCCCCATAGCACCTGCCCTAGTCTTGCTTTGGGGTCCTCCAGGGGAAGCTGCTGGTTGAAGGATGACACCAAGATGAAGAGGGTCCCACATTTCTGTCTCAAGAGACAAATATCCTCCTCCCCAGTCTCTCCAACTCCCTTTTGCCTCACAAAACTCCCACGTGCCTCTCCCTTTTCCTGGTCTACATAGGACCTCTAGTTAGTATTAGTGAGAGAATTTATAGTGGTAATCAATGCTCTGAATGAACTGGCCTAAGGCTAAGTGATCTTCAAGGGAAACAACTAAACTCATGTTGCCCTTAAGAGACCCAGGATCGAGGGCCATAGTCCCTTTCCCCAGGTCTGGACCAGGGGGCATTCTGTAAGTTAGTTGGTTTCGGTTGTCCCTATATAGAATCCCATTTTCTTTCATCAGTTTGGTACAAACTCTTAATGGGATGTTCTGGGACCCAAGGGAACTTTAAGACCACTTGACTTAGTTGACCCCTAGGCCATGTTCCTCTAGGATGGCCTGCTGGCTTAGCTCTTCCCTGAGTCCCCTATGTGGGGGTTCACATCAGTATTAGAGTTTGTTCCCTGACTGCTGCTCCCACCTGGCACACTCCCTATAGCTGCTGCTTTTTCTTAGGATTCTTCCTAAGCCAGGGCATTTGGGCTGGGAGCCCTGCCTTTCCCCACATCCATTCCCTTGTGTGTTGTCACTGCCAGCAAAGGCATTCATTCCTTCCAGCTATTGCTTGGACATGTGGCCACCACCCCTCCTACTCCACCTTTTCCCCAGTAGAGAGAGACGCCTCAAACCCAATGCATAAAAGCCCTGGGACATCTCTGTTTCCCTGTCCCTTGCCCTTTTAGTTAGTACCCCATAGTGGGTCATGGGGCATTGGGGAATAAGGAGAGCCGAGGGCTGGAGAGCGGCTCTTTGTTGGGTTTGTGACTCTCTCTACCCTTAATCCCAACTGAAATCCTTCAGCCCCTCAGGTAAGCAGCAGGGCCAGGGGTCTGGCCCAGTAGAACTGAGATGGTTTTGCATCCTTCCAGGAAAGCTCCATATTCCTTTCCCAGGTTGGATTTTTCCCTTAAGTTAGCATATCTCAGGCTCGCAGACTCAACACAGCAGGGTGGGAGAGAGCCAGGTGCAGAAGGGGCGTTGGGTTTGGCATCAGCTCCAAAACCCCACAGAACTGACAGACTCCTGCCTCCCCACCCCTCCTCAGGCTCCTGCGAGTATACCCTCCTCCGTGCCTGCTCCACATCACGTGGCAGCGGAATCTTCCCACTGTCCCTCTGAAAGGCTTCCCTTACACTACTACAAGGGCACCTCACAAACCTCTGTTGGGGGAGGGCAGCTGAGCCCTGGCCCCACTGCTGGCCAGGACCATGTGAAGGAAGCTCAGACACCGGCCTTCCTCCCACCACTTAGGCAGTGTCCCTGTTGCAGATAACTTTTTATTAACTGAATGTTATGTTTTTTCATGGACCAAAATTTTTTTTGTACTGTCCCCTTATAGATGTCACCCAGTTTTAATAAAAGCATCTTCTGAAGGATGGGTTCCCCCTTCTTGATAGAGAACTCTTCATCAATCTAATGCCCTCTATCTACTACCAATTACCATGTTCACAGCGTCCGTTTTTTATGGCTTATACTCTACAGGGAAAGGGAATCTGGGTACTATAGGAAGACTAAAATAACACTGAGGCATTCAGTACTTACCAAGATTAATTTTTAGGTATGGGAGATTTGCGGGGGGGGGGGGAGTTACTGTTACCTGTGGTTGGATCATAGGGGCCCCTCCCCCACACCCCAATCTTCCCTGAAGTTCTCAACATCTGGGAAATTCTACAGCTTGTGCCATCTCTGATCTCTCCTGCCTTGATCTTCCCTTGCATCATCTGAAGCCTTTAATTCCCTAGGACATTGGAGTTAGAGCTCCTGAAATTAGCTGTCCTTGGGAGGGGATGAGAGGTGAGGTGGGGTGTTGTCATTGCTTGATGAGTTTTGCTTGCCATGTCATTTTAAAGGCTCCTGTGTGGCCTCTTCCTATTTGTTTCCCTTGTCTTGAAGATTCCCTGTTGAAAGGCCCAGAGGATACAATCACATTAAGGTTTGGAAGTTGTAAGCTGTTGTTTTTTATTTTATAAAGTGAGCCAACCACTCAAGAGCCAGAAGGATCCCTCAAGAGTGATTGGTCCCCACAGTATATTAATCTACGTTGGTATTCCCTAGAGTCAACTCACTTATTTGTCTGGCAGATTGTCTGAGGCTTCCCTTCCACCAGTCAGTTTGGTCCTAGGCTGCTGAGTTAGGACCCCAGTGGAAGGAGAAAGGGGATTAGGCACAGCAAGTGTCTGTTAATGATTAAATCCCAAAGTTAAGTAGCTTTTGTTATTTGCTTCCCTGCATTAGTAAAGAGCTGCAAGTTGCTGGTGCAATTAAAATGGGGTATAGTAGATTATAGTTCCTAGTCCAAATCTTAGAACCTTATCATGTCATGAATAGGGAGGTAGCTTGGTGGGAGAGGTCAGTGACATTGGAACTGGGCAGGGTCTTAGATGCTGGACAGGAGTTACACTTGCCTTGTATTAAGTACCATTTTCTTAGTTGTAGATAAATAACTTACAGTTTGGTCTCTTTTATAAAGAGTCCTAGCTGTAGTAGAAACTAGGAGTGTGGCATTGGGCCATCCTGACTTTTCTCTAGACCTTAGTTTATCCTTATCCCTGCCCCACCCTCCCTGAGATGACTCTGGGGGGGGAGTAGGAAAGAATCAGATGAGTAGAGAATCTTGGCAGTAAAATCAAGGGAAGTGAATAAGTATAGATCGCCTACTGTATGCTAAGTATTTTTTATAATATCTCATTTGATCCTCACAACCTTGTAAGGTAGGTGTTCATTTAACCAGTTGAGGAAACTGAGACAAGCAGAAATTAAGTGACTTGTCCACAGTCACCCAGCTGATAAGTATCTGAGACCAGATGTGAACTTAGGCCTTTCTGCCTCCCGGCCCAGAGCTCTACCTATACCACTACACCACCACCAGCTGGAGCCAGATGTTGGATTCCCCTACATTCTGTGGTGCTTCTGTCAAGTGTCTTCTGACCCTGTGAAGGAAATGGAGGCATTCCAGGAACAGATTACTCCACCTTTGCCTATCCCCCAGTGCTTCCAGCTGGTACTTGAGCTCTTGCTGCCAGCCTGTACGCTCTGTGCCAGGGGGAAGATGGGGGTGGAGCTGTGGGAAGGAAGCTGGCCTTGAGTTTGAATCAACATTATGTTCTGAAGAGGAAATATAACCACGCTTCAGGGAAATTTTGTTACCCTGGGATGAGTTCTATCTTAGCCAGAGGAGGGATTGTAGAACCTGTACTGGCCTCCATAGGCCCCCCACCCACCCATATTCTGGGATTTAAAAAATAACAATGTGTCCCATTGGTTGCAAACCTTCACCTGCCATGTGCTCACTTCTATCCACCAGTTAGATGGGGGCTCCCCTCTAGCCCAGTACTTATCTAGCAGCAGCTGCCGGAGCAAGAGCTAGGCATGTGAGTACAGCCTTAGGTTAGGGTGATGTCTGCCGGTTAGGCCAAAGTGCACAGGCAGCAGTGCCCAAGAGGCCTTTTACCCTCCACTCCAAGGCAGCCTGGGAACCTTTGCCCTCTCTTAACCAAACATGGCTGTGTGAGCACACCGACTGGGACCTGCAGAATACATTGCTGCCATTTTTCCTGAGACCCCTTCATACACACTCTAGGAACAGCGTGGTAGTGTGGGCAAAGCCCGCAACCTGTGCTTGGGATGGGATTGTAGCAGGCATGAGAACTGCAGGGGAAGGGTGTCTTTGTCCATTGATATCACCTCTGCTCCCCTCTAAGCCCTTGAGAAGGAAGGGGGGTGGAGAGACTCCCTGCATAGTCTTCCTCAGAATCTTTCCACCCTGTCATTCCCAAATGAGAGCAACTCCACCACCCTTCAAAAGTGAGTCTGTTCCAAAGGTAAGCTATGTCACATGGGAACTTGGATCAACAAATTTTCACCTCACACACCCTCAGCCCTGGAAAACTCATACCTGAGTCAGAGGAACCTGAGGTGGGGACCCAGGATGACTACTTTATTGGAGCCTCATTTGGCCTTTAGTGTTTTAGTTGAGGAGCCAGACCTCGTGCATTCTCAAGCTCCCTATGTTTCTGCTAAGTTATTTGAGGGTTCCCCGTCTGTAAAGTTGCAGGATACTAGCTAGCCCCTGGAGATCCTAATGAGGTGTTGGTCACTGTCACTGCTAGAGAACAGCCTGGTGCTTTGAAAAGGTATAGTTCCTAGGTCTGCTGATGGAAAGGACAGCCTTGGTCTCTCACCTAATGAGCTCTCCTAGGAAAGCAGAAGGCCAGAAGGTGCCAGCCGAGGGGAGAAAAAAAATTTGAGATTAGTCTCTGTCCTGATTCCTTGTCCGCACCTCTCTCCATTTGTTCCTCCCTGTCCCTGCTGGACTCTCCCTCACTTCCACCCCCACTTTAGGGGTGGAGCTTGGCTTCCCCGACATGCCACAGTTAAATGCTCCGAGCAAACGGAGGAGCAGGGCAGTGTGGTACAGAGCTAGCCCAGGCTGGGAGGCAGGACCATGGCTGGCAAGAAGGTCTGCATCGTGGGCTCAGGGAACTGGTAAGAAGCCCAGTTGAGGACTGTGGTGGGGAAAAAGGGAGGGGAAACAATATGACCATGAGGAGGGTATGAGATGAGAGTAGGAAACCCTCAGCCCTGCCTTAGCCCCAATAACTGCCCCAATAGCCCTGTATCCTTATTCTGAACAAGAGCAGGATGGGGCTTCAGGGCTGCTCCCTCTCCTTCCAATTGTACCAACACCCCTGAAGAAAAGAAGCCACCTTGACTTTGCCTCCCCACCGATATCCGATTGATTACGTCTATTGGGGTGACAGCAGGTGCCTTTCCTGAGAGCAGCAGGATGGTATGAACCTGGAACCTGGGTCTCATCCCCAGTGAGTAGGACTAAATCTCATTAGTATCCCAAACTATTTGGAGTCTCAGGCCCATTAGTCCTTGGATAAGAGTGGGGGATATGTTAGGAAAGGTGGTTATTTACATTTTAGTGGACTCCATCTGTTAGCCTAAGGATAAGTGCTAGCTGTTGCCACTGTTGTCTCAGCCTACTCAGACCTTAGAAACTACTCCTTTACCACCACCCTCACTATATCCTCGTCTTTTGCCACCATTCCTCAGGGGCTCTGCTATTGCCAAGATTGTGGGTAGCAATGTGGCCCAGCTGGCACAGTTTGACCCACAGGTCGCCATGTGGGTGTTTGAGGAGGAAGTTTCGGGCCAAAAGTTAACAGAGATCATCAACACGAAGCATGAGAATGTCAAATACCTACCTGGGCGCAAGCTACCTCCTAATGTGGTGAGGTCCCCATAAAGATCAATGGGGGTAGGGAGAATGATGGTGGAGAGTTTATGGGGGTCACACTCCAGGCCCTAAATTAAGAGACCGTTTGAGGGAAGCTGGACCTAATCTGAGGTCAGTACCAGCCCCAGAGGGTGACAGATCTGCCCAAAGCATAACCTATTTGTCACAGGGGTGTTAGTCCCCTAATACGAACCTGGGGCTTCTCAGGACCAGAGAAGGAACAGAATGTAGTCCCCACTTTCCATAAGATAGCTCCAGGGCTGGGTTGGATGAGGAAAGGGGGAGGGAGGCTTAGAAGCAAGTCATCTCTGGGGTAACCAAGGCCAGGCTTCCAGACTCTGGGGTCCAGGACAGTGCCCCTGGCTCTCAATCCTGTTACTCATTCACCTAGTGGCTGACCTTGGAGACAGCTCTGTGGACTATAGGAGTAGGACCAAACTCATTTGTCTTCCACCTTCCCCCTGAAAAGGGGGAGGGCACGTAGTCTGCAGCTCATTTTTAGCCCTTAAAGTCATCTGAGTGCTCCAACCACCCCAACCCATCCTCTTTTTAGTCACCTGTCACGTCCCATAGACATGGCTTAGAAGCAAGTTAGGGTCTCAAAAGTTGTTTTCAAGAATCTTTTACCCCACAGAATAGCTGGAACTGTTGCAGGAGGGAAGGTGGCAAAATGCCCTGCCTCTTTAAGTCTGATAGCTCCTATGAAACCCAATCCTGCCCCCATGCACCCGTTTCCCACCACCCTCCCCCAAGCCCAAGAATAGTCCTGTCAGCACTGCTCTACCACTCCCGTAGGTGGCCATACCAGATGTGATCCAGGCGGCAGCAGATGCAGATGTTCTCATTTTCGTGGTGCCCCATCAATTCATTGGCAAAATCTGTGACCAGCTCAAGGGTCATCTGAAGGGAAATGCCATTGGGGTGTCTCTTATCAAGGTGCCTAGGGCGGGAGAAGGGAGGCAGGGGGAAACAATGGCTATAGTGAGGAGTGAGAACGAGAGCAGCAATTGCAGAGAAATAGGGGAAGGGGTAGTGCGTTGGTTTGGGGCATCGTGGGGATGGCCAAGGAAAGTTCATCTGGTTCCTAAGCTGGGATGGGAGGAAGATCTTAGGCAGAAGGCGGGCTACTGAATCGTGGTTTTTAGACGGCATAGGTCTCCATGTATGGGACATGGGATGATAGAGAGGGGCGGGGAGAGATGGGAAGTAACCGACAAAAGCTAGCTGAGTCCCATTCTGTGCTCAGGGTGTGGACGAGGGCCCTGATGGGCTGAAGTTGATCTCTGAGGTGATCCACGAACGACTGGGCATCCCCATTAGTGTGCTGATGGGGGCCAATATTGCCAATGAGGTGGCTGATGAGAAATTCTGTGAAACCACCATTGGTGAGACCTCCTTGTCCCCACCCTCACCATAGCCCAACTCATTTCTTTTCCCGTCTTTTTTTTTCCTATAAAGATACTAACAAGGGGAAGACTAGAGGGAGGATAGAGGGGTACAGTAAGGCAAGGGGAGTAGAAGGGTTACTCTCTGTCTGGAGCAGAGATAGGGGAGAACAGCTGTCATTGAGGGACATCTCTTGCTCAGCCTCATCCCTTCCACTTTAGGCTGCAAGGACCTGGCCCAAGGGCAGCTGCTGAAGGAACTGTTGCAAACACCAAATTTCCGAATAACTGTGGTGCAAGAAGTGGACACAGTAGAGATCTGTGGGGCCCTCAAGGTGAGGGGCAAGGGGAGGAGTTAGGGTCCTGCTGGGCTCCATAGAGAGAAGTATAGGCTGCCCGGACTCCAGGCTAGATAAAACCCCAGTGGGTGCAACCTATAGAGGCAACTTGGGGAAACGGGTTCAGATCCTCCCTGCACCCACCCGGTGAAAAACACCTGCCCTCATCTGGACCACCCATGCCCTTTGTGAGAGCCCTATCTTAGAGGCTAAAGGAAGGTCCAGAGGGAGGAGAGAGAAAGCCCCTGCCCTTGAGTAGTTCTCAGTCTGGTGGGAGAGACAGAGAGACACCAAGGACACAGACTTAGAGATAAGAAAAGAACATGGGACAGCTAGAAAGAGCTCTAGAAATAATGCTAGAGGTATGAATCAATCAGGGAAGTATTTCTAGGGGAAGGAGGTATGAAGTAGGGTTGGTTAGGGGGCAGGAACAAGCAAGTATTAAGTGCCTGCTAGGCCCTGAGCTAAGCACTATACAGACACTGCCCTTCAAAGTAGATGCTATTATTGTCCTCATTTTACAGATGAGGAAGCTGAGGCAGAGTCACACAGCTAGTTAGTGTCTGAGACTGGATTTGAACTCCGGTCTTCTTGACTTCAGTCCCAGCACTCTATGTACTGTACCACCGAGGTTATTAGGTGGCACAGACGATGCCAGAGAAAAGGAACAGTTTTGGACTCAGGGAGGGCAGCGGGAAGTATTTTGGAAACAGATTAGGGCAGGGATGGGGAATCCGTGGCCCTCTGGGTTCTCAAATGCAGCTTTGACTGAGCCCCAATTTCACAGAACAAAGGCCCTTAATAAAAGGCTTTGTTCTGTAAAACTTGGACTCAGTCAAAAGGCTGCACCCAAGGACCTAGAAGGCCACACTTGGCCTGGAGGCTGTAGGTTTCCCCATCCCTGGGTTAGGGCCCCCAGTTGCTAATCTTCCATGTTGGCCTTGCTATTGAAAAGGCAGAACCCCTTGCTTTAGGGATTATTAACCTTTTTTGTCATGGATCCCTTTAGCAGTTTGGTGAATCCTGTGGAACCTTTCCCAGAATATTGTTTTTAAATGCATAAAATAAAATACAAAAATAAAAAAAAATTACAAAGAACACTGATTATATTGAAGTAGAGTTACTAAAACATAGGAAAAAAAAGTGGACAGACCCCAAGTTAAGAACTGCTGGTCGTGATACTCGGATCTAACCAAGAGTAATGCCTCTCCACCCCGACCAGGTCTATAAAGAGAACGGATGGGGTTGAGGGAGGAGATGTGGTGGCCCTTAAGGTGCCACCTAAGGACTGCATTGCTTCCCCCCTCTTCCCACAAAGAATGTGGTTGCTGTTGGAGCTGGCTTCTGTGATGGGCTGGGCTTTGGTGACAATACAAAGGCTGCTGTGATCCGGCTGGGACTCATGGAAATGATCACCTTCGCCACATTCTTCTGCAAGGGCCCCGTCTCCTCAGCTACCTTCCTGGAAAGCTGTGGGGTTGCTGACCTCATCACCACCTGTTACGGGGGTCGGAACAGAAAAGTGGCTGAAGCCTTTGCCCGAACTGGAAAGGTGGGGGCTCAAGAGGTGGGGTGGAAGATGGCAGAATATTGAGAGGGAGAGGATCCAGGAGGGCAATGGGGAAGAGGAGAGGGGGTTGGGAAGGCTTCTGGGGGGGGGGTTTGGGAGGACTGAAAGATGCTTGAGGCAGGGTACTGGGGGAAAAGGCACCAGCTATGCTTCTGCTGTGAATGTTCTTACCCCTTCCCAGAATTCCTCCCCAGTGCCCCTACTCCCTATCTGAGATTTCAGGCTCCACCTGACCCCAACTACTGAGACCTTGTGCTCCCTACCTTCCCCCTCTCCCAACTCCATCTCCTTCACAGTCTATTGAACAACTGGAAAAAGAGATGCTGAATGGGCAGAAGCTTCAGGGGCCCCAGACAGCTCGGGAGCTGCACAGCATTCTGAAACACAAGGGCTTGGTGGACAAGTGAGTGCAGTCCCACTGACAAGACCTCCTATTGCCTTCCCCACCACCCCTTGCCCTCCTTAGTCTCACCCTTTCCCTGTTACGGGAGAAAAGATCTGAGGTGCCCAGGGATAGGATTCTGATAGTCAGGCATTTTGTTTGGCCCTCCCACCTATCCTGAGCAGCCCAACCCCTTGCATAGAGACAGGGTCCCAGTTCTCAGGGCTCACTCTAAAAACACACACAGAAATACTAGCATATCTACTGTATGTATAAGCAAATCCTGCTAGAGGGATGCAGTGTGATTAGTTGAAGCTGGGCAAACTTCTTGGAGGCAGGGAATTTTGAAAAGGGTTTGGAAGAGGTCTGGTCAGAGCAAAGAGAGAAAGAGACTGTCTTGTGCCGGGAGGAACTGCCTAGACACAGGGAATGAGGCAGGGGAGGAGACAAGGAGTGGGTATGAGGGCCCTCCAATCCAGAAGAGAAGAGTGTAGGCCAAGATTGTGATGGCAGGAACAACTGGAGGGAAAGAAGGACCATTTGTGAGGGTGCCTTTCACCCCGAGGCCGAGGAGTTTGTCATCAGTAGGTGAAATGGGGGTCTTCTGGACTCAGAGGCTGAACCAGTGAATCGTTCTTTCCCTGCTGCTCTTCCCAGGTTCCCCTTGTTTATGGCCGTGTACCAGGTGTGCTATGAGGGTCGCCCAGTCCAGAAGTTTATCCACTGCCTCCAGAACCACCCAGAACACATGTGAATAGCGCAGGCAGGGCGAGGTGACTGAAGATCCCCAGCTTCCTGAACCTGACTCCAGGGCAGGAGGCCCCAGGGCATTCTGGGCCCTGAGAACTTTTCCAAGACTTCACAGTTGCTCACCCTCATCTCAGTTGGAGGCCAAATGAAACCCAAGCAATTTACCTCATCTCAGTTTGGAAAGTCCTGAATTCTTGTGTCTTCCCCTCCTCCCACCTCCTCTCTTTCTTTTCCCTTTGGGGATGGGGGAAATGAACCTCAATGCTCTCTGTCTAATAGGGGGTCAGAATGGCTGCTACATTTTGCTGACCTACAAAAACTATGCCCAAAGCTAAAAATCCTGTCCTCCAGTTCCCATGCCCAACTGAGTGGCCACTGAGGCAGCCAGCAGTGTCAGCTTCTTGTGGAAGTGAGAAAGTTGAGGCAGATGTGGCTTAGGAGGTGGGCTGGGCTTGGGGGAGGGAGAAAAGGAAGGGGAGGAAGATAGAGCCTCATGAACCTCCCTGGCTCCAGCCTCACCAGGGGCACTGCCCTGTGTCAATGGATTTCAGTGTTTGTTACAAAATACAAAGATCTCAACTCCCTTCCAACTTCTCCTAGCAACATCTTTGTCCTTAGAACCATTCCCCTCCTCCCCTGGCATCAGAACCAGCTATGCTGGCATCAGAGGCCCTGGGGGCCCTGGGGGCCCTCTCCCCTCCCTGGGGCTTTCCTGGTTCCTGGCTTTTTGAGCCCTGGCACTTTCCCTGGTCTTGCCAGCACCTCTCCTACCCAGCTGACCTTTCTAGTGACTTTTCTCTCCTGTCTCTTCCCTCCCCCCTCCCTGGGCTCACTCACTCTATATCTCTGGGTATCAAGAACTTAATCTGACTGTACCTCCTGTACCTTTTCAGCGTGGCTTTGACTCTGACCTTTTCATTTACCACCCCCCTGCCTTCCCTCCCTCCAGCCTTCAGCTGAGGATATGACATCTTGAGAGGGCTATCACTCTCTGAATGCCACCCCTCCCTTTCCTAAAATACTCATGCTCCTCAGTCTCAATTCTACCAAGCAGAAGAAGGAGCTACTGATCATTATGGGGTTGGGAAGGGTGCTCCAGGGAGTAAGGGCTGGTTTCTCTGGGGGGTGGGGAGGAGGTATTAAAAGTAAAGAAAATGGCCTCATGGAGTAGGGGTCGGGAAGCAGGTTGGCAGAAAAGGGATATCCACATGCCACATCCTGGCACATGCAGAGTTAAAGGGGATGAAAGGGAGCAGGCCTCTTGGTTAAAGAGGGCCCTCTCCAAAAGCTAGGAGTGTTCTCAGAGAAAGGAATGCCTGCCCACATTGCCTCAAGAGTGTCTAACCCAGGGCCCAGGGAAATGAATGAAATACCCATACCTATTTCTCAAGACAGGTTAACAAAAAGGAGTAAAGAAGAAGAGGGGCTTAAGTGAAGGAAAGAGAATGGGGAGGAGAAGAGGGAGAGAGAGAGAGGAGAGGAGTATTCTTGGCCCTAGCCTTGGCCAAGGATCAGGTGGCAGCAGCAGGAATGTTTGCAGGTCAGCAGCCTGGGTACTGGGCTATTAATAGTCTGGGGCTCTGTCCAGTCAGCAGAGGGGCCACTAGTCAGTGAATGGCACATTGTGGTCTACTAACAAGAAAATGGCAGCTCTATAGTCCACCTTCCCCAAATCAGGGACTAAATATCTCTGAAACCACTCCTCCAACCACTGTCAGGCAGTAGGAACCATGGCTTTTAGGAAGTCTTGTGTAGCAATGAAGGGCTACCAAGCCCCTGGATAACTGATATGGGAGATAGGATTACTAGAGGATCAGGGTCAGCCTTCCAGGCCTTCCTGAGTGGTACTGTCATACTACTCTCCCTCCCCAGGAAGCTGAGTTGGGGGAAAGACCAGAGAACCCACTCCTACCCCTACCCCCTCACTTAGAAATAGGTCTAAAATTCAGTAATATGATTTACTGACACTGAACAGATTCCTAACTTTAACGTGAGTCCTTCAAGTCAAACATCTTTGTTTCTACAATAAAGTCAGATTCTTTTCTGAACTGAGTTTGTGCGTGTGTATGTGTGTATGTGTGTGTGTGACACTACTCTTCACTTCCCTCCCCCCAACCCTTATTTTTCTTCATGGTGAGGAGAATTCCGTTTTTACTGTTTTGACAACATCAAATTTGTCATTCATCCCCAGAGCCTCTTGCCCTCTTGTTATTCTAGTGATTGTTCTGTGCAGTGGAAAGAATGGTGGATTTGGACTCAGAGGACCTGGGTTCAACTCACCTTCCTTGTACCTCTTTCCTAGGTAACTAAGTAGTCCAGTGAATAGAGTTAAGGGGAACCTGAATTCAAACCACCCTGGAACATTTCCCAGCTGCATGACCTTAGGCAAGTTACTTAATGGGGGCCTGCTTCAGTTTTCCCCATCTGTAAAGCAGGGATAAAAATAGCACCTATATCCCAGGGTTGCGTTAGGATAAAGGCAAATCATATTTGCAAACCTTAATGAACATTGTTATTATTATCTGCAAACTGAGAGGTTTGGGCTAGATTGCTTTTGGCTTTAAATCTTTGGCCATATTAGAGCTTTGGAAACAAGCCTGGAGAGTCTGGCCAGGCTCACACCACTGGTTCATTCTGGGGCCAGAACTCAGGTCTTCAATCTCCAGGTCCACAGTTTCTTCCTATCACTGCTTCTCTAGATACTCATTATGATTCTTCCAAAAAAAATACCCAGGGCTTTAGGAATCTGTGGCAGCTTTAAAACTAGGGAAACAATAGACTACTTTTGGCTTTCCAATTCCCACTTGGCACATGACCACTGTCAAACTTGGCTGTATTTCTCTGCAGGGTCCAGGTGAGCACCTTACTTACTCACCATAGGTCACCCTTCTTTGGCATTCATTCTTCTGGGAAAGTGCAGGAAGAAGCACCAGGAGGCGCACTGACGGCTTCAAATCAAATCTTTCCAGAAAGGGATCTGCCCGACGACCAGTGACACCACTAGATCATGCGTGCTTGGGATTGGCCTATCGATTACAGCACTCTCTGACCTCAGCGTCAGGGAGTCCTAATGAGGAATGACTACAAAGCCCAGGATTCTGTGCGTTCAAACTGCTCCTTGGAGACTTTTACGGCGCCAATGATTGGCCCGGCGAGCCGGAAATTCATCGGATCCAGCCGGCGTTGCAGCAGATATTCCTCCTCAGAGGGCGGAAGTATACTCTAGCCGGCTTCGGGAAGTTAGACCCCTCCCTCCCTACTGAGGCCGGAAGTTAGTTCGGGAGGGTAAGAATCCATTTCCGCCCTAACGCTTCTGTTTGGGTGCCTTGCTTAGAGTTCAAGGCCTCGAGTTCCCCTCCCTCGACTCTCGCTGTTGCATCTTTATGGTTCCGGTCCCACCTTCCCTTGGGGCCGGAAGTGGCGCAGCGGCGAAGGTTGAGCGAGTCGAAGGACTTAAGAAGGCTGCGGTCTTAGCTGTGAACGCCAGGTACGGGGGAGGATGTGTGGGGCGGGAGAGGCAAGGCCGGGGAGGGGTGGTGGGGCCGAGTCTGGGCTCCCGAGCTCACGCGTGTCTCCTCGGATCTCAGTCCCCAAAAGCGCTAAAAGACCTGGTAACTTCCCAGACCTTGGGAAAGGGTGGAGCAAAGGTTGGAGAGGGAGGCCGGCCCGCGCGGCCTGAGGGTCGGGGCCGGGGGCACGACCGCTGGGTGTCTAGTGGGCAGGCGCGGAAGCTGAGCGGCCCTCCCAGCGGCGTGGTCGGCCTCCCCTTGCCGGCCTGTGCTTTGGCTGCATCGGCCAGCGCGGGTCGGCTTCCAAGAGGCCCGAGCAGAGACCACCTCTTGAGTCCTGGTTTTCCTAATGCGCGATCTCTGCATCCCTGTACTTCTCTGCTTCTGCTCACAGTCCCTTATCGAGCAGGTCTTGGGGCCATCTGAAGACCCTTAATTTTCTTAGTCTGGTTTTTAAGGCCTAATGCTTCAATCAGACTCAAGTCACGGTACCCCTGCTCCCCTCCTCTAATACTTGTAGACTTGTTATCCTGCCTTTGTATAGAATATTCCCTTTGCTTTGACCCTACTCCAACTATGCTCCTTTTCCTCCCTTTCCCGTCTTGTCTATTCAGTAAACTTTTTTTTAAGCGCCTACTGTGTGGCAGGCACTGTGCTAAGCCCTAGGCATACAAAAAGAGGCAAAAGACAGCCCCTGTCCTCAAGAAGCTTACATTGTAGTGGGGGAGACAACATGCAAACAAATCTTTACAAACCAAACTATATACAGGATAAATAGGAAATCATCAAGAGAGGGAAAGCACTAGAATTAAGAGGAGTTAGAAAAAGATTCTTGTAGAAGGTGGGATTTTAGTTAGGACTTAAAGGAAGCCAGTCAAAATCCTAGTCATCTTTCATTGCGCAGAGCTAGTTCTTACTTGAAGTATTCTGGGGCACCCTCCCAGATGATCATTGAACTCTTCTTCCTCTGAACTTCCTCTTCTGAGTCCATCTGTCTTATAGCACTTATTCAAATACTGAAATGGATCTGTGATTTATGTCAGTCAGTTAGCATTTATTAAGGCCTACTCTATGCCTGGTGGCCCTGTGCTAAGTACTGGGAATATAAAGAGAGGCAACGCCCAACCCAACCCCAAAAAGAAATAAAGAAAAACAGTTGCTGGCAAGGAGTTCACATGATTTTGGATAATCCCTACAAAGATGTAGATGTCAGCCCATCTGTTTCTCCTCATCTTTTGTTCATATTCTGAATTTATCACGAGGGGTTCACTCTACTTAATGGAGGCCTTTCTCAGTGTCCCCTGACGTCTGTAGTGTGAGTATAGCTCTCAAGTTATCTACTTGTTACTTCTTGCCATCTGACCAACCCATCTCTTCTTTCCCTCATAATTTCCCCATGTCCTTTTTTGCATATAGCACTTATACATTTTTAAAAATTCTGTGTCTTATCTTTCCTTTGGGGATAGGGCTTTGTTTTATTTATTCACAGTGCTCAACAAAGTGCCTTGCTATAAAACGTTTTTGTTAAAGGAAAGTTCTTTGGACTTTGCCTGGATTAACAAGGCAAAACTGTGGACAAAGAGAATTACAAAGAGCTTATTAAAAGTATGTCAAGGCAGCAAAACATTGACAGGCTAATCACTAGAGATCAGCAAGAGAATCAAGGTGGAGCCTGATTTTATTGATTACGTTAATAAAGACAATTGGATAGGACCATCTCAGTAAAAGGAGTTGGTCCATTGCATTGTAGCACCTCCCTAATTGCCAATATCTGCAGTCTACTTGTTGTTTAACAGATGTCCTGGTAGGTAATAAGTAGCAGATAACACAAAAGCTACAGACTGAGTGAGCCACCCCCAACACATTGACAAACTGGTCTTGGAACAATGGGTCACTAACTTAGCATAACTTTTAACAATTCCCCTGTTTGGTGTTAACTGTACATATGGCAATGACTGAACAACAAAACAAAATATACATATATGCTTCCACACCACATTTGGTTTTATATCACTCCTTAATCCTCAGTTGTATCATCCTAATCTCTGCTGTGTGTGCTAAATTAATAGCTATAAGCCAGGGGATTTAAGCTCACAACAGAAAATAAATGTACTGTGGCCATGAGTGTCACAAATAATGATCCTGTGTTTCCATCAATGTCACAGAGTTGAATTAACTTAGATAACAGAGTCATAATCTCATGTATCCCCCAGTGAGACAAACTTTGTTAAATAGACCCTGTATGTAAATTAAGGCCTATTGCAGATCAGGCCATTTAGAGGGCATAATAATTTTAGAGAGATTTACAAATCAGTAAAGTCACCAAGAAAACTCAGTAAACAGAAATACCATGAAACAGAAGACCAAAGTATATGATAATGATAACATCAATGTTCCTTGTAACGTGGTAACCCACTCCTAGTGTTCAGTTAATCAGCACATTTCATCTTGAGTCCCAGATGTCTCCTCCAGTTGTCTGGTCCCTAAAAATGTCTTCCCTTGGATATTCTGGAATAGGCCTTGGTCTCATAACAGCTCTGGAGTGGTCTTCTTTCAGTGGATATTCTTCCCTGATTCCAAGTCACTTGCAGAGATTCCTAATTACTTCTACGAAATCTGTTAGTAACAAGACTTAATACAACTTAGTATAACTTCTTAAGTTTGCTTTTTTTAATAACTAGGTCATGTGGTGAAAACTAGTTCAAACCTTACGATTCTGGTCTTAATTGACAATAGAACCATAATAAGAACATCAAATTAGGAATGTTTCTGTCATCTTTAGTGAAATTTTACATGTAAAATTCTGAACCCAATTTTTAGAACTTATTTTTATAACATTCTCAAAGCTTGTGTGTCCTGTTAGAATAATTTACATTTGACATATAATTATCTGATCTTGTTGCTTTCTTGGAATTTCATTTCACTCCTGCTGATTTAGGAGGAAGAGATACTTTAAGGATTTAATTCTGTACATGAATACATAGCTACCAGCACTGATGCTTTTTCTCCAGGTTCAACAGGTACACAAATGAATTTGGTTAAAAGCTTCTTAATAGCAAACAACAAAAGACTTGAGATGTGTAAATATACTTGGGATATGTAAATATACTAAATAATGCCAAATTGTATACAGAGAATAGTTTATATGAAACAAATTGTCTGTAGTAAAATATTCAGTCATTTAACCATGTTCAAGTGGAATAGATATTACACAAACATAGACTAGTGCTCATAGAAGCCCTTTAAGCAAAGGGGACATTTTTAAGGTGACTCTTGAGTAGTTTTGCATTTCAGAACATGCTTTATATATGAATCTTAATTGTATATTAAATAACAAACCTAAGTAAAATGAGTTTCCCTACAAGGTAGTTCATAAATTATTCTCCACCAAATTAACTGATTTCATGGAAACTCTATTCCTTAAAAACAAAAATAGAAGAGTTTTCAGACTTTAACCTTGTGAGGTTAAATTTGTGAATTAATAGATTAATATCTTTATTTCATAAGCTTCTTAATCATTGTCTAATTATTCCCATATCATTCTGAAAGAATGAAATACTTCAGGGACTTAATCTTATACATAGGACAAGTCCAAGCACTAATTTAACTCTTGTTTAGGATAGAGGAAGAATAATGAACATGGTGTAATAGCATTAAAGCTGGTCCTCCAGGCCCAAGGGCACAGAATGATAAGTATATGAGGATAAAACATCCTTAACTCTTTTTGATTTCAGCTAAGAGTCAGAGTTAAGTTTTAGGAACAGCTGATCATACAGCAAAATTCCACCTCATTTACAGGGTATTATAGTTAGTCTCAGAATTATTCAAAGGGAAGTAACAACATAGGGAAACTTTAGTCGGGATGATCCTACCTTCAGCTATGCCAAAGTTGTCCCCGTGATCTTTCCCAGACACACATATCTACCTGTAGCAATTTTCAGACTGCACTCCTTCTGGGCAGCACATGGCATCCCCCTTGAATGGTGGACTTTCGGTCTCATGACAGTACAGGCAATCATATCTGAAATCAGAACTTAGATTGATATCAGATTACAATCCTATGAGATATTACTTCAAATAGCAAGTTTCACTAATCACAGCTTAGGGCTAAGGTATTTTTTTTTATTTTTTATTTTCACGTTAGTCATGTTGTAAGGAAGAATTAGAACTAATAGGAGGAACTACTAGAAAGAAGAAACAAAACAAAACAGAGGGAAAAAATAGCAAATAGTATGCTACAATCTGCATTCAAACTCCGTAGTTTTTTCTTTGGGTGTGGATAGCATTTTCCATCACGAGACCTTTGGAGATGTCTTAGGTCCTTGTATTGCTGGGTAGGGCTAAGTTTATTAAAGTTAGTCCTCACACAACGTAGCTGTTACTGTGTACAACATTCTCCTGGTTCTGCTCACTTCATTCAGCATCAGTCCATACAAGTCTTTCCAGGTTTTTCTGAAATCTGCCTGCTCATCATTTCTTATAGCACAGTAGTATTCCATTATATTCATGTACCACAACTTGTTCAGCCATTCCCCAGTTGATGGGCATCCCCTCAGTTTCCAATTCTTTGCCACCACAAAAAGAGCTGCTATAAATATTTTTGTACATGTGGGTCCTTTTCCCATTTTTATAATCTCTTTGGAATATAGCCCTAGAAGTGCTATTGCTGGGTCAAAGGATATGCACATTTTTGTAGCCCTTTGGGTATAGTTCCAAATTGATCTCCAAAATGGTTGGGTCATTTCACAACTCCACCAACAATGCATTACTGTCCCAATTTTCCCACATCTTCTCCAACATTTATCATTTAAGTTATTATTTCTTTCATGGTATTACAATAGCAAAAGTTTACCAAGCTTTAAAAAGAAAAATTCACGTCCTTTCCTTATTTTTCTTCTAGCTTAATTTAAACTCATCCTGGTGTAAAAATCAGTCATTAGAAATCAAACAATTATATTCTGGAATTCCACACAGATAGTTAATGTATAATTTATTGAAAACCCAGGAAAAAAATTGGCCAGTTGCTGTAAGCCTCCAGACTAGCAGATATCCATCTCTTAAAAGTATTGTATGGCAACACCCCTTATGGCAAAAATAAATCTTTTTTAGACTAGCTTTTTTTTTTGAGACCAAATTGGCTCAAGATACATCTTCAGTATATACCATTCCAGGTATAACTTCATAACCTTCTCAAGTGATGGGCAAATACCCTCAGAGGAAACTCTTTAAGCAGGCTTGAAAATTTCACCCTCATTTTTGCAAGGAGTGGAAAAGGGGGTCCCATTTTTTCAGTAAACTAATTCATTGCTTAGGAATTTTACAAAATTAGCAAGCTTTTTCACAGAACTGAGAAGCGCTTATTATACTGTCCAAGCAGATGATCTCAGGAAACCTTGTAACTTTGTGAATAAGAAGATTTTACAAGATCTTTGTACATTTTCCCTCACAGTAATTCTCAGTTTTCCCTTTTAAAATATACGCATCTTGGGGCAGCTAGGTGGCTCAGTGGGTAGAGCACCGGCCCCGAAGTCAGGAGGACCTGAATTCAAATCTGGCCTCAGACCAAACACTTGACACTTACTAGCTGTGTGACCCTGGGCAAGTCACTTACCCCCAATTGCCTAAAAGTAAAAAAAAATAAAAATAAAATATACCCATCTTAAATACTTGATAGGTTTTAACATTATGACAATAACCCCATGTAACTTAATCAGTAATTTCATAATTTTAATAAGTGATAACCAAATAATTTTTGCTGAAACTTCCTTTTAATTATAGGCAAACTGGAAGTTTCTAGTTTCTTAAATTTCAGTATTTTTTTTTAATTTCAGTATTTCAGAATATTGTACAACACATGGCCAGTGGGGCTGAATAGATAAGGTTTTTTTTTAACATTTTTGCCACCTTCTTTTAACAGTTCAGTTCATAATCTAACAACATCCAAATTAAAAAAGGAGCTGCTTTTTCAGCAGCATACTTGATATGATGATTTACAAAATCTCACAATGTAAGAAGATTTAGAAACATTATAGCAACATAGACACATTATGGATTTCAAACATGAAACAAAACCAATTACAGTCTGGTCACCTCAATTCAGTTGAGTGAATTTCCAGATTAACTTACCTGGAAAATCATTCATCATTCACCTTTGGCATTTTATGCTAATCATATCCAAAACTCTGTATAAAGTTATCCATTATGGAAATAATAAGAAGAACAATAGTTAATCATTCATATAGTCACTATAGTACTTGCCATATGCCAGCATTTCACAATCTTGTGATTCTCACAACAACCCCTGGGAGGTAGATGCTATTTTATTTTCTCCTTTACAGATCAGGAAAACAAGGTAAACAGAGGTGAATTCATACAGTTAATCAGTGTCTAAGACTGGAGCTTTTTGACTCAGGTTTTCTTGTTCTATGAAATTTCTAGTGTTTTTCATGCTTTAATGCCAAATAACAAATGTATGTTTTTCATTTGGTTCTATTTACCACAATTATCCTAATAGGCGAACACAGACTACATTCTGGTTTATTTTCAGGACCAACTTCGACCAAAATCTGGATTAATAATCACTTATGTTAACATTTAAATCTCCATTTATCTAAGAGCAATTTATGGTTAGCCCTTCAAAAAGAGAGTTCATTATTATCAATAAACTCATTTTTAGAGACACATGGGGCACTCCTAGTATAACCTTGTGTCTGTTTCCTTTCAAACACCCAAAGAGCCTGATTTCGGGGCACTAGTCCTAAAGTCAGGAGGACCTGAGTTCAAATGCGGCCTCAGACACATAACACTTACTAGCTGTGTGACCTGGGCAAGTCACTTAACCCCATTGCCTAAAACAACAAAAACAAACAAAAAAAACCAAAGAGCCTGATTTAATTCCATTTATGTTCCTGATATAGTCCCTGCCCTTTCTTATCTGTTCTGAAGGTTCTTCAGATAAGGAATGGCCCTATTATTCCCATGCCCCAGCTTTGGAGCCAGTGAATTTCAAACTGTATATCATAAAGAATAACCACATAAGGTTTTCCATCTCCTTCTTAACTGAATGAGATCCAGCGCTTCCTCACTTCTGTTTCCAAATCTCCCAGACCCCTTTACTCAGAGAAAATCAGAGGTAGGACTTGAACCCAGGTCTTCATGATTTAAGATGAGAATATTCCCATTTACCTATGTGGAAACAAGTTCAGAAAGTTTAGAAGGGTCGTTACCTGTTAAAGGTCATACAGCTAATAAAGTGGCCAAGCTGGGACAGAATAAATCTAGTCTTCTTAGCCCATTTATTGCTACAAGATTTCAGAGGGAGGAGTGGTCACCTTTATCTGGGATAGTCAGGATCTCACAGAAGGTGGCTTGAGCTGGGTTGTGAAGGGATGGTAGGAATAGGCAGTCCTTCCAGGTAGTGGGGAACAGAAAGCTAGGGATTTGATGATTATCTTCAGAGAGCATTGAATACACCAGTTGAGCCAGAGTACTGGATTCCTTTGGGGAAAATAGTAATTAGGTGGCCTTCATAATCTAGGCAATAGGAAACAGCACAGTGGATGGAGCACTGGACTTGGTGTCAGAAAGATCTGAAGTGAATACTTCATGGACACGTACTAGTCGTGGGATCCTAAATGTCTCTCAATAATGTAACCACCTTACAAGATTGTTATGAAGAACAAGTGATATATGTAAAGTGCTTTGCAGACCTTGAAGTTCTGTGTATAAAATGTTAGCTATTATCAGTAATAATAAATAGGAGGTAAGGTGGCAAGTGTAGATTTTTGAGAAGCTTGGTTACAAATGATAGAAAGTATCTTGTGTTGGAAAGGAACTTAAAAAATCATCTGGATTCAGTTCAATGAAACATTTATTAAGCCTTTACTATGTGTAGAGCATTCTGCTAGGTACTATGCTTCAAAGACAAAAAAATGAAAGAGTCCAGCATCTGCTAGACCATGTCCAGTGACATGAAAATCACTACCTCATGGGGTTGCCTATTCTATTTTTGGACAGCTCTAATTATTGTATTCTTTTTTATGTTGAACTGAAAACTGCTCCTCTGTAATATCTACCCACTATTCCTAGATCCACCATCTGGACCCTCACATAATGTTTAGTTCTATTTGGACTTGCAAAACACAGACAGATGAATTAATTCAGGCTTCTTGCCCCTAAAAATCTCTGTGATTTTGAGTCTTCTGAGATTGAGATTCTCTTCTGAGATATTTCACAAGCATATAGCATCATCAGAACACTGGACATTTAAATTGTGCCCCTCTGCAACTTCTGTTCCTTGCTCCTAGTTCTACCTTTTGATGAAAGGGCCAAGCAAAATAAATTTAATCCTGTTTCTATGTAACAGCCCTTCCAATACATGGCTTTCTTAAATTTCCTCCAGTCTAAAATTTGCAGTTCCTTCAAACTAATCTTTGTGTGGTATGATTCTCTTACCATCCTGCTTGCCTTTTTTGTGGAGGTGTGAGGTTTGTCTGTGGTATTCTTAAAGCAGGAACTGAGGAGGACAAAAACAAAATGCTCAAGAGCCAAGAATAGGCAGGCCTTTGGAGCCTCTTAAATGTATACCCTTATCCTTAATCTGTCTGTCACAGTATGCAGTTTATAAGGTGATCTCTGTAAAAAAGGCTGAGCGTTATAGTGTAAACTCTACTAAGTTGAACTAAATCTTTGTTCAGGGAGTCACTTTTCACTTAGTGGTTCCCCTGTGTAGCTTTGAATAAACTTAGTATTTCCTTTTCATCTGGTCTCTGAAGTTACCGACCTCCAGTTTATGGACCCAACTAGTGGGTGTTACTCTCCCTGGGCTCTTCAAGACCCTAGCTTGAGAAATCTCCCAACAATTTGGTGTCAGAAGTAAGATAACTGGAACTTCTTTGGGGACCCTTGAGACCAGTAGCACAGGTGAATTATCAGGGATGCCACTAAGGTAAGACTTCTTACCCTTCACCACACTTTCCTGTGCTGTCCCAGTCCTCTTAATTCCTGAAGGTGGTAAGAGTCATTTTTCTTTTTCTCTGAAAGTCATGCCTTCTTGAGACCTTTTGGAAACTTTAACAAAAAGGGTGAATGTAGGGTTTTCTCTATGGACTCATGATCTACTTAGCACAGCTAGTATTAGTCTGTGTGACAAAGAAAGCCTAGATACCTGGGAATATTCTGAGGAAAGACTTTCAAGGAAAATAAATCTTCCTGAGAGTGATGACTGTGGTAGACATACTCCCTCTTTTCTATGGATAGACTCAACCAGCAGTAATCAACAGAGTAAAATCACCAGTGGGATTATAGTGGAACAAATGGCAGTCAATAAATAAATAATTTCTAGCCAGCCTTGATAGTTACCTGTAGGATTATCTCTAAAACATTTCATCTTTCTCTTGTCAAGTGGAATGGGTATAGCATGGATGATCCCAGTTGGCAGTGGCCAAATGCAAGATCATTTGACTCAGATAATTGACTTATTTACAGAGCTTTTTAGAAGATTCTGACCCAAAACATATTGGTGGGTTTTTTTTTTGAGAAATCAGATATGTTTTAAAAGAAGAAGAAAGCATTTGCTAGCTAGGAAGATTCCCTGACAAAAACAGAAAGCAAACTTCTGGAGTTGTAGCAAAAACTGCTAGCGTTCCAGAAACTTCCATTCTAAACTGAGCCAACCACTCTTAACCTTTCCCAGAAATTCTTACTTCCCTATGCCCCCCCTACCCCTTTTGACCAGCTCTTTTATATTCCTCTTTTCCCTTTCTGATTCCCCCTGTAAAAGATGCCTGAAAGGGAATCACTCTTTTCATTGAATTTCTTCTTTAACAAAGTATTTTGTGCTATGTCACTTCCCCTTGTAATGTCCCTAATCCTCCTAGTCAAGAAAGAAGGAAAAGTTGACCAAGATGGGCACCCTATATAACCACTTTGACTAAGATTTCTGTCTTATCAACTTCTTTGTAATTTCTCCCCACTTCGTTGTTCCCAACCCTGTTACCATACTTTACTCTCTTTTGCAACCTGGTTGATGTTGTTCACTTTTCCTTTTCCTCCATTTTGCTCTACCCAAATTCCCAATTCCTTTTTGTCAAGGGACATCAGCTTACCTGGAATTGAATTTCACAGGGTAATCCCCTTCCCTGTTTTCCCGAATATTAAAGGAAGACTTCCCTTGTGGATCTACCTTTGTCTGATGTGTTTATAACTTACTACTTTGAGTCAAAGCCAGGAAAATTTTCTCATAATTCGCTCTTTATTCACTTCATTTGCCCAGCAAGGCAATAAAATGTCAAAATCCAAGTTCCGGTTTGCCCAAGGAACTTATTAGGTCATGAGATTTCCCACCACTCCTGCCACCTTGGGTCAGGCCCACTTAATCACTCTCCTGTCTATTCCCGTGCCAGTAACTAAATGACAAATTGAGAAATTCTTAGGATCCTGTCTGTTGCAGGCAGTGGATCCAATAATTTGTAGTCATGGCAAAGCCTTTCTGTTCCTTGCTCCTGACCCCACGCAGAGACATGAGAGAACATGAAGTGCTTTTTTCTTTCATCCAGTATGTGAACTCTTCACCTCTAGATTTAGGTCTCCTAGACTTTGACACATCCATCACCTTCTTTTGTCACGAAGACTTGGGAGTTGTGGCAGCTGTAATGTGCTAACCTCTAGAACTTGAGATGTGGACCATTGCCTTTTTCTTCTAACACTTTGTTGCTGCAGCTCAGATTTAAGCCCTGCATCAGAGCAGTGGCTGTGGCTATCTTTATGATAGCCAAATAGACCTTTCTGACACCTCCTTTTTGTTCCCAATGCCATTTTTCCTATTCCATGCTTATCATACACAATATCTTTTGATCCAAAAACCATCTGCGAAAAACCCTTCCGTCACTCACTCAGCAACCATGTTATCTTTTTCCCTAAAGGAGAGACTCACTCCATACTCCATGACTGCCTCCAGATTTTTCATTTATCTGTGAAACCATGCAAAAAATTATTCTCCTGCCCAGTGCTGCCTTTTTTCTTTTCTGTAATGGATCATTTAAGTAAGCCCCAGACTGGTGGTATCTACCTGTGTTGTATCCACACTAATCCATTGTTTGTGGAGTTATGAACTAGTCTGAAAAGTATTTTGAAACTGTGCCCGAAAAGCTATTATGTGTATATTCTTTGACCTAGTGATACTGTTACTAGGTCCATATCCTAAAGAGATCAAAGAGGAAAATATGTACAAAAATATTTATAACAGTTCCCCACCAAATGATATATACTAGCGGCATACCTAGTGTCTGTATGGGGCTAAATGAAAAACACTGTACTTCCATTATATCCTGTGTAAGGTCCTGTTAGCTTTTTTGAAGGCCACATCTAGAAGGAAAGAGGTAAGCTCATAGTAGGAGTTTTTAGCAAGGTTCATAGAAAGGAGCCGATGGAAAGGGATTCATTGAAAAGTGAAGAAATGATAACTGATGGAAAAGGATCCCAAAGGGTATGGGAAAGAGGATCAAGACTAGTAATTATTCGGTCCTACATTAGCCTTCTCTTTTTCAGGTTGAATAATTTATCATAGACCTAATCAGGAGAGGGTTCTTGTGTAATTGTTTGATCTTTGTATCTTCTCCCAGGCCCTAGCACAGGAAGTTCTTTAAAATAAATTTTTTTTGCATTACCTACATTCCTTTTCTCCCCACCCCCACCATCCAGAGAGCCATCCCTTATAAATATTTTTTAGAAGAGAGAAAAAAACTTTCAGCAAAACTAACCCAAGACATTTTTTAAAAAGTCTGACATACCCAGTTCCACATCCAAAGTCCTCAGCTTCTATAATAGTACTCTGAAGGGCATTCTCATAAATCTTCTGACGCCAAGTTTGGTCATTATAATTTCACAGCATTCAGTTTTGATTGTTTTGTTGTTCTTTCTGGGTATATTGTTGTAATCTTTGTGCATGTGGTTTTCCTAGTTTTGCTTATTTCACTTTGCATTGCTTCATGTAAGGCTTCTCATGTGTCTCTGTATCGATCATCTTTATCATTTATTATAGCACAGTGATACTGTTACATTAATGTACCAGAACTTGTTTAGTCATTTTTGAATAATAATAATATGCTTTGCTTCAAGTCTTTGTTAAACACAGAGCTCAACTGTAAATAGTTTGGTATGTATTTGGACCTATGTTTTTATTATTAACATCCCTGGAGTATTATGTGCCTGAAAGTGAAATCTCTAGGTCAGAAGGTATAGCCATTTTAGTCACTCCTGATTCCAAGTTGTTTTCTAGAATTGTGGAGTAAGTTCACAGCTCTACCGTAATGCATTAGTATGACTTTCCATAACTCCTCTGACTTTGATGGTTCTCATCTTTTGTTATTTTTGGCAGTTTGCTAGGTGGGAGTGAGGTGAAATCTCAAGGCTCTTTTGATTTGCTTTCTTTTTGTTTTGTTTTTTAAATAGATTTATGTTGATCTTTTGTTTTTATACCATCTAGATTTCCTTTTTTACCCCTTCCACGACACCTCCTCAGAGCATGCCTTTTAACAAAGAATTTCTTAAAAATTAAGAGTTTTTTGTTTTTTGTTTTTTGCTTTTTTTTTTTTGGTGAGGCAATCCAGGTTAAGTGACTTGCCCTTATTAAGGCTCACATAGCTAGTAAGTGTTACATGTCTGAGGCAGGATTTGAGCTCAGGTTCTCCTGACTCCAAGGCTGGAGCTCTATCCACTGCGCCACCTGGATGTCCCAAAAATAAGTTTTCATTAATGTCTTTATATATTGATTTTTTTCCCCCCCAATTTTCCTCGGTATCCCTCCTGCTCCCAGAGAGCCATCCCATATAAGAAACAATATTTTTAAAGACAAAAAGAGAGAAAAATTAGCCTAATCAATACATAGAAAAGTCTGAAAATAGGTGTGCTGTACCACACTTGTGGAATTCATGTCTCTTTAATTTTTTTTTCAAGGCAGTCAGGGTTAAGGGACTTGCCCAGGGTCACGACAGTATCAAGTGTCTGAGGCTGGATTTTAACTCAGGTCTTCCTGATTCCAGGGAGGTGTTCTATCCATTTTGCCACCTAGCAGCCCCACCCATCTCTTTAAAAGGGGAGTGTGGGAGTATCTTCCCATATCTCTTCTTTGGAACCATCTTGATTCTTTATTATTTTGCAGTGTTCACTTTTGATTTTTGTGTGTGTGTGTGTATGTGTGTGTGTGTGTGTGTAGTTCTTTCAACTATATGTTGTATGTAGTGGACTACACAATAGGTGCTGTGTATTTTGCTTTCTTGGCTCTGCCTGCAAGGAATTTAAACAGTAAAAAGAGAAAGAGGGGAAAAATTCAGCAGAACTGATCAGTACATCAAAAAAAATCTGATATTGTATTCAGTATTTCATATCTGTGGACTTCCTCAGCTTTGCAAAGAAGTGAAGGAAAATGTTGAGGCCCGGCTTGTTCTTTGTGGTTTTTCAGCATTCATGTTTTGATTGTTTTGTTGTTCTTTCTGTTTACCTGGATATGTGTATTATTTGCTTGGCTCTCCTTGCTTTGTATCAGTTCATTTAAATCTGTGCTTCTTTATATTTATAATCATTGCTTCTTATAGCACAGTAATTCTCCATTATATTCACACTTTTTCTATCCGTTTCCTAATTAATAGATATCTAGTTTGTTTCTGTTTTTTTGCTCCCGCAAAAAGTGCTGCTATAAACATGTTGACGTATATAAAATTTTTTGGTCAGTGACCTCCTCGGGGTATACACCCAACAGTGGCAGTTTTAACTCCTGTATTTGCATAATTCCAGATTGCTTTCCGGAGAGGTTATACCAGTCATAGTTCCATCAGCCATGTAGTAGTGTGCCTATTTTTCCACTTCTCCAGCATTGACTATTCCCGTCTTTTCTCATCTTTGTCAGTTTGCTGAGTGTGAGTTGGAACCCCAGTGTTATTGATGTATGTTTTTTGCATCATTAGTGATTTAGAGCATTCTTTCCTATCCTGTTAATAATTGGCAATTCTTTTGAGAACTGTTCATGTCCTTTGACCACGTACGTATGAGGGAATAACCTGTCAGACCTTCTTAGTTGTGTGTATATCTTGGATATCAGAACCTTCTTGGAGATATTGGAAACAAAGGTTTTTTCCCCCCATTCAGCACTACCTTTCTTATTATAGTTGCATTAATTTTTGTCCATGCTAAAGCTGTTAGATTCATGTAATCAAAATTGTCGAATCACCTTTGTCCCTCATTTGATTATTCACCTCAGAAAGATAACTCAACCTGCTTGTCATTGCTATTATTAATTAAAAAAAAAACTTTCTCACCAAACTTAATAAATGTTGAAGTGAATGAACAATCTGTTGTTCCTTTTTCAGAATGTATTTCCTTCCTAAAGTTGGTGGCAGGGCTCAGCATGATTGGTACAGGAGGGAACAGAGAACTTAAGCTCTGTTGAGCCTGCTGTTGTTCGCCAGGCCAGTACTGTGCTTGCACTGTTACTCATTCTCAGCCCGGGGTCTTCAGCCCCTAGGTGTCTGAAACATATTCAACCCTTCCCCATCTTACATTTCATTTGAACAGACATTAATTACATTACAGATAGGTGTTTATGATCTGTAAGTTGTTAGAGATATACAAGGGAGGAAGGGAGAGAGAGAAACACAGTTCCTGCCCTTGACAGATATGGTGGTCTCATATTTTCTCAGTCCTGATCCTTTTTGATCTCTGCTGCATTTGACACTGTTGACCTACTCCCTCCCCTCAGTATGTCCAAACTTGAATTCATTAGCTTTTCCTCCAAACCGTATTTCTGTCATTTTTCTTTCTTTCAGTCACTCTTCCACTTGTAACTTTGACATTATCCTCAACTCCTCACTCTTCCTCACCTCATATATCCACTCAGTTGCCAAATCTTGTTCCTTCTACCCCTACAGCATCTGTCCTCTCTGACACCCTCTGTCTCTTCACACAGCTGCCACCTTAGTTCCAGGCCCTTCCTCATCTCTTCTCAACTGGATTATTGCCATGGCCTCCCACTGGTCTCCCTGCCCCGACTCCCTCCCCAGCTCTCCTCCACACAGCTGCCAGTGAATTTTCATAAGCACAGATATGACCCTTCTAAATGACTCTGTTGCTTCTAGGATAACATATGAGCCCTTTTAAAGTCATTCACACCTTGTGTCTAATTTGTCTTTCCACCTGCGTTATACATGCTCCCCTTTCTTCACACTCTGATCCAGTCAGCTTGGTCTTCTCTCTGGTCCTCACACATGATACTCTCGTGCCCTGTCTCTGCCTTTGTTCTAGCCATCCCACAACTGGAGTGCACTCCTTCCTCACCTCTCTTTCACAGAATTGCTCCCTTTCTTCAAGCACACATTCCTTTCCTGATCCTGATGGTGCCTTCCTTTATTAACTATTTTGTATTTTATTTGTTCTATATTTATTTTTCGGGGTAAGGACTAGAATTGTGATTCTAGAGAACTCTCTGTATGGTGAAGGTTGGCAACTTCTCTGCAACTAAGAATCATGAGAGAATTATCTAGAGCACTGAGAGTTTAAGTGACTTTTCTAGGGTCACATGTGTCAGGCAGGACTTGAACCTAGGTCTTTATGGCTTCTAGGCCTGCTTTCTAGTCATTGTGCCTTGCTGTCTGTCATGCAAAGCTCTCAAGAATAGGGATTACATAATTTTTGTCTTTGTATCCTCAGTGGCTAGCACAGTGCCTGGCACGTGGTAGGTGTTTAGTGAATGCCTAAGAAGGGATTGAGGATGACTCAGGTGGTAAACCTGAGTGAATGACTAAAGGAGTGATGGTATCCTCATTGGAAATAGGGAAGTCTGAAGGAGTGATAGGGCTTTTTAGGGGGAAAGGAAGGAGAGATAATAAGATCAGTTTTGGACATATTGAGCTTGTGTGGCATCTCCAACAGATAGTTGATGTGTCCCCCAAGTGTAAGAGAAAGATTAGGGCTGCAGATAAAGTTTTGAAAGCCATCCAGAATTGAGATAACACTTCAAGCCATTGGAACCAGTGAGCTCTCCAAGACAGCACCTTTACAGGAGGGCACAGATTTGAGTTCTAGGTCTTGTAGTTGTGTTCCAGAGGTTCAGACGGGAAACTGGAATGCCTTTTCTTTAAAAAAAAGTGTTACAAAGGGTAGCTAAGTATAATTGAATGATTACAGTTCATATTATGAAGCATTTATTGGTAACATTCTATGTGTACAGCACTTTGGGCCCTCTTAATGTGATGCCACAGCCAGTGTTAATCTTTTATACGTATCTTCTACTGGCTATTTGATCTGTCATGAGTTCAGGGCATGCAGATTTAATTACTAGCCTTAGTCAAACAAAATTAAGAAAGTTAATCTCCTAAAAATAAAAAAAAAGATCAGGTCACATACCCTACACCAAGTGAAACAATTTTTGGATTCTATCTTTTTGGCTTTGTCCATACTCGTTAACGTGAATAATAATCAGTTGTCAACTTGTTCCTAATTTAGTTCTTGTTCATTCTGTTTTTTCTCAGTTATGTTTGCTTCTTTGTATTGGGAATTCCCAAAGGAAGTCTTTGTCTTCACTTCCTTATACCCATCTAAGTCTTTTTATATGGGAAATATATTGTGTACTGCTGGGATAATTCTAACTAGAACGGTGGTGAGCACTTGGGAGTATGTGTATCATATTCAATGGTTTGGATCTGAATCCAGTTTTTTTGCAGGGGGCAAAATGCCATCGGCTAAACAAGTAGCTGACTTTGGCTACAAGGCCTTCTCTGCCTCCATGATGTTGCTCACCGTGTACGGCAGCTTCCTGTGTGGTGCCCAGGCCTATCGCTACTTTCAGCATCGTGGTGTCCTGCGTCAGGCAGCTGAAGAACAAAAGACTCCAAACGTCCTACGGGACTGAAGAGATTGTTTTATCATAGAATACAGAGGCCTGTGGCCTGCTGTAGAACATCAGACATTATTTGCATGGAAGGGTAATTACCAGCCCTTGCTTGGGAGTCTCCCTGGCTTCCAGTCTTGGTCAAAGGAATGTATTGATGTGCTCCCTGCCTTGAGTTCTGAGTGATGATGGATCACAGTGGAGGGGTGACAGTGAAGGACATACAAAGACATTAAATATGGTTTGCCATTTCAAGCTCGTGGTATTTGTTTACTTGAGTTGGGGATTATTCTTTTTGATCAGGGCAGAAATCACATTTCTCAGCTTCCCATTGTCCTGGTCAGACTGTACTCCTAACATCCTTGAATTTGATTACCTATAAAGTAACATGAGCAGTTACCTACCTGAGAAATTTGGGTAGAGTTTATTTTTCACACACTGCTAAAGTGCATTGTGATTGCAAGAATCATCTATCCACCGGGCAGCTAGGTGGTGCAGTGGATAGAGCACTGGCCCTGGGTTCAGGAGGACCTGAGTTCAAATGTGGCCTCAGACACATAACACTTACTAGCTGTGACCCTGAGCAAGTCACTTAACCCCATTGCCTAGCCCAAAAAGAAAAAAAAATCATTTATCCATATGTCTACCCAAAGTATTAATCACTCTATAATATCCTTCCAGATGCTATCCATCCTCGGCTTCAACTCCTTTAGTACCTGGGAACTTGCTAAACAGCCCAATCCATCATCAGACTTCTCTGAGTGTTCCGAAATTCTTATGTAAAAACAAAATACACCACCTTGTAACTTCCGTACAGTTTTGCCTCCTGAAGCTTAATCCTTTCCTTTCATCTGGCAAAGAGTGATTATGCTTCCTTCCTCTCCCAGGTCTCTTTTGCTTAAACTTCAGTTCCTTCGACTGCTCCTTATGGTTTCCAAACTCCTCAGTTTGGTACTCCTTGTTGGTATTGTTAATAGGATCCAGAACTGAATACAGTACTCTGTAGTCTGATTGATACTAAACTCACTGAGTATATTAGCCTTTATGCTTTTTTCAAGTAGCTGTACTCAGAAGCAAACCTGTTAAGATTCCATTAGAAGCCTCAAGGAGAGGTTGATAACCCTACATGTAAAAGATATAGTTCCTTGGGATTCAGTGGGCTTTCAGATTAAAATGCCCTTCCTTAAAGTAGGAACACATAGCTCTTGGGGGTAGACTGCTTGCTTTCGACAGCCCAGGACCCTAAGCCCCAGCAGTCTGGATAGCTTGACTTTGGCTTCTGTTTTGTTAGGGGTACATAGGTGTATGTGGCACCATGAGAGCTGGAACCTCAGAGGGTAAATAGTCCAACTCCGATGTGTTCTTGGAACAAGAATCCCTGCGTAGTTGAGAAAGGGTCAGAAAAACTCCTGTGATGGGGAGCCCAACCCACAGCATGATGAAGTAGAAAAGAGGATGGGTTGGGACTTCTAGGACCCAGGTTTGTACCGCAGCCCAGCCATTGTTTGTTGTTTTCCGTGAGGACCAGTCTTGACTGGTGTGTGGATTGGCTGATAACTTGTGCTACTTGCTCACCCAAATCCAAGTCCGATGGCAAGACGAAAGTCAAGACAACCGGCAGCAGCTTGGGATGCAGTGGATGACCTTGGCGTCTTCAATGTCTAACCAAGCTCCAAGTGCTCTGTGGCACCTGCTAAAGCCTCCTTCTGCCAGGGGAGAGTCTTCATATGCTTGGGTAGACATCCCCTAATTTACTGACAGGGTTTGAAGCCTGTCCGTTACCCTCAACCCAGTTAGCTCAAGACCGTTTTCCTTTGGTGTGCCTGCTCTACGTACTTAGCCTCTTGGAGTCACAGGTGAGAGTTGAGAGTTGGACACCAAAAGTGGAATGAGCAGTAAGCCCTCATGCCAGAGGTGCTAGTCCTCCTGAACACCCCATACGCTTTGTGTGGAAGATACAACCTCCCCAGACCTTAGTTTCCTCATATGTAAAATAAGAGGTTAGGCTGGATGACACGAGACCCTTTCTGACTCTGAATTTGTGATTCTATGACCTCTCAAGGGAGTCCATTCCAAATTGGCATAGATTTTATTATCAGGAAGCTTTTCCTTACATTGAGCCTAACTTTGCTTCTCTGCAAATACCTCCTGTTGTACACAGATATGTCCTTTGGGCCAAAAAGAACAAGTCTAATCCTTTTGTGGGAAGTTAGTAAGTCTCGTGTCTCCCTCTCCCAGTTTCCTCCAGTTCCTCCAGTCAGTCCTCATATAACATGAACTCTCAAGCTCTTTACCTTTATCCTGGGAGATAACATCTAACTGACCAAGAAGGAAAGAAATGAAAGATGGCTTCATAGTAATTTGAGTGTTCTAACTTTGCTTACCTCCTTTTCATCAGCTCCCAGATAGCCTGCTCATCTCTGCCTCTAGTCACTCATTCTTAAGTCAATTAAGTATTTATTTACTGCCTGCTGTGTGCATAATCTCCTACCTTAGACTATTTTGTAGGTTTACTCTATGCACTTCAGTAAACCTGTCTGTATTGATTGATCAGAAGAGAACTCACAGATTCCTTTATTCTTGGCTAGAGGAAAACAAGTGCTACATCATTTATGTGAAGCTGAATCTGCAGAGAAACTACCACCCTGATTATGGTTTGTCATATTTCTTTCCTCAGAAACAAAAATGGCTCCCAGTTTGAGATGCTGACTTTAACTGGTCCCTCAGTGTTTTCCCAAGAATATCTGTGAAGGCTTGCTTGGCTTAAACCCATTTTGTTGTACTAGAACTGTTTCCTTTTTATTATTTTAACTCTTCTACATAAGTGTCAATAGAAGAGAGACAAGCTGATAGCCCATGTCCCACCCAAAAGAGGCTAGATGCTTTTTGTCCTCATTTCCTTTTCCCCTTTAGTTTTTGAGAGGCCCTTCTAGCACTTCTAAATAGACTTTAGCCAGGGGGAGTCTGGTAATAAAAGATCTGGAATGTTTGAGGTTAAAATTTCCTCAAAAGAAATGGATAGTAAACCCAGATGCTGAGATAACTCAGGAGAGCCGTTAGTGACCAGTTACTGTAACACTGAGTTGCAAAAGTCAGTTTTGCATTGGGAATTAGACTGTTCACATGAAACTAACTTTAGTAGCCTTTCCAAATGGAATTGAAGCCTTATCCATTTTCCCACTACCAAGATACTGGGAATACTATCAAAATACATCAAAGTCCTGTGTAGTTAACTTTGGACTTGGTATCAATATGGGATTTTGTGATACTACAAGTCCTAAAACCAGTTGAACCTATCTTTTCTGACTTTGAAGACATTCTCGATTATACACATTCACCAGGATAAACTATTCTGGGAAGTGGCAGGTTCAGGAAGCACATTTAGATACTGAAGCCTAGCTACTGGAAAATATATTCTCCCACATCCAAGGTTTCAGGCCCTTTTTTCCATCACCCTGACAAAGTAACTTTTGTGGGAAGTAGGAGACAGATTAGTCATTCTAATTTTAATCCGCATCAGTATCAGTCAGAATTACCTGCTGGTAATTATACACCAATACTTGGTTACTGAAATTTAGATCCAAATCTCAGAAACATTTTGGTAAGATCAGTGCCTAAAGATAACATTCTTCAAGTTATCATTCATCAACGTGGTTATGCTTTTGATTGAGGCAGGTCACATCCACTCATAAAGTAGCAGATGGTCTTCACAAGTTGCTGTGGCCAAAAAATCCATCATCCTGCAGCAGACCTGATGCTCCTTCTCTGAATTTAGCCAGGCTGGTCCTTAAACAACAGGCCTTCTGATGTTTCATTGTAGCATGAAGGTGGGACCCCAGGTCACTCTTCAAGCTTTGATACGTCCTATCAAGCTGGAAAAGCCTGCAAGAATTGGCATAGTAATTCTGGGAGACTGAATGGCAGGAAATTCTTGGGAAAGCTTCACCATTTGGAATGGAGGTGTTTCTCTCATTGGCTCTTTAGAGTTTTTCAGATGGGGGGAACCTTAGAAATAATTAACTCTGACCCAGTGTCATGTAGAACATTGGATTGGAATCAGGAGACCTTGGTTCTAGTCCAAGCTCTGCTTCTAACCTTAAATAAGTCACTTCACTGCTCTGGCCCTCAGTTTCTCTCTCTATAAAATGAATAATTTAGGCTAAGTGATCATTAAAGCCCCTTTAGCAGTCTGTGAGTCTGTGGTTATGTGACTTGTCCCATGTCACAGATGCTCACTTGAGCATACCATGTGGCCTTTTCTTCAGATACAACAGTGTGAACTTAAGAAATCATCTGGTCAGAATGACTCACCTACTTGACTCTTAAAATGTCATATGGTAGTCACTTGTTTAGGAAGAATTACATCTTTCTTTTACCAAGCAACTCCTAGTTATAACTCAGATGTATTTTCCCTTAATGTTCTGTGAAGAGCTAGACCTCTTAAGACCCTCAGTTCCAATCTATGGATCCAGTGAGCCAGGTAGGAACAATCACTTTAATAGCTAGGACAGTAGAGGAGGGCTGAAGCACTTTTAATCACAGAAAAGAGTAAACAATGGTATAAAATGGTAGCAGCTCCCCCAGTGGCTGCTGCCTTCCCCCAACATCAGCCCACCCCCAAGTACCATTGAGTAATGAGCAGGATATCAGCAGCTGCTGGTGCTGCTGGGGGAAAGGGAGAAGAGGGAGGCTGGTAGAGAAAGAGTCCAGCTAAGGGCCACGGTAAACCCCAGCCATCCATCCAGAGTTCTTCTGTCCCAGTGTAATCCAAGCATCACATGCTGCCTCCTGGTTCTGTTGCAGGAAATGGGTTGAGACTGGCTGCTCTATTCAGAGAGTCCAAGGGACCAGAGCCATAAGCAACATTAAGGTGGGAATGGTGATCCAGGGCCAAGTCAGCGTGCTCTAGGAATGCAGAACTTGGAAGTTGAGGATGAAGGGGCAAGGCATAGCTCAGAAGTCCAGTCCAGAATTGTGCCCCAACCCACCAAAATCACACATGTACGTATACACACAAACATACGCACGCTCACACACAGAGCAAATAACATTACTGACAAAGAAGTTATTAAATACAAAACGGCAGAGTTTTTTAAAAAGTGAAAATGTTTGCTTCTTTTTTTCTCCTCAGTGCCTGGTGGGTCCCCATGGCCACACAAGAGTGGGGCTATGGGTAGGGAAACAGACATAGGGAGCAGATTGCCAGTGACCCTCAAAGTTCATGTGTCCTGGAGTCACAATGTCAGCCCACCCTACTCTTCTGCCCAGCAGTTGTTTCTCATGTGGCCATTGACTTGGTTGGCACCATTGCTGGAACTGCCATCATGGGGACACTTCCTGTTGCCAGCAGGCACATCTTCCTCTTCTGAGCTGCTTTCTACGTCACTTCGGTCATCCTTTGATACCTAGGTAGGCAGGAGCCAAAGAAAGAATAGTGAGAACAGAGTTGCAACTAAAACCATGATCTCTGCCAAGCAGTCTCTGATCTCTTAACCAACACTCTCAATTCTGGCTCTCAGAGTTGTAGGATGTATGCTGTCAAACTGAATTTCCTCAGCATTTCTGTAGGCTTTTCAAGGTACAAAGGGAGCCTAGGTTGGGAATAGACTCCTTCAGGCCAACTTTGATCTGTCTCAGCATCTCTTCCCAGGAAAACAACTAAATTCTTATATAGTAGGAATTGGGAAAGTTGAGGAAAATATAGTCTTCCCTTTATTTTCCTCAACTCCAAGGGTAGGAAACCTCCACTTCAAAAACACAGGTCTCACATAAGTAGTAATGTGAAGCCACTGAAGACCTTCCTAATCCCACCCTTCATCCCTGAATCCCTGAATCCCCTAGTACTTGTGGGCACTATTTCAGTCCCTCAAGTACTGACCCCAGTCCGGGCAGTTTCCAAGAGATCTTGCCGTCCTTGACCTCAGAACTAGCCTACCTTCCCCAATCCATGTTTTTGGGCAGGACCACAATACAAAATATAATAGAAATTAACTTAGGATTACTGCAACCTAAATCACCTCCTGGCTCTTCCATTTACTAACTCTGGGCTTCAGTGTCACTTAATATAACCCTTAGGCAAGTCACTTGATTTAGGGTAATCCTCAGTTTCTTCATCTGTAATGAGGATAATACTCAGATTACTTATCTCTCAGGTTCACTGTGAGGAAAGCACTTTGTAAACCTTTAAATACTAATGTAAATATGAGCTCTGATTATAAATAATCAGTATACTGAATCTCAGAGTATAAAGTAGGGGTTGTGTTGATTTCAAGCTTTTGCAACTTGAGGAAGTCTTATGACCTATAGAAATTTTTGAATCTGGTTTGGATGTCCAAACCTAACAACTGTTTTTCATCAGGAAATCTCCACCAGGGGGCAGACTGACCCCAGAATGGGTACAGGAAGGTAAAACTGCTCAACTCCTTTCAGTCAGGTTCAGGGAAGGAGCATGATAGATAGCTTCAGTTCTATTCAGCAGTGGCCCCTTCCCAAATAACTCCACAAAGTCAGGAGTAAGGACAAGCCCTTAGAAGACAAGAGAAGGATAAAGGGGAAAAGAAAATACACACATAAAGAAACATAATCTACTGAACAGCAGCAGCAGCAGAGCACTTACATGCAAGAGATGAAACTGTCCAGCTCCCACCTGGCACAGAGAAAAGGAAGGAGGTGAAAAAAGAGTTGAGAATATAGAGTCGGGGTCTAATCCTTCCTGGCTAGGTCACCTGGTCAGGAGAGAGAAGCCAGAGAGAAGAAAGGCATTGAATAGATGCAGCAAGATGGAGAGACACTAAGCAAGTTCTAGAACCAGCGGCAGCAGCCATGAGGGACATCAACACAAGAGACTGCAGGACATGGCTGCATGAGCTCATTCTCAAGTTCTAGATATGGCTCCTTCCTCTAGCAGAACCTACCACCCATAAGTGACAGCATAGGATTGGGAAATCAAAATGCTTAATCTGGAACCCTATTGACTATTTCAGAACTTAAAGATTTAACTCAGGGGCCTCTTTCAAAGCTCCTTTCTTTCTGCTTGAATATATTCAAGCAGGAGAGCCAGGTGCTGAGGAGATTTCTCTGCCAGCCCTCTCTCCCAGGGGCTTCGAGGACCTTTTCCTAGGATGTAAGGAGTCACCTGTCTAACCAGTTATCTTTCTGGGTTACTTCAAAGCACTGCAGTCAGTCACCCTAGGACATCAAAGACGTTTACATCATTCATTCCACAAAATAGGGGAAGGAACAAGAAGCCTAGATAAGGCCAGCCCAAGAAAATCTGAAGAACCTCAGATATTCCTGACCTACATCATCTTCAGTGCACTGAAATGGATCTTTGTTCCCCTTGGCCTTAATTTTACTTTGAGGAAGTAAAATATTTGGAGTTAATGGAGAAAGTGAGAAGCCATAGACTCCCTGCCTCACTTGCAGAACTAGCTCATTAAATACCATGGAAAAAGGAGGAGAGAGGGGGACTTCTCTACTAAGTAGCCCTAATCTTCCCAGCCAGACCAGGAGGTAGGAATCAGCCTTGGCCCTCACCTTTCCTCGAACCAGAGCCTTGCAAGCAATTTGAGCAATCAGGTAGGACCAGACGATGTGTAGAACCTGTAGGACCAGGAGAAGGCCATTGAAGAGCCACCAGAGGAATAAGGTCCGATGATCTCCCAACTCTCAAACAAGGTTGTGTTCAGGACCCTAAAGAGGGGATGCCAAGAGTCAGATCATGGGAGATGGCAACAAAATTGAAAACCTTAGGAATCGGGACCTGTCTTTTTTTTTTTCATTCTTTCTATTCGGTGAAATTGCTTCCCAAAGGGATGTTTCTGTTGTCTAAGAATGATGGTCAGGGGCACCAAATGAGCTGGGGACTCTGGGGCCTGGGCCCCTGACTCTAAGCATACTGCTTAAGGCAGCTGAAGTACATACACACACTCAGATTTAGCAAGGTATACGGGTTTCTTAAGAGTAGGGTTCCCAAATTCTATCCCTTAAGCTGCCAACAAGACACCACTGCCCCACAGTTAGGAATGTTTGGAATACTAACTACCCAGGCACTCACCAGAATGGATAGATACCAAGACGAGTGATCACAAAAATGACACTGAACACCACAAACAACGTGTCACAAAGCCGCTGATACTTGGCATAGTTGGCCAATTTGGCTGCCTGGGGAAGAGGAAAAAAAAGGTGAGTGGGAGAGAGAAGCAGATCTTCTATCAGAATTGGTGGGAAATGGAAAAGGAAATATGAAGAGGGAGGAGACTGGGGTCTCACCTCGAGCAGGAAGTCTGAAGAATCATGTAGACACATGACCAGTGTTCCCACTCGCACCATGTTGTTGATGTAGGAGAAGGTGATGAGCCCAATGGTGGCCAAGTGATGCACAAACATGATCAGGAAATCCTAGGAAGGCATGGTTGAGTGAGGCAAGGTCCAGGGCTGGGTGAGATGCCCTCAACCAAGGCTTCAAGTAGGACTAGTCGATTCCACGTCCCATATAGTTTTCTTCCATGACCATCCCCTCCCGGAAAGGGTTCCCTTCTGCCTGCATTTGGGCCATGGCAAGGTGCAACCTACCCCATGCTTAGATCAAAAGTCTGTTAGCATGAGGGACATTTCATCTTTTATGCCTAAGACTCTAAGGATGGTTACTAAGCTAGTTCTGGGTTCATCCATTTCTCACCAAGTTAGCAGAACTACACATCCATTGTATTAGAAAGGCATAAAGAACATTAATTACATCTGGTTCTTCTCTTCTGGAGAAGGTTTAAGTCCTTGGTTCCATCTCTTCTACCAACTAGCTCAAAGTTCCACAGCTTAATGCAGTGAAAAAGTGCACTAGACTTGGGAATCAGAACTGGGTTGTTCTAGGCTCTGCCATTAATTCCTTATCTGTAAAATAAGCTTTCGCCAGATGATTTATAACTTTTATTTCTAACATCTCTTATTTTATGGTTCTCTCTAGGCCTGCTTCCTCATCTGGAAAAAATTAGGGGTTTGAACTGGATGATCTCTAAGACTACAAATGGTTCTAACAATTGTATTTTGTATAGAGAACAGGATGCACAAAACAGTGATCACAATTGCAGGTAGAATTTTCACCCATACAGTAGGCCTGAATCCTTACCATGTCTCTTTGTTCTCTCTCATTTAAGTTCTGCCAGGTACTAACTAGTCTTTTAGCCCAGATTATCTAGCACTCACTGATCTGTCCCATGTGTCTAAAATAGAATGGAGCACATCCATAAATCCTTGTTTCCCAATTCTATACAATAGTCTCTTCCACAAATGACAGTCCCATTAAACCTACTACCTACTCCTTTGTGATCCTGGCCAGAGAAAAGAGAGGGTCCATCAATGGACAGTGAAGGTATTTGCAAGAAAAGAACAGAGGGGGAAAGATAAGAGCTTGTTAGGAGACAATGTTCTTACCTTTCGCTTAATGTCTATAAATTGAGAAAACATAAGAGACCAATAGAAGGCCAGTTCCATGATATAGTAGTAGTAAAGGCCAGATGTGAGAGGCTAAAAAAGGTAAGGAGAACTAGTTAGAAATTAACTAATCAAAGTTTTGCCATATCCCTAACCAACCTTTCCTTTAAAAACAAAAACCTTCTTCTGGGTACTCAGACCAGCCTCCCCTGATTTTGCCTTTCATCCATTTCAGTTCTCTTTAACTGCCAAAAGAGGATGATGCTCACCCTGGGGCAAAGCAACGCTAAGACTACACTCAGAAAACCAGGCACAGTACATGGTATTGATAATTAAGTTCCTTTCTCCACTCTTCTAGTAGCTCTCCTATGTTTCTCTATGAAGTTAATATTGGTCACATGTGATACCAGTTCATCCAAGAGGTCACAGCCATGGGCAAAAAAGAACAAACCTCACTGCAGACACACCATGCTACATCATCAAGTGGACCTGGCTTTCAATCCTGTGATGAATCAAAAGGAAATGTGCCATTGGTTTCACTGTTTGGGCCCCTTCATCTGAGATCCCTGAGGTTTTAGGGTTTTTCTTTGAAGTCTTAGTTCCTACCTGATAGGGGTAATTGTGCCAGCACTGTCGGGTGTCCCAAAACCAGGGTGACTAAGGATTAAAGAACAGAGAACTTTGGTCAGTCTTCAGGAACCCACGTTGGTCCTGAGATCTTCTTAATCTTACATTCCCACTCTTTCTGTATGTGACGGGAGATGTGAAGGGAAGTAAGACAGATAGGACGAAAGATGAGTCATCTGCCAGGTTCCAAGGTTCACAAGAGGTTTGGCAGGTATCTGAATTTATCCATCAAGATAATAAAGTGCCATTCCACCATACAGAGAACATGTTTGAGATAACTCGAGGGAAAGTCAAGGTAGGTAAAACAACAGGGTCTAGCCATAGACCTCCACCTCGATATGGGAAATAGCAGGAGGGAAAAGACTCAATTTGATTCAACTGGCAGATAATACTATGCAAAAAGTCAAAGATGAAAAGTCAGAAGTTGCCCTTTCATGGAACCCTTTAAAGCAAAAGTTCCCAACTTGGGGTCAATAGCTAGATTTCAGGGAGTCTGAGAAGTTAGATGGGAACGAACCGCTAACTGAAGTTAAACACTTTCTTTCTTCTCAATTGATTAAAAAAACATGATTCTGAGAAGGGGTCCCTAAGTTTCACCAGACTGCCCAAATGGTCCATGACCCACAAAAGGTTCAGAACTCCTACTTTTAGAAGTCTTGCAGCATTAAAGTTAGACAGCTTTCTTAGGAAATACAATCTGCATAGCATTTAAACCTGGGCTGAGACCATTATAAGAGGAAAAAAATAATGAGAAAATAGGGCAGAGTTCTAGGGATCTCAACGCTGATCCCTGACCCCCAGGTAATAGAGTACATCAAGTGGCCAGGTCAGACTCACCGACCAGAGAAACCGGATCCCATAGCAGAATATACATAAATAAAAAGTGAACCTCCACCTGTGTAGGGAGAGAGTAGAGATTAAACACAAGTCCAGATAACACAAAGTCTCAGGGAAATCTGGGATAGGGAGGGAGTGGAAAGTCAGACTGTTATCTGTGTCAGGCTACTGATAAAAGCCTAGAATAAAAATTTAGACTAGGGATACATATTACTGTATCAACAAATACAGCTGATCCTCTGGCCTTTGTTTATATCTGTTTCACTAGGTATCATTTACTTTTCTCTCCTCTCCTGAACAGACTCTATAGGTGGGAGGGTGTGGGTAAGGATGGGTGGAGATAGGGATAACGCTTAGTTTTTCCTTTCTATGGCAATGGTTGAAGCACTACTCTGCCCCCGAGGATAATGCCTACTAATTCATTGGCTTCCTTCCAAGATGACAATTTACATCAGAGTTGGCACCATCTAATAGTATTTATGGCTGTGCATAGCCTTAGGATCTCCTCCTACCTAGAACAGGCTAGAGCTACACATATGGCTTAGTACACAGGTGGGCCAAGAGATCAAGGATGACAAGTCTCTACAGTCTTCCATCTTCCCAGGTACTTAGAGATAATACCCAGGGATTCTACACTAGCTCTAATGTGGTAACTCACACCCAGCCATAGGTGTCCCGATACAAAGGGGAAATATCAGCCCAGTCCTACCCACCTCCTCAAACCCCACCTCCCCCCAACCTGCACACCTACATGCTCTCACAGAATTTAGTGAGTGTTGGGGGCTTGTCTTGGTTCCTCCGATGGCGGAACCAGCCTTGGATTTTTCGGACATCCCAATCCAGCTGCTTTGAGAGGCCCTCTAGCCTTTTCCCATCAGGACACTGCAGACATAAGGCCATAATCAGAACACTCCCTTCTTTGACCCTTCCATATCAATGGCCTTACCCTCTAATCATTGCAGTTGAAGAAGGGATCCCCCACTCTATACAACTAAGGATCTTTTTTTTGCTCATTTTTATACTATCCCCTATCAAAAGGAGTTGATCGAGCCATATATAGTTACACTCCCAAGGGAGTATCCTGAAAAGGTTCAGGACAGGATGTAACAGGCACTGGCTCATAGGAACTAAGCCAAAGAAATCACAGCTCTGGAAGCCTGGATCCCTTTGTAGAATCTTCTACGAACCTCTCAGAGTAAGAACCAGACAGATGTCATCTCATCCTATTCTCACCCTTGAAGAAACTCTTCCCCCAAGAGCTGTCTTTTCCCCTTTTCCACTGACTCACCTTTGTGATGGATGTGTACACCTTCTCAAGGATGGCATTAGGCTGTGCCTGGTGGGGAACACTCTCCTGGATGCCAAGATGAATTGCACATGGCTTAGCAATAAACCTGCAGTGAGCAAGCCAAAGGCCAATTCTAAATATAATTATTTGTTTCAGCAAGGAAAGAACTTGATTGGAATAGGATGTGATGGACAAGGTCTAGCAATGTGCTAAGAGCCAAAACTTTTGGATTTCATTTCAGAATCTACTATTAATTGACTAGATTATGATTATTACCTCCATCCAAAAGGGGTTGTAATACTACCGTACACTGCCCTGATCAGAATCCATCTGGAGTACTGTGTTCAATTCTGAGTACTCACTTTAGTAGAGACAATGACAAATCAGAGCACAACCAGAGAAGGACAACCAGGACAGTAGAAAAACAAGGTTATATGTGGACTGGTTGAAAGAATAAGGGATGTCTAAGTGGAGAGAAATGGTGACATATAAGGTATGACTTCAGCCTTCAAATACTTGAAGGCTATCATCTAGAAGGATTAGACTAATTCTGCTTGGTCCCAGAGGGAAGAATTAGAATGACTTTAAGGAAACATCAGGGAAGCTGATTTTATAGCTCAGTATAAGAAAGTGTTTTCTAGACCCGGAATCATTTAAAAATGAAATACCATTTCTCTAGAGGTGGAGATTTCTTCATCATTAGGAGCTTTCAAGTAGAGGCTGGATGATTATCTGTCAGGGGCAACATTATAAAGGAGATTCATGCTTCAGGTAGGAGACTGGGCAGCAAACAAGAAGTCCTCATGCAAAAGGTAAATTTGAGCTCACAGGTATCCCAGAAACTTGGTAAGATGAAACCCATGACTGGACTGTGGCTTTGGACAAGTATATCTTACTCAAAAGAAACAAAATAGGTAAAGGAAGAAGGAGGTGGAAGTATATTAAGAAGCTTTACTTATGAGGGGAACCAGGAACGTGAGGTGGGAAGCATGATAGAGAGAAAAAACATGGGTGACTGTCCATGGAGGTAAAAACAAATAATTTTGTCACTGGACTATACTCCAGACTACTTGGTGGGAAAAAGAAAATTTAAATGAGTAATTTGAGAAACAGATCACCAGTCTGGCAATAATGTGGGACTTCAGTTATCCAGATAGCTACTGAAGCTCTCTTCTCTGCTAAAAGCTAAGCAGATAGTAGTTTTTTGATTTGCCTTAGTGATAATCTCATCTTTCAAATGGTGGAGAAACCAACAAAGAGAGATTCCATTCTGGATCTAATTCTCACTAATATGGAAGAACTGAACTGGTTGCTTGTGGTGGAAATGATGGGAACCTTGGGGGCAGGGGGGGAGGTGACCTCTCTATCCTAGATTTTGTAATAAAGAAGGAAAAGAAATCTGGGCAGAATTTAACACACACCTTAAATTTTGGGAAAGCAGATTTCAAAGGTTGATAAATCTAGGTAAAGAGATGGTTGGTAGGCAATGCAAAGATCTAAGACATCTCCAAAGGTCTCATGATGGAGAATGCCGTCCACATCCAGAGAAGGAACTGTGGAGTTTGCAGGTCGAAGCATACTGTTTGCTCTTTTTTTTCCCCTTCTGTTTTGTTTTGTTTCTTCTTCTTGTGGTTCCTCCTATTGGTTCTGGTTCTTCTCTGCAACATTACTAATGTGAAAATATGTTTAGTGGGAATGTATATATAGAGCCCATATCGGATTGCACGCCATCTTGGAGAGAGGAGTGGGGAGAAAATTTGAAACTCAAGAGTTTATGGAAGTAGTTGTTGAAAACTAAAAATAAATAAATTTTTCAAAAAAAGAGATGGTTGGTAAATATTTAGAAAGGAAAGCAGTGATTACAGAGAGCCAACATAGCTCTGTTAAAAACAGGTCTGGCCTCATTTTTTTTTGAAAGGACTACTAAACTTATAGATGAGAGAGATGATGACAATACAGTTTACCCAGATTTGGCAAAGCTTTTAACAAAGCATTTCATACTATAGAGAAGATGAAGAGATATAGGTTAGTCAAAAATACAAGCAGATAGAATCAAAATCGATTGGATGGCCAGACTCCAAGGTTGTTAATGGTTCAATGCCAACATGGCTGGAGGTCTCAATACCGAACTCCAGGAATCTGTGCTTGGTTATATGCTGCTTAACATTTTTATCATTGATACAGATGAAGTCATAAATGGTACATAGATTAAATTTGCAGATGGCACAAAGAAAGGGATAGTTAAAAGACTAGATAACAACGTGTTAGGCTCTTGAAAGACTAGAACACTAGGCTGAATATAATAAGATGAAATTCTATGGGGGTAAATGTAAAATCTTGCACTTAGGTTAAAAAAATTAATTTCACAAGATGAGGGAGGCACAGATGGCAATGGCTATTCTGAAGAAGATTTGGGGGATTTTAGTAGACTGTAATCTCAAATACCAATCAATAATGTGATGTGGTAACCACAAAAGCTAAAGTGATCTTGATATGTATTTAAAAGGAAGATGGAGAATGAGGAGGTGATTGTCCTAGTGTATTTTGCCCTCATGAGACCACATTTAGAGTCATGTTCAGTTTGGGGCACCATGATTTAAGAAGGACATTGCTAAACTGGAGAGTATCCAGAAGGCAGGCAATAGAATGTTGAAAGGCTCTGAGTCCACATCACATAAGGAAAGGTTGAAAAAACTAACTAGGCATACTGAACCTACAGAAGAGAAGTCTGGGGAGGGGACCAATATGATAGCTGTCTTTGAAGGGCTATCATGTGGGGAGGGACTAGACTCGTTCTGTTTTGCCCTAGAACTTAAAACGAGGAGTACTGAGTGAAAGATGCAAAGAAGACCATTTAAGCTTGATGTCAGAACAGACTTCCTAATGATTATAGCTGTCCTAAAGTGGAATGGGCTACCTTGGGCAGAAGTGAGTTCCCCCAGGAAGTCTTCATGAAGAAGCTGAACACCTATTGGATATGTTATGATGGGGATTCTTTTTGTGTATGGATTGAACTAGATTAAATGAATGGCTGCTGAGGTCCCTTCCAACTCTCAAATTTTGTAATTCTGTAATTACTTCTGAGATTCATTCCTGCTCAAAGAGCTTATGATGCCATAATTAATTGACCCACTTTGTGGGACATGTACCTTTCCAACATTTTTTCCTGGTTCCTGTGATACACACACACATCCCTTCCCAACAAATATAAAGTTCTGATGGGAGAGAAAATGATACTTACTAGGCTCTCCTGACAAAAATTATTTCCATAAAGACTGCAGGAGTACAAGCTTAACTTTAATTACTGGCAAAATTCTTCAATTGCTAGGCACCATTCTAAAGATAGAACATGCGTGGATTTCACCAAGGCATTTGATAAAGTCTCTCATGATATCCTGGTGGATAATAAAAAAAAAATAAGCATCTCTAGTACAGTTCAAAGGATTCACAAGTGATTGAAAATCAAGGGGTAATAATTAATGGATCTCTATCAAACCTGAAGCTGTGTGCCTGAGCACTTGGCCTTATACTGTTCAGTATTTTTCTCAATGACTTGGATGACATGCTTATCAAACTTGTAGACAGATAACACAGAATTTAAGAGGGATGGTTAACACAGTGGATAGAGAATTAGCGATAAAGATCACAAAGGGCCAAAGCAATTATTTGAATCCAGTGCAATGTAAAGTCCTTTATTTGGATTCAAAGAAATCAAGTATGCACAAGTATGAAATTTGTGAGGTGTGAAAAAGGTCTGAGAGTTTCTTATAAGCTCTGCTTTAATAAAAACCCTGTATTCAGAATTAAAGCTGTGATATTATTGGAGTAGTAGTCCTACTATACCCGTATAGTCAGGAGATAATCTGGAATCCTGCATTTAGTTGTGGGTACCACATTTTAGGAAATACAGTAGAAAACTGGAAAGTATCTCAGAAGGATGACCAAGTATTGAGAGGCCTAAACACCAAGCCATACAGAACTGGACAAGAGATATTTATTTAATGTGGAAAAGACAACAGAGGGTGGACAATGTACTAGCAAAATTCAAGAATTTAAAAGGTTATCATTTGGAAGAGTATTAGAATTGTTTTCTTTGATGCCACCATACTATAGCAATAATAGGAGAAATGCACAGAAGATACAGAGAGGAAGATCTGGCTCAACAGAAAGAAAAAAAAATTTCTACTAATTAAAATTATCCCAAAATGGTATGGCCTGCCTTAGGAGGTATTGAGCACTTGTCAGAAATGGTGAAGTGGAGGTGACCTCTGACACACCTTCTACTCTAAGTTGCCTTAAGTCTATGCAAAGGCAGAAGCAGTGAATCCGAGTACAATTCAATTAAATTCAGTAAGAGGCATTCAGTAGAGGCCTACATCTTTTCCTTCAGTAAGGACTATAAGAGAAGAGAAGAATCTAGCACGATAAGTACTGCTGAACAAGGACAGGGTAAGGGGTGTAGTCTGGTGAGGGAGAATGCTAGATTGGGAGCCACAAGGTTGAGATTCTACTCATTTTGTTAATAAAAATCTTTGTGAACCTTGGGCAAGCCAATTTGCCTCTTTGAGCTTCATTTACTTCATCTGTAAAAAAAGGAGATGGGCCCAAATTATCTTTGAGGTGCCTTCTAGTTCTAAATCTAGAATCCTATGATTGGAGGGCTCCCTGAGGTGTTTTTAGATATATAATAGGTCATGTCTCTTCTTTCCTAGGTTCCTTTCAGCACTCACATTTTAAAAATTTAGGGTGAAGAGGCTGGAGGGCCTGTATTTTTAGTCTGAAAGGCCTAAAATCTAGTCTTGCACGTTATAATTGCTTAATGAATATATGTTGAATTTAAAGTCCTTGTGGCTCTTAAAAGGAAAAATCTCTTCCCCGTTAACTTAGGGTAGTTTAAATCAGTGTTGTAGTGGAATGTACTATGCTCTGGTGAAACCATACCTGGAATATTTTGTTCAGTTCTCAGCATCTTTTTTTTTTAAAAAGGCATTTGGGGTTAAGTGACTTGCCCAGAGTCACACAGCTAGTAAGTGTCAAGTGTTTGGACTGAGGCCAGATTTGAACTCAGGTCCTCCTGACTTCAAGGCCGGTGCTGTATCCACTGTGCCACCTAGCTGCCCCCTCAGCATCACAGTTTACAAAGAGCTTGAGGAGATCAAAATGGGGAAGAAGCTTTGAAGTTATGTTGTATGAAGTTTGGTTAAATGAACTAAGGATTTTTAACTTAGAGAAGAGGAGACCTAGAAGTGTGATGGTAGATATGGTTCAAGTACCTGAGGCCTATCATAAGCCTCACAGAAAGACAAAGGCAAGGCCCAATGAGTAGATTTGTTGCAAACCTTGAAATATTAGCTAATGATTGTATGAAGCTATATCATTAGCAAGTTATTTAAAAACTTGGTTTTTAATGCCAAAAAATGAGGTGTGTCCCCTATAAAAACTCTCAAATTGGCATGATTAAAAAACTCAGAAACAGAATTTTCTAACCTGATTAAAAATATTCCAAATGACAAGTTTTTTAACCCATCTGTGAAAAGTATAAAAATTCAACACCTTCTAATTAATTTGCAAGATCAAGCAGTTATTATGAATTACGTAGCAAGGGGCAGCTAGGTGGCCCGGTAGATAGAGTCAGGAGGACCTGAGTTCAAATCCAGCCTCAGACACTTGACACTTACTAGCTGTGTGACCCTGGGCAAGCCACTTACACCCTGCCTCCCATTGCCTTGCCAAAAAATAAAATAAAATAAATAAATTATGTAGCAGGCATTATGCTAAGTGTTGGGAATATAAAGAAAAAGCAAAAATCAATGTCAGGTAAGATAAAAACTTACCAGCGAAATTTCAACAAAAACCTTGTAATTCTGGTGGATTAGGACTAAACAAAATGATTATCACTATTTAGTAAATGCTGCCAGCAGTGCACTTCCTCTATTTGGATCTATGTATCCCTGCAAAATATCTTTTCCAAGTATGACAGTCATTAAAAGCAAGAACCAAAATAAGATAAACTTAAAAGCACAGGCCTTCCAGTCATAGTATCACAGTGTTAAACCAAGATTTCAAAAAACAATGACTCATTATTCAATCATATAGCTCTCACTTTTTAGTTAAAGTCAAAAAGTGTTGGTCCCTATAAGAATGAGCCTAGGAGGCAGAAAGACTAGAATTTCAGTCCTGCCTCTGGCACTTACATGGTAGGTAACCCCAGGCAAATCACCCTCTCAATGTTCCAACCTCTCAATAGTAGAAAGAGTCCTGGCCTGCACTAAGAAAAAGGTCTTCACTTGGAACTCCAATGATGAATAAATCCACAGGTGTGGGGGGGTTTTTAATCAATACTTAAATATAATTTAATCTTCATCTCATTTCTATTTGTATTTTGTGTATGTTTTATAATGTAGGTAATATAGTAGTACAGTAGTATATGGATATAATTTATAAATATACACATGTAAGTAGCCAAGAATTGGAAATTGAGAGGATGCCCATTAATTGGGGAATGGCTGAACAAGCTGTGGTATATGAATGTAATGGAATACTGTTGTGCTACAAGAAATGATGAGCAGGCAGACTTTAGATAAACCTGGAAAGACTTGTATGGTCTGATGCTGAGTGAAGTGAGCAGAACCAGGAGAACGTTGTACACAATAACAGCCATGGTTGTGCGATGACTAACGCTGATAGACTTAGCCCTTCTCAGCAATGCAGGGATCTAAGACATCTCCAAGAGTCTCCTGATGGAAAATGCTATCCACATCCAAAGAAAGAATTATGGAGTTTGAATGCAGATCGAAGCATACTGTTTGCTCTTTTTTTTCCTTCTGTTTTATTTTGTTTTCTCTTTCTTGTGGTTCTTCCTATTGGTTCTAATTCTTCCTTACGACATGACTAATGTGAAAATATGTTTAATAGGAATGTATATGTAAAGCCTATATCAGATTGCATGCTGTCTTGGGGAGGGAGAGGGAGAAAAATTTTAAACTCAAAAGCTTATGGAAGTCATTGTTGATACATCAAAATAAATTAATAAAAAATTTTAAAAAAATAAATACACATGTATTGGTGGTATGCTCAAACTTTTTTAAGATGGGATGACTGCACAATCAAAAACGTTTGAAGCTCATTGGTTTGAATTACTGACATACATCTTCCATTTACGAGACTTTGGCATCATCTAATCTAACCCCCTGTCGATAATAACAGCTTACATTTATATCCTAGCTACAGAGAACTGCCATTTATGAATCTTGTTTGAGCCTTACAACAAGCCTGAGCTAGCAGAATCATCTTTCCTTAGAAGGTTGAGAGTTGCAGTGACGTGCCCAAAGTCTCACTGACAGTCAAACGGCAGAGGCCCGGCTCAGGATCACAGAGTGTTAGCACTGGAAGGAACTTTTAAGGACACCTAGTCCTTTCATTATATAGATAAAGAAGCTGAGCCTCGGGGAGTACACTGTTTTGCCCATGGTCAACTAATGAATTAGTAGCAAAGCTGGGACTTGAATCTAGTTCCAAAGCTAAAAATCCACTGCATTTTCCATTACAATCCTGACATAGAATCTTCTACAGCTTCCAACAGGTGTGTATCCACCTACTGTTTGAATACTTGTAGTGACAGGGAACTTACTTCTTTTCAAGACAGCTCATTCCATGTTCGAGAAGTTCTGATTTGTAGAAAGTGCTAAAGTGCTCTGTACGAGGTACATAATAAATATTTCTTCATTTCAAATTTACTGTGATTTTTACTAGGATGGCATAGTGGGATAGTATATAGAGCCAGAAAGATTTATACTAGCTATGTGACTCTAGGGGCAGCTAGGAGGCGTGGGTGGATAGAGCTCCGGGCCTGGAATCAGAATGACCATCTTCCTGAGTTCAAATCTGGCCTAGCTGTGTGACCCTGAGCAAATCACTTAACCCTGTTTACCTCAGTTTCATCATCTGTCAAATGAGCTCAAGAAGGAAATGGCAAATCACTCCAGTATCTCTGCCAAGAAAATCCCAAATGAAGTTCCAAAGCGTCCAACAGGACTGAAAACTACTGAACATGTGACTCTGGGCAAATCATTTAACCCCTGGTAACTCTCTAAGACTATAAGTAGAACTGATACCAACCCCTTAGCCAATTAAACTGCAGAACTAGTTGCTTACTTCCTAAAAAACAAACCAAAAAAGCGCCTTAAAATATAAGAATCTCCCTTAGGCAGCATCCAGAGATTCAGAGATCAATCACACCCAAATGTCATACCCAAGAAAAGGTCTTGCAGCAACTTTTCAGGACTAGTTAAAGCCAATATTGACTTTTTTCTGACCTGAAAGATCCTCTCTAGAACCAGAACATGATATGGTGGGAGGGTGGTGGGGTATGGACAGAAATTAGAAACTTGATGCAGTCCCCTTTATCTACATTTGAGTTTAGCCTTAACTGACTGCTCTTTACTTACCACCAGTGTGACCTCAGACAAGGGAAGCAGAGTGATATATAGTGAAAGGACCACCACAAACGCCACCACTGCCATAGCATCTGCCACTAGGTGACTTAGGCAAGTTACTTAACTTTATTAGGCCTTAATTTTCTCATCTATAAAATGGAGTTGAGACTAGATGGCTTCTGAGGTATCTTCTATGATCTTATGGTTTCTAAAGGTAGGCAGGTTTCAGGATAAGGCGGCACATACCTCCACATTACAGGAAGAGGAGATAGCACATTTATAACGTTGTTCCTAAGGAACTAAATGCCCCATTTTGTTTAATGTAATTTTCACAGAACCAACTAATGAGGTTAAATGTTAAATGGATTATAATTTTAAGATATTAAGTTTATATTTATTGATAAAATATTCTGCATATCATTATTCTTCAGCGTATTACATCCAAACCCCAGAGTAAAGTGGTATAACAATATCACCCAACATTTATATAACGCTTTAAGATGTACAAAAATATACATTTCCTTATTTGATCCTTACAACAATCCTGTGAACTAAGGACTATTATCACTCCCATTTATTATCATCTTCATCTATAAAATGAGAGGGTAGGGCTGGATTATCTCTTTGATTCTTTCCAGACCTAAATCTGTAATTCTACGCTTTTACATAAGCGCAAACAAGTTAAGTGAAGTTGTAAAACATCTCTGATCACAGCTACTAGATGTCAGTATTAAGATTTAAGCCCAGTTATCTCCTGGAGAGGTAGACTCCAAAGTCCAGCCCTGCTTCTATTACATCCTGCTGACTCAGTGAAAAGAACATTGCGTTTAAAGTGAAGAAAGACCTGGGTTCAAATTCTAGCTCTGCCACTAACTAGCTATGTGACAAAGTGGTTATTAAAACAGGTATAGTATTGGAGCAGAACACCTGTTTTTGAATGTCTCATTCATCATTTAGGTAATGGATCCTGAACACACAAATAATATTGCTCGAAAGAAGGCAGGGGTCAAGGTAGATGAGGGTAACCCTGATGCCCTCAGCTGACTTGTGAAAGAGGCTGAGGAATGGAGGGACCACATCAACTACTGGCTTTCCACAACAGGCACATGGGGAACTGACAAGCCTCTGATTATGGACTGGTGGCAAATACCTCAAAATACCTCAGTGGCAAATTTAAGGTCTATTAAAATGTCTTTTCATTTTGATGGGCTAAGGATAGAGATTTTGGGGGGTAAATTACTCTTCTAGAGAATCTCAGTCTGACACAAATGTGAAATGTTCAGAGTGGACTTCAAGAATTAAGTGTCTCTCAGTGAATACCTCTGATGTTTTACTTGTACAGAGATAATTAAAGCTTCCTTAAAACATGTTGGCTGCTTGGCTATCACAACAGACTGCATTGTGCCAGATTTCACAGGAATAAATGAAATTTAAAAAACTGCCACGGGCAAATTTTTTTGGGGAAAAAAAGCATGTATGTAGATGTGTAAGAAAGCCAAATAGGGCCGACTAATTCCAACTGTTACTATTATTAAGCCAAACTGGCTTGAGGAAGAAAAGATACAATTTTAAAAATACCATTTTGTGTAACTGAACATAAAGCAGTGACTAGTGTAATGAGAGCTTCCAGACAGAGGGCACATGTAAAAAGAACTATGTTGTTATTTTGTCTAGTATGGTGTAAAATCAAGTTAATCTGAAAATTCTGCAAAAACTATAGTATGAGTAAGATGGAAAGTAGTGTTGGGCCTTTGGTGTAGACCCAATCAGGTAAGCCACTTCACCTCTGTAGGCCTCATCAGTAAAATGAAAAGACCAAATCCACAATTTCTAAGGGCCCTTCCTCTGATCTTTTCTTATATAATTGTTTTCTCTTCCCCACTTAAACTGTAAGATTAAGTCCTGACTACATTCAAGGGATCCCACAAGGTACTCAAAGTCAAAAATGAAAACCAGCTTCTGTCTTTAAGAAACTTACAATCTAATGAGTTAAGGTGAGGTTCAACATGTGTACACGATCACATAAATTCAATGCGATAGAAGAGGAGCCAACAACACGGCTGGGGCTGGGGGTCAGGGTGAGACTAATAAAAAAGGTAGGTCTTGAAAGAAGAGTATGATTTCGATGGGCAGAAACATGAAAGAAGTGTATTCCCAACATGGAGAGTGGCTTGGGAATACAGAGAAGAAAAGGGCTGGACAAAACTGGAAAACAGGAGTCCACCTTGGATGGAATGTAGAATGCACAAGTGGGAATAAGATGGAATAAGAGTGGAAAGGTAGATGGTAACCCATCAGATTCATGGAAGGATTGAAATACCAGGTTAGAGAGTTTATGTTTTCTTCTACAGGCAATAGACCTCTAAAGTTGTTGTTTTTAGCAGAACAACAGGATCTCATGTTCCTTCTATGTTCCCCTGGGCTGTACATAGTCAGTACTCCAAAAACAATGACTGTGCTTTAAGAACAAAGGATAAAGCAAATAGCAGCCCACTTCTTCACTCCTGGAGGATAGTTTGGCCCCACCACTGAACATTCTCCAGAATGAGGAGTTGAGTATTTTTTGCCTGAGGAAATTCAGAACCTTGACAGAACAGGAAGGCTCTGAGTCTCACCTTTTTGTGTAACTTTATCCCTGAAGATCCTAGAGTGTTTCCATTCTTCACCCTGGGCCCTAGACTCTAAGGCAAGGGGGAGAGGAGATAGGAGAGGGGAAGAGAAAGAAGACATTTCTCCAACAATTCATCTCTGTACTCTCAAAAACAAGAAACTTCTAGAAGACAGTGAGGTACAATAGAAAACTAGAGTTAGGTCACAACTCTGGATACTAGTGCCAGCTCAATTATTTTGTAGCTGAGGAAATGAGATAAAATTCAGAGGTGATAAGTGGCTTGCACACAATAGCACAGGTAATGCAGTCAGCAAAAGAGCCAGGTCAAGTACTTGGGTCTCTAGACTTCTAGGCCTTAATTCTATTCATTATGCCACGGCCTAATGATTCACAAGTCCTGCTTTCTCCTTCTGGGTTTCCAGGCCTCCCTCATTGCCCAAGGTTGGGGGCACCCAGATAGCCCTTTCCCAGATAATGTACCTAGGTTACTTCCCTGTAATAAACTAGAATTTAATTTGTAACAGTGAATACCTGAAGTGAAATTAGTGAATCCCTTGGAAAGCAGCTGACTTGACTAAAAATTCCTCAGGTGGACAAATCTTTAAAAAAAAAAAAGGGGGGGTTAGGTATTCAATTCTATTAAATATCTGTGTGGAAGACACAGTGCTAGGTCCTAAAGATACAAAGCCATGGTGCAGCCCCTACCTCTGTTTGCAACCCCAAGAGATAGGCCAAAGAACCACACAGAGTAGTGGAAAGTAAACAGGATAGGTGCAGAATTAGATACACATTTTCCAACGTGGCCAATTCATTGAAAGTGTTTAAAACAAAGGACAGTAGTCTAGGGTGGGGGAGGGTTAAGGTGGAGGGAGTTAGTCAAACGGTACCAAAAAAAAAGGTTAGAAGGTGACACAAACACACAAAGCAATTTTGTTATTACTCTGCTAAATTTAAAAAACACAATCCTCTTTTGCCTTTATCATACAGTATTTGTTGATGATGGAAGTTTATAATGCAGCTAGGTGGCACAATGGCTATACAGTGCCAGGCTTTGAGACAGAAGACTTGTCTTCCTAAATTCAAATCTGACACTTAGTAGCTATGTGATCCTGGGCAAGTCATTTAGGCTGTTTGCTTCAGTTTCCTCAACAATAAAATGAGCTGGAGAAGGAAATGGCAAACCACTCCAGGATCTTTGCCGAGAAAACCCCAAATGGGGTCATGAAGAGTCAGACACGACTAAAACCAACAAAGTTGTAATAAAAAAAGACAATAAAAAGCGCAATCAGGAAAAACATAGGTTGAATACCAGCTTTCTGGGTACATAACCTTTAGTTTCTTCATCTGTAAAATAGAGATAACTCTTGCACTAACCACTTCTCATGGAAATTATGAGCAAAGTGCTTAGTAAATTTTAAAGCATTACATAAATATTATTATTGTAATCTAATGGGAAGAAAGACCTCTGTTATTGAAGGAACAGAGAATGAGGGATTAGAAGCTCTTACTTAAGAGCCATGAATTTGTTCAGTAATTTCTGGAAAGCAATTTGAAACTACGCTCAAAACTATAAATATCCTTTGATCCAGCAATACTACTACTAGGTGTCCCAAAAGTCAAAGACCAAGGGAAAGGACATTTATGTATAAAAATGTTTACAGCACCATGTTTTGTGGTAGCAAAGACCTGGAAAAAAAGTGGGTATCCATCAATTGGGCAATAGCTAAATGAATTATGGCATATGAACATAATAGAATATTACTGTGCCATGAGGAATTAAAAATAAAGAATTCAGAGAAATTTGGGCAGACTTATAGTTTGAACTGATGCAGAATGTAATAAGCAATACTAAGAGATAATTTACATGACCACAAGAGCATAAAAGAAAAAAACTATGAGACACTTCAGAACTTCAATCAAAGCAGTGACCAGTGATGAAGCTTGCCTCATGTTCACTTTCAGACACAGTCAATGTGTTGATTTGTTTTGTGTGACAATATGTATCTCTGGAAAAGAGGGCTTCTATTTGAAGAAAGAGAAGACAGTGAGTTAGTGGAAGTGTCAGAGATGTAACAAAATTTTTATGGCACATCAATGAAAAAAAGAATAAATAGTTCAGGAAAGGGCAAAAACAAATGAGGAAATTTTTATCACTCTTTTGTTTAATATGCACTTTTAAAAACAAACTGTAAGTGACAAAAGTTTACATTTTCATAAGCAATCCTGTTGCTTATTTGCATTTGTTGATGTTTAAGTTCATAATAAAAAAGACAATGAGGATGTTTGTGCTCATTAATTGTCAAGTATGTAATTAAAAAAAGAAAAAATTCATTTACTGGATGTCTTTCTTAATCTCACCACTAAACCAACAGCTCCTAATAGAGTGAGGAGACCCTGTCTTTCTGCAACAGGAAGTAGCTGAGAGATTGCACTTGATACACTTCTTGAATCTGCTTTCTCTCGCTGATTGAATGCATTGTCTCTATGGAGAGAGCCTGAAACCTAATCTCCTGCATGACATCATTCAGACTACCTGTAGAGCCTTTATACTCACTGCACAGAAAAGATGAGAAAAAGTTCTCTTGCAAAGGGTGAAGAATATTTTTTTTTAACCGTTTGGAGCCAATTAATGAGCTGGGCCTCCCAGATAAGGGCTGCCTGTGTGACTGCCTCCTCCAATCTTGCTTGGCTGGATAAGCAAACTTGATTTAGCTATGTAATTTACAACTCAAAAATGCCAGCCCAACAGAACAACTTCAGCAATGCAAGCAGGCTTCAGGCCCTGCTCATCAACAGCCACTCCCCTGCATCTCTCCTCAGCGTGGGTGACCCACTAAGGGTGAGTCCAGAGTCCAGCTGTATTGTACGGAGCCTGAAAGATACATTTTTTGGGAAGGAGAAAGACACTGGGCTTGTCAGGAGGAGAGGGGAAAAAGTACTTCCTCCACTGAAGGGGAGAACAGAGAGAAAACTAGGTTACAGTAGTCAGCAAGACTAATGAGAAAAAGGTCTGAAAAACAGGCAGCAGAAAGGATTCTGAGTCCCCCCACCCAGCTGGCTGGGGTCGGTCCCTGAGGAGTACCCATGAAGACACTTCTCCTCAGGCTTCCCAGGGAGGCTGCTTTGGGACAACGGAGAAGGAACAGGAAGAATATACAGCGATAGTTGCAACATAATCTCATGTGCCATTCACAAAGCAATTTCCCTCTAGTATCACAAAAGCCTCTCTGCTCCACAGTATTCATAATAAATGCAGAATGTCTGACAGCAGCATGGAGTCTTGAACTCTCATATAACACCCAAATTGACTCTCTCTAGATGACATCTAGCAGGGAAACTGAGGCTGAAACAACTCCACCTTGAATTCAGATCTGAGTCAGGTCAATGAAAATGCCAGGGAGGAAAGAAAGAGAAATCAAAGAGAGGATGACAACTGTTTACTCTTCTCTAAATTTCCTCTAGAAAATGGTCTGTTGTCCAAGTTTGAATCTCGACTCCATCACTTATTTGCCCGTGTAACCTTGAACAAACCTCTGAGTTTCGTCTTGGTTTTCTTATCTGTAAAATAGGAATATTTTTACTTCTATTAACTTGTTGAGCTTTGTGAGGAGAACCCTTCCTAAATCATAAAAACTATTTAAATGTAAACTATTACAAGAGTGGAGGAAGGAAGAAAGGGGGGGGAAGGGAGAGAGAAGAGAGAGAGAGAGAGAGAGAGAGAGAGAGAGAGAGAGAGAGAGAGAGAGAGAAAAGAAAGAAAATGCTTGTCTCGGGTATAAATGTCACCAGGAAGTTGAACACCCCAGATTACAAAGGAAGGATTTCTCCCCTCCGAATAAGACCACATATCCTAGCTTCAGTGCTACTACCCAGGGCACCAAAGAGACAAGGGTGAAAGCCCATGCCCTCTTCATTCATTCAAACAAAAATGTGAGTGCCTACTAGGCAAAAGACATCATGCTCTGTCACAAAATATTAGAGCTAGAATGAGACCTGGGAAGCCATACAGCAAGTCAGTAACAGAACTGGGATTTAACCAGCTCAAGCTCAGTTTGGATCTTGCCCTTTCCTTCTGTCCCTTTGAGAGAAAAGCTGCTCATCAGTTTAACACTTCACTTCCAGGCAGCTGCACGTTCAAATGACACCCAAAGATCAGGCTCTTCTTCTCTCTGGCCCCCCAAGGAAAGAGTAGTTTCTATCATTTCTGCGTGGGAAAGGAGGCCATCAAGAGACTTAAGTCATCCAAGTGTGCAGTCCTATAATTTGTAGAGCAGGTCTCAATGTGGAAAGGAACTTCAAGTCTTTTATTGGACCTGAGAGTCTCAGCACCAAACAAGGCCAAGAGTCCAAATCCTCACTAGCCAGGGAGTACCCCAGTAGTTAGTATCCTTCAGTCTCATATTTCATTCCTTTAAACACCTGTACATTATTAAAACTATTCATTTCACAATGAGCAGCTTAGTGCCCACAGCCCCATAGAAATGCTCAGAAAGAATCTTTTAGCCAAAGGTAAAGAATTTTAGTACCTGTGGTTCAAATAATGTAGCATTTACAGTCATCTAGAACAGTGGTGTCAAACATACTTCAGCACAGCTCAAACGACATTAAAATGTCATTGGGAAATATATGACAAAATAAAAATACAATAGAAGATAATGTTAATATGTGGTTTTCAAAGTCAATGTGCAGCTCATAGAGATACTTATATGTATAGTTTAGTGGCCCCCTCTTTCACAATGCTGATCTAGAGCCTTGCAAATTCAGATGGATGTTTATAGGATTACGAGTAATTATATGAATAAATTCAAAAAGCATTTACTAAGCGTTTACTATATGCAAAGCACTGTGCTGAGGATATAAATAGCAAGACAGTCCCTGCTGTCAAGGAGCTTTTTTTTTTTGGCAATGCCGTTAAATGATTTGCCCAGGGTCACACTAATAAGTATCTGAGGCCAATTTGAACTCAGGTTCTCCTGACTTGGGGTAGAGTGGAGGGGTGGAGGTAGGGGGCTCCTTCCATCTTACTTTCCAATAGAAAAAGACAAACACATAGGAGGTTTATAATCAAGAACTTACTTCTCACCAATGACACCAGGAAATCTCCCTCCTCCCCCACAACATACATAATCATCATATAAAAGCAGATACCTCTTCCCTACTGGAGCCTACTTTTTCCTGCTTTGTATACCAAGAACACCAGACTAAGCTGCACAACCCCCTTTCAATTTGTACATCTGGATTCTCCCCTTTCTTTGGTTTCAGTTAACCTTTTGTAGGCTTCCAAGTTTGTTTTTTTGCCTCAAGGCACAGTAGTGGAGTCTAGGTTACCTCAGAGAATCCCAAGTGGCCCAAAGGTCCACTTTAGGAAATAGTGCCTACCTATTACAACTGAAGGTGTTTAAATTTTAAAGCAAACAACAAAACTACCTTCTGGAGGTCTAGGAGAAGACAACAGATCTTCTGGCTTCCTTTTTTTAACTTATTTTCACTAAAAGCAACTTCACTGCAGCACTGTGATGGGTACTCAAATTCTTTCCACTTTCCCTACTCAAATGTAAGTTCTTTGATGGAAACATGTTTTATACATCTTTATATTTCTCCTAGCTCTTACTACGTTGTATAACGTCTACTTATTTATGCTAAATCAATGTTTTATAAATGAGCTGGCATAGCACTTCACAAAGGCTCACACTAGTGACAAATAACCATTACCAAAGGACATACCACGATAGGAAGGACATTTATTTATTCAGTAGTTCAAGTAAACATCCAAGTCTTCAGAGAGCAACTGGGTAGAGTTTCTCCTACCAGATACACACATTTCCCCTTCCCAGAGGAGGTACCGATCTATTCCTAAGTGCTGCAAATATCTGACCAAGATAAAAGGGAACAATAAGTTACCCCCTGGGCTGGAGTCGACAGATGACGTGTAATGAGCCCTGGGACTCTGTCCCTGCAACTTTCAAGGAATGAGGGTGGCATTTGGATATATCTCTTGTCCATTTTCCTGAGCAAATGTTTGCAGCACTTGGGGTGCACTGCCCTTCAGACCAACCAACCCCAACCCACAGAAAGCTAGGATGAAGGGTCCAAGAAGAAAGTGATGAGGTTGGACCAAGTCTATGCACTAAGCCTGCAGATTACAATGTCAACTCCAAGTTCACTCGAACGTCGAGGTGCCGTGACCTCTCAGGACCCACCCACCCCGACCCCGGCCGCGGAGAGCCCCCTCCCAACCCCTGCCCGCTTTCCCCATCCTCTCACCCCTCAGGCTGTCAAGGAGAGCTCTGGGGCTCGGGGCCCCCTTCCTCACTGAGGCCGGGGTGGCCTCGGCCTCCATCACAGCCCAGGAGGTCCAGCCGGAGTCCTCACGCTCCTCAAGCCCACCCCGGAGCCGCTTCTCCCAAACCAGCCTCCCCAGAGAACCACGTGCGGGCTCCTAGAGGCCTACGAGCCCCCGGGTCCCCGGGCCGCTTCCGCAGTCCGCTCCCGGGCAGCGCCCGCTCCTTCCTGCACAGCGGCGGCCCGTGCTTCGCTCCCTCGGGGCCCCCAGAGTGGCCCCGCTAGGCTCCGGCCACCAGCCCCCGGCCCTCCCGCCAAACGGCCCCCTCCCCTTCCGTCCCCGGCGGGCGCCGCCTCTCACCGCTCGAAGAGGAGCCGCACGGAGAAGATGCCGGCCGCCAGCGGGAACGCGGAGAGGACGTGGCGGGCCCGCGGGAAGCTGCCGATGCCGGGCCTCTCCAGGTCGGCCCAGTTCACGTTCTGGGGCAGCCAGAAGCTCTCGCTCCACAGCCAGTCCCACAGCAGGCCCAAGGCCCCCGCCACCGCCGCTGTCGCCATCTTTCCCCGCCCCGCGGCCGCCGCCGCCGCCAGAGCCAACCGAACTAGCGGGGAGGCGGCCACCGGGCGGAGCCCGGCCAAGAAGCCACCCCCTTCCGGCCCTGGCCCTCCCCAAGGGCCGGGCGCTCCCCTGGGCCGTGCCTCCGGCTCCGCTCCGCCCCGGCCTGGCTCGGAGCCTCCTGCGGCTCTGGCCCCGCCCCTCGCGGACTTTCTCTCCAGTCCTGATGCTTGACCACGCCCCTTCCCGTTTCCTTCCTCGATGCCACGCCCCTCTGCCCCAAAGACCTGCCTATCACATCGGCCTCCCTGAAGCTACGCCCCCCCTCGTCTCTAGTCTCTCCTTCTCCCTCCCTTCCTCCCTCCCTCCCTCTCTCTCTCTCTCTCTCTCTTCCTTTTCTCCCGCCCTCCCGCCAGACTGGACCCCGCCCTCCCCTTGCAACCACGCCTCTTTCTTTTCCTTAGGTTAGGAAGGGCTAGTTCCTCCAGGCCCTACTTTTCTCCTTTTTACCTCCGGGGCGCGACCCCGCCCCTCCCGGGGCCCCTCCCTTCCGAGCCTGCGCTCCAGGCCCTAGTCCATTAAACCCTGAGTTCGTTGTTTTTGCCTTTACTCTTCCCCACCCGACGCTCCTTGGAGCTGTCTCTGGAGGCTCATTCCTCCTGCCATTGGGGCTCTTGGGAGCACCGTTCCCCCTCCCCCCCCGGAAACTGAAGGAGTGAAACTGTATTTTATCTTCTTACAGAGTTCGTTTGTTTTCTCCTGGCCGTGTTTGTGACCCTCCCTTCTAAGACCCGATCTCTTCAGGCTTTTTAAGGGAAGGCGCTTACGAAGGAGGGGGCATTCAAGAGAGGCCTACCTTCTCTTACCTGTTCTCCTTTTAGGTCTAGATGGAAAGAAGTTGAGCCTGGGAGGGATTGAATTTGCAGAAATTAATCCCTCAGTCAACAAGTGTTTAGCACAAATTAAGCATTGTTCATCCAAAACAAAAAATGAAATAGGCACGGTCTAATGGAGGAACAACACGAACATACATAACTATATATATATATATAATATATATATATATATATATAAAATATATATATATATATCAAATATATGCATAACCACATACATACTTAAATGCAAAATGAATACACAGTTTTGATGGTTCGCTAGCAATTGGGCAGATCAGGAAAGGGGTCAAACAAGCTGGGTCTCCAGGGAATGCAGGTATTCCAAGAAACCACAGTGAGGATGGAGTGCATTTCAGCCATAGAGTGGGGGGCAGGGTAAGGGACAGCCGGCTGTGAGCCTAAAAATGGGAAATGCACTGATGGGCCAGCACGGCTAGATCCCAGTGTTCGAAAAGAGGGGCAGATTACACGTTAAGTGTTAACATGTAAGACTATTGGAAAGATAGGGAGGGAGCAGGTTGAGAAGATTTAAATGTACAACAGAGTAGTTTATATTTGCTCCTAGAAGCAATAGAGGGCCGTGAGAGTTCGCTGGATATGGACTGACATGTGATCAGACCTATCTTTAGGAAAATCCCCTACGCAATTGTGTGGAGGATGGATTGGAATGGGGAGAGGCTTGAGGCAGGGAGGCCATGTTGCAGTAGTTGGTGGTAATGAAGACCTGAACTAAGGTAGCAGCTGTGTGAGTAGAGAGGAGCAGAACTGAGATATTGCAAAGGTAGATATAAGATTTGGTAACCGGTTAGAAATGTGGGGAGATTCATTGTGAGGTGTCAAGGATAATACCAAGGTTTCAAACCTGGATTTTGGGACATCCATTTAGAAATGTTCAATAGATAGTGAAATAGGACTTGGAGCTTAGGCAGGAGACTAGGGGATAGATATATAAATCTGGGACTTAGATGCATAGAGATAATAATTAAACTCATGAGAGTGGATAAAAGTTTCTGAGAGAAAAGTGTAGAGAAAATATGAGGGCCCAAAACAAAGCCTTTAGGGACACCCACAGGGGGCATAACATGCATGATGGGAGGCTGAGGATAGCTTAAATAGCTAAGATGAGAATAGTCTTACAAAAACCCAGAAAGGAAGTCAGGAGGGTGGTCAAAAGTGTCAAATGATGGAGAATCTAAAAAGGACAAGGTCAATATATGTCAATTAGGAGATCACTGGTGTAAGAATAGGCTCAGAAACACCTCACCAGCTTAAGGTAAGAACTCATCTCAATCAACTGAGCAATCACAGACCTTGATGACTAAGTGTGAGAAGTCTTTGATAGCCATTTAATGAAATGAAATGGCTAGACCAGAGGTCTATTCCAATCGACTGGCGAATTTTATTACACTCTCTGAATCTTGTATAAAAGCATCTAACAATTTAGATAGAATGGGAGAATTTAAGATATTGGAGTGATTGTAGTGTTCTAGCTGAAACCCCTGAGACCATACTGGAGGTTAGGAGGAGGGGTGAGAAGAGACCTTAGCTTTAGCTATGACCAAGTCTCCTCTCATCTCTTCTCCCTTTCACCTTCCAATTTGGCTGGAGGAGGGCCTCCCAGCTTCAAAGAGTTCAAAGGATGCTGGACTTCCCATCTTCTTAATATCCTAAATGGCATCCCTGGATCAGCTGGAGGCAGTGTTCTACAATGGGAGCCAATGACCAGTGGACAAAAATTAATCACACTTAAGGTGAACTTGAATGGGAGAAAAGGGCTTCCAACAACTAAGGCCTGAGTTGTTGTTCAGTCAGGTCCAACTCTTTTGTAACCCAATTTGGGATATCCCTGGCAAAGATACTGGAGTGGTTTGCCATTTCCTTCTCTAGCTCATTTTATAGATGAGGAAACTGAGGCAAACAGGGTTAAGGGACTTGCCCAGGGTCACACAGCTAGTAAGTGTTGGGGGCCAGACTTGAACTCAGGTCATGTTTTATCAATTTCACCACCTAGCTTCGCATAAGTCCTGAGTTACTGATTTGCAATGTGAGCTCTCTAAGCCTGAATCTACTTTCTCTTGGATTCTATAGGTCCTTGTGGGAGGGGCTGTCACAGAACTGGAAAGTGAGGCGTTTTATATCTATTATTAGTAAATACCCTTTTTTTATCATGTGCTCATCTTGGGAAGCAGCTTGAGCCGGTTGTTAATGCCTCTTTCTCCAGAAATTACTGTGGATATATTGTGTATATTTATTCTAAACTTATTTATCGGTGACTATGTTGCATCCCCTTGTAATGTGTAAGCTTGTAAGCTTCTTGGGAACAAAAACTTTCTCACTTTAGAATTTTTATCTCCGATGCCTGTCAGTCAGTAGAGGATTCATAAATGCTTTTCGATTGAAATCAGAGTGAATTGAGAAAAGCACAGAGTAGCCTAAGGGAGTAAAAATAAATCAACAGGTGATGTTTCCATTTTTTTGTTTTTTGTTGGTTTTTTTTTTTTTGGCAAGGCAACTGGGGTTAACTGACTTGCTACTAAGTATCAAGTGTCTGGTCTAAGAACGCATTTGAACTTGGGTCCTCCTAACTTCAGGGCTGGTGCTCTATCCATCGTGCCACCTAGCTGCTCCAACAGGTGATGTTTAAAATTACATTGGATCTATAACTGCAATATTTTTATTTCAGCTTGGGATTTTAAAGGTTAAATGAGAAAGGAAAGGGCCAGTAACTAGGCTAAGCTCCCACCTGTCACTGAACAAAGGTTGAGAATTCTGGGCCCAGGAGTGCCTTCTGCCCTGGGAACTTTATACCTGTTTAATAAAACACCTAGCTATAGTCACTTACAAGGTTAATTACCACAAGAAGCTGACTAGATTGATCTGAAAATAGATTGAAAGAACTAAATCTGTATCCCTTAGGAAAGGAGAGATGTGGTAACTTTATAACCAACTAAAGCACGTACACACCCAGTGTTAAGTATATTAGAGAAGGGTTGAGCACAACTGGACCAAAGCAAAGCTGAAAATGGTTATTTTATCCAGTGGAGTTTTAGCTACGGCTATTTTTCCTTCTAGAGAAGCAAGACTGAAAATAGTCTATATTCTAAAAATAATTCCAACAAGGGAGCAAATCCTATCTCTTGTCCAGTGGTAAATTGTCTGAGCCTTAAAGTACCCTCAAAGAAAATGTTAATTTTGCATGTAATAATCGATCATTTATATAGTGCCTTACATTTATTTGCTCCTATCTCTTGTCCAGTGGTAAATTGTCTGAGCCTTAAAGTACCCTCAAAGAAAATGTTAATTTTGCATGTAATAATCAATCATTTATATAGTGCCTTACATTTATTTGCTCTTTTCAAAACAAAGCCTACATAGTGAGAGTTTTATACCCATATTAACAATAAGGAAGCTGAGGCTCAGAGTGGCCAAGCAATCTGTTCAAGTCACACAGTGGGAGAGCTGGGATTCAAAGTCTGGGCTGCTGACTGTCATTTCAGGGCTCTTCCCACTACACCACGTCACCTCCCTAGCATCAGAAGACACACAATCCTGACTATCTAAAGCTGCTTGAACACTCTCCACCTCCATCTCAGAAAGAATACATTTTAGTTCTTGGGAGACACATTGCTTTCTATAAACGATCAGATATGTTGACATTACCTTCCTTTTGAACAACAGGAAGTAATTTGACCAGGAAAAATTGTCACCTTTAGCAGCAGGGCTGACATTAGAGCCACTGAGCTGGAGGCTCTCCAGCTTCATCAACATAAAGGCTCAGATCACAAGATTGAAACACCTGACATTCAAGATTGCTATCATTTGCCAGGCTTGGGAGGCGACTGCAATATTATCTGCCTGTTTTTTTTTCTCCTATTAAATAGGCTTGGAGTTGTCAGGCTTTCCATTGGATAAAGTGATCATTTTCTATGTATACATACCATGCTTCAAGCATTTATTAAGTGCCTAGTGTGTGCCAGGCACTTAATAGATGCTAAGCACTGAGGACACACAAAAAAAGCAAAAAATTGGTTTTCTGGCCACAAGGAATTCACATTCTAATGGGGAAGACATAGAGCAAACTACTAAGTATATACAGAATGTATATACAGTGTGAAAGGGAGACGATCTCAGAGGGATGGCACTAGCACTAGGGAAGATTGAGAAAGACCTCTTGGAGGGGGTGAGATTAGAGCTGATTCTTTCAGGAAGCCAGGAAAACTAAGAGGCACAGTTGAGGGAGAGCATTCCAGGCAAGAGGGACACAGCCAGTTAAAAGGCACAGTATGCCACCAACAATGTGTTCTTTCCAAATGTTAGCTTAAAGATTTCAGCCTAATTTCATGCACCTAGTCAATGAGTCAGGCAATGGTTGCAAATTCTTAAGAGCCACTCACAACCAAGAAATTGGATACTAGCAGGAATTGTTGTTGTTGTCTGCCTCGTGACCTTTTTGGGGGTTTTCTTGGCAAATAGAGTGGTTTGCCATTTTCTTCTACAGCTCATTTTATAGATGAGGAAACTGAGGCAAACAGGGTTAAGTGACTTGTCCAGGGTCACACAGCTACTAAAGTATCTGAGGCCAGATTTCAACTCAGGAAGATTAAGTGTTCCTGACTCTAGGCTCAGTACTCTATCCCTTTTACCACCTAGCCGCTCACTAGAAGGAATTACCCAGTGACAAACTGGTGATGAGGCCGACACAGTGCTTGAGCTAAGCCAGGCCCAATCCCCCAGGCAAATAGCCACCGTCCTCTGCTTTAACTGTCCCTGCTCCTTGTTCACACAACAGCAGCAAGGCTGCCTTTAGGGGATCATACAGCACACCATTTCCCTCACTCATGTGACATGTTCAACTTCTTTCTTGTGTCTTGTGTGTGTGAGAGAGAGAGCAAGCTTTTGGCGGGCAAAAAGCAGGGCTTTCCTTTGACTACTTAATATCAGTTCAGAGTTGCCAAATATAGAGAGAGGTTCCTTTGGGAAGAGGGAATAGATTGATTCTGCTTCCAGTAGGAAGAAAAAGTATTAACGAGTAGAAGTTACAAGTCACAGTTTAATACAATATTAATTCCTAATGAGTCCATTTAAAAAATGGAATGGACTGCCTTTAGTGTTTAATACCTAACATTTACACAGAGCTTTACAAAGAACTTTACATACTACTTCAAATGACATAATGAAATGCAAGTTCCCTATCCCTAGAAATGTTTTAAGCAAAGGGTAAAAGATCACATATTCAGGATTTTATAGATTCATGAATCAGGGAAAAGATGCCCTCTGATGACCCAGTTTCTCTAGGATTTAATGAAAAACATAGTGAAATGCTTCATGAATACTTGCAGATGATGGTTTGTGAATACAATCTTCACTTTCAATTTTTCTTCATCAAATTACCATACACAGTGGGTCATGGCTAATGCTAGGATAGTTAGGCTGAAGGAACTAAACGTGTGAGCAAGGCCTTCTGAGATTTATATATAGTTTCAGTCCCAACTGGGTGAAAAATTAGCAATGCAATTCTGCTGAGCTCAGGAGTCTGAGCTGAACCCTGGGGACCTGACAGTATTTACATTTTATTCCCAAGCTGTGGAATGTACTTATTACCAAGGCCTTTGCAAACAGCAACTAGGCAACACAAAGGACATAGCACATAATGGATGATTTACAGAACAGCTATAAACCCAACGCAAAAAGGTCTGTTTAAAAGTGTGGTAACAAGGAGGACACTGGATGTTGGCTCGATATACCAGAACCAAACAACATAAAATGCAGCTTCATACACTTGCTAACATCCAAGAGCAGCCCATTACCACCACCTACTGATTGGAAGATACCACAACACTTTGTGTTAGCTCAAGATTTCTGTTTTTGCCTCTTTGACAACCGTGGGAAGAATAAATGATTTAGGAGATCCTAACAATGTAAGAGAGGGGGAAAAAAAGACAAATCAGAAAAGTTTTAAAAGTGGAAAGCTTTATTGGATAAAAATGTTTCATTGTGAGCAATATTGGTAAGAAAGCAGAATATTTTACATCTCTAAAAAATATAATCAGAGCTAAATTTCTAAAGATACAGTACAAAAAAGAGCCTACAGTTTAAACCCTGCTTCCCCACCCCAAGCTGGAATATAAATTATGTAAAATAAATGTAATCACATTTGAAGCGTTCAGAAATCTTAACACTAGAAACAAGTTCCAAGAAAAAGGACAACAGTTTTATACTGGGAATATTGTCTTTAACATAATCGATACATTTCAGAGTTAATTAGGTATTTAAAATTATATCTCCACAGAGGTCCAGGTTTTTAAAGAGTCACAAGAATGTTATTACTTTAAGTAAATTACAGGGAACACAAACACTACAGAGAAAGCATACTGAACAGTTTCTTGCAAAGATGTCAAAACTCCTTGGCAAATGCTGTATTTTATTTGGGTGACAGCTAGACAATCCCCCTCCATCCTACACACACACACACACACACACACACACACACACACACACACACACACACACACACACACTGTTGCCTAAGGATGAATGTCAATTTCCTCAAAAGATATTCCACAAAGATTGCTGGTGTTATAACCTAACAATTTCATTATAGAATGTGGCTTGGAGAATGCAAAACAGTACATTTATTTTTTAAAAGTAATTTAAAGGAGAAAATGAGTTTATTTTTAAAGAGACTAAAAATTTGATCACTTGGATGAATACTAAGCAATTACATTTGTCTTCATTAGAAAATATACTATCTGTGCCCTTTATACTAAAGTGCATTCAGTCATAATTGTTAGGCCTCTAAGTCCTTTCTGAACTGGTCCCTTGTTCATGGTAGTGTTTGTAGTAGCAACAGTTTGTCACTGAAATCTGGCTGTAACCCTGTTTTTTGGGAACACAAGAAAATCCTGAAGAAAAACACTTAGTATAATTTTTGTCCTTGAATATACAAGACTTCAACTTCAACGTACTCAATGCACATATTATCTTTGCCTAAAATCAAAGGATTTAAGTAACAAGATCTCTTGCATTTATTTTCATTTGGGTAGCAATATGGGGTTTATCTGAAGCAGGACAACCCTGCCTAAACTAATAATTTAATAAGAGGTACTGTGTAAGCTGGAAATGCCATCCACTGCATTTACTTCAAATTTACTTCCACGTAAATTATGTTCTAAGGTTATCTGTTTATGTGCAGTTAAAGCATCACTTTCACAGATGGCAATTGGTAATACTATTACCAACTGAAGGCCCAGCACCTTGGCAAATTTTCTAGTTAAAGGCCAATTTGTTTTTCATCTTCATCATCATCATCATCATCATCATAATACCGATTCCTTTTTATTTGCTCTTCCACTGACAGCTCTTGTATTTCTTCTTCCCAGAATCCCACATCCTGAGATTTCCGATTCTGAGAAGTTGTAAATTCCTTCATGGATCTGTTACCCCCATAGTTGGAACAATTTGGGGACTTTGGTTTTAGTGAGGACTGATGTTCTGTGTTTACATCTTCACCTACATCTGCACCTACAACTTGACCATTCTCTACAAAACTATCATCCCTTTCCTCAATACCAGGATTTTCCCTGCTCTTCCTTCGCTCTTCTATAGGTTCTTTGTTCTTCCAGTCTGCTTTCTCCACATCCCCATTCTCCTTGCCTCTGCCCTTCTTCATCTGTTTCCTCTCGCTCACTGTACTCCCCTCAAGTTTTTCACTCTGTTCTTGCATGCTCCAGTCTCTCCTAACAGGGGGAGACAAGGTTTTTGGGTTTCTGACAGATGTAGATCGAAATGACGCTGCTACTGTAAATGGGCGACTTCTTTCTTTCAGTGAAGATGATCTTCTTAGCTTTTTCAAATCCAGGTCTACATCTTCTGCAGTATCTGGCTTGCTGATCTCATCCTCAGGAGGCCATCTGGGCTTCAACATTTTGATCCCTTCTTCCAAAATACTTGCTGAACTACCAAGTTCTGTTGGAGGTGGCCAAGCAATCCTCAATTTCTTTGTTTCAGCTGGTTTGTCTTCCTTTTCTGGCTGAGATGTAGCCTTGGCTTCCATACTAGCAGTCAATACACCCACCTTAGCAATGGGAGCATCCTCAACTCCTGGGTTCTGGGGACTCTCAGCTGAATTTATAAACTGGGCTGGCCTCTCCAGAGATTCTTCAGTTTCATTTTTGCTTGCCCATAGATCCTTGTGTGGTTTATGTCCAAAGCCTTCATCATAGTTACCTTTAGATTTAAAGAGCTGATTGAAGTGAGGCTTGCAATAGATTCTTCCATGTAAGGATGCATATGTTCCTAGACTGTTAGCAATTAAAAGCAGCATAAAGTTAGCATATTGTAAATACAATTACATGGAAGGTCATAACCTAGCCTTCTATAAAATTTCAGGATTTTAAAAATGGACTGGAGGAGGAAATGTTGAAACATTCAACGATCATATTTTCAAAAGTTTATCAAAAGGCTAATTCAGTCACCTTGGACTCTAGCTTATGTTTTTTGTATGCTGCACACAATTTGTTCTTTCTTATCTCTGAACCTTTGCAATGTCATCACTGACTCTGAAATATGCTTGTTAGTCTACATATTCATTTCTTTCAAAAAAAAAACACCTTTTTTTTGGGGGGGGCTAGGCAATGGGGTTAAGTGACTTGCCCAGCGTCACACAACCAGTAAGTGTTATGTGTCTGAGGCCGCATTTGAACTCAGGTCCTCCTGAATCCAGGGCCAGTGCTCTGTCTACTACACCACCTAGCTGCCCCCCAAAAATCTATTTTTTAAACATCTACTTCTTTCAGGAAGTCTTCCTGAATGATTTCTGCCTACATCTGTTCACCCAAAATTTCCTAAACACTTATAATCTATAATTATGCATGTATATTGTCAGATCCTTTTTTAATATCACCTTTAGTTTGTTTCTTGTAGTCTCCTATTTATATAAGTATCCTAAAAGTCTTAGTAGTACCACCAAGTGCTGTGGTTTGGGGCTTCATATAAGCAGAGATAACACTAAGACTGTTGGGATATCTTGTATTATTAGCTCCTTGAAAGCAATAAATTTTATAATTTTATTTCTTTTGCACATTCCCACAACTACTAGTAGAGTGTTCTACCCAAAATATGAACTTAGTGAATACTACTGATTGATTGACCTGAAGCTGTGGTCAACATGGCAATCAAGATCAAGGAAACAGTTCTTTGCTAGAGTCAGTATTGTTGAGACTCCCTTAGAAATATTGGTGTCTATTTGGGAGCTTTACATTTTAAAGGGAACATAAAAAAACTATAGTGATTCCACAGAAAAAGAATTATAATAATTAATGGCTTATAAAAAACGACTGTGAAGTTATTTACTTTGGAAGAGGGCAGATTAAGGAATGACTAATGTTTACACCCTCACGTGTATAAAGCATATCTATTTCATCAAGAGAGACTTAGGTGAGACCAAAAAGTTTCATATAATAAAGGTAACTGACGATGAAATGGGCTTCTACAGAATGTGATGGATTCTTGTTCCGTAGAAACTTCCTAATTCTCTTCATAATACAGGAAAAAAGAGGGAAACCATTTTTAAAAGAAGGCTTAAAGGATTATTTCTGACCTTCCCAAATTTTTTTTAAGTGAGGCATTGGGGTTAAGTGACTTGTCCAGAGTCACACAGCTAGGAAGTATTATGTGTCTGAGGCCTGACTTGAACTCAGGTCCTCCTGACTCCAAGGCCAGTGCTCTATCTACTGCACCACCTAGCTGCCCCGCTTCCCAATTTTTAAACCACAAATACAAATACCTCTTTTGAAGCAAGTGGTTAGATTAGATGGATTGAATCTTGAAATCCTTTCCAGTTTTTTAAATTTTATGTTACATGGGCCTGGGACTTACTATAACACAAATTAGTTTTAGTCTTAAATTATGGTTATTCACATACAAAAGGTTCAAATTCCACTGTTGTTATGAAATGTTAATATTATCTTCATACATTTGTACTGTGCTTTTCACTTTTTCAAAGTGTTGTCACACAAAGGAAGCACAGAACCATCCATTACCATTTTTTCAAAAGCCCAAATCTAGTGAAAACCAAAATTACGTGGGGGGTGGGCGGTGGAGGGTGGGGATGCCTTGCTTTTATCTGGTTTACCTGAGTTTGTTGTTGCAATAGAAACAACGGAAACAGCTGATGTGAAACACTTGCTGGTTGGCCAAGAGGCGCTCCATTGGGTACACTGTTTTCTGACATTCAACACAGGGCTCTTTTGCAGGCAGCTGGAATTTCTAAGTAACAAGGAAAGAATAAATGACGTTAATCTAAGTAGAAATTAGTAAATACTTTGTTGGCATTCTGCTGAGATGAAGCCCCAAACCACAACATTCATTAGCAGATGACTTTAACCCTTTCTAGGCCTACTATTATCTAACTCATAACAGCAAGAGCCTCTCCTGTCTTCTCCCAATTTGCCTTGCTATTTTTGAGTTGTCCCAGCTGCTGAGTACAGGTGTAGTGAAGTCTGGAAATCCAAGAGGGGATAAGCCACTATCAAAAAATGCACACAGAATGTTGTGGGTGGAGTGTAAGGAAAATGGGATTAGGAGAAAATGTCAACAATAGTAGGCAATACTACCATACTTCCTCTATCAACTCACTAACACTACCCTACTCTCCACAGTGGCTCTTTTAAATTTTTTCAGCCCTTCTCAAATCTGCCATGGCTCCCCCTTCTCCTCATTCTCTCAGTTGAAAACTCAGCTCACATTTTACAGAAAAAATTGAGACAATTTGCCATGAAACTCCTCTTGTCCCCTTTTCCTCATCTCCTATCACTAAGGTACCTTCTGCTAGTCTCTCCTCCCGTGTTTCAAAATGATGAAGCTACTTTACTCTGTACTAAGACTAACCCCTTTACATGTTGAAGTGAAAACCTTCCATCTTCTTTTCCAGCAGATCGCCCACTCTGTCATCCCCACTTTTTCACTTATTTTCAATCTCTCCCTCTCCACTGGCTCGTTTCTATAACCTCCTAGCATGCCCGTGTCTCCCCTCACTTGATCCTTACATCCCTGTTAACTACTGTCCTATTTCTCTTCTACCCTTCTTAGCTAAACTCCTCAAAAAGACTGTCTACAATAGGTGTGTCCACTTTTTCTCCTCTCAATCTTTTTAAAATTTCACTTATTTAATTCTGAACTTAAAAAATACAACAAGAATTTCCATAACATACAGAATAGAAAAAAAGATGACTGTACATGAAACTGCACATCCGTTATGTACAACTTGCTATTCCTTTTAAATATATAATAAAGTTATCACGTAAATCCCCCCCTTTTTTCTCCCCTTCCCTACCTCTTCTCAATCTCTTAACTCCTTACAATCTAGCTTCCAACCTTATTATCCCATTGAAATTGCTCTCTCCACTTACTAATGATCTCTTAGTTGCCAAATCCAATGACCTTTTACCAATCCTCATTCTCCTCGACCTCTCTTGTAGCCTTTGATACTGCTGGTCACTCTCTCCCCCATGATATTATCTATTCTCAAGTGTTTTGGGAATCCTGGTTCTCCTAGTTATCTGAAGGTTCCTTCTCTGTCACCTTTGCTGAATTCTCCTCCAGATCACTCCTTCTAATTGTAGATGTCCCTCAGGGTTCTGTCCTAGGCCCTCTTCTCCTCTCCCTCTATACTACTTCAGTTGGTGATTCTCATCAGCTGTCATGGAGTTAATTACTATCTCTATGCTGAGGATTCTCAAATCTATCAAGCTTACTCCAAACTCTGCTGACTTCCAATCTCTAATCTCTAACTGCCTTTCAAACATCTTGAGATAGATGTCCAAAACAGAACTTACTATCTTTCACCCCCACCTTCCACCCCAGCTTCCTTATTACTGTATTACTGTAGAGAGCAACCCTTAGGCTTGCAACCTAGGAGTCATCCTGGATTCCTCACTCTCTCTCAAATCCCCTCCCCCACCATATCTAAGCTGTTGCCAAGACGTGTCGATTTCACCTTGGAACTTCATTTGAGTATGTGCCCCTCTCTCCTCTGACACTGCCACCATTCTGGTGCATACCCTCATCACCTCACACCTTAACTATGCAATTGCCTGCTGGTGGGTCTGCCTGATTCAAGTCTCTCTCCACTCCATTCAACCACGTAATCCCTCTTAATTCTAGTATCTTCCCTCTTTTAATTATTTCCTATTTGTCGTGTATATAACTTGCTTTGTATATATTTATTTGCATGTTGTCTCACCCATTAGACTGTAAGTTCCTTGAAGGCAAAGACTGTCTTTTACCTTATTTTGTATCTCTAGCAGTTAGCACAGTGCATGGCACATAGTAGGTGCTTAATAGTAGGCATTTACCGATCAACTGACTGAACACACAATAGAAGACATTTGCCTGAAATGTCAAGCAAAAGGAAGGCACAGTCAAGTACAAGGAAGGTATAAAAATAGAGTCTGAAGCATCAGTTTCAAGGCCAAAAATGCCACTTAACTTTAGGAATCAGGAAAATACACTTTCATAAAGTATTTTTTATTCTATTTGGTTTATAATTGGCTGGGTAAGAACTATTCAACCAAACTGGCAATAAAACTTCAAAACAAAACAAAACAACCCAATCACCCTCAAATATCTCACAGTACAGATGCAACAAACTAAAATAGACAGGAACTCCTTTTATCAGGACGTTATGGTCCAGAAGCAGGCATAAACTAAAAAGAACTCTAAGTTCTATAAGGTTTTTAAAATTTATTAAAAAGAATTTTTTTTTGAGACTGGCCACTATCTTTTCCAGAGTGGTATTACAGCAGCCACTCACGGCTTGACCCACTGTTATTCTGCACAAAAGCTTTAATCTGCTCAGTTTTTCCACCCTGTAGTAGCTCCACTACAGCAGCCTTATGGTCCTATACCCCTAGGGGCTTACCATATTTTTACCAGACTTAGTCTGGATACCGGTTAACTTTGTACTACAGCTCAGAACTCCCTAATTCAAGTGATATACCAGCTTCAGACTTTCCCAGAGGCTATAAGATTTCTAAAAGTGCCAAAATTTAAGATGCTATATAGAGTGGGAGAAGGGGAGAAAAGGGGGATGTACCTAGAAGAAAATTCATTAACTCATTAAAATACCTAAAAGGTCAAAACATAATTATCTTCTTGTTGCAACTAAAGTATACACATATTCTCATATATTCATAGATTCAAGGTAGTGTTAATGTGCTATTCCCTGCTTCTTGAGAATATAAAATAGGTATCAAAGTTCTGATGTGACCTACCAACTCATGGGTGCTAACAAAAGTTTATATAATGGGAAATGGCCATATAGGAACCAAAAGGGGGTAAAGAACCTGATACCCACAATGGTAAACACTTCTATAAGTGGTGGATGTAGAAAGATCTGGCTAGAACTTGAGACTGACATCAAAGCAACATAACTGTTACCAGGATGACTAGCATGAGATCTTGGTAGAAAACACACTAAGTAAATCATTGAATAGTCCTTATCCTTATAATGACCTAGGCTTAAAATAAACTGGGCTGTGGGCAGGACATAATGTTGATAAAAAAAAATTGAACTTAGAACCTATACACCAGTGCTCACAGCTGTCAAATTACTATTACAAAAGGAAGGAATGGAGAAAGGACTACATCAATTAAAAGAAAATAAGGAGCAGAAAGAGAATGAAAGATTAAAAAGGGAAGAGGGAAAAGGGTAATATAACAAAATAATATAATAAAGAGGTAATATAATAATTAGTCATAAACATCCAAATTGGATTTGAGTGATGTAACAATAAGAAAGCTAGAAATAGCCTGCTTTCAGCCAGGAAGCAATTTCCTTAAAAATGGGGGTGGGGCAGGGAGAGAATTTTCTAAGAAACTCCACAACAAACAAAAAAGGGGAATACTGTTTATACTTTTTTTTTTATTCCACAAGGTTATTAAAAATTCTTCCATTATATACAATTTTCTTTATTTTACACTGCTGGAAGTAATCATGTTAATATCAACTGGGGCTTGGATTTTTTTTTTCATCCCATCTGGAGTTGACGTATAACTGAGATGCCTGTGTATAACTTCAGTTAGGTTTACATTGAAAAGACTGGGTCCTCATGTTTAGTAAGCATGATTATAAGTAAATTCTGAATATATAGTAGAATTGAGCCTACTGAAATGCTTCATCTAAGTCATAATATGCATACTTTAATAGTCATAGAACAAAGGCCCCAATCAAATTAAATAAAAACTAAAACTCCCTTTTCAGTTATAGGACTTGTAAATATTGCTGTTCTTGGACAATAACCATTATCCTGAACATAATTCAAGTGCCTATAAATAACAAGACAGGTAATATTACTAGTGAAGCTAGAGCAGGAAGAAGGGATTACATACATAGAGATGAGGAAATGTTAGTATGTTTACAGGGAATAAAGCTGCAGCAATACTTTTCTTTACAACTATATACATACAGAAAATACTCCTATAGGCAGAGGTTAAAGCACAATTAACAGAAAGGAGAACCTGAGAGAAAGTTGCAAGTTGAGCTCACATTAGGAGGAAAGCAGAAGGCAGGAACAGAAATTAGGTACCAGGAGCAGGAAACAGAAGCTGGAAGAGACAAATAGTAACAACCTCCAATGAATACACAGCATCTGGTGCACTGGGAGCCCTTTACTTGCAACTGTGCTAAATACAAGGGGGTAGGGACTCATCCAGGAATAATATTTTTTCCTTGTTTTAAAATTAATGCCACTTAACTAGATAGGTTCTCATTCCAATAACTCAGAGTTTTGTATTTAAAGAGATGCAGCTTTTATGAGAATGTACCCACACCAGCAGTGCCTTAACAGTTATTTAGTGTCACACTATCTCCCACATCTAATTACAACAATTTTCTTTTTAATGATGCCTATGACCACAGGAATGAAAAGTCATTTCTTCCTATCCCCAAATATTTTTAGCATTGAACAGTTAACTGAACACAGATCTGCTAGACATAGCCAGACAGCACAGTTAACTAAGGAACTCCTATTTAATCACTGCCTAAGGTTATAGCAATCAGGGTAAATTATTATCTGGAGTTTATAGAGGGGTTTACTCTGTAAGAGTTCCTGGTACTTTCATATAGCTCAAGGTGTTCTGACTTGTATAAGTGGGTCACTTTCTAGTTGGTATACATGGCTGCTGCTGCTGCTTCTTCCAGTTCTTTGTCTTTGACCCAGTTAGCCACTTTCCCTAATCACTCCCATTTGGATAAAAGTGAACATAATCAATACCCAGAACCCAGAAGTCACTATTGCTCTGGTGAACTTAAGACTCTTCCTTCTACTCTTTTTGTTTGGCAAAACAATCTTTAAGACATTGCTCATATGAAATATTATTTTCTTTACTTTTAAAACAGAAGGTAAGAGAGTGTCTCATAATCCTTGTTTTACATATACAGCACAACAAAGTTTAGTGACTTCAGTTCACAAAGTTAAGAGTAGAACTGTAATTAAAAACTTCAAATTCTGACTTCCAGATGAATATTCTATACAGCCGAGAAATATAAAAATTCCAAAATAAAATGTGTTTCTTTGTGGGAAAAGAAAAGACCATAGGTTCATAGATCCAGAAAAGGAAGAGATAAGGAGGAAAGACAAAGAGAATAAGCATTTATATATAGCACCTACTATGTGCCAAGCTATTCTCTCATTTGATCTTCACAACAACTTCAGGAGATAGGTACTATTATCCTCACTTTACAATTGAGGAAACTGAGGCAAATAAGGGTTAAATGACTTGCCCAGGGTCACATGGCTAATAAGTATCTGAGGCTGGATTTGAACTCGGGTCTTCCAGACTCCAGACCTACCATTTTATCCATTGCACCACTAGCTGCCTCAAGCACCTCAGAGGCCATTTAGTCCAGTCTTCTCATTTTGCAGATAAGGAAACTAAAGCCCAGAGAGGTTAGCTGAAGGTCACACAGAAAACAGCAGAGATAGAATTTGAGCCCTAGTCTTCTGACTCCAGAGTCAGTGCTCTTTTCACTCTACCATGCCTGACCCTTACTCTGTCATCATTCTACTGTTTAGTTTTAGAGACACTATATTAATTTCTTTGTGTTCCACTATTCCAAACTCCAAAACACAAAAAACACTTAGAGATTAAGTGAAGTAATAATAAGTACATAACCAATGTTCACAAATAATGCCACATACATATGAATGACAACTGATATGATAGGGTATATATTTGTTTTTCCAATAGTAATGATGGACTCATATGGATCCATCACCATACACTCTTCCTGTTCACCTTATGATCACTGTTACACATTTTCAAAAATATTAGCTGGAAAAAGAGTTCATTGTATGGTCATCAAAAAGGAGAAAAAACTGGCCCTTATGAAGACTGAACCTGTGACTTTTACATGATTAGTAATTTCTCTAAATAATCATTTATGATTATTTCATATGATTATATTTCCTTAGCTCATGCTAATGAACCACAGAATGTTGATAAATGCTTCCAATCCTTAAGAGGGAAAAATACATACTTTTTTCTTTATTTAAGATGTCAAATACTATATGCTAAGCCCTCAACATAAAGATCCTAAGTACAGTAATAGACAATTAAGGAATGGTTTTGGGATAACAGAAACATTTTTCTTGACAAATAACTTTCATTTTAATTACACAAAATTCCATAGACAAAGAAAATTCAGTGATTGAAAGGGTCTTCAACAAACACCTATTATAGAACCAGTTATTCTTAGCTGTATCATGCGTACAAAGTGACCTTGTTTCTTACTGGAGCTGTGATAAAAAAATCAGTAATGGTTCATAAAGCAAGCAGTAAATGTTAACAGTGCTAAGTAGCACTAGCAGCTTTAAATATCCTAGATTGTTGTCTATGTACATTAGAAGGCTTTAGACTTTGGTCTGAAAGCACAGACAGCTGGGCTGCTTCAATCTAGTCTGAATATAGAACCCCAAGCTTGAGAACAGACCCACAAATCAAGGACTAACATGGTCATGGTGAAGGGCAGCTACGTATAACCTATCCTTTGTCTATGGTATTATAGAAAGTCCCAAAGAAAGGTGAAGGGACTAGCCAAATTCATTTTAACTGACGAGCTTTAGGAATGCTGGAGAAGTAGAAAGAAGAATCTCTACTCTGGATCAGTACTAAAAGGGCTGGAGGCATAGAGCTGGGCTGAGAAACTAGCTCATTTTGAAGCACCTCCCTCCCTAATCCAAGGCTACTTTGCACATCTTAGTGAGAACAGTTGCTATTGCCAGAATTTTTTGTAGCTAGGGCATCACTAACCAAATCCTGGTGAAGGTGATAGAAGGGGACATAGTTCTTGGAACATTATTATTTTTGATAACTTGGAATTAAAGTCAGTTGTTTCTTCCCACTTAGCATCTAAGAAGCCTGATTATTGAGAAGGATGGTAAACTCCAAAGTAGAGGTGTCAAACTTCCACAACTAGATTAAAATGTAATTAGGAAATGTTTAACAAAATTTTTAAAATGCAATATAACATAGACAATGTTAATTTGTGGTTTTCTAAGTCAATATGGCTGCAGAGATCCATTTCAGTTTGAGCTGGATAGCACTGCTCTAAAGCAGGGAGTCTTAACCTGGGGGGGTCCATGAACCCCCAAGGGATCCATGGATAGATTTCATGGGGCCTGTTAAGTTGGATAAGAAAAACACTATCTTTGATATTTCACTAACCTCCAACTTAAATTTAGCATTTCTTTAATTATTTTAAAACATTATGCTGAGAAGGGGTCTGGGCTTTAACAGACTGATAAAAGGGTCCATGACACAAAAAAGATTAAGGACCCCTGCCCTAGAACAAAGAGGCTTCCCCTTGGGGGGAGTGGGCACTGAAAGAGAGCTTGAAGCAAACCCACCCCACACCCTCATAACAAATGTTAGAGCTGGAAGGGACCTTGGGGATAGTCTAGTCCAACTGCATTTTACAGAAGAAGAAACCTAGACCTCAAAAAGAAGTAAACTGCTCAAGCTTACAGAGGAAGGCTCATTTAGGTGCTATTCCCAGGGCTTAGGATGATGCCTAACACATAGTATGTACTTAATAAATGTTTACTGGCTGAGCTGAGTTGAAGTCAAAGGGAGGCCAAATCTGATAAACCCACAAGCTGTTAGAGCTAGAAAAGAACCTTAAAGACCACTTTATCCAACTCCCATATTTGGCAAAGAAGGCAACAGAGACCCAGACTTAGTATCACAGCAGGGACCAGAACCCAGGGCTCCTGACTCTCAGTTTAATATTCTTTCAGTCTGAACTTAGGCCTTCTGAGATACTTTTTATTCCTCAGTCATCTTCTTCCCAGACAACTTGACACCCAGATCAGAGCTTTTTGTAGTCTTCTGAGGTCCTTTTTCAGGCTGCACCAGATGTCTGTTTCACTTTATTCTCTCTGCTGTCTTCTTGTCAGTTGGCTGTTCTGCTGTCAGATGCCTACCTCTGCACAGTCCTTCCCCTAGAGACCATACCTCCCCTCTACTCTTCAGTTCTGGAATTCTAATCAAATCAATACTACTTGCTTCTAGGAAGAGTGAGTCAATCTACTTCCCTAAGGCTCCACTCCTCATCTGTGTAATTTTCCAAACCAAACTAAACCCAACTCAATTATGTGTCCCTCCCCTTATTAAAATGAAAGCTCCTAGAGGCCAGAGACTGCCTGGAGGGTGGAATTTGGGAAAGCCTCTTAGAGAAGCAGGATTTGATCTGGGTCTTGAAGGAATCCAGGAGGCAGAGACAAAAACAGAGAGCATTCCCGGCCTTTCCTTAGGTATTCTGGTGCTTGGAATGCTCTACCCTTCTCCTGGTTTTCCTGGCTCAAGTCTCAGCGAATTCTACCTTCTACAAGAAGCATTTCCCAATTCTTAATTCTAGTGACTTCTGTTGATTATTTCCAATTTATTCTGTCTATAGCTTGTCTATACATAGTTCTTTGCATGTCATCTCACCCATCAGACTGTGATCTCTCTGAGAGCAGAGACTTTTATACACAGTGTGCCACAATGCCTAGCAAACAGAAGGTGCTTATTGACTGAAATGGCATGTATTGTTTGAAGAATAGCAAGCAAGCTAATATAGCTGCATCACACAGTAAAGTGTCAGAATACAGAGAAGGGAGGAAGGAACCAGGCTGTGAAGAGCTTTAAAGGCCAGAAGATTTGATTTGATCCTGGAGGTGATGGGCTCGCTCATCAAACATGTAGCTGGATGGTACAGTATTTGTGCCTGCTTGGCACCTATGCGACTTGATATTACAAGCTCTTAAGAAGATGAGATTGTGCTGTTAGACAGCTTCATTCTTGGCAGGGCCTTGATCATAACAGGCACCCAATAAACGTGTTGAATAAAATAATAACTACTGCTAAGCCAGCCACTACACTAATTCCCTTCCACAAAGCATAATATTTGGGTGTGGTGTTATATTTCCTACAATAGTGAAGGCTTATTTAGGGGGGGACATGACTCAGTTTTAAATTTGGAATCTCCCACAGATCAAAAATGGACCTTAGAAGCTAAGGATCACTAGAGATTGAGGATTGTTTTCAAAACAAGAGAATCAGAAACCATACTTAAATAATCACAACTTACCATAAATTTTTTGGGTTTTTGTTATTTTCTAAAAAACAAAGCAACTTTGGCTTTAAGAGTTTGTGACTCTTTTGTGTTAGGCTTATAAGATATACTTCCAGCTCTTGGCACTAATACCTGGGCAGATGATACAAGATTTTCTGGGAAAGCTGAATGATAAAAAAGTATTCTTATTTAGAACTTGGCATCACTACAAAACACTGTATAAACATGAGCTATTATTATCATGAGAAAAAAATAAACCAGCCTTGGAGATTACAGTTAATGAATAAGTGGCTTTACTTATTAATTGCTACAATACCTTAGAAATAAATAGTTACTATACCTTCATTGCTTTAGGTGGAGAACTTTCTGTATAACTAGCAGCTCTAGAGTCCAGACTTTGCTGCTTGAGATGTACAGGTTTTTGGATTTCACTTTCACTCTGGGAGTTACCTAGTCCAATTATGGAGAACAGGAAATAAAATGTTTTTATTTTTATTCCTCAATGAATTTTTTATGTAAATTGTATTTATCTTCATTTTTTCAACTAACATTTATTTTCTCTCCTTCCCAGCTGTCCCCCTCCCTAATTGAGAAAAAAAAAAGATAAAATCCTTATAACAAATGTGCATAATCAAGCAAAACAAATTTCCACATTGGCTATGTTTAAAAATCTATGTCTCACTGCATCTTCAGTCTACCATTTCTCTGCCAGGAGGTGGGCAGCATGCTTCATCATCACTCATCTGTAATGGTGGCTGGTCAATGTTGTATAGTTGTATAGTTTTTGTTATGAAATTGTTCTCCTGGTTCTGCTTCCTTTATTCTGCATCAGTTCATAAACATCTCTTTTCCAAGCTTCACTAAAAAGATCCCCTTCATCTTTTTTTTAAATTTATTTTTTTAATTAACAAAAATTCATTTTCTTTCCCTTCCAATTTCATTGCTCAGAGTTCTTAAGTATTTCACAGTTGTTTGTTTTTTTTACAATGTTGTCATTATTATATAAACTGTTCTACTGGTTCTGCTCACTTCACTTTCCAATGGTTTATACAAGTTTCCCTAAGTTTCTCTGAAAATGCTCCTTTCATTATTTCTTACAGCACAATATTGTTCTATTACATTCATATGCCATAATTTCTTCAACCATTCCCACAATGATTTTTGCACCCTCAAAAAGAGCTGCTATAATTATTTTTATACACATGGGCCTTTTTCCTCTTTCTTTGATTTTTTTGGGGGACATAGGCCTAGTACTGCTATTGCTAGGTCAAAGGGTATGAACAAGTTAGTAATTTTGAAGCAGAGTTCCAACTTGCTTTCCAGAATGACTAAAAACAATTCACAGCTCCACCAACAATGCATTAATGTGCCTTTTTTCCTGAAGCCCCTCCAATATTTGCTATTTTCCTTTTTTTTTGGGGGGAGTCATCTTTGACAGTCTGATAGGTGTCAGGTAGAGCCTCAGAACTGCTTTAACTTTAACTTCTCTAATTACTAGTGATTTGGAGCACATTTTCATATGGCTGTTAGATTATTTCTTTTGAAAACTGCCTATTCATATCCTTTGACCACTTATCAATTAGGGGAATGGCTATTATGAATTTTAATAAATTCCTTATATATAGTAAGTAAGATCTTTATCAGAGTAACTTGCCACAAAGACTTTTTTTTTTGGCCAGTTGATTTTTCCTCTAATTTTAGTTGTATTTATTTTTGTGTAAAAACTTTTAAATTTTATCTAATCAAAACTGTCTCTTATCTTACCTGATTCTCTCTGTCCCTTAGGGAATATTCTGCGTCCACTGTGTTGAATTAAACTGGGCAACTGAAATATTTTATACTTTGGAAATTCAGAATCAATGGATAAAGTAGAAACTAAGTCAAACCAGAAAGCTTTCATTTCTTGGAGTCTTTAGCTTCAGAATGACTCCAAACACACAAAGATCAGAATAGATTTAATTAAAACAGTACCGCAACAACAAAAACCTTAAACTTGATTTGGAGGTGAAAGAATACAATTAGATAACTAAGGAAAAGATTATTTATAAGATTATTTAAAAACTATAACCTGTATATCATTTCCATATGAAATACTGTTTCTTGAAAAAATTTAAATAGAAAAATAATTTCATAATCAAGTTATCCTTAATCATCAAAATATTTGGCACCAAGAAAAAGGAAGATTTTAATGATAATAGCACTAAAAGTATTTCTTTCATCCTTCAAGTCAAGCTAAATTTAAACAACTGTTCCCCACCTCATGGGTTAAGCATGAGGTATTTTTCAGGCATTACTACCTACAATTCTGTTATTTGATCAACTAATTGCTGGTTGTAAGCAAGAGACCAGCTGCTACTTCCTGAACGCCAACAAGTAATATGGATAATCCTGGCTCAAGTGTGGCACACAAAGCGAATACCTCACCTTCCAAACTGCAAGATCTAAGAGCGAATACTTACAGGAGCCATCTTCAGTAACGTTGGAATGGAACGTCAGGCTGTTTTCAGTTGCTGGAATCTACAACAAAAGAAAATTATGAATCACATTAAAAATAAAGAGGGAACTGCTATTAAAACCTGCTGACTCCAGTAAGTCACTGACTGTCTGGGGGAAGTAACAGGCAACAGAACAGCTGAGCATTTAAATAAGAGGCAGCAAAATATATTTTATGAGGCCATTAATGTGCATTTCAATTACACAAGAAAATTAGAAACAGATTGCATTCAGCTGCCAGAAGTGTACATCATCTCCCTCTGTAAAAGATCCCCTATGCCACAGCTCTATAAAGGGATGGAGTGAATGAGAAAGGCTACCATAAGTCTCTCCAAAAATGAGAATAAAGTTATCTAATATCAAAAACCTTCCTATCTACTATTCCTAACTCCCCAACTATAATTAAAAGCATTCTTAAGAAAGAAAATTGTTATTATAGAAGGAACAAGTTTACTACATCCCTTCAAAGTTTTTGCTAGTTTATTCTAGATGAGAAGTTGCAGCTTTTGACCAAGGTGACAGTTTGATTTCTTACTAAAAAACAAGTATTTCTGCTTCTCAGATATCATCTACTCTAAACAACAGAACAGAACCATCCTTCAGCTCTTAACAAATTTAGCCTCACACTTATGTTAAGGTCTAAGTATGTTAACTCCCCAAATCATGCTTTTCTATTCATAGTCGAAGGACTGAAATCCCAGGCAGGAGGCTGTCAAACTAAGAACAGGGCAGCACCTCCTCAAATTTGGGAGGTTTCCTAAACATCCTGATTATATTATAAGGTTTTGGTCATTAGAAGAAAACTACTGAAGAAGCATAGAGAACTTCCAATGATTGGCTAACTGAGCATTAACCATGCCCTTTTTGCCTTCAAGAGGAGAAAGGAACAAGCATTCGTTAAGCACCTATGTGTGCCAGACACTGTGTTAACCACTTTACAAATACCACCTCATTTGACCCTCAGAACAATCCTGGAAGGTAGGTGCTACTTTTGTCACTCCTATTTTCTAGTTGTGGAAACTGAGGCAAACAGAGTGACTTGCCCAAGGTCACAGAGCTAGTGTCTGAGGCTGGATCTGAACTGAGGTCTTCCTGACTTCAGGCTCAGCATTTTATAAACTGAACCATCTAGCTGTTTACAAAAAGCAAGCTTTTGTACACACTGTAGATAAGACAGTGAACTTGAGGAGTGAGCTTTGAAGGAAGTCCTCAACTCTTGAGGACTCTATTGTAAGATGAGTACAAGGGAAGGAAGGGGATCTCTCTTTCCTCCCCTACCATAAGTAACGGTATCTTGACCATCTTTTGGGGTGCGCCTATAGCACTGCACACTGACTCCCATTCAGAATCTCCATCTTGGAGGATGCCCTGGTAGGTATCTGCTGTAGAAAATTTAGCACTAAAAAAATTTTTTTTCAGACTCTAAACAGTCAGCTTTCTTTAAGGTAGACCAGTTGCTGTGAGATAACTTTTACATGGATGTACAGCTAAGTATTAACTTTCTCCATTACAAGTATGGAAGCTGACATGAACAGTATGGATGCTATGACCAAATACTTAATCCAAATTTTACAATAAGGTACTGTAAATATCCCATAAAAGAAAAAGAAAAAATTCAGACTTCTTCTTGGTATAAAGGAAGGGCCAAAAAACTTCACGCAGATTTTTCACACTGTGGGGGCACTGTACCTCTACTCCCTGCAATGTGGAAGGGATAACTGTACTTCCATATTAATAAACTCAGAAATTCCTTTTTTTGATCATAATCTTTTATTATTCTACCTTTCCAAATACCTTACAACTTCTAACTTTACTCTTTGTCCTCACAATGACCTCTAATCCCTCCAACCCTCAATTCTTCCCCAGGTTATCACCCTTGCACTGACTTCACTCTCCTTCCTTCATCATCTTGACCCCTAACTGATTCAGTTCGACTCTATACTATTCTCTATACTCAAATCCCTTGCTCCCTTGTTTTATCACCTACTGATTATGCCTTGCCTAAATAAGCTTAATTATTCACATCATTTGCCACCTTCATTCCTATTTGTATGCTGCTAAATGGAGCTAGAGAAAGCCACAAAATCATGCTGACTGCATCCACTATAAATTTATGCCACATAATCTTAATTGGGCCCTCACTGCACTAAGGCAATTCTTTTATGCCCTGTGGCAATGGTATCTTGCACCGCAGTAGGGGCAAATGTTTGTAGAGAACATGTGCTTGAATGTAGCCTGAGAGGAATTCAAGAACATTGCTTCCTGAACCCCAATCTTCTATGGAGAGAAAGGTGGAGGGAGACTAAGAGAGAGGGAAGAAAGAGAGGTGAAGGGAAGAGAAAGGAGAAAGAGGGAAGGGGAAAAGCTTGATGCTTGGAGTTGGGATCCTGTTGCTTGGGAGATCGAGAGTCTTCAAAGCCAAGACTCTGAGGGAGGTGAACTGGGAAGAATTCCTGTTGGTCCTAGAGGTTCTAATTCCTTCTAAAAGAACACAGCAGTGTCCTAGTCAAGAAGCTGGAGATGATGGAAGCTAAGGCCAAATGACAGTACAACAGAGTAGGCCCTGTGAGCCCTGCTGAAAAAATTTGCTCAGCCAAGATGTTTCACTCAGCAAGGAGCAGCACAGAAAAATCACTAGAGGACATGAGTAGTCCTGCAACAGCACATGTTCAGTTGCTCTTCCATGTATGTTCCTCACGTCCTATGTGGAAATATTCACAATTTCTATACTTGATCAGTCTTCCCATTAATGGTATATATGTAGGAGAATGCTTCCTAGTTTATGGGGGGAATGTTTTTGTTGTAAGTCTTCCTATTATGCTATTTCATAAATGCCTTTACATTGAAATAACTGTCACATGGCTTTCAAAAGATAAATCCATCAGTGGGGGCTGACAAATTCTAGCTTTTAGGACTGCCAGCTCACAGAAAATTTTAAACCTGGCACAGTACTCAACCTCAGGGGACCTAACCTGTGAGTGTAACTTAGGTAGTAGACTCTTCACTTATCAGGCGCAACACATTAAATTGCTTTGCTGACTGAGGCAGGATTTCTTGGTATAATTGTTCATTCTCCAATAAGGGAATGCAGACATAGTTGGCAACTCTTTGATTTTGGCTAATCAATAGCTATACCCACCTTACAGTGTTCTCTTTTTCCTTTAATTTGATCTTGATCTTACAGCAAAAGCTTAGTAGCAATCCCTGATATCATATGAATTTCATATCCAAGTCTATGACTTCCTTGCATGGAATGTCAAGGTAGAAGATTTTGTTTAAACATTTTATTAGAGCAAGATGTAGGTATACTCAGGAGAAAGGAAGAAGTAAAAAATGAAATGCTCTGCTTCATCCTTTATTCCAAGATCAGCATCCTTTTGTAACAAGTTAAAGTTCAAACACAGCTTATGTGGTTGTAAATAGCATTTGGGGCAGATGGCCAAAAGGAAGAATGAAAAAAGTTCTGAGACAGCTGATTGTTTACAAAACTGCAGCATAAGCTTGGACAATATGTATATCTTCATCCCTACCTCCTCATCTACTCCCTTATTTTGTGAATCAACTGTACTAATGTTTCATTATGATAAATTATAGTTAAAATTTTCTGATGACGTAGTTCAGCTCAGCATTCCAGTATTTAATAAGTATGAAAGCAAGATGGAAGTATAAAATTGGTCATAGGGTCAACTGAAGTGCTTGGTTATTTCCTTCTCTCTGGGTTTCAGTTTCTTCATCTATAAAATAAGGGAGATCAGGATGATCCCTAAAGCTCCCTCTGACTTGAACACTCAGACTAATTTTCAGAATCTCCCCCTTCTAGTCAGATTAGGAAAGAATGATGCCAAGGGTGTTAATTTATATGATGATTTTCTCATAAAGCCAACCAACTACTGTAATAGCCCTTTCCTCATCTCATTTCAAATTTGTGATACTGAGAGTTCAGAAGACCAAAACAATAGAAACAAGTATTGTATAGTAGAGAAAATGATCTGTTAAGTTAAACATAACTGATACTAGAACAAAGTCATTAATCTAGAGATCTGAAAACAGTAGGCACTCAAACCATTTAAGAGATGAACAATTTAAAAACTCCATGAAGTTATCAATTTCCTACCAAGACTTAAGATCTTTCAAAGTAACTAGCAGATTTTTTTTGAAACATCAGCTAACCAAACAAGAGTTTTCACTGTATGTTCACTTTACCTGTTCAACTCTAAAAGAATAATTTATTATCAAACTTCAAATATCACCAATTCAAGTTATATAACTTGAAAAAATAATGATTTGTACAGGCAGCTGCAACCAAATTCCCAGACACTATACAGCAACAGTGTTTGAGTTATTTCTAATTTTAAGTGTCTAATTTAGAACACATGCTTCCTTGGCAACTGAACACCAGACAATTCCACCTACCTTCTCTCCTTCTTGATGGGAGATACAGTCTGCAGGACTTGGGGGAACATTCTCTTTTTGCTCCCATTTATCGGTTTTGATTTCATTACCAGTATTTCTTAGCTCATTCTATAAAAGAAAATAACTGAAGTATTTAAAAATATTATTAATGCTCCTTTCCCTTCAAGTCATACTCTCTTCTAAAGAAACTCGTGATGCTAAAAAAACAAAAGCAAAACACCCTTCAAGCATCTTCAAGTCATACCCAGCACCCTGACTCTCACAAGTAAAACCCACAGATTAGTGAAATTACAAAAGCAGCTTTGTGGAAATACCTCAGAATTATGAGTTTGTAAAATGGTCTAAGTAGGATGCTCACTAGAACACAGACACATCAACACATCAACACATACACACACAGGTCTTGTGATTCACACTCTTGGCAGCAGAGCTTGTGGCAATGTGAAGCTTGTGAATTTTGTCAAAAAAGACCATTCAGGAGCAAGGAAAAGGGAGATGCCAAATGCCAACAATCAATAAATGTACTAACCATATACATAAACGACTGGCCTGGAAAGAGAGACAGGGTTGATATATATTTTTCAATTACTAAGATAATGTTTACTGATACTGTAAAACAAACTTTTTTTCCCAAATGTTTTAAATAAGAAATTTAAATCAGGTCCCACAAAGTAACTCCCTAGTATTCCCATAAAATAGTCCAACTTGATAAAACAGTGGGATCCTCAAGTAGGAGACTTATATTCTCATTAGGCCTTGACATGACCCCCAGTGGGTAACCAGGCTTGTTTCCCAAATAACCTCCCCCTCTTCCCTTCACCCAGTATCACCCAGTACTCTCCTTCCCTTCTCACCTGCAGGCCTCCTCTTTTCTTCTGCTCTGAGTATTAGGGCTGTTAAAATCTATTCTGGCCACCTATATTAGCAGCTGTGAAATAAAAATCTATTCATTCCCAGTGATCCCGAGTAACATTCAGTTGTTCGCCAGATTATCCTTGGTGGGGGTCTCTTTTCTGCAACACTGGATGGTGAATAAGAGCTCTTATCCCCTTTAATTTTTGATGGGACAGAATGAGTCACACTGGATGAATAGGCACTGGTGACTTGTAATTGGCATCAAAATCTCATTATGTTATCTTTCCCCAAAAAAGCGATTCCTCTCCCGAACTTCTGGCAAAGATATCACCATCCTTCTAGTAAACCTTGTTGTCATCTCTGATTCCTCACACTCTCTCACCCCACATATACAATCAGTTGCCAAGTCTTGTTGATTCTACCTCTATAATATTTCTCATATTCATCTCTTTATCTCCACTCAACAGCCACCACCCTAGTTCAGGTCCTCATCATTTATCCTCTGGACTATTTCAATAGCCTCCTAACTGGACTCTCTGCCTCAAGTTTTTCCTCATTCCAATCTACCTTCCACACAGCTGCCAAACTGATATTCAAGTCTGGACAGGTCTGATCACACCACTCCTTTACTCAGTAAATTTCAATGAATTTTCCTATTCACTCTAGGACCAAATATTATTTCAATTTTAGCTCATCCTTTTAAATGTCTATTTTTTTGTGGAAGTTTCACAATGAACATAATTATATATGTATATGTGCACAATTACATTTATTTCAATTCCTATTACATGTAATTTATATATTATATATAAAATCAATCCCTATAGATGTGTGCTATACAGATGTGTTTGTGTGTGTGCATACACACACATATAAAAATATAAAATCTGTAAATATATAGATTTGGAGTACGCTTCATCAAAAACTTTTTAGTGATGGGATGTGATGTGAAAAAAGTTTGGAGGATACTGTGATGAAAAATACCTTTAAGATCTGAACTGATGCCCTATCCTCTGGATATTCTCTCATCTCTAGATTTTTGTGACACCAGTCCTTTGAGTCATGAGTCTCTTTCTTCCTTTAAGGCACAGCTCAACCAGCATCTTCTGGTTTTCTGATCTCCACAACTTCTAGTTCCCTCCCTCCCAAACTGCCTAGTATTTAACTAATTTGTCTATGTTCATATTTATTAATTTTACATTTGTGCTATATATATTCTTATACATACTTCTTGTTTCCCCTATTAGATTGTGAGTAGGTACTATTTCATTCTTTGTATTTATATTCCTAGCATCTAGCACGGTGCCTGGCACACGGTAGGTAATAAAACAGAACTCATTATCTTTCCCCCTAAACCTTCCCACCCTCCTGTCTTCCTTATTACTATAGAGGGCAACACCACCCTCCCAGGCTCTCAGGCTCACAACCTAGGAGTCATCTTGGATTCCTCATTATCTCTTACCCTCTATATCCAATCTGTTGACAAGGCTTGTAGATTTCACCTTTGTAACATATCTTGAATATACCTCCTCCTCTCTGACACTGTACCTACTCTAATGTAAACCTCATCTTCTCAAGCTTTGATTACTGAAATAGCCTGCTGGTGGGTCTGCCTTCATCAAGTCTCTCTCCACTACAATACATTCTCCATTCAGACACCAAAATGATTTTCTTAAAGTGCAGGTCCAATCATATCACACACACCCCTCCCCCACTTTTCTATAAACTCCACTGGATGTCTATTGCCTCCAGAAGCAAATACAAAATGCTCTGTTTGGCATTCAAACCCCTTCATAACTTAGCCCCCTCCTACTTTTTCAGTTTTCTTATACCTCACTCTCTGACACATGCTCTTTGATTTAGTGACATGGCCTCTCGGCTGTTCCACAAACCAGATTCTCCATCTCTTGGCTGCTGCATTTTCTCTATTCTCCTTGTCTGGAATGCTTACCTTCTTCTGCTCTGACTACTGACCCTCTCTGGCTTCCTTTAAGTAAGTACCAACTAAAATCTCACCTTCTACAGGAAACCTTTCCCAATCCCTTTTAATTTCAGTATCTACTCTTTGTTAGTTATTTTCCATTTATCCTGTATATAGCTTGCTTTGTATATATTTGTTTGTATGCTGTCTCCCCTATTAGATTGTGAGCTCCCTGAGGGCAGGGACTGTCTTTTGCCTCTTTTTACCACAGTGCCTAGCACATAATAGGTACTATAAATGTTTATTGATTGATTCATTTTTTAAAAATCTGTTTACTGATATCTTATTACCTAAATTTCCTCTAAATTTTCTAAATGTCCTGCCCTCCCCCCCAGAAAGCCATCCCTTATAACAAAGAATTTTAAAAATAAATTCATCTTTTTTTATATGGCCTGAATTTCCTCTAATGTCTCTCCCCCTCCAAGAGTCATCCTATATAATTTTTTTAAAGAAAAAAGAGAGGAAGAGAAAAAAAAATCAGTAATACCACAATCAATATATTGACAAAAATATGAAAATATATTCAATGTTCTACACCCATGTACCTCCCAGTTCTGCTAAGGAGGGGGGGTGGAGTTAGCTTTTCATATCTCTTGTTTTCTTTGTAATTACATAACATTAATTTTTTTTTTGTTTTCTGGTGGTTGTTCTTTTCATTTACATTGTTGCAGTCATTGAATATATTGTTTTGACTACGCTTACTTCATTTTGCATCAGTTTTTGTAAGTCATTCTATGTTTCTCTGTATTCTCTATGCTTTTCTGTATATTTGTTGTTTCTTACATCATAGTAACTCTCCATTATATTTATTTATCATAATTTGTTTAATCATTACCCAATAGATGAGTATCTTCTTGGTTTCCAGTTCTTTTCCATCACGAAAAGTGATGCTGTAATATACTGCTGTTTATGGGGACTTACTTCTCATTAATGAATTCTCCTTAGGGTATAATGCCAAGCAGTGGCATCTCTGGCTCAAAGAGTATGGATACTTTAATCACCTTATCTGCATAATTCCAAATTGTTTTCTAAGGCATACCTCAGAGATACTGTGGGTTCAGTTCCTGACCACCACATTTCTCATATTATTAGTGATCTGGAGGAGTCTCTCATATGTCATTAATAATTTCTGATTCTTCTTTTGGGTACTATTTGTTCATGTCCTTTGACCAATTACTGCAGAGTGGAATTTGGTCTACAAAATTCATGAAATGCCATAAACACACTCTTTTCTATTTATAATACATCGTTGTAAAAAAGAAAGTTCCCATATGTACCAAATATTTATAGCAGTACTTTTTAGGGTCTTTTTGGTAGCGCAGAATGTAAACCAACAAGATGCCTATCAATTAGGGAATGGCTGAACAAATTATGGTACATGAATGCAATGGAACGTTGATGTACTAGAAGAAATTATGAATATGATAAATAAAGAATCAGGGAAACACTTCTATGAACTGATACAGAATGAAGAAAACAGGAAAACAATATAATACAACAACTATGACAATATAAATAAAAACAACAATAACAGAACAATGGAAATTGAACGTGATGGCTCAAAGATATGAGGAACCACTTCTTACTTCTTTGCAGAGGTTAAGAGACCATACGTGAGAAACATCATATACAATATCAGACTTTTTTGATATGCTGATTAATTTTATTGAACTTCTTCCCCCAAGTCCTTTTTCCTTCTTTGTGCTTCTCAGCATATTGATTGATTATGCAATGCATGCCAATTGCATGACAAATTCGGACCAGGCCTCCTTACCTTGGCACTGGACCCCAAATAAAGGGGAAACAAATTTTTATGTATTAAAAAAAAACAATAAACAGGAGATAAACCAGGATCCAAGATTAGGTAATATGATCTCTAATTAGAGGAAAGATTAGGGCCTTTCTCAGTTCGAAGGACAGGTGCATTTCCCTGAAATCAGAAAAAGAGGTGGCCCTTTCCCCCCAGTGTCTGTATTCAATCAAAGGAATGAGGCAACAGGAACTGACCAGTACAGGGCCAATTTTCAGATGAGACATAAGGGTTGCTTGACATGTTATAATTGTGAGAAACTCCTTGTATTAGTCTTCAGATCTGACTGGGTTTCTGGTCAGCACAACCTACATCCTTTGTTAAAGGTCTCTAAGCAACAGGTAAAGGTGGTCCAACTTTCCAGATGTGCAGGGCTAGGTTCGAAAAATGCAATAAAGTTTTCTCGCAATTCCTACAACTGAGTAAAGTTTTCTAATAAGATAGAAAATGGATTAGACTCATAATGTAAAAGAAAGAGAACTGAGCTAGATCCACAATCAAGTCAGGTGATGGAGTCAGTTTGGTTTACACAATTCTCACAATTCCCTTTGTTTAAGAGTTGGCTCTCTAGGAGGGATAAGGGGAAGGATACAGTGGTAAATGCAGGTAATGTAAAGACAAACTATACCAATAAAGTATTTTAAAACAAAATATATTGTTGTGCATACAAAATGTGATTATATAAAATATGTATTCCACCTTTCCTTAAAAACATTTCCTATTTTATTATCCATTTTTTTCCCATCCCTTATACAAAATTACCATGAGTCACAAGGAACCTAAGAAAATATCAAATGATATTTTATATATTATTCATCAGAATATCCAGGAAAACTTTCAAAGAAGACATTGGATGCAAAACCCAGGAAAGTTCTGAGTCAAGATCACAATATGGATTAAATGTAAATCTAATATGGATTAAATGTAATTTCAAGAAGACTGTAGACACAAAATAGGAAGCCAGGGCTTGAGGCAGAAAAAGAAATCACTCCAGGGTAGGAACCCAGGAAAGATGAGCCTACAGCAAAATGGATACTTAAGATAAAATACACAACTTTGCAGGGGCTAAGACAAAAATGAGGTACCTATTTTTCTGAGCTTCAAACTGGTTTAAAAAGCACAACAAACATTTTTTGTCTGTTAAAGAGTTTCCTAGCTCCAGAACTCAATAAATATTTGTGGAATGCTAAATGGCTGAAAAGGTAAATGATGTAAGATACATACCATGTAGTTTGTGGAATTGCCTTGCTTGGATACAGCTGCCTGGTATTTGGCCATCCTGTCTTTTATGGATGTTTCAGAAAGGCGAGGGATCTCTAGACTTTTTTTACTCTCACTTTTCTCTGAACTAAATGTAGAAGATGACAACTGACCTGGAAAAGGCAAATAAGTAGCATCCTTTTTTACAAGTCAAAATAATAATATATTTTAGTGGTAAATTCAAGGTTCCAAATTCTGAGATGGTATTAAATATAATGGTTAATTTTCTCTATCAAAGGTACAAAAAAAAGGAATCAGGAAGATACTTGTGACCCACAAAATATACCATTTACATTAAGCAATAATTAATAAACATTTAACAATCATTTCTTTGGATATGCCTTACCCTGCAAAGGACTAAACTTATACTAAATACATTATATTTTAAATGTTGCACTAAATTTTAGCAAGTTTTTTATAATGCTTACCCTTTGGCGCTCTGAAAGGCACAATACATAAACTACAATTCACATTAAATTGCTAGGGAGGTTCATTAGAGACTGAAAATCGGTGAATCTTTTGGTGATTAAGTCCTTTGAGGCTAAACCAACATTGCCATGTAGCATTCACAGTTCAAACTTTTGACACACATTGTAATAAAGGGCAGGGCAATTAAGGGATAAAAATTTCAAAATGAAAAGTCTGAAAATACAAAGAAGTCATCTGTGGAGAGAAATATTAAATGTAAACAAAGGCAGCAATTTCATATAATGGTCTATGTCCCTGTCATCCCAAACCTTCAAGTCAGATTTTTCAAATGAGATAATATATGTAAAACATTTTGCAAACCACAGAGCACTATATAAATGTCAACTTTTTTTTTTCCTGCCATTTTCCCGTGACAGTGCTGGCCAGGAATCCTGAATGTCTAACTACTATTTAGAACTTCCTGAATAACTCTTACAAACATGGCATTGTCTTCTTACCAGGGCCAGTTTCCAAGTGTTCCAGAGAAAGGCAGTTTTCAGAGATCCTTCTTCCACCTGCACTTCTGCTTTGGTCCCAAAGAACCTATTTATAAAATAAAATGCACCAATGAGTTTTGCAGAAGAGATGAGGAATAGTTTATGTAATGTTCAGAAAGGTACAGGTGCTGCTAGTCAGGTTTCTCATGTTTGGTCTAGAAACCTAGCAAGAGTTAAATATGATAACTATGAGAAAAATATAAACAATGATTATCATGGATGCCAAATAAACCAGAATATACTTAGGAATCTAAGAAAATTAATTTTAGTCTTTTTGGTCCTTGAAAATGATATCCAGCACAAGAAGGCAACTAAATAAAGTAAATAATCTATTCCACCATCAGCTCCCAAAACTTTGGTCAGTGCTCTGCCTAATCAATTGCCACCTCTAGCAATAAAAACTAACTAGCATACTTGAGAGGCTTCAAGCCCCAGATACCCTGGGCAGACACTTTTCAAAATTAACTAGCAGGTCCCCAATGATCCCTGGAAATTACAGACACTTCTTTCATTACTTTTTTTTTTTTTAAACAAGTGAGGGGCAGTTAGGTGGCGCAGTGGATAGAGCTCTGGCCTTGCAGTCAGGAGAACCTGAGTTCAAATTCAGCCTCACACTTGACACTTACTAGCTGTGTGACCCTGGGTAAGTCATTGAACCCTGACTGCCTTACCCCCCCAAAAAAAATTTAAAAACTGGGGGAAAAGTTTTATTGTGCCTTTTATTTAAAAAAAATTTTTTGCAACCTCCCTGCCCCCACACCTCTAAAACAAAGAAAAGGAAAATCAATGGATGAGAACTTTGATAATATATACAGCACTCCACACTAGTTGTTCTCTACCAGAAGGAAACATCTATCACTAGCTGTTAATAAAAATTTAAAACCTCAATCTCAAATAACTCAAGCACGATTTAAGCTGAAATCATTAGTTTTAAAGCAATTTTTCTCTCTTGAGATAATGAGAAAGAACATTTTGATGTATCTGTTATTTCATTTTGTTATTAGTAATGGACATGACTTCCAGATCTAAATAGCCTTCTCTATTTTCTCTCCTGATTTCCTGTTCCACATCACCAATTGCCTCTTAGGCACAACCAAATGGTTATCCCCAAGGTATCTCAAATTCAACATCTCAAACTCAGTCAAAAACAACTCATTATCTTTCCCCAAAAATTCTCACCTCTTCCATACTTCCTTATTACTACTGAAGGCACCATCATCCTTTCAGTTACTCAGGTTCATAACTTGAATGTTATCTTCAACTCCTGACTCTCACTCGCCCCATACATCCAAACAACTGCCAAATTTTGTCTACCTCCATCACATCTCTTGTATATGTCCCCTTTACTCTACTTTCATAGTCATCACTCATGTTACAGCCTTCGTCATTTCTTGTCTAGACTTCTGCAACAGTCTCCTAATGAATTTTCATACCTCATCTTTTCCCTCTTGGGTCTGTCTTTCACACAGCTGCCGAAAGCAATTTTCCTAAAGTGTAGGACTGACCATATCATTCCCCTATTCAGTAAACTCCAGTGGCATCCTGTTACCTTCAGGATCAACCAGCAAATCTTGATTTGGCTTTAAAAACTCTTCATAACCTAGGGCCTTCTCTTCCCAGTCTACTTATACTTCATTCCCTTCTACATACCCTATGGTTCTTGAGATACTTCTCTCCTTAATGTTTCTCTGCTTCTTAGAAATTCTGGCCTCCTTTATAGCACTGGTCAAGTACTATCTTCTGCAGGAGACTGTTTCTGGAGCTCCTTAATGTTACTGCTTTCCCCCAGAAGATAACTACATATCTACTTTTTATGTTTTTGCCATTAGAATAGAAATTCCATAGAAAACACTTTTATCACTTATTTTTTTTGTATCACCACCAGTACTTAGCACAGAGCCCGGAAAATAGTAAGTGCTTAAGAAATGCTTGTTTACTGTGGGTGTTTTTCCACCAATGCTGACTTTAAAATCCCTCTACGCTTTCTTATCTTGTAAGGTTCTTGTTGATGTTTTTCCAAAAATCCTTTATAAGGAATATATTCAATATGCTGGTGATCTTCTCATTCTCTCAAGGACATCAATATAGTTCCTGGGATTATTCATGCCTGGCTCCTTGATAAAGCATTTCATGCCATGTCTTGACCACCAGGCACAGGCTGCTTAGATCCAAGACAGGTCTTTCCATTGAACTTCAGGTTATCTGCAATTCTGATGCTTCTAAGATTATGATGTTTTCTCGCTCAAAGTAACATCACCAGAATACTAGAACTGAAGAGGTGGTCTTTTCTGGTAGCAAATCATTTGGCATCACCAAAAATACTGTGCAATTTCCTAACTGAATCCAACCTGACTTTTTCCTATGCAATTCTGAGTTTGGTAGCTAATGGTTGATTTACTCTTCTCCTCTGGAAAAACAACAACAACAACAACAAACCAAAAACAGATCATAGTTTTATTTATTAATTCAATAGGCATTTTTGCTTTCAATTTTATTAATCTCTCCTTTGACCTTTAAGATTTCTATTTAGTCGTTTAATTAGCGTTCTTTAATTTGTGGTTTCTAGTTTTCTAGTTGCATGCCTAATTTACTGATCTTTCATTTGCCAGCAAAAGTGTTCAGATATGTATAATTTCCCTTTTATGTTTGGCTATACGGCAAAAATTTTAGTATGTTGTCTTATTGTTGTCATTATCTCTAATGAAGTTACTGATTCTTTCTAGAATTTGTTCTTTGATCTACCCATTCTTTAGAATTAAGGTAATCTCCAATGAATTTTTAATTTTTTCAGCAGCCCTTTATTGAACATAATTTTTAGCATGTTATGATTCAGAAAAGATATATTTAATATTTTTGCTCTCCTGCATTTATTTTTGAGGTTATGCACTAATACATGATTACTTTTGTTAAAGGTACCCTGTACAGCTGAGAAAAATGAATACTTCTTTCTCTTCCCATTTAGTAATCTCCAAGTATCCATTATACCTAATCTCTCTCTCTTTTCTTTTAGATTTGGACAGATAGATTTTAATTGATTTGTTCAAGACAGAGTTGAGGCCATTATACCTAATCTTAAATTTCTATCCAGGTCTTTCACTTCTTTTTTTATTTTTTGCTAGATGTATCTAGTTCTGAGAGGGATAAATTGAGGTCCTCCACAATTATACTTTTACTGTCTATTTCTACCCTGTAACATTTAACTTTTCCTTTAAGTATTTGGATGCTATAGTATTTGGTGCATATACGTTTAGCATTGCTATCAATTTATTGAATTCTTTTTCTTTACCCCTTAACTTTTTTTTTAGGTATCATCCCATATAGTAAACTCACAACCATGTTCTCTGTATGTAGGTATGTATGTGTGTGTGTGTATTCATTATAACTGCTCTAATAACGATAAAGATCTTAGGAGTTACAAATATTATCTTTCCATGTAAGAATATAAACAGTTTAACCTTATTGAATCTCTTATGATTTCTCTTTCCTGTTTAACTTTTTAAGCTTCTCTTGAGCCTTGCATCTGAAAGTCAAATTTTCTATTCAGCTTCAGTCTTTTCATCAGAAATACTTGAAAGTTCTCTATTTCATTGAATATCCATTTTTCCCCTGAAGAATTACACTCAATTTTGCTGGGTAGGTGATTCTTGGCTGTAATCCTAGCTCCTTTGCCCTCTGGAATATCACATTCTAAGCCTTCCAATACTTTAATGTAGAAGCTGCTAAATCTTGTGTTATCCTGACTGTAGCTCCAAGATGTTTAAATTGTTTCTTTCTGGCTGCTTGAATTACTTCCTCCTTGACCTCGGAAGATCTCTTTTATCTGGAATTTGACTGTAATATTCCAGGGAGTTTTCATTTTGGGATCTCTTTCAAGATGTGATTGGTGGATTCTTTCCATTTCTATTTTACCTTCTGGTCAGGGCAGTCTTCCTTGAGAATTTCTTGAAAAGGGGCAGCTAGATGGCGCAGTGGATAGAGCACCGGCCCTGGATTCAGGAGGACCTGAGTTCAAATTCAGTCTTAAACACATAATACTCACTAGCTGTGTGACCCTGGGCAAGTCACTTAATCCCATTGCCTAGCCAAAACAAAACAAAACAAAACAAAAAAAACCCAACCACCACAATTTCTTGAAAGATACTATCTAGGCTCTTTTTTTGATCATGACTTTCAGGTAGTCCAATAATTCTTAAATTATCTCTTCTCAATCTACTTTCCAGGTCAATTGTTTTTCCCATAAGATAGTTCCACATTTTCTTCTATTTTTTTCATGTTGTTTCTTGATGTCTCATAGAATCATTAACTTCCACTTATCCAATTCTACTTTTTAAAGAATTATTTTCTTCAGTGAGCTTTTGTACTGCCTTTTCCATTTGACCAATTCTGCTTTTTAAGGGGTTTTTCTCTTCAATGTATTTGCATGCCTTTTTTTTTAAACCATTTCTCTGGCTTATTCTATTTTTTAAGGTGTTATTTTCTTGAGTACTTTTTTGTGTCTTCATTACCAAGCTGCTAGCTATTTTTTCATGATTTTCTTGCGTCACTGTTGTTTTTTCCCCCCGTTTGTCCTCTTCCTCTCTTATTTGATTTCTAAAACCCTTTTTGAGCTCTAAGATTTCTTTTTGATCTTGAGACCAGTTCACATTTTTCTCTGAGGCTTCGAATGTAGCAGTTTTGACTTTGATGTCTTTGTGTTTTAATCTTTCCTGTTACCACAGTAACTTTCTATGGTCAGGTTCTTTTTTGTTGTTGTTTATTCATTTTCCCAGCATATTTTTTGACTTTCAACTTTATGTTAAAGTTAGGAGTCTGCTCCTAGGATGGAGCAGAGTATTGGCCCAAGCTACATGTTTTTTGTTCAGCTCTTTTTAGAGTTAGTTCTGTGAGGTCTGTAAGTTTTCAATTCTTCCAAGGTGGTATGATCTAAGGAGAAGTGTGTTTACACTGTTCCTGGCCTGTGTCCCCGGTCTGAGTGCACAAGCACTCTCTTTCACTCTAGAACTATGACCAGGGTCCCAGCTCCCCTGAGGCTTCCAGCTCTTGTATGCTAGTGTTCCTACTCGCCCTGGGACTACAAACCAGGACTATGAACTAGATCCATGCATGGGCAATGCAACAGAATCCTGCAGCCAGTGCCAGCAAAGAGACCCAGCTGTTAAACCCCCTTACCTTCTGTGGGCTGAGAGCTCCAGAAACTGCTGCTGCCAGTTCAGTTGCCCCCAAGGACTTGCCCAGGCCTTGCCTGCATTAGACTACACTCCCCTCCTACCCACATGTGACACATCTTCTAGGTTGTCTTGGGCTGAGAAATTGTCCCACCTCATCTTTTTGTGGGTTCTGCCACCCTAGAATTCATTTTCAGACGTCATTTTAAACTTGTCTGGAGGGGAATCGTGGAGAGCTCAGGTAGGTCCCTGCCTTTATTCTGCCATCTTAGCTTTGCCCCAAGAACTCACTTTTCAACAAAAACTACTGAGAAAACTGGAAAGCAGTCTGACAGAAACTAGGTATAGACCAACATGTCATATCACCTACTAAGATAAGGTCCAAATAAGTCCATGACATAGACACAGAGTGAAATCATAAAGTAGAGGAAGAAATTACCTCTCAAATCTATAGATGGGGAAGTTTGTGACAAAACATGAGGTGGAGGGGATCACAGAAGGTAAAATGTACAAGTTATGGTATGTGAATGTGATGGAATGTGCATGAATGTGCTGTAAGAGATGGTAGAGAATGGTTTCAGAAAAACGTAAGCTGACTTATATGAATTGATAAAAAGTAAAGTGAGCAGAACCAGGAGAACAATATACATCATAATAGCAATATTATAAAAATAATCACCTATTTAGTAATTCAGATTAATCCATTACAACTCCAAAAGTACTCATGATGAAAAATACTATGTGCCTCCAGAGGGAAACTGATGGACCCAGGAGTCCAGACTGAAGCATAATTTTTTTTCCCCTTTACTTCAATTTCAATTTCTAGCTCTCAAAAAAATCTGCCATAAATATTTTTGTACATGAATCCTTTCCCTCTTTCTTTGATTTCTTTGGTGTACAGACCTAGTAATGGTATGCAGAATGTGTGAATTAATGGTTCTTTGCATTATATTTAATTCTATTTGTATACTTCTTTGACAAATAACTTTTTATCTTGGAAAAAAAAAATTGGGCAGCTAGGTGGCACATTAGATAGAGCACCAGCCCTGGAGTCAGGGGAACCTGAGTTCAAATCTAGACTGACACTAGCTATGTGACCGTAGGCAAGTCACTTAACCCCGATTGGCCCCCCCCCCAAAAGCTGACTTTTTTTTTTCAAGGGGGTAGCTACGTGGTGCAGTGGACAGAGCACTGGCCCTGGAGTCAGGGGTACCTGAGTTCAAATCCAGCCTCAGATACGCATTAGCTGTGTGACCTTGGATAAGTCACTTAACCCTGACTGCTTCAAAAATTAGAACTCTTTCCCTCATCATCATTAGATTCCTTTGAGTTTTAGATAACCTCTTAATTATCTGCAAGAAGCCTGGTCCTCTTTAATCTTAGAGCCTTTCCTCTGAGATTCTCTACAATTTATCCCATATGTATCTTGTATCTACATAATTGTTTGCATATTAGCTATTTTCCTTTTTTAGTTATCTTTGCCAATTTAATAGGTGTTTGGCAGAACCTTAAGACTGTTTTAATTTGCATTTCTCATGTCAGTAGTGATATAGAACATTTTTTCACACGGATGTTCATATTTGTCTATCATTTAGTTAATGGCTAAACAAATTTTGATAAAGGAATATGACTGTGCCATAAGAAATTATGAACTATGAATTCAAAGAAGCACAGGAAAATTTATTTGGGCTGATACAGAATGAAGCAGAACCAAGAAAACAATATAATGAATTACTACAATAATGCAAATGGAAATATCTAAGAAAATAAATTGAATGCTGCACAATTATAATGACTAAGATACTTGGCCCTGGAGAAGAGTTGACAAAATGTACCTCCCTCCTTTATGTGTAGAGGTGGAGATTATAACTATGGAATATACCACATACTGTCAAATATTGTTGATATTTTTGTCAATTTTGCTGAACTTCCCCTTTTCTCTCTTTTAAAATTCTTTGTTACTCATCAAGCAGGAAAAGAAAAAATATATATATTCATAAATGAATGTGATATAAAAATGAAAAAATATGCCACTAAAGTAAAAAAAAATTTGCAAAAGTCTGCCTATTCTTTTCTCATATTTTCTTCCAGGATACATGCCCTCAATATATGCAAGGATTGCTTTCAGAGAGTTTTATAGAGAAAACAGGTATCTATGTCAGTAGCTACTTTATGTTTTCTTACTCAATATTTTTTGAAGTCTGTGATCTTTTCCATTCTTTTAGAATTTTCCTCTATTTGATATATTTAAAAATTTAATCACAGAGAACCTTTAAATTTTATCGTTTCCAGGGTGGATTTCTTGCGAAACTATCTGGTGAATATAACTGTTCCTCTTGACCCCATAACTACTGGCCATTATATACTGAGTGCTGAGGTGAAAAAGCCTAAATGTAATGGTTCTAATTATTTAACCAGCTATGTAATACATTATATCTTATAGAAAGCTTTGTACTATAAAGTTAATAAGGCAATCTGTAATTATACAAGACAACTCAGTAACCAATTACATAAAATAATAATGGCTCAAGAACCAGAAGATTGGGGTTCAAATCCTGCCTATGATGTTTGTTAACTCTGTGACCATGGACTAGTCACTTAACTTAGCCTCCTTGGGATTCAATTTCCTTATGTGTAAAATGAGGCAATTGGACTAGATGGCCTGAGGTTCCCCTTAGCTTAAATCTTTAAAAAAGAGACTTTTCTGTTTCATTAAATATTCCCAATTATATGTAAAAAAATTTTAACATTCATTTAAAAAAACTTGAGTTCCAAATTCTCTCCCTCCTGCCCCTTCCCCCTCCTTGAGAAGGCAAGCAATTTGACATAGATTATACATATGAAGTCATGCAAAATCTATTTCCATATTCCATTTTTAGACCTTTATAATCCTATGAGAAAAGTTCACTAAAATAATGTCAGCACAGTTGCCTCATCTCAAATATATTTAATGTCTCCCAGTTATGTCTACAAATGTTCTTAGGATGACCTTGCTAAGGGAAAACTCATCAAGTTTTCTGCAGGTTCATTTTCTTAAGTTATGTTGATGTTCTGGGAGGTAATATAACTTTTTTAGTCTTCCTTCCCCCTAATGTTTTGAGAATGAACTTGCATCCTAAATTTGTACTTACTCTTGGCTGCTGTTTCTTTTTGTTCACCAAAGAACTTAAGTGTTTTCTGGCCGAAGAGATTTCTGAACTCTTTTGGCTTTTCATGGTGGCACTTAGATTGCATTTGTTTTTAAACTTCTCTAAGAAATGGTAAAACAATAATGTTTGGTTTTGGGTTTTTTTTTTTTGGCGAGGCAATGGGGTTAAGTGACTTGCCCAGGGTCACAAAGCTAGTAAATGTTGTGTGTCTGAGGCCAGATTTGAACTCAGGTCCTGTGCTCTATCCACTGCGCCACCTAGCTGCCCCAAAACAAAAACTGCTTGGAAAACTGGAAAACAGTATGGCAAAAACTAGGCATAGACCAACATCTTAGACCATATACCAAGATAAGGTCAAAATGGGTACACAATTTAGACAAAAAGGGTGAAACTATAAGCAAATTAGAATAGGAAGAAATAGTTTACCTGTCAGATCTATGGAGAAGGGAAGGATTTATGACTGAACAAGAGACAGAGGACATTATGAAACGCAAAATGGATAATTTTGATTACATTAAATTAAAAAGTTTTTGCACAAAGCCAATGCAACCAAGATTAAAAGGGAAGCAGAAAGCTGGGAAACAATTTTTACAGCCACTATCTCTTATAAAGGCCTCATTTCTAAAATATATAGAGAACTTAGTCAAATCAATAAGAAAACAAGTCACTCCCCAGCTGATAAATGGTCAAAGGATGTGAACAGGCAGTTTTCAGATGAAGAAATTAAAACTATAAGCACATGAAAAAATGCTCTAAATCACTATTCATTAGAGAAATGCAAATTAAAACAACACTGAGGTACTATATCTTTAAAAAAATTTATCAGATTGGCTAATGTAACAAAACAGGAAAATGATAAATGTTGGAGAAGATGTGGGAAAATTGGGACACTAATGCATCATTGGTGGAGTTGTGAACTGATTCCACTATTCTGGAGAACAATTTGGAACTATGCCCAAAGGACTACAAAACTGTACATCCCCATTGACCCAGCATTAACAATTCTAGGTCTCTATCTCAAAGAGATCATAAAAGGGGGGAAAGGACCCACATGTACAAAAATATTTATAGCAGCCCTTTTTGTAGTGGCCAAGAACTGGAAATTGAGGGGACACCCATCAATTGGGGAATAGCTGAACAAGTTGTAGTATACAAATGTAAAGAAATATACTATTGTTCAAGAAGAAATGGTGAGCAAGCAGACTTCAGAAAAACCTGGAAAGACTTACATGAACTGATGCTGAATGAAGTGAGCAGAACCAGGACAACACTGTACACAGTAACAGCCACATTATGCAATGATTGACTTTGTTAGACTTAGCTCTTAGCAATGCAATGATCTAAGACAATTCCAAAAGACTCATGGTGGAAAATGCTATCCACATCCAGAGAAAGAACTAAGGAACCTGAACGCACATCAAAGCATCTATTTTCTCTTTCTTTTGTTGTTTTTTTGTTTTTTCTTTCTCATGGTTTTCCCCTTTTGTTCTGATTCTTCTTTCACAACATGACTAGTGCAGAAATATTTAATGTGCCTAAATCAGATTGCATGCCATCTTAGGATGGGGGGAGTAGAGGAAGGGGAGAAAATTTAGAACTCAAAATCTTATAAAAGTAAGTACTGAAAACTTAAAAAACCCCAAAAAACTCAAAATCATTTGTAGCAACTCTAATTCTGCCACATCACATTCAGCTCAACTATACAAACAGCAGCCATATTCACAGATGAACCTGGAATTAGATTGGAAGTCAGAACTTTTCTTTGGAAATTAAACCTTGTGTGTCCTTAGGAATGGTAATCACAGGCAGAGGGAAGAGGGTAAATTTGGCAGGACACTGCACAACCACATACATTTTCCTTTTTTCCAAATACATTGCTGATTTGCTGGTCAGCAAAATGAAGGAAATTCCAAAGGCTTAATCCAAGGACTGTACTGAAAAATGATCACTGTGAAAAATCAGAATTTTTCAGGACATGAAAAGTTATTCTATTTGCTTCTCCTGTAACAGGAAAAAAAAAAACCTTGACCTTCATGTGAGAGGCAGAATTTCAAACGTTCACCTTTTGTGGAAGGTAAGCATGTGTACAGTGCTGAAAGAACGTGCTGTTTGTGGAGCTTTCAGTGTTCTGTCTCTAGTTCTATTTTCACATTCTATGTCATTGACTTCCCTCTACTAAAGCATTCAGATACTATTTCAACTTGAACAAGAGGTCAGTTTTACGCTACTCATTTTATACCTGGTGCCATAGGTTACAGGGAAAACGAGACTTTCCCTTCCATATTGTCTTTTGTTGTTGTTGTTGTTAAGATAAAACTCTATACATTCCTTAACAGTCTTTCCAAACCACAGCCCGCAGCTTCTAGGGCTTAAATTCCAGTTCTAGCAAGGAAAGCTCATCCTTCTTTACATGCAAGCTTATTGTCTAGGGAGTCCAATGAAGAACAGTTTTATGGGTTGTACATGGCTGGTGTCAGTGACAATCACTTCAATATTATTATTCAAATCAATAGCATAAAACAGAAGAAAACATAGCCATTCTCATACTCACATCTCATCTCTTATCCATTATCTCCACAATTTACCCCTTAGGTACTTGAGAGAGTCTAAAATATTATAATCCATTAACAGAAGAAGGTAGGAGAGGTGAGGAGACAAGATCCTTAAGAAGAACAAATCATGCCAAACTAATATAATATCTTTTTTAAAGAAAATTAATAGCTAGATAAATCAGATAAATAACAAACAGTTCTGGCTCAGGTTCTTACTAGCAGTGTGACCCTGGGAAAGTCACTTAACCTTTCTTAGCCTCGGTTTCCTCTTCCATAAAAAGAGGATACCTCACAGGCTTATTATGAGGATCAAATGAGACAGCATGTATAGCACTTTGCACACCTTAAAAGTACTATACAAATGCTAGTTGTTATTTTTACTATTATTATTATCTTGATTTCAGCAACACACTTGATAAAGTCTCATTACATGCTTGTTGAAAATGTGGTGAAATTTAGGTTATTATATGGATCCACATTTAATTGAACAAACAACATCCTAATGGGTTGGTTACCTCTTTCCCTCTGTGTACCCTTAACCTTCACAGCTGAAGCCATTTACAACACACACCCCCCACACACTCTCCCTCTCCCTCTCCCTCTCCTCCCTCTCCTCTCCCTCTCCTTCTCCTTCTCCTTCTCCCCCCTCATCCCACTCCCCAAATAGAGATCAATCCCATCTACAGACTATGGAACAGAAGGAATCATGCACGGTTCAGCAGTTCAATTTCATCCACTTGGTATTAATCCTCCTTTGATCCTGATACATCATTTTCCCAACAACTAACTTCCTTGTTCTCTTGTGACTGAACTATATCTGCCTTGTAGCCCATACAGATTCAGAAGTCCTGAATCATAACTCTGCTCCTTACTACTTACATACTAATCACTTCAGTTCTCTGGCTCTCAATGTTGCCATTATTAAAATAAAGTAGTTCCTAAGGTCTCTTCAACTTCTAAGTTATTTTATTCAGTCTTTTGTAATACAGTTTCTTCTCCTCCTTTGTCCACAAGTTCATCAATAAATGGGTTCCTGCCTCATTTCCTACATATTTAATGGAACTGGATTTCCTGACTTTGAACACCAGTTTCCTCATTAATTCTAAATCTAATTCTAATTCTAAATCTTTCTAAAACTTTCCTACGCCTCCAATAAATTGCTACCATTAGCACTGCAGATTTTAGACTTGGTTTTGACTTTTTAAAATAATACCTGCAATCTTTCTGTCTTATTTTGAATTGATCTTCAAAATTAGTACCTGTCTTCAGACAAGTGTCCTTGCATACCTATCCCTAGGATAACTTTTAGCTGTACTCCCTTGTTTAGATCACCAGACTGCACTCAACCTGCCAGTTGTACTTAAGACTGTCATTCTTCCCTGATCTGGCTCTAATAAAACAAACAGTCAGCAATGTTGTAAGTAAACTTGGAGAAAACTGCAGTATAGTGCCACAGAGTTGTACAATCCATAGGCTTTGTTCCTTTCAGCATTTTTATCTAAAAGAAATGCTTAGGAAATCTGTAGATGATACAAATTTGATTCATCCTATTTTTATCTTGTCACATTATAAAACCATAGAATCATTGAGGGTGGTTTATTTATATTTAAGAAAACAGCATATGTTGTTATGGAAAATTTACTACTATAAGACAAAGTCAATTCAAACAACTCTAGGGTGCAAAATTCCCTCCTCGTATTTGAAATGATGAAAGTCAAGATCATAAAGGCAGAGAAACCAACCCATAAGTTAATAGAATGAAAAGGTTTTTTAAAATTCATTTAAGGGGCAGCTAGGTGGCACAGTGGATTAGAACACAGCCCTAGATTCAGGAGGACCTGAGTTCAAATACAGCCTCACTCACCAGCTGTGTGACCCTGGGCAAGTCACTTGACCCCATTGTTTAGCCAAAAAAATAAAATAAAATAAAACAAAATTCATTTCATTTTATTTTCAGTTCTGAATTTTCTCTTCACACATTGAGAAGGCAAGAAAAAAGCCATTACAAATATGGAAAATCACACAAAACAAATTCCTGACTCTGAGTCTATCAGCTCTTTCTCTCTGGAGGTTGATAGCATGTTTCATCATGAATCTTTTGGATTTGTGGCTGGTCATTGTATTGATCAGAGTTCTTAAGTCTTTCAAGGTTGTTTATCTTTATAATATTGTTAGCATATAAATTTTCTCCTGATTCTGCTCACTTCATTTTGCATTAGATCATACCTACCTTTCCAGGTTTTTCTGAAACCAACCCCATTATCATTCCTTACAGCACAATAGTATTTTCATCACATTCATATCCCACAGCTTGTTCAGCCATTCCTCAATGGATAGGCACCCCTGTTTCCAATTCTTTGCTGCCATGAAAAAAACTGTTATAAGTATTTTTGTACATATAGGTCCTTCTCTTTCTTTCAGCCCTTTGGGATATAGGACTAGGAATGGTAGCACTGGGTCAAAAGTTATGTACAGTTTAATAGTTTTTTGAAAAGATTAATCTTCACTAGATTTGAGAAACGGAAAAGTAAGAACACAAAGGAAATTCTTAACAATGTTTACTAGTGCAAATTTTTGGAAAGCAATATGGTAATATACATTAAGAATCACAAAATTAGTCATTGCCATTAAACATTTCTGTTTATCCTAAAGAAAACACAAAAATAAAAAACAGATCTATCTTTACAAAATTCATGTTCCTCTCTTGAACTCTACATTCTAGCCAAATTTGATTAGTAACTATTTCCTGAACTCAGTTCCCTATCTCTATTCACTCCTCTTCCACTCCCTCCTCATTTCAGCCTCTAAAGAATCATATTAGCTACAACCAGGTGATACCTCCTCAAGGAAGTGATTTCCCCAGGTGTTAGTGCTCTCTCCTACCTTAGTTTTCCTTGTACTTTTCTTATCTGTGTACGTGTTGAGCTCTTAACTCACATTGCCCCAGGATAATGGAAGTTCCAGGAAGGTACCGATGGTTTTTTAAGTGTCTGAATCCCCAGCATATTACACAATGCCTTACACATCATAGGTGCTTAATAAAAATGTACACTGAATTGAACTGAAAAGGAAAGTAGAATGCAAGCTCCTGAAGGGCAGGGACTTTTTGTTTTTGTTTTCTATCTGAACTAGCAAACACCCAGTCTGTCCAATGCTAGTCCAATGGCTGAACAAGTTGTAGTACATAAGCAGAATGGAATGTCATTGAACTATAAAAGATAATAAAAATAAGAGAATATGGAATATTACTTTGTGTGAGCTGATCCAAAGCAAGAATGGTGTATACATAAGACTCATTCAACTACTTACACCTTTTAACCAATCCAACAGCTAGGCTGATACCCCTAAAGTGGTTAACTGGCTAGAAAAGATCTATCTATCTATCTATCTATCTATCTATCTATCTATCTATCTATCTATCTATCTCTATCTATCTATCTATCTATCTATACAAGAAGCATTGTTCTTTTGTCTTTACTATAACTTCAACAAAATTTTCTTATTTTGATAGCTTTTGTATTTAATATCACATTCATTTCCAAATACGTCCTGCAAGAGTATACCCCGATGAGTAAGATTGTAACAAATTTTAAATGAGGAAAAAAAGCAGTTCAATTAACAATACAAAAGTAATTTCTGCTTTTCTTTGTATCCTCAGCAGCATTACAGCAGTACAATAATACAGTACCTGACACATAGTAAGTACTTAATAAATGCTTGTTGACTTACTGAGAAAACTAACCAAAATACTAACAGTCTTTCTTCAAAAAAAATTATTAATTGATGTTTTAGGTTTTTTCATCCTCACAACCATTCCATGAGGTATGTTCCAGGCTTTATTATTTCTAATTTGCAGATGAGGAAACTGAGGTTCAGTGGAGTGAAATGACTTGCCCAAGGTCACACTGCTGGCAAATGTTAGACATAGAACTTGAACTTGGGTTTCCTGGGTTCCTAGTGTCACTCTTTATCCACTTTAACATGTTAGTAGCTTTATTTGTAATAGAAAAAAGGTGGAAACAAATTATATACCCAATATTAGGGGAATGGCTGAACAAATTTTATCATATGAATGTAATGGAACATATTATAAGGAATGGCAGCAAATACGAATAATTCAGAAAAACATGAAAATACTTACAAGAAAAGTTGAACTGAGAAAGCAGAGTCCAAAGAACAATACCTAACATCTGAAACTATGTAAATAAAGACATTAAAACAGCATAAAAGCTTGAATCAAATTTAGTTAACAATATTGACACGTGTCTCCTTTCTGTTACAAAGGGAATTTAAAAGGTGGCATATGCTGTTAGTTGGGAATTACTCCTGTAGGTGGTTTTACCTATTACCATTTTAGGGAGGTAATCTTTGTGTGTCAGGGTGGAGAATTGTTTATTTGTTAGAATGTGTCTGATTTATGAAAATTTGCAAAAAAAATTCCAAAAATCATTTTGGGAAAAAATAATATATACAGTGACTACAACTATACTTTAAAAAAAAGCCAAAGATGATAAAACAAAAGGATTCAGTAAAGAGAGGCCACAAAATATAAACTTTCCATTTGTTAATATTAGTTCAAATATTACATGAAGTGGTCACAGAATATAACAGTTTTTAAATGTCAGAAAAGGGTAAGTAATCAGATCCAAAAAAATGATAAGAAAAAATTTTAAAAATGTAAGTTAAATACCAGAAAAATAATTAGAATAACAAATTACTGATGACAATTTAATAATCAATATAATAAACACCAGAAAAAATGAAAATTAAAACTAGGGTATCACACCTCACATTTTTCATGCTAGCAAAGATGCCAAAAGATGGGGAAACTCACTGTCGGACAGGGCTATGGAAAGATAAATAGGCTAATTCATGGCTGGAAGAACTTTGAATTGGTTCTGTTCTAAAAAAAACATTTCAACTATGCAAGAAAAACTAGTAAGTGTTCATATCCTTTGACTCAGAGATTCTACTGCTGGCACTACATTACATGAAGGTAGCTGACAGTAAAAATAGATCTACGTGTTCAACAATGCTTATAAGTAGGAGCACTACTTATAATAACAAAAAGCTGGAAATAAATTAACAGCTTGGTAAATTAAAGCTTGGTAAAACTGAACAATTATGGTGTGTGAATGTAATAAATATTATTGCTAAGCAAAGAATGAACAGAAAGAAGTCAGAGAAACAGAAATACTTTTCTAAAGAAATGCAGAATGAAGATAGCAGCACTAATACACAAATATCAAAATAAATAGTCAAAGGGTAGAGACAAGATTATGGTCAAATAAAAGTCAGTGTTAGCACTATACTGTAAAGTTTAAAAGACACAACTTACCTTTCTGCTAACTAATAAACTCATTTCCCCGAGTGATGTACTTGGAATTGGGATTCATTTGAATATCTGTTGCGAAGTGTCTATTACATCAAAATAATATATACCCCCAATATTTTATACTCAAATTTATGTAATTATTTCTATTACAGTTTTATCAACAAATTATTTTATTCCTCATTTCATGTTTATTTGATTTTTTTTTTAATCAATCAATCAACAGGAATTTATTAAGCCCTACCATATGCAAGGTACTGTGGTGAGCCCTGGAGCCACAAGTATAAAAATGAAATGGTCCTCTGTGTCCCTCTTCCTCTCTGTGCCTCTTCCAAACCTTTTCTTCCCTCCTCAAATCTCCCATTGTTTCCCATCCCCCAACCCTCAGAGCTGAGAAGATTGCCTCATGTTTTACTGAAAAAAATTGAGACAATTTTCTGAGAGCTCCCTGTTCTGACTTTCTCCTCACTTCATATCACACTCAGATATTTTCTGCCACTGTCTCCTCTTTAATCTTGTCTCACATGAAAAGGTAGCACTTCCCAAAGCTGACTCTTTGGCATGCACAATCGATCCTATTCCATCCTGTCTTCTCCAGCAGATTGTTTTCTCTATCATCCCAATACTCTCACTTATCTTCAATCTTTCTGTTTCCCAGCTTTTTCCTACTGCCCACAAACATGCCCATGTCTCCTCTAAAGCCAAAAACCCTTCACTTGACCCTTCTGTTTGACAATCTTTCAATATCTTTCCTTTCTTTTATGAGAGAAGGCCATCTACAACAGGTGTGTCCACTTCCTCTCCTCTCACTCTCTTCTTAACTCTCTGAAGTCTGGCTCCTGACCTCATCATTCAACTGAAACTGCTCTCTCCAAAGTAACTAATGATCTTTTAATGGCCAAATCTAATGGCCTTTTCTCAGTCTTCATCATTCTTGATCTCTCCAGTTTTTGATACTATTGATCATCCTCTTTTCTCTGACATTCTCTTCTCTCTTTCACTACTCTCTACTGGTTCTCCTCCTACCCATCTGACTGCTCCTTCTCAGACTCCGTTGCTGGATCTTCATCCAACTCATGTTTGTTAACTGTGGGTGTCTCCCAAGGTTCTGTGCAGGGCTCTCTTCTGTTCTTCCTTTATAAGATTTCACTTGATGATCTCATCTACTCCAATAGATCACATTGTGATTCTCAAATCCAGCCCTAATCTCTCTGCTAACCTTTAGTCTTCTTACATCTCCAACTGCCTATTAGACATCTCAAACTGTGTCTCCCATGGACACCTTAAACTCAACAAAAGTGAACTTATTTCTTTCGAAATGACTTGCCCAGGGTCACACAACTAGTAAGTGTCTGAGGCAAATTGGAACTCAGGTCTTCCTGACTCTGAGCCCATTGTTCTATCCACTGAGTCATCTAGCTGCCTCTTATCCTCTTACCCAGTTTTAAATCCCTGAAGACAGAAAAATCAGTATTTAGTGAAAGACTCAAAATTTAACAAAGAAGTAAAACATGTTAAGAAAGTCTTGAACACAGTATTACGCAAAAGCAAACCCTAAAAACTAGATGTAATATAAAAATTAAAAATTGAAACCTGTCCCAGCCACAAATTTGGGCTTCTGTTCAACAGAGTTTTTTAATACCACATGTTTAAAGATATATAAGACAGTAAATCAGTAAATTTAACCCACAAAGTTGGATAGGAATAGAATGGTTACTGAAGTTAAGAAAAATCAAGAGTGAGCATGTGAGTGAGTGTGTGTGTGTGTGTGTGTGTGTGTGTGTGTGTGTGAGAGAGAGAGAGAGAGAGAGAGAGAGAAATACGGAATCTCAGGGGTCAAAAGAATCCTAGAAGTTATATATTTTTTCTGTATCTCTCATTAGTAAAAGAGGATCTCACTAGCACTGTCAACAGAACATATCATTTGCAATATTTTCTAGTAATGACTACAGGTTTCTTTGATCAGTCTACCACACATACATAGTCATTTTTAACACATGCTTAGCAAGATGACTGACTGAGAGGTACTGAGTTTAACTGTGACCATAAAAGTTAAATTTAACTAAAAAAGAATCGCACCTATTAAGGAATCTTATCTTCTTTGTTTTATATTCAGTACAAAATTTAACAACACCTCTGCTAAAGAGTATGTAAGACTAGACCATTTAGTAACTGATAAAATACTGGTGGAATTTGGATTATATAATTATTTCCATTATCCATGTTCTTGCTGCCCCCAAACCAAGGATAATTAAGACTGGCTAATCTGAAGAGCAACCATGGAGCTATATTCCTATAATTTGTACTTAATATCTTTGGGTTCACCAATTTTCACTGAAGAATGAATAACAGCTTTCATCACATCTTCTTAGAACGGACAAAGTAGAATCTATATTCTAAAAGAGTTCTTATTATCCTATAAATACTATACCACATTTCTATGGCTTTTTCACACGCCCAGGAAAAACTTTCTGCTTAAAGCCTTAGCTAAGTTAAAGCTGAATCAATGCTAGTAATAACTACATATAGATAACTAGATACTACATACAGTTCTGTAGTCCAGTTTAATTTATCTCTATCCACTTTTTACAGCAGCCTAGAATGGTTTCCCCAAACAGAAAATGGTAATTATTTAAACAGCTGTAAACCCCAATAATGCCAAGTGCAGTTCATAAGACTGTCCTAAGCAATCTATTAACTGTTACAACTCTTTAAAACAGTGAGTGGAAAAGGTACAAAAAGGTTGCAGCCAAATGTGGGCACTTCTCAAACACTCAGACACCACCAGGTTATTCAACACCATCTGCCCTCTGGGTAGATTCTTATTAAATGTATACCAGAGCTCTACTCCAACCAGACTACAGACAAGCTTGTTCTGGCCCACCATCTCCTGGTCAACAACTTGGGGGGGAAAATGCAAAGGAGAAAAAACAATGCTTCTCTTTAGATCCTTGCATGTGTTAGCACTTGGTATTACTATCCCAGTCATTTTCTACCTTAGATCAGTTTCAACATGCATCCAGACCTTCCTCACTGTATCTGCATTGTATGTGCCAGCATGACATCAGCTCTTCTGCCCCTAATAGGGTCTGTGAGGTGGCAACTTACAATGGTGCTTTGAGTTACAACAAAGCCCTTTACCCCCATTTCAGATTTCTGAAATTTTTCTCCTTTCATTCAAAATTCCTTTTTCTCTTGATAAAGTATGTGAAGAAAAAAAGGGGATTTGGTAGGCCTATAGTATGAACAGAATTTAAGTAAGGAAAAAAAGCCTTTGGCAATACATGCTGCATTTTATAAAAAAAAAAATCAAAATTGTTGCACGACAACATTAATGACAATTAGTTTCAATGCCAGGATAAAAAGAAAGCCAATTTTTATTCAATGGAGAAAGGTAATCTGACTTTGGAAATGTGAGCACCTTTTTCTCTTAAAAATCTTCCTTCATCCTTACATCTATTTTCCCAAATCTAACTTAATCAAGAACTTTTCAAGGCACTAAACTTGAAGAGCACTGTTCTTTCATAATTCCAAGAAGAAATCAACTTGTTCACAGCCTATTTGGTCCTCTAGGACTTAAGAAAATGACTCACTGCTCATTTTTAAGTCAAGTAGCAAAAAGATTTCCTCACAAAAACAGTTTGTAAATAGATAGTCAGGCTAAATATTTAGCTTTGTACAACCAACCTTCCTATCTAGATGGTATGTAGAGCAAGTAATGGCTTACTCACCATCAAATCTGTTTATTTAATCATAATGAATGTTGTAACAAACCACTCCACTGAAACAATCAAATATGTAGGAAACTATGAGAAAACTGGAAAAATCTACCAACTCTAAGGCCCCTAGATTGTACTCTAAGTCACTGGCATATGCAACTCATTTTCTAGTTAATTCCCTCTAGGGACCTAGTCTGCAGTCCACATGCAGGATCAAATTTCATTAGCAGTCGTAGGAAAATGCAAGCCCTATGTATTTGCAAGTCAAAACTAGTGAAGGCAAAGGCTAGGCTTACCATCTTCACTTATTTTTTTTCCCTGGGAAAGGATTTTAGCTGATAGAAAACATTTGTTGAGAGCACAAAGGAGGAAGTTTAAAAGAAAGGATTCAGCTGGGAAAGAGACAAGTCATAATGCTGAAACTTTAGCATAACACTTCATCTGTAGCTGCGTCAAAGTAGATAGAATCCTAACCATGATTTCACAATTAAGGCTTAAAATAACAAAGACACAGAAAGAAAAATTAAAAGGAAAAGCACAAGACACAATTTTCAGCTTATTCCACATCTTATCCCATTCCTATGAACTAGCTTGAAATTCAAACTGAATTTACAATGTTAAAAAAAATCAGATTATGACTAACTGTGAAATTAATTTGAAACTGAAACCCACAATTAATTCACTACCTTCAAAGCAAAAAAAGATAATGATTATAATAGCCCTTATATACTTAACCTATTGATTTTCTTGATGCATTAGAAAAGTAGATGGCTTAATTGTTTAAGTTTGTAATCTGTCTCGTCCTTACCTTTGTCTGAGCTGTATCTCCTTTCTCAAACATCATCTTAAGTCTGTTGAGAGGGACGTTATATTTCTCTATTTTGCCTGTAGTATCTGGGTTCTCACTGGCTTCAGGTTTTCCTATTTCTTGCTTGGATTCTCTCAGGCAGTTTTCCATTTTGTCAGTCTCTAGTGAATGGACTTTAAATTCTTCACTGTGATTGTTGGGATACTGAGCCTGGACAAGGGCTTCTGGAGAGGACTGAAGTCTAGATCTGGTATCAATCCCTTCTACTTGAGTAGTTTCAGCTACTGAAGAGGTGTTGTTTTCCACTGGAACACAGAGATGGTCGACCTTCGGTCTCACCTCAGCACTGCTGTTCCGTAGAGATTCTGTCTGAGGCTCCGTTCCCAGCTTTGGATTCTCCCACTTCTTCTTTAACACACTCAGAGTCCCCTTTCTAAAATGCTGGGGGAAGTTCTCAGTGTTCTAGAAGAAAGAGAAATTGTTGCTAGTTACAACCTGCCTGTTGAAGCATCAAACACTCTCTGTAAAATGAAAGTTAAAACTCCGCACTGCTCCTTGTTCACCGCTGTCTCAGACAGCTGTGAACAGTTACGATTGTGCCACATGGAGAAAGCCTACACCCCAGGGGTGGGAGGGGGAAAGAGAAAGAAAGTCAGAGACTGAAGCAGGAAGTGATAAAACAGGAGAGACTTATAAGGACAAAATGGGAAGAAAGAAAAGTCCAAATCTACTGGTAGTTACCTTGGAGACAGAGGTTTTCACTCTAAGAATTAAGGGAAAAGGAACCATATCCAAATGCTGGAAGCTTTAAGCATTAAGTCTAAATTAGTAAGAGTTTAATGTAAGGTTTTTAAGGAACAGAGATAGAGGGCAGCTGAAAGCACAAAGCTCATTCCAGATAGTATTATTAATAAATAAGCTAAAGCATCTCAGAAACAATTTTTATGTGTTTGCATAAATTTTTATATATACATATATTGTTATTATTATTTTTCTAATCTCTCCCCTTTGTTCATCTCATCTATTCTCAGGCTTCACTTATCACTTTTATAGAGAAAATCCCCAGATCTTGTAACTAGCACTAATCTTACATCTCTAGCGCCTGCTTACATAACTCTACCTTGATCCACCAGGAGCACTTAAAGTTCAGCGGGCCCAACCTCCAGTCCTGCCTGACACTATCAGTCATACAGACTGATCTTTGATTCTTCTTCTCCCTCAATCCCACCTCCCCATCCAATTAATTGTCAAGTGCAAAGTCCAGTTAACAGCACCTTCATCTCACAAGGTTGTTGTAAGAATCAAATAAGATAGTTAGGCAACACATTTTGCAAACCTTAAAGCCCTGTGTAAAATTTTGTTATTCTTCTACCTCTATGTTCTCTCACTTGCGTTCCCATTCATCTTCCATGACACTGTCACACTCTAGCTGAAATCCTCTTTGCTTCTCCCCAGAACAATATAAAGAGCCTTCTAACTGGTCTCCCTGTCTGGAGCCACTCCCTTATCCAATTCAACTTTCACAGAACTGTCAACATAATCTGACAGGTCACCACGCTGATCAAAAACTTTCAGTGGCTCCCTGCTGTCTATAGAAAAAATACAAACTTCTTAACCTAAAATAAGATAACATATATGTAAAACATTGTGCAAATCTTAAGCCCACTGCTCTTATAAGAATGCCAACTGCTGCTGTACTATTATTATTGTTGCTGTTATTGTCACTATTATTATTAACTTTCAAAAACCCTGGCTCCAACCAACCTTTTCAATCTTATTTCACCCTACTTCACTAAATACACGTTACCTTCCAAACAAACTGGACCACTAGTTATTCCCTTATTTCATCCTATGCTCTTTTCCCCTCTGTACATCCATATAAGCTATCTTCTGTGCCTATAAATCACTTCTTTATCCCAGCCTGTGGAAATCTTCAAGGCCCAGATCAGGAGCTATTTTCTTGAAGACTTCCCTGATCCCCTTAGTTGAAAGTAAGTTCTTCCTCCAAAAATTTTTTCTCGAGCACTTGATCTAGATCTCCCCTTTGCCCCTATCACATTCTACCATGTGTCAAGGAATCTCAGGGTTGGAGACCTGAGGGATCATCTAATCTAACTCATAATGAAACAGGAATTCCTAACATTTCTGAACAAGTAGCATGCTATATTCTAGCCTCTGATCAAAGACTTCCAGTGAAGGAAAAACCACTACTTCCTGAGGCCATCTATTCCATTGCTCTATTAGGAAGGTTTTCTTTAAATCAAGCCAGAAATCTGCTTCTCTGCAAATTATACCCATTGCTCCTAGTTCTACTTTCAGAGGCCAAGCAAAACACGTATAATTCTTCTTCCATGTGATAATCATTCACAAAACTTGAAGAAAGCTTTCTAGCCCCATTAAGCTCCCTCTTTAGGCAAAATGTACCTAATTTCTTCAAACTATGACACATTCTTTAGTCCTCAGAACCTGATTACCTTCCACTGGATGTAACTTTCCAACTTACCTACAGCCTTCCTAAAATGAAAAAAAAAACCCATCCAACCTTAAATACTTCAGATGTAGTCTTAACCATGACTATAAAGAATAAAGCAGGCCAATCATATCTCATTCTGGACACTATGCTTTTCTTAATCTACCTTGAGAATGTATTTCTTGTCTGCTGTTGACTTGTACTGAGCTTGCAATCTACTAAAATCTCCAGATCCTTCTATACAAACTATTGTCTAGCCCCAACTCTCCTGTTTGGTATTTGTACACTTATCTATTTGAACCCTCATGAAACACTTCCATTTATTCTTATTAAATTACATCATACAGATTTGGCTCATCACTCCAGCCTGCTAAGGGTTTTTGAAGGACTTTTAGTCACACAGTGTATCAGTTGTCTGTTCCCAATTTCATTTCACCTGAAAATTTGATTAGCCTAACACCCATGGCTCCATTGCATCTATTTATTTTACCTATACTTACATATATGTTTATGTGGAAGACAGGAACTGTTTAATTTTTGTCTTTTTATCCCTAGCATCTTACATAGAAATAGAAGGCCTTTAATAAGTATTTGTTGATTTCTGATTCAGTCAAGTCGCAGGAAAGGATGTTGAATAGCACAGAGGCAAGGAAAGCTCCTCGGGGCACTCTCATTAATTCAACGTGGATTTATTAAGCACCTGGGCAGCTGGTGGTCAAGTGGAGACAGCATCAAACCTGACATCAGGTAGATATGAGTTCAAATCCAATCTCAAACACTTCCTAGCTGTGTGACCCTGAGTAAGAATCACATCTGTAAAATGTGGATAATAATAATAATACCTATCTCCCAGAATGGTTATGAGGATCAAATGAAATCACTGCACTTAGCACAGTGCGTGGCATATAGTAAATGCTATATAAACGTTAGCTATCATCATCTATTATATATGCAAGGGACTAAGCAGAAAAATCAAAAAAAAAAAAAAGGAAGCAATCCTTGCCATCATAAAGCTTACTTTCTACAGGGAGGATACAACAGGTATGCAGATAACTACTGTAAATGCAAAGCAATTTCAGTGGGATTGGCTTGAAAGACCTAGGGATTTCAAGAGATCTAAGAGAGAAGGGAGAACAGTTCAGGCATAGATGACAATCTCCTTCCCAAGCTGACCTCAAACGACTAATGGCTATTTTTTCGGTCTGACCATTCAACCAATTGTGAATCTTCCTAATTGGTCTATTTTCTAGTCATAGAATCTGGAAGGGATCTCAGAGGCAATCTTGTCCAAATTAAACCAATCTGTATAGGAATACCGTCTAAAACATCTCCCCAAAGGGTTATTCAACTTCTGCTTAACAAACTTTTAGTACCTGGAAACCAATTCTCTCCTGAAGCAGCTCTATTGGCAAATTTTTACAAATACAGCGCTGAAATCTAAATCTACAGCTCCAAACCACTGCTCCTGGCTCTGCCTTCCAGGTTCAAACAAAACAGCCTAATTAATTTCTTCCAGGGCAGCCCTTCAATTACTTGGAGGTAATAATCACTTCCTTCCTAAGTCTCCTCATCTCCTCTTTCTTAAGTTGTTCTTGTAATAATAATCATAATCATCATCATTATTATAATTACTTATGTGACACTTTAATATTTGCAATTTTTTTGGCAAACATTATCTCATTTCATCCTCACAACAATCCTAGGAGGTAGGTGCTATTATTTATCTTTGTTTTAGAGAAATAGATAAACAGAGATTAAGTGATTTGTCTGGGGTTACGGCTAGTCTCTGAGGTCTTTCTTACTCCAAGTCTTATACTCTATCCACTCTGCTTATCCATAGGTAACTCACCTGTCTGGTCATCCTTCTCTAGATATTAGGCTATCTACCTCTACCTTATCTACAAGGATAATGTGAGAGATTTTGTTAAATGGCTTGCTTAAATCCAGGTATGCCATGTCCACAGCATTCCTTTGATGATCTACCAGAATAGTAATTTTAGGAAGAAAATCAAAACTAAAAAAGGCAATAAATTTTGTTAGGCACTTCCTGTTCTTGATGAAGCTATCCTAACTCCAAGTAATCACTTCTCTTTCTTAATTCTCACAAGTCATCTCTTTAAGAATATGTTCTAATATCTTGTCAGGAACCCAAGCCAAGCTCATCTGATCAGTCTCGGTGTTTGTCCATCCATCTATCTGTCTACCTGTCTGCTCTCTCTCTCCTCTCTCTCAAATCAAGGCATGTCCACTTCCTGATTTTCTTAGCAAAAATTTAGGACAAATTATGAAGGGAATGGTTTGTTAGCATTTAGGGAGAGAAAATTAGTGGGAGACAGAATGGCTTCATAAAGACATGTTCCGCATAGCTTGTTTGTACATAATTATTTCCATGTTGTCTCCTCCAACAGATTGTGAGCTCATCAAGAGCAGGGACTGTCTTTTACCTTTCTTGTTTCCTCAACATTTAGCCCAGTACCTGGAACATAGTAGGTACTTCATAAATGGTTATTGATTGATGTCATGACATCCTAATCTCATTTCCATTGTGATAATATTCTAAATCTGGGTTATTTCTGTACACATTATTTTGTTATACATTCCTCTCCTTCCACTCCGTAAATGCAGAAGCTGTAGAGTTCTTTACTTCTGTATCCCTAGCACAGTGCTTCACAGTCACTTAACGTATTTACTGAATACAGTTCTAACATCTTTTACGAATATATTTGGGAATACAGTAAAATTTTAATATGATACGAGACACTGAACCTCTTTTCCATCTTAAACCTTCCTGACTATGAACCTAACTCTAATGTGAACTTTCATTCATCACAGAATTCGATATTGCAGAGTTCACTCAGTTAAACCATTATTTACAGACTTCATATCCAAAAGAGTGGTGGAGTCAGATATCCTGGGTTTATAACCTGGCTCCACTGCCTGATACCTCTGTGACCATAAGTAAGTTAGTTAACCTATCCGTGCTTCAGTTTCCTTGCCTATAAACAAGCAGTTGGATTCAATGACCTCTAATTTCCCTTCCAGGTCTATATCTCTGATCCTATGAATCACAGAAATTGGAGTGATCTCAATGGCCATCTAGTCCAATTCACATAGAAAAAGAATCCCTACTACCAGAAGTTACCCCGTAAGTCGTCATCTAGCTTCTGCTTGAAGGGAAAGCTACCATCTTGAGGCAATCTATTGTACTTCTGGACAATTCTAATTGCTAGGAAGTTTTTCCTAACGTGAAGCCTAAATTGGCCTCTCTGCAATTTTCAGCCATACAGCCTGGTGCTTCCCCCTGATGCTCCCCACTGGGGCAGCCCTCTGTGAATCTATTCTCCAAGATAAACAAGCGCAGTCTTCACATGATATGCCCTCGAGGCCCATCACCATCCTGGCTGTCTTCCTCTGGATGCTCTCCAGGTTATCGATGTCCTTCTTAAACCATGGTGGCCCACAAGGGCTGAGTATAGCTGGACTATTAACCCTTCCCCTTTGCCAATCATGGAAGCTATGCTCCTCTAAATGGAGGACCAGACTGTATTAGCTTTTTTGATTCCCAAAGCATACTGCTGACCCATATTGAACTTGCAGGCCACTAAGCCCTGCAAAAGCTTTTTAGAATAACTGCTGCTTTACCACATCTGCTCTACACATCCTTGTGAAGCTGACTTTGTGTACTCAAACAAAAGACTTTACATTTATCCATACTGAGTTTCATCTTCTTAGATACAGCCTGCTGCTCCAGCCTGTTAAGATCCTTTCACACCTTGACTGTTTTCTACTGTACCAGCTGTCATTCCCAGACTTATTTTCATACAAGTTGAAAGTAGAAACTTAAATTTTAAAAAGTATTCAGCTAAATGAACACACTCTATGCCAAAGAATCTGAGCAAAATAAATACTGCATACTCAAACAGACCTGTGGTGATGGAGACTGAAATCCATTAAGACCTGCCCCTCCTAGGAGACTCTTGTCTTTGTACCAAAGGGTCTTTACACATTGTGCAGGAGGGCCTTCTTCACTTTCTCCCTACATCCCGAGTGCACCAGTTGAGCATTCTGGTTGTCCACCTGTCATCCCTCATTCTTATGTGACCAGCCCATCTTCTCTTCGTATCATATAATTCCTTTACTCAAGGGCAATAAACCTTTAAGAGATACTTGTGGATTCTTGCATTTTACAAATCTTCAACCAGCTAACTGGATTAAGAGTCAAGAACTTTTGTTTTAAAGCAGCATTTCCCTATAGTATTCTAAATAATGATAATAGCTAACTTTTATATAACAACCCTGGGAGTTAAGTGCTGTTATTTTATTTTTTTACATTTTACATTTTTTACATTTTACAGTTGAGGAACCTGAATCAAACAGAGGTTAAGTGACTTGTCCAAGGTCACAAAACTAGTAAGTGTCTGAGGGAGGATCTGAACTCAGGTCTTCCTGAATCCAAGATAGGTTCGCTATTTACTGCACCCCCTACCTTCATAAATAAAGATTCTGTTCTATAGAGGAGATTCTTGCTCAGGTACAAGTTGTACTAAATGACCTCTGAGCACTTCAAGAGAAAACTTCAATGTAAGTGATACTTTCCCCCTCTAAGATGTTAAAAATTAAATATATTTCAAGAACTAATTAAAAGCAGCAATTCAGCATAAAATAGGTTTTGTTTCCTACATTTTGCTCCTTTCCTTGACACATATTCCATAGATATTTCATATCTAACCCACTTTTCCATTCCACCTACAAACAGCATTTATGGGTTCTCCCAACATATTTCAAACCTCTAAGTAGTTTATAACAAAAGAAAGTTTGGGAAATGATGCTTTCAAGAATTAATTCACAGAATCAAAGAAGCAGCAAAGATATTAACAGGTTAAAAGCATGGAAGGAAATGTTTACATTGTGCAGTTAAAGCAAAAGATGACAAGAACAGAAAAACCTTGAGTTCCAAGAGGAACACAACCAGTAAATCATCTTGTTGACTTCAGGCACATCACTTGACTTCTCCATGTTTCAGGGAACCCAAAAAGAAAGTGGGTCAAAAGCAAAACTTCACTGGAAAAGTGAGATTCAATAAGTCTGAGTCAAGTTTTCCACAGTAAACAGCTAACAAATCAAGTAACATTTGGCATGACTACCTAGCCTAGCTGACAAGTAGCTGAAGAACCCCATGGTGATTGGCTATAGCTCAGTGACACAGGCTCTCTTCATGTTATTATGTGAGACCTGGTAATTTTTTGAATACTTACATTTCTCTTCTTATCTGTATTTGCTTCTTCAGCTGCTTTCTGGTATCTTCGGAAGAAAAAATAAGATATCATAAAATCAATAACTGTTCCATAGATCACAACCTAGAAGGGATGTCAAAAGATAGGCAATCCTTGGGGCAGCTAGGTGGCACAGTGGATAGAGCACTGGCCCTGGAGTCAGGAGGACCTGAGTTCAAATGCGGCCTCAGACACATGATACTCATTAGCTTGTGTGACCCTAGCCAAGTCACTTACCCCTGACTGCCTTGCCAAAAAAAAATTTAAAGAAAAAAAGACAGCCAATCCAACCTCTCATTTAACAGTTCCAGGAAGCATCAGAGGTGGAGCCTAAACCCACCAATCCTCAAACTCTGCCACCTGGCTCTTTCTACTCCACCTTTCTGGTCTCTAAGAAAGCCAGCTGGGGCATATTTCAAATATACTGCCAGTGACTGTCTGTGATGACTTCATTTCAGGGGGAGAGTTATGAGGCATCTGACACCAAATTAGATCAGCTTTAAGGTTGATGCAGTCTGTTCCAGATTAAGTTAAGTACGTAAATCCTGACCCTAGATCACCCTTAGTTTAAAAGCTAACAAAATTCCAAGGCCACTTGGGGTGTTTGGGGTCCACTTCAAGGAAAATACAAAAGATGAAATGTGAACCTCCAAAACAAGCGTAACAGAATAAAACTGTCTTATTAGGGGTCTTGAATCCAAAGTTGATGGGACATTGATCCCTTAGAGCCACACTCCCCATTATACAAAAATTCACCAGTCTTATTATGGTTAGCTCCCATTTACCTAGAACCCAGTCAGTGCTAAACAAATTTTAAGTGACTAAGCTGAATAAAGTTCACAGACCATTCCTGTGAACTGCTGAACAGTTAGGCTACTGCTTGAGCAGCAGGGGTGCCCCAGGGATCAGACTAATAGCCAGGATCTGGTTAGGTTACTTGGTCTCTGGATAGACCATAAGGCCTATGCACCAGGTAGAAGACCTTAGGGTTAAGCTCCCTTGAACATTCTACTCAGTTGCCTTCAAGAACAGAGCTCCTCCCACCATTGATACTCTGCTTGAATCCATTCCTCAAGGGGTAGGAAACTCCTACCCTCTCCTACTCTCTTCTTATTCTCTGTGACACTGAATCCTAAACTACCAAAGAGCAATCATTCCTCCCCAAATCTTGCTGCCTGTTCTTTCATCTCATTCACTTCAATCTTATCCCCACCCATGTCCCTCTCCAAAATCAATCCACCTGTTCTAATTGTGCCCTCAAGAATTATCACTTATAATTAACAAACCTACCTTCATTTTAAACTATTTTCTCTCATTTAAACCATTTTCCTCTTGACATTCACTGAGAGCTGTTCTCCCACATCACCCCCACCAATGATATTACATCCTTTAGCATCCTTTTTTATACAGGTTGCATTGTCTTTCATACAGCATCCCCCAAAAATCTGTCCTGGAGGAAGAGTTGGAATATCACTTCCAGACTTTCTCAACTGTTACCACTATCTTCTCTTCTTGGAGGCTTACACTATCCAAATTTACCAACTAATCCAGAACTGGTGGCTATTATCTTCTGACACCAAGTACATGCTTCTTTCTTTCTCAGCGACTACTTCACAGTCTCCCTCTCTATCTTAACTCCCGCTCTCATACTAGGAGAGACTTTCATCTTTATATTAATGCTCCCTCACACACTCTATATCAATCTATTCAACTTCCAATACTTATTCCATCATCCTGCCTCAGCTACACATAAAGCTCATCACATCCTTGGTCAGGCTGTTGCTGATAAATGTTCCACTTCCATTATCAAGAACTCTGAAATTCTTTTATCTTTCCATAAACTTTCTTTAAAAAAAAAAATCTATTAAACACCTACTATGTGCCAGTTACCTAAATAAGCACTTAAAAATATTCTAATTTATAGCATTCTTTTCTTTTTAAATTTTGGGTTCTGAATTCTCTCCCTCCTTCTCACCTCCCTCCACATCCATTGAGAAGGCAAGCAATATCAGTTATCAATTATACATGTGAAATCATGCAAAACATATTTCCATATTAGCCATATTTTTTTTAAAAGAAAAATAAAAAAAGTGAGAAAATTATACTTCAATTTGCATTCATAGTTCATCAGTTCTCTCTCTAGAAGTGGACACCATTTTTTCATCATGAGTCCTCTGGAACTGTCTTGGATCATACTAATGTACTGATCAGAGTAGCCACTGGCTACATTTGATCATCATTAAACATTGCTGTTACTATGCACAATGATATCTGGGTTCTTCTCATTTCACTTTGCTTCAGTTCATATACGTCTTACCACGTTTTTCTGAAACCACCTCCCTGTTTCTTCACTGGAGCACAATAATACTCCATCACAATTACATGCCACAACTTTGAACTAAGCATTTTTAAAAATATTATCTCATTTGATCTTCACAACAATCATGAGATGTAGGTACTATTACTACCTCCATTTTACAGCTGAGAAAACTGAGGCATCACCTAGCTCCTTTTTTCATAATCTTTAATCTCATCTGTCTTACTCCTCCTAAACCTATTGTTTGTTCTCAACCAAAATTTCCAAAGTCTCTAGCCCTCCATATTTTGTACCTAGAACATCACCTTTGCTCTGGTTACACTCTCTTCTCTCCCCAGTCTTGATCTCTTAGTGAACCAGTTCAAATCTATCCTTTACTTGAAAATCCCCTGTACCTTTTTCCTATCACTGCTCACATCCTGCTAAATCCCACCACTAGCTTGTACCCAACATTTGCCTTCTCTGTAGGAACAGGATACATTGGTACTTTTGTCACTGGGGGAAGGGAGTGTGGATATAATGTAGAATGAGGAGACCTAAACTGAGGGGCAAGTGACTTACTGATTTGTTGCTGCAACTTCAACCTATAGCTAACCGCATACCAGAGCAAGGAGTGGTCATGGAGATGTGCTTGCAAGAAGCAAAAACAGAAATTAGCAGCACCTTCACGTCCCTGACCAAACCAAGGAGAAGCCTGCAATCTGCTGCTCCGAATCAACAGCACATTGTAGCTAGCTGACAAAGCAGAACAAGCAGCAGTCTACCCACTTAGGGAAAAGCCCGAAGTTGTCACCCAGATTCAAACTGGGAGTCAGGAGCTTGCTAAACTCAGACTAGCAGACTAGTGATCAGACTTTGCCCTAGATCAGAACATTCTGGACACAATGAAAGTCTTCTCACCTGGTTGCATTACCTTGGAACTTCTCTGACTTATCCACTATATCCCAGCATCCAGTACCTTTCCCAGAACCTACCCCCACAATTAGATTGTATGCTCCTTGAGGTTAAGTACTGTTTTTATTTTTTGTATTTGTATCCCCAGTGCTTAGCAACATGCCTGACACATAATAGGTACCTAATGGTTATTGACCAACTGAAGTTCTCAGCCTCAGCCATACTAGGGATCTTTTTAAAACTTACAATTTATTTTCTTATCTGCAATTTCTACCCCCTTCGTCCTACTACCAACTCCACCTCCATGGAGAAAACAAGAAAAACAAAACTACTATTATAAACATGCAGAGTCAAGCAAAACTAATTCCTGAATTGGCTCCCCACAGTCTACACTCTGAGTCCATTATCTCTGTATCAAGAGGCATGTAGCTCACTTCATCTCGAGTCCTCTGGAATTGTAGTTGGTCACTGCGTTGATCAGTTTTAAAGTCTTTGAAAGTTCTGTCTTTAAAATATTATTGTTATTGTATAAATTATTCTCCTGGTTCTGCTTACTTCACTCTGTATCAATTTATTCTCATGTTTCTCTCAAATAATTTTCTTCATTATTTCTTACAACACAAGAGTATTCTATCACATACGTACCATAACTTGTTCATTCTTCAACTGAGTGGCACCTCCTCAGGTTCTAATTCTTTGCTACCATAAAAAGAGTTGCTATAAATATTTTTGTAGATATGGGTCCTTTTCCTCTTTTTGTGATCTCATTGTGGGCTAGACCTAGCAGTTGTATCAACAGTCAAAAGGGCTACACAATTCAGTAGCTTTTGGGACATAGCTCCAAATTGCTTTCCAGAATGGCTAGAGGACTAAGAACTCCACCTAATAGTGCATTAACTTAGCAATTTTCCTACATCCCCTCCAATATTTGTTATTTTGGGGTTTTTTTGTCAACTTTGCCAATCTGATAGATGTAAAGTAGAACCTCAGTTTTGCTAATTAGCATGTTTATGATTATTAGCAATTGAGAGTATTTTTTTCATATAGCTATTAATAGCTTGGTTTTTGTCCTCTGAAAACCACCTATTCATATCCTTTGACCATTTATCAATTGGAGGATCATTCTTATTCTTATAAACTTGAATCAGTTCCTTATATGTCTTATTTATCAGAAAAACTTGCTGCAAAGATTTTCCCCTCTCATCTGCTTCTCTTTGTTTCCACAAAAACTTTAAAATTTTATCCACGGTATGCTTTACCTTCTGTGACTTATCTATCTTTTATTTGATTACAAACTCTTCCCTATCTATAGATTTGACAAGTCATTTCCTCTTGCTTTCCTAATTTGTTTATGATGTCACCTTTAAGCCTAAATCATGTACCTATTTGGAGATTGTCTTGGTTCACAGTGTGAGTTTTTGGTTTTTACCTAGTTTTTGCCACACTGCTTTCCAGTTTCCCCAATAGTTTTTGTTGAATAGAATTCTTACTCTACCAGCTGAGATCTTGGGTTTTATCAATCTGTTTAGTAAAACTGATATGGAAACAGATGAATCTATTTCTTAACTAGTACCAAATTATTTTTGATCAATGACTTGTAGTATAGCTTGAAATCTGATACTGCTAAGACTCCTTCCTTACCCACATTCTTAATTCTCTTGAGATTCTTGATCTTTTGTTCCTCCAGATGAATTTTTTATTATTTTTTTGGTTCTATAATATAATCCTTTTTGTAGTTTAATTGGTAGACAACTGAATAAACAAATTAATTTAGAAGTGCTGTCCTTTTTATCATATTGGCTTAGTTTACCCATGAGCCATTTATAGTTTTTTAATTATTTAAATCTTTGTAAAGAGTGTTTTGTAACTGGCCCTGGAGCCAGGAGTACCTGAGTTCAAATCCAGCCTCACATACATAACACTTACTAGCTACGTGACCCTGGGCGAGTCACTTAACCCCAATTGCCTAACCAAAAAAAAAAAAGTGTTTTGTAATTGTGTTCACATAGTTCTTGTATCTTGACATATGGACTCCCAAGTATTTTATACTTTCTATAATTATTTTAAATGTAATTTTATTTTCTAGCTCTTCCTGCTGGGTTTTGTTGGTAATGTACAGAAATGCTGATGACTTATGGGAGTTTATTTTATATTCCACAATTCTGCTGATGTTCTTTATTGTTTCAATTAGGTTTTTAGTTGATTCTCTAGGGTTCTTTAAGTAAACTACCATATCATCTCCCAAAAGTGATCATTCTATTTCCTATTTTTCCTATACTTATTTCCTTAATTTCTTTTTGTCTTATTACTATAGTTAGCATTTCTAGTCCTGTATTAAATAGTAATAGTGATAATGGACATCCTTGATTTACCTCTGTTTTTACTGTTACTTACTATTCTTAAAAGCTTCTTGCGTATTACCATTACAGATAATGCTGGCTCTTCATTTTAGATAGGTATTGCTTATCACATTAAGGAAAGGGTCATTCTTGTGCTTTCTAGCGTTTCTAGCAGGTATAAGTATTGTACTTATCAAAGGCTTTTTCTGCATCTATTGATATAATCATACAATTTTGTTTTCTCGCAATTAAGATGTTTATAATTTTCCTAATATTGAACTAACCCTGCATTCTTGGTATACATGTAACCTAGTCATAATATGTAATCTTTGTGATATGTTGGTAATTAGTCTCCTTGCTGATAGTTTATTTAAAAATTTTACATAAATACTGATTGGTCTATAGTTTTCTTTTTCTATTTTGATTTTCCCTAATGTCTATCATATCTAAATTTTCTAACTTTCTACTGAGGTCCTTTTGTTCATTTTAATGGTTAGATTTATCAAAGACTGGGAGGGGATAAATTAAGATCCCCTACTATTATAATTTTACTATTTCTTCCAATAACATTTAACTTTTCCTCTAAGTATTTAGATGTTATGCTACTTGGTGCATATTTACTATTGATATTAATTCACTCTCTGTGGCGCCTTTCAACAAAATATAATTTTCCTGTTTATCTCTTTTAACCACTTCTATTTTCGGTATTGTTTTGTCTGAAATAATGATTGTTACCCCTGCCTTTTTTACTTCAGCTAAATCATAATAAATTCTGCTCCAGCCTTTTATTTTCATTCTGTGTGTATCCTTCTGTTTCAAGTGAGTTTCTTGTTCTATCCTGACCTACAGGAAAACAGAAGGGGAAGGGGATAAGAGAAGAGTGCAGAGATAGAATAGAGGACAGACTAGGGGAAGGGATATTCAGAATGCATGCCATCTTGGGGTGGGGGGAGGGGTGAGATGGGGTGAAAATCTGGAACTCAAAATCTTGTGGAAGTAAATATTGAAAACTAAAAATAAATAAATTTATATTAAAAAAATTGAGTTTCTTGTAAACAACATATTGATGGATTTTGCTTTCTAATAAAATCTTTTATTATGTTTATTTATTATTATTATGTTTAAAATCTAATAAAATCTTTTATTATGTTTTATGGTGAGTTTATCTCATTCGAAATCAATTATGATTGCTAAAGCTATATTGCCTTCTACCCTACTCTCTTATAGTTTTCCTCCTTTTTGCTTCCCACCCTTTAAGAGACTGAGTAATACTAATCCTTCCCTTAATCTACCCTCCCTCTTATTCTACCCTTTCCTTTTTACCCCTTCCCTCCTGAAACTTTCTCTGCTGAGTGAAATGTATTTCTGTACCCAACTATGTGAGAGTGAGTATGTATGTGCATGTGGGTGTGGGTGTATGAGTATGAGTGTATTCTCCCCTCCTCTGACCAGTTCAAATGACAGTAAGGATCAAGTGTTGCCCACTACCCACCTTCTTCCTTTTTTTTTGTATAGACTTCCACTTTTGAACCCCTAATATGTGAGATAATTTTCCTAATTCTTCCCCACCCCAATCCCTCTCTTCCCACTATTCTTTTAAGATAATCAAAACATAATCAGACTATTCCCAAGTCCTTTGTCTAATCAGACTCCCTCCTCTACAATGCCTGATAATAATAGAGTTCTGAGGGGATACATGTATCATCTCTCCATTTTAGAATGTAGTCAGTTTACCTTTAAGTCCCTTACGATTGCTCACTCATGTATACTTTTCTGTTCTTCTCTTCATTCCTGTGTTTGCATATCAAATTTTCACTGAGCTCCTGTCTTTTCATCAGAAATGCTTTAAAGCCCCTTATTTCCAAGGGAAAATCTGATCACTGCTCTTCTGGTCTGAGCTCAGCAAGTTCCTGAACTGGTTTTGGGTCTGAGTAACACATATGTAGGCCTATCCCTGGGTAGAAATTCCAGGAAAATGACTGACCATGCTCTGAAAGAGAGATTGGCCCAATCTGGGGATAGGGACTTTTTCCTTACCTTTTTCTAAGTCTAAGGCCTCTCAAGCCTTAGACCAGTGGTCTCAGTTAATAACCTGGAGCTCAATCACTTTTCTTTTGGGAATTCCATGAGCCTCACTGATTTCTGTCTAAAGTTTTCAACTGCCTGATAAGTGACAAAATTATCCCAAATGTTACTTGTTATGTTCAGTCGTTTCCCTATATTGATGGTTGGTGACTTCTTTGGTATATGTGAACACCTTCTGTGTTTAAACACGGAATGGTCATGAGTGTCTAGACCAGGGGTGGGGAACCTGCGGCCTAGAGTCCTCAAGTGCAGCCCTTTGACTGAGTCCAAGTTTTACAGAGCAAATCCTTTTATTAAGGGGATTTGTTCTGTGAAGTTTGGGTTCAGTCAAAGGGCTGCACTTGAGGACCTAGAGGACCACATGTGGCCTTGAGGTCACAAGTTCCCCACCCCTCTAGACAAAGCTTGTGAAGACTGCAAGAAATTCAGCTGAGCAGCATTAAATGCTATAGGAATAAGATCAAATTCCCTGTTATTTAGATGAGATTTAGACTAAGTTCCTGTGAAAGTGAAGTCTAGAACTAGACTCCTTAAGTCATAGCCTGCTAAATCACAGCTTAAGACCTGATTCCCTGAGTGGGTAAGATTAGAATTAGGCTCCTGTAGGTTGGTGAGTTTCAAGGCTAGAGGATTCCCCACTATTCAGGAGAGGTCAGAATGGAGCACCCAAATGGAAGACTGAGGAAGGCTCCAGAATGGGAAATAGTGCATCTAAGTATAAAAAATAACTGTCCCAAGAAAAGCCAATAGTTTATATTTTATTCACTACAGAAATTAAACTTGCAATTTTTTTTTTGCACAAATGGAATTAGCATACTAGAGATAATCTAAACTATTTAGAGATAAGCTAAACAATTTCAAAAGAAGGCTCCTTTGATCTAGATTTATACTCAAAAGATTTCTGGTTATATGAATTAGTAGTTATCATCAAAGAAGTATTTGTTTTGTCTTTTTTTATGTCAATGATGAATGCTGTTCTGTAAAAGGTTTATTAACAACATTGAAGTCAGTTGTAAAGGTTTCTCCTTAGTGATTCCAAAGCACAGAAGGCCTATGAAACAGTTCACAACTTTATCTTGTACTTAGGAACCCTGCCCTGGCAAGTACTATCATATTCATTTTTTTTCTCCTCTTCAACTAGGAAAAGCAGTTTATCTTTTTTTTTTTTAACCCTTAGAAAATAGCTTTGACATGGCAAATGTGGAAATCTGTTTTGCATGACTATATATATATTTGTAATAGGTTTTGTTTTCCTTGCCTTCTCATTGGGAGGAGGTAAAGAAAAGCAACTGAATCACCTTGAGGTATCCTCAAAAGGTAACTTTAAATATTTTGTTACTTGCTTAAAATATATATATATATATATACTTGAAGAAATGGAAGTGCCTTAGGGGAAAAGCAAGCCAACAATCATATTGCTGATTATCTTTTCAATGCAATTTTTAAATAAACTTTCTCCACTGTTAAATATTATGATCCATAAATGTCTCATTTCATTTAAATCTCAAGACTAAACCAACAAGCTCATCTCAGTCTGGGCCCCAAACATTTGGCACAGCTAGCAGATTAGTTCAGAATGACCTCATGCCTGAAGTGGTACAAGGACAATGCAGAAGGAAAGGGATAGAAGGGTGGTTTGATACAAGAGTCTGGCATCCTATGATTACTAAAGTTCTGGCTACATACAGCAAGTCTTCTCAGTATGACAGGGAATAAAACCCATCAGTGATCAAGTGGGATTAGCCCATTGGGTGTTCAAGGACGTAAACAGGGAGAAGAAGGTATCACCATGGCTAACATTTCTTGGTGTTGTTGACTGAATCAACAATTAGGGATGTATATGGTCTTTAAGATTCATATCTTAAAGGCAGAGGGACAACTCATAGATTTAGTAATAGCACAAATAAAAGGGGCAATACAGACGGGATGAGGACCAATCAGCTGCAGGTGGCAAGTATGGTCTACAAACCAGAGATCTTGATGATTTCTGTTTTGGACATGTTAAGTTTGAGATGCCTATGGATCATCCAGTTTGAGATATCCAACAGACAGCTGAAATTGAGTCTGGAGAGAAGTACAGGATAACTTCAGGATAAATAAATCTGAGAATCATCTGAGATAAGAGAACCCATGAAAGCTGCTGAGATCACCAAGTGAAAAGGTAGACAAGGAGATGAAACTGCCTAGAACAGAGCCTTGGGGAACATGCATTGTTAGTAGGCATTACCTAGAGGAAGACCCAGCAAAGAAGTCTAACAAGGAAGTCCTCAGACAGGTAGGAGAACAACCAGGAGGGAGCAGTGTCATGAAAACTAGAGAGAGTATCCAGGAGAAAAAGTGAATGACAGGGCCAAAGGCTGCAGAAGAGTCAAGAAGGATGAGGATTGAGAAAAGTTTGTTAGATTTGGACAATTAAAGGTCCTCTCCCTTGGGGTCCAATTCCCTTGGAATTTTGCCAATGCCTCACTCTCCACACACAGTTGTTTGTAGGGCATTTTCAGTGCGTATCACAGATATCATACTTCTCTCCTGTATAAGAATGGCAGAGATTAGAGACCACTAAGCCAGTTATGAGAACCATGATGCCAGGACATAGTGGGTTTGGAACCATATAATCCCCATAACTAAGGAAAAGGTAATGACTTAGGGCCACTGGTGCTCCTTATGCCCCTTAGAGCACCTAACCTAAGTGGTTCCTGACCTTACTTCAACTGGCAAATTGATTATATTGGTTTCCTTTCTTCCCTGATATCAGGGTACATAGTCTACCCCTGCTTAAACAGTACCTTCATCATCATGTCCCTGACTACCTGGTTTGGGTGTCCCAGCTTTCAGAAACTATGTCTACGATTAAGAGGGCAGAGTTGTCTCCAACAGAGCAACTTCTTGGGGAATATGGGAGAAGAACTTTACTTTCTAATGACCTAATTAAATTGCCTCTGCATAATTGTAATGAGTGTAAATTTGCCTAAATGGAAAGTAATGCTTTAGTCTACTTGGTGTCAATCATAGTCTCTGGATGAGGTGAGGGAGAGGCTTTACCCAGCCCCCAAATAAGGAGGCAGTGGGCCTTGAAAGGGACAAAGATTTGGTTAGCATCAACCTCTCCCCACCCTCCATCCCATCTCCACCTCCTATACCCTCCCCACCCGCTACCCCCACCTTGGGGCACCCAGAGTAGGGGAGTTTCCAGTTGGTAGGCTGGGGAAAACTGAACATCAGTATTAACTCAGGTCCTGAGATATGTTGCACACAAAAAGGTTATTACCTTACTACAGATAACCTTGATCTATGATGAAAACCAGTTGATTGATAGGAACATCATCATCTGTCCTGTGGCCCTGATTCTTGGATTGCTCCTGCTCATCATGGCCACTCTTATATCAGGAGATTCATTATGAACTGCCCCTGCCATCATTCTTCACATGGATCAGATCTTTTAAGATCTGGAAAGCAGTCTTTCCAAAGGAAAGGATGAAGCCTGAGGTTTCTGGGAGTTTCTTAAATCCTAGAGATAAGAGCTGTCTAATACTGGTGATTAACGGTTCTCAGGCCATTTAAGTGGTAGAAGAAGACCTAAAAATCCTTTTGGACCTTGCCACTGAGGAAGTAGTGGGAGCCAATATCCACAACTAATCTGGTTGGAACTTGTGGCATTAGGATCTGCTGCACAGCTAAAACTTTTCAGCCATACTCTAAGACTAGAAGCTGCCTGTGACCTATCACTCTAGGCACTTCATTGGTCCAGAGGACTACAGCTTAAACTCTCTACAAAACTTCCTGGATGTCTCAGGTCACTATGATCATACATCATAAAAGCTCAATGAACGACGAACTGGCATTCCTGAGGTCTGATGGTCTTTTCACTATTGTGGGCATCAAAACACCCTTCTGACTGGGCATACTATCATGGCAAATGAAGGAGATCCTGTGTCCAACTAACTCAGTGCTGTATCTTTGCTGAATATATTGAGTAAACTTCCTTTCACTAAAGGTTATGTGGTCTACAAATGTCTCATTTTATTCCACTTCCAGGTCTGAACCAATTGACCAGCCTGAATCAGGCTAATGCCAGAATACATCTACTTCTTTAATGATTCGCTGGCTATTACCTTAGATCCTTCACTTAATTTTTTTACAGTTACTGTCCTATTAATCCCCAACTACAGACAGCCCCTCATGTTTTTGGAAGATCTGTAGGAAAGACACTGACAAATTGAAGCATGTCCAAAGGACTCTAACTTATAAAGATCAGCTGAAGGAACTGGGAATATTTAGTCTAAAAAAAGAAAAGCCTTGGGAGACAAGGGGAAGCAATGGTGGCCTTCTTCAAGTATTTGAAGGGTTCTCAAACTGAAGAAGGTTTAGCCATGTTCTACTTGAAGGCCCCAAGAGGCAAAAAAATAGCAGAGAGAGGGACTCAGAGTAAAAACAAAAATTAACAATCCAAGTTACCTAAAAACGAATGGAGTGATGGTAGGTTATTCTTGACTGGATATTTAACTCAAGTTGAGGTTAGACTACTTGATTACTGACTACTTGTCAGGGATATTGTAAAGGGGATTCTTGTTCAACTACAGATTGGACTTAGATGTCTTCTGACATCCATTGTTTACACCTCTGATATTCTATAATACCCTTTGTTCATACAGAATTGTCTCTCAAGGAGCTCACTTTAGGTAACAGTTCTAACCTGATAGCCAACTTATACAGAATTTCTTTAGATAATTTCTACTATCTTCCCTATAATTAATTACTGTCTTCTAATACTCTAGGTTCTTCCTTCCCTCCTCATCAATTACAAATTAATACTCTAGAAAGTCCTCCTAATTCAAAGATTCAGAATTTGTGATTTGAAATATTTGTGGTCCAGTGTACACAGTAACAGCAATGTTGTATGAAGATCAACTGTGAATGACTTAGCTATTCTCAACCATACCATAATCCAAGACAATTCCGAAGGACTAACAAAAAATGTTATCCACCTCCAGAGAAAGAACTGATGGAGTCTGAATGAATGCAGATCAAAGCATACTTTTTAAAATTTTTCCTTATTTTTCTTGTTTGTTTGCTTTTTGGTCTGTATCTTCCTTCACAACTTGACTAACATGGAAATACGTTTTCCATGACTGTACGTGTATAACCTATATCAAATTTCTTGCCTTCTCAATGAAGGAAGAGGGAGGGACAGAAATCTGGAACTGAAAATTTTAAAAAAAAAATGAATTTTAAGAATTGGCTTTGGGGCAGCTAGGTGGCGCAGTGGATAGAGCTCCAGCCTCGGAGTCAGGAGGACCTGAGTTCAAATCTGACCTCAGACACTTGACACTTAATTAGCTGTGTGACCCTGGGCAAGTCACAATTGCCTCACCGAAAAGGGGGAAAAAAAGGAATTGTTTTTACATGTAATTGGAAAAAATAAAGTATTTTTCTTAAAAAGAAAAGAAATATTTGTTGTTTCTTTCACAATCCATCATGGAGATAAAATGGTGAGTCTAACTTGTAGTACTAAGTTTCGGTGTTAGACAAAATTATCTCTAAGGCCTCTCTAAACTTCATGATTAAGATGGTCCCTAAAAGCGAGATGCCTTTGCACTTCCTCCATGCAGATGATTCTCATATCTATTTATACAGCTCTTCTCCCTCTCTTGAACTCTAGTCCCACGACACTGTCAATTAATTATATGCTTCAAAATGAGATTTATCAGAGGCATCTGAAAATCAGCATGTCCCAAACAAAACTCATTTATCATTCCCCCCAAACCCACCCCTCTCCTGGACTTCTCCACTGCCATCTAGGATGAGCATCCTAGTCCCTCAGGCTCTCAACCTCAGTGTCATTCTCAAGTCCTCACTCTCACCTGCCTGTACAGTTAAACAGCCCAGTCTTGTCCATTCTATTTTCACAACATCTTTCACATACATTTCTTCCTCTCTACTCACACAGCCACAACCCTAGCTCAGGCCTTTATCACCTCTCCCCTAGACTACAACAATAGCTTTCTATGTGGTCTCCCTGCCTCAAGCCTCTCCCCACTCCAAACCATCCTCCAAAGAGCTGCCATATAACTTTCTTCAAGTGTAGAATCTGATCATTTCACACTCCAAACCTCCCCTCTCCAGAGCTCAACAAACTGTAGTGGCGCTCCAAGTGTCCAGTATACAAACTCCTTGTTTAGCATTTAAAGCTCTTCACAAGCCGATTCTTTCCTACCTTTCCAGTCTTCTTATACACTTTCCCCTCTCCACACCCTGTGATCTAGCCACCCTGCTCTGTTCTCCATTGCTCACACACAACAGTCTGCGTTCCAGTTCTTACGTCTCTGCACTGGATGTCCCTCATGTCTGGAATGCACTCCCTTTTCACCTCTTTCTCTTAGAATTTCTGGTTTCTCTCAAGACTCAGCTCAAGTGCTACCTTCTACATGAGGCCTTTCCTGATCCCAAAGCCACCTTGTATGCTCAATGTGTGTTCACGTGTGTGTCTGTGGGTGTAAGTATACACACACATATACACCTGTAAGGAAAATACATTCCTTTTCCCTCAAGGCAAGAATTTTGACTTTTGTCTTTGTATCCTCAACACGTAGCAAAATGCCTAGTGCACAGTAAGCACTTATTAAATGCTTACTGACTGACTTCCCTAATGATTATGAATGGTACTATTAGTCTCCTAGGTTCACAGTTTTTGCTCCCCTCATCTACACTTCCTATATCAAATTATTTAAGAAATACTTCCAGTTCTTCCCGTTAATCTCTCTTGATTCACCCCTTCCTTTCATTTTTATAGGCACTACTTTAATTACTTCATATACACATTACAAGTACCTCCTAGCAACCTTCAGTTCTGTCTGCTATGAACCATCCTACACATGACTATGAGAATAATCTTACTCAATCTCTATTTACCATTTTACTTTTCTAATCAAGAGTGTAGAGTAGCTCCATATTGCCAAGGATAAAAAAAATTTAGACTAGGCCTATATTTATGGCGTTTTATCATCAAGGTACCTCCTTCATAATCTCTCCAATCTGATTTCTCAATATTCCTTAATAATGACTTTCCACTCTAGCCAATCTGCTTTCCATCTTGAGTATACTATTTGCTAATCCCAATCTCTCTGTAACTTTACACCTATTATTTCTTCCAATCCTTTCTACATACTTGTAGTATGCTTTATATTTGTTGATATTTTGCTTTGTAATTGTTCTCAGGCTGTTTCATACGTGAGTTTTAACTTTTGTAACTAAGTGATAAACTTAGTGATAAGCTAGCTGGCGCAGTGGATAGAGCACCAGCCCTGAAATCAGGAGGACCTGAGTTCAAATCCGGCCTCAGACCAAACACTTGACACTTACTAGCCGTGTGACCCTGGGCAAGTCACTTACCCCCAACTGCCTAAAAACAAACAAGCGAACAAAACTAAGTGATAAACTCTTCACTATGTCTTCAAATTCTATTACATGCTTCTTTGTAGATCTAAATTGAGAAACCACTTAGTAAATGGTTCATTAATTCCTAGGTCAGCATCTTTAATCTTAACATTTTATACAATATGTTTCTTGGTCCCTTATTCTCTAACAAGTGGTAATATTGGCTCTAAAAAACATACTGCTTCTGGATTATTATCAATACTTACTTGGAGAATATTTCTACGATAGTAGATGACTTGTTCTTATTGACAAGGGAAAGTTCTTTGGCAGTGATCCTCAAAGACTGTGAAGCCCATTGTCCCCTCCTAAATGGAGCTGGGTCCATCTTGTTTCAAAATGCTCAAATTTCCCTGGAATAAGGAACATTAGATGATCAATATAATAATACCACCAAGGATTAACTTGAAGGAAGCAGGACAATATACTTGAAAGAACACTGGACAAAGAGTTAGGAAGCTTAATGTATATGTGCAGATCTTTAAGATCCCTAAAGCACCATCTAAATGTGAGCAAGTAGTATTATTAGTAGTCACCTTGACACTAACTGGCTATGTGATACTAGACAAATCATTTTACCTCTTTCTAGTCTGTTTCTGCATCTGTAAAATAAGGATATTAAATCAGATGCTCACTTCTGGCTCAAAAATTCAGTGCTTCTATGATTCTATGACTGGTCCCTCATGTAGACATTGATTGTGCTATCTCTCCTCATATTCAATATCAAAGTGGTGTTTCCATATTCAGCATCTCAAAAAAGTTGTCATCAAGATAGGTGGCATGAAAGGTGCTAAACCTACTTTCAGGTTTCTTTCTGTCTGCCTCTTCCCCACTAAGACCTATAGAAATTCTTTATTTTAATATAGGTACACACGTTCTATATGTCGTTAGTTAACATTAGCTTTGGTTATAGGGATTTTTCCTCCTTCAATTGTTTAAAAAAGTGAGGAAAACAATTTATCTTACATTTAGCTGATAAAAGCTCTATAATAGCTACCATGTTCCAATATTTTCTAGAAATCCTTCTACCTTCCTCCATGAATTAAATGTGTTCATGATAACTGAAAGCAAATAAATAAGAACAGGGTCCCTCATAGCAACAGGTCCGTTACTAGTTACTTTTTAAGAAATTGGTTTGATTTTTGTACTGGTAAATCATCAAAATCTTCCAAATAATCAAATAAAACTGGGAGTTCCAACTTTTGTCACAATAAGGTGAGATTAGAATAGAGTTACTAATTTCCCTGTTTTGCAAAGATAAAGATATAAATTTAAATAGTTTATAATACTCCTCACAACAGGGGGAACACAATTTTTTGGCAGGATAGAATCCTAGTTTATACTCACTTCAAATACTGATAATTCCTTTCTAAAACTGAATTATTTTAGATGTTATATTAATAAAGCTTGAGACAATCTGATACTATCACACTGTTCTACGTATTTATGAATCTAATTTGCTCACAATTTTAGAACTGGGAGGATCCTTATTCTAGTCCAACCTCTCATTTTATGGATGAGGAAGCAGAAGACAAATTGCAGAATGGCTAGTTCAATTCACAACTCTATCAACAGCGTACTGTGTGCCTGTTTTCCCAAAGCCCCTCTAATGATTTCCATTTTTCTTTTTCAGTCATCTTTGATCAACTTTTCTATTTTTTTAAACAAGCACTAAAGAGTTTTGATGATTTCTCCTTTATAGCATAGTTAGAATATACTTTTATATACACACGTGTTCGTACACATATACATATACATATATACATACGTGTGTGTGTGTGTGTGTGTGTGTGTGTGTGTGTGTATGAGAGAGAGAGAGAGTGTGTTAGAGAGCTGGTACTGCTAGGCCTTTTTTCTTCTCATTTCCTCTCACGTAACTTCCCTTGAGATTCTTGACATTTTGTTCCTGTTGGATTCTGCTTTCTGATCCACTGTACTACCCCTCCTTCATTTTGTGGAAGAATTCACACCATTCATGTTCATGGTTATGGTTAATTGTGTATTTCCCTCCATCCAATAAGGCAGCTAGGTGGTGCTGTGGATAGAGAAACACGCCTTGAAGTCAGGAAGACTCATCTTCTTGAGTTCAAAATTAGCATCAGATATTCATTAGCTGTGTGAACCTGGGCAAGTCACTTAACCCTGTTTGCCTCAGTTTTCTCATCTGTAAAATTAGCTGGGAAAGGAAATAGCAAACCACGCCAGTATCTTTACTGACCCAAATGAGGTTATGAAGAATCAGATGTGACTGAAACGACTGAACAACAACACCATCATATCTTTCTATACTCGGCATACCCTTCACTTCATTTATGGTGAAAGAGAAAGAAGACATACAAAGCCCCAATTCTGGAACTAAAGCTGGAGATACGAGCAAATAGAAGATGATACTGACCACTCAAAGGAATTATTGTTTTGTTTTGTTTTTTGGGTAGGCATTGGGGTTAAGTGACTTGCCCAGGGTCACACAGCTAGTAAGTGTTATGTGTCTGAGGCCGGATTTGAACTCAGGTTCTCCTGACTCCAGGGCCAGTGCTCTATCCGCTGTGCCACCTAGCTGCCCCTCAAAAGAATTACTGTAGATCCTGAGACACCCAAAAGAATGACTTCACAGGTTCAAGTAGAGTCTAAAAGGAAAAAGATAGATTGGCTTGTTTGCCTGTACTGGTGGAGGCTTTTGTGGCTAGCCTCCTTTTCTATTGCCTTTTTGCTTCTAGCTGTATTTTGGTGTACTTCTAGACTGCATGAAGGAATTTACTGTAGTTTCTCTTTTAATTTCTTGATTATTATTTGGTCAGGTGAAATTTTTAGTGTTTTGCTGGTGTGTGGCTGAGGTGACTGTCTTTCAAGCAGCCATCTTAACTGGAAGCTCATAAGAATGACAATTTTTATTTAAATAATTAAAAAAAATTTTTTTTTAAATTTTTTTCTCAATTACATGTGAAATTTTTTTAAACTTTAGGTTTTTTTTTTAAATTTTGAGTTTCAAATTCTCTCTCTCTTGCTCTCTTTTCCCCTCCTTCAGAAGGCAATTTGATACAGATTATACATGTACAGGCATGCAAAACACTTCCATATTAGCCATGTTGCAAAATAAATAAAGAAAAATTTAAAAGTATCTTTCAATCTGCCTTCAGACTCCATCAGTCTATTTGCTGGAGGTAGATAGCATTTTTCATTTTAAGTCCTTCAGAATTGTCTTGGATCATCGTATTGATGAGAATAGCTAAGTCAAGGAATAACCTTAATTCTTAACCAAGACGCCATTTGAAAGGGTCTTGAAAAGTCTCAAATCATTACACTTCTTTTTGCAACTAATAGCTGCACTAAACTAAGCATTTACTAAATATGCTAAATATGTTTCAGCTTAGTTTAGGTTAAATTAAAATAAGAACTGACTTAAGCAACATTCAGACACAATTTGGTTTAAAAAAATTCAAGCTTTCATATTGTTGTATAATTATGTTTCCAAAACTTGTATAAGTAAAGCTCTTGCCAGTTCTTCTAACAAGGTCAATTCTGGGTCAAAAATTTTCTTTGTGGAGTAGTCTACTGGTCTAGTGATTACAAAAGGGGACACAAGAAGCACCCTGATTGCAGATTTTAAAAAATGAAACTACTTATTTTATGAATCAAGAGGGTTTCAATATGAAAAAGAAATATATCAATTGCCAGGTTTAGTTACACTAAAAAACCAAAAGACTAGGGTCCAAATTTCATCCCTTTCTCTTACTATAAGTCCCTTAACCTTTCTGTACCTTGGAATAATGATCTCAATCAGGGCAGTGGATTAGAAGACCTCTGAAGAAGGTGCCTTCTAGTTTATGATCCTATGGCCTTGTTATAAACTCTATCCTGAAGTACCTTATATAATTAAAAACAAAACAAATGCTATTTTATTTGTCTATGAATACATGGAAAGATTACTGATGTTTTAAAGCAATGGTTAACACTGTAAAAGATCTGGGTGAGAAAAGGCATGTTTTGTTTTAAACAGAGATCAGTATTAAAATGTTAACAGCTTATATTTATATAGCACTCAATGATACTCAAAGCATTTTCGTATGCATTACCTTTGATCCTAACAAAGGAAAGTTTGAGACTTATAGTACAAATATTATTTATTATTCCTTTTTTACGGTTTGGGAAGTTAAGCTCAGAAGGATTGACTGACTTGCTTAAGTTCAGTTGGCTAGTAAGTGGCACAGCACCATCAAAATCAAGTCTTCTACAATTCTGCTTGCCAGTAGCATTTCCCAGTTTTATACTGTCATGAACCTGTGAAATAGGTAGTACGATTCATTATCCCCACTTTACAGATGAGGAAACTGAGATTCCTTGCCCTGAGATTCCACAACTTAAGACTCTAAAAGAGAATTCAGCTCAATTCAAGCCAATAACACAAAGGTACAGAAAGCTCTAAAACCAAAATTCTGGTAACAGAAACACAAATTATTTCAACCAGTAAGAAAAAAAAGAGCCATGTCTAAAGAAACCATGAGTATCCGAATAGGGAGATAATTGACGAGCTCAGGTTTTAAAAGGGTGCATAAAAGAGATGGAATTGAGTAACTAGAAAGAAATAGAAGACTGGTGAGATTCTTTAGCATTAATGGCAAATGGTTTAAAATGCAGTACGAGTGGAGACATCACAAATGCTAAAGATTATAAAAAGGTTTTGTGGTTTTTTTACAGGTTATTCTGGGAGTAGGGCAAGAGAATGAAATAATGAAAGAAAACAATCAGCAATTACTCATGTTTATAAAGCTTTTTAAGAATATTTACCCTAAATGGTACACCTTTATACCTGAGGTAAGTGGTTCAATTATTAACTTCATTTTACAGATGAAGAAACTGAGGCACTGAGAGGTTAACTGGCTTTCCCACATTAACTCAGCTAATAAGTGCGTGTTCAGAAGTGATGTGTAGAACCCAGGCTACTTGCAAAGAAAGGGCAGAAGTAATGAATCTGTTCTCTCAACCAAAGAGAATAGCCTGAAGGCTAGAAGAACAAGTTCACAAGAAAATGAAAGGCAAGATAAGTGAGATATAAAAGAGTACCTAGTTGCCCTCTATGACCTTAAGTCACTATGCCCATACTGACGATAGATAGATAGATAGATAGATAGATAGATAGACAGATAAATGTAGACAGATATGTATATATCCTAGAGTACTGAATGAACTTTGACTGCTAAGTCCTACATAATAAATTGGAGTGATAGGGTATTTTAAAAGTAGAATTAGGAAAATGCCCCACTTTCCAAAAAGGTGAAGGTAAGTAGGTAGAGAAATCAAAATATGAGCTATTGAGTTCAACTTTCTCTATTTAATAATTCATAAGGGAATTTTATCAAGAAATGGTTTTCAAACATTTAGAAAGAAAGTGATGACTAAAAGTCGGATGGATTAAGGATAATTAATGTTAGATTGTTTCCTATTTTTTTGGACAGGATTACTAGTAGAGATCAAAGGAATGCAGTGGGAACACTGTATCTGAATTTCAATAATAGTTTCTATTTCATAGCACCTAAAGGTGCTTTTTTATATAGAATATCTCATATGAAATTCACAAAAACTGTGGGGTACCCAATATAGTAGTATTAGTATTACTACCTCCACTTTACAGATGACAAAACTGAAGCTTAGAAAGATTAAGTGACTTGTCCATGATTATACAGCTAATATGTGTCAGAAATAAGCTGTGAACCCAGGTCTCCCTGACTCCAACTCCAACTCCAACTCTATCCATTGCCTCATGCTGCCTCCTAAGGGGCAAAGTACTTGACAGTCTCTCATGATGGATAAGATGGACAGAAATGGACTAGATGATAATGTTGGGTTCAGAACTGGCTGAACATCTAGAACCAAAGAATACTTATCAGGGTATGTTCTGTTTAATGTTCTATTTAATATATTTATGAAAGACTTGGATGAAGTAATAAGTAGCATGTTTACCAAATATTCAGATTACAGGAATAGGGGAGAGATAGTACTAATCTTCATTTAGAAGTAACATGGTTCAGTCAGGAGAAACTTGGTTTTGAAGCCCGGCTTTGACAACAGCTAATGTGACCCTGAGCAGGTAATTTAACCTGACCTAAGGTTTCCTTATCTGTAAAAAAAGAAGATAATTATACTTGTACTACATACTTGACAGAGTTGATGTGAGAAAAGCCTTTTATGACCTTTTTTTTCAATTTTTTAATAAACTTTTTTGTACTATATGAATGAGTAATTTTTATTGAACGGCATAACTAGGTTACCAAAATATCTCAATAGTCATGAGCTATAAACTGAAGTGAACCTGATTATACTTATGTCTACTAAAGTTCAAGTTCTACATCTGGGTTAAAAAGCAAATTGTACACAAACAGGATTTATGAAAGAGACAGCTGTGGCTGAGATGCCGTTTATGTGGAGGGAAAATAACACACAGAGGTTTTATTAGTATTTCAAGCTCAATATAAGCAGTGTGATGTGGTAGTGAAAAGAGCTAATTTAACATTTTTTTTTGTTGGACCTGTGATTTCATTGGCATATGGAACTCCCAGCAAAGGGACTCTCACTACCAATGCAAATCAGCATTTGTTCTTCTACTTACAGTCTTAGAGAGCTGGCTGGAGCATAGAGAAATTAAGTATCAAGTAGCCAGAGTGGATCAGAAGGGGAACTTGAGGTCTTCCCAACTCTCAGATCAGCTCTATAGCCATTATTACACACTGCCTCTCATGTGACTTTAGGCCACATTAATAACTCACATTTAGACTGATACAATACTATGCTATAATCTCAGAGTTGGAAGAAACTTCAGATACTATAAAATCCAAACCACTGATTATGAGAATTTCCTTAATCTTCCTTTCCTTTTCCTCAATCTCCAGATTTCTCTTCCCCTCCCTTTCCATTCTGCTATTAAGATCAAATCATAACAGAACCACAGTTAGACTACCTTAACCCAAGATGTTCGGGGTGTGAGGAGACACATTATCATCTTCTCATATTGGAATGTAGGCAATTTATCATTGTTCAGTTCTTCATCATCGTTTGTTCGTATTTACCTTTATGTTTCTCTTGTCACCACTGTTTGTACATCGAAGTTTCTATGCACCTCTCACTTTTTTCAACAGGAATGCTTGTAATTTCTCTCTCTTTTTTTTTTAATTAAAGCTCCATTTTTCCCTTTCATGATTATACTCAGTTTTGCTGTATAAGTTATTTTTGGCTGTAAGCTTATATACTTTGCCTTTTAGAATATTGTATTGCAAGTTCTCCACTCGTCCCAGTAATGAAAGATGACTAAGGGAATGGAATAAGCATTTACATAGTGCCTACTATGTGTCAGACACTGTGCTAAGAGCTTTTACAAATATTTCATTTTATCTTCACAACAACCCTGGTAGGCAGGTGCAACTCATTTTACAGATGAGGAAACCGTTGCAAACATAGGTTAAGTGGTGGAAGAGTTCAGTCCAGTGCCTGGCGCATAATAAGTAAGCACTTAATAAATGTTTATTGATGAGTGACAGTGAACTCATGTGTGATTCTGACTCTAGCTCTTTGGTACCTGAATTCTTTCTTTCTGACTGCTTGCAGTACTTTTTTCTTTGACATAGAACCTCTGGATTTTGGTTAGAATGTTCTTGGGAGTTTTCATGTTAGGGTTTCTTTCAGGAGGTGGCCAGCGGATTCTTTCTATTTTTACCTTCCCCCTGGTTTTAAGAAATCTTAAAAATAGTTTTCTTTTGGGCAGCTAGGTGGTGCAGTGGATAGACCACTGGCCCTAGAACCAGGAGGACCTGAGTTCAAATCCAGCCTCAGACATTTGACATCAGCTGTACGACCCTGGGCAAGTCACTTAACCCTAACTGCCTTGCAAACCATCCCCCTCCAAAAAAAGAAAGAAAAAAATATGAAATCTCTACACGAAAAAAAATAGTCTTCTTTTAAGACTTCTTGAAATATGATGTCTTCAAGTTTCAGACTGGACTAAAAGCTGGATTCAAGAACCTGCTTGCTGTCCAAGCCACACCGCTGTTTCTTGTTTCTGAACTTCCTCCTCGCTCAATACAAAGGCCTGAGTCTGCAAACACTACTCAAAGCTGGGTTCAGGTCCCTTTTTCAGTTCACCCCGGTTCTGTGACCCAGAACTGGATAGTGGTTGTCATTTAGCACCTTTTCTTACATCCTACATAAGGTTGTATGTACCATGGTTTGGGTCTGGGGCGTCATCTTTCCCTTAGGCCCAATTCCAGGGCACTAAAGTGCATGCCTGGCACACTCCTGGTCAAGTGCCCAACTCAGTGCCCACAGACCTCTCTGTCTCTCTACACAAACCTAGGCTAGAAAAGAGATTGTGATTTTCTCAGGATTTAGTCTGGTACATTGACTAGAAAAGTTTGAATGAGTTTTGGGGGACAGTTCTTTGTACTTTTTCCTGCTACTCCTCCAGAATTCAGAGGCAGGATTTGAATCTAGGTCTTCTAACTCCTGAACTCTTTCCAATGTACTGTTTGTCCCTTTTCATTACACTAAATTATCTCCTTATGTACACATTCTTGACCAGAATCTTTTGTGACCAGGAACATTCTTTTGTAAGATAGTTGGCCGGGCTTAGGGGACTATAATCAAGGAAGTTTTCCTTTGTTCATAAATATTTAGTTATTACTCCAATGACTTTTGGCTATTATGCTCTAAATGAATTAATTTAATTCTTCCAGAAGAGCCTAATCCTTTGAGATAATCCCTGTCCTTTGAGACAGTGTTAGATAAGATCAAGAAGCTTTTGAGTCTATAGCTTTTATGAATTGCTGATATTGCTTAGTAATTAGTCCATATGTCTCTGAATTATGAATTCAGGCCTTTTAAACCTGCACGAATGACTATGTTCCAATTTTAAAAAATTCTTTTTAAAAAGCATTCATTTTGGAGTAGGTTTGGAACATGTGGTATTACTTAACCTGGGTCTCATTCCTTCTCTTTGTGGCTCTGTTCCATCTTTCAATTTCATCAAAACTGAAAATGTCAGCTGTTCTGGGGATAAAAAACACTTGTTCTACATCACTCAGAGTTACTCTAGGGATATAGTACTAAAGTATTTAGTCCTGATTACATCACACTTCTAGAAATTTTACTGGCTCCCTATTGTCTCTAGGACAAAAATTCTTAACCTTTTTTGTGTCATGAACACCTTTGGCAGTCTAATGAAGCTCATGGATTGATTTTCAGAATAAAGTTTTTAAAATCACAAAATAAAATATATTATGATTATAAAGGAAATCAATTTTATTGAAATGAATACATAATGTTTTCCCTTCTAAGTTCATGGGCCCCTCCTCAAATCTATCCACAGAAACTTAAGGTCCCATGGACCAACCCCAGTTTAAAAAATCCTGCTCTACAATAAACTATAAATTCTTTTGTTTGGTATTTAAAGCCCTTTATAACCTGGCTCTAACTCATTCATTCTACTTTCAAGCCAAACTAGCCTATCTGCTGTTTTCAGCACACAATATTCAATCACCAGGCCTCAATGCTTTTGAACAAACTCCTGGCCTGTATGTGTTGTTTTAAAGTTAGAGGCTGATTAATTTTTCTCTTTATTCCTATTACCCAGCATACAATAGGCACTTAAGAAATGCTCACATCAACAAGCATTTGTTATGTGCAACAAAACTGTACTAAGTGCTGGGAAGATACAGAAAGGCAAAAATCACAGTCTCTGCCCACAAAAAAAAAATCACATTGTAACAGCTGGGAAACAACATAAAAACAACCATGTATACACAAGACAGTACAGAGTAGATGGAAGGCAATACCAGAGGGAAGGCACTAACAGTGAAGGGGTGATTGTGGGGGGAAGAGAAGGAACGAAGACAGGAGAACTTAGACCTGTAAAGTCCTCAGGCAGACGGGATCTGATTTGAGTTTCAAAGGAAGAGCCAGGAAGCTCAGGTGAGGAAGGAAAGCATTCCAGGCATGGGGGCTGGGCAGTGAAAAGGCACCGATGTGGATGATGATGGAGTATCATGTGGGAAAAACCGCAAGCGGACCAGTGTAAGGGGATTGTAGAGTAGGTGGAGGGGAATAAAGGGTAAGACTGAAAAGGTACAAGGGGGCTACAATGTAAAAGGCTTTAATAAATACAAAACAGATAGATGAACCCAAAGCTACTGGAGAAACATGGTCAGATCTACATCTTTTTAATTTTTTTATTTTTTAGGCAATTGGGGTTAAGTGACTTGCGCAGGGTCACACAGCTAGTAAGTGTCAAATGTTTAGTCTAAAGTCACATTTGAACTCAGGTCCTCCTGACTTCAGAGCTGGTGCTCTATCCACTGGGCCACTGAGCTGCCGAGCTCCCTTACCCTTCACCATCTCTCCCTCCCCCCCATCTACATCTTTAAAAGATCACTAACAGTTGAATGCAGGGTGAAGTGAGGAGAGACAAGAGGTAACGAGAGCCTAAAAACCAGAGTGGTGGCTGGGTGAATGGCGAGAAGGGGACATGAGAGATATTGTGAAGTTAGAAACAAGTCTTGGCCACAGACTGGATGTGTGAGGTGAGTGTGGGTAACCATGAATCAATCAAGTAAGCAAAGAGACACAAAAAGAAGCAAAAAAAAACGGTCCCTGCCCTCAAGGAGCATACCATCAAATGGAGGAGACCACATGCAAACAAATGTATACAAAGCAAACTAGGTAGGGATAAACAGGAGATAATTCACAAAAGGAAAGCACCAGAATTAAAGGGGATTAGGGAAGGCTTCCTATAGAAGGTAGAATTTTAGCTGCAACTTAAAAGGAAGCCAGGAGAGTCAGTAGTTGAAGTAGAGGAGGGAGAGCATTCCAAGCAGGGGGGGGAGCCACAGAAAATGCCCGCCTGCAACTGAGAGAGGGAGTGCTTTGTTGGTGGCACAGCCGGGAGGCTAGTGTCACCAAAGAGTACTTATTGGGAAATGAGGTGTAAAAAAAATCGATGGGTGTCTGGGAGGCCTATGCTAGTAAAAGTGAAACTGAGAAGAGGGGAGGATTCAAGGGGAGAATTAAAATATAATGAGCTCTGTTTTGGACGTGTTAAATCTGACATGTCTCCAGGATATCAATTTGAGACATTCAAAAGGCAGCTGATATGAGAATAAGAGCTTAAGAGAAGTTAGAGCTAGACATATAAACCTGGGAATAATCTGCATAGACACGACAACTGATCTCACTAGAGCTAATGAGATCGCCAAATGAAGTGGTGTACAGGAGAAACAAAAGAGGACACAAGACACAGGCTTGGAGAACATCTCCATTTAGTGAGCCTGACTTGGAGGAAGAATCATCAAAGGAAACAAGAAGGAATGATTGGACAGTCAGCAGAACAGGAGAGAACAATATCACGAAAAACTACAGAGGAAAGAGCATCTACTATTAAAAATTTCAGGGACACTCAAAATGAGTTCATGATTTAGATATAAAGGCTAATACTGTAAGCAAACTGGGAGAGCAAAGAATAGTTTACCTATCAGATTTATGGAGAACAGAAGAATTCATGACCAAACAGGAGACAGAGAACATTACAAAACGCAAAATGGGTAACTCTGACTACATTAAATTGCAAAGTTTTTGCACAAAGCCAATGCAACCAAGATTAAAAGGAAAGTAGAAAATTGGGAAAGAATTTTCACAACCAGTCTCTCTGATAAGGGCCTCATTTCTAAAATATATAGAGAATTAAGTCAAATTTATAAGAATACAAGTCATTCCCCAATTGATAAATGGTCAAAGGACATGAACAGGCAGTTCTCAGAGGAAGAAACTAAAGCCATCTATAGTTACATGAAAAAATGCTCTAAATCAATATTGATTAAAGAAATGCAAATCAAAACAACTCTGAAATACCACATCACACCTATCAGATTGGCCAACATGACAAAACAGGAAAATGATAAATGTTGGAGAAGACGTGCAAAAATTGGAACACTAATGCATTAATGGAGTTGTAAAAAGATCCAACCATTCTAGAGATCAATTTGGAACTATACCCAAAGGGCTATGAAAATGTGCATACCCCTTTGACCTAGCAATACCACTTCTAGGGCTGTATCCCAAAGAGATCATACATATGGGAAAAGGACCCACGTGTACAAAAATATTTATAGAAGCTCTTATGGCGGCGGCAAAGAATTGGAAATTGAGAGGATGCCCATCAATTGGGGAATGGCTGAACAAGTTGTGGTATATGAATGTAATGGAATACTATTGCGCTATAAGAAATGATGAATAGGCTGACTTCAGAAAAACCTGGAAAGACTTGTATGGTCTGATGCTGAGTGAAGTAAGCAGAACCAAGAGGACGTTGTACAAAGTAACAGTCATATTGTTCAATGACTAATATCTATAGACTTAACCCTCCTTCTCAGCCATACAAGGATCTAAGACCTCATGATGGAAAATGCTATCCACATCCAAAGAAAGAACTACAGAGTTTGAATGCAGATCGAAGCATACTATTTGCTATTTTTTTTCTTCTGTTGTGTTTTGTTTCTTCTTTCTGGTAGTTCCTCCTATTGGTTCTAATTCTTCCTTACAACATCACTAATGTGAAAATATGTTTAATAGGAATGTATATGTATAGCCTATATCAAATTGCATGCCATGTTGGGGAGGGAAGGGGAGAAAAATTTAAAGCTCAAAAGCTTTATGGAAGTGGTTATTGATAAATCAAAATTAATTAAAAACACACACACACACATACATACACACAAAAAAAGTTTCAGGGACATCAAGGAAGACGAGGCTTAAGAAAAGGCCACTGGATTTGGCAATTAGATCACTGATAAGATTGAAATGAGGAGTTTCAGTCAAATGATGAGGTCAGAAGCAAGATTTCAGAGTTTAGAAGAGAAAAGAAAGGCAATGAAGGCAGCCAATATGTATCTCAGGGCATTTAGCTGAAAAGAGAGAGAAAGAGCTAAGATAATAGCTAGTAGAAATGGTAGGATCAAATGAGAGATTTTTAAGCATGGAATAGACATAGGCATTGTTTGTAGACACCAGAGAAGCAGTCAGTAGAGAGGGAGAGACTGAAGATTAGCGAAACAGAGTGGATATGATGGAGAAAACAATCTTCTGTGGAAGAAGGAACAGAACAGGATCACTTGTGCATGTAGAAAGTTTGCTTTGTCAAGAAGAAGGGCCACCTCTTCATGACACAAGGATGGAGGAGATAGTAAGGAAAGATGACCACGTGAGATAAGGAGGGAAGGTGAAGCTCTAATGGCCTCGATGTTTTTCAGTGAAATATCAAGTGAGGTCCTCAACTACAGGAATGAGGGTCCATGGAAGCACAATGGAGCTTTACGGAGGAATGGAATGGAATAGCAGCTGTGGCGGATGGGAATATCAGTTCAGATTGGGAAGATATAAAATGATTGCACTGTTACAGCGATGGCCCCACTGAAATTATGTGACATAAATTTGTAGTGGACTCAGGAAGGCTTTTTATTTTTTCCAGTTCCATTCAGCAGTACTTGATAAAGGCAATAAATAGTGAGAATAAGCCAAGGCTGGGTTTGGCAAGGTGTATGATCAGTTACAGGATAAGGAGGCAAGAATAACAGTATAAAGGGTAGTACAGAGTTGAACTGACTCTACAAGAAGTTGAGTTAGGGAAGGGAAGAGAGTCCAGCCAGTACAGAGGCGACAGCAGGGGAAAGAATTGAGGGCTGGAAGGACTAGAGGTCATAGTGAGGATAGAGAACAGGGTTAAGGGTCATAAGGCAGAGAGAAAGATGGAATGATAAAAGGTTATGATCAGATAAAATGATTTTTGAGTTCATGAACATGGAAGTATGACTCTTGGGTGAGGGAAAGTTCAAAGGTATGACCAAATCAGTAGCTGAGGAGAAAAAGAGTAAGTCATGAGAACTGAATGAGGAAATGTGAATTTGGTATTTGAAGGAATATCAATATGTACGCTGAAGTTTCCTTGTATGAGGACAGGAGGTGAAGAAGAGAGAACATCCTGGGTGTTAATAGGTATTGGCCATCAGAATCCGGATTGGGTAACAAATTTGAATAGGATAAACCTCAAAGAAGGAGGGGTCGCTGAGTGATGGTGACGGAAAAAGAGTCTGGAAGTGGCAAGGGGGAGAAACTCCCCAACCTAGATCAAAGAGTTAAGGTGGATGAGAGAAAGTGCAGGACTACAAAGAGTGTCCAGCGATGAAGTATCATCAGAAAAGAGCCAGGCCTCCGTGAATGCCCAAAGATGGAGGGAGTGAGAAAAACAAAGGTTTAAGATGAAAGCAAATTTGCAGGAATGCCAAACAACAGAGTAGAAGGAAGGGTAAATCTGGAGTAGGATCATTTAGAGGGTAAAGTTGAGGGGTGAACTGAAAGGTTAAAGTGAAGGAGTGAGCAGTTGGAACTGGGTTTGTATTTGGGATGAGTAGAGGATGAGGGGGTGGAAGTATGCTAAACACTGAGAAATTAATGCAGAGTAATGATGTTGGAGATGTAGAGAAGACAAGTGATTAAACTACTGCTGAGTTGAAATGAATTTTTCATTCTACTGAAGACTTTTAGTTCTGTTGTCTGAATGCAGATCGAAGCACACTTTTTTTTTTACTTTATTTTTCTTGGTCTGTTTTCTTTTGTAACATGGCAAATATGGAAATATGTTTTGCATGCCTACACATGAATAATCTGTATCAAAACGCTTGCCTTCTCAAGGAGAGGAGAGAACTTGGAACTCAAAATTTTAAAAAATGTGTGTTAAAAATCATTTTCACATGGAATTGAAAAAATAAAATATAAAAAAATTTTTAAAGATCTAGTTCTGTCAACCTATTGAGCACTGTCTATATTCCCTTATCATCTCTACGCAAATGATTCTAAAGTCTGTTTATCCAGTCCTAACCTCTCTCCTGACCTCCAGTCTCACATCTCCAATTGCCTATTAGACACTGGATATCTTATAGACATCTTAAACTCAACATGTCTAAAACTAAACTCATTATCTTTCCCCACAAACACTCCTCTCTTCCTAAATCCCCCAATTCTGTCAGGGTACCACCACCCTCTCAGACACTGAAGTTCACAACCCCTAGGTATTGTCTCCTCACTCTCATACCCCAACCCCTATGTCCAATCTGTTGTTAAGTCCTATTGATTCTAACTTTGTAACATTTCATATATGTGTATATACACACACACACACACACACACACACACACACACACACACACACACACAAACCCCTTCTCTCCTCTGAAACTGCCACCACCCCAGTTCAGATACTTATCAGGTCACATCTGGACTACAATAGCCTTCTGGTTTGTCTCCCTGACTCATGTCTCTTCCCATGTCAGTCCATCCTCCACTAACCTACCAAAGTGATCTTTCTAAAGTGCAGATCTGACCACATCACTATTATCACTACCACCCATTCAAAAACCTTCAGTAATATCCTTTTACCTCCAGAATCAAAAATAAAATTATCTGTTCAACTTTTAAAGCACTTCTTAACCTGGCTCCTCTTCCTACCTTTCCAGTCTTCTCCTACTCTATTGCCTTATTCATACTTCCTGACACAATGACACTGGCCTCCTTGCTGCTGCTGACACACAACACTCCATCTTCCATCACTGCATTTTCACTGGCTGTCCTCATACTGGTTTCCTGCAAATCTCAGCTGCAAGAAGCCTTTCCCAATCCCTCTAAACTCTAGTGTCTTCCTAAAGACGTGATCTCCAAATCTGGCTCCCCAATTAAATTATGAATGCCTTGAGGGCAGGGGCTGGTTTTTGTTTTTACTTTCTTTGTATCCTCAGCAGTTAGCATAATGCCAAGCACAAAAGTGCTTGTTGATTTGGCTTGACTAGATTTCCCTTGCAGTATGAAAGGCAAAATGTGAAATATAAATCTTATACAAAGGTCTCTACTTTCAAAGAGAAACCCATTGAAAAGAGGTAATAGAAGAGTCCAACAAAACGCTAAATGTGTGCAAAACAGAAGGGTATAATAGCAGATCAGATAAAGTGAATTGGAATAATCAGAAAAGGCTTCTTAAAACAAGTGGGTTTTAACTTGGATTTTAAGAGAGTGATAGAAATTGGACAGGCAAAGGGGAGGAATAAGGCCATTAAGGTGGGAAAAGAAACATAACATGTGCGAAGGCATGGAAATAGGAACGGGCACAACTGGCATAAAGAACAATAAGGAAATTAGCCTCACTAGAATGGAGTTATGATAAGACATAAACTATTACAGTATACACTGCTTGAGGTTAGGGCCCGTACCCTATATTTTTGTATCTCCTACAGAAATTACCACAATGTCCTGAACACTCAGTAAATATCTGCTACATAGAGCAAATTGTGGGTGACCTTAAAAGCCAGGCAGAAGAATTTGATGAGGAAGGAAGGAAAGAAGAAAGGAAGAAAGGATTAGAAAGGAAAGAAGGAAGGATTTATTAAGCACCTACTATGTACTAGGCACTGTGCTAAGAGCTTTACAAATATCTCATTTGAACTTCACAATAACCCTAGGAGGTAGGCTCTATTATTATCTCCATTTTACAGTTGAGAAAACTGAGACAGATAGAGGTTAAAGGACCTGCCCAAGGTCACACAGCTAGAAAGTATCTGAGGCCTCATTTAAACTCAAGGCTTCCTGATAGCATCTAGAACCTAGGGCTCTATCCACTAAGCAACCTGTTATTGAGTTGTTTCAGTCATGTCCAATTCTTCCTGATTTCATTTGGGGTTTTCTTGGCAAAGATACTGAAGCAGTTTGCCATTTCCTTCTCTAGCTCATTTTACAGATGAGGAAATGAGGCAAATGGGGTTAAGTGACTTGTCCAGGGTCACACATCCATAAGTGTCTTGAGGCCAGATTTGAACTCAGAAAGATGAGTGTTCCTGATTCCAGGCCCAGCCCTCTATCTACCACACCACCTAGCTCTCTTTTATTCATATACCACAATATTAATTTTGTTTCCAGTTCTTTGCCACTACAGAAAGCACTGCTATAAATATTTTGATGTATGTTGGCTTTTTTTTTTTCATTGATCTTCTTGGGATATATGCCTAATAGTGGGAACTCTGAAAGGCTAGACCTTTCAGTTGCTTTCTTTGCTTAACTCCAAACCATTTTCCAGAATGATTTAATCAATTCAGTTTATTAGTGCACTCCTCCTTCCACAATCCCAACTTTGACTAATTTCCATCTTTTGAATAACTAACTTTCAACTATCTCCAATAATCTCCAATTCAGGGGGCAGCTAGGTGGTACAGTGGATATAGCTCCAGCCTTGGAGTAAGGACGACCTGAGTTCAAACCTAGCCTCAGACACTTGACACTTACTAGCTGGGTGACCCTGGGCAAGCCACTTAACCCCAACTGCCTCACTAAAAAGCAAAAAAAAAAAATTTTTTTAAATAATCTCCAATTCAAGAAAGAGGAGATTAAAGGAGAAAGCAGTATATCCAAGATGACTCAACTACTGCTCTCTCAGATTCTATGTCTTCCAGAGATCAACATAAATTATTGGAATGGGAAATTTAGCACATTTATCCTATTTTCTGCTAGTTCTTACAAACACAATGACAAGATACTTTTCACCAATGTTTACTTAGTAAAGCAGGTTTAAGTAACTGATCAATTAGGTAAGATTTTCCCATCAAATAAAACAATGTGGCAGATGATTTTTCTTTATTCAAACACTTGTCTTAGCAAACTGGAAACTTTGTGCAACTTTTAGATTTAATGCAAGCCTTTTCCTAACATTTTTACAAGGCCAACTCTCACTTCTGGGCTTCTGAAGTCACTTGTTTGCCTTTCCTACGTTTTTGAAAGCATCAGTCTTCAAAACATACAGGCACTCACAAATAAAAAAGAGTCACCACAACACAAAGCAGGCCTGGTTTGCTTATAGTGACAAAGTAAGCTCATTTTGTGGGAAAAGTAACACCAGGAGATACTAGGGAGATAACAGCTGGAGTAAATCCAAGTGGAATTAAATTGAACCCTATCAATACAGACTGGATTAATAAACTCTCTCTGAACCTTTATTGAGTTGTTTCTTATAAACACTAAAATAATTCCCTTTAGCTCCACTGGTAGCAGAGCCAAATGGTAACTCTAGAGACAGAAGAAAAGTATTAACCTCATTTGAATTCAGTCATAGGGCTTCAAATTAATTAAGGTTATTGACGGAACTTAAGTTCTTGTCACTTGACTTATAATTTTATACCAGTTAAAATCTCATACACCAATACTGTTTTCCTAGCATTAAAATACAGCCCATATCAGTGGGGAAAAGAACTTTTTTTTTATCAAATATTATTGATAAGAATCTGATATCTAAAATAACAACATTTATAAAGTACTTGCCATGTGCCAAGGCACTATGACGAGAGCTTGATATTTATTATTTCATTTGAAATTCATGACAACTCTGAAACTGTAGATGCTATTATTTTGCAGATGAGCAAAGTAAGGCAAACAGAAGTTAAATGACTTGCTTAGGGTCACTCAACTGCTATGTTTCTGAGGCTTAATTTGAACTCAGATCTTCCTGACTCCATGCCACTCTAACCACTGAATTACCTAGCTACCCTAATTATATTAAAGAATGCTTCATATCACTGACAAAAGGAGAAATTCAAAGTCAAAACAACTGAATTTTCACCTCATACTAGTGCAATTTGGCAAAGATGATGAGACAGGAAAGTCAACAGTGAAGGGGTTGTGGAAAAATGGATACTGCTTGTAAGGTAGTCCAATCAATCTGGAAAACAACTTGGAATTATTGATAGAAGGTGATTAAGTCTGAAACCTATGACCAGAGATTCCAATCCTGGGACTATCCCCTGAGGAGGTTTATGATAAAATAAAGGCCCCATATACACCAAAATATTTATAGCAACACTTACCTTTCCCCTCTTTTTTATTCTTAGTCAGCATTTATTAAGTGTCTACTATGTATCAAACAGCGATACAAAGAAAGGCAAAAGACAGTTCCTGCTATCAAAGAGCTCACCAGTCTAATGGAGGAGCAACATGCAAACTATGTACAAACAAGACATCTACAGGATAAATTGTAGATAATTAACAGAGGGAAAGCACTTACACGAAAGGGAATCAGGTCAGATTTTAGCTGGGACTAGAAGAAAGCCAGGGAGTCCACAAAACAGACACGAGGAGGGAGAACAGCCAGTAAAAATGCACTGATAGGGGAAATAGAGTGTCTTGTGAGAGAAACAGCAAGGTAGCTAGTGTCACTGGATCAAAGAGAAGGGGGGGATAAGGTGTAAGAAAACTGGAAAGGTAAGGAGAGACAGATTATGAAAGGCTTTGAATGTCGAACAGAGGATTTTATATTGATGCGGACATAATAATGAATCACCCAGGGCATGAACCAATACAAACCAGTTTGACTCATGGGCACCAGCTTCCCAAGATGCATGTATGCTAAGGCTAATTAACCCAGATACTGGGTATTACCTCTCTTTCCCTTGCTATATGGCACTTAGAGTTAAGTTCCTGAAGTCCTGACCCCTCATTTCTCACTCCTTATTAGGCTGCCAGCTGGGTTCTGTCTAATGCTATTAAGTCTGAGACCTGAGGGGCTCTAGGTCATTGCATGGTTCCACATCTGGAAGCTATCCCACTGTGTGCTGCTCTCAACTGAGAGCAATGGGGGCCTCACACCAATATAGATCCCTGTTGGCAACTGTTCTTTTTTCCTCTTGTAACTCTGTGAATAGTAATAAAGGTTTGTTAATTGCTATTCCTGTATTACTCTGCTCTTCGCTGGAACTCTCCTGCACTATGAAAATGACTGGATGAAGATCCAGGAAAGAACACTGAAGAATGGATAACCTTGAACAGAAGGGCCACTTTTCATGTGAGAGAGGAGACAGTGGCATCTGAGTGATGTGACATAAGGAGACTGAAGAGGGAAGTTTTGGGGAGTGGCCTCAAATTTTTCAGTGAAATATAAGGCAAGGTTCTCAGTTGACAGGATGGGAAAGGGGTGAGGGGATGCAATGTGTGCAAAAGGCACTTTGGTGAATAGGAGAATGAATTGATTAGAGAGGTATAAAACTACTGCCTTGCCAAAGTTAAGGGCTCAATTGAGATTATGTAACATAAATTGGTAGTGGATCCAATCAGCATGGTTTCATGACTTTTTTTTCCAGACTCATCCAGCAGCAGAATAAGCCAAGACTGAGTCTTGACAGGGCAAGACTGGCAATAGGATAAGGGGCAAGGCATTTATTCAAGGCACTTGAAGGGGCCAGTATAGAGCTGAACTGGTTCATCAAGAGGTCAAGATAGGTAAAAATAGAGAGTGTAGTCAGTGCAGAGGTGACAGCATGGGAAAGAACTGAGGATGAAGGGATTGGAGATTGTGGGGAGGATGAAGAACAGGTTTTGTGGTTCAGAGGGAGAAAGAGAGTAACAACAGATTGGTTAGAAATAGGAATGTCTCAGTTCTTTGCTGTACTAGGGCAAAGTAAACCTCCTCTTTTGTTAAATGTTCAGTGACTTAGGTCATTTCATCCCAACATTGAGCCTGAATTATAAGAATGCTGGCTTTAAAATTCCATCTACAATAATAGTTGTAATAGCTCTTTCTTATAAGGGATGACTCTCTGGGAGGTGATGTAAAAACAAGAGATCAATAAAATTCTATTTTTGTTAAATGGCCCAAATCAATACAACTAAGCTATGAACAACTATGGAAAATAGCTGTACCTATGGAACAATAGTGAACCTATAACAATGAGCTGGAAAATTTTGTTTGATTAACTGTTTGACATGCAGGTTTACCTAGTGCTTTCCAAATCACAGCTGCATAATATTAATGTGCCGATGAGTCATAATGAACAAAGCCATATTCATTTCGTTCTTATTGTTACCAGTCTGATGTCCTCCAAGACACTGCATGAAAATATATAAAATGTATCAAGAAGCATCCAAAGAGAAATTGTGTTTCAGTCTTAAAATATTTGGCATTTTATCTATTATAGCAAAGTTTATCAAGAGGTTGCACTGCCTGGTGCACAGAACTGACTTTGTGCCAGGGAGACCTGGGTTCAAACTCCTGCTACAAGATCCTAGGCAAATCATTTAACCTCTTAGTGTCCCTGGACAATTCTCCAAGACCATAAATAGCAGAGAAATCACTAATCTGTATTGGCAGAGGAAATTTCTCCCAGGGAACTAACTACCCACATTGATAAAATCACAGATCTGGTATAAAAAAATCCACTCTAGTAAAGAGGCAATTATGAATTTTGAGGTTTCACAAATTAAAGTACATGAAAGAAGGTCAAGAGATGGGTTCTGAATCTAATCTAACAGCACAGCTTTTCTATGAGTGCTTAACATAACAAAAATACTAGCTGAGTAAACCTCAAATACAAGCACTTGATAACTCTTTGTTGAATGTATCAGAAATTCTAAAGATAAGAATAAGACTAGTGAGGGGCTTTTTTGTTTTTTTGGGGTTAGAAAAAGAAAAGGACAGAACTTTTGCTTGGGATAGTAGAGTTGTGACAACTAACATGAAAGAAAGGATTGCTGTTCAATTATTATTTTACTTCTAGTTCCTCTGTCAAGGATAGCTTTTGCACCGAAAATGAGAGACCAAAAATGACTAACAGGGAGTTGATATCCAAGATGAGGTAGAAAGACTGTGCATCTACCTTGAATTGAAATTCAAGTCACCTGGCCCAGATGAACTACATCCTGGTGTCCTAAAAGAATTTATAGATGTGACTGCTGAACTACTCTCAGTGACATCTGAAACATCATGGAAAATGAGAAGAGGCTCCATAAGATTGGAAAAAGACAAATATTGTCCCAATTTTCAAAAAAGGGAAGAGAACAGCACCTAGAAACTCCAGATCAATAAGCTTGACTTTGATCCTGGGAAAATTCTAGAATGGATTATTAAAGGGATCATTTACAAAAGTCTACAAAGAGAAGTGGTGATTACAAAGATCTAGTATGAAGAAATGATGAAAGAGATAGATTCAGAGAAACCTGGGAGAATTTATATAAACTGATGCAAAGTGAAAGGAGCAGAATCAGAAGCAAGAGAATGATTTCTACAATAACAACAATACTGTAAAAGATAAAAATTGTGAAAGACTATGATCAACACAATAACCAATCCTGACTGAAAAATGAATCTGGATAACGATCATACTTCCTACTTCATGGCAGAAATATAATGGACTAGAGACGCAGAATAAGACATGAATTTTCAGATAAGGCCAATACATGGGTTTGTTTTGTGTGATTATACTTATTTGTTACAAGGCAGGGTTTTTTTTTGTTAGGAAGGCGCAGGGATAGTTTTACTGAAAGAAAGGAGCATTAAAGAATAGCTAACAAATAAAGAGAGCAAAAGGAAGTTCAGAAGGAGACACAGACACATAGGACAATACTGGAATTACCGTATAAAATTTGAAATACAAAAAAAATTTAAACTTCTCAAATAAAAAATAGTAATACAAAAAAAATTTAAACTTGTCAAAGAAAAAATAGTAATACTGTACATTTTAGACACAAGTATGCTAGAAAATTTTGAAAATTAGTTTACCATTATTCTATGATGGAATACTATTATACTAGAAGAAATGAAGTGGATGATTTCAGAGAAACTCATAAAGACTTGTATGAACTGATACAAAATAAAGTGAGCAAAATGAGAACAATTCAATATTGTAACAATATTGTAAAGACAAACAGCTTCGAAAAACGTAGCAATTCTAATTAATGCAATGACCAACCACATTCCAAAGGTCTTATGATGAAACATGTTAAAGGTGATGGCCTCAGGGTGAAGATTGAGACATATATATGTAACATGGTCAATTCAGGGATTTGTGTTGTTTGACTCATACACACTGTAAGACGGTTTTTCTCCCCTTTCTAAAGGGGGGGGTGAGTAGGGAGAGCAAGAAGACCTTTTAATTTAAAATTATAATTTAATTTTAAATATATAAATAAAAAAATTTTAAATCAACATCACTCTAAACCTAGGCACTTATAACTTAAAGACAAAAATGTCCTGACATAATCTGCCCCCCTCCCAATGCCCTCAGACATTTCTCTACCCCAGGACAATTTATAGGAATCTTGAACAAAGAAAACGTCACAAAATGATAACACACAGAACTGTGTTAACAATCTATTTTATCCAATAAAGCAACAGTAAATTAATTTTTCTAGAACACCCAGAGACACTCATCCAGCTAAAATCAATCAACCCTCTTTGACCACTCCCCTCAAGGGCTGCTCATTCCACTTTAATTGTTCACAAGTGAACTGAAATAATCAAGAGGACCTCAGATCAATCCTCTAATCTCTTGTTGTTGTTTGTCCTTCTTCCTTGAAGAGGACCATGACATCAGGGAGGCGATGCCATGATCCAATAACAGGTCTCAGGCCAAGCCCCACTTGGTAATTGTTTGGGCCCTGATTGGTTCAGAGTGAATGTAAATTATCTAATCCCTTAAGGAAATGGGGAAAGAAATGACCCAAGACAGACTTGGGACTAGATTATTCTATTATCTTAATGAGAGGAACTACTCTGTGTTCTAAATTTGGTGGTCCATTCTTAATTCTCAGGCCCTTAGCCTTTGATCTTGACCTTTTAATCATTTTCCTTTATTTCCCCCCTTTTTTAAGGCAGTTGGGGTTAAGTGACTTGCCCAGGGTCACACAGCTGGTAAGTGTCAAGTGTTTGGTCTGAGACCAGATTTGAACTCAGGTACTCCTGACTTCAGGACCGGTGCTCTATCCCCTGTGCCACCCAGCTGCCCCATAATCATTTTCCTTAAGAACACTATGTCTAGATTTTTTTTAGGCTAAATAAAGTGTTATTTCTTAATGTTTTCAGTTGAACTAAAAGGACAGTTTTAAAATATATATATATATTCCCATACTTTTTGTAGTAGAGACTCACAGTTCTATATTCAGTACCCTTTCTGTTCCTTTTTGTATGGGAAAATATTACCTCTTGTTTTTCAAGTTGATAACAAAAAAAAAACATTTTAAAAAGACAAAAACAAAGCGCCAGTAAAAATTAAAACATGACTGTCATTTTTAAAAAGTCATTTCCTTTTTTGAATGTTTATAAAATTCATATATAGAATACTATGGATACAGTTTATTGAGATTTTAGCAAAGCTTTTGATAAAGGTTCTCACACTATTCTCATAGAGAAGATAAATATATTAGATGGAAAGACAACTGAATGAATTCAGAACAGAATTGTTTCAATGTCATGGTGGCAGCAGATATTCAATAATGTGTCCCAGGAATCAGAGCTGTTTAATACTTGAAGTCATTGACTGTATGCTCATCAAATATGCAGATGAGACCAAACTGGGAAGTATAAGCTAAAGTACTGGCTGACAAGAACAAAAAGGATCTGCAGGCTAAAGCACTGGGCTGAATCTAATAAGATTAAATTTAATAAGAGGGAATGTATCCTATCCACATCCAAAGAAAGAACTATGGAGTTTGAATGCAGATCAAAGCATACTATTTGCTAGTTTTTTTCTTCTGTTGTGTTTTGTTTCCTCTTTCTGGTGGTTCCTCCTATTGGTTCTAATTCTTACTTACAACATCACCAATGCAAAAATGCTTCATAGGAATATATATATGTATAGCCTATATCAGATTACGCATCTTCTTGGGGAGGGAGGTGAAAAGGGAGGGGGAGAAAAATTTTAAACTCAAAGGCCTATGGAAGTGATTGTCGATGGATCAAAATAAAAAAATTTTTTTTAAAAAGAGGACATGTAAAATCTTACACTTGGATACAAAAAGCTTCACAAATAAAGGATGGTGGAAGCAAAGTCAACAAGCAGTTCTGAGAAAGATCAGGAGGTTTTCATGGATTGTAAGTTCAATGAGTCAACAAAGTGATTCATTACTCTATAAAGAGGTAACAACTTCTAGGAACAGGGAAGTGAAATTCCCACTGTATTCTGAATCCCATTTGGAATACTGTGCTTAGTTCTGATTAAAGGAGGATACCGAGAAGCTGAAGAGTAATCAGAGGAATACCAAGATGGCAAGTCCATGTGATATAAGAAATGGTTGAAGAAACTTGGGATGTTTTAACCTGGAGAAGAGATTATACTTGTTCTGCCTGGTTCCAGAAATCAGAACCAGGAGCAATGGATGAAAACTGTAAAGAGGCCAATTTAGGCTTGATATCAGGAGAAACTCCCGACAATTAGAGATGTCCAAAAATGGAGTGGGCACCCTCACTTGGTTGGGTATTTTATTATTTATTTATTGCTTTTTTTTGTGAAGCAACTGGGGTTAAGTGATTTGCCCAGGGTCACACAGCTAGTAAGTGTCAAGTGTCAGAAGCCAAATTTGAACTCGGTCCTCCTGACTCCAAGGCCGGAGCTCTATCCACCAGGCCACCTAACTGCCCCTGAGTATTTTGTAGTAGGGATTTTTTCATGTATAGGTTTAACCAGACAACACTGAGATCACTTCCAATGATCAAATTTGCTGATTCTATGATTCTTAATTTTTGGTGTATAAACAAATGGCAACATGGCTGTAGAAAGAGCACCAAATTTGGCACAAGTGGGCCTACGTTCAAATCCCAGTTCTGCTATTTACTAACCTATGTGGGCTTGGATCAATCACTTCCTCTCTTTAGGTGTCCATTTCCTCATATTTAAAATGAGAGGGCTGGATAATGGATCACTAAGGGTCCCTTCCAGTACTCATGATCCTATGAGGATAATAATAGGTGCAACTACCTACCTAATAAGGTCATTGTGAAGTTAACTGAAGTGTTATATAAATGTGAACCATGTTATTGCTGTTAGCCCAGACTCTAGTCTACACGTTCCTGTTCTAGGAGCAGCTAGGTGTCTCAGTTGATAAGAGTATCAGCCCTGAAGTCAGGAGGACCTGAGTTCAAATCTGGCCTCTCACACATAATGCTTACTAGTTGTATGACTCTGCACAAGTCACTTAACTCCAATTACCTCACAAACAAACAGAAACCAGATTAGACGTTCCCATTCTACAGAAGTGAGCCATTTCAGAATCAATTAGGGGTTTAGAACTTCATCAATACTGGTGTTAGGCTTCACATCTCAAAATAAGCTCCTGGTTTCAATTAGAGAAACCTTAAAAGCTAGAGTTGGCCTAGAAGTATCTTATCTTCTCAAAGGTCCCAGAACTAGCAGGACTTAGGATCAGGCCATCAAGAGCTCTTGAAGACTCAGGATGAGCAAGTCCCAGGCCCATCACAGTCCAGAGGCACATTCCTGGAGAGCTGAAATATGTGTGTATATGTGTATACACATATACAGATACACACATATATACATATATATGTATATATTCGTATATATGTGTGTGTATACAACCTAATTTCCAGTAGATGCAACAAATTTACCCGGTTTGTTAATTTTTTTTGGCCTTAAATGTTGATATGAGTAGATCAAAAAGTCTATCTCAAATTCTAGCTTATAAAAAACAAATATAAAAAGTACAACTCAACCTCTTTGCAAAAACTTCAAGTTGAAAATTGCATAACCACAACTCTACTACAGTCTACCTCCCCTTATTACTCTAAATATCTTTTCTGCTTAAAATATTCATTTTTGTATTACTGTGTACACATTACTGTTACACTTCATTTACACAAGTGAAACACTTACCTAAAGTTCTAAATTTAAGATTGCCATCTAAGACATCCTAGAACCTAGGAACTAACTAAATCTTTCTAGTATATTTTATACTAAGAAATCTCACCAGCACTAATCCAAGTTATTTGGAAATTAATTTTAACTCCCCCTTACTCCCAAACAATGCTATTTGGTAAAGGTGATTTAGGTGTTTTCTCTGAGAGTTGATAATTAACTAATTCACTGTAAAAGCAAGGACAATTCAATAGAGTTTTTAGGCATTAATGAATATCTTTTGACACAGAGACAACATGATAAAATAAATAAGCATAATTATTTAGTGGTAAAGACACTGTACTAAAACAGGGGAAATTAGAGGTCTCCAAGAAAAGAAAGGCAGGGGATTTGCAAATTATTGGAGCAGTCACATAGACTACAATGTAAGTTTGCAGGGCTAGTTCTCTTCTTAACCTTTGCACCATGCCCTGCAAAATAATGTGTCAGATAACAATGCTCTTGGCACAGTAATTATTTGAAATAATATTTGTTGAAGGAATGTTGAAGCATTAACCTAGAATTCTCACTTGTCATTTACTTATCAACTTCACCAGTCATAGCTGTACAAATGAGTATCTGTGGAATAAATACAGGATAACTGGCTTGGATTCTTTCTCTCAAAATCTCAAAAGCACAAAGAACAGATTAACAAGCTACTTCCCTAATGATATTGCCACCTTTCTATACAGGTCTTTTCTGATTAATAATTAAGTTCTCTCCAAGTATAAGGCTTCTTAGTTTCACTTCAGACCATTTCCAGGAAAGGAATGGCTTCAACTGCTGTCTGAAATTTGAGCTCACTTGTTGGTTTCAGAGCTTGCACAATATAAAGAGCCAATTAAGATAAACTTAATCACTCCCTTTAAACAAAAGAAAATGTATACCTGTCAAGCTGTCTTTTCTATAAAAAAATTCCAGTAGGAAATATACAATAATTGCTCCAATTGAGGACCAATGTAGTTAGCTCAAGCATAAAACAAAAGTACTGCATAACAGCCTCAGAAAAGACCAACAGCACAGAAGCACTATCTTTAAGAGAGAAAAAAAAAGTCAGCATTGTGGCCACGTAGCAATACTTTTAAAAGACTGACAACTATGAAAAAATCAGTTTCCTCATCTTTAAAATGAAACGAGTGGACTTGACAATCTCTAACGACTCTGTCTAGTTCTAAAATATAAAATTAACATTGTTGATTATTTCACCCCCTAAATGCTAAACAAAAAAAAATGCACTACAAAAAATATCTTTAAGGTATTCAGTTTTCCTAAACATTTTTCAAGCCAGATTCTGGAGAAAACAGAATTGGAAAAAATAGGTTATTTGGACCTAGTTCCAGTAACATTTAAATTAAGCAGAATACTAAGAAAATGGAGGAATTGTAATTACATCTTCTAGAAAATCCTTTTTATTTAAAGTTCTAGTTAACTGAAAAACTAGTTACTCAAGTTCCATTTACTCTAGTTACTTTCAAAACAAGCAAAAACCCTGTAGTATATTCATCTGACTAAAAGGTCTATATAATATTGGAATGTGGGAGAGAGGTACTGACGCAGTTCAAACCTAGAATTTGAGATGCCAGTCCTACAGCATAGTATTCCTAAAACACAATTTAGTACAAATATATTCTGCTGGCACTGTTCACTGTTATTTCACATGTTAACTGTAGTTGCTTGAATAAAATCAAATCTTATTCTTCATCTGCATCCTTCACTGCTTGAGCTATTTACTATTACAACCACCCCTAACTGGTCTTCCTGACTGCTTTCTCTTATACTCTTCAATCTCTTCTTTACCATAAAAAAACCAATAATCTAATACATCCCTCTGTTCAAAAACCTTCAGAAGCTCAGCAATGTCAACTGAATATGAGCATAAATTAGGCTAATATTCAAGGCTATCCACAATCTGGTTCCCACTTACCTAGAAAACTGTATCTTGCAAAATTATTCTTTAAGCACCCTGTTCCAACCAGACCAATTCATGACCTCCATTCTCTTTTTTGCTGTATCTTGTCTCCATGTCATGAGCAAAGGCTCAGCTCAGCCTCTATGACTCTAAGCAGGCTCTCTACCATCTCTGCCTCTTAAAATCCCTCCCTTGGTTCAAGGTCTAAATCAGTATACCACCTCCTCCATGAAGCTTTTTGAGATCCCCTCGGGGAAAAAAAAAAGTTCTCCTCTTCTCAAATGACTTTCTCTAACTCTCTCCTTTATGTTTGTCATATTTGACTTTTTATTTAATTACCTCTAAGCTTCCCTCTACTTCAATCATATCTAATCAGTCACCAAGTTTTCTTCTCTCCTCCTACATTCATCTCTCTATGAAAATCACTACCATCACCCTAGTCTGGACCCTTAATACGTCGTCTTCCATAAACTCTCGTTTCTCCTTTTTAAATCATCAGCAATTTAAACAAAGGAAATTCCACCATATTGTTGTATTCCCACAAATGTCTAGATTGTTGAAAAGTCAATGTTCAATAAATAGCTGTTGCTCAATTAGGAGAAAACATATAGCACACATTTTAGGAAAATAACTTCTTCAAGAAAAAAAAATGTCTTTTTAGAAGAATACACAGCAAAACACCTAAATGAAGATGTTTAAATGAATACATTCTTGAGGGGAAAAAGGACTCTTTCCCTTTAAACATATAAAAACCACCCTTAAGAAAAGAGATAAAACCCTCAGACCTCTCTCATTCAAATAAGGCTCTTTTGATCATTTCCACTAAAATAAAGTGCAAACTGAGAGTTCAGATGAGCTACTTGTGGCCAAATGAGATAATATTTGTAAAGCACTTAGCAGTGCCAGGCACAGTACTTGTTTCCTCCCTTCCTTATGATCCATCTTCCCTTTGTCACCCTCAACATTCCTGTAACATCCACCAAAAAATGCAGTTACCAAATATGTTGCACAACATAACCAACCCTTTTTCAGTGAAGTGCAGCTCAGAAGCCGTAACAAGAATGGCCTAAGTCCTGCTGACAGCAGTAGTAAACCTGACCCTTAATTCCTCTCACCTTATCCCAGCAGAAAAGGCAACAAATTTATACCTCCCTGCAATCATTCCAGTCAGGGGACCTAGACCTTATCATGTCACTGATCAAATATTCCATAAAAACTGTTTCTTCTTGCTGTGAGATCTAGTGGAAACTGCCTCACAGAAGAGATTTCGGTTATTTCAGTAGAGTCATTTGTTATTATTTATTATTATTAAGGTACATGGGACTTGAAAGAACACCTAGTCCAATTTCCCCTTATTTTACAATTAATTAACCTGAGACACAAACAGGTCCCAGTTCCCAGAAGTATTAAGTAGTAGAAAGAACTTGAACCTCGTACCCTCACTCTAAATCAAGTGTTCTTTCAAAAATTTTTGATGACAGGGGGCAGCTAGGTGGCACAGTGGATAGAGCACTGGCCCTGAAGTCAGGAGGACCTGAATTCAAATATGACCTCAGACCAAACACTTGACACTTACTAGCTGTGTGACCCTGGGCAAGTCACTTAACCCCAATTGCCTAAAAGCAAAAAAAAAAAATTACTGATGTTTTTCTCCCCCTCCTCCCCCTTTTTTTGGTGGCTTAACATCACTGTCACATAGAACCCTCCTCCCTTGTAAGAAATAAGTGCAGTCAAGCAAAACAAATTAACACATTGGTAATGTGGGAAAACTTATACCTCATTCTGTGTCTCTAGTTCTCCACTTCTCTGCCAAGAAGAGCCATGCTTCATTATAAGTCATCTGAAGATTCATGATTGCTCAGTCACTGCACTAATCAAAGTTTTGAAGTATTTCAATTTTGTTTTCCTTTACATTATTGTGCTCACTGTCTAAACTGTCACCTGGTTCTGCACATTTCACTACGTGAGTTCATAAGAGCCTTCCCAAGCTTTTCTGAATTCTTCACTTTCATTATTTCTATTGGACAATAATATTCCATTATATTTATATATCACAATTTCATTAACCATTCCTCAACTGAGAGGCATTCACTTTGTTTTCACTTCATTGCTACTACAAAAATACTGTTTATTCAATACGTGTATATATGCATACTCATACATACATGCATACACACATACATGCACGCACCCTCACCAGAAATATATATATGTCCAATAGCCATTCCCTTATGGAGTGGTGGTCAAAAGACATGAATAGCCCTCAAAAAATAACTGCAAGCTATTAACTATTATTAAAGAATGTTCACCCATTAATAATAAGAGAAATACACATCAAAACAATTATGAAGTTTTCAGCAAATTAGAGATAACAAAAGATGGGAACAGTCAATGTTGGAAGCGTAGACAGGCATACTGATGCTTTACTGGTGGAACTATGAATTAGTACAACCATTCTGGAAAGCGATTTGGAATTATGTACATAAAGTGGATTAAATGTTCATTACCTCTGACCCAGAGATTCCACTGCTTGGCATACATACCCCAAGGAGATCACTGACAAAAAGAAAAACTCCATATACACTAAAATCTTATACAAACACTTTTTGTGGTAGCAAAGGACTGAAAAAGAAATAAATGCCCATCAACTGGGGAATGACTAAACAAACTATGGCCCATTAATGTTTTGGAATATTACTGTGATGCAAGAATCATCAAATATTATGAAGAGAAAAGCATGGAAAGATTTACATGAACTGATACACAAGGAAGTAAGAAGAACCAAGAAATAGACAATGACTACATGTAAATGGAAAGAGCAACAACAAAACAATCAAAAGTGAATGTTGCAAAATGACAAAGAACAAGCTTGGCCCTAAAGAAGAAATATGAGAAGACAAGTCCCAGCCACACTTTTGCAGCAGTGGGGAAGTGTCCACTTGCGGGAAGATTGCTCAAATTGTCAGATTTTTTTTTCAATTTATTGATTAATTTTGCTAAATTTTCTTCATCTTTTTGTTTTTTAAGGAAATTCTTTGTTACAAGTAATGTCTCCTCTAAGAGGAAAGGAAGAGAAATTCAGGGGAAATCTAGGTAATGTGAAAACAATGCATAGCAATAAAATGTATTTACAAAAACAAAAACAAAAACAAAAAGGCACTGCTCTAAGTATTTTTGTATCTATGGGACATTTTTCTTTATATTTTATGCCCTTGGAGTACATGCCTAGTATTGCTGACTCAAAGAGTATAAAGAGTTTTACAACTTTTTAGGTAAAACCCAATCTATTTTCCAGAACAAATGGCCTAATTTACACTTTCTTTCTTTTTTTTTTTAAGGCAATTGAGGTTAAGTGACTTGCCCAGGGTCACACAGCTAGTAAGTGTCAAGTGTTTGGTCTGAGGCCGGATTTGAACTCAGGTACTCCTGACTTCAGGGCCGGTGCTCAATCCACTGTGCCACCTAGCTGCCCCCCCAACTTACATTTTCATCAAAAATAATTGCCTGTCTTCATAATCCTACCAATTTACCATTTTTACTTTTTAAAATTTTTGCCAACCTGATAGAGTAACATAAAACCCTAGAGTTGTTTTAATTTGTATTTCTTCTATAATTAGTGATTTGAACATTCCCTCAAAAAGTTGTTGATAAACTACATTTCATATCCTCTGACCACTTTAGATTTCCACAGTAATTTTTACTTATTCCTTTTCTCCTGACTCCAGGGCCTGTGCTCATTTTTACTTATTCCTAAAACTGAATAATACACAGAATGTAAGAAATTTAGTATGAACATCAAGCACTTTACAATCACCATATATGCACTATATTCTCAGGACAATCTCATTTATACTTTAACAAGTCTGATTTTGAAGTCAAAAAATTGCACAGCACTATGTAATGGAAAGAGCAATATTTTATACCATGTGCTATAATAAAAATGAACACATTATCTAAATATAAAAGGTCATGTACCATTTTTAAAAGTTAAAGGAAATTGGAAAGAAGTAATTTTGGACAACTGTGACCAGGAAAATTCTTCCCAAAACAAGAAATAAAATGAAGGTAAAGAATAAAATGGACAATTTTGATTACGTGAAATTGAAAATCTTTCATAAAAACAAACTGAACATAATTTGAATTACTGGGGATTAGATCTTGTTCATATATGTATGTATGCATGTATTAAATCCACGAATATCTTGTATATCAGGTATTTATCAGATATTTGCCATAAAGATTTCCCAACTAAATTCTTCAATTTTACAAATGCAAAAGCTTTTCAAAAACTGTCCATTTTCTCTTCTATGATCACTTCTATTCCTTGTATAGTTAAGAACTCTTCCCTTAGCCACTAGTACACAAGGACCTCCTTCCATTATCATCTAATTTTCTTTTTAAAGTGAAGAGACCTTTCAAATTTATTTCATGCATTCCTCTGGAGCTTACCATGATATATGGTGTAAGGTGCTGCTTTTGTGAACTTCATTGTAGTGCTCTTTCCACTGCTGTACAAATTTAATAACTCCCAAGACACTTTAAAAAAAATACAAGTGGAATTGTCATATGTAATGGTTAAAGTGTTCCTGTTAGGGACAGCTAGGTGTCGCAGTGGACAGAGCACCAACCCTGAAGTCAGGAGGACCTGAGTTCAAATTTGACTTCAGACCAAACACTTCACACTTGCTGACTGTGTGACCCTGGGCAAGTCACTTAAACCCAACTGTCTAAAAAATAAATAAATAAATAAAGTGTTCCTGTTAGACTACTGTGGTCTTGTGTTTCTTACATTATATTATTCTTCAACTTTAGAGAAAAAAAGTAAAAATTATTTTGGAAATCTAAAACCAAGAATATGTAACAAGAAAAGCCCTGTTACAGTGGTTGGAAAGTTTTCTAAACTTTAGATTTGTTACTGAATAAACAAGGAAATAAAACAGTTCCATTCTCGTTCTTACAAGTGTGGGGCCAGAGGGGGGGAACAAAGGCTAATGGAAGGGAAAAGTAATATTTCTCCTCCTTTCCTCTTTTCTCCTACCTAAAAGGAAGCTTTTTGAGCCTAGATTTTCCACATTTTATAGCATGATTAAACAAATCATTTAAGAGGTAAAGAATAAAATGTTATGGTACCACAGCACACATATTAAAACTATGAATAGAACAAATGAATAGAAATAGGTAGTCTACAGATTTTAAATGTAAAGAGAGCATTTAACAGGCAGAATAATGATTTTTTTGTTGGTTAAAACCCTGCCCTTTTTGTGAAAGGAACAGACATCTGCATTAACACAATCACCTGCTTAAGTCTTGAGGACTCAGAGTCCAATTACAGAGTAACTGTGTCAGTGTCCTGTACTAAGAGTACCATTGGCTACTGAGCCACATCATCACATTTATTTGATCACAGCTGTTAAGTGTGTATCCACAGTGCTGGTACAAAATAAAGGGTTTTAGTTTAGTATAATTTAATATGTAATTTTAAAGTGTAATACAGTTTTAAAATAACCAAATACTAAGTATTTTAGCTTCACATGGTACTAAATCATAAATGAAATCCTTTTATTATCCTGGATATTACTCTGGATTTTCAATGTCTACACCAACGGAGAATACAAGCTCTGGCAGGTCCTACCAATCCAAAGGGCTCCCATCTTCCTAAGTTCCTAGAGGTTTATTACTAGAAAGCATCTGACCACTCAGAGATTAATATTTTTTTTGGTCACGCATAACTCACAAAGATTATGGAATGTATGGTGGAAGAGATAACTGAATCAATGAAATTATAGCTCTTTTGATAAATCTATAAGTTCAAATCATTGTCTTTTTTTAAGAAAACATTTTTATTAAGAAAAACTAAAAGCTGTACATACTCCATTCAAGGTGATGGTTTTAATCCATACATATGATCTATTTCAGAATAGTATGCATTTAAATATGATGTCATGAAATATTCTCAGTTAACTGATGATTATTCAGCTGCTATGAAATTCTACAAATTCTTTTTGATCCAGCAATATGACTACTAGATTTATGCTCCAAACACATCAAAGAAAAGGGGAAAGAATCCACACATACAAAAATATTTAAAGCAGCACTTTTGTTGTAGCAAAGTGGGTGCCCATCAACTGGGGAATGCCTGAACAAAATATCAGTACAAATATAATAAGATATCACTGTGCTGAATGAAAAGATGAAAATGGTTCTAGAGAAACCTGGGAAGATTTGCATGAATTGATTTAGAGTAAGCAGAACCAGGAGGTTAATTTATACAATGACTCAAATGATATAGCAAAGGAAAAGAAATTTAAAAAACTTAAGAACTTTAATGCCCAATCTCACCTCTAGAAGACTAATGATGTATCACGCTTCTCACATCTTGACAGAGGTGAGAGACCCTGGTGAAGGATTCTGAGACATAACATTTTCAGACACAACCAATGCGTGCATTTTTATTTTTTTGCTTGATTATACTTGTTATTTGGGGGAGAGAGAGTTAGGAAGGAAGTGGAGATAGAAATAATGATGACATAAAAGAAGAAAAAAGAGCAACAATGAAACATTTTAAGAAGGAATTTTAGAAGGGGACAATGACATGCAGGATAGTTAGTGTTACCATTTTTTTTAAACTGGATCTGTGATTTTATTGCAAACTCCTAGCAATGCAAGTTAGCAATTTTTCTACAGTTTATAATCAAAAAGAAGAGATCTGCCTGGGGCCCTGGGAAATTTAAATGACTTATCCAAGATCACAGCCTTGTGTCAGAGGCAGGACTTTGTACATGAAAATGTTCGTGTTTGCTACTGTTTTTCAAGTTCAAAACTAATTTTAAAATAAGAAAAAGAAAAAAAATCTTAAAATTATGGCCTGGAGGTCATTTTACTAACTAGTTCTAACCAAAGGATTATAGATTTAGAACTGAAAAGGATCTGCAGAGTCATCTTGTCCAACAATTTCAATTTACAGATAAACAGAAGACTGGAATTCAAATTGAGGTCCTCAGACTACAAATCCAGCACTCTCCACTGCACTGTGCACACTAACTCTCCATCTCCTTTATCCTTCTCTTGGATCTTTGTGTAGTCCTTCTCATTAATGTACTTTTTCTGGCAGAGTGTCTATGTTCATTACTGTAGATTGATGACAAAACAGGAAAGGAAAAAATAGCAACCCAAAGAGGAGTAATCAGAATTAACTTAAAAACTGTTTGAGAAAATAGCATCATTGATGTAAATACACAAATTACATAGAAGTATATTCCTCTTAGAATAGAAAGTGGAAGAGAGAAGAGATGAACTTTGGAATTAGAGTACCATCAAGTAACAGAGTACTCTAATGCAGTACCAAACTACAAAAGAAAAAAAAATTATCTACATTATTATAACCTATCTTCTCATTATGTAAACTTTATTAGCAAAATGCTTATTCATCCACTAATACAAGATGGTAAGATACATGTGTGTGTTTTTTGTACAACACTCACACAAGGAAGGAAAGAAATTAATACTTTTCATACCCAAAAAAGCCATTTTCCTTGAAAGCAGCATTCTCTCATCCAGGATCTAGATTACATGTGGTATCCCCAAGACTCTAACTGTAAAAGTAGCTCCAACAAGCACAAGCATATTCAGCTAGGAAGAGATTTGGTTTAATAAAAATACAATAAGAAAAATATCCTCTACAAAGTCAAGAACTTAATTGCATCAGAGCTTCCAGTTAAAAGTTGTACTTCTAAAGTTTTTTTTTTTAAGACATGCGCTTAGAAGTTTGAAATTTGGTCTCAACCTTTAACCAAAATCAGGAACAAAACTTAAATCTACAAAGTTAAAATCGTGGACGGAAGTAATCAATAGGCAACAATTCCTTTTCACAAGATGGCACCAGCCACCTATTAGTTACTAATGTTGCCAATCCATTTCCCTTGCCAGAGATAGTTTACATTTCAGGGACCAATAGGTAACGCGTACTTCCCGGACATAATTAATAATGAAAATGACTACTGCTACACATTTGCTAAATTCTCATAGGCTTAATAGCAGGTTGGAGGTGGAGATAGGTTAATTAGCCTGATTCTTGCACTCAAAAAGTCTACAGATTTAGAAAAGACAAATTAAAAAACACAAAAATGACAAATAGATTTAATAGATATCCATTGTTATTCACAATGTGAAAATAATATTTGAAGAGGAAGTAAAATGTCACCTCTCTTCACTAAAGCAACTACCTAAGACCAATACCCATAGGTTAATAAAAGATGATAAGTTATACGTGTTTCTCTTTTGGTTTCAACACTATGCAATGAATAAAAGAAATGAAGAATACTTTCCCTACAAAGAAAAATCCTCCTTTCCTAAAAACAGCATTCTCTAAGGCACAGCTGCCTTAGGCATATTTTTTTAAAGCGAAACCAACTAAAATTTATTAGATTAAAAAACTTGGGGAGGGAGAGTTAAGAACGGGGGAATGGTGAAGTAAATATCTCTATTAACAGCATCAATTAAACACAATTACTCATAAGCACCAATAAGAGGACAAAAGAAGAGTGTGCCGGATGGTTTACTCCTAACACCTTCATCTTTGAGCTTAGTAGGTGTGGCCATGGGTATACAGTTACCTTACATTAACACCTAGATAGCTGTGTGGTGGGTGCTATTGAAATGCTCAGTACTATATAGATGTACTACATACACATACACACATACACACACACACACATAATCATTCTCTTCCTGGCTCTAATGTCTCAAACATCTAGAGGCCTCCTCACTACAAAGACTTGAAGGAGTCTGGGGGAGAGAAATCCAAGATAACTGGGTATACAAGGAAGACAGGGAAAGGTAAGAATAAGTGGGGAGCGGATTTGGCTTCTCACTCTCATTCCCAACCTTGATAGAGATTTTCAATGTTAGTAGGCTTCTATTTTCCTCCTCAAACCTTACAGGTAGCTAACAGGGAGAAAATGGACATTCGTGGGGGGTGAGGGCGGGTCATTCTGGCCCCAACCGCCTCCCCCAAACAACGGAATGCTTTTCCTTTTATCCCCACCCCCACCCCAGTGGTAGCAAGCCCATCTAGTGGACACCTCTTTCCCCTCCCCGCCACCCCCTCGGGCGGCATGCGCAGTTAGGAGGGGCGCACCTGCTTCGCACCCCACCTCCCCCACCCCGAGGCCTCTCCAGCACAAGAGTCGCCTTCGACCCTCGGGTTTTTTTTAAAAAGAGAAAGGCTCCGAGATGGGAGGCACCTACCCGGTTCACCGGCTGCCTCAAACTCCGCGCTGCTGTCCACCCCACTACGGCTCCTTCGCGCTAGGGCTCCCGCAACGCACCTGTAGCAACCCAGGCGGCCGCACCTTCGGCGCCGGCAGCCCCGCCCCAGCCTGGCTCCCGGCCGCGCCCCCCGGCCCCGCCCATCGCCTGAGGGCGCGAGCACGCACAGCGCTCCCCGTGCTCCCGTCGTTCCCCGGCGCGGGAGCGCGCACGCCCGAGGCTGCGTCCATGCCCGCCCCTGGCCACGCGCGCCTTTTCTGGCACCCCAGAGCCCTGACGCCACTCACTTAGCTTCTCCCTTCCAATGTGAGGTTTTTTTTTTTTGTTTGTTTTTTATTGCAAACTCCCCCACCACTGTGGATCAGCAGTTGTTCTGTAGTTTATAATTAAGAGATTTGCTTGGGACACTGAGAGGTTACTTAAGTGACTTGGCCAAGGTCACAGCCCCTGTGACCCAGGCAGCGCACATTTTGTGGTCGGCTCTTTGTCTCCTGTGTCATATAGCCTCTAATTAAGTGGGGTGTGTGTGTGTGTTTTTACAGAAAACCAACTTGTACATAACAGTCACAGTTTTGTATTAAATCTTATATATATATATGTATTTACATATACATATATATTTCAGGGGTGTGCTAAAACCAGCTCCTGCCATATAAATATCCCCAGCTGAGGGAAAGGAGAGAAGACTTGCAAAGGTTCACACAACTAGGGTCTGAGGCTAGATTTGAGCCCAGCATTTTATCCCCTGTGCCTTCCAGCTGCCTCTGAAACCAGTTTTCAGTGTGATGTGCCTAGGGGGTCCAGGTGTGAATTCCAGCTTCTCCACTATCTTGCTGAGTCTCCCCCACGGCCCTCCCTGAGGCTTGGTTTCATCGTTTGGAAAATGAAAGGTTTGGACTATATGAGCTGATGCACAAAATGCAGAGTTGGAACGCATCTTCTAGTGCGACATCTACTCCAGGCACTTTATAGGTGAGGAAACCTGGGGCCAGAGAGGTCAAAAGACTTTCCTAAAGCCACCTAAATACTAACATAGCAGTGTGTTAGAATGATAGTTTGAGAGGTAGAAGGGAACTTGGAGAGACCTCAGAAGCCATTTAATCCAACCCTCTTGATTTTACAGATGAAGACACTGAGGCCTGGACAGTTTAAGTGATTAATCCAGGTCACACAGGTAATGTGGGAATCTATCCTAGGTCTTCTGATCATCATGCTTTCCAGTGTAACTCAGTGTCTGGAATTCGAACCCAGGACTTCTACCTCTACATCCAATTCCCTTTCCACCATACTGTTACGTTTAAGGCTTCTTCCAGTCCCTGACATTCTATAATCTCAACCCTAGAAGAGACAAAGAACATTGCCTTTTTTGGCCCTTAATAAGCTCCCTGGCTTCTCCCCATGCCAGGTGCAGTTGGACATTGGCCTATAGAGTTTGTGAAACTTCCCAGATTGCCTACTACAGGTTCACAGCAGCTACTTGCAGCAGCTGTTAGCCTTGTTTGTTGAACATTCACATCCAACAGAGCCCTCTGTGTTTTGTGCTATGTTGGTAGATCCAGGGGGAAAAAAAGAGATAAAGAACAGGGGCCCTACTCTTTTAAGAACTCACAGTAGAATGGTAGAGAGAAGGGCACAGGGCTTGAGATGAGCTAGAGCAGGTTTCAGATTTTTCTGAATGGCTTTCATTTTATTCTGCTTCTTTCCCTTACTACCCTCTAAGCTCTGCTTTGGCAGTTGAGATGGAGAGTTAGAAGGGCTTTTCTGTCCAGACCCTCCTACCTTTGGCAATTCTCCTTTGCCACAGATTTTGTTGTAGGGATGGGGAAAGAAGTTTTTGGAGAGAAGGGGGAAAGGAACTGTTGCTGTTTATGGAAAAGCAGCAGGCAAAAAAGAGTATGTAGGAAAAACTGATACCAGAGCTTATAGCAATCAGCAAAAGCCAGTTTATTTCCTTCATCTTCCAAAAACCTAATCAACAATGTTTCATCCCCCTGGAGGGCTATTCAAAAGAAATGACTTATTGTTAGCAAAAGTTACTCTGTGTGTGTAAACACACACATACACACATATGTATGCCATAGGTATAATGTATATATACGTGTATATGTATATAAAAATAAAGGCTTAGAAAACATTTTATACATTATTACCTCAATAAAAGTAATAAAGAAAAAATTAGCAATTGACAATCTATATGTTTTCCTTCTTATCTCTATGAAATCTTTAGAAAACAATCTACAAATGCATGGAGGACATCTTTGATAAAAGTTTGAGGAAGAAATAGGCAGAATTCCATAAATGATGGTCTACAGCAGATTACATTGTCAACATGATTTCCTGAATGGTGTAGAAAACACAAGAGCCAAGCATATGATTCCATGGAACAAGAGGCTCTCTCTCCACTGGTCACCTCCTGAAAGAAATTCCACAATGAAACTCCCAAGGAAGATCATAGCCAAAATCCAGAACTTCCAAGTCAAAGGAAAAAAATACTGCAAGCAACCAGAAAGAAAGAATTCAAATACCAAGGAGCCACAGTCAGGATCACATGTAATGTAGCAGCCACTGCTATAAAGGAGCAGAGAAGTTGGAATATTATATTCCAGAAAGCAAAGGGTATAGGCCTATAACTAAGAATAACCTACCCAGGAAAACTAAGTAGAATACTGGGAGTGGGAGTAAGGGATGGACCTTTAATAGAGGACTTTCAAGCATTCCTGATGAGAAGACCAGAGCTTCAGAGAAACCTTGAAGGTCAAACACAGGAGTGAAAAGAAACATAAAAGGATAAACATGAAAAAATAACAATAAAGAATTAAACAAGGATAAACTTTTTTAATTCAGATATGGAGACCTGATACACGTGATCACTCCCAGGGTCAAAGAGGGAGTTTTATTAGACAAAGTCTAAAAATACGAGGGCAGCCTATGTGTGCTGTGGATAGAGGCTGGGGGCCTGGAGTCAAAGAAGACTCCTCTTCCGGAGTTCAAATCTGGCCTCAGACACTTACTAGCTGTGTGACCCTGGGTAAGTCACTTCACCCTGTTTGCCTCCATTTCCTCATCTGTAAAATGAGCTGGAGAAGGAAATGGCAAATCACTCCAGTATCTTTGCCAAGAAAATCCCAAAATGGGGTCATGAAGAGTCAGAAGTGACTGAACATGGGAGTATTCTGTTATATCTTGATGATCTTAAGGGGGAAAAAAATGGAAAGAGAGAGGGGGAAGACTAATACACTCAGGAGGGAGTGGGAAAGGAAAAGGAAGGTTAGGGGGAAATTACATGATCAGGGTGTACAAGTAGATATCTAAACAAACAAGGAGTAAGGGATGAGAGGGAGTGGGTAACACTTTAGCCTAAATCCTATCTGAACTAATCAAAGAAAGAACATACACACACACACACACACACACACACACACACACACACACACACACACACACGCAGAGTTGGGCCCAGAAAAACATTTAACTCAACAGGAAGAAAAGGGGACAGGAGGGAGGGGGAATTAGAGTGAGGGTAGATAAAGGGAGGGATTAGTCCTAAGCAAAACAAACTCTAAGGACATAGGAAAATATTTGTAGCTTTTTTGGAAGTGTCAAAGAATGGAATCTCAGGGGGTGTCCACACAGTGTGGAATAAATGAACATAGTATATAAATATGATGAAATACTATTGTGCTAAACTCTTATCAGCATAATGACCAACCAGGATTCCAGAGGACTAGTGATGAAGCAATGCTGTCCACCTGCTAATAGAGAAGTGAAGTACGAAGAATACAGAATGAGATAATTTTTTTTTGACTTGGCCAATGTAGAAATTTGTTCTGATTGACGATACCTGTTTGTAATAGGTTTTGTTTTTCTTGAGTTCTCAGTGGAGGGGGAGAAGGCTGGGATGTGAGGACAAGAAAGTGAATATTAGCTGAATAAAACAAATAAAATCTTTTTTTTTTAAGGAAGAGGTGGCCCTTCTTCAAATCCAGCCCCTCTCTTTGTATCTTTGATCCTCAACTCTTCTTGTCTCCTGAGCTTGACCCTGCAGTCATCCTTTTTTTTTTCTTTCAAAGAAAGTACATTGAACAAAGTACATTGAACCTGGGGTGGTCATCCCATGAAGGATCCACCCTATGAGTGCAAGTTTGGGGTAGGGGGAGTGGTCCCAGAGGGCATGCCATATCTAACTTCTTTTAACACTATTTATCAGTTTGCAATCAATAGGATTGGAAAAAGTGAATGATTTGGCAAAGCATAACAGCAATAGGGCAGGTAATTCTAGACCAAAGGACAGTGTAAAGTTACACTGTTTAATTAGAAGTAAAGATGGGGGAAGAAGGAAAGTGAATAGAAAGTGGGAAAACACTGATGGGATGGAAGGACTTGAGTAAGGAATGGGGAGAGTATACTTGATCATGGAACTAGAACTGCTGTAGATAATGGCTTAGGTGAAGTGAAGGAAGAGGTCATGGGAGTTGAAGGCGTCAACAATCTGAGAGGCCCAGCTGTTTGAGGGAACACCTTAGTGTCAGCACCTTAGAGTGAAGAGAAAGACCGAGCCAATACTGAACTCCTTGAGAAAGGAGAGGGGAATGACCTGGGGGCCAAATAGAGAATTGCTACCAGGCCCTGAATAGGGTAATAAATCTGGATGATATGAATCTCAAAGGAAAGGTTACTGAATGAACATGGGGAGGGTTTGGAAATGTTGGTTACAAGTCATAAATATGCTTACTCCAGTGGATCCCAGGCCCTGAAAGTAGGTGAATCCAGTATTAGACAGGCAGGCTAGGGATACACTGTTATCTGGGGGATGGGAGGGAGGAAAGGAGGGGTGTGGGGAGCTGGGTCTTAGTGAATGCCAGAAGATGGAAAGAATAGAAGAGGAAAAAAAATCTTAAAATGAAGGGAAGTTTCTTAAGAATACTTCCTAAGGAGCACAATGGGAGGAATGGAAGGAATTTCAGAGCTTGGGACTGGAGGGAGGGGAGGGGAGGGGAGAAGTTGAGCTAATGAGGTTTGTGTTTTGGCTGAGAGGGAATCTTCTCATCTGATCACTGGAACATACTTGCGAGGTAGGCAAGATAGGGTTTATTGTCCTCATTTTCCAGAAACTGAGATTCATAGAAGCTTAAGGTCACGTAGCTAGTAAGTAGTGGGCCTTGGAAGAGACCCTAACTGTTCTGACTCCTAGATCTAAGCCTCCTAATGATGGGCTCATGGAGTTAGAACTCTGAGGCCAGGAAGTCCAAATGCTTCATCCTATAGAGTTGAGGAAACTAAAGCCCAGAGAGGTTGTCACACAGGGGGTCTGAAGCCCAGGCCAGTGAGTGCTGTTTCCACTGTACCACATAGCCTCCCTGGTCCCAAGTTCTTTCTAGTTTTATAACATGCTGCTTCTAGATGATGAAGTGGATAGAGCGCTGGGCTTGGAATCAGGAAGACTCATCTTCATGTGTTCAAATCCAGACTTAAGACACTTGCCTGCTGTGTGACAATGGCAAGTCACTTAACCGTGTTTGCCTCAGTTTCTTATCTGTAAAATGAGAAAGGAATGGCAAACCATTCCAGTATATTTGCCAAGAGAACCCCAAATGGGGTCATGAGGAGTCAGATGTGACTGAAAATGACTGAACAAAATGAATGCTTCTCTGAATAGAGAGAGTCTGTGGGACTAATTGTGAGAAGAATAAACCTAAAATTTGCAGATTGGTGAGGGAAAGCTAGTATGGTAGGGTAAAAAGGTAAAAAGAACAGTGCACTTGGAATCAGAATAAGCAGAGTTCTGGTCTCACCTTTACTGATTTTGCTGGTGAGTCTCTGAGTCTATGTTTTCTCATGTATTCTGAATATTGCACTTAATTCCCTGACTCACAGAGTTATGAGGATCTGGTGAGATCTTCAAGCTGTTAAACAATATACAGATGTAAACTGTTAGCTACAGAACTTACATCTCAGGCACAGACCACCTCTCAAGAGATGGGGCAGGGGAGAGTCGGGGGACTGAAGAGGCAGGCTAGAGAGTGCCATCACTCAAGTTCTTCAGGATCTCGGTGGTTTGGGAGAGACAGCAGCTTCTACAAGGAAGCTGGCAGGGGCCTGAGGATTCCATTTTGCCAGGAGAAAAGAGGATACCTGACCAAGCAGGACTGGGATGGTAGGAATGGTAGATTTTCATTTCTCAGCAAGCAGCCATATGATGCTGCTGAAAACTGTGACCCAAGAAGAACAAGTCAGGGATGGCAGTGAGTGACATTTAGTGGACTGGGGAATGAAGAGAACAGATGGAAGGACAGACGTGTGGTAAGACATCTAAGACTGGTTGGAAGCCTGCTTGGTAGGTAGGCACATTAGTGGCGAGGCTGTGCATTGGATCAGTCATTGTGTGGACAGCAATGTGGAACTTTGTGCAAAAAGTTACTAAACTATATATAACTTTTGACCCAATGATACCACTACTAGCCTGTGGTGGGCACAATATCCTAATCCCTTCTCTTGTAAAAAGTACTGAGACATTCCGGGAGATTTGGTTGGCTCAGAGAACTCATCCTCAGATTGCTGATGTCACTTCTTCACCTACTGAGTACAAAGTAGCCCTGGAGGTGGAGGGGCCTTAGATGCTTGGCTGGTGAATGTGGATAGGAGCTTAGATCAGCTCAATTAACCCAACGGATTCTTAATGTCTGTCCTTGATGAATGTCCTTCCCCTATAGAGGCTTAGTAAATCTACTTTTGTTAACTGTTGAATGAGCTCCAAGTGTCTCATTTTGATACAAAATGGAACCTAAATTACCAAGGAACTGGCCTAAGTCAGGCCCAGCCCAGAACACAGGCTTATACCCCAAAGAGATTAAAGAAAGGGGATGCAGGTCCGTGTGTATGAATGTATTTATAGACACTTTCTTTGCTCCCTCTTCCCCTTAAATGAGCACTTGGTCTCTTGAGCCCACACCTATTTCCCATTACACATCTGACTTTCTTTTCATTATCCTTCTGAGACCCCAGGATGGGCAGAGGGTAGGGGAGGAAGGTAAAAGGGAATCTAGTCACTTTCCATACTACAATACCACATTTAAAAGACTATTCCTTTAAAAGTTTATCTGTGTGTGTGCTATGTAAATTCTGCATGGTTATTTGTCTTGATTTTTGTCCAGATTTTTGAATGTAAGGCTTGAGATTGAGAGAGGGGAACTCAATCCTAAAAGGGATAGTAGCCTCTTTTTTTTTTAATTACCAAAACATAAGCGGGGGGGGGGGGGGGGTAGTAGAGAGAGGTGGAAGGGCAGGGCAGAGCTGAGAGGTAATGTTTATTAAAATTACTAATCTTCCAGAATGCATGTACCTAAATATACAAGTATAAATGCCAGCTCTGGACCCGCTTTTCATTTGAACTGAATATGAAAAAAATTATAGTAATCCTGGGGTGTGTAAGAAGGGACTTGCAGCGATTTGCCAGAAGGTATCTGAGTGTGGTCGCATGCTGAGGCGGCTGCAGCTTGGTCCTTGAATATGTCTCTCACTGACATCCTCAGTATTCCCCAAGCTAACTGAAACTCTGTGTGTCATGCACACATTACCCCTAATTGCAAACTCCCATTCATCCTAGCTGAAGGCTACAGCTATTAATAATACAATTAACAGTAATTACAGTAACCCATGTCATTTTCTGGCTATTTATTATTATATGCCACACAGTTGCACATATAATTCTTATTTAATGTGTAGCAAATTGCCTTTGTTGTAAGCATTGTTTGATGACAACAATAAATTCTGTGCCTGTAAGCTCAACCTTTCTTCATAGCTTGTTGTTCATGGCTTCTCATCCTTAAAATATAATAGAGAGTATCTGGTGTCACAAATGCACTTGCACAGAGATGAAACTCCCTTTACCAATGTAGATCACCACCTGTTTTATGACAGTCTTAGAGAGGTGCCTTGAACTTTGAGGTTAAATGATTTGTCCAGGGTCATGTAACCAATGTGGGGTGGGCCGTGAGCCTAGGTCTTCCTGATTCTGAGGCCAGCTTTCCATACACTATTGACATGCTTCCTCTCACACAAAATTCAATTGAAGAAACATTTATTAAGGTCCAGACACTCTGCTAAGCACTGGGGATACAAAAAAGAGACAAAAGACAGTCTCTATCCTTAAGGAACTTGGAAGATGGTAGGGGAAGGCAACACCCAAAAGGAAACTGAAAAGGGAGGTGGAGAGGGGAAGGGAGATAGTACCAGGGGATATGATGTTCCATGGAGTTGAAATCAAGCATAACCAAGGTTGGAAAACAGAAAGTTGCCTAGAAAGTTCTGAGCTGAGCTTGCTATAAAGAAAGACTTTGGGAATACTTTCTTGCTCCACGCTCCATGCCTCTAGTTAGAGGGAAGAAGCAAATGAGGAAGCTGAAAAAACACATAGCATAAAAAATCGAATCAATCGTCATGGTTATGAGATTTCAGGTGAACAGTTTATCCTGGAGGAGACTCCATGTTATATGGAGTCAAAAACAAACAAAGCTGCTGATAGGAAATGGAATGTTACCATTACTAAATATCTCCCTACTGGTCCAGTGCACGTAATTTCCGTGATCAATGTTACTGTCTGGTGTTAAGCCTTTATTTTCAGGAATCCTTAAAATGCCTTTACCTATTTATTACTAGCTGTGTGACTCTGGGCAAGTCACTTAACCCCATTGCCTAACCAAAAAAATAAAATGCCTTTACCTAGAAGGAGAATTCTTATTTATGCACGAGGTTGGTGATAGAGTTAGGGCATTAGAGGGCAATGGTCCCACCTACCTAAGATTAGAGGGGATTTTAGAGTTCATTCAGTCCAAACCTTTCCTTTTACAGAAAACTGAAGAAACTGAGGCCCAGAGACATTGAATGACCAGTCCAGGGTTCCACAGGTAGCAAAGCTCAGGTATGACAGGCCCTCTGCCCCCAAATCCAGTGTGCTAACCACAACATACTTACTATATAAAAAGATCATCCTTTGGTTTGCAACCATAACTACTATTTAGAAGTCTGTTGCTGTTTATAATTGTTGCTCAGGGCCAAGCCTGGTGTTAAAGAAGATGCTGGAGGGGTAGGAATAAGCTAATTTAGGTGTAGTTTGTATAAACTCTCTTCATAGAAGAGAAGATTCTTTTCATTAGGGCTCTCTGAGGTCCTTTCTGTGTTGTTGTACTATGTTTCATTGCCTTAGCTTTCTTTTTTTTGAAGTTTTTTTTTGGGGGGGTTGGAGGCAATCAGAGTTAAAGGACTTGCCCAGGGTCACACGGCTAGTGTCCGTCTTACCTTTCAAAGATACAAAATGGCCCTATGTTCTAAAACCTTGAAGTGGGTATATATATCCGGCATAATTTGCCTTATTTTAGGCAGCCAATAATAGTCAGTAATGTTAGCAGATAACAGTTGGTGGACAGGTAAAATATTGCACTCCTTCCCTAGAATATAGGGACAATTCTGCCTTTCTGGAGAATTAAAGAAGACAGCACATGAGCCAAATTTGGTTTCTTGACACTACTGAGCTATTCTAAAATGCCATATGGGTGACTAACCAAGTGTACATTCAGTCTACCTGTGTCACATATGGGGTTTCTCATCAAGAATATTTTTTAAAATTCATTTTGTGGGTTGAGGGAGTGATAGATGAACTCCACTTCAGTAAGAAATATATTAACTGTGAGAGGCTCGACCTAAGACAACATTTTCTTGTTTTTTTCTGAGTTTTTGACTGAATTTAAATTTTCACTTTGCTTTTCTTTCTAGAAACATTTTCTTTTTGATTCTAATTTTGAATGTTGTTTCTTCACTGGAATTTTTTTCCAGTTCATATTTTGATGCCTTTTTAAAAATTAACATACCATTTTCACATTGTTTTTTCCCCCATGGTATTAACTTCAGTCCTGTCAGGAATGCATTGGTACTCATGTACTTGGGTTCATACTTTATTAGTTTGTTCTGCAAATGTGTTCCTTTGGTGGCTTGCAGGTATGGGTTCCCTGTCTCTTACTTAGGGCAGAGACTTAAGGAGTGTATCCCCCCAGGAACACAGAGGACAACAAATAATGTAGGCTGACTGGTTAGCTAAAGAATTACTAGGCTGCTATACCTGTTTTTGGACACCTCCACATTAGACATGTAGAAACTCGACCAAATATATTGATTCTGGTTTAAAATGTGATGAGCACAAACAGTAGGGAGAGGAAAACATTAAGGCATAGTAGAAAGTACATTGGATTATGAATCAGAAGTCTTGGATTTCTGTCCCAATTCTACTTCTAAATAGTTGTATGACCTAGGACAAGTCATTTTACCCAAAGACTATTCCAGGAGTTATCCTTCAAGCTTTAATTACTGACTCTAAATTAGATACAACAAACTGGAATACAAGTTGACTTACAGGAAAATATAAATTTTGGTATGGTACATTAAGATGCAATTGGGATAATCAATGTGCTCAATTGGCCTTGATGTTTATACTCATTTATTTTTCTTTTAAATTCTTTGTTATCAAGGGATACTTGTTAGATGTTAGGCAGCTAGGTGGCACAGTAGATAGAACACTTGGCCTAGACTCAGGAAGAGCAGAATTCAGATTCAAAATAGCTGTGTGATAGTGATGCAGTTTAGGGGTGCTGGGACCCCAAAATCACAACATGTGGGTCCTGTCCGAAAGAATTTGACCCAAGCCTTCTCTCAGCTAAAGACAAGGTTTATTAGAACATTCGTCATATTGGGCAGACTCTTAAGCAGTCTGAACATTAGTGAGCTATTGGCTAGATTATAAGAATCTGAGCAGTGGCTTGATTATAAGAATCCCAGCACCTTAATGGAGACAAGATGGACCTTATATACAGAAAGACTGTGGGAGGGATCTAGAGTGGCCAGTAAACTGAAGTGAACAGAACTCCTGGGACCTGGACAATGGAGTTTACCTAGGATTAAGTGTGGGAAATGGCCAGGGGGTCCAGATCCCAACCCCATCATTAGGATAAGTCACTTAACCTCTGTTTGCCTGAATTTCCTCAACTGTAAAATGGAGATAATGCTATCACTTATCTACCATAGTGGTTGTGTGGATCAAATGAGATTATATTTGTAAAGTGCATGGCACATTGTGGGCAATCATTCTTATTAAGCATGAGGGTTGTGGGTGGGAAGATATATTCAGAAACAAATGTGATATGACAATGAAAGGAATCAGTAAATTAAAATTTTAAATGTAATTAGTTATTCTTAGAAAAGCTCTATTTGTAAACTTACTATAATAACCTGTTTCAAGTCTAAGGGCAATATAGTGGCCCACAAAATCCACTTAGTTCCCTCTTTGATCTAGGGAGTTAGGTTCTCTGCCTAACCTTAAATTTGTACTAATGTCTAATTAACCTCTGTCCTCTTTGTGGTTGAAATAAAAATTCAGTTTCCTGGAAACATGTGGATAATCGGGACACATGGGAAGATATGGGAAACAGTGGATTGTATTATAATGTCTGTGCTTGGGATTTTCCAAAGTAAAAAACCTCTTCTCTGAGATGCCTGTTGAGCTAATGATTCTTTCACAGCTCAGCCCTCCTTTTGTCCTGATGGGGTTGGGATCTGGTCCCCAGAAAGGAAAAACCCTGGACTTTCCCACTTGGCCAAACCTCTGGCATTTGTCTGAGGCTATAATCCCATCAACTGGCCTTTCACTGTGGCTACACCCAATCTCCCCTCCATTGTCTTACCTCCCTATGGCACCTGGCCATTTCCCACCCTTAATCCTAGTTAGGCTCCATTCTCCCTTGGCCAAGAGGTCCAGGTCCCAGGAGTTCTGTTCACCTCAACTTATTGTCTACTCCTAGGTCCCTCCCACAGTCTTTCTGTATATAAGGTCCACCTTGTCTCCATTAAGATGCTTAGGTTCTTATAATCTAGCTACTGCTCAGATACTTAAAATCTAGCCAATAGCTTACTAGTGATCAGACTCCTTAAGAGTCTGCCCAATATGATGGATGTAATAAAGCTTGTCTTTGGCTGAAAGAAGGCTTGGGTCGAATTCTTTGGGACAGGAACCACGTGTTGTGATTTGGGGTCCCAGCACCAATGAACCCTTAAACTGCATCAGTCCCATGCTTGGTTCAATCTCCTTATATCAAGACTCTCAGAATCTCTTCCCAGATTCTGAGACAGCTTCTCCCTTTTATACAAACTGCTTAAGTGTAACCCATTCTCTCAAAGTATGGCTTTGACTGATTGATTCAAAGAAGTATATAGGCCCCTTTCACACTTATTCCTGATTTTTTATTTAATCAAAAGTATTTTCACTATTCAAGACACCAAAGCCAAATGGGGTGGTTCAGACCCCGTCTTTACAAAAAAAAAAGGGGGGGGCAAAACTCTCTAATGAAGCAGATCAGCCTCTTTTCAGTAGTTTTTAGTCTAACAAAGTTGCCTGGGGAACCTGGTAGGTTGTTAGTTCTGTCAAATAAACAAGGGCCTACTTTGTGGCAGAACTGTGCACTGACCTGGGAAATAAAAGTACAAAGAATGAAATGATTCCTGCTTATGAAGAGTTTACATTTTAAGGTTGGAGACAACAAATACATAAATATATAGAGAATAAATGTAAATTAAATAAATACGAACATATAGAAAGTAGCTAACTGCAAGGTAGTTTGAGAGGGAGGACACTAGCAGTTTCAGGGTGAGAAAAGGGTTCCTGTAAATAGAAGATGGTGCTTTAGCTGCCTCTAAAAGGAAGAAAAAGAATAGGTAAGAGAGGAGTGCATTCCAGGAATGGAGGAGGGCCAGTGAAAAGACAAGTGTTTTGTGTGACAAAGAAAGAGAAGGCTAGTTTGGTTGGATTGTAGAATACAAGAAGACTAATGTCCATTGAGACTGGGAGGATAGGTTGGAGCCAGGTCAAATGGGACTTTAAAAGCTAAACGAAGTAATTTATAGGCAATGATTAATCACTAGAATTGGCTGAGTAGGGGAGTCACATGGTCAGATTCTGTACTTAAGGAAATTGCTTTGGAGGAAGATAGTCAAAAAGCATTTATTGAATGCCTACTCTGTGCCAAGCAAAGATAGGCAAAAGATAGCCCCTGCCCATGAGGAGTTCAAAATGTAGTGGGAGACACGGACATTCAGACAAATAGGTACAAACAGTTGTGTGTAGAATGGATTGGAGTGGTAAGAAACTTCAAGCTGGGAGGCCAATTAGGAGAATGTATCTAGGTGAGAGTGAAAGATCACAAGATTTTGAGTTACAAAATTCCATAAGGCCTTCCAAAGAGATTGGCCCTAGGAAGGAATCATTCTGATAACTGCAGATGATTCAAATAAAGTGAATTATTGACTTAGTTATTGAAGCTAGTCAGCTTTTTTTCTAACCAAAATTCTTCCTATTGTTTGGCCTTTACACAGAAGAAAAACTTAACCAAAAAGGAAAAAAATCCCAAGCTCCTTTCACAGAAAAGAAAAAAAAATACCTCAAACTTTTAACACTGCCCATATTGACAATTTTCAGTCAAGATTATTTCCTTTTTCTGTAATAAAAATCTTCTGAAAGCTACAGTTGCCCACAAATAGAAAAAAAAATCTGACTGATACTTCTAATACCCAAGGGGGAACTTATAGTCTAAGTAATAGGTTCTTTCCCACATATTAAAAGAATATGCCCTTAAATTGTTTCTAGATGACACTTGTAGATTGTAAAGGATTTTGTGCTTTACCAGTAATAGGTCACATTTTTATTTGGTTATTATTCCCTTCTCTCAAAATATGAGAGAGGGAGGAAAATCAGGAGCTGTCATCTGGTGGTCTTTAGGAGAATCCAAATTCTATCTTATTAAAGAATATATTTTTTTAAAGTCCTTAAGAGTAAACCAAAAATAAATCCTACTGTTCTTTGGAAACAACCATCTGCCTAAAAAATACCACAAACTATGGAATGAGATTTCTGACTGCTGATTTTTTTTTAAAAAAAGGAGGAAGTGCTTTTCTTCCACACCCTCTACCCCTCCTTATCGTTGGCATAAGTCATGGGATCCTAGAACCAGAGCTGGCTGTATTTCTCTTCTGATCCCTTTGAGGATCTTATTTGGACACACAGTCTCCAGTACGCCTCAACTTCACAAACCTTTCAGGACTGTGGTTAGATTCTAACTGGTGAAATAATTCAGAGAAAAGTCTTTTTTTTTTTTGGTCAACAGCAAACAAACAGCAAGTTTTAAAATAAAATAGAATGGAGGAAGGATATTGAAGTATCCAAGCATAAAAATGGTGCCCATGATTAAAAATCTTTTGTGCCATATCCAATCATCCCCCATGAAAGGTGAACTTTCTGGCAGCTGAGCTCTCTAGGAGACATCTCATTGCTCTGCTTCCTTGCTTTGTTTTCTGTGCTACAGAAGGGAGAAGCTTGGGGATGCACAGAGCTCGAGGGAGCACCTGAGGTACAAGCAAGAGCAGAGGCAAGGGTCACACTGGAGGATAAGAAACTAGTTCAGCAGGAAGTGGGCACCCTAGGCCTGCTAAGGATCATGTGGTCAGAGTGTCCAATCCCACCTCAGATGTTTATACTGCAAATGTCACTTGATGGGAAAAGGCTCTCTAGGGAAAGTAATTAAGAACAGTGCCTTGCTGTAGCTGGAAGGCTGACCTGATTGCACCTTTGAGTCTCTCTCTATCCTTCTTTGTGCTCAGGTAATTTTAACTACTCATTGCCTAGCTGTGACTTTTTCTTTCAAAGACATACTGTATTATCAGTGTCTGTCATCTTGAATTACCAGAAAGGAGGGAGGGGAGGAGAGGAGGAGGGAAAGGAGAATGGCACCTTTACCACCTCTTTTTTTCCTTCTCCTTCCCCTTTATTTGAAGGGACAATGGTTCTGACCAACTAGAATGAGTGTGCTTTCCCCCCCACACCCCCCAAACATAGGCTAATTTTTTTTCTTTCGGTTCCCCCCTAGCAATTTATAAGAAAGTGCTATAAATTTCTGATGCTCATAGACCAGCTGGATCAACCCCCTCAGTTTACAGATGAGGAAACTGAGACTCAAAGAGGTTGTGATAGTAAATGGTAAAGCATGAATTTGAATCCAGGTCATTTGACCCCAAACCCATCACTCTTCCCCTCCATACCCCAGATATATAGTGAATTTGGTGTCTATCGTTTACCAGTTAAACTCTGTTCTTTTGTACTTTGAGTTGATACTTCAGAAGAATGTGATTTTAGAAGTGTAGGGAATTTCTTTTCCCTTCGATCCATGTAGATACTTTATGATTTAGGAGATATAAATTGTGGGAACCTAGAAAGTAAGAGACTCATGTCAAAGGTGGGATTTGAGTGGAGATCTTCCTGACTCCAAGCCCCAATTTCCAAAGAAGGACCTATCTTAACTATCAAAGCACTGTACAAACATTGAATGATCACCATTCTTAAGCCTTATCTCACCTGTTTGAATTAGATCAACCTTAATGTTCCCATTTTACAGATGGAACAAGAGATTCAACATGGGTGGGTTTTATTTACAAAGACAATCATTGCTTAGATAGTCATTTGTTATTTACCATGAGCCTAGCAAGAAGCAGCATGGCATGTTGGATGTGAGGCCAATGTCAGCAATCTGGGAGAAAGGCTTGCCCTTAAACATATACTGTGAAGGGTAAGACACTAACCCCGTAGTGTCCTGGGGCACTCTCTAAGGGTTATAAAGTACAAATGAGTTGTTGAACTTTCAGTGGATGAAGAAATGAACCTTCCATACCAATACAATGACCAACCACAGTTCTAAGGGACTCAAGGTAAAACATGCCATTCAGCCCCATATAGAGAGGGATGAATTTAAACTGCAGAAGGAGCATATTTTCTTTAGTTGTTTTTTTTCTTTTCTTTTTTAGACATGGCTAAATTGGAAGTGTGTTTTGCTTGACTATATATATTTGTAGTGGATTTTGGTTTTTCTTGTGTTCTTAATAGGTGGGAGAGGGAGAGAAAGGAAGAAAAGAATTTAATACTAAAAATAAAATAAAATTTAATTTAAAAAAAAAGGAGTGATGTACAAATACCAGACATTATTATTACTATTTGTGAAATGACTCATTCATAAGGTGGGGACTGAGGCAGATATGGTGAAAAGAATGAGGTCACCATCTATAGTGGTGGCCAGAGGCAAAAGTAGGGAGTATCTTGGGACAGACACCCTGAGCTTTGGGCTTTTTCTCGCAAATGGAACTTTCCCAGAGGCACCTTATTTTGGTCGAGGTAGACTGCCCTCTAAGGACACGAGAGATCTGTGAGACTATCGCTTTCATTTCAGATTGGGTGAAGGTCAATGTGTTGATGTATCTGTGGAAGTGCCTGGGATGGTTGCAAGCTGTGTGAATGACTCTTTGTTGAAGCTATGCTCTCTTGAACTCTCTGGTACAATAATAATGGTGACATGTACACAGTGCATGTTAAAGATTGCAAAACACTTAAGACACATGATCTCATCTGATTCTCATCGTGACCTGGGAGGTAGGTAATCTTGGCAATAATATTATCCCCAATTCACAGATGAGGAGATAGCTTTTGCCTAAGAACAGAGATTCTTAATCTGGGGTCCTGAACTTTTAAAAAAAAAGTTTGATAACTGTATTTCAATATAATTGATTTCCTCCGTAATACTATATATTTTATTTTATGTGTTTACAAAGATTATTCTGAGAATGGGTCCTTAGGTTTTGCCAGTTTGCCAAAGGGGGTCCATGACACACTCAGAAAAGGCTAGGTTAAGTGATTGATCCCACAACTAGTCAAGCATCAGGGCAGAATACTTTTTCTGGTGTCCAACACTCCTCAGAGCCTTAATAAGTTTGCCAGGACCAGCCTAAAACAGAAAGGCAAACTACTGAATTTTCAGCCAGTCCCTAAATACATTTTCGTTTTGAGTTGTTTTTGTTCTTTTTTCTCTTTCCTTACTTGAAACTTTATTCCCTCCATGGGTTTTAGGCAGGAAAATCTACTCTATCCTCCATGTATTATAGTTTCTAATTAAAGGATAAGTACTATGATATCTTTTCTGTGAAATCCTAATGGATCGTATCTATTGCATCAGCCCTTTTGGCCTCCTTGGATCCCAAAGCCCAGGAAGAAATTTCAGTTGGTTGTGGTTTTTATGACTCCTGGAAAAGGTTTGCACCTCTATCTCCCAGATAAAGCTAAACAGCAGGAGTGCCAGGACTTTCCTTCCCTTTGCTAATCAAATGAAGTTAAATATTAATGTCATTCTCTGCTCCAGTGGTTTAAAGGCTAAACTTCAACATCGGCTGAATAATCATGGGGCCAGCCCCAATTTAAAGGTACTGTCCTGGAGGACAATCTCCAAAAGTCATGGTAAATACCTCTTTTTGGAATGGGATTGAAGGACAGGAAGCCACAGTGGCTAGATTATTTCTTTTCTTTTTTTCACTTAAAAGTGAAATGTTCAATTGATGTTCTTTTCTTTGTTTATATCATTGCCACTTCCCAGTGACCCTCCCTATCTCCCTCCAGCTCCTCCTAAACAGAGCTCCCCTTTGTAATAAATAGTAGAGCCAAGCAAAACAATTCAATACACTGGCCAGTAGCTATTGGCCCATTAATCCCAGGGCCTTTGCTTGCACCTTTATTCTGGTCCATTTACAATGTAATCCAGCTATTGTTCATTTGTTTTGTTTCTTAAGAATCTATTTACCTAATATAGTGGTTTGGATTTTAAAGATTACTTACTTAGCCATCTTTTTTTTTTTGGCAGAGCTTTCCAAGTAATATTCTGCATCACTATCCCTGTTGTTGTTCAGTTATGTCCAAGTCTATGGGACCCTATTTGGGGTTTTCTTGGCAAAGAGACTGGAATGGTTTGCCATCTCCTTCTCTAGCTCATTTTACAGATGAGGAAACGGAGCAAACAGGATTAAGTAACTTGCCCAGGGTCACACATTGCTAATAAGTATCTGAGGCTGGATTTGAAGTCAGCTCTTCCTGATTCTAGGCCTGGTGCTCAAAATCCACTGCGCCATCTAGTCACCCAGATCACTATTCCTTAGTGGAGGGTAATGTTTAACACTACACACACACACACACACACACACACACACACACACACACACACACACACAGAGCACTGAATTTCCTCAGAAGACCTGAATTCTCATCAATGCTCTTTGAATTGGACTAAATGAAATAGTCTCAGCTCTGCCACTTACTATGAGACACTGGGCAAGCAGTCCACAGGAGACAGTGAGTGGTCTTCAGTTTGGCAGGAACTCTACACAGGTGAAGAAAGGAAAAGAAAGACATAACATGCAGATTGTAATTCCAACAAACAACTTAATGTTTCGAAACATTGATACATCTCAGGAATATCCCCCTTCCCCCACAGCTTAATCTAATCACCTGAGACTAGACTGGCCCTCCTGGCCTCCTGGCTTTGTCACTACAGGGAGTATGTTGCACCTCCCCCTCGATTTCAGGAGCAGTCCCAATGCTCCAAACAATTCAGCCTTGTCTACCTTTCCCTACCTACCTTCATTCTGCTTCCTTGCATGATTCTCTCCTGCCCAGGTACTCCTCCCCTCCTATGCATGCTCTCTTTGCCTCACCTCACTTTAGCCCCTACTCTTTCCCCTCCCTGCCATGAATGTTAGGTGAAATAAAGAGGAGAATAAAGTCATCTTTTCCTTTTTATGGGACCAATTAACTATAGTGTTAGATGAGTTAGGTCAGTAATTAAAGCTATAAAAGTAGGTTGGAGCCAGGTGAAGGGCCTTGAATGTTAGACTAAAGCATTTAGACCCTATTTTTTTTTAGTAAGCACTTTAGTAAATAAATACAGGCTACTGGGATCTAGCCTGAGTTTTATAACTCACTGATCTTTACTTATATCACCGTCCTCCTTATTCCCCTCCAACCCCCCTAGTCTTTTTTTTTTTTGTAAATTTATTTATTTTTAGTTTTCAATATTCACTTCCACAAGTTTTTGAGTTCCAAATTTCTCACCTGTCCCCACACCCCAAGATGGCATGCATTCTGAATACCCCTTCCCCTGGTCTGCCTTCTCTTCTATCTCTCCCCCCTCCCTTCTCTTATCCCCTCCCCCTTCTATTTTCCTGTAGAGCAGGATAGACTTCTGTACCCCATTTCCTGTATTTCTTATTTCCCAGTTGCATGTGAAAACATTTTTTTTAAAACATGTGTTTTTAAAACTTTGAGTTCCAAATTTTCTCCCTTCCTCCCTCCCCACCCACCCTCATTGAAAAGGCAAGCAACTCAGTATAGGTTGTACATGTGCACTTATGCAAAACACTTCCTTAGTAGACATGTTGTGAAAAACTAACTCTATTTCCCTTAATCCTATCCTGCCCTCCCATTTAGTCTGTTCTTTCTTTTGACCCTGTCCCTCCTCAGAAGTATTTCCTTCTGATTACCCTCTTTCCCAATCTGCCCTCCTCTCTATCACCCCCCTGCTCTCTTGTCCCCTTCTCCTCCTATATTCCTGTCGGGTAAGACAGATTTCCATACCCAATTGAATGTGTATGTTATTCTCTCCTTAAGCCAAATCCTATGAGAATAAGATTCCCTCATTCCCTCTCACCTTCCCCTGTTTCCCCTCCACTGTGAGAGACTTTTCTTTTCTGTTTTTTTTGTGAGATAATTTACCCCATTCTACCTCTCCCTTTCTTCTCCGAGTATCATCCTCTCTCATCCCTTAATTTTATTCTCCAGATATGACCCCTTAATCTTCAACTCACCCTGTGCCCTCTATCTATCTATGTATACATACATACATACATACAATTTTTTTCCTTCAACTACCCTAATACTGACAAAGTTCTCATGAGTTACAAATATCATCTTTCCATGCAGGAATGTAAACAGTTCAATCTTAATAAGTCTCTTATGATTTCTCTTTCCTTTTTACCTCTTCATGTTCCACTGGAGTCCTGTATTTGACAGTCAAATTTTCTGTTTAGCTCTGGTCTTTTCATCAGAAATGTTTGAAAGTCCTCTATTTCACTGAAAACCATTTTTTCCCCTGAAGGATTATACTCACTTTTGCTGGGTAGGTGATTCTTGGTTGTAATCCTGTCTCCTTTGCCCTCTGGAATATTATATTCCATGCCCTGCGGTCCCTCTCTGATCAGCCACTGGATTCCCCCTCAGTCTGTGGGCCGGAAGCTTGGGAAGCAGCTGTCCCCCCCCCCCAGGGCCAGGCTCTTGGGGAATAGAGCTGAGACCCCGCTTTTCTCTCTGACCACCGACAGAAACAGACTTTTCCCACTGACCTTCTAAATTGTCTTTGGCATTCGTGGATTGAAGAGTCTGGAAACCTCCACAGCTGCCCGCGATTCAGTTGTCTGAGGCATGCTCCAGGTTTGCAGCGGCCTGCGCACCCACGCTGCACTCCCAGCCTGGCGCGATACACCTTTCTGATCAATCATCCAGGTTGTCTTGGGATGGAAATTTGTTTCACTCTTTCTTGTTGTGGGTTCTGCTGCTTCCGAATTTGTTTGGAGGCATTTTTTATGAGTATTTGGAAGGGTTTGGGGGAGAGCTCAAGCAAGTCACTGCTTTCATTCCACCATCTTGGCTCTGCCCCCCCAACCCCCCTAGTCTTGACTGACCAATCCAAGGTCATAGGATTTTAGAAGTGAAAGGGATTTTGTTGTTCAGTGGTTTAGCAGTTGTGTCTGACTCTTTGTGAGCCCATTTGGGGTTTTCTTCACAAAGATACTGGATTGGTTTGCCATTTCCTTCTTCACCTCATTTTTATAGGTGAGGAAACTGAGGCTAAGAGGGTTAAGTGACTTGCCCAGGATCACACAAGTATCTGAGGTCAGATTTGAACTTCCTGACTCCAGGTCTGACATTCTACCACTGTCCCACCTAGATGAGCCTAAAGCTCATTTATTCTATATTCTATATTTATATACTCTTAAGGAGGTCAGAGAAAAAAGGAAAAAGATCCATATGCACCAAAATTTTTATAACATCTCTTTTTGTAGTGGCAAAGAATTGGAAACCGAAGGGAATTCAACTGGGGAATAACTGAACAAGTTATGGTATATGAATGTGATGGAATACTATGGTGCTATAAGGAATGATGAAGGGGACAGTGTCAGAAAAACTGGGAAGACTTGTATGAACAGATGCAGAATGAAGGGAGCAGAACCAGGAGAACAACATACACAGTAACAGTAATATTGTAATAATAACCAACTGTGAAAGACTTAGTAACTTTGATTAATACGATGATCCACCACAACTTCAAAAGACTCATGATGAAAAATGCTATGTACCTCCAAATAGAGAACAGATTGACTCAGATTATAGATTGAAGCATATTTTTTTCCTTTTTTTAATTTTTTGCTTTTCCCCCAGAACATGACTAATACAGAAATATCTTTTGCATGATTTCATACGTATGAGAGGTATCATATTTCTTGCCTTCTCATTGGGTGGGGGGATGGAAGGAGGGAGAGAATTTAGAACTGAAAATAAATTTTTTTAAAAAGAGAATCTATTCCAAATTCCTTCATTTTAGAGAAGAGGAAACTGAGGCCCAGAGGGATGAGATAACTTGTGCTACATCATAGAGGTAGGCAGTGAGTGAATGTTACTTATATGACCATTTTCAAATCCTTTCATCTATCTTGATCTTGGTTTCCTTGTCTATAAAATGAGTGGCTTATATTACATGATTTCTAAGATCTCTTCCACCTCTAAAAATCCTTGATCATTCCCAGGAAGAATTTGGTATTTCTGCCCTCCCTGGGTTTTCCAGATACAGTTTATTGTTCCTTTCTCAAATGTCACTCTCCACCAATCAGGGAGCCTTCTGATGGGTTTGTGGGGCTCTAGATGATGTAGTGGATAAAGTGCCCATCCCAGAGTCAGGAAGACCCAAGTTTAAATCTGGCTTCAGACACTTACCAGCTGTGTAACCCTGAACAAGTCACTTAACCGTTTTTGCCTCTGTTTCCTCATCTATAAAATGAGCTGGAGAAGGAAATGGCAAACCCACTCCAGTATCTTTGCCAAGAAAATTCCCAAATGGGGTCACAAAGAGTTGGACATGGCTGAAATGAATGAATGACAGAGAAGCTTGAATGCTTTAACCACATAATGAGAAGACAGGACTCAGTGGAAAAGACCTTGATGTTGGGAAAGATTGAAGGCAAAAGAAAAAGTGGACAGCAGAGAATGAGATGCAGAGGTGGTGTCTTGGAAGCAATGAACATGAGCTTGTAGAGACATTGAGAGATAGTGGAGGATAGAAGGCCCTGGTGTCCTGTGGTCTCTGGGGTCTCAAAGAGTTGGATACGACTGAACAACAGCAACGGAACTTTTAGATGAGCCAACTCCCTCTACCAATGCTGCCTCCATCTTCTTTGTACTTTATAGTCAGAGAGTTGCCTAGAGCAGTGGTGTCAAACTCAAATAGAAATGGGTCCCTGCAGCAGCATGTTAACTTTTAAACACACACACATACACACAGAGATTAACATCATCTATAACTTCTTGTGTTTTTATTTATTTTGTTAAACATTTGCCAAATACATTTTAATCTGGTTGGGCTGAGAGTTTTTGTGGGCTGAAGTGGGCACATATTTGACACTTCTGGCCTAGAACATTGAAAAGTGACTTGTAGGAGCAGCCAGGTGGTACTGTGGATAGAATCCCTGCCCTGGAGTCAGGAGAATCTGAGTTCAAATCCATCCTCAGACACTTACTAGCTATGTGACCCTGGGCAAGTCACTTAACCCTGATTGCCTTTTAAAAAAAAAAAGGAAAGAAAAGTGACTTGCCCACCAAACCATGCTGTTGCTGTAATCCCTTAGTTAGCAAGGACTCCAACTTTATTTTTTTGTTTTTGTTTTGTTTTTAGGCAATTGGGGTTAAGTGACTTGCCCAGGGTCACACAGCTAGTAAGTGTCAGGTCTGAGGCTGGATTTGAACTCAGGTCCTCCTGACCTCTATCAACTTCGCCACCTAGTTGCCCGGATAAGGACTCCAACTTTATCTCTTTCTACTAAGAAACAAACCAGAAGACAGGACAGCAGCATGACATGGTGTACAATGAAAAATTTCCTGCATATCATTTCACAGGACCTGTGTTTAACTCTGCTCTTTATCCCCTGTGTGGATTTAGGTAGGTCATTTCACATAGGTCTCAGTTTCTTCATATGTAAAGTGAGAGTGATATGCTCAACGTGGCCTTAAAGGTACCTGTTAGTTCTAAATCATAGCCTCTCATCAGGAAGTCAAGCAGTAAATATTAAACGCTTGCTGTGTGCGCGGTGCTGTTTTAAGCACTGGGGATACAAGCAAAGGCAAAACCTCCCTTATTAGCAAAGGGGTGATGGAAAGTGAAGTCATTCCTGGAAGGAAGGAAAGGCTGAATGGTGATGGGAAGTGGAAGCCATGAAAGACAGGGGAAGTCCAAGAATGTTTGCTCCCTGAGGAGAAGAGGGGGAGCTGCTACACCCAACTAAATATAATCATGAATGGTGGAAGCCTTGTCTGGCTCACTGACCCACTTCAGGAGTGAGCTACCTGTACATGGTCAAAGGATATGAACAGACAGTTCGCAGATGAAGAAATTAAAGCCATCTATAGTCGTATGAAAAAATGCTCTAAATCACCATTGATTACAGAAATGCAAATCAAAACAACTCTGAGGTACCACATCACATCTATCAGACTGGCCAACATTTGGAGAAGATGTGGGAAAATTGGAACACTAATGCATTGTTGGTGGAGCTGTGAAATGATCCAACCATTCTGGAGAACAATTTGGAACTATGCCCAAAGGACTACAAAACTGTATATCCCCTTTGACCCAGCATTAACAATTCTAGGTCTGTATCCCAAAGAGATCATACAAATGGGAAAAGGACCCACAGGTACAAAAATATTCATAGCAGCTCTTTTTGTGGTGGCAAAGAATTGGAAACTGAGAGGCTCAATTGGGGCATGGCTGAGCAAGTTGCGGTATATGAATGTAATGGAATACTATTGTGCTATAAGAAATGATGAACAGGAAGTCTTCAGAAAAGCCTGGAAAGACTTGTATGGACTGATGCTGAGTGAAGTGAGCAGATCCAAGAGGACTTTGTATACAACAGCAGCCACATTGTGTGATGACTAATATTGATAAACTTAACCTTTCTCAGCATTACAAGGATCTAAGACATCTCCAGAGGCCTCATGACAGAAAATGCTATCCACACCCAAAGAAAGAACTATGGAAGTTGAATTGCTATCATTTTTTCTTCTCTTCTGTTGAGTTTTGTTTCCTCTTTCTGATTGATTCCTCCTATTGGTTTTAGTTTTTACTTACAACTTCACTAACGTGAAAATATTTTTAATAGAAATGTAAATGTATAGCCTATATGAGATTGTGCACCGCCTTCAGGAGGGTGGTGGGGAAGGAGGGGGAGAAAAACTTTAAACCCAAAAGCATATGGAAGTGATTGTTGATAAATCAAAATAAATTAATAAAAATTTTTTTAAAAGAGTGATCTACCTGCACACAATTTGTTTTTTGTTTAGATGTTTCATCTCTACTGTTTCTCATCACTGCCTGACCAACTGGCATCTACCATAGGGCGTTTCCTGCTCTATTTAAACCTTGTTTATTTATTTATTATTTATTATTTATTCTGATACCATTCTGTTTACCATTACCATTAACCATCGTGTTAGAAATGCTGTTAGAAAAGTAACTTCTATGTTAATCTGCATGCTGTTAGATTATGAACTGAGCTGTTAAAAGAATGTGATCAAAATGTTAAATACTTAATGGGGTAGATTTTGTTCTAAAATTTATAATAATAATAACTTCCTATTGGGATAAAAGATAGCAAAGACCCCTTTAAGTTATCCTTATCTTGGGACTTTCTACTTGGGCAAGGTCATAAGGTCTTATTAGCCCTGCTGACAGCTTGTTTTAAAATTCTGAAGTACTAAAGTTTGAGAAACTAGGACCACTCCCAGCCAATGTAGTGCTTATAGTAAAGAATGAATTTCATCTGAAATTATTTGATTAGCACCTATGAAATTATGAAATTATATCTGTTAATAAATAGCATGTATTGAAGTTACATTGTTGAACCAACTTTGTAACAATACACCTTAGATGCAAAGATTTCATTTTCCGTTGGGGTTAATAGGCAATAGGGATATGTAAATCTGGAGACTACTGTCGTTTCATTCCCTGAGGTCTTGAGTCCTATCATATTTCACACTGTATGTGTGAAACTCCAGAATGTGATTATACTTAATTTATAAATGAAGGATAAATAAAATGTCCTTATGTTCTCATTGTTAACTGTTATTGAAACATGAGAAAAATAATAACTTAACTCGAAACTGGGATTAGTGAAATTTTACTATTTGAGGTAAAATCTCTTGGAACTATAATTTGACAGTGTTCTAAATTTTGTCTTCAGATAAAGAAGTTAATTTGTTTGAGATAAAGGAATAGACAGTGCAAGGGAGAGAAAGTCAAAAGGGAAACTGGGACCAATTGCCCAAGACTTAACATTGAGCCTACATTAGTCAACCAATAAACATTTATTAGGTGCCTATTATGTGCCAGGCACTGTGCTAAGTGCTGCGGATACAAAAAGAGACAAGGGGTACCCTTCACCTCAAAATTAGACTTAAACTCAACACCACAGGTCACCTGAAAAATTCACAAAAGCCAGTCAATAAGCATTTATTAAGTGCCTACTACTTGCCAGGTATTGTGCTTAGCTGGGAGATACAAAAAGAGGCAAAAGACAGTTCCTGCCCTCAAAGAGCTCACAACCTAAAGAGGGAGACCGCAAGCAAACACATATGTACAAATGAGCCAGGTACAGGATAAATAGGAAGGAATCAAAAGAGGGAAAATATAAAAGACACTCCTTTCTTTACAGAACCATTGAAGATTTTTTGATCGGGATTAAGGCCTCCAAAAGAATTGCTTTAGACCAAAACAATAGAATCTGATGATCTGTAAGCTTCCTTCTGCACAAAAATTCCCAAATCCCTTGGTTTTATAATCGTTTCTTAGTCCTTAGAGCTGGTTACCTAGTAATTGAATTCTATTTTAAAAGCTCACACATGAATTCTCTTTAAAGGCAGGAAAAAAAAACGAAATGGGACTAGGGAAAGTTTTCTTTGCTGCTCTTTGTCCCTTGCCCCACCTACCTGCTTTTGCCTCTTCTAGCCCTGCTGGAATAAACACAGCAGCTGGTGAGCAGGACTCCAGGTGTGATCTAGCTCTCAAGTGATAGGGTTTTAAATGTGAGGTGAGAGAGACCTGGTTAATTTAGTAGGAGGAGTGGGAGAAAGGGGACATCCAGGAAGAAAGGACCGGGAGTGGTGGACTGTGGCAGCTTAACTCTGGCTTCACAAATTATTTAGATAGTCAGGGGTTTGTTAGGTGAGGAACTTCTGTCCCTTTCAGGACACAGTTCTCAAGATATCTTTTAGCTATTTACTTGCTGCTTACTTGCCTTTTCATGGATCATTCATGGTAGTCTGGGATCAGGCAAAGAATTTGGATGACCTCACTAATGACTTTGCAGATCAATTTTCTTGGCAGAACTCTTGCACAGCATCTGTGTGGGATGGGGATCTGTCATTTATTCATGTAAGAATGATATCACTGATATAAATCACCTGATATAAAATAAACTGCCCCATTTAAATGAAAATTTAAAAACCAGACCAACATTTCTTTTTTTTTTTTTTAGGCTAGGCAATGGGGTTAAGTGACTTGCCCAGGGTCACACAGCCAGTAAGTGTTATGTGTCTGAGGCTGGGTTTGAACTCAGGACCTCCTGAATCCAAGGCCAGTGCTCTATCCAGTGCGCCACCTACCTGCCCTGCAACATTTCTTTTAAAACACTAAAAAGAAAAGTTATTTTTCCTTGACTAGCTTTTAAGAAAGTTTTTTTCACGCTCTGCTCCATGCACCTTAAAGTTTTAGTCAAACACAGTATTACAATCAATCAATCAACGAGCATTTGTGAAGTGACTACTACTGTGACAGGCACTGTGCTGGGCTCAGAGGGTACAAAGACAAAGAATGAAAGAATCCATACTCTTAAGAAATGTATATTCTAATGGGAGGGATAACACATAGTGTGTTGTATCCCTATTATAAGCATATAGAGAGAACTAATATAAGACAGGGTGGTGCTTTAGCTGTTTCCTGAAGGAAGGGAGTGACACTAGGAGGTAGTGATAAGGGAGGGGAATCGATCTGCCCAAGGCTCAGACAAAGGAGATAGTTTAAGCAGATAGAGAGAAAGCCAGTTTGGCTGGATCTTAGAGTATGAGGAGATTAATGTATAATGAGGACAGAGTGATAGGTTGGGGCTAGGTAGTAAAGGGCCTTCAAAGTTGAACAGGGGAGTTGTTTTTTTTTTTTTTTTTTATCCTAGAGGCAATAAGGAGTCACTTGGGGTTTTTTTGAGTAGAGGAGTGACATGGTTAAATGACTTTGACAGCTGTGTCAAGGATGACCTGAGACAGTGAGCTACCTGAGGCAAGGAGACAAATTAGGAGGGTCTGAACTAAAGTGGTGGCTATATGAGTAAAGAGAAAGGGATGGATGGAAGAGATGTTGTTGAGGTGAAAATGACTAGTTCTGGCAACCGATTTGATGTGTGGTGTGTGGAACAGTGACCCCAACCCAAATTAAACTCAGAGACTTCTCAAAGTGGAAAGCAAAGGTTACCTTTATTACAATCTCGGGAGATGGCTGTCTGCTTCTCGGATACACGTGGAGAGGGGGGGAGGGGAGAGGAGAAGGGGAGGGGAGACGGGGAGGGGAGGGGGAGGGGGAGGAGGGAGGGAGAGGGAGAGAACGGCCTAACAGAGGCCGCCTTATAAAAGCAAATCTCCGCCCACCATGAAAACAAGTCTCCACCCACCACTATCCCTTACCCCCTTAACTGGGGGTGGGCTTACATTCTAAGGTTGAAAGTTTCTTCCTATCCCCTTAACCGGGAGGTGGGGCTTACATTCCAGGCACGAAATTCAAAGCCAAGGACAAACAGCCCAGGTTGGGGGTAGGGCAGGGCTTATTCTTTCTGTTAAGTGCTTAAAAACAGGGTCTGAGTGGGGGAGGATTTTGAAAGTAGTAATCAAGAATTATTTGACCCTTTGAGGAGCCTTCACTTCTGAAAGTTCATTTCTCACACTACCTTCTGAACTCATTACCTTAATTACACTGAGAAGTCTTCACTGGGACATCCCATTCAGTGGTATAAGGGAAATTGAAGAATTAATTAATTAACATGGAGGTTATGAACCTGGGAGACTGGAAGAATAATTCATCAACAGAAATAGGGAAGTTTGAAAGAGGTTTTGGGGAAAAGATATTTCTTTCCTCGTCTCCGCGAGGAGGCTTTCCTAGCTTCAAGTCCTATACAAAATCTCACCTACAAGAAGTCTTTCCTGATCCCCCTTAATGCTAGTGCCTTTCCTCTATTGATTATCTTCAATTTATCCTATATATACTTTGCTGGTACTTAGTTGTTTTCATGTTATCTCCCCTATTAGACTATGAGCTCCTTGAGATCAGGGACTGTCTTTTGCCTTTTTTTGTATCCCCAGCACTTAGCACAGAACCTAGCACCTAGTAGGCACCTGATTGATAAATGCTTTCGAATGACTGAATATACTGTTCAGTCTGAAATATCTCTGGGACATCCAATTTCAAATGAACAATAGGCAGTTGGTGATGAAGAACTGAAGTTCAGGGGAAAGACTGGGGTGGAGATATATCTATATCTATCTATATAGTATAGATAGATATAGATATAGATATATCTGCATAGAGATGACAATGAAATCAATGGGAGTTGATGAGGTCAACAAAAGAGAAAGTATAGGGAGAGAGAAAAGAAAAGGACCTAGGACCAGAGAAGTGAGAATATCCAGGAAGAGAACATGGTCAACAGTATAAAATGCTAGGTGAGGAAGGATAAGGATTGAGAAAAGACCATCAGAGTTTATAATTAAAAGATCATTGGTAACTTTAGAGGAGCAGGTTTAGTTGAGTGATGAGGCCAGAAGCCAGATTGCATAGGAATGAGGAGTGAGAGGGGATAAAATAGAGGCAATGAGAGTAGATAATTCTGGCTAAGAAAGGAGGAGAAACATAGGATGATACTTTGAGGATGGCAGGGTCTAGTGAAGATTCTTTTTTTTTAGGCAATTGGGGTTAAGTGACTTGCCCAGGGTCACACAGCTAGTAAATAGTGAAGATTTTTTTTTAAGATGAGGGAGACTTGGATAAATATCAAGGCAGTAGGAAAGAAACCAGTAGAGGGAGAGGTTAAAGATCAGGGAGAAGGGAGATCATTGAATAGTGTAATCAATTAGAGAGGTTGGGAAATTGGTCTGGCAGGAAGTAGGAACATGACATCAGAGACTGAGGGAAAGGAGGAAAGACTGAGGGGGGCTGTCAAGGGATTTTGAGATGAAAAGAAAGGGAGGAGATGGAGCTCATGACTAATTGCCTCCATTTTCTCAGGAAATTCTACCATCAGTTAGGGGTAGAAGTTTGCCTGAGAGAAGTCCTAAGCACTTGATGGCCCTATCCATGTGTGGGCAGAGCCCCTCTTTCCCAATTCCTCCCTTCTGGCTTTCCATGGTTATAACTTTTTTTTTTTTTGTAACTCAGAGGCCCCTTGTAGGAGATGGGAGTGGGAACAGAGCTCTTTAAACCTGCCTAAGAGAGGCAGTGGAGAAGGGAATTTGCAGTAAGGTACTTTCTCAAATTGGCTTTGTCCTGCTTCTACTTATCAAGCCTCTTCTACCAGAACACTGTTTGCTCATTTTGTGCCCAAGGAAAGCCAAGATGATCCAAATTAATTGAATTTTCCCCTGCTTTGGGGGAACCATAATAGTATGTATCAATAAAATCTCTTTAGTTCATCTGAAAACCTCAGCTGTTGATCCCTGCTCTTTGAAAGAACATCTCTGCCTGTGTCCTTGATTGACCATAGCCTCATTCAGCTGCACTTAATTCCCTCCAGGACAGACACAAACACACAAACAATAGATATTTTAGAGAAAACAGTTTCTTTTGAAAATGCATGCCAAATAGAGGAAATGAATGCTTTTAAAAAGAAATGAAGAATGGACAGTCTGATGAGTCAGAAGTAGGTAAGAGACGAGGAAGTAGAGATTTCATTATTGTTATTAGCAAACAGAAACAGCCACTTCCGTTCTGCAGTGATTTGCAGTAGCCCCATGTTATCTGGGCTGTGCTTTTTTAGTCTTTTCTCTCCATCTTAGCATCTAATCTGCAGATTTGTGGTTATGGCAATATATGTAGCAGTAACGGTAGTGGGGAAGCTAGTGGAGGACCACCATTCTCCTATCTCCTCCTTTCTTGTTTGTCCCATAGATCTCTTCCTCTTCTGAGCATGTAGCTCACCTCTCATTGCTTATGAAATGTCCATTATCCCCCTCCTTTAGGACAATGAAAGAAGATTGTCCTTTTTTTTTTAAGGGAATAATCACAGCATCCAAAGATCCTTAGATCAGAATACATTGATGATTCCTATTCCACACTGAAGGCATCCATCTCAGGTATATTCTAACTCCTTGGTAAAAAGGGGGCTACATTCCTTTTGGAGGTGGGAATTTTGCACTACCTTGCAAAATCATCTTCAGAATACCTGGCATCAGCAATCATCCATCACAGTATCAGAATAACATCAGAACTTAACAAAACAAGGAAAATTAACCCAGGTTATCAACTCAAGATGCCATATATCAACAATACTTATAATAGATATATTACAGTGTAAAGCTAACTTAACAAGCTGTCTCAGTGACTATAGGTCTAAACTACACGCAGGAGGTATTAATACATTTTAAGCAGCAGTGTATGTATATTCAAAGGACACTAGCAAATATGCATATTAGCGAAACAAAAGTAAAGCAATAATAATATTAACAGACCAGAGAGAATAAAATATGAAGAAATAGAAAGTTTGTGCAAATGAACAAATAATGAAACTAGGTGCAGTTTACTTAAAGAAGGCTTCTACTAGACAATCCATTGGATTGAGATTAGAGTTGGACTTGTGATTTCAATGGCATAGGGAATTCCCTGGTAAGAAAAAACTTCTACTATTGCAGGATGACACCTTCTTTGAACTTACAATCTTTGAAAATTGCCGAGAGATTAAGGGACTTGTTCAGGGTCACACAGCCAATATATTTCAGAGGTTGGACTTGAACCAAGTCTTCCTGATTCTGAGACTTGCTGTCTAGACCCTATACCATGCTGCCTTGCTTACAATAAAGGTATGATACTAATAAAAAAGCAAAGAAATATGCACAAGAGAATACAGAAACAAAAGCATTAGAAGCAGGGAGTAATTAGCCTGTGTATTAATGAGCATGCAAGGAACATTAGCATTATTAGCATTATCATCTAGCCGCAAGTGTGGTCATTTTTCCAGTTTCTCCAGTAACGTCATAAATTTATCTGGTCACTAGTCACATAAGTCTCTTGTGACCTGCTGATCTGAGCTAATTGATGTTATGAGCTGGTCCTAGGCTTCAACAGACCTGTTGTACTGCACCCTTAAACCTGACTGGTGGAGGGCTTGAACCAACAAGCAGCTTTACTGTTCTCTGTGGGTTGTGTCTGTTCCCTAAGAGCCTCTATGGCTGAAGTTCAGACAGTGTTGCCTCTGGGTTCAGTTCTTTCTCCATATTTGGATTTGTTATTGGGTTACAGTAGACAGTCTTTTTTTTAAATAATATTTTATTTTTTCCCCAATTACATATTAAAATAATTTTTTTAACATTTGTTTTTCTTTTTTTAGTTTTAAGTTCCAAATTCTATCCCTCTCTCCCTCCTTTCCCTTCCTTCCCCCTGAGACAGTAAGCAATCTGATATAGATTATACATGTGCAATCATGTAAAACATTTCCATGGTAGTCATTCTGTACAAGAAGACCTGAAGAAAAATAGGAAGAGAAAAATAGTATGCTTCAATCTGTATTCAGACAATATCAGTTCTTTCTCTGGAGGCAGATAGCATGCTTCATCATGAGTCCTTTGGGATTGTCTTAGATCATTGTATTGCTGAGAATAGATTGCACATGATCATTCACAGTTCTTTATCATACTATATTGTTATTACTGTGTACAACATTCTCCTGGTTCTGTTCACTTCATTTTGCAACAGTTCGTGTAAGTCTTTCCAGGTTTTTCTGAAATCATCCTGCTTGTCATTTCTTATAGCACAATAATGTTCTATCAAAATCATATATTACAGTTTGTTCAGCCGTTCCCCAAGGGAATCCCCTTGTTCTCCAATTCTTAGCCACCCCAAAAAGAGCTGCTATAAATATGTTTGTACAAATAGGTCCCTTCCTCACCCCACCTTTTTAATCTCTTTGGGATATAGACCTAGCAGTGGTATTGCTGGATCAAAGGGTATTAGACAGCCTTTTTCACTTGAAATGTCTTTTTGTGCTACTCTCTGGTTCAGATAGACTTTGCATTACAAGTAGGCAATCTGTTTTGCTTATGATCCACTGAGGGAATTCTCCCTCAATCTCTATTTGTTCCTAAGGAGTACATCTAATTTACCTATTGGCAAAAAGTGGTTGCAGTGAATTGTCTTTACAAGGCCTGCACTAGCTTCAGGGAATATTTTGTAACAAGGTAAGTTGCCCACTCTCTCCACAACTTAAATTTGTAGTAGTATTCCACAATCTGCTAATGTCTGGAATCCCACAAACATCAAGATTTCTCAGCAAAATTCTATCATCTTATTGAAGGCCATAAAAATGAATATGGGCATTACATCATTATTTGTCTGTTGATACTCTTCGGAGCTGAAATTGTAGCTAGGTAGTAAACTTCTTTTAGCTTCTCTCTCTTTGCTAAGAGATGTATTGATTATGAAAGTCTCCTATCTCTCTCTCTTCTGACGTGCCTAACTACAAATAAGAGTGGCAGGAACTCAAACACTAGTAGGTGGGCCAGAATGTCTGCAGCCTCATTTCTGGTGTGTATCAGAGATGCCATGTTGACTGCGTTGGAATTTTTGTTTTGGTTTCAGTATCCCTAACATGTTTCAGCAGTGTACAAATGAAGGCTTTGGCTTCTCTTGAGGATGGCAGGGTAAACTTCCTGATATCAAAAGTGACATCTCTTTGAGCAGTATATTTTCAAGGTTCCTGTTGTCTGAATTTATCCTGCCAGGAAGGCTGTATTCACTGAGAAATATCTTCCACAACATTATAGCAACTGTTGAAGGTTTCTGATGCCTGATTGGATATGTCTCCAAACCTTGTGAAGTGCTCCATCACAACAAAAATTTGGTTTATGTTCTTACTATCTCCTTTCAGAGACAGAAAATCCCAACAAATTTCAATGCTTATATTCTCCAAATATGCAGCATGAATTGGTAGTACTCTTCTTTGCACGTCTCACATTCCTTAGTCACATCTGCAGACACCTTAGGCCAGTGAAATCTGTTTTTTAGTTTGTTTGGTTGGTTGGGTTTTTTTACTACCTCCAGGGTCTTATTACAACCCAAATGTCTAAAGGCATCATGGAGAGCTTTTATTACCATAGAGCATTTTGGTTTGGGTAGCACTAATTTTCTTCCTGGTACCATATCTTGAATTAATTAATGACAGACTGGTACAATATTCCATTGCACAGTTATCGATTTTTATTTTCTCAGTAGTAAGGTGCTTTCAAGGGACTGGAAGTTGAATCCTTGATATCATTTGCTTGCTTCTTGACTTGCATTGCTATTAGAAATTCTTTATCAGCCATCTCTTCCTCAGACAAGACATTCCATCTCTTAGCTCTGGGCATTTTCTCTCCTCCCTCCTCCACTCTGACTACTGACCTCCCAGGCTTCCTTTAAGTTCCAACTAAAATCGTACCTTCAACAAAAAGCCTTTCCCAATGCCTCTTAATTCCTGGGTTGTCCTTCTTTCACCTCTTTTAAGTATTTTTATATATAGCTTTATTTCCTATATTGAGCTTGCTGTGTGTGTGGGTATGTAGGTGTGTGTATGTGGGTGTATGTGGGTATATATACCCACGCTGTATCCCCCATTAGATTATAAGCTTCTTGAAGGCAGGTACTGTCTTTTGTCTCCTTTTGTATCTCCAGCGCTTAGCACAGTACCTGACACATAGTAGGCACTTAAATGTTTATTGAATTGAATTGAATCGAATCTGATCTCACTGACAGTCATCTACAGACAACTGAAACAAAGAAAGTCAGTTCCTTAAAAGGAGGTCCTAGCCGGCATGCGGTCTTCTGGAAGCCACAAACTTTCCCCTGCCATGTCTTTTTTCTACAGCCAAGGTTCCCTGGGTGTGATAGATAGCTTTCACCCCTTCTTCACTCGTCATAGCTTTGGTGTTATGTGGCCTTTGGAACAGAGCTTCTATGGTCACTTCAATCTTCCCTGACTGGCATCTAATATTTAATTCATAGTTGGCCGCTGCTGCTACCAGTCTGACTTGGCACTGGAGAGATTATGTCAATGGACTGGTATCAGTTCACGCTTGCAACTTTGCTCCCTATATATAGTCATTTAATTTCATAGTAACAATCCACTTTAAAGCGGAGAACTCCAGTTTATTTTTATAGGGGGAGTGGCTAAACAAATTATGGTATTTGAAGGTAGGGGAAAGTTATTTCCCTGTAACATATGACAAAGGGCAGGTAGGTGGCATAGTTGATAGAGTGACAAGCCTGAACTCTTCCTGAGTTCAAATCTGGCCTCAAACACTTACTAGCTGTGCGACCATATACACTTAATCACTTAATCCTGTTTGCCTCAGTTTCCTCATCTGTAAAATGAGCTGGAGAAGGAGGTGGCAGACCTTACCAGTATCTCTGCCAGGAAAACCCCAAATGAGGTCACAAAGAGTCAGACATGACTGAAAAGTGACATAATGACAACATATGACAAAAGGGAGGACTTATATGAACTGATGCAGGGTAAAGTGAGTAGAACCAGGAGGACAATTTATACAATGGCTACAATAGTGTAAAAGAAAACAACTTTGAAAGACTGAAGAACAGAGCAATGTAAAGACCAATCATGACTCCAGAAGAATGAAGATGAATCATGTTACCCATCTCTTGGCAGAGAGACCACAGTCTAGACTAGAATAAGCCATACATTCTCAGACACAGCCAATGTGTAGATTTGTTTTGCTTGACTACATTTATTTGTTATGTCAGGCCTTTCATTTTATATTATTTTGGAAGGAGGATGGGAGATTTGTGGGACTTGAGGGAGCAGTGTTAACAAATCAATCAACTAATCAATCAGTATTTATTAAGTGCCTTACTATATGCCAAGCACTGTGCTAAGAGCAATAAACTTGCCTTTTGGGAGGAAAAAAAGCAAGCAAGAAAGAAAAGAGTAGAAATGAAATATTTTATTTATTTTATTTTATTTTTATTATTATTTTTTTTTTTTGGTGAGGCTATTGGGGTTAAATTACTTTCCCAGGGTCACACTGCTAGTGAATGTCAAGTATGAGGCTGGATTTGAACTCAGGTCCTCCTGACTCCAAGGCTGGATCTGTATTCACTGTGCCACCCAGCTGCCCCAAAACATTTTAAAAAGATGTAAAAAGAGCAGAAGAAAAGAAGGAACACAGACAAGTAGGGCAGGAACTACTGTGCTAAATTCAACATATACTTAAAAGACCAAATTCTCTCCTCCTCTCTCCTCTCTTTCTCCTCTAGTACCACTGAATGAGGATCCGCCTGCCACAGTCTGTACTGTCCCAGGAACCATGGCTTCTCGAGTAACTGTTAATGATGAAGTAATCAAAGTTTTTAATTACGTGAAAGTAAGGAAATCTACACAACAGGAGATAAAAAAAAAAAGAAAGAAACCAGTTCTCTTCTGTTCAAATGATTACAAAAACCAAATAATGGTAGAGGAAGCAAAGCAGATCTTGGTGGGTGACACTGGTGATACTGTAGAGGACCCCTACACATCTTCTGTGAAGTTGCTACCTCTGAACGATTGCCGATATGCTTTGTATGATGCCACATATGAGACAAAAGAGTCTAAGAAAGAAGACTTAGTTTTTATATTCTGGGCTCCTGACTGTGCACCTTTAAAAAGCAAGATGATTTATGCTAGTTCTAACGATGCCATTAAAAAGAAATGTACAGGTATGAAACACAAGTGGCAAGTAAAGGGCTTGGGTGATATTAAGGATCATTCAGTGCTTGGAGAGACATTGGGAGGCAATGTAGTAGTTTCACTTGAAGGAAGACCTTTATAAAATGACAGCGAAGTGCCATCTGGAAGTAGCTTCCTTTTTTGCAGCTCCATCAGTTGGAATAGTGTTAGGTTTTTGTCCCTTACCATACTTTCCCAGAAAACATAAAAGAAGTCAGTAATTTAAGCAGCCTACCAGTGACTGCCATTACACTGTTTCATCCTGGTACTTATATGCAGAACCATAAGAATGCCTTCACATCACATTTTAGCCAAAACAAATGGCATTATATGCATCCCTTGCAGAACTAAAATGAATATGAGTGTCAATATGAATAGCTTAGAAAACTGCAAAGGGTTAAGCTAATTGAATGCCTTGAAAGTATGATCCACTGGTCAGATGCTAAACATTCAGTATTGCTTAGAGTTGTACTTGATTGCAGTTCCTGAAGTTCTTGTGCTTCGTATCCCTAACCTGCCTTTAACACACCTATTGTGATGTGCCAGTGTGTATGTGTGTGTGAGTGTGTGAGAGTGTGTGTGTGTATATATATATATATATATACACACACACATATATGTACACACATATATATATACATGCAGATGTACACACATACATATATACATATGTGTGTATATATTTATATGTGTAACTATGCATTGAAAGCACTTTTATGTAAGAAGATTGTACCCTTCAAAAAGGAATGCCAATTAAGTTGTCATAACTGTCATCAAATTATTATAGTACCTATAGTACCTCAGTGTTCGTTCCTGTTATCTACATATCTTCCTCAATGAAGTTGTTAATGCCTGTTCATTTTCCATTGAATGTACACTACAGGAGTAGGAGTTAAGTGTTTACCATGTGAGTCTTGCAGCACTAAAGATATTTTGAATGATGTTATAATGGCAATTTCTACATGAAAAGAGCCTTAAATGGAACACTGTTTTTGAGGACACACTCCCCACCTCTACAAAATTGTCCATGTTGCAATAAAACTTGTGGCTTATTAAAAAAAAATTACCAATTCTATTGATGTCTTTTGTTTTTACACAGCAGTCATTTCCCAAGTAAACACCCCACCTGACCCCTCTGCTACAGAATCCTGTCCTGTAACAAAGAAAAATAGTTAAAGAAAAATAAGTTACATAAGGACTATTCCTATTAATGTATGCAACATTTAGCAGCCATATTCCTTCTCCACCAAGGAGGGATGTTTGCTTCATCATCTGAACTCAGAAAACAATAATGGTCTGCATTTTGAGTTCAACTGTATTCTATTATTCCTCTCTTCCCCCATTAGATTGTGGGCTTCTTGAAGGCAAGAACTGTCTTTTGCTTCTTTTTGTATCCCTAGCACTTAATATAATGTCTGGCATATAGAAACTTAATAGATATTTTATTGACTAATTGATTTTAGTGTTCTTTCCTTTTACATTATTTATATATTGTGCTCCTGATTCTGCTTTATTCCATTTGTATAAATTCATATACACCTTCTCATGTTTCTTGGAGTTCCTCATATTTATCTCTTTCCCTTTAAAAAAAAAAAAGGACATGCAAAAAAAATGCAGCACCTTATTGGCAAAGAGTCTGATGGGAAGTGTAGTTTTCTCAGCTAGAATTCAGGACTGAAGGATCTGGAAGGTGGCAGCTTTGTGGGATAAGAGAAGCTGGGGAACTTCTCTCAACAGAAAGGAGAGGGTCTCACCGGCCAATAGCAAGGAAAGGTGGTACTTTCCCAAACTGTATATAATCATGAAGAATGAGAACTTTGTCTGGCTCACTACCCTCTAAGAAGTGATTCCACTCTCCACTGTGTCTCCCCTGTTTCACTGTTGCCTTGACAACTGGCATCGCTACTTTACTCTATTTAAACTTCATTTATTTGCTGTCTATATTGTTATAAGGAGTTTTGTCCGCAGATGAGTTGATTTTACTGCATTCCAAGTGAGTTTATAGGAGTGGATTATTCAACTGAAGGAAGATTCAAAAACAAAACAAAACAAAACAAAAAATGCTTGGGGACCAATTGTCTTAGATTTAACCATGAGCTTATCTTAGGCTCCCGTGATGACTGCACAAAAAGGCTTCAATAAGGTTTATTGTGCTTAATAAGTCTTTTGTGCTTACCTCATAGTTATTCCCAGATACACACACACACACACACACACACATACACACCCCTTTCAATAACCACTGTCTCATGAAAAAGACAAACTATTAAGCTAACCCAACAGATAACTACTGCATTTGGTACCTTGCTATCAAAATGATAGAGATGTGTTTTATTTTATTTTATTTTATTTTTGTTTTTTCTGTTGAGGCAGTCAAGGTTAAGTGACTTGGCCAGAGTCACACAGCTAGTGATAAGATGTGTCTTATTACTCAATCTCTGGGTCCAAGATTTGGTCGTCACTCGGAATTTGGCTTTGGGGGCTATTTCATTTACTTTATTATGGTCTTTACCTATACTGTTCTCATATTCCTGTTTACTCTGCATCAGTTCATAAGACCATCAAATCTTTCTATATTTCTTATGGCACAACAATATTCTGTCATATTCACAGACCTGTTTGTCTTGTCATTCCCTGATCAATGGACATTTATCTTTTCTAGCTTTTTACTACCACAAAAAGTGTTGCTATGAATATTTTGGTACATAGGAGGCCTTTCTTTCTGTTTTTCATAATTTTTTGTGATGTAATAATATTCTATTACTTTCATGCCCTAGGTCCCTTTGACACCAAATTGACAAAGATTGAAAATTATTGATTCACAGCTAGTTCATACCTCTGAGCTACATTCCCGGAGCATAAACTTTAAAAGGTACTCCTACAGACAAATTCAAGTGGCATGAAGGCAAGAAAGCACACAGGAGAAAAATGAAGTGAATGGGAAAGCTGCATAGAGAAACAGACTCAATTCCCTGCAAGGGGGGAGGGGCCTACAAATGCATGTAATTCCTCCAGGTACAATGTGTATTGAAGAACCAGTGCCATATGAAGAGAAGCACTCCGAGGATTTCTTAGATGAAGTTATGGATGAAGCACAAGAGTTTCTGGCCCAAGTAGGAGCTGGAACTGAGGATGAGCAAGGGTTCAGAGTCATGATGCAGTGGAGCAAACCTGGATCTCAAACCTCTCTGGTATTGTGAAAATTATACGGGCTGCCTAGATAGGTGGGGAGGCCAATTCCCCATCAATCCCAAGTGCTTTTTCCTCTTGGGGGAGAAAACCACTAAGAGCAGTGCTGTAAATCTGGAGGATGACATAAGACATAGATTCCTGCCTTCCTTCTTTCCTTCCTTTTTTCTTTACCATTTTTATTATGAACTTGACATGAACATTTCCAGAATAGAAAATGAGGACTGCGTTTGAAACCATGAATCTCTATTCCATATAGCTTGTGTTTTAAACTCATGTTTTGAATTTAATATGGTAGTTCAGAGAAAGTGAAAAATAGCATGTTTCAGTCTGTGTTCAATCAATCAGTTCTTTCTCTGGAGGTGGATAGTATGCTTCATCATTAGTCCTTTGGGGTTGTCTTGGATCACTGTATTCCTGAGAATAGCTAACTCATTCACAGTTCTTCATTGAACAATATTGTTTTTACTGTGTGTATAACATTCTGTGGGTTCTGTTCATGTAAGTCGTCCTCCTTGACATTTCTTATAGCACAATAATATTCCATTACGATCATATACCACAGCTTGTTTAGCCATTGCCCAGTTGATGTGCATCCCTTCTATTTCCAATTCTTAGCTACCACAAAAAGTGGTACAAATATTTTCATGCAAATTTTTCCCCCTTTTTTTGAATGTCTTTGGGATATACACCTAGCAGTGGTATTGCTGTGTCAAAGGGTATGCATAGTTTTATAGTCCTTTGGCCATAGTTCCAAACTGCTCTCAAAATGATGAGATCAGTTTATAATTCCACCAACAGTGCATTAGTGTCCCAATTTTCTCACATTCCCTCCAACATCCAATGTTTTCCTTTTTTGTCATATTAGCCACTCTAATAGGTATGAGATTGTACCTCAGCATTGTTTTAATTTGAATTTCTCTGATCAATAGTGATTTAGGGGACAGCAAGGTGGCACAGTGGATAGAGTACTGGCCCTGAAGTCAGGAGTACCTGTGTTCAAATCTGGCCTCAGACACATAACACTCACTAGCTGTGTGCCTCTGGGCAAGTCACTTAACCCCAATTGCCTCACTAAACAAATAAACAGGGTAAAAAAAAATAGTGATTTAGGGCATGTTTTCATATGACTTTGATTTCTTTGTCTGAAAATTGCCTGCTCTTATCCTTTGACCATTTATCAATTGGAGAATAACTTGTATTTTTATAAATCTGAGTCAGTTCTCTATATATTTGAAATGAGGCCTTTATCAAAGAAACTTGCTATAAAAATTTCCCCCAGTTTTCTGCCTTGGTTGTATTGGTTTTGTTTGTGCAAAAGCTTATTAATTTTACATACTCAAAATTATCTATTTTACATTTTGTAATGCTCTCTATATCTTCTTTGGCTCTAAATTCTTTCCTTATCCATAAATCTGTCAGATAAACTATTTCTTGCTCTCTTAATTTGCTTATGATGTTACCCTTTATGTATAAATCATGTACCCATTTTGATCTTATCTTGGTACACGGTGGGAGATATTGGTCTGTACCTAGTTCTGCCATATTATTTTCTAGTTTTCCCAGCAGTTTTTGTCAAATAATGAGTTTTTGTTCTAAAAGCTTGGATCTTTGGGTTTATCATATACTAGATCACTATTGTCATTTACTACAACATAATTTGTACCTAATCTATTCTACTGATCCACCACTCTACTTCTTAGCCAGTACCAGATTATTTTGATAATTACCCCTTTATAATGCAGTTTGAAGTCTGATAAAGCTAGACCACTTTCTTTTGCATTTTTTTCATTGATTCCCTTGATATCCTTGATATTTTGTTCTTCCAAATGAATTTTGTTATTATTTTTTTCTAGCTTTATAAAATAATTTTTGATAGTTTGATTGGTATGGCACTGAACAAATAGATTACTTTAGGTAGAATTTTTATTATATTGGAGTAGCCTACCCATGAGCAATTAATATTTTTCCAATTATTTAGATCTGACTTTATTTATGTGAAAAGTGCTTTGTAACTGTGTTCATATAGTTCCTGGTTTTGTCTTGGCAGGTAGAGTCCTAAATATTTTGTATTGTCTAAGTTATTTTAAATGGAATTTCTCTTTCTATCTTTGCTACTGGACTTTGTTGGTAATATGTAGAAATGCTGATGATGTATATCAGTTTATTTTGTATCCTGCAACTTTGCTGAAGTTTTTAATAATTTCAAGTAGTTTTTTAGTTGCTTCTCTAGGATTTTCTAAGTATAACATCATATCACCTGCAAAGAATGTAGTTTTGTTTCTTCACTGACTATTCTAATTTCTTTTTCTTCTCTTATTGCTATAGTTAACATTTCAAGTACAATATTATTTAATAGAGGTGGTAATGGACATCCTTGCTTCATCCCTGATTGTATTGGGAAGGCTTCTAGCTTATCCCCATTACAGATAATGCTTGCTGATGGTTTCAGATAAATATTACTTATCATTTTAAGGTAAGCTTCATTTATTCCTATGCTCTCTAGTGTTTTTAATAGAACTGGGTACTGTGTTTTGTCAAAGGCCTTTTCTGTATCTATTGAGATAATCACATGATTTCTGTTGGTTTTGTCATTGATGTGGTCAATTCTGCCGATAATTTTCCTAATATTGAACCAGCTCTGCATTCCTGGTATAAATCCCACCTGGTTATAGTGTATGATCCTTGTGTAATTTACTGTAATCTCTTTGCCAGTATTTTATTTTAAAAATTTGCATTAATATTCATTAGAGAATTTGGTCTATAATTTTCTTCCTCTGTTTTGACTCTTCCTGGTTTGGGTATCAACACCATATTTGTGTCATAAAAAGGAATTTGGTAGGACTCCACCTATTTTTCCAAATAGTTTATATAGTATTGGGATTAATTGTTCTTTAAATGTTTGGTAGAATTCCTTTGTGAATCCATCTGGTCCTGGGGATTTTTTCTTAGGAAATTCATTGATGGTTTGTTCAATTTCTTTGTCTAAGATTGGGTTAAGTATTTTATTTCTTCTTCTATTAATCTGGGTAATTAATATTTTTGCAGATATTCATCCATTTCATTTAGATTGTCAAATTTATTGGCATATAATTGGGCAAAATAGCTTCTAACAATTGTCTTAATTTCCTCTTCATTTGTGTTGAATTCACCCGTTTCATTTTTGATACTAGTAATTTGGTTTTCTTTTGGTTTTCTTTTTTCCTTTTTTAAACCAATCTATTTTACTAGGTTTTTTTCCCCATAAAACCAGCTTCTAGTTTTATTTATTAGTTCAATGGTTTTCTTTACTTTCAATTTTATAAAATTCTCCTTTGATTTTCAGGATTTCCAATTTGGTGTTTAATTGGGGATTTTTAATTTGTTCTTTTTCTAGTTTTTTTAGTTGCATGTCCAGTTCATTGATCTGCTTTTCCCTCTATTTTATTGATGTAAGCAATTGGAGATATAAATTTTCCCCTAAGTATCACTTTGGCTGTATCCCATAAATCTTGGTATGCTGTCTCATTGTTTTCATTTTTTTAAATGAAATTATCTATTGTTTCTATGATTTTGTCCTTTCACTCACTTGTTTTTTAGGATTAGATTATTTAATTTCCAATTAATTTTTAATCTCTTCCCATTGTCCATTATTTAATGTAATTTTAATTGCATTATTATCAGAAAAGGATGCATTTATTATTTCTGTGTTTCTGCATTTGGTTGTGAGGTATTTATGCCCTAGTACATGGTCAGTTTTTGTGTAGGTGCCATGTACTATTGAGAAAAAGGTATATTCCTTTCTATTCCTACTCAATTTTCTTCAGAGATCTATCATATCTAATTTTTCCAGAATTTTGTTCATCTCCTTAATTTCTTTCTTGTTTATTTCTTGGTTAGATTTATCTAATTCTGAGAGGAGAAAATTGAGGACCCCACTCATATAGTTTTATTATCTATTTCCTCCTATAACTTGTTCAACTTCTCCTTCAAATGTTTAGATGCTATACCATAGTATTGATATGACTTCATTGTCTATGGTACCTTTAGCAAGAAATAATTTTCTTCTTTATTTCTCTTAATTAGATCTATTTTTGCTTTGTCTGAGATCACGATTGCTACCACTGCTTTCTTTGCTTCAGCTGAAGCATAACAGATTCTGCTCCAGGCCTTTACCTTTACCCTGCGTGTATCTCTCCACTTCAAATGTGTTTCTTGTATACGACATATTGTAGAATTCTAGTTTTTAATCCATTCTGTTATCTGCTTCCATTTTGGGGTGAGTTCATCCCATTCACATTTATAGTTATGATAACTAACTGTGTATTTTCTTCCATGCTATTTTTTTGCTTGTTTATCTTCCCCTCTCTTAACCCCTACCCTTTCCCTCCTCACAAGTGTTTTACTTCTGATCACTGCCTTCCTCAATATACTCTCCTTTTTATTAGTCTCCCCCCTCTCGCTTCTATTATCTCCATCCCTTTTTACTTCCTTATAGGGAAAGATAGATTTCCATATTGGCATAACACCACCAAGAAAACACATGTTCTTCACCAGTTAGCATCACATCATCCATACATGGTACCATTGGTTCTAGCAAATGGAGAAATATTGAATGCTGTGGATAAGTTCACTTACCTTGTCAGTGTACTTTCCAGGAATATACATAGATGGTGAAGTTGATGCATGCATTGCCAGAACTAGCTCAGTGTTTGGGAGGCTCCAAAGGAAAGTGTGGGAAAGAAGTATTAGATTGCCTAACAAACTGAAGGTCTACAGAGCCATTGTGCTAGCCTCATTGTTGTATGCCTGTGAAACCTGGAGAGTATACCAGTGCCATGCCGGGAAACTGTATCACTTCCATTTAAATTGAATTAGGAAGATTCTGAAGATTACCTGGCAAAATAAGGTACTGGGCACTGAGGTCTTTTCTTGAACTAAACTGCCAAGCATTCAAACTCTATTGCAGAGAGTACAACTCTGATGGGCTGGCCACATTATTCAAATGCCAGATGTATGTTTGCCTAAAAGACTATTTTATGGAGAACTCACACAAGTCAAGCACTGACGTGGAAGTCAGAAGTGATACAAGGACACTGTCAATGTCTATCTGAAGAACTTTGGAATCAATTGCATGACACGGGAGACACTGGTAAAGGAACACCCAGCATGGTGTGCTCTCATCAAAGAAGGCTCTGTGCTCTATGAGTGAAGCAGAATTGAAGTAGCTCAAAAGAAATGTGAGATGCACAAATTTAGAGACATCTCCACTCCAAATGTTCATGTATACTATTTGTGCCTTACCTGTGGTAAACCCTTCTGAGCTCATATTGGTCTGATCAGCCCCAGTCAGACACACTGTACCTTGACCCCAACGTAGTGATGTCATGTTGGTCTTCTTCAAGAACAAAGGACAACCAACATTTTGCCTATACTGCCTTCTAGAAGTGTATTTGTCATTTCAGTCTTTTTAGTTCCTTCAGGATATTTTTTCTCACGTTCTTTGACTGATCCACTGTGTTGGGCTCTTTTTATTCTTATTCATTTCTATGGTCTTTCTGTTCGTTTTCATTTGATGTCTTTCTCATGAGTGTTTTCTTTCTCTTCCTTTATTTTGTTATGCTTTTATTTTATTTGGCATTTTTGTTGCTAATTTGAGGTTATCCAGCAGAATTGGACTTAGTCACAATAACTTACTCAGCCAACTTGACAGGACATTTCCTTTTAGTTTTAAAGGGAGACATGAGACATTGGAGCCAGGAGGTGAACAGCTGTGGATAGTTAAAAGAAGAGGCAGTCTCTGGTCTGAACAGTGACAGGTACTCAAAATTAGGGGATGGGGAATAAAAATAGAAACACCTAGAATGGTATCAGGAATGGAACCAAGGGGCAGCTAGATGGCGCAGTGGTTAGAGCACCGGCCCTGAAGTCAGGAGGACCTGAGTTCAAATTCGGAGTCAGACAAACACTTGACACTTACTAGCTGTGTGACCTGGGCAAGTCACTTAACCCCAATTGCCTAGAAAAAAAAAAAGAGGGAGGAATGGAACCAAGAAAATAATTGGATAATCATGCATAGCCATCATAGCAATTTCTTTGCCTTATATCATCTAGCCAGATTGGATCTCTTCTCCTAGATCAGAAGTTCTTAATCTGGAGTCTGTGAACTATTTATATCTCTATCTATCTATCTATCTATCTATCTATCTATCTATCTATCTATCTATCTATCTATCTATCTATCTATCTATGTGTGTATATATATATGTATATATATGTACATATATATACATATATATATGTACATATATATACACTTTTTTTTTTTTGGTGAGGCAATAGGGGTTAAGTGACTTGCCCAGGGTCACACAGCTAGTAAATACCAAATGTCTGAGGCCGAGTTTGAACTCAGGTCCTCCTGACTCCAAGGCCAGAGCTCTATCCACTGCACCACCTAGCTGTCTCCTTGAGCTATTTTTTAAAAAATGTTTTTGTAACTGTATTTCAATATAATTGGTTCTCTTTGTAATTCTATGTAATTTATCTTATGGTATTTGAAAACATTGTTCCAAGAAGTGGACCCTAGGGTTTAGAAGACTGACAAAGGAGTTTATGACATGCAAAAAATGTTAAGAATTCTTATGGGGGAGGAGGGGGAACAGAAAGATAGAAACTGCTAGAATGACTTCTGTAGCACACTTACTGTCTTGCTCATGACTGGTACATCCAAAAGGTATGTAGGATTTCCTTGACCTAGATTGGTGCATCTGGAACATGCTTCAGCTCCGTTTGACCTCCTGAATATAAAATATTGCTACCCTTATGATTGTGGCCACTGGAATTTAGCCTATGTTTTGCAGAAGGACTGGTATTCCTGGAATTAGTATGTGTGTTTGTCTTTCAGAGACCATTACAGACAGTTGAGAAATTTGGTGGCCAGAAAGACTGATTAGCACATATACTCTTGTATTATTTTTGCATGTGTTTACCACCACTTTGTCTATTTTCTATAAACCCTTTAAATAGATTGAAGGGGTCTGCTGCTGTTTTTTTTCTTTTTTTCCCCTTCCATCTTAACAAAAGTATTATTGACACCTTTTGTTTTTATATCAGTTATATAGTGATAATCTCTCCTTAAAACCCTTCCACACATTTCCCACTCCTATCTCACACACTAAATGAGGCCTTCCATACTAACAAAGAAAAACAGTAAAGCAAAAAAAAAAAGACAGTGACTGTGTCTAAATATATACAACATTCAATAATCAGATGAGGACTAACTTTCTATTCCATGAGAGCTAGACTTTGACCTAGATACTACTCCTAGCCCTTCATTATAATATGTAACATGATGGTGGAGCTAAATTCTTTATTGTTCTTGTTTCTTGTTGTACCATCTTTCCCCCTCATGTCTCCTCACCTCAGAATTCTAATTTATTGCTAAAGTAAAACAATTTATAAAATGATTCAGAAACTGGGAGAAATAGATTAAAAAAACTTTATCTTCTAATACTATGTTGAAAGTATATTTGTTCACTTAGTACACTGCAGTATAAACAAGGAGCCTCTAATTTGATGATTAACAATTTCATAAAATAATAGAGTCTTGTTTTTGTTTTTTTTTAATGGGGCAGTGGGGTTAAGTGACTTGCCCAGGGTCACACAGCTAGTAAGTGGTATGCGTCTGATGCTGGATTTGAACTCAGGTCCTCCTGATTCCAAGGCCAGGGCTCTATCCACTGCACCACCTAGCTGCCCCATGAATAATAGAATCTTAAAGATGGAAAAGATGCAGCAGGGTGCTGGAGCCAGCTCAGACCAGCCACAAAAAGCTGATTGTTAAAATTTCAGTATGAGCATTTACACTTAAGAAATTGGTGAACACAATTTAGGGCTTGATTTATTGTTCTGTTGATTGTTTAGGATTCAGAAAATGATGGAGAAATGATAATAATGCAGATTAAACCTAAAGATGTATCATAGGCACATTCTGCCCCACCCCACCAAAGTTGGTTATTAAACATTTACCATCATGACCTTAGAGATGATCCAATCCTTCTCACTCTTTTTAGATATAAGGAAACTGATGCCCAGAGAAGATTGTAGCTATCTAAAGTTTTGGGGTTTTTTTAGGCAATTGGGGTTAAGTGACTTGCCCAGGGTCACACAGCTAGTAAGTGTCAAGTGTTTGATCTGAGGCCACATTTGAACTCAGGTCCTCCTGATTTCAGGGCCAGTGCTCTATCCACTGTGCCACCTAGCTGCCCCTATCTAAAGTTTTATATCTACTAGTACATTCCATTAAGATAAATGAGTATAGAGTGTTTAAAAAATCTTAAGGCAGTTTTAAGCTAAGATTTTTGGAAACACTCATACATATTTGTGTGCACATCTGACATAGTCACTGCAGTAAGAAGCATGTCTGTATTTCCTACATGGGGATGAATTCGACATCACACTTTATTTTGAGGCAGCATCCTCAGGGATGGAAGAGAAACTTCCAGAAGGCAGACCATTAAAGATCAACTTCAGTCTGATGGGGCTTTTGTTTGTTTGCCTTAGAGTTGGGCAAATTCTTAGCAATAGCACCAGCATTTTAAATAACTTCTACTTCTGTGGCCCTTCAGTGTACCTTTTTTTTTCAGTTATTTGTTGTTTATTTAGTATTTAGGGTTAGTATGACACTTAAGGAATTGGTTGCATTGTGGTACTTATATAGATCTTATATAATATGGAAATTTACAACTATTGAGACACACACACACACACACACACAGGTAGACAAAATCAGGTCCTCTGGAAAGGTGGTATATGGGGCCATGCTGTAGAGCCCTAATGGAGGGGTACAAAGGTAATCAATGCATCAATAAAGTGTTACTACTATATGGTGTTTTGTATCCAGGAATGTTGTCTTCTGGACCTACGGGAACCTGCAGCACTTCCATACAAGGCAGGCAGTTATATACCCTGGGGTGCTGGATCTGCTTGATACCAGCTACTAAGACTGTACAAGTCATACTCAGCATCATACACAAACGACAACAGGGTTTAACAAAGAGTAGCCACACTGTACTATTCCCCATTTCTAACTTTAGGAAGGGACTAGAGTGTGTTCACAGGTTTTACTTTTCTGGTGTTCAGTCACTAATCAGAGGAAGGTTTTGACCTATTTGAAAAGCGCATCATAGCTAACCCCTGTCATGTTCTCTATGGTAAGATGGCAGCACATTAAAAGTCTTTAAAATTGCAGCTCTTTCTGGATTCCCCAAAGAGTGTCGGCACTCTTCTTTAAACAGCTTTCCTCTTCCGGATTCAGGTTTACCTTCACCACATCTGAAATGCCATTCTGCCCCAAGACACGCGGGACACTAAGGAAGACATCCTCATTAATTCCATATAGGCCCTTAATCATGGTGGAAATTGGATGCACTCTCTTAAGATTCTTCATAATGCTTTCTGCCAGATCTGCCACAGACAAACCAACGGCCCAGGAAGTATAGCCCTTCAGCTTGATCACCTCATAAGCACTGTCGACCACCTGTTTCTGAACTTGTTTCCAATTCTCTGAATCAGCATCAGTTCCCAAAGCAGGATAAAGATTCTTCAGAGAGACACCAGCAACATTCACACCACTCCACACAGTCTCCATGTTCCCCAAGGACCCATCCATGACAACTTGAAGAATGAACACCAAGTCTCTCCCCCCATTAGGTAACGGAAATGGGCAGAATCCAGATTGCAACCACTCCCAATAACCTGGTTCTTAGGAAAGCCACTTAGCTTCCAGGCCACATAGGTCAAAATATCCACTGGATTGGAAACAATCAGCAGTTGCAATTAGGGCTATATTTAACAATATTGGGAATGATGAATTTTAAGATATTCACATTGCGCTGGACCAAATTAAGACGACTTTCTCCCTCCTGTTGATGTGCCCCAGCTGTAACAACAACCAACTTGGAGTTTGCAGTCACGCTGTAGTCTTTGCCAGAAACAATCTTTGGCATTTTGAGAAAAAGGCTGCCATGTTGGAGATCCATCATCTCTCCCTTTAGTTTGTCTTCTATTACATCAGCTAGGGCAAGTTCATGAGCCAAATCCTTCATGAAGATACTGATGGCACATGCCATGCCAACTGCACCACCCCCAACAACAGTGGTCTTGTTATGGGGAACCTGGTCTTCCTTTAGGACATTCACAATCAGCTCGAAGTTGCCATTTTGCGGGAGATCGAGGTTGCTGGTCAGGATGCAAAAGTTCTAAGTTGGTTGTGAGACTGCTGTTCCCAGACTTGAGCCTACCTTTTTTTTTTTTGAGGGGAGAGTTATTCTGCCTCCCCTACCCATAGCTCAATGAGGAAAAGTTACTCAACCCTGCATTACAGAGACACCAGGCATTAGTTGTTTGCTTTGTACATAATTGAGAATGTGATTTCTAATAAAGTGCTCACTTTGGCAAAATTCTATTACAACATGACAAATTTTGGGGGGGTGGGTAGGCAATGGAGTTAAGTGACTTGCCCAGGGTCATACAGCTAGTAAGTATTATGTGTCTGAGGCCGGATTTGAACTCAGGTCCTCCTGAATCCACGGCTGGTGCTCCATCCACTGTGCCACATAGCTGCCCCCTACAATGTAACAATTTGAAAGGCCCATGGTGTTCAGCTAGCCAAAGAAATGACCCTGGACAATGTCTGTAAATCAGAGTTTGGCACTGGCTACACTGCTGAATCTTGTTATTATGAGATATTAGTTGTATCTTTCAGTTAATAATATCACCATGATTCAAGCAGCAATAAACTCAGGGTCAGGGACCTGGACTTCAATCCTAACTATACCACTTATAGGTGGCATACTAAGACATACCAAATATGCCAAATATAAATACAACCTTTGGCAAGCATCTGAACCTTGCTGGGCCTTTGTTCCTTTCTTTATAAAAGGAGAGAGGTAGACTAGATCAGGGTTCTGAAACCTTTTCCATGTCATGGATTCTTCTGGCTGTCTGGTGAAATCTATGGACCCCTTCTCAAAATAATGTTTCTAAATGGCATGAAATACATAGGATTGCAAAGGAAACCAGTTATATTGAAATACAGTTACCAGAACTTAAGAAATCCAAATTCATGGGAAATCAATCTACACACTCTCCTTGCGGATGCCAGGTCAAGAAGCCCTGGACTAGATAATCTTTAAAATTCCTTCCAGCTTTAAATCCTATGAAATATGATACAATTTTTAAAGAAAATCTTGTACTTTCAAGAAAATGTGCTGTTACATCCATCATCTTTCATCCTCTCAACAATTCAGCAAGATAGATAGGGTAGGTATTCTTTTCATTTTTCAGGCTGGGAAATTGGAAGTCAGAGAAGTTTAAAGAGACATAAAACTTGTTAGTGGTGGATTTGGGCTTGATTGTCCTTAATTTCCCCCTAAGCCTGTTTTAAACTAGTCCCCAAAAAGAACATTTGATAGATCTTTCTAGATTGTTGAGAATTGATTCTGGAGCAAATGAAGTAGAAAGGAACAGAAAATTCTTAAAGTTGTAATGGTCAAAAATATTGTTCACACTTTCCAGGTGTCAATTTATGAGGCACACTCAAAAATTAGGACCAAGATGGGTGGATGCATTTGAAAAACTTGGACCAGGATTGTTACATGGCTTGTGTGCTATTTGGGTTGTGCTGAAGCATGTCAAGAAAAGAACTTGCATGACATTTGCCCAAGAAGTGAGAGAGGGGCCACAATCACACCCCAGCCCTACAGAGCCCCATGGGAACTGATTTCATCTGGAAAACAAACTGTTTACTCCAAGATTTAGGTGTCATGGGGGTTTCTGAAGATTCAGCAGTGTAGCCAGTGCCAAACTCTGATTTACAGACACTGTCCAGGGTCATTTCTTTGGCTAGCTGAACACCACTCCCACTGTTCATTGGACTGTCTTTTCTAGGTGTAGGATTTTTTGGTGGAGGTAGATTTCTTCTTAAGAAAATGTTTGGCTTATCTTTACAGAGTTGCTTAACTTATTTGTTTTGGTTTTCAGTATAAGATGCTCATCTTTGGCTTATATACAGTACATATTTCTTACTTTTGTCATTTTTGAAAACTTTCTAACAGAGTTGTTAAAAAAAAGAATGAGCTCTGGAAAGCCACCTGGAACTAAGCCCAGAAAGCTACCAAACTGTACATACCCTTTGACCCAGATATAGCACTCAATACTTATACCTCAAAGAAATAAAAGAAGAGGAAAAGGATCTATAAGTATAAAAACATTTGTAGCAGCTGTTTTTTCATAGTAGTTAAAAATTCAATATTAAAGTGATATTTTCCTATTGGGAAATAGTTAAAGAAAGTATGATGTATAAATGTGATAGAACAGCACTATGCCATAAGAAATGATGAAATGGGCAATTTTGGAGGAAAATGAGAAAATCTCTAGGAACTGCTGCAGAACAAAGTGAGCTGATCTAGAACAATTTATACAATGATAAAAACAATATAGAGAAAAACTTGAAAGACTTTAGAACTCTGATCATTGAAATGCCAAACCACAGATCCAAAAGATGAAACTTCCCACTCAACTCTTGACACAGCGATGAGCTTAAAATGCAGAAAGGGGTGTACATTTTCACATAAGGTTAATGAGGGAATTTATTTTGCTGAATGACATAATTATATTAAGAGTTTTCTTTATCTTTTAAAAATTTCCTCAGTGTGTGCATGTGGGAGGGGGGAGGTGTAGAGGGACAGAATAATAAAGTTGTCTGTACTTGAAAAATAAAAATAAGAAGTTTTTTTTCTTAAAAGAGAGAGGCATTTTCTTTCTTTGGAAAAGTTTAGAAGCTGGGTGACCATCTGTACGGGATATTGTGTAGAGGATTACTTCATTGGGATGGGCAGTTGGATTAGGACATTCCTATAGTCCCTTCCAATTCTCAGATGCTATGGTTTAATGATCTTGTTTACTAGGGATGCAGAGAAAAATATTAATTGGACTGAAATGAGTGTGCTCTGAGGTCACACAAAGAGTCAATGGCCATAGCAGAAAGGGAAAGCTGGGCTATTGTTTCTAGCACTTTGGCCCTGTTAACCAAATGTTCCTTTTAAGGTTGGGCTTATTCAATACTGCTCCTAGAAAGAACCAAAAAGAGAGAACATTTAAAAAATTCAGCTCAATAAACCAATTATTAAGTACCTTAATTACTAAGAATCTAGTAGGTGCAGATGCAGAAGGGCAGCTAGGTGGCACAGTGGATAGAGTGCCAGACCTGAAGTCAGGAAGATTGTCACACAACTAGTAAGTGTGTGAGGCCAGATTTGAACTCAGGAAGCTGAGTCTTCCTGACTCCAAGCCTGGCACTCTATCCCTGCACCAGGGGGTAGTGAGGAAGACCTGAGTTCAACTCCGCCTCAGATACTTCCTACCCATGTGACCCTGGGCAAGTCACTCAACTCTGTTTGCCTCAGTTTCCTCATCTGTAAAATGAACTGGAGAAGGAAATGGTGAACCACTCCAGTATCTTTGCAAGAAAACCCCAAATGGGGTCATGAAGAGTTAGACATGACTGAAAAATAAGGAAGGTACAGGTATCTCGAGTAATGGTAGGCTGTTGGACTTGGAATCAGGAAGACCTGGATTTGAACCCTGCCTCTGACATTCATTAGCTGTGTGACTCTGGGAAAGCCACTACTACTTGAGCCTCAAGAAACTCTCTAGATTATAGGCCATAGATGGTGATAACCATGGAAGGCTTCTCTGTACTTAGTAAATGACAACCACAGATCCCTGATGTCCTGACGGATTGTGTGTGTAATGCACTACTAGTAATTGAGGAGACAAAAATGAAAAGTGACCAAGCCCTTACTCTTACATAGTCGATAGACAGGCTGTCACCCGAGCCCCTCTAGAAATAAGAGAAGGGAGGCAGGTGCTATATTGAAGGATATATTGGCATCAAAACCAAAAAGTGACTGAATTAGTACCTTTTTCAGCATATAACTAAGGATTCTACTATGCTGTGGTTCTAGCAGAAGCACAGAAGAGGAAAGTTCCAAAGTTGGGCCCTTTAATTTTTTTTATTATTGCATAAAACAGTTAAAGAACTTAGCCAGTAACCAAAACCTAGAAGACAGAATAATTCTGAAGAAAAGGGAACAGAGCAAGCCAAGAAGGAGAGGTGGGGTTAGTGCAAGTTACAACTGTTCAGGGACAAGTTTTGGTCTGCAAGGCAGCTCAGCCCTGGTTTTTCCATGACCTCTCACTCTTTGCAATGTGATGAAAACAATACTTCCCCACTCACCATTCCATCAGCTGTTGTCTTGTGTCTCCTCCCTTAAGAGGGAAAGAAAAATGTGTCTTCTAATCAGATATGGCTTGGAGCAAGATTATTAGAAGCAGAGATAAGTCATAACATTATGACAATACCAGGAACTATGCTTGGGAAGGTGGAATATGATATGAGGTGACCCAATTTTCACATTGGAATCAGGAAGCAGGTGATTTTCAGTGCTTGGAGGCAAAGGGTAGAAACTTTACCCAGTCCCTGCTTTGAAAAAGTTTACCTAATAAGGAAGAGAGCACAAATGAATGTACAGTATAATCAATATCACTAGGTACAGATAAGGATAAGATTAAAGAGTTAGGGACAGATTCAATTCAATTCAATAAACATTCACTAAGCACCTATTAAATATGCCAGGGATATGCTAAATACTAAGAATATAAAGGAAATTGTCTCTGCCTTCAAGGAGCTTGTAGCCTATGATATGGATGGTGGCGATGGTGTCATAAAGAAGATATAATATGTGCCTAGAAAATTAGATACAAAACATATACAATATATGCATAGTATTTCTGGGCAGAGGGCATTAGCAAGTAGCAGGTGGGATCAGGATAGGTTTTCTGTAGGAGGTATCACTTAAGCTGAGCTCTGAAAAAAGATAGGGATTCTGTAAGGCAGAGACAGCTTTTGCAAAGGCCTGTGAAGGGGATTGGGGAAGGGAAGGGGAGGGGAAAAGCATTTATAAAGTGACTAGTATGTGGCAGGTACTGTGCTAAGTGCCTTTTTTTTTTTAACAGATATTATCTCATTTGATACTCACAATAATCCTAGAAGGTAGGCACTAGTATGAGCTTCCATTTTACAGTTAAAGAAACTAGGCAAACAGAAGTTAAGTGACTTGCTCAGGGTTATGCAGTGTCTAAAGTGTCTAAAGCAGGATTTGAACTCAGATCTTCTTGACTCTAGACCCAGCACTCTATCCACTGTGCCACCGAAAGATTAGAGTTGCAGGCTACAAGTTAATCAGCTGGATAAAGACCAACTGCAAACCCACATGCAGTGGTGAACAATTTACTTGGGATAAAGGCGAAATTAAATTACTGACCTATAATAAACTTTACCTTTTTTTACATCTTAAAAAACAAAACAACTTTTGATGGGCAGGACTGTCCTTTTTCCTGCAATCACTTTTTTTAAAAAAAAATATGATTTGGCATGGAATTCATCATCATGAAATCACACATCATTTTGGACATTAAAGGTAACACTGATGAACAAGTTTTCTGTGCAGTTTAAATCAGGTGAGTTCCCAGGCTATTGAAGCATGTTTATCTCCATCTTTTAGACACACCTTTTGTGAGGTGTGACATGTAGCAACGTTGAATTGTACTTTTTTTTTTTGGCTAGGCAATGGGGTGAAGTGACTTGCCCAGGGTCACACAGCTAGTTAAGTGTTACGTGTCTGAGGTCAGATTTGAACTCAGGTCCTCCTGACTCCAGGGCCAGTGTTCTATCCACTGCACCATCTAGCTGCCCCACTGAATTGTACTTTCTCATATTCATTTTTGTAATTCTGGGACAATTTTGTTTCTGTGTATATCAATATCTTTCTCAGAATTCATCATTCTCTCAATGAGAGCAAGATTTGGAGAATGTAAAGTAAGTAAAGGACCTAAGTAAAGAACGTAAAGGAAGTAAGAATATCCCCAAAACATTTTTTGGGGGGAGGGTTAGAGGATGATGAAGATGCCCAGATTTTACAGTCTTACCTGGAGTTCTGATAATTGTTTTGAATGAAAGAAAAGGTTTCATGGGTAAAAATTAACTTTTCCTCCTAATCTTTATCACTCCAGACTTTGTATTGCCTTGCTCATGACAAGTGTGTTTTATTTGTAGAACTGATTAGCTGCTGGGTTTTTTTTTCCTGGTCTCAATGTTTTTCCAACTTCAAGAAGCCTGACAGAGTCAACCAGTCAGTTAATAAATATTTATTAAACTCCTACTGTGTACCAGGTACTATGATAAGGATACAAGAAAAGGCAAAAGATAGTCCCTCTTCTCATAGTCTGTTAGGGAGACAACATGCAAAATAACTTTGTACTAATAAGCTATATACAGGACATATTTGAAATAACCAATAGAAGGAAGGCACTAGAATGAAGGGTGTTTTGAAAAGGCTTCCTATAATAGAAGGTAGGATTTTAACTGGGATTTAAAGGAAGTGAGTAGGCAGAAATGAGAAGGGAACGCATTCCAGATGTGGGCAATAGCCAGTGAAAATGCCCCAACTCAAGAGATAGTGCCTTGTTTGAAGAAAAGCAAAGAGGCTGGTGGCAATGGATCACAAAAGTATGAAGCAGGTGTGAAGCATGAAAAGACTGGGAAAAAGGCGGGGGGGGGGGCAGGTTATGGAGGGATTTGAATGTTGAACAGAGGATTTTAAATCTAATCCTGCAAGTGATAAGGAGCCAGAGTTTAGCGGTGCAAGGAAGGACCATAGACTTATCTGCACTTTAAGAAAATCACTTTAGTGGTTGAGTGGACAATACTCTGGAGTGTATCACTTGAGACAGACTCACTAGCAGGAGACTGCAATACTCTGGACGCCAGGTGTAAGGTAATGAGGGCCTGCCTCAGGGCGGTGGCAGAGGAGAGAAGTGGGCAGGTGTGAGAGAGATCATAAAGGTAGAGATATCAGAAACAACTCTAACAGTTGCCAGACCCCTCTGCAGATCTTTGCTTTTGTTTGTTTGCTTTTGAGGGTAAGTTAGGATGCTTTGCAGCAATCCTCTGTCAATTCTTGGTGTTTTTTTTTTAAATTTCCTTCCCTCCCCCCCCTTTTTTTTGGTGAAGCAACGACGACGAGGAGGAGGAGGAGGCAGCCGTGGAGGTACTCCTGCTACAATATCTTTAAGAGTCATTGAAGAGCGGCTTCAAGAGCTACAATATTTCCCTGAAGTAATATCCATTTTAAAAACTACAGAATTAAATACACAAAGAGAGCATGGCACAACATCTAACATTTAACTGTCAGTGAACTAAGTAAAGATTAGGAATTCACTCAATCCAGTTTCATCGGTCAGATATTTGGAGGCAGCCCATTGTCAGTAGAAGCACACACATGACTATGATGACTGTTGCTATCATAAAATGTATCCACTGTGCCACCTAGCTGCCCAATAGCAAATGTGGATACAGTGCTGGGCCTGGAGTCAGGAAGACCTGAGTTCAAATGACCTCACTTAATAGCTTTGTGATCCTGGGCAAGTCGATTAATCCTGTTTGCCTCACTTTCCGCATCTGTAAAATGAACTGGAGAAGGAAATGGCAAACCACTCCAATATCTTTGCCAAGAAAATCTCCAAATGGGATCACAAAGAGTTTGAAACGACTAATGATGATATAATTTTCTCCTTCCTTGAGGAAACCTTGAATGCTGAATCAGCAGTGATTCAATTTCACACCAGTTCAGGCCCTTTCTGTCTTCTAGCTTCATAGTTAGACTTGTAGACCTAGGGCTTTGATTTTTCAGTATCGAGACTAGAAGGATGATGTCCCCAGCACTCCCTAGAGGTGGAGTTTCCTGCCAGAGAAATAAAGTGGTTACAAACTTATCCTGAGGCTGAGTCACAGCCTGAGTAAACAGGGTTTGAGGGCAAGGAGGTTTTTATTACTGGATGAGGCCCTCTAGGCTGAAAAAGTTTCAAGCTAAAGTCTGCAAAAGAATCTTTTTGCCTAGGCCTGATCTTCTTGACAAGCAACCCAAATCAACAAACATCTATTAAAAGACAAACAAAAACTAAACCAAAACCCCCAAAATAAACAAGCAAAAACCCAACAATGACAACACTGGAATCATCTCTGGCCTCAGGGTATTTACAATGGGCACTCTAGCTCTGTACAAATAAGTGTATTTTGTCCTCCAGAACCCCAAAGTCCAAGCCCATGCTGACTGACCCCCAATCTAATCTAGTTGGTGTGTTACAGCCTCACTGTGAGGTTACTCTGAGAAAATTCTGAATATAGTTTTTGTCTGTCTAGGTCTAAACAGATGTGGCTCACCAGTTCTCTTATACAAGTACTCAACACAACAAATGCAATTCACAGATGGCCACACATGCTGTGGTTGCTGGTGATCCTCTTCCTCCTCTTCCTTCTCCTTCTTCTTCCTCCTCTTCTTGTTTCTATTTCTTTCTTTTTCTCTGTCTCCTTTATTGCAGAGTCCTAGAGTTCTTTAGACTCAGTTCCACCCTGTTTGTAGTCCGTCTCAGAAGGGAAACACATTTAGGGCTGTTAGACAATACCCTGATATTTCAGGAAGTACTTCTTTCATGAAGGCTCAGTTTCCCCAGAAAGAAAATGCATTTGGGGCTGCTAGACAGGTAGCCCCCTAACCATTAGATTTGTACTGTCTGAATTATTCTCTGACTGTGGAGTGGAAAATCTAAATCCATTGTTCTTCAATATCCTGGCTTTACTTAAGTGCCTTATTGACACAACTTCCTGCACAGGGTGAGGGTGGAGCTGGAGGAAGTGCACAACCTTCTCTTTCTAAGAGGCATACCCCTTAGGACGTTCCCCTTTCTTGAGAGGCCAGATTTCCAACTTGTTGAATGCGGGGATACTCAAAAGAACCTCAGGGAAACTCCCCATTCTTTGGCTGGGAGACTAGATTACTAGATTTTTGAACTTTGGGCTTCTAGAGGGGTAACTCTCAGAAAATCTCCCAGAAAAGTGGGATTCAGGAATTTGAACTGTTCAGCAGCTCTCACTTAGGGTCCTGTGGATGGTCCACCTCTGTCACGTGCCTTTCCAAAGTTGATGTTATCCTAATTTTGTCTTCCCAACAGGTATGTGATAGGAGGTCAGAAGAGGAGTTTTTCACCCCCATTTTACAGATGAGTAAGCTGAGGTCCAGAGGGCAGGAGGATGATGTATATTTAACTACCTTACATTTACTTTGTATTTATTCCATATCTGTACATGCTGCTTTATGTAAGCCCCTTGAGAGTAGTGATGGTTTCAGCCTTTGCCTTTGTATTTCCAGTTCACTTAATAAATGCTTGTTGATTGAGTGACAAAAAACAAAAAAAACCCCAGAGTTGATGTTAAGTGGTTCTGGGAAGTAGGAGAGCCCTCTCTTCCTTAATAGGCTACACTTTCCCTCTCCAGAAGAAAGGTGGAAAAAGGAAGAAGGTGAAAAGAGCCAGGAAGATGATTTAATTCCCTTTTATGTCATTGAAGATGAGTGGCTTCCTCCAAAATAACCCATCCCAAGATAGTGGGATCTAACCAGTTTATCTCAGGAGCAGGCCCAATCAGTGAATTCAACCTTTGGAGGCACCGAATAGCAGCTCCAAAGCAAGGAATTCATATGGGGACAACTATAGTCACTGAGACTTAATTAGTCATTCTTGGTCCTCTCAAAAAGATGCCAATGGCCTTACTCCTATTCTTTTTTTTTTTAGTTTTTTTTTCCTTTAGGCAATTGGGGTTAAGTGACTTGCCTAGGGTCACACAGCTAGTTAAGTGTCAAGTGTTTGGTCTGAGGCTGGATTTGAACTCAGGTCCTCCTGACTTCAGGGCCGGTGCTCTATCCACTGTGCCACCTAGCTGCCCCACTCCTATTCTTTATAGGGAAATTCAATCCAATTCCAAAAGCAAATTTGTTATTGTTCCAACATGTCTGACTCTTTGTAACACTATTTGTTTTGTTTGTTTGGCAAAGATACTGGTTTGCCATTTACTTCTCTAGCTCATTTTACAGGTGAGGAAACTGAGGCAAACAGGGTTAAGGGACTTGCCCAGGGTCACATAGCTAGTAAGTGTCTGAGGCCAGATTTGAACTCAGGAAGATGGGTCTTCCTGATTTCAGGCTCAGCACTCTATCCACTGTGCCATCTAGCTTCCTATTTTGTCTTGAGATTCTTTAAACCCCTAGTATTTATTGTAGGAAGAGGTTTCTTCCTTCCTTCCTTCCTTCCTTCCTTCCTTCCTTCCTTCCTTCCTTCCTTCCTTCCCAGTTTGCTAATGTCTATATCTTCAGATCTTCAATTAACACTTTTTTGGGGGGGTGAGGCAATTGGGGTTAAGTGACTTACCCAGAGTCACACAACTAGTGACTGTTATGTATATGAGGTTGGATTTGAACTCAGGTCCTCCTGACTCCAGTGCTAGTGTTCTATCTACTGTGCCACCTAGCTGCCCAATTAGCTCTTTTCAAGAGTCAGGCTTTGCCATTCCTTGCTCTGGGTCCAAGGGAGGTGTGGCATACTTGCGCAATTTTTAAAATAATACTGCTCCCTCCCCTTCCAGGGAAGAAGTGGATATGGAGAAGGGTTTCCTTAGAAGGATAATGCTGATAGATACCAATCCTTTCATCATTCTAGCTACCTCACTTTTGGGGAAATCAGACCAGCCATCAGCCCTTCAGGGTGGGAACATTTCTCCCAAGAAATGCCACTCAATTTTAGTATCTAATCCCCACAAAAATGGTTGGAACAAATCCAGTACCAGTCAGCTGTATGCCAAGGAGTGGCTGTGGTAAAGAAAAATGATAGAGAATGTTGCTCTAAAACAAGGTGGGGTAGAGAGATTTAAATGGGAAGAAGGGGACCTAAGGGCCCCTAGGACCATCCACTTCACCTCTTGGATTTCTGGGCCTTCTGTAATTTCTGTGTTGTTCCCCCATTAGAGTGTGAGCTCCTTGAGAGCAGGAATTGTCCAACTTTTTCTGTTTGCATTTCAGCACTTAGCACAGAGTTTGGCACATATTAAGTGCTTAATAATGATTGACTGATTGATTTATTCAAGGGATAGACTGGTTCAGCTGATTTTTCTGCCAAATTCCTTGGTGAGTGTTAAGGGTTATATAATAATATTAATAACCACCATTTCTATGGTGCTTTAAGGTGCAAAGTGCTTTCCATGTGTTAATTCATTTGATCCTTCCAACAACTCTGTGAGGTAGGTGCTATTATTTTCCCCTTGCAGATGAAGAAACTGAGGCACAGAGAGATTAAAAGACTTGCTAAAGGTCACAGTGCAAGTGAGAATCTGAGGCAGGGGGATGCCCATCAATTGGAGAATGTCTGAATAAGCTGCGGTATATGATGGTGATGGAACATTATTGTGCTATAAGAAATGAGGCAGCTAGATGGTGCAGTGGATAGTATATCAGCTCTGAATTCAAATCTGGCCTCAAACACTTGACACTTACTAGCTATGTGACCCTAGCCAAGTCACTTCACCCCATTGCCTCATAAAAAAGAAAGAAAGGAAGGAAGGAAGGAAGGAAGGAAGGAAGGAAGGAAGGAAGGAAGGAAGGAAGGAAGGAAGGAAGGAAGGAAAGAAGGAAGGAAGGAAGGAAGGAAGGAAGGAAGAAAGAAAGAAAGAAAGAAAGAAAGAAAGAAAGAAAGAAAGAAAGAAAGAAAGAAAGAAAGAAAGAAAGAAAGAAAGAAAGAAAGAAGAAAGAAAAGAAAGAAAGAAATGATGAGAAGGATGCTTTCAGAAAAAAACCTGGAAAGACTTACATGAACTAACGCAGGATGAAGTGAGCAGAACCAGGAGAACAGTGTACACAGTAACAGTAATACTGTACGATGATCAGCTGTGAATGACTTTGCTATTCTCAGCAATACAAAGATCCAAGACAATTCCAAAGGATTCATGATGAAAAATGCTATACACTTCCAGAGAAAGAACTGATAGAGTCTGAATGCAGATTAAAGCATATTATTTTTTACTTTATTTTTTAATGTTGTTTTGTTGTTGTTCATTCTGTGGTTTCTTTCACAACATGACTAATGGAAATATGTTTATCATGACTGCACATGTATAACCTCTACCAAATTGCTTGCCTTCTCAGTAAGAGGTGAGGAGAGGGAAGGAGAGAGGGAGAATTTAGAACTCAAAATTTTAAAAAATGAATGTTAAAAATTATTGGGGTTTTTTTTAACATGTAATTGAAAAAATATATAAAAATAAAGAGAAAGAAAGAGTCTGAGGCAGGGTTCAAACTGAGGTCTTCCTCATTCCAAGTTCTGCTCTCTGTCCGCTGCACCAACCAGCTGATCAATCAACTTCTGGGGAACAAGGGTTTGGAAAGTGCTGGATACAGTTTGTCTGATCTCCAGGAGGACTCCCAAAGGAAGGGGTGGTGATCTCAAGAGTTCTGGATTATAGAATCAGTGGCAGAGAAGGAAGGATGAAATTATAGCTTGTTTAGAGACAAACTTCAGGCAAGAGCTCTCTAAATTAAATTACAGATTCCATCTTCATCATTGTCATTACCATTGTGGTTCCATGATCAACCCCTGTAGACAACATGGGAATATGGTAGCAACTATAGGCCACAGGAATATTTGTGAATATGGCATCCTCTCTGCAAGAGATCAATGCATTCGTAAAGATAGAAGGTATCTCCTGTGACTTTAGATGGGGATATGAAACCGTAACTGGGACAAGACTATAGTAGTGGTCTGTCACAGAGATTCCCAAAATGGGCAATACCACCCCCTGGGGGGTGCTGGAATGATTGGGGGGAGGCAGTAGTAGCCTTGGGTGCAATTGGGGGCATTGAATAAAAATAAGGGAGTGGTAGGAAGCATAAGGAAATAAGAGAAGATAAGAAAATTTTGAAAAACAGTTCTTCATACATGTTTCATCTGTTGTTCAAAAGAGTTAAAGTCATAGTGATCACATTATTTTCCAAATAAACACACAAAATGCAAGTTATAACTGATTGGTGGTCAAGTCTGCTAACAAGTCTTAACAAGCAAGTGTTGGCAGGTGAGCATGTAGCACATTGTCAGGAAGTCCAGCATTCATCAACAGAAATATGTGCATGTAATAACTTGTTTGTAATTTGACACTATGCAGTTACATGATGTAATATTGCATCATCAAAATTTCAATGCAGGAAAAACCCCCCACAAATTTACAATAAATTATTAAATTTAAGATGCATAATTTTTTTAAATTACTTTTTTGAAATGATGCAAATTTCAAAAAAACATTAAAGGGTTAAAGAAAGTAGATTTCCCAGTTTTTTTTGAAGGGGGGGTAGGCCAAATAAGTTTCAGAACCTCTGGATAATAAGTTGACCACTCATGGATAAGACCAAAGGGTGTAGTGTAGTGAGTTTTCGTCTGGTCCTGCTGAGACACCCATCATGTCCCAGTTCTTTACATACAATAAAGATAAGGAAGTACCCCTAGAGTTACAGCACAGTTAAGAATTAACCATGTGAAAAACAAAATTGTAAAAGGTGGGAGGGGTGAGTTGGTAACTGTTTTAAGAATTACCTAAATGACCCACAGACTGACTTGGCATTAAGCATTTTAAATATAGAAGCAATTGCATAGAGAAGATTATTGCTCTTCTGATCCCTTGGCCTGTTATTCTTGGGACACAGAATGAACTTCTGTGAAGAAGAGAGAGGAAAGGGACTGACACCACATCTGACTGCAACTACTATTGGGTCTAATTTGTTATCCTTTATCCTTAATCAATAATGCTCTTGTATCCTTTAATGATGTTAGGAATGGCATAATTACAACTATTATGGTCTAAAAATGCACACACTTTTCTGGAACCCAAACTTGAGTTCTCTCAAGTCTAATTCAATATCAATTAAAAAACAATTAAAAGGAAAGTAAATACAAAATCATTTCAGTGGGGTGTGAAGGTGAAGAGCACCAACAGTTTGGGTACTAAGGAAAAAAGTCTTAGGTAGGAGGTAGAACTTGCATTGAACCATAAAGAGAGCCAGGGGTCCCCAGGGGTGAGACAGCTCACAAGAATTCAAAGGTATATGATAATAGGATGAGATCAGGGAATAATTAAGAATTCAGTTTGACTGAGCCATACAGTCTCAATGAATAATGTGAAATAAGGCTGGATCATAGGGTCATAGATTTAGTTTTAGAAGGGACTTACTTTATAGGCCATTTAATCCAAGCCCCTCATTTTATAGATGAAGAAACTGAGGCTCAGAGCGATTTACCCAAAATCACCTAGCTAACAAGTTTCAGAGGTGGGATTTGAACTCAGTTCTGACTTTAAGTAGGTCACCACACTATGTTGGAAAAGTAGTCATTGGGAAGGTGTGTTGGAGCCAGATTATGGAGAGCCTTATATGCCAAACTAAGAGTTATCACTTATGGACCAGGACCCTTCTAGGGCCCCCTTAGGCTCACAAAGACTAGGTTTAATCCTTCAGGCTTAACCTCAAAATATAAGTTTCTCTCATACTCCTCACCTGGAGTACGCTAGGAAAATCTTCAAATATATTCATTTCTATGTTTCCCCAAATGTTAGTAACAGGGTCTTCAACTTCTATGAGACAGTGAGGATGTGATATGGGTATTATGTATAAGTCTTTATTTCATCCAACAAAGATGTACTCAAAAGAATTTGTAATCTCATTGATTTGAGAATTTCCTCCAAAAATGCAGAATATGACCCGTCCTTGACTATGATCATGTACAAATCTTGTATAACTCCATCAAAAGTTTGCTGGAGGAGAGCCACCCAATTATATGCTGGCTTAATTGTATATAATTGTGCAAAATTGTTTCTAATCATTTATTTTATTTCTTGTTCATCTGTAGTGCATTCTTTTTATTTTTTGATCCTGGCAAATTGGTTTTCATCTTTCTTTAAAAAAAAATCAGACTAGCTACTGGTTTATCTAGTCTCCTTTTAAAAAAATATAGTTCCACAATTACAAAACACTTTTCACACAAATAAAGTCAGATCTAAATAATTGGAAAAACATCAATTGCTCATGGGTAGGCTGAGCTAATATAATAAAAATGACAATTCTACCTAAGCTAATTTACTTATTTAGTGCCATACCAATCAAACTACTAAAAAACTATTTTATAGAGCTAGAAAAAATAATAAGAAGATTCATTTGGAATAACAAAAGGTCCAGAATATCAAAGGAACTAATGAAAAGAAATGCAGGGGAAGGTGGCCTAGCTATCCCAGATCTTAAATTGTATTATAAAGCAGCAATCATCAAAACTACTTGGGACTGGCTAAGAAATAAGAGTAGTGGATCAGTGAAATAGGTTAGGTATGCAAGATACAGTAGTCAATGACTATACTAATCCACTATTTGATAAACCCAAAGACCCCAGCTTCTGGGATAAGAACTCACTGTTTGACAAAACTGCTGGGAAAATTGGAAAAGAGTATGGCAGAAACTAGGCATAGACCAAAATCTCACACCATATACCAAAATAAAGTCAAAATGGGTTCATGATTTAGATATAAAGGCTGATATTATAGGCAAACTGGGAGAGCAAGGAATAGTTTACCTGTCAGATTTATGGAGAACAGAAGAATTTATGACCAAACAGGAGACAGAGAACATTATGACATGCAAAATGGATAATTCTGATTACATTAAATTTTAAAGCTTTTGCACAAACAAAGCTGATGCAACCAAGATTAGGGGGGAAGAAGAAAACTGGAAAAGAATTTTTATAACCAGTGTCTCTGATAAGGGCCTCATTTCTAAAATATATAGAGAACTAAGTCAAATTTATAAGAATACAAGCCATTCCTCAATTGATAAATGGTCAAGGATATGAACAGGCAGTTCTCAGGTGAAGAAATTAAAGCCATCTATAGTCATATGAAAAAATGCTCTAAATCACTATTGATTAGAGAAATGCAAATTAAAACAACTCTGAGGTACCACATCACACCTATCAGATTGACAAACATGACAAAACAGGAAAATGATAAATGCTGGAAAAGATGTGGGAAAATTGGAACACTAATGCATTGTTAGTGGAGTTGTGAACTGATCCAACCATTTTGGAGAGCAATTTGGAGAGTGTACCCTTTGACCCAACAATAGCACTTCTAGAGCTGTACCCCAAAGAGAGTATTAAAAATGGGAAAAGGACCCACATGTACAAAAATATTTATAGCAGCTCTTTATGTGGTGGCAAAGAATTGGAAATTGAAGGGATGCCCATTAGTTGAGGAATGGCTTAACAAGTTGTGGTATATGAATGTGATGGAATGCTATTGTACTATAAAAAATGATTAGCAGGTGGACTTCAGAAAAACCTGGAAAGACTTGTATGGACTGATGCTGAGTGAAGTGAGCAGACCAAGAGAAAGTTGTACACAGTAACAGCCATGTTGTGAGATGACTAACTGTGATAGAATTAGCCCTTCTCAGCAAGGATCTAAGACATTTCCAAGTCTCATGATAGAAAATGCTATCCACATCCAAAGAAAGAACTATGGAGTTTGAATGCAGATTGAAGCATACTATTTGCTATTCTTTTCTCTGTTTTGTTTTGTTTCTTCTTTCTTGTGGTTCCTCCTATTGGTTCTAATTCTTCTTTACAATAAGACTAATGTGAAAATATGTTTAATAGGAATGTATATGTAAAGCCTATATCAGATCGTGTGCTGTCTAAAGGAAGGAAAGGGGAAGAAAAATTTTGAACTCAAAAGCTTATGGAAGTGATTGTTGATAAATCAAAATAAATTAATAAAAAATTTTGAAAGGCCAAATAAAAAATACAAAAACTCAGTTCCTGGTTTTATCAAGTCAATATTTTTGTTTTGATTTTAACTTCATTAATATATTCTTTGACTTTCAATATTTATATTTTGGTATTTAGTTGTGTGTTTTTGGTCACTTTTCTAGGTTTTTTTAAAAAAAAAGTTGTGTGCCTAATTCATTAATCTGCTATTTTCTTTCTTTTGTTGTTGAAAGTGTTTAGAGACATGAAATTTCATCTTAATGATTTCTTTGTTAGCTTCCCCTAAATTTTAGTTTATTGTCTCATTTTCTTTGATGAGGTTATCGGTTTGGGGTTGGGTTTTGGTTTTTTTTGCATTTTCTGACCCATCAAATTCTTTGGTATTAAGCTATTTAGTCTCTAATTTTAATACTTCCTTCAAAGGACCTTTATTGAATAAAATCTTGATTGTGTTGTAGTCAGTAAATATGTGTTTAACATTTCTGCTTTTCTGCACTGTTTGTAAAGTTTTATGCCCTAATACTTGGTCAATTTGTGTAAATGTGGCATGTTCTGCTAAGAAATATGTATACTTTTTTCTATATCTATTCAGTAATCACTAGAGATCAATCATCTCTAAATTTTCTAAAATTCTATTTAGGTTTTTAACTTTTTTTATATTTTTGTTAGATTTGTCTAAGTCTGAAAGAGTTACATTTTGGTCTCCCACTATTATTGGTTTATTCTCTATTTTCCCTTTAAATCATTGAATTTTTCATTTGTGTATTTAAATGCTATGCATATAGATTTAGACACACATATGCACACACATACATATAAATATATACTGTGTACATATTAAGTATTATTAATTTGTTGTCTATGGTCCTTCTAATGTGGTTTCCATATTTATCTCTTAATCCAGTTTATTTTTACTGTTGCCTTGTGTGAGATTATGATTGTGCCTCCTTTTTTTTTTTTAAGTTTAGCCCCTTATTTTAACTGTATAAATTATTTGTGTTTCTAGTGTGATGGGTAAGCAACATATTATTAGATTCTGCTTCTGCTCTGTCTGATCCATTTTGTTATTCTCTTCCATTGCACGGCTGGATTCAGACCATTCACATTCTGCTCATGCTCAAAAACATTAACTTAGTTTCTTCTTCTGGAGGTCTTTCCCCCTCATAATCTCCTATCAATCACTTTCTGACTCCTTCATCTTTGATTGTGGTGAGAGAGGAGTAGGGGAGATCATGAATAGAAATTTTAAAAAACAGAGAAGAAAGGTAATATCATCAAGAGTAATGGAGTTAAATAAGCTCTTAAGAGTAAAAAAGAAAAGGAAGGGTGAAAGGAATACACTAAAGAAATAGGAGGAAGAAAGGGAGTGGACAGAATAATAAATGTTCTGTTGTTGACAATCCCTCTTATTCATCCCATCCCCATTCTGAATGTATTTCTACATTTCTACACCAAACTCACTCACTCTCACTCTCTCTCTCTCTCTCTCTCTCTCTCTCTCTCACTCACTCTCTCTCTCTCTCTCTCTCTCTCTCTCTCTCTCTCTCTCTCTTTCTCTTTCTCTCTCTCTCCCTCTCTCCTACCTCTCTTTGTTCAGATAAGAGTGAAGTTTAGTTTAGGTGATACTGAGTCCCACCATTCCTTCCTCTGTGTTTGTATAATCTTCTTGTGAACACTGATTATGTAAGATAGCAAGTTCCACCTACTTTTCCCCTCTTTACTCCCTAGCATATTCTATCCTTTCGTTTTCTTTTTTTCCTCTTAAGATCATCAAAATGTAACAAAATCAATCCAAGCTTGTTTAATTCCCTCTATTACTTTTGATGAGATCAAGGCTTTGAGGGGACATTTGTTTCTTCCTCTTTCTATTACAACATAAACATTTTATCCTTGTATAGTCCCTTCCAATGTATTTACTTTCTTTTCCCCCAGGGTTTATGCCAAGCACTGGTCTTTTCACTGTGAATGCTTGGAAATTCTCTGTTTCATTTCCTTCCCTGTAGGATTATAAATCAATTTTTTTTTCTGGGTGAATTATCCTGTTGTAAGTCTTTATCTTTTGCCTTTTAGAAACTCTCCTGCTGTTGTAATGGTAGCTGCTAAGTCTTCTGTGATCCTGATTGTGGCTCCTTGGTACTTAAACTCTTTATTTTTAACTGCTTGTTGTATTATTTCTTCAATCTGGAAGGTCTGGATTTTGCTCTGACACTCCTAATTGTTTTCATTTTATTTTCTCAGATGACCAGTGGATGCTTTTGGTTTTAACTTTATTCTATGGTTCTTGAATGTATAGGCAATTTTCTGATTTCTTGAAATATAGTTTCCAAACTTTTAGTTGTAGGGTTGTGGTTTTTGGGTAGTCTGATGATTCTTAGATTTTCTCTACTGACCTGTCTTCCCGGTTAGTTGATTTTGATCAGACATATTTTATATTTTCTTCTATTTTTCAGTCTTTTGATTTTTGTTTTCATATTTCTTGTGTGTCATTGATTTCTGTTAATTATCAAGAAGTCTGTTTTGCACCATCTGTACTAAGCTGCTTATTCTATTTTCAAGTATTTACTCTAGCACACCTGTCTTTTTTTTTCTAATTCTTTCTTCTGCACTTCTCATTTCATTTATAATATAATTTTTAAACTCTTGCTTCATATCTTCCAAGGCATTGATCATTTGGCCAAGCTATGTTTTTGCTTGAGGATTTCCATATATGTGCTGTAGAGTTATTCTCTTCTGGCTTTGTCTTGAGGTATTCCTGAATCCATAATATTTCTTTTTCATTGCTTTCCTTTTATTTATTCATTTTCAGCCTTATTTTCAATAGTAGGACTTTGTAACAGGGTTAGATTGCACACACTTCTTTATATTGGGGCTCTGCTTAGTCTTTATCTGTATTATCTAAGGTCCTGCCACTGTTTCCTCTAGTTTTTGAATTTTATGTTTTTTAGTGACCTTAGAGGTGGCTCAGGCCAGCTAAACTTCAGTGTCTCAAGCAGCCTGATCTACAGTATAATATGATTGCTGCCCTCCTGATCTAAATTTTGGCTTAGCGTCTAAACCAAAATTTTTGGTTTGATCTAAATGCTGGTTTAGAGTCTAGGTGACACAGTTTCAGGTTCAAACCTGGCTAAAGCTCTAGTGAAGAACTGTTGATTTCTACCACTGTTAGTGTGCTCAAAGTCTCTGCTAGTTCAGAGCAATGGAACTGAAGGCTTACTCCTGTTCTGCTTCCTAACCACTCCACGGCTACAGGTCCCAACCCGGGTCTGCATGTTAGAAGGATCTGTGGCCCCGTGCCAGGGTCAGAGTAACACAGTTGCAGGTTTGCTCCTGGTCCATGCTCCCTGCCCCTAGGGACATAGATTCCAGCCTCAGCCTCAACCCCAGCACGCATGCTGTGAGGTTTCTACAAGCACGTACTTGGTCAGACTTTGTGAAGCTCCTGTATAGTGGATGAGGTAGTGCTTAATCTTTTTCAGTCTGAATGCTGCTACCTCTGATTTCTGAATGTGATGGCTATGGCTGAGTCCTGCTCCCTGTAGGAATACCTGGCTTTTGGTTCAGTCTCCTGTTGTTCTGACTTAGGCTTTGACTTCATTCCCTTCTCCTAGTCCTTCCTACATAGTCCTGAACCAAGAGTTCACTCCATCCTTTGCCATGGCCCTGGTTTGCTGATTGGCTGGTAGCAGCTGTCCTTCAAGACCTTCAGTGCTTTGCCACCAAGGTGCTGACTGGACCTCTCTCCTGCTTTGGCACCAGCCTGGGCTCCCTGGGTGATATACCTGGGTCCTAGAATAGGCCTGTCTCCTGCCTGGGCACTGTAGCTTCTGCCTTCCCTGGCTTGTGTCTGCTTAGAGCTTCCATTGACTTCTGGCATCCCTCTTATGTAGTCCTAGACTGTATAAGAAGCTTCTACCCACTTTTTTCCTTTTGTTTTATTTATCATTGTTATTTCTGGTGCATTTTAAAGAATCTTACTAGAATGTTTGTGGAAAATTTCAGTCCCTATAGGTTCCATCATATTGCCATCTTTTTTTTTTAACAACTTATTTATTAATTTTAGTTTTCAACATTCACTTCCATAAAATTTTGGGTTTTAAATTTTCTCTCCCTCCCTCTCCTCTCCCCCCCTCCCCAGATGGCATGCAATCTGATATAGGCTCTACTTATACTTTCATATTAAGCATATTTTCCCATTAGTCATGATGTAAAGAACATTTAGAACTAATGGGAGGAATTACAAGAATGAATCAATAGAACAAAACAACGAAGGAAAAGGAGAGCAAATAGTATGCTTCCATCTGCATTCAGAGACCATAGCTCTCTCTCTGGGTGTGGGTAGCATTTTCCATCGTGGAGTTGTCTTAGATCCTTGCATTGCTCTAAGATGCAAGGATCATATTGCCATCTTAAGCAAAAGTCCTCCATTGCCATAGCTTGACCAGGGCCAAGTTAGATGCTTTTTCCAGAGATGGGGAACAGTACTAGCCAACCATTAATTAATTCAATAGACGATACCATCAAGAGAAGACTAATGTGGACTCAGCTACTCAGGCCCCATGACACCAAAACTATAGAAATACCTAAGGAAGGAGTAAAAGCTATGTTTGATGCCTTGGGAGCTGTCTAGCCATCAAAGTGAAGTACAACTGAGAGCCTGAGAGTTCCAGCACACAGCATGCCAGCAGAGTAGGTGAACCTCATTTTCTTAAATCCATTCTCCTTGCCTCAGTTGTCTGTAGATGACTGGCAGGAACAGAAGATGACTGATGAAGTATTGAGACAACTGATATAAGTGAAAAAACAAGGAAATAAAATTACAGGTCTCAAATTCCATTCTCTACTTTTGAGACAATGGCAGAAGTTGCAGCTGCACAAACCAGTGCCAAACAAGACTGTAACTGATCCCAATGTGATTCTAGGAAGCAGGTGGTACTACCCAGTACATATCATTCTATGACTATGAAAGCAGTATCTAATTACTTTGGATATATGGATCAAGAAAGAATACTAAATCAAATAAGAAACAGATTTTACTGGCCCTGCATAGCAGTAGAAGCTACAAAGAAGTGTGAAATGTGCTCAAATGTTCAAAGAAAAATGATACTAAATCATGCAGCACATTTGGAGAACTCCAAGCACTAACAACCATTTGGAACTTGTCTGCACTGGCTTTTTATCTCTAGAAAAAGATAGTAAAGACAGAAGTCATGCCTTAGTGATGACTGAACATTTCATCAGTTGTACCGGGCATACCCAACCAGGAACCAGAAAGCTTCCATGGTTGCTAAACTGTTGTGGGTAAAGTATTTCTTAATTCCAGGATCTACTCTGATCAAAGTACAGATTAGAGAATAAGTTACCTGAGGAAATGTCTGCTTTGAATGGTACCAGGAAATGAAGAATAACACTTTACCATCCCCAGGGAGAGCTTTAGTATTTCAATGACACTTTGAATGTGTTAGGTGTCCCAAGACATGAACAAAAGTCGGAGGAGAGTCAAAATGTGGTATTTCTAGCACACACGTGCAACTCTACTAAGAATAATGACACAGACTATCCACTATACTTATTGGTGTTTGGGCAAGAACTACTTCTATGACTACCTATTCACATGCTTTGGTGTCAGTAGATGGAGAACATGCAAGTGCTCACGCTCAGCTCATTTCTTGGCTGGGAGAGAAGTTGAAGAAAGCCTACCAACTAGCTATTGTATATATAAAACTCAGAGCAGTTTTGACAGAAACAAACCAAAGTAATTGTTGGTTGGTAATAATCAGATGTACTGGTACAGCTCTTTGTCAGCTTTATAAGAATAATAGAGAGTTCTTAGGCTTTCCTAAAGAATGTATTCAAAGATATAAAAGAAAACCTCTTAAGACTTATCAAAGTGAATGGCAATTAGCTACTTCTGGTGATTCATGTAGGCACAAATGATTTTGCCAGAAGGATTCTAAAAAGGATTGCTGACTTTTTAGTTTTGGCAAGAAACCTAAGACTATATGGGTACAGGTTGTATTTTCCTTACTGCTGTTCATTAAAGGTAAGGGATGAAGAGAAAAATTAATTTGAGAAGTGAATAGTAAGCCAAGACCATGGCTTAAAATATAGAGATGACAGATTCCTGGCTAGAAATAGAATATACCTAATAAAAGCTGATGGGGCAGCTAGGTGGTACAACAGATAGAGCACCAGGCCTGAGTTCAAATCCACCTCAGACACTTACTAGCTGTGTGACCCTTTGGCAAGTCACTTAATCCTGTTTGCCTCTGTTTCCTCATCTGTAAAATGGAGAAGCAAATGGCAAACCATTCCAGTGGTTCTTTGACAAGAAAACCCTAAATGGGGGTCACAAAGAGTCAGACGGGACTGAAAGAACTGAACAACAACAACAAAAACAGATGAGGTTGTATTTGTTTGGTATCTTGCAAATTTAATCAAAAGGGCTTCAGGGAGACCAAAAATCCTGGGTATATTCCCCAAGCTGGATACCATAGGGAACAACTACAGTGAAGGAAGAAAAAAAAATATTTGAAAAATCCAGTTGTTCACAAGGCACAAAATCCATGAGAGAAACTAGTAGTAAAACTCTGAGCCCCAAACATCTATGCACAAATACCCAAAGTTTAAGCAACAAACAAGAGTAACCAGAGGTCCTAAGGATAGGAGGCAAACTTGACTTTAAGGATATCACTGAGATTTGGGACCCATAACTAAATGATGACTCTGATTGGATATATTTTATTCACAAGAAACAGATAGAGTTGTGGACTATCTATCTATCTATCTACCTATTTTTTTCAAGGATCTGCATGTTTTAATCACAAATGTCCTTTGTATACAAAGATGACATTAATGGGATCACCATCAATAAGATATATTATTGAGCTGTTGACCCAGGTGTGGTACTGGGTCTGGTAACAGTCTATCCACAGTCTTACACCTGACTCCCTCTGTAAACTTAGCAAGCATTTTCCATATGATTGGACCAGGTTCAGGATGTAGTCTACAATCATGGACACTTTTTTACAGGACATATTCCCTTAAGAATGGCTGAGCCATGGCATACATATCATTTGGCTGTCTCTATCTTTCTCTATTTAGCATACACAGATCAACAGGATAGCTGCCTTCAACTGCATATAAGGAAAGGCTTAGAAATCAGTTTGTGTGTGACATAGTTGTTTTTTAAAAGTCAAAAGAGACAATGAAATTAATGATTGTATAGGCAGTCACATTCATTAGGATTATCATTATATATTAAGAAAGCATAATCACATGAGAAAATCCAGAAATCAGGGAAGGAGGAGGTCAGCGTAGGAACCTAGGGGACTCAGGGTGAGACCAAGAAGGGCCAACTATCCCACCAAAAAAAGCAGCCTGAGGAAGTGCCTGGTTCTGGCACAAAGCTTTAATTCAGAAACTAAAGGTGTAGAGATAAGTAAAACAAACATGAGCCTGACCAGTACAAAGAGCTACTGAGATCTTGAAAAAAAAAAAACAAAACAAAAATCCAGCCTAGAAGGAAAGAGTATGTCATAATTATAAGCAGAGACCTAAAGGGGAAAAAATGGATTTTCCATAAGGACTACAATAATACTTAGAAGAAACAAAGCAAAAGTAAGAAAAGAAAGCAAAAACTCTGGAGGAAAGAATTAGAAGGAAAATAAGAGAAAATGGTAAATCTTACCCTAATGATGGGGTACTGGCCCAAGCCAAGACCTTTGTCCCTTACCCCAAAAAGAATTTGGGTCCCATTTGTCTGCAGGCCCTAGGGCTTGGACTTTCCTTGAACTCTCTCACTTGGTCAAGGAAGTCTTTAGTGGTCACCTGAGGCTATAATCCTATCAAATAGCCTTTCACTATCACCTAAATCCAATCTCCCAATTAAGGTTACTTTTAACCTAGCCCAGTCCTTCACTGTCCATTACCTCCCCTTTGGGCCAGGCCACTTCCCACCCTTGATCCTATCTAGACCCTATTCTGGACCTCCCAGTCATTCCCATCAAGATCCTCCCTAGACCCCTCCTCCAGTCAGCCCAAACTACTTGGCCACTCCTAGATCCTTCCCACAGTCTTTCTGTATATAAGGGCCATCTGACCTCCATTAAGGTGCTCAGATTCTTATAATCTAGCCAATGCTGAGATTCTTTAAGAGTCTAGACAATGGCTGAGACTTGCTCAAGGCCACTTGTTAATATTGGTGGCACAGATGTTTAGGTTCCTTAAGAGTCTGGCCAATATAGCAGATCTTTAATAAACCTTGTCTTTAGCTGAAAGAAGGCATGGGTTGAATTCATTCGGGTAGGACCCACATGTAGTGATTTTGGGGTCCCAACACCCCTAAATCTCTAAACTTCAACATTCGTAACAAACTTCCTGAAAGCTTGAGTAAAAAAAAAACAACCAGAAATCAATGACTCAAGTATTAAAATAAAGTCCAAAGATTGAAAAATAGAAATTTAAAATATCTAATATCAAAAACTGGCTTGGAAAACATCAAAAAGACAATTTAAGAATCATTTGGCTCCCTGAAACCCATGATTTTTTTTAAAAGCCAGTACATATTTGCCCAGATCTATAAGAACCAGAGGACAAAACAAAGATAGAAAGAATTCACTGATCTTCAAGTTCTTGAAAGATTAAAGAATATCACAACAAAAATCCAGAGTTTTCAAGTCAAAGAAAAAATACTGTAAACATCTAGAAAGAAACGAGTTCAAATACCAAGGAACCACAATCGAGACCACTGAAGACATGGAAATTTCTACCTAAAATAAGAAGAGAACTTGGAATACATTATTACAAAAGGCAAGGAGAAATATACTTTTAGTGATATAGGGGACTTTTAAGCATTTCTGATGAAATTACCAGAGCTGAATAGAAACTGATATGCAAACATAAGAATTAAGAGAAGTCTAGAAAGTTAAAAGTTTATTTGAGTGATTAGAAAAGTGTAGTCCAAACATTCCAATAGGGAAAAAAGAAAAAAAGTTTCCCTTCTGAACCTTAACATCTTCAAAGAGTATTGATGGAATTAAATAGGTAAAACAGAGAACTTGCGAGTATATTGGTTCTGGTCTAAAAGTTTGAGAGGGGAAAGAAAAGGAAGAGTAAAAGTAATACTCTGATGTAGATAAGAGGAAGATGGGGAGGGAACTTCCTACTTTTCAAAATTGGAGGGTGTGAGAAGAAGAGTATACAATCATAGAAGAAGAGACCATTGGAGTGGGCATTAGATAAACATCATTATTATCTGAAATGGACTACAGACATATTGAGCCCATACAGAATTTGGTGTAGAAATACATCAATTGAACAAGAAAATAAGTGGGGAAGGCAGGGGGTATTAGGAGAGAGAATAATACCAGGGAGAGAATAGTCTCAAGCAGAATAAACTTCCTGATTCTGAAAGGGGATTAAAAGAAGATGAAAAGAAAAGAACTTGGATTTAAGGGGGTGGTGGTACCTTGTCTCTTACAGATTTAAAGAGCTTATCTCTTAAATAATTGTGGAATGACTGAGCAATTGAAAGAGTTGTTGTTATGAATATAATTGAATATTATTGTATCATAAGAAATGCCAAAAAAAGAGTATTGCAGAGAATCCTAGTAGTATAAACTAATATACAGTGAAGTGACCAGCACCAGGAGAAAGATTTATGCAAGGAAAATAATGTTGTACAGCAAAATTTAAAAGACTTAAAAATTCTGATTGATAAAATGACTATGTCTATATAGGAGCTATGATGAAGCATGTTATTCAGATAGACTCAAGGCAGGGAAAGAAACATGCATTTTTGTACATGACCACTATGTGGATTCATTTAATAATAATTGATTATGGTTATTTGTTACAAGTGTTTTTTTTTCTTTCTCATTTTTTTCCATTGGATTGGTTGAAGAGATGAAGATTATATTACAGATCTCCCCAAAAAGAACTATTGTAACATTTTTTTAAGACAAAGAAGAGAACAAATAGAAACTCAGAAGTAAGCACAGAGAGGTGAGACAGTTTAGAGAACATGTGGAATTTATTATATAATTTTAAAAAATAAAGTGTTATGAAATTAAGATCCAGTTTCACATACAATTCTTTTTGTGTTCTGTTGTATATATAGAAATGTTCTCTCTTTCTCTCTCTCTCTCATTTAAATTCAAAATTAAAAAAATAAATTTGATGAGGGAGGGAACATATTTCATCAGAGGGATAGAGTAATGTCATAGGAAAAGAAATGTCACCATTAAAAGCAGGAAGGTATTTCCAAAGGTTGAAATGAAGAAGGGTAGTCTATTCAAGGCACCAGGGACAAGGTAAACAAATACACTAAGAGTGAAGAGGGCAGGACAAGAACTGGAACAGAGAATAGTCTGCCACAAAGTAGTCAAATATGGTTAAAATGATAGGTGAAGAGGTATTGAGAAAGGTTGAAAATGTAGGTTAGCTTTAAATTATGGAGCACATTGAATGACAAGATTAATAGTTTATACTATATTCAGTTGGCCAAGGGGAGGAGCTAAAGATTTTGAATAATAGTAACAGCTCACATTTCTATAGTGCTTTCTTGTACACATTATTTGTACATATTGTTCGGATGTTTTCTCCCTTATTAAACTGTGTACTCCTTGAAAGCAGGGACTATTTTTTTTTTTTGCATTTCTTTGTATCCCCAGAGCTTAGCACAGTGCCTGCCACATAGAAGGTATTTAATAAATGTTTATGGACTGACTAAAATCACACCAGCAAGGTGATCAGAGATATTAGGAAGATTGCTAAGGCAGCAGTAATTAGAGAGAGGATAGAATGGTGGCAAGGAAGAGTACATAGGAGACTATTTATATAGTCTCTATGAAGACAGGTTCTAGCCTGAATTAAACTGGGTGTAGTGTGAGTAGAAAGGAGTGGGAAGACTATTGGGAAGATAGAATCAATAGGACTTGGATGAAAGATAAAGAGGAAAGAAGAGTCCAAGATGATTTTGAAAATTATAACTGGGAAGATTACTACAAACAGAGGAGATATGAGAAAGGGCAGAGGCAAATATTTGAGAAGAAAGTCAGTATTTCAGTATTGGACATGTGGAGTTTGAGGTGCCATCAATGTATCCAGGTGTGATTTGTGCAGAAATTAGTAGGTTACCAGGTCTTGGGAGATGCTCAAGGTGAAGACATATATGTCAATCAATATGCACATATTAAGTTACTACATATTAAGTGCCAAGCACTGTGCTATGTCTCAGATCCTTTCCTTCCCTGTAGGGAAATTGTTCTTAATTAAGTTATGTAATAGTCTTTGGACAGAGGGTATTGGTGGCTAGGTGGGAATCAGGAAAGACTTGTTCTTGAGCTGAGGTCAGTGAAGAGGCACAGAGGTTGTGCATGAGCTTTGAAGGGATCTTGGAGTTCTAAGAAGTAGAAGTGAAGAGGGAGTGCATTCTAGGCATTGGGTAAAGTCCCATTTAGATTTGGGAAGCTGATGAGATCAACAATGGAAAGAATGTAGAGAGAGGAGTTAAGGGCCAAGGACATTTCCTGCTCTTAGAACTTACAACGTAATTATGAAGATAAGGCAAACAAAAATAACAAAATACAATGAGGGAGAGAGTTCTATAAGAATGGTACAAGATCATAAGTACAATAAGATTTTAGAGAAGGGAGAAAATCTGGGATAAGAGAACATTAGATTGAGAAGGGATTTTTGAAGTTTCACTGAGTTTCCTAGGCAATCCAGGATTCACTTCTAAAACACCCCAGCAGGGTATTTTAGACAGGGCAACACATTTCATTAAAAAAAATACACACACACACACACACACACACACACACACACACGCATTTTGTAATCCTTAAGGCTCTATCTAGGATCATAAATTTAGAGTTGTAGTTTTAACATGTTAATGATGAGATGCCGATTCTCTGTAATTTGGAAAAACATTTAACAAAATTGAAGTCACCTGATTGGTAATGGGTTTGTTTTAAGTTTCAAACTGGTAAACTTTTGTATCAGTTATGTCAAGCAACTTTCCATAATTTGGCTACAGTTAAAACAATTTGGCTATCACTTATGAATATTGTAAGATTATTGTTTTGATGTGTAAACTTGCCAAAAGGTTTGTTTGGGTCATGGCTTTCTGAGAATTTGCAAGCATATAGAAATAATCTCTAACAATTGGCTTTTACACCAGGACAAATTTTAATTTGAGATGTAAATCCTGGAAAAGTTTTCCCTAAGCTGTGATTAGTGAAACTTGCTGTTTGAAGTAAAGCTCATGGGACCAAAAATGATTTTATTTTGAGTTGTCTGATGGATTATAATGATCCATCCATAATCAATAGCCAATAATCCACCATCTGAAGAGAAATGCCACAAGCTATTCAGAGAGAATGTGAAAAGCTGTGAGGACAATATTAGCCTCAGTCTGAGATAGGATCCTCCTGGCTCAGTTTCCCCATTGTGATCCTTTGAAAAGGAATGTTACCCAACCGGCTATTCCTGAGACTGGCTACAAGATGGATTTGATACTGCGTGGCTGGACAACTGTGAATTATCTGAATTCAAGCAGAGCTAAGGATGTTTTATCCTGAAATATTTGGGCCCTAAATCTTGTCCCTGCTTTATCCTTTTATGGCAGATTTCTATAATCAGAGCAAATAGTCAGTGAAAGATATAAGCACAATGCAAGTGTGTCTTGCCGGTTTGACTTGAATATGTAGTCATTCCATACCCCTAACAACTGAAATTAAATTAGAAACATCTTCAGTTTGGTTTGAGGAAAACTTCTACCCACAAAAATTTTACTTAAACTTTTGAGAAAGTAACAAGATCAGATAATCCTGCAGGTCAAATGTAAAATGATTTTAATGGAGTTCTTGCACTTTTACTTCTGCCTATATTTGGGCCCTGCAAATTTGCTTGCTAGATTTGTGTCTTCCAGAGTACAGACCATTCACCTACAGTTGGTAGCAAACAGTGGGTACCAGCCAATGTCCCCCCATTGTCCCCTGGATGCAGCCTGCACTCAGTTCCAGTCAACCTCCTCTTTGGGACTCCCTCAAGGCAGAGACAGCTCTATGCCCCTTGCCGGTAGGAAGCAGTATCAGAAGCCTAGACCTTCACCCCTCACCCCAAAAGAATTTGGGTCCCAGTTGTTTGAGGATAGAATGATGGGGATGGGATCTGAACCCCTAAAAGGAAAAGACCACGTCTTTGGGATCTGGATGGAAAAGCCCTGGACTTTCCCATGCTGCCCAGGACCCTGGTGTTCTCCTGGGCAATCAGCCCTTCCTAGTTAATTAACTGCCCTTTCATTGTCTGCACCTGGCTCCACCCTAGACCTCCACTCCTTGATCCTCTCTAGACCCCAGTCTCCCCGGCCACGTGGTCCAGGTCCTTGGCAGGCTACCTCAAGTCACCTCAACTTACTGGCCACTCCCATCCAGATCTTCCCTAGACCTCTCCTCATACTCACCTCAGACTCCTGGGCCACTCCTAGATCCCTCCCACGGTCTTTCTGTATATACGTCTCCATCTTGGATCTATCTTAGCCACCATTAAGGTACTCAGATTCTCAAAATCTAGCCAACAGTGCAAATTCACTAGGAATCTCACTCACTCCAATCAGTGTTCTGATAAACCTTGTCTTTGGCTGGAAAAAAAAAGTTATGAAGGTCTTTTTTAAAAAAGTTAAATTCTATTTTTTAGTGAACAAAAATAGATTTTTCTCTCCCTCCCACCTCCTCATCATTGAAAAAAAAATAAACAAAACCTTTGTAATAAATATGCATATTCAAGAAAAACAAATCCCCCAAATTAGTGGCATATGTATGTATGTATATGCATTCACACACATACAAAGTATATACATATATAATTATCTATACATACACTTATATATCTATATCTATACATACAACGTGTGTATACTGGACCCCTAAAAGAAAAAGACCATATATTTGAAAGCAACCCAGTTCCTAAATTTTCCCACATATTTTAGCAGGCCAGATCAGTGTCCTCTACTCAAGGCAACTGCCCACCCCAGACTACTTGCATATAAAACAATTCCTTAATCCTATCTAGATCACCTATTGTGCCTACTTGTTAGCTGCACCTGGCCCACCCCAGGCTACTTATCACTCTTTCTGTAATCCATCCAGACCCTTTCATTGCCTTTTTTGTATATAAGCATCAGTCTCATCTTCATCAACTTTCAGGTTCTACTATTGGTGTTACAATAAACCTTGTCATTTGACTGGAAGGTTTGAGTGTATGAATTCATTCCAGGCAGATACCACCCTGTACCCTGACATTTCAAGGTTCCCAACAATCCCAAACTGCATCAGGTAGCATGCTTCAATATCTCACTTCATATTTTACTGAGAAAATGGAGGCCATTGGCTGTCCACTCCCACTTTTCCATATTTCAAAACCCCTTGGTTTCATCTCTCATTCTCTTTGACTTTGTTCCAGTTCCTGATGATGAAGGTAGCTCTTCTCCTCAAGACCAACCCTTAATTACAAGCCCTCCTGTCTTCTCCAGCAGATTTCCTCCTCTCTCTCTTTCTCTTTCAATCTTTCAAAATGTTCAGTGACTCATTTTGTCCCCACATTGAACCTGAATCAAGGGGGTCCTGATATTAGAACCCCACCTCCAATGGGGGCCAGGGTATCACTGTTATAGAGATATAATTTCTCTTAGACTCCCACACTTGTAGGGAAAGGAACACTTCACGGTCATGCTCCTAGATAAGGTTGTATCATGGCTAGAACACCTTGCATGGCTCCATCTCCTGACAATTGGCTATGTCTTACAGCTGTTGTATTCTACCCACGGTTACCCTTTGAGATTCTCTGCTTCTGATGTGGTCATCTTCTGGAAGTGTCACGTACTGTGACTTCTATCTTAGTATTTTCTCTTTTGTGAGATGGCTCTGAGCTAACAATGCCTTGTGCACAAATCAACACATTTTCAATTCTTCCATACTTTACCAACATGGACAAGGGTTATTTGGGTGATTGTTAAAGACTTTTGTGCCAATTAATTTGCATTACAGAAAGGTTAAAGCCCTCACTCCTAGATGCAATAAGACCAGTAAACTATTTTCACCTCTTCTCTCCTCTAACCTGTCAGGATGAGTAAGTTCCTTTTGCTTCTTCTCTACTTCTGCATATGTCTACAATGCTCAGTAAATCTTTCTGAGGCTGGAGGTAAATGCATGTACTGCTTTTCTTTTGCCCTTTCAACTCCTGTCATATCCTCAGTAGCTAGTGTTCAAGCAAGGCAAATGTCTTGAAGCTTTCATAAGCCTCAAGGAAGCCCTTAGTAACACTGGAGGAGGAGGGGATAACTTGCTGATCAACATTCCTGCTGCCACAGGAAAAAAAAAAGTACCTATCCCTCATACACCTACATTTTGCAGGGCAAGAGGAAGAAGAACCAGATTAAAACAAAACAGAACAGAAAAAGGAAGAAAGAAGAAAGAAAAAGAGCAGGTAGTTGAGTAAGAAGAACACTATGAGAGTGAAGAGTTATGGAAGAGAGGAAAGAGTATCAATAAGGAGAGGCTAGGTCAATTAAATGTTTTGTTTTTAATCCAACCTGTGGTACATTACTAAAACTTGAGTTCATCTGGACCAAGTTCAATCTTGGAGATTTCTCAATAATTAATAATCTCTGTGGCTCATGTTTTCTCTTATCCAACTGGGTGTACTTCTAAGTATTATCTAGGCATTATCAATTCCTGGGCAGGTATGAACATGTCTTGGGTGGGTGTAATATAGGGTCATTCCCTTTTCTCCTTCCCCAGAGTGTGTCCACTCATTCATAGCAACTCATTCAGAATGCAACAAAATCAGTTTATTTTTATCTGGAGACAAAATGCATCATAAAAATGTTAGCAAGATTTAAGGGTAAGAAATGCCAGTTTACTCAGCCAGCTGAAGTAGGAGAAGGGGAGGGTAAACAGGGGATAAATTCAGCAGGTACTAGCAGCAGCAGAAATAACAAAATTCCGCTTCAGCAGATCACTTCTTACGCTAGTCAGTGAGCCAGACAAGAGTCCAACTACTAATGATTATATTCAGATTAGAGATGCTCTGCCCTTAACTTGTCATTGTCTGGCTGCTGGCACTGGTGTGCATCTGCATGTCTTATATACTCTCCTTTCCCCAGGGAGCTCCAAAGTTACTGTGCTTCATCCCCTCTACCATAGCTTCTATCTCCCATCACCCTTCAGTCCCTCCTTCCTTCTAAGAAAAAAAAACCCCTATATTTCCCATCATCCTCCTTGCTAATAAAGCACTACAACAGTCCAGAAAACTTTTGTTTCTGGTAGGCTCTTCCTCCTCTAAGCACCTGTAGAATTCCTCCAGAGATGCAGCGACATCTTGGGGCTGGGTCCGGCCCAGGCTAGGAAGGAATTTAGGATTGCCAGAGAGTCAGTGTCTCTCCTCAGACCTGCAGGGTCCATATGACTCACAGGACCAAAGAAGAGATCCGAGTGTGCTCCTTTACATTGTGTATCTGTGTATCACTGCCTATTCTTTTATCCTTCGATCTGGAATTCCCTTGCCCATCACTCTCTCTTTCCCCTTTAGTACTCTCTTGCCTTGTGGCTGCCTCCAAGGCTGTTCTCTCTTCAGTCTATTTATGGCTCCATGATGCCCTTGTCTCACTTTCTCTGAGGCTTGATGCTTCTATCCCTCTACGACACCACATCTGCCACTTCAATTCTTGCCGTCTATTTCCCCTTCCTCCAGAAAACATTGTACTTCTTACAAAGAGAGCCAGGACCAAGAGGCCATTAGATCAGGCAACACATTTTAACCCTTTTATTTTAATCAGGCTTTTGGTCCACTCAGTAAGCATACAAAAAGGCCCCTTGTGTGTAGCTGTGACTTGCTTATATCATTTAATGGTCCAGACCTATCACTCTTACCCGAGCTAGGGAAATTTCATTTTCATATAATGAAGGTAATCAACTGACACTGTTCCTCTCCCCAGCTCTCACAATCTGTGGGACCCCATGCCACTTCCAGGGGACTACTCATGAAGATACAGTGCTAAAGAACTTGGTGCTTTGAATTGGTGCAGAAATTGCTTGGTTCTGATGATGGTAACAGGGAGAGAGATATATCAAGGGAAATGGCCACTGAGCCAAGAAGAGCTCCCACTTGGTATACTTTAAAAAGAGAAACAACTTCTGCTCACTCTTTTCAGGCTTTCTGGCCGTTGTAGCATGGAATTCTCTTTGGAGCTTCCCCTAAGAATGGGGGAGGGGCTCCTTTCCCCTGCTCCCTCTCCTTGAAAATAATAACAGTAGCAGCTGCTTGCTCATGGCAACTGCCATACCTGCTTTCTTAGGCAAGCCTGAACTTGGGCCTTAGACCCCCGGACGCCCCCTTTGCCTTGACTAATTTTTTTTTGCTTAAGCATAGTTGAACAAATTCGAATAGAGATGGATGTTTCTTGGCCTAAGAGGAAGGTCTGTGAATTCAAATGGCTGGGGATTCCTAGATCCCTCAGTCAGTACTGGTTGCACCATGGAGATGTTTTCTGAAACTATGTCTTTCTCACAAAAAGTGACCATAAAGAGATGATAAACTCAAGCCCTGCCCTGGGTGGCTAGAAGACATGCATCTTGAGGGTGCTGTTCAGACAACACAGAAAAAAGGTGAAGGTGAAAAGCCTTTTCAAAGTCCTAATAAGTACCCCACAGTTTAATGTTTTAAGTATTTACCTCCTGGTATAGTATAATAGGAGTTATGGATTACTATGTCATATTTAAATCTTTGTCAGTGCATACTTTTTAGGGTTTTTTGTATTTTTCAACCACTATTTCTTTTGAGAGGAGGAAGTTAGTAGCTATTTTATACTTGATTTACATTGGACACTGAGCACTTTCTTAATCTTTTTTGCAGAGGACCTATACATGAGCTAAATTCAAGCTTTAGGTGATTCTTCTCAGGTTTCTGGGGTGGGAGTATAAAGAGCTAGACAGGCAAGAAAAGGCCTAACCTGACTCTTCAGAGGTCAGGCTATCTTATGTCCGAGCCCAGATCTACAAGCATGAGCCCAGAGTTGCTGAGGCTTTTTAGTGGGAAAGCGCAAGCAATCTAAAACCCTGGGCCAGCAGAGGGTCTCTTCTTATACTTGGTCTCGCCTCTCTCCAATCTACAGGACCTGAGGAGACTTCCGGCGGGTGATATGTGGGGCTCAGTGCTGAAAAACAGAGCTTCGGGAGACCACTGGAATTCCTTGGACCTTTTGACAGCAACAGAGGGAGAAGGACCCATCAAAATTATTGGCTGTCAGGTCTGGAAAAGCTACTCTCATTCAATAGGACTTAAAGGGACAGATAGCTTCCCCACTCACTCTTTCTTAACCGGGCTTAACTTTCTTTTTCTTTTTTTAAAATTAATTTATTTTCAGTTTTCAACATTCACTTTTATAAGATTTTGAGTTCTAAATTTTTTCCCCCTCCCTCTCTTCCCTTCTCCCCAAGATGACATGCAATCTGATATAGGTAATACATGTTCAATCATATTAAACATATTTCCACATTAGTCATGTTGTAAAGAAGAATCAGAACCAAAGGTAATAACCTCGAAAGAGAAAACAAAAACAAAAAAAAGAGAGAGAAAATAATATGCTTCAATCTGCATTCAGACTCCACAGTTCTTTCTCTGGATGTGGATAGCATTTTCCAACTTTAGTCTTTTGGAATTGTCTTAGATTGGGGCAGCTAGGTAGCACAGTGGATAGAGCACTGGCCCTGAAGTCAGGAGGACCTGAATTCAAATCTGGCCTCACACCAAACACTTGACACTTACTAGTTGTGTGACCCTGGGCAAGTCACTTAACCCCAATTGCCTAAAAAAAAAAAAAAGGAATTGTCTTAGATCATCATATTTCTGTGAGGAAATTTCTGAGAGGAGCTAAATTGATCGAAGTTGGTCATTGCACAATGTTGCTGTTACTGTGTACTTAACTTTCTTAACTGGGCTTCCTCTTTGAGTCAAGGTTGTCAGGTCACAGTACAAAATATATCCTTCACCTTTCACAAGATCCAGCAGTCTTTATATAAAATGGTGGGCAATTCCTTTTGCTAGAGTCTATTGACTCTATATTTAGCTTGGAGACGATGAGCCTATGATCAATCCAAAATTCTGTGCCATACCTTGCCTGTGTCACTCTCACATCCTGCCTGTCTCTTCTCCTTACAATGATGTATAGTGCTTGCTTTTAAGGTCCATCCATGAAGTTTTCCTGAAGTAAGATCATGAGACACAGAAGTCTTCAGTGGTAAACGACTGTTGCTATTGCTTTTTCTGACTTCATTCCTCCCAAGGATTCCCTGCCGTATCTGATAACCTGTGCCTACTCTGGGGTCAAAGTCACTCAGAATCACAAGCTTGACATCTTTCAACACATTGATGATAAGGGTCCCTAGGTCTTCATAGAATTTTTCTTTGACCTCCTCAGGGTTCATCATGGTGGGAGTATACGCACCAATGATGGTGGCATGGCACTTTCTTGCAAGTGGCAGTTGCATTATCATGAGCATTTTGGGAGGCATCCAAGCTTGATGAGTAGGTTAGAGTTGCTTGTAAAACCTATGCCAGCTTCATAGAGCTCCCTTTCACCGCAACCACTCCAGAAAATTGTGTATCCAGCTACAACTTCAGCAAGCTGACCTTCATTTGCCAGCCTTGCTTCACTCAGGGCTGCTATTTGGATGCAGTACCTGCTGAGTTGCAACAAAAGCTGTTCTTCTCTCAGGCCTACTGGATTTTGGGTTGTCTCACCGAACAAAAGTGGTGGCCCAAAGGCAAGAAGACTGTCAGGAGACTCTGTTAACGGATTAGAGCACTTAACCTCATGAGAACAGTTCTTTGCTGACCTGGAGGGAAAGCTGAATCAGCACACAGTTAGCAACAATGAAGCATAAAAGGAGTGGGCAGCATTCAGAGACTTGATGTACGGCACTGCATTTGCTCATCTGGGCCAGAACACTTGCAAACATCAGGATTGGTTTGATGAAAACGAAGGGAAAATTCAGAAGCTGCTAAATGAGAAATAAGAATTCTACAGGGAGCAGCTCGGTGGCACAGTGAGTAGAGCACTGGCCCTGGTGTCAGGAGGAACCGAGTTCAAATCTGCTCTCAGACCAGACACTTGACACTTATTACCTGTGTGACCCTGGGCAAGTCACTTAACCTTAATTGCCTCACAGAAGGAAAAAAAAAAGAATTCCACAGAGGATGGCTCATTTGTCTCCAAGAGGGCAACATTCAACTCCATCAAAAGTAAAGTACAAGTGAAGCTTAGAGAGATGCAGGATTCTTGGCTCAGTAAGAAGGCAGATGAGACTCAATTTTATGCTGATAGCAACAATCCACTTCTGTGATGCTCTGAAGACTATTTATGTGCCAAAGATCCCTGATGCATCACAACCACTCAGTGCTGATGGAGTCACACTGAAGGATATGATCCTGGGGAGACGGTCTGAACACATCCACAGTGTTTTCAACAGACTGTCATTAACCATTTCTGAAGTCATCGACCAGACCCCTTAGGTTGCTCTCCATGGCCAAACTTCCAAATGAAGAAGAGGTATTGAATGCCATTAGGCTCCTCTTAAGTGGCAAAGCACCTGGCACCAATTCCATCTCAGTAGAAATCTACAAGGCAGGAGGTCCACTGCTCATACAGAAGTTGACTGAAATTTTCTGAGGTATATGGCAAGAGAAAGTCATTCCCCATGAAATCAAGGATGCCTCCATTGTTGTTCTCTATAAAGGAAAAAAAAGCCTGTTCTGTGACAATCACAGGGACATCTCTCTCTTAGTTATGGCTGGCAAGACTCTTGCAGAATCCTCCTTAATCAGCTGATCACCTGGAAGATGGTCGTCTGCATCATGGGCAGGTGGCTTCAGAAAAGGTGAAGAACAGTCAATACAGTGTTTGCTGACCAGCAATTGCAGGAGAAATGCTAGGAGCAGAATAGAGGTCTGTACACAATATTTATTGATCTGACCAAGGCCTTTGATGCTGTCAGTCGTGACAGCTTGAGGAAGATCGTGGCAAAATATGGTTGCCTGGAGAAATTTATCAGTACTGTATAGCAGTTTCATGATGGCATGCTCTCATGAGCTCTGGATGAAGGGTGATGCTCTCACACTTTCCCAATTGCCAATGGAGTGAAGCAGGGCTGTGTGCTTGCTTCCATGCTTTTTAGCATGATGTTTTCCATGATGTTATCAGACACCTTCAATGAGGACAAAAATGGCATCAAGGTCAGCTACCACACTGATGGTAAACTATTTAACTTGAAAAGGCTGCAAATCAAAAGGACTGCAGATGGTTGTGCACTCACTGCAATCTCTGAGGCTGCAACGCAACAGAGTATGGATTGATTCTCTGCCACTTGTGATAATTTTGGCTTGACAATGAACACTAAGAAAACAGAGGTCCTACACCAGCCAGTGCTGTACCATCCATACATCGAACTATTGATTACAGTAAATGGAGAACTTTTGAATGCTATGGATAAGTTCACTTCTCTTGGCAGTATACTTTCCAGGGGTGTACACATTGATGATGAGGTTGATGCAGGTATTGCCAGAGCTAGCTCAACATTTGGGAGGTTCCAAAAGAAAGTGGGAGAGAAGAAGTAATAGGCCATATACAAAAAAGAAGTATGTGTAGACACACAGCCACTGTGCAGACTTTTTCCATCACTTCTCTCTACCTGCTCATCAGAAAGTCCAGTTACCTTTCCATTAGTGTCATTTGTCTTGCTAGGGCACCCTCCACTTTCTGGGGCTATTCTGTAGACAGGTAAGTTGTCTTTCAGCAAATCTGAAAGGGTTAGCTTTCTATCAGTCTGCTAAGTCATGTCTCTGAACACCTAGTTTTCTCAGCAGGATTCTGTCTTCTTGTTGGAAGTCTCAAGAACCCACTTAGCCATCATACCATCATTTATTTGAATCACAGCTCTTCTGACATGCCAAAATTATGGCTGATTGGTAGGGATCTATTAGCCTGTCTTAGACAAGAGATATACCGCATATACCAGCATAATCTTTATCCTTTGATACTCCAAAGCACAAATAGACAGCTAGATGTGGCTCTCTCATTCAAACATAAGCACTCATGACAAATATGGGACTTATTTCCTGGGGAAGATGTACAAATGTACTAGAAGTGCTGCATGTTTTCTCCATTGAGATTTTTATTCTGGTCTGAGTTCTCAACATATTCCAGTGTTAAAAAATGTTTCAAGCTTAATTAGTGTTTTTTGATACTTCAGTTCTTCATAGCATAAATCATGTCTCTGACTACTTTCTCCATCATCCATTGGAAAATGTAGGTATAACCTCTAAATGCCTTGAGGCAAGACCCAAAACAAAACAAAATAAAATAAAAACCATATTTAAAATATCAGAATGGAAAAATATAAACGAATAAGTGCAGAGATATTTAACATTATCATAAAATTACAAGAAAAGTGAATGAGACAAAATTCCCTCCAGCTAATATCAACAAAATCTGAGCCAGGGGTCAGCTCAAACTCAAAGCCATCACTAACAATCCCAAAGCACAGAATTTAATTTTTACAGTTGAGGCCCTCACATGTAATGTCATAAGGGATATATGGTGAGGTTGGTTCCCACTTCTAGCATTTAGGGTAGTTCTCAATCTTTTTTATGTCATGGACCCCTTTGGTAATCTGATGAAGTCTATGAACCCTATCTCAGAATAAAGTTTTAAAATGCATAAAATCAAATACACAGGATTACAAAGGAAACTATATTGAGATACTGTTATAAAAATATATTTTTTAACAAGTTCATGGACCTCAGTTTAAGAATCCCTATTTTAGGTAATCTGTTTTTTAAAGGGTGGTTCCACTGGTAACAAAGATAAAAGGGGTGGTAAGAAGGAGGAAGGTTGGATATAGGAGCTTCAACCATAAGTACAGGCTGATTTCCCTTGTAAGGTATCTAAGGAATTTGTGGAATTTAAGAAATGTTTCCTTTACTGCAGGAGGCTTAGTGGGTGGATATCTCATGGGTTTCACAGATTCCCCTTTCCTGGGTCTGGTGCTTCTCCTGCTCCCCTCAGGGGCTTATCTTCATTAGGTCTAGTCTAGGGGTTCTTAACCTGTGATGCATAAACTTACTTTAAAAAATATTTTGATAGCTCTCTTTCTATGCCTTCCTTTGCCACTCTATGTAGTTTATTTTATGCTTTTAAAAGCATTTTGAGAAGGGGTTCATAGGCTTCATCAGACTGTCAAAGGGTTTGATCCACGCCACTAAAAGGTAAAGAACCCCAGGATTTGGTATGTATATGTACAATTCTCCCTTTGCTTATAGACTCCCATTTATAGAAACTTGCCCTTGTCTAGGGGTCTGAATTCAACATATCTCTATTGTGTTTAGAATTTCCAGAGTCAGTGTCTGCCCTTCCCTCCCTTATACCTCAGTCTTGCTGAAGGAAAGATGTGTCCCAGATCCTTCTCCAGGCATCTAAAATCTCTTCTTAAATCTTTAACTTCTACTGTTTTTTTTATATAAAAAAAGTAGGTTCACAAATGATAGTGACAATGGTAGACAATTCAAGAACAAATGATTTTGTAAGGAAACAGATGCCTAAGCTGCGGTGGATGAGGAATAGGAGCAGCTTCTTATCTTAAGCTCAGCCCTCTCCCAAAGGGAGAAGAAATCATCTTCCAGCTCAATGGATATATTAGCTTTGAGTTAATCCTCTATAACAGGTAAGTAAAGGATAACACCAAGTTCCCTTCAGCTGTTCAGCCTTCTCACCAGTAATTTCTCAGCTGCTCATAAATTTCTTTTTAGCTGCTGATTCCCATTGTTTGCCACCAAAATTCAGAGGGTACCAGATGAAGGGATAGGAGAGCTGGTAGCCAGGGATTGGATATCCAATTTGATTCTGTCCATGATTTCTTTGGTGTAGTGAGGAACAAAAAAAAAATGATTGCTTGTCTTGGTTTCCATCTTTTCTCTCACAAAAACCTCCAAAAATAGACACAGAAATTGGTGTTTCGAACATGTTGCAAACTTTTAGATAGTGTCTGAATATCTTTTCTCCAGTCTAGGAGAAATTTTTATTTTTTATTTTATTTTTTATTTATATTTATTTTATGTTTATATTAACCCTATATTTATATTATAGGGTTATATTCATTCCTAGTCTAGAAATTTTGCAGCTCCTTGCAAAAATCATCTGGGGGTATATTTATAATCTATAATTATATATCGACACTTTAAAATAACAAGAATGGCTATTCTGGTCTATCAAACAATCATCCCACCATAGCATTGAAAACAAATGTGCATTAACAATAAATGCAATAAACATGCTATAGAATTATACACAGCATCAATTGACAGCAACTAAATGTCTACATTACATATATGCTATCAAATACCCCAAGAGTACAAGCAGATCCATGGTACCCAAGGAAATAATCATAAGCAGAAAAGAAAAAAACAAACTAATTAATTTTGACAGTATTAGCAGGCCTATAGGTCAAATGCAAGTGTGATCATTAGCATATATGCAAAAAAAAATGAGCAAAACCAAACCGTATATCACAAGGTATATCTACCATTGCCACTTTGGCTCAGGTATAGGACAGCTATTTATTTCCTCCATAAAAATGAAATACCGAAAACATAAAAAACTAAAAAGTGCATACTGACAAAGACATGTGACACAGTAACCTATAATTCTTTTGCTTTTATTATTTTTTGTTTTGTCTTTTAAAATGTTTTATTTCATTAAATATTTTCCCAATTACATGTAACAGATTGTTTTAACGTTTATTTTTTAAAAATTTGAGTTACAAATTCTCTCCTTTCCTCCCACCTCAGCCCCACCATTAAGAAAGTAAGCAATATGATATTGATTATACACGTGAAGTCATGCAAAACATATTTCTATATTAGCCATGTTGTAAAAGAAAACACATATACAAAAAAAAGAACAGGAAAAATGAAGTAAAAAAGCATTTTTCAATCTGCATTCAGATTTCATTAGTTCTCTCTCTGGAGGTGGATAGCATTTTTCATCATGGGACTTTTGGAATTGTCTTGGGTCATTGTCTTGATCAGAGTAAAGTTTTTCACAGAGTGACCTATGATTCTTATTATATTCTTATAGGAAGTTGAACTTTAAAACATTAAAATATAGAGTACTAATGTGACTGTTCCATAAACATTTCACATTCACCTTGGCTCTGCACTCTCTGAACAATTTCTTCAAAGTACATGTCTTCTGACCAGCCAGGCCAGGATTTGGACTTATCATCCCTTTGTTGTCATCACCTCCAAGAAGAAGGTTATAGAATGGACCTTCTGCAAGGCAATCAGTACTGACTGATTGATGCAGCTCCCACCATCTAGGAAGTATAAAGTTGCCTCCCAGGCTTGAAACATCCATTTTAGGATTATTTTTTCGTTCATCTATGCTTAGAGGAGAAAGAACCTCAAAACATAAAGCATGAAGTAGCCAGAGACCTAAGGCCCAGACTTGGGCTTGCCTAGGAAGAAAATACCCTAACTGCTTTGTTTGAAGAGCTGTGAGTGCTATCACTCTCAGGAGAAGGGAGAGGAGCCTATGTAGGACCTGCTTTGAAGAAGAGGAGGGTGGACGTTGTCTTGCTTTAAAGTGTACCAAGCAGGTAGCTCTAACTGACTCAGTGGCCATTGCCTGATGCATGACGCTATCTTCCTCACTGTATCTGAAAGAGCCAAATCCTTCTCACTGAGTCCTCTATATGACCCACTGGAATTGGCCCAGGTCCCACAGATGGAGCAGGAGATGGGACTCAGTTGATTATTCCCATTACATTTTTCCTTATTCAGGATGTAAGGAATGTGATTCCAACATAGTCAGCACCTCCTACTGAGGCTTTTTTTTCTTTTCAAAACCATTGTTATTTTAATTTTTTTTTGCTATGAATTTGATAAACATCAACAATCATAAACATTTCCTTACACAAAGAGGACCAGAAAACTACTATGTACAGCTTGGGTTTTATTATTTATATTTCCAATATATTGAGGCAGTTCTAATACCAAACTGCTTATCTGTGTTCAAATTCTAAATTTTGTTCTGCTTTTCTATTTGTTTTTTAAACGATTCATCAACACTTTCCTTATATTCATTTTTTTTTCTAGTAGCACTATCAGTGATCTTTTACTCCTCCCAAAATTTCCCTGATAATAAGAGTTTAATCTTGTAACAATTTAGCATAGTATAGTCACATACCACAGACACAGACACACACATATACTTACATATTGGTCATGTCTGAAAATGTATGTTCCTTGGAGAGCAATTTGGAATTATGCCCAAAGAGTTATAAAACTGTGCATGCTCTTTATCCCAGCAATGCCACTATTAGGTCTTTTCTCCAAGATCATCAAGGAAAATGGAAAATAATCTTTATGTTCTAAAATAGTTAAAGCAGGTTTCTTTGTGTTGGCAATATAGGCAGTGTAGCATCAGGGAGGGAGTATTCTGGGCTTAAGAAAACTTGGGTTTGGTCCCCTCTGTGACACATACATACTAGCTGCATGATCCTGGGCAAATTGCTTAATCGTTTAGGGTCCCAAGAAAATCTTTGAGACTGTGTGTTTCAGAGAAGCTGCTGCCCTAGATTGGCAGGGGAAATTCTTGACCAGATGCTTCCCTTACAAGGGAAATCACAGGTCCAGTCCAAAAAAAAAAATTTAGGAAATAATTAAAAGTTTGATGTAGTAATGTCATGTGAAAAAAGAGGATAAATATTAGAAACAAGGAGGTTAAGATACATCTCTATCTCCAGACAATATTTTAAACCTAGTGTCAGAGGCTCTAATATGTCATGAAAGACTCCAGTGCATCTGAGGAGGTTTCTCACTTCTCAGACTCATCGTCCCAACCCAGACAATCTTGGAACTTCCCCATTCACAGCCTCATAGAATCACAGACTGAATGCTGGAAAGGATGTTAGAGGTCATCTAGTCCTGCTTCCTTCATTTTCAGGAGAAAAACAATATTCAAAGAGTTTAGTTGCCCTGCCCAAAGTCATATAAGTAGTAAATGACAGAACTGGTATTCAAACCTAAGTCCTCTAGATTATAAATCCAGCTCTTCTCCTTAGCTGTCAGCAGATGGTATTAGTACTTGGTTTCTTCAGCATTTATTTCCCAGCAGGTAATGTGGTTCCGTTCTCTAGTTTTCTGATTGTTTTAGCAATTTCCATAAGTCTAGAGCAAGGCTTCTTAATCTGGGGCCCATGGATAGATATTATGGGCTCCATGAACTTAAATGGGGGGAAAAATTACATTTTTATTTTCATTAAGCTCTAGCTGAAATTTAGCATTTCCTTCAATTGTGAATGTAGACAACAGTTATTCTGAGAAGGGATCTATAGGCTTTACCAGACTGCCAAAGGGGTCTATGACACCACAAAGGTCAAGAACCCCTGGTCTAGAGTCTTGAGACTCCAGAGTCACCTCAATTTGAGGTGACTGAATGGGGTCATTCAAATTATCCAGGGTTGTTTCCTTTTCCACTCAGAGTAGGGGAATTGGTTTGGGGAAAGCCAAGCAGTCTATTGCAGTCCCTGTTACATTCTCCCATCAAAAATTTTGTGGACCCTACTATAATGCAATTATATTCCTACTACATCCAATTTTCCAGTGTTTCCATAGACAAATTGAGATGAATCGAGTTCAGCAAAGATGTAGCATGACCCCCAATTGTTAGTGCTTTCTCCTTTTAAAAAATTATTTTACACTTATTAATCTGTACATGTTGCATGCCCCCAGTAGAAAGGAAGGTTGTTGAGGCAAAGAAGTGTTTCAGTTTTGTCACTTTATTCTCAGAGCCTCATCCAATGCATTGAACTTAGCAGGTATCTAATAAATATTTGTTTAATTGAATTCAATGTGGTAGGATGTGAGAAACCCACAAAATCATTGTTGTTGTTTAATCTCTAAAGGAGGAGGAGAAAGAACAGAGAGAAAGGAGAGAGGTGATAGGGCTTCTGCCAAACATATAGAGCAGAAAGACAGCAGCAGCTGCAGTGGTAGCAACTGTGGAGATGGTGAATTGTTAAATCCCCTCCTCAAATTTCATGTTTTAGAGGTGAAAGATGAAGGGCTAAGTGAAAAAGCCAGGGAGACACACAGGACAGAGTGACCTTTCCTTGCTCAGGGCTGGGATCTCTGCCTCCCAGTTCATTGTTAAAGAATCTTCTTTCTCTGAGGCACAGTAATAAACCATTTATATGTTTTGTTTTGTAACTATACTTCAAAGGATAGAATTACCATGAACTTGAACCTTTAAATCTGTCCCATCAGACTCTGAACCTAATCTGCTGACTCTTAGAGTTATACAGTGATAATAACAATAAAAAAAAATAAAACATTTGGTGTTAACTTACCCAGCTCAATGTGTGAGATCTTAATAAAGAAAATTATAAAACTTTGTTTACAGAAATTGACAGAAGGAAATACCTGAACAACTCCAGAGATATTCACATGGACAGGAAGGAAGGATACAGTAAAAATGTCAATATTCCTCAAGCTAATTTACTGACTTAATCAATGGTTTACACTACAAAATTGGATAAAATGATAGTGAAATTCATATAAAAAAGTAATTGGTCCCTGAAGAAGGGGGATTTATCTTGTAAGATTTTCAAATGTAACAGGCATTGGATAAGACATAGAAAAATAGATCAACAGAAGAGAATAAGTTTTTCAAAAATAGAACCATATGTAGGTATACATAAAGTTTAGTTTGATAATCCTGTGGATATTAAGCAGTGGGGAAAGCAATCATTATTTAATAACTGCTATTGAGAAAACTGGTTAGCAATATGGTCACAAATAAATTTGGATCCATATCTTATACCATACACCATCATAAAGTTTAGCTTAATCAATGAATTTAAACACAAAAGACCACAAAATCTTAAATAAAAGAATTTATTTAATCCAAATACAGAGGGCAGATAAATTATAATTTATTGAACAAATGGAAGAAATGGACAGATGAACAGACAATTCACAAAAGGGGAAATAAACTATTGATCTTTGAAAAATGTTCAACTTTGTTAATAATAAAAGAAATTAAAGTTAAAAACAACTACGAAATTCCCCTCACATTCACCAAGTTGGCCGAAATAAATAAGATTGATAAAACAATTTTGGCTGCAGGAAAACACATAGATCATGCATTGCTGATGATACTGCAAACTGGTGTAATATGGCCATTCATAAGAAAAGTCATAAAACTGATCACAGAATTCCCACTACTGAAGTATATATCCGAAGGCTGTAACTAAAATGATCTTTGGGTTTTTTTTAAGCCTATTTGTGTGAAGATGTTTATAGTTACTTTATAACATAAAAAAGTTGGAAACAACTGAAACAACCAACGGTAGAGAAACAACTGGAGGAACAAACCGTGGTGTATGGAAGTAGTGGAGGGCTATATCAATGTTATGAATGACAAACATGAGAAATATAAAGACATAGCATATTTATAACCATGATTGACTCATAGGCCTCCCAGTTTATCTGTCTCCTAACACTTAAAACAACCTCCATTCCCACTCCTCCTCTGCTACCTAAAGGGATGATAACACCTTAAGACTACACATTATTCAAAATTATTCCACTTTCATAAACTTGAACTCTGAAATTCCCCTTTCTGAACACATTGTCATCAATCTCTTTCATCTTTCCTCCTACCTCACTCCTCCTAAAATTATTCTTTGTCCTCACTACAAGGAGAAATTCTTTTTATTAATTTCTGATTCTCTATCACAGCCACCAGCTGTTTCAAAACTTTTTCTCTCTTGAGCATCAAGCACCACTTCCACAATTCTCTTTCTCTGTAGATGATCTTACCTCCCCTTTCTTTACCAAGAAAACGAAGAGCATCCATCATAAGCTCTCTCCTCTTCCCTATTACATACTTTATCTTCCTTGTCCATTCAAAGGTGAGAAAGTCCCTATCTAAGGAACTTTGTACCTGGTGTGTGGAGTGGGGCATTACTGAGGTAATAGGGTGTACAATGAGACTTCAACAAAAGCTCAACGTCTAAAAGATTAAAAAAAAGACACTGAAATATAAAAGAGAAAGCCTTTAGCTGAAAAAAAAATTCTATACCTTAGGAAGGGTCTGAGACTTGAATAGCTTAATAGAGAAAGCAATAAACATTTATAAAGCACCTACTATATGCTAGGCATTTTACAAAAATTCTCTTTGATCCTTACAACAATCCTATGAAATAGGTGCTATTATTATCCTCATTTTACAGATGAGGAAACTGAGGCAGACAAATGTTAAGTGACTTGCCTTGAGTTATATAGCTAGTAAGTGTCTAAGGCTGGATTTGACCTCAGATCTTCCTGACTCCAGGTGCAGAGTTCTATCAGCTGCAGCACCACCTACAGAAGACATCAAAGACCTCTTGCCTCTAGGACCTTTCTACTTTGTACCTAGCCAATCATCTGCTTAAATTTCCAAATGAGATCTGAGAAGTATAACTGACTCAACTGGGACTAATTATCATAAGTCCAGGTGGCTGAACCAAGAAAGATTATTGAATAGGATAGGCTAGAACTCTCCCATTTTGTTCCTAGAGAGGTCAAAACAGATGAGCCTTTGAGGGAGTCAAAGAGGAAAGGCTTCTGCCAATCAGCTAAGGGTCATTACTGTACCTGAAGGAGCACAATAGCTCTCCAGCAGCAAACAAAAACAACAAAACCACTGCAACCTCTAACAGAAGATTACCTGGCCAACCCAGGGTCTAAATGTGGGGAATGATTGAAGCTGTCTCTCGAAGAGTGAGTCCAGGGAATTCAGTGGATTTATCCATCCAGCAGAGATGCCAGATACCGAGAAGAGCCCAGAGGCCAAGGAATCTTCATGGCCCAGCCTGCATCAGCTACCCAAAGGCAGAGTGACCTGCCTGGCCCAGTCTTGTAGTGGTCTAGCAGCCAAATAATCTATCTAGTTCGCTTCAGCATCAGTGGCCAAAGAGTCTGCCCTGTCCAGCCCAGCAATTGCTGGGCTTCCAAAGGAGAAAGCTGAGTAGCCGAGGAACTTGCTTGACCCAGTCCAGTAGCTGATTGATCCATCCAGCCAAGAAATTGCCCTAAGTGCAAGCTGAGCTGAGTATCCTACCTCAGCCTCCAGATGTTGTACCCTGCAAGAAGCTGACCCAGAGGGGCAGCTAGATGGCACAGTGGATAGAGCACCAGCCCTGGATTCAGGAGGACCTGAGTTCAAATCTGACCTCAGACACATGGCACTTATTAGCTGTGTGACCCTGGGCAAGTCACTTAACCCCACTGCCTAACCAAAAAGAAAAAAAAAAGAAGCTGACCCAGCTGAGCAGTGGAATGACTTGTATCACACAAATGCCACACGCCACAGCAGACTTCATGATAACCTTCTATAGAGATAAAGGGCATCAAAGCCTTGAAGTTCCAGAGTTGTGAGTTGCCTTGGTCCTATCTCTTTCCTCACCAATATTGTACTTTAAGTCTCTGACTATCCATCTCTCCCCACTTCCTGCATAGGCTCTTTGAATGTGGGTGGGATTTGGGGGAAAATGCTTTGTAACTACTATTATTGCTGAAGAACTGATTGAACTGATTAAGACAAAAACACCAGTGAGGTCTCATAAGCTGGCATTAGGATAGCTACTCACAGGGTTATCCCTAGAGCACTTAAAGCTGTAACACTCATCACTCAGGGACCCAAACTGCCAGTGCTGGTATGGCTTGGGGGAACAAGCCCAGAGTGAGTGTTACACTGTAACATAAAACAAACGATATTCCTTTCAAAAATCATCTGGAGCACAGGCTCCCAAAGAGAATGAGAGTGGGAGGGGTGCTGGAATGATCCAGGGGGATGGTAGTAGTAGCCTTGGATGCAATTGGGGTGGCACTGGATAAAAATAAGAGGGTGGTAGAAGTATAAGGAAAGAAGATAGGAACATTTTGAAAAACTGTTCATACATATTTCATCTGTTGTGTAACAGAATTAAAGTTGTAGTGATAACATTATTTTCCAAATAAACACACAAAATACAAGTTATAACCAATCAGTGGTCAAGTCCATTGACAGGTCTTAACAACAAAGTGTTGGCAGGCAAGCCTGTTGTGCCTGTTGAGAAGTCAAGCATGTATTGGCAGGAGTACATGTGTGTAATGACTTGTTTATGAAACTATACAGTTACGTGATGCAATACTGCATCATCAAATTTCAATGCAGGGAAAAACCCCACAAATTAACAATAAATTATTAAATTTAATTAAATATTTAATATATTTTTGGAAAGTAGATTTCCCAGGAGGCGCTGAGTAATTTTTGTTTTTTGAAAAGGGGGTGGTAGGCCAAATAAGTTTGGGAACCTCTGATCTAGAATGTTGGAAGTTTGGATACTCGACACAGAGCAGGGGCATTCTTGTCCAGAAAGCTTCTGGCTATCGTGGGTCTGAGGCAAATGACAAATTCCTGTCTCACGTGGCTGAGAACGATAGAGACTTGATCTTGAGGGAGATCCAAATTAGAACTCATTATCTTTTCCCCTAAATCCTTTCCTCCTGGAGACCAATACCATCTTCTCATTCTTTCAGGTTCACAACCTAGAAGTTATCCTGGATTCTTCACTATATCTCACCAAAACTCACATCTAGGTGTTGCCAAGGCCTATCAATTTCACCTTTGCAACATCTGTTGACTATGTGCCCCTTCTCTCCCCTAACACTGCCATGGCTCTAGGGTAGGCCCTTATCATCTCTCACCTGGACTACTGCAGTAGCCTGCTGGTGGGTCTGTCTGCCTCATCTCTCCCCACTCCAATCCAACCTCCATTCAGTCATTAAAGTAAGTGACTTTCCTAAAGCACAGGTCTGATCATGTACCTACCCACCACCCCCTGCTCAGGAAAACTCTAGTGGCTCCCTATTTCCCCCAGGATCAAACACAAAATGCTCTGTTTGGCATTAAAGCCTTTCATAACCCAGCCCCCTCCTATCTTTCCAGCTCCTTATACTATGCTCCCTGATACCTACTCTTTGATCCAGTAACACTGGTTTCCTTGATCTTCCATGAATAAGATACTCCAAATCTCAGCTCCAGGCATTTTCTCTGGCTGTCCTTCATGCCTAGAATGCTCTCCCACTTCTGCTCTTTGTCCCTGTAAGTCCCAACTAAAATCCCACCTTCTATAGAAATCTTCCCCAACCCCCCTCTTAATTTCAGTACTTTCCCTCTTTTATTTCCTATTTATCCTGTATATAGCTTGCTTTGTATATATTTGTTTGCATGTTCGTTCTCTGATTAGATTGTAAGCTCCTTGAGGGGAAGGACTGGCTTTTGCTTCATATTTTATCCCCAGAGTTTAGTACAGTGCCTGGCACATTGTAGGTACTTAATATTAGATGACAGGGAGAATGGTTGAAATTAGAGCCAGGTAAGCATGCCTGCCAGGTTCCTATGCTGAACTTTCCCATCATGGGTTGAGTTGTGTGTTGACAGGCTCACCACTCAACAATAAGGGTAGTGGAGGGGTGCCCAAGGATCTGGGAGTGACATTCCAGAGCTTCCCAACACCCATCTGAGATGCGAGAGGGCCTGCTGTTGAGACTGATTTAAAGATTCCCTCCTTCCCCTCTTGTGATCTTGTGAGGAATGAAGGTTCATTTTCTATGTATCCACCTCATCTACTCTCTTCCTTGACCTGTTCCTTCTTTGGAGGGCAGGATGAATGGGAAATCAACTTTGATGTTTCTTCTTCCCCACAAGTTTGAGAGGAGCATCTGGCCCCTTTCAACTTGGTATTTCCTTGGTATGTGTGGTGACACCACATTAAAAGTCAAGATAACTATTGAAATCTGAGCCAGTTCTTCTTATTGAATATTTAAGTGATAACACTGGGGAAGGAGGGTGAACAAATTCCAAAGTGAAGCAAATTTAGGTTCATCAACCCATTTTGGCGGCTGCCAATGCAAAGTGGCTGGGAGTTCATAAATTACCTTTTAAAGATCAGAATGCACAAGAAGGAAAAAGAAAATAATCATCAGGGTCAAACACTTCCTTAAATAGGAGCCAATAATTTTTAGGGATAACTTTTATCTTTGCTTTCTAACCCCTGGTATTCACTATTATTCTGATATCAGGGTGTCAGGGTTTTAAAAGAGGGAGAGGGAGAGAGAGAGGGAGAGACAGAGAAAAAGAGAGAGACAGAAAGTGACAGAGAGACAGAGAGAGAGAGAGAATTCCTAAGCTCTCTTAGAGGAGTGAACTGAATTAAATCCATGCCTCTGTGAAGGAAAGAGCTGGGGGACTTCTCACAAGCGTATTGATGGCTTAGCCTGGCAGGACCATCTGATGGATTATACTAGTTATTATAATAAGAAAGACACTAAGTGATGTGGGAGTTGAGGGAAAGCTTCATGACATTCTTCTTGTTCTGTTCTTATTCCTCTGATGCCCTAAAACAACAATAGCCACCTTATAGTCTGCCCCTGGCCAAAAGGACAGTTCTTAGCTCTGTCCACACCTGGCTAGTCCCAAGTATGCTACTTGTTTCATTCTTTGTATTTATATCTAATGCCTAACACCGTAACCAGCATAAAGCAAGTGCTTGCTGGTTGATTCATTCATCCATATTACAGTAACAATTCCATTGAAACACAATATGTACTTATATTTTAAAAGTAGTTTCCACACATTTCTAGTATGCAACACTTTAAAAATACTGAGGACCCCACATTGATATTTGACCTCAGATGATGCTATCCCTTCTTCAAATAACCACTAGCTCCTTTTCCTTAGCAGCTAGGTGGCACAGTGGATAAAATGCTGGGCCTGAAGTCAGGAAGACCTGAATTAAGATACTTGAAACCTCTCTCTGCTTCCATTTTCTCAACTGTAAACATGGAGATAATAATAAAACCTATTTCACAGGGTTGTTGTGAGGATCAAATGAGATAGTTGTAAAATCCCTGGCACATAGTAGGTGCTTAATAAATAATTGTTCCCCTTAGCTTACAAAAGTCTTCAGGTCTCCTTGAAAATGAAAGGATGTAATGGATGGGACAAGCTCATTAAGGAGACAGTAGGGACAGGATCAGGAACTTGCTAGTAAATGTTTAACAATTGTCGCTCAAAAAATATGTGCCTAGGACTCGCTTTTAAGTTTAATTTGTATTATTAACATTTTCCATCACTTTCTTAAGTCTAGACAAACAACAAAACAATAAATCAAGCCCTAATTTGTGGCTTCTGAGATATAAATACTCACTCTGAAATTTTAACAATTTGCTCAAGAGCCTGTTAAAGCTGGCTCCAACACATGCCTGGAGAGAATCCTCTTCAACTTTCCTTCGGGCACCAGAAAGGGCATTTTCAATCAAATTCCATTCTGAAAGCATTAATTATTTACTATGCATTGTACAAGGTGTTGAGAACAAAGATGAAAACAAAACACTCCCCACCTTTAGGAGCTTGCATTTTACTAAGTATTTTCTTTCAAAACCAAGAAACAAGAGTTATTTTTCATGTCATCTGTTAATCTTGGGGAGGGGTCCTAGCCAACTGGGGAGGCCTTAAATAGTGCTATAGGTACTAGCACCCCCAATAATTTGCATATTTGTTCAACTGGTGCCTATAAGGCTAGGACTTTTAGTAGTGAAAAGGCCAACTTCAGGAACTGAAAGTTGTCAATCAATTTTCAATTGTATTGAGGCAGGGATGTTCTTCCTGGCTACTACGCCTTTCTATATGTATTCTATTCTGGCAATATCTTACCCCATTATATTCCTGATACTCACTGCCCCATTTGGTTGACACCATTCTCACATTTCTGGGTGACACATTAATAACACATGGAATCTCCAAAGATGCTGACGCAGCACCTCTTTTCTTCCTTCCTTTTCCTGTCCTGAGTTACTGTTTCTCCTTAAAGAAGTCTTCCTCAGTCACTCCTGTCAGAAACTATTTTTTCCCTTAAAATTTTACACACATCACTTCAATATTATGTATTACAGTTATCTATGTGTATATTAAGTCTGTAAGCTCTGTGGGGAAAGGGATCATTTCTTATTGAAACTTAATATATTTCCTCCAGTTCCTGGAACAGTATTTTGTACTCAGGAATGTAACAAACACTTCTTACATTAATGAATGAATAAACAGACCTCAAGGGGCCTATTTCCTCTTCTATTTGTTTCTTCCTTTCCACATATAGTTTAATTAAATTAAAAAGTTTTCCAGTGCAGTCTATACCCAAGGAGCAGGGTTAAATTGTTACCTGCATTTTCAGATCATGAGTTAAAGGGGCTTAAATTTTACAAATATAATTTTTAAGCAGTTATTCCTAGCTGCTAGAAGAGACTTCAATTTAGAACTCTCTGACTATACTTCAGGAAGCTCTATGAAAAACTCAAACTGATATGGAAATATTTTATAGTCAATCAAAACAGTCGAGGTGGTAAAGTGATAAAGGAATGGGCCTTGGAGCGAGGAGGTTCAGGTTCAAGTCTTGCTGGTGACACATATTAACTGTGTGACCACAATCATTCCCAGTGGCCCCAAGCAATTCTATAATCACACAGACTATAAATCACAGATAAGCTGATGACATATTATCAGAGGGAGTTTCCATAACTCAAATTCCTTATAGGGATGAATTACAGGCACACACACACACACACACACACACACATGAAAAATGTTCACTGTGAGGTTTGTAGCCACACTTCTTTGGATCCAAAGTAGTTTTTTTAGGCAGTTCTCCCTTTTCCTCCTTTTTGGAATTGTTTCCATTTGTGCTTTTGGATTTTCCTCCTTGAAAGCTTCCTGTTCCTTTTGGGATGCCTTCCCTTACAATCTATGATTTCTTACCAATCCTTTCTCTGTAATTCCTTTCAATCTACCTTCCCCAAATCTAGAGAGCATGTCATACCATAACCAGCTTTCTTTCCTTTCTTTTCCCAATAAAAATCCCAATATGTAGTAGTTTTCTTATCATGAGTGTATGTTCTTAAAAATCACTGTTATTCAACAACCTTTCCTCCCCTTTTTACTTTATCTAATTCCTCTTAAATACGGTATACAATTCTGATGGAGGCGGGGCCCAAGCCAAGATCTTTGCCCTTTGCCCCAAAGGGAATCTGACTCACAGGCCCCAGACCCTCATCTCCCTTTGAAAGCCTTAGCCTTACCTTTTAATCTTATTCAGATGTGCCCTAAAAGAATCTGGCTTCCTTTTGTCTATAGGCCCCAGAAAGGCCTTCTCTGGTCTCAAACCATTCCTTAACGACTCCCCTTATCTCCTTTTGAAAGTCCTAGCCCCACCTTGATTTTGTGCAGATGCCTTTCAAACTTCTGCCTTCCTGTTCCCTCCATTAGCTATTCCCATTGTCTATTCAATCTCTCTGACCTACCCAATTAGAATTCTTACCTAGACCCTTTTCCCAACCCCCTTCTCTGGCCACCCAAAGTTACTTTAGTATTTAAGATCCACCTTGGCCCTCATTCAGATGCTGAGAATTTCAGGCCCACAAGGCTGAGCCTTTCTCATGGTCTCCTGTTCCTTATGGGCGTCACCTGGCCTCTGTGATTTATCACTGACAAACTTTTCCTCTGGCTGAAGAAGATTTGAGTTGAATTCATTCAGCAGGGCCTTGTACCACGATCTTGGGGATTTTGCAGCACCCCAAAAGTCCTAGACCTCTTCATGTGGTTCCCTGACTGGGAAGCACTGGTAAATCTCAAACTCTTCTTCAGCCACAACTGGTAAGCCTCCCCCTCCCCAATTCCTTTCTTGTCTTGTGACTGGGAGGGGGATTTTCAAGCAGCTAGCTAAGCTTGCCTTGGAAGGGTTTTCGGGCTTGATCTCTCAGGTCCCTATAAGTCAGACAGCTTACGAGGCTGTCTCGAACTCCACCTGATGATCCCAGGGTTTTTGGTCCAGTGCTTGAGCCCTTGGACCTGGGTCATACCCTTAGCATAGAGGACGGACTCCTATCAGGAAGCGTAGGTCCAAACCTCTCAGTTCTCTCAGCGCTAGGGAATTGGGAAACTGTTGGATATTTTTTTTCTTTTTTCTTTCCTCTAAGCCCACAAATCTTCTTCAATTCCCAAGAATTCATCTTTGGGCTGTCTTTTACAAAATTGAAAAAGTTTTAGCTTCTGTAAAGAACTTAAAAAGAAAAAGCTGGTGCATTTTTGCAACACTGTTTGGCCTCAGTTTTATAAGGCATGGCCCCCTTTTGGGACATTATGGGTAAAGACCCTCTCAGAATTAGAAAAATATTGTAGAAGAGAAAGAAAATGGGTGGAGATTTCTTACTTAATGGCTTTTGTTGAGCTTTCTAGAGACCCCATTCTCAGAAAGGATTGTAAGATGCTCGTAGCTAGAGCCACCCTACTAGTGGAGAGTGGGGATCAAACAGACCTTTTGGATGATCCTTTTCTTATGCCTCCCAGGGTTATGGCATCCCCCTCTTCCCAACCTCCGTCGGCACCACCACCCCAGCACCTATCTCCACCCCATTCTCCTCCAGCCTCCCCGGCTGTTCCCCATTCCCCCAGCCCCTCCTTCTGCTCCCCATCCTTCCCCAACCCTTCCTTCTGCTCCCCATTCTCCCCAGACCTCTCCTTCTGCTCCCTATTTTCCCTTTACCTCCCCTGCATTTCCCTATTCTCCCCTACCCCTCCCTGTTTCCCATGCCACCACCTCCTTGCCCATACCCCCTTTCCTTTGGTTCTCCTTCCCTTTTCCTCTGGCCTCCTACATTTCCCCCCCAAGCCCCTGCTCTAGAGGCTGCTCCTACTCAGGCCTTGAGCAAGAGCCTCACCCCAGCCTCTACTTCCGAAGAGATCCCAGCTCAAGCTCCGGACGAGGTTCTCAACTCAATGCCTCCTCCCCAGACCTCTACTTCGGATGGGACCCCTCCTCAGGCTCCAGACAAGAGTATTGCAGTAGCGTCTTCTCCCCTGATCCCTCCCCCCCTCCTCCCATGTCAGGTAATCTTCCCCCTTGTCGTCCAGATTCCTCAGCCTTGCCAGTTCAACCAGCACTTTCCAGTCCCTCACTCACGAGAAGTGAGACTTCCTATCTTCCCTTTTTCCTTTAAGGGAAGTACCTGTCTCTCCTAATGGGACACTTAGGGTGCATGTTCCATTCTCCATTTCAGACCTCACCCAGATTAAGGAAAGGCTGGGTCGATACTCTGAAGATCCCACTAAACTTACTGATGGCTTCAGAGATGTGTCCCTACAATTTGAACTTTCTTGGGGTGATGTGTATGTCCTCTTCTCCACCTATTGCACCCCTGAGAAGAGACAGAGAATCTGGGAACAAGCCCAAAATTTTGGGGGTCATTTGGCTAGCAATGACCCCACAAAATACCCCCCCAGAATTGCTGCTGTTCCTGCTAGGCATCTGGGGTGGGATTATCAGAAGAGGGAGGATAGGGGAAAGAGGGACTACATGATAATTTGCCTGTTAGAAGGCCTGAAAACAGCATTTCAAAAGCAGGTAAACTTTCAAAAGATTAAGGGAATTACTCAGGAAGAAAAGGAAAATCCTGCCCTTTTCCGAGATAGGCTAGTAGAAGGCATTAAAAAGTATAGGAATTTAGATCCTTACTCTACAGCAGGGGCAGCAATCCTTAGCATGTATTTCATTAACCAATCTGCCCCAGATATTAGGACAAAATTACAGAAATTGGCAATGGGACCCCAAACACCTCAGGCCCAGTTATTGGAGATTGCCTTTGGAGTCTTTAACAACAGAGACTTAGTTGCAGCGGAGGAGAAAAACACAGGCAGAGGGCTAGAGACAAAGAACATGCCCAATTCCTGGCTGCTGCCATGGTCAGGAAAAGATCTAAGGGTGTTCCTGGCAACCTGGGCAGTGGGAAAACCTGCTTTCGATGCCACCATGAGGGTCACTGGTCCAAGTAGTACCCCTCCAGGGCACCCCCTTGGAGGAAGCCCCCAAACGGACACCTCACCTCCAGGACCTTGCCCAAGATGTGACCAGGAGGGACATTGGAAGGAGGATTGTCCCCGAGGTAGGAGAAGTGGTAGAGCAGCCCCCTAGTACCCTGTTCTCCAGTCTTCTCAAGACTGGGGAGGACAAGGGAGTCTGGGTGCGGGCAACACTCCCACTTTCTCCAACTCTCGCCAAGCCTTGGGCAGAAATCAAGGCTGAAGGTAAGGTTACCCACTTCATCATGGCTATGTTCTTTGCTTTAACCAATTATTGTGGCCCTATTCGCTCCTTGACCCATCCAGTCATGGGCATTCCAGAGGTAACTGAGGGATGTCTCCAGACACAGACATACCCCTCCCCCTGCCTATTGGAGAATCTGTTGTTTAAACACTCCTCCCTTATGCTCTCCTCTTGCCCTGCCCCCTTGTTGGGAAGGGACTTAATGGTGAAGTTGGGGAGCCAATTTTCTCTATTTAAGACTCCCATCTCCCTTTTCCCTCTGTGCCAGACCTCCCCATGTTCCCCTGGAAGTGTGGGAGACAATTTGGGATACTTTTGCAACCCCTGTTGTTCACTTCCGAGACCCTATTTTCCCATTGCTGTATTTGTAGCCCCACCAAGAAGGCTTCTTTGTCCTCTGCCTCAGTAGTGCTTAATTTCTTGAGAACTCGAGGCTATATGGTCTTTTTGAACAAAGTCCAGATAGCATCCCAGTCTGTAAAGTTTCTGGGCCATGAACTCCCTGTCCCAGCCACTAAGAAACAATTTCGAACTTTTCTAGGCATGGATAGATTTTGTAGACTCTGGATCTCTGATAATAGTTTGATTGTTTAAGCCCCTTTATGACTGTCCTCTGGGTCCTGATTCACTCCCGGAAGAGTGGGGCCCAGACCAGGCTTTTGTGATTTTAAAATATAAATTGACCTCCATGCCCCTAACTCAGTCCTTAGGAGCCACTGGAAAGCCTGCAAGCTTCCTGGCAGTGGCTACTACAGTCATCCTAATTGAGGAAGCCTCTAAATTTGCATCTGGCCTCCAAAAGTGGGGAAATATTTTCCTAGTTAAACTGGGAAGCTGCTTACACCCGCATAGTAACTCTCATCTCCACAAAGCCCCCCTCCCCAATGCGAATTTCTCAGAAGTTTATGCCACTCCATTTATGCTTGCCACTTCTCTATGGGCCACTCTCTCTGTATCAACACCTTGCTTTTCCACAGGGAAATATTCCCAAACTTGGGAGACAAGCTGCAAGGACACTAGACAAGTTAACACCTTCTGTGGAGGGAGGGCTTGTTAGAGTTTCTGCTAATATTTTGACCTGTACTACCTGTGCAGACACCACTAGTGACAAGAATTTTGGGGAAAAGGTGAAACGAAGTACGAACACATGGCAAGACCCCAGAACTACTGTTTTGGTCACTCAATGTTTGACACCCTACAAAGGCTTTGGGGTGTGCACCCTCAGACTTTTAGCACCACCCTTCTCCATTTTCAATGCCAAACAGCCCACAATCTCTAACTTAAAGGTAAAACATGGATTTTGGGGAAATGTCCTCTGGTCTCTTAAAAAGGGAGCACATTATTTTATGTCTTGGTATAACTTACAGCATGAACATATTCTCTCTAAGCTTACAGAGACTACTCACCAGTTGGCAAATGTGACAGCTTATGGTCTCCCAGAAATCCAGCAATCTCTGGATTCCTTAGCAAAAGTAATTCTAGACAACAGAATAGCCCTGAACTACTTGCTTGCCTCCAGTGGGTGGGGGTGTATGTGGTTTAGCAAACACATTTTGTTGCACGTATAAGAACTCTGGGCAGATAGAATTCTGCACTGCTCATATTTTGGAAAGGGCTAGTTGGATGCAAGAAATTCACAATAACTTTAGTGCTCCAAAATCTTCTTAATGGGAGTCCTGGCTTTTTCCTATACTGGCCCCTATTCTCATTCCACTACTGATCATACTTCTCTTGTGTGTGTTTGGTCCATGTTTACTAAATATTCTTGCCAGATTCCTTTCTTCTAGGGTCAAAGCCATCAACTTCAGATGACTGTATACCAACCCAAGGTCTCTAGTCCACTGAGCCTGGCATCAGCCAGGTTTTGAAGTTTGACCCCTCGACCTCGAACGGGACCCAGAGAGGCAAGGACAGCTCTACTCCACTTGCCAGAAGGAAGCAGTTTCAGAAGCAGAGACCTTCCTCCCTTTCACCAAAAGAGTTTGGTTCTGATTGTTTGAAGGGGGAATGATGGGGGGCGGGGCCCAAGCCAAGATCTTCCGCCCTTTGCCCCAAAGGGAATCTGACTCACAGGCCCCAGACCCTCATCTCCCTTTGAAAGCCTTAGCCTTACCTTTTAATCTTATTCAGATGTGTCCTAAGAGAATCTGGCTTCCTTTTGTCTATTGGCCCCAGAAAGGCCTTCTCTGGTCTCAAACCATTCCTTAACTCTCCCCTTATCTCCTTTTGAAAGTCCTAGCCCCACCTTGATTTTGTGCAGATGCCTTTCAAACTTCTGCCTTCCTGTTCCCTCCATTAGCTATTCCCATTGTCTATTCAATCTCTCAGACCTCCCCAACTAGAATTCTTAGCTAGACCTTTTTCCCAACCCCCTTCTCTGGCCACCCAAAGTTACTTTAGTATTTAAGATCCACCTTGGCCCTCATTCAGAAGCTGAGAATCTCAGGCCCACAAGGCTGAGAACTTCTCATGCCTGTTTGTCTTTATGGGCATCACCTGGCTCAGAATGCCCACCTGTCCTTACAGCGTCACCTGGCCTCTGTGATTTATCACTAACAAACTTTTCCTCTGGCTGAAGAAGATTTGAGTTGAATTAGGGTTAGGGTTAGGCCCGGTCCCCGCGATCTTGGAGATTTTGCAGCACCCCAAAAGTCCTAGACCTCTTCAATTTCAGAGTCAAATCCCAGTCATGGGTCTCATTTGACTAAATTTCAGAGTATCTATGTGATCACATTTGCCACCTCAAGTTAAGATTTCTAGTTCACCCTGTTGGATACCTCAGTTTCATTTATGTGTAGAAATCACAGGCCACGGGTTTTGTTGCTGGGTTCTTTCTTGGATTTTGTCTTCCATGTATTTTGGGACATCTCTACTGCTATTTTTCTTCCTACATGGTGGCTTCTCTATGGTATCTAGCTTAGTAGGCAGGTAAGTATAAAGGCATGTAGGCAGAGTTGGTGCTATATTTTCGGCAGCATTATGATGGTACATAGTGTATTTATGGCTTCCTGGGGCTGATCTGGAAGCTTAATCTCAATTCATAACATTCTTTCAATGAGAAGATACATTAAAAATTTATCCACCAGGTAGCACTAAATAGCTACTTGCTAGGAAGTTCTATATTCACCCTAATGTTTGGCATATGCCACACTGGGGCTGAAGTGCCTTGATCTTTATGGTTACCAGAGAATCAGTAACCTTATATCTCCCTCTCTATCTCTTTCTAGGGTGGTGGCCTTCATTACCAATCACAACTTGGTTCCTAGCCTATACCCATGAAATAATTCTACTATCTTGTGAATAGGTTATTAATTCACATCTGAGTCACATGACCTTGACATCATGGTGATGATTTCCCACAAAAGCAAGTATACATGCTGTAATGCTGAGTACCTCATTATTTACTCAGCATAGAAATAGGTGCATGATCAGAATTCAGTAACCACATAATAAATTAGGTAAACATTAACCAACCAACTCAAGACTGCCATTGTCTTAAGTCCTGGAAGTCTAGCTTGAGTCCCACCTTGAGCAAGCAAAGTAGTACAACAATACAGTGCTCCAGGGTATTTGAATCCCACTTCCATTGGGACTGGTGACTCATGGTATTGAGAGTTGAAACATGGGATCTAATAGAAACTGAACCTCAGGAAGGCTGATATTTGGTTGCTGGCAGGAACCTCCAAACGAAGCAATAGTAGGGCAGAGAGTGGTACGGCTAGTGTCCTTACACCCATTTCTCCTTGATTATAGTACAATTTCCCCCTACTATTGTACCTCCTCTAAGCCTCACTTCCAGTTACCAACCCCTGCTCCTGGTGGGGAGAGGTGCTACACAAACGTTTGGAAAACATTTATAAATTGGACACTGGCTGGACTGTTAGTACCATTTCAGGCAAGTTAAGGAATGAATGAATTTTTGTGTTTGCTGGCTGATCTGGGAACTGAATCATCAGATATATTATTTGTAGGAGAAAATGTGATCTCTAGTGCTTAGCACACAGCAGGCATTTAATAAACATCTATTGATTTATTTGTTCTTTGGCGCTCCAGGCCAAAGGGAAAACAGTGGGACCAAGAAACACCCTTACTTCCTATCACTATTGCAGCTGTGGCAACCATGTATCCTCTCCTCCTATGTACCCCACTGCAGCCACAAGATTGTTGTTCTCCTTCATTCTTGAAGAGCACCATGACATCAGGAAGATGATGCCATGACTTGCAAGTGAATTGGATTTAAGTGAGGGAGGGCTGTGCAAGGTCACCAGCCTCACTTTCTCTGGAGCCATGTGGGTCCAGTGGCAAGATATAGATCAGAACAACTAGAAAACATTTTTCACTCTGAGGAGTACCCATTTGAAACAGCCCAGGTCAATTTATTCATATGTTTGAGACCTAGGGCATTTGTAAGTCGGGTAGTCATAAATGAGAGGATGCCAGGTGAGAACAGTGGGGTGGACAGTCAGTGACTTCTGAGACCTGTTCTGGTTAACACGGTTATTCAAAAATTAAGACTCCTAACAAGAATGAGTTAGATAAGACATACATGTTCTTGGCAAACAGGGACAGGAGTCAGCTTTCAGTGATGTCACTTTCTTGGATTAAACTCTACTTGAAAGAGACACAAACAATAGAATTTAGAACTTCAAGGGAATTTTGGAAATCTAGTTAAATTCCACCATTTTTTAGATGAGGAAACTGAAGTCTAGAGAGGGGAAGTTACTTGCTTTTAGGAACTTTGGGTTTCTGGATGAAATATATCATCCAAAGATCTGAAACCAAGAATACGTTTCTGACATGGAATATCACTGAATCAGGGAAATTTGGGAATGAAGTCCTCCAACATGACGATGCCCAGACTATTTTTGTCTCGAAGCAAAAGGTTATTAAGAAAAGCAGCACATGTTGTAGGAAAGAAAAGTAGGCATTTTACTTAAACTAAACAGAATTTACTTGCGTACACCAGTGTTCATTTCTTTGCGTACTGGGGAATATTCCGAAATCTAAAAGTGAGAAAGATAAAGACATATAACTATACATGTACCCTGAAGAACGGGCCCCTAAAATTTAAGAATCTTACATAATGCCATGATGCTTTTGGTTAAAATAACTGCCTCTGGCTGACTATTGAACGGTAAACACATTTATGGGGGCTTGTGATCTACAATTTTAGGACTGGAGACCCACAGAATATCTTGAACCTGGAGTTACTCTCTGTTGCAGCCCAACGGGGTGCTGCTTTTTAAATTAATGTTGATACTATTGGTTTTTTAAATTACCACTTCCTCACTCTGCATTCCCACTCCTCAATACTATTTGTAATTTATTATACTCTTCCTGATATCCTCTCTCCTTTTCCTTGTTCCTCCTCACCCTTTCTCTATTCTCTCTCGATGATCTTTAATCATTTTTTCGTGTAGGCATATGTATGTGTATACACACACACTGCATACACATACACACACAAAGATACAACATACATGCACAAGTGCACACAACATGCAGCATGCAAACACGTGAATGTACATGACACACATGTGCACACACGTGCAAATTCATGCACAACACATGCCACTCACACGCACACAGTGCACATGCACACATGTGCACAACACACAGGACACAATGCACATGTAATGCGCACGCATGTGCAGACGCGCAAACGCACCTGCACAACACACATGCGCATGCATAAACATGACATACATGCACACATGCACATACACATGTACACACAAATGCACATACACACATGCGCATATGCATGTGCACAAGCATGCACACATGCATACGCATGCAGACATACACATGGTACACACATGTGCATCACACACAATCACAATGCACATGTACATATGCACATATGCTCATATACATAAAAGAAATACACTGATGGGGATGACAGAGTTATGGTTTTTGATTGCTGATTCATGGAGTGCCTCATTTATGAACATTTTTTGGTTGACCCACATGTTAGAACAGGAGATCCGTGTGCTACATACAGATGCTTAATATTTTTTAATTGAAGTGAATTCAGCATGAGTGGCCATACCAACCTCTCATCCTTCCCTCTAATCTTAGAGAAAGAAAAGAACTTTTTAATGGTACCATTTTAAAATAGATTTTATTTTCCAGGTCAAGAATTGCATTTTTACTTGTTTACAGTACTGAATAAGTGCAATGTTGTTCACTTCTCTCTCCCTCTGCACACATTCAAGTATTCAGAATGTCCAGATTTACACAGTAGCTTAAATGTTACTTTTGAACTGCTACACCTTGGCTAGGTTTTGAGTCCTTCAATTTTTTGAAAGCTGTGTGGAATGCTTTTTCTTTTGGTGTGTTTAGTTGACCTCTTCAAAGATGGGTCCAGAAGAAGCACCTCCAGATGGGGCTGCTCCACCCCCTGGGAACCCACTAGGCATGCCCCCTGAACTCTGATACAACTTAGTAATTATAGGGTTGCAGACCTTCTACAAATCTTTCTGCTGATCTTCAAAATCTTGGCAGCAATCTGGTTTGTTCAGATCTGTCATAGAGTCATCAACAGTTTCAATTCCAAGGGAAAGAGGAGTGGTATCCAAAACCAACAAGTTTTGCACATTCTTAGATTCATCTCCAGACAAGATGGCAGCCTGGACAGCTGTGCTATATAGGGAACAACCTCATCAGGATTGATACTGTTGTTGAGCTCCTTGCCATTGAATAAGTCCTGCAGAAACTTCTGGATTTGGGGGATCCAAGTGGAATTACCCACCAAGATGATGTCATGAATCTTATTTATCTAGCTTGGCATATCTTAGGGCCTTTTCCACAGGGTCCAGTGTACCATGGAAGAAGTCAGTATTCGGCCATTCAAAATGGGCCCAGGTGATAGAGGTGTAGAAGTCAATACCTTCATAGAGGGGGTCCATCTCAAAGCCTATGTGCTTTGCATATTTCACAAGTGGTACACAGATGGTAGACAGACCTTTTGTTTTCACTGATGTCCTTCTAGAGCTTTTGCTTGAACTCAGCAATGAAACGGTTAACCATGAGGTTGTCAAAGTCCTCCCACCCAAGTGGGTGTCCCCAGCTATGGTCTTGACTTAAAAGATGCAATTTTTTAATTAATGTTAAGGATAGAGACATTTCAGATACTACCTCCAATATCAAAGATCAACACATTTCTCTCAGTCCAATCTTTTTGTCCAAATAATAAGCAAAAGCAGCAATTGCCTCATTGATGATTCAGAGCACACTGAGGCCAGTGATGGTTCCAGCATCTTTGGTGTAATGACACTGGGAATCATTGAAATAGGCTGGTACCATAATGACAATATTTGTAATGATCTTCCCAAGTTAAACTACAGCAATTTCTTTCATCTTGGTCAAGACCCATAGAAGATACTTTTTTTTGGATAGAAACTTTTGGTTTCCCCCTTACACTCGGACCATAGGCCTGCCTGCATCATTCACCACTGTGAAAAGCCAATGCTTCATGTCTGATTATACAACTGCATCATCAGATCTGTGACCAATCAGACGTTTGGTATCAAAAACTGTTGGTAGGGTTGACTGCAATTTGATTCTTTGCACCATTACCGATTAAATGTTTTATGTTGGTGAAAGCAGTGTAGCTTGGGATGATGGTATTTCGTTAACAATTAGCAATGATCTCCCCTTTCCCATGATGGAAGACTCTCATGCAGGATAACTATGGATCCCTTTGATGTAGTTGCTGGGCATCAGGGGTTGTAGCTGACCACTGAGGAGCAAGAAGGGCTGTTGCTGTGCTAAGTAGCTGAACTTTTCTAAAGCTAACCTTACTACTCAGTGTCAGCTATTGGCTTTCTAAGGCTCCACCTGACTCAACAGGTACTTGGTTAGGGTGGGTAACAGCAGGATGTTGCTTTGTTATGGGTCTTCAAAAAGGCATCTATGAAATATAGCTTCTATCGTCAATGAGGTGGACCTGCAACTGCTCTTCTCCATTTCCATTCATACATTTGAGGCTGTATATTTTGCCTTTAGTGATCACCTTTAAGTTTTTCCTTTAACCTGGACTACATTACATATCTTCTAACTAGTTCTATATGTATGGGTAAATATACATATAGATTATATATATGCATGTAATATATATATACACACACACACATATATTTTTATATTCTTATAACCTGTATAAAAATTCTGGGAGAGGGAGGGAGGAGCAGCATATAGTATGACATGCTTGGCAGTCCCATTATGGGTCATTCTTTTCTTCCTTCCTAGTCCATTTGACCACACAACCAAGGATTTTATCAATCATCTGACTATATCTTTTTTTAAAAATTACTTTGTGTTGTGTGTGCAAGTCTTATCAATTACAGTAATAATAGCTAGCATTTATATAGAGCTTTAAGGTCTACAAAGCCTTTACAAATATTATCTAATTACATTATCACAATAACCCTGGGAAATAGGTGCTATTATTATCCCCATAATAAGGAAACTGAGGCAAACAAGTTAAGTGACTTGCCCAAGTTACACAGCTAGTAAGTGTCTGAGGCTGGATTTGGACTCAGATTTTCCTGACTCCAGGTCTAGAACTCTATCTATTGTGACACCTAGCTGCCTAGATGCTAAGCTAGGGCAAGGATTATTTTATATTTCTCTGGTTGTGCCTCTCCTTTCGCAAAATATAAGCTTAGTAGAAATAAATGCTTGTAGAACAGAACTAGCTCTAAGTAGGATTTTGAAAAAATCAGAAAATCTTGGGGGAGAAAACGAATCTATAAAATTCTCATATAACTAAGTAATTAGCCATCTACCCTCCTTCCTCCAGCCATGTCCTATTGACACAGCATCAGAACCTCGTAGATTGTTCTTAGGTTGATTTTCTATTTGGCAGGTAAACTTACCCAACCAGTCCTTCACTAGAAACTGAATTAAGCCACAGAGGCCTCCTTGTTTTCTGTCACTTTTCTATCCTGATCAGACTTTATTCAGATCTTACAACAACCAATATGCAGCAATGATAATATTTCTATACAATTTCAAAGTAACCGGTCCCCCAAAATTCCTTTATATCCTGGCTTTATGCCTCTTTTCTCCTTCTCCCTCTCTTTCCTTCTCCCTACTTTCTAACTTTTATAAATTTTTCCCTCCTCCCTTTTTTCCCCTTCCTGATTTCAATTCCCTCAAGTCATCCTATTTTACCCCCACTTTGTAGTCTTACAATTGGAAATATTAGAAGGGGATAAAAAAGAGGGAACAAAATATCCAAATCATTCTTACAAATTCTTTGGCTTGATTTGATTCTCCTCACTGAAAACCTTACAGGGTTTCCTTCATCACAGAATTATCAGTGGGAAGGACTTTAGATCTTCAAGAGAAAAAGAGAAATCTTTTCCCCAATGGTTCTTAGATTCCAGTAACTGCTAAGTTTCCTTTTTTTCAGCTTAGGTTTTCCAGAGTTTCAAGTGAAAAGTAAATGTTTTAGGAAGGAATCCAAAAATGAAGCATTGGGTCAAATTTATTTTATTAACTTTGAATGATTTCCTCTGAAAATCCTGCTGGCTGTATTTCTTTTCTTTCTTGTTCACTCAGAAAAGCAGTCTGTATTTATGGATTTGCCTTTTTAATGCTTCCAGTTAGAAGTCCCTGTTATTCCTCTAATGGTCTCCAAACATTCTTGATTATGTGCTCTAATCAGCACAGAATTTTTGGGCACAATATTTAGATTTACTTATTTATAAATTGTATATAAATACTAAAAATTATGCATGTGACAAAAGTTGCTGAAAATAGACATGAAAAAAGGATGAGATAAAAATGAGATAACATTTGACCCTAGAATCAATAAGGAGCTACTGGAGATTATAGACTAAGGAAGTAGTATGGTCAAACCTGTGCTTTAGGAAAATCACTTTGGTAGCTATGAGAAGATGGGTAGAAGAGAGATGAGATGAGGCAAGGAGACCAATTAGAAGGCTATTGCAATACTTCCGATGAGAAGTGATGGGGGCCTAAACTGTGATGGTGGCATTGCAAGTAGAGAGAAGGGGACGGATGTGACAGATGCAGAGGGAGGAATAAAAATTTTGACAACTGATTGTATATTTGGTATGAGGGAAAGTGAGGAGTCAAGGATAACATCAAGGTTTCAAGCCTTGATATACTGGTTCCCTCAACAGAATTGAAGACTTTGGAAAAGGATTGGATTTGAAAACGATAACAAGTTCTGTTTTGGACATGTTGAATTTAATATACTTTCAGGATATCAAATCTGAAATGTCTAACAGGTATTGATAATGTGGGAATGTATTTCAGGAGACGTATTAGGGCTGGCTATATAAAACTAAGTCATCTGCATAGAGATGATAATTAAATCCATGGGAGCCAATGAAGTCATCAAGAAAGAGTATATATAGAGAGGAGTTTCTGGGACAAAGCCTTGAGGAATACTCACAGTAAGGGGGTAGAATATGGATGACAATCCAGAAAAGGAAATTTAGAAATGGTTAAACAAGTGGGAGAACCAAGAAAATGTGTATCATGAGAATCCAGAGAGGTTATACAGGAGGAGAGCATGGTCACCAGTATCAAATATAGCAGAGTGTTCAAGAAGGATGAGGATTGAGAAAAGGTTATCAGATTTGGCAATTAAGAAATCATTGGTGTTGGGAGAACACTATTCTAGCAATATTACCATTCGGGCTAGGCTAATTTTTTCTTAAAAGGCATTTAAACTGTCCTGGAGGTTTCATTTGCCCAGGATGCTAAAGTCTCAGGCCACTGACATATCTTTCTGGTGCCTTAGGGACAAAAGCCAGGTCATAAATAGTCACCTGGCTCTTCTTTCAGGCTTCTGACCAACAGAATAACCACATAGGTGCAGGGAAGCTGCCCTCAATTGAAACAAGCCTGCATCCTTGCTAAATATCCTTTCCCTACTCTGAATGTCCTTCTCTTTCAATGGCTAAGTAAACCTCCTTTTCTTAACTGTAAGATGTTCCACAAGTGTCTTTATTTTATAGCAATCTCAGAATGAGGTACTAGGCTATCCTGGGTCAGGCCTGGCTTACTGCAATAGGTAACTTTGAAGAAAACCATTTCAGTTGAGGGAGGAGTCAAGGATAAAAAGGGGGTTATGAACCTGGGAGACTTGGAAGGGTGGTAAAACCCTCAAGAGAAATAGAAGTTCAGAAGAGAGATGGATTTGGTAAGATAATGTAATCACAACCTGCCTGCTCATTCTATGCTACTCATTCTTTCCCAGTGAAAAATGAAATATATATTAGGGAATGGGGAGAAGCCCTATTCACTAAGCTAGCCACTTCCACGGAGCACAGAATCTAACAACTGAGAGGCACCTGTGCTTCTTTAGGTGAGAAGGCAATGGGATTTGTGTGTTTGGAGTGGGGTGAGGATTTTGCCTGCAGAGCTACTGCAGGTGCCTGGGTCAAGTGAGGTAATTACAGTCCTGACGGGCCCATGTTCAGGGCTATATGGGAGTCCAGTGGTGGGAAGGGAGTCAAAATGAAGAAGAACTGAGGGAGTGATGTAGATAGGCTAGAGCCAAGACCAAGTTTGGCTACAGGCAGAGGAGAGTGGGATGCAACCCATCTTCCCTCCCTCTGAATGTTTGATCATATCATTCTTGGAGTCATTCCAGAACTCACCAGGGGCTCCAGTCCCCATTTTCAAGATGACTGCTCTAAACAAAGGTACCCTCTCATTCAGCTAATCTATCCTTCTCAAGTCACCATTTGGAATTCATTCACTCATTCAACAACTATTTACTAAGCATAAATAACAATGTGTTAAATGCTAGGTTGATTACAACCTATGCATATGACACAACTTGGAGAGAAGAGACCTACATGTGTGAGGGATTTATATAACAATACAAAGCATTACATAACTGACCACCAATAAAACTGGTACAATAATTTAGTTCATCTCTATTAAACATTTTAGCATTTATTAAGAGTCTACTATATTCATGACATAGTGTGAGGCCTCTGAATTCAGAAGAGGGTTACATCAACATGGGATTCAATGGTCATTGGAGGTTTCATGAAAGAAGTCACTCCTGAATTAAAATTTTGAAGGATGGATAAGATTTGCATAGTCAAAAAAGGGGGAAGGCATTTCAGGTGGGGTGGAGCAAAACAGTAGTGAAGACATAGAAGAAGATGGGTGGGATAGGGAAGAAGAGATGGTAAGCAGATGGGTCAGCCCAGAGTGGCCAGTTTATGTTGTGGAGCAGAGGGAGTTAAACATTGGAAAATCAAGTGGCCTTGGAATGTAGAGAGTCTTGACTATTACCGGAAGTCTGGACTTTTGTGAGCGATGAAAAGTGTATGAGTAAAGTGTATGATGAAAGCAATGTTTTAGAAAGATTAATCTGGCAATGGCATATAGGATAGATGGGGTGAGGGGAGGTATTAGTGGTATTTAGAGGCAAGGACATAATTTAGGAGGCAATTGCAATACACTAGGTATGAGCAAATGAATTACTATTGCCAATAGAAACTACATAGATTTACTGATTTGTAAATTATACCTGTACTAATAATTATGTACATTATATATAAAACTTATGCAAAAATAAATATTAAAAAAGGAGGAGATAAAGATGAAATATTTGATCCTAGAGAGAACAGGGAACCACAGAGTTTATTGAATAAGGGGAGTCAGACCTGAGATTTAGGGAAATCACTGTAGCAGTTATGTGGAGAATCGGTTGAAAAAGAGAAAGGTTTGAAGCAGGGAGACCAATTAGGAGACTATTGCAATGATGCAGTTAAGAAGTGATGATGGCCTGAACTAGGTTATAGTTATGTAACTAGAGAAAAGGGGTTCAAACGGGAGAGATGTGGAGATAGAATTGACAAGATTTGTCAACATATTGGATACATGAGGTGAGAATGATTAGTCAAGAATGACACTGAAGTTTGGAACCTGGGTGACAAAAAGAATGGTGGCACCCTCAATAGTAATGGGGAATTATCAACTAATTCCAATATTAAATAAATTATTTGGAATAATAGGCAAAGAAGGAGTCCTACCAAACTCCTTTTTTTTTTTTTTTGGCTAGGCAATTGGGGTTAAGTGACTTGCCCAGGGTCACACAGCTAGTAAGTATTAAGTATTTGGTCTGAGGTCAGATTTGAACTCAGGTCCTCCTGCCTTCAGGGCCCGTGCTCTATTCACTGCATCACGTAGCTGCCCCTGCAAGCGTTATTTCTAAAGGGGATGAGTAGAAGCCTTCCCAATAAGGTCAGGAGTGAAACAAAGATGGCCATTATCACCAATATTGTATTAGAAATGGTAGCTATAGTAATAAGAAAAAGAAATTTAAGGAATTAGAATAGGCAATGAAGAAAATAGTATCACTCTTTGCAGATGATATGATGGTACACTTAAAGAATTCTAAACAATCAACTAAAAAACTAATTGAAATGATTAACAACTTTAGCAAAGTTGTAGGATATCAAACCCACACAAATCATCAGCATTTCCATATATCACCAACAAAACCCGACAAGAAGAGACAGCAAGAGATAACCTATTTAAGATAACCATAGACAGCATCAAATAACCTGGGAGTGAACCTACCAAAATAAACCCAAAAACTATATGAACATAATTATAAAACACTTTTATACAAATAAAGTCAGATTTAAATAACTGTAGAAATATGAATTGTTCATGAGTGGGCAGAACCAATATAATAAAAATTTCAATTCTACATAAACTAATGTACTTACTCAATGCCATCCCAATTAAATTACCAAAAAATTATTTTATTGAGCTAGAAAAAAATAATAACAAAATTCATTTGGAAGAACAAAAGGTCAAGAATATCAAAAGAATTAATGAAAAAAAAGTTAAGGAAGTAGGATTAGCAGTACCAAATCTTAAACTATATTATCTGGTGCTGGTTAAGAAATAGAAAGGTGGATCAGTGGAACAGAGTAGACCACAATACACAGTACTAAATGGGCATAATAACCTTGTGTTTGACAAATGTAAAGATTTAAGCTTTTGGGATAAGAATACACTATGGTAAGAACTGCTTAGAAAACTGGAAAGCAGTCTGGCAGAAATTGGGCATAGATCAATATCTTATACCATTTACCAATATATGGTCAAAATGGATACATGACCTACATATATATCATAAGTAAATTAGAAGAACACACACACACACACACACACACACATATATACATATATACACATATATACATATATAAACTATATATAGTCACATGAAAAATGCTCTAACTCATTATTGATTAGAGAAATGCAAATTAAAACAACATTGAGATATTATCTTACGCTTATCAGAATGGCTAAAATGAAAGAAGGGAGAAATGACAAATATTGGAGGGGACGTGGAAAAATTGGGACACTAATGCACTACTGGTGCAACTGTGAACTGATCCAACCATTTTGGAGAGCAATCTGGAAGTATGACCAAAGAGTTATAAAACTGTGTATCCCTTTTGACTCAGCAATACCACTATTAGGTCTGTTTCCCAAGGTGATCAGGGAAAAGGGAAAAAGAATCGATAATGTTCCAAAACATTTATAGCAACTGTCTTGCTGATGACAAAGGACTGGAAATTGAAGGGATGCCCATCAATTGGAGAATGGCTAAATAAGCTGTGGTATATAATTGTGAAGGGATATTACTGTGTTGTAAAAAATGATGAACAGGCTGATTTTAGGAAAACAGGGAAAGACTTCCATGAAATAATGAAGAGTGAAAAGAGCAGACCAAGAGAATATTATATATAGTAACAGCAATATTGTTCAAAGAATAACTGTGAATGACGAAGTTATTCTGAATATTATAAATACTCAAATCAACCACAAAAAACCCATGAAAGAAGATGCTAAGAAAGAACAGATAATTAGAAACATGCATATTGTGGTTTTACCCTATTTATGGACATATGTATGTATGTATATTTGTATATCTGCATCAAAAGCTGGTCTTCTGCAGTGCAGGGTGGGGAGGGAAGGAGGGAGACAGACTGGAACTTAAGATGTAACAAATAAATAAATAAAATTAAATTTTTAAAAATTTGGGGTGGGGGAAGGGAGGGAGAGATGGTATAGCAATAGGGTTGCCAAAAAAAAAAAAAGAACTCATTGAAGCATTTTTAATGCACAAAAGGAAAGCCAAAAAGAAACACACAGGATAGCTTTGAAAATTACAAGTTGAATTATTATATACTTACAGAAAAAGCAAGCTGCAGGTAATAGAGACTCACAGTTTCATGTTTTTCTCTTCTACTTTGTATACAGAAATGCTCATTGTATTTGGTATTAAGTTCAGAATTTAAAAAAAAATTTAAGAATGCAAAAAAAATAGTAAGAGGGAATTTTGGAAGAGAAGTGGATTTGAATGGAAAGATAATGTAATAGGATGGAACTACAATTTATCACATCCCATCCATGCCTGCTTATCCTGGACAACTCAGTCTATCTAACCCAAAATCAAAACAGAGGAGGTGGGATCTCACTTGCTGGTAACTGCCCTGGGGTGTAAAGCCTGATCTCTAAGGGGCATCTGTCCCATCCATAAGGTAACATGGGGAACAAAAGCTATGTATGCAAGTGGCTGTGGAGAAGGGTATAAGTGCCCTGAGAAGCTGACCCTTGGTTCAAAGGAGGGCAGGTTGGGAGCTTGCACAGGAGAGGGAGAAGACAGAGTGAAAAATGTTTGAGGAATAAAGGCAGGTCTAGCTTTATTAGATGGGAAGCATGGGACGTGACATCTTCCCACTTTGTTATTACTTTATCTTACACTCCTTGGGATGAAGCTGTGGCCCCCAACAGGCCGCACTTTGGAGCCTCCTGACATGGTGAATAAAGAGTTGGCATTGGAGTTAGGAAAACCTAGGTTCAAGTCCTGCCCCTGATACAGACTGGCTATGTAAATCTAAGCAATCAATTAATCAACCCACAAACATTTATTAAACCTTTACAAAATGCCAGGCACTGTTCTGAGTACTGAAGACAAAAGAAAAAGCAGAAACAGTCCATGCCCTCATGGAGTTTAAATTATTATTATTATTTTTAAGGTATTCTTTAAAAAAATTTCTTTTAAAAAAACCTATATTTTGTTCACCCTCCCATTACATGTAAAAACAATTTTAATCTTTTTTTTTTTTAAAGTTTTGAGCTCTAAATTCTATCCCTCTGTCCCTTTCCTCCTGCTTCCCTACGACAGTAAGCAATCTGATATAGGTTATGCATGTGCAATCATGTAAAACACTTCAATATTAATCATTTTGTGCAAGAAGACTCAAAAAGAAAGGAAGGAAAGAAGGAAGAAAGAAAGAAAGAAAATGAAAGAAAGAAATAGTATGCTTCAGTTTATATTCAGACAACATCAGTTCTTTCTCTGGAGGCAGATAGCATTTTTCATCATGAGTTCTTTGGGATTGTCTTGGATCATTGTATTGCTGAGAATAACTAAGTCATTCACAGTTCTTCATCATACAATATTGCTGTTACTGTGTACAATGATACCCTGGTTCTGCTCATTTCACTTTGTATCAGTTCATGTAAGTCTTTCCAGATTTTTCTGAAATCATACAGCTTGTCATTTCTTATAGCACAATAATATTCCATTAAAATCATATACTACAACTTGCTCAGCCATTCCCTAATTGATGGGCATCCCTTCAATTTCCAATTCTTTGCCACCACAAAAAGAGCTGTTATAATTTTTTTTTATAAATATGTCATTTTCACGGGTATGTAAATGTAGAGCCTATATCAAATTGTGTGCCGTCTTGGGGAGGGTGGGGGGGAGGAAGGGGGAGAAAAAATTTCAACTCAAAAGCATATGGAAGTGAGTGTTGATAAATCAAAATAAATTAATAAAATTTTTTAAAAAATTAAAAAAAAATGTCCTTTTCCCTTTTTTTTTTGATAGAAGCTTAAATTCTAATGGGGAAAACAACATGTACATGCAAGATACATATAGAGCAGAAGGAATGTAACCTTAGAAGGAAAGGCATTGGCAGCTGAGGGGGACAAATCAGTTAATGTCTCAGTGCCCCCGGGCAATTCTCTAAGAATGTAATGTGTGAAGGTTAGAAGATAATGGTTAAAAGACCTGAAAAACACTATTTTCCATCTTGTAAGGGAATCATTATCTTCTATACTCCTTTATTTCTAGGGAAAGAGGTAACTTTGGGAGGAAATGGAGACAGCTTAGGAGATTTGGGATACTACGTTTAAAAAAAAAACTCCTCTCCTATATCCTGTTTCTAATATGATGACTCAGGGGAGAGTAAACATTTCCTGAAGTTGAGAAAGCAGAAACAATGATCAGGGAAAGGGGTGTGCCTTCACCAGATAGGCCTAAAAAAGGCATGTGTTTGCCAGCAAACACATTCCCTATTTCCACACCCATTCCTCAAGCTACATGCTTTACTTTTGTATCATTCATCTTTCAAGGCTACTCTTGCCATTTATTCTATCCTGATTTCAGCTATATAAAAATTTTGGGAAAGAGAGAGAGAGAGGAACACAGATCTAATTGTGGCCCGGGAAATGGGCACATCTGAGAAATTTTTTGTTTGTTTTAACTTGGGTATGCTTGGGTTAGCAGTAAGTGAGAGGGTTGGGAGAGGTAAGTTCTATTCTTCTCTCCTTCATGGGAAGGGGAAGCAGAAGGTGTAATTTTAGGAAGGAAAGATGAGGAGTTTGATTTTATTTTATTTCATTTCATTTTATTTATGTATTTATTCATTCATTTATTTATTTATTTATTATTTTATTAATTTATTTTGATTTATCAACAATCACTACTATACTCTTTTGAGTTGAAAATTTTTCCCCCCTTCCTCCCCCCTCAACCCTCCCCAAGAAGGCGCACAATCTGATAGAGGCTTTACATTTACATTCCTATTAAACATATTTTCACATTAGTGAAGTTGTAAGGAAGAGTTAGAACCAATAGGAGGAAAGATGAAACAAAACTCAACAGAAGGTAAAAGTAAGTGATAGCAATTCAACTTCCATAGTTCTTTCTTTGGATGTGGACAGCATTTTCCATCCCGAGGCCTCTGGAGATGTCTTAGATCCTTGTAATGCTGAGAAGTTCAGTTCAACAATCTTAGTCATCGCACAATGTGTCTGTTATTGTGAACAAAGTCCTCTTGGTTCTGCTCACTTCACTCAGCATCAGGAGGAGTTTGATTTTAAACATGTTGTGTTTGAGGTATTGCAGGACATCTAGGCAGAAAAGTCTAGTAGGCCAATTGATATACAGGACTGGAACTCAGAAAAAAGGTCAGAGCTGGAGACAGAATAGCCAGTTGGAAGGGAAAACTGAACCCATGGAAGTGAATGAGATCACTCATTATGTAAAGAGGTAAGACAGGAGGCCTAAGGCCTGGACACTGGGGAACTACCTAAATTTGGAGGGCAGGAGGATAAAGAAAAGCAAAGGAGCTAGAGAAGGAAGAATCTAAAGAGAAAGAGAGGCAGGATACGATAGTACCCTGGAATCAAAGAAAAAGAGAGTTTCAATGAGGAGGATTAGACAATTACATCAAATGCTATGGAGATGTAAAAAAAGACTAGGAATTGAGAAAGTACCATTGACTTAGTTATCAGACTCTTGGAGAAGGCCATTTCAGTAGGATGCCTGACATGGAAGCCCAAGTGCAAGAAGTAAATGGGTTGTCAAGAAGTGGCTGCAGTGAGTGAGTATAGATTCCTCTTTGGAGGAAGGGAGCAACTCTTTGGTAGTGAAAGGAAAGAGAATGAGAGCAAACATCTTAAGGGGGTAGGAAGAGAAAGGGAAAAGTCCAATCAGCTGCTAAGTCTTGTTGAATCTACCTCCTCCACATCTCTCACATCGATCCCTTTTCCACTTAAACCACCACCATTGTAGTCTAGGAATTCATCACTGGTCATCTGGGCTACTGCAGTAGGCTCCTAATTGCACTCCCTGCAACCAGTATCTTCCCTTTCTAACCATTCCTTATTATATAAACATCTATAACTAACACAATAATGGTCCTAATGCACATCAATCAACCAACCACTCATAAAGGACTTGTTGGGAGCTGTGCTAATAATTAGGTGCACAATACAAGACACTTACAGAGTAGATGGGAGATAACCTTAGAGGAAAAGATTCTAGCAGCTGGGGAGCAGGGCTAGAAAAGGCCTCCTGCAGAAGGCAGCATCTGAGCTGAGTCTTGAAGGAAGCCACTAATTCAATGAATCAGAATTGAGAAGGCAAAGCATTGTAAGCTTGGGGGACAGCCAGTGCAAAGTGAGGGAGATAGGAAATGGAGGATTGCATGTGAAGAACAACAAGTAGACCAGTATGGCTGGTATGGGTAAGACAGAAAGGGACCAGACCGTAAAGAACTTAAATGCCAAACACAGAGGTTTATATTTGATCCTAGAGGTCACAGGGAGCCATTGGAGTTTAATGAATAAGGAGGTGACATGGTCTGACACTCTGCTTCAGGAAAATCTCTTTGGCAGCTGAGGATGGATTGGTGCAGAGAAAGACTTAGGGCAGGGAGAACAATTGGAAGACCACTGCATGAGTTCCAACGAGAAGTGATGAGGGCCTGAATTAAGATTGAGAAGGGAATATGGAAGATGTTGCAAAGACAAGACACTTATCTGTCAGTTGTGACACTCTTCTGTTCAAGAAGTTTGAAGGGGCTCCCCATTGCCTTTAGGACAAAATACAAACTCTGCTGGTATTTAAAGGCCTTCACAATCTGGCTCTAGCCTATCTTTCTAGCAGTATTACTTCCCCCATCATGCACTAAACTCCTGCCAAAAACCTACTTGCTATTCTTCCATACATGAATATTCCAACTCCTGTTTCTCAATTAATCAATCAATCGATAAACATGTATTAAGTGCCCACTGTGTGTCAGGCACTGTGCTAAGTGCTGGCAATAAAAAAGGAGACAAAAGAGTCACTGCCCTCAAGGAGCTTATGATCTAATGGGGAAGACAACATGTAAGCAAATATATACAAAGCAAGGTATAGACAAGATAAATGGAAAATAATTAACAGAGGGAAGGCACTAGAATTATGAGCAGTTGGGCAAGGCTTCTGGTAAAAAAGATAGGATTTTTGTTGAGACTTTAAGGAAGCCAGGGAATTTCTCCATGCCTGGAATGCTCTCTCTCCTCACTTCTACCTTTTGGAAACCCTTGGTCCCTTTGAGGCTCAGCTCAAGTGTCATCTCTTTTTTTTTTTTTAATATCTAATTTATTTATTTATTTATTTATTTTTGGTGAGGTGATCAGGGTTAAGTGACTTGCCCAAGGTCACATAGCTAGGAAGTGTTAAGTGTCTGATTTGAACTCTAGTGTTAGTGTAAGACAGGGACAATTTCTCCACCTTACAATGATAGCTGAAATTTGCATGACTCTCCTATCTGATAGTCCTAGTTTCCTGTGTGAAACCAAGGAGAACGAGTATAGTTCATTTCCTGCATGACTTTTAGTTGTTATGTGTCCCTTAGTCTTCTTTTCTCTGGGTTAAACATCCTTAGGTCCTTCAAATGACTTTTTGATATGATTTCAAGTCACCTAAAAATCCTGATCACCTACTGGACATGCTCCAGCTTATCAATATCTTCCCTCAAACTGAATATGGTATTAAAGACGTGGTCTAGTCAGCCCCTTCCTCTTAATTTTGTATAGTTCTATTCCTCTTCCGTTTCTATAGGGAGGGGTATGCTGAAGTCATCATGAAATGGCTTCAAACTTTCAGAGTGAGAATTTATACCTCAGAAATACAAATCAGGGATTGGTTTATCGCTTTGTGGATTTTCTAGACTTAATAAAATGATTGGAAAAAATGTTAATAAAGCAGATTAAATTTATGCCATTTATTTATTAAATGACATATTTATTAAAAAATATGTCATGTGTTTTTGAGAGTCAGTTGTTAAACATTCACCAGCACATTGCTATATGTAGGCATTTTTTTTTGTACCTGTCACCGTGCCTAGCCTCCTTTCCTTTCATTGTAACATCTTTGAGGGCAAGAACCCGGCCCTCTTTTTTTTTTTTTAAAAGCTACACACAGATATATGCAGTGATAATACTAATTAGAATACAGCCATATCTATACATATCTCTACATATCTATCTATCTCCCCCTAAATGGATAAATGGCATTATGTGACTAAATGCTGGGCCTTCGTTTCCTCGTCTTGCAGGTCAGGGGTTCGGACTCAACAATCTCCAAGTCCTCTTCCAGCTCTAACATCCTATGATTCTGACACAGAGCCAGATTAGAGATTGAGAGAGTAGGACAGGCTCAGGGATCCTGACTATCACTCATAGGCATCATCGTCTTCATAAAGCTAGGCCACAATAAGGGGATATTTTTTCTGGTCTCTATTTAATTTGGTTTTTAAAAACATTGGATCTCTTTGTGAACTCTGACAAAAGAGACTTGTTGAGTCTTTTGGGGAATCTCTAATCTTTTCTATATAAGCTAGAGCCTCATGGAATGTGTTAAATCACATATTACTCATAGTCTCTAAGAGATCACGAGGTCACAAAGACTGAACTTTCTTCTTATCCCAAGGGCTAATCATCTGGGGCTTTGACATGTTAATATCCATGGTAGACGCCCTGTACTATTAGGGAAATAGTAAATTATTAGACCTGATTTCTCAAGACTTTTTACCAGTATAGAGAATTTTAAAGACTGAGAACAATCCCCCTAAAAATACCCAGATCCTAAAAAAGTGACTTGAGACTTCCCCTTCTTTTATTTTTGCACTTAATAGTATTTTATTTTTTCCCAGTGATATGTAAAGATAGTTTTCAACATTCATTTTTGTAAGATTTTGAGTTCTAAATTTTTCTCCTTCCCTCCCTTCCTTTCCCCCTCCCCAAGACAGCAAGCAATCTGATATAGGTTATACACGTACAATTCATGTTAAGCATATTTCCACATTAGTCATGTTGTGAAAGAAGTATCAGAACAAAAGGGAAAAACAAAAAACAACGTGAAAATAGGATGCTTCGATCTGCATTCAGACTCCGTAGTTCTTTCTCTGGATGTAGATAGCATTTTCCATCATGGAGACTTCCCATTTCTTTCTGCAAAGTTGTAACTTTCAGAGACCTGTCTTTCCCTCCATGCTGCCCCTCCCCTTCTCCTTTCCCTCAAACTTTGCGTACTCAAGGGTGAATCACAAGATTAGTGTAGTGGAAAGACCACCAGCTCTGCCACTTGATATTTTGGTGACCTTAGGTAAGATATTTCATCTCTCTTGTCTTCTATTTCCTCATCTGCAAAATGAAGGTCTTGGAATAGATCAGATACACACACACACACACACACACACACACACACACACACACACACACACATATATATATAGAGAGAGAGAGATACATACACACACACACACACATACATATATATATATATATATATATATAAAACTTGATGACTGTGTTTCAATGTAATTGCCTTGCTTACCTATACATTTTATTTATGGATTTAAAAGCATTATTCTGAGAATTAGTCCATAGTTTTTACCAGACTGCTAAAGGAAGTCCATGACACAAAAAAGATTAAAAATTTCAATTTAATTGATCTTTATGGTCCCCTTCAGCTCTAAATCCTATTATTTCTAGCCTTGTATAGGTTTTTGACCTGAGCAATAGCAGCAGCACCTGCAGAAGCCTGGATTAAGGAATGACTAGGTTCTCACTCTTGAAAGTCTATAAGAAGACCCTGTTCCATCACTTGCAAACCTATGATGGCACCAGAAATCTGTGCACTAGAGGTTTTTCCACTCAGATCATATTACCAGATAGAGATCTAACTTTACAAAGTATACAAGGCAAAGTTAACAAGTTTGCAAAGGAAAATTTTACAAAGCACATGAATCACTAAAGTTTGGAGTTATGTCGAGCGGCAGCAAAAGCAGTTCAATGATTCAAGCTGATATGGAATAGCACAGTCTCTAAAGGACCAACATTATGGGTCACCCAAAGAGCCTTGAAGAGACACCGAGCAGGTATAAATAAGATATCATCAAAAAGATGTATGACGACTGCAAAGTGAGGAAGGCTGGTCAAGTACTGAAAATGAACTATACCAGATGAACAGCTTTATGGGATCCACCTCTGAGTCTCTTATGTGGGTACCAATGTAGTATACCCACATAAGATTCAGAGATTTATAGATTTTTTTATATATAGTATTTATATATATACATACATATACACACACATATGCATATATACGTATATATACATATATACGTATATATATATACATATATACGTGTATATATATATATATACATATATACGTGTATATATATGTATATATATATACATATATACGTATATATATATATATATACATATATGTATATATATATATATACACACCCACACACCCACACACACACACATATATATTTATCAGAAGATTTATAGGAGCACATAGACAGGAGTCCCCCATGCCTGGAATATATTCCTTCTTCCTTTCTGAGTAATAAAAGTCCCAGATGCCTTCAGATCCCGTTTTAAGTCACCCCTTATATACTATACCTATTCCTATTTTCCCCGATCACCAGTGGCCTCCTCCAGGGAAATTATTTTGTACTGATGTTGTTTGTATTTTGCATTTACTTATAAATATATATATTTCACTTCCCTGTAACTGCCCAAGTCATGATTTTTTGTCTCTGAACTTAAATTCAGAAATTTAGCTGGCCTGTAATGAGTTGTTTAGAGGCTCAGTTCTCCTGCTAATCATTCTATTGTTGCCTCAAGAAAATCTGTTATAATTGAGGGATGCAGGTAGGCACCAGGGAGTCTGTTCTAGTATCTGTACACTACCAAGTTATCCTTCAAGGAAATCTGATTTGTTATCCAAAGAAGCCTCATCCATTATCTCTAACCTTGCAGGTGGATTCAAACCTCTTAGTCATAGGAGGGAAGGAGAATATTGTTGTTAGCCCCTCACTCCCAATTTCCAACCAATCATGTTGTCTCCCATTCCTCAGCTCTGTAGTCAATCATATTGGTTACCAATTATGATTGGTTACCAATCATATTGATTTTGCCATTCAAGTTCTTTTAACCAATCATAACTTACAAAGTCCTATTCTTTGTTGTGCACTTTCCTAAAAACTATAAAAAGGGTAGTCATTCTCTGCCTTGGTGTCTTAGCTTTGCTGAGGAAGCTGAAATCCTATCTATTGGCAAATTTACTTTACTAATACATTGTGCTTTGAACATTGTGTCTCCGTTTACCTTATTTTGACTGTAACAGTTCCTTTAGAGTAGAGACTACTTTCCATTTTTTAAAAATTTGTATCTCCACGGCCTGGTTTATTGAAAGAATGACTAGAAAATACTTCATTCTGCAACATTCCGAACGAGTGGTTATCCAGGCTTTGTTCGTAAACTGCCAGTGAGGAGGGAACTCATCACCCTCTCAGGCAGCCCATTCAACTTTCAGATAGTTGTAAATAGGTGTGAGAATTAACCGGGCCAAAGTAAAATAATTCAGTGTCTTGACATACAACAAATCTTTTAAATTTTTACATTTTTAAAATAAACTTTTAATATGTAATACGTCATCCATTTGCTTCATTTACTTGTTGTACATGTTTTGGAATTGAGTCTTCATGAATCTGACACATTTTTCATCCTTCAATATGAAACCAATATCTCAATGGATAGTCAGCAAACCTTTGATGAACACTCCATTTTTCAAACTCTGGCCTTACATTATATAGCCCAGTTTGCACTCGGAGTTCGTCAGTAGTCTCTCTGAAGGTAGATAGCATTTTTCATCACGCCCTTTGGAATTGTCTTGGATCACTGTCTTGATTAGAATTTTCAATGGGATTTAAGTTTGGTGAATTCCCAGGTCATGAGAGTATGCTCATCTCTAGCTCTTGAACAAATTTCATAACCCTTTTAGGATGTATGTTATGGTACGAAATCATGCGGTGGTATTCAGACTCACGAATTTCTCTAATTCTGGAGCAGTTGTGTTTCTCAGTATATCAAGACGTTTATCAGGGCTCGGATAAGCCTTCCAAGCCCACTGGAAATGAAAAACCCCCAAGGAATTTTTGAGCGGATGCTTTATAATGTCACGAAGATGCTCAGCTCATACGGATTCATCTGCTACCTCTGATGATAGTTTGGTGCAGTATTGAACGTAAAATGGACCACTTCCCAATCTTTAGTATCCTTCTATTTGTATTGCCCGTGCCAAGTTTTCTCCTTCATAGCGATGGTTAATAGCGGTTTTTCATATTTTTAACTGGTCTTCTAAGCTGATCTTTCAACTTCAAGAAGTCTACTCCACCCTGTGACAGGTCCCTCCAGTGGTCTTTGTTTTCTGAGGGTTGTTATTCAGTCATTTCAGTCATGTCCAGCTCTTTGTGACCCCATCCGGAGTTTTCTTGGCAAAGATACTGGAGTGGTTTGCCATTTTCTTCTCCAGCTCATTTTTCCAGATGAGGAACTAAGGTGACAGGGTTAACTGACTTTCCCAGGGTCACACAGCTTGCTCGCTGTGTGTCTGAGTGTCTGAGGCCAGATTTGAACCCAGGAAGATGACTCTTTCTGATTCCAGGACTGATATTCTATCCACTGTGCCACCTAGCTGCCCTTTAGAATTAATTCTGAGGATTAATTAGGTAGTTTTTCACTATACTGTGCTGAAAATATTGGGTTTTGACATTTTTTGTTTAGAACACATTTTTCCTTGTTCTTCAGTGCACTGAGAGTTTCACTGTGGGCTTGAATGATCCTTGAAATGCTTGACTTCTCCACACCAATAGTCATTGCAATATCTCTAACAGTCATTGAAGTATACTCCTTGATAACTACAACTTCTTTTTTTTCACATTTCCTTCCCAAAAATCCATTTTTAAAAACTACAGAATTAAAAACACACAAAAAAGAGAACCATGAAATACATGTATATGGCACAAAAATCCAACAGTCAACTGACAGAAAAGTAATAAGGTGGGGAAACCAGATCAATCTAATTTCACCTGGTCAAGACCAGACATGTTGAATAGGCATTGTAGAAGTGCACATACATAGCTGTAGCCATCACAGAATGAAACCATATCAAAATTGCTGCTTGTCCCAAGGAATTTGCACAGCCTTATAATTGTCAGAAGGTTCTTCCCTACATTAAGTTTATTTGTCTCTGGTTTTCAACCAATGCTTGGGTACCCTCTGGGCCCAAGTAAAGCAAATTGAATTCCTCTTTCTCATGACAGTCTTCTTTTTCAAGTTTTTGATGATAGCTATAATCCCAATAAGTCTTCTTCCAGGCTAAACATATGCAGTTCCTTCTACTGGTCTACATATGATTGTCTCTTCACCATCCTAGTCACCTTCCTCTGGGTTTTCTCTAACTTATCAAAATATTTTCTAAAGGTGGAATCCAGAACAGAATCTAATACTGTAAATGTGCTTCATTAAGGGCAAGTGATGATAGAATCTCTCTTTTTCTGGACAGCATGTCTCTTTTCATGTAGTCTGAAATTGCATTAATTTGAAATTGCATAAAATTTGCATTAATTAATGTTTATAATGCTGATTTAAAAAAAAATCCAAGTTTAAGACTTTACATTTACCTTTATCTCCTTGTAAGGTTTAGCCAAACACTCTAACCTGTTTTTGAATCCTGTCATCCATTGCATTCCTTAGCTATCTCTCCCTTGGTGAGGGACAATCTTAAATTACAATGAGTATCTTTGTACGTCATACCTTAGTATGGTGCCATCCACAAAGTAAATATATAATAAACATCGAATCAAAGTGTTTGTTGAGTTGAATGAGCCCTGAACCACCTCGCCTCAACCTACCTTTCCAGTCTTGTCTCCCACTACCCTCTCCTCCACATACCTTCTGCTCTAGAAAATGAAGACTGCTTGTTGTTCCATACCCCAGACTCTCAGAAGGCGGTTATGAAACTCAAATGAGATTATGTATGCAAAGCACTTTGAAAATGATATTATTCTAGTTTATGCTACTCTCTCTTCTTGGAATGTCCATCTTTGCTGAAATTCTATCCACCTAGTTCAAGGGCCACCTTGTGGTTTCTAAGATCACAGGATTTAGAGATGGATCGCTATTGTTCACTTGTTTTAGTCGCGTCCAACTCTTTGTGACCTATTTGGGGTTTCCTTGGCAAAGATACTGGAGTGGTTTTCCATTTCCTTCTCCTACTCATTTTGCAGATAAGGTAACTGAGGCAAACAGGGTTAAGTGACTTGCCCAGGGTCACACAGCTAGCCAGTGTCTGAGGCAAGAGTTGAACTCACTGGCACTCCATCCACTGTGCCAGCTAGCTAGAAGGAACCTTAGAAATTATTTGGTCCAACTCCCTCATTTTACAGATGAAAAATAGACCTATACAAGTTCAAACTCTAAATCCTATGGTCTTGAGGCATTCTCATTAGCATTATAGTATGTGCATATTGACCACATTTGTACTTGAATAAGAGCAGCAGCATTGGAAGTCTTGATTAGGGAGTTTCTGTGTTCTAATTTAGGCAACCTATTAGATCCACATACTGTTCTGTCAATGGCAAGCCTATGTTAACACAAGAAATCAGTCAGCTAGGAGTTTCCCACTCAGATGATATTAGCAGGCCTTGAATCAGTGACCTTTAGAACTCTATTCTGAGCGAATCATCTGTGGAAACTGGGAGTAAGCAGCAGAACTGGTACTGAACTTAGGTCCTCTGACTGACTGCTCTTTCCAGGACAGTATCGCCTCCCTAGAAAGCCTTTTCTAATAACTCCAGACAGAAAAGATCTTTCCCATAGCACCCTGAACCATTTTTCTAACATCTCAAGTCTTAACATGGTACCTTTCACATAGGAGATACTTAATAAATGTTTATTGACTTTTGATATCTTCTTCCCTTTAGGGAACACCCTTTCAATGACATTGTCATTCTCCTCCATTTGATCTCTACCTTTGGCAAGATATCATCTAGAGCCTGGTTTTGCTTGGAACATGGCCTTCATAGGCAATGTTTCTTGTTTATAGGCAAACATTTACTGAGTGACTGGCTAACTTACCTTTAAAACGTTACATTATAATATGTATTAATATGCATATGTGTCTTGTTTTCCCTACTAGGTAGGCTATGTACCTTATTCATCTTTTTATCACACATAAAATACACTCATTGGCTAATAAATGTTTGGAAATCTCAGCTGACTGGGAGTCAGTCAGAACACCCAAGTTCTCTATTTTAGGCTAAACGTTCCCAGCCCCATTAACTGATCCTCATATGACATAGACTCAGGGCCCCTCCACTGCATACACCCCAGCTTTTCATTATGGCATCCAAGACTGAGTACAATACTCTGTATCAGACCTAATGAGGGCAAAGTACTGTGGGTCCTCTCGAAAACACACTTCCTTGTTCTTGGCTCCAGGGCATTGGGCCATGAGATACAGTGAAAAAAAATGATGCTGTCCTTCTGCTATTTTCAGTAATAAGCTCCCTAAAAAAGGTCTTCAGTGTAATTTGACTTTGTGACTAGATAGGCCTCTAAGGGAGAATTTTAAAATCTTGTATTGCTAAATTGTGACATCTACAGGACAATATAGAGAAACACTAGAAACCTGCCTTGAATTCAGTTTTCAGCTAACAACTTAATGACAGCCTCTCAGTCCAGGGAGAGAAAAATTATCAACAAATCCCACCTGCTTCTTTCCAGTACTTTCCAGTAGCAGCTCCAGGGTACATGAGTAAGGGGGAATGAAGTTACAAAGACTAGGAAAAACCCAACATATTCAAGTGCCAACCAACCAACCAGCTCAACTGCCCAGATCCAAACCCTCTAGTCAGGTACTTACCTTGATTGAATAGATGCAAGAGATTTCCTGAAGGTAGAATGGATATCTAATTCCAGCAGTCTGGGAATATCTGGATACCCACCAACCTGATCCCAGAGTAATTTCATAGGTGTTTTTGTTTCTATTGGGTAACTGGAGGAGGACACATCAGTTCGCCAAATGGCCTCTACCTTGTCCTTCTGTTTCCTAAAAAATTAGGGAGCTATATTAGGAAGCAATAAGCTCTTCTGGGTTGTACAACCAACCCAAATATTCTATGTCCAAGTCCCATTCTACTTTTCTTTTCATGAAGGGCAATCCACTAGTACCCTCTTACTATCTCTTTCACCATCCTCTCCCTGCACTGTGATCCTGTTTTGCTTATCATTCTTCCACACACCTCCACCCCTACTTAGGACTCCATGTGGAGGACTAGCTTCTGGGAAAAGGAAGCTGTGCCCATTTAGAACTCTTTAGAGAAATCCAAGGAGCATTGGTTCCTTAAAGAACTACCAAGGCTACATTTATATGGTCTTTCTCAATCATTACTCATTGTGGAAGTGCCAACTTCCTCTCTGGGGCTTTTTTAAAAAAAAACTATTTGGGGCATAAATAAAGTAGAGGTAAATAATTCTTTCCTACCTCCAATTCTTGTCATTCCCCATATATACTTACACAAAAAGGGGGTTGGTTTTATAATATTTATTTTTGAATTTTTAAAAGCCTGACTCTTTCTGAAGGAGAATAAAGCTCTTTTAAAAACAAAACAAAACAATGAAACAAAGCTATATTTTTCTAGGGGAAATGTCCATAAATAGCGTAAGTCAAACAGTTGACACAAATATTCTGGTGGACCACACCACATTAAGAAGAAGAGAGAAACATTCTGCCCATATAATGTCACCCTGGAGAATGTTGTAATAATATATTTGTCACATACTCAAGTGCCTTGAATATTTCAAATTCTTTTTTCTTTTCCACCTTCTCTGGGAGTGACCATTGAACCACATGTTTGAAGCACACAGCTTTCAAAGGATGGTCTGGCTCCTTTTTGTGGATGACCAAGGGTACTGGATAATTAAGTTTAATATTATATCTCTTTTTGATCTAAAAGATGAAGACAGAGAAAAGAGTCAATAAAGCAGGTTAGAAATCCTCAAGCAAAATTCACTGTGTACCAACCCCTATGTAAAAGTTTTGCTTTTGATGTCTTTTCCCCTTTAGGGAACATCCTTTTTTAAAAAAAATTTTTTTGTAATTGCATGTAAAAACAATTTATAATATTTGTTTTTGAAATTCGAGTAATATATTCTTTCCCTCTCTCCCGCCCCTCCCCCTTCATTAAGAAGGCAAGCAATTTGATATAGGTATCCATGTGCAGTCACCAAAATATAATTCCATATTAATCATGTGAAAGAAAACACAGACCAAAATAAAAACAAAACAAGAAAAATAAAAAACAGTATGTTTTAATCTGCATTCAGACTCCATCAGTTCTTTCTCTGGAGGTAGATGGCAATTTTCATCATGAGTCCTTTGGAATTTTCTAGGTAATTGTATTGCAAAGAAAAGCTAAGTCATTCACAGTTCATCATTGTACAATACTGCTTTAATGTGTACAATGTTCTCTTGGTTCTACTCACTTCACTTTGCATTAGTTCGTGTAAGTCTTTTCATGTTTTCTGAAAGCATCCTACTCATCATTTCTTATAGTACAATAGTATTCTATCATAATTATGTACCACAACTTGTTCGGCCATTCCCCAATGGATGGATATCTTCTCAATTTCCAATTCTTTGCCACCACAAAAAGAGTTTCTATAAATATTTTGTACATATAGGTCCTTTTCCTTTTTTTTTTTCTTTTTAACTATCTTTGGGATATAGATCCTGGTAGTAATATTGCTGGAGCAAAGGGTATGCAGTTTTATAGTCCTTAGGACATAGTTCTAAATTCCTCTCCAGAAAGATTGGATCAATTTGCAATTCCATGAACAGTGCATTAGTGTCTCAATTTTCCCACATTCCTTCCAAAACTTGTGATTTTCCTTTTGTGTCATGTTTGCCAATCTGACAGGTGTTTTAATTTGTATTTCTCTAATCAATAGTGATTTAGAGCATTTTTTCATATGACTATATAGTTTTGATTTCTTCTTCTGAAAACTGCCTGTTCACATTCTCAGACCATTTACCCATTGGGGAAATGACTTTTATTCTCACAAATTTGACTTAGTTATCTATATATTTGAGAAATGAGGTCTTTATCAGAGAGATAAACTATAAAAAATTTCCCCCAGTTTTCTGCTTTCCTTCTAATCTTGGCTGTATTTGTTTAACTTGTGCAAAACCTTTTTAATTTAATGTGATCAAAATTATCCATTTTATATCTAGTAATGCTCTCTCTTTTGTTTGTTCATAAATTCTTCCCTTATATGTAGATCTCACAGGTAAACTATTCCATGCTCCCCTAATCACCCTTTGTGTCTAAATCATGTATCCATTTTGACCTTATCTTGGTATATGGTGTGAGATGTTGGTCTATACCTAGCTTTGCTGAAATGATTTCCAGTTTTCTCAGCAGTTTTTGTCAAAAAATGAGCTCTTGTCCCCAAAACTTGGACCTTTGATTATCAAACACTAGATTACTATGGTCACTTACTACTGTGTCTTGCATACTAAATAAGTTCCACCTCTCCATTTCTTAGCCAGTACCAGATAGTTTTGATAATTACCACTTTGTAACAGATCTGATACAGCTAGGCCATCTTCCCTCAGTTTTTTTTTTCCATTAATTTCCTTCATATTCTTGACCTTTTGTTCTTCCAGATGAATTTTGTTATTTTTTTTTCTAGCTCTATGAAATATTTTTTGGTAGTTTGACTTGTATGACACTGAATAAGTAATTTGGGTAGAATTGTCATTTTTATTATGTTGGCTTGGCCTATCCATGAACAATTGATATTTTTCCATTTTTTTTCAGATCTGACTTTATTTGTGTTAAAAGTATTTTGTCATTGTGTTCATATAGTTTCTGGGTTTGTCTTGGCGGATAGACTCCCAAGTATTTTATACAGTCTGTGGTTATTTTAAATGGAATTTCTCTATCTCTTGCTTTTGGACTTTGTTGATAATATATAGAAATGCTAATGATTTATGTGGGTTTATTTTATATCCTACAACTTTGCTAAAGTTTTTAATTATTTCAACTAGTTTTTTATTTGATTCTTTAGGATTCTCTAAGTATACCATATATCATCTACAAAGAATGATAGTTTTATTTCTTCATTTCCTATTTTAATTCCTTCAATTTCTTTTTCTTCTCTTATTGTTATGGCTAGCATTTCTGGTACATTGTTGAATAATAGTGGTGATAATGGGCACCCTTGCTTCACCTCTGAGCTTATTGGGAAGTAATAGTGGTGATAATGGGCACCCTTGCTTCACCTCTGAGCTTATTGGGAAGGCTAGCTTATCTCCATTACAGATAATACTTGCTAATGGTTTTAAATAGATAACCATTTATCATTTCAAGGAAAGCTCCATTTATTCCTGTGCTTTCTAGTGTTTTTAATAGGAATGAGTGCTGCATTTTGTCAAAAGCCAGCCCAGAATTCAAGGTATAAATCCCACCTGGTAATGATGTATGATCTTTTTGATATATTGCAGTAATCTCTTTGCTACCATTTTATTTTAAAACTTTTACATCAATATTCATTAAGAAAATTGGTCAATAGTTTTCTTTCTCTGTTCTGGCTCTTCCTGCTTTACGTATCAGTATTTGTGTCATAAAAGGAATTTGGTAGGAGTCCTTTGCCTATTGTTTCCAAATTTTTTATAGTATTGGAATTAATTGTTCCTAAATGTTTGGTAGAATTCACTTCTAAAACCATCTGGCCCTAGGGATTTTTTCTTAGAGAGATCATTGATGGCTTGTTTAATTTCTTTTTCTAAGATAAGGTTATTTAAGCATTCTACTTCCTCTTCTGTTAATCTGGGCAATTTATTTTTTTGTAAATATTCATAAATTTTACTTAAATTGTTAGATTTATTAGCATATAATTTGGCAAAAATAGCTGCTAATAATCACTTTAATTTCCTCTTCGTTGGTGGTGAATTCATCCTTTTCATTTTTGATACTAGTAAATTGGTTTTCTTCTTTCTTTTTTAAAAAATCATGTTAACCAATGCTTTATCTATTTCCCCCCATAAAATCAGCTCCTAGTTTTATTTATTAGTTCAATGGTTTTCTTACTTTCAATTTTATTACTCTCTCCTTTAGTTTTCAGGATTTTTAATTTGGTGTTTAACTGAGAATTTTAAATTTGTTCTTTTTCTACTTTTTTTAGTTGCATGCCCAGTTCATTGATCTGTTCTTTCTCTATTTTATTGATGTAAGCATTTAGAAATATAGTTTCCCCTAAGTATTGCTTTGTCTGCACCCAAAAATTTTGGTATGCTGTATCTTTGAAATTATTGTTTCTACGATTTATTCTTTGACCCACTTGTTCTTTAGGTTTAGATTATTTAACTTCCAATTAATTTTTAATCTATGTTTCCACAGTCCTTTATTGAATACAATTTTTTTTATTGCATTATGATCTGAAAAGGATGCATTGAACATTTCTGCTTTTCTGCATTTGTTTGTGAGGGTTTTATGCCTTAATACGCAGTCAATTTTTGTGTAGGTGCCATGTACCACTAAGAAAAAGGTATATTCCTTTCTGTCCCCATGCAATTTTCTCCAGAGGGCTATCATATTTAACTTTCCTAAAATTCTATTCACCTCCTTAACTTCTTTCTTTTCTATTTTTGTTAGATTTATCTAGTTCTAAAAAAATAAAAATCTAATTCCGAGAGGGAAAAGTCAAGGCCCTTCCACTTGTATAGTTTTACTGTCTATTTCCTCCTGTAACTAACTCATTTAACTTTTCCCTAAAGAATTTGGATTTTATGTCACTTGGTACATATTTATTTGGTACTGATACTACTTCATAGTCTATGGTACCTTTTAGCAAGACATAGTTTCTTTCCTTGTCTCTTTCAATAAGATCTATTTTTGCTTTTGCTTTGTCTGAGGATCATGATTGCTATCCCTGCTTTTTTTTTTTTATTTCAGCTGAAGCAAAATAGATTCTGCTCCAGCCCCTTACCTTTACTCTATGTGCATCTCTCTACTTCAAGTGTATTTCTTGTAAGCAATATATTGTAGGACTCTGATTTTTTATCTACTCTGTTATCTAATTCTCTTTTCTGGGTGAATTCATCCCCATTCACATTCACAGTTATGATTATTGTATATTTCCCTCCATCCTGCTTTTTTCTCATTTATCTTTTTCTCTTTCTCCTTTCACCCTGTTCCTCCTCAAACACATTTTGCTTCTGACCACCACCTCCCCCAATCTACTGTCTCTTCTATCTCTTATGCCCTTTCTCTCCTACTTTCCTATAGGGTAAGACAGATTTTGATACCCAATTGAGTGTGTATGCTATTTCCTCTTTTAAGCCAATTCAAATGAGAGTAAGGTTCAAGTGTTGCTTGCCACCTCCCCCATCTTCCCCTTCACTCTAAAAGCTCTTTTGTGCCTCTTTTATGTGAGATAATTTACCCCATTTTACTTCTCCCTTCCCCTTTCTCCAAGTACATCCCTTTTTCTTACCCCTTATTTTTACTTGTTTGGATATCATCCCATTGAAGTCAACTTACATATATGCCCTCTATGCGCACTCCCTCTAACTGTCCTAATAATAAGAAAGTTCTTAGTAGCTTCCCATGTAAGAAGGTAAACAGTCTAACCTTACTGAATCCCTTTTGACTTCTCTTTCCAGTTTCCCTAAAGCTTCTCTTGAGTTCTGTATTTGAAAATCAAATTTTCTATTCATCTCTGGTCTTTTCATCACAAATGCTTGAATTTCATTAAATTTACGTTTTTTTCCCCTGAAGGATTATACTCAGTTTTGCTGGGTAGGTGATTCTTGATTGTAATCCTAGCTTCTTTGCTCTCCAAAATATCATATTCCAAGCCCTCTGATTCTTTAATGTAGAAGCTGCTAAATCTTGTGTTATCCTGACTGTGACTCCATATATTTGAATTGTTTCCTTCTGGCTACTTGCAGTATTTTCTCCTTGACATAGGAGCTCTGGAATTTGGCTAAAGTATTCCTGGGAGCTTTCATTTTGGATCTCTTTCAGGGGGTAATTGTTGGATTCTTTCAGTTTCTATTTTACCTCTGGTTCTAGGATATCAGGGAAGTTTTTCTTGATAATTTCTTGAAAGATGATGTGTATGACAAAACAGAACATGATAAATGTTGGAGACGTGGGAAAACTGGAACACTAATGCATTGTTGGTGGAGTTGTGAAATGATCCAACCATTTTGGAGAACAATTTGGAACTATGCCCAAAGGGCTATAAAAATGTGCATACCCTTTCATCCAGCAATAACACTTCTAGGGCTATATCCCAAAGAGATCATACAAATTGGAAAAGGACCCACATGTACAAAAATATTCATAGCAGCTCTTTTTGTGGTGGCAAAGAATTGGAAACTGAGAGGATGCCCATCAATTGGGGAATGGCTGAGCAAGTTGTGGTATATGAATGTAATGGAATACTATTGTACTATAAGAAATGATAAACAGGATGACTTCAGATAAACCTGGAAAGACTTATATGGTCTGATGCTGAGTGAAGTGAGCAGAACCAAGAGGACTTTGTACACAATAACAGCCACATTGTGCGATGACTAATATTGTTAAACTTAACCCTTCTCAGCATTACAAGGATCTAAGACATCTCCAGAGGCCTTGTGATAGAAAATGCTATCCACATCCAAAGTAAGAACTACGGAAGTTGAATCGCTATCATTTTTTCCCCTTCTTTTGAGTTTTGTTTCCTCTTTCTGATGGTTCCTCCTATTGGTTTTAATTTTTACTTGCAACTTCACTAATGTGAAAATATGTTTAATAGGAATGTAAATGTATAGCCTATATCAGATTGTGTGCCATCTTGGGGAGGGTAGAGGGGAGGAAGGGGGAGAAAAATTTTAAACTCAAAAACATATGGAAGTGATTGTTGATAAATCAAAATAAATTAATAAAATAAAATAATAAAAAAATAGAAAAATGAAAGATGATGTGTAGGCTCAATTTTTTATATCATACTTTTTAGAAAGTCCAATATTTCCTAAATTATCTCTCCCTGATCTATTGTATAGGTCAGTTCTTTTTCCAGTGAGATATTTCATATTTTCTTTTATTTTTTTCATTCTTTTGATTTTGTTTTATTGTTTCTTAATGTCTCATAGAGTCATCAGCTTCCATTTGCCCAATTCTAATTTTTAAGGAATTTTTTCTTGAGTGAGCTTTTGTATCTCCTTTTCCATCTGGCCAATTCTGCTTTTTAAGGAGTTTTTCTCTCCAGTGGATTTTTACGCCCTTTAAAAAAAAAACATTTTACTCATTCTGTTTTTTAAGATGTTATTTTCCTCAGTATTTTTTGTTCCTCCTTTACCAAGCTATTGACTCTTTTTTCATGTTTTTCTTTGTTTGCTTTTTTTGTTTTTTTTTAGGCAATTGGGGTTAAGTGACTTGCCCAGGTCACACAGCTAGTGTCAAGTGTTTGGTCTGAGGTCGGATTTGAACTCAGGTCCTCTTGACTTCAGGGTCAGTGCTCTATCCACTGTGCCACCTAGCTGCCCCTTTTCATGGTTTTCTTGCATCACTCTCATTTCTTTTCCAATTTTTCCTCTACTTCAATTATTTGATTTTTAAAATCTTTTTTGAACTCTCCCAGGGCCTGAGACCAATTTACATTTTTCTTTCAGGCTTTGCATGGTTTTTTTTTGTTTGTTTGTTTTGTTTTTGGCTTTGATTTTGTTGTATTCTGAATTCGTGTTTTGATCCTCCCTGTCACATAGTAACTTTCTATGGTTGGCTTCTTTTCTTGTTGCTTGCTCCTTTTTCTGGCCTATTTCTTGACTTCTAACCTTATGTTAAAATTGGGTTCTGCTACTGGGGTGGAGGGAGCACTGTCCCAAGCTTCAGGTTTTTCATGCTACTGTGTTCAGAGCTAGTTCTGGGGGTCTGTAAGTTTTCAATTCTTCCAAGGTGGTACAGTCTAAGGAGAGGTGTGGTCATTGCTCTCCTGGCCTGTATTCTGATCTATAAGTGAACACAAGCACTCTTTTCTACCCTGGAACTATGACCAGGGTTCCCTGTTCCTGCTAACCCTCCTCTTCACCTTGAGACTGTGACTCAGAACCATATATGGCAATGTAATAGAGTCTTGCTCCCAGTGACAGCAAAGGGTCCTCTGTAATCTCCTTCTGATCAGTTATCCAAACCCTTTACCATCTGTAGGCTGAGAGCTTTGGAGTCTGCCACCAAGGCTTTCTGTAGGCTTACTAGGTGTGGCCTACTCTGGCATGATCTGTGTGGACTTCACTCCACTCTCATCCTAGGGAGTCAGGCTTGTCCTGTTGACTTTCTAAGTTGTCATGGGTTGGAAAATTGTTTCACCCTGTCCTTTTATTGGTTCTGCCACTCCAGAATTTGTTTTGAGTCATTATTCTAACGCTGTTTCACATTCAGATACACTAGGAACTGTAGTCACACCCCACTCCCCATCCCTATGACCACTCCAGAAAAAACCTATATCCAGTTCTGACTTGGGTAGAGGCATTCATTTGCCAGCTTTTTAGGTCTCCTGGATTTCATGTTGTCCATAAGCATGCACACATTCCATGTACCGATGGTAAGTGGAATCATCACAAAAGATTTTTTTATATTTTCTTTTGTGTGTGCGTCCACCACAGAGTGGGATCTCCACTTACCACAGTAAGCAGGCCAGAGTTGGGTGAAGCAGACAATTTTTTTGGTACCTTTTCTAGCCCCCTTCCTAACACCAGGAAATGAGCAGTGTGGTCATTAAAAAAGGCTTCTCAGACTTCAGGCCAGTGAGAAGATGACCCTATAGCCTGGGCCACCTGTGTGCAGGGCTGTGACTACATCTCCTAGTGTATCAATATTTGCTGCTTCATCACTTGTCTGTAACCACTGGACTTTGAAGTAAGTGAAAATGGTAAAATTTTATGGGTGATATTTTTTGACTAGTGCATAAATTGGATTTAAGTGAGGCAAAGTTGCTTGAAGTCATCAGCCTTACTTTCTCTTTCAGAGTCATCAGAAGATCCCAGTGGCAAGATAAAAGTTAAGATGACTAGTGATGGCTCAGAATGCAGTGGATGACCTTGGTGTCTTTAATGTCTAATCAAGCTCTAAGCACTCCACAGCATGTGCTTCAGTCACTTTCATGGCTGTTGGAACAAACTGTCCTCAACTACCCATTCTGCTAGATGAAGTCTTTACATGCTTATGTAGACATTCCCCCTAACTCACCAATGGGTTTGAGACCCCTTTGTTACCCTCAACTTGGATTAGCCTGTCTGCCAAAATGGTTTACTGGAGTGTGGCCACTGCTCTTAGTCACAGGTAAGAGTTGGGTAAATCAGGTGGAAATCAAAGGTGGAAAGCTGCCCTCATACCAGAGGTACTAGTCTACCCTGAACACTCCTGTACCCTAAATGGAAGCTAATGATTCCATGAGATATCAGGAAAGATTAACATAAAGTAAAAATAATTTAAAAACAGAAGAAAATATAAAACATCTCATTGGAAAAACTGACCTGGAAATATGGATTGAGGAGAGATAATTTAAGAATTATTGGACTGCCTGAAAGCCATGATTTAAAAAAAAAGCCTATATATCATCTGTCAAGAAATTATCAAGAAAAACTTCCCTGATATCCTCGAACTAGAGGGTAAAATAGAAATGGAAAGAATCCACCAATCACCCCCTGAAAGAAATCCAAAATGAAAACTCCCAGAAATATTTTAGCCAAATTCCAGAGCTCCCATGTCAAGCAAAAAATACTGCAAGTAGCCAGAAAGAAACAATTCAAATATATGGAGTCACAGTCAGGATAACACAAGATTTAGCAGCTTTTACATTAAAGGATCAGAGGGCTTGGAATATGCTATTTTGGAGAGCAAAGAAGCTAGGATTACAACCAAGAATCACCTACCCAGCAAAACTGAGTATAATCCTTCATGGGGAAAAACGTAAATTTAATGAAATTCAAGCATTTGTGATGAAAAGACCAGAGATGAATAGAAAATCTGACTTTCAAATACAAGATTTGAGAAGCATAAAAAGGTAAACAGGAAAGTAATCATTAGGAATTCAATAAAGTTCAACTATTCACATTCCTGTATGGGAAGTTGATACATGTAACTCCTAAGAACTTTCTCATTATTAGGGCAGATAGAAGGAGTGTACATAGACAGAGGGCACAAGTATGAGTTGATTATGTTGGAATGATCTCCCCCTACCCCCAAAATAAAAGAGGGATACCCTTAGAGAAGGAGGAAAGGTATAAGTAGAATGAGGGAATTTTTCTCACATAAAAAAGACATGTAAAGAAATGCTTTTATGTGGAGGGGAAAAACCTCACTCTCATCAAAACTAGTTCAAAGAGGGAAGAATATATATACGTACTCAGCTGGGTATAGAAATCTATCTTAACCCAGTAAGAAAATAGGAGGGGAAGGGGATGAGAGATATTGTTGGTGGGAGGTGCTAAAATGGAGGACAGATTAAGGGAGGCAGTGATCAGAAGCACAATAGACTTTTGAGGAGGCACAGGATAAAAGAGAAAGAGAAGGATAAACAGAAAAAAATAGGATGGAGGGAAATACACAAAAATCATAACTGTGAATGTGAACATAATAAGCTCACTCACAAAACAGAAGCAGATAGCAGAATGGATTAGAAACCAGAATCCAACAATATATTGCTTACAAAAACACACTTGAAACAAAGACACACACAAAGTTAAAATAAAGGATTAAAGTAGAATCTATTAAACTTCAGCTGAAGTAAAAAAGGCAGGAGTGGCAATTGTGATCTGAGACAAAGCAAAAGCCAAAAAAAGCCTAATTAAAAGAATTTTGCTAAAAGGTACCATGGACAATTGTCTATTCAATATCAAAATTTTTTACAGCAAGTTTCTTTGATAAAGACCTTATTTTTCAAATATATAGAGAACTGAAAGGGTATCTAGGTGGCGCAGTGGATAGAGCACTGGCCCTGAAGTCAGGAGGACCTGAGTTCAAATCTGGCCTCAGACCAAACACTTGACATTTACTAGCTGTATGACCCTGGGCAAGTCACTTAACCCCAATTGCCTAAAATATCTATATATCTATATATATATATATGGAACTGAGTCAAATTTATAAAAATAAGAGCCATTCCTCAATTGATAAATGGTCGAAGGATATGAACAGGCAGTTTTCAGAAGAAAAAATCAAAGCTATCTATAGTCATATTAAAAAAGGCTCTAAATCATCATTGATTAGAGATGTACAAATTAAAATAACTCTGTGGTACCACCCCACACCTATCAGAAATGACAAAAGCTGGAGAGGATGAGGGAAAATAAGTACACTAATAAGCTGTTGGAGTTGTGAAGTGATCCAAACATTCTGGAGAGCAATTTGGAATTATGCTATTGGGCTATAAAACTGCATACTCTTTGATCCAGCAATACTACTACAACAACTACAACTACAACTATGACTATTACTACTACTATTACTACTACTCAAGGCCACATGTGGCCCTCTAGGTCCTCAAGTGCAGCCCTTTGACTGACTCCAAACTTCACTGAACAAATCCTCTTGATACAAGGATTTGTTCTGTAAACTTGGATTTAGTCAAAGGCCACCCAAAGGCCACCCAAGGACCTAGAAGGCCACATGTGGCCTCAAGGCTTCTGATTCCCCACCTGTGACTTAAGCTTTTGATCTGCTGTTTCTGACTTAGACTCCTTTATATCTCCTTAGGCCCTTAGATGCACATTTGAGGCTTACCATTTTGGTGCTGGACTTAGCTTAGTCCTACTGCAACCCAAGCTCTAGCAATTCACCAGTTGTAAGTGTGTGACACCAAAGGATCAAATAAAATAATGGGGTTACAAAGGAAACCAATTAACTTGAAATGCAATTATCCAAATTCTGTTTGTTTTTAAAGTACATGGCCCTAGGTTAAGGACTCTTGATGTAGGGAGTAAGTGGCAGAACCAGGATGTGAATAGAAGTCCTCTGACTCCAAATCTAGCTCTTTTTACTATATTACCCTCTCTTCTCTTGTATTGCTTTTCCAACTGCCATGGGTTTCTCCATTGAGTTATCCTATAAAGACTGGCCATTCCTAATTAACAACTTCAAGCTATACACCAATTTTATCCTAGTTCCCCAAAGCTTGTTGTTAAGATCTCTTCCTTCCCCTCCACCCCCACTACCTTTGAAAGCAACCATTCCAATATGTCATCTATCCAACATCTATTCTTCTAAGGTACCCAGGAGTTGTCCTAAATACTAATGTGCTAATGAGAAGACTGAGAAGATTCCTAGAGTCTTCAGGTCTTTATCCACCAGCCCATGACTTAAAAGCCTGAAAAGCCCAGAGCTGAGAAATACTGCCTCATGCCCCTACTTTCTGGTTATTGTCAAGGTTATTCACAATAGAAAACTCTTATCACTTTGGAGTTTATGGTTGTCACAGTGGTGATATTCCATTAGAATTCCATTAGCTCCTTAAGTGTATTATTTTTGCTTTTTTATTTTTTTGCATCCCCATGGCTTAGCAACTTGCCTGGAAAATAGAAAGCGTATTGATCACTTGATGTTCATAGATGATAGGACCACAGATTTAGAGATGAAATGGACATTAGAGGCTATCCAATCCAATTCTACCTCATTTTACAGATAAGGAATCTGATGGTCAGGGAGGTTAAGTGATCTGCCCAAGATCACAGATAATAAGCATTGGCAGTGGAAAAAAGCAGGAAGAGGAGGGAAGGTAGAGGAATAGGAAGAGGAGGAGGAGGAAGAGAAAAACAATAACAACCATCACCTCTAAAATGATGAAGTTAGACTAAATAATCTCCAAGGTCTTCCAGCTCTAAATCCCATGATAATTAACATTCTATATGATGTAAGTTTTACAAAACACTTTCCTCACAATAACCCAGTGTGTCTCTATTTTAGAGATAAGGAAACAGAGAATTGAGCCCAGGACTTCTGACTCTAAGACTAGTACTCTTTTCAAAAATAGATGTTTGGACTTTCACGGCACTCTCATTCCCTCTTACAACCAAAATCCAGTCTCTGTACAATGCAGTGAAAAGCGCTACTGCCTCTGGAGTCAGAGGACCTACCTCTGATGCTTCCCATTTGTGTGACTTTAGGCAAGTCACTTGCCTTTCCAAGGGCCTCAGTTTCTTCTTCTGTGAAATAAAGGGGTTAGACTAAGTGGTCTCCGAGGTCCATGTACTCTTAAAAATATTCTGATAACTGCATTTAAATATAAATAGTTTCTTTTGTCATCTTATGTATTAAAGCTAATTTTAAAACATTATTCTGAGAAGGGGTCCATAGAAGACCTACCAAAGGATTTTAAGACTCAGAAAAGGTTATGACCCCTTGGTCTAGATCTGTGATCCTCTGTCCTATGTGGTTTTGGATCCTTGTTCTTCATTTACTATCTGTCTTGAACAAGTAAGATATTTGATATCAATGGACCTTAGTTTCCTCATCTGTAATATTAAGGGATTGAGCTAGATGCTAGGTAAAAGCCCTTCTGGTCTGAATTTATGATACTCCCCTCAGAGTCTCATTTTAAAGAGAAAAGTAATTACCAAGCTGAATTATAACTAGGAATTCCAACAGCTAGAGCAAATTCATTTATGGGGAAGGATGCCTAAGGTATGACTACTCCTGTGTATAGATGAGATAGATTGGACACAAGAAGTAATAGGGATTGAGGAGGCTAAGGAATTGAGAGGTCAGGGGAGAAGGAAGAGTGGCTTGGAAGTCTATGGACGGCAACAATAAAAAATTGGACTAGACGGAATGAACACTGAAGGAGGAGAAATGGATACTTAGGGATGGTGGCAGAGGAATGGTCTGAAAGCAGCAGGGAGACCAGCTACTATGTTAACTTCTCCGCCTGGCCCTGTGTATCAGGGGGTTAAGAAAAGGAGGAGATGATCATAGATTTCGCACTACAAAAGACCTCAGAAGCTATTTAGTTCAACCTCTTCTTTTTTCTAAAGATAAGGAAACAGACTCAGCAAGTTGAGTGACTGGCCCAAGGTCACATAGATAGTAACTATCTGACTCCAGGTTTCTGACTCTTGCCTCCCATCTGGCCTCGAAAATAATGCCAAGAGATGTGGAGAAAATTAAGTTTCAGTGAGTGTGAGAATATGGAAAGAATATGAGCAGAACAGATTATGATGAAGGAGAATTTCATCAGGCACAGCAGAGAGGGAGGGCAAAGACTGATCTTTCCACTGAGAAGTGGGAGGTAGAAGGCAGCACACACCATGTTAGCTTTTGATCCCCTCAATTATCTCAGGGCAAGGTGGATTTCCAGTCCTGGCATCCTATAAGAGGCATACTGCCTCAGTGGGTAGACTAGACCAGGAAAGGATTATGAAGGCCCTGGGGAACCAAGTGAAGGAGCATATCGGTCACTTGGCACAAACACTCCCGTGCTAATTGTGGCTCTGCTACCAAGTTTCATTTGAAACATAATGCCAGCAAGAACTTTGGCAACTCAACCTTCCAAAAGCTAGGAGATCCTAAGCCACTTAGGAGTGAATTGAACAATTCCTAGATGACTATCTCCTTTAACTTAATCTCTTCCAGACTCAAAGAATCTTGCCAATATCTCCATACTCCCTCAGCCTAGGAAGAAGAGAAGGCTCAGTTCAGGTGTGTTCTGGAATCAGCTCAAAAGGACCCAACTGTTAAAAGTTTCAGTGTGAGTATTTACCCCTTGGAAATCAGCAAATGCTATAAATCAGACCTTGTTTTATTTTGCTGATTGTACAGTCTTAAGAAAGTTATGGAAAAAATGTCAATAATGCAAATTAAAGTTACAAGTCTGTCTTGTATACATTTTCCCCCAGAGAGCTGGCTGTTAAATAATTACCAACATATCTTTGGTTCAGTTCCAAAGTCCAACATGACTGTTCTTTGAACGTTTTCATACCCTCATCATTTCTCACTGTATACTTTCAATAGCTTAGGGAGAGTTTACCTGGCCATATAAGTCTATCATCTTTGTTGTGCATATATTGCGTCTGTGTTCCATAATCCTTTGCTTCACTGTCCATGTCTCCATCACTTTTTTCAGATATCCATCAAGTCTATTCAAAAACACGTAAAGGATCTGGGCTTCCTGGCCTTTCCCAGAATTCCTGATGGCTTTTATTCGATTGACTATGTTTTGCCTTAAAAGAGAAAAGAGAAATTCAACTTATATCATTGATGAACTTTCATATCTTTGACTCCATAAACTGAGAACAATCATATGTATTTCTAGGGCATTTTCACATCTATCATCACATTTTACTGTTACAAGACCCCTAGCAGCTAGGGACAGAGATTATTCTTCCTATTTCATAGATAAGGAAACTAAAACTTGAAGGTGTAAGATTTTTCAGCACCCTTAGATTTGTTCTCAAAAATCTTATCAGTCTCTAAAACTAGAGAATTTCATGTATCTTATTAAAGTCACAACAGTACTGCAAAATTTTTTTTGTAATTTTAACTCCTGGGTCCCATGCTTCTAATAGATCTTTCATCTTATGTTGAAGTGACTTCAGCAATAATCTCACTATGGTCACTCATAGGAACCCTCCCCTCCTTCACACCCTTTCCAGCATCTCTTTATGTGTTATCTTCTCCCATTAGAATGTAAACTTGAATACAAGGACTGTCTTGCTTTTATTTCTGTCTTCCTTCAGTGCTAAGGCACAGTGTCTGGTACATAGTAAGCACTTAAAAAATGCTCTATATATCTATTTATGTAAATGAAGAAATGGAGGGGCTAGAGTTAGCATGAAGGGCCACCTCTACTTCTGAGATCTAAGCAAAGGAAGATAGAGTAGGAGATAATGTTGAGATGATTTTAAGTGTGAAATTGGAGAGGAGTTCCCAACAGATGCCCTCAGTTTTTTTCAGTGAAGTATGAGGCAAGGTCATCTGCTAAGAGGGAGGTGGGAGGGTTGGCATGGGTGGCTTCAGGAATTAAGAGGAGGTTTGGATTAGATTGCAAAGTGAATCAGAGGATCAATTAGGGAAGAATAAAAGGATTAGAATCTAGTAGCAAGGGTTTAGTTGAGATTTTAGTTTGAAATCAAATCACATAAATTTGTAGTGGAATCAGTCAGCATGTCTTTGTGGCTTTCTCCCAAAATCTTTCAGCAGCATGGGAGCAAAAGTAGAGAAGGCAGATGGGAGTAACAGGACTGGGATTTGAAAAGCAATGGGTGTCAATGGGACAATGTAACAAAGACTCAAGGACTGATGGACAGTGTAAACTTGAACTGAATAAAGGGTCAACATTTTGAAGGGAGCAAAGAGAGGCCAGATCTGAGAGGACAACTGGAAAAGCAGGGAAGGGTGGAGTGACAAGAGATTGTGGGGAGGTCAGGAGGAGTGAGGGAGACCTGGAAGGACAGATGGTTATGGTCGGATAGAGGAATTTCAAAGTTGTGAATTGAGTAGGCAGAACACTTGTGGGTGATGATATGATCAAGGATATGAACATTCCTGTATATGGCTAGGGTAGAATGTAGGTATAGATTGTGGGAGTTGAGGAAGTTGATGAATTGGAAGCAAGGGTATTTCATGGGGACAACAACATAAGTACATACTTGACGCTTATTGTGAAGAGGAAGAGTGAATCAGATATTGAATTCCTAAAAGGAAGAGGAATGATTCAGTTAACAAGGATCTAGGCAGGGTGACCTGTCTGGATTGAGCAAACCTCAAAGGAGGAGAGGTTGATGACTGGTGGTGACAAGCGTATCAATAAGGAGATTAGCGGTGTGTTTCAGAGAGAGAGAGAGAGAGAGAGAGAGAGAGAGAGAGAGAGAGAGAGAGAGAGAGAGAGAGAGAGAGAGAGAGAGGTTAGAACAGAGGTGTCAAATTCATGGCTGAGGGCCAAATGGAGCAACAAAACTCCATAGAGCAGGCTGAACTAAATTGAAATGTAATGGGAAATGTTTAACAAAATAAATACAAATACAACATAAATAATGGTTTTCTAAGTCAACTGCAGGGATCTACTTCTATTTAAGAATGGCACTACTTGATTATAATGTGGTGGCTTCTAGAAGCTAAGAGAGTGAGAGTCAAATGGTTTGTGGGAGTATCCAGTGTGGGTCTCAGGCACTATAGAAATTATTTCTAGTGCCTAACCCCATAACGTTGAATTCTTCTTGATTTGGGGAGCATAGAGAGAATGTAGTATTAAGTTGGTGCACAAGGGCAGGTGCCACCAACTGTTAAGATTTAGTATGAGCAGATAAAAGCTAGAAGCCTTCCCAGTAAGATCAGGGGTAGAGCAAGGATGCCCATTATCTCTACTGTTATTTAGTATTGTATTAGAAATGTTAGCTATAGCAATAAAAGAAGAAAAGAAATTGAAGGAATTAGAATAGGCAATGGAGAAATAACCTCATTCTTTGCAGATATATGATGATATACTTAGAGTCCTAAAGAATCAACTAAAAACTACTAGAAATTATTAACAACTTTAGCAAAGTTGCAGGATACAAAAAAACCCCACATAAATCACCAGCATTTCTATATATTACCAACAAAACTCAGCAGCAAGAGATAAAAAGAGAAATTCCATTTACAACAACTGTAGACAATATAAAATACTTAGGAGTCTACCTGACAAGACAAACCCAGGAACTATATGAACACAATGATAAAATACTTTTAACACAAATAAAGTCAGATTTAAACAATTGGAAAAATATTAATTGCTCAGGGGTAAGCTGAGCCAATATAATAAAAAGACAATTCTAAGTTAATTTACTTATTCAGTGCCATGCCAGTCAAACTACCAAAAACATTTTATAGAATTTGAAAAATCATAACAAAATTCATCTGGGAGAACAAAAGGTCGAGAATATTAGGGGGAATTAATGGAAAAAAATATGAAGGAAGGTTACCTAGCCATACTAGATCTCAAACTGTATTATAAAGTGGTAATCATCAAAACTATCTGGTACTGGCCAAGAAATAGAGTGGTAGATCAGTGGAACGTATTAGGTACATAAGACACAGTAGTAAGTGGGCATAATAATCTAGTGTTTGACAAACCCAAAGGTCTAAGTTTTGGGGACAAGAATTCATTATTTGACAAAAGCTGCTGGGAAAACTGGAAAACTATGACAGAAATGAGGTACAGACCAACATGTTACACTGTATACCAAGATAAAGTCAAACTGGGTACATGATTTAGACATAAAGGGTGATACCATAAGCAAATTATGAGAGCAAGAAATATTTTACTTGTCAGAGCTATGCAGAAGGGAAGATTTTATGACCAAACAAGAAATGGAGAGCATTATGAGAAGTAAAATGGATAATTTTGATTATATTAAATCAGAAAGGTTTTGCACAAACAAAACCAATGTAACCAAGATTAGAGGGAAAGCAGAAAGCTGGGAAATAATTTTTACAGCAAGTTTCTCTGATAAAGGCCTCATTTCTCCAATATATAGTGAACTGAATGAAATTTATAAGACTACAAGTCATTCCGTAATTGATAAATGGTCAAAAGATACCAACAAGCAATTTTCAGTTGAAGAAATCAAAGCTATCTATAGTCATATAAAAAATGCTCTAAATCACTATTGAATAGAAAAATGCTAATTAAAACAACTGTTATCATCTTACAGATATCAGATTCACTAATATGACAGAAAAGGAAAGTGATAAATGTTGGAAGGGATGTGGGAAACCTGGGACACTAATGCACTCACTGTTGGTGTAATTGTGAACTGATCCAACCATTCTGGAGAGCAATTTGGAACCACGCCTAAAAGGCGATCAAACCGTGCATATCCTTTGACCCAGAAATACCACTACTAGGTCTGTATCCCAAGAGATTTTTTAAAAAGGGGGCAGAGGGAAGTCCCTATTTGTACAAAAATATTTCTAGTGGCTCTTTTTGTGGTGGCAAAGAATTGGAAATTGAGGGGACACCCATCTACTGGGGAATGGCTAAACAAGTTGTAGTATATGATAGAATACTATTGTGCTGCAAGAAATGACGGGCAGGCTGATTTCAGAAAAACCTGGAAAAACTTAGATGAACTGATACAAAGTAAAGTGAACCAAACCAGAAGAACTTTGTACACAGTAAATGCAATATTATACAATGACCACCTGTGAATGATTTAGCTATTCTCAGCAATACAATGATTTAAGACAATCCCAAAGGATTCATGATGAAAAATACTATCCATCTCCAGAGAAAGAACTGATCGAGTGTGAATACAGATTGAAGCATACTATTTTTCACTGTATTTTTTTTGTTTTTTTTTCTTTTGGTTTATTTCTTCTTTCACAATGTGACTAACATGGAAATATGTTTTACATGATTAAGCATATGTAACCTTTTTCAAATTGTTTACCATCTTAAGAGAGGTAGAAAATTTGGTACTCAAAATTTTAAAAAAATTATATGTTAAAATTATCTTTACATGTAATTGGGAAAAATAAAATGTTATTAAAAAAGATTGACTGTGGGCTATGTTCCAATGCCCTCCCCATGGAATAGGTCCAATATCTGGGGGAAATGATGATAATTTTAATAAATGTTATATTCGAATTTTGTGATTCAGAAACCACAATAGTGTCCACACAGGAAACTAGGTCCCCTGGGGCAGAATGTGGAGTACAAATGGGCTCAGAAACAGGATGCTAGAGGGCAAGTGGATCCCTAACATTACTGGGAAAAGAGTTAAGTAGAACAATGTCAACCAAAGAGCTCTGCAGCATTCCTACAGTCTGTAAAACACATACTAGAAAGAGACTAGAGGTCTCCTTCTAGTATGACATTGATCCATTGGTCCACAGTCATTCAATCAGTGCTAAATCCACCTAATTATATTGTGATCTAGTCCAGATTGCAGACCAGTATGAATAGAATCCAGAATCTAGGCCATACTGCTCTAGGGCATCAGAGAACAGTGGCCAAGCAAGTGAAAGCGAGGTCTTTTTGGGAATTGTACAGGTGTCATACCTCAAAATCTTTCCATGGCATCAAGCCATAAAGTAAATAGTATTCCCAAAAGGAAAAATCTTCAGATTGTAAAGCAACCCTAAAACAAAATAATCCAGCTAGGTGGTACAGTCCTGGAGTCAGGAAGACCTGAGTTCAAATCTGGGTTCAGACACTAGCTGTGTAACCTCAGCTGGGCAAGATACTTAACTCATTTGTCTCATTTTCCTCATCTGTAAAATGAGGATAATAATAGCACTTACTTCCCAGGGCACTGTGCAGATCAAATGTGATAATAATTGTAAAGCACTTAGCAACATGCCTGATACATAATAAGTGCTATGTAAATGTTAGCTGTTACTATTGTTGCTATTGTCAGTATTATTATTGTTATCCAGAATACCTCCAGAATAGGTAATCAATATCCTTTGGGTCTCAAGAGGCCCCTTCAGAGTGTCCTACGAGAGAGATTCAGAGAGCGAGAACAAGAACTGTGGTAAGAAATCAAGACATGGAGTCAGGCATGAATGAGGTGGGGTCAGCAAGTGCTGTAAGTAATTCTAGAGGCTGTTTGTATGCCCCAAATATTCTTACATACCAAGGCCACTCCCTAACAAGGACAGCACCTTTGTTACTCCTCCACAAAGCCTAGATATTTCTCAAACATGAGAGACTTTATGAAATGCTTTCCATGGATATTCCATGTTTATAGCATTTTTCTTCCTCTTAATAACTCTTTTTAAAAACAAAACTAGACAAAAACCAAAGTTAATATGGCATGACTATGTAAAACAACATTGGTTCATAGAGGTTATTGCTTTCGTTTCTAGGTGCTCACAAACTATCTCTTCTAGATTTTGTCCAGATTTTGACAAGAGGCAGACCTAGGAGAGTGGGACCAAAGACTCCTCTGGTTATTCAGATGAATACCCTGGTTAGCCATACTTGTCCTGTCTAAAAGATTGAGGGAAACTGTACCTGAAATTAACTGGCTGTCCAGTTAAGAGTTAACAAAACAAAGCAGTGGAAATGAGGGTAGGGATCAAAACAATGTATTAATCAGTCTATGGCCAAATCAGAAATCTATGAGGTCACACACTTAGGATACTGTGCAGGAACACATGACCAGTTTGGAAGCAGTGGGTCAAAGCGTGTGTGTGTGTGTATATGTGTGTGTGTAGGATTAAGGTAGATCTGAATAAAGCTGTGCCAGAAAAACAAATGAAACAGAGGAATTTTACTTTTTATGAAAGAAAAGTTCTATAGTCTACATTTTAGCCACAAATCTTCCAGAGACAAATTTATTAAATAATTCCAAATATCTTTACTTAGAGAGATAAAATCTATAAAAGCAGAAATCTATTCTGCCTTTGAAAATTTCTCTGATAATAAACCATTTCCACTCCCTCCAGCACCCCCAAAAGGGACAAAATTCCACAATAATATAAATCACTGTAACAAAGTTCAGATGAAAGTTCAACCAACAAGCTTTGATTCTTCAAACAGAATGATAGTCATCTAGCTTTTGGCACATCCTGGAGGATCATTTTACTAATATCAATCAATCCTTCTTTAACCATTCCATCTAAATACTCTCCTTTCAGTCTGGTCAGAAAAACTGGAGAGATAATTATAATCTATTAATTAAATTAGTCAAAGACTTCCTCTGTCTTATAGTTTGATCATTACCCTCATTACTTCATGGAGGAGTCCTTCTTAGGCTGATCAGGCCTCTCCCTTTAGAAACTTATTAACCTTTAATAAGAATACTATTAAAAAAATCAGTGAAGGGCACTTTCAGAATTGATAGTTAAAGAAAGGTACTGATAAGGACTTCTCATTCAAATTAGACCAAGGTCTTCAGACTAAAGTACTTTCTTAATATTATTTCATAATATGTAATAGCCTAAAGAAGAAATGGGGTTGGGGAAGAGGAAGGAAGGGAACTCAGGATGCTTCCAAATTCCTCCCTTCTGTGCATCCCACCAACCAATCTGAAGCATAACCTATATTCGTTAATTTTAGGATATCATTTTATACCTTCTCTTTCTGTTCTTTAGACCACATTTAATCAGTATCAGGACAGAGAGCTCCAGAGAGCTTCATTTATAATGAACCAACTCTAGTTGGTTATCATTATAAATATGGAGCTTTCTGTCTTTTTACCTGAACAAAGTGAACATATCAAAACAATAATCTAGATGCTGTAACAGCATAACAAGAGGCATAATAGGGTTGAGGGCATTGTCTTGAATATGTGTTAGATTATATTACAGAGATAGGGAAAGCTATTATTGGGGTACAGAAAGCCATACAGAGGATAGCAACAAAAACTAAGTGTTCAAACACATTTGAACCTCCAGCCCTTCAATATCTTGAACTGTAGCTATAAGGCTAAACAAATTAGTGAAGCTATGTGGGGTCAAAGTGGTCCAATCTAAAAATGATTAGAACTTTAATATTATTCTTTTGGTCATCTGGCCAAGTAGATAGTCTGATCTCCTTAGCCATGGCTATTACAAAATAGATATTCTGAATCTATACATTGATGGTTCCAATATAGCTGCAACCCAACAAGAGTGTGTACTAGTCTTTGTTCAACCCCTTATATCTTATGTACTGTAATGATATCCTCATCTCTAATTCTTGTGCAAGGGGGAAGAAGAAGGGAATGGAATAAGCATTTACATAGCTCCTGCTATGTTTAAGTACGGCACTAAGTTCTTTTTACTAATTTATCAGTTGATCCCCACAACAAACCTAGGAGGTAGGTGTTATTATTATCCTCATTTTATAACCAAGGTAAACAGTGGTTAAGTGACTTGTCCAGAGTCACATAGTAAGTGTCTGAGTCTGGATTTGAACCCAGTCCTGACTCCAGGCCAAGTTCTATCCACTGTGCCACCAGCTACTTGTGCGCTATGCACATAGCAACTGGACAGTTGTAAAAGTCAAAAAGTGTTCACTAAGTCCCATTTCCATACTAAATATCTGGTGTTATTCCAAGAGCACTTAGGAATAAACTTGACTCTCTAAAGGACTTAACCTCCCTCCTGCACCTCTTGATGGACTTCTCAATCCCACCTATGTCAGGCTCTTTTAATGGAACCACAGACAGAGAAGCTGCATTTGTCTTTGGTCACACTTCCAATCTGAGAACTTCTATACATAAATCCATGGCCATAGGTCAGAAAACATTCTTGGTTCTTAGTTTAAACTGGCAGATGAAAATTTATTTATCATGTGTGGAACACAACTAGTCAATCAAAAATTTCTGATCTTCAGCGTATGCTCTGTCATCCTCTCCTCATTTATGAGAAAAATACTGTTATCATGTGGTTGCACACTGCAAAAATGATAGGGAGTTTTTTCAAACCCCACCTGAATCTGGTTCAGTGAGGTTCCTGTCATAAGGACAGTGGCTTTTCTCATTATACCAATTAGACCAGTCATCTCTTTCTAGGCTTTATTTTTTTGGGGGGGGCTAGGCAATGGGGTTAAGTGACTTGCCCAGGGTCACACAGCTAGTAAGTGTTATTGAGGTTGGATTTGAACTCAGGTCCTCCTGAATTCAGGGCCAGTGCTCTAGCCACTGTGCCACCTAACTGCCCCTCTTTCTAGTTGGGGTTTTTTGTGGGGGGGGGCCTCTCTGCATGATTCTATTAATTAAGAATAAAAAGAGTTTGAAAGATCAGAAAATATTTTCTCGAAAGGCACAAAAGGAAAAGATGAGAAAGCCCTGAGGACTCTATGATACAGAGATATTGGTGGCTTAAGAAGGTAACTGTGGGCATGGATGAACACTCAACCCCTGGATCTCAGTGAGAGCCCAAGTGGGAGTGGCCCTGTGAGCCCTTTCTGCCTTTCACTAGAGGGATGCCATAGGTGGTATCTTGGCACCTACAGATCTCAATGTGGGTATACTTATGGGCCAGAATGTTCCCTCCAGCACAGTCCTTCTAGCAGCAGCAGAGTTGATGGTCCATGTTCTGAGCCTCTTCTGAGTATCTGACAAAGTCCCACGGGCTCCTGAACAGTGATTCACCAGCACTTCCTTCCTGCAGCTTCCCACAGAAATCATCTCCTTCTGGACAGTCAAACAATGAATCCTGTTCATATTGTGGAATTTGCATGTCTTATGACAGCCACTGACCATCAACTTAATCATGCCAGGCTGGCAGAAGCTCAAGTTCACATTAGGACAAATAATTTCTGAGACAGAGGAAATGAGTTAGTCTACATAGCTGTAGATGGTAGAGTTGTTCTGAGGGTCGTTCTTCTCACTAGGGTATGTGGGCAGAGAGGAGAGGAGAGAACTCTGCTTAGCTTTGAAAACCCTTCACAACCTAGCCACAACCTACCTTTATTACACATTAATCCCATTTACAATCCAGTCAAGTCCTTCTAGCTACTCCTAACACCACACTGCATCTCCCATCACTGAGTCTTTGTACTATCTGAACACAATGCTTGGCATATGCTTCACCTCACCCCCTTAGAATCCCTTGTATCCTTCAAAACTCTTCTACATGAAGCCTTTCTTGATACTCTAGTTACTAGTACCCTCCTATCCACCTCCATCCCTCCTACCATTTACCTTGGATTTATTTTGTATACATAGCCCAGGTATGGCTTCAACCTTACTGTGGATGTGGCAACTGACATGACACCTTAACTCTCTTCCTAGGCTATCTCACCAACCCCGACCTGCCCTCACAGTGGCAGGTGGGGTTTTAAACTCACTGCTCTCCCTTAGGGTCCTAGGGGCAATTACAATCCTACTACTCCCTACTGTAGCTTCTGAACCTCCACTGAGGTGCTTTCCATTTACATGAATGAAATCCATCACCATTATATCATTAACTCTTAAACATAAAACATTTACTAAATGGTTAGACAAAAACAATAATGATAATAACATTATTCAATATAAGACCAGAGAAGGAATAATAACAGTTCACCCAGAAACCTGGACTACACTCTTCCATCAATACATTCAGTGTCTGTGAGGGAGAGTGATGATAGAAAACTCACAAGGAGATCGTGAGGGAGGAAACCCACGTGTCCAGGGCACTTCACAACTCTAGACTATCAGTCTTGATGTCTTTGGTCCCTACAGGATCAAGACTGACAGTCTTGATACTCAATTTGTCGATCAATCAATAGACTGATCGCCAATTTACACAACACAAAAGCTGCTTCTCTGCTAGGTGCTCCCTTTCTGATCCATTGTCCTAATGGGTAAAGCCACTCCTGCTCTTGAGCAATGACAAGCTTAGTAGCTCACAGCCACCTTTTCCTTAGCTCATGAGTCACAGCACCATTTCAGTGAGAAGGAGAAATTCTGTACTCTGCATTTTAGATACAAATCTGCCAGGGACAAACGTATTAATTAAGTCTAAGCATCATTTTAAAATGTTACACTATTGTAATTACCTGGCGTTCCCTTAAGCTGGAAAAGCACCAAGCTCCTCATCTCTAGATGGCAGAGAATTCTGCTTTATCCAATCGGCTCAAAGCCAAGCCTCTGCTCATTATAAAGAGATACAAAGATAGGCATTTCCTTCCTATATTCTCCCTCTCAAACCAAAGCACCCCGAAGAGGTTTCCCTTCTCTCAGGCTGTAGGTGGTACCAGAAAACAAGAAGCTCAAATAGCTGTACGCAGCTGGAGAATTCAATTCTGCAATCAGCCCAGGAGTTGAAGACATCTCTCAGTGGACCCAGGCACTCAGTAAAATGATGCATCTCTTCAATCAGCAGGCTCTCAGCAAAGCTGCTGTCAGATCTTCCTAACAGTTCAATTCTTATTGGTCTCTGTCTTATGTTTTCCACGAGGAACTTTTCTAATAGACTTCCATGTCTTCTGTTCCTGACCTCTTGTGGCTCCTCCTGAGCTCAATTTATCATCCCTTCTCTCTCCTCCTTCTTCTCATAGCTTCTTCCCTTGTTTCTTTTACCTTCCAGTGCCTCAAATCTGAGCCTCTTGGTTGACAATGACTCATCTTTATGAGGGAAAATGCAAGAAATCCACATTGTTGTCAGATGTGAAACCAATAGTTCTTACATAATTTACCCATAGACACCAAACAATTATTTCATTTACATTATCTTAGTTACAAAATACAAAATTATAAAAACAATTATATACAAAGGAGCTAATGGATTGTAAGACCCTATAGACATCATTGTGTCAGTTATTGCTCTGCCTGCAAACAGATGCTTTCAGTACATTTGTTTGAGGGGCAATTCTCTATCTGGTCCTCAAAACAATCTGTATCTCTCCTCAACGTTTTATGTGAGAGACTATATTTCCTCACAAGTTAATTTTATCATTATTTCTTCCGCCCTTTTCAACAACCAAAAACTGTTTATATATAAAAGGGGCAATACCATATATGCATACACAATATGCATATACATATTGTGCATGTATAGCACAGTACATACTGATTTATGTACATGTTATTTCCACCAGTAGAATATAAGCTCCCACCTCTGTAAAGAAGAGGGTTGAGCTGATTGAGAAGGAATATTGTGGTTCTTTATTTTTTTAATAACTCATAAACTCCTAAGTAGCTGAAATTAATGAACTAGTTATCTTGGAACCAATCACATCTAAAATATTAAGTCATGAGGTTGCTAAGTGGAGTGAAATGGCAGAAATTTCAGGGAAACTTACAGCTTTCAGAATAAAGGCAGGAGTAGAGTCACGGGAGGAAGAAGGTATGATCAGGAAAGAGTGATCATACCCTGGAGAAAGTCCAGAAAAATTATAAACAGTGGAGGCTATTCCCTCACCTACATAGCAATCCTTCCTCACAGTGCTATTTCCTAGTTATTTTGTCTCTCCTTCTTCCTCCTGACCCCTAAAACAGGATTTCCCCCCAAATTTTGTTCTTTACTGTTTTCTCTGTATTCCGTCATCCATCTCAACTATTCCTGCTGCTTCTGTAATGACCTTTTATGCTATATGTGGAGACTTCAAACAGGCTTCAGTGTTAATAAGACAGCTTTAGATGAAGCCTATGCTGTCTCAGAAAGACCTTATAAGCACAGACATGTCTAACCTGAAAGACAAAACCCCCAATCACCAGGATTACACCAATTGTAATTACAACATTCAAGATGCCTAGGTGAAAAGAACATGTAGACACCATACACTGCTTCTCTGATTGCCTTCCTATGGATCAATGGACAATAGACACTGCTCATCCTTATCTTTAAATCCTCACACTATCGTCTACCCCCAATGACCATAATGGCAGTGCAACATAGCCCTGTCTGCTTCTCTTTTGCTACAAACACTGTCCAAATTACAGTAATGATACCAACAGTATCTCCCTTTGGCAACCCTTTCCCTCCTCTCTGGTTACAACCCATCTGCATGCATTTGACGAATAATCCCTAACCAAGAAGAGGCAATAAACATTTTCAACTAACTACAACTAGCTATTGATCCTAGAGATCACATTCCTTCCAGTCAATCAAACAGTACTTCTGTTTCTACTTGTTGGTAATCCAAAATTTCCCATATTCATCTCCTGGACGCATCTACAAGGAGTGGGTCATTCCCGCCGTTATCAAGGGAATACTAGAAATATACCAGTTAGTGATAGAGACAGGGACTGAACTTGTGATTTCTTTACTATGGTGAGTTCTCAGGTGAGAGAATCTCCCATCAATGCAGATTGGCACCTTCTCTGCAACTTAAAGTCTTAGAAAATTACCTAGGACCCTGAGAGGTCAATGATTTGTCCAGGGTCACAGAGCAAGTGTATGGCAGAGGCAGACCTTGAACCCAGATATTCCTGGCTTCTAGGCTTGTTCTCTTCCCTCTGTATCAGCTTGCCTTTTGAAATACCTATTAACCATACAAAACACGATTGGATGAATCTTCCAGATTCACTGTAGTCCTAGCTCCTGAGTCATCAGGTTCACTCTCCAAATGACAGTGAATGGATGTGAATATCAATCTATTGTCAAAAGTGTGGGAGGACCCCCCAAAAAAAAAAACCTCAGAAGATGAGAATGATCTAGCCAGACTTGGCCTCCAGCTTCCCACAGTGGGCCTTTGTTTGTTGGTTCCCTCATCACTTTCCTTGCTCCTGTATCCACCTTAATGCATGAAAAGTGGCCCAGAGTTCTCTTTGCAGGTGTTATTTTCAGCTTATCAAAGCTAGAGTTTGCTAAGTCTTTCTTATTTCAACCAGGCCCACATTTGAGGAGGAACCATAGGCTATCTGAAAAGTAGAGTTTCCAAGAGCAAAATATACTGTATTCTTGCCATTAACAGGAACCAGACCCAATCTTGCTATCAAGTACCTGGCTTAACAGGATTGATACAGTTCAATAATCTAGTTCACATACTCCATGTTTCCATTGGTTTATGGGTAGTAGACTGTAGTTAAGTAATAGCTGAACCCCTAACTCTCCTCATTTCCCTTGTAGAAATTGGCTACAAATTCTGACGCCTATCCTTGTCAAATCTGTATGGGAAACTCATATAAGTGGATGACCTCCTTTAGAAAATACCATCTGTAAGGTAGATAATAGTTTGGGACATAGGATCAAGCACCATATTCTTGAGAAATAAATACTAATAGAATGGTGATGTTCCCCTTGGATAGTGAGAAATCAATATAAAGTGACAACTTAAAATAAAATCTAGTTAAATAAAGTAGTTAGTCTAGTAAAAACTAAGCCCCACCCAATATCATAGTTGAACAGGTCCTACCAACGGCTGTAGGATTCTTCATGACTTCCACTGGAGTCTCCTCATGTGCTGAAACTGATCACCCTCTTGGATATAACTCAGAATGATCTTCGGGGAACCAACAGTACCAATACTTAGAATTTTTGGTTTTCACTTCCCCTCTATATCTGGCTGACAGCAAGGTGATGTAGTGAGCCAATCAAACTTCTCTCTCATGCAGCAGCACTAAGTCCTGCCTCTCAAAGAACCACAGCTGGAACCTTTCCTATTTCCTTACTGCTACTGCACATATCCTGGGGATAAATAAGGGCTCTGTCCAGATCTTTATCATGTTTCAAATTCTGCAATGGTACAAGAGTTTTTCATTCCAGACACCTGAGTCACTTAAAGAAAAAAAAATGTGCAAAATTATAATGCTCACTTGGCATGACTTCCCGATATCTTTGGTCTCCTTGACGTGAATTAAATATTTGTGGTCTGTTAACACCATAGCTGGGTGCTTAGTTTCCTTCGAGTACTGCTGCCAAGTCTCCAGGGCAACACTGATAGCAGGCAGCTCCCAGTCTGTCATAATGTAATTCCTTTCTGCCAAAATCAACTGGCAGGAATAATATACAGCTTGGGGCATTCAGCCTCAAGGCTCTGACACTTCTCCCCTTTCTGACAAGTTTTGCTGAGTTAGGCCTGCCTAACTAGTTACCCCCAAGGTGTCTGTCACCATAAAGAATGGATAGTCTGAGTTTGGGTGTTATCTCTGAGGGCATGGCCATGAAAATTTTCTTCAGTATCAAGAAGGCCCCCTTCTGGCTAGCACCTCCTTTCTCTATAATTCCATGAAGAGTTCTCTCAGTTTTTAGTATTCTAGAATGTAAAAGATCCCCATCCCTTAGTGAAATTTCAGAGCCCAAACTGTGTTTACCACAGGGGAAGGGCATACCGAGGAGAAACTTCTATACCAAGGAAGTGTCCTGAGCATCCCAGACAGTATAGTGCACCCTTTTCAAGACCTAGAGGCTTATGAGGGAATTAATTTCTCTCAACAAGCAACTAAATCTAAAAGTTTCCACAGCTGAAGCCAGTCCAATTTCTATTGGAAGAATGTATTTTTCTTTCTCTGTCTAAATCCCCTCACTCTATGTTGCCCATAATTGTGGTACAACCCAGTCCATCTATGGCCAGCCTTTTCTGCTTCTTTCTCTAGATGCAATGCTGACCAAGTTAACTGTGGCTAGTTCTTCCACTACCCTTAGCCTGGTGCTCACTTCTATGAAGATGTCTTCTCAGATCTCCATCTCAAGTTCCAGTTTTTCTCCTGAATTAGATTTTTTTTTCTCCTGAATTTCTCTTGCATTTATAATTGCCTAGTGGACATCTCTACTAGATATCTTTCTGGCACCTCAAACTTGACATGCTCAAAACTCAATCTTTGCCCACAAGACCAGTTTCTCCTTCCTTCCCTACTTCAACTGATGACAGTACCATTCTCCAACTTAATCATATCTGAAACTTTGAAGTCATCTTTGACTCCCGCCTCTCCTTTGTCTACCTACAATCAATAAGTTGCCAAGTCCTGTGAAATATATCTCATTTATCCCTTTCTCTCTATTCCTACTGCCACTACCCAAATTCAAGCCCTTTTAGTTCTATATTGGTCTATTGAAATAATCTCCTAACTTGTCTTTATATTGTCATTCTCCCTTAATCTGTACTACATACTACCATGGGATGAATATCCCCAAAATCCACTTGATCACATCATGTATCTAATTAAAATCCTTCAATGGCCCATACCAAATAAAATTCCATACCAAGCTTCTTAGACAGGCATTGAAAGCCCTTAATCTCCTAGCTTCCATTTTCCTTTGTAGTCTTATCGCATAAATTCCACTTTTCATGTGCCCTTGTCATATATCCAAATGCATAAAGATAAAAAAATATTTTCTTAAATAATGGCTAGGACAGGTAAAAAACACAAGATCTAATAACAGTATTTTTTTCAAAAATTATAAATACAATGTGTCAAATTGCTATGGTGCTACCAAAACAGCATTCAGAAGAGCATTTATTACTCCAGATGCCTATGCTAGTCAAAAAGAAAAGGAAAAACATCATGAAACACATCTCTACCTGAAGGATTTGGGGAAATAACAATGTGGTAAACCAAAAAGAAGTAGAGAAAAAGAAAATACTAAAACTAGCATAGAGATAGATTGAATGAAATATTCCATTTGGATAAAAATTAACTAATTGAAAAAAAAAACATTAGCAGAATTCATCATTAAGAGAAGAAAGTATAAATCAATAATGCCAGGGATGAGGAAGGAGCTATAGTATCCAATGCAGAAGAGATTTGAGACATTATTATCAAGCAAAAATAGATGACTATCAGAAAAAATACAAATAACAAAACTGACACACAAGAAATAAAGGATGTAAACAGACCAACTGAGGAAAAACGAGTACACAATAATGAATTCTGCCTTTCCTCCATAATGGATTCACTGGATACTTAATCCCCATGCAACATAAAGCATGACATATATCAGTGCTTCCAATAGCATAACCGCTGCCTCTAAAGAGAAAATGCAAAGTCTGGAGTTAGGATCATAGACTGGGAATTAGAAGGGATCTCAGAGGTCATCTCTGAGATTGTCACCATGTGAGCTTCTTGAGAACAGGGGCTCTTTCCTTTCTATTTTTATCTCCAGAACTTAGCACGCAGTGCTTTGGACACAGCAAGTGTCTAAGAAATACTTGGATGTTAATTAATTCATTCAATCCTCTAGTCTAAACCCCTCATTTTATAGGTGATACATGAGTGGCCTGGACGTTAAGTGACTTGACCAAGGTCATACAGGTAGTAAGCATCAGGGGTGGGATTTAAACCTAGTTCCTCTGACTTCAGAGTTGCAACACCCTATTCACTCCCATATAGTGAGTGATTTCAATTGGGGAATGGCTGAAGAAATTATGGTATATGAACATAATGGGATACTGTTATGCTATAAGAAATTAGGAAATCAGTGATTTCAAAGAGACATGGAAAGACTTGCATGAACTGATACAGAGTGAAATGATCAGAAGAAGAATAACAATGTATCCTATGATATCAATTAGAAAAATGAACAATTTTGGAGATGTAATGACCATCCATGACTATAGCAGACCAATGATGAAATATGACATCCATCTCCTGACAAAGAAGTGATGGATTCTGGGTGCAGAATGAGACATACATACAGACACATACATACATACATGTAAATATAGATATTGATACATGGTCACCAAGGGAAATTTGTTTTGCTTGATTATGAATTTTTGTTATGATTTATTTGCCTTTCTTTTCTTTGCTGGGTAGAGAGGGAGAAAATAGTTTTGTCAATTTCAAAAATTTTTAATTAAAAAAAAATGAGCTTGAACCTGTTGGTCTTGTTCCCATGCAAACTACTCCCAGACCCACTTCTTAACCTCCATCTTTTCCTGCTTTGTCAGCTTCCTCAGAATCTGTCTCTGCCTGTCCTTCCAGAAGCCATCTCTAGATTTGTGCTCCTGAGTAGCAGCCTTCATTGACTGACTGCCTCCTCTGAGCCAACCTCTGCCTGGCTGCTTCCATGGATTTTGCTTCTGTATTTGCCCTCTAGTTAGTCTGCTTTAGTGTACTCCCCTCTTCAGCCAGAGAACTTTCCAGGCCTCGCAGTCTCTGTCTTGTAGTCTAGGTCAGATTAGTATGTTTTCCAGCTTGTGTTGTGAAGCAAACAAGGTTTGGATCTCAAGATCTGACAAAGACAACACCCAAAAAAAATAAAGATACAGAACAATTTCACCAATGAACATAGATATGAACGTGCTAGAAAAGAGCATATAACACACTTAAATAAATATACACCATAACCAACTATTTTTGGAATGCAAAGTTGATACAAGAAACAGAAACATAATTTATTATGTTAAGAAACTAGTGAAAAATTATCTTAATAAATGTAGAGAGACTATTGCATCAAAATAAAAATGAATCATTGATTAAAACTCTAAAAAGAAATAGATATGGAAGCTTTCTTAATGTAATTTTTAAAAAAGCAAGAGTTAATATTAAAGTGAATGAAGGTGCATTAAAGCCATTCTTTTGAGAAATAGAAACAAAACATAAGGATGCACTACTCCTGCTTACTATAATACTAAGAATGCTGGCATTCACTACCAGTGGTTTTTAAAAAGTCATAAATATAATGAAATGACACGGGAAAATCATTTTTTGATGGGCCTATGATTTCATCAGTGTGGACACTCCTTCCATTAAAGCAGCTTACAACTCTTTTGTGCCTTCTGATCCTAATACATGCCTGTATTTCCCCACAAATCCTCCATAGGTCATTTACTCAACATACTGTTGGTCTTTATATCATTCTTTTAGCATCTCAGGAGTATCAATCAGTTAACCAAACAGATCACAAACATTTATTAAGGGATGTAAAGATAAATGCAAAATGGTACCTGCCCTCAAGGAGCTTACATTCCAACTGGGGAGACAACATGCACATAGATAGGTATAGCCTTGTTTTGGGGAGAGGTTTTCATAAAGCGAAAAAATTCTGCCGGGCTACTGCTGCAGAAGAAAGATTAAGATTTGTATCCACTCTCCTGGCCCCCATCTTTAAAATATGGGGTTTGTCTTTGCTAGGTGTGCCACTCAGCTAGGGTCCCAGAATTTGCTTCTTTCTTAAAGCCATTGCCCATTCTCATCACCACCATGAAGGATCACACTCCCCGAAGGTGCTTTCTCCCTTGGGTGACTCTCTACATCTATGTCTGTTGTCAGTGAGTCTCTCTGCTCATGGATGGACGTCTCTTATTGGTCCAGTAACTCTCATAACTCAGCTGATGAGGATGGGGAAGGAGGCAAAAAGAATCCTTCTCCTCCTCAAGAACAATTCCCCCTCAGGAGCCTCGTTCTTTCTCCACTTCTGGCTTCAAGCTTGTAGATATTCAGCTGAAAACTAACTCCCAAACCAAGACCTCTAAAATTCCTTTAACCTCCCAAAGCATGGCTAGCTTGTTTGGTTAGCCAATCATACTATTCCTTTCTTGACTACATAAAAAAGATTCATAGGAAATACACAGCATTTTACACACACAACACACACACACACACACACACACACACAATTCATAATGTGCTACTACTACATTGTTGTGGACTTATAGGAAAATTCCTCAGCACCAACTTTACTCTTTCTGATTATATTAATCTGAGGGTTTGGAAGGTGGGGTTGGTGGAGGTGGAGAGAGGGGATACTTCCTTTCATGTGGATCATAGGAACATAAATATAAACCTGGATCATAGGAGCATAGATATAAATCTACTACAAGAGTTCTTCACCTGGGTCTATGACCTTGTTTTTTAATATTTTGACAACTGTATTTCAATACAATTGGTTTCCTTTGTAATTCTGTGTATTTTATTTTGTACATTTAAAAACATTATTCTAAGAAGGGGGTCTGTATGCTTTACCAGACTACCAAAGGGATCTAGGACACAAAATGGACTGAGAAATTCTGATTTAGTTCAACTCTCTTATTTTACACATGAGGAAACCAAGGCCCACGGAGGTTTGGCATTGTACTCAAGGTCACACAGTAAGCCCCAAAGGCAGGATTTGATCTGACTCTGGAGCCAGTGCTCTTTCTATTATATTATACTGCCTATGGCTAAAGAGAAGGGAGTGCAGATGAGAAATATTGTTGAAGTAGAAACAACGAGGTTCGAAAACTGATCATATACATAGGACAAATAAGAATGAGACATTGAGGATGACAAAGAGGTTGTGAACTTGAGTGACTTGAAGGATGGTAGTGTCAAGAACAGAGAGAAACAGGCATGAATGTATTACTTGGATGGTCTACCTGTTGTCTGTGTGTGCAAAAAAAACCCCAACCAACCAAAAACAACAACAGTGTGAAAAGCATTACTGAAGATACAGATGACCTGGGAGGATGGGGACTAGCAGTTATAAATCATTTTAGCAAAGTTTTGAGATATATCATGAATAATAGACAAAACAAGGAAGAATAAGTAATACAAAGAAGAGTAAAATGTTAGAGCTATAAGGGGCCTTAGAATTCACTTAGTCCAACCCAGACATTTTGCAAATGTAGAAAATGTAGCCCAGAGAAGAGCAATGATTTGGTGAAGGTCACAAAGCAAGTTAATGACACAGTCAGGATGGCAACTCCAGTCTCTTAAACTCAAGGCAGATCATTTTTCATTATACCACAGTTACCTCCATTAACAATAGTGATTGGAGGAGGGGAAGGAAGCCCATGAAACACTCACATGTTAACTGAGAAAAAAAGAGATTTATCCAAACAAAGTATAAAACATCACCTGTAAAAATACAACACATATGATTAAATGGCACATAATGTGCTTCTAGATCAAAAGCCTGTCATAAAGATGACAACATCTCCTTCCCTCTTCCAAATGTACATTTGCACCTTCTCTGCAATGCTGACTACAAGACAGTTTGCCTAGACTCCTGAGAGGTTCTGTGACTTTCCCAAGGACTCCTGTACTAGTAGAGGTGAGGAGGGAGAGCATTCCAAACACAGAGAATAGCCAGTGCAAAAGCCAAAGACAGGCTGGGAGAAGTAGGCCAATATGGCTGGAAATCAAGAGTATGCAGGGGAGTAATGTATGAGACACTTAGTAAACGCAGGAAGGAACAAGTTATGAAGAATTTTAACTGCCAAACAGAGGAATTTATATTTGATCCTAGAGGTAATGAGGATATTTATTGAATAGAGGGAGTGATATAGTAAGACCTAAGGAAAATCACTTTGGAAGTTATGGTGAGATGATAGTGATCACTGCATGTACTTCACAACCACATAGGGAAGGCTCCCGAAAATATGATCAGATTGTTGATCATAGAGAAGTCGGGAAAATGGAGAGACGCAGAAATATGAGATACCATTGAAATACAACACAATGTAACTAGAAGTAAACTGTGATAACATGATGAAAACATGAAGGTTAATATGGGAATTAAAAGAACACTGTTGAACAATCTGTGGTTTAAGGAAGAATTACAAAGACAATTTATTTTGAGGATTGTAGCAATACAAATACTATGTATCAAGGTTTTCTAGGCAAGAAAGGTTTAGTGAGCAGTTCAAAGGGATCCAAAATCTCATAAACCCTCAAAAATTAATAAAGACAAATTGTGGTATATGAATGTAATGAAATACTATTGTGCTATAAGAAACGATGAGCAGGCAGATTTCAGAAAAACCTGGAAAGACTTACATGAACGAATGCAAAGTAAAGTGAGCAGCATCAGGAGAATATTGTAACTGCAACATTGTGCAATGATCAACTGTGAAGGACTTTGCTCTTCTCAGCAATGCAATGACCCAAGACAATTCCAAGGGACTTGTGTTGGAAAAATGTTATTCATATCCAGAGAAAGAACTACTGAATCTGAATGAAGATCAAACCATACTATTTTCACCTTATTTTTTGTGAGTTTTTTTTTCTTTTGGTCTGTTTCTTCTTTTACAACATGACTAATACGGAAATGTTTTGCATGATTGAGCAAACTGCTTACTGTCTTAGGGAGGGGGGAGAGGGGGGAGAAATTTGGGACTAAAATTTTTTTAAAACAAATGTTAAAATTGTTTTTTACATGTAATTGGAAAAAATACATAAAATAAAATAATGCTTCACATATAATAAAAAGAAAGTTGCTTTGAGCACTGAAAGGGTGACTTACCTAGAAAGAGAAGAATATACATAGCCAGAAAAAGAATAACAGCTTTAAAAAAATCTCCACAAGATTATGAATATCAACCAAAATAAAAATGCACAAAGGTAAAGGAAAGTGTCAATACAATTTTTAAAATGCTACAAAGCAACTGAAATAACAAAGCAGATGGAAAAATAAACAGTATGACAAAGAATGCAAATGAGGGAAATGAGAAATGTTGAAAGGAATATGGGAGAAACAGGCACACAAAGGATGGAGCTGTAAATTGATCTAGAAAGCAATTCTGGACTGGAAAGCAATTTGAAAGTTTGCCCCAAAAGTTACTAAACTGTACATACCCTCTGACCCAGCTATACCATAACTAGACCTATATTTCTTTTTTTTTCTTGGTAGCAAACCTGCTATATCTTTTTTTTAAAAAAAATTTAAATTAATTTATTTTTAGTTTTCAATGTTCACTTCAATAAACTTTTGAGTTTTAAATTTTCTCCCCTCCCCCACCCTCCTCCACAAGATGGTGTGCAATCTGATATAGGCTCTATATGTACATTCCTATTAAACATATTTTCACATTAGTCATGTTGTAAAGAAGAATTAGAACCAATAGGAAGAACTACAAGAAAGAAGAAACAAAACAAAAGAAAAAAAGGAGCAAATAGTATGCTTCAACCTGCATTCAACTCCACAGTTCTTTCTCTGGATGTGGATATCATTTTCCATCATGAGACTTTCAGAGATTTCGTAGATCCTTGCATTGCTGAGAAGAGCTAAGTCTATCAAAGTTAGTCATCACAAAATGTGGCCATGTGTACAATGTTCTCCTGGTTCTGCTCACTTCACTCAGCATCAGTCCATACAAATTCTTCCAGGTTTTTCTGAAGTCTATCTGCTCATCATTTCTTACAGCACAATAGTACTCCATTATATTCATATACCACAACTTGTTCAGCCATTTCCAATTGATGGGCATCCTCTCAATTTCCAATTCTTTGCCACCACAGAAAGAGATGCTATAAATATTTTTGTACATGTGGGTCCTTTTCCTGTTTTTATGATCTCTTTGGGATATAGCCCTGGAAGTGTAGACCTATATTTCAGAGAGATAAAAGAAAGCAGGAAAGAACCTATATGTAATAACCACAATAGCTAGTATTCACATAACTCTTTGATTTGTAAAGCATTTTACAAATATTTTCTCATTTTATCCTTATAACAACTGTGGAATAAAGGCGCCATCACTATTTCCATTTTATAGATGAGGAAACTGAAACAGAGATTAAATGATTTGCCCAGGGTCACAGAGCTAGTAAATAGCTAAAGTTGGATTTGGAACTCAGGTCTAACATTCTGTTCACTGTGCCAGAAGTTCTTTCATAGTAGCCAAAAGTTAAAAATTGGTATGTATGTCTTGTTATTAGGGAATGGCTAAACAAATTATGAATGTAATAGAATATTATTATGCCATAGGAAATGACAAGATGAAGTTTCAGAGGACACTATGAAGACACTATAAACTGATGCAAAGTGAAATGAGCAAAAGTAGTAGAATAATTTATACCATGACATTATAAAGAAAAACAACTTTAAATAACTATAGGACTCCAATCAATCCTATGATAAACCATGAGTCCAGAAGCCTGAAGATGAAACACATCATCATCTCCTGTCAGAGAGATGATGAATTTAAAATGCAGAGAGTCATGCCTCATACAAAGTTTAAAAAGCAGCGGGTGGCAAACATGATCAATAAATAAAACAGTAATAAATCTAGACTTGATTAAAAGAGACAAGCACAGATGATGGGATAATAACAATATTTAAGTATGGTCTGATTGACATAGCATGTAAATACTTAAATGGAAAGCAGGAATAGATAGAAAAATTGTAATGGATTAGTGAATTAATGAGTTCCCTAGACAAATTAACAAAAAGATAAAGAAGAAAGAAGTTATGGACCTGAATAGAATTTTACAGAAGTTAGATATGATAGTTTTCTGGTGACTACTGAATGAGGATAATACAATAACATACATGTGCCATAACTATACATGGCTCCTTCACAAAAACTGACTATGTGCTAGATCATAAAACCCTCATAAATAAATCTGGAAAACCAGAAATATCAAATGCATCCTATATTGACCACAATGCAATGTAATTAATAAAGGCTATTTGAAGAAAGGTTTCAAATGGAGATTGACTTAATTCAAAAGGGTATGTAGCTCAAATAATAAATCATAAAATAACAGATCATTTCATATAATAAAATTATGACAGTGAGATAATATAACAGAAAATTTGTGATGTAGCAAAAGGAGTCCTGAAGAGAAAATTTATACCTCTAAACACTTTCATCAACAAAAGACACAAAGAACAGATCAATGAACTGTACATACAACTAGAAAAGCAAAAAATCACACCTCAACTAAATGTTAACAGAATATTAGTTTCAAAGATCAAAGAAGAAATCAACAAAACTGAAAATAAAAAATCTACCAAATCAATAAATAAAAGTAGGCTTTGGGTTAAATAAAAACTAATAAAATCGATGAACTATTAGCTAACCTGATTTAAACAGAGAGAAAACTATACTATCAATATCAAAAATGTAAGAGAGAATTCATATCAAATGAAGAAGAAATTATTAGAAAGTACTTGCCAATTTACAAGCCAACAAAATTGATAACTTAGAAAACATAAATTAATATTTCTTCAACATGCCCAAATTAACATAAAAATATATAGATAATTTAAATAACCAAATTTCAGAACAAGAAATTGAACAAGCAATAAAGAAAGTCCCAAAGGGAAAAAAAAAATCCAAGAACAGTGAATCCTATCAAACATTTAGCTCCAATATCACATAATTTTTTATTTTGCAGAAATAGAAGAAGGTGAGATCCTATCAAAATCCTTCTGAGACAAATGCAATTCTCATATACAAACCAGGGAAGGATAAATCAGAGAAAAAAAAATATAGACCACTAACTCTAAAGAATATTAATACAAAATCGAACAAAATTATTGCCAAAGAAACTATAGCAACACATTAAAAAGATTACACACTATGACTAGATTAGATTCAATATTATGAAAATCATAAGCATAATTATCACAAAAATAATAAAAAACTACATGGTTATATCAACATATTCAGAAAAGGTTTTTGAGAAAAGACTACACCCATCTATATCTTTTTAAAAAATAATAGAAAGCATAGAAATAAATGGACCTTTCCTTGAGGTAAGCAGTAAATTAACCCTTTGATAGTTTGCCAATCTGATGAGTGTGAGGTGGAACCTCGGAGTTGTTTTAATTTGTATTTCTTTTTATTATCAGTGATCCAGAGCATTTTTGTACAGTAGTTGATAGTTTGCCTTTTTTATTTTGCAGACTGTTCATTTATTCAAACCATTTAATAATTTACTGAATGTAAGATAAGTAGTAAGTTAAGTAGTATCAATTTAAAACAAAGAGCTAGCATTATCTGTAATGGAGAGGCCTTTCCAATAAGATTGGGGTAAATTAAGAATGTCCATTTTCACCACTATTATTTGAAATACTTCAAGAGAGGCTAACTATAGTAATAACACAAGAAAAAGAAGAGAATAATCATAGGCAAAAAAACCCCCCAAATACTGGTTTTTTGCTAATGACATGGTTTATTTAAAGACTACTAGAGATTCAACTAAAATTTTAAAGGGAACAATAACCAGAAAATCAGCAAGATATAAAATAAACCTATAGAAACATCAGCCTTTCTGTATATAAAGAATGAAACCTAGCAGGAAGAGCAAGAAAAAGTAATTCTATTCAAAGTAATTACAGAATGTATAAACCACCTAGGAGTCTGTCTACCACAACACTTGCATGTATTTTATGACTACAATAATGAAAAGTTCTTTATAGAAATAAAATCATAAGCAACTGGAGAAATATCAATTTCTCGTGGTTGGATCATACAAATATAATAAAAATGGCAATAGAATATAAATTAATTTCCGGATTCAGTGCCATCCCAACTGAATTACCAAAGGGTTATTTTATAGAACTAGAAATAATTGTAACTCAGGGTTCAAGCCAGGCATATTTGCATAAGACTCAAATGAAAAATGTGATATGTCCCAAATTTCCAGCTCAATTAACAGAGAGCCCTCAATTATCACCCAAGGGGAAATTCCTTGAAGTTTCTAAGGCATCAAGCTGGAAATCAGACACACGTCGAGATGTCAGCTTCTCTACATATCTTTTTCTCAGTTCACATGTGTTTTCTCTTGAAAACAGAAAAACTGTCCCCTTTCCCAAGCTTTTACCAATTCTGCCTTGCACAAATCCATGGCACATCATCATCTTTCTCTGCATCAGTGAAGAGAATCTTATGCAAATGTATCAGAACTGAACCTCAGGCTAACCTGGGGTAACAAGGGAAATCATGAAAATAAATGGGAGGGAATGGAGTCTAGCAGTACTAGATCTCAAATATACTACATAGTAATAATCATCAAAACTACCTGGTATAAGTTAAAAATGGGAAAATTTTTCAGTGGAATAGATTAAGATACTTATGACCCAGAAGCAATCATATATAGTAGCATGGTGATAGAGAAACTTTCTAACTGCTAGAGTAAGGACTCATGATATGACAAAAACTGATGATAAGGAAGTCTCACAGAATTTAGGTTTAGATGAAGATTTGATACCATATCCCACAAGAAACTCCAATGGTCTATGATCTAGAAACAAAATTTGTTCAGATCATGAACTAATTAGAGGATCAAATTCACAATTGGTAGATGGGGAAAGAGTTCTTGACCAAACAAGAGATAGAAAGGATAACAGGAGAAAAAATGAAAAGTTTTGATTACATAAAATCAAAAAGTCTTGCACAAATAAAATCAATGCAGTTGGAAGTAGAAGGGAATCTGGGCAGTATATTTCTCAGGGATTCACTATAACTGTAGTCATTCCCTAATAAATAAATAATTGAATTATATGGAGGCAGTTTACAAAAGAAGAAAGGCCAACTATCAACTCTTATATGAAAACAGTACTCCATCGCTTTCAAAATGCAAATTAAAACAACACTGAATTTCTATCAAACACCTATCCAAACGGCAAAGATGATGAAAAAGAGAAGTTAACGGTTTTCAGAATATCTGTCGGAGGACAGGCTCACTAATGCTCTGTTGGTGGACCTGTGAATTGGTCTAACTATTCTGGAAAGTAATTAGGAACTATATTCAGATAGGCATTCCCTGTGATTATGCATTCCCTATGTCTGAGGAATACCGCTACTATGCATATGACCCAACAAGATCAAAGACAAAGGAAAAAGACATTTAGTAACCCTTTTGAAGGGAACTAACCAGAATAAGTTTTTGTGCCTTAATAAGATAATAGGAATGTTTGTCAACTTAGCACAACTGACTACATTTTAAGCCTCAATTTTGTGGCTGAGTTGAGTCAGTTTTTTTTTAACAAGTTGTTTTCTAGTAATAAAATAAGCACTTATGTGGTATGATGATATAGTCAATAAAATGCGTTCTTAAACAACAGACAGACATATATGGACTCACTGATAAGATAGACCACCAATGAAAAAAAAGTACCATAAACAACTTCATAAGTAATTCATATAATAAACTACCAACCAAATTATGTAGTAAACAACTTAGGAACACCCATCGCTAAAAGTATAAAAAACTTACCTGAAGGCCCAGCCATCAACCTCTTCCTAGCATTCATCTATGCCTGGCTTCTTCATTCCCTGCACTTGAGACTCAAGCAGCCCATGTTCACTTGAGGCAGTGCTGAGGGGAGGAGACTTGACAGAAGACCACCTTGGAGGGAGTACACAGCCTCCAGCTGGGCCAGGAGGGAACATTGTACAGTCCTATATGAAAGATACTTATTGGAAGCTCCAAGAAGCAGATTGGTGTTTTGTTTTTAGAGGAAGGTATTGTCTACATGCTTTGATTAATAAAATTTGCATGCACTGAAAAGTGTACGTCTAATTATGTTTCTATCCACTAGTTAGCTTAAGTAAACGGTAATTTGGCAGTTCATTACAGAAACCAAGAGCTATTGTCTAAAAAGGAGTTTGCCCTTTATCTCCTAAAGCTGAAGGGAGAGAGCTTAAATCTTTTTTTTTCCTTATTTCTTTTTGGTGAGGCAATTGGGGTCAAGTGACTTGACCAGGGTCATACAGCTAATGAAGTGTCAAGTATCTGAGGCCAAATTTGAACTCAGGTCCTCCTGACTCCAAGGCTGGAGCTCTATCCAATGCACCACCTAGCTGCCCCAAGCTTAAATCTTTTAAAGAGGCAAGAAGTGAACAGCACCACAAAGGGGAAGCTTTTACACACTGCCACAATGCAATGGAAAGAGCACGCATAGCACAATGGTGTCAGAGAGGCTAGGGGTAACTACAGACTCCTGACCAAGCAACTTCAACTATGTTACAGAGGGTGTGTAACTGATGTGACTGATATCAGGACTTATTAGAGCTGAGTGTGGTGAGCTGCAAGAAGAGACAGACCCCAATATCCCAGACTTCTATATCCACATTCTCTGCCTCTTCTTTCTACCACCTCATTCTATCCTAGGGACAGGCAAATCTTCTTTGCCAGGCCTTATTTCCTTAAGAATTTGTTTAGGTTTCTCTTTCACCATTTATTTAAAAAAAGAAATAGGTTTGTTTTTTTTTCTTCTGAGATCCCATGGTCATTCGTTTCAGTATTGATTCATTCATGTATAGATATGTGTAGCCTTTCAGGTAAAATTCAGCCAGTAAGAGGATCAGGGTCCATGGACAGCAAAGCATACTGGAGAGATACATGGGAGATTTTATATTTTGATAGATATTGAATAGAACTAGGTCCTCTATATAATCTATATAATCTGGCAAGATGACCAAAATAAATTCTATTAATTCATAATCACGTGGCCTCCCAAATAAGGGAATTCCTTTGAGGAGAGCCAGGAAAGATAGCAAGTGGAGATGAAGGAGAAAGTTCCAGGCATAGGAGACAGCCAGTGAGAATACTCACAGTTGGAATATGGAGTTTCTTGTTCAAGGAACAGCAAAGAGACCAATTTCACTGGCTCGAGGGGTACATTGGTTGGGGGGTGGGGTTGGTGTAAGATGTAAGGAGCCTGGAAAGGTAGGGGAGATAGGTTATTAAGGGCTTTAAATGCCAAACAAAAGATTTTTTATTTTGAGGAAATAGGGAGCCACTGGGTTTTCTTGAATTGTGTGTGTGGGGTGGAGGGCGGGGAGTAAGATGGAAAGCCAATTTGACAGCTGAATGGAGGATCAATTGGGTCAGAAAGAGACTTGAAACAGAGAGATCAATCAGAAAGCTACTGCAATAGTACTGGCATGGGGTGATACGGGTCTACACCCAGGTGATGGTATTGTCAGAGGGAAACAGGAGGCTTACATGAGAGGTATTTCAAAGGCAAAATTGACAGGACTTGACCACTGATTAGACATGGGGTTGAGAGAGTGAAATAATATAGTGGGAGAAGAGGGCCAGGACAGGGGCCAGGGGGACATCCATGGTTTGCAGTCATACTGGATGAAGATTCAACAAAGGAGACTGAGGAATGGTCAGACAGGAGATAGGAGAAAAACAAGTAGAGAGCAGTGAAAACTTAGAGAGAAGAGAGTATCAAGGAGAAGAAAGTGATTATTGAAGTTTGCAGGAAAGGTCAAGAACAATGAGAATGGAAATAAGGTAATCAAATTTAGCAATTAAGAGTCAATTTCAGTTGAATGATGAAGGTGGCAGCCAAAGAGTTACAAAGAGAGTCAGGGGAAAGAAGCAGGTTGTTGAGTTGTTTTTCAGGAATGTCCAACACTTTGTGACCCCATTTGGGATTTTCTTAGCAAAGATATTAGAGTGTTTGCCATTTCCTTCTCCAGTTCATTTTACAGATGAGGAAACTGAGACAAACAGGGTTAAAGTGGCTTGCCCAGGATCATACAACTTATGAGTGTGTAAGGCCATATTTGAACTCAGGAATATGAGTCTTCTTGACTCCAGGCCTGGCACTCTATCTATTGCACCACCTAGCTGCCCTTAAAGAAGCAGAAGAAGGAACCAACATGCCAGAGTCGCAGGAAGCGGTATAACTCTTCCAAAAAGACCTAGAAAATGTCCTGAATCCTGATAGGGAAATGCAGAAAAAGTCACAGTGGGTCCTTTGTCCAGCCCAGGTCAGCATGTGGACACTGAGTATGAGGTCAGGCCAGGAGTATGCTATGAATGGAACACTCTAGCACCAAGGGAGAGGCTATTCACCAAGACAAGATGTGGTCCCAGACCCCTACAGGACACCATGACAGAGACAGATACTAAATGACAGCTTGGTCACCCACTACCCAGTTCCAGGTCACAGATATAGGACAGACTAGGGATACTTGCACTTGAAGTGGCATTCCATTCCCATGGTTTCCAGGTTGGGAGGTCCTGGGTAGGGCACAAAGAAATTAGGAAGTTCAGAAGCAAGCAGGAGCAGTGTGGCTCAGAAACTCCAAGTACAGGGTGGGGTCTCTTTTCCAGCATCTAGCCCAGCCTTCAGAGGAATAATTGGGGCATAAATTCCAGACCAAAGATGAGTCCACAATTCTGTCACTGAACCAACACAGCTTTCGAGATAGTTGGTATGGACTGAGTCCAGCAACGTTCTACTGTTGCTCAAACTGAAACCCAGGTCAGAAACTTACAGAGTTCAGCAATAACCCTCAGTAATACAAGTCGTGGATAGAGTGCTGGGTTTGGAGTCAAGAAAACCCAAGTTCAAATCCAGCCTGAGACACTTTGTGTGAGCCTGGGCAAGTCACTTGACCTCTGTCTGTCTCAGTTTCTTCATTGGTAAAATAGGGATAATAATAGCACCTATCTCCTAGGGTTGATGCGAGGATAAAATGAGATAATACGTGTAAAGCACTTTGCAAACCATAAAACCTTATACAAATACTAACTATTTTTATTACTGGTGTTGTTACTATTTTACAAATGAGGAAACTGGCTCAGAGAAGTAAAGAGTAAGAGCTCTGATTCTTTAGTTAGAGGACCTGAGTTCAAATCCTTTCTCCAATGTTTACTACTAGTAGAAGTAGGCAAGTCACTTAACCGTCCTTGGCCTCAGTTTTCTCACTTGTAAAATAAACGGTTGGACTGTATTGCCTCTGAGGGCCCCCTCCAGCTCTCTAAATATCCTATGACTTACCGAGAGTAACACAGCTAGTAAGTTTACACATACTGTCTAAGAAGCCTTGTGACTTTAGTAGGAGCCCAGGAACAATGAGTACCAAACATAAACAAGATCAAGCAACTGAATAAAGCTTTATATGAATAACTGACAAAGTAAATAAGAGAATCCTAAGGAAAATGACCCATTTTAGAAAAACAGAAAGCTTGCCCAAGGGAGAACAAGAAAGCCCATGGGCTTTGTCTCTAGGACAAAATAGAAATTAGGCAAAAATATCACTTAAGAAGTACCATGGAGGCAGCTAGGTGGCATAGTGGATGGAGCTCTGGCCTTGGAGTGAGGAGGACGTGAGTTCAAATACAGTCTCAGATACACGAAACTTACTAGCTATGTGACTTTGGGCAAGTCACTTAACACCAACTGCCTCACAAAAAAAGAAAAAAAAAAGTACCATAATAGCAATTCTCATTTATGCCCTATGAGGACAGGGAGCCTGTCTTATCTAAACTTCAGATCTTCCCTAGGGATTCCCCTTGTAGAATCTTCTGCACACAGTAGATACATAATATTTGCTGAAGCAAATTAAATAAAAGGAATGACTGCTGGTGGTATTTTTACATGTATTTCATCGTATACAAAAGTTTGTGAAGTAAGTAGCAAAATTATTATTTCCCTTTTACAGACAAGAAAACTGAATCTGAAAGCTTTAGTGACTTACTCAAGATTATAAGGCTAAGGAGTGACAGAGCTATATATCTGAACTCAGGTCTTCTCATTCCTCCTCTAGTGTTCTTTCTACCACCTTTCACATATCATATCACCTTTCACAAGCACTTTATACGTTAAGGGTAGTAATAAGGGGAGAGGAAGGAAATAAGTATTTACATAGCACCTATTATGTGCCAAGCACTGTGCTAAGTGCTTTTTACACATATTAATTCATTTGATCCTAGGAGGTAGGCGCTATCATTCCCATTTTACAATTGAGGAAACTGAAGCAAACAGAGGTTAAATGACTTGCCCAGAGCTTAGGAAGTATCTGAGGTCCTATTTAAACTCAGGTCTTCCTGACTTTAGGCCCAGCATTTAATCCACTGTGCCACCAGCTGCTTAGTAATAATCATAATAATTCATATTTCTATGACACTTTCAAGTTTCTGTAGTGTTTTGCTCACAACAGCCCTGTGAAGTAGATGGCACAAGTACTACCCCATTTTACAGATGAGGAAACTGAAGCTCAGAGGTTAAGCAACTTATCTAAAGTCACAAGAGTAGGACTTCAAATGACTAGGATGTAAAGACAAAAGACAACAAAAAATTTATTTTTAAATATAGCACTCTCTCTGGCACATTCTAGTGAATTCACTACAGAAGGTGAATGCTACTTCAGGTTCCAGGGGTGACCCTGTGAGGCTACCCTCCTAAAACTATAGCTCACAAGTCCCCACCATTAACAATCAGCCTATTAAAAACATTAAGTACCCATTAACTATCAACCAGTAGACACAAGTAGCTCTCAGCAAAGATATTTAAGATGTCATAGTAAGAATGTGTGTATGTTCAGCTGTTTTTCAGTCATGTCCACTCTTCATGACCCCATTTGGGGTTTTCTTGGCAAACAGACTGGAGTAGTTTTGCCATTTCATCTCCAGTTCATTTTACAGATGAGGAAACTAAGGCAAACAGGCTTAAGTGACTTGCCTAGGGTCACATAGCATGGTCAGAATGTAACTATAAAACATAAACTCATGGTGTGCTTTTCCACAAATATACAGCAACCATGACAAGAATGGGCCTAAATTGAGAGTACAATGGTAGTGAGCCACACATGTAAAATGCATGTGAGACAAAGGCAACTCAAAACTCATAGTACTGTAGAGCTTGGATGTCTTTTCTTTCTTTATGGAGTCTTTGGGTAGTTCCATGTAGGTGAAGTGTCTTTTCTGGTTGGGTTGCTCATCTGGATACCAAAGATTTTCTTCTTTCTGTAGCTTTTTTTTACTTCTAGGAGTCCCATTTCTCGAGGCTGCTCTTTTCCTGAACTGACTAGTCTTTCTGCAACTGTGTCCATCTGAGTACATATCGCTGCTCCCTCAATTGTGACCCTTTGAACTGAAGAACTCTTCAGTTCAAAAAAAGAAAGAGGGTGTTTCCCTCTGGGAAAATTACTACTGGATGCCACGGCATGGCCAATTAAAAGAAGGGAGAGAGAGTAAAATACTCTTCCACAAGGCATTCCTGATCCTGCAGTCCCTCAAATTCTGATCAGCTATCCCTAGGACCTAGCAATTTAAAGCCCTGAAAAGGCTTTAATCTAATTTTTGCTTATCCAATAAGGTTGAAAATACCATAAAGAGATAACAAGATGGCACACCTTTTTAAAACATTAAAATTTTTAAATGTGACTACATACTGTAACTACATCAACTGAGGTTAGTGAACACCCTCCCTTACGCTATCTTCCCAGTTTAAACACTTGCTGATCCCAAAAAATCAAATGGGATGCTTTTTGGCAAATTCCATGGAGCATGGTTCACAAACACCTTGGAAACAGATAATTCCACAAGGATATAATAGCTAGTGGGCCTGGGGATTGCATTCATTTCCCAATTAAGGGTTATATGATTTTAACAAACTGTTACTACCTTACAAAGTTCTCATATACTATTATTCGTCTTGCTGCTTACAAAGGCTTTCCCCAATCCAAAGACAATAAAGAAAACAAAAAAGGAAACCAAACCTAGTCCCTATAGCCCTTCTGGAACATGTGGGGCACTCCCTCACCACTGGGATTTGACACCTGGGATTTGATAATCATACCTCACTAAGACAAGGAGGCTGACATTAAAAAACAAAAAACCTAAAAGTCCTGAAGAGGTGTAGGACTCTCCAAAAAGGATTAAGTACTTGTAGTTGTTTACTCTAGGTTTCTAGGCTTACAGACAAACTTTATACTATGGACTTGCAGTCAGTAAAGACCTCAAAAAAGCTGTGTGGGGGCAGCTAAGTGGCGCAGTGGATAGAGCACCAGCCCTGAAGTCAGGAGGACCTGAGTTCAAATCTGGCCTCAGACCAAACACTTGACACTTACTAGCTGTGTGACCCTGGGCAAGTCACTCAGCCCCAGTTGCCTAAAAAAAAAAAAAGCTGTGTGGACTCATGTCAGAGTAAGGCAAGAAGTCTAGGGCTGCTTAAAAGTGTGCTTTGTTTTTGTTTTTGTTTTTAAGAGTGAACATGAATGACCTGCTAAGTGCCAGTATTTTAGAGATGTAACTTTCATACTGCTCATGTCAGTTTCCATAATCATAATAACATCCAACCACGCACAAGTCGTCCAAAAGAAACTGGTCTGACTCGTAAAAGAAAACCCCCTGGAAAACTGAATGTCCAAAAAGTGGATCCCTGCTAGGATCTTCAAGGAGGAGAGTATGGAGAACATCTTTTCCATAGTGGGTCACCCTGGATGAAATACCCATAACCCTGCTGGGGTACTCCTCTGATTTAGACACTTGGAATCTAAAGCTTGGTCTCCAGAGATTACTAACAACCTCAGGTTCTAGGGTTAACTCTGTGAAGCTATAATTCTAAAATTACAGTTCATTGGTAACTATACGTTGTGACTATATTAATTAAGGTTAGAGTTATCCATCAAAATTTGGGGGCAGCTAAGTGTCAAAATTGATAAGAGTGCTGGGTCTGCAGTCAGGAAGACTCATTTTCTGGAGTTCAAATCTGGACTCAGATGCTTACTAGCTGTACGACCCTGGGCAAGTCATTTAACCCTGCTTACCTCAGTTTCCTCATCTGTAAAATGGGCTGGAGGAGGAAATGCCAAAGTACTCCAATATCTTTGCTACTGAAATTAACATTACCACCAATTCTTCCTTAAAACTTCCTTCCCCTGGTGTCATATTTACGCTTCCAACAGGCTAGAAAACCAGTTTCTCATATAAGCTGCATTTTTTGCTGAAGTATGTAGTTTCATCAGTCAAACAATAACAGATTCATAGCAGGCATAAGATAGGTTCTCAACGATTTTTGAATTTTTAAAAAAGAATCATAGGATCAGAGCTGGAGTTGGACCTTAGTTCAACCCTATCATTTTACAGAGGGAAACTGAGACTTAGAGATGTTAACAACTAGATATGATCACATATCTAGTGAATATATTGGGGGGGTATGGAGGAAGTTTTTGAAGCCCGGGCTTCCTGATGCCAATTCAGCACACTATCTTCTCTGCCTTTCAACAAGATATTGTCCTCTCACCTCATTTCAGTTGGTTCGCATCTTATTAGAAGCAGCAGTAACCCTTCTCAACTCCACCCCCCACCCCACCACACACACTCTCTCTCACTCACACACACACACACACACACACACACACACACACACACACACACACACCCTTACCCTGTTAGAAACATACAGGTCACATATTCTATCAATGAAGAGAAGTTAGAGATGTTTGAGATCTATCTCTAACTTTTTGAAGTTGAGACTATTCCTTTTTTTTTTTTGGTAAGAGACAAAAATCTGGAGTGGGAGGACAATTGGTTTCAACTCCTGGAATTTCTTAATACAGTTCTTAAAACAATATTTCCTTGTGCTCTTCAAACCAACTCTTAATCCCCCACCTTCAACCCTTCTCTGCCCTTCTACAGAGGGATTCCCTCCCATCATCAGTGAAGCTAGACATACACATTCTCTACCTGGCACTCTGGATCAGCCTATAGGCAATGTACTTGCGGAAGAGGCACCCCAGCCTGTTTAGGTTCAAATAATGCATCTTATTTATGAGTTCCTTAACTGCATCATACAGTATCAAGGGGAATTGAAGGCCTTCCACTGCCCGGCTAAGGATCCTCAGGTTCTTCCTTTGACCCTCAATATCAATAAAGTATCGACTTTCCTCAGGTGGAGGAGCAGATGCAAAGAAATCTCTAGGACAGGGAGGGGACACTGTTGTCCTGGATTTCTCAGTGACTGTAAAAGAGGACGACCTCAGGAGCTTGTTATCTATGGGAGGGAGACAGACTTTCGGGGATATATGAGCAGAAGAGACGAGCTGTGATATTTGGAGAAACTCAGCAGAGGGTGGAGGTGGTGATTTTGAAAATTTAACAGCAGGAAAAGAATGTTCAGCAACAAAAGGTGGTTGAGGTGATAGGGCCTTGTAACCACTCTCCTCCTGAGGGGTATGAGGCTGAGTTCTCTTCAAGATTCCTGGGGACCATTCTGTTGGGGGCTTTCCAGAAGTGGGAAGAAACAGTGGCATCTCAAACTTTGGAGCAGAAGGAGGACCCAGAAATGGCTTCAGAGATGTAGAAGGGGCCAATTCCAGGCTGAGTTTCTCAAGAGCAGAAAGTTGCAGTGCTGTTAGGGACTGCCTATGGCTGTCAGGGACCAATGGCTTGAGCAGCTGTCGTCCAGGTGGGACCATCTGTCCAAGGGAAGGAGTGAACTGTGGCACATAGGTTTCTTCAGGGGCAGCAGGGTGCCACAATGTCGGGGGCTGTTCTGGGATACCAGGGGCCACAGAGGTGGTAGGCTGTCCAGGAGCAGCAAAGACCACAGGTGTGGGGGGCTGTCCTGGAGCAGCAGGGGCCACAGGTATAGGGGGCAGTCCAGGGCCAGCAAAGACCACAGGTGTGGGGGGCTGTCCTGGGACAGCAGGAGCCACAGGTACAGGGGGCAGTCCAGGGCCAGCAAAGACCACAGGTGTGGGGGGCTGTCCTGGAACAGCAGGAGCCACAGGTATAGGGGGCAGTCCAGGGCCAGCAAAGACCACAGGTGTGGGGGGCTGTCCTGGCACAGCAGGAGCCACAGGTATAGGGGGCTGTCCAGGGCCAGCAAAGACCACAGGTGTGGGGGGCTGTCCTGGGACAGCAGGAGCCACAGGCATAGGGGGCAGTCCAGGGCCAGGAAAGACCACAGGTGTGGGGGACTGTCCTGGGACAGCAGGGGCCACAGGCATAGGGGGCTGTCCAGAGCCAGCAAAGACCACAGGTGTGGGGGACTGTCCTGGGACAGCATAGGTCACAGGTATGATGGAGGGTTCCCCAAGAGCAGCAAGGGCCACAGGTGTGAGGGGCTCCCCAGGGGCTGTAAAGGTCACAGATGTGGAGGCCTCCCCAGGGGCTGCAAAGGTCACAGATGTGGAGGGCTCCCCAAGAGCAGCAAGGGCCTCAGGTATAGGGGGCTCCCCAGGGGCAGCAAAAGTCACAGGTATGATGGGGGATTCCCCAAGAGCAGCAAGGGCCACAGGTGTGGGGGGCTGTCCTGGGACAGCAGGAGCCATAGGTATAGGGGGTGGTCCAGGGGCAGCAAGGGTCACAGGTGAGGGGGGCTCCCCAGGGGCAGCAAAGTCCACAGGTGGAGGAGGCTGTCTAGAATCCCATGAAGCTTGGAACTGCCCAGGAGCCACAGGGGTTGGAGAGACCTGTTGAGGCTCCACGGTACTCCATGATACTTGGGGCTGCCCAGGGGCCCATGATGTTTGGGGTTGTCCAGATACTGCAGGGGCCCATGACATCTGCGGTTGCCCATGGACTGTAGAGGCCCATGACACTTGGGGTTGCCCAGATACTGCAGAAGCCCATGACATTTGGGATTGTGCAGTATCTGCAGGGACCCATGATGCTTGGAGTTGCCCAGTGGCTGTAGGAACCCATGACATTTGGAGTTGCTCAGGGGCAATAAGGGCCTCCAGATTTTGGAGTGACCCAAAGTGAGGAGTGGCCCAGGATACTGGGGCTTCCCTGGGGGCAGCAGGGCCCAACAATGTTGCAGTCTCACCAGGGATGGCAGGGAGCCTGGATGGCAAGGGTTGCCCAAGCTGCCCAGTGGTTAAAGGTGGTCTCAATGTTGGGGGCTGCTCAAGAGCAGCAGAGCTGCACGTTCTTGTAATTTCCTCAGGGGCAACAGGTTCCTGAAATAGTAGAGTTTCTCCAGGGACTGAAGAAGCCCCTGACGTGGGCGCTTCCCCAGAGGTAGTAAGGTACCTTGATGTGGTAGGTGTAGGAAGGCCCCAGGATACTGGGTCCTCTCCAAAGTACCTAGGGGCCCATGATATTGGGCTTTCCTGAGGGGCAGTTGTGTACACTGGCATTTCCCCAGGGGCAGTCCCTGGTTGAGGCTCCATTACGGGGAGTTTTGTAGGGATGCCAGGGGGTGGGTAAGGAGATAGATAGGTTTCATCGTATCCCTCCTGCCTAGGAAGATCGGCTCCTCTTAAACCTGATATGTCTTGTCCTGGAGTCACCTCATCCATGGCACCTGGCATCATCATCTGTGAAAGGGACTCACCCTCTAGAGGCAGAGCCAGTGTCTCCTCACCCTCTGGGGGTAGGGTCAGGGGCTCCTGGGTCTGTGGCCCCCCATGTTGTGACACTCTCTGAGCCCGCTGCTCTTGCGCCATTTGTTGCTTAACTTTTCTCCACTCTCTGAAATTCTCTGGGTACAGCTTCTGAAGCTCCTCCTCTTGTCTCCGCATTTTCTGCAGTTGAAGTTCTACCTGTTCTTGATATTTTTGGGCTATTTGCTCCTTCCATCGTTCCAGCTCCTGGGGAACCAGCATTTGATGCTGAGCTGCTTCAATCTCCCACTGTTTCTGCTTTTGCTTGTGCTCTTTCTCCTGCTGCCGCCACTGCTGCTGCATTTCCAACCACAGTTCCTCCTCTGCCTGCCACTGCCTCTGCTTCAGCTCCCATCTCCTCTTTTCATCCTGTCTCTGGAACCACGCATTCTCTTGCTGGAATTTTCTTTGTATCTGTTCTTGGGTCTCCTTCCAGAGACGTCTCTCCTCCTGCAGTTGTTTAATGAACTGCATGCCTTGATGCTTCGGAGAACTTTGGTCATGGACCAATTCAGTGCCCACTTTGTCTTCCTGCTCCTTGCGTTCGCGCCGAGCCTTTCCCCCTCTTTCTCCTGCTTCCTCTTTCACGTTGTCGGCTACAGACAAGAGCACTTTGAGTAAGTTGGACAGCACTGGATCCATTTTCTCACTTAAATTCAAAAGTGCCTGAGGCGTTGGTAGAAGCAAGGATCCTTTCTTTGAAGGCTTAGTAGGGTCTCCAGGCTTCTCTGATTGTTTTTCTTTGTATTTCTTCAAGATATTAGTCAGAATCTCGGCCATTTTTTGGAAATATTCCTCCATCTTTCCCCTTACTATTTTTAAAGACTTCTGAGTCTCTGGGTTCTTTGGCTGTACCTGTTCCTTAAATTCACTCTTGGAACCACCTTTCCCCAGGTTGTCAATCTTCTGTTGCAGGAAAGACATTAAGGCTTTCTCATAGTCCTGCAGGATTTGCTGTTCATCATTTTGGTAAGCCTCTGGCACAGTCTTTTCCTTTTTTCCCTTTCCCTTTTTGGTTGCCTTTTGCTTAGCAGCTCCATCAGATTTAGCTTCCTTGACACTAATCTCTTCAAACGAGAGTGATTCCGTGGTCTTGGGTACTTCTTCATCAGTCAGCGGGCTTTCTCTTTCCTTTTGCTTCTTTCTCTGGGCTTGCGACTCACCAAGTTTGGCTACACTTTCCACTTCATCCTCCTGAGGAGATTGGATTTCCTTGCGTCTCTTTCTCTCTGGTGGCTCAGAGCTCAGCTCCTGACATCTGCTCATCTTAGAAATGTCTGTCAAAAAACCATTTTCCCCTTTGCTTTCCTGGGACTTGGATTCACTTACTTCCTCCGGACTTCCTTTCATTTTCCCTTTGGGTTTCGGTAGCTTAGTACGATCCACCGGGGCCTTTCTCGGAGAGAAAATCTCAGGGGAAGGAGTTCTGGAACGATCTTCAGAGGCATCTTTTGAAGATTTTATGGGGGTTTTCGCAGGACTGGTAGGGGGCATTATCGACGAGGAAGATTTACTATCTAAAGATAAATCACCCTTGACTTTGCTGGTAGAGGGCATTGTCAACGAGGAAGATTTACTAACTAAAGATGAATCACCCTTGATTTTGCTGGTAGGGGGCATTTGCAAGGAGGAAGATTTACTATCTAAAGATAAACCACCCTTGTCTTTGCTTGATTCCCATTTGATACCAGTACCTCTGGCCAATCTTCTGCTTGAAGGCTCACTCCTGGCTACTTCCTGGTATTCTGGAACTGAGGGCAGGTCTACTTGTGAAGTTTCCTCAGATGAGACTGTCTCTTCAAATTCTTGCTTGATTTTTTCCTGTATTTTTAGTAGCATATTCCTCCTTTTTCTAATAGTTTCCTCAGAAGGTAAGTTTGCCCCTGCATTCGCCAAACTCAGCTGGTGTAGTAAATTTGCTTTGGCCTGAAGAAGTTCCATGCATTTTTCTTCTTGATTTTGCAATTCCTTCTCAAGTGCCTCATTTTTATCAGTGAGGATTTGTATTGTCCGCTGGAAGGTCTGTTTCTCCAGCCCGTAATACTCTTTTATTTCTGATCCCATTGTGGTACATTGGAAAATCAGATTTTTAATCTCTTGATTCTGGAACCCCAAAGCCTTGTGAAGGTTTGCTGCCGTTGAGCTTATGTATTTAATAGCATTAACTTCACCTTTGTTGAACATATTAGAGCTGATGAGCTCCTGCAGCATGCCAAGGATTTCAGAAACCTTGTTGTTTGTCAGGGCTTCTTCCTTGATCATTTGTTCTGGTTTCAAAGGACTTCCTGCTGAAGGTTTCCGTAGAACCTTTTCTCTCCAGGTTTTCCACATGGTACCTTTGGATGCTGAGAAACATCAGAGAAACAATAGGAAATGGATCTCATTTCTCACCTTGCCCTTCCATCCCTCCAGCACTGAACTCTAATCCTTGCTAATACGACCCATTTAGGGTTTAAGCCTAAGCAACGGACAAATCTAGCATGAGAGCCAGTTGAAATACTTTCATCTGTTACATGAAAAAAAAAAAGAGCAAAATATAAAAGGAGTAGGATCTCCATAAACCCTAATGGCCTAGAGTAGTAAGGGTATGGTTCAATGGCCCTCACAAACTCTGCCTTCTTTGAAATATAAACTGGGGACATATGCTTGGCCTTGGGATGACGACTTGAGCCCTGTGAGCTTTGGAAGAAAGGGACACCAAGGGCATAATATAAAGTCTGACTGTGTTTGAGCTGTTGTTAGGAAATAATACCTGGAATAAAGGACCATCAGCTCTACAGACAGAAGAGATATTAAATGAAGAACAACTCTTTTCACATAACCCATTAGAGATATTGTTTCTATGGAGGCTGAGGCAAGAACCTAGCTGGGTTCCAATCACCAAGATATAGGGTTACCCTCCCCCTCACTATGATGACAAGTGTCTCTGGGAGTTTCCCCAGCACTCAGGACCCCAGTTCTCTTCTCCAGATCATCTGTTCATGGAGTGGAAGGCAAAGAGTCATACTGGTTCTCTTCAACTTGAGATTCATTGGAAATTCTAACTTCAGAGTTTAAAACTAATTTGGGCACCATCATATAAAGCATAAATTGGAGACAAAAAGCAAATTATACTAAACAGTGTCAACTGCTTGAAGCACTTACCTAATCTTTTCTTGTATCTTTTCTTGTCTTTTAAGAAATAAATGCTAAATGCAATCAGTGAATTCATGTTGAGCTCAGTAGCACTGAGGGCTTGTGGCAAAGCTTCCATGTCTGATATCCAGCGGTAATAATCTGTTTCATCTTCTTCACTGATGGTTGCCTCAGACAAAACAGAATCTTGAGAAGAGTCAAAATAAAAGTGTCAAAGACCTTCAAGGAGAAAGGGTTTATCTTTTTGGCTGGCAACATTACATAGTAATCTGAAATGGGACAGGGGCATTTTGAATTTACTTCTACCATGAGGCTTCTCCACATGCAAAAAGATGGAGCAGGGGAAAGAGGATATTTAGATTAAAGAAAGATGAGTAATCCTGTCTCAAACTAAGAATCAGATTTGGAAAGGATATTGGGAATGTTAAGTCAAATCAATTTGGGGCATTTCTTAGATTCCAGGAAGGACTACATACTGGCCATTAAAAAAATTTTAATTATAGTTTTAATCTAGTAATCATGCTCTCATTAGAAGAAAATTCTGCCTTACAACTAACCTAAATGCCTCTCCTTATAGTTTTAACTTATTTCCTACTGTTAGTTTTGCCCTCATTAACATGGAAAATAGTCATCATTACCTAGAAAGTAGTTTTCAATATATTATAAAGCTAACCCTTAACTTCTTCTGACCCTGAATAATACTAGTTCATTTAACCTGTCCTAGTCTCTATTCTTTGTTAGAACTGTGGCTCGTTTCTAAAACACCCGCTGTAAACTTACGCCAGTCTTCCAACCAGGATAGAAGTTCAGCTAGAATCCTTTCCTTAACATCAGCAGACTGTATATGCTGGTATATTTCTTCCAATATGTTGACTCGATTTTTTTTAAAGTCTTTTTCTATGAAGGAGAAGTCCCTCTTTTTTCTGAATGTATTCAATTCAATACCTCCTTGGTAGCGATTTATGATCCGATTCACTTGCAGCATTATGTCATCAAGTTGTTCTCTCAGGTCCTACAGCAGCAGAAAGGGACATCTATAAACCAATAACCACTTTAAAAGGACAAATTGGCAGGGTGCTTTGGACATCTTTCTTTCCAAGGTTTCAGAAGAAACAAATTTTAAAATAATCCATCTTTGATATGTTTTGCATGACGGAACCTACATCAAATTGCTTATTGTCTCAGGGAGGGAGGAGGAGGGAGGGAGACAGAAAATTTGGAACTCAAAATTTTTTTCAAAATTGAACATTAAAAATTGTGTTTATATGTAACTGAGGAAAAAATAAAATATTATTTAAAAAATAATACATCTTCCACTAGGTCCTTCAGATTCTTTCAATGAACTGAAGCTAAGTAAAATGAGTAAAGTGAGCAGAACCTGGAGAACAATTTTTATTATAACAACACTGCAAAGACAAACAACTTTGAAAAATTCTGATCAATGCAATGACCGACCACAATTCCAAAGAACTAATGATGCACTTTGCTGCCTACTTCCCGACAGAGGGGTGATGGACTCAGGATGCAGAATAAGGCCTACATCTTCAGACTTGGCCAATGCAGGAATTTGTTTTGCTTGACTATGAATATTTGTTAAAAAGTATTTTGTTTCCCTTTCTTTGTTCTCAGTGGGGAGGGTAAGAGAAAGAGAGGGAGAGAACAAAGCAAATGCTTATTAATTGGAAAAAATATAATTTTTTCAAATTATCACAGGATCTTATAAATTTTTTAAAAAATGAGCCATCATCTAGTTTAACCCTTCATTTTGCAAATGAAGAAATGTAGGCCCAGAAAGATAGTGTTTTGCTTAAGGTCACACATCTAGGGTATAAGCAGAGTTGTGACTAGAACCCAGGTTATTTTGACTCCCTTTCCAGTATTTTTTCTGCTGTGCCTTAGCTGTCTCTACAGCAGATTAACCTCCTGGAGTTTGGAAGTCTGTCAAACAGGATCTAGGGTAAAGCATTTGCAGTAAGATCAGGGACACAAGAAAGCAAAGGGTAGTATAGGAGAACAGAATCAGATTTCCTAACCTAACGTCAGGAGCATTGGAAGTCAGACTTAGAAGGTATAGAGAAATCTCCACTGTTTAAGCTCATAGAATGAGACAAGGTAGAACCAAATGGTCCAATGAGAATCTCTGAGAATCTTAAGTACATGGCTTACCCTGGCATTGTTTCCTGTACTTTCTGTTGCCCTGAAAGTTCACTCTTATTTGCCTAGTCTATCTGTTTTCTAGGAGGGTCCTAACACTTTATCTAGAGATGAAAAGTTATCATATATGAATGTGGATTGTGAAGATGCTAAATCCTCCATTGCAGATTGACTAGCACATGAGAAGATAGTAGATAATTATGGTAGAACTTGACCAATATGTGTGAACCCCAGGGTCTGGAATGGTAAGAAAGAGCACACTGTTTGAAGAAAGAGGAATTGGGATCAGTTGAGTCTGGTTAAAATCCTATATGGTAAAGACTTAACATAGGAAGGAATGTCATAAAGGAGTACAATGGTTGACCAAAGCGAGATGGGAAGGCAGTCCATTCTAAAGGCAAGATGAACAGCACAAGGAAAAAATATAGAATTGAAAAGGCCAAAAGCAAGCTTGGAAGATGGCAAATAGTCCAGATTGGAACAATTCTTTTTTTATATAATATTTTATATTTTCTCCCAATTACATGTTAAAACAATTTTTAATATTTTTTTTAACTTTTGAGTTCCAAATTCTATCCTTCTTTCCCTCCCTCAGACAGTAAGTAATCTGATATAGGTTATATATGTGTAATCATGTAAAACATTCCCATATTAGTCATTTTGTACAGGAAGACAGAAAGGAAAGAAGGAAGGAAGGAAGGGGAAAATAGTATGCTTCAGTCTATATTCAGACAACATCAGTTCTTTCTCTGGATATGGATAACATTTTTCATTATAAGTCCTTTGGGATTGTCTTGGCTCATTGTATTGCTGGGAATAGCTAAGTCATTCACAGTTTTTCATCGTACAATATTGCCCTTACAGCATATGATGTCTTCCTGGTTCTGTTCACTTCACTTTGCATCAGTTCATGTAAGTATTTCCAGGTTTTTCTGAAATAATCTTGTTTGTCATTTCTTACGGAGCACAATAATATACCACATCATTTACCACATTCTTCACCATGTACCACAACTTGTTCCAATTCTTAGCCACCACAAAAGAGTTGCTATAAACATTTTTGTACTAATAGGTCCTTTTCTTTTTTATCTTTATCTCTTTGGAATACAGACCTAGTAGTGGTATTGTTGAGTGGGTATACACAGTTTTATAGCCCTTTGGGCATAATTCCAAACTGCTCTCCAGAATGGTGGGATCAGTTCATAACTCTACCAACTAGTAGTACCAACTACCATTAGTGTCCCAGTTTTCCCACATCTTCTCCAACATTCATCATTTTCCTTTTTTGTCATATTAACCATAGATTGGAGCAGTTTTAAAGTTTGTGTTGGGGACCATTCATCAACCCCTTGCAATATGATTTCTAATCTCACACTAAACTGAATTTGTTCTTTTAAAAAGCAACCGTGACTTCCTAGCTGCCCCCCCCAATGGCCTCTTATCAGACCTTATTCTCCTTGAAATCTTGGCAATATCTGACACTATTAATCATTCCTTATTCCTCCTTGCTATTTTCTCTTCCCTTGGTTTCCATGACTGTACATCTTCTGGTTCTCTGATTCCTGTGTATTTTCTCTGTCTCATTTTCAGGTTCCTTTTCTCTCTTCCCTTAAAGATATTGCTGTTCCCCAAAGGTCTACCTTGGTCTTCTTCTCTACCTTCTCTCCCTTACCAATTTCATTCATACCCATGGCATCTGCTACCAGTCCTATAAACTATTTCTGTACTGTACTGTATTACTGTAGACTTATAGATGTTCATTTTCAGTCTTGACATTTTGCATCAGAGCTACTCACCCTATAGGAGACACTGTGTCCTAGAAGGAGTAAACCCAGAGAGTCTAGATATATGCCCAGCATAGAGGCTGAGCCTGGGAGAGCAATAGGAAAAAATAAGGAAATATAAAATAAAATAATACATATTACATAATATATATAATATAAAATTAAAAAAAAACAAGGATCCTGCAGCACTGAAACAGCAAATTGCCTTGGCCATATGTGTTTTCCACTTGTGTTCTTCTCTACTACTGTACTTCATGTGTGTTTCCACTTTTCCTCCTGACACTGTGTGCACTTGTGAGAGTTAGTCTTATATTTCTGGGGAGAAGGTTTTACAGCTACTGTTCTGAGGGTACTATCTCAATAAATATCTTTGCTTTGAGTTAATTGTGTCCTCTGGCTGACTATAATCACACTGTTAGGGGCCTCTGAGCTATAGATTTGGGAATTTGGACTCACAAATATACTTCATCATGGAATCATGGTTGGTCATCATTTACTGACCAAAGTTCCTATGTTTTTCAAAGTTGTTTGACTTTGAAATATTGTTGTTCTGCTTACTTCACACTAACCTGGCATAGCCATCAAGTTGGGGGACCCAAGCTATGACTATGACTTAATGTGGTGGCCCTCAAGGTATATTATACATAACCGAATCCCTCTGGCTTGTCTCCAAAATTTTATTCCATTTGTTCAATAGATTATGCTTTCCTCCTCTTCACATTTGAGATACATATATTATTCCCTTCCCTTATCTTGGAAGTACTATATGATTGAATATTACGATATATTGAAAAGACATTACCCCATGCTGGGGACAATGTAGAAGAATACATAGAAGTGAAGTGAATAGAAATGAAGACAGAACCAAGACGGCAAATAAAAGGCAGGAAGATGTCTGAGATCTCCCCAATTCTCCTCGAAACCACTTTAAATCATGACTCAACACAAATTCTAGAGCAAGAGAACCCACTAAAGAATGGGGCAAAACAATGTTCCCGCCTAAGATTCCTTAGAAAGACTGCAGGAAAAGTTCATCTCACTTGAGTAAAAGGTGAGCACAACCAAGCACAGGTGGTGTCTGGGCAAGCCAGTGGGAGAGCCCCTAAGCCCCAACACAGATGAGCAACCAAATCACTGTAGTCCAGCTCAGCAGGCCAGTGGCATAGAAGGCCAGCTGTGAGGGGTCCGGCTCTGGTGTAGCAGGCTAGTGGCTAGGCTTGGAAGGCCCAGAGGCCTCTGCACAGCAAGCAAGCCACCAGCCCTGGATGCCTGGGTGCAACAAGCCATTGGTCAGGGCACTGGCCCCTGGTGCAAGAAGCTTGGGACAGTGTCCCCTGTACCACAGGAACAGAGATCAACTTTAAAAGTAATGAAATAGGCTAGAAATGAGCAAAAAAAAAAACCCACAAAAAAAGCTCTGACCATAGAAAGCTACTATGGTGACCGGGAAGATCAAAACACAGACTAAGAAGAGGACAAAAATGTCACAATTCCTACATGCAAAACCTCAAAGAGAAATATGAATTGGTTGCAGATCCTAAAAGACCTCCTGGAGGAGCTCAAAAAGAATTTTAACAATCAAATAAGAGAGGAAGGTGAAAAAATGGGAAAAGAAATGAGAGTGGTGCAAGAGAATAATGGGAAAAGACTCAACAGTCTGGTAAAGGAAGCACAAAAAAAAAAAAACCAGAAAAAGATATATAAAAATTCACTAGAGAAAGCAGAATTGGTCAAATGGAAAAGAAGGTACAAAAATCCACTGAAGAAAACAACTCTTTAAAAAGCAGAATTAGTCAAATGGAAAAAGGGTACAAAAGCTAACTGATGAAAATAATTCCTTAAAAATTAGAATAAGGCAAGTGGAAGCTAATGACTCTAAGAGGTATCAAAAATCAATCAAAAGAATTTTTAAAAAATGAACAAATAGAAGAAAATGTAAAATACTTCATTGGAAAAACAACTGACCTGGAAAATAGATCCAGGAGAGATAATTTAAGAATTATAGGACTACCTGAAAGCCATCATCAAAAAAAGAGCCTGAATAGCATCTTTCAAGACATTATAAAGGACAATTGCCCTGATGTCCTAGATCCAGAGAGTAAAATAGAAATTGAAAGAATCCACTGATCACCTCCTGAAAGAGATCCCAAAATGAAAACTCCCAGGAATATTATAACCAAATTCCAGAACTCTCAGGTCAAGGAGAAAATACTGAAGACAGTCAGAAAGAAACAATTAAAATATCAAGGAGCCACAGTCAGGATTACACAGCATTTAGCATCTTCTACATTAAAGGATCAAAGGGCTTAGAATATGATATTATGAAAGGCAAAGGAGCTTGGAATACAACCAAGAATCAACTACCTAGCAAAACAGCATAATCTTTCAGGGGGAAAATGGACATTCAACGAAATAGGGGAATTTCAAACATTCTTGATGAAAATCCAGAGCCAAACAGAAATTTTGATCTTCAAATACAAGACTCATGAAAAGCATAAAAAGGTAAATAGGAAAGAAAAAAATACCAAAAGTTATTCAATAAGGTTAAACTGTTTACATCACTACATGGGAAGATGATACTTGGAATGCTTAAGAACTGTATATCTATTTGGGCTGTTAGAAAGAGTCTACATAGAGGGTGTGGGTATGACTTTGATGGGATGATATAAAAAAAAATCAAGGGGTGAGAAAGAGGCTTGAACTGGGAAAGAGGGAAGAGAGAGGTAGAATAGGATAAACCATATCACATAAAGAGTCATGAAAGACGTATTATACAGGAGGAAAAGAAGAGACAGTGAGCATTGCCTAAACCTTATTCTCATTGGATTTGGCTCAAAAAAGGAATAACATTCACACTCAGTGGGGTATAGAAATCTATCTTACCCTATAGGGAAGTAGGAGGGGAGGGGGACAAGAAAAGTGGGGAGCTGACAGAAGGGAGGGCAGATTGAGTGAGGTGGTGGTCAGAAGCAAAGCACTATTAAGGAGGGACAGGATGAAAGGAGAGAGAGAGAGAGAGAGAGAGAGAGAGAGAGAGAGAGAGAGAGAGAGAGAGAGAGAGAGAGAGAGAGAGAGAGAGAAATATAAACAGGGGGGAAATAGGATGGAGGGAAATGCACAGTAATCATGACTGTGAACATGAATGGGATTAACTCACCCATAAAATGGAAGCAGACATAAAAAAACAGAATCCTACAATAGATTGTTTACAAGAAACACATTTGAAGCAGAGACACACACACACAAAAGGTAAAAAGCTGGAGCAGAATATATGCTTCAGTTGAAGTGAAAAAGGCAGGAGTAGCAATCACGATCTCAGACAAAGCAAAAGCAAAAATAGATCTAGTCAAAAGAGACAAGAAAAGAAACTACATTTTCCTAAAAGGGACAATAGACAATGAAATAATATCAACACTAAACATGTATGCATCAAATGGTATAGCATCCAGATTTTGAAAAAAGAAGCTAAATGAGTAATGGCAGTAAATAGACAGTAAAACTATACTAATGGGGAATGCCAACTTTCCCTTCTCAGAACTAGATAAATCTAACCACAAAATAAATAAAAAAGAAGGTAAGGAGGTGAATAGAATTTTAGAAAAGTTACATATGATAAACCTCTGGAGAAAACTGGATGGGGATAGAAAAGAATATACCTTTTTCTCAATGGTACATGGCACCTACACAAAAATTGACCATGTATTAGGACATAAAAACCTCATAATAAAATGCAGAAAGGCAGAAATATTAAATATGTCCTTTTCAAATCATGATGCAATAAAATTACATTCAATAAAGGGCCATAGAAATATATATTAAAAATTAATTGGAAACAAAATAATCTAATCCTGATGAATGAGTGGGTCAAAGAACAAATCATAGAAACAATAATTTCATTAAAGAGAATGACAACAATGAGACAACATAGCAATATTTGTGAGATGCAGCCAAAGCAGTACTTAGGGGAAAATTTATATTTCTAAACTCTTACTTCAATAAAATAGAAAAAGGGCAGATCAATGAATTTGGTGAGCATGCAACTAAAAAAGCTAGAAAAAGAACAAATTTAAAATCCCTAATTAAATATCAAATAGGAAATCCTGAAAATCAAAAGAGAAATTAATAAAATTGAAAGTAAGAAAACCATTGAATAAATAAAACTAAGAGCTGGTTTTTTGGAAAACCCAATAAAATAGATAAACCATTGATTGGTTAATTTGATTTAAAAAGAAAAAAACAAATTATTAGTATCAAAAATGAAAAGGGTGAATTCACCACCAAAGAAGAGGAAATTAAAGCAATAATTAGGAGCTATTTTACACAATTGCAGACTAATAAATCTGACACTGTAAGAGAAATGAATGAATATTTACAAAAAATGTAAACTGCCAAGATGAACAGAAGAGGAAATAAAATATTTAAATAATTCCATTTTAGAAAAATAAATTGAACAAGCCATCAATGAATTCCCCAAGAAAAAATCCCCAGGGCCAGATGGATTCACAAGTGAATTCTACCAAATATTTAAAGAACAATTAATTCTAATACTATATAAATTATTTGGCAAAATAATTTATATAGAAGGCAAAGGAGTCCTACCAAATTCCTTTATAACACAAATATGGTGCTGATACCTAAACCAGGATGAGCCAAAACAGAGAAAGAAAACTACACAGCAGCTTGTGGCCTGACTTTCTACTGGCCCAACAAGCCACGTAGATGTGTTGAGGTCTGTTTGTCAGCACAGACGATAGGTCTGCTCATCAGCTCGGGAAGATCTGTGAAATGTCAAGATAGTTATTTCAAGGCCTGCTCTTTGGCTCATTTGTCAACCAATGGGATTCCATATTTTGTGTAGACCCTCCTGGAGAATCAAGGCCAAGATTTATCAACCAATAAGACTCTGTATTTTACTCTGCCTCTTCTGTATTATCTGGGTATTAAGCACTATAAAACTAAAGCCTTGGAGGAAGGGGGCATCTCAGATCATTAGGAAGACCTGAGGTCCACTCCATTAGAGAGGACCATGGATAATAAATAATAATAAAGTGCTATTAGCTCAGAGCTCTGCCTCAGGTTTTTTTTTTTTAATTATAGATTAGACAATTTTGGACCCCACACTCTCTAATGAATATAGATGCAAAAATCTTATGACAAAAATAGAGTGCTGATACACAAACCAGGAAGAGCAAAAACAGAGAAAGAAAAAAAAGACCAATTTCCCTAATGAATATTGATGCAAAAAATTTAAATAAAACACTAGCAAAGAGATTACTGCAATGTATTACAAAGATCATACACTATACAAAGAATTCAGGGCTGCTTCAATATTAGTAAAACTATTAGCGTAATTGACCATATAAATAACAAAATCAAGAGAAACCATATTATTATGTCAACAGATGCAGAAAAAGCTTTTGACAAAATACAACATCCATTCCTAGGAATAAATGGAGCTTTCCTTAAAATGATAAATAATTATCTAAAACCATTAGCAAGCATCATATGTAATGGGGATAAGCTAGAAGCCTTCCCAGTAAGATCAGGGGTGAAGCAAGGTTGCCCATTATCATCACTATAATTCAATGTTGTACTAGAAATGCCAGCTATAGCAATAACAGAAGAAAAGGAAATTGAAGGAATTAGAGTAGGCAATGAGGAAACAAAACTATCTCTCTTTGCAGTTAAGATGGTAGATCCAGATAATCAACTAAAAACTAGTTGAAATTTTTAGCAACCTTAGCAAAGTTACTAGATATAAAATAAACCCAGCATTTCCATATATTACTAACAAAGTCCAGTAGCAAGAGATAGAAAGAGAAAATCCATTTAAAATAACTATGGACAATAGAAAATACTTGAGAGTCTTCCCGACAAGATAAACCCAGGAACTATATGAACAGAATGATAAAACACTTTTCACACAAATAAAATCAAAATTAAACAATCGGAAAAAGATTAATTGCTTATGGGCAGGCCAAGCCAATATAGTAAAGATGACAATTATACCTAAATTAATTTATTTATTCAGTGCCACACCAGTCAAACTACCAAAAATTATTTTATAGAGCTAGAAAAAATCAACACAAAATTCATTTGGAAGAACAAAATGTCAAGAATATCAAGGGAATTAATGAAAAAAATGTGAAGGAAGGTGTCCTAGCCATACTAGGTCTTAAACAGTATTATAAAATGGCAATCATCAAAACTGTCTGGTACTGGCTAAAAAATAGAGTGGTTGATTAGAGGAATAGACTAGGTACCCAAGACTCAGTAGTAAATGAGCATAGTAATCTAGTGTTTGATAAACACAAAGACCCCAGCTTTGGGACAAGAACTCACTATTTGACGAAAACTGGAAAACAATGTGGCAAAAACAAGGTATAGGAGCTAAGATGGAGGAGAAAAGGCAAGGATTTGCCTGAGATCTCCCAAATTCCCCTCCAAGCAACTTTAAATAACACCTTACAATTAGTTCTGGAGCAGCAGAACCCACAAAAGGATGTGCTAAAACAATTTTCCAGACCAGGATGACTTACAAAGTCAGCAGGAAAAGTCTGTTGCACCAGGGTGAAAGCGGAGCACAGTCCAACGCAGGTAACACCCTGGCAAGCAAGCACCAGGCTGTGAGGCCAACTGAATCCCTCACTATTATAGTTTTGCTACCTATTTCCACCTGTAATTCATTTAAAATTCAAAATTTTGGATATGATAGCATTTGAGTGCATAAAGGTTTTGTATTTATATTACTTTATTATCTATGGTACATTTTATTATAATATAGCTTCCCTGTTTATCTCTTTTAAATCTTACTTAAATCTATTTTAGCTTTAACTTTGTCTGAGATCATGATTGTTGCCCTCACTTTTTTTTTGCATCAGCTGAGCATAATCAATTCTACTCTAGCCCTTTATTTTTACTTTATGTGTATCTCTCATTTTAAAATGTGTTTCTTATAAGTAATAGATTGTCAGATTCTGATTTTTAATCCATTCTGCTATTCATTTCCATTTTATGGGTGAGTTAATCCCATTCATATTCAAAGTTATAATTATTAGTTGTATATTTCCCTTCATCCTCATTGTTTAGCCTTCTCTCCTCTTTTTTACCCTATCCCTCCTCAAACACCTATTTTGCTTCTAACCACTACGTCACTAATCCATACCTCTTCTAATCCTTCCCTTCCCTTATCATCTTATTCCTTTACCTACCCAACCTTCCAAGAGTCCCTCCCTTATCCTCTCCCATTACCCTTCTTTTTCTTGATCTTCACACCCTTCTAAAAGTCCTTCTCTTATTCTATCCCCTCAGTCTCCTATTTTTTTGTGAGTTAAAAAGACTTTTATACTCTACTAGATGTATATATTATTTCCTCTTTAACTCAGTCCTGAAAAGAATAAGGTTCTAGTGCTATCAGTCCTCCACCCCCTCCTACCTCCACTGTAACAGTTCTTCCATTCATGCCTCATTTGTATGAGATAATTCCTCCATTTTACTTCTCTACCCAGTTTTATTTTTTAGGATCATCCCATCAACCCCAAGCCTTCTATCTAAGTATGCTCTTTCAAACTACCCATGTTAATGATAACATTTTTAAGAGTGATAGATAGGGGCAGCTAGGTGGTGCAGAGGATAGAACACCTGCCCTGGAGTCAGGAGGACCTGAGTTCAAATCTGGCCTCAGATACATCACACTTACTAGCTTTGTGACTTTGGCCAAGTCACTTGACCCCAAATGCCTAGCCTCACCCCCACCCAAAGAGTTACAGATAGCATTTTTGCATGTAATAAGTAAATAATTTGACCTTATTAAATTCCTTATAATTAGTCTTTAATGTTTACCTTCTTAAATGTCTCCTGAATCTTTTTTTTTTGAGACAATTGGGTTTAAGTTACTTGCCTAGGGTCATATCTCTAGGAAGTGTCTGAGGCTAGATTTGAAATCAGGTCCTCCTGACTCCAAGGCAGGTGCTCTATCCACTGCACCATCTAGTTGCTCCCTCCTGAATCTTATAGATTAAATTTTCTATTCAATTCTGTTCTTTTCATCACAAATACCTGAAAGTCCTTTAATTCATTAAATATCCATTTTTTCCCCTCCATGTTAGACTACACTCAACTTCGCTGGGTAAGTTATTCTTGATTGCAAACCCAGCTCCTTTGCTCTTCAGAATATAATGTTCCATGCCCTTCAATCTTTTAATGTGGAAGCTGCTAAATCTTGTGTTATCCTGGTGCTACAGTATTTAAATTTTTTTTTTAATTTTCTAGTTGCTTATGGAATTTTCTCCTTGACCTAAACTTTGAAACTTGGCTATAATTTTCCTATGAGTTTTTATCTTGGGATCACTTTCAGATGATGATCAGTGGATTTTTTCCATTTCTATTTTTACCCTCTTGTTCTAAAACTTCAGGGTAATTTTCCTTAATTTCTTGAAGTATAGTGTCTAGACTCTTTATTTAAAAATTATAACTTCCAGGTAGTCTAATGGTTTTTATATTGTCTCCCCTTGATCTGTTCTCCAGGTCAGTAGTTTTTCTTTCTTTTCTTTTTCCTTTTTCTTTCTTTCTCTTTTTTTTTTTGTGAGGCAATAGGGATTAAGTGACTTGCCCACAGTCACACAGCTAGTAAGTGTCAAATATCTGAGGTCAGATTTGAACTCAGGTCCTCCTGACTCCAAGGCTGGAGCTCTATCTGCTGTGCCACCTAGCTCTCCCCAAGGTAAGTTGTTTTTCCAATAAGATGTTCCACATTCTCTTCTACTTTTTCATTCTTTTGATTTTGTTTTATTATTTCTTGGTGTCTTATAACATCATCAGCTTCCTCTTACCCAATTCTAATTTTTAACAAATTATTTTCTTCCATAAGTTTTTAGATCTTCTTTGAGATGTAAAGAAACCCAGATCTTCTCTATCACCACAGAAGCCATGTATGGTCAAGTCCTTTTTCCTTTTTTTTTTCCAGGTTCTTTTCTTTTGCTTACTCATTTTTATTTTAGTGGTTTATTTCTTGGCTTTAATTTTGTTACAATTGGGCTCTAGTCCAGAGATGTAGGGGACAATGTCTCAGGCTTCAAGTTTTTTTATGCTGTTTTCTGAGTTCTATCTAGGAACCTGATCTCAGGTATTCCTCTCTTCCCCTGAGCCATGAAAAGGGCTGCCAGCAATACTGTCACTGCAAATGCTCTTGTTCCCTGCAGTTCATTCTGTGGCTGCAAGCTTCAGCTCAGCCCTCTGACCTGGAACCAAAACCAGGGACTCTACTCTCCTGTAAGTGTCTACAGCCAGCAGGGTCTCTGCCCCTCTGCTATCTTATGCACTGGTATGTGCTCCCTCCTCCTCATCCATCCAGGAACCTCTTCTGGTCCCCCTATCTGGGAGAGGCATCCAGCACTGGCAGAGACCCCTTCAGTTTTTCCCTGATCAGCCATCTGACCCCCATGAGATGAAAGTTCCTGAAGTTGAGGCTGCCCTCAGGCTTGTTGTTTATTGATTCACTGGTATCTTCCTGGAGGTCTCTGCACTTCAATCAGGCCAAACCATGACCCCTGGAAGGTCAGATCTTTCCTAAGGTCTTCCCCCAACATATTTTATGCAAACAACTGCTTTACTCCAACTTTTAATTATTTTTACCACTCAAAGTCCAGTTTGAGGCATTATTTAACTTATTTGTAGGGGAATTTGGGAGAGCCAGGTAATTTTCTGCCTTATTCCACCATCTTCCCAGAATCCAATGAACTCTTAATTGACAAACCTAATGATCTTTTCCCAATTCTTCTGGAGCTTTCTGAAATGTTTGACACTGCTGATCATTCTCATTTCTCTATACTCTCTTCTCTCTAGGTTTTAATGATGCCGCTGTCTCCTGCTTCTCCTCCTATATATCTGACCACTCTTCCTGAGTCTCCTTTGCTGGACCTCTGTTCAGGTTATGCCCATTAAGTGTAGAGCTCCTCCAAGCCTCTGCTCTGGGTTCTCTTCTCCCTCTACACCTTTTCACTTGGTGATCTCATCATCTTCAACCATCATCTCTATGCAAATGATTCTCACATCTATTTATCCGTTCTCTTCTCCTGATCTCCCCATCCCATTCTCCAACTGCTCATTAGACATCTTGAACTAGATATCCCCTATTCATCTTAGGCTGAACATTTCTAAAACAGAATTCATTATTTCTTCCCCAAACCTTCCCTTCTTCCTAACTTCCCTGTTATGATCCAGAGTACCACCATCCTCCCAGTCACCCAAGCTCACAACTAGGTCCTCTACTCCTCACTCTTACCCCTCATAACTGATCTATTTTCAAGGCCTATAAATTCTACCTTAAAGGTATCTCTCATAAGTGTCCCCTTCTCTCCTTTGATACTGCCACTATCCTGGGCAAGTCATCATCATGTCATGCCTAGACAACTGCATTAGCCTTCTGGTTGGACTCCCTGACTTAAGTCTGTCCCAACTCCAGTCCATCCTTCACTCTGCTTCCTAAAGTACAGGTCTGTCCTTGTCATCTCCCTCCACCAGTCAACTCCAATGACTCCTTATTACCTCCATTATGAAATATAAAATCATTAGGTTTTCAAAGTCCTTCATTATCTAACCCTATTACACCATCCCAGTCTTCTTGGACTTTTCTCCCTTCCAGGCACTCTATGATTTAGTAACATTGTCCTTAATATTCCTCTCACAAGACACTCAGTCTCCAAGCTCCAGGCATTTTCACTGTCTATTCCCCCATTCTTGGAATGCTCTCCTTACTCACTTGTGTCTCCTGGATTTCCTGGCTTTCCTGGCTTCAGGTCTCAGTTAAAATCCACCTTCTGCAAAAAGCCTTTCCTGGTCCCCCTTAATATTAAGTACCTTCTCTCTGAGATTATTTCCAGTTTATCCTTCACAGAACTTGTTTGTACATGACTTTTTGCATGCTGCCTCCTTCATTTGAATGTGAACTCTTTGAGGTCAGGGGTTATTTTTGCATTTCTTTGTCTCCCCAATACTTAGCACAGTCTTTGGCATATTAAAATATTTAATAAATGTATTTATTTATATAAAAGTATTTAATAAATTTGATGACCATAAGGCAGTGAGACAATACCAATATTTTATATACACAGATAGATATAGATACATATGATACATATGTACATATACATACATATATATTTGTATGAAATGACCTAACATCTGATTACTTTAAAAAAGGTTTCATATGATAGATATTTGACAATTACTGGGTAAGAATTGTGAGGGAATTGAGAGGATTAGAATAGCAAGTGGTTAATTGTGGGAACTGAGTGAACCATAATTATTCCATCTTGTGACTCAATTCTGGAGCTAGCTCAGTTCCCTTTCTATTTGATTATGAGTCTTGTACAGCTTCTTTCTTGTAAGAAAACTTTAGGGGCAGAGCCAAGATGGCAGAGTGAAAGCAGTGACTTGCTTCAGCTCTCCTCCAAACCCCTCCAAATACTCATAAAAAATGGCTCTAAACAAATTCTAAAGCAGCAGAACCCACAAAAAGACAAAGTGAAACAAATTTCCAGCCCAAGACAACCTGGATGATTGATCAGAAAGGTGTATCCTGATGGGCTGGGAGCACAGCGCAGCACAGGGGCACGCAGACCGCAGCGAACCTGGAGCAGGCCTCAGAGGACTGAATCACGGGCAGCTGCGCAGGTTTCCAGACTCCTCAATCCACGAATGCCAAAGACAACTTAGAAGGTCAGTGGGAAAAGTCTGTTTCTGTCAGTGCTGAAACAGGAAGGTGGGGTTTCAGCTCCATTCCCCAAGAGTGGAGGGGTGGGCAGCTGCTTCCCGAGCTTCCGGCCCACAGACTGAGGGGGAATTCAGTGGCTGATCAGAGAGGGATTGCAGGGTTCTCTTTGCCAGTGCTCAGGCAGGAATCTCTTGCTTTGCCCGTGTGTGGATCTGGGTCACAGTTCTGGGCGGTGCTGGGGTGAGGAGGAACGCTGGCGTGGTGGAGCTTGAGTGGCTTGGAGAGGAACCCTCCTCACAGTTACAGGACAGAAAGAATACTTGTGGTCACAGGCCAGGAAAGGAGTAAACACCTCGCCCCTTATCATACCACCTTGGAAGAACTGAAAATTTACAGGTCCCTACAAGTATCTCTGAAAACAGCTATACAAACCTCTGAAGCTTGGGACAATACATTCTTCACATTGGAAGCAGACTCTTACCTTAACAAAGAGTTTAAAACTCAAGTAAGTGGCTGGGATCATGAGCAAACCTTGCAAAAAGAGTCAGACTATAATCTTACTTTGGTGAAAAAGATCAAAATATACAACCAGAAGAAGACAACAAAGTCAAAGCTCCTACATCCAAAGCCTCCAAGAAAAATATGAATCAGTCCCAGGCCTTGGAAGAGCTCAAAAGGGATTTTGAGAAGCAAGTAAGGGAAGTAGAGGAAAAACTGGAAGAGAAATGAGAGTGATGCAAGAAAATCATGAAAAACAAGTCAACAGCTTGCTAAAGGAGACCCAAAAAAATACTGAAGAAAATAACACCTTAAAAAATAGCCTAACCCAAATGGCAAAAGAGGTCCAAAAAGCCAATGAGGAGAAAATGCCCTAAAAAGAAAAATTGGCCAAATGGAAAAGGAAGTCCAAAAGATTACTGAAGAAAATACTTCCTTAAAAATTAGAATAGAGCAATTGGAAGACAGTGACTTTATGAGAAATCAAGACACAGTAAACAAATCCAAAAGAATGAAAAATTAGAAAACAATGTGAAATATCTCATTGGAAAAACAACTAACCTGGAAAATAGATCCAGGAGAGAGAATTTAAAAATTATTGGACTATCTGAAAGCCATGATAAAAAAAAGAGCCTAGACATCATCTTTCAAGAAATTATCAAGGAAAACTGCCCTGATATAGTAGAACCAGAGGGCAAAATAGAAATTGAAAGAATCCACAGATCTCCTCCTGAAAGAGATCCCCAAAGGAAAACTCCTAGGAATATTATAGCCAAATTCTAGAGTTCCCAGGTCAAGGAGAAAATATTACAAGCTGCCAGAAGGAAACAATTCAAGTACTGTGGAAACACAATCAGGATAACACAAGATTTAGCAGCTTCTACATTAAAGGACCACAGGGCATGGAATATAATATTCCGGAGGGCAAAGGAGATAGGATTACAACCAAGAATCACCTACCCAGCAAAACTGAGTATAATCCTTCAGGGGAAAAAATGGTCATTCAGTGAAATAGAGGACTTTCAAGCATTTTGATGAAAAGACCAGAGCTGAATAGAAAATTTGACTTTCAAATACAGGACTCAAGTGGAACATGAAGAGGTAAACAGGAAAGAGAAATCATAAGAGACTTATTAAGATTGAACTGTTTATATTCCTGCATGGAAAGATGATATTTATAACTCATGAGACCTTTGTCAGTATTAGGGTAGATGGAGGAAAAAAATTATATGGATTTATATGTAGATAGATAGATAGATAGAGGGCACAGGGTGAGTTGAAGATTAAGGGATCATATCTAGAGAATAAAATTAAGAGGATTATACTCGGAGAAGAAGAAAGGGAGAGGTAGAATGGGGTAAATTATCTCACAAAAAAAAACACAAAAGAAAAGTCTCTTACAGTGGAGGGGAAATGGGGGAAGGTAAGAGGGAATGAGTGAATCTTATTCTCATAGGATTTGGCTTAAGGAGGGAATAACATACACATTCAGTTGGGTATGGAAATCTATCTTACCCTACAGGAAAACAGGAGGAGAAGGGGACAAGAGAGCAGGGGGATGATAGAGAGGAGGGCAGATTGGGAAAGGGGGTAATCAGAAGGAAATACTTCTGAGGAGGGACAGGTCAAAAGAAAGAATAGAATAAATGGGAGGGCAGGATAGGATTAAGGAAAATAGAGTTAGTTTTTCACAACATGTCTACTATGGACGTGTTTTGCATAACTGCACACGTACAACCTATATTGAGTTGCTTGCCTTTTCAATGAGGGTGGGTGGGGAGGGGGGAAAAGAGAAAATTTGAAACCTAAAGTTCTAAAAACATATGTTTAAAAAAAATGTTTTCACATGCTACTGGGAAATAAGAAATACAGGAAATGTGGTACAGAAGTCTATCCTGCCCTACAGGAAAATAGAAGGGGAAGGGGATAAGAGAAGGGAGAGAGATGGAAGAGAGGACAGGCTAGGGGAAGGGATATTCAGAATGCATGCCATCTTGGGGTGGGGGGAGGAGGGAGATGGGGTGAAAATTTGGAATTCAAAAACTTGTGGGAGTGAATGTTGAAAACTAAAAATAAATAAATTTATATATGTATATAAAAAAGAAAACTATTCAATTGTGGGAATTAGGAGAAAACCTTATTGCATTGCTTGAACCTAGGCCTGCATGGCTGAGAAAACTGGGCTACCTCCACTTGCTACTTAGAGATGCTTAATTAACGATCTAGTTATGGTGACCAAAAACTCAGCCAAATCCAAACACTGATGCAAGTTTTCTCATAATTGTACACTTCAAGCAACCCATATGTCTTATCTGAAAACTGGCCCTGCACTGGTCTATCAGCTACTGTCTCTATGCTTCTTTGATTGTTCACAGATACTTGGGGGAGGGGGTGTTGGAGGGGAGAAGGGAAATGGGATCTTTTTCTGAATTCAGGGAATTGTACTTCTTCACTCTCCCCCTCTCAACCTGGAAAGTCTCAAATTTTTCATCCACTTAGAAATTAGATTACCTAATGTTGTATTGTTTCCTTTTAATTAATTGGCCTTATTTGATTAATCGTTTTTAATGTATAAAAGTCTGTTTCCCTGTGTATTCAGGGTCCAGGCCTAAGCTGAGGAGGTCTAGTCTCAATTTGTTGGTCAATTGGCATGCATTGCTTAATAAATGGATATGCTCAGAAGACAAAATCTTTGTTTTCTTGGTCATTTCATCTTTCACCCACCACAATAAAAAGGAATATGCATATTTCTCAGTTATACATGGCACTATTACAAAGCTTGACCATGTGCTAGAGCATAAAAACCTCACAGGCAAATCTAGAAAAAAGAGAAATATTTAACAAATCCTTTTCTAACCACCTTGCAATGAAAACTGAATCAATTAATAAAGGACAGGTATTCATGTATTGCTGAATGGAGCTAGAAGAAATCATGAAACTAGGTTGCAAATTTATGTTATCTAATCTAATTCTAGTCCTTAACTGATTCACCATTCCACTCTTTACAGGAGCTATTTCCAAACCTTCTCATCTCACCTTAAGCCTCCCATATAGCTATTGGTTTCTCTTGGTTTCAGTTCCTTTATTTTTGTGCTGAGAAAAATTTTACACCAAAAAAATGGGGCCATCCACCAAAAGCTCCCTCTTCTCTTGCCTTCCTTATCTCTTCTCACTAAGGTATCTCCCTAATTATCTTCTACACTCTGGTCTGGTCCCTGCCAAGGGCAATTGTCTACATTCACCCTTTTCATTTCCCCTTCTTTCTTCTCCAGAAAACTGCCTTGACAATAATCTCTACTCTTACTTTTATCTTCAATTAATTCCTACCCATTGGCTCCTTTCCTGTTGCCTACACACTTATCAATCCTCCATCCTAAAAAAAAACATGTAAAAAAACCCAACACTTCATTTATCTTATCATCTCTACTCTCTATCACTGTAACATCTAAGTATAGTCAAGGAAGACAAATTTCCTCATTGACTGTGTCCAAAATAAATGTCTCATTTTGTACCTTATATCCATTATCTCCCTATCAGCAAGGGGTTGCATACTTCATCATCATTACTCAGGAGTTGTGCTTAGTCACTGCTTTGATCAAAATTCTTAAGTTGAAAGACAGATTGTTTTTCTTTACGATGCTGTTCTTCTCGTACAAATTGATTTCATGATTCTACTCATCTCACTCCGCAACAGTTTATCAAGTCTAACCAAATTTTTTTGAAACTGTCCCTTTCATCATTTCTTATGAATAATATTTTATTACATTTGTATATCATAAGTTGTTTAACCATCCCCCAATTATTGGACACTCCTTTTGTCTCCATAAAGTATATCTACAAATATTTTGGACCTATAGGTATTTTCCTTTCTTTGATCTCTTCTTTTTTCTCCTTTTTTTTGTATATAAATTTATTTATTTTTACCACAATATTTTGAATTCCATATTTTCACCCCATCTTGCCCTCCCCCACCCCAAGACAGCATGCATTCTGAATACCCCTTCCCCTAGTCTGCTCTCCCTTCTATCCCTCCCCACCCTTCTCTTATCCCCTTCTCCTTCTATTTTCCTGTAGGGCAGGATAGATTTCTGTACCTCATTTCCTGTATTTCTTATTTCCCAGTTGCATGTGGAAACATTTTTTTAAAAACATCTGTTTTTAAAACTTTGGGTTTCAAATTTTCTCCCTTCCTCCCCCCCTTCCCCCCATTGAAAAGGCAAGCAAGTCAATAGAGGCCATACATGTGTAGTTATGCAAAACACTTCCATAGTAGATGTGTTGTGAAAAACTAACTCTATTTCCCTTAATCCTATCCTGCCCCCCCATTTATTCTATTCTTTCTTTTGACCCTGTCCCTCCTCAGAAGTACTTCCTTCTGATTACCCCTTTCTCAATCTGCCCTTCTCTCTATCATCCCCCTTCTCTCTTGTCCCCTTCCTCCCCTATTTTCCTGTAGGGTAAGACAGATTTCCATACCCAATTGAATGTGTATGTTATTCCCTCCTTAAGCCAAATCCTATGAGAATAAGATTCCCTCATTTCCTCTCACCTTCCCCTGTTTCCCCACCACTGTAAGAACCTTTTCTTGTCTGTTTTGTGCAAGATAATGTACCCCATTCTACTCTCCCTTTCTCCTTCTCCTAGTATAATCCTCTCTCACCCCTTGATTTTTTCTCCAGATATCACCCCTTCATCTTCAACTCACCCTGTGCCCTCTATCTATCTATCTATCTATCTATCTATCTATCTATCTATCTATCTATCTATCCATACATACATATAATTTTTCCCTCCCACTACCCTAATACTGACAAAGGTCTCATGAGTTATAAATATCATCTTTCCATGCAGGAATGTAAACAGTTCAGCCTTAATAAGTCTCTTATGACTTCTCTTTCCTGTTTACCTTTTCATGTTCCACTTGAGTCTTGTACTTGAAAGTCAAATTTTCTATTCAGCTCTGGTCTTTTCATCAAAAATGCTTGAAAGTTGTCTGTTTCACTGAATGACCATTTTTTCCCCTGAAGATAAGATTATACTCAGTTTTGCTGGGTAGGTGATTCTTGGTTGTAATCCTATCTCCTTTGCCCCCCGGAATATTATATTCCATGCCTTCTGGTCCCTTAATGTAGAAGCTGCTAAATCTTGTGTTATCCTGATTGTGTTTCTACCATACTTGAATTGTTTCTTTCTGGCTGCTTGCAATATTTTCTCCTTGACCTGGGAACTCTGAAATTTGGCTATAATATTCCTAGGAGTTTTCCTTTGGGGATCTCTTTCAGGGGAGATCGGTGCCCTCTGCTTCTAAAATATCAGGGCAGTTTTCCTTGATAATTTCTTGAAAGATGATGCCTAAGGCTCTTTTTTTGATCATGGCTTTCAGATAGTCCAATAATCTTTAAATTCTCTCTCCTGGATCTATTATCCAGGTCAGTTGTTTTTCCAATGAGATATTTCACATTGTTTTCTAATTTTTCATTCTTTTGGATTTGTTCTACTGTGTCGTGATTTCTCATAAAGTCACTATCGTCCAATTGCTCTATTCTAATTTTTAAGGAAGTATTTTCTTTAGTAAGCTTTTGGACTTCCTTTTCCATTTGGCCAATTTTGCTTTTTAGGGCATTTTTCTCCTCATTGGCTTTTTGGACCTCTTTTGCCATTTGGGTTAGGCTATTTTTAAGGTGTTATTTTCTTCAGTATTTTTTTGGGTCTCCTTTAGCAAGCTGTTGACATGTTTTTCATGATTTTCTTGCATCACTTTCATTTCTTCTTCCCATTTTTCCTCTACTTCTCTTACTTGCTTCTTAAAATCCTTTTTGAGCTCTTCCAAGGCATGGGACTGATTCATATTTTTCTTGGAGGCTTTGGATGTAGGAGCTTTGACTTTGTTGTCTTCTTCTGGTTGTATGTTTTAATCTTCTTTTTCACCAAAGTAAGATAATATAGTCTGACTCTTTTTGCGAGGTTTGCTCATGATCCCAGCCACTTACTTGAGTTTTAAACTCTTTGTTAAGGTAAAAGTCTGCTTCCAATGTGGAGAATGTACTGTCCCAAGCTTCGGGGGTTTATATAGCTGTTTTCAGAGATACTTGTAGGGACCTGTAAATTTTCAGTTCTTCCAAGGTGGTATGATAAGGGTGGAGGTATTTACTCTTTTCCTTGCCTGAGCTCTGGTCTTTTGAGTAACCGGCCACAAGCAGTCTTTTCTCTCTTGGAAATGTGAAGAGGGTTTACTTTCCGCCTCCACTACAAGCTCCACTGTGCCAGTGCTCCTCCTCACCCCAGGACCACCACCCAGAACTGTGACCCAGATCCAAGCATGGTCAAAGCAAGAGTTTCCTGTCTCAGCACTGGCAAAGAGATTCCTGCAGTCCCCCTCTGATCAGCCACTTGATTCCCCCCTCAGTCTCTGGGCCAGAAGCTCAGGACATAGCCACCACCCCAGTATCTACGCTCTGCTCTACACTCTGGAACTGGCTCTGACCTAGCTTTCTCTCACAGCAAAAACAGACTTTTCCCACTGACCTTCTAAATTGTCTTTGGCATTCGTGGATTGAAGAGTCTGGAAACCGCCACAGCTGCCCGTGATTCAGTCCTCTGAGGCCTGCTCCAGGTTCGCTGAGCCCATGCTGAACTGAGCTCCTCTCCCCACCCAGGGTGATATGCCTTTCCAATCAACTATCCAGGCTGTCTTGGGCTGGAAATTTGTTTTACTCTGTCTTTTCGTGGTTTCTGCTGCTTCAGAATTTGTTTAGAGCCATTTTTTATGGATATTTGGAGGGGTTTGGGGAAGAGCTCAAGTCACTGCTTTCATGCCGCCATCTTGGCTCCACCCCACTCTTTGATCTCTTTAGGATATGGAACTAGTTGTGGTATCACTGGGCAAAAGGGTATGCATAGTTTATGAGTTTTTAAGCATGGTTTCAAATTGCTTTCCAGAATAGACAAACCAATCCCAGCTTCACCAACAATGTATTAATGTTCCCGTTTTACTGTAGCCCTCTCAGCAATTGTCATTTGGCTTTTTTGCCACCTTTGCCCATTTGTAACTTCAGTTATTTTAATGTTTCATTTCTCTAATTTATTAGTGTTCTCTAATAATTTTTAGTAGCTTAGAGCATTTTCATATAATTTTTGATAGTTTAGATTTCTTCCTTTAAAAATTACCTATTCATATCCTTTGATCATTTATCTATTTGGGAAGGGCTATTAATATGTATTTGAACAAGCTTCTTATTTTTCTTGGATATCAGACCTTTACCAGAGACACTTGCTGCAAAGATATTCCCCCTGAATTTATTTTGTTTGTGCAAAAAATAAGTTAATTTCCTATAATCAAAATTGTCCATTTAATCTTATATGATCCTACCTCATCTCTCATCTGCTTATGAATTCTTTCCTTATATAATGTTGTAAAGGATATTTTGTTCTTTGCTCCTCTAATTTTTTATGATGTGACATTTTATATCTAGGTCTTGTATCCTTTTTGAGTTTATTGTGATATCTAGAATGAGATGTTGATCAAGGTCAAAACTCTACTAGACTGCTTGCAAGTTTTCCCAGCAGGTTGTTTTGTTTTGGTTTTTTTGTTTGTTTGTTTGGGGTTTTTTTGGCCAGGCAATGGGGTTAAGTGACTTGCTCAGGGTCACACAGCTAGTAAGTGCTATGTGTCTGAGGCCAGAGTTGAACTCAGGTCTTCCTGAATGCAAGGCCAGTGCTCTATCCACTGTGCCACCTAGCTGCCCCTTTGTTTTGTTTTTAATACTAAATCTTTACCCAGTGGTCCTGAAGTCAGGAAGACCTGAGTTCAAACTTCCCATAGACATTTACTAGGGACACTGGGAAAGTTGCTTAATCTCTATCTACCTCAGTTTCTTCAACTGTAAAATGAACAAAATATCTATACCTCCCAGGATTGTTGCAAGGATCAAAAGTGTAATATCTGTAAAGCATTTAGCACAATAGGCTCATAATAAATGCTTTTTTTCCTTCCTTCCTTCTTTCCCTCCTTCCGTCCTTCTAAGTCTTTGGAGTCTCTAGGTTTATTGAACACTATGCTATTAGGTTTGTTTGCTTCTGTATGTTTTAATCTGTTCCACTGATTAACTTTTTCTATTTTTTAGCCAATAGCAAAGAGCTTTGATGATTATTGCTTTCTACTGTAGTTTGAGATCTGGTACTGGTACTACTTTTCCTTCCTACTTTTTTTTCTTCATGATTTCTTTCGAGAATCTTGACCTTTCTAGCTCTGTAAAGTAATTTTTTGTTAGTCTGGTATGGTATTTGATATGTACATTAATTTAGGTAGTATTGTCATTTTTATTATGCCATCATGGTCCTGAACAAGAGCAATTAATATTACCAAGTGGTTAATCAAATCTATCATTATTTCTGTAAGGAGTCCTTAAAGTTGTACTCATATCATTCCTATATGTGTTTTGGCAGATGGACTCTTAAATATTTTATATGTGATCTGTAGATATTTTTAATAAAATTTCTCTTTCTTCCTCTTCCTGAGCTTTTTTGGTAATATATAGGCAGGCACAGATTTAAGTGGATTTGTTTTATATTCTGATTTGCTTAAATTATTTTAATTAATTGGTAGTTGGCTCTTTGGGGTTCATCATTTCATCTAGAAAAAGAGATCATTTTGTTTTCTTTTTACCTAAACTTATTCCACCAATTTCTTTCTCTTGTCTTATTGCTAAAACTGGCATTTCTAGCAGCACAATGTTAAATAATAATGGTGATAATGGACATCTTTACCCACAATTTTAGTGGATAAGCTCTAATTTATATTCATTACATACAATCCTGGCTCTTGGCTTTATTTATTTATTTTTTGCCTTAGACAACTACATTTACTAGCAAGGAAAAACTTCTTTGTCAGTTCAGTGCTGATCAACAAATTATAATTAATAAAGGATATCAAATCTATCACTTAATTTGAGAATACATACCTCAGGCAGCTACAACTAAAAATAAGGAGCACTTTTGTTTTCACTAATATGCATCAAGAATAATAAGCAGCATGTTTTGAAATCTTCAGTGAACACAATATTGCCTATTATACAATATATACTACACAGAAATGGGGTCTGATTGGGAAGAATGAGAATGAAAATAGTAGAAAGGAAGAGGAACAATGTGTATATGTTTTTCTGTGTAAGAGGTTTCTTTAATCAAATTTTGGATTAAAATAGAAATTTTACATTATTTAAAAGTTAAAGTTCTCTTTTGGATTTACAAGAGCCTGGTAATTCTTGGTTAGTTGCTCACATATCATGGGAACTTCTGACACTAGACACATTTGAAACTGAAGTTCATCACTAAGCATCAAACCTAGTTACAGAAAAAGGGCCAGTCTCCAATAAACATGTCCACCCAAGCATGCAAGCATGATATCTTTGCAAAGGAATATGGCATGTGTGTTTTTCCTAGCCCTAATCTCCAGAATTTTTCCTTTCCCATCCTTGCAACTGGGGCAAGTATAAGTCATTCAACTTCTCCAACTTGTATCTGCTCTTTCTGCAGCAGGATCTGGGGAACTCATAAGTCAGTGCACTGATGGTCAGGTTCTTCTCAGAAACATTCTGTGCAGTAAGTGGCTGTTGTTGCCCTCTGGGGCTGGCAATAGAGACAGGGAAGTCTTGAACCTCAACACCACTTATACTGGTAATCTGCAAACTTGGGCACTGCTCTATCCAATGAGCTATGCCTAGTTTGGAACAGACTTGCAGTCGGGCAGTTAAGGAGTGATCATGGTTTGATTGGTGCCAAGGATGATATGGATCTGGTTGGGGAGGTTAGGCTGGACTTGGATGATCTGCCTGTTGCCTACTTGAATCTGAGGAACTGCCTGATATTGGATAGTAGCTCTTATTCATTATCATCACCAAGATTTTTAATGTAATCCAATATATTCATTTTACCTTCGGCGATCCTCCTTATTCCTTGTTAGATCATGACTTTTCTCCTATCTATATCTCTGACAGTTATTTTTCCCCATGTTTCTCTCATTTGCTTATGACACAACTTTTTTACAAGTGAGTCATGTCCCCATTTGGTAATTATCTTTGTATAATTTATATTGTATAATTTATGAGGTATTAGTCTAAAATTAATTTCTTCCATACTTCTGTTCAGTTTTCCAAGCAGCTCTTGTCAAATGGTGTGTCATAATCCCAATAGCTAGTCTTTGTGTTGATAGAATACTAAGTAGAATGTTAAGATATATTTGTTTCTGTATATCGGGTACCTAATCGGTTCCACTGATTGATATTTTTTAAGCAGTACCAAGTTATTTTAATAATTACTGCTTTGTAGTATAGTTTGAGATCTGGCACTGCCAGGCCTTTGTCCTCCTTTCTTTTCATTATTTCTCTTGAGAAGCTTAACCTTTTTTACTTCCATACGAATTTCATTATTATTTTTTGTAGTTCTATAAAGTAATCCTTTGGTAGTTTGATTGTTAGGACACTGAATAAATTAATTTAGGTAGTACTGTAATTTTTATTATATTGGCTCATCCTATCCAGGAGCAATTGATATTCTCCCAATGATTTGGGTCTGTCTTTATTTCTGTAAATAGTTGATTATAGTTCTGTTTATAAAGATCTTGAAAACACACACACATACACACACACATATATACACATACAAATATACGTGTGTGTGAGCACGTGCAAGACTTGAAAGTAGATTCCCAAGTATTTTATTTAAGTGGAATTTCTCTATCTCTTCCAGCTATATTTTATTGGTATTACATAGTATGCTGATGATTTTGTGTATACTATCATATCATCTGCAAAAAGTCATCATTTTGTTTCTTCTTTACGTATGACTATTGCCTCATTTTTTTTTCTTTTCTTCTTGCCCGTAGGCAGTTTTGCTGGGTACCGTGTTATATAAAAATGGTCATTATGAATATCTTTATTTCACCCTTGAATTTGTTGTTATAGATTCTAGTTTATCTCTGTTGCAAATAATTGTAGCTCTTGGTTTTAAATACTATTTACATATATTTATCACTTTAATCCTATGTTTCCTAGTATTTTTAAACAGAAATGGATGTCATATTTTGTCAAAAACTTTTTCTGCATCTAATAATAGTCATATGATTTTTGTTATCTTGTCATTATATGGTTGTCTGTACCTAATATTATATTGTTTGAATTTCTGGTATAAATACAACCTATTCATCATGTGTATCTTCATGATGTTGTTTTAACCTCTTTGCTAATATTTTCTTTAAAATGATTCCATATATGTTCAGTAGGGATATTGAACTACAGTTTTCTTTTTCTGTTTTGATTTTCCCTTATTAATGTATCAAGACCATGTATCATAAAAGGAATGTTAGGATTCCTCCTTTTGCTACTTTTGCAAACAATTTATGTAATACTGCAATTATTTGTTCTTTGAACATCTGATAGAATTAACTTGTGAATACATCTGGTACTGTAGTTTTTCTTTTTTCCTTTGGAAGCTCATTTATGGTATTCAATTTCTTCCTCTGAAATTGAGTTGTTGAAATTCTCTATTTCTTGTTCTGTTAATTTAGGCATTTTATATTTTTATAAACATTCATTTAAGTTGTTGGTTTTGTTGGCATATAATTATATAAAAGTTTTTTAAATAATATCCTTTATTTCTCCTTCATTGGTTAATTCTATTTGGTTTTCTTCTTTTTAATCAAATTTGATGATTTCTTTTTTAAAAAATACAATTCCTAGTTTAATTTGTTAATTTTATGGGGTTTTGTTTTCAATTTTGCTAATTCTTTAACTTCCAGGATTTTTATTTTGGCATTTAATTGTGGTTTTAAAATTTTTTGCTCTTCTAGTATTGTCTCTTTTTTCTTTTTTAGGATGGGCAGTGGGGTTAAGTGACTTGCCCAGGATCACACAGCTAGTAAGTGTTATGTATCTGAGGCTGGATTTGAACTCAGGTCCTCCTGAATCCAAGGCCAGTGCTCTATCCACTGCACCACCTAGCTGCCCCTCTTCTAGTATTTTCAATCAATCAATAAACATTTATTTTTTTCTCAAGGATTTTATTTTATTTATTTCCTTTTTTCTATGTTTTTTGTTTAGTATTTTATTTTTCCTCCACTTGTATGAAAAACAATTTTTAACATTCATTTTTAAAACTTTGAGTTCCAAATTCTCTCCCTTCCTCCCTCCCCATCCCACCCCCATTAAGAAGGCAAGCAATTTGATATAGGTTATACATGTATAGTGAGAAAGGAATTTATAATTTTCATATTAATCGATATGATATATGTAGTGAATATACGAATAATTTAGTATTCTCAAGAGCTGCCTCTCTGGCTTGGGAGTCAGAGTTCACAATGCAGCTTAAACTGATTAATCAAAACTCTGACAACCACTCACAATCACTGTACCTTAAGTAAAATGATTCAAAGATTGTAGAACATGTTCCCATCATAGAACTCTGGTTCTGTACTTTAGGGGAGGTGGCCACAACCCCCAAAGACTTGACTCCAGAATTGTTGTATTGTGGGACTTAAGGGTTTCTTGTGGGAAACCACTAAAGGATTGTAATCCACTGTTCCCCCTCCTTCCCCAGGTGTGATTTAAATATATAACCTGTGCTTTTACTTCAGCTAAGAGAACATTCCTCACTCTGAAATTGATTAATTAAACTACTTGATTACTGGTACTCCCATCTCTAGGCTTGCTTTGTGTGACTCCCAGCATTCTCAGGTTAGAGACAGGCTCAGTAAAAATCTTAACAGTAGTTGTGCAAAACATATCCATAATAGTCATGTTGTGAAAGAAAACATAGACAAAAAAAACACCTCAAGAAAAATATAAAAGTAAAAAAAAAGTATGCTTCGATCTGTATTCAGACACCATTAATTCTTTTTCTGGGGATGGGTAGCATTTTTCATCATAAGTCCTTCAGAATTGTCTTGGATCACTGTATTGCTGGGAATAGCTAAGTCATTTGACAGCTGGTCATCTTACAATACTGTTGTTATTTTGTAGACATTTGAGTTTCCATCAGCCCATGGAAGTCTTTGCAGATTTTTCTGAGAGCATCCTACTCATCATTTCTTATAGTACAATATTACTCCATCATAATCATATTCCACAACTTGTTCAGCCATTCCCTAATGGATGGACATCCCCATAACTTCTAATTCTTTACCCCTAGAAAAAAACTGCTATAAATATTTTTGTACATATATGTCCTTTTCCTTTTTGTTTTTAATCTCTTTTGGGACACAGACCTAGTAGTGGTATTGCTAGGTCAAAGGGTATGCATGGTTTTATAGCCCTTTGGGCACAGTTCCAAATTGGTCTACAATTGAATCAGTTCACAACTCCACCAACAGTGCATTAATGTCTCATTTTTCCCACATCCCCTCCACTATTTGTCATTTACCTTTACTGTCCTATTTGCCAATCTAATAGGTATGAGGTAGTACCTCAGAATTTTAATTTGCATTTCTCCAATCACTAGTGAGTTAGAGTATTTTTCATATGCTATAGATAGCTTTGATTACTTCATCTGAAAATTGATCATATCTTTTGATCATTTATCAATTGGGGAATGGATCTTATTTTTATAAATTTGACTCAATTCTCCATATGTTTGAGAAATGAGGGCTTTATCAGAGAAACTTGTTTTAAAATTTTTTTTCAGTTAGTAATGCTAACTGTATATCTCTCCATCCTATTGCCCCTCCAAGTTTATTCTATTCTCTCTCTCCTTTCACCTTGTCTCTACTCAAGTGTTTTGCTTCTGACTATCCCTTCCCCCAATCTGCCCTCCCTTCTTTAACACTCCCCCCTTTCTCTTTTCCCCTTCCCATCCTACTTTCCTGTAGGGTAAGACAGATTTCTATACCCAATTGAGTGTGTATGTTTATTCCCCCTTTGAGCCAATTCTGATGAGAGTAAGGTTCACTCATTCCCCCTTACCTCTCCCTTCTTCCCCTCCACTGTAAAAGCTTTTTCTTGCCTCTTTTATGGACATAATTTACCCCATTCTACCTCTTCCTTTCCCTTTCTCCCAGTACATTCCACTCTCATTCCCTTAATTTTATTTTTTCAGATATCATCCCTTCATATTCAACTGACACCTGTGCCCTCTGTTTATATATACTCCTAACTACCCTAATAATGAAAAAGGCCTTATGAGTTACAAATATTATCTTCCCATGTAGGAATGTAAACAGTTTAACCCTATTAAGTCCTTTATGATTTCCCTTTCCTGTTTACCTTTTTATGCTTCTCTTGAGTCTTGTATTTGAAAGTCAAGTTTTCTATTCAGCTCTGGTCTTTTCATCAAGAATGCTTGAAAGTCCTCTATCTCATTGAATTTCCATTTCCCCCCAAAAGATTATGCTCAGTTTTGCTGGGTAGGTGATTCTTGGTTGCAATCCCAGCTCCCTTGCCTTCCAAATTATCATATTTCAAGCCCTCCAATCCTTTAATGTCTATAGAGACTGCTAAATCTTGTGTGATCTTGACTGTGGCTCCATGATACTTGAATTGTTTCTTTCTAGTGGCTTGCAGTAGTTTCTCCTTGACCTGGAATTTGACTATGATATTCCTGGCAGTTCTCATTTTGGGATCTCTTTCAGGAGGTGATCCATAAATTCTTTCCATTGCTATTTTATCCTCTGGTTCTAGAATTTCAGGGCAATTTTCCTTGATAATTTCTTGAAAGATAATGTCTAAACTTTTTTTTTTTGATCATGGCTTTCAGGTAGTCCAATAATTTTAAAATTATCTCTCCTGGATCTGTTTTCCAGATCTCTTGTTTTTCCAATGAGATATTTTACATTGTCTTTTATTTTTTCATTCTTTTGGTTTTGTTTGATTGTTTCTTGATTTCTCATAAAGTCATTAGCTTCCATTTGCTCCATTCTAATTTTTAAGGAATTATTTTCTTCAGTGAGCTTTTGGACTTCCTTTTCTATTTGGCCAATTCTGCTTTTGAAAGCATTCTTCTCATTGGCTTTTTGGACATCTTTTACCATTTGGCCTAATCTGTTCTTTAAGATGTTATTTTCCTCAGTATTTTTGGGGGTCTCCTTCACCAAACTGTAGACTTATTTTTCATGATTTTCTTGCATCACTGTTGTTTGTCTCTCCAATTTTCCCTTTACCTCTCACTTAATTTTCAAAATCCTTTTTGATCTCTTCCATGGCCTGAGACTAATTCATATTTTTCTTGGAGGTTTTGGATGTAGAAACTTTGACTTTGTTGTCTTCTCCTGAGTGTTATGTTTTGATCTTCCTTGTCACCATAGTAACTTTCAATAGTGAGGGTTTTTTCCCATTGTTTGCTCATTTTCCCAGCCTATTACTTGACTTTTAACTTTGTTAAAGTAGGCCTCTGCTTCCAGGGTAGAAAGCACACTGTCCCAAGCTTCAGGGGTTTTGTGCATCTGTTTTCAGAGATACTTCTAAGGACCTGTAAGTTTTCAGTTCTTCCAAAGTGGTATGATCTCAGGAGAGGCGTTTCCTACTCTCCTGGCCTGTGCTCGGGTTTATGGGCGACCAAAAGCACTCTTTTCTGCTCTGGAACTGTGAGGAGGGTTCTCCCTTCACTGTGGCCACAAGTTTTGCTATGCTAGTGCTCCTCCTTGCCCTGGGACAGCCACCCAGGACTGTGACCCAGATCTGAGTATGGGCAAAGCAATAGAGTCCTGCCTCAGCGCTAGCAGAAAGACCTCTGTAATCTCCTTTTGACCAGTAGTTCAACCTCCTTACCATCTCTGGGCTGAGAGCTCTGGAAGCAGTCACTGCCACTGCTGTCACTGATTCAGTTACTCTCGAGGCTTGCTCCTGGTTTGCTGGGGCCTGGGCCTGGCCTGTGCTAAACTGCGCTCCTCTCTCACTCTGGTGCAACAGACCTTTCTGGATGACCTTAAAAGTTGTCTTGTGTTGGAAATTTCTTTCACTCTGTCTTTTTGTGGGTTCTGCTACTCTAGAATTTGTTTAGAGTGATATTTTCAGGGTATTTGGAGAAGTTTAGGGGACAGCTCAGGAGAGTCCCTGCCTTTTCTCTTCCATCTTGGCGCCACTTCCAATAACGATTTATTAAATACATATTATGTAGCAGGCACCGTGTTAAGCACTGGGGATACCAAAAAGAAGCAAAATACAGTCCCTATCCTCAAGGACCTTACAATCTAATGGGGAAGACAACATGCAAACAAATATATACAAAACAAGATATTACAGGTTAAATAGGAAATAGTTAACAGAAGGAAGGCACTAGAATTAAGAGGGGTTGAAGGGGCAGCTAGGTGGCACAGTGGATAGAGCTCTGGCCTTGGAGTCAGGAGGACCTGAGTTCAAATTTGACCTCAGATACTTGACACTTACTAGCTTGTGTGACCCTGGGCAAGTCACTTAACCCTGAAAAGAGGGACTAGGAAAGGTTTCCTATAAAACATGGGATTTTGGTTGCAACTTTAAAGAAGCCAGGGAAGTTGAGTGGAAGTGAGAGAGCTTTCCAAGCATGGAAAAAAGCCAGAGAAAATGCGCAGAACCATTTTTTTTGTTCATGGAACATTCAGGAGGCCAGTATTTGTGGATTGAAGAGTAAGTGGTGGGGAGTAAGATGTAAGAATCCTGGAAAGATAAGAGGGGTTAGATTATGAAGGGCTGTAAATTCTAAACCAAGCATTTTTTATCTTGAATTCAATATGGAGGTACTGGAGTTTACTGAGTAGGAGGGGGTGATTTTCATTTTAGGAAAATTATTTTGGTACCTGAATGGAGAATGGATTGGAGTGCAGAGAGACTTAAGGCAGGCATACCCACCAGCAGGCCATTGCAACAGTCTAGGTGTTTGGTGATAAGCCTCTGTACTACAGAGGTGGCAATGTCAGAGGACAGAAGAGTGGAGGTAGAGGGATTTGAGAGATGTTGCAGCTGTGAAATCAACAGGCCTTGACAACAGTTTGAATGTTGGGTGTGAGAATAGGGTAAGAGAGAGAGAGTCAAGGATATCTCCTAGTTTGTGATCCTGAGCGACTGGGTAGATATTATTCCATCTACAGTAAAAGAGAAAACAGGAGAGGGGCAGAGTTTACTGAAAAGTGGTGTTTTGGAGATGTTTAATTTAAGATGTTTACTGGACATCCAATTTGAGATTTCTGAAAGGTAGTTGGAAATGTGAGATTAGAGGTCAGCAGAAAAGTTGGGGCAGATATGAGAATAATCAGCATAGAGATGGTAATTCAATCCATGGAAGATGATGAGATCACCTGATAGAGTATAGGGAGTAAAGAGGACAGAATCTTTTTATTTATTTATTTGCATTCCCAATTCTTGAACTATTCTTATTCTTTTTCAAAAATAAAAGTGCTTAGATATATAAAAGGGCACCTAAGTGGTGCAATGGATAGAGTCCTGGGCCTGGAGACAAATCTTCCTGAGTTCAAAACCAGCCTCCGTCACTTACTAGCTATGTGACTCTGGGCAAGTCACTTAACCCTGTTTGTCTTGGTTCCTCATTTGTAAAATTAGCTAGAGAAGGAAATGGCAAACCACTCCAGTATCTTTGCAAAAAACAACAACAACAAACCCAAATGGGGTCACAAGGAGTCAGACACAACTAAGATGACTGAACAACAACAAAGATATAAAATTTCCCCTAAGGACTGTTTTGACTGTATCAAAAAATTTTGGAATGTTATCTCATTGTTGTCCTGTTTAATGAAATTATCATTTTTCTGATTTGTTCTTTGAATTAAAAATTCTTTAGGATTAAGTCATTTAATCTCCACTTCATTTTTAATACCTTTTTCAATGTCCTTTTATTTGACATAATTTTATTGCTTTGTGATCAGTAAAGGATGTGTATATTTCTTTTTTTGTGCATTTGTTTGTGAGGTTTTTATCTTCTACAATATGATTTTTTTAAAGGAACAAATACCAAATTTATTTGGTGAATGCTGAGAACATATAGTCTAAAGATATATGATGGAAATTGAAAGTAAAGATGTTGGTACCCCTGAGAATGCTGCATCAGGAGCAAGGGGATGGTTTTTTACTCTCACAAAAATAGGGAGTTCTGTATGAGAAGAAAAGAGAGTCGTTCTCAGTCTTTCAGCACCATCTGGATTAGGTCTTTATTGTTTACATGACCATAGCTATCCTCATGTCCTGTCACCAACACCTCCACTTCTTCCTCTGAGATCTTCTCACTCAGCATAATGAGCACCTTACATTTCAGTTGCTATGACTGTACTATCACCTTATTACACAAATTCCCACTACCTAGTATTCATGTATGCCCTAGTCCTGATTCTTTGTTACTGCTTGAAGCACAGGTAGAAAGTGTTTAAAGTCCAGTACCTTCACATTCATCTCATCACTCTTGGGACTCCTTCAGACCTTGAGTACCTCAGCATTGCTAAGGTTCTGGCCCATGGTACATATCATATCCCCATGCTGGCTGTATAAGACCTTCCCATTCCCTGTTCAGTTAAACAGCTGGAAGGCCTCCTTGAATTCTACAATCTGATACCCTGTAAAATCTTAGCTGTGTACCTCTGCTTGCCTCTTCCTGTGAGTAATAACTTCCTATTAGCAATTTTTTAAAAGGTGTCAGAAGAAATATGTATACTCCTTTCTATTTCCATTCAATAATCACTAGTGATCTAATATATCTAATTTCTTCTAAAATTCTATTCAGGTCCTTAATTTCTTTCTTGTTTATTTTTTGGTTAAATTTGTCAAGGCTGATGGGGTAAATTGAGGTCTCCCATTATAACAGTTTTATTGTCTATTTCTCCATGATTAATTCATTTAGTTTTTCCCTTATGTATTTAGAAGTTATACCATTGGGTGCATACATATTCAGTATTGAAATCAATTTATTATCTATTATCTTTCAGCAAAATATAGTTTCCTTCTTTATCTCTCTCAATTTTGTATTTTTGCTGTTATCTTGTCTGAAATCATAGCTGCTACTCCTGCTTTTGGTGTCCAGGTGACGCATAAAAGATTTTGCTTCACCCTCTCATTTTAATTCTCATAACATTTTGTTAGATTTTTGCTCTTTAATCCTGTCTTCTAACTTCTTTTGTTTTATGGGTAAATACTTCCCCTTCATATTCATGATTATAATAGTTAATTGTTTGTTTCCTTTTATTCTATTTTCTTATACTTTTTCTTCTCTATACTCCTCTTTCCCTATTTATTTCAAACTATCCCTTTTTCTTTTTTTTTTCTTTTTAACCTTTTCTTCACTATTCCTTCTGCAAGCTAAGGTTTGTTTTGCTTATAACTAATTTATCCCTGAATTTGCCCTCTCTCTCATACTCCCATTTTCTCTCTTCCTATTTCTCTCTGTTGAGTCAAATTTACTTCCACACTAACCTCTTTGTGTGCATTCTGCACTATTTTGATCAATTTAGATGAAAGAGAAGTTCAAACGACATCTCCATGTTTGCATATAGTTCTAATTAAACAACCCAATTATGTGTCTTAACAAGTTCTCCCATCTTTTCTCCTGTTACCCTTAATGTTTCCTCTCCTTTCTTTTCTTTTCTTTTCCACTCAGCTTGTCAAAACATTTTGTTAAAGATCCATTTTTTTCCCCTGTAGGATGACACTCGACTTTACAGAGTAAGTTATTGGTTGTATGACTTTATTGTATAAGACTTGTGTTTTGCCTTTTGGAATATCTCATTCCATGTTCTCTAGTCTTTTAAAGTGATAGCTCCTAAATCTTTGTGCAATCTTTATTATGGTTCCTTGGTATTTTAATTCCTTCTCAGTGCTTATAATATTTTTTGTTTGGATTTTGGAATGACATTTCTATGAGTTTTCATTTTGGAGTTTGTTTCAGGAAGAGGATAGTGTATACATTGTATTTTCACATTGCCCTCTTGTTCTAATATGTGTGGGCAATTTTCTTTAATGATTTCTTGAAATATGATAGTTAACTTATTTTTTTGGTCATTTATTTCAATTACTTCTATGATCCTTAAGTTAAGCTCCTAGTTCAGTTGTTTTTTTTATATGGGCATCACACATTGTCTTTTATTTTCTTATTCTTTTAAGACTTTTTTTGTCTCTTGGAGTCATTAATTCCAAATTCATCCATTCTGATTTTTAAGAGTTTTGTCCTTTTCTCTTAAGCTTGTTGATCCTCTATCCAATTCTCTCTTATATACCTTTCATTTCTTTTAAAATCTTTTAAAGACTTCTTCATCTTTTACTTGAAGAATTCTAATTGTTCTTGTGAGCAGTTTTTTTCCCTTTCAGGTTTTGACTATAGGTATTTTTTAATTATTCTTCTCTTCTGGGTTTGTGCCCTAGTCATTCTTGACATCATCCTTTTATTAAAAATTCACTTTCATTTCTAAGGCCTCAGAAGTAGCAATCTCCCTTACTCTGGAGAACAAATCAAATTGGGAACCTTTCCTTTGCCCCAGCTGTTCTTCTTTAGGCTTCTTCTTCATTCCGCACACTAAATTTCTCTTTTCTCATGATCAGACTTAGTTGAAGCCTCTTCCTTTGGATGATGAGAGAGAAAAAGGAAAGGCCTTTTCTTTAATCCTCAGCTAAAATTCAAGGATGTCCTCCTCTAGCGTGAGAGATCTAGTTCAGGTATTTTATTTGTGGGAGAGGAGATATGTTAAGGTCCTTTTCTTCCACAATATTTTTTTTCAGATCAGCCTGAGCAAAAGAGTTCTTTTTCTTTTCTTTTTTCTTTTTTTAATCTTTCTTTATTTTATTAATTTATTTTGATTTATCAACAATCACTTCCATATGCTTTTGAGTTTAAAATTTTTCTCCCTCTTCCTCCCCACCACCCTCCCCAAGACGGCGCACAATCTGATATAGGCTATACGTTTACATTCCTATTAAACATATTTTCACATTGGTGAAGTTGTAAGTAAAAATTAAAACCAATAGGAGGAACCATCAGAAAGAGGAAACAAAACTCAGCAGAAGAGAAAAAAAAAGATAGTAATTTAACTTTCACAGTTATGATTACTATCTGTGTCGGTTCTTTTTCTTTCAAAAAATGGTGAGGTGTGTGTGTGTGTGTGTGTGTGTGTGTGTGTGTGTGTGTGTGTTTCCCTCCTTAGTGGGTAGACTTTTTGAAAAACATCTTGGCACCAAAGTCTGTCAGTTTTACTCTTTAGAAGAGGGGTGGGGAACCTGCAGCCTTGAGGCTACATGTGGCCTTCTAGGTTCTTTGGTGTGACCTTTTGACTGAGTCCATGTTTTATAGAACAAATCCTATTGTTAAGGGGATTTGTTCTTTGAAGTTTGGATTCAGTCAAGGGGCCACACTTGAGGACCTAGAAGGCCACATGTGGCCTCAAGGTCATAGGTTCCCCACCCCTATTTTAGTCTCTCAGAGGATTTCTTCCTACAATGTAGTTAAGGATCTTTTTTTTTAATCAGATGACAGTCTGAGCTGAAGATTCCTTTTCTTCACACTAAGATTTTCTTTTTCCTTAGTGTCTAGTGTTTTTTTTTTAAACCTTAGCATCAAAATCTGTTCATTTCACCTCATGTCCTCAGTGGATGTCCTCCAGCTAAGACAGTTGAAAGTTGTCTTTCACTTTCACTTTTCAGAATTTTCTTACTTGAAGTTTGAAGCCTTTCATCATGATCTCTAAGGGGATCTAGATCATATTTGCTACTTATCTAAGGGGTGAGTTGCTTAGTAAAGTTGCTTAATGGCAAAACAGAATTGAGCTATGCTATTTCGTTCTATTCTACCATTGTGGTCCAGTTTTAAATAGATACTATTTAACATATTGAAGACAGTTCCATTTATTCCAATTCTATCCAATTTTGTTTTTTTTTTAACAGAAGTGAGTGCTACATTTTGTCAAAAGCTTTTTTCTGAACACACTGATATAATCATATGATTTTTTCTTATTAATATGGTTTGTAGTTTCCCTAATATTAAACCGACCTCACATTCCAAAAGTAAACCCTACCTGTTTTTTTAAAAGAACAAGTTTTTTTTTTTTTTACTGTTGCTGTACCCTTTTTTCCCAATTATTTTATTTTAAATTCTCATATTGATACTCAGGGATATTCACCTATAGTTTTCTTTCTCTGATTTCTCTCTCATTAGGTTAGATATAAGACCATATTTGTATCATAGAAGGAATTTAGTAGAATTCCTTCTTTTCGTCTTTTTGTAACTTAATTTATGTAATAGTAAAATGAAATGTTCTTTGAACGTTTGATAGCATTCACTTGCAAATTCATCTGGTCCTGAGATTATTTTTTTCCTTTGGGAATTCATTTGTAGTTTATTCAATTTCTTTTCTGGGATGAGATTTTTTAAATTCTCTATTTCTTAATCTTCATCTGGGTGTTTTATATTTTCCTGCATATTCATTTATTTCATTTTAATTGTCAGTTTTGTTGGCACATAATGAGTAAAAGTGTTTCTAATAATTTCATTTTCATTTTCTGCATCTGTTGTGATTTCTTCTTTTTCATTTTTCGATACTGACAACCTCATTTTCCTCTCCCTTTTTCAAGTAGTTAATGGCTTACCTATTTTTTAGAGCTTCTAGCTGTACTTATTGATTTGTTAGCTTTCTATTTTATTAATCTCTAATTTTAGAATTTCTGTTTTTAATTTGATGTTTTCCTAATTTTTTCACTTGCATATCTAATTCACTGACCTGTTCTTTCTCTTTTTTGTTGATGAAAGTGTTTAAAAGAAATATTGTCTTATTATTTTCTTTAATGAAATTTTCTGTTGTTTTTATTATTTGTTTTTTGATTCATGAATTCTTTAAGGTTAAATGATTAAGTCCCTAATTAATTTTAATTCTTTATTAAAAGGTCCTTGGTTGAATGTAATTTGTATTATATTCTGTGGTCAATAAGTGTTTAACATTTCTGTTTTTGTGAATTTGTGAGGTTTTTATGTCCTAATGCATGGTCAATTTTTGTAAAAGTACCATAGGTAGCTGAGAAATATGTATATAACTTTATATTCCCATTCAGTAATTGCCAATGATTTATGATATCTAATGTTTACTAATTCTATTCAGGCTAACTTCTTTCTTTTTTTTTTTTGTAAGATTTGTTTAAGACTAAAAGAGGTACTTCTGATTCCCATGAGCAATAAGATGGAGTATGGACATTTTCTTGATCCCCACAACCTCTCAAAGCTCTCCAAAACAGAAATTATGCTCCAAAGATCAAGCAACTTCAGCTGTCTCTATGGTCTAGGATACCCAGAATCCAAAAAAAGATTAAAAAAAACAACAACACCTATGAACTGATCCTTACTGATCCTGAACTCAGCATACTCCCCCACCTCCCACGCTACCAGCATTGAGGCTACACTAGCAGACCCAACATTATAAAACAGGCTTACAACAAAAGCCACCCCCCCGACTCTTTCCAATGTTGTGGAGACCCCTAGATCCAGAATGTGGACATTTGCTTGGGCCACTATAGCCAACTTGGCTACAGCCCTTCAGAAGCAAAAGTGGGCCAAGTGCTACAAAACTGAACTGCTAGTGCCTGGGCAAACAGTGCTACAAAGCTCTGGACTCCCAAAGCTCTCAACTCCCAAAGCTCTGAACTGTTGATGTTGGCCCAGAGAAGTGAAGAACAGAGGGAATGGGACTGGTCAGCAGGACAGGAAACTGCAAAAATGGGCTGAGCTACACTCCCCTATACCTGAGGGAAAGAGCAAGCATCCAGGTGAAGTCAGTTCTGACCACCCAAAAGTCACTTGGAACAGAGACCTAGGCTAGTGAATCATTAATTGCCCAGCATGGGAGAAGGCTGAGATGCTTTGAGACCCAATCCCCAAGAAAACCACAGTCAGAGGGGAGGGAGTCAGAAAGTGAATGATAGCTAAATAAGGGGAGAGGGAGGGAAGGCTAAAATTACTAAAAAGTTCATGAAGAAGAAAATGTAAGGATTTTGAACATAAATGGATAGGTCAGTAACAACAGAAGGAAATCTGGCCTCTAGATCTAGTAAACTAGTTCAAATATCTAGGAATACATACTACAAAACAAAGGAAAATGACCCAACATTTTATGAGACAGTAGACCCTTTGAGAAAGCAAAATTTGAGAACATGAGATTACGATACAATGTTCCTGAGTGGTCTAAAAGAGAAATGAGAACTGTAAGAGGAGAATTTATGTGGTGTACAGCAAAAATAATGAGCAAAACAGAAAAACCTGAATCTGCACCCTGAGGTGCCAAGAAACAAAGAAGAGAACAGTAGTCTGGGAATGTAAATACACAGAAGTGAAGGACAATCTAGAATAAGAGCAGCAAAAAAAAAAATCCAATAACACTAAAAGAAAATATGCTCACTAAACTAGCAAAACATAGGGATCAAAAAGATAGGATACATAGAGAAAATCTAAGGATTATAGGTCTCCCAGAAGAACATGTCAGGGGAAAAAAACCCATAACACTGTAAAGAAGGAAGTAATAGAAGAAAATTGTACCAAGCTTCTGAACACAAAAAATGCTGTTGTTTATCCCTCATTCTCAAAGAAGTCCATGACATCAGGAGCGGTGATGCTATGACATGCAAGTGACCTGGATTGAAGTAAGGAGGGCTGTGCAAATTCACCAGCCTCATTTTCTCCTTTGGAGCCATGATACACAGAAAATTAAATTCCAATTGAAAGAATTCATAGATCACATCCAGAAAAGAATCCAAGGCTGCAAACTCCAAGACATATAACGGTTAAATTTAACAATTCAGTTCAGAAACAACAAGCTCTGCAAGCCATCAGGAGAAAGATCCTGAAATACAAAGGAACAGAAATTCAAATAATGCAAGACTATTCTGTGCCCACTAAAAAATGTAAGAGGGAATGGAATACTGTGTTCCAAAGAACAAACGAGCTCAAATGATGGTCTGAATTTAATCATACAGGCAAAAAAAATGAACAATCAAATATAATAAAGCTGAGTTTATATGTTTTAAGAAAGAAAACTCAAGAGATTATTTGCTTCTCAAACAACCCAAACTACAGAAATACAGGAGAAGTGAATACATGTAGTAGGTAAGGGCAGCAACAGCAACAAAATGACAACAAAGAAACCAGTAAGAGACTTCCTTCTAGTTGTACACAATTGCTTACTGGAAGAGTAACTTTCCTACTTTCCTGTTTTTCTTTTCCATCCCCCTGCTCTGCATTCCAATCTCCTTACTAGGTAATTTAGAGAAGTCCTCCATTTTACCAGCCTCATAGATAACAGGACAGTCTCTCATTGGTATCACACTGGTTCTTTGTTTAAAATGATACATACGGTTGAGTCCTGAGCATCTCAGGGCCTTCTACTGGAGTGTGGATACCAGAGCCCCTCCATGGGCTATGTTTACTGTCACTGTGGGCATTGTAGGCCACAAAATGAAACTGTCCCTGCTAGCAGCTGTTTTCTTCTTTCCCTCATGAGTATCAAATAAACTTTGTTAAATGATCTCTGTGTTGGATGATGCTTTTCATACATACTCCCCTGCACTATAATTATATCAGCAAATGCAGGGTTTTGATAAAACTGTTGCTGTAGTTCAGTTGTGTCTCACACTCTTCATGACCCCATTTGAGGTTTTCTTGGCAAAGACACTGGAGTGGTTTGCCATTTCCTTCTCCAGCTCATTTTACAGATGAGGAGGCTGAGGCAAACAGGGTTAAGGAACTTACCCAAAGTCACGCAGCTGGTACATGTCTGATTTGAATTCAGGAAAATGAGTGTTCCCTACTCCAAGCCTGGCAGTCTATCCACCCATTTAAATAAAAAAAAAGGAAGAAATGAATTTTGCCTTAATACGTCCAACATTATCTATCCAAAAACTAAGAGCTAGAATTATTCAAAGGAGAAATACTAGAGGCCTTTCTAATAAAATTAGAAGTAAAAGTAGTATATCCAGTATTACCAATATTATCTGATATACTTACAAAATAGTAGCTATTACAGTAAGACAAAATAGAGAAATTGAGAGGTTAGCGGTCAAAGAAGAAAAAATTATCGTTTTTTGCAGATGATATGATTTGCTTAGAGAAGCCTAGAGATTCAACTAAAATTAATAGAAAAAAAAAACTTCAGAAAAAAAAGAAAAAATAACTTCAGTTAAATAGAAGATTATAAAATAAACATAAAACTCATCAACTTTCAATATATTATGAAAAAATCCAAAAAGGGGATAAAGAAAAAGAAATTCTATTCAAAATTACTAGACTGAAATATCTGGAGTCCATCTACTAAGACACAAAAAGGAATTATATCACTACAACTGAAAACACTCCTTGTGGGGGGAAAAAAAGATTAAATAACTGGAGATATATTACTCATGCTTGAGCCATGCTGATTAAATAAAAGTAATGATACCTAAATTAATTTATTTCATGCCGTACCTAGCCACCAAAGGATTATTTTGGCAAACTAGAAAGAATAATAACATATCATCTGGGGAAGTAAAAGTCAGGCCTCTCAAAGGGAATAACGAAAAAAAAGTGGAAAGGAAAAGGGACCAGCTATCCCAGATCTCAAACTATGTTACTCAGCAGTAATCATCAAAAAAACTTAGTACTGACTAAAAAAATAGAAAAACTGATCAATGGTGAATATGATCCAGAAGCAAACAAATATTGCAGTGCAGTCTTCAGTAAATCTGAGAATGACAACTACTGTGGTAAGGGCTTATTTAACAAAACTACTGGGAAATCTGGAAAGCTAAACTAATATTAAGTTTATACCAACAACTCACAACAAAGTATCATCCAAATGGATGCATGACCTAATATAAAGGGTCATATCATAAAAGGAGATATTTTTCCAACTATGGGGAAGGGGAATTTTTTTTTTGGAATTATAACATTTAACATGTAATGAGTTTTATTTTATATTTCCCTAGTTACATGTAAAAACAATTTTAACATTCATTTTTAAAACTTTGGGTTCCAAATTCTCTCCCTCCCTCTGCCCCCCCAATTAAGAAGACAAGCAATTCGATAAAGTTATACATGTACAGTCATGCAAAACACTTCTATGATAGTCATGATGTGAAAGACTAACTACATTTCCCTCCATCCTATCCCCCCCCCATCCCCGTTTATTCTACTGTCTCTTTCCTTGAAGGGGAAAATTCTTGACTAAGTAAAGGGAGGAGATGACCATAAAAGATAAAATTTTGATTACGTTAAAATTGAAAAGTTTTTGCATAAGCAAAATCAACATAGTTATTAGAAGAGAAGCAGCTAACTGGGAAAAATCTTTGCAACGAGTTTCTCTGATCAAAGTCTAATGTCCAAGATACCAGACTGATTCAGATACAGAGAGTCATTAAACAATAGATAAATTGTTAAAGGATATGCACAAACAATTCCCAAAATAAAGGTTATCTGTCAACAACCATATGAAAGGATGACCTGAATCATAATAGGCAGCTGGGGGTGCCATGGATAGAGGACTGGGCCTGGAGTCAGGAAGACTGAGTTCACATTTGGCTTTACATACTTAATAGCCATGGGACCCTGGGCAAGTCACATATCCTCAGTTTCCTTAACTTTTTTTTCATTTTCTTTTTTTATTTTAAACTTAAATACACAATAGGAAAAAAGAAACATATTATAAACTTAAATATTGAAGCAAATACAAAAAAAAGGGGGGGAAAAGCATTGCCATGTGCACAGCAGAATGTAAAAGAGGATTCAAAATATACCGTAGTAAATTTCCATTTCAAGAAAGCCTATATAATAATACTATGTATTGTGTTCAAAGCTGTCCATCTTTGCTTCCTTGTAAATTTTCTTTTGCTCTCTGCTGTGAATTTTTACTTTGTTCAGTTTCTGCAACTTTAAAATGGAAATAATAATAGCACCTACCTCACAGGACTGTTGACTAAGCACAGTTCTGGCACATAGTAGGTGCTATATAAATGCTTATTTCCTTCCCTAATAGAAAATAAATGCAAATTTGAAGTTCTACTCATGACTATCAGATTGGCAAAGAGAACAAAAAAAGGAAAACGACAATTGTGGGAGGGACTGCTAGAGGACACATTAGTTGGTCTAGCTATTTTGGAAATCTCTTTGGAACTATACCTTTAAAATCACCAATAAAAAGTGTTGTTAATATTTTTGTACAGGCAGGTTCTTTTTTTTCTGCCTTTTATTTTTTGTTATCTATGCTTAGTTTTTCTGGGTCAAAATATGTACAGTTTGGTGATTTTTAAGGTATAGTTCCAAAGAGATTTCCAAAATGGCTAGAAATAGGAAAAAAGTGAGTACCTATCAATTAGGAAATGGCTAAACAAAGCTATATACATGGAATGGAATGTTATTATTCTATAAGAAATGACAAAAGGAAAGGAGTCAGAGAAACCAGGGAAGATTTGTATCGACTGATGGCCTATTAGCAGTTAGGGGGCACCATAGTCCACAGATTGCTGAGCCTAGGGTCAGGAAGACCTGAGTTCAAATCCAGCCTCAAACACTAAAGCTGTATGACTCTAAGCAAGTCATTTAACTTCTGTTTGCCTCAGTTTTCCTATCCATAAAATGGGAAAAATAATAGCATGTATTTCCCAGGGTTACAAGGATCAAATGAGATAATATTTGTAAAGCACTTATTACAGTGCCTGACACAGAGTAGGAACTATCTATATAAATGTTATCATCATCATCATTGTAAAGGTATAAATTATTATTATTACAAATTATTATTAATGCAAGGTGAAGTGAGCACACAATGACTATGATAATATAAAGGAAACCAACTTTGACTTAAGAACTTTGACTAATCATAATTCCAGAAGCCTGATGATGGATGAAGCACGCTTTCCACTACATGACAGAGAAGTGATGGACTCTTTATTGAAAAAGAGGCATATGTTTCCAGACACAGACAATGTGTGAATTTGTTTTGCTTGACTCCTACTTGCTAGAAGGGAGAGCTTTTATTCTATTGTGTGTTGGGGGAATGAGTGGTCAGAGACAATAAGAGAGAGAAAGAAAGACAGGGGAGGGAAGGGGAGAGGGGAGAAGGGAAGGGAGGGGAGGGGAGGGGAAGGGAAGGGAGGGGAGGGGAGGGGAAGGAAGGGGAGGGGAGGGGAGGGGAGGGAGGAAGGGAGGGGAGGGGAGGGAAGGGAGGGAGGGAGGGAGGGGAGGGAAGGGAAGGAAAGGAAAGGAGAGGAGAGGAGAGGAGAGGAAGCATCAATAAAGTATTAAAAAATACACAGAAGAAAGTAGAAGGAAATTCAAAAGGGGACAAAGAAAAGCAGGAAAGGTTTAGTACTATCATGTTAAATTTAACATACATTAAAAAAATAACAAGCTATACATATGCAGGATATTTGTGTTAGAATCTGTCTAATAAAACAAAGGCTTGCCCCACAAGTGTCAGGGACAGACTATCTGAGATCTAGCCCACCCTCTCTTCAAAGGAGATTCAATTTCTGCCTTTGTGAATAGCATGAGGGCCATGGTGGATAATTGTTCCTGAATATTAGGCTAGAATGATATCTGTCTTCCACACTTCAAATGTCGGTAACCTAAAGGCACAGTACTTTTGAGTCCAGGATAAATGCCACTTTCCCAGATTGCTCTCAAATGGAGGGTAAGATTTAGCTTACTATGACCAGCTTAGTTCTCTCTCTCTCAACCCTGGTTATACAAAAGACCATGAAAGAGGTTTATTATAGTAAAGCTCTTTAACAAAATAAGCTGAAATCAGAGAAGTTATACAGACTAAATTTAAACCAAATAATAGCACCAGAAGAAAAGGGCTCTTCAACTTGGGAGCAAGATTAAAACCTCAGTTCAATCAAGGAAAGATTTGATCAAAAGGGATGGGGGAAGAAGAGAGGGAGTCGGGGCAGCTAGATGGCACAGTGGATAGAACACAAAGTCTGGAGTCAGGAGCACCTGAGTTCAAATCTAACCTCAGACACTTGACATTAACTGTGTGACCCTAGGCAAGTCACTTAATCCCAAATGCCTCACCAAAAAGAGAGAGAGAGAAAGAGAGAGAGAAGGACTCTGATTTTAGGAATATCTAGGGTGCCAGCTCTAAAAGGAAGGCACGTGTTGGAGAGGAGGGACTGCTTTCCCATAAGTTTACAGCTCCAGGAAGATCTCTCGTTTGCTAATAAGAAGTTCACATTTGTCTTAATTGTCTCTCTCTTACAGCCTCTTCTGAAGCATTTGCCCCTTGTGCAGGTACACAGCACTACTGTCTCAGAGTTCTCCCAATCAGGAGTCACGTCTCCCTCTGCGTACACGTCATCCATCATGGGGCCATCCATCAGAAAACTGTCCTTGGCTTATCATAAATGGGGTTACACGCATTAGAAGTCCATAGTTTAATTCAGAATTCTCTTTTCCTGTTGCAAACTGAAATTTTTTTCAAAAAAATTTACATTTTTTCTTATTAAGTTTATAAACAAAAAGAGAGAAAAAAAGTAAGTATATTTGTGTAGACAGGTTGAACAAAAAGTCTCTTCTGGTTTCAGACATGTTGTGGATGACTGACTGCCTTCTGAGTCAGACACCATGTTCCCTTATATGTGTTTGCTGAACCATTGGTTAACACCAGTTACACAATAGCCAAATGCTGATCCAGTTCCCAAAGAACTCAAGTTTATATAAAAAGTATTGCTCTAGCCTATGTCAAAGAGTCTTCAATCCAAATCAAATCCATGATTCTGGGACCTCCCAGAATCTGCAAGGGATGTTATAGGTATTAAAAGCATAAAGTTCTTCTCAGTTATTTTTTTCTATTGCCTTAATAAAGTACTTTTTATGGCTATATTGTGGCTCTCATTGTCTTTATATGCCCCACGTTCCCTAAATTTAGACTACCCATGGTCAACACTGGGCATCATGATCAGGAATGTGGGAAGTCCCAGAATGAGACTATGTCATGGTTCTGAGCAGAAAGAGAGTAGAAAGGAAGAAGAAACTGAAGAAACTCCATTCCCAGGTATGTGGAAATATGGTTGGAAAACCCAATTAGGCCAGCTGTGTTCATTACAAGGCCCCAATCAGAGGAAGGAATCACCCTTCACATAACCAGCGTGATACAGGAGTTGAGGCTAGAACATCGACGTAGGAAAGAGGAGGAGTGATGATGTATTCCATATATATATATATATATATATATATATATATATATATATATATATATATATATATATATGTATATACATATATGCATATGTATATGTATATGTATATATATGTATATATATATATGTATATATATATATATATATATATATATATATATATATATGCTACGTTCTGCTGCTAGAGAAGCTAACCTAGCCAACTAAAAGAGAATGTTGTGGCTCTTAGAAAGCATGAGATATTGGAGAAGGAGTCTGATGTAATAAAAGAGAACAGAGAAGAATCAATTGTGAGCTTAGAAGGCAGAATTTACAAGGACATACCTCCCAGTACTTTTGAATAGGGCTTTTTTGTTTGATCAGTCATTCAGTGGTATCCAATTTTTTGCAATGCCATAGACCATAGCATGCCAAGCCCTTCTATCCTCCACCATCTTTCAAAGTCTTGTGTCCAAGTTCATGTTTGTTATTTCCTTAACACTTTCTATCTGTCTCATCCTCTGCCATCCCCTTCTCCTTTTGCCTTTCAGTCAGGGTCTTTTCCAATGAGTCCTGTCTTCCTATTATGTAGCCAAAGTATTTAAGTTTCAGCTTCAGTATTTGAACTTTCAGTGAATAGTCTGATTTTTTAAATAATTTTTTATTCATTTTAAACAAATACAAAACAAGAAAAGAAAAAAAGAACATTTCCATGTACACAGTAGAACAAAGGAAAGGATTCAATATAAAACAATAAATTTCCATCAAGAAAACCTATATAATAAATACTACACATTGTTTTCAAAGCTACTCAGCTTTTCTTTGCTTCCTTCTGGGTTGTTTTGTTGGCCTTTTTTTTTTTGGTTCTCTGCTGTGTACTTTTTATTTTTTTCCCCTTCCTCTCACCTGAGGAAGGCTACAATTAAATAAGTATATGTATAAACATACACATATACACTCATATACATATAGGCCACGGTCATTTCCACTTGTCATCTCTTTCTCTTGAGGTGCACAGGATCTTTTTTCATTTGTCCAAGTCTTTCCATGTTTTTCTAAATCAACCAGCCCATCATCTCCTCCAACACAATCACATCCTATCTGAGAGATTGTCAGTGAAGGTTTCTTCCCAATTTTCTCTACTTCTTCCATTCTTGTCTACATTGGTTTTATTTATATAAGAAATTTTTAATTTAAAATAATTAAAATTATCTATTTTACACTTCAACAATGCTCCTTCCTTATAATATAGTTTAAGGTCTGATACTGCTGAATCTCATTCCTTTACATCTTTTTTCTCTGGTTTCTTTGAAATTCCTCACCATTTGTTCTTCCAAATGAACTTTGTTATTATTTTTTCTAACTCAGTGAGATAATTTTTAGTAACTTCATTGGGATGACACTGAACAAGTAGATTAGTTAGGTAAAATTGCCGCTCTTTACTACACTGGCTTCACCTACCCATGAACAAACATACATCAATACAATTATTCAAACCTGACTCCATTCATATAAAAAGTGTTCTGTGTCTATGCTCACAGAGTTCCCACATCAACCTAGCAGGTACACTCTCAGGAATTCTACATTGTCCAGCTATTCCAAATGGTCCAAAACAACACTGAATAATATTGGTGACACACAGTATATTCTCTCCACTTCTGCCCTATAACCAAATCCATTCTACTTTCACCTTTTCTGAGATCATGATCACCACTCCTGCCTTCCCCATACAACAAACTCCAGCTCCTTATTTTATCTTTGTACATAGCTCTCATTTTTATTGTGTTTTCTGAAAGCAACATACTGTTGAATTCAAATTTTTAATCTGCTGTTTCCATTTTATGCGTAAATTCATCTCACTCACATTCTAAGCTATAATTACTTGTGTATTTTCCTCCTTCCTATTTTTCCTCACTATCCTTCTCACCCTACTTACTCTATCTCTCCTCACTCCTCTAATGTACTTCTACCTTACCCTCCTATTCCTTACCCTACCCACCCCTCTAAGATTCTCTCCTTTATCTCCTCTGCCCATCCTGTGCCCTAGCCCTCTTGTTTCTTTCTGAATTTAGAAGACTTTTATACACCCACACACACACATATATGTTCCCTCTTTAACCCATTCCCAATGAGAGTAAGGTTTCAGCACTATCCTCCCTCTCCCCAACTTGCTTCTTCTGTATCAATTCTTATTTCAAGCCTCATTTGTATGAGACAATTACTCCTTTTTATCTCTCCCTACACAATTCTATTTTTTTAGAATCACCCCATCGTACACAGCTCAGCCCAAGCCTTTCTTTCAAACCACCCAAATAATCATGACAGTAATAAGAGTGCTAACATTTTCACATATAAGAAGTAAACAATTTGACCTTATTGAGTCCCTTATAATTGGTTTTCAATGTTTACCTCGTATTTCTTCTGGATATTATATGCTGAATTTTCCATTAAGTCCTGCGGTTTTTGTCACAGACCCCTGAAAGGCTTTGAGTTTGTTAAATGTCCTTTTTTCCCATTCAGGATTACACTTAACTTTGCTGGGTAAGTTACCCTTGGTTGTAACCCCAGCTCTTTTGCACTACAAAATAATAGTATTCCAAGACCTATGGTCCTTTAACATAGTAGCTGCTAGATCTCGTGTAAGACTTATTGTAGTTCCATGATATTAAATTGTTTTTTTCTTGTTGCTTATATTTTCTCCTTAACCTGAGAACTTTGAAACTTGGTTATGATATTCCTATAAGTTTTCCTTACAGGTGTGATCAGTGGATTTTTTTCTATTTCTGCTTTGCGTTCTTGCTCTAGAACTTTAGGGCAATTTTCCTTGATAATTTCTTGTAATATTGTATCAAGATTCTTTTTTTTTTATTATATCATTCAGGTACTCCCACTATTCTTATATTGTCTCTACTTAATCTGTTCTCCAAGATCAGCTGTCTTTCTGATGCGATGTTTCACATTTTCTTCTATTTTTTCATTCTTTTGATTTTGTTTTATTATTTCTTGGTGTCTTAGAATGTCATTAGCTTCCCTTTGCCCAACTGTAGTTTTCAAGGAATTATTTCCTTCCTTAAGTTTTTGATTCTCTATTTCCAGTTGGTTGACTTTCTTTTCATAATTTTTATTTTCTTGGATTGCTCTTACTGTTTTTTTTTCTAATTTTTCCTCAATCTCTCTGATTTTTTAAGTCCTTTTTAAATTCTTCCAAAAACTCTTTTTGTGCTTGAAACCATTTGACATTTCTCATTGAAAAAGGAGGGGCTTTTTTAGCTCCACTCTGAATAGGAATCCTCTTCCTCTGAATAGGAATCCGGATCTTCATTATCCTCATAGCAGCTATCTAGGTTGGGTTCTTTTTCCTTTGCTTACTCATTTTTATTTTAATTTTATTTTTTTTAGCAGCTGCTAATGTAATTAAGTTCTAGTGCAAAGGCCTAGGGAATGATGCCCCCAAGGGGACTGAAGTTTTCAAAGTTAGCTATCTGATCTTTGTTATGTAGAAAAAGGAATGCTATCAAAGTTCTAGGTATCAAAAATCTTTTATACTCTGAACTTTTTGCACATAAAAGGGACCTGGACTTGTTTTGTTTAGTGAGAACGCTGAGATACCTCCTAATTAGTAGAGACACAATTAAAGTGGTTTTTTTCTTTCTTTCTAATAAGGGAATTTCTCTGAATTTAAGTGATTGGATACTTCCAGTAGTTTTCTTACACTCCCTTTCTAACCAATTGGGAATAGGGAGAAAAAGTAAGAAAAAGGGGGTTCTCTACTTTCCATTCTCAAAATATGTTGTATTGGGGGGAAAAAAAGGGACTAAATGTGTAACTTCAAATGAGACAGCATGATTTTTTTTTAATGTGGGCTTCCAAATGTGGTTAAAATGATTTTTGATTGTTTTATGTGCTGAATTTCCTAGCTCAGTTTTTTTGGATCTACTCTCCTAGATATCTTTAAAGCAGAGATTTTGTTTGAAAATGCACCCAGATCAGAATGTACTTTCTCCCTGCTTTCCTCTTTGCTCTTGCTCCTTTTCCCTCAAAAGTACCCACTGTGATTGGAATGGATGGAATCTATGGGGCACAAAAGCAATTATTGTTAAACTGTGTTGAGGTGTAATTTATGGTCAGGAGCCTGTGGTCTTTTATGGTCTTGGGTGGGTCAAACCTCTCCTGAAGAAACTCTTTATGCTAAATCTCACAGTTGCTTAAATCTGCATTCCCAAGAGTATTATGGGTTAGCTTAATTTGAGCAAAAGTACAAAAAACACTGGAAAGTCTCAGAGTTTGTAAGAGAGTTTTCTAATAACATATAGCCCTATCTATGGGTTTGCAGGAATGTTTACTCAACACGTCTATGAGAAAGGGAGGGAAATGTCAGATTTTTAAACTGAGGGAAAAAATAACAGCAGCTTCTTTAAGAATGTGTGTTAAGAGAAAGTCCTTTATGAATTTGAAAAATATAGACCATAATAATTAGGAAATTGACTCCAATGTTTTAAAATGTCATGGACTTTTTAACAAATTGATGTATTTAAATATGAACCTGTCTGAACAATTTCTCTCAGCCTCCACCCACCAACAGCATCATCCCTTTCCTGAAAAATGGGACTAATAACAATTTATTTACAGCAACACTTGAAAGAAATGAAAAACAAAAGGACCATTAAATATTTAGAATGTATTAAAGGACTGGCAATTCAGCATATAAATGATGTAACAACAGAGAATCTTTATGTCCTTGAGTATGATAAATTAATTAGTTGTTATCATCTCCATACTTAATAAACTCCAGTGGTTCCCTTCCAGGATCAAATACAAAATCCCCTGGCATTTCAAACCCTTTCCACTCTTCTGACACCTTACTCCCACCACATACTCTTTGATCCAGTGACGCTGGCCTCCTTACTGTGCTATGAAGAATGCTTTCCATTTCTTAGGTCTAGCATTTTCTTAGACTGTCTCCCATGCCTGGAAGGCTCCCTCTCTATTTCCACCTCTTGGTTTCTCTCTCTTCCTTCAACTCCCAATTCAAATCCTACCTTCTACGGGAATCCTTTCCTAATCCCTCAGTTCTAGCACCTTACTTCTCTTAATTATTTCCTATTTGTCCTGTATATAGCTTGTTAGTACATATTTGTTTATTTGTTATTTCTCCTGCTAGACTGTGAACTTCTTGAGGGCAGTCTTCGCTTTTCTTTGTATCACCAGAGTTTAGCTCAGTGCCCTGCCCACAGTAGGCATTTAATAAATGCTTATTACTGAATGACTGATTGTTGTGAAACACTGATGTGGTGTATACTCAGTTCCAGGCCTAGAATCTCAACTTCTGGTCACAGATGGCTGGGAAAAGACCTCATGAGGGACCTCAGACCACTAACATTGCTGCTACACAGCAAGCCCTTCAAACTTGGATCCACAGATCCTAATTTGACCTAAAGGGTGATGTGCTGACCCTAAAACATCAACGATATTAAGCTAATCTTAACTGCCTTTTGAGTAGGCCCCTATTCTTGTAAATGGTAATATAGTAATAGTAATTTTCTATGTAAAATCCAAGAATATATTTTATTTTTGTTAACTATCATAATGTTTGAGATTTTTTTTTACAACGGAATGTATTAAACCTGCAAAAGAGTTGGATGTCTTTAGAAAAGATCTAGTATAATTTTAAAGGATACAAAATCAATTTTTTCAATTAGTGTCATGATTTATATCACAACTTTAAACTTATTGATATTAATGTTTAATTGAGACACAACTGCATCCTTCTTTAGGTTGTAAACAGTAAAACTTGCTGTGTTGACCTTGTAAATATTTATTTGATCTCAATTTAAGACAAAGTAAAAGAGCTTATATTATTCAGTCAATAACCCAGAATGCAAGGGAAGATGCCAGCCACTGCCTAGGAGTAAAGTTCTAAAAGTGCACCAATAAGAACAATGATAAAGAAAACTAAGGAGAATGAATTATAAACTCCTCCACCCAATCATGTACTGCACAAAATCATTGACAGAGTGCTGTGGAATCCTTGAACAAGCCAGGCGAGGCTGAAAGTATGATGTGGAGCAGCCCGGCAAAACAGGGCACTACCCCAGCAGGAGAAAAGCTCAGGGCAGCACCTAGCATAGGATGTTCTTTGAGCTTAAACAGAAGAAACCTCACCCCCAACCCCACCCCCGGTAACAACCAACAACAGGGCAGCCCTGGACCTCTGGTTGCAACATGAGATAAGGGGTACAGCATCCAAGCAACCTATGTTTGAACCATAGTATGAAATAAGGTTAAATTGGTAAATGGTCAAAGGATATGAACAGGAAGTTTTCAGATGAAGAAATTAAAGCTATATATAGTCATATGAAAAAATGCTCTAAATTCACTATTGATTAGAGAAATGCAAATCAAAATATCTGAGGTACCATCACACCTATCAGGTTGGCTAACATGACATAATAGGAAAGTGATAAATGTTGGAGAAGATGTGGGAAAACTGGAATATTGATACATTGTTGGTTGAGTTGTGAACTCATCTAATCGTTCTGAAGAGCAATTTGGAACTATGCCCAAAAGGCTGTAAAAATGTGCATATCCTTTGACCCAGAAATAGTACTTCTAGGGCTGTATCCCAAAGAGATCATACAAATGGGAAAAGGACCCACATGTACAAAAATATTTGTAGCAGCTCTCTCTGTGGTGGCAAAGAATTGGAAATCGAGGAGATGCCCATCATTTGGGAAATAGACGAACAAGTTGTGGTATATGAATGTAATGGAATACTATTGTGCTATAAGAAATGACAAGCAGGTGGACTTCAGAAAAACCTGGAAAGACTTGCATGTACTGATGCTGAGTGAAGTGAGTAGAACCAGGAGAACGTTGTACACAGTAACAGCCATGGTTGTGCGATGACTAATATTGATAGACTTAGCCCTTCTCAGCAATGCAAGGATCTAAGACATCTCCAAAAATCTCATGATGGAAAATGCTATCCACATCCATGGAGTTTGAATGCAGATTGAAACATACTATTTGCTCTTTTTTTTCTTCTGTTTTGTTTTGTTTCTTCTTTCTTGTAGTTCCTCCTGTTGGTTCTAATTCTTCTTTACAACATGATTAATGTGAAAATACGTTTAATAGGAATGTGTACATAGAGCCTATATCAGAATGCACACCAACTTGGGGAGGGAAGTGGGAAGGAGGGGGAGAAAATTTAAAAGTCAAAAGCTTATGGAAGTGAATGTTGAAAACTAAAAATAGATTAATATTAAAAAAAAAGAAATAAGGTTAAACAATTCCTGCAAAAGGTAAGACCTAGTCTTAACTATCACAGTTGAAAAAAAGGTTTGCTCTCATAATTCAGGAGTATGGTAGTAGAGTCTGACCCAAGTATAACCCTCCAATGCAGAATGGAGATGATAGAGATATGAGTAAATAGTATGCTAAACACAATGAAGAAAATATTTTGGACTAAGAGACAACCAAGAAGTAAACCCAGAAGAAGAAAATGAGTCTATAACAAGTCAAAGTAGACTCAGAGGGAAAAAAATGTTCTGGCCACAAGGACAGTAAGAGAACCTGGGAGAAATGAAAATAAAGATACAAAATGGAATAGCTAAGGAGGAAAGAATGGCAAGTTGAATTAATGCCTTAGAATGGATGGTGGTGAACCTTATTAAAGAACTGAACTCTCTGAAAACTAGAATTGTTTAAATAGAAAATGATGAAACTAGAAATATTTTTTAAAACTTAAAGAAAACAGAAATTAAAAAAAAACAACAGAAGAAAATAGAATGAATATTATAACTGTCCTGATTGAAAAAAAATCAAGGAGAGATCATCTAAGAACCATCTATGAGAAATACATGACAAAAAAAACCAAACACCTTGATACCATATTTTAAGTCTTCATAAATGAAAACTACCTAGATCTCTTAAAGGGTAAAGTGAAAATAGAAAGAATCCACCAGTAATCACCTGAAATCTGAAAAAAGAAAACTCCCAGAAATGTCAAAGTCAAAAGTCAGAATTTCCTGGTAAAAAAAAAAATACTGCAAGAAGCCAAAAAAAAGAGTTCATGTACCAAGGAGTTACAGTCAGGATTATGTAACTTGTCATCTGCCACCAGAGAGAAAAGGAGAGCTTGGAATATTAAATTCCAAAAGGCAAAAGAGAAAGGCTTACAAGCAAATAATAATATATCTAGCAAAACTCAATATAATCTTTTAAAAAAATTTTATTTATTGATTTTTAGTCAATTAGGGTTAAGTGACTTGCCCAAGGTCACAAAGCTAGTAAGTGTCCAGTGTTGGTCTGAGGTCAAATTTGAATTCAGGTCCTCCTGACTTCAGGGCTGGTGCTCTCTCCACTGCACCACCTAGCTGCCCCAATTCAATATAATCTTACAAGGAAAAAATGAATCTTTAATGAAATATAGAATTTTTAAAGCATTCCTAATGAAAAGGTCAAAATTTAATAGACACTTTGAAATGGAAATAGAGGAATCAAATGAAACATAGAAAAGTACAAATATTTGATCAAATGGAAGGGACTGTGCTGATAGCGGAATAAGAAATAAACATCCACTCAGAACCTAATGTCTTCAAGGATCACAGAGAAAGTTAAATAAGACAGACAGAGGCAATGGTAGTGTTTTTTTGTCTTAGAAGAAGGAAATGAGAAGGAATAGGAAACTCTACTAAGAAGAAAATGAAGAAGAGAAAGGAACTCGTTAGTTCATATATGATATGAACTATCTCATTATGAGATAAAGATATTCAAAATACACATGGAGGAAGGAGTGAAGCAAAACATCCCATGACCCTCACTTTCACCTAAACTGGACAAAAAGAACATAAAACACACACACAAAGAAGTTACAGCTATAGCCAAAGGCATGATTCCCTTCTTGCCAAATGCCAGTTACACAAAGACCATCACACACAGCGAATAAAAAATAAATCCAATGGGGGAGGGGGGCAGAGCCAAGATGGCAGAGTAATAGTAGGGACTCATTTGCCCTCTCCCCTAAACCCCTCCAAACTCCTGTAAAAAATGACTCTAAACAAATCCTAGAGCAGTAGAACCCACAAAAAGACAGAGTGAAACAAATTTCTAGCCCAAGACAACCTAGAAGGTTGACAGGAAAGGTCTGCTGCACCAGGCTGAGAGGGAAGTGCGATGCCAGTGCAAACCATGCCAGCACAGACTGGGCCCCAGCAAACCTGTAACAGGCCTCAGGAGACTCAACTACTGGCAGCTGTGGCAGTTTCTAGATTTTTTTTCAACCCACAAATGCCAAAACAACTTAGAAGGTCGGTAGGAAAGGTCAGTTGGTCGTGGGTGGGAGAGGAGCGCAGTCCATCCTGGCCCCAATGTAGCCCCAGGGCAGCTGCTTCCAGAGCTCTCAGCTAACAGATAGCAAGGGAATCAAACAACTGATTAGGAAGAGATTACAAGGGTCTCTTTGCTGCCACTGAGGCAGGATTCTGTTGCTTTGCCATATTTGGATCTGGGTCACAGTTGTGGGTGGCAGTCCCAGGTCAAAGAGGAGTGCTGGCATAGCAGAGCTTGTGGTAGCAGTGGAGAGGGAGCCCTCCTCACAGTTCCAAGGCAGAAAAGGGTGCTTGTGTTCCTTCACAGACCAGAACACAGGCCAAGAGAGTAGGAAACACCTCCCCTTAGATCATACCACTTTGTAAGAACTGAAAACTTATAGGTCCCTAGAAATATCTCTGAAAACAGCTTCATCAAACCCCTGAAGCTTGGGACAGTACACCCTCTACACCAGAAGCAGAGACCTACCTTAACAAACTGTTAAAAAGTCAAGTAATTGGCTGAGAAAATAAGCAAACAGCAGAAAAAACTCAGACTATAGCTCTTACTTTGGTGACAAGGAAGATCAAAATATACAGTCAGAAGAAGACAAAAAAGTCAAAGCTCCTACATCCAAAGCCTCCAAGAAAAATAAGAATTGGTCTCAGGCCACGGAAGAGCTCAAAAAGGATTTTGAAAATCAGGTAAGAGAAGTACAGGAAAATTTGGGAAGAGAGACAAGAGTGATGCAAGAAATAATGAAAAACGAGTAAACTAAAAGAGAGCCAGAAATTACTGAAGATAACATCTTAAAAAACAGACTAGACTAAATGGCAAAAGAAGTCCAAAAAGCCAATGAGGAGAAGAATGCCTATAAAAAGCAGATTTGGTCAAATGGAAAAGGTGGTCCAAAAGCTCACTGAAGAAAATAACTCCTTACAAATCAGAATAGAGCAAATGGAAGCTAAGGACTCTATGAGAAATCAAGAAATTGTAAAATAAAACCAAAAGAATGAAAAAAATAGAAGCCAGTGTGAAATATTTCATTGGAAAAACAACTGACTTGGAAAATAGATCCAGGAGAGATAATTTTTAAATGATTGGACTACCTGAAAGCCATATTCAAAAAATGAGCCCAGACATCATCTTTCAAGAAACTATCAAGGAAAATTGCCCTGATATTCTAGAACCACAGGGTAAAACAGAAATTGAAAGAATCCACCAATCACCTCCTGAAAGAGATAACAAAATGAAAACTTCCAGGAACATTATAGCTAAATTCCAGAGTTCCCAGGTCAAGGAGAAAATATTGCAAGCAGTCAGAAAGAAACAATTCAAGTACTGTGGAAATACAATCAGGATAACACAAGATTTAGCAGCTTCTGTGTTAAGTGATCAGAAGGCTTGGAATATATTCTGGAGGTCAAAGGAGCTAGGATTACAACCAAGAATCTTCTACCTGGCAAAACAGAGTGTAATCAATGAGAGGGAAAAATTAATATTCAATGATGTAGAGGAATTTAATGCATTCTTGAGAAGCCAGAGCTAAATAGAAAAATTGACTTTTAAACACAAGACTCAAGAGAAGTATGAAGAGGTAAACAAGAAAGAGAAATCATAAGGGACTTATTAAAGTTGAACTGTTTACATTCCTACATGGAAAGATGATACTTGTAACTCATGAGACCTTTCTCATTATTAGGGTAGTTGGAGGGAATGTATACAGGCAGAGGGCACAAGGTGAGGTGAATATGAAGGGAATATGTCTAAAAAATAAAACTAAGGGTGGAGAAAGGATTGTACTGGGAAAAGGAGAAGGGGAGAGGTAGAATGGGGTAAATTATCTCACATAAAAGAGGCAAGAAAAAGCTTTTCCAATGCTTTTTTCTTTTTTACAGAAAATTTGGAACTCAAAATCTTGTGAAAGTGAATGTTAAAAACTAAAACTAAATTAATTGAAAAAAACAATAACTCCATTTATCAAAACTGATGACAAAAAGAAAAGTTATGTAGATTAGAATATAACCCACAGAATGAATGTTCTCTCCTACTGGGAGCAAAATATTTCAGCTCAACCAAAAGAAAGGATCTTCAATCTCAATCTCACTAAAAAGGAAAATCCCTGAATTCTCCAGAACAGTAAACTGGGAATAGGGAAATGCTTGAATCACTGGTTAGTATGAAATGAAGTAGAACTATAGTAACATTTTAGAAATACAAGACAACATACTATAAAGAAAAACAACTTTGAAAGACAGATGCATTTCTTTGACATGGTCACTTTGTGGATTATCTTTGTTTCACTCTATTTGTTAAAAGGGATTTTACTTTCTTTCTTTCTTTCTTTCTTTCTTTCTTTCTTTCTCTTTTCTTTCTCTTTTCTTTCTTTCTTTCTTCCCTTTCTTTCTTTCTTTCCTTTCTTTCTTTCGTGAGGCAGTCAGGGTTAAGTGACTTGCCCACAGTCAGACAGTTAGTAAGTTTCAAGTGTCTGTGGTTGGAGTTGAACTCAGGTCCTCCTGACTCCAAGACTGGAGTTCTATCTACTATGCCACCTAGCTGCCCAATTTTCCTTTTTCTTTCTGTTTTTAATTGGAGGAAAGAGGCTGAGTTGAAGGGATAGAAGTTACTAATAATAATTCTCCAAAACAATTTTTAAGGGAGCCATTTTAGCATTTTTTAAACAAAATACACAGAAGAGACCAAAAGGAAATGCAGAAGAAAGCATAGGCAAGCAAGAAAGTTTTGAAAGAAGTATGCAGAATACAGACATATATAGTGTGCCTTCTTTATATATTTGTATATAAATATTTATGTATATTACGTGTATTCTTTATATATTTATATCTTTATATGTACATATATACACATATGTGTATAAACATGTGCAATACAAAATGGAGATTCATAATTTCATTTAAAATACTTTTTGTGTATTCTTCTGTGTGTATGGAAAGGGGTGTTTAAGTTTGAGATAAAAAATTTTTGCTAAAAAAGCAATAACCATCAAAATTATTTGGTGCTGGTTAAAACAGAGAGGTCAATCAGTGGGACATATTAAGTACACAAATACAATCACAGTATCATAATATTTGATTAATACAGACTTTAGCTACTGAGTACAAATCTACTATTTGACAAAAAAAAATTGGGAAACTGGAAAGCAGTCTGGCAGAAGCTTAATACAGACTAACATCCCATATTCTATACCAAGATAAACTCCAAATGGATACATGACTTAGACATAAAGTTTGACAGCATAAACAAATCAGAGTAGCAGGAAGAAATTACCTTTCAAATCTATGACTAGGGGAACAGTTCCTGACCTAATCCTAATCCTGATCAAGTAAGAGACAGAGTGGATCACAGAGGATAAAATGTACAATTTTGATCACATAAAATACAAAGGGTTTTTTTGCACAAACAAAACTAATACAGTTAAAATTGGAATTGAAGCAGGTGTGTAGGAAGAAACATTTGCAGCAAGTTTATCTGAAATCCAAGCTATATAAGGAATTGATTGAAATGTATAAGATTAAGAATCATTCTCCAGTAGATAAATATAGCCTAGGCAGTTTTTAAAGTAAAAACAGCAAGCTATCAATAGCCATATGAAAAAAATGGTCCAAATTATTAATAATTGCAGAAATGCAAATTAAAACAACTTTGAGAATCCACCTCACACTCATCAGATTGGCAAAGATAACAAAAAAGGAAAAAGACCATTGTTGAAAAACAGTTGGGGCTGTGGGAAAACAGATATACTAATACACAGTTAGTTGGTAGAGCTATGAATTGGTTCAGTCATTCTGAAAAGCAAGGTGGAACTATGCCCAATAAGGCATCAAACCATGCATGCCTTTTGAAACTAAGAAAGCACTCTTAAGGACTAACTAAACAAACATTCTCATTGGGGAATGGCCATACATATTACAGCGTATGAACATAATGGAATATTATTGCGCCATAAGAAATGAGGAAAGCGATGCTTTCAGAAAAAAATGGCCAAAGCCTATATGAACTGATGCAGTGTGAAGTAAACACTACCAGGGAAAAAAGTTATACAATGACATTATAAAAAAAAAAAACAACTTTGAAAGACTTGAGAACTCTGATTAAAGCAATGATCAACTATGATTCCATAGGACTGAAAATGAAGCCTATGCTACCCACCTCCTGTCAGAAAGGGGACAGACTCAAGATGAGAGAGACATATTTTTATATATGGCCAATGTAGGAATTTGATTTGTTTGACTACGCATATGTGTTAGGAAGGTTTTCAGTGATGAGATGGGGTAGAGTGAGGAAGTGAGTTGTAAACAAAATAAATAACTAAAATAAAATGAATTTTTAAAAAACAATACTTTGACTATAGTACAGGCTTTATTGAACTTTTTTATTTTTTTGAATACCACACCTAAGCTTCAATTAAGACAACTCTCCTTATCTCCCTGGCCAGCATCCTACCTTCTCAGATACCTACACAATCCTTGAAATTTGGGAGTACACAAATACAAACACACATATCCATGCATACATATATATGCACAACATATACATGCGTACAATACACATACACATGTGCACACATATATGCATATAAACACATGTATAGATATACACATATATACACACACACACAACACACACATGCACAAACAGGGAAAGCATTCACAGTCAACAGATAGTCTTTGCCATTCCTCAGACAACCTCAGGCATAGCCCACATGATTCACAGGACTTACAAAGAGTAAGTTTCAGATGAGCTCCTTCACACCATGGCTTGGTGTCTTGCTTGGTCCAGAAACTCAAGTTTGCTCAGAAATTCCTTCCTTGGATCCCCAGAGTCTTTGCTGTTAGACTTGCACTCTGGCAGCTTCTAGTTTAGCAAAGATATTACCCCCATCATTCCATTGCTGCCTCTGAATTAAAATTATTATTTTTACTGAAATCTATTTTTATATCACCTTCATTTCATCCCTTTCCCTCACTCCCAGAAATCCTTTGTAACAAAACTTGAGAGAGCAAGAGACACAATGACTCAAGCAGAGAAACAGAGTGAGAGACAGAGTGTCACTGAGCAAAAGACAGAGAGAGACAGACACAGCGAAGGAGAGGAAGTCAGGAGAGGAGGAGTGAGAGATAGGAAAAGGGGGTAGGGAGAGGCTAATTGTGAGCTCTTTGAGGGCAGTGACTATTTTTGCCTTTCTTTGTACACCAAATATTTAGCATGCTGTCTGGCATATAGCATGCACTTAATAAATGTTTACTGACTAATTGACAATTTGTTAAAGAGAAGTGCACAGGTGAGGGCTCATGAGAGCAGTAAGAACAAGGGGCATTAAGAAATACTTTATAAGCAAGGGAGCATCTGAGCTGTGCCTCGATGAAAGCTCATGTGCTACTCCCTCACAGGCCACTAAGTGTCACAGTGAATAGTGTTAGACTTGGAGTCAGAAAGGCCCAAGTTTGAATCCTTCCCCAGACACTCACTATCTGTATGATCCTGGGAAAATCATATAACCTCTCTTGCCTCAGTTTTCTCATCTGTAATATGGAAATAATAATAGCACCAACTCACAGGGCCAAAATGAGGATCAAATGAGATCTGTGTATATAAAATGCTTTGCAAACTTAAAAACATTATACAAATGCTAGTTCTTATTAATTCTAAGAGAATGGATTCCAAGAAAATGGAAGAGCATGGAAGACAGCTTATGTAAAGATCTTTACACAAAAATAGAATTCCAAGTTTAGGGAACAGCCAATAGATCAGTTTGGCTAGAACATAAAGTGTGTGAAACCGGGATTAAACATATTCTGGAGTCAGATTGCAAATGGATTTAAATGCCAAGCCAAAGTCATGGAACCAGGGCTGGAAAACACCTGCAAATATTCTGGGGCAGGAAGAATAACTTCCTCAGCACTGTAAACCAGAGGTCCTGTTCCTTTCTAATGCCATCAAGTCTTCTACTGACCCAAACCCCCTCCAAGGTGGTTGGGTTGCTATCAGGCCCCAGACAGAGAGAGAATTTGGCCTTTAGCCTATGTACGGTGTTTGGGGGGAAGGGACAAGCTACTACATTTGCATTTGAACTGGATCCACTGGGGCCAACATCTCCCTTTCCAAGCTTAACAGAATTTGGCCCTAGATACTATAATTCCTAGTTATGGCTCTGTCTTAGTCTGAGGAATTTGTATTTCATTCTAAGGCAATAGCAAAGCCATTAAAGTTTCTTAAGAAAGACAGTGGTGGAGTAAAGGCAGGGAGTCACCCGAGCTTTCTCCCAAACCCCTCCAAATACCTTTAAAAATTACTCTAAACAAATTCTAGAGCAGTATAACCCACAAAAACACAGGGTGAAACAAATTTCCAGCCCAAAACAACTTGGAAAGTTGGCAGGAAAGGTCTATTGCACCTGGGTGAGAGAGGAACATAGTCCCACACAGGCCATGCCAGAGAAGACCAGGCCCAGCAAACTAGGAGAAGGCCTTGGGGCAACTGAATCACTGGCAGCAGTGGTAGTTACCAGACCTCTCAGCCCACAGATGCCAAAAAGAAATTAGGAAGTCAGCAGGAAAGGTCTGTCATACTTGGGTGAGAGTGGACACAGTCCAGCCTAGGCTGCACCAATACAGCCCCAGCCCCAGAAAACCAGGAGCAGGCCTTCAGAGTGACTGAATCAGCAGCAGCCCTCAGGGTCACAGAGCTCTCAGTCCACAGATGGTAAGGGGGTCGAACTACTGGTCAAAAGGAGATTACAGGGGTCTTTCTACTAGCACTGAGGCAGGACTCTATTGCTTTGCCCATACTCAGATCTGGGTCACAGTCCTGGGTGGCAGTCCCAGGGCAAGGAGGAGTACTAGCATAGCAAAACTCATGGCCACAGTGAAGGGGGCACCCTCCTCACAGTTCCAGAGCAGAAAAGAGTGCTTTTGGTCACTCACAGACCAGAGCACAGGCCAGGAGAGTAGGAAACACCTCTCCTTAGACCATATCACTTTGAAAGAACTGAAAACTTACAGGTCTCTAGAAGTATCTCTGAAAACAGATGCACAAAACCCCTAAAGCTTGGGACAGTGTGCTTTCTATCCTGGAAGCAAAGCTCTACTTTAACAAAGATTTAAAAGTCAAGTAATAGGCTGGGAAAAAGAGCAAAAAATGGGAAAAAAAAACCCTCTCACTATTGAAAGTTACTATGGTGACAAGGAAGATCAAAACATACATTCAGAAGCAGACAACAAAGTCAAAGCTCTTACACCTAAAGCCTCCAAGAAAAATATGAATTGGTCTCAGGCCATGGAAGAGCTCAAATAGGATTTTGAAAATCAAGGATGAAGGGCAGCTAGGAGGCACAGTGGACAGAGTTCTGGCCTTGGAGTCAGGAGGATCTGAGTTCAAATATAGCCTCAGACACATGATACTCACTAGCTGTGTGACCCTGGGCAAGTCACTTAACCCCAATTGCCTCACCAAAAAGAAAAAAAAAATCAAGTATGAGAGGTAGAGGAAAAACTGGAAAGAGAAATGAGAGTGATACAAGAAATTCATGAAAAACAAGTCAACAGCTTGGTAAAGGACACCTAAAAAAAATACTGAAGAAAATAACACCTTAAAAAACAGATTAGGCCAAATGGTAAAAGATGTCCAAAAAGCCAATGGGGAGAAGAATGCCTTCAAAAGCAGAACTGGCCAAATGGAAAAGAAGGTCCAAAGCTCACTGAAGAAAATAATTCCTCAAAAATTAGAATGGAGCAAATGGAAGCTAATGACTTTATGAGAAATCAAGAAACAATCAAACAAAACCTTTTGGTTTCATTCTTTTGAATGAAAAAAATAACATGTAAAATATCTCATTGGAAAAACAACAGACCTGGAAAATAGATCCAGGAGAGATAATTTTAAAATTATTGGACTATCTGAAAGCCATAATCAAAAAAAAAAAAGAGCCTAGTCATCATCTTTCAAGAAATTATCAAAGAAAACTACCTTGATATTTTAGAACTAAAGGGTAAAATAGAAATTGAAAGAAACCACCCATCACCTCCTGAAAAATATCACAAAATGAAAACTCCCAATAATATTGTAGCCAAATTCAGGGTTCCCACGTCAAGGAGAAAATACTGCAAGCCGCCAGAAAGAAACAATTCAACTATTATGGAGCCACAGTCAGGATCACACAAGATTTAGCAGTCTCTACAGTAAAGGACTGGAGGGCTTGAAATATGATATTTTGGAGGGTGAGGGAGCTAGGATTACAACAAAGAATTACCTACCCAGCAAAACTGAGTATAATCCTTTGGGGGTGGGGGAAGGAGAGGAATGGACATTCGATGAGATAGAGGACTTTGAAGCATTCTTGATGAAAAGACCAAAGCTGAATAGAAAACTGACTTTCAAATACAAGACTCAAGAGAAGCATAAAAAGGTAAACAGGAAAGGGAAATCACAAGGGACTTAATAAGGTTAAACTGTTTACATTCCTACATGGAAAGATGATATTTGTAACTCATAAGACCTTCCTCATTATTAGGGTAATTAGGAGTATGTATAGACAAAGAGTGCAGGTGTGAGTTGAATATGAAGGGATGATATCTAAAAAATAAAATTAAGGGGTGAGAGAGGAATGTACTGGGAGAAACAGAAAGGGAGAGGTAGAATGGGGTAAATTATCTCACATAAAAGAGGAAAGAAAAAGTTTTTACAGTGGAGGGGAAGGGGGAGAAGTGAAGGGCTGTGAGTGAACCTTACTCTCATTAGAATTGTCTCAAAGAGGGAATAACATACACATTCAATTGGGTACAGAAATCTACCTTTCCCTACAGTAAAGTAGGAGGAGAAAGAGAAAAAAGAATGGGGGAGGGTTGATAGAAGGGAGGGCAGATTGGGGGAAGGGGTTGTCAGAAGCAAAATACTTTTGTGGAGGGACAAGCTGAAAGGGGTGAGTAGAATAAACGGGGAGCATGGAATAGGATGGAGGGAAATATAGTTAGCAATAGTAACTGTGAAAAAAATTTTGCAGCAAGTTTCTCTGATAAAGGCATCATTTCTCAAACACATAGAGAACTCAGTCAAATTTATAAAAAGAAAAGCCATTCTCCAATTGATAAATGATCAAAAGATATGATCAGTTTTCAGATGAAGTTATCTATAACCATGTGAAAAAATACTCTAACTCACTAATGATTGGAGAAATGCAAATTAAAACAATTCTGAGGTACTACCTCATACCTAATTGGCTAATAGGACAGAAAAGGTAAATGACAAATGCTGGAGGGGATACGGGAAACATGAGACATTAATGCGCTGTTGGTGAAGTTGTGGATTGATTCAACCATTCTGTAGAGCAGTTTGGAACTATGCTCAAAGTGCTATAAAACCATGCTTACTCTTTGACCTAGTGATACCACTACTAGGTCTGTATCCCAAAAGAGATTAAAAACAAAAAGGAAAAGGACCTAAATGCACAAAAATATTTACAGTAGCTCTCTTCTGGGGGATAAAGAATTAGAAATTGAGGGGATGCCAATCCTCTGGGGAATGATAAGTAAGTTGTGGTATGTGATTATGATGGAATACTATTGTACTATAAGAAATGATAAGTGAGATGCTCTCAGAAAAACCTGGAAAGACTTGCATGCACTGATGCTGAGTGAAGTGAGCAGAACCAGGAGAACACTGTACACAGTAACAGCCATGGTTGTGTGATGACTAACATTGATAGACTTAGCCCTTCTCAGCAATGCAAGGATCTAAGACATCTCCAAAAGATTCATGATGTAAAATGCTGTCCACATCCAGAGAAAGAACTATGGACTTTGAATGAAGATCAAAGCATACTATTGCTCTTTTTTGTTTGTTTTTTCTTTCTTGTGGTTTGTCTCTTTTGTTCTGATTCTTCTTACACAACATGACTAATGTGGAAATACGTTTAATATGATTGTACATATATAGCCTATATCAGATTACATGCCATCTTGTGGAGGGAGGGGGAATATCTGGAACTTAAAATCTAATAAAAGTGAATGGTGACAACTAAAAATTAATTAATTAACTGAAAAATAATAAAGTAGAGACAGCCATGAAAAAAACAACAAAGAAATAATGAACAAGATGCTCTTAGAAAAACTTGGAAAGACTTGCATGGGCTGATGCAAAGCAAAGTGTTCTGTGTACAAAGTAATAGCAATATTGTAAGATGATACACCGTGAATGACTTAGCTGTTCTCAGCAACATAATGATCCAAGACAACTCTGAAGGATCTATGATGAAAAAATGCTATCCATCCCCAGAGAAAGAATTGATGGTGTCTGAAGACAGACTGAAGCACACTTTTTTTTTACTTCTTTATTTTTCTTGAAGTTTTTTTTTTGTCTATGTTTTCTTTCACAACATGACTATTATGGACATATTTTGCATGACTACATATGTATAACCTATATTGAATTGCTTGCCTTATCAATGAAGGGGGAGGAAGGGAGAGACTTTGGAACTCAAAGTTTCATAAATAAATATTAAAAATTGTTTTACATGTAACTGGGGGAAAATAAGATAAAATACTAATAAGAATGGGAATGACATAGAAGACCCATGCTTTAGCAAGATTATTTTGGCAGCTGTGGGAAAGATGGATTTGAGAGGGAAAAATAGCAAATAAATGCCCAACACCTGGGAAATACCTAGAAAGAATGTGTTACTTAATATAACAGAGTACTGATAAGATAGCTAAAAATGCCAAATGTGAAGACCATATAGAAATATGGAAACATACTAATGAAATAACAATGTTGCAAGAGTAGAACTAAAAAATAGTAGTTACACATATTTTAAAGATCTGTAATTTCAACAGTGCAGGTATTCTACATGCTGATAAAAACCACAGGGCCTCCATGACTCAGGGGTGGGGCACCTGCAGCCTTGAGGTCACATGTGGCCCTCTAATCCTTAAGTGCAGCCCTTTGACTGAATTCAAACTTCACAGAACACATCCTTTTATTAAAGGGTTTTGTTTTTATTAAGGGGATTTGTTCTGTGAAGTTTGGATTCAGTCAAAGGGCCGCAATCGAGGACCAAGAGGGCCATATGTGGCCTCGAGGACGTAGGTTCCCCACTCCTGTTAATTTAGATGATAGCCATCATAAGTTGTCCCAGCCAAAAAATTCATCACCCTACATTCAACCTAGTGACTAGCCTCTTCAAACTGAGCAAAGCTCAGGGGTGTGTTGGATCAGTCAATCAATCAATGATGCAATAAAACATTTATTAAGTACTACTATATGCCAAGCACTGTGCTAAGCACTGGGGATACAAATACAAAAAAGGACAGCTTCTGTCCTCAAGGAGCTTACACTCTAAAGGGAGAGCAGATATCCACAAAGATTAAAAATCAAGACGATTTATAGTTTTGTTAGTCTTAAGAAAATGATGGAGAAGATGTTAATAATCTAGATTAAATTTAGAAGTATGTCATGGATACATTTTCACCCTGGATAGCCAGTTGTTAAATATCTGCTAGCCCAGCACTGCCTAAGCTGTTTATCAGACCAAAAAGTACACATTCCATTACTACATCCAGGCAGGACCCACTAGAGTTTTGCTTTGTTAGTATAGGCTTCAAGAATTCAAATGCTAATGAGGGAGGATGTGGGAGATGATAGATAGGGATGGATTTGACTAAAAAAAAAAGGAGGAAAAAGATAAAAAATAAAAGATCCAGTGAAATATTTTTAATGTACAAAAAAACAGAAGGCAACACAGGCAAACAGAAAAGCTCTGAAAGTTATGTATTGAATTTACTGTTTACTTTTAAAAGACAAGCAAGCTACATATAACAGATTGACAGTTTCATGTAAAATCCTTTTTCTGTTTTACAATGCATATGCAAATACTCATTTTATTTGGTGTTTGTTAATTTCAGATTTTTTGCAATATCTCATCTTGGTGTAGAATTTTGCCTATTGAACTTTAGAGGACATGTACAAACTAATTAATTACAATTATGTATATATGCATGTGTGTGTGTGTGTGTATACATATGATTGCATAATCATAAGGATTGAAAGAGGTTATGGTGTTAGAAGCTGCTGTTGTTCATACGTTTCAGTTCATTTTAATTGTGGAATTGATTAAATACAAAATGAAATTTGTCTTTAAACACTAATATAATTAGCATTAATATTATGCAATAGTAATAGAAACAGGATTTTCAGAACAAGAGAGATATTTGCCAGCTAGGTGGCAAAGTGGATAGAGCACTGGTCCTGGAATTAGGAAGACCTGAGTCCAAATCTGATCTCAGACACTTACTAGCTGTGTGACCATGAGTAAGTCACTTAACCGCTGTTTGCCTCAGTTTTCTCATCTGTAAAATGGGAATAAGAATAGCACCTATCTCCCAGGGTTGTTATAAGGATCAAATAAGATAATAATTGTTAAGTGCTTATCATGGTGCCTGGAACATAGCAAGTGCTATATAAATGTTAGTTATTATTGCTGCATTTTGTACTGATAGGCTGTATCTGGTATATTGTATTCAGTCCCAAGCATCAGATTTTGGGAAAACATTGACAAATTTATATTAATCCAAATGGGAGCAATCAGGACATGAAGGAACTAAAAGCCATGTTATCTGTTGAAGAAATAAGGGGTGTTTAACTTGGTGAAGAGAAGACTAGGGGAACATTATCACTATTTTCTAATATTTGAAGAGTCATCAAGTGGAAGAGGAATTTGATTGATTCTTTTTGGATCCAAAGGGCAGAACTAGGATCAAAGTAGGTAGTGATCAAGAAATTGATTTCCAGTCAAAATAATGAACTGCCTAACAATCAGAACTGTCAAAAATGGAATGGTTTCCTTGTGAGATATCAAATTAATCTTCATTAGGTGTCTGGAAGACATTCAGATCCAGCCACATCCAAGGGCCTAGAAGGCCACAGGTAGCCTCGATGGGGATCCTCACCCCTGATGGGGATACAAAAACTATAAAACAAATAAGGAGCTTACAATATAATAGGGGTCAAGGGGGGAAACCATATATATAAACAAGTGAGAAGGGGAAAAATGCAAGGGAGAGGTCTAGGTGAAATACTATGAAAATTCTGAGAATGGAAAAATCATTTTAAGTTAGGGTAGGAGGGAGTAAAAGGAGGTTTCATGGAGGAAGAGACACCAGAACTTTGAAAAAAAGGAAGGATTCATACATTCAATGTGATGCGATTAGATTTAAGGTCCCTCCAACTCTAATATTCTATTATGTTTGGCTAATATGGGAAAGGTTAGAGGACATAGAGCTAGAAGGGTTTTTCAAGACCATTGAGTTGAGGAGTTCTTAACTTGGGGCCTGTGAACTTCATTATTATTATTAATTATAACTATTTAATATAATTGGTTAACTTTATAACTCATTGTATATTATTTTATATATTTGAAAATATGATTCTGAGAAGGGATCCATAAGTTTTATCAGACTGCTAAAGGGGCCTAGACACAAAAAAGTCAAAAAGCCCTGCTCTAGTCCAATCTCCCATTTTACAAATGAGAAAACTAAGCCCAAGAAGGAGAAAGTGATTTGGTTGAAGTCACACAAAGAGTAAGTGGCAAGGCTATTCTTGAATCCCAGTCTTCTTATTCTGAGTTAATTTCTCTTTCTTTGTCATGTGATTCCTCAGTTACTAATGTATTTTCCCTTTAGACCTCACATGGAGGAGGTGAGGAGGGTAATGAAAGAGAAGGGGATAAGCATTTATGTGACATCTACTACGTGCCAAGCACTTTTACAAATATCATCTCATTTGATCCTCACAACAACCCTGGTAAGTGGGTGCTATTATTATCCCCATTTGACAGATGAGGAAACTGAGGTGAACAGAGGTAAAGTGATTTACCCAGGGTCACCCAGCTAATAAATATCTAAGGTTGGATTTTAACTTGAGTCTTCTTGACTCCAGCCCCAGTGTTCAATCCACTGTACCTTCTAGTGACCTCCAAGCAAATACATAGTATTTTGTCTTTCCATTCTAAGACACCTAATTTTTTTAATTTCTAAAAAATGTTTAAAATTTTTAAATTTAAAAAAGTTTCATTAATATTTTCTAATTATAGTACACTAGTACTTCCCAACTGGACACACACACACACACATACACCCATATCTTTTTACAAAGCAATCAACATGTTGCCCATGCCTGAAGTATATGCCTTGTCCAACACCTATGGTTCATCATCTAGAAGTAGGAGTCATGCACGCCACATTATCAGTTCTCTGAAGTCATGATTATGTGAGGCAGATGCTGTAATTATCTCCATTTTACAGTTTAATTTTACATTTTATAGAAATTGAGGCAATCAACATTTCTAAAATAGAGAATTAAGTCAAATTTATAAGAATAAAAGTCATTCCCCAATTGATAAATGGTCAAAGGATATGAACAGGTAGTTCTCAGATGAAGAAATTAAAGCCAGCTATAGTCATATGAAAAAATGCTCTAAATCACTATTGATTAGAGAAATGCAAATCAAAACAACTCTGAGATACCACATCACACCTATCAGATTGGCCAACATGACAAAACAGGAAAATGATAAATGTTGGAGAAGATGTGGGAAAATTGGAATACTAATGCATTGTTGGTGGAGTTGTGAAATGATTCAACCATTTTGGAGAACAATTTGGAACTATGCCCCAAAGGCTATAAAAATGTGCATAGCCTTTGACCCAGCAATAGCACTTGTAGGGCTATATCCCAAAGAGATCATACCAATGGGAAAAGGACCCACATGTACAAAAATATTTATAGCAGCTCTTTCTGTAGTGGCAAAGAATTTAATTGAGGAAATGCCCATCAATTGGGGAATGGCTGAGCAAGTCGTGGTATATAAATGTAATGGAATACTATTGTGGTATAAGAAATGATGAGCAGGCAGACTTCAGAAAAACCTGGAAAGACTTGCATGCACTGATGCTGAGTGAAGTGAGCAGAACAAGGACAGTGTTGTACACACTAACAGCCATGTTGTGCAATGACTAACATTGATAGACTTAGCCCTTCTCAGCAATGCAAGGATCTAAGATATCTCCAAAGGTTTCATGATGGATAATGCTATCCACATTCAAAGAAAGAAGTATGGAGTTCAAATACAGATCGAAGCATATTCTTTGCTATTTTTTTCTTCTGTTTTGTTTTGTTTTCTCTTTCTTGTGGTTCTTCCTGTTGGCTCTAATTCTTCCTTACAACATCATTAAGTGAAAATATGTTTAACAGGAATGCATATGTATAGCCTATATCAGATTTCATGCCATCTTGGGGAGGGAGGTGGGGAGGGAGGGAGAGAAAAATCTAAAACCCAAAAGCTTATGGAAGTGATTGCTGATAAATTAAAATAAATTTTAAAAAAAGAAATTGAGGCAATCAGAAGTTCCATGACTTGCCCAGGGGTTACACAGCTAGTAAGAGCCTTCAGGAAAAGTGGTATAGTCTAAGGCAATGATTCTAAACCTTTCACAGTATGAAGCTGTTGTTCAGTTATTTTTCAGTTGTATCCAACTGTTCATGAACCTATTGGGGGTTTTCTCGGCAAAAATGCTAGAGTGCTTTGCCATTTCCTTCTCCAGCACGTTTTACAGGTAACGAAACTAAGGCAAACAGGGTTAAGTGACTTGCCCAGGGTCACACAGCTAGTAAATGTCTGAGGACAGATTTGAACCAAGAAGAGTCATCTTTCTGACTCCAGGCCCAGCACTCTATCCACTGAACTCCTATTTAAAATCTAAAAAGTTCATAGTAGTCAGACTAAGATTAGTCATTGAGACTATATATGCTACTATGAATTCAGTGACTGTAGAATGAATTTGTATTTCTTAATCACAGCGTTGACATATACATTTTGTTTGGAATTAAATCATGCTCAAAATGACAAATGATTGGTGTCTACATGGAATCTCAGGCCCCTGCAATAATAACTCCACAATTCATAAATTGAGCCATGGTTCACAGGTTGAGATATGCTGGCCCAGGGAAAATCAGGTTTCAGTTAAAATAAGAAAATAGGATAAAAACTGAAGATTTAGGGAGATGTAATCACAATAAAAATTTACTCACTATGCAGAGTACAGTGTAAGGGGCTAATGATTCTTAGAATGAGGGAAGGCCTAGATAGAAATGAGAAAATCAGAAAAGAGGCAAGGCAAGAGACTTAGGGCAATAAGTGTAGGTAATAGAGATAAAGAAAGGTGGTTTGGGGAGGTCTGACTCAATTCAACGAGCATTTATTAAGGGCCTACTAAGGAATTCTACTACTCATGGGAATACAAGGATATAAAAGAAAAAAAATGGTCTCTGCCTTCAAGGAGTTTATATTCTACTAGGGGAGAAAACATGTACGCAATTAATAAATAAATATAATATACATGTATGTAATACATGCCCACATATATCTATATGTAATATATATGTAATACTATATATAGCATTGTGTATGTATGTATATATGTACATACTATGTGCATATTATATTGTATATGTATACATGTACATCCAAAGACGTGTGTGTTTGTGTGTGTGTCTGTGTGTCCGTGTGTCTGTGTGTCTAGCTAATTCCTTTCTTTGGCCCTCATTTTCATGCAAGCAACACTAAGATTCCAGAGCTCAGTTGCCTTCATGGGTTTAATTTTGCCCTTAATCAACATCTTTACTCCTCCCTTCTGGAAGAGATAGGATGTTCTTTTAAATGAGAAGGGAAGTTGTATGAGGCCCAGAACTCACCTCTCACTTGGCTCATTCCATGTCCAGGACAATTTGGAATCACTTATTTTTCTTTGCTTTGGGGAGAGATAACAATAATAAGTATCAAGAAAATCTTTTGTTTCACTTGAGCCCCCAACTTACAGAACCATCAAATAGAAAGAGAATCTATTTTTCTTTTTTCTCCCTCTGTCCCTGGCTGATCACAGCCTACCTCATTTACACTTAATCCTTTAGATGCACAATGAATGGTATCTTAAAGAAATCAGTTTCTTTAAAAAAAAAAAACAACCATATGCCAAGTACAATGCCAAGTACAGAAAGTGAACAAACCCTTAGAGAAATTAAGATATAGGGGATATACACATATATGTATGTATGTATGTATATATCCCCCAAATCATATACACATACACACATACATATGCATATATACACATATACACACACATACACACATATATGTATACACATACACACACACATATATTAGAGATATAGGCAAAGCGCTAGAGCCAAAGTGATATGAGATATAAGGAAGTAGGAATGTCACCAATTTCATTCTCAGCACTAAAGACAGTTAAAGTTAGTCTGCATCCACTCTTTATATCTTCCATATAGTTTAGTTACTATCTTCTGACAGAGAATGCTGAGCCTACAGTCAGGAAGACCTGAGCTCAAATCTGGGGCCCCACACTACATTGTGTGACTTGCAGCAAGTGATTTACCTGGTTGCTCCCTGCCTTAAGTTTCCTCAACTGTAAAAAAGGGATAATAACAGCACCTACTTTGCAGGGTTGTTGAGGGTCCAAGAAGGTAATATTTAGCACTTAGCATAGTGCCTGGAACAGAGTAGGCAATTAAAAATGCTTCTTCCCTTCCCTTACCTCCTTTTTCAATGTCATACTACCAGTTGGGGCAGCAGGAACAGCAGTGATGTTTGCAGCATTGGGTGGCCTCCTAGCATGGCTTGTCTCCCATCCTCTCCCTTTCTCTCCCAGCCACACTGTGGTTGAAGCTACTGAGGTATTAGATATGGCACTGGTGTTGAAGCTGCATGAGCACCAAGGCAGTGGCAAGGGCCAATACAGTCCTCTTGCCTCATGTATTGTTCTGGCTGCAATCCCTTTCTTTTTTATGGAAGCAACACACCCCTGACCCTAGATCTCCCGACTCCATTCCCTTACATGTCCATCTCTTGCCTCTCATGAGATTTCAATCCTTACTTCCCCCACAGTCCTGAGAGAGGACTATCTGATCTGTCATGACCTAGTGGCCTCCACAGGCTCAGCAGGCAAGCACTGAGAAATTTCTGTCTTCCAGCAGACACTGATCTCCAAAGACCTGCTACGGATACAAGGTTTTACATACAAAGTGGTGAGGAAGTAGCCGTGTGACAACAGGTAGCAAGAGGAAAAGTCACAAAGGGGGTACTATATGAATTGATATTTGAAGGGTACTAGGAGTTTCAGGAGGTAGAGGATGAGGAAGGGGAGCATCTTAAAGGAAAGAGCTTATGCAAAGGTGAAGAAGAAAGGGATGGATACATCCTTACATACAGGAAAAAGCAACAAGTTATCTTGGTTAGAACCTATAGTGTTTGAGGAGGAATAATATAAAATAAGTTTGGAAAGGTAGGCTGGCACTTGACTGTTAAGTATCTTTAAATACCAAATAAAGGAATTTGTATTTATCCTAGAGAGGTTAGCACTTGGCTTGCTAGATTATATTAGAAACAGAGTAGTCAAGAATGAGAATCTGATGTGAAGAAAAAGAGAATTGAGCTCAGTTTTTAACAGGTTGAGTTTGAGATAGTGACAGGATATGCCATGGAAATGTACAGCAGGTCTCTTTAATACTATAAGTTGCAAGACAATGGCCAATTGGCAAAGGGAGTGCTGATGAACTCACAAGAGAAAGAAACAGAGGGGATTCAGGAAGATCCATTTGTCAGTTGGAAATAAGATGTGCAGGTCAGGGCTAGATTTTGAATTCATAAAGAGAGGAGAGAACAGAAGAGCTCCATAGGGAAGTTTATAAAGGGAAACATAAGAAAACACTAAGGTTTAAGGAACTTAGACTGGAAAAAGAAAGAGAAGCTAATGGAAAGGCAGTGTGGTACAGTGAAAAGCATACTGAATTTGGAGGCAGGAGACCCAACTTGAAATCCAAGCTCTGTCACCTACTAGCTATGTAACCTTGGGTAATCTCTCTGAGACTCAGTTTCCTCATTGTGAAATAAAAGAGATAAACAAGGTGGCCTGTAAGGTCCCTTTCGAGCTCCACATTTATGATCCTACGATCCTTGACAGTATAGCACAGTGAAAAGACTGAAAATCAGGTCTCCTGATAAGGTTCCCTAATCTCCAATTTCCAATCCAGTCTTCTTTTTACCATGCCATAAATAACGAGAAGGCAAGGGATGGAGTGTCATGTATGAGAAACAGCAAGAATGCCAATTTGGCTGGATCACAGTGTTCATGGAAGGAAGTAATGTGCAAGGTTGGAAAGGTGGTTTAGATCCAGGTGTGGACAGGTTTTAAATGTCAAGAAGAGGGATTTATATTTTATTCTCCAGGTAATAGGGAGCCAATGGTGTTTACTGAGCAGGGGGAGAAATGACATGGTTAGATTTGCACTTTAGAAAAACCTCTTTGGCTGCTTTGTGAAGAATAGATTGGAGTGGGAAGTCACACAGCTGCTAATTCATTTGGGAAAGTATTATCATCGTCTAGGCAGGAAGAAATGGGGGAATAAAGTAGGGTGGTATTGAGTGAAGATATCAGAATTATATTAGAAATGGTATGGAGATACAAAACAAAGATTTGACAATTGAGTAATATGTAGCATGAAGGTGAGGAGTTAAGGACAACACCAAGGTTGTGGAAGGATGATGATGCCCTTGACAGAAATAAGGAAATTTAGAGGATGGGTGGGTTTGGGTGGAAGAATAGTGAGTTCAGTTTTATACCTGTTGAATAATGTATACATAATTGTTAGCCAATAAATCCTTGCTGAACTCATGAATACATCACCATTTCATTTCCTTGAAGTTAATACAGTACCTTCTATTCCCTTATTTAGGCAGTAGAACACTAGGTGATAGCATGACAAGTCTGACTGCCATTAACTATAAAAGCACTAAGGAGACTTAGAGATGATCTGATCTATTCTCCCTCCCACTCCCATACAAATAACCATTTAAAGAACCTGAGAGGGACAGCTAGATGGCGCAGTACATAGAGCTCCCCTTGGAGTCAGGAGGACCCAAGTTCAAATCCAGTCTCAGACACATGACACTTACTAGCTGTGTGACCCTGGGCAAGTCACTTAACCCCTATTGCCTCACCAAAAAAAAAAAAAAAAAGAACCTGAGGGCCCTACTAACCATTTTACAAATTTATCCACCTGACCCCCTCACAAAGTGCTAATACATGGCCCTCTGACCTTACCTCAATTTAGGGGATCCAGTTCATCAAATTGAATGCAAAAAAAAGGTACTCCACAAATGCCTCCTGTCAGCCACTCCTTTTTCCTTAGATCATCCCCAAACCCTATTTATCTATTGCAGGCTTGTCACTCGAGCTCTTTGAAATAGCTCAGTGAGCAGTGCAATTCAGTTCAATAGTTCTCTCAAATATATATATTTCAGGGCATAGGATCAGAGATTTAGATCTGGAAAGAGCCTAGAGGTCATTTAGTGCAATTCCCTTATTTTATAAATAAAGAGTGAGACCTACTTGATAGAGTTCTGAACAGAGATTCAGGCAGGCCTCAGGCTTATTAGCTGCAAGACCTTAAGCAAGTCAATTAATCTCTTTCAGCCTCAGCAACTATATCTAGAAAATGGAGATAATAATAACACCTAGCTCTCAGGGTTATGGTAAGGATTGAATAAAATGTGTCAAGTACTATGCATGTCTAAATGAACTATATGTATTAGCTATAAATAATAGTTAACATTTATATAGTGTTTATATGTGCCAGCCACTATACTAAATGCTTTACAACTATTATCTCATTTGATTCTCTCCACAACCATGGGAGGGAGGTACTATTATTATCCCCATTTTACAGATGAGGACTGAGGTAAACCAAGGTATAGTGACTTGCCCAGAGGTCACCCAACTAGCCAGATTTAAACTCAAGTCTTTCTGACTCTAGGCCTAGTGTTCTATCCACTGTGCCACCCAGCTGGGTGATGATGATGATGATGATGATGATGAAGAAGAAGAAAATTATGATGATGAAGAAGCTGAGGCCAAGTGAGGTGAATCGATTTTCCTAAGGTTATAAAGTGGCAGAACTATTATTTGAATCTAGTTTCAATGATTTCAAATCTAGCGGTACTTTCCTGGCACCTACCTGGTTGTTCTAAAGAGAAAGCTAGGAAAAGCAACTAGAAAGGATAGAATGACTGCTTTCCTCCCCTATGCCCAGGGTAATTTTTTTCCAACCTAAGAGTAGAATGATTAAAGGCAAGTGGACAAAAATTATCAAGTAGGCAAAATCTGTCCTCAGAACCTTTACCTTCCCTTTTTGTGCCCTTGAGTTCATTCCCTAAATGTTAAAGGTTATATACTATTACAAAGGACTGCTAATTCTTAGTGTGTTCTTTCTCATAGCGGTCTTCATTTTTGATCAGAGATAAAGCCTTAAATAAAAGAAAAGACTTGAATTTCAGGTATCAACAGGAAGGAAATGTCATTTTTTTATGTAAAATGCCTTCTCTAGTTCTCTTGAAATCATATCAGGGTCTAAGTATATGGGGCTGGAGGTGCTCCAGATAGGGAACAGTGTACCTTCTGCTCCAAGTTGCAAAAGAGCCAGTTTCACCTTCAAGGATATCTTCAGATGATAAAAAAAAAAAAAAGCTCTGCCTCAAAGTAGAAGTTGTCTGGATCCCCCACCCCAGGCTGGGATAATTTAGGGGTTTAACAACTGACATTGAATGTCTTGAGCTCCTAGGAAAGCCCTGAATTTTGTATAATTAACTAGTGTAACCAATACTGGGTTGTTTCTTTTCTGGCTATTTCTCTGTATTTCTGGCATAACGATAGTGAGATGCTTACACTCCTTCCAATGCTAAAATGTGGAAGAATTGACTAAAGGGCCTTTCTCTCTACTACTGTTCTGTCACTGTTTGTACTTTATTTTTTACATTTCCCAGCCTTGAATACGGTTCTTGGAGCCATCAAACTACTGATGTAAAAATTACATTAATATTGATTAACAAATGATCAAGGAAATGAACATTAAGTTGAAGCCTGTGTTCTTTGATGTATATGTGAGACTGGCTAGGATTCTACAGAGTCAGATGAAATTTGTCATCTAGAAGCAAGAGGAGTCCTTTGAAAAGAAATTTGCCCACATATATAAATTGTCCATCTTCCCCGTCTCTTGACTCCTCCAAATACTGCTGTTCCCGTGAGACAGCTTTTGAATATTATTAAAACAATTCCAAGACCATTTAACTGAATACTTTTTTTGAAATTAGAAACCTCCTGATTCTCCACCTACCTCTTTGGCTCGACTTAGTTGAGATTCTTCTATTCTACATATCACTGTGTTCACTGAGTCAGGTATTTGAAGAGTATGAGGTATTATTTCTGTAGATTTCTCAGATTCTAGGTCAGATTCTGAACTTGCTTTTGTGCTATGAATTTTGATATACATGTTTGATATTTGGGAGATTCTTTCCTCTTTTCTTAAAGAATACAGGCAAATACCAATGGAAAGAACTGCTAGGCAGCAAGCAAAGGTCTGTTCTGCTCCCAGAGGCTGTCTACGGACGACAAGATTGGTTGCTAACTATAGAATTTCATTCCAAATGACGTCAGAATGAATCTTCTGTGGCACTGTCACTGACTCAACGAGTGTTCAATGAGTGCTTACTAGAAGTAGGGAATAGTGCTAGGCATTTCATGTGTGGTATGCTGGAGGGGATACAGAACACCTCAGCCACAACATATGCTCATTCAGACCAGTTTTTAAAAAATCATAGAATGTCAGAGCTGGAAGCGATGTTATTGACTCCCTTATTTTAGGGATGAAGTGATTTGCCTAAGATCTCCTGGCTATTACATGGCAGAACCAGGACTCAAATACAGATGTTAAGTGTCTTGTCCATAACTTCCCAGGCAAAGCTATTTGCCATGTGAGAAACGTAAGGAGTAAATGAGAGGTGTCCATAGCTGAAGCCCATTCAGGGAAACAAAGAGGCTATCATGTGCCAGCATTTAAAACAATGCTGGCTCACAAGTCAAATAACATACAAACATTTTGTATGACCTCAAACCCTTTTTGGACACACTTTTTTCTTGATCTCTTCCCCAAATATGGACTACATTTCTTCTTGGCCTCTCAAATCCTATCACTTCCATATTGTCAACCTGTTATGCATTCTAGATGTATCTTCTGTTTTGAGCATCTATGTACTTTCTCTCTTTTTTTAGAGACTTGTTCTACCCAACTAGACCTGAAATTCAGGAGCTACTCACAGAGCTAATCCCACTAGCGATCAGTATAGGAGCTTTGTTTGGCATCCTCTGTTTCCAACCTGGGCTGATTACTCCCTGTTCCCAAAGGCTTACCATATCGATGCCAAACTTATTATGGACACCTGATTGGCATAGCCCACTGCAATTCAGAATTCCTAAACTCAAGAAATCTACAAGTTTCAGCCTCTCCAGCAGCTGGGATTACAAGTGTATATGCCTCCATGCCCTGCCCCCTGCATACTTTCATATTTCATGAGACAGAGGGTGCTAGGAATCATGGTTTTTACACCTGTAACAAGTAGATGGTAGGAGAAGGTGGGAGCTCTAACCAGTACCTAGTTCAATCCAACAGCCAGAAGCTTGAGCATATGTTAGCACTCAAGTGCTCAGATCTACTTGTCATGAAGGGTGTTGGCACTGAAAGATGCTCTGGGTATCTGCCAAGTTTTCTGAACCTCTCTCAGGCTTGAGGTCGCACCTTGAGGAGTCACTACCAAGGTGAAAAGGTAAATATCTACCACTTTAACCTAATAAGACATTTCAATTCAACACTATTCTTTGTTTTTAATCCCTTGTACCCTTATCTATTGCTACTCTTCTCTTGTCAGACCTCAGCACTGCTCACAAATCACAGAACTGAACTAGAGGAAGTTTCATTATGACTCAGTGAGAAAGTGAGAGGTGTTCATGCTTTATTAAGGAATACCTTGTTAATATATTAATACTTCATCATCTATGATTATATCCTATGATTATATTAACATAATGGAAGGGGGAAAGGAAGAGAAAAAATCCTTTCTTACAAATGTATAGTAACCTATTCATAAGTTTTATTCATATACTACCATAATCATAATTATGTATATTACAAAACCACATAAAAGAGATCTTTAAAAGGATGAAATATCATAACACAATCATTGACAAAGCCAAGAACTCCAACTACTAAAGTTAGGATTCACTATTCAACAATGTTCAACACTGTTCAAACAGAAAACAGCTGGGAAAGCTGGAAAGCAGTTTGAAAGAAATTAGGTATATACCAATATCTCACACTATCGATCAGGGTAAGCTCCAAATGACCTAAATATGAAAGTCATGATAAATAAGGGGATCAGGGATTATAACCATAGAAGAGTTCTTAAACAAATAACATAGAGAATATCCCAGGAGTTAAAAAATGGATCATAGATTTAGAACTGAAAAGAGATCTTGAAGTTGAATTCCTCTTTTTCACAGATAAGAAAACTGAAGCCCTAAGTTAAAGTTTGCCCATGATCACATAGCTAGTTGGTGTTTAAAGTAGGAATTAAATCCAGATCTTCAGTTCAGTACTTGATCTATTTTGATTACATAAAACTGAAAAGTTTTTGCACAAAATCAATATAGTTAGAATTATAAAGGAAACAGTAAATTAGGGAGAAATGTTTACAATAAATTTCTCTGATAGAACTCTGATCTCCAAGATATATAAAAATTGATTAGATAAAAACAAAAGCCATTCTCCAATAGATCAAAGAGCATGACTAAACAATTCTCAAAAGAAGAAAGATATCTACCATAACCTAAGGAAAAAAAAGCTCCAAATCATTAACAAGAGAAGTGCAAATTTTTAAAAGCTCTGAGATTTCACATTAAACTTATTGGCAAAGACGACAAAAAAGAAAAATGACGATTGTTGGAGGGCCTGAGGAAGGGCAGCCATGCTAATACATTGTTGTCAGAGCTGCGAATTGATCCAGACATTCTAGAAAACAATTGGAAGTACGCCCCCAAAAGCCACTAATTGTGCATACCCCTTGACTCAGTGATACATTTACTAAACACATCCCAGAAATATCAAAGAAGTACAAAAATATTTATGGCAGCACTTTGTGTTGTAGCAAAAACTAGAAACAAAATGGATGTCTTTCAATTGGGGAATGGGTCAGCAAATTATAGCATGTTGATAGAACGAAATATTATTATGCTATAAGAAATGACTAAAGGTAAAGATTTAGAGAAACCTGGAAAGACAGGTAAGGACTGAGGCATAGTTAAGTTGACAAAACCAGAACTATTTAAATAGTGAAAACAACGCTGAGAAAAGAAAAGAAAAAAAAAGTTCTCATTACAAACAAGCTTAGTCCAGCAAAAAGAATTCCCACACTGACCATATATTTTTTCTCCACTGCCTTATCTTTTTCTGCATTTTAAGATCACCACCTCTCTGGCAAGAGGAGAGTGGCATGCTTCATCTGTGGTCTTCGGAACTCATAGTTTATCACTGCATTAATCAGAATTCTAAAGTCTTTCACAATTGTTTTTCTTCATTATATTATTTCATTTTATACTAGTTATATTATACTAGTTCTACTCACTTCGCTCTCTATCAGCCACTGAAGCAATTTAAAAAATTTTTTGTATATTTGTTTATTTAGTTTTAGTTTTTAACATTCATTTCCATAAGCTTTTGAGTTTTAAATTTTCTCCCCCTCCTTTTTTCCCCTCTCCCCTTCCCAAGACAGCGTGCAATCTGATATAGACTCTACATATACATTCATATTAAACATATTTTCACGTTAGTCATGCTATAAAGAAGAATTAGAATCAATGGGAGGAACCACGAGAAAGAAGAAACAAAAAAAACCAGAGCAAATAGTATGTGAAACATTTTTTAAATGCCCAGAAGAGAACAGTAAAGAAGTTCAGAAGGAAATACAGACAAGTAATACAGCTTTGAAACTAACATGTTACTGGCTAATATGGGAATGTTTTGTATTATTTAACATGTATAATTGATATAATATTGCTGGCCTTCTCAGTGGGTGGAAGGAGTGAGAGAACATGGAACTCAACATTTTTTTATATTAAAGTGAATAAATATATATTTTAAAAACAAACATTATATTTACTAAATATTTTTTAAATAATCAAGCTATATGTAATAAATACTTGCAGTTTCATGTGAAGTTGTCCCTTCCTATTCTACTTTGTATGTGGAAACATTCATTTTGTGTGTTTGTTGACTTTCAAAACATTAATTTTTTTAAAATGGCACTTAAGCTGAGACTTTAAGTAAACCAGGGATTCTAGAAGCAGAAATGTTTCTCTGAATTCTTATGTTTGCACTTCAGAGTTCGTATATGGCTCTGGTCTTTTTATCAGAAATGTTTGAAAGACCTCTGTTTCATATAAGTTCCACTTTTCCCCTGTGATATTATATACAGTTTTGCTGAGTAAGTTATTCTTGCAAGCCTATATTCTTTGCCTGCTATAATATTACATTCCAAGCTCTCCAGGTCTTTAGACTATAAGGAGGGGAAAGTTCACTGTATTTCTTCCTGCTACTCTGCCATCTTAGTTCTTCTTCCTCTCCCACAGACATGGAATTGGGAGATAGAACACCATCTGTGAGGAACCATAAGAAAGCCAGTTTGCCTGAGCAATAGCATGCATGAGTAATAATAATAATAATAAGTAACAAATATGGAAAGGTAAGTGAAAACAGGTTATGGATGACTTTAAATGCCAAACAATGGAGTTTATGCATAATCACACAGATAATAAATAGCCACTGGAGTTACTAAGTAGGATATGACATTATTGGACCTGAACTTTGGATAAAACACTTTATCAGCTATGTAGAGAATGGATTAGAAGAGGAATAGACTTAAGGCCGAGAGACAAGTTAGGAGACTTCTGCAATAGTCCTGGAAGGAAGTAAGTGATAAAGGCCTAAATTAGGGTAATATTCATGTGATTGTAGAAAAGGGAACAGATACAAGAAATGCTGTGGAGGTAGAAATGGCAACATTCAACAACTGATTAGATGTGGGAAACCGAGAAGTCAGAGAGTGATATTGAGATTGTAAATCTGGATGTCTAGAAGCATCTGGTGCCCATAAAAAGGATAGAGAAGTTTGGAGGAAGGGTGGATTTGGCAGGGAAAAGAGAATGAGATGCCTATGGGACATCCAGGACAAAATGTCCCACAGGCAGTTTGTGATGCATGAATGAAGATCAAAAGAAAGACTAGAACTGGATATCTGAGAGTCTTGGGCTTAGAAATAATGATTAAATCTATGGGAGTTCATAAAGTAAACAAGAAAAAAAGGACAGAGAGAAGAAAGAAGTCCCCAGATTGAGCTTTGGGGTATACCTATTGTTAGGGGGCATATGGATAATGAAAAGGAGCAGTCAAACTGGTAAGAGGAGAACTCAAAAAGTGCACAGTCACAAAAACCCAGAGAAAAGAGAGTATCTTGCTGGAGAGAGTAGTCAACAAAGTCAAATGTTGAAGAAAGTCAAGGAATATGAGGATTAAAAAATGCCACCAGATTTAACTATAAAGATATCGTTAGTAATTTTGGAGAGAGAAGTTTGGTTAGGTGATGTAGCCAGAGGCTATATTGTGAAAAGTTGAAAAGCTAATGAAAGGAAAGGGAGTGGAGGCAATAAATATGGACAACTTCATCTAGGAATCTGGCTAGAAAAGGAGGAAGAGACTTTGGATAGTGGCTTGTGGAGATGGTAAAGTTTAGAGAGGGTTTGTTTGTTTTTTAAAGATAGAAATTTGAGAATGTAGGCAACAGGAAGAGAACCAATAAAGAAGCAGAGACAGAAGATAAGAGTGAGAGAGGATGATTATGGAGATAATTTGCTAGAGAAGATAGGAGAGGATGGAATCAAGGGTACATGTCAAAAGGTTGGCAGAGAAGAGTTACCTCTTTCTCAGAACGTGAATAAATGAGGAGATAGTGGAGATGATGTCAAGGGTTTATGAGATGTAGGAAAAGGGAGAAGACGGAGCTCACAACAAATAAATGGTCTGTATATCCTCAGTAAAGTACAATGCAAGATCCTGATCTGTGAAAGTGAGGACAGGGCATACATAATATGAGAAGCTAGAGGAGACAATTTGAAACTGTCTTTGGGAAGTTGAATAGAAAATCCATTAGGAGGAGTAAAAGGATTCCTTTGCTGCAAGCCTCCCAGGATCCATTTGATATTAGAGAACATAAATCTGTATCCACGCACCATTTTCATGATTTTCCCCAATTCTGTTAAGCAGCATGGAATTAAGAGCAGAGGAAGCTGATGGTAGAAGTCATCCAGGGCTGAGAGTAGCCAAAAATATGATGTTGAACTAGTTAACTGAAGGGTTAAGACTGAGAAGGGAAAACAGTGAAGTCAGAGAAGAGTTGATAGCCTGGCAAAATACTGAAGGGCAGAGAGATTCTAAGTCATGTGGAAGACAAAGAAAATGTATAAGACAAACAAAGTGCCATTGGGCCAATATGTTAGTAAAAAATTACAGACTATAGTCTGGGGCAAATGTGATCCTTTCTTGTTTCAACTAGAGTAACTTTGTAATGAAAAGTGGTAAAATTAGTGTCTCTTCCTGAAAGCAAGTTTGACTATTCCTTGAACCTATTTTGTTGTAAATGCATATCCCACACTTGTTGTATAGTTTGTTTATCTCACTGAATAGAAACAGCAGTTTTTCTAGTCTTAGTGGAATCTTCTCCTATGAGGGTATCTTCCCCAACTGGGCAGTATCTCATAACGAACTTTGAAAGATTTACCTGACAACCAGAGTTTAGTCTCAGGCCACAATTTAGAGACCCTATGTCTAAGATCTAGTGTCTCTGTACTCACAGGATGGCCTCACCATCAGGTAAGGAGACACATTTTGGCCTCTTAGAAAATGTCGACTTAAGCTATAGGATACTTGTTTTAAGGATTTGGTTTTTCAGATACTTGTTTAAGGATTGGTTTCAGCATGTTTTGACTCCCTGGGGTCTGGCTAGTTTTGAGACAGACTCCCGGTCTGATAGAAATTAGGTATGACATAGTTAATTTGGCATATTCTGTCTGGCTCATGGAATTAAAGGGGCTGAGTACAAATGAATCATGGATACCATTGTAAAAGTGTGGTACATGAAACAAATATGGTGCTGATACCAAATTCAGGAATAGCAAAAAAGAGAGAGAGAAAGAAAAAAGTAATTTATATACCAATTTCACTAATGAATATTGATGTAACAATTTAAAAGAAAACACTAGCAAGGAGATTACAGCGATATATAACACAGATCATACACTATAGCCAAGTGGGATTTATACTAGGAATTCAGGCTAGTTCAATATTATGAAAACTATCAGCATAAATTGACCACATCAATAACAAAAACAACAAAAAACATGATTATCTCAACAGATGCAGAAAAAAGCTTTTGAAAAAATTCAACACCAATTCCTATTCAAAACATAAAAGAGCATAGAAATGAATGGAGCTTTCCTTATAATGATAAGTAGTTTTGGGGTGCAGATTCAGGAGGCAGTGGTTAAAAGTAAATTAGACATTTCAGGAAATTAGACAATTTAAGAAAATAGACATTAGGGTAAAAGGAGAGAGAGAGAGGACAAACAGGAAAAAAAGAGAAATAAAGAACTAGAAATTATAATTTTATGAATGGGATGAAATCACCCAGAAATGGAAATGGAAAGCAAACTGGATTAAAAACCAGAGTCCAACAATCTGTTATTTACAAGAAACACATTAAAAATGAGAGAGACACACAGGGTAAAAATGAAAGGCTGGAGTAGAATTTATTATGCTTCAGCTGAAGCAAAATGAAAGTAGAAGTAGCAATCATGATCTCAGACTTGAAAGCTAAAATAGATTTTATTAAAAGAGATAAAACAGAGAAACTACATTATGATAAAAGAAAAGGTACTATAGATAATGAAGTAATATCAATACTGAACCTATCTGCACCAAATACTATAGCATCCCAATTTTTAACAGAAAAGCTAAATGAATTACAGGTGGAAATAGATGGCAAAACTAGAAAAGTAGGGGGCTTCAACTTTTCCCTTTCAGAACTATATTAAATAAATTTAAAAGTCAAGGAGATATCTTAGATAAGCTAGATATGATAGATACTTAGAGAGAACTGAATGGAAATAGAAAGGAATATACCTTTTTCTCAGCAGTACATGGTACCTTTATGAAAAATGACCATATATTAGGGCAAAAAATATATATATAATTAAGTTCAGAAAAACAGAAATATTAAATGTATCTTTTCCAGATCACAGCACAATAAAAATTATATTTGATAAGGAACCATGGAAACATATGAAAAATTAATTGAAGACCAAACAACCTAATCTTAAAGAATGAGTGGGTTAAATAACAATCACAGAAACAATAATCTCATTAAGGAGAATGACAATACTACACAACATACAAAAACCTATGGGATGCAGCAAAAGCTGTAATCAGAAGAGAATTTATATCTCTAAATGCTTATATCAATAAAAAAGAGAAAGAGCAGACCAATGAATTAGGTATGTAATTTAAAAATTGAGAAAAAGAACAAATTAAAAATCCTGAATTAGAAATCCTAAAAATTAAAGGTGAGATTAATAAAATTAATTGTAAGAAAACAATAGAACTAATAAATAAAACCAGGGGTTAGTTCTACAGAAAAACCAATAAAACAGATAAACCATTGGTTAATATGATTCAAAATAGAGAGGGAAGAAAACCAAATCATTAGTATCAAAAATGAAAAGGGTGAATATACTACTAATGAAGATTAAATCAATGCAATTATGAGGAGTTATTTTGTCCAATTATATGCTGATAAATTTAACAATTTAAATGAAATGGAAGAATACTCACAAAAGTATAAACTGTCTAGATTAACTGAAGAGGAAATAGGATTCCTAAACAAACCTGTTTTAGAAAAAGGAATTGAACAATCTATAAGTGAGCTTCCTAAGAAAAAAGCATGAGGACCAGATAGATTTACAAGTAGATCCTACCAAATATTTAAAGGTCAATTGATTCCAATATTAAATAAGTCATTTGTAATAATAGGCAAAGAAGGAGTCCTACCAATCTCCTCTTATGAAACAAATATGGTACTGATACCCAAACCAGGAAGAACAAAAACCGAGAAAGAAAATTATAGACCAATTTCATTAATGAATATGGATACAAAATCCTAAATAAAATGCTATCTAGGAGACTATAACAATATATTACAAAGATAATGCATTGTAACTAAGTGGAATTTATACCAGGAATGCAGGGATGGTTTAATATGAGGAAAACTATTAACATAATTGATTATACTAATAACAAAAGAAACAAAAATTACATGATTATATCAATAGGTGCAGAAAAGGCTTTGATAAAATATAACACTCATCCTTGTTAAAAAAAAACTTATGAAAACATAGGTATAAATGGATTTTTTCCTTAAAATGATAAGAAGTATCTACCTACAACCATCAGCAAGCATTATTAGTAATGATAAGCTAGAAGACTTCCTAATAAGAACAGGAGTGAAACAAGGATGCCCATTATCACCAATATTATTCAATACTGTACTAGGAATGCTAGCAATAAGAAAAAGAAATTGGAGGAATCAGAATGAGTAATGAGATAATAAAACTATCTCTTTTTGCAAATAATATGATGATGTACTTGGAAAAATCCTAGAGATTCAACTAAAAAGCTAACTGGAACAATAATTTTAGCAACGTAGCAGGATATAAAATAAATCCACATAAATTATCAGCATTTCTACATGTCACCAACAAACCTTGCAAAAAGAGATAGTAGGAGATACTTCATTTAAAACAACTATAAGCAATATAAAATACCTGTGAGTATACCAGCCAAGACAAACCCAGGAACCATGTGAACATAATTACAAAACACTTTTTAATATAAAAAAGGTAAGATTTAAATAATTGGAGAAACATTAATTGTGCGTGGGTAGGTAGACCCAATATAATAAAAATGACAATTCTACCTAATCTACTTATTCAATACCATTCCAATTACCTTACAAAAAAAGTTAGAAAAAAATAATAAAATTCATTTGGAAGAACAAAAGGTCAAGAACATCAAAGGAACTGATTTTTAAAAATGTAAAGGAAGGAGGTTTAACAGTACCAAATCTTAAACTATATTATAAACAGGATTATCAAAACTATATGGTACTGGCTAAGAAATAGAGTAGTGGATCAGTGGAACAAGGTAGATATACAATACACAGTAGTAAATGATTATAGTAATCTTGTGTTTTATAAATGTAAAGATTTGAGCTTTTGGGTTAAGAATTTGTTATTTGGTAAAAAATTGTTGGGAAAACTGGAAAGCAGTATCGCACAAATTGGGTATGGACTAATATCGTACAACATTTACCAAGATAAGGTCAAAATAGAAACATGACCTGAATATAAAGGGAGAGATCAAAAGAAAATCTAAAGAACGTGGAACATATTATCTATCAGACTTATAGACAGGAGAAGAATTTATGAGTAACAAAAGATAGAAAGCATTGTGAAATGGAAAATGGTTATATTAATGATTATATTAAGTTAAAAAGGTTTTGTAGAAATAAAGCCAATGCAACCAAGAATAGAGAAGGAAAGCAGAAAGTGGGGAAATTTTTTTATACAAAGGTTCTCAGATAAAGGTTCCATATGTCAAATGTATAGAGAACTTTGTCAAATTAATAAGAATATGAGTCATTTCCAAATTGACGATCAAAGGACATGAACAGGCAGTTTTTCAATGAAGAAATCAAAACTATATATAGTCATATGAAAAAATGCTCTAAATCATTATTGATTAGAGAAATGCAAATTAAGACAACTTTGAGATATCACATACTTAACAGACTGACTAAAATGATAGAAGGGGAAAGTGCCAAATGTTGGGGAGAATGTGGAAAATTGGGACACTAATATATTGTTGGTGGAACTGTGAAGTGATCCAACTATTTTGCAAAGCAATCTGCCCAAAGAGTTATAAAACTTTGACCCAGCAATACCACTATTAGATCTATTTCCCAATGTGATTAGGGAAAAGAGAAAAGATATTAAAATATTTATAGAAGCTGTCTGTGATGGCAAAGAACTGGAAATTAAAGGGATGCCTATCAGTTGGGGAATTGCTAAACAAGTTGGGGCATATGATTGTGATGGAATATTACTGTACTATAAGAAATGATGAGCTGGTTGATTTTAGGAAAACATGGAAACACTGGCAGGAAAAAATGAAGAGTGAAATAAGCAGAACCAAGAGAACATTGTACATAATAATGGCAATACTAAGAACAACTGTGAACAACTAGTCATTTTGTGTATTATAAATACTCAAATCAACCACAAAGGACCTACAAATATGCTATCTACCTCCAGTGAAAGAACTGATAAAGGGATGTATATCATGGTTTTACACACACACACACACACACACACACACACACACACACCCCACCAATATAGATACAGATATAGATAGATATAGATATAAGGCGCACAGCGGACAACAAAAGAAAACTCAGAAAGAAACAGAGAAAAGCCGAGTAGCTTTGAAAACAATGTGTAATACTTATCATATAGTTTTCAAAAAAAGTAAACAGTGTGAAATGGAAATTCATGGTTTCATATTCAATTCTCTTTTGTGTTGTACTGTGTATGTGGTAATACTTTTTTGTCTTTTTGTATTTAAGCTCAAAATGAATACAATTTAAAAATATATATGTATAATAAAAATGATAAATAGTATCTATCTAAAACTATCAGTAAACATTATCTGTAACAGAGATAAGTTAGAAGCCTTCCCAATAAGATCAGGAATAAAACAAGGATGCCCATTATCACCACTACTATTCAATACTGTACTCGAAATGCTAGCAATAGCAATAAGAGAAGATAAAGAAATTGAAGGAATCAGAATGAGTAATAAGGAAATAAATCTATCACTTTTGTAGATAATGTGATGATATACTTGGACAATCCTAGAGATTCAACTAAAAAGCTAGTTGAAACAATGATTTTAGCAAAGTAGCAGTACGTAAAATAAATCCACATAAATCATCAGCACTTTTTTTTATTACCAACAAAGCCCTTCAAGAAGAGATAGTAATTGAACAAGTCATCAATGAACTCCCTAGGAAAAAAATCTCCAGGGCTAGATAGATTCAATTCTATGAAACATTTAAAGAACAATTAATTCCAATACTATATAGACAGTTTGGGAAAATAGGTGAAGAAGTCCTAATCAAATTCTTTTTATGATACAAATATGGTACTTTATACCTAAACTGGGAAGAGTCAAAACAGAGAAAGAAAATTATAGACCAATTTCCCTAATGAATACAGATGCAAAAATTTTAAATAAACTATTAGCAAAAAGATTACAGCAACTTATCACAAGAATAATACACTATGACCAGGTAGGACTTATGCCAGCAACATAGGGCTGGTTCAATATTAGGAAAACTATCAACAATTGATCATATCAACAACAAAATTAACAGAAACCATATGATTATCTCAACAGATGCAGAAAGAGCTTTTGACAAAAATACAACACCCATTCCTATTAAAAACATGAGAGAGCATAGGAATAAATGGAGCCTTCCTTAAAATGATAAGTAGCATCTACCTAAAACCAACAGCAAACATTATATGTAATGGAGATAAGCTAGAAGCATTTCCAATAAGATCAAGGGTGAAACAAGGATGTCCATTGTCACCACTGTTATTCAATATAGTACTAGAAATGTTAGCTTCAGCAATAAGAGAAGAAAAAGAAATTGAAGGAATTAGAATAGGCAAAGAAGAAACTAAGCTATCACTCTTTGCAGATGATATGATGATATACTTAGAGAATCCTAGAAAATGAAGTAAAAAACTATTTGAAATAATAAAAAAAAATTAGCAAAGTTGCAGGATATAAAATAAACCCACATAAATAATTAGCTTTCCTATATATTACTAACAAAGCCCAACAGCAAGAAATAGAAAAAGAAGTTCCATTTAAAGTTACTGTAGACATTATAAAATATTGAGGAGTCTACCTGCCAAAAAAAACTCAGGAACTATATTAACACAAATACAAAACACTTTTCACACAAATAAAGTCAGATCTAAATAATTGGGGAAACATCAGTTGCTCATGGGTAGGCCAAACTAATACAATAAAAATGACAATTCTTCCTAAATTAATTTACTTATTCAGTGCCATACCAATCAAACTACCAAAAATTATTTCATAGAGCTAGAAAAAAAATAATAACAAAATTCATCTGGAAGAACAAAAGGTCTAGAATATCAGGGGAATTCATGAAAAGAAATTCTAGGGAAGGTGGCCTAGCCATACCAGATCTTGATTTGTATTATAAAGCAGCAATCATCAAAACTACTTGGTACCGGCTAAGAAACAGAGTGATGGATCAGTGAAATAGGTTAGGTATACAAGACACAGTAGTCAATAACTATAGTAATCTACTGTTTGATAAACCCAAAAACCCCAGCTTCTGGGATAAGAAGTCACTATTTGACAAAATCTACCAGGAAAACTGGAAAACAGTATGGTACAAATTGGGCATAGGCCAACATCTCATACCATATACCAAAATAAAGTCAAAATGGGTACATGATTTAGATATAAAGGCTGATAATATAAGCAAACTGGGAAAGCAAGGAATAGTTGATGTGTCAGATTTATGGAGAATAGAAGAATTTTTGACCAAACAAGGGATAGGGAACATTATGAAATGCAAAATGGATAATTTTGATTACATCAAATTGAAAAATTTTTACACAAACAAAGCCAATGAAATCAAGATTAGGAGGGAAGCAGAAAATTAGGAAAGAATTTTTACAACCAGTATCTCTGATAAAGGCCTCACATCTAAAATATATAGAGAACTGAATCAAATTTATAAGAATACAAGTCATTCTCCAGTTGATAAATGGTCAAAGGATATGAATAGGCAGTTTTCAGATTAAAGAAATTAGAGCTATCTGTAGTCATATGAAAAAATGCTCTAAATCACTATTGATTAGAGAAATGCAAATCAAAACAACTTTGAGGTACCACATTACACCTATCAGATTGGCTAACATGACAAAACTGGAAAATTATAGTTGCTGGAGAAGATGTGGGAAAATTGGAACACTAATGTATTGTTGGTGGAGTTGTGAACTTATCCAACCATTTTGGAGAGCAATTTGGAACTATGCCCAAAGGGCTATAAAAATGTGCATACCCTTTGATCCAAATACTACTTTTAAGGCTGTATCCCAAAGAGATCAAAAAAATGGGAAAAAGACCCACATCTACAAAAATATTTATAGCAGCTCTTTTTGTGGCGGCCAAGAATTAGAAATTGAAGGGATGCCCATCAATAGGAGAATGGCTGAACAAGTTGTGGTCTATGAATGTAATGGAATACTATTGTGTTATAAGAAATGATGAGCATGTAGACTTCAGAAAAACCTGGAAAGACTTGTATGGACTGATGCAGAGTGAAGTGAGCAGAAGCAGGAGAACATTGTACACAACAACAGCCACATTGTGTGGTGACTGACTCTGACAGACTTAGCAACACAAGGATCTAAGACATCTCCAAAAGTCTCATGATGGAAAATGCTATCCACATCCAGAGAAAGAACTACGGAGTCTGAATGCAGAAGCATACTATTTGCTTTCTTTTTTTGTTTTGTTTTGTTTTGTTTCTTCTTTCCAGTGGTTCCTCCCATTCGTTCTAATTCTTCTTTACAACATGACTAATGTGAAAATGTTTAATAGGAATGTACATGTAGAGCCTATATCAGATTGTGCGCCATCTTGGGGAGGGTGGTGGGGAAGAAGGGGGAGAAAAAATTTAAACTCAAAAGCTTATGGAAGTAAATGTTGAAAACTATAAATAAATTAATTTTAAAAAAAGATATAGCAAGAGATATTTCCTTTAAAATAACCATAGACAATATAAAATAACTAGGAACATAGCTGCGAAGACAAATCTAGGAACTATATGAATATAATTACAAAACACTTTTTATACAAATAAGTTCAGATTCAAATAATTGGAGAAATATTAATTGTTCATGGTTGGGATGACCAATATAATAAAGATGACAATTCTACCTAAAGTAATCTACTTATTCAATGCCATCCTAATTAAACTACCAAAACCATTTTATTGAGCTAGAAAAAATAATAACAAAATTCATTTGGAAGAACAAAAGGTCAATAAATTGGTGAAAAAAATTTAAAGGAAGGAGGTCTAGTAGTACTAGATCTTAGTAGTATTTATAAGAGTATGACTCATTCCCCAATTGATAAATGGTCAAAATATTTGAACAGGCAATTTTTGGAAGAAGAAATCAAAGCTATATATTCACATATGAAAAAATACTTTAAATCATTTTTGATTAGAGAAATGCAAATTAAAACAACTCTGAGATATCATCTCATACCTAACAGATTGGTTAAAATAACAGAAGGGGGAAATGGCAAATACCGGAGGTGATGTGCAAAAATTGAGACATTAATGCATTGTTGCTAGAATTGTGAACTATTTTGGAGAGCAATTTGGAATTATACCCAAAGAGTTATAAAATCACGTATCATCCCCTTTAACCCAACAATACCACAATTAGATCTGTTTCCCAAGGTGAACAGGGAAAAAGGAAGAGAACTTATATGTTCTAAAATATTTATAGCAGCAATCTTTGTGGTAGCAAAGAATTGAAAATTGAGGGAATGCCCATCAATTGGGGAATGGCTGAACAACTTGTGGTAGATGGTTGTGATGGAATACTATTGTGCTAAAAGAAATAACAGGCAGGATGATTTCAGAAACTGATATGAACTGAAATGAGCAGAACCGTGAAAACAATGTACACAGTAACCACAATATCATATGATGATCAACTGTGAATGATTTAGCTATTCTCAGCAAGACAATTCCAACAGACTTATGATGAAAAATACCATCCACCTCCAGAGAAAGAACTGATTAAGTCTGAATGCAGATTGAAACATATCTTTTTTACTTTCTTTATTAGTCTTTTTTTGTCTGTATTTTCTTTTGCAGCATGGCTAATATGGAAATGTTTTGCATGAATGCACAAGTATAGTTCATATCAAGTTGCTTGCCTCCTCAGGGAGGGGGAATAAGAGGAAGGGAGTAAAAGAACTTGGAACGCAAAATTTAAAAAAAATCTAATGTTAAAATTTTTGTTTACCTGTTATTGAGAAAATAAAATGTAAAAAATTGGAAAATGGCTGAATAAGTTATGGCATATGATTGTGATGGAACACTACTGTCATGTAAGAAATGATGAGCAGTTTGGTTTTAGCAAAACATGGAAAGACTTACATGAAATAATACAGAGTGAAACAAGCAGAACCAAAAGAACCTTGTATACAGTAACAGCCATATTGTTCAAAGAGTAACTGTGAATGACTAAACTATTCTGCGTAATATAATCATTTGTAACAACTTTTTGTAGTTCAGTCATTTTTAGTCATGTCCAATTCTTTGTGACTCCATTTGGGGTCTCCCTGACAGAGATACTGGAGTGGTTTGCCATTTCTTCTCCAGCTCATTTTACAGATGAGGAAACTGAAGCAAACAAGGTTAAGGGACTTGTCCCAGGGTCACACAGCTAGTAATTGTCTGAGGCCAGATTTGAACTCAGGAAGATGAGTCTTCCTGATATAAGCCTGCTTATCTATCCATTGCATCTCCTGGCTGCCCTTTATATCAACTATGAAGTGCTTATGAAGGAAAATACTATCCACCTTCTTGAGAAAGAACTGATATACAGAAGTATGCATTGCATATACATTATACATATACTCTATATCCTATCTATGCATATATATATATATATATACACATATATACACATACACACACACACATACATATAATGTGTTCCTTCTCTAATGCAGGATTGGGAGCGATGAAGTAGGGAGACAACTTGGAACTCAAAATGTGACCTATGGAATCGGTCAGAACTGAGTGTGAACAGTACTTGTACACCTCCTTGAATCAATCAAAGCCACTGTGTGAGACCAAATGTGAACCATGCAATAGATTTCTATTTACCATCACAAACTTGACAGTTTCCCAATACTTAGAGATTTTTCTGATGAGATGGGTAATGACATTAACAAATGCGATTTTTTTTATATTGTATAAAGAAATGTATAAATTTGAAAGATCTGCATAACTCACTGACCCAGTACTTTCTAAATGACCAATCCATGATGTTACAAAATCATGCATGAGTAAAAGATCCATTCAAAGTAGAAGGGCGAACAATGTAATTTTAATCTAACAGAGTACAAAAAGTTCACTGATATGGTTTCAGATTACACATTGCTACTAATCTTTACGAAACTACCAGTTACCAAGCTTTGCGGTAGTTCCAAAGAAGAATATTCACAAGTATCTGAAAAGACTATTAAAATACTTCTTTCTTTTCCAACTACATATCTATCTGTATGAGACCAGATTTTTTAATACACTTAACCAAAACAACATATCACAATAGATTGAATGCAGAAACAGATACGAGAATCTATCTGTCTTCTACTAAACCAGGCATTAAAGAGACTTGCAAAAATGCAAAACAGTGTTACTCTTCTCATTAATTTTTTTATTTGGAAAATACTGTTATATTTCATTAAACTGTTATTTCTGTTACTATATAATGGATTTATTATTTTTAATGAATTAATATTTTAAAAGTATATCAGTTGTAATTTCTAATATGACAAATGTTAATAGATGTAACCCACATAAACAAAAGCTCTTTTGGATTCTCAATTTTTTTTTTTGCTTTTTTGGTGAGGCAATTGGGGTTAAGTGACTTGCCCAAGGTCACACAGCTAGTAAGTGTCAAGTGTCTGAGGTTGGATTTGAACTCAGGCACTCCTGACTCCAAGGCTGGAGCTCCATCCACTGCTCCACCTAGCTGACCCAATTCTCAATAATTTTTAAAAGGTATATACAGTTTCTGAGACAAAAAAGATTAAGAATTGGGTCGGCTAGGTGGCGCAGTGGATAGAGCACCGGGCCTGAAGTCAGGAGGACCTGGGTTCAAATCTGGCCTCAGACCAAACACTTGACACTTACTAGCTGTGTGACTCCGGGCAAGTCACTTAACTCCAATTGCCTAAAAAAAAAAAAAGATTGAGAACTGCTGAACGAAAGAGACATAAATGTAAGATTAGGCAGAGAACCCAGCCTCTGCCTACATGTTAGGAATTTTTCCTAACTTGAGAATGGAACTCAGAACTTTTCATCTAAAATAAACTCCCCAAACTGAAGAGAAACTGATGTAGAGGGACCATTATATTGAAACCTAATCTTCAGATGAGCTAACTACTGCAACTGTTTAAAGTACAATGAAAGGGGCAACTGGTGAGAGAAGTTGCTCTGCATCATATCCCTTTTTTCTTATTTAACCTACAAGTTTACTTGGCAGAACGCAGCACACCAAGAGTTGGGGGATTTCCATTGGGAGTCACGGGGAAAAGATGGCATTTGGTAATTGAGACATTTCATGGTTAGAAGTAAGGATCAAGACCTCTAAAAATGTATGCTCCTCTCTGCCTCCTAAAGGAACACCAGCTTGTTGTAAATATACTCACTATAGCCTCCAAACTTGGAAGTTCTTAAATAAATGGAAACTTCTTGCTCAGGATTAGGCCAAACTGCAGTTTTCTCTGGAATCTTCAACTTCTATATGATTAGTTCATACAGTTCACCTAAGAGAGGCAAAAGGCCCCCAAGTTCAATGGTCAATGCATTTTGTTTTTGTTTTTGTTTTTTGGTTGAGCAGTGGGGGTTAAGTGTCACAGGGTCACAAAGCTAGTAAGTGTTATGTGTCTGGGGTCACATTTGAACTCACATCTTCTTGAATCTAGGGCCGCTTCTCTATCCACTGTAGCACCTAGCTGCCCCCTTGGTCAATGCATTTTGATTGGTTTAAAGGACCTTCTAAACACAAGACTGAATCCAAACTGAAAGGACATAAAGACTCACAGGACAAACTTAAACATCCAGAGCTAAAAATCTGGAAAAAACCCTATCCCAAGCATGAAAATATTCAGTTTTAACCCAGGTCTTCCAGTCTCAGCAGAGGAAATCACCCCAGACTGGCCCTGCTATCTACCTACTTCAAAGGGTCTTCCAGGCAAAGTTGAGAATAGAAATGACTGCTGTGGCTAGAGTCATCACCACCTCCACAACTATCAGCTAGAACGGCCAGCCATTTGAATGAACATCCTGCACCCTCCACTTCAGTCTCATTTCTGTATGTGTCCAGGCCAAGGATGGTTTCCAACATCGCTACCACAGCCAATCTCACTTGAACAAAAATATCAAATAGAGATACCAGAACCTGCCTCAAGGTAACAAAGGCCTGGTTTTGTGGCACAATTTCTCTCTCTCTCTCTCTCTCTCTCTCTCTCTCTCTCTCTCTCTCTCTGTCCCTCTGTCTCTCTCTCTTTCTCTCTCTCTCTCTGTCCTTCTCTCTCTCTCTCTCTCTCTCCTCTCTCTCTCTCTCTCTGTCCTTCTCTCTCTCTCTCTCTCTCTCTCTCTCTCTCTCTCTCTGTCCTTCTCTCTCTCTCTCTCTCTCTCTCTCTCTCTCTCTCTCTCTCTCTCTCTCTCTCTCTCTCTCTCTCTCTCCCTCTCCCTCTCCTTTCCCTCTCCTCTCCCCAAGGAGCTCTCCTGCTAAGTAGAAAGGAATTGTCCAAAAAAGCCTACTTTGCTGTCCACCACCCTTTACTTCAGCTGTGATTGAGTTTCTTGACCACTCTCTTCCTGGTCCGCCGGGTTGGAAAAAGCATAAAAGCAGTTACCAACAGGTCTCTGGTATCTGTGGTTTTAACAAGCACCCACTGAATGAAGCACACATATATGTGTTTGTTGGGGGTGGGGGTGGAGAGGGAAGGAGTAGCTAAAAGTATGAGTTGGCAAGTCATCTTAATTTTGTTACTGACAAGTTGGGGAGTGATTGGGAGTTTATTTTCTGATGGGACTAGCATGTCACTAAAAGCAAGTCTTTTGATATATACATTTTTAAAAACTTTTCTATAAAAAGTCAAAATAGAATTTTAGATTTTAATAATGTTTACAAGGTCCTAAATTGCACAGTTTTACAAAGTTGCATGTACGTATGTCCCAGGGCTCAAACAGTTCCTTTCCCTATTTCTGCTCTTGCAGGAATGAGGTGCTTTTAAGAGTGATCGGGCTGAGTTCAAATACTTGATTTTTTTTTCAATTGTCCTCTTGTATTTTTTTTTGAGTGCCAGATATTCCTTTGCTTTTTTGTTAAAAGATTTCTGAAAGACTTTTCCTTTTATAATAAAAACAATAAAGCAAAACCAGAACACCCTTAAAACAAAGCTCTCCTAGACTAACAAGACTAACAGCCCTTCCACCTGCTCAGTGACTATTTTAACAGCACTCCAAGTTATTCTTCCTTCAAGGAGTTCTTCCTAAGTCTCCTTTCCCCTCTAGAGCCCTCAGAGAACTAGCATTGCACCCAAGAACCATCTCCCATCAGTAGTAACTTGGAGGAGCTCCTCAAATATACCCCTAGATCTTTCCCTCTTTGCTCCACCTAAGACAAAGCCAGAAGGTCCAGGGGTTTGATCCCCACCCCTTGGTCAGCCACAGACCTGAAAACCCTTGTCTCCAAATTCCCCAAACTCAGAGAGTCCTGACAAATTCCAAGAGATGCTTAAGATTTTTTCTTCTTTGTTTAATTTTTATTTTCTCAATTACATGTAAACAAAAATTTTTAACATTCATTTTTTAAAAATTTTGAGTTTCAAATTCTCTCCCTCATTTCCTCTTCTCACCTCACCTTGAGAAGGCAAGCAATTTGATATAGAATGTATTTGAGAACTGTAATTCTACATGGCAGAACTGTAATTAGCTCTTTCACTACATTCTCCTCAATGATAAGCTAAGAAAAGCTAAGCAAGACTGAAGATAGATGGCCAAAGAACTCAGTACCCCTGGATGACATCTAATAGATAGAGCAAACTCAGAGAGTCTCATTGAAGCCATCCTCATAGACCAGACAAAGAGAATGGTTTAGTCAAAAATTAATGCAGCCAAAATGAAGAAGAGATATAAGGCACTTTTTGGAACCATTTCACTCTACGTAATTTTAAGCACCACTCTGGGATATCAACCTTCAATAAATGTCCCCCAGGCACTAAGCGCTATTTCTTTTAAGGGCCTCCTTTGAGCAATCTAAAAGCAACTGAAAACAGTGGCATGAGGTTAGGAGGAAGAGACCCTTGAGAAATCAAACCAGAGAACTGACAACCATACTCAATGTCAAGAGAAACAAAATGAGGTGACTAGCAAAACCCCTATGGCCCTTTAAGTCATCAGCTCAGTAGCTCTCTTAACTTAGTCTTGTCCCTTCCTCCTAGCGGGAGCAGCTGACCTCCACTGTTGGTCAAAAGGACCAGGAAGATTTCACATCCCCCCTTGGGGACAATGATGCTAGGGCAGCCCCTCCCCAGTGTTCAGAGCCCCCTATGAAATTACCATTCTATAAGAAAATGGAACACTGGAAGAATGAATTTCTTAAAAGGACTGATTCCTCAGGCTCCAACAACTAACCTTTTATATCTAGGTAATAAATAGTTCAGTTAACAGGTATCTTTATCACCATTCCCGTTCTACCTCTACTAGGCAAGGATCTCTTTGTTGAATACTATAGATCTCATCTGGACTCTGTGGCTATGGCTTTTCCCCTTTCCCCTTTGCCTTGGAGCTGTTACTGTTCCTAGCCTTTTAATCTAAAAGAGAATTTATCACACAAATCATCCCCAACCCTTTTGGTTTCCCATTCACTATTGGCCGTATTCCTTAAGGCAAGGACCCAACATCATTCTACTGCTGATCACCCTGATATAAGATGCTTCTCCACATGTACTCTTTTCTACTTGCTATTAGGGGGAAAACCTCAGGACTCTGTGGTCCTCACTCCCTCACTATTGTGTCTCACTTGGAACTCCAGGTTGCTAGACACTCCATTATCTGAGTTCACAAGGAGCTAGAAAATACTTCCTTCACTTCTATGAACTTTGCCTAGGTTGCTGAGCTTATTTACCCCACTTAGGCCTGAACTCCACCTAGGAGTCAGTCTGTAAATATCTACATAGATTCCTACCATAACTTTGGGTAGGTTCTTAATTTTGGTGCTTTTTGGTATCAATGTTGATATTTTACTTGGTAAGTACACCAGAATGGACCCCTCCCCCCCAGCACCACACAGTTAGATGCCACTTTGTTTTCCTTATCACTTGTTATTGCTAAATGGGATGCCCATGTGGCTATTGTTGATGAACTCTCTCCAGGAAGTATCCTGGCTGTTGGAACAGCCAGGGCTGCAACACTTTCCCAGCCTCAATATGGCAAAAGGTCTCCAGGTGTCTGTGCTAGGCCTGATATTGTTTAACATTTTATCAAAGACTTGGATAAAGACTTTGATTATATAGCTCATCAGATTATCAGAGGATGCAAAATTAGGATGGATTGCTAATGCAAAGGATGAAATGATCAGGATGAAAAGGATCCTAAGAGACTAGACCACTAAAGTGAATCTAAGATGAAATTCAATGGGGATAAATGTAAGTCTCCCACTCAGGCACAAAAAATTAACAAAACAAGTAAAAGATGGGGAAGGCATGGATGGATAATAATTTTTCTGGAAAATATATAAGGATTTTAGTGGACTACAAGTATGTCAATGTCAGCAATGTGATATGGCATTCAAAAAAGCTAATGCAGTCAGTGTCGGGTCCATTAAGGTGACATAAATACAAAGAATAGGGAAATGATAGTATAGCTATACTCTGCCCTCCTCAGACTCCAGTTCTAGGTTTTATAGTTTAAGTGGACAGCATCCAAAAGAAAGCAACTATCATGATGAAGGGCCTTGAGTCCAAGTTAAATGAAATTCAATTGAGGTAACTGAGCATGTTTAACCTAGAGAAAAGAATATTTAGGGGGGACATGATAGCTGTCTGAGTATTTGAACAGCTATTATGCGACATGGAGACTAGATTTGGTCTATTTGGTATCAGAGGACAGAATCAGGAGTAATAGGTAGATAGTTACAAAGAGGCCAATTTAGGCTTGATTTCAGGAACAATTTCCTAACAATTACAGCTATCTAAAAGTAGAATGGGCCATATCAAGAAGTAGTAGGTTTCCCCTCCTTAGAGGTCTTCAAGCAGAGGCTGAATTATTACTTGCCAGGTATGTTATGGTAAGGATTCCTTACATTCAAGGACTAGAGGGTTACTGAGGTCCTTTCAATTCTCAGTTTTTTGCACATATACATGTGTACATATTGAATTATTGCACACATACATGGTAAACCCTAGAATTTATTTTCTCTCTTATTAAATTGGGGGTATGGGAAGGTTGACTAAAAGTCAAGGGCCACACAAACTGAAAAATACTGGGAACCCCAACCTAAGTTTAACATTTTGACTTTGTATGGTTCATAACCCTACTTGCAATTTTTATAAGATTTATGATCATCAAAATAACTAATTTGGAAATATGCTATACGTGTTGTATATGTATGACTTATATCAATGAATCCTCTCCACTTGATACAAGCTCCCAGCCAGGATAGAATCCTGGTGCCTTAGACCTAAGAAGCAGAAGAAGAAGGAGGAAATTCATTGTTTTATATTGAACCCTCTCTTATGTTCTGTTGTGTATGTGGCAATTTTTTTCTTTTCTCATTTTGTATTTAAGTTTAAAATAAATTTTAAAATTTACAAGAAGGAGGAGGAGGAGGAGAAGGAGAAGGTGAAAAATACTATGCTCCAGTTTACATTCAGACTCCATCGGTTCTTTCTCTAGAGGCGGATAGCATTTTTCATCATGAGTCCTTCAAGGATTATCTTGGATCATTGTATTGTTGAAAATAGTGAAGTCATTCACAGATGATCATCATACAATATTACTGTTACTGTGAACAGTGTCTTCCTATTTCTGCTCACTTCACTCTGCATCACTTCATGTAAATCTTTCCAGGTTTTTCTGAAATCATTCTGCTTATTATTTCTTATAGCACAATAGTATTTCATTACAAATATATACCACAACTTGTTTAGTCATTCTCCAGTTGATGGGCATCCCTCCAACTTCCAATTCTTTGCTACCACAAAGAGAGTAACTACAAATATTTTTGTACATATATGTCCTTCCCCCCCCCTTTTTTTTTTATCTCTCTGGGATACAGACTAACAGTGGTATTACTGGATTAAAGGGTATGCACAGTTTTATGCCTTTGGGCATAGTTCCAAATTGCTCTCCAGAATGGCTGGATCAGTTAGCAGCTCCAACAACAATACATTAATGTTCAATTTTCCCACATCCACCCCAACATCTGTCATTTTCCTTTTCTGTCAGCCGATCTGATAGGTATGAAGTGGTACCTCAAAGCAGTTTTAATTTGCACTTCTCTTAAACATTTCTAAATACGCTGTCGTTCATTGGATTATTTTGATGTCCCCAACCCAGCTTCCCTAATCCTTATCCTACCCCAGCTTCCCTGGGTTGTAATGTAAAATTATTTTACCATGTCAAGAAATTATTAAAAATACAAAAAAATAGTGATTTATAGCATTTTTCATATGACTATAGATTGTTTTTATTTCTTTGAAATTTCATTGCCTTTGACCATGTATCAATAGGGGAATTACTTGTACTCTTATAAATTTGACATAGTTCTCTCTATATTTGAGAAATGAGGCCTTTATTAGAGATATTTGCTATAAATTTTTTTTCTCAGCTTTCTCCTTTCCTTCTAATCTTGGATGCATTGGTTTTGTTTGTGCAAACTTTTTAATATCAAAATTATCCATCTTAAATATCATGATCTCTGTCTCTTCTTTGGTCCTAAATTCTTCCCTTATCCATAGATCTGACAGGTAAACTACTCGGTGCTTCCCTAACTTGCTTATGGTATCATCCTGTATGTCTAATAAATATACCCATTTTGTCCTTATCTTAGTATGTGGCACAAGCTGTTGGTCTGTACCTTGTTTCTGCCATAGTATTTTCCTGGTTTCCCAGCAGTTTTGTCAAATAGTGAGTTCTTGTCCCAAAAGTTTTATCAAACACTAAATTACTATGTGTTGTGTATCTAACCTGTTTCATTGATCTACCATTCTATTCCTTAGCTATTACCACATTTTTTTTATGATTACCACTTTAAAATACATTTTGAGATCTGGTATGGCTAGGCTACCTTCCTTTACCTTTTTTATTATTATTATTATTAATTCCCTTGAAATTCTTGAGCTTTTGTTCTTCCAGATGAATTATATTATTTTTTTAGCTCTATAAAATATTTTTAGTAGTTTGATTGGTATGGTACTGCATAAGATTAGGTAGAATTGTCATTTTTATTATATTGGCTCAGCTTACCCATAAACAATTAATGTTTTTCCAGTTGTTTAGATCTGACTTTGTATAAAAAGTGTTTTGTAATTGTGTTCATATAGTTCCTGAGTTTATCTTGGCAGATAGACTCCAAAGTATTTTACAAGGTCTACAGTTATTTTAAATGGAGCTTCTTTTTCTAGCTCTTGCTGCTGGACTTTATTGGCAATATATAGAAATGCTAATAATTTATATGTGTTTATTTTATACTCTACAACTTTGCTAAAGTTGTAGTTCAACTAGTTTTTAGTTGATCTTTTAGGATTCTCTAAGTATATACCATCATATCATCTGCAACGAGTGAAAGTTTTGTTTCCTCATTACCGATTCTAATTCTTTTAATTTCTTTTTCTTCTGTTATTGCTGTAGTTAGAATTTCTAGTACAACACTGAATAACAGTGATGATGATGAGCATCCTTGCTTCACCCCTGATCTTATTAGAAAGGCTTCTAGCTTATCTTTATTACAGTTAATACTTGTTGATATTTTTGGGTAGATACTACTTATCATTTTATGTTCTCTAGTGTTTTTAATAGTAATGCATGCTGTATTTTGTCAAAGGCTTTTTCTGCATCTATTGAGAAAATGATATGATTTCTGTTGGTTTTCTTATTGATATGGTTAATTATGCTCAAAATTTTCCTAATATTGAACCACCTTGCATTCCTGGTATAAATCCCACCCGGTCACAGTGTATGATCCTTGTGATATATTGCTGCAATCTACTTGCTAGTATTTTATTTATAATTTTTGCATCAATATTATTAGGAAAATTGGTCTTTGGTTTTCTTTCTCTGTTTTTGCTCTTCCTGGTTTAGGTATCAGCACCATATTTCTGTCATAAAAGGGATTTGGTAAGACTCCTTCTTTGTCTATTTTTCCAAATAGTTAACATAGTATTGAGATTAATTATACTTTAAATATTTGGTAGAATTCACTTCTGAATCCATCTGACCCTGGAGATTTTTTTCTTAGGAAGCTCACTGATGGACTGTTCAATTTCTTTTTCTAAGGCAGAATTATTTAGGTATTGTATTTCCTCTTTTGTTAATCTGGAAGATATATATATATATATACATATATATATATACATATTGTATATATATATATGTATATGTATATATATGTATACACATATATATTCATTTTGCTTAGATTGTCAGATTTTTATTGCCATATAATTGGGCAAAATAACTCCTAATAATAGTTTTAATTTCCTCTTCATTGCTGATAAAATTCATCTCTTTCATTTTTGATACTGGTAATTTGGTTTCTTTCTTTCCTTTTTAAAATTTTTTTTTAATTTCTTAGGCAATCGGGGTTAAGTGACTTGCCCAGGGTCACACAGCTAGTAAGTGTCAAGTGTTTGGTCTGAGGCCGAATTTGAACTCAGGTCCTCCTGACTTCAAGGCCGGTGCTCTCTCCACTGTGCCACCTAGCTGCCCCAACTGCACCACCTAGCTGCCCCTCCTTTTTTAAATCAAATTAACTAGTAGTTTATCTATTTTATTGGTTTTTCTATAAAACTAGCTTTTAGTTTTATTTATTAGTTCAATGGTTTTCTTTCAATTTCATTAATCTCTTCTTTGATTTTTTTTTAGGATTTCCAATTTGGTGCTTAATTAGGGGATTTTCAATTTGTTCTCTTCCTAGTTTTTTTAGTTGCATGCCCACCCAATTCATTGATCTGCTCTCTCTATTTTATTGATGTAAGAGTTTATAGCATAAATTTCCCCCTAAGTACTACTTTGGCTGACTCCCATAAATTTTGATATGTTGTCTCATTGTTGTCGTTCTCTTTAATGAAATTACTGATTATTTCTATGATTTGTTCTTTGACCCACTTTATTCTTTAGGATTAGTTTCCAATTAATTTTTAATCTATCTTGCCATGGCCTTTATTGAATGTAATTTTTATTGCATTATGATCTGAGATGAAGATGCATTTAATATTTCTGCTTTTCTGCATTTGGTTGCGTGATCTTTATGCTGTAATGCATGGTTAATTATTGTGTAGGTGCCATATACCACTGAGAAAAAGGTATATTTCTTTCTAGTCTCATTCAGTTTTCTTCAGGGATCTATCGTATCTTGCTTTTCTAAAATTCTGGGCATCTCCTTAACTTATTTGTTGTTTATTTTTAGTTAGATTTATCTGGTTCTGAAAGTTGAAATCCCTTTCTTGCATAGTTTTACCTTCTATTTCCTCCTATAACATTAATTTCTCCTTTAGAAATTTGGATGCTATGCCACTTGGTGCTTATATGTTTAGTATTGATGTTATTTCATTGTCTATGGTATAACAATATACAGTTTCCTTCCTTATCTCTTTTAATTTCATCTATTTGTGCTTATGTTTTGAGATCATGATTGCTACCTCAGCATTTTTTTAACTTCAGCTGAAGCATAATAGATTCTGTTTCAGCATTTTACCTTTACTCTGTATGTGTCTCTGCTTCAAATGGGTTTTTTGTAAACAGCATAATGTAGGATTCTGGTTTTAAATCCACTCTGTTATTTACTTTCATTTTAATAAGTAAGTTCATCCCATTCACATTTGCAGTTATGAAAACTATTTCCCTCCATCCTATTTATCCCATTTATCCTTGTCTCTCACCTTTCATTCTATCCCTGCTCATAACTGTTTTACTTCTGACCACCACCTCCCCCAATTCACCCTCCCTTCTATCAGTCCCTTCCCACCTCCCAAAGTGTAAGGTAGATTTTTATACTCAGCTAAGTGTGTATGATATTCCTTCTTTGAGCCAGCTTCAATGAAAGTAAAGTTCAAGTGTTGCCCACTATCCCTTCCCATCTTCCCCTAGCTCATTTGTGCCTCTTTTATATAATTTACCCCATTCTGTCTCTTCCCTCTCTCTTCTCCCACTACAATCCTCTTTCTCACTCCTTTTTTTTGTATCATCTCATCATAGTCAACTCACAGCCATACCCTCTGTCTATGTATACTTCTTCTAAATGTGATAGGGTTCCTAAGAATTACAAGTACCACCTTCCTTCGTACTAATATAAACAGTTTAAACTTATTGAATCCCTTTTATTTTCTCTTTCCTGTTTACCTTTTTTATGATTCTCTTGAGTCTTGTATTTGAAAATCAAATTTTTTGTTCAGCTCTGGTCTTTTGATAAAGAATACTTGAAAGTACTCTATTTCATTAAATATTCATTTCCCCCCTCAATTTGCCTGAGCAGGTGATTCTTGGCTGTAATTCTAGCTCCTCTGTCTTCTAGAATATCACATTCCAAGCCCTCCAATCCTTTAATGTAGAAGATGCTAAATCTTGTGTGATCCTGACAGTGGCTTCTTGATATTTGAATTGTTTCTTTCTGGCTGCTTGCAATATTTTCTCCTTGAACTGGGAGCTCTGGAATTTGACTATAATATTTCTGGGAGTTTTCATTTTGGGATCTCTTTCAGGAGGTAGTCAGTGGATTCTTTAGATTTCCATTTTACCCTCTAGTTCTAAGATATCAGGGCAATTTTCCCTGATAATTTCTTGAAAGATGCTGTTGAGGCTTTTTTGATCATGGCTTTCAGGTAGTCCAATAATTCTTAAATTATCTCTTATCAATCTATTTTTTTCTAATGTAAAATTTCATATTTTATTTTTTTCATTCTTTTGATTTTGTTTTGTCATTTCTTGTGATAAAACAAAATCAAAAGAATGAAAAAATAAAATAAAATAAAATCTTGATGTCTCATGGAATTGTTAGCTTCCACTTGCCCAATTCTAATTTTTAAGGAATTATTTCCTTTAGTGAGTTTTTGTACCTCTTTTTCCATTTAATCAATTCTACTATTTGAGTTGTTTTCTTTAATGAGTTTCTATACATCTTTTTCCATTTTTTTTGCTTCCTTTAGCAAGTTATTAACTTTTTTTCATTATTCTCTTGCATTACTTCCATTTCTTTTACCAATTTTTCTTCTACCTCTATTTGATTTTTTTAAATCCTTTTTAAGCTCTTCCAAGAGTTCTTTTTGGGCCTATCATCAATTCACACTTTTCTTTGAGGCTCATCGTTGTCCTCTTCAAAGTTTTACCTTGATCTTCCCTGTTACCACAGTAACTTCTTATGGTCAAGTTCTTTTTTTGTTTTTTGCCCATTTTTCAGCCTATTTTGTTACTTTTCACTTTATGTTAAAGTTGGACTCTGTTCCTGTAATGGAAAGGGCACTACCATCCCAAGATTCTTGTGCTGGGGCTCAGGGCCTTGGTGCTGGCTTGCACTGGGGGCAGAGCCTCACTGCTGGCTTCTATTGGGGGCAGGGTCATGCTGCTCACCTGTTCTGAGGGTGGGGCCTTGCTTCTGACACCCTGGTGTATAGCCTGCCATTAGCTTGCTTGGATACCACTTGTGTTGGACTGTACTCTCCTCCCACTCCCCCATGAGACCTTTCCTGCTGCCCCCTCAAGCTGTCCTAGGCTAAAAAACCACTTCACTGTTCCAAAATTGGTTTTGAAGAATTATTCCAAAGTTGTTTGGAGGGGAATTGATGGGAGCTCAGATGAATTCCTGCCTCACTCTGCCATTATGGCTCCAGAAGAAATTTAGACCTTAAATCTTTGATAAATTTCTTTATCTCTATAATTATCTCTATATATCACATGTCATTAACTGCCCATCCCCCCTTTTTTATCCCTTGTTCTTCACAAATAATGAAGCACAAAACCAAGAATGGTTGGGGATCAATACTTCATCTAGCCAGATTTCGTACTAATTAAAATAGTAAGTAAATAGAACAATACTAGATTAAACATACTTCCTCTCAGACAGAAAGTGAGGAGAGAAGGGGAAAGAAACATTTCACCATCTGTATGAATTCCTGACCAAGAGAAAGCTTTACAATAAGGAACACTTGGGATTGATCCTTTATTTGGCCAGCTTTGATACTAATCAAAAGAGCAAGCAAAACCTTTAAGGAAGAAAAAAACTCTAAATATTCATACTCTCAAACAGAAAGGGGACAGAAACTTCACCATTTACATACATTCTCAGTCAAGGGAAAGTTCACCACTGATTGGATTTACCTCATGTTCTGGTCTTAGCCATTTCATCTACCCCTGTGGACAAAGGCCCTAATTGTCACAGGGCAGTCCAGTTACATTCAATACCAACCCTGGCCAGCCACACTTTTTTATTTTGTCTGTCCAGTTTATGTTTCCTCTCCTTACAGTCCCAATAGGCAGAGATGATTCAGGTAGCCATTTGAATGCCAGCTGGTAAGAGCCACCTCACTACCTCCAGCCTCTAGCTTCCAGCTCTAGGGCTTGATTCGGTCTCCTTATTCAATTCTATTCAAATGCCTAACCACAGATTAAACTAAAACTAAACTCTCAGTACTACCACCAAGTGTTGAGTCCAACCTCCAAGACTAGCCTGTCTCTTCTCCATTCACTGTCCTGGCAGGGGACTGCCATGGGCTACCACGGCAACAGCAGCAGTGGCTTCCTGAAGCCCCTCTTGCTCCAACTCAAACTGTGTGCCCTTGGCATCTTTTCCCAATCCTGTATCTTTGCTTATCCAGCCTCTCATAAGAGTCTCTCAGTTTCTCCTAGAATGGGAAGAGATAATGCTTTTAAAGGCAGCTGGTGGCACAGTGGATGGTGGCACTGAGCCTGGAGTCAGGAAAACCTGAATTCAAATCCAGTCTCAGACACTTACTAGCTGTGTGACCTTGGGCAAATCATTTAACCAACCTCTGGACGCCTCAGTTTCCTCAACTGTAAAATGGAGATAATAGCACCAACCTCCCAGGGTTGTTATGAGGATTAAATGAGATAATATTTGTAAAAAGCATTAAGCACAGTGCCTGGAAAATAGACAGTGCTATACAAATGTTTATTCTCTTTTCTTTCCCTTCCCTTCTCCCTATTTGCAACATTTCCCAAAAATATAACTAAGCTCTCTTCCCTTTCTGCTTATAAAGGAATATGTCATTACAAAATCTTGCTTTAAGAACAATTTCCAAAAGCTTCATCACAAAATAGAATTTATAATATCCCAAACCATGCCCAGGGAAAGAGCACAATGAAGAAAAGAAATGGAACACTACTAAACTGAAAAAAAAAATGAGAGTAAATCAGTATGGTATGCTGTTTGATAATTATAATTTTCTTTCACATAATTACTAAGTATTTCTATGATTTGTTCTTTCACTCACTCATTATTTAGGATTTCAATTTAGTTTCCTTTTGGATCTGTTTTTGTTTGTGCTCCCTGAATAGATTCATATTTTTATTATATTACGTATGTAAAGGATGTTTACTATTTCTACTTTTTTTACATTAGTTTCTAATATCTCTGTGCCCTAATGGCATAGAATTCTCATGGTCAATTTTTGTAAAATTTCTACATGATTCTAAGAAATAGATATATTCTTTAGCAGTCTAATTTAGAAGGCAGCATAAATTTTTTAGTTCTAAGTTTCTCCAGCAATTTGTTCAATTATATTTTTCCCTTTTGTTTATCTTAATCAAAATTGAGTAAGGGTCATTGAAATTTCTTTCCACTTTTGTATTACTGCCTATGTCTTCTTGTAGTACAGTTAATTTTTCCTTTATAAATTTAGATGCTAAGGCATTTGCAGCACATAATTTTAATAGCTAATATTGGTTTGTTGTGTGTAATTTCTTTATTTATACCTTCTTAGGTTTAGAATGTTTGTTTTTGCTTTGTCTGATAGTATGATAGGTGAAATCTGAAATAATGAGGAAACAAAGGATCGAACTTCCAAGCATATTGATTTATTGAGCAATATATGCTAATTGCATAACAAATGAGGATCAGGCCTCCTCAGCTTAGCACTGTATCCTGGATATAGGAGGAGACGGGTTTTTATGCATTAAAAGAAAACAATTAACAGGAAATAAACCAGAGGACAAGATTAGGTAATCTGATTTCTAATTGGAGGAAAGATTAGGGGCTTTCCAAGTTGAGAGGGGAATGAGTGAGTTTCAAGAATTGGGAGAGGGAGAGTGAACAGGAACAATTCCCTTAAATCTGAAAAAGAGGTGTCTTACTCCCCACCAAGTGTCTATATTCAATCAAAAGAACATGGAAAGAGTAGTTTACTGACCAGCACGGAGCCAGTTTTTAGATAAGACATATGGGTTGCTTGAGACATGTAATTGAGAGAAAACTCCTTACATCAATCTTCAATCTGACTAGGTTTCTGGTCAGCATAACCTTGATCCTTAGTCAAGAGTCTCTAAGCAACCAGTTTCCCAGCTATGCAGGGCTAGGTTCAAACAATGCAATAAAGTTTTCTCAAGGTTCCCAAATTGAATAAAGTTTTCTCATAACAGAGAAATTGGATTAGACTCATAATTGAAAAGAAAGGAAAATGAGTTAGTTCCTAAATTGAATCACAAGATGGATTCAGTGTGGTTCACTTAATTCCCACAATAGCATGATTACAACTTCTGCTTTTTTGGATTCATTCGATGCACAGTAATTTTTTTTCTAGCCCTTCATTTTATTTTGTGTATGTCTTTGTTTTTTTAAACAGATTATGGGGTTCTGTTTTCTTATCCAATATGTCACTCTTTTTCATTTCATTGGATTGTTTGATCCATTCACATTTAAGACTATGAGAGTTAGGTTTATATTTTCTTCTACTTGTCTCTAACATATTTGGCTGATGGATCATGATGGGCAACTCAGGCAAGGGAGTTTAACTCAAGTGAATCATCTCAAGATGTCCACAATGCCTGTCTTTGGTGAATATCCTTTTTTTGCTATGTATGAGATATCTGGACTCCACAATACCTCAGAAATCTCTTAACTCTGGAAGCACGCTCTATTCTTGAACTTCCCACACTGGAAATACCCCCCACCCCAGCAGTCTTTCCCCTCTGACTGGCTAATTTCTTCCAGAACCTACATTTTAAAGGTGACACTCAGGATATTTATGTCCTTATTCCACTCTAAGCTGCACCCCTGACTGTCTGGACTTTCTCTTCAATGCCCCCATCCTAGGCACCTTCATACTTTCATCTCTTTCTCTCTCCACTTGCTTTTCAGCTTCCTTAAATTGCATGAGGGCAGGGAATGTCTCTTTCCACTTGTATTTGTATTCTCAACACTTAGCACACTGCTAGCACATACTTGTTGCTTGTGCCTAATAACTATTTCTTGACCTGACTTAAATTTTTCCCCCAAATTAGGATTTTTCTTCCCTCTTCTGTAAGCACAGTACTTTGTCTCTTTAGTAATTTTAGCTTCATCTACTTTAAGGCAACCCTATTCCACTGGCTTTTTTTCTCTTACCCTCAAGCCCTCCCTCTCCCATTTATTATCCTTTTCCCAAGTTTAGAACTTCCCTTAACTTTGCTTTCTTGCTTTTATCTAGCTATTTAATTCTTCCTTATTTTTTTTCCTCAGTTAAGTAGCTAAGTAAATTTCCCCTTTCTCTCCTCCCTTTTAGCTTATTTTGTGTTAGTTTTTAAATTTTCATTTTCTGTACTTATTTCTAAAAAGAATTTCTTTCCCTCATTCTTTTCATTATGTATCTTCACTTTCTGTTTATTCTAGACTTATTCTTTGACAAATGGTCCTTATGCCTGTTATTCCTCCTTTAGTCTCTGTATTCCTCATGGAATTAAAGCTTCCTAAATACTGATCTGGAATTCCCTGTTCTAAACAGTTTCTATGTTAGTGCCTGTGGGCACTAGAGAAAGGGCTAAACCAGAAAAGTCCAGGCTGAGGGAGCACTAGAAGCCTTCTAGCACATTAACCAGGGACAACACACAGAGACCTACCAGCTATAGTTGTGTACACAGGGCAGAAAGATGGGAGTACAGAAGAGGGGAAAGCCAAAAATAGCTGGAACACAGAACTATCAACCCAAGAACAGGGAGACGGGAATGACATCTGGATTGAGCCAAGGATACCTACAATTGTATCATTCTAACCCTGGACTGAGGCAGCTAGGTGGCTCAGTGGATAGAGCAATAAGCCGGGAGTAAGGAAAGACCTGAGTTCAAATCTGACCTCAGACACTTACTAGCTATATGACCTTGGGCAAGTCATTAACCTCTGTTTACCTTAATCTGCTGGAGAAGGAAATGGCAAACTACTCCAGTACCCTTGCCAAGGAAACTCCATGGACAGTGTAGTCCACAGGGTCACAAAGAATTGAACATGACTGAATGACTGAACAACAACAACCCTGGACTAGGTTGGGAATCAGGAGGGCACTCTAAATTAAACAACACCTCAGGATTTTGAAAGTCTGTAGTTCAATGCCCTGGGTGTCCCTGAGGTCCTTGAAGAGCACAGAGCTCAATACAAAGAGGAAGCGTTGACAATACCCTAATGATACAGAGCATGACCAAACAAACTGCTTCAATACAGTCCTAACTCTCATCTGAAGTGAACTTTCTTTTCACTGTATAACACAACAAATCTTATCGTACCTTGCAATTGCATCTTCATCTCTAAATTCTGTATGTACTGCAACTGGACAGCTAGAAAGGTCAGAAAGTATTTCATACCAAACATCCGGCATTATTCCAGGGTACAAATGGATTAAGCTGTCTCAGAGTACTAATCTCCCACACATCATGAAGGATTAATCAATCCACTGTCTTAGGACACACCAACCCTGAGAACCTCTAGGCATAACTCCATGGCCAAAGTTCAGAAGCAGTCTTGATTTTTTGGTTTAAATTATCACACCAACATTGATGTGAGAGGTTAGTATATATGGTCCACAGCTAATCATTCAAGAAATTCTGGAGTTCGGAGCATATTTTGTTCTCATTGGAGTACTTCATCCTGTTGTATAATCACATTCATCAACGAGAAAAGGAGAGTTCTCTTGTAGCTCCCTAGAGCAGAAATGATTTGGAGCTCTTACAAACCCACCTGAAGCTGACTATACCAACCAGTGGTCTCTTTCTAGGCTTAGATTACATTTCAGATTAAAACTGCTATTGGCCATAGGCGAGAGGTATCTAATTAAATCTTATTTACCTCTCCTAGACAGTAAGGACACTCAGGTGCTAGTCAGGTCTCTAAAGTGTATCAATCAGATAGCTGTCCTCAGAGCAATAGAGTATAATGGGAAGCAACGGGTTGTTAAACAATCACATTTATAATTTCCTAGAATAACATTCACAATCATTCACCTTCTTTACAATTTTAGACTCTGTAACAATATAATAATATGGTCCCATTCTTACTCAGATCATTAGTGCCAAAACCATGGCTCTATTTATTATCTTACAAAATGCAATGACATCATAAAGAACAGCATGGTCATTAATGGTAAGCAATCCGTATGTTAATCATTACAGATATGTTACATAACAATATGTACACATATAAAAAAAATTCTTAAAGAATTCATCTGTGTCCACTGAGGTAGAGAGTAATAGGCAAAGATATATACCAAGTCAACAGATATTTATCAAGCATTAAAGTTATCAAAGATCTCCTTACTGCCAAATTCGATGGCCTTTTCTCAGTTCTCATCTTTCTTGACCTCTCTGTAGCCTTTGACACTGCTGACCGCACTCTTCTTGATAGTCTCTTCTCCCTAGGTTTTCAGTGCTTTCCTGGTTTTCTTCCTACCTATCTGACCACTCCTTCTCAGTCTTTTTTGCTGGATCCTCTTCCAGGTCATGCCCACTAACTCTGGATGTCCCACAGGGATGTCTTCTTACTGTTTCCAACATGGTACAGGTCCTCATTAATTCATACCTGGACTATTGGAATAGTCTGCTGGTGGGTCTGCCTGGCTCAAGTCTCTCCCCACTCCAGTCCATCAGCCATTCACCCATCAAAGTGATTTTACTAAAGCACAGGTCCAACCATGTCACTCCCCTACTCAATAAACCAGGATCAAACACAAAATCCTTTGCTTAGCATTTAAAGTGCTTTATAGGAGAGGATTCTGGGAAGATGGAGAAGTAGGTCAAAAAACTCATCTCTCCAAATTTCTTCCACAGAAAAGGACAGAACATTGCCTCAGAGGGAACGTAGAGCAGTGGAAATAAACAAAAGTCAGGGAAAAGCAGTTGTTCTCCTAACACGACCCTAAAAAGACCACAGGAAAGACCTGATTTCCAGGGCAGAGGTTCAGCCTGAGTAAAGTGCAAACACTTCCAGACCAACTCTGTCGAATATACAAACAACAAGCCCTGGGGGCAGCTGGGGTTGGGAGGCAGTGGCCTCAGAAACTTTCACTTCATGGACAATGTCTGGGGTCAGACAGTTGAGTAGGAGAAGACTGAAGGACCTTCCACTGTTGAGGAACACAAAGCACAGGTGTGCTGACCAGACACATCCTGGGCTGAGCTGCCACTGCTGGGGAAGAGCTAGTACACACCCAGTGAGTGCAGTAGGACAGGGGCAGGGATCCTGCTGGCTCTGGGAACTTGCAGGAGAGCAGAGAACCTGGTTTCAGTTCCAGGGCAGAGGGGGCAGCTGTAGTTTGCATCCACCAGAGGAACCACAGGGAGCAAGATCATTTGCAGGACAGTGGGACCTGGGGCATTAGCCGAGGCTGAGGAGTAGAGAGGAAAGTCCAAGGTTTAGCCCCAGGACAGATTTCAGAAAATAACAGTAAGAGGACCTGAGGCTTGGGGCATTATTACCCATACCTCAGGACTAGAACTTGATCACACTAATAGCTGCTAAAAACAAAATAAAACATAAAACATAAATAAATAGAGAGAGAGAGAGAGAGAGAGAGAGAGAGAGAGAGAGAGAGAGAGAGATAAATGAATGAATAAATAAGTGAATAAGTGAATAAATAAATAAATAAGTTAAGCAAAGGAGAAAGAACCCAACCATAGATAGCTACCATGGGGATAGAGAAAATCTGAGTTCATATTCAGAGGAAGATAATGGAGCTAAAAAAGCCACTCCTTTTTCAATAAGAAATGGTCCCAAAAAGATTTCATGGAAGAAGTTAAAAAGGACTTTAAAAATCAAATAAAAGATATCAAGGGAAAATTAGAAGAAAAAAAAGAAAGCAATCCAAGAAAACTTTAAAAATATGAAAAGAGAGTCAACCAACTTGAAATAGAAAAATCAAAATCTTAAAGAAGAAAATAATGCCTTGAAAACTAGATTGGGCAAAGGGAAACTAATGAGGTTCTAAGACTCAAAGAAATAATAAAACAAAATCAAAAGAATGAAAAATAGAAGAGAATATAAAACATCTCATCAGAAAAACAACTGATCTGGAGAACAGATTGAGGAGAAATAACGTAAGAATAGTTGGAGTACCTAAAACTTAGGATAAAAAAATCTTGATACAATATCACAAGAAATTATCAAGGAAAATTGTCCTAAAGTTCCAGAACAAGAAGGCAAAGCAGAAATAGAAAAAAAAAATCCATCAATCACCACCTGAAAGAGATTTCAGGAGGAAACTTATAAGAATATCATAGCCAAGTTTCAAAGCTACCAGATTGGGGCAGCTAAGTGGTGCAGTGGATAGGCCATCGACCCTGGAGTCAGGAGAACCCGAGTTCAAATCCGGTCTCAGACCAGACCCTTGACACTTACTAAGTCACTTAACCCCAACTGCCTCACACACACACACACACACACACACACACACACACACACACACACACACACACACAGCTACTAGATTAAAGAGAAAATATTGGAACCAACAAGAAAAAACAATTTAAATATCATGGAGTTACAATAAGGACTACACAAGACATAGCAGGTACCATATTGAAGGATCATAGGTCTTGGAATACCATATTTTGTAGAGCAAAAGAGCTGGGGTTATGACCAAGGTTAACTTACCCAGCAAAGTTCTTCTTCAAAAGGAAATTATTGTTTTATATTGAATCCTCTCTTGTGTTCTGCTGGTTACATGGCAATTTTTTTTTCTTATTTTGTATTTAATACAAAAATAAAATTTAAAACTTACCAAAAAAAGTGCTTTATAACATGCTCTCCTCCCCTTTCTAGTCTTCTTATACCTTATTTCCCTCATATAGTCTTCAGCCTATTAACAATGACCACCTTCTTCTTCCTCAAATAAGACACACCATCTCTCAGTGCATCTTCTCTGATTGTCCCTGAGGCCTGGAATGGTCTCCCTGCTCATCTCTGCCTCTTGATTTCCCTGGCTTTCTTCAGGTCATAGCTAAAATCCTACCTTTTATAGGAAACCTTTCTCAATCCTCTTAATTCTAGTGCTTCCTGTCTGTTAACTATTTCCAGTTAATCCTGTCTACAACTTATTTGTACGTGTTGGTTTGTATGTTGTCTTCCTCATTATACTGTGAACTCCTTGAAAGCAGAGACTGTCTTTTGCCTTTCTTTGTATCCTCAGGACTTAGCACAGTGCCTACCATATAGTAGGCACTTAATAAATGCAGCAAGGTGGCACAGTGGATACAGCATGGACCTGGAGTCAGAGAGATCTGAGTTCAAATTTGTCTTTAGACACTTAATAGCTGTGTAATTCCAGGCAAGTCACTTAAGGTCAATCTTTCTCTGTTTCTTCAATTGTAAAATGGAGATCATAATAGCACCTATCTCCCACAGTTGTTGTGAAGATCAAATGAGATAATATTTGTAAAGCATTTGGCACAGTGCTTGGCACACAGCTGGCTTTTGAAAATACTTATTTCCTTCCTCTTCAAATGGATGCCCTGGAAGGGACCATCCAATCAAAAGGAGGGGCTGCAGGGGCAGAGTTTACTTCTAAGTAGTGAATCCCAGGATTGATGTGTTTTCCAGTATTAAGAGGTTTCTAGGGCATGGCAGAAAAGCCTGAGTATAGTCTCATAAGAAAAAATATCAGTTTAGGTTACAACAGAACTTACATTCGTTCTTAAACCTTTATTAGTAACTTACAGAAAGGCACTCATCAGGAACTAGTATACCATCTTTTTGTCCTGGAGATGTTAGACACTCCCACAAGGTATAGTATCTCTGGTCTAAAGTGGCATATCTTCTTCCTTTGGATAGCAGAGAGGATGATAGCGTAGTCAGTCTTTACTTTTGCCTCTAACTCCATAGAAGAAAAGTTATTCTACAATGAGATACATGAACTCAGTATTGAATATAGTAAAGGCTAACATTTTAGGGTAGATACTATTATTTTTCCCATATTACAGATCAGGAAACTGAAGTTGATGAGGTTAAGTGAATTGCCAAGGGTCATGGCAAGTGTGTGCAAGGCAAGTGTGCAAGCGTGCAAGGCAAGATTTGATCTTAGCTCTTCTTGTACTCCACATGTGGCATTCTATCCATTCTATCCATCCTAGATTCTCAGCTAAGCATAAGTTTTGACAGATAACAATTTTTGGTTTCAAAAGTCCTTCAGAGACTCATGATGCCATCCACCCCTAGAGGGATAACTTGATTAAGTCTGAATGCAGATTGAAGCATAATTTTTTTCACTTTTAAATTTTTTCTAGCTTTACTATTTGCAACGTAGTCAATATGGAAATACGTTCCAAATAATTTCATACGTACAATTGATTGCTTGCCTTCTCAATGGATAGAGGAGAAGCAGGGGGAAGGGAGAGAATTCAGGACTCAAATAACAAATGTATTTTTTAAAGTCCTTCAACATTTTTCTTTGTAACTTTTGGAATCTACTTTAGCAGTAAGGGAAGCTTCAACTCGTCCTGAAAGCAAATATACTATAGCAATAACAATAATAATAATAGCTAGCATTTATATAGCACTTACTATGTGCCAGGCACTATGCTAAGCACTTTTTTTTACAATTACTATCTCATTTGATCCTCATAACAACCCTGGCTGTTATGCTCCAATTTTACAGTTGAGGAAACTGAGGCAAAGAAAGGTTAAGTTATTTTCCCAAGGTCACACATCTAGTAAATGTCTTGCGTCAGACTTGAATCAAGATTTTCCTAACTCCAGGACCACTTCTCTCTCCTCTGTGCCATCCATGTTATAACAATAATATGGTATTTTCATAATCATAGTATTTAATAATTTGGAGGAAAAAAAAGAACCATCACACCTGCTCTCTTTTTACTTGTTTTTTTAAACTTATTTTTAGTTTTCAACAATCACTTCCATAAGCTTTTGAGTTTTTAATTTTCTCCCCCTCCCTTTCTGCCTCCCTCCTCAAGACAACATGCAATCTGATATAGGCTCTACATATACATTCCTATTAAACATATTTTCACGTTACTCATGCTGTAAAGAAGAATTAGAACCAAAAGGAGGAACCATAAGAAAGAAGAAGCAAAACAAAACAGAAGAAAAAAAGAACAAATATTATGCTTCAATTTGCATTCAAACTCCGTAGTTCTTTCTTTGGATGTGGATAGCATTTTCCATCTTCAGACTTTTGGAGATGTCTTAGATCCTTGCATAGCTGAGAAGAGCTAAGTCTATCAAAGTCGGTCATCTCACAACATGGCTGTTACTGTGTACAACACTCTCCTTGTTCTGCTCACTCCATGTATCAGTCCATGCAAGTCTTTTCAGGTTTTTCTGAAGTCCACCTGCTTATCATTTCTTATAGCACAATAGTATTCCATTACATTCATAGACCACAACTTGTTCAGCCATTCCGCAATTGATGGGCATCCCCTCAATTTCCAATTCTTGGCCACCACAGAAAGAGCTGCTATAAATATTTTTGTACATGTGGGTCCTTTTACCATCTGTATGATCTCTTTGGGATACAGCCCTAGAAGTGCTATTGCTGGGTCAAAGGGTATGCACATTTTTGTAGCCCTTTGGGCATAGTTCCAAATTGCTCTCCAAAAATAGTTGGATCATTTCACAACTCCACCAACAATGCATTAATGTTCCAATTTTCCCACATCTTCTCCAACATGTATAATTTTCTTGCTTTGTCATGCTGGCCAATCTAATAGGTGTGATATGGTACCTCAGAGTTGTTTTGATTTGCATTTCTCTAATTAATAGTGACTTAGAATATTTTTTCATATGACTATAGATAGCTTTAATTTCTTCATCTAAAAACTGCCTGTTCATATCCTTCAACCATTTATCAACTGCAGTTTACTTGGTTTTGTCTCCCAGTATTATGTACCTGACAGATGAAGCAGCTACAGTAATATTGTTGATTTATTAAAGAAAATGTTTGGGGGCACCTAGGTGGCACAGTGGATAGAGCACTGGCCTTGGTGTCAGGAGAACGTGAGTTCAAATCTGGCCTCAGACACAATACTCATGAGCTGTCTGACCCTAAGCAAGTCACTTAACCCCAACTGCCTTGCCAAAAAAACAAAACAAAACAAAACAAAAAAACACAAGAAAATGTTTGAACTTACTGACCAATTTTTGGGCTATAGCAAAACTTACTCCCCCTCCTTTGGTCACATACCTTATCTAAGCATCAGAGCAAAGGAAGGATTGCATAAGGCAAAAATAGGCCTGTCTTGTAAAAGAGCAAGGTCTTCTAGATTGTCTAATAGTTGAAAAAGATAAGTTGAGAAAGAGGGAAAACAGAGTAAAACTTGGGCCTGAGGAGGAGGAAGAAAAGAAAAGGCTATATGGCCTTGGTTATAGATTTCAGCTTAGGTCATCTGTTACTGAATACCTTGGTCATTTCTGGAGGATGACCTTGGATCATACTTCTGAAAAATCTCTATGCAGTCTTCACATAGTTGACAAAAACCAAGGTTCAAAGTTTGTTTATAGACTGAATTCCTTATAACTTCTTCAGCGGCAGCTGAGAATACACTAGCTGGAGTCAGGAAGACTTGAGTTTAAATTCAGCTTCAGACACTCACTAGCTGTGTGATCCTGGGCAAGTCACTTACCATGTTTGCCCCAGGTTGCCCCAATAAAATGGGGGTCAGGATGAGAGAGAGAAGGGAATAATCATTTATATAGCTCCTACAACATGCCAGGCACTGTGCTAAGCACTTTTATAAATACTATCAGCCCATATACCCCTGTCAGTCAGACAATAAACCTTTATTAACCTACAATGTGCCTGGTATTATGCTAAGCACTGGAGATATGTTGTTCAGTCATTTTCAGTAATGTCTGACTCTTCGTGACCCCATTTGGGATTTCCTTGGCAAAGATACTGGAATGGTTTGCCATTTCCGTCTTCAGCTCATTTTACAGATAAGGATCTGAGGCAAACAAGATTAAGTGACTTGCCCAGGGTTACACAGCTAATAAGTGTCTGTGGCTGGATTTGAACTCAGGTCTTCCAAACTCCAGGCCCAGCACTTTAATCAACACTATCTAGCTATTCATACTGGAGATACAAAGAAAGGTAAAAGCCCCCGATCTCGAGGAGCTCACAATTTAAGAGGGGAGATAACAAGCAATTAACTATGTGCAAATGAGCTACACACAAGATAAATGGGAAATAAAATAAACAGAGGGAAGGCATTAGAATTAGGAGGGATCAGGAAAGGCTTTCTGTAGAAGGCAGGATTGTAGTTGTGATTTGAAGGAAGCCAGGGAAGCAAAGAGAGGGAGATGAGGAGGGAGAGCATTTCAAGCATGGAGAAACAAAGAAAATGCTTGAAGCAGAGAGATGGAGTATCTTGTTTGTTTGAATAAAAAGGCCAGTGTCACTGGATCAGAGAATACTGGGAGTGTGTAAGAAATAAGAAGACTGGAAAGGTTGGGGGTGGGAGGGAAGAGGCAAGGTTATAAACAGGTTTGAATGACAGAAGATGACTGGAGGTAATAGGGAGCCCCTGGAATTTACTGACTTCGAGCAAGGTGACATGGTCAGATTTGTGCTTTAGGAAGGCATCTGAACACCTTAGCAGAGAATGGGGAGAAACTAGAGTCAGGGCAACCAACAAGTAGATGGTTGTCATAGTCCAACCATGAGGAGATCAGGGCCTGCACCAAGGTGGTAGTTATGTCAGAGGAGAGAAGGGAGCATATCTGAGAGATATTATGGGGGTAAAAATGACAGGCCTTGGCAATAAATTGGCTGTGGGGGAGGGGAATGAGAGAGAGAGTGAGGAGTAAAGAATGGCATCTAGGTTGCAAGCATGGGTGACTAGGATGCATGGTGGCGCCCTCAATAGTAATAGGGAAGTTAAAAGGGGAGACGGTTGGCGGAGGAGTGGATAATGAATTCAGTTTTGGACCTGTTTAATTTAAGATGTCTACTGGAAATACAATTCAAGATGTTCAATAGGCAGCTGGAGACAGAAGACTAGAGGTCACTAGAGAGGTTAGGGCTGCGTAATAAAAGCACCTCCCTCCCAGAGTTGTTGTGAGGCCAAATGAGATAATGATTGCTTAGTTTAGTGCCTGGCAATGCAAAGTTAAGTTAAAGTTAAGTGCAATACAAATGTTAGCTATCATCATTATCATTATTACAAGTAGATCTAAGAATTCTCAACACAGAGATAATAACTGAATCCACGGAGGCTAATGAGATTTCCAAGTGAAATAGTGTAGAAAGAGAACAGAAAGAGGACTCAGGACTGAGCCCTGTGAGACAGACATCCAAGGTTGGGAGCAAAGGGGACAAGCCTTGGAAGGAGAAAAAAAAGGAGAAAGCAAAGGAAACTGAGACTCAGTTACGTGAAGGATAAAGATTAAGAAAAGGTCATTAGATCTGGCAATTATGAAATCTTTAGTAATTACAGAGAGAGCAATTTCAGTTGACTGATGAGGTCAGAAGTTACAGAGAGTTAAGAAAAAAAAAAGGAAGTGGAGGTATCTATTGTAAATGGCCTTTTCAAAGACTATAACCCAAGAAAAAGGAGGAGATATATGGGACAATAGTTATTGAGGACGAATGGATGGATGAAGTAAGGCGTTTTTGAGGATGGAAGAGACACTGGTATATTTATAGGCAACAGAGAAGCAGCCAGTAGACAAGATAAGTGAATGCAAGTCTTCCTGACTGCAAATCCAGAGTTTTATCTATCTAGCTGCCAACAGCTAAGTAATTTGAATCATAGCTGCCCCCTCACCCCACAACCAAGTCTTGAAGATTCAGATTCAAAAACCACTAGCACTATGAGAACTCCACCCACCATAGTCCATCCTCAAAAATACTTCACTTCATCCATTCCAGATGCTTCCATCTCCAATAACTATCATCCTATATACTGTCTTCCCTTTGTGACTAAATGACTTGGGAAGGCCATCTACAACAGGTGCCTCTATTTTCTTCTCACTCTCTTCTTAAACCCTTACAATACTTCATAAACTTCAATGGCTCCAAAATCAAATATAAATTTCTCTCTTTGTCATTCTAAACCTTAAGTCAGCTAGCCCCTTCCCCCTATCTTAACAGTCTTCTTACACCTCATACTCTTTAATCCAGTGACAAAGGCCTCTGTCCATCTCTCTGCTCCAGGCATTTTTTTTTTTGTGGCTATCTCACATGCTTGAAGAAGCTCTTGCTTCTCATCTCTGCCTCCTGGCTTCCTGAAAATCTCAACTAAAATCCAACCTTCTATGGAAACCCTTCTTAATACTTCTTAATTCTAGTGCCTTCCCACTTTTAATTATTTCCCTTTTATTATTATATGTATGGATATATGTGTGTATATATATATCTATATATCTATAATATTTGTTGTCTCTCCCATTAGATTGTGAGTTTCTCAAGGGCAGGGACTTTCTTTGGTAAATACCCCAGCACTTAGCTCTTAGTCCATTAAAAATATTTATTAATTGACTGACAGAAGACACACCCAAAGCTCCCCCGAGGAGAGCCCTCTGCCCACTCAGGGTTCCTGGGTTCTGACTCCTTCCCCCATTCCCAGAGTGCCAGTTCACAATGTCAACAGTATTTGTGCAAGCCACAAAGGTCCCAACCTCCTACTTAAATTTCACAAACTGGTCAGCCCAAACTTGGGTGCTGTGGAGGATGCAGAAATTAAATTCGGAAGACGTTACTGTGGGGTCCACTGGGAAGGCAGGATCTAATTGCTCTTGAAATGTGCTAAGCATAGGGTGTGGCAAACCTCTTTCTTAGTTTCCTTCTGTGGTTAAATTCTAGGCTTTCAGGAGTAAGGTGTTAATTCAGAGACCAACTCTTCTACATTTATATTTGTATAAATTTCACCTCACCAAAGTTAAAAGACCTTAAGAGCAGGATCTGCTTCTTTGTCTTTCTATCCCCTGGGACCTAGAACACAGATTAATAAGTATTTGTTTTAATCTAATTAAATTGCTGTGAACAAATTACTTAATCTCTTCAAGACCCACAATCCATCAAGACTAAAAGTCACAATTGTAAAAGGTTGCTGATCTGCATAAGAGTTCACCATGTTTTCTTGCAATAGACTCCTCCCTGCCTCATCTCTTCATTCCAGTTCATCCTCCACATACCTATGATTTTCCTAAAGTACAGTTCTGACAAACTCAATAAACTCCAGTGGCTCCTACTAATTCAACAAGCAAATATAAACTTCTCAGGCATGTAGAGTTCTTCACAATTGGGCCCCAACCAACTTTTCAATTATTCCTCTCCTCCAAAGACACTGCTTTTCTGCCAAACTGGACATTTTACTATTCTACATACATAACATTCCATCTCCTGCCTCCTCCAAACCTGGCATATAATCCGTCCCAAACCCTGTCTCTTAAAATACTTAATTTTCTTTAAGACTTGGTTTAATCACACCTTGTGCCTTTCTTAATCACTACCAATGCACACAGAAGTTCCCATCCAATGACCTGAAAAGACTGGAAATGGGGGTTATTCCATTGTTGGTTTTCACCTTTGCATTCCTTGTTTTAATGATTACAGAATTAATTCTGACTACAGAAAATTACTATGACATTTTGGGAGTTCCAAAAATTGAATCAGATATCCAAAACAAGAAGGCTTTCCTCAAGTTAGCTGTAAAATACTGCCTGATAAAATAAAATTCACAATACTGAAACAAAATTCAGAGTAATTGCAGAAAGGGGAGACATTTTTAATGTCTCCTCCAACCTACCTATTTTGGGCCCCAGCAGCACAGAGCCTATCACAGGGCCCTTTTATTCCCTACCCCAAATGACCTAGCTAGATCCCCTCTTACCAAGAGATTTTGGCATGGGAACCACTGTAGGCCTCCTTCCCCCACTGCCCCCACTCCAACCCTATCTGCTCAGATCCCACTAGGATTTCTCCTTACCCACAGACAGTACAACCTAAGAACCACTGAGCCTTTCTATCCACCTCTAAACTCTACCCTTCCCTGTGCCATTTTCCCCCAATTGGATAGAATTCTTCAAGAAGATAGACTTTTTTTTCCTATTTGTATTCCCAGCACTTAACAAAGTGCTTGGTGAGTAGTAATTAATATTTTTCCATTCCATTCCATAGTGTCCCCTTCTCCCTCAAGTCACTTATAGCTATTTTGTCTATATGCCTGTTATCTTCTTCCACCTACATTGTAATCTCCTTGAGGCACAGAGGCCTGGCCCACTGTAGGCATTTTAATAAATGCTTGCTGGCTGAAGTCACAGCGCTGATGAAACACCACATCAGGAATAATATTGATCCCTCTATTAGACTGCAGATTTCAGTAGGGCTGGAAGGGCCTTCATTTCCTTACATCAACTTTGCAAAAAAAAAAAAAGTGAAGCTAAGTGGATAAAGTAGGATTAGGAAGACCCGAGCTCATCTCAGACTTCTGACATTTGCTAGCTGTGTGACCTTGGGCAAGTCATTTGACCTCTGTTTACCTGAGTTTCCTCATCTGGAAAATCAGGATAAATAACAGAGCACCTATGTCCCAGGGTTGTTATGAAGAACAAATGATATTTAAGTATTTAGATGTCACTTTGCAAACCTATTGCTATATGAAACACTAACAATGATTACCTCAAAGCAGGTACTGGGTGAATGCTCTTCAATTGAGTCGAAGAAACACTGCTTTCTTTCGTGTGGAATATGGGAAGGAAGAAACTGACATGTCTGGATTTTAAAACCTGCATTTGAGATGTCATCAGAATTGAATAGCAAATTCTGGAGATAGGGCGAGCTCTTTACTTAACTTTTGGCAGTACAGTGGATTTACTTCTCTAGTCCAGGCACTGAGGACAGCAACAAGATAGGCTAGGAGCAGGAGTGGGAGGGACGCTGGTCTGGGTGGTGGCAGCGGACCCCCCCCTCCTCGCCCCTCCCCTGCTCTCTCCCGCACATGCCCAGCTCGGAGGGCTGGTCCCCCTCTGCCAGTCCCTTAAACTTTCAGCACGACGCCGCGACTCAGCCTGGCTGGCAGATGGCACAGCCCGTGGCGTGACTTCCTCGCGAAGCCGCCCCTGAGGCCAAAGAGGAAGGAGCACGGCCGCCCGCCCTCTCCCTTGGCCCGCCATCTCGCCCGCTCCTCCTTCCTCCATGGCGCCGAAAAGGGGGCGGTGCGTTCCGCTGGGCGCGTTGCTAGCCCCGCCCCCATTCGCCGCCGGGAGCGCAACGTTGACCCTTACGTCCCACACCCTGTTTCTCCTCCCCTCGGAAGCTCTTGGTCTTCCGCCCCGGAAGTAGTTGCTATTTCATAGGAGGTGGAGTCTGAGGGGCCGGGTCTGGTAGCTGCCGCTGCGAGCTGAGGAGGAGCCGGGGCCTCAGCGGGTGGAGGGGGAACGCTGAGTGTCTTTAACGCAGCGGCTGGCACGGGGGGGGGGGGGGGTCTTGTAAACGGACAGGAGTCTTGGAGGCCAGGAGGACCCGGCGGCGGAGGAGATGCTGCTCTTCGTGGAGGTGAGTAGAGGTGGCGGGGACCTTGGCCCACGGGCGCTGAGGAGGAGGAAGAGAAGAGTAGTGCCGGCCGGCCCGCCAGCCCGCCGCCGCCATGTGACTTTCCAGGCCGCACACGCTGCTGAGCCGGCGGAGAGGCTGACACAGCAGCACGGCCTACGGCGTCCCTCGCTGCCCGAACCAGGGCCGGAGAGCCCCCTCGGCCGAAGTGCCGGGGAGTTAGGGCTCGTCTGGCCGGGGTCAAGAGTAGAGGGTGGGTGCCGCGTGGGGCAAAAGGATAGCGCCCGGGGGGGTCCTCGGGAGGTCGGGTGGGGGGAGGTGGTTGGGGGGAGGAGGAGTAGTCGGGGTCCAGAGCTGAGGGCAGTCTGGAGGGGGCGCTGTTCTCGCGTAGGGGGCAACGTGGGGCCAGTGTGAGGGACCCGCCGGAAGGGGAATGAGCAACATGTGGGGCCGCGGAGGGACGGAGGTGAGGGCGGGGATGGGGGGGGGAGAAGGGAGGCTGTTTCGGAAAGAAAATGGAAAGTCCTCTTCTTCCAAGCCCCGCACCCCGTCTCGTCCCTTTGGGGCATCGCCCCTGGGTCTCTGGAAGGTTCCATGGGTGGAGAAGGACGGGAGGGTGATAGCGGGGCAGGAGTGAGGCCCGGGCGGACGCCGGGAGGGGAGTGCCTTGAAAGGCACCGCGATGACCTTTTGTAAAAGTTGCTGTGGCGGCGTCGCCGCCGCGGCTACTGCGCGGCGATAATTGGTCTGAAGCAGCCGAGGCCTAGGGAGAGCCAAACGCCGAGCGGGGAGTCCAGCACCCCGGGGTGCCGGGGTTGGAAGCGAGGAAAGGCCCTTCGATTACCTAGACAGTCCTGTGCCTGCCTCTTCTCTTTTCTCTACAGTAATTTCTTTGGGCAGGCATTGAAGTTTGATTGGGTTTGGGTTTTTTTTTTTTTTTTTTGACGGAGGGGGCTCCCCCTTTTTCCTTGTTACTACTCTCCCTCTTGTGTGCAGCATCAGCTGACTGCCAGGCTAATGGTTTGAGTAGATTCCAGATCATATTGTTAATTGCATTGTGGAAACGTCAACCTTGCAAAGTTTCAACTTAGCAACTTGGCACTTATTAACTGTGCCCATTTTAAAAGGACCTTTTTTTTTCCCCATGGGGAAAGGAGTTGTTTGTAGGTTACAAATCAAGACTTTTGTAAAGGGGATTGGGGTTTGGTTTTATAGTTAAATGCATTTAGCCTTTTTAATGAATAGCTAATATTTCGTGGAACTCTGAATTTTGGTACTTTAAACTGGTTGGAATTTAAACTTTGTAGTACAAGAAATTGAATACAGATTTCGGAAGTTTTTCTATTAACTGCTTTCCATCCCTCAGCTTTATGATTTTCCTGGGCTATTTATTTTTTGGGTGGGTGTTAAAGAGGGTTAAATTTAAACTATCTTTATTTGTATCTGACATACAGAGTAAAAAAGGCCAGTTATGAATTGTTGTACATATTTTAGGCCTTTTTTTTTTTTAAACAAGTAGGTGCCTGGGTTTTAGTGTGGCTTTGTTTTGGTTTTTAGTAGTTGTTGGTGGAGATTACACGTACAGTGTTTTGCAAACCTTAAACCTACACGAATGCTAGTTATTAGCGATTATTACAAGATTTGGGGATGTGAGTGCTCTAATGTTTACAACCTCGTTTCTTGGAAAATGTGTATTTTGAACTTTGATCTTAACATCTTAACATGTGTAAGTGTCCAAAGGTTTCCACCTTGATTTTGTTAGCTTTATACATAAAGGGAGAATAGGTTTGACTCACAGAGCTGTTACAGAAAGTTAATGTTTCTGCAAGTTGCAAATTATTCTACTGTTTTTGTTACTTATGGTAAATTAATGTTGGTTTTTATTGGGTTCCATTTTCTACCAAGTGATTCCTTTTTAGTTTGGCTAAAAATTAGTGAAGTTCTCATAAGGCTTATGGCTGAATTTATGGCATTAATATTTAATCAGCATGCCCCATTGCATATTTGGTACTTCTCAAAATAGTTCGAAATTATCTTGGCAGGTGCTATTTGAAAATAGAGCTAGCTTTGTTATTTAGAATAGTAATGATCAAAGAGAGGTGGGTAACTGCACTGCATAGGTAAAGATCTTAACCAGTTTTTGGATAAAACGTCTTTCCTCATTAAAACTACTGGCTTTATAAACCTTGTATGTCTTGGACAAAATGGAAATGAGTAATCTACCCAAGAACGAACCGTTTATATGGAGTTCTTAACTTGAGGTTGGGAAACTTGGTTTTTTTTGGTTTTGGTTTCTTTTTCTAAAAAACATTTTTAGGGGCTGCTAGGTGGTGCAGTGGATAGAGCACCAGTCTTGGAGTCAGGAGGACCTGAGTTCAAATGTGGCCTCAGATACTTGACACTAGCTGTGTGACCCTGGACAAGTCACTTAACCCCAACTGCCTCACAAAATATAAATATATATATATATATATATATATATATATATATATATATATATATATTAAATATTTCAATATAATCAGTTTCCTTTGTATTGTGCTTTATGCGTTTAAAAACATTCTGAAAAAGGGCCCATAGGCTTCAGAGAAAGATCTATGACACAAAGGTTAAGTACCCCTGATCTGAAATAAAGTGATTGGATGATACCCTACAAAATGAATAAATAATATCCTAGCACAAGTAAACAAATTTCATGAATGTGTGTGTATATGCACCCATGGGCACATACATACATACAAACATAATCTAGAACTGCCACAAAAAGCTTAACTTCCAGCTATTAGCTCATTTAATCCAGATGAAATTTCTCTACTATACATCAGAATTTGTGTGGAAATTCTAGACAATCCCATGGATTTTGAAATGTAACAGGACTCTAATCGAGTAGAAACTGAAAGATTGGAAGCAGCCTTTCATCTAGCCACCATTATGAAGCCATAGGTACATTTCTGGTTTTTCTCTGAAATGACATGACTGTGACACCATAGCATTTTAATTTAGTGAATTTCCCATATCCTTTAATTTTGGTTAGTATTGGTTTCTTTGAGGGTATAGTTGACACCTCTCTTCAATGGATCATATTTGTTGATATTAACCCCTCAGATGAAGTGAGTTGCATAGGAGGCGGGTAGGTAGAGAGCAGCTTTAGAAGTAGAAATACCTGGGTTCAAGTCCTGATTGACCATCCTGGCAGTTTTGGGCAAGTCACTTATCCTCATTCATTCTATGCTCTAGGTAACTCTCTTCAAGAGTTGCCTGTGTTGTAGAAAAGAATCTGCATTTCTAGAAAGAAGTATTCTAACCAATGAGTTCCATATACCAGCAAAATAACAAATTCAGTCTTTATCTCTTTCTTCCTCTCCCAGTTATTTTCAAAGTCATATTGAGTGAAAGTTTTGGAGAAATTACATAACACTTTGATAATGCCAGTAGTAGTGTGAAGCCAGTGTTGGACATCAGTAATTTAAGGGTTGAGATTACATGGCTAAACTGATGGGGAATGCATTCTGATCTCTGTTATGGTACTAATTTACTCTTGTATTGTGGATAAGCTATTTAAGCACCTTTAAAATAAAGTTACTGTAATTCATGTTTAAAATTCCTAAATAAAAGATAACCTTATTTTAAAAGCAGAATGCAGTTTTTATTGTCTCCCCCTTTCACAAGATACTGCTTGGAGTCTTTTTTTTTTTTGATGAAGCAGTGGGGTGAAGTGACTTACCCAGGGTCACACAGCTGGTAAGTGTCAAGTGTTTGAGACCGGATTTGAACTCAGGTCTTCCTAAATCCAGGGCCTCTATCCACTGTGCCATCTAGCTGCCCCAGTAGAGTTATTTCTTAAACTATGTCCTTCATCCTTTCTTTCCTTGTCCCATTCGCACCAAGACTTCTTAACCCTGAGGATTCCTTGTGGAACTAGACTTGTATTACCTACTTTGGTCCTGTTCATAACAGTCTTACTCTTTTCTTCCCTGATTTCTTTCCTCTATCTCTGCATATCTACCCATAGTGCCCGCCCCCAGCCTGATATCACTAGTTTGAAAATGATGTTGTGGTTTTAATTTAGAATTTTTCTGGGTAGTTAAGTTTTATTTCTAGGACTGGACCATCCAAGGATGTTTTGGTTCACTTGTAAGTATTTGTTTGAGTAGCACAATATAAATGAATATTAATAGTATAGAAGAATAATAATATAGAAGTTCTAAGAATACATTTCTTAAGATTGCTCTTTAAGTAGACAAGTTTTATACTTAAGTTCTGTGTGCAGAATCTGCACCCTTTGACTAGCTATAATACTACTTTGGACAATATTTATGAAAGAATGATCATTGGTATAAAAAAAATTAGGTATTAAAGAGCATATAAAGAAGCAAGGCTTAAACTTGTGTTTTGTTTTTTGGTGTTAAGAGCTTTGTTTATATTCTTGGGAGTGAAGAAGAACTGGGTAGACTGCTAGGGACTGGACCCATAAGGTTGAGAGTCCAGATCAGATAGTCTTTAATCTGTTCAAACTACTACATTGTGTACTTGAGTTTGGGTGGATGGAGATGTGTAGGTAGATATCCCTGACCACAGAGAATTTGTAATAAGACAAGGCACATTTGAAACAACTTTTATGTAATGACTTGTATTGTTCTCTAGTAACATGTATATATTTAAAGTTTTGTCTCCTTAAATCTTTTGTAAATATGGGACTGTACTCTCTGTCCTATTGCATATTTAGTTGTACTTGACTCACTACTACTGCATATACATTTCTAAATTGTTTTAGGTGAAATCTCAGCAATCTTTCTCCGGAATGGATGAATCCAGTCTCTTCTTGAATAACTCCTGTGATAGTCAGCTGCCATTAGGGGATTCAGCTGGAATGGGGCTAAACTGAGACCAAAAAGAGTGAAGTATCTTGGGAACTTTTTCCTTAGTTCATTTCCCATTCTCTTATTTACCAAAGTGCCCAAGTCTCCCCTGTCCTTTAAAAAAAAAAAACAAACAACCTTTTCTGAAACCCTAAAGCTCTGGTCTGGTCTTCTTCCTTTTTCATATCTTAGAAATTTACAAAAAAGCTATCTTAATACATTTTCCTCTACTTAGTCACATTTCAGCTCCCTCCAGTCCAGTTTTGAGCCTCACCACCCAACTAAAATTGCTCCATCAAAGATTATTAGCAATTTCTTAATTGCTACATCCGGTGGACTTTTCATCCTTTAACTTCATCCCCTTTACCTCTGCAATGTTGATATTGATAATATTGATTATCATCCAGCAAAAAAGTGTTCACTTAAATTCTCTGTTCTCGGCATTCCTCACTTTCTAATGAGATCTCATGGGTTGGGTTAGCAAATGATTCTCAGATTTTTATATATATAGCTGTAATCTCCTGAACTTCATTCCTCCTTACTGGGCATCACCTGAATCCCCTCATTGTCATTTCAAACATAACATGTCCAAAATGGAACTCTGTCTTTTTTCTCTAATCTTATCTTTCCTCTGAAACTTTCCAACTTTTTTTGAGAGTACCACCATCCTTCAAGTTATATGCATTTGCAACCTCTGAATCATTCTGACTTTTTCCCTCTCCCTGAATCGTCACCTATGTCTCTACCACCTGTGCCCCTTCTATCCACTATCACAGCCATCACTCTAGTCACTTATCTCTTAACTATAGCAATAACTTCCTAATTGTTCTCCCACCTTTCAGTTCCTGTCCTTTCCAGTGCATTCTCCACACGTGCCGAAAGAAGCTTCAGTGACTCCCTGTTGTCTCTAGGATAAAATAACAGACTCCTTAGTTTGACATTTAATCTCATTCCAGCCTACCTCTCCTGCCTTATTTCACATTACATGCCTTCAAACACTGCATTCCTCCTAAACTGAGTTACTTGTGATTCCTTGAACTTGTCATTCCATCTCCTACCTCATGCCAATTTTGCATCCCTGGAATGCACTTGCCCACCTCTCTCTCTTAGAATCTTTAACTTTCTGCAAGACAAAGTGGTATTGGATAACACTTTTAGAAGAACTAAAGTGTTTTTAATTAAGACTTAGTAAAATTGTTGTGTAAAAAAAAGTGGTAAACTAAGGTACAGTACTGTACTTTAAGGATACCTTGCTCTTAGCTCAGTTATCTTGTAATGTAAATTGAATTTAATGGATAGTTTTTTGGCATGGCTTTGCACACTAGGAATTGAAAGGTGTTCTTTGAGGGAAAAATAGTAATTAAAACATTGTATGCCTACTTCTCTGATATAAAACTTGGAAGTACCTATTGATTCATATGCTTATAGAAATTGGCCAGTCAACTTTAATTACCAGAGAACCAATTGGAAATAACAGATCAGGTCAGTATTTTGGGTACTGTTAATGATTTACTGATTAAATACTAAAATAGCCACAGAAACTAGTAGGTATTTGACGTATTTATATCTGTTTTGGAACTACTAATCAGGCCAAAGGGTCTAATAGGACATTATGGGGCCTCCAGCTTGATAGAAATGGAGTAGTAGTTTCCTTTATTTGATGATATGTACAGGATGGAGAGTAGGTTTCTGTGTATTTAAGAGGAGAGGGAAAACTACTCCAACATACCATAGGAAGGATTTAGGGTAATCTTGGGTTTATTGCATAAGCTTCTGGGAGCATTATCTTTCTCCACCTTCATGGCCATTTGGACTCTGACCCTAGGGTGGAAAGTTACCTGTGAATCTTCTTTGGCTTTTATCCTTTACCCTTGTGGCTCTTGTAGATTCCATTGCCTGCCTACTGGATGTCTCTTGGGTCCATTACTTCTCCAACTTCAGAGGTTTTTCCTTCAGATGTTCTAGGGGAAAGCTTAAGACTGAGGGACCATTGGAATTTAGAGAGGTTGCATAATGAATATTTTCATAATGACCTTGTAGTTTACCTCAACTAAGAAGGAGCAGGGCCTGTTCTTCTCTTCCTCATACTTTACTTCAATTCAGTAAACATTTATTAAATACTGTGTTGAAGGCATTGTGGTGTGTGTTGAGTATACAAAGATGAAAAACAGTTAAGTTCCATGCACTCAAAGAGTATACTGTAATATATAGGAGATGCATGATTATTTTCATTATAAATTTAATAATGTCAGCAAATTGCTGCTGAATAAAACCTTAAGCTACAAGCTACTTAACATTCTGGTTTATTTAATATGTAAATTTAACAAAAATAATGCTTATTGTTGTCTCCTTACACTGTCTTCATTGCTGACTTTTATTGCTTTCTTTTTCTTTTTTGTTTTTGTGAGGCAGTTGGGGTTAAGTGACTTGCCCAGGGTCACACAGCTAGTAACTGTCAAATGTGTGGTCTGAGTCCGGATTTGAACTCAGGTCCTCCTGCCTTCAAGGCTGGTGCTCTCTCCACTGCGCCACCTAGCTGCCCCTGCTCTTTCTAAATAGTTATAATTATTCCAGTTCTATTAACTCTGTTCAGAATCACTTGTATAAGTATTTCCATGTTTCTTAATTGCCTTCATATTTTTTACAGCGTAGTAATATTCCATTACATTAATATGACTACATTTTTGGCCATCAAATGTTGGATATATAGGCTGGCTGCTCCTAGTTATTTACTGTTGCAAAGAAAGGAACTATTTCTTTTTCTGTGTGTGCTAATACATCTTTTTTTCTCCCTTTTCTTTTTAAGTAACAGTCCTAGTAGAACCAGTAGGTCAAAGACGAGAGCATAATTTTTATGACAGTTCACAGCTCCCTTCATGGTAATAGTATGTCTTTTTCCCCAATAATAATAATTTTTATTATTTTAGTTGCCTTTTTCAATTTGATGTGTATGGGAATGATGCCTCAAAATTGTTTTAGTTAGTATTTCTCTATTACACTCTTTTTGGACAATTTCCAATTGATAATTAATTTGCTTCCTCTGGGATATATTAGTTCTAATCGCAAGTCGGAAGAAAGAATCCTACCCCCACTAAAAAAAAAGAAAAAGGACTGTGAGAAATTAAAGAAAGGAACAAGCACTTCCATTTGGGAGGATCAGGAAGGTTTCATGGAGGAGATAATTTGAGCCTTGATAGGAAATCCACTTTATTTTCAGTACCAAGTTTGATACTTTGTGGAGTTGTACACAGTGCTTTTAGAAGTAAAGTTCATATGCCCAAAGGGCTATAAAAATGTGTGTACCCTTTGACTCAGCAATAGCGCTTCTAGGGCTGTATCCCAGAGAGATCATACAGATGGGAAAAGGACCCACATGTACAAGGATTTTTATAGCAGTTCTTTTTGTGGTGGCAAAGAATTGGAAATTGAGGGGATGTCCATCAGTTGGGGAATGACTGAACAAGTTGTGGTCTGTGAGTGTAATGGAATACTATTGTGCTACAAGAAATGATGAGCAGGCAGACTTCAGAAAAACCTGGAAAGACTAGTATGGGCTGATGCTGAGTGAAGTGAGCAGAACCAGGAGAGCATTGTACACAGTAACAGCCACGTTATGCAAGGACTAACGCTGATAGACTTAGCCCTTCTCAGCAATGCGAGGATCTAAGACATCTCTAAAGGCCTCATGATGGAAAATGCTGTCCACATCCAAAGAAAGAACTATGGAGTTTGAATGCAGATCAAAGCATACTATTTGCTATTTTTTTCTTTTGTTGTGTTTTGTTTTCTCTTTCTTGTGGACCCTCCTTTTGATTCTAATTCTTCCTTACAATATCACTAATGTGAAAATATGTTAAATAGGAGTGTATATTCGAAGCCTATATCAGATTGAGCACTGTGTTGGGTCAGAGGGAGGGCTAGGAAGGGGAGAAAAATTTTAAAACTCAAAAGTTTATGGAAGTAATTGTTGATAAATCAAAATAAATTAATTTTTTAAAAAGAAGTAAAGTTCAATGATTGTCCCCATCCTAATTTCAGATACATAGATTAAACTTGGCTTCCTTTTCTCGTGGGCAACTAGATGGTGTTGTGGATAGAGTGCTGGGCCCAGAGTCAGGGAGACTCATCTTCCTGAGTTCAAATGTGGCCTCAGACACTTACTAGCTGTGTGACCCTGGGCAGATACCTTAAGCCTGTTTGCCTCAGTTTCTTTATCTGGAGAGGGAAATGGCAAACCACTCCAGTATCTTTGCCAAGAAAACCCCAAAAAAGGATTATGAAGAGTCAGACAAGACTGAAGAACAACAAGGTAAATTCAGGCAGTGGTTACCCCTTATTTTTTCCTGTTGATTTTTCGGCATTTACAGGGTTAGGTGGAGAAGGAGCTTCCTGTCTGAAAAAATAGGTGATGTTTTGGCTTCCTCACTACTGTAGCTAGTGGTAACTGGGTCCTTAAGTAAAATACAAAAGTTTAGATTATTCAGCCTAAAGCATATTGACTTTGTTCTCAGTCATAGCCCTGTTGCCTAGAAATTGTCTTGAGATAGAATTAAGTGTGACAAGGAATTTCAGGGAAGTTTTATTTTCTTTTTGCTGTCTTACTGCCTGTTCTTATCCACCCCATTCCCCCTATAACACACGTAATATAGACCTTCACCTCAAATCTGTGGTGGGAAAGAGAAGAGTGAAAAGGATAGAGTGCTGAATTGGAGTCGGGGGCCTGGATTCCAGTCCCACTTTGATGTTTTGATTTTTTGTGGGGGTTTTTTTTTGTTTGGTTTTTGGTTTTAGGCAATTGGGGTTAAGTGACTTGCCCAGGGTCACATAGCTAGTAAGTGTCAAGTGTTTAGTGTGAGGCTGGATTTGAACTCAGGTCCTCCTGACTTCAGGGTCGGTGCTCTATCCACTGCGCCACCTAGCTGCCCCGGGACTTAGTTTTTCAGCTTCTGGGTCAGTCCGTTTCTGGATTGGATCAAGTAAGTTGTACTACAGGGCTGACTTCTTAACTACCCTGTTAAGGCTTTTTGCCAGCTCTGCTGTGGATTCCAGTTATTGGACCTCGGGTGGCTCTTGTGACCTTTCAGAGCTCACCTGATATGTTTAGTCTCTGATACACATTCACCTAAGATCAGGAAAGAATAGATACAAAGAGACCCCCCCAAAAAAAAAACCAACCCAACAACACAACCCAGCTGTTCTCACAGCTGCATGGCTGCCAAGTGTTGGGACCTAAAGCAGCTGGGCATCCAGCCTACTACTGGCTTCAGCTGTTGCTGACCTCTCTCCCTCTGCTCAAAAGCTTACAGCAGTTCTTCCTCATTTGAAAGCTCCTGGCGAAAAGAAAAACGTATTTCTGATGTTCCTTTATGTCAGCAAAACTTGGCACATCAGCACCTCCAAAGAACTAAAGGTAAGCATCACCACACAGGCAGGGCAAAATAGTGGAGGTGTGATCAGGCTGTAACCTATAACCAGTGTGGTACTCTGAAGAAGAACAAGAGTAAAGGATGTTCTCAGCACATTGTATAACCTAAAAAGATAGGCTGGCCAGAGCAAACAATGACTTTGGAGGAGCACATTCATTGTTGAGTCACACAGGAAAGGCAGACATAAGTGGGCTGTGATCTGTACCTTTGGAAGACGCAAAAAGAGGCAAATTTCATTTTCCTGAATAAATTAGATCACAAATCCATTTGAGTATGTTATGAGCTTAACATTCATGAACAATCATGAATATTTCAATATATTAAAAATAGATTACATATGCAGTCATGAACTTGTATGGTTTTTTAATATACATAAAATTGATATTTGAAAAAGTTCCATGTGATACTGAGAAAGAAATATATATTCTCTATCATTTAGAAGATGTCATAAGCTTCTCAATATTTAGCAAAAGAATTCAATTCCATATTTTTCCATTTCGTTTATTGTTAGATATATCCAAAATTGAAAAGGGGATGATATCATTTCTTTGTTTATCTCAGTATGTTGAGAATTTTTGGTTTTGCTTTGTCATTGTGATTGTAACCTATTTGCTTGTGTGTGTGTATGTGTGTACACCTGATTCATAGATTTTGTTTCATACGTTTGCTTTCATTTGAGCCTTGGATTACTTCCATTCTCGGCCACCTTGATTCCTGCACAGGAAGAGAAAATGATGAAACTGTTCTCATTTATGTTACACAGCCTCAACTGAGCTCTCATTGCTGCTAGTCAGTACCTAGGATACTTATCAGCTCACTATCTTATTCTCCACAGTGGCTCTTCCTTTTCATTCCCCCTCCCCCACCTTCTCAGTTTAGAATTTTGCTTCATATTTTACAGGAAAAAAACTGAGGCTATTCACCAGGAGCTCACTCTTCTACCTCTTTCCCCATGTCATATTACTCAGGTGCCTTCTGCTTCTGTTTCCTTCATCTCTGTCTCACAGTGATGAGGTACCCTTACTCCTTGCCAAGGCTAACTCGCTTGTCTGTCTACTCAAGAAATCCCATTCCTTCTCAAGTTCTCCAACAGATAGTCTCCTCTGTCATCCCCAATCTGTCACTTATTTTCACTCTCCCTGTCTCCTGATTCCTTTCCTACTGCCCTACAAACATGTCCATATCTCCTCCATCCTCAAGAATCGTCACGTGATCCTTGCATCTCCACTATCATTATAAATTCGTTCTTTAGGCCTTCTACAATAAATACTATGATATTTTCTTCTTAGTCTGGCTTCTGGCTTTTTCATTCCATGGCAACTGCTTTCTGCAAAGTTATCAGTGATCTTGTAATTGCTAAATCCAGCGGCCTTTTCTCAGTCCTCATTCTCCCAACCTCTAAATGCAGGTCTACATCACCGCTACCACCACCCATTCTCTTCAGCGGGTCTCTATTGCCTCTGGGATCAAATAGAAAATCCTCTCATGTTCAGATCTCTTCTTGACCTCATCTCTCTCTTACTCCCCCATCCCTTTAGTCTTCTTACCCCTTAATCTCCCTCACGATATTCTTTTGATCCAGTGACATTGGCATCCTTGATGTTCCTCAAACAAGGTGCTCCATTTCTCAGCAAAAGCATTTTCTCGGGCTTTTTCCATGCCTGGAATGCTCCTTATCGCCACTTCCCAGGCTTCCTTCAAGTCCCAGCTAAAATTCTACCTTCTGCAGGAAGCCTTAACCCAAACTCTTTTAATTCTAGTGTCTTCCCTCTCTTATTTCCTATATAGCTTGTTTGTTCACATTTTACTTTTTTGCTTGTCTCCTCCATTATGCTGTGAGTTCTTTGAGGGCAAGAACTGTCTTTTGCCTCTTTTTGTATCCCCAGCACTTGGCACAATGTCTGGCACATAGTAGGAACTTAATGTTTACTGACTATTGTATATATTTGTTATGTTTCTTTTCAGCAACATATTGTGGGATTTTGTTTCTCACTTTTTGGTTTTGTTGGATTGTTTAATCCTTTCACATTTAAAGTCATGAGAATGAGGTTTGTATTTTCCTCTGTTTGTTTCTGATGTTGGGGTTTTTCCTCTCACATACTCTGTAAAAAATGTGCTTTGTTTCTTAAGGTATTTTTCCTTAATCTACTTTAGAACAATCCTTTTTTTACCAGCTCTCTTTCTTCCCTCCTCCCCCAAAGCTGGATCCCGCACTGTTGTCACCCTTTTCCTTAGTTCTGGAATTTTGCTTAACTTACTACATTTTCTTTTTGTCTAGTTATCTAATTCTTCTCTTTTTTTCCTCTCAATTAAATAGTGAAGTAAACTCCCCTTGTCTCTTCCCCTTCAACTTACTTTGTTTTTTAGCTTTTTATTTCGTTTTCTAATAAAAGTATTTCTTTCCATCATTTTCTTCATTATTTCTTTCATTTCTTTATGTTCTAGATTTTTGTTCTAATTCATGGCGCTTACACTCATTCATTCCTTCTTTAGTCTCTGGTCAGTATTCCTCATGGAATTAAAGCCTCCAAGGTACCTATTTTGAGTTTCTTCTAAACTTGTGTTGTTGCCTTGCTCATTCTTCTTCCCCTCTTTTTCTATTTTCTGATAACTTAGAAATACCATTTCTCTCAGGAGAAAGAAGATAACTGTATTGTCCTGTGCTAAGAATTGTGGCATTGATTGTGCAGCTCATTTTTACTCCTTTATGCTCTCTGTGATCATATTTTCCCTGAAATCTATCTTCATGTCCTCTCACTCTTCTAGATGACAGATATTTTCAGGAGCTCTGATTCCCCTTTTAAGGCAGGATTCTCTTTCAGATCTAATGTTCTCAGCACCGAATCCCAAAAGATTATACCCATTGTAAGGCCCCTATTTCCCATTATAGAATATTTCTTTTCACCCCTGCCCTTTTCTTCATGGGAGAGTTCTTTATTGAGACCCACTCCCACCACTGATTTTTCATCTTTCCTGTGCCACCTTGCCTATTCACCTATTTCCCCGAGATGCTGACTATACTATTTTCCCTTTATTGACTTGATTAAGGTACATCATAGTATGGATTAGCACTTCTGCTAACATTAATAGCAGGTTTGCCCAGTTGTGTTCCTTTCTGAACTTTTTTCTTTCCGTGCATTTAAGAAGCTCTTTTATTTGTGGGGGAGAGGAGGATTCCATATACAAAATTTCAAGTAATTTCATTTCAGTAATATATCCATTCAGAATGTGGCTTCATCACTATTGAGTTTGGAATTCTCAGGTGATCAATTGCAGAAAAAAGTCAGCTATAGTGTCTTTTTTTAAAAAAAAAGTTTATTGGTGCTTTAAAAGAAAATCACTGTCACTTCTTAGTAATGACATCCTCCCTCCCATAAAACCTTCCCTTAAAGCAAAAAAAGGATAGCTTATAAAGACACACACATCAGCTGTTTGATAATGTACGTGTGGCATTTAGTTTCTGTAATCTATAGACTTCTAAAGAGAAGCCACATAGGCTTTATCAAATACTCAGAAATCATGATTGGTCATTATACAGTTCTCAATTATGATGGCTTTTTGTGGTCATTTTGTATATTTTCTTGGTTCTGGTCTGTTCTATATCAATGTGCCTAAGTCTCAAATTTTTCTGAATTCCTCAATTTGTCATTTTCTTGTGGCATAATAATTTTAACATACATACCACATTTTGTTCAGCCATTCCTCAGTTGTCATCTATCTTCAGTTTTTTTTGCTAAACCACAGAATGCTGTTGTGAATATTTTAGTGGATAAGGAACTTTTCCCTGTGTTTACCTCCATGGCATATATACCCAGCATTGGTAATGCTAGGGCAAAATGTACAAATGAATGTTTTAGTCACTTTTTAAAGTGGAATTTTAAATTTCGTTGTATTGTGGTTGGAGCATTTAATAGCCCTATCAACAGTATATTAGTGTATCTATCTTCCCAAAGCCTCTCCAACATTTATGATCTTCCCCTGTTTTAGCATCTTTATCAGTGGATAGGTGGTGATTTAAGATTGATATTTACTAAACTTCATATTATTTGAAAAACACCCAATTTTTTATCCTTGTTTTGTGTAGTTTTTAACTGATACCATCAGTTAAGTAATTGTTGAATTTCTGTTAAGTGTCAGGCATTGTGCTGGATATTATGGAATAAATGATGATTCTGGTTATCAAGTAGTGGTCAATTTTTGGGGAATATAAAACAACAAAAAATTAATAATGTGAGACCGTCAAATGATAAAGCAGATGGAGAAGGGAAGGATCTTGAGTAATAATAATAGCTCACATATTTATAGTTCATGAAGTAATCAAGGGCTATGAAAGAAATGAGATTTGAAAGAAAGGATGGAGTTTGGAGAAAGTAGCCACCATACCAATCAAACTACCAAAAACTAGTTTTTGGAAAGCTAGGAAAAATGATAACATGCAGTCAGTCCTCAACTTTTGCATGGATAACATTCCTAGAAAACAGTGTGAAAATCAAAAATGCAAATGTTGATGCATGGAACCTATGGCGAATAGGGGGTTAGGTTCCCATGATCACCAAGAATTGTAATCTTTCACTAGATTGCTGAAAATACATTTTTTGCATGCAAATCTTTATAACAAAACATGAGTTCTATAATTAACACAATAACCGTGAAATAACCCATAAAATGCAGTACTCAAAATTGTTGACATGCAAACATTTTTCCTCGCTATTCCCTAGAATTCCGTGACCTTTTGTGCTAACATCTCCATTTAAAAAGACATTGATTTCAGACAGGATTCACTTTTCATCATATATAAAATGTACAGTACCATAAATACTGTACAGCAAATAAAATGCTTAAAACTAAAACATTTTTAACCTAAATCTTACCTTCCATTGTATCACATGGTTGTGTGAGGGCTTTGTACTGTGTATTATGCTGTTGTAAACTCTTATACCTTGGCCACCCTCTGGAAAACCAAGGGAGAGTTTGACGAGACTGGTGGTCATCATCACCCAGAGGACTTGCACTGTTTTGTTTTGGGGGCATAATTGCAACACAAAATTTGAGTTTTAAAGGCAAACAATGAAAATGTGCAATAAATGTACAGAGCTCTTTACAAAGGTAGGGTGAACAAGACCAGTAAAACACTGGTAGGATACCAGCTGCTCCACAGACTTGCATACATCATGCCTCTCATTTTTTTCTGTATTATATATAGCCACAAATACGCACAATTGCCAACACAGAAGTGTAAATGAGGTTACTGATAAAATCACAATAGTGTTTGGAGTTGTAGAAATTAAACATGGATGTTGAGGACTGACTGTAATTCATCTGGAGGGAAAAAGGTTAAAATGTCAAGGGAAATAATGAAATAAGTGGAAAAGGAATGGGCCCTAGCAATACCAAATCTCAAGACTTCTTCAGATCAGTAACCATAAAAAAAAATTTGGTGCTGGGTTAAAAAAAAAATAGAAGTCGACCAATAGAACAGGTGTGTGTGTGGGGGGGTGTAATGTACAGAAGCAAACCCAGATGGTAAAATAATGTTTGATAAATCCATGGGCCTCAGCTTCTGGCATAAAAACTCACTAATCAACAAATACTGGAAAAACTAGAAAATAGTCTAGTAGGAATTAGGTATAGAGTGTATTAAGATCCAGTATAAGCTCTGAATGGTCACATCGTAAGCACAGTAGAGGAGCAAGGATGAAATTATCTTTTAGAACTATGGATGGGGAAGAACTAGGATCGCAAAAGATAAAATAAACAATTTTGAAGTTTTTGCACAATCAAAACCATTGCAGATAGGATTAGAAGGGAAAGTTAATTTTTTTTTATTTGTAGCAAGTTTTTTTCCCTGATAAAGGTCTCATTTACAATTATATAGAACATTTATCCAAATTTGTAAGATTTAAGATCCATTCTCCAGTAAAATATATGATTGAAAGAGAATTTAAACAGGCATTTTTCAAGGAAGAAGTACATGCTATCCACAGACATCATGCAAGGAAACTGCAAATAACTAACGATTAGAGAAATAACAAAGAAATTCTGAGGACGTACCTTATAAATTTGTCAGACTGACAGAGAGGGCAAAAAAGGAAAATGACTTCTTAGAGAGACTGAGAAAAACAGGCTAATCAGCACACTGTTAGTGGAAATGGTCCACCTATTCTGGAAAGCAATTTGGAATGCTGCTCTAAAAGTCTGTGCATATTCTTTGACCCAGCCTTATTGATCATTATTAAGGGCCCATACATGCAAAACATTCTTGTCTTTTTGTAGTGGCAAAGAATTGGAAACTAATGGGGCTCCCATCTGTTGGAGAATGGCTGAACAAATGGTGGTATATGAACATAATGGAATCCTATTGAGCCATAAGAAATGGTGAAAAGAGAAACCTTGTAAGATTTATATGAATTGATGCAGAATGAGCCCAAGGACAACAATTTATACCATAACAATCTTACAAAGAATGCAATTCTGAAAGACCTAACAACTCTGAATACAGTGACCAACCAAGACAATAGATGAAGCACGCTCTAACATTCTTGAATATGGCCAATGTGGAAATTTGTTTTTCTTGACCATACATATTACAAGAGTTCTTGTGGGGGTTTTTGTATTCTCTTACATTGAAGGAATGGAAAGGAGAGTGTCCCCATCCCCTCCTCCCCCTTCAATTTAAAAAAAAAATGAAAAAAATGAAAGAAGGCCAAAAGGACAGCTTTGAAACTTATGTGTTGAATTTATTACTTAACTTTAAAGAACAGCAAGCTCTAAATAAAAAGATTCTGTTTCATATACAGTCCAATTCAGTGCATATGAAAATGGTCATTTTACATATGCTATTTGTTAAGTTCATAACAAAAAGAACTAACAGTGTTTTGTAGGGAATTCAGGATTTGTATTAGGAATTCAGGCAGTATGGGGCAGATTATGCAGTAAAGTAGTACCTTTAAAAGTCAATAATACTCATGGCTTTATAAGGCTTTATGTAATATGCAAGCTACTTCATGTTGAACATTTTCGTAAAAATTTTGTTTTGATGCATCCTGGTGACTTTCTGATAGACACCCAAACAAATCCCTCTACAATGTATATTCATTGAAGAAGATAACATATTGAGTTAACAGAAAAGAGGGATCTGTCCCTTTGACAGTTTGACATTAATCTTTGCCATTGTGTTTGACTAGAGTTTTGTTGCCTTTACATTGTTGCAGTCATGGTGTGTGTTCTTTTGACTCTGGAGTCTTCATCTGCATCACTTCAGAGAAGTCTTCCACTGTATCTTTTAATTCCTCATTGATAATTCCTTATTGATTCCACTGGGCTAATAAAGCCATTGTCTAATCATTCATGTAGTTAATTGATGGAGTATTTTTCTTGGTATTTGTTATTTATCCAAAATTTTGCCCTTTGTAGAAGAGTGAAAGAAACAGTGAGAACTGTGAAGACTCTTGTCAGGCCATAAATTGTCGCTTAAATTGGAAGACATCCGAGTCAGAAATTTCCCAGTTAATTTAATCTTGGAATGCTTTGGATTTTTAATATACTGGCCATGGTCATTGTCTGGATGTAGAATAAATACCCCCTAGGATAAAGCCAGGAGAAGGAGGGTTTTGGGGGAAATTGGAAGCAAAATAGAAAAAATAAAGTTGTTTCATGCTCCCTCTCCCCAGACATTTGTAATAACTATTTTTGGTTTTTTGATTTTTTTTTTCCTTAATAGTATTTTTTTCAATTACTTATATAGTTTTCAGCATTCATTTTTGCAAGATTTTGAGTTCCAGTTTTTTTCTCCTTCCCTCCCTTACCCCCTCCCCAAAACAGCATTCAATCTGATAAGATTTTATTTTTAGTGTTAGTAGTTTGTCAGCATTAAGTGTCAGCACTAAGAACTCTGTCATATCATATAGAATATTAGAGTTCTATAATGAGAAACATTGGTGTAATGCAGTGGTTCTTAATCTTTTTTGTGTTTAAAAAAATTTGATAGTCTTGAAACCTATGGACCTCTTCTCAGAATAATTTTTTAAATGCATAAAATATATAAGATTACGAAGGACAGACACTAATTATATTGAAACAAAGATGTAATTTTTTTTTCCCGAATCTGGTTTCATCTACCCTTGAAATCTTTTCAAACTTCTTGGAGATCCTTTGACCTCAGATTAACAGCCCCTGATTTAGAGCTTTATAAATAAAATCTGGAGAGCCTCCAGATTGAATATGATTTAGTTGGATCCATTTGAGAGTTGTTTTTTTTTTCTGTAGAAAGAGACCTTTACAATGTAAAGCATTAGGGAAATAGTGGCCTTTGTTTTAGCAGTTGAGTAAATAAATTGAGCCTCAAAGTTTGTGACTTGGTACCTGTCACTCTGTGATTTAGTTGCAAAGCCAGGAATAGAACCTAGGATTGCTTATATTCCGTTGTTCTTTCCATTATACCACACTTTCAGGAGAGAGCATCCTCCAGGTTGTTGAGTGAATACTTTATGAAGGATTTATAGAAAAGCATAGACAAAAATTTGCATGGATCACCAAACTTGGAAAGGTTTCAATTCAGTAGAGGGAAGTAACTTTACTAATGAAATCACATGTATGAAGGAATGAAAAGAAAATCGTTAAGAACTTACTATGTATGCTTACTGTGCCAAGTACTTGGAATATAAATAGAAAAAAAAATCCCTGCTTTCAAGGAGTGCTCACATTTTAATTGGGGAACCAACACATGGAAGATTTCAGCTGCAAGTCAGATGGAAAGGTCCTGTGGTATTTAGGGTGCAGTGATAATGCAGATACCTCTTTTTTTTTTTAATATTGTTTAATATTCTGATGTAGAACCATTTGACAGTGCCAAAGACTTTGGTGACAGAAACTTTCTTTTCTGGGTCTTTAGTATCCATTCTGTAGCACCTGCAAGAGTATCTCCATAGACCTTGCTTTCCAGAATAATGGCTGTGGGCACTATGCTGGAAGCATTGCTAATCCCAAGGCTTTCGGGTTCAGGGTCCTGAGCTGTCTTCATCTGGTCCTGAGGGAAGATGATTGTCAAGATGATGGTGGGAGTTTGATTTGCCCAGTGCATTCCATCTCCTGTCTCCTTCAGAGAAATCTGCTACTTTAGCAAAATTGGCTCGCCTGTCGTTTTTGTGACAGTTGGTAGGTAGTTGGTAGGGATAGCTAACTTCTCTTCTACAGAAGTTGTTTCCCCGGACGATGGCTGTGAAATGCTAGACTGGAAACAGGCCTGGGTTGCTGCCACTCTTAGGACTCTTGTGCTTATCTGCCCATTGGTGGCAGTTGATGGTGGTGAGCAAGGTCAGCCCCTTCTTTACAATGATTTTTTTGTCAATGATGGCTATGGTGTCTGGGCTGGAAGGTTTGGGGAGAGGCCTGCTATTCCCAAGATTCTTGGGTTTAATCACAATTGAGAAATGTATACTCAAAAGAAGTTTAATGGTGATGTGTATGCGAGTTCATTGTGGTATGGTAGAGATTAGGGAATAAATGCTGAGGAATTATAAAGTAAAGGAGGGCAGGATCATTTTGAGTGCAAAATTAATCACTAATATTCTTAGACCAATTCAAGTTTTAGTAGGATTTCTTCTAGAGAGAAGTGGGGTGGTATTTTAAATATGTAAATGAAGTTATTCAGGATTTGGGAATTTAGAAAATATTAAAAGAATAATTGTCGGCCTTTAGAGGAAGAAATGTTCTTAACAGAGCATGACAGAATAACAATTCTTTGTGACAAAATTGCTATGTTGATATATAGGTATATATCCTTATGCCTAGGTTTCAGCAAGGTGTTTGACAAAATAGAAAGGTTTGTCTGGGTGTCTGTTGCAGTGAAACAAAAGTTTTTTAAACTTTTTTAAGCAGTTTTTAAAAACTAACTGCAATTTTACCAGTGAAAAGGATAAAGTATAGAAAAGGAAGATTGTATAGAAAATGAGTTTTTGTTAGGGATAGGTTTTTGTGTGTATATAAAATTTCACACGATAGTAACAAAACTGACCTGTTTATGTTGCCTTTTGAACTTAATGCTTTATTTTGTGTATTTTTAAAGAAGCTTTTTTCTTTTGCATTATTCCCAGTAACTGTGACTCCCACAGTACTCCCATTAGAATCCCGCTTTAAAAATTAGTACAGTCAAGCAAAAAAACCACTCACACATTGCCTCTGTATGAAAATGTCTTATTCTTCACCTCTCATTTTTCTGCCAAGAAGTAGAAAACATGTTTGATTATCAGTGTTCTGACATCATGCTTAGTCATTGCATTGGGTTCCTAAGTCTCTCAGAATTCTTTTCCTTTACGTTATTGTAGTCATTGGAGGGCCATCTCCAATCATCCTGATCTATATCTGGCCACTGGGCCCAGATGGCTCAGGAGGAAAAAGTGAGGCTGATGACTTTGCACAGCCATTCCTCATTTAAACCCAATTCACTTGCCTGTCATGGTGTCATCTTCTAGATGTCTGATGCTCTTCGAGAATGAAGGATAAACAACACCACCCTCCTGGCTTGGAGGTTCTTTCTACTTCTCCACATTAGTTCACCCTCATACTTAAGATCTTAACTCTTGCTGCCTTCATTTAGCTTCTAAGAGGGGTATATCCAAATCCATTGCTTTAGCAATAACTATTTTTGTTTGTTTTGGACTGGACTTATGACTTCATTTGAACAGGGAACTTCCAAGGGCACTGAAAGGAAAAAGTCTCAGCTGGGACTTGAACCCAGGTGTTTCTGACACTAAATTTTCCTATCCACTCTGCCATGCAATCTCTATAACTATCAGAATAAAATTATTAAAAATATTTATAGGCTTAGGTGCTCTTGTAAGGTTTACTTTGCTTTTACCCATTCAATACACATTCAGTACTTTTACCCATTCAAAAGTCAGGCCCTTTCAACACATAACAGGTAAAAATATTATAGTGGAAACCATTTTGAAGAAGAGTTCTGTATTACACTCTTGGTGTATCTTACAATGTATCCAGTTAGAAAGGATTCTCTAATGATAAATATTCAGAAACGTGCTGCAACCCAGAGCATAATTTAATTTCATTTAGTCTTCTCAGTACACCAAAGGCTGAATCACACTAGTAGTATCCTTGATAAATAGTAACCCAGCTTTTACTTGAAGATCCAGCAATAGGGAACTCATTCCCAACCCCTCAGCCACAGGTAGCCCATTATATTTCAGAGTTTTCATTTTTGAGAAGATCTGAAAGTTTCCTTATAATTTTCACCAGTTGGCCCAAGTTCTGCCAATAATGGGAGGGCAGTGGCAAGCAGAACAAGTCTCAATTCTTCTCCATCTAAAGTCCAACTTTACAATTCCTCTACTTCTCCAAATGGTATTGTTTCTCTAGTTTTAATTCCTTTAAACAAATCTTCATATAATATTTTAATACCATGATACCCCTAAACTCTCAACAAAATTAAAAGAAAAGAGAACCTACCCTTAAGTAGTCTAAAATTCTAGGAGCTTGAAGAAAGGAGGGATGGAAGCCCTTGTCACTTCCTCATAAGAAATAATGTGAGAAAGTTGGACAAAACAGGACAAGGAAGCAGGTAGGAATGAAGTAGGGTTGTATTTTTGGTAGGAACTTATGCACTTCATCATTTTCTTGTTGGTAATATTTTTATTTATACTATTTCTACTGGATTATAAACTCAAAGGCAGTGACTGTTAAAAGCTTAAATTTGTTTTAGAAATGTTGGCTTAAAATATTTATGTGTACCTTGTTCATTTAGCAGGTAACATCTAAAGGTGCTGGTTTAAATCCTAATGCCAAAGTATGGCAGGAAGTTCCCCAAGGAAGCACTGATGCTCCTTCATCTACTCATGGAACTGAGAGTTCTTGGCAAGAAACAGCAGCTACGGCAGGGCCTAGTCCTGATGGTAAGTCCTAACCATTAAGAAAGTTTATGGGGCAGCTAGGTGGAGGAGGAGCTGAGTTCAAATCTGGTCTCTGACCAGACCTTTGACACTTACTATCTGTGAACTCTGGGCAAGTCATTTAACCCCAATTGCCTTGCCAAAAAAAAAAAAGTTTATTGTTTTCTTGTTATTTTGAACTATTAATAGTACATGAATAAACTTAGAGGATCTCTTCATATATATATACACACCACAGTACATGCTATTTATACATATCATTCCCTCAAACTGTGTCCTCTGTTCTCTCCCATTTCTGCTCCACAGTATCCTTAGCTGTCCTTTGTGTATTTGGCAGTGAGAAGAGGCATTCTATACCTCAACACTTGCCCCTGGCCAGACTGGAATTTGTGAGATTAAACAATAAATATTAAGCCTCAGTTCCATACTCTGTGGTATCAAGATTGTTTACTAGGGAAAGTAACCCATCTGAAAACTTGAATTGGATACGTACCATCATGGCAGAAGTAGTTCACTGTTAAGTATTCTTCATAATTCACTCTTAAGTCTGAAAAAAATGTATAGGACTGGATTTTGGTGAATTGAAAGATGGGCTTTTAACACAGACTTCTCAATGAGAGTACTTCACAATGAAAAATTAGTAACAGACATACAGAAGATCTAACAGTATTGGGGATGATAGTCTAGTGGAAAAAGGCAAGGGATGGTCCACAGGGGTCATTGTGGTGGCCAGATTAAGGGACAGAAAAGTGCTATTTTCTCTCTTTTCCTAGGCCCTGAAAAGAGTAATTCATTTCATTCTGTCTCTTAATGATCCCTGCTGCATATTACTTCCCCCTACTTGTTTCAGTTAAGAATGAACACAAGGGAGTTAGAGGGACACATTAAAGGAACTTTATTAGTACCAAAATAAGTGAATGATTGAGAATAATGGGAATGCTGCAAGGCTATCATCAGTAATACTCCCATGGAGATAGAGGGCAAAAAGCCCAGAAAGGAATTGGGGGAGTGGGAGGAGGCTGTGTGAAAATCTTGTGATCGCTAAACCTCTAGAAAAAGAGAACACCATTTTCATGTCACTGATATAACTATCAAACTGTTTTCTTTTGCTACAGACAGGTCAGGAAATCATAGAAAACATACGTTCTACCAAAAAAAAATGTCCTAGAGTACGGAGCAAATACTTTTTGCCGCTTTCTTTTACCATTCAACTCAACTCCAATAAAATATTTGCCCAGCTTCATGTAGTGTTATATTGGGGTATAGTTCGTGAGCTTTTAAGTTGTAAGAGAGCAAAAATTCCTCACAACCCAGATACATTATAAATGTCAAAAGTCTAATTCATGTTTTTATTCTGTGCATATCTAGAACAAGCTTAGAGATGGTAACAATCCTGCTATACCCAGAGGCTTTCATTTAATAACATTTAATTATGATAAACTTTCCCTATACTTAGAACAGCTATGACTTCACTATAATTTAAAGGTTGAATAGTACTGGTGTGCTTTCCAGGCCTTAAAGTAGAATTTCAAATGCATAAATAGCCTTGGTAGACTAAACTTAATGTTTGTCTTTGGATGACAGGTTTGACTTAACAGTTGTAACAAAAATGGGCTTACATTCCTCATAAGTAGCCCCTTCCTCCTTGTACTGTAGTTCAGTATTGGAAATTATCTTACTACATTTACCATATTTCTCCTTTATAATAATATCAAGATAAGTGTGATGTCCTTTGATTTTTAAAAACAAATAATTGGAAAACAAGTTTTGCTACATACAGTTTAGTTCTGCTGCCAGTATAATGGGGAAAATATTTTATATAATGAGGAGGAGTCTTTGTAGTGTGGAATATGTCTATGTATTTATAAGTTGGTGCAGCATAATCAAAAGTTTAACCTGTTAGCTGTATTATCATGAACAGAAAAACATGTGATAACAGATGTTATGACACATAAAATAACACCTTTATTTTCTTATATTTAAAGTAGGGTATGTACCACATACCTCATCAGATTTTTGAAAAAAGTACTTTGTAAATCATAAATTTAAGGAATTATGTGGGCCTGCAAAAATTTGATCCGTGATTATAGTTTTCTTAAATTGCATTTCCCTAAAAGCAGTGGAAAAATCTAACCTCATTGTAATGACTTTACTCACTACTGAAATCCACAAAAGCCTATATAGAAAAACCTTACCTTATCCTTGATGTCATGTATTGTTTGTTGTTTTGTTGTTTTTTTTATGCAGGTACCTTGGAGATTCCAGATGACAGCTGTAAAGAATATGATGTAATGTATTCGTCTTGTGAAGCTTCACAGAATAACACAGGTGTTGAGGAAATACCTACAGATGGAATGGTTTTGTCACCAGAGGATCTGAGTTACCAAATTTATGATATATCTGGTAAATAACTGTGGTTTCAAAGGCCACTGCCATTCATGCATGGTCTAGTGCTAGTCATTTTATAATTGTATTTACCTAGTCTCTGCTTCCCTATTCCTTAAGCTAGTAGAACCTTTATTTGTTGATCTCAAATAGAGAATTAAATATCATGCATCTAATATCTTAATCACTTCTATGAATTCCCTTGACTGTTGGCTATTGAATAAAAAAAGTCACATTTTTTCTTCAGTGATATTGTGATCTGGATTGATTTTTTTTCCTCTTCTAATTAACAAAATGAGAGGTATTTTTTTTAAATAGACATATTATTCCATATAAAACTTTGTCCATTTGTAAAATGAGTGATTCTAGCTTTACAAAATTAGAGGTTTAATGAAGTAATATACAAGCAATTAAAATGAAGAGGATAAATATTGCAATTTTATTTTTCAGAACAGAAAGAATTTTATAACAAAGGACTAGATGAATCACTTACTGTGTTAACTTGAGCAAACCATTTAATCATTCTGGGCCTTTTTTTTTGGCCTGTAGAAAGAGGAGGTTGGAATGGTTACTGAGATCCCTTCTTTCTAAATGCTGTAGTTTTCATATCAAGTTCTGAAAGGAAAAAAATCTCCTTCTGAATTTTATAAGAACCTGGAGCAATTACCAAAACATCTAAAGTCCCAGATCATTACTAATGAAGTATCTATAAACTGTGTGGTGAATTGTAATATTTACTTGAAATGAGTATGTGAAGTAATTATGGCTTCATTGTAGATTTAATCATCCTTTTGATAGACGCCACACACAGCAAATATCTCACTGAGTCTTATTTTTACAGAATGCAACTTTTCTCCTTTAAGAAGCCATCATTAATTCCAATAGAGCCTAAGCTAATTTTTAGCATGGTCCTGAAAAACAGTACAAAAGTGTTGTATTTTCAGTAATTTCTACATTCACTTTCATTGTAATTTCATTCAGCCGCATACCCAAAGAAAAATATCTTCCCTAAGATTCAAAAGATCATAGAGCTCTCAGGAATTTTGCATTTGCTTTTATGTAGCCTGTAGTTCTCTATACAAGAATGCGGAAGGATCTATAATCTCATCAATGAGGCATCCCCTTATACCTGCTTTCTGTGATCTAATAAATAAATTCTAGCCACATGTCTATGACATTTATAGGTTAAGTGATTTGTCCATGGTTACAAGTCCCAGAGATAAATGCTTTCTGATTCCAAGACTAGCATGCTTACCAATCATTGTATATTAGGTTGATCTTTAATATGTCTAGGAGCAATGTTGTTTCCCCCATCAGAATGTGGGCTAGGCCTTGAGGGTTCTTTGTATCACCAGGACTTAGCACAGTACCTGACAAATAGCAATAAGCACATAATAAATGCTTGTTGACTTACCAGAAGAAAAAGGAGTAAATATTTGTTATGTCCTTCTAATACATATTATTAGAATACTGAGGCGGTTTCTTAAATGCTTTGATTCCTTGGTAAATAACTCTTTTCCAGTTGGTCAGAATTCTACCATAAGCCAGTTGGGCCATGGGTATTTTCTACCCTGCTTGGGGCATTCTCCCTTTTATCCCTGAAATCATAAGTCATTACTACCATTACTACTGGAAAAGGGATGTATATAAATCAGTTCCCCTGTGACTTCATTCACCATACTTCCTGTACTAAAAACTCCCCTTCCTGCGTACCACTTATGTGCCTTCTCCCCCTGTTAGATGTCAGGGACCATATAGCTTTCATATCTCTAGCACTTGGCACATTCTAAACCCTTAATAAATGTTTTGAAACTAGTTGATGAGGAAAATAATTTTTAAAGAATCGATTATTTAGGATATTAATTAAGTTTTAAATGTCATTATTTCATTTCACAGGGAAAGACCTTTAGTTTCAGCAGCAATGAAATATTTGTTACGGTTGCTAACTTTCTGACAGTTGGTCATTCCTAAGTGACTTGACACTAATTTACTTTTTTCTTTACTCTCCTAAACAGGTGAAGGCAGTTGTACAGTTTCTGTTGAAGATTTAAAGGAATGTCTAAAGAAACAGTTGGAATTCTGTTTTTCAAGGTAATATGGTTGTCATCCTCAGTTTTAAGAAAATTGCTGTTAGTGAAAACAGAATAATAGAAATTGGAGGGGGAGAAACGTACCTTTTAGAAGCAGATTTATTGGCATATTCTCTCCTATAGTCAAAAATATTACACTAATAGAAAAAGACTCCCGTTATATTTATATGAAGTTTTAGGGTTAGGTGAACTATAAATTCAAAAACTTTGTAGCAGCTCTTTTTGAGGTAACAGAGAGCTAGAAACTAAGTTGGAAGGGCTGAACAAATTACAGTATATTATCATAATGCAATACTGTTGAACTGCAAGAAATGTTAAAAGAGACAGTTTTAGAAAACTCTGGGGAAACTTGCATGAAATGATGCAGAGTGAAAGCAATCTGTTTATATATATATGTATGTATGTATGTATGTATGTATGTATGTATGTATGTATGAAAAAGGAACAGTTTTGAAAGACTGATTCTCAGATAACCCAGTGATCATCCCTGAATCCAGTGGACCAGTAGAGAGAAATACTACCCACCTCCTTACAGGTGATGGACTAAATATGCAGAATGAGACACATTTTTGCACATGGCTAAGGCAAAACTTTGTTTTGCTTGACTATACATATTGGTGCATGAATTTTGTTTTTCTTTTCTTCACTTGGGAGGTAAGAGGTGGGGAAAATATGTAATTCAAAAAGTAGTTACAAATAAAATAAGAGATGGCTTATTGGAAGAGGAGGCAGAATAAATTCAGAAATGAATGTGATGGCAAAACAAACAGTGTCAATAAAAATAAGACAGTTTTTAATAAATCATTATTACTGTCCAAAAAATATATAACTGCTTGACTTCCACAGTTTTAGATACAAATCAGTATTCAGCAATACATTTATCATCTTCGTATAATTTTAATTAAAGGGAACCATTTTGATTCCCCAAATCGGTTTAAATGGTTAACATGTAAGAAGTTATGTGTTTTTCAGCCTTATCTTTACAATATCTTCATAAAATTCAGTATTTTTCATAATTTTATATTTTTTATAAGTTTATTTTCTATTTAAGAAGAATGGCTTTTCTAGAAATTGTAGCCTCACACTTCTTTAATTCTTTCAGAGAGAATCTATCTAAGGATCTCTACTTGATGTCTCAAATGGACAGTGACCAGTTTATCCCGATTTGGACAGTTGCCAACATGGAAGAAATAAAAAAGTTGACCACAGACCTGGATCTTATTCTTGAAGTATTGAGATGTATGTTATTGATTCTTTTTAAATTGAATGACCTGAAGGAAATTTTTAGTCCCACAACTTTTTTCTATTACTGCTTCATTTCAAAAAAGATGGATAGCTTTCTGGTCTAATATTTTTTAACAAACATACTTTACTGTTCACGTCACAGTATCTAACTCAGTCAATAAGTTATTTGCCTCCTTTGTGACAAGCACTACGTTAGGCTCTGGGAATTCAAAAAGAAGCATAATTCTTGCCCTCAAGGAGCTCTCATGTGGGAGGCATCAAGCAAACAAATATAAGACTTTTAAGTTATAGGAAAGGTGCCAGCTTTAATTGGTAGAGGGAGTTCCTTCTCTTGGCAGTTCTCTGTATCAGTTAAATTACAGATTAATGACCACATTTCTCACATCTAGGCTATAAAGTGTAAAGATATATATTTCTGGCTTTATTTTAATTCACCAGTAACATAACTATTTTGTAATGCTGACTACAGCCTATAAATCTCCATCTGAGGGGGTTTCTTTTGCTCGAATTCTTAATTATTTTGGGCATAATATTTTAATGCTATTAAATGGAGTTTTCTTACGGGTTATCTATTTTAGTCCAAAGGCGAGTGTATAGTACAGATTTTTTAAAATGCAAATGAAATTCTATTTGCTATATTTTTATCATTCAGTAGTCACTGAGAGATGTGACTTTTGATTTTAATAAATAATGCCCATGTCATCACAATGTATAATTCACCTAATAGCTTCTGCAAATGATTATTTTGATTTCTGGTTAATGGAGTGTTATTATAGTACTATTTTCACTGACAGCTTTTTAATTAACTCATTTTAATACATTTTTAGCCTCTCCTATGGTTCAAGTTGATGAGAAGGGAGAGAAAGTGAGACCAAATCATAAACGATGTATCATCATCCTTCGAGAAATCCCTGAAACAACACCAATAGAGGTAAGAGATGGAGGGCTAAGTAGGTGCAAATGCAGAATACATAATAGATCAACTACCTTTCTGACTCTCTATCTCACTTCCCACAAGGTGCCCATACTTCCCCATGTCCCCACTCTTAGCTCAATCTCTTGTCACTTAATTTAATGAAAATATCAATGCCATTCATAATGAACTCTCTTATTAAAACCCTATTGACATTCCACTTTCTCCTCCTTTACCTTAATCTTTATAATGTGGTAGCCATTTTTTCTAAGACCAGAGTTTTTACATATGCCTTTTGGTTCATCACCTCTTTAGCATATTGCCCCCTCTTTCTAATCTTTTTTCCTTCTCTTTCTAATCTTGATTCTTTCTTATTTCCTGATCCGTTCCTCCCCTCTCATTAAACATGCTCAAGTCTCTCTTATCCTTAAATCCATTTCCCCTCAAATTACTGTTTGTTTGTCTGTTCTCCCTTTATTACTCAAAACTCCTAGAAAAAGCTATCAACACCTGTTTGCCTCTGCTAGTTTTTCATTCCTCTACCCTTGGCAATCTGCAACTGTTCTCCTCAGAGTAGCAGCAGCAGCTTAATTGTAAAATCTGATGGCTTTTTTTCAGTTTGTTTTCACATTAATCTCTCTGCTGCATACAGTTGTTAATCACACTCTCCTTGAGTATACTCTCTCTTCTGAGTTTTCAAGAAACTGCTCCCTCCTGATTCTCATCCTGCTTGTCTAACCTCTCTTTTCTGGATTATCCATAGTCCCCTAACTGTGAGAATTTCCCAAATTCCCACCTTGGCCATTGCTTTAAAAATGTCTCATCCTGCACCCTGAGTTAGTGATTGATCAACAGTGCTTTGGAATCATGATTCTCATTGCATCGATCAAAGTCTTTGAAATAAGTAGGGGAAAGAAAGGTGGGCCAGGTTGTGAAAGAGCAAACTGGGTAATTTACATTCTGTCTTAGAGGCAACAAACAGCATCTGGAGTTTATTGAATAGGAGTGATAATATCTGCACTGTGTTAGCTGAGCCAAGAAGAATATTTTATGTAATCATAGTAACACTCTGTAAAGGGAGACGGAGGCAGCTGGTGACTCAGTGGATAGGACAGTGGGCCTGGAATCAGGAAAACCTGAGTTCTCAAATTCAGCCTCAGACACAGCTGTGTGACCCTGGGCAAGCCACTTAACTTTTGATTGCCTGACCTACTAGAGGAAGAAACTGCAAATACTCCAATTATCTTTGCCAAAGAAAGCCACGTGGGCAGTTGGTCCACAGGGTCACACAGTTGGACACAACTGATCAACTGAAGAAAGGGAGACAACCTTACCCCAATTGTCATTAAAATGTGAAAATATGATTAATTAAGGGGAGTCAACTGTTAATAGTATAGGTAAAATGGCCAGAGAAACAGGCTGTTGTGTATCCACATTGAATTGGAGAAGAAATCAGTTAAAACTGATTGCCTTAAGATTCTTAGCTATAGAAACTAGATGTGAAATTGAAAAAAAAAAGTTTTAAACAATTTGTTAATGTTCTTAGTCTTGCTTAATCTTATCTTTAGATAAGGGTATGCATTTAAAAGGGTCTTCTAAATTTTTTTATATTAAGAAGTGATTTATTATTTTTTTTTTTGGTTAGGCAATTAGGGTTACATGACTTGCCCAGAAGTCACACAGCAAGTAAGTGTTATGTGTCTGATACCTGATTTGAAGTCTTGTCCTCCTGACTCCAGGGCCAGTGCTCTATCCACTGCACCACCTAGTTGCCCCAAGAAGTAATCTTTTTAACTGACAATTTTAGTTGCCACTGTTCTAGGCAACATTATATTTATTCATCTTGTATTTTCCTTATATTCATCCTTCAGTCTTGTGCTCTCTCAGCCAAAGTCAATATTTCCCTTATTTCCTTATTAAAGAAAGAATATTTTTGCATGGAATCCTTGCGTATAGACTCAGTTGTAGCAGTCTCATTGCTGTGGGGTGCTTGGCAAAGTAGACCAGGGATGGTAACTATCTACATCTCAGTAAGGAAAGAAAAAGGGATGAATGTGGGGTGAGAGGAAGAATAACTTATTGGACAAGAGAACTTAAATGTTACTAAAACTACACACTACTCTATAGTATCAGATTGGGTTTTCTTTGGAGAAAACCCAGTTTAATGCTATGCACTAGTGAGATTTTCCCAACGTACTAGCGTTTTTGGACATTTGACAGGATCTAACAGTTGCTTTCATCTAAGCTTTATTCTGAGTTCTGTAATGGAAAATGTTTGTTTTCCAAGCCTTCATTGACTAGGAAGATTCATTAGTTCTTAAAATACTTTTAGTCCTTCCTTAACAGCAGTTTTCAAATGTAATATTTTATGTCAACTTCCCATCTGTAAATCACGTAAATGATTTAAATTTTGTTGCTATTTTTCAATCATGATTGTATGTTGCCCCTAAATATCTGCATTCATTTCTTAAATAAATTTTAATGTTCCAGTTTTAAACTGCTGTATTTACCATAAACATTTTCCCTATCTGGAAAATTGCCTGGGACTTGGATCTTTATGCTTCTTTGGGTCTTAGTTTTTTCACTTATAAAAATTTTGAGGTTGGACTAGATAATCTTTAAGATTCCCTCAAACTCCAGACTCTTTGACTCAGCAATAAGACTGACTTTTCATAAAATAAGAGCTAATCCAGTATTCAACCAACCAGTACTTAGTAAGCACCTATTGAATGCATAGCCAGTATGTGTTTTAGGTATTAGAGAAAGATGAGAAATAGTCTCTTTATAATTATATTCATAATCTTTTTATATCCTCAGTAAGAGCTGGAAACTTTTCAAGTGGACCCTGCCTCTTGGGTTATAGTTACCTGCTTCTCAAAAGTAGATCTCAGAATTGGGCAATTGTCGTTAGGAATTGGAAGTTAACGCTATGCAATATAATACTCAGTAATAAGGAATCAACAGGAAGATTGGGCAGGGGATGCTCATTTCTATAGGTGAATTGATTTTTATAAAGCAGTTGCTAATATTATTCTCAAAGCCCTGACTTTGAGATTCTTTTTTAGCATGGCATGTCAGTCCAGAGGGTGGTGGTTATTTACTGCCCCTCTAGACAACTTTAAGAGCCGTGGATCTTTTTGGGGGGGGGGTAGGCAACAGGGTTAAGTGAGTTGCCCAGGATCTCACAGCTAGTAAGTATCAAGTGTCTGAAACTGGATTTGAACTCGGGTCCTCCTGACTCAAGGGCCGGTACGCTATCCACTACGCCACCTAGCTGCCCCCACCGTAGATCTTTTAAAAAATATATGTACTGGCACTTGTCCATTAACTTACTGAAGAAATTCACACTTTAAACCAATCCCTTTAGCTTTTTATAATACTATCCAATTTAATTGCCATATCATGTTTTCAGAAGATAAATACTGACAGTTCTAGCTTTACATAAATTTGCGTTATGCAAATTTCCTTGCTGGGCTGGGCGCCAGCTCTGGCAGGTGGTGGCAGGGTGCCGTGTGCCAGGGGTCCTTCACTTTAGGCTCTGAAGCAGCCTGGGACAGGGAGCAGGGAGGGAGGCACTGAAGCCGCTCTGGCTGTGAGGGCCACAAAGCTGCAGAGGGGACACAAGGAACCCTATGAGGGAAAGGGACAGTCTGTGGAATAGTCCACTTAGGTTAAGTGAGAAATGGACGAAAGGATTCAGTATAATACTTCACTTAGTAGCTAAAAGGCCAGCTGCCCGTATTGGGTTCTTAATGAACAGGTTCTATCATTAATCTCTTGATGTAGCTAAGTTGATGCAAAAATATCCACCCCGATCTTCTTTTGTAGATTTTCTTTCCAGGAATACTACTACATGATTTTAAGAAATTACTGAAGGTGTTTTTGTTTGTTTTTATTGTGGGTTTGTAATAAGGGTGGAGAGAGTCAAACAAAACCTTTAAGTGACACTTCTGAGACTCAAATGGGGTTAAATATCCCTGGGATCTCTTCGGATCCTAGATGAGGATACTAGAGCTCAGAAATGTTAAGTGACTTACCCAGGGTAACATAGTAAGTAACAAAAGGGGGATTTGAGCCTGGGTCTCCTGACTCCAAATGCATTGTTCTTAAATGAGAATATGTTTTGTTCCTTCTTATTTAGAATGTAAGCCTTTTCAGAGTAGGTGCCACCTTATTTTATTATATTTTTATTTTTGTACTTATTTGTATTGTACATTTAAATTTTTATCCCAAACACTTTTTCTGCTTAGCATGTAGTTCATGCTTAATAAAATGCTCTGTATCTACAAAGTGCATTGTAACAGATGTATGCTGGAGCCAACTCCAGCCAGCTCATAAAAAGCAGTTGTTAAATTTTCATTGTGAGCATTTCAAATCATGGCTTACTTGATTGTTTTACTGATTGTCTAGACTCAAGAAAATGGAAAGAAGAGAATGTTACTAATGCAGGATAAAGTGCGTCATATCACATTTTTTTCCTTCTTTTTGGAGAGTTGGTTACCAGTATACCCCTCCTTTTAACCTTTAAATAACTATATACATGCCAGCTATTATCTGAAGGAAGTACTTCACTGAGTTTTTTCTAACCGTAGCAATGGAATTAATTACAGGTGTTAGGTTTTCGATTTATTATCTGAATCCTCAAATATATAGCTGAATTTCTGTGTGTCCTTTAGAGCTAATTGGGTTTTGTACTTGTATTTTAAGGAAGTTAAGGCACTCTTCAAAAATGAAAACTGTCCCAAAGTGATAAGCTGTGAGTTTGCCCACAATAGCAGCTGGTACATTACATTCCAGTCTGATACAGATGCACAGCAGGTAAGAAAATATTTTTTAGTATTGCCTCAAGTGGCCGTTTATGTTTTCACCATTGTATTCTAATTCTTTGGGAAGTTTCTCACTTCTGTTTTCTTAATTCATTTATAAGATTTGGGCATTTGAAATTTTCCATAATTTTTTTGCCCTTAGAAATCAGTTTATATAGTTAGTCTTTGTGGTTTGGTGATCTGCATAAGTGTTTTTTACTCTTAGTCTTAGTTAGAATAAATGTGTTTCTTTTGATTGTCAAAAAATGCCTATGTGTTACAGAATTGCTGATGATTTTTTCATGTTTTCACTTTGGTAGCATGGCATCATTTGCCTTTTGTTTCTTTTGTTTTGGGCTGGGAACCTGTATCATTTTTCTTGATTTCCTTTGAATGTAATGCTAAGGAATTTTTCTAATGTGTTTTTTTTACAGGCTTTTAGATATTTGAGAGAAGAAGTTAAAACTTTTCAGGGCAAGCCAATCATGGTAAGAAATTTTTTCTTAAGTAGAGAATTATCACATAGACATTATAGGTATTTCCTCAAAAGGAAAACCCAGTTAACATACAGGGAATGGTTTAGTATGTACTAGCCTGCCCCGCAGAGTGATGGTGTGAGTTTGTTACTAATTCCTCACAGCAATATCCTGTGCCATCCATACACATAAAAATAAGGGAAATATGGTCCTAGTTTTAATGAAGTTCCAGGTCTACAGCAAAAAGAATTTTTCAGAAGCATCCAGATTAACCAAAATTCTACAATTAAGAGTAGAAACAAAACATCAAAGAGCAAAAAGGAAGAACAGAAAACCTTCAAGTTCTAAGCAATCTTAGAAGTCTTTGTAACTCCCAAGATCTTAGGTGAAAGGTCCACATGCAACAGTGATTCTCTGGGCCCTATTGCCTGAGAGCCATGGAGTTGGGAATATGTAGTCTGTCATTGGCTTAAGTCTCCCTTTGGTTATGTTCCCTTGATTTAAGAGGATCTTCTACTATAGTTCCACTTAATCACCTAACAATAAGATTGTTTTACAAAAGGTTATTTACTTCAAACATACAGCACAGACATAAAGCATCCCTCTACACCAACACACCTGCTTTTGATATGGACATAAACCATTTGATCTCATTTAAGTGTTTGATTCCTTTTGAAGTTGCGTGCCCAGTTCATTGATTTGTTGTCTTGATGAAAAATTTAGAAAATATAAAATTTCCCCTAAGAACTGCTTTCATTGCATTACTTAAGTTTTGGTATGTTGTCTCATGATTTTGTTTTTGGTTTGGTTTTTGGTTTTTTTGTTTGTTGTTGTTTTTAATTAAAATTTCTGTTGCTTCTGTGATTTGTTTGACTCAGAAATTTTATTTATTTAACTCCCTTGTATTTATTCTCTGTATACTTATATAAGTACATATTATCTGTGCACACGCCCCACTACCGTCCGTATCCCTCCAAGCAAGGATTGATTCATTGTTTCTTTGTCTCCCCCAGACCTAGCACTTAGTGGGTGTTTAATAAGTGCTTATTGATTGACATAATGCAAAGTACCAGAGCAGCCTCTCAGAGCCTGATGAATAGGACCTTAAGAAATGAATATGAGAATATGCAGCAAGAAGTAGTTTGGAAAGGATATTAAGGATTTGAAAGGGGAAAAGTAATAGATGTTATCGAGAGGAAGGGCTGAAAAAAGAACCCAGGAACTTTAATTGAACAAAGGAAAATATTAGGTCTGAACAGACAACAAGGAGGGTTTTGTGATTATTTGGAAAGAGTACATGAAATTAGTACTTGCTGTGGTCTTTTAGAGGAGCAGCTTTGTGGCACAGTATATAGAGTGCCAGGCCTGGATTCAGGAAGACTAAATGCAGCCTCAGACACATCTATGTGACCCATGGCAAGTCTCTTAATCCTGTTTGCCTCAGTTTCCTCATCTGTAAAATGAGCTGCAGAAGGAAATGGCAAGCTCCTCCATTGTCTGTGCCAAGAAAATCCCAAATAGGGTCTTGAAGAGTCCAGCGTGACTGAAGTGAATGAGCAGCATGGTGTTTTAGAGCTTAGTTGGCTAAGTTTACAAAGCAATTCTGATTAGTTAATTACATCTCAGAGCTGGCTCTTGCTTTTCAAGAAGCTGGGCTGTGGAAAGGCTTCTTTCATTCCCACAGGGGAAGTCTAAAGATTAAAAGCAGCACACTCATATCACTACCTCTGCCTGGGCTACTTGAGTTGGCCTTACAATAACTTAATTTTCTTTGTCAAAATAAAGGATTTTTAGAGTCTTCTGCTATTGGTATAACAAAAGTACTTTCTCTTTTCCTTAGGCAAGGATAAAAGCCATCAATACATTTTTTGCTAAGAATGGTTACCGCATAATGGATTCCACTGTATATACTCAGCCAGTTCAGACTCAAGCACAGTTTGCCTCTCCGCTCTTTATGCAGCCTGTATATAGCCCTCATCAGCAGTACTCAATCTATAGTATTGTGCCTCAGCCCTGGTCTCCAAACCCTGCACCTTACTTTGAAACACCACTGGTAAGTAATTTCACAAAACTAGATATTTTTACTTGAGATTTGAAAGCATATGTAGTTTTTATCAATTTCACTGATATTTTGTGGTTCTCAACCGTGTTTCAATATACTATTCTGAGTCTATTAGTTTGTATGTGTATAATTTCATTCTTTTAAGCTTTTTGAAGGAGAGGTAAAAGAAGAAAATGCATTAAACATTAAATTTCACTGAAGTGAAATTTTTGTCTGTACTGTGAAGCTTTACTGAAGGAACTGTTGTCTTTTCATTAAATAAGCAACAAGATAGTGGAATTTTGTTACTTAATAGATCTGGTGCTAATGGATTTTGAGGTCTCTGAGGCACATATTATAAGATATTTGAAATGTTTAATTTTTATGAAAAACTGAACTGACAGTGAAGATAGTTGTTACTCTGGTGGTTTTACTATCTCAATTTTGTTCTAGGCCCCCTTTCCCAATGGTGGATTTGTGAATGGCTTTAACTCACCAGGATCTTATAAGACAAATGCTGCTGCTTTGAGTATAGGTCGACCATTCCATAGAAATCGGTAAGAATATATTATCATGCGTAACAAGTGAAAAACTCATAATTGTTATTAACAAAGGCCCTTGCACAGAAATATTACATCAATATTGAAAATGTTTCTTTGCCCAGAGTCTTTATTACATGTAGCAAAGTTTGCATTTCATTTCATATGGTGCATATAAATAGTTTTTAAAGCATTAAAGTAACTGGGAAAGTTATCCTGGCTACTAATTTCTCACATCATGCCACTCATGTTCAAGACTAGTAGAGTGCTCTTTGATATTCAATGTAAATGGATTGGATTTTGACAAAGACCTCCCACTTCTGCAACATGGTAGGGCAGAAATATTTTCTCATACACCTTTGGGGTCATATTTGTTATTTGTAACTTTGCAGCATTGACTTTCTCTTGTTTTGTGATTGTTTACATTTATAATTTTACTTGAACTAAAAAGAAGAAAAGGATTCTGTATAACAGTTATTTCTGAGTTCTTGTACATCAGTTAGCAATTGCTTGTTCAGATCCTCAATACTACTTTTGAACCAACACCTAGAAGAGAAAAACAATTTCTAAACAGTATGCTACCTAGGAACTAGAAATGGGTTGGAAATTACATCTTGGCACCTTTCTTGTTCTTCTCTCTCTCCCTACTCCCTTTTTAAAATTTTCTAGTTTGTAGTTTATTTGAGAAGAAAATTGAGAGTCTCTATAATCTTGTAAGCTAGCATTATGATTTATAGCAGGGTAATCATTATAAAAGAATTCTTGTACCACATGAAATATAAATTAAGGATTGGTTCTGTTGTACTTTAAGAGCCTCTGTTTTTGAAGTAAGATCACAACCACTGTGGTGAGGGGTTTTGAGAAAAGCTCTTTTCCTCATTTGATTATCAAGTTAGAAGCTGATTGGTGAATTAGTGGTGGCCCAATGATGATCAAAAGATGTGCTTAGAGAGAACAGGACTAACATTTCAAGGTCCAGGCATTTCTGTGCTTTTCCTTGCCCTATCTTTCTCTCCTTCCTTCTTTCCTTCAACTTTTTTTCTTTAACTTTCTTTGTTTTTCTGCCTAGACTGAGATTGTGTGTCCTTCTCAATGACGGTAAGATTATGAGATCTGAGGGCTATTAAAATTTATTACCAGCTATGTCAAAATGCAATGCAGAAGTCTTGTCTGAATAAGAAAACAAGTAGCATTAGCTATAAAGGGAGAAAGTGATAACCTTAAGATATAAAGGAATATATAAATCACTTTAGTTATATCATAGTTGACATTTAGAACTTCAGTTTAAGAAACCATCCTAAAATTAGAACATGTCGGTAAAGTATAATTCTGTTCTGAACCTTGTTTCATATGCATTTCTAGTATTCTCAGATAAAAATAGCCAAGGGTTTTTATCCCTACTTTTCTACTTGATCTCTCCCCTTTGAGTTATTGGTGAATTTTTACAGTTGTCCTGCTTATTTACTGTCATCCTTGGCAGTGACTGTTTCCATTAGACAAGGCCATAATCTGATGCTTTGCCAGATAAATTATTTTTCAGTCAGAAATGGTATGTTATATCTAAGTTATCTTTCTGTGATACCGTGTGTTGTAGATACTGAAAATCATTATAAGCTCCCTTTTCTCCCACTTCACCAGTCAGTATTATTCCTTGGAGAATTACAAGTAGAACAGTGAAACTGGCACAGTGTAGATTTTAATTTTAGTAGAAAATGCTTGTAAATTGTCTTGTAGACTTGTAGATTAGAATCATAGAATGTTAGAACTGGAAGAGACCTTAGTCTGTCTACTCCAACACTCTTAATTTCACTGGTGAGGAAACAGGCCTTACCTACCCAAGATCTCAGAAGTAGTAAATGGCAGAGAGAACTAGAACTGAGTCTGGCCATCTGACTGACAGCCAAATGCCCTTTCCATTGATATCCATTTAATTTCTCACAAATTCCAGCAGTACTTTTGAGTTGGGGGAAGTATTTTACCTGAATCAATCAAGAGACATTTATTAGGTGCCTTCTAAATCCCATGCCTGGGAAATTCCCCACTGTCTCTTAAATTTTGAAAAGGAAATAGAGTAATTGTAGCATTTTAAAGCTGGGAGGGTCTTCAGAAAGATCAGCCGCTTTATTTTTAGAGATGCTGAGGCTCCAAAATATTGTCACTCTCCAAAGAAACATATATGTTGGTAGTAGATAGACTCATCAAGTTACTTTTTCTTTTTTGTGACATAGAAGAGATTGCTACATTTTCACAGCTTAAAGTTTGTGTGTCTTACTCTTAAATTTTATTTGTATAAAATCGTAGGGTGGACACTTTTTACAAAAGTCTTATGACTCTTGTTTTGTCTTTCTGTCTACAATCTTGTGTTTTTATAGCATGAAGCCTCATTTTAGGTCATCTAGTAGCTCAGAACACTCAGTGGAAGGATCGACTATAGTTGGATCAGTGTCATTAGGTGATGGACCATTGAACAGAACTAGCTCAAGGAACTTTCAGACTGAACGGCCTAACCACACACTGTCTGGGAACCAAGAACAGGTATCTCCGAAGGAGTCTCCCATATCACAGATGGAGCAGAATGGTGACTATGGTGTTGCTAGAGGCAGGTAAGAATAGGATTGCAAAAATCCCATTTTATTGGAATATGGGGGTTCTTGAAAAATACAATGGCTTAGTGCATAGAGAACAGAGTCAGAAAGACGCTCATGTCTTGCCTCAAATACATGCTGGCTCCCTGATCTGAGCAAATCACTGAACCTAGCCAGTTGCTAGTTTGCCTTGGTAAGTTTCCTGTCCCAGAAGTTGCCTACAGTCATATGAAATCATAAGATCAAAAAAGTTGGCGTGATGATGGAATATTTTATTAATGATGTTTTTTTTTTAACATATATAGTAGTATTCAAGACGTGTATGTCTAATAATGTCTACTTTAATTACACACACATTCTCTCTGTCTTTCTCTCTGGCAAATAACCAAACTTAATTTACATACATGGAATTTGTTGTTAACTCTTCAAAGTTGATTTTGTTCTTTGCTAGTAACTTCTATTCTGCTGCAGTGTTTTCCTTGGCATTTCTAGCTTCATTCCTCTCATAAGACTTGGTCCTCTTAAAGGAATGATTCTTGATAACTCAGCGACAATCCAGTTTTTATCCTGGAATCAGTTGGAACATTCTAAATATTTTGTTCTTTCATGTTCACAGACTTCAGTATTGCAAAAAATTCATTAGTTGAGCCCTCAGTGTGATTTATCCTAGTGTGATAGGGTTTTGAAGTATGGTAAGACCCCTGTTATAGTCCTGGGAATGAATGTGGAGGCTAGCCTTGGTATTATGCTTCATGGTCTTCATGGTGTAGTATATGTCCCTATGTAAATAAGATTAATATTTTGACTTATGTCAAAATCAATTTGTACTTTAGGTTGTGATTTTACCTGTATTTGGTAAGTTGCTCTAGTTTTTTTTTTCTGGCAGTGTCTTGAAATGTATAAATTACTGTTCTTACCAGTACGTGTTTTTTTTAAATGTTCTTGGAGTTAGAAGAACACAGGCTTGATATGAGTCAAAAAGTGTGGTAGCATGCCAAAAAGTTAATTCAGTATAAGACTGTATATAAGACAGGTATAGTGTACAACAGTAGTGTCAGATTCAGATATAAATGGATCCTTGCAGGCCACATTTTACCATAGAAAACCAGAAATTAACATTGATTGTTATATTGTATTTTACGTATTTTGTTTAAATTTTCTAATTACCTTTAATCTGGTTTAGCGTGCTTATGGGTGGGCCAATAAGTTTGATGTCTCTGATGTATAAGACTAGGAAGGTATACTATATCTGAAATGCTGGTGAACATATTTGTTCATTTCAGGGCACCAGAAGTTAGGAAAGTTATTATTATGCCCCCAAAAATATCCCCAATAGATCATTCAGTATGATGTAGGTCCTCAAAATTTTGCCCTGTGAGAATTAAAGAGAACACAGTATTCATCTTCAAGTATTCAAAAAGGTTGTTTTGTGAAAGAGACTTGTTCTTGGTTACAGAGAACAGAACTGGGAGCATTTGTTGGAAGTTGATTTTTATTTTCCCTCAACAGTCATATATACCATGTTTAGCTTGAAGTCATTTTTAAATTTCATATATTTTTTTCCCATGGAAACCTTTTAAGGGCAAAGGACCCTGTTTTCAAATTCCTCCATACCTCCCATAATACCTAACACTGAGTTGTTTGTACATTTCACTTGTTTGTGTTAAATGAATAACTATAAACCAGGATATTAGACCCCAAAGGGATACTAGAATATCACTTTTTTTTTCATTGAAAACAAGTATGTAGTGATTTGGATGTTCATCTTTTCCTCCTTTTTTTTCCCTCCTCCCTCTCTTCCTTCTCTACCTTCCCCCTCCTTCTTTTCTCAATTCTTCCATCTCTACTTCTTTCTTCCCTCCCCCCCCCTCCCCCTCCCCCTCCCTCTCTCTTCTTTAAAAGGAGAAACCTTTTTAGAGGCCGGAGACGTAGGGATGATGACAGAATTTCAGTAAGTGACCTTTCTCTTTGATATAAAATGTGTGGGATTTAGATTTTGTTATTCTGGGACTTACTTATTTTACTTCTATTTAAAGATTCATTATATATAAAATAGGGAAGTAGTTGATTTCTATATACTACTCTTCCATTAAGAGAGAACTTGTTTTCATATCACCAATCTGGGGCGACCCTCTCTTAAGACCATTATCATCTTAATATTCCCCCTTTAATAGCTGAGAATGAATAATATAAAAATACAGCCACTCTAATTTGAGTGCCTTTGTGTTTTCTAAAGCTTATTTATTAAGCTGCATTCTGGTTTTTTTGTTGGTTTTCCTTCCTCACTCTTATTCTTTACTGCCTAGGAAGATGAAAAATAAGGTGTAAGTAGACAGAAATTGCCAGCAAGTCCCAGCATAAGTGATATAGTGCTCATTATTTATTTAACTTGTCAAATGTGGCTTATAACCAGACAGGCTAAATTCTTATTTTCTTTAGTGAGTATTAGATAGCTCTGTGGTTTGTTCTTTGACTCACCAGTTCATGTTATTTTGTATTTGAATGCCACTTGTATAAACTCTAGTACCAAGTGAATTTTCTTATCTCTGTCTTCTAGCGACCCCATCCAATAGCGGAAACAAAGACTCCTACACCAAAGTTTGACTTGTTAGCATCAAATTTTCCTCCTTTGCCTGGCAGCTCATCAAGAATACAAGGCGAACCTGCGCTGGAGAGCAGAATGTCAGATGTTGTTAAGGGAATCTCCAAAGAAAAGGTAATTGGTGTAGAATCCCAAATATTGATTTGTTTCTAATCTTCCATTCAGTTTGGTAACAATTAAGTTTAACTAATTCGTGCTGAATGCAAGGTTGTCGCAGATATCTCAGACCTGGATCTCAAAGTGTTTACAGTCTAATGTAGATAAAGATGTCTGAAAATATATATAATAACAAAGGACAGTTAAGTTCAGAGGAACAGTCCAGGAGAGGTGCTATGCAAAACTAAATGTAGAGCACTTCAGTAGGGGACATAGGTTGAGGAAGATTTACATGAAGTAGGTGGCACTTGACTTGGCCCTTAGAGACTCAAGGAACTCAATAGGTAAGGATAGTTAATTCCAGCTGCTAACAGAGGCATGGAATGAAATAGATGGAAAGAATGACAATACACTGAAACACACAGGGAAACAGTATGACCTAAGGATGGAAAGATAATTTGGGTCCACATTTCGATCCTCTATCAGATTTTAATTTCAGTTATTCACGTAGTTTTGCAATGTTTCTCTCTTTACTATTGAGTTCCTGTTAATCATACAGAGCTTATTGTTTTCATAATTCACCTCAAATTAGTTAACATCCCAGGATTTTCTTTTGAATTTTCTTCAGAAATGTATGTTTAGGAACATTTGGTATGATATTTCTGTCTTGTTTCTACACTATCTGGGGCTACAGAATATTAGAAATTATACCCAAGTATGCAATTAAATGGGCTGTAGAGTAACCCCAACTATTTTGCAAATTTTGCTTCTTTGTCCTGTGTGTGTGTTTGGAGAATACTACTTCTCATGTTAATTTTAAGGGAGACTACTTTAGCAAGAGTAAAGGGCCAGCCAATTGAGTTTAAATTTTTTTTTTAACTTGTTTTGTAAAAAGCATTTGAAGCGAGTGAGGTTAATGGTTTTCCTTTATTAGTTTTACCAGTTATGTGCAAAGAATTAATTCCAAGCCTATTTCCTTACATCTCCTCAACACAATCCCAGAACATCTTTTCACAGATACCCACTCAACAATGGTTCTGCATTTGAGAATGTTAACTAATTTTGACATGGATTTTTTTTTTATATAGCATAACTCAAAACATAATTAGGAAGCTAAATCTATAAAGGCAATTTGCTAAGGAAATTATGAGAAAAACCTGGAGATTACAGAAAAAAGGGAACAATTATTTGACTAAAAGATGATTATGACCTAGTCTTTTAAGACATGAATTTTCTTTTCTAATGATTACTGTTTAATAAGCCTTTGACATTTTCAACTAACACTTTTCTTAAATATGCATTTTGCAAAATGACTAAGAATGGCTAAAAGATTTTGTCTCTGGAATAAAATAAAGGGAAGCCCCAGCATTCTTCTTAGTATTATTTCTTTAGCCAGTTATATGAGATTGTACTGGCCAATATTTAAGTTATGCATATGCCGTCTGGCATAGCTGCCCTCTGAGTCAAGAAGACCTGGACAAGTCACTTAATCTCAGTGTCTCGGGCTGCCAGCTACCAGGAACGCCTTCCCCTAGTGAAATCATAGCTCTGTTCCAAAAAAATAAATATCCAAGTAATACTAAATTCCATTTTAATTAACCTTTTCAATTCCCTTTCTACAAAATGATCATTATTAATTTAGAGCTGGAAAAGTCTTTAGGGACCATCCTGTCCAGTCCTTTCATGTGACAGATGAGCATACTCAGGCCCACAGAGGTTAACTCAGTTGCCTGAGGTCACATAGAAAAGTGTCATGGGTAGGATTTGAACCCTGGTCTTCTAAGTCTAAAGCCAGTAGTCCTTAAACTACACACATTGCCTCTCCAACTAGATAGTTACTAATCTCACATCCCATCACTGGTGACCCTCTGGCATAGGTGCTACTGAGGAATTACATACGTACATGGGCAAAAAGAAGATTGATGTTCTGGTGCAGCAGTAAATGTTTCAATTACAAATACCTCCCACCAGGTTAACAGAAATGAACAAAAATTTAAATCGTACACAAATCAATCCTAGGAAAATCTGATAAACTAAGGAAGAAGTTGCTGTTTAGAATAACTCTGTGGTGAGTCCTCTGGAAAGCAAATAACCCCCAGCTTTTTGTTTTTCAGACAATGAAATATATAGTCATGCCTAGTTTCATTAACTGGTTCGGCAAAATAGCATAATGAGAACAGTTTAATTTCTTGGGTACAACTTCGTTGGTAGACTGGATAAATTATGTTAAAGTAGGAATCATTATCAGCTGTGAAACCTTAGATACCATTTCGTTAATACATTAACTCCCTGGATAAGGCAATTCTCTCTACTATTCCACGTTGGCACTTTCTCTGTAGCTTAAAATCCTCAGATTAAAGAGTGCCCAAGCACTACGTACATTCAGTATGTGTCAGAGGTGGGATTTAAACCAAAGTCTTCGGGGCTGTGAAGTTGACTTTCTATAGATTATACCATACTGCTGCTCTTGGTTATGATACACTGCCTATATAGATATCTAGGCCAACTTTAGCTTCCCCAGTCACATGATCAGATCTGTTAGTTAAAATATCATCAAAGTTCAGTAGTCAAGAGGCAGTTAGGTGGCGAAGTGGATAGAATACTGGCCCTGCATTCAGGAGGACCTGAGTTCGAATGCAGCCTCAAACACATAATACTTACTAGCTATGCGCAACATTCAAGCAGCCAACCATCATGAGGTCTAAGGGCAGGGAGGTACTTTGTCGCCAGAAGGGGTCTAATGCCAAGGGTAGGGGTAGGTAGGGTAATTGGATTCTGTGGTAGAATAGATAAAACAGGCTGTAGGAGTATGGTGAGGAAGTTCTGATCAGAAAAGAAGCATTTGAAATCTCAGATCTACAATAGCAAATGGAAAGGACACTGGATTTGGAATCATAAAATGTACAAATCCTGGCTCCCCTACTTCCAGGCATAGAGCATCTTCAACTTTTTTCAGGGTTGATGGATATTTTGATTTTGTAGTCGTCAATGCTGAAAGCACCACTTCGCATAAATATGTAGCGCAAAATGGCAGAAGTATGTTTAAGGCCATTTCAGAAATTGTCGGAAATTCTGTCCTAATCTGAGGCCAAAAATTCATTTAACGATTTTGTATGTACAGTAAAAACACTAGTGGCCCAGTTCCTACAGGTTCTCTCACCCTTCATCCCCTTTCCCTTTAGGGTTTTGTTTATTAGTTCTTATCATTACATCCTAGAGTCCATGTTTCCTTTTCTTATTACTGTTTTTCTTGTTGATTTATCTGTTTCTGTTCAAAGTTCTGGAGATTTCTTCCTGAAATCTTAGGTACTTTTGACTTTTTTTTTAACCCTTATTTTTCTTCTTACTCACTTCCTGTCTTCTCCCCTCAGATTGAGGTTTTCTTGGGGGTTGGATCTCAAATTGTCTCAGCATCCTCCCACACTGGGCAATTAATGGGTAATGGTTCACCAGCTTAGGTCTCTGCTTCATATGATTTGGGAGTAATGAGAACTGGCCCCAGCTGGAGCTGTGTTCTTCTCTCCTTCTGGCTCCTGACACTTAACGGTGTTCTGTCCTGGTACCTTTCCCATTCCCCTCCGTTCCTTGTTTCTCAGGCTTGGCACCAAAAGTTTAGAACTTGCTTTCCCCAATACCAGTAGCTCAGAGCTTTGCCATGCTGGTGCTTCTGGGTTACAGCCCATGGAAATCTTTTGCTACTAAAGGGCTGGTGAGCTGGCAAACTTCGTCCACCTGGAGACAGAGTCTTTGCAGCACTAAAAAGAGAGAGGGAATAGTAGTATGCAGCAGTGAGTTTTGATGTACCCCTCTCTCATGTCCTTGGGTGTGCTAGTGCAGCCTCCATGGCAGCAGCGTGTGAGGTGGGAGAGGGTTGCTAGGTAAGCTCAGAGTCAAGTGAGCTTCAGTTCCTTGGTTTAGGGGACCACTGGGGACTTTTCTTTTTTTAACCTGAGTGTCTTAGACCAGGGCTTCTTAAACTTTTTCCACTGGTGACCCCTTTTCACCCTAGAAATTTTTACTCGACCTTGCATATATAGGTAAACAAATCAAACTGATAATAAATCATGAAGAAATTTATTTCAAGGGGCAGCTAGGTGGTGCAGTGGGTAGAGCTCCAGCCTTGGAGTCAGGAGGACCTGACTCAGATACCTGACACTAGCTGTGTGACTCTGGGCAAGTCACTTAACCCCAATAGCTTCACCAAAAAAGAAAAAAAAATTTCGGAACAGTTTTTTGGAATACGTATAATTTTGCCATTTATTAAAAATGAAAGCAAATTTGCATACTAGTGTGATGAATGTGCTTGTTTATTTTTACATGAAGAATTAAATCTTGGCAGAATATTTAACTGCCAGGTGTAGCATATCTTCAACTTTTTTCAGGGTTGGTGGATATTTTGATTTTATAATCATCAATGCTGAGAACACCACTTTCGTGAAATATGGAGTACAGAATGGCAGAAGTATATTTAGGGCAATTTCAGAAATTGTTGGAAATTCTGTCCTAATCTCAAGCCAAAAATTTTATTTAACGATTTTGTATGTATGGTAAAAATACTGCAATTCATAACATACAGTAGTTTCACATCTGAGCCAAGGTGTTTTTGGTAGCGTTCATTAGCGTTGTGGGCGTGACAGCATCATTCTTCTCGGGGGCTTAAAATATCCCCATACTAGAATAAAGGTATCTTTCAACTTTGATTAGTTTCTTTTCCCCAAGTATAGAGAACTCTAATTAATGTAGTATAGTCATTGATAGCTTTGATTTCTTCCTCTGAAAACTGCTTATTCATAGCCTTTGATGATTTATATCACTTGGGGAATGGCTCTTGTTAATTTCACTCAATTCCCTATATGTTTTTAAGAAATGAGATCTTTATCAAAGAAACTTGCTGCAAAGATTTTTTCCCATTTTCCTGTTTTTACCCCAATTTTAGCTGCATTGGTTTTGTTAGTGCAAAAAAAATGAAATTTTATTTAATCAAAATAAACCGTTTTGCCTTGTGTGAACCTCTTTATCTCTTTTTTGATCATGAATTCTTCCCCTATCCATAGATCTGACAAATACTTCTTCTGTGCCCCACTAGTTTGTTTGTGATTTCAGCCTTTATGTTTAAATCATGAACCCATTTTGAATTTCTCAGTAGATGATATAAGTTGTTGGTCCCTGCCTACCTAAACTACTTTCAAGTTTTCCCAACAGTTTTATCAGGTAATGAGTTCTTGCCCCAGTAGCTGGATATTTGCATTTTTTATGTGCCTAATCTATTCCATTGATCACCCTCTTTATACCTAGTACTAAATTGTGTTGATGATTACAGCTAGGTAGTGTAGTTTAAGACTGGTACTGCTAGGCCCCTTATATTCTTGAACTTTTATTCTTCCAGATGAATTGATGTTTTAGTTCTCTAAAGTAATTCTCTGGTAGTTTGTTTGGTATGGCACTGAATAAATAAATTAATTAGTATTATCATTTTTGTTATTTTTATTATGTTGGTTTGGCCTGCTCATGAGCAATTAATGTTTCTCCAGTGATTTAGATCTGTCTAAATTAGTCTTTGTATGAAGAGTGTTTGCAATTGTGTTCTTATATTTCCTGTCTGTTTCTTGACAAGTACACTCACAAGTATTTTATATTATCTATATTTTAAATAAAATTTCTCTTTATATCTCTTCCTGCTTGGTTTTGTTGGTAATATGCAAACATGCTCATGATTTGTGTGGGTTTATAACTTGCAGTTCTAATGCAGCATTGAATAGTAATGGTGATAAAGGACATCTTTGATTAGTACAGTATGTAATGCAGTAACCAGACCTCACAGTGAAGCCATGAACTTTGCTTTTCAGAGCCTCAGTTTCTTCATAAGATCTCAGTGGTAAACTAATGTCATGATTTTGTAAATCCTGCTTTAACATAATTTGGCTACTTGACCAATATGAAAGTTCCTGTGAAACTAACTATTCTCATTTATATCATTTTGCCTCACTTTTTGAATCAGTTAATGAAATGCTTTTATAAATAGGTTTGAGTTTTTGGTTTTTTGACTTTGGAAAAAACAAATCTAGTGGTGGTTTATTTGCTTTCCCAATAATGTGGTTCCTTTAAATAACAACCTCTTAGTTGAATGTTATCAATCAGACCGACTTGTGTACAATGTAATTTTTGGGGGGGTGAGGCAAATGGGGTTAAGTGACTTGCCCAGAGTCACACAGCTAGTGACTGTTATGTGTCTGAGGTCAGATTTGAACTCAGGCCCTCCTGACTCCAGAGCTAGTGCTCTATCCACTGCGCCACCTAGCTGCCCTACAATATAAATTTTTTGTTCATTTCCAGCAACCTCCTATCTTACAGGGTGGTACTTATAGTTGAACATTACTATGCTACAAAACATTTCGCCTTTTACTTTTGACTACATGTTTTATTTAATTCTTTACTAACACCTGTGCCCAAGGGTCACCCATGATAGGATATGAAACTAGTTAGTAACTGGCCATTTTACATTGGGGTATTTAAAAACATTAGGTAAAGTGGAGTTTAGAATTACTTGGATTTTTTCCATCGATGCTATATCAATCCTTTATAGAAAAAAAAATAGTGGAATGTTGATCAGACATTTCATTAACGAATATTTTATACAACTTGAGTTTCCTTGCAAAGTTGGTAAATAATCAGATCCTTTTCTTTCTCCTTGTCCTGTTGCCTAGCCGTCATTATATTGACTTCATTTAATATTCATTTTAAATAGATTTCTAAAGCAGTATAAATCAGTAATTGAAGTTTTAAATTTATATTCTCCATTAGTGCCAAAATCTTTTTCCAAAAAGTTTTTATTCTTTTCTGTTTTATCATTTGTTGTTATGAAACCTTATAATTGTCCCACTATTTTCTTTTTCACTGATTGAGGGATAATGGGGTCCTTGATGAGGAATATGTAATAAACAAGTTCCAATATCACTTTGTACTTTTGATTCTGTATTTCCTTTAAGGAGAACAAAGAGCTGCCAGCCAGTTGCCCAGCCTCTGCTGAGGACAGACAGACAGACAGCAATGCCCAGCTGCCAAGCTTGAGTGCAAGTTCTCCAAATACAGCTGATAGTCCTGTGTTAAGGTACAAAATGAAGAAGAGTCTGTGTTTTTTAAAGAAAATGTTGGGAATTTCACTTGGAGGGATGTAATAACAGTCATGAAAATCCTGATTTTGGAGTCAGGAGTGAAGTATTCTAGTCCTAGCTTTGCTTTAATTAGGTGTGTGTCCTTGACATTCAAAGTCTGAAATTGTAAAATGAGGGCACTGGGCTTGGTGATATATGAGGTCCAATCCCTTCCAGTTTCAACATTCTATGAAAATATTACAGTTGAAACAGAGGAAAGAAAAGGGAGAAATGTTTATTTCTTGTAAAAATCTGGGTTAAGATTGAAAAGCTCTTTTTCTCTCAGTTTTCTTATTTTATGGAAATTCTTAAATATTCTAAGCATTTACAATGTTAGGATTGCCTCTGATCTTTCCTATTAATAGTGCTTATTAGGCCAGTGAGCTTTTCATTATTTTCATAAAGCCCTGTCAAGCTCTTCCTTTTTTTTATTAGCACAACTCAGCAGGATAAAAATCTTGTGGAGGTTTGCCCTACCCAGAAGAATGTTTCCGACCAGACAACTCCAGTTTTACCATCTTGTTCCACTAATGCTGCAAAACCACCGAGGATAAACACCGTCCCACCTTGTAGTAATGTAAATATGGCCACAGCTGTTGTTGTACAGGTAAGACAGTTTCATTCGCAAGAGTATTGATATGAGACTTTTAGGCTGACATTAAATTCCACAGTTTTTGAGTATCTACTAGGTTATGCTAAGCACTATGTGGGGAAAGTGCCTTTCTTTACCCCACAACCCCAGAACTAAGACAACCCCTTGTTAAGTTCAAGGAGCAGGTTACTTGGGAACAAAGGATCCAGAATGAAACTCATTCTACCAGCTCACATACCAAAACTTCTTCATAACAGAGGTATATTGTACTTTAAATCATTGCTTAGTAATGAGAACAGAGGAATAGTTCTGTTTCTGAGTTTCTTAATTTAGTTGCTTTGGCTATTGCTCTTATGTAATTGAAGATTTCTTAGCCAGATCATAGTGAATCTTGCACTACTTAGTGTATTGGCAGCATTGACTTAAAGTAAATTTGGTGGTGTTGACTTTCCTAAAATAGAGGGTTTCAGCCACAAATTTCAAAGATTTACCATATTCTTTGTAGGTATACTAAGAAGAATTGAGATTGAAACTTTCCACCTATAATCCCCACCGTTCTTAATAGAGTCTGTCTTTTGCCCTCAGATTTCCCTTTGTAAACATAAAATAGTGTGGAAGCAGCTTCCCTGGATCCATCTCTTTCACCTGTACAATAAATAACAACTGTTCTTTGCTATTTCCTTGCTATCCCAGTTTCTCATTCTCTCCCTTCTATAATAATAACTGATCTTCAGGATGAGGCATATAAAGCCCTAGATGACCCCCAGGCCAAACTCTGTGTAAAACCTCCCTGGAGCCATCCAATTTGGAGGGTTATATTCATCTTTGTTGTTAATTTTAGTTCATTTGGTACTGTTTATAAGAGTGTATAGCATATAAACTTTTTTTTTTTTGGTCACCTTAAAGGAGCCTCGGAAGTTAAGTTATGCCGAAGTTTGCCAGAAGCCCCCTAAGGAGCCTCCTTCAGTCTCCGTGCAGCCACTACGAGAGCTTCGTTCCAATGTTGTGTCCCCTGCCAAAAATGAAGAGAATGGTGTTCCTGAGAAATCACATGAAAAGTCACATGAAAAGCCAGAAGGAAGGGCCAGTAAGGATTATCCTGGCTTCCGTGGTAATACGACTCCCAGAGGTGCAGCTGGAAAAATCAGGGAACAGAGACGCCAGTTTGGCCACAGGTCTTCACCTCAGGGAGTAACTCGGCGTAATGGCAAAGAGCAGTATGTGCCACCCAGATCACCAAAGTAAAAAACAAAGAAAAAAACTGTTCAAAACTCCTATCTCTTTCATTTAAACTTGAACTGTGGAATGATTAATGAGCTTTGTTGGAGGGGAAGGGGGTATAGCCAGGAAGGAGAGAGGAGAGAAAGTATGGCCGGAACCGTTGTGGATCTTTGGAATTTGTGAAAAGTGGAATCCCAGAATTTCATCTCTAAAGTGATTTTAAAATGCTGGAGGATTCCAATCAGTATAAATATATATATATATATATAAATATTATAATTTTTGTATTTTTGTTTGTCTTTAATTTGCAAGGTTTCCTGCCTGAAATTAATTTTGGGGGTTGAAAATTAGCTGGAAAAATGCATATTTACATGTCCTTCAGTATAGGAGGTGAGGAAGTGAAAGAAAAATATTTTTTGACAAAGCATTTCTGTAAAATTAGAAATTACTTTTTTTAATCTATTTAAAGTTAGGCTTGTAGAATGCTGTCTTTGCCTATATGGCCTTGTGTTGCAAATCAGATCATTGGCTGGTGTGCTTGGTTTGTGTGTGTTTGCGTGTATGTGCCAGAATGACAGAGTGCAGCCAATTCTGTTATGTCATAACTTAGTAACTGATTTAAAAACTGAATGTACTACTTAAGTAGAATTTTTTTCCAGCTTGAAATTTAGTCTGTCTTTTGACCTTACTAATATTTCATTCAATAAGCTTTTTAACTGAATTTACTGGAGATCTGATTGTAGGTCAGAATAAGTTTGAAGCTCAAGGAAATGGGGGGAAAAAAAGCAAATAAATATAAAACTTGGTCTTGGACCTGTGCTTTCAGGTCTGGTAGACTGTAGGGGTTAAAACTGCCCTATTTTCTTTTCCCAATAAGAGGAAACATAACATCTTTTCATTTTTGTTGCTTCAGTGTTGTTCTCTGTGCATCCTCTCCCCGACCTATGATAGACCTGTGTGTGTTTCTCATTGCATTAGACAGGTCTAGTAAGATCTTCCTATAGGTGTGTTCTAAATGTGGCTTCTGAAATAAGTGTTGTTCATTACTTTACTTATGTTCAAGTATTCAAATACTTAGGATCCAGGTTGGAAGGGCAGGCTGCCCCTACAGTAATTTGTGTTAGTGCTAAAGATAAGACTTTGTAACTAATTCTTTAAAGTGTTAAGTACTGTAGAAGTCAAATTTTTATAATTTGGGGGGAACTTTTCTGTTTACAGTGCATATAATGCCTGCGTCTTCTTTTTCCCTTAAAAATGTTTTTGGTTTTTTTGTTCTTGTTTTTCCCGGAATTAACTCTGACATACATCGGAAGGTCATAAAATTTTTAAGTTTTTGAGGAAAGGCTGAGGAAGAAAGGTAGTTTAAAAAAATAACCTGTGTTAGGTTCTCATTGTCTACATTTGCAGCTCTGTTGTTGTACATTTAACAGATGGATGAGTTTATGTGCTAGTAATTACAGGAAACGACTGAAATAGAAAATAAAAAAAAACCATGTTGCATTAATCTGCTAAGTCAGACCCCAAGTTCAAAGTTCTGTATAAAAGGTTTTTTCTTTTTAGGAATAGTTTTCAAAAGTAAGAATTGTACCTTTTTCAGTGAATTGCAAATGTACAAATTGAAATTGTAAATTGTAAACACTGGAAAGCACTGTTGTGACATATACAGTAATCATCTTAGTAATATATACTAGTGATGACATTAGAATGAATGTAAGTGGAGGTTAAATTACATTACTGTGAAACTTTTCATTTTTCAACTTTAGCCGGTTAACCTTTGGAAATTCTTATTTAGTAGGTAACTGTTAACAAATCACTTTAAAAACACTGCACATCTTTTTTTTCCCCTACATATACATATACATACATCCATATGTATGTATATGTATATGCCAGAGTTGTCATTTCTTTGTAACTTATTCAGCTTGGCAATTGCTTTTGATTTAACGGCTTGATAATTCTGTATAATATATTTATGCAGTTTAAGACTGTTCATTTCTACATATAATTTCAAAAATCATTCACTAAAACATACAATAAAACTACCTTGCTGAGTTTAGGGGAAGTTTTAGGTTCTTTTTGAAAGAAAAAAATTAGTGATAATCACTGATCACATCTATGGTAAAAATGCTTAATCAGTTTACTTAGATAATGCTGCATTTGGTGGAAATGGCAAAGAAATGGCAAACATTTAAAAGTGTTAACACTGTGAACTGCATTGAGTTTCAGACAATAAACATTTTACAAAATCATTTGATAATCTAGATTATAAACTTAATTATTGCACTCAAACTGAAAAATAACCTTTACAAAATATTCACAGATTTAGGCTTGCCAGTATGCTGTGTATGGATTGTTAAGTTAAAAACATGTATTAGTCCTTAAAAAGCCACCTAATTTCTAAAAATTTCAGATGTCCTAATTCTGACAAATGGAAATAACTTATTTTGAGGAACGCAAGTTGGTGAGGCAAATGTGTTGAGTCTTGCTTTATTCATTGGTTTTGTCTTGTACAATTAATTCTAACCAGCAGAGGGATTGGATGTTAGGGAGTGCTTGCATTTGATCAAAAGAGAGCACTTCAGCATTTTGGACTATCATAAAATATAAGCCTTTATGGGATTTTCTTTTAAAATCTATTTTATTGCAGCTTCTTAGAGCAGTGAGTACCTTTTATAGTGAGGTACTAAGAAACTATGTGTAGCCTTTATTTCACAGCAGCAAATTAAAGTTTCTGTACCAGGTGATGCCTGTTAAATGTGTGAAGCTGTTGATTTTTTTTTACAGCATTATTCTATAACTGATAAATTAAGGGAATTCACCATATTTTTTTGATTCTTGGATATAAGAACATAAATCTTAAATTCATTCCCCTTCTCACCCATATATCCCATTTTCTTTCTTTTTGGGGGGGGAGGGTAAAACGTAAATACAAACTGCTGTGAAAATTGTAAATCTTTGTGTGACCATGAATTTACTCCTTGCAGTACTTGTTGCATGAAGTGCACATAGCATAGGTTGACTGAAGTAAGCTATCTTCATATTCTCCAAATGCTCATGCAAGTTCCTCACCTTTCATTTTGCCTCCTTTCCTTTAAAAAGGAATGGAGACAGTTCAAAATTTCTGTGTTTTTTTAGTCTTGCCCATTTCAGTTTCCTTAAACACCTACAGTTTTTCCTCTAGCAAAGACAATTTCAGTTTTTAGCAAATTTCAACACTGGTTTTCAAAATAGTTGCCCAGGGATCTAATGGCTAAATAATTTCCCCTATTCAGTCTTTGAAGGAAGACTAGATTGTTCAGGGGTTTTTGTTTTTGTTTTGTGTTATGTGCTAAATTTGCATGTGAACAAATGTTAGCATATAAATTTCTAATTACTCTGATTCCTAAAATTAAGGTAGTTTGAGTGTATTGTCTTACATTCCTTTTTTTTGTTTTGTTAAAAAAGTAACCAAGTTCGCTTGGTGAAAGGTTTAAAGGTGCAGTTTTAGCACTGGAGATAGATGCATAAAGCAACCCATTGTAACTATTGGAAAGGAGGAATAGGAAGGATGTTGCTGGAACAGAATAGTATTTAAAAGTAATACATTACTGTAGTATTCTCAGTTACAGCCTTACAGCTTTGTCAGCTTCATTATCCACTGGTTTTACTGTCTGACATACATGAGCATTCACCTGGGTTATATCTGTAACGTTTGTGCTGGCATGTTATACAAATGGGTAAAATGCACCATTTTATTAAAGACAAGATGCAACAGAAATACCCATAGGGGAGAAATTGCCTCTAATAGGTTTTTATAAATTCATAATATACGACAGATATGCAATAGATCTTTTTTGGGATTTTTTAATATGTATTTCCTTGTAACCTGGTTGCCATTAATATAAATACCTTATGCTTTATTGTGTATGTTATATGTAGTCTGGGCTTCCTTTAAGAAGGTACATAGTAGTTTCTGTTTTGATTAACTCTGAATTTGGACACTTTAGGAGTTCCATTAAAAAAAAAAGATTTGTTTTAATATGTACTTGGGAGTAAATCCATTCTGAAAATTCATCTGATCATTAACCTGTTAACAATTTAAAATTGTATATTGAAGAACTGAAGACTTTTTAAAATAGCTCTTCAATTACAGATCATTTCCAAAAATGCAACTTTTCAGTTTATTGAACTCAAAGTTGATGAATACATATCTATATGTACACACACGTATGTTTACATGTATAGATACATACATATATGTATTTCCATATATATATATGTGTGTGTGTGTGTGTGTGCCCATCAACATTCTCCTCAAATGATTCAGACTTCCCTTGGCATTCACATCTCTTAACAAAATGGTGGAAAGGGGCTTGGGGGGAAAAAAACAACCAAGTATTTGGCTTTCTACTTTGTCCATTGCTCTGGTTTATTCCTGTTGTCAAGACTGTCCAAAACAATATGGTGTGACATAGGCTCATGCTTTAAATGTTAAATTGATTACATCCATGTATTTGTATTTTTGTTTTTGACATTGCCAAGGTGCTATGGGAAATTAAAATAACACAAAATTAGAAAAAAATAAAGCTGATTTAAAAACAGGACTGGTTTCCTTTTTTGCAGTGTTAATATTCATCTCTCCATACTTCTCATTGCTTAATAATTCTCAGTGTACTTAGTTGCCACCAGTTAAGTATGTCATGAAGGGCCAGGCAGTGTCACTCATTGCACATTACAGAAAAGGAAATGTGACCACTTTAACCATTCCTCCCTTTCTTCCCCAAATAAAGCCCTTTAACGTGACTAAAAATATTTGCTAATTGAGTTGTGGAGGACCCAAGATGTAAAGTGATATATAGAGATAAATATCCTTAGTAGTGAATTATTTGGCATACCTTTAATGTGAAACTGCTGTGTTCTAGCCATTATTATTGAAGGGGGTGGTCCCTAATGGGTTTTGTGACCCTACACCAAAGCACTTTGACCAGGTTCTCCTTTCCTGCCCATTTTCTCCATTGACTTTTATAAAATTAAAACCAAGTAGTATAATGTGGTGAAAAGAACACTACACATAAGAATTTAGGTGACCAGGAGACCAAACCACCAACATAACTTCAGTTAGTCACATAAAGATCATTATGACCAGTTTTCTAATCTGCAAAAGGTGTGTCTAAATAGAATTTAGTGCCAGGCTGGAGGGAATCGGGAGAATTTTAATGTCAGGTAGTGTGGCATAGTTGAAAGGCTAGATTTGGAATCAGGATTTGGATTTGAGTCCCAGGCTTTCCACTTAACACTTGTGACCTTGGTGAAACTCGGCCTGAGTTTCCTCATCTGAGAAAATCAGAAAATAGAATAGGCCAGGTTAAATGACCTCAGAAAGTCATATCTAGTTCTACATTACCTGAGCCTCCCCAAATACAGAAGTTTTGCGATAACTTTTCAGTATGGAAGTAATTTCTAAATTCTACCAAAAATTTTTCCATTAATTTCTTGGGTGCATTCATATTTTCAGATAACTTCACCCACCTAAATGCTGCCGGCATATTGTGAGGCCACAGATTTCATGGCTAAGTTAGCTTGAGACATTGCCAAATCCTTATAATATCTTTATGAAGATCGTGAGAAGTTTCAAAATCAAGGGGCCCTCAAGGAAAAAGGGGGGGGTGGAGGCAAAGGGTGGCCAAGAATATAATTATGCTGACATATCTGCTGGATTTACTTTTGTATTTTTGTTGCTTTTCATTTGTGATCTGTGTGTGAACTTTAGGTATCTAAGCACCTGCCAGAAAGGAGCAATATCCACCTGCAGTTTGCAAGACACTACCCATTGGCACTGCATTCTTAAAAGACAGAACTCATTTTTGGAGAATTCTGAATATTGTGAGGCAGAGGGGAAAAGCATTAGGCAGACATTTTACTAAGTGCTGGTGATAAACAAAAAGGCACTTGAGCACTAATGGAGGAAGATTGGGGCCAAGTACAGAGCAGTCATAAGATAGATGCAGAGTAGGGGAACGGAAAGTCCTCCTGCAGAAAGTGCCATTTGAGCTGGATCTTGAAAGTCAGGGAGTCTAAAGCAGAGAAGGGGGAGATCACTGCAGGGGTGAGACACAAAGTGAAGTGTCATGTGTGAGGAAAAGCACATGAAGGGAAATCATGGGCAAAAAGGACCAATTGGTGAAGAATTCTAAATGCCAATCAGAAGTTTTCATATTTGATCCTATACTGAGTAACTACAGTTATCCCTTCCACATTGGGGGTTAGGGATGTAGTATCCTCACAGTCTGGAAAATCCTCAAAATTTTTTGGCCCTCCACATCACAGAAGTCTGATTTTTTTTTACTTTTATAGAGTGTTTACAATACCTTGTAAAATTTGGGTTGAGCATTTGTCTGCAGCTTCCACAAAACTCCCCAAAAATTCCTATTTGATTTCTTACGCCAGTCCCAGGATATATCAAAACCATGATGGGGAAAGTCACAATGTGCAAGGAATAACTATGTTTGAATGGAGCCACCACAATTAGTGCTTAAAACAAAGGTAGGTTTAGTAAACAACCTACCTCTACACAGGGAGGTTGTTTTTACCATGTAGCACTGGAAAATCATTTTAGTTACCCTTATAATATACTCCTTTCTTGTCTGGCTTGCTTTTCTTTGGAGCTTATTATCTCTACTGTGTTTAGGGATTTACAAATCTGTTTACAGGGTACCTGTTTATAAAAATTTATGCTTGCTTAGGGGTAAAATTAAATCTGTCTCTACCGAATTTGTGACTTCCAAATGGAGCCTGCTCCTTCTGACTCTTCCCAATCCCCTTCAGCCTCATTAAAACTAACTCGACCCCCCAAAAAAACATCCAAACCTTTCTCAAAATCTACCGACACCAGTAATAATCAGACAAGCAAATATTAAACAATTACCAAATTTAAAGGTGGAGGAGGAAGGAGAAAAAGGCAGTGAGCAATGGGAAACAGTTCATTTGGAAATGAAAAAGCCAGGGCTTGTGCTACCTACTGCAAGGGCAGAAGAAACTTATTGAGCTCAGCCCTTGAAAGGGAGAAGAAAGTGACAGCTTTGCAGAGCTACAAGCTTGGAGTCAAATCTTTTGAAAGTCAAGTATGAGCCAGGCCACTTCCTGGCCACCACAGCCAATCAGGCCACCATGGTTGGTTAATAATGCTTGAGGGAAGACACTTGCCTCCTGGACTGTGTATCCACAACCCCTAGCACATAGTAGAGGCATTTCAATGCTACATCTATTTTTTCCCCTATGAAAAGAAATATGACCTTAGAGTTAAGCCTCATCCAGTACTGAAGGAAGCCAGTGTGTAACTAGCGATGAGATAGGAAGCAATGGTTTCTAATCACTCCCACCAAGAAAACCCTCTTCCTCTCCCTAATGGCAGGAGGGCAAAGGAGCCAAGTCAGTTGGGACCCTGGCTGGTTCAAGGCTTGTGTTCCTAACCCAGGTGGTATTCGATTCAATCAAACAAATGAAGAGCACCAGATCTACAAAAGGCACTGGATTAGGTACTGGGAAAACAGGAAAACCCCAACAAGGGCGCCTGCCCCTCAGGGAGCTTCATTTTTTGTTAGTTTGCTTTTTTAGTTTTGTTTTTGTACCTTTCCTTTTTCCATTCCCCTGCAGGCATACTGGCTCATTACTGTGGAATTGTCCATTACTCTCCTAACATGGGTCTTCCTCCTTAAAAAAAAACAAACAAAAAAACCCAACTATGTGAGTCAATATTTATTAAAGTGCCTGTTATAGGTGAAACAATTTTCCAGACTTTGTATGGCATGAATATAGGAATGAATGCAGACTTTCTTTGGCTCCTCTGTAGACCCCCTTCACCTGGGTAGAATAAATTCTTTGAGGCAGAGAAAGAGTAATTTTTTTTGTGAATGAATTAATTAAATACCATTTATAAAAGAAAAAAAAGGCAAGTATCAGAAGGCTATCACCTAGATGGTGGAATAGTAGGAATCAGTATGGGCAAGCCCCTCTCCATGAAACTCCAAACAAATCTAGAAAATGCACTTCATCGAATCCTATTGGGAAAATACAAAAAAAGTGAGTCATTTATCCAGCCCTGTTCAGCACAGGGAGAGAAACAGGTCTGTGGACTCTAGGGACAGGTTCAGGCCAGGAAAGTGCTACAGGTAGAATACTTCAATACCTGGACTGTGTACCAAGACAAGAAGAGGTCCCCAATGCATATACCAAGGCAGACCCAGTTTCAGGTTACAGGCTATTCTTGGGTAGGAAGGTCCAGAGCCTGAAGAAAGCAAGTTCAGAAGCCAGCAGCAGTAGCAGTGTGGCTCAAACCCCAGGCCTAGAGCATCTGGCCCAGCCTGCACAGTAATAATGTGGGCAGGAATTCCACATGAAAGGGGGAGCCTACAGTTCTGCCACATTGAATCAATAGAACTTTACAAGTTAGTCGATAGGGGCTGAATCCAGCAGCAGTCCACACTTAATCAAACCCAAACCCAAGTCAGGAATTTGCACAGCTGAGACCAGAGGAACACTGCAAGCTGACAGGTTTTCAACTTGTCTGTGAGATCTTGGAAAGACAATATTCAATAACACTAAGAAAGCAGCATCAGGACCTTCCCTCCAGAAGTGGTGCAGAGCTAAGCCCTAATATCAACTCCTAAGTAAGGAAGTAGGCTGGAAGAATGGGCAAACAAATAAATTCACCATAATGCACTACTATGGAGGCAGGTATGCTATAAGGTCCAGAATTCTCCTGGCTGGGAAACCCTGTACTTCCCTCATAACCAGGGGGTATTCTTTTGATAACAAAGGAAGAGGCCCAGTGTCTCAGATTGATTACAGGTAGTAGTTTAATCAATCATCATGAATACTTAATGAAAACAGGGGCAATCTGGGGTAGCTGGCAGACAGTTCAATGGTTCCCTGCAAAGAACTTAAAAAATCCCTGTGGTAATTATAAAAACAAAGGCAGGAGGAACTAGAGAGTGCATTGCTACTGACTGATGGATATTTTTGGTTTTCTGCTGAGCTTGAGAATTAAGCTGATGTTATGCCCAAACCTAAGTTTGTGTATTGATCATGTCCCAATCACATATAGGTCAAGATATTCTTGTTTTGACTTTCATAGGTCATAGTATCTTAAATTATGACCCAGTGTCTAAAATATAATTCAGTATCTAAGTTATGATTGTAAACAGGTCACCATGTTCAGGCTTCCATTTTCACAGAGTTTAAGTTTTTATGGCTTGTCACTTATTACTAAAATATGGCTTTTTCTCAATCAGAATGCCACCATCCACCCCTGAAAAGCTGCCCATACATTCCTTCCAAAAAAATCTTCCGCAAGATCCCTGGAGCAGGTCTAGTCTAAAGTGTTTAGGGCCTTTTTGGGTATAGCCAATATAGTACAAATCTCATTTGTAAGCATAAACCACATAGGCAATACAAGCACAGCTATAGGAAAACAACATCACCAATAGAAAATTGCCACAATTATTACAATTTTCTTCCAACCCACCCCTGGGGAGGTGAAAGAACCAATGGCATTTGGGAATTAATAGATGAACTGAATTTCTGAACTTAATGTAGTACTGGTCAGCTGAGTTTCTGAACTAAGTTCAGAGACAAACAAGCATGGCTTGGGCAATTTTACAAAATATTAGGGGTGACAGAATAGAATCAATTACAGAATTGGATCAGAACAATTTGATTTTCTCAATTTCCCCCTTTTTGTGAAGGGGAGACTTGTACAATGATCATCATCTACCCACCCCCAATGTCCATTTAATTAACAAATTTTATCTTAGAGTCCAGATGTTCCATGTAGTTGTCTGGTCTCTGGAACATCTTTTCTTGGGGCCATCTGGAAAATGTCTTGTCCTCAGGGGCAGTTCTTCAGGAGAATTGTTTTTCTCATTCCAGATTACTTGTAGAAACTCCTTAAGATGTTCCTGCTAAAAAATTTTTCAAAACAGATCTCAACTTAGATTGCACACCATCTTAGGAGAAGGGGGAGGAGAGGGAGGGAGAGAAAATTTAAAACTCAAAATCTTATGGAAGTGAGTGTTGAAAACTAAAAATAAAATAATTATTTCAAAATTTTTTAATATAAAAAAATCTCTGTACAAGTTTAGTGCAGCCTCTTAAGCTTTCCTTCTCCAGTAACTAGTTCATATTGTGAAGAACAACTCAAACCTTAAAGTTCTGATATTAACAATAGAACTATAAGTGGAAACATCAAAGGAGGAACCCAGAGTTTGCCTGAAGCTTCAAAAAATTTATGTTTGTACATGCCCTGTTAGAATCATTGATCTTGTTGCTTCCTCAAACTTTTCCACTCTGATTCCAATTCCATTAGGAGGATCAGATGCTACTGGGGATATAATCCTGTATATGAAAATAAAAGTAACAACACTCTTGTAGGTAGAAGCTTTCAACTTCTGGGTTCAGTAGTTACACAAATGAATTTACTTAAAAGAGGCTGACATTACTCCAATTATAGTAAGACTTGAGAGAATACTTAAATAATTTATTTCAAAACAGTGCATATCAATAAGTTGTTTATAATAAAACATATTTATACAACAGGACACATAGTACAAATAGGTGTTATTTCCACATTAGTAATAAACTTGAATGAAATTGACTTTTCCATTAATATAACACAAAATATTCCATAAGTTACCTCCCTCTAAGAAAACTGAACGCAATTCTCTTCCCCAAACCAACTGAAGATGTTTCTGATTTAGTTTCAGTAATTAATAGAATAACAGCTAGGTCTCTCAATTAGTTATACCAATACCCAATTATTCTTATATCATCTTGAAACATTTAAGGACCTTATTTTATCTTTACCTAATTTTTTCCATATTATTCTGAAAGAATAAACTCTTCCAGGGACTTAATCTTTCACATGACTATGCAGGCAGGCAGATGATGAGCCTAAGTACTAATTTACCTACTTGCTTGGGATATGGAATGACTGCACATTCAGATTGAAAACAGCAAGATCTCACATACTAGCATTGTGCTCATATCTTCTACTGACCACTTGCTCTAATTATAGAAATCTGTTATAAAAGGAAAAAGCATGGAAATGATTACATCAGCATCAAATTGGTCCTTCAGGCTTAAGCCTAAGGGCACACATATATATATATATATGACAGGATAAAGCATCCTTAGCTATGTTTAATTTCAGGTAAGAGTCACAATTTGGCAACCAACCATGGAGTAACAATTCTACCTCATAACCAGACTCAGGAATAGCCAGGTGGGAAACATTCCTGTTCAAAGGAACACATTAGGGAAACCGAGCCAAGAGGATCCCACCTTAGACCAATGCCAAGGTTGTCCTCAGCTTTTCCCACATACAAATCTCCACCTGTAACAGTCAGGACCACATTCCCTCTAAGTAGCTAGTGGCATTGAATGGTAGATTACTGCCATTAGACAACTATACCTAAATTCAACCCTCAAACCTCAAAAGAAAATCTGTTGTTACAGTCCCAAGAGCTTTTACCTGAAATGGCAAGTTTCACTAATCACGGCTTAGGACTAGATACAATTGTGTTTACTCTCATGGAGTTGCAATAAGCAATAAAAATTTACCAGGAGTCACATACATAAGAGATTTCACTTAACATCTTTCACTTCTTTTTCTTTCCTCCTCAAATTTAATTTATCCTGGTATAAAGATCAAGCATTAGAAATCATTTCTGTATTACACGTAAACTTGCAAATCCTTGTTGTTTAGTAACTCCATAACCCAAACAAGCTCTTTTCCCAGGGCTGATGACCTTGCCCACACAGATGGTTTCCAGGGACCTGGCAAGTTTACAAAATAAGGAGAATCAACAGGGACGCCAGAGAAGGGGCTGATCCTGGTGTCCCTGCCTGCCCACCCCATGATATTCTTCTTCAGGTCCCCTATTTTCAGTCTTAATTTAGTTTGTTTTGCCCTGACTGAATTTCTCCTGTATCCTTTTATGGCTACCTACTTGCCAGGATGTCTTTTGAGGTTCCCATATAGCATCATGCATTCTGCACTGGTACCCACCAGAAGGGGAAAAGTTTGTTTATTTTTAGAACCCCAGTATATGGTAGCTGGCACATGGGGCCTCCAGTCACCCCTTGCCCCATAGCCCCACACTGGAGGTGACCTTGGCCATCTTCCTAAGGGAAGGGAGTCAGGGGTATCTATGTCATCTACCCTTAGAGCTGCTGTGGGCTGTGCTTTTTGACACTTCCCCTCCCCAAGGTGGAATAGACTAACCCTGCTACACACACTCATTCCCCAAGGAGGACTGCTTTGAATGGACAGAACTAATCCAGTTAAGGCTTTCACCTCACCCCTCCTTTCCACACACAGTAATCAATTACCAATTTTAGGTTTTAGAATTAAAACAATAACTCCAAATAACTTAGTTAACAACCTTACAACTTTCATAAGTGATAGCCAAATTGTTTTAGCTGTAACCTCCTCTTAACTACGGAAATAAGACATTTTATAATGTCTTATAAAACATTATAAGACAGATTTAGCAGGTCTGATACAATAATGTAACTGGTTTTAAACAATTTTTTTCACTGTCTTTTAATTTCTTTCAATTCACACTCTAATCACATCCAAATTGTGAAACATTACTTGATATAACTTGATAAAAAATTTGAAATGACATTATATGTTTGAAACTTGAAATAAACCCATTACCAATCAGGTGACTCCAGTTCTATTGAAGGCATTTCCAAATTATTATACATAGAAAACCATTGCATCACCATTGGCACTGTATACTGGTCACATCTAATTAAGGAATTAATAATAATAGTTAACATTTATAGTGTCTGCCCTCTGCCAGGCATTGTGTTAAGCACTTTACATTCATATGAAGTAAACTGGTGTCACTTGCTTAAGGTCTTCTAGTTAACAAATTTCAGATCTATGTGTTTTCCCAATTTGTCTTAGTGCCAAATAGTATAATAAATTCTGATTTATCTTAAGGATCAAATTAGGAGAGACAATATTTCCCTTAAGATGTGACCAGAATGAATTCAATTACCTGGATCTATGTTCCAATGGTATTACACAGAATCTGAGGTTATAATTTTAATGCTAACTATAGTATTATATTTTTTATAAGTGCTATTTGTTCCAGTCATTTATATTATGGGGTCCACTATTTCCATCCAGTCCACTGCCAAAGATTGCAAAAGTAAAAATCTGATATTAATATTTAATCTACTCCAATTTAATCTACTCCACTTAAGAGCATGTTTTAATTTAGTTAAAATCTCAGTTCCACAATCTTGGAAGGAGCACATAGTTCTCTATAATTTCTTCTTATGAATAGCAGTCTCGTGTAATTCAGTCAAGTTCCCAATTTTAACAGACATTCCAATTTTAAAAGTTATTTTAAAATTGACGAGTACTTAATTTTAGTTTGTAAGACTCCCTAAATTCCAGCTAAATATTCCAAACAAATTCAATTACCTTTTAGTTGTTTTCCAATTTACACAAACCTTTCCCCTTTTGTGGGCCAGGAAAGAGTTAAGTGCCAGTTCTGTCCCAAAGTGCAAGCCTTGAAACTTTCACTGACAGCCCCCAAACCCATTTCTCTAGAATTAGTGAAGCAATCTTCTTCTCTTAGATCTGAGGGGAAAAAGTTCCCCCCCTTTCCTTTTTTTTCTATCTGTCCTTTTACACCCCAGAACTTGGCCACAGTTCAGGACTGTAGAGGGAGAGAACATAATACACACACACACACACACACACACACACACACACACACACACACACCCCTTTTAGGGGTTTAATTAACAAGACACAGAAAGATTTGCCAGAACATATCTTGTTTCTTTCAAATTCTGATCCTACTTAAATAATCATCACCACTAAAAATCTTTTCCATTTCTCTCTCTCTTCTGTTCACCCAGGCTGCTGCAGTCAGTCAAGGATGGAGGGAAAGGAGAAAGAGACTGTCTCACAATTACATGCCTTGTCGCTTTCTTATCTATGTATTTAACTCCGTTCAACCTGACTAAGCAGCAAACCAACGTTTCTACTTGTTACTTCTAACTGGAACTTGGTAGTGGCTTTGAGTCTAGGAACTTGGTAGTGGCTTTTTTTAATGCTGTGAGGAGGGGCTACTTTCTTCCTCCTTTTCCCAACCTGATGGAACATGATTTCATCAGAAGAGACTCTAGGCCTTCATTGTTTTCAAGGCAGCCTCCTACTCACACAGCCTCTACCACGTGGAGGCCATCCAGGGATTCCCCCACCTTCAACCTATCCCTTACTTCTTTGGCACTCCTTTGGTATTCTGCCCAACTATGCCAATTGTAAGGTCCGGAATTCCCCTGGCTGGGGAACCCTGTACCTCCCCCATAACCATAGTGTATTCTTTTGATACCAAAGGAAGAGGCCAAGTCCAATTAGGACCCCACACATGCTCAAGATACAAACAAAGAAAAGAATGACCCCAAATCATCTACAAACAGTGGCTCAGAAAAGAAAGGGAAAAAAAAAGAAAAAATAGGTTGGGCAGAAACTTAACTAGAATTCTTGGAAAAGGTGAAGTGGGACTTAAAAAAAACTTTCAAAAATATTTTTTATAAATTAAATAAGAGTACTTGAGAAAAATATTGGAAAAGAAGAGCAGTGGAAGAAAGAATTAGGAAATTAAAAGCTCGTCATAAGAGGTACAAAAACCTTGTTCATGAAACAAGCCCACTGAAAATTAAAATGAACCAAATAGAAGCTAATACTACATGAGGTAACAATAAATATTAAAGTCAAACGATTTTTTTAAAAAATAAAATAAAATGAAAATGTACAAGGAAGCAAAGAAAAGATGGACAGCCCTGAACACAATGTGTAGTATTTATTATATAGGTTTGAATCCTCTCTTATGTTCTGCTTTTTTTTCTTATTTTGTATTTAAGTTTACAATATATTATTCTTTTCTTATTTTTTATTTAAGTTTAAAATACATTTTTAAAAAAGACGAAGATGTAAGGTATCTCACTGCAAAAACAACTGACAGAAAACATCAAGGAGAGAAAAAAAATTAAGACTCATTGGACTAGCTAAATGACATGACTAAAAAAGAACCTAGACATCCAATTTAAGAAATCTTAAAGGAAAATGCCCCAGATCTCTCATAACCAGAGGACAAAGTGGAAGTAGAAAGAATTCATAAATCTTTTCTTGAAAGAAACTCCTAAATAAAAACTCCCAGGAACATACATCATAGTAAAAATCCAGAGTTTCCAGGAAAAAAGAAAAAAATATTGCAAGTACCAAGGTGCGAAGTACTGTGGTTCAGGCATACAGGATTTAGCAGCCATCACTCTAAAGGAACATATAAGGCAAAGGATATGAGCTTATAGCTAAGAAAAATTTAACCAGCAGAACTGAGTGTAATACTACAGGCAGAAATGAGAAAGTACTGCCAAAGTACTCCTAATGAAAAGACGAGAGCTGTAAAGAAAGTTTTAAGTTCAATACAGGAGTGAAGAAAAACTTAAAAAGGTAAAACATGAACACACAATGACAAAAGGCTCAACAAGGATAAACCGCTTGCAGTCCAATATGGGAAGATGATGCATGTGTCTCCTCAGAACCCAATCATCAGGGAATACAGGGAGTCTAATTAGATAAGACCTGGGAGCTGCTCTGTTATACAATGAAGATCTTAAGAATGGAAAGACAGAGGAAAAGGAATACAAATGCACAACATGATTAATGCTCTTTGAGGTGGTAAAGATGGGAATGTGAGGGGGTGCCCATAAATTGGGACATAGATGAACAAGTTAAGGTACATAAATATGATGGAATATGACCAACCACCAATCCAGGGATTAATGATGAAATGTTATCCACCTCATTACAGAGAGGTGATGTACTCAGAATGAAGAATGAAACTTTTTTTTTTTGGACATAGCCAATGTGGAAATTTGTTTTGATTGACTATTCATTTTTGTAATGGTTTTTTTTTCTTGTGTTCTCAATTGAAGAGGAAGGTTTGGTGAGAGGGTAGGAAGGCAGATTTTGATTGATTAAAACAAAATATTTCTTAAAAAATAAAGGAAGGAAGTGGGGTTCGATGACCAAGATAGTCTCACTAGCATGTTCTTCTTCAGTTCTCAGCAGGCAGAGGGGAAGGCCTTTGCTTATCAACTTCAAGGAACCAGTATCTGGAGATCAAGATTCCCACTCAACCCTTCCTGGGCATCCTCCTGTGTTGTCAGAGACCAGACTATGACTGCCTTTGTTGCTGCCAGCTCCTCCTAGAAGCCTTCAAAAGTACAGTCCCAAAAAGACAGTTTTTACATCTGTGTGGTCTGTACTTACGGTCCAATGAGGTAGGTTCATGCCTTCTCTCCCCTTGTTCATTAGAAACTGTTATTGTTCGTTTAAGCAATAAACCATTTCAGTAAAGTGTCTTGATGAGGTTCCTTTCACTGCGTATTTTGTAAACAGTCAGCTTCCTAGTCCCTGCAATTTGATATGAGTTAGTATTCCATAAGTCTGCTAACTTTGTGTCCCTCGAACACCAAGATTTCTCAACAAAACCCTCCTGGTTGGGAAGTCTTGACAATATGCTTAGACATCATGACCTTTATTTATTTGTCACAGTTCTTCTGAGCTGAAGTTATGATTTGTCGGGAGGCTTTCAGCTTCTTTCGTGTACCATAGTTCTTGCACCGTCTCCATCCTCTGAAACTCTGAAGCAGAAATCAAAAATAGCATTTACAGAGTGCTTGAAGTTTTGCAAAGAACTTTTCTTATGTTCTCACTTGATCCTCAAAACAACCCCTCAAGATAGGTGCTATCATTATCTTTACTTATCACACAGTTAAGTAAATACCTGAGTTAAGATTTAAACTCAGGTCTTCCTGTCTCCAAAGTCCAGCACTGTATTGTATCCACTGGGCCATACAGGGAAAAATATTGAATGCTTCATAAACTTGTGTGTCATCCTTATGCAGGAGCCATGCTAATCTGTCATTCTAGTTTTTGTATCTGTGTTCAAGTATGAGTTATTTAGACCTATAGAGACAAAAATTAGATCAGAATAGTGATCACTGGAAACTACCATGGGTTCAACAAGAACAAAAGACATCACAGTATGATAGAAAGGACATTGAACTTGGAGTCTGAAGAATTGGGTTCAAGTTCTGGTACTACCAACAAATAGTCATTGCAGACTTAAGAAGTTTCAAAATACTAATAGTCCACCCCAAGGAAACATGGAACTAAAAGACAGTAAAGCAAAACAGCTTTATTGAGGAGACATGCAATATAGAGATAAGAGAAGGAGAATGCTGGAAACAGGTCAGGTCTAACTGGGGCCCTATGTGGAACCAAGTGCACTCTCCTGTAGCCCCAAAGGGAACAGGGCATCTTCCCAAACCAATAAAGTTTAGTAGGTTTTTAGGGTTTTTATGTGGATCTAGCAGAACTAGGCAGTGAGGGAAGGGACCTGGACCTGAGGACTGATGTTGATTCTTGCTAGTGGTGAGAAAAAAGATTCCTGGAGAACTGATGGCAACTTGATAAAGGGAAAGGGTCTTTGAGCTGATATTACTGGTCTTACTCTGACAAGGTAACTCAGCTTTCATGTCTTGGGTCTTCTTTGTTTTCCAGGGAGATGGAGAGGCTACTGGGGTCATTATATCTGCCAAATACAAGACACTAAGGATAGAACTTGTACTCTTACCAGGGATACAATTGATAAAATACTAGAATCATAGACTGGAAGTCCTGAGTTCAAATTCTGCTTCAGACACTTACTAGCTGTGTGAGCCTGGGCAACTCACAACTTTTCAGCCTCAGTTTCTTTATCTGTGAATTGGATATAATAATAGCACCTACTCACAGGATGGTTGTGAGGATTAAATGAAATGATATGTAAAAGCACAGGTACTTCACAAACCTTAAAGTATGATATAATGCTATCCATCTAAGGAGAGAATGAGTACAAATACCTAGAAAAATTGGGCTTCTTGGACTGGGTGGTGCCTAGGTTGATCTTTAAAGGAAAATAAAGGGTTTTGAAAGGTAAATTTGAGGAACTAAATCCCAAACATGGAACATGACCTGTAGGAAAGCATGAAAAAAAGAAAGAGTTCAAATACCAAACAGTCAAAGAAAGGATCACACAAGATTTAGGAGTCGTCACTTGAAGAAGGGAACAGCTTAGAATCTGATACTCTAAAAAGTAAAATATAAAGACTTACAACCAAGAATAAATATATTCAACAAACTAGGAATATGGGGAGGGGATTAGATTGGGGAGAGGAATAAACCTTTAATCAAATAGAGGATTTGCAAACATTCTTGATGCAAAGGCCAGAACTGAATAGACATTTTGAAGTAGAAACACAGGAGACAAGGGAAATCTAGAAAGGTCCACACATTTATTTAATTGGAAGGGAATATGTGGGCAGGAATTGTTTACATACTAATAAGAAGCTAAGAAACTAATGTTTTGGGGCAGCTAGGTGGTGCAGTGGAAAGAACACTGGCCCTGAAGTTAGGAGGACCTGAGTTGAAATCTGGCCTCTGACCAAACACTTGACACTTACTAGCTGTGTGACTCTGGGCAAGTCACTTAACCCCAATTGCCTAAAAATTAAAAAAAAAAAAGAAAAGAAACAAATGTTTTCTCAGAACTCTATTATCTTTAAGCATCAGAGGGAAAGGTAAACATTTCAGAAGGTCTGTGAGTGATTTTATTTTGTTTTGATTGTCTCAATAAAAAACAAAAAAGGTGAGATGGGATGCTATTTTTGGGGAAAAGGAGGACAAAGTGTGCATAAATCACTAGCATATAACTCAGGTTCACAAAATGAAGGTTTTTTAATTATAGGAAAATGGAGGGAACTGGGGCATGAGGAGGTGGAGAGAGGGGTTTAAGGGGGAGGGAAGTATAGGTAAAGGAATAGTCATAAACAAAACAAACATGAACATTGGGAAGAAGAATGTGAGAGGAGATCAAGAGAAAAGCAAGAAAAAGTAAAAACCTGAGATCAGGGGTGAGCCAAAGAAAGAAAAAAAGCTGTAAAAGAGCAAAAACAGGCTGTTTCAATTAAAGATCACAAGTCTAAGGCAAATTCCCTCTTTTACCATCTTTTTATTTGTTAATAGGAAGGTGGGAGTAAAAAGAGAAAAAATACAAGAAAACAGGATGAAGAGTAAATACACACTTAAGACTCATATCTGTGACCAAGAATGGATTGAACTCACTGATGAAATAGAATAGAATAATAGAATGGAATAGAAAACAGAATCCAAGAATATGTTGCTTATGAGAAAAACACTTGAAACATTCAAATAGGCTTAAAATGAAGGGCTGGAGCAAAATCTATTCAGCTTCAACTGAACTAAAAAAAGTATAGGTATTAATCATGATTTCAGATAGCTGTAATAAAGATGGATGTGATAAAAACAGAAAAGCAAGAAAAGTATGTTATGTTTAAAGGCATCACAGATTATAAAGCAATATCAGTAATATATGTGCACCAAACAGCATAACATCTACTTAAAATCAACAGCATTGAAGGGAGGAATAAACAGTAAACTTTCACATTGAGTGGGGGAACTCCATGTACTCCTTGTTTTTAACCCAAATTTTGATTCTAACTCTAACATTAATTCTATCTCTCTCAATTTTATCATTTCTAATCCCCTTTCAAATCCCTTTCAGATCAAGACAAATCTAACAAAAGAGATAAACAAGTAAGCTGTTTAGGGACTGAATGGAATTCTAGAAATATCAGAGACGATAGATCTGGTGATTACTAAATGGAAATTAAAAGGAATAGATAGATACATAGATGGCCAGTTTTTTGTAATGGCCACTTATTGAAACATATAAACCTTGCCAAAAAAAAAAATTGAAAATCCATAATGCTAAACACATAATTTGCTGATCAGAATGCAACGAAATACATTTAATAAAAGATCCTTGAAGAAGGAATTAAAAAGTCATTGGAGGTTAAATAACATAATTCTGAAGAGCTGATAGGTCAAAAAACAAATTATAAATGGAAACTAGAAAATTTCATCAAAGAAAACTAAAATAATGGGATAACATAACAAAACTTGTGGGATGCACAAGTGGGATGCATAAGCAGTCCTTAGGGGGAAATATCTCTAAATGTTTTCATCAACAAAAGAGAGAAGAAACAAATAAGTAAATTGAGCACAAAACATTTAAAAAAAATTTTAATAACAACTAATAAAAAAAACTAGGCAACAAAGTAGAATTCTGAAAAATGAAAGAAAATATTAATAAAATTGAAAGAAAAAACCAATTCAATTTTTTAATAAAACTAGAAGCTTTTTTCCCCAAAAAACCAATAAAATAAAATTAATCTGTGTTTTTAAGAGAGAGGAAAACCAAACTACCAGGATCAAAAATCAAAAAGGAGAATTAACAATAATTGAAGAAGAAATAAAGGAAATTATCAGAAGCCATTTTGCCCAATATATGTTAACATAACTGATAATTTGGAGAAAATGGAAGAATGTTTATAAAAATATCATATTAATAGATTAACAAAAGCAAAAATAGACTATTTGAATAACCCAATATCAGAAAAAGTAGTTGAACCAGCCATAAATGAACTTCCAAAGGAAAAAAAATAAGATCAAATACCCTTACAAATGAATTCTATCAAACATTCAGAGAATGACTAATTCCAATATCAAATAAGCTGTTGGCAATAATAGCAAAAGAAAGCATCATTCCAATAGCTCTTAATGATACAAATATAATCTTAGTACTTACACCATAGAGAGACAAAGCAGAGAAAGAAAAACATATATTAGTATTCCCAATAAACACTGATGCAAAAAAAAAATTGAATAAAATATTAGCAAATTGGGGGCAGCTAGGTGGCTCAGTGGATAGAGCACCGGCCCTGAAGTCAGGAGGACCCGAGTTCAAATCCGGCCTCAGACCAAACACTTGACACTTACTAGCTGTGTGACTCTGGGCAAGTCACTTAACCCTAATTGCCTAAAAAAAATATTAGCAAATTAACTACAACATATTGGGGGGGCATCAAGGTGGCGCAGTAGATAGAGCACCAGCCCTATATTCGGGAGAACCTGAGTTCAAGTCCAGCCTCAGACACATAACACTCACTAGCTGTGTGACCCTGGTCAAGTCACTTAACTCCCATTGCCCAACTGAAAAAAAACAACAACATATTGGAAATATTATGCTTTGTAAACCAGTTGAATTTATAACAGGAATGCATAATTGGTTGAACATAAGGAACACCATAAACATATTATTGTGTTAATAATATAAACAATAAAATCCACCTGGTTATATTGGGAGATTTTGAAAGAGACTTTTGATAAAATCCAACACAAGTTTCTAATAAAAATTCTAGGTAGCATAATAAAGAGATCTTTCTTTCTTTGACATAGCAAATAATATTCAAACTCCACAGTTCTTTCTTTCGATGTGGATAGCATTTTCCATCACGAGGCCTTTGGAGATGTCTTAGATCCTTGTTATTTCTCGGAAGGGTTAAGTTTATCAATATTAGTCATCACACAATGTGGCTGTTACGTGTACAACTTTCTCCTGGTTCTGCTCACTTTACTCAGCATCAATCCATACTAGTCTTTCCAGGTTTTTCTGAAGTCCACTTGCTCATCATTTTTTTATAGCACAGTAGTATTCCATTACATTCATATACCAAAATTTGTTCATCCATTCCCCAATTGATGGGCATTCCCTCAATTACCAATTCTTTGACACCACAATAAGAGCTGCTATAAATATTGTTGTACATGTGGGTCCTTTTCCCACTTGTATGATTTCTTTGGGACATGACCGTAGAAGTGCTATTGCTGGGTGAAAAGTTATGCACAATTTTATAGCCTTTTGGACATAGTTCCAAACTGCTCTCCAAAATTTTTGCATCAGTTCAGAACTCCACTAACAATGCACTAGTGTTCTAATTTTCCCACATCTTCTCCAACATTTATCATTTTCCTGTTTTGTCATGTTGGCCAATCTGACAGGTGTGATGTGGTACCTCAGAGTTGTTTTGATTTGCATTTCTCTAATCAATAGTGATTTAGAGCATTTTTTCATATGACTGCAGATGGCTTTAATTTCTTCATCTTAGAACTGTCTGTTCATATCCTTTGACCATTTATGAATTGGGGAATGACTTGTATTCCTACAAATTTGACTTAATTCTCTATATATTTTAGAAATGAGGCCCTTATCAGAGAGACTGCTTATAAAAATTCTTTCCCAATTTTCTATTTTCCTTCTAATCTTGGTTGCCTTGGCTTTGTTTGTGCAAAACCTTTTCAAATTTAATGTAATTGAAGTTATCCATTTTGTATTTTGTAATGTTCTCATAATATGAATCTATCATACATTTCTTTTTGGTCATGGTGTTTGCTTATTTCCTGGCCTTTAAAGAGATTGAGCTCTCCTGCTGGGGAGCAGAGGGCACTGACCCAAGCTTCTTCTGTTGGGAGCCTAGGGCCTGGTCACTGGCTTTGTGTGCTGGGGCCTCCAATGTTGGCAGTTGGAGGCTGTAGGGTTCTGGCAGCTTACCTGGTGTTGGGCTGCAATCAGCAACACTGGAACTCTTAAGGGTAGAATTGGGTAGTGTGGCTCCTGGAGATTTCTTGCTCACCTGGGCCTTTCCTTCCTTTTGCTTTCTTCAGCTCCTTTCAGGTAGATGTTGCAGGATATTTATCCTCCTGGGGCCCCTTGGAGTGCTGCTTCCCAGAGTTTTGCTGAGGCACAGGAAGAGCTGGTTGCTGTAGAATGCTGAGGCACCTGGTGGTTTTCCAAGCTGGTTTCCACTGGTTCCCCCACCTTCACTGAGGCACTTGGGGGTGCAGGTGTTAGTGTTTGCCTGCTCCACCACCTGGGTTTCAGGATCTCCTCCTGGTATGCTGAGGTGGAGCTTTCTGCTAGCTTGCTGGGACACCTCCCATTCTGTACTGCTCCCCTTCCCCCAGGGCAAGAGGGGCCTTTCCTGTTAATCCCTCAAGCTACCTGGGCTACTAGACTGCTACACCCCATCTTTCTTCTGGTTCAGCTGTTCCAGAGTTTTTCTTGGGCCGATATTTTATGGGCTTTCAGAGGTCAATAAGGGAGGGTAAGAGCCACTCACTTCTTACTTCTCCATCTTGGCTCCCAGAAGCCCACTATTAAACATAGTCCTGGAAATGCTAGCTGGAGCAATAAGACAAGAAAGAGAAATTAAGAGAATAAGCATAGGAAAGGACAAACAAAATTATCCCTTTTTGCTAATGATGTGATGATTTACTTAAAAAATCCTAAAGAGTCAAACAAAAATTAATTGAAACAACTAATTCAATGAAGTTGCACAAAATCCAACAAGGGCTAGAAAGAGAAATTTCATTCAAAATAACTAAAAAAGTTTTTAAAAATGTAAGGGTACACTTATCAAAATACAAGGAACTATGTGACTATGACCACATAATACATTTTACACAGATGTTGTTGTTGTTCAATTGCTTGGTTGTGTCTGACTCTTCGTGACCTCATGGATCATACTGTCCATGGAGTTTTCTTGGTAAAGATACTGGAGTGGTTTGCCATTTCCTTCTCCAGTGAATTAAAGCAAAAAGAGGTTAAGTGATTTGTCTAGGGATATCTAGCGAGTAAGTGTGTGAAGCCAAATTTGAACTCAGGTCTTCCTTACTGCAAGCCCAGTAATCTATCCATCGAGCCGCTTAGCTGCCTCCCACACAAATATAGATAGACCTCAATAACTGTAGAAATATTAAGTGTGCATGGGTAGGTTGAACTAATGCAATAAAAATGATAATGCTATTTAAATTAATTTATTTGTTCAGTGTCATACCAACCAAATAACCAGCCAGGTGGCACAGTGGATAGAGCACTTGGCCTGGAGTCAAGAAGACCTGAGTTCAAATGTGGTCTCAGATACTTACTGGTTGGTAACCCTAGGCAAGTGACTTAATTTCCATTTACCTCATTTTCCTCATTTGTAAAATGGGGATGATAATAATAGCAGCCATCTCATAGGATTGTGAGAATTAAGTTAGAAAAGCATAGAGTGCTTAACACAGTGCCTGGCACATAGTATGTGCTTAAATGTTTGCTGCTTTCCCCCAAAGGATTATAGCTAGAATCTCAAGGAAAATTATGAAAGAAAGTGATAAGGTAGGGGGCCTAGCACTGTTAGATCTCAAACTATACTACTGTGGAAGCATACTAAGGCCCCTTGTTCTCTCTTTAAGGCTGTGCATGTGTGTGTGTGTGTGTGTGTGTGTGTGTGTGTGTGTGTGTGTGTGTGTGTGTAATTAGGATAGTACTTTACTTTTGTTAACCAGAAGTCGTGACCCCACCGGACATGGGTAGCAACTTGATTTATTACAAGAGAAAAGCCCATGCATGTGGAAACTTCTACCAAGGAGCCCACAATATAGACAATGCCTTGGATATTTATGGGGTACGGCAAAAAGAGGGCATCTCATGGAAAGAGTGGAGGGCAATCTCCTCTAAATGGGAGTGGCATGGGAGGAGGAAAAGAGCATTAGGGGAGGGGGAGTAAGAGGAAGCAGAAGAGCTTGGGAACATGGGACCCTGGAGGAAGGATATTCTGCTTATCTGAAAGGGTCTGAACTGCACAAACAATTTATCAGTCTGGGCAGATTGGCCGGAGCCAGGCTTGTAGCTGACTCAGCTTCAAGGGCACTGAAAGTTTAATAGCGTTCACTTGCAAAAGATCACTATTATGTTAGTTGGGGGAGGGGTGGCGGGGCTTCATCTCTGGAAAATAGGGCACCTCAAGAAAACAAGGTCGGGGACCACTACACAGTTTGTCTAGGAAATTTTAGTTTTAAGTCTTTGGTGCTGTCTCAATGAAAAACCTTTCTTAAACTATCAACTCCAAAGCAAGGTCCAGCAATTATAACTTTTCATATCATTCTTATGAAAGTCCTAAAGGGTTTCTGAAACGCTGACCCACCCAGGAAAAAAATCCCCCTTGAAACTGATTAGATGATTAGACTTAGAGAAGGAGCCTTTTTGATTAATTACATTAATAATATTATCTCTTGAGTTCATCATTGACTAGATTAAAAGGAGAATCCTTAGAAGGAATGATTAAAGAGGAATCAAATGATTTAGGGAAATTATTCTCTCAAGTGTGCTGAAAGTTTAATTATTATTATTCTGTTTATAAGAACTGTTACCTAAACTTTGTCCTCCTGTATAATCTTGTTTATAGAATTTTGTCTTTTATTTGAGAATACTATAAATTGAGCAAGGAAATGTCTTAAATCAGAGAGGTTTTCTTAATTTAGTTTATTTTTTTTCAATTAATAAGGGGAATGAGAATTTACATAGTGCATACTATGTGCCAAGCACTGTGCTAAGCACTCTTTTACAAATATTATCTCATTTGATCCTCACAATAACCCTGCAAGGTAAGTGCTATTGTTGAGTAAACTGAGGCAAAGAGAGGGTAAGTGACTTGCCAGGGTCACATGGCTAGTAAGTGTCTGATGAAGCTCTACATTGCATCACCTAGCTGCCTAATAAGAATCAACTTTCTCTCCATTTCACCTCCCTTTTTCTCTTTGGAGAAAAATTAAGAAACAGAGAGAGAGAGAGAGAAAAGAAGAGGGAGGAAGGAAGGCAGGCAGGCAGGAAGGGAGGAAGGAAGAAAGGAAGGCAGGAAGGAAGGGAGAAAAAAAACTCTTTTGACAAATACACGTAGTCACACAAAACAAATTCCTCTACTGGCCATGTCCAAAACACATATGTCTCATTTTGAACACTGAAACCATCACCTCTCTATCAGGAGGTAGGTAACATGCTTCATCATTGGAACTCTGAAATTGTGATGGGCCATTTTACTGGTCAGAGTTGTTAAGTCTTTCTTCTTTTTTTAAAAAAATTTTTATTAACATATTTTGTTTTTAAATTATAAGCATTTACATATTACATAAGTGAGAGGTCTCTCCTAACAAAGATCAAACTAATAATGCAGTGACCTCATCTGAAAGTTCATGTAGCATTTCACATCAGTAAAGACCTCCTCACCTCTATATCTTAAAAAATTTTACAGAAATTTATTTTCTTTCCTTTCCACTTCCCATCCCATTGGGAAAAAAAGAAATAGCAAATTTCTTGTAGCAAATATGCTTAATTAAATAAAACAAATTCCTCCAATGAGTATATACAAAAATAAATAATATGTTCTTTATTTAAATTTATTATTATAAATTATTTAAATCCATCAGCTCTCTGTAATGAATAGTATTATCACTGGTCCTGTGGGATCATGAATGGCCATTGTCTTGATCATAGTTCTTAGAGCTTTCAAAGTTCTTTGTTTTTACAGTGTCGTCACAAAAATTAGCCTCCTGGTTCTGCTAATTTCATTCTTCATTAGTCACCTTTGCAGCTCTGAGGTGTATGAGATAGACTCTCAGGATTGCTTACATTGGCATTTATTTAATTAGTAGAGTTTTGGAACATTTTTTTTTTATATGGAAACGTTCCAAAATACTACTAATTAGATAAATGGCAAACAAAAATGAAAATTATAAATATTGGAGAAACTGTGGGAAAACAGGCACACTGATGCACTTTTGGTGAGTCTGTGAATGATACAACCATTGTGGACAGCAATTTGAAATTGTATGCAAGAAGTCACTAATGACACCTATATTGGTGTCACCTTATGGTGGTTTCCTCTTTTAAGAATTATTCTTGGGGCAACTAGGTGGTGCAGTGGATAGAGCACTGGCCTTGGATTCAGGAGGACCTGAGTTCAAATCCAGCCTCAGACACATAACACTTACTAGCTGTGTGACCCTGGGCAAGTCATTTAACCCCATTGCCTAGCCCCCCCAAAAAAATTTTTTTAAATTTTTTAAACTAAGAATTATTCTTTTTTGTTGTTGTTAGGCAATAGGGTTAAGTGACTTGCCCAGGGTCACACAGCTAGTACGTGTCAAGTGTCTGAAGCTGGATTTGAATTCAAGTCCTCCTGACTCCAGGGCTAGTGCTCTATCCACTGTGCCACCTAGCTGCCCCTAAAAATTATTCTTTCTGTCCAGGCCTATGCATGGTCATTTCAGGCATAAAAGAATATTCAGGATTAGTGATGATGAGAGATGTGACAACCTTCACTACACCTGTCTTCTTCTCCCATCCCACTATATCCACAAGCAGGTGAGACCCAGATTACCCATATTTCCTTCTTCACATTGATGGAAGGTAAAGGCTGTAGGCAAGGGGTAATCCCAAAGGGCTAAGACCTACTGCTAAGATGGTAAGACAGTAGAAGAAAGAATTTTCCAGGCTGAGCAGATGCATGCCCCCATGACCTTGCAGTGTGTGTGTGTGTGTGTGTGTGTGTGTGTGTGTGTGTGTAGAAGGGGTTGCAGGATAAATCTTGCTGGTAAGGTAAGGGGTAGCGTAAAGATACTCATCTGTCCCCGGTGTCCATACTTTGTCAAAAGCATCCTTGTCCTTTTTTCTCTTTGGGAAGGCCTGAAAACCGTCTCCCTGGAGGCAAATGGTATTAAGAACTTAGGGTCTGGTTGTACCAGAATGCCTCTTTCCATCCCGTTTCATGATGATTAAATACCAAGGTACTGTTCTGGGATTCCTCTGGTCCTGTCCCATAGCTTTCCTACTCATCCTGGCTCTGAGTTTCCATTCTGTTGCAAGATGAGATCCTAGGCCATGGCATGCAGGATGATGGTCAGCTAAAGCCACCCACTCTCAAATCTAGTGCTTAGTGGTGGAGCAATCAATCAATCTATCAAATACTGAAATACCTACTATGTGTCAAGTACTAGGGATACTAAGACAAAAATATCTGAAAATGCATATAGAATAAGTTCAAGGTAAGTTAGTGGGAAGCTAGGTGGCACAGTGCATCAGACTTGTCATCAGGAAGACCTGAATTCAAATCTGACCTCAGACACTTACTAGCTGTGTGACTCTAGGCAAGTCACTTAATCTCGTTTGCCTCAGTTTCCTCATCTGTAAAATGAGCTGGAGAAGAAAACTGCAGTGTTTTTGCCAAGAAGATCCCAAATGGGGTAACAAAGAGTCAGACATGACTTATATAACTAAACAACAACGAACTTGGTGGGGAACGTATTAGAAGTGGACAGATCATGAAAACCTCATGTAGAACATGGGGTTTGAGCTGAGTTTTAGAGGAAACTGGGGGTTCTGAGAGGAAGATAGGAGAAGGGGGCATATTCCAGGCATGAGGAATAACCAATACAAATACACAGAGATGGGAAATGGTTAGTGTGCGTGTGTGTGTGTGTGTGTGTGTGTGTGTGTGTGTAACAACATGGTTATACTGAAGGAGGGTAGTGGTGTGTAAAACTGAGAGTCAAAGAAAGGAGTTTGTGTTTGATCCTACATGTAATAGGGAACTAGTGGAGTGTATTGAACAGAGTGGGGTCACTGTCACAGCTGTGCTTTAAAAAATATCAGCTCTGTGGAGGATGGGTTAGAGAGGAGAGAAAGATTAGAGGCAAGGAGATCAATTAAGAAAAAAAAAGCAGTAATTAAAGTTTTAGGCTTATAGGTCAAATAGAATTAAGAGGTCTTAATACTATAATTGAAATAACTAGGCCACTAACAATCCACTAGCTATTAATTACAAGATTAATCTATGATATGCCCATTGGCTGGAATACATTAGAATACTCCAATGATACAGAAGACACAAAGGCTTCTTGTTCTAATAATATTACAATATCTGGGGTCTATGTAACTTGCAATGCATTTATCATATTTTTGAGTCCTTGAGGCTATGTTGTTACTGATTTGTCATAATTTAACACCACAAATGTATCTTCTGCTGGTTTTTCTTTTCTGTTGGATAAACACTCTGTTCTGGGTTTATTACTTCAATGCAAGTTTTGTATTCTGAGGTAACTGCCTAAAATTCATTAGAAGCTCTTTAAAAAGATATATAAACCCCTAGACTTTGCCTGTAAGTGGAGATTCTCAGCTAGTAAAGGAGATTCCAAGCTAGTCAATAATCTTTCAAGCAATTACTTGATAAAATAATATGGGTTCTTTTCTTTTTCTGTAAATTTTTAAAATTTTATATGTAAATACAAAATGAGAAAAGAAAAAAAATGCCATATGCACAGACCATAAGAGATGATTCAATATGAAACAATAAGTTTTCATTTCAAGAAAGCCTAAATAATAAACACTACACATTGTTTTCAAAGCTGCCCAGCTTTTCTTTGCTTCCTTGTTGGTTTTCTTTTATTCTCTGCTGTGCACTTTTTATTCTTTTTCTTCCCCCTCCCTCCCTGCCTAAAGAAGGCTACAATTAAGCATGAATATATACATATACGTGGATATGTATCAATATAGACATATATCCATAAATACACTCATACACATATATATGTACAATTGCACTATGCTTATTTCCTCCTATCATCTGTTTCTCTGAAGGTGGATAACATCTTCTTTTATAAGTCCAAGTCTTTCCATGTCTTTCTAAATCAACCAGCTCATCATTTCCTATACCATAGCAATATTCTTTTCTGGTTTCAAACAGCATCTTCCTTCGTAGTATCTTTGAGGTTAATTTGGGTATTTATAATGGTGTTAAAAGGCTTTTTACTGAGCCAGTTTCTAATCTGAGAATGCTCAGAGCTAAAGCACAAAGCAGACCTAGAGATGGGAGTGCCCGTTAATCAAGTACTTTAATTGATAGTTTCAGAGTGAGCAATGTTCTTTTAGCTGAAGTAAAAGCACAGGTTATATACTTACATCACAACTGGGGAAGGAGAGGGGAAGGTGGATTGCAAACAATCATTTAGTGGTTTCTCACAACAATTCTGGAGTCAAGTCTTTGGGGGTCATGACCACCTCCCCTAAAGTATAGAACCAGAGTTCTATGACAGGAACAGGTTCTGCAATCTTTGATTGACTTCACTTAAGGTCCAGTGATTGTGAATCTTGTCAGAGTTTTGATTAATCAGTTTAAGCTACATTGTGAGCCCTGACTCCTGAGCCAGAGAGGCAGCTCTTGAGAAAACTAAATTATTAGTATATTTATTACACATACATCGATTAATATGAAAATTACAAATTCCTTTCTCAATGGTCAGAATGACTTGGTTGCTCAAAGTTGTTCTTAAAACAATACTGCTATTACTGTATATAGTGTTCTCTTGGTTCTGCTAATTTCTCTTTTCATTATTTTGTGGAGGTCTCTCTCCATGCTTTTCTTTTTTAAAAATTTTTAATTAATTTATTTTGATTTATCAACAATCACTTCCATAAGCTTTTGAGTTTTAAATTTTTCTCCCCCTTCCTCCCCAAGATGGCCCACAATCTCATATAGGCTATATATGTACATTCCTATTAAACATATTTTTTCACATTAGTGATGTTGTAAGGAAGAATTAGAACCAATAGGAGGAGCCACCAGAAAGAGGAAACAAAACACAACAGAAGAAAAAAAAATAGCAAATAGTATGCTTCAATCTGCATTCAAACTCCATAATTCTTTCTTCAGGATGTGGATAGTATTTTCTATCATGAGGCCTTTGGAGATGTCTTAGATCCTTGTATTGCTGAGAAGGGTTAAGTCTATCAATATTAGTACCTAACTGATTATGTTATTCCCTTCTTGAGCCAAATCTGATGAGAGTAAGGTTCAAACAATGCTGATCTCCCTCCCTTTTTTCCCTCTGCTTGTAATAGGTTTTTGTGCCTTTTCTGTAATGTAATTTATCCTTGTCTGTCTCCTCCTTTCCTTTTCTCTCAGTACATTTTCTTAGTTAGATCAGATTAATCCACTTACTTGGATCCATTTAACCCACTTGATTAGATTTTTTTTATCATAACATCAAAGTCAACTTATACCTACTCCTTTTATGTATATCCCTTTAACATGGTGTAATAACAATACAGTTCTCAAGGTTTACAAGTGTCATCTTCCCTTGTAGTGATGTAAACAGTTTGCCTTTATTAATAACATATTGTTTCTTTCTGTCTCATTTACCTTTTTATGTCTCTCTTGATTCTTGTATTTAAAGATCAAATTTTCTGTTGAGCTTTGGTCTTTTTATCAGGAAGGTTTGGAAGTCCCCCATTTTGTTGAATATCCATCTCCTCCCCTGAAAGATCATGCTTATTTTCACTAGGTAGTTGATCCTTGGTTGTAATCCAAGCTCCTTTGCCTTACAAAATATCATATTCTACACCCTACAGTCTTTTAATGTAGCAGCTGCAAGATCCTGTGTAATCCTGACTGTGGTTCCATGATATTTAAGTTCTTTCTTTCTGGCTGCTTGCAGTATTTTCAGTTTGACCTGGTAATTTTGGAACCTTGGCATTTTCAATTTGGGATTTCTTTCAGGAGGTGTAGCTATATAGCTATTTTACCCTCTGGTTCTAGGACCTCAGAGCAGTTTTCCTTGATGATTTTCTGAAAGATACTGTGTAGGTTCTTTTTTTTCATTGTGATTTTCAGGTAGACCAATAATTTTTAAATTGTCTCTCCTGGATCGATTTTCCAGGTCAGTTGTTTTACCAGTGAGGCACTTTACATTTTCATCTATTTTTCCATTCTTTTGGTTTTTTTGACTGATTCTTGCTCTCTCATAGAGTCATTAGCTTCCATTTGCCCAATTCTAATTTTTAACAAATTGTTTTCTTCTATTAGATTTTGTACCTCCTTCCCCATTTTGCCAATTGTATTTTTTAGGGACTTGTTTTCTTCAGTGAACTTTTTTTCCAGTTGGCCAATTGTATTTTTTAAAGACTTGTTTTCTACAGTTAATTTTTGTCCTTCCTTTTCCATGCTATTGATGCTATTCTATGCTATTGACTCTCTCTTGCATACCTCTTACTTCTTTTTCCATTTTTTCTTCTACCTCTCTCATTTGACTTTTAAAATCTTTCTTGAAGGGGGGCTGAGATAGAAGGGAGGGCAGATTAGGGGAAGGGATATACAGAATGCATGCCACCTTGGGATAGGGGGAGGGGTGAGAGGGGAGAAAATTTGGAATTCAAAATGTTGTGGAAATGAATGTTGAAAACTAAAACTAAATTTTAAAAAATTCTTCTTGAGCTCTTTTTTTGTTTGTTTATTTCTTTTAGGCAATTGGGGTTAAGTGACTTGCCCAGGGTCACACAGCTAGTAAGTGTCAAGTGTTTGGTCTGAGGCCAGATTTGAACTCAGGTCCTCCTGACTTCAGGGCTGGTGCTCTATCATATGTGCCACCTAGCTGCCCCCTTCTTGAGCTCTTCTAAGAAGGCTTTTTGGGTTTCAGACCAGTTAATATTCCCTTTTGAGGTTCCAGATGTGGGTTTGTTGACAATGTTGTCCTCTTCAGAATTTCTGCTTTGATCTTCACTCTTCCCATAATAAGAATCTATCATAGGTTTCTTTTTGGTCATAGTGTTTGCTTATTTCCTGGCCTTTAAAGAGATTGAGCTCTCCTGCTGGGGAGCAGAGGGCACTGACCCAAGCTTCTTCTGTTGGGAGCCTATGGGCCTAGTCACTGCCTTTGTGTGCCGGGGCCTCCAATGTTGGCAGTTGGAGGCTGTTGGGTTCTGGCAGCTGGTGTTGGGCTGCAATCAGCAACACTGGAACTCTTAAGGGTAGAATTGGGTAGTGTGGCTCCTGGAGATTTCTTGCTCACCTGGGCCTTTCCTTCCTTTTGCTTTCTTCAGTTCCTTTCAGGTAGATGTTGCAGGATATTTATCCTCCTGGGGCCCCTTGGAGTGCTGCTTCCCAGAGTTTTGCTGAGGCACAGGGAGAGCTGGTTGCTGTAGAATGCTGAGGCACCAGTTTCCACTGGTTCCCCCACCTTCACTGAGGCACTTGGGGGTGCAGGTGTTGTGTTTGCCTGCTCCACCACCTGGGTTTCAGGATCTCCTCCTGGTATGCTGAGGTGGAGCTTTCTGCTAGCTTGCTGGGACGCCTCCCATTCTGTACTGCTCCCCTTCCCTCAGGGCAAGAGGGGCCTTTCCTGTTAATCCCTCAAGCTACCTGGGCTACTAGACTGCTACACCCCATCTTTCTTCTGGTTCAGCTGTTCCAGAGTTTTTCTTGGGCCGATATTTTATGGGCTTTCAGAGGTTGATAAGGGAGGGTAAGAGCAACTCACTTCTTACTCTGCCATCTTGGCTTCCAGGAGACCATTCTAAACAATGTAGATGGCTTATCTAAAGACACAGAAACAGAAGACAGGTTAAACCATGCTTTACTAAAATCATTGAGTTCATCATTTCTTATAGCAGAATAATATTCCATCAGAAACATATGCCACAATTGTTTAGCCATTCCCCAATTGACAGGCATCCGCATAATCTCCAGTTCTTTGCCACCACAAAGAGAGCTGCTACAAATATTTTAGATTATTTATATATTTATATTGTAGATTCTTTTTGCATCTTCCCTAATCCTTTTGGGAAACAGACCTAACAGTGGCATGGCTGGGTCAAAGGGTATAGGCAGTTTAATAACTCTTTGGGCATAATTCCAAATCTCTCTCCAAAATGGTTGGATCTGCTCACAGATCCACCACCAATAAATTAAAGTCCCAATTTTTCCACGTCCAATATGGATTTCTAATAGATCTGATTCCCAAATACAATTCTGCGCCTCTCTTTTATTTGCTTTCATGGAGGCCTTTATAAAAGTCCAGGGGAGAGGTGAGGCCCCCAGACTAGGGTGGTTGTTTTGTGAGTAGAGAAAAGGGGACAGATTTGAGAGATGTTTCAGAGGTAGACCTAACAAGACTTGACAAGGAGTTGAATATATGGGATGAGAAAGAGTGAGCAGACAAGAATGGGTCAAGTTGTGAATCTGAGTGACTAGAGCAGGAATGGCAAATCTGTGGCCTTGAGGCCACATGTGGCCCTCTAGGTCCTCAAGTATGGCCCTTTGACAGAATCCAAGCTTCAGAGAACAAATCTGTAAAACTTGGATTCAGTCAAAAGGCTGCACCCAAGGACCTAGCAAGCCACTTGTGGTCTCAAGGTTGCAGGTTCTCCACCCCTGGACTAGAGTGATTGGTTATGTGAGATGAGGAAAAATGAGGAGTCAAGAAGACTTTGAGGTATGAACTATGGCATTCTCAAAAGAAAAAGGGAAGTTTGAACAAGAGGTGGGTATTGGGGGAACTTCTGTTTTGGACATGTCTTTGAAGTACCTATGGTACATCCAAGTGAAAATGTTCAATGGACATTCAGTGACATAAAACTGGAGAGAGATTAGGACTTGCTCTATAGATATAGGAGCCATTTGCAGAGAGGTTAAAATTAAACATATAGGACCTAATGAGAACACCAAAGGCAAGATTATAAAGAAAGAAAATAAGAAGGCCCAAGACAGCTTTGAGGTAGAATCAAATTATCAGGAGAGACATGGAAGATGATCTTACAAAGCGAATGAGAAACGATCAAGCAGCCTGGAGGAGAAGCAAGAGAGAGCAAAATCAGAAGAGGCTACCCAGATACAGAGATCAAGAAGGATGAGGATTGAGGAAAGTACATTAGATTTATAGATTAAGAGATCATTGCTAACTTTAAAGAGCAGTTTAAAATAAGTGATGTGGTTGAAAGCCAAATTGCAAGGGAATGAGGAGTGAGGGATGAAGTGGAGGCAATCACTATTTTCCTGGGTATTTGACTATAAGAGGAAGTAGCCTACCCTCTTAATAGATAATAGTTCAATGTAACGTTAGGGCAGCTAGGTGGCATTGTGAATAGAGCCCCAGACTTGTCATCAGGAAGACCTGAGTTCAAATCTGGCCTCAGACATTGTGTGACCCTGGGCAGGTCACTTAACCCTGTTTACCTCAGTTTCCTCATTGTAAAATGAGAAGGAAATGGCAAACCACTCCAGTATCTTTGCCAAGAAAACTCGTGAAGAGTTGAACAAGACAAAAAAATGACAATAACAACAATGTAATATTAGGGTTAAGTGAGGGTTTTTTCAATATATCCTTCCCAGAAGGGATACTGATAAAGGGCTTTCATGAACCAGGATTCATCATGGCTAAGCCTAACCCTAAAGAGTGGGGTCAGGTTGCTCTGTCTCTCTCTGGCTTTGTCCACATCCCAAAGCTGACCTCCAGGGAAATCTCCAAAACAAAGTTTAATTGTGGCTTATATCTAGCATCTCCCTAAAAATGAAAATGCATTAACTGTACAACATGGACCTCGGATAGCGGCTTATTTCCTTCACCACAGGCACTAAAGACTCATAACTGTTCCCAAGCACCGAAAATACAATGCGTCTGAAACGGACTGTTACATCATCATCTGCCCTCGCCCCCAAAAAGCTGACGATGTTCAATGAGGATGACAAACTAATAATTCCCATTTACCTCAGACCCACCCTGTCATAGAACCCACAAGATCTAGATCTCATGGCTAGCAAGGGCATGGATTTGGCTTTTATTAGCTCATAAACCACAGGACGGCACGGCATCGGTCCTCCTGCTGAAGTCCAAGGCAGAGAAAATCCTCTAAGAGAGTTCACAGACAGAAGGGACCAGACGAAAGAAAACCCTTTCCCCAGCTCTCCTTAGAGGCTGATAGAGGAGGGTCCTGAATAAGAGTCTTTTCCCTGAGGACATGAAGTCACCTATCATCTTGATTCATGTTCTTTCTACAGCTTCCCCACCCCGGCCCCCTCCCACCCAGGGATCAATCAAGAATTGCCTAGTCTAGGGGCAACTGGGTGGTACAGCAGAGAGATCAGAAGGAACTGAATTCAAATATGGCCTCAGATACTCACTAGTTATGTGAACCTGAGTAAGTCACTTAACCCTGACTGCCTCCAAAAAAAAACCAACAACAAAACAAAGCTGTTGCCATCCCAGCAAAACACATGAGCTAGATCACGTGTCAGCTCCAGGCAGGATACCCCTAATCTCCTCCACACAGACTGAAGTGATTTTCCTAAATCAAAAGTCTCGGGGCAGCTGGGTGGCGCAGTGGAGAAGCATCGGCCCTGACGTCAGGAGGACCTGAGTTCAAATCCGGCCTCAGACCAGACACTTGACACTGACTAGATGTGTGGCCCTGGGCAAGTCACTTAACCCCAACTAGCTAAAAGAAATAAACAAATAAAAAAAAGTTTCTACACATCCAGGCTTCAGTCTCCCCATTACCTCTAAGATCTAAATTCTCATATTTCCAACTGTCTTTCAGACATCTTTAACTCAACTTATCAAAACTGGAGTCATTAAACTGGACCTGATAAACACTTCCCCCTTCCAAACTTCTCCATTACCATGGAAAATACCACCATCCTCCCAATTTCCCTGGGGTTCAAAACCTAGATGTGACCCTTAACTCTTCACTTTCTCTTCCCTAACTCATATCCAATCTGTTGCCAAGGGCTGTTGATTTAACCCCTGTAACATCTCTTATATAGATCTCCTCCTATCCTCTGAAACTGCCACCACTCTAGTACAGACCCTTACCAACTCACGCCTGTTCTACTGAATAGCCAGGTGGTGGGTCTGCCTGCCTTAAGTCTCTCCATACGCTAGTTCATCCTCCAAAGTAATTTTCCCAAAGAGCAGGTCTAACCATGTCACTCCCATACTCAATACACTGCAGTGGCTCCCTATCACCTCCTGGATCAAAAAAAGAGTATTCAAAACCCTACTTCTCCCTCCTTTCCAGTCTTTTTATCCCTTACTCTCCTTCACATTCTCTGATCCAGGCATTTTCTCTGGCTGTCTCCTGTGCTTAGAATGATTTCCCTCCTCATCTCTGCCGCTTGGCTTTCTTCTTTAAAATCTCACCTTTCTACAGGAAGCCTTGCCTAACCTGTCTTAATTCTAATGCCTCCCTTCTGTTGATTATTTCTTACTTATCTTGAACATAGATTGTCTGTACATATTTGCTTGTTGTCTCCCTCATTAGATTGTGAGCTCATTGAGGGCAGGTACAGTCTTTTGCCTCTTTTTGTATCCTTACTGCTTAGCACAGTGCCTTGACACATAGCAAGTACTTAATGGTTGCTGTCCTGGGGAATTGGAAAGTATTGATATCAATCAAAATAGGGAATTTTGGAGGAGAGGTAGGTTTAGGGAACAGGATGGATTTCAGTTTAAGTTGTGAAGAGTTTAACGTACTGATGGATAAGATATCCAGGTGGAGATGTCTGGGAAGCAGTTGAAGTCTAGCTACTGGATTTCAGAGGAAAGATTAGAGCTGGATATGGTTGGTTATTATCCTTCATGCTTGAAGAGGACCAAAATGACACCACCATGTTGGAGTCAAGGTATAATGTGTTCAATTATAGCCGATCAGACCAATAGGAGCTTAGAAGTCTCTACCACAGGTTGGGCACAGATAGTCCAGATATACATTTGAAGTAGAGATGTTAATTTGTACATTTCATGTTTCTTTTAAGCTACTGAGATTCTGCCTTGCTCATAGAGCATAGCACCTTTTTTTTTTTTAACGTGGGCATGCCATACTGGGCGGTCCTATGCCAGTATCTTCCATGTCTCACAATTGGTTCCAAAGTTCTTCAGAGAGACATGTAAGTGCTTCCCTTGTGTGCCTGGCACATAACAGTTCCTTAATAAACGATTATTGACTGACTAACTTCATTACCTGGTTCCAACTTACATTTCAAGCCTTATTACACATAATTCTCCTTTGTTCACCGTGCAGTTCAACTGGACTGGCCTTTTTAACATCTTAACAGGTAAACTGCCTATAGGGGACATTTATCAGAGCATTCAATGATTTTGCCTGACTGGTTCTAGTAATCTGAAGGGAAGCTTGGTAGAGGCTGGCTTTCTGCCATGTATGACTCATTGATGAGTCACATATTGCAGTATAGGATGACAAAGAGTCTTCTCACTGGCTGCTGAGTGGGAAGAGTTGATGACTTGGGATGTACAAAAGGAAGCTACTGGGCTCTTCCAGTCTCTCTCTCCTTTTCTGGCAATGAAGCAGGTTTCATCTGTATACGAAGATTTGGGTGGGGGAAGAGGTAATTGCTCTGTCACTCTCCTGGCCTCTATATAGCAATATGCACATGGCTTTCTCTGCCTGTTTTGTGTTTGTTTCCCCAATCTTAGGGGAATGAATATATTATGTGTAGAACTCGAGGTGACCTTATGAGTTCTTAGAGGTCTGAAGGCCCTAGGAGACCTGTGAGTTTGGAGAGAGTGGCTACCACCAGAAGAGGGGCCACACCTGGACCACTTTGCCAGCTGAGTTGACCAAATTGGGCTTTAAGTAAAATGTAAAATGGCTGAGTATTTAAATTACACTATGTTCTGATGAGCTCTACCAGATTCTGAGAGGATTTCAACAGTATTTATAAATTGTTACCAAATCTTGTTCAAATCATTCTGTCAGTACATGCCATCATTCTTTTTATGTTTAGCATTTGTTTCTTTATAGGTATAAACTACTTGTCCCATATCTGATTCATGTTGTGAAACGGGATGTTAGGGTGTGAATTTTTTAAAGAGCTGAAGAGTGTGAGAAAGAGGCCCCTAACTCTCCTAATTAGAGGAAGGCTTTCTTAGCACTGGAATCTGATTTAAGGTATGTTTGAGTTCAGAAAAGGGAGAGATGGAAAGCCCAAATCTGTACTCCCAGTAGTAGTTCCTTAAAGATAGATGGGAAAATGGTCCTACTTTATCCTCTTTGTCCTTTCAATTTCTGTCATGACACCTGGTAACTAGCAACTTGGACGTACAGATAACCCTGAAGCTCCAACAAGCCTCCAGAAAATAGTAAAAAAAAAATAAAATAAAAACTGTATCGGAGTGTGAGCGAAAGAAGAAAGCTTCTGCATGCACACCTAATCAAATGAAATGACATATGTAAAAGAGCCATGAAACCTAAAAGTGCAGTATAAATGCTATCTATTTATCTAGCTAGATAGCTAGCTATTATCTAATAATTTATCATCTATCTATTGTCAAAGTGTAGCCCAAGGACTCTTAGAGGTCCCTGAAACCGTTTTGGGTTATTTTCAAAATTATTTTTATAATAATACTATTATTTTTTTAAACAACTATGTATCTGTGTGAGGTCAGATTTTCTTTATGTTCTCCAAACAAACCAACATATCACAACAGATTGAATGCAGAAGCAGAGAAGAGAAGCCAAATTCTTCTATTAAGTTAGAGAATAGAGTGATTAGCAAAAATACGTAAAACAATGCCATTTCTCCCTAAATTTTGTTTTGGAAAACTAAATTTTGTTTTGGAATTATTATTTTTCAAAATAATAATAGCTAGCTAGCAATATTTTGTTGCTTTAAGGTTTGCAAAGCACTTCACCGATTTTATTTTATTTGATCCTCACAAAAACCTTGCAGGTAGGCGCTATTATCCTCAGCTTCTAGATGAGGAAACTGAGGTAAATAGAAGTTAACTAACTTGCCTGAGGTCACACAGCTAGTAAGTGTCTGAGGCAGGATTAGAACTTCTTCCTGTCTCTAATAGAACAACAGTCTATTCACTGAGCCATTGTCTCCCTTATTAAAAAACAGTTGTGTTAACATGTAATGGACTTATTATTGTCATTTTGAAATGAATTAATAAATACATATTTTAAAATGAATCAGTTTTAATTTCTAGCTGGATCCAGTTGGATCCGGCTAGAAGAGTCAGTTAAATTTTAAGAGTTAAGTTTTCAGTCAGATTTTTGGAAATTGCAAACCATGAGAAACCAAGGCTTGATTTATTATTTTACTGATGTCTTAGGCTTAAGAAGGTGAGGAAGAAAATGTTAGTAATGCAGATTAAACTTAAAGTGGCCCATCCCTGCCCAGAACCAGTTGTAAAACATTTACCACTCTATCACCAAAACCTACCTAAGCACGTGTATGATAGATTGCTTGCGTTCTCACTGGTTGCGGCTGGAGGGATGGAGAGAATTTGGAACCAAAAAAAAATTAATGTTTAAAAAGAGAAACTCACCTAAACAAAAGCTCTTTGGGTTGGGGGGTCCTCACTAGTATCTAAAAGTGTAAAGGGGTCCTGAGTGCAAAAAGTGTGAGAATACCTGGATTAGATGACCCACCAACCAGGAACCTGCTGGGGAGCCACAGCTGACAGCCTCATTCACGTAAGGACTCTGTTCTCATCAATGAGAGACTGACTGTAGGCCCAGAATGGGCCAGCAGGGGGCGCGGCGCTCTCGCTTTAGCTTTCCTAGCACTGGGCGGGGCCTTACCGTCCTTCTCTCTGTCTTTCTCTCACCCCTCCCTTCGCTGTCCCCGCCGCCGCCGCCGCGCTGGGTCACGTGACTTTCCGCTCATGGCGGCTGTGGTCGGAGGCTGGCTCGGGAGCTTGTAGCCCGGGGTGTGGGGTCTGGTGCGTCCCTCCGTCCCTCCCCCGACCCCCCGCCCGCCCCCTGTCTGTCCTCTCGCAGCCCGGCCGGCGGAGCGGGGATGGCGGAGCGAGGCCTGGAGCCGTCGCCGGCCGCCGTGGCGGCCTTGCCGGCCGAGGTGCGGGCGCAGCTGGCCGAGCTGGAGCTCGAGCTCTCGGAGGGTGAGGAGTCCGGGGCCGGGCCGGGCCGGGGGAGAGGAGGAAAAAGAGGAGGAGGGAGGGAGGAAGGAAGCCGGGGGAGGGTGCTCTTTGGAGGAGGAAGGGCCCCGTCCCAGGGCCCCGTCCTAGGGCCCCCTTCAGTGCCGGGAACAAATCTGTTGCCCGGACTGCCCCGGGAGGGCTTCCTCCCCGGGGGACGGATTTTTGCCGAGGTTTCATTGTCTCCCTGAAGTGGCAGCGGCTGGAGGAGGAGGAGGAGGGCGAGGGGGAGAGGTTTCCTTCGGGCCTGGGCTTCCCCTTTTCTGCCCCCACCTCCGGTTCGAGACAAAGCTGCTCCCCCCCCCCTTCCCGCTTAGGGGCGAGGTAGGTAGGGCTGCTGGCAGCTTTCCCCAAACTCTTCGGAGTGATCACCCTCCCTCTCCTCCGCGCTTGCAAATAGAATAATAGAGAGCAAAGAACCCCAAGCACCAGCAGCCCAGCCTAGGAGGAGTCTGCAGCCTTTCTCCTTCCTCCTCTCCTCCGGAGTGCTGTCTGGCTGTCTGTCTCTGCAGTGACAGGGCTGGGATAGGATGAGCGAGGTCCCTCTGAGTCTCCTCTTTCCTAGGGTCTCCCCAGGTGTCTGCGTGAGGGGGAATTCCCCACCTCTAGTCTCCGCTTCTGATGCTCTGAAAGGGGCAAGACCAAATGGAGCCGCTGCTTAGGATACTTAGCTTGTCACCCTCTTTCTTTGGACCCCCGGAATAGGAGAGAAGCCTTGTTTCTAATTTGAGGGTAGAGGAGATTGCGAAAAATCAACCACTGTTGTCACAAAAATAAGTGCCTGGGACAACAATGAGAGAAGAACACAGGGCAGTGTTGTCTGCGTGTGAAGAGGCTTGTGATGCAGTTGTGATCAATTCCCCTGTAAAGTTCCTGTTTGTATCGGAGGCTGTCTCTCCAGGGACAAAACTAGCATTTTTTCTTTGTTGTACACATCATTGCTTCAGTGCTGTCTTAAGATCAGGATGTTCTCATTTTGTTCCCTTTTAATGGATGGTCCTCTAGAATTGCATCTTTCTGGAACAAAAATACTGGCTAATTGAAATTGATGAAGGTGGCAGATTCCCAAGTGAAGAGGCTGAGTTTTGATTACTTTTGAAAGAATTGTATATTTAATGGAAAAGTAGCAGCAATGTTAGATGTAGAAGTCCACTTAAACGCTGAAAAAAAGTCACTTATCTTTTAGTCTCTCTAGAAGAAAATCTCCCATGAGTTTGGTTGGTGTTTTTTTTAAAGCCCTGTGAAAAGTATGACATCTGAGTGTATTGGAAAATTAAATTCAGCAAAACATTTAAGTGCCTCCTCTCCTAAAAGCTCTTGGCTAGGTGCTCAGAAGGAGACACAAAGTGCCTTCCTTTTGTTGATTATTTCCATTTTATGTCTTCTTTGTACAGTTGTCTGCATGTCTTTTCCCCCATTAGATTGTGAGCTGGTCCAGAGCAAGAACTTTTTTTTCCTTGGCCTTTCTTTGTATCCCCAGCACTTAAGATACTGCCTGGCACATAATAGGTATTTAATAAATGCTTCTTAATTAAAAGACTGGAGATGGAGTTTGGTCAGTTAGTTTTAAAGTCATCCTTCTACATGTTTCACTGAAATTAATAGGGTAATTCTATGGAAAGTTTCATGTTTATGGGTTGTCTGACATTATCAGAAGCCCCAAAATTATTCATGCTGTCATGTACTTTTCCATGTGAATGCTGAATAGCGTTAATTGGCTGATTAAGGGCAAAGATAGTTTATTAGACATACATTTTCTCTTGAAAATATTCTAAAATCAAGTGAATTTGTTTGGCTATCCATTCAAGCACATGGAAATACTTGTTTTTTTCCCCACATAATTTTCATACGAAACCAAATGATAAATTTCAGTACTTTGGTGGGGGTTCGACTGACATCAGCTGTTAAGATTAAAACCCTTTATACCAAAGTAGTTGTTTTCATGATTCACTGTGATTGAACAAGTTGATTGCCTTTTTGCTTCCCTTGTGGTGATCTGACTCTCCACACTTACCAAGTTTGGTCCTCAGACTGTCAATAAACAGGCCATCCATAGGCCCTTAAAATCTTCTGGTAAGATCTGCCAGAGATCGTGTTGTACTGATATGTGTCATTTTCACTTTACAGGAAACACTGAAGTAGGGTTTAGGGAGTTCAGTGACAGCTGATTTCAAAGTTTGACTGAAATGCACTTCATTTTATAACATCTTAACATAGAATTTGAGAAATGTAGAGAGTATGTATTCCAACTTCCTTAGTTTTATAAATAGGAAAATGAGTGGTTAAAACATTGAATAGTTTTGATCATTTAAATAGAAGGGGGTTCAAAAGAACCAGATATGTTTTTGTACAGAGGAAGGGAAATTTATGATTCCTTTTATTGTATATCTACTTTATGCTCTGTCTTGTTCTCTGATTACTGTTTACACTGTTTCTAGAGATGATTTTGAATAACTTCTTCGAAGTCTCACAAGTGATTAGCTCATCCCTCTCCTTCAAAAAGTGTGAATAGCTTACAAACTGTGAATTCTTAGGCTAAAGTATTTTTAATGCCTTTAGCTGCACAGTTTGCTTTCTTATGAAGCAACTTAGGGGGGTATTTTTATTAATACTTTGACCTTTTCTTAGCTTCTTTCTGGTAGGTAGGTTTTGTTTCTTTGTATTTACTTTCTCTATGGTACAGTGCCTGCCTGGCCTATAGTGTGCTCTTAATAAATAGTTGCTGATTTATTGATTATTCCTTATGTAGCATTATGCCACAGTTATTCCAAATGGCATATCTTTTGGCTTTAGGGAACTGTTCCAAAGATCATATTCTTTATTTTCTACATATGTCAGTGTCAATCATAAAATTGAATTGAAGAAAATATAGTGTAGAAATGTTACTGTTAAAATAGCTCATTTATAGTTTATTTTACTTAAAATACCAATCAGAGTTAGCTTGGGAATGGGGATTGTTTCTAAGGAATGTGAATTTAGTTTAAAAAAAAACAACCACCACCCAGCTATATGCCTGTAGCATAGTGTTTCTTGCTATCTTCATCATATTTTGGAAGGACCACTTTTATTCTAATAAAATTTCCTCTACTCTGTTTTTCCAAATTTCTTTTGATGATCCCAGGAGGCTATGTGGAGCAGTAGATGTGGAGTCAGGAAGACCCTAGTTCGAAACTGCCTCAGGCATTTAACTAGCTGTTCCACCCTAGGCAAGTCATTCAACCGCTTTGCCTCGGTTTCCTTAACTATAAAATAGGGCTAATAACAGTACCCACCTGCCAGGCTTGTTATGAACATCAAATGGTATTATAATTGTAAAGCACTTAGCGCAGTGCCTGCCATATAGTGGGCACCATGGAAATGCTTATTACCTTCCCTTCCTTTCCAGTGGTGTTTCTTTAACATCATTACCCCACTGTCTTCTTTTCAAGGGTAACCCCTCTACAGGCACCCTTGATTTCTCATTATCTCTCAGCTGCACTATTTGAATAACCTTTTAATTAGTTTTCCTCCCTAAAATCTCTGCCTTTTCCCAACCTCCACACAGTCAGAAAGTGACTTTTCTAAAGCAAATGTCTGACCATGTCTCTCTGCTACTCAGTAAATTTCGATGGCCCCCTGTTATCTCCAGGATCAAACATAAATTTCTTTGGCATTTAGAATTCTTCAGCACCTGGTCCCATCCTATCTTTCCAACGATATAAAACACAGTACCCTCCTTCATGTTGTCTAACCAAACCGATCTTCTTCTTGCTCCTACAGTACAACACTTTTATCACTTGTTTTTGTACTTACTAGTTGTGCTCTCTACCCTGTACTCCCTCCTTACCTTTGTCTTTAAGAATTCAGGTGTCACCTTTTGTGAAGCCTTAGTGCATAAGGAATATGCATCTGGCTGCCTTCCCCTATAAAAATTACCTTGGGTTTATTTTCTATATATTTGTTTCTGTATACATATATTGTTTCCCTGATAGAATTTATGTTTCTCGGGGGCAGGCAGTGTTTTCTTTTTTCTTATTTTTCTCCAGGACCTAGCACTGTGCCTGCCATTTAGTAGATACCTAATTAAATGTTTCTTGATTAATTGTATCCTTTTTTAAGGATCTGCTGTAGCCTGTCTTAATTTCATATTGCATGGTGTATACCATGAAATTATTCTGTGATATATTTTCAACTTAGACTTTGGTCATAGCTTAAATTAACTGAATAGTTTAATATCAAGCGTATGTCTTGTTATTTGCTGCAGAGTGTGCAATCTAGTCACATGTTATTTAGTTTGTTTTAGACAGTTGACTGACTAGGTTTAGAAGTCTAATTGTTGCTTCTGCACCAAAAGCAAAGGCTGCCGTTGTGAAACTGGAGACCTGAGAAATAGTCTGATTGAACTTTTCTTAGATGAAAAATAGCGTAAAGCAGATATGAAATTAATACAGATGTTATCTTTGGAAATTAGTTTAGAAATGTGACATTGTTCACTAGTTTTTTTGACTCATTAAAATGCCACTGTGGCATGAACTTTGGTTTGATTTTAGGTCTGACTTTTTATTTGTTTTTTTTCTCTGCCTTTTCTTAGTTTATTTTCACAGTCTATAGTAATAGTCTTCACATTACGTAGTACTAATGGTAAACGTTGTTTGGACTTTCATCTGCCATCTCATGATTTTAAATATCTTTAGAATGATGACCCATCAGACTACTGAGTGTATTTTTTTAACTATTAGGAAGTACCTTCCAAATAGTTGCTGGCCCACACCTCAGGAGAGCTTACATTTTTATTTCTGATAAAGATGTGAACTTTGAGCTATGTACATGTGTTTCCCAGTCCCTGTAAAGCCCGTGTAACCAAAAACTCTCAATTTAGGAAACAAATAAAGAAACAGTATTTTGAAAAAGTACTTACATACTTTGATGGATCTGTCATCCCCATGTGGATCCTTTCTCTACATAGCCAGATGGCAAACCGTTTGTGCCTTCTCAGTCTGTGGGATTCATGGCCATGCCTCTCAGATTCTTCCAGAGAGGATTTTTCAAGTGCTTTGGAGACTTTCCTATGGGTCTCTTAATGTCACACTAGTATTCACAAAATACTCCGGACGTCCATCCTTTTCTTTCTTGCTTTTGTTACGTAACAAGTTCATCTCCTTTTCCAATCATATCCTTGATATGTTTTATTATACTTAACTGAACGTTCCTATTGGTGATGTACTCAAGCTTTTTACATCATCCTTCTTTGCACTGCCCTTTGGGTTGCCTGCAGTTTTGATTTTTCTGTGATTGTGTATTCTGTGATACTGGGGTGGGAAGTATGTGTGGGATTTAGACGTTTAAAAGATATTCTTTGGAAGTAGGAAACAATATCTTGAGATTATTGAGTAGAATATACTAAGTATATAGATTGCCTAATTATTGGGTGGTTTTCCTAATAATAACTTACATTTATATAGTACTTTACATTTTTTGAAGTACTGTACGTGTATTATGCTTCATGCCTCAGGACCTCTGTGATGTCGATTCTACAGGCTTATTCCCGTTCTACAGATGAAAGGAGGAAAAGGTGAGGTAAAGCGACTTGCCTGTGCTCACGTAGCTATTAAGTGTCAAAGGTAGCTTTTAAACCTCAGTCTTCAGAAGTCCAAGTTGAACACTGTGCCAAGCTGCTTCACGAAAAAAATTTACTCTATGTCTTTTTATGTTCTGTCAGTACCTGATACTTAGGCTCTCTTTATGTCTTCTCTTTATTACTGGCCCACGTCCTTTTCCAGTTATACTTCTCCTGGATATCTTCTGTGCCCCTTCTTCCATGCAAGTTGTTATAGGTAATTTTCTGCAGCTTATTTATGGTTTCTGAGATGTAACGTAAGGCAGGTAGTGATTTACTCATTGAGAAATTGAGAACATTGAGCTAGGAAAATCATCCCTAGTTTTCTACCAAGTAAGTTGAAAGCAGAATTATATTTCCTGGTTTCTTTTACATTACTCTATAATTATGATCAGGGTGGTTTTTTCTGTTGTTCTTTATATTGGAGAGATCTAAATAGTTATTAATCTAGCTTTGATAGGATCTAAGCCATCTTTTTTTAGAGGGAAATCTTTAATGTAGTAATGAGTTAGGTTTCCTTTGGTAAGATGGTGTCACTGACCAAATACTCAAAGGAAAACCATAGGATTATAGTCATTATTATAATAGATAGATATGGAGTTCTATGATGAGGAAGATTAAATTCATTAATTAAAATCAACTTGGTCTGTAATAGCGATGAAATAAGAAAGGCAGGCTCATAGTAAGATGAGGAAATGGTTTGGAAGGAATCAGACCATGAGCAAGGAAAAAAAAAATTTAATTGGAAATGCCATATAGCCTTATCATGCTATCAGATATATCTTCATTATATGACTGTAATTGTGGGAAGAGTAAGTGATAATTTTGTGGGCTGATTAGTGGGTTGACTTTATCTTGACATTTTCTTAGGACTGCTGAAAAATCTCTTGTTTTTTTTAAAAGAAAAGTTTTCCCTCTTACTATTTTTTCCTTTAACTTGTCATATTGTAATGTGTGGTAGGTGTTATGATACATAAACTAGCTATGTAAAATACAGAACATGTATATTCTTGCACATTGATGTGGGTGTGTCCTTAAAATTTTTTTCTTGAAGACAGGTGAAATGCTGCATGAGTTCATTATCTCCCTGAGTATATTAAAAAAAAAAATTAAGACCTCATTTCACCTTCATTTGCTGTACTAGTATTTAGTAACCTTGATACTCTTCCCACTTACATAGTACAGAAGGTTTGTGAATCTAAGCAGAATTGCATAATGATCCAGAGCAGGAAAGTGTACCTGAATACATTCTTCCTAATGTCTGGACATTCCTGAGCCTATAGATATAGGGTGAGGATCTGAGTCAAGCATTGCCACTTTGGGCCAGGAATAGTTAAATTCAACTTATGAAGGTAATGAGGAAAATAGGTTAGTAGACTTAGGGCATATTAGAAGGAACACAACTACTGTGATGGATAAAAACAGCCCAAAGATAACAACTGGTAGGATGACTAAAATGAAGTAAATCCTTTACAGGAAGAGACTCTCCCTTTGCTTGTTTGAATACTTCTCTTCTTCTAGGACAAGTTCTGTACGCAGCCACATCCTCCCTTTTTCCTTTTCACTATATTATATTTCTGTGGTCTTTTAAATAACAGTTCAGGGTTTACCTGGAATGGATTAGAGGGAACCCACTACTTGGCCAGTGCCTAATAGCTTGCCCATTATGAGGAGGGTAGGTTAAAGAAAAGTGGAAGTTGATAAAGAAAAGGAGATCATCTGGTTTATGGGAGAGTGGTTTTCATAAGCTCTGAAGAAATCATCATTACTCCTACTACTGCAGTAGGATTTGCTATGTAGTGGGGTACTAGGGCCTACCTATGAGAAGACATACTGTTGTCATTGAGCATACAGAAACATCTACGTGTACATATTAAATTCATGTGTTCTGCTATAAATTGTAAGACGTGATTGTCTTTTTTTCTTTTTTTTTTGCTAAGCAATGAGATTAAGTGACTTGCCCAGAGTCACACAGCTAGTAAGTATTATGTGTCTGAGGTCGGATTTGAACTCGGGTCCTCCTGACTCCAGGGCCGGTGTTCTATCCACGGTGCTCTATCCACTGCCACTGCTGCCTGGTGATTGTCTTTTAAACAAATGCATCAGATTTTATGTTTCCATATGGGTATTGTTCCCTTCAAATTAGCCATTAAGGCAAAGGAGGTACATTATCCCAACAATGCTGCAGTTTATTAAAACCTTTTTGAAATTTTCTTGGAATTACCTTAAGAATCTGCACTGTCCTTGTGAATATTTCATCATGCCAAATCTTTCTCCTTTGAAGGTGGATTTGATTTTTGGAAATAGCTATAAGTTATTCAGAGTCAAGTTTGGTGAAACAAGATCTTAAAGCTGGGTAATACTGGTTTTTCTTCAAAATGAAGTGTGACTAAAAAAAGAAGACTGAATGTCTTTTGTGACTCATATAGTAACTCCTGAGTCAGTTGCAAATGAGGAGTTCCAGAAATGTTCTGAGTATTGGAAGATCATTCATTAAATGACATGTACAGCTTCCCAGAGTAATTATTTTGAGGTACAATGTTGATTTGGATATATTTTAATTCTTAGTACTTTATAGAAACATCTAGTCTAAAATGTCCTTGAAATATTTGGGAAAAAATTTATGAAAATGTTTGGAAAAAAATGATTAGCTGATTATGTGGGCTAAGGATTAACCCATTCCTTTGCTTTTACTGTCTTCTCTTACCTTTGCTCTTCTCTGTTGGAGGTTGCCTAAAAGTAGGCTCTTTAATTATCTATGCTTTTCTTGTGTCTCATTATGATTAATCCATAGAAGGGTTATAAACTAGAATGCCTCCTGTCCCTCATATAATCGTAGCTATCTAAAACCTACCTGGCCTTTGGGGGTTCAAATCAAACCTGACCTTTCCTGATTCAGTGCTGAACCTCCAATAAACATTCAATCCATCTAAACACATACTCTATGACCATCTAAGCACTGGGGAAACAAAACGAAGCAAAAGACAGTCTTTACCCTCAAGGAGCTTGTAATCTAGCAGGGGAGACAACATGGAAACAAATATAGAGAAAGCAAGTCATATACTAGATAAATAGGAAATAATTAACAGTAGGCATTAAGATTAAAAAGGCTTCTGGTAAAAGATAGGATTTTTGTTGATACTTAAAGAAAGCCAGGGAGATTGGCAGTCAGAAAGGAGGAGGAGGAGTGTTTCAGGAATGGGGGACAGGCAGAGAAAAGGCCTAGAGATGAGAGATGCAGTGACCTATTTCTGGAACATCAAGGAAGCCAGTGTCACTTGATAGAAGAGGACATATTGGGAAGCAAAGTGTAAGAAAATGGGAAAGGTAGGAGGAGGCTAGGTTATAAAGGGCTTTGTGAATGCCAAATGGAGCATTTAATTTGCTCCTGGAAGCAATAGGAAGCCACTGGAGTTTATTGGGGGGAAGGGGAGGGAGGTTGGGGACATGATTAGACCTTCCTTTTAGGAAAATCACTTTAGTGGCTGCATGCAGGCTAGTTTGGAGTGGGGAGAGACTTGAGGCAGGAAGACCCACGTTAACTGGCAGTACAAGTTATTCCTTCCACATCACAACTTTCCCCATAGTGGTTTTGATATATCTTGGGTCAGCATTAAATGGGAATTTTGGGGGAGTTTTGCAGAAGCCCGCAGATGACGCATGAAGGCCAGCAGACAATACAGAAAAATACTTAACCCAGATTTTATGATAAGTTACTGTAAATATTCCATAAAAGAAAAAGAAAAAATTCAGACTTCTTTAGTACTAAGGGAGGGCCAAAAATTTTTACTTAGATTTTCCAGATCTCAGAGGTGCCATGCCTTTAACCTCCTTCCCCTCCCGAGGAGAGATTACAGAGGCAATTCTACTTTTTATTTTGTCACTGAGTCATGGGCTGTTTCTTCTCTAACAACATTAGAATAGTAAGGGAGGTAGTAGAAATATTCATTCTCTTTGATAGTTGAGGAAACTGAAACCCTGAAAATAGTAAATGTTAGGCTGAGATGTGGGATTTGAACCCAGGTCTTCCAAATCCAGTATTCTTTCCACTCTACTATGCCATCTCTCACCTAAGTATAAACTCTGGCAGAGACTGGAATTTGTACTCGCAAAGAAATTAGCATAATGCTGAACATGTGTTAGGTGCTCTTTAAATAACTGTTGAATGGTAAGGGTCAATTGGAACTTCATTTATAGTAACAACATTGATAAAAACACATAAAAATATTGGAGCAGAAATGTGACTAGTAACCCTGTTTGTTGTTGTTGCTGTTTGCTTCTATTGCTTGATGGAAATTAGGAGAAAGATGACACCAGTTGTAGCAGTTGAACCTTTTTTCCCATCCCTTTAATTAGTTAATAATCTTATATTTAGGGAAAACATAGTTGAAGATGAAATAGTCCCTACTTTCAAGGAGGCTGCTAGGTGGCACAGGAGATATAGAGCACAACACCTGGAGTTAAGTGCTGAGTTCAAATTTGACTTCAGATAATAGCTATGTGAACCTGGGCAGGTCACTTAACGTCATCTGTAAAATGGTGATAATAATAACACCGACTTCTCATGATTGTTTTCAGAATCAAATAAAATAAGTTGTAAAGCATTTAGCAAAATGCCTGGCACATCATAAGTGCTTATATACAGTCAGTTCTCATCATTCTTGGTATATAAGTTCTATAAAGTTGCTGTAGTCACTTAATTAGCAAATATTGAACCATTGCTTTTAGGGGAAATACTGGGTTAGGGTCTTGCAAGCCTCTGGTCACAACATTTACTTTACCACTTTCCTGAGCAGCCTCATATACAGATTGGCAAATTTCCTCCTTTTTCTGGCTGTATCTTATTGTTGATTCATTAATGTTGAACTCACTATAACTCCTGCCAGAAAGAAGCTTATCAAACTTATCTAGCTTATCTGTTTTCCTTGTGAGGCACACCTCAGCCTTCTCGGGCTTTAGAAGGTACTTCAACACTATGCTTGGGTGTCATTTTTAACACGGAAATCACCAACCAAAAGCACAAAAATGCGCCATTAAATAGTCACGAAAGGACACTATTTACAGTATGAGAACTGAAACAAAAAGGCAGAGTATTGTCCTGTTTCACCTCAGCTGGGAATGTGTGCTTCAGGTGACTCAGATTTTTTTACCTTATGTCCATGAATGACCTCAAAAGTGCCACAACTGTTGATTTGGGGGTTACAAATAAATTTTTTTTTTGGTGAGACAATCGGGGTTAAGTGACTTGCCCAGGGTCACACAGCTAGTAACTGTCAAGTATCTGAGGCTGGATTTGAACTCAGGTCCTTCTGAACAAATAAATTTTAATAAATAGATGAATTCAGAAATACAGAATCTATAAATAATAAGGATGGATTGTAAAGGTTAGTTATTTCAAGGTGCTTACATTCTGTTGGTGGAGACAACATGTATACAAATAAGCATATATAAGATAAAAATAAGATTTGAGGGAAGACACTAGCAGATGGCAGAGGGTGGGGATCAGAAAGAGGTTCATGTAGGTTGTAGCATTTGAGCTGCATTTTGAAATAAATCAGAGATTGTAAGATGTGGAGGTGAGGATAGTGTGCATCCCAGGCATAGGAGGCAATCTGTGAAGAGGCCCAGAGATAGGAGATGGAGCATTGTTTATGAGGAATAGGAAGGCCAATTTGGTTGGACTGAAAAAATATATAAAAGGATGTAATATATAATGAGGCTGGGAATGTTAGTTGGAAACCAGGCTGTAAATGGCCTTAAATTACAGGAGTAATTTGCATTTTATCAGATTAGTCAGATTGGTTACAAAGGAGCCTTTGCTGTTTGTTGATCAGGGGAGGGGCATGATCAAACCTGTGGTTTAAGGAAAATTTTTGGTGCCTATGGCTATATAAAAGGATGGCAGACCAGTTAAAAGGCTGTATACCAGTTCAGGAGAGAAACGATGAGATTAACTGAATGAGCTAAGGTAATGGGTCCATGAAAATGGAATGTAACCAGTATGAGACATATTGTGTAGGGAAACAACAGTTTTTGGCTACTGATTTGATATTTGGATTTAGGAAATGTTAGGAGTCAAGGATGACTCCAAAGTTATGAACCTGGGTGACTAGGCAGAAATATGGAATTTCGAAGGGTGGTAAGTGTTAGGGGAATTAAAATTAGTTCTTTTTCAGACAGGTGCCTGTAGGACATCTGTCAGTCAGTCATCATTTATTAATGTATTGGACATGTGCTAAACTCTGGGGATACAAAGAAAAGGAAAAGACAGCCCCTGCCCTCAAGGACTTCACAGTCTAATGGAGAAGACAGCAAGCAAACAAATATGTACAAGCAAGCTATACATAGCATAAATAGGAAATAATCAACAGAGGAAAGGTACTGCAATTAAGGGGGATTGGGAAAGGCTTCTGTAGTGGGACTTGAAGGAAGCCAGAGAGGTCAGTAGGTGGAGATGAGGACAAAGAACATTCCAGGTGTGGGAGACAGCCAGGGAAAATGCCTTCAGCTGCGAGAGAGATTGAGTATCTCCTTTTAGGAATAGCCAGGAGGCCGGTGTTATTGGATTGAAGAGTATTGTGGTGGGAGTATGTTAAATAGTGCTGAATGGACAGTGGACTTGAGAAACCAGCAGGCTGTTGCAATACTCCAGGCCCAAGGGTGGTGGCAGCTTCAGAGGAGGAAAGGGGGCTTGTACGAGTGAAATCAACAGGCCTTGGCAACAGATTGTGTATAGGAGGTGAGAGAGGGATGACACCAGGTTTGGAGCTTACCAGGTAGTATAGTGGTAACCTTAATAGTAATAGGGAAGTTTGGAATCGGGGAGGATTTAGGGGACAGTTCATGAGGGACCAGTTTTAGGATATGTTGAGTTTAAGACATTCAGTTCAAGATATCTGAAAGTTAGTTGGATATGGAGCCTTCTCCAACCTATCTTAATTCTAGTGCCTTCTCTGTTAATTATTTGTCCTACATATAGCTTGCTTTGTGTATATTTGTGTTGTCTTCCTTACTTGATTGTGGGCTTCTTGAGGTCAGGGACTCTTTCTCCTCTTTTTGTATTCCTAATGCTTAGCATAATACCTGGCACATAGTAGGCACTTAATAAATCTATATTGATTGGTTGCTTGCTTGCTTTCTTGAAATGGGAGGCTGGAGATCAGCAGAGAGGTTAGAGTAGGATAGGTAGATCTGAAAAACATCAGCTTAGAGATGATAATTAAGTCCATGGAGCTGATGAAATCATCAGGTAAAGTAGTATAGAGTGACTTGGAAATAGATAGTGGGAGAAATGCAACTGGAGCTCAGGGGAAAGCCTAGGCCTAGATTTATAGATTTGGAAGTCACCAGCGTAGAAGAGCTAATTAAATCAGATTGATCAGAGGTGATGAAGTCACCAAGGGAGGAGAGCATAGAGAGAGCAGAGAAGAAGGCCCAGGACAAAATTTTGGAGTACAACCACACTTAGGGGGTGGGATAATGAAGGATGATCCTGTGAAGGAGACTGATAAGGAGTGGTCAGACAGGTGAGAGAAACAGGAGAAGTAGTGTTATGAAAACCCAGAAAACAGACTCCAGGATACAGTATCAAATGCTGCAAAGAAATCTAAAAGGATGAAGACTGAGAAAAGAAAAAAAACAGATGTGGCAATTAAGAGAATATTGGTAACTTTGGAGAGAGTAGTTTCAGTTGAGCGATGATGTTTAAAGCCATATAACAAAGGATTGTGGAATCAGTGAGAGGAGAGGAGAAGACAACTAGAGCAAATAGCATTTTCCGGAAGTTTGACTGGTAAAGGAAGGAGAGATAAAGGATGTTAGCTTGAGAGGATAGTAGGGTCTAGCGCAGATTTAAGGATGGAAGAGACTTGGAATGATTGAAGCAGTTGGAAGAAACCAGTAGATGGGAAGAATCTGAAAATTAGAGAGAGGACACATAATTGGGGAGGCCGCCTGCTGGAGACAATGAGAAAGGATGGGATGGGATTGAGGGCATATTTAGAGGGTGGCCTTGGCAAGGAGAAGTGCAACCTCATCAGAGTCTGAGAAATAAGAGGAAAAAAATGGGGTATGATGTCAAGGAGTTTTGAGATCAAGAGAAGGGGCAAAGATGGGCAAATCTTTTGTAACAAACATTAAAAAGCAAAATAAAGATAATAAAAAAAGATGCAGAAAAAGCAGCCCACATATTACATCACATCTGATGGGTTTAAAAACACTATTATTCTTTTTTTGTTGTTGTTGTTAGAACGCACCATTTCTTTTCAAAATTTGAAAGTTAAAATGAAAGTGAAGAAACAAGAGAGCTCATAATGAGAAGAGGATAAATAAGGAGCTTGCCTACAAGCAGTTCCATGAAATTAATGTGCATTGAAATAAACATGAATTGGTGGTCTCAATGAGAAGAGGATATAAAGAAAGGGAGACCAAGAGGTCAGGAAACCGTGTGCTTGATAGATTTTGAAAGAAGTTCAAATATTTAAGCTCAGAAACTTTATCTGTACCATATTGTTGTTCTAAAGCATCTGGCAATCATGTCCAGAAATTCCAGGCCCAATTGTTTCCATCCATCTTCTGTTTCATAAAGAGTAGAGTTTTTTGTTTAACATAGGCTTTTTCAAGAAATTCTTACCACTTTTTTCTTTTAAAATATCTATTGGCATTCTTTTTTCCCCCACTGTCTTTTTTTTTTTTTTGTTAGGCAATTGGGGTTAACCGAGTTGCCCAAGGTCACACAGCTAGTAAGTGTCAAGTGTTTGGTCTAAGGCCACATTTGAACTCAAGTCCTCCTTACTTCAGGGCCAGTGCTGTATCCACTTCCCCATCTAGCTGCCCCTACCCACTGTCCTTTTTCACTTCCTTCCTCTCTTATAAGCACAGTTAAGCAAAACATTGTCTATGTCTGATGATGTGTGCCTCAGTCCATGCCTTTGCAGAGAGATGAGAGGCATGTGGCACCATTGTTATTGGCCACTGCCAATCCCAAGTTCTGAAATAGTTTAGTCTTGTTTTACTTTACCTTTTTGCAGGCATCCTGCGAGTTGTTTTCCTGATTACTCTTACTTTGCTCTGTGTTTGTTTGTACAAGACTTTCCAAGATTCTCCAAATTCTTAGTATTCATCACTTCTGCAATAATATTCCATTATATTAATACATCACAATTTGTCCAGCCAGTTCTTTACTATTATGAAAAGAAATGATTATGAAAAATATGAATATTTTTGTCTAGTTGAGACCTTCCCTTTTCTGTTTTTTTTTTTCTGCTTTCTGGGGTATATGCCTTGCAGTAGGATTTCTGGGTCAAAGGATATATAGTTTTATAACATTTTTAAAAAGTATAATTCTAAGTTGTTTTCCAGAAAGCTTATATCAATTCACAACTCTCCACCAGCTCCGTGTTTGTGTCTCTGCTGGCTGTTGTCCTATAACTTTTCTCCTTTTGGATTGCTAAATCTTTGAGCAAGCCCTCTATATTCAGGTGTCTCTACTTCCACTTCTCTGAATGTCTTCCTTACCTTGGTGATGTCAGGCTTTCAACTTCATCATCCTGCTGAAACTCCTCTCTCCAGATCTGTCCAGATCTCTTTTTTCTTTTTCTTTTTTTAAGGCAGTTGGGGTTAAGTGCCTTGCCCAGGGTCACACAGCTTAGTAAGTGTCAGGTGTTTGGTCTGAGGCTGGATTTGAACTCAGGTCTTGCTGACTTCAGGGCCGGTGCTCCATCCACTGTACCACTTAGCTGCCCCTGTCCAGATCTCTTGATTGCCAAGTCCAGGGACCTTTTCTTTTCCTCTTTTCAGAGTTGTTGGTTATCTTTTTCTCCTTGTTCCATTCTGGATTTTTATGATAGTGCTTTTTCTTGATTGTTCTCTTATCTGACCACTCCTCAGTCTTCTTTAATGGTTTATGCCATGCCCACCAATTCTGCGTGTTGTCCCAGGGCTCCGTTCTGAGTCCTCCTCTCTTTTTCCTCTGTCCTATCTCTGGGCTTCTTAAACTTTTTCCACTCTCACCTCCTTTTTGCATTGCAGAAGCCTTTGTTGGCTTGCTTGGCTTGAGGGCATGCGCAGTGCAAAGTGTGCATGCTGTGTGTTCAGAACCAAGGCTGCAGTGAAGTTGTGAGGGACAGCCTGAGCAAGCACTACCCGAAACGCCTCAGATTCATTGCACATTTGATTTTTAATTAGTTTTTGGTCCTTACATGTTCAGAAACCTTTTACTGTTGCCAAATTTTTTGTGACCCCCTATGGATCTTGACCCACAGTTTAAGACTAGCTCACGTGGGATTCTTACTTGGGATTTCATGAATTTAATTATTATTTCTATGCACATGATTTCCAGATTTACATATCTAGTCCTAGTGTCTCTGATGAGTTATAGTCTCCAATTGCATTTTGGATGTTTGATGCATCTCAAACTCGTATCTGAACCTGATGTCGTTCTCTTTCCTGTTTCAAAACCCTCCTTCCTTTCCCCGTTTCTCTATTACCATGGAGGGATATCATCATCTTCCCAATTACCCATGCTTCCCAAATTTAGTATCATCCTCGCCTTCTCACTTTTGCTTATCCCACATATTCAATCTTTTGCCAAATTTTGTTTCTACCTTCAAAATATCTTTCATGTATGTCCTCTTCTCGATACACTGGTGTCATTTTAGTTCAGGCCCTTGTCTCTTGCCTAGAATATAGCACTGGCTTTCTTATTGGCCTCCCTGCCTCATATTTCCTTCCACTCCCATCCATCCTTCCTTCTCTTGCCAAAGTGATTTTTTTAAAGTGTAGCTTTGACTATGTCATCCCCCTTCCCTTGCCCCCTCCAGTCCAGTGGCTCTGTTTACCCTCTAGCATCAAGTTTGACGTTAAAGTTCTTCATCACTTGACACTTTCCTACCTTTCCGGGCTTATGTTTTTTCTCTCCTGCACCTACACTACTTATTTTTCCTTGCATATGACACTCCACTCCTTTTCCCTGTGCCCTTGTGCTGGTTGTCCCTCAGTTCCTGGAATGCTTTTCCTCTTCATGAGTGCTTCAAACTTTTAGACTTCCTTTAAGACTCAGCTCAAAGTCGGCCTTCTGAAGGAAGCCTTTCCTTGTCCTCCCCACCTCCTTCACCCTCTACCCAAGTGCTAATGTCTTTTCCTCTGATATTACTTTCCGTCTACTCTGTATGTATCTTCTTTGTATCTAGTTATATACATGTTTTCTCCTTCATTGGAACTTCTTGTGGGTAAGGACTGTTTTTTTGCCTTTCTTTGTATCCTTCAGCACTTAGCACAGTGCCTGGCACATAGTAAGTGCTCATCATGTTGGTGGACTTTTCTGACATTTACCATTTTTGTTCTTAATCTGTTAGGGTTAAAATGATTTCTAAAAGTTATTTTAATTCACATTTTTCTTCTTATTAGCAATATGGTTCTTCTTTTATGTGGTTGAGAATAACCATCATTTCTTTTTTTGAAAACTACCTGTTTGGCACATTAATTCATTGTTGGTGGAACTGTATATCAGGCCAACTCTTTTGGAAAGGAGTTTGGAATTATTCTCTGAAAAACTGGCTAAAATATCATTATTCTTTGACCCAGAGATTCCTTTGCTTATCGTATATTTCAGGGAAGTCAAAGACAGGAAGGTTCCAGATACACCAAAAATATTTGTAGCAATGCTTTTTTAAAATTAAATTTTGTTTTTCAGTTAACAAGCCTTTATTTTCTCTCTCTTCCACTTACCTCCATGGGGGGGGGGAAGCAGATATGCACAGTTAAGCAAAATAAATTCCTATATTGGCCATGTAAAAATGTCTCTCATCCTGCATATTTAGTTCATCATCTTTCTGTCAGGAAGTTTGGTTGGCATTCATCATCTCCCCTCTGGAATCATAGCTGATTGTTGTATTGATTTCAGAATTTTTAAGTCGTTCTCAATTGTTCATTTTCACCGTTGTTGTTATAGTATATTGTTCTCTTGCTTCTGCTCACTTCACTCTGTATCAGTTCATAGAAGGCTTCCTAGGTTTCTCTGAAACTCTCCCTTTTATAATTTCTTATAGCAAAATAGTATTCCATCACATTCATTTTCCATAATTTGCTAAGCCATTCCCCAATCAATGGGTACTTCCTTAATTTTCTGTTCTTTGTCATAACAAAAAGAACTTCTATAAATATTTTTGTACATACAGAATTTTTTTCTCTTTTTTTAATATCTTTGTGATGTAGACCTAGTAGTGGTATCTCTGGGTCAAAGGGTATTGAGTTTAGTGACTTTATGGGCCTTGTTCCAAATAGCTCTTCAGAATGGCTATACCAGTTCATACCTTTATCAACAGTATATTACTGTACCTGTTTTCCCACAGTCCCCTCTAGCATTTGTCATTTTCCATTTTTGTCAGTTTTGCTGATCTGGTGAGTGTGAAATAGAACCTTAGAGTTGCTTTAATTTGCATTTAATAATAATGATAATAGTACCAGTGATAATAATAACAGCTAGCATCTATTAGTACTTTGAGATTTAAAAGCCGCTTTGCAAATATTATCTCATTTTATCCCCAGTACAACTTTGAGGTGGGTGCTGTTAGTTATTATTTTTACAGATGAAGAAGCTTGAAGCAAACAGAGATTAAGTGACTTGCCTAGGGTCACTCAGCTAGTAAGTCCAATTTGAACTCAGGTACACCTAACCACCTATCTACATTTCTCTAAATATTAGTGATCTGGAGCATTTGAGAATTGTCTGTCCATACTTGATCAGTTATTAAATGGCTCTATACAAGCATTTTTTGAAGTAGCAAAATAAGAGCTCATGGATTGGGAAATGACTAAATGAATTGTGGTATATGAAAGTAATAGAATATTTCTGGCTCTTAAGAAATGTAGACTATGATTACTTAAGATGAATATAGGAGCAATTATATAAACTGATGCAAAGTTGAACTAGGAGAAGCCCAGATAGAATTAAAGAACAATCAGAATGAAAATGAATGGTATTTAATTGAAATGATTGGCCTTGATCTCTGAGAAGAGTTGAGAAAATGAACTTCTCTCCCTTCGTTTTACAGGTGACTATGGGTGTTCTGCTGAACCTTTTTTTCCCTAATTTTTACTAGGGAAGATTTATTTTGGTGTGTGTGGAATGCACTTGGAAAGGGATGACCTAAGAACGAAAGGCATCAATAAAAATAAAACACTTTAATCAGATTTACATAATTCTCAAAAAGCATCATATGTTTTTACCCCACGGCTTTTGGTGTACACTTGATTTTAGATTTCATTAGATGTGTGTTTGAAATGGAAATCTCCGAATGATCTTTTGAAATTTATAATTAGCTGTCATAATACTGGCAGTTCTGTTAGATCCTTTGTGTTGTTGACGTTCAGCTTTCATTTGTACTCTTTTTGCTTTAAAAATAAATGTGGTGAATTTGGAGTAAAATGGATTCAATTTAAGAATTTAAGCACTTCTGTTTGGACTTTGCCACTGTGTTTGAGTTCCCTTCTACCTCAACGCCATCCTGTGGAGTTCTTCCCTGCACTTCTATTATGAAAGAAGGGCCCAGGCCATCATTTTCTGGGCTTCATCACGGTGACTACCCTCCAACTTTAGAATGTAAGGTCCTTGAGATAAGGGATTGCAAGCATTTAATAAATGGCTATTGACTTTCTAGGAACTGTGCTAGCCTTTTGGGATACAGAGATTAAAAAACTAAAGTGACAGCCCTTGCCTGCAAGAAGGTTATATTCTTTTTTGTTAAGAATTGGTGCTATAATGTTACCTTACTTTCAGAGAATCTTTAAAAAAAGCTTTATTGCTGCCTTTTGTTTTTATATTACTATCATTTATGATATGAAAATGAATCCTACCTTTATTAAAAAAATTTTTCAGTAAAAACAGCTGATAACACTGTTGGACTATCTATACATCTGCTTCTATATTTCTCTACCTTTCTGCTGAGAGGAAGGAGATCATAGGATCATAAACTTAGAATTGGAAAGGCCCTTCCAGGCCATCCTGTCCAACTCCTTCATTTTACAAATTTTACAGTGTGGAAATTTGGAAACAAGGTTAAATAAGATTGCACAAAGTCACAGAGAAAGTTGGCAGAGGGAGTATTTGAATCCCTGTACTCTGACTCCAGAGCCAGTGCTTTTAGAAACTATGTACACTGCTTCTAAAACAATATTTTATTATCTGGAGAATCATGATTTTTTAAAAATTTAAAAATTTTTTTAACATTTTTATTTAAAGTTTTGAGTTCCAAATTCTACCCCTCCCTCCCTCCCCTCTCCGAGACAGTAAGCAATCAGATGCAGGTTATCCATGTGCAATTATGTAAAACATTTCCGTTAGTCATTTTGTACAAGAAGACTTGAATAAAAGAAAAAAAATGAAAGAAAGTGAAATTGCATGCTTTAGTCTGTATTATTGATGTCAGTTCTTTCTCTGGAGGCAGATAGTATGCTTCATCATTAGTCCTTTAGGATTGTCTTAGGTCGTTGTCTTGCTGAGAAGAGCTAAGTCATTCACAGTTCTTCGCTGAACAGTATTACTGTTACTAGGTACAACATTCTCCTGAGAACCATGATTTTTTGAGGGCCAAATTATAATTCAGTGTGTCCTCAGGTCTGGTGATCTGTGGTGATGAGAACTCAGAGCCAAAGTGCCACTCGTGGTACAAATGAAGTATGTATCAAAGATACATGATGGCCAAATTAAACATCTCATGCCTTCCTTATTCCCGTAGCTAAACTGCATTTATGACTACCTGGATGGCAGCAGCCCACACTGTGCTGTTTAGTCATATCAGGGAAGCCACTGCCCTAGAATGCCTGAGGTATTGCTTCATACTAAGTGGATGATCTTCCTATTTGCACCTTGCCTTCCACAGGCTTAGCATAATTAATATATCTGTACACAGTTCTTTCGGGGTGCCAGAATTGTACAGTGTCAAGGACTTTTTAGGACCTTGAACACAATTGTCACAATTCACATGAGTGAGCTTTGGCTTAGGGCATGATTGAAGCCCTTCCTGGTACTGGAACTGTACTGCCTTCCTTCTTTAAAATGAATCCGTAAACAATTTCAAGCAAATAAAGGCCTCTGCCTTGATTTATCTTAAAAGTTCATTATTAGGGACCTGTAAAAAACTGTGATACTTTGAAATATTAGAGTCTTATATCTATATAATCTGAGTTCTTTCATGGTTTGGAGGCATTCGTTTTTCAGTTGAACTTGTAAAGGAAGAAAGGCATGAATTCCGCTTATATTTATAGTTCCTTGGCAGTTGTTTTTCCTCCTGGATATTGGTATATTACTCCAGAAATTTGAGGGAAATGAACAGAAAATGTATTTTTTCCCCTCTTTCCATCCTCTCCCTTTGCCCCCAACTTCAGTTCAGGGAGTTGTTGAGTCGCATCCAACTCTTCATGATCCCATGGTTCATGGAGTTTTCTTGGCAAAGATACTGGAGTGGATTGCTATTTCCTTCTTCAGTGGATCACTGATCCATAGGCAAATAGAAGTTAAATGACTTTCCCAAGGTCACATAGATAGGAACTTTCTAAGGCTAGATTTGAACTTTGGTCTTCCTGACTCTGAGCCCAGCACTCTATCCCTTGCTCAAGATTAAAATAGAAAGAGGAAAAAAATGTTCAGAAAAACCAACCCATACACCTGCCATGTCTGACATTATATACCATTTTCTACAGTAGGCCCTCATCTTTACAGAGAGTGGGAAGAGGAGTGGACTGAAAATGCATTTTCAGCAGGAAGTATAGTCTTTCCTGTTTTGTTATTTCCTTTAATCCTGAACCATCATGGTACTAATATGAGGTAGGCATATTTTGGATAATTGAAGCCTAAAACAAATAAATACCTAATTATTTTTTAAAGAGGCAATATACTCAGTGTGGATGGCTGGATAAGATGGGAAGTGTAATGTCTGTCTAGTCTCAAGTTCTGAAGCTGGCTAGGTCTAGTCTCAGTCCTTTGGACAGTTAATCCATATATATCTTGCATTAGTAGCAGAGTAAATTTTCAGAGTAAATCAGTGGGATAGCCTACTGTAATATACAGCTCCTTAGATGTCATGGAAGACATTTTCTTAGTACCTATAAGCAGTCAACAATAATCAAATATTTATTGGCCACTTATGTTCTATTATGAAGTGTTACAGTGTCGGAATTACTGTCTTTTTATTATGAGGAAATGTAAAATACAAGCAAGCCTAGTATAGATCCCGAAAGTATGATGTGGATAAAACAAGTGACCTGAGTCAAGTATACTTTTATAATGTCTTGATTTTTTAGTCTGTGAAGGAATCACCTTGCAGACTGGTGATACCTGTATTTATGGATTTTATAAATACTATCCAGATTTTTAAAATAAAGACTTTATAGAAAAAGTGAAGATACAGACTGGGACTAAAGCTATACTATCTCTGTATCCCATTATCTGTAGTCTTAGAAAGTTGCTTCTAATCTTAGAGAGGCTTAAGTGACTTGCCTGAAGTCACCCAGTCAGATGTGTTAGAAAATAGAACTTGAACCCCAGTCTTCCTGACTTCAAGACCGTCTCTGTATCATGTCATGCTGCCTTCACTTTGTGAATATTTAAATAGTGACAGTTGTTGTTCAGTTGTTCAGTCCACTTTGTGACCCTTGGTCCATCGTATGCCATACCATTTTATCTCTCGAAGTCCATCCAAGTTTATGTTTGTTGTTTGCATGATGTTATTAATCCATCTCATCCTCTGTCATCCCCTTTTCATTTCGCCTTCAGTCTTTTCCAACAAAAACAGTTGAGAAAAAGTTTTCCAATGAGTCCCATGTTCTCATCACGTAGCCAAGGTTCAGCTTCAGTATTTGACCTTCCAGTGAACAGCCTGAATTAATTTCTTTAAGTATTGACTGATTCGACCTCCTTGCTTTCCAAGGGACTTTCAAAAGTCTTCTCCAGTACCATAATTTGAAAGCATTAATTCTGTGGCACTCAGCTTTCCTTATAGTCCAACTCTCACAGTCATACATTGCTACTGGAAAAAACATAGCTTTGACTATACTGACCTTTGTTAGCCAGGTGATGGCTCTGCTTTTTAATATGCTGTCTAAATTTGCTGTAAGTTTCCTTCCAAGGAGCAAGTGTCTTTTACTTTTATGGATTCAGTTGCTGTCAGCAGTGATCTCTGAGCCCAAGAATATAAAATCTGACACTGCTTCCACTTCTTCTTCCTCTGCCAGGAAGTGATGGGACCAGTTGCCAAGATCTTAAGTTTTTTTGATGTTAAGCTGCAAGGCAGCTTTTACACTCCCTTTTTTCACTCTCATCAAGATGCCTCTTAATTCCTCTTCACTTTCTGCCATCAGAGTGGTATCATCTGTGTATCTGAGATTGTTGATATTTCTCCTGGCAACCTTAATTCCAATCTTTGATTCGTCCAGGATGGCATTTCACATGATGTACTCTGCATCTAAGTTAAATAAATAAGGTGACAACATACAGCCACGTTGTACTCCTTTTCCAATCTTAAACCAGTTGTTCCATGTTTTGTTCTAACTGTTGCTTCTTGGCCTGCATACAGGTTCCTCAGGAGACAAGTAAAATCTCTTGGAAGACTTGCCACATTTTGTTGTGTGATCTGCACGGTCAAAGGCTTTAGTGTCAGTGAAGTCAGTGAAGCAGAATTAGATGTTTTTCTGAACTCGTTTGCTTTCTCCATAGTTATACATACTCAGACATAAAATCACAAACATATATGGTTGTGGTGTGTGATACACAGGAAAGGGGAGGGGAAGAAGTGAAAAATGGGATGAGGAAGTAGGTGAGACAGGAAGAGTTAGGATAGAAGGGACAAGCCAGGAATGATAAGAATGGCAGCAGAGAGTGTTTAAAACACTTATAGCTATGGCTGTTAACTTTAGTTTAACTATAGCTGTTAAGTTTAACTGTTAACTTATTTCCCATAGAGTAAACTCCTAGGGAAATGATAGGAGAAGTAGCCCACACAGTTAGTACCTGGAGTCTCATTAGGACAGGAGAAAAGAGAGAAATCTCTAATGAGAATTATAGCTACTATTATTAGACAGACACATTGTGAGTAGTGGTAGAAACAGGATGGTAAGAAATCAACATAAAGAATGCTGTCTTTGCTGGTTGCCTTTGACCACTTCCTTATTCCCCCCCCACCCAAAAAACTTATTTCTTCCCAGTGAGATTTATTAACCACCAACCTGCTTTTTCCATTATCCGCTGGTGGTGGGATCCCCCTTCACTCTTTCTACCCATGCCCTGTGAATAAAGAGGAAATTTACTGGTACGGTACAAATTGAAGCAGAAAATAGAACTTGATAGAATAAAACAATGGTGGTCCTTTGTAGTTGACCTATAAATGTGTGAAGTTTATAAATAAACTTGAAAACACAGAGTTGTGTTATATTCATTAGAATGTTGAATGAGTTTTTATATTATCGTCTTAATGTGTGCAGATAAAGTATTTTCCTTCCCTTTGTCTTAGTCTACTGTAGCCATCTTCTGCCATTTGGTATTAAGTAAAGGCAATGTAGTTTGTCTGTAGTCTTTTATAGTATTTCCTCTATCTCCAATCAGAATTGAGCGTATACTTTTAGCAGAGCAGTGAAGTGGTCCAGGTGTTCTGAATTTTAATTTGTAATTATGCAAGAAAAAGGATTCAATAGTCCCTCAGCTCTTGATCCAGCAATCCTATTATTGTGCATGGACCCTAAGGAAGTCAGGCAGAAACAGAGTTTCAGTATATATTACTATATCCATGTCAGCATTCTCTGTGGTAGCAAATAACTGGAAACAAAGTGGGTGCTGTCAATCCCCGAGTTCAGTCTAAGAATGATAAACAGAATTAGAATTAGAAACGTGTCTTATGAGCATGTTTTATTTCTCTCAAGCTGGCGGCATGCATGCGGAGCTACAGTCTTCTTAGAACTAAGCTCATTTTGGGGTTAGGCTGTCAGATAATAAAGACAAAAAAACAAAAACAAAAAAACTTGCAAAGCTGGGTGGGAACTGTGTTGTGACCTAATCAGGTTGATTTTCCCCTTCGAAGGGGTCTTTTCACAGAAGTCACAAAGCTGGCCAGGGTACATGGGACAAGGAAGAGGGTATGGATGGAATAGAACTGGTCAGAATTCTATTGTGGTAGATGGATCAAGGATGTAAACAGACTTGTTGAGGCAGCAGAATGCTCCTTGCAGCCTTAGAGTTCCGGTTTTGCCCTTAAAGTGCTTGACAGAGAAGGCAAGATTTAAAGGGGTAGAGCTTTACTCTTTTCCAGAGGGTGGGAAGGGGAGTTCTAGTAGCCCTCTTGTTCGTTTGACCAGAGTTTCGTCCCATTTTCACAAATGCCCATCATTTGACAAATAGTTGAAAAAATTATGGCCACCACTCTAATGCAGCCACTCATCACCTCACACCTTAATTATTGCAAAAGACTGCCTCAGGTTTCTCCCCACTACAGTCCATTCTCCATTCAGCCACTAAAGTGATTTTCCTATAACACAGATCCAATCATGTCAGTAAACTACTCAATAAATCCCATTGGCTTTCTGTTGCCTTCAAGAGCAAATATAAAATGCTCAATTTGGCATTTAAAGCCCTTCATAACCTAGCCCCATTCTACCTTTCCAGTCTTCTTCTACCTTACTCCCCAATACGTATTCTTTGTGTCCTGTAACACTGTCCTCTTGGCTGGTCCGTTAGCAGAACACTCCATTTCTTGACTCCAGGGATTTTCTTGGGTTGTCTCCAATTCCGTTAATGCTCTTCCTTTTCTGCTCCAACTACCAACTTCCCTGGCTTCCTTTAAGTCCCAACTAAAATCTCACCTTTTACAGGAAGCCTTTCCCAACCCCTCTTAATTTCAATGCCTTTCTTCTTTTTAATTGTTTCCTATATATCCAGGATCTAGCTTGCTCTGTATATAATTGTTTGCATGTTGTCTCTCCCATTAAATTGTAAGCTGCTTGAAGGCAGGGACTATCTTTTGCCCCATTTTATGTCCCCTGTGCTTAGCATGATGCCTAGTACATAATAGGTACTTAATAAATGCTTATTGATTGATTATTGAAATATTATTGCACAGCAAGAAATGTTGACTGAGGAACACAGAGAAATGTGGGAAAATTTGCATGAATTTTGATGCAGAGTGAAATGACCAAGAGAAAAATCATGAAACATTCCTAACTGGAGTCTCCTACAACTTTGTTATATAATCTCAACTGGACCCTTACTGTGGCAAGGCAATCTTTTTAAACATTCTTAATTGATTCACTATCCTATTCACCACATTGGTTTTTTATATCGTTTCACTCCTGCTAAGAACTCCCCTAGTCTCCCTGCTTCTACCCTCTTAACTAAGAACTTTGCCTCGTTTAACTGGAAAATTGGGGGAATTTGTAGAGAGGTCCCCCTTCTCTCTCCACTCTCTGTCACCCCTCATATCCAATCAGTTGTCCAGCCTTGTTGTTTCTACCAGCATATAATCTCTCTTATATACCTCTGACATTGCTACCTGCGAGATTCAGGCGCTTATCACTTCACACCTGGACTACTGCATTGCTCTTTTGGTTAATCTCCCTGCTTCAAGTCTCCATACTCTAAGCTATCTTCTACTCTCCTGTCAAATTGATCTTCCTGAAGTGCAGGTCTGAACGTATCCTTCCCCTATTCAGTAGACTCCAGTGACTCCTTGTCATCTCCAGGAATAAAAATAAAATCTCCTGTTTATCTTTTAAAGTCCTTCATACATAACCTGACCCCCTTACCTTTCCAGTTTTCTTATCCTTTACTCCTTCCTGCAAACTCCTCCTGCAAACTCTAGCACTGGCCTTCTTGCTGGTCCTCAAACAAGATAATTATCTCCCAAGTGTAAGTGTTTGCACAGGCTGCCCAGCTTGGGGGTGGGGGGTGGGGGCGATTCTGTCCCTTCTCATCTCTGCCTCCTTCCTTACCTGACTTCAAGTCTTAGCTAAAGTATCCCCAATTTATCCTGTAGTCATCTTGTTTTTGTACATAGCTGTTTGCATTTGAATGTCTCTCCCATTAAGTCCTGGAAATCAGGGACTGAGTTTTTTATTTGTTTTACCTTTCTTTGTATTCCCAGTACTAAGCCCTGTTTCTGGGTATTTGGTAGTTGAAATGCTGGTTGACTTGACTTGAACCAATCATACACAATGACTACAATAACGTAAATGACAGGATCACTAGAAGGAAGGTGAACCCTGAGTAATGGGAAAAACCAATGAAGATCTGAGAAGAGACAATGACATATACCTCATCTCTCTTTTAGGCTGAGTGGTGGTGGGCTACTAGGATAGAATACTGTATATACATTGTCGGACCAGATCTCTGTAGCAGGTATTTGGTATTTACTGGCAAAGTGGATACAACATAAGGCCTGGAGTCAGGAAGACCTGAACTTAAATACAGTCTCAGACACTCAACTAGCTGTGTGACCCTGGGCAGGTCACTTAACTTCTGCCTCGGTTTCCTCATCTATAAATACCTACTTCCCAGGATTGTTGTGAAGATACTCATAAAGTTCTTAGTACAGTGCCTGGAACATAGTGAGTGCTATATAAATGTTAGCTAGACTGATGATGATGTTTGAAATCATTTTTCTTTGTCAGACAGGAGGGTTGAATCTGGAGTAGGTGGTTTCGATGTGGCTTGATTGAAAGACAGAAGGCATCAATAAAACGTATAACAAACCCAAACTAAAAGTTAAACAGACAAGTTCTTAACCTATTTAAATAGCTCTTCTTATCTACTATTGAGTTGATGCTGAATGAAATCTATATCTTCCAAGTCTGTAAAAAGGAATTCCATCGGATAACAACTGTAGGTTTTTACTTTTGTAAATGGACATAGAAAATTGAGACTACTAGATGATAACCCTTGTTATCAGTACACTGGTTTGTTTTTCCAGGTCTAGGCTAAACTTTGAACTTTTTTGTTTGGCATTTAAAACCCTTCACAATCTGGCTCCAGCCTGTTTTTTCAAAGTCATTTCATATTACTCTCCCTCACGAACTCCATTCTGTTTGCTCAGGCTCAGAGGAAATGAACATTTTAGTCACTTTCTTTTCATAAATTCAAATTGCTTTCCAGAATGCTTGTAGTAGTTCTTAACTCCAGCAACAAGACATTAGTGTGCCTGTCTTAACCTCTGAACCCCTGAGTGACTGTTGTCTCTCTATATATAAAGTTTGTATTTTCTCAATTAGCAATACAGTTAAGTACTAATGATACAACTGCTCTTATGCTGTAATCTGCAAATGTATTAACATAAAAAGGAAGTCCTCATACTTGAAAAAGATTAGAATCACTGAACTAGAGAACAGTATCTATCTAGCATGTTGAATAGAATTTCTGGACAATGTATGGATGGACATGGACAGGAATTTCACAGGATGAGAATTAGTTTACTACATGGAGGTTATATAATATAAAACAGGAAAATTAAGGCAATATTAGATTGTGAAGGGCCTTGAATACAAAAGAATTTTATGCTTTATTAATAATAATAGCTAGCATTTATATGAGGCAGCTAGGTGGCACAGTGGATAAAGTGGACCTGGAGTCAGGAGGACCTGAGTTCAAATGTGGCCTCAGACACTTGACACTTACTAGCTGAGTTACCCTGGGCAAGTCACTTAACCCTGATTGCCTCATCAAAAAGCAGAAGGAAAAAAAAGACTACCCCATGTTGAGTAACACACAACTGAAACAATTGAACGATAAAAACAAAAACATTTATATGGCTCTTTAAGGTTTGCAGAATATTTTACAATTATGATCTCATTTGATCCCCTCAACAACCCTGGGAAGTAGGCGCTACGTAAAGCTAGCTCTTCATAAAATTCCCATTTTATAGATGAAGAATTGAGGCTGAGAGTAGTTAAGTGACTTCACTGTGGTCACACAGCCATTAAGTATCTACAGCAGGACTTGGATTCAGGTCTTCCTGACTCCACATCTAATGGCCTGGCACTTAGCTACCTAACTTCCCAAACTTTATTTGGGAAGGAATAGTGAGTAGAAAAGTACATGACCAGATCTGTGGGTAAGAAAGATTCTGACATAGATATGAATGGTGAGTTGGAATGGGAGAGAAGGGACAGTGGAGGTGGTGAAGATTTATTGATGAGGTGGAGGCCATGAGAATAAAGAAGAAAGATAGATGAGTAAGCAGTTTGGGAATGGAATTGATAGAATTTGAACAACCAAGAAAGTTTTGCTGTGGTTAGTATCTTTAATTCTTAGTGGATAAAATTACCCTGAAACAGGAGCAGAGCTCCTCATCCAGGGTTTACACTGCTAGAATAAATTTTCACTACATAAAAATTGTGGATAATGTTACTGTTTTTTGTCTCTGAGCTACTTAGAGATGGTAGTTCATGACTATGTTCATTGTAGTAGTATACTTTTGCTTCCTAGACTAATTGTAAATCACTGCAATAGTGGTACATGAATTGAGATTTTTCTGGAGAAGTCTGAACACTGAGGCAAATAACTTCTATTGGGATGGAACCCTAAGGAATAAAAATAGCCAAAGGAATTGTATCTTGGCTGGATAAAGTCAGGAAACCCTTTTCCCTTCTTAATAAGTTGCCAGATTATTGAATATCTGTGTATAGTTATTGCTTGTTTTTACATTGACAACAGTAATAACAATTGTTTTATGAATTGAGTGCCATCTCATGTTTTCAGAATTTAATTAAGGTAAATTCTTGGTACAATAGTAATGCTGTATTCATCATTATACCCGGGAATGGTATCCTAGTCCTTTATTTCTTATTTAGTTGTTAACAAGAAACTTCTTTTCCAACTTTTATAATGTGTCATCTTAGGAAACCTATCTGATAAAAAAAAATATAGTTGCTATATAATTGGTATGAAAAAGGATGCGATGATATGCATATTGTTAAGAAAAAAAGCATTTTGCTGGTATGCTGTATGATTATGATTATGATTATTATTATTTTAGATCTCCAGGTTTCATTTAGAGTTTATTTTAAGAATGTTGTAGAATCCATTTTATCTTGATTAGAAGTTAATTCTTAGTGATTCTGTCCAAGAATAATGCAGCTAGATCAAGGTTCTGCCTTACCATTTCTATGGTGGTTCTTACAAGGAAGAGGAGGGTGAGGAGGAACTTGATGGGCCTCCAAACTAGAGCTGAGACTGCTTTTTCTACTTGACATTGCTAGCCTTGAAGATCCTGTTGTTACAGCTTGGCTGATGACGCTTATGATGTGTGAAGCAGGATGCACTTGGCCTTGATTTCTCATGGCATCTCTCTTGGCTTATGTTGCTGTCGAGTTCAGACATGTTATTTTCAGTAAAGTCAGCAGAAGATAATCAACATAGGGAGCAAATACTAAGAAGAGGAAGAAGCTGTTTTTAGAACTATTTTAATATTCTGCCTTCTTTGAGAAAGAGGACAGCTTTGAAATTTTAAAAGGATACTTGCCTATTTTGGAAATGGGGGAAATAACTTTTATATCTGACAGACTGTAGCTGTCTGCTAAGGTGCCATTTCTGTGTGATGACTAAATTCTTTTTTCAAATATTATTTTTTCAGGCAGTACCATTCTTACTTCTCTTCCTTCCTCTAACTCACCTTCCATTTAAGAATGAAAGCAGAACAAACCCATCACAAACATGTGTAGTCAAGCAAAACAAATTTCTGTATTGACCATATCCAAAAAGATAAAGATATATATGTATTTTTTTTAAGGCAATTGGGGTTAAGTGACTTGCCCAGGATCACACAGTCAAGCATTTCATCTGAGGCCGGATTTGAACTCAGGGCCGGTGCTGTATCCACTGCATCACCTAGCCGCCCATGTATGTGTGTGTATGTATGTATGTGTGTGTGTATGTGTGTGTGTGTGTGTGTGTGTGTGTGGGTATGTATGTATATGGTCCTTCACCTCCCTCAGGAGGTGGGTGGCATGCTTCATCATGATTTTTCTGCAATCCTGGTTGATCATTATACTGATTCTAATTCTTTCACGGTCTTTACAATATTGTTGTCATTGTATAAATTTTTATCTGGTTCTTTTCACTTTGCTTGGACCATTCCTTCCTAGTAGTATACTTATCAGTTGAAGAAGTTTGAGGGAAAAAAAGAATAGGTATTTTAATTTTTTTGAGGGCAAAGGAAAACATGTTTTTATTCCTTCCTCCTATTCTAAACAAAGAGAGATACATTTCATTCATTACCTTTTTTTGGACCTTCTTATACATTTCTTGACCTCTTCTAGAGAAATGAGTGTGATCTGATGCCTTTGAGTTTTCTTGGTTTTAGTAGGCTTTACAAAGTGGATTTCTGGTATTTTCTTGTTTTATTTAATGTTTTCCTTTTTATTATTATGATATTGATAAAAATAAATATTAATATTTCTTCACACAAAGAACAGGAAAAGAAGACTGTGTATTTTAAAATAATTTATAATGTTTTTTCTCCCTCCTCCTTTATTTTTTTGGATGTTGCTCTCATTCCCAATACAAGCCCCGTCTCCCCAAATATGCCTCTCCCTTGTAACAGACATGTTTAATCATGCAAAACAGTTTTGTATTGTATTGGTCACATCTGAAAAGTTATGTGTCATTCTGAACATACAGTTCATTACCTCTAACAACAGGTGGGAAGCATGATTCATTATCAATCTTTTGGAGTCATAATTGGTCATTGCACTGATCAGAATTCTTAAGTCTCACAGTACTTTCCTTTATAGTGTTGTTATTTATTATATATAAATTGTTCCTTAGGTTCTGCTCACTTTACTCTTCATCAGTTCACACAAACTCTCCCAGAAGTCCTTGAATCTGTTCTTTTTTCTTTTACCACAGTAAGATTCCATTATATCATTATATCATGATTTCATCAGCCACTCCCAAAATTATGGACACCCATTTTGTTTTGAGTTCTTTGCTACAACAGAAAGTACTATTGTAAATACTTTTGTATATATGTGTCTTTTTCCTCTTTTTGAAAAAATTTCTTTGTGGTATAAGCCTAGTAGTGCTGTTGTCGAGTCAAAGTATATACATGGTTTATTGATTCCAAATTGCTTTTCTAGGTGGCTACACCAGCAGTATATTAGGGTGCCTGTCTTGTCATAGCCCGCAACAATTATCAGATATACCAATTTTGGTGGAACCTCAGAGTTATTTAATTTGTATTTTTCTTAATTATTATTATTTGGAAGATTTTTCATGTAATTGTTGATAGTTTGCCTTTCATCTTTTGAGCACTGCCTATTTAAATCTTTTGAAAATCTGTCTATTGGGGAGTGTTACTGGATCTAGAGTCAAGAAGACCTGAGTTCAAAATGTGACTTCAAATAATTATTAGCTGTGCAACCCTTGCATGTCAATTAAGCCTCAGTTTCTTATCTGTAAAATGGGCAAAATGATATCCCCTATGTGGGCCCCCCCACATCAAATGAGATCATATTTGTAAGGCACTTTGCAAACCTTAAATAGCTATCTGTGTAAATGCTAGCTATGATTATCAGAGGTATCAAACTCATTGCGTGCCTCCCAAACCAGAATAAAATGTAATTGGGAAATGTTTAACAAAATAAATGCAACATAGATAATAATATTCATTTGTTGTTTTCAAAGTCAATATGCAGCCAGCAGGAACCCCCTTTCTATTTTGAGTTTGGCACCACTGATCATCATCATCTGTATTTGAATCAATTCCTTATGTATCTTGCACATCAGATCTTTATTAAAGAAACTTACTAAGATTTTCCCCATTTCTTTCCTAATACAAACTGCATCATTTTTATTTTTGCACAATTTACCGAATTTATGTAATCAGTTTTTACGAATTTCTTTCTATCCATTGCTTGGTCAAGAACTCTTCCTCTGTCTTTAGTTGTAAAGGTTATCTTCTCTAGTTTGTGTATGATATGTCCTGTTAGAGCTTTTTGTAGTTATCTTGTGAGACATTGTTATAAGCCTGATTTCTGTCAGATTGTTTTCCAGTTTTCCTTGCAGTTTTTGTTGACTTACTAAGTCTTTACTTGGTAGTTGGTATCTTTGGATTTTTTTGAATAGTATGCTACTCTATTCTGTTGCTTCTTGGTTTTGAGTACCTCCCTAATTAGAGGCAACTGATAGTGCAATGGATAGAGCTCTGGGCCTGGAGTCAGGAATACCTGGGTTCAGATTTTACCTCAGACATTTCCTAAGTGTTTGACCCTGGGCAAGTCACTTAACCTATATTTGCCTCAGTTTCCTCATCTGTAAAGTGGGGCTAATAATAACGCCTATCTCCCAGGATTGTTGTAAGGATTAAATGAGATAATATTTGTAAAAAGTGCTTATCACAGTGCCTGGAACATAGTAAACACTATAGAAATCATCTCTGCCCTTCCCCCTATTAGTTTTTTAATCAGTACCAAATAGTTTTACTGATTACTGCATTGTAAAATAGTTTGAAATTTTATACTGCTAGACCCCCTTTTGTTACTTTTTTCATTATTTCCCTTGAGATTCTTGACCTTTTGTTTTTCCAGATGATATGAGTTTGTGTAGTTCTGTAAAGCAACTCTTTGGTAGTTTAGTTGGTATTGCACTGAATGTATAGCTTTTGATTTAGCTTAAATTGTCATTTTCATTATCATAAGTATGGCCTGACTATGAGGAATGAATCTTTTTCCAGTCATATGTCTGACTTGATTTCTGTAAAGAGTCGTTTTGTTAATGTGTTTTTTAGTGTGTATTAAGTAATTCCTTTATGTGGCTTAGTAGGTAAGACTCCCAGACATTCTATACATTCTGTTGTTATTTTCAGTTGAATTTTTTTTCCTCTCTCTTCCTGATGTGTTTTGCTGGTAATATACAGAAAAACTGATAATTTGTTTGGGTTTATTTTCTATCCTACTAGTTTGCTGAATTTAAAAATTTATATTAGTTTACTTAATTTTTTTATTTGAACCTCTTGGGTTCTCTAACCCATTATAACATCTGATCATTTTGGCTCTACTTTCCTTGGTCCTTTAATTTTCTTGTCTTACTGCTATAGATGTCATATTTATAACTATCAAACAGTAGTAGTGTCATTGGATATTACCCCTGATCTCATTGGAAAGACCTCTAGTTACAGATGCCAGCTCTAGGAATTAATTGTATTTTTCTGTGCCTTTTACTTTTTTTAAACATAAAAGGGTATTTTATTATATAAGAGGGCTTTTCAGCATATATTGATCTAACTATGTAATCTTTATTGTTTTGGTTTTAGTATTATACTTTTTATACTTTTACTAATATTGAAGCAATTCTGTACTCTGTAAATTCAGACTTCATAATGTGTAAGGTTTTTGCTAGTATTTTAGTCAGTATTTTTGCATTAATATTTATTCTGTAGTCTTCTTTTCATTATCTACCTGTGGTTTAGGTATCTAGAGTTATATTTGTGCCAGATTTTATTATCCCATCTTTCCATACTTTTGCAAATAATCTTTGTAGTATTAGAATCAGTTGTTTGATATGATTCATTTGCAAATCCTTCTGGTTCTGGGATTTTTTGGAGGGAGGGTTCCAGTATGACTCATTGATTTTTTTTTTCTTCTGAGATCTGTTAATGTTAAATTAGCAGTTTCTTATTCTGTTAATTTGGGTACTTGACTTTTTTGTAAATATTCATCCATTTCATTCAGTTATCAGTTTTATTGTCATATAACTGGCCAAAATAATTTTTAATAATTTACATTTTTCCCCTTCATCTGCTGTGAATTCTCTTTTTTAATTTTTGATTTGGAAGTTTGGTTTCTTTCACTTTCTTACAAATCAAATTAAGTATCACTTTGTCTGCTTTACTAATTTTTTTTTAAAAGAAATAGCTTCTAATTTATTAATTGACTTTATGTTTTGAGTATTTTTCTAGCATACAGTTTATTGAATATGATTTCCTGCACATTCTGCTATGCTCTGTGTTGTGGATGAGTTCCTCCCATTCATATTCCTGATTATGATTATTATGTATTTCCTTTCATTATAACCTCTTAAATGGTTTTATCTTTTTTTCTTTACACATAAGGTGAAAAAAAGATATATGATCAGAATTAGCAATCTGTAATTGTTCACTGGTTTTTGTCTGTACTTTCTTTCACTGTTTGTAATATTACCTGAAAATCCACCATTCAAAAGTTGAAGTTTGTTTTGACTGTCACTGTCTCTTTTGTGTAACCTACCTTTTAAACTTCCCCTTTTCATATCCCTGCCTATTTCTATGCTTAATTTAATGCATTTCTACACTAAGTGATGTGTGCATTTTCATTCTTCCCTTTTTCTGTTCAGATAAAAAAGTTCATGAGATGCCTACTTTTCCCACCCCTTCCATATCTGTATACTTTTTTTGCACACCTCATTTATGAGAAATAAATGCCTCTTCCTTCTTAATTTCTTTTCTGATGTATTCCTTTTTATCCTCTTAAAACCAGCCGTATAGGACAAACTACTTGTAGGAGAGCCAGAAAAATTGTTTTGTTTGTGCTTTGCTGATGTTGGGTTGCTGGGCCAGCCTTTCATCCTACTTTTTTTGTCCACTCCTCCGTTGCACTTCCTTCCTGTTTTTTTTCTAGGAATAGCCCAACTTAGCGTTCTATTTTTATACCCCTCCCAAATCTTTGTGTACCCTGCCGTCCAGGGGCGCTAGTCTTCTCACCCTGTGCCCCATCTTCCAACGCCAGGCATTTTTTTTGGTTGTCTCCCAGTCTCTGCCTCTTCCTCTCCCGCTGCGGACTTCCTTGGCTTCCTTCGGTTGTCAGCTGAAGCGCCATCTTCTCCCAGACACCTTTCTTGGTTTCCCGTGATGAAAGGGCTTTCCCTTTCTTTGGTATTTCAGAGCTGTCCTGTCTATATCTCGATTGGGCTTAGTTGTGTGTGTGCTGCTCAGTTTGCCTTTCTTTGTACCTCTGTGCCTGGCACACAGCGGGCACTTAGCAAAGGCTTGTTGGCGTACTGAGGGGCTTGTGGGCAGACTGGAGAGTGTTCAGTTTGTCTGTCTGTGCGTTTGCCTTGCCCAGCCTGCCGATGAGGTCAAACACACTTTAAGTTCTAGAGTTGTACTCTTGTAATTCTTTGTTAATAAAGTTGGGTTTTGATTAGATATTACGATCCTTAAGTGCTGATTGCATTTTCAGTTTAGGCCTGTTCTCTGGTAATCTCCAGGTACCTTCCAGCTGTGACCTAGAATGTTCTGTCTTATTCGTGTGTATGTACTAGGTATAGCAATTGCATTTCATGGCCAAATTTTAGTCAGAAAGGAGGGAAGCTGACTCAAAGAGTAGGTAACTGACTCAGAGAGATGTAAATGATCTTATTATATTTGATGTACAACCACACCTAGAAACCTTAACAAAACAGTGCTTGTGTTTAATATGCTTCACTTGTCAAGTCCTGTTAAGATTTTACCTTGCCGCACAAGTATATGTTTTGTTAGTAAAGTTAGTTCAGTTCAATGTAACCAACATTTTTCAGGTACCTTTGGACCGTGAAGCACTTTTCTACGGGTGGCAGTACAAAGATGAAAAAAAGTCACTGTTCTCAAAGAGCTTAAAATATATCCGGTATGGATGTTACATACATTCTGCAGTACAGTTATTGTGTGTGGTCTTCCCCCATTAGATTATAAACTCCTTGAGGGCAGAGACTGTTTCTCTTTCTTTCTTTCTTTCTTCTTTCTTCTTTCTTTCTTTCTTTCTTTCTTTCTTTCTTTCTTTCTTTTTCTTTCTTTCTTTCTTTTGTTGTATTTGTATCATGTGCTTAGCACAGTTCCTGACACATAGCCAGCTTCTTAATAAATGTTTGTTGACTTTTGATTAATTATTTAGGAAAAAATCCAAAAGAGTGTCTTGAGAGATTGAAGGAGTAGAGGGATGTCTATCTGGGAAGATAAGTGAAGACATCATGCAGGGATAGCACCTGAGCAGGATGTTGAAGAAGGAAAAGGATTTCAAGTGGTGGGATTTGGCTTGAATTTGTTGTTGTGAACAGATACTTAGACATTTAAAAACTTTAATTAGATATGTGATTAACTTCTCACAGAAGTATACATTCCATTAGAATGTAAGCTCCTTTTGAGGAGGGATTGTTTCACTCTTTGTACTTGTGATTAGCACAGTGCCTGGCACATACTGTGGGGCACACAGACTCACTGACCTAGAGCTGGAAACCATCTACAGATGAGTAAGTGGAGATCAAGGGGAATTAAGTGACTGGTAATAAGCATTAGAAACAAGACCTCGGTTTTGCAGACCACTGTACTGTCATGCTTTTCTCCTGTGAGTAGCCCACATGGAAAATGAAGCATGTTTGGGTTCTAACAAAGTATAGGACAGCTGTTATTTTTCCTTTTTTTTTTTTTGTTTAGGTTCCTATTTCCAGCTCCATGGTCCTACAACAGTTTAGTATAGGGCTGTAGCTTGGGCCTGTAACTTAAGTGGTAGAGAGAACTCACAGGTGAGGAAACTTCACTACGCAGGTCAGCACCTTCTCTGCAACTGACAGTCTTAAAAGAGGTGCCTGGAGCGCTGAGAGGTCAAGTGATTTGCCCTGGGTCACACAGTCAAGATGTGTCACAGGTGAAACTTGAACCCTAGGACTTCCTTGAACCCTAGATCTTCCTGGGTTCAAAGCAAACTCTCTATTTCATCTTGCTTCCTGTTACATCAGATTAGATTTTTGTGTGATTTTTTGCATTTTACAATAAAATTTTTTAAAATGGAACTTTGGAGGATAGAAGGGTGTGACGTGCTATGGTCCATGGAGTCAGGAAGAGTCAGACATGACTGAATGACTGAATAACAAAACAAATTGGAACAAACTATATTACAGTTTAAGCTTCATGTAAAATTCTCATTAAGCTAATTCAGGTCCCTCAGCTGATGGGTGCAGATGGTGCCCCCATCCCCATCTCCTACCCCTTTGTGCTCTAGGCACTGAAGCCACTGGAGCCGCAGCCTTGGAAGGTTTGGGGCCACAGCATATCTGCCCAAGGGTCCACTTACATCAAGTGAGAATTGAGGGCTAGAATTAAGGGAGATGGGGAAAGCCTTCTTGTAGAAGGTGGGATTTGAGCTGGCATTGAAAGAAGCCAGGAAAGCTAAGAGTTGGACATGAGGAGGAAGAGCATTCCAGTCATGGGGGACAGCCAGTGAAAATGACCAGAGTCTGGCAATGGAGCATTTTGTTCAGAGAACAAAAGAACAATCTGGGTCAGTGTGCGGTGTGAGAAAACTGGAACAGTTGGCAGAGGGAGGCAGGTTATAAAAGTTTATGAATACCAGATAGTAGTTTATATTAGATATATGTAGATCCTAACAGTATTTTTACTTGGTAACCTAGGTGGTTATAGGTCTGTATTAAGGTTAATAGGTTCTACTCACTGTTAGTTTTTTCTGTATATTGTGAAAACAGACTGTACCCTATTTACTTTGCAAATAAGTCGGGGCCCTTGGTGACAGGGAAGAATATGAATAGAACAGCAGGGATCCATGACCAAATACTGGAAAAAACAACTATTGATGGTAGAGGATGATGATCATTTTTGTATTTGAAGGCCAGCACACAGGGAAAAACAACAACCTTATATTTAGTTGTGTTTTGTGGCTTAGTAATCATTTCTTGGAGAAGTATATGAAAACTTCTAGAACATGTAAATTGTGTGTAAATTTTTTCTTTGTCTGCAAAAGCAGAGTAAAATAAAGGGTGAAACTAAGGCAATAACAATATGAATAATATTTTGGTAAATTTTCTAGAGGATAAATGATAGTTTGGGAGAAAAAGATTTTTGTTTGTATTAATAAAAAATTTTTTAATTGCAATGAACTAGAAAAACAACTTAAATGTCTTAAAGTTGGTGAATGGCAGAATAAAGTAATGTGTAACAATGTGACGAAAAATGACATCATTAAAAGTGACATATCAGGAATATAAAGAAATTTTGAGAATATGTATCATGGCCTTATGAAACAAAGAAACCAGAACCCAAAGAATGAAATATGTGCTCACTTTGAGGTTGTGAGTGAGAGGGGATGTGATGGGAGTAGTAACTAATAAGCTATTAGGGATATATAGTTAGAAATTAACTTTTTATGCAATGTCAGCTTATTTAATTTTGTATTAAAGTTAACATTGTTTTCAAAGTTAAAGAAGAGAATAATAGCTTTCCATAATTCTCTGGGAACTCAGGACTTATTTCCTAGTTTTTATAGAAACTTTGTATATATAAATAGGTATTACCTAATTACTGGTTTCAAAGGGTTGAAAATGATATGCACAAGAATTGTATCATTTCACCGTTTTACTTTCTTTCCTTAAAGTACCTGGGATTGGTTTACCTCTCTCATTTCTATTGTAGTTCTTGTTCCATGCTGCTGAGTCTACAATCAGAATTTGGCAGTTGTGTCGAGGTGTTGTTTGTTCTGTCTAACCAGTTGTACCGGTTTTTAGAAAGTCTTTTCCCTGCTGTGGTCTGAAAAGCAAGCCTCTCTTCTTGTTGTATAGCTGTAGTTTCATATATATGTATGAAAATATACTTGTTATTCATTGGAGATTATATAAAGAAACAGTGTGGGTCTTTGAATACAATATAGTTTTTAGTATAGTAGTATGCAATTGTTCTGTTGCCCTTGCTACCTTTGCCCCTAGAAATGTCCTTTTATATTTAATTTTCTGTGTGTATATTGTTTCCTCTCTTTCCCCTCCCCAACCCCAAAGTGAATGGAACCTTCTTGAAGTCAGTGCTTTCCACTATCGAGCACACATGATCGATGGTTAATAGCAGTAATATAAATTAGTAATTTGGAATGAAATTTCTTTATCTCTTGCTGGGTTTTGTTGGTAATATTCCAAGTGCCTAATGATTTTTTGTTGGTTTGTTTTATATCCTGCTTCTTGACTATAGTTATTGTTTCTACCAATTTTTGGTTGAATCTTAAGAGTTTTCTAAGTAAACCATCTTCTCATCTGCCAAAAAAACCAATACTTTTGTTTCTTCTTGGACTATGTTGGCATATAGTTGCGCAAAATGATTTCTAATAAATCCCTTTGTTTTTCTTTTGTTGTAAGTTCTTTTTCATTTTTTTCCTTATTGGCAACTTGGCTTTCTGTTTTTTATCATTAGTTTAGCTAACACTTTGCTTGTTTGGTTAGTTTTCTAAAATGCCGGCTCTTAATTTTATTATCGCAGTAGGTTGTTTTTTTTTTTAATTTCAAACTTTCAATTTCTGTGGCTGTTTAAATTTTGATTATTTTTCTTTTAGTTGTATGACCAATTCATTGGTCTTTCTTCTCCTTCTCCTCCTCAGATGATCATGTGGATCATTTGGATGTTTTGGTTTTTAATATAATTATGTTGATTGTTTTCCCAATGTGGGAATATCCTTGCATCTCTAGATAAATCTCACTTGATCGTAATGATTTCTTGGACAAATTGCTGTAGTCTGTTTGATAGGATTTGGTTTAAAATTTTTGAGTTATTGTTCATTAGTTATATTGGCCTATTTGCTTTCCATGTTTTTATCTTTCCTTAGTTTAGGCATTAGGACTATTATTTGTCTCATAAAAAGATTCTGGTAGGGTTCTTTCTCTATTTTTGAAAATCATTTATGAAGTATAGGTACTAACTGTTCTTTAAAAATTTTATAAATTCTCCTGTGGATTCACAGGACTAGGCATTGTGCTAAGTTCTGGGAATACAAATACCTAAAAAATAAAGACAGTTCCTGTCTTTATGGAGCTTATATTCTAATGGGAAAGACCACACATAGAAAAAAGCTGAAAAGAGTTGGGGGGTTGGGGAGAAGACACCTGTGCTATGGTAAGATGTAAAGCCAGAGGAGTACAGTTGGTCTGGGGGCCCTTTTTAACATGGAGGTTCTGGGAGGAACCCTCTGTCCTCCAGGAGAGTTCCAGGGCTGAAATGATCTTCCAGGATGAAGAAATTTCCGGGGTCCAGAAATTTCTTCCAGAAGAAATCCAGAGGAAGGCAGCCCAGTGGGAAATGAAGAAGGTATACTATACACCATTTCACCACACCAGGCCTCCTGTGTGTTTCCTTCCTTCTGAGAGAAGAAGAGAAATGCCATTCCACTGCCCATGAGACTCCTGCTTTTATGGTGAGGGGGGAACATCTATCCAACTTCAGTCTCTGCTCTTCATCTATGCCATGACCTCTTTTCCCCATTTTGACCCCTTGGTAAACCAGTTAATTTCTATACTCTCTTGTTCTCCTGAGTCCCTGGCCCCCTTTTTGCTGATTACACCATTGCAAGCCTTAAACTTGGATGACTTCCACCATCCTTCACTCCTACGTATGCACAATACAGAAAGTGAACTACTGCTGCCTTCAAATATGCCCATGTCTCCTCCATCCTCAGAAAATGCTCACTTGATCTGTCATTCTCACTGGTTATCATTCCATCTCTTTCATTCCTTTTGTGCCTCCATTTCTTTTCCTCTCACTTTCTTCTTAAATCTCTACCATGTGGCTTCCAACATCATCATTCCAGTGAAACTACCCTCTCTATTATTGATTCCTTATGTGCCATTTTAATGGCCTTTTCATAATTGTCATCTTTCTTGGCCTTTCTGCAGCCTTTGACTCTGTCAATCACCCTCTTTTCTTTGATAATCTCTTATCTCTAGATTTTTATGCCTCTACTCTTTCTTGGTTCTCTTACCTGAGAGTTCCTTCTCAGTCTCCTTTGGTGGACCTTCATTTAGGTATCCCACAGGGCCCTCTCCTTTCTACACTGTTTCACCTGAAGTTACTCTGGCATCGTCAACTCCAGTGAATTCAGTTGTCTCTTTGCTGGTGCTTCTCAGATCCACTTATCTAGCTTTAACCTGCCTGTGGACTTTCAGACTTGCTTCTGCAGCTGCCTATTAGACATCTCTAAGTAGCTGTCCCTAAATTCAACATGTCCCAAACTGATTATCTTTCCCCCCAAAACTTCCCCTCTTCCTAACCATTGTCTCAGTCACTTGGGCTCACAACCTAGTTGTCCTTCACTAATATCTTTCCTATGTGCCTCTACTTGTCTCTATCACTGCTCTCAATACCTCACTCCTGGACGATTGCAGTAGCCTGCTGATTGGTCTCCTTGCTTCTGGTCTCTCCCCACTCCAGTCCATCCTCCATTCAGCTGTCATACAGCTCTGACCCTGTCACCCCCCCTTTTCAAGAAACTCCAGTGGCTCCCTATCATTTCCAGGATCAAATATAAACATTATTTGTTTGGCATTCAAAAAGCCCTGCCTACCTTTCCAGTCTTTTTAGACATTAAACTTTCCCACATACTCTGCCATCCAGTAAGAACTTGCCTGCTTACTATTCTTTGCATAATATAATCCATCTCCAGATATTTAAATATAAGATCTTAATGTGTCCATTTGGGGGTGATTTTGAAAAAGCCTTTTGGTATAACAAAATGGCCCATTGCAGATTTTTAAACAATGGGAACCTTAATACATTTACTGAGTATTCACATCAAGCGAAGTATAAAATGAGGCACCATGATGTTTACCTGAGGTTTTTTGCTTATGTCTCTGAAGCTGTCCTGTACAAATGGCAGTGGAGAGTTTTCCCTCTTGCAGGTTAGGTTCACCAAATTCTCCTGTTCATGGACATTACTGAAGATGAATTTATCATGGAGCCTCAAAATTCTACAAAGCTACCTCAGTGAAATAGACAAGGTGAAAAATAAATTATGTGATGTGAGAATCTTTTGACAGAACTGGGCGTGTTTTTAGCCCAGAAAGAGAAGACTTTAGGGGACATGATAACTGTCTTGAATTAAAATTATCTAAAAATGGAAAAGTCTTCAGAGGGCAATGAGTTCTGTTTTCAGGCAGAGGCTGCATAATAACTTTTGTCACAGGCCATATTCTTGTCAAGATGATCTGAGGACCCTTCTAGCTCTAAGATTCTATGATTCAGTGAAACTTTCAAGTTTTCTTTTTTGCAGAGAGAGGGAGGTTTCATGATATTGTTTTCTAAACTGTAGATAGGAAGCAACTTAAGTTGATGGCTTTTATTTTTAGCACTGCTTTATCAGTTTTTGAGAGCTCTGTGCCTGGACTACTTGAAGAAATGTGAAAGTCCAGCATTTCAATTATTGCTTTCCTCTGTTATATTCACTTTTAGGTCATTTTCTACTTGTGCAGAAAAAAGGGAAATAGTGACAGTACAGAGTACTATTATTTTAGATGTTTCTGGGATTTGTATGAAGTTTGAGCAAAGGGCCATCAGGACTGACTCAGTATAGTTGGTGAGTTGTAAGAGCACAATTTCTTTTAATCAGTCTTTTTTCTGGTAGGTCTCAGGAAGTTCAAAAAAAATCTGATAATAATTAGCTACTCCAGAAATAGTGTATTTAGTTGAAACTGATTCTAAGAATATTACTTTACTGCTTTTAAATGTGACCAAAGCCAACATGGTTTACTTTATAGTATCACTTCTTTTTTCCTCCTTGCACCCCCCACTTCTCACATACACAATGGGAAAAAAAATTAAGCTAGAATACTCTTAGTGAATAAAAAGTGAATCCACCTGTTTTCCTTCCTGCCTTGGAAAAGCAGGTGAGTTGCTAGCAAAAGTATATCTAAGCAGTGGGCCTTGCTTATTTTTAGTAGAGAAAACAAAAGGGTCAAGTCTAAGCTGCTTCTGAGGATGGACTCTGCTTAGTAAGGGCTCATTTCTCTTTGAATAATACTAGTTCTTGTCTCTGTTTACATGCCTCCAGATTGGGAATGTAGATTTGTCATAACCTCCAGTTCACTTCCAATCCTTTGATGACACTTTAACAGTGAGTTGGGGTCCCCAAATCAGGTGGTGCTTAAGCTTAGAAGTGTGTATGTGTGTGGAATTAAATGAATTAACAGGAAATTCTAGGTGTGAATAATAAAAATGTTATAAATTGTTGATCATCATCTGGCACTATCTCTGTCTTTACTCCAGTCTCCGATGAAGAGGTGGCCTTTTCCCTTACTAAAGCCAGTACCTTGTATCTCTCATCATCTTCAGCTTGGACAATTGAAATAGCCTCCTAATTAGCCTCTCCCCATTCCAATCCATCCTCCCTATAGTAGCCAAGGGATTTTCTTTCTTTCTTTCTTTCTTTTTTAAGCTAGGCAGTAGGGTTAAGTGACTTGGCCACAGTCACACAGCTGGTGAGTGTTTTGTGTCTGAGGCTGGATTTGAACTCACATCCTCCTGACTCCAGGGCCGGTGCTCAAAATACCAGTCTGACCGAGTCACCTCTGCTTAATAAACCCCCGTGGCTCCCTACTACCTCCAGTATCATGTAAACTCTTTGTTTTGCCTTTAAAGCTCTAAACAAAATCGACTCATCCTACTTTACTTATTTTACTTTAGCTGTAAAAAGTGGCATAGCTAGGATTTGAATCCAGGTTTTCTTGACTATAAATCCATTATACTTTCCATTGTACCACAGTTCTTCACAACTTAACCCTATCCTGCCTTTCCAGTCTTTTTATATGTTTGGTTGCACATGCCCTTCTATTAAGTCCCCTAGTTCCTATACCATTTTGTAATTATTTTTAATTTAATTTTTAAATTAATTTTATTCTTACTTTTCAACATTCACTTCCATAAGCTTTTGAGTTTTAAATTTTCTCCACCTCCCTCCCCTCTTCCCTGCCCAAGATGGCTCTACATATACATACATTCTTATTAAACATATTTTCACATTAGTCGTGTTGTAAAGAAGAATTAGAATGAATGGAAGGAACTGTGAGAAAGAAGAAACAAAACAAAAAAAGAGAGAGAACAAATAATATGCTTCAATCTGCATTCAGACTCCATAGTTCTTTCTCTGGATGTGGATAGCATTTTCCATCATGAGTCTTTTGGAGTTGTCTTAGATCCTTGTATTGCCAAGAATAGCTAAGTCTGTCAGAGTAAGTCATTACACAATGTGGCTATTGCTGTGTACAATGTTCTCCTGGTTCTGCTCACTTCACTCAGCATCAATCCATACAAGTCCTTCCAGGTTTTTCTGAAGTCATGCCTGCTCATCATTTCTTATAGTACATTAATATTTCATTATGTTTGTATACCACAACTTGCTCAGCCATTCCCCAATTGATAGGCATCCCTCAATATCCAATTCTTGGCCACCACAAAAAGAGCTGCTTTAAATATTTTTGTCATGTGAGTCTTTTTCACATTTTTATGATCTCTTTGGAATACAGCCCTAGAAGTGCTATTGCTGGGTCAAAGGGTATGCACATTTTTATAGCCCTTTGGGCATAGTCATTTTGTAATTCTTCACACAAAACGCTTCATCCTTCTTTTCTCCTTACACCTGTGTTCTTGTCATCTTGATTTTGCTTTGGTTATCTCCCATGTCTGGAATGCATTCTATTCTCATAGCTGCCTTTTAGAATCCCCTTTTCCTTCAAAAATCTGTTCAGGAGCTGCCACCTTTTTCTGACCCTTCCAGCCACTAGTCTTAACCTCTCCTCCCTCCCAAATTCCCTTGTATATATTTTACATATGCTAATTTGCATATCTATTTTTTTCAGGCATAGTATTTAAGTGCCTGGAGAGAAGATACTTTTCTTTTTTTCCCTTTTATTTTTCAATTAACAGGGATTTTTTTCTCTTCCTCCTATTGGGGGAAAAAATCAAATATTCATACTAAAAGAAAACAAATTTCTGCATTATTCATGTTTAGAAATGTAACTTGGCATCTTGAATTCATCACTTTAGCCTGGAAGTGAGTAGCGTAGTTCATCATTGGTCTTCTGGAATCATAGTTGGTGCATTGATTAATGTTCTTAAGTCTTTAAAGTTTTCTTTATAATGTTGTTATTGTAAGAATTGTTTTCCTGTATCTGCTCACCTTGCTTTACATTTAGTTATGGGAGTCTTACCATAATCCTCTGAAACTGTCCCTTTCATCATTTCTTGCAGCATAGTAATACTACTTTACCTTCACATACCACAATTTGTTTAGCCATCCCCAATTTTGTGGGCATCCCCATAGATTCTAGTTCTTTGCTACCACAGAAGGAGTTGTTATGTATGTTTATGTATATATATGAGTCCTTTTCTTCCTTGATCTCTTTGGAATAGAAGCCTAGTAATGGTATTTGCTGGGTCACAAGAGACACAATATAGGCACAATATAGTCACTTTTGGCTCATGATTCCAAATTGCTTCCTGTAATGTCTGTACCGATTCATAGCTCCACCTACACTTCACCACTATATGAATGTGAAAAGGGATTGTTTTACTTTGACTTTGTATCCCCAGAATTGAGTACTGTGCTTGGGACGCAAAGTAGGCACTGAATGCATCCTTGTTGGTTAGTTGATTGACCAACTCCCCTATCTCTCTATCTTTTTTAATTCTGGACCTGTGATTTCACTGTGGGTTGAGATCTCCCTCCACCAGTACAGATGGTAATTCTTCCACAACTTGCAGTTTTAGAGAGTTACGCAGGGACACTCTGATGTTAATAAGAACAGTTTTTCCCTGTGTTACGTCTGTAACTGAGTGGGTAAGAATTTCACAGATTAATGATGTTTGTGAAGGACCGATTTCTTCCTGACTTTTTGTTTATGCCCCGAAGACTCACTTTAAATATTACCTTCCCCATGAAAGCTTTCGCTGATTTCCACCTCCTCAAACCCCCACATAATCATGACACTTTGTTTATACCTTTCTTATTACTGATTATGTTCTGATTACTGATCATTTGTTTCATAATGATCTCTTTTGGGGAAGAGATTTATTTTGCTTAGTATTTCCCAAGTTTTGAGAAGGGGTGAGGGCAAGTAATGAATTCCACGTGGAAGAGTATTAGAGATAATGGGATGCAGTGGAAAAAAACCTATTTATATTTGGTATTGGGAAACTTGGGTTAAGTTATGGGTTCTGATTCTTATTAGCAACGTGGCTGTGGATAGACAATTTAATCTCAAACTATTTCCTTATCTGTAAAAAAGGGAATATACTGTCTTATTGAGTTGTTTGGTTTTTTTTAGGCAGTTGGGGTTAAGTGACCTGCCCAGGGTCACACAGCTAGTAAGTGTCAAGTGTTTGGTCTGAGTCTGGATTTGAATTCAGATTCTCCTGACTTCAGGGGCTGGTGCTCTATCCACTGTGCCACCTAGCAGACCCTGTCTCATTAAGCTTTAAGGGAAGTGCTTTATAAATTTTAAAGTGTTATGTAAATAGGAGTTGTGTTCATTAGGGTGAGTACTGACTAAATAAAGGAAAAAGATTCCAGATATTGATTTCCTTTTCTGACTTTTACCTCTTGCTCTCCAAAGTTTTCTATTAACAACCACAGTTTCCAGAATTTCAGGGTTTCTCCAGTTATCTCACAGCTAGGAAACCAGATGTGAAAATCTCAAAGGAGAAATTAATTTTGATATATCTAAGTTTGAAAAATGTCATACAGCACTTTGAGGGAAAAGTCAAATGAAATTATATGATGTTACAATTAAACAAAAGTTTTGCTTCAAGTGATATGTAAGTTAATGGTCATTTAATCCTTTTCTTAAATGGCAGAATTAGAGAAACGGCAGAAATTTTCATCATGAGAATGTAGTTATATTTGTTCTATGATTTTCTAGTAACTGAGTCCTTCTCTGTCCTCCCCAGTGACTGAGTCTTGGCCTATTTCAAAAATAGCTAGAACAGGAAGGAGGATGTATGCACAGGAACCGAAACTACATATCCTTGTGTTTCTAGGAGGACATTAAAGCATTAAAAATGTCACTTAATTCTGTGCTGAAATCAGTTAAATATATTTTTCTTAAATATTTATTGGGAGGGTAGGTTGAAAATACCATAGTTTTTTAATGTATGCTGGAACAACTTTTCACCACAAAGCATAATTTGGAGTTTTGTGGACCCCATCTATGGGAGAATTATTTACTAAGATATAAAAAATAATTCTAAGGCAGTCCTTCTGTATGATGTTCCGTAGACAGTGAACATTGTGATTTTGAGTCGGTAAATTGGGACGTGTGCGTGTGTATACATATACATACATATACATACATATACATACATACATACATACATACATACATACATACATACATACATCTCTCTCGCTCTCTCTCTCGCCTCCTTAAACAGCTGCCTCCTTCTGTAGAACAGTGCCCCTTCTTTGGTTTTACATATTCACTGCAAAGAAAGACCTTTCCAGTGATTTGGTTGTGCTGGCCAGAGGAAGAGAATCTCACCCTTTATAATGGAGATAGAGTATTAAGGATTGTTCAGCCTGGTGATTTGATGCCATAGGGTATTTATTTTTTACTAGATCATAGTTAAGTGATTTCAGTTGTAGTTTGTGAAAACATATAGCCCTTTATAAATAATTTTTAATTATTATCTTACAAGTCATTATAGCAAGTCGACTTTAAACTGTTAAAACTTCATCCATTTTTAATATCCAGTATTTTCCTTGGTGTGATAATGATCATGTGAAAGATAAAGAGCTACTATCCTTGGGATTTTTCTGTCATTTTATTTTATATTTGTTTTTACACTTTGAAATTTAAAAAAAAGTTTTAAAAGTGTTTAATCCTTTAGAAACACAGTGATTTGAAAACAGATTAGCTAATGAGAGTTTATGTTTAGAATTTCTTCTGGGTAGTCTGACACTTGTTACAAGTGGTTAATTCAGAAATTCTTTTCAGTTAAGTTGAATATAGGAAATCCTTACAACTCTAAAGAAGTCATTAGTTTTTTCTGCCTCCTATTGATAAAGGCAAGATCCTTAATCAAACTGCTAGGCATCTTCAGGGAAGTATCAGAAATCATTAATCTTTACTGTCAGCACAGATTTTCTTCAATGCTGATTAAAAAGGAAGATTTCCTGTTTCTATTTGTAGATAATAATTTAGATCTTGAACTCTTTGAAAACAGATTGTTTACAATTGTTTATAAATGTTAGGTAAGGACTAGGTCATCAGAATTTCCTACGTCACCACCTTGGGGATATCCTTTTCAAAAATAGTTTTTAAATTACAGAGAAGAAGGTCAAGGACATCTGTTTTGTTCTCTCTCTCTCTCTCTCTCTCTCTCTCTCTCTCTCTCTCTCTCTCTCTCTCTCTCTCTCTCTCGGCTAGGTAGTGGGGTTATGTGACTTGCCCAGGATCATGCAGCTAGTAAATGTCAAATGTCTGAGGTGGATTTTGAACTCGGGTCCTCCTGACTCCAGGGACAGTACTCTATCCCCTGTGGCACCTAGCTGCCCCCCAGGACATCTCCTTTAAAAATATTTCTTGAGTATGTACAGTCAGTCACTTAGGTAGACAGCACACATTTACTAAGCACTTATGGGCCTACTTTGTACCAGGCAATGAATGTTCTAAGCACGATGCATACAAAGAAAGTAAAAAACCAGTCTCTGCCCAAAACAAATTTACATTGTAATGCTTATATCCAGAGGATATGAAAGTTATCTGAAAGAGGAGGGCATTAGCAGCTGAGGGGACTGGGAAAGGTCTCCTATAGAAAGAGGTATTTGAGCTCAGTCTTGAAGAAAGCCAGAGAAGCCAGGGGGCAGAGGGAAGGGGGTAGAACATTCCAAACCTGAGAGACAGCTTTACAAATATAGGAGATGGATTGTGGTGTTTAGGAACCGCCAGTAGGCCCACGTGTGGAGGAGAGGCTGGAAAAATGGGAGGGGGCAGGTTATGAAGAGCTTTGAATGTCAGAGGACATTATAAAGATCCTAAGGGTAATAGCAAGCTACTGGAACTCTTTGAAGAAGCTGGCAGGGTAGAAATTACCTTGACAATTGAATGCAAGATAAATTAGTGTGAAGAGAGATTTGAGACAGAGAGACCAATTAGAGTATTTGTAGTAATCCAAGGGAACAGTGAAAAATTTTATAAAAGTTTTCCATTTTGTTTAAATATTAAATTTTAACATTTTAGTAATGTTTTTCCTTTTGGAGTATTGCCACTCTTTGAAATTAGGCAAGATTGAACTTTTCCACTCTTCAGTATTTTCTCATCCTTCTATATACACTTTTTATTTAATGTTATTTTATTTTCTCTTAATTACATGTGAATAAAAAAAATTTAACATTCATGTTAAAAAATTTTGAGTTTCAAATTCTTTCCCTTCCATCTCCCCTCGTTTGATACAGATTATACATGTGCAGTCACGCATTTCCACATTAGTCTCATTGCAAAAGAAACCCTCCCCCCTCCGAAAAAACAAACCAAAAATAATTAAAGAAAGTAAAAAAAAAATAAGCTTCAATCTTCATTCAGATTCCATCAGTTCTTTCTGTGGAGGTGGATATCATTTCTCATAAGTCCTTCAGAATTGTTTTGGAACGGTGCATTGCTGCGAATAGCTAAGTCATTCCGTTAGTCATTGTAGAGTATTGCTGTTAGCGTGTATAATGTTCTCTTGGTTCTGCTCATTTCACTTTGCGTCAGTTTTGTAAGTCTAAGTTTTTCTGAGAGCATCCTGCTTATTGTTATGTATAGTACAATAGTATTCCATCATAATCATGTACAATAATTTCTTTGGCCGTTCCCCAGTTGATGAGCATGCCCTCAATTTCCAATTCTTTGCCACCACAAAAAGAGTTATAAATATTTTTGTACATATAGTTCTTTTACTTTAATCTTGTTGGGATACATTAGTGATATTATTGGGTCAACGAGTATGCATGATTTATAGCCCTCATAGTTCCAAATTACTCTCCAGAATGGTTAGATCAGTTCACAACTACACCAACAGTGCATTAGTGTCCCTATTTTTCCACATCCCTTCCAGCATTTGTCATTTTCCTTTTTTGTCTTGTTAGCTAATCTGATAAGGTGTGAGGTTGTTTTAATTTTCATTTCTCTAATCAATAGTGATTTAGAGCATTTTTCACATGACTATAAATGGCTTTGATTTCTTTTTCTGAAAACTATCTGTTCATAGCCTTTGACCATTTGTCAGTTGGTAAATGACTTATATTCTTATAAATTTGACTCAGTTCTCTTTATAGTTGAGAAATGAAGCCTTTATCAGAGAAATTTGCTATAATTTCCCCCCCTAGTTTCCTGTTTCCCCTTTAATCTTGGCTGCATTGGCTTTGTGCAAAAACCTTTTAATTTGATGTAATCAGAATTATACATTTTGTATCCTGTAATGCTCTCTGTCTCTTGTTTGGTCATATATTATTTTGTTATTCATAAATCTGACATAAAATATTACATGCTTCCCTAATTTGCTTATGGAATCAATCTTTATGTCTAAATCACATAACCATTTTGACCTTATCTTGGTACATGGTGTGAGTATATACATCTTAAAAAACATCTGGTCCTAAAGATCCTTTCTCACTATATTACTTATTTATTTTTTCCTTAACTGAGGTGGCCATCACATAGTAGACAAGTAGTGTTTTTTTTTTTTCACTTTGATCATAAAATTGGAGATATGTTCCTATGGAGAGAATCTGAGTAAGATAGGGACAGTTGTGGTCAAGTCTTCAGCTTGTGGGGCCTGGCACTGGCGTACTGGTGATGACATGTTCCTCCACTGTGTCTTCAGAATTTTTAGGTAACTTGGAACATTTAATTTGATTTTGTAGCTCTTCCTTTTGCTGTGAGCTATCCCTTCCCTTCATCAGATAGTAGGAATTGGAGCACTACTTGATTAGTTTTATAAGTTTAAAATTTTATAAAATTAATGTTTTAGATCTGAGCATCTTTACAAGTCAGAAAATATGCCCAGTGGATGTCAGCAGCTTGACTAGGTCAGTCTGTTAAGACCAAGAATGCAGTTGACATACTTAGCCCCAGCTTTCTCCTTGATACCCTTATGCCCAGTAGGCCTTAACTGGAGAAGACCAAGGTATTTTAAAGTGTAAGTATCACTTGGTTCACTTTGGCTTCTGGATTCAAGCACATGCTCTTTGATATCAGCTACTCAGTTAAGACTTTTATCTTGACATCATTCATGTACATGAAATGATAAATATGATGAGATATACTGCTCTCTCTTTGAGTTGAAAACCATGTTTGGTTCTATTCAGGAGGGATGATAATGAATTTTGGCTTAGGCATAAGCACAATAGACTTAAACTGCCTCCATAGTAGATGCCAAATTTTTATATCAATTATACCTGGTGTTATTTTTTTGGTGATATATTTTGAATACAATTTAGAACAGTTTTCTCTGTGAACATCTCAAATAACTTTGCATTCTCACTATATTTGTTCTATTTCTGTTTACCGTATATATGGCTTAAATTATGGTATAGAATTAAGTAAAAAGGCTTTGTGATATTGAATATAGGTTGTATAAATCAATAATGTCAAACTCAAATAGAAATGGATCCCTATGGGATTCATATTGACTTAGAATATTACAGATTAGCATTATCTTCCTTGTAGTATATTTTTATTTATTTTGTCAAACCTTTCCTAATTACATTTAAACTTGGTTCAGACCTGGAAAGTTTAGCTAAATTTGACACCTTGGGTGTAAATGTTATAGTGCTTTCAGACGGTTGTTCCAACAATCTGCATTAATAATGAGTTGTGAAGTGTACTAGGGTGTTTCAAGGATCTTTTAATTCATCTTGGATTTTAGTGGTTTCCTAAGTTCCATACAGAGGTCAGACACTTTTTTTTTATTATGTTCAACACACCCAACAGTATGTATTTGTTTTCACCTTTTACTGTTGTTCTGTGAAGTGATATGCTTTGTTCCAAAAGTATTTTTGTAGGTTCTTTACTTGTTTGTCATGCTAAGAATGTCTATTAATTTTCATCACTTTTAGAGAGAAAGAGTTAAGCTTTCAATAGTTGCCTTAGATTGATGAGTTGTATGTTTTGTTAATATTCAGCTTTTGTTCATTTTGGCTTCAAGACTGGGTTGCTATCTTGTTTGGGGGGCTGGAAGTTCAGCAGTCATGGCCTAATCCCACCCACTGTCAGTCCACACAGAAGTTTTCACCTTCTTCATTTTTCTTATCTACCTCAGTTCACTTCTGTTTGGGTAGCCTTATCTCTTTCTCTCCCAAGACCTCACCATATTGGGACAGGACTAAGTATAGACAGTCAATCATCCTTCACCTTACTGAAGTTCAGAATTCTCAAACTCGAGGAATCACTTCGTGTCAGCCTCCCCAGGAGCTGGAACTATAAAGGGCCACCATGCCCATCTTGTTCAGGTTTTTATGTGGCTGTTTTCTAAATTAGTTATGGTCTATTTTTGCAATTCCAAAAGTGTACATTAAGACTGGTATTATATGAGTGCTAATTGTTACAAATATATTCTTCTTGCCTAACCTTTAAAATATAGTGTATTTTATGTAGTGGCTTGTACTATCTTTTGTGCTTTTCTGTATTATGTTGTATTATAGTTTTTCTCCCTTCATTTTAATATAAAAGTCCTTTGTTGTGACAGGGAGATGTTTACTATAGGTGGGACTTGACTGTTATGATTGTGCTTTTTCATTAATTTTGTGCTATAATGTTCTGAATGTAGGGCAGTCCTAGATAGCATAGTCTAAATTTTTCTTTAAAAGCCAGTTTGGTGATGTGCATTTAAAAAAAAAAATTTGTTGTATCTGAAAATAAAATCTCCTTAACTCATCCTACTTGTCTTTTCACTTCCCTAAATTCTTAGTGTATGTCATTTTTGCTGAAATAGAGTGTATTGGTGACATGGTCTGTTTCTCATTACCATTACTGGTGAGATCACCATTCCTGACTGACACACTCATTGTTGGCTGCTGGGAACATCCTTGGGCATGAAGAAGAATAGTTAGAGCCTCACCTAAGCCTAGAGGGAAAAAATCAAATAGGGAAGTACTGTAAACTCGTTAACCCTGTTGGTTGTCTTTGTACATTCAAAGCTTCATCATAATCTGATCTCTGAGGAGATAGAACGTATGAATAAAGCTTTCTTCCAGCAAATGACTTAGGGCTTCAAGGTATCATAGAATTTCAAGAATAAAGAAAGGCATTTCTTGTTCTTGTTCAGAACTATATACTTTAGCTGTCCTAGATAGTGAGTGTTGATTTTCATTGTGCCATCTCCTCAGAAGGAGATTGTCTGGTTTTGACCTAGTAGCGCATAGCAAATTTTAGTTAGGTACTTGTTTATTGAATCTAACCCCAAACTCTTAATTTACAAAGCTTAATCCCACTTTTTAAAATTTTGTCTTCAGAGGCAGTAAACAGATGAACATAAACCTCATAATAAACCTTTGAGTTTTTTGAAGACTACCTTTGTCCTTCAGTTTACATTTGAACCATCTCTTATCTTGGTTAATTTGTTCAAGTTCCCTTAATCTTTCCTCAGGATATTTTTTTAGCCTTTTACTAATTTCTTCCACTCTGTTAGATATTCTTCTCAGTTTTCTTTTGCTTGACATTTGAATGTGTCACAGAATTATTATGTTTAAGTGTGTAATTCAGTTGTATCTCTTATGATTTGTGATACATTCCATGATTTATTTTGGTAGACTGTAAGGGACATTTTTTGACTCTTACTAATTAAGTTACTGATGATCTCTTAATTGCCAGATCTGATGGCCTTTGCTTAATCCTCATCCATTGACATTGTCAGTCACCTCCTTCTCCTTGATACTCCCTCATCTCTAGATTTTTGCAACCCTACTTTCTCCTGGTTCTCCCTCAACTTATCTAAGCATTACTCCATCCCCTTTGCTGGATGTTTCTCCATATGATGCCGGCTAGCACTGGGGTTCCCCACAAGAGTCCTTCCTGGACCCCTCTTCTCTCCTATACATTGGTTCACTTGGTGATCTCTCATGGTTTCGGCTCTCCTTATGCAGATGACTCTCAGATCTATTGTCCAGCCCTTATCTTTTGCTGCTCTCAGCCCCACATCTCCAGCTCTCTATTAGATGTCTCAAACTGTTTACTTTGTAGACATCTTAAACTCACAGTATCCAAAACTGAGCTTATTATCTTTTTCCCCAAACCCTTCCTTTTTTATTCTTGTCTAGGTTCCACCATCCTTCTAGTCAACTAAGCTAGAAACCTAGATGTCATCCTTGACTTATTCTTTCCCTCTCTGCCTCATGTCCAGTAAGTTGTCAAGCCCCTTTGCTTCTACTGCTGTAAAATCTCTCTTCTATCCCTTTTTCTCTCTTCTGATACTGCAAACACTCAGGTATAGGTAGGCCCTCATCACCTCATGTCTAGACTATTCCAGTAGCCTGTTAGTTGATTTCCCTTTTTCACATTTCTCCGCATTCCAGTATATCTTCCACCTGTTAAATTGAACCTCCTAAAGTTGAGGTTTGATCATCTCTCTCTCAATCTCTCTCTCTCTCTCTCTCTCTCTCTCTCTCTCTCTCTCTCTTCTCTCTCACACACACACACACACACAGAATTGTGGTTTTAAGCCTTAACAACTTAAAACTGCAATACGACTTTTGGGATACCCTATATGAAGTCCTCTGTTTGGCTTTTAAAGATAGCCTAGCATTTTCCTACCTTTACAGTTTTCTTATGCTTTTCTCCTAGTCATGTCCTCTGGGATCCAGTGACACTGTTCTGCTTGCTGCTCCTCTCATACAACAGTCCCATCTCCCAACTCTGAGAATGGATCTCTTTCACTCCTGATCTCTGCCCCCAGCTTCCCTGGTTTCCTTCAAATCTCAGCTAAAGTGCCACCTCTAAGAAACGTTTCTCATTCCTAGTTAATCTTAGTACCTTTCTGCTTAGACTAACCCCACTTGATCCTGTATATAGCTTATTTGTCCATAGTTTGCATATTGTCTCCTCCATTAGACTGTGAACTCCTTGTCATTTGCCTTTCTTTGTAAACCCAGAACTTAGCCCAGTGCCAGGTACATAGTAGATGCTTAATAAATGCTAGTTAACAGACTGATTTTGCCCTTGTGTATCTGATAGGCAAGTCTGTCAAGGTCATGCTGGGACTAACTCTTGTTACTTGCTCAAATCTAGGGCTTTGGCCCAGGATTGTGCTATATCAGTATTTATTTATTACTGTGTGCTTAAAAGAGTTACTGGATGTAGAACTACTTTATAATGGAGTTGGGAGAATAGAGGAAAAAGAAAGGGACAGAATAACTGCTTTAAAACTGGGTGGATTTTGCTAGTAATGGGAGTAGATGCTGCTTTCTACATGTAGAAGTGGAACAGATATTGTATTTAATGAAACTTTAAGCAAAACTCCTGATTTTGGAATCAGAAAATCATTACGTTGCAGTTCTTGCTTTCAGATTTCTTTGTGAAGATCCATTAATGCTTTAAATTCTTGAAATATCTTTTAGGAGAAAAAAAGTCAGATAAAATGTTTAGAAGGGAAGGGAACATGAATTTATTAAGTGCCAGGAACTGTGCTAATCTCTTTTACAAATATTATCTCATTTGATCTACTCTGTGAGGTAAGTTGTTATTATCCCCATTTTACAGTTGAGGAAACTGAGGCAGACAAATGACCTGCCCAGTGTCATATAGCTAGTATCTGAGGCAGATTTTGGACTCAGGCATAGCACTATGTACTGTGTCACTTAGCTGTCCTAGTTAGAGGTTAGACTGCCAAGCATGCTTTAAGTGTTGAGTTTTTGGTGTTTAGGGGCCATTATTAGTCCAGATATTTCCAAGAAAATTCTTTAAAACCTCAATCCTGTTGTAAATTTAGGTAATAAAATTAGTCCAGCAAAGCATCCACCATTTCTAGGGAAATGTTTACCTGAAATGCTGCTTGATGGGACTGATGTCATGCAATAAAAACTACTTTCTTTGTTTTAGAAAGGAAAGATTTGCTCACAGCTTTATTAAGCAGCTGGCCAACTGGGGAATGCTGCTTTCTTTAAGAGGCAGTTTCCACCTGCTCCGGAAACAAAGTATCATCTTATACATTAGCAAAAAGGAGGATGGGTGGCAGGGATAGGGTAAAGCACATCAGGGTATCTTTTAAGTCCAAACTTTTCTACATGCTTCAATATAAGAGACATCCTGTCATAAAACAGACTGAGACAAGTGTATAAACTCAAAGGTTACGTAAGGGTTACTTAGATTAGAGTGACTTTAGCACCTGGACAAAATCTTCCTGGTTCAAGAAGTATACAGTTTGTGGGAAAAGGGGGAAGAGAGCTATATTCTGAGATACATGCTTCCTGACTCCAAGTAATAGGAAAGGGACAGTTTGTTTTTTGTTTTTGTTTTGGTGATGCAATTGGGGTTAAGTGACTTGCCTAGGGTCACACAGCTAGTAAGTGTCAAGTCCTGACTCCAGGGCCAGTGCTTTATCCACTGCATTACCTAGCTACCCCAAAGGGACAGTTTTTACGTATTTCTTTTACCTCTAGTCATATAACCTACATCCATGTACCAAATTTCAGTTAAATCTATTTTTAAATGGGTATTGTGATTTAGAGAGCTGACTCCAAAATCAAGTCCCTAGTTCAAGTCCTATCTCTGATACTTACTGACTTTTTGATCCTAAGTGCTGATATAAAAGTAGAAGTGAAGAATCTGCTCTCAAGCATCTTAGATTTTATTGAGTAGACAACATGGATGGATGGATGGATGGATGGATGGATGGATGGATGGATGGATGGATGGATGAAAGGAAGGGAGAGAGAGAGAAGGGAGAAAAGGAAAAGAAGATTGGGGGGGTGGATCTCATGTTTACCTCATGATTATCCTGGAGCTGAGTCTTGAAGGAGACTGGATTGTGAGAGGCAGCAGTGAGGAGGAGAACATTCCAGTCATAGTGGACAGCCAGTGCAGAAGCATGGAGGTGGGAAAAAGTTACGAGGTTAGTTTGACTGAATTATGGGTTGCATTTGGGGGGATAGATTGGGGCCAGGTTGTGAAGGATTCTAAATGACAAACTGAAGAATTTCTATTTAATCCTAGAGGTTATTGAGAAGGGAAGGGATGTGATCATACTCACTCTTTAGGCAAATCACTAATAATAGTTGAAATTTAAATAACATTTAAAATAAGTGTTTGAGTTTAAAAAGTGATGTGCATAAATTAGCTTATTTAATCCTTATAACAAACTTATTAGACAGAGTAGAAATATTATTATCCACTTTCAAACCCACCCCTCCTCCAGACTTCCTGTTTCTGTTGTGAAATAGAAAGTTGAAACCAGTCACCCAGGTTCCTAGCTTCACCGTCATCTTTGACTCGTCATTTTAGCTTATTCCCATATCCAGTCAGGTGCCAAGTCTTCTCAGTTCTGCCTCCACATTCTCTTTGGCATCTGTCCCCTTCTGTCTACTCACACAGTCCCTACCCTAATGCATTTCCTCATCACTCTTCACTTGGGCTATTGCACTAGCTTCCTAACTGATTTGCTTGTTTTTCTGGTCTCTCTACTCTCTCATTTGTCTTCCATGGAACTGCCAAAATCTTCTTAAAGCACAAGTCATATCACCCATTGCTTAACAACTTTCTGTGGCTCCCCTACTGTCTCTAGAATAAAATATGAACTCTTCAGCCTGGCATTTAAAGCTCTTCACAGTCTGGCTTTCCAGATTAACTTCATACCACTCCTTTTGTGCACTCTGCCTGCCAGACAAACTGACCCCCTTGCTGTTTCCAGAACTTAATATTCCAGTTCTGTGTCTTTGCCTGTGTGGAGGTGATTCCCCCATGTCAGGTTGTATTCCTTCTTTCAGCCATCTCATACTTACTGTGTGCCCAGACACTGTGCTGAGTACTTTACAAATACTTCATTTGATCTTCACAATAACCATGGGAGGAAGGTACTTTGTTATCCCAGTATTACAGTTGAGGAAACTGAGGCAGAAAGAGGCTAAGTACTTGTCCAAAGTCATAGATCTAGTAAGTGTCTGAGGATGGATTTGAACTCCTGTTGTCCTGACTCCAGGCCCAACATTCTGTCTGCTGCATAAGTGTTTAAAGTGTTCATGCCCTTTGACCCAGAAATTACACTGAGTGGCAGGCAAACACTACAAAGAAGTCATTGATAAAAAGAAAATTCTCACATACATCAAATATAGAGCATTGTACATATTGTCAGGTTTGTTTTTTTAATGTATTGATCAGTTTTGCTGATTTTTTTTTCTTTCCCTCTTTTTCTTTTTTCTTTCTCTTTTTTAATTTTTAGACAATTTAAGTTAAGTGACTTGTCCAGGGTCACACAGCTAGTGTCAAATGTTTAGTGTGAGTCTAGATTTGAACTCAGGTCCTTCTGACTTCAGGGCCAGTGCTCTATCCACTGTGCCACCTAGCTGCCCTCCCTCTTTTTCTTTTAAAAAATATTCTTTTTTATATGGGATGGTTCTATGGGAAAGGATATTTGGGGGAGGTAGGGAAATTTAAGTGATGTAAAAAATCACATATCAATAAGATTTTTTTAAAAAGGAATACATTAAGTTTTGATCATAGAATCAAAGATCAGAAAGGAACCTCAGAATTTTCAGCTTTTCCAACATTCCTGACAAGTAGTCATCTACCCTTTAACTTAAAGTCCTTTGCCTTTCAAAAAATCTGTTCCATTTTCAGATTGTTCTAATTGTTTAAAAAAAAGTGTTTCTTCCTATTGAGCAGAAATCTACCTCCAGTAGCTTCCACCTCTTGATCCCTCTGAAGCCCATATGACCTTCCTTCATATAACATGTTGGTCTGGGGGGGCCACACTTTGTTCCCAAATCTGATCTGTACAAATCATGAAAGGACTCTTTAATTGTATTCTTGGTACAATTAGAAAAGAAGCTGTAATTTTAATAAAGAGAAGAGATTATTTTACTTTGTTCTTTTGTTTTGGTTGAGGTTTTTTTTTCATCATTGACTTAAATGAAGGTGCAGGCAGCAGGTTAACCAATACACTGGATGACCTAATTGAGATACAGAAATATCTTGTCAGACCGTAATAATCAACTCCGTCTTTAAGATAAAATATAATAGTTCTGTACTAGCTTCAGAAAATCAGTTGTATAGGATGCAGGGTGGGGAGGTGGAGCCAAGCTGGTGGGATAAAGGCAGGGACTAACTTGAGTTCTCTCAAATTCCCCTCCAAATAACTTTAAAATAATTCTTCAAAATGAATTCTGGAGTGGCAAGGATGGAGTGAAACAATTTTCCAGCCCGAGACAACTTAGAAGGTCAGCAGGAAAAGTCTGTCTCACTGGGGTGAGAGGGGAGCACAGTCCAGCCGGGGCAGCCCCCAGAAAGCCAGCAGTAGGCTTTGGGAGCAACTGAACTGGCAGTGGTGGCTTCTGGAATTCTTAGCCCATAGATAGTAAAAGGGTCAGACAACTGGTCAGAAGAAGATTGCCAGTGATCCTTTGCTGGCACAGGTTTCGAGGCTCTGTTGTATTGCCTACATAGGGTTCCAGATTGTAATCCTAGGGCAAAGAAGATCACTAACACACTAGAGTTTATAGTCACAGGGGAGAAGGGGACCCTGGCCATTGATCAAGGAAGGAAAAGAGTGCTTTTGGTCATTCATAGAACAGAACACAGGCCAGGAGAGCAGTGACCACACCTTAAATCATGCCACCTTGGAAGAATCAAAAACTTATAGACTTCCAGAACTAGGTCTGAAAACAGCAGCACAAAAAAACCTGAAGCTTGGGACGGTGCCCTCTCCACCCTAGGAACAGAGCCTAAGTTTAACATACAGTTAAAAGTAAAAAAATAGGCTGGAAAAATGAGCAAACAACAAAAAAAGAACCTGGCCATAGAAAGTTATTACAGTGTCAGAGAAGATCAAAACACACTCAAGTCCAACAGCTTATATCCAAAGCCTCAAAGAAAAATGTGAATTGGGGCAGGCAGAGCAAAATGGGAGAGAGAATCCTGGAGGTTGCCTGAGTTCTCCCCAGTTTCTCTCAGAAACAATGTTAAATCAAGCCTCTAAACGGATTCTGGAGCGACAGAACCTACAAAAAGACAGAAGGAAACGATTTTCCAGCTTAAGATAATTTAGGACAACTTCAGGAAAGATCTGTCTTACTTGGGTAAAAGGGGAGCACAGCCCAGGAGGCTATTAGCCTCAGCAGACCAGTGGCACAGCAGGTCAGTTGTGACGCCTCTAGCCCCAGATGCAGAAAGGCAGAAATGTTAAATGCATCCTTTTCAGATCATGATGCAATAAAAATTACATGTAATAAAGGGCCATGGAAAGATAGACTAAAAATTAATTGGAAACCAAATAATCTAACTCTAAAGAATGAGTGGGTCAAACAGCAACTCATAGAAACAATCAATTTCATCAGAGAGAATGACTATAATGAGACCACATAACCAAAACTTATGGGATGTAACCAAAGCAGTTCCTAGGGGGAATTTTATATCTCTAAATGCTTACATGAATAAAATAGAGAAAGAGGAGATAAATGAATTGGGCATGTAACTAAAAAAGCTAGAAAAAGAACAAATTAAAAATCCCCAATTAAATACCAAATTAGAAATTCTGAAAATCAGAGGAGAGATTAAGAATATACTGCAAGCAGCCAAAAAAAAAACAGTTCAAATATCATGGAGCCACAGTCACATAAGTTTTATCAGCTTCCACATTAAAGGATTGAAGGGCTTTGAAGATGATATTCTGGAAAGTAAAGGATCTGGCATTACAACCAAGAATCACTTACCTAGGAAAACTGAGGATAATCCTTAAGAGGAAAAAAAAATGAGATACTTAATGTAATAGAGGACTTCCAAGCATTCCTGATGAAAAGACCAGAGCTGAATAGAAAATTTGACTTTCAAATAAAAGACTCTGGAGAAGCATAAAAAAGTAAACAAGAAAGAGAAATCATAAAGGATTCAGTAACATTAAATTGTTTAAATTCTTGTAAAGGAAGGTGATACTTGTAACTCCTAAAAACGTTATCATCAGGGCAGTTAAACGTTGACAGAGGGCACGGGTGTGAATTAACTATGATGGGATGATATTCAAAAATATAAACTAAGGGTTGAGAAAGAGGGATGACTATGATGGGATGATATCTAAAAAACAAAATTAAGGAATGAGAAAGAGGGAGGAGACACTGGGAGGAAGGATAAAGGGAAGAGATAGAATGGGGTAAATTAGCTCCTGTTAAAGAGGCCCGAAAGAGCATTTGCAATGGAGGGGAAGATTGGGGTGGGTTAGTGGAAATGTGTGACTCTTACTCTTGTTGGAATTGCCTCAAAGAGGGAATAACATGCATATTGAGTTGGATATAGAAATAAATCTGTCTTATCCTACAGGGAAGTGTGAAGGGAAGTGGAGCAGGGGATTGATAGGGCAGATTGGGGGAGATGGTGGTCAGAAGCAAAATATTTTGAAGAGGGACAGGGTTAAAGGAGAGGGAAAGAGAAGAATAAATGGAGAAAATAGGATGGAAGGAAATATACAGTTAGTAATCGTAACTGTGAAAAAAATTTTACTGCAGGTTTCTCTGATAAAGGCCTCATTTCTCAAGCATATAGAGAACTGAGTCAAACTTACAAGAATACAAGTTATTCGCCAGTTGATAAATGGTCAGAAGGAGTTGAACCTGTAGTTTTTAGATGAAGAAATCAAAGCTATTTATAGTCATGTGAAAACATTCTCTAAATCACTGTTGATTAGAGAAATGCAGATTAAAACAACTCTGAGGTAGCACTTCACACCTATCAGATTGACTAAAAAGGCAGAAAAGGAAAATGACAAATGTTTGAGGAGATGTGGGGAAAGCACTCTGTGGAATTGTGAACTAATCCAGCCATTCTGGAGAGCAATTTTGAACTGTGGCCAAAGGAATGTAAAATCTTCCATACCCTTTGACTGAGGAATAACACAACTAGGTCTGTACGTCAGAGAGAGAGAGAGATATTTATAGCAGCTCTTTTGTGACAAAGAGTTGAAAATTGAAAGGATGCCCATCACTTGAGTGGCAGAACAAATTGTGGTATATGATTGTGATGGAATACTATTGTGCTATAAGAAATGAGAAGCAAGATGCTTTCAGAAAAAACTTGGAAAGATTTACATGAACTGATGCACAGTGAAGTGAGCCAGAACTATTGTACCATGATCATCTGTGAATGACTTAGCTGTTCTCAGTAATACAGTGATCCAAGACAATACTGACGAACTTATGATGAAAAATGATATCCATCTCCAGAGAAAAAACAGGTGGAGTTTGAATGCAGATAAAAATATACTTTTATTTTTCTTGGGGTTTTTTTGTCTGTTTTTCCCCACCACAACATGACTATTATGGAAATGTGTTTTTACATGACTGCACATGTATAATCTTTGTCAAATTGCTTGCCTTCTCAGGGAGGGAGGGAGGGAGATAATTTGGAGCTCAACATTAACAAAAATTAATATAAAAACATTTTTACATGTAATTGGAAAAAATAAAATATATTTTTTAAAAAGTGCAGGATAGGAGGAATCTAGCTAAAGGGAAATTCTTGTGAAAAGGATCTGGGGCTTTCTGGAATTCTACAAATTCTGTATAATTCAGCAGTGTGATGTGACAGTCAAAAACTTGGGCTCCGTTAATAGACTAGTTGCTCATCAGACCATATCTGTAATATTTTTCTCATTTCTGGGTAACATATTTTGGGAAGTTAGTCAGAAAATATACATTAATAGCTTTATATGTATGTGTGTGTGTGTGTATGCACTTTAAAGGTTTTCTCCAGTCAGAATCTAATTGGAAATTTAGAGTATGCTTACATTTATATGTATCGTAGATCCATTTTGAACTTTGAATGTAGTCATTTGCTAAAATTCAGCTACTTTTTCTTACACCAAGGAAATCGTAGAATGATTTCTTGAATGACTCTTTTTTCCTTACTTTGTATATAATGGTACTTTAAACCAAAAAGCATCTTATAAGCTTCAGCTATTTCCCTGAGACACTTAAAGGGAAATCTTTCTATTTGACAACAGTAGTTAAGTGTTGTTAATGCTTTTCCTAAGAATTCTTCATTTATTCACAAATATTTGCTGAATATTTGCTGTGTGCTAAATTACTTTCTCTTTGAAAATTAATAACTAGGAGAGTTTCTCAGCTAAAATCAATGTCCTTTTTTTTTTAATCCTATTCGTTCTAGTTTTAGTTCATTATGGGAACTGAATCTATGAGCTCAACTAAAACTAAACTAAACTAAAACAGGGGAACACTGCTACTATCTTCACAAACTCAAAGCTTATGTAAAGAAAACTTAAGATATGAAATTCTGAATTTCATTACAAACTGATATATTTGAGGATGATTATGTGTATTACAAAAAGATTAAGATGGTCCCTTGCATGGTGTGTTGAAATGAAAGTATTTTGAGTTCATGAATTAATGAACAGACTTGTAAAATCTCCCTTAAAGTATTTGAAGATAAGAAGGCAACTTTTCAGGAACAAATTCATTGGATAAAAGTAAGGCACACCTGTACTTTGTTGCTTTTAATTTAGCATTTATTATACTTAGTACTATAATACAGAAGTACTATACTTTGATAAGATGACCTTCAGTTCAATTAGCATTTATTATCAAATATTATCAAAAGCAGAAACAGACACGGATCTCAGTAAAGCAATCATTGTTTCATACGGATAGTTTTTCTAATGTCAGTTGTCTGTTTTTAATTTTATAGGCTTACAGAAGGAAAAGATGATTCCTAAACAGTTTTGAAGGAACCTGAGGTATTCATTTAGACATACTGACAATTTATTTTATTTAATTTTTTTAATATAAATTTATTTATTTTTAGTTTTCAACATTCACTCCCACAAGTTTTTGAATTCCAAATTTTCACCTCATCTCCCCCCTTCCCCCACCCCAAGATGGCATGCATTCTGAATATCCCTTCCCCTAGTCTGTCCTCTCTTCTGTCTCTCTCCCCTTCTCTTATCCCCTTCCCCTTCTATTTTCCTATAGGACAGGGTAGACTTCTGTACCCCGTTTCCTGTATTTCTTATTTCCCAGTAGCATGTGAAAACATTTTTTTTAAACATATGTTTTTAAAACTTTAGGTTTCAAATTTTCTTTCTTCCTCCCTCCCACCCACCCTCATTGAAAAGGCAAACAACTCAATATACATTATACATATGCAGTTATGCAAAACACATCCATAGTAGATATGTTGTGAAAAACTAACTCTATTTCCCTTAATCCTATCCTGCCCTCCCATTTATTCTATTCTTTCTTTTGACCCTGTCCCTCCTCAGAAGTATTTCTTCTGATTACCCCTTTCCCAATCTGCCCTCCTCTCTATCATCCCCCTGCTCTCTTGTCCCCTTCTCCCCTATTTTCCTGTAGGGTAAGACAGATTTCCATACCCAATTGAATGTGTATGTTATTCCTCTTAAGCCAAATCCTATGAGAATAAGATTCACTCATTCCCTCTCACCTTCCCCTTTCCCCTCCACTGTAAGAGACTTTTCTTTTCTGTTTTTTTTGTGAGATAATTTACCCCATTCTACCTCTCCTTTCTTCTTCTCTGAGTATCATCCTCTCTCATCCCTTAATTTTATTCTCCAGATATGACCCCTTAATCTTCAACTCACCCTGTGCCCTCTATCTATCTATCTACATATACATACACATAAATTTTTTTCCTCCAACTACCCTAATACTGACAAAGGTCTCATGAGTTATAAATATCATCTTTCCATGCAGGAATGTAAACAGTTCAATCTTAATAAGTCTCTTATGATTTCTCTTTCCTGTTTACCTCTTCATGTTCCACTTGAGTCCTGTATTTGAAAGTCAAATTTTCTATTCAGCTCTGGTCTTTTCATCAAGAATGCTTGAAAGTCCTCTATTTCACTGAATGACCATTTTTTCCCCTGAAGGATTATACTCAGTTTTTCTGGGTAGGTGATTCTTGGTTGTAATCCTATCTCCTTTGCCCTCCAGAATATTATATTCCATGCCCTGCGGTCCTTTAATGTAGAAGCTGCTAAATCTTGTGTTATCCTGATTGTGTTTCCACAGTACTTGAATTGTTTCCTTCTGGCAGCTTGTAATATTTTCTCCTTGACCTGGGAACTCTGGAATTTGGCTACAATATTCCTAGGAGTTTTCCTTTGGGGATCTCTTTCAGGAGGAGATCTGTGGATTCTTTCAATTTCTATTTTGCCCTCTGGTTCTAATATATCAGGGCAGTTTTCCTTGATAATTTCTTGAAAGATGATGTCTAGGCTCTTTTTTTGATCATGGCTTTCAGATAGTCCAATAATTTTTAAATTCTCTCTCCTGGATCTATTTTCCAGGTTGTTTTTCCAATGAGATATTTCACATTGTTTTCTAATTTTTCATTCTTTTGGATTTGTTTACTGTGTTTGATTTCTCATAAAGTCACTGTCTTCCAATTGCTCTATTCTAATTTTTAAGGAAGTATTTTCTTCAGTAAGCTTTTGGACTTCCTTTTCCATTTGGCCAATTTTTTTTAGGGCATTTTCTCCTCATTGGCTTTTTGGACCTCTTTTGCCATTTGGGTTAGGCTATTTTTTAAGGTGTTATTTTCTTCAGTATTTTTTGGGTCTCCTTTAGCAAGCTGTTGACTTGTTTTTCATGATTTTCTTGCATCACTCTCATTTCTCTTCCAGTTTTTCCTCTACTTCCTTACTTGCTTCTCAAAATCCCTTTTGAGCTCTTCCAAGGCCTGGGACTGATTCATATTTTTCTTGGAGGCTTTGGATGTAGGAGCTTTGACTTTGTTGTCTTCTTCTGGTTGTATATTTTGATCTTCTTTTTCACCAAAGTAAGATAATATAGTCTGACTCTTTTTGTGCTGCTTGCTCATGATCCCAGCCAATTACTTGAGTTTTAAACTCTTGTTAAGGTAAGAGTCTGCTTCCAATGTGGAGTGTACTGTCCCAAGCTTCAGGGGTTTGTGCTGTTTTCAGAGATACTTGTAGGGACCTGTAAATTTTCAGTTCTTCCAAGGTGGTATGATAAGGGGAGGTGTTTACTCCTTTCCTGGCCTGTGACCACAAGTATTCCTTTCTGTCCTGTAACTGTGAGGAGGGTTCCTCTCCACAGCCACTCAAGCTCCACCACACCAGCGTCCTCCTCACCCCAGCACTGCCCAGAACTGTGACCCAGATCCAACACGGGCAAAGCAAGAGATTCCTGCCTCAGCACTGGCAAAGAGATCCCTGGGATCCCTCTCTGATCAGCCACTGGATTCCCCCTCAGTCTGTGGGCCGGAAGCTCGGGAAGCAGCTGCCCCCCCAGGGCCGCTCTTGGGGAATGGAGCTGAACCCCACCTTCCTCTCAGCACCGACAGAAACAGACTTTTCCCACTAACCTTCTAAGTTGTCTTTGGCATTGGTGGATTGAGGAGTCTGGAAACCTCCATAGCTGCCCGCTATTCAGTCCTCTGAGGCCTGCTCCAAGTTCCCTGCGGCCAGCGCCCCTGTCTGTGCTGAGCTCCCAACCCGGTGCGATACACCTTTCTGATCAACTAGGTTGTCTTAGGCTGGAAATTTGTTTCACTCTGTCTTTTTGTGGGTTCTGCTGCTTCAGAATTTGTTTAGAGCCATTTTTTATGAGTATTTGGAGGGATTTGGAGGAGAGCTCAAGCAAGCCACTGCTTTCACTCCGCCATCTTGGCTCTGCCCCATACTGACAATTTTGAATCATTTTTATGTAGGTTCGTAGACCTAGAAGGTAAGAAGAAATTAAAGATTAAAAAGATTAAATGATCACTGTGAAAAACTCCCACAGTAGTTTTTCATTTGTCAAACTATACTTAATACCTGTGGAAGCCATGGCTGTCTCATTGGTAACTGGAATTTTTTGTATATAAAGTCAGTCTGACTTTTAGGAATGAAGGAATGGAAATGAATGGAATGCTTGGTAATAAGTGTTTATTGATGGATGGATGCTTTTTGCTCTGAATCAGAGATTTTTCATTTAGAAGAGGACCTTAAAAGCCATGGTCTAATCCTTTCATTTTTGGAGGCCCAGAGAAGTTGAATTGCCCAGTGTTACACAGTTTGTAACAACTAGGATTTTAACCTAGGTCTTCTGATTCCAAATCCAGTGCTTTTTCTGCCATAACTATAACTTCTTCCTCATTCTAGTTCTATATTCTTTATTTTTCTATTTTCCTATGAATAATAATGAGACAGTAGATGTGAGAATGGTCATTCAGGTTTATCAGTACTAGCCCTTCTGGTAATTTCCTAGTGACATGAGGAAGTGATTCCTCGTTAGAGAGGATGGTTAGTGTTGACCAGCTTCTTACCTCTTAAGTATTCCTTAGAGCAGTTGCTGTGTACATTGATTTTGCAGTCTAGAGACTATGACTTCCAACATACAGTGAGACTTGCCCAGAGCTAACTCATTCTTTTGCTAAAGGAATATACTCATCAAGGGGCTGCTCAGTAAGGGCATGGGTTAGAAATAGCTTTTGCTCTTTTAGCCAAAATCAGCAAATGTATGTACTTGTGTTGACTTATTAACTAGTGAAAACCTTATCTACCAACCTAGTGAATTCACTGTATTAACTATGTGCTAAGACAGTGAAATCACTAGCTTTGGCAATGAATTATTAGTCCTGGAGGCGAGTAGAGTTCTCATGTGGTCTGCCCACTCCCCACTGCTCAAATCATAGGAACTCTACTGGAATGCCCCACTTGTACATCCCTTCTTTCTTTTCCCTTGATGTTAAAACAATATTCCTTTCCCACTCTTACTCATTCTTTCTTCCTTCTTGCCTCATGCCATCTGAATCAGTCTCTTTACCTTTCAAAGCAACAATTAACTAATCTGATAAATTCATTGTACTACTGTGCTATTTGGAAAAGACTACAAAATGCCTCAGGAGCTTCCTTCCAGTTTCTAAACACACATGTGTATGTTTTAGTATGTGTCTTCTAGATAAAATTTTTCTTTTCTGTTTTTCTCTTGTGTTGTAGTAATGTCTGTAAATTAGAATAACAGCAGTGCACATGAGTATGGTATAACATCTATCTGACATCAGTGAGGAGAATGTGTACAATCACATACACATATACGTATACATACATGCTTATACATACAACTATATATTAGCCCTTCCACATCCTAAAAACATTGCATAAAATGATTTTTCTTTTCCTTAAAAACAGCTAACCCCTTAAGTCAGAGTCATTTTCTTTCATTTATCACTTTCTAGATATAGTTGTTTAGTGGGAACAGAAAGAGGAGACACATACAAAAGAGATGGAGGAGAAAGTAGAAGTGATAGAGCCTTGTGACTAATTAGGTAAGGGAAGGGTAAAAGTGGCTTTAAGGTTTTGAGGCCGTTATAGTGCTTGTTTCCTTGGTCAGACCACATGTGGAGGACTGTGTTCAGATGTGGGTACTACAGTGTAGGAAAGGAGTTGATAAGCTGGAATATTATCCACAGAATGGCAGCTAGGGTTATGAAAGCCCTTGCGTCTCTGCCATATGAGTACAGTGCAGGAACTGGGGATGTTTAGCCTGGAGAAGAGAACCTTTGGAGCACATTATAGCTATCTCCAAGTACTTGAAAGACTGTCATTTGGAAAAGAAACTAAACTTGTTTTGTTTCATATCTTTTTTTGGGGGGGGGGTATCCGTGTAGTTAGTTGTGAGAGAGGTAGGCTGTTGGCTGCCACTTGACCATTTTGAGGAGCATCCCCCCAAGCAAAGAATAAGTAATAAAGGAATGTCATCATACATACATACATAATGATTTATTCTTTCTTCTCTAGTGCCTGTTAGGGATACCAGTTACTGTGGTACTAAAGCACTACTGACAGCTTTCTATTAAATTTTATAAAAGCTACAGGATTATTCTTGAGCCTTTCTGTGGCTTCCACACTCTTCCCCAGGGAATCTCTTTACTAAGAGTATTACTAACATTTAACATTTTATTCTTTGATGAGACTATATTGAGGGGCATGGTTTTTTCTATTTGCTTAATTAAAAATTGAATTAAAAAGTTTAACCACCTGCTTAGTTATTTTATTTCTTACTATCCTGAGAGAAATGGAGTATAGAACTATGCCCAAAGGGCTATAAAAATGTGCATACCCTTTGTCCCAGCAATAGCACTTCTAGGGCTATATCCCAAAGAGATCATAAAAATGGGAAAAGGACCCACATGTACAAATATATTTATAACAGCTCTTTTTGTGGTGGCAAAGAATTGGAAATTGAAGGGATGCCCATTGATTGGGGAATGGCTGAACGAGTTGTAGTATATTAATGTGATGGAATACTGTTGTGCTGTAAGAAATGGTGAGCAGGTGGACTTCAGAAAAACCTGGAAAGACTTGTATGGTCTGATGCTGAGTGAAGTGAGCAGAACCAGGAGAACGTTGTACGTTGTGTAATAGCCATGTTGTGTGATGACTGACTTTGATAGACTTAGCTCTTCTCAGCAATGCAAGGATCTAAGACATCTCTAAAAGTCTTAAGATGGAAAATGTTATCCACATCCAGAGAAAGAACTATGGAGTTTGAATGCAGATCGAAGTATATTATTTGTTATTTTTTTTTTCCTTCTGTTTTGTTTCCTCTTTCTTGTGATTTCTCCTATTGGTTTTAATTCTTCTTTACAACATGACCAATGTGAAAATATGTTTAATCGGAATGTATATGTGAAGCCTATATCAGATTGCGCTCTGTCTTGGGGATGGAAGGGAAGAAAAATTTTAAACTCAAAAGCTTATTGAAGTGATTGTTGAGAAATTAAAATAAATTAATAAAAATTAAAAGAAAAAGAAATGGAATATAACCAAAAACATCTATATCTGACTTTTTTTAGAAAGTGAGACCTATTAGGAGACTATTGTAGTAGTCCAAATTGGAGCTTATAAGGGCTTGAACCCTCAGATATTTCTGGCTCTCACTTATTACATATAGACTACATATGAGCATTTTTTAAAAAATGGTCATTTTGAACTTCTTTGACTTCCCTGTCATGAGCCAGGCCAGGAACCTGATCACTAGGAAATCTTGTCATCCTGCAAGATCCGGTCAACTTTGGTACTGATACTTCATTAGTATCCTCTGCTCCTCTGATTGGAGGGCAAAGCCATGAACTTCATTTATCTTCATTTTATTTAACTTCATAAATCTTCATTTAAGGAGGAGGCACAGGACAGATTTCCCGTTTCCCAACCAGCTGGACTCATTTTGGACTTCTTTGACTTTTCCATCATGTTTATGCTGGTAACCTATTTCCTTTTTTAGCTTTCTTTTGTGTTGTCTTCCCCCATTAAATTGTAAACTCCTTGAGGGCAGGGACTGCACGGTGCCTGCACATAGTAGGCACTTAAGAACCACCCAGCTTGGTATGCCAACATCGAAGAAAGTGCTGTGCTCTGTGAGCAAAGCGTAATTTCAGTAGCTCAGAAGAAATTTGAGATAGGCAGATTTCTCAGAAGCATCTCCACTCCAAATGTTCATATGGACAATTTGTGCATGACTTGTGGCGGAGCCTTCCGAGCTCCTGTTGGTCTGAGCAGCCACAGCAGATACACTGTACTCCAAGATGATGACGTCATTTTCTTCCTCTTGAAGAACAAAGGACAACAACCAACCAAAAAGTCTACTGGGAGGCAATCTTTGCAGTACGCTGTCTTGGAGAGGATGTCAGATTTCCATTCATTTTGAAAAATATTCAAGTGCCTACTTTTTGTCTTTCCAGTGTTAAGGCACCATGAGAGGCAGAAAGTTCAATTAAAAAAATACATAACCTCAAGGAGCTGTAAGGCCGGTAATGATACCTGGACCTTCAGAATTTTCACATTCAAACTTCACCTTAAGATTTTGCCTTCAGGACAGAACTGAAACTGATTCATACCCCAAGAGTAAGGAACAATTTCATGGTCATTCGAAATAAAACAGGGGCTGAGAACAGACTTATTAAGCCAGTTCTACGAACAGAACTCTTCTCCAGAGGGGTAATAGCTAGAAATTGTATAGTGCCTACTATGTAACAGGCTCTGTGCTAAGCACTTTACAAATATTATCTCATTTGATCCTTACAAAAATCATGCTGTTATATTATCCCCATTTTACAGATGAAGAAACAGAAGCAAACCGGTTAAGTGCTTTGCCCAGCTAGTAAATGTCAGGCTAGATTTGAATTCAGGTCTTTCAGAGTCCACATCAGTGTTCTATTCACTGCACCACCTAGCTGCCTTGTAAGTTGGAAGGGACAAATGTGTAGATAAGAAGCTATAATATTAGTGTTCTCCTTTTGGATCATTTTAATAGTTAAACTTAGTCACAAATCAGCCTTCCTGAAACAATCTCATAGACAGGACTCAATTTAAAAAACTGTTTTAAAAAAAATTGTAATTGCTAGTACCTACTGCCTTTTAGCAAAATAAACAATGTCCATGACAAGAAAATCTATAGTGAGAGATATCTAAATTGCCTTAGCTTATCTTAAAAAGTAAATGGAGATGATTGTTAATAGTTTTAGTACCTATTTCATTCACTTGTGATACTCAAATGCAATAATGCATGTAAAGTATTAGGTAACTTTTAAATACCCTAAAAAGGTCTCCCTGCTTGAGACTTTACTTTCTCTAATCCATTATTCCACATGGCCATGAAATTAATATTCTTATACACAAGTCCAACTGTGTCACTGAGTGACTCATTATAGCTTATAGGATAAAATATGAACTTGTCCTGGTAGTTAAAGGTCTACTTGTGTATAAATAGGAAGGGAGGACTGATTGAAGAGGTCGTTTTTCCTTTTTCTTATTTATATGTTCCAGATACATTTCTTACATTTGTCATAGAATATCTTTGAAAGCACTAGAAATGACATTCAATTTGTTTGGTTTTTTAATACAATTTGATATGCTTCAAATTTGTATTCAAATAGTATCACAAACCTAAGATGTTTTTTTCTGAAGTTTTCAGGACGTAGGGCTTATAAGGGTTCATCCTCTTTTTTTTTTTTTAAAGGCAATTGGGGTTAAGTGACTTGCCCAGGGTCACACAGCTAGTAAGTGTCAAGTGTTTGCTCTGAGCCAGATTTGAATTCAGGTGCTCCTGACTTCAGGGCCCATGCTCTATCCACTGCACCACCTATCCTCTGTTTTGCTACACAGTTATGATATACCAGTAGTAAAATCTATTCCTGCATAATCAGTCAGTCACTCAGTAAGCATTTATTTATTATTAAATTCTTACTGCATGCAAGGCACTGTGCTAAACACTAGGTTAATGACAGTCCCTGCTCTCAAGGAGCTCACAGCTTAACAGGGGGAAACAACAGGCAAATATGTATGAATAAGACATATAAATAAGAAATATAAAGTAATTAACAGGGGAAAGGCACTGGAATTAAGAGGGGTTGTGGAAGACTTTTTGTTAAAAAATGAGATTTTAGTTGGGACTTTAAGGAATCCAGGAGGCAGAGATGAGGAGGGAGAACATTCTAGGCCTGGGGGATAGCCAGAGAAAAAAGCATTGAGTGTATTGTTCATGGAACAAGGAGGCCATGTCAGTGGATCAAAGAGTACATAGGGGGAAAGGCATAATATGTAAGCAGACTGGAAAGGCGGTGCTGGAGAGACTGGGGACTAGGTTATGAAAGGCTTAGAATGCCAAACCGAGGATTTTAAATTTGATTCTGGAAATCACAGGGAGCCAGTGGAATTTAAGTTTGGAGATGACGTAGTTGGACCTGCATTTTAGTGGCTGAATTGGAGTGAGGAGAGACTTAAGACAGGACAATCCATGAACAGGCTACTGTAATAATCCAGATGTGGGGTGATGAAGACCTGTACTAGAGTGATGGCAGAGGAGAGAAGGGGGCATGTGTGAGAAATGTTGCAAAGGTGAAATCAACAGGCCGTTGGCAACAGATTGGATGTAGAGGGTGAAAGAGTAGAGGATGGCACCTAGGTTGTAAATCTAAGGGAGTGGTAGAATGCAGGTGCCCTAGATAATAATAGGGAAGTTTGGATATGGGGAGAGTTTAGGGGGAAAGCTAAGTTTAGTTTTAGACATACTGAGTAGACTGGATGTCTACTAGATGTCCAGTGTGAGATGTCTGAAAGGCAGTTGTAGTGAAATTGGAAGTCAGGACAGATGTTAGAACAGGATAGGCAGATTTGAGAAAATCAGCATAGAGATGATAATTAAATCCCTGGGAGCTGATAATATCACCAAGTAAAGTAGTAGAAAAGGAGACGAGAAAAGGCCCAGTACAGAGAGCCCTGTGGGACACCTATGGTTAGAGGATGTGACCTGGATGAGATCCAGCAAAGGAGGCAGAGAGGGAGCAGTCTGGTAGCTAGATAGGAAAATCAGGAGAGAATGGTTTTCTGAAAACCTAGAGAGAAGAGAATATCAAGGAGAAGATAATGATTGTGTCAAAAGCTGCATAGAATGAAGATTGAGAAAAGGCCTTTGAATTTGGCCTTTAAGAGATAATTGGTAACTTTGGAGAGAGCAGTTTCAGTGAAATTTTGAGGGGTTAACAAGGGAGTGAGAGATGAGAAAGTAAAGTTATCTTTTGTAGACAACCTTCTCCCAGAGTTTAGCCACAAAGGATTAGTGAGGATAGAAGGATAAAGTGAGGGTTTTTTGAGGATGAGGGGGTCATGGACATGTTTGTAGGCAGTAGGGAATGAGCAAGTAGACAAGGAGAGACTAAGGATAAATGATAAGAGTGAGGTTGATAGGGGTACAGTCTTTTGGAGAAGGGTGGAATAGGATCACTTGTGTAGGTAAGGGGTTAGCCTTGGTAAGGAGTAACGCCATCTTTTCATATGAGAAAGGGATGAAGGAGGAGATAGTACCAGACAGCATCTGAGTAATATGAGAGGAGAAAAGGGAGCTCATGACAAATGGCCTCAATTTTCTCCGTCAAATATGAGGCAGAGTTCTCAACTGAAAAAGTGGAGGGAAGAGGAGCCATCAGAAGTTTGAGGAGAGATGAAAAGTTTTAGAAGAGCCAAAGATAGTGGGATAGTGAGTTGATAAGAGAGGTGTAGAAGGATTGCTTAGTAGAAGTTAAGACTCAGTTAAGGTTGTATAACATAAATTTGTAGTGGACCCCATTACAAATGTGTGGTTTTTCTCCACCAGAGTGCAATTGGCAATATAACGAGGTGCTAGGGATTCGGGAAAACAGAGTTTAACTTGTTCACCAAGGGGTCAAGATAGTCATGGCCTAGGAGAGGGGTTGAAGGATTGGAAGTCACAGTATGGATAAAGAATAGGGTTTGGTAAGAGAAGGAAGTGGGATAGGTGGAAAGCCAATAGATAAGGATAAAATAAGGGGATTTTAGAATTGTTGAATATGGAGGTGGTCCATTTGGTGGTGATGACAAAATCAAGAGCATGACCATTTTTGTGTGTAGCTAAGGTAGGGGGAGGAGTAGATCATGGGAAGTGTATAGGTTGAAGAACTGAATAATTAAGGTGTTTGAGAGAGAGTCAGTATTTATGTTAAGTCCCATAGTCTGAAGGAAGGGACTGGGGAGGAGAAAATAATTATGAGCCAGGTACTGAACTCATTGAAAGAAAGTGACCTGGAAGTCTATAGACAACATTTACCAGGATTTGATTGGACGTTAAAAAACTATTTTTTGATACTAGCTGGTGTTAATGCTTATTCTCTTCTCAGATTATCCTGTATTTACTTATCTATGTATATAGTATAGATATATGTATATGTATATAGTATAGATAAGTAGTAGAAAGTAAGCTGTTTGAAGTCAAGGACTTTTTATTTATATTTATCACCCATGCTTTCCTCATAGTAGATAATTCCTAGTGCTATAGTGATTGTGGTAGGCCACCAGAAGGGTGGGGAAGTCTGGAGGGTTTACCATAAAATTTGCATCTTATGATTAGAAACCATCTCTTTATTCAGGCCAGGATTACACAGTCACTCCCTATTGTTCTTTTCAGCCCCATAATGTTCAGGGAGTGGCTCTTCCTGGCTTGTCTGTGGATCTACAAGATATATAAGGGAATTGAAATTTAGCAATCACTTAAGTGCCCACTTAGTACTGAACACTGTGCTAAGCTCTAAGGAGAGAGATACAAAATTTAGACAAGATATAATTCCTGCCCTCATGGAGCTTACCATCAAATATGTGGTTACCATTGCTATAGTTATAGTTACCAAGATTTTAGAAAAGCATTTGACAAAGTCTCAGGTAATGGGTTTGCTCTTCATTTGAGAACTATAAGCAAAGGTGAGGTGACCATTTGTCTAGCATTTTGTAAGGCCTGTTATGGATTGAACTGAATCACTTCTGAGGTCTTTTTCAACTTTGTGGGATTTCAGTTGAATTCAGTAACAGTGTTATCCAATCCAGTGGTCTTTTATTAAGTACATATGCAACGACATTGCTCACATTTAGGCATAAAAAGTCAAATGTTATAGTTCTTGCCCTCAAGAAGCTTACAATCTAGTAGGGGAAGATAACAAAAGGGAACTGAAAAGGAGGGGCAGTGTGGAAAGGAAAAAGGTGCAATATAGACTGAGGAGTGTGGAATAGTCATGGGGCTAATCTCCCTTTGAAGGGTACATGTTGGGTGGAGGTTCAAGTGGAAGTTCAGAGAAGAACTCACCAATTGGAAGAAGAGGCCAAAAGGGTAGAGTTGGTGGCATCTGAGAATAAGGCTGCTAGAAGGTGGAGAAGTGGTTTAGAGAGGCTTGCTCTAGTACTTTAAATATTCTCCCTTCCCAGATTTTGGCACCTCTCAGTTTCCCAGTCTCAGTAATAACATTCAAGTAGTCTAACTGGTGCAGATTTGAATGGCCATCCAGAAACACCTATTCTGGGGAAATATTTGAAACCATGTAAAGTGTCTTTTTTTTATTTAAAGTGGCTATGGCATTTTGTTATAGGCTAGTGGAGTCATGAGCAGCATGATGACCTCCCCCTCCATCCAGTTCTCCATTAGGGAACACAGATAAAACAAGGGAATAACTAGGTTGGTGTGAGGGTCCCTACTCTAGGAAAGCCCAAGGGATAGTTAATGTAGGAGAGCTTCATCACTACCACTAATTCTGCATCTTGCATGACCTTAAGTCTATCAGAGTGGGTTGCTAGGCTCAGCTTGTGCTGGTAGAATTCAGCAGTTAAGCTCCAACTTGGATGCTGTGGTGTGTTTTTTTAGTACTCCTGTTCCTCACTACTTTGACAGGTCTCTTCTTATGTTGTTCCTTCTCCCGTCTTTCATTTCCTTGCCTGGCTTTTTTTTCTTTCTCTCCACAAATTGACTTCAGGGTCATTATCTAACAATAGCATTGAAGTATTTCACCCTCAAATAAAGTCTAAAACTAGACAATTCTTTTTCCTTGCTCCATATCCATGCCCTTTTTTTGATGACCTCCAAAAAAGGTTGGGTACATTTATAATCTCAATGCTTTATACTTAATTAATATAACTTTTTAAATACTGTTTTAAGTATTTGTAGTAGTAATTGTATTTAACAATTTGTCTAATTGTTTCAGTTTTGTCCATCTGACTAGGAATCCTCAGTTTAAATCGTATCATATAACTTCTACCATATCCCATCCCAGAATCTTCTAAATAACCCATCTAAAGGAAAGCTTATTTAAATATTACTGAATTTTTTCCTACTTCAAACAAAGCATAATTCTATTCATGTATATAATTAAATTGCTGATTTGCGAGCATTATTTTACTAGATGGATAAATACTTTTTCATATGAGTCAGACTTTTAAAGATTTGTACTGAATGGCATCTAACTTCTTTAAGAAGTTGTCTTTCCAGCCCTCGATTTGTTTAAACTTGTCTGGCCCAGAGTGAAATACTAAATTATCCACTGAACTAGGTAAACTTTTAGCTGTAACCATTAGTGGATCATTACAAATCTAAGATTTAAGGGGGTGTGGGGGGGAATATTTTAAATGTCTGCTAAGTTGAAAACACTTTCCTGGGTATAGTGATGCAGTTATAGGGGAACTAATATTTGACCACACCACTAGCCAGAAAGTCCCAAATGCAATCACAGAATGTTAATGAAGTATTAAGCTAACTCTAAGGAGGTAGCCACACCCATTGATCCCTTTATTACCCCTTCCTTTTATGAAATTAAAGGGAACAAAATTATGGGCACCATAAGGAGTAGGGATTTAAGGAGAAGGTCTGCAGTCAGGAAGACCTGAGTTCAAGTGCAGCCTCAGACACTAGCTTTTTGACCCTGGTTAAATCATATAACCTCTCTCTGCCTCAGTTTCCTCAACTGTAAAATGGAAATAATCATAACCTTGTAGGGTTGTCATGAGGTTGAAATAAAGTAACATTTGTAAAACACTTAGCGTAGTACCTGAAACATTGGGTGCTGAATAAATGGTTGTTTTCCTTCTTTAAATGCCTAACCTCTGAGGACATAGCTCAGTTCTAAGCTAGGAGCCAAAGGTTGAACAAGAACCAGATCCTTGAGACAGAGTTGTTCCCTGTCCCTTCCTCTCTCCTCCCCCCAGCTACTTGACTCATAGGAAACACTTTATTTAGTACAGAGCAAAGACCACAAGCTGCATACGATATTGATAGAAGATGTTTGAGGCTAAATGCAGCTTCAAGAAATGGAACCCCAGGTAGCAATGAAGATAGTTGGTTATGGAAAGGAACAGACCTTAGAACCCACAGAGCAGAGATGCTGCAGTCCCAGGGAGCTTCAGGATCATGCTACCCAAGGGAGCAAGGGCTTCCTGTCTCTGCAGTACTGAAGTTGTTAGTTGTACCTCACAGCCATTGCTGTGCTAATGCTCTTCCTATGGACACAGTGTGCATTGGTGGGAGAGTTTGTTCCAATTTAGAAAGACTATTTTGTTCCTACTATTATTAATAAGCTCTTAGAAAGGCATTTACTTAGATGACAAATTGTGTCTACTGACTGTCAGAACTGCACCACCAAGGGCTAATGAGCTATAACATTAGAAGTGGGTACCCACCCCAAAACTCAAGAATAAGTAATTGCTGTCTGGAATCTGCAACTCATGAGTACAAATTGAGGAATGTATCCCAAGGAGGGTATTATACAGCATTAAGAACTGATCCTTCCCCTTAAGCAACTTACATTTTATTAAAGGTAGTAAAACTAACACACAGATAACTGTAATATCAAGTAGAACATCACCTCCAAGATTTTGAATACTAAAATGTCCCTCTCTGATCACAACCTCCTGTCTTTGCCAACTTAGTTCTGGCTTCACTTTTTCCCTTTTTAATTTTTACCATATGATCAGCAATTTAGATGATACACATTTTTTCCTCTTAACTTTGAATTAATTCACTTTTAGTGTTCCTACATGGATAAACCTTATCATTCACCATCCTTATAACTTTCCCCAGAAACAAAATGCTGATGGGATGGAGTCACCAAACTGTTGAGTCCTAGGTGGTACACGAAACTCTTTATTCACTTTTTACTGTATCTATAATACATTTCCAGAGTGGTAGTTTTAAACCTACCCTCTCAAACCTTCGCTACTATTCCCATTTCCCCAATTCCTTGGGAGATGAAATTGCCTCTTATTAAGAAGATTGAGACTATATTTTATGAGCCACATTATGTCCCGTTTTTCATGCTTCAGAATCTCCCTCTTTTTTCCCCCTTTTTCTCTTTTCCTCAAGTCTCAAAGGATGAGGGTGGATCTCATCATAGCCAAAGCCAAACCAGCTACCTGTACCTTGACTCCATTCTCTTTAGTCTCCTCAAGAAACTCCATTCTTTGAGCATCCCTTTCTTATCTTCAGTCACTCCCTCAAAACTGTCTGTATTGAAGTTCCTTATTTCCTTAAATCAACCGAACATTTATTAGACAGAATACAAATGTTATGTACAAACAAGATATATACAGGATTAATTGGAGACAATCCCAGGGAGAAGGTATTAGCTTTAAGAGAAAGGCTTATGCAGAAGATGGGATTTGAGCTGAGACTTGAAGGAAACCCAGGAATCCAGAAGGCAGAGGTGAGGAGGGAGAACATTCCCAGTCAGTGGAAATTTGTGGAATTGGAAATAAAGTATCTTGTTTGAAGAAGGCCAGTGTCACTGGAACGTAGAGTACATGGAGGCTAGTAAGGTTTAAGAAGCCTGGAAAGGTAGGAGGGAACGAGGTTATGAAAGACTTTAAAAGACACCCAGAAGATTTTACATTTGATCCTAGAGGTAGTAGGGAGCCACTGGCGTTTATTGAGTAGTGAAGTGGCATCATAATTGGACCTTTGTAAGAGTCCTTAAAAAATAACCCAGACCCTTTCCTTGTCCCTCCCACATCCCAAACCATCATCCTATCGTAGTTTATCACATGAAAAACATTACCCTTGCACCACTAAAAGCTGAAAGTAATATTCAACACACAACCCATACATATTCATTCCATTTGGGTTTATCGAAGAATAGGAATCAGTGTACGAAATGAATTACAGCAAGCCAAATCCTAAGAGTGAGCACAAGAATACTATCAAGGCCACTTTGACAGATGCTTCCAGTTTGAGGAGTGTGCTCCTTTGGACCTATATATGTTCCTCCCACAGCTTTCTCTATATAGATATAAGCACCAATATCCATAAGAATCAAAAGACCACTGTTCAGCAGAGATATAATTTGTGTTTGAATTGCTCTTGTTTATATAGTATAGAGAAGGTGCTCCACTTCTGATATCATACTTTATCTGTATGGACTCCACTGTTGAGATAGTCTTAAATATTTGAGTCCTGATTGTCCTGGATATGCATATCTAGCTTTTGGATAGCCTTTTCTGAACTTATGGTTGGTCTTTGGAACAAATTGGCTTTGGGACATATTAGAAACTCTTATTTGCCTTAGACATAGGTACTTTTTGCCAAGGGTGGGGTGGAGGGGAACTATCATGAACTGCTTCTCATAACTACCCTAAAAATAATAGACATTTCAAGGTAGCAGGTGTCTCAGGATGGATGGTCTCTTCAGTTTGGATGCTAATAAATATCCGGAGAAACCTTTACAATAGCTGCTGTTATCTTAGACTTGGGAGAAGGAGAACTTCTTACAGAATTTAGAAGAAAAGGGGGAAAAAACACTGTAGCACTTGACAGGCAAATTTATGAGATTGCAAGAGGTTACGCTTCAAACAAAATGATTAACTTTTTTTTTTGTTTCAGCTTTTACCTTTTTTATATAATTTATTTTTAGTTTTCAACATTCACTTCCATAAGCTTTTGAGTTTAAAATTTTCTCTCTCTCCCTCACCCCAAGACGATGTACAATCTGATATAGGCTCTGCTTATACATTCATATTAAGCATATTTTCACATTAATCATGATATAAAGAAGAATTAAAACTAGTGGGAGGAACCACGAGGAAGAAGAAATAAAACCAAAGAAAAGAAGAGCAAATAGTATGCTTCCATCTGCATTCAGACTTCATAGTTCTTTCTCTGGATATGGTTAGCATTTTCCTTCATGAGTCTTTTGGAGTTGGTTTAGATGCTTGCATTGCTGAGAAAAACTAAATCTATAAAAGTCAGTCATCACACAATGTGGCTGTTACTGTGTACAGTGATCTCCTGGTTCTGCTCATTTCATTCATCATCTCTTCATGTAAGTTTTCCCAGGTTTTTCTGAAGTCTGCCTACTTCACTTCTTATGACACAATTGTATTCCATTATATTCATATACCACAACTTGCTCAGCCATTCCTCAATTGATGGGCATCCTCTCAATTTCCAATTCTTGGCCACCACAAAAAGAGCTGCCACAAATAGTTTTGTACATGTGAATTCTTTTCCTGTTTTTTATGATTTGTTTGGGATACAGCCCTAGAAGTGGTATTGCTGGGTCAAAGGGTGTGCACAGTTCTTTTAGCCCTTTGGGCATAGATCCAAATTGCTCTCCAGAATGTTTGTATCAGTTCACAACTCCACCAACAATGCATTAATTTTCCAATTTTCTCACATTTTTTCCAATATTTATCATTTTCCTGTTCTATCATGTTAACCAATCTGATAGGTATAATGTGGTACCTCGGAGTCGTTTTGATTTACATTTCTCTAATCAATAGTAATTTAGAGCATTTTTTCATATGACTATAGACAGCTTTAATTTCTTCCTCTGAAAACTGCATATTTATATCCTTTGACCATTTATCAGTTGGGGAATGACTTGTATTCTTATAAATTTGTCTTAATTCTCTGTATATTTTAGAAATGAGGCCTTTATCAGAGACATTGGCTATAAAAGTTGTTTCCAAACTTTCTGCTTCCCTTCTAATCTTGGTTGCATTGGCTTTGTGCAAAAAATTTCCAATTTAATGTAGTCAAAGTCATCCATTTTGCATTTCATAGTGTTCTCTGTCTGTTATTTGGTCATGAATTCTTCTGTTCTCCATAAATCTGACAGGTAAACTATTCCTTGCTCTCCTAGTTTGCTTAAAGTGTCAGTCTTTATATCTAAATCCCTCATTTTGACTTCCTCTTGGTATAGAGTGTAAGATGTTGGTCTATGCCTAGTTTCTGCCATACTTTTTTCCAGTTTTCCCAGCAGTTTTTGTTAAATAGTGAGTTCTTAAAAAATGATTAACTCCTAATGTGCAGTCAGAAAAAGGAGTGCAACAAACCATAGATATTTCTTTTACTCAGGAAAGGAATTTCCCAAAGTGAGGGTTACACCAGCAGTCTAGATACTAAGTAATAAAAAATAACAACACTGATACTAGTAATAATACTTAGTGTAACTTAGTATTGTTATAGGTAGAAATTCATACCTTAGTAGCACCTCAAACTTTGAGGTTGGTCAAAGCAGTCAAAATAAAGCACTGGCTAATGAAAAAAAGATCACCTGGGACAGCTGACCTCAAGTTTTATCTCTGTGATGCCTCTCTTGATCACTACATCTGGAAATAACCTGTCTGTATTTTAATCTTTCAGAACTTATTGTTTTATCATATCTTGTTAACATAGATACCATATTCTAACTTGTACTATAGTTATTTGTGTATGTGTTTTGTTTCCTTATTGGACTGTAATCGACTGTAATCTTCTTGATGGCAAGGACTATGTGTGTCTTATTTCATCTTTATAGCCTCATGACTTATAAGTCATCGATTTCCCTTCCTTACTCCCAAACTATGTTTTCCAACCTATTTTTCACCATTCTCCTTGAATCTGCCAGTTATCAGTGAATATGTTTTGTATGCATCCAGTTGGCAAATCTTGTTTCTACTTCCATACCTCTCACATTCAACTTTCTCACTATTTACACTGCCACCACCTTGGTTGAAGCCCTCATCACCTCTCACCTAGCCTCTTGCAATAGCCTTCTAATTGCCATTTCTGCAAGTCTCTCCCATTTCCACTCTTATCTTTTGTTCAAATATGAAACTGATTTTCCTTAAGTGAAGATCTGGGTGATAATATCACTTATTAAGCTCCAGTAACTCTAGGATCAAATATACACTCTTCTTTTTGACTTTCACAACCTAAAACCAACCTATTTTTTCAGACTCTGTCTACATTGCTCCCCTTCCACATTTTTGGTCCAGCCAAACTGGCCTTCTTCTTGTTGTTGCTCAGTCTCCTATACCTGTGCCATTGTACTACATTCTTTTTTCACCTCTGCCTCATGGAATCTCTCATTTCCTTCAGGATACAGCCCAAATACCACTTTCTACAAAAGACTTTCCCTGTTGCCCCTCCCCTTTATTTTCTTCGCTTGCATTGTACTCCAAGCTTTAACAACTTGACAAAAGAACAGAAGTTACAACCCTGCTGGTCTGGCTTTGGAGAACCCATGATTATCCCTATACTAAGGTGAGACATTAGAGTAGGATGCCTGTGTGGGTACTGCTTTTTGTAGACTTCACAGAAATCACATACTAATATGTTATCAGTACTTCAAGAAGAAAATAAGAAGGTACTAAACATGACAAGTACCAGTTATCATGTAATTGTCTTTATCTTAACAAATAGGAAATGACTAGTTACTGATGTGTGAGTCATTTCAGAATTAGTGCAATGAGACCATAAACTAGTTAGAACAAAAGTCAAAACCCACACTAAACTAGAAGACAGGCTAATGAAAAACACAGATATAGTGGAATTATAACAGGTCTAGTCTGACTTACTAAAAAAAAAAAGGTGTTGCTGTGGAAAAAGAGAAAGTGAATAAAGGAAAAGATGTTGATTCTGATTATTGAAATTTCCTACATAAAATTCAACATTGTTAAACAATCTACATAACAAGGAAAAGATCCCAGAATACACCTTACCCGGCAAACCCTTGATCTCTTTGCCAAACAGACAGGTAAGGGCAGCAGAGGTTTAGAATATAAGAACTCATTTGCAAAATATTATGGAGAATAATGAAAAATTAGGAATAGTATTACCTCACAAAATAGCAGAATGGTGAAAAGAAAAAGAAAACATAAAAAAAATTAAAATAGCGGAATATTCAGATGAAAATGCAGAAAAACATGGTTTTAGGCCCAGGTAAGTCACATCATTTCAAGATTACTTGGAAAAGAAAACAGAAGGAAAACAAATGGACCAAAAAATGGATCAGGTTTTCAGGTTTTTCTGAAATCTACTTTCATTGTTGTTAATAAAAACATCACATTTGTATTCTACACCTTAGTTATTTGATGTGCTATGTGGTGGTGAAAGTGGCCCCAATGAGATGATGAAGTCAGGAATAACAACAAGACCAGATGAGGTTTATTACTCTGAAGAAATCAAATATACTTAACATATTATTAATCTTCAGGGAAGTAATTTTTAACTTGACAATGCATTGCATTGTGTAGGTGGACATATGCTAATAGATATGTAAGTCTCCTAAATATTTCAAAACGCCTGATGGTGATTATAGGGACAGTGTTAGTTAACAGTCACTAACTGTATGGCACGTATGTCTAACAGGCTTAACGTTCAATAGCCAGTTATACTTATTACTCCAGGAGCATTGTTCTAGGTATGATGTATTGATGCAAATTCCTATAATCTCTGCTTTCAATAAGGGGGTATACAATGCATGCACAAATTACTATAATGCCAAATATAAAATTCAGTACACAAAACTTGCTTACAAAGTACTGTGCTTGGGCAAACATTGTTGACCTTGGGCAAATTATTTTGCTTTCTTCAATCTGTTTCCTTATCTTTAAAATGAAGAGTAAAGATCAAATCTAAAATCCCAATCTATGAAAGGAATCTCAAAATCATCTAGGTCAGTCCCCCAGTTTTACACTCTAGGAAGCTGAGGCACAGAGAGGTTAACTGACTTGTCCAAAGTTACAGGGTATTAAAAGAAGTCTAAGACTTCAACCCAGACCCTTTATACTTTCTGTCATTCAGTGCTGCCTCTGTACTATACGCTTCTTCTTCTTCTTTTTTTTTTTTTACTATACACTTCTTTAAAACTGTTATTCAGAAACTTGTCCTTCTTTAGTCAAATGAAATTGATAGTAATTATAAGCCAAAAAGAGATTCCAGCACGCATAAAAAGAGTGGCGAGCACCAACTGTAGGAATGATTTTACCTTTAGTGTTTACATGTTAACAATAGCATGTGTTGACTGTTGCGTCAAGCCAGAAAGTGTTTCCTTCTTGGAATAGTCCTAGGATATGAGGTGAAGTTCAAAATCCTGGTTTGAAATTTATAAATGTACGTAGTTTGGGAGGATTTGTCAGTTACTAAATTTTCTAAGTTATTAGATATTGAATTATATGTTAACATTGCCTGGTATTTTGTACTTTTTTCAAAAAAAAGTGGCATTTAGGCTGAAGCATTACTGTATGAATTTGCTTGAACCATTTATTAGTCTCATATTAATGGAAGCATAGCTTTAAGTTGAGGCATTGATCTAAAGTCTTGGTTTTTAGATAGGTTGATACATATATATATATATATATATATACACACACACACACACACACACACACACACACACACACACACACACACATATGCATATATACATACACTGCTTTAGGTAACATTTTCCTTTAGTGGACATAAGGACACGTTCTCTTATTTTTGCTGAAATATCTCAGACATAGGCAGGAACAGTGAAGGTACATACTCTTATGAAATTTACAGGATCCATACCGATGCTAGACTCATTTATGTATCATCCATCCTCTGCACAGATGTTTTACTCCCTTATAAAAGCTTGTATCTTCAAACCTGTTTGCTACCTTTCTCTTCCTCTTGCTTCCCCCATTTCCTGAAGAGATGAGATGAAATTATGCTGTTGTTGGCAGAGATTGACTTTTTACTTAGAAAGACATGCTGAGTTATATTCCTCACTTCCATTAATACGTATTGAGCTCATTTTTTTTTTCCACTCCCAGCCTGGAATCACCCAGTTTCTCTCACAGGGGAAAAAAAAAAGTTCTTTTCCCTGCTCTTCATGTAGTGAATCAATCCCTACTTCATCACTCTAGAGCTTGTCTTTAACTTAGTTGCATTAGCTCTTTTTGGCGTCACCCTTTGTTGAAGTTTTACTCTTTTGGGCTGATAATAATAATAATAATATGTTAATAGTAAAAAAGTGTCTTGCATTGACACTTACTCTTTTCATGTACTTACGTCTTATTTTTACCAATAGGAGCATCCTTGTGGCAAGGACATTGTCTTGTGCCTCTTAATGTTTAGGTGAGTGCTGTACAGCTAAAGCTTAATATGTACTTTTAAAATGAAGCCAACACAGATTTCAATGATACATGGAATTTTAATCTTTTGGTTTTAAATCGATTATCTCACTGCCTTTATAAGGAGAGACTTCATTAAAAAAAAAAAGTATGATGCTTCAGGCAAGAGAATATCTTTACAAATAAGTCAGCTTCTTCCTTTCCTTTCTTTTCCAGTAACACCAGAGAGGGTGGAAGAGAAAGAATCCCTTTTCCATAAGAACTTCTATTTCCCTAGTGCAGAGATATATTTTCTATAGTTTGAAGGCTGAAATTTACCAACCCAAATCCATCTATTTTCTTTTTGTTTAGAGGAAGTGAGGTATTTCATTTTGTTTGGTGACCTTGAGGAGGGACAACCAAGAGGAGCTGCAGAATATGTCCTTAGTGGTTATTGGCTGCTGTCCTAATATATTTATAGCCTGTGTAACAACTGGATCACTAGACCCAAAGAGGGTAGGCATTTAACCTCTCCCAATCAGGCTTCCTACCTTTTAGATCATATAGATTAGTTTTACCACTGTGGTGGGGAAGAAGAGAAGGGCTGCCTTCCTAAAAGGAAAGTCAGACTCTATTTCATACCTCCCTGGAGCTCCGAGGAAAACCATTTAAAGCTTAGATTTTCAGCATTTCTGGGGTCTCCCTGAAAGGTACTTAACTTGTACTATAGATAAGTATTCAGCAGCTGTTTATTTCCTCCCCACAAAAGAAATCCTCAAATACAAAAAAACTCAATGTGCGTTGACAAAAACTTTAAAATGATATAGTAATCAATGGCTCCTTACTATATTTTCTGGAGTGAGTGATACTTAAGATGTTCACCTTTACTTTGTCCCTTCACTGTCCACACAAGTCTGCTGGCAATCCAGGTCAGGGCTTGGGCTCTTCCTCCTGTCAGTGTTCATAGAATAGAAGTGGTGCGAGGAGATGTGTAACCTGCACCAAGAAGGGATCTAAAGAACTCCGCACATGTTGAGCTCACAAGGTTGCCTCCCAAGCTGGAAACATCCATATTGAGATCACTGTTTATTATCATCGTCATTGTGATAATAACAACAATAATAATAGCTGGCATTTATGTAATGCTTTAAGGTTTACAAAACACTACACAACTCTCACAACAACCCTGTGTGAGGTAAGTACTAAACCAAAGTCAAAAAGCTTGTAAGTGTCTGAGGCAGGATTTGAACTCAAGTCTTCCCAACACTAAGGCCCGTGCTTTTACTCACTTTGCCATCTAAATGCTTCTCTGTATAGTCACGCTTAGGGAAAGAAACAAAGCGGAAGAGGCTGTCACCTTGAGATCTCTACTCTGAATCACCTAGATATGCACATGCTGTAGTTACCCTGTTGAGCAGTCACCATAGGTTTTGGGGAGCTGGGGAGCAATAAGGTATCCCTCCATACCTGCACAGGAGGTCCAGAAGAAAACCTCGTGAAGCTCCTACATGATCAGTAGACTAGGAGAGAGAACACTAGAGGCTAGAGTTGTTGTGGAGCAAGGAAATGACTTGGCGTGAGCTGTAGATTAATTTGGAAGTAATAAATTGGTAGAGTAAGCAAAGGGTTACTAGCCACATAGGGTTTACTTAAATTATAGGAGTGGGTAGAGCACAGACCCCGGAGTCAGAAGGAACTGAGTTCGAATTTGGCCTTAGACACTTACTATCTGTGTGACCCTGGGTAAGTCACTTAACCCTAATAGCCTCCCTCCCTCAAAAGAAAGAAATGCATGTGTGTGTGTGTGTGTGTATGTATACATATATATGTATGTGTGTGTGTGTATGTATACATATATATATGTATGTGTGACATACTAACCATATATAGTAGACTGTAAATTCTCTGAGGGTAGGAACTATATCTTTCCTCAAAGTTGTATGATCCTTAGCCCTTAAGGAAGTATTTAGGTACAGATGTCCTGAAGATAGGAATCCCAAGCTTGATAGGTAGGTCAACTTAAAATTGCATGGAGATAGTAATGGGAAACATCCTAAGAGAAAAGTCTTGCATGAGGAAAAATCTTGGAGTTAGGAAAACTAGAGAATGAGAAAAAAAAAGTGCCTTGTTTAGCCAAAGCAGAGTATTTTTAGGGAAATTTTGGGAACAACTCAGTGGAGATCTTGTGGAAGACCTTAAATTCCAATCAGAGGAGTTTGGGCCTAACTTGATGGACTATGACTTGTCATGAGCTGTAGATTTATTTGGAAGAGTTAGAGAGGGTTTACTAGCCATATAGGGTCTACTTAAATCATAGCTAGCGTCTTCCTGTCTTGGTAGAGAACCAGGTGAAGGAGTACGTTGAAAAGAATGAAACAATAAAAGGAACATGAATGGAGGGGGGGAACTTTTAAGGTATTCTTCAGTCTAGTTTATTGTCCTAGAATCTGTGCTTTTTGGGTAGTTTTTCTGTTATTCTCTATATTTGTTTCAGGAAGAAACTAAGAACCAAAGTGCAGCAAATGCTGGCTACAGAGACCCCAAATGTTTTCTCCTTTTATTCTAATCTCAATCATTGCCATATTCAGTGTCCATTTGAGATACATGAGTAGCTGTGTGGACTGTCCTCCAGCTGCACGTCATTGGTATCATTTCTCTTCAGTAGGCTTGTATACATCTTTCTTCACATAGAGTAAAATGTCCCAGTGAATGTTCAATAAAAAATTATAAAAATAGCAATTTGCAGAAGAATGACTCAGCATGTGAAACAGGGACAAATATTCTATTGTTAAAAATCACTCCGTCAAAAAGTGTTTTTGAGTGCCTAATAAGTATCCAGAACTGTGCTTATTTAAAAATACTTGTTAAAATCATTATGAAAAAGAGGTAGCTTTGTAGATATATATTTGTGATTTTAGGTGCTTGGTTGTTATGTGTGTGTATGTATACACATACATCTATCTATACACATACACATATATAATACACACACACACACACACACACATATATTCACATTTTTAAAGTTGTGAGCATTTATATTATTTAATTAAATTAACAGGCATATTGTTTTAATTTTTTGTGGTATTTTGCTTTTCTAACGTAGAACCCGTAATTATAATTCAATTTAATTGTATTTCATTATGGGTGAACATTGACAAACCAGTTGGTAGTGATCATTTAATTAATCCTGAATTTTTTATTTAAGTAGCTCTCCTGTTTGGGGATATCCCAAGCAGCACGAAAACTAGAGCTGTGGAGGGACTTTGGGATCTCTAGTAGCGTCCGTAGCATATTTGTGAGCCGAATTTGGTTTTAGGAAAATACTACTGTTCCTTATCAGTGGGCAGACCTAACTCTGTGGGAAATTATGCATAACACAATCCCTTTGTGGAATGGCATGATTTCTTTTCTGTATGTGCTAAGGCTTCTTAGATGCCAGGATGACTCTCAGAAGCTCTGTAATCAAGATCTTTTTTTCTTTAAATAGCAAAAAAAGAATAATCTACAAACATTTCTGTTTTCTTGCTATTTTAGGAGATATTACCCAGAAAGGATATGAGAAGAAAAGGTCAAAACTTCTTTCTCCTTACATCCCACAGATACAAGGTAGGCATTACTCTTGTGAAAAAGGCTTTGATTTTTTTTGTTATTGTTGTTTTAATACAAAAAAAGAATAATCCCTTATCTTAATTTGTTCTCATTCTCATTTGCTCCCTGCCAAACATTTATGGAGCAACACTGAGTTAAAATGATGTTAAGCAGGAACTCACAGACTCAGACACACATACATATGTGTGTATGTATCTGTGTCTATATGTATGTGTGTATAATAGAGAACCGAGCCATCAAAAGGACTTGGGGAGAGGAGGATCCTAATCACAAAAGAAAAAAAAATAGGATTTTGCATACTTACCTTCATTTATATTTTCTAAAACAGAAGGATTGGCAAATCATAAATGCACAAAAAGGTTTTTATATTATTTATTTTTCTAATAGGGAACCTATAAAGGGACTCAACCATTCAATTCAATTAATCAGATATTTATTAGGTACTGGATGGTAGGCCCTGGGGATTCTCAGTAAGTGTCATTTCACCATAGACGAGAGTTGCTTGAAGCTCAAAAACAGTTGAGTGACTTTACCCAGGTCTCACAGCAAGTAAGATGTGGGACTTACTGTCCTTAGGGAGCTTGCATTCTGCCTTTGCTGTCTCCAAATGAGATTAGCTTCAGATATATTCTAAAAATTATCCAACAAGAGATAGTCCCATGATTTTCCTTAATAAATCTTTTTTCAGTGGTAATTAGATTTGCCATAAGGAATTTCTTGCTCTATTTTTGTAATTAAAACCCTTGTCTGTCCTCAGTAGACGTGGAGAGAATAGTCAGCTCATTTCCTCCAGGGTGTTCTTCTACATTTAGATCTTTCCTCAGTTATTTTCTACCTAAAACCAAAACATCCACTGAAGTAAAAACTAATTCGTATGATTTTTTTTTACCTTTGCAACGAAACTCTTCCTTTTGTAAGGTTAGAACAAATACATGATCAAAAGTTTCCTTTAAGATCATTTACCATCTGAAGAAAAATATAGACAAATGGCATATGATTTGATAATTAAGTGCTGACCATCATGTGCTTTGGGCAGTTAGGTGCCACAGTGGATAGAGTGCTGGGCCTGAAGTCAGGAAGACTAATCTTCCTGAATTCAAATCCCTCCTGAAACACTTTCTAGCTGTGTGACCCTGGGCAAGTCATTTAACCCTGTTTGCCTGTTTCCTCATCTGTAAAATGAAATGTATCCAGTATCTTTGCCAAGAAAACCTCAGACAGAGTCACAGGCAGTCAGACACAACTGAAACAACTTAACAACACCATCGTATGCTTAGTCACTTGTTTGCTGTCTTAGGCTAGTGATAGTGGAAAGAACCCTGAAGGCCTTGGATCACATCTGGCTTTTAGTCAACACATTCAGTCACGTAAATAAGAAGATCAGAATTTCCTTTCCAACATGACCAATAAATGTTGTCTAGCCTTAGCTTTCCTTTAGTAAAGGTTCCTCCCAGGACAGCCCATTCCACATGTTAAAAAATACTTTTTAATATCATTTGTTTTTCACATTATCTGCATTTCCTTTTGTTATCCTTTTCTCCCAGAGAGCCATTTCTTACAGCAAATGGGAACAGGAACCAGTTCAACAAAACTAGCCACTTTTCACACCCACATCTTTAAGCTCTGCAGAAGAGGGGTAGATGCCTTTTCTGAGCTCTCTTTTGGGAGGAAATTTGGTCATTACATTTCCATGGCATACAGGTTCAGTTATTTTGCTGCTGTTTCTCTTTCTGTTGTCATGGTCAGTGGCTATATTGTTATTCTAGTTTTGTTTCACTTTGCATCAATTCATCTTAAGTCTTCTCTAGCTTAAGAGTCCCTAAATTTTAGTGACTTGCTCAAGGTCACATGGATAATTAAATGGCAGAGTCTGGATTAAAACTTAGCTCTTCTGACTCCAAATCCACTGTTTTTATGACTGTATCATGATGCTGCTTTAGAGTAGCTATAATTATTAAGAAATTTTCCCATCCATTTTACCTAAATCCTCCTCTACTGTTTGTCCCATTGCTCTCCCTCTGGAGCCAAGGACAATTCTAATCCTTCTTCAAATGTAACAGTCATTCAAGTATTTGAAGTCATTTCATATCCCTTGCCAAGTCTTCTGTTCTGCAGAGTACCACTCTCACTACTCTATTCTTCCCTCCTCATATGATAGGATCTTAAGACCCTTCCTTCCTGGTTGCCCTTTTCTAGACTCTTTCCCACTTATCAATATCCTTCCTAAAATGTGGCATCCCAGACTGTCACTGTATTCTGTATGTTGTCTGAATGGAGCAGGACACTGCTTCTCTTAATAGAGCCTTAAAATAAACATTAACTTTTTTGGTTACTATGCAGTCTTGAGTCACCTTGACTTTGCTTTCCCCAAGATCAAAGAGGTACAATTTGTATTCTGTTATATGCATGTTATTTAATTTGTCTTAACACTCCAACCATTCAGGATCTTTTTTTGAACTGCAATCCATTGTGTTAATGATCGTTCCTAGCCTTTTCTCATGTGCGGATTTGATAAGAAAGCAATTAATGCTTTTATCCAAGTCCACATCATTGAGAAAAATGTTAAAAAGTAATAATAGACAGACTATTAGAAAGAATACTCCAAATTACCGATAATAAGGGAAATTAATAACTGAGTTTCAAATTAGGACATTAACCCTCCATGTATTCTGTGGTGCCTCCGAAATCCTCTGCCAGATTTCCTAGAAAGCTTAGCATTTCAGCAGTTCTGTTCACTAGTTCTTTTAGTACCTGCTAATCTGGACAAGGTGATTTAAACTCATCGAAGACAACTTGGTGCTCCCTTTTACTAGTTCCTTGCTTTTCTTGGGTATTGACTTCCCTAAAATCCATGTGTGTTTTGTCCTTTGCAGTCCAAATATCATTGCCCTGGGCAAAGGATATGGAAACAATATACAAATTCAGCACCTATGCCTTTTTCTTTGTAGTTAGCTATCATTACTATTTAACCTTGTCAGTGGTCTTATCCCTTCTTTTTATTTGTTCTGTCTTTCCCCAGTATAGCTTTTAAAAATCCTTTTTATTATCATTATTCCTGCTTAAATTCAGTTCTTTCTGAGCTTGAGCATTACTGATACTGTTATGGTACTGTACTGTGGTTTTGTGTTCATCCTCTGCTCATTCTTCCATCTTCGATATATGTCATTTTAAAATGTGAGTTGTTAGATGTTTTACCTTTGTATCCATAGCAATCTCTTCAGACAGCATCATTTCTCTACCAGGTTTATTTGCGTATCTTCAGAACCTTATTTTTGGGAGTTTATCAGAACTAATGTCTACCCTGACCTTGTCCCTCCCCCAAAAAATTGTCTTATTGTGCTTTCTGAGCTCTTTACCTTTCTGTCAGGATGTGGGTAGTATATTTCACCATTAGTCTTCTGGAATCTTGGTTGGTCATCACACTGATAAGCGTTCAGCATCCTCATAATCCTCATCATAATTCATCACATTTACACACCATAAAAGATTGAGAAGAAAGAAAGGATGCTGGATTTAAGAAGTCGTTGTTCAGTTGTTCAGTTATGTCTGACTCTTTGTGACACTATGGTCTGTAGCACACCAGACCCTTTTGTTCTCTGCAATCTCCAGAAGTCTGCCCAAGCTCATGTTCGTTGCTTCTGTGACACTATCTATCCATCTCATCTTCTGCCATCTCTTTTTCCTTTTGCCTTCAGTCTTTCCCAACTACTTCCCAGAGTCAGAGTACCCTGAGATTTTGTTCGCTCATCTTACTAGCTGTGCAACCTTGGACAAATAATTTCACTTCTCTGGGCCTGTTTCCTCTTCTCTAAAATGAGGGCATTGAACTAGATGACTTCTAAGGCCCCTTCAACCTCTAGATTTATGATCTCATGATATCCTAACTCTTAATCTGTGATTTAATTGAAACCTTCCAAAACATAAAACTAATTTTCAGTCTATATCAAACACATATTTTACACTTCCTTGTCAGAAGAAGGCAATAGTGACTTCCAAAATTATTTTATTTCTCTGTTATTAAGCTCCATAATCATAAGAAAAAGAAAGCTATATTTAATAGTACAGCTTCATTTCTTTTAGGGAAGAGAGAAAGACTAAATCTAGTACTTACATCCTTCGTCTTCCAGTTCTCATTTAGGCATAATTGTTGACACCTAGTGGATATAGTGGATACATAGGAAAACAGAAAATATTGAAAGATTAGAAACTCCCAAGTTGCTTTTTCTGCTTTTTATAATTATATAAGATGTTTACTTAGGTACACTTCAGTGTTTCTGATAACTAGAGTTTGTGATCTCTCAGGGAGAAATAGACAAGAATAGTTTTGATAGAGTATCCTCTCTCAGTTTACCCTAAGCCATTTTCATTAAAGCCTTCTCTTCTTCCTTTAAACATATTTTTATCTCATATATTGAAAAGGCTTCTTCTCAGAAACTCAGATAACAAAAAATTGTTACGTCAAATCTCTTCAATATAGAGAACTAACATAAATCTAGTAAAAAGCTGTTCTATAGTGAATTAAGTGGCCAAAAGATATAAACAATTGTCAAAAAATTGTGAACTGTTAACCATATGAAAGATTTCTCCTTAATTTAATAACAAAAAATACTAATCAAAAACAACTTTGAACTTTCACTTTGTATCCAACAAATTGACAAAGATGACAGAAGTCATTGTTGGAAGTATTTTGGAATGATGGCATACTAATGCACCATTATTTGTGGAACTATAAATTGGTACAGTCATTCTGAAAAACAATTTGGAATTAGGCTAAAAAAGCTAACAGAATACCTGTACTCATTGGCATATCCTGAAGAAGTCAGTCAAAGAAGTCCCATATGTAACAAAATATTTATTCCATGACTTTTTGTGGTAGCCAAGACTTGGAAACAAACTATATCACCATATATTGGGGAATAACTAAATAAGTTGTACCACATGAATGTAATAGTATTTTTATATTGTAAAAAACATTGAATATGAAAAAAACAAAAGATCTTGGGGAGATTCAAAGTGAAGTAGGCTGGACCAGGAAAACAATAACAATATAAATGGAAAGAATAAACATCAACAAAAACTAAATGCTATGAAATTTTAGTGTCCAGTCCCCTACCAAAGAAGAATTATGAGAATGTGCTATGTGTGTGTAACACAGTGTGTCTGTCAGACTTAGCTGATGCATTGAACTTTTTCTTCTCTTTTTTCTTTGTTATTAAGAGTGTGTCAGGGGCTGGAGGTGAGGTGGGGTGGGGTGGGAAGGGCCAAATAATTTAAGAGCTTAAAATAATGTAAAAACAAAAGATACTTTTAAAAATTTAAGTTTCAAAAATAAAGCTTTAAAAAAATTTCTCAACCTAGTACACTTACTAGCTACTTTTAAAACTACTGTCCTGTTTCTGCGCTACCATTCATTTCTGAACTACCCCATCTCCATCTCCAAGACAAGATCCTCTCTACCTCCCACCCTGCTATGACCTTTTCTGCTGCAGGCAAGGAACCCTCAAACTGCTATACCTCCATCTGTTCCTAACCCTTCTGAGGCCTCACAGGGCACACATTACCATCTGCCATAAGATTGGGCTTCAAGGGAGAACCTAGAAAGATATAATCATATACCTCCCTCACTGGACCTCTTTCCAGCCAGATACTCTTTCTAAACTTACTCCTTAATGGACATCTTATCCACAACCTCTTATATTTTCCTCATTCTCAGTTGCCAATTCCCTTTTCATCCATTTAATGCCACTTCCACTTCCCAAATGTCGCACTCCAGAGCTTCACATCTTTTGCTTTGTACCTTCTTATATTCCTGTTCCATAATTAATAAATTTCCTTTCATCTTAAGCTTTTCTTTTTTTACTCTTTCCATATTCAGGTACTTATTAAGATCTGGCTCTCTATTGATGACACAGCTTCCCTCACCATTTTTTTGTAGTACTAGCTATATTTTCTCCTTTTTCCACCCCACTCCCCCACCCCCTCATCTATTCACTGGTTATAGCTCTCTGTTGCTATTTCCTGACTCTGCTGTTGTTGTTCAGCAAACCTCCTCCTTTGAGGTTTTCACTATCCAAATGTATAACCTGAATTAGATTCTGGTGGCTGTTCTTTCTGGACAGTCTCCCTTTCCTGAATACCTCTCTAACATTCTTACTTTCTGGTTCAGTTCCAGGCCTACGGTATTTTGTTCCTCCTCAACACTTGCCCTCATACTATGTGACTTCAACATCTGTAATGATGCTCCTTCAAATACTCTTAACTTCCCAGTTTCTCAGTCTACTCATTTCCTATGACTTACTGTCCTTCCCTCTACCTCAGCTACACGCAGAGATCATGCCTGATTTGCCTTCACCCACAAGTGCTCTGTTTTCATATTTGGGAACTGTAAAATTCCTTTATCTGGTCATATTTTGTCTTTCTCTATGTCTCACAACTTCTAACCCTTTTTTTCCCTCAGTGCTTCCTCCATTCTCTTCACCTTTCATATACCTCCATACCCTGTTGCTGATCATACCTTGCCATACTCCAAGCCTGGATTATTCCCACCATTTGCTTCTTTCTCTTCTATTCATGTACTGCTGAACAGAACTAGAGGAAATTACAAAATTCCTCATATTGTATAATCTCAACTGGACCGCCATTGCAGCAAGGCAATCATTCTGTACTCTGATTGATTCGCTGCAGCAACTGTTTTAAATCTTCTCATCTCTCCTCAAACTTCCTGAAGCACCTCTTAACCCACCCTGTCAGTTGAACATGTTGGATATCCTGTTTCATACTTCACTAATAAAATTGAAGCCATTTACTAAGGGTTCCATTTTCTCTCTTCGTCCTCATCTCACATCACTGTGATGTTTTCCTCCCATTGTCATCGTCTTCACACCAGTCTTAAAGAAGCCTATTCACTGAAAGGGCATTGCCTTACTCAAAGTAAGAACCTGGAAAGACCTTAGCTTAAAAGGGCCAAAGTCTCTCACTGCATCCTGGACCATCTCCTGTCATCCTGATAGACATCTGGCCACTGGACCCAGATGGCTCTGTAAGAGAAAGTGAGGCTGGTGACTTTGCACAGCCCTCCCTCACTCAAGTCAAAGTCAATTGCAAGCCATGTCATCATCTCACTGATGTCATGGTCCTCTTTGAGAAAGAAGGACAAACCACAGCAGTTGAAGAGATGGCGCTTCTTTTTACCAAGATCAACTCAGTGTATACCTTTGATCCTATCTTCTCCCATCTTCAGTCATTGTCTCCACCATTATCCCCACTCTTTCTTTAATCTTCATTTGCTCCCTGTCTATGGGTACTCTCCCACCTGCCTGTAAATATGCCTATGTCTCCTCGTCCTTAAAAAAAACTATTTCTTGTGCCTTCTGTCCCCACTGTCTTTACATTCCTCCCACTGTGAGTACCCCCAAGGGCTTAGTCCTTGGCTCTTCTTTCTTTATATATATTGTATTTCATTTTCCAAGATGATTCATTTATTATTTTTGCCACTAATAATAGAAGTTCATTATAACGTAAGGGCTATCATATCGTTGTACTCTTAGCACTTAACTCAGGGCCTTGCACATAATAGATATTTAATAAATGCTTGTTATTGAATTTTAATTATAATAATTCTCTTGGTTATTCTATATGACTGTAAATCATGGAGCTTTTCAGAAAATCCAAACTGCAGGTGAGACACAGGGCAATTGAAAGGCACATGGTTATTCTAATATGACTAATGACTTCAATGTCAGAAGTTCCTTAAAAAAAAAAGTTCCTTAAAAGGAAGTGGTCTAGTCATATGTCACAAATGAAAGTAGGACAGTCAAAAGGCTACATTGTTTTGAGATATTTAAAGAACTAGACAAAGACCTTTGTTGCATTGTGTGGATACTTTCTAGAGAATTTATTAAAGACTGTGATGAAAATCTCTCAGTATGAAAAGGCATAGAATGGGTCTGATATGATTGAGTTTGAAGGATTATCCTGGCTAATAAAATTACAAATCTCTCTAAGTAACAACAATAATAGTAGCGTACATTTTTATATTGCATTTTAAGGCTTATAAAGCTCTTTTCCTCATAAAAATACTGTGAAGTAGATAGTCTAAGTAATATTTTCCTCATTTTATACAAGAAAAAATTTAGGCTCACATCATGTAGTTAACTGCAGTTAACAGTTGTCCAAGCTGGGAGTCAAACCCACGCCTTCTTATTCCAACCACAACATTCTTTCTACTGTTCCATACTGCCTTTAACACTGTGTGTTAGTTCACAAAGACTGAAATGTTTGCTCGAAAAGAACAATTCTCCATGATAAGGTACATGCCAGGCAGATCAGTCAGATAGAGCCATTCGTCTTGTTTATTGTTTCAGTTGTGTCTGATTCTTAATGACCCCATTTGAGACTTTCTTGACAAAAATACTCCAGTGGTTTGCCATTTCCTTTTCCAGCTCACTTTACAGATGAGGAAACTGAAGCAAATAAGATTAAATGACTTGCCTGGAGTCACACAGCTTAGTCTGAGACCAAATTTGAACTCAGAACTTCCTCACTCCAGGCCTGTGTATCCACTGTGCTACCTAGCTGCCCCACCAGGGTTCTGGAAAAGAGAGATACTTGCCAGAGCCCAGGGATAACAGAGGTTGCCAGGCAGCCTACAACAGTTTCATGGTATTCTCTGGTTTGGTCTCTCATTGCTGCCAATGGCCAAAGCACCACTTCGCATTTGTATCCTATCACATGGCTTTATGTTAGTAAATTCTTTTTTTTTTAATTTATTTTGATTTATCAGCAATCACTTCAATAAGCTTTTGAGTTTTACATTTTTCTCCCCCTCCAACCTCCCTTCCCTTCCTAAGATAGCACGTAATCTGATATAGGCTATACATACACATTCCTATTTAACGTATTTTTGCATTAGTGATATTGTAAGGAAGAATTAGAACCAATAGGAGGAACCACCAGAAAGAGGAAACAAAACAAAACAGAAGAAAAAAATTGCAAATAGTATACTTTGATCTGCTTTCAAACACCATAGTTATTTCTTTGGATGTGGATAGCATTTTCCATCATGAGACCTTTGGAGATGTCTTAGATCTTTGCATTGCTGAGAAGGTCTAAATCTATCAACATTAGTCCTTGCACAACATGGCTGTTACTGTGTACAGTGTTCTCCTGTTCTGCTCACTTCACTCAACATCAGACCATACAAGTCTTTCCAGGTTTTTCCAAAGTCCACCTGCTTATCATTTCTTATAGCACAATTATTCCATTATATTCATGTATTACAACTTGGTTCAGCCATTCCACAGTTGGTGGGCTTCCCCTCAATATCCAATTCTTTGCCACCACAAAAAGAGCTACTATAAATATTTTTGTACATGTGGGTCCTTTTCCCATTTTTATGATCTCTTTGGGATATAGTCCTAGAAGTGTTGTTTCTGGATCAAAGGGTATGCGCATTTTTATAGCCCTTTGGGCATGGTTCCAAATTGCTCTCCACCAGCAATGCATTAGTGTTCCAATTTTCTCACCTCTTCTCCAACATTTATCATTTTCCTGTTTTGTCATGTTGGCCAATCTGATAGGTGTGATGTGGTACCTCAGAGTTGTTTTGATTTGCATTTCTCTCATCAGTAGTGATTTAGAGCATTTTTTCATATGACTGTAGATGGCTTTAATTTCTTCATCTGAGAACTGCCTGTTCATATCCTTTGACCATTTATCAATTGGAGAATGACTTGTATTCCTATAAATTTGACTTAATTCTCTACATAGTTTAGAAATGAGGCACTTATCAGAGACACTGGTTGTAAAAATTCTTTCCCAATTTTCTAATTTCCTCCTAATCTTGGTTGCGTTGGCTTTGTTTGTGCAAAAATTTTTCAGTTTAATGTAATCAAAATTATCCATTTTGTTTTCCATAATGTTCTCTGTCTCCTGTTTGGTCATGAATTCTTCTGTTCTCCATAAATCTGACAGGTAAATTATTCCTTGCTCTTCCACTTTGCTTACAGTATCAGCCTTTATGTCTAAATCATGGACCCATTTTGACTTTATCTTGGTATATGGTATAAGATTTTGGTCTATGCCTAGTTTCTGCAATACTCTTCCAGTTTTCCTAGCAGTTTTTTCAAATAGTGAGTTCTTATCCCAGAAGCAGGGATCTTTGGGTTTATCAAACCATAGATTACTATAGTAATTGACTACTGTGTCTTGTGTACCTGACCTATTCCACTGATCCACCACTCTATTTCTTAGCCAGTACCAAGTAGTTTTGATGATTGCTGCTGATTATAAATGTATCAGTGAATTCTTAAAGTATTTTGTTTCTTAGTTGTAATTATGCTACTTTGGCTCACTAGGCTACAACTGGTTGATATCCTACTTGTCCATTCTTTTCTTCTAACTAGCCTAAATTTTCATGTTTTTTATGAGCATCACTTCAGGCTACTCTTTTTTTACCTCTTTTTATATCCCCAGCATTTAGCACTGTGCATGACATATAGTAGGCACTTAATAAATGTTCATGGATTGATTGATCCTAGGACTGCAATAGGTGATCATGTCCTGCTACTTGATATTTAACTTTGTTTTTAATGGATGGAGCAGTGGGCCTGGAATCAGAAAGACTCTTGTTCAGATCTGGCCTCAGATACTAACTGTTTGGCCCCAGTAAGTAACTTAAGCAGTCTGCCTTAGTTTCCTCAACTGTAAAATAGGGTGATAATGATATTTACCTCACAGGGTTGTTGTGACTTTCAAATGAGTTAATATTTATTAAGTGTGTAGCACAGTTCCTGGCACATAGTAAGTGCTTGATCCATGCTTATGTCCTTCTTTAGTAGCTAAAGCTAGTAAAACTACTAAAGAAGTTTGATGTGATGCCATAGGAGGGTAGGGAATATTAATTACTGCTTTGTAGACTCAGTTTTTTCCTAAGTTTGGTGTTGTAGTCATGTCATGGCTTCCCATTACATATCTTTAACTCTTTTTGTTAATTGATATTCCAGGAGCATAGACTAAAATATACAAATAGAAGGAACCTTAGAGATTAACTGGTACAACCTCATCATTTTACAATAAGAAAATTAAGGTTCAAAGTTGGAATGGTTGCCTAAGGCTTGGTCACATAGCCAAGTAAATGACAGAGCTGGAATTTGAATTCTGGTCTAACTCTAAATGTAGTGTTCCTTCCTTTAGACTGTACTAGATCCCTTTTCTTTGCTGCATTTTTGAAGTAATCTTCATCTTTGTACCTTCATGAGCCTTACTAACTCTCTTATATTCATTTATTATCTTTCAAATCTATTTTTTTAAGGCAGTTGGAGTTAAGTGACTTGCCCAAGGTCACACAACTAGTATGTGTCAAGTGTTTGGTCTGAGGCCGAATTTGAACTCAGGTTCTCCTGACTTCAGGGCTGGTGCTCTATCCACTGCGCCACCTAGCTGCCCCTCAAATCTATATCTTAAAAATAGATTTGAAAAAGAAGAAAAACAAAACTTTTAACAAATATGCATAGTCAACCAAAACAATTTCCACATTTACCATGAGTATCTTATTCTGCATCAAGATAACTAACATTTCTTCTAGACCTTTTTCTAGGACATCTTCACTTCAGGTTGCTTCATTATCTGAAATTTAGCAGGTTGAACAGGGAACTTTTTTCCTGCCTTGAATAGGCACACCATACCAGTTTCTTAAGTAGCATCAGTAACACTGTTATCTTTGGAATCCCTAGATTAAAAACTTTAGAGTAATTTTTATACTTATTGCCTTTATTTTCCCTTTATTTTGTCCCTCAGAACCAGTTCAGCAAGAATTCTGATTCCTCATAGTGTCTTTTTATTCTGCCCTTTTCAGTTCCACAGGAGAGAGGGCCCTCATCACTTCATATCTGAACTATTTTTATAAGGTCATGCCTAGTCCTCCTATTTCTAGTCCCTTTTTTTCCCTTGTTCTAATTCATGTTACATATCGGAGCTAAAACATTCTTCGTATTTTACTTTAATAATGATATCTGAGGGGCAACTAGGTGGTGCAGTGGATAGAGCTCTGGCCTTGGAGTAAGGAGGACCTGAGTTCAAAATCCAGCCTCAAGACACTTGACGCTTCCTAGCCCTGTTGACCCTGGGCAAGTCGCTTAACCACATTGCCTAGCAAAACAAAATGAGACCAAAAAAAAAGATATCTGAGGTTTCTTCCAGCACACTAAAACTCAGTAATAACTTTTTTCATGTCCTTATTTAAGAACCTTATTATAATGAAATCTGAACTCCTTACCCTAACATTCTGATCTTTCCCTCAGTATCTGACTTTTTATTGCAAAATCTTTTTATCTCTTTTTCGAATTATTTATTTAATAGCCTCCCTTGAAGAAGCAAATAAATAAAAAGAACAGTCCTGACTCAAGATGACCTGGGCTCAGGTACTTCCACAACATACATACTGGCTCATGACCTGGGGCAAGTTACTTACTGTCAGGGCCCCAGACTCAGAGATGCGGAATGGGTGCTGATTTGGTAAAGAGAGTTTCCTCCTAGGGAAATTGCACATACCAATGAAATCAAGGTCTAGTCCCAAAAAAGTCCTTTGTTTTGTCAGTCTAATCCATGTAAGCTTAGGAGCCTGTCTTTGTATTTTTGTACATGTCACTTGATCGACTTAGACATACCCATACTATCTGTTCCTCTGTGTTCCCCATCCCTGAAAATATTAAGTTCAGTGAAAATATGACTTTAGGTGAAGTAGAATTATCAGTGTTAGATGTTTTCAAAACAGTTGGTGCAGTGAACAGCCTTTTGTGACAGTCCTCAGACATAAGGGTTTCCTTCCCTAAGATTTCTTGAATTCCTTCCTACTTGGGTTCCCTAATTGACCTTTACTTTCTACAGCTGGGCTCACAATTATAGCAACCCACTGTAAGTGTGGTTGTCAGTTGGTTAAGACCTTGTCCAGGAACCCAGTTTGTCAGAGCAAAGGCTGGTAGGTCACCAGATATTTTGGGGGAAAACAATTCCTTAATGAGTTCAGGTGCTGTGAATAACATGTAAAACAATGGGAATCAGTTCAATGCAAAGCTTTATTGAAAGCGATGAGGAAGGAAGGCGAAGGGGGAGGACAGGGAGACATAAACAGCTCAGGCATACACACCAACTTTACCTAAGAGTATAACTCATATAAGAGCAGTGCTGTGTTGGGGAGCACAGAGACACAGGTTCATTCACCAGGATGGGGTGGCAAGAGATGTTCTACCAGAAGATATGGTCTTGCTGGAGGGGAAAGGGTGCTTCTGAAAGGACAGAGGTGCCCTTCTAAAAGTTGGGTTCTTACACTCTGGTTTTAGAAGGCCTCATTTTAACTGACCAAATTGCATATCGGGGCAAAATATTATTTGAGGGGGTTATTATCAGGGAGAAAAAACAAGCTGGTGGTAGACAAAATATTATTTGGGGAGTTTGCGTATCAGAGAGAAAAACAACCTAGTGGTAGACAGAATATTGTTGGGGAACACAGGTGTACTAACCTTTGAAAAATATTATTGTCATTTTTCCATGAGTATATTCTCTGTGCTTACAACTTCCCTTAAGAGTAGACTCAGCACCATTGGGCAAACTCTTATACCAATGATTTCCATGCATAGATTCTATATGCTACAGTCTCCCTTAAGGGGAGATTGTCATGGTAGTCTCAAGACCACCAGGCCTAATCTTACAACATACACCTCTAAAAATAATCAGTTTCTTTAGGTGAAACAGAATTACCAGTTTTAGCAGTAGAAGATGCTTTCTTCGGCAGGCAAAATTCATAGGACAGATTATAAAAATCATTCTCATCAAAGAACTGAGGTTATAATTTTGCTGACTAGTTCTGTCATACCAAGTTATCAGATGTACCTCTAAAGTTCATCTTTGGTAGACAGGAGAAATAGAGGGTGGGAAGGCAAAGGGTTGGTAGCCAGAGGACAAGAAGAAAAAAATCTAGTAAGAGAGGCTAATGTGTGTCCCTCCCCAAATATACACACATACCTCCCCCTTCCCCAATATAGTTTAAGATCTACCTGGAGAGAAGACAGTTCTTAGATGAGTTTGGATATTTCTAAAAGTAGAACCTATTGTTCACAACTGGAGGAGGAGGTGCTAATACAACCCATGTTGCTAGAGCAGAAGTTCTTCAGCCCTTTTTGTGTCCTGGATCCCTTTGACAGTTTCATGAAGCCCGTGGACCTTCTCAGAATAATGTTTCGAAATGCTTAAAATAAAAGGCATATGCACAGTAATAGCAACATTGTGAGATGATCAACTATGATTGACTTAGCTCTTCTCAGCAATACAGTGATCCAAGACAATTCCAAAAGACTCATGATGGAAAATGCTAACCACATCCAGAAAAAGAACTGTGGAGTCTTGAATGCAGATCAGAACATACTATTTTTACTTTTTTTTTCACCCCATTTTTTTCCCTTTTGTTCTGTTTCTTTTTTCACAACATGATAATGTGGAAATATGTTTAACATGATTGCACATACATAGCTTATATCAGATTGCTTCGCTGGCTTGAGGAGGAGGCAAGGCAGGGAGAAAAATTTGGAACTCAAAATCTTATGAAAAAATGAATGTTGAAAACTGTCTTTACATGTAATTGGAAAAAGTACTATTAAAATAAAATGCATAGGATTACAAAGGAAACCAATTATATTAAAAAGTATCAAAATATATTTTTATAAAATCACAAGTTCACACACACTCCAGGTTAAGAATCCTTGGTTTATAAGAATGCTAATGTATTTTGTATCCTACTGCTGAATTGAAGCTACTGTCTCAGTTTCTTTAGTATTTGTCTAGGATATTATAAATAATCCTTCATGTTATAGCAAACAGGAATAGTTATGTCTTGTCTTTGCCCATGTTTATGCCTCTAGTTAATTTCTTTCTTTTGCCTTATTGCTATAGCTAACGTATGTCAAATAACCAAGGGGAAAGGGCGTTGCCTGTAATAACTTCTTAATGGATCTCTTTTGTCTCCATTCTATCCCTTCTCCAGTCATTTTCCACATATCTTCTAAACAAAGGGCTGACCTTGGCATTCCCTTGCTCAGTAACACTCCATTGGCTCCCTCTCTCCAATATGATAAAATACAAACTCCTTAGTTTGTTTCTAAAACCCTTCACAGTATCTACCCTACTTTTCTCTAGTTTATTACATATCATTGCTCTCCTTCATAACTTGACAGTCCAGCCAGACTGACCTTCTTACTGCTATCTGGGCTGTATTATTCCATCTCCCAACTCTTTGCCTTTGCACGGCTTTCTTCCCTTTCCATGCCTAAAATATATTCCTTTCTCATTGCCACCTCCTCTAACATTCTTTTCCTGAACACTTCCCCTCACAGGCACTCTGCCCAGAAATTTCTATGTATATATTTTTACTTAAATTTTCTGTCTACATGCTGTTTTCTCCCAGTAGAATATAGGAAGGAATGGTATAATTTTTTCTTTGTATCTGCCTTTTTGTATAGCAGCTGACACATAGGAAGGACCTTATTGCATTGAATGCTCAATAAATGAATTCCATGTTGAATATTGAAGAACTCTTGACTTACGTCATGTGAATCACTTTTCCTGTCAATTGACTTTATAGTTTTGTATTTGATAATCTTATAAAGTCTTGAATATATATCTTCAGTTGTTGTCCTCTGTTCCTACCACATGCCATCTCTCAATTCTCATATTTCCACTTACTGATCCATCACTTTATTGGGCCCCATCTTTGTTTCCCCTTCACTTGTCTCCTCCTCACCAATCTTGTTACTCTTTCCTGTATAGTCAATATCTTCCCATATCCATTCTAATTAGGTCTGTTTTTAAAAGCCAAAATGAAGAGCATAAATGAGTAGGAGAGATGAAAATTTCCTAATACCTCAACATTCTAATTTTTTTTTAATCCCACCAAGCAAAGTGGTTTTGATCTGTCTTTGTGTACTCATCATTGACCCCTTAGACTAAAACTGTTTTGTTGTGGCTTTTGGACTAAACCTGTAATTTTGTTGTAGGAAGCTAGCAGTGAGGAACTTCCTGTATCAGTACAGAGTAGAACCTTCTCTAAGGCTAAGAGAGTTGCCTACAGTAGGTAGTTGTGAGGGTCACAAGAGCCACAAAGCTTCCAAGGTAGGACTTGAGTCCAGGCCTTCTTGACTGAGAGGCCAGCTCTTTGTCCACTCTGCTTTGCTGCCTTTCAAGGCTATGACTGCTGAAAGTAATTAGAGTTTTCTTTTGGTATCATAGAAACTGCTAATTAGCAAAAGAATCAGTACTAGATAATTATGTAGACCTATTCATTAACATGCTGTGGTGGAAAGTTCATGCTGAAGTCATAAATAGCAGTGAACTTCCAAACTTCATTCAGTGTCTGAATGAGTTGAGTATAAGCCAGACACTTTTTCCCTCTTCATGTCTGTATAAGAAAAGCTGTTTGTGTGTGTAACTCTTAATTTCCTTCCTGAACGTAAAATGTGATTGTAAAAATAGCTCCTTTCTTGTTTTTGTTCTCTATTTTTAAATCACTCAGAATATGCTTTTTAAGTGGTTATTTCTTCAGTAAATGGTTGAAGCCTTACATGCCTTATCTAAAAGATAAGAACTCAGCATTTCTTTGAAAATAACTGTATATTCCCAGTGCAAATTTAGAACACCTAGTTGGTTTCTTCTTTTTAAGAGTCTGGCTATGTGTTTTGTGATCCTTGGGCAATAAATAAGAGTCAGTGTAAAGTGAGATAGAATGGTGGAATGGACTTATTGTTACATGACCTGAGTTCCAAACCCAGGCTCTGCTATTTATTAAGTTTTATGATGTTGCGTAACTTCTCTGAGACTCATTTTCTTTATCTGTAAGATGGGAATAATGATAGTCACATGAGTTATGGGATTGTGAGGAAAGTGCTGTGTAAATCTTAAGATTTACTGCCTTTGTGGGCTTAGAAACTTGAAAAATGGAGGGGGAGGGAGGATTTACTCTTGAATAAAGGCCTGAGGTTCTCTTCTATCACTGAAGTGCTTGAACAAGTACATGAACTTTGTCACTTTTATTTGGTATATCTTAGACCACAGTGGGCAGATTTACTTCCTGATTCATGATTATATTCTAGATATGTTTTTTTAGATATAAGAGGTATTAGTATGCTAGACATTGTATGTCAAATATAATTCCTCTCTCCATTGTTTGTAATCTAGTCAGATGGACAAGACATAAACACAGTACAAGATGGTAAATGTTGCCAAATGAGAGGTTTAATTAAATTCTGTAGGAACTTAGAGAAGGGAAAATATCAATTCCAATTGAAGTGGTCAAGGTTTCATAGAAGAGAGACAATTTAAGCTATGTTTTGAAGGATGTGCATAAACCCAGAGAAATTGGTACCCCTTCATTCTTTTGTTTCTTTTTAATGGACTTTTTAATGGAGTTTGAACTTTTTATTTTTCAATTTAATATAAGTTCCTAATGATTTTCAGATGTACTCACTCACCATTGTATTAAAATAGCTCTCTCCAGTCTCAGTATTAATCCTCGTTTGACTAAATCCAGTGGCCTTTTTTCTGTCCTCATTCTTCTTTATTTACTTCTGTAGTATTTGACACTGACTACCTCCTTGACACTCATTTTTACCTTAGTTTTTGTGATCTATATAACCACTCTTCCCATTTCTTTTGTTGACTTTTCATCCTTTTCTTGTCTCATAAAAAGTAGGTGTTCCCAACAATTCTGGCATTGGCCCTTTTCTCTCTCTCTCTCTTTTTTTTCTCCTACACTTTATCTCTCATTCACTTATCCAGTTTCACTTTGTCACCTCTTTGAGGATAACTCCTAAATCTCTGCTCTCATTCCAAACCTTTCCCCAGAGCTCTCCTGTCCTATATATTTAACTTCCTGTTGTATACCTCCAAGTAAATGCCCAACAGCACATCAAATTCAGCCTGTCCAGATGTCCCCCACAAACCAAAACAAAAGCACCCTAATTCTTCCCCTGACTTCCCTTTGCCTGTTAATAGTGCCACCACCCTCCCAACTTATTCTAGCTGAGATAATCTCAAAGTTCTCTTTTAAGCTTCCTCCTCACTACCCACATAAAATCACCTGCCCAAACCATGTTCATTTTACCTTGGCTCTATCTCTAGCCATTCTACTTCCTACACAGTTGCCATAGTTCAGGCCCTCATTACCTTTGGTTTAGATGGCTACCCTTCATCTCTCCTTTCTCTAATCCATCTTTCTGCTGCCCAGATGTCACTCCTGTCAAAAAATTTTCAGGATCTTCACTGCCTGCCAAATAAATACAAAGTCCTGATCTTGGTATTTAAAGCCTGCTGCATTCTGGTGATGATCCAATTTTCCACCCTTATTCTACTTTGCTTTCAAATACCCCCTTCGGAGGTGTTTAATGGTTTAGTTTGACTACTTTTCAGCCCATATTCTTATCATACCCTCTCCTTTCTCTGTACTTTTCCACACTGTCTACCGTGCCTGAATTGAACTTCCTCTCACCTCTGTCTCTGTCTGATATAATCCCTTTCTTTGCTCAAGGACCAATTCAGGTTCCACCTCTCCTCAGCCTTTCCCTCCAAAGGTAAAAATGATCTCTTCCCTCCTTAAACTTTTCATATCATATGGTTCTCTCCTTTACACTTGTCATGCTTTCCTTTGTATCAGTTATTTGTATACCATTAATTTCCCTCATTAGATAGTAAGTTCTTTGAGAGCAGGATTCGTGTTATATGTTTCTATTTCCAGTGCCTTTCATGAATGAATGAACATAAATTTGTTAAGCACCTTCCACGTGTCAAGCATTGTGCTGGACTCTGGGAATAGAAATACAGAAACAGTATTTGCCCTGAAGTTTGCATCCTAATAGGGTGATAAGATAACATATTCAAGAGTGGGAGCCAAGTTTTGTTCTGAGTAGTAGTATGGCAGATTGTCACAGTCTTGCCAGTAGCAGTGATTTAATTATGTTCCCAGAGCAGGATGTGGAAGGATGGTTAAGGGAATGAGGAAATGGGATGAGGAGGGCTTGCACAAATGATGGCAAGATACCTGAACTGAAAAAGCCCTGGTTTCCTAGTGGATTTTTTGATAAGGGTCTAGTCAGTACTTTTTATGTGTTTGAATGGAGTTGTTGAATGAAGAAAAAGTTGCCCTAATCTAGAAACAAGCAGAAATGGGTTAATTTGCATTTTCATATAGGTAGTGACTTAGGAGCTTTTTAATCTTTATCAGTAATAGCATTTTTGCACTTATTTTCTATGTATTAAGGGAGGCTTAAAACTTTAAGACCAATGTGAGCAAAGGAGCGGGTTGTGGCAGAAGTAGAAAATATTCCTTATTTCATTTTTTTTAATCTTAAAAATTACATCTTTTGGATATCACAGCTGGCCAAAAGATTTTCCTTTTGTTTGTTTTTATTGTTTTTTCCCCCTTTTTTCCTATAAGGTGACATCTTTTGACAATTATTACTTTGGTTTGTTTTTATTTAAGTATGAAAAGTCTTCTACATTTTTCCCCCCCTAGGGATTGATTCCACAGTTCAAAAGGAACACAAAAACCAGACAGCTTCATCTGCAGCACCAGCCTCAACCTCTTCCAAGTACCACCGAGGTCGATCTGGGGGAGCTAGAGATGAGAGATATCGATCAGGTAAAGAATGAACAAGATTATCTGTTGAATGTCATTGCTGGTGTAAGTGTAGACTAAATCTTCTAACAGCTTCTAATTTTCTGTAATTTAGGCCCTAAAATCCTAACTGATGTGTAATTATGCATTTTGGGCGTCCAGACCAGTGATTTCATCTGTGCAAGGAACTTCCAATTTCGAAACTTCTTCAGTAGTACATATCAGCAGCTCATCTGCAACTTAGTACCATGGTCTCCAAAGTGAGGCCAGTGATATGACGCTAAAAGATATGTGATTAACTAATCAGAGAATAGGAAGACAGATTGGATCCCACCATCTCAAAAATCGCCAGTCATGGAGTTTGTCTACCACACAATCACTAACTAACCTTGTTATTCCCCTGCTCCCCACTTTTCCCTCTACTATGTAAGTATAAGCTCCCAACCTCCCCCATCTTGACCTGAGCTTTGAGAGCACATATAACCTAATCACTACATGGATACTCACAGTAGAAGCTAAGCAGGTACAATTGGAAAAATCCCTACCCCCCAGATCACCTCTTGGAGGGTGGTAATATCTCCCCCCTTTTTCATTTTGGATGTGACAAAAGAATAGGCATACATGAGTCTGCATTGCAGATATCATTACATTGTATTTTCCCCCAAGTCTACCCCTTTTCCAGATTTTCCCTATTACTGTCAAAGGTACCACCATCCTTCCCATCACCCAGGTTTATAGCTGTGATATCATTGTTGACTCTTCACTCTCCCTCATCATCCCACATTGCTAAACAGTTCCCAAGGTTTGTTGCTTCTACTTCTACAACATTTCTTGCATCAATCCTTTTCTCACTATCTACATAGCCACCACCTAAATTCAGATTATTATTATTTTTAATCATTATTATTACATAGCTAACATTTATGTAGCACCTACTATGTGTTAGGTACTGTATACAAACATTATTTCATTTTATGTTCACAATAACCCTTCAAGGTAGTGCTATAATTATCCCCATTTTACAGATGAGAAAACGAAGGCAACAAAGGTTAAGTGACTTGCCCAGGGTTACACAGCTAGGAAGTGTCTGAGTCTGCATTTGAACTCGGGTCTTCCTGATTCCAAGCTTATCACTCTATGCACTAGTTCCACCTAGCTGTCCTCTTATAGTAGCCTCCTTAATTGATATTTTGGTCCATGTTTTACCCTTCTCCAATCCATCTTTCACTCAACTGATAAAGCAGTGTTTCTAAACCATAGGTCTTACCATCTCATTTTCTTACGCAGTAAATTCTTATGGCTGTCTAATTGACTCATTGACTCCAGGGTCAGACGTTATTTTGTCTTTCTCTCTCTTTTTAAATTTCTATCTTTTGTGTGAGTTTTTTAATATGTACATTTATTACTACAATATTACATGTATAAAATTTATAAATAAGTAATTAGACATATGTTGGGGGGTGTGCACTTAGGGTATATGATCACAAAAGTTTGGAGACCACTTTCTTAGAAAGTAGCTCTCAGATTTAGTTCCTTGACTAAGGTCAGACAGCTGTGTGTCACAGGCAGGACTGGAACCCAGGGCTTCTGGGCTCTTATGTTTCATAATAGTATAATGAAAGTTGGAAAAAATTAGTTCTCCAATTCTTATTTCCATTTTGCTTTTTTGGTGAGACAATCAGCGTCAGGTGTCTGAGGTCAGATTTGAGCTCAGGTTATCCTGCTGACTCCAAGGCTGGAGCTCTATCCACTGTGCCACCTAGCTGCCCCTCCAGTTCCTGTATTTCCAGACAGAATGGGTGACCAAGGTTAAAGGAGCCAGTTTTAGGGGGTTACTCAAAAGTTACAAATACATTGTTACTGTCCCTGAGATCAGAAAATGTGTTGATGTGAGGGAAAATATAGATAAGAGCTGGACATTTAAACTTTCAAAAAATGGAGGGTGGGGGGAGGTGACGTTGTGGAGAGGAGGCAGAGAGAAACAAAGAAAGTGGTCTGGTATTTTTCAGAAAAAGGTTATGTACTATATTTCACCAAAGGATCAAAAAGGGGAAAGGAAGAGAGTATAACCAGTACAGGAGTGATTGGCCTGTGAAAGAACTAAGAAGTCAAAGAATTAGAGGGCACTCTGAAATTCCCTTATCACAATCTGTTATTATTTCACTTTTCCCTCTGCCTTGCTTGACTCTCTTCTTCATCCTCATGTATCTTGGTTGAGAACCTCAGGAAGATTTTTGGGGGAACATGATCTGTGATTTCATCAGTGTAGGGAGATCCAGTAAGGACGCTTCTTGTACCAAGGCAAATAAGTACCTTTTCTGAAACTCAGTCTTAAGAATTGCCTGAGGACCCAGAGGGAAGGTGTGACTGGCCTAGGTGTAAGGCAATGAGTACCTCACCAGGGTGGCATCTAGAGGATTGAAGGGGTGGATTTGAAAAATATTGCATGGGTTAAATCAACAGGCCCTGACAACAGATTAAATGTTGGGGTGAGAATGAGGAATGGAGGATGACACTTAGGTTTCCAGTCTGTGGTACTTAACTGGGAAGGGAAATTTGTAAGTAGGGAGGGTTTGGGGATAAAGTTCAGTTTTGAACATGTTAAGTTTAAAATGTTACAGGACGTCCAGTTCAAGATTTTCGGTAGGTAGTTGGGGATGAGACTAGTGGTCAGCAGAGATGTTAGGACTTGATAAGTAGACTTGAGAATTATCACCATACTAATAGTAATTAAATCTATGGGAGCTAAAATAGCAGCAGAACAAATAAGGATCAAAAAATTAATTCTGTAAGAAACTTCAGTGAAGTTACCTTCCCCAAAACCAGAAATGCATGAAAAGTCATAGAGAAACAGAGGGGCAAGAAGAAAGGGACCAAGCAGCAAAACCAGGACTCCCTGGCCAACAAGCCAGCAGCCTCTCAGGGCATCGATAGAGGAGCCTATAAGGCTCCTTATGTAGAGACAGCAGGAGCAGAGGGCTCCAGGAAGACGAATCCTGTAGGGTTGGAAATCCACTATGTCGATCTTAGAAGTAAACTGGAGTGAGAATGACTTGTCTAGATATAGAGACCATCAGCCAATCAGTCAATCAATAAATATTTATTGAATGTCTATTGTAGTGCCAGGCACTGTGCTAAATGCTGAAGATACTTTAAAAAAAAAAAGCAAAAGACAGCTGCAGCTCTCAAGGAGCTCACAGTCTAATAAAGACAGCATGCAAACAACTTTTTACAAGCAACATATATACGTTGAAAATGATCAGCAGAGGGAAGACACTAGAATTAAGACCCTGAGAAAGGCTCTCTGAAGAAGGTGGAGAGGAAAGACAGTAAATGAGTTCAGTTTGAGATATATTGAGTTTAAGATTACTACTGGAATCCAGTCTGAGATTTCTAATAGGAAGTTGAAGGTGCAAGACTGAAGGTCAACAGAGTTTATGGCTGGATGTATAGATTTGAAAATGAACATAGAAATGAAAATTGTATCCGTAGAAGCTTATGAGATCACCAAGTGAAGTAGTATAGCAGGAGAGGAGAAGAGGGCCCAGGACAGTTAGTGGGCATGACCTGAATGGAGATCCAGCAGAGGAGACTGAGAAAAAAATGGTCGGATAGGTAGGAAAAAAATCAAGGAGAATAGTGTCACAAAAATCTAGAGAGAAGAGAATATCTAGAAAGGGATGATCAATAATGTCAAAGGTTTCAGGGAAGTCAAGAGAGCTGAGGATTGAGAAAAGGCCAGTAGATTTAGCAATGTAGAGATCATTGGTAACTTTGAAGAGAGCAGTTTTGTTTGAATGATGAGGTTGGAAGCCAGACTGCAGAATCAAGAAGAGAGTGAGAAAAAGAAAATGGAAGCATTGATTGTCACTCTCACAAATGTTCCACTTCCATGTTTATGAACTCTCAAATTGCCTTATCACAGTTTGTCATTTCACTTCTTCCTCTGCCTTGCAACGCCAGACTCTATTCTTCATCCTCGCTATACCCTCCAGTTCTTTGACACCTTAGTTCTTTCACAAGCCAGTCACCCCTGTACTGGCTATACTTTCTTCCTTTTCCCATCTTGACCCTTTGCTGAATTGATTCATCCTGCCCTGCCCTCTTGAGTCTCTCCCTCCTTACCATTTCACTAATCTTATCCTGCAAAGGCTTGGAATTGGATCACTCCTATCATCTGCTTCCTTTACTCCTATACACATACAGCTGACCAAAGGAGGAGAAAATAACAAAATTGACTGGGTTCACTATAAATTTGTGACAAGATCTAAGGGGATAGCTATTTCAGTGTGTAGCTGAGGTAAGGTGGAGGAGTAGGTCATATGAAATGAGTAAATTGAGGAACTAGGATGTAAAGGTGTTTGAGGGAATATCATTATGTATGTTGAAGTATGAGGGCAAGAGTTGAGAATAACAATGAGGCACTGAACTCACTGTGGAGAAAAGGGAAGTGTACTGGAGGCTGGTAGACAGCAGCTGTCAGAATTTTTATTGGTTTGTAGATCTGAATTGAGTAAACCTCAAAGACATAGAGGTTACTGAATGATGGTCATAGAAGGAGAATCTGGAAGTGGCCGTGAGAAGCAAGGAGTATTGAAATTCCCCTGCCTCAATCAAGCAGTCGAGGGAAATGAGTGAAAGTGCAGGTGTGCAGGTAGTGCAGTTAAAGTGTGGCCAGGGAGGCTATGTCATCAGGAGGGAGCCATATCTCAGTTTGAGCCAAAAGATGAAAGGGGAAGGAAAATGCCCTGATAGTCTAGAACCAGAGAGTAAAACAGAAAGTGGAAGAATCTCCTGATCACCTCCTGAGAGACCCTAAAATGAAAACTACCAGGAATTTTATAGCCAAGTGAAGGTCAAGGAAAAATATTGCAAGCAGCCAAAACGATCTGCAGATATCGTGGAGCCATAGTCACAATAACACAAGATTTAACAGATTCTACTTTAAAGAATCAGAGGGCTTGAAATATCATATTCCAGAGGGTAAAAGAGCTAGGATTACAACTAAGAATCATCTACTCGGCAAAACTGAGTATAATCCTTCGGGGGGAAAATGGAAATTCAGTGAAATAGAGAACTTTCAAGAATTCCTGATAAAAAGATTAGAGCTGAATAGAAAATTTGACTTTCAAGTACAAGACTTATAAGAATGATAGAAAGGTAAACAGGAAAAAGAAATCATAAAGGTACTCTGTGAGGTTAAACTGTTTCTGTTCCCACATGGGGAAGTGATACTTGTCACTCTTAAGAACTTTATCATAATTAGGGCAGTTAGAAGGAGTGTGTGTATATATATATATGTATATATATATATATATATATGTATATATATACATATATATATGTATATATATGTATATATATATGTATATATATGGAGGGCATGGGTGTGAGTTAAATATGATGGGGTGATTATCTAAAAAAATTAAATTAAGGGATGAGAAAGAAAAATGCACTGGGAGAAGAAGAAAGGGAGAGGTAGGATGGGGTAAATTTTTTAAAACAAATTTCTCTGATAAAGACCTCATTTCTCAAATATACAGAAAACTGAGTCAAATTTATAGAAATAAAAGCCATTCCTCAAATGATAAATAATTAAAGGATATGAACAGGAAATTTTCAGATAAAGTAATCAAAGCTGTCTATAGTCATGTGAAAAAAATGCTCTAAATAACCATTGATTAGAGAAATGCAAAGTAAAACAACTCTGAGGTACTACCACACCTATCAGATTGGCTAGTATGACAGAAAAGGAAAATGACAAATGTTGGAAGAGATATGGGAAAATTGAGACATTATTGTACTGTTGGTGAAGTTGTATACTTATTTAACCATTCTGTGGAGCAATTTGGAACTATGTCCAAAGGGCTGTAAAACCATGCATATACCCTTTGACCAAGCAATACTTACTGCTAGGTCTGTGTCCCAGAGAGATTAAAAAACGAAAGGAAAAGGGGCCTATATGTACAAAAAAAAATTTATAGCAGCTCTTTAAGTCATGACAAAGAATTGGAAAGCGAGGGGAGGTCTATCAATTGGGGAATGGCAGAACAAATTGTGGTATGTGATTGTGATAGAATACTATTGTTCTCTAAGAAATGATGAGCAGGATGCTCTCAGAAAAGCCTAGAAAGACATAGATGAACTGTTGCAAAATGAAATTAACAGAACCAGGAAACCATTGCATATAAGATGATGATCACCTGTGAATGACTTAGCAATACAGTAAGAGAGTTCTGAAAGACTTATGATGAAAAATGCTATCCATCTCCAGAGAAAAAACTGATGGAGTCTGAATGTAGATCGAAGCATACTTTTTATTTAAACCTTCTTTTCTTGTTTCTTTTTTTTTGTCTGTGTTTTCTTTCACAACATGACTAACATGGAAATGTTCTGCTTGACTGCAAATGTATTTCCTATATCAAATTGCTTGTCTTCTCAATGAGATGGGGAGGGGAAGGAGAGAATTTGGAACTCAAAAAATTTTTTAAAAGTGTTAAAAATTGTTGGGGAAAATAAAATATTAAATTTTTTAAAAAGAAAGAAGTGAGAAGGAAATGATTTAAGGGCAAATCAAGTTTGCTACCTATGGAACAAAGCAAATATTCCCAAGAGTAGTAGAAAAAATAGATGACTTTAGAGCGGGATATGGTGGGGGGCAAGAAGGGGGGACAGGGAGAGGTTAGGTTAAGAGGGATGGGAATAAGGAAGCGAGCAATGGGAGATGGAGAACAGGATTTGAATAATGACATCTGATGATTGCAGATCTCTGGGATCCAGAGGACATGACAGACTGAGTTGGTTAATCATTGATGAATGACTTCACCTTCAGGGTGGAATCCTCTCGGGTGTTAAGCAGCTCCTATGAGGGGACCAGTTGGGGGAGTTGTTTCCTTATTGGTAAAATAGGGAATAATATTTACCAGATAGGGGTATTGTATAGAAAGACTTTTGCAAAACCTTAATGAACCCTATAAATATTCTCTCTACATAATAAGAATTTTGAAATATCTCTTGAAAAGGTAAAAAATGCAAAATGTCATTAATTTTTCAGATATTCATACAGAAGCTGTACAAGCAGCATTGGCCAAGCATAAAGAACAGAAAATGGCTCTACCCATGCCAACTAAAAGACGATCCACATTTGTCCAGTCTCCTGCGGATGCCTGTACACCTCCAGGTAAGTGGGCCAGTCAGGACTTGTTATGGGGAGGTTACTCTTTCAGTATATCTTAAAGAACTTCTGTCTTGCCATTGTCATGCTGAGATGACAGCTGTCCTGTCCTCAGCCAAAGTGCTTAAGGCATTCTTTTGATTGTCACTTCCTCCACAGTGTCAACAAATTTGGGAGAGATTCTTTTCAATTCTGTATCCCAGTTATTTAACATCTTTTTTTGTCAGCAATGAAAATGGTACTAGTATAATCAAATTATAATCACAGACCAAGGACTTAGGACCTAAAAGAAAAACTTCTGTGGACAAGTTGAATTTCAATAAATATCTAAAATACAGCCCTTCAAAAACTATCATATATTTTTAAAATTTTTCATCTTTCTCAGATTCTTTATCACTTTGATATTGTTATGAATAAGGAAGTTTAAATTTAATTTTGTTGCCTAGTATGAATTCTTCCCATCCTGACATTGAGTGGCAGCAGATTTAAAAATCCATTTTTTTAATATTGGTTTCATGAGCCCAGCAGAAACCAGTAGCTTCATCTAAACATTGTTCTTTAGATATAAATATAAATTTTTTAAGTGTCATTTAATTGTTGAAGAAGCACAAAGCCCGTCCTCAAGATACAGCAGATAAGCAGTTCCTGGCCATCTCTATTCCATTAAGACTCTCTTCCAGAGTTTTTTAAGCCTTTTCTTTTGCACAGCCTCAGGGAAGAGTATTGAATGTAGCCTTCTGAAGCCAAGAATAGCAAATCTATTCCAAATTTTCACAGTTGTTCATTCTAAATTTGTTCACACTTGGTTGTTCAATTTTCTCATACAAGTGCCTGTCTCCCTAGAACTTCACATTATTGGTAATAAGTCTATTTTAGTTTTCCTCCTATGTTGATCCAACTGTTTATCTTGTTTTTGTTTTTTGTCAATAGAAACTTTATGTTGTAATCAACTCATTCATAATAGTTTAGTTGTTTAGCTTCTTAGCACTGATGTAAATCAACATGAGCAATTTTCTTTTAAGTATTTGGCAACTTGCTAGAGTATTTGGGAATGCAGTGCAACCATTAACTGTGTTTTTCTTTCTTCTTCACGTTTGTGGTGTCACTATGTTTGAGATAGAAATAGCTCTGTGGCTTCAAGTGTTTCCCCAAAAGCTAATAGAGGATACCACTGGTAGACCATTTTGGTAAAATACGCTGTCTTATAATGCTTAACAATGTAACTCACTCAGGAAAATCTTGAATGATTTTCATATATTATTTGTGCTGTACTAGTTAGATTGCCTTTGACAAAAGGGTTTTTCATTTGAGTAGTTATGCCTCTTTGACAAAGATTTTGCTGTATTATAGCTGAAGGTTAGATTGTAATAAATGGCAAAGGGTCAGGGTGGGGGGTGTGAGACATTGGTCTCAAAAACAAAGCTCCCCATAGTTAAAGAAATCTCGTTCCAGAGAAAATAGCCTGAGCTTATGGTTCTAGGGTTAAACGTGTAGCAAAGGGGAATTCAATTCATATAGAATCTAGAGAAACTTTAAAAAAAATCTTTATAATAGCTGCAACTGAATAGTAAATCAGAAAGTACTTTAATAACATGCCCTGGCTGTTGTCTTATGAGAGCATAATCATTTCATACTTAGCATAAGACCCTAGATTTCTAAATAATAATATTTCCAAGATCTTTCCTCTACCTTTGAAAGATACAACATCAGTGTTTTTCAGTATAGTGTGCTTTAGTGTTTAAGTAACTAGAAGCTACAACCAGATCTAAGTTGGCTGGGAAACACATCCATCTCCCTCTCCCTTTCGCATAGCAAGAGGATTCCCAAACATTCATTTACAACTCAAAATCTAGGTATGCAGATATAAAGGAGACCCCCAGGACAAAAGCAGGTAAACCTAGATCCCATCTCTTCACTGTCAGATTAAGGTACAATCTTTGTAAGAGTGCTAAAGTGTCTTAGAACTCTTGAAGATAACAAGGAGCTCTGAGCCCTCAAGTTCCTTTGCTACCTGTTGGAGTGCAAACTGTAGGTCCAAAAGAAGTCAGGTTGCAGGCAAATACAAGCAAATAAAAATTGCCTTCTATGACTCTGCTCCTTTTTAGTCCATTCACATTCAGTCAAGTAAGTGTATGATTATAGCGACACTGCTAAGTGTAGACTAGGTTGGCACAAATTTAATAGGCTAATGGCTTCAATGTTTTTGGTAGCTAGCATTCACTAACTCTCTGATACAGAGAGAATTTAGCTTCCTAACCCTAATTTCTTTTCTTACTCTGAGTTGTTATGTATATATTTTGAAGGGAGAAAAACATCTTCTACATAGTTGCTGGGAACAACTTTCACTGTTTTCGTATCTATTTACTTTGTGACATTGACCTCCTTGTTGTTCCTCACAAGAGATGCTCCATCTCCTAACTTGCCTGACTTTTTCAAGTCCCAACTAAAGTTCCACCTTCTACAAGAAGCCTTTCCTGATCCCCCTTAAGTCTTCTTTCCACTAATTATCTCCACTTTTTCCTGTATACATTTTGCTTATACATAGCTGGTTGCATGTTGTCTTCCCTGTTAGACTGTGAGCTCCTTGAGAGCAGGGATCCTTTTTTGCCTTTCTTTGTATACTTAATGCTAATGCTATGTATAGTGCCTTACACATAGTAAATGTTTAACAAATGCTAAGAACTACAAAAAATTCATTTTTAAACCTTGATTCTGGTCATGATTTTGAAGACATAGTAAATAACTCACAAATGAGGTCACCTTTCTTCTGTCCGAAGGTCAAATTTAAATGTCAAAATCTCGCTCAGTTACCAAGGTTTATTTGTTGTGCATGTTAATTTATATCTCATTGATTGAAACATTTAAATAATGTGATTTGGTAGAAAGCTATATAATTCTCTGTGTCTTTGGTCTTGTTCAGATTCTTTTTTGGAAAACTTGAATTACTGCCACCGTGTTTTTTTTTGTGTGCTGAAATCATTTACTAATATCACGAGGCAATTGTTTCAGCTTCTCTTGTAAGAGTTCTTTGTGTAAACATATTGCTCATTCATAAGGCTTAACATTGACAAAAACCTCATTTGAAATCTAGCTTTTTTTTTTTGTGACAATTTTCTGCACTGCCCTATACTGTATGATGGAGTGTTCTAATGTGCAAAAGAGTAACATCTCCCCAAGAAAGACTTTTTCTCAAAAATATATCCAGCCCTTTAATGCCAATTTGCCTTTAGCCAAATTCTTGTGAGGAAAACTTAAATTCATTTTCCTGACTCATTCAGGCCCTTTGCTTAAGAGTAACACTTTTGTAGGTTAACCATAGCTACCTTCCTGGTGTGTGATGATGGACAGATGGAAAGTTTAGTTTTTAAACTTGGAAGTGAAAGAATAAGCAAAGTTTGTAACAAGCTGTTCCTATATTCTTAAGGTAATTTGTTCTCATGTTCAGGAAATTTTCTTTATCCCAAGTGGCCATTTATGCACAGTGCAATTTTGGATGCCAATCAAACAAGTTAAATAGTCAGGGTCCATTAACTTTGACTTCACAGATCACATTGGCATGGCTAGATATATAGCATAAACTTCACTAATATGGAATTTGAAGGAGACAGTTTGAATGATAGCATTTGTAAAATGCCATTTTATTACAGATGTGTGCAGATAGACAAATTAATTGTTGTTGACCATGCGTCCTGCCATATCTTCCTTGATGAATAGCTATAAGTTATTTAAGATGAAGGGGGCAGGTGGGTGGCATAGTGGATAGAGCACTGGGCTTTGGAATCAGGAGGACTCATCTTTACATGGCCTTAGATACTAGCTGTGTGATGCTAGACAAGTCACTTAACCCTGTTTGCCTCAGTTCCTCATAAAATGCATTGGAGAAGGAAATGCAAACCAAATGACTTAACAACAACAAAAAAGAAAAGAATCTCCATTATATATATATATATTTTATGGGTAATGTTTTATAATACTTAACCTAAGGCCAGAAGCAGGATGGGATAGATGTTGAATATTCATTATGTAAGATTTTTTTATCCTTTGGTTTAATTTACCAGATCATGAAATCAAAAGTGTATAAACAGGTCAAGTCAGTGCGGTTAATATTGAACATTAGCCAGTTTTTGAGCATTTGCTATAATTTAGGATGATAGATTTAGAGCTGAGAGGGAGCTTAGAAACCATCTAATTTAATTCTTTTATTTTATTGCTGCCTGTAAGTAAATTTTACACTCCTCCATTCTTATTTAGAATAGTTTAGTAAATCTTTTTTGTTTCTAGTAGATGGTGCAAAGATCAATAACAGCTTGACCAGAGTAAAAGTATCATAAAATCTGAACTATAGAAGTTTTACTTATATAAAAAAGTTTTATTGCAATCACAGATGCATAAACATGTAAACCAATACAGTGTCTGCCTTAGCTAAAGATTGAAACCTTTCTTTGGATAACAGTTAAAAACATAGGAATTATCATTTATGTAAATATATGGAATATGTTTAATCCTTAGCTTCCTTCAGGCCTTGGTTAAGGTATCACTAAAACATTTCCTGATCCCCTTAGTTGTCAGTGTTTTCTTATATTGTATTTATCTTTGTTTAATTCCTTGAGGGCTGGGATTTTCTTGGTTTTTGTCTTTGTTTCTCCAGTACTTTATGTATACTAGATGCTTAATAAATGTTTATTGAGTTGAATTAAATACTCTGAAACCTGATTTCCAGAGGTTCAAAGAAATTTCATGAGAGACTATTACAGTTGGGTTTTTTTTCCCCCTCTCTGAAATGCAAACAAAAAACCCACTAAAAGCCCTTCATAACCTAGCCCCTTCCTACCTTTCTGGTCTTCTTAAACCCTACTCCCTTCTACCACCCTATGATTCAGTATCACTGGAATCCTTGCTGTTCCTCAAACAAGATGCACCATGAATTTTCACAGGCTGTTGTATGTGCCTCATATTCTCTTCCTCTTCATTTTTGTCTCTTGGATTCCCAGCCTTCCTTCAAAACTCAACTTAGCTAAAATTCCACCTTCTTTCTAAAACACTGGACTGTCTTTTACTCTTTGTATCTGCAATGCTTAGCACAGTACCTGGCACATAGTAAGCACTTACTAAATGTTTGTTTACTGGCTGACTGAGTTTCAAAGCTGAGACTGTCTGACTTATTTAAATACTCTTTCCATTTCACCATGCTATAGAATAAGTGTTTGTAATTTATTTTGTTAACCTGAAAGATCTAAGAGAAGATTCATCCACGTTTATAAGATCACAGTCCTTATTTTATAACTTGCCAAATGGCTAAAACATGTCTCAGCCAGTAGCTAATCTTTTATTGGTGGCTTTCTTAAAATCAAAAACTAAGAAGGGAGAACTCTGTTCTCTGGAAACTATTATTTGGAAATTTTAAGTCACTATAAGTTCTGTAAAGGTAATTTAGTTAAATTGAAATAATAAGCAAAATCACATAATTGACCAAAGAAAAAGATATTAGTCATTTGGAAATCATATTTTGATTTTAAACATAAGTCAAAAGAGATAAATAAAAAGACAGCTTTCATATCCAATGGAAGTCACTGAATCTAAAGATATATTATAATAAAGGACATAAGGAGGGAGAAAGGAGCATGATTTTGATGGCCATAAAGTCAGGAGCAGGTGCAGGAGGGGAATGAAAATTGATGAAAATATTATATTAGGATAACTGATTGATTTAGCAAATATGGAAAGATTTCTATGGAAGAGAAATTCTGATCTCCACTTTTGGGAGATAAACCTGCCAGAGACAAATTTATTAGTTAAATAATACTAAGCATCTCTGTTTAGAGAGAAAGTCCAACAGAACAGAATTCTATCGTGTCTTTAAAAATCTCTCTACCCAAGCTTTTTTTAAAATTTTTTTTCATTTTTTTGAGTTTATAGGATTCTAAAACAAAGACAAATTTTAGAATGAAGATCAAAAGGGACAAAGTCTAGGCAAATATTTCGAGTCATCAGACAAAAAAATAATCATTTAACTTTAGGCCTACACTGGATAATAGTTTTCCTAAAACTATTTACTTCTTTAATCATTCTCTCTAAGGAGTCTCCTTTTCGTCCTATTCCAGAGATTTTTAACCTAAATGCCTGAAAGTGTTGCTGGGGTTTTTTTTTTCTTGATGTATTAATTTATTTTTAGTTTTTAACATTCACTTCCATAAGAATTTGAGTTCCAAATTTTCTCCCCATCTTGTCCCTCCCCCCACCCCAAGATGGCATGCATTCTGAATACCCTTTCCCCTAATCTGCCCTCCCTTCTATCTCCCCCCTGACTCCCACCACCTTCTCTTATTCCCTTCCCCTTCTATTTTTCTGTTGAACAGGATAGATTTCTGTACCCCCATTGTCTGTATATCTTATTTCCCAGTTGCATGTGGAAATAATTTTTAACGTTTGTTTTTAAAACTTTGGGTTCCAAATTTTCTCCCTTTCTCCCCACCCACCCTCAAGGAGAAGGCAAGCAACTCAATACAGGTAGTACATGTGTAGTCATGCAAAACACTTCCATAGTACTCATGTTGTAGAAAGCTAACTGTATTTCCCTTCTTCCTATTTCAAGCCCCTACCTCCTTCCCCCCATCCCTGTTTATCCCTCCTCAGAAGTGATTGCTTTTGATACCCCCTCCCTCAATCTGCCCTCCCCTTTATCATCCCCCCCCTTCCCCCCTATTTTCCTGTAGAGTAAGATAGATCTCCATACCCAATTGAGTGTGTATGGTATTCCCTGCTTAAGCCAAATCCAGTGAGAATAAAATTCACTCATTCCCTCTCACCTTCCCTCACTTCCACTCCACTGTAAAAGCCTTTTCTTGTCTGTTTTATGTGAGATAATTTACCCCATTCTACCTCTCCCTTTCTCCTTTTCCCAGTATAATCTTCTGACCTCTTAATTTTATTCTCCAGATACCACCTTATCTTCAGCTCACCCTGTGCCCTCTATCTCTATCTCTGTCTATATATATAGATATATATACATACATACATTTAATTTTTTTACCTCCAACTACCCTAATACTGACAAAGGTCTCTGAAAGTGTTTTTAAAAATGTATTTCAGTATAATTGGTTTCCTTTGCAATCCTTTGTATTTTATTTTATGTATTTAAAACCATAATTCTGAGAAGTTGTCCATAGATTTCACCAAACTGCCAAAAGGGTCCAAAACACAAAAAAGGTTAACCCAGTTCTAGTCAAGAATGAGTGCTTCTATTAATTGAAATTATTCAAAGACTTCTTCCTTCTCTTAGTCTGTTCATTACTCTAATCCTGTCTAAATTTAAATATATTGATCTAGGTGTAATTCTCAAATTCTAGGAGAAGAATCTGCCTTATTTTTCCTTTCCTTTTAAAATTGGCTAGGTCTTTAAAAAGGATATTAAAAGTATTTCGACCTGGAATGTTAAGTTCTAACAAGGTTTTCTTTCAAGATTTTCTGAGCAAGAACTTTAGACTAAAATATTATCCTAATATGGTTTTATGCTATGTCTCCTAAGAGAGAACAAGGGGATGTGTGTTGAGGTGGGGGGGGGGGAGTCAGCATATGCTTCCACATTCCCTTCCCTTTTGTGCCTACCACAGACTAATCACAAGAATATAATGAATGCCAAGATTTCTTTCTCCATCTGCTCTTCTTGCTCTTCAGCATCAAGATGTATATTGCTCTGCTTGATCCATTCTAAATAGGGAGCTGTGTGCTTTTGTCTTAAATACAGACAATGCACATTAAGATAAAGAACTATTTGAAAGCTATGATAGTATACCAAGTGGCATAATAGAATTGAGGTCATTGTCTTGAATATATGGCAGGTACAGAAAGCTATGCAGTGGATGAGATAAAAGAAAAAACAACACACTAGCGTTTGAACACTAGTTGAGTCTTCTGCCCTTCAGTCTCCTGAAGTAACCAGAAGGCTGTTAAGATTAGAAGGAGGTTATCAAGAATGGAGGTGATCCAATTTAAATGCAGTTGGAACTTAAACATTGTTCTGCAGGTTTTCTGATCACCTTAACCATATCTGTCACAAAATAGATATTCTGAGTCTATATGCCAACTTTATCACAAGTTTTTTTAATTAAATATTTACTCTCCAAGAACCAATCTCCTGCCTGCAAAGTTTGCTACAGTACAGTGAGTAAGTTCAAATTTCACCCAAGGCTTGCTCAGTACTTCACATATTGGGATGTCCCATATCCTGTAAGCAATTATTTTACTGGATCCTGTCACACATATCAGAGAGTAAACCTTAGCGGTATTAAAGATAAAATGAAAAACATTTAAATAACAGTGTGGTTTAAATTCTTCAGAATCAGGGGCAGGTAGGTGGCAGAGTGAATAGAACTCTGGCCTTGGAATCAGGAGGACCTGAGTTCAAATCCAGCCTCAGACACTTAACACTTACTAGTTGTGTGACCCTGGGCAAGTCACTTAACTCCAATCGCCTCACCAAAAAGCAAAAAAAAGAAAGAAAGAAAGAAAGAAAAAATTCTCAGAATCACTAGATTTATAATAATTTAAATACATTATATAGTTCATTTTGATTACATTCCAAATATTCTTAGGCCTTGTGAACTATTAGTGTTTTCAACTCATGTAAAATTTTTTTCAGTTTAAATAAATAAATGGCCAGGCAGGCAAATAAATAAATAAGTGTTCTTGGGGTGTCTGGCAGACTTGACTTTTTTCTTCAGTGGTTAGATTCAGTGAGTCTACAAGAGGAGTCAGTGAGACTGAGCAGCTCTGCTCTTTAAACAACTTCTCATAAGCACTCAAAAAATCCTTTACCTCTGTTTAGCTGGCTATGAAAGTCTTTCAGAGCAGGTGGTCCATAGTCATGGTGGTCCCTGTCAGATATTGGATATCCTGAGGCCAAAGACTATGGAAGAAACTTTTAACTGTGGGAGAAAATAAATCTATATTTTATATTTTAGGCACAAATCTGCCAGAAACAACTTTATTAATTAAGTAATTCTAAGCAGCTCTGCTTAGAAAGAAAATCCAAAGGGACAGAAATCCATTTTACCTTTGAAAATTCTCCACCTAAGCCTTTTTTGAGTTAGACAAATATAATCAAGGTCTGACTGATGGGGACAAAGTCTAAGATTCATTATATAGAACAATAATGCCTTAGCTTTTGGTGCCCCCTGAGAGATTAATTTTCCTGAATTATTCAGTCCCCTTTTATCCCCTACCTCTAATAATTTCTTTTTTTCTTTATCCTGGAAAATACTTCTATTCTAATTATTCAAATTTTTTCCCCCTTTTCTTTGACTTGATGATGATGTTCAGTCATTTTCAGTTGTGTCTGATTCTCTATGACCCCATTTGGGGTTTTCATGACAGATATACTGGAATGGTTTGCCATTTCCCTCTCCAGCTCATTTTTATAGATGAGGAAACTAGGGTAAACCGGGTTAAGTGACTTGCAGCTAGTAAGTGTCTGAGGCCAGATTTGAACTCAGGAAGGTGAGTCTTCCTGACTCCAGGCCTGGTGCTCTACTCACTATACACCACCTAGCTGCCCTTTTTTGACTTACCATTACCCTGATTCAGTCAAGGCTTTTGTGGAAAGGAACTCCTGCTTTTATATGGATTCATTAAAAGCCTTCCACTCTAATATGATTACCATCCTAATTTTATCTTCCCTAAATTTTGCTTTAGTTTCCCTTTTGTAAAGGATATTAAAAGAATTTTAGACTGGCGTGTTGATTACATGCTGACCAGATTTTCTTTTCAGGGGGAGCTTTTGACTAAAACATTTTCCTAAAATTATTTTGCAAAATATTGCCTAAAGAAGGGAAAAAGTGGATTGGGGATAAGGGGAAGAGGGTATCAGAACACTTCCATACCTGTTTATAAAATGTCTTCCAAATAGGACTTTAGAATGGTTGCTTAGCATCTTGAAGATTGGGGGAAACTAGGTGGATAGAGCACCTGCCCTGAAGTCAGGAGGACCTGAGTTCAAATCAGGCCTCAGACCAAACGCTTGACATTTACTAGCTGTGTGACCCTGGACAAGTCCCTTAACCTTAATTGCCTAAAAAAAAATAGAATCTTGAAGATTAAGGAAGAGGAAGTGTACTGCTACTACTTTTTCCCTTATCTTTTCCTCTAATTTTTTTTAAATATTATTAATTTATTTTGATTTATCAACAATCACTTCCATATGCTTTTGAGTTGAAAATTTTTCTCCCCCTTTCTCCCCCTCACCCTCCCCAAGACGGCGCACAGTCTGATATAGGCTTTATGCTTACATACCCATGAAACATATTTTCACATTAGTGAAGTTGTAAGTAAAAATTAAAACCAATAGGGGGAACCGTCAGAAAGATGAAACAAAACTCAACAGAAGGTAAAAATAAGTGATACCGATTCGACTTCAATAGTTCTTTCTTTGGATGTGGATAGCATTTTCTATCCCGAGGCCTCTGGAGATGTCTTAGATCCTGGTAATGCTCAGAAGAGTTCAGTTTAACAATATTAGTCATCGCATAACGTAGCTGTTATTGAGTACAAAGTCCTCTTGGTTCTTCTCACTTCACTCAGCATCAGACCATATAAGTCTTTCCAGGTTTTTCTGAAGTCAGCCTGTTCATCATTTCTTATAGCACAATAGTATTCCATTACATTCATATACCACAACTTGCTCAGCCATTCCCCAGTTGATGGGCATCCTCTCCATTTCCAGTTCTTTGCCACCACAAAAAGAGCTGCTATGAATATTTTTGTACATGTGGGTCTTTTTCCCATTTGTTTGATCTCTTTGGGATATAGCCCTAGAAGTGCTACTGCTGGATCAAAGGGTATGTACATTTTTGTAGCCCTTTGGGCATAGTTCCAAATTGTTCTCCAAAATGATTGGATCATTTCACAACTCCACCAACAGTGTATTAGTGTTCCAATTTTCCCACATCTTCTCCAACATTTATCATTTTCCTGTTTTGTCATGTTGGCCAATCTGATTGGTGTGATATGGCACCTCAGAGTTGTTTTGATTTGCATTTCTCTAATCAATAACAATTTAGAGCATTTTTTCATATGACTATAGATGGCTTTAATTTCTTCATCTGAGAACTTTCTGTTCATATCCTTTGACCATTTATCAATTGGGGAATGACTTGTATTCCTATAAATTTGACTTAATTCTCTGTATATTTTAGAAATGAGGCCTTTATCAGAAAGACTGGTTGTAAAAATTCTCTCTCCCAGTTTTCTACCTTCCTTCTAATCTTAGTTGCATTGGCTTTGTTTGTACAAAAACTTTTTAATTAAATGTAATCAAAATTATCCATTTTGCTTTCCGTAATGTTCTCTATCTCCTGTTTGGTCATGAATTCTTCTGTTCTCCATAGATCTGATAGGTAAACTATTCCTTGTTCTCCCAGTTTACTTATGGTATCAGCCTTTCTATCTAAGTCATGAACCCATTTTGACTTTATTTTGGTATATGGTGTGAGATTTGGGTCTATGCCTAGTTTCTGCCATACTCTTTTCCAGTTTTCCCAGCAGTTTTTTTCAAAGAGTGGGTTCTTATCCCAGAAGCTAGAGTCTTTGGGTTTATCAAATAATAGATTATTTTCCTCTAATTTTTAATTATTAGTCCTTTTTTCTATTCTAAACTAATCAATATATTCAAAACAAGATGCTCATTCTTTAACTTCCCTCTTTGATTTGTAGAACTAAGCTTATATATTTGACCAGCTGAAGAGGAAGCCTGAAGTAGTGGTTAGAAAGGTAGCCTTTGAAGAGGTAGCTAGGTGGCGGAGTGGCTAGAGCACCAGCCCTGGAGTCAGGAGGACCTGAGTTCAAGGCCTCTCATGCTTGATGCTAGCTGTTACCATGGGCCAGTCACCTAACCCTGCTTGCCTTGCCAAAAAAAAAAGATGAAGAAAGAAAGAAAAAGAAAAGAAAGTAGTCTTTGCAAGAGGCTAACTCCTCTTAATCCTAGTGCCTTCCTTCTCTCAATTATTTCCTATTTGCTTGCTTTGTGTATTTTTTAAAATTTTATCTCCCCCATTAGATTGTAAGTTCCTTGAGGGCAAGAACTATCTTTTGCCTCTTTTTGTATCCTCAGTGCCCAGCAGAGTGTAATCACTTAATAAGTGTTTATTGATTGGTTTCTTTTCTTCCTGTCAAAACTAGAGAGAATGCCTTAATTATTGTTCTCTTCTCCCCAGTTTTCCTGGATCCTCAAAGGCAGATTTAAGGAAAGAAATCTGGGGTGTTCTGTAATGGCAGATTGTGAAGATTTAACTGATTTTGTGTATTTCACTCCCTGCTAGTTGTTGTTAGCTGGTTCCTCTTCCACAGATTAGTTGCATGAACTTACATTTTATATCTCCACACTGCTGGAGTGTAAGTCCTCTCTGGGCAGGAACTGGGTTTTTTTGGCTTGGGTTTTTGTCTTTGTATCCCCATCTCCTAGCACAATGCCTTGGGCATATTAGACCCTTAAAGTGCTTTTTGTTCTTGTTGTCAGTGATTTTATTGACCATGCTATTGAGAAAGAGGGAAGGGGAGAGGATTTATATGGCACCTACTGCTTGCTAATCACTGTGACCTCATTTGATCCTCATAACAGTCCTGCTGGTAGGCAGGTGTTATTATCTTTCTTTTAAAATTGAGGAAACTGAGGCCGGCAGAAATAAAAGGACTTGCCTGGGTCACATAGCTAGTATCTGAGGTCAAATTTGAACTCAGATCTTCCTGCCTCAAGGCCCAGCACTCTATCCACTATGACACCTAGCTGTCTGAATCAAAGTTTAATTTAAACTGCATTTTACATTTTCAGTTTCCTATGGAGTTCATTCATTATGTCTTTTTATTGGAGATTGAATGATCCACTAATCAACAATTTTCAAACCTGCTTAATCTGGTGGATAGGAAGTTTTTCCTGTGTAGAAACTGAGAGAGGTTCATGAGCAATAAAACATTTGAAAGTTCAGGATTGACGTTATATATTAAGCCCAAAACTAGAATCAGGGCAACTGAAGATTTAAATTTTTTTTTTAAAGTTTTAATAGGAATAATTGTTCCCATCTTTTTCTGTGCATCTCTATTAACATTGCCTTCTGAGAAGGGTTATAAACTCACAGTAAGAGTGTTTTGCCCATTTAGAACCAGTGTTTGAACTGAAAGAGGGGACCGAAAGGTCTGTGTTCTAGGCAGGATAGAGAACTTCTTTCTGATTTACTTCATACAGACACCTCTTCTGCCTCTGAGGATGAGGGCTCTCTGAGAAGACAAGCGGCTCTCTCTGCTGCCTTGCAGCAGAGTTTACAGAATGCTGAGTCCTGGATCAACCGCTCAATTCAGGGATCGTCCACTTCTTCATCCGCATCTTCCACACTGTCCCATGGAGAGGTCAAAGGAACCACTGTGTCACTAGCTGATGTATTTGCCAGTACTCGAATAGGTAGGAGCTGCATCTCCCCAAGAAACCAATTATTTTCTCTTTGGTTAATTTTGACTATCTGTATCCAGAAATTGGTTTATGGTTTACATTAGACTCTTTGATTTTTCAAAATGACCTTAACATGTACAGTCAGATAGAGATTAGCAACTAATGGGGAAAGGGAAGAAGTACTCACAGTACAGTAATGATGGCTACCATCTGTGATATTGGTCTATATTATTGTTCACCTGAAGCCATAGCTATTTCCATAGCAACATTCAAGCTGTGAGAGACAATGCCAGTCTTAATGTGTATGGTGGTTCACTTAAGACTGTGAAAATTTGTAATGGCCCAGATTCTGTTAACCTTTGTTATAATTTTTTTTAACGTACAGAAAAGTAAATGAGAAAACTTTTTCAGTATAGCAACAGAGCCTTTATTCCTACTCATAAGATTGGCCTTTATTGATCTTGCTGCTATGATGTTGCTACACATTAGAGTACTCAGCTAAGAATTTTGTGTTCTGTGTTAAGTTGCTAAGTACTGCTGATTGCTATCATACGAAATAAGTTTTTGTTTGGCTCTGCTTTAATTGTGTGTGTGTGTGTGTGTGTGTGTGTGTGTGTGTGTGTTTAAGAAAAAATGATATCCATATATATAAAATTCATTTTGGCTCAATATATGATCCATATTAGCATTAGGCTATGATTACTTCTCCTTCCCCTCCTCCCACTGTTGATTGTATTTTGTTTTTCTTGTCACATTGGTGCCTTTTCTGTTATTCTGTATATGTTTGTGAATCTAATTTCTGAATGTAAAAATTTGTAAAACTTTTCCATTCAGCACCATAATTTTTAAAGAATTCTGTAACGGTCATGATTAACCAAGATGCAGAGTCTCCAAATACCCAGTCTTAGAACTACTGGAATCTTTCATTTCTTGCATCTCCTTTTCCACTCTCCTCTTTCTCCTGACCCATATGAATGAGTAGTATAAGTTTCATAGTATAGCTGCAGGTCTGTGTATTCTTCTACACTCTTACTGTCTCCTACTTCCTGATTGGGGAATATACAGCAAAAGTGTGGTAGCTGGGTCAGATTTTTTCAGAATCATTATTTGCATAAAATTTGATTACCTGCTAATGAATTTCAATTAAACAGTTGCATAACAGTGTCAAATCTTATTTGTGTAGTTTTCTTTTCTATAAAAAGTCGAACTAGTAGTTGGATATGACAATATTTAGGTCTGTTTTTTACTGACAGTATTTTATGTTATATGTTTTTTTCTCCCTTCTGTAGAGAATTTCTCTGCCCCCCCTGATGTCACCACAACTACCTCCTCTTCATCTTCCTCCTCGTTTCGCCCAGCAAATATTGACCTACCCCCCTCGGGGATAGTTAAAGGCATGCACAAAGGGTCTAACCGTTCCAGCCTTATGGATACAGCCGATGGTATAGCTGCTTTTGGTGGACATCCTTAACCAGAAAAGAGAAAAGTTGAACTAGCTTATTTCAGTTTATATCAGTGCCTCACTTAGAATGAAAGTAATTGCAATTTTCTGTCCAAGTTGGTAGCAACAAATATTCTTGTACTGCACTTTCTTGTAACTACGTGGATATCTATTTATAATCACTTAACATTTCCCATGAGATACTTTGAATAAAAAGTGACTGTGAGGAACAATAACAGATTATTAAACCAATTTTTGTTTGTTTTGTTTTTTTGGTCACAGACCCCTTTTGCATTCTGATAATGCCTATGGGCCCATTCTCAGAATAATGTTTATAAGTGTACAAAATAAAATACATAGGATTTTAAAGGAAACCAGTTAATTGCAATACATTCTACATATTTTTAGGGAAACTTAAGTAAGGTGCTACCTAGTGGCAGGTCTAATAACTGTAGTAATTTCAAAGTGATTTCTAGTTGTGATTATAAACGTTATTTAGAGATCACCAACTGTATTGTGATATGAAAATATCACAATTTCTTCTGGTGACAAAGTCATAGATATCATTAATAGTACTGTGGTTTATTGCCTGTATTTATCAATGAATTTTTAAATTTTAGTTAGAGGTTAGTAAAAATAAAGATGTAATTTTTTTTTCCCATCCAAGTTCACATACCCCTTGAAGTCTGTCTGGGGAGCCCTTAGGCATATGCAGACCTCAAGTTAAGAAGCCCTAAGATAAAAGAAGGAAGAAATGAAATATTGGAGTGACATACTAATATTAGTGTTTATTATGGTCATAAAAAGCAGTGTGTACATATTTATAGCTAATTGATGCTATTGAAATCAATTAAGATTTTGGGAGAAATTCATGTCATGAAAAATAGAAATGCCTATGATGAGAAATAAATTTAAAATCATTATATATTCACTGAATTTCACAATGTAACCATAATAATTTTCTTTCTTGTAGGTGTCCCTGTCAACAGCAGAGTCTCTACAAAAATTCAGCAACTTCTGAATACTCTGAAACGACCCAAAAGACCTCCCTTAAAGGAATATTTTGTAGATGATTCTGAAGAAATTGTAGAAGGTAGTAACATGTTTACCAAACACAAAGTATGAACTTTCTTTGTAAACAAAGAGTATCAGATCTGTTTCAAGATGATGATCTCAGTTGGGCATTAGGCAGTTGGTGGAAGCTGGGGAAGTGGGGGAGATCAGGAAAGATTTCATGTAGAAGGTGTTACTTGAACTGAATCTTGAAATAAGAGATTCTAGAAGGTAGAGATGAGGAGGGGATGCATTCCAGTCATTCTCTAGGGAATGGCCAGTGCAAGGACTCAGAGACAGGAGATGTATCTTGAATTTTTAAAAGGAACTAACTCTAGAACACTGAATTAACACACAGTAGACAGCTAAGCAATTTTTACACATGGCATCAAATTTGGGGGAGGATATGAAATTTGACTTTAAATAATGCTGCAGCATCTTCCTTTGTTAATCAGTCTTCAAATACTGAGTTATCTGCTGTGTGCCAGCTACATTGTTAGGTGCTCAGGGGGACAGAGAAATACAATTTCTGACCTCAGAGAGCTTAGATTTAGATGGAAATGAGATATAGTTAATTGAAAAAGTAATTAATAAAATAAGCAATTAATAGTAACAGCCAAATAAGTGCTATTGTGGTTCAGAGGAGGAAAAGTCCCACTTTGGGGTGGGCTGTTCAGGACTTCAGAAAAAGTAGCAGTGATCATTAATAATTTATTTTATATCGTCGTCAACAGATTTTTATTGAAAGCCTACTATATTCATGTTTTTCTGTCTTACCTGGATTTTCTGAAACTGTCCCCTTCATCATTTATTAGTGCAATAGTATTCTGTCAGATTTGTACACCATCACTTGTTTAGCCATTCCTCACTTGATGGGCATCCTTTCAGTTTCCAGTTCTTTTCTACCACAAAAAGAACTGCTATAAATATTTTTGTACCTATGGGGGCTTTTTCACTTTCTTTGATCTCTGGGGATTGACCTTGTAGTAGAATTGCTTGGTCAAAGCGCATACACAGTTTAATTTTCAAAGGTTCAGAAGTTTCAAATTGCTTTCCCAGATGGTTAAAATAGTTTATTAATAAGACATTAGTGTGCTTGTTTTCTCATAGCCTTTGTCATCTTCCTTTCTTGTCACCTTAGCCAGTCTGATGGGTGGGAGGTAGTACCTCATTTAACTTGTATTTATTTCTTTAATAGTAATTTAGAGCACTTTTTTCAAATGGCTTTTGATAGGTTGAATTTCTTTCTCTGAAAATTGTATATTGATATCCTTTGACCATTTATGAATTGATTTGTGATCATAAAAGTAATGTACGTAATATAGGGGAATAGTCTTTTTCTTGTAAATTTGTCTCAGTTCCTTATATATCTTTAAAATGAGACCTTTATCAGAGAAACTTGTTGCAAAGATTTGTTCCCCAGTTTCCTGCTTTTCTTCTAATTTTAGCTTTATTGGTTTTGTTTCTGTAAAACTTTTTAAATTGTATGTAATCAAAATTAACCATTTTACTTCCTTTGAACCCTTGATCTCTTGTTTGTTCACCATGGTGTCTCACTGCTCTTTATTATTGAAAAGGTTTTGGCCAAGGTTTTCCAGAGCAACTATTTCATCCTCCATGCTTTAAATGCACTCCCTTCTCACCTCCACCTTCTAGAATCCCTGGCTTTGAGGCTCAGCTCAAGTCCCACTTTCTACCTAAACTATTTCCTCATATCTCCCCCTAAACACCCCCCCAACTGCTAATGCCCTTCCTCACTGAACTTTCCTGAATTTATTATTTAGTCTGTGTATGCTTAACCTGTCCCTCAGTAAAGTATTAGCTCCTTGAGAACAGGGGTTGTTTATTTTATTGTTGTGTTTCTGTCTCCTAAACAACTAGTAGGCTTCCTGGCACATAGTAGGAGTCTGATATATGCTTGCTGATATATAATATATAGCTGTTTATAATAATTTCTTTACTTCATGAAAAGCGTTATCTAAAGCAGATTGAACAAGTCTTCACAGAGGAATAAACAAATAAATTAGATCTACTTTGAACTCTAAAGTGAATTTAAAACCAAGTTAGTGCAAACAGTAGGTTTATCTCTAGAAGTAGTAGGTTAATTTCACTTGGAAGCCTTCAAATAACAGCTAGATAACCACTTGTTCATAAATATTGCTGTTACAAATGCCAGTTCAAGTACTAGTTAAATTAGCTATTCTCTGAGGTCCCTTCTAATTCCAAGATTTCCTAAGAAAGGAAAAATTCAGCTGCGAATAGGAGCCTAAAGTTCATGAGTATTGTGGTTCTTTCACGTCTCCTTTTAATTTAATATTTTTTCGTTCTATGTATGCAGTACCTCAGCCGGACCCAAACCAGCCCAAACCAGAAGGTCGTCAGATGACTCCTGTGAAGGGAGAGCCATTAGGAGTCATCTGTAACTGGCCCCCTGCTTTAGAATCAGCACTGCAGCGGTGGGGGACTACTCAAGCCAAATGCCCTTGCCTGACTGCACTTGATGTTACAGGGAAGCCAGTTTATACTCTAACATATGGTGAGCTTAAGAGACTTCAGTTCCTGTTTGTCCTCCTACTTCTGGGATATAATAAGATACATGAGCTTGTAGCAAAAAAGACAGTACTTCCATAATTGTGTATGGTAGGAGGTTTGCAGATAAAAATAACTACATTTTTAGCATGATATTCAATAATTACTAACCTCAGTATTTTAGCAGCCCTTTTAAATTAGGTTGGTTCTTCAGTACTAAGTATAGTGTCAAGTATTTACATTTTCCATAGTAATGGTTGAAGGCCTGCCAATATTTTAAAACTGTAGAGAGGTTTTGTAGCAGGGGAGGAAAGAGACTTCCTAACGGTTCATGTCCTCAGCGTGAGAAGAATTTTTGAAGATAGAAATGCAACGCTAATAATATTCTAGTAAAATATACATATATTTAATTTATTGGAATATTGTCTTTTGTTCATTCATTTTTGCTGCAAGTAGCAAAACCCCAAACTAACATTATTTGCAGTAGAAAAAAACTAGAAGCTTTCTTTCCCAATAAATTCGAGAACAAAACAAGAATGCTTTCTTTCCCCACTGTTATTTGATATTGTTTTAAAAGTCTAGTGATATCTGTAAGATTAAATTAAGGACTTAATGGTGTAAACATTGGTAAAGAAGAAACAAAAGTATCTCTATTTGATGACATAATAGTTTACTTAGAAAACTCTGAACAGAAAATCATGAAAGAAACTAATTAAAGCAGTTGATAGCTTTAGTAAAGTAAAAGGATATAATGTCAATGCACAAAAATCAACAGCATTTCTGTACAGTAATAACAGAAGCCAGAAGGATATAATCAAAAGGGATATCCCATTCAAAATAACCATAAAATACATAAAAATATTTGGAAGCCAGTCTACCAAAACCCTTGAGATTTATAAAAATGCAATTACAAAGCCCTCTAAAGAATAAAATTTTTTTGCAACAATCATTTCTAGCTGTCCTTTCCACCACTGTTGCAACAATCCCTCCATTGTAACAAAGAGAAGAAAGTGATATAAAATCTACCAGTATATGGACTGTCCTTTATTTTTTTGTTGCAAGGGGTGGCTCTTAGATATGGTATTTCAGAAGGATATATTTGAAAATGAATGTGATATAAAAATAAATTATTTCAATAAAATCAGTATTTTCTAAAAATTCAGACATTTCTTTTTCAGTGCACGGTTAGTGGACATACCAAAGAAGCTTTGAGATCATCCTTTACCTCAAGTAGGGCAGTCTCATTAGACAGGTGGAACAAGCACATGGGCAATAATAAAGACCAATGATACCAATAATCATGAAGATGCATTTTACAGTATCATTTTCTTGCCAGAAACTTTGGTGCCAGTAGAATGTAAGTTCCATGAGAGAAGGGACTTTTTTTTGTTTTTGTCCTTAGATAGCACCTAGAATAATGCCTGGCAAATAGTAGGCAGACCAAATACATTTTTATTTAATTAAATTGAACTATATTAGAGTTTGTTTTATTGTCCCATCCCCAGCCTATTCAGTGCCTCCATAGGAGCACTGCCATTGCTTTTTTTCAGTGTGAAAACCACATTGCTTAGGCACCAGATGAATTTGAGCTATGTTAGTCCATTGTAAAATTGTCTTTTTCTTTCCAGGAAAATTATGGAGCAGAAGCCTCAAGTTGGCCTACACACTGCTTAATAAACTGGGGACAAAAAATGAACCAGTATTAAAACCTGGAGATAGGGTAATTTTTAAAAATGTCTACTTTCTTGTTCCTTTCTTTAAAATGAAAGGAATGGTGGTGGGGTCATTGAAGTAACAGTTATATTTTTAAAGAACAGTAGCAATAAAGTACTTATTTTTCAGAAAAAGATAAATAGTCATGTTAAGCTTTCTGCCACTACTTATTAGAATCATGAAAATTGTTTGCAGCCATTCTCCTAGGCATAATACTTTATTGTAATTTTAGTGTTCTTGGATTGAAGGGAAATGCTGACCTTTTACTTTAACCAGTTTTTTGCTTCATGTGTCCATCTCTTTACGGGCTAGTCAATTAAGTTTTAGGCTGCCAGGACAACAAGGAAAAGAGGACTTAGGTCTTTCGCAGCCTAACCACCTTCAAACAGAACTTTGAGATTGATTTAGAGTAGCGGAAATAGTGATTAGACTACTATTTTATTTTTATTACAACCCTAAAACCTTTGTCAGTTTTCTGTTGGCTTTTTTTTCTGCTTTATGTATTGCTTCCTAAGAGGAACCAAATTAAAAACCTTTTATACGCCTTTGAATTGCAAATGTCTCTTTTACCTTAGATATTTATTGAATTTGAAATGGTTCATTTTTAAAATGTGTTAATTTTTTGGCAGCTAAATATCAGTTTCTCTCTCTCTCTTTTTTTTTCTTTTAGGCAATTGGGGTTAAATGACTTGCCCAGGGTCACACAGCTAGGAAATGGCAAGTGTTTGGTCTGAGGCCGGATTTGAACTCAGGTCCTCCTGACTTTTGGGGCCTGTGCTCTATGCACTACGCCACCTAGCTGCCCCTCACTTTCTCTTAATGTTAAATATTTGTGCATTTTGAGATTATACAACTTCCTGTCAAGCTTACATTGAGAAAATGAATATAAGATTGACTTTTTCAAGAAGATAAAAAAGTCCACTGGATTAACTTTTTAAAAACTTTTTTTTTAATGTGGCAAGAGGCATTTCAGAAAAAAAATTATGCCTAGAGACATCCAAGTCTGTAACTTTACTTTAGTGGAATACAGGGTCATTTCTGAGTTCCCAAAATGTGTTTTCTTTTTCCGAATAGAATGGACTTTCTTTTGTAGGCGGGAGCAGTTTGTTCCTACTATGCATTTTATAGCAGCTGATGTTAATGCTTAACACTAAGAATAGTTTCAAAATTTATCCTATCTTGGGAACAGGATCAGAAAATAACAATTTCACTACTGTCCACCATAATTGCCATTTATGTAATCATAGGAAGGCCAGTATGTTTTTAAGTATTTTGCTATCTTATTTTTGTTAGCTTAATTTATTCCAGAATAAACAGTTTACTCTTTACATTTGAATTTTTGCATCATAAGCGGTCTGATGCTATAGAGTGTGACATTGAGAACTTTTTCTTTGTTTCCCTTCTAATTGAATGTCATCGTGAATTTTAGGTGGCCCTGGTCTATCCCAACAATGACCCTGTCATGTTCATGGTGGCTTTTTATGGATGTCTCCTAGCAGAAGTGATCCCTGTACCTATAGAAGTGCCGCTTACTAGAAAGGTAACATTGACAAAGCCACAAGGCATGATGATGGGATAGGAGATATCAAAACATCAGCATTTATTTTGGATAATGTATTTCAGCTGCTCTGAAAGTAAAGTGCTTACTTTCTGACAGTTTTCCTGAGAATTCAGACAAGTTTTAGAAACATACATTTTCCATATATACCCAGGTTCATGAATGTAGAACCATAAGAGAACTTAGAGGGGATCACCTCATCTCCTCTTTTGGCAGCTGGATATGCTGAGACTCGTGGAATTTAAGAGTTTTATCCAGGGTCATGCACAGAATGAGTTGTAGAGTTTTGAACGCAAACCTTCTAATTGCAAATCCAGCTAAATGAAGGAGGTGCTATTCCTTTCTTGCACCTCTGTGTCATAAAAGTATCTTGAAATATATTTGACTTTTTCAGTAAAACTAGTACTAATATTATTATTAATAATAACTAGTATTTATATGGCACTTTAAGGTTTGCAGAGTACTTTATGTAAGTGCCATGCAGCAGTTGCTATTTGATTTATATCTTGCTGTCCTGAGCAACTAGCATAGTTGCCAGCATATAACAAACACTTACTGATTGGTTAATTTACTGGAACATTGGGGGAAACTAGTCCTTTAGTGACCAGTTCTAGCATTTATCTCAAGTCAAATTGAGTAATTTTTGGTCTGTGAATAAATGGGAAAATTGGGGGGATTAGGATTAATTTTCAGCAATGTGGAACAGCTTGGTATAAACGTTTAATTTGTTACCCAGAAGATAATATTTTCCAACTCTGTGTAAAAAGGCTGTTACTACTTAAATTCCAAGCCTTTGACAGATTCTGGCATGTCTCCATATCATTAGCACACACGAGTGACAAGAATTACCAAGGGTTAGATTGTTGATAAGTGTAAGGTCAGTTTTTAGTTCTCTGATAGTAATGCTGTCTTATTCCCCTCCGCAGGATGCTGGAGGACAGCAGATTGGCTTCTTGCTGGGAAGTTGTGGTGTTACCTTGGCTCTTACCAGTGAGGTTTGTCTGAAGGGGCTTCCAAAAACTCAGAATGGAGAAATTGTACAGTTTAAAGGTTAGTGGAAAACTCACTTGGGTTCAGAAGGTCAGTTTCACAATTATAAGATAGAGGAGGCAGAGGTAGCTATGTGTCTGAAAAGATTTGGACTTTTAATCAAGAAGTGATTATGGCTGCCAGAAAGCTAATATTAGCATTTTAGGCTGCATTGAGAAAGGAATAATGTTTCAGACTAGAAAAGTACCACATCTAGAGAATTTAGGAAGTACCACATCTTAGGAAGCTTCAGTGTAAGGGAGGGACATTGATAACATAGAGGGTAAGACAGTCAGAATGGTGATCAGCCTCAAGGTCTTGCCATATGAGGATTGATTAAAGGAAGTAAAGATATTTAGCCTAGAGAAGGAAAGGCTTAGGGAAGGAATGATAACCATCTTAGTTTTTGATAGGATGCTGTCATGTGAAATGGGTATTGAAGTTTTCTTACTTGTCACAAAAGGCAAAACTGTGAGCAGTTGGCACAAGAGTCCGAGGCATCATTTGGTCTGACATCTCTCAGGTCTGACCCTTCTTCTCCACTCACACAGCTCCCATCTTGGTTCAAGCCTACTTTACCTCCTTCTAGATTACTGCATTAGTCTCCTCTTTGGTATCCCTGCCACACATCTCTTGGCATTTTAGTCCATCCTACACAAAATAATTTTCCTTAAATCCAGATCTGAACATGTGCCTCCCTATTGAACCAAGGCCAGTGGCTTTCTGTTGCCTATAGGCCAAAATATTTATCTTTAACCCCACCTCATAGAGTCCCTCTCTTCTTGTGTGACACAGCTCAAGCACCATCTTCTACATGAAGCCTCTCCTGAGCCCTGCAACTGCCTTCCTCTCTCACAAACTAACTTATATTTAGCTACTTTGTATATATTTCTGTTTGTTCACTTTGTATTATGCTACACATATGTACATATGACCATTAGAATGTGAGCTCCTTATGAATAGCTAATGTTTCATTCTTTGTACTTGTATCACCAGCGAAGTACCTGACACTGGTAGGTGCTTAATAAATACTTGTTGATTGATTGATTGATCCAAGCTGTCCAGAAGCTGGACTGCCATCGGAGGTAGTGAATTCCCCTTTTCATGGAGGTCTCCCAGCAAAGGCTGGAAGACCAATTATGTACTACATTGTATGAGGAATTCTTAGTCATAATATTATGTATGGGTTGAACTATGTGGCCTCTCCGGGCCCTCCCAGCTCTTCTGTTCTGTGATAACAGGTGTTAGCTGTAAGTTAAGACAGCATTAAAAGGTAGCAAAATTCAGGTCAAACACAAAAGAAAAGTGTTGGTTCTAAATTCTAAGGTTAAAACATTCTTCTTTCCTTTAAAACGGTAAACTACAAAAAATGGGTCATTCCATGTACTATCTGGGCAGGTGCAGGGTGAGAGCAGTGTGTTTATTGGAAAGTAATTATTGCATCAATACAGAATGCATCATAAAAGTTATTTTAGACAAAAGTAAGTAGTTTTTTAGGTATCCGAAATAGCTAAGGCGTTTATGGTTTTCTAATACGTTCAGGTTTGTGTAAGTGATCGCCGTATACTTGAGTTAAATATCTTATATAGTGACAGAATACTAATCGCTGGGTATCAAATGCCAAATGAGAGAGCAGAAGAAAATTTCTTGAGATTGTTGAGGTGGCATTTCCTTGAAAGGGTTAAGGTTCTACCCAACTTTGTTGTAGTCCTTAGTATTTTCCTTGTTTCACCCTTCTTCCTAACATATTACTGTATAGTAAAAATTCCCAATCCAAGAATAATTTTCATTTGTTGTGTTCCAGTAATTCGTTTCAAACAAAATAACAAAAAGGTCTCAGCAGTGCCTAAGGAGGTGCTTTTTTTTAAAAGCTTTTATTTTTTAATTTTTTTAAAATATAAATTTATTTTTAGTTTTCAACATTCACTTCTACAAGTTTTTGAGTTCCAAATTTTCACCCCATCTCACCCCTCCCCCTACCCCCAAGATGGCATGCATTCTGAATGTCCCTTCCCCTAATCTGTCCTCTCTTCTATCTCTCCCCCCTTGTCTTATCCCCTTCCCCTTCTATTTTCCTGTAGGGTAGGATAGACTTCTGTACCCCATCTCTTGTATTTCTTATTTCCCAGTTGCATGTGAAAACATTTTTTTTAAACATATGTTTTTAAAACTTTAGGTTTCAAATTTCTCTCTTCCTCCCTCTCCACCCACCCTCATTGAAAAGGCAAACAACTCAATATAGGTTATACAGGTGCAGTAGTGCAAAACACTTCCATAGTAGACATGTTGTGAAAAACTAACTCTATTTCCCTTAATCCTATCCTGCCCTCCCATTTATTCTGTTCTTTCTTTTGACCCTGTCCCTCCTCAGAAGTATTTCCTTCTGATTACCCCCTTTCCCAATCTGCCCTCCTCTCTATCATCCCCCTGCTTTCTTGTCCCCTTCTTCCCCTATTTTCCTGTAGGGTAAGACAGATTTCCATACCCAATTGAATGTGTATGTTATTCCCTCCTTAAGCCAAATCCTATGAGAATAAGATTCCCTCATTCCCTCTCACCTTCCCGTTTCCCTTCCACTGTAAGAGCCTTTTCTTTTCTCGTTTTTTTTTTGTGTGAGAAAATTTACCCCATTCTGCCTCTCCCTTTCTTCTTCTCCGAGTATCATCCTCTCTCATCCCTTAATTTTATTCAAGGAGGTGCTCTTTGATAATTTCTTCTTGACCCTAATTTTCTGTTTCTTCCTAGGAACAGACAGCTTATTCTTGAGTCTGATCTAGAGTAAGAGGAGCTCAGGCTGATCTGGTCTCTCTCAAACTTTTCCTAGATTATTTTTTAGGCTTTGGAAGCCTTGTACTCTGAGTGCAGTTCCAGAATAAAAAGAGTTCTAAGATGTTAATAGAAAATAATTGAGATAAGGTACTGTTACTAATTCTGAAAGAAAAGTTTGCTTCTGAAAACCATATGGATCTATGCTGAGCATCTTGTTTTAATTATTTGTATTGGTGTTTTATCCATAACCCCAAATAAGTTGTTATCTTCATAAAAGCAAAAACCACATGTTGCCTCTAGTGGTATGCAGATTAACTGAGGTAGAATAGAACAATTGAATTGATTGACTTCTACAGTGAACCTTTGTAAATTTTTATATTTCTAAAAAATTTGCCTGCCACTTGCAGCAGTCACTCATTTTGCATAATTTAGTATTGAGTTCAGAAGATTTTGACATGTTCTTTAGTCACGAAACCACATTTTCATTGATTTGGATATTGAGTATAGCTTTAACAAGCAACACATTTTTCCAGAATTATCTCTGACTATAATGCATAGGTTGTCAATGAAGTTTAAGTCAGGCAAGTTCTCAGGCCTTTTAAGCACTTTTATCTTCATCTCCTGGATAAATGACACCTGCCATGATGCAAGGTTTTATTGCATCATATACAGTATTCCATCTCCATTCGAAAGTTCTGTTTTTCAGAACATTAATAAGTTTGTTATTCATCATTGGGAACAAGAGGGCCCATTGGAAGTATAACGCTCCCCCCTAACATTTTGGGAGTATATGTTTTACAGTCTTAAGAACATTCCCAGATCTTATAGACTCAGCTGGACTTCCTCTGACAGTAGTTTTGGAATAGTCAAATAAAAAAATGTTTCATCAATAGAAATTACCTTTTTCCCATCTTCAGAACTCTCATCTTTGTGTATTGTCTCACTTTGACAAATATGTCTTATTCATAGCAACAGTTAGCCGCCACTTTTAAATGGCTATTAGATTGGCCAACATGACAAAACAGGAAAATGATAAATATTGGAGAAGATGTGGGAAAATTGGAACACTAATGCATTGTTGGTGGAGTTGTGAAATGATCCAACCATTTTGGAGAACAATTTGGAACTATGCCGAAAAGCCTATAAAAATGTGCATGCCCTTTGATCCAGCAATAGCACTTCTAGGGCTATATCCTGAAGAGATCATACAAATGGGAAAAGGACCCACATGAGGGGACAGCTAAGTGGCGCAGTGGATAGAGCACTGGCCCTGGATTCAGGAGGACCTGAGTTCAAATTTGACGTCAGACACATAACACTTACTAGCTGTGTGACCTTGGGCAAGTCACTCAACCCCATTGCCTAGCCCCCCCAAAAAAGAAAGAAAAAAAAAGAGAAAAAAGAAAAGGACCCACATGTACAAAAATATTCATAGCAGCTCTTTTTGTGGTGGCAAAGAATTGGAAATGGAGAGGATGCCCATCAATTGGGGAATGGCTGGGCAAGTTGTGGTATTGTGCTATAAGAAATGGTGAACAGGCTGACTTCAGAAAAACCTGGAAAGACTTGTATGGTCTGATGCTGAGTGAATTGAGCAGAACCAAGGGAACTTTGTACACAATAATAGCCACGTTGTGCGATGACTAATATTGCTAAACAACCCTTCTCAGCATTACAAGGATCTAAGGCATCTCTAGAGGCTTTGTGATGGAAAATGCTATCCACATCCAAAGAAAGAACTATGGAAGTTGAATCGCTATCATTTTTTTCCCTCTTCTGTTGAGTTTTCTTTCCTCTTTCTGGTGGTTCCTCCTATTGGTTTTAATTTTTACTTACAACTTCACTAATGTGAAAATATGTTTAATAGGAATGTAAATGTATAGCCTATATGAGATTATGTGCTGTCTTGGGGAGGGTGGTGGGGAGGAAGAGGGAGAAAAATTTTAAACTCGAAAGCATATGGAAGCATTGTTGATAAATCAAATTGTTGATAAATCAAAATAAATTAATAAAATTTTAAAAAAAATTATTCTTTTAACTATGAATAGTTTGGTGAATCCAGCTTCAAAAAACCTTTTGTTAGAAGTAGTAGAAGAAACCTATTGTCAGAAGCACATGTATGTGACCATTGCTTTTGCATAATGAAACCATATCAAAATTATTGCTTATTTCAAATAATTCATATGTGAACTCTATAAGCCACTCATTGTTGAGCGGTCTTTTGCAATCAGTAAGTGCTTAAGTGCTTAATTCAACAAGAAACACTTACTAGAAAATATTTGCTAAAAGAAGGAAGCAGGTGCACACCCTGAACTGAGGAATCAGGGGACCTCGCTCTGCTCTAGTTCATTGGACAGGTTATTGAATCTTTCAAGGACTTGAAAATGTTGAAATTCTTTGATCCCTTTTATTTATAAAATTATATGGTTCTATGATAAAAGGGTATGGCAGTGCACTGCTGTGAACCACTTCACGTGAAGATAGGCAAGTGGGGAGGAAATTTACTTTTTTTGAATGGAAGGAGTAATCTTCTCGTGTCAATAAAAACTAGCAAAATCAGTTCTTTACTAAATTATATTAGGTTTCACAGGTAAGAATCTGGATTTAATTAAAAATAAAATAAAATTTTAAAAAATAATCTGGATTGCAAAGAAATCCAGTTGATCATAAACTCTTTACATAGCAACTAAAACCACTAATTGCTTTCTTTGGACTTGGTTTAGGTTGGCCTCGGCTCAAGTGGGTGGTAACAGATTCCAAGTACCTTTCCAAGTCACCTAAAGACTGGCAGCCACATATCTCACCTGCTGGCATAGAACCCGCCTACATAGAGGTAAATTCTGGAATAGGTTCAGAAATATTAATAAACTTTCTGCTGTAACTATAAATAAACACCCCCAAAATAATTCACTTTGTAAGAGTTTTAATAGGAGCAGCTTCCTACTTCTATGTTAAATTTCCATGTGACTGAAATGAAAATGCTTTCTAATGGTACAGCTCTTGAAGTGCTTCTTCAAGAACCCACTAAGTTCTGGGGCTAAAGCGTGTGGGATTCACTTGCAGAAAACTGAGAGGTAGCAAAAAATTACCCCAGGCATCCAGCTTACAATGAGCTTCAGAAAAGTAAGTAAGTTTGAAGGAGGATATATGAAGGAAGGAATAGTTAGCAACATGGTTCTACTGTTTCTGCTTGTCCAGAAAGCTATGAAGAAGTGAATGAAAGGAACGAAAGCCATGTAGTATAAAGGAAAGAACAGTTTTTGGACTCAGAAGACCTGAGTTCAAATCCTTCCCTGATTACTTACTACTCACTGTCTCTATGACTATGGTCACTTAACCTCTTCGGGCCTTGGTTTTCTCATCTGTAACTTTGGGAGTCAGGAGAAGGGTGATTGAATGAAATGACTTCCTAGGTCCCTCCCAAGTACTTAGCACAATGCCTGACACACGTAAGCCCTTAATAAGTGCTTGTTGACTGATTGACTTGACTTCTAATTCTAAAACTGTAAACTATAGGAACTAATAACAAAAAAAAGCAGATGAGGTAAGAGGATATTAGAGGATGTAGTTGGTGTGTTGACAGAGTTTAATGTGGAGGGTCAGTTAGGCAATGAACATTTATTAAGTGCCTACTGTGTACCAGGCACTGTGCTAAGTGCTGAGGATACAAAGAAAGGCAAAAGATAGCCTTTGCCCTCAAGGAACTCCCAGTCTAAAGGGGGAGACACATACAAACCAGGTGTAGATACGGTGTAGACAGGACACGTTGGAAAGAACTGATTATGTCACCTGAAGCACTCCCCTTACTTTTCTGAGCCTTAGGCTCTTCATGTGTAAATGAAGAGCAGTGGACTAGATCTTATCTAAGATTCTAACTGGTAATGGCACCACAACACGTATTCCCCGGTTGTCTTGTTTTCCAGAAACCGTATTCCGTGTCTTTCTGGATATTCACATTGAACTGAAAAGTATAGGTTCCATTGCGGGGGATCTTTCAGATACTTTTGTAGCACTTGGCCTTTTTCTGACTCAGTAACTTAAGGAAGGAAGAAAATTATTTTATTTGTCAAAAATACACTCTTATGGCTTTACAAACTTCTGGATTAGAAATCACTCTTTAATTATGCCTCGCCCCTCCCCCCTTCTTTCCCCCAGTACAAGACAAGCAAGGAAGGGAGTGTCATGGGAGTCACAGTGTCCCGGCTTGCTATGCTGTCTCACTGCCAAGCCCTGTCCCAGGCCTGCAACTATTCTGAAGGTCAGCTCACATTCTACAGCAGCCCTCATTGTATTACTTTTCAGATGTACTAACATTATTTCAGAGGTGAATTGATAACCCCCTTTTGAATGTTCACATTTAGAGTAAAATATTCATAGTTTGGGCAGCTTCACTTTTATATCCCTTCTTGCCTTGATTCACATAGTGGGTTTGTTTTTCTGGATATACTATAGTTTAAAAGAGAAGCCTAATTCTGGATAAGCCAAGTAAGAATGATTTTGAGAGATTTAGTGAAGCAAAAGGAAAAGTTTTAGCTTGATTCTCCTTCTGGCTACATAACAACATGGACTTCATCTAGCCCTCAGTCAGAAGTCGCTGCACTTGTAAGTTTGGCAGGAGAGTCACAGAACTTTAACCCAAACAAAATGTAAGAACGATTTACCAATATGGAGATACAGGTTTTATGGTGAGGTACAATGTGGTGATTAGGCCCCCTAAAATACCTTCTCTTAGAAGACAGATACCAGATTGTATGAAGTACTTCATATGTTCAGTTACTGAATGTTTAACAAGTAGGGCATATCACCCAGTGATCACAGACCAGCTTGAGGCCCCCTGACTGTTTGTATGTAACAGTTAGAGCCCCAAACTTGAAACTATGAGATAGATGCTGTCTTAACACTTTCAGTTAAGGAATTGTTTGAGTTGGGGAAGTGATATTATATTGCTACTTTGGCTACTTAGTGATTTTTCACTTTGACGATATCACCTACTACCAAATTTTTTTTTCATCTTTCCGTTTATAGGGGAAACCATAGTCAATGTATTAGACATCAAAAAGGATGCCGGGCTGTGGCATGGCATATTTGCAGTAAGTTACTCTGACTAATAAACCTGCTGTGTAAACTGAGTAATGGAATTTATAAAGCAACTCCATTACTCCATTACATTTGTTGCTGTGGATTAATATCCCAACAGTGGTTGTTTTATTTGTGATAACACTTTTAGCTAACCATCCTATTTTCCAATGGCATTTTATTCAGATGTAAAATGTAAATGTTAATAGAAATAAAGAGGAATGTATTGCTGCTGTTACTTGCTTATGTGGTTGACTACACCCTTTACATGAGAGCACATATGAGACAGAAATAAAAAGCCCATCTGCTGTGATGGCTCTTATCCTGAAAGACACCATGAATGCCATATGTAGACTATTGGCTTTTTTAAAAAAAAGACCTCTCGGCGACTTACCTCATCTCTTTTTCTGCTGTTGGTGGTTATACATAGTTAACATTTGGCATTTGGTTTTTGTCATTTTCTGGTATGCTGTATCTCATGTTTAGTGTTTAATTGATGTTAACTTGTTTTGTGTCTTTTGTTGCTTTTCAGAATGTAATGAATAAGATGCACACAGTTAGTGTTCCCTACTCAGTGATGAAGACTTGTCCCCTGTCTTGGGTCCAGCGAGTACATACTCACAAAGGTAGTCACAGACACCTTTTAAAGTTTAATCATTAACCTTTAAACCTCTAAACCATAGTCAGAATAGCCACTGGCTGATTTTGGTGGGTGGGGAGGGAAGATATGGCTTACTGTCTTAGTGATATGTAGTTCTCAGAGCATGGCAGTTTGGCTGAAAGATAAGGATTTAGTTGCTGTAGACTTGGGTAGATCATTTACTTCCTTGTTCATAGATTGAGATGAATGTGCCTTCATTTAAGTGCTAACAAAGAAGTATTGAGCTGAAAAAAAGTTAAGTTGGTAGTAATACTGTGATTAGCATACAGGCTATAGTTGCAGTCATCTCTTTATGACCAACCAGTCCTCTGAATGTGGTACCCTACAGGCTTGTGAGCACTGGACACAATTTATTTGAATAGTGTTTTACAAAAAAAAACTTTGAATCTTCATTAACTGTAAGCTATGATCCCTAAAATAGAAGTTGATTTCAACAGAGTAAAAGAACCACTAAATTTAATTTTTTTCTGTGCTAACTTTTTTTCTCTTTTGGACTTACAGCCAAAGTGGCTTTAGTAAAATGTCGAGATTTACACTGGGCAATGATGGCACATCGGGACCAAAGAGATGTGAGTTTGAGTTCTCTGCGCATGCTGATCGTGACTGACGGAGCTAATCCTTGTGAGTATTTCTGTGGTGTGCTTCTTGGAACCTACTTTCTTCTAACTTAGTTTATTTTCCTGTTATAAAATACAGCTGCTTACTTCTGTGTGATATTGTCTTTCATGGAGTAAAAACTAACTAGTGCTCTGCCAATCAGGATTATCTTTTTGTTGCAGTATGACATGTAAAGTGGTATGTACAGCACATGAATATTCTTGATTGAAAAAATCAAGATCATTTTGTTTTGGAATAATCATATCTATACTAAGATTTTCCTAATCCCTCTCTTTTACAGTCAGATAATATCAGACCTTAGTTCTAAATTCTTAGGCCAATTTAGTATAAACAAATTCATTATCAATAGGCAAGTTTAGTAGTCAATTGTATGACTAATATTTAAGAATAAAAAGCTAAGAGAACATCAGTAGAGTACGGTACTAAACTAGTACGTACAAAATATGTGTTTCACTTACTATGATTTTTTTTTCATTTTATTTTATGTTTGGTTCCAAATTTCCCCCCTCCCCCACCTATTGAGAAGGCAAGAAAATCAAAACCCTTTACAAATATGTAATATCATTTAAAACAAATTCCCACATTAGCCATATCAAAAAGAAAAGAGCATATGGTTTGATCTGCGTTCTGAGTCAATCACATCTCTATCTGCAGAGAAATAGCATGTTTTTTCATGAATCCTTTGGAATTGTCATTGGTCATTGTGTTGATCACCGTTCCAAAGTCTTTCAGAATTGATGTCTCTCGGAGATATTATGCCCTAATACAGGGCCATGACCATGGCCAATTCTAATTTTCAAGAAATTATTTTCTTCAGTGAGGTTTCATACCTCTTACCAAGCTGATAATTCTCTTTCTTCCAAATATCTTCCTCCAAAGCTCTCATTTGGTAATTTTTTTCCTTCTTTTTTTAAAAACTACTAGGAATTCTTGTACTTTCATCCAAAATGCATTTTTTTTCTTTGAGGCTTTACTTGTGAGTATTTTCAGGTCATTCTTTTCTGTGTTTGAGTCTTGAGCTTGCCTGTCACTATTCTGTGGTGCTTCTGCTCTTTATGGTCAGGTTCTTTTTTTTTAATTTGTTCATTCTTGCAGCCTCCTTCTTGACTTTGGACTTTATATTAATGCTAGGCTCTTCCTACTTCTGCAGGGGATAGCCCAAGCCCCTATCCTTTCCCATCCTTTTTCTGCTTTCACAGTTCAGCCTGGGAGCCTCTAAGTTTTCACTGTTCCCAAAGAGGTGTGGTCCCAGGAAGGTCTGTTCACTGCCCTCCCGGTCAGTTCTGCAAATTCCTGACTCAGGTTGGTCTGTTGGCTTCTGGGTGGTTGAGTTTCAGTAGACTGCTACTGAGCTCAGATACCATTAGGCCTATGGAAGACTGTGCAGATTTAGAGCAGTTGAACTGCTGGCTTTCCTTTGGTCCATGTCTGCTGCCCTATTTATTCCCCTGTAGGCTTATGTGCCAGGCAGCAGGCTGCAGCTGATTTGCTGCTTTGTTCTGGGGCTCAGAACTATGCAGTTATGTTTCCAGAACTTGTTCCTTCCTCATTATACAACTGGGGCCCGTGCTCACTGGTGACTGCTCCTCTCCACCTAGGCTTTGGAACCCAAAACTTGATAATGTGCAGAGGAGCTGCCAGATGACACTCATTCGTACACCCAGGGCTGATTCAGGATTCCCTATCTGCCTGATGCTTCCTGCTCTGGTCGTCTTTCAATTCCCAGGCACTGGAATGTTCTCTACCACTGCCACCACTTATGCTCCTGGCCAGCTCCCTTTCCCTGTGTCCAAAGATCGATTGATATCTCTCTTTCTTTCTATCTCTCCCTCTCTCTCTCCCTTCCTCTCTTCCTCCCTCCCTTCCTCTCCTTTTCTCCCTCCTTCCCCAAAATTTCTGACCGTTCATGATCAAATTTCAGTCTGGTACATTTTTTACATCACTGTGAAGATCTTCTGGGCAAGCTAGACAAAAATGCTTCCTCTCATTCCACCATCTCACCTCCTACAATTGAGTTATTTTAGGAAGGGTTGTTAAACTGCTGGAGTGTCTCCTCTCAGTGTACCCTGCTGCTAGACTTGGCCTTGCCACTCCCGTCCGTAACATCCCTACTCAATGGTCTTTTCTAGCTCCTTCTGTCAGTGTAGAGAATACCCTAGCATTTTTATCAATGTGTTCTACAGAGTTGCTGATGTCAGCCTGGCTACCTAGAGGCTCAAAGCCTTTGGCATTGTGGAGAATGAAATACCTGGCTTGATGACACTTTTTCAACCTGTAAGCTATTGAGAGTCACCTGAATCATTGCCTCTATGTGATTATGGAGATAACTGTCCTCATTGAGATGCTGATGGCCCTAGGTGCTGAGATATGATGGCCCAGTTACAACATTTGCTTCATTTGGAACCGTGTCCCAACAACCATTTCCAAAACTGTCATTCTTGTGTATGCTCGGAAGGGGAAGAAAGATAAAGAGTACCTCTACTACATTGGAATAGATCTTCTACTTCAAGAACAGGCAGCCCGTCAGACATGATCCAAGATGATGGTGGAGACCTCACAATTCTCGTTCATACCACATACCCTCAGCTCCTGAAGGTATCTCAGAGGAGACTACCCCAGGTGTTCACAGTCTATACAAGATGAAGGCCAATGGAGTTCTCAAAGTGCCAACCATCAGTGGGAATAGTTCTGTTCTCCAAGAACAAGTTTGTTAACCTGTGTGTCTGGCAGCCATGAGTTCTTCCTTGGTGGTACCAGAGACACCAAACATATGATGATCTTGGGTAATGTGACTGTAGTGGCAGGACATAGTGATGTCAGCAAGAACTGCTGCACTCATTTAGACCATTTGGGGCTTTGGGGCATGTAGGAATCCTCATCACAGAGACAAGCACCAGCCAGAAGCATTTGTAGGCTTCTATGGAGAACTGTGAGATGATCACCATGTATGAGGCCTACAAAGAGGAAAGCATCTTTGTCACTCTTCAGACATCATCTTGGGCAGGTATTTAAGCAAATGAAAGACAGTACCATTGTATAAAACGTTGGATCCTTAGATGTGGAAATAGATTCATAGTGACTGAACAGAAATGCAGAGTACAAGATAAAATGAAACACAGGTGATTTGCTATAAGCTAAAGAATGAACAGTTTCAGGGCCATTCTGACTTTATCTTAAACAACTCCTTCGATAACCAGGCACTGGCCCAATTTGAGCTATGGACTCACAGAGGAAGTATTTTGGAGAGGTGCACTTCAGCATAAGAAACTGGATGAAGCTGTGACTGAGGGCTGCCTTCATTAGCTGAATGGGAAGCTGAAAAATCTGAGAGTACCTGGGCCCACCTAAGGAGGGCCCCTTCACACCTAACCACCACTGGTACTGAGGTCCTGGTGGTCCAAAGATGCCCAGTGGCTAATAACATCTTCCTGCCTGCCCAGCCCCTCTTGCACAGGGTAATAAATGGTGTGTAGGTTAAAAAAACAAGCAAACTCTATTGGCATAACCAGGCTTTGTCTGTAGCATTTACGTGTGGATAGTAAAAATGAGATTTTTGACATTTTGAAATTATTTTGTATATATTGGTAGGAATATCCACTTTCACCTGGGTATTACACCTTTAAGTGCTGTCCAGCTCTTCCTGAGATATAATTTCATGGATTTGTCCTTGAAATTTATAATTACACCTTATAGAGCCAATAAAATAGTTTTAAGTAAATTTATGTACATTTAATATGCTGTATTTGTTTCCTAGTTTCTCATTAGAACATTTTTTAAAAATTGCAGTAATGAAATTCACCATTATCAGATTTAAAGTTGGTCTGTTCTTTTTGCTTAGGGTCTGTATCATCCTGTGATGCTTTCCTGAGTCTGTTTCAGAGCCATGGTCTAAAACCTGAAGCCATCTGTCCTTGTGCCACATCTCCTGAAGCTATGACTGTAGCAATTCGCAGGTACTGTTCAGTTCATCAGATACAGAGCAAAAAGTTGTATGTTACAGCTGAGAAGGAATATTTAGTACTCACCTGGTATTGCCCATGGAAGCTTATCTGATGCTGTTTATTCAGAGAAATAAAGTGCTTTTCTAATCTAATAGAATAAAGGTGACTGATGACAGTATTTTGATTTAAATGATTACCTGAGAAAAGTATTTTATTTTCTTACTGTTACTGTTGCTATTAAGCTAAATGTGCATGCCTGATCTAGTCTATTAAAATAAGGCTTTTTTTCATTATCATGTGTTTTTTTTGTTGTTGTTAGGTAGCACTGTGGACCTGAAATAAACTGTTCTTGATTATAGCAGATGTCAGGAAACTGCATCACAGCAATCATTTTCTGGTTTTGCTGCCTCTATCCTATCCCTTTTACTATCTTCTTGAACTTTTTCCATAGTTTCCTAGGACAGTTTTGTGCCTACTCTCTTCTCCCTCCAAGCCATCCTTACTTCCACCAGGTTTATTTTCCAGACACCTCTATTTGGTCATGTCACTCCTCTGCTCAGAAAATCTCCGATGTCTCCATTTTCCCCACCACTAATGTTCAGAAGCCTCTGCTTGGCATTCAAGACTCTTTCCTGTCTGGTGCTGCCCCATCTTTCAGGCCTCACTCCCATGTTCCTGCCAAAGCTGGAGTGTCTCCATTGCCTCCATATTTCCATTTCCATCCATTTACTCATGCTGTTCTCTGTGACTGGAGTGTGCTTTCTTCCCACTCCCCTTTACCTATTGAATTCTTACTTATGCTTTAAAGCTCAAGTACAAAGATACCGGCTCCATAAAATCTTCCCTCATTTTCCCACTTCAACAAATCAATAATTAAACCCCTCCCCACCTTGGACCTCACTTTACATTTTGTTGTACATCTCAGTAGTGTTCCTGTTATAGTTATCTGTGTGTATCATATATAAACTTCGTTTCCCCCACATTTCAAGGCTTAGTATATTGCTTTGCATATAGTAGGCGTCTAATAAGTGATTGTTGAATTGAAATTGAGAGTGTTTTCCTACACTGATGAAAACTCACTCTTTCTTCTGGCCATTCCTTATGTTCTATAAGTGTGATTCTGTAAGAATATATTGGGTTTTCTGATTATTGGTACTTCAGTCAGAAAGAATTCAAGTTTTTATTTCATGGAGTTAGTGTTTTACTACCCTAATTAAAAATATTGGACTCCAAATCAGTTTTTTTTTCTTCTCAGACCTGGAGTTCCAGGGGCCCCTTTGCCAGGACGAGCTATTCTCTCAATGAATGGCTTAAGTTATGGGGTAATCCGTGTCAATACTGAAGATAAAAATTCAGCTCTTACAGTACAGGATGTGGGACATGTAATGCCTGGAGGTGAGTCACGAGAAGTGCCATCTAGTTTTTTTAAGGGCATGTCCCTGGAGCTTGTGGGGCCTGATAAAGTAGGAGTCCAGGAGCCTGGAATCCTGGCTCCACTTAGGACCTTTGCTTGTCCAGTGGCATATAGCCCCAGGCAAGTTTCTTACATTCTCAATGCCTACCTGCTTTTAAAGTGGGGGTAATTAGTCATCACCAGGAAGTCTTAATTAGATTATGAACAAAAAGTCTTCCAATGTAAGGAAGGCCTGTCTAAGTGCTTTTTGCTAGTGAATGAGGTTTTCATTGTATTGGCCAGAAATGCTTATCCAGTGCAGTTGAGATGTTGCAGTAATTACAGTCATTCTTCCAAAGACCTCTTCTACAGCTACTGCTGCCAAAAGAAGTATCCCCATACGCATTCCCCAAAGGAAATAAAGCGCATCTTCTCAAGACAGGAAGTGAGACAGAGAAAATTACTGATTTCTAGTGGTGCAGAGAGTTGGAGGCATTGTTTTCATGACTATAGACATAGCTGGAAGGAATTCTACTAAAGATGAGTAAGACCCAGTTAAACCTCCTGTTTCATTTGCCTTCAGAGTCATTTTCAACAGTGACACATAGTAGTCTTAAGTTCTTAAGTGTGTGTTATGTAAATTGAGTGTGGCAAATTTTGCACGTATGAACTGTACATATAGTAATTGAATGCAGTGTAATATTAAGTGGAAAAAGTACCAAATTTGGAGTCATGAGACCTAGGTTCAAATCCCAGCTTTGCTTCTCAACTTCCTCGTGACAGTCACCAGTTACTTCTCTTCTCTGGGCCTACAATCTTGCCTGTAAAATTGATGGGGTTAGACTAAATCAGAGGTTCTTAACTTTTTTACGTGTCAAGCACCCCTTTAGCAATTTAATGAAACCTGTGGACCTCTTCTCAGAATAATCTTTTTAAATGCATAAAATAAGATACATAGAATTGCCGAGGAAATCACTTATATTGAAATATAGTCTGTAGACAAGAAAATTGCAGTCATGTAATTGAGCATTAAATCTAATAACCATATTGATTTCAAAATAACAATGAGCATAAACAACATTTTGAGTTCTCCAATTATAATGTGATATTAAGATATCTGTGAGTTCTATTGATGACAAAGTCACAGGTACTACTAATATTATTTTGGTTTGTTGATTACATTTATTACTTAAGAAAATGCTAATTTCCATGTAGAGCTTAATGAAAATAAAAATGCAATTTTTTTCTTATCCAAGTTCATAGACATTCTGAAGTCTATCTGCAGACCCTTTGGTTAAGAACCAATAGTCTAGATGGCCTCAGAAGTCCCTTTTAGCCTCAATTTATGATGCTGTGAGCCAATATTGATTTCAACTATGCCAACATTTCCATGGATAGTTTAAGTTATTTGGTGATCTATACTCATGAGCCACATTTTCCGTGCATTAGGGATGATGTGCATTGTAAAACCAGATGGCCCCCCTCACCTCTGCAAAACAGACGAAATTGGAGAAATCTGTGTCAGCTCCAGAACAGGAGGCATGATGTACTTTGGACTTGCTGGTGTGACCAAAAACACATTTGAGGTATCTATTTTACCTTGTATTTTGTTTTCCTAGCCTCTTCTTAACCTACCAAGAACAAGATTCTCATGCAGTAGTTCTTTCTGTTTTTGGAGGAATCAATTCTAGATGATATGAAACTGCCAGGTTTAGAGTGATGAAAATTTTTCAGTCTCCAATATGGATTTTGTCCATGTAGTTACATGGCCTGATTTTGAGTGATAAGTAAATGAATGAATGGATGGATGACAGAAAAATAGTATTTTAAAAATGCAATCAGAAGAAGGAAAACTACTTCCTTGAATTTATGAATTGAAATTTCCAACTGTTTTCCTTCCATAATATTGCTTGGTTTAAGACCTGGGAGTGGTTTCCCATAAAACCAGTATTTTATTAAAATGTGTAATGTATTAGTGACTTTGATCAAATGATATATTTTTAAAACTATGTTTTAAAACTACTGTGTTACTTTCAGCATCTCCCTTTTTCCATTTAGGTGATTCCAACTAATGCCACAGGGTCTCCTATTGGAGAAGTGCCCTTTGTCCGATCAGGATTGCTTGGATTTGTTGGGCCAGTGAGTAATATTTTAGTTCTCATGTTTTCTATGTGTTCAAGATGAAATACTGAACTGAGTAGATGAGATTTTTATTATTTCAGTAGTTTGGTAGGACTGTGAAATATGACTTCTTAATTAAAATAGTTTCAATAGAAATTATTTATTTTATGAGGTAGGTTGTGTTGCTTTGGGTACCCAGTTTATTTGGCTCCATAAAATAAGACATTTCTAATTTTCAGAATTGAGATTAGACAGTTATACTTACCAAATTCGATTTGATTAACACATTCTAACATATAGGAAGGTAGTGAAAGAATTACCTTCAGCAATAGAGGAAGTACTACCTAGATAAAGTAGTTACCATGTGTTGTATAGCAAAGCCCTTTATAAGGAGGATTGAGGTGTGTTTGGTAAATTCAGAAAAGCTTTCAGTGAAGAGAAATGATTAATTTTTTTATAATTAGAATTCTGGGGAAATTGTTGGCTATGCTACCTTATAGTCATACTTTTTGGAGGTTCTGACAAGAGTGAGATGCCTTGCTTCTCTTCGTCTTGATTGACCTGCACAAAGCACCAGCATGTGACTTTGCCATTTGCCCTGAGACTACAGACGGATCTCTGAACAACATGTGAATGAGTATCTCTTGGTTTTATTCTAGACACAAGTAAATTTGTCCTTACAAAAGCTAAGAAACAAAAAAAAAATTTTTTTTTAATTGTTAAAAAGCTAAGAAACCAGACTCCACCTGAGATTGTTTGCTCTTCCTAGTTCCTAGTTACATAACTGTAACATGTAAATCAGTGAGTGTGTTACTTGAAAATTTATAGCAAAAATAGACCAACATTTAGTATGGATTAGGAAAATAAGTTGTACAGCTGGCTAATGTAGAAAATTAGATGGGATCACTAATTGCTTTTTTGTATTTTTAAGGTTTCAATTTAATATTTCACCCTAAAAACAGATAGGAAAGAATGCCTTCTGTCTGGATCAGGCAATTTTTAGCCAAGGAAGTATAAGGAGACAGACATATGTTCCCTCAAATCAGATACCCATTGGCTGCTGTGTTTTATTTTTCAGGGTAGCCTTGTATTCGTGGTTGGAAAAATGGATGGGTTACAGATAGTTAGTGGCCGAAGACATAATGCTGATGACATTGTTGCAACTGGATTGGCAGTTGAATCAATAAAGACTGTCTATAGGGGCAGGTGAGTGGTAGAAAATTCAAATATGTTTGGAGCATTAGTTAAGGGCGAAGAATTCTTGATACAATAATTAAACTGGATTTTTCATAGGAAGTAAGTTACCTTTGTGACATAGAACTGAAAACTAGCTTTGAAAAATACATTTTATATGTTTAATAGGAATGTGAATGTAAAGCCTATATCAGACTGTGCGCTGTCTTGGGGAGAGTGGGGGGGAGGAAGGGGAAGAAAAATTTTCAACTCAAAAGCATATGGAAGTGATTGTTGATAAATCAAAATAAAGTAATGAAATTTTTTAAAAAAGAAAAATACATTTTAAAAGTTTTGAATTCCCTGTTCCCAAATGAAGTCAAGTGAACAAGCATTTATGTGTTTACTGTGTACTGAGCATTGAGTAAGTGCTGGGGATAGAAAGAAAGGCGGAAAAACAGTTCCTGCCTTCAGGGAATGGAATTCCACTTTCTGCCTTCACATTCTATTGGAGTACGCAGAACGTAAATAACCATGTACAAGATACGTTGTTCAGTCGTTTTCAGTTGTGTCCATTTCTTCATAACCCTATTTAGGGTTTTCTTGGCAAAGATACTGGAGTGATTTTCCATGTCCTCTTCTTTTACAGATGAGGAAACTGAAGCAAACAGGGTTTGCAAGTGACTTGCCTGAGGTCAGACAACTGTTAAATTTCTGAGGCCAGATTTGAACCCAGGAAGATGAGTCTTCCTGAATTCAGGCCTGACACTCTATACATTGTGCCGCCAAGATAAATTGGAGGCACCTGAGATAGAAGGCACTAGCTTTGAGGTGGACCAGGAAAGATTTTTTTTGGATATTATTTTATTTTTTCCCCAATTACAATTTTTTAAATATTTTTTTCAAAGTTTTGGGTTCCAAATTCTATCCTTCCCTCACTCCCTCTGTTCTCCCTTCCCTGAGATGATAAGCAATCTGATATAGTTTATACAATCATGTAAAACATTTCCATGTCAGTTATTTTGTACAAGAAAATGCCAATTAAAAAAAAAAGAAAGTAAAAAGTAGCATGCTTCAGTTTGTATTCACATGGTATCAGTTCTTTCTCTGGAGGCAGATAGCATATTTCATCATGAGTCCTTTGGGATTGTCTTGGCTCATTGTATTGCTGCGAATAGCGAGGTCATTCATAGTTCTTCATTATACAATATTGCTGTTACTGTATACAGTGTTCTCCTGGTTCTGCTGACTTCACTTTGCAGCAGTTCATGTAAGTCTTTCTAGGTTTTTCTAAAATCATCCTGCTTGTCATTTCTTATAGCACAATAATATTCCATCTAAAATCATATACGATAGCTTGTTTATCCATTCCCCAATTGGTGGGCATCCTCTCAATTTCCAATTCTTAGCCACCACAAAAAGAGCTGCTATAAATATTTTTGTACAAATAGATCCCTATTTTGTGGTCATGGACCCCCTTTGCCAGGCTAGTGAAGCATGTGGACCCCTTCTCAGAATAAAAGTTTTAAATAACTAAAGGAAATACTAAATTTCAGTTAGAGGTTAGAGAAAAAAAGATATAATTTTTTTTCCTATCCAAGTTCACAGACCCTTGAAAACTATCCACATACCCTTTAGTTAAAAGCTTCTGGTAGAAAGTAAACTTTTTACACTAGGATTTAAGGCTTTCTGTAATCTGGCTCCAACCTACCTTTCTGAGATATTGCCTTGCTATAATTTACATTCCAGGCCTGGGCTCAGCCTCCATACTTTCTGCACACTGTGTCTCCTGTTCACAGGATGGTCTCCTCACAGTTCTGAAATCTTTCAAGGCCCAGCTTTGTTGCCTTTCCCTCTCTGAAGCATTCCCTCATCTCCTCATTTATAAGTGATTTCCTTTCTCAAGTATTTTATACTGCACTCTTTGGCGCTCTCCTGTGAACATATATTATTAGTAGTATGTTGATTATGATTATTTTTGTTTCTTTTATGACCTCTGTTATATTGTAATTTTCTCAAGGACTATTGATTTTTTTCTTTTGTATCCTCAGATCCTAGTGTGTAATGAGTGGTACTTAATATTACTCTTTGTTGCGTTGATGTCCCCTTTCTCTGTAATAGCAATAGCCCACATTTATATGTGCTGCTATTATATATACTCTGTGGCCGCAGAGTTTTTATATACTTAGCTCAAGTGAGCCCCATAACAGCTCTGTGAAATTAACCAGTGTAAGTACTAGTCTCATTTCATATATGAGGAAACTGAGGCACGTGCTCAAGCTCACCCAGCTAGCAAGTGACGTAATTGGAACTCAGGCCGAACTCTTATTGTAGTGCTCTTCCCAGGGCCTCATGCTTCCTTATTTCATTTCACTAGAGGTTGAATGTGTCACTATATTTATGATTTTTCCTTCTCAGGATCGCTGTGTTCTCTGTATCTGTGTTTTATGATGAGCGCATCGTAGTGGTGGCAGAGCAGCGGCCTGATGCTTCTGAGGAAGATAGCTTCCAGTGGATGAGCCGAGTGCTACAGGTAAACCAGCCTCTCAGATATGGGGAATTAGGACCAGTAGGTTTTATTGTTAGACAGACAAGAGTCATTACCTAGTCTTGATGAGGATGTTAGCTTTCTTCCCACCTGCAAGTTATGGCCCTCACCTTGTTCTTTATAGCAGTCACCCACATGTATCTGATTACTTCTGGCAGAGGTTAGAGGACTAGTAAGTACCACTCATTCTGTTCAAAGTAAATCACCAAGCCCTTCCACTTGGCTTCCACCTAGTAACTGTACTCTTATGTTTTGCATGTCACTGTTGCCTCTTTCTTGTGTAAGTTTGAATTAAACAATTTCATCTTTCTTTCTTTATTTCTTTACTTGTTTTTCTGCCCATAAAATTGATGATCGTTAGATGGTTACGTATCTTAGACTTTTAGGGGTTTTTTTTGTTTTTTTTTTTTAATTTAACTTTATTTATTTTAGGTAGTTGGGATTAAGTGACTTGCCCAGGGTCACACAGCTAGTAAGTGTCAAGTGTTTGGTCTGAGGCCGAATTTGAACTCAGGTCCTTCTGACTTCAGGGCCGATACTCTGTCCACTGCGTCACCTAGCTGCCCCTTAGACTTTTGGTTTTGAACCAGTCAGTGGCTATTTATTGAACAACAACTAGGTGCCTAGAATTGTGCTAGACCTTTAGCAGGTTCAAGGAAAGATAGTTCCAGCTCTTAAAAAGCAGGAAACTAGTCTAGTTGTATGAAATAGAAAGTAGCACTAGACAGTCTATACATGTAGTCAGGTATACTCTATAAATGTAGAATGTTCAGAGAAGGGATAGGTCATTGGCCATCAGAGTTGTCAGAGAACTTTTCATAGAGGAGGCAATATTTAAGCTGTGTTTTAAAGAGTGAGTAGCATTTGGACATAGCAAGAGAATATTTGTGGCGTATCTGATGTAGAACGAAAGATGCATCACATAGTAAAAACTTGGTGAAAATTTGCATTGATTCCCTTGCCTTCCCCCCACCCCTACTCTTCAGAGCAGCTTGGCCATAAATGTTGGCTTCCTTATAATTTGTGCTGTGATGCTTTCATTGATCTGTATATGTCAAGTCTGTGGCTCTACCTCATTCTTCTGAGTCTTGAAAGGGGATTGGGTTTGATCTTTATTTAGCATTAAGAAAAAAACACATTTGAAAAAGAATCTCACTTGAAAAAAAAAACAGAAATATGTCCCTTTCAGAGTTAGGAAGCAATTACAGAACCTCAGATGGAAGGGAGTTCAAAGGTCATCTTGTCCGACCCATTACCTTATTAAGTCTCCCTTTTACAACATCGTAAACAAGTGGTCATCTAGTCTTCATTCAAAGACCTACACTACAATTTTCAACCCATCCTTCCTGAGAGAGCCAGTTCCACTTTTGGACAAGTCCAATTATTAGGAAGTCCTTCATATGCCAATCATAGCCCAATTCCTACCCCCTTATCAAACCGAACCATTGAATGTACTATGAACATACCAAAATGAAATTTGGGGGATGGTAATTACATCATATTTTTTGACTTGAGCCATGTGGAATGAGGATGAGGATCATTGTTTTCCTAGTGCCAAGAACACTGTTCCCATTGTAGAATAAGTACTAGACAGCAGAGCCAGGGCTAAACATTAGAATAAGTAGGCACTAGGTCATGACATAAAAGAGCATGATGAGAAGCATTTTTCACCTTGAATATAATAGGGCCTAAATAAATGCTTTTGAATTGAATGATCCTCTCTCCTTGTTGATTTATGTCATCTTATGTAACTATCGCACATTTGCTTTGGTTTTTTTCTGTAAGAGAAAATTCCCTTTTCCATAGCACTAATTCAGCTATTTATATTTTGTAGCAAGTCAAGTTGCATGTATTGTAGTGAAGGTTCACAGTACCCTAGTGAATTAATAACATACAAATGGATCTAATTTGGAGACTTTGCCTAGAGCACGCAATTGGCTTGGCTCTTCTGTATCCCATGTGTTCTCATATTTCAGAAGTCTTGAATCATAGTAATGGCTTGAGGTGGAATGGTTAAAGAATAACACTTCCTCATAAATTGGTAGTCAAAGGGAATCATTCAGTAAACATTAAGTGCCTACTATGTGCAAGGCACATTCAAAGTGTGCCTTGTGCCATGTGCAAGGGATTCAAAGACAAAAATGAAACCACCCCCTCAGAGAGCATGTATAAAGACAGATAAGTAATCACAAGGTTAAGGAGAGGGCTTTAATAGCTGGGAAAAGCAGGGAAGTTTTCACAGACAACATGGCACGTAAACAGCTATAGCATCATCTATAGAGAAATAATCATTAGTTATCAGTTACACACTCACATAGTAAGCACCTAAATCGACATCTTTTAAGGAAAGATCACTAAAAGGTGACATAATGCCAGAAACTGTACTTTCGGTTGAAAGATCCCAGACACTCATAACATAGGCATGTTGGTATTCTATAGACCCTAAAGTACATGGACCTGAGGGATTTTTCAGTCCTTTCCCCTCTGTACAGCTTATGTTGCTGAGTAATACTTAGAAATAAATATGCATTTTAGCCTGCTCCTCTATTTTCTTATTATTTTAATTTATTAATTTTATATAATTATTTGTAAATATGTAATTTTAGTGGTATATTTATAGTTAATTTATTAATTTAATTTCTTATTATTTTAATTCTTAATAAGTATTAAGAATGAGAAAAGAACAATAACCCTATAAGATGGCTCTTGCTTCTGCTTGCAAGTCCATTCTCCTTTAAGGCCATATCTCTTCATCCTTAAACTCAGCATATGCAATTGCTATATCAAAAACATTTTGCTTAAATTTAGCCAAGCTGAAGAGTGGTAGTCTGCCTCAGCTTGCCAAATGAAAGACCAAAACATCTTGGTCAAGTTTTTGCCTCATCCACAGGCTCATAGGAGCTTATTTAGCAAATTAACAACCATCTGTGTGATCATTCAGACTGCTTTTGCATCATTTTTCACTTCGCATCTTCACCACAGATTGAAAAGGAATAAGGGACCTTTGGGTGTATAAGCCACTTGTGTCTCGATTTGTATGTAGTTGCTGCTATCCACCCAACCTGGACTCCTTCCTTCCTCCCCCATACCCCAAGTACTGATTTATAAGACTTTAATGGAAGGAGTACTGTCTCCTTTCTATCCATTATCATGTTAATTTCCTGATGTTGGACTGAAAGTATAATAGGAAGAAAGAAAGAGGCCCAGGGCTATAAGAGGCGATAAAATATATTGGGAGGGGCAGCTAGGTGGCGCAGTGGATAGGGCACCGGCCCTGAAGTCAGGAGTACCTGAGTTCAAATGTGGCCTCAGACCAAACACTTGACACTTACTATCATGACCCTGGGCGAGTCACTTAACCCCAGTTGCCTAACCAAAAAAAAAAAAAAACCTTGGGTGGAAAATATATTAGGAGGAACTGATCTTTAATATAATAAAGTTGATTAATTAACAATTTTTCTTTGTGTTTGTTTAGGCAATTGACAGTATTCATCAAGTGGGAGTATACTGTCTTGCTCTAGTTCCAGCCAATACTTTGCCAAAAACTCCACTTGGAGGAATCCATATATCTCAGACAAAACAGCACTTTCTGGAGGGGTCTCTGCATCCTTGTAATATTCTTATGTGTCCACATACGTGTGTCACCAATTTGCCAAAACCCCGGCAAAAACAACCAGGTAATGTGTGGACTCCAGATTGTAACTTAGAGGAAAAAAGGTGTTTCAAGCCTGTTTCAGTTGCCATAATTTAGATACGCTTCATTTCACTTTTTTTAGCGTGACAAGTCTTATGCAAAAGCCATAACACAGAGTAACAGAGCACCAACACAAGCCCCTTTCTTGGGGTTTATAGCTGTCTATCTCTACTATTCACCTCTCAGTGATATGACTCCTCATACATCCCTGTGGGCTCTGAGAGCAGCACTATAGTTGGTGCAGTAACCAGAATCCTACATCTAGAACTAAGGGGAAACAAAGCTCCAAACAGAGCAGTCTTGAGGTGAAGGACCAGCTACTGGGAAACCTTTCTCCCTGGGATTATTGTTTACTCCTTTCCATATTCAGGTACCTGATTTTGCCCAATTATGGCTCTAGGGGGATATAATGCCTAACAAAAATTGCCTGTATCTAAACACAAGTTGAGCTCAAGTCACCATAAAACTTTAGGAAGAAGCTAATGGACTCAGCATTGCCAAATCAAGAAATCCAGGCTTGCTTAATTTAACTTTCTTTTTAGGGCAAACCTAGATTAAAGAACAAGGCAATTCCTGGTTCCTTGAACCTGGCATTCTAACATGTGATCATTAGAATTTAATGAGATCCTATATGGGATCATAGATCTAGAGCCGGAAGGAACTTTAAAGGTCATCTCGAATCTGGACCAGAGCTTACTGACCTTTTTTGGATCATGGGCCTTTCTCAGAGTAGTGGGTTTGTTTTGTTTTGTTTTGTTTTGATTCACAGTTGAAGGAAATGCTAAGTTTCAGTTAGAGATTAGTCTCATCCAAGTTCACAGGCTCTTTTAATCTGTCCATGGACCCTAGTTTATAGTCCAAACTAATCCTTTCATTTTACAGATGAGGAAACTGAGACTCATGAAAGTTCAGTGACTTGTCCCACACAAGTAGGAAGGAAGTGACAGAGCTGGGATTCAAATTCAGGCCGTGGGATTCTACATTTATATTGTACTGTATTGCCTCCATAGCTTCAAATTTTATTAATAATTTGTTTTCATTGAGAAATTAAATATTTTTATTTGCTGCTAATAGCATGAAAGTTCCCCATATTTGTACATGCCTGAGAAACAGTCACATGTTAGAGCAAAAAGGACCTTAAAAACATGATTTAGATTAACCTCTATTTTGAGGAATAGGAATTCCTCAAATGGAATGATGAGAAAACTGTGATGAAAAAAGCTGAAGTAACTCACTCAGGGTCTCACAACTGGAATCAGATCCTCAGTCACAACCATAATGCCCTTCCCACCACGCAGTACTTCCTCCCAGCCCAGAAGTGTGTTTTTCAAAGCAAAATATTTCAAGAATATACTCTAACCCCTTTTCTTTCAATGGCACCTGCTTGGAATTTGTAAGCAGATGATGTTATTTAATTGTGATAAAAACTGTAAAATATTTTGCTAAAAAATGATTGCAAAGTACAGCAGTAAATTATTGAAAGCTCTTTCTGTTACCTTTCATTCTTTCCAGGAAATTGTAGCAGATTTGTCTATTAAGATGTTTATATAAAGTGGATTCTTCTCTCTAGTAATATGAACTATAGTTATCCAGTGAATAATTTTATCCCAATTAGATACGTACTTATGTTTTTGATCATCAACATTTACTGAATACCCACTGTACCTAGCTAGGACATACATGATATTTTACCAGGTGCTAGGGTTGGTATTTATAGTAAATGGTGAAGACACTATCTCTGTATTCAGGAAGCTAGGATAAATGAGCCTATGTCCTGCTGATCAAAGGATTCATGGATCAAAATGCATACATATATATAATGCTATTCACATTTAAAAGTAATGACAAACTGTTTTCTCTTTTTTTGTTTGTTTCTTCTTTCTCGTGGCTTTTCCCTTTGGTTCTAATTCTTCTTTACAACATGACTAATGTAAAAATATGTTTATTATGATTATACATGTACACCCTATATCAGATTGCATACTGTCTTGGGAAGTGAAGAGCAGAGGAAGGGGGAGAAAATAGAACTCAAAATCTCATAGAGGTGAATGTTGAAAACAAAAAACAAATAAAATATTTTTTTAAGTTAAAGAAAATATCCCTCAGATTGACAAAGTTGACAAAAAAGGATAATTGCAAGTGTTGGTGAGGCTGTGGGAAAATAGTCACATTAATGCACTATTGATCGAGTTGTGAATTGGTCCAATCATTCTAGAAAGAAATTTGGAACTATACCTTTTGACCCAGAATTACTACTACCAGGCCTATGCCCCCAAAGAGAGAGAGAGAGACACAAAAAAAAAGAGTACCCAGAAATCAGAAGTATTGTAAGAGCTCTCTTTGTGTTGACAAAGAATTGAAAACTAATGGGATACGTATCAGTTGGTGGGGAATGGCTGAACAAATTATGGTTTTTAAATGTAATGGAATACTATTGTGCTATAAGGAATTATGAAAGGAATAGTTTCCAAGAAACTTAGACAGTGTTGTATGAACTGGTGCAAAATAAAGTGAACAGAACCAGGAGAACAATTCATACAATAAAAACAACTATAAAAAAAAAGTAATGACAAAAGCTTACAAAACACTGTCCTGCTTAAGTAAGTACACAAAATATACACACCAAATCCCATTACATTGAAGTTGAGACCATAAATATCTTTTAAATAAATGATTCTGTTTGGGGAAGCTGTCACCATATTCTCCTGGATGCTCAAAGTAACAATACTTTGAGTCTTGTATTGAATCTGTGTCATTCCCTTCTTAATTTCCTGTTGTGAATGTGCTGTTCAGACTACATAATCCTAAAATTGTATGCCAGGATCTCAGAGTACAAAGTGAATGAATAGATAAGTAGAGATGAAGTAGTTTGTAAACTATTCCAGGGACAGTAAGAGACAATGATGAAGGGGTAGCACAAGGTCTCAGAATGTATAGTAGTAAAAATGGACATAGTGACTCAGTTGTCAGAACTAGCTGAGGACATGGGAGAAATGGAGATGATGCTGTGGCCAGATTCTTATTTGGCAGGAACAGATGGATGGAGGAGTTGTGCAGAGCTGGTGAGAATAATGAGACATAAATCCAGTACGGGTGGTAGCGTGGTTACTACTGCTGATGTCACCTCCCAAGGAATGTACAATGAATATGTACGTGAATGTACACTGAAACAGTACTCTCTCTGTACGTTGCTCAACTTAGATTTCATCTAGTAAGTTTTATGTCCTAGGAGGCTGGCAGTTCCTCCTTGGAGTCAGGAGAAACCTAGGTTTCAAAAGCAAAGCAGCTCTTGACCCTTACTGTGCAATCGCGAGCAAGTTACTTACTTAGCCTCTTTTTCCCTGTAAAATGAGGATAATAATACCAGTTATTACCTATCAAATGAGATAATATATGTAAAGTACTTTGGAAACTACAGCGTTATTTAAATACCCATTGTTATAATTACTCCTCCTAAAAGATTCTCTCTCCATATCTGCATCTCTAGGTTTAGTATCCTTAAAATTTTGTGCTCTGATTGATGCAAATTAAGTTGGTGCTCAACATGAACCAGCTATAGTTCAGTTTGGATGTGCTTTTAGAGAAGTACAATTTGAGGTTAGTTTCCAAGATAAATTTGTCTTTGCTTACAGTTGTAGGTCCTGCCTCTGTGATGGTTGGGAACCTGGTTGCTGGAAAACGAATTGCACAAGCTGCAGGAAGAGACCTTGGGCAAATTGAAGAGAATGATTTGGTGAGAAAGGTCAGTGTTCCACTTGTAGCTTTGCAATACGTAGACTTATTATAGAAATTGCAGCTACAGAACAGGAGGAAGCTTAGGAGACTCAGGTCAATGACCCTGTTTTCTCTTTTTTATGATTGCAGCACCAGTTTCTGGCAGAGGTATTACAGTGGAGAGCTCAAGCCACTCCTGACCATGTACTCTTCCTCCTGCTGAATGCCAAGGTATCAGGAATGAAATAATACTGAATACTGTGCTGTATTATTCTGAGTACCTTTGATAGAGTTCTCATTCTTTCAGTAAAGTGAAACTCTACATAAGAAATCTGCTTTTCTTCTTATAACAAATAAGGATGATTTTCAGAATTACTGGAGGATTAAACTGTTATTTGCCAGCATAATTCTACTATGGTCATTAATAGAAGTAGGCAATAGCACAGATAATCCAAAAGTTTTTTATTTAGAAGTTTGACTTGTACTGTTTATAAACTTTTTTTATCCAGAATCATACCTTTCTAATTATGTTTGACTTATGTTAACATGAAATTAGTTTGTATTTCCTAAACTTAGATTAAAAAGAGTAAAGAAAAGAAACACAAAACTGTGTATGGGATGGAAAAGAGAATTTGAACTGGGCTTCAAAATTTGATATGGATAATCTACAAAGGCATAATATGTGCCTAGATTAAGAATTGGTTGTATTGTTTTTTTTCTGCTTTGAAATTTGTTTTCATTTTGTTTCTAAGCTCAACTTCCATTCCATTGACTATGTTTCTGTTTAAAGGGAACCACTGTATGTACAGCCAGCTGCCTTCAGCTTCACAAGAAGCAGAGAGAATTGCAGGAATTCTTTATGATAAGGGACACCTAAATGCAGGGGACAACGTAGTGCTTCTTTATCCACCTGGTAAGATTCTGGACAGTCAGTATTCTTTAATCCCAGGCTTTAGTTGTTTGTCACTTAACCTCAGAATCAGTGAAGGCACTGCATGCCTACAAGTTCAGGAATAGGGAGTATTTCATCTGCTATTCCTAACTCACTAATCTCTAAAAATCACCATGACTCAAAAGTGTCATGGAAATGATATTTGTTTGAAAGAATTTTCATGGTGTGATTAAACTGTAAATTGCTTCCATTATTGCTGTGTTTTCGATTCTTGTGTGATTTTTCTCGCTACTACTCCAGCAACCTCTTCTTCATAGTAAGAGAGAATCAGAATTATTTGATGACAGCTTGTTATGCACAGTGACATAATTACTAGTTGAAATATTTATATTGTTCCATTATTCTTTGCACTGTGCTTTATTCCTATCTCTTGCCCTGTTTCTGTCCCTAACCCTTTATACTTGGCTCCCTTTATACTCCTCTCTTCACTGTATGGATTCTTAGAGTAAGAGGAGACCCTTAGAGATCATTTAGCAAGTGCGCATACAATTTAGGATCCCCTCTATGGATGTTATCCAGCCTTTATTTGACTATTTCCAGGGAATAATACCTCACTAGGAAAGCAGCCCATTCTGTTTTGGATTACCTATGATTATTAAAAAGTTCTTTATAATAAACAAAAATCTGCCTCCTTGTAACTAAATTTTGGTCCTTCCTAGTAATTGGCCTTTATTCTGCCTGAAATTTTACAGAGTAAATCTAATGACCTTCTGCATGAGAGCCCTTCAAATGTTGGAAATCTTCCCTTCCATCAACTAAATATCCCCCATTGCTTCAGTCATTGCTCCAAGGGCCCAACTTCCACATATTTTGTTATCCTCCTTTCTCTTTTCCTCTGTCCCTCTTAATGTGTGGTTGCCAGTCAGGAACACAATACCCAGTGTTATCTGATCCAGAGTGAGGCATCATCTCCCCTAATCTAAACATTTCAACTTGAACTCTTAGGTATTTTTCACATGAACTGCTATTAAATCATGATTCTCCAATATCATATTTGTGTAGGTGGTTTTGTTGAACCTAAGCACAGGACTTTACATTATTTCCATTAAATTTTATCATTGAACTTTTTTTTCTCCATAAAATGTAGTCACTAACTTTCTTCAGCTCTCTTTTTTGCCTTTGATCTTTTCTCCTCTTTGTGAACTACCTTATTAACATCACCGCTGAAATTTTATCTGAATTACCCATTTGGCATAGGATTTGATGAACAGTGTATAAATTATCTGTTGTTGAGAATTCTAATACTTGGCATGTTAAATGATATTCTGTGACGATGTCCCCTCCTGTTGCCTTGCAGGCATTGAGTTAATTGCTGCATTCTATGGCTGTCTATATGCTGGGTGCATTCCTGTGACAGTTCGACCTCCTCATGCTCAGAACCTTACTGCCACCCTACCCACTGTCCGCATGATTGTTGATGTAAGCGCTAAGTGTAACCAAGCTAGTTGTTTTGTTTTGATCACCATTCCATCTGGGTTCAGACACTTGATGATTCTCAGGGATTTTCGAAATTGGTTTTCACTTTGAAATGGCTAGAGTTCATCTAAGAATTTCATGAAAACTCACTTTGATTTTTGCTAGATTTCTTCACATTAATCTTGTCTCTCAACTTTTATATAATGCCTGAAGATATAGGAGTGCTATATTGCAATTGATCATTAGTGAGTTAGAGAGTTTAAGTGTTTGTGGTGCCCTGTAAGGGCATGTGTAATTTTTATTACTTAAAACCCCATGAAACCTATCTTACTCTTTTCCACATAACCTCTTCATTCTTCCCTTTCCTGACTCATTCTTGACTTTGTTACTTTGGAATGTGATCTGGCATGACATTAAAAGAAGCCCAGCAAGGATGCCCCAGTATGTTTGTAGAGCAATCTGTTCCCATGGTATTAACAAAATTGTTTTTTAATCAAACAGAGGGCCCCAGTGACATAAGTTACTATAGAATATTTAGTATCCAAATGTCACAAGATCCAAGATAAATAAATTTGGTTGCACCGAATCCCATTGTAGTTTAGAGCACAGGGCAGTTAAAGTTTAAGTTTCAAATGTATATAATGTTTTTTTCTGAGAATGACTTATGTTCATAGGATCAAGAAGCGCTCATTATAGATTTTCTTAAGTCCTAATGGGTGAATTCTTCATAAACTTCATCACAGTCTGGGTAGTGGGGTTGAGAGATCAGAAAATGAAAATTCTGCTTTCCAAAAATATCAGGCAGTATAGTATGGTTAAAAGAGCACAAGACTGGAAGTCAGGACAATGCTAGGTTCAAATCCCACCTTCAAGCCTGTCTCACCCTTGGTTTTCTTATCTGTAAAAGGAGGCACTAATTCCTGTAGTATTCACCTCACAGGATTGTGGTGGGGATCTAAAGAGGAAAATACATGGGAAGTATTTTGCAAACCTTAAAGTGCTATATAAAAAGATGTTGTTGTTGTTGTTGTTGTTGTTGTTGTTATTATGTGTCAGTATGGGAGAAAACTAAGACTACAGAAATAAATTTTGTTCCATGTCTAGAAATGGACAACAGATTACATGTATACCTGCTTCATTGGCTGGATATCAGAAGGCCTAGATTCAAGTTCCAGCTTTGTTATTTTAGGCGAGTTGTATGATTTCTCTGGGCCTGAGTTTTCTTTTGTTTGTAGAATGAGAAATGAGAAATTTAGCCCAGATATCTGAGGTCCCCATGAGCTTCTACGACAAAAAAATGATACAATCCAGAGTACTTGCCTAGGTAGTAATATGTTTGATATCAGTACTGCTTGTGATTTTTTTTTTCTTCTTTTCTCATACCTGTTTACTAGGTCAGTAAAGCAGCCTGCATTCTCACAACTCAGACCCTGATGAGGTTGCTGAAGTCTAGGGAGGCAGCAGCAGCTGTAGATGTGAAAACATGGCCAACCATCATTGACACAGGTGAAAGGGTCATCATAACTTCAAACCTCCAAGCACAGTTCTTGGGCATTTTCTTCCAGTGTTGTTGAAGGAGTAAATTCTACTCATTCATTCACCTGTGCTACCTAAGAAAACCCAGAGAATTATATATAAATCATACTTACTTACGTAGCACTTGTATTGCAGCACATTTCATTTATATAGACACAAAATTAAATATTCATTAGACAAATTAAATTGTTCTAAATTGCATTGCAAAAAAAGCCCAAGAAATTATAATGACCTGACCTAAGTCCAAAGATTCCTGAATATCAAATTCTAAAAACAATTTAAAATGAAAAAGTTTTGTGAACACATGTTATAACTCACCACTATTCCTGACCAATAGTGTTGTATTCACTCTGGGCAGGATAATGTTTAAGGTGATTATAAAGTATTAAGAAGCTCTCACCTCTGCCTTTTAATCTGGTATAACAGAAAAATCACTTGATGAGGAGTTGAAAGATCTGTTTTCTAGTCCTGATTCCATAGCTTACTGACCATGTATCTTGGGGCAAATCATTAAACTTCTCTTGACCTCAGTTTCCCTTATCTGTATAATGGCAGTAAAGAAAACTGCTCTAATAGCACCGATGAAAATAAACTCCAGCTTGTTCTTACTTGGGGTGGGGGGTGAGGGTAGGGTACTAGTTGTTAGCGAATAATGAGATGTGTCAGTATTCTCTAGTTTGTAGACCTTGTCAGGTGGCATTAATTAGTTGATAATTTTTTTTGTCCAGACCTGTGATTTCATTAGTATAGGGCGTTCCCTGGTGAGGAAACTTAAGTACATACATACATATATATATATATACACACACATATATATGTGTGTATATATATATGTATATATACACACATATGTATATATATGTATATATCTTTATATTGACACACTTTAGATACTGAATTCACCATGACATGAGTGATTACTGTGGGACCAGTATTACAAATTGATCTATGGTTGGTGAGTTTAGTCTGAGAGGTTTCTAGGAAATGTCATGATGGGCATGATCTATGCAGTGGCATAGATCAGGAACCAGAAAGGTGCTTTGGAGGACTATAGGTTAAGAAAGCCTTTGACTCTTCAGGAGATTGGGTCTTAGGCTAGGGTATTTTAAGACCAAGGATAAAGCGCCCCAAAACCGGAGCTCAGTTTCGCTGCCTTTAAAGCATAGGTGTCTAAATTTCGTCTTTATCGAGGAAGCAGAAGGAGCCATTCTGAAGTTCTGAGGGCCGGGGTGTTGCATTCCATGAGTAAGGAGAGAGAGGGACAAAGGGGTCCAGCTTTCTGGCTGTGCTTTGGTTCATTGGAAACTTGACTGTATGAACCTCTAAAGTATTTTTTTAAGCCTTTCAATTACTTCATTATAGTTGTAATGTGCTAAGGATATAACTTTTAGATCTGTAAACAACAACTTTCTGAATCTAGGTTGACACTCAAAGAATTCCAGATTTTGCTTTTTAAATAAATTCCATCAAATGTACATAAAATGGTTTCTCTTCAGCCTGGTGGTGGTCTCATCCCAAAAGCACCTCCACACGTGACAGAATGGCCTCCTGGTTGAATACTTAAGTGAAGAAGCCAAAGCTTACTTAGTAGGGCACAGAAACTAAACTTTGCTGGAATAATTTCTAAGAAACTACTTGAAATCAGTCAACTAATTATTAAATTTTTTAAATTTATTAAGCACCTACTGTCTTCCATGCACTGTGCTAAACATGAGAGCTACAAAGACAGAAAAGAAACAATCACTACCCTCAATGAGTTTTCATTCTTATAGAGGAAGCAACTTTGTACACAAATACAAACATTAAAAAAAAAATACAAGGTAATTTGGGGGGCTGAGCAGAGAGTACATTCCAGGCATAGGGGATAGCCTGTACAAAGACAAAGAGAAAAAAATGGGCAGTGATTTTCATGTTCTGACACTCCTGACCAGCGTGGGTTATTTCTTTGCAGATGATTTGCCCAGGAAGCGGTTACCTCAGCTGTATAAACCTCCCACCCCGGAGATGCTGGCATACCTCGATTTTAGTGTTTCCACAACTGGCATGCTTACAGGAGTGAAGGTAGAGTGAGGGATCGTGTTCAGATGCTTGCTGGGTGTCGACAACACCAAAAAATTGTTCTGTTTGAGCACAGGGGGCAGAACTAGGAGGAAGGGTGAAAGTCATGGAGAGGCTGATTTAGGCTTGATAGCAAGCAAAGTTACTACTAAGTAAAATTGTCCCAAAGTGGAACAGGCTGCCTCAGGAGGGGATAGCGTCCCCTCATTGAAGCAGAAGCTGGTTGACCACTTGTCAGTTATATGATAGGAGAGCTTTCTTTTGGGATTAGATGGCTGTTGAGGAGCCCTCCAACTCTAAAATTCTCAGATTATGTGAAATTACACTTATATAAAATCTCTGCCGTGATGTCCCTCCATTACCGATCTCGACCCTATTGTGAACCAGTTCAGTTTATACTGTTGCTCTCTTGGCCTATTTCCAAACCCCAGGAGGGTTCCCAACACCATCCACTTGGTTAAACCTGTTAACTGGGTTTACTGTAAATTTATGTTAATCTCAGCACTACAATGCCACTTTTTTAATTTTTTCCCCAACTCTTACATTCCCCACAGCTAGTTCCAGATCATTTCCTCCTTAAACTTCTCACATACCATTCCCCTTCCCTTCCCTTTCAGCAAAAGACTTCTCATTATACTTAGATCACATTTTGTGAGCTCCCTTTTTTCCACAGCTCTGTATCTCACAAGCCATTCTCTCTTTTTCTTCAGTCTCTGAACAAGAGGTGACTTCTTAGTCTAACTTCTACTTCTGTCCTTGATTCCATCACCGATTTTCTCTTCTGGCAGTCAGATTAGCTTCTCAGTTATCCCCTCTCTTTAATCTTTGATCTCTCCCCCTATCCACCTGCTGCTTAGAAAGATGCACAGACCTTAGCTATCCTCAGAAAAATTTCAGTAGAACTTACCATTCTCTCAAGCAGTTATCTTTCTTCTGTCCCTTTCATAGCCAAACTCCTAGAAAAGGGTGTCTGTGCTCTCCATTCATTGCCTCTACTTCTGCTGTCCACCCCATGCAGTGTGGCTTCCATCCTCATTATTCAGTGGAAATATCTCTTGCCCAAGGTTTCAGTGATCTCTTAATTGCCAGATCCAAAGGCCTTTTTCATTCCTTATCCTGCTTGATCTTTTTGCACTGTCTGACACTGTGGACCACTTTCTTCTCTCTGGGTTCTTGTGACACCACTTCCCCTGAATTCTCCTGTCTAGCTGACCATTTCTTCTTTGTCTCCTTCTTCTAGATCATTCTCCACATCCCATGCCCTGAGGACATACTCCAGGGCTCTACCTTGGGCCCACTTCTTTTCTCTCTGTACACACGTTCTCTGCCTTTACACAGCCTGTCCCCCTGTGCCTAGAATGCACTCACTCTCTCTCTATCTTCACCTATTAAAAATCTTCTACTTTTTTCAAAATTCCATTCAAATGGTACAGCCTCTTACATCATATATTTTCTGACCTGCTCAGCTGTTAGTGTTCCCTCAAAAATGACTCTGTATTTTCTTTGTAAGGACTCTACTGTCTTGTTACATGTTCTTGTTGTTTCTCCTAACTGAAGGTAAGCTCCCTGAGGGCAGAGACTCTCATTATCTTTGTGTTTCCAGAGCTTAGCATTGTATATAGCTTGCAGTAGGTGTTTAACAGATGCTTGTTTATTGATTAATTGATTGCCCTGGGGCCTTCCCTTCATTGTAAAAGGACTGGATGACCTTCTGTTCAGAAGCCTGGTGCTAATGCAAGTTTATCATTCACAAAGGTGACATTTATCAAAATTATTATTTTCTCTACAGTAATCCAAGTCACCATAAATTGCCTAATTTTCTCATCCTAGCACAGTAGCTAATGATGTGATGTGTTAGATAATTAGAATTATAGCTGTTGAGAAGCCATTGACTCAAGAATCTCACTTTAGTCTAACCCTGCACTGAAGTCCTACTCCCGCCTTATTATAGTGTAGAAGTGACCTTCATTTCTGAAAGGCTGTCAGCATAATACAAGCTTTGATAAGTGCTCTCTACTAGGAACAGAGGCTTGGAATATAGGCCTAGTGTCACTGTCTTTCAAAAACCAGCCTTACTAGGTTTGGATGGCTTGGCCAGTAGGTTATAAATTTTTTTGGTCATAACAACTTATCAAATAGCTCGCTAAGGCAAGAGGAGTTATAATCTACTTTAGTAAAGAAAGATTCCATACTAATGCAATCACAGGTTTTTTTTAAAAGCATTGAAGTCAGATAATGAGAATGTCAACCAATAAGAGGCCATTGTGCCAAGTCTTAAAAAAACTGAGCTTTTTGGGGGCAGTTAGGTGGCCCAGTGGATAGAGCACCAGCCCTGGAGTCAGGAGGACCTGAGTTCAAATCCGACCTCAGAGACATAACACTTACTAGCTATGTGACCCCATTGCCTAGCCAAAAAAAAAAAAACCCAAAAAAACCTGAGCTTTTGAAAGGAGGATTTATTTCCATTTATGCCAAGAGGATCTTTTTAAGAAAAAAAATTCATAGTATTGGCAACTTAACTAAGAGATGTTATAGCTTGAGAATCAGAACAATTCTTTGAAGGGGCGGGGGATCACATTTTTCACTTTTATGCTTTGAGGTGTTTGGGAAAATTAAAAGTCATATGTAGCCGGCTCTGGGCTACCCCTTGTCAGTGTTCCAGCCATACCTGTTGTTTCACCCTTGGAATCACCATTCTGTCTTCATCTCTGCTTCATACCTTGCAGATGTCCCACTCTGCTGTAAATGCTCTTTGTAGGGCCATCAAACTCCAGTGTGAGCTATACTCCTCTCGGCAGATAGCCATCTGCCTTGACCCCTACTGTGGACTTGGCTTTGCACTCTGGTGCCTCTGCAGGTAAGGGTTTCAAACTGAGAAACTGTCAGAAGTGAAATGGTAGACTGGGTTATTGCCTTCCTACTGTTAATTAGGCATCTTAATAATTTACTGTGATTTTAGTCATGTTTTTAAGTTCCTGATATTTATTTGCTAAATGCATCATAGGTATTGATTTGGTCTTATCCTGTCTTTTTCCATTGAATTGTTTTCATACTAGTTAAAAGGGAAGTGGCTAGTTATTACCCTCTTCCTCTCTTACCCAATAATTCCCTTCTTAAAATTAGTGCCAAGTTGGAGGATAACACTAATAAATTAGGACATGACCAGAAGATCAGAATGTGCCCCCCCAAACATGTTCTTGGCACCCGAGAACGTGGTCAGATGAAGTGATAGTGGGTGGCAGAAAAGGACCCTCCCTTTTCATGTCAGAAAGCTGCCTGTGTTATGGGTAAATGCCATCTTCTTGCAGGTACACACTTCCTGGGGATATTGGTTCTACAGCTCTGGGCCCAGTTCTTTTACATAATGGTTTCTAGGATTCTACCATAATCTCAGACATTTCTTCTCAATCCTCTCTCTGCTGCAGTGTATATTCAGGTCACCAGTCTGTTTTAATTCCTCCCATGGAGCTAGAAAACAACCTTTTCCTTTGGCTTTCTACTGTAAACCAGTACAAAATAAGGGACACTTTCTGTTCCTATTCAGTAATGGAGCTGTGCACCAAGGGGCTTGGAAACCAAGTGGAAGTCTTAAAAGTAAGTGATTTTGTGATCTGACATTAAAATTGGTGTAAAAAGTGACTAAGGAGATGGTCCTATAAGAATTTGAAGAAACATTGCATTTTTAAAGGGCGGGGGGAAAGGTTGTCATTCATCCCATTTTAATTACATGGATGGCCCTGAAAAATCAGCTGGCCACAAAGCACTGGCATGTCTGTTCCCATTTTTCTGGCAAGTCCATTAAACAGATTCTTAGTGAGCCCTGAGGCAGCTATTTCTTAACTCCCTGCTTTGTGAGGAATAGTAATGACCATTGGGAAAATCAGTGGAAAGCTGGGTAGAAATGACACCTTATATAGATAAGAGAACCATGACTTCAAATGAGATTTGAGATCTTAGATGCAAGAAGCAAAGACAACACCTTCATTATTTCAGTAGATTGGTTTTTGTGTTTTCAGAGTGTCTGATAGGAAAAATCATCAAGAAGCGACGAAAAATCATCAGAAAAGCATTTTAAAAGGGGGGGAAAGTATGAAATGTCAACTTTTATGTTACCATGATTTTCTTCCTCGTCACCAAGACAGTATTGTCTTTAAGAACAGGAGTAGGAGACTGGAAAACTGTACTCAAGGGTTGTACATCTGTTTGTTTGTTTTTTTAAAGAAACTCATTTTTTCTTTGTGAAAGAGGGATAGAAAGGGAAAACAAGATAATTAACAAACCAAGAAACTGAAGATTTGAAGCTTAAAATGAAGAAAAATATACAGTCATTTTATCAGCTAGAAGCAGTGCCTCTAACTAGTATTACTTGGGTATTTTCTGTTCCCAAATCTCTTGCCTTTCCTCTAAATGTTTATAGTGAGACATTGGAGTCCTTTAGTTTTGTATCTGGCTAGAAAAGCATAGCTAATTATTCATTTGCTGTATGTCCCTATGTGTTATTGATCAAACATTTTTACAGGCAAGAGGCATAAATCTGTCCTGTGTCCGGACCTGTGTGGTTGTTGCTGAGGAGCGGCCTCGTGTCAGCCTCCAGCATTCCTTCTCCAAGCTTTTCAAAGATATTGGCCTCTCTCCACGGGCCGTCAGTACAACATTTGGATCAAGAGTCAACGTGGCAATCTGTTTACAGGTGACCTTTTAGAAAGTTTTTTCACTTAAAGTTCTACTTTGTTTTAGAACCAGTAAAGGAGTTAGTGCTCCTTCCTTGTTCAAGAGCATACTTTGGAACTTCTTGGGCCTTACTTCCTTTTAGTCCTCTTTTTCTATGTCCTCAACTCTGTGCCATCAGGAGGATTTTTTTTAAAAGGGTACCAGCCTTTCACCAGATGTATTCTAACTAACTTTGCCCTTTTACTTCTAAACCTGGGATTGGGACAGAAGGGAAATAGCTGGAGTTGAGGCTGCTTTCAGACAGTTTGATAGAATAAAGAGTGAGCCAGAGAATTAAAGAGGATACTAGTTTACTTAGTCTTTGAATTAGTTTTATAGATATTTTCTAGCTCTTCTTACCCATTTATGCTAGAATCCTCAAAAGGTGAGATTATCTTCTTTGGATTTGTAACATTGAAGCATGGCCAGTGATTTAGTATGATTTCCACTGACATCTTCATGGGTTTCGTTTTTTCATCATTCTGGGACCATGTTGGCTGATATACCTCCTGGCCCCCAGCAACTCTGAGCCTAAGGCAGGAAGATGCTTTACTTACTTCCTGGTAAACCCTGAAAATTGCTGTAGCACCTAGAAATAAGAGGAGGCAGAATTCAGGGATCTCACCCTATTGCAATAAGACCAACTTGTTTATACAACTTTATGGCGTTGAGATAATGAACACTAAATTGAACTGTGGATCTTCCATTTCTGTTTATAAGTCTTTACCAAGTTGCAGAGAAATAGGAAGAAGATGGATAATTTTCAAAGTGAGGTTTATGTTCTTTATCTGCATGATTGAATCTGTTTTATTGTTTTTACTTTAAAATGGTAAAATAGAAAAAACACAAAATGATTTCTTCTGAATAAATAATATTGGAATTTTTTCTTTTCTTTAGGGAACATCAGGACCTGATCCAACAACTGTGTACGTAGATCTGAAATCGTTGAGACATGACAGGTAAAGTAGTTTCAGATTTATATTAAATAAACCCCTTTTAGAATTGGCAGGTACCAGTTAAATGCACAGTGACAGAGCCAACTTTTTCTTTACACTCTACTGAGTAAAGGATGGCATACCTTAATTTTTATTAGCACCTGATGGATTTACATAGGGCAACAGAAAATTTTTTATGCAGTGTTGGATGAACTGTATTTCTGAATCAGAGTAATAGTCACAATATTTAAAGCTGGAAGAGACATTAAAGGCCATGTAGTCAAAGCCTTGTATTTTACACATGAGGAGCCTTAGGCCTCAAGAGGTAAAATACCAAGCCCACAGGTGACGAATGGCAGCATCGGAATCAGTTCCCACTTTGTGCATTAGGTTGTATTGGGCGCTAAGCAGAAATTAATCTAAAACAAGAAATGGTTCCTTTGGTTTGAGAGTTTTCATTCGAAATATAGAAGACCTAATGAACAAATGGAAGAAGCACCAGACTAGGGAGTCCAAAGACCTGGTTTGGAGTCTTGGCTCTACCACTTAACAGCTGTGTGGCCATAGGATAGGCAAGTCATGGAACCTCATTGAGTCTTGGATTCCTCATCTCAAAAATGGGAGCATTGATGACCTCTGAGGTCTCTTCCTGCTCTCAAAGTCTGTGATTCTGTAAAAGTGCAAATTTGTCTGTGATTCTAAGATAATTGACTTCATCACATATTTATTAGGTTCTTACTACGTGTAAAGCATTGGGCTTGGTCTTGGAGATGACACAGACCCTCTCCTTAGAGACTGGTAGAGGAGGGACACATCTACAGATAACTAGAAGGGAAAATGAGTAAATACTGTAAGAAAGGTCCAGGCAAAGTGTGATGAGAAATTGAGGGATGATCTGAGGAGGGACGTCAGTCCTCGGTGCTCTGGGAAAGATGAGGAGGAGGAAGGGCAGCATAAACACAGGCCACAGACACAAGAGAGGGAGAAGATAAGGATGTAGAGTAGTACAGATCAGCTGAAGAATGTGTTGTATGAGATAAAGTTGTTCAGCTAATTTGGAGCCAGGATGTGGAGCAGATACTTGATCAATAGGCAGTGAGCTACTGAAAGTTGCTGAGGAGAGGAATGATAACAAACTAGCCCTACATTAGGAAGATTTACTCCAACAGTAGCTGGAAGATGGCTTGGAGACTAGAAGTCTCCAAGATACGCATTAGCAGGTTCCAGAAGAGATAAGAGCCTGAATCAGTGTGGCTGCTCTGGCAGTAGGGAAGATAGCAAGATGTACAAATGAGAGGTCTTGACACCTAACTAAATACCTGGGGGGAAGGAGAGCTTATAAGGGAAAGGCAGAGGAAGGGAATAAGTATTTATATAGCACCTATTATGTGCCAGGCAACAACCCTAGGAGGTTAGGTGCTATTATTATCCCCATTTTATTGATGAGAAAACTGAAGCAGACAACAATTAAGTGACTTGTCCCAGGTCACAGAGCTAGTAAGTATTTGAGGCTAAATTTGAACTTAGGTCTTCCTGACTCCACGCCCAGAATCCTATGCACTGCACCACCTGGCTGCCCAACTGTTGAAAAAACATAGATGTAGAATTGGGGTTTTGAAACATGAAATTTGTTCTGAGCCTAAGGAATTGGGTATTCTCCTTTGGTTTTGAAGGAAAATTTAGTTGTAATTTCTTTTTAAGTGCCCTGGGACCCCTTTCAGAAGTACCACTAACTTTCTGTGTGTTGATGAAATCCCTTTAGCTTATTGCTACAAAATAGTTAGTTAGCTACTGGTAGATTTCAGAGGACTCTAGACTTTCTCCAATATCTGAGTCTTTCCTAAAAAACGAGAATTTCTCTAACATTTGATAGGCTTTACTGAATAATGAAGGTCAGCCTCTTATTTCTTCTGCTTCATGTATGCTATTTTACAGGAAGCCACATGATCAGAACCTAGAATAAATGTCAGTATTTAAAAGACATCACATTATAAGCAAGTAAAAATTTTGTTAAATGATACAAAGCTAAGGGGGAAAAAACCTAGAAGACTTGAGGTTACGCTAACTGCAATCATGGGGAAAAGTGAATGAAAAGAAAAAGTCAGAGACTCTTGATGGGGATTTAGAAGGAGGAATGAAACAAGTGTTATGATACCTTATGTTATGATATATTGAAATTAATCAAATTAAATGTAAATAGTTATCAAGCAAGAAAAAAATTAATAAATAGGAAGAATTATCCGTTGCCTAGTCTTGCCCCCTCAGTGGCAGCAGGTACCTTACTGATTAAGTGAAACAAGCTAGTAGTTTTGTAACCTGAAGATGTTTTGAATTTATTTTTTCAAGGTACATATAAAATATATATGTATGTACACATATATGTATGTGTCTACAGAAAACGAGAGAAAATCCCTTCCTGACAAATGTGTTGGTTTTTTTTTTCATAGGGTTCGTCTTGTGGAACGGGGAGCTCCCCAGAGTCTACTTCTTTCAGAATCTGGAAAGGTAGTTTGGGAGTTACCTATTTATATTACTTTTACCTAAACAATATGGTGTGGATTAAAGAATTCTCAGGTCATACAGCCCATTCGTTTCCTGGAACTAATGACAGCTGGATAATAATTAATTGATGTACAAAAACTAATCCCCATGGCTTACCTTTGCCAGTAGCTTGAAAGTCTTCCACAAGCAGCTTTTTTCTAGAGTTGCAAACAAGAAGCAGTATCAGCCAGTTTGGATTTGTGTTCTCCCTAACCTTATCCTACTGTCTTGTAAAAAAGCTAATGAACAGAAAATGGTTGCATAAACAAGAACGATGTACTGTGAACTCTTGAATCAAATGAGCTTTTGATTTTTTTTCTCCCATAATCACCTAGTCACAGAATTTGAGATTTGGAATGGACCTCAACAACCATCTCATCCAGACCATATCTGAAAAGAATCCCCAGTGTCACATACCTTGCAAGGGTTTACCAGGTTTCAGCTTGAAGACCCTCCAAGTGTAAGACAAACTGGCCCCTCTTCCAGTTTTGGAAACTCTTCCTTGTGTCAAGCCAGCATGACCTATTTGCAGAATAGTCCACATCTTCTGCGTTTCAGCCCTTCAAATACTTAAAAACAACTATCATAATATTCTCAGTTTTCTCTTCTCCAGGATAACCCATACCCAGTTCTTTTTAGTTGATCTTCATATGACTTGGAAATATTTTCCTGATAGTTTCAAAGAGTAGTGAGGTGAATGAATAAGTGACGTAAGAATCTCTCACAAAATACAGTTATTGGTAGGTTAGCATTAATCTCTGTGTGTCAAGTAGTAATACTTAGTAAGTATTTATTTAGTGCTTACTTGAGCCTTGGCACAGGTCTTCAGTTGTTCTTCTGTTCATTCAATAGTCAATAAACATTTATTAAGTACCTACTATGTGCCAGACACTGTGCTAAGCACTCAGTTCAGTATATCCATGGAAGATCCAAGCAGAGAAGTAAAGATTACATAATTATTAAATTGGCAGATGGTAACAAATTAGGTAGACTGCTAATAATCTAGACCCCAAGTCAAGAACCTGCCTCTTGAAGGCCTTTTGTGACCCTAAGCACAACCTCTTTGCATACTTGTCTAAAAAGACTACTAGAAAGTGATTTTGAAAGCAATATACATGAAGGCTGACGGGAAGACTCCTTAGAGTGATTGGCTTCCTAATGAACTAAATTTCCTGAACTTTGGTCTAAAAGATAGGATAGGGAGAAGCACTGCATCTGTGATTTCACTGACACAGGGAACTCTCTCAAGTGAGAAAACTCTTTCTGTCGATGCAGTTCATTGCCTTCTTGGCAGTTTTATAGTTGAAGGGTGACTTAGAGCACCCAATGGTTGAATGGCTTGCTCGTGGACATACAGATGTTACCTGTTAGCAGCAGTAACCTATCCCTCCCAACAGACTGGAATGGTGGCCAAATTTAATAAGAGGAAATGTTATAAGGATAAATGAAAAGCCCCACAGATAAATTTTTAAAAATCAGATGCACAACCAGAGACAGGAAGAAACTGGCTAGAAACACAGTTTGTGTGAAGAGGACCTCAAGTTCAAAGCAAGTCAAGAGGATGATGTAGTGGTCTAAGAAGCTGTAATCTTAGGCTGCCTTAATAAAAGGATCATGTCCAACAAGGAGGAGATGATCACATTGTGCTCTGCTCTGTTCAGAGCACACATAGAATATTATATTTAGCTCTAGATACCAAGTGTTAGGAAAAAAAAGAACTAATAAATTGGACTGTCTTCCAGAAGACAAAAGCCAAGATTGTAAAGGGCCCTCAAATTTAGTACCATGCAAACATAAATACCGTACAAAATTTAGCTGAAGGAAATAGGGATTCTTAGCAAGTTCATGATCACAATTTTCATATGGCTAATAGGTATTTATTTTTTACTCTCAGGTTTTATTGGTGTCTTTCAAAAAAAAATCACAGTGAAAGGCTAACACATAAAGAGACAAGTTCACTTGTTTTGCTCAGCCCCATTTGGCAGAATTAGGGCCACTCAGTGGAAGACATAGAAAGACATATTTTGATTCTCTACAAGAAAACATTTCCCAACAATCAGAGCTGCCCTGAAGTGGGAAGAGCAGTCTCTCCTTCCCTGGGGGTCCTCAAGAAAAGAACTAGATTAGATACCTTTGATAGCTACTGATTAGAGAGTGAAGCAGAAGAATAAATTCTTAGCCAAATCACCTTACATAGAGGTGACTGAAAGTCAAAGCGAGTGAACAAGCATTGTTAAGGTCTCTCTCTGTGGTAGCCACTGTGGTTAAATATTGAAGATGTACAAATATACAAAATATACAATAGATCATTCAAATCACACAAAATTAAAAAGAATCTGAACAAACAAAATTAATGCAGGACTTGACACTGGGTGTTCCTGACTTTGGGAGCTACTCTTTAGCCACCCCACTATGCCTCCTTCTCTGAAACATAAGAATTAATTTTAAATGACTTTTAACCAACTAGAAAATAGTCCTACCAAAGCAGAATGAAATCCAGTAGGAATTAAGTATGGAGGGATGTACCTGAAGACAACAAAGCAGTGGTTAGAAAGCAGGATGAACGTTGACTCCATGGATATTATTCAAAGGAAATAGACCTGAGTTCGTAGATGATGCAGATGTAATACAAGTCAGTAATGTAGCACTGCTGTGGAGCGGAATGACCATCATGATTTGGGGATTCTTCTATATTCCTCTGCTTTAATTTGCATTCATAATTACATCCAGTTCTAGTTGTAAAAAGATGTAGAGAAATTGAAAAAGCAAAGGAATCAAATAATAGGTTTCATGAATTTTTTCTTGTCAAAAACATAATAATCAAGTTGGGTAAGAAAAGATAAAAAGATAAATTATATACCAAAGTAGCATATACTTAAGTGCTAAATTAGTATTAAAGACAGTAATCACTAGGTAAATTTAATGTAGAGAGAGAGTGAGCCTATGGGCTAGAACAGTCAGATCAGGGGAGGCCTCTTAAAAGAGTTTGGTCTTGAAGGAAAGGAGTACTAAGGATCAGATTAAGAATAAGGTAAGCATAGTCATGAAACTCAGTAATACATATGGCATATTCAGAAGACGACAAATCACCCACTTTTGCTAGATCAGTAAGTTTATGTAGAATAGGTGTTCTTAATCATTTTTGTGTCCTGGTCCATTTTTGTAAGTCTGGTGAAGCCTATGGACTCCTCAGAATAGTGTTTCTAAATGCTTAAAATAAAATTACATAGGATTACAAAGGGAACCAATTATATTGAAATACTATTATAAAAATTTTTTTTTAAATTTACGGACCCTGGGTTAAGAATTCCTGGTGTGGAGGAGAAGATAAGGTTGGTTACATAGCTTGAAACTAGATTAAAGATCAATATGAAGAAAAAGAACATATTTTATACAACTTATTGATTGATAATAAATGCTTATTGTTAATTGATTGTATAGACAATGAGAATTTGACAAATTCATCTGGCAGTGATGTTTTAGTATAAAATAAATTGTCTAAGAAACTAAGGCCTAAAGTTTAAAAAAAAATTTTTTTAATCTGAATTAAAACATAGCAGTAATAATGGAAATGAAGAAATAGGTGTATGAGGTGGACCGGGGCATCCCAAGCAAGAGGAAAGAAAACATAAACAAAAACCTGGATGATGAGCAATAAAAATTACCTGACTGAAGCAGCAGGCCTAAGAAGAGAAAAAGTTGTATCTTGCATTTAAATGTAGTGGATTGATTCTGGAGGACTTGGATTGCCAGATTGAGGAGTTTGGACTTGATTCAATAGGCAATAGGAGTTCCAAGTTTTTGAGTAGGACTGGCATGATGAAAGAGGTATGTTAGGAAGATTAGTGTGGCTGCATTAGGCAAGATGGAATGGCAGAGGAGAGAATTAGGGACAGGAAAACAATCGAATGATATTTCTGAGTCTCACCAAGATATTGAAAAAATAAGGGAGATGTAATTTGGTGACTGAACATGAAAAGTGAAGGCTTTTTTTGCACCCTGTACAGACCATAACAGCTATTGTCCACTGAACCTCTCCTGTCCACAGTCACTCTCCCTCTTTTCTCCTGGAATTAAGTGCCTGGCTCACTATCTAGTCCTCTTCTTCCCCAATGCCTGCCCTTATACTGCCCCTATGCATTCGTATTGATGCTCCTTCAAACACTCTAACAATTTGCTTCCTCAGATCTCATGAACTACTTCAACTCTACCTCCACCATGTAACCCTAGATCTCACCATTATCCACAAGTCTTTCATTTCCAAAATCATGAAACTGTGACACTCCTTTTTCTGAAATAACGTTTTATCATTCCATCTCTCCATATGTCTGACTCCTACTAAATTTAAATTTAAATTCTTTGCTTTGTGACTTCTAATTCCCCTCGACCCCTCAATGCTTTCTCAGGCTGTTATTCCTGCTTTGACTACACTTTCCTCCACACTGTCCTTTGTTCTTGAATCCCTTGCCAAACTCCAACACTAGATTGTGTCCACCATTCTAGTTATCTGCTATTATTCATGTGCTGTTGAACAGAATTAAAGGAGTCACTAAACCAGATTAAACTGGGCAGTCATTGCAGGAAGGCAGTCCATTCGCTCCAACCTAAATGATTCCCTACTTAATTCCATATAGTGGCTATTCCAAAACTTTTTTTTCTTTAATGATCCACCATGATTCCCTCTACTCACCTTTTTTCTCTCAGAACTCCTAGACGTTACTCCTCATTCTCCTTTCCTCTACTCAAGACTTTTCTTGAGACAGACAACCACTCTTCATGTACCAACAATTTCATCCTTTCCTGTGTTCTCCAGGAGATTGTCCACATAGTCATCCCCACCATCTCTGTAATTTCCAGTCACTCCCTATGTACTGATTCTTGTTGCCTTTGAATATACCCAGGTCTTCTCCATCCTTTAAAAAAAATCAAAACTATACTAGATCAGCTTTACTTTATCAGCTAAGCTCCAAGAAAAAGCTGTCTGCTCTCAGTACCTCCACTTTGTTCACTTATTTTTCAACCCTTTGTGTTCTAGCTTCTGCACTCAATTTAAACTGCTGTCTACAAAGTTAACAATAATCTTTTCATTGCCAAATCTGATGGTCTCTTTTTCAGTCTTTATTCTTCTTGATTTCTCTATAGTATTTGACACACTGTTTAGCACCGTCTCCTCTTAGCTGTTCTTTTTTCTCTGGGATTCTTATGGCATTACTCCTTCCTGGTTCTCCTACCTTTCTAATCACGCATTCTGAGTCTTCTCTTCAGCCGTCATCCATGTCACATCTTCTGACTTTAACTGTACCCCCAAGTTCTTCCCTGAAACCACTTCCCTTCTCCCTTACATTCTCTCTTTCTTGGTGACCTCGTCAACTATGGGTTTATCACATCAATACAGATCACTTGCAGATCTATGTGTCTCACCCAAATTTCTTGCCTGAGCCTCTGTTCCATATCACCAATGGCCTGTTAGGCAATTTGGATATTTCCCAAGTTTTTAACTTCAAATTCTCCAGTTTTTCATATGTGGATGAACCTTTGGAGGGCAAAACTCTGAAGCAAATTTTGTCCTGTATTTTGTGGCCTCTTATGTGCAAATGAATCAACCACTCACTCAGGGCACTGAACCAGATGTAACCACCTTCTCAGAACACTAAAACAAATTTATGCTTCAAACAGATGAAATGTCAGAGTTTACACATACACAGATAGACACACACACACACACACACACATACACACACACACGTGGGCAAATAGACTGTAAACTCCTTGAGAGCAGATTGTCTTGAACCCCTGCACCCTGTACATTGTTGTTGTCCATTCATTTCAGTCATGTCTGACTCTTCCTGACCCCATTTGGTGTTTTCTTGGCAAGGATAGTGGTTTGCCCTTTTCTTCATCAACTCATTTTACAGATGAGGAAACTGAGGTAAACTGTGACTTGCCCAGGATCCCATAGCTAGTGTCTGAGGCCAGATTTGAGCTCAGGAAGCTAGTCTCCCTGACTCTAGGCCTGGCGCTCTATGGCATCACGTGGCTGCCCACAGCTGTCACATAATAGGTGTTTTAATAAATGTTTGCTGATTGATTAAAGATTAGTGTTAATGTTAACACAAATGAGGACATTTAGAAAGAGAAGGGAAATAGGATTTTGTAATAGGCTATATCAAGTACATTGTGTAGCAGAAGGAAGGGAAAACAGAGTATTACATCTAGAATTCAGAAATTTTCTTAGAACCATTTATTAAGTATCTGCTCTCTACAAAGCTCTGTGCTAGGCACTGGGGATAAAAAGATAGACCCTGCTCCCTAGAAATTTATAGCCTAATGGGAGGAAAAGATGTATAAAAGCTACTGTGATACAGTAGCATATGAGATAAATGCAAAGAAAAACAAAGTACTATGAGAAATTTGAGATGGACAGGATAATTTTTCACCAGGGAACAGTCCCTGGAAAAGGTACCACCTGATTTGGATCTTGGGGAGAAAAAGGAAGCCCTCAAAGAAAATATCCATCCTGAATGTTGTAACCAGACAATTAGAATAGATGTGTTAAATAGAGAAAAAGTTAAAAAGCAAGGGGGACTAGATCCCTTCAATTATATAAGCCTCTGAAGCATGTAGTATTGACTACTGGCTTTCTACTTCCAACCCTTTAGATCACTTAAGATAAAGTATTTCCTACCATAAAAATAACATGAAAGTGATCTCTGCAGGCAGGTTGATATTTGTCAGTTACGTGAGTGAGTAGAAGTACAGAAATGGACTGCACTTTTCCTAGAAAATTTATTGTTGTGCTGTCTTTTCAGTCATGTCCAACTCCTAGTGACCCCATTTAGGGTTTTCTTGGCAAAAATACTTGAGTGGTTTGCTGTTTCTTTCATCAGCTCATTTTACAGAGGAAAAAGAGGGTTAAGTTACTTGCCCAGGGTCACACAGCTAGTAAGTGTCTGAGGCCAGATTTGAACTCAGGAAGATGAGCACTCTATCCACTGTACCACCCAGCTGTGTCATTTCATAAAAAATGAACACACCCACAGAGTAAAACATCTAGATAAAGTACTACCTGAGAGTGGTAGAGGTTATTACAGTAAACTTAAAAACACTATTTTATATTGTTGCAGTGGAATTAAGTGGCATCTTATGTTACTTGAAACAAATAGACTATCATGGGCTTATTATACTGGAATTTCATTAAATGGTATCTGTTCTACCAAGGTCTAACATATTATTTACCTATTATACTTAAAGGGTCATAGTATTATGTCTTGTGTGTAGGAAGTATTCATAAATGGATGATTGAATTTATTATGGGGATACCAATTAGGAAGGTACCATTCCCACAAGTTGTTATACTTTTCTCCCAGCAAGTACTTTGCACTGCTCCAGTCCAAGTCTTGGATGACTATACACTTTTCTACTCCTCCTAGCCTTCTAAACATTTTCCAAGATAAGGTGGAGACATGTTGGAAATAAACCTTGAGTCCTCATGCAGTTGGCTGCCCTTTTGAAGACCTCTCTGATAGAGGATCATTCACTTCTTCCCCTTTCCAAGGACAGCATAACTCTCCCTTTCACAAGGCTTCCCATAGTTGCTCCTAGTTGAGGGGTCCACACCAGGCAGTTTGGCTTGGTTCATTGATGGATGTTTATGCTTCACCACAGGGTACACACAGCTGTCGCTGTGACCTCTACACCATAGGGTCCTCTGTAGCGAATGAATGCCCTTTCATTGATTCAGCTCCTTGAGTAACCTGACAGTGAATCCAATCTTTGTACACTGTTTCTTAGATCCTGCCTGGGGTCAAAGTGGTCATTGTTAATCCAGAAACCAAAGGGCCTGTTGGAGATTCTCATCTTGGAGAGGTATGTATAAATTCATTCTTTGATTTGGAAAGAGAGCCAAGACATCAGATTCTTTTGCAGTCATATTTTAGGCTCCACTGAAACTGTCTGAATTAGTCTCCATTTCATAGTAAGATCCTGGCCTTTCCCTATGAGCAGGTAGCTAACTATTCTAAGGGCACTGTGGTGTTGAGTGTTGGTGAATAATGCACAGTGGTGAAAACAACAGCATTTCTACCACTATCTCTTTTTCTTTTCTTTTTTTTTTTCAGCCAAAGACAAGGTTTATTAGAACATCCCTCATATTGGGCAGACTCTTAAGGAGTCTGAACATTAATAAGCTATTGGCTTATTGGCTAGATTATAAGAATCTAAGCGGTGGCTAGATTATAAGAATCCAAGCATCTTAGACCTTATATACAGAAAGACTATGGGAGGGATCTTGGAGTGGCCAAGTAGTCTATGAGGTAATAGAACTCCAGGGGTGGCTAAGGGAGAATGGAGCCTAGTGTGGGAAGTGGCCTGGGGCCATAGGGAGGTATGGAATTATAGCCTCAGGAGAATGCCAGAGATTTGGCCATGTGGGAAAGTCCATGGTTTTTCCTTTTTGGGGTCTAGATCCCATCCTCATCATTCCCCCCTCAAACAAATGGGACCCAAATTCTTTTGGTGTAAGGGGCGAAGGTCTCGTCTTCTGAAACTGCTTTCTGCTGGCAAGGGGCATAGAGCTGTCCCTGCCTTGAGGGGGTCCCAAAGAGGAGGTTGACTGGAACCAAGCACAGGCTGCATCCAGGAAACGATGGGAGCACGTTGGCTGTTATCCGCTGTTTGCTACCACTGTAGGTGAATGGCCCATAGTCTGGAAGACACAAATCTGACAGAAAAAACTGCAGGGCCCAGATATACTAGATTTAGGGCCCAACTTTGAGAGGATAAAACATCCTTAGCTCTGTTTGGATTCAGATAATTCAGTTTTCCAACCATGCACTATCAAATCCACCTCATAGCCAGACTCAGGTATAGCCAGGTGGGTAACATTCCCTTTCAAAGGAACATAATGGGGAAACTGAGCCAGGAGGATCCCATCTTAGACTGAGGCTAAAATTGTCCTCTCAGCTTTTCCTGATGCTGACTCCCCACCAGTATCACCTTCTCTTGAGTAGCTTGTGGCATTTCTTTCAGATGGGGGATTATTGATTATCGATGAATTATGACCTATCAGACAACTCAAAATAAAATCCTATGAGCTTTTACCTCAAACAATAAGTTTTACTAATCACAGCTTAGGAAGAACTTTTCCAGGATTTACATCTCAAACTTAAATTTGTCCTGGTGTAAAAAGCCAATCATTAGAGAATTCTGTACACTTGCAAATTCTCAGCAAGCCATACATAACCCAAACAAACTTTTTGGGTTGTTTACACATTAAAACAATAACCAACAATAGCTAAATTATTTTATCAGTAACCGAATTATGAAAAGTTGCTTGAAAACCCATTACCAATCAGATTACTTCAGTTTTGTTAAATGCACTTCCAAATTACTTTACACAGAGAATCAACATCTCATCATTAACAGTTAATCAGAGGTGAGGGGTAAAGGGTGAAACTCTCTTCTCCTATGAGAGGGGTTAACAGATACCCTTTTGACTCAAGGGAAAGAAGTGAAAGAAAAGAGTGACCAGGGTTGTAAGGAGTTTCAAAACTCCTTAATGATCAATCACAAAACCTCCAGAATCTGCCAAGATGTTTTTAGCTGTTCTAACTTTCCCTGTAACCTCCATGAAGGAGGATTCAGAGGTGCAGAGGGAGGGAGTAAGTCTCAGGGAACCAAAAACCAACTGCAGTTTTCCCCAATTCCCTAGCGCTGAGGAAATTAACAGAATTGAGCATACACTTCCAGATAGGGCGTCCGTCCTTGTCTTCTGTGCTGCAGAAGGTGTACCCTGGTCCATGGCCTTGAACCGACCCAGTGGACCGAGAGCCTGAGAGCGTCAGGCTGAGTGCAAGACAGACTCGTAACTGTCTGCCAGAAAAGCACCTCCAAGCCTTGGTGCTTGGAGAGCGACCCCAGCTGCAGAGCAAGAAAGGAGGGGAGGAGGGGGAGAGTTATGTACATTTCAGTCTTGGCTGGAGAAGAACTTGGGGTCAGGCAGTTTCCCCGTACGAGCCACCAAAATGATGCAGTTTAGGGGCTTAGGGGTACTGGGAGCCAAAAATCACAACACGCAGGTCCTATCCGAAAGAATTCAACCCAAGCCTTCTTTCAGCCAAAGACAAGGTTTATTAGAACATCCCATCATATTGGGCAGACTCTTAAGGAGTCTGAACATTAGTAAGCTATTGGTTTATTTGCTAGATTATAAGAATCTAAGCAGTGGCTAGGTTATAAGAATCTAAGCCCACTTCCTCTTTTTCCAAAGGAGCATAGCCACAGTAATGTAGCCTAGTGGAAAGATGCCAGGCTGGGCATGGATAGGCTTGAGTTTGAGTCTTAGTTTTGCTGCTCACTGATTGCAAGTTCTAAACACAAAAAACAGTCAGTTGATGGGATGAGGGGATTTTAGAATCATCTAATTGATTAACAGGATTGTTCATGCTTTGTGGGAAACTGACTTATGTACCTCTCTGCATTGTAGGTTTGGGTGAACAGCCCTCACACAGCCAGTGGCTACTACACTATCTATGATAATGAAACTCTCCAAGCTGACCATTTCAACACTCGGCTCAGTTTTGGGGATGCTGCTCAGACACTCTGGGCAAGGACGGGATACCTTGGGTTTGTTCGCCGAACTGAACTTACAGCTGCCACTGGAGGTATGCCTCTGATGAACTCCTCTTTTTCTTTGCTTAGGTTTCAGTTGTGGAATTAATTTACCTTCCCCTTCACCTGGAATGCTGTTTTGTTTCAGGAAATTTAGTGACTTCTTTCAGTGGTTGTTGAATATGTAAATAAAGTGATATTCATTTGCAGGTAGCATTGTACCCCTTAAGAGAGTGTCCAGAAAGCAAGAGGTCATAGCCTGAGTCATGGTCCCATATGAGAAAATGGTAATATTTTTGTGGAGGGGGGCAAGGATACTTGTGTCAGGGCCCAGACACAGCTAAGGGTACCCAGTCCCTAAAAGAGTTAATTCCCAAACTCCAAGCCAGCTCCTTGAGATTTGGGGGATGTTCTGTGTTCCTGTGGCCATCAGGAGGTTGAAATTGTTACTAAGAATTTAAATCCCTTGCAATTGAAACTCATTTCTGTAGTGTTGCCAGTCAATCCGCAAGGATGACTTAAGCATCTGCTGTGTGGAATGTCAATGACTATAGTCCCTGCCCACAAGAAACCTATTGTTCTTAGGTTCTATCTTGTCAGTATCCCACCCACTAGCAATTAAGAGGTGATTGCTTCCCGACTATGAGTTGGACTAGAGGGCCAGTGAGGTACCTTCTGACTCTCGAATTCTGTAATTCTGAGTATAGATGGCAGTTTTATTATACAGTGTGGCATAATATTGGCCTCTTATTGCCATCTATCTTGGTTACACTGTAGTCATCTTTTACCCTTTGACTGCTGTGGACTAAATGCTGGCCGCTCTCTGGTTGCCATTAAAAAAGTCAACTTTCAGAACCCCATTGTTGACCACATTACTTATATTCCCTAAACCCTCATGTGGCTCCATTGCCCACCAGGAAAGGGCTATGGGATATAGGTTTAGAGCTGGAAGAGAGCTTAGAGATCATTTAACCTAAATAGATAGCCAAAAAGGTTAAGATCCCACAGGTAGTAAATAGCAGAGGCCAGATTTGAACTCAGGTCTTCTAACTGCAAATCCTGCACTCGTTTGGCTAAATGGCGCTGCCTCTAATTGATCGTGAGCCTCAGAAGCATTTCTGAGGATGATCCATCCTGCTTGACTCTTTTAATCATCTGCCCTGGTCCTGTTTGTACCCCTTATTCCTGTTGAACTAACTCCCCTGTTTTTCTTTTATTCCTGTCTCTTGCTTGTGGCATTCATTTTTAGAACCACCTATCCATCTGTCCAGCAGACTCCTTTGGCTCCTTCCAGCCCACTTCACTAAAACCACGTAATTTCAGAGATCAGGTCCAAATTTCCATCTTTTCTGTTGCCAACCTGAAAAAGAATCATCTCTAAAGCACTTCCAAAAACTCAGCCTCTGCTTAGAGGGCTCCAATAAGAGAGAACCTACTTCTTTCACCCACTGCTTCCAGTTTAACATATGGAGCCAAGCAGAACAAATCTAATCGTTCTTCCCACTTGCTAGCCCTTCTGAGACTTAGCCCCTCTACCCCACCCTACCCCCTCCTTCCAGGTATCCTCTTCTCTAAGCTAGACAATCCTCTGCTACTTCAGCCAGTCCTCAAAAGGCATGTTCTTCAGGCTCTTCTCCATCCTGGTTGTCATTCACTACTAAACATTGTCCATCTTAACAATGCCCTTCCTGAAATATAGCACCCAGAACTACTGAACAGAATTCTCCAGACATAATCTGGTCCAAAAAGAGTATAACAGGACATCATCATTTTTGGATTTTTTTTCTCATGTTAACCTAAGATCTCAGCTTTCTGAGTTGCATTATCATACTGTATATTCACTGAGCATATAGTCCACTAAAATTCTCATATCCTTTTCAGATAAACTCGTCTAGTCACGATTTATTCACCTTGTATGAACAGAATTTGTTTTTTGAATCTGAGTTTGAGACTTTTATTCCTATTGAATTTTGCTTAGATTCAGTCCAGTGCTCTAGCTTATCAAAATCTTTTTTTGGATCTTGATTTTTATCCTGTGTGTTAGCTATTCCTTCTAGCATTTAGTCATATGCAAATCTTACAGATATACCATTTAGGCCTTTATCCATATCTTTGGTAGAAATCATAGTTGGAGTAATAGATCTAGAGTTGAACAGGACCTCAGAGTCCTTCATTTTACCAGTGTGGAAACTGAGGCTCAAAGATATAAAGTGAACTTACCCAAGGTCATATTGGTAGTTAGTATCAAAGGTGAGAGTCCTCTGACTATAAAATCAGTACTCTTTCTACCATACCATGCTGCCTCCTTTTAAATAGCACAGAGCCAAGCACAGGACACTTTCCTGGAGAACTTCCAAGTCAACATTGAACTGTTGATTACTTATTTGGGGTCTGGCTGTCTTTTTTCCCCCAAAGAAACCTCCTCTTACAAGTGTTAAATTCAGAAACCTAATGGAAAAATAGTTTCCTTATCTTATACATAGGTGGTATATTGGCATAGCTTTTTCTGTGTAGTATTTTTTTGGCAGTGTTGTTCGGACTAGAATTAAGGATCATTGTGGGCAAGGATCTTATATGTAATCTTTTTCCTTCAATCTAGGTGTCCTAAAGAAGCTTGGGTAAACTAATAATACATATGTTCTGTTTCTCATCTTTTAGAGCGTCATGATGCATTATATGTAGTAGGAGCCCTGGATGAAACTCTAGAGCTGAGAGGATTGCGTTACCATCCAACTGATATAGAGACCTCAGTCTCACGGACACACAGGAGCATTGCTGAATGGTAAATTTTCCCAAGAGAATCATTCTTCTGAACTCCCCAGTCCCCACTGCTACCATGTTTCCATCCTAGGTTTAACAGGTATTTTAATCCAGTTACTTAACACTCAGTAATGAAGTACTCACTGCTTATAAAACTCTCCAGGTAACAAGAAGAAAGAATAAACTCATAATGCCTGCCTATCTTTAGAAAATGTTCAAATTTAGAAAAAGAACACAGCATACATGTATGCTCTACAAATTCAGTTTAGTTGGACAAGGCAGGTCATCCAACTGTTTTTCTCCTCTTGAGCTTTCTTAACCCAGATTCATCCTTCATCTATCAACATGTCTGTCAAAAGTAAAATTGCCTTAAGAATCTCTGCCTTGTAGCATTTTGCAACCAAAAAGCTTGCTTTAAGAGGGCCTGTAGTTTGAGCTAAGACTGCGAAAGAGGAACTTGTGGTTTATAGTTAGCCATCAGATCTCTCCCACTCCATCTACCACCATCCCCCTCCCCTGAATCCTCCAGCTGCCAGAAAGGGAAACCCAACCTTAGAAGATTACACTACTCAATTTGTACTTAACCTGTAGTTCAAGGAGGAAAAAGAGGAACTTAGCCTTTATAAAGTCTTATAATCCTATGATTATTTTATTCCTACAAAGATATATTTTTTTTACTTTAAATTATCTGCTACTAAATAATAAATTCTTATCAGTCTGTCTATTCACTAAATCTATAGATAAGCCAGACTTAAGAGATTATCTTAGTTGATAGGGCTAGCTTTTCCTAAAGAAATAAAAATAATCAAAGTATCAATACTAACTGATTTAAAGGGTATTCCTTTTCTGAATGTGGTCACAGGGAATCAGATTGACCCACTCCATCCAGGAACAATAGCAAAATTGATTTTTTTCATGGTTTTAGAACTAGAAGTGGAGGGAATTGATTAGTCTGTGAAGGTGGTAGACAGGGAAAGGAAGGAATGAAATGTGAGAGTGATTTAGAAATGGTCATCACCAGTCATAGAGTGCAGTCCAGGAAAGAAGTTTCTCTATGGCAGAAGTTCTTCATCAGGGATTCTTGAACTTTAAAAAATATATATTTTGACGATGTTATTTTAATATAATTGGTTTCTTTTGTAAGCCTTTGTATCTTTATTTTATGCATTTAAAAATATTATTCTGAGGAAGGGGTCCATAGGCTTCATCAGAATGCCAAGGGAGACATTTTGAAAAGGTTTAAGTACCCTTGCTCTCTTCTCTTATGGAGGCAGCAAGGTACTTGCTTGATAAGGCTATGGAGGAGGTAGCTGTAGAAAAAACAATACAACATTGTGGTTGTGGCTGTCCTTTGTGATCTCCATTAAGAAAATATCATCCACATTTTCTGTCAGGCCAGGCAGTCTGTAAAGTAGTTCCACAGTATCAGTTCTCTCTCTAATTATATCTTCACCCAACTTCTGGCTTCCATATATCCATGCTTTTGTAATAGTTTTTCAAATGAATATTTACTTTCTTGATCTAACCATGCTACCCACTGCCCTTTCCATTAAATCTTTTCTTTTAAACTAGGTTAGGCCCTCTTCCCACTTCCATTTTTGAATCATGTGTCAATGTGCTATAGTAGATAGAGCTCTGGACTTAGCAATAGGAGACCTATGTTAAGTCTTACCTCTGTCATTGACTGCCAATGTGACCTTGACCCACTTACTTAACCTTGGCCTTAATTTCCATAAATGTAAAACCAGGATAAAAATAGATTGTATACTTCACAGTCTTATTTTGAGGATCATATGAGAATGTATGTAAAGGGCTTTTAATTCTGTATGTAAAATATTATATAATGTAAAAAATTATGTGTCTCATTTCAATAAGTCTCAATACATATGGGTTTATATTTATTTCTTTTGTTAAAATTTAAAAGTCACTGTTTATTGTCCATAGTATGTGAATTCATATATAGATTTCTGAGGTTACAATCTTTTCCCCTATTTCCCCTAAGAATTACTGGATACATCTTCCACAGTTGTTGCTTTTTCTATATCATTCCTGTTGCTCTCTATAGTATGTGAGTTTATAGTTTTTTGTGAACATTTTTCTCCCCCACAACCTCTAAATTTTACTTTCAAGCCCTTGTGATCAGATCGTTAAGTCTTCTGCCAACTATATTTTCCCCAGCCCTTGTAAGTTGCACACTTTCTCAGGGAACTGAGACTTTGGTCGTGTAAAACCTGGTTTAGAAGACCAAATTCCATTTCTCTGGTCCATTTATGCAGCCAGCAAATTTTTCGCTTCTCACCTTTTCCTTTCTCTTTCAAAGTCATAACAATCAACTAGGAAAAAACCAACATAAAACCACTACCTGTGTGTTCCCAAGTCCTTTATTTTCCTGTGTAGGATTTTGTGGTTCTTAGAAATACAGTCTATCCTTCTGTTGGTTATATTATTCACTTCCATGTTAGTCATCAATAGATAGAGCTTAGGAAATCAGAAAAGCATTTATTATGTACCTACTATGTGACAGCCAACAACCACTGTGCTAGGAAAAAGACAGGGGACATTATTATATTCTGTGTGTGTGTGTGTGTGTGTGTGTGTGTGTGTGTGTGTGTGCGTGTGTGTACGTACCACTAATTACAAGGTATTTGGATTAAAGATAGAGAAAGGGAAAGCACCAACAGTTGACAGGATCAGGAAGGACTTCAGGTAGACGTACTCGAGCTACATATTATTCTGTAAGGTTGAGATGAGAAGGAAGTTTATTCTAGACATGAGCAATAACCAGATGGAGGGAGATGATATATGTGAGAAAGAGGAAAGATCAAGATAGTTGGACTCTAGTATGTGGGAAGAGAAACAATGTATGATAAGACAAGAAAGATTAATTGGGGGTGGGAAGGTTTGACTTTAAAAGTCAAATAGAGAAATTATGTTTTATCCTATAGGCAATGGGGAGTCACTGACTAGAATAAGTGATATGAACAGTTCTACATCTCAGGAAAATTATTTCTGCAGTAGTGTGGAAGAGAAATTGGAAAGGAGATCCAGAACAGAGCCTTGGGGTACACTTAGTTAGGGGGTGTGATATGGATGTGATCCAGCAAACAAGACTGAGAAGAAAGTGTTCAAATTGGTAGGAGAACCAGGAGAAGGTAATATCACAAAAACACAAAAGAAAGAGACTGTCTCAGAGGAAAAGGTGGTCAGTGGCATCAGATGCTAAAATGAGGACTGAGAAAAAGGACCATCAGATTTGGAATGACAAGATCATTCGTAATTTGGGAAAAACCATTTCAGTTGAGTGATCTGGTCAGAAACCAGATTGCAGAGTGTTCAGAAGTGAGTGGAAGGAGAGGGGATGGAGGCAACAAGTGTAAACGGCTTCTTCGAAGAGTTTGGCCTTAGAGAAAAGGAAAAAAATTATAGGGTTATCATTGAGGGGATGGTAAAGTCTAATCAAGGTTTTTAAGGATGGAAGAAAAGTTTGAAAATAGGAAGGGAATAGTAGATGGTGGTAGATTGATGATTAGAGAGGGATAATTGAGGGGGAAATCTTTTGGAAAGGATGGAGTAGGATGAGATGTTGGACATATGTGGTAAAAGGGTTGACTTTGACAAGGAGAAGAGCCACATCCATATAAGAAATTGCTAGAATAAAGGAGATGGTTGGGTGGTGATTTCAAGGGGTCTTGAGATGAATAATTTGAGAGAGCTTATGCTAAGTGGCTTCAGTATTTTTAATAAAGCAAGAAGCAAAGTCCTTAGTAGTTAAAGGCACAGCGGAAGGGGTGGTAGGCTTGAAGAAAGAAGACAAAATCTGGAACAAAGGCTGTGTTGAGTGGGATAGGGACTTTGAGCAAGATATGCCTCCAGGACAATTTCCTGACAGATCACTTAGATCCTATTTATTTTCTCTAGCATGTACATTAGGGGGACTGCAAGTAGACAGACCTTCAGGACTATGAAAGTAAAAGGCCTGAGACTGTACCACTGTTGCCATCCTAGAAAAATAAAGGCTGAGAACAAGTCTTGTTTTTCAGTTGTGTCTGACTCTTAATGACACCATTTGGGTTTTCTTGGCAAAGATACTGGAATGGTTTGCCATTTCTTTTTCTAGCTCACTTTACAGATGAGGAACTGAGGCAAACAGGATTAAGTGACTTGCCTAGGATGACACAGCTAGTCGGTGTCTGAGGTTGGATTTGAGCTCAGGTCCTCCTGACTAGCACTGGTGCTCTATCCACTGCACTACCTAGCTGCCCCCTCAGACCTTAACCACCAGCATTATAAAAGGGTGCCATTGTTTATTGTTAAAAGAAAGGCTTGGTTGCAGATTCCCCAAGGTCAGCAAATATAGATGATTGCCTTCGTTTGTAGATGACTGAAATTTCATTATGTACATTCAGCAAATGACAATGTTTAGATTAGACACCAAACTAAGCAATACAGTAAGGGTCCCTGTCTTGTTGGGATCCCTTGTTTCACTCCTCTCTTCAGACAATATTCACCAGTATCAAGGAGAGCAGGAGAGTTGTTGTTCAGTAGTTGGCATGTGAACATGTTAATACGAAAGGCTTAGCAGAATCGCCTCACACATCGGTTAGATCCTATTTATTTAGTAGCAAATCATTTATACCCTCCTCAGCTAGACTGGAGCAGTGAACAGAATAAGAATGAAACCAGACACGAATTACATTTCCAGTCCCTTTGACCTTGGCACTATCTCTAACAATAATAAGAGCTGGCATCTGTATAGCGCTGTAGGGTTGGCTGGTTAGTGTACATTCATCTTCTCATTTGAGATTGTAGCCCTGTGAGGTGGGAACTGTTTTACAGATAAAGAAACTGAGGTTGCCCAGAGTCACCAAGCTGGTATCCTAGATACGCTAATGCCTCTGTTTATTCCTACTGCTTTAGTAAGTTATCTAGAGGTAATAGAAGAAAAAGGTGTTTTGAGATTCCAGTTAGCCAGTGACAAAGACTTTCGTAACCATACCCAGTAATCCTAGCTTCAGTAACCTTAAAAAGAGAGAATTTTTTCCTTTGGAAAAAAAAAAGGTTTTAGGGGCAGCTAGGTGGTACAGTGGATAGAGCTCCGGCCTTAGACTCAGGAGGACCTGAGTTCAAAATCAGTTTCAGACACACAATCCTTACTAGCTGTGTGACTTTGGGCAAGTCACTTAACCCCAAATGCCTGACCAAAACAAATAAATCAATAAGGTTTTTTTAGTTAGTCTGAGCTCATGAACACCAACAAACATACATATTTCAAAGAGCAGAAAAAGGGGATTGTATATAAAATTGCTGATCTCGTTGCAGCTTTTTTTTTCTAAAAATACATGCTCAACAGCCCATTAATCCAAAGCTATCTTGCCTATGTTGTCCTCTAAAACTCCTGATTTCTTAGACATTTCGTTAACTCTTTTTTTATCATCAAAGTCAATTTCAAATGTCCCAACTGTTAATGCTGATCTGTAATGAAATTTTACATATTTCATCTCTGAAAATGTCTTTTCACACAGCTAGGTACTGCCAAATACTGCTAAAAGTCCTTGAGCATGTGATTTTAATTAAGCGTTTTCATCATATGGAAGGCATCTATAAAATTCTACTAGATTCTTCTCTTGATATTTTTGCCTTTTAGCATGTCATTATGTTGCAGATAATTCCATTTAAAGGTTAGATGGAAGTTCCCACAGTTAAATGGATTTTGAAATATGGAAAGATATTTTACATTTGCATCAAGATCCAAAAAAGTGCTGCTGGAACTGTAATTTTAAACTCTCAAAATCTATTTGTTGCAAATTTTGCAGGAATATAGATCTCACTTCGTATTTTAGCTTTTGACAGTATATTAAGTGTATAAAGTAGCTTGACATTATTTATGATTCAAACAGTGTGTTGAGTCATTTTTCAGTTGTGTCTGACTTTTTCTTTGTAAGAAGAAAAATTTTTAAATTTATTTTATTAATTAATTTTGATTTATCAGCAATCATTTCCATATGCTTTTGAGCTTAAAATTTTTCTCCCCCTTCCTCCTCACCACCCTCCCCAAGACGATCTGATATAGGCTATACATTTACATTCCCTATGAAACATATTTTCACATTAGTGGTGTTGTAAGTAAAAATTAAGACCATAGGAGGAACCATCAGAAAGAGGAAACAAAACTCAACAGAAGAGGAAAAAAAAGATAACAATTCAACTTCCATAGTTCTTTCTTTGGATGTGGATATCATTTTCCATCACAACGCCTCTGGAGGTGTCTTGTATTGCTGAGAAGGGTTAAGTTTATCAATATTAGTCATCGCACAACGTGGCTGTTATTGTGTACAACGTTCTCTTGGTTCTGCTCACTTCACTCAGCATCAGACCATACAAGTCTTTCCAAGTTTTTCTGAAGTCATCCTGCTCATCATTTCTTGTAACACAATAGTATTCCATTACATTCATATACCACAACTTGCTCAGCTGTTCCTCAATTTCCAATTCTTTGCCACCACAAAAAGAGCTGTTATGAATATTTTTGTACATGTGGGTCCTTTTCCCATTTTTATGATCTTTGGCATATAGCCTTAGAAGTGCTATTGCTGGATCAAAGGGTATGCACATTTTTATAGCCCTTTGGGCATAGTTCCAAATTGTTCTCCAAAATGATTGGATCATTTCACAACTCCAGCAACAATACATTAGTGTTCCAATTTTCCCACATCTTCTCCAACATTTATCATTTTCCTGTTTTATCATGTTGGCCAATCTGTGGTACCTCAGAGTTGTTTTGATTTGCATTTCTCTAATTAATAGTGATTTAGAGCATTTTTAATTTCTTCATCTGAGAACTGTCTGTTCATATCCTTTGGCCATTTATCAACTGGTAAATGGATTGTATTCTTATAAATTTGTCTTAATTCTCTATGTATTTTAGAAATGAGGCCCTTATCAAAGAGACTGGTTGTAAAATTTCCCAATTTTCTGCCTTCCTTCTAATCTGAGTTGCATTGGCTTTGTTTGTACAAAAACTTTTCAATTTAATGTAATCAGAATTATCCATTTTGCTTTTCATAATGTTCTCTATCTCCTGTTTTGTCATGAATTCTTCTGTTCTCCATAGATCTGATAGGTAAACTATTCCTTGTTCTCCCAGTTTACTTATGGTATCAGCCTTTCTATCTAAGTCATGAACCCATTTTGACTTTATTTTGGTATATGGTGTGAGATTGGGTCTATGCCTAGTTTCTGCCATACTCTTTTCCAGTTTTCCCAGCAGTTTTTTTCAAAGAGTGGGTTCTTATCCCAGAAGCTGGGGTCTTTGGGTTTATCAAATAATAGATTACTATAGTCATTGACTACTGTGTCTTGCATATTTAACCTATTCCACTGATCTACCACTCTATTTCTTAGCCAGTACCAAGCAGTTTTGATGATTGCTGCTTTATAATACAATTTAAGATCTGCAATTGCTAGGCCACCTTCCCCTGCATTTCTTTTCATTAGTTCCCTTGATATTCTGACTCTTCATGACCCATTTGGGGTTTTCTTGGCAAAGATACTGGAATGGTTTGCCATTTCCTTCATCAATACATTTTACAGATGAGGAAACTGAAGCAAACAGGGTTAAGTGACTTGCCCAGAGTCACACAGGTAATAAATATCTGAGGCTGCTTTTGACCTGAGGAAGATGAGTCTTCCCAACTCCAAGCCTGGTTCTCTATACACTGCGCCACCTAGCTGCCCTTTCAAGAAATGTTAGTTGACCGCTGAAATAAAGTTTTGCGTATAAGTACTCTTTTGCCTTGTAATTTTAGGTTAAATTCATTAAGAAACATTAACAAGTCTGAAAGCCATTCAGTGGTAGTGATTGAGGATTTTTTTTCTTTCAAAAAAAAAGTCCATCTCAGGACTGAATTCAAAAAATCATAAACATTTTTCCCTCTTCTTATTTTGACATGATGGGTATGCACTGGTAATAAAAACAAAATAAAATATCAGCACAGTACAGTATGAAACAGCAAATTATGACTGCATCACTATGATTTGTAGTGCACCAAGAAGCAACATGGAGCTATGAGAGCTCTTTTAGTCTTTTTTTGCAAGCACTCAACGCAAGCCATTGTAGCAGGAACGCTGCCATTCACAATGTACAAACAAATGAGTGTGGCTGTGTTCCAATAAAATTTTATTTATGGACACTAATATTTGAATTTTATATAATTTTCATATCACCAAGTATTCTTCTTTTGATTTTTTTTCAACCATTAAAAATGTAAAAACCCATTCTTGGCTTATGAACTATACAAAAAAATAGGCAGCAGGCCAAATTTGACCCATGGACCATAGTTTGCCAACCTCTGTTCTATTATACGTTCAGCTAATCCCCAGTTGATGGTCACCCCCTCTTTGTTGTTTTTATAGTTCTTTGATACAACAAAAAATGGTGCTGTGAATATTGATGTGCTTATGGGTTCTTTCCCACTTTCTTTGACTTCTTTGTAATATAGACCTACTAGTACTGTCACTTGGTCAGGGTATGTACACAGTTTAGTGTTTTGCGGGCTAAAGTTCCAAACTCTAAGCTATAATATTGTGGGAGATAAGATGGATTAGGGAACTCTGATAAAGAGGTAGTGGCTTTACTCACCAAAGTCACTGTGTGTTCTCTTGATCCCCATCCCTGCCCTCCAAAGTATCCCCTTTTTTTAATCTTCGATACCCACTGATCTAGTAACTCCTTTCCTTTGCCTTCAAACATATACTTCTTTCCCATCCTTTAAAAAACAAAAACCAACTTTTACTATAACTACGCTCTCAAGCTATCATCCTTTTTTTCTCAGCCAAATTCCTAGAAGCTATCTGCACTCATTGCCTCCACTTCATCTTCTCTTCTCAACTCTTTTGCAGCCTGGATTTCAACTTCATCACTCAACTGAAAATGTTCTCTCCAAAGTTACCAATGGTTTCTTAATTGCTATATCTGAGGGTCATTTCTGAGACCTTGACTTTCTTGACTTCTCTATTGCATTTGACACTGTTAGTTACCCAGGGAAGGGGGTTTTGTGACATTGATCTCTCTTATTCTTTTATATACGTATATTTGTCTATATGTATGTATGTATATAGTGTCTCTTGGTGAACTCATCAGCTCCCATGGATTTAAATTATCACTGTGTTGATAGTCCCAGATCTACATATCTACCCATAGTCTCATTTCTGAATTCCCGTTTCCGTATCATCAACCCTCTGTTGGACATTTCAAACTAAATGTTCCACAGGTATCTTGTATTTTATATGTCAAAACAGAAACCTCTTCTCAATCTCCCTATTTCTCTCGGATACCACTATCCTTCCAGTCACCCATGTTCACAACCGTAATCTTCTACTTATACTAGAACTCCACTCATGACCCCTAACCTAGTTCAAGGTTTCATTACCTCTTAATTTGACTTGTAATAACCTTCTAGTGGTCTTCTGCTGTCTTCCAAAGAACTGCTGAGTAATTTTCTACATGCATAATTCTAACCATGTTTCTCTTCTACTCAGTAAACTCCGGGGGCGCACTCTTACTTTATAGATCAAATATACACCATTCTTTGGTCTCACATGTTAGCAGTGGCCTACCTTTCTAGTTTTTTTTCCCTTTTCAGTCTTTTTCTTCTGCACCACAGTCCAAAAAGACTGGCCTTCTTACCTCACCTTAATCATAGCACTTCATCTCAGCGCTCTAGAATTGGTGTCCCCCATGCCTAGAACGCACTCTTTCCTTCCTTCCACCACTTGGAGTCCGTAATTTCCTTCATGTCTCAGCCAAAGCACCACCTTCCACATAAATTCTCTCCTGACCCCACTCAATGCTAGTGTCTTTCCCTCAAAGTTATTTTGTATCTATTTTGCCTGTGTATTGTATATACCTGTATATGTACAGGTTTTCTCTCCTAGCTAGATTTAAATTCCTTGAAAGCAAGAACAGTTTCATTTTTGTCTTTGTATTCCCAGCACCTAGCACGTTGCCCAGCACATAGCAGATGCTTAATATATGCTTGTTGCTTGAGCTGAGTGGATGTATTGAACTACTTTCAGGCTCTCCTAGAATTAACTCTTTATATAGAGAGCTTTGTTCTTTGTTAGGAAATATTTTGACTACTAAAATATCACAGGTTCATACTCAAAAATATAAGTATAAGCATGCATCCTAGAAATTATCCCTGCCTCCGCTTCCTTTAGATCCTAAATTTATTAACATGTTATCAATGCCTATGTTAATTCAATATCATTGAAATTTCAGTGCTGTGTTCACATGGACCAACTTGCTCGTGGTGGTTGTGGAACTGTGTGGCTGTGAGCAAGAAGCCCTGGATCTGGTCCCGTTGGTGACTAACGTGGTCTTGGAAGAACATTACCTCATTGTTGGAGTTGTGGTTGTCGTGGACCCGGGTGTCATCCCAATCAATTCCAGAGGAGAGAAGCAGCGGATGCACCTCCGGGACAGCTTTCTGGCAGATCAGTTAGATCCTATCTATGTGGCTTATAACATGTAATTGTGCATTATGGGCATGTGGCCAATTCCTCAGAACCATGAAAAACAAAGGCCTGAGGCTGGGCCACTATTGTCATCTTTAAAAAAAAAAAAGCTAAAAACAAGTACTAATACTTGCTGTAAAATGATTTGAGGTGGATACGTTATTTCCTTCATCTCATCCTATGGGATTCTTCAATCATGTGACAAACAGGAAAGGGAATTTCATTTGGTAGCAAATGAAAAAAAGAAAAGTTTATAGTTTACTTGGGGTGACCTTTAACATTGACAATGTAGGCAGCACGTTACTAAAGCCTTTGCTAAATGGGTGTTACCTTTTTTCATCTGTTGTACATACTTGTATTTTTATCTAATGCTGTTTTAGAATTTTGCGAAGGGATTTATTAACATAAAGGAAATAGTCCGAGTTCCACAGGTCTCCATCATATACTGTATTTTGCAATTATACTGTAGCTAGTGCTTTGGGGCTTTGTTAACATGGGGTTATACAGAATACTTATAGTCATGCCATAAGCAAAGTGGATGACTCGTTAAATCTGAGAATCATGTCATCATACATACACACACATGCACATGCCTAAAATTTAAAGGGTTTTGCCTATATTTTTAAACTGTATATAGTAGTATGCATAATTCAGCGCAAAACAAAAATGGCTTGTATAACTACAGCCACCAAAATAGAAACATTTAGGATTGTAATTTTAAGAGTCTTAACATTTAATTGGTTAGATAACTAAGAAATGTTAAGTTGTATACAGGTTTCCATTGCGCACTGTACTGTGACTTTGCTGGCTGGCATGTTTTATAAGATCAAGCTGCCTGTGTTTGTCTGTAAAGCCCATTTCCCTTTAGAGTGAACTTAATTTTTAAACATTAATCCTGTTTCTTCTGCAAGTTGACCAATTGAAAGTCTCACTTTACAAAACAAACTACTCAAAGCACCAAGAAAAAAATTAAGATTATCTTCTCCTAGGGAGATACCACTCCCTGCTACCCCCAGTTTTGAATTGTGCTTTTGAATTTGATTAATTGGATGTCAAGACTTCCTAATCAGTGAATTTCTTCTTCCCCAGCCCTATTTCTCCTTTGTAGTGAAACTTCTATTTACAATTTCTCCATGCAGTTTCTCTTTTAAAACTGGAAAGTTCCTTCTGATTTTCCACTCCATGGGAGCCATTGGGGGAGCAGGGAACGACCTTTTATCAGGTGGAAACTGTGCACACATGGTTGGGGGGGAGAAAGTTGAGAAGGGAGTGAGATAAGTAGCCAATGCATTGCAACAGAAATAAAAAGTTCAATGTTGGCCAACTCCTTTGAATGCTATCATAGCCAGCCTTAGAAAAATACTCATAAGGGAACCCTGTTTTATGCAAAACACACTGTTTTGGAATAACTGTGGTACCCAGGCCTAGCAGACTAAAAGACAGAGCCAAATTTGCCTGTGGCTCAGTTTCCATTTTTGGTCTGATCCTTCATGTATTCGAACATAGTTGGATTCTATTATTTTTTTCTTACAGAAATATTTTTTAAAATTAAAAAAAGAACCACCAAACCCTCAAAGTGAATAAGACTTTAGAATGGTTCTCTTGGATCCATCTAGTCTATTGTGTAAATACTTACTTACTCTATTTTAATAATGCATATTATTTACCCCAGTGTAACATCATGTAAACTAAGTATGTTTTTAAACAATTTTTAAGACTTGTATTTACCCTGAAAATAAGGTTTATAATGCAGAGACAGACCCTTCCCTATAGCAGTGCTGTGAATCGCTGCGTAAACATAGTCCTATGACTTGAAGCCACTTTATTACCACCCTTTTCATTGTCCTCATTTCTTTTCTTCTCATTCTCCAACAAGGGCAGGCCCAAAAACATTTTCCAGTTGCAGATATGTTTTTTAATATTTTGAGTAAATTAAATTTGTGGTGTGAGAGGCTCTGGCATGTGTAGGAAAAGCATACCCATCAAGGCAAACACAAAACCTCTCTGCATACAGGTAAATGGTTTAGTTTTCGGGTACAATGGCTTGCTAATGTTTGGTGTGGTTTAAAAGAGAGATATATGTGTATACACACACACATATGTACATACATATATATGTATGTATGTATATATCAGTGATTCATTCTGGACAAAGCAGAGGGCCATGGCAACTATTTTAGAAGAACTGCCTTTCTCTGTAGTCTTCCCAATTCTAAAGAAAAAAATATATACATAAAATAGTATAAATCATACCTGCAAAGTTAGAAAGGAGACATGTAGACTCACCCTTTCGCAAAAGACATTCCATTTATGAGCAGAAGAGTACAGGCAACTTTGAGGGCTGATTATTCAGGTTGTGAGTTGAATAGATTTTGTATTTCTTCAGGTCTGTAGCCTCTCTCTAACAATCCTGCTCCTGCTTTTGTGGCCATTTCACTGCTTTTGATCAATGTCTGCATTATTCTGTGACTATCCCTTCTGGTCATAGAATTAGGAAATCACATAGCTGGAAGGGACCTGGGAGATCATCTGCTCCAACCTCATGCCCATTAGATAAACCCTCTATACAACATCTGCATAGAGGGCTTATCCATCCTCTGCCTGAAACCTCCAGCGATGAGGAACTTACTACCTCATGAGGCAGCCTGTTCCATTTTTGTACAGCTCTGATTTTTAAACGAGTCTTCCATAGATTGATCTGCCTCCCTGTAGCTTCCTGGGGCTTCCTTCCCTTAGGGTAGCTATACCCTTAGGGCATAGGAATCATAAGCCTTTGTTAAAAGAGGGTTCTTCTGGAGCCAAGCAGAATAAGTCAGATCTCTTACATATCCCTTCAGATACTTGAAGACAGCTGTCGTTAGATTCAGTTCAACTCATGTTTATGTTAATTAAGCACCTACTATGTACCGACCACTTTATGTCTCTCTAAATCTTCTCTTTTTCAGGCTGTGCCCCTAGTTCTTTCAGCCATTTCTTAGATGATTGGATCTAGAGTCTTACCATTCAAGTTACCTTCCTTTGGATCCCTACTAAAAGTTGGTGTAACTGAAAGTTTTCAACAGCAAGACGTACTCCTACTCTTGCAGTAAGGAAAATATCCCATGGTGTCACTTGACTTTGTGATGGGACTTGCTTATAAGCTTTTTTATGTACGGACCTCCTTGGAAGTCTGATGAAGTCCACGAACCGTTTCTCAGAATCATATTTTTAAATATGTAAAATAAAAATACATAGGGCTACAAAGGAAACTAATTATATTGAAATACAGTTATCAAAATACATTTTTCAAGTTCCTGGACCTCAGGTTAAAAACTCCTGCTCTTAAAGCTATTATGGCAATTTATTTTCCTCCAGTGGTATTTGTGTGTATGCATACATACATGTATGTGTGCATACAATGGATGCAAAAATACATGCACATATATATATATATTTACCTTTTTGAAGTCATCTACTGCACATAGCCTTAGCAGGTCTCTAGGACACACTACCTGTGTTCCTATGCAAAAGTTGTATGTGGGAATGGAGAAGAAAATGTGTATTTTCATCCACTAAATGAATGAGTTTTCATCTCAGTCCAAAGAGATCCATTCATCAAATTGAGACCCTTATTGTTAAAACTGCAAAATAAGGCAATAAAGGCAGCTTCTTTGGAAGAGTGCCTGGAGATGAAGAATACTTACAGGGAGCTATATAAGTTTAGTGTTTATATCCTTATGAACATTAAAACTCTGGAGTTAGTGACTAGCATGGCATGATTGGCATTATTTAATAATGCTTCTTGCCACACAGTGGGCTATTTTCTCCCTAGTACAAGTCCTTCCTTCCCTCAGATCCTTAGAAAATTGCTTTGCTTCTGGTTATCAGGGACCAGTAGCCTTCCTACTAGTTACCACTTTAGGATAGCCCTTGGGAAAATTTGGCACAGTGCTTGGCTCAAACAAAGAAACCTAAGACCTTAGCATTTGTGTTATGGTGTTTGCCCTAGGCATGGTGCTGGATCTCTTGGCCAAATAAACCATTTCCCTAGGAATCCAGGAATCTTTCATACTAAACCAAGGAGGAGTCATGCTAACCTCACCTTCTTGCTCTCAAGCTCCAGAATGATCTATGCCTTAGCATTGTTTTTGTTGTCTGCTGTAATGTACTGGTGGCAAGAGAAATTGGAGCGTGAAGCTACAATACTCTTAAAACATGAGTCTTTTCCTTTATCCTTTTTGTGACCTTCCTGATTTAGTCTAATGTAGATGGGCCATGTTATTTGTCCAGAGGATGAGATTGTAAAGATATGAGAATAATTTTTTTAGTCCTAAATGCAGTTTTTGTTTACTTTCTGTCAAATATTTACCAGTGTCAAATTCAAACTATAATACTATGTAATTATGTATAAAGTTTTTTTTATTTATTTGAAATTAGACTAGATATACATTTTTTTAAATTTAACATCTGGCTGGACAGTGTTCTATTAATTCATTGAATGTGTTTCCTTTGTCTTGTGTTAATAAATATTGATGCCTGTTTGTGTACGTCATCACTTCATTGGGTGGGAGGGTTGTCTGGGTAGAGTCTGGTACGTTCAGTCTCAAGTGGCAACAAAATCTCCCAAAGTAACAAATGATGTGAGAAATTATAATGATGGTAGTACCTTTTATTTGTATAACTATGGTCTACAAATTACCAAACATTTGTTTGTGGTCCTTACAACATTCCTGGAAGGGAGACGGTACCAGTATTGTCACCATCCCCATTTTACTGTGGAAATTTATACATTAGACTGCTGAAGTGATTTGCCCAAGGTCACTGGTAACAGAGCTAGGGCTTGAACCAAGGTCTGATTACAACCACATGGTTTCAAGAGAATTGGCCATAGAGATCTCAAATCTGTTAAAAGAAGAATGGACCAAGAAAGTGAAAAAAAATCATTATTTTGGAACCAAGTAATCTCATGCTAGTTCATTAGATGGGAACATTTTTCTTTTACAGTTTTTTTTAAAAAGTGTTTATTTTTAACTACTTTTAAAATTTTGAGTTCAAATTCTCTCCCACCCTCCAGTCCTCCCCTAACCTGTGAAAGGGCAAGCAATATGATATCAGTTTCACATATCAGTTATACATAAATCATGCAAAACATTTTCATATTGGCCATGTTACCAAAGAAAAGCAAGAAAAAAGAGAAAATTATGCTTCAGTGATTGAACATGTATAATCTATATCAAATTGCTTACTGTCTCAGGGAAGGGGGAGGTGAGGGAGAAAGAAAATTTGGAACTCAATTTGTTTAAAATGAATGTTAAAAAATGTCTTTATATGTAACTAGGGGACAATAAAATAATATTTTTTTAAAAAGGAAAGTTATACTTTAATTTGCACCAGTTCATCAGTTTTCTCTCTGGAGGCCAATAACATTTTTCATCATGAATTCTTCAGAATTGTCTTGGATCAGTATTGATCAGAGTAGCTAGGTCTTTCACAGTAAACCATCATTATAATATTGGATGTTACTATGTACAGTGATCTGGTTCTGTGCACTTCACTTTGAACCAGTTCACATAGGTCTTCCCATGTTTTTTCTGAAACCTTCCCCCTCAACACAATTCCATCAAAATCATATACCACAGCTTGCTTAGCCGTTGCCATATTAATGGACATCCCCTCAATTTCCAATTCTTTGCCACTGCAAAAAGAGCTGCTATAAATATTTTTGTACGTACAGGTCCTTTTTCTTTGATCTCTTTGGGGTACAGACCTAGTATTGGTATTGCTTGGTCATGGGGTATGCACAGTTTTATAGCCAGAGTTCCAAATTGTTCTCCAGAATGATTGGACCAGTTGACAACTGCACCAACAGTTTGTTAGTGTACCTACTTTCCCACGCATGTTAACAGCACACCTAATTTTATTTTACCTTCTAATTACTTTTCTAAAAGCATCTGCAGGATTTCTGTTTCCCCAAATCTGCTTGTTTTGTCTGTTATTTCCTGCGTTCAAAAAGGAAAGTCATGGCGAGAACCATTGAATCTACCCTCTTCTCCCTACCCACCAAAAAAATAACTATTTGTATCCTGTAAGTATAATAAAGATAAGCCATTTCTAATTATGGCTTTCAGTCTGTAAAATAAGCATTTTCCTTTGAAAGCGAGGGCTGATGTGGCAATGTTTTGAAAACATCAAAGCATCCATTTAAGAATTTTCGGGAGCTAATTTGGGGGGCCGCACGGTGCTTATACTCCCCATCTTTGTTCTGTTAACTTCATTTATGCTTTTATCAGGATGCTGAGAGTCTGGCAAAACCCTCTAACTTTTTTTTTTAAACGTTAATAGCTTAGTCAAAAGTTTGATGGGGAAAAAAAAGGTTAAACCTAACAAAAGTGAAGTTTAGTTTTAAATGACCCCACTTTACAGATAAATTGAGTTGACTTAAAATGAATTTGCCTAGTTTATCCCTGTGGGTAACTGGCAAGTGCAACATAGAAACCAGCTATTTTGGCTTATTTTAGTTTTTTAAAAGTTCTGCTTGTTGCCTTTCCCTTCAGTCAATTTAGTTCAGCAAATCTCTGAGCTAATAAAGTTGCTTGCTTTGTTTTGCTTCTGATTTTAATCCCCTAGCACAGTAGTAGCACCTACTAGGTGCTTAAATGATTGTTGAAGTGAACTGGTACTAAATTAACAGACACAAATGGAAATTTGTGTCTGGAAATTTGAATGTCTCATTTGCCATTCAAAAGCATGTTGGAAAGCTAGAAATGTTAATTTGTGATCAAGACAGCACCTTAAAACCTTGTCACACACTAGTAAGCATAGTGTGAGTAGCTAGTCAGATATTTTTAGAGAGACATAGTTGCCATCAATTTCTCTGATACTTGTACGTAACCAAAAATTAGATTTTACCTGTTGGCAAAATGCTTAGGGAGTTCTGAAATTATTGAACTCATTAAGCATCTACCAGTAGGTGAAAGGCTGTGCTGAGAATACAAAGCTAAAAAACCAGTTCCTGGTGGAAGGATAGGGCGGGGCTGCAGATTAGATTAAATAAAGCACTTATTACTTATTTAAGTGCTTGGCCATGGAGATACCAATACATAGCAAAAACAGACAAGAAAGCTGCTGGGGGAGGTAAAAAAGTAATCCAGGAAACTCAACAACTAAGCCAGATACGGATAGATATACAGGGTATCCCAAAAGCCTTAATACAGTTTTAAGCTTTAATAACTTTGGAAGTTTAAAAATGATACAAATTTATTCAAAAAATCAGTTTATTTAAATTTACACTTTTTTGAATTTTAAATAATGTTTTAATTTAAATTTTAACAAGACGGGGGGGGGTCCCTTGTCATTATGCATTGTGTATTTGATAGTTCTAAGACCTCTGGATCAATAAAGGAGGTCCTCTTCCAGTTGGCTACCCTGGTCACTTCAGCTATCGCCATTAGACTCTTGTGAGGTCTTGGCAAAATTGGAGTATGCATCAAAACCTCAGGAGTATAAATGCAATCTTTTCGGTCACTGATCAGCAACTGATGGCAAACTTTTGCAGTTTGGAAATTGACTAATGTGTATATATAGCACAAAAAGGTTGAATTTTAATGAGAAACATTTTTAAATGTTTAAAACCTTTCAAAAATTTTTACATTGATAATATTTTAATTCTGAACTTAAAGCTTAAAGTATTACTAAGATTTTGAGCATCAAGCTGGCTCAGTGGATAGAGTGCTGGGCCTGGCATCAGGAGTACTCATCAAATCTGGCCTCAGACATTTGCTAGCTATATGGCCCTGGGCCCTGTTTGCCTCAGTTTCCTCATCTGTAAAATGAACTGGAAAAGGAAATGGCAAACCAACCCTAATTGCCAAGAAAACCCCAAATGGGGTCATGAAGAGTTGGACATGACTGAAACAACTAAGCCAAAAAAATCACCAAAATGAAGTAGCATAGATGATAATCCTACAAAAGAGATTCAGGACTACTTGGGAGGAAGGAGAAGTTGATTATGTCAAAAGTTGCCAAGTAGCTAAGGAGGACAAGGGATGAGAAAAGGACATCCAATTTAACAGCTAAGAGGTCACTGGGCCATTCAGAGAAAAAAACTTCAGTTGCCCATATCATAAGGTCCACTTAGAACAGGTAAAGCTGATTAGATTTTGGGTCTTTTCAGAAAGAGAATAATCATTTTGTTAATATATAATGGTTATTCATATTTTGTAGCACCATAATAGTCACTAGAATAAATTAAAGACACAAAACCTTTTTTTTTTGGGGGGGGGACAAAACCTTTTAAAGAACAGAGAACAGTATTGCTGTATTTAAGAGATGTTTTAGAAATACCGAACTAACTCCCTAAGAGACATAATAAAACTGCTTTTACATTTGTGTAGCAATTTTTACTTTTTCCATATTCTTTCACATAAATTCTCTCATTGTATCCTAACAATATGAAGCAAGTGAGGTCTCATTTTGCTTCTGCTACTAACTAGTTGTGTGATTTTAAATCACTTAACCATTCAGGTCTTCAGATTCCCAATCAACATGCATTTAAATGCCTACTATTTGCCAGGCACTGTGCAAATTGTTGGGGATATAAAAAGAAGCAAAAGACAGTCTGTGCCCTCGATGGGTTTACATTCTAATAGAAAAGACAACATGCAAACAAATATATACAAAGCAAGCCACACATGGGATAAATAGGAAATAAAAGGAGGGAAGGCACTGGAATTGAGGAGTTGGGGAAGGCTAGAAGAAGATTGCATCAATCAAATCAGTAAATTGAACTACAAAATACCTTAACAGCCTTTCCAGCTTTGAGGTTCTATGATTCTATTATAATCTCCCTAACCTTTAGGATCCATTCAGTGGCCCGGAGTACTGCACCCACTCACTCCCTGTTCTATAAACCGCGGCATGCAATTTGAATATGGTTCAGTCCTAGGGGAACCTGCTTCTAATGAGAGGGAGCAAGCTCTGTCTTCTCACAATCTTAATACTGACTGGAGCTTGAAGAGCCAGAGAGAGCTTGAATGGAATGTTGAGAAACTTAGTTTAAAAAGTCAGTTTAAAAAATGGTTTGGCCAGTTTCTCCCTGTGGAGTTCAAAAGAGGATCTGTTTTATCTTTTATTCTTGAGGAGCTATGAAAAAATCTGGGGAGAAAAATTTATCTATGATACAAAAGGACCTGTGAAGAGTCTTATGGGGAAGACAGAACGAAAAGTGAGGATGCACTCCCTTGTGAAAACTGTCTTCGTATTTTATAAGAAAATCCAATAAAGACAATTCTATGAAGAGAAGCTGAATCTCTTTTCACAGCTAGAGAGAAGCTGAAAACAAAAGGGGATTAGGAGAAACTTCTTACTCAGTACTATTGTAACTGTGGTATAATTTTTAGAGAAAAATAACATCTGAAGTGCATGAAGTCATTTATTATATTAAGAGTTTGAGGTGACAAGACGTGACATTAGTCACAGACAAAATGTAGTTATATACATGTATGTGTATTATATATATTTCAAATTTATTTGTTAATAAATTGCATATATTTAGTTATATATAATACTTATTTAATCATAGATAAATAAGTACTATTGGGACAGGTTTCATCTGTTCATTAATTGATACTAGTTGAATTAATTCATTAATATTAAATGAAGTGGGATGGATGCTCAAGCTAACTAATAATAAACATATCTTTTAATGAGAAATAAATTAAGAGAAATTGAATTATAATTCAATATATACTTATATTAATTATAATAATTATATTAACATAAATTTTATATATATATGTATATATATATATATACCTAGACAGTTGTGGAACTTGGGAGGATAAAATTAAATACATAGTAATGAGTCAAATGACACATGGAGAAGTAAACTAAAAGGTGAGGTGCTGAGAGTCCTAAACTACTACATTTTAACAACCTGCTACACTGATACCATACTGTTACAATTTACTGGGAGGCTGAAACTTCAATTTCAAAACATTAAGCAGTTTGTGAAGTTGCTGTTAGGCATTCTCCATTTCCACTGAGCTCTGCTCTGCCACTCCATTCCAAATCCAAACCTCCTCTGAACTTCAGGCTGAGCCACTTCCCAAGTCACCCCTCCTACATCTGCCACAACCAATCACTACTTTCACTAGACCCAGGACCTTTGGACCTCACAAGATCATGAGATCAAACCTCTGAATCTGGACATATCCACCTGGAAGCTGATGTACATTCACCCACTCAGGAAAGGAAAACAAAGCAGAAAAGGTAATCAGAGGCTCAGGGTCAGGATTGAGCCTCTCATGGGATCTGCAGTGAGGTGGGAGAAAAGATCACAGCCCATCCCTCCACCCTCTCACAGGGATTCTATTATGCTCACAAATTGCCTCAGAGAAAGTAGGCAGCTGCTGGCTCAGATAGAGCTCTTGGCCAGGATCCAGAAAACCTAGCTGGATAACCCCTGGGCAAATCACTTAACCTCTTTTTGCTTCAGCTTCCTCAACTATAAAATGGAACTAATAACATCAGGGTTGTTGTTCAGACAGGATAATATCTGCAAAAAAGTGCTTATGCCAGTGCCTGGCATGTAGTCAGTGCTACATAGATGATTTTCTCCTTACCTGCTCACACCCAGTTCATGGGAGCATCAAAAGCAGAGGCTGAGTTAGTAGCTATCACTTTTTTTAACTGATATAGCACCCCGCCTCCTGTTGCTGTCATGGGGGCAGGATGGAAAAGTAGGTGAGATCAAGAAACCACCGCTCACAGCTTGCTATGTCATATAAGACCACCACATAGCTGGAAGAAATCCCCAAATAGTATCTGACATTTATGTAGTACTTGCTGTGTGCCAGGCACTGTGTGAAATATGCTGAACACTTTACAATTATTATATCATTTGATCCTTACAACAACCCTTGGGAAGGAGGTACTATTATTATCCTAATTTTACAAATGAGGAAACTGAGGCAAACAGAAGTCAAGTGATTTGCCTAGTGTCACAAAACAGCTATAAGTGTTTGAGGCTAGATTTGAACTCGGTTCTTCCTGCCTTCTGGCCCAGCATTCTATCTATTGCATTATCTATCTGCCCGTAACCCCCACGCGATCAATGGTAAACAGGACGGGCAGCCTCAAACATGTTTTATGGAGGAGATGACCTCTGCTATATATTGCTATATATAGTCTTCATTTTATAGATGTGGAAACTGAGTCCAGGACGGGGGGGGGGGGAGAAGTGATTTGCCTTGAGTGATATAGTTAGTTATAGCAAAGCTGGGAAGTAATTAAAATTACATTAATTAAAGTAATTAAAGTAATTAAAATTCAGTCTACTGACTTCTGGTCCAGATATTGTAGCTGGGATGCTACAAACAACTTTCATACATTTCTTTCCATTTTATTGGGTTATACTAAAATTGTTATTGTTCAGTTGTGTCCGACTGTTTGTAATCCCATTTGAGATTTTCTTGGCAAAGACACTGGAGTGGTTTGCCATTTCTTTCTCCAGATACTTTTACAGATGAGGAAAGTGAGACAAAAGAGTTAAGTGACTTGCCCAGGGTCACACAGCTAGTGAGCATCTCAGGCCAGATTTGAACTGCGGAAGATATCTCCCTGACTCGAGGCCCAGCACTCTATCCACTGTGACACCTAGCTCTGTATACGAAAGACGAAATACATTTGCTTTGCTACTGATGACCAAATGTCACTCCCACAGCAGGCAATCTGGCCTAGCCGAAGCAGCAGAGCACCCAGAGGAGAAAACTGGAGGAAACATGTATCAGTAAAGCTGAATTACCTTGACTGTCATCTCCCCTCAGGTCCTAACAAAAATAGCCCAGGAACCAATCCCAAGAGCCTTAAGAACTGTATCCAGTGTTTCCTGAACCACCAGGCTGTTTCCATGGTGGAGAAGGGCCCCACCTTCCCATCAGCACCAACAACAATTGCTGATCAAGGGGTAGCTAGGTGGCGCAGTGGATCGGGCACCAGCCCTGAAGTCAGGAGGACCTGAGTTCAAATCCAGCCTCAGACCAGACACTTGACACTCACTAGCTGTGTGACCTTGGGCAAGTCACTAAACCCAATTGTCTTTAAAAAAAAAGGAAGTAAAGGAACTCCAACGATTGGAGGAAAGAAAGGGAATCTGGGGCAGCTAAGTGGAGCAGTGGATAGAGCACAGGCCCTGGAGTCAGGAGGACCTGAGCTCAGACACATAACACTCACTAGCTGTGTGACTTAACCCCAATTGCCTCACCCCCCCAAAAAACCAACAAACAATTACTGATCAAGTAGCACAGACAGGCAGATGGATGCAAGAGCCCTGAGAGTGGCAGCACCCCCAGATTACTGGGTCAGCTTCCAGCCTAGCCCTTACAGCCATCATCTGGGGAGGCAGCTCATACGGAGAAGGAACAGCTATCTTTACCAACTACCAACTAACTGTCACTCACAAGACAGGCAAGCCAGCCTAGCTAAACCAGTAGGGCACTGGGAGGAAAGGACAAGAGTCAGTATGCATCAGATAAGTCGAATCACCACTACCACCTTGATCACTATCTCCCCTCAGACACTGACAGAGACAGCCCAGGGACTCCGAACCCAGGAGCCTTTGGAATGGCAGAGCCCCGTTTCAGCAGCTATCCTCCCAGGAAGCAACCCCTGTGGGGATGTAGCCTGGCATTCACTCCTGCAGCTGTACAGCTGCTATTGAAGACTCAGAAAGAAAATTCTTATTATTTAAGTCCTTGGCACTGTGAAATGGCGCAATAACAGAAACTGATATGATTTTTATCAGTGGAAATATATTAGAAAAGAGTCCATTATTGTCTGCTTTGGGGCTGCACCCCAGGGGCTACAGGACCTTTCCTTCTGACTTTCAGCTGAAACTTCCCCATTTCCTCTTTTAGAATGTGAGCTTCTTGAGAGCATGGAATGTCTGACTTTTCTATTTCTTTTTCTTAGCACAGTGCTTTACACATGATAAGCACTTTATTCATTCATTCATTCAGTGAAGACAAAGATTCTTAGCCTCTTGCATAATCATTTCCATAGTAGTTTGAGGTTTGCATAAAGAAAGATAGCAGTTTGAATCCAATATCTGATCTTAGCTGTGTGACATTGTCTAAGTCACTGGCACAGAAATGGGGATAATAACTATAAGTATTTACCTCATGTCATGATTAGGATCAAATAAGATACTGCATAAGGCACTTTGTAGACATCATATATATGTGTATATATATATATATGTATATATATATATATATATATATACACAGATACACACATGTGTGTATCTGTACACACACACACACACACACACACACACACACACACACACACACACACACACACGGTGGTGCAGTGGAGAAAGCTCTGGGACCTAGACCCTAGGAGACCTAAACTCAAATTTGGCGTCAGACACTTACCCATTGTGTAACTCTGGCCAAGTCATTTAAACCTTTGTCTAGCTCAGTTTGCTCATCTATAAAATGAGGGGTAATAATCAAACCTACCTCCCAGGGTTGTTGTGGGGATCAAATGAAACAGTAATTGTAAAACATTTAGCACAGTGCCTGGCACATAGTAAGTGTGTCTGTGTTGGCTATTTGTGATAAAATTGCTACTAATAAATATGTTGGTGAGCATATGACAGGTCACATATTCGAAGGATTTTCCACTGTTATTAGTATCATATTATCACAATCACTTTTGAAATTGAGACTTTCCTAGAAATCCAGTGAAATCCTAAGTACCCTAGGGGCTGAGGCAAGAGGCCAAAGGAAAGGTGGAACTTGTACTCTCTTCCTGCTTCCACTACCCACATCTAAAGTTTGTGGTCAGAACCCAGTTCACTAAATGTCCAAGTTGAAAATGTCCAACAGGAAATGTCAGCTTGTGGATTTAATTTCTTGATGCTCTCTATAATCTCTATAGCAAAGGAAACTAGAAAATGGCTGAACAAGGTACTAATAACAGCTAAATGCCCTTTAAATTACTGTCTCATTGGGAATCTTATTCTCCTAGGATTTGGCTTAAGGAGAGAATAACATACACATTCAATTGGGTATGGAAATTTGTGTTACCCTACAGGAAAATAGGGGGGGGAAAGGGGACAAGAGAGTAGGGGGATGATAGAGAGGAGGGCAGATTGGGAAAGGGGGTAATCAGAAGTAAATACTTCTGAGGAGGGACAGGGTCAAAAGAAAGAATAGAATAAATGGGAGGGCAGGATAGGATTAAGGGAAATAGAGTTAATTTTTCACAACATGTCTACTATGGAAGCGTTTTGCATAACTACACATGTATAACCTATATTGAGTTGCTTGCCTTTTCAATGAGGGTGGGTGGGGAGGGAAGAAGGGAGAAAATTGGGAACTCAAAGTTTTAAAAACACATGTTTTAAAAAAAATGTTTTCACATGCAACTGGGAAATAAGAAATACAGGAAATGGGGTACAGAAGTCTATCCTGCTCTACAGGAAAATAGAAGGGGAAGGGGATAAGAGAAGGGAGGGGGGAGAGATAGAAGAGAAGGCAGACCAGGGGAAGGGGTATTCAGAATGCAAAATAAAAATTTAAAAAAAATAAAAAAATAAAAAATTACTGTCTCATTGAATCCTTAGTAGGTAGATATTGCAGGCAGAAAATTACAGTGGCACTGGCAGGGCAGGGTAAGTAAGCTTAAAAGAAGCTCTAGAACAATGATCTTTAAACTTTTTTGATTGCTTATCATATCAGTTTAAAGATGTTGAGCATGCACCATTAATATATGTATATTTATTTATAAACTATATATGTAATAGCACTATTGCACACATTATAAAATATACAAAAATAGGTTTTAAAAGAATTTATTGGGACAGCTAGATGGCTCAGTGGATAGAGCAACAGTCCTGGATTCAGGAGGACCTGAGTTCAAATCAGGCCTCAGACACATAACACTTACTAGCTATGTGACCCTGGGCAAGTCACTTAACCCCGTTGCCTAGCCAAAAACAGAAAAAAAAATAATTTATTAAACAGTATAAGAAAATTTGTTGCTTTTGCTAAAAATTATTAAAATGTTTTTAGTGAGAGCAATGTGACTGAACATTTAACATTTTTAAATATCTTAGTTTGACATTTGATGATACAGTGATTCGAAGGTTTGGTTCTAAGGTCCGTTTATTTTGATGCTTGATTTGAATGGCCTTGCACGTAGTAAGTGCCTAGTAAAAGCTTCTTCCCCACCTTTCCCTTCCTCTTCTATATCTGATTACTGCCAGGCAGATTTCCAGTTTTCCCAGCAATAAAACAGTGAATCTCCCTTACCATTAGGTTTATCGGACACTGTGCTACTGTGTTCACTCGCTTCTGTACATTGTGTGCCTAATCTGTTTCACTGACCGACTTGTTCTTTAACCAGTACGAAATCTTTTTTAAAAATGATACTTTATTAATTTTAATATGCATTTTTAAAAATTTTGAGTTGCTATTTTCCCCTCTCTGTATCCCTTCCCAAATCCATTGAAAAGGCAATATGATATTATTATACATGTGAAGTCATGCAAAACATATTAGCCAAAAAACAAACCAAAAAAAATTGTTTTGGATCATTGTATTGATCAGAGTAGTTAAGTCTTCATCATCAGTGATCATCATTACAATATTAATGTTATTGTATACAATATTCTGGTTTTGTTCACTTCATTTTACATCAGTTCATACAAATCTCCCTAGGTTTTTCTGAAACTATCCTCCCTTTCCTTTCTTATAGCACAATAGTATTCCAGCACAATTACATACCACAACTTGTTCAACCATTCCCCAATTGATGGGCATTCCCTCAGTTTCCAAATCTTTGCCATCAGAAAAAGAGCTACTATAAGTATTTTCATACAAATGATTCCTTTTCCTTTTTCTTTGACCTCTTTAGGACATAGACTTAGTAGTGGTATATAAACCAGGGAAAACCTATAGACCAATAATCTGAACGAACATTGATGCAAAATTTTTCAAAAGGAGGGCACGGTTTTATATTCCTTTAGGCATAGTTCCAAATTTTTCTCCAAAATGGTGGGACCAGTTCACAGTTCCACTAAAAATATAATGTTGTTCAATCATTCAGTGATGTCCAACTCTTTGTGACCACATATGGGGTTTTCCTGGCAGAGATAATAGAATGCTTTGCCACTTCCTTCTCCAGTAGATTAAGGCAAACAGAGCTTAAGTGGTTTGTCCATAGTTACACAACTAGTGAGTGTCAAGTTTTCATGATTCCAGGACCAGTACTCTATCCACTGAGCCACCTAACTACCTCCCAGTTAGTGAACAAGGCGTTAGTGAAAACATTTTTCCCACATCCCCGCTAGCATTTGTCATTTTCCTTTTCTGTCATGTTAGCCAATTTGTATTTCTGTAACTATTGGTGATTCAGAGCATTTTTATATGATTATTGATAGCTTTGATTTCTTCCTCTGAAAAGTGCCTGTTCATATCCTTTGACCATTTATCAATTGGAGAATAGTTCTTACTTTTATAAATTTGGCTCAGATCCCTATATATTTGAGAAATGAGGCATTTATCAGAGAAACTTTCTATGAAAATGTTTTCTCAATTTCCTACTTTACTTATAATTTTGGCTGTATTGGTTTTGTTTGTGCAATTTTATTTCATGTAATTAAAATAATTTGTTTTACCCCCTATGATCTGCCCTGTCTCTTGTTTAGTCACAAATTCTTCCCTTATCCATAGATATGAGAGTTAAATCTTTTGATACTCCCCTAATTTGCTTATGATTTTTTTGTGTGTGTATAAATCATGTACCCATTTTGACTTTATCTTAGTACACAGTGTGAGATGGTCTATGCCAAATTTCTGGCAAACTGGTTTCCAGTTTTCCCAGCAATCTTTGTTGTTGCCCCTAAAGCTTGGATCTTTGGATTAGTGCAAAATCCTCTTAAAGATTACTGCTTTGTAGTATAGTTTGAGATCTGGTGTATCTTCCCCTATCTTTTAAAATTACTTCCCTTGAGAGTCTTGAACTTTTATTCTTTCATATGAATTTCATTATTATTTTTCTGGATGTATAAAATAATCCTTTGGTAGTTTGATATAGCACTGAAAAAGTTAATTTAGCATCATTGTGCTTTTTATTATATTGGCTTGACCTACTCATGAACATTTCTCTATGTGGGTCTTCATTTCTATAAAGAGTACATTAAAATTAGATTCATATAGTTGCTGTTTTAATAGACTCCCAAACATTTTATTCATTCTGTAGCTATTTTGCCTTTTTAAAAAATAATATTTTTTCTCCCCCATTACATGTAAAAACAATTTTTAACATTTGTTACTTTTTTTAAGTTTTGAGTTCCAAGTTCTACCCCTCCCACCTTCCCTACCCTACCCCACCCTAAGACAGTAAACAATCTGATATGTTATACATGTGCAATTATGTAAAATATTTCCATATTACTCATTTTGTGCAAGAAGACTCAAACAAAAAGAAAGGAAGGAAAGAATTAAAAAATAATATGCTTCAGTCCATATTTAGATAACATCAGTTCTTCCTTTGGAGGTGAATAGCATTTTTTTTTCATCATGAGTCCTTTGAGATTATCTTGGATCATTATATTGCTGAGAATAGCTAAGTCATTCATAGTTCTTCATCATACAATATTGTGGTCACTGTGTACAGTGTTCTGGTTCTGCTCACTTCACTCAGCATCAGTTCATATAAGTCTTTATTGGTTTTTCTGAAAGCATACTGCTCATCATTTCTTATAGCACAATAGTATTCCATCACAAATCAGATACCACAACTTGTTCAGCCATTCCCCGATTGATGGACATCCTCTCAGTTTCCAGTTCTTTGCCAACACAAAAAGAGCTGCTATAAATATTTTTGTACCTATAAGTCCTTTTCCTTTATTTTTTTAAAATAAAATCTCTTTGGGATACAGACCTAGTAGTGATATTGCTGGATCAAATGGCATGTACAGTGTGATAATCTTTGAACATAGTTCCAAATTACTCTCTAGAATGGTTGGATCAGCTCACAACTCTACCAGCAATGCATTAGTGTCCCAATTTTCCCACCTTCCCTTCAAAATTTGTCATTTTCCTTTTCTGTCATATTAGCCAATCTCATAGGTGTGAAGTGATACCTCAGAGTTGTTTCAATTTGCATTTCTCTAATCAATAGTTATTTAAAGCATTTTAAAATATGACTATAGATAGCTTTGATTTCTTTATCTGAAAACTTCCTGTTTTTCTCCTTTGACTATTTATCGATTGGGGAATGACTTGTATTTTTATAAATTTGACTCAGTTCTCTATATATTTGAGAAATGAGGCCTTTATCAGAGAAATTTGCTATAATTTTTTTTTACACATTTCCTGTTCCTTCTAATTTTGGCTGCATTGCTTTTGTTTGTGCAAAACCTATTCAACTTAAGGGATAAAAATTGTGCATTTTATATCCTGTAATGCTCTCTGTCTTTTGTTTGGAAATAAATTTTTGCCTTTTCCATAGATCTGACAGGCAAACTATCCTGTGCATCCTAATTTGCTTATGGTATCATCCTTTACATCTAAATCATGTACCTATTTTGACTTTATCTTGGTATACAGTGTGAGATGTTGATCTATAACTAGTTTCTGCAAAACTGCTTTCCAGGTTTCCTAGCTTTTTGTCAAATTCTGGACCCAAAAGTCTGGATCTTTGTGTTTATCAAACACAAGATTACTATGATTGTTTCCTGTGTCTTATGTACCTGACCTCTTCCACTGATCCACCGGCCAGTACCAAATTGTTTTGATGATTATTACTTTGAAATATAGTTTGAGATCTGACATGGCTAGGCACTTTTCTTCACATTTTTTTCATTAATTCCCTTAATGTTCTTGACCTTTTGTTCTTCAAGATAAATTTTGTAATTATCTTTTCTAGTTCAATAAAATAATTTTTTGATAGTTTGATTGATATAGCACTGAATGAGTATATTGATTTAGGCAGAATTGTCATTTTTATTCTATTGGCTTGACCTACCCACGAGCAATTAATGATCTTCCACTTGTTTAGATCTGCCTTTATTTGTATAAAAATGTTTTGTAATTGTGTAAATAGAGTTTCTGAGACTGTCTTGGCAGGTACACTTCCAAATATTTTATATTGTCTACAGTTATTTTAAGTGGAATTTATTTATCTTTCTATCTCTTGCTGCTGGACTTTGTTGGTAACATATAGAAATGCAGATGATTTATGTGGGTTTATTTTATATCCTGTGATTTTGCCAAAATTGTTGATTATTTTAACTAGTTTTTTAGTCAATTCTCTGGGATTCTACAAATATACCATTATATCATCTGCAAAAAGTGACACTTTGTTTCCTCATTGCCTATTTTAATTCCTTCAATTTCTTTTTCTTCCTTTATTGCTACACCTAGCATTTCTAGTATAATATTGAATAATAATGGTGATAATAGGCATCTTTGCTTTACCCCTGATCTTACTGGAAAGTCTTCTAGCTTATGCCCATACAGATAATATTTGCTGTTGGTTTTATATAAATATCATTTATCATTTTAAGGAAAGCTTCCTATTTTTCCTGTGATTACTAGTATTTTTCATAGGAATGACTGGTGTATTTTGTCAAAAGTTTTTTTCTGCACTTATTGAGAGAATCATATGATTTTTGTTGGTTTTGTTGTTGATATGGTCAATTATGCTGATACTTTTCCCAATATTGAATCAGCCCTGAATTCCTGGTATAAATTCCACCTGCTTGTAGTATATGATCTTTGTGATATATTGCTGAAATCTTATTGCTAGTATTTTATTTAAAATTTTTGCATCAATATTTATTAGGGAAATTGGTTTATAGTTTTATTTCTCTGTTTTTGCTCTTTGTGGTTTAGGTATTAGCACCATATTTGTGTTAGAAAAGGAATTTGGTAAGATTCCTTCTTTGCTTATTTTTCCAAATAGTTTATATTATATTTGAATTAATTATTCTTCAAATGTTTGGTAGAATTCACTTGTGAATCCATTTGGTCATAGGGATATTTTCTTAGGGTGTTCATTGATAACTTCTTCAATTCCTTTTTCTAAAATAGAGTCATTTAAACATTTTACTTCCTCTTATGTTAATTTGGGCAACTTACATTTTTGTTATATTCATCCATTTCACTTGCATTGTCAGATTTATTGGCACATAATTGGGAAAAATACCTCCTAATTATTGCTTTAATTTCCTCTTCATTGATGGTGAATTCACTCTTTTTACTTGTAATACTGGGAATTTGGCTTTCTTTCTCTTTTTAATTTAACCAATGATTTATCTCTTAGGTTTTTTTTTTCCTTTCATAAAACTAGCTCCAAAAATTTACTTATTAGTTCAATGGTTTTCTTACTTTCAATTTTATTAATCTCTTGTTTGATTTTAAGGATTTCTAACTTAAGTGTTAAATTTGGGGTTTTTTCATTTGTTCTCTTTCTAGTTTTTTTTTAATCTATCATTGTTTCATTGATCTGCTCTTTATTTTATTGGTGTTTAGAGATATAAGTTTTCCCTTAAGTACTGCTTTTGCTGCATCCTATAAATTTTGGTATGTTGTCTCATTGTGTCATTCTCTTTAATGAAATTATTGTTTCTATGATTTGTTCTTTGACCTACTCATTCTTTAGGATTAGATTACTTAGTTTCCAATTAATTTTCAATCTATGTTGCCATAGCCATTTAGTGAAAGTTATTTTTATTGCATTATGATCTGGAAAGGATGCATTTAATATATCACCTTTTCTACATTTGGTTGTGAAGTTTTTATGCCCTAGTACATGGTCAATTTTTGTGTAGGTGTCATATACTATTGAGAGAAAGGTGTATTCCTTTCTATTCCCATTCAATTGTCTCCAGAGGTCTATCATATCTAACTTGTCTAAAATTCTATTCATCTTCTTAACTTCTTTCTTGTTTATAATTTTGGTTAGATTTATCTAGTTCTGAGAGGAGAGAGATGAGGTCCCCCAATAGTATAGTTTTATTGTCTATTTCTTCTTGTAACTCATTTAACTTTTCCTTTAAGAATTTGAATGTTATAGTGAAGTACGATTAAAAAAAAAACCTCTTCTAAAACTTATACAAGATTCTGTGATAAATATAACCACAGGGATGATGTTGTTCAACAGTTCTTCCCCCAACTGAATGCAAGTCCTTGAGGGCAAGGGTTATTTTGAATAAATACTTGTAAATTGAAAAAAAAAGAATTTGAATGCTGTACCATTTGGTGCATAAATATTTGGTACTGATATAATTTCATTATGTATATTACCTTTCAACAAGATGTAGTTTCCTTGCTTATCTCTTTTAATGAGGTCTATTTTTGCTTTTGCTTTGTCTGAGATCAACATATTGTAGGATTGTGGTTTTCAGTCCATTCTGCTATCCACTTCTGTTTTATGGGTGAATTCATTCCATTCAGATTCACAGTTATGATTACTGTGTATTTTCTTCCATTCTGCTTTTTTCCCATTTATCCTTCTTTCTCTTTTCATCCTTTCCCTGCTCAAAAGTGTTTTGCCTCTGCCCAGCACCTCCCCGAATCTGCCATGCCTTTTATCAACAGCCCACCTCCTTCTCTTATCTCCCTCCCCTCCTACTCCCTTGTAGAGTAAGGTAGATTTCTATACCTAACTGAGTGTGTATGTTATTCCCTCCTTCAGCCAATTCTAATGAGAGTAAGGTTTAAGCATTGCTTGCTTACCCCTTATCTTCCCGTCCTTTCTAAAATTTCTTTCACACCTCTTATATGAGATAATTTACCCCATTCTATCTTTCCCTTCCCTCTTCTCTCAGTGCATTCCTCTTTCTCACCCTTTAATTTTTTTTAATATCATTCCACTCTAGTCAACTCACTCCCATGCCCTCTGTCTATATATACTACTTTTATTTGCTCTAATAATGATAAAGTGTTTTTTTATCTTTTTTATTTTATTGTTAAAATTTTATTACTTTATTTTGATTGATCAATAATCACTTCCATATGCTTTTGAGTTTAAAATTTTTCTCCCCCTTCCTCCTCACCACCCTCCCCAAGACGATGCATAATCTGATATAGGCTATATATTTACATTCCTATTAAACATATTTTCACATTAGTGGTGTTGTAAGTAAAAATTAAAACCAATAGGAGGAACCATCAGAAAGAGGAAACAAAACTCAACAGAAGAGAAAAAAATTAGCAATTCAACTTTCACAGTTCTTTCTTTGGATTTGGATAGCATTTTCCATCACAAGGCCTCTGGAGATGTCTTGTATTGCTGAGAAGGGTTAAGTTTATCAATATTAGTCATCACACAACATGGCTGTTATTGTGTACAACATTCTCTTGGTTCTGCTCACTTCACTCAGCACCAGTCCATACAAGTCTTTCCAGGTTTTTCTGAAGTCAGCCTGTTCAACATTTCTTATAGCACAATAGTATTCCATTACATTCATATACCACAACTTGCTCAGCCATTCCTGAATTGATGGGCATCCTCTCAATTTCTAATTCTTTGCCACCACAAATGGAGCTGCTATGAATATTTTTGTACATGTGAGTCCTTTTCCCATGTGTATGATCTCTTTGGAATATAGCCCTGGACGTGTTATTGCTGGGTCAAAGTGTATGCACATTTTTATAGCTCTTTGGCCATAGTTCCAAATTGTTCTCCAAAATGGTTGAATCATTTCACAACTCCACCAACAATGCATTAGTGTTTCAATTTGCCTACATCTTCTCCAACATCGATCATTTTCCTGTTTTGTCACGTTGGCCAATCTGTTAGGTGTGATATGGTACCTCAGAGTCGTTTTGATTTACATTTCTCTAATCAATAATGATGTAGAGCATTTTTTCATATGACTATAGATGGCTTTAATTTCTTCATCTGAGAACTGTCTGTTCATATCCTTTGACCATTTATCAATTGGGAAATGGTAATAATGATAAAGTCTTAGGAGTTACAAATATCATTTTCCCACGTAGGAATATAAACAGTTTATCCTTATTGAATTCCTTACAATTTCTCTTTCCTGTTTACCCTTTTGTGATTCTCTTGAGTCTTGTAATTTAAAATTAAATTATTTTCTCAGCTCTGATCTTTTCATCAGGAGTGCTTGAATGTCCTCTATTTTATTGAATATTCATTTTTTCCTCTTGGGTAGATGATTTTTGGTTGTAATCCTAGCTCTTTTGCCCTCCAAAATATCATATTCCAAGCTCTGGAATTTGGCTATAATATTCCTGGGAGTTTTCATTTTTTGGATCTCTTTCAGGAAGTGACAGGTGAATTCTTTCAATTTCTATTTTATCCTCTATTTCTAGGATAACAGGACAGTTTTCCTTAATAACTTTTTTTTTTGGTTAGACAATGGGGTTAAGTGACTTGCCCAGGGTCACACAGCTAGTAAGTGTTATGTGTCTGAGACCGTATTTGAACTCAGGTCCTTCTGAATCCAGGGCCAGTGCTCTATCCACTGTGCCACCTAGCTGCCCCAATAACTTTATATACATATACATATACATATACATATACATATACATATACATATACATATACATATACATATACATATACATATACATATACACATACATATACACATACATATACATATATATATATCCACTGCGCCACCTAGCTGCCCCAATAACTTTATATACATATACATATGCACATATATATATATATATATATATATATATGTATATATATATGTATGTATGTATGTATGTATAATTTTTAGGCAATTGGGGTTAAGTGACTTGCCCAGGGTCACACAGCTACTAAGCGTCAAGTGTTTGGTCTGAGGCCAGATATGAAGTCAGGTCCTCCTGACTTCAGGGCCAGTGCTCTATCCACTGCACCACCTAGCTGCCCCCCTCCAATAACTCTTTGAAATATGACATCTAGGCTCTTTTTTTGATCATGTCTTTCAAGTAGTCCACTAATTCTTAATTATCTCTCCTTGATCTATTTTCCACATCAGTTATTTTTCCAATGAGATAATTCACATTTTCTTCTATTTTTTCATTCTTTTGATTTTGATTGTTTCTTGATGTCTCATAGAGTCATTGGTTTCCACTTGCCCAATTCTACTTTTTAAGGAGTTTTTCTCTTCAGTGAATTTTTGTGCCTCTTTTGCCATTTGGTCTATTCTGTTTTTTAAGGTGTTGTTTTCTTCAATATTTTTTGTGACCCTTTACCAAGCTGTTATTCTTTTTTCATGATTTTCTTGCATCACTCTCGTTTCTCTTCCCAATTTTTCCTCTACCTCTGTTAGTTGATTTATAAAATCCTTTTTGAGTTCTTCCATTAGTTCTTTTTGGGCCTGAGACCAATTCACATTTTTCTTTGAGGCTTTGGATATTGCAGTGTTGATATTGTTATTGTTGTCCTCTTCTGAGTTTATGCTTTGATCTTCTCTGTCACAAACAGTAACTTTCTATGGTCTGGTTCTTTGTTGTTGTTGCTGTTGTTATTTGCTCATTTTTCCAGCCTATTTCTTGACTTTTTTTTTTTATTTTTGGAAGCAATTTTGAGTGACTTGCCCTGGGCCACACAACTGGTAAGTGTCTGAGGATGGATTTGAACTCAGGTCCTCCTGACTCCACGGCCAGTACTCTATCCACTGTTCTACCTAGCTGCCTCTCTATTTCTTGACTTTTAACTTTAAGTTCAGCTTTGCTCTAGGTGTGGAGGGGGCACTGTCCCAATCTTCAGGTTTTTTGTGCTGCTGTTTTCAGATCTAGTTCTTGGGGTCCGTAAGTTTTCAGTTCTTACAAAGTGGTATCATCTAAGGAGAGCTGTGGCCACTGCTCTCCTGGCTGTGCTCTGGTCTGTGAGTGACCACAAGCACTATTTTCTACCCTGGAACTATGACCAGGGTCTCTGTTCCCCTGTATTCAGGACCTCTAGTGTACTAGCGTTCCTCCTTGCCATGAGACTGTGATGCAGATCGCCATATGTACATTTCAACAGAATCTTGCAACCAGTGCCAGCTTAGGGTCCTCTGTAACCTCCTTCTAACCAGCTATCTGACTCCCTCACTAGAAGTTGCTGCTACAGATTCAGTTGACCCCAAAGCTTGCTGCTGGCTGCCTTGTGCAGGGGCTGAGGCCTAGTTGCTGGCTTGTCAGATGGGGCACACAATGAACCGCACTACTTTCTTACCTCAGTGAGGCAGACCTTCTCTATTGACCCTCAAAATTGTCTTGGATTGTAATACTATTTCACCCTATCCTTTTGTTGCTTTTACTGCTCCAGAATTCATTTTGAGACCTTATCTTAAAACTGTTTGCAGGGGAGTTTGGGAGAGGTTGGGTGAGTGTCTGCCTTTAATCCGCCATCTTGACTCCACCAGTTTTTATTACTTCTGATATTAAAATGGTGTATTATTTTTATAGTCCTCCTTATATTAAACCAACCTTATATTCCTAATACAAATCCAACCTGGATAATCTGTTGTAATCTATTTACTAATATCTTATTTAAAATGTTTGCATCAATGTTCATTTAGGTTATTGTTCTATAGCTTTGTTTTTCCCTAGTCTATATACTTGTCCATATTTTTAAAGAGATGAGGAGGGTGCCTGTTATTGCAAACAGTTATGTGACATTGGAATTGTTTTTTTGAATATTTGATAGAATTTTTTTTCAATTTTTTTCTGATATTGGGTCAAATATTTCTTCTTTTGTTAATCTAAATATTTTGGTTTAGTAAGTCTTAACATATTTCCTTTAAGTTATCAATTTTATTAGTATATAATTAGACAAAATAGTTTCAGGTGACTTATTTCCTTTTTAACTGTTGTGAATTTTCATATGAACAAGGTTATTTTTCTGTTTTAAAAAATCAGATTAGCTGTTTATCTTACTAGATTTTTAAAATAACTAACATTTAGTTTTATCAGCTTTTTTCATTTTCAATTTTATTATTTGGTTTTTAGAATTTCTTTAAGTTTTTAAATTTTGTTTTTTTTCAGTTTCATACCTAAGTCATTCATTTGTTGCTTCTCTCTTTTGTTGATGAAGTTTTTCCCTGGACTGCTTTAGCTACTGTCCCAAAAGTTTCTGTATGTTGTCTTACGTTCTTGGGGAAAATTGTCTTTCTACAAATTGTTCTTTGATGCACTAATTCCATAGAATTGTTAGTCTCCAATTCATTTTTATTTCTTCCAAGGCTCTTTATTGCTAATGTTTTATAGCTTCTTTGTTATTGTTTCATTCAATATTTTTGTATCTAGTTCATTAAATGTTGGCCGCATTTTCCTTCTTTGATTTATCTTCCCAAGTTTTAGGTATCAGGACTGCATCTGTTTCATAAAGGGGATGTGTGGTAGGACATTTTCTTTCTCTATTTTACTTAATAATTTTTGTAGTATTGAAATTGTTCTTTGAATGTTTCATAATATTATTTGTAAATTCACGTGGGCCTACGGATTTTTTTTCTTGGAAAATAAGTCACTTATGTCTTAATTGCTTCTTCTGAGATTGAGTTGGTTTTTTTTTTCCAGGCACCTAATAAGTACTTGCCACTTTTTTCATTCATTCAATTCATTCATTCATTTATTCAATTTTTTGTTCTGTTAATCTGGCTATTTTATCTTTATGTAATATTCAACTATTTCTCTTGAGCTACCAATTTTGCTGAACTATAATTGAGAACATAGTTTCTAATAATTTTCTTTATTTTCTTTACCTATTGTGGTTTTTTTTTAATATTGGTTTTCTTTTTAAAAAAATCAAAGTAGCAAATAGTTTGTCTCCTGTTTTTTTCTCACAAAAGATGGTTTTATTTATTCAGTGAGTTTTGCTTTCAATTTTATCCCTCATCTTTAAAAAAAATTGTGGCTTTTTGCTTTTCTATTTTTTTAGGAGCACGACTGCTTCTTTGATCTCTTGTTGCTTTCTTTTGTTTGTAAACAGGTTTACAGATATCAGTTTGGCTGCATCCCACAAGTTCTGATATATTGTCTCATTTTTCAGTTTTTTTGGGCAAGATTACCAATTGTTCTACAGTTTAGTCTTTGAACCACACATTCTTCAGGATTATTTAATCTCCACTTAAGTATGATTCTTTTCTTTAAAATAATGCTTACTGATTATAACTTTAATAAGTTATAAGGAAAGGAAATTTGTTTTTCTACATGTGTTTATAAGTTTTTATGCCTTTGTACGTCAATTTTTGTAAAGGTGACATGAAAAGCTAAAAAAAAAAGCATATTCCTTTATATTTCCATTCAAAAATCACCGGTCTAGCTAATCTAAATTTTCTAAAATTCTATTCAGATCTTTACCTCCTTTCTTCTTTACCTTTTTGCTAGACTTAGGTGTTGATGTTGTGGGAGGGAAAGACAGCAGCGAAAACCAGCCAGAGCTAAAAACAGAAGCTCAACTTTACTAAATCAAATTGTTCTCTCCTCCCCCCCCCCAAAAAAATGAACCAAGGTTTATTTAGGACTTACTGTGTAGAGAGTATAGTGCCTAGTCTATTGTATGTGCTAAATAAATGCTATTGAATTAATTCATCCAAAGAGATACAATGTTTAGCCACAACAGTAGATATGCTGTAGTGCAATGCTTCCTAAACTATGGGTCAAAATCCCAAATGGAGTCACATAACTGAATGTAGGGGTTGCAAAAAATTTGGCAACAGTAAAAGGTTTCTGAATGTGCAACAACCAACAATTAATTCAAAATCAAACACATGATGTTCGTGGCAGTGCTTGCTTTCATTGCATCGTGCAACTTCTCTGCAGCCTTGGTTCTGAACACACAACACGCACACTTTGCACCGCACATGGCATCATACCATACAAAGCCAATGAGCGCTGCCAGAAACATCTCCGCTTTTTGAGACTATTGTATGTTACGAATTGTAGTGTTTTTACTATAGATACAAAGTTTTCTACTCTTACAGAAACATAATAGTTTAATTACAGAAAATAAAGACTTTTAATATTTTCCTACTGTCATTCCCTCCCATGTAAGTATCAAATTAGTTTATCTTTGGATTGTAACGTGTTAGAATGTTTGATTTTAAAAATTGCTGTTATCGCCTTCTTTTACGGAAATATAAACATTTAATTGCAACAAGTAAAGGCCAAGGCCCTTTAATAATATTTCTCCACCATCACCACTGTATGTGCATGTAAATGTGAATGTCAATTTTTAAAATTAAGTACAAATGTAATTTCATTTATTTGAGAAATTGTTACCAATATATATTTATATTTTAGGACTAAAATATGTTTTGGTTATGGATAAGTGACTAAATTTAGGCAGAAGAAGTAAAAGTACTGATGACAACATGGCAGAGTCTTTGCTACCAGGTTGTAGTATACCTAAATTGACAAGAAAATATGTTGAATCATTTTTGCTATATGGATTTACTTCTAATAATGATGATGGTATGGAAGAACCTCTTTGCTCAATTTGTAATTAACTTTTGGCTGCAGAGAGCATGAAACCAGCCAAACTAAAACATCTTAATACCAAGCATGTAGCATACTGCAATAAACCAAAGGGATATTTTTAACGACTTTTAAAATCTTCAAACAAAGAAAAACAAAGGTATGATGAATTTGTTACTGTCAAAAAATTATTTATTTGCATCTTATTCAATTTATTTACGTGCAATAACTAAAAAGCCGTATGAAAAAGATCTTATGTTACCTGCTGCTATTAAAATGTCAGAAATAGTTCATAGGGAAAAAGTATGGGGATGAAATTCGTAAAATTCTTTTTTCGAATGACACTGTTTACAAAAGAATTTCTGAAATTAGTAATGACAAATTCCAGCAGCTTAATACCAGGCTTATTACTACATGCAGAGGTAAGGTGACTCTCAAGAGGTGGAAGTTTGAACAGATTATTGAAACTGAAAGGTGAAGTTGTTATATTTTTTAGCAGAAATCCTATTTTGTAAACTTTTTTCATAATGACTTATGGCTTTCAAAACTGTTGTTGAATATTTTTGAAAAACTCAATGATTTAAACATGTTGCTTCAAGAAAAAAATTGTGACATATTTATGTTAAAAGATAAAATTGAAAGTTTTACTAAAAAAGTTAACATATGGAAGAATAGAGTGGAAAATGGTTAAGAAATGTTTATAGCTATAAATGATTTTATCACTGAAAATAACCTTTCCAAAGATTTAATTGTAAGAGTTATAACTCATCATGTGAAGTGCCTGAAGACACAGTTTCAGAAATACTTCCCTCCAAATTTTGATTCTAAAAAACTAAGTTGGGTTCATAAACCCAACTTAAATTAAAATAAAATAAAAATTAAATTAAAATAAAATAATTAAATAAATTATTAAATTAAAATTTAAATTAAATAAATTTAAATTAAATTAAAATTTTAAAAAATCAGTCATCTGCCATTAAAAATTCAAGAAGAATTTGTGGAGTTATCAAGCCACACAGGCTTAAAACTTGAGTTTCCTAAAAAAAAAAATCATTAAATGAATTTTGGCTTGGGATTAGGACAGAATTTTCAACCATTTCTGAAATGGCCCTAACCATACTTCTGCCTTTTCGTACCATGTATTTATGCTAAGTGGGAGTTCTCAGCACGGAAGAACATTGAAGATGCTCTACATCCTGCAGTATTAACTATTCCTCCAAAATTTTATTCTTTACATAAAAATAAACAAGTACACCCATCTCATTAATAAGCAAATTTGCTTTCATCTTTAATAAATGGCAAAATTATACATATACCAAATAATTGTTTTAAAATACATATCTTCATGACTTATTCTCAGTAAATGTTTGATTTTTATACCTATTTTATGTAGCTATATATCAAGGGTTGTGTAAAAGTTTATCTGGTGAAAAAGGGACTGGAATAGAAAAAGTTTCAGAAGCCCTGCTCTAATGAAATAGAGTTTCTGAATCAGGAAGGCCTGGTTGGGCTCACCTGTCAGTGTCCTCAAGAAACCCTTACTTCATTTTTTTATTGAAATGAATTATGTTATTATATTGAAACTTTTATTATATTGAGACTTTTGGAGATGTCTTACATCCTTGCATTGCTGAGAAGAGCTAAGTCTATCAAATTTAGTCATCATACAAGGTGGCTGTTATTGTGTACAACATTCTCCTGGCTCTACTCACTTCACTCAGCACCAGTCCATACAAGTCTTTCCAGGTTTTTCTAAAGTCCACCTGCTCATCATTTCTTGTAGCACAATAGTATTCCATTACATTCGTATACCACAACTTGTTCAGCCATTCCCCATCTGATGGGCATCCCCTCAATTTTCAATTCTTGGCCACCACAGAAAGAGCTGCTATAAATATTTTTGTACATGTGAGTCCTTTTCCCATTTGTATGATCTCTTTGGGATACAGCCCTAGAAATGCTATTGCTGGGTCACAGGATATGCACATTTTGATAGCCCTTTGGGCAGAGTTCCAACTTGCTCTCCAAAATGGTTGAATCATTTCACAACTCCACTAACAATGCATTAGTGTTCCAATTTTCCCACATCTTCTCTAACATTTATCATTTTCCTGTTTTGTCATGTTGGCCAATCTGATAGGTGTGATGGTGGTACCTCAGAGTTGTTTTGATTTGCATTTCTCTAATCAATAGTGATCTAGAGCACTTTTTCACATGAGTATAGGATGGCTTTAATTTCTTCATCTGAAAACTGCCTAGTCAAGGGGAATGACTTGTAATCTTGTAAATTTGGTTCAGTTCTCTATATATTTTAGAAATGAGGCCTTTATCAGAGATACTGGTTATAAAAATTCTTTCCCAATCTTGGTTGCATTGGCCTTGTTTGTGCAAAAACTTTTCAATTTAATGTAACCAAAATTATCCATTTTGCATTTCATAATGCTCTCTATCATATCTCCATAAATCTGACAGGTAAACTATTCCTAGCTCTCCCAATTTGCGTATAGCATCAGCCTTTATATCTAAATTATGGACCCATTTTGACTTTATTTTGGTACATGGTGTAAGATTTTGGTCTATCTCTAGTTTCTGCCATACTCCTTTCCAGTTTTCCTCAAATAGTGAGTTCTTATCCCAGAAGCTGAAGTCTTTGGGTTTATCAAACACTAGATTACTATTGTCATTGAGTACTGTGTCTTGTGTACCTAACCTATTCCACCGATCCACCACTCTTATTTCTTAGCCAGTACCAAATAGTTTTGATGATTCTGCTTTATAATACAATTTAAGATCTGGAAGAGCTAGGCCACCTTCCCTAACATTTCTTTTCATTAGTTCCCCTGATGTTCTCGACCTTTTGTTCTTCCAAGTGAATCTTATTATTCATTTTAGCTCTATAAAATAATTTTTTGGTAGTTTGGTATGACACTGAATAAGTAATTTGTCATTTTTATTATATTAGCTCAGCCTACCCATGAGCAACTGACGGTTTTCAAATTATTTTGATTTAACTTTGTGTGAAAAGTGTTTTGTAATTGTGTTCATATAGCTCCTGGCTGAAACCTTTACTTTAAAAGTGCAGAATGAAGTGTGTATCTACATTCACAGCGGGAGTTGTCAACGCTAATGAAATCACCGGCGGATTTAAAAAAAAAAAAGCATCAGTGATTGAATTATTTCGGGTGGGGGTGGAGAGAGGAGGGGGTGGGTTACAGACAGGAAGCACCACCGAGGCGCCACCTGGCCGAGCTCAGCTCCGTCTGAGGATGCAGCGCAGGAAGGACGGGTAGGTACTTAGGTTACACGGCGTGGGGGGGTGGGGAGTTGGGGGTCAAGCACTGAGCCCCAAGGCCACGGCCAAGAACTGCGAAACCGCAGAGAAAGGCACTCCCCCACCGCCTAGCCGCTCAGCCTTCCTCTGAATTTCTCCTCCCGATTCCAGCGCGCTCACACAGTCCGACGCCCGACGTCGCCAGGTCACGCGGACGGCGTGGTGACGTCGGACGGCGGCTCGCAAGGGGAAAAAATTTTGTCCCCTCCCCCTCCTCCTGGCTCCCCCAGCTTCGGGCCCCGAGTGGACTATGCCGCCCCCGTCGTCTGCCCGAACCGCGGTGGAGACGTTGACGGCCGGGGCTTAGCCCGGCGGCCACCGCGGCGGCGGCCCCCAGTTCCAATTCCGCCCCGTCTCCGCCCGGAGGGAGGTCGCCGGGGGGAGGGGCACGAACCGACCGGCCCGGGCCGCCGGGGGGAGGGCGGCGGAAGGCGGGCGCTAGGGAGACCCGGGCTCGGAACTTGATTCTCGGAGGAGGGGAAGTTCCCGCCCAGGGAACCCGAGCGGCGACGTCGGGAGTGGCCTCAGGTGAGTGACCCAGGCGGAGGAGGGCCGGGCCGGACCGGGGGAGCCGCCTGCGCGCTCCCCGGCGGGCTGGGGGACGTGGGCGCCACAGCGGGCGGAGCCCCAGGGGAGGGAGACGCGGGGCCCGGTCCGCGAGTGACCCCTCCCCGCTGGGGCGGGATGGGCCGGCCACCCCCCCCCACGCCGTGCCCTCCCTCCGGCCCTGGGGCGACAGCTGCCACCCGCGGCTTAGCCCCGCGTTCCTGGCTGGTCCGGAAGCGCTGGTGTGTAGCGCTTTCAGGCTTTGCAAAGCGCTTTACTCATACTATCGCATTGATTCTCGCTACAACACGGGGGGTGGGGGCAGGGTCTATTGTTACCTCCTTTATACGCCTGAGGAAACTGAGACAAACCGGAGTGGGTTAAGGGACTTGCCCAGACTTAAAAAACTAGGAAGGAGGATGAATTTAAAGTCTGAGGTTGGATTTGAACTCTAGTCTCCCCCACCTCCCCTACTGCGCCACCTAACGGCCCGTACTGGTTACCAGTCTGATTTTTGGTGGTGATAGTGATGATAGCTAGTATTTTATTTATATGTGTGTATGTATATACATGCACAGACAGACATGCCTACACAATACACATAAGTGTATATATGTTACTATTGCATAGTATTCTATAGTATAGTAATATATCGATGTAAGTAATTAACGCTTAGCACTTTAAAGTTTGCATTTCCATCACATTTGATAACTCAGTGCAACCCATTATTATAGCCGTCTTTATCTGTGTGGCCATCATAATGCCCCATTTTACAGATGAGGAAAGGGAGAGAAATTGACTTGCCCGGGAGTCACAGAGCCCTGAAGACAGGAGTCGAATACAACTCCTGGTCAAACTCACCATCTGCTTATGTTCTGTAAGTGATGGAACTTATGGTGCCTGGTTGCCTGAACTCCACAGTGGCATTTTACCATTATACAAAATTAAAGATGATGATGATGATGACTGCTGACGCTAAATAATAAATAACCTGAGATGCTATCTCTTTGAGGATAATGACTGAAATGCTCCTAAAAGCTAATGGCTCTGTGATCTCATCCCCGTAGATACAGCCACCCATTATGCAAATTAGATGGAGATCAAAACCCATCCCGCCGAGGCCGGTGCTGTGAGAATTTTGTTCTTGACCCCTCCATAAATTCTCCAGTGGGAGTTCTCTCAGAGACCCTAGGTGGGAGAATTTTCCCCAAGTTCTGATCTTGCAGGGATGCTAATAAATCCCTATAGAGAAGTCTGTAAACAAAGGTTTTGCTGACCTCATTTCCCCAGCTAGTGTAGTAATGATGTAGTGATATTTCGCAGTCATATGATGCATTTCCTGCGAAGTAGCTGGAGGTATGCCTGTCACACTAGATTGGAGTGCTGGATTTGAGGCCATTGTTTTTCTTTTGGCTCTAATGGGAAGTTGGAGTAGATGACCTATAAGCTTCCTTTCAGGTTTAAAGCTATGCTTTTTAAATTTTCTACAGAGCTTGCCACAATTTATATATCTTGTTATATTTTTAAAATACAAACTACTTTCAACACCAGTTTGAAGTACTTAGTAGTTCTCTTCACTTAACAATAATTAATGCCTGTGTTGACCAAATATGTTAGGTTTTTATGTCATTTCGTAAGGGCAAGGTTTTTTAGGGACCTTCAACTTTTTTCATAATTGTTTTATGGAACATGATTTGATCAACAGCACAAAAATAAACTTCTAAAATAACAATGGGTGTGATGAACAGTAAGTACTTAAGAAAATATTGGGTTTGCCACTCAGTGGAACCCAGTTATTTTACTTACACTTTTGCGGATTCACAAAACTGTATGACACCTTAAATTTTATAGAAGGGGAAAGGCTCTGACTAGCAACAAACATTTATTAAGCACCTCTGATGTGCCAGGCACTATTTTAGATCCTGAGGACATAAAGACAAAAACACAAAACTGCTTATTTTCTGGAAGTTTACGTTCAATGGGGAGATTACATATGTATGAATATATAAAGAATAAATGCAAAAGGTGTTTTTGGTGTGTCACTGAAGGATTAAGTGGTTACCTACAATAACATTTTTAATTTATTCCTTCAGTTGCCTCAGGCTCATGACTAATCAGGAGTCTATATAAATGACCCTTACCACCATTGATCTGGCTATATAGTCAGATTGAATGCTGATCCTCATTTGTGAAAAAAGTCTTACCTTTGAGTTCAGGACTTGACTAGTATGTTGTGTAATGGTGGTTGCTCTGGAACAGAGGTTCCCAAAGTTTTTTGGCCTACTGTCCCCTTTTTAAAAAAAAATTACTCAGGGCCCCCCTGGAAATCTATTTTCTTTAACATTTGGGGTTTTTTTTTGTTTTGTTTTGGTTTTTTTGGAAATTTGGGTCATTTAAAAATATATAATTTTTTTTAAATGACACATCTTAAATTTAATAATTTATTGTATATTTGTGGGGTTTTTCCTACATTGAAATTTTGATGATGTAATATTGGGTCATGTAACCATAAGAGTATCAAATTATAAACAAGTCATTACAAGCACATATTCCTGCCAGTGCGTGCTGGACTTCTACAACAATTCCAGACAGGCTCACCTGCCAACACTTGCTTGTTAAGACCTGTTGGTGAACTTGACCACTGATCGGTTATGATTTGCGTTTTGTGTTGTGTGTTTATTTGGAAAATAATGTAATCACCACAACTTAACTGTTACACAACAGATGAAACATGTATGAACAGTTTTTCGAAATTTTCTTCTCTTTCCTTATGCTTCCACCTCCCCCTCTTTTTTTTTATTTTGTTTTGTTTTGTTTGTTTTTAATTCAGTTAACTGCTGGAGCAGTTGACCAGTATGGGAACCTCTTCAACTCTAAAAGCTTCTTCTGTTCTTGGAATTGCTAGCTCTGCCCCATTGTTTGTGATTGTATCATCCTGGGCCAGTCAATTAACTACTGAATGCCTTGGGCAGCTCTCTAAGACTCAGGTACCTAGAAGGTATTTCTGGGCATTTGGTAGAGAAGTTACTCACTGGGGCTCTATACCCATCAGAAAGAAAGAAAAAAACTACAAACACATCTCTACTCAGTTATTTCCAAAGTAGCTCTGCTTAATTTACTATCTTTTAGGTAATTTATAAACATTAGCAATTTTGTTAAATCGGAAAATTGCTCTTTGTTGTCTTTTTATATCTTTCCGTACTCTAGAATAATATGATTTTTCATTCTGGAAGGGATTTTAAGAGATCACCTAGTCCAGTAATGTCGCTTTGCAGATAAAGAAATTCAATGCTGAATAGGTCAAATGGCTTACCAATTGACACATATTAGTTACTCATGTTACATTAAGGGATTCAGTGTTCACACAGACTCAGTCTTGATCTTGGGAGGGTCTGACGGTAAAACAGCCTCTTTGGCTTGTTAATAGTGCTTGCAGTTTCTAAAGCTTAGGTATCTTGTATCTAGACCAAGTTTCCCCAAAATTGGGTAGCAGAGTTCTTTCCTACAGAGGTAGTCAGTGTAAAATGCAGGTACCAGGTTAGGAATAGTTTTTTATTTCTTCCATCGCAGAAATTGCAGACTACACAAAGGACTCCTGGGAACACGGAGAGAAACAAAATACTCAAATAGCCCATTAAAAACCCTTTGTGGGACTGCTGAACAAATATGTCCCATTTACCTTGTACCTGTACTTCCTGAGCATCTCATAGAATTGTCAGGTAGAGTTGGTGAGTTCTTGATCATGGTGTGGCTTTAGTCTTCCAGCTATAGGATTTAATACTGGACATCCTAGTCTCTTCTGAGAAGCATGCTTTTAAGGAAATGCTTTCTCAAACTCAGGATTTTATCAACTTGTCAAGACTGTCAGATAAACTTGAGACAGGGTAACCTGTCTCCCAGTCTGAGGAAGCATCTTACTATTTGCTGACCTGCACTCAGAAAAGGAAACAAAAAAATGGAAGAATGCGGCAAATTGAGAGGTCTAGGAACTGTATTTCAGGCATACTTGGACAAGCATATGTCTCCCATTGCCATGTGTTTCTGCTGTGTGTCACCATTATTGCTGTGATGATGATGATGATGATAATGGGGCGGGTGGGCTGGCAGAGAAATCCCTCCACTCACTCCTTCCTGATCTAGCCCTCTGCATATGTTGCATACTTTCTATACTTTCATAAGAAGTTTCTCTTGACGTTTCTTATGTTTCCACAGAGCACGTATAAAGCCTGGCATTTATTTCAGTGCCTTCCCACTTTGTTTTTTTGGCTTTGTTTTTGGTTTTTGGTGAGGCAGTTAGAGTCAAGTGACTTGCCCAGGGTCACACAGCTAGTGTCATGTGTCTGAGGTCAGATTTGATCTCAGGTCCTCCTGACTCCAAGGCCTGAGCTCTATCTGCTGTGCCACCTAGGTGCCCCTGATGACCTATTTTTGATTTTCAGTCTGTGAGAATCTTTTGCTTAATGTAACAGCCAGACTATTCCTTATAGCTACTCATCAGGTTGGATAGTATTTCAAGAGTTTCTCAGCATTCTTTAATTATGGCACTTTGTGTTTGTTCTGCCCACTATGCTTGTGGTTACCCTACTTCAACTTTCCATCAGTGGCTGCTTAGATGTGCTCTTTAGGTCTTCCTCTCTCCCTCTCTCTATTCCTTCCTTCCTTTTTGCCTCCCTCCCATTTTTCCTCTTCCCTTTCTCACCTGGGCTGGAAGCATAGCATCTACTTATGAGCCTGATTTCATTGCTGATTGTCGTGGAAACTTTGCTTTGTTTCTGAATTGGGTGGGTTCTCCACCTCTTAGAGAGTCTTGTGTCGCCCTACGCTCAGGGCCTCACCATAATGAGGCAGGACTTAATGGGGATGACTGGTTGGCCTTTTTAGCCCAGTTGCATCTCAGAACTTCAAGTGATCTACAGCCTTCCCCGGTAGTAGAGATTACAGGTGTGTGCTACCACACTGGCCAGTCTACTTTATATTTCAAGAAAATTTCTCTGTTGAACAAGTATTCTGCATAGTCTCTCAAATGGTATATTAAGCTTACTTATATATAAAAGGTTGAGGTTAAAAAGTAAAAGAATAGGAGAAAATGTAGGCATGCCCCATACCATTGACATCATTATTTTAAAATGCTGTAATAATATTCTATAGCAATTGTAGATTTTGCAAAGCACTTCCCCTGTCTAGCCCATGTTAGAGCAAGTATTTTTTTCCTCCATTTTAGGAAACTGAGGCTCAGAGAAGTTAATTGACTTGCCCATGGTTATTAAGGTGAAGATTTTTTTTAATATAGAAAATTAGCTGCCTCGTATTCCTTTGGACAGTCGTTAAGCGTTGAAAACACCATTTGCTGATATATAAGAATATTTCTGTAGTCTTATCTGCTGCTTGTTGGTCCAGTTTTCCACTAAAAGAAGTGTTACTTGATTTCCTTAGGACAGGAAAAAAGTCAGTGAGTCACAATGAACAAGAAAAGTAATTTCAAGTCATAGTGTTAAAACGTTTTATCTTGCAAGGCCCAATCTACTGTGACTTTTTTTTTTAATTTGCTTTGGTTCAAATTCTGACTGTCTTCTGAAACAGATAATTTTAAAAACTGGTCTATTATCAGTGAAAAAAATGTGAAAATACCTTGCCTATGCATTTTTTCTGTTTGAATGTATTGAATTGTAGATATAGATGTTAAAATTGTATCATTTAATATGTCTTGTGTTTGTTACTTTTTAAACATTAAAATGTTTGGTTAGAAATACTATCTTCCATGTAACTGTTGGTAATAAATTCCTGTATTTATGTTCCCTTAAAGAAATGGACTAAAGGACTTTACACTATCTTTACTGTAATTGAACCGGTGATGAGTATATAGATAAACAGTGCATATTTGTGAAGTGCTTAGCACAGTGCCTGGCACATAGTAGGTACTTAGAAATGCTTGTTCCCTTCCTTCCCTTCCCCTTTTTACTCTTCCTTTTCTAAACTCCCTCAAGAACCTGCCCTGTTCATTCTGCACCCTTCACCTCCCTTCCCCCAATCCCCCACCCCCAGCCTTCTTGCTTCATAGTTCCTTATTGACACTTTTTGATTCTTTCATGCTGCTTTATTCTTTTCGATTCTGTTCCAAACCACACAACTCTCAACTGATCCATCTGTCTGGAATGGTGAGCTCCCTTCTGATGAGAGGAGTATTGAGACAGCAAAATGTGCTTCTCTCAACTTTGGCCTGAGAAATGTCCATATATTATAAAGTACAAATATAATAATTCTTTAGCCTAGAAAATGGAAAGTCTGTGTCCTCACTCAGCTATGTAGTATTGTATTCTTTAAATGGAATCAGCTTTAGGAAAGTTTTTTGCAGGTTATCTCAAACATTTTTAGGGGTAACAGTTTGGAATCGTTCATATTTTTGCCGTTTATTAAGCATTCTTAATAAATCTCTGTAACAAAAGTTAAGGTTGGGAGCAGTTTTTGAAACTGTAGATATGGGTGCTGTAAATAGCCTGAAAAGGCCACGTTTCCTGACATATTTGAAGAAGAATAACATCCAAAGACTAACATTTTAACCAAATTTTTTTTCTTATAGTTGATTATGGAAGATTCCCACAAAAGTAACAGTTCAGAGACAGCACCACAACCAGGTACAACAGTACAGGGTGCTCATATCTCTCAAATTGCTCAACAGGTAAAGCATGGGTCAGTTTCTATAATTTTGAAATGATTAAGAATATACTGTATTTAGATTAATCCACTGGGCCAAATTTTAAAGTACTAGTGATTAAAAAGACCACCAACACGTAGGACTGTATGAAATGTTAAGATTTCATGAGAGTGGATTTGCACTTAATCACATCAGGAAAACTGTACTTTTATAAGGAAAAAAATTCTTTTTTAGTGTAATATATAGTCTTCACAGTCTAGAGACAAACTTCATTTTTAAGACATACAAATCAGTAATTTGGGTGTGGTTTTTTTTTCATATTTTTGCAGTCACTTAAGAAAAATGAGTTGAGTTGAAAAAAATTTTTATCTCTCTCCTTATTATAGCATTTTCATTTCCAAATATATCAGTTCTCTATTCATAGAAACGTAATTGCAAAAAAGAAAAAGAAAGGGGAGTGGGGTAGCAGTTCAGCAAAAAGTAACCAAAACGTCAACTCAGTAAAACAGTATATTCAATATTCTATACCTCTGCAAAGAAGGAAGGGAGGTTTGGCTGTTGATTTACCAAATTTAATTGAAGCAGATATTTCATAACATCTTTGTAAACTAATCAGCTCTGTAGTTCAGCTGGTTTATCATGGATGCTTGTTGATTTTTTTCCTTACATTATTCAAAGGATGATGACCATTATACCAAGTCAGTAAGTATTTACATTGTTTTTACCTAACAGACTGATTAGTGCATTCTGGATATTTTTCTTGAACAAATTATTTTAACATGGGCATATCTGTAATTTTTACCTTTTAAAGTCTCAGATGACTGTAGCATAAATTCCTTGCATGGCTATAATTTAAAGCATTTATTATACAACAACCCTGTGAAGTAGGAAGTATAAGTATTATTATTCCTGTTTTAGTGTATGTGAAGACTCAACTCCATCCCAGGTCTTCTGACTCCTAGGTATGCTGCTTCCTCAGGCTGCAATGATGCTCCTGTGATGAACAGAGCAGGGAGGATTCTGGGTGACTGAATGAAAGTGACGTTTGCTTTAGTTGCCATCCACTCATCTCTTTGTTTAAATGTGTTTCAGTTTCTTCAGTACCATTTTCATCTTCCTCTCTATTTACTAAACACTTATAACTCATGTAACTTTGCCTAATGGGCATCCACATGACCATTCAGTACTTCTTCTAATTTCCTATCTTTACATCTTCTCAGAAGCATTGGTTTTCCCTGACTTCATCTCTGTCTTCCCCAGGGTTTACATAGCCAGTATATGACAGAAACAGGATTTGAACCCAGGTCTTTCCAACTTTAGGGCTGGCTCTCTATTCACTGTTATATTGCCTCTCAGTTATTTAAAATTAAAACATTCCAACCTGGAAAAGGTTAGGAAAGCACATTTAACCCCAGTATGACAATTCCTACAGAAGGTTAGCCCCTGTAAATAAATTATCACAACAAGGAATCCAAAAAGACTGTCTTAGTCAGCAAATACTTGACTTGTTTGGCAAACAAAGAGATAGGGCAGCCACGGGCAAAACTGGTGTAGAATATAACCTTGTTTACACAGTCATACGGAGAAGAATTGTAAAGGTTATGGGCAGTATTGCCTAATAAAACAGTAAGAAGTCATGTAAAGAGGGTGAGGGAAAAGAAGAATCTTGGTGAGAGACCTAACTACATGAACACACACCAAAGGCATCTGATGGTGAAACTGAAATAAGGACAACCTAAAGGTTAGAAATAAAAAAGATCTATGATGTTTGTTATAACAAATTGTTTGTATTATTGGTGACAATGGGGTCACCACCTTAAGGTTCAGAGGTTGGAAAGGGCAGTGGTGAGTCAGGCATTTATTAAGTCCCTACTATGTGCCAGGCACTGTGGTAATCTATGGGGCAAAACCAAAACATCCTGCTCTCAAAGAAGCTCTCAGTCCAATGAGAGAGACAACATGCAAACTACTTTGTACAAACAGACTTTATAGAGGATAAATTGGAGGTAATCAACAGGGGGAAGGCAAACATCAAGAGAAAGCAAGAAAGGCTTCCTGTGGAAGGTGAAGTTTTAGCTGGGAGCTGAAGGAAGCCGAGCAAGGCAGAGATGAGGAGGGGCAGCATTCTAGGCATGGGGACAGTAAGTGAAAATGCCCAGAACTGACAGGAGGAGTGGCAGAGGAGTAGGTATCACTGAATACATAGAAGTGCTTTAAAAGGGGAGATGTGTGAGGTATAAGAAGATTGGAAAGGTAAATGGGGATGGGAGGAGGAGAGACGGGTTACAAAAGGGAAACAAAAGTAGAAAAAGCAACGGGGCTAAACCAAATATGCACAGAGGAGGTCCTTGACGTACTTGAGGTTGTTAAAGAGTTGATTCCCAAAGTGCACGTAGGAGAGAAAGGTACCAAAGACATGGAAAAAGTCTTGAAACTTATTCCTGCCCCGTTAAGAAAGGGGTGACAGAAGGAACATCAGTAACTACTGACTCACCCGTGTTTACTTTCCTACAATCTTTTGAAGATCTGCACACTGAGAGTGTCTTTGATGAGGGTGTGTTAGAGAGCAGCAAACAAGATCTCACCCGAAGTTTTCCACAGTTGACCCACAGCTTTACCAGCACGCAGTGAAATGAAAGATTTGGAGACTACAGTATGCCAGTAGAAGCTTACTGTCTGTTAACTAGGAAAGGGCATTAGATTCAGTAGAGTCGCAAAGCAACTTACTGTTATTTATTTGATCTATCAAAATGCTACCTTCAAGGCTCTCTTCCAACAAGCTGTCTCCCATGCATGTCAAAATTATATAAGATTTCTTTAAAAGTAAGGTAATAGAGATAACCCTCTTGTCATTAATAGCAAGTAAAACATAAAAGTATATAAAGTATAAAACAGAGACATTCTTGCCAAAGGTGTTTTGCATTCTAGGGATATCTGGTATGTAGTCAAGTTAAAAAGGAATTCCCAACAGATGGTGAAGTACTCTAGTTTTTCTTATTGTGGACAATAAGTGTGACAATATCAAGTCTCATAACATTCCAGAGCCTCCCATAGTCCCTCAGAAGAGTTTGGCCAATTATATGTGCCTGTTTTCCAAATGATGATGTGTAATTGAATTAGATGATCTATAAAACTCATCCACTGATTAACTGTATCTGTCTAGAAGACCATCTGTTAAAGGGTACAAGAAAAGTTTGGAGTAAATAGTCCAAAGGAAAAAAATAATTTTCTTTACCACCAGAAGAAGCAATTGTTAAAAGCAGAATTATCACTTTCTTATTGTATAACTGGTATGTATAAAGTGTTTTAGAGTTTACAAAGCATTTTCTTCACAACAAACCTATCAGGTAGCTATACTATTAATCTCCATTTTACAGATGAGGAAACTGAGACTCAGAGAGAATAATCGACTTGCTCATTCAGGATCACACCATTAGTGTCAGAATGAAATATGAGCACAGGTCTCTGATTCTAAACCAGTCCTTTTTCCACTCTATCATACATCCTTTTTGAATCCAGGCATTTAAGATGATTTCTATTATTTTCCTGATTGATAATCTTTAAAAGCTTGTTATTAAACCCAGCTTTAAATGGTTCATCCTTAAGCTTGGATAATATTATTGTTGACATTATGAATGATTGTCAGATTCCCAAGTATGGCAAAATCTTTCCTTTCCAAGTAATTCTGAATTAGACAATCAGATAAGGCATACTTTCTGAGATATCAATGTAAATGTGAGATAACTCCAAGACTTAAAGCCTGATAGAGGTGCTGTGAGCTAAAGGGAAATGACAGGAAGGAATTCTCAGAATGGATTTGTTTGATTAGACCTTAATTAGCTGGCAATGGATTTTACACTAAAATTCCATTGTACTACAGTAACACTTGCTAACCTGATAACCCTGTCTGCTGAGCTGAAGTGGATGGGGTGACAGGTTGGAGGGAGAGATGTGGACTTGTGGCCTCTAGGTCCTCAAGTATAGCCCTTTGACTCAAAGGACCTGGAAGGCCACATGTGGCTTAGAGGCCACAGGTTCCCCACCCGTGGGAGAGAAGAACACTGTGCTTCTGGAAAAGCTAAAGAGGGTAGGGGAAAGTCCAGGATTCATGGGTACATTCTCTATTCTTTGTAAATTTATGAGCACTGCCAAGCCTTGCTTATGCATGCTGTCTCCAGTCTTCCCAGGCCCTACTTTCATCTGCTCATGCCTGCCATGAAGAATGCTTCCCAAGGCCTCACAGGACACCAACACTGCCCGCGCAAGCTTGAAGGCTGATCTTAACCTCTAATAAACTGTCTTCGCCAGCAGATCTCTTCCTATCCACTCATACTCTAGCTGAACTCATTCCCCAATAGTTAACATATTCTTAACATATTCTCACCCTCTCCTGCTCTTCCTCTTATAGCGATACTGCCCCTGTGGAATAACAAACTCTTCTTTCCAACTCTATGTGCCTACTCAGTCATTCCTGTCCATCTCAGCCCACCTCTGTGTCCTACTACAAATCTTTCCACCCCTTCCACTGTGCCCTCTAGAAAGCTTGCTCCATAATTAACAAACTTCCTCTCAAACCTTTTTCTAATACCCATTGGCTTCCTTCTAATGACATTGCATCCCAGGTTATCCTTGCCACATTGGATGTTTTTTCTCTTATACCTCCTAACTCATTGGTTAGGGTGGGAAAGTTGGAGTATACCTTGTTCTCCCTTGCCACTTTGGGCCTCTCCTACTATTGTCATGCAGCAGCTTCTCATTTGAGATTTGTGCTATCCAGATTTGTCAGTCATTTCATATTCTGCTGGTTATTATCTGCTGACTCCCTTGGACATTCTTCCTCCTTTCTCAGTGAATTTAGTCCTTGCCTTGTTCTCCTTTTCCACCCAAAATGCTGCTGTCAGAATAGGAAGCTTAAACACATATGTTAATGATCCTTCAGATGCCCTAACTTCCCTGTTCCTCAGTCTCCTCAACTTCTGTGACCTGTTATTCCTCTACTACAGCTACTCCTCAGCTACACACAGAAATGGTCATATTTATGAAAATAAATTTAAAAACAGTGTATTCTGAACTTAAACACAAAATAAGAACATTTCCATATACAGAGCTGAAAAAAGAAGATTACACATGCAGCACAAAGTACAGTTTGTTTCTCTTTCCCAAGTATGCCACAAATTCAGGATTTTATATTCAGAGCTGACCTTGTCTGTGCATCTTACTGATCTTCCTTATGTTTTCTTCTATTATGTATTTCCTAAAATGCCTCAGTGGTCCTTTTTAAAATTTTGGTGACCTTAACTCCTCCTTCCCCACCTCCCTCAATCCTCCATTTCCCCAAATTGAAAAAAACAAAACCCAATATCAAATATCCAGAGTCAAGCAAAACAAATCCCCACATTGGCCATGTCTGAAAATTTATATTTAATTCTGCTCCTCGAGTTTATCCCCTGTCAGGAGGTAGAATACATATTTTATCACTGGTCCTCTGTAATCCTAGTTGGTTATTATATAGAATTCAGGGCTTCTTAAACTTTTTCCGCTTGTGACCCCTTCAGCACTTATTAAATATTATTTGTTTTTCTTTACTATGTTATTACATAAATTATTTTTCCTGTTCTGCCCACTTAACTTTGCATCAGCTCATATAAATCTCCCAGGGTTGTCTGAAACCATACATTTTATCACAGTGTAATAATACTCCATTACTCACATCCCATAATTTGTTCATATGTTCCCCAGGTGTTGGAAACCACCTTAGTTTCTTTTGCTTATACAGAAATGTGCTATAAATATTTTTGTACACATGGGTCTTTCCTCTCTGTGATATTCTTGGGGTAAAGGTTTAACAGTGATATCACTAAGCCAGAGGAAATGCACAGATTGACCTCTTTAGTATGATCCCCAGTTGCTTTCCAGAATAGCTGAACCAATTCACAGCCTTATCAGCAGGGCAAACTGTGCCACTTTTCTTATAACCCCTACACAGTTGTCATTTTTGCCAGTCTAATGGGTATGGAATGGAACTTTTGAGTAGTTTCAATTTGATTTTCTCTAATTACAATGATTTGGAGTACTTTTTCATGTGTCTTTTGGTAACTTGGATTTGTTTCTTTGATAATTGCCTGTTTATATCCTTTGTCTATTAGGGAATGACTCTGCATATATTTAAATCTTGCATGAGACCATTATCAGAGAAACTTATTATAAATATTCTTTACTATTTAACTGTTTAAATACTCCTTTTGCTGCATTTATCTTCTGTCAGTGTCTCTATACCTTGTCCATACCCTGTCCATAGTTGTGATAGATATTTCCTTCCTTGCTTTTCTGCTTTTTTGATTTATTTGAAATGTGTCTTAGTGTGTAGTGTGAGATGTTGGTCTCAAATTAACTTTTGCCAGAGTGGTTTTCAGTTTTCCCAGCGGTTTTTTTTTCCAAATAGGAGTGTTTACTCCAGTAGATGGGGGTCTTTTTGGTTTATTGAACACTATGGTACTTTGTTAAATTTACTTCTCTGTTTTATGTACCTAACCTTTTCCATTGATCAATTCTTCTACTCTTGAATCAATACTGAATAGTTTTGATGATTCTTGCATTTTAGTATGGTTTGAAATGTGGTACTGTTAGACCCCCTTTCATTCTGTTTTTAAAAAAATTATTTTCATTGAGATTCTTGATCTTTGAATGAATCATTCAGAAAAAAATTTATTAGGGACTTACAATATGCCAGGTATTATAATAAGCTCTGAGGTTACAAAGAAAGGCAAAAATAGCCTCTTTTTTTTTAAGAGGGTAAGATAAAAGGAAGTAGAAGCACAATTGTAGATGGCCTTCTTAAAGACTTTTTAGCCACAAGAGAAAGGCAAGATAAAGGACAATAGCGAGCAGGGATGGATGGATCAAATGAGGGTGGTTTTTTTTTTTAAGGATGGGAGAGACATAGCATGTGTTTAGCCATAGGGAAACAGCCAGCCAGTAGACCTAGAGCGAAAATATGGGGTAATAGAGAGGACAGTCCCCTGGAGAAGACAGGATGAAATGGGATCATGCGTGTATGTAGAGGGCTTTGCCTTGTCAAGAAGTGCTATTTCATAAGACAAAGTGAAGGAGGAGATAGTGGTGGATAATATTTAAGTGATATGAGATGAGGAGGGGAGAAAAGGGAGCTCTTGGCCTCAGTTTTTTCAGTGAAATATGAGGTAATGTTCTCAGATGAGGGAGTGTTGGGGTTTGGAATGTTATGAGAGATTTGATGAGAGATGAAATGATTTGGAAGAATTGCTGTGGTGACTGGGATGGTGAATCAATAAGAAGTTTAAAAAAAAAGTATTGTCTTGCTGAAGTGAACTCCAGGTTGAGACTATGTAGCATAAATTTGTAATGGAACTGGTCAGCAATCCTTTGATTTTATTAGTACAAGAATAGCAGATAATAGGAGTATTCTGAGGTTGGAGCTTGGCATGGCTTGGCATGATTAGCAATAGGATAAGGGGGCAAGGGATTTGAAAGCAAATGATAGTCTAGAGTTGAATTGATTCACCAAGGGGTCAGGTTAGGGAAAGAAGGAGATAAAATTCTCCTTCAGGGAGGAAGTACCCTAGGAAAGAATCATGGGTTGGAGGGATTGAGGTTCATAATTAGGATGAAGAGTAGGATTAGGGAGAGAGAACTATAGAATAATAAAAGATAATTAGATAAATGAATTTCACAGTTAATCGACATGGAAGTAGAATACTTGTAGGTAAGGGCAAGATCAAGGAAGGGTATGACCGTTTCTGAGTATAGCTAAGGTCATGGAAAATAAGTAAATTGAGGAATTGAGAAGTTTGGATATTTGAGAGTATCAGTATGTATGTTGAAGCCCCCTATTTTGAGGGCTAGAAATGGGGAGAAGAGACTGAGCCAGACACTGAACTCATTGAGGAAGGAGGAAAGTGTCCTAAAGGTTGGTAGATAATAGCTTCCAGAGTATCCATTAGGTGATCGATATGGATCGAATGAACCTTGTCTGGATGTGGCAGTAGGGAGCAAGGAGTATCATTCTGACTGTGCTATCATGACCACCAGGTAAGAGGAGGTGTGATTGGAAGTGCAACCAGAACTGGAAAGGATGGCCAGGGAAGCTATGTCATTGAAAGGGAGCCAGGTCTCTGTGAATGCAAGAAATTGGAGGTAATATGAAAGAAAGTTACTTTACTAAGGAGCAGGCATTTCAGAGAGTGAAGTGGAAGGGTTGAATAGAACTGGAGTGTTTGTTGGGAGGGGTTGTGTTGAAAGGAAGGAAGGAAACAAGCATTTAAGTACTTAATGCTTGCCAGGCTCGGTGCTAAGTACTGATGATAAAAATACAAGCAAAAAGAAAAACAGTCCCTGCACTCAAGGACACATTCTGCTGGGGGAAGACAACACACAAATCTTTGATTTTAGGAATTCATATTTTTGTGTTTATTTGGTTTAAAAAATAAACAGAACCAGTCTAGTTTTTTAGTTGCATGCCCAATTTATTGATCTGTTCTTTCTCTTTTTTTGTTAATGAAAATGTTGAGAAATATAGTTTCCCACAAGGACTACTCTGGCTATATCCCAAAAGTTTTTTTTTTTAAATGTTGTTTCATTGGTGTAATTTTAAAAAAAACAAATTTATTTCTTCTGTGATTTGTTCTTTGACCTATTCCTTCCTTAGGATTATTTTATTTGGTCTCCATTAAAATTTAAGTCTTTTCTTCATTTTTGCACTTATTAAAAAGTGTTAGTATGTTGTGGACAGCAAATGGTGTGATTAATACTTCTGCTTCTCTGTGTTTGTTTATATGAGTCCTTTGTCATAGTACATTGTCATCTTTTTGTAAAGGTGTGTGATGGAAACCTGAGAAATATGTATACCCCTTTTGATTCCCATTCACAAGTTGATAGGTTATCAGATCTAACTTTAATGAAATTTTGTCCAGCCTCTTACATTTTTTCTTTTTACCCTTTTCTTAGCTTTGTCATGGTCTGAAAGGGATGCATTGAAATCCCCAACAATTATTATTTTGCTGTTGATTTCTCCTTGTGTTTAATTTACCTTTACCTTTAAGTATTTAGATGCTATATCCTTAAATATATTTGTTGTTGTTCAGTCGTGTCCAGCTCTTTGGCAAAGATACTGGAGTACTTTGCCATTTCCTTCTCCAGTTCGTTTTACAGATGAGGAAACCAGAGCAAATAAGGTTAAGTGACTTGCCCAGGGTCACACAGCTAGTAAGTATCTGAGGCCAGATTTGAACTCAGGAAGATGTCTTCCAGACTCCAGGGCCAGCATGCTATCCACTGTGCTACCCATTTGCCCACCAATTATATGCTTAGTTTTAATATTGTCTGTATTCATTTGAATCATAATGTAGCCTTCCTGCATATCTTTTAAGTATTTTTACAGTTACCTTTTCTAAGAACATGAGTGCACCATTTTTAATTTACCAGAAGCATAATAGATTTACTTTAGCCTTTCATTTTAACTGAATTCCTTTCAAATATGTACCTTGTAAAGAACATATGTTGGATTCTGATTTCTAATTCATTCTTCTACCCTATTCTGTATTATGTATGAGTTCATTTGTTTACATTCATGGTTTTTCTTGTTAGGTGTTGTTTTACCCTCTTTTTATAATTTTTACCCTTTTTACTTTCCTTTTTCCCCAAATACTTTTTTTCTTTCAAAAAAGGGAAGAGTTTATCATTTAGTAGGGACTTCTTAGGGGAGCTGACTGTGGCTGGGAGGACTTTAGTCAAATTTTTCAGGTTGATATTAGTGGTTTGCATAATGTGTTATGATTTTGCCTGTTTGAGCATATCTGTCTAATAAGAATCCAAGAATCTTTTGAAGGCTAATTGTTTCATGTAGTGACTTGTATCTCTTCAAGGAATCATAAAACTCAAGGAATGAGACATCATAATTTTTAAAAATTGAATATTTTTTCCCTAAATATATATAAAGACAATTTTTAACATTTTTTCTTTTATTTTTTTCCTTTTTTTCTTAACTTTTTTTTTGAGGCAGTTGGGGTTCAGTGATTTGCCTGGGGGCACACAGGTAGTAGGTGTCTGAGGACATATTTGAATTCAGGCCCTCCTGGCTCCAGGGCTGGCACTCTGTCCACTCCACCACCTAGCTGCCTTAAAATTCATTTTTTAAACATTTTGAATTCCAGATTTTCTCCTTGCCCTTCCCCCTCCCTGAGACAGTAAGCAGATTTATATAGGTTATGTATGTATAATCATGCAAAACATATTTCCATATTAGTCATGTGAAGAAGACAGCAAAAGAAAAAAAAAAGAAAAAAAGTAAAACATAATATTCTTTGATCTGCATTCAGGCTCCATCAGGTCTTTTCACTAAAAGTGGATAGCATTTTTCATCATAAGTCCTTGTCTTGGAGCATTGTATTCTTGGGAAAAGTCATGCACAGTTGATCATCCAGTACTGCTGTTACTATGTACAGTGTTCTGGTTCTGCTCACTTTACTTTGCATCAGTTTGTGTAAGTCTTTCCAGGTTTTTCTAAAATCAGCCTGCTTGTCATTTCTTATAGCATGGTAGTATTGTATCACAATCACATACCACAACTTGTTCAGCCATTCCCCAGTTGATGGGCATGCCCTCAATTTCTATTTCTTTGCCACCAAAAAAGAGCTGCTATAAATATTTTTGTACAAATAGGTCCTTTTTCCATTTGTATTATCTCTTTGGTATACAGACCTAGTAGTGGTATTGCTGGATCAAAGGGTGTGCACAGTTTGATAGCCCTTTGGACCTAGTTCCAGATTGCTCTCCAGCCTGGTTGGATCAGTTCACAACTCTACTAACAATGCATTAATGTTCCAGTTTTCCCACATCCCCTCCAGGATTTATCATTTTCCTTTTTTGTCACATTAGCTAGGTGTGAGGTGGTGCCTCAGAGTTGTTTTAATTTGCATTTCTCTGATCACTAGTGGTTTTAGAGCATTTTTCCATATGAATATAGATAGCTTTAATTTCTTCATCTGAAAACTGCCTAGTCATATCCTTTGACCATTTCTCAATTGGGAAATGACTTATATTCTTACAAATGTGACTCAGTTCTCTAAATATTTGAGAAATGAGGCCTTTATCAGAGATAACTTGGTATAAAAATTGTTTCCCAGCTTTCTACTTTCCTTCTAATCTTGATTAGTCATAAACTCTTAAACTTGGCTAATTATCAACTTAAATCAAATTTTTTAAAAGTAGAAAAGGTAGATTTTAGACATTGCAAGCTAGTGATTTTGCCATCAATTTCTGGCAAAATTCTAAACGAAATTATCAAAGAGATAGTTATTGATTATTTAGGAATGGAAGTAGTGATTATGAGGCTCCTACATGAGTTTACTAAAGTAGATGAAGTCATTCCAAGACAGCTATGTATCCTTTTTTAAGAAAGTAACTTCATTTCCATTTCTAGCGGGGTAGATCAGATAAATAGCATAGATATATGATTTCCTGAAGGCAAAGAGTCCCTTATCATATCCTCCTGGACAAGATGGAGAGACTGGACAGTCAGCAGCCACAGTTTTAGTAGCTGGTTGAGTGGTATAGTGTTATTGGTTGATGCACGTCAATCCGATGGAATAATAATAGCATTCACATAGTGCCTATTATGTGCCAGCCACTGTGCTAGGCTCTTTATGTTTGATCTTTACAACAGTCTTGGAGTAGGCGCTATTATTATCTTGATTTTATAGATGAGGAAATTGAGGCAGACAGGCTAAGTGACTTGCCTAAGGTCACACAGCTAGTCTGAGGCCTGATTTTAACTTGTCATCTTGACACCAGGCCCAGCATTCTGTACATTATGGGGCTACTTAGTTGATGAGCATCTCTCATGGCATGCTGCAGAATATCCTTTTTGTTCTTTTCTGTAGTGACTTGGATAAAAACATAGGGGAACAGTTGTCAGATGTGGTTAACACAGCTGGAAGGAGCAGATAAAAGAATCAGGATCCTGGAAGATCTTGACAGATAGGAATAATGGGCCAAACTAACAGAGACATGAACTTAAATTTTAAAAATTAAGCATAGAAATGCAAATCGAAGGAAATTTGGTGGAGTTTATATAGAATCATAGACTTAGGATTACAATTTATGGAAGTTCTGGAAACTACTGAGACCAACTCTGACTTTTACAGATGAGTAAACTGAGGCACAAGGAGGTTGCATGATTTGCCCTGGGTCACACAGCTAGTGTCTAAATTGGGCTTTGAACCCAGGTATTCCTGATTCCAGGTACATATTCTCTACACTATGCTGCCTCTCATGTGAAAAAAATAAAGGTGTTTTAGCTGACCACAAGTTTAATATGAGTTAGTACTGGTCATATGGCTGCCCCCAGAAATATTGTAAACTAAGGCTGTGTTAATTTAAAAAAATGTCTAGGAAAAAAGAATGACCAGTCCTGTTGTGTTTTGAAATGTTCTGACCCCATCTAGTTGTGTTCAGGTACAGAAATCTTGATGAGCTGTGTCTGGAGGGAAGAAGATGACCAGAGTGGTGAAAGGAGTGTGGACCCTTGTGTCCTGTGAGAAATAGTTGAAGAGGGCAGCTAGGTGGCACGATGGATAGAGCGCTGGCCCTGGAGTCAGGAGGACCTGAGTTCAAATGAGGCCTCAGACCAAACACTTGACACTGGCTGTGTGACCATGGGCACGTCACTTAACCCCCATTGCCTCACCAAAATAAAAAAATAAGTATGTACAGATTACATATAAAAGAATAAATAAAATCAGTGTAGTTTCAGAGGGCAGAAGGAAATCTTACATGAATAGAAGTTAAAAGAAGGCAGCTATTTATTGACTCCATGTATAAGGAAGAACTTTTTTAACAATTAGGCATGTCAAAAAATGGAAGAGGTTACCCTGTAAAATAATAAATTTCTGGTAACTGGAAGTGTTCAAGCCATCAGTTTGATTTTGATAAAAGAGACTCATGCTTTGAGTAGGAGATTGGATTAGATGACATTTAAGATCCCTTCAATTCTAAATTTTCTGTGATACTATAAAATTAATATTAGATGTCTAGACTTTTCCTTCTACCACCATCCTCTGACTGCTAGTGGGCAAACATTAAGTTAGGCCACTTATCTGTCCATTACTGTCTCATTAAACTTAGAAAATCTCATTTTTGTGGGTTGTATAATTTCTGTTCTGAATGGAAACTGGTTTTCTTTCTTTTGAATTTTAGTGCATATGAAAACATCCATTACGAAGTGTGATGCATACCTCAAAGCTTAAAAGTTACCCTAAGTTGTCAGTATGGTAATTAACACCATTGCCCTGAATCATTTAACAATTTATTTCCTAGCCATTTCTCCTTAGAGTTAAAAAGGAAAAGAAATCAAATATGGCATCCTAATTAGTATGGGAAAACATGTTCTTCACGTGTGGTGAATGAGCACTTACTTTCTGGGTGGTTATGGATAGGTAGACAATAGGTTATATATTAGAAAAGGGGACAATCGGTGACAATCACTTTTAATTTAGAATCAGATTACTGATTTTTTAAAATTACTTGTAATACCTTGTTAAAAAATTCGGATGGGGGCAGCTAGGTGGCACGGTGGAAGGAGCGCTGGGCCAGGATTCAGGAGGACCTGAGTTCAAATGCGGCCTTAGACACGTAATACTTACTAGCTGTATGACCCTGGGCAAGTCACTTAACCCCTTTGCCTAGCCAAAAAAACAGCAACAACAAAAACTCCAAAAGATTCAGATGACTAAAATTATAATTATTCAAATTCATTAGCAGAAGAGAGAAACTTTCTTTGACAAGAAGTTTTACTAAAGGGGAAATAGTATTTATGATGTGATGATATAACCTAACTAATACAAGCAATTTGCTACCAATGTTTTGTGATGTCCTGGGCCTCGAGTGTTTGTTTGTTTGTTTGATCGATCGGTGTTTCTTAAGCTACTATGTATGTTTGTGCTAAGCCATGGGGACTACAAAAAAAGTTTGCCACAGTCCTTGCCCTAGAGCAGGTTCTTACACTTGTATGAACCGTTGGGTTTGTTTTTGTTTTGTTTTTAAATGATTCCAAAGAGGCTACATCTTTGGCCCTCTGATTTTTTTTCCCCCTTTGGGAATCTTACCAACTCCCAGATCTGCTAATGGATGATGTTCAAATCTGTTTCTACAATTTCCATGACTCCTGTATCCCAGTGCTCAACCTTCAGCTGCCTGTAAACATTTCCACATGAATGTTCACACTCACACTTGTCCAAGACTGAACTTATCCTCTTTTCCCAAGAACCTGACCTATGGTATCACTATTCTTCCAGTCATCTAGGCTCAAACCCTTGAAACAACTTTGGATTCAGAAGGAAAAGGGATAGTAAATTGCTAATTAAGTTCTGTGTATTTGTATTTCCATCTCTTGTCCCTTTCTTTGCATTCCCATGGCCACTGCTTTACGTCCTCATACTCTGATTACTAAAATAGCCTCCTGTTGGTCCTGCCTCTATTCCTTTCCTTCCTATTTTATCTTATGTATAGCTGCCTGAGTAATTTGATTAGATTTGGTGTCTATCCATTAATCATAGAATAGAGCTCAGACTCCTAGTGTGGCACTCAAGGCCCTCCACAGTCTTTAATATAGTTTTGGTTTTGTTTTTTTTTTTTTTAAGGCAATTGGGGTTAAGTGACTTGCCCAGGGTCACACAGCTAGTAAGTGTCAAGTGTCTGGTCTGAGGCCGGATTTGAACTCAGGTCCTCCTGACTTCAGGGCCGGTGCTCTATCCACTGCGCCACCTAGCTGCCCCTATAGTCTTAACTACAATCTAACTTTCCCGATTTCTCTGTTTTGCTTCATGAACTCTTTGTTCCGGCCGAACTGTACCATTCACTGTCCCTAAATTCACCTGTCCTCTACCACATCTGTGCCTTTGTTCTGTAACTATGGCAGTGAAAACATCATTATTCTAATTAGTTTAACAAACGATTTGCTAGCTTTTTCTCCTGGCTATGAAAAAAGAAAGAAAACCAAATATAGTGTCCTGGTTAGTGTATTCCATACTTGGGGATGTAATTCTTCACCCTTTAGAAGTCATTGCTGTGAAACTTTGCCTGGTGTCCTACTCTTCCCCTTCATTTCTTTTCCCTAATTTGTGCTTCTGTTCATAGTAATAATACCTTGTACATTTCTAATTTGGATTATAATCATTTACGTCCTTGTCCCTCGCTCCCTACTAGATTATAAGTTCCGTAAGTGCAGAAACTATATCCTAGTCATCTTCATATCACCAACACCATGCAGATGATGAGACTAAAGTTGGCATAGTGGAAATAACACTGGACTTGGAGCCAGGATACTGGGGTTCCAAACTTGCCCCTGACACCAGTTATATGACCTTTAGCAAGTCACTTCAATTCTCTGGACCTTCCTAATACACAGCTAAGCCAGTTCAATATTGTGATTAAATTATGCTCAAATTGCTAAAGAAAGTAACATTCATTTTACCTTTTAAAATTGGATTTGCTGTTTTCCAACCAAATAATTTCCAGCAAAAAGTAATATGTAATAAGGCCTAAATATACACATTCCCCGTTATCAAGATTTTGCCTTTCTTCTGTGCATAGGTGAAGTAAATACTTTCTTAATCGAATTTATTTTTATTTGTAGATGTCACTAAGAGGAGCTGCACCAATGACAGTTGTACATCTTTCTGGAGAACAAGTACAAAATCAGGGCGTCATCCAGACTGCTCAGTCATCTTCAGTTATCCATCCACCGCAAGTACAGACAGTGCAGGTAACTGAAAACTTGATCTGTGTGGTACAGAGTATGATTTTTTGTGTCCTGAGTCTTATCTGACATGGTTATTGTCTCATTACTGTGTTATAAGTGGTATGATATAATCTCTCACTATCATGAATCCACATTAGATTTATTGTGTGCAAGGACAGGTAGGCTCAAATTTTAAGGGAAAAGATAGGTCTTAAGGGAAGGACACTTGCATATCCAGTGGTGGAAGGATTATCCTGGTAGGCAGAGGGAAGCTCTAAAGTAAAATGGGAAGAAGTGGGAATCATGGGTATGTTAGAAGATACATAGCACTTATTTCTTTCTCCCTTGCCCTGAAAACCAAACTCATCCTTGGTGAGGTAAAAGAGGAAGTCATATCTATCAATTGTCTATCATCATAGGGGAAAGTGGGAGAGAGGCTCAATGAAGGGTTCTCTCTTGTCTAGCTACAAATCAAAATTTGATGGCTAAGCAGACAGGAAAGAACCTGGCAGGTAGATAGCTTAACCCTTTTAGGAGTCCTTTCCTTTAGTGTCTCGGCTATGCTAGGCTCTGTGCTACAAAAAATAGAATTAATCCTACTGCAAGGAAATAACCAGTGTGCAGGTGAGTTTATATTAAGGGCATACAGAGTCAGTACAAAGTAATTTGGGAATGAGAGGGAAAAGCACAAACTACTGCGACAATCAGGAAAGGCCTTCTGTAGGAGGGAGTCAAAGGTAAGGATGAAGAGAACAGTTTAAGAATAGGGGCAGACCAGGCTGTGGAGAATGTCATATACAGGCAACAGCAGATAGGAGTGTTTGACTGGACTTTAGAGAGAATAATGTTCAGTCAATTTGGAAAGAGATTGGATTCAGATTATGAGAAGTTTTGAATGCCATACAGAGATGTTTGTATTTTATCCTAGGGGCAACTGGGAACCATTGCAACTTCTTATTTAAGAAGAAGTGACATGATTAGACCTTTGGTTTAGGAGTATCACTTTGGCATTTATGAGAGGGTGGATTGAGAAGCAAGAAACTGGAGGTAGGGAGACCAGTTAAGTCATTGCAGAGTGAAGGCTTGAGGTAATGAAGTCCTTAATCAGTGTGGTGATTGTGAGTAGAAGGCAGAAGAGAGAGCTTTGAGAAATGGAGAGTCAGTAGGACTTAGAAATTGATTATGGGGTGAGGGAGAGTAAAGAGTTGAGGATTATGCTGAGGTTACAAACTTGGGGTGACAAGAAGTAGTGTAGTAGTGTCCTTGACAGAAGTAGGCAAGTTAAGTAGAGGGGTGGATTTTGTGGGGAGGATAAATTCTTTATGGGACATGTTGCATTTGAGGTGAATGGCATGAATAAATACGTGAATGAATGAAAGAAAAAACATTTATGAAGCACTTAATTATGTGCCAAGCACTGTGCTAATCAAGACGACTCAAGGAATTCACTCTTTAATTCAAGCAGCCAACACAAGTAAGAGTTCACTTTCAAAGAGAGTTGGAAAGGCTCAGAAGAAGTGACATTGGAGTGGGTGGCAAGACTTTCATCCTTAGGGTCTGTTACTAGTGCCTGTAAATCTGGATGGCACGGTGGCAAGTCCTGTTGAGCATCTGTTTAGCGAGTATAGGACAGACTGTTCATTCAAGCAATGTGAGCAACTATATCCACTCAGCAGGGTGAGGGGCTGGAAGGGGCACTGCCCATTGCTATTGGGAATGAGGGAGGAGTAGGCCTAAAGGTTTGAGTAGAGCCAGATTTTGGGCTACTTCTTGCAGGGGTAGGAACTAGGGGGAAGGTAATGATCCAGCCAAGAGGTAGGAAGGGGGTAATTGGCAAGAAGACAAGGCAAGAAGCATTTATTGTGTTTACTAAATGCCAGTGTCACTGTGCTGAGTGCTAGGGATACAAATATAAGCAAAAATATAGTCCCTGCCCTTGAGGAACTTAAATTCTAATGTGAGAAGACAACACAGAAAAAGGGAGATGAATAGGTGAAGGTACTTTGGGGACATAGTGTTGAACTCCATGAAGTCAGAAGCAGAGCAGAGAGAGGAATGGAAGTTGGCAGGCCTAGTTCCTCCCCAAAATGGAAATTCTGAGAGGAGTCCACCACTGGGAGAAGGGGCCCAGCATGGCAGAAGCATGTTCCAAGCAGCCTAGGCATAGTGGCAAAGTCTGAAAAGTCAGAAGGAGAGAGAGCCAGGAGGGAAAAGGTTACTGGAGAAGGCTGCTCAGCCCTACTCTACCAAGCCCCCAAATGGGCCTGGTTTGCCTGGGATGGAGGATAAAGAAGGGGCCTCAGAAAAATGGAGAGCTGGATATGGGAATTGGGGAGGCATTTGACTAGAGGAGTTAGTTGAATCTAGGGGAACTAACGAAATTACCAAGAAAGTATATCCAGAGGGAGTGGGACATTAATGATGATCCAGCAAAGTAGAGTGCAAGGATAAGAATCAAGAATAGTACCATTACCCTGGGAGATCCTGAGTCTTTTTTGTAAACTTTGTGTTTTGTTTTGTTAAGAAATGGTTTCCCAAGAGCAGCTAGGTGGCACAGTGGATAGAGTACCAGCCCTGAAGTTAAGAGGACCTGAGTTCAAATCCAGCCTCAGACCAAACACTTGACACTTACTAGCTGTGTGACCTTGGGCAAGTCACTTAGCCCCACTTGCCTAAAAATTAAAAAAAAAAAAAAGAAATGGTTTCCTGAAGAAGAGGGAGCAGTAAAGAATTCTTGGAATATAGTGGGACAAGGACCTAAACTTTCATTCTGCTCCCTAGTATAATTATTAAAAGGGAATGACTGTCACAAGCAGTGCCCTTTATTTTTTTTCCTTAGCAATTTGTTACCAGTGTTCTGTGATTTCCCAAAAACTATCAAGCCTTCTCTCTTCTTTTTTCATCTCTGGTCCCAGCTCATTGTCCTTCTATAAGTCTGTCCCAGATATACATACTATTTGACATGTAAAGTGTCCAAATGCATCTTATGTTGAAATCTGCAATAAATGATATTCATCCATTTGGCCTTTCCTGTGTGACTAGACATTGCAGACTTTTTGAGGGATTAAAAACTTCCAAGAACCTCTGAAGTAATCTGGATCTTTATACAATTAGCAGAATATCATCCACAAACAGGAGCATCCAGAGGACCTCACCATCCACCAGGAGTCCTTCTAACCTAGACCCTGGGGTGGGGTGAATCTCCTTCACAGTGACAAAAACCTTTAATGAACATAGGTCTCCTTGCTTTAATGCCTTGCCTGGTATTTATCAGAGGGTCATTGAATAGGGTGTATTTCTGTTTTTATATGTTCCTGAATCCTGAATGATCTTAATTTGTGGATGAAAGCTTGCTGTTTTAAAAAAAGAAACTTGTCAAGGCAATATTTTGTTCTGCCATATAAAATGCTTTTTGTTTGGAAGGCAGGGATGAACACTAAACCCAGTGAGATCTTATATTCTCTACATCATTCATTTAATTGTAATCTGGTAAAGATGTGTCCCTTGTTGAACATAGCGTGTGAAAACTTAACTTGGTCCCTACCAATACCTTCATTAATGATTCACTCAACTTGACATAACTCTCATAAAGATTTATACATCAACTTAGAGGTCAGTAGTTGCAGGTGGTCACCTTCTTTTTTCCAATATTAACATTTGAGAATGTCGCCATACGTTTTTTATCTTCTTCTAAGTGTATGGCTCTAGTACAGATCTTCCCCGTTTATATCATACTTGACCTAATCTGCTTGTTTTTGCCATCATTTCTGCCTCCATTATAAACACCTCAAGTGGGACAGGTAGATGGCGCAGTGGCTAGAGCACTGGCCCTCTACCTGGCCCCAGAGTCAGGAAGACCTGAGATCAAACTAACTCTGTGACCCTGGGCAAGTCACTTAACCCCATTGCCTAGCAAAAAACAACAAATACCTACCTCAAGGGCTATGATGTTAGGTTCCAGGGGCAGTTAGGTGGGACGGTGGCTAGAGCACCAGCCCTGAAGTCAGGAGGACCTGAGTTCAAATCCGGTCTCAGGCACAAGCTATGTGATCTTGGACAAGTCACTTAACCCCAATTGCTTCCCCAAAATAAATAGTCCCACTATTCTTGAATGGATTTATTAAAATGTCTTTGCAAATCTCTTACATTCATTTCCTTTTTAAACTTAACTTTTTAAAAATTTTTAAACAAGCATTTCTTTACATATAGCAAACAGAACACAAAGAGAAAATTCGTTATGAAACTGCAAATCTCTATTTCATATCACTTAATGTGTTTTTTAAAGTATATAACAAATTTTACATGTTACTTTCTTTTTAAAAATTTTTATTAAAACTTAAATATAAACTAGGAGAGAACCTGTCATGTGCACAGCAGAACGAAGAGAGGGTTCAAAATAATATAGCAGTAAATTTCCATTTCAAGAAAGCCTATGTATTAAATACTACACATTGTGTTGATAGCTGTCCATCTTTTCTTTTCTTCCTTGTTTTCTTTTGTTCTCTGCTGTATGCTTTTTACTTTGTACTTCTTTTCCTCCTTACGTATTACCTTCAAAATGGCCTGCTTGTTTGCTTCTTTTAGTTCTCTTCTGTGCAGTTTTTAAAAAATCACAGTAGCCTTTGTTTTTGGCTTCACTATTGCTAACTTCCTTCCTGATAACTTTGACACTGTTGTCCACCCTCTCCTCTGATATACCTTCTTCTCTCTAGGTTTTCAGGATACTACTCTTTCCTGGTTCTTCTCATACCTATATGGCCATTCCTGCTCATTCTCCTTTGCTAGATATTTTATCCAAATCAAGCCCGTTAAGCATGGATATACTACAGTACTTTTTCCTGGATCCTCTTCTTTCTCTCTGTACAGTTTCACTTAGTGATCTTATCAGTGCCTATGGATTCAGTTTTCATTTCTATGCTAATCATTCTCAAATCTGCTCATCTACTTACCATATACTTACTTAGCCCTAACCTCTCTGCTCACTTCCAAACTCGCATCTCCAGCTGCCTTACAAACTTTGTAAACCAGATGTCCAGCAGAGGTCTTAAACTCAACATAGCTGAAACTGAACTCATTTTATTTCCCCCATCCAGGGTACTGCTAGCCTCCCAGTCCCTCAGGCTTACAGCCTTGATATCATCTTGACTACTCACTGTCTCTCCATCTGTATATCCAATCTGTTGCTAGGGTCTGTTGAGTTCACTTTTGTAATAACAACTCTGAAATACGCCCTCCTCTCCCTGTTACCTCCAGGATCAAATATGAAATGTTTAGTATATGAGGCCTTCATATTCTGTCCTCTCAGTCTTCTTACACCTTACCAGGGGCAGGGAACCTATGGCCTAGAGGCCACATGTTGCTTTCTAGGTCCTTGAGTGCAGCCTTTTGACTGAGTCCACGTTTTACAAGAACAAATCTCTTTAAGTCCTTTTATTAAGGAATTTGTTCTGTGAACTTAGGATTCAGGCAGAGGGCCACACTTGAGGACCTGGAGGCCATAGGTTCCCCACCCCTGCTCATACCATTGCTTCTCCATGTGCTCTTCAATCCACTGACAACTGCCCTCCTTACTGTTCTCCAAACAAAACATTCCATCTGTTGTTTCTTGGTATTTTTCTCTACAGTCCCTCCTACCTGTAGTACTCTCCCTCCTCATCTCTGCTTTTTGCCTTCCAGTCCCAGGTAAAATCCCTTCTTCTACAGAAATCCTTTCCTTCCTTTCTAGTACCTTACACCTCTTGATTATTTCTTTTTTATCCTGTATATAGCTTGTTTGTACACATTTGTTTGCATGTCGTTTTCCTTATTAGATTGTGAAGTCCAAAAGGGCAGGGACCATCTTTTGCCTTTTATTTTCATGATTGCCATCGTGCCTAGCATCTAATAGGTGCTTAATAAATGCTTATAGATTGACTACCTCCACTTCCTTTTATAACTGAAATTGCTCTATTTCACATAGCTGGTTAGAAGAGTTTAGCAATTTAATCAATTGGGTTATGTATAAATAATGGGAAAATAGGTATGGAATACTTAGTATGTTTTAGAACATGATTTAGTGCATAGAGCTGTTATGATTGTGCCTTGTTGGTTTGGTCTTAGAGAGAAATATTTACTAACTGCTGTCACAGGGAGGCAGTCTGTTCTAGTAAATAACACAAGAGGGAAAAACTATTTTTGGATACTTTCTATTAGAGAATATTTATTATATTTGTAGGCGAGTTTAGAATAACATGTTACCCATCTCTGATTAGGAGTTAATAGTTAATTACCTTAATATTGCTTAAAACAATAACACGTATTAGAGTACAATCTCATTTGACATTAGAAAAGTGCTTTTTCTGCCTTACAGTTATTTGCAACTACATAACATTTTTATTGCATTTAGTTGCAGATATTTGATATAGTCATTGATAGGTGCTTTAATGATAAAATATTTTGAGAGATATATATATATAAATTTCAGAAGAATAAAGTTACAGTAACATATATCCTTAGAGAAGTTTTGGAAAACCAGTAAGTTTCTTCATGTTAGTTGGTGTAATTCCTGACAGTGTGTAACTATGGAGGTCTAGTTTTGAAGACATCTTCTTGCTTATTTCTGGTTCTGCTGCTTTTTTGAAATAATACACACACACACACACACACACACACACACACACACACACACGTTTCTATACATAGAAATGGATATTTCCTTTATTTGCTCTCCTGAGTTAAACTGTCCTCAGATTGCTGATTTTTAGAAAATAATATTCAAAGTCAGATTCAGCAACGTGAATGCATTTGGGATGGGGTCTATTTGTTCTGAATGTAATAGCATGAAAATTAGGTCTTATTAGAACTCTTCTTGAATACTTTACTTGTATTGTTTATCATGAAATAAAGTGTACTTTTTAGGTATCATCCTGGTCAGATAGTGAAGATTCTCAGGATTCATCTGATAGCATAGGCTCTTCACAGAAAGCTCGGGGGATTTTAGCACGGCGTCCATCTTACAAGTGAGTATTGCTTCATACATTTTTTTCATTTATGAAATTCCAAAGCCTTGTATAGTGCTGTAAATTTGATATAGGAGCTTATGCCATGAAAATTAGTGGAAACCAAATTATGTAATATTATAATCACCATCATTGAAGCATTTTCTTTAAAATTCACAAAATAGCACTGAAGGAAGGCCAGAAAGAATTACAAATGAGCAATAGCTGAAAGTTAGAAATTCAGTTACAAACAAAGCTGAATTTGTTTCATAATTAAAAAGAAAAGCAAGCTGTACATAGTGATTTGCAGTTTCTTGTACAGTCCTTTTTTTTGTTTGTGGAAAAGCCTATTTTATATTTGTAATTTCAAAAATTTTTTTAAAAAGATAATCACCAAGCTTGACTCCACAAGAAACTATGAAGGAAAAAAAGAAGGAAGCAAGCATTTATGAGGCATCTGTTGTGTGTGCTGGACACTTTGCTGAGTGCCATTCTAATATTATCTCATTTGATTCTCACAACAACACTGGGGGGTAGGTGCTGTTGTTATCTTCATTTTACAGTTGAAGAAACTGAGGCAGACGTAACACAGGAGACTCTGAATCTAGATTTGAACCAAGGTCTACTTTTAGGCCAAGTGCTCTATCTAGGTTGTTCCCTCCTTTGCAGAAGTGGGGGATTATACCCCACAGATGATGTTTGACTTTTTTTTCCTCTTTTATTCTTTGTTTTAATGGATGCCTCATTGGAAGTAGGTGGGAGTGGTAACGGGAGGGGAGCAGGGAACAGCGGATATACTGGGAAATCTATATGACATAAAAACAAAACATCAGCAAAAAATATTTAAAATACAAAAACCAAAAATGTCACAAGGACAGATAGATAGATGTATAAAGAATTATACCATTTGAATATTTGCATTTCAGACATTAATTGAAATGCTCTCATGTACTGGGAAGTGAGGAGTATATCAGAATGACAAATAGAAGGACCACTTCATTTCTGGTGAGGGAAAACTTCAATGAAGAGAGTTTCCAAGAACTTCTGAGAAGCTGTGAAATGTCAATAAAATGAACTTATTTTGCATTAGAAATTAACATGGCATTATTCAGGTCGTTAAGCAGTACTTTATGTTAATAAATTTGAGTGTTGTTTTTGGGGTTTATAAGTGCTTTAAAACACTTTCAGGTGGGCAGTGGATTAGTAATTGTGTTAATGTTTCTACTTGTTTTGTGGTTAATCTTAAGTTTTATTAAAGTTTATGTATTTATTTTTAGTTTTCAACATTCACTTTTATAAGATTTTGAGTTCCAAAATTTCTTCTCATCTCTCCCCTTCTCCCACCCCAAGACGACGTACAATTTGATATAGGCTCTACACATACATTCATACTGAACCTATACTCACATTAGTCATGTTGTAAAGAAGAATTAGAACCAATGGGAGAAACCACCAGAAAGAGAGAGAGAGAGAGAGAGAGAGAGAGAGAGAGAGAACGAGCAAATAATATGCTTCGATCTGCATTGAAACTCCATAGTTCTTTTTCTAGATGAGGACAGCATTTTCTATCATGAGTCCTTTGGAGTTGTCTTGGATCCTTGCACTACTAAGAGGAGATACAAATATTTTTTAAAATTTATTTTGATTTCTCAACAATCACTTCCATAGCTTTTGAGTTTTAAAATTTTTCTCCTCATCCCTCCCCACGACGGCGCACAATTTGATATAGGCTAGTAGTTCCAAATTGCTCTCCAGAATGATTGGATCAGTTCACAACTCCACCAGCAATGCATTAGTGTACCAATTTTCCCACATCTTTGCCAACATTTATCATTTTCCTCTTTTATCATGTTGGCCAATCTGATAGGTGTGATGTGGTACTGAGGTTTTTTTATTTGCATTTCTCTAATCAATAGTGATTTAGAGCATTTTTTCATATGACTATGGATGGTTTTAATTTCTTCATCTGAGAACTGTCTGTTCATACCCTTTGACCATTTATCAATTGGGGAATGACTTGTATTCTTATAAATTTGACTTAATTCTCTATATGTTTTAGAAATGAGACCCTTATCAGAGACACTGGTGTAAAAATTCTTTCCCAGTTTTCTACTTTCTTCTTAATCTTGGTTGCATTGGCTTTGTTTGTGCAAAAACTTTTCAATTTAATGTAGTCAGAATTATCCGTTTTGCATTTCATAATGTTCTCTGTCTCCTGTTTGGTCATGAATTCTTCTGTTGTCCATAAATCTGACAGTAAACTATTCCTTGCTCTCCCAGTTTGCGTATAGTAAGAAGAGATACATCTTATCAAAGTTAGTCATCACACATTGTGGCTGTTACTGTGTACAGTGTTCTCCTGGTTCTGCTCACCTCACTCAGCATCATTTCATTCAAGGCTTTCCAGGTTTTTCTGAAGTCCACCTGTTCATCATTTTTTAAAAAAATTTTAGTTTTCAACAGTCACTTCTATAAGCTTTTGAGCTTTAAATTTTCTCCCTTCCCTCCCTACTTTACTCCCCAAGGTAACATACAGTCTGATATAGGCTGTCCATATACAGTCCTGTTAAACATATTTTCATATTAGTCATGTTGTAAAGAAGAATTAGAACCAATGGGAGAAACTACAAGAAAGAAGAAACAAAACAAAACAGAAGGGAAAAAAATGAACAAATAGTATGCTTCAATCTGCATTCAAACTCTGTAGTTCTTTCTCTGGATGTGGATAGCATTTTCTAGCATGAGACTTTTGGAGATGTCTTAGATTCTTGCATTGCTAAGAGCTAAGTCTATCAAAGTTAGTCATCACACAAGGTGGCTGTTATGCTTACGACATTCTCCTGGTTCTGCTCACTTCACTCAGCATCAGTCCATACAAGTCTTTTCAGGTTTTTCTGAAGTCAGCCTGCTTATCATTTCTTGTAGTACAGTGGTATTCCATTACATTCATATACCACAGTTTGTTCAGACATTCCCCATTTGATGGGTATCCCCTCAATTTCCAATTCTTTGCCACCACAAAAAGAACTGCTATAAATATTTTTGTACATGTGGGTCTTTTCCCGTTTTTATGATCTCTTTGGGATACAGCCCTAGAAGTGGTATTGCTGGGTCAAAGGGTATGCAGAGTTTTATAGCCCTTTGGTTATAGTTCCAAATTGCTCTCCAGAATGGTTGGATCAGTTCACAACTCCACCAGCAGTGCATTAGTGTTCCAGTTTTCCCACATCTTCTCCAGCATTTATCATTTTCCCATTTTGTTGTGTTAGCCAATCTGATAGGTGTGATGTGGTACCTCAGAGTTGTTTTGATGTGCATTTCTCTAATCAATAGTGATTTAGAGCATTTTTTCATATGACTATAGATAGCTTTAATTTCTTCACCTGAAAACTGCCTAGTGATATACTTTGACCATTTATTAATTGGGAAATGACTTGTAGTCTTGTAATTTGACTCAGTTCTTTATATATTTTAGAAATAAGGCCTTTATCAGAGACACTGGTTGTAAAAATTCTTTCCCAATTTTCTGCTTCCCTCCTAATCTTGGTTGCATTGGCCTTGTTTGTGCAAAAACTTTTCAATTTAATGTAACCAAAATTACCCATTTGGCATTTTATAATGTTCTTTATCTCTTGTTTGGTCATAAATTCTTCTATTCTCCATAAATCTGACAGGTAAATTATTACTTGCTCTCCCAGTTTACTGATAGTATCAGCATTTATATCTAAATCATGTACCCATTTTGACTTTATTTTGGTATGTGGTGTAAGATTTTGGTCTGTGCTTAGTTTCTGCCATACTCTTTTCCAGTTTTCCTAGCAGTTTTTGTCAAATAGTGAGTTCTTATCCCAGAAACTGGGCTCTTTGGGTTTATCAAAGGGTATATTACTGTAGTCCTTGACTACTGTGTCTTGTGTACCTAACCTATTCCACTGATCCACCACTCTGTTTCTTAGCCAGTACCAAGTAGTTTTGATGATTGCTGCTTTATAATACAATTTAAGATCTGGTATGACTAGGCCACCTTTCCTAACACTTCTTTTCATTAGTTCCCTTGATATTCTGGACCTTTTGTTCTTCCAGATGAATCTTCTTGTTATTTTTTCTAGCTCTATAATTTTTTGGTAGTTTGATTAGTATGGCATTGAATAAGTAAATTAGCTTAGATAGAATTGTCATTTATTAGCTCAACCACCCATGAGCAACTGATATTTTTCCAGTTATTTAGATCTGCCTTATTTGTGTGAAAAGTGTTTTGTAATTGTGTTCATATAGTTCCTGGGTTTGTTTTGGCAGGTAGACTCCCAAATATTTTATAATGTTTACAGTAACTTTAAATGGGATTTCTCTATCTCTTGCTGTTGGGCTTTGTTAGTATAGAAATGCTGATAATTTATGTGGGTTTATTTTATATCCCGCAACTTTGCTAAAGTTGTTTATTATTTCAAGTAGTTTTTTACTTGATTCTCTAGGATTCTCTAAGTATATCATATCATCTGCAAAGAGTGATAGCTTTGTTTCTTCTTTGCAAAAGCTCATTAAAACTAGCTAACTCCCTATTTGGGGAAACTTTGGGGAAAAGTTTTATTTTCATTTCTGCCATTTGTTGTTAATACCACATCCATTCCTGTATATATCCCTCTCTCCTGCTCATGACATTTTCCCCCATAATGTTTGGATTAGTTCACAGCTTCAACAACAGTGTATTAAAGTCCTTCATCACCTGCCTTCAAACTCGCTTTCTCCAATTTCCTGAACGTCATCTTCCTGTAAGAACACATCAACCCTAAAACTCACACTTTAGTATCTGCTGCCAGTGGGTCCCCTCTTTTCTTCCCTTTGATTACAGAGGGTAGACAGAAGTGAGCTACTCCCAGATCCTCCATTTCAGGAGGGTGCCCAGGACAACCATCTCATCATTTCTTGTTTGTCTGTACTTCTCTGGACTTTATCAGACTCCCCCATTCCTCCTTTTCAGCTTTTTATGTGTTGTTGTTTTACCCGTTAGACTGTGTGCCTCTTGAGGACAGGGATTGTCTTGTGCATTTCTTTATATACCCAGCATAGCACAAGGCCTGGCACTTAATAGGTGCTTGATAAATGTTTATTGACTAACTCTCGAGCCCCTTAATACACTTTGGGGCTGAGCTAACCTTATGGCTATTCCTTATACTTGATCTCCCATCCTTTGCCTTTATTCTGGCTATCCTGCATGCCTGGAATGTACTTTCCTCATTTCCACTCTTTAAAGTCTCTAGATTTCTTCGAACATGAAGCTTTTCTAGATCCCCCAAGCTTCTAGCTCTTCTTTCCCTCCCTTCCTAGTAACCATGTATCTGTTTTGTATGTGACTTCCTATGCATAGTATCTCTCCCAAAGAAAGGCTGCTTCATGTTTGTATTTGTATCCACAGGCCCTGGCACATAGTAAGCACTTCAGTAAGTGCTTGATTGACATTTCGTGGGATTAATACTTTGCACTTCTTTTGAGAACCATTTATTCATATCCTTTAACCATATATCCAATAGAAATGGCTCTTGGTCTTCTATGTTTCTGTCAGTTCCCTATATATTTTATATATTAGAACATTATCAGAGATATTTGATGCAAAAAAGTTTTTTTCTTAGCAGTTTCCTATCTATCCTACATGCATTAATTTGTTTGTGCAAAAGCTTTTCAAATTAACATAATTGAAATTATGAGTTTTAAGTTTTACAATCTTCTTTTTGCCTTGTTTGTTAAGAATTCTTCTCCATTCACAAGTATGAAAGGTACCTGATCTTGTATAATATTTTCTTGTGGCATGACTTTTTTATATTCAGGTCATGAATCTCTGCTCTGAGCTTATTGTGATAGGTAGTGTAATTTGTTGGTCGAAACATAATTTCTGCTAAACTGTTTTCCTGCTTTCCCAAAAGTTCTTATCAAATAGGGGGTTTCCTCAAGTAGCTTATGTTTGTTTCTATAGCACTTAGTACATACAATACTTGGTGTGTAGTAAATGCTTAATAAATTTTTTTTTGTTCATTCATGTTTTTGGCTTTATCCAATCCCTTGTTTTTCAATTCAAGGGAGCTTATTTCATGTCTCTGATATTCAGGTAGACATCAGTTAAAAATTTTTACTGATCTGAATAGTAAGATATTTGGCATGTAGCATAGTCTCATGAAAATGTTGTTTAGGTGTAATGTAGTAAATTTTCAAACTATACTAACAAAATTGTGGGGAGTTATCTAGTCTTAATGAGCTTTTGCAAAGCTGATGTGCTTATAAATAAACCAATGTAGAAATTTGACTTTCCATTTGTGTTGAGTTAATGGAATTCTATTTTTTCCACAGAAAAATCTTGAACGATCTTTCTTCAGAAGACGCCAGAGACAGGAAGGGAGACGGAGAAAACCCTGGAGTTTCAACAGTCACATCTATGTCTGTCCCAACTCCTATTTACCAGACTAGCACTGGACAATACAGTATGTATATGAAGTTGTTGTTCTTCCTTAGTTTTTAAAGAGAACCAATGACATCACAGGGTGATGTCTTGACTTGCAGGTGAATTGGATTTAAGTGAGGCAGAGTTGCAAAAAGTTGGCTACCTCACTGTCTTTTCCTGAGTCATTGAAATCCATTGGCAAGAAAAAGGTCAGGATGACTGGCAGTGTCTTGAGATACAAATGAAACAGACATCTAGACTAAACCTTTTTTATTTGGGAGGGACAGGTGTGTTTTATTTGGTATGTGGTCTTATCCTAGTTACTGGATAATTATACCTGTGGCCTTTGTTGTGACCAAAAGCCATCATCTGGATTAGAATGTGGTAAAAGGAGAAAAATGAACCTATAAAAATAGATTATCAGCCTAGATTGAAGACCTTTCTGTAACTGACTTCTTGTGGAAATTTTATGTTTCTGCCACTCAAATATTGTTTAATTTTTGGCAGGTTATTAACCACCCTTAATCTTAGAATTTTGTCAGGAGGATTATTTGTAATCAACAACATATATCTGATATGTGCAGAGTCTCTGCTTTTCAGTGTTGTGGCTGATTAAAAATCCACTAACCATAGGGAAGCTTGCAGGGGAAATAGGACCAACTCATATAACAGTATACAAAGATATCACCGTCTGATATGGCCTTCTGTAAATTAGTGTCAGGGAGCTGCATGGCTATTATTAGCTTAACAGTTTATTTAATAACTACTCTCCCTAAAGTTAAGCTTTCTTTGCATAACAAATTGGGTGTTGCTGCATGTGACAAAGTAATTAGTTTTGTTTGCATTTATTTCTAAGGCAAATAGTTAATTTATAGTAGGTCCTCTTGATATACTGTAGCTATTAATAAAGACAAACCATTAGATTGGAAATAATCTGCTACTTGGTTATTAATTCTCTCCTTCCTGGTCGTTAAGTCCAGCCTTAGCCCATCTGATTATTAAGACCACTAATGGACACAAACATACATACATATGTAGAGAGCAAGTGAGTGTTTGTACCTACCAGCCAATGACAACTGCATAGAAATGCTTGAGGGGTACTGAAGTGAAGAGGAGAGGAGGGATTCAAAAACATATGGTAGAAATACATTTTAAATTTCCTTTTTCCATTGTGTTTTGACACTGAGAAAGGAATCAAGAATAGTTAATGTTTTTCCTTTAAAGAAGCATATACTAAGCTATATTAATATGTACAAGTTCTCTTACTGAGTGGGGAAAATGAGAGTAACTTTTATTTTTCTTTAGCAGGTCAAATTTGGGAAGTAGGGTTTTTTTCCGCCACCACTCATCCCCGTCAAAGGAGTGAAGAAGTTCGGCATTCATTGAAAGGGAGCTCCATGAAGCCCATATTTGGGCTAGGATCATTAAACATTACAAAGTAGAGATCCTTCTGGACATTCTGTAGTGACTAGATAAGAATCATTTGTGATTAACATCATCTGTGTACAAATACTACTGTTAAGTCTGGATCTGAAAATATTTGAAAACAGTTTGGGCTTAACTAAATTAATCATTTTTCATAATAAACTTGAGGCCAACCTATAGGAATTATGAAATACTGGGATCTCAAATTAATGAGGTTTTACTGTATTGGAATATCTGTTGGAAAAATTAAACTACCTATTTTATTTTCTCTTCCGAATTAAAGTTGCCATTGCCCCAAATGGAACATTACAACTGGCCAGTCCAAGCACAGATGGAGTACAGGGGCTGCAGGCATTAACAATGACAAATACAGGCAGTGCTCAGCAAGGAACAACAATTCTTCAGTATGCACAGACATCTGATGGACAGCAGATACTTGTCCCTAGCAACCAAGTGGTTGTACAGAGTAAGCGTACTTAATATATATATATAGAGAGAGAGAGAGATTTTTCATAGAACTACCTCCAAATGTTTTTGAATATCCTTTAATACTCCCTCTTCTAACTATGTAGCTGCATCAGGAGATATGCAGACTTATCAGATTCGTGCCACACCAGCAAATACTAACCTTCCACAGACAGTAGTGATGACATCTCCAGTCACTATAACATCTCAGACAACCAAAACAGATGATCCACAGTTGAAAAGAGAAATAAGATTGATGAAAAATAGGTAAGTGCTATGCAATTATTTGTAATTAACCTTTAAGCAAATTTTTAAACTACACAGAACTGACATTGTTGCTGTATAGTTGAATAACAGTTCTCAAAACTTTTTGGTTTCAGGACCTCTTTATACTCAAATTATTGAGGACTTTAGTTTATATGTGTTTTACCTGTCAACATTTATTTACCATATTAGAAATTAAAACAAACTTTAAAATATTAATTTAAAAATAATTATCTATTATGATATATTAACATAAATAACATTTTTATGAAAAACAACTTTTCCAAAACAAAAACAATTAATGAGAAAAGTGAAATTATTTTACATATTTTTGCAAATCTCTTTAATATCTGGCGTAATAGAAAGCAGCTAGATTCTCATATCTGTTTCTGCATTCAGTTTATAATATGATACTTTGGTTGAAGCATGTAAAGAAAATCTAGCTTCACCCAGTTAATGCAGTTGGAAAAAGAAAGCGTATTTTAATAGGCAAAAAATGTCTTAGTATTATTATGAAAATAGATCTGATTTCAGGTGCCTCCTAGGAGTGCACAGATCACATTTTGAGAACCTCTGTAGTAGAGAATTGGATGGAATTTCATGCCAGTTTTGTTTCGTTGGCTGTTAGGCCTCATCTGATTTATTTGCAGTGGACCATTGAAGCCGAGAGCTCTGATTATCTCCACATTGTATAATCTACTGCATATAACATGCTGTATTTTCTAATTTTCCATACTATCTTTTGTTTTTCTTACTCTTAATCAGCTGTGGTTCCGGTAGCAGAGATTATTAAGATAGCATACATTTTGTCAGAAATGTGACGTTATTTAGTATTTCCGTAATTAATTTTTTTTTTAGCACAAATATAGAACTTGGTTGGCATGAATGGGCTGAAAAATATTCCAAGTGAGAAATTATGCAGAAGAAATAGTTTGCCTTCCATCAGGAAAATGTATGGCCATAAAAGAAGATAGTAGGCCAGTCATGGAGCGTGTGTGAGAGATAATAATAACTTTGGTTTCATTGGCTGTTGGGCCATGTCTGGTTTATTTACAATGGATGAAGTGAGGTGCACTGGACATCCTCTTCAGCTCCATTGGCATCCACACAGTGTGAAGAGAATTCAAGAAAGTAGCCATGGGAGGACATGGACAAAAGGTATACAGGGATAGGCAGGCAGGGATAGTTTGCTGTCTCCGTCATTGGAGGGAGGTCTGTTAAGTGACCCCGCTAAGCTTTGGGTCATTTGCACATTTGATGAGCAACCTTTAAACAAGTCACTGTATTATATATTAAGGAACACGGGAAAGGATTCCTCAGGTTGACATAGATCAGGGTTGGGGAACCTGCAGCCTGGAGGCCACATGTGGCCCTCTAGGTCCTTGGGTGCAGCCTTTTAGTCCAAGTTTTACAGAACAAATCCTTTTATTAAGGGGATTTGTTCTGTGAAGTTTGGATTCAGTCAAAGGGCCACATGTGGCCTCGAAACTCCAGGTTGCCCACCCCTGACATAGATCAATTAACAGTCATCCTTTGGGTATGGTTTAAAAGCTTTACTAAAATCTAGATATACAGAGCAACTAGGTAGCCATTGGTTAGAGCACTAGGCCTGGAGTCAGAAGGACCAGAGTTTAAATCCAGCGTCAGATGCTTGGTGGCTATGTGACCTTGGGCAAGTCACTTAACCCTGTATGCCTCAGTTTCCTCATTTATAAAATGAAATAGCAAACTAATCTAGTATCTCTGCCAAGAAAACCCCACATGGGATCATGAAGAGTTGGACACAACTGAACAACAAAAATCCAGATTATACTCTCTCAACAACAGCAAAACGAATGACATTCCCATGATCTACTAGTAATGCAACTTTGTCAAAAAAGACAGTGAGGTTAGTCTGGCTGACTGAATTCTGTTTTTATCTTCTTTGACATTGCACAGATTCCAGTGGAGTGCAGGGGCTCCCCACAGGTTATTGCTCACTACGTGACCAGCTCGCCTCCTCTGCTGCACATGCTTTTCTCTGATAACATCCTCTGTGCCATCTTTCCTCTACAGTTCCTTGTTGCCTGTGGACTTACTTGGTGGTGTTTTCTGGCTCATGCCTAACTTGTACTTTTCCATTTCCCCTTGGGTGACCTACAACTTTAATTCTTTGGAGAATGTTATTATTGTAGGACTCCCAGCCATACGAAAAACAGTTGAACAATGTTGATGTTTAAAATAATGAGTCTCTGGGGCAGCTAGGGGACGCAGTGGATAGAGCACTGGCCCTGGAGTCAGAAGGACCTGAGCTCAAATCTGACCTCAGACACTTGACACTTACTAGCTGTGTGACCCTGGGCAAGTCACTTAACCCCATTGCCTAGCAAAAACAAAACAAAATAAAAATAAAATAATGAGTCTCTACACCATTATCCTACTTAATTTAGGGCCCATCTCAGCTGTCCATAATGATGTCCATGAAGTTAATTTTATTTGGTTGTTTTTGTATTTAATTATAGAGAAGCCGCTCGAGAATGCCGTAGAAAGAAAAAAGAATATGTTAAGTGTCTGGAAAATCGAGTTGCTGTCTTGGAAAATCAAAATAAAACTTTAATAGAAGAATTAAAAACTTTAAAAGATCTCTATTCCAATAAAAATGTCTAAAAAGAAGATAAACAAATTTTATGGACTTACCTAAAAATTAAATGGATTTTCTTTTTATATGGAATTTTATAAACTAAAAGGTCAAAAATGAAACTTTTAAACCTAGGAGTTGCAACATAAAGACTAAAGATTTTATTTACAAGATGATGGAGATAAGAGGACTTCAAGCAAGCTCCTGGCACAACTGGAATTTTTATTGGAATTAACATTAACAGTGGTACCGGATCAACAGAACATGAATTTTCAGCAATTTGAATTTCCCAGAAAGTAGTTATCAACAAAGTTTGCAACTGAGACAATTCATTAATGGAAGTTTGATGGGGGAGGGTTAACCAACATTTTATTGGTATAGATTTTCATTACTTAGTAGCTTCTGAAATATGCCCTTTTTAATTGTTTATGTAAATATTTTTGTCTGCCAATATTCTAAACTGCAGATTTAAAAGAAAATCTAATGCTTTGTAAAATGTATAAATTATGTGTACTTTGCTTAACCATCAAGTCTTTTAAATGATCTTTTAAAAAATTATTGTTTGCAAGAAGGAAAAACAAACAGGGCATAATCATTTTTCAAGTTTTGTCTTTCAAGATGTCCAAGCCACATCAACTGAAAATGAAGCTTTCAAAGACGTATTCCAATCATTTTATAGAAACAGTTTAGTAAACTGGACAGAACAGTTTGAACTTTTGAAAGTTTTTAAAAAATAGTATTGATTTTGCTTTTTTGGGTGTGGTAACTTTCTCTAAATGGATCGTAATAAATCATGTGCTGATTCTATATGCAGCTGATATGCATTACTTATTCTACTGTGCTTTAATAGAAAGAAATGTTTACAAGCCCCTAAAAAAAAATTATTTTAGAGGATTTTTAAAAATCAGCTGAAGATACGTACCAAAGTATTTTTCCAAGAGGGTTTTTCTAATCAAAATCTAATGTAGGGCTTATCAGTTAAAAAATAATGCAATTTTAAAACAATTATCATGTAGAAAATATTTTGTGAGGTAAAAAATGGTACCTTTGTAAGAAAAAGTGACTATTTTTATATAGTTAATCTTCATGAATTCTAAAGTTGTGTTTTTATGCTTATTTTATCAGTTTATACAGTTTTTAGTAAAAAAAGAATAGATATTTTATCTCAGATTATCATTTTTATATTTTCATGGGGACTAAGGTTTTCTAAATTGCAAGTATTTGAATTATGTGCATTTCTGTATAATTATCTGAAATCCAAAATATGCTGTTAGTACATCAGTAGTTCTGTAATCAAACTACTCATTTTTGAGCTTACCTACAAAAATATTGTCAACTCCTAATATTTGTATCATTTTGTTTTATTCCTGTAAAAATTAAAGGGCATTTGAGATAATCAAGACTGTTGGATGTAAAACATATACAATTTGGAAGAAAAGGTTTGAAACTTGAATGACAACCAGTTTCTTGCTGCTTATGGTTTCACCAAAAGTCATATCAATTATTGAAATACATCTATTGTGCTAGAAACAATATAAAACTAATCAAGATGTGCCTTGTCCTCTTGGAATATCTAGACTAGAAGAAGAAGAAATGCAACTAGTGAGAAATAGATTTTATTGCACAACAGAGGAGCAAACATGAGGCTTGAAGAAAGTCAGCTTACTTGATCATATCAGTGAAATCCTCATGGACAAGTTGCTATTTAAGCTGCTTTTTGAAGGGTAGGTAGGGTTTCAGGAGGCAGAGAGTTGGGACAAGGGATAGGAAATGGCATATATGAGAAGTAGGATGAAAAGCTTGAGCAGCACCAAATTGTGCCTGGCCTTGAAGCTGTTGTGAAAGATCTCTTTAAGGAGTTTTTCTTTTTAATAAAAACTTGAAAATCACTTTTCGAGTAAGAAATCCTAAGATTTTTTAATGAAAAATTGATTTTTTCAGTTTTGTTACATCAAGCCATGGGTATTAGCGATCAAATTATTGGTCTTCCTGTTATATTTGCTCTCTTTTGTACTTCAAAATTCTCTGAGCTACCATAAATACATTAAGTGATAAGGTGGTATATGAATATAAGCCAAATTGAAGGCAAGGATTTACTATTATAGATTATTGAAGCAGTCCTGAACAAACAAGTTAGTGTGCATGTCACAATGAATTTTACACAAATCTGCATATGTCCTACATTGAAAGGTTGTATTTCAGGCAAGGAATGTTTTAACTATTTGTCACTCCAAAGTGCTTTTGGCTAACATAATTTACCAGGTGGTATTCCACTATTTAAAAATTGTTAATAGAAGAATTATACATTTTTTAGTATAGCTAGCTATAGGTCTGTTGCTTGCTATAATTTGGTACTTGGCTTCCTTTAAGAAGTGCTGATCATCAGTTCTTTCAGTAGCCAAAACTTTGATCAATCAGACACCAAGAAAAATATTGCGGAAAGCAATTTTAACACCATTATGGTTTCCATGGCTGATTTAGTAAATTCAGTGAAAAAAACAATAACTACTATTGTTTATTAAGTCAGCATAAGGCAGGGTTGCCAAGTATAGCTAAGTAAATATAAACTAAGTAAATATGACTGGGAAGATAAGGATAGCCTTCATAGAGAAGGTGGTCTTTGAGCTGAACCTTGTGAAAGTAGCTGGAGGAAAGAAGAGTGCATTTTAGGTAGAGACAGGAGATGGCAATAGCAAATATACCAGTTTGAACAGAAAATAGAATGAAGGAAAATATGCATTAGTTTTGTAAAGGTAGGATGGAACTACATTGTGAAGGGCTTTAAATGTCAGATAAATCTGTATTTAATCCTAGAAGTAGAGGGAGCCATTAGTTTCTTGAGGGGAGTAGCATGTTCAGATCCACACTTTGGAAATCCAATTTAGCAGCTGTGTAAAAGTTGAATTGGAGAGGAAAGAAACAAGCGCAGGAAGACCAGTTTAGGAGGTTAGTTACATTTGTGCTGGAGTGAACTAGAATGGTGGCCATGTGAATGGAGAGAAGAGGATAGATGTGGAGATAGAATTTGATAAGCTTGATTGAATGTGGAGGAGATGGGGCCAGAGGAGTGAAGGAAAAGTGTTGTAGGTGACTCCAGGGTTGTAAACTTGGGACTGGTGGTGCTTAAAAATAGAAAAGTTAGTAAGAGGGTTTTTTAAAAATTTTTATTTTCTGTTATAAATTCTCTCCTTCCACCTCCCCCCATTGGTTTGAGAAGGTAAGAAATATGATACTCATGACATTTGAAATCATGCAAAACATTAGCCATGTTGTGAAAGAAGATATGTCCTTCAGTCTGCACTCAGAGTCCATCTGTTCTCTCTCCAGAGGATAGCATTTTTCATTATAAGTCCTTTGGAATTGTCATGGATCATTGTATTGATTAGAGTAGCTAAGTCTTTCATACAATATTGCTTTTGTTGTGTGCAGTGTTCTGGTTCTAATCAGTTCACATAGGTCTCCTAGGTTTTTTCTGAAGTCATCCTCTTCGTAATTTCTTTTATCACAGTGGCATTTCATCACAATCATATAGCATAATTTATTCAGCCATCACTCAGTTGATGGGCATCCTTTTAGTTTCCAATTTGCTAACCACAAAGAGAGCCGCTATAAATATTTTTGTACAGATAGATCCTTTTCCTTTTTTCTTTGATCTTCATGAGCTATAAGCCTATTAGTGGTATTGCTGGGTCAAAGGGTATGCATCGTTTTATAGCCCTTTGGGCATAGTTCCAAATTGTTCTTCAGAATGGTTGGATCAGTTCAGAACTCCACCAACACACCACATCCCTTCCAATATTTGTCATTTTCTTTTTCTGTGATGTTTTTAATATAAGTTAAGAGTTGTTTTAATTTGTATTTCTCTATTAGTGATTCAGAGCATTTTTTATATGACTATTGATAGCTTTGATTTCTTCCTCTGAAAATTGCCTGTTCATGTCCCTTGACCATTTATCAATTGGGGAATGTCTCTTATTACAAATTTGGCTCAGATCTTTATATATTTCATATATAGACCTTTATCAGAGAAACTTGCTGTAAAATTTATTTACCCAGTTTCCTGCTTTTCCCTAATTATGGCTGCATTGGTATTGTTTGTGTTAAAATTTTGTATTTATTAATTTATTGGGGGAGGAGGCGAGGCAATCAGGGTTAAGTGACTTGCCCAGAGTCATATAGCTAGTAAGTATCAAGTGTCTGAGGTCAGATTTGAACTGAGTTCCTGGTGAGAGAGCACAGTCCAGCACAGGCTGCACCAGTACAGCCCCAGCCATAGGAAACCAAGAGCAGGTCTTGGGAGTAGCTGAAGCAGGAGTAGCAACAGCTGCTTCTGGAGCTTTTAGCCCACAGACAGTAAGAGGGTCAAACAATTGGTCAGAAGGAGATTACAGAGGCCTTTTTGCTAGCATTGAGGCAGGATTCTGTTGCTTTGTGCATAATCAAATCTGGGTCAGTCCTGGGTGGTAGTCCCAGGGCAAGGGAGGAGCACTAGCATAGCAGAACTTTTGGCCACACTCCAGGGGAGACCCTCCCCACAGGTCCAGGGTAGAAAAAATATTTGTGGTCGCTATCAGACCAGAGCACAGGCCAGGAAGGAATAAACACCTCTATTTATATCATACCGCCTTGGAAGAACTAAAAACTTACAGGTCCCTAGAAGTCTCCCTAAAAACAGCTGCATAAACCCCTAAAGGTTGGGACAGTGCACCCTCCACCTTGGAAGCAGAGCCTTACTTTATAACAAAGAATTAAAAGTCAAATAATTGGCTGGGGGAAAAAGCTAACAATGGGAAAAAACTGACTATAGAAAGTTGCCATGATGACAAGGAGATCAAAACACACACGCAGTAGAAGACACCAAAATCAAAGCTCCTACATCCAAAGCCTTCAAGAAAATATGAATTAGTCTCAGGGTATGGAAGAACTCAAAAAGGATTTTGAACATCAAGAGGTAGAGGAAAAATTGGGAAGAGAAATGGGAGTGGTGTAAGAAAATGTGAAAAATGAATAAACAGCTTGGTAAAGGAGACTCAAAAAAATACTGAAGAAAATAACACCTTAAAAAACATACTAGACCAAATGGTAACTGAGGTCCAAAAAGCAAATGAGAAGAATGCCTTCAAAAGCAGAATTGGCCAGATGAAAAAGGAGGTCCAAAAGCTCACTGAAGAAAATAATTCCTTTTTTTTTGGCTAGGCAGTTGGGATTAAGTGACTTGCCCAAGGTCACACAGCTAGTAAGTGTCAAGTGTCTGAGGCTGGATTTGAACTCAGGTCCAAAATAATTCCTTAATAATTAGAATGGAGCAAATGGAAGCTAACGACTTTATGAGAAATCAAGAAATTATCAAACAAAACCAAAAGAATGAGAAAAATAGAAGACAAGTGAAATATCTCACTGAAAAAACAACTGACCTGGAAAATAGATCCAGGAGAGAAATTTAAAAATTATTGAACTACCTGAAAGCCATGATCAAGAAAAAAAGCATTGACATCATCTTTCAAGAAATTATCAAGGAAAACTGCCCTGATATTATAGAACTAGAGTGTAAAATAGAAATTGAAATAATCCACCAATCACCTCCTGAAAGAGATGTCAACATGAAAACTCCGAGGAATATTATAGCCAAATCCCAGATCAAGGAGAAAATATTGCAAGCAGCCAGAAAGAAACAGTTTCAAGTATGGTGGAGCCACTGCCAGGATAACACAAGATTTAGCAGCTTCTACATTGAAGGATCAGAGAGCTTGGAATATGACATTCCAGAGGGCAAAGGAGCTAGAATTACAATCAAGAATCACTTACCCAGCAAAACTGAATGTAATCCTTCATGGAGGAAAATGGACATTCAATGAGAGAGGACTTTCAAGATGAAAAGACCAGAGCTGAATAGAAAATTTGACTTTCAGATACAAGACTCAAGAGAATCATAAAAAGGTAAACAGGAAAAGGAAATCATAAGAGTCTTAATAAAGTTAAACTGTTTTTATTCTTACATGGGAAGATGGTATTTGTAACTCATAAGACCTTTCTCATTATTAGGGTAGTTAGAAGGAGTGTGTATATAGACAGAGGGCACAGGTGTAAGTTGAAGGGATGATATCTAAAAAATAAAATTAAGGGGTGAGAGAGAGGAATGTACTGGGATAAAGGAAAAGAGAGAGGTAGAATGGGGTAAATTATCTCACGTAAAAGAGGCAAGAAAAAGCTTTTACAGTGGAGGGGCAGAAGAGGGAGGTTAGAGGAAGTGAGAACCTTACTCTTACCAGAATTGGCTCAAAGAGGGAATAACATACACATTTAATTGGATATGGAAATCTATCTTACCCTATAGTAAAGTAGGAGGGGAAGGGGATAAAAAAAGGGGAGGATGACAGAAGGGAGGGCAAATTGGGGGAGGGGGTAGTCAGAAGCAAAAAACTTTTAAGGAGAAAGAGAATAGAATAATGGGGGGAGGACAGGATGGAGGGAAATAGCAACAGTAACTGTATAAATCATTTTCCTGATAAAGACCTCATTTCTCAAACATAGAGAACTGAGTCAAATTTATAAAAATAAGAGCCATTCCCCAATTGATCAAAATATATGATCAGTTTTCAGATGAAGTAATCAAAACTATCTATAGCCATATGAAAAAGTACTCTAACTCACTATTGATTGGAGAAATGCAAACTAAAACAATTCTAAGGTACTACCTCATACCTATTAGACTGGCTAATAGAACAAAAACAGTAAATGACAAATGTTGGAGGGGATTTGGGGAAAATGAGACATTAATGCACTGTTGGTGGAGTTGTGAATTGATTCAACTATTCTATAGAGCAATCATTTAGAAATATGCCCAAGGGCCTATAAAACCATGCAAATCCTTTGACCTAGCAATACCATTACTAGGTCTATGTCCCAAAAGAGATAAAAAAGGAAAAGAACTGTTATGCACAAAAATATTTGTAGCTGCTCTTTCCTAGGGGCAAAGAATTAGAAATTGAAGGGATGCCCATCATTTGGGGAATGACTGAAAAAGTTGCGGTATGTGATTATGATAGAATACTATTGGGCTATAAGAAATGATGAGCAGGCAGACTTTAGAAAAACCTGGAAGGACTTGTATGGACTGATGCAAAGTGAAATGTACTGTGTACAAAGTAATAGCAGTATTGTAAGATGATCAGCTATGAATGACTTGGTTATTCTCAGCAATACAATGATACAAGACAACTCTGAAGGACTTATGATCAACAATGCTACCCATCCCCAGAGACAGAACTTGTGGTTTCTGAATACAGATTGAAACATACTTTTTTTTTTACTTTTTTTAAATTTTTCTTGAATTAAAAAAATTTTTTCCCCCACAACATTACTATTATGGATATGTTTTGCATGACTACACATGTATAACAGATATTGAATTGCTTACCTTCTCAATGAGGTGGGGTTCGGGAGGGAGGAAGGTAGAGAATTTGGAACTCAAAAGTTTTAAAAACAAATGTTAAAAATTTGTTTTTACATGTAACTGGGGAAAAAATAAAATACTAAATAAAAAAATAAAAAAAGAATAAAGATCTCCTTCAAGACATAAAAAAATGAAAATTTAGTAGACCTAAAAATCACACAAAAGATTTTTATAAAACATTTCTTCCTAAAAGTATTTCTCTTTTTAAAAAAAAATTTTTTTTTGTGAAGCAATGGGGGTTAAGTGACTTGCCCAGGGTCACACAGCTAGTAAGTGTCAAGTGTCTGAGGCCAGATTGGAATTTAGGTCCTCCTGATTCCAAGGCCAGATTCCAAGGTGCTGTACCACCTAGTTGCCCCCATATTTCTCTTTCTTAAAAACAGCTTAAAATTTATTCTGATGTTAAAAGGAATAATCGCTAAACTCTTATGAATAAATTAGTTGGAAATTTCTAGAATGATAGACCTCTCTTTTCAACCCTAAAGCAAAAATAAATCTTTAAAATTGGAATCTATCAGAACTAAGTTGGCATAAAATGTTTTTAAGTAACATAAATAAATCCCCAAAGTACTATGACAAACTAAATTCCTAGTTACCATCTCCTTCTAGTCAAAAAGGTGTTTGTAATGGGGAAGAGATTCAGTTTTTATAAATCAAGAATATACCCAATTAAGTTAGCCTTATCACAGTAACAAAGTTTACCAGGCTTTTAAAAATTTACTCAGTATCTTTTCTTCCCTTTGTCTTTAAATATATCACTAGAAATTAAGAAAATAATTACATTCTGGAATCTCACCTAGATAGTGAATATGGTAGTTTATAAACCTCCAAATTAACATCTATAAATGAACATATATAAATTAACATATATAAACATCAACATATACATACACACACACACACATACACATCCTTAGATGAAGCAGGCTTAAAAATCTCACCCCTATTTTGTTCAAGGATTCCCATTTACTCAGTCCACAACATAGAAAACTCTTGCACAGGGTTGATGAGAATTTTAGGTGAAACTTGCTCTTAAATATGGACAAAACTTGGAAGTTCATAATTTTTTTTTTAATTACAGTGCCCTAGGGGCAGCTAGGTGGCACAGTGGATAGAGGACCAGCCCTGGATTCAGGAAGACCTGAGTTCAAATGCAGCCTCATACACATAACACATACTAGCTGTGTGACCCTGGGCAAGTCACTTAACCCCACTGCCTAGCAAAAACAAACAAACAAAATTAACAGTACTTTAGAGAATGGCCTAACAGCTTCCTAACCCATTCATTCTCCCTTTTTTAAAATAGCACAATTCTTAATCTAACATCTAGATTATGAGTTGTTTTTCTAACTATACAGCTGATATAATTGTTTACCAAATTATACAATATAAGAAAATTTAGAAATGTAACAATACCCTAAACAATATTATGTATTTGAAACTTGAAACAAACCCATCATCAATTTAGGTGAATGCATTTCCAAATTGCCTTGCACAGAAAATCATTCATCTAATCATTAATATGTTGAAGCTACATCTTTAAGCCACCTTATATACTTTCATAAAGGCCAAGATTTTCAAATGAAAATTTGCTATTGTAGTAAATATCATTATTATTACTTGTTTATAATTAAATATGCCCCATTAAATATTTAACAGTTTTCAAATTATCTAATTTATCACATCCTTATAAAAGCCCAATCCATATTCAGCAAATCCAGATTAAAGATTGCTTTGTCTAACACCATTTCCATTTTACAATGGTCTCTCAAATTTTTTATGACATAAGAGAATTTAGAAATACAATAGTAACACAAGCAATAAACTTCAAGTGATATCAATTGCATTTCCAAATTATCACAAATAGAAATCACTGATCTTATTACCTCTGGCATTTTAAAGCCACTTTAAAGTTATCAAGTATGGAACAATTGCATTCAATTAAGGAAAAAACAATAATGTGGTGCTCAGTATATGACAATCTCTGTGTTAAGCACTTTACAACCATTATATCATTTTGATCTCACAAAAACAACCATTATTTTTCTCTTTACAGATCAGGAAACTGGGGCAAACAGAGATAAAATAACATGCCATAAATTACACAGCTAATATATTTCTGCAACTAGAATGGAGAAGGGTTGACTTACCAAGGGTAGAAGCTGGCTGGTTTCTCCCACCTTGTACTGCCATGGCAGGTACTGCCAGGGGCATCTGGCAAGGATCCAAGACTGACAGGGTGGTCCCTGTATGCACCAAGACAATAATGGGGTGGCCTCTGTACTACCATGGACAGCTCATCTAGTTGAGAGAGAGAGAGAAAGATGGGGACTGGATCCTGCAAACTTTCCTTGGATCACCTTTAAAGTTGTGGGGGAGGGCTTTGGTGCCTCTGGTGTTCTTTATTCTCCATAGTCTTGGGGTGGGTCCTACATTCAGGTTTCCGATGCCCCACTTTTGCGATGGTAACAATTACCAGGTTTGTGGTTCCTCACAGGGCCAGGGGTGGAGTGTGGATTTGGCGTGGGAGCTGTTGTTAAAGCTACCTAAGTGTACTGTGTGGTAGAAACAACATGGCCTCCTTCACCCTCTACGGGGACAGTCTGGGGGCTCTGTTTATTGACTTCCTTAAAGGGATAGGTCCCAGTCTGGTTAAGTTCAGGAATCTGGTCCATAGGCAGAGTGGAGCTGTTCCCATTAGGAATGGAACCTCTAAGGGGAGAGGGGAGGAGGGAAGGTGACAGGTAGGGTCGGGGAGCAGTGGTGGAGGGAAAAGGCTATTGGGTAAGACAGAAGGGGAGGGTAAAGGGGATTAGGTGATGCCAAAGGAAAGGGTGCTGAAACTGAAGTAGCTTTTTGAGCCTTAAGGGAAGGAGCTTCTGCCTTACGTTCTTGCTCTGCCATTTCAGCAAACCATCAGTGAAAACATCCCCACTCTAATCTAGATGTCTTGTTGGCTCATAAGCTTAATTTGTTTTTAAGATAAACCAATTTAGATGGTCAAAAGAGCCTCAGAGGGGCCAACATTCAGGGCTATCTTCAGTTAACTGCTACCAGTGCTGGCAGTATTTGTGGTCATCAGAAAGGCCTTATAGAAAGCAGTGGTTTTGTTAGTTGGACTTCTCATTTTAGTTTTGACTGACAGCCCAATTTTCAGAGGATCCTTACCTGAGGAGACCTACGCAATGCAGAGAGATGTGATCCTCTCCCCCAGAGCTAGCTTGGAGAGAATGTCAAACTGAGACCAAACAAGTGGGAGTCTGTAATGGTAGCTGGGAATAGAAACAGATGTCCTTACACCCACCAAGGTTAAGACTCTAGGAAAATAGATCTTATGGCTCCCAAGTCACTAGCATTGTCAGGGTGTGGTGTCATCTTTCTACTCAATCAGTTCCATCTGAGTCAGGGCACTAAAATGTCAACCTTCAGAATTTGGTCTAAAAAGAGACAAAATTATGTTGCGTATGTGCTGTTTATTCTCTATAAGCTAGCAGAATCATACATGTATGGGAGCAACAGTAAACTGAGCTAAAAAAAAAAGGGTCAGTTGAATGAGATTATATACCCATAGAGTAAGGAAGTATTTCCTCCTACATCCCCCCTCCTCATAATGCCCAGGTCTTTTGTTAGCCAAAGTTATAGTTTCTATGGAACAAGAGAGTGCCCCCAAGATGTCTGGCTTCTGTCAGCCATAAACAAGAGAATGTCATAAAATAAGAGAGTGTCAAAATAAAATAGTATCTTAACAAGAGAGGGTTATAAAACAAGAGAAGACCAAGATAGTATTTGGTTCAAGGGGCCTGATCTTTATCAGTCACAAATCGGAGGATGATCCAGGTCAGTTTAATCTATCAGCAGAACCTTGGGTTCACTCAGAGAGCACCACAAGGCATTGTTGGTATGTTAACTAAGAGTGGGTCAAAATGGTTTTTTTCTGATTAGCCAGTCCAGGTTTTCAGCCACCTTCAGGTGATGAAGGGCTCAGTCCAGCCCAACACCTGAGTTCAAATTTGATCTCAGACACTTAGTTGAGATGTGTGACCTGGGACAAGTCACTTAACCCTGTTTGCTTCAGTTTCCCTCTCTGTAAAATGAGCTGGAGAAGGAAACCATTCTAGTATCTGCCAAGAAAACCCCAAAGAAGACTTGGACACAACTGGAACCGACTGAACAACAATGACTAGCAATTGCCAGTTGTTTGGTGGTTACCATAGTTGATAAAGACAAAGTAAACATTTAAAAAAAGATGAACAAACTGTCTTTACTCCCTATTCTACTTGCCCCACCCCCTAGCCCAGAGGAAAAGGCTTCAGATTCCCTTGAAGAAATTGGGGAATGGAAGAGAAGATTTTAGGAGATTCAGGATTGCTGCCTTGGTTTCTGTAGTCATGCTTTTTCAGCAACACAGCTTCTGTCCCAGCTGGCCCAAGAAACCTCCCTCTACAATCCTGGCCTTTTTGTGGCAGTTACTTCTGCCTGTGTTTCTGTGTGTTCCATTTAAACGTATGTGGCTTCTTACAAGTTTCCCTTCTGTCAGCTCCATGTGGCTTCCTGCAGATTCCCCTTTTAAGTTGACTCAGTCGACTCATTATTACCTTATAAAGGGATCACAGAGTATTAGTCCCATCTTTTACAGTTATTTTAACATCTTTTTATTAGTTCTTTTTCTGTGAGTCACTGAAATACCTGTAAAAAAGGTCCCATTTTGGATACATGTCAATGCTATGTTGTTTTTAGTTGCCAGAGTTTCCAGGGCAGCAATTAGCTAAATGGGATGGTAGTCATAAGATCCCCTATGAAAAAGTAGTTTAGATTAATCAATTTCAAATTAGGTATCTTAAAGAATTCTCTTTATCTCTAAATAGCTTGACCACTACTGAAAGAAAGGGGCTTAAGGCAAGTCTTGTATGAAAAGACAGTAGAGTCTTTGCTTAAGGAAGTTATTATTTATTCCCCCTTGTTACATTTTCTAGCAAATGATGCCAAGTTATTCCCTAAAGAAAGCACTTGTAGTTTTAAAAATCCTTCTATAAACTTCTAAAAAATCCTTTTCATAAACTCCCCTATTGTTTATCTGGTAACATACTTGTCTCAATATGCCTCCATGGGGAGTTACCAAGCACTAACTAATCTTACTTCCTTTACAACCTTTACATGGTAAACTCTCATGTGACAACACCTGTAATTCCACATAATTGTTCCTTAGATGACAAGTGGGTGTTTCCTCTTCCGAGTTTCTATTTCCCTCTTTTTTGGGATAAGCACCATGATTTATTATTATTATTATTATTATTTTTGGCTAGGCAATGGGGTTAAGTGACTTGCCCAGGGTCACACAGCTAGTAAGTACCATGTGTCTGAGGCCAGATTTGAACTCAGGTCCTCCTGATTCCAGGGCCGGTGCTTGATCCACTGCACCACCTAGCTGCCCAAACCATGCTTTTTTTGCAAGTGTTCAGTGATCTTTAGACTTCCCTCCATCTCAGAGGCAACTGCTAGTGCTAGCAGTGCTGAGTCTTGCAGGTCAGGAAGACCTGAGTTCACTTCTGACCTTAGACACTAGGGCAGCTGGGTGGTAAAGAGGATTGGAACCAGGAAGACATCTTCCCGAGTTCAAATTCAGTCTGAGAAACTTAATAGCTGTGTGACTCTGGACAAGTCATTTAACTTCACTATCCTCAACTATAAAAATAATAATAGCAGAATCAAATAACATAATACTTGTAAAGTATTTAGCACAGATATTATAAATATTTATTCCCTTTTCTTACTTCTGTTAGCAGCATAAAGTCTTACCATGAATTCCATGAAGCCATTGTTTGAACCAGGAAAAACTTTGTTAACAGCCTGGGAAGGCTGTGTGGGAGCACACATGTCAAACAGATAGATACACACCTTTTTATTCCCTATTCCCCATTCAAAATTTCCCTTCCCTATTTCTCCAGTGGCTGGGTACTTAGAGATTAAAGCCATCGGAAGCACCTAATTTCCCCACATGAGTCTCTGCCCCTAATTACATCTCCTACTGCCCACAATTAGGGGACCCAGGCCTGCATCCACTTTTGCCTTTATTTGGGAAGACACCTTTTGATGTCAATCTATACCTAACCTCAGAACCAGTTTAGGCGGGGTTAATCTATTCAACCACCAATTGTGTTTTCTTGTTCTAATTTAAGGCTTCCTTTGTTCAACTTCCACTTAACCCTTAGATTGACTTTTTTTGTGTGTGTGGAAATGAAAACTAGCTATTTCTCACACTCCCTTACCCCCTTTTTCTTTCAATTTCCAGTTTTGTGACACTGATCAGGATTCCTCCTATGTCTATATTCCTTTCTCCTCCCCGCCCCTTTTCCCCCCATGACAAGCTCTTGTTTCTTTTTAAAGGAACGATTCATTTTCCCTGATTGTCTGAAGAGCAGAAAGATATTTCTTGAGTCAGTCCCTTCTATAGAGGAGACCAGCTTGCACAAAGAGTAGTCACTTGGCTATGGCAGAAATGCTCTTTCTAGGAAGGTCTTTGCAAATTTCTCTCTCCTCTACCAGACAGCAGGGTATAGTAGATAGTCAGCTGGCTCATAAATCAAAAAGACCTGGGTTCAAATTCTTCCTCTGAGACATATTGGATGTGTGACCTTGGGCAAGGGTCATTCAACCTCTCAGTGCTTTAGGCAACTTTCTAAGAGGCAGAAAATGAATCGACCTATGTTGGTAGAGGGAGTTTTTTCACCCAAAATAGTTTCTTATACCAGTGAAATCACAGTTGCAGTTCCTACTTTATCCTTAAAACTTGCTTGAAGTTAGATCCTCATTCCTTGTCCTTTCTAGTAAGTCCCCTGGAATACATTTTTAGGTAAAGGAGAAGGATCTCCTAGAAAGAGAGAGCTTGAAGATACCAGAGATGGGATAACTAATAGAGCAGGTCTCAGCGGAGAGATAGACAGCTAGGTAACAAAGTGTATAGAGCCTAGAGTCAGGCTTCCTGGAGTCAAGAAGATCTTAATTCAAATCAAATACACTTACTAGCTGTATCACCTTGGGCAAGTCACTTAACTCTGTTTGCCTCAATTTCCTCATCTGTAAAATGGGCTGGAAAAGGAAATGACAAACCACTCCAGTATCTCTGCCAAGAAAACCCTAAATAGGCTTATGAGGAGTCTGAAACAACTGAACAAAAACAACAGACTGGTCCACATTTACAGACCCTTAAACATCATGGTGTCTTAGTTCATTAACATCCTCAGCTCTATTTCAACCATCCACAGGGGTAAGCGTAGCTTAGAATTCACTAACGCTCAGAACTGTGCATTTCCATAATGCTAATCTCTAAAATTCCCATTACGATCAGAATTGCCTTCCTGCATCTCTCCCTCTAATTCACTCTTCCTAAAACTATTCTCTGTTTTCACCATGGTCACCAAGGATTTTATTCGACCTTGTTTGACCAGTTCCCTGCTTTGGCTTTTACTTCTTTCCAGTCACACTATATTTAACTAATTCAACAAGTCATTTATTGTCCTTCATTGTCCTGAATCCCTTTTTCTTCTATCATTCAAGGCTCCTCTAACCCTCAACTCTAAGTCACTTCCATCATATATTCCTATTCCTAAGTTTTTGAATATTGCCAGAGCAAGTCATGCAACCATGCCAACTGTGTCAACTAAAAATTAATGTTATCCAATTTTATCAAGGCTATCAATGTTGCATGACAATCTTTTTATTCTTCCTATCATGTTACCCTTTCCCTCCCTCCTGTCCCTCTGTCCATATAGGGAATCATACCCTTACCTGTGGATGCTCTGCCCAAAGAAATAAAAATTTTGATCGCTTGAAACCTTGCAAGATATCTCAGGGTTTATGGGCAAGATTTATTTTTTTTCCTCTTCCCTACTTATTTATCCTATCATTTAGAAAACAAACAAACTAGGCCTTAAACCCAGATCACTGGCTCTCACTGATTGGCTAACAATAGGTCCCAGCCCAAGCCTCACTTGGTCATTGTTTGGGTTTTGATGGCTCAGAGTGAGAAACAAAGACATTATTTCTCTTTTGGTGAAAAACCCTGAGGGTCTTCCTCTCAGATTGATTTTTTTTTTCTTGACTAGGTAAAAGAGGCCATTTTTTGCTTCATTTCTTACCCAGCCTTAATCACTGAAGGGTACTGTCTCAGACACACTGAAACCTGGAAAAGACCTTAGCTTAAAAAGGCCAAGTGTTCCCACTACATCAGGGGCCATCTCCAGTCATCCTATATCTTGCCACTGGAGCCAGATGTCTCCAGAGGAGAGAGTGAGGCTGGTGACTGTGCACAGACCTGCCTCATTTAAATCCAGTTCACTTGCAAGTCAAGACTTCACTTTCCTGATGTCATTGGCCTTCTTCGAGAAGGAAGGACAAACAACAACAAACAGTCATGCTACCCACAATGGCTATTCCAAACAACTTTCTCTGTCCCCTATTTCTTGGGAAATGACATTGCCTTCTACGTCACTGAGAAAACTCCAGGCCACCAAATGGCTTCCAAGGCCACTGTTCTCTCTAGGTTCTCCACTTTCTAAGTAGGGGTATCCTCTAAAGCTGTGTCCTGGGTCATCTTCTTTTCAATTTTTAAACTGCCATTCACTCTCAGAAAGCAGAGTCTATAAACTATATATCCATTATCTTTATTTGGTTAGGGACAGGGCCACAAAAACATTTAGGCATTATGTATGAGATTGACAGATTTTTGCCTTGAATTAGGACTTAAAAAGATTAGATTCATCCATACAAATTCAAGCTGTTTATAAAAAACACTTGGCAGGATTCATTCCGTAGAATGCCCCTGTTTCTCTTCCAGAAGGAAATTCTTGTCCTTGATTGGTATTATAACTCCTCTGCAATCATAGTTAGGGTTAATAGTTAACCTGCTTATGTAGAAAAACAAGAAGGCAAGAGCCTATGATATTCAATCTAATTCAGTGAATTAATCTTTAATCAAAATATAATGTAAACACTTATAACCTATGCCTTTGCAATGATGAGGGTGGGGACGAAGGGAGAGAATTTGGAACTCAAGTTAAAAAAAACACAAATATTGAAAATTGTTTTTACATGTAATTTGGGAAAAATAAAATATTAAATTAGATAGATAGTAAAATTCTGTGTAACTGAACTGTGGCCATCTAATCAAAACCAAAGTAACAGGGACTGAATGACCTGCGAATAACTGGGATTTTTAAAAGAGATCTGGAAAGCCTTATGTTATGTTTCAGGGAGACTGGAATTCAACCTGTGTGGAGAGTAGGAGGACGGTTGTGACTGGGCAGTCACTCTCTCAAGTAGGGTATTGGCAGATATTTGTAGTCTATGGGTATAATTCTGTTTTTTTTGACCTCAGGATAAAATCTATTTTTCCTGGTTAGCCAAGGGGCAAAGGGGAGGGTGGAGAGGTACGTAGTTACAGTTAGACCCGGGATTAGACCCAGAGATCTTAGACCAAGACCTCTGCAGGCTTTAGGGGCTTCCTAATCATAACTCAAGTCCATTTCTTCTCTTTCCTTGCCCTGTCTCCCCCTCTTTCTCTCCTCTCTCTGAAGTCTTTCCACCAATGGGAACCATGTTTCCTATGGGCATAGTCTTGTCAATTCAATCAAATATTTATTTAGTGCTTACTAAGGTCAGGCACTGGGGATACAAAGGAAAGCCAAACACACACACACACACACACACACACACACACACACACACACACACACACACACACATATCATCCGTGCTCTCAAGGAGCTCACAGTCTAAAAGAGAAGAGAGCATGCAAACAACTATGTATAAATAAGATGTAAGTATGATAAACTGGAGATAATCTCTAAGGGGAAGCGCTTAGACTAAGGAGGACTAAGAAAGAGTTCATGCAGAAGGTGGGATTTTAATTAAGACTTGAAGGAAGCCAGGGAAGCATGGAGGCAGAGATAAGCAGGGAGAAAGTTCCAGGCATGGGAAACGGCCAATGAGAATGCTCAAAGTATGAAGATGGAGTGTCTTGGGTGATAAGCACAAGGAGGCCAGAATCAGTGCATAGCAGAGTACACGGACAGAACTAAGGTGTAAAAAGACTGGGAAGGAGCCAGATTATGAAGGGCTTTAAAAGTCAAGCAGAGGCCCTTATATTTGATCCTGGAGATTTTATATAGTCCATTGGAGTTTATTGAATAGGAGGCATGACATAGTCAAACCTGCACTTTATTTTACTGGGACAGCTAAGTGATGCAGTGAATAGAATGTTGGGACTGGAGTCAGGAAGACTCATCTCCATGAGTTCAAATCTGGCCTCAGACACTTACTAGTTGTGTGACTAACTTAACCCCAATTACCCATGAGGGAAAAATATTTTATTTTTTTTCTAATTACAAGTAAAAACAATTTTTAACATTTTTAAAAATATTGAGTTCCAAATTCTCTCCTACTTTTCCTCCCCACATTCCTCTCTGAGATGGCAAACATTTTGATACAGTTTATCCATGTGCAATCATGTAAAACATATTTCCATATTAGTCACGTTGTGAAAAGAAAAACACAGACCAAAAAAAAAAATCACTAAAAAAAGTGAAAAATAGTATGCTTTGATCTGCATTCATACTCCAGATCTTTCTCTGGAAGTGGATAGTATTTTTCATGATGAGTCCTTTGGACTTGTTTTGGAGCATTGTATTGCTGAGAATAGCTAAGTCATTCACAATTGATCATCATACAGTATTGTTTTTACTATGTACAAGATTCTCCTGGTTCTGCTCATTTCACTCTGAATCAGTTCATATAAGTCTTTCTGGGTTTTTCTGAAAGCATCTTGTTCATCATTTCTTATAACCCAATAGTATTCCATTACAATTGTAAACCAAGGCAGATGCTCTCTTGAGGGAATATAGCTCTCTTTTTCCCTCAAAGGGGAAGACTCCAGGAAAATGCAAAGCTCAGTTCTCAAGTTTTAAATCCCCCTTTTCCCTAAAGGGAAGACAACCAGAGAAAGATGATGCCTGTGAAATTAAAGGAAGGTTTTTATTAAATAGGGAAATAAAACATGCACATGGGGACTGCCAACCTATGCTGACAGCACATGGATGGGGAGAGTTTATATATCTTCTAAACAAAGGAAGGTAAGAATTTGGGGGGGAAGGTGGGCTTAGAAAGGAGTGAGTCAGTGAGCCCCATCCCATCCCCCAGTGAGGAATTCCAGGTGTTAGAGCTGTGGCCCTTTGATACATGAATCAGAAGGCATCATTGGTTCGAAGCTTAATAAGGAGATGTCTCCAAAAACAAGATAATTCCAAGAGCCCCATAACCAACAGTTAGGGGAGTCTCTGGAGATAAGGATGTCCCTTGAAGGTCCATAAACACCAGATGGCTCAGGGTCTGCTTCAAAGCTGGTATGAGATTAACTGACTTCAGAGTTACTGATTTTCTGCACATCCAGTTAGGTTTACTCTCAGTTACTTCAAAGGATTGTTGATATGTCAAGCTGATACAGCCAGTCTTCATACAGTTCTTCTGGTTACCTGGATAATTGGTGTGGTGGGCCTCAAGGAAATCAAGGTATCCATTTTCACACAATCATATACCACAACTTGGTGGTTCCTCCTATTGGTTCTAACTTTTCTTTACAACATGATAAATGTGAAAATATGTTTAATAGGGATGTATGTATAAAGCTTATATCAGATTACATGCCGTCTAGGGAAGAGAGGTAGGGAAGGACGGGGAGAAAATTTAAAACTCAAAAGCTTATGGAAGTGAATGTTGAAAACTAAAAATAAATTAATTTTTAAAATCATATATCACAACTTGTTCAGCTATTCCCCAACGGATGGGCATCCCCTCAATTTCCAGTTCTTTGCCAGACCTGCACTTTAGGAAGATCACTTTGAAAGCTGAGTGAAGGATGGACGGGAGTGTGGAGAGACTTGCGTCAGGGAGACTAGCTAGCAGCCTGTTATAATAGTCTAGGTGGTACCAGGGTGGTAGCAGTGTTAGAGGAAAGAAGAGGGAGTATTTGAGAAATATTAAGAAGGTAAAATAGACAGGACTTAGCAACAGATTGGATATGGGAGATGAGAGAGATAATACTGAGGTTGCAATTGAGCCTAGATGCTTGGGGGGATAATGGTACCTTCACAGTAACCGGAAAGTTAAGGAGAGGGAAGTGTTTGGGGAAGAAAGTTCAGTTTTGGGCATATTGAGTTTAAGATGTCTGTAAGACATCCAGTTTCAAATATTCTTTAGAAGTTCTTTAGGCAGTTAGAGATTTTAAGACTAAAGGGAGGTTAGGACTGAGCAAATAGAGTTGAGAATCACCTCTTTTTTTTTTTTAAAGGAGGCATTTGGGGTTAATTGAGTAGCCCCGGGTCACATAGCTAGTAAGTGTCTAAGGTCTGATTTGAACTCAGGTCCTTCTGACTCCAGGGCCACTGATCTAGTCACTGCACCACCTAGCTGCCCCTGAGAACCATCTTAATAGAGACCAGCATCATGGACTTCGAGGCCCCTTGGCCAATCGGGAGTCCCATCTCCATCCATTTACACAGTGTTATAGGGCTATCCTTCAGGGAACCTCCAAACTCATCTCAGCATGGTGTGGGGCTACACAGAAGTGCCTTGTGAGGGACACGTTGGTAGAAGAAAATTCTTCCTCTGGCTTTTTTGCTTGTTTCCCCTGCTTTGGCCCCTTCATGTGGATATCCCCCAAGGTTTAGTCTTTGGTTCTCTTCTCTACACACTTTCTTATCCATTTTTTAATGGCTTCAGTTATTACCTCTATTTACACGAGCCCCAAATCTACATCACAAGCACCAACCCCTCTCCTCAGAGGTCTAGTCCCACATTTTCAAGCTCCCTATTGGCCCCTTCCTACCTTTCTAGCCTCCTTAACCTTCCTATCCCTCACATATTTTACGATTCAGCAATCCTGGCCTTCTTGCCTTTCCTTGCACAAGATTCTCCATCTCCACCTCTGTATCTTTTCAATGGCTTTTCCTCCTCATCCTTCAGCCTCCTTCAAAACTCAACTCAAATCATACCTTCTGCTTGAGACCTTTCACAGCTCCCCCTACTGCTAGTGATTTCCCTCTGAGATCACCTGTTATTTACATTCTATATATCTTATAAGTATATAGGTATTTACACATTGTGTCCCCATTAAAATGCAAACTTCTTGAGGGCAAAGACTATATTTTTGCCTGCTTTGTTTCTAGAGTAATTAGCACAATGACCGGCACACAGTAAGGAGCGTAATAAATGCACAGCTATGCCTAGGTGTCTCACCAGCACCTCAAATTCAACATACATACAACATAATTATTTTCACGTTGCCTCTCTCAGTAGGCTGTAAGCTTCTTGAGATCAGAAATCATCTTTTACCCTTCTTTGTTTCCCCAGAGTTTAGCAGAATCGTTGGCACACAAGAGGTGCTTAAAAGTTTATTGACTGCCTGTGTGTATGTGTGTGGGAGGAAGGAGAGTCTGGGGAAAACAAGAAAGGCCCCTTCAGCCTAAAACTCTCTTCTCCTTTCTGAATTCTTTTATGGCTGGAACCTTCCATGTTGACAGTTTCTATCTTTTAAACCAATTGGACAAAGCCTTGCTTTTCCCAATAAAACCACTCTAGCCTGTATCCACATTTCTAAAGTGCCATGATGAAATGCTATGATGTATGGAATGACATTAGCCTTAGAAGACCCACCTGTCAGATCGAGGAGGAGTAGAAAGAATTTGGTATAACAATTCAGCCTTCTGAAGGGGCAGACTCTTCTTACCTGGCCATCATCAACACACTCTTCTTGCTGTGGCCTGGAGATCATTATTCTTATGTCTCTGGTAACGTCTTTAGTTTTGTTCTCTTCCCCTCATAATTTTGTAGGTGTTAGCTACTATCCTGGTGGGCACCGCCCTAGTTTTGGAGATGTGGGGGAGGGGTGGTCATCATGCTGGCTTACTTATTGCCCCTCTTATTGCCCCTCTCTCCCTATTTATGCTCTTACTTTGCGTGTCTCAAATTAAACCACATAGCTTTCCCTTGTGTAAATTAAATTGCTCCATGTGAGGGTCTATTGTTTTGCAATAGAGACCAGTCTAATTCTTCTGTGAAGTCTCCCGTAATTTCCCAGGTAGTTGCAACAAACTAGTATCCTGGTCTAACTTTGCATGAGATTTGACAGGTGTTTGGCTGAGGAGAACTAGTAACTACCCTCCAGTGGGGCGTGGGTGTGATTTCCCAACTTATCCCTTCTGGCACATCTCTCACTCTCTACTCTTTGCCCTTGGCTCCATCCCACAGGGGGAAGGGATTCCCAGAACCTACCCAGAATGGAATAATAGGAAAGGAAAGTTGCCTGAGGTCACTGCCTGAGGGGCATTAAGAGAACATTTCTTACTGAGCCTCCTCCCCCCCCCACCCCCGTTGGGGGCCACCTCCAGTCACCCTGATTTATGTCTTGCCACTGGAATCAGATGACTCTGGAGGAGAAAGTGAGTCTAGTGACCTTGCACAGCCCTCCCTCACTTAAATCCAATTCACTTGCAAGTTACATCATCTTATGGTCCTGTTCGAGAAGGAAGGACAAACAACAACCTTTCTGGCTAACTCATTTGTGCTTTAGGGGAATTGGGACAGTCCAGATGTGATTTATCCTTTTCCCAGTTTGGGAGAGGGACATTATGTTTAACAAATATTTATTTATCAAAAGATATTTGTACCAAACAGACAGACAGACAGACAGACAACACACACACACACACACACAGAGTTATATTTACCAAAAAAATATCTTTTGCTCATGCAGCAATTTAGAGAATTTCTTTTCTCTCTAAGTCTAAGACTATAACTTCTCCTTCAACTCCTTGAGCAAATAAAATACAAGGACATAATAAGTTGGGTTAATTGCTGTTTTATTTTAATATTTGGCTTTTAGACACTAGATGGCCAGCAATATAAAATATAAACTTTAAAGAAACGAAAAGATAGGCTTTCACATAGATCCACATTTTTCCTGGGTGGGAGAAGGAAGAAAGGAGTTTGATGACCATGTGTAGTTTATAGCAGCCAAGAACAGCTACAGTCTTTTTTTGCAGTGGCTCCAGGTGGTCCCAAATCTCACCCTTGATTGTGGCTGGGGTAGCAGATATCACAGATGGTAGCAGGGGAGGCCAAGGTCAGTCTGTGTGTTTCTGCACTATTCTGGCTATTTCTCAAAATTTTAGCTTTTTTCCCTTACTGCCCTGGCCCCCTGCCCTTTCAGAGAAGGGAAAAAGGAGACTGTCTTCTTTTGGAGCCATCACAGCTCCAATGGTCCTTAGATCAAAATATGCTGATGATTTTGTCCTGTCCTATGTGTGTACAGTGTCAACTGTACTCTAATTCTTTGGTTAAAGGGGCGTCATATCAGTCTTCTTGTTTTTGGTTTTTCATCTCCATCTTTTATCTAGTTGCCCAGGTAAACTTCTTAAATCACTAAACCAAACATGTTGCTTATTGATTCCGAATCCTTTGGCAGCTCCCCAGTTCTTATTAAATAAAGGATAAACTCCTGACCCTGTCATACACAGCTACCCCCCATATATATTTTTCAAGGCATATATGCACCTATTTATATTCTATCTCCAACCTATCTTTTCAGCTTTGTACTATTACTCCTTTTTGTGTACCTCATGTTCTAACCAATCCCCCTTCCCACACTCTGCCATATCCTATCTCCATGGCTTTTTTCATGAAGTCCAACATGCCTGGAATGTTCTACCCCTCCACAGTATCTATTTGTTGAAATCCCTTTTTGCCTTCAAGAAGCCACTCAAAGGAGACTTCATAAAGTTTTCTAAAGCATTGATAAAAATGGCTTATAGGGCTGGGCCCTGGAACTCACCACTAACACCCCTTCTTGACAAAGATCAGGGTGATAAAAATCCATTAATTCAATTCATTCCAACAAATACAAAACTACCTCTATCTCTTTCCTTCTTCACTCATCTTACAGTACTTTATCTGGATCTCTCCTTTGCACTCTGCCTAATATCAGTTATTTGTGAGCATAGCTTCTCATTAGATTATAAGCCCCTTGGCAGCTTGGTTAGTATTATATCACTTCCTGTTCTCCTAACACTTAGTGCAATGCCTTGTCTACACTACACTCAATAAGTACTGGACTTGAAATCAGGAGAGAAACATTTAGTAGCTGTGTGATCACGGACTAGTAATTTCAATTACCTGAGCCTTAGGAGATGGAGATAATAATATCTGTTGTAGTGACCTCACTGTGAGGTTGTGAGGATCAAATAAGATAATATATAGAAAGTGCTTGTCATAATGGGTCTATTTCAGTCAGTTTTGGTCAAGGGATACTTTAAGTTATGCACTAAAGGGCTCTTTGCTTGGTCCTGCTCTGTTAATCATTTTTTGCTAATAGAGAATGAGTGGATAACAACAGCTAATGTTTACATAGTGTTTTAAGGTTTTCAATGTGCTTTACATATATTATCTCATTTGATTCTTATAACAGTCCTATGAAATAGCTATATCACCGCCATTTTAGGTGGTTTTATTATCTTATGATTTAAAAAAATGAGGCTCAAAGGCATCAAGTGACTTGTCGATGGTTATGTAGCTCGAAAGAAGGAAAGGCAAAATTCAAAGAGGATCTCTTTTGATTGATTCTAAGTCTAGTGAAGTCCCATGCTGACTCTCATGTATTACTTATATAAGAATTACTTATATAAGAATATAAGAATTGATTCCTGGGGCAGCTAGGTGGCTCAATAAGACTCATCTTCATGAGTTCAAATCTGGCCTTAGACACTATCTATGTGACACTGGGCAAGTCATTTAACCCAATGAGTTGGAGAAGGAAATGGCAAACCACTTCAGTATCTTTGTCAAGAAAATGCCAAAATGGGGTCAACAACAACACTTTTTAATTGAGTTAGTCCATCAAAACTCAATGTGAATGGAACCTGTACACCTCATGCCTGAGGAACTTGTTTAAAAGGGAGGCACTATCTCAGAAGCAGATAGAGATAACCAGCTAGGGTCTGGAAGCAGAGAGGAAAGAGGAGGTTCAGTCATATGGAGCTGAGCCAGAAAGAACCAAAGGAACTGCTGTTGCTCCTGGGCAATCAGTAAGAGGAAAAAGAGAAGGTAGGAGTGAGAGAGGAGGGTGATATCAAGGTGGGTCATCAGTACTGATGACATCTCAAAACAAAAGACAAATATTGACACTGGAGTCTCCAAAACCCCAGAAGGATCCTTTGATCTCTTGGATGACTTTTCCTTTTACATAGCCAGTTAATACATAGGCTGTTTTTCTAGTTTATTTTTTTACTTTGCATTATTTCACAGAACTTTTTCCAGATTTCTTAATACTCCTCATACTTGTGATCTTAATTTAATATTGCATTATGTTAATGCACCCCAATTTACAGTCAATCTTCATTATTTATAGAGTCTGTATTTACAAAGTTGCCTACTTGGTAAAATTTATTTGTATAATAAATCAAAATTGATCAAAAATCAATATTCATGATAGGACATGCAGTGTTGAAAATTTGAGTTGTCTAACTCACATGTTCCCAGCTGAAGTCAAATAAGGCAACACTGTTTTCTTGTTTCAGCTCCTCGTACTGTAACCCAGTGTCTTCCTTTTTGTGAAGTATTTAGTGCCATGTTTCCCCCATTTTCATGCTTTTTTTGGGGTGATTTCACTTTTTAAAATGGCCTCCAACTCATGATGAGAAATGCTGCACATCTCTAGCAAAAGAACTGATGGAGTCTGAATACATATTAAACCATACTTTTTAAAAACTTTATTTTTCCTTCTTTCTTCCTTTCTTTTGGCTTTTGTTTTCTTTCACAGAATGACTAATATGGAAATATATTTTGCATGAGTACATATGTATAACCTTTATCAAATTGCTTGCCTTCTCAATGAGAGGGACAGAAAGAATTAGATACTCAAAATTTTTTAAAAAGGATGTTAAAAATGGATTTTGGATATACTTGGCATATATATTCATACACACATACATATACATATATGTTAATATATACATATACATACATGCACACATATATACATATCCCCAAAGCATAGTGCTGAAATGCCATCTAGTGCTCCTAAGCACAAGAAGGCTATAATATGCCTTATGGAGAACATATGTCTTAAAGAAGCTTCATTCAGGCATGAGTTATAGGGCTGTTTTCCATGAGTTCAGTATTAACAAATCAACAATATATCAGTATATCCAGAAAAAGGAAGAGGAGATTCATTGATTCGTATGTGAAGCCGCTCCAGAAAGTGCTAAAATAAATGTGACCAGAGGCTCACAGGAGCCCAACCCCATATTTTCCCTAGGAGCAATGGTTCAGTATTCGCTAATTCAGTGTTCACTGCAACTTTATAGGACTTAGCTACCACTCATGACAAGAATGGAGTGTATTTAACTGTTCCCCTTTGTTGGAGATTTAAGTTGTTTCCAATTTTTTACAATTATAAATAATCCTACTGTCAGAGTCTTCGAACAGATAGCTCTTTTTCTTTTAGATAACATTCTCAGGGGTTATTCTGAATAGTGGAATGACTAGGTCAAAGCATATGACTACTTTTGTAGTGTTTGCAATATCAATATGAGATAGTCAGCCTATGGGTTGGTAATTATTGACATTTTCTTGGTTTTTCTTTTTTTTTTTCTGGTATTGAGGAGGTCCCTGATTTCTTCACAATATTTAACATGCTCCCCTCTTTCAGATTCCTTGAGATTAGATGCCTCAGTACTGACAAAACTGTGTAACCTCCAGGATGGACACCCTCTACTTGGTCTACCAGATGATGTTCCCATTTTTTGTTTTATTTACTGTCATTTCTACTTCCTCATGTAGCACAATGGAGGCTCTGATGGTAGTCTCCACAATCAGTAGAGGAAGTTGTTACAAAATCTACATAGATCTTTTCCATTTTTTTCATCTGTTAGTTTTCTTCCTTCTAATTTCATCCTTGAATGCCTTTAGGATGATCTGGCTTATTTGGCTATCTTGTCTAGTTTTCTAAAACTTTTTTCCCCCTTCAACTGTTTCTTGTCATTAGAATCTTCTAAATCACTATTAGTAAGAGAAATACAAATTAAAACAACTCTGAGGTATCACCTTACATCTATCAGACTGGCTAATATGACAGGAAAGAAAAGTGACAAATGTTGGAAGGGATGTAGGAAAACTGGGATACTAATACATTGTTGGTGGACTTGTGAACTGATCTAAGCATTATGGAGAACAATTTGGAACTAGACTCAAAGGCCTATCAAACTGGGTATACCCTTTGATCCAGCAATATCATCTACATGCTGCAGCAATAGGTCTGTATCCCAAAGAGATTGTGGGTTTTTTTGTTTGTTTTTTGGTGAGGCAATTGGGGTTAAGTGACTTGCCTAGGGTCACACAGCTAGTCATTGTTATGTGTCTGAGGCCGGATTTGAACTCAGGTCCTCCTGACTCCAGGGCTGGTGCTCTATCCTCTGCACCACCTAGCTGCCCCTTAATGTTTGTTTTTTTTTTCCTAAGAGATTTTTTTAAAAAAGGAAAAGAACCCATTTATATAGAAATATTTATAGCAGCTCTTTTCATAATGGCTAAGAATTGGAAATTAAGAGGATGCCCATCAATTGGGGAATGGCTGAACAAGTTGTGGTATATGAATGTAGTAGAATACTATTGTGCTATAAGAAATGAACAGGATGATTTCAGAAAAACCTGGAAAGCCTTATATGAACTGGCACAGAGTGAAATGAGTAGAACCAGGAGAACACTGTACACAGTAACAGCAATATTGTACAATGAAGAATTGTGAATGACTTAGCTATTCTCAGCAATACAATGATCTGAGACAACTCCAAAGGATTCATGATGAAAAATGCTACCTGCCTCCAGAAAAAGAACTGATGACGTCTGAATACAGATTGAAATATTCAATCTTTCTTTCCTTCCTTCTTTCCTTCCTTCCTTCCTTCCTTCCTTCCTTCCTTCCTTCCTTCCTTCCTTCCTTCCTTCCTTCCTTCCTTCCTTCCTTCCTTCCTTCCTTCCTCTCTCTCTTCCTCTTTCTTTTTTTAAGGTTTCTTTCACAAAGTGACTAATATGGAAATGTTTTACATGATTGCAAATGTATAACATAGATCAGATTGCTTACCCTCTAAGGGAGAGGGGAAGGGGGGGAGGGAAAGATAGAATTTGGAACTCGCAACTTTTTTTATATGCTAAAAATTGAGGGTGGAAATAAAATATTAAGAATGAAAAAATATGCACTAAAAAAATGTGAGCTCCTTGAGGGTGAGAATTGTCATACTTTTCTATTTGTATTCTCAGTGTTTAGCACAGTGCTTTGCACATAGCAAACACGGGATAAATACTAGAGTGTGAAACATTGCACATGCTGTCAGATATGGCTGATATGTTGATAAGTTTGTTTTTTTAATTGCTTTTTTCTTTCCTTTAAAAATAAAATCTCTGTTACCAGAGATGTCTTGCTGGATAGAGAAGAAATATATCCAGAAAAGAATGTTATATAGAAACAAAAGACAACAGTTAAAAAAAAAACAGCAATTCCCCCCCCAATAGTATTTTTTTTCCAATTACACATAAAGATAGAAAAACAGTAACTATAAAAACACCACCACTAAGTTGTAGAAAGGATATCATCAGAGGGATGTATGACCAGAAAGAGAGGTGAGGTTACATAATGAGAGCAAAGGACAACCAATGGATGGCCCACATGCTTTTAGGGGAAAGTCCCTACTACTTTGAGTGCACCACTATGGAGGATTTACCAGAGAAATGGACAAAAGTAGTATAGGGTAGGAGAAATTGTGGATAGGCTGTGATCTGCACCATTCAAGGAAGTAATGAAATCATAGATCCATAAAACTATCGAAGTATCAAAGTTGCAGAATATTGCAAGATCACTTAACTAAAGATTGTACTACTTTGCAGTTTCACCTGAAGGGAAGTATCTGTTTCTCCAAAGTTTTTTCCAGCATCATGTTCCAAGTGCATTTATTTATTTTTGTCAGTTTGATGGGCAGTACCTCAAAGTTGTTTCAATTTCAATTTATTATTGAAGTTGAATTGCCTTTGTAAATTTTAAATATGTCCTTACAGCTAGATGTTATTTTTATGTTATATTCATACATTTTCTCCAATCTATTAGTTTTATTTTTATTGTACAGATTTAAAAAGATATGACTAAGCAATCTTTTCTTTAATTTTAAAAAATCATCTCCCCTCCACATTTGAGATAAATGCATTTAATGTTCACTACTTATTCTGTCTTTTGTAATTTTTTTATTTTTAAATTCCATTTCATAGTACACAGTATAAAATATGGCCTAAATTAATTTCGTGTCATATTTATAACCAATTTTGCTAAGTACATTTGTTAAATAATGAGTCACTTTACCATTTAAAAAAAATTAGTGTGCAAAGAACTTCTGAGAGTTCTTTGTTTCTTTTTCCACATATTTTTTGTAACCAATAGCTTAACACGCCTGTCTCTGGGTAGACAAGGATTCGGTACAATCTTTGAGGCAGCCCAAGAATCATATCTATTTGACTCATTTTGTTTCCATGCAGTAATTCCTCTAAGAAATCTTCAAATACAGCTCATGTCAAGGTTTTCACAGATGTTGATAAAAGGGTCCCCAGAGCCCATTCAAATACTAAGATGCACGTGAAATGCAGCACAACCTACAGATAATGTGGAAAATACATATAAGGTTCATAGTAATCCAAAACAGTTGATGCAATTCCTTTTGATGCAATTTCCAACCTCTTTCCGACAAGATCCCCCTCCCTCTCCAAGAAATATACAGTTCTTCAGACACAGAGTGCCACCCCAGTGGCAGAGTGGATAGTGTATTGGACCTGGAGTCAGGAAAACCTCAGTTCATATCCTGCCTTTGACACATACAAGCTGTGTGACCTTGGGTGAGTCATTTAACCTCTATAAACTTCAGATTCCTTATCTGTAAAATAAAAGAGTTGACCAGATAACCTCCAAGGTCCCTTCCTGCTCTAAATCTGTGACCCTGTGCCTCATTTTATAAGGGATATGAATGTGGGGTAGCTAGAGAGGATACATTCCAGTGTATCGAACTTTCACTTCAGGGACACATAGAAATCATAATCATACTCTCCTAAGACTTGGATTCTTCCCAGAGAGAAATAAATGAAGCTGCTGGAGAAGCAATTCACATCCCATCAAAGGGAAGGGAACAAGCATTTATTAAGCACCTACCCAATGCTAGGTGCTTCACATATATTATCTCATTTGATCCTCACAAGAACCCTGAGAAATTGAGGCAGACAGAGGTTAAATGACTTGCACAAGGTCATACGCCTATTAAGTGCCTTCAGTTGGATTTGAATTCAGACCTTCCTGACTTCAGGCCCAGCACTATGGCCACTGTGTCACCAATCTGCTGTTATTATATATAGAAGTAGTCTTGTATTATCTGTCAAGTGTGTGCTATGTGCAAAGAATCAAATGAGGTGCTGAGCACACAGACAAAAATCAAAACAGTTCCTGCCCTCAGGGAGCATACATTCTACTGAATGGATATAATCTCTATGTACATAGGTAAAATATGAAGTAAGAAGTGAGAGGGAAGGCAAGCTAAAAATCGGAGAACTGACATGGGAAGAGGAAAAGAACACTGGCATTTCATGGAGGAGACGTCACCAGAGCTGAGTATTTTAGGAAGTTACAGTATCTGAAAAGCAGAGATGAGGAGGCAAGTATAATCTAGGCATCAGAGCCAGCTTGGACAAAGGCACAGAGGCAGGAGACAGCATGTTAAATTGATTTTAGACAAAAGTTGAGGAATAAATGTGAAGTTAGGTTGGAAAGATAGTTTGAATCCCGAACGTAAAGAGCCACTGAAGGAAGGGTTTTTGGCAGGAGAGCAGATCCTTGCCTCCTAATTTGGGCACTGGAGTGAAGATGAACTGGATCAGGTTAAGAGCCCGGAGAAAGGGAAGCCATTAAGAAGTCGAGGGGAAAGGCGATGGGGGCTTAAAGTGGGGTCGTAATAGCACAGTGTGAGCGGTGGGAAGGGGATGAACGTGAAAGATGGGTGAGAGGTAGAACTGACAAAACGTGGCATCCGGGGATGAGCAGGACGGAAAAGTCAAGGGTGACGCCAACTGTGAGAAACAAATGAGTTTAGAAACTTGGGGAGCACAGAAGACGTTAGGACCCTAAAAGCGTCAGTGACTTAAGAGCCAGACAAGAAGGATCAATCCCTCCCCCCCCCCCGCTGGGCTTGTTTTCACTTCCTATTTGTTACTGGGGAGGGAGGGGGAAGGGAGAAGGGCAGCGCCTCCCGCCTCCCGCCCACGCTTCCTCCGCCACGGCCGCTCCGCACCACCTACCGGTGACGTCATGACGTGCACGTGATGTGCAGCGCCGAGAGCACGTAGGCCGCCCTTCCTGCCGCGAGGCCTGCGGGCGCTTCGCGGTGGCGTCCAATGAGGGGAAAACAACGCCGTCGTCGCAGCCATTTTTTCTCCTTCCCCTCTCCCTTGCCCCCTCCACCCAAGATGGGGCCTTGCCTTGTGGGCGCCGCCCTGTGGTTAGTTTGGGGCAGCTTTACGTACGCTAAGGACAGAGTGGTGCCCTTCGACCCGAGTAAGTGCGGCCCCGCCCTACCCCACCCGGGGGCGGGGCCTCAGAGCCGCCGGGCGCCCCAGTCACGACCTACACATCTTGATTTGGGTCAGTGGGTCATGGGCTGCCTCCATTGGGGCAGAGATTTAGACCCTGGAGTCAACCTCCTTACTTTACAGAGGAGGAAACTGAGGCACAGAGCTCTAAAGGGACTTGGCTGGGGTCACACGACTAATGACGTGCCCTGCGGTAGCATTTGAACCCAGGTCTTCCTGACCCCAGTGCTCTCTCCACCTCTTCTCCATTCCATAATCCTCCAGTCGTTATTGGGATTGGTGATCTCATCAGTTTAAGAGCTCTCTCTCTCTGAACAGACAGTCATCCATTCTCTCATTTCTACTCGCCTGTTAGCGTGCGATTAGTTTGGTCGCTAAAAGGAAAAAGAGAAGTTTGGGTCCGTTAACCAGCATTTATTGAGTGCCTGCTGTGTGCCAGGTACTGTGCTAGGGCACCCAGGGTCTGCAAACTACTCAGCCACTGCCGGTATATGATTTTAGCTCCTTATAAACAAAAAGGCAGTAGAGGGTGGGGAAGGTGAGAGAGGATAGTTTGCGGACCCCAGAGCTAGGAAGAACAAAAATCCCTGCTCTCAGGAACTCAGTCTCTCAGGAGGAGACGACATGCAAACAACCATGCACAAACAAGACACATACAGGATAAACTGGAAATAATTAACAGAAGGAAGAAACTAGCATTAAGGGGGATAACTCTTTGGAGGCTATGGAAAGATTAAATAAGGACTTTCTGTCTTAACTGACAGAAAGTTAATTTCCTGAATTAGCGAAAAGATAAATCACTGACCAAAAGGAGGCTCAGCCTTATTTGAGGCTTCTAAGACCACAAAACAGCCAGTAGGAGATGAATGGAAAAGCCAGCTGTAAGGGAGCTGAGTTAAAGTATCAAGAGAGCACCCGAGAGGAAGACTAGCTAGTGGATGGTGAAAGCCCGTTGGAAAAGAGCTGAACTCAGCGTTAGCTGGAGCTATTGCTTTCCAGCTTCATCTGGAAGTCGAAACTTTCAGAAGGACCTAGTGGCTCTCTCCTTCCTTCTGTGGTTTAGAGGGAGAAACAGGGAAAATGACAAATGCTGCAGTTACATTGTTGTAAGAAGAGTTTGGGTTAGTGCAGAAGACAGTGGAGTGAGGCGCTGTCTGGGCTTGTCTGTGTTACCCAGAGAATTAGCCTGAGGAGCGTTGTAGTGCTCTGGCTGAAGTAAGGGCATGTCGTTCCAATAGTCATTTTTTTAGTGCCCTCTTAAAGTTGATTCTGGGTTAAAATAGTTTGTCAGCGGCATCATCCTTTGTCATGGTGCCGATCTTTTGTAAATGGGAAGCACAATGGCAAAGTCTTCGGAGTTACAGTGACAAATTGTAGAGTGTATCCCCTCCAATAACAGGGTTACCTTTTAGGATCCTGGGAAAATTTGAGTCATGGGAATGGGAGTGGTCCCTCTGTAGAAACTCCAGTTCTGCCTTTTGTGAGGGAAGGTTGGAGTGAATAAACTAGCCCAGAGAGTGTAATACTGCGTAATTCAGGTCGGCTTTTTTTTAATTTGGTATTTTATTTTTCCCAGTTACATGTAAAAACATTCATTTTTAAAACTATGAATTCCAAATTCTCTCCCTTCCTCCCTTCTCACCCCCCTCGTTGAGAAGGCAAGAAATTCGATATAGGTTATACATGTATAGCCATTTCCATAATAGTCATGTTGTGAAAGAAAACATAGACCCCCCCCCAAAAAAAAAATAACCTCAAGAAAAATAAAGTTAAAAAGTATGCTTCAATCTGTATTCAGACACTATCAGTTCTTTCTCTGGGTATGGACAGCATTTTTCATCATAAGTCCTTCAGAGTTACCTTGGATCATTGTATTGCTGAGAATACCTAAGTCCTTCACAGCTAATCATCTTACAATATTACTGTTACTTTGTACACAGTACATTTCACTTTGCATCAGCTCATGCAAGTCTCTCCAGGCTTAATTCAAAAGTCTTTTTTTGTGATACCTGCTCCATATAGAAACTACTCAACGTGCTGTAGATTCTTATCTAGGTCTTTTTAGATTTCACATAGAGCAATTGTTGTCCCAATGCTAGCTATTTTTCTTTTGCCCTCATAAATTTAGAGTTGGAAGGGATCTTAGAGATCATTTAGGCCAACACTCATTTAATACTTGAACAAAGCAAGGCTCATTGAAGTTATGATTTGTAGTAGAACCAAGACTCAGAATCTGAGAGTTCGAAAGAGCTTCAGAACTAGTATAAACTTTTCTTTCTAGCCTTTGGGGGAGGAGGAGGTGAAGAAGAAGAGGAGTTAGATTAATTTATACAGTGTAATATGTTGTCCCTCCTAGAGATATTTGAAGTCTAAAGGAGGCCAATTGGTGAAGTAATGTAATGCCCAAAGTAATGTTTAGTAATGCTTAGGGAAGCCTCAGCTTGGTGGAAATGGAGAGCTTTGTTCTTTGAGTTAGGGCAGAGGAGCCAAATATTCTGGGCCAGGCCTAGCTCAGGCCAGGCCAGTGATTCAAGCTCCAGATTGGAACACAATGAAACACTGGTGGATCAAAAAAATTCAATGCATATATATATATATTTTTTGAACAATAAGAGATGAAAAAGAATGCAGTTACTAATTAAAATAGATCCTACTCTGTTTTACATACCTGTTTACCTTATACCTCCATATAGTTAGAGGGGCAGTGGGAATTCTGTTAAACCTTCAGTTCACTAGTTCCCATTTTTATCTGGGATTTTTATGTCTCAAGTAACAATGAAGCAGCACCCATTGTTCAAACTCTAGTTCTCTAAACCAATCAAATCCTGTGGATGGCCTCCTTAACTCCTTAAAGGAAAACCTCCTTAGTTTACATTACACAGGTCCAGCTTCTACCACAGGCACCAATAAAACAGTTCTCATCAGATCTCTGTATGACATCCTTTCATATACTTGAAAGGGGGGGGAGGGTGAGTAGGAAGAACGTAATAAGTCTTTATTAAGCACCTCCTAGGTGCCAGGCACTGTGCTAAGAGCTTTACAAATATTATTTCTTTTGAGACAAATATTATCTCTTTTGAAGAGAGCTGGCAAGTTTTCCTGCAAATCATTTCTTTTCCAAACTCATTCAAGCACTCCATTTTATAGATAAGAAAACTAAGGGCCAAAGAGGAAAAGGGACTTGGCCAAAGGAACGCTATTAAGATGGTTGCTGGGGAAATCTGGCTGAACTACACAAATGAGGTTAGTACTTGAAAAACATTGAGAGTAATTACACCACCATCCTGGTTTGTGGAGGCAGTGTTTACTGGGATATTTAAAGAGAAGAGCAGTTTCTATCACCAGTGAATGTAAGCCGGTAACAAACCTGTTGAATTTGGGCAGAATTACTTTAGCAAAACCCAAGTAAACCTTCTATGATGGCACAAAACTTGTGACCTCTGTTGATAGCTTGGTGAACCTCCCTTTACACGAGCATTTGTGTGATCTCCACCAGTTTGTTGGCCCAGTAGAAAGGCAGCTGGGGTGTGTGTGTGTGTGTGTGTGTGAGAGAGAGAGAGAGAGAGAGAGAGACAGTTGTGTGTCTTTGCCTACCTCTGCAGGAATCATGCTTACTGTGGCTGTATTTGATATCCATCCCTAGGCTAGTCTGTAAGCTATAATAAATCAGTTGGGGCATCTGCTCATTCAACAACTCTCTGTCCACCAAGCCCCCTGCAGCTGCTATGTCATTGCTGGTTTTAGTAAAGTGGTTACTTGTGCCTAGTAAACTAAGGAAATTATTTTTGTTCTTATTTCTTTGGGTTCATACTTGTGGGTCAAGGCATGATCAGCACGATCTCTCTGGACCTTAGTTTTAGAGGTTGAAGTAAGGAATTCAGGTTTTCTTAGAAGATGCAGTTCATTGTTTCTACTTCTAGCAAGTTATACTGCGTTGTAGAATAGGGATCCTTTCCCTTAAACCTGAGTATCTCTCAAGGATGTATAGTAGGCCCTTTCTACCTTTCTTTCTATAGTCTGGAAATGATCTCAGCCAAGGCTTCAAATACCACTTCTGTGTTGATGATTCATAAATCTAGCTCCAACCTCATCTCTTTTGTGAGCTACAGCCCTATATTTCCAACTGCTTCCCAGAACCTGAAACTCAACATGTCCAAAACTGAAGTTATCATCCTTCCTTTCCCTGCCAGCTTCTCTATTTCTGCTGGATAATACCATCATTCTCCCAAACATTGACATGATCTCAGAATTATCTTTTACTCTTCTTTCTCTCTCATCCCTTTTATCTAGTCATTTGCCAAGTTATATGAATTCTACTTTTACAATATCTCTCATATCTTTCTTCTATTTTCTACTCCCACTGCAGCCAACTTAGTTCAGGCCCTCACTTTTTGTACCTGAGACGTGTACGAATTTGGAGAAGAGAACACTCAGGAATATAATAACTGTGTTAAAATATTCAAAGAGCTCTCATGGAGGATGTATTAGATTTGTTCTATTTGAGCTCTGAGGACAATGGGTAGAACTGGCAAAGAAGCAAATCTGGATCAGATGTCAGGAGAAACCTTTCTAACACTTAGAACTTGTCCAGAAGTGGAATTGAACACCTTGGGAAGTGGAGGGCCATCTCTCCTTGGCAGTCTTTAAGCAGAAGAGAGGCAGCCACTTGTTGGATATATTATATGTTGTGGAAAGAAAACCCATTGTTTACAATTGAAGACATAAGTCAATAAAATGCTTTATGTTATCTGTAGTTGTAAGCCAAGGCAGGACTAACAATTGGTACACGGAGAAGGGAACGTCTTTGGGGCAAGTAGATTTCTGACTAGGATCCATTTCTGACAGATACTTTGAATGTACAGAACAAAAATAATAGTCGTGCTGGATTCACAACAAGTAATAGCCTTGGAGAGGATGGGGTAATTTATTGTGTTTCTGGGTAGGAGACTGAAACCTTCTTTTAAAAAAAAATTTTATTTTTTTCCAATTACATGCAAAAACATTTTTTATTTTGTTGTTTGCTTTTAAAAAAAAATTTTTTTAGGCAGTTGGGGTTAAGTGACTTGCCCAGGGTCACACAGCTGGTGAGTGTTATGTGTCTGAGGTCGGATTGGAACTCAGGTCCTCCTGACTTCAGGGCCGATCCTCTATCCACTGCACCACCTAGCTGCCCCTAAAAACATTTTTTAGCAATAGTTTTTATTTAAAATTTTGAGTTTCAGATATTCTTTTTCCCTCCCTTTCCTCTCCCTCCATGAGATGGTAAGCAATTTGATATAGGTTATACATGTGTAGTTATGCAAAACATATTTCCATATTAATCATATTTTGAAAGAAAACAGAAAAAATGGGGGGGAAAAAAAGAAAGTAAAAAATAAGTATGTTTTGATCTGCATTCAGACCCTATCAGTTCTTTCTCTGGAGGTAGATAGTATTTTTCATCATAAGTCCTTTGGAATTGTCATGGATCTTTGTATTGTTGACAGAAACTTTGTAATCTTCTAGTTTCTCATTGACCTCAGTGGGGTCTAAGACAAAGCTGACTGTCTTTTAGTTAACTTTGCCTAATCTCTGTGGTAAAAAAAGGCAAAACATAAGAGTTAGATGTTTCAGCCTTGTTACACTAAAATGTAAGTTTATTTTAAAATTGCATTACTCATATCAAAAAAGGAAAATATAATGTACCTCTCTATGCCAACATATATAGCAGAGATACCTTTTAGGTATAAGTTGAATTAGATGGCTGCTGAGGTTCCTTCTAGCTCGAAAATTTAATGATTCTCAGATTCTATAATATATTCAGAGTAAAGTAAGGGAAACAGCAGATATAATAACTAAAATAATATATATGTCACCCATGGTCTAAGTTCCTCTGCTAACCAGAGAAAGACTGTGGGTTCACAGGGACAAGATCTGACCTTGGGGGATTGGTCCAAGGAGGGTCATTTTCTCTCTATGGATAATTGCTTCCAACTCAGAGTAAATCTGTGGGGAAATAGGAATAAAGTTCAGGCATACGTTGTATAAAGGTTTTCCCCAAAATGGATAACAGAATATTGAATATGGGATTGCCTTTATTTTAACTCAATATAGAGAATCCATAAGCTTCAAAGAATTGGAGAAGTCAGTGAACAAATACTGAAACATAAATCTCTAAAACAGCACATCAATTTCCCATGTAAGGTATAGATATTTTGGGAGACTTTTGTACAAATCATACTACAGTCACCCAAAAATAACACTCAGAGATTTTCTAGGTATAAAGTGAAAGATTTATTACATTCTCTTGAGAAGTGGGCGTCTGCTTTGTTCAGCAGTTCGAGCAAAGCTAGGTGAGGCACAAAGGTCAGAACAAAGGTTATATAGTCCTAACGCAGAGACACCCATCCACTACTAGCTGTAAATTCCCATTGGACAGGAATTTCAGCCTTACAATCTAAAACACGAAAATCTACCCCAGAAACAAGGAATCTCATTATAATACTACCAATCCTAGCTATTTTATCCTTATTTAGCATTAGCCATTACCTAATACTAATGTAACAGTACAGATCATGTGTTTTTCTAGGAACTTGAAACTTGGGCCTATTCAGGCTAGTGTAACCAACCTTGAGTTTGTAACAGTCTACAAAACTGTTACACTCAGTCCATCTGAGAGATCTCATACTGTTTAATTGTCTCACTCAATAGGATAACAGATTTAGAACTGAACAAGGGTAGGGTGTGGAGCCAAGATGGTGGATTAGAGGCGATTCAACTGAACTCTTAATATTCCTCTCCAAATGGCTTTAAAATAACACGTCAAATCCACTTTTGGAATGGTAGTGCCAACAAAAGTTTAGGGTGAAACATTTTTCTAGCCTAGAAAAATTTAGGAGGTTGACAGGAGAAAATTGTGACACTGGAGTGGAAGCCTGTCCAGAACCCATACAGGTAGGGGCAGTGGTAGCAGCAGTAGCAGCAGCAGCTTCAGGAACTCTCAGTCCAGAGAATCAGACAACTGGTCAGAAAGACATCATCGGGGACCTTTGCTGGTACTAGGAACAGCTGGCACTGATTGACAACTCTTTTGCCTATACACAGCTCTGGGTTCCAATTTCAGGGTGGAGAGGAGCACGAGGGGTTGGTTGCAGGGGACCAGGTGCCCTTCCTCAGTAAAGACCAGAGTGTAGACCAGGAGAGTAGTGACCACACCTCTCCCAAGCTCACACCACTTTGGAAGCACCATACATGTGTAGACCTCCCACAACTAGCTCTGAAAACAGCAGCATGCTTTTCGTGCCTGTAGCATGGGATAGTTCCTCCCCACCCCAAGGTGAGCAGAGCCCAACTTCAACTTAAAGTTCAATGTCAAGAAATAGGCTGGGAAAATGAGCAAACAACAACAACAAAAGGAACCTGATTGTAAAAGTTTACTACAGTGACAGGGAATACCAAGAAGTAAACTCAGAAGAAGACAACTGTGTGAAAATAGCTACAAAAATGCCTCAAAGAAAAATACTAATTGAACCCAAGCCCAACAGTATTTCCTGGAAGAGTTAAGGAAAAAGATAAGAGTAGTAGAGGAAAAATTGGGGAAAAAATGAGAGTGATACAAGAAAATTATGAAAAGAAAATTAATGGCTTGGTAAAAGAGGCACAAAAAATAATGATAAGAGGCATAAAAATTCATTGAAGAAAAGAACTTCTTAAAAAGCAGAATAAGCCAAATGGCCTATTCATAGCATCAGAAAGAGTACTTAGAAATAAAATTAATCTTTACATTTCTATAAGGAAAGATGATACATGTAACTCCTAAGAACTTTATCCTTATTAGATCAATTAAAAGGAGTTTACATAGAAGACAAGACTGTGAGTTGATTATGTTGGAATGATCTCCAAAAAGAATGAAGGGGTGAGAAAAAGGATGCACTAGGAGAGTAGGGAAGGAGAGGTAGAATGTGTAAAATTTTCTCACATAAAAGAAGCACACAAGGAAGAGCTTTTACAGTGGAGAGGAAAAAGGTGGGGGTGGGCAATGCTTGAACCTTTCAAACTCATCCTGGAGGTAACCACCAAGGCTGGTAATGCCCTTTCTCTGGCCTATGTTCAGAAAAGGAAACAAAGGCATAACAATGGAATCAGGAACTTAAGGTTCAGAAACTCTCTTCTCAGGCTTGCCTGCAAAAAGTACAGACAACTCACCATATACTTCTCTAAGTTGCCATTTTCTTTTCCTTGTCTGGCTGGGAGTGAGGGTGGAGGATTGATGGAGGGAGGAAAGTGAGACCTTGTTGTACTCTTTTTTTTTTTTGTAATTTATTTATTTATTTTTAGTTTTCAATATTCACTTCCTTGAGTTCCAAATTTTCTCCCCATCTCATCCCTCCCCACACCCCAAGATAGCATGCATTCTGATTATCCCTTCCCCTAATCTGCCCTCCCTTCTATTACTCCCCCGTTCTCTTATCCCCTTCCCCTTCTATTTTCCTTTAGGGCAGGATAGATTTCTATACTCCATTGCCTGTATATCTTATTTCCCAGTTGTATGTGAAAACAATTTTTTTTTAACATTTGTTTTTAAAACTTTGGGTTCCAAATTTTCTCCCTTCCTCTCTCCCCACCCACCCTCATTGAGAAGGCAAGCAACTCGATACAGTTTATATATATATATATATATATATATATATATATATATATATATATATATATACACAAAACACTTTCATAGTAATTATATTGTAAAAAACTAACTATATTTCCCTTCATGCTACCCCACTCCCATTTATTCTGTTCTCTCTTTTGACCCTGTCCCTCCTCAGAAGTATTTGCTTCTGATTACCTCCTCCCCCAATCTGCCCTCCCCTCTATCAACTCCCTGCTCTCTTATCCCCTTTGCCCCTATTTTCCTGTAGGGTAAGATATATTTCCATACCCAGTTGAGTATGTGTGGTATTCCCTCCTTAAGCCAAATCTGATGAGAATAAGATTCACTCGTTCCCTGTCACCTTCCCCTACTTCCCCCCCCACTGTAAAAGCCTTTTCTTGTCTGTTTTATATGAGATAATTTACCCCATTCTACCTCTCCCTTTCTCCTTCTCCCCGAATAATCCTCTCTCACCCCTTAATTTTATTCTCCAGATATCACCCCTTCATCTTCAGCTCACCCTGTGCCTCTATCTATCTATCTATCTATCTATCTATCTATCTATCTATCTATCTCTATATACATATAATTTTTTCCCTTCCAACTACCCTAATACTGACAAAGTTCTCATAAGTTACAAATATCATCTTTCCATGCAGGAATGTAAACAGTTCAATCTTAATAAGTTCCTTATGCTTTCTCTTTTCTATTTACCTCTTCATGCTTCTCTGGAGTCTTGTATTTGAAAGTCAAATTTTCTATTCAGCTCTGGTCTTTTCATCAAGAATGCTTGAAATTCCTCCACTTCATTGAATATCCACTTTTTTCCCCTGAAGGATTATACTCAGTTTTGCTGGGTAGGTGATTCTGGGCTGTAATCCTATCTCCTTTGACCTCTAGAATATCATATTCCAAGCCCTCCAGTCCCTCAATGTAGAGGCTGCTAAATCTTGTGTTATCCTGATTGTGTTTCCACAATACTTGAATTGTTTCTTCCTGGCTGCTTGCAGTATTTTCTCCTTGACCTGGGAACTCTGGAATTTGGCTACAGTATTCCTAGGAGTTTTCCTTTGGGGATCTCTTTCAGGAGGTGATCAGTGGATTCTTTCAATTTCTATTTTACCCTCTGGTAGATATCGGGGCAGTTTTCCTTGATAATTTTTTGAAAGATGATGTTCAGGCTCTTTTTTTTGATCATGGCTTTCAAATCGTCCAATAATTTTTAAGTTATCTCTCCTGGATCTGTTTTCCAGGTCACTTGTCTTTCCAATGAGATATTTCACATTGTCTTCTATTTTTTCATTCTTTTAGGTTTGTTTTACAATGTCTTAATTTCTCATAAGGTCATTAGCTTCTATTTGCTCCATTCTAATTTTTAAGGAAGTATTTTCTTCAGTGAGCTTTTGGACTTCCTTTTCCATCTGGCCAATTCTGCTTGTTAAGGCATTCTTCTCCTCATTGGCTTTTTGGACCTCTTTTGCCATTTGGGTTAGACTATTTTTTAAGGTGTTCTTATTATATTCTTCATTATTTTTGGGGTCTCCTTTAGCAAACTATTGACTTGTTTTTCATGATTTTCTTGCATCACTCTCATTTCTCTTCCCAATTTTTTCTTTACTTCTCTTACTTCTTCTCAAAATCCTTTTTCAGCTCTTCCATGGCCTGGAACTGATTCATATTTTTCCTGGAGGTTTTGGATGCTTTGTCTTCTTCTGGTCATATGTTTTGGTCTTCTTTGTCACCAAAGAAAGATTCTATGGTCTGACTTTTTTTGTGCAGTTTGCTCATGTTCCCAGCCAATTACTTGAGTTTTAAAGTCTTTGGTAAGGTAGGGGTCTGCTTCTAGTGTGGAGAATGTTCTGTCCCAAGCTTCAGGAGTTTTGTGTAGTTGTTTTCAGAGATACTTCTAGAGACCTGTAAATTTTCAGTTCTTCCAAGCTAGTACAATCCAGAGTGAGGTGTTTACTCCTTTCTTGGCTTGTGCTCTTGCAAAGCAAGAGAATCCTGCCTAGCACCAGCAAAGAGATCCTTGAAATCCCTCTCTGATTAGCTACTGGATTCCCCCCCAAGTCTGTGGGCCGATAGCTCTAGAAGCAGCCACAGCCCTAGTGTTGGGCTGGGACTGGGGCTGGGACCGAGCTTCTCTCTCACAGAGGTCATAGACCTTTCCTTTCCTCAGACCTTCTAAGTTATCTTTAGTGTTTGTGGTTTGAGAAGTCTGGAAACCACCACAGTTGTCCATGATTCAGTCCCCTGAGGCCTGCTCCAGGTTCACAGAAGCCTGGTCTTTGCCTACATGGCCTACACTAAACTGCGCTTCTCTCCCAGGTTGTCTTGGGCTGGAAATTTGTTTCACTCTGTCTTTTTATGGGTTCTTCTGCTCTAGAATTTTAGAGCCATTTTTTACAGGTGTTTGGAGGAGTTTGGGAGAGAGCTCAAGCAAGTCACTGCTTTTACTCCACCATCTTGGTTCCGCCCCCCTTATTACATTCTTATCTGAAATTTGAAGACAGAGAAAGCATGTAGAAAGAAAAATGGTGTAAAAGGTTTTACAGCTCATTTTTATAGATCACAGAAGGGGTGGCTTCTCCAAGAGTCTTTCCTCTTGAGCCTCAGTCATCAGGAGGCCGTCCCATTCTCTGAAGGCTAATCAGTAAGGTGTCAGTACACAAGTCCACTTCCATGAGATGTGCCCTTCAGATGCTTACAAGTCCATACTGTGTAATCTCATTAAATTTGTTGGGAGGAACTTATCAAATTGATCAGGAGGTATTAGATTGGCTAATATGACAAAAAAGGAAAATCTTAGAGATTCAGCTAATCCAAGTATATTATCATATTATCTGTAAAAAGAGATAATTTTATTACCATTCTGATTGCCTATTCTGATTCCTTCAATTTCTTTTTCTTCTCTTATTGCTCTTGTTAGCATTTCTAATACAATATTGAATAATATTGGTGATAATAGGCATGCTTGTTTCACTTCTGATCTTATTCAGAAGGCTTCTAGCTTATCCCCATTACAAATAATGCTTGCTGATGGTTTTAGGTGGATGCTTCTTATTATGTTAAGGAAAAATCCAATTATAACTATGCTTTCAAGTGCTTGTAATAGGAACGAGTGTTGCAAAGCTTTTTTTGCATCTGTTGATATAATATGATTTTGTTTCTTTTGTTATTCATATAATCAGTTATGTTCATTGTTGTCGTTATGTTAAACTATCCCTGTATTCCTGATATAAATTTCACTTGGTCACAGTATATAATCTTTGTGGTATATTGTTGTAGTCTCCTAGCTAGTATTTTATTTAGGATTTTTGCATCCATATTCATAATGAAATTGATCTATAATTTTCATTCTTTGTTTTGGCTCCTCTTGGTTTAGGTATCATGCTATATTTGTTTCGTTAAAGGAGTCTGTAAAACTCCTTTGCCTGTTATTCCAAATAATTTAATATTGGAATTAGTTGATCTTTACATGTTTGATAGAATTCACTTAAATAAAATGATTGGTCCTGATACTTTTTTCTTGGGAAGCTCATTTATGGGCTGTTCAATTTCTTTTTCTAAAATAGGTTATTTAGAAATTCTATTTCCTCTTCTGATAATCTAAGCAGCTTATATTTTGTAATTATTCTTCCATTTCATTAAACTGTGAAATTTATTGGCATATAATTGGGCAAAATAACTCCTAATAATTGCTTTGATTTCATCTTCATTAGTGGTATATTCACCCTTTTCATTTTTGACACTAGTGACTTGGTTTTCTTCTCTCTTTTTTAATCATATTAACCAATGGCTTATCTATTTTATTGTGTTTTCTTCTCATAAAACCAACTCCTAGTTTTATTTATTAATTCAATGATTTTCTGATATTGAATTTTATTAATCTCACCTTTAATTTTTAGGATTTCCAATTTGATGTTTAATTAGGGATTTTTACTTATTTCTTTTTCTAGTTTTTTAAATTGCATACCAATTCATTAGTCTCTTCTTTCTCTATTCTATTGATGTAAGCATTTAGAGATATAAATTTTTAACTCTGATTACTGCTTTTCCTTCATCCTGTAAGTTTTGGTAAGTTGTCTCATTATTGTCATTCTCTTTAATAAAATTATTTATTAATTATGACATGTTCTTTAATGCACTCATTCTTTAAGTTGAGTTTATTTAGTTTCCAGTCAATTTGCAATCTGTGTTTCCATGGTCCTTTATTAAGTATAATTTTTATTGCATAATGATCTGAAAAGGATATAGTTAATGTTTTTGTTTTTCCTGCATTTAAATAGAAAGTTTTTATGCCCTAATATGTAGTCAGTTTTTATAAAGGTACCATGTACCACTGAGAAAAAGATATATTCCTGTCTATTCCCTTTCAGTTCTATCCAGATTTCTATCCTATTTAGCTTATCTAAGAGTCTATTCATTTCCTTGACCGTCTTTGTTATTTGTTTTTTGGTTAGGTTTAACTAATTTTTATGCCCAAAGGCTATAAAACCATGCATACCCTTTGATCCAGCAATACTACTACTAGATCTATATCCCAAAAACATTTTAAAAAAAAGAGAAAAGGACCTATTTATACAAAAATATTTATAGTAGCTCTCTTTGTGGTGGCCAAGAATTGGAAGTCAAAGGGATGCTCATCAAATGAGGAGTGGCTAAACAAGCTGTGGTAATATGATTGTGATGGAATATTATTGTTCTACAAGAAATGACAAGCAGGATGACTTCAGAAAAACCTGGAGAGACTCACATGACCTGATGCAAAGGGAAGTGAGCAGAACCAGGAGAACATTGTACACAGTAACAGCAATATTGTAGGATGAACAACTGTGAATGATTTAGCTATTCTCAGCAATATAATGATTCAAGAGAATCCCAAAGGACTAATGATGAAGCATACCATCCACCTCCAGAGAAAGAACTGATATTGTTTGAATACAGACTAAAGCATGCTGTTTTTACTTTCATCCTTTTTCTTTTATTTGAGTCTTCTTATACAAAGTGACTAATATGGAAATGTTTTACATGATTGCACACATATAACCTATATCTGATCATTTACTGTCTCAGGGAGGGGGGAGGAGAGGAAGGGAAGGAGGGATAGAATTCGGAACTCCAAACTAAAAAAAATACTAAAAATAATTTTTACATTTAATTGGGAAAAATAAAATGTATATTAAAAAAGAAAAAAATTATCTAGTTCTGAGAGGGGAAGGTCGAAGTACCCCACTATTATAGTTTTGCTATCTATTTCCACCTGTAATTCATTTAGCTTTTCTTTAAAAATTTGGATGCTATAGCATTTGGTACATATAGGTTTAGTATTGATATTACTTTATTACCTATGTTTTCTTTTACCATAATGTAGTTTCCCTGTTTATCTCTTTTAATTAAATCTATTTTAGCTTTAACTTTGTCTGAGATCATGATTGCTAACCCTCCTTTTTTTTTTGCATCAGCTGAAGCATAATAAATTCTACTCCAGTCCTTTATTTTTACTCTGTGTATCTCATTTTTATTATTTGTTTATTTATTGGAGCTCTCGTTTTTAGATGTGTTTCTTGTAAACAACATTGTTGGATTCTGATTTTTAATCCATTCTGCTATCCATTTCCATTTTATGGGTGAGTTCATCCCATTCACATTGAAAGTTATAATTATTAGTGGTGTATTTCTCTCCATTCTACATTTCCTAACTGTTTATCCTTCTCTTTTTGACCTTATTAAATCCCTTATAATTGGTCTTTAATGTTTACCTTCTTACGATTCACCTGATTCTTATAGGTCAAATTTTCCATTCAGTTGTGGACTTTTCCTCACAAATACCTGAAAGTCCTTTAATTCATTAAATATCCATTTTTTCCCATGCAGGATTATACTCAGCTTCACTGGCTAAGTTATTTTTGGTTGCAAACCCAGCTTCTTTGCTCTTTGAAATATAATGTCCCATGCCCTTTGTTCTTTTAATGTAGAAGCTGCTAAATCTTATCCTGTCTGTAGCTCCACAGTATTTAAATGATTTTTTCCCCCTAGTTGCTTGTAGTATTGTCTCCTTGATCTGGGAGCTTTGAAACTTAGCTATAATGTTCCTGTGAGTTTTCATCTTGGGATCTCTTTCAGATAGTCATCAATGGATTTTTTTCAGTTTCTGTTTTACCTTTTAATTTTAACGCTTCAGGGCAATTTTCCTTAATAATTTCTTGAAGTATACTATCTAGACTCTTTTTTTGACCGTAACTTTCAGGTAGTCCAACAATTTTTATATTGTCTTTCCCTGAACTGTTCTCCAGGTCAGTTTTTCTAATGAGATGTTTCACGTTCTCTACTATTTTTTCATTCTTTTGATTTTGGTTTATTATTTCTTGATGTCCTATGAAGTCATTAGATTCCTTTGCCTAATTCTAATTTTTAAGGAGTCATTTTCTTCTGTAAGTTTTTGGATCTCTTTTTTCCAGTTGATTGAATTTCTTTTCATAATCTTTTTTATTTTCTTGTATTACTCTTTTTTTCCTTAAATTTTCCTCAACTTCTCTAATTTGATTTTTAAGGTCTTTTTTAAGCTCTCCCAAGGACTCTTTTTGGGCTTGTGACCATTTTATATTTTTCTTTGAAATAGAAGTAGCTATTTTAACTTCACTACCTTCTTCTGAGTTTGAGCCCAGATCTTCTCTATCACCAAAGTAGATACTATGATAGGGTTCTTTCTCTTTTGCTTACTCATTTTTTTTTTGTTAGTGGCTTATTTCTTGGCTGTTAACTTTGTGTTAGAGTTAGGTATGGGGGAATAATGTCTCAAGCTTCAAGTTTTTTTTGTGCTATTGTTTTCTTAGTTCTATCTGGGGGCCTGACCTCAGGTACTCCTATTCACCCCTGAGCCATGACCCTGAGCCTCCAGCAATGCTGAACCCGCAAATGCTTATTCCCAGCAGTCCCTTCTATGGCTGTAAGCTTCAGCTCGCCATCCTGCCCTGGAACCAAAACCAGGGACTCTGCTCTCCTGTGAGTACCCACAGCCAACAGGGCTCAGTATCAGCTTGTGCTCCTGAGTGATTTCTAATCATCAAGTTGGAAATAAGCAACTTCTGGCTAGTATATCATGTGAGTTACACAATCAACATTTGCCTGTTGCAGCCTCTGACTGCAAGTAAAGACATACCTACAAGACAAGGAGAAGAAAATCCTTTATTCAAAGAAGTTCTTAACCTTTTTTTGTGACATGGCCCTTTTGGCAGTCTAGTGAAACCTCTGGACCCCTTTTCTGAATAATGTTTTAAAATATATAGAAGAAAACACATAATATCACAAAAGAATCTATTTATATTAAAATAGTTAAGGGGCAGCTAGGTGGTGCAGTGGATAGAGCACCGGCCCTGGAGTCAGGAGGACCTGAGTTCAAATCCGGCCTCAGGCACATGATACTCACTAGCTGTGTGACCCTGGGCAAGTCACTTAACCTTGATTGCTTGCCAAAAAAATTTTTATCAAAATATTAAAAACAAAAACAAGTTCATGGACCCCAGGTTAAGAACTCCTGATCTAAAGAAATCAAGCTCAAGAAAATACTACTGGAAGAATAAAAGATCCTCATAAAGGGACTAGGATAGGTGGGATTTAAAGCTCTATAGAAAGAAGACACTCCTCACCTGCATGAATTCTCAGCCAAGGGGAGGAGTTCATTACTTGTCAAGCTTATCTTTGACTTTATCTCCATCACCCATGGTGGACTCTTGTGGAGTCCAGATTCTTTCACATCCTTCTCCCCGATTTGAGCTGCCTCTCCCAAAGTACACTGGTCTCCTCCTTCATTGATGTTTCCATTGTTGGAGATAAATAGGTGTTTGCCTCTCCTCCTGCTTCTGCTTTCATAATATCTACCCCACTGTTTTTCTCTGTCCCCTCAGCCTGCTCAGGTCAGAAACTTGGAGGCCTTCCCAAAAACCCACACAGTCCACTTCAAACCTTGAGATCTTACTTATTCTAGGAAGATGAGCAAAGCTCCCTAAATCTTAGAATTCTCAGGAGGGTTCAATCCATTTTTCTAATCTACTCTCCAGAAGAGCTATTACAATAGCAAGATAATTGATCCATCATATCACTGGCCAGTTCAAAATAATGCATTATTTCTATTTCTAGATTGTGGAAGAGTACCGTTGGTGAATGTGATCTCAGGATCTCGAATTGTTGGTGGTCACAAGGCTGAGCTTGGAGGGTGGCCATGGACAGTAAGCCTGCAGCTTGTGTTATTTCCTAGAACTGTACATGTATGTGGGGGATCCATAATAAGTGAAAGCTGGGTCCTTACAGCTGCACACTGCCTTAAGGATATTAGGTATGTATATAGTATTGCATATTTTGATTAATTAAGGCTTTAGAGTAATGTGGAATATTCCATCCAGCTCTCCATCATTGTCTACCTTTTCATTAAATAACTGTTGAGGCCAAACTAGGGCTGGCAAGTTTTGTTATAATTTGAAGTGAATGTGTGATTTTTGTATCCATTTCAAACACTGCCTTCAGAAAAATCCTGGTAAAAACCGTCATTTAAAAATTTTTATCTTATACTTCACACTTGTCTCTAACCTTTCATCTTTAAGAAAGGAGCTATCTGGAGCAGAGATAGTGAAACTTTTTCTATCAAGGATCATTGACAGGAAAAAAGAGATCAATTTGGGTTCACACACAAGTCAACTTCATTTAGGTAGGGTGTTTGGGTTTTGAGACTTTTTTTTAAGGAATGGAAAAAATATGGAAAGACAAACTCATAAAATAGAGAACACAAACATTTTTCAAGAAATCCAATACATTTCAAAATACTTCACTTATGTATTTTTGCTAATCGAAGGAAGGGAAGGGAAGAAGAGACAATGGTGAAGGAAGAGATAGTCATAAGAAGGGGTAGAAACTATAGAGCAGGCTTTGAAGGTTGCATTGGTAACATGTACTCTCTCTGGACTTTCCAAGAGTCGGTATCACCATGTGTATCTTGTGCATAGTAGGTTTGTCAATATTGTTTGCTCTTTAAATAATTAATTCATTGCTTAGCTGTTGTTCACAGGAGCCCTCTGTCTTTAAAGTAATGGCTAACTTCAGCTGATTTAAGGGGCTCTTCTCTTCATGTCCAAAATACTATCCTTGTTTTATATGGCATTGCCCTTTCCCAGTGGGCCTCTTTAAATAGCAAATAAACTAAGAGAGGTAAACTAAAAACACATTAATGTGAAATTATCAGCTCTCTTACCTCCATGACAGAGATCAGGACAGCATGAAAGTACTGGGCACCATCAAGTAAGAGAGGAAAAAGACAAAGAAGCACTGAAGATTATTAGTATCTAATTCACAATTTTGCCTATGGGTAACCCTGCTGGGGAGCTTCTGGCCCTTGGCTGGATTTCATCTGACCCTGCTCCTCGCACTAACTTCCTGTTTCTGTCAGTGGAGTCACCATCATCAGTCATTCAGGGTTAAAATCTTAGTCATTTTAAATTCTTTCCTCTGCCTCTCTTCTTCCTTCAATGCAGTCTTACTGATTTCTGTCCCACAAACCTGAGATTCTGTCTCTGAAATTTGCTCCCAGCTTTCCACTTCCCTTACCACCACACTTGTCCTGGATTATCTGAATAGTCTCCATTTTCTCTTCTTTCCAAAACATTCTTCATGCTTCATCTTCTTAATCTGATTTTATCACTCTTCTCCTTGTAGAAATCCTTTAGCAGGGCAAAGACCTCCACGGATTAACTCCAACTTAATTTTCTAGCATTGCTTTACACTTATTCCTTTTCACCCCTCTATTTTCTAGCCAAATTAGACTCACTACTCATAAGCTTTATCTTAACCTGCCCTCTCTTTGTACATGCATTCATTCAATTCATTCTCCCATGTCTGGAATGGACACCCCTACATATTCACCGATCAAAACCTTTCCCTTCCTTTCAGGCACAGTTCAGGTGCCACCATCTGATCCTTCCCGTATGCTCCCAGCACCTCTCCTGCAAACTTCTCATGTTTTAACTTTTGTTTGTGTCTTATCCCCTGTAAGATAATACATTGCTTAAGTCAGAGACTATTTCGTGTTTTGTTTTTGTATCCCAACTGTTTCATATATCACTAGGCACATCATAGATGTTTAGTAAGTTTTATGGAGCTGAAATGAATTTTGATATAGTTTGTTTTTTGTGTTTTCATTTGCATCTTTGGCTTTTTTTTTAAGGAGTGGTTTTTAAAATTAAAAAGTTGTCTTGTATAATCTAACACTAGAAACAAAAAAGTTAATGGAAGCTTAAAAAATATAATTACTCAAATAGGCAGTGTTGTAATAAAAGCATTTGCTTTATTCCAGAGAGCCACAATTTTGGAGAGCTGTGGTTGGAGTTCATAATCTTTTACAGAGACATCGGAAAACTAAGAAAATAAAAATTAAAGCAATCATTATCCATCCACAGTTCATCCCGGATACATATGCAAATGATATTGCACTTTTTCATTTAAAAAGTACTCTGAGTTATAATGACTATGTTCAGCCTATCTGCCTACCATTTTTTAAAGAGTTGTTTAACTTGAATGCCAGCACAAGGTGCTTTGTAAGTGGCTGGGGAAGAACAGCAGAAGAAGGTAAATATTGGCTCCATTTTATTGATATGTAGTACGTCTTAATTCCAAATTACTGATTTAGTTCTAAAAATTTGTCACCAACATTCTGGTTGATTCTTTTTCTAATATATCAAATTGCCACAGGAGGAGGATGAGCCCTGGCTGGGGCTCAGCCCACCCTCAGCCTTTTGTCATTGTCCTTGGGTCTTCAAGGCCCTAATCTCACCCCTGGTCTGTGGGTCCCTTGAAACCCTGGCCCCCTAGCCTTGTCTGTGGGTCCCACAGGCTGGCAGGCCTGGCAGCACCTGTGGAGGTGATCTTGATGGTGCCTCTGTCATAAAAGACAATCTGGACCCTGTGTCTCTGGCAGCCTGTCAGACTCAAGGCTTCATCATGGCACTGATCCTGTCATCTTCAGGCACCCCCAGCCCTTGCAACTTTTACAACCCAAGATTTCTGAGATTCAGAGGAACACATAGAGATGTGGACATCAACCTCTTCACCTTAGAAGACTCCTTCCCCAGTTTTCTCCCTGCAGGACAAGACTGAATGATGGATCTGGAAGAAGCTGCTGGGACTTGATATCCCTCCACTCTCTGGCAGACAAATTTCTTCCTTAGAAATTCTGAGATTGCTTCACCACCACCAGTTTTAGTGTCCAGGCCCTATAAAAGATCCCCTTGCCCACTTTGGGTGGGGAGGGGAAGGTGAAGAAGACCAAGGCCTCATGATTACTACTGGATATAGAAGAAACTTTCTTAATTCAATCTGGTTGAGATAAATCCTTGCTTTTCCTTGAGAGAGACCAAGGGAAGACACTCATAAAGGCCAGGCATTAAGGTCCCTGCCTTGATAATGAAAAGATGTTTAAAAAAAAAATGACTATATTACAAACTATTAATGAAAATGTAAAAAAGGAATATAGACAATTGGGAGGAAAAAAAATAATGGTGCCCCAATTGGCCTTGCAAACATAACCCCAACCCCACCACCATATCTCCAACCACAACAAAAAATAATAAAATCTAGTCCAAAGGAACTCAATGTTTTCAGGCAAAAAGAAAAAAAAAAGGAAAAATGCTATTATAAATCCATGATTGGGAAATTTCTTTTTTTTTTTTTGTTTCTCCTGAGGGGCTCAAAAAATTCCTCTTCCTGAGCAGAAATAGTGATATAATCTTTGACAAATAGTGTATATGCCCATGATTTCTAGAATGCTATGGTGCTTAATGCTCTGCATCATTCTTTTACCATTCAGACCCACAGAAATGTTGGAGCAAGCAGATTAGGTCCTAGAAGCCTGCATCTATTTTTAGTTTACTGTGTTTTATATCCATTTGAACATATGAAAAAGTTGGGCACTTAAAAATATAATTACAATGGACCCTAAGATGTCTTTCAGTGTTCCTCTCTTCCCCCCAATTGCATGTATCCTATTCAAATCTTAAGGACTGCCTTACTGGGATTTCTGACACAGGATGGGAATTGCATCTCTGAACCCCTATTCCTGGACAGCAACCAGCTCTTCTGTTTTTCTCTCCTCTGACCTAATCAGTTTCTACCACCTAGAAGACCTTCCTTCCTCTTCTCCAAATCAGCATTCCTTCTTCTTCTGGTCATTCAATGCTTGTATAGTCCGTTTAATCTGTTGCCTTATAAGCATCTTTCAGTCTTTTCACATATGTCTCTTTTAACTAGATTGTAAATTCAGAAACGGACCAGAATACATAGCTTTTGTACTTCTTCCACAGTATCTAGTGAATTTTTCTGCACCTAGTGAAAATTAGTCAAATGTTATTGACTGACAAACTGGCTAATAGTGGATGCCATAGAAAAAGAAAATACTGTCTATGTCATTGAAGAGTTTGTAATCTCGTTGGCAATGTATGAAGGCAGGGCCTGTGTCATTCCTTTTGTATCATACTTAGCACATGGTACGGTGCTAAGTATATAGTATGTCCATACTAAATATACTGGTTGATGATATCCATACATGAAAGATTTGCAGACACTTTCCTAGCAACAAAGCCAAATTAATCAGAATTCAGTTAATAAAAATTCTCAATTAATTTAGCTTCCCCGACTCCAAGTCTCTGCTCAAGTCTCACCTTCTGCAAGAAGCTTTTCCCAACTCTCCTTATTCTTAGTGCCCCCCCACCTGTGACTACCCCAGTCATCCTGTCTGTATCTTGTTTGTAAATAGCTGTTTGTATGTTATCACTTTGATTTGACTGTGAGCTGGTTGAGAGCAGGGGCTATCTTTGGCCTTTTTTTTTTATATGCCTAGTGCTTGAGCACGTAATAGGCACTCAATAAATGTTAGTTGGCTCGATATATGTATGTACATGCACATTACATATATGTAATCTTATATTAACATACAAACATGGTTTTCCAGTCACATACACTGGGGTATATGTTTCTAAGGTGTAGTGGGGTGACTTTGCAGCCCCTGTATTTGGAAAAAAGATTTGTTGGTAGATGACAAACTGAAGAAGACCCTAGAGCCAGGGCATGGCAGCAGGCAGCTGCTGAGAGAGAAGGTGTGAGAACCCTTCTGGAGGTATGGACTGATTCAGTCCTGGGATCAAGCCACAGTGACAGCAGCAGGGCCAGGGATTTGTAGCTCCAGGGTGGTGAGACCCAACCAGCCAGTCAACCAGAGGACAAGGCTGATCTGGTGACTTCTTTCATCCAGCAAAACTGCTAGTTCCTTTTTCACTCAGTGTGTATTTTGGGCTGGTTTCCTTGTTTTTACTGCTTTTAATTTAGATATATCTATTGTAAAACCTATTTTGCCAGCAGAAATACTAAGTTGTGTGTATATTTTATTTAAGGCTTATAAATAAAGGATAGGAAAGAGAGCCCTATTAACTCTAGGGAGTCAAAAAGTTTGGTTCAAACTGAACGTGGATGCTTGGAAGCTAATTGAGGATAGTTGGACAAAGTGAGGCAGTGGTATTGGCCTGTTCAAAAGCCTGTTATATACATTTGGGATTCTATGCTTCTAGACTGAGAGCTGGTAAGGACAGGAAGGTACAAGGGAGCAAACCTAGAGAACAAAATGGGCAGTTACACTTTCCTTTTCTTGGCTCAGGGCCATCTGCCTCTGGGGACTTTGGAAGTTAGACCCTTACAGGAAGTAAGTTGCTAGGAAAATTCCCTTCCCCTACTCCCCCACTGAAGGGAGGGAGAATCATGGAAGCATGCTCAGTGAGGCTTCTGTCTCAGTTAATGATTGTCTGCCCAACCTACCCAGCTCCCCAGTGTCATCTGATGCCTACATCTATACATATTCAATCAATCAATCAAAAAACTATTATGACTCTTCTATGGGTGTAGTTTTTATTCTGGTTACAAAGGCTTATTTGCTGCATCACAGGCTGCATAGGGAAGTAGAGGAAGCAGAATAATAAATGTAGCCTACAGGTCAACAAAATAACAAAAACAGGTGATGACAAAAATGTCAGAGCAATGCTATTTTCCCTGATATATGAAAAATCAGCTGTGGGTAATTGAGAATTAAGGGTGAGAAAGAATGCCCAGGCCTAAGAGACATAGAAAATCAGAGTTTAGTGAAGGATGAATGTTAATTTTCTTCATTTCCAATTTAATGGGAAGTTTACAGATGAAGAGCTGAAGGAATCCAGAAGACGGCAGTCCCACTGACAATTGATGGGAGAGCTGAGGGAAGAGGAAAAAGCCTAGGTCATGATTTTCAAGTTTTAGATGTCAGTAGAAGGCCCAAAAGGAGATGTTGAGTAGGGAGCTGTACTACTACTACTATTGTTCTGGTCTGATTACACAAGGTTTATACCATAGAGGAAGTAAGAAGTTAAGACATTTCCTATGTGATCTACCCAGCTGTTCCTATCATCTTCTATCATCTTTCTATCATCTAATTTGAATAGAAACCCAATATTAGTTTCTTAGGAGATGAGTTGGAATTGCTTCTTGAGTCCGCTCTTAAACTCTTAAAGATATCAGTGCAGCTTTATACCTATAATCCAGAAGAGTAGACTTAATTGTCAAGTTATCTGTCAGGCATAGATATTTAATCTATGATTGCTTCCCCTATGGATTCTCTTGACAAAATCTGCTTGGTCAAGCTGGAACAATAGTGGGGGAAAGGAAAGAAATAATAATTTATTTAGTATCTACTGTATGCCAGGCTCTGTGCTAAGCACTTTCACTGAGCACTTTCATATTATCTCATTTGATTCTCACAACCACCCTGCAAGGTAAGTGCTATTAGTATCCCTTTTACAGTTGAGGAAACTGAGACAAATAGGGAAGTGACTTGCTCAGGATTACATAGCTAGTAAGTATCTGAGGTAAGATTTGAACTCAGGTCTTCCTGACTTCAGGCCCATTGCTGTATCCATTGTACTACATAACTGCCTCAAATTGGTATTATTCTGTCCTTCAGTGATACCTGGAGTGTTTTCCTCTTTCTTTCTATGCTTTTTGCTGCTTATCCACCTCCATTTTGGGTTCAAGAATTACTGGAGATGGAAGGTTGATGGATGGATTAAAATTCTTTTCTTTGAGAAATTAATCAACTCACATGACTATGTCATTGTGAGATTTTACAGATTAATTCCATCATCTATGCCACATAAATGTAGATTAGGATTGAATCTAGTATTAGGTCTTCCAGTCTTTGATAAAAATCTGCTAAATGCCAAAATATCTATTCTCACTATTTGATAAAATACTTGATTTCCAAAATAGTTTATGGATTTTTATTATAGGCAGTGCTTCAAATACTTTACAAGAAGCTGAAATACATTATATTCCCTGGGACACCTGTAATAGAGAGGAAAGTTATGGAGGACGAGTTGTTGCGACTTCATTTTGTGCAGGTGAAGAAGATGGAATTGTTGATACTTGCCTGGTAAGGCTCAACAATTTTTCTTGAAAATATCTTTTAATACTGCACTTACTGTGTAACCCTGGTGTCAGAGACATGGAGGACCCACTTTGTGGACTTTTCACTTCTCTGGCACATTGCCCACATCTGGGTAGAATCTGGGGCTATCAGTGTCTGGTATTTTTCAAGGGTAGTTACTGGTTCCCTTTGTGAGCAATAAAAATATAATAGTTTCATTTTAAAATTAAGGAATATATAATTAAAAGATACCCTTGCAATTTGACTTTCAACCTCATGGCTTAAAACTGCTGTCTCCAAAATTATCGATGATCTCTTAATTATCAAATCTTATGGTCCTTTATTAATTCTCATCCTTGACCTCTACAGAATTTGATACTGTTGACCACTCTATTCTTCCTCTCTGGGTTTTTGTGACCCTGCTGTTCTCCTACCTATATCTGACTTCTCCTTTTCAGTTTCCTTTGCTAGATCATTATTCATGACGTACTTGAATTGTTGAATGGATCTCCTTTTCCTCCTCCTCCTCCTCCTTCTTCTTCTTGCAGTTGGGGTTATGTGACTTACTCAGAGTCACACAGCTAGTGAGTGTTATCTGTCTGAGACTGAATTTGAACTCAAGTCCTCCTGACACCAGGACTCTATCCACTGTGCCATCTAGCTGCCCCTGTCCAATGGATCTTAAGGCCCAGCCTGGGCACCCTGCTCTTCTTTCACTATTATTCTCACTTGGTGACCTAATCAGCTCCCATCAATTTAATTATCATCTCATCATTATGTACACAATTCCCAGATCTATGTATTCACCTTAATCTCTCCCCTAAACTCCAAACCTGCATAAGCCAAATTTGTATATCCAGTCCAAGTCTCTCTGCTAATTAGGCTCACGTCTTACATTTCCAATTGTTGATTAGATATGCCACGCTAGATATTTTGCAGACATCTCAAACCCAGCAGGCCAAAAACTGAACTCTCATCTTTGTTCCCAAACTCCCAAAGCAGTGATTTATGATTGCATAGAATTGTAAGCTGGATTATCTAGCCCAACTCTCTTATTTTACAGATGAGGAAACTGAGGCTCATATAGGTTAATTGTATGGCATCTTGGCAGCATCCAGATTTGAATCAAGATCTTCTGACTCCAGATCAAGTACTCTCCACCACTGTACCATTTTGCCTCTTCAAAATTCAATCTGCTGCTAGATCTTGCTGTTTATATTTCTGTAGCATCTTTCATTTCTTTCTACTCACATGTCTACCACATTCAGGCCCTTATCACCTGGACTATCGCGATAGCCTCCTAATTTGTCTCACTGCCTCAAGTCTCTTCCTTCTTCAGTCTATCTGCATACAGCTGCCAAAATTATTTTATTAAGGCCGGGTTTCATCATGTTACTTGTCTACTTACTAGGCTACAGTGACCTTCTATTAGCTTGAGGATGGAAAATATTTGGAAATGAAGATTGTTTTGGTCCACGCTTGTCTCAGGCTAATAGTACCCTAGTAGTTTAAGTCCTATGTTAGAATGAAATGAAACATTCATAAGTCATTCAATAGTTTAAAAAGGGTGATTTACTTAGGCATAGCAGGGGAAGAATATTTAACAAGGATATGTGTCAAGGACAAGGGTTGGGATATTGCTTCTACTACAACTCACTGGTGTTAAAGTCTTCTATTAGACTTTTTTTTAGATGGATGTATATTTATTAAAAATAATTCTGTGAAAATATAACAGAAAGTTTCATCTTTATCATATCTTGAGATATCTGAATAGTATTTTTTTCCCTTTGGTTAAAATGTCCCTCTCTCTACCCCCTCTTCCCACCTTTTCTTCAAGGCTTTATGCTAATGCCAGGTAAAAATACAAAGCAGACGCAGACTCAGAATACACAAATCTGATAATGTTCATTTTGTTGAAGTTATTCACAAAGAAGAAACACTCTTTATAATGAGGAGGAAACCTAGAAAGCTGAGAGTTGGAGTTGCCATCTCTGTATCAATCAGGAGCAGACAAAGGCTGTTGGATGTTCTGATGCTTCATGGAAAAGTACAAATTTTTCTCTAGTTTCATGCTGAGATGCAGCTTTTCATACCTGAGTTTTTAGTGTCCAAAAGAAAACTCTCCATTTTAACAGTTCCTCTGTCTTATTTTGTGCTTGACCCAGGAGCATCTGTCCCAAGATCATGAGACTCTCTGCTCTTCCTCCATCTCCAAGGGAGGGGACAGAGGAATTTCCTGTACCCAGAACAGCATGCACAACCTAACACACCCACCTACTGGAGGATCTGGAGAAGTCCACCAGGGACCAATAGGCATGGCTGGGGGTAGAGTGGGTGAAGGGTTCTTGATCCCTTCCCCCATCCACAGAAAGAGAGCTAGAGTTTCCAAAGGAGAAGATAGGCTAAAGGGAATGTCCCCAGGGTTCACTTCTTGCTATTTTGGAAAACCACTCTCTGCTTCCTATCCTTATACTGCTCTAAACTCAGAACCTTTGGCCCTATCTCTGGCAACCCCAGTGGGCTGGGACTGCCAGCACAGCAACAGCTAGGAGTAGCCTGGATCTGTGAGCTGGTTTCTGTGAATCTTCCTGAGTGTTTGTTTCCCCTAGATTATGGCATCACAAGGTCAGAGAAAGGGTCTTTCAGTGGTTATCCCAGAGAGCATCCAGCTGCCAAGTAACAGAGATGCCTCTCCTTTATTTTTTTAATCTTATTTAACATTTTGTTTTTTCCTAGTTACATGTAAAAACAATCTTAACATTCTTTTCTTTTTTCAAATTTTGAGTTCCAAATTCTCTCCCTCCCTCCCCTACCCCCATCATTGAGAAGGCAAGCAATTTGATATAGGTTATACAGGTGTAGTCATGCAAAGCACATTTTCAATGTAAGTCATTCTGTGAAAGAAATCACAGACAAAAAAAAACAAAGAAAAATAAAGTAAAGAAAGTATCTTTGATCTGCATTGAGGCTCTACCAGTTCTTTCTCTGGAGATGGACAGCACCTTTCATCATAAGTCCTACAGAATTGTCTTGGATCATTGTTTTGCTAAGAATAGCTGTTATTCATAGTAGATCATCATACGATATTGCTGTTATTGTGTATGATGTTCTGGTTTTGCTCATTTCACTTTGCATCAGTTCATGTAAAGTCTTTCCATGTTTTTCTTAGAGCATCCTACTCATCCTTTTTTTTTTCTTGATAATAATTTATTTTTAGTTTTCAACATTCACTTCCATAAGATTTTGAGTTTTAAATTTTCTCCCCCTCCCACTCCTCTCCCCTACCCGATGGCATGCAATATGATATAGGCTCTACTTATATATTCGTATTAAGCATATTTTCCCATTAGTAGTGATGTAAAGAACAATTAGAACTAATGGGAGGGACCATGAGAATGAAGAAATAAAACAAAACAACAAAGGAAAAGGAGAGCAAATAGTATGCTTCTACATTCAGACTTCATAGTTCTTTCTCTGGATGTGGATAGCAATTTCCATCATGAGTCTTTTGGAGTTGTCTTACATTCTTGCATTCCTGTGAAGAGCCAAGTCTATTAAAGTCAGTCATCACACAATGTGGCTGTTACTGTGTACAGTGTTTTGGTTCTGCTCATTTCACTCCACATCATTTCATGTAAGTCTTTCCAGGTTTTTTTGAAGTCTGCCTGCTCTTTCTTATAGCACAATAGTATTCCATTATATTCATATATCACAACTTGTTCAGCCATTCCCCAATTGATGGGCATCCCCTCAATTTCCAATTCTTTGCCACCACAAAAAGAGCTACTATAAATGTTTTTGTACATGTGAGTCCTTTTCCAATTTTTACGATCTCTTTGGGATACAGACCTAAAAGTGCTATTGCTGGGTCAAAGGGTTTGCACAATTTTATAGCCATTTGGGCATAATTCCCAATTGCTCTTCAAAATGGTTGGATCATTTCACAACTCCACCAATAATGCATTAATGTTCCAATTTTCCCGCATCTTCTCTAACATTTATCATTGTCCTCTTTTGTCATGTTCTGCTCATCATTTCTTAAAAGCACAATAGTATTCCATCACAATCATATACAACAACTTGTTCAGCCAATTCCCAGTTGATGGGTGTATCCTCAGTTTCCAATTCTTCGCCACCACTAGAAGAGCTGCTGTAAATATTTTTGTAGACGTAGGTCCTTTTTCCTTTTTTATGATCTCTTTGGGATATAGACTAGTAGTGGCATTGCTTGGTTAAAAGGTATACATAGTTTTATAGGCCCTTTGAGCATAGATCCAAATTGTTCTCCAGAATGGTTAAATCAGTATACAACTTCACTGGTGGCACATTAGTGTTTTAGTTTTCCCACATTCCCTCTAACATTTGTCATTTTCCTTTTCTGTCATATTAGCCAATTTGACAGGTATGAAGTAATAGCTTAGAGTTGTTTTAATTTTCATTTCTCTCATCAATTGTGATTTAGAGCATTTTTTCATATGACTATAGATAGCTTTGATTACTTTCCTTCGATCATTTATTAATTGAGGAATGGATTTTATTTCTATAAATTTGACTCAGTTTTTGATATGTTTGAGAAATGAAGTCTTTATCAGAGGAACTCACTGTAAAATTTTTTTTCCATAATAATGATTACCAACTATATATTTTCCTCCATCCTATTTTTGCCCTGTTTATCCTACTCTCTCACTTTTCTTTTACCCTGTCCATTTTCAAAAGTATTTTGCTCTCCCTTCTATCACCCCACCCCCTTTCTATTATCCCCTTCCCTTCTTACTTTCCTGTATGGTATGATAGACTTCTATACCCAACCGAATGTGAATGTTATTCCTTCTTTGAGCCAGTTCCAGTGAGAGTAAGGTTCATGTGCTCCCCTCCCCACTTCCCCCATTTCACCTTCCACTGTAAAATCTCTTTCAGACTTCTTTTATGTTAGATAATTTATCCCATTCTACCTCTCTCTTTCCCCTTCTCCCAGTGCATTCTCTTTTCCCATCCCCTAATTTTATTATTTTAGATAATCATACCATCGCATTCAACTCATGTCTCTACTTTTTTTTTTTAATACACATGTATACTCCTTCTAACTGCCCTAATAATGAGAAAGTTTATAGGAGTTATAAATATCATTTTCCCTTGTAGGAATATAAGCAGTTTAACCTTATTGAATCTCTTATGATTTCTCTTTCCTGTTTACCTTTTTATGTTTCTTTTGCATCTTGTATTTGAAAGTTAAATTTTCTATTCAGCTCTGGTCTTTTCATTAGAAATGCTTGAAAGTCCTCCCTATTTCATTGTTTCATTATTTCATTCTATTTCATTCCTCTCTTTCATTGAATGTCCATTTTTTCCTCTGAAGGATTATGCTCAGTTTTACTAGGTAGGTGATTCTTGGTTGTAATCCTAGGTCTTTTGCTCTCTGGAATGTCATATTCTAAGCCCTCTGATCTTTTGATCTAGAAGCTGCTAAATTTTGCGTTATCTTGACTGTGGCTCTACAATAGTTGAATTATTTCATTTTAGCTACTTGCAGTATTTTTTCCTTGATCTGGGAGGCCTGGAATTTGGCTATAATCCTGGGAGTTTTCATTTTGGCATCTCTTCCAGGAAGTGACTGGTGGATTCTTTCAGTTTCTATTTTACATTCTGGTTCTAGAATATCAGGGCAGTATTCCTTGATCATTTCTTAAAAGATGATGTCTTTTTTTTTTAATCATGATTTTCAGGTAGTTCAATAATTCTTGAATGATCTCTCCTGGATTTATTTTCCAGGTCAATTGTTTTTCCAATGAGATATTTCACATGGTCTTCTATTTTTTCATTCTTTTGATTTTGTTTGATTGTTTCTTGATGTCTCATAAAATCATTAGCTTCCACTTGCTCAATTCTAACTTTTAAGGAATTATTTTTCCAATGAGCTTTTGTACCTCCATTTCCATTTAGCCAATTCTACTTTTTAAGGAGTTCTCGTCTTTGGATTTTTGTGCCTCTTTTACCATTTGGCCTATTCTATTTTTTAAAAGTGTTATTTTCTTCAGTATTTTATTGTTCCTCCTTTACAAAGCTATTGATCTTTTTTTCATAATTTTCTTGCATCACTTTCATTTCTCTTTTCAGTTTTTCCTCTTCTTTTGTTATTTGATTTTAAAATTTTTTTTGAGCTCTTCCATTGCCTGAGACCAATTCATATTTTTCTTTGAGACTTTGGAAGCAGGAATTTTTACTTTGTTTTCTTTTTCTGAGTGTGTGTTTTGTTCTTCCTTGTCACCATAGTAATTTTCTGTGGTCAGAATTATTTTCTGTTGTTTGCTCATTTTGCAGCCTGTTTCTTGACTTTTAACTCTATGCTAAAGTGGGGCTCTGCTTCTAGAGTGGAGGGGGAGCTTCCAAGCTTCAGGTTTTTTGTGCAGCTGTATTCAGAGGTAATTCTGGGGACCTGTAAGTTTTCAGTTCTTCCGAGGTGGTGTGATCTAAGGAGAAGTGTATTTACTACTCTCCTGTACTAGGCACTGGTTTGTGAGTAACTACAAGCACTCTTTCTACCCTGGAACTGTGACCAGGGTCCTTGCCTCAGTGTGGCCACAAGCTCTGCTGTAATAGTGCTCCTCCTTGCCCTGGGACTGTCACCTAGGACTGCACCTGCATCCAAGTATAGGCAATGCAACAGAGTCCTACCCCTGGTACCAACAAAGGGACCCCTGTAAATCTCCTTCTCATCCATTGTTCGATCACATTACCATCAGAGGTCTGGAAACCACCACTGCTGCCACAGATTCAATTGCCCTGAGGCCTTCTCCTGGTTTGCTGAGACTGTGTTTATGCTGGTGCAGCCTGTGCTGGACTGTGTTCCTCTCTCACTCTGGTGCAACAGACCTTTCCAAGTTGTCTTGGGCTGGAAAATTGTTTCACTCCATCTTTTTGTGGGTTCTGCTCCTCTGGAATTCGTTAAGAGTCATTATTTAAAGGTATTTGGAGGGGTTTAGCACAGAGCTCAGGTGAGTTCTTACCTTTACTCAGCTATCTTGGCTCCGCCTCCACCTCAGGGCAATGCCTCTCCTGAAATGCCTTAAATGAATTTAGGGCTTCAGTAGCCCTACCTGTGGGATGAAGGCAGCTAACTTAAGCAGCACTGAAGGAGGAAAAGAAAAACTAACATAAAGACAGAAGACAATATAAATGATGTAACAGCTCCCTGGAGGAGTAACTGAATATGGAATAACAAAGACCAGAATTTCCCCGAGTACTAAGTTATACATCTAAAAGATCAAAGTGTGGTGGGCTTGACAAATCTTTGCAGTTCACAATGAGTCTTTTAATATCTGGAGGTGAACATGGCCAGGAGCACCAAACACCAAGAATCTCAGGAGCATTAGGACTTCAGGAGAAGAGAACATTTCCTGCACTGGCATCATCCTAGGTTAGGGGAAATTGCCTTGTACCACAACCCACTTGGTGTTCCTTTGGCCACCAGCCGGGCCCTGACCTCCTTAAGAACTTCATGGAAGTGTTGGGGTGGGAGGAGAGAATACTAAATCTTTGCCCTATTAGAAAACACTAAGGGGTGGTCTCCCTTCTTCTGTGGATTGTGTAGATACTTTCCCCTTCCCCTTGTGGTCAGAAAGGAGCAGGGAGCAGGGAGCAGCTGTCCAGTGACTACTGGGTATTGTGCTGCTTGTGGCCATTCAGCTCTAGTAAACAAAAGCCCTTGGTTTACATGCCAGGGCCCATTCTGCTATTGTTCAGCAGTCAATGCCACTGGGGCCCACTGTAACTCCTGTCTGGTGCACAGTCTGCCATGGTCAACTTCTGCCCCGCTGTGCTAGGACTTGAGTACTGTTGAAAATCTTGCCACTGCCCCACTCTGCTCCCCGATTCCCAGGCCTATCTGTTCTCCTGTAAAGAGTATCATCTCAGTCTGTGCTGCCACCACCTCCCTGAGTCAGGGCAGAAGCACTGTGGGCACTATTACTGCTGAGGCCTGACTCCACCATCTGGAGTGGGAGTGAATGTTGTTTCCTGATGCCTGACTCAGCCCCTAAATACTGGGGTAGGTATCACTGCCCCTGGTGGGTCTACCAGAGTTGATAAAGGCCAGGAACCTCCATGTGGGATGGCTCAGGCAACTTCAAGGGATTATGGCTGATCACGTTAGGGCTGGGGTTCCTTTTCCTGTTCACAGCCACTCTTTCCAGCACAGGAAACTCCTCTGACTTTCAATTGGCTCCCACTCGGAGGCTCCAGCCTTTGCAAGAACTTGTAAGTCTGCCAGCTGAGAATTGCCCATATAAGCCATGTGCAATCAGGAACCATTTCTTGTAGGGGCAAGGAGGGCACCTAGGGGCTTAACTGTGCAGGGCCTAGCTTGGAGTCTCTCAGAGAACAAAAACAAGATACTGCAGTTGATAGTTCATGATTTAAGTGGAAGCTCTCTCTCTTTAAACTTATTAAACTAGTGCAGTTTGCCCTGTCTTCACTGAGGCAGCTGTGGTGTATTTGGCAGCTTCTTCCACCTCCCCAGTCCCAGAAGAGTCTGTGGGGGCTCCTGGGGAGAATCAGACATATTCCTTCTAATCACATCCCCTCAAAGTCCATGTAGCACAGCTCCTTATGGCCTCTCAGAGCAGCAGTTCCTTCACAAGGCTTTTCTGACCACTGAAAAATTTGTTTGGGAGATGACCACTATTATTCCTAAATATAAGAAATTATGCCAATTTAGCCACCAACTGTGTATTGCAGTTTTCTTCAGGGTATAGTTCTTAATGATGCTGAACATATTCACACTGGTCTCAACTTGCTGAAGGCCACTTTCTTTTCCACAGCACTGGGGAACATCTCACAGTAAACAACCTCCCTCTCTAGAAGCATTATTGAAAAAAAGCACAGAGGCTAGTGTTTCCAAGCCTGGAAAAGGCAGTTAGAACCGGGTTGTGAAAGGCTTTAAATGCCAAACAGTTATTTTAGAAGCAGTCAGGCCTTAGTTTTAGGAATAGCACTTTGGCTTCTGTGTGGAGATTGGATCAGAGAGGAGAAAGGCTGGATGCAGGGAGACCAATAAAGAGGTAATTGCAGTAGTCCAGGTGAGAGGTGATGGGAGCTTGAACTAGAGTGTGGCTACATGATGGGAGAGAAGGGGATGGACATTAGAGATGTTGTGAAGATAGAATAAACATGACTTAGCAAGTGATTGGCACTGGAGAGCACCCACTTCTCTAAGACTGGAGCAAAAGACAGAATGGGGGATTATGCTGAGGAGATTCAAAGTGTAGAATTGGGGAGAAGAGGGTACCCCTGAGGGATGGTGTTTTTTTTTGGCAAAATATCTGGCAAGGTCCTCTGTTGAGAGAGAAGAGAGGTTGCTTAAGAGGAGAAGAGAAGGTTTGCACACCTTAAGGAGTGCAATACCTAGTAAAGGATTAGTATGCAACAATGATGAGATAAAATCCCTCATTTCTATAGCACTTTAAAGTTTACAGAGGAAATGCTTTCCTCACATAAGCCTGTGAGAGAGGTGATATAAGTATTACTATCCATATTTTACAGATGAGAAAACTGAGGCTCTGAGAGGGGGACTGACTTGCCTGTGGTCAAGTCACTTGCTTTGACAGCTGCTGTGAAAGGTGGGCTTCAAACAGAGGTCTCCCCATTTTAAAGTCAAACGTTCTTCTCAGTATACCACACTGCCTTTTACAGATCCTTGAAATGAGAAAGTGCTTAGTTATAGTCAGGATGCTACTTTGCTTGTGCTTTTTTTTTTTCCCATTCTACATCATTTTGTGATGTTTCGGGGTGATCTGACAAAAAACTCCAAAACCTTGATTTGCTTAACTGGGACACCCATGGAACTGAACATGCTCCATGCTAGGAGAACAGAGCAATTCCTGATTGGTCCCCAGGAACTGGGTGTCTTGCATTGATGGTGACCAGATGTCAGCAGGGTTGTCAAGATCCTCTCTGTCATTTATAAGAAGAGTAGAAGAAATGGCTCTACCCTCTTTTTTGGACCCTTTTCTTTCAGGCGCCTCTTCCTCTGCTTGTGCTTTCCCTCCCTTGGACTTCCTGTAAGGGTGAGGAGGTGATTTCTTTCCCCCTCTGACAAGTAGCAATGGCAGAATTACTGCAGAAATTGACAGCCTGAGATGGACCACAAATCTCTGACTCCTTTCTTCCTTTCTGTTTTCTTCCCTGAACACAACAGTCTTCTTCCCTGAGACTAGCAATCCTAATAAATGTATATTACCAGCCTTGACAGCTACGTCATGGGTTGAGGTCCTGAGATCAGGATTCAGGCATCAGCCAACCAAAGGAAGGAGATTTTGCAATTGCGTAATTCTCAGAAATGACCACCACCACCAGACTATCCTATAGCTGAAGCAGTAAAGAAAGCCAGGCCCTGACTGGGCAGGAGAGCTGGACTTTGTGAGTTGTTCAGACAATGCAGATCAGAAATGAATGTGAAATTATTGTTCAGAATTTCCATAAAAGGCCTTTGTAGTCTGGGGGAAATTATAATTATGACAGTGCTCTCATTGGTTGTTTTGTGGTTGCAATATTTGTTCTTTGAATCTTTTGCACCTTAGGCAGCATCTGTGGTGGATGAAATAAATAGCTCTCTTTTGCATATTATTCATGTTGTAAATTGAATGACTTTTTTTAAAAGTATATTTTTATTTTTTTCAATTACATGTAAAAATAATTTTAAACATTTATTTATAATTTGAGTTCCAAATTACCTTTCTTTCCTACCCCTCCTTAATAATTGAATGACTTTTCTATTTTTTTTTTTTGTTTTAGGCAATTGGGGTTAAGTGACTTGCCCAGGGTCACACAGCTAGTAAGTGTCAAGTGTTTGGTCTGAGGCTGGATTTGAACTCAGGTACTCCTGACTTCAGGGCTGGTGCTCTATCCACTGTGCCACCTAGCTGCCCCAAATGACTTTTCTAGAAGGAACATAATATTATCCACATTTGGGAGAGACCCTAGATGTGAGTCATGTCTAAGCTTTATTTTAACAATATCCCTGGAGTTATTCCTGACTCTCTAGGATGGGGCAAAGTAAGAAAGTCAGGTTGAACTTGGGCTCTAGGGGTGTTCAGAGCCCCATGGAGTGGAAAGCAGAGCCTCAGGAGGACAGGCACATGTGAAGGAAAGGAGGCTCTGAGAGGTCAAATGACCTGCCTGTGGTTACACAGTACTGGCTCCTGACTCCCAAGTTTACTGATTTTTCTTTTTAAATTTCCTTTTATATTTTGAAACTAAAAAATCATCAACTCACACAAACATTTCAAGATACAAAGTAGGACCAGAAAGAAGATTGTGTAAGGAACTGTGAACGTCTTTTACATATATTAAAAAATTAATATGTATTTTTATTTAAAATATTCTTTATTTTGAACTTAATAAACATTAGCAAACATTAATATTTCAACACGTACAGAAAAACAAAAAGATTATACATGAAACTGAAATTTTGTTATGTATAGTTCATCCTTTTTTTCCACCAGTGTGGGCTTGTTTTTTTTTTCCTTGTATGACTCAAATTTAACATGATATTTCTTATACTGCTTTTCTGGTCTGTGTCCTTGTCTGAAATTCTTCCTGCTTTCTTTTGCTTTTTTTCTGATGATTTATTGACATTCTTTACTTCTTTTTTTATTTAATATTTTCTTTTCCCCTAATTATATATGAAAACAATTTTTAATATTCATTTTTTAAAATGTTGAGTTCCAAATTCCCTCCCTCCCTCCTTTCCCCCCTCCTTGAGAAGGCAAGAATTTGATATAGGTTATACATGTGCAGTTATGTAAAACATTTTAGTCATGTTGTAAAAGAAAGCACAAACCAAAAAACCCCGAGGAAAATAAAGTAAAAAAAAAAAAAGAAACTATGCATCAAAATCCTCATTCAGACTTCATCAGTTCTTTTTCTGGAGGTAGATAGTATTTTCATCATAAGTCCTTTGGCATTATCTTGGATCATTATATTGCTGAGAATAGTTAAGTCTGTCAACATTGGTCATTGCACAATGTTTCTGTTACTGTATACAATGTTCTCCTGGTTCTGTTCACTTCACTCAGCATCAGTTCATGGAAGTCCTTCCAGGTTTTTCTGAAATCTGCCTGCTCATCATTTCTTATGGAACAATAGTATTCCATCACAATCACATACCACAACTTGTTCAGCCATTACCTAATTGATGGGCACACCCTCAATTTCCAATTCTTTGCCACGACAAAAAGAGCAGCTATAAATATTTTTGTACATATAGGTCCCTTTTCTTTTTGTTTTTAATCTCTTTGGAATACAGATCTACTAGTGGTATTGCTGGGCAAAAGGGCATGCATAGTTTGCATAATTTTATAGCTGTTTGGGATAGATACAAATTGCTTTCCAGAATGGTTGAATAAGTTCACAGTTCCACCAACAGTACATTAATATCATTTGCAAAAAGTGATAATTTTGTTTCTGCTCAGTCTCTGCTCCCTTCTTTAATTTATTTTTCTTTACTTATTGCTATAGTTCTACACTTCTAGCACTGTCTCAAATAGAAGTAATGACTGTGGACGCCCTTGTTTTTACCCCTGATCTTATTTAAAAGGCTTCTAGTTTGTCCCATTACATGTAATGCTGGCTTGATTTTTATGTGTGTGTGTAATATGTATTACACACATACATATACACACGTATATATATGTACATAAAATTTGTTCTCATTTGAGTCAGAAGAAATAGCATTGATTGAGTTTAATTAGTCTTGGCAGATTCTCTATCCCTTCTCTCTCTCTCTCTCTCTCACACACACACACACACACACACACACACACACACACACACACACACATACACACACACTCACTCAATTTTTAAAATCCTTCACAGCACTATGGTTTGGTTAGACCGGTTCTTGCTTTTCCTCACACACAGCACCCCATCTTCTATCTTTGCACCTTTACACTGGCTGTTCCTCATCCCTGAAATGAATCCACTTCCATCTCTTACATCCTCTTGGTTTGTTTTTTTTTCAAAATTCTGCTCAAAGCAACATCTTAAAAGGTGTGCAGGCTTTCCTGATTCCTTTGACAGTTAGTCTCCCCCCCACAAAAAATTTACTTTGAATCTGTTTTGTATATACTTATTTACGCACATGCCTCCCCCAATAGAATGTAAGCTCCTTGAGGAGGAGAGAATATTTCATGTTTGTTTTTGTATTTCTAGCACCAAGAAAAGTACTTGATTGATTGGTTAAAATGCCTCCAGGAGAGAGCAAACTTTCCTAGTTGTCTTGTCAAATCTGCAAATTTAACTCTAGATGCAAAAGTCTCTAGATGAAGTAGTTCTCTATAGTTCTCTATAGTTCCCTTTTTAAATTGCATAAAATTGCATAAAAAATGGATTTCTTCGAGAAAACTGTTTTTAAATCCATTTCAACTATTCCCTGGGCTGCTAACCTAAAGAGTGTTAGTATTTAATTGGCATGATGTCAGTTTATTTAAATCTCTGACTCCTAGATACTGAGTCGTGCAATGCAAGTAATCTAACACAAAGGAAAAATTCTAAAATAACTTATTTGGCTTTTGAATGTCCCATCTTGTTATTATAATTTTTTCTGCATTGGCTTTACATTACTAGTTATGTTTTAACTAGAAGGCTTTTTATATCTCATAGTCATGTCTTCTGTATAATAATAAGCAGTACAAATAATATTTCAATTAGCAGCACTCCATAATATTTCTCTCACCTATGCAATGTTAACACACATCTATTAAATACCTATTATGTCTAATATACCACAGTTATAATAACTAGGATAGTAGGGATGTTTGGGTCTTTGCTCTAGGGTGGGAAAGTTAGAGGCACAGATAACGTGGGCTTGCTTTCTCCACTGTCTCTTCATCCCCTTTTTGGTGGTGATGATGATCTCATCCTGGGTATGCCATACCTCCTCTCCTTTAAGTAGCTAAAAACATCACATTATCATAGGGTGTACTTCTCTATGACAGCTGCCTCCCAGGTAAGCCTACCCTTCTCCTGGCACTGACAGTTACCCAAGTTACAATTTCTTCTTCTGTAAACTAAATGAATGCAAAATGAATGAAAAGGATTTTTTTTCTCTCATTTTTTAGTGCTATTAAATCACTAGGTCTAACCAGTCAACAAAATCACTTAACTTTAGTGTTTTTAATCAAAGACATGATGGAAAACTTATCCATAACTCAATCAAGGCTTATGGTTCCCTAGTCTCAGGGCAGATTGAAAGTGGCCCCTGTATATGGATGGGAGAATTGAACTTAAGAGACATGAATATTTGGAGGCTGAGGGTAAATTGAAACTATATAATCAATAGATAGTCAAAATATATATAGATTATTGATAGAAAAATAGGTATACCCACATGGCTCCCTAGCGTCTACACCATGAGGGAAGACAGTATTCCTCACTATTAACTGAAGTTACTTTATTGTTCTTTAGCTTAAAGGATACTGAAATAACCATTGTTGTTTTATATCTGTTTGTTTGTTTCTATAGGGTGACAGTGGTGGGCCTTTAATGTGTTACCTTCCAGATGCCGGCAAATTTTACTTAATGGGAATTACCAGTTTTGGACATGGTTGTGGCAGAAAAAATTACCCTGGTGTTTATGTCCAGGTGCAATTCTTCAAAACATGGGTGATAAACCAAATGCTTCAGGCAGCTGCTGAAGACAGAAATAAGATGATCATTGGACAGGGGCAGATCCTTCTCATTGTAGTCTTTTTTAGTTTACTAGTGACCACATAAATTAGCATTAAGACCATAACTTCTTTTTGTAACTTGTACTTTTTCATATACTTATATTGCCCAAAATGCTAATTAATCTTTTATGAGTAAACTGGCTTCTTTGAAGTTGTTAATCAACATTTCTTGCTGATATAAAAGGGTTATGATGCTTTGGATATGTGGTTTTAAATTAAATATGGAACCATAGACTTTTCCCTAGACAGTCCTAATTATATTACTTTATTATGTTATAGCATATTTTGTATTTGGAGTACTTTTCTCAGGGCTTATAAACAAATATACACTTAGGTGTACTTTTTTTGTTTTTTTTAGGTATACTTTATTATGCATATATTTATATAAATAAAAGGAACTCAAACATAAATGATAGTTGGTTATTTATTAAATTCAGTATGGTGTAGTGGATAGAGTGCGAAACTTGAAGTCGGAAGACATGAATTCAAATTCTACCTCTGAAAAAGCTCTGTGAGTATGAACAAGTAAGTCATAATCTCTTTGGGCTACAGTTTTGTCATCTGTAAAATAAATAAATGAAAAGGCATTTATTAAATGTCTGCTGTATGCCAGCTGCTGGCATACAGTACTGAGTACTGCCTACTGAGGTTACAAATATAAAAAAAAAGACAGTTCTTGTTTTCAAGGAGCTTACATTCTAAAAGGGGAATCAACACATATATAGGGAGTGGAGTTGAGGTCACAGAGGAGTGTTTTAGTAGTATAGATTTGCTTACTGTTTTCAGAGCTAGAACTGGAGTGTGTGTGTGTGTGTGTGTGTGTGTGTGTGTGTGTGTGTGAACTAGGGCAGCATGTCATGAAGATGGCCAGGAAGTAGAGGGTAGGACTGGGTCTGGACTACAATGCTCACCAATTAGAAGTCCAGGGGCCCAGAGTGGGAGCTTGGTGTGCCTGCTCATTAGTATGGACTGGAACATAAGAACATGGGGTTAGTAATGCCTGCCTTACAAGGTAGAGGTGCTTTCTTAGCAGGTCAGTCTCCTTCAGGAGTATGGCTTTCCTTATTGAACTCAGAATGACTACCCTCACCGCTATGGCTTGCACAGTAACTTCTGTGGTTCTTTTTACTGACTATGGGGAATCTGGCTCTGTCCCTCCCCTTCTCCCAAATTGATCTCTTTCTCCCTCCAATGCACTCTCATCTCAGCTGGCTTATGGCTTGTGAACCTCCAGTCAGATTGCTCTGCCAACTTCAATTTAGATTTATAAGTCCTTAGTAATTTAAATCTGCTTTCTTATTTGGGTTTAAATCTCTCTGCTTTCCCATTCTTACCATGTCATTCAAGAAAGTAGAATTGGCACAGACTTGAACAGCTATCTGGATTTTAATATATTGTCACATGCATACAAACAAAACAGTACTGCTTAAAGAGCTAATAGTTCTAAACTCAGGTGTGCAGTTTGCAGTCAAAAGCAGGCAAGGGAAAGGACAAACAGCATGACTGGCTTCCCCTTTATCTTATACTCCTTTGGGGAATAGGCCAAAGAAAGATGGTAGATGAGCAGATTAAAGGGGAATGAGTCTCTAGTCCCACAAAGGCACAGGGAGTGAACCTCCAGTTAATCTCACCCAAAAGTCCTTGCTCTTGAAGGTCAAATGGGTGTTATCTGGCTTTGGACTATTCCCCCTTTCAATAGAGTATCTCTGGTTATTCAGTCTTCTCTTTGCTACTGGGGTCATAGAGCTGCATGTTGGCTAGCATGTAGCTCAATCCCATGATGGAAAAATTCAGCTTATGGATCCTTGCTGGTTTGCTGTCCTGGCTCTCTAATCTCTCTTCTTGTCCTGGGGATGGAATTTACTCACATTTCTCAAAGTAAGTGTGAATCTGGAAGTTTAAGCCAGACTAATTGCCTGTGTCTTTCTGGCTCCCAGATTGCCAACATGCTCACTAGTCACTGAGAAGAAAGCTATAAAAATTTTATAATAAACAGCAATCTCCTGTGCTGCCATATCTCTCTGGTGTCAAGATTAAGTTTTTAGTGGCTGAGGTGGTTTCTGGGTTGTTTTGGCCGTCCCATTTTGATGCCTGCTTTACATATGTTAAATTTCTCTAAGACATTATTAGTGTCTCTACTACTATCCATTATCCAGTTCATTTGAATAAGTTATAATTATAATTACAAGCAATGTCTTCTCAGTCCTAGCCTATTTCTCTAATTTGGTGTTGACTTTAACTTTTGTGCTGATTAGTTTGATGGTCTGATTACACACAGACAACTAATTCAGAAATGATTCCTATATCAATAAACCAGTCATTTACAATGCATTAAGATGTCAATTTTTTTTGGTAAGACTGTTCAATGTTCAATATGACTAATACTTCCCAGTTATCTTCTTAAAGAAATTATTCTTAATATATAAGCATGAAAGTTCTGAATAGTCATCTACAAATCTCTGGTCACTTCATTTCTTAATCCTGTTTTCCTATTCTTTCATGCCTTTCTTTGACTGAAGTCACCAAGTATCAAGGTTGTGTTAGGAACAATATCCTAACAATTGAGACCATCCTCAAAACGGAGTTGTCTTGGGGCAGCTAGGTGGCACAGTGGATAGAGCACTGGCTCTGGAGTCAGGAGGACCTGACTTAAACCCATTGCCTAGCCAAAAAAAACAAAAACAAAACAAAAAAAATGAGTTGTCTTTGGGGACTTAAGACTCAAGCTGTTGATATCACTTCTTGGTCTCCTGAGAACAAAATAGATATCAGAAACTCTGAGAATATTCTCTGATGCTTAGAAGACCACAATGGACAACTCAGTAAGGGAATTTTGCTCAAATGAATCAACTCAAGGCATATTCAGTGACTGTCTTTGTTGAATATCCTCTTCCTGATTTGACTCAGTCAGTCTTCTTTTGTTAGCTGTTGAATGACCTATGATTGTCATTTCATTGCATTATTGAACCTAAGCTTCCAGGGTACTCACCTAAATTAGACCTGGCTCAGAATAACTGACATAGGGGATGGGCAGTGCAGAGGAAGGTATCCCAGACTGAACTTTATGCTTCTGATGATGCTTTTGGTGACCATGAGGGATCTCCTGCCTCTGGAAGATTAAGTAGTAAACTGCCCATGGCCATTCAGCAAAGAAAGACTGATAGCAAGATGCTCTGTGTCAAGAAAAGGAAAGGAAAAAAAGAACTGTACTTTGAAAATAAATGCAGTGAAGTTTCTTTAGGTCCAATCAGCTGTGTTGTCCCTGGCCTTCCAGTCTAGTAATTTGAACCTTTTCAGCATGCTACTAGGAAATATCCTAAGAATTCAGTTTATCTTCAAAGAAGCCTGAAAGGATTGAATTTTTTGCTCTGCCCTAGTTGGGTCTGGATGCCTTAGTATTGCTAATGATCTTCATCACCCAATTACCTTGGGAGAGATCTATTCAAAGATGGCCCCTCCAGTTTTAAGAGAGCTCTCTTTGTAAGTAAATGGAAAAAGTGGCTTTTTTTTTAGGTGACAATGTAACTGAACAAATAGTCCTTAGTCCTATAAATGTGTATAGATAAAGCCAGCCAATGAGAAGTAGCATGAGCGAAGCCAACAGTAGGAGAAAGAATGCAAACCAAAGAATATCCCTGGAATTTTAGGATTGTCTAACAACTGTCCTGAAGTTTTATTTTATTTTTTTTTTGGAGGGGGGAGATGGGAGTTGGGTTTGGAGGTTGCTTGTTTGAACATTTGAGAAGCCAACCAGAATTTTGTCACATAGACTTTGTTGTAATTCTTTAATACAAGCCATTGAGGGAGACATTTGAAAGGACAATGCTTAGTTCTTGCCAGGAGCCCAGAGCCATTTCTGGAATTGGGGCTATGGACAGGTGTGCCGATTGAACCCATATTTAATTATCTGAGGACAGGCAAGGTACTGTATTCTCATCCCTGAACCATGAAATTGTGACCTGAAAATTTTCTCTTTGTTTCTAGAACTTCTACTGATGGGCCCTTGAGAGCTTAGGCCCCAAGCACCTCTGCCAACTCTGGCAAAAATGGCCACTGCTTTCACATAGGAGGTAGAGCACATGAACTCATCTAGAAGAGTCTCTGGTTTGTCACTTTGTGCCTTCTCCTGAGCATAGTTGGGCAATCCTGAGCTGGGCATTCCTAGTCTTGGTGGCGGCTTTGTGGGTCTGAGATATCAGGAGCTTCTGTATTTCTCAATGGGGGCTGACTGGTAGCAGGAAGAATTTCCTGCATTGGAGAGGATGACCATGGACAAAAAGGGGAACCCAAGCCCCTGGTATGATTGGCCCAAATTCTTTGGAGTTGCTGTGTGGCATCCTGTGTGGCAGTTCCTGATCTCATTAGCTGTGGTGGACCAGCCAGTGGTAGCATGGTACCCAGCTCTAGCACAGTAAGGCAGAGTCAGGTCCCAGAAAGATTCCAGGTTTCCTTGGAATATTCTCTGCCTGCCCCCAAGGGATTTCATAGAAACTTGAGTGTATTCAGATTGCTTCTGCCCACTGTTGGTTAGCTATGACTCATCTCTGGGCTGAGTTCCCCTGATTGTGATACCTTGACACCAGGTATCACATCTGGTTGAAGAAGAGATAGTTTCTGGCTTCTGGTGGGTCTTGGAGGCAGCTTTCAAGAAGACAAGATGTGGTTTTAGTCAGGTGGTGGCATAATGGCAAGGGTGGGGCCCTTTGCCCCCTACTTTCTACCCTGATATGGTGCATGGATTCAACTAGCTGGGCTTTCATTAGAAGTCCCTGGCTGCCTTGCCTCTCTTTTGTGATTCTTTTCCTCTACCATTAACCTTGTAAAACATCAAAAGATCTTAATGCATGCATATCCATAAAACAAAAGCAAATATGCATAATAGCAAATGAACTTAAGTAATAATATTTACCTACAAAAAAAAGCAAAATAGAAAAATCTATGCACACTGAGCTAATACCAAAATTAGGCAAAGTTAACGAATTGATGCAGCTACGATACAAAGCAAACTAGAAAATAATAAAAGCATACTTAAACATGTAATAACACCTGCATTAACATATTGTACTTTAAAAGATGACAGTGCATAAGCACTCATTCAATAAACCAATCAATAAAATATTAAATATCTACTATTGATGAGGTATAGATTCTTGGGGTGCTAGAACCCTGAAATCACAATATGGCGGGTCCTACCCAAATGAATTCGACCCAAATCTTCTTTTAGCCAGAGACAAGGTTTTATTAGAGTTGGGCCATTCAGGTCAGACTCTTAAGGAATCTGAACGTTAGTGATGCTCGTAAAGATGAGAGGGCATGAGGAAATCCCAGCGTTTAAATGGGGGCCAGGATGAATCTTATGTACAGTCAAGTAATTTTGGGGTGTTAGGAGAAGGGCCTGGGAAGAGAATCTGGATGACTAGAGGAGGAGTTTAGGGAGAATGGATGTTGCTGGGAATAGAAAATGAAGGGAACTGGAAGGAAGAGGTTGATAAGATCAAAGGTGGGATCAACGCTAGGCTTCTTTATTCTGATTTCAAAGGGAGATAGGGAGAGCCAGTCCATCAGAATAAGAATAAGAGATAAGGAAAGGCCAGTTGAGTGGAGTATAGCCTCAGGCAACCATTTGAGATCAAGTAGATGGATGAGTGAGGTCAAAGAAAGTTTTAAGGGTTTTCTGGGGCCAGTAGACAAATGGGACCCAAATTCTTTTTGGGGTGAAGGGCAAAGGTCTCAGCTTGGGCCCATACACCATTATTATGAGCCAGGCATTTTGCTAGGTGCTGGGGATACAAAAAGGGGATACAAGCCAAGGTTAACTCAAAGAAATTGGCCCAGAGAGGCAATTTAGGACTATCAAAATCTTTGAGCTAGAAGGAGGAATTGAATCATATCCCAGAATTCTTTAACAGAAACATAGTCTGGGAGAGAAGAACCAAGAGGAAGTGGTAGTGATGAGGTCTAGAGGTTTAGGGGTGCCGGGACCCCAAAATCATGACACATGGGTCCTGCCTAAAAGAATTCAACCCAAGCCTTCTTTCAGCCAAAGACAAGGTTTATTAAAAGCCACCATATTAGCCAGACTCTTAAGGAATCTGAGCATCTGTGAGCTATTGGCTAGATTGTAAAAATCTGAGCAGTGAATGGGATGTCCCAGTGAAGACTCCTCAGTGTAATTAAGGTTGGGATAAGGCTGAGTGGGATAAGGCATCCCTTGAAGACTTCTCAGAAGAATGAATAGAAATTATATTAGACTCAAGGCAGGCGCAGTAGCCTGACAGGCTTAAGTTTTAGTTTATTAGAAATCACTTGAGTTATGGGAGTCTAGCCCCAAGTACCCCCTCTTTTCTATGCCATTGTTATCTCAGCAGTTCAAGTTTGCCAAGTCTGAAACTCCTGAAACACCCCCCTGTATTTTGTTGGTGACCTGGCTATACAGTACAACGTATCTCAGTAGTTAAAGTTTTGAAACCCCCCTTTTTGTATCACGTTGTTACACCTGTTGCTATATTCTGGTTATGGTGGTAACCTTGCCACAACAGCACAGTGTCTAGCTTGACTGCACATCTTTAATTGCTTTTTTGGTAATATTTCAACAAACTGAGGGCTAAATGTGGATATCTATAATTTGTAACTAAGATATGCATACTGTTTGTTGCTGTTTGTTCCTATGGTAGAGTTTCGTGTTGAGATTGTGAGCCAAAATATTGGACAGTTGGTGGGAGGGGGGCTTTACTGGTTTAGGGCTATTTAATTAGGTCCTTTGCTCCTGTACTCTGTCTCCCCTCATCAGAGCATTCTGGTGGAGGGACACCCGAATCTTGAGATTTGAAATAATAAATTAACTTTCTGTTTCTCCTTGGATATCTCTGTGTTTTTTAATTTGACTGGAGCCTAGGTAGGATTAAGGGTAGGAAGTAGGTGGGGGCCATAGGGAGGTAAGACAATGGAGGGCTAGGCTCCATTTAAGGGTAACAGAATTGAGAGACTGGGTTTACCTACAATGAAAGGCCAGTTGTAGGATTATAGCCTCAGGCGAATGCCAGTGATTTGGCCATGTGGGAAAGTCCAGCATTTTTTCCTTTTTGGGGGTCTAGATCCTCATCAGTAGGGACCTCAACACTGAAGCAGCAGCAATAGGGTCAGCCTTCTTACTCCCACCTAAGACTTACTGGAAACTGGGGGCAACAAGAAAAAGGAAAAAGATAAGGTAAAACTAAGCTGTGCCAGAAAAGAGAGAGACTTAAGAAGACCACTGTTCCTATCAGCATCTTGGAGTGGAAGACATGACCTGAAGCCACCAATTTTCTCTATTTTTTCAATGACTAAGTTGAGTTCTGTGAAAAGGTCTGCTTTGTCCCTAACTTCCTCTCTTCCTCTCCTGTCCATTAACAGATGACCTTAACATGGTGAGTGCTTTATCCAAATGTTTCTGGTAACCTGAATTTTGCCTTAACATAAAGAAGGTGATGGAGTACTGGCCCAGCTGAGACCTTTGCCCCTTACCCCAAAAAGAATTTGGGTCCCTTTGTCTTGAATTCTCCCACTTGATCAAGGAGGTCTCTGGTGTTCCCCTGAGGCCATAATCTCATCAATTGGCCTTTCATTGTGGCTAAACCCAATCTCCCAATTCTCTGTTACTCTTAAATGGAGCCTAGCTCTCCATTGTATTACCTCTTTATGGCCCCCAGCTACTTCCCACCCTTAATCCTAGCTAGGCTCCATTCTGCCTTGGCCATGTGGTCCAGGTCCCTGGCATTCTCCCCCCAAACTACTTGGCCACCCCTAGATCCCTCCCACAGTCTTTCTGTATATAAGGTCCATCTTGTCTCTATTAAGGTGCTCAGATTCTTATAATCTAGCCACTGCTCAGATTTTTACAATCTAGCCGATAGCTCACAGATGCTCAGATTCCTTAAGAGTCTGGCTAATATGGTGGATCTTTAATAAACGTTGTCTTTGGCTGAAAGAAGGCTTGGGTTGAATTCTTTCGGGCAGCACCCACTTGTGGAGATCTTGAGGTCCCAGCACTCCTAAACCCCTAAACGTCATCAAAGCCATTGATATTTATAGATAAACATATACTTAAGGCAGAGAGCCAAGCCTCTGCTTAAATATTAGAAATTTTCCCACCTAAGGGCTCTCAGCAATTGTGATTGTATTCCTAATTTTTTAATATAAACTCTATAAAACAGTAGAGGGAGTCATAATATTACCACTAAACTAGAAAATAAACTAGTCGTTGTGCCAGGCAATGAATAAGCATTTATTAAGCTCCTATTATGTGCTGTGTAATGTGCTAAGTGCTGAACAGTCCCTGCTGTCAGTGCTCACAATCTAATGGGAGAGACAACAAGCAAATAAATATGTACACGCTAGCTATATATGCAGCAAAAATAGGAACTAATTAAAAGAGGGATTAGAAAATGGAATTTTAGTTGAGACTTAAATTTTTGGGATAAGTATTCATTATTTGGTAAAAATTGTTGGAAAAAAAGCAGTATGGTAGAAATTTGGCATAGACCAATATCTTACATCATTTACCAAGATAGGGTCAAAATGGATACATGACCTAGATATAGAGATATTACAAGAAAATTTGAAGAACATGGAACATATTACTTATCAGATTTATGGATAGGTGAACAATTTGTGAATAAATAAGAGAGCATTTGATTACATTTTTAATGGTTTAAGGTTTTGTACAAATAAAACAAATGTAGCCAACATCAGAAGGGAAGCAGAAAACTGGGGGGAAAGCTTTTATAGACAGTTTTTTCAGATAAAGGTCTCATATCTCAAATATATAAAGAATTTTATAAAATCTGTAAGAATACAACTTATTCCCCGATTGATAAATGGTCAAAGGATATGAATGGGCAGTTTTCCAATGAAGAAATCAAAACAATTTATAGTCATATAAAAATGCTCTAAATCATCGTTGATTAGAGAAATGCAAATTAAAACAACCTTGAGATACCATTTTACACCTATTGGATAAAATGAAGGGGAAAGAGACTTGAAGGAAGCCAGGGGAGCCAGTAGGTGGAGATGAGGAGGGAGAGTATTCTAGGCATGGGGGACGTCAGAAAAAATGGCTGGAGTAGAGCAATGAAGTGTCTTGTTTGAGGAACAGCCAAGCGTCCAGTGCCTCTGGATCACTGGAGTATTAAGGTATAAGAAGACTGGAAATGTGTGTGTGTGTGTGTGTGTGTGTGTGTGTGTGTGTGTACACACACAGAGAGGGTCAGACCTGGTAGGGTGTGTCTGATTAAATCACAAAAGACAAAGGGCTTGGAGAGAAAAGGGTGGTGAAGACTCTCACTTGCCATCCAACTCTCCAGGAACGATGCCTCCATCCTTTGCTGTTACTGCAGGACAGCCTGCAAGGACAAACACTAAGCCTTTTGTATTTGTTGGGGTCACACTGGACACAATCTCCACCCAGGACTTTTGCTATTGGATCCACTAGAGAAAAGCTGACAATTTTTTTCCTCTGTTGTTTTAGGCTATTTTTGTATAATCATTTTTTCTAGTTTGTTTCTTTAAAAGTCAGACGAATTCTTCTGAAATAACCTTTGCTTGTTTTAATGCTTATTTGCTTTGCAGATAGTATGAGAAGTATTTACATCCCTAAAATACTAGTGCCAAGTTACTGTTTGCCTAGAACACATTATGAGAGATCATAAATGTTTATATTTTTCTTTTTACTTTGAGGGAGACCTAGAATGCTTGCAGTATTCACGACTTGAGTCCAGATAGCTTATCTGACATCCTTCTGTATTGCAAATACATAGGATAAGATTTGCTTAGAAATCCAAAGTAACCAACCTGAAGTGCTTAATTACTTTTCTGAGTGTTTTCTTTAACCTCCTTGTCCTGGTGAGGATTAGTTAGAATTCTATTAGGATTGTCCTAAGAGTGGCAGGGCTCTAGAGGGGGCAAGTTTGTTTGGTAGGGACTCAGAGGGAAATTGTCTGGACCCCCAAGGAGATTATGGAGAAATTTATGGTGCACCTGTGTAGAAAAAGACATCTACAAATTTTGTCTAGACTCCAGTTAGGATGTCCCCATATACTGAGGGAATTATGGAAGGTTTTCACCCAGGACAGTTTGGTTTCTCACCTAAGGGTGAGAATTTCAGTTGAAAGTGAAAAAGTTCTGAATGGGATGTCCCAGTGAAGACTCCTCAGTGTAATTAAGGTTTGGGATAAGACTGAGTGGGATGAGGGGTCCCGTGAAGACTTCTCAGAAGAATAAATAGAAATTGTATTGTGACTTAAGGCAGGCACAGCAGCCCGACAGGCCTAATTTTCCATTTACTGGAAATCACCTGAGTTACTGGAATCCAGCCCCAAGTACCCCCCACTACTATGCCATATGTTATCTCAGCAGTTAAAAGTTTACCAAGTCTGAAACCCCTGAAACCCCCCCCTGTCATGGTGACCTTGCCACAACAGCACAGTCTACCTTGACTGCACATTTTTAATTGCTTCTTTGGTATTATTTCAGCAAAGGGGCTAAATATGGATATGTATATTGTGTCTTTGTTATTCGTAACTAAGATATGCCTATTTTTGTTGTTATTTGTTTCTATGGTAGAGTTTCTCGATGAGATTGTGAGCCAAGCAGTGGACAGTTGGTGGGAGGGGACTTTACCCCTTAGGGTTATTTAACCTGGCTTTTTTGTTTCTGTCTTTGTTTCCCCTCATCAGAACATCCTGGTGGAGGGACACCCTATTCTCAAGAATAGCAAATAAAAATTAACTTTGTTTCTCCTTGAAAAACCTCTAAATGTGTTTTTTTTTAATTTGAGTCACATCCCACACAGTTCCATGTCTTTTGGGATTTCTGTAGCAATTAGGCTGTCCTTCTGAGATAGAAAAGTCACTCAGGTGCAAAACGACAGAGCCATAATTTGAACTCAAACAAGGTCCTCATTCTTTCTGCCCAGTCAGTATGAGAGATGGGGCTGGGTCCCAATCTTTTCACAGGTGGACCAGACTAGCTTTATCAGGCAGGCTGCAGGATAATTAATGCTAATTATTCTTTTTCTTTCCTATGGACCAAAGTCTTTTCAAATACACAGGTTTTCAATGGAAACTCTGCTCACAGACCCCTTGTAGCAGCGCGACTATGAGACGTAGCACTTTACAAATCATGAGGTGGAGGAGGCAGGGTGTGTCTTTTAGCAGCCCACACGTGGGCACTGCCCCCCCCCTTTCTCTCTGCTGCTGTCCACGCGCACCCACCCCGCAGCCTGCACTCTGCGAAGATTAACTGCTGCCTCTGCGGCCGCCTCGTCCCCCCCCCCCCCCCCCCCCGCCTGCTCCTCAGTCCAACGTCAAGATCGGAAACCGCAGGAAAATGACGCTGAGGTTCCTGGGCGTTGCTTTGTGGTTAGCGGGGGATGCTTTTACCTCTCACCACCACCAGATGTCGCTCTTCGACAAGAGTAAGGGCCTTTTCTTCTTGGGGGAGCTGGGAGGGATGGAGACGTGCATCCGCGCTGAGGCTGGAGATGAAGGGGGAAGTTCTGCGGGAGGCAAAGGCACCTACACTAATGAATAGAGTCTGGAAAAGCTGGGTTAAGATCCAGCCTTTGCCGATGCGTGAACATAGCCTCAGATTCCCTCTGTAAAATGGCTGTAGGGTTGAATCACGAAAGCACCGTGTAAACGTAAGCCGTGTGCTCTTTTTGGAACACAGCTGCCTCAGCATCCTCCCTAATTAGCATCCGAAACCCTGCACTAAACCTTTCCCCCGTGGGCTCTAGGGGAAAAAGTTGAGTCCAGAGTGCCAAGTGCTAATTTTGGGAGGGTGCTGCTGCCATTCAGCCAGAAATCACATTCAAAGAATAATGCACTGAGAATGTTGGTCCTTAGATCATAAGTACCACATTTTACAAATGAGGAAACCGAGGCATAAGAGAGGGAAGTTACTGGTACGTGCTACACATGAGAGCTTCCATCTAGGGTTTTTTATTTTTCTTCTTCTGTTTCAAAAGAAAAAAAAATCCTTTCATGGGCATTTTTTTCTCTACCAGCTCCAATATGTTTTATCATAAATTAAGGATTACAAATGCAAAGTGCCTGACAATGCTGCTGCTGATTAATGTATTAAATTATATAAGCTTACATCAAGCTTTCAATAAGCTAGATAGAGAACAAGAGATAAAGGATTTATTAAATGCTTAGCACGTGTCAGGCATTCTGCCAAGAGCTGGAAATACTGTTTCAAGCCAAAAAGAGAGCCCCTCCCCAAGGAGCTTACATTTTAAAGAAAAAAAGACGACACATAAAAGGGAGCTGGGAGGGGGAGGTTGTCCCAACTTTTTTTTTTCCTACTGTTTTAAGTTTGGAGACCACTACATTAATGCATTTATAATAATTGTTAGGTGGTACAGTGGATAGAGTGCCAGACCTGGAGTCAGGAAGACCTAAGTTCAAATCTAGCCTCAGACACTTAGTAGCTGTATGACCCTGGGCAAGTCACTTAACCCTGTTCGCCTCAGTTTCCTCATCTGTAAAATGTGCTGGAGAAGGAAAATGGCAAACCACTCCGGTATCTTTCCCAAAAAAATCCCTAGGGTGCTAAAGAGTCAGACGTGACTGAAATGACTGAACAAAAACAGCATCACATTAATGCAATAAAACTCCAGCCAAAGAATTATCTCCCTATGCCTTTAGAGGAAGGAAATTTAAATCTAAAAGTAAATATAAAAAATCTAAAATCTAAACATAATCTAAAAGTTACCTGCAGATATGAATGCTTCTTAATCAGAGCATAGAGTAACAATTCCTAACCCATTCGCAAGAGCCATGATTGGTTATAGAGTATACTATAGTATCTTCCCACTCCCAGATCGGTTATCCCTTGGCATCATGCCATAGCCTATAGCAGGTACCTGGCCCCCATTCTGAAGAACACTGATGGTGATGTACCCAGAAGTTGGGAGGGACAATTAAGAACAAATAAATAAATAAGAATAAATATGCATCACAGTTAGTTGATCCTGGATAAATAATGAATGCTTTTTATCGCTTCTGTTTTTAGAATGTGGAAGAGTGCCGTTGAAAAATGAGATACAAGAATCTCGAATTATAGGAGGTCACAGGGCTCAGTCTGGGTCATGGCCTTGGATGGTTAGCTTGCAGGTTATGATATTTGCTAACCAGTTTACACATTTTTGTGGGGGGTCCTTAATTAAAAAAAAGTGGGTCATCACTGCTGCTCATTGCCTGGAAAAGCATAGGTATGTATTCAGCATTGTGCCCTATTTTAGGAGCTATTTCAGTAGCTCACAAGTAAAAAAAAATGAGGCAGGCTGTATAAATATGCACATTTTGCAGATAAGGAAACAGGCTCAGAGATGTTAACTGACTGCCCAAATTCACACAATTGTACTCAGTAGCAGGGCCCAGACTCCAATGGAGGTTTAAGGTTCTTCTGGGCACTGCTATCACATCCTAAGAAATCATTTTCTTCCAGTTGTTTTCTGTAGCTGGGGTTCCTTTGAAAGCTTAAGGATAAATACTATGAACAGGAGTTCACTAACCAAATTGTTTTTCAAAGAGTTTAGAATGCAGCCCAAAGAAACAAGCAAAATGTGACAAAGTAGCTTTTCTCAGGTAATATACACACTTCAAAATTCTTCTTTCTCCTCCTCTTCTTTGCCTATACCTCAGTGTATATACAAGATGTGAGGTGACCTAGCAGAAAGAGTACTGAATTTTGTCCCTTAGTGTTGTTACAATTATATAACTCTCCAACATGGATCTCCTTTACATGCATTTGGTCCATCTAATTGCTTTTCCCATGTATATAAATATTTATCATTTCAAGGCCATTTCTGTCTCCCCTCGAAGCACATCTAAGACTTTGATGTTGGGTTCCAAATGGAGTGTTTCAACTGCCCTTGGTAAGAAAAAAGGTTGTTGTAATAATTTTTACAAATATTTTCTATTTTCTTCTGTTTCTTGTTTTCCTTTCATTTCCATCCCTAAATGCCTTGTCTATGATTTTCTTTAGTTTCATGTCTTACCAAGCTTTCCTTAAACTTCCCACTATTTCTTACTGCTTTATGAGATAATATTACTCATATTTGTACCACCATCCTCCATCATAAGATTTTATATATGAGTTTTTATTCTAGCATGAAGTAACCTTTGGCAGCCATCACTTTCCATCTGGTAAGCGAGTCAGATGCTTGCTAACTAAGTCATTTTCTGAACTGTTTTGGTCTTCTGGTTGTGGTCATTGATTGACATTGTTCAAAATTATTACAATCACATCAATGTTAATTCTTATGCTTATTTCAGATTTTTGATGATCTCATTTAAATAGTTCAAGTTTGTTTCAATTGTATGACACATTTTAAAAATTATTGTTATTCTGTCTACTTGCATTTTGCTAACTCTGATTTTAGCTCTGACAAGTCAATGTTGTGATTGTATACAGACAGTTAACTGACATGTGGAAGAAAAAGTTAGTATTCTGCTTGTTTGGCGTGTCTGTCAGAGACAAATCTGCCTCTCTAGTGGATTCTGGTATTACTACTGCAGCCATAGCATTGAGACATTTTGAACTTCACAAGTTTACCTCCTGGACAGCTTCATCCTAGGATACTAATTTCCCTAAGATCAGGAAAGTTAAAACACAAAGATAAAGAGGCAGCCATATGCTCATGGACACATGATAGCTAGGTGAGTGACAAGTTAGCAGCACTTGTCCCATCAGCCTTTCTAGATGTAGCTGAAAGCAATGCTTACATTTCCAAGCAAATAAGAAAAGAGAGAAATGAAAGGTGGGTCATATCTTTTGTATGTCCACCAAATTATAGTTCAGGAGCCAGAAGACTGTCATTTTCCATTTCCAAACTCCTGAATCTGTCAGCTCTTCAGCTCAGGAGGCAATTAGAGAACACTTTGTCATCATTTGTACAAACACCTCCCACCATTCCCTAGTAGTATTAACAGAAGTAGTGCCCATTGCACATATACGATGGACTGGAACCAAGCAGGAAATATCTGCACATAATCTGTATAACCTACTAGCAACGGTAAATCTGAGTATACCCTATGCCCAATACCTTGTTATATAGCAACACAGGTAGGATGTCAGTATTAAAAGTATTGTCCTTTACTTTTCTCCAACAAGGCCATTTGAATCACCACACTTAGAAACTAAAATCAAAGTCCTAGGTGTGCTTGTAGGTGAGGAAGAAACGAGGCACTAAAGAGAATAAAAATGAGAAAAGCAACTGGATGGACCAAATGTATATAAAGGATATCCATGTTAGAGGTGACAACTGTGAGAACATTAAGGGATTAATTTTATATGCAAGGTATAGGGGAAGATGGAAAAAAAATCTCAGACTTCATTGATACTGAAAAAGGTGACCAGGAAAACACCAAAGCTTGGAATCATTAAAGGAGTTTTATATTTTCATAAAGCTTGTTCTCCTCTTCTTGATCAACTCTGGGCTAGATCACTGTCTATACGTTCTGCCTCAGAGATAAATATTGATGGACAAATTATATAGGTTATGCATTAAAATGCATGTTATAATCTGGGTGATGCATAGTAAGTGTTTCATAAATGTTTGTTCTTTCCATTGTACTGCTCTGCCCCTTAGACTGTTTTTTTAATTAGGGAACCCTGAATTTATTTGTAGTCAAATAGGAACAAACCAGTTTGCAACAGAGAGATTAAAGTTGCATAAGAGAATCAGGAATTCTACCTGGAGCTATAAATTTGGTAACGCCAATTAATTTCTCCAGGATAGTCATCCTTTAGGGATATGAATTCCCATTTTAAAGGAAACTTCCTGGATCAGTCAACATTGCTTCTCAAATAAAGCAGGTCAGTCTGGTTTCAAAAAAAAAAAATCTGGGTGACAGACATTTTTTATCCACTTGGTCCTTCATATGTGGATGGGTAGGTCCAACTCCTTTGAGAGTGCTTATGTATCTCTTCCAGGATGCTCAGCAATGTTCCAGGGCTTGATGCAGCTAACAGAATAACATCCATAAGTAGGAGAATTTGTAGGGCCTTTCTACCCAAGGGGAATCCCTTCTCAACTTAGACTCTTTGTTATATTTATTCCATTACATTGGGGAACACCTTTGGCAAGCATATATTTAAATCCCTGTTTTATGCTTCTCCTACATGGAACTTATACTTGCAATTGCATGGATATAGCCAAACGTTCCTACTCTTACATAGTGTGCTATGATTTCTCATGGCAAAGAATAATATTATGTTACAAGCAAAGGCCAGTCAGTCAATAAACAGTTATTAATGTTTGTGTCAGGCACTATGTGCTAAGCACTGGGGGTACAAAAAAGGTCCAAGATTGTCCTTACCCTCAGGGAACTCCCAATCTAATAGGAGAGACAGCAAGCAAGCAGATATGTACAAACAAGCTCTGTATAGGAAATGATTAAAAGAGAGAAGGCGCTAGAATTGAGAGGGGTTGGGAAAGGCTTTCTTTAGAATATAAGAGTTTAGTTGAGATTTAAAGGAGGCAAAAAAAGTTTATATGTATATTATATATGTGTGTATGTATATATGTATGTGTGTATATCTATCTGATACTCACATATACGTATATATGAGTGTGTATATGTTGTCTCTTCTCACTAGCTTGTAAGCTCCATGAGAGTAGGGATTGTTTCACTTTATTAATCACATAATAATTGTTTATTAAGTGTTTGCTCATTGATACAATCAGAACGTCATTGAACTGAGTTATTTCTGTTATATCTTTAAAGAAATCTTGAATGATTTTGATGTATCGATAGAAGTCACCTTGCTGAAAATGAGCCTATAAGGCAGTTATTTAACTTTATTGAATCATATTTTTTCCGTAACCAACAAATGATAAACACTAGGAGACATTATATTTGCTACCTCTTCATTCAGGTATAAAGTGCTAAAGATGTGGTTCATTGTTGAATATAGCTTAGGAAAGCTTGCTTTTGTGCCTTTCATCAGAGATGCCTTTAATTCATGTGTAGATGATTCTCATAAAGATTTTATATAGCAAGAGTAGGCACACAGGCTGGTAGTTATTTTGGTCTCTTTATTTGGTATTGATAAATTCCAAAATTTTTTGTATAACTACACAAAGCCCTACTCTGATGCCCAATCATGGCAAGGCGGTGATACTGGGTTCTTAAAGGCTGTGCCGATAGAGTAAGCTCTGGGGTGTTCTGCCGTGTTGGAAAGACTTTGAGTATAGTTCTAGCAACAGATCAAGTCTATTTTCCAAAAACCAACCTAGTGAGCGCGTGAGACTCGTGACTGTTAACTTAGTGATGATTTTTTTTTTTTGCAACAGCAACTCATGAAACAAAGAAACAAATAAGATACAAGATGGCTCTTAGTTTTGTACAGCCTTCTGCTTCTGCAGTAATGGAAGGCAAGAAGCAGCAAAAGGTGCAGAGAGTACTGCGGATCACAGAATTGTTTAGACTTTAGTCCATAAATTTTAATCTGACTATTGGTATTCAAAATGTGAGATCTTTGTCTAAGGACCAACAAATGAACGTACTGCTGAAGGAGCTGAATCATATCAATCTTTACATTCATATGTATATGTCAAAATATTTATAGTGTTTTTTTGTGTTAGCAAGGAACTGGAAACAAAATAGATGCTCCCCAGTTGAGGGAATGACTCGACAAATTGTGGTATACGGGGCAGAGAAGATGAGAGAAAGTGAAGAGTTGAGGATGATACCTAGGTTGCAAGCATGGCTGACTGAGAGGGTGGCGGTGCTTTCAACAATAATAAAGTAAGGGAAAGGTGAGGGTTTGGAGGAAAATGTAATGCCACTGCCATTGTGTGACCTTGGGCTGGTTACTTAATCTTTCTACACATGTATTTCCTTCTCTATAAATTGAGGGAGTTGCTTTGTCTCAGAGAACAGCTAGGGGAATATTCTTCACTCCCCTTGGCATAGAGGTGGAGGATGTTGGAGATGTTGTCTGCTCTGTCAGATATGGTCACAGTATTGGTCATCTTTCCAGAATGGTTTTTCCTTAATAAGAAGGGAGGATTTAATGTCAGAGAGTATATTTTATCTAGAAAGTAGATAATTTAATTTAAAATTTTTTTGTTATTTCATTTTATTTCATATTGTTTTATTTTAGAAAGGAAAAACAATGAGAGTTTGGACTAGATAGCTTCTTTTTTTTTTTTTAGGCAATTGGGGTTAAATGACTTGCCCAGGATCACACAGCTAGTAAGTGTCAAATGTATGATCTGAGGCGGGATTTGAACTCAGGTCCTCTTGACTTCAGGGCCAGTGCTCTATCCACTGTGCCACCTAGCTGCCCCTAGATAGCATCTAAGGTCCCTTCCAACTCTTTAGTTTATGACAGTATGAACTAGTGAAAATTTTCTTTTTTTTAAACCTTTTATTTGTGCTTTTAGTATAATTTTTAAAACAAAAAGATGCATTGCATAATCTAATATTGCAGACTAAAAGATGAAACGTTTTAGTTTCATATATACTTTACTATTGTCATAACAGCATTTTTTTTTATTGCAGAGATCCCCAAGTTTGGAGAGCTGTTGTTGGAGTCAATAATCTTTTCCAAAGTCCTCAGACTTCTAAGAAAATGCAAATTGATACAATCATTATCCATCCATACTTTATTCCAGAAAAATATATAAATGATATTGCACTTTTTCGTTTAAAAAGAGCAGTGAATTTTAATAATTATATTCAGCCTATCTGCCTACCATTCTTTGATTTTCTGCCAAACTTGACTAGAAGAACAAGGTGCTTCATAAGTGGCTGGGGCCAAATGAGACAAAAAGGTAAATATTGGCCATTTACTAAGATAATGATCCTTTGCCCAGATGTATTTGATTGACAGCTGCTGTGGAGGAAAGGAAGTCCGGGGTTGAGCAGAGATGGTGATTTACAAACATATCTTTATGTGACCTCAAAGGCCCTTAAGGAGGTAATGTAAAGGTAAGATCTAGGAGTGATTGTCATCCAGAATACACTTTAGTCTTGGCTCTAGAGCACCAGGCAGCTTGTTTGTACCCTTTCATAGCATGTCCCCATGCATACAGAAGAGAGTATGAAGATGCAAACAGACTACATACTATTCCAACAGTTTCAATTCAAGCCTATTCAAACAATGCCAAAAGAAAAAAAATAAGGAATGGACAGAGGAAAAGGCATTCAATTTAATTGACCAATCATTAATGAAGTTGCTGCTCTCTGTAAGGTGAGCAACAGCAGGGCAAGACTGATATTGAACCTGCCTTGGAGTCAGGAAGACTGGAGGTCAGATCCCACCTTTGACACCTCCTGGTTATGTGACCCTGGGCAGGGTGGCAGCCTCTTACGGCTCTGGGCAGCTCTCTCATATTCTGGGTTGTGGAGCAGGGGCTGATCTGCATCAGTAGAAGGAATTTCAATTCCTTCATTAGGAGTTCTCCACACTGATGAAATAATAGGTTTGATTTTTTTAAAAAATTGTATAACATATATGATTGTGATGGAATACTACTCTGCTATAAGAAAGGATGAGCTGGTTGATTTTTAGAAAAAGATGGAAAGACTTGCATGAAATAATGAAGAGCAAAATTATCAGAACCAAGAGAATGTTATACACAGTAACAGCAATATCATTTTAAGAACAACTTTGAATGACTAAGTTGCTTTGAGTATTATAAATGCTTAAATCAACTACAAAAGACCTATGAAGGAAGATGCTGTCCTCATCCAGAGAAAGAACTGACAAAACAGAAGTGTATATAATATGGTTTTACATATATATACATATACACACATACATTTTTGTCTCTAATGATAGCCTTCTCTAGGTTGGGGCTGGGAGGGAGGGAGAAAAAAGTATGCAGCAGAGAGCAAAAGAAAACTTAGAAGGAAGCAAAGAAAAACAGGGTAGCCTTGAAAATGACGTGTAGTATTTATTCCATAGTTTAAAAAAAAAGTAAACAGTGTGGAATGGAAATTCATAATTTTATTATTGAATCCTCTTTTTATGTTGTACTGTGTACATGGAAATGTTCTGTTTTTGTCTTTTTTGTATTTAAGTTCAAAATGAATAAAATTTTTTTTTTAATTGTGTAACATGCTTGGGATACCAGGACAAAAATGAAACATTTCCTGCCCTCAGGGAATTTACATTCTACTGGGGAACTACATCAGGTACTCAGATTAATAAATACAAAGTAAATGGGTACCAGAAGGGAGCATGATCCAGCAGACAGCATTTTAGGGAGCCTGAGGGCCTGGATTTGATTCCCAACTCTTCCATTCACTGTCTATGTGGCTCTGGGCAGGTCACAACTTCTCAGACTCAGTTTCCTTATATGTAAATTGGGAGGCAGCTTGGTAGAGAGAGAGAGCATTGGATTAGGAGTCTGGAAGACCCAAGTTCAAATCCCACCTCAGACACTTACTGGTGCTGTGACCCTTAGCAAGTCCCTTGACTTCTCTGAGACTCAGTTTTCCCATCTTCAAATGAGGCAATGGACTCAGTAACCTCTCAGGTCCCTTCAGCTCAGGTTAGCAGGAACACTAAATATAGAAAAAGATTTATTCACCCAAGAAAATATAGAAAGGACTCATAACCAACTTCTTAGTAAGCACTCTCTCACCCGTCCAACAGGTATCTCTCTAAAGTGGTTTCCACTTATAGAACTACCCCAGAATCAGTATTGCAGGGTCTGTGAACTTATTTTAAAAAAAAAATTTGGTAACTGTATTTCATTTAATTTGTCTTCTTTCTAATCCTATGTATTCTATTTTTATCCATTTAACATTATTCAGAACAGAAGTCCATAGGTCTCCCTAAATTGCCAAAGGGGTCTAGGACCCAAAAAAAGCTAAAGACTCCTGTTTAATGGGAAACATGTAGAGATATCTAGCAAGAAATGGGTAATTCTAAGTTCTAGCAAGGGAATGAGATTTTTTTCAGGAGGTTCAGCCAGTGGTTTCTGTCTTGCTTATTCTATGTGGTATGATATGAGTCTATTGCTGGCTGCTTAGTAGATGACTTGGCCCTCTTAAAATATTATTTAATAATTTCTTAGTATTTGCCAAACACCTCTAATCTAGGCATGAAGGCTGAATTTGCAAGGTTACCAGTATCATCTATGTCTGTGAAGACATAAAGGTGTAGTCCATGGCTGCTCCCTGTAGATTTTTTAAAGTTGGAACAGTAGTAGGACTCTGTCCCTGAATGGTGCCTGGAGTATTGAGTTGCTTCACTCTCTCCTTTCTGTTGCTTATCTCATTCTAGTCAGAGTAACAGGTGTAACCCAAGCCTCAAAGCCCAATTGTATGGAACTATCCTCACTGGTACAGAAGCATAGTCCTGGGAGTGCTCCACTCAGTCTTCACCATGATAATAGCTCTGTGCAATTGAGCTTTGAGGCTCATGTTCCACAGGGATGGAAAATGCACATGATTTCTTATTAGGTTGAGACATTCATTAGCCGATGGAATTTGGTGGCTCCTTTCTGTCATCTATACCATTGCCAAAAATGTAATGTAGGATTGAACATAGGGCTTTTTCTTTGGAGAGTCTGTGGAATGGCAAAATTCTGACTGAACAATTACCAAAATTCCTAATTTCCCAAATGTTTTGTGGGGTTTTGTTGTAGGTCATTATTCTTCTATTTTGCAAGAAGCAGAAGTTCATTATATTCCTCGAAACGCCTGCAATAGTAAAGAAAGCTATGACGAAACTGTTCCATACACTTCGTTTTGTGCAGGAGAAGAAGATGGAATTGTTGATACTTGCATGGTGAGGCTCAACAGCTTTCCTTTAAAATGCGGTCAAATGATGCAGTTGCTACATGTCCTCAGGAGATACAGAGGCTTGTTGACCAGTATAAGCCTTAAGTCTGCCAGGGATTAAAACTAGCTCAGCCACTGCCTCCCCAGTGATCAGTTTGTAGGTAGCTACTAAGGTCTGTCTTACCCACCTGGAGCTGGCATAGCTCACTACTGATTTTCAGCCCAGGGGTTTAGGGCAAAAGGAAAGAGTGGACCAGATCCTCAAAAGGAGGCAGCTGCCAGGATGGACACACAAACAGAATCATCAGGTTGTAAGGGATCCTGAGAATGGCAGCGGAGCTCTGTCCTAGACGCTTCGTCCTCTGGTCCAAAACAAATTCCTTCTGTCCTCTTTGAAACGAGCACATTTTATTGATTGACACCTTTTTGTTTTTATAAAACAGTCATCTCCCGTTCTGATTCCTCCATTAAATGTCTCCTTGTGACCAAAAAAAATTTTGGGTAAAAACATCTGACACAGAGACTGTGTCTGGCAATGAACAGAATATTCTGATATAAAAATCCTCCATTTCTCTGCTCTGAAAGAAGAGACATATTTCATAATCACTTACTGTGATTACTTAACCTTACTGTACTCAGAATTCTTCATATTTGTCATTTTTTTGGATAACATTCCACTCTGTACATACACCATGATTTTTCTAGCTGTTTCCCAACCTTTTTTGTTTCTGGCACAAAGAATACTGCTATAAATATTTTGGTAATACTGGATCTTTGTTTCTGTCTTTGACTTCCTTGGGGTAAGTGCCCAGAAATCAAATTTCTGGGTCAAATGGGTGGACAGTTTAGTCACTTTTTCTTCATAATTCCAAAGTGAAATCCAGAACATTTGAACTTCTTCATAGCTCCACTAGTAGAGAGCAGTGATGTGTCTATCTTTCCACAGCCTTTTCAGATTTGACTATTTCTGTCTTTGCTTATCTTTGTCATTTTTCATGGTCTGAGGTGAAACTTCAGAGTTCTTATAAATATCTAAATTAAATTAAATTCTCTGTTTGACTTGGAGCATGTTTTGATATGCTCAATTACACTTTGCAATTCTTCATTTGAAATGACTCACATTTCAAACAGAATGGAAAAACAAGATTCATGCTGATGTTAGTGTACATTTTTCAGAATCACAGAATTTGAAAGTTGGAAGGTCTCACTGTCTACCCAGTCTAACCCATACATGAAAGGTCCAGCCTCTGAAGACCTCCAAGAAGAGGAACCACCCCCTTTCTACTTTTATATATAGCTTTAACTGTTAGGAAAATTTTCATAACATCTAGCCTCTTGTGCAATGTCTGCCCATTATTTTTGTTTTTACCTTCTAGGGCCAAGCAGAACAAATTTAGGCCTTCCTCTATATTACAATACTACTTCAGATACTTGAGGACACCTATAATCTCCCCCTAAGCCTTCTCTTCTCCAGGCTAGATATTTCCACTTCTTTCAACTGATCCTCATATTAGATGGACCCCAGGTCTTTGGCTATCCTGATTCCCCTCTTCTGGATTCTTCCTAGCCTTATCAACATCCTTCTTAAACTGTGATGCCCAGAACTGGACTCAGTAGATCTGATGAGGTCTAATAAGGATGTAACACTGACCATCGTAGCTCCTACTGTGGGAGAAGGCCAGGGTTGGTAGATTTCATTCCTCCTCCAGGGTTCTCTGGTAGCCTTGAGGAATTTGGGGGTGTCTAGACTCTTTGCTACAACCCTACCAATGGTATTACCCATTGTAGGGGATGAAGGCTCCCCTGTACCCAGTTACATTAGCTACTAACGATCAGATTAACTTTGACAAAGGAATATTTACTTCAAGGTATAATCACAAATGTACAAACACACTTGTCCCAACCAGTAGGAGACATAATCCTCCTTTTCCCTTTTCCCCTCAGTCCCTTGGGAGGGAAGGAGATTAGGTTCATAGTTTAGTTTGGTTTGCATAAAGCACAATCTCAGTTAAGAGTCCAAAATGCCCCGTGGGCTTGACTCCCAGGCACCCTGATTTTTCAGGTTTTCCATGCTGAATGTACCACCAGCTCTGCAATCCTGGTTCCAAGGTCTCCGTGGCTCATGAGAATCACTGCTGGTACCTGAAACTGAGGAGGACAAACAATACAAACCAGAAACATCTGCAGGCCTGTTTCTCTGAGCCAGGGTAAAAGGGAAGGAGTGAGGGAAGGCAAGTCCTTCTGCTTTCATCTGGTCAGTTCATGGAGTCCTAACTGAGGGTGGTGAACTAGGATCTTCCCTCTGAACATAGCAGATAAGAGTTCCAAAAAGAGACCAGCAGGAAGACTAGTGGGAAAAAAAAGAACTGCCAAAAAGGTTTGAATGATGCAGTCTTGCCAGTTTTAAAGGCAGTGGCAGTCAGTTGAAGGAGGCCACCCCCACCCACATGGTGGGAAACAAGGAGGCCTCCGCATAGGCAATCTGGACACCCTCCAAAGGCCCCTCAAGGGCACCTCCATATTAGGAGAACTGGGCATGTCCAGTTCAGCCCAGTTTACAAGGTCAGAGTACAGTGAATGCTTTGCCTCCCTATGCTTCCCTTCAGGCAGCTCCAGATTGGATTAGCTCTTATTGGCTGCCACATCACACTGATGGCTCATTTTGAGCTTGCGGTCCATTAAAACACTTGGATATTTTCAGAACAACTGTTGTCCAACCATGCCTCCCCCACCTCATACAAAGTCGATATTTGGTATCCCAATGTGAAACTCTAAATTGAATGTGGTTGAATTGCCTCCTATTAGATTCAGCTCAGTGCTGTGCCCTGTCAAGATCTTTTGATACCTTGACTTTATCATCCACTGTTAAGTATCCCACAGTCCATTTCTATAAGTATACCCAGAATTCTTGTGGTAACTGTCTTTTGCCTGTAAGAAAAATAGTATCTGACCAGGAAGCTGATCTTAAAATGAAACCCCTTTCTTCTCAACTTACTGTATATAATTTTTTTTTTTAATCGCTCCTTCATGTTGCAAGAAAACTATTGTGTGATTTAGATTTCCATTGTGTGATATATTATGTTTTTCTTCTTGGCTAATTTTGCAAAGTTGCTTCTCAGTTGTTGTGGCTATAGAATTTGATGAAGATATGTGTGAGGTAGGTGTTAATCAGGAGATCCTTTATCAATTGAGTTCCTCTCTCCATATAATCCAACTGATGAAATTTCAGATGCTTGAGAGGCAGGACAGATACAATGAAGTGTTAAAGTTTTACCCCTTTCAGACTTTGAGTAGTTGTATTTGTAGATTGTAAATAGAAGACAGTAGTGGCCCATTCACACTTCTGTAAGAGTACACCCCTTTCAGATTTCATGGGCTGGTTTAAAGAAAATTAGAGAAATGCTTATACTTCTTTACTCCTCTGGGAGGGATGAAGTTCCTCAAGGTGATGAAATTATAGGGCAGCTTATAAGCTTGCCTTATTGTCAGGTTTAAAAATCACGAGCAAGTCCTAATAAGGGAATCATCTTTGACAATAAAGAAAAGAATCAATTATAGAGAAAGAACCCAGTCTTTGAGAGGGAATGGCTTGTTGCTTTGTTCCCCTGTGCCTCTTCCAGAATGCCACAGGGAGTGTGAGGAGGTTTCTCTATCCTCCTATCACTCCCTCGGCGATGGTGCTTTGTAGTAGAGCAACTCATTCGGCAGAAGACACTATGTTCAACAGAGAGACCTAGAGAGGTTAGCTGCATGATTGAGTAGAGCTGTGGAGGAGAGCCAGGAGCCCAGTGGAACCACAAAATCAACAGAGATGATGTACACGACAGACATTTCAGTTGTATCCAACTCTTCGTGACTCCATTTGGGATTTTCTTAGCAAAGATACTGCAGTGGTTTGCCATTTCCTTCTCCAGCTCATTTTTACAGATGAGGAAGCTGAGGCAAACAAGGTTAAGTGACTTGCCCAGGGTCACATAGCTGGTAAGTGTCTGAGGCTGCATTTGAACTCAGGAAGATGAGTCTTTCTGACTTCAGGCACCACCCTAATAATGATGTTATTAAGTTTTATTCTAGTAACATATTTTTGAACTAGATTTACTGATTTTTTCCTGCTGTTGCTGATATTTTGTATTCCTTCAGGACAATTCTAGTGAATTTCTTAGTGGAACTATATATTTTTATATCATTCATGGATAAGTTATTGAATTTCATTATCATCTTGTCTTTTTAAAACTAAAAAAACCCCTGATGTTGTCTTACTGATGTTAAATCTTCTTTTATTGTATTTACTGGCATAATCAGCCATGAAATTAGTTTTACAGTAGTTCCACTTTTGTTTTGTGGGGCATTGTTGATGTTAATTCATTATTATTGGGTTTTTTTCCATTTGCTATCTTCTCCTCATATTCTTAATGTGGCATAGCATTGTGGGTAGAGAGTTGGCCTCAGAAGGGTGAAGACCTGGGTTCAAGTCTTGTTGCTAGCACATACTGACTTTGTCACCTATGGCCAAATCACTTAATCTCTCAGTGGCCCACTCAACTTTCTAAGGCTAATATGTTTCAGAAAAGGTTCCAAAATCTCCAGATTCCTTAACCAGAAGCTCCCATATCAATAAAATCATAAGTTGAGTTAAATATGTATGTATATATATATATATATATATATATATATATATTGTTCATTTATATTTTGTGTACATATCTATTGTGTTGGAACTTTTTTTTCTACTTGCTTTTTTTTTTCTTTTCTGTGAGGCAATTTTCTTTTGAAGTTTTGGGGGTTTTGGTAATCACTTTTCTCTAGAATATCTTTTGCTGTCTTTAAGAATAAATCTGGGGAAGTGGGCACATTATGACACGCACCCTAGATTTGGGAGAGCAGATGTCAAAGAACTCAGAGAAAAAATAGGTGGGATCCTATGGCCTAACATTTTATAAGGAAGTCTATTAGTTTTAGGGATGGAGTACTTTCAAGAATGAAATTATTAAGACATAAGGAAAAACAAGCCAACTGACTTAGATTTTAAGAAGAAAGCAAGGACGAGTAATGGAAAAGCATGACACAGCTCTGTATAAATAGCGTCATAAAGCTTAAGTCCAACCAGCTACATATTCTGCCCAATGAGAGGGAAAATAGAAAATATGTAAATAGTAGGAGAATTGAGCATAATTACTATGGGTATCTTCAAACTGGGAATAAATTTAAAATGTATGCTCTAATTATATAGATATCAAGTATAATATTGCAAATTTTCCATGACTTAAAGAATACTTGAAAAATTATTGATGTCATTTGGGGGCCTTTTTTTTGATAGGGTGACAGTGGTGGACCTTTAATGTGCTATATCCAGAGTCTAGAAGATATTTCCTAATGGGAATTACCAGTTTTGGACTTGGCTGTGGCCAAAAACATTTTCCTGGAGTTTATACTGGGGTGCAGTTCTACAGAATATGGCTGAACAACATATTGCTTCTGGCAGCAGCTGAAGACACAAATAAAATTAAAGTTGTACAAGGAAAGACAATGTTAATTGTTGTCTTTGTTATTCTACTGGTGGAGACATAAAGTAGCACTGAGGTTATAGTAATTTCATTTTGTAATGAACCTATCTTATGTCATCTCTATACTGGACAAAGATGATAATTATTTGTTCTTTGATGAATTAACTGTCCTCAGGTTCTCGTGTCAACAATTTTTGTTGATATAAAAGCATGATTCAAAATTTAATACTGAATCATCCTTTCCATGTGTAAGTATATCGAATGTTTTATTATGTAATAATAATACTTTGTATTTGGAATACCTTTCCTAGTGTTTATATCAAACATGCTATGTATGTCCTTTATAATAAAAACAGTAATCATAGTTGCGTATTTTTAAATGTTTTTATGAAATTTATTTGAATATTTTTAGTGTTTTTTCTTAACATTAACATTCTTTTACCTACTTTTCAATATCCTTTCATGATTTATAAACTTGGAGAGTGTTGATTTCTTTTGGAGTTTCCAAATCATATTTAGAGAGATAAATATTTACTCATTATTTTAATATCAGATAGTTGCTTAATATAATTGTCAGAATTATACAAGCTTTGATTTCAACATTCTCTGAGGGATGAGTGATTTGCTCAAGAAGTACTGTCAGTTCACTGTAAATTTTTTGCTGACTTTGTGACCTTGGCTTATTCCTTTCCCATTCCTTTGGTTTTCCCTGTGTCGAGGACCTTGGACAGTTTAACAACAAGGCTTTCCCAAAGATTCTCTCAAAGCAGAAGGTAACACAAATATAGATCCATAGGGAAAGCCATGCTGTGACTTCAGACCTCCAGTCTGTTCCATCCTGTTACTGGGCATTTTCTCTCTTTCCAAGTTGAAGAGTTCACCACCTTCTGATGGCGAAGTGTTCCAGATGTTCCTTTTTGTGGATGACATTATACTGATTGCGTCAAGCTCCAGGATATTGCATAGCATTCTGGAAGAGATGTATAATCATTTAAAAGAATTTTGGTTTGCCCATATATACAGGAAAAGTCAAGGGCATGAAAAACATCAATTGCCCAGATTATGGTATTGAGGACCCAGCCCCACAATAGCTGGGAGACTTGGTCTCATCCAGTGGGTATGCTTCATTTTGTTGTTTATAGTTCTCATCTGTCAGTAGTTTTGCCTGCAATCAAAGGAGAGAAGGAGAGGAGGTTTGGAAAAATGCCAAGTTTCCATACTTCTCCAAGAAAAAAAAGGAGCCCACTGGTATTGTTACTTGGCTGCACAACATGGAACACAATAATCTCCAACAATCTGAAAAATAAGAGCAATGGAGAGGGTTCTGGTCAGTGTGAGCAGGCTGTAACAAGTAACAAATGAGGAATTTTGAACAAGAATAAAGGATCTTAAAAGAAAAATGAAAGCTAGAAAAAGAAGATGGACTGGTCCTGTGGTAAGAGCTAAAAGATATGACAGATGTACAGCTTAAGTGCCCACTGGTATCACACTCAGGAGAATGAAAGGAAGGTCTCTAGCATGCTGAGTTCAATTTCTGTGGTAGGAAACATAAAGATTGCATAGGCTGGGCAGACATAGGTGGATTGTAATCTACATTATTTCAGGGAATAATCAGTGTGATCACAAATATACTTGAGTATTGAAGAATATGCAACCTTTCTAAGAACTGACCGAGAGAGTTCTGTTCAGTGCTAGGGTGACACCTTGACCAAAGGGGGCAAAAGAGGTTGATTTTTCTAGCCTATTATCCTAAAAGTCTGGAGGTGAGAACTCCAGAGCCAGTGCTCTATCTACTGTGCCATCTAGTTGCCCCGCCTCCTATTTTTTTAAAGTGGTAATTACAGCACCTAGCCATTGCCACTATGGGCTAAAAACATAATGGAAGTAGTGTCTTTATGTTCCTTGGAAAAAAGGAATTATGGAATTTTAGAGTTAGAAGAGACTTTAAAGTTCTTCTAACTCAGGATCATAGGGATTAAAGTGGAAAGGAATATATAAATTGTATAGTCCAACCCCTTCATTTTACAGCTGAAGGAATAGGTTAAGTGATTTACCCAAGATCACACAGGTAGTAAGGAAGGATCTGAGATCTAAGTCCAGATTCTCTAACTCCAAACCCAGCATTACCTAATGTTCACTACAGAGTAGCAATTATCTCAAGACTGTACCATCTGTTCCTCTTGTCTCTCTATTTCTCTTTCCTGTTCCCGTCTCTTTTCAAACACTATTTCCCAATTCAATTGACATTTCTGAAGTGCTTGCACTACTGGGTTAGACACCAGCGATATTTGGGCACTCTGTAATGCACTGAATATAGAAACTGCCTCCATTGGTGCAGATAGTAATTCAAAAAATCCTTTCCATCCTCCGTCGGGCAAACATTTATTAAGTGACTACTGTGTGCCAGGCACTGTGTGTCAGTCACTGTGCTAAGCACTGGGAAAACAAAGACAGACAAAAAACTATCTGCTCTGCAGGAACTCACTAGACTATGATGGGGAAGACAACATGCGGACAACTAAACAAACAATGGAAATAAAGAGTATTTAATTAATAAAATGAAAATTGGATTGAGAAAGAGAACTTCATGTGGAAGGTGGGATTTTAGCTGGGATTTGAAGAAAGCCAGGGAAGCCAAGAGGGGGAGATGAGGAAGGAAATCAAATGAGGCATGGGAGCTAGCCAGTGAAAATGCCCAGATTCTGAAGATGGAATATTTTGTTTGGGACGTCAAGGAGACGAGGTCATTGAACCACAGAGTAGGAAGGGATGAGTTGGGGGTAAAGTGTAAGAAGATTGGAAAGGAGGGGGAAATCAGATAATGAAAGGTTTTGAATGCCAAACAAGATTTTACATTTGTTTCTGAAAATTAAAGGAAGTCCCCGGAGTTTATTAAGTAGGGGCTAATTGTGGTGGTAACATAGTCAGATCTAAGTTTTAGGAAGATCATTTTGACAGCGAGTGGAGGATGGACTGGCGTGGGGAGATACTTGCGGCACGGACACCAACTATTTCAATATTACTTATAGTAATAGTCCAGGCATGAGGGCTGAACCAAGGTGGTGGCAGTGTCAGAAGGAAGGAAGGAAGCATATGGGAGATACGAAGATAGAGATGACTTGACGTGGCACTTGATTGGATATAAGGAGTGAGAGAGCTTGAGGAATTGAGGATGACACTTTTGTCTATGTCCTTCCATAAATCCTTCAGAAGGGGCCATCCAACATCCTTAGGGTCTTCCTCTAGACATACTGACGTTGTATTGATCCCAGAAGGGCATGGGACCTGTCCCTTGGCTATCTCTCATTCTTACTACATGATCTACCAATCTTTCCTTTTCTGATCATACACCTTTCTTGTAATATGTTTTAAGTTCTCCCTGCAGTTCCAGGGTAGTGATGTAATGAGCCAGAGAATGTTTGAAGATCTTTCTTGGTCAGGCTCACCCATGATGAACCCTGTCCATGAGAGACCTGAGCTGAATCCCTTCAGTAGAAGAGTATGCCTGTAGCCTCTTAGGTTTGGTGGGTCTTTAAACCTACCCAAAGCATTTACGGGGCTCCAAGACTCCTCCTGGGATCCTGCATACTGTTCAGGGTACTAATTATCAAAATACAAATAATAATCTGCCTCAATCAATCAGCAAGCATTTCTCTCATTTTCATTGTTGTGGAAACTCAATTCAATGTCAGGCCCTTTTTTTAAGAATACAAACAGTCCCAAAGTGTGTGCCCTGGCCACATGTGTTTTCTACCTTTGTACCTAGCATGTGTGATTCTCTTTTTTTAAAATAAGTTTTTATTGATGTTCTCTGTTTCTTGCATCATCTTCATTATCCCAAGTGTCCTTTCCCTCTCCCTCCCCCAGAGCCATTCCACATAACAAACCATTTTTGAGATAGGAAAAAAAAATCATCACAATTGGTCAATACATTGAAGAAGTCTGAAAACATGTGAAATACGTAACACCTATGGACCTCTCACCTTCACAAAGGGTTGAGAAAGAGAACTTCATGTGGAAGATGGGATTTTAGCTGGGATTTGAAGAAAGCCAGGGAAGCCAGGAGGGAGAGATGAGGAAGGAAAGCAAGTGAGGCTGGGAGCTAGCCAGTGAAAATGCCCAGATTCTGAAGATGGAATATCTTGTTTGGAACATCTCTTCAATTGAGTCCTGCTTAATCTTTATAATTTTGTTACATTTGCTTTTGATTTACATTATTGTAGTTACTATACTATTTCTTTGTCTCTGCTTCCTTCATTCTCTGTTAGTTCATATAGTTCTTTCTATGCTTCTCTGAATTCATCACATACATCATTTCTTGCAGTACAGTAATATTCCATTACATTCCATATAACACAGTTTGTTTGATGGGTATCTACTTTGTTAGAATTTCTTAGCTATCACAAAAAGCACCACTATAATTTTTTTTTTTTGTATATGGGGACTTTCTTCTTATCAATGGCTTCTTTGGGGTATAAGCCCAGTAATGGAGTCTCTGGTTCAAAGGGCATGGACATGGTGGAAAAAGTGGACAAAATGACTGCCCCCCCCAATGATATGGATTCCTCTTTTCCACTGTGTGTCACTCCCAGAACAGTGCTAATTATTGCAGGTAGCAGAGAGGTGTTGAGAGGGGCCCATGATAGGGTCCCTCCCTCACCATATCCCTGATTTATGCAGCCCACTTCTTTTTTTTTTTTTTGGCTAGGCAATGAGGTTAAGTGACTTGCCCAGGGTCACACAGCTAGTAAGTGTTATGTGTCTGAGGCCAGATTTGAACTCAGGTCCTCCTGAATCCAGGGCTGGTGCTCTATCCACTACACCACCTAGCTGCCCCCCAGCCCACTTCTAATGTGTTACCCTCTCCTGGTTACCTTTTTTTCCTCATTTGCCTCAAAATCTTTTCCCTGGTCCACACTGTCCTACTCTCTCAGTTGTGTACCCCTAGAGTTCCAACTCCCCACCTCCTGAGGTAAGACAAGCAGACTTTTCAAAAGCTTCAAATCTCCTAGGTCCACATCTTCCCTCTACAGACCCTCTCTTTCTTTACCCACGTAGCATTCATCAGGAGAACCCCTTCCCACCACCAAAGCAAAGCCTCTTTCCTTTCCCCCTTTTTCAGTCCTTCTCTCCTCCTCACTCACTCCCTGAAGGCTCCTCTCTGAGAACAAAGGAGTCACTTTCCCCTCATTGCTAGCTGGATTTGACCCTGGCACATCACACTTTCCACTCTACCTTCCTGCTCCCTTTTCCCCATTTCATGTACCCTCTCATGTTCTAATGTAGTGTCACAAAAACCACTGATTGGTCTGTAGGCAGGGTCTCACCAGGTTTTGTCCATAAAGTTCACTTCTTCACTGTTACCTCCACAGGAATGCTGCCTTCACTCCTGACTCCTTGTATACATTTATGAAGTCTTTTACTGGTTTCTGTTGTCACTATTTTGATGTTATTGTCCTTGGCAGCTGCATTTATTCACTCCTCCTCAATTTCTGTCATTTGGGGTGTTCAAGAAGCAACCAATCTCTTCCGTTGTTTTTTTTTCTTCCTAAAAATGTTTCAATTGCTTCTTTATTATTGAATATCCATCTTCTTTCATGCATAATTAAGTTCAGATTTGTAAGGTAAGTCACCCCTGGGCTACATCCTGAGCTCTATTTATTACTCTTCAGAACATATTTTTCTATTTCCTCCCATGTTTTCTGGTGGGTGCAAAATAGTCTTGCAGTAGTCTAATTTCTTTTTCTTTGTATTTGAAAGGCTTTCTCCTAGCCATTTGCAGGACTTATTTCTGAAATTAATTGTTAAAATCAACCAGTATGTGTCTTGGAGTTTGCAGCTTTAGGCTTTTTTCTAGAGGTAATCTATGAATTTTTTCAAATGCTATTTCATTTTCTACGTTCAGAAGTTTTGAACAATTCTCTTCTATTGTTTCCTACATTATAGTGTTAAGGTTTATTTTTGTTTTCTTGTCCCGGGAAACCTATAATCCTTGGGTTGTCTCTCTGCATCTTGTCTTTGAGATCATTATGCTTGCATACTGAGCATATTTTCTTTTAATGTTATTGTTTTTTGCTTCTCCTAGATTGTTTTTCACTTCTGTACATTTGCATTCCTTATCTATTATCTCTTTTGTTTCTTTGGTGAGATTTTCCATTCAATATTCCAGTTTTTCTATTCTTTTTTGTTTATTTTTGGTGAGGAAATCAGAGTTAAGTGACTTGCCCAGGGTCACACAGCTAGTAAGTGCCAAGTGTCTGAGGCTGCATTTGAACTCAGGACCTCCTGACTCCAGGGCCTGTGCTCTATCTACTGCGCCACCTAGCTGCCCCCAGATACTGGAGTGTTTGTTTGTCTGTTTTTTGAGGCAATTGGGGTTAAGTGGCTTGCCTAGGGTCACACAGCTAGTAAGTGTCTGAGGTAGGATTTGAACTTAGGTTCTCTTGACTCCAGAGCCTGTGTTCTAACCACTGCTCTACTTAGCTGCCAGTTTTTCTATTCTGCCCATTATTTTTGTTGCTCAGGACATAAATTCTGCTCTCATAATTCTAATTTCTCTTTTGAACCACTCAGGAACATCTTGTTGTGGTTCCATGTCTCATATTCCGCAAAGTCCTCTTGTCTCATAAAAAGTTGGGTCATTTTATTTATCTTGCGGTTTCTATTCACAGATGCCTCATCTCATTCACTAGATCTGGAGGCCATATTTCCTTCTGTTGTTACAGTTTTTTCTGTTGATTTCTTTCTGTCAATTCAAGGTCTTTGAATTTTCTTATTCCTGAGATCTTTGGCAATTTCATTCCCTCCCTCACGGCCTCCCCTACCCTCCCCCATTGATTTTCCTCTATTCACCTTCTGTCTCTGATGGTGGTTTCCTCTGGGGCTGGATTTCTAAGTTTCTCAGCCCACTCTTACATTGGACAATTCACAGTTCACCGGCTTAGGTCTTTGCCCCAAATGACTTTTGAATGGTCAGAACTGACCCCAGCTGGATGTTGTACCCTTTCTTTCAGGCTTAGAGGAATTCTGCACATCTGTCCCCCACACATATTGTCCTGTCTTGTCGTCTTGTCCTGCTGCCTTTGCTCCTCAGTTCTCTGGCCCAGCATTGGCAGTTCAGAGCTTTGCTGCATTGATACTATAGGGTTGTGGTCCACAGAGAGCTTTTGCTTCTGAAGGACTGTTGTACTTGCTGTTGTTGCCCAAGCAAACTTCCATAGCCAGGATCTGGGATCTCTATGGCACTGGAAAGAGGGAGGTGAGACTAGGGTGTGAGGTTGAGTTTTGTTACAAGTCCCAACTTGTGTGTCGCTTCCTTGGGTCTGCTAGTACGGCCCCACTGCTGGTAGTATAGGAGGTAAGGGTGAGTGAACTCAGGGTCAGTGAGCACCAGTTCATGGTCTGTTTTACCTTCTTTTAGAGTCTGGGTTTCCTAAGACTATGGAGACAGCTGAAGTTACTTTGTCTTCACACATAATTTTTGTTTTGGAGAGATTGGAGAGATTGTGGGGATCAAAGAAATGTTTATTCCTCCATCTTATTGCTCATATGACCTGGAATTTCCTTGTGTGTGATTCTTATGCATGTCTACTCTTCTCACTGATAGTGAATGTATTTGGGGGAAAATGTATCCAGGTATATTGCTGCCTTCCTTGACTAACTAGTAAAAGTAACATCTTGGTCAGAGTATGGTTTTGAGTGGATGTGGTCCCACAAAATTCCTTGAACCTGGAAGAGGTTTTTCTCAGGTTCCCACAAGGGACAGGGGGTTTCTCTGGGTATTACACTTAAATAACCTTCATTAACACCCCAATTTGGTAATGACCTTCACTCACACTTCACATAGCAACCTTTTGTTTCATAGCTCTCTAATCCACTTACATAATTTTATGTGTCATGGATATCTGTAAAGTAGCCTCCAATTAGATTTTAAACCCCTTGAGAGCAGCGGCTTTCTCATTTAAACTTTGTTTCCTCTACTGCTTAGCACAGTATTCCGTACAGAGTAGGTTTTTAATAAATATTTGTTGTTGCTTATTATCTCTAAAACCTATCCCTTTTCCAAACACCCATTTTTGTTGAGGGACTTCTATCTTTCCAACTACTCATGTAATCTTGAAATAATCCTAGACTCTTTCCTTTTTTTTTTCTCCCAACAATTAAATGCTGAGTCCTAGCAATTCTACCTCCACAATCTCTCTTGCATCTATCCCCGTCTCTCCAACTAACATTCTAGGTCAGCCTCTTATTACTTCTCACTTGAATTCTTATATTTATCTCCTAATTTGACTCCCTGCTTCCAGTCTCCCACTCCAATATTTCCTGCACACATCTGCCAAAATAATCTTCCTAAAATACAGGTCAAATCTGATTACCTCTCTCCATTTAACAAAATCTTCAATGACTTTCTGTTGCCTCTAAGCATAAAATAGAAACTCCTAAGGTTAGGATTATAGGATCAGTCAGTTAACTAACATGTTTTGAGCACAGACTATGTGGTAAGTACTGATTATTGACTGATTGATCGATCCCTGCTTAAGGAATCTCTAGGTCTCCCTCTCCTTTTTTCCTTCTCTGCCTTTCATGTTTCCATACTCTTACCCACTTTCTCCACTCTAACCCAGGGTCATATACAACACGGTGATTTCATATTTATCAACTTTTAAAATGAGAAGGGACAAATAAAAAATTGAAAGAGGCTTACATTTATATGATGTGAGCCCTACTTCTCTGAATACTTTTCTTTCTACCAGTGGTGACTTTTTTGTGCTCAGCCAGGTATGTTTCCAGTGAATCTTGGGAATGATTAACTTTCATTGATCTCCTCCCATTAACCACTTTACTTTTGAGCCAAATCTTTGAAGTATATTATCGTAGTAGTTGATTGTTGAGGAAGTTGGCATTTTTGTTTTGTTCTTGTAAAGAAGACTGATTCCAGATTCATAAGCATTTAAATTTTTCCAAATTGAAAAAATGTAATTCATATGAAAACCCAGGTAATTAGGAGCACTGTCTCATTTTGTGTATGAGGCAGTTGAGGCACAGGTTCTATTCAATTTGGCAAGTTCACACAGTCAGTCAGTAGTAGAATTCATATTAGATTCCACCTCCCCAATCTTTTTAGCTCACAGCCCATTTCACTGATACCTGGGATTCCATTCTTCCTTGCTTTCATAGACTGAGAATAGTGCTGGACTCAAGCTGTTTGTTGTTCATGTCATTTTTGTTTTTTATTCTTATTTTTTTTTCATAGCGGACACATTTGCTTAGTGTTGAATAGAGTCCTTATGCCAGTAGTTGGGATCATTGGGGTTTTTCAACACCAAGCTACTATGTTCATTTGCTTTTGCATTGCACTGATCAACTTTTGTTTTTAACCAAACCAAATCGTTTTGACAGTTACTGCTTTGTTAATAACTTCGGTGATGTTAGAAATAGACTTGACACCAAAAATTTAGTATCAAGAAAATTTATTATAAAGAAAGTCCAGAGGATTTAGACGTTTCTGGCCAGAAGCTGGCTTCACCCCTCTTCAGGAGGGGTGGGCCCTGAGTGTAAGGGCAAGTGTGCTTTTATGCAGTTGAATTCAGCCGGAAACCTCCCAGGCCAGGATTGGTCCATCCCTTCCCAGGCCACACCCCTCCTAACATGTTTCCCCTTGACATGCTCAAGTATGTTCCCCCTCCCCTGGTCATACATCCCGTGACTCGTTAATGAGGCTCCAATTTTATGCAGGGTGTGTCAGATAATAGTAATGAAGCTCATTAAGCAGGCGCACTAGCACTTTTCAGGTGTCCTCAGGTTGACCCCAACTGGTCTGAGCTGGCTTGACCCTTATCTTGATTTTGGGGTCTTCTTGGAACAATCCACTTACTTCCTATTGGTCAAGCCCAGCCCACCTACAGTGTACCACTTCCCCAACTGGTCTGAGCTGGCTTGACCCTTATCTTGATTTTGGGGTCTTCTTGGAACAATCCACTTACTTCCTATTGGTCAAGCCCAGCCCACCTACAGTGTACCACTTCCTGGGACCTTTGTTCTTTAAATCTCTGCATTATTCTCTTTCTCTGTGGAAATTTAACCTTTACCTGACTCTCACAGGTGATCTAGTACTGCTAGGCTTTCATCTCTCTCATTACCCACTACCACCCCTGCCCTGACTATTTCGATTAAGACTCTTGACATTTTATTCTTCAAGATGAATTTTGTTAACAATTTTTTTTTTCTAGCTCTCAAAGTAAGCCATGGGTAGTTTTACATGCTTGGGACTAAATAAGTAACCTAATTAGTATTTTCATTTCTATTATATTGGCATGGTCTAACCATGAACAATTGATATCTCTCCAATTATTTAGGTCTCTCTTTATTTCTGTGAAGTGTTTTGTAGTTGGATTCATAGAATTCCTGTGTGTGCCTTGGTAGGTGGACTTCTGAATATTTTATGCATTCTGTTGTTACTATACAAATCATACCAATAAAACTCAGCAGGAAGAAATTGAAAGGTCTGTTTTATATTCTTCTACTTTGCTAAAGTTATTGTTTCAAATAACTTTTCTGTTTGCTTTCTAGTTTTCACCATAATATTTGCAAAAATGGATAATTTTGTTTCCTCTCTATTTATTCCCTGTTAGAAATGAGGCCTTAGAGACCCTGAGAGCAGAGTGGAGGCTTAAGCCTTGGCGAGCTGCTGTAACCAATTGCCTCTCCATTGTATGACTCTGAGAAATCAAGCCTTCTTGTTAAAAAACGAAACTAAGCTAGGAGTGAGTGAAGAATTGTTTATTACTGTTCTTGCAAGAGAACAGGGTACACCTCTCGGAAGAGAGTGAGCCGACAGGTGGTTCCTTTCTGGGTTACAATGTTACATATCCCCCAATCTCTTGTCATAGGACCCATACGATCAGTTGATGAGGCTCTAATTCCATGTGGGGTGTGTCAGTTAATATTATATCAGCTAATTAAGTTCCAAAAGCCCCTGTCCTTTGTCCTACTTAGGGCTGGTTAAAACCGGTTCTGCCCTCTAGAACTTTGGGGTCTATTAAAAGATTAGGGCCCTCCTCATTGGCTAACCCTTTCCCCTGTTTTCCTGTTTTTGCAAGGTTTTACAAGCTTGTTAAACAATGTAACTTGTTATGACCAACTTCCTTGCTGACGTTGTAAAATGTCAAAGGTTATCTTAAATTGTGGGAGCATGATACCTTGTCCCTTACATTCCCTCAGTTTCTTTTTCTTGTCTTATTGCTAGAATTAGCATTTTTTTTTACATTATGCCAAGTATAGCAGTAAAGGCTATCTTTGCTTTATCAGTGATCTAAAGCCTCTGTGAATTAAACCATAGGGAAATTCAATGACAGACTTTCCAAGAACAACTGTTGAGTTTATTTGATTATGGTTACAGTCTCAGAAAGGGGTAAGGAGAAGGGGGTATAGTATTTTGGTCACAAAGGTGCAATCCCTTCTTTTCCTACTTTTGCAAACAATTTGTATCTCTGGCACCTAGCATGGTCCTTGGTTCTAGAGCTACTTGATGCCAAGGTTAAGGACAAACAACAACAAAGAAAGGTTGGGGAAAAAATAGTCTCTACTCTCAAGGAACTCACACTCTAAGAGGGGTGGGGAAGGACAATATGCAAACAACTATGTACAATGTTACAGTCTAGGGTGCTAGGAACCTCAAAATTCAAGTCCTGCCTCGAATGAATTTTACTCAAGCTTTCTTTCAGTCATAGACAAGGTTTATTAAAACACAGACTAAGGTGGGCAAGAATTTAAGAATCTGAGCATTTGTGACGCTTGTATTGACAACCGGGCCAGAGGCTTAAGGAATCTGAGCAATTTAGTGAGGGGAGGGGTGCAAGATGGACCTTATATGTAGAAAGATTATGGGAAGCTCTGGATGTGATCAATAGCCAAAGTTCAGTTTACAGCTCAAGGAATTTAAGATCTAATCTACATTGGTGGATTCCTGACCATTGTGTTTCCCAGACAGGTCTGGGAAAATGTTAATTCTTCCCTATTGTCTTGACAGGTGATATGGAAATTGATGTGTCTTGGTCCAAGATTAAGAGACCTAAATCACTGTATCCTCAGTTTAAGATAGCCCACCTGAAGGCAGCTAGGTGGCGCAAAGTCAGGAGAACCTGGGTTCAAATCCAGCCTCAGACCAAACACTTGACACTAGCTGTGTGACTCTGGGCAAGTCACTTAACCCCAATTGCCTCTCTCTCTCACACACACACACAAAGATTTCATGGGTTTCACCAAGACTGCCAAAAGCAGAGAAGTGGTGCAGACCAGGATGCAAAGGAGGTTAAGAACCTCTAATGCTTATGATTTAAGTATAGCTAAGAAACACTTAAAAAGGATACCAGGTATAGGGAGTTTTCTCCCCACCCACCCCTAGATAATAATAAACCTTTTTTTTCCTTTCCCACCAAAACACAGCAATCCCATGATAGCTTAAAACCAAGATGGAGTCTCAGATTCCAAGTTATAATTAAGCTCCATTTCAAGAGATAACTGAGGATTCATGGATGAGATGCATGATTAGGATCTGGGCCAGAGTCATTTTTTTAAAATGTCAATTTTATGAAGATCCTCCTTTTCTCCCCCTCCCCACCCCACCAAAAAAAGCATGACAAAAAAAGCCTCTGTGCGTGTGTGCGACTCTTGGTCATATGGGTACGTGTGCACGGGCCTTGTGCCTCCCTATACTTAACTTTGTCTCCACCACTTTGTAAAGCACCCCTCAGGTGGAGTTTGGTTTAGGTTGGGGAGGGGTGTGTGGGAAATACAGACGGCCCCGCCCCTCTGCCCCGGCGCGCGCCAACCGCCGCGCGTGACGTAACCGGCCGCGCGACAGCCCCCCTCCCATCCTCACCGGTTTTTTTTTTCTCTCCTCCCCACAAAAAAAAAATGGGGCCTTGGTTTGTGAGGGCCACCTTGTGGTTATTATCGGGCAGCTTCGCGTACGCCACCAGGCAGCGGTCGCTCTTGTTAAGGGAGAAGAGTAAGCGGCCCCGCCCGCGCTTCGAGCCGGTCTCCGGGGAGAGTGGGTCTGGCCTGGTCTGGGAAGGAGTGAGGGCGCGGCCCCTCCCCGGCGACCACGGCTGGTGTCCAGCTTTGAAGGGCGTCACCGGGCAGGGGGGAAACGGTGGTCACACCACTGAAGAGTGATGGGCTAGGGCGGCACCGGGGCAGCTTGAAACCACCTATTGGCGCCTCTGGGATCGCAGGCTCAGGAGGCTCGGCTGAGGGCGCTCCATCTGCGCATGCGCCAAGGATGGGACGCCATTGGCCAGCCCCGCTTAAACAATTTCATAGTCTTGCGCCAGACCATTTGTGTTGTACTTTATTAACGTAATGGTGTCCTTTAAAATTAAGATTAAGTAGTATCCGAGTTGAAAAGTGGCATTTCAGAATATTTGCAAATGCATGGTAGGTTCAGCTTGTCTTTTCAGTTTCAAAAAAATGTATTGCATCAATGCAAAGGAGGGGGTAGAGTGTGAATAATTTAGGAATAGAAGACGGATAGATAATCAGCTGATGCTTCATGTCTCCAGTTAAAAATAATGTATCATTTCTGTTTGTATAGATTGTGGGACAGTACCACTGGTGGATGTGATTTCAGGGTCTCGAATTATAGGTGGTCACGATGCTCGTATTGGAGCATGGCCATGGATAGTTAGCCTGCAGTTTGTAAAAGCTTTCAACAAATCCGTTCATTTGTGTGGTGGATCCATAATTAAAGAAAACTGGATCCTTACAGCAGCCCACTGCTTTAAAATTTCTAGGTATGTGTTAAGCATTATTGCATACTATTTTGGTCACAAGTCAAAAGTCTTAAAATGATAATGTTCCTCCCCTATTGGGCTTCTAACCCATTTGTTTTAGGTTGCGTTCTTTAATGACAAGTAAGGCCAGATTGGATTGGAAGGTTCTGTCACAATTTGTAAAGAGTGAGTGACAATACAAAACAAAAAACAACCAACTTCATAGATTTTCATAGTTTTAACTTCATATATGGGACATGGACTAAAGACTGCCCCTTTTGGGGCAAAGAGACTTTTCTTACCAGGAGCCCATACATGGAAAATAAAATCTATTGAGTACACACAAGTAAAAACCAACTTAATTTGGTTAGGACTTCTTTTTAAAAGAGGTTGTGATAAGGATAAAGGGTCTAATTCACCCAAAAGGGTATATTAAGCTTTTTTTTGTTTGTTTTTTACCAGATTCAAGTTATTTTAAAACATACTTTCCATATTTCGGCCAGTTCAAAGATGTGGTGGAGGGAAAGGAAAAGAAATAGGGAAAAGATAGACAGCCATAGAGAGTCAAAATAAGGAGCTTGGAAACCATGCCTTCTACAATATGCTCCTAATTACTTTCTCTTTCAAAACCCCACTTCTGCCCGGGCCCCAAATCCAACACCATCACCACCACAACAACCCAACAAACACCTTGTGCTTTCCCTCTCCATGCGTTCGCTTACCTTGTTTCTTATTCCTAAAGTCTAAGTACAAACAAAAATACATTTATCAAACACCAGCTTCTAGTCTGCAAAGTATTACTTTAGGCCAGAAGTTCTTTACCTTTTTTATATAATAGACTACTTTGGCAATCTGATGAAATCTGTGGATCCCTTCTCAGAATAATGTTTCTAAGTACATGAAATAAAACACATAGGCTCACAAAGGAAATAAATTATATTGAAATACAATGATCAAAATACATATTAAAACAGTTTACAGAATCCAGGTTAAGAACCTCTACTCTTAACACTAAAGAAAATACAAAGTATAGATTTTTGTTCTCCAGGAAACACCAAATCACATGTTGCAATATTATATCATCATCATAATAAAGTGCTATATTGGTTAATAATAAAGTAATATGTGAGGGTCTTGAATTAGGCTTTACAGGATGAGTCAGACTTGAACTGAGGGAGGGAAAAAGGAGGGAAAACATCTCAAAAGTTCTTCAAGGGCAAGGTCCACATCTTATCTATACTCATCAATTTTATGTAGTTTTACACTCTCAAAGCCTTCTCCTTTTTACTCACAAAAGCACTATCCATCTTCTTAGATCTGGACCATTGTATCAGCCTCCTAATTGGATTCCCATTTCCATTCTCATCGCTCTTTCAGTCCATCCACCACAGAACTGCCTAAATAATATTGCTAAAGCGTGAGTCTGTCTGTGCCCCTCCCCTCATCAAGAATCTGCAGTGTTGTACTTGTTATTTAGTGTTTAAAGCCCTTTGAAATCAGTCTTCAGCTTACCTACACCTATTCCACATGGCCCCCTTGATGAATTCTACATTATAGACAAAATGACTTATTTGTGGTTCCCTGAACGTAACATTCCATCCCCTACTTTCATGACTGCACAGACTGCCCCTTTCTCTGAGTGAATTGAAGGAAGCAACTTTACTGCACTAGCAAGACCTTAAAAAAACTAAACCGCAGGAGCTGAGTTTTGGTTTGGGGAAAATTTAGATTCAGGAGATCTCTTAGAGGGTGAAGTGGGAAGGGTCTTCCCTCTCCTCCATTAACCATAACTTCCAGCAGCAGATGCAGGTGAGAGAGAGAGACAGAAAGAGATCCAATCCAGCAATTGGAGAGTTAGTTTGAGAGAATTAAAGAAACAGTTGAAACACAGATGTAGAAATGCATTCACTCAAGGGAGGAAACAGCTTCAAAGAATAGGACCCTTGGCAGCAGAGAAGGAGGCCTGCTATGGAAAAGAGTAGACCCTGGAAACCCAAGATGCTACACCCCAGGAGAACTGTACAAGGACTCTCTGAAGACAGAATGGACTTCCAGCACCTACAGTAACAGGAGTTGTGCGTTGCCTTTGCCTCATAGTATCCTGTTTCACAACCATTATACTTTTTAAATTTGATGCTACACTTTCCATGGACACTGTATTTATTAGAAAGTGTACCCCAGGTTTAAGGGGAGAATGTTTTATAGCTACTGTTTTTTTTTTTACTATGTTATCTTAGCAAACGTTTTTGCTAGGAGTGAATTGTGTATCACACTGTGGGGCCTCCTGAGCTACAGGTTACCTACCCCCAGAACCTAAGGCAGCAGCTGCCCTCTGGGCTCCCAAGCCAGGAGTGTTAAGTCTAAGTTGGGGAAGTAGCCCAGAGGGAGTGTTACAGAGACAATTAAAATAATGTAACAAACATGGATATTTATTTATCAAAATCCTTTAAAATGTCCATATCTGTAACAAAAGAATCATCCTCAAATTGATCCACAATACAGATTGCAGCCAACTTGTGATTGCCTGTCCAATGTGGCTCTTGCTTATATGCTCCTATAAATTCACTGAATATTGAAGGAATTCTTCACTTTCTCCTGAAATGGCAAAGGTACCTGTGGAGAATTCTGTCTGTCAGCCTATCATTTCTCACTTTCACTATGTGACCAGCGTATTCTGTCTTCCCATCAAACATTTCTTTGATTACATCTTTTAATCCTGTTCTTTTAAATTCTTCATTGTTTACATATTGCAGTCTCTGCATACCTATCACAAGCCCTTCCATTTTTAATATGGAAACTGTTGTATTCTGTGTCTCACTGCTACATAACACTGGCACAATGCTGGTATTTAAAAAAATGGGCCGTTTTCTTTACATGGGAAGCTTGAAGTCATTAAAGGAACTTTGCAATTTCCTAAATTCAATCCAGCCTCCTTTTCTCTTCCTGTTCCACTCTGTGCCCAGCTCACTGCCCATCTGTACTGTTGGTCCCAGATATATGTACAGATGGACAAGCTCTATAAACTTGCCATCCAAATGCAGAGTCAGGGCCATACATAGTCTTCATCCGCTCGGTCTTTTCTCTCTGGCTGTTCAGGCCAAACTCTTTTGAATGGTTATGGCTGTCTTCCTGGATGCTCTACACTGTTCCGGGACTTGATGCAACTAGCACAACGTTACCTGCAAACAGAGACATCTGGAGGACCTCGGTATCCGCAGGGGATCCATCTTCAACTTGGACTCTGCACTGAATCTTCTCCATCACAGTGTGAAGACTTTGGGTGAGCATACATCTCCGTGTTTTATGCCTCCTCCGACGTCTGTGATCAGAAGTTCACTGAACTGGGTTATTTGAGTTGTTATATCTTTCAGGGAATCTTGAATGATTTTGATGTATGAATTAGCTTTATTGGAAAAGAACCTCTAAAGCAGTGCATTTATTTACTTTCCCAAATCAAAGGTTTTCCCAGTTAGCAAACAATCAACACAATGAGATCTTACATTCTCTACATCTTTTAGTCAATTGTGAAATGGTAAAGATGTGGCCCATTGTTGACTATCCCTTGTGAAAACCTGTTTGTTCTAGCCTAATACCCTCATTGAAGATCCTCTCAGTTTGTGTATAGTTAAAGTTTTTGTCCGGGTGGATAGGTATAAGAGAATAGGCAGGCAGGGTAGTACTTACTTGTAGTTTCTTAGTCACCTTTTTGTTATTAATAATGTCTGAGTGTGCGTCTATATTTCTGGTGCTTTCCCCACCTTTAGATACCTTGTGTATAAATTCCTTAATGCTTTCATAATTGTGTCTCCTCTGGCATGCATCTCTTCTGTATATACTTAATCTAATCAGGCTCTTTTCCCCATCTTTGATTTCTACTTCTTCTATAGGACAACTATGATGTAGTGGTTCCACTGTCCTTGATGATGAAAACAGATGGTTATAGTAGAACTCTTTATTTTCTTTTTCGTTTTTCCTCTACTTGTCCTCCCTTCTTTTTTTTATCCTTAAATACTCTTGATACGGTTTTGCTTAGTTAGGTCATTAGCCAAGTTTTCTTTTAGACACTTTTTATCATCTTCTGCTTCTCTTTGCTTTATCAGATGATGTTGGTCATGACTGTCTGTCATCTTTTTTTGTAAGATGTTATACATTAATTTATGTTCTAAATTGGCTTTGACTTTGGACAACAATTAAACTTGCATATAAAATTATTGTAATTGATGTTTTTTTAAAAAACATAGACTTTTAATTTCTGTTATTTTAATTTTTTTAATTTTACTTTCAGCTCCAAATTCTTTCCTTTCTACCTCTCCTCCCTTCCACCATTGAGAAAGCAAGAAAAAAAAACCATTACAAAAATGTATAGTCAAATAAAACAAATCCTCACATTAGCCGTGTCCAGAAAACAAACATATGCCTTAGTTGTACTCTGAGTCCATCACCTTTCTATCTGAAGGTACTCATGTTTCATCATGAATGTACTCTGGAAAGCAAACAAGTTAACCTTGTTTAAGCCCTTATAATTGCTTGTTTATGCTTACCTTTTTATGTTTCACTTGATTTCTGTGTTTGTATGTCAGATTTTCTATTCAGCTTTGGTCTTTTCATCAGAAATTCTCGGAAGTCATCAATTTCTTATACTCAGTTTTACTGGGTAAGTTATTCTTGGTTGTAAACCTAGATATTTTGCTTTTTAGAATATCACATTCCAAGCTCTCCTCTTCTTTATGCTGGTGGCTACTAAAAACTTATGTGATCCAGACTGTGGATCCTTAGTACTTGAATTATTTTTTTGCCTGTTTATAGTATTTTTTTCTTTGGCTTGGGAACTCTGGATTTTGGATGTAATATTCCTGGAAGTTTTCATTTTGGGATTTCTTTCAGGAAGTGACTGACTGGTAGATTCTTTTTACTTTTTTCTAAGAGATCTGGGCAGTTTTCTTTTGTGATTTCTTGGTGTATTTTATCTAGACTCTTTTTTAGTTATAGCATTCAGGTAGTCCAGTGAGTCTTACATAATGCATCCTTCATCTGTTTTCTGAGTCTTTTTTTTTTATTGCCATGAGATACCTTACATTTTCTTTTATTTTTTTTCCAGTCTTTTGACTTTGTTTTAATATTCTTTGTTATCTCATGGAGTCATTAATCCCTATTTTGTCCATTGTAATCTTCAAGGAGTTAGTTTTTGGACTTCTTATGCCAAACTGTTAATTATTTTCCTAAATCTTTCATAGCTCTCATTTTTCCCATATATTTAAAATAATTTTTAGCTCCTTTATAAAAACTCTAGCTTAATCTCTTCTGGTTTGTATCAAAGCTTCATTTTTCTTTGAGGCTTTGCCTCAAATTTTACCTCAAATATTTTTGAATTATTCTCTTCGAGGCTTGTAACCTAAGCTTCCCTGTCATTGTACTAGCCCTTTATGGTGGGATTCTTTTTGTGTTTGATCATTCTTCCAGCCTAGTTCTTAACTTTGGACTTGATGTTAGGGTTAGACTCTGTGTACTTCTACAGGGGATGTTTGGGCTGAGCTTTTCTCCTGTTGTACCCTTCTGCTGTTTTCTTAGGGTACTGAGGGTCTTGTTTTTTCAGTTCTCAGGGGATGATCAGGCTGGGGTCCTTCACATTTAGAGCTTACAAAGTGATATGATCTGGAGCAGTCTATTCATTGCTTTTCTGGTTTGAGCTCTGCAAGTTCCTGACCCAAGTTTGAGTCAGAACAAAACCTCTGTGGGCTTATACCTGACTGGAAGTTTCAGTAGACTGTTGGACTCAGCCACTATTAGCCTGCTGGGAAACTCTGCAGGTTCTGAATGACAGAACTCTAGGTTCCTCTTTGATCTAGATTTCGCCTCTCATTATTTACTATAGGCTGGAATATATACCTGGGCTGGAGGCTAGTACTGAGTCTCTGCTCTGCTCCCGTGACCAGAACTACACATCTGCTGTTGTTCTTTGCTCAGTACACAGCTAAGATGGGAAACCGCTTATCTCCACCACCCCTAAGGATAGGTCTGTTGCTCAGTGTGCCCTGGATCTGTGACCCAGAACTGGGTAGTGAGGGACAGAGCTGCCAGTTGGCACCCAGTCCTCGCTGTGTTCAGGGATCCCCTGGGATCTCTTTCTGTCTTAGCACTTCTTGCCTTGGCCTTCTTTCAGTCCCTGGGTCTTGGCATGTTCTGCACACAGCCTGCATTCTTGGTCAGACCCTATCCCAAATGTCTGGATTCTCTCCCAACCTATCAGCCTTGCACTAGCCGCTCTCTCCTCTTTTTCTTATCTGTGCTCCTTGGGGAACGAGTTCAACTCTACACGGTCCTTTTGACAACCTTCCCCCCTTTTCGTGTTGCTCATTGTTCCCTGACAAGCCTCATCCTCGGATCATTCTCACGCTCTGCTTGCTGCCTTTACTCTCATACTTTGCTGAACAAAGTGAAGGAAATCATGCCACTGTTCTGACCGGATCCACAACGCATTTATGTTAGATAACCTCGAACCTGGGCCCTCACTGATACTAGGCGATCACTCTACACCTCCCTAATTAACTTACTATCCCACTCCCCACAGTGGCTCATCCAAGCCTTTTATTTTTTCCTTAAACTTCTCCCTCAACGCTCTCAGCTAAGAATTTTGTCTCATATTTTACTGAAAGAATTGAGGCCATTCACCATGAGCTCTCATACTATGAGGGAACAGGTCCTTTAACCCTTGGATGCTGCCAGACAGTGAGAGAGACAGACAGAGAGAGAAACTGTCCCAAAATTGCACTTCTAAAGACGCAGCCCAACTATGTAGCCATTGGGAAAGAGGCTGCTCCCCCCACATGGTCAGGAAATGAAGGCTGACTTCACTCAGAAGCAAGTCCCTGCTGTCCCCGACTTGGGTGCTTCTGTCTTTGGTGATATGAGTATAAGCCAAAGCTGAGTTACACATATAACATAGCCATTGAATTCAATTCAGCAAACATTTGTCAAGCACCTGTTGTGTGCAAGGTATGTTGCTACTCACTGGTAATACAGAGACAAAAATGAAACAGTCCTTGCCTTCCAGGAGCTTACATCTTACTGGGGAGAAGCAAGTATACAGAAAAATAAATACAAAATGTATCTCAGCCTTCTCTGGGCATCCTCAGTTCTCATAGGGAAACCCCTGAAGGGCCTTTGGAGCACGCTCAGTTTGCCTTACATGAAACCTATTGTGTCCCTACTATATCTCCTGGCATTTTTACTTAAACATTTCCTTGGACATAGTCTCATGGTGTGGTTACACAATTGCTTAAGGAGAGAGGCCTCACCTAATAAACATTTATTAGCTGCATTTTGTGTGTAGAGCACTGCATTAGACATTAAGTGAGAAACGGGGTAGAGAGCATGGTGCAGTAGGAGTACCATCAGAGGACCTTGGTTTGAATCCCAGTTCTGCTAGTTACTCTAGTATATCTGTATGACTGCGGGTAAGTCACTAAGCCTTGATTTCTTCATCAGTAAAATAAGAGAGTTGGATGAATTGACCCTCTTAGTCATCTAGCATTTGTTAAGCTCCTACTGTGTGCCAAGCAACAGGCTGAGCTCTGGGGATACAAAGAAAAGCAAAAACAAATGACTGTGTACCAACAAGCTATAAGCAGGATAAATTGGAGATAATCAATACAGGGAAGGTATTCTTATTAAGAGGGATCAGGAAAGGCTGATCCCATCTTGTAGAAGAAGGTGGGACTTTTAGCTGAGAGTAGAAGGAAGTGAGGAAAGGCTGGAGGCAGAGATGAGGTTAGAAAGAATTCCAGGCATGGGGAGCCCTCAGAATCAGAAGATGGCCAATTCCTCTTAGTTCTAGTGACTTTCCTCTGTTAATTATTTCCCATTCTGTGTATAGCTTGTATATACATATATAATTTGTTGGTTGTTTCCCCCATTAGATTGTGAACTCCTTCAGGGCAGGGACTGTCTTTTACCTCTTTTTGTATTCCCAGCACTTAACACAGTGCCTGGCACATAGTAGGTGCTTATTAAATATTGATTGATTGATTGAAATGGAGTGTCTTGGGCTAGGAACAGAAAGGAGGTCGGATGAGGCTGGTTTGAAGAGTATTTAGAGAGGACATATATGTGAAGTGTAAGAAGATGGAAGGGTAGGAAGGGACCAGGTTATGAGGTCTTTGTAAGCCAAACAGAATGTTTTATATCTGATCCTGGAGGCCACAGGGAGCCACTAGAATTTATTTAATGGGAGGTGGGGAGTAGGGTGAGGAGTGACATGGTCAGACTGGCGCTTTAGGAAGATCATCTGGCTGGCTGAGTGGAGCATGGACAAGAGTGGTGAGAGACTGGAGGTAGGCAGACCAAGCAGTGGGCCATTGAGATGGTCCAGGCGTGAGGTGAGAAGGACCTGGGCTAGGGTGATGGCAGTATCAGAGGACAGTATGGCGGTATCAGAGGTTTATATGAGAGATGTAAGAAGGCAGAAACAATAGGACCTGGCAGTTGATTGGATATGGGAGCAGAGCAGTGAGAGATAGGGAGGAGTCGAGGATGATCTCTAGGTTGTGAGTTGGAGGGACTGGGAGTGTGGTGGTGCCTTCCACAGAACAGAGAAGTTAGGAAGAAGGGAAGGTTTGAGGGGAATGGCAAGCCGACATCCTCACTCCAGAGCTATTCTGCTTGTACTCAGTGACTGGTCCTAAAGGAAGTGTGAGCTGTGGATCCTAGGAGTACGATGGTTTCGATGGTTTCGTTCCTATCCCTGCTGGAGGGAGGATTCAGATCGTGAATATCCTAGAACTCCCGGCTCTCCAATCTGTTTATGGTTGGAGCTCAGGAGAGCAGATACAGATCCTCATTAAATGTTTATGTTTCATTATGCATTGGTAATTTACCTGCTCCTGGGTGGTTACTAGAGAGTGGTTGCTTTTCATTCCTCATCCCCACCTCTCTCCACAGGGTGGCACCATTTGTGCTTGAGGCAGCATGGGATAGTAGAAGAGCATTGGACCTGTAGACTAGAAGACCTGGTTCAAATCCTGCCTGCAGCATTTATTCGCTCTATAACCCTGGGCAAGTCACTTCATCTCTCTAGCCTCAGTTTCCTCATCTGTATAATGAGGAACTTGGACTCAGTAACCTTTACAATCCCTTCCACCTCTAAATCATGCTGTTTATTTGCTTTTTGATTCTATGTGAAGAGTAAAAATACTGCAGGCAGCATTCTGTTATATGTATCTAGTTCCGGTGAAACCCAGTGCCATTGTGGCAAGGTTGCTTTACTAGCACTCATTGAAATGCTGAATTGAATTGAAATAATACATTGAAGTACCACAGTTCTAAAGGAGGTCAGGATAGTCGTTGGGTGGGGGCTCAGACCTGTAAGCACACACATGCCTCTAAACAACAGGTGGTACTGCCCTATAGAGAAAGGTGAAAATGAGGAATAAAAGGTCACTGACTCTCTAGTAACCACAGAAAGAATGGTGCTGAGTTAGCACTTCCATCCTAGCCAGGAGCGGGTAAATTACCAGGACAAAAGTGGAGCTCACCAACGAATATCTATTAATGCCACCTCATAACCTGGTGATTAATTAGCATTTCTTCAGAATGCCAACATTTGTGGGATTGAATAACCAATAATTGCTGGTTATAGGAACAGAGATTAAGTCTAAGGAGGTCAGTATCATATTAGGAAGTAAGATGTAGAGAATGTCAAGAAGCTGTCTCACTTGATTCCCCACCCCCAACTGTCTCTCTTTTGTGGCAGGTATATGTATATCCCACATGTTGGGGTGGTCATGGTTTGGACCTGCTACGTTATATCTCCTCAGAGATCCTCATCTTCTGCTGAGTCAGGATGGAAGCAGAGAATGTGAATTCAGAGATCTTTTGAGATGTGAAATGGGAGAACTGAAAAGTATGAGCTTTATTTATTCTTATTTAGCTTTATTTATTTATATTGGATGAGTTTTATCTTAGTACAGGAAGCAAGGTCCTAAAATTGGGTAGTGGAGAGGGGCTAGAGATGGATGCTTGAGAAGAGTTAGGAGGTTGGGAATAGTCTCATTGGCAAATGTGATGAGTCAACAGTAAGTGAATAAAGAAGTTATTATGCACCAGAAAGGGCCCAGGTGAATTTAGATAGAATGAATTTATAGTGGACCCAGTCATAATTCAAAGAATTTTCATAGTAGCAGTTAACTAGGTGCAGTTTAGCATAGTACATTCAGAGGGCAAGGTCTTCCAGATTAGAGACAAGTTTTTATTGTAAGCTAGCCCTGGAGTCAAGTGATTAATGGGGTCAGGATTGGATAGGAGTGCAAGTGAAGCTAGAACAGAGGTGACAAACTCAGAAGTAAGGTGAGTTAGGGCACCAGGAGGTGAAGAATGAGTTCACTGAGAGTTAAAGAGTTAGGAGATGGTAGTCAGTGAAGGAAAATTCAGAATCAAAGATTTAGGAGGTAGAATTGTTCTGAGTAAGGTGAGTTGTAAGCCACGCCCTCTCCCTTCACCTCCTTGGGTGGATGAAGTATACAACCTCTTGCTGAAGAAGTAGCCCTTCAATCTGTGTTGGGTTTCCCCCTTGAATTTCATCAATCTCTAGGTGATAGAGAAAAAGAAGTATGAAACTAAATAGGGGATTATCATAAATGGAGTAAAAGAACTCACCTAAGATGTTCTGCTCGTGAGGGACTCTCAAAAGATGGTGTGGTAGGAGCAGTATTTGTTCCATCAGTGAAGCTGCTTTTTCCTCAGAGGTATTGAAATCATCCTTGAGACTTACGTGGATCAGGGACCAAGACTCAGGCTATTGACATAACTTAGGAGTAGACTAAGTCCAAAAGCCAGCACAGGAGGAGTTAGAAGCTTATTTCCTCAGGTCTGACAAGCAGCCAGCAGGGCCAGCATAAGCTGGGAAGCTGCACTCTGCTGAATCCATGGTCTATCTTTGTTAACTATCCTTTCCAGCCTTTTGTTACAAGCATTTCATTTCTTCCCCATTTTGAACCTTAAGCCCCATGAACACCTTACACCAGATGGAGGGGCTGCACTTTGGATTGGTCACTGGGTTTATCTTTCATTCTCTGGCCATTCTGGGCTTGGAGCTGATAACTTACAACTTGCTGGTGTAATTCTGGCATTCTGGCTGGCAGTGACCTTGGGAGAGGATGTCTAGAAAGAAACCCATAAAAGAAGCTGAAACATTGGAGCTGCCAGAAGTCTCCAGGAGCACCATCCAGAAAACAAAACTCTCTTGCAGGCTGCCCAGGACTTTCAAGTAGCAGTTGCTCCAATGATGTCCAGGGAGTGTGGGAGTTCATGGTAGTGAGATGATTTTCTCCTCTTCCTCCCCACCACCCTCAACAAACATTGAATTTAGGATGTTTGAGAGCTCTTCCACGTAAAGGTGCAACAGACCATCAGGAGTGGAGATCAGACGAATGACACAACACTAGGATGAGTTCAAGATGTTGTATTGATACAGCCAAGCAGAATATCAGCGGACGTGAACAGAGATTCAATTAGGAGCAGAGACAAATGTAGCCTCCCTTGCCATTTACCATTCCATAGGGATAGCAGCAGAGTGATGGCCTGGATATGCAGTGGGGTATGTGTTCAGGTCAAAGACCTAGAGCTCCTAAATGCTGGGGCTTAGGGAAGGGTTTCCAGACACAGTCCTGCCATGGAAGCTGCTTTGTCACTGGTGGAGTGATGGGGTCAACGGATGCTATTGGGGAGCTCTAATAGGGGTTCTCTAAAGATTGCCTAATAAAGAATCAGGAAGGCTCAGAATATGGCAGCCCTCAACACTTGAAAGTTGGAATTTTAACCACATCTACAAGCTTGTGGAAGTGTTTTGGCAGCCAGTCTGATCTAGGACTAAGTGAGGCTAAGACCTTAAGCATAAGAACATTGTTATTATGTTTGGGGAATCAGAGAAGGGAACCAGAGACTCCTCTGGCTACTTGCTGTCTTTCCCTGGGAGAACAAAGAAGAAACCTGATGCAGAAGACGGTAGGGCGTGTAGTGATGAAAACGAGGACATTAAATGGAGCACCTTCTAGCCTGGGAGTTTAAAGTTCATGTTCCTTTTGTTTTCACTGTAGTAAAAATTCCATGTAATCTGTAGATCACACTGAGAGTGTGATCCGGTGGGATGAAGGTGACAAGAAGCTGTGGGAATTGTTTCGTTGTTTGAATGTCTGAATCCCTCCATAGGAGTCTAGGGGCACTAAGGAAAAAACTGTGGGGATATCTATGTATGCACATAGCAAATGAGACCAGTTGTACTGCCTCGAGGCTTGACTAGCTAGAGCCAGACTCTTACAGTGGCAAGTTTGATCCTAGTTAAGTGAATTGAGGCAGCTCAAACCTAGGGTGCAAAGTTGGTTGTTCCAAAATGACATCACTAAGCTAGAGTCAAGTTACAGTGTGTCCAGCTGTGGCTGATCGGACCAGTACAAGCTCAGAATGCTCTACCACTGGTCAGGCATAAATAGTCCATGTGAACATTTGGGGTGGATTCTCTAAATTTGCACATCTCGTGTTTCTTTGGAGCTGCTTCAATTCTGCTTTGCTCATAGAGCCCAGCACCTTCTCTGATGAGGGCACCTCGTGCTGGGCGGTCCTGTTTCAGTGTCTCCCACGTCACATGAGCAATTCCAAAGTTCTTAAGAGAGACTTTGAGAGTGTCCTTCTTTCCCTGCTTCTGACCACCATGTGAATACTCTCAAGTGTTTGCTTGACCTTGCAAAGTAGCCATTCCCTAAAGTGTGTCCAGTGAACTAGGAGTTTTACCCATTTCCCCCTAGTTGTTAAGAGGTAGAAGTCAAAGGATTTGAGGAATAAAGTTGTTTTTAATTTAAAAATCAGATTAGTTGAAACTTTTATGTTTCTTTTTCAAATACAGAAAGAATCTCAAGAGAAGTTGCTTTTTACTTGTGTGTCTACAGGAGTATAGTGGGTAGAGGACTGAACCTGGAGTCAGCAAGAACTGGGTTCAGGTCTCACCTCTGACACATACTTGTTAGGTGACTGTGGGTAAACCATTTAACTTCTTGGTGCCCCAGGCAGTTCTCTAAGATTTAGGAAGTTTCCACACTAGGGAGTTCCCAGCACAGATGAAATTATAAATCTAGGCAAAAACAAAACAAAGCAAAAAACCTTAAATTAATCTTCCTGTGGTTGGTGAACCCCAGTAGCTATAATTCTGTACCCTTGCTTAGACCTTTGCCTTCAGGGCCATCACCAATTTTCTTGACTTTTGTCTCGCCACTGGACTTTGATGACTTTGGAAGAAAGAGTGAGGCTGATGACTTTGTACAACTCTGCCTCACTTAAATCCAATTCAGGAGTAAGTCAAGACATCACCCGTGATGTCATTGGTCTTCTTCAAAAATGAAGGGTGAGCAGCTACGACAACAATATGATAGTCACAGTAGCCTGGAGTTGGAGGGGAGTTGGTCTTCAGACTGTGTAAATTCAGTCCATGGACTAAAGAGTTCCCATCCCTGGTCTGGGTTGTAGGATACATGGGTTATTGAAAGAACCCACTAAGGACTTCAAAAAGTCAGAGCATTTGGCACATCAGACGTGGCTTACTGCTGGATACAATCTATAGGGAAAGAAAGTCAACTATAAAATCCATTCCAGGAATAACACGTTCTAAATGAGGTTAAAATATTTGAACCTATGGGAGATATCCCTTATGATGGAGAGGCCCCAAAGGAAGAGGAACACTGAGAAGTACTCTGAAGTTGTCTTTTTTGTCTAGACTGAGATTGTGGCATGGTTATAATAATCTCACTGATTCTTATGGACAGTGATGGAATGGGGTAAGGAAAGTTATTCTGAGAGATATGCCATTTTGATGGCCATCACTGCTACTGTAATCCAGAAAGAAGAGAGTTATTTGTGGAGTACAAGTGTCTGTACCCTCCCATTCTATATCTCCTCATTTTTCCAACTATGTTTTATCTTTCTTCTTTAGTTCCTCTACTACATTGCCTCATTAATCTTTGCTGCCTTCTTTGGTTTTATACAGATTTATTTTCTTTTCCTGTACTTCCTTCTTTCCCTTAAAATTAAAGACGTATTAAATATTTCATCAGTGATTTTAGAGACACTATAAGGTCATTAAATTCTGGAATCCCAGAGTTGTAAGGGACTTCAAAGATCATCTGGTCCAACCCCCATCTATGAAACATGAATACCATCTGTAAAATCCCTAACAAGTGGTTGCCCGGCCTCTCTGCTTACACACCTTCAGTAGTGGGGAATTTATAGAACATAGAGAAAAGACTGTAAAATGCTTTCAATGACCATTGAAAAAATATTTTGGTGATTTTGCTTTTTTTATTTGTATATTTGGTGTGTCACCATATACACTTTTTTTTTAAAATAAGAAAGCTATGTAAGCTAACACTACGAAGTAAAAAAAAAGTCAGTAAAGTATTGAAACATATGCTTTAGTTAAATATGCAATGGTATAATAAGGGCATTTGCTTTATTACAGACAGCCAGAATTATGGATAGCTGTGATTGGAGTTAACAGTATTTTACAGAACCCTATGAAGGATAAGAAAATACAAATTGATTTCATCATCATCCATCCAGAATTCAAGCATAATACTTTTGAAAATGACATTGCACTGATTCATTTAAAAGATGCTGTGACTTATAATGACTTTGTTCAGCCCATTTGTTTGCCATTTTTTAATGATATGCCAACATTAGATGATACCAAACGGTGCTTCATAAGTGGTTGGGGGAAAAGGACAGAAGAAGGTAAATATTGACTTGATTTTATTGATGTGTGATAGACTTTTAGTTTAGTTAGTGGATTAAAAACAAACCTTAAGCTTGATTCCCTTTTTAACAGTTAGAAAGTATGATTTTCCTGCCTCCTCAGGTTGCATTCATCCTTTTAAATCTCAAGGATCACATGACTGACCAATGTGGGGATTGGTTAATCTACATCTTTTACCTTTAATCCATTTAGTGGTAGAAATGCACAGTCTCCCCTCTCAAAAGGATGCAAAGCAGCACTTTTACCTCACATCTGATCTGGGAGACGGTATGTTGTTTGTGTTATATTTCCATGGTTTCCATGCAAGACTGTACCATGGAAGCAGGTGGAAATACAAATGTCCCAATGTAAACAAAGGTATTTAATTTTAATGTAAGAAATTATAAACTCTCAAAAAAAGTCAGAGTAGCACTTCTTCTACAATGTAGAAAGTCAACTGTAGATCATCTAGAATTTATTATAGACTAATATACAAATGTAAGAGAGAGAAGAAAGAATCAACAGTATTTAGTGAAAATTAGAAATGGGGTAGAATGCGGTGAGGAGCAAAGAATTCAAAGTGACTATAAGATCAGGAGCTTAGCAGAACGGGAGAAATGTTTGTGCCATTAATGCTAGCAGGGACATTGGAAGAAGATGAAGACTTCAGTTGACAGCTTGTAATATTTCAGCTGTTGGTTTCTCCAGGCCCCAAGCAACTCTCTAAGGGACTCAGTCACGAAGAAGAGGCTGATATGCTGTGATAGAGGAAGTTCCTCGCTGGGAGCTCCATATACCGATGAAATCACAGATTTGGTCAAAAACCAAACCAAACTGACCAATTACAAACCTCAAACAATATTTCAGATGTTGGTAGGAAATCCAAGTAGAGATGAGAAGTCAATTGTTCCTGTCTTCCTTATTGGTTATTCTAGGTCACAGGAACCATTCTCTCTATCTTAGATCTGTGAGTCATGTAGCTTTCATCTAGACACACACATGGCATTTTCTAGGTGACTTTGGCAACAGTGTGTGAAAGGCAGGGAAGTCAGGTCTATAGCTGCTTCCCTATAGGTTCTTCTTCTCCTCCTTGGGGAAGCAGAAAAAACAGCATGAATCTGTCTTTAAGTGGTAGGTACTTGGAATGTGTCATTCTGGCAGTATTTTTTGGATTCAGGAAGTAGCAAAACTGGAAGGTGTATAAGTAAATTCATGTTTTGTTCCTTAAGTAAATTCGCTTACCTTTCTTTGTGTCATTGACAAATTTAATTCAATCATTTATTCAACAAATGTTTAGTGCCAACTGTTAAAAGTAGTGCCTGGCATAGTGGATAAAAGGCTGGTCTAAGAGACAGGAATCAATCAATCAAGTATTTATTAAGCTATGTACCTACAAAGTGTCAGGTGCTGTGTTAGCTTATTTTGCAGTAAGTGCTAGGGATACAAGTAGAAAGAATGAAACAATTCCTACTCATGAGGAGATTACATTCTAACGAGATAACAGAAAGTACATATAAAAATATATATACATATATACACATGTACATATAAAAATATATATACATATACTGTATGAATTTAATATAACTGACTTATAGAAAGTTGTTAACTGCAGAGTAGGTTGGAAGGGAGGGCAATAGTAGTCAGGCGATTGAGAAAGACTTCATGTAGAAGACGGTGTTTGAGCTGCATCTCAAAGGAAGGCTGTGAGGCAGAGGTGAGGGGGAAGATTGTTTCACACATGTGGGACAACCAGACAAAGATACACAGATGGAGATAGAATGTTGTGGGTGAGGAGCAGAGATCAGAGTGTAGGAAGGGGAGTAATGTCCAGTGGGGCTGGAAAGATATATCAGGGAAGACACAGGTTCAAGTCATGCCTCTGACATTCTAGCTAAGTAACCATGGGCAAATCACTTAATCTCTTAGCTTAGATGCTGAGGAGTGGCTGAGAAATGAAATCTGCTAAATACCAAGATTCTTAGTTCACCTCTTGTTGAAAAAAAAAGGACTGATGTCTTAAATTGTATATGGATTTTTGTTCTATAGGTACACTGACACCTTTATTACAAGAGGCTGAAATACATGTTATTCCTTGGGATGTATGTAATGCAGTAGGAAGTTATTCAGGAAGAGTTCCTAATACTTCATTTTGTGCAGGTGAAAGTTGTGGAAATGTTGATACTTGCATGGTAAGACTTTAGAATTTTAAAATATTTAAGATCCTTTAAAATATAGAATACTGATATAATTTTCCAGGAGATTTTGGGCTGGTGACGGATGCAGTGCTCTTGTAAAGTATCACTCCACGCAGAGGCATTATGTCCCCCTGAAGAACTCTAGGTCTGGGTTCTTAAGACCAGGTTCATTCCTGGGGAGTCTGACCCCAAAGAGAGGCGATTCAGGTTTTTTGTTTGTTTGTTTTTTCCTTCTGTGCCCTATGGATCATTATGCCCCTACCTCAGAGTCCTAGGGACAAACTCTTAAATAAAGCTTAGGGATGGCACATATTTAAGTTCTTCCCAGAAGAAATCAACAGGGTCCCTTCTAGAAAAGTTACTCATTGTATAGGTTTAGGGCAGCTATGTATTTCCTTCACCACCTTAGAAATGCTTAAAATCAAAAGACTTCTAAGCATTCAGTCACAAATATTTAAAACATGAAACATTGGCCTATTACTCAATGAAAGAAGAAAAGGACCCATATGTACAAATATATTTATAATGATTCTTTTTGTATTGGCAAAGAACTGGAAACAACTGGGGTGTACATCAATTGGGGAATGACTGGACAAATTATGGTATATGAATATAATAATGATGTCATCAGAAGTTATAAAAAGGATGGCTTCAGAGACTCCCGGGAAGACTTAATGAACTGATGCAGAGTAAAGTGAGCAGAACCAGGAGAACAATTTATACAATAATGCTATAAAAGCAAACAACTTTGGAAGACTTAAGAATTATCATTGATGCATTGACCAGTCATCATTCCAGAGAACCTAGGATGAAACATGCTACTTACCTGCTGACAGAGATATAATGGACTTAGGATGTAGAATGAGATAAATATTTTTTGGATATAGCCAGTTTAGGAATTTGCTCTACTTTACTGCATGTTTTTATTTGAGTTTTGTGTTTTGGTTTTTTTTTTTTGGTTCTTGTTGTTTTTCAAAAGAGAAATGAAATAAATTTTTTGTTGACCAAAAAAAGTTTAAAAAATTATTCTAGATATTGCTTGCCTTTGAAGTCTTCTTTTTTTCAAACAATAAGTTTGTGTTTATAGAATATGCAATTTTGGGGTCCAATCTGATTATTTTTAAAAAGTTTTTTATTTTGAACAATATTTTGAACAATTTTGAAATTTTTCCTTTGTTGTCTAAAAAAAATCTATGCTGATATTAATGGAAATTTCTTAAAATGTCTTTAAATGTCTCATTCTATATGTACAATCCATCACCTCTTCATCAAGAAGTGAGAAGCATGCATCATCTCTAATCTTCTGGAGTTGTGACTGGTCTTTATATTGATCAGAGTTTTTAAGTCTTCCAGAGTTAGTGTCCTGTCCAATGTTATAGTCAGTGTAATAATTGTTCTCTTAATTATTCTCACTTTACTCTGCATTATTTCATACAAGTCTTTCTAAATTTCTTTAGTAAATATGTAGCACTTCTTTTTCAGTTGACAGCCATTAAAAACCAAGTACTGAAATAAATTGAGGTTAGAACCAGGCCTTCAAATCACTGTATCACCAAATGTTAAGCCAAGATTTTCAGAAATAATGAAGAATCTGTCCCTTTTCTCTTAGCACAATAATATTACATTCATATACCATAATTTGTTCAGGCATTCCCAGTGATGGGTACCCATGTTGTTTCTAGTTCTTTGCTCTGACAAAAAATGCTGCTATAAACATTTTTTTGTATATATAAGTTCTTTACCTCTATCTCTGATTCCTTTTGAGTATAATCCTAGTAAGGGTATCATTTGGGAAGGATACAAACAGTTAAGTGAATTTTGGAGTATAATTCCAAATTGCTTTTCAGAAATGCTTGGACCAATTCATAGGTTCAGCAACAAGTCTGTCTTCCTACAGCCCTTCCAGCATTTGTCATTTTCACCAATCTGATGGATATGAGGTGGAACTAAAAAGTTGTTTTAATTTGCTTATCTTTTTGGTATTTATTTGTTGTATTTTTTAAATGATTGTTGATAATTTACATTGTACTTATTTTGAGAATTGCCTATTCCTATCCTTTAATCATTTATCTATTAGGGAATGGCTCTTGTTTTTATCTATCTTTATCAATTCATTATGTATCTTGGATATAAGCTCTTTATCAGAGAAATTTGCTACAGTGCCTGGGCCACACAGTATATCCTCAGTATATATTCCTTGGTCACAGGTGTTCTCTCTGTGTGCCCTCTCTCTAATTGGGAACATGTGGGAGAGTATATCCTCATTTGCTTGTATGGATATGACTTTATCACTTTATTTGCTATGCTGTTCACATTAACTAAGTGTCCTGTTGTTGTCTGGCAAAAGTAAACACGTTATTAGGGGTTCATGAGCCATGATTTTTAGTAGCTTCTGACTCATAGAGCGCCTCAGAGATATAGCAACACGTATTGGAGCTCCAGGTACTATAATGGGGATAATATTTGCATTATCTATTTCCCAGAATTAGTGTTAGAATTAAATAAGATAATGTATGTAAAACTTTGTAAAGTGCTGGGTGTCAGCTATTATCATTCGAGATCAAAACCATGTAGGTGGAAAGCTCATCTCTAACCTGACCTTGAAGAACCTCCCATTAAAGAAGAGATCACAAAAGAAAGAGATATTAGTAGATTGAGGATAAGTAGAACGTGCCTACTTTAATAACTTGGTATTATGTAGTATGTTACTAACAGTCTACCTTTTTTGCAACTTAAGAAAGGTAATTGAATTGACTAACTGTATTTGGGGTCCTTTTTTTCATAGGGTGACAGTGGAGGTCCTTTGATGTGTTACTTTCCAGAAAATGAAAGATTTGTTCTAATGGGTGTTACCAGTGCTGGAGCTGGCTGTGGCAGACCACTTTTCCCTGGCATTTATACTGAGGTTCAGTTATATGAAACATGGATAGAAAATGAGTGGCAGCAGGAAGTTTCCATAATCAAAAATGAAATGAATATTGTACAGGGAAAGATTATAATAATTATGGTATTTATCATCTTATTTGTGCCCATATAAAGTGGCATTAAGGCCAAGGTAATGTATCTTCTTCACATCTTCATGTCACATAATTATCTGAGTTTTGCATATCAGCATTTCTTCTTGGTATGAAAGAGTCCTGACAGGTTAGGTATACAGTTTAAATTTGATACTGAACCATATTTTTTTTTATATTTCTATATTGTTTCATTATGTAATAATACTTTATAATACTCCCCCCCAGTTTATATCAAATGTATATTTCAACATGTGCTTTATAATGTATGTAATTATCTAACATATAGTATATATAATAAAGTATATATAATGATTTTTTTAAAAAAATTTTTTCCCCTCTAGTCTAGACCTGTGATTTAATTGTTACAGGGAACTCTGAGCATGGAAACTCCTTCCATTGCTACAGGTCATCAACTCCCCTGTAATTTATATAGTGTTTGTTGTCTAGGGTCCTGAGAGTGACTTACTTGCTCATGGTCACATAGCTAAGTATGTTTCAGAGGAAATAAATTCAGTTCTTCTGCCCTATAGGCTAGCCTTCTATTCATATACCTTGCTTTCCCCAAGTACATTTGTTACATATATCTTAAACACTAGATTTTATTTTATCCAAATAAGAAGTAACCTTTTGTGGTTTATGAATCTTGTGACTGTTGTCTTGCCACAGAGGTAGGTGTTTATTATTTTAATTCTAGGTGAAGTATTTTAAGACAGTTCATTTGGAGTTATCTATGCTCAGAGAGAGGGAGAAGTATAGGTAACCCAAAAGAATAGAAAATTCAAATACTCTTTCAGTTTGATTTCAGAATATATTATATGATTTGGAGTTGGAGTTTTTGTTTTTGTAGCAGCAATTTACCTTTATAAGTATGTTTGGCTGAAGCCAATATTAAAATTATGTCCTTTGTCCATACCAGGGTCATCCCTAACATCAAAAAGAAACGGCTCAGCAGTGTGCTGGGAATGCAAATCGTGAGCCAACCTAAAACCAAACCGCGGGATTCATTCTTCATATGTAACATACAGACAATTAAAAACCATTTGCATTAATATAACCTGCCAGGTGTCCCAGTACTAGGAGATGTATACTCCTCTGTTAAAGAGGAGTCCCCTGTTTTCAGCTTGTCTGAAGCAATGGCAAGATTCCTTAGACTTTGGCCTCAGTTCAGGGCCTAGCAGAGGCCTGAACATATATGGTTGAGTGTGAAGAGATCAGCCACTGTCAGTAATGCTGAAGGATAACTATAGCTAGCAGCTGCTCTCTAACATGCCAGAGCAGCTTACAACTAACAGACAAATATGGAGAGAAGCAGGGCTTTTTCGCTGATATTTTAAGTCTGCCAGTTGATTGCAAAAATTGAAAGAGGCTCTTGTTTCTCCATTGATAGAGAACTTTCCAATGCTTACAAGGCCAGAGTTGCTATTAAAAAGGTACATGTATCCTTCTTGGTCTATGCTACTTGGTCTTCATACAGTAGCACTGTATTATCACACTCTTGTCATTATTTCAGGGATTCAAGTACAGCTTAATAGCATCTGAATGCAGATATTGAAATCTGATCCTTAATGGTGAAGTCCTTCTTTGCAGAGCAAAGGCATTTCCTAAATCTTTAATTAGTCTATATTTCTAGCTAGATGGGAGCAACTAATGACTACTCCCCACCATTTTACTTAACTTGTATAGCGTCATCTTACTATGATTTAACTCTTGAAACAATTCTCTACACTATCTTGTTAGTTTTCACTAAAGTATACATGTATATATATACACACACACACACACACACACACACATACATATAAATATACACACACATATACACACATATGTGTGTGTGTATATGTATATGTATATGTATATGTATATGTATATGTATATGTATATGTATATGTATATGTATATGTATATGTATATGTATATGTATATGTATATGTATATGTATATGTATATGTATATGTATATGTATACGTATATATCTCCCAGCACATCACTAATTTATGGACAATAAGTTCATGTCTTTATCACTGGATGGGCAGCAAAGCAGATTATGCTAAATTAACACTTCGTAAGGATTGTTCCCCTAACTTGCATTTGCATTCATGGGTTGGGTCCCCAGACAGTTATTTACTCTTAGGTTTCAGAGATAACCTTGTGGGTAGTTACTCCTACCACTATTTTCATGAGCCTCCTCCAGCATGCTTCCAATTAATAATCGGGCAGTAGACATAACGAGTTCTTAGCAAAAGCATTTACTAAGATGGTATAGTAAGAACAGGGCAGCTAGGTGGCACAGTGGATAGAGTGGTGGGCCTGAAGCCAGGAAGACTCAGTCCTCTTTCTGAGTTCAAATCTGGCCTCAGACACTTACTAGCTGTGAGATCCTGGGCAAGTCACTTAAACCTGTTTGCCTCAGTTCCTCATCTATAAAATGAGCTGGAGAAGGAAATGGCAAACCACTCCAATATCTCTGCCAAGAAAACCCCAAAATGAGGTCACAAAGACTCGGACATGACTGAAATGACTGAACGCCAGCAACAAAATATAAGAACAGTTGATACAAAGCATTTCCCCAAAAAAACCTAGGGCAAAGTCTTCCACAAATGTTCATGGTATCCATAGCTCAAATTTAGAGTATAATGGTATTGAGACTTTATAAAATACTTTGTATATGTTATTTCATCTGATTCTCACAACAGTCTTCTGATGTAGATAGTTCAGGTATCACCCAGATGACTAAACTGAGGCCTAGAGATTAGAAAACACTTTGTCCAAGGTAGCTTATACATGTGGTAAAGGATGACTCACAACTCCTGTTACTGCATAGCCTGAAAGCACTTTCTTTGTGCAGTTGTCTGCTGGGCAGGCCAGTCAGTTGAGCTCCCGGAATCAGCTCCTGTCTTCAGTCCATGATGCCGTGCTTCTTGAAGTTGCTTCCTTCTTTAGGTGACTGTCTGTCTTCATCTATGTCTGACCTCAGTGTGTTTCTCTGCTCCAGGATGGATGCATACCTACTGGTCCACTAGCTTCAAAGACATGACCAGTATGTGTGTGTGTGTGTGTGTGTGCGTGTGTGTGTGCGTGCGTGTGTGTGTGTGGTGGGGTAGGGAATGGGGAATAAGATGAAAGTCCCCTCCTCTTCCCAATTCCCTGCAGAGTTGCTGTGGCACACTTATAGATGTGCTCCTGAACTAGACTTCTCAACTCTCAAACTGGAACTCTGAAATTCCTCCAGACATGTAAAGACTCCAGAAAGCTAGAACAGAGAGTAACAGCTTACTCTTAACCAACGTAGCTTCCTCCCAACATATAATTGTTACATGAAAAAACAGTTATGGATAGCAAACATTTATCCAAACAAGAAGTAGGGTAGGTAATAGAATGGACAAGAGTTGGTGGACTCTAACTCAGGAGCAAGATAAAAGCTGAAGCAGTAAGAGAATGATCTCACCAGAGAAGCCAACTTGGTAGTTTCTGGGGGTGCAGATGTTAGGAATAAAGAGATCTATTGGGATGTCAGTTTTTCTCATATGTCTGTGGTTGCTGGGGCTCCTCTTAGCTTTTCTTACCCTGTCTCTCTCAAACTCCACTTTTCCACTTCTCTCTAGTCTTTTTGAGGTCTCTCTCCCTCACCTACACTATATGCAGTGTCATGGGCTCAGAGTTCTCTCAGCCAATCAGGAATCACATCTTCCCCCTTGTACCTAGTATCACAGAGCTGTCTAGGGTACCACTCAATCTACCTGGGGCAAGGGGTATTATACCTATGTGAACTTTTTTGGCCTTTCTGAAATCCAAAAAACTCATTTATGAACCTGGGAAGACTTGTATTACCTGGGAAGATTTGTATGAATGGATGAAAAGTGAAGTGAGCAGAACCAGAAGAACAAGTTATACAATAACAGCAATTTTTGTAAAATAATGAACTTTGAAAGACTTAGTAACTCTGATCCATGCAATGACCAATCACAGCCCCAAAGAACTCTTGATGAAACATACTATCCACCTGCAGCTAGAGAACTGATAGACTCAGAGTACAGATTGAAACTTATTTTCTTTTCTTTCTTTTTTTGAAAAATTTTTTTTGGTAATGGCTATTGCAGGAATTTATTTTGTGTGACTCTACGTATTTGTTTTTCTTGCCTTTTCAAGATGTGGGGAAGGGAGAAGAGAGGGAGAGAATTTGGAACTGAAAAAAATTTTATTTAAAAAAATACACTTATAGCGGTTCACTTGCTTCTGATCTGAACACTTCCCCCTCTTCCTGCCCTTTTCTGGAATGTTCTATGCCCCATGCTTATGCAACTGAGGTATCCCAAAAACCATCCCTACCATGACCTACATTGTTATATTACAAATGAGAAACCAGCCAAGCACACCGGAGTAAAAACTCACTTCCTCCATATAAAATCAACAACTTTAGTGGTTTTAGCTAACTTTCTTGTTGTGAAAGTAACTGTATTGAAGTTGTTCTACTTATTGATTAGGAGTGACAGAGAATTGGCAAAGGTAAGTATGTCAAATCTTAGGTCATCCTCTTCAGTGAACCATCACTGACTCATCCCACTCTTTTCCCCCTCTCACCATAACTTAAAGAACAATGAACCTGAGGGTCTAGTGATATCTCTAACTTTGTATCGTTTACTTGTCCCTTCCTCTTAACTCCCATGTTCATGCTTCTGAGTGTTTGGGTCTGATCAGGATCACCTTCTCTCATATCTGGTACCAATGACCTGTACTCAATCAAGCATATTCTTAGAGTATATAATTTTGCCACCAGAACCCGAACTATAAGTGTGTTCACCTCTAACTTTTCTCCCTTCAACTTGTGAGAGGTGGTTCTTGCAGCTGGGGGAATGAACATTTGTCTGTTTATACTACCATATACATACATACATACATACCTATACACGTACATACATGCATACGAACATAGTGTGTGTAGAGTGTACACATACATACTACACATGTGTCTCTGTATGTGTGTGTACTTTCGTTTGCTTGCTACACTGCATAATAATAAAGCTTTTATTTGTGTTACCTTCCTGAGTCCAATTTCCTGTAAGTTCCCAGATTTTTGACCCAAGCTATAAGGTCAAATAAAATAGGGGTTTCTTTTGCTCTTTCAAGACATTTATTTTTTTTCTTTTCTTTTTTAAAAAAAATTATTTATTTTTAGTTTTCAACATTCACTTCCACAAGATTTTGAGTTCCAAATTTTCTCCCCATCTCATCCCTTCCCCCACCTCAAGATGGCATGCATTATGAATACCCCTTCTCCTAATCTGCCCTCCCTTCTCTTATTCCCTTCCCCTTAAATTTTCCTGTAGGGCAGGATAGATTTCTATACCCCATTTACTGTATATCTTATTTCCCAGTTGCATGAGAAAACAAATTTTTAAACTTTTGTTCTTAAAACTTTGGGTTCCAAATTTTCTCACTTCCTCCCTCCCCACCCACCCTCATTGAGAAGGCAAGCAACTGATACAGGTTATACATGTGTAGTCATGCAAAACACTTCCAGAGTAATCATGTTGTGAAAAACTAAGTATATTTCCCTTAATCCTATCCTGCCCTCCATTTATTCTATCTATTCTCTTTTGACCCTGTCCCTCCTTAGAAGTGTTTGCTTCTGATTACCCCCTTCCCCAATCTGCCCTCCCCTCTATCATCCTCCTGCTCTCTTGGCCCCCCCCCCCATTTTCCTGTAGGGTAAGATACATTTCCATACCCAATTGAGTGTGTATGTTATTCTCTCCTGAAGCCAAATCTGATGAGAATAAGATGCATTCATTCCTTCTCACCTTCTCCCGTTTCCCCTCCACTGGTAAAAGCTTTTTCTTGTCTGTTTTATGTGAGATAATTTACCCCATTCTACCTCTCCCTTTCTTCTTCATCTCTGTATAATCCTCTCTCACCCTTTAATTTTATTCTCCAGATATCACTCCTTCATCTTCAACTCACCCTGTGCCCTCTATCTATCTATCTATCTATCTATCTATCTATCTATCTATCTATCTATCTACATACATATAATTTCCTCCCTCCAACTACTCTAATACTGACAAAGGACTCGAGTTACAAATATCATCTTTCCATGAAGAATGTAAACAGTTTCAACCTTAATAAGTCTCTTATGATTTCTCTTTCCTGTTTACCTCTTCATGTTTCTCCTGAGTTTTGTATTTGAAAGTCAAATTTTCTATTCAGCTCTGGGCTTTTCATCAAGAATGCTTGAAAGTCCTCTATTTCACTGAATGTCAATTTTTCCCCCTGAAGGATTATGCTCAGTTTTGTTGGGTAGGTGATTCTTGGTTGTAATCCTATCTCCTTTGCCCTCTGGAATATTATATTCCAGCCCTGGTCCCTTAAAGTAGAAGTTGCTAAATCTTGTGTCATCGTGATTGTGTTTCCACAATACATGAATTGTTTCTCTTTGGCTGCTTGCAATATTTTCTCCTTGACCTGAGAACTCTGGAATTTGGCTACAATATTCCTAGGAGTTTTCCTTTGGGGATCTCTTTCAGGAGGTAATTGGTAGATTCTTTCAATTTCTATTTTGCCCTCTGGTTCTAAAATATCAGGGCAGTTTTCCTCGAAAATTTCTTGAAAGATGATGTCTAGGCTCTCTTTTTGCTCATGGCTTTCAGATAGTCCAATAATTTTTAAATTCTCTCTCCTGGGCCTATTTTCCAGGTCAGTTGTTTTTCCAATGAGATATTTCACATTGTTTTCTATTTTTTCATTCTTTTGGATTTGTTTTAGTATCTTGATGTCTCATAAAGTCAGTAGCTTCCAATTGCTCCATTCTAATTTTTAAAGAAGCATTTTCTTCAGTAATCTTTTGGACTTCCTTTTCCATTTGGCCAATTTTGCTTTTTATGGCATTCTTCTCCTCATTGGCTTTTTGGACCTCTTTTGCCATTTGGGTTAGGCTATTTTTTAAGGTGTTATTTTTTTCTCCATTTTTTGGGGTCTCCTTTAGCAAGCTGTTGACAGTTTTTCATGATTTTCTTTAGAGGTAGAGAGTCTACAACTGCTGAATGAGACATATATTTTCATTTTTTTAAGGCAATTGGGGTTAAGTGACTTGCCTAGGGTCACACAGCTAGTAAGTGTCAAGTGTTTGGTCTGAGGCTGGATTTGAACTTAGGTCCTCCTGACTTCAGGACCAGTGCTCTATCCACTGAGCCACCTAGCTGCCCCCGAGACATACATTTTCAGATATAGTCAATGTGTGAATTTGTTTTAATTAACTCTACTTACTTGGTAAAAGAGTAGTCTTATAACAGGTGGGGAGGATTTATGTAGGAATTTGGTGAAGAGTAATACTGCTTTAAAAAAAGAACATAAAGAAAAATGGCCAATGAAATGTTTGAAAATATATGGAACAGAGCAGAAGAAAGTTTCGAAAGGGACACAGGCAAACAGAAAGTATGTTTTATTATCAGTCTTTCATAATCATGATTGGTTATTTCATTAATCAGAGTTTTTGAGTGTTTTTCCTTTACATTATTGTAGTCATTATAGAAACTACTTTCCTGATTTTCATTCCATTTTGAATTAATTCGTACGTATTTTCTCAACTTTCTCTAAATCCACCCTTTTCCTCTTATCTTACGGTATGATGAAGTAAAATTATCTTCCACAACATTCCATGTTCTCATGATACATTGACATTCCCCTATATTTGTATACCGCAATTTGTTCAGACATCCCCTAATTGATGGCTGAAATAATTTCTTATGGCACAACAGTATTCCATTACATTCATATACCATAACTTGTTCAGCCATTCCCTAATTAATGACTATCTCCTCAATTTCCAATTCTTTGCCATCACAAAAAAGCTGTTATAAATATTGCAAAATATTTATAATAGGACTTTTTATAGTAGCAAAGAATTGGAAACAAAGAAGATAAATGGCTAAACAATTTTTGGCGCATGAATGTAATGGGAATGTTACTGTTCTATGATGAATGATGAACACAATGAATGCAGAGAAGCATGAGAAGATGTGAACTGATGCAAAATAAAGTAAGCAGAGCCAGGAAAACAGTTGGTACAATGACTACAAAGTAAATGGAAAGAAAAACAAAACAATCAAATATGAATGCTTAGAAATATTAATGACCCAGGTTGGTCAAAAATTCTTGCTGAAGTAAGGGACTATGGATGTGGAAACTTCATATAATGTCAGACTTTTTCAATGATTTGGTTAGTTTTTTTGAACTTTAGTTGTTTTTGACTCTTTAAGAGATGACTTTCTGAGAGGGGAGAGGGATGCAATGGAAAATGTACCATGATCTAAAACAATTTTATTCATCTTATCAGTAATTTTTTTTGGCTAGGCAATACAGTTAAGTGACTTGCCCAGGGTTACATAGCTAGTAAGTGTTATGTGTCTGAGACTGGATTTGAACTCAGGTCCTCCTGACTCCAGGGCCAGTGCTCTATCCACTGCACCACCTAGCTGCCTCTTATCAATAATTTTTTGAAAAATATTGAAAACATAGAAATGGAATAATTTTTCCTTAGTACCACATGACAGTAGGACATAGTGCATAGAGGGCTGGCCTGGGATATAAGGAAATCTGAGTTCAAGCTCTAACTCTGTCACATACTGACCCTGGGTAAGACAACCAGAGAAGACTCGGTATTGCAGGGGCTGAACTTGGCCCTCCTGTGGAATTTGGAACAAACTGTTCTCAGACTCCCAGTCGGCCAGGGAAGTCTTCACATGCTTGGGGTAGCCATTCCCCTAACTCACCAGCCAGTTTGAGGACTGTCAGTTATCCTCAACCTGATTTAACCTGTCTGCCAAGCTTCTTGGAACCACAGGTGAAAACCCTACTTGCTGTAGGTTCCAGGTGAGTCACTCAGCCTCAATTTTCTTATCTGTAAAATGAGGATAATAATACCACCTACCTTATAGAGTTGTTGTGAGGATACAGTGAGATCAGATCGGGGAATATTTGAGGGGCTGGCTTTGGCAAGAAGGGACAAATGAGTAGTTCTAAAACACAGAGAAGTGGTTCTGCTTTATGTCTACGAGAATTTGGAATCCTACCGAGAATCTATTGTATTACCTCTGTGACCTCCGGGGGCACTAGAGTGCTTTCTTCTCTCTGTCTATACTAAGAGATCCGGCTCAGTACTGGACCATTGTTCATAGATGGGCTTTAGTCTTGACTTTCAAAGAGAAAGGTCAGGCTCTTTATTCTCAAACTCTGGTTCTTTTCATCTCCACTCCAGAGCCTCTGGGAGGATCATTTAAAGTTTAGGTTTGGCTAATGTCTAGGGTACCCCTAAAGGGAATGGAAACAGACAATAGGGTAGCTCCTCTTTACACTAAAAATGCTAAAAATATGAACAAGCACACGTTAACCAAAAAATGCAGCAGCAGTGATTTATACTTCCCAGTGGAGCTGAGACTAAATAGGAAGGGTTTTTGGGGATGGCTGGATAGGCATTTTACCTTCACCTCAGTTGTGAACTGTCCAAACAATTCCCTTCATGTGTTCTGGTAAGCCAGGCAAGGGGTTGTGCTCTGCTGTTGGTCAACTTTTACAAGGGGCACTGGAGTAATTGTCACAGGGCTCAAACCTCTGAAATTCACAAGGTTGCCTTAAAGACTGGAAATATCCATCTCAGGATTGTTCAATCATCTATGTGCAGGACAGAAACACAGAAGATGCAGTCAGAGGCCCCAGAGGCAGGCTGAGGCAGCCTTAGGCAGGACATACACCATCTGCTGTGTGTTTTCAGTGCAGGGGAGATATGCTGTCAGGTGGGCAAAGTGCCCCATCTGGACTTTTCCAGGGAGAGGTTTAAAAAATCCTGATATACTGAGCAGAGAGAGAGAAAGAAAGCAAGAGAAAGAGGGAGGGAGAGACAGACAGACAGACAGACAGAGACAGAGAAAGGAGGGGGAAGGCGGGAAGGAGAGGGAGAAGACGAGAGAGGGAGGGAGGGAGGGAGGGAGGAGAGGAGGGAGGGAGGAGGGAGAGGGGAAAGAACAGAGGGAGGAAAGGGAAAGGGGAAAGAGGAGGGAGAGAGAGAGAAAGGCGGAAAGGAGGGGAAAAGATGGGGAAGGAAGGGGAGGGAGAGGGGGGAGGAGGAAAGGATGAAGGGAGAAGGGGAGAGGGGGAACGAAAAAGGAAGGAAAAGAGAGAAGGAGAGAAGTGGAAGAAAGAAAGGGGAGGGTGAGAGGGGTAAAAGGGAAGGAGAAAGATAAGGGAGGGAGAAAAAGGGAGGAAGAAAGGAGGGGAGGGAGAGGGGAAAGAGAGAGAAAAAGAGAAAGGGAAGTAGAGAAAGAGAAGGAAGGAGAGGGAGAGAAAGAGAGAGGTCTCTCACTTCATTTAAGGTCCACTGCAGGGGCCGTAAGGCCACTCCTCCTGGCTTTTAGTAGCTAATCCTCTTTGACATAGCTTCCTCCTCCTTTCCCTAGCCTTCCAACCTCTAACCAAGGGACCACCCCAGGGTTTGTTGCACCACACTGAAGTGCCAGGCTCTTCAGCATTAAGCTACATGATCCCTAGAAGTTGTTGCTTGGGGAGCTCAGTGCATGCTTTGTGAGATGTACTCCAATCTAGCCCCTCACGACACCTTCATTAATTATTGTGAGAGATTTGGTTTATTTAAGTGTATGCCTCGCCCAAGAGAGTGTGTGTTTGTTTCTTTTAAGTTTTGAGAGCTCTCTAGGCTTTCTAGGGAAAATCAATTTGTTGCTTGCCTATTCTTCCTCCCAGACACCCTTGTGTGTCTCTGTCTTTCTGATTTTCTGGTCGTTGTTTTTTTTTCTCTCCAAGTTCCCTTAAGCATGGCCACCCATGAGATGGAACTGTGCCACTCTCCTTCCCCCAATCAATCGCAGGCTAATAGCCCCTGTTGTGTTTTCTGTATATCTGTGAAAGTGTGGCAGGCTTTGGCCAGGTTTGCTCCAATGGCTGGGTTTGAGCAGACCTTGTGACACAGATAGTATTTCCAAAGGGGAAATACCTAGGTGATGGCCTAGCTAGAAATCCAAGCTGCATGGGAACTAGGGAAGAGCTGTAAGAGCACAAAGTCCTCTTTGACTCAGACATAATGGAAGGCTTTGCCCTGGTGATGTAGCACCTGCCAGCTCCATGGATTAGACGCCAGTCCAAGAGGCTCCATGAGGAGAAAAGAGGTCAGGAAGAAATGGCCAAGAGTCATCAGAACCAGCAACATAGGTCCTTTATCTTTGTTTTGACAACTGCATCCTATTTTATTACTGGTATTTGTGTGAGGACAGTCATTTATGCATCTCCATTACCTATGTAAGGTCCTGTCCCTTTCCTATGTGAGCAGTTTGGTTGCTGAAAGGAACAGTAATAGTAATTTCTGTAAAGAAAAAAGAATGAACTTGTAGAGGACCCAAGTTATTATTCCTTTCATATGTGAATCATTTGTTGGCTGAATGAAACAGATAAAGAACTTTTGTGCATGAAAAATTGATACAAATCCACGTGGAAAGCAATGGCTTTTTTGTTAAAATGTGATGAAAGACACCCAATGTTAGGAGGACTGGACAGAATTACCCCTCAGCTGAATAGACTGACAGGATCTGTTTTCAGCTGTAGCTGCAGGGCATTGTGGTTCCTTAGCTCATTTGCATGTGTCTGTTTTAGAGTTTGAGGAGTAAAAACTAAGAGCAAATCAAATACCTGAAGACTATGAGAAAATTAAATAAGAAAAGTTGGTTTCATCCCTGACAGAAAGGTAGATTTCATGAGTTTTATCCCTTCTCCCATAACAGAGCCACTACCAGGTGGCTCTGATTTGAGCTATTACAGACAATTAAGAAACCAGTAAGAGAAGAGTGGAACATCCATCTGTGAAGGAACTGAGTTAGAAAGCCAGAAGGAAGAGTGTGAGGAGTCCTGCAGGGGGGTCAGCCTAAAGGATAACTTCAAGTGCTGAACATAGACCCCAGTGATTGCAAGAGAGGCATTGCTTTGTAGGTTGGCTGGGAAAAAAGAAAAAGGTTAGGATCCTGTTGATCAGAATAGATCTATGCTGTAGTTTGAACTGTTACTGTGTCTGACTCTTTGTGATCCCATGGACCATAACACACCAGACCCTTCTAACTTCCATTGTCTCTGGATCTGTCCAAGCTTGTGTTCATTATTTCCGTAACACTGTTTATCCATCTCATTCTCTGCAGTCCCCTTTTGCCTTCTATCACTCCCAACATCAGGGTCTTTTCCAATGAGTCCTATCTTCTTATTATGTGGCCAAAGTATTTAAGCTTCAGCTTCACTATTTGATCTTCCACTGAGCAGTCTGAATTGATTTCTTTAAGGATTGACTGATTCAATCTCTTTGCTGTTCAAAGGACTCTCTAAAGTCTCCTACAGCACCACAATTTGAAAGCATTTTGATTCTGTGGCTGTCAGCTTTCCTTATAGTCCAACTATCACAGCCGTGTATTGCTCCTAGAAAAAGCATAGTTTGACCATAAGGACCTTTGTCAGCAAGGTGATGTCTCTGCTTTTTAGTATGCCATCCAGATTTGCCATAACTTTCCTTCCCAAGGAGCAAATGTCTTTTAATTTCATGGCTGCAGTCACCATCTACAATGACCTTTGAGCCCAAGAATATAAAATCGGACACTGCTTCTATTTCTTTTCCCTCTTTTTGCCAGGAAGCGATGGGACCAGTTGCCATGATCACATTTTTTTTTTTAATGTTAAGCTTCAAGCCAGCTTTTACACTTTCCTTCTTAATTCTTCTTAACCTTCTGTGAAGTGGTCTCTATGAATGGTATCATCTTCAAATCTGAGATTGTTATTTCTCTTGGCAACCTTAATTCTGGCTTTTGATTCATCCAAATTAGAATTTTGCATGATGTACTCTGCATATTGCTGTCTACTGCTCTCTGGTTTGAGAGGGAGAAATGAAATGGGAAATATAGGATATGCAGTTGCTTTGCTAGAGACGTGAGTGTAAGAAAGGAGCTCTGCTCCTGTCAGGTTCACATTAGGGTCAGCCATGCCAAAAAATGACAGTGGAGCAATAAATAAGGGTTCATACCAGTTTATTTTCTCGAGGGCAGCTGGTCGAGAACAAAGTGAGGAATCGTCCTTACCTTCCAGCCGCTGCCCACTTGATTTATAGAGAGACAGACAAGGAAGGCAACTTGCCAGCAGTAAGCTCATAAGTTTGCATTAACTTTGGCTATATCATGGTGACTTAGTATATAGAGCAGGCACAGTGTGCTGTTTACAAGTTAAACTCAAATGTTTACATTATTTATGGTTATATAATGATGCGCAAGGGCAGTGGGATTGTTTACAGGCCATGATCCTGGGAACTAGTATCTTTAAAAAAACAGAAAAAAGAAATGCATATCACTTTACACACGGTGAGATTGATTAGATGAAGCAGAATCACATTGAGTAAAGCCTAAAGAGATTTGCTGTGATGTTTCTTTTGCTGTAACCCAATGCTGAGAGACCACTGGATGACACACATTCTGTCATTCTGTTGAGTGAAGAGCTGTCTGGGCTTCTCTGCCTTGCCCAGAGTTACGTCTGATGAGCTTTGCAGTCCTCTGGCTTAGGGAATCGTTCTTCACAACAATAACAACAGCTAGCATTTATATGACTCTTGAAGGTTTGCAAAGTGCTTTATATGTGTTGTTGACAGTGAATTTTAGGGACTGACATCATTTTGTTCTGTATCAGCCATTTTGTTGTATGTGAGCCCGGCATGTAGCTGCAGCAGCTGGTTTCCTTCAGTACTTTCTTTCCTCCTCTTATCAGTACAAGAAGATGTAATTGGGGAAAAGGGGAGGCTTTCAGAGTCTCTAGAATGCCCCTCTTCCTTATCTGGCCTGACAGGTAGTTCACTTTGATTTAGTGGAACCAGCTGTGCTAACAAGAAAGTTCCTTTATCTATCTCCTCTAGCAAATGATGTATATTTTCCTTTAACAAGTATATTATTTTTTTCTCTGTATGGTCAGCCACATTTCCATGAGCAGCCGTCTTTTTTCATTTATTTCATATAGTGTATAAACATTGCTTGCTGAATGGTGAATCATTATTCCCCATCAAAACTACTGGTAAGACATGCCACACCTTCTTGAGTGTAGTAAAGCCTGTCTTCTGATCCATGCTAGCTTATTTATTGGTTTTTAGCTAGTTGAACTGATAAAAAAAATTCATGTAACAATGTCATCTCATTTGATCAGCAATGCAACCCTATGAGGTAGGAGCCATAATGCCCAAATTTTGCAAATGAGGATGTTTGAGTCTAAGACAAGTTAAATGACTTGCTTGGGGTTATACAGCTAAGAAATGTATGTCAGGATTTAAACTACAGATCTTCCTAACTCATTTATCCACTGTACTATCTAACTGCCTTGGGTGATAGGTTCCAAAAGGATTTTAACATGTGAGAGAAGGGATTGGCAAACCCAGGTTGTAGTTTGCCAACCTCTTGGCTAGAGCACTGGGGCTAATATAAGATGAAATTCAATAGAGATAATTGTAAAGCCTTGCACTTGAGTACAGAATTTCACAAGAACAAGATGATGGAAGCATGGATAGAGAGCAGGTGTTCTTTAAAAAAAAAAATCAAACTTCTGTTGATTATAGTCAATGGCAAACTCAATATGAGTCAGTAGTGCATTGGGGTAGCCAAAAATGCTATTTTGAACTTGGGATGCATTAAGAGGGGCCTAGCTTCTAAGAAAATGTAAGTGACAGTACTGTACTATGCCCTGTACTCTGCTCTTATAAGATCTCATCTGGAGCATTGTGTTTGATTATAGATGTCATGGTTTAAGAAGGACATTTGTTGTGGGTCCAGCTTTAACACCAGCACACTCAATTCAGGCTCGCTTTTGGGACAGAATGAGGCACTTGTGAATCATTGAATACTTAATGAAGGAGGTTTATTTTGAGCAAACACAGAAAAGATATTCAGTATGCAATGCTTATCTTCAGCTTTGGTAGATGCAGCCTCTCTCGTTTCCTTACAAAAATGCAACCCATCAGCAGATCTACAGGATATGATAATTCACATAGTCTTAGGCTCCCACCAAGTCTGAGAGGCCTACAGTCCATGTGGTTAGGGCTTTTTATTGGCCCTGGGTCAAGAGGCTGTGTCAGAGATTCTGGGGCCACTGAAGTTTCATGGGAGGGAATAGAAGCTGTTCCAGGGAACCTGCTAGGGAAGCTGGGACTGAAGGAAGTTGTATGGGGCTTGTGTGTGGGGAGGAAGCTGTGCAAGGGAAGTCAGGGCCATCGGGGTGGAAAACACTGATCTGTCACATACTACCCCTTGGTGTCAAGGTTCTCAAGGTCTTCTAGAGCAGAAGTGTTAAAATTGTGTCAGAACTCCTAAGGGTGGCCTGACCCAGATTCAAATGTAATTGAGAAATATTTAACAAAATAGATAAAAATGTGCAGCATAGATAGTGTTAATCTGTGACTAAGTTAATATGCTGCCTGCAGGGATCTGTTTCTTCTCATAATATGAATCTATGGTATGTTTCTTTTTACTCATGGTTTCTTTATTCCCTGGCCTTTAAAGAGATTGAGCTCTCCTGCTGGGGAGCAGAGGGCACTGACCCAAGCTTCTTGTGTTGGGAGCCTAGATCTTGGTCACTGGCTTTGTGTGCTCAGGCCTCTTATGTTGGCAGTTGGAGGCTGTAGGGTTCTGGCAGCAAAGCTGGAATTTTCAGGCAGTTCTAGGTTGCTTGCTTTTCCTTTCCTTTAGTTTTCTTCAGCTCCTTTTAGATGGGTGCTGCAGGGTATTTATCTGCCTGGGGCCCCTTGCAATGCTGCCTCCCTCCTTTCTGCTAATGCATGGGGAGATTCCTTTGCGATAGAGTGCCGAGTCACCTGGTGGCTTTTCTGAGCTGGTTTCCACCAGCTCCCCACCCTCACTGAGGCACTCGGAGGTCCAGGTGTTGGTGTTTGCCTGCTCTACCACCTGGGCTTCAGGATCTCCTCCTGCTTGACAGCTGGAGGCTGTAGGGTTCTGACAGCTTATCTGGTGTTGGGTTGGAATCAGCAAGGCTGGGACTTTAGAAACACTCTAGGTTGCTTTCTTCAGCTCCTTTCAGATGAATGCTGCGGGGTGCTTATCTGCCTGAGGCCCTTTGTTGTGCTGCTTCCTTTATTTTTTCTGAGGCACTGGGAGATCTGTTTGCTGGGCTGCTGCTGTTCCCGTCTTTCTTCTAGTTCAGCTGTTTCAGGGTTTTTTTTTCTGGGGTGATATTTTCTGGGTTTTCAGAGGTTGATAGGGGAGGATGAGAGTGGCTACCTTTTTACTCTGCCACCTTGTCTCCTGGAAGCCCAGGGATCTGTTTCTAATAGAGTTTGACCTTCACCATTTAAATGCTTAAAAGGATTTCACTGGATAGTCTTCCAATCATGGCTAGTGCTAAAGAAAGGAAAAAGAAAAACAAAAATTGAGAATCAAGTCCCAAGTCTCATACTGGACAGTCCTCCTGACATACCTCTTCTCCCCCCTGCAAAAAAAAGTGGGGGAGCATGACAGCCAGAAATTCTAAGTCTTACTTTCCCCCTCTAAGAGACGAAGTCTTAAAGTTTCACAAATTTGTTAATAGATAATATCACATCTTTGTAGTTCACAGCTATTTCTAACCCAAGTAGCCCTCGACCTAATTCTCAGCAGGCGAAATGGAACCCTCTCATCTCAGGGTAGGAGGGTTAGCCCTACTAATGAACAGTGGCATTATTATGCATCTGATTGGTCTACATAAGGTGTCCGAGTCTATGACAAATTAATGCCACTCTGGAAAGAGGAAGGGCTCTCTTACCAAGAGGTTTCTTGGATTCAGTCTCTAGAAAGCCTTATCTAATAAGAATGGGCTGTTTTTGGACATGGTTCTAATTGATACTCTCCGACTCTTCTACATTCCTTCCCTTGCACAGAGTTGCCTTAGTTGTGGCTCGTACTGCAGGATCCATACACCCTGGAGAAGCAGCACAGGCCTCTTCGGTTGACAAACTTCCTTTTCTTTGGGTAGTTCAGGGAATTCTTTTCCAGAAAAGTGCTGGGGGGACCAAGAGGTGATATTGTTGTTGGGAGGAATCTTGCATTCTATGGTGGGCATGTATTTACCTGGAAAGAAAGAAGATCCCTTAATTGACTTGGTGGCAATTCTGGGTCACTGGATGAGGGCGAGGAAGAGTCAGCCACTGTGGAAGAAGAGGGCAGCCTTTCCACAGAGACATCTAAGGGGGTAAAGATTTTGTATCGTTCCCTTGATGGTTGGGCCACAGAATAATGAGTGGGTGGTAGGTACTGTTATTATTCCCATTTTACAGCTGAGAAAACTGAGGCAAACAGAGGTTAAATGACTTGTCCATGGTTGCTCAGCTAGTAAGTAGCTGAGGTCAAATTTGAACTCAGATCTTCTAGGCCCAGCACTCTATCCACTGTGCCACCTAGCTGACGCTAGGCAAATACATGATATTTTGTCTTCTCCCCCCTCTCATTTCTCCCTTTCCCTCTCCCCCACAACACGATTAGAGTTTGAGTCATAGCTACATGATGGTCATTCCTCTCTGGGAACCTGCATCCTGCCTGTGTGAGAAGGCAGCCATGTCCAGAAGAGGCTACACCTAGGCTTAGGATGATATGGTAACAGCAGTGTGTACCAGGGTTCCCCACTGTGAAGGCTAGGCTAATTTTTTCCTAAATGCAAGGAAGTTGTCCATAAGACTTGATTGACCTGGGCTTTTGACTCAGATTCCAGAAGAATTAGCTCACAGGAAGTGTGTGGCCCAGAGGAATTTCTGCATGGGAACAAGGTAGGCTCACACCTATTTGAACCGGTACTACAACCTAACTTAGTATCCTTTCTGTGCTGTGACTCAGTAAAGCTTTTGTCAACTGTAAATGATCTAGGAGTGTCTTGTCTTGTCTTGTTACTGTTAGACCAGCTTAAGTCAGGCCTGGCCTATTACATACAGTTGTCAAGAGCTTCCTAACATGAAAGAGGATAAATCTCTGTGTGTGTACATGTGCGTGTGTGTGTGTCTATCACAGGACTTGGGCGTGTGCCAAGCATGGAGGAACCCATGTAGAAGATGCCGGGGACCTATTTCTGGGAGAAGCCATTCTGTATTTCCTGGGACTAACTTCTTTCCATTGACCTTGACTTTAAATCTGTCTGATAAAGGCACGGTCAATACCTCATTTTCTAGTAGCATCCAGGGGTAAAGATCTCATTCATCCACAGCACAGGCATCATGCAGTTAGGTGGGAAGTATGATGAGTGAAAAGCCTGAGAGAGAGAGTTTCTTAATTAGACTAGCAAATAATCAATACATTGATAGATAGTCCATGGGTTCAGTAACCAAAGGCAAAACCATGGAAACTACTGAATGCTTCAATACCTCTGGAAAAGGAGGTGCCCCTAACAGGTGAAAATCAACCCTGATTGGTGAACAGTCAATAAAGGGGTAGACTTATTAGTGAGGAGGTGGGTCAAAAGTCTTTAGCTCCTCCTGCTGAGAACATGATTTGATCATGAGACTCAGCCCCCTCCAGAAAGTCTGGACAAAGGAATTAATCTCTATCCAGACCACTCTGGTTGATTTTTTCCTTCATAAGCTGGGTTCCCCTAGACTCTAATGGGGGGCTGCAAGGGCATAGGCTTAATTTCTAAGGGAAAAAATTCACCTAGATTAGATTCTGTTTGTTAGGTCTTCTAGTTGGGTGGGGTCCTATCCAGGATAGCAGAGCATGTAACCGGAGGATTTGAGCAATCTCATCTATCAGCAATGTCCTTCAGAGACTGACTGACTGACACCTGCAAGAGCTGATGTTCGAATGAGGAAATAGAAAGGAAAAACCTCAATCCTAATTTAATAACAGGTTATTAACATAATAGAAAATAATAATTTCTCTCAGAGGGGACAGGCCACTTTCCACTTTCCTTTAGGCCTTGTGGTCCTGAGAAATGAGCTTGGGTTTTAGATCTGTGTCATTTGCCCTTTTCAATTGCAGGTGCAAGGAGGCCTTGACCAGGGATCTCTGTCCATGTAACCTTGGAGCCTAGGAACCAGCGCAGCAGGGCAGCCATGAGAAAACAGGGTCCTGGGAAGCAAGCCCAGGCAGGGCTTTTGACTTGGAACTTGATGGTACTAGGTGATATATCAGCTGAGTTAAGCAGTGAATCTAATCCCCATTGAGGGGAGTGGAGCCAAGATTATGCCTCTCTCCAGGTGTGTGTGGCCACGGACTGACGTTTGTATATTTATTCTTGCTACACCTTGGAAGCAACTATTCCTTTGTAAAAGCTAACCTATTAACTGGTCAAATGGAACTGTGGTGTTTGGACTCCTAAATGGAGGGGTCTTAGGCAATTCTCTGAGACTATAAGGTACAGATTACTGCATGAGCAGGAGTTTGGTTTCAACTAGTTCCCCAAACCAATAAAATCACTAGGTCACTCCTGAGTGAGTCAATAAGCATTTATTAAGTGCCTACTATGTGCCAGGCATTGTGCTAAGTGCTGGGCATACCAAAAGAGGCATTTGAGGAGTTCACATTCTAATGAGGGAGCCAAGACATATGTACACATCAGCTAGGTACAGGATAAATAGGAAATAATGGAGGGAAGGCATTAGAATTAAGAGGGCTTGGGAAGGACTTTGTGTAGAAGGTGGGATTTTAGTTGGGATTTGAGGGAAGCCAGGGAAATCAGGAGGCAAGAGGAGAAGGAAATCATTTTAGTCATGGGGGACAACCAAGGAAAATGCCCAGAGCTAAGACACAGAGCATCTTGTTTGTGGAATAGCCAGGAGGCCAGCATCACCGGATCAGAGTATGTAGGGGGGGTATAAGTTGGAAGAAAACTGGAAATGGGGGAAGGGGAAGGCTAGGTTATAAAGGGCTTTGAAGGCCAAATGGAGGATTTTGTATTTGATCCTGGAGGCGATAGGGAGCCACTAGAATTTGTTCAATAAAGAAGCCACATGGTCAGACCTAAAGAATGTGAGTTTTTCAGTAAGAAGGTACTCTAATCTTCCTAAATATCTCCCTTTTTAAGCTCAATTTTGTTCAGCTGTTAAACTCTTTTCATTCAGAATTTGGCTGCTCAGGGTAAAAATAGTAGATAATAACAGTCAGGGGGAGGGGGAGGAGTGTCCTTTCTTTCCCTGCCTTTTTGAGATCCTTTTGTCCTGAAAAATAAACAAAGATTTCCGACAGTTGGGGAACAAAGCCTCAAGTTAAGCATACCAGGAAGGTTTGTGGTTGTTCAATCATGTCTCACTAATCATGAAATGATTTGGGTTTTTCTTGGCAAAGGTACTGGAGTGGTTTGCCATTTCCTTCTCATTTTACAGATGAGGAAACTGAGGCAAACAGGGTTAAGGGACTTGCCCAGGGTCACACAGCTAGTAAGTGTCTGAGGCTAGATTTGAACTCAGGTCTTTCCTTGTCTCCCGGTCCAGCGCTTTAATCCACTGAGCCATCTAGCTGCCTTCAGTACCAGGGAGATACTGGACCTCAAGTTTTTATAACAACACCCACCTGTCAGTGTCAGCAGCAACATCTGAAAACAATATTGTTCAGTGGAGGTCAGTGATATTGGGTCTGTTTAGCACACCTAATAAATGTTTTTATTCTTTCCTTTAAACTAGTTAAAGACTTCTCAGATGATTATCTAAACTGATTATCAAAATGATTATCCAAATAAACCTACAGTTAGGTTCTTATCAAAAAGGCTTGGTCCAACAGTCTATGACTATAAATAAGTGATGGATAAGCACTTACCACCTTGCTGGGCACTGAGCTAAGTGCTGGTTATACAAATATAAGTTAGCAAAGACAGGCGCTGCCCTCAAGGAACTTACATTCTAATGGGGGAAAATAACACATAATGAAAAACTTGAAGAGGTGGGTCATTGGGTACAAATGGAATCCCAAAGCTCACTCATCAGAGCCCAGGATGAGTCCAAGGCTCCTGGCTGGGAGGAAGTGAGGTTGATGGCTCAAGTGGTGGTATCCTCTATTTCTGTAGAATTGTTGGACTCCAGCACAAGATATGTACTCTATTTTAACATCAGTTCAGTCTCTACCGAATAAACTGTCCTGCTAATTTTCATCCAGAAAGCAAATGAGAATGTGAGAAAAGAGTTCCTGTTGAACAAGTCATAATTGACAGGGGCTTTCTTGAGCCCCACGTTGTCCTCATGTTTAATTTACCAGAAATTATAAGTGCCTCGGATTTTTAACAAACCTGGGACTCTTTGTTGTGCTTCTCACGGGAGACTCTTTGCCTTCTCACAGCTGTCCCCCCATGCCTGGACTGTTCTCCCTCCTCACTTTGGCCACCCAGCTTCCTTCCAGACTTAACTTAAATTCTGCCTTCTGCAAGAGGCCTCTCTCAGACCCCCTTCTCCCAACAGCAAATGCCCACCCATTTATGCTGCATATAGCATTTATTTCTTGTACATACATAGCAGTTTGCATGTTGTCTCCGCCATTAGACCATGGATTCCTTAAGTGAAGGAGCTGGGTTTTTCTTTTTTTTTTTTCTTCCTTGCATCCCCAGCATTGAACACAGGGCCTGACATACAGTAAGTACTTAATAAATTCTTGTTGACTGACTGATTTTAAGGATTTGCACGCCTAATGTGTCTTGTCTCCAAACAGTGAAAAATGAAGGAAACCCTATATACAGTTCAAAACTTTTAAAAAGCCTGCATAGCTTGATTAATATACTTTTTATTGCATGGAGGAACTTGGTTATTGTCCATACATTGTTAATCTGCCACGTTGGGGGCCATCTCCAGTCATCTTGATCTATATCTGGCCACTGGACCCAGATGGCTCCAGAGGAAAAAGTGAGGCTGGTGACTTTGCACAGCCCTCTCTCACTTAAAACCATTTCACTTGCAAGTCATGGCATCATCTTCCTGATGTCATGGTCCTCTTCAAGAACAAGGGATAAACAACAATCTATCAGGTTATCCCACTAAACTGTGAGCTCCTTGAAGATAAGGAACAGAGTATGGTTCTATCCTTTCTTTCTGTCCCTATGGCTTAGCACAATGCCTGGCACATAGTAGGCACTTTAAAATGCTAATTGACTCACTGATTAATCTTTTTTTCCCACGTGTATAATGTTGATATAGAGTTGTCACTACAGAATAAATATACACATTTTGAATTCTTTATTTTTGAATTCTTTAAGTAATTAAGAAATTTTAAGAAAAGCACTTATAGTTCTTTATATGTGAACATATGTATTAAATTCATAACCTCAGTGCAAAAGCATAAGAAATATAAAGGAAGCAAGATTTATTAAATATACTAATATAATTTCCATGAGGAGAGAAAAGAATCCCAAGCAAAAATATGTGTAATATTCAGTGCATTTATATATAATTAACCTCATTTTTAGGGCAGCTAGATGGAGCAGTAGATAGAGCCCTGGGCTTAGAATCAAGAAGACTAGTCTTTTGGACCTCAGACACTTGTGTGACCCTGGGCAAGTCCCTTAATCCTGTTTGCCTAAGTTTCCTTATCTGTAAAATGAACTGGAGAAGGAAGTGGCAAACCACTCCAGGATCACTGCCAAGAAAACCCCAAATGGGGTCAGGAAGAGTTGGATACAATTGAACAACAAAAACCTCATTTTTACTATGAACTTTTAAATTCAGAGAGAGAGCAGAAAGAAGAGGTTTTTCTGACACTCTCTTTTGACATGATTATCACAGATGCTGAAATTATTAAAATACAAGAGTTTCTCCACTGTTATCAATACGTGTTTCTTTCTTATAACATTTCTCAGGATAGGGAAAACTATTTTTGTTCATAGTAGAACTGTGGAGTGTTTTAAATTACATTAGGTGGTTTGTTTTTTTAAGCAAAAGACTGCAACCTTGAATTATTTTTACTATGTTCAAGAGATTTTTAGAAGTAAGTTAATTCCTTTCACTTCCCCTCATTTTGCTGAAGCAATGATTTGGGTATTTTCTCTGAGTTAACCTTTCCTAGATCTGACCAGGGTACATATTCTGTTGCTGGAGAAAAAATGTATTGTGCTTTGTGTCTCTAGCAGGGGTAATGGTAATATATTTCTAAAGTGTGTGGGGGTATAAATAGAAGTTGGGGAGAAGAACTAGTTATTCTCTCTTTCTGACCCCCCACTGGCACTACAGAGAACGGAGTATAAAGGAGGAAATGGCATCAAAGGCTGCAGAGAGGTCAAGGAGAGTAGGGATTGCGAAAGGGCCATTGGATTTGGCAACTAAAAGTTCACTGGAGAGAGCATTTTCAGTTCAGTAAGTTTAGAAGCCAGACTGAAGAAAATGAGAAGAGAGAAAAATGGAGGCAACTATTGTAGATGGTCTTTTCAGGAAGTTTAGCCACAAAGAGTCAGATAGATAGAGAGATAGATAGATAGATAGATAGATAGATAGATAGATAGATAGATAGATAGAATGATAGGAATAGAAGCTACTAAGGGTTTTTTAAGGATGGGAGAGACGTGAGTGTAAGAAAAATTTTAGGGGGTTAGGCTTCCACAGCAGGATAAAAAATTCCAAGATCTTGTGCGTAGTCCCTCAACCAATCAGAAAGTATAGCAAACAACTAGTTCCTTAAGAGAGCCCTTAGAGGCTAAACAGGTTGCAACCAGCGGGGTTCAAGGATGGAGCTTCAACAGGGTAAAGGCTTTTTTCTACTGCGCCTGCTTAATAAGCTTATTGAATATGAACTGACACACCCCAAGGGTGGAGATAGCCGCCATTTCTGAACATGGGACCTATAATGTCAATAGAACATGGACGAATATGCGATGGGCTTTCCAGGAAGGGTATAACTCAGATGAACTAGACCAATAGGAGCCCTGATAGCGGGAGTATGGATCTTACTAATGGTTTAAAAGTTGATTCTACCACTGAACCAGTGCTCACGTGCTACTAAAGTGCATTGTGCCCGCTTCTGTAATAAATGATTCTTCACTCCGAGCTTAGTTTCATTTTTAACTAGAAGGCTTTATTTCTCTAAGGCCTTATTTCTAATAGTGAGCATATTTGTAAGTAGTAGGGAAGGAACCAATAGTTAGGGAGGGATTGAAAGGAAGTGATAGAATGGATGGGTATGACAGAGGGGACAGTCTGTTGGAAGAGATGGAATGGAATGAGATTGCTTGCGCAGGTAGAGGGGTTATCCTTGGTAAAGAGTAAGGCCATCTCATATGAGACAGGGGTGAAGGAGGCGATAGTGGCACAAGGCACCTGAGTAAGGAAGAGGAGAAAGAGGGAGCTCACAGCAAATGGTCTCCATTTTTTCTGAGGTTGTATTGGTAGTGGATCCAATCAGAACAGTTGTGTGATATTCTCCACCTTTCTCCAGCAGCACATATTTAGGAATGAAGGTTAACAGATAGTGGAGTGATCCAAGACTGAAGCTTGGCTCGGCATAATGGGAGATATGGTAAGGGGTTTAGGGATTCAAGAGAAGAGGACAGTGTAGAGTTGAATTGGTTCATGAAAAGAGGCGAGTATGACTGGTACTGGAGAAATGGCCTTTAAGAAAACTGAGAAGTCAAGGGATTGGAAGTTACAGTGTAGACAAAAAGCAGGGTTTGGTAGGGAAAGGCAGGGGGAGAGGTGGAAAGCCAACAGATTATGGTCAGATAAGGGGATTTTTGAATTCTTGAATATGGAGGTGATACCTTTGTGAGTGATGGCAGGATCATGTGTGTGACCACCTTTATGTGTAGCTAAGATGGAATGGAGGGGCAGATCATGGGAAGTGAGTAGGTTGAGTAACTGAGTGGTTTGAGGGAGAGACTAGTTGAAGTCTCCTGGTATAAGGGCAGGAGTTGGGGACAAGGGAAAAAATTATGAACCATATACTGAACTGATTGAGGAAGGAAGGGGAGCAACTTGAAGATTTATGGACAATAGCTGGCAGGATTTTAATTGGGGAGTAGAGATGAACTGCATAAACTTCGAAGGAGGAGAGGTTACTGGGTGATGGAGGCAGGGAAAGCGTGGAAGTGACAGTGGGAAGCAAGGAGTATTCCAACTCCCGTTCCTCAACCAGCGAGTCCAGGGAAATGAGTGAAGATGAAGCTAGTACTGGAAGGTGTGGCTAGGGAGGCTTGTGATCTAGGGGAGCCACATGTCAATACTAGCTAGAAGATAGAAGTTGGAGAAGAAAAGATGAAGGGAATTTTGTTACCTATGAAACAGGTATTCCAGATAGCACAGTGGAAGAGGTGGGCATTGTTTGGTTGGAATTTTGGGGTATGGAGTTTGAGGGAGACGGGAATAAGAAACTGGGGGGGTGGGGGGTGGGGAAAGGGATCTGGACAATGACCTATAGGGGTTCAAAATCACTGTGATGTGTAAGGTATGACTGGTGTAGAATATGAATGTTCCTTATTGAGTGGAAGGGGCTACTTCTCTTTCCAAAGGAGGCTGGAGGACAGAGACCAGTGTAGCATGAGATGGAAGGCATATGGTCAGATGGTGGGGTTTTAGCTGAGATGTGAGGGAAACCAGTAGGTGAGGATGAGGAAGAAGATAATTCCAGGACAGCATTGTGAAAATGTTTAAAGCTCAGGTTGGAAAGTATTATGCTTGAGGATCAAAGACCCAGGAGGCCAGAACACAAAGTATGGGAGTGAGGGGGTGAGAGACTAAGGTGTAAGAAGACTGGAAAGGTAAGAGGAGTCCAGGGTACGGAGGGCTTTAAAACAGAGGATTTTGTATTTGATCCTGGAGGTAAAGGGGAGCCATGGTGAGATTTTCAAACTTGTTTAGTCTGCAAGAAAAACCACTAAGGCAGAGCTCTAAGCCAATGGCACTTTATGAAAGGGACCATGGTCCCCTCTAATGAAGTAGACCTCAAATCTTCCTTAGGATGCCACTTTCCTCTAGGGCCTTAGTTTTACAGCATCTGATACCTGGACAACACAGAGCAGACCAGAAATACAGAGTCTTGTTGGTGGATGGACCCTCCAGGAGGGTGTACACAAAATACAGAATCCCAGTGGCTGACAAATGGGCTAATGAACAGACCTTAACAGACCTATCCTGACCTTTCAGGAGGCCCTACTAAGCTGATGAGCACACCCATGGGCTGGTAGGAAAGCAGGCTGCAGGCTGGCAACCAAGGTCACTCAGCCTCTACATGCTTATGATCCCATGATGGGCAATGGCGGGATGGCAAGCGATGGAGGGAGGGGCAACAAAAACAGCTGGGGGGATTTCCATGTCATTGAGTCACCTTGGCCACACTGGGCTTGGTCACCATAACAAGGAAAACAAGGGTGGAGGTTCTTTAGGTAGCGTCCTATGATTAGGTAAGTGAACTTACCATCTGCAGTTCACAGCTCTGAAGTCTAATATCAGAAAATCACTACCCTACGGAGTTACATCAAACTGATTGGAATAAAACAAGGATCCAATTAATCATCCATCACATATTGGAATGTATTGAGTAGGAAGGTGACCTGGTAAGGACCCGTGAGATCACTTGGACAGCTGAGTGGACATGAGGCTAAAGAGACCACCCGGAAGGCCACTGCGATGGTTCAGGCATGATCAGCCAATCCAGCTGGATTCGGCCCTACCCCCTCTTTCCTGATGCCCTCTCTTTGTCTGATACAATGGTGTTTGCTCTGTTGACTTCCTCTGTTGATTGTTCCTTGACGCTTTCCTCTGTTCATTCCTTTTCCGTAATTTCAGGATTTATTACATCAACAGATATTTACTGAGCACCTACTATGTGAAAGTCACCGTGCTAGGGCAGTGGGGGACAAACATGTATATGAGACATTCTCCACTCTCTAGATGTTTACAACGCATCAGAGGAATTAAGAGGTGCATGAATAATTACAGCATCTGTTGCTCTCTCTTGGCTATTATCATCAGTTTATAATATTTTATCGAGAACTAGCCAGGGGTCAGGAGATCCTAAAGAAATAGTAGGGATTGTCCTCATCTCTAAGAAACTTAGAATTTAGTTGGGATATGCCGACATAGAGGGTAGCAAGGTGGCGCTGTGGGTAGAGTACTGGTCCTGGAGTCAGGAAGACATCCTCCTGAGTTCAAATCTGACCTCAGATACACACTAGCTGTGTGACCCTGAGCAAGTCACTTAACTCTGCCTCAGTTTCCTCATCTGTAGCTAGAGAAGGAAATGGCAAAGGTACATTCTAGTTATCTCTGCCAAGAAAACCCCAATGGGGTCATGAAGAGTTGGACACAACTGAAGAACAACATGCAGATATAGAGTATAGGAAAAAGCTAAAACATAGGGGAAAAAAGCTAAAAAACATTAACATTGAACAACTGCAGATACATATTAGCATAGCTTGAGAGGCAGCAAGATTCAGCGGATGGAGAATTATCCTTGAAGTCAGCAAGACCTGTGCTGTTTACGACTTGCTTCTCTCATCAGAAATGTGACCTTGGGCAATTCATGCAGTCTCTCTGAGTGCCAGACAGTTATTTAGGAAAACAAATCATCCCTGAGTTGGTGATCTGCATGGATGGAATTCTACATCTGGTATTCTCCAGAGCAGGGGACAGCCACAGGGGGACACACGGAGGAACAACAAACAGAAATTCTTGTGTAGTCAGCACCAAAGTTGTAGGCAGAAAAACATATCCCAGAGAGGGTCATGCCTCCTGAGAGAGAAGTGAAATTTGAGTCAGGTTTTGACAGAGGCCAGGGACCTGGATGGGCAGGGAGAGAAGGAGTGGCATGAAGAGAGTGAGGAGGTCAACGGTCAGCAAGCAAGGCACCACAAATACCTTGGCATGGCCAGAGTAAAGGCTCCATGTGCTGGATTTCAAAAGTGGGGCTTGGGAAATTGCAAAGGTGAGAGACCACTGGCCAGAACCATTGAAGAAGTTTAGACTGGATATGATAAACGAGGAAGAGTGAAGGTTCTCAGGCTAAAATCTTGAAACCAAGTGACTCCAGAGAGTTGTCCAGATAATAATAATAATAATGCTCTGCATTTATATAAAGCTACAGTTTTCAAAGTGCTTTACAGACTTTTTCCTCACCTGAGCCTAACAACAACCCTGTGAGGTTAAGTTCAAAAGATATCCCCATTTTATAGATAAGGAGACTGATGCTGAGAAAGTTTTAAGTGACTGGCCTTGAGTTATTTAAAAAAAAAAAGCATTTGTGCATTTATTATATGCCTGGCTGGGGATACAGAGAAAGGCAAAAACAATCCTTGCCTTCAAGGAGTTCACTTTTCTAAAGGAGAAAAGATGATTTTTTTTGGGGGGGGGAAAGGTACCCACAAGATATACACAAAACAGATGGAAGGTGAGCTTTGAGGGGAAGTCACTAGCAGCTGGGAGGACCAGGAAAGCCTTCATGTAGGAGGAGGGATCTTAGGTCAGTCTTGAAGGAAGCCAGGGAAACTGAGGCAGGGTTGAGGAAGAATAGTCTGTGCCAAGGTAAAGGGATGGGAAAGTGGATCGTTGTGTTTGAGAAAGTGGGCCAGGGTAGTCAGGAAATGTTGGAGGAAGAATTTGAACCACAGTCTTCCCGACTCTGAGTCCAGCATTCTGTCCACTATGCTGCAATATACTGTCCCCATTTGGATCTACAGAGTGTATCTGTGGTTGTCGTTTATTTGTTTCAGTTGTGTCTGACTCTTCGTGACTCCATTTGGGCTTTTCTTGGCAAAAATACTGGCATACTTAGCTATTTCCTTCTCCAGCTCATTTTACAGATGAGGAAACTGAGGCTAACAGTGTTATGTTACCTGCCCGCCATTTGAACTCAGGTCTTTGTCTCCAGGCCCAACGCTCTATCCACTGTGCCACCTAGTGGCCTTGGTCTATCTGTAGCTAGGGACTATATGAAGCAGCTAGGTGGTGTAGTGGATAGAATGAGGACAGACCTGAGTTCAAATTCTGCCTCAGACATTCACCAGCTGTGTGACCCTGGACAAGTCACTTAATTTTTGTCTGCCTCAGTTTCCTCAACTATAGAATGGGGGTAATAATAACACCTATCTGCCAGGGTTGTTGTGTGGATCAAAAGAGTGAATATTTATAAAAATGCTTTGCAAACTTTGAAGCACCACATAAATGTTAGATATATATAGCTTGGAGGCAGTTTTCAAAAATGTTGTACCTGATAGGTCATACAAACATAGAGGGAATCAAAGCCATTCATCAGATAATCTGAGGCTCAAAAATTTTTCATTCTAGCAAGATATTCTGACCTAAATTACCAGAATTATTTTCTTGGTTCATTTTAATTCAGCAAGCAGTAAGGCCCCTAAGCGATAAGCACCAACCTCCCCAGGGTTGCTGTGAGGAGTAAAAGAGATAGTAATTGTACCGTGCTTTAGCCCACAGTGCCTGGCATGGAGTAAGTGCTATAGAAATGTCAGCTGTTGAATATGTGTCAAGCACAGTGGTTCATGCTGGAGAAGGCAAAAAGCAAAATCAACAGCCACCATCCTCGTCCTCAGGGAGCTTACATTCTCCTGGGAAGACGATACAGTAGGCACACAAATGAAGAAATATAAACTTCATACAAAGGAGTGAAAAGTCTTTCCAAGTGGGAGAGAATGGTGATAGACTCCAGGGTGGGTTGAAGAAGGTCTCACACAGAAGATGGCGCTTTGAGCTTTGAAGGAAGCTAGAAACTCTGAGGAGGAAAGTAAAGGAGGAATGCATTCCAGGGAGGGGTTACTGATTGTGCAAAGGTGCAGAGGTGAGAGATGTTTGCCTCTTGGTTTAGATTTTTGGAAACCTGAATTCTATCACCCAGCCTCCTCCTTTGACAGATGAAGAAGCCAAGGCTCAGGGAGTTCTAAGCTTTCAACAAGCTCAAAATTTAACCCCACCCCCTTGGGAGAGTGACTGACCTCTGTCCTCCTCCAGCCTGGGAGTAAAAGAGAAGAGTTCTTATTTCTCTTATTAGGATACTTACCAGGGGCAGGTAGGTGGTGCAGTGGATAGAGCACCAGCCCTGGATTCAGGAGGACCTGAGTTCAAATGTGACCTCAGTGTTATGTGTTATAACACTTACTAGCTGTGTGACCCTGGGCAAGTCACTTAACCCCACTGCCTAGCCCCCCCCAATGATAGTTACCTTCCTCAGTCCCACTTTCCCTTTAAAAATGGGAATTTCTGTTTTGTTGAAATGCTTTATTTTATTTCAGCCAAACCCTCACACACTGCTTCTGGTTTCACAGCAGAAAGCAGAAACGGGGCATGTAGAAGTGCCCAGCGAGGAAAAACCCTCACAAAACAGCCACAAATCACAAGCACTAAAGGGGAAATAGGATGGAAATGAGAATATGATAAATTTTTCTTTTAGATAAAAGAGCATATGGGGTCAGGGTGTGGAGAGAAGAAGGGGGAGGACAGGGAGGATCCCTGCTGTGGCTCAGCCCTTAGAGCCTGTTGACTGGGCAAAAATCTGGGACAGCTGCCCATAGCTGCCTTGATTTGAGCCAAACTATTCTGACACAACCTGCTCCTTTAACTCGGCAGCTGATTGGACCTGATTGTAAACCGCCCAGAGAGCTGGGTCCTGAACCTTAAAAAGGGGTGAATTCTTCTGCAATCAGCCTGGACTTTTCCCTTTGGACTCATGGCGGTCACAGTCTCCATTCTCCAGCTGGCCGTCTCTGTCACTGTATTCCCCATCTTTCTACTCCACTTCTTGGGCCTATGGGAATGGATATGCAAGAAGATCTTTCCTTACTTCATGGTGCAGTTCACTGAAAGCTACAACAGAGAGATGGCTGCCAAGAAGCAGGAGCTCTTTAGCAACCTTCAGGAGTTTGCTGGATCCTCGGGGAAGGTGGCCTTGATAGAGGTTGGCTGCGGCTCGGGCGCTAACTTTAAATTCTACCCTCCCGGCTGCAGGATCACCTGTGTTGACCCCAACCCCAACTTTGAGAAGTTCCTGATCAAAAGCATTGCTGGAAACCGACACCTACAGTTTGAACGCTTCCTAGTGGTTCCAGGGGAAGACATGCACCAAATAGAAGACAACTCCATGGATGTGGTGGTCTGCACCCTGGTCCTGTGCTCTGTACAGGAGCAGGAGAAGTTCATCAAAGAGGTGCACAGAGTGCTGAGGCCGGTGAGTCTTGGAGAGGACACAAGAAGGGCCCTTTTCAACACAGCCTGCTCCTAGGGAGCCTAGCACGTTTCTAGAATCCAGGAGGTCCTAGCAATGCCCCTTTCTTCCATTCACTCATAGTTACTTATGTAATATTAGTTATGTAACTGGCTATATCAGAGCATTGTGGGTGGCTTCCAGCTAGCTCCCCTATGCTTTTTAGACTGCACCAGGGTCTTTGCAGGAGAGCATAAAGCCTCCTCAATTTTTTTCAGAGCTGGAAAAGACTGAATAGCTTATCTAAAGTCATATAGGTAGCTGGTGGCAAAGCAAGGGTGCAAGGCTAATATCTCCTAACTCCCATGCCCACACTGTGTTTCCTTGATCATGTGAGAAAGGGGTTTGGCTTGAATTATCTGAATAACTGTGGCTGCATAGTCTTGCCCTGAGAACTGAAAAGCTGATTATGTTCTGATGAAATTACAGCATTATAATACAGATACAGAAGCTCTGAAATGCCAGAAAATGATTCTAGCACAATTCTTTTTATCAGAAGCCTCCTATTTGATGGAAATCTGCATATGAAATATGCCCTGGAAAGTTTCCTGGTGATTTCAGTCTTGCCTTCTTATCTGAAACAATACAACCTTTGCTCTAAGAAAATGTTTGAAAATGATTGGTGTATTTACTGATCACTATTGTCTAACATTTTATGATATCCCCAAAACTTAACTCTGTTAGTTAGGATCAAAGAAAACAGAAATTGAGGCATGAATTTACTGAAATAATACAGACCATTCAGGTGGCATCTCCAGAGCCATGGCTAAGAAATTAGCTAGAATAATTCGGGTCAGATAAGTAAGGCCTCAAAGTTATTTTTGCCTCAACTGTCTCCCTGGTAAAGTTGAGAAATCTTTTAGAAACAGAGTTAGACTCTCCCTTGTAAATCTTTAAGGAAGATATTTCAGGAGAATATTACTATATAGTAGTGATATAACTAAGGTAGCACTAAGTGCTACAGGGTGCCTAAACTTGAAGTATGTTAGATCTAGAGTATGCTGACAGCCCTGGTACTCTTCTAGAAACATGAAAACAACAGAGCTTCGCACTGAATTGGTAAGAATAATTGGTTAAAATAGGAAGCTACTTGGTGGCTGTCTAAGGTGACCTTCTCCCTTGCTACACACCCTACTCTGTCCTCCTCCTCACCCCAAGTAAGGTCTGCCTCAAGACACTTGTTCTGGATTTGATTTATGATACTTGTGGCACAGACAAAAATTTAGTGGCACATGAAAAATTCCATTCAGCAAATTATCATTGCCTGTGGACACTTTAGAGCAAGGATTCTAGGGAGAGTCAGGGTCTAAGACTCCAGTTGGTATCTAACAGCAGACCCAGAATCAGGGCTTGTCCCTTTACCTGTCCTTCAGGCCTTCAGAATGGTAGGGGTTCTTGACCTGGAGGGGTCTGTGAACATTTTTTTTTTAATTTTGAAAGCTATATTTAATTACAATTGTTTTCCTTTATAATCCTGTAATAATATAATTATAAATATAAAATAAACATTAACATATTGCTATAATATATTACATATCCATATGTTATATAGATAATATAAAATAAATATAAATAATAATATTATAATATAATCCTATAATAAAACACTGTTCTGAGAAGGGGTCCACGGGCTGCACCAGAAGGACAGAGGGGTCCACAACACCAAAAGGGTTAAGAACCCAAGGACTACTCTATGGAGTCAGATGTCCACCCTAATATTTTGGAACCCCCATCTTAGATGGGGGGGGAGTGGATTTCACCTTCCTCCCAAAGGAAAACCACAAGTCCTAAAAAGTGAAGCAGAGGAGAGTCTGGAACGTATCGGTCTTCCTCAAATATAAAAACATCCACATTACATTTATACCGAACGTTCTTCCAGTCTTCACCTGGGCCCTCAGAGTCACCCGCGGTTGTCTGCAGCTCTGCGGCTCAGTGGATTTCCTTTCCGTTCCTGGCAGCTCCGGGAGAGGGAGCGGGGCGAGAATCCTTGAGGGAAAGGGGCAGGTACGGGGAAAAGGTTGAAAGAATCGACTAAAGGCTTCTGGTGGATACAATTTATTCAAGGCTCCTTGGCTCCTCATTGACAAATAATCCATTACAAGTTGATTTGTGGATAAGGGAAAGTTGGAGAAGATGCATTAACTTTAGGACTTTGCATGGTCTGAAATACCTGAAATGATTTCTTTTCTTAGGGAGGTGCTTTTTATTTCATTGAACACGTGGCAGATGAACCGTCCAGCTGGAATTTCTTCTGGCAACAAGTCCTCCGGCCAACATGGCAGCTAATGTTTGATGGTTGCGACTTGACCAAAGAGACCTGGAAAGCCCTGGAGCAGGGCAGCTTCTCCAAGCTGAATCTGCAGCACCTGCAGGCGCCCCTCCCCTGGAAGATGGTCCGGCCTCACATCATTGGATATGCCACGAAATAATGTGGGAGGGTCGGGAAGACGGGGAGGGTCTGGGAGGAGTTTCCTGTTCTTTTAAAACTAAATATAAAAACATTGTGGGTAAGGGGAAGAAGGGAAGGGAAGGGAAGGGAAGGGACGGCTATTCTCTCTTTCATACTGAAAGGAGGGGAGGGCAGAATGGGAAAAGATGCTCTGTTATATTATATATTCCTAATTCCTGATCTTCTGGGGGGAAAAAAACATGAAAAAAAAATGCAACCCAGCTCTCAGCTATCCAGGATGATTAGGAAATATTTATTGTGAAATACCCAGATAATCTCAAAATCACATTCTATTCAGCACCTTCGACTTTTCCAACAATATGACATCTTACTGCAGTTGTTAACAAAGGGTGAGGTTGAAATGGACTTGGCACCCAGCCCTCCCCCACACACACTCCCTTGCTACTAATAATGTCCAAATTTGGGCAGTAGAAAGGAAGAGAAGCTAACTTGGTAATCTACATAGCCAAACACGGAGGTCCTAATAATTGAATTTATAAGGCACAACAAATTCCCAAAAAGAGATTATCAGGATTCAGTTTCAGGAGGAGGATTTTTTGAGCCTGGTCTTCTGGGTGCCGTGATTCATTTTGCTCAAAGAGGTCTTTTCCACCTCTTGAGTTCCATTGGTTTTTATTTGTACGTATGTCTAACACTGGTCTCAGCTTATTCCAAGCATACATAAACACAAAGCTGTATTTTATTATGTGGGATAAAGTGCCCTATATTTAAGCACTAGATTGCAAATGCTTGAGTAAATAAGAGCACACAAGGAGACAGCAGAGCTCTGAATGTGGAATTGGTGGATTTGAATTTGAATCATGACTCTGCATGTCCCTGGACAAATCCCTTAGTCTCTCTGGGACTTATTTTCCTCATCTGTAAAATGAGTAGGTTGAATTTAGATGACCTCAAAGGCCCCTTCTAGCTTTAAATCCTAGAGCCTAAAAGATTATAAAATGTGTGTCGCATATAATTTTGTTTGATCTGGTAGCAAACCCTGGGAGGTATATTATTATCCTCATTTTACAAGTGAGGCTCAGAAAAATCAATCCAGTGACTTGCCCAAGTTACATAACTTATCCAACATTCACACACATATGGCTATATTGGATAAACTCATATAACTTTCATGTAAACTTTGTGTATATGTATATATTTGTATAAATGTATGTATTTGCTTTCTTTACATATACACATGTGTTTATGTGTGTTTTATATATGCCTATATATGCTTTATGTCTACATATATAAAGTTTACATCCAAGTTATATAAATTTATCCAACTGATAAAGAGCAGAGTCAAGAAGTGGTCTTAAGTCCTCAGTCCATCCATCTCAAATGTTCTTCCTACTGTGTGCCTTATCAATCAGTTGTTTTTTTTTTTTAGGCAATTGGGGTTAAGTGACTTGCCCAGGGTCACACAGCTAGTAAATGTCAAGTGTTTGGTCTGAGGCCAGATTTGAACTCAGGTCCTCCTGATTTCAGGGCCAGTGCTCTATCCACTGCGCCAACTAGCTGCCCCTACTGTGTGCCTTAGAAGGGCAAACATTTTTCTATTCGAGCCATAGCCAAGTGTATTTATTAGGATTATTAATACCCAAGTCATTAGTTACTGAGGAAACCAGACTCTGTGGCTTGTAATTATTAATAAGTCTGATTAGATTATTCTTTGATGTATTTTGGCTTATTAGTTTTAGTGTCTACCTGCCATTCAGGTGCAATAGCTTTGGGCAAGATAGGGGTGAGCCCCCAGGGGATTAAGAAGGTTGTAGGTATTGTAGTCTAGGTAAGCTCAACTGGAAGGTGGACCAGGCAACTTCATAGGATGAGCCTCACCATAAGCCCAGGGCATGGCATTTCTTTGTTCTGAGTGGCTGGTGTAATAGCAGCTATGGGAAGCCAGTTGGGTTGCCTCAGGGCTTTGGAAGTAGGGGTTAAGTTGTTCTGTCTTTGGAAGATTTCATGGGTTCGGTATTGTGTGGCAAATCTATTTTCTTACATGTTGTATTAAATTCGGCGTTTGTCTCAAGAGGGCTTTGCAAAGGGAACTTTTTTTAAAAAAAATCAAATCAATAAAGAAGTTCCTGGGTTTTTTTTAATCAAATTAAATGTTATGTCTTTATTAATTCTTAGATATTTTTGTTGTCATTTTTCTTCATATTTCTAGGAAGTCTTCTCATTTTGGATATTTATGCTATTTGTGTGTGAGCTTACTGTGCAAGTCAGTGGTAGATCTTGAAAGAATCTTAAAGCTGCCCTCCTTTTAAAATGTGTAATTATCGATTTACATGCAAATACCGAAACGACCTGTAATTTAGTCAGAATGAGTATGAAAACTCCCTCACTCGAAAAGATCATGACCAACTTACAACTTAGTAGATAAGTCCTAGGAAGGAAGTTGTTCAAAGTACATAGAGGCTAAATGATTTGCCCATTTGCAACATGGCTAATATGAAAATGTTTTACATGACTACACATATATGATCTATATAAAATTGCTTGCCTTCTTTAGGAGTGGGGAGAGGAGGGAAAGAGATAAAGAATTTGGAACTCAAAATTTTAAAAAATTAATCTTAAAAATTTTTGTTGACATATAATTGAGAAAAAATAAAATAAAAATTAAATGAAAAAATATTTATCCAGAATCACACAACTAGTAACTGCCAGAGGCAGATTTGAAACTGCATCTATTTCCAAGTTAGTCCCTCAAGCCCTGACACTGGGCTGCTTCTATTACAGATTTAATAACCATCAACAAAATCAACTAACCATACAAAACAAGGAATAAAATCTTACTTAAATCTTTAGCAATGTAGCACTAAGTAGACAAATAAAAAATGTTTGCTGCCTGCCCCCTTCCAAGTTCATATGAAATTCTACTATCTTTGACAGTGTGTGTGTGTGTGTGTGTGTGTGTGTGTAAAATAGGTACCAAAGTATAGTGGATAGAAGGCTAACCTTAGAATGTGTGTGTGTGTGTGTGTGTGTGTGTGTGTGTGTATGTGTGTGTGTGTGTGTAGGATAGGTACCAAGATGGAGTGGATAGAAGGCTAGCCTTAGAATAAAAAAGATCTAGGCTCAAATCCTACCTCTAATACCCATGCAAGTCACAACTTCTCTTATGCCCCAGGTAACTAAGACTGCAAATTTTAGATGAGTTGCTAATGTGCATTGGTGAAAAAAGTTTTTGTAGAGGGAGTCCCCCACACTGATGAAATCACAGGCCAAGTCACTAAATCAAACATAAATAGTTATTGTAGTTTATGTATATAAAATGCCAATTCTGCTGATCTCACTTTGCATCACTTTATGAAGTTCTTTCCATATTTCTTATATTCTTCAGCTTCACCGTTTTTATAGTTGTTGCCCACAACCAGATAGTGCACCGAATGGAAAGGCGTGAAATAAGACATGAAGAAGTGGACCAGGTGGAGCAGAAAAACTGACTCAGTTTATTTTTCTGAGGGTACAGGATATATAGAGAAAATCCATCCTAACTTCAAAGAGTCCTCCCTGTGAGACACTCCTGAAGCATCTGCTAAGGATGTGATAACATACATTTCCTCCTTATCAGAGTTCCTAGATAGAGTTGTAAATTCCAAGGCCTTTTCTCTGACACCTGTATAGAGGAGTGAATATGTAAATCTAAGGTTCAAAGAGTGAGCAGGAATGTCTCAGGAACTTCCTACAGGGAGAGATTGGAGAGCCATGCTTCTTTATTATTGAGCCCTTAGGGTAAAAGCCTGGGCAAAGGTCAAACTCTGTCCTGGATCTTAAACCCATATCAGACTCTTAAGATCGGCCCTCTACATATAGTATCATGATATTTAATTACATGAATTGCCATGATTTACTCAGCCATTCTCCAATTGGACATGTAGGTTGTTTTCACATTTTTTCTCTGTTACCAATAAAACAGCTATATATACTTTTGTACAGATATGCTTTTTTTGTTGTTGTTTTCATGATATTTGGGTTAAATGGAATAATCAGTTCTGTGACTCTAATTGAACAGTGTTGCATTGTTCTCCAAAGAGTTTACACTAGGCTACAATCCCAACAACAAAGTAACAGAATGCCTATTTCTCCACTGTCCTGCCACCGTTGAATTTTATCTTTTTTTCTCCCAATTTTTTAAAATTTCTAATAGTATTTTAATGTTGTATTCATTAACATTTCTTTGATCTTTGGAAGAACCTAAACAACTCAGATATAACGTATCATGGGTCAAGCTCTTCATTTTACAGAAGACGTGAAGAAACTGAGAACGAAAGAGATAACTTTTGTCCCAGGGTTTGTGGTAAATTACAGCCCCAGGTGCCATGTTTTCCCACCCATAAATCTCCCTAAATCCCTTTGACTCCATAAAGGCTCCTTATAAATGGTCCCTACTATTTTCCATTTGATCCTGATTGAATCCAGGTGAGCAGCTCTGTTTTTGCTTTGGAAAAGTAGCTCTGTAATGCAGAACATTATTTTACCATTTAGGTAGTAGAACCCTTTAGGCCATGGAAAACAGAAGTTGCTGCTTAATCTTGCCCTAGACCCTTTCCTCCTAAATCTAAACAATAGTGAAATGTACTCTTGCATAGCTCAGGCTCCAGCCCTCAGATCATATCTCTGGAAGCCTCCATTGTGAGAAAGTTTTTTCCTTTGTTGCAGAGCATTATCATGTCTAGACAGAGGGAGAGGGGTGTCCTTGACCAGCCCCAAAACTCTTCCTCTTGCCAGACTTCAAAGATCCATCCCCCTCCCTGTCCTGTATACTCCCTATATAAACCCTAGCTCAACCCCTGATGGGGGCTGCTTGATTTGGATGTGAATACCCCTGGCAGTCGCGCGCTAATATAATAAAGTCCACAACTTAAATTAGTCTGGGTCAACTCGCTAATTTCTCGATATAACAGCTCTAGATGGATTTTTCCTGGGTCGTGGACCCAGTGGTGTGGGGCAGGTGGGTTGGCCTGGCAGTGAGAGAGTGACAAGGATGCCAGGAGCTTCCAAAAGAAGAAACAGCTTTTGAATTTTTTTTTTTTACCTACGAGAAACTCTTAACCTAGTCAACAATTTTGTTTTGGAGAAAAATTAGATCATTTTATATTATCAGGATAAGGATAGACTTTTTTTAAAAAGGGTGAAGTCCAAAACAACAGAGCAATTATAGGACCTCAGTTTTTACAAAGCAAGGAGGAAAGGAGACATTACTAGTTCTTGTAACCCCTTCTATTGAACATGAGCCTTTGCTACAGCTGTTACATTCTGATATAGGGCTGGGAGGTTCATTTTGGGCTTCCTCCTCCATTTCTGGTGTACAGTTATTAAAGTTCTCACAAGATTGTACAGGAGGAGTGAGGCAAGTGTTTCCATGTCCTTCCCCTTTCCCCGTGCTCCTTTCTCTGAAGCCCAGAATTTTAAACACTTTCCTTACCTGTACTATCTGGTAAGTTTGCTCTAGTGAGTGAGAACTCATAGGACTTTGGAGGACAAATACTACTAAAATTCAGAGTTCTGTGTACTTCTACTACTATGACATATAATATAATAACATATACCATAAATCACCATAGAATTGTCGCCAGCACACAACTGAAGCACCCTGGTTTTTCAGTCCAAAATTGGTTTATAACCTTTCATCGTGTCATGGCATGGTATAATTCTGTTTGTCACACGGCTTAAAAGATAAACAGAGCATTCTGTTTTCACATTTCATTTCTGTATTCATCAGTGGCATATGGATGCCCATTTATGTCTGGTGCACTGTCACAGGCATTGGCGGTATATTTCTGAAAGCCGACTTGCATGGTTTATTTAGAATGCTGCAGTACTGCAGTATTGTCACTCAACCCAGTGAAGAGCCATAGGGGCAAGGAGGTAAAGGAGGGGCAAGGTGGCCAGGTGAAGCTGTCATGAGTAAGTCACGCTGATGGGGGTGGGGCCCAAACCAAGATCTTCACCCTTTGCCCCAAAGGGAATCTGACTCACAGGCCCCAGACCCTCATCTCCCTTTGAAAGCCTTAGGCTCCCTTTTGTCTATAGGCCCCAGAAAGGCCTTCTCTGGTCTCAAACCATTCCTCAACGACTCCCCCCTTATCTCCTTTTGGAAGTCCTAGCCCCACCTTGATTTTGTGCAGATGCCTTTCAAACTTCTGCCTTCCTGTTCCCTCCATTATCTATTCCCATTGTCTATTCAATCTCTCTGACCTCCCCAATTAGAATTCTTACCTAGACCCTTTTCCCAACCCCCTTCTCTGGCCATCCAAAGTTACTTTAGTATTTAAGATCCACCTTGGCCCTCATTCAGATGCTGAGAATCTCAGGCTCACAAGATTGAGCCTTTCTCATGCCCGCCTGTCCTTACGGGTGTCACCTGGCCTCTGTGATTTATCACTAATAAACTTTTCCTCTGGCTGAAGAAGATTTGAGTTGAATTCATTCAGCAGGGCCCGGTACCACAGTCTTGGGGTCCCAGCACCCCAAAAGTCCTAGTCCTCTTCAACGCGACATAGTAAGACTCGCATCTTCCACATTTTAATGTATATTCACAAGGATTCTGTGCATCCCAATCTTGCACCAAAGACAGTTTAGTAATAAATGATTTTTAAGTAATGCCAGCACAAATTTTTTAAAAGCTTCATATAATGTTTGTACCTCACTTTTTTGCAAAAAATTTGGCATAAAATCTGCAATGATTATGCAGTGAAATATGGTAACAACCATGTGTAGTAAGTAATAAAGAAAAAGTATTATTATTCCCATTTTTAAAATGAAGAAATGAGGCCCTTAGAGCTGTGACTTATCCATGACCACATAGCTCAGTCACATAGTGTTCAGTTTCAGGTCCCTTTTATTTTTTCCAGATGAATTTTGTTATTATTTTTTCTAGCTCCATAAAATAATTTTTTGGCTGGTATGGCACTGAATAGGTAAATTTATTTAAGCAGAATTGTCCTTTTTGTTATATCGGTTCAGACTAACTATGAGTAATATTCCTCCAGTTGTTTAGATCTGACTTTATTTCTGTGAAAAGTGTTTTGTAATTATGTTCATATAGTTCCTGGTTTTGTCTTGGCATATAGACTCCCAAGTATTTTGTATTGTTATTTTAAATGGTATTTCTCTTTCTATTTCTTCCTGCTGGACTTTGTTGGTAATATATAGAAATGCTGATGATTTATGTGAGTTTATTCTATATGGTGGAACTTGGCTGAAGTTGTTAATTATTTCAACTAGTTGTTTAGTTGATTTAGTTGATCTAAAATTCTCTAAGTATATCATCATATCATCTGCGAAAGAGTGATACAGACATAGTGTGGCTTCAGTTCTAGACTACTGCAACAAAATGAATATTACAATAAAGCAAGTCACATGAATTGTTTGGTTTTCCAGTGCAGTTATAAGCTGTGCTTACATCATACTGTAGTCTACCAAGTATGCAATAATATTATGTCTTTAAAAAGTACATATCTTAATTAAAAATACTTTATTGCTAAAAAAAATGCTAACTATAGTCAGTCATAATCTTTTTGCTTTGTCTTGCGTCTTTGTTGATGACTGCTGACTGATCAAGGTGGTAGTTGCTAAAGGTTGGGGTAGCTGTGGCAATTTGTTAAAACAAGACAATGAAGTTTGCCACATTGATTAACTCTTCCTTTCATGAAAGATTTCTCTGTAGAATGTGATGCTGTTTAATAGCATTTTACCCACAATAGAACTTCTTACAAAATTGAAGTTCATACTCTCAAAATCCTGTCACTGCTTTGTCGACTAAGTTGATGTAATATTCTTCAATATTGCTGTGTCTCAGGGAATAGGGAGATAGATGAGGGAATGACTGGTCAGTGGAGCAGTCAGAATATACACAACATTTATTGATTAAGTTCACTGTCTTATATGAGTGTGGTTTATGATACTCCAAAACAATTACAATAATAACATCAAAGATCACTGATCATAGATCACCATAAAAGATAGAATAATAATGAAAAAGATTTAAATATTGCAAGAATTACCAAAATGTGACATAGAGACATAATGTGAGCACACACTATTGGAAAAACAGCACTGATAGACTTCCTTGATGCACAGTTGCCACAAACCTAATAATTTGAAAAAAACAAAAAGCAAAGAAACAAACAACTCACCCCGCAATATCTGCAAAGTACAATAAAGTTAAATACAATAAAATGAGGTATGTCTGTAGTTTTGTTTCTTCATTGCCTGTTCTAATTCCTTCCATTTCTTTTTCTTCTCATCTTGATATAGCTAGCATTTCTAGTACAATATTGAGTAATAGTGCTGATAATGGACATCCTTGCTTCATCCCTGATCTTACTGGGAAGGCTTCTAGCTCATCCCCATTACAGATAATGCTTGCTGATAGTTTTAGATAGATACTGCTGTGTGGGATGCCACTCAAATTAAAAATAAAACAAAACACAGAGGTGTACAAGGAGAAACAGAAAGTTAGTTTATTATAGTATAATTATTATTATTTCAAATCTTGAGATTTGGGTGTCCCTCCATCAGTCCATCAGTAAGCTCTGATGACAGGAGACGGCCCACAGAGGTGGAAATCAGCTTATATAACCCTGAAGACTCAGCTCCCCCTCCCTCACAGCTGTCCATTAACTCAGCTCACAATCTCACAAGCCAGACTCTAACATAGGACAAGGACATAGTATACATCTCTATATTCCTTAGTTTGTTGAGATAATGTCAAAGAAGCAATTGAAAGAAATGTGCAGTTAGGAAGATAATTTACAATTGTTTTGGAAGGTTTTAGGGATTGAACAGACAATGTTGGGAACAGGAAGACATCTAAGTAAAATCCTGTCAAAGGGAGATAAGGGGACTTGAAGAATTTAGGGTTTCCTGGGACTGGTAGATGAATGGGAGCCAAAAAAAGAAAACACATTTGGGTAAGGTCAAAGGCCAGGCCAGAGCTTTAACAATTAGACAAATTCCCACGACTAATGTCTGGCACCAGGAGAAGAAAAAAAATGATCTTACAGAAATCTATACTGAGCCCTATGCCACCTCCTGGATCCAGGATAGTCTTGTCCCAAATCTTAATTACACTGAGAAGTCTTCACAATGGTATTCCATTCACTGCTTATCATTTTAAGGAAACCTCCACTTATTCCTGTGTTCCAGTGTTTTTAACAAGAATGGATGTTGCATTTTGTCAAAGGCCTTTCTTTTCTTCTTCCATTGAGGTAATCATATGATTTCTGTTGGTCTTATTTTTGATATAGTAAATTATGGTGATAGTTTTTCTAATATTGAACCAGCCCTATATTCTTGGTATAACTCCTACCTGCTCATAGTGTATGATCTTTGTGACATATTGCTGTAATCTCCTTGTTATTATTTTAAGTTTTTTGCATAAATATTTATTAGGAAAATTGGCCTATACTTTTCTTTCTCTGTTTTTGCTCTTCCTGGTTTAAGTATCAGCACCATATTTGTATTGTAAAAGGAATTTGATAAGATTACTTTAGCTATTTTCCAAAATAGTTTCTATATAGTATTGAAATTAATTATTCTTTAAATATTTGATAGGATTCACTTGTGAATCCAACTGGCCCTGGGAATTTTTTCTTAGGGAGCTCATTGATGGTTTGTTCAATGTCTTTTTCTAAGATAGGGTTATTTAAGTATTCTAGTTCCTCTTCTGTTAATCTGGGAAATTTATATTTTTGTAAATATTCATCCATTTAACTTAGATTGTTAGATTTATTGGCATATAATTGGGCATTGTGGTGAATTCACCCTTTTCATTTTTTATATTGGTAATTTGATTTTCCTTTTTAAATCAAACTAACCAATGGTTTATCTGTTTTAATGTTTTTTTCCACATAAAATCAGCTCCTAGTTTTATTTATTAATTCAATGGTTTTCTTACTTTCAGTTTTACTAATTTCTCCTTTGATTTTCAGGATATCCAATTTGGTGTTTAATTGGGGATTTTTAATTTGTTCTTTTTCTAGTTTTTATTTTTAGTTGCATGCCCAGTTCATTGATCTGCTCTTTCTGTATTTTACTGATGTAAGCTTTTAGAGGTGTAAACTTTCCTCTAAGCACTGCTTTGGCTGTATCCCACAAATTTTGGTATGTTGTCTCATTATTGTCATTCTCTTTAATGAAATCATTGATTATTTCTATGATTTGTTCTTTGACCCACTCATTCTTGAGGATTAGATTATTTAGTTTGCAACTAATTTTTAATCTATGTTTCCATGGCCCTTTATTGAATATAATTTTATTATGTTATGATCTGAAAAGGATGCATTTAACATTTCTGTTTTTCTGCATTTGGTTGTGAGGTTTTTATGCCCTAATACATGGTTAATTTTTGTGAAGGTGCCATAAACATCTGAAAAAAAGTATACTCCTTTCTATTGCCATTCAGTTTTCTCCAGAGGTATATCATATCTAATTTTTCTAAAATTCCATGCATCTCCTTAACTTTTTTCTTATTTATTTTGTGGTTAGATTTATCTAGTTCTGGGAGGGGAAAGTTGAAGTGTCTCACTAGTATAATTTTACTATTTCTTCCCATAACTCATTTAACTTTTCCTTTAAGAATTTGGATGCTATGCCATTTGATACATATATGTTTACTATTGATATTACTCCATTGTCTATGGTACCTTTTAACAAAATGTAGTTTCCTTGCTTATCTCTTTAAATTAGTTAGATCTATTTTTGGTTTTGCTTCATCTGAGATCATGATTGCTACCTCTGCTTTTTTTTTTATATCAGCTAAAACATAATAGATTCTGCTCTAGTCACTTATTTTTACTCTCCGTTTCTCTGTTTCAAGAGTGTTTTTTATAAACAAGGTATTGTCAGATTCTAATTTTAATCCATTCTGCTATCTGCTTCCATTTTATGGATGAGTCCATCCCATTCACATGCATAATTATGATTACTGTGTATTTTCCTCAATTCAATTTATTCCCACCCCCACCCCCCACTTATCTTTTTCTCCGTCTTTTCAAGCTGTCCCTCTCAAAAGTCTGTTTTGTTTCTGACCACTGCTTCCCTTAACCTATTCTCTCTTCTATTAACTTCCCCCTTAATGAGCCAATGAGTGTGAGAAAAGGGAGCCCTCCTCTCACTAGAGGCCAGACACCCTAGGACTGAACTGGGGCTAAATCTCATAGCTGAGTATGAGACAGGGAAGGGCAAGTAGTTTTCAACAATCACTTCCATAAGCTTTTGAGTTTTAAATTTTCTCCCTCTTCCTCCCTGCCTCCCTCCCCAAGATGGTGCACAATCTGATATAGGCTCTACATATACATTCATATTAAACATATTTCACATCAGTCATGTTATAAGGAAGAATTAGAACCAATAAGAGGAAGCACAAGAAAGAAGAAACAAAATAAAACAAGAAAAAAAAAAGAGCAGATAGTATGCTTTGATCTGCATTCAAACTCCATAGTTCTTTTTCTGGATGTGGATAGCATTTTCCAGCATGAGTCTGTTGTAGTTGTCTTAGATCCTTGCATTGCTGAGAAGAGCTAAGTCTATCAAAGTTAGTCATCACATAACGTGGCTGTTATAGTGTACAAAGTCCTCTTGGTTCTGCTCACTTCACTCAGCATCAGACCATACAAGTCTTTCCAGGTTTTTCTGAAGTCAGCCTGTTCATCATTTCTTATAGCACAATAGTATTCCACTGAATTCATATACCCCAACTTGTTCATCCATTCCTCAATTGATATGCATCCCCTCAATTTCCAATTCTTTGCCACCACAGAAAAAAACTGCTATAAATATTTTTGTACATGTGGGTCCTTTCCCCATTTTTATGATCTCTTTGGGATATAGCCCTAGAAGTGCTATTGCTGGGTTAAAGGGTATGCACATTTTTATAGCCCTTTGGGCATAGTTTTGAATATAAATTTTTTAATATTCACATTGAAATGGCAAAGACAAATAACATTGCATAATTCCTTTTGTACTCTTGTGTCTACTGTGAGCTTTTTTCTCTGTATTTCTCTGAAAGCACAAACCCAAACATAACTGAATTTTAATCTCTATTTAATTGATTAGGCAACTAGGAGTGTAATACTATCTCTGAATTCTAGTAACTCTAAGTTAATGTTCTCTCCCATCTCAAATTTACTTTTATTTACTTTTCTTTATATATGTTATAGAGGGTAAGGTTCTTGAGGGCAGGAGCAGTTTCATTTTTCTGTTTATATGCCAAGTGCCTAAAATAGATGCTTAATACATACATACATACATACATACATACATACATATGTATATATTTATGTATTGAATTGAATTGAATATTAGCTTAATGCTTATATGTGCAAACAAGAAAGAAAATATTTACTCAACAAGTATCACTTTAATAGTGTCATAAGAGCTAAATCTAGAAACCAAAAGCACTCTGGAAAAATGCTAGGTTTAACAAGGAGAGTTGAAACAGCAAGAAACAGCTTACCAGACAATGATGAGAAGAGTCAGAGCAATCATTAAGATCATTAAGCTGTGAGAGAAATGCAAATTATAACAATTCTGAGGTTTCATCTCATGCTCAGCATATTGACTCATGAGATAGGGTGAAAACCAGTTACAAAATGGAGTTAATTTGGTGTGGGAATCAGTTGAATTTTATTTCATGAACACTGACTCCATCATGTGCTGCCACATATAGTCTCCTCCATCTTGTGTTTTTTTTTTCAGATCACCCACAGAGATGGTAAAAGCCATCTATTGTATCATAAATGCAGATGGATGTAATTAATCAGCCAGCATCTTTCAATTCTGGGAAAAGAAAGACCCTGAAACCTACTCATCCCCTTCCCAACTTGACCAAAACTCACTCTTCCCACCTGTCAACTTAAAAAGCTCCAAATTTTTCCTGTAATTAGAAATCAGATTACTTAATTTTATTTAATTAATTGTTTTTAATACATAAAAATCTGTTTTGCCCTGAATACACTGACCTGTTTATTATGCCTTGCTTGCTAATAAATCATATTACTCAGATTGTTTCCTCAGTTATTATTAATTAGCCACCATGTAACAAAGATGAAAAAAGTCAAATAGTCAATGACAGATGGGTTGTAGTAAGACAGGCACACGAACATCATGTTGGTGGAATTGTGAATTAGTTAAAATATCCTGGAAAACAATTTGGGATTGTGCTAGAAAACTAAATAAACTGTTTATACCTTTTTACTCAGAAATACCCAAACTGGGCATATACCCCAGTGAGCTCAAAGACAGAGGGACAGATCCCACATACTAAAACATTTTGGACAGTGCAATGGTAGCAAACAACTGGAAACAAAGTGAGTGCTCATTGGTGGAGAATGTCTGAACAAACTGTGGCACACAAGAATTTAATGGGATGATACTGCACCATGGGAAACACCAAACATGAAAAATTCAGAGAAACTTGGGAAGGCTTTTATGAATTAATGCAGGCTGAAACAAGCAGAACCAGGAGAATAGTAATACACAATGGCTGCATGGATGTAAAGGAAAACAATGCTAAAATATATCAGAATTCAAATCAATGGAATAATCTACCTTGACTACACAGGTTATAGTCGATGAGACACATTTTGCTCCTCTTCATAGATTGGTGATAGATTACAGATACACAATAAAACATAATGTCAGATATGGTTAATATGCCAGTTTATTTTATTTAACATTACGAGTAAGGGTTCTATTTGGGAGAGTGATTGCTGGGAAACAATAGTGATGTTACAAAAGCATCAGTAAAGGTTTTAAAAAAAAAAGAATCATAAGTAAAGAGAATGTCAGTGAAGTTAAAAAAGACTAAGCTAAGACCTTGGCATAATCATAAGTGTGGTATCTGGGGTCTAATTCTGATGAAAAACTGTAAATTATATCAAAATACATGTTGAAAGAATAAGTCAGAATTTCAATTTCCAGAGGAAAAGGTGTCATCATGCTACAAACTCTATTGTATCTGTTGAATGGACTTTATAGCATAGAGAAGGTACAGTTAGAAATCTGTGAAAGGAGAAAGAAAGAAAGAAAGAAAGAAAAAAGAAAGAAAGAAAGAAAAAAGAAAGAAAGAAAGAAAGGAAGAAAGGAAGGAAGGAAGGAAGGAAAAAAGAAAGAAAAAACAAGGAAGGAAGAAAAAAAGACCTTATCACATTTGACTCAGTGATTTTTTTTTCAGTTTTCATCTTTTTAAATACTTCTCATGTCTCTGACATCACTGACCTAGCAATGGATATGCTCTTATAATTCTCATTTCTTGGAATCTATGACATTGTGTCATCATGGTTTTTCTGTCAGTTCCCTTCAATCCTCCTCCTACGATTTAACTAATGTTATACATTAGACATTAGCTCTAGATTTTTCTCCATTTACACTCAGTCCTTTGGGTAGCTCATTTAGTTTTAACTATCACTAATACAAAGATAAGTCCCAAATTGGTATCTAATAGCCACTGAGTGGCTCAGAGCTATAAGGGCACCTACAGGCTACCTAGTCCCAAATATACCTCACTAGTCAAACAGTCATTCAGACAAAGATCGAACTGGCTCTCTTGAGAGGGAAGCTGTCCCTTTATGGGGTCTTTAGGTGTTGGGAGTTGTAGTTCTTCCCAGAGCTGGAAGACACAAAGCTATTGGGGGATTCGAACTGGGAAGCAGAGTTTTTCTGCTGCAGCAGCAGTTTTAAAAGATCTTTCGGGAGACAGTGGGCATGAAAGAAAGAAAGCAGTAACTACAGCACCCAAGGCAGTGAGGAGCAGTAGCTGCTGCTGAAGGACACTTTCCAAGAAATTGACTCTAAGACTTAAATTGCGTCCAAGCTGGAGGCTTTTCCTTTCTCTGGCTTAACACTCAATTTAGTAAGAGAAACCAATAGGGAGTGACTAAATTATGTATACTCAGATAAACCTCTGGAACAATGATTAATTTTCTCCATTCTTTTCCCCTTATGGCTTTATACAATAGGCATCATGGTTAATCACTGAATGTTTCTCTGCTATTTAAATTTTGCTTACTGGTTATTTGTATTTTTAAACAATGGTTTTCTATGCAGCAAGAATGGACTCACTCTCCCCAAACAAGACTGGCTGGCTACTTCTCCCCTTCAGAGTTCTAAGGGTAACCACGAGGGACTGAGGAAGTCTTTCTCTAATACTGTTGATTTAGGACCCAACTCCAGTATTGCCTTTAGTCAATATCAACGAACAGTAGTTAACAAAGGGATTTTTACTGCAAATAAATACTAAGAACAGAAGTACAAACATTTCCTCTGAACACTTGTGGACATATTCTCCCCTACTTGGTCCTTGGGAAGAAAGGGTTCAAGCTGAAGCAGTTTCCAAAATGTAGCCTAGACACTGGATAAGTACCTGTGTTTCAGCTACTACTGGGCTGGGTCCAGCAGGTCTAATGGACACCACTCCTCCCCTCCTTGCTTCCAGCAAATCCTGGTATGGATTTCAGCTTCCAGACTTCTGCTGGACTGCTCTCCTGATATTTTGAAGTTCCCAAGGTCATGTATAATCACCTTAAGTCTCCTTCACCTAAAAGAGGAAAGAATGGACTTACACAGGCTGTGAGCACTGAAGGAAAACAGTTTAACAATTTTATGGAAAACAAGTTCTCAACTCAATATAAGAAAGTTGGATGGATGTTACCCAGGTAAGTACCAGTGCAGATCAAGGTCTTTCCTTGTGGACAGCATCTCTTGTCTCAGCAGCAGGATTTTTCTTTTATTATATCTGCTTATGTTGAATGTATTACTCGCAATGTATTTTGACAATTTTGCATACATTGAATTTACCAATGATTTCCAACTTTTCTATAATGCATCTGAATAGATTAAGAAAGTAGTATTTCTTATCAAACGGGGATATTTTGAGGCTCATCTCCAAATACTCCACAAAATAGATGGCAATGAAACTACTTAAATAGAATGTAAACTTTGAATTGGATTGTTTTGGGATTTGTTTGTATTTTTTAGATGTAATTAGTACAAGGATTTGGAAGAAAATTAATATGTTTTCAAGAAAAGGAAAAATCAATTATGTTTTAAGAATAAATGTCTATAGAGAAAAAAATAAAATAAAATTTCACAATAGCAAATTTGTCTTCCAGGCAGGAATTGTTTTTCCCCCTGAAATTTATCGAGTTCTCATATCTTTACATTTGGACTTTTGTTTCCTGAACCACCATGTGTACAATTGTAATTTTAAAATGTGTCTTCCTTTTAGTTTAGCTGGGACTGAGACAAAGGAAGCCACTTATTTATTTTAAGTTACGTATTTTTGTTTCTGTAATGCTGAAAACTTGTTTTTGTATTTTGGAGAATTGGTGTGTGAATTTTTCAAAACTAGATGAATCTATTACAATAGGTTGGACTCTGTGTATGGCACTTGCTTTTTTCTTCAGTTCTGAAGCTGTTTATTTATAATGCTTCTGAAGGCACATTGTTAGCTAGACAAGTTTGGCCACACTTGTGATTGCATTAATAAATTAAAGTTATCACTCACAAAAAAAAGACAAAAAACACGCAATCAAGACAAAAGCAACCATGAGGCCATGTATTCACAAGCCACATATACTGTGGTGGTCCTGGCGGGGGGGGGGTGATATCTGAAGTCCTAATGCTTCTCTCTCCACCGAAGGCTTTCGAAAAAACTCTTTTCTCTTCACTGGAACACAATGAAGGACAAGTAACAGCAACCAGCTAGAAATAAGAACAATCTCTCTTTTGTCAGTTGGTGCCTTTTGAATGCATCCTGGGTTTGGCTGCTCAGCTCCTCTCTTCGCGGCATGGTTAACAGACTGCAATTAGTTACAGAATGTCTTTGATGGTACAAATTGGGGGGTAGGACATTTCAATGATGTATCATTTTGACTTTCTGGAAGTGGGCTTCCTAGCGCCTTTCATGTGAGAATTGTATCAACCAAACATGCTACAAAATGTCTCATGTTTTACTAAATGAATGCAACCCTTAGCTCAAAGGGCCAGTTGCATTGGACTATCCTCATTGATGGAGACTGATTTCTTGGTGCTCCATTGTCTGTTATGAGGAGCAAAATTGATGAGAGCTGCAGGGGAGAGATCCTAGTTTTCCAGCTTCCATTTTTGAGAGAGATGTCATGCTTTTCCAATCTCTATTCAGCTCCCTGAAGGGAGAAACACTCTAGGAAGAAGTCGAGATGTACATAAAAATAATTTTAATTAAATGTTTTGTATTTGAGTTTCTTTTGTTTTTTAAATTAATTTTTTTTATTCTGAACTTAAGCACCTAAAAAGACACTTCTACATGCACAATAGAACACAAAAAAAGATTGTATGTGAAACCATGAATCTCCATTTCAAATTGCTCACTTTTATTTTTTTATTTTTAATTAATAAACATTTTTTCATTTTAATTAATTAATTTTTAATTTTCAACATTCACTTTCATAAGATTTTGAGTTCTAAATTTTCTCTCCCTCCTTTCACACCCAAATGGTGTGCAATCTGATATAGGCTCTATATACACATTCATATTAAACATATTTTCACATTAGTCATGTTGTAAAGAAGAATTAGAACCAATGGGAGGAACCACAAGAAAGAAAAAACAAAAAAAGAAGATTTCTCACTTTAAAAAAAAGTTTATAATAAATTCCATGTTACTTTCAAAACTGTCCTGCTTGTCTATTTTTCTGTGTTTTCTTTTATGCATTAAAAAAAAAGTTACACTGCTTGCTTTTTTAAAAAAGTGTGTAGTAAATACCACATGTTACTTTCAAAATTGTCCTGCTCTTCTATGCTTCCATCTGAATTTCCTTCTGTTCTCTTCTGTGCATTAAAAAAAAGTTTCTATAGCACTCTTTCTTTTGGTTTTTAGCATTACTGACATTAGCGTTCCCTCTCCCCTCAGCCCAGTGTAAAACAGAATGGGAAAATCTCCTTCTTAGCAAAGAAGCATAGTCAAGCAAATTGAATTTACATAGTGGCCATATCCAAAAATGTTATGTCTCTCTTTATACTTTGAGTTCACCATCTCTCTGTCAGGAGGGATGTTACTTTCCTTGCTGCAGGCCCTCTGGTGACATGGTCTGTCATTGCATTGATCAGCGTTCTTAAGTTTTTTAAAGTTACTTTTCCTTTATAATATTGTTGTACTTATATAAATTAGTTCTCCTTAGTTCTGCTCATTTCATTCTGCATCAGTTTATGCTACTGAGGTTTTCTGACTTCGTCTCTTGTCATTTCTTATAGCGCATATTATTCCATTATGTTCACCTAACACTATTTGTTCAGCCATTCCCTGACTGATGAACACTCTCTCAAATTCTAATTCTATGTTTTTCTTTTTTCTTTCCCTTTTAGTCCCCCACCTTTAGTATCAGGAAGTTTGTTTTGCTTTTGATTATTCCCTCCCCTTTACTGATCAACCTTCAATTCATACTTGTCCGCCTGTTAACTTTGATGTTAACAAACTGTGTGTTAATAAACTGATGAGTTAGGTTCATCTGGTACCAACTCCCCTAACTCTTTCCTTCATGTTTGTAAACTCTTCTCACACACTCCAATTATGAGACATAGCCTGCCTTCTCTCTCCTTTCTACACTAGTGTATTCCTCCTTTAACTTTCGCTTCTCTTCTCTTCTGATCCATGGAACTGAATCAATCCACCCCTCAGGATTAGACTATGAGCTCATGGAAAGCAGGGATGGGTTGGTTGAATAGTGTTTGTTAGCCTTTCTTTGTGTCCCTGGCCCTTAATACAATGCCTGGCATTCAGTAGGCTCTTATTTTTCAATTTGGCTTGACTTATCCTTTCAATGTTTCTATTGACTCTTGTGTTTGTACTTCAAAATTCCTACTCAGCTCTGGTCTTCAGAAATGCTTCAAAGTCCTCCAATCAATTAAAGATCAATTTTTCCCCTGTAGAATTATTACTCAGCTTTACAGGATAAGTTATTCATAGGTATTAACCTATCTCTTTTTTTATTATTGGAAAACCATCTTCTAAGATATCTCATTTTAAGTAGAAGCTGCCAGATTTTGTGTGATCCTGAATGTGGCTCCATAATACTTGAACTCCTTATTCTTCAACACTTACAGTATTTTTTCTTTGACTCCAGGGTCAGAGTTCTGGATTTTGGTCCTGACTTTCCGGGACTTTTCCTTTTGGGGTTTCTTTCAGGAGGTAATCAGTTCTCATTTATGATTTCTTAAAATATGACATCCAGGCTTTTTTCTTTAAATCATGGTTTTCAGGGAGTCCGTGAGTCTTAAATGATGACATGTCTCTCCTTGACATGTTTTCCAGGTCATTGTTTTTCTCATATTTTCTATTTTTTCAATCTTTTGATTTTATTCTAACTTTTTTTTTGCTGGCTCATGGAATAATTGATTTCTGTTTGGTATGTTCTAATTTTGGGGGATTCCACTTCTTGGAGAATGATTCTTACTTTTTGATCTACATTATTTACTCTACTTCCAATTCTTTCCCACACCTCACCATATCAATAAGGAACATAGTAAGGACACCTAATTGGCATATTGATGTGATATTTAAAATGGGAGATGCTGCACAAGACTGGAGCAGAAAAAATGTCATCATATGTGTGTGTGTGTGTGTGTGTGTGTGTGTGTGTGTGTGTATCATACTACTTTTATGGAGAAGATGGAGACATGATTTAGATGTTAATCTATAACCACATGGATTGGTTACATGGCCAGACTCAATGAGTCATTGTTAATGGTTCAATTTCAATGTGTCAAGAAGCCTGCAGTAGAGATGTACAATAGGGATATATGTTTGGCTCTGTACTATTTAATAAAATCTGTGGTTTAGATAAAGACATATAGGGAATGATGCTCATCAGATTTGCAGATAACACAAAACTGGGAAGAACAGCTATAACAGCAGATGACAGAAAAGGTCTCAACAGGCTAGATCACTGGGAGGAATATAATAAAGTGAAACTCAATAAGGATAAATGTCAACTCTTGGGTGCAAAAAACATCACCTTCATAAGTGTAAGTTGGAGGAGGCATAGATAAATAACAGTTCTTAGAAAGATCTGGGGGTTTGAGTGGATTACTATAATAATAGCTAACATTTATTTAGCACCTACTATGTGTACTGAGCTAAGTGCTTTACAAATATTACCTTATGTGATCCTCACAATAACCGTGGAAAGTAGGTGCTATTATTATCCTCATTTTACAGTTGAGTAAACTGAGGCAAAGTTTAAATGACTTGCCCAGAATCACACAGCTAGTTAGTATTTGAGGCAGGATTTGAACACAGGTCTTTTTGACTCTAGGCCCAGTATTCTAGCCACTGTACTCCCAACTACCTCTATAAGCTCAATATGAGTCAGCAATGTGAAATGGAAGTCAACAAAGCAACTGTGATCTTGGGCACCATTCCAGGAATAGGGGAGTGATAGTCCCATTGTTCTCTGCCCTATTCAGACTTCACTTGGAATATTATGTTCATATCTGGGTACTGCAGTTTAAGAAAGATATCAAGAAGTTGGAAAGAGTCCCGAGAAAGACACCCAGGATGATGAAGGGCCCTGAATCTTTGGCATGTTAGGATTGGCTGAAGGAAATGCACCTGTTTAACCTGGAGAAGAGAAGAATTGGGGGACGTGAGAGCTATCTTCAAGCATTTGAAGGGATGTCATGTGGAGGAGATGGGTTCTGTGTGGACGCAGAGGACAGAACTAAGCATTTTTGGTGGAAGTCACAAAATTGGGGCTTGATATCTGGATTAACTTCCTAATAATTAGAGTTATCTAAAAATAGAACAGCCTGCTTCCAAGGGTTGTAGGTTTCCTCTCCATGGAGGTCTTAAAGCAGTGGCTGGACAACTACTTGTTCAGTATATTATAGCATTTATGCTTTTCATATATGAATAGGACTATTAAGACCCCTTCCAAATGTCAGATTCTAGATTTCTGCTTCTGGGAGCTAAGATGGCAGAGTAAAAAGGTAGTTGCTCTTACCCTCCCCCATCAACCTCTGAAAGCCCAGAAAATATCACCCCAGGAAGATCCCTGGAATAGCTGAACCAGGAAAAAGACAGGGAGCAGCAGTGCAGTAGCCCAGGTAGCTTGAGGGATTAATGGAAAAGCCCCCCCCCCTGCCCTGGGGTAAGGGGAGCAGTACCAAGTGGGAGCTGCCCCAGCCAGCCAGTGGAAAGCCCTGCTTTAGCACACCAGGAGGAGATCCTGGTGCCTCGGCATTCTACAGGAAACAGGTCTCCCTGTGCCTCAGCAAAACTAAGGGAAGCAGCACTACAAAGGGCCCCAGGCAGATAAATACCCTGAAACACCCATCTAAAAGTAGCTGAAGAAAGCTAAAGGAAAGGAAAAGCAGACAACCTAGAATTGTGAAAGTTACAGTCTTGCTAATTCCAGCCCAACACCAGGTAAGCTGCCAGAACCCTACAGCCTCCAATTGTGAACACTGGAGGCCCCAGCACACAAAGTCAGTGACCAAGACCTAGGCTCCCAACACAAGAAGCTTGGGTCAGTGCCCTCTGCTCCCCAGTAGGAGAGCTCAATCTCTTTAAAGGTCAGGGAATAAAGAAATACCATGAGTAAAAATAAATGTACCATAGATTCATATTATGAGAAGAGTGAAGATCAAGACAAAAATTCTGAAGAGGACAACATTGTCAACAAACCCACATCTGTAACCTCAAAAGGGAATATGAACTGGTCTGAAGCCCAAAAAGCCTTCTTAGAAGAGCTCAAGAAGGATTTTAAAAGTGAAATGAGAAAAGTAGAAGAGTCCTTAAAAAATACAATTGGCCAATTGAAAAAAAGTATACTGAAGAAAAGAAGTCCCTAAAAAACACAATTGGCCAACTGGAAAAAAAAAGTACACTGAAGAAAACAAATCCCTTAAAAATACAATTGGCCAATTGGGGAAGGAAGTACAAAATATAATAGAAGAAAACAATTTGTTAAAAATTAGAATTGAGCAAATGGAAACTAATGACTCTATGAGAGAGCAAGAATCAGTCAAACAGAAACAAAAACATGAAAAAATAGATGAAAACGTAAAATACTCACTAGTAAAACAACTGACCTGGAAAATCAATCCAGGAGAGACAATTTAAAAATTATTGGTCCACCTGAAAATCACCATGAAAAAAAGAGCCTGGGCAGTATCTTTCAGGAAATCATAAAGCAAAACTGCCCTGAAGTCCTAGAACCAGAAGGTAATATAGCCATAGAAGGAATCCACCGCTCACCTCCTGAAAGAGATCTCAAATTGAAAACGCCAAGGAATATAATAGCCAAATTCCAAAATTACCAGGTCAAAGAGAAAATGCTGCAAGCAGCTAGAAAGAAACAATTTAAATATCTTGGAACCATAGCCAGGATTACAAAGGACCTTGCAGCCTCTACATTAAAAGACTGTAGGGCATGGAACATGATATTCCATAAAGCAAAGGAGCTTGGGTTGCAGCCAAGCATCCCAGCAAAAATGAGTGTGATCTTTCAGGGGAGGAGATGGATGTTCAACAAAATAAGGGACTTCCAAACCTTTCTGATAAAAAGACCAGAGCTCAACCAAAAAAAAAAAAGATCTTTAAGTGCAAGATTCAAGAGAGACATAAAAAAGGTAAATGGAACAGAAAGATACAATATGTTGTTAATATGGGCAAATTGTTTACATCCCTACAAGGGAAGATGACACTTGCAACTCTTGAGAACTGTATTGTTATTACACCAAATGTCAGATTCTGTGATAGCTCTCTCAGTAATAGGAAAGTTCAGTGACTGGTGAATATTTTGGGGGATGATGATGACTTCCATTTTGAGCATGTTGAATTTGAATGGGACATCTGGTTTTATGAGGCACCTAATGGTACAGTCCATACAGCAGTCAAGAACACCTCAGTTCAAATCCTGCCTAGCTGTGTGAATCTAACTTAACACTAATTAACTAATTAACACTAACTAGCTATGTGAATCTGGGCAAATCGCTTAATCTCAGTTTACTCACTTTTAAAATGAGGATAAATATAGCATGCTACCTCCCAGGGTTATTGTGAGGATTAAATGAGATAATATTTATAAAGTACTTAGTACAGAGCTTGGCATGTAGTAAACACTATATTTAATTAAATGTTCAAAAGACAATTTCTGGTGTGGGAATAGATCTCAGGAGAGAGACTAGGTCTGGATATATACATCTGGAAAGCATCCATGTAGAGGTGATAATTGAATCCATAGTGATGAGATCACCAAGTGAGAGAGTATAAAGAGAAAAGAGGAGTGCCTGAGAAGAGAGCCTTGGAGTACACCCAAAGTTAGTAACTACTACATAGAGGAAGACCCAGCAAAAGAGATTGAGCAGGAATGATCAGACAAGTAAAAGGAGAACCGAGAGAGAGCAGTGTCACTAAAAGGAGAGAGGAGAGAGTATCTATGATAATACAGTGGTCAAAGCTGTCAAATACTACGGAGAGCTCCTCAGTGAGAGAGCCATGGAGACACTCCCTGTCCAGGAACAATGACAGAGTTGGTTTACAATTCATAGTCCAAGAACTTGGAGGTGGGCATTTCGGATAGATGCCCATGTGGCTGCAATGTAGATGGTGAAGAGAAGATGGCTAGATAGTATGGAGTTAGGTGAGACATTGTGGCTGGAGCATTCCTGAAATGGGTGGGGACATCAGGCCAGAGAATAAGTGGGTGAGTTGGATGCTCAAGACAAATCTATTAATTGTTTAATTCATTACCTAGTTCTGACAATTGTTTTATAAGATGTCTCAGGTTTACCCTTTCCTCTTCATTTCCACTGCCATTACTTTAGTCTAGGATCTAATGCCTGGATTATTATTTGAGAAAGTGAATGTCATTTGAGGAAGGCAATTAATAGAGCAGCAAGAATTTCTATTACTATAATAAGAATAGGTTTTCATTCTCTCCCCATTCAGGCTAACCTATAAATGATTGCCAGAATAGAGATAATCTTTCTTAAATACCATTTAAATCACATTACTTTCTCTTTATTCCCACCTCCAGTTGAAGCATTAATAATGGCTTTCTCTTGACAACTGGGTCACATTTCACTCCCTCAGCTTTATTTCAAGGATTCTATTTTTCCCAGCTTATTGATCATTGTTTCCCTTCACACACTCTACATTCCAGCCAAACTGGTCGATTTATTCTCTAAATATACAACAGTCCACCTCCTGTCTTCATTTCTAGAATATGTCCTTCCTTACCTCTTGTGAAATTCTTACTTTCCTTGGAGGCTCAGCTCAGATGTCATGTTGACATGAGTTCTTTCCTAATCCCCTTGGTTGTGTAGTATGATAGAGAGAACCAGCCTCAGAACCAGGAAGACCTGGGTTCAAGTTCCATTTTTGACCATAACTAGCTTTGTGACATTGGGCAAGTCTCTTAACTTGCCAGTGCTCTAAACAATAACCTAAGGCTTTAAGTTGCAGATAAGACTCTGGTCTGTATTAGTAGAGAAAGTTTCCTCACTTGGGAATAATTCCCTTTATCCCTGAAATCATGGATCCAGTCCCTAGCCTATATTGTGTCTTTATTTGTGTACATATTGTATCACCCCAGTAAAATATATTTACCTCTCTGGGTTCATTTGTATTTCCCCAGTAGAATGTAAGTTCCTTGAGAGCAGGGACTGTTTCTTTTGTTTTTCTTTTGTTTTTTTCTTTTTTTAGCCTCTTATCTCTAGTCCCTAACATGTAGTAGGCACTTAACAAATTGAATCTGGTCCATTTAGTCCTTGACTTTTGAAATCAGAAGTAGGCAACTTGAGGAAGAGGTGGGATGGAAGCTAATGGAAAGGTGGGCTTGGCTGCATATTTCTTTTCCTTACTTTTTCTGTGTGGAATAGAGAATCCTGAATACATGCCTGTGACATTTGATGTGTAGAATTTAAGGTTTTCTGTTGTAGTTGGAACAAGAGAGAGGAAGAAAGCTTGCCTCAAAGTCAGAAACAGCACATGCTGTATGTGACTTTGGGCAAATCATTTAATCTCAGTGCTCTGGGCAACTATCTAAAATAATTGCTGCAGAGAAGGCAAACCTCAGTTGGTAGAGGGAGCTTCCTCACCTGGGAATTACTTCAATCAACAGGCATTAGGAATTGTAGGTCCAAGCTTCTGCATCCCCACTCAGAAAAATGTGCCATCTGCATCTCAAGGGCCTAGGACTGAATACAGAAGGTTTTTTAATAAATTTGTCAAATTGAAAAGAATTGAGTTCCATCAACTGGTTTGCCCATGTGTATCCAATTTTAACTTTTTTTTTTTTTACATTACTCCCCTGCTCCGGCCCTTTCTTTCCATCTCCTACAGTCATGGAGGAGGTGTGAGGTAGGGTGGGGTGGGGATTGTTGTTCTTTGTCCTTTGTTTTCCAGGAGGACCATAACATCCGGAGGTGACACCATGACTTGCAAGTAAATTGGATTTAAGTGAGGGAAGGATGTGCAAAGTCACCAGTCTCACTTTCTCCTCCAGAGCCATCTGGGTCCACTGACAAGATATAGATCTGCATGGTTGGAGATAACCCTGGATGCAGTAGGAGACCTTGGACCTCTTAAGCTAAGGTCTTTAACTTTGACTGAGGTAACACCCCTTCAGTGATTAAGGTTAGGTAAGAAATAAGGCAGAGAATGGCCTCTTTACCTAGTCCAAAAAAAAAATCAGTCTGGGAAGGGAAGACCCTCAGGATTTCTGGCCCAAATAGAAACGACTGCTATTTAAATACGCTCTGAGCCAATCAGGGCCCAAAAAATGACCAAGTGAGGTTTGGCATGGGACCTATTGTTTGGCAATCAATGAGAGCCAGAGTGATTTGGGTTAAAGGCATGGTCACTAAGGAAAAAATCTAGCCCATAAATACAAGATGGTTTCAGTGATCAAAATTTTTATTCCTTTGGGCAGAGCACCCGCAGGTAAGGGTATGATACCCTGGGAAAGGAAGGGGAAGGGAAAGGGAAAGGGTGTGTGACCCTGGGCAAGTCACTTAACCCTGATTGCCTCATTTAAAAAAAAGCAAAAAAGGAGGGGCACAGGAAAGGGAAGGGAGAGATGGAGGGACGGAGGAAGGAAGGAAGGGAGGGAGGGAAGGAAGAAGGAGGAAAGGGGGCAGCTAGGTGGCAGAGTGGATAGAGCACCGGCCCTGAAGTCAGGAGGACCTGAGTTCAAATCTGGCCTCAGACCAAACACTTGGCTCTAGCTGTGTGACCCTGGGCAAGTCACTTAACCCCAATTGCCTAAGGAAAAAGAAAAGAGGAAAGGAAGGAAGGAAGGAAGGAAAGACAAGCTATATTGTTCAATGGCCAGTTCCAAGAACATAGTCTGTCCTCTCTAGATCCTGCACTAACTTGCCTTGTGATATTAATATGAGCAAGGTGTAACTGCTGTAGGCCACAGTTATGTCATCTATGTATCATCTATTAAATAAAAGGATTGGACCAGGTCATTGAGCAAGTTTTTCACCCATCTTTAATTCCCAGCTGTAAGACCTTTTGCTCGTTCCCACACCTGTGAATTATTTGTTCCCACATTTCTTCTTCCTGGAATGCCTTCCAACTGTCCTATACGTTTGTGGTTTACATCACACCTATCAAATTGGTTAACATGACAAAACAGGCATATGATAAATGCTAGAGGAGACATGGGAAAATTGGAATACTAATGCATTGTTGGTGGAGTTGTGAACTCATCCAACCATTCTGGAGCGCAATTTGGAACTATGCCCAAAGGGCTATAAAAATGTGCATACCCTTTGACCCAGCAATACCACTTCTAGGGCTGTATTCCAAAGAGATCATACAAATGGGAAAAGGACCCACATGTACAAAAATATTTATAGCAGCTCTTTTTGTATTGGCAAAGAACTTGAAATTGAGGAGATGTCCATCAACTGGGGAATGGCTGAACAAGTTGTGGTCTATGAATGGAATGGAATACCATCATGCTATAAGAAATGATGAGCAAGAAGACTCCAGAAAAACCTGGAAAGACTTGTATGCTGAGTGAAGTGAGCAGAACCAGGAGAATATTATACACAGTAACAGCCCCATTGTGCCATGACTTAACTTTGACAGACTTAGCTCTTCTCAGCAATGCAAGAATCTAATACAACTGCAAAAGACTCATGCTGGAAAATGCTATCCACAGCCAGAGACAGAGCTGTGGAGTGTGAATGCAGATAGAAGCATACTTTTGTTTTGTTTTGTTTCTTCTTTCCCTTGGTTCTCCCATTGGTTCTAATTCTCCTTTACAGCATGACTAATGCGAAAATATTTAATATGAATGTATATGTAGAGCCTGTATCAAATTGCATGTAGTGTTGGGGGAGTGGGAGGGGAGGGAAGTGGAGAAAATATAAAACTCAAAAGCTTATGGAAGTGAATGTTGAAAACTAAAAATAAATTAATTATTAAAAATATATATATAGTTTATATTTTTACATGTAATTGGGGGAAAAATAAAATATTTTAAAAATTTTAAAATACAAGGAAAAAACTCCACATAGTTTAGGAGGCCCCTCGAAGCAGCAGTCCAGAGGCCAATGGAGTGGAAACCAGAGGAGAGGTGGCATCAGGCAGCCAAGACCAAGGATGAGAAGCAAGGAGCGGCAACCCTGCTACCACTTTCCCCATTCACACCCCACCTTGGGAATGGCCACTAAGTGAAATCTCCCCCAAAGCAGCCTGAGCAGGCAGACTGAGTATAAGGACACCCCTGAGCACCAGGGCATGATCAGCGTTTGGGGTGCAGTCAGTAGTTGGGGACTACGGGGCAGGGGTAGGTCAGGAGTGGGCACACTGGCAGTAACATTGGAAGACAGCGTAGCACAGAAGACCACTACAGCTACAGCTCCCCCAGCTCAGAAAAATCTGCAGGCATCTATTGTCCAAGGGGAAGAGATGATTTCGGTGCCCTCTCCAAATGAAGAATTTGGATTTACCTTTTTTTTAAATTATTTTTTATTTTATTTTATTTTAGCTCGCACCCATGCTAGGAGAAACTGTCCCATGCCAACCCAGGCTAGGGGCTGGTAGGGTCACCAGGAAAGGCTTGAGAGAGCCATCTGCTGGACAGATAAGGGGATCATTATGGTCTAGGCATCCTTGAAGTGTGATAGGCTTGAAGTCACTGAATCTTGAATAAGCTACAGGCAAATCATAAGGGTGCAGAGTTAGTCCTGGCCGTGCATAAGCAAGGGAGGCATCCAGAGCTGTGTGAAGGATGGATGGTCTCTTTCTTTTCAGTGGGGAGAGGTATTCATTCAGGAAAATCCTCCCTTAGCTTAAAAACATAAATACGTGTTTGGCATTTAATCCAATTAGAAAATGATCTTTCCTAATAATTTCACTTTATTCCTTTATTCTACATTGCATCAGCTCATATACACATGTACACACAACTGTGGATAATATGTATATGAATATACATATACAAAATATTCATTCCTTTATCCTTCTATTATTGATTCTAAATTGCTTTCTGTATCTTATTTCACTGAGATTATAAACTCTAGCAGAAGGAACGCTCTGGTACTTCTTTTGAATCCCCCAAAATGGAATGCAAGAAATGTATGAGTGATGGTTATAGGTCCCACCATTCTAATCATGCATATGACAACATGATCCAAATCATAAATATTTAGAGAACTGAAAGGAACAACAATTCTGAGGTTCCACTGTATTATGCATCAGATTAGAGAAGCTAACAAGGGAAAATAACACGTGTTGGAAGGACCACAGGGAAAAGAGTCACACTAAAGCAAGAGGTGTGGCATTGTAGGCTGTTCCAACTGCTTTGGACAGTGGATACAATAATAACAATTATTTTGGGAAAACTTTGAAAGGTATAAGAACTCTGATCAATTTAATGACCAATCATGATTCTAGAAGATCAATGATGAATCAGACTAATAACTTCCTGACATTCAATGAGTATTTACTAAGCACCTACTATATACAAGGTACTGTGCAAAGCATTTGGAATACAAAAAAGGGGGAGACAAAAAACAGTCCCTGCCCTAGAGGTGGTGAACCCAAGATCTAGAATAGAATATGTTTTCAGATATAACCAATGTAGGAATTTGTTTTGCTTCTTTTTCTTATTTTTTTTTTTGCAAAGGTTTTGTTTTTTTTCTTTTTCTTTTTTTTTGGGGGGGGGATGTTGAAATTGAGATATCTAGAATAGGCAAAAAGGAAAAGGAAAGGAAGGAGGTTGATTGAAGCATTTTTTTTTAGGCAATTGGGGTTAAGTGACTTATTTAGGGTCACACAGCTAGTAAGTGTCAAGTGTTTGGTGTGAGGCAAAATTTGAATTCAGGTCCTCCTGATTTCAGTGCTCTATCCACTGCACCACCTAGCTGCCCCAAAGCAGTTTTTTAAGTGTACAGAAGATAATGGATGGAAGCCAGAAAGAATCACAGACAAGCAGGGCATCTTTGAAAGCTAGATGTTGAATTTATTACATATTTTAAAAGAAAAGCAAGTTATATTTAATAAATACCATTTCATTTACGCTCCTATTATTCAGTTATACTTTGTGTATGAAAATGCTTGTTTTTGTTTGTTAAATTCAGTATTTTTATTCATTAAACTAAAAAAAGTCCTTCTTAACTTGTTATTTCGGGCATATCTTAAATGACTTATATAATTCCTTATACAGTTACTTATTAGGAAGAAGGGACAAGGACTAGATATGTGATTTCACTGATACAGAGAACTCCCAGGTGAGGACACTTACTCTACCAGTGCAGATGGCTACCTCCTCAGCAACTTAATCTTACAATGTTGCCCAGATCACTGAGAGATTAAATACCTTGCCCAGTACATGCCAGAGATGGGAGCTGAATCCATAGCTTCCTGGTTCTGAAGCCAGATCTCAATCCACTTGGGAATTCTACTTCTTTGGGGATTGATGGGAGGAGCTGTAGATAAGAAGGTATCATCTAATCTGCAATTTAGAGTCTCAGAGAAATTAATGACTTGCCCAGAGTCACAAATCCAGTAGGTGCCCCAGGTGGGAGCAGAACCCATAGCCTCCTGTTTCTGAAGCCAGCTTTCCATCCACTCAGGAATTCTATCCCGGGGAGGGGTAGAGAAGGGGAAGCTTTAGATAAGAAGATATTTAATAAGTAGAGGAATAAAATCCCAACTCTATCAATAAGAATAAATGACAAGTAAATTGAATGATTTTGACAGGGAATATGTTTCTCCTTTACCTTTTTTCTCCTACCAGGAAGAATATTTTATTAAAAAAAAACCAACACAATTTTTTGATATGTTCTGGTTTTGTATCACCTTTCCTTTTCCATTATATCCCCTCTTCCCAACTAGAGAGACATCTCTTATAACAAACACTTTTTAAAATTTAATATTTTCTTTTTCTCCAGTTACATGCAAAAACAATTTTAACATTCTTTTTTTCAAATTTTGAGGTCCAAATTCTCTCCCTCCCTCAACTCCCCCCACATTGAGAAGTTAAGCAAATTTATATTGGTTCTACATGTGTGGTCACACAAAACACATTTCCATGTAAGTCATTCTGCAAAGACTTTTTAAAAAAAATTTTAATTAATTTATTTTGATTTATCAGTAATCACTTCCATATGCTTTTGAGTTTAAAATTTTTCTTCCCCTTCCTCCCCACTACCTTCCCCAAGACAGCGCACAATCTGATATAGGCTATACATTTACATTCCTATTAAACATATTTTCACATTAGTGAAGTTGTAAGTAAAAATTAAAACCAATAGGAAGAACCATCAGAAAGAGGAAACAAAACTCAACAGAAGAGAATGCAAAGGCTTTTTTTTAAAGGGAAAAAATTAAAAGTAATTTAGCAAACCTAACTAACATATCCATGGAGCCCAACAGTGTTCCACACCTGTGGCCTCCCACCTCAGGAAAGCAGGTAGGGGAAGGTATATTCTCATAATCCTTCTTTGGGCCAAGCTTGGTCATTATAATTACATGGCATTCAGTTTCAATTTTTCAAAAAGAACATTTTCCTTCTGTTACCATCCTAAATCCAGATTTAAAATCACACATTAGATTCTTTCACACCTGGGAAGTTTTTTGAGGCCTCTTTTTTTTCATGATTACAAAGAAAACCAAAAAACCAAATATTTTAGAAGCGTTTTGTTTTGTTTTTCCACTCTTATTCACGTACTTAACAGTAGGCAGAGATCAGCCTCCTAAGAAATGCTGTCTTCACTTGCATTAAATCACCTAAAGAAGGGTATTAGGCAATGCAGATCTGATTTTTTTTAAAAATAGCTTTAATCTTTGTTTCTGTTTTACCTCTAAATCTGAAGAGATGGTATCAGGATTACAAAAGCCCAGCAACAAATACTCGTTATCCTTCACTACTCAGCTTGTGGGAATAGATGATTACAGGTAATCTCCCCCAGAACAGTATTTTCTACTTCATAAGAAAGCTTGGGAAACAAAAGAACACCGAAAGAGATCAAGAAACCACTCTGAGCCAATTTTTTTTTTCCTTACTCAGTTTGCTCTGCCTACCAAACCACTGTCTTGTAGGTTTGTTAACTTTAACTGTTTGTCAAGCCATCTAACCCCATCTACTCAAGTAGCCCAAATAAACTCTGATGATTCTGTCACTCCCACTGGCTATTCTGGTCCCCAGGTACATTTCCTCCTTGTTCTTGTGATTGTTTTAAAATATTTATTGCCATCTTTTGCTTTTACATCACTTTTACTTCCTAGTATCTTCTCTCTCCCAGAGAGACGTCTCTTAAAATAAGAAAAGAAAAATAATAGTTCATCAAAACTAAACATATTAACCAAGTCCAACATATGTGCCCAAAGTCCCCAACCTCTGCAAAGGAGCTACAGAGAACTATATTTTCCTATCTTTTCTTTAAGGTGAAATTTGGTCATTAGAATTTCACAGTATTCAATTTCAAGTGTTTTGGTGGTGCTGGGGTGGGGGGGGTTAAATTTTACATTGTAGTTACTGTGCATAATGTTTCCTTGGTTTGGCTTACTTCATTTTGTATTAGTTCATTTAAGTCTTCTCAATTGTCGAGTATTTCATCTCTCTCTCTCTTTTTTCTTTACAGTGGGTGGGGAAAGGTGGGAGAAGAAAAAAATAAATGCTACATTTCCTTCTCAGTATTCTAGGGGTACTGATGAGGAGCTGGGGATGATTCTTTTTTTTTTTTGATGATTCTTTAATGTCTTAAGCTCAAGCCCCCACTGGTGTGCTTCTTCCAGATTGAGAATCATTTAGCCAGCTTGTTTTAAGTAGCTTTTAAAAAGGAGAATTTACTAAGGAAGAATAAGTGTTGTAAAACATCCCCTCCAGAAGGCTATGATGCATCCTCCCATGAATATTATATATATATATATATGTTATATTGTATATATTATATTATATATTCATATATATAAATAATACAAATCCAGAGGAAGGTGACACTCAGGCTTAGAGAGCATATGTGGCAAAGGCGTAACTCACAATTGCTGGAAGACCTTTCCTCCCATTCATGGGATGCTCAGGTGGATCTACAATCATTCTATCTTTGGCTCTCTATGCAGATGCTGTTGTCAGACAATCCAAGGATACCCCTAGGACACTGATGGGAGGACGGGAAGACCAAAACCCTCTGGACTCTTTGAAACATGCAAGGTTATCCTCTGGCCATATTAGGGGAGAGGAAGAGAAAAGATCTGGCCATGGCCAAAGGCCTCTCCTTTCTTCCACTCAGCTCCTCCACAGGAGCTGTACTGGAAATCCATGCTTGTTCTAACATGTGAAATCACCTGCCACTCGATAGAACTTCCCCGATGCCAGCTAATTTCATGCTTTTGTACAAGACCCAGAATAAAGGATAAAATCCCTCAGTCAATTCTGTGTCATTAAATGGCGTCCAAAGACTTTTCTTATTTAGTCTAAGGCCTAAAATGGAGAGTGAATGGCTAAGCATTTTAAACCCCGACATGATAGCCCAGATTCAAAAGAGGAGAGATATGCAATCAAAGAAATTACAAATTCTTTAAAGCCTTTACAACCTATAAATCTTTAACCATATTATACCTTACCTACAGAGGTTGTCTAGCTGAGATTAAACAAAATATTCAAAGCTGATACAGTTGACATCATCATATGAACTCCTCCAGCACGGTTCAGAAGTATTTGAGTAACGGGGCATCAAGGTGGCACAGTGAATAGAGCACAGTGAATAGAGCACTGGCTCGGAGTCAGGTGGACCTCAGTTCAAATCTGGCCTCAGACACTTGGCACTTACTAGCTGCGTGACCCTGGGCAAGTCACTTAACCCCATTGCCTAGCAAAAAAGAAAAAGAAAAAAAAATACTATACAGAATTATTTGAGTAGGGATAGAGAAGGATGGTGAGAATCACTTAGGGTTGGGGTTTGCCTTGGTGTAAATGGTAATTGGTACTAGGAGCAAGAGGTTCAAAAGTTCAATAAACAGAGGAGCTGGTTAACTATGCAGTCAAGACTGGGAAGGGAAGAAAATAAAGCCAGAGTAGGGGTAATGCCTTAGAAAAGTAGAGAAGATAGAGTCATTAGAGGTTGGGAAATAAGAACAGATGTGGGATGCATTAGGCAAAAAAAGTGGTGGGAAGAGGTTTTGGGGTTGTTGGGGGTGATGGTCACAGATGGTCTAGTCTACTTCCCCAGCTTGACCTTCCACATACCCGGGGCATGACTGATTCAGACAGTTACTGGATGTTTCCTGTGAAGTAACAATTGCCATCATCTGCTATTCCTGGCCTTATAGTCAGTCCTCTCAAGTTGATTAAGGAACTGCCCACATTGTTGTGGGGTTGTAGGAAAACTTTATGCGACAGATTTCATTCAGCCTTTTATTTCCTAAGATTTCATTATTATAACTTAGGGTAGCTAGGTGGTGCAGTGGATAGAGCGCTAGGCTTGGAGTCAGGAAGACTCCTTCTTCTGAATTCAAATCCAGCCTCAAACTAGCTGTGTGACCCTGGGCAAGTCACTTAGCCCTGTTTGCCTCAGTTTCCTCCTCTGTACAATGAGCTGGAGAAGGAAATGGCAAAGCACATCTTTGTCAAGGAAACCCCAAATGGGATCATGAAGAGTTGCAAGCAACTGAAAAACAACAACAAATGTTTTCATTAGTGTGAGGAAGTCCCAGAAAAGAAATTCCCTCTACTGAGGCAGATTAGCAACCTTTTTATTATCTTAGAAAGCTGTTTTAGCCTCCGCTGGGAGTTTACCTGAGTTGCTTAGGATTATTCAGCCAGTTTGTCAAAGGCAGTACTTGAACGCAGGGTTGCCTTACTCTGAGACTGAAGGCTGACCGAGACTCACTACTCCAGCTGTCTCTGTACTGGTTATTATTATTAAAAACAAACACTTCATATTATGCAAAGCAGCATAGACACTGAATCAAAATCTTCAAAGTGATGGATTTTTAAGTTTGCTGATTTGAAGAGTTAACAGGTCATTTGTAACCAATTTAACACAAAATATTTTGGTTTTTATCTGCAACCTTAAGCTGCGAAGGTCAAAGAGTGGGGGCTAGAAGAGTCAGGTAGAGCTGTAATCTATTTCCTTCCTCCTCACCTAAGAGTGATAGACATTGAAATGGTAACAGCTATGAACCTGAGTTGATGAGGGATCACAGCAGCTTATGATGATAGATTATGACTGTGCCCTTCCCCCGCATCTACAGATACCACCCACCACAATCACCACCATCACCACCATCGTCACCACCATCACCACCACCACCACCACCACCACTATTACCATGGAGTAGCAGGATGATTAATGCTGAAACTGACCTGAGAGTTTGTGATAAGATATGGAGTGGAGTTTGAATCTGCAGAGTTTAAAGTTTAGTATTTGATTTGAGTAACTTATGGAAGCAGAGGGAGTGATTAATGAATGACACAACTGTATGAAAGAGAGTATTAGGTTTGAGCCAAGTGATTAGTGGTGAGAGAGGCAGAGAGACACAGAGACTGAGATTCATGGGCTCAGTGTCGGCATGTTAATCTCTAGGTGTGGGACGATATATTTCAAGGCCTTCGAGAAGTCCTCATGTCAATTCTGTTTTCAGAGGGACTGAATGCTTCTGGAGCTGTAGTTTCCTGTGGAGAGTGTTTTAGAGTGGAGTTGGAGAAAGAGGTTACAGGGCTCTGAGTCCTGGTGCCAATCTCCATAAAGTGATACAGGTATTCAGAGAACCATGAAGATAAACCTTAGAACAGGGTCCTTAGTGTTTTTGTTTGTTTGTTTGTATGGTGGCTCCCTTGTGGCCATCTGAGGAAGCCTATGGACCCCTTCTCAGAATAATGGTCTTAATGAATAGGAAATCAATTATATCAAAATACAATTGTCAAAACGTTTCCAAAAGTTCACAGACCCTAGGTTGAGAACCTCTGGTGGGTCTTGGATCACCATCATCCTGGCACCCCAATAGTTTCTTTTTTTTCACATTTATTTATTTTATTTTTAAAATATGGAATAAAACAAGCATTTCCATAACATAGTACAATAAAAAAGATAATTACACATGAAACTGCATATCTATTATGTACAACTTGTTATTCCTTTTAAATATAAAATAAAGTTATCATGTAAATTTTTTCTTTTTATTCTTCCCTTCTCCTCCCACCCCTCCCTAGAGATGGCTACCAACATTACAAACAAATATATGTATATATATATATATATATATATATATATATATATATATATATATATAAAATTATTCTATTCATACTTTCTATTCTATACATACTTATTTATCAGTTCTGTCTCTGGATGCTGATAGTGTTTTTCTTTATATGTCCTTTATAGTTAATTTGGATATTTATAATAGTCAAAATGACTTATTCACTCCACGTCATTCTTTAAAACAATATTGCTGTTACTGTATACAATGTTCTCTTGGTTCTGCTCATGGGAAAAAGGGTGTTGGGGGGGGTGCACAGCAGCATAAGCTGACCCAGAGTCAGAGGGTGCAAATGAGTGGGTGTGAATGGGTCTTCATCAACAACAGCTATCGACTGGTATTTCTGTTGGCCCTATATCATTCCTGGACCCTTCAGTACTCCAATGCAGAGGAGAAAGTGAGTTACAAAATCAGATATTCTGTTTAATATGATTGTACATGGATAGCCTGTATCAGGTTGCATGTCATCTTGGGAGAGGGAATGGAGGAGGAAAAAATTTAGAACTCAAAATCTTATAGAAGTGAATGTTGAAAACTAAAAAAAAAAAATTTGTTTAAATATAAAAAATAAAATGAAGTTGGATAGTCATACATCATTTTATCTTACTCTGTAAATAGTGCTTCATCGGCTCATAGCCTAGAAATAGAAGAGACCTCAGAACTCATTCTAAAATAAATGTTAGAACAGAGTGGGAGCTCTCCGCACTGGTGCAGTTATAACTCATCTACCCCTTCACATTCAGAGCAATCCCTGTTCATATCCTTCCATAAAGCCTGTGAAAAGGGTCTACCTACGATACCCCAAGTCTTTCTCTGGTTTCCTAGACGTGTTGTGGTTACCAAGCAAGATGCCATTTTTGGTATTCTGGGGATACCATGCAAAGAAAAATGGAAAACAGTCTCTGCTTTCAAGAAGCATGCATTCTAACACTTGGACTGGGTCATCTATTATCCCTTATTCATCTCTCTATATAAACTTCACCAGCATACCCTCCTTTTCTGCTCATAAAGGTGGAAAAGATATTGAGTAAAGGCAGTGGGAATTTAATCTATCCATTCGTGCACAATGATAATTTGATCAGGAAGACAGTCAAGTTCAAATCCTCCTTCAGGCTCTGGCTGTTTGATCCTGGACAAGTCACTTCCCTTGTCTCAGCCTCAATTTCCTTATCAGTAAAATAGGGGTAGCATGTACTGCACTGCGTTGCTATTGGTGGACTAAATGAGAAAACATGTGAAATGCTCTGCAAATCTTAAAATGCTATTTACATTTTATTCTTAGTAGGTGATTCAATGAAATCACAATAATTTTTTGAGGGTGCAATATGGCTATAAATCATGTAATACAATTACTTCATACCAGTCAATGTTGTAAGTGATTTAAAGAACTTGGAAAGCTATAAGAGATAGATAGAAGCAGGCTGTAGCATATAAACAATAATTTTTTAACATGAAATATAGCTCAAGACATGAATGTGCACATTTGGTCAAGATAGCTGCCTGAATGGAGGCAAGTAATTCAGCTCCCATAATCTACTCCAGTGAAAACTTAAAAATAGTGCCAGAATTAAGTAATGACCAAGGAAATGAATGAGAAACTGCAGAAAGTTATTTCATCTATGCTAGAATCGTACAAAAAGTCAGCTAGAAGCCCATAAGCAAGGGGGAAGGGTTCACCAAAAAAGCTGGTGTTAAACAAATGACATGAAAACTTCTCACTGTGTGACTATAGACTGGGCCAGACATTCTTGTAGCTTTCAAGTCTGGAGGTCTCAAAAGCAGAGGGCTCCCACTAGAAAGTCTGTTTTGTTTTTGTTTTTTGGTTGGGTTTTTTTTTTTTTTTGCTTTTTGGTGAGGCAATCAGGGTTTAAGTGATTTGCCCAGGGTCACACAGCTAGTACGTGTCAAGTGTCCGAAATCACATTTGAACTCAGGGCCTTCCGACTCCAAGGCCAGAGGTCTATCCACTGTCACTAGAAAAGTCTGAAACTCAAAGCCTGGATCTTGGAAGGGGCTGGGAACAGAAGTATTCAGATTGGGACATCCTACACTTGAGGTCTCCATGGTATCCCTCACACTTGTTTCTGAGATGCACACAGAAGGCCCTGAAGATCCAGCACTCTGAATGTTAAAGGTCAAGGGGAGACTAAAACCTCCTAACTCTTCGAGCATAGCCACTCTTTATAAGGGTGGAGGTTGGCATGGGAATTCAGGTACAGACAAGCAAAGAGGGAAGGTTAGAAGAATGAGTCAAAGACAAACTCTTATGATGCCTGGGATGCCCAAGGCACAAACCCAGAAAAAAACAAGAACTTCACAACACCTAAAAGCAAAGCCTTAAAGAAAAAACACAGCTTGACCACAAGATCAGTTAGAACTCTTAAAAACAATGAAGCAAGAAAAGATCTTTAAAACAGTTTAAATGAAATGAAAGCTTTGGAGTAAAGACTTTGGGGAAAAAAAAAACAAAACAGCTTAGTACAAGTGATGACATTCCTATATTAAGACTCCTTGAAAATTAGGATAGACTAAGTAAAAATTATTTCACTAGACAAAAAGAAATATTAAAACAAAATTAAAAGATTAAAACAATAGGAGAAAATGTTAAGGTTTCACATGTCAAAAATAACTGACCTAGAAAACAGATTAAGAATAATTTAAGACTTATTGGACTACCAGAAAGTCATGACCCCACTTCAAAAAGAGGAGCGTGGTTATCAAAGGAAAAATACCATGAAAGAGTTTAAAGTACAAAGAAACTATACAGTGTTTAGCAGCTACCACTTTAAAGGAGCAGAGCTCCTGGAATACAGTAATCCAAAAGGCAAAAGAAAGAGGCTTACAACTAAAAATTCAATAAACATTTATTAAACACCGACTATGTGCCCAGGCACTGTGCTAAGTACAAGCCTACAGGGGAAAGGGGATGAAGAATGGACCTTTAATGAAATAGAGGACTTCCAAGGATTCTTGATGAAAAGACAAGAGCTGAATAGACATTTTGAAACATAAATATGGGAAAAAAGTGGAGCACAAAAAGGTAATACAAATGAAGAATTCAAAAGGACTGTTTAGTTTCTAATTGGGAGATACATCATCAGGAGTCGGAGGGATTCAAGTAAGCAAGCTAGGGAGTACTTTGGATACATCTTGGTAACAGAAGAAAATTAGAGAATAAAGGGAGGGATGGGGAATATTATTACCATACATAATTGAGGGACACACATTACTGAAACTTCTTAACTGGTCAGAGCAGGATAGAGCACGCACAAATACATACCAAGCAAAGAGTTTGATGTAGAAATCCCTTTAGTTAAACATGAAGGAACAGAAAGGGGGGAACAAAAGGGAGGGTAGATTTAAGGAGGCCTTAGTCATAAGTATAACAAAACCTCAACTCAGATTGGGGATTGAGAAGAGGAGTTTAAATAGGAAATAAAAGGATAAGAACTTGTGATTGGAGATCTGGGTAAGGGGAACAGAAGGGGGACAAGGGAGCAGACGCTGATTTCATAGAGCACATTTCTGTTTCCCTACACTGTTCTTTTCTTTGTAAAGAGTAGGTAGGAGGCAGTGCCAAGACGGCAGAGTAAAGACAGGGACTCACCTGAGCTCTCCCCCAAACCCCTCCAAATACCTTTAAAAATGACTCTAGACAAATTCTAGAGCCGCACAACCCACAAAAAACAGAGTGAAACAAATTTCCATCCCAAGACAACCTGGAAGGTTGACAGGAATGGTCTGTTGCACCATGCTAAGAGAGGAGCGCAGTCCAGCACAAAGACATGCCAGCACGTTTCAGTCCCCAGCAAACCCAGAGCAGGCCTCAGGAGACTGGACTTCTCAGCCCATAAATACCAAAACCAACTTAGAAGGTCAGCAGAAAAGGTCTGTCACAGACCTGGGTGAGAGGAGCTTATTCCAACCCGGGCCCCAGCACAGCCCTGGCCCCAGCAAACCAGGAGCAGGCCCTGAGAGTGACTGAGTCAGCAGCGGCTGCTTCTCGAGCTCTCAGACCACAGACATAAGGGGATCAAACAACTGGTCAGAAGGAGATGACAGTGGTCTCTTTGCTGGCCCTGAGGCAGGACTCAGAAGCTTTGCCCATACTTGGATCTGGGTCACAGTCCTAGGTGACAGTCTTGGGATGAGGAGGAGCACCAACATAACAGAGCTTGTGGCAGCAGTGGAGAGGGGACCCTCTTTACAATTCTAGTGCTTGTGGTCTGTGGTCTGGCCTGTGGCTTTAGATCTCTCCTTAAATCATACCACCTTGGAAGAACTGAAAACTTACAGGTCCCTAGAAGTATCTCTGAAAACAGTTGCACAAAACCCCGAAACTTGGGACAGTTCACCCTCCACACTGGAAATAGAGCCTTACCTTAACAAAGAGTTAAAAAGTCAAGTAATAACCTGGGAAAATGAGCAAACAGTGGAAAAAAACTCTGACTATAGAAACTTACTTTGGTGACAAGGAAGATCAAAAAACATACTCTCGGGAAGAAGACAACAAAATCAAAGCTCCTACATCCAAAGCCTCCAAGAAAAATATGAATTGATCTCAGACCATGGAAGAGCTCAAAAAGGATTTTGAAAATCAAGTAAGAGAAGTAATGGAAAAATTGGGAAGAAAAATGAGTGTGATGCAAGAAAATCATGAAAAACACATGAATAGCCCGGAAAAGAAGACCTAAAAAAATACTGAAGAAAATAACATCTTAAAAATAGACTAGACCAAACGGCAAAAGAGGTCCACAAATCCAGTGAGGAGAAGGATGCCTTAAAAAGCAGAATTGGCCAAATGGAAAAGGAGGGCCAAAAGCTCATTGAAGAAAATAATTCCTTAAAAATTAGAATGGAGCAAATGGAAGCTAATGACTCTATGAGAAATCAAGAAATGATCAAACAAAACCAAAAGAATGAAAAAATAGAAGACAATGTGAAATGTCTCATTGGAAAAGCAACTGACCTGGAAAATAGATCCAGGAGAAAGAATTTAAAAATTATTGGACTACCTGAAAGCCATGATCGAAAAAAGAGCCTAGACATCATCTTTCAAGAAATTATCAAAGAAAACTGCCTTGATATTCTACAACCAGAGGGCAAAACAGAAATTAAAAGAATCCACTGATCACCTCCTGAAAGAGATCCCAAAATGAAAACCCCTAAGAATATTACAGCCAAATTCCAGAGTTCCCAGGTCAAGGAGAAAATATTACAAGCAGCCAGAAAGAAACAATTGAAGTGGAAGCATAATCAGGATAACACAATATTTAGCAGCTTCTACATTAAAGGATCAGAGGGCTTGGAATATGATATTCCGGAAGTCAAAGGAGATAGGATTAAAACCAAAAATCACCTAGCCAGGAAAACTGTGTATAATCCATGAGGGGAAAAAAATGATATTCAATGAGACAGGGGAATTTCATGCATTCTTGAGAAAAGACCAGAGCTAAATAGAAAATTTGACTTTCAAATACAAGACTCAAGAAAAGCATGAAAAAGTAAACAGGAAAGAGAAATCATAAGCTACTTATTAAAGTTAAATTGTTTATATTCCTAAATGGAAAGATGATATTTGTAACTTATAAGACCTTTCTCATTATTAGGGTAGTTAGAAGGAGTATATGGATAGAGGGCACAGGTGTGAGTTGAATATAAAGGAATGATATCTAAAAAATAAAATTAAGGGGTGAAAGAGGAATATACTGGGGAAAAGAGAAAGGAAGAGGTAGAATAGGGTAAATTATCTCATATAAAAGATGCAAGAAAAAGCTTTTACAGTGGAGAGGAAGAGAGGGGAGGTGAGAGGGAATGAATGAACCTTACTCTTATCAGAATTGGCTTAAAGAGGGAATAACACACACACTCAATTGTGTATGGAAATCTATCTTACCCTACAGGAAAGTAGAGGAGAAGGTGATAAGAGAAGGAGGGGGTGATAGAAGGGAGGGCAGATTGCAGGATGGGGTAATCAGAAGCAAACATTTCTGAGAAGGGACAGGGTGAAAGGAGAGAATAGAATAAATGGGGGGCAATATAGGATAGAGGGAAATATAGTTAGTCTTTCACAACATGACTATTATGGAAGTGTTTTGCATGACTACACATGTATAAACTACACCAAATTACTTGCCTTCTCAATGAGAGTGGGTGGGGAGGGAGGAAGAGAGAGAATTTGGAACTCAAAGTTCTTTAACAAATGTTAAAAATTGCTTTTACATGTAACTTGGGAAAAAATAAAATGCCAAATAAAAATTTAAAAGTTAAAAAAGGGGGGTGGAGCCAAGATGGCGGTGTGAAAACAGTGACTTGCTTGAGCTCTCCCCCAAACTCCTCCAAATACCCATAAAAAATGGCTCTAAACAAATTCTAAAGCAGCAGAACCCACAAAAAGACAGAGTAAAACAAATTTCCAGCACAAGACAGCCTGGATGGTTGATCGGAAAGGCATATTGCACTGAGCAGGTAGAGGAGCACAGTTTGGCATGGGCGCGCAGGCTACAGTGAACCTGGAGCAGGCCTCAGAGGAATGCATCACAGGCAGCTGTGGCGGTTTCCAGACTCCTCAATCCACGAACACCAAAGACAACTTAGAAAGTCAGTGGGAAAAGTCTGGTTTTGCAGTGAGAGAGGAGCTAGGTCAAAGCGAGTTCCAGAGCGCAGAGCGCAGAGCGTGGAGCTTGGGCGCCAAGTCAGTGGCTGCGTCCTGAGCTTCTGGCCCACAGACTGAGAGGGAATCAAAGGGCTGATCAGAGGGAGACTGCAGAGATCTCTTTGCCAGTGCTGAGGCAGGAATCTCTTGCTTTGCCCGTGCTTGAATCTGGATCACGGTTCTGGGCGGCGGTCCTGGAGTGAAGAGGAGCGCTGGTGCGGTGGAGCTTGTAGTGGCAATGGAAAGGAAACCCTCCTCACAGTTCCAAGAGAGAAAAGACTGCTTGTGGCCGGTCACTCAAAGACCAGAGCACAGGCCAGGAAAAGAGTAAACACCTTGACCCTTATCATACCACCTTGGAAGAACTGAAAATTTACAGGTCCCTAGAATTATCTCTGAAAACAGCTATACAAACCCCCGAACCTTGGGAGAGTACATTCTCCACATTGGAAGCAGACTCTTACCTTAACAAAGAGTTTAAAATTCAAGTAGTTGGCTGGGATCATGAGCAAACCTCACAAAAAGAGTCAGACTATATTATCTTACTTTGGTGACAAAGAAGATGAAAACATACAACCAGAAGACAACAAAGTCAAAGCTCCTACATCCAAAGCCTCCAAGAAAAACATGAATCCATTCCAGGCCTTGGAAGAGCTCAAAAGGGATTTTGAGAAGCAAGTAAGAGAAGTAGAGGAAAAACTGGGAAGAGAAATGAAAGTGATGCAAGAAAATCATGAAAAACAAGTCAACAGCTTGCTAAAGGAGACCCAAAAAAATACTGAAGAAAATAACACCTTAAAAAATAGCCTAACCCAAATGGCAAAAGAGGTCCAAAAAGCCAATGAGGAGAAGAATGCCCTAAAAAGCAAAATTGGCCAAATGGAAAAGGAAGTCCAAAAGCTTACTGAAGAAAATACTTCCTTAAAAATTAGAATAGAGCAATTGGAAGATAGTGACTTTATGAGAAATCAAGACACAGTAGAAAAATCCAAAAGAATGAAAATTAGAAAACAATGTGAAATATCTCATTGGAAAAACAACTGACCTGGAAAAGATCCAGGAGAGAGAATTTAAAAATTATTGGACTATCTGAAAGCCATGATCAAAAAAAGAGCCTAGACATCATCTTTCAAGAAATTATCAAGGAAAACTGCCCTGATATTTTAGAACCAGAGGGCAAAATAGAAATTGAAAGAATCCACGATCTCCTGAAAGAGATCCCCAAAGGAAAACTCCTAGGAATATTGTAGCCAAATTCCAGAGTTCCCAGGTCAAGGAGAAAATATTGCAAGCAGCCAGAAAGAAACAATTCAAGTATGTGGAAACACAATCAGGATAACACAAGATTTAGCAGCTTCTACATTAAAGGACCAGGGCATGGAATATAATATTCGGAGGGCAAAGGAGATAGGATTACAACCAAGAATCACCTACCCAGCAAAACTGAGTATAATCCTTCAGGGGAAAAAATGGTCATTCAGTGAAATAGAGGACTTTCAAGCATTCTTGATGAAAAGACCAGAGCTGAATAGAAAATTTGACTTTCAAATACAAGACTCAAGTGGAACATGAAGAGGTAAACAGGAAAGAGAAATCATAAGAGACTTATTAAGGCTGAACTGTTTACATTCCTGCATGGAAAGATGATATTTATAACTCATGAGACCTTTGTCAGTATTAGGGTAGTGGGAGGGAAAAAATTATATGTATGTATAGATAGATAGATAGATAGATAGATAGATAGATAGATAGATAGATAGATAGATAGGGCACAGGGTGAGTTGAAGATGAAGGGGTGATATCTGGAGAATAAAATTAAGGGGTGAGAGAGGATTATACTAGGAGAAGGAGAAAAGGAGAGGTAGAATGAGGTACATTATCTCAGAAAAAAACAGAAAAGAAAAGTTTCTTACAGTGGAGGGGAAACAGGGGAAGGTGAGAGGAAATGAGGGAATCTTATTCTCATAGGATTTGGCTTAAGGAGGGAATAACATACACATCAATTGGGTATGGAAATCTGTCTTACCCTACAGGAAAATAGGGGAGAAGGGGACAAGAGAGCAGGGGGATGATAGAGAGAAGGGCAGATTGGGAAAGGGGTAATCAGAAGGAAGTACTTCTGAGGAGGGACAGGGTCAAAAGAAAGAATAGAATAAATGGGGGGCAGGATAGGATTAAGGGAAATAGAGTTAGTTTTTCACAACATGTCTACTATGGAAGTGTTTTGCATAACTGCACATGTATGGCCTGTATTGAGTTGCTTGCCTTTTCAATGAGGGTGGGAGGGGAGGGAGGAAGGGAGAAAATTTGGAACCCAAAGTTTTAAAAACACATGTTTAAAAAAAATGTTTCCACATGCAACTGGGAAATAAGAAATACAGGAAATGAGGTACAGAAATCTATCCTGCCCTACAGGAAAGTAGAAGGGGAAGGGGATAAGAGAAGGGGGGGAGAGATAGAAGGGAGGGCAGACTAGGGGAAGGGGTATTCAGAATGCATGCCATCTTGGGGTGGGGGAGGGGCAAGATAGGGTGAAAATTTGGAATTCAAAATCTTGTGGAAGTAAATGCTGAAAACTAAAAATAAATAAACTCATATTTTAAAAAAGTTAAAAAAAAAGAGTAGGTGGGAAGCAAAGAGAAGAAAAGGTATCAGAATAAGACGGAGGGAAATATACAACTACTGACCATGAATGGGAACGGGAATGAGACAAACATTCCCATAAGACAGAAGGCAGTAAGCAGAGTGGATACATAGGCAGAATTCCACAATTTACTATGTATAAGAAACACATTTGAAATACAAAAAATTCTTAGCAAGGCCTGGAGGAAATTCTATGATGCTTTAATTGAACTAATGGGGGGGGAGGGGAGAGAAGGAGGAAAGTTGCAATCATGATCTCAGAAAAGACAATGGGAAAAACAGACTTAATTAAGAAACAGGGAAACTCCATTTTGCTGAGAGATATGTGGAATTGTAAATTGATACCTCACTTTATTTTGTACTATTTGTCAAGCCTTAATCAATTTACTATGTATCAATGATCAAGTTGCTGTGTATTAGTTATTCTCTCTTAAATGTGAACTTGAACTCTCTCTGAACTCCATAAGCTTGTAGTGATTAATCTCCTATTTTGTGACATAAGCCACCCTCCACCCAACAAGTTCCCTTTCTCAGGAGTTTCCACCCACAGGGTCCTCATTTATATCCTAATCTGTTAGCATTTGCTAGCATGTAAACTACATATGTTCTGTTCTCCTTCAGCGATTACCAACTGTAGAAGGCTTCCCAAAGGGTGCTATCCACCTGGTGATAAATCGAAGTAAACTGTGGTTAAGTGACCTTAGCACTGACCAGTCAGAAGTGTCTGATGGAGCCCTGGATCCCATTTGTTGGCTAATTAATTGATCGTGCTTCAAAAAAAAAAAAATTAAACCACAGAAACCACTTTAGGCAGAAAACATCTATCTGCTGCCACTGCTATCCCTTCATCCCTCTAGGCCTCCGTTTCCTTGTCTTTAAAATGAAGGTGTTGGACAAAGTCTCAGAGGTCCCTTCCAGCTCTAAATGTAATAATCATAATAGTAATAATAATAGCATTTATATAGTACTTTAAGGTTTGCAAAGTATTTCACAAATATTAACTTATTTTATCCTTACAACAAGCCTGGGAGGTAGGCGCTATTATCACCCCTTTTAAAAGGTAAACGGAGGTGTAAGTGACTTGCCTTGGGTCACACAGCTAGAAAGTATATCTTAGGTGGGATTTAAACTCAGATCTTCCTCACTCCAGGCCCAGCACTCTATCTACTTTGCCACCTGGCTGTCTCTGTTATTCTTGCCAGTCAGAGACATGGAAGAAGAGGACAGAAGATAGTAATGGTATTGGCTCATAAAATGGTGAAAGACATTGGAAGGGGAAAATGAGCATTCAGAAGGCTTGGCATGAGGCCTAGTCAAATCAAGAGTATTTGAAGGTAAAATAAGGAGTGATCAGGCAATCTTCTTTACCCATCCTTCATTCCATTTCTTCATTTTTGGGGGGAGGGGCTAGGCAATGGGGTTATCACACAGCTAGTAAGTGTTAATGTGTCTGAGGCCAGATTTGAACTCAGGTCCTCCTGAATCCAGGGCCGGTGCTCCATCCACTGCGTCACCTAGCTGCCCCTCCATTTCTTCATTTTGTTCTTCAGAGAGTGTCAGCACCCAACAGAGCCTTGGGGATGCTTTGTTTTAACTCATCTGCTAGCCTGGGAATTCAGGACTGGGGACCAGAGAGCGGGCAAGGGGGGCTGCCAGAGAAGTCCCACACATATCACCCAGTGGTTTCCCCAAGTCTGTGATTAAACCCCTCATAAGGAAGTTATCTGTCATATACATCTTCATATCCCCAGATAAAGCAGAGTGCCTTGTACACAGGACGTGCCTAGCTGATAGTAAATTCTCTGTAAGTATTTGTCGAATGGGTGGACAAAGACCTATCTTTGGCCAAATGTCACGGCCCAAGATGACTTCATATTCTACGGTGAAGATCTTTGAGATTACTCCCCATTTGGGATTCTTCTCATCACCAAAGACTTTTTTTTTTTGGAAAGGCAATGGCGGTTAAGTGACTTGCCCAGGCTCACACAGCTAGTTAAGTCAAGAGGACAGATTTGAACTCAGGTCCTCCTGACTCCAGGGCTGATGCTCTATCCACAGCACCACCTAGCTTCCCCCTACCAATGACTTCTTTTGACTGGTTCCTTGCCTGACAATTTGGTTTCCATTAGCAGGACTGCATCTGGGTTCTAGATGAGGGGCTGTCCTGCCTATCCTCTCATCTTGACAGTAAAAGGAAAGCATTGTTGTTCAGTTCTGTCTGAGTCTTTGTGACACCATTTAGGGTTTTCCTGGCAAAGATGCTGGACTGGTTTGCCATTTCCTTCTCCAGCTCATATTGCAGATGAGGAAACTGAGGCAAATAGTATTAAATGACTTGCCCATGGTCATAAATCTAATATCTAAGGTCACATTTGAACTCGGGTCTTCTTGACTCCAAGCCAGGCACTCTATCCACTGGGCCACTGCATATATATGTATTCTTTTTTTTTTTTCTGGTGAGGCAATTGGGTTAAGTGACTTGCCCAGGGTCACACAGCTAGTGAGAGTTATGTGTCTGAGGCTGGATTTGAACTCAGGTCCTCCTGACTCCAAGGCCGGTGATCTAACCACTGCACCACCTAGCTGCTCCAACATATACGTATTCTAATTTCATAGAATATCTGGGTATTTTTGAAGCCTCAACAATTGCTGAGTGCACGTGCTGATCCAAGGAACACCCCCACTTCTCTCCCCAGAGAGCCCTAAGCAGCCATCTCTCATTACCACCCTCCATTCAAAGGGAAAGAAAGAGTTTATATGTGTGAGCGTCACTTACTCTGGGAAATCAGTCCCAGAACATAGGCAGTCAGAGTGTACTGGAGCCATGATCTTCTTCCTTCAGTTATCCCCAGACCCCCACATGCAGGAGACCAAGTCAGCTATGGGGATCTGCTCCACTGACTCCCTCCTGGATTTTCAGTACCTTCTCCAGAACCCTTTTCTAGCCACAGAAATCCCCTGCCTGCCCCTGATCCCACTGAAAACTGGGAAAGGAATAAGGAAAGCACTGGGAAGAATCACATTGAAAAACCAGTCAATCCCAGGGGCATCTGATAATGAGCAGGGGAAGACCTGTAGACCCTTCCCATCCACAAAAGCAAACTCTTGTGGTTGCCCCAAATCACAGAGAAATCTACCTAGGCACCACATTGGATCATAGAGATTTTCAAGTGAAGCCAGCATAGCCTGCCCTCACACTCCCCGCCCTGAGGTCATCCAGTTTACAACCCAGTTCTAAGTGGTAAGGGAAGGCTTGACAGGTCCCCAGTGTTAATGGAATACATTTGAAAGATGTTAAACAAATAACGTTCTGCCACAACAGGCCAAGGGGTAGAGGAGTGATGAGAAAGCCAGATTTTGGTGTGGAGGCCTCTACCTTCAGGATCTCAGTGTCCAGAGGAGGTACTGGAAAGACCCCCATGGGCATTCATGACTCAGACCCTGGAAGGTGAGAGACAAAAGCAGTGCCAGGCTCATCCACAGATGACTTTCCTGAGCCTTGAATATTTATTGAGAGTATTGAGACAAGCCTATTCATCTTTTCCTCTATAAATATGCTATCTTAGAGCACGAGGGTGTCACACTGACGTCTTCACAGCAACTCTGTTCCCAAGTTCTTTGGCTCTGTAATTAGGAGGCTAAGCTTTCCCAGGGAGAGTCCAAATGAGAGGCAGTATGGCACCATGGAAAGACACCTGGGTTTAGAGTCAGATCTAAGCTTCAATCTTTGCCCTGACCTTTGTTATCTGGGTGACCTCGGCTATGTTACAAAAGAAGCCATGATCTCCAGCCTCAAGGAAATCCTAGATCTAACCCTTCTGTGTCCTAGTTTCCTTTGGTAGTCTGGTAAAGCCTATGGACCTCTTCTCAGACTTCTCAGAATCATGTTTTGCTGAGGCAGCTAGGTGGCACAGTAGATAGAGCACCGGCCCCAGAGTCAGGAGGATCTGAGTTCAAATCCAGCCTCAGACCAGACTCTTCTTGACACTTACTAGCTGTATTACCCTGGGCAAGTCACTTAACCCCAATTGCCTCACTCCCCCCAAAATATATGTATATATATGTACATATATATGTATATATATTCGATTAACACAAAAGAGAAGTGAAGAGTAATGAATCTGCAAATTTACTAATAAATAAAACATTTAAGACAATTGAGGAACAATTAAAAAATAACAGAAAGTGAGAAGATCTGGTAATCTTGAAGGCAAAACCTCTACCTATGACGAAAAGGGAATTAAACCTCAGAGAATTATAAGAATAAATTGCCTAAACAGAAACATAGCCTATTTCATTAACTAGTTTTTAGTAGTCGAAATGGTTTATTGGATATTCAAATAGATTTCACTCTCTTCAGACAACATTACAACAATAAAAAGAAAAATCACCTTCCTCCAAAATGGAATTAAATACTTCAATAAATATAAATGGTTGAAATTTTCCTATTGAAAAGAATTAAAATAATTTTCATAGCTAAGACAATACCAACAACATAACAAGAACTAAATAAAATCATATTGAGGTTTTAATGGGAAAAATAAATTTGGCAAAAACATTAAAGATATACTAAAAAAAAACTGATGAAAATAGTCATGGTGGGATAAATAAAGTGCTAGACTTAGAGTCAGGAAAAACTCAGTTTGAATCCTAGCTTCATGACCCTGGCCAAGTCAATTAACCTCTTTGTTTCCTCACCTATAAAAGGAAGGGGCTGGAATTGAAGACCTCTAAGGTTTATTTTAGTTCTAAAGCTATAATCCTATAATATTAAGGCATACTACAAGATAGTTATCACCAAAAATATCTGGTGTTGGACCAAATATCTCAGATCTGGGTCTGGTATCCAAACTATATAAGTAACTACCAGAAATATAGAAGAAAATAAAGCCATTTCCTAATAAATGAGTAATGAGGACTTAAGATGTTGACATGAAAGCTTTAGAGGAGCTCAGCTCTCCCGCACAAATCCCAGCAAATCTTTGGAAAGGATCCCACATGCAGCAATCATAAAGAAAACAGAAGAAAAACAGAAGTCAGCCCCTCCATTCAGACCAGAACCACACAGAGACGGCCAGAAGCCAGGGGAAGATAGAAATTGGGTTGTATCGCGTAGGCAGTGAAAGCCACTATAAACAGATCTGGAGCCTGTGAGTGATGGGAGAAGATTTATACCAGGGCTGCTGAAACTTCAGGAAATAGAATCAAAGCCAGGAAGCTCCCTGAACAAAGATGCTCCAGATCGGTCTTAAGAAAACCCAAGCTCTAGAAATCTGGGCATGAAGCCAGATCCCAGCCATAGCCTATCAGAATAGAAGCAGGGAGGAGGGCCTATCTCCCAAAGGCCATGGGACAGGGAAACAGGCTTGCTTGAATAATCCCCAGGGCATTGGAAGCCGCAGCAGCAGAGACCAACATTTCTGAACCTAAATGCCCCAAGCAGAGAACCTTGCAACTGGGCCTAACACTGGCATAATGTCCAACATCTGATGCGGGCTTGTAAAGAATACAGCAGTGATGTAAAAGCAAACGGTGCCCTAAAAGCTAAAAGCTTTTTAAAGAAACACATTTTAATTAAGGGTTGTTTTTCCAGTACCTTGTGAGGCTCCTCCTGAACTTGAGGGCATCCTAGAGTCTCTTTCCCTTACCTTGAGATACCATAAAATTTCCCCCCTATCTTGGACCATAAAAATGCCTTGCCTCCCTCATCATGAGTCATAAAATTTCCCCTGTCTTCCTTATCCTGGGTCTCCTATCCTGTCATCCATCTTCCTCATCTTGTGTCATGACAATCCCTCCCTTATCTTGTAAGATAAAGCAGACCCCTATCCCTCTGTAAGTTGCTAGTCCTCTTTCCAGAGCTAGCCCGCTGCTTTTGCATCGATAAAGCTCCCAATGGTTACAGAGAAGGTCTAAGTGAATTCTTTCACACCTGAACCAGCTCTCCCAACTCTAAACCTCAACAGCAGGGGATGGAAGTAATTGATTTATTCAAAAAGAAGGAATCAGAGCTGGGCGTTGGTCAGCACCAACAGTGGACCACCAGGAAACTGAGACAGAAGTCAAGGGATTAAGGCAGACTACAGGGTCTAGTACCAACCACATCATCTAGAAGGGTGGCAGCCCCCTGCCTATAAAGGTAACAGGGAAAAAGGGCCTAACCAACCCATCCAAGAGCACCAGACAGGACAGAGCCTAGCCTTAGGCCCGATTCAAGCACTGAGACTATAAATGTGGATAAAGAGAAGAAGACACAAAACACAGTGAAGAAATATTATGGATGAAGAGAAGTCCAAGAGGTAAACCCAGAGGAAGAGTGCTACTCCATAACATGTACAAGTAGAGCCTCAAAGAAAAGAATGGCTTTGGACACAAGGACCCTAGGAGATGCTGGAAGAAATGAAGTAAGTGATAAAAAATGAAACTAGAATTTAAATAAGACATCTGGAGCAAAAAAAAAAAATGAAAAGGGAATAAATAGCTTAGAAAAGGAAGAAAATCTTACTGAAGTAGTGGACTCTGAAAAATAGAATGGAACAATCAGAACTCCAGGACTCCATGAGACAGGAAATAGTAAAATAAAGAAGGTATCAGAACAAGAAATATTAGAACTGACTAGAACTTATTAGCTATTTAGAACTTTCTTCTAACATTAGAAATGTTAGCATAAAATCAACAAAAATGAGAACATGTAACATATTGACTGTCAAAAATGACTGAGCCAAACAGGTAGAAGAGAGATAATTTAAGAATCATTAGACTTGGGGCAGCTAGGTGGTACAGTGGATACAGCACAGGACCTGAGTTCAAATCTGGCCTTAGACACATAACACTTACTAGCTGTGTGACCCTGGGCAAATCACTTAACCGCACTGCTTAACCAAAAAAAAAAAATTAAAAAAAAATAAAGATTCATTAGACTTCCTAAAAACCACAACCAGACAAAAACCTTAGATATCATATTTAGTGAAATCTTAAATGAAAACCAGCCAAATCTATTATAAGAGTCAAAGGGAAAGTGAAAATAGGAAAAGTCCACATTGAAGAGGATCATGACATCAGGGAGGTGATGCTCTGACATGCAAGTGAAATGACTTTAAGCGAGGGAGGGCTGTGCAAAGTCACCAGACTCCAGAATTTCTCCTCCAGAGCCACCCGGGTCCAGTCGCAATATTTAGATCAGGATGGCTGGAGGTGGTCCTGGATGCAGTAGGGGACCTTGGATTTTTAATCTTAAGGTCTTAAGCAGGTCTCAGTTCGACTGAGGCAATGCCCATTCAGTGATTAAGTGTAGGTAAGAAATGAGGCAGTGAATGATGTCTTTTAACTAGCAAAAAAAAAAAATCAATCTGGGAGGGAACGACCCTCAGAGTTTCTGGCCAAAATAGAAACAAATGCTATTTACTTTCACTCTGAGCTAATCGGGGGCCAAAACAATGACCAAGTGGGGCTTGGCACAGGACCTATTGTTGGGCAATCAATGAGAGCCAGACTGATTTTGCTTTAAGGCATGGTCCTTAAGCCTATAAACCTCAAGATATCTTTCCAGTTTTCAGTGATCAAAATTTACATTCCTTTGAGCAAAGCACTAGGGAAGGGAAGGGTAAGGACGGGAAAGAGAAAGAAAGAGAAAGAAGAAAGGAAGAAAGAAAGAAAGAGAGAGAGAGAGAGAGAGAGAGAGAGAGAGAGAGAAAGAGAGAGAGAAAGAAAGAAAGAAAGAAAGAAAGAAAGAAAGAAAGAAAGAAAGAAAGAAAGAAAGAAAGAAAGAGAAAGAAAAGGAGGAAGGGAAGAAGGAAAGAAGGAAGGAAGAAAGGAAGGAAGGAAGGAAGGAAGGAAGGAAGGAAGGAAGGAAGGAAGGAAGGAAGGAAGGAGCTGTCTTGCCCAACTAATCAGTTCCAGTTAGATCCCCAATGGAGCAGCTCCTACTACTCTTCACAGAGGTCCTTGTTTATTCTTCTTTCTCAAAGAAGACCATGACATCCGAGAGGACCATGACTTGCAAATGAATTGGATTTAAGTGAGGGAGAGCTGTGCAAAGTCACCCCCTCACTTTCTCCTCTAGAGCCATATGGGTCCAGTGGCCAGATATAGATCAGGATGACTGGAGATGGCCTTTCCTCCTGAAAGAAAGTTAAAGTGAAAACACTGAGGAATGTCATAGCCAAAATTCAAAGCTTCCATGTCAAATAAAAAAGTATTCTAAGTGCTCAGAAAGAAAGAATCCAAATGTCTAAGAACCACAATCAATATCACAAAAGACTCTGCTGGAACTATGATTAAGGAGATGAAATCTTAGAATATGATATTCCAAAAGGCAAAAGATAAAAACTTACAGCCAAGAATAATTTACCTTGCAAAGGTACTATGAATTTGTCTGCTCTCCCAAAAGCATTTGGGTAGATATTTCTTTGGGGGGGAATGACGATGTAGAAAAGAGTGCTTGAGGCAGATGGAGCAAGCAGGACATGAGATAGGAGATAAGATTCAGGATGAGACCAGGCAGAAAAGTGATCAAAGAAGACCATGCATTGAAGCCCCCACTATGGAGTTATCTGTGTGCTTTCTCAAAGCACCCTCAATTCCAGAACAGCTCTTCCCCTCCCCTTTCCTATTTTCTTTGCTTATCACCTCCAGACTACTTGATATTCCAGGCATTTTGGAGCCTTGCTTGTCCCTCCCATTCTCTTGTCCCCTTACCCCTATTCCATAAAATTGTATTTAAACCATACCTTTGACCTGGCTAACCACCTTTGCCTCCTACGGGAAGCAGGGGCCACTCTTCTCCCTTAGGGAAGCAATGCCTACAGTCTACACTCTGCTCCCATGTGGAGTAGAGTCCCCTGGGGCTCTGCCTCAAGGGGAGCAGGCTTGCTTGGGTATATCACCCCAATAAATGCCTTTCTTTAACTTGGAGACTGTCCGAGTGAATTCTTTCAGGATACTAGGACCTGAACTTCTATTCCTCATCTTCAGGTAGCACCCTAACATTCTTGGGGTCCACCCTAAACTCATCACCAATGGCTACAGAGAAGGTCTAAGTGAATTCTTTCACACCTGAACTGCTCTCCCAACTCTGACTTCAACACCTGTGGCCCACATATTGACTTAGTTTTAAAATGTAATATTATCTATTTTTTATTATATATTTATTTAGTTTGTTAACTATTTCCTAATTACATTTTAATCTAGTTTGTGCTGTACTAGGAAATGTTGGGGGCTGCATTGGTTCTAGGGGACCATCAATATTTAAATGGCCTCAGGGTCATTACTGGATTACCCTGAACACGAGGCTGTGAGGAGCTTGCTGTCCAGGAAGGAAAAATACAGAAAGATACTTTTATTTTATGGACTCAATGCTGGGTTAGTTTTGTTTTGTTTTGTTTTTTGCTTTCAATTTTGTTAAATTTTTCTTTGATTTTCGGATTTCTATTTTTGTATCTTTATGTAAAAAAGACAGCAAGCAATGTAACAGTCCCCTGAAGAAACGCCGGTCATGTGGTGGAGGTGATGTCAAGGGCAAGTTGCTGTAAATTTTGTGATTTACAGTGGTGACGATGTGCAGGAACATCGGGGACACAGTGGAGCTGGTGACCCATCCAGTGCATTGGCTGGGCTCCTCCCTTTTAGCATGGGGGGGCTTTTCTGCCGAGCTCTTTGCAGAGCCTTGAATCTGCTCTCGTCACTTCTCCAGCCTGTTCTCGGCTCCTAATGCAGACGCTGCTGCTCTCCCTGGGACACTGCTAGAATGGCAATGAAGAAATTCAAATCCTTTAGTTCTCCAATTGTTCACAAGATCCTCCCTCCAACAGAAGGGAGAGTGAAGGACGAGACCGAGACTGAGGCACTCTCTCGCTCGTGTTCCTTTCTCCCAATGGTTCCTTCTTGAAAGCTTGGGTGGCAGGCTTCCACTTAGCTTGCGGCTGCCTCCAAAAAACGGTATTTTAGCTGCTGGGTCTGATTTATTGCTAGGCTTTATCCCACAGATTGCTCCTCATTGGGTTCAGACGCCAAAAAACCTCCCTGGCAGCTCACCCTTCCGATCATTTGAAACTCACAAGGTTGCAGCCATCTTAATACTCTTTCATCTATTCAAGCAGGAAAAAAAATGCAAAGAAGCAAAGGACCATGTGTTGGCCAAGCAGGAAAGGTAGGCGGCTGGCAGCAGGAGGCTGCTGCCATCACGGCTACCACCTCCCTCCGCCTGAAGCCTTAGAGCAATTCTTGCTTAGGTTTCTGCAAGGAAATAGGGCTCTGATGACTTCCTTGCAAACACATGAAAGAATATTCAAGGTGCCTCCCCCACCCAGAGGCCCAGAGCAGTTCATCCTCCTCGGTCAAATGCACAGGGAGGAAAGGTCTTTTGTATACCATGTGCTAAGTGAATGGGAAATAGTCATAGACTCCCTATGCATTCTCTGAAATCCAAGATGGAGACTTCATCAGGCAGAGTCTACCAAACATGTGCATGAGAACTGGCCTCTCATTGGCCATTCCACCTGTTTGAGCCTATTAGACCAGAATTTATCCTTACCATTTTGGTAGAGCTCTTTACCATTATAGCCTATGGCAAACTACTGAATTTGTTAGTGGAACTTTTTAAAAAAGTAAGATAGAGGGGCAGCTAGGTGGCACAGTGCATAAAGCACTGGCCCTGGAGTTGGGAGGAGTTCAAATCTGGCCTCAGACACTTGGCACTTACTAGCTGTGTGACCCTGGGCAAGTCATTTAATCCTGATTGCCTCACCCCCCAAAAAATTATTTTTTAAAAATTAAGGTATTAATGAACTGCAGTCTCCCTAAGGAGGATTTTTTTGATCATGAAGTTTTCAAACACTTTTGTGCAAATTTGGAGGATTCCCATCCTTAACAGATTGCATGATTTCTATGGGAGGCAGAATCAGAAAATTAAAGGCAACAAAGCATTATTCCTAGCTTCCACAATAATGAGGAAAAATTGAAATCAAAATTGAAACCTTCCTGAACCTTCTGGTTCAGGTGAGACCTCTTCATCTTCCCCTCCAGCTTTAGCTACTCCTAGTACAGACCCTTTGGAATTCAGCAACCCTGCCAGACTCTTAGAGTGAATTCTTTACTACTGTCTAAATCCTAAAGGGTCAAAGTAAGATGAGGAAGTACAGAATTTGAAAGTGGTCAAAAGGGACTATGACCACTGTGAAAGCCCCTCAAAGTTAATTCTGAGAAAACACACTGAACCCCTAGGGGTAGAAACTGTAAGGTGCTTTCAGCACCTTCTCCAACAAGGATCAATCTCACAAATTCAGGTGCCTGTCTGGCAATATCCCAATCTACAAGGAGATGGTGGCAAACTAATCCATGTCCCCTGGCCCAGGCCTGGTCAGAAATTTTTTACTTTGTGTAACAAAAAATGATGAACAGGCAGATTTCAGAAAAACCTGGAAAGACTTATACAAACTGATGCAAAGTGAAATGAGCAGAACCAGGAAAATATTGTATACAGTATCAGCAACATTATGTGATGATCAACCACGAATGACTCAGCTCTCCTCGGCAACACAATGACCCAAGACAAGTGCAAAGGACTCACAAAGGAAAATGCTATCCATATCCAGATAAAGGACTGATGGACTCTGAATGCAGATTGAAGCCTATTTTTTTACTTACTCTATTCTTTCTCGTAGTTTTTGCCCCCTTTCTGATATATTTCTTCTACAACTGTGATGAATAAGGAAATATGTTTTACATGATAGCACATGTATACACTACATAAAACTGCTTAGCATTTTCAGAAGAAGGGAGGGGAGGGAGGGAAGGAGAAAAATTTGGAACTCACAATCAAAACTGAATGCTGAAATTTTTTTGATTTGTAATTGGGGAAAAAAATAAAATACTATTTAAAAAATATTTTACTATCTTGTATAAAAGACGAGATGAGTTTAGAAACAAATTGGAGAAGGGCTTCTTAATATGTGTGTGTGAAACCTATGGATCCCTTCTCAGGAATAATGTTAATAAATGTATAAAATAAAAAATATAGGATAACAAAGGATAATCAATTATATTGAAATACAGTTATCAAAATAGTTTTTTTTTTTTAAAGCAAGTTTACAGATACCAGGTTAAGAAGTCCTAGGCTAAGGGGCAGCTAGGTGGCGCAGTGGATAGAGCTTGGCCTTGGAGTCAGGAGGACCTGAGTTCAAATCCGGACTCAGACACTTGACACTTACTAGCTGTGTGACTCTGGGCGAGTCACTTAACTCCAACTGCCTCACCAAAAAAAAGAAAAAACCCAACAACAAACAAAGACCCCAGGGCTAGAGCAAATTTTTGCAATATATCAATCCACCTGGGCCACAAACCAGCCACTATCAGGTTTGCTGCCAGTGAATAATGTTCTACCCTTAGGATGACTGTGAATTGTTCAAAAATTACAGCCCACACTGATCTGAATCTCCAGAAGAGCTGCAGTCTCCTTTATGTAGTCCTGTAGTCCCAATGGATTGAAGCTAGATAAATAACCTCTAGACAAGCACCTGGCCAAGGCATTTTTTGGCCATTATAGCAGATTATGCATTCTGTTGGCCCAGTCCTGGAAAACTTATCACAACCAATCAGGTTACAAAACTTTGTCACTCCCTACCCCGAAAGATCTCCCAGGTGTTCAGATTACTGTTATGGATTGGGAAGCAAAATCCACGACTGAAACCATTGCAGCAACAATACGCTTTTTAAAAAAAATTAATTTTATATTTTCAGTTAACAATAACCTATTTTCTTCCCTTCCCATCTACTCTGCCCCTGCCCCTGACTTGCAAAGAAAAAAGTAACAAATATGAATAATCAGGCAAAAGAAATTACATTAGCCACGTCCAAAAAAATATGTCTCATTCTGCATCGTGAGTCCAGCACATCTGGCAGGTGGGAAGTATGCTTTATCATCATTTCTCTGTAACTATGATCGGTCATTACACTGATCACAGATCTTAAGTCTTTCAAAACTGTTTGTCTTTACAATGTCATTCTTACTGGTATCTTACATCGGTATCTTGGTTCTGCTCATTTCACTCTGCACCAGTGTGCATAATTCTTTCCAGGTTTCCCTAAAACAATAATCCCTTTCTCATCATTTCTCATGGCACAATAATATCCCATCACATTCATATACTATAATTTCTCCAGCCATTCCCAAATTGATGAGTGCTCTCAGTTTCTAGCTCTTTGCCATCAGGGGAAAAAAAGTGAATAGTACAATGTTCAAGCAGGCAAACAGCAGAAATTCCTGCTCAGGCCAAACTTAGGTTCTACAAATTCATCAATCAACCAATAAACATTTATTAGACTCCTATCATGTGCTAGGCACTGTGCTATGTGCTGGGAATACAAAAAGAGGCAAAAGATGTTCCCTGCCCTCAAAGAATTTACAGTCTAATGGGAGAGACAACCTGTAAACACATGTATGCAAATCAAGCTATATACAGGATTAACAGGAGATAATTAAGAGAGGGAAAGAACCAGAATTAAGAGGGGTTGGGGAAGACTTTGTAAAGAAGTTGGGATTTTAGTCGGGACTTAAAGGATTCCAGGAAGGTCAGTAGTCAGAGGGGAGAGTGTTTCAGGAATGGGGGACAGCCATTGAAAATGCCCAGAGCTGAGAGATGGAGTGTCTTGTTCTCACAACAGCCAGGAGGTCAGTGTCACTGGATGGAAGAGTGCGTGTTGGTGAGCAAGGAATAAGAAGATTGGAAAGGTAGGGGGCTAGGTTATGAAGGGCTCTGAATGCCAAACAGAGCATTTTGTGTTTGTTCCTAGAGACAACAGGAAGCCACTGGAAGAGTTTATTAAGTAAGACAGGGATATGATCAGACCTGTTCATCATGAAAAGATTTACATAAGGAATCTTTTCTCATTCAGCCATAATTTTTAGAGGCTGCCATCAATTCTTGGTGAACTTGCAATCTGTGGATGGTTGTAAAAGAAAAATCTTCCAGTACTCCCCTGAGCAAAGTTTGCCTTCATCCCAGTTTCTGAGCTTGGGAAAAACAAGAGAACTCAAGGTTGCAGGGGGAAAAAAAATCTTTCTCAGTTCCTTTAAAACACAGTCATCGTTTTCTACAACAAGAATAGTTCAAATAACCTGAAAATTACTGCTTAGTTTTAGTTTCTTCCTCTGAGAACTGCCTGTTCATATCCTTTGACCATTTATCAATTGGGAAATGATTTTTATTCTTATAAATTTGACTTAGTTCTCTATATATTTTAGAAATGAGGCTTTTATCAGAGACACTGGTTGTAAAAATTCTTTCCCAGTTTTCTGCTTCCCTCCTAATCTTGGATGCTTTATCTGTGCAATTCCAAAGTTTTTAAGAGAGACCTTGAGAGCGTCCTTATATCGCTTCTTCTGACCACCACATGAATGCTTGCTCTACCTGAGTTCTCCATAAAATAGTCTTTTTGGTAAGCGTACATTTTGCATTCAAACAACATGGCCAGACCATCAGAGTTGTGCTCTCTGAAGCAGAGTCTGAATGCTTGGCAGTTTTTATATACTGAAATACCCAATGCCAGACCCTAGGGACTTGCTTCATCTTTTGCCTTTCATTTCAATCCCTCTTGGAGAGTTCTGTGTGTCTATTATTGTGAGAGTGGGAAATTTCCCAATTGACTCTCAAGCTATTCATTCTATACTTTTATTTGATTTCTGACCCTGGGTCTCCAGCACAGCAGACAAAACATGGGCACTGAAGGAATGACTGTGACCTGCCTTTTTTTTCCTTCTTCTCAGTATAAATGGGATCCCTTATGTTTTTCTCCTTTTTGAAAATTGTGGTTTGGTTTTATTGGGAAGGAACCTCTTGGGCAAAATTGAATGCTACAATAATATGAAATTCTAGTTTTCCTTGCTTGATAACTGCATTTCTCCTGTTACCAGACTACTGCTCTGTCTTATTATAGGTACAGTAGTTTCAGAATACTAAAGTAATACTAAGTACAATGAAACATAGAACATATAAGACAGAAAAAGTAAAATGAGCTAGTATTATGGAGGGGACATATTCACAATAAAAGAGAATGGAAACAGGGGCAGGTAGAGACCTAGAGGATAGTGCACTGGCCCTGGAATCAGGAGGACCCAAGTTCAAGTCCAGCCTGGGCAAGTCACTTAATCCTGATTTCTGAGGGGGAGAGAGAGAGAAAGAAAGAAAGAAAGAAAGAAAGAAAGAAAGAAAGAAAGAAAGAAAGAAAGAAAGAAAGAAAGAAAGAAAGAAAGAAAGAAAGAAAGAAAGAAAGAAAGAAAGAAAGAAAGGAAAGAAAGAAAGAAAGAAAGATGGAAGAAACAGGTCAAGATCCAAAGGTACCTTGTGGAAGGGGGCATAGAAACTGGTAAAGTCTGGTGGATTTTTGTAGGGTTATTATCTGGGTTGAGCAGGATGGGAGTGAAGAGCCTGGACCTGGGGACTGGTGCTTCATTGGGGTAGGGGAAGTGAGGGATAGATAGAGAATGGGGGAGGAGGTGATGAACTCCTGAGGAATTGGCAGCTACTTCACATTTGAACTCCCCAAGAAATGGGAAAGGGGCTTTTATGAATTTTTGTTCTTCAAGTCGTTTCAGTTATGTCCAACTCTTCGTGATCCCATTTGGGATTTTTGGCAAAGATACTGGAGTGGTTTGCCATTTCCTTCTCCAGCTCATTTTACAGATGAGGAAATTGAGGTAAACAGTTAAGTGACTTGCCCAGGGTCACACAGCTAGTAAGTGTCTGAGACTGGATTTGAAATCAGGTCTTCCTGATTCCAGGTACCAAGACTATATGGTAGATAGATAGATAGATAGATAGATAGATAGATAGATAGATAGACAGATAGATAGATAGAAAGACGGACAGACTCATATTCCTAAAACATTATTCTAACTGTTACCTTCCTCAAAAATCTTTGATCTTTAACTATTTCAACTACCTCTACTAGGGAGAACTATTGCTCAGTTTCCTGCTTCTGTTCAATAATAAGGATCAGGAATCACAATCATACCAGTGTCCCAGTGGTAATGTACTCCACTCAAAACCACAGGAAAAATTGTCGGGCTTGATTTGCTTAAATGCAGAGACATCCACTCTGAATCCCATCTTGGTGTCTTTAACTGTGCTATTTAGGTGTTAATAGTACCCGGAATGGGCTTTTTCACCTCGTTTCCAGGGCAGGTTTGAAAAGAGATTTCTTTGACCACTTTACAGGTTCCAAATAGCTTGTGGAGATTCTGTGGAGCCTGCTAATTATAAGACTCAATATAATTTATTAAGGTCTGATGAGTCATCTTTTACATTTGTGGCCCTCAAGTAACTAGCTCATGTGGTAAGAGCAGTGCAAGTCTTATGGAGTTAACCTTATCAGGTTTTATCAGGACTATAGGAAAAAACATCAGATTAGGTCACCTGTAACTCATCTGAAAGTTTAGAGAACTTTTAATATGCACATACTATTTGTTCTTTCTACCTGAACCCTGTATATAGTGTGGATAATGTGATTTATATGCTACAGAAAAACAAAATTTTAAAGTTTGTTGAGGGCCTGATTGTAAGATGAGCTCTTCTATTTTTTTTTTTTGCTTTTTTTTTTGCTTTTTGGTGAGGCAGTGAGGGTTAAGTGACTTGCCAATGGTCACACAGCTAGTAAGTGTCAAATGTCTGAGGCATGTCCTTCTATTTCTTAATATTACGAGACTTCAAACAGAAACAAAAAACCCACCATGATTTAAAAGTTTCTTTACAACTATTAAAGCAATTTTATATATAAACTTTTGTTATTATTTAGTAGTTTCAGTTGCATCTGACTCTTTGCGACCCCATTTGGGGTCTTCTTGGCAATGATACTGAAGTGGTTTGCCATTTCTTTCTCCAGCTTATTTTACAGATGAGGAAACTGAGGCAAACAGGGTTAAGTGACTTGCCCTAGGTCAGATAATGTCTGAGGCTGGATTTGAACTCAGGAGGATGAATCTTCCTGACTTTAGTCCCAGCACTCTATCCATGCACTACCTAGGCACCCCATATATAAAATATTTAATCCAATTTGGGAATTAATAGTCAATTACTGAAATATAATCAAAGTCTGTATATTTTGGGCCAACTAAAAAAATTAAAATTCATCTTTGTATATTCAAATAGACCTGAAGGAAGTTTAGTACTTTGCTCTACATTTTTTAAAGTCTTGTTCTTTATTACCTCTATGATTTTAAAAATATTTTTAAATTTTTAAATAAATTTACTTTAATTTAATTTAAAAATTAAATTTTAAATTAAATTTAAAAATTAAATAAATTTTTAAAAATATCATTCAGGACCATCATATTTACATGACCTTTTATCATTCTTAGTAGAAAATATTTGGAAGCCAATTACACATATTTTGTTTTTAAGTGGAAACAATCTAATCTTGTTGCTTTTCACAAGTAAAGCTTACTACTCCACTGAAAATTAAACCTTTTACATCTTTATCACCTTTACTACATATCATATAATTTCCCCCTTTAGAGATATAGGTTATCCTCATCTCATTCAGAAAGAATGAAATGCTTTAAGGACATAATTTTATACATGAATATATAACTGTTAAATCAATGAGCAAGGAAATATCAAGTCTAAGTAGTGATTTGTCCTAGTTACTTAAGTTGGGAAGTCAAAACAAGTAGTGGCCACAAATTCAGAACAACAAAAATAAAGACAGTAGGGTCCTTTATAATTGCATCCAATTATAGTAGCTCAGAGATGTTTGAGTATTGGAGCAACAAGATTCACCATAAAATTCTTTGCAATTCACCTGCTATGCTTATAGAAATTTGTTATGAAAAGAAGATTGAGAGGCATGGTTGTATCATTACCAACAGACTGACCTAATATAGGTTTAACAGGATAAAGCTTCCTTAGCTCTGTTTGATTCCAGGAAAGAGTCATAGTTAACATTTTGGAACAGCCAGTCATATGGCAAAATTCCACATTATCCACAAGGTATCATCCCCAGGCTCAGGATTAATCAGGTGAGAACTTTTCCCATTCAGAAAGGAAATAACACAATGGGGAAACTGAGTCAAGAGGCTCCAGCTATTACCTTTCCAAGACTATCTTCTCAATCATCCCTGGTACATATGTCTGCCTATGTGTCCACCTGTATCATTTTTCCGATTATTTTCCCTTTGAGCAGCAAATAGCATTTCCCTTGAATGATGGATTACTGACAACAGTAATTCAAACAGCTATCTGAATTTAGACCTCAGAGTAAATAAAATTATGGTTCCAAGAGATTCTACTTCACACAGTAAAGTTTCATAATCACAGTTTAGGGCAGAGTTCTCTTATTGTTGTAACATTCAGTTAAAGTAAACCATAATTAATTTTTAAAAATATCCTTAGTACTTACCAAGTACATAAAAAGGTCTTCCTAAAAAGAAAAAAGTTTTCATTCACACACACACACACACACACACACACACACACACACACATACGCGCTTATATATGAATGAAATGCACACATATGTAGCAATCAATGAAAAAAACAGTAAGAAAATAATCACGTTTTGGAATTTTATATATAAGGTGAATAAAAAATAAAACAAAAAATATTGCCACTGTTAGTAACCCTTAAAAGAAAAATCCTTTTAAACTAAATTGTCTCAACTGTAATACATATTATTTCAGATATGATTTGCATAATTACGTACCAATAATTTGCCAATTACGTTCAAAAGACCTGCCAACTCAAAGTGAAATACATGAATATTTACTGAAAGCAAAGAAACAAAAAACACTCCAAACCCTAGGTTAACAGATTAATAGATAATTTAAATAATCCAATCTCAGGAGGGAAAAGTTGAACAAGCCACAAAGGAACTTCCAAAGGAAAGGAAAAAAAAAGATCCAGCGGATTTACAAGTAAATTCTCTCACACATTCAAGGAATAACTAATTCCAATATTGTATCAATTATATATATACATATATGCATATATATATGTATGTATGTATAAACTGTCTGAGAAAGAAAGGAATGAAAGGATCCCACCAAAATCCTTCTATATTTGTCTAAATATAACCTAGATGCTTAAATCATTGAAAAGCAAAATAGAGAAAGAAGACAATAGGTCACCATCTGTAATGAAAATTAACTTTTTAAATGTTGAATAAAATAACTCCTTTATCTATCTCCCAATAGCAAATGATATGCATTTTCCTTCAACAAATATACTATTTTTCTTCGAATGGCCATCTTAATAAATAACCACCGTTCTTTTTCTTTGTTTCATATAACGTATAAATATTTTTTGCTGAATTGCAAACGACACATTCCTTGTCAACTGCTACACTCTGAAGGATCACAGAAAACCTGACAGTTTCTACTAAACTGAGAGGACGCCTTAGAACACAATATTCCAAGAGGCAAAATATATAGGCTTACAACCAAAAACAACCTACCATGAAAAGCTGAGAATAATTCTACAGGGGAGAAAAAATGGATCTTTAATGCCATAGAGGACTTTCCAATATTTCTCAAGAAAAGACCAGAGCTTGAGTAGGAACTCTGAAATGAAAACACAAGAGTCAAGAGAAATGAAAAAATTAAATTTATTTAAGCAATTAGAAAAGACTGTATAAAGAGGTAGTGCTAACATTCTAAGAGGGGGAGAAGAAATAAGTGTCTCATTAGAACCTTAATGTGTCTTCAAAGGGTCTTCAGGGAATTAAATGAGAAAAACAGAGGGACTGGGGTTGGATTGGTTCTGTTCTGAGGACTTGACAAAGGGAAAAGAGAAAGGAAGGGAAATAGAGGTAAAAGATAAAAAAGGTAAAGGTAAAAGGGGAAGGAGGAAAACACTAGAAAAGAGGAAGAAAGGAGTAGGACTTGCTATTTCTCGTAATTGTGGTACATGAGAAGAACATATACAAATAGAGGAAGGGACAGGAAAGACGAGCAGCAAAAGAAAATTAATCTTACCTGAAAGAGACAAACAATGGTCTCTCTCTCTCTCTCTCTCTCTCTCTCTCTCTCTCTCTCTCTCTCCTTTCTCTCTCTCTCTCTCTCTCTCTCTCTCTCTCTCTCTCTCTCTCTCTCTCTCTTTCCTCTCCCTCTCTGTCTCTCTCTCCCCTCCTTCTCTTTCTGTCTCTCTGTCTCTCCTCCTCTCTCTGTCTCTCCTTTCTCCCTCTCTTTGTTCTGTCTCTGTGTGTGTGTGTGTCTGTCTGTCTGCCTCTGTCTCTCTCACACACACACACACACACACACACACACACATTGTTTGCAGTAGAAATAACATCAGACTCAACAGGGAAATAAGAGGAGACAGGCAGGAGAGAGTTAAGAGGGAAGGAATACTAACAAAGAAAGTAAACTTCCTGATCTTGAAGAGAGAGATTAAAAGGAAAAAGAGAAAAACAAAGAAATTGGATCTAAGGGAGTGCCCATCAATTGGGGAATGGTTGAACAAATGGTGTTAATAAACATACTGATGCAGAAAGAAGTGACAAGGGACAAGAACCAAGAGAACAATTCCTATAATAAGGACAATATGGTAAAGAAAGACTTAAGAACTTTGATCAAAGCAGTAATCAACCAGGCAGCTAGGCAGCACAGCAGACAGAGTGCTGGGCCTTGGGTCAGGAAGAACTGAGATTAAATTGGGCCTCAGATATTACTAGCTGTATGACCCTGGGAAAGTCACTTAACCTCTGTTTCCCTCAGTTTATTCAGCCATAGAATGGGGATAACAATAGCACCTCCCTCCCTAGGGTTGTTGTAAGGATCAATAATATTTGTAAAGTGCTTGCTGCATAGGTGGTGCTTAATAAATGTTTGTTTCCTTTCTTTCATGTCTCTTATGATGAAACCTGTAACCTACCTCCTAACAGGTACAGAGACACACACGTAAAATTTCTGGACACTGCCAGTATGTGAATTAGTTTTGTTTGACATACAAATTTGTTACCAAGGTTTTTTGGTTTTTGTTTTTGTTTTTAGATTTTTAATTGTAGCAAGGGAACTTTAATGAAGAAAGAAGAAAGGTTAGCAACAAGTGATGCTTTAAAAAAAGGGGAGGGGGCACAGCGGATAGAGCACCAGCCCTGAAGTCAGGAGGACTTGAGTTCAAATCCAGCCTCAGACCAAACACTTGACACTTACCAGCTGTGTGACTCTGGGCAACTCACTTAACTCCAATTTCCTAAAAAACAAAAACCAAACAAAACACAACAAAAAAAGTATATCATGCATGTAAGGAGTAGTTAAACATTAAAAAGGGCAGCTAGGTGGCATCATAGATAGAACTCTGGCCTTGGAGTCAGGAGGACCTGAGTTCAAATCCAACCTCAGACACATAACACTGGCTGTGTGACCCTGGGCAAGTCACTTAACCTTGATTGCCTCACCAAAAAGCAAAAAAATTAAAATTAAAAAAAAGTATCATTGAAGCATTACTCTAAAATGCACAAGGGGTAGTTAGGTGACACGGTGGATAGAGTACACGCCCTGGAATCAGGAGGACCTGAGTTCAAATCTAGCCTCACACACTTACTGGCTACGTGACCCTGGGTAAGTCACTTAATACCGACTGACCAAAAAAAAATGCCCAGATGAAAAGAAAAGGATATTCAAAAGTGTGTGGGACAGAGACCACTTACTCAAAATTAAAAACAAAGACTTAGATACCTTGAAAGTAGAAAGGAGTTTATTGCTTTCTCATGAGAAACGGTACCCTCTTAGTCGCCATTGTGGGCCAGGAGAGTACGAGTTCCGTTCAGAAATCAAGGCTTATTTATACCCTAACGTGAGTTCCTCCTTCCTAACCCCCTTCCCCTTATCCCATTGGCTGGGCTTTCAGGGGGTACAGTCTATACACGGAGACACAAATTTGCCCACAGACAAGAAAAGGCGGGAAGCTTTTCAAGGGCAAGCACTTCAGGTTGGGGGCAGGACTTAAAAACAGGGTCCGGGGCAGGGAGGGTTTTGAAAGCAACAATTAAGAACTATTAACAAAAACCATGACTCCCTGAGGAGGCTTCACTTCTGAGACATCATCTCTCACAAAAGGAAACACAGATAATCAGGACCGTTTTGAATGTAATGGGCAGAACTTAACTTTTTTTTAAAAAAAGCAAGAGGGATAAAATGGAGATTTTATGGTTTCAAAACACAATCATTTTGTGTTCTGTGTATGGAAATGCACATTTTGGAGGTATTTAAGTTAAGAATAAAGAATTAAAATAGAAATTGTAAAATTCCCATTGATGATATAGACAAGGCACTGATGGATTTCTCCCCTGGGAGTGGGGCTCTAGCCAGCCTCTTGCCTTTCACTCTAGCCCTCAGACACAACTCACCTCCAGGCCTACTCCTGTCCCAGGGCCATCAAAGTCTTTTCAAGATAAGTAGCTGCAGGTCAAGGAACTAGCTGCCTCCCTACTGAACAATCCTGTGTATTTTCTTCTCTGTGTCCTGGTCAACACCATGGCAGATGCCTTCAATCTAACTTTCCCACATTCCATCATTTCCTGCCCAACTTCCTCCTCTTAACAGCAACACATACCAGCTACTCACCCTAGCATATAACATCCTTCACAGTCTAGCTCCCACCCCCTTTGTCCACTCTTATTTCATATTATTCCCTTTCCTGCTCCCTCTGATCCAGTCAAACCGGCCTGCTAACTATTTCTTCCATGTGACATTCCATTTCTCATCTCTATCTCCCTGCTTTCCACAAATGGTCCTCCTGTTTGAAACACACTCCTTCCTGATCTCCTCCTCAGAAAACCTCTAGTTTCAGTCAAGGCACAGTTCAGGTGCCCTTTCCTCTATGTGACCTTACCCCATTCCCCTCACACTCACTACTTTCCTTCTTAATATTATTTTTTTTCTTTTTAGGCAATTGGGGTTAAGTGACTTGCTCAGGGTCACACAGCTAGTACATGTTTGTTCTGAGGCCGGATTTGAACTCAGGTCCTCCTGACTTCAGGTCCGGCGCACGGTGCCACTTAGCTGCGCCTTTAAAATTATTTTGTACGTACTTTGAATTTGCTTACTTGTGTACGTATAAAATTAAAAGATCAAACTAGACGCTCCCTGAGGTCCCTTCCAGCTGTAGATCTATTATTCCATCATGCTATCTTGTGTTATCTCTAGTCCTCAACCCCTTCCCCCACTCCCAGCATCCCTAGTGTAAGCTTCCTGGGACCAGACTGTTTACTTTTTGTCTTTGTCTTCCCAGGGCCAAGTGCAGCATATAAGAAGCACTTAAAAATATTTAATTTCATTTAATTCATTACCTCCTTGCCAGCCTTAAGTTTTCTTCCTAAACCTTTGATATATGACCATGCAAAGAATGGTTGCTGAGCCCTGGGTACTCCCTCTCTCCCTCTCCACTTAAGGGCCCCCCTAACTCTGTACTCTGGCACATGCACCAGCTTCAATCCTGGGCAGTCTGGTCCTTACAGAGCCTTTTTGCTCAGATTCTAGCTGTTTAGCTACTACCCTCCCACAGCCCTAGGGAAAATTACTTACAGAATTTTTAGATTCATCTGATTTGCCTAAGGTCTTCCCACAGCAAGGAAGGGTGAGTAGGAAGGTATTCAACGTACAAATGTAGATCAGGTATAAGGCAGAAATTTATTTCATTCACACAAAAGAAACGTTAATAGACAAAAAGTTCATGAAAATGCATTCAAAGAATAACTTAGGCATCAGTAACAGAACTGTAATTATTCTCCCAGGAGGCTGATATCTTAGACACTAAAAACACAAAGCATTTTGTGGTGCTAGGCTCAGCATGGTCCAAAGAACAAGCTGCACCAGGACTGGTCCATCCTATTGCTGACGGTCATCTTCTCCAAGATCATGATAGTGGTGGCTGGGGGAGGAGGTTAGAGGGGGCCAGGCAATCCTCCACAAGGACAGCCAGCTCCTACTTAAAACCCAGGAACTCTGTGGTAGAAGTCTGGTCATCACTGGGGAGGGCCATGGGAATGAAGGGGAGGGAAGAGGAAGAGTTGTGAAAGAAGACCCCAATTCCTCAGGGCACTAATACCCATCACTATATATATTTTGCTTTTTGGTGAGGCAATCAGGGTTAAGTGACTTGCCCAGGGTCATACAGCTAGTAAGTGTCAAGTGTCTGAGGTCACATTTGAACTCAGGTCCTCCTGACTCCAGGGCCGGAGCTCTATCCACTGCGCCACCTGGCTGCCCCTATCCATCGCTATATTGATGATATAATATTGACTGGGCCAGATGAGAAACAAGGAACAGAAGATTAAACCTAAGAAAATTCAGGGTCCATTCCACTGTTTTGAGTTTTTTTCCCCCCTATACTCTATGTATATTGTTGAGCTGTTTCAGTAGTGTCCCCCATTTGGGGTTTTCTTGACAAGGGTACTAGGAGTCTCTTCCCATTTCCTTCTCCAGCTAATTTATGGGTATATGTATATGTATATATAATATGTATATATGTATGTATCTGTATATATGTACATACATAAAATTTCCCTCCCAATTACATGTTAAAATAATTTTTTAAAAGTTTTGAGTTTCAAATTCTATCTCTCCCTCCATCTTTCCCCTCTCCCCTCCCAGAGATGGCAAGCAATCAGATATAGGTTATACATATGCAACCATGTAAAACTTTTCCATCCAGCTCATTTTACAGGTGAGCAAACTAAGGTAAACAGCGTGAAGTGATTTACCTAGGATCACATAGCGAATGAATGTTTGAGGCATGATTTCAACTCAGGAAGAAGAGTCTTCCTGATTCCAAGCCTGGTGCTCTACCCACTGTGCCACTGAGCTGCTCAGATGATTTTAGATACAGTATGTAATAAATTACTGACACCTGTCTACCTTGCATCTCCCCCCCCCAAAAAAAAAAGCTTGTTGGACTCTTCAGGCTCCCAGAAGAACATTTTGATGATCCCTCTTTATTGAGTTATTCACAAGTTTATTCTATTTGAACAAGCTATTGCCTGAGATCTAAAGCAGGCAGGTTCTCCTTAGCGGGCACATTTCCTTTTCCCTAGGATGATTCAGATGATTCCTTCCTTGGTCTAGGGGACCAAGTGGCAAACAGAAGTAAAGTGACTTGCCCAGGGTCACACAGCTGGTAAGGGTCTGAGGTTATTTTGACTCATCTTCCTAACTCCAGGCCCTGAGCTCTATCTCCTGCACCATTTAGCTGCCCCAATCCCTTATCCTCTGGGAAGCCAAGAATAGGGCTTATGTGTATGGGTGGTCTAAACAGGAAGCTTTTCTGAATTCTCTCATCCTCTTTCCCACACCATCACTGTGACCAAGTTGGCTGAACTCTATTCTTGACAGTCTTAGAGATTTTGTGGGCTTTAGTGTCCCCTCTTACATGCAAGAGAGATACAGCAGGGGGCAGCTAGGTGGCACAGTGGATAGAGCACCAGCCCTGGAGTCAGGAGGACCTGAGTTCAAATCTGACCTCAGACACATAACACTTGCTAGCTGTGTGACTCTGGGCAAGTCACTAAATCCCAACTGCCTCACAAAAAAAAAGAGAGAGAGAGAGAGAGAGAGAGAGAAGAGAGAGAAATGCGGCAAAGTCTTGGTCACCTTGGCCCTCTCTCTGTTTGACCACCTCTCGAATCTTTCTCTTGGGTAGCATCCTAGAGCTTGCGCCCTAGAGCTTTCTGTTCCATTCTACATTCATGTGATTTATGGTTTGTAGGCCCGGCATCTAATGTGGAGAGTCTGGACTGACTAAATTAAGCTGACTTAATTCTTCTGTCTTAGTGTGTGTGTGTCTGGATTTTCAGACTTGAGTGTCTAAGCCCCATATTTTAAGACTACTTTGATAAGATTTGCCTGTTTGCATCAAGCTAGAGTTTTCACTGATGATCTCCTTAGGAAAAGCCACATGACATATAAATTGCCTATTTTTTTTAAGACCTGTGGGAATTTAATTAGGGGTCAGTAGTATGCTGTAGTCAATAGAGGGTGTGGAGTCATAAAGACTTGTGTTCAAATCCTGCCTTACATGCTCATTTGCTGTGTGACCCCGGGCAAGCTGCCTTTCCTAGCCTTGGTTTCTTCCATCAGCAAAAATGAGGATAATAATACCACCCAGGGTATTATAATGTCCTAGGGTTGTAGTGAAGGTCGAATGGAATGATATATATAAAGGCAGGATTTGAACTCTAAGTCCTCTTACCCCCAAACCAACTCCCTTTTGTCTACACCATGTTCCTTTTCAGCAATAGCAATGTTATGAGAAGCGTAAGTTTAAGAATTTTATTTCCATTTTAGACGTATCAAGCTTGTGGTAGTGGCAGTATATTCAGCAGGCTGATGGAAGCTGGGGCTCCTGAGCTCAGGACATATGTCAGGTCTGGAGATCCAGCCAATGTAATCTCAGAAGAGGATAATGCCCAGTTTTAGAGGTGCACGTCATCGTTGTATTCTGCCCTGGTGTGACCGCATGGGGGACGTTATGTTCATTGCAGGGTGTCCCGTCTTAGGAAAGACATCGACATTGTAACATCCACCTTTCAGCAAGCCACCTTTCTGTGTTATATGAAACAAAGGAAAAGAAAGGTAGCTGTTCATTATAATACAGATGGCCATACACAGAAAAACAGATCATTTGTTAAAGGAAAATGCCTATCATTTGCCATAGGAGATAGATAAAGGAGTTATCTTCTTAGTGAAGTTGTTGAATTGTTTTTCAGTCATGGGGTCTTCTTGTAAGAGATACAGGAGTAGTTTGCCATTTCCTTCTTCAGCTCATTTTACAGATGAGGAAACTGAGGTAAACAGGGTTAAATGACTATCACACAGCTAGTAAGTGTCTGAGACTAGATTTGTTCTTTTTTTTTTTCTTTTTTTGGTGAGGCAATCAGGGTTAAGTGACTTGCCTAAGGTCACACAGCTAGTAAGTGTTAAGTGTCTGAGGCTGGATTTGAACTCAGGTCCTCCTGACTCCAAGGCCACAGCTTTATTCACTGCACCACCTAGCTGCCCTGTGAGACTAGATTTGACTTCAAGGTCTTTCTGACTCCAGGGCCAGCACTCTATCTACTGCCCCACCTAGCTGCCCAGTAGAGCTAGTTTAAATAAATCAAAAAGAACAAATAGCCCTATCAGGCTGGACAATCTAATTCAATCCAATAAACATTTATTAAGCACCTACTATGTTCTGGGCACTGTGCTACACACAGCTGGGGATACAATTAATAAAAAGAAAGACAATTCCTGTCCTCAAGGAAGTTACAATCTAAGGTGGAGGGGAAAGACAACCCACAAAAAGAGGTAGGAATTCAATCAGAGGGGAAAAGAAGCCAAGGGAGGTGGTTCAGTCAAGGGCTTGAGTTCGGGCATGGTGATGATATTAGAGGTGATAAGTATATTTGAGAGATGTTGTAAAGGTGAAATCAGCAGGCCTTAGCAATAGCTTGGATGTGAGGATGAGAGAAGTGAGGAACCTAGGATGACTCCTACATTGTTAGCCTGAAAGACAGGAGGATGGTGTTGCCCTCTATAGTAACTGGGGGGTAGGAGGTAGTGAAGGTTTAGAAGGAAAGAGAGTGAGTTCTGCTTTGGACATACTGAGTTTAAGCTGTTTACTGCAGCTAGGTGGCCCAGTGGATAGAGCACCGGCCTTGAGTCGGGAGGACCTGAGTTCAAATCTGGATTCAACCACTTACTAGCTGTGTGACCTGGGCAAGTCACTTAACCTCAATTGCCTCAAAAAAATAAAAAATGTCTACTGGACATCCAGTTCAATTAGAGGTCCACAGAGAGATTGGAGAAGGAAAGGTAGATTTGAGAATCATCAGCATAAAAGAATTGGAAATTAAGGGGATGCCCATCAATTGGGGAATGGCTGAACAAGTTGTGGTATATGAATGTAATGGAGTACTATTGTGCTATAAGGAATGATGAGCTGGAGGACTTCAGAAAAACCTGGAAAGACTTGTATGGTCTGATGCTGAGTGAAGTAAGCAGAACCAGGAGAACGTTGTACACAATAACAGCCACATTTTGCGATGACTGATTTTGACAGACTTAGCTTTTCTCAGCAATGCAAGGATCTAAGACAACTCCAAATGACTCATGATGGAAAATGCTATCCACAAAAAAAGAACCATGGAGTCTGAATGCAGATGAAAGCATACTATTTGCTCTCCTTTTCTTTTGTTGTTTTGCTTTATTTCTTCTTTCTCGTGGTTCTTCCCATTAGTTCTAATTCTTTTATACAACATGATTAATGAGAAAATATGCTTAATATGAATGTATAAATAGAGCTTATATCAGATTACATGCCATCTGGGGGAAGGGAGGAGAAGAAGGGGGAGAAAATCTAAAACTCAAAATCTTATGGAAGTGAATGTTGAAAACTAAAAATAAATAATTTTTTTAAAAAAGAGAATCATCAGCATATTTTTTTTTGAGGCAATTGAGGTTAAGTGACTTGTCTAGGTCACACAGCTAGTAAGTCCAGATTTGAACTCAGGTCCTCCTGACTCAAGGCCAGTGCTCTATCCACTGGGCCACCTAGCTGCAGTAAATTACACGGAAATTAAATCCATGGGAGCTGATGAAATCACCAAGTAGCACAAAGGGAAACAAGAGCTCAGGATAGAACTCTGAGGGACACCTATGGTTAGAGGGTGTGATCTGGAGGAGGAGAGGTCAGGTAGGTAGGAGGAGAACCGGGAGGAAGTGGTACCCCGAAAACCTAGAGAGAAGAGAGTATCAATGAGGAGAGAGTGATGGACAGTGTCAAGGGCTGCAGACAGGCCAGAGAGAATGAGGACTAAGAAAAGGACTTTGGTTTGGCAACTAAGAGATCATTAGTAATTTTGGAGAGAGCAATTTTGGTGAAATAAGTTCGGAAGCCTGATGATAAGGGGTCACAAAGAGACTGAGAAGAGAAAAAGCAGAACCACCCATTGTAAATGGCCTTTCTGAGGAGTTTAGCTACAAAGGGCAGAAAAGAGATAGGATGATAGTTAGTGGGGATGGAAAAGTCAAGTGAAGGTTCTTTCAGGATGGGGAAGACATGGGTATATTTGTAGGTAGTAGGAAATAAGCCAGTAGAGAGAGAGAGAGAGAGATTGAAAATAAGTGAAAGGAGTGGGGATGACAGAAGGGGCTATCTGTTGGAGATGGGATGGAATGGAGTATTTGGTAAGGAGTAAGGCTACTTCATCACGACACAGGAGTGAAGGAGACGATAGTGGTAGAAGGTGCCTGAATGATAGAAGATGAGGAAGAGGGAGTTCGTGGTGAATATGAAGCAAGGGTCTCAGCTGAAAGCTGGGGGAAAGGAGAACCATGGGAGGTGTAAAGAGGGATGAAAAGGGTTGGAAAACTTCCTATAGAGAGAGGGATAGTGAGTTGATAAAGGAGTTATAGTAGGATTGCTTAGCAGTGGTGAGGGCCCAGTTGAGGTAGTATAACATATATCTGTAGTGGACTCAGTCAGAATTGTGTGATTTTCTCCACCTTCATTGCAGGTGCAAAGGTGATGAATGATGGGGTTACCCAAGGCCAAGGTGTAATCACAATACGATAAGAGGACTGGGGATTCAAGAAAGGACAGTATAGAGTTGAAATGATTCACCAAAAAGTCAAGATAGGGAGAAGAAGAGAGAGTGGGCTAGTATAGGCCTGGAAGAGAATTGAGGGGGTCAAGGGATTGGAGGTCACGGTATAAATGAAGAGTCCCTACTCTTCATGTATATAAAGGAAGGCAGAAGAAGAGGTAAAAAGCCAACAGATTATGGTTCGATAAAGGGATTTCAGAATTCATGAACATGGAGATGTCTGTTTGTGAGTGACAGCAAGATCGACGGTATGGCCATCTTTGTGTGTAGCTAAGGTGGAGTGGAGGAGCAGCTCCTAAGAGATGGATAGGTTGAGAAACTGAACAGTTAGGGTATTTGAGGGAGAATCACTGCATTTTTAAGTGTGTATGACAGCAAGAGATAGGGAGGAAAGAAAAATCATGTCAGTTAACAAACTCATTGAGGAGGAAAGAATGACCTGGGGGTCTGTAGACAACAGGTACCAGGATTTTGGCTGGGTGGTAAGTATGGAGGAGAGGGGAGAACATGGAAGTGGCAGTGGGAACTACGGAGTATTCCAGTACCCCGCCCCAACCAGTGAGGTGAGAAGAATAAATGGATATGGCAGCCAGTACTGGAAAGAATGGCCAGGGACACTGTGTCAGCAAGGGGAGGCCAGGTTTCAGTGAGAGCTGGTAGATGGAAGAAGTGAGAGAGAAAAGAAGAAGGGAAGTTTGTTGCCTATAGAACAGGCAACTAAATAGAGATTGCAAAAACAAGATTAGTCTGATTTAACTTAATGAAAAGGCAGCACCTTAGAATTCAGTGAATTCAAGGTTGTCCTTTTCCCCTATATACTTATTTGTTGCTTCTAAGTATTCTCTACTCAGTGTCTAGGAGTTGTTAAACCTGAATCCTTCAGTGTGACCAAAAAAGGACACCTTCCCCCCACCCCATCCCAGAGTAAGAAAGGCTTTTAGAAAATATTTATTATGAAGAATGAATACCAAACATGTACTGGTGTTAACTTTATTTGGTCAATTCCCATAGAGGAAACTCCTAGGGAGGTGATAGGATCTGTAGTCTTAGTAGGACAGGAGATAAGAGAGAAATTTCTAATGAGAGGTATTATAGCTACTAATACCACTAGACAGACACACTGTAAATAGAGGTAGAAACAAGATGGTAAAGAAATCAACCAAAAGAATGCTGTCTTCGCTGGTTGTCTCTACTTCCTTATCCCACCCCACATACTTATTCCTCCCCAGTGAGATTTATTAACCACCAACCTATTTTTTCCATCTAGTGGTGTACTTCTCTACCCTCCCCCTATACCCTGGGAATAAAGAGGAAATTTACTGGTACCATGCAAATTAAAGCAGAAACTAGAACTTGATAGAATAAAATAATAGTGATAAATAATAATATAACAAATATTCCATAAATAACAGAATAAAACAATAGTGGTCCTTCATAGTCAACCTATAAATGTGTGAAGTAATAAACATAAAAATACAAAGCTGTGTTATATTCATTAGAATACTGAATGAAGCTATTATATTATCTATATTAATGTCTTAATGTGTGCAGATAAGGTATTTTCCTTCCCTCTGTCTTGGTCTACTGTAGCCATCTTCTGCTATTTTGATATTAAATAAAAGCAATGTAGTTTGTCTGTAGCCTTTTGTCGTATTTCTTCTAACATCTCTTTACACAACTAAATTTCTACTTTCTCCAACCAGAACTGGGCATGTACTATTAGCAGAGCTGTGAAGTGGGCTAAATTTTAACTTAGAATTATGCAAGAAAAGTGATTCAACAGACCTAGCAATCCCATTATTATGCACGGACCCTAACAAAGTCAGGCAGAAACAAATATATTAAAATATCCATAGCAGCACTCTCTGTGGCAGAAAATAACCGGAAACAAAGAGGGTGCCCCATCATTTGCCAAAGGGCTGAAAAACCTATGGCTACCACTCTGTAATAGCCTGCTGGTGGGTCTGCCTGCCTCAAGTCTCTCCCCACTACAATCCCTTCACCATTCAGCCACCAAAGCGATTTTCCTAAATCAAAGGTCTGATCAGGTCACCCCCTACTCAATTAACTCTTCCAGTGGCTTCCTATTGCCTCCAGGTGCAAATACAAAATGCTCCTTTTGGCATTCAAAGTCCCTCATAACAGAGCCCCACCCCTACCTTTCCAGTCTTCTTACCCGGTACTCCTCAATATATACTCTTCCATCCAGTGACCCTGGATTTAGCCTCCTGGCTATTCCACGAACAAGACACTCCATCTCTCTACTCCAGATATTTTCTCTGGTTGTTCGCCATTCCTGGGACACTCTCCCTCCTCTGTTCTCACTACTGACCTCCCTGGTCTCCTTTAAACCCCAACTAAAACCCCACCTTCCACAGGAAGCCTTCCTCAAACCCCCTTAATTCTAGTGCCTTTCTTTTGTTAATTATTTCTTATATATCCTGTATATAGCTTGCTTTGTATATATTTGCATGTTGTTTCCCCCATTCAATTGTAAGCTCCTTGAGGGCAGCGACTGTCTTTTGCCTCTTCATGTATCCTTAGCATTTAGCACAGTGCTTGGCACATGATAGGTACTCAATTACTATTTATTAATTGATTAATTAATTTTGTTTGGAGGTAAAACATTTAATAAGGCTCCACTTAGTCTTGGCATAGTAGGATAGTATGTTGTAGTAGGTTGAATGTTAGACTGAAATCAGGAAGACCTGAGTTCAAATCCCATCTCAGTGTTGTGTAACACTGAGCAAGGTACTTCACCTCAGCTTGTCCTCCTCCAGCAAAATGGGGATAATAATTCCTACCTCACAGAGTTATTGGGAAGATGAAATGGTGTGACGGACATATTCTGAAAACCTATAGGGATGAGCTATTATAGGATCAAAGTTGGGAAATTAGTTTTCAAATGAATCACTGAAAATGGCCAGCCTGTTATAGCTTCCATTGATAGAACTTACATTGATTGAGCTTTGCTTAGGGCCCAGTTTTTCAACCAAAGCAGAGTTTTCTTTTAGAACACTTAAATAACTTATGCCACACTAGGTATTCTAGAGAATATTAACTAGTAGTTAAGTATCCTTAAAGACAAAACACACCAAAAAAAAAAAAAAACAAACAAACCCATGAAAGATGCTGTGTCACCATCTGCCTTGTCCCTACACTCCAAGGATCACACAACCTTTCCCTCTGACTGGAAAGTGGGACCTGTGCTGTCCCCCTATTAGAATGTGAGCTCATTGATAGCAGAGACTGGCTTTTTCTTTCTTTCTGTTTTTGTATCCCAGTGCCTGGTGGAGGGCTCTGCATACAGTAATCGCTTAATAAATGCTTTTGCACCAATTCATCCTTCTTCATTCAGGTGGCAGCATTGATCAGAAGAAATAGGAGAGGTAAGTACCCGGGGAGGGAAGGAAAAGGAATCAGATGGTACACAGTCTAGTCTGAAAGGGCCGAAAAAGGATCACCCCTCTGTGCCTCAGTTTTCACATCTATGAAATGGAAATCATCTATGTCACAAGTTGTTACGAGGATCAAATGAGTTAACATGTGTAAAGGACTCTGCAAATCTTAAAGGGCTATATAAATGCTAGCTACAAGGCCTGGGCAAGGAGGAAAGGAAGAAAGGAAGAAAGGAAGGAAGGAAGGAAGGAAGGAAGGAAGGAAGGAAGGAAGGAAGGAAGGAAGGAAGGAAAGGCTAAATGAGGGTGTATATATAATATAATATAATATAATATAATATAATATAATATATAATATATTAGTATATAAGGGGTATTCTACATTCCAAAATCTTATCTATTGCTTTGATCTATATTCTATGCTCCTTTCCCCAATTATTCCAGATAATTAAGAGTTAACTGCACAAACACAGCTAAGATATCACTAGAGAATAGAGCCTCCATCCTCTGGGCAGCAACTGTGGAATGTAACCAACCCTTCAAGTCCCTAAGAGTAAACACACCAACACCCACCTCTAACAGCTAGGGATGTAACCAGCCACTTGATTTCCTGAGTAAACACACCAAGTCCCAGCTCATGTTTGCCAGGGACTCATGTAGCCTAAGGGGCATTTAGAAATAAATTGTGTCTTTGAGAATGCTCAAGGAAAAAAGGTACAATTAATGAAAGATGACAGATCACCAGCAACTCTCCCTTAGTAGGGGCTCAATGTCTTAAAGATAGACAGACAGACAGATCGATAGACAGACAGATAGGTTGAAGGCTAGAGTGCTAAGATTTTATAAATGTTTTTGGCACAGTGAGTCCAATAAGGTGCCAGAATTTCTTCCTAACCTTATTCTAAGTCTGAAATAAAATAAATTGTATTACAAAGGAAACCAACTATATTGAAATGCAATTATCAAAATTTTTTAAAAATATATTTTAAAAACAAGTTTATAGACCCCAATAAGACCCCCATGTTTTAAGAGGAGCAACTGTAATTTCTTTCTTGATTTTTTTTTTGGGTCATTTAAAGTAGAATAAGTTGTTTCAGTATGCAGCTAGGATCAGGTAGACTGATCTTCCTGAGTTCAAATCCAGCCTCAGACACTTACTATCTGTGTGACCCCGGACAAGTCACTTAACTCTATTTGCATCGGTTTCCTCAGTCGTAAAATGAGCTGGAAAAGGAAACAGCAAAGCACTCCAGTATCTTTGCCAAGAAAACCCCAAATGGAGTCACGAAGAGTCAAACAGGACTGGAGAGGAGGAGCACATTGTGTCAATAGAAGACACTGGACACAGGAGAACTAGCAAACTGTGTATTCAGCTGTAAAATCATAACTTGGAAAAAGTCAGGCAGTTGGCAGGATCCTTGTTTTTCAATGTCAAATCCTCAGCCAGTTCAAGAGGAAGGATCAGCACAAAGGAACCTGGAGAACAGATACTTGTGAAATTGAAAAATACTTCGTGATCACAGTTTTGGTACTCGACAGATCCTTCTTTGTGCATAGTTCTTGAAAGCCAAAAATATCCGAACAACCCTTTTACAGTCAATATGGCATCCTGGTAGTGCCTTTTTTCTTTATTCAATTATCTTTATTCAATTAATTGAATTAGGCTTTGGCTATGAGTTACAGGAGATATTTACACACAATCACCTTCTAATTGTTTTATCACATTTTACTGTGTTCTCCACTGACCTTAACAAGTCCTGAGAAAGGATCTGAATGATGCCCACTGCCCATAATACATTGCTGAGCATGTCCAGACGACTGACCCAGTCTGAACATCAGATGCAGACCGCACAGAAAACGTGACACACAGAAACTCATGTATGACAAACTAGGGAATGAGCATTAAGTCACCAATCTGATCCCTGCCCTCCTCAAGAAATTTCAATGACTCCCTTTTGCCTTGAGGATCCCACACAAACTCCTCTGATATTTCAAGCTCATCAGAGCCTGGTCACTTCTTACCTTTCCAGTCTTCTTCCACTTTTCTCTCCTCCTCACACTTGCATCCCAGCCACAATGGCCTGTTGATGTTCTGCACTTGATAGGTGTGGCTGTTCCCTGCACTAGACCCTCCATCACCCAACTCTGGGCATTTTCACTGGCCATCCCCTGCACCTGGAACTTTATCTCTCCTCATCTTCACCTCCTGACTTCCTTCAAGTCTCAGCTAAAATCTCACCATCTCACTGATGCTGAGTGAAGTAAGGAAACCAGGAGAACGTTGTACACAGTAGCAGCCACATTGTGTGAAGACTAATATTGATAGACTTAACCCTTCTCAGCAATATAAGGATCTAAGACATCTCCAAAGGCCTCATGAGGGAAATGCTATCCACATCCAAAGAAAGAACTATGGAGTCTGAATGCAGATCGAAGCATACTATTTGCTTTTTTTTTCTTGTTTTTTTTTTTTGTTTCCTCTTTCTTATGGTTCCTCCTATTGGTTCTAATTCTTCCTTACAACATGACTAATGTGAAAATGTTTAATAGGAATGTATATGTAAAGCCTATATCAGATTGCGCTCCATCTTGGGGAGGGAGGGTGGGAAGAAAAATTAAAAACTCAAGAGTGTATGGAAGCAATTGCTGAAAACCAAAAATAAATTAATTTTCAAAAATGGCACTCAAAAAAAATCTCACCATCTGCAAGGAAGCTTTTTCAATCCCTCCTTAATTCTAATGCCGCCTCTCTGTTGTTTTACCTCCCACTTATCCTATAAATATCTTGTTTGTTGCTTGCATGTTGTTTCCCCCATTAGAGTCTTTTACCTTTTTTGGTATCCTCAGTGGTTAGCACCGTACCTGGTGCATAGCAGGGATTCAATTAATTGCTTGTTGACTGACAGACACATAATATACTCCATTTCCCTTGGCCACACTTTTGCACTAGCTTTCTCCCACAACTAAAATGCATTCCCTTCTCATCTCTGCCTCTTGGAATCCCTGGTGATTTGGCTTAAGAGCCACCTTCTTCATGAAGCCTTTTCTGGTCCCATCAGTCATTAGGGTGCCCCCCTCCCAAAACTAGTTTCTGTTCCTTTTATATATATTCTGCATATACAGTATAGGATTAGGGGTGGAGTTAGGGTTAAGGGTAGAGTTGGAAGTAGGATTAGAATGTGTACATGTAAACTCCCTGAGGGCAGGGGCTGTTCCACTTTTGTCTTTATGACTGTGTCTATGCTGATTCATGATCCTTGGTTGTATTTAAGGCGCTGTCAAGTGAAAGAAGAATAAGATTTACCTCTAGTGGGCAGGGAAGCAGTTTTCATTTTAAAGTAAAGAAGACCTTAGCAAGTAAGGCTGTCCAAAAATGAAAGGAAATGCCTTTGGAAGTAGTAAGTTTATTGTAGTCGCAGACACTGTAGAAATTCAGCAAGGGGTGGAAGGTCCCTTCTGATTCTACAACTCCAGAGCATTTGAAATGATTTGGCTTACAAAAATGCCATAACAAGGTACACCACTGAAGCATGCTTATTCTTAATTACCCACTCCAATAGAAAACAGGGGAAATTGGTAGAACCCCCCAAGCCTTATTTTGGAAAACCAATTGTAAGACCCACCAAAAGGAAGCCAGGTTGTTTTGCTACTCCCCTTCTCATACTTCCTTCTGACCACTCTTTGACTAAGTAGTGAAATGACCTAGAGACCAACTTAACAAAGGAAGTGTGTGGGACAGCGACCCCAACCCAAATTAAACTCAGAGACTTCTCAAGGTGGAAAGCAAGGGTTACCTTTATTACAGTCTCGGGAGACTCCACCCACTACAAAACAAGTCTCCACCCACCACTATCCCTTACCCCCTTAACTGGGGGTGGGCTTACATTCTAACTGGGAGGTGGGGCTTACGTTCTAGGCTCGAAATTCAAAGACAAGGAAAAAGGCCGAATGCCAAGGGCAAAGGGCAAACAGCTTAGGTTGGGGGTGCTTAAAAACAGGGTCTGAGTTGGGGAGGATTTTGAAAGTAGTAATCAAGAATTATTTGACCCTTTGAGGAGCCTTCACTTCTGAGAGTTCATTTCTCACCCTACCTTCTGAACTCATTACCTTAATTACACTGAGAAGTCTTCACTGGGACATCCCATTCAGAAGCACGAGCATTTACAAAAAGCTGTTACAAAGCTTTTAAAAAATTAACAGAAGTACTTAAATTGTCATAAAGGAACTCTGAGTTCAAACAGAGCAATTCAGAGTCAATTTTACATGATGATTTACTAGAGTGGAAACTCCTTGAGGACAGAGACCCCACTCAGACTTAATGGGTTCACGGAAACACAACAGGCATTTAATACACATTTTACAGAATGAAAGAAGACTTCTTGACTTAAATGGTTCAAACACTTAATAAATTTCAACCTCATTCCCCCACCCCACTTCTATTGTTGAAAAACAACCAGCATGCTATAAATACTCAAGAATTTCTGGAATTCCTAATGTGTAAAGGAATGTTCAAGCTTAAAATAAGGTTCAAGCTACGATCCTGACAGGGAGAGCCCAGGCTCTTAGTTAGGTGACAAAGTAAATTGTGAATAAATTTAGACAATGCTTTAAAAACATGTTGTTGACTTAAATTTGTGAATGGGGTCAGATAAGAGATAGCAGACTGACCTGGAGTTTCACAATGGCTGGAGTGATAATCACAGAATCAGAGAATATGAGACCTGGAAGGAGCCTAGAAGATCATTTAATTCAAGTTTTTCATTTTACAGATGAAGAAACTGAAGCAGAAAGGTAAAGGTTACAAAAATAAGTGAGTTGTGACTAAAACCAAGTCTTCTGATTTCCAGGCCACTGTCATATCCAATATGCCACAGTGCCCAGAAATCTCACTCCTAAAAGACTGCATTTAAGATCACACCTAATACTTGGTAAAATAAATACCAGTAATCACAGGAAGCAGACCTTTGGGCTTGTATGGAGTGTTTACAGGAAGACGGGAAAATATCTGAAATGGTAGGCAGGTCCAAAGAACAGCAGAAATTTCCTTTGCAAGTCAAAGTTTAAGGCTTTTGACTTTTGACCAGAAACTTGAAAAAAAAAGACTGACGATAAGGTGATGGTTACCTAGAATGTGACATTTGGAAGGAGTGAATTAAAGACCTCAGCAAACACTATGGTATCTTCCAGTTTAAAGCCTAAATTTCATAGGCAAGAAGTGACAGACATTCCTTGGAAAAAAGAAATGCTGGTTATGAGGCAATGTTTTTTTCAAACACCAAGTATATGATCTGGTCTTTAACCAGTCCATGTAAGTACAACTTTGACTTCTTATATGAAGCGTTATTTTAAAGGAGATTTTGTTTGACCAATTCAGCTTTAAAAAGCCCCATCAATTCTCCTTTCTCATCTTTGATCCAGAGACTTCAGTGTAATCTGACTTCTCTGAGCTCTATTAAAGTTTTTAAAACTAATCAATTTATATAAAACTTTAAAAATCCCACCTAAACAAATATTTATATCTTTATATATAATTATATAAATTACAACTTCAAGAAAAAATGCCAGAAATTACAACACAAGCCCATAGGGCGTGGGGCCAAAATCAGCCAGTCATTTGACTCTGGCTGTCCCCTGACTGTTTACACCTTTACAAGGTGGGTGGTTCTCTGCCCTCCACTTACAGCGGTCAGCTTTTAATAGCCTTCCCATAAGGAAATCTCTGATTTTTGTTCAAGTTCTTTGAACAAAACTCACCTCTTGAACTAACAAAGTTATTACATCACTTTGCAGAAGGGTTTTTTGAAAATACTATTTCGATAGTCTCTTGAGGCCATCATCTAGAGAGGATGGAATCAGTGTCGAAGTTCTTCAGGAGTAAGAGCTCTGGATGAGAAGTCAGTCCCAGGTGGTACTAAAGGCAAAGAGACAAAAGATGGGTCAGAGACATTTTCCAATGCCAGATGTCACTCCAAATGCGAAACTTACTAAAATGACCGTAGTCAAGGAATCAGCCTAGTCTTTCCTTTGCTAGGACTGCCTCACTGAGTCTGTCCCTAATATCTCAGAAGAAAAATGAATTTTGGAGACAGGAAAGTTTCCCGATGTGTAAACAAACAGGTAACAACAGAAATGAGTGAAAGGTGAGAGAACACAATTATTTAGAGTTGAAAGCGATTTCAGAGGTCAAGTTCAACCCTTCCCATTTTACAGAGGAGGAAAGAGACTTGCCTAGGGTCATACAGCTAGTGTCTGAAGCAAGATGGAGACTTGGATCTTCCTGACTTTAAGTCCAGCCTTCCCGGAGAGCAGCATTCTGCTGCCTCACAAAAGTGACATAGCTGGGTTAGAAATGCTATTGGCAGAATGAATGTCTGAAGTACTCTCATGATGCTCTGTGGCTCTAGTCCTGTTACTGTGCAGATATATTCAAAGAAACCAAATCCTGCAAAGGCTAAATCTTAAAGCTTGTCTACTGATGGTCTCACCCATCTTTCTTTTTAAGGTGGAGCCTCAATGGATCCCTTAGGTAACCCAGACGGAGGCCAAGCATGAGAGAGCTCGTGGTCACACAGAAAGGTAACCATTGGCTCGGGTAAGTTCTTTTTACCCCCTACCAAATTCTTTCCCCATCTCTTTTATTTTCCTTTTTCTTATCTTTGCTGATGGTTGATGGTTCTGCAGATATTGCCAGAGGTGCTAAGGGCTATAGAAAAATTGGTGGTCTGTACTAGGATATTCGGATATCGGTGAGCACAATACTAGCCTGATCAGGTCTGTGGTTTAAAACAGGTTGTGAGTTCAGTGTGAATTCATGTTGTATATGGAATGAATAATCTTTTTCACAGTAATGTGCTAGAGGAATTCACAGGAGTTGAATAGTCTTTTTCAAAGGAATATGCTGCTAAATATGGTAGAATGGCTCAGCAAGTGTTGGGGGTAGGGCACTTTGTCAGGCACCAATGAGCTAATTTAACTATACTGACTCAATCCCCTATCCTTGATATCATCAAGGGGGGCATTTGGCCCATGGACTCCTTCATTATTGGAAAGTGAGCACCCCTAAAATCAGGTAGTCTCTGGGAGAATGGGTGAGACTCATTCTTTATCATTCTTTCATATATCATTTCCCTGCTTTATTAGTGAGGAATCCAGAGCTCACAGAGTAAGTTCTCAGGGTTGTTGTGTTAGAGACAGTATTTGAACTAAGGTCTTCCTGACACTGCCTCTGGTTCTGCCTACCACCACGTGCTTCCCATTAGTCACAACATAAAGCAACTGGTCTACTGTGTGACTAATTAGGACATGGGGTGGTATAATGGAACAAGTTCTGATTTGGATTGAGACCCAGGATCAAATCCCCCAGTTCAGCAGAACTTATGCCACTGCATGATCTAGGGTTACTTTACTTCTGAGCCTCAACTTCCTCATCTATAAAATGGTAATATCATACACAATGCCTACTCCAAATACAAGGAAATGCCTTATAAAGCACTTTTAAAATTGGGGTCATTGTTATATCTGCTTTACAAAAAAACTCTAAGCCCCGTTCATGTCTTTGAACAGTTGAATGTTCTGAAATCAAATCATTGTTGTCGCTGCATTCACAGGTGAAGACAGATGTGACTCACCAACCTTGTCCTCTAACCCTTTTGAGCAGCATGCGGAACAAAGGGTGGAGGGCATTTTACTGGGAACCACCTCGGAAGATGTTTCTAGCCTGAAATTCTTGTTAATTTGAGATTTTTTTAATGGAAATGTTTGCTTAAGAGACTCACTCAAACCACAAGTCAATCAGGTGGACAGAAAGGAATGCACTTTCCTGAAGGGTATCTCCTGCAGGGTCACTTCTAACACCCAGCTTTTGTAAGAAAAGCAGGACATATCAGAGGGCCACAGACAAAAAGGGGAAAATGGAGCTTCTGCTGACCCAAAGGAGTTGGTTTTTTTTTTTTTTTAGGCAATTGGGGTTAAGTGACTTGCCCAGGGTCACACAGCTAGTAAGTGTCAAGTGTTTGGTCTGAGGCCGTATTTGAACTCAGGTCCTTCTGACTTCAGCGCCGGTGCTCTATCCACTGCGCCACCTAGCTGACCCAAAGGAGTTATAAATGTCCAGTTAGGGCAACTATTTTTGTGTCTTACTGATACCGTAATCACAGAATTAGAATTAGCAGGGAAGGGAGCTTTGAGGAGGGCAATGCCCTTTATTGAGGTCTATGGTGTCCAAGGTCACATAGGGTTCTGTGATTTAAGATCCTGGGCTCTTTCCCAGAACATTGTTCTCATCAAGCACTTTTCCCACAACCACCCTGTGATATGGATAGCGTAAGAATCATTCCAATCTTACAAGTAAAGAAGTGAGGCCCCCACCAGGTGCAGGGAACTGAACATGCCCAGATCACACACAGCTAGTAAATAATTGGGGCTGGGATCTGAATGTGTCCGAATTCCAACATCAGTGTTTTCTCCACTACTTCACACTGACTCTTAAGTGGAAATAGCAAATTCTGTTTGTGTTAGATTTCTTTGAGAGCTCACATTTAAGGAATCAGACTCTTAAAACACATTTTTAAGAATTCTTTGCTATTTTCACTGACATCTTTTATAGGATTAAAACGCCTGCTAATCTTTGCAGTTCTTCATGTTGCTGCAGAAAAGAGGATTCAGTGTATGGCAGGGAAAGCCTTCACTTTATGTAGAACCGCACATCTGAGTCTTCAAACCCAATTAGCCAGTGATCTGCAAGTTCGACCTGGCTGGTCATGTGCTGACTGCAAACAGCTCATTCTCTGCATTTGATGGGCCAGGTTTCTCTACCAGTTCTAAATAAAGACAGCTTTATTTTAGATAATAAATAGTTGAAGTTGGAGTATGTCTACCAATGTGGAGTCACTAAGGCCCCTTAATAAATTATTATGGTGGGGAAAAAAACACCCAAGAAAACAAATTGGAAAAAAAATTTAATTACAAATCAAAATTACATAGTGTTTCATGGTCAATAAAATTACTGAAAATTTCACAAAGAAAACTAACTACCAGGGACCTCCTAGGAACCCACAAGAAATCGCACAGAACTCAGACAGTCTCCCTCATCATGGACCACAGCACAAGGGTGTTCAGATACATTGGAAGGGATCATCATCTAACACAAGAGTGTTTATTAAGTGTCTACTATGGACCAGGCACCATGCAAGGTGCTGGGGGTACAAAGACAAAAAGCAAACAGTCTTGGTTTTCAAAAAGTTTATACAATGGTTCCAATACATAAATGGCAACTGTTCCACCCTCTAAATATACATTAATTAAAATGCGACTTGCATAGTGGTTTCGGAAGATTTGACTTAAATGTTTATAGTCTGGGAATGAGAGTTTTTCTCATTAAATTGGGAGTAAGTTTTCTACCCATCAAAAATCTGAGCCTGTATAAATGAGTTTTTGTTTTATTTCATCACCAGCAACTTTGATTTGGGTTCCTGAATGTCTGTGACTAGAACGGCAGATTCAAGCAGCTGAGGCAGGAGAGTTGATGGCTCACGGTACCATGCCAAGAAAACACCTCCCTCCACTGGGACTTCCCTCCCAACAACCACCAACACAGCCTTGCTGTGTGTGCTCCCAGATCTGCAGAGGGTGCAGCCAGTTTGGGAGGATGGAGGGTGAGGGTGATATGCTACATGAATGCAAAGCCTGGGCTGTGTTCAGAGGCCTATACACAGCATCTATGACCGGTACGGGACTCTCCTTAGTGTTCTAACTGTGCAGGTATCACATGAGCCACAGTCCATCTTATCTGTACCTGGGGCTGAGTGCAGAGTATCAGAATGATGCTGTCTGGACTCAAACAGGGGCAGACCATAAACCAAGTGGGGCTCTGGAGAGAAAACTCCAAGAATGCAAGTCCCACAAATTGTCAACCAGAGGAACCAGCCTCTAATCTGTGGCCAAATCTTTTCCAACCATGAAAAAGGATGTTAGAGACAGATCTCTCAAGGGAGGAAAATTAGCAAAAGTGCCTGACTGGAGAGCATGTACTGACATGTACTGTATGGGATATTAGCACTCCTTCTTCCCTCTTTGTGCCTTACAGCAACACATTTGGTGAAGGGAGGAGATGGCCAGGCCAGGCTTTCAAAGTCAGAGTCCTACCCACTGCAAAGGTCCAAGGCTGATGGCAGAATAACATGCTTTTTCAAGAATCTTCTAACTCAAGAGAGCAGCAGGAAATAATTATTTTTTGGAATAGCTAATGTAGGAATTTATTTTGACTACATATTCATTACAAGGTTTTTTTTTTTGGTGGTGGGGGGACATTGGGGTTGTGTGAGGGAAAGTTGATTTTTATTCATTGAAAAAATTTTATATATTTTTTTAAAGAGCCTTTCTTGGTCTACCAAGTTGATGAGACCATAGCTAACATCCATCATCACCATACCATCAACAGCTATGAATATTGTCAAAGTCAGACCCTACTCCCTACCCCCTTTCAGGTGCCAAAGGATAAGTGTGAATGAACTGTCTTGTACTAACCTTAGTTTTACACGAAAGGTGTTAAATCAGAATCCTCCCCAAATTGGAAGCCATCTCCAGCTTATAAATACAAAGAAATGTGCAAATGCTTCCTCATTCCTACCTATCATCTATTAAGAGAGTTAAGGTGATGACAGGATGAGAAGTCTGATCCTGCTTAACCTTGCTCTGCTTCCTATGTGTACAAGTGTGAACAATCAGATGACAGCCCAAGGAGACACGTTTTTTTCCAACCTTCACATCTAGTAAGTACGGAATCGCTCTAAGCAGCTTTGGCCATGGTTTCTGTTTCTGTTTTTTTTTTTTTTTGTAAGTAAAAATCAGAAAATGAAAGGGTTTCACAGTAAAGGGGCACCTAAATATAGACCCCGAGAGGAAAGTCAAAGGAATCTGCCTCTACTAGAGGTGACTGCTCTGTAGCTTAATGTTGGGACCGTAATTTAGTTGTTAATAGCAGCAAAATTCAGCATTTTAAAGCCCACATCTAACCCCCCCCACCTGGATGACACCCACAGTTTAAAAGGGGAAGGTCACAAGGTAAGCAAAAAAGAAAAAAAATTCCGTACTTTTAACACCTTTGCAGGACAATCACCCCCAAAATACACAGTGGACCTTGGAAAAAAACAAGGGGATCCCGAAGCTTTGTGCAATGGCACATACATGTGGCTAAGTTCACACAGTAAACCATAGAAACACACTGGCTCTGATGGCTACCTGCGCAGAACAGACAGGCTAACCCACTGCTTAGCTAGTGTAGCCGCGGCCGGCAGCTTCTTCAGTCAGCAGGGCTTTATTGATGCTTACCGTCTGTCCACAGTCCAAGAAGGACAAGCCCAAAGCAATCAGACATTGCCAACCCTGAAAGAGAAGACACAACGGTCACTCACTCCTGCCCTGCCCACACTGCTTGTTTCCCGCTGGTTTCTGGCTCTGCTCCAAGTCAAACCCGTGCATACCACCCCCGGTCAGCACAAGCCTCTCTCTCCTTCCCTCCCCCTTAACTGCCACCCAGCCCTACAAAATCTGCCTGAGCATGGCTCCTATTTTTCCCTAGTCTACTACTAATCTGGAACTCTAGGCAATGACCAGCCACGTCTCTACCTTGGTGTGTGTCTGGTCTCCCCCATCAGACTGAGAGCCTGCACATACCAGGGTGCCTATAATGGGGAGGGGTTGGGGCAACGAAAAGCTGATCTCTACAGCTGTTTCCATTAGCTAGAGATAAAGGTGAACAGCAGGCTACTAGCCAGTCAAACATACTCGCCCAGGCTTTATGGGGGAGCTGTCTGGGATTGGCATTGTTCCTATACAGACAGCGTCTCCACTTCCTTCACCTATTTGGCCTCTCTTTCATACACAGTTACACATGTACACGTATACCTCCTTATCGCCCCAAGGACTCCCGTATTCGAGAAGGACATTCTCTTTCCCCAACTCATTTGGCCTCAGCTTGCCCCAGAACTGCTGGTTCCTTTGGGTGGGGTGAAGCCAAGAGAGAAGGGAAGTGTTCAGGGAAGGGAATTCTGGCAAAAGGGGCAGATGGCGCAGACATTCGTCTGGATCTAACCTCCAACCCCAAGAACAAGCTCCTCTACAACCTCCAACAGGCAATGGATGGAGAGATGGCACTGAACTGCTTCCTGGCCTAGTCTGAAGCCTATGGACTTGGTGAATGGAGCAGTCCAGGGACCAAACTTATTTCTGGCTGCGATAAGAAGCCGGGCCCAGCCAAGAGGCCAGGAAAGCATTTTATGGAGCACAGCTCTTTGGAAGGGGTGACCCTGGAGGGAACACAGCAGGATGGAATATTTGGGCAGGGTCCTTAACCCTTTTTGGGTTATGAAGCCCCTTGTCTGCTGAAGCCTATGGAACCCTTCTCAGAATAACGTATATTGCTTAGATTCATAACTGAAGAAAATGCTAACTTTAAATTACAAGTTAGGGAAAATAAAACTATTCCAAGGTCATAGGCCTCCTGAACTCTATCCAGATAAAGTACCCTTGCCTTGGAGGATTCATTATGAGACAAAGGGAACGGGCAGGGAGGCTGTGCTCTCACTGCCAAGACTCCAGGTAAACCAGGCGAGATAACGGACTAGAAGGTCCCATTCTGAAGGAAAGCGCTCGAAGGCCCTGTTCGTGGCTTCTCTTTTTGACCCACAGGATGGGTTTCCATAAAACTCTCTGGGGCTCTTGCACCTTTGTGGCTGTTAATCTTTGACGGGAGCCAGAAAGGAAACTACAAGGAAGAGGCTAGAAGGGGTAGGTCTTAGGAGCCAAGGTAGAATTTCAGGGAAAAACTTTTTTTTACAGCTAACTGATCTTCAGACAGTTTCCTGCAAATCTTGCTAAGGGACTGGGAGATTGAGCAACATATGCAACACTGTGTCAATTCTCTCTCTCCAAACTTTGGATCCAGCTCCAAGCCTCCATGACCCTGGGACCTATGGCTCCTTCCCCAAACACTCCTTGGAAATCACTCACCAGGTAAAACACAAAACAAAGATAGGCCACAGAGATTACAGCAGCCACCACATACAGCGCCACGCTCTCCAGGTCTCGAACATAGACAACCACAAAGTACATGTTGATGCTACAGATAAGAAGAACGAGGATCCCACCTGCGATCCTCCAGCCCCTGCAAAAAAGAATTGGTTAATATCACTGAAGAAATGGTTGTCTCTTGGGGCAAGTAAGTGGCACAGTGAATATAGCACCGGCCCTGAAGTCAGGAGGACCTGAGTTCAAATCCATCCTCAGACCAAATATGTGGCACTTACTAGCTATGTGACCCTGGGCAAGCCACTTAACCTCAATTGCCTAAAAAAAAAAATTAAAAATTAAAAAGAAATGGTTGTCTCATCCTAGCCAGTGATCTGCAAGTTTCCAAAACTGGGGGAAAATTTTAATTACAAATCAAATTCACATAGTGGTTCATAGTCAACAAAATCACTGAAAGCTTCACAGAGAAAAGATAAAAGATTTTTCATATTCAAAACTAGACAAGGCAACCAAGGAGGGCCATTGGCTCTGTGTGAGGGACCACAAGGGCTCATCATAGAGAACAAAAAGGTGATAGGAATTACAAAACAAGCTGTAATTATTCTTAATGTGGGGGATGCCCTCAAATACAGAAAAGAGTCTCAAATATCTAAGTGCCTGTCACAGGAGTACAAGAGTAAACTAAACAAGGCTAAATTGTAACTACATCTGGGTGGACATTACCTTTGGTATCTAGTCCAGGATAAGTTTCCTTTCCTGCCCAGAATGACCATGAACAAATAAATCAACAAACCCCCACTCCATCCAAAGGCACAGTCAAGAAACGTTAACTCATGGGGCAGCCAGATGGCACAGTAGATAGAGCACCGGCCCTGGAGTCAGGAGGACCTGAGTTCAAATCTGGCCTCAGACACATAATGCTTACTAGCTGTGTGACCCTGGGCAAGTCACTTAACCCCCATTACCCCCCAAAATAAAAACAACAACAACAACAAAGAAAGAAACATTAACTCAATCTGTTCCTAGACTGAATTAAAGAGGTGCCTCTCACGTGAAGATCTCACGTGACAAAACCAGAGAAAAATGACTTTGCCCTGGACTCTTGTAATCGCCTCCTGACCCTGAAGTCTCCCCACACAGCTACTCAGCAAACTCCTGTTTTTCCCTAGTACATGCAGGATCCAATACAAACTCTGGACAGTCAAAGCTCTTCAAGGCCCAGCCAGAACAGCACACTTTCTGCCCCGCCTCTATCCAGCCAGGGATGCACTCGCTCCTTCCCTCTGCCTCTGAGCATCCCCCCTCCAGACTCAGCTCTGCTCCACGCTCTGCAGGAGGCCCTGGGCTTCCCAGCATCCTTCCCATTCTCTCGTATCCATTTTCCACATATCTCTATATGCACAGTAGAAGATGAGTTTCTTGAGGACAGAAACTGTTTTGCTTTTGTTTTTGTACCCATGGCACCCACTGAGCAGTGCCTGACCCAAGCAGACACTTAACAGATGCTTGTCCAGATGCCTAAGTTTGAATACTTCATGCTATCACCTTCCACCATGACCAAGAACAGAGAGCTAACTACAGTAAGAGTGCTGAGGCTCTCGGTACAATTCTCCACTCTCCTCATGGACAACAAGACTGAGAGAAAAGAGTGGAGTACAGAGCTCAATTCTCCTCTCTGGAGCTGAGAGATACATCCCTTCCACCTGACACTCCTTTGGCTATTTGAGATCACATCTTAGTCTGGGTTCTTCATCAGACACCAGTCTGGGTTCTTTGGGGGTATCACTCTCTGTTCCTTCAAATTATCCAGTAACTGACCACTACTCTGTAAAACAAGCCCAAGGGGTTCACCTAGTGCCTTTCACCTGAGATCCCAGGCTCCTCTGAAACCCCAGGCCTCTCTTTGGCATACCTACTCCAAGTGACCTCAAGGTGCTCATTCCACCTCTGGCCTGAGAGCTCCTTTATAACCATAGACAAACACGGGTCAAACTAGAGGCAGGAAGGAAGAGATTACCTGTGAAGACACAGGTATGAGGAACAGAAGGACTGAGCCATCAAACTTTTACCAAACTAATTCCATTGTAGACAATTCAAGAACAAATCTAACATCTTGGGCCAGATGGAACTGTCAACTGATGAAAGAGCATGGCCTAATTCCTGGTAAGTATACATGGAAAACTAGGAGTACTAAAAACTGGTATCAACTTTGCAGTTTTGCCCTTTGACATTGTATGCTCTTGCACGTTTCCCTGGAGTGCAGCAAAATTCTTAAGAAACCTAAAAGACAGGCTGTGTGCTCTTTTCAGGGAGCAAAGAAAGACCTTTCCCACTGGCCAAGCCAGATGCTAAGGCTCCTCAGGTTAGGAAAGCAATGACATATAGACACCAGAAAGAAGACAAGGTAACCAAACCCTGGGGGCTCAAGTGACGGGCAGCTATGGCAGAAAGAGCACTGCACCTGGGAGTCAGAAATCTAGTCTCCAGGCCCGGCTCTCTCTGCCACTAACTCACTGGACAGGGCACGCTTCCCGTCCATAAAAACAAGGGCATTGAATCTGATGCTGTCTAGGGACCTTCCCAGCTCCAGTATGCTGTGAGTCTGCTCTTATGAATGAGGACCCAGCCTGCTGTGGGGAGAGCAGCCACAGAGTTCAAGTTCAGGGGAGGCAATGGCAATACTGAAGGAAAGGGGCTTGTGTAGTGTGCAGAAAAGAAGTGGGGCACAAGAGCTGTTATCAAGTGTTTGAAACAGAACCAGGAACAACGTGTGGAAGATACAATGAGGCCAGTGTAGGCTTGATGTCAGGGAAAACTTCCTAACAAATCGAGCTGTCCAAAAACGGAATGGGAGGAGAAATGTCTTCTCCTTGGCAGAAGCCAGACAATCTCTTGTCAGGGGGGTCATGAGGGAGGGGCATCCTTTTACAGATGCGTGAGACTAGATTGGTCTGAGGGCCCTCATGAAGCTCAAATTCTGTGACTGTGTTATTTTATTCTGAAAATGGAGCAAAGCTCTGCATTATACCCTCACACAGGGTTTCCACAGAGAAGCAAGTGAGACACCTTGAGATTTAAGTGCCTTGAAGGCGACAGGACAAAAAGAAAAAGAAGCTGTCCTCCCATTGCTACAGCCTCTGAATGCAAAGCCAGGAGGATCTTTGACTCCCTGGCACCGAGGTCAGCAGGAAGCCCTTTACACCAAGGAAGTTCTGTTGGGGAAAGGCAGACAGGACGAGCGAGTTTAAGGGTTCCTGGGCAGAGACTGCAAAGGTTCTTTAGTCAGGACCCCAACCCGCCAGGTCAATTTTCTTTTCCACGATCACTAATGACTTCCTCATCCTCAATCTAATAACGACCTCCTTCCTGTCCCCATCTTCCTTTCTCTGCACTGTGCACTCCTGATCATCACCACCTTCCTGATACTTCCAACCCCTGGCTTCCACGGCAGGAATTCTCATGGTTTCCTTCCGACCTCTCTGACTCTTTGTTGGTTCCACAGAGTATTCCCAGTCCTGTCCTCTTCTTGTTCCAGTCTCGCCCACTCCTAAAAGCTTCAAGTTCACCTCTGGGAAGGTGACTTCCAACTTTATGTCTCTGTCCCCAACTGCCAGATCCAGCCCCATGTTTCCACCAGCTGACAACACCTGGATATTTCACAAGCTCCTCAAACTCAACGTGTCCAAAAAGGAACTCATCCTACTCCCCCAAACTTGCCCCTCCCAGTCACCTAGGGTGGTGGCCTCAGAATGCTGACTCTTCACACCCCCACCATCCAATCAGTGACTAAGCTCTCTCAGTTCCACCTTTCTACTCCCACTGCAGCCATCCTAGTTCTAGCCCTCATCTCTTCTCAACTAGATGGTCTGAACAGACTCTCTCCTGACTCTCTTACCTTTAATTCACCCCCTTTAGATTTATCCTTTACACGGATACTCTCTGATGCTCCCAACATACCACTAATCACTTAATTCTTCTACTACAAAAAAAGACTTCTGTGGCTCCTTCCACCAACTGAACCAAGTAAAGAGGTGCTTACACTACTGGTCATGTACTTACTCAAGAGGGTTCTGCCTTACCTCTTCCATCTCAGGTTTCACTACTATTCTTTCACATACTTTCTATTCCAGCCAAGCCAGGCTCTACCCTCTGGAACCCCTTCTTATCCTACCTCCTCAAGGTTCCACACCTTGATCCAAGCCATCCCATCCCCCATGCTGGGAATGGACTACCCCAGCCCAAACCCTGCATGTTGAAGTCACTCCTTTCCTTCAAAATGCAAATAAAGAACCAATCCTGCATGAAGCTTCCCCTGAACTTCCCAACTGAAAGCAATTTTCCTCTTCAAATAGTCCTATGCCTGGCCAACTTGTTTAAACAATAACACATTTTCCCCTTGCATCACAGTCATCTGCGAACATATCTCTTCTCCCCACATACATTCCTGAATTAAACTGTAAACTCCTCGAGAACAAGGTCTGAGTTGTTTTTATCTTCCCCCCAGTACCCAGCATAGTGTTCTGCCCTGCACATAGTAGGTCCTTGAATTAAATTTCTCCCACATCATCACTGAGGTCAGGGCCACTACAATCAGGGCCCAGGGAGAAAAATGTTCTCTGCATTTCAAAGGGTGGGTCCCCCCCTTCCCTGCTCACCCTGCAAAAAAAAAAAAAAAGTATTTGATCCCTAGAATGATTCCTTCTACTAGGGTCACTGGGTTAAGACTATCTCCCCAAGGACACTGGCACTTCTGATGGGGGCGGGGGGGGGAGGGAAGGGAGCCAGAGGGAAATGTCTATGGCATACTCACAGTGCATTGGCAAAGTCACTCATCACTGGACGCAAACTGGTAAATGTGAGGATGGGGATGAGGGCAAAGGGAAGCTGAAAAAGAGAAATCTCATGAGAGAGGGGTCCTAAGTATCTGAATCATTCCAAAGAGGAAGTGAGTGGTAAGCCAAAAGCAGATGAATAACATACTCAAATCATCCCTATGCCCGGCCCCCTTTCCACTCCTCCAAGACCTACCTAATTACCACCACTTAACACTAATTCCTCCTATTGTTCTGACACACATCCTTGCTCCACTCCCCAGCACTGGTATGTATGTATGTATGTATGTGTGTGTGCGTGTGCATGTATACATACTGCATAAGCACCATTACCTCAGCACTGATCTTTTGAAGAAATATATTTTACTAACACAATCTTTACAGATTCCCTTCAATTCAAGAAGCAAATTTATTAATCACCTACTGTGTGCCAAACATTGCGCTAGAACTGAGCACAAAAGTCCGTCCTCCAGGAGTGCAGGTCTGCGCAGTGACATGCATGATGACAACTTAATACAAAACAATTTTCCCAGAAGGCCTGAGCAAGCAGAAGGAGTAGGCTAAGTCTCCTGTAGGTGGCAGCACTTACAAGGGGTTCTGGGAGGCTCAGGGGAGTCGGGGGAAGAAGGCCAGAGAAGGAAGGCTGGGGACCAGTATGGCTGGGATGGGCAGCGCGTAAGGGACAGAGACAGGCAACAAGCCTAGAGAAGCAGGCTGGAGCTGGAGGGTGAGGGGCGGGCCCTAAAAGCCAAACAGGGGACTCTGTGCTGATCCCAGAGGCAAGAAGGAGCCCCTGGAGCAGAAGACAAAAGAAAACAATGGAGCAACACAGAGACTGAGGCTGACACAAGGTATGTAACATCCTACCCTTAGGAGAACATCTCTGCCTCAAAAGATGAGGCAAGGCCAGCAGCTATTTTGAGCCCCACTATCCTTATGCATATTTACTATGCCAGTCCCCATTAAGCACACATCTCTATTAGTTCACACACTAATTGTCCTCTAGACTATGAAAATAGTGCACACTTAATTAATACCGTACCTTCTTACTTAAAAAATATTTTCTTCTAGAAGGAGAAGGGGAAAAGAGAAGGGCTGGGGACATAAAATAGAGGGCAGATTAGGGGAAGGGCTATTCAGAATGCACACTGTCTTAGGAGGGGAGGGGTGAGATGGGTAGAAAATCTGGAACTCAAAATCTTGTGGAAGTGAATGCTGAAAACTAAAATTAAATAAATGGAAAAGGGCCCACATATACAAATAAAAAACACACTTTCCTCAAACAAGCCCACAGAGATGTATGAGTGTGGAACATGGTCCACATGGAAAACACGGAACAGACTGCTTTGATTATTTGCTAAACTGATTTCTGTTTTTGGTTTTTTTTTGTTCTTTGTTACAAGGGATGGCTTTTGGGGAAGGAGATGGAGAGGAAATAAAAAACAAAAGGTCTCAAGACATTTTTAAAAGAACCCTATGTGGGCGTGTCATTATCATCTCCATTTAATAGATGATGAAACTGAAGCCCAGCGAGGTGAACAACATGCCGAAGGTTGAAAGCCTACTGCAGAGTAGTAACTGGCAGAGAGCCAACTTAGGGGCTCCATTCTTTCCACTGCTGCAGAGCTGCCTGCCAAGATAGGGACCTGGTCTGCTCCGTCTCCATCACTCCCCAACCTCCCAGACAGGGTCCCAGCTATACCCAGGGACTGGTCAAAATGCAGAGTGGCTCTCCTCTAAGTGCCTGGCCCACGGTGCTGCCTTCGGGGAGGCTGAGCCCAAGCCAAAGCCACCCGTGGCTGCCTCTTCACCTGTAAACTCTGCAGCACATTCAGGAAGTCATTCATCCCTGTAAGATGCTCCACGTCCTGGAAGACTGCGACCAGCAGTGTTGGGATGATGGCAATAGAACGTGTCAAGATCACTCGGGCAAACCGTGACCACCTTAGGTTCAGGAATCCCTGGGCAGAAGAACAACAGCCCAAGCTAAATATCTCCTATCACGGCTGAACCAGGAACAGAGGGGAAATGCGGGGAAGAGATGAGAACAAATTAAAGTTGCGAACCTGTCTGACCTTCCTCACCTCCCTCCTGCGCAAGAACAGCACATACCTCCATGACAAACTGGCCAGAATAGGTCCCCGTCATGGTAGAGCTCTGTCCGGCAGCCAGGATGCCTATGGCCCAAATGTAGAGTGCGGCAGGCCCAAAGTAACATCCTAGTACCACTCCCTGGAGAAAGAGAAGGCAGGAAAGAAAGTCAGGTACACGCTTCAGTTCATGTTCTACTTCCACAACAACTAAAGAACCACTTTTCCTGGTTTCCTCTTATCGGTGTGGTCATCACTATGTACCCCATCCACATAAGAGTGTGAGGTTCGGGACTTTCAAAGAAATTTAAACAAAGAAATCTTCCTTTCCCCAAGTTTTTTTTTTAATTATTTCTTGGCTTTTTTTTTCGTGAGGTAATTGGGATTAAGTGACTTGCCCAGGATCACACAGCTAGTAAGTGCCAAGTGTCTGTCCCCAAGCTTTTGATTTGAAAACTAGCCTTCACCTGTGCTTCCACCCACTTCCCTAACCCTTCTCATCCAACTCGAGGCTCTTATTGCCTGTTTTTTGCCCTATTTTTAATCTCCTTATTAAAATTGTCTATCCCCGTCTGATCAGCTGCTCCTTTAATCCCCACAGAGAATCAGGAGCCTGACACCTGTACTTTGGAAACACAGAAGTGGATTTTGGCCAAGGTGGTAGGCTCTTAAAGAGGTTTATGCAGAAAGACCTGCTCCCATGGACTTGTGACCTTATGCAAAGATACTCACCCCCTTGTAGAGGTCCACAGTCAACGCAGTATCGTTTAGAGGGAAGAGGTCACTGTTAGGACTGCTACTATTGACGCAGATTTCATGCTGGAATCCAAAAGATAAAAGAGTACATTTTCTTTTCAGAGATGAAAAGGGAGAAACAGGGCTGAAAGGGAAGACCCCTACTGCAGGCTGCACCAAAGTCATTATAGATAATACAGGTAATAAAAGGATCTGCCTGGACAAAGATTGGGAACTAGCCTGGATCAGCAACCAGGACACTGCATCTCCCTTCCAATGACAGCCTAGCTTCTCCAAGTTATTACTATCATCAAAAATATTTACTGAATGTGAATGTCCAATACAAAGAAAAAGCCCCTGGCCTCCAAAATTGTTTTTGTTAAGGACCCCCACACCAGCCCGTCTCCTCTCTGCCTGTCAGTACTTCAGATCCTATCTCTACTAAATTAAATGTTTCACTTCATTTTCCTCTTGGCAGCACAGTAGACCTTCCAGGTACCAAAAGATGGCCTTTAGCTTTGTGTTACGAATCTCAAAAATGTGCTTTGAGCTCCCAACTTCTCTATGGGCCAGGATACTTCTCTAGCCCAAAGGTCTTGTCCCATAATTACAGTACCAAATCCTAGGTACGCTGATTAAATCAAAACCACAGCCATGAGCCAAGATCTTTGGTTACTACTGGAAATTATAAGGGTAAAACACTGAGACTCTTGGGCTGGCCACTCATGACCTTCAATGCTGCCTCCAACTTCAAAGTATTCCCAACATTAGGAAGAGAAGGATTTCAAAAGGCAGAGCTGTGGAGTATGCTATAGGCAAGGGGGAGGGTGTGAGAAGACTGGAAAGAGAGGATGAAGCACAGCTCTGGAGGGCTTTCAGTGAGAGGCTTGGAGATTCCTATTTTATCCGATTTCCAAAAGGGAATTGTTACAGGTTTGGGGGTGTGACTAGGAGAAAGGGAGGTGTTAACATGCTCAGAATTGTTCATTTGGAAGATTATTTTGCTATCTGTGTGAATAATAGGTATGAAAAAGGAGACCCTGGAGGTTAAGGAAAATAATCCAAGCAAAAGGGAAAAGATCTGAGCTACGATGGTGGTAGTGTAAGTGGAGAGAAGGGGACAGATGCCAGACATCAAGTGGAGATCAAATCGCCTCAGCAACTGCCCAGAGGACAGGGGAGAAAGAAGGAGAGGGAAAAGTCAAAGATGACTCTGAAATTCTGAGCTTGAGAAGATGGGGGCACCATCAACAGAAACAGGGTCGGAGGACTGGGCCTCTAAAGACTGTAGAATTAACTTCTGGAGGCTGAGGCCTGGCAGCTGTTCCACACCATCAAGGCATCTTTACCCTTTCCCTTTGGCTCCTACAGCTCCTGTCCTGCCCTGGCTTTTCCTGCTGCTTTCTCCTTGTCTCCCTGGGCAGGCCAGCCCCCTTGTTCCCCAAGCACTTGCCCAGAACTGACCCTCAACCTTGATTCCGAGGTCTTCCTCAGCACTTGGCTCACTACCCCACTCGCTGTGGCCCACAGTCACTTACCACTTGCTCGTTGGTTTCGTTATAAAAGGCCTCTGCAAAGACTGAGACGACAAAGACGTTGATGATGAAGGAGACGAAAAGAGCAATGGTGGACTCAATGAAGAAGTACTTGTTGGCTTCTCGGACCTCCCGCTTGCTGGCCCTGTTCACCTGCCTGGACTAGAGAGGACAGACAGAGGTGGCCATGAACTTGGTCAGTGGAAGTGGCTAAGGGAGGGGCCCAGTGATATAGCAGGTGAATGACCTGAGGTTACGAACAGCAACACATTCCAACAGTTAACAAGCAACTATTAAGCACCTACTTTGTGCTAGGCACTAGTGACACAGAGACAAAAATGAACAAAACAGTTTCTGTGCTGAAGGAGCTTCCATGTTATCAGGAAGAAAAAACATGTGCCCAAATAGGTACAGATAAATAAGTAAAGTAAATAAAGTAAGAAAAAAAAAGTTAAAAAAAAATGTGTAAAAGAAAAAATTATTAGTGGAGAAGGCACCAAAGGGGGCTCCTTAACCTGGGCTCCATAAACTTTGAAAAAAAACCTGTATTTCAATATAATAATATTTACAGCTATCATTTATATAGGGCTTTAATAAGGTTTGCAAAGTGCTTATTTTACCCCCACAATAACCCAGTGAGGGAGGTACTATTATTTGCCCTCACTTTACAGATTAGGAAACAGAGAGAGGTCAACTGACTTGTCGAGGGTCACACAGCCAATAACAGCCAAACTGAGGGCAAATTTGAACTCAGGTCTTTCTGATATCAGGTCTGTCCCTCTCTGCCTCAGTGTCTATATAACTGGCTTCCTTTGTAAGCTTATGCATTTTACTGTCTGCATTTAAAATCATTCCTCCGAGAAGGGCTCCACCCAATTATCAAAGGAGTCAGTGACACAAAAAAAGATTAAGAACTTCCTGTAGTACAAACTAGGGGGAGACGGAAGATCAGGGGAGGCCTCATGGAGAAAGCGGCCCTAGAGCTAAGCTCTGAAGGCAGCGGGAGGATTCTACAAGATGGAGGGAGGAGGGAGAGTTCCATGCCCAGAAATGGGAGACAGGACACCGTGCTCTCTCACAAGTGAGCAAGATGTCTAACCTCCACTGGGTGCGTGAAAGTGAGAATGTGTAAAAAGTCCAGGAAGGAGCCAGTCTGCGAAGGGCTTTTAATGCCCTTGTCAGGTTTATTCTTGGTTATGCCTCTAAACCAGAGCTGTCAAACTCTCAGGCAAGGCCCAGGAAGCCACAAAACCATATTAAAATGTAAACTTGGAAACGTCCAACAAAATAAAAATATAATAAACACAGTGTCAGTCTGAGGCCGGCATTCTTACCTGGGTTTGACGTTTCTAAGCTAAGCCAAACAATAAAGTCTGACAGAAGGAGGAAAGAAGGAAGGAGAGCAAAGCCAGACAAATCACCTCACTGCTCTGTTAATTTAAAGGATTTTCTCTGACACAAAGAGGATAACTGCATTCACACAGCTCCTGCTATGTGCCAGGCACTGTGCTCAACGTTTTACAACCAGTATCTCATTCGATCCTCACAACAACCCTGAGAGACAAGTACTATTACTATCCCCATTTTACAGTTGAATTAGTAAGAGTCAGGGGCTGGATTTGAACCCAGGTCATTCTGTCTCCCCTCCCAGCACTTTATCTACTGCACCTCAAGACTGAAGAATTGAAATAAATACCCTTCTGAGGAAAAAAACTTTAGCAGAATTACTATGGATCAGGAAGGTGACATTCCCTTCTCATTCTTTATGTGATGAGTTCAAAGGGGAATTTTTATAATGATACAGTTCTCTGCTTTCCAGCTGCTATGGATACATAAGGCCTTAAGGAAACAGAAAAGTAGTTTTCGCTGCAGAAAAGTAGCCTTCTCTGTTTCACTATTCGGAATGGCCAATGGGCAGCCCAGCTCACTTTCTTTTCTACCAGAACTTGACTCCTGGCTTCTCATTTATAATCTCCCACATCCCTCCTCCCCACCACTCCACCAAACCTGTCCTCACCCCCAAGAGGAGAAAATATTTTCCTGGCCCGTTAACAAGGGTACCCAGCACCTTCACCTGACTTTGCTAGAGGGTACAGAGGCAAAAGAAGATAGGCACAGCCCAGTTTGTGACACGATTCTTATGAGGGACATAGGATAGTTTTTTTCCCTAGGGCCACTCAGACTCAGGAGAAGAAGAGAAAACCAGCTCAGTATGCATTCAGCCTTTTTACAAAGCCCTTGAATCTCAGTTTCTTTGAGGGTCTGGAAACCTCTAATCCTACTGGTTGGTTCTATGCAGCAGGGTTCAATCATTTAAAACAAACCTCCAGTACATGAAGGGAACTCTGCTCTTTTAAAACCTCCAAAGTTGATCCTTTAAGAGAAAACGGGTAATTTAATTTAAATTTGCTTCACTTGTTACTAAAGGGAAAGAACTCACAAATTGAGGATACGCAGGATCAGGACTCACTTACCTTGACCAGTGCAGAGTGCAGATACATGTTATGAGGCATGATAACAGCACCCACAACGCCCACGGCCTGCTCAATCTGCGGCGTGCGACAGCCTGAACAAGAGGGTATGAACATGCCCTTCAGCACCTCGGCCTGGTTGGGTTTCACTGTAATATACTGGACACCAACATCAAAGTGGTTAGCATCTACTCCCTCTGGTCATGGTCAGGCTCCATAATGTAAACAGGTGCCCCAGCCCTGGGCTATAATGGAATTTACAGTCCCCACTGTTCCCAACTACCCTGATGTGAATGATGTTCTGTTCCTCAGTGCAGCAGGCCTAGCAGGTCTTCAGTCCCTGGCAATGGGTACTATCCTGAAGGAGCACAGGGGTGGGAGGCAGAGAGAAGGGACCTTAATCTTGTCAGCCTCATAGGGTTTATGAATGGAGGCAAAAAGAATGAATAATTTTTTAAAAATCACTTAAATCTGACTCGCACGTTTCCTTCAACATTTACTCTGGGTTGGAAGTTTGAGGCCTAGTCCACATGTATTTGAGAACTACAGCGAAAAAGTCAAGCTCACCCAGGTCAACCAGCTGAAATCAATTTGTAACAAGGATTCAGAAGGAAGGGGACACTTTGCTCTTTCCCACATATCCATCCTTGCCCTGACCACCGCATTCCAACAAGGCCCTCTAAAGCTCCTTGAGTCTAAGTGCTGCTGCACAAAAAACAACGAAGCCTCCCTACTCTCTACCCCTACAATACAAATTTGGGGTCCATTCTGTAATTGACAACCATCACCCAGAAAGCTACAGGTCTGAATTCTGCTAGGCTGCTAAGTCAGACCCTGACAGCTGACTTCCCTTCCCCAAGGGGCAGTACAATGTCAAAGCAGCCCCCGTTCTGCAAGACAGACCCAAAGCAGGTTGGTTCTAAGGGATCTGGAACATAAGTCTGCTTTCTAGTCCAGGCTCCTGACTGATCTGGGAAGCCACACACATACCAGGGATGGCCTGGCTTGGGTGTGGAGATCTCTGAGACTGAGCTTGTCATTTCAGGACTGATGGAGGTACAAAATGGCTTATCCGTGTGTGGGATTTACTTCCTGTTTCTATAAAGTAACTGGCTTTTAGAAGCTAATAAGCAATCTATGAAACCTACTTCATATCCAAATGTGAGGGCCATGACGGTGATGAGAAAGCCAAAGAAGGCTTCCAGTTTCCGCAAACCTAAGGAAAGAAACATGGAAAGAAGGTTTCCTTAATGAGACATACTGCTTCTAAGGCAAAACTTGACCTTTTTTCCAACACTGTTTCCTCTCTGCATCCCCTCTCACCACAGCCCATAACTTCTCCTTACCATATTTGTCCAGAAAAAGAAACACGAAGGTATCTGCTATGGTAATGAGAACTCCACCCCACAGAGGAACCCTAGGCCAGAGATCAGAAATAAAGATGAGGGGAGGGTAGAGAAGAGGAGGGTGGAATAGCCCACCTCCCCAAACCCCAGAAAGGCCAAATTCTGGAGGAGGCAGGTGGCCCAGGCCTCTGCCAGCATGAGGAACACAGTGCCCACTGAGAAGAGAAGCCAACAACCTCTTCCTTCACAGCAGATGCCACTGCAGGGTGAGGATCAAAAGCCCTCCTCCACGCACTCAATGCAGTGTCCTTCTCACAGCTATTTCGCTGATAAGAGGTTCTCAGTCACACTTCCCCAGGGGACTCAATTTGTATCACATGCTCTCTTCACCCAGGGAGGTTTAGTGAAGGGCTAGGAATATTTGGGATGACTCAAAGTTTCAGGGGAAAAAAACTCACTTCCCAGAAGACAGGAGATTGATGGCAATAGCTGACCCTATGACTTCTTGCATATCGGAGCCTATGATGGCAGTCTCCACCATCAGCCACAGAATAATTCGGGGGACCTTAACACAAACAGTGGAGAAATCAAGTTCAAAATTAAGCTGACATTTCAGAGAACACTTCCTTGGAGATCCTGGGATTTTTGCACATATACATAGTTTGTCCCTAAAATCTTAGTGCATTTTGAACCTATTAAGCTTAAAGCTATACTAAGACTTTAGGCATACCCTGTATCATAGCATAGGCCAATGAGCAATGAGAACAATTACCCAGCTACATGTAGCGAAGTGCCATATTTTTGCTCCACCTGTCCCATCCTCAGAGCTCTCTTAACCAGACTCAGTTACAGAGAGGCAAACGTGCTTCTTTCCTTGTGGCATCAGGGGACAAGCAGAGAGGACATAATGGGGAAGCCACTTGTATTCTCATTCCATTCAATGGCACCCCTTAGGACAGGCAGGGGCCCTTCTTGCCCAACTGAAAATATCCTAAAAGTCTGAGGGATTAATATTTAACTGATGAAAATGTATTAGGCACCTACTACATGCACATACAGTCAAGAGGGGTAGAAGGGCAGTAAAGGAAAGGAATACAGAAGAAAAGGGGCCTCCTCTAGGTGAATCTAATTTGGAAACCAAACACACCTAAATGTGGAAAAGACTGAAGGACAGTTAATGTCACAGAGGCCCACAGGCAAACAAAGAAATGGACGGTGACATTAGTGACCCAGGTGCAGCGCAGCCTCAGCTTAAGGGAAGAGTCAGGTGGGTAAAATACCAAGCAGCTAGAGCCAAGCTCTGATCGTTACAGCAGGCTGGCTCACTGGGGACACAACAAAGACAGAAAGGAAGGAAGGACACCTTCCAACTACACTGCTGCTTGAAAAAGCCAATGATTCAGTCACAGCAAATACTGAAGTGCCTACTACATACTAGTTGCTAGCACAATGTTGAGGTAAAACAAGATCTCTACGCTCATGGACATTACAGTCCAGAAGACAGATAAGACACAAATACAGATGACTACAATATATAATATTAGAGAGGTACAAAACAAAGGACTTTGTGAGGTCCATGACATATGATTTTTACTGAGACGGAGGATGCAGAGAGTCTATCCAGAAAGGCTTCTTGGAGGAGGCGGCATCTGAATTGAACCTTAAAGGGTAAATAGAAATTAAACAGGCAAAGATAGAGAATATTCTAGGCACAGGAAGGAGTGCACACAAAGGCAGAGGGGGAAAGAGAGCACAGATAAAGGAGTCCAGTCTGGTTGGAACAAGGCAAAATGAACAGTGGTGGCTAGACAGAAACAGAAGACGCTAATGACCTGGGTATACAAACCAGAGGGTGAAAACCCTCAAAAGACAAAAAAAGATGTTTCTTCTTCCATATCCCAGAAATACAAGAAGAAAGTAGGCATTTGAAGGAAGGAAGGAAAGAAGGAGGGAAAGTGTGAGGTCTTTGTCTGAGAGGCCAGGCAGGGGGGTCTGTAGAGAAGAGGGAAGTGTACCACTCAGCATTACAGATGTGAGGCAAACACTGAGGGTCATCTCTGTGCTGGGGCTTTGGAGAAGAGAAAAAAAGCCACCCAGCCACTGCTCTCTAAGCCTCCCAATGTGATGGTGGGTGGCTAGGTTATGGCAGGCAGGCACAAGACTTGGGTCTGAAGTCCTAGCTGTGGGGTTTAACAGTGGTCTGACCCTCGGCCTGTTTCCTTGTCAATAAAGTGAAGATAACAGTATTTGCCCTCTCCACATCACAAGCATAGAAGAGATTAGGATGACAGATGAGTTAACCTTTATATGGTGTTTTGTAAACTCTAAAGTGCTATGTAAACATTAGCTATTATTATTCATTATTAAAAGAACTCTTTTTAAGAGCAACTTTGAGTGAACAAGTTATTTTGACTATTATAAATACCCAAATTAACCATAAAAGGACATTTGAAGAAAAACACTATCTGTACCCAGAGAAAAAACTGACAAATAGAAGTATGTATAAAATAATTTTACAAATAGACCTGTTTGTGTCTAATGGTAGCCATGTGGGGGAGGGAAGGGGGGTGAAGAAATTTACATGGTAATTTTGTTATATATTTGATAGGAATAGCAAGTTGTGCATAGTAGATTTGCAGTTTCATGTGCAATCACCTTTTTTTTATTGTACTAGATTATGGAAATGCATTTTTTTCCCATAAATTAAAAAAAATTTTTAAAAAGAGAACTCCCGGATCAATGAAATCACAGGTCCATTTAAGGGAAAATATAACAAACTACAGTAGAGAGACTTACAAAGGAAACTGTTGAAGCTATTCACGTGAAAGTACAGACAATAGGGATGAAAGGGGCCTTAGCAGGAATGCCTGGTCCAGAATGCAGTCAGTATGGGGGATGCTTGGAATGAGCCTCAAGGTTCCAAAGGAGGGGAGGAACTACTGTGGCTTGGCAATCAGTCACAGCATCACAGCTCTCGGGGGCAGCAGAGGGAGTCACTGACCTTGGGATACTGCCGGTGACACACTTCAGCGAGATGCAGGCCTGTAACCACACCCAGCCTGGCTGCCAGGCGCTGCAGCAGGAGCCCCACGATAGTGGCCAGGAGGAGAACCCAGAGCAACTAGGAAAAATGAATTCCCCCAGGATGGAGGACACGCTCATCAGACAACTGCGAAAGACCTTCCTTTCCGACACAAAGCTTCCTTGGAAATCTTTGGGCAGGAGCCATACATTCAGACTTGGACCCCAGAGGAGACAATCTGGAGACTAGATAGAGCCTGGGCTCTATCTAGTCTTGGTCTACACCTGACCTGCTGGGACAACTGAGCAAATCCCTGTAACTCTGTGTGTCTCAATTTTTCCAACTCTAACATAACCCCCTCCTCTTTTTTAGAGGAACAAAGGTGAAAAGAAAGACCTAATGGGAAAAGTGTTTTGCATTTGACAGTAATAAGATTTTTTTCAGGCTCCCCTAAAATTCTGGATTCTGAAACCTGAGATTTCACTGGTAAAGTGAACTCATAAATGAGGAAATTACCCCCACCAATGTAGGCAGCATCTTCTCTGAAACTTCTAGTCTTAGAGAGATGACCACTGAGAGGTTCACAGACAGCATGTGTCAGAGACAGGACCTGAACCCAGGGCTTGCTGACATGGAAGCGAGTACAGTAACTGTACCCCACACTGCTTTTCTAGCATCTGCATAAAGACTCAATAGCCCTCAATCCTGACATGTCAAGGGCAGAAAGGATGTGTGTTGTACAGAGAAGGGGGAAAAGCCAAAGACTCACCTTAAACTGGGCCACCGCCCCGACTGCAAATCGGATTCGATGTTCCCTGGATCCAGATAAGCAATGCTCATGAGGAAGCCAGGCCCTGTAAAGGCCCAGAGTTTGCGGAAGCTAAAGCAAGAATACTACACAAGAAACAAGATATGAGGAGGACAAATTGAGCTTTGCTCCAAATTGAAAACTGCAAAACCATTATTACAGAAGGGGTCTTATAACACCTAACTGTAACAAAAGTGAAGGGTTTTGGGTGGGTACTTCTCTCCTCCTCCTCTGCACACTGCAGGAGCACCTCCTTTTCCAGTACATAGGTATGACATACCCAGAAGAATACCCTCATCACTCTGATCACCCTTACCCTCTAACTATACTAACAATACCCAAGTAAAATCCAAACAGCTCTGAAGCCATCATGAGGAAGAAAACAAACAGCTTTTGTTTGGGACAGAAAGAAAAACATGCCCACAGAAAGGAGCAAGCTAGCTCCCTTCTCTCTCAGCCAGTCTGCCCACAGCAGAATCCTAAAAGCCAAAGTCCAGTTTTTAGAGACTGTTTGCCAAAGTTCAGAACCTTTGGATTTCACTGGGCAGGAGTGGTAATGAGCTGATCCTACAGGGGACCCCAAGGCTGGATCCTGAGAGCTGAGTGGCTCCTGAGGGATTCTGCAGGACACCTAAGCTCTCTGGATCTTCCCTCTGTGTCCTTGCTACTAACCTCCTCCTCGGGAATGGAGACCTTCTCATCAAAGTAGGTGGTAAAAGGCTCTTCCTGAGATGCAGAGGCTCGTGAAGGGGAGTGACTACTGTAGATGGTGTTAACAGCGTCCAGGCTGGCAGTATCCCCATGGTCTCCAGAACCATCTTCTAAAGTCATGTGTAAAAATGGAAAGAATCAGTTTGGGGAAAAATCCACAACAACCCCCACCCCCCACCCCCAACAAAAACCTTAGCACTCCATCATATCATTGTTATCAGCCCAAAATTTCAATGCCGAAAGATATCTAAGACACAAAGAGAAAACAGTAGACAAGCCCTATAACTCATCCAGACCAATGTAAATAGTACTTCTTAGTAAGAACTTTCCTATGTCCTCCTCTAGTACCCAAAGAGAAAAAAAATTATATTTTCTATAATGCAGTTTTCCTCTCAAATTCACTCTCCATCAGGGCCACCTCATTCCCAGCATTTAAAGAAATAAATCAAGCCTGGAAAATGGCAGGACTCACGGTTTAGACACTCCTTGACCATTACAGATCAGGTTCCATGTGCTTCCCAGAAATTTAAAAAAAAAAATTCTACAGAACTGTGATGCTCAGGGCAAAATGCAGAAAGTCAATGAGTATAGAATTTCCCCAAGTGTTCTGCCTCTCCTTATTCCTGACTCAATCACCATTAGCCAGTCATGTGCTGATCAAGGCCTCAGGACAGGCTAGCTGAAAGCAGACTACTATCTATATACTCCTTCCCCATTCCTGCAATTATCTTAGAGGGAGCGAGCAAAGGCTGGCAAAAGAGTTGGGGGAGGAGGAGGCCAGCTCACTCCATTCATGAAGACCAGGCTCCCACAGCCACCAGCGGACCCACGTTTGCTTGGAGTGAACAGATCAAGCCTGTGACTCTATAACCTCGAGTTTGGGGGGATTGTTTTGTCTTTTGGGAGGGCATGGGTGAAGGCAGTAGAGGAGAAGCTCTCATTTTACAGGATGACCTGAGTGGCAGAATGGACAAAGTACTGAGTGCACTGGGCTGAGTCAGGAAGATCTGAGTTTGAATGCTTCCTCAGGAATTTATTAGCTACTGGCAAGTTATTTAAGTTCTCAGCCTCAGTTTCCTCAAGTTAATAGCACCTACCCCACAGGTGAGACAATCAAAAGCACTCTGCAAATCTCGAGAGTGCTAATCTAAGCATTAGCTATTATTATCATCACCTCAGAGTGACTAAAAAGCTAAGAGAAAGACCACAAAACAGTGGATCTAGGATGATCTAGAATTCTGGGCTTCTTACATTTTTTCTACTCTAAGAAGTGCTGAAAGAGAGTAGCAATCTATTCTACCACAAATTCAGAGGTGAAAGTTTTAGAGCTCAGGATTGCTCAGCCCAAGTACACGACAGGGAAGAGGGTACAGAACAAGAGGCACTCTCCTGACATATCCATAAACATCTCTTAAAACCTCCAATGGCTCTCACTGTTCACAATCAGAACAATAAGGAATAGGAATACTCTATCCAGAGGGAGCAGACAAGGTTTTCAATTACATTCTGATGCCCTGGGGGCCAGGTCCAGAAGAGAAAACAAAGATAACCATAACCAACCACAAACATCGGCAGCTGCGGAAGAGCCTAACCAGGCCATCATATAGCTCCAGAGACAGCCTAGAACCTCAGTCTTACCTCCTTGGCCATTTCAGATCAGAAATGCAACATACCTTGACATGATGACAACCCACTCTAACTTACTACCTAAAAGTAGAGCAAACTTGTGGACATCACTGTAATAATCAGAAGATAAAATTTTGGAAGGGGATAGAGGAGATGATTTACAAAGCTGTTTAAAACATCACCAAGGGGCAGCTAGGTAGCGTAGTAGATAGAGCACTGGCTCTGGATTCAGGAGGACCTGAGTTCAAATCTGGCCTCAGACACATAACATTTACCAGCTGCGTGAACCTGGGCAAGTCACTTAACCCTATTACCTAACCAAAAACAAAAACAATAAAACAATAAAACGTCATCAACAAATAACACAAAACTTCAGATTACCAGCAGGCATCTTCTGGTTAGAACTTAATGTCATGGCAGAAGCCGGTGCACCCGAGGACTTCGAATAAGATTCTAGAAAGGGGAGAGAAAATGAACAAGAATAAACCAACAAGCAGAGGATCAGCGCTTGTCAACATTACTGCTGTTACATGTCAGTGTGGCCCCCATCTCCCACTTCATGAACAGTTTCATAAACACGAAATAATCTGAACAATTCTTTTTGGAATCTGATCAAACCAATATCTAATCAAATGAGGTGAGTTTCAATTCTGTATGAAATATTTCTGCTGCCAAGACTTCACAAGCTGGACAAGTAAAGAGAGTCATTTCAAAGGGGTAAGTTTATCATATAATACCGAAGTCACAGAATCATACAATTGCAGTGCTACAAAATACACCTTATTATATATACTCCACGTGTAAGAAAACATACATCATGTATGAATTAGAGGTCTAAAAAAGTTCTTAAGAGTTTAACTAGTACAGCTGCTATATTTCCCTAAACCCAAACCCTCTAAATATAGATGGTTGCCTCTCCTGTTCTCCAGGGACAAAAATTCACATCCCACTTTGGCTGCCTCCTCCAGCATGCAAATCATTCTTAACAGCCAAGCCCTTTACATCTGTTCTCATTACAACGCAAGTCTCTGCTGCCTTCCTACCTTCTGTTCAGTCCTGTGGGGCCATGGGGAACTGCTAAGTTTTCTGCTCTGAGTGCTACTCAGACTATGTTGGCTCCTTCTTTTTCAGATTAAATAAATTATTTTGACCTCTCACAGTTCTTGTTCTTCAACCTTGATACTCTGTAGCTCCTTTAGGGATGGTTTTCTAGTTTCTGGCAGGCAAGTTCTTGAATTTGCCACAGGAAAAGCCTTTTTGCCCTATTTAAATTTTCTGTGACCTAAACCTAGAGTTGGGCTATCATTCCAATGTCACCAATGTAATAAATGCATAATAAGCATCATATGAATGGTCAGCTCTTAAAACATCTCCCGTTCTGGTGTCCAGCTGCTAAATTTTAAAAAAGAAAATGAGGCTCTCAGTAGTCAGAAGAGATGGGTCATAAAGTTCATGCACTTTATTCAGAAAGTGCTTTGGACTCTCACTCAGACAGAACACATCTATTTTTATTATAAAACCTAGTTCTAATAAATTTCCAAATTTGATTTCTAAGCTTAATGCAGTTGAGGGGCAGCTAGGTGGTACAGTGGATAGAGCACGGGCCCTGGAGTCAGGAGGACATGAGTTCAAATCCGGTCTCAGACCAGACACTTCATACTTACTAGCTGTGTGACGCTGGGCAAATCACTTAACCTCAATTGCCTCATATAAAAACAAAAGCAAAAACAAAACAAAACAAGCTTAATGCAGTTGAGAAACAGCTGAAAGTGTGGTTGCTATAAGCAAGAACACTGACAATGAAGAAAAGACGGGCGAATATATCAGTATGTTTTTTTTGATCTGTTCCTGGCTTTTTTTTCTTAAAGGAAATAAGAACCACAGAGAAAAGAAAATGAAGTTTCTAGCTCAATTACATCATTGTGCTTTTTGTGTTGTTCTCCCTCTGATTTTTCATAGCCATACTTTGGTATTTCAAGGACTTGTGATGTTATTGGGGTGGGCACTCTCTCCACTGAAATGCACTACAATCCCTTTACAACGTAGCTCTCTGTTTTTGAGAACTGCTGTGGCCAAAAAACTCATGATCCTGTGACCAACGTGATGACAAGTCTCTCCAAATTTAGAATGACCCTCAGATAACACAACACAGTCCATTCTCAGGCTCAAAGCCTTTCCTGCTTGGTGGGACCTGCTAAATCCCGGGTTCTGCCATCAGAGCCTTCTAGGAAGGAAACCTCCATGGGCTGGTGGCTATTAAACAGCATGTCAGAAACAAGGACCTCTTCTTTGTTGTTGCCTTTATCTTCCATTCTGTCAGATGGTGGTGTTGTTGAGGTTTAGGGGTGCTGGGACCCCAAAATCACAACATGTGGGTCCTGCCTGAATGAATTCGACCCAAGCCTTCTTTCAGCCAAAGACAAGGTTTATTTAAAGAATCTGCCATATTGGCCAGACTCATAAGGAATCTAAGCATTTGTATCACTAATACAAGTGGACCAGATCTTAGGAATCTGAGCCCTTGACTAGACTCTTAAAGAATCTCAACCCAGTATATAATACCTCCTTTTTTAAAAGATCTGTCTCCAAAATAATAATAATAATGATATGTTATCTGGAAAACTAGTCTTTCTGGAATTATTCATTATACCAGTTTTTGGATAGCAAAAGTTCTTGTTTTTCTATCATCTGGAAAGCCAAAACAGCATCTAGAAATGCACATTAGCTTAGCAAGTAGCAAATTTAAAAATCTATGGCCAAAAAAAAAAAATCCATGGCAAAAAGCAAATACTATAGGAGGCAACTAGATGGCATAGTGGATAGAGCATTGGCTCTGGAGTCAGGAGCACCTGAGTTCAAATCCAGCCTGAGACCCATAACACTCACTAGCTGTGTGACTCTGGGCAAGTCACTTAACAAGAAGGAAGGAAGGAAGGAAGGAGAGAGAGAGAGAGAGAGAGAGAGAGAGAGAGAGAGAGAGAGAGAGAGAGAGAGAGAGAGAGAGAAAGAAAGAAAGAAAGAAAGAAAGAAAGAAAGAAAGAAAGAAAGAAAGAAAAGAAAAGAAGTACTATGACCAGAGAGAGTACAAAGAAGCTGGCCTCTTCTCTTCAGCCTCAAGGCTGTGTATCTATTGCCCTCCTTTATGCAATGGGAGAGGGAAGAGAAGATAAAGTGGACTATAATTTATAATTTTTACAACCAAAGTCATCAATCCCTCAACTACATCTTCTACAGATTGTTTACTGGACATAATTTCCTTTGGGCTCTAAATCTCCATGAAATTTAGTTACCAGGAAATATTTTGTTCAGTGGGACAGTCTCAGCTACCAACACAAGATTCACTTCCTTGCACAGGATATTTAAACAGCTAGAAATTGGCACATAGCTGCATTTCCAGCAAAAACATTTATGCATTTTTCCTTTTAAATATTTTTTATTTATTTAATTTAATTACGCAAAACATATTTTCATATTAGCCACATTGCAAAAAAGGGGGGGGGGAAGAAAAATGAAGAAAGTGAAAAAATTCTGCCTCAATCTGTACTCAGAGTTCTTCAGTTCACTCTCCGGAGATGGACAGCATTTTTCATCATGACTTCTTGGGAATTGTCTTGCATCATTCTATTGAGCAGAGTAGCTAAGACTTTCTATAGTTTATCAACACTACAATATTGCTGTTTACTATACACAATATTCTCCTAGTCTTCCCTTTGCATCAGTTAATACAAGTTGTCCCAGGTTTTTCTAAAACTACCAGTGGTCTTTGTCATTTCTTACAACAAAATAGGATTCCATCACAACCATATCCACAACCTGTTCAGCCATTCCCCAACTCATGGCTATTCCCTCCTTCTCCAATTATCTGCTGCTATATTATTTACAATTATTAGCTGCTATAAATATTTTTATACATATAGCTTCTTTTCCTTTTTCTTTGACCTCTTTGGGATACAGATATAGTAGTGGTGCTGCTGGGTCAAAGCATATGCAGTTTTATACCCCTTGGGGCATAGTTCCAAATTGGTCTCCAGAAGGATTGCACCAGCTCACAATTCCACCAACTATTCATTAGTGTATCTATTTGTCGCTTTCCTTTCCTATCATGTTAGCTAATATGATAGGTGTGGGGTGGTACGCTGGAGCTCTTTTAATTTGCATTTCTCTAATTAATAGTGAATTAGAGTATTTTTTTACATGACTATCGATAGCTTTGATTTCTTCATAAGAAAACTATCTATTCAGTTTTTCAGTCGTGCCAGACTCTTCATAAGCTCATTTAGAGTTTTCTTGGCAAGGACTGGAGTGGTCTGCCACTTCCTTCTCCAGCTTATTTTACAGATGAGAAACTGAGGCAAACAAGATTAAAGGACTTGCCCAGGGTCACACAGCTAGTAAGCATCTGAGAGCAGAACTCAGGAGGAGTAGTCTTCCTGACTCTAGGCTGGGCACTCTGTTCACTGTGCCACCCAACTGCCCCTTTATATGCTTTGACCATTTATCACCTGGCAAACAGCTCTTACTTTTAATAAATAATAAAATCAGTTCTCTACATATGGGACAGCTTAGATGGCGCAAAGGATAGAGTGCCAGGCCCAGAGTCAAAAGACTCATCTTCCCAAGTTCAAATCTGGCCTCCGAAAACTTGCTAGTTGTGTGACTCTGGGCAAGTCACTTAATCCTGTTTGTTTCATTTTCCTCATCTATAAAATAAGCTGGAGAAGAAACTGATAAACCACTCCAGTGTCTTTGCCAAGAAAACCCCAAAGGGGGTCATGAAAAGTCGAACACAACTGAAACGACTGAACAACAACATCCTTATGTATAAGTAGTAAGGCCTTTATCAGAAAAACTTGCTGTAAAATCCCCCCCTTTCCTGTTTTCCTTCAAAAATAGTGGCTGCATTAGTTTTGCTTGTGCAAAACCTTTTAAATTTAATGTTAATTAAAACTAGCCATTTTACTTCCCAATATCCTCTCTCTTGTTTGGTCATAAATTCTTCCCTTATCCATAAATCTGACAGGTATTACATACTCCCCCAATTTGCTTATAATATCATCCTTTATGCCTAAATCATGTACCCATTTTGACCTTATCTTGGTAGACAGTATGAGATGTTGGTCTATACCTAGTTTCTGACAAACTGTTTTCCAGTTTTCCCATCAATGTTTGTCAAATAGTGAGTTCTTGCCCTTAAAAGCTTCGATCTTTGGGTGCATCACCTGTGCATTTCTAATCCCTATCCCTAAAAGAAAATATTACCCTGTAGCCCTAACACAGCCATTTAAGGTTAGGTTTAATGTAATTATTTTATCCCCTGTGTCCGAAAGTTAAAAGGTGGTTTGTTGTTCACTCCAGATAAAAAGGAAGTGGGGAAAGAGGGATCATTAAACTTTATTCCCAAAACTGCAAAAGGTTTATTTGTTTTTGTTGTTGGTTTTTTTTTAAACAAAAAAACACATTAAGGAGCTTTTAGGTTAACAAAGCTCTACTTAAATATAAATGTAACTAACAAAGCTCTATGTAAAAAGCTCTTAAATGGTCTAATTGGAAGACATTTGTTGTGTTAAACTTAAGTCAAAAGATTAGTCTACCTGGGCGCCCAAGGGCAATAAATCCAGGGGCCCTAATCTGAAGTTATGTTATTATGGAAATTCCATTTCCTCCAATTTTTACAGCATGTGCAATTTTTTGCATATACTAGATATGCTTAATAAATGTTCCTTGAAAATGAATTTTTTAAAGCCAGTGTTTAATAAACTCAAGAACATAAATTACTTGGGAAAGGAGTCCTTATTAACAAAAACTTCTAGGAATACTGGAAAGGAACTTGACAAAAAATAGGTTTAAACCAGTTATTGTACATCATTTTTTTACCTTAAGTTCCAAAAAGGCACTCAACTAAAATATAAAAGGTCATCTAACTTTAAAAAAAAAAGGAAGAAAGTGAATAGAGGTATAAGGAGTAGCAGGAATACAGAGAGCTCCTCCCTCCACCCCGACCCACAAGTAAATCTCAGACCTAGAAAAGACACCAGCCCAAATCCTAATAAGCAAATCCAAGAAAAAAGTTCTGTGTTAGCACTGGGAGATAGGTTTATGGGGCCAAAAGTCCAATACGTGGAGCATTCTAGTGCCCAGGGATTGAAAGAGAAAGGGGAACTGTGCACACATGGTGGGACCTGCACCTGGAGGTGGAATTCTGGAGTAAGAAGTGTTCACAGACCCTAGGGTTTCTATGGAGTAAAGATACAAATTCAGCAGTGTGGCTCTGACCCCAGGGATGGAAGGAGGTCTCAGCCCCATCTTTAGTCCAGTCTGAAGCCTACAGAGGAATCCCAGATCAAAGGGAAACCTCTGGTTCTGTTACTCAGAACCAGCAGAGCTTTACAGCTAGGTGGGTCCAACAGCAGTCTACCGAAACTCCAAAGGCGGCAAGCCCACAGGCTTATTGTTCAGCTCCAAACCCAAGTCAGTAATTTGCAGAGCTCAGACCAGGTTGGGTAGCCATCAGACTTCCCTGGATCAGACCCCTTTGGGAACAATGAAAACTTACAGATTCCCAACTTGAGCTATCCCTGAGATTCTGAAATAACACAACTCTCAAAATTCCAAGAAAGCAATAGCACGCAGCTGAGCCATTCCCTCTAAAAGCATGTAGAGCCTGGACCTAACAAAGTCTAAAGTTAGGAAGCAGGCTAGAAAAATGACCAAAAAGAAAAATCTCATCATAAAGGCATAAAGGTGATGTAGCAGACAGTGTGCTGGGCCTGGAGTCAGGAAGACCTGGGTCCAAATATGATCTCAGATACTTATGAGCTGTGTGACCCCTGGGCAAGTTACTTAACCTTTCTATGTCTCAGTTTTTCCCTACAGGGAGAGGGGGAAGAAGGGGTAAGTTTTTTTTTAAAGCAGTTGGGGTTAAGTGACTTGCCCAGGGTCACACAGCTAGTAAGTGTCAAGTGTTTGGTCTGAGGCTGGATTTGAACTCAGCTCCTCCTGACTCCAGGGCCTGTGCTCTATCCACTGTGCCACCTAGCTGCCCCTGGGGGTAATAGATTTTTAACAAACTATACATTCATAATGAAAAGACCCAATTTATGCAGAAACTCTTAAGTAAATAGGTAAAATGGGAATAATAATAGCACCTACCTCAGAGTAGCTATGAGGTATATATATACACATATATGATATAACATGTGTAAAGCACTTATTAGCACATTGCCTGGCACACAAGAAGTGCTTAATAAATGTTTATTCCCCTTTCATTGCCTTCTCCCTCCTCCAAAAAAAAATTTTTTTTAACTTTTAAAACGAGTTAAAATGTTTTTATAAATGAAAAATGAGAGCACTAAGGAGGAAAAAACTGAAAAGGAGAGCTATGGAAGAAAGAACTGGAAAGGGAATTAAGAGCTTGGAACAATAGGTATAAAATTCTGAAAATCAGAATGAACCAAATAGAAGATAATGACTCCATAAGACAAGAACTGTTTTTTTAAAAATCAAAAGAATGCTGAAAAAACATAAAATTTAAGTTATCTCAGCAAAAATAATGGACCTAGAAAACAGATCAATGAGAAAAAATTTAAGTATTACCTGAAAGTTACCTCCAAAAAAAAGCCTCAACATCATATTTAAACAAATTATAAAAGAAAACTGTCCGGCGCTCTTAACAGCAGAGAGCAAAGTAGAGAAAGAATCCGCTAGCCATCAAAACATCACAGCCAAAATTTAGAACTTCTAGGTCAAAGAAAAAATACTGCAAACAGCCAGCAAGAAGGAATTCAAGTAACAAGGAGTCACAGTCAGGACAGATGACTTAGCAGCCACCAGTATTAAAGGAGTGGAGGGCTTAGAATATGATACTGTATTCCAGAAGGCAAAGGAGACTGGGTTTACAGCCAAGAAAAACTTAATCCAGAAAATGTGAATAACCCTATGAGGGAGAGGGGAAGAAAATACATTTTTATTTAACTATGCATTCATAATGAAGACCCTATTTATGTAGAAACTCTGAAGTACAAACACATAAGTCAAGAGAAATACAGGTAAAGACGAATAAACAATCACAAGAACTAAACAAGGATAAACTTACATTCGAATATGGGGAAATAATACATGTGTCTATCCCCTCTGAATTGTATTATGAGAGAAAAGTCTAATTAGAAGGACTGGGAGTGGTTCTGTTATATCATAATGATCTTAAAAGAATGGAAAGGGAGAATAATTAGAGAAAATTATCTTACATAATCAAGGTAAGCAAGCAGACAACCATACAAACAAGGAGGAAGGGGTCCTAGAGAGGCTGACTTGAACTGCACAGATTCAACTGATCAAAAGAGGGAATACATGTGCACACACAGTTGGCTATAGAAATACATTTTATTCTGCAGAGAAATAGGAGAGGAAGGGAGAATCTGAGGGAGAATAGATTAAGAAAGGAAATCTTAAGGAAAACAGACTAATGATGTACAAAAGTATCTGCTCCCCTTTTTTGCAGTGTCAAAGAATTGGAAACTGGCAGGGTGTCAGTCAATTGAGAAATTGTTGAATAAGTTAAAGTATGTAAATGTGATAGAATACTAATATGCTATAAGAAATGATGGTTTCAGCTAAGATTCTTAACATCTAGCCAAATGCTGAGATTCTTAAAATCTAGCCACTGCTCAGATTCCTTAAGAGTCTGGCCAATATGGCGGATCTTTAATAAACCTTGTCTCTGGCTGAAAAAAATAAACGATGGTTTCAGAGAAAACTGGGAAAACCTCTATAAGCTGACGTAAAGTGTTCAGAACCAGGATAACAATTTATACAAAGATAACAGTACTATAGAATCAAAGGACTGTGAAAGACTTAGGAATTCTGACAGCATAACAATGAATCATGATCTCTGAGGACTAATGGTGGAACCTGCTACCCATCTGTAAAAGACTCAGTGGAAAATGAGACACACACAAACACAGACACAGACACAGACAGACACACAGGCACACAGACATTTTTAACATGACCAACGTGGACATTTATTTTGCTTGACTACACACAGCTGTAATGCGAGTTTTGTTTCTCTCTTTCTCAAAGAAGATTAGGAAAGGGTAGGAGGAAAAGAAGAGAGTTTTTTGCTAAGTAGAAGAAAATTAAAATTTCATTTTAAAAAATGGAAGTATCATTTGCAATTATAGCCAGAATTCTTAACAAGAGATACATATAACAGAAAATAAAAGATAATTTCACTTACATGAAATTGCAAAATGTTTGCATGAACAAATATCAATGAGGCTAGGAAAAGGGAAGCTGTTGACAGAAGAAAAAAAATCTCTGTATCAAATATCTAATAAAGTGGGCAGCTAGGTGGTATAATGGATAGAGCTCCGACCTTGGAGTCAAGAGGATCCTGGGTTCAAATCCAGTCTCAGATACTTGACACACTTACTAGCTCTATGACCCTGGGCAAGTCACTTAACCCTGATTTGCCTCACCAAGAAGCAAACAAACAAACAAAAAAAACAAATATCTGATAGGTTCAATCACATAGCTAAACAGAGCATTAACAAGAGCCATTTTCCCATAGGTAAGTAAGTAGTCAAAGGACATAAGACAACAGTTCTTTTAAAAAAAAAGCTAACTGATCACAAGAAAGATTGTTTTAGGTCACTAATAATAAAACATTCTAGAGTGGTGACTTCATGTGCAAAGAGACAGACAACAAAAGCTGGAAATACTAGATGGTCTGCTACAGCATACTAATACACTGCTGGTAGTCCTATAAATTGGTCTGACCATTTTGAAAAACAATTTGGAATTAAGTTAAAAAAAAACAACTAAAAGGTTTGACCCAGAGATTCTATAGCTAAAACTATTTCCCCTCCTTCCCCCACCCAAAAAAAAAAAAAACAGAAAGGTCCCATATACACCAAAATATTCATAGTAGCACTTTTTTGTGTTTGCAAAGAATTGGAAATAAAGTACCCAGTGACAGGAAAATAGCTAAATAAAAGTTTATATTCATGTAAATTAATATGAAGAATAAACCAAATGTGGGAAGACATTTTTGAACCGATCAGTTCTTCCCCATTAGACTTTGAACTGCTCCACAGCAGGGACTGTTTGTGCCTTTCTTTGAACCCCCAGCACTTAGTACAGTCCATGGAACACAGTATGTGCCTAATAAGTGCTTTTTAAGCTTGACTTAATTAAGGATAAAGTTAGTAGAAGCAGGGAAAAAAATTACACAAACCTGCCAGAAGATAAATAAAAAGAAAAATACAACAATGTGTAATGCACGTGTAATTATAATGACCAAGTCTGTCCCCAAAGGAAAACTGAGAAAATGAATCTCTTTCTTCACTGCTGAGTTAAGTCTTGGTATGGAATATGGTATTCACCATCAGACCCCGCTACAATAACATAAATTTGGAGCTGGCAAGGCATTTTGAGGCCATCCAGCACAAATCTCTCACTGCACAGAGGAGAAAACTGAGACAGAAGGAGATGGTGACTTGCCCAAGGTCATGCAGGTATTTTTCAATACTTGAAATACCCGGGCAGGATGTGAGCCCAGGCTTTCACACTTCAAGGTCAGCTCTGTTCACCACATCATGGAATCCCCCCCCACACACACACTGTCTCTTTTCTTCTTAAATGACTAGTACTATGGTATGGTAGGCAAGGAGGGTTAGGGAGTGGAATATATTCAGAAATGAATGATGTAAATACAAAAGATATAGTTAGAGAGAAGAGAAAGAAAAACAGAGAAAGACAGAGAGAGAGAAGACAGAAGAAGGAAGGGGAGAGAGAGGGAGAGAGAGTTCCTTGAATGGAATTGTTAAACTGAATTTCAATAACTTTTTTCATGGACTCCCCACCCATTTGCTGGTCAAAAAACTGGCTTATGTGTATGACTGCACAACGTGATTATGGCTGTGAATGAAACCTGTTTCTCTTATCTGTAGTACAGAAGAGATGCATACTTAGGCACACCCAGAACACTCAGGACATCATTGCTCTTGTCACTTATTGACACAACTCATACAGCCTGTGAAAATTCTGAGGAAATTTTACAATATATTAAGAAAAATTCCACTGTTCCTGCTTCTGTGACATTCTTAGTAAAACTCGCCATTAAAAAATAGTGTTTTGTACACCATAAGCCACTAGAGAAATGTGTAATGACTATTTCCCAGAAAGGCAATTTTGCAGTTGGTGATTCTGTAATAAGTCTAAAATGTAACCAAAAATCTGTCATTTAAAATAAAGCTGGACAAAAAACTGGAAACAAGTAGACTTCCATCGATGGAGGAATAACTAGAAAAATTATGTGATAAGAAATAACAAATATAATAAATACAGAGAAGCATGAAAAGATGTTCAAGATCTAAAACAAAATGAAGTAGGCAGAGCCATGAAAAAATTTACACAACAATGTAAAAGAACAACAAGAATGTAACTGGAAAGAACCACAACAGAAAAGTAGAATTACAGAGAACTGGCATGGCTACATAGAAAAGACAGACCTTTCCCGCCCCTATTCCTTTGCAGACATGAGAAGCCCAGAAGAGTGCACACTGACTATACTTTCAGACTTTTTCAATGCCTTGATTAGTTTTACTGATCCCCCACCCCACCTTTTTTTCCTTTAAAAAGAATATTTATTATACAGGATGGCTCTCTGGGAAGGCAGAGAGGAACATAATACTGAGAAAAATTTTGCAGAGATATATCTAAAAAGCTGGTACTCTGAACTTCTATCATTTAAATTAGAAGATATATGTTCCCCCGATGAATATGAACAACCATATAAAAATCTGTCCAAACCACTAATAAGAGAAATACAAATTAAAACCAGTGGGGTTTGTCCACATACCCAGCAAATGAGCAAAGATGATATAAGACAGGAATAGTCAATGATGAAGAGGTTGTAAAAGAAAGGCTCACACACTTTTGGTGGAACTATGAATTGGCCCACACTTTCTGGAAAGCAAATTGGAACTGTGCTAAGAATGTGACTAAAATGACCATACCCTTGGACACACATCCCACATCTCAGGAAGGTAAAAAGAAAAAGAAAGGTTCCATATACCTCAAAATATCGTGAACAGCAAAGAACCGGAAACAAAGTAGATGTCCCATCAACTGCGGAATAATAGCTAAGCCAACTGCAGTGATGATGACTAGGAAGACTACAAATAACCACAGGAAAATCCATATGAAATGATGCAGAATGAAGGAAAATATACAAAATGACAATAATGTAATGCTCTCAATCTTTTTAAATGCCAAAATTGATTTCATAAGATACCCTAGTTTTTTATAAAGTATGTATTACAGCACATAAAAAATAGAACTCCACCATATCATAAATGTGACTGGTCTAAAATTAATATTCTAATTACCACAAGCATTAAATAATTAACAATAGTTCTACTTGCTTTCTTAGAATTTAGAAAAGATCTTAGGGGCTAATTTAGGTGGCTAATGTCTATTTCAAAAGTTGCCTAGAAGTCTAAACCAATAACTTTCTTTTCTCAAGATAAATTTCTGTTTTAAGCAAAGGCATTCAAAATCATCCCAAATCACCATAAACCTTAAAGCTCTGTTCAAAATTAGGCTTACTCTTTCTAAATCTAGAGATCATAGCATTTAATTTTAAGATTTAATGACTTCAGCTATGACAATCTGAATAAAAGTCACTTGGTTCTGGTCTTCCTATTCATCTTTTTTTGTTCTTTCCTTCCTTATTTCTCTCTCCTGAAACCTAAAAAAAAAAAAGTTCAACGCAGCTTTTAGCCTTAGTGACCATTTAGAGCTTGGGGATAATGTATAGGAGGGTCACCTGATTATTAGGATAGGGTGCCTTTCAGGAAGAGCCACCTAGCTGACATGTCTGTTACCACTGTGTAACTTATCCAATGAGCCCATGAAAGCTCTAAGAAGCAAGGCACAGATCCATTCTAGGAACTGACTGTAAAAGGATTTCGTAATTGAAATTCATCTGACCTTGAAGAACACACTGTGTTTTCTGCATTCCTCTTTTAAAATGTTATTCTCTGAGGAAGAAATAGATCCTATTCCTTCATAAGCCTTTAGCATCTATTGAAGAGTTTTTCATAAAGGACTGAGTTCCTATGCCAGGGGTGGGGAACCTGTGACCGTAAAGCCACATGTGCCCCTCTAGGTACTCAAGTTCCGCCCTTCGAATCCAAACTTGAAGCCTCACTTGAGGACCTAGAGGGCCACATGTGGCCTTGAGACGGCAGGCTCCCCACTCCTGGCCTAAACTCTAGGAGCTTAAGGGCTCAATAACTCCTTCAGATATACTTCAGTAATGATGGTAATTACTGGTTTTCAGTGTCCTGTATTGTTAAATGGGAATACTTAACTACTTTGTTTCATTAGGAATAATTAATTACTTCCTTTGATTCTGCCACAGATCTAGAAAATACTCAGTGGAAGTAAACTAAGATTTTCCAAAACTCAGTTGACCACTTGCAAAAACCGCTTTAAAAAGTCACATGAAATGCCAGTTACAAAGTCTGTTAAATTCTGAAAGTGATGCAGTTTCCTCCTCTTCAAGAAGCCTTGATCTATTAAAACAGCTAAATGAAGCCAGTGGTTCCATACTCTCATCTTACTGGGGGAGCAAGGGTAGATAGGACCCCTCTTGTGTATTCAAGCTGAAAACAATCCAAAGCAGGAGCAGACTTCTTAGTGGGCAATACTAGCACTTCCCAGATTCATAAACTCACAAACACACCCTGTTCACCAGGTGCAATTCAGCTATTGTACAATGTCCTTATGGATGCCAGCGCTTCTCAAAGCAGCTAGACCTAAGGTCAGCCCACTCTCTCCCACAGCTGGTCATTAGGACACAAGCACAGCCAGTTTCTTTAGGTTTGCTAACTTGAGCTCTATGGCAGGGGTTACCTTAACCACTTGAATTAGCAGATAAACACAACCTCCTTCCAACAGTCGGGCTAGTTTCTCACCTGAACCAGGCGTTTATCCTCTTGAACTGTGACAAGAAAACTCTAACCCAGTGAAGAGTCTAAGAATAAAAAAAGTGAACTTAGGAGAGGGTGACAATAGCAATGTGTCTGGAGAGGCCAGCTGCTAACAAAGATTCTAACAGTATCTGGGAAAGGGGCCACGCCAGTGGAAAGGGAGTGGAGATCACTTGCCAACCGAAGACTCTGCAAATTAAAAGGCCTGTACCTGATAAAAAAAAACTCTACATGTGTTCTTTGTTGGGTATTCCAGCCCCTAACTACATCCCAACTTTCCTGATATCTCCCTTTTCCAGTGCACAGTCACATTCTTATTGGCTAACGCCCAGAGCTTTGTTCATCCCTGCTATCACAGCATGCATTTCCTCTTGTATTTCCAATCCAACCAGAACCATTTTCCTCCTTGAGAATAGCCTGGTTTGCTGAACTATTGCTGCAAAGAGGCTGTAATTTCAAGACCTTCACCTAGGGCTGACTGATTCAATAGTGTCCCAAGTACCAAGGGAACCAGAAATTCCTTAGATTACCAGTACATGCCAGACCAGATGTTATAAACATCTGGAATCCAAGGAGTCAGTGCATAGATTTCAGGGAGTCCATGAACTTGGATGGAGGGAAAATTACATCTTTATTTTAATATAATTTGTCTCCTTTGTATTCCTATATATCTTATTTTATACATATTTTTAAAAAAACATTCAGAGAAGGAGTCCAGGATACAAAAAAGGCTAAAATAAGACCTTGCCCTAAACCCTTGCCTTCAAAAATAAGTTGACCCTCTCATCATCAGCTTACCCACCAAAAATGAGTGTGTCATGATCAAATATAAAGAACAAAAGACAAATAGCTAACATTTATATAGTGCTTACCATGGGCTAGGCACTGTTCTAAGCACTTTACAGTATTATCTGATTTAACTTAACAATCCTGCAAAGCAGGTGTTATTATTATTTCCATTTGACAGATGAGGAAACTGAAGCAAACAAGGGCTAAGTGAATTGCTCAAAGTCACACTGCTAGTATCTGAGTTTGAATTCGAACTCAGGTCTTTCTGACTCCAGGCCTTGCACTCTTTCCAGCGTACCATTCAAATTTTGCGTTCAAACAGACTGTCAGATTTAGCTCTCTTTCAAACAAATAGGGTAAATAAAAATGTCCTCTTCCCCGGCACAAAACTGACCTTAACAATACTGCTTATATATTTTTCTCTTTGTTATTTAAACAAATGGGGAAAATAAAGTCTCCCTCAATCAGGGATAGCTTCTCTTAGTCATGTTTCTCTGCCTCCCTCAGATGCTGAGCCTCTCCTCTGCAGCACAAAGAATTCATCAGAGATAACATTATCTTCTCTCCCAGTACCCAGGCAGCTAAATTGCACAGCAGATAGAATAATGGACCTGGAATCAGGAAGCCGAAGTTCAAATCCTGCATGAGACACTTCCTCTTCTTCCCTTCCATTTCCCCATTCCTCCTCTCTCATGTCTCTTTTGTTTTTCATGTGTGTATACACACACACACACACATATACATTTATTTATTTATAAAGAAAATTATTTATAAATGGCAGGAACATCTGGGCAGGATGTATATGTTACATTTTTGGATATTGGTCAATGCAGAATTAATTTTGACTATGCATGTTTATTACAAGGTTTTTATAATTACATTTTTATCATTCCCAGAAAAAAGGCCAAAAACCACTTCTATGTTCTAATGTGAGTTCCTACTATTTTCCACTTCCACTCCAAACTAATTAAATTAAAAGCCTTAAATTAAGTGTGAAGCACTTTCACACTATAGTATTTCAATTTACAGTTGGACAAATGGAAACTTATTTGAGGTCTGATTTAAACTGTGAGGGAGAGGGGTCTTATTTCTTAGCTTCTGCCTATGCCTGTCCACTGACCACTTTTCCAAATGCCTTTATCAAACCACAAAGATCTGGAGGGGGGAGGGTTTGGGGGGAAGAGAGTGCCAAAAGGCAACCTTAAAATAATTTCCACTTCACCTCAAATGAATTATACCCTTGAAAGATCTTGTCCCTTTTCTTCACCCATGTATTTCAGGAAAAGACTGCTCTGCAATCTCATCATACCGTCAGCAGACTTTTAGTCATAAGAATTCAATTTGCCTGCCTTCTTCCAGAGTTAAGTAACTAAATTCCACAGTTGAGTAGATTTCAGCTGAAAACGGCAGCACAGTGCTAAAGTAAGCAATTCGTTCCCGTCTGCAAATTCTAAAGTTCCTCATTTAGGGATTAGTTTTCTGTCAGTGTTGAGTATATAAATAGCAACTTCCTCAGAAGAAGGAAAAATCAGGCAACAAAACAGTCTTTCATTATGACCTCTCAAATAGTTTCAGGGGCCAGAAGAGGTTTCTCAGCATCACAGAAGGAATTACAGACGTAATAAGGGGGCACGACAGGGGGAAGGGATTTCTTTGGGAAGGGAGCACGTACCCCTAGGCTCTTAACTCTAAACCGCAAGCCAATAATCTCACTTCCCATGACAGGCAGCACTAGATCACCAGTCTGAAGCCCTCTGGTCCCATCTCTATGGTCTACCAGCTTCGTGGCCCTGGGCTCATCTCCCAGCTTCACAGAGTTTTCTTACCTGGTGTAGTGGAACCCATAGACATGAAATCCGGGGAAACTTAGGTTCAAATCCTACTCCTGACACTTTGAGCCTATTTCTTCATTTATAAAACCAGCATAATGACTGACACCTAAAAGACCTATCTCATTGAGTTGTTTGTAGGTATCAAGTGAGATAATATGCAAAAAGCAATTCGCAACCCTGAACACACTATATAAATGGCAGTTATTTCTACTACTATGATTATTAAAAAACATACATGATAGTACCTGTTCCACGGGTTACTGTGAAAATCAAACAGATAACACTAACACCTTTTGAAAATCAAAAGATGACATGAGTCAATGAACTCTTTAATCTGGAAAGCAGGACACAAGGGCAAAGTAATAACATTATTTCCACCGTGTGGGTGTCATCCACTGACCTAGTACGACCTTCAATCCTCTTGGGGCCTACCTATCAGCATACACAATATCCAAAGGGCTGCAATGCAAATTTTCCCGAAACTCCCCTCTACGGAGTCTAAGAAATGTTGTCAGACTGCTCCGGGAAATCCCCTCCTCAACTCCCTGTAGTAGTTCCTGTAACACAGGAGACAACAGCCTGCAATCCTGGCATTTCTCCTTCCGGTATTCAAAATTACCTCAGTGTAGGATAGAACCAAGTGCAGATGTTATCTAATAAAAAAAACAAACAGCCCGAAAAATGCTTTAGGCTAATTACCCAAAGCTGATCAAGGAAGAAGACAGAAATCTAGGGTGAGAGTATAGGCCACCACAGTTCAAATCTACAGAAACTTCAAATCAAGTTACATAAACACAGGGAACAAAGGAAATTAAACACCAGGAAAATCACATACCCAAGGTCTTACTCAGAGATCTATTAGATTTAAAGGAAAGGCGAGAATTCCTAAACTATCTCATGAAAAGGAGGAAGTAGGTCTAAACAGATGCAGGAAAGGTTAGTAACCTGATGCTCCCTTGGCCCAGCAACGTGACTAAGACCTTGGAAGAGACCTTGGAGGGTCTCTATCCCTCTCCCCCCCCTTTAGCAGGAACTTCCTCCAGGAAGTTGTAGTCCCTACCCTCCCCCCACCTCCTGCCCCCACTTGAAGACCTTCAATGAAGAGGAAACAACCATTCCCTGGGGCAGTCCATGTCATTCTCGGACAGTTACTAGTTTTTCCTTTCATTGGGTGTAAATGTTCTTCTTTCAAACTTCCACCCATCCCCCCTGGCTCTGCCCTTTTCGGCCAAAGAAAATTACTCTTCCACCAAACCCTTTAATAGCCCTGCTACAGAGTAATAACTTTTCTCTTGTAGTTTTCCTTAAAACGAACAAAAAAAAAATCTTTCAAAGGGGCTTTCTTGTCCTCGAACATCCCATTTTACAGACGGGGACACTAAGGCACGAGGCCTCAGTTTATCATATTGCCATTGATTAAGAATCCAATGCCCTCAGTTTTGTGCCTTGTGTGCTTCCCAGCTCACTAGACTCGAGGTGGCGCCGTGGAAGACACGTGTCTAAATCCGATCTCAGGACAGCTGCCTGCCTCAGTTTCCTCATCTGTAAAATGAAGATAGTAACAGCCCGTGCCTCCCAGGCCTTCCTTTAGGAGGATAAAAGAAGAATTTTTTTGCAAATTGTTTTGCAGACCTCAATGCGTAATATAAACGATGGCGATTATTCTCATTGTTATTATTCGGTGGGAAAGGGGAGGTTTTGCCCCCGCTCCGCACACACCCCCCTCAGGCCCTCCCGCGCGCCCCAGCGCACCTTCTCCAGGCCCAGCTCGCCGGGAGCAGGGGCTTCTGGGGCCGGGAGACTTTGCCCTGGGCCGAGATCCACGACAGCGGCGCCAGACTGCGGGTCACGGGGTGCGCGCGAGGGGGGGGGAGAGAGGAGCGGCGATGACCCCCTCCTTTACCTTCGCCCCCCCCAAAGCTCAGAAACTTAAGAAACCGCCCCCCCCACCCCCGCCTTGGCCCTCACAAGCAGCAAGCGACGCAATCGACTAGCGACGCTGGCCCTAGTTAGCCTAACGTTGACCTCGCGGTGGCCTAGGGGCCCAGAAGCTCACCGGCAGGGCTGCGCTTTCCAAACAGGTTTTCCCGGGCCCGGTATCTCCATTACACCTGGCGCCCTCAAAGCCCCCCCCATCCCCCTCGCCAGTTTCGCCGACCCTCAGTGCGATTGGTCGGCAATGCCGCGACCGCGCACTCTCATTGGCCGGATCTCCTAGCTGTGCCGCGTGGCGAAACGAGAGGGGCAACGCGCGCCTCCTCCGGAGCAGCGCCCCGCAGCGTCCGGAGGAAGGAGGCACAAGCGAAGTGCAGTCCTGTTCCAAAAGCAGGCTTCCGAGCGCAGGAGGTCTCCCGCAGTCTCTGGATGAGCACCCGCAAGCAATGCAGACTTCTGCAGGAGCTCTCCTTGAGAGTAAGGTGAGTCCTCACTCTACCGAAAATGCTGGATTTCAATCCACAGCAAGCACTTCTGTGTAGTTTGGAGACGGGAATGTCTTTAAGATGCCACTTCTTGCTGCTCCATCCAAGGGAGCAAAAAACAACTCCCCGCCCGCCCTAGTCCCCCTGTGCTGCCACACCATAGTATCATCCTCCTCCACCCTAGAGAGGAATGCAGGTCATCTATTGGTACCGCACCTGGCACCTGTACTCCAGCTCCCTCCGCTTGTTTTGTTCTTTCGTTTACTCCTGCACCTCGCGCCTACACAGTCCCCCTTTTCTTGTTAACTTTCCAAGACTCAGTTCCACCCCATCGATAGCTGACCTCAGTTGTCTGGTGCTTTGAGAGTGAAAAGCCGGAGAAGTGAACCTAGAAGCACTGGCGGAAGAGCAGGGACCAGCTGGTTTCTGGGTCATCTTTTGGGAAGGGAGAATAAATAATCTAATAAAATACGATTACAACATGATCTCTTTTAAAGTTTTTTTTAAAGCATTATTTATTGGGGATGGGATAACTTTAAGGAAAAATAAAACATGGAAGCATACCTATTCCAGGAAAATCGAGTTGCTCTCTTGCCTGCTCACTGCTCGGAGAAAGATCATTTAGTTAGGTGCGAACCTCAAAAAGTGGAGGGGAAAGCAGCAAGGCAGAGGGGAAAAAAGGAGCAGACCAGAAGCGTACACAGAGAAAATCGAATTACCCTGCAATTAGCCAGCCTCAAGACTACGTTAGCGTCCAAAATAATTTTCTTCTGGAAAGAAGAGGAAAAACACATAAATCAGAAAATATGTTTCGGGTCTTTTTTTGCAGCCATCTGAGATTCAGGAAGAGTTTGCCCCAATTTTCCTCTGGATAGGAGGCTTTTCTTCTGATATATCTAAATGAAACAGAAGAGAGAACCCAAAGCCAACTGGAGATAACAGAGTATTGTTATGGAGCATTTCTCCCCCTCCACTCCAGCCTGCTCAATTTAGGAATATCTTTTGTCTTCTTTATCCCGGCTGTTTGGCTGTCTTATTGCTACTTACTTAGTTCACAGTTGGGAGCAGCCTCGCTCTTAGCCTGCTTCTTCCCCATGGTGCCAAACTGGTTTGCTCTCTCCTGAGTGTGTTCCTGCCCCTATATAAGACCTGAGCCAACTCCTTTGATAAGATAAAAGCACTTCAAATTCTAGCCCTAGGCAGAAAAATGTTAGTAGTGAATTTATTCAAAAGCCGACCCACACCCTCCTTGGCTCCCAAGGACAATTAAATTTCATCTTTGACCTGTTATAGAAAAGTAGATAGATATCATATACCTGTCATCTCTAGATATTAATGGGCTATTAATTAGGTAGAGAAATCTTTATTCTAAAGTCATCTTTTGTACCATTTGGTCAGAGTTGAAATGGGACGTGTACAGAAGTGCGTGATGGGGAGTGGGGCAGGAGATAAGTGTTGCTTTCCTTCTGAATCAACATCATCACCATCATCACTGCAGTGGATTAGAAACAAACCTGCCATTAGGTGCACTGAAGTGTGGCGAGTCTGTCATTCGTATCAGGGATTTCTGTTAGACCTCTGTTCCCGGAGAAGGTTGGTTGGGGACAATTAACCTCGGGTACTGTGCTTGCATTTTCCATTAGATGCGTGGAGTATTGATAAAATTATGATGTACCCATGCCTCTGGATCTGAAGGACCTACAGGAATCAATCTAGTCAGTCTCTCTGGCCATGTAAAACTTAGAGCTCCGATTTTTAGAAATGAGAATGCAGAAAGAGTACATGGACAGGAGGCTGCCATTCCCCTGGCCAACCCAGTTTTTATTTTTTCCCTGTTTCAAGAAAAGTGGAATATACATTTTAAAATTTAATTTAATATTTTAATTTCCCCCAATTACATGTAAAAACAATTTTAACATCCTTTTTTTCAAATTTTGAGTTCCAAATTTTCACACATCCCCACCCTGCCCCATTGAGAAGGCAAGCAATATGATACAGGTTATACATGTGTAGTGATGTAAAGCACACTTCTTTGTAAGTCATGCTGCGAAAGAAAACACAGATCCCCAAAAAAAACCCAAGAAAAATAAAGTAATGAAAACATGTGCTTCAGTCTACATTCAGACTCTACAAGTTCTTTCTCTGGAAATGGACAGCACCTTTCATCATAAGTCAGAAGATAAAATTTGCTTTGAATGGGCCTGAGGAAAGCAACTTAGCTAGTCAAAAGCCTGGCCCTGGCCCCTTTCTTAGTTAGTCAGCCAATATTGATTGAAAACTTCAAGAGCAGGGGTGGGGAACCTGTGGCCTTGAGGCCACATGTGGCCCTCTAGGACCTCAAGTGAGGCCCTTTGACTGAATCCAAACTTCACAGAACACAGTTTGGATTCAGTCTAATGGCCACACTTGAGGACCCAGAGGGCCACATATGGATTCAGTCTAGGGGCCACACTTGAGGACCTAGAGGGCCACATGTGGATTCAGTCAAAGAGCCACACTTGAGGGCCTAGAGGGCCACGTGGATTCCGTCTAAGGGCCACACTTGAGGGCCTAGAAGGCCACATGTAGATTCCATCTAAGGGCCACACTTGAAGGCCTAGAGGGCCACATGTAGATTCAGTCAAAAGAGCCACACTTGAGGGCCTAGAGGGCCACAGGTGGATTCCGTCAAAGAGCCATACTTGAGGACCCAGAGGGCCACATGTGGCCTGGAGGCCGCAGGTTCCCTACCCTTGCTCTAGAGCCTGCTCTAGAGGGCCACTGGACACTAGAGGGTCACTGGCCACTAGAAGGAGACCCAAAGCACGGAGAAAGAAGATCCAGTGTCCCTGGAAATTCCTCCAGGAGATAAGAAACATAGGAAAGCCACACATGATAAAAATCCCAAGATCACAGATACAGAGTTGGAAAAGAGAACTAGGAGGTCATCTGTTCAAACTCCCCATTTTACAGATTAGGAAACTGGTGCCCAACTGACTTGCCTAAGGTCACACAGATCAGCACTCTACAAATATTGTCTCATTTGAACCTCATGACAATCCTTCAAGGATTTTACAGTTGAGGAAACTGAGGCAAATGAAGGTTAAGTGAATTTCCCTGTTAGCATTTGAACTAAGGTCTTCTTAACTGCAGGACCAGCACTCTATCTACTATGCCATCTAGCTGCCTTCAAGTATTGCACCCAACAAACAGTCTCAATAAATTATAAATTAGTGATCAAACAGGTTATGCTAATCAGAAAGAGCTATTATTGTTCCCAGACAGGTTTGCCATAGGGTTATTAGAAGGGCCCAAGAAACTCCTTTCCAAGGCCCCCAGACTGAGTAGCACTCTCTAAATCATTAAACTCAAAGACCTACTCATTTCAACCACCCAGGTGGTCTTGCTCTGAATCCTTGTGGAACCCTGCCCAAACCAAACAGGGAATGTTGTTCCCTTTATAGATATGTATGTGATGTCATTTGTGGAATGAGGACTCAAGGAGGAAAGGAACCATCTAAAGTTTAGCAATAATGGAATATCTATGTCACACCCACTGCTCCCTTCTCTTTCCAGTCTTTACCGTCTTCATAAGGGACACCTACATCCATCCTTTTTTCCTCTCCCTGGTCTCACTATTTCACAACTTACAAGAACAATTCCCTTCATTATTCTGGTTACCTCCCTTTTTTTCAAACCTGGCTCAAAGTTTGTTTCTACAGAGTCTTCTCTGGTTAAGAAATCCACATCATCACTACCACTGCTTCCCCCTTCCCCCACTGGCCACTTAACTTTTCTCTGAATATAAGCCAATATGTTAGTACCGACATAGGTGTTCCATGAAATTTGAATCTGTGTTTTCTTCATCTACATTTCTATCAAAGATAATATCTGGGATTCTAGTGAAGGATAATTAGCAAATTCATTATTTTAAAACTGAAACAACTATTCTTAGAGCTATTTGACTAAGACATCAAAAGATTTCTAAAAACATTTATATATAGATTTAAATATTCTATGGTGTCTACCCCAGAATAAGCTCGTGCTTATTGGCCTAGTGCAAATATGATTTTACCTGTTTAACATATGAGGTAGGTAAGCCTCAGAGATTGTGTAATTGGCTTCAGTCACACAACTAGTAAATCAGTCAGGATTCAAGTCCACATCTTAGGATTCATGTCTAATGCTCTCTTGACAACTGACTAATTTCTGCCTTGTGCTTTCATTAATACCTCTAGTAAGCATTAGTGAATGAGTTTTTTATGTTCCAGTAAATGAAGGAAAAAAACATTTATTAAGCTCTGTGTGTCAAGCACCGAACAGGAGATACTAGTATGAAAACAAAACAGTCCTTGTCTTTAAAGAATTTAATTCTAAGAGTGGGAGAAGATGCACATGAATAAACAAATGAAAAAGCATTGATTAAATGCTTACTGAGTGAAAAAGACTGTGTTAAAAGCACTGAAGATACAAAAAAAAAAAAGAGCAAAGCAGTCTTTGCTCTCAAGGACCTTACTTTTTTTTTTTTAGGCAATTGGGGTTAAGTGATTTGCCCAGGGTCACACAGCTAGTAAGTGTCAAGTGTTTGGTCTGAGGCTGGATTTGAACTCAGGTCCTCCTGACTTCAGGGCCAATGTGCCACCTAGCTGCCCCCAAGGACCTTACATTCTTTTTTTTTTTTTTGCTGTTTAGGCAATTGGGGTTAAGTGACTTGCCCAGGGTCACACAGCTAGTAAGTGTCAAGTGTTTGGTCTGAGGCCGGATTTGAACTCAGGTCCTCCTGACTTCAGGGCTAGGTGCACCACCTAGCTGTCCCTAGGACCTTACATTCTAATAGGAAAGCTGACATATATAGGAAGCCCCAGCTGCAAACCACATGGAAAAGTCCTATGGTCCTCAGGGCAAGAACTGGCAAAGCAGAAGCTAACAAATCTTCTTTAATGTCATTTTCTGACATTAAAACAAATTTGACCATGCCAGAGGTTTTCGGTCATGAGAACTTTCTTTCTGGGTCTTACGTAGCTGGGGCTGTTAAACCTGCAAAGGAAGTGGCCAGGGTTGTATTTACATAAGGGCTGATTAGACTACAGCCATAGAGACTATGGAGATCTGGAAGGTGATGCTGTTCCCGTCATCCTTGCACTGATCTGCCTGTTGATCAAGTCAGGGACTACTGGTGGAAGTGGAGGATGGTGACAAGGAAGGGATTTTGGTTCCCTAACTTTGGATTTCCCATAACTAACTTGTCTATGCTGACAGTTTAATGAGTTCATTAAATTTAAATTAATTCTTAGTGGAGTCTAAGGATCCCAAAAATCATAGATCATGGGAAGCCTTATGGGACTTTATGGTTTGCCACCATGGGTGCAGCATCCAGGAGATACTAGAAATATCTGGAGATAGTGGTTTGAAAAGTGAAGATCTCAGGAGGACCCGAGTTCAAATCCAAGCTCAGACACTTGACACTCACTAGCTGTATGACCCTTAACAAGTCACTTACCCCCCACCCCATTGCCTCAACAAAAAAAAAAAGAAAAAAGAAAGAAAGAAAAGAAAAGTAAAAGTCCCTGAAAGAATGCTCTTAAAAGCTAGATTTTCTTCCCTTCCCTATTAGCACCAATCAATCATCAGCTTTAACCCAGTGCCCACTAGAGTTCTCTCTGGGTTCCTCTTATGAGTTACTATTGTGTTCACAAGAGTTACAGTTCATTCACTTATTCATCCATTCATTCATCCTACAAATAGTTATTAAAATACTTTAAGGCATCTGGTATAACTAATAAATAATTGACTTTACACTAATCAATAAGCATTTAAGTGACTATTATGTGCCAGGAGCCAAGGGCACAAAGACAAAAACAAAACAGCCCTTGCCTTCTAGCAGCTTACATTTTTAAAAATTTATGTAACTTTATTATATATTTAAAAGAAATAGCAAGTTGTATATAATAGATTTGCAGTTTCATGTATAATCATCTTTTTATCACACTATCTTATGGAAATGCTTGTTTTATTCCACAAATTAAAAATAAAATAAATAAATGTAGGGAAAAAAAAAGAACCTACCTGCCCTTACAGCTAGATAGCTCTGCCCGCTGTCCTGCACCTCATTGGAACCTAAGAAACGAAGCCCAGAACGGACACCTGGAATCTTATGCTCCTATACCACGGGGAAATCACAGACATGAACCACCTCTATACTCCAGATTCCCTGACCTCATCCAAGAAGGAATCTGTATTTGCTTGGCACTTTTGTCTCTTCTCCCATGCTTCTCCAGGTGGTGGACCAGAACCTGTTGTCATCCCATGTCTATTGTTAGCATCTAGCTGTTCCTTCTACTCCTGCTCTGGAACCCTCAGTGTTAAACATCAGCTTTTAAAGAGCTACTGAAGACAAATAACGTTGAGGAAAGATACAACTTCAAAATGGGGGGTCGGGAGGCAAGGAAAAAGGCACAGAGTATCCCCAGTACCTCCCTTCTTTGAGGTGAGTAGCTCCATTTTAGAAATTGGCTACATTCCAGTTAAAGTGAAGAGGCATGGTTTTTTTTTTTGTTTGGTTGGTTTTTATCTCACTTTTCTCAAGTCCTCCCCACATATGACCTTGTTTCTAAGCTGATAAAACCTACAGGCTTATTTTTGGCTAATAATTATAAAGTTCTACAAAGAAGGCTGAAAGGCAGATTAGACCATTTGCAAAACTAATGCTAATAGAAGGTAGCTATTGTTTCTGAGGAATATGTACGACTAGGTCATAGGACAGGGGTGGGGAACCTGTAGCCTCAAGGCCACATGTGGTGCTCTAGGTCCTCAAGTGCGGCCCTTTGACTGAATCCAAACTTCACAGAACAAATCCCCTTAATAAAAGGATTTGTTCTGTAAAACTTGGACTCAGTCAAAACACCCCACCTAGAAGGACACGTTTGGCCTTGAGGCTGTGGGTTCCCCACCCCTGTCGCAGGAGCGTATATTCTGAAAGAGGAGACAACAGGTCTGTAAGTACCCTGTGGGGAGCTACTTTCCCCACTCTCACTCACATTGGCATGTTGGATACCCAGAGGGGTAGCTGGCTACTACTAGTCCACTCTTCATAGCCCTGAGAAGCTGGGTTTTTCATCAGTGCCCCTTCCATTGATTATTAGCCAATTAACTTTTAGAAAAGGTATTTACTAAGCAAGGACAGTTGTTACAGAAACTTAACCCCCCTTCCAAAAAACACAACAAAACAGTGTGTACTCGCTACTTGAACACACACAAGGTCATTGGGGAGAATGGGCTCGAATTTAAAGCCAAAGGATATGTTCATAAGCCTTTTTTCATTTCATAGAGTGCTAATAAAGTTCTGCCTAACTCTCTGGTAGGCCCCTTGGAGTCCTGAACTTACATTCCCCTACTGTGTCCAATTTGTTCTCAATGTGCTTCTCAGCTTCCAATGCAGACGCTGCCATCAGCCACTACCGATCCAGGGATGCCATTCCTGGAGCCAGTAGACATTGCTACTGATTTCAATGGAAGCTCCAGATATTCCAATTCCTTCCAAAGTTCACAAGAATTTCACCTTGTCAATGGGAGGGGGAGGAAAGAGAGAGAGAGAGAGAAGATACTTTTTCATTCATTCATTTTTTTTATTGTCAACATTTACTTATAGCATCTGTGTATTTGTACGTGTCTGTGTATCTATGTACATATACATGTTCGTTCACATAGGCGTGCACACGTTTTGAGTTCTATAGAATCAGTGAGTTTTTTTAAACTTTCTGTTTTATTGACAAATAAAACTTGACAAATATCAGCAATAACCAGTGTTTTCTTATATAAAGAAAGAGGAGGGGCAGCTAGGTGGCACAGAGGCTAGAGTACCAGCCCTGAAGTAAGGAGGACCTGAGTTCAAATCCGGCCTCAGACCAAACACTTGACACTTACTAGCTGTGTGACCCCAGGCAAGTCACTTAACCCCAATTGCCTAAAAGCAAAAAAATAAAAAAAATTTTAAATAAAAGAAGGGGAAATGCAGATTGTGCATGATATCATGAATCTCTATTTGAATAGCTTTTTTAAAGAGTACATATTTAACTCAGAAGTTCCAGTACTGTCCCTCTTATCTATGTCCCCTTCTGAACTCCCTTCTGTTCTTTTTTATTTCTTAAAATGCTTTACAGCAGGGCAGCTAAATGGTGCAGTAGATAGAGCACCGGCCCTGAAGTCTGGAGGACCTGAGTTCAAATCCCGCCTCAGACCAAATACTTGTCATTTACTAGCTGTGTGACCCTCGGCAAGTCACTTAACCCCAATTGCCTTAAAAAAAGAGAAAAGAAATAGGTGATCATTAAAGTGGCTAGTAGATTTCCACTGTTAACCAGCCCAGACAATTAAGGACCTAAATGCCACACTACTACCTTTACTAAGGTTGCTATAAAGAGTTAGTTGTTATTGTTGGGTTTTTTTCTTATGAGGCAATTGGGGTTAAGTGACTTACTTAGGGTCACACAGCTAGTAAGTGTCATGTGTGTGAGGCTGGATTTGAACTCAGGTCTTCCTGACTCCAAGGCAGGAGCTTTATCCACTGCACCACCTAACTGCCTCTAGTTTATTTGTCCAGCACCATATGAGTAGGGCAGGTGACGGAGGCCCTCAAACACTGTCACTGCTAACATCACGAGAGGGAGGGATCATAGGAGCATATATTTAGGAATACAAGAGTCCTACAAGGTAATTTAGTCCAACCCCTTCATTGTGAGATGGAGGAAACTGAGGTTAAAATAGTTTAAGTGACTTACCCAAGGGTACACATTTAGTAGTAAAGCCAGTACTCTTTCTACTAGACAACATCAAGATTACCTTCTAAAGAAAGAAAAAAGATCCAATCCTAATAAAACCAGTGGCATCAGGGTGGGGAGAACAAGCATTTATTAAGTACCTACTACATGCTAAGCACTATGCTAAGCCCCTTACAAATATCATCCCATTGTTATTATTAGTGGCTGATGAAGAATTAAGATAATATTCCCACTAAGGAGGAATGAGAGAAAGGTCTTTGTATATCAGGAAAGCCATTGCATAATACAGGAAAAGAATTAAGACATGACTTCTGTGATACTTTTATGAATCCGTGGTCTCATCAATATGGATGTTTTCTCCCCTGGTGGAGACTGCAAACTCTCCACATTTTTTCATGATTCACATATGGCATCACTAGGAGGTTTGCTGGGATTTCAAGGCAAAGAGTAACTTGGGGTCACTGGGACCCATTTTCCAAATTCAATCCATACTAATATGGTGAGAACCTATCCAACTGCGGGCCAAGCTCATTGTCCCTCTGTCAAATCTGCCCAAATATTCCTAAGGATTAACTGGATGGCTTTGTCTCAACAGGGGTCATAGGGTCATGGCCTCAGAAGTCATCTAGTCCAAACCCTTCATTTTACAGACCAGGAAACTGAAGCTTAGGAAGGTTTTAGTGACATATCCATAATCATATCATCAAAAGATAACTGCACAAGCAAAGAGAAATTTAATACCAGAAGGAGCCAGAAGACAAGGGTGACACACCCCTGAAGCTTTTAGAGAGAATGAGATAGATAAGAGACAAGTCACAAAAGGGCAAGTGCTACAGTAAACAGCAGAGGGGACCATTCCAAGGGTGCCATCACCAAGAGCAAAAAACTCAAATCATCTTCTGGGAACTACTGAAAAACTACAGAAGGTGAAACTTCCTGCTGAGTCTGTAACTGGGAAGACAAACACGATTGCATTGCCTTCAACACAGCTTCTTGCATTAATTAGACCTTTAAGGAATAACTTGCTGAATAAATGCTCTGGGGACTTACAGTAATGGAGTAGATGGACTTGGATGTGGTTTGTTACCCTAGAGCATGGGGATCTGTCCAGCTTGCTATTTACCTACCTATATTTACCTTAATTTTATACTGAGCAAATAAAGCAATGATGTCCTAAACACGAGCTGTGTTTGTATTATCATCTTACCTTGCTTGTACAAAAATGAAAAGATTCCAAAAAACCTAAACATTTTGTATGCATATGTACATGTATATTCAAATGTATATGGATGTGTTTTGACCCTTCCTTCACTCCTATACATTTCAGGGAAAAAATCATTTTCTCTTTGTGGTATGCTAGATTATAATTACCTCAAAGGCAGCCCGAGTTTACTTTATTAATTTGCATATTTTTATTTGTGTATTTCATCCGTGTATATGTCCTTCTTTTCCCATTTGACTAGGAGTTCTTGAGAAACTATTGTTCCATTCTTCTCTTAAATCGTTTAGTACCAGACAGTGAGTCAAATAAACATTACTTAAAGTGTTTACTCTGCGCCAACCACTTTACTAAGTGCTAGAGATACAAAGAAAAATAAAAAACAGTTCCTGTTCTCATGGAACTCACCATCTAATGGGGAAAACATGTAGACGATTATGTACAATTAAGCTATAGATAGGATAAATCTGAAATAATCCACAAAGGGAAAGGACTAGAATTAAGGGGAATTGAGAAAGTCTTCTTGCAAAAAGTGGGATTTTAGCTGGGGGCTTGAAGGAAGTCAGGGAAGTGGGATAGTAGAGAAGACAAGGGAAAGCTTTCTGGGCATGAGGGAGACAATTAGTGAAGATGCCTGAATTCTGGAGATGATGTCTTGTCTAAGGAACAGCAAGGAGACCAGTGTCACTGAATCACAGAATCCAGTACAAAGAGCTCAGGGACATGAAGCATAAAAAGACTGGAAAGGAGGGGGGGCGAGTTATGAAGTACTTCAAATGTCAAACAGAAGATTTTATATGTGATCCTAGAGGTCATAGAGGTTAGATCCTAGAGGTTAGAAATAGTTGGGTGGGGAATGAATATGGTCAGATGTGTACTTTAGGGAAATCACTTTGGTGGCTGAATGGAGGATGGACTGAGGTGGGGAGAGACACATCAGGAAGACAAACCATTGGGCTATTGAAATAGTTCAAGTGTGATATGATAAGGTTCTGTGCCAGGGTACTGTCAGTATCAGAAAAAGGAAGGAGTATATATATATATAAGAAAGAGATAGTATAAAGGCAAAATTGATAGGCCTTACAAGCAGGTTGGATGTGGAGGGAGTGAAGAGTTGAGGATGACATCTAGGTGGGGAGACTGGGGGATTGGGAGAATGGTGCTACCCTGAACAGTAAAAGTGAAATTTGGAAGAGGGGAGGGTTTGAGGGGAAAGGTAATGAGTTCAGATTTGCACATGTTGATTTTAAGATGTCTACAGGACATCTAGTTCAAGATGTCCGGTTCAAGATGGCAGTTGGATATGTAAGCCTAGAGGGCCACAGAGTGGTTAGGCCCAAATAAATCTCAGAATCATTGACATAGATAGAGATGATTGAATCCATGGGAGCTGATGAGATCACCGAGTAAAATAGTATACAGGGAGAAAATGGTCTGGGATAGAGCTCTGTGGGATACCCATGGTTAGTGAACATGATCTGGACGAAGATGCAACAAAGGAGACTGAGAAGGAGTGGTCAGAGAGGAGAACCAAGAGAGAGTAGAGTCATGAAAACCTAAAGAGTAGAGAATATCAAGAAGAAGAGGGTGATCAACAGTGTCAAAGGTTTTAAGAAGGTCAAGAAAGATGAAAAAAGACCATTAGATTTGGCAATTAAGGGATCATTAATAGCTTTAGACAGGCAGTTTAGGTTGAATTATGAGCTTGAAAACCAGGTTATAGAGAGTTAAGAAGAGGATAAAAGGAGAGGAATGCTATTCTAGATGGCCTTCTCAAAGAGTTTAGCCACAAAAGAGAAGAAAGCTATTAAATGATAGCTAGTGGGAATGGAAGGATGAAGTGAGGTTTTTTTGATGATGGGGGACATGTGGGCATGTTTATAGGCAGTAGGTAAGCAAGCAGGAGAGAGAGAGAGAGAGAGAGAGAGAGGAGAAGAGAGAGAGAGAGAGAGAGAGGGAGGGAGGGAGAGAGAGAGAAGAGAGAGAGAGAGAGAGAGAGATTGAAGATAAGAAAGAGTGGGGATGATAGAAAGGGTCAATATGGAGAACTTGGAATAGAATAAAATAAGATCCCTTGTGCGTGTAGATGGTTTTGCCTTAGGAAGAAGAAGAACCACCTCATTATTTGAGATGGGGTGAAGAAGATAGTAGTAGAAGGCATTTGGGTGATATGAGATGAAAGAGGGAATTCTGGGTAACTGGCTTCATTTTTTTCAGTTAAATATGAGGCAGGGTACTCAGCTGAGAAGGTGGGTGGAGTGGGAGCCATGAGAGGTTGGAGGAAAAATGAAAAGGCAACTATATTGAGTGGGATAGCAAATTAATTAGGAAGATGTAAAAGTGTTGCCCTGGAGAAGTGATTTCATTCAGTAGAAAGAGTATAGGAGGGAAGTGATGAAGGGAGAGATCCAAGGTTGAAGCTTCGCAGGGCAGGTTTTTTTTTTTTCATACCGAAAGGGGTCAAGGTCAAAGAGAAGAGGACAATGAAGAGTTGAACTGGTTCATCAAGGGATCAAGATGGGGAAAGGATTGTTACTAGCACAGGGGTGATGGCCCACAGGGGTCACTCTAAAAATAATGTGTTTTGAACTATGCTGAATATTAATAATTCAGGTGGTAAGATCTAAGAAGGCTACAGCTGATACTTAAAACAAACAAACCAATTCTGTCCCTTGTAGAATTTTTAAAACTCCATTCTTTTGACATAATTGCTGTGGACGTGCCAGCCTGCACACTAATTTGTAGCTGAAGGAAGTCAGTTCCCGCCGATGCTGGGTAAAGGTCCAGATTTTTAAAGCCAAGGACTCATACAGAGAAAAAAAGATTCCTCTGATCTCAGGCCTTGGCAAAAGTTATAAGACCTGGGTGAGGTCACTAATTGGGGCGAGGTAGTATCTTCTGTTTCACTGGGAGGAGTGGAGGAGAGGAATTGTTAAAAGAAAGACTGGATGGATTGATTGAGTGAGGATTTCCCAGGTACTGCCTGTGCTTAGAACACCCATAACTGATTCCTACCAAAGGCTGATTATGATAAACTTACCTGCACCCCAAGTTTCACTCACTTCTGACAGGCGTTTGATGTTAATACTTTATTAACTACAGTAGTTAAAGTATTGGGTCTGAGGCTTTTATTAGCCTACAATATCCTTTGCTTATCTGTCCATGTTCTTAAACTGTACATTCCTAGAGGTTAGCAACTGTGTCTACTTAACCTTGATTCTGAATTCAGAATCCTAGAGTGCACAGAATGTAAATTGCTACTTAACAAATGCTCTTACCATGTTTGTTGCTTGAGTAGCTATACTGATGACAGATAACATCTTTCAAAGAACTGAGGATTGTTCAGTAAGGTTAACTTTGAGTGTCTTACCCTTAGGAAACCTTTCTTTGCTTTCAAACATTCTCAAATTGAATGTTATTAGCCCCTGTTGGCCTGAATTGATTTTGTGACCTGGGAGATACTGGCACAGGACCTCCCAGTATGGCATGCCCTCGTCAAAGGTATTGTGTACTATGAGCACAGCACAATTGAAGTAACTCAAAAGAAATTTGAGATGTGCAGATTTACAGAATTCACCTCAAATGTTCACATGGACTATTTGTGCCTGACCTGTAGTAGAACATTCTGAGTTCCTATTGGTCTGATCAGCCAGTAACTTGGCTCTAACACAGTGATGTCATTTTGATACTCTTTGAGAAATAAAGGACAACAACCATTAGCCCTGTATTGGCCTGCCACCCCCTACTGGATCAGAAAACCTCTTAATGGAAGATTTGACGACATCACACATCTCCCCACCCCTACTCCATCCCCCCCTCTGCCACTGAATATACTCCATTGGCTCCCTATCACCTGTAGGATCAAATATAAAATCCTTTGGCATTCAAATCCCTTCATAACCTGCCACCCTGACCTTTAGAGTCTTCTTACACCTTTTACCTTTCCCTGAGCCCCCTTAGAGGTGGGGTATTTTCTTAAATATTAATTAACAATTTATTTCCCTTTTTGAAAATGGTCAGAAAACTTTTAAAACTGTTGATACTTTATATGTTATCAAACAAATAAATTTTTCTTGCAATGATGTTTAATGGAAAGTTTCTAATATATATTAGATATGTATCTAACATATATACACACATGCTTGTGTTTGTACATATATTTAAATTATCTGTTTATAATCTTTGATCATATATCCATTATAGACTGGATGCTGCCTCTGCTATTTCTTAATAATGCCTTATATATTTTAGATGTCAAATTTTAAATCTGTCATATTTCTAGTAAAATTTTTGGTCATTCTGTTATTTTTCTTTTATATTGTTTTTGATGCATAGAAATTTATGTTAATGTTAACAAATCTGCCTTTTCCCTAATAATTCTTTCTATTTGTTCCCATCCATAAATGAGATAAATAAATATTCCATTTTCTTCTTTTTATAGTTTTGTTCATATTTGTTTTATGTTATGTTTGCTTAAGTATAGCAAAATCATAGGAATGGAGTACGCATTAACTACTGTGGGAGGGGCTCCAGGGCAGAAAGCCCCAAGCAGAGAAACATCCTGCATCATTGAAACATCCACCTGAAAGGAGCTGAAGAAAGTGAAAAGAAAGGCCAGGTGAGCAGGCAACCTTCAAGGGCCAGACTACAGAATCCTACCCCTAGAGTTCCAGTGTTGCTGCCAGCATCAGAGGCCCCAGCACACAGTGACCAGGCCTTGGGCTCCCAACAGAAGAAGCTTGGATCAATGCCCCCTGCTCCCCAGCAAGAGAGCTCAATCTTTTTAATGGTCACAAAATAAGCAAACACCATGAGCAAAAAGAACTGTACTATAGATTCTTATTATGGGAACAGTGAAGATCAAGGCAGAAATTCTGAAGAGGACAACATTGTCAACAAACCCACATCTGGAAACTCAAAAGGGAATATGAACTGGTCAGAAGCCCAAAAAGCCTTCTTGGAAGAGCTCAAGAAGGACTTTAAAAGTCAAATAAGAGAGGCAGAAGAAAAATTGGGAAAAGAAATGAGAGGTATGCAAAAGAGAGTCAATAGCTTGGAAAAGGAAGGACAGAAATTAACTAAAGAAAACAACTCCTTAAAGAGCAGAATTGGCCAAACAGAAAAGAGAGACACAAAAACTCACCAAGGAGAAGAATTCCTTAAAAAATAAAATTAGCCAAATGGAAAAGGAGCTACAAAATCTAATAGAAGAAAACAATTTGTTAAAAATTAGAATGGGGCAAATGGAAGTCAATAACTCCAAGAGAGAGTGAAAATCAGTCAAACAGAAACAAAAGAATGAAAAAAATAGATGAAAATGTAAAATACCTCATTGGTAAAACAACTGACCTGGAAAATAGATCCGGAAGAGATAATTTAAAAATTATTGGTCTACCTGAAAATCATGATGAAGAAAAAGAGCCTGGACAGCATCTTTCAGGATTTCATCAAGGAAAACTGCCCTGAGGTCCTAGAACCAGAGGGTAAAATAGCCATAGAAAGAATCCACCAATCACCTCCTGAAAGAGATCCCAAATTGAAAATGCCAGGGAATATAGTAGCCAAAGTCCAAAATTACCAGTTCAAAGGGAAAATACTGCAGGCAGCTAGGAAGAAACAATTTAAATATTGTGGAACCACAGTCAGGATTACACAGGACCTTACAGCTTCTACACTAAAAGATCATAGAGTGTGGAATATGATATTCCATAAGGAAAAGAAGCTTAGATTACAACCAAGGATCAATTACCCGGTGAAAATGGATCAGTGGAATAGGTCAGGTATGCCAGACACAGTAGTCAATGACTATAGTAATCTACTGTTTGATAAATCCAAAGACCCCAGCTTCTAGGATAAGAACTCACTATTTGACAAAAACTGCTGGGAAAACTGGAAAAATGTATGGCAGAAACTAGACATGGACCAAAATCTCATACCATATACCAAAATAAAGTCAAAATGGGTGCATGATTTGGCTATAAAGGCTGATACTATAAGCAAACTGGGAGAGCAAGGAATAGTTTACCTGTCAGATTTGTGGAGAACAGAATTCATTACCAAACAGGAGATAGAGAACATTACGAAATACAAAATGGGTAATTTTGATTACATTAAATTGAAAAGTTTTTGCACAAAGCCAATGCAACCAAGATTAGAAGGAAAGTAGAAAATTTGGAAAGAATTTTTACAACCAGTGTCTCTGATAAGGGCCTCATTTCTAAACTATATAGAGAATTAAATCAAATTTGTAAGAATACAAGTCATTCCCTAATCAGTAAATGGTCAAAGGATATGAACAGACAGTTCTCAGATGAAGAAATTAAAGCCATCTATAGTCATATGAAAAATGCTCTAAATCACTATTGATTAGAGAAATGTAAATCAAAATAACTCTGAGGTACCACATCACCCCTATCAGATTGGTCAACATGACAAAACAGAAAAATGATAAACGTTGGAGAAGATGTGGGCAAATTAGGACGCTAATGCATTGTTGGTGGAGTTGTGAAATGATCCAACCATTCTGGAGAACAATTTGGGGCTATGCCCAAAGGGCTATAAAAATGTGCATACTCTTTGACCCAGCAATACCACTTCTAGGGCTATATTCCAAAGAGATCATACAAATGTGAAAAAGACCCACATGTACAAAAGTATTTATAGCAGCTCTTTTTGTGGTGGCAAAGAACTGGAAATTGAGAGGATACCCATCAATTGGGGAATGGCTGAACAAGTCGTGGCATTTTAATGTAACGGAATATTATTGTGCTATAAGAAATTATGAGCAGGCAGACTTGAGAAAAACCTGGAAAGACTTGTATGCTCTGATGCTGAGTGAAGTGAGCAGAACCAAGAGAACATTGTACACAATAACAGCCTCTTGTGTGATGACTGATGTTGATAGACTTGGCCCTTCTCAGCAATACAGGGATTTAAGACATCTCCAAAGGTCTCATGATGGAAAACTGCTATCCACACCCAAAGAAAGAACTATGGAGTTTGAATGCAGATCAAAACATACCATTTGCTGTTTTTTTCTTCTGTTTTGTTTTCTTTCCTCTTTCTGGTGGCTCTTCCTATTGGTTCTAATTCTTCCTTACAACATCACTAATGTGAAAATATGTTAAAAGGAACGTATATGTGTAGCCTATATCAGATTGCGTGCTGTCTCAGGGAGGGAGGGGGAGAAAAATTTAAAACTCAAAAGCTTAGGGAAGTGATTGTTGATAAATCAAAATAAATTTTTTAAAAGTTAAAAAAAAAAAGAAAAAATGACAATTAATAAATCCCTGATAGGGATTTAGAAGGAGTAAAAATCAAGGTATAAGTTTAGTTAGTTATACTGATGTCTGATAATTCAAAAAAAAAAATTAAAATGTGTGTGTGAGAGGCTGAACAGGGAAGTTGGTCAGGAAACCCCTGATTAATTGATTTCTTCTCTCCCTGCCCCTCCCCAAATCTATTAAATCACAGAAGAGGCAAGTCACTGAGACAAGCGTGATAATGAGGTACAAAGACTGTCTAAAGACTGACAGGATGAAGCTGTGAGCTTTGGCAGTCTAGGGGGAATGCCAGCTATGAAGAACTCTTGAGAAGGCATCCTTCTTTGCCTTTCCCCATACCCCCTCTACCAGAGGGCAGCTGGGGGAAGGGGAAATCTCTCTTTCTTCCCATCCCTGCTAACCCTCTCAACCGCCCCAACAGTCGTGACATCTTGGAGTGGAGCTATTCAACCAATGGAAGACACTATAGCCAGCATCTTAAGAATCAGAGACACCTTTGATGGACGCTACTCAGAGCGATCATGGAAATGCAGCTGGGTCGGCTATAAATTCAAGAGAACGTTAGGGGGCAGCTAGGTGGCGAAGTGGATAGAACACTGGCCCTGGCCTCAGGAGGCCCTGAGTTCAAATCTGACCTCAGACACATAATATTTCCTAGTTATGTGACTCTGGGCAACTCACTTAACCCCAATTGCCTCACAAAAACAAAAAAAAACCCAGCAAAAACCCCCAAAAAAACATTAGCTCTGGCAGTCGGGGGTCAAGCAATGGATAGGAGCAAGCTGAGATTGACTCGCCAGGGGCGGGGGATTCTCCACAGATGTAACCTTTGCTACTACCAGTGTACTCTATGCATATACCCACTCATACAGTATTTATGAATTGATGGTCCCAGGTTCATGGGGAGAATGTCTTCTTACTATTAGTTTTGTGATGGCATTTCAGTAAAAACTTTGCTTTGAGCTAATTGTGTCTACTGCTGACTAAAGGGAAAGGTGTACGTTGTGTGTGAGCTGTAGTTTAGGAGTGAGAACCAAGAGAGTATGAAGAACCTGGGGTAGTTATTCTTCTCCAGGGGGGCCCCCTGTCCCTGCCCCAGCCCAACCATGACTGAGGTGTTTTTTTTTGGGGGGGTAGTTAGCCCTATTGTGTTTGTTGTCGTCCAGTTGTTTTTCAGTTATGCAGTTATGTTTAACTTTTTGTTGACCCATTTGGGGTTTTCTTTGGCAAAAATACTAGAGTGGCTTGCCATTTCCTCCTCCAGCTCATTTTACGAAAGGAAACCAAGGCAAACAGGGTTAAGCCCAGGGTCACATAGCTAATAAGTATCTGAGGCCAGGTTTGAATTAAAAAAGATGAGTCTTCCTGACTCCAGGCTTGATACTCTATCCACTTCACTACCTAGCTGCCCCCCTTATTATATTTAATAAAACATAATTTTAAAAATTATATATTATCCTTTGTTTCTTACACAAAAGTAATTTTTTCTTCATGTTCCCCCAACCGAACTCTCCTTTTTAACCAAGCAAAACATTTAGCATGTCAAACCCAGAAAATAAATTACCAAAGTGCCACAGAGGTTTTACACCAACTGTTAAACTGGGAAAAATAAAATAAAATAAAACCAAAGAGCTAACAATGGTTATAAGCAAAAAGCATTCTTTATTCCATCAGAGGAGAGAGACTAGATACATGTGTCCATGGCAGCAAGGTTCAGCCTCGATACATATAGTATCCCATCTCCAAATCAGTAGTGGCTAGAACTAGACAAAGAAACACCAGGGAGCTGTAGCCATGGCAATGAGGGGGTAACAGCCACATTGAAGGGAGTTTGATTCATAGCAGGGCTTCCTGATGTTGTCTGAGCTCAGAGACCATCTGGGGCTGGTGTGAAACAATTCTGTGATTTAGCTGCAGCACAGTTCATCCAGAGGGTAAGTTCAAAGGATTGTTGTTATGCCAAGCAAAGGCGCAGTTTACTTTCCAGGATTCAGTGAGGGAAAACAGGGTGTCTCCTAGTAGTAACAAGAGAGGAGTGAAAAGAGAGGGGTGATCTTGGAATGGGGATCCTGACAAGCCAAAACCAATATATATGGTTCACCCAGAAAACAAACACCACATTCTGCAAATATAGTCTTTCCCCGACCCCCAAGTCTCTGGAGGACTGAAGGAATGTTTGATATTATATTTTTAGTAAAATATTTAATTTTTAAAAAGCATATCACACAGGGTGGGGGAAAAAAACACAGGGAACAAGTAAAGAGGAAGAATTGGAGTGTGGGGGAAGAGGTAGAGGAAAAAACAAACCAAAACAAAATAACAACCTGTTTTCCCCAGACATTAGAAAGAAAAGATGTCACAGAATTCTCCTGGGTTTCCTTAGAGGGTTAAGTTAGAAAACATTCCTAAAGCAAGCCAACAGACTCACTTTATGCCCTGTGCTAAGCAACTGCTGGAGGTGGCAAATGAATAACTCTCTCCCATCTCTGTTGGAAGAGTGTAGGAAAGTATTAGCTATTTTAGGAGCAAGTGTAAATACCCCTCATTATCTCATAGGGATAGTCTGACCTTGCTATAAGAACTAAACTTCTTAAGTCTTTTTTACATAAATGATCACAAAATATCTCCTCCATCCATTCTGTCTCTCCCTGGAGTGTTGATTTTTTTGCACCTAGGTGTAGGACCTGATTTTCATTTTAATTACATCAAATTGCATTTTAAACTTAAAGTTACATTTAATCTTACCTCTGGTTTACCATTTCAGCCTGGCAAGATCTTTTGGGATGCTAATTCCATCATTTTATCTGGTGACAGAGCAAGAGCATGGATTTAGTCAAAGGCTTTGATGTATAGGAATAAGTTAGCTACTTAGCAGTTGTATGACCCACCTCTCCTTGGCCTTAGTTTCCTTCTCTGTAAAGCAAAAGAGTTGAGCTAGATGACTTCCTTTCAATTCTAATTGAATCTCAGTCCTCCTGATCCATATCTTGCCACTGAACCCTTCCCTTCCCTCCCCTCCTTCCTCTACCTCTGTCCACATAGGGTATCATACCCTTAGCTGTGGGTGCTCTGCCCAAAGGAATGTAAATTTTGATGGCTGAAACCTAGCAAGATATCTTGGGGTTCATTGGCTAGATTTATTTCTTAAACCCCATTCCTTAAACCCAGTTCACTCTGGCTCTCATTGATTGGCCAACAATAGGTCCCAGCCCAAGCCCACTTAGTAGAATGACTCCAAGTTCATGTGTATAGTAATTGTTTCTGTTTTGGCCAGAAACTCTGAGGGTCTTCCCCTCTAAGGTTGATTTTATTTTTTTGACTAGGTAAAGGAGGCCATTCCTTGGCTCATTTCTTAATTACTGAATGGGTGTTGCCTCAGTCAAAGTGAGAACCTGGAAAGACCTTAGCTTAAAAAGGCCAAGGTCTCCCACTGCATCCTGGGCCATCTTCAGTCATCCTGATCTGGCCACTGGACCCAGATGGCTTTGGAGGAGAAAGTGAGGCTGGTGACTTTGCACAGCCTTCCCTCACTTAAATCCAATTCACTCGCAAGTCAAGGTATCACTTTCCTGATGTCATGGTCCTCTTCGAGGAGGAAGGACGAAGAACGACAGGCAGGGGTCATCTCCAAATTAGGGGTCATTCTCAAACTCAGAGAGGCAAACGGCTCATGACGTACAGAGAATCAGCCTCCAAGTGACTAAGTCCTGCCTTTGTCAGATCTTGCTTGTGTGACCCTGGGTCCCCCCTTAGCCTCTCAGTGCTCTAGGTCAGAAGGTGCTGATCTGCATTGGTAGAGTGAGCTACTCACCTGGGAGTTCACTATACCAGTGAAATCACAGGTCCCTGTTATGTGTGGGACAAACATTATGTGCTCTGAAAAAAATGAATTACAAAACGATAGCATTAGAAAGGGACCTTGGAAATCTTCCAGTTCAGGGGTTTGTTAACTTTGCTTGCGTCCTGGACCCCTTTGGGTGTGCTACAGAAGCCCTTTCTCTGAAAGATGTGAAATGTGTAAAATGCATGTTTACTGGCTGACATAGGATCACAAAGGAAACCAATTTTATTGAAATAATAATCAAAATATTAAAAAAAAGTTTATGGGGCCCAGGTTAACTGGTCTAATCTATCTTCTTCCTGTTCATTGTACAGTGGGGGAAACTGAGGCCTAAAGTGACATAGGGACTTTTTCAAGGGAAGAAAGAAATATTTATAAAGCACCTTACAAATATTATCAAGATTTAGCTTCATAACAATCCTGGAAAATAGGTGCTGGTATTATCCCCATTTTACAGATGGGGAAACCAAGGTAAACTGAGGTTTAAGTGGCTTGCCCAGAGTCCCACAGCTAGGAAGTGTCTGAGGCTGGATTTGAATTCAGGTCTTCCTAACTCCAAGCCCAGCGCTCTATCCAAGGTCTATCACAAGCCAGGGTCGCGGCCTCCGATTGGGGGTGAGTATGCCGCAGCGACATAGGCCGGCGACGCCTCCAGCCCCTCATCTCCATGCAGAGTCTAGTGAGTCCGCTAGGGGCCGCCAGGGAGCGCCCCGGGCCCCGAGTTACTGGCAGCTGCCATGTTGGAACCGGGCGGCGTCCAAAGGGGCTGTCCTCAGGGAGCACCAGAGACCTCAAGGTCGGCCATTGCGCTTGCGCTCCTGCCGGCGGAAACGCGGTAGCACTTCCGGAAGGCTACTCCTTCCTGGCCCGGGGCACCCCCAACGAGACCCCGCCCTGACTCGCTCGATGCTCTAGGTTTTCCGAGCTCCCCTCCTTGGACCCTCCCTCCGGCCAAGCGCCGGAGGACAGGGGGCACCAATCCTCTTTCACAGGAGGCGCGTGCGCAAATAGACTCGCGACCTCTCAGTGAACTTTGACCCCACGACGGCCTCTTTTGTCCCTCCCGCTGTGTCAAGATGGCGCTGTCCAGGGTCTACTGGAGATGCGTCTCTCTGGGCGGTGCGGCCGCTCTCCCGGGACCCCTCTTCTCTCTGCGGCTGCAGCCTGGGCGCCGGAGCCCAGCCTGGGGTCCTCCTAGGTGAGGGACTTGAGGGGCGTCGGGTCCCGGTCCTGTCACTCCAGGCCCAGCGTCGGGCAGTGCCCGGACTTTCCCTTCATCCCCAATGCCCGGAGACCTTTCTCCTTTGCCCGAGCTCAGGTCCTCCCAGCCCCGCCAGCGTCGTTCCCGGGCCACGTTCGCCCCGGGTGGTCAGCGCCCTCCCCTCCCGCAGCCTCCCTAACAGCGGGGGGTCCTCCCTAGCGCACCGCCTGCACCCAGGGACCCCCACCCGGACCGCTCTCCTTCCTTCCTCTTCCTTTGGTTCTCTCCTCCACCCTCGGATTCCGCCCTTCCCGATCTAATCAGAACCTTCCTTGCCTCTTCCTTAGCTTTTTGCTTCCCCTGGGCTTTGACCTCCCTTCTCCTGGGTCTGGGGTCTAGCAGGGACCAGACTTCTGGAGGAAAGCCAAGTAGAGCCTAGGACCCAGGTGGCTAAAAGTGGTCTGTGATCTCTCCCCCTGCAGACCTTCCAGGCTTCACCTCTCCCCAAAGGTAGATTTGAAGAGCATTGTCTCTTCTTTTGTGGCCAAGACAAAGGTGGTTAATGAGAAATATAATCGCTTCTTGGAGCGTCGCTTTCCCCGATTCTATGTCGTGTATTCAGTCTTCAGGAAAGGTAAAAACAAGGCAAGAATGGAAGTCGCCGGGGCCAGCTCTTAGGCCACGGCAAAGGGTAAGAACGAATAAGATCAGCTACAGGTTGAATCCTGGAAGTAAGAGCCGGGATGCAGTCAGTCCAACAGCAAAGTCTGCTGAGCAAAAGTCATGCTTCCTGAGGAAGACCTCCCTTCCAGGGACCAGAGGTACCCAGACACAGAACATATTGGTGGTAAAATGGAAAACCACTCGTAACAACAGAAGTGGGCATGGTGTCTTCCCACTTTTGAAATTCCCTTTCCTGGCCACACAACTGAGTGTATCAGACTCCCTGTAATATATGGAATGGGATTCTTCAGCACCTTAAAAAAGGCAGCTCTGTGATTTGTCTCCTGACAGAACACAGATGTCTTCTTGTCCAACTTCCTCTGGGATCCGAAGCTGGTCCACAAGTAATTTAGTACTCAAGGTGCTCAGCACCATGCTTGCCTTTAGTAAAGCACATCAAGAAACAATCTAGGCATAGTCAACAGAAGCCTATGACTGCTGGAGAGGGGAGTCAGAGACTCTGGTATTGGAAAAATAGTTAATTTATGAAGGCTTGTGGGGGCAGCGGTGGTGGTCATGGGTCATGATTTAAAATAAAACATGTATAGTTTATTAGACAAAAGGTCAGGAAGCTATCCCAAGACAAGGTGCACAAGTCACACGTTTAGTGTGACTGGAAAGGAGGAGATTTGCTGGTGGAAAGTAAAGAATTAGAGCAGAGATTTAAAGCAGTCTTTTTTTTTTTTTACTTTTTGGTGAGATAGTCGGTGTTAAGTGACTTGCCTAGGGTTACACAGCTAGTAAGTGTCAAGTGTCTGGGTCTGAGGCTGGATTTGAACTCAGGGTCTCCTGACTCCAGGCCTGGTGCTCTATCTACTGTGCCACCTAGCTGTCCCTAGATGGGCCTTAAAAAATATTTAAGGGGCAGCTAGGTGGCTCAGTGGATAGAGCACTGGCCTGGGAGTCAGGAGGACCTGAGTTCGAATTTGGCCTCAGACATAACACTCAGTAGCTGTGTGACCCTGAGCAAGTCATTTAACCCCATTGCCTAGCCCCCCCCCCAAAAAAAATTAATAAATATTTGGTTTTTGGATATGGGATGAATAGGGTGACTAAAGGTAAATCGATATATAAAGTAGGGGGCTGATAGGGTTCCAATTTGGATTTAACCTCATGCTCTGTGCTTTTTTTTTTTTTAATGAGGCAGGATTTCAGATGCTTTTGGCTGATGCAAAAAAGGCTAGAAGAATAAAGACATTTATGACCCAGAAAAAATTAATGTTTCATCAGCTTTCATACCGGGACATGGAACATTTGCGACAGGTAGGGGCTGAAGAATCATGCTGCATGGGGGAAACATATTCGACAGTTTTCTTTGAGGAACAAAACCGATGATTTCTTTTCTGTTTCATTCATGTTGCTGGCTATGAAACCAAAAGTTTGTCATTCCCGTTCAGATGAGGGTGTTCCATAGGTATGGACTGAGTCAGAGTCGGGTTTTTTTTTCCAGAGCAAATCTCCTTGGAGCTTTAGGAACCTTTCTTTATAGAAGGGACTTCGGTATTTAAAAAATAAACATTAAAATCCAAATGGGTTGCTGAACATACAAGCAAAGCGAGATACCTGTAGGAGTAAACTAGTGAATAGCCTTGAAGCAAAAGATGAGGAGCATCCACTGAGATGGTTTAAGAAGGCTGGGAAGTGAGAGGAGCCCATTCTTCAGTGGGATGGGGGAGGTCCATTGTAGGAAGGCACTTCCTAAGCTGAAATAGCAGCTATGTTTACTTTCTGCTCAGTTTCGACGAGATGTGGCCAAGTGTCTTTTCCTGGGCATCATTTCCATCCCACCCTTTGCCAACTACCTGGTCTTCTTGCTGATGTGAGTATAGACTTCAGGTTTCTAAGCTTTAGCATTTTTAGAGATCATAGGATGATAAGTTTACTACTGGGAAGGGACCTGAGATACCATGTCTAGTGCAAAACCTCCCTTCCGCCCTCATATAGATGAGGTCACTGAGGCCCAAAGAAGATTTACCCAAGTTCATCTAGGTAGTAAGTGGCCATAACCTCTGACTAAATCCAGTGCTCTTTCCCTGCTGCTTCACATAACACCACAATTTCCTAATGAAAAACTTTTAAAAGCATTTTATTTTTGAACCTTGGTGGATCTTATCCAAGTAGCCACTTCAGATTTCATTCCTCCTGAAGGCCCCCTCAGCTCTTCAGCTGGCCCCTGAAGGAACAGGACCATTGGGGTTGGATGGGGTGGGCCAGCCGCTTGACTCTGTTCTGGAGGCAGCAATCCAATCATAAAGGGGCAGTGCAAGGTGGGGCCATTTTCCTCTGGAAAAACACTGTGCTTTACATATTTTGGCAGATTTATTTTATCATCGTCCAGTTTCATCAGATGCCATTGTTAATGATGAAGAACATACATAGGGATGAATAATTCAAAACTGAAGCACAACCAGCAGTTGTTTCCCGCTATGTGTACAGTCATAGTTCTAAAGGCTGTTAGCATTTGTAACTCTGACTCATGTTTTTCATGTTGGTTCAAAAAAATCCACTCCATTTGTTTGCTGCTTGTCGGGCTAGTAGTCTACTGTTCTTGAGATTTTACTTCAATGTATTTTTTATTCCTTATTATTCCTAGTCAAGAAACTCACCTAGAAGAGAACAGTTGAGGAAAGGAAGTTTATCCTCCTTTTCCTAACATCAATGTCTTCTGAAAGCTTTAGTTTCTGATGAGCTGATACTGACAAATGCTTTTTCCTTTAGGTACTTGTACCCCCGGCAACTGCTGATCCAGCATTTTTGGACCTCAAAGCAGCAGCTGGAATTCTTGGACGTCTACCATTCTCAACGCAAACAGTCCCATCCAAAGATCCTCAACTGCTTGGAAAGGGCCATCCCTTTGATCTCAAATACGGCTCTCCGGTGGCATTTTACACAGCTGTGCACCAAGGTACCCTCCAGGTTCGCCTTTACTAGGAACAAACTCCCAGAATATCCCTGGAACCAACTGGTAAACAGCAGATTTATGGTGGTGCCAGATGGAGGGATGTCACTGAGGGTCCCATTTCTCTCTTCCTGGGTACAATGTCAGCATTTAACCCTCACCAATCTCTTGCTTTTTGCAAGGTTCAGAATGGTGCTCACCCAGGTATAAATGATCTACTGCTTTTGAAGAACTGTTTTTCTGTCTATCCCCTGGACATAGGTCATCTTTCTATTCCGCACATGGTAAGCCCTTTGGGTCTTCTTCTTCCCTCCCAGCCCCTACTGACCTTGAGCCTCCCTTCCTAATTGGTAGAATGATATGTGAACCCTGTCCTTGTGTGCTGCCATGTCACAGAAAGCCTTGAGCCGGGCCATGCTTCTCACACCTCACCTACCCTCTGTTTTGCTGAGATACCGTCTGAATAAACACACCACTGTGCTTCACCAGCTAGACAAAGCTTTGAAAAGACTGGGGATTGGCCAGCTGACTGCTCACGAAGTAAAATCGGTGAGAGCTTGGTTTTAGTGATAACCCTAAGCCAGTGGGGAGCTCTGTGATCACAACGATGCTTGAGTAGTCCTTCACTCCTTATTCTTCTCCCTCCTACAACCTTTTGTTAATTCATTCAGCTTCTTAGTGACTATGTGTAGAAACTGGACACGGTATTTTGAGTGCATTTATTTTCCCCCTCTGGAAGTCCAAAACTAAAGACAATATACTACCCAGGGCTTAGATATTCCTTTGTTTTCCCTCTTACCAGCTTTTCCCTGATCATTGGCTTCTCTACCGGCATGTGAGAAACTCAAACCAGATTAAATTGCTCTGGTAAAAGGTGTGTTGTAGGGAAATTCTAACTTGCTAAAAGGAGGTTCTTAGATTGATCACCCATTTCCATTATCCAAGCTTTCTCTGTCTCTATGACTACTGAGAAACTCTTCTTTGGGTATGTTTAGGCTTGTTATCTCCGTGGCCTGAATTCCACCCACCTTACTGAAGACTGGTGTCGAATTTGGCTAGAAGAATGGCTACAGTTTTCCTGTAGCCTCAAAAGTAAGATTTAAGTCCCTGTATTTACTCTGTTCTGAGTGCTATGATCTCTACTTCTCTAACTTGGGGTCTGCTGGGGACTTCTGGAGCTCTGAATGTCCCACAGGAGCTCAGGTCCAGTTACTTTCTTGGCCTTTGAGTGTTGGGTGGTTGGTAAACTGAAGAATCTTCCTTGCTAGATGGGAAATGTCCCTAGAATCAGCTGCTGGGTTCAGGAGCCAGCAGAATCGCAAGAGGTGAATATTTAATACCACATTAATTTCACTAAAACTTCTACTTATATTAGATGAAGAGATTGAGGGTTGAATGGAAAGAAGACACGTACATGGGTAGGAAACTCTAGAATAAGAGTGGGTGGAACTCCTGGGAAATCTTTTGATTTCCAACCCCTGGTACTTGTCACCCTATTCCTGGTCTCTGACGTCAGTTTATATCCATCAACAGACCTCATATCCTTTTCCCTCTACACCCTGGGAAGCTGTGGGCCTTGGGGTCAGGGCCTCTACTTTTTGTAGGATTAACACTGGTGTTTTCAGATGCTGAGATGTCCCTCTTGCTGCATGCTGTGGTCCTACTTTCCACCAACCACCCTGGGACAAGGCATTGAGGGAGCTTCTAGAAAGGACGAGACCGTCCTCTATCCTTTCTGGAGATGCAGCCTGGGACCACACAGCACCCACGAGCCACAGACCCACAGAGAGGAGTGAACGCTGCAGGCCTGGCAGTGTGGCACCCAAAGCGGAAGGAAGCATTATTGTGTCCCTTCCAGCTAGAACTGAAAGCTCCATTCACATGGTTGAGTCCTATGGGGTCCATCCCCACGTGATCAGTATTATGTGGCAGTGGCCCTATCTGCTGCTGTGTTCTTTCTGGCTGGTTTTCCACTGAACTAAATGCTTGGACTGGACAGGAAACAAAGCTACTTAAACTTAAGCACTTATGCCCCAGAATGTTCTTCTGTCCCTTTCTAAAGCTGCCACAGAAAAACACTTTTTCCTTGATAACTCCTTTCTAACTTATCGATGTCCTGTCAAGAAAAAGGGAAGTATTTTCCTTTGGAAGAGAACATCTCCCCTGTTTTGCCCTCCTCCCTCACACGTTTACGCTTTCACCTGCCTTGTCTTAATTTCTGGGCTATAGCCCCTGTGGATCTTAAGATGCCTGGCTCCTGCCACTGTGTTGTTGATCCCCACCTGTTACTGTCACAGTGGCTGCGGTGTTTGGGCCATGGATAACACCAGGAAAATACCAGTTAGTGCCTGGCTCGGTGAATCCATCCATGGGAAGGACTGCACCCAAGGTACCGTGAATTGGGTTTAGTTTTGTATTTGTACATGTCAGTGACTTGTAAGTTACTATAAACGCATGAACCGACGTGTTCAGCCACAAGTAAAGATTTAATTAAACTAATGGCTACAAATTACTTAAATGTGCTAATCATTTTATAACAGAGACTGCCTTGCTGTAAGTTCCATGATTAAGATAAAATTATGGAAAAAGAGCTAGACTAAAATGTTTGTTTTTTTAAAACAAAATACTTCTCAGGGTCCTGATTGTAGATAGAGGGGTTTTCTGTATACATCTGTAGACCTCGGTATGGAAAACAAGGGGTGGCTGGACAAAGACCCCAAAAAAGGAAACAAAGTGAGGCCCAGTAACTTGGTGAACTAAGCTGAAGCGGAAAGGATAAGATAACGCGTTAAATAAGAGGGCAGACAATAGTAAATTAATGATCTAACAGAATAAAGGATTTTTCCCTTGTATGATACTGCTGGTCTTGACATTAACTCTTAATTCTAATGTATAATTTTACACAGACAGCTTCAGGAAAGGTGTTCCTTTCCCCATAGAAAATAACAGTTTAATTTTCTCAGGGAAAAGCATCACACACCAGTCTTTTGAGCATTTGTTTAATTTTACATTTAAATATTTTCTTTAAATACAGCATTATCACAATGTAAAGAACCTAAAAGTTCTCCCTCCTCCCTTTTTCAACCCTTCCCCCACCCCCAAATGCAAAGAACCCGACAAGCTGCTTTGGATTCACATTGAAAATACTACCTGCATACAGTGGGAAAATTTGAAAAGAATCATTGGGGGGTTGTAAAGTCACTTCTTCAAAATTGGTAAAGACAGAGCAGAGAGGAAGCCATCTGCTTTTGCAGTCAGTGAGTGACCTAGCTGCCTAGCAACCATGAGCCACAGCTGTTCTGTTCAATTCAAGTAGCACCAGAAACAAGATGGGCTGGTTGGTAGACAAGGCTCACTGCTCAGCAAGACAGTTAATTTAGCCATCAAAAGGGAAGGGCCAATGTGTTTAAGGAATACAGGATTTTGTTTGTTTAGAGAAAAAAAGTGGTACTGCATGAAGAAGTAATTTTCCAGACAGAAGCTCTGGGGTACAATGGGGACTGGACTACCTCTGAAGGAAAAACGTTTTCCAGATCCAGCATCCATCCCTCCTGACCTGGTACTGGAAATTACAGAATGATCCTTTCTTGTCTGGAGAAGGAAGTGTACTTGTAACCCAGTCCCTGTAAATTGATGGCACCAGGTAAAGGTAGCTCAAGGTTGACTAGTGGGTCTAACTCTTTATTAGGGGAAAATGCACCAAGTCATGAAACAGTATTTCAGGGAAGGAATGCCATACTTGGTTAGACAAGGCAGGAAAAATTAAGAATGTAGGAAACTGCAGAATGGGCTGAAATGAGCATAATTATTAAATACAAGTGCTTCAGACTCAGTTAACAGCCAAAGTAACAGGTCATAGCTGAAATGCTGTAGATAAACATTACATTTAAACCACCAGCCTCTGAAAGAAGGCAGGCAGACAAAACTCGTGTGTAGCACAGGTTCTTCATGTTTTTCTTTACTTTTTGCTAACCACATTGGGGCAGCTGGGGATAACAGAGACCAAAGTAGTGTTTTTATTTCTTCCTCTTTAAGAAAAGAGGTAATCATTACTTATAAGGAGGATTCATTGGTAGTCTAAGGAGCAAGGTCTTAGAGCACAAGAGACAGAAATAGCCTTTTCATCCTCTGCTTTGGCAAGGGGCTGCATCTTAATCTTACTCTACAAAATCTTTTCAAATCTAGAACTGTTAGCATTTGAGATCTCACAACATATCACCTCACAACTGGCTCGTTCTTTTGCTTTTAAGAAGAACTAAAAGTATCATCTAAGCTTAAGGGACCCAGTGGACATTTGCAATGCAATTCCTAGAGTGGACTGGAGTGTAAAGGCCTTCCTCTTCCTTGATCCCTTGTCCCAAGAAGGGCTGGTGTTATAATCATAGAAAAAGGGGAACAGAAACTTTTAACTGTAGACCTTGCTGGCCACATTCTACGCCCCACTAACCACACCAGATTCCCCAAAGAAAATCCTGATTGGGAAAACAGGCATCACACAAATTCAGGCATTGTTCCCCAAGAATGCAAAGAGAGCCCAAATGCTTGGGCCTGCTGCCCCAGTGAGAAAGACCTAACCTAATGCCTCCTGGCAGAGTTATGTGTGTGTCAGACAAAGAGGAAGAAGGTCCACAAGGGTGGGGCACTGACAGAAAAGCCCCAACATAAGCTCCCCTGTAGGACCTACAGGAAAAATAATTCAAGTGATGGTCCAGGGATCTCAACCAGGAAGTAGGTCAGAATGTCAACGTTTCAAAGATTAACCTGTTAGCCAAAAGGGAGGGTGGGCTGTTTCTATAAATCACTGAGGTTTCTATAGCAGAAAGTCTATTCTGGCCTTTTCCTCTCTTGGAATGGGGAACCACGAGACATTCAAATCAGAAGTATCAGACTCCTCTATAAGAAGTGTTGGACCAATAATGGATGGAAATGAACTTTTATCTGGCCCCTTAGGAGGAAGGGAAATTTAAGGGAAGGGACACTTTATGTGCCATGCTGTTCAAAGATTCACATATTCTGGTCCCCTCAGAAAGAATGGCTTGAGTCACCCAGTCCTTCCTGCGAGATCTCTGCCTCTTCCTTCCAATGGCCCATAAATCTCAAAAGTTTTAAGACAACACAGTCCCCTGTGCACCAAGACCCTTCAAGGGATCAAAAGCTGGAGTGTGGTCTCCTTGTGTCTGTCTTTTAAAATATCTGTACAAACACCATCTCCCACCCCCCACCCCCACATATCCTCTCCACCCGCCATTCTCCACAGACTCCAACAAAATAACTTGGGAGCAGCAGTGGCTTCTTTCGGTTTTGTTTTAAAATAGTATTAGATAAAATAAGTGAATAAATAGAGATTGGGAGAGGGACAGTGTCCCTCAGGTCACACTGGCAGAGGCAGTGCCAGAGATGAGTCCTTAGGAGGCTGATCCTGATCACAGACCCCACCTGAGGCCTGTTCTACCCCACAGCCTTCCTCACTGTCTGTGCGGAATGGAAGGTTTGGTGGGGACCAGGTAGGGTGGAAATCATCACATTCAGGCCCTTCAGGGTTACAGCTTTCTGGCAGTAAGGATTCTGAAGTGGGCGTTTTCCCCACCTCTGGTTTACAGAGGGCAGCTGGGTCTGTGGGGCTACAGGCCACCAATGAGGTAGCAGGGAGAGAAAAGACACTCAAATCCTTTTCTATGGGAAATGAAGGGGGAATTTCAGATGCTTCTGAATCAGGTTCCTCCTTCATTCCCAAGACTGACCTTTGCTCCACCTGGTAATAGACCACAGGGCCATTGTTCAAGTAAGAGGGTTCATTCAGCATCGGGGCAGCTGAGTGCTCGGAGTTCCCAGCGAAGCATAAGACTGATGAGCCTGGCGGAAGCTGGGCTTGGATGAGGATGGGGGCAGTAAGGCCTGGGCACAGCTCTTCAGGAGCTGAAAGGGGCTCCTCTAGGATGCACACACCTAGGCTCTCGATGCTAGAGTCCAGGCTGGCACTGGAGCCATTGGAGTCTTCTGCTTTGAGCCTCTCCAGCTCCTCGGCGCTCTGCAGGTGCATCACAGCAGTCTCGTTTTCAGCGATGAATTCCTGAAAGTCCTGCGTCTCTGAGTCTTGAGTGCCTGGCAGGCCACCCCCGGAGGCTGAGGGTAGCTCCTCTTCCGCGGCTGATGGACGGCTCCCCTGTCGCTTGTTCTCCAGCTCCAGTTTCATGATAGTGTGGAGGTAATGAGTCCGCACCCGGATTGGATTAAACTCAATACGCCCCACCATGTTTCCACAACCATCTCGGGAACAGCCACATGGAAAGGACATGCGATCCACCTTGTGAGGAGTGGGGGGAATTAAGGAGAAAGGAAAAGAAGGGACAGGGGAAAAGATGAGACCCATAGCTTCAAAAAAAGACACAGGAAGGAATTAGCTAGGAAGATTAATTCAATTCATTTTACTGACTAAGATAATTGTGTGGAGCAGCTAAGTGGCACAGTGGATAAAGCACTGGGCCTGGAGTCAGGAATATCAAACCTGGCCTCAGACACACTAGCCATGTAACCTTGGGCAAGTCACGTCACCCTGTTTGCCTCAGTTTCCTCATCTGTAAAATTAGTTGGAGAAGGAAACGGCAAACCACTGCAGTACCTGTGCCAAGAAAGCCCTGAATGGGGTCACAAAGAATGGGGTGTGACTCAAGATTCTGCAAAGATATGTCCACCTATTTTTTTGCAACAAGGTAAGAAATGGTCATTTCAAGCCAAAAGCATTCTGCCCCGAAGGAAGATGCCACCTGTCTCCCCTCTGTCATCTAACTACAAAAGCTGGCGTCAGGAAGATTTTTTTGGGGGGGTGGGTGGGGAGGTGTTGCTGAACCTGTGATTTCATTTGCAGAGCTAAAGAAACTTTAGCCTCCCAATGCAGGTCTGCAAGTGCTGTCACCTCTAGTCTTAGCTGCCTGGAGCCCCAAGAGGTTAAGGGACCCCCCCCCCAGCATCACCCCTGCCGCCAGAATGGTCAAGAGGGGGCCTGGAAGCCATGTCTCCTCCCCACGATGACAGGCTGCCACCACAGACAGGCTCTAAGGTCTCTGGAGTTCTTTAGACATCACCTCATCTGATCCTCAAAACAGCTCTGTAACCAGGCACTACAGGCATGATTATCCCCATTTTATAGATGAAGAACCTGAGATTCAGAAAGGTCTTCCTGGCTCTTGTAGCCAGAACACACACTTCTTCTGCTCTTATTTTACAGGAAGGATAGTGTTTCTTCTTTTTGGAGGTAATCAGGGTTCAGTGACTTGCCCAGAGTCACACAGCTATTAAGTGTCTGAGCCGGATTTGAGCTCAGGTCTTCCTGACTCCAGGACCAGTGCTCTATCCACTGTGCTACCTCGCTGCCCCAGGATAGTGCTTCTATGACCATAATCTCCAGGTGTTCAGCAATAATCATGGAGGGAAAAAAGTATCTGCATCAGCATCCCAGCCCAACTTTTCCTAAGCTTCCCTCTTTTCAGAAGCCAATAATATCTGAGCACCCAATGTACGCTAGACATTGTTACTTCCTCATCTGCTACTGTCACCTCAAATGGGTAAAACATCCAGGAGACCTAGTCATCATTCAAAGCTTGCTTCTTCTTTGGAGAGCTTCAGGCCTTAGGAGACAGCTATCATTTTTAGGCGAATGGATCTATCCACATTCAAGAGCAATTCGACTGTGCTGCAGATGCCACCCCCAACCGCCACCTTCAGTCCCACACTGACCTGGCACTTGATCCCAGCTTGGCTACAGGCACACGCCTCTGGGTCACAGTACAGCCGGCAGTCACAGCCACACTCCTCCCGGGAAAGTCGGATGGCCCGAAGCTCTTGCTTCTCCTCGGCATCAATGCGGTGGACACCAGAGGCCCGCAGCAGGGCCCGGCGCCTCTTGGTGGGCAGAGGTTGCAGGAAGAAGTAATCATCCACTTCTACATTCTCCACATCAATGTCCTCATCTGACACATCGTCTAGTGTCAGGCCATCAGCCTCCACCGACTCCACAGTGCCATTCTTGGTCAGCTGCCAAAAAATGAGCAAAGTCACCTTGTGAGTAATATCAGTGGAAACACCATCATCAGGATGGCAGCAGGGTCTGGGGGGAAAGTCCTGAGCAGGGATGGCAGGGGCAGGAGCAGCAGTGCAAACAGCAAGTGCTTATGTCCCCTTAAGCTAGTCACATAACCCCATAACCCCTATGGATATTTAGTTTCTCAAAACCCTGACTATAAAGGAATTATTATAATTATTAATTATTAATCAATTAAATAAATAATAAATAATTATTATAATTACTAATCAATTAAATAAATAACTAATTATTATAATTACTAATATATTAGGAAATTAATAATTGAATAAACAGAGTTATTATGAGTTGTCAACTTCTAGAAAGTGGTTTAACTACATGCATACAAATAGTTTAGTCTACAAATAAATCAACCTCATCAGGGAAAGAGGCCCTGGGAGGTTTGAAGAGGGAAGATAATAATACCAGGGAGAGAACTGTTAAAAGAAAAACAAACTTTCTGATCCTGAAGTGGGGATTGGAAGGGGGGAAGGGTCAAGGAAAAGAATGAGGATGCCCATCAACTGTGGAGTGGCTGAAGCAGTTCCAGTATGTGAATGTAATGGAATATTATCATACCACAAGACACAAAGAGATTTAAGAGCCTCTTGGAAAATAAACTCTTGCAGAGCCAAGAGACCAGCTTATACAAGGATAACAATAATGTAAAGAAAAACCACCGGGAAAGACTTGAAGGCACTGATCAATACAATGACCAAGTAGGTCTCTGGCTGAGCTAAGATGAAGAGTGTTACCTATCTTCTCATAGAGAGGTGATGCACTTGAGGAGCAGAAAGATACATAACATTTTTGGATACGGCCACTGCCGGTTAATTTTTATTGGCCCATCTTATTTTTTAGTTTTTTTTTTTCCTCTTGGTTTTAAATGAGGGATAGAGAATGTGGATGCCCCCCCCAAAAAAAAAACAAAAAGAGGGCCATTGAAACACTTTAAAATACCCCCCACATAAATGGAGGTTCAAAAGGAAACACAGACAAGCAGGCCAGTTTTGAAAGTAACGTGTGGGATTAATCATATACATGTGTATTTAAAAAGCAAGACGTATGAAATGGAGAGTCACTGTTTCAAACGCAATTCCCTTTTTGTGCTCTGTTGTTTGTAAGGAAATGCTCATTTTTAGGCATTTTAAAATTCAGAATCTTAAAAATTCAATTAAGTTTTGGGTAAAAAATGAAATGGTTTAACTACTAGGCTAAAGAAAAGACAGACAGGAAAGCTTGCGGACCCATCTAGTGGACTTTTCACTGCCTGAGTCAACTCCTTTGATGTGGGATTTGCCCTTTGGCCCTTCATGTCTGTTGTGAGATGTGGAAGGTGGACAAGGGACTCCCGTGAGTGGGTGCTTCTTTCAAGGGATCAATGTGAGTACAAAGCCAGATAAGCTTCTAAAAGACCCTTCAATCCACAGTTCAATGAAGACCCCAAACTTTTGTTGGGCAACATTATTTGTGAATGGAACTTCTCAAATTCACTTCAGGACAGCCTTCCAAGATCTACCTTGGGCTTGCCAAGAACTGGGCAGACTACCTACTGATACACAGGAGAAATTTAACCTAGGGTCTCTTTGATAGACTTTTCAGTGCCCATGTGTGATTAGGAATGTACACATATGAATGCAGTTTCCTTCTATTAGAGGGAGAAAAGAAGTAAGTTGCAGCTATTAAAGGATATACTTAAAATAGGCCCATGGCCTAAAATAAACTAAAGGAAAAATTTTCAACAATCTGTTTAGATTTTCAAGAGTTATCTACCTGATGAAGGAGGAGTGTGGTGTTTACTCTGAATGTGTTGTTGGTTATAGATAGTCTGGGTTCTCTGATGTAAGAACGAGTGAGACCCTGGGGAATGAAGAGGCAGAATCATCACCCCTGTGCGAGCTGAAGAAAATTATGGCAGTGAATTCTGAAAACTCATGCATAGCTCAGCACAGAAATCAAATCCAAATAATGCCAAGTGCCCTGGAGGCTGCAGCCATAATGAAAGCCAAGTAACTTGAGGGTTTAGCTTATATCATCAGGGCTGCTCAGGAGTCTGGGCAAAAAACATACCCCTGGAAAAGACAGTGCAACAGATGAAGGAGAACCATGCCAGTGGAAAGGAAGAGAAGAAAAAGGATTCACTGGGTGATTCTTTGCAGGGTCAACCCGCCTACCACACCATGGTAACAAAGTCTATACTGTCACTGCTATCACTTAATGACATTTCTCAAATTAGGGTTAAGATGGTGGTGGTGGTGGGGTCACGAAGACTCAAATGGTAGAGTTCCTAAAAGCTATGTTAATAGCAGCCTATGCCTTTCAGTCCCAACCAAAATCCTACTTTCCACAGGAAACCTTCCCTTTGTCGTTCAATCATTTCAGTCGTGCCCAACTCCTCGTGACCTCATTTGGGGTTTTCTTGCCAAAGACACTAGAGTGGTTTGCCATTTCCTTCTCCTGCTCATTTTACACTTGAGGAAACTGAGGCAAACACAGTTAAGTGACTTGCCCAGGGTCACAAAGCTAGTGCCTAAGGCCATATTCAAACTCAGAAGAACCTTCTGTTCTTCAGGCCTGAAACTATCTACTGCATCACCTAACCCCTCTCTTAATTATCTCCTATTTTATCTTGTATACAGCTCGCTTTGTATACATCTGTTTTCATATTGTCTCTCCTGTTAGACTGTCGGCTCCTAGAAGGCAGTAACTGCCTTTTGCTTCTTTTTGTATCTCTAGGCTTAGCAAATGTTTGAGTGATTCCTAATCATCCTACTCACGTGGCCAACCTCCGTGGGCCCACTCCCTATCAAGGGTACCCTCTTTCCTTCCCATCAGATAAGATCCAAAAGAAGAAAGCCCAAAGGTATAAGGTATTATCACAACTAAAGCTGAATGGTGGGTGATGGTGGCAGTCTGAAAAATAAACCAACATTATCCCCATTTTACAGATAACGAAATAGGCTCGGGGTAGTTAAGTGTTCAAGGTCAATCACCAGTAAAGGACCAAGCCAAGGCCTGGTTCAATGCTCTTGCTAGGACAGGTCCCTGCCTGAGGACTATGGGCAGAGTCCCAGAGCACTCATCTGTAAGAGGGAGATGAGGGTAATCAAGAAAGCCCTTTCAAGGGCTGTATAAATCCAATCCAGTCCATTCTCTACTCAGCTGCTATGATTTCACTGGCGGGTGTGACCATGTCACTTCCCTCCTCAACAAATCCCAGTAGCTCCCTATCACCTCCAAGCCCAAAATGAAGTTCTTCATAGCATATGCCCAGCCCCCAATCTCTGCAGTCTTCTTATGCCTTACACCCCCGCCCTGCCAAGTACTTTGAAACCCAGCAACGCTGGTCTTCTTGCTATTCCTAGAATGAGACACTGTGTTCTCCTGACTCTGGGCGTTTTCTGCATGCCTGCAGTGCTCTCCCTCATGGCTTCCTTCAACACCCAGCTACAACCCCATCTTCCACAGGAAGCTGTTCCCCACTTGACTCTGGTGTCTTCCTGTTGTCGATTATCTCTGATTTATGCCAAATACAGCTTGTCTGTGCAGAGTTGTTTGCATGTTGTCTGTCCCATCAGACCAGGAGGGCCTGCCTTCTTCTGTACCCCGATTCCTTAGCAGAGTGCCTGGTACATACAAGGTATTTAGTGTATGTTTATCACCTCACTGAATTATTACTACATTGCTACCCCATTAATCTTTTAAATTTAATGTTCTATAATGCACATGTGGATAAAAGAACTGTCTGTAGTGGAATAAAAGTGTTAGGATATGTATTCATCTTCCCCAGGCTCACTGAAAGCCTCCTTGGGATGGCTCCAGTAGCACACACAGCAGACAGCAGGAAGGAGATGTATCTTTAGCCCGTCCCCACTTCATTTTCATCCCCTCTGCCAGGTCTCTATTATATTTTGAAATTTTTTCACATACACGTGGCTTGGAGTTATGAGTATGTGGCAACGTGAAAACATCTGTTACAAATGTTCTTAAGTTTTTATGGCTGCTGTTATGTTAGGGTTATTGGGGGGAACATTTTGGTCTGTGATTATGCCCTGATTCCTGGCCATTTTATTGTTGGTGTTCTCCACGATACTCTGAAACCTAAATATGTGGAGTGGGGATTGTCGTGAGCCAGCCCGTGAAAGAGAATTGAGCTTCTGACATGGATGATTCTAGCCATCAGGTCATGATCTGCAAGGGATTTGGTATATGCTAAATGTTTACAGCCTGCAGCGATATGTTGTACAGTTTTTACTGTCTCCTTATATAATTGACATTGAACATCAAGTCTGAGATAATCCTTCCATAATTTATGGTAGCAAGGATCTCGTCCTGAATTGCCACTATCACAAACCCTTCCATTTCCACCAACAAACCTGCACGACTCAGCTTCTTTAAGAGGCAGCCAGGTGGGCCTGGAGTCAGGAAGTCTTGAGTTGGAATCTGGCCTCAGACGTTTCCTAGCTGTGTGACCCCAATCAAGCCACTCAACTTCTGTATGCCTCAGTCTCCTCAACTGTAAAAGGGGAATGATAACAGCCTCTGCCTTTAAGGGCTGTTGCTTAGCACAGGGTCTGGAACATAAGCAGGTGCTATATATATATATATATATATTATATATATATATATATATATAATATATATATATATATATATATGCTTATCTCTGCCCCCCAAAACAAAATTCAGATTGAAGTCATGCAGATGTCACCTGTGAGGGTCTTCTGAATCTACTCTTAGATATTAGCCTCTTCACGAGCTTCACCTGGAGGCAAATCACTTCCAGATAGATTTAAGATGTACTACATGGTGAAATGTGTTTGCTTGGACCAAAAAGTATTTCTGTAGGTTTCTGACCTATTTATCATGAGTCCTAAATATGTCTACTAAACCTCTTCCTCCTTTTTGACAAAGAAATGTCAATTTTTCTATGAGTCCTGTGTTTCATTAGAATTATATAGATTTGAATTATTATTATTCTCTTCTTCAATGGAGTTCAGATAGTAATGGGATAAGAGGCTATCCTAGTTTTTTTATATTTAATATTCTACAGATTATTGAACAGGTTGATAAAATAACCACTTTTTGTAGCCGAATAAAAGCTTTAAGATACTAAACTCTGCCTCTACAGGCTCTGGTGAAATCCTCCTTGTAGTCATCAGGACAAAGGGTATAGACTTCATCCTATTCCCACATGATTCTGCTGGTATCTATATTTTGAAAGCTTTTTGTTCTACATACTTTGAGGACTGTGAGTATTTGGTGTGGTGGTATCTCTTAAGAATGTTATTTGTACATTTTAATGATCAATGATATATCCAGGCAATTGTGGGTAACAGCTCTGTGATAATGAACCTTTTTCAGTTCGGCTAAGTTTATAGATTTTTTAAGGTCTGTTTTTGTACTGGGATTTGTCATTTGTCAGTCCACGAAAAAGAGTGAGCTTCTGAGCAAGATACTACCTGTTCTGTTGCTGTAGTCATTGTATATGTGACTTCTGCATTCTAAGGTCTAGCAAGCAGGTAGCATCTTGCTAGGCATTTGATAGTTTTTAAAATTTTTCAATCTGCAGTGATGTTTCTACTGTTTCCTTGCATAATCTGCACTGATGAATAAGACTGGTCTTCTTAAGGAAAAACTTTCTCTAATTTTTGATGGTGATGATTGTCAACATCAACTTTTCTATTTCTATGAGCAAATCTGCATGACTTGAGACATCTGTCCAACTCTTCTTTGCTGACATGTGGATGTCCCCATAGAGGGCCTGGGGATTTCATTCTTAAATATAAGCTGTTTGATAGGCTCCACAAAGAGGAAAACCACTTCCAGCTATATCTGAAAAATTTAATGATGGGCACTAATGTCAGCTTTCACTATTGCTCAGTGCAGTGATTCCTACTTTGCTGAAAGTTTTTCAACCTCATGATCATGCACATTAAGACAATGTACATGTAACCTGTACATGTCTATCAGTCTTCTTCCTTGTTTTTGACAAGAAAGTATTAATCTTTCCATAGTTGCCTTAGGATGATGGGCTCTGTGCTTCATTAATCCCATATTAATTTTAAAAGGATTTTCCCCCAAATCTGTTATGGCCACTTTACAATTCCAAAAGCATATTATGATTTCATTGCTTTAAAGTTGTTTTTCCAAAGCTTTAATTTCAGGATTCCATTTAGTCTCTGGACATACAGTCATAACCTTCTCTTTGAGAAGAGCTTTATGTTGGATGCATCTTGCCTGGAAGAGTGCTTGTATTGCCTTTATCTGATGGTTCAAGTTTACCTCCAGATTTGAAGCTCAAAGCCTTCTGTTCTCTGAGAAGAGGATGGCACATGATTGGTATACATTAAGAATTTCACGCTTATTGAGTCCAAATGACATGTTGTTCTCATCAGATAGCAAAGATTCTACGAAATGAAGGAGGTGTTTAATGTGGTGGTTTTTTTTTTAGTCATATAACTTGACATCATTTAAGTACATCAAGTGATTAAAAAGATATTTTGATAATACACCCTCTTTACCTTGCAAGCCATACTTAGTTCTATTTAGGAGAGATAATGATGGGTTTAAGGCTAAGCATTACCATAATAGGCTTAAATTATCTCCCTGAAAGATGCCATGCTTTATACAGAGAATAGTTTTCCATGTGGAAAGCAAATACTCTAGCGTTCTTAATCTACTTGGGTCCATCTTATATATTTGAGTGAAAAATGCAGCATAAATAGTTTGGTGCTTTCAACGACCCCCTCAAAGTTTACAAAAGGAAAGGGAACAATGGAAGAATAAAGGATGTGCCAGTTAGGGTAATGTATTTCACAGGCTGTCAGCATTAGGATATCTTTGAAGGCCTGGCAAGAACTCTGAAACAATGACAAATCAGGCTCTAAGTGGATTACCACCCAGTGAGATGCAACTGCTCCTAAGAGCACAGCAGATATCATAAGGTAATATAAGAGATAGGGCAGCCTAGGGTTGTGGGCTCATCCTACTCAAAACTGACAGTGACCCACTTGACACTGAGGACAGCAGAGTGAGGGCATTCACTCATGTTTTAGTGCCACAAGAAAGCAAGATACATCAGAACAAATCAGAAACACAAATAGTCCATCTGCTAGAAATGCTTCAGTGAATATTACTCTGACCACTAAAAACCAAGAGTATACATGAAATGGACTAAAGACTGGAATACTGTGATTGTTCACCATAACAAAACTGGAAACAGATCTCACCATTAACAGGCAAGGGTCAGTGGGTAACTTCAGCTCCAAGTCACGCAACAGTATACTGCTGATCAGTACAGGGCAATCATAAAAAACAATTCCATTCCTAAATCTAGATTAGGTTAAATAAAAGATAAAGTCAAAGAGACACTGATATTTGAAGAGACAAAAGTTGAAGAACCTGGTCATTGAAAATCTTTACATAATACAAACTCCCAGAAATTAACACCTAACAACAAAACAAAGACAAAAAACAGCACCAATTTCTCCAATGATTTTGAAAATGAGATGGATGTACTTAGGCTGGAATTCTGAAAGTTCATTTTTACTCTTAAGGTCAGAATCCAAACAGCTGACCAATTATAACAAACAGTAATTATAAAATGGTGGTATCTGTTATAGCCATCATGAAAGAATTCATTCTCCCACAGTGTTTGAGAGAAATAATAAGAACATTTCAGTTACATGAATAGATATGAAATGAAACAAGCAAAACCAGCAAAATATATACAATGACTACAACAACAAAGCCAAAACTAAATGCTACATCTTTATAATGACTAATCTCGGCTCTTAAGAAGAAATGGGACCACATCTCTTTGCTCCTTTTCTTTGCAAAAGATGGGAGACTAGGGATGTTGAACACTATATAACATCAGATCTTTTTGATGTTAGTGGTGTCGAACCTTTTTCCCCCTTTCCTATCTTTAAAAATTCTTTATTATAAGGGATGGCTCTATAAAAGGGGGTAAGGAATAGGATGCACTGGAAAAAGTTGGTAATCTAAATATATAAAATACACACACACACACACACACAGCAGTATGTGTGGTTGACACTGCCGTGGTCATTAGAAACACAGGAGGAAAGGTACAATTATCCAGGAGTACCCCTGAAGGAAGACATCAAATCCCACCATATGCAGCTTGTGAGAGCTACTGAAGATCTATAGGAAAGCACTGGATATCATGTCAGTATCTAGCCAATTATGCAAAGCAGAAAAACCTAACTGAAGACAACAAGAAAAAAGTAGAAAGAAATCCAGAAAACAAATGCATATCAGAAATTCTAGATTCCCTTTATCAGTATTAGAAAGCAAAAGTTAAAAAGGTGAGGCAACCCAAGGAGTCAGTCAAAAACTTTACTCCAGAATCTTGAGAAGTAAAAAAAATTAGAGGTAAGAGAGAACCTTTCTAAAGGAGGAGAATTTCTGATCATCTGTATGGTGGAAAAAAGTCCCAACACAAATGGATCAAACAAGAAACAGCAAGCTTACATACCATTAACGTCATGCAAAAGAAAACAATTCCAGCAAGGGAGATAACAAATCGCAGCTTCCGTTAAACTGCCAAGACAGGAACCAGTGAAGATCCATAATTCGTCGTTCACGTACTTCACAGCAGCGCATGAATTACGAGCAAGGCGCCTTCACCAGCTTCCTCCTCTCAGACAGGAGACACCTTTCTTAACAGAAGGCGTCACTATCCATTTACAAAAGATGAGAACACCAGCCACTCTCCCAAATACAGGTTAATTATTTGCGTACTTTCTACAAAGCACCCATAGCCTATAGCACACACAAAACATCTATAAACACAAGAAAACAATACATCAACTAAGAATCAAAAAAAGTCCCATTGGTGTAAAGAAACGGAAGTTATTAAACAAGCTGTCTGAAAGTACTGTACTATTTATGCTGCCTTTACTGAATCAAAGCCTTTGACTCCGTTCTGCACTCATGGATGCAAATGTATTGCAAATCTATGAAATGGGTTCAAGTGTGGTAAGAATGTTAATGTATTTGTTAACCACATGGAAAATTGTTCTCTTTGGAAGCATATCACCAATACGAGAATGCCAAGAAAAACTCACACAAAACTAAGGCGTTTTTCTGAGGAGTTTCAGTTAAGCCCATTAAGGTTGGTTCTGCCTAACCTTAAATTCAGTATCAATTATCTCTCTTAATCAAAACTAAGTATGGCTTCCATATTAAAAGGAGAATCAAACTAAAACATCTTATCACTTAGTGTACACGAATCAAGCTACCTGACTCTACTAAGAAACAAATCAGATAGAAAGATAGCATACAATCAGGACTTGCTATGTGTCAAGCATATTAAACATCTCCTTCATTTTGTGAATCTTTCCCCTATGATATCAACATGTCATTTGGACTCAAGCATAAATTCTTACTGTATGCCAAGGGAAGCTGATGACTAAGGTGTTAGCTGAATGTGGAGGTCTCATTAAACCAGTGGACGAAAGAAACACCTACAAATACTTTGGCATTTGGCAAGACATACTGTGAACACAAAGGTATCAAAGAGAATGATATGGCTGTCTGTGTACATCAAAAGACTTAATGGCATCCTGAAACCAAAGTTCAACTGGAAAAATACATGTAAAACAACATCTCTGCAATGGCAGTCTTAATGGAGCCCTTCAGGACTATAAAATGGACCATAAGAGACTGGGAAAAGAGCCTTACAAAAACCTGACCTAAATAATATTAACAGAACACAGGACCCATTATCCTAAGGCAACTGTAGAAAGATTAATACTGGGTTTCCAAAATAGGAGGAGGACGACTGGTGTACTTTTAAAAAATATATGATAAGTAGCTCAAACTCCTACAGAAACACTTTTGGTGAAGCAGACATCACTTCACCAAGAAATAGTCAGGGCTTATAAGTACACGACACTGGATCTGTCAAATATAACCTCAAGATGAAGCATATGAAATGGCTAAGATCCCAGAATGGAATCAAAAGGTCCCCAGTGGGCATGTTGTACATGAACTCAGAACATGTAGCTGAGTCATGCAGTCCTGTGGATGTGGAAGAACTTATGACGGTGGTTCAGGAATGGGACACTGACACTAGGAATTAAAGACGGGTTATCCTTAAGGAACTTGGACTTAGGGTTCAATGGAGATTCCATAAGGAACGGCAGAAACTCTGTAACATATCACTGCAGGCTGTAAAGAACTTAACACCTACAGAATCCTTAGCAAGGTGTGACCTGATGGCTAGAATCGTATGTGTCAGAAGCTCCCTCTCTTTCATGGACTGATTCGCGGCAAACCCTCACATTACAAATATAAACCCAACAATAAAATGTCCAGGAATCAGACCATGATCACATACCAAAGCGTTCCCCTCAATCACTCAAACATAACAGGGATTTATAAAAACTGAAAAGCAATTCTAACAGATGACATCACGTCACCAAATACGCATGACCTCTAAGCCACACGAACGTGAAAAGTTTTCAAAATGTCTCCAAGTGGCAGAGGAGAAAGGTAGGAACAAGATAAGGCGTCTCTCATCACTGCCGTCTCCTATGTGCTACTGGAGGTGTCCCAAGGATGCTTTAATGAGCCTGGGGAGGAGGAGTTTAACACTTTTATTCCATTACTGAAAGCACTTATTTTATCCATATGTGCAAGTGCCTGTAGAACATTAAATATAAAAGACTAGTAATAGGACAGTGACTTTTCTGAGGACTGTTTCTGACTGAACCTTATCAAAAAGGAAGAGATGAATAAAATAATGATAATGATTTAAAAAAAAAAAAAGACCTGACTTCTAAACCCGCAGCCTTGCCATCTGCTAGGCCTGTGACACGGACAAGTCCTGGTTTTTCTCATCTGTAAAACAAGAACAATACTTCTACTGCCTGTCTCACGAGGACGTTTTGAGGACCAAATGACACAACAGATGCAAAGTATTTTATAACATGAAATCATTGTTACTCAAACCAAAGGAAGGAAAGCCCCTGAAAAAAGGAGCAAACTGGAAACAAGAAGATGCGAACTGCTCTTCTGACACATGAGTCTTTATTGGATGCAGCACGAGTTGCTCTTGGCTCAGCTTCCTGCAAATAAGCAGAACTCCCAAAACAAGTCTTAGGTTTACCTGACTTTGCCCTGGGGGCTCCCACAGGGGCCAGGGTCTCCCTTAGGGTCAGCATGGCATCTCTCTGGCAGGGCATCCCTCTGCCAGATTCAGAAGCCAGGACATTTCTTCTAGGGGAGAGAGGGGAGGAAGCCCATAAACCCTGAATGGCAAACGGATCAGTGTCTATTTGCCAAGTTGTAGTTATGGGGCCAAAGATGGAGCTCTCAAACATCTAGAAGCAAGGGAATACTGCTAAACATTGTGCCCATTAGCATAGGGGCAGAGTAGGCCGCAGACTCACAGTTCTCAAACAGAACTGGAAATAAGACGAGGTCTACGTACAATCGCTGACTACATTCCTCTGGTCCCACCACACTTCTGTCTTCCTCCCACTGAGTTTCTGAATAGGATTAAGTCGTGTGGACCCAAAACAAAACGGACTGTATCTGAAGCAGTGTTTCTCAAAATAAGGAAATCCCAAAGACGTGATTCTGTACTCGCTCCTGCAAAGCACCAAATGGTTTGGTGCTGGCAGCAAACATCTGAATATAGGAACTGGATGAAACGGTCTGCCACGCCCTTCTTCTTCCTAGTCTTTAAAGTTCTTCCGTTGTGTGAGAGGATGACTATGGTATTTTCAATAGCTACTTGAGGGTTAAACGAATTTGATAATACTACAGTGGTAGTTGAGGAGCCAACCAACAAGTCATTTCTTAGGTGGGAGGTGTGGGTCAAAAGAAAAAAACAACAACATAGTTTTATGAGCCTATAGACGATAATTTGGAAATAAACGTAAACAGTGACAGAACTGTCACTCCATCGAGCCAGAGGCTTCCAGGTCACATGTAAGCAAACTGGAAAGCACAGGGAAAGTCAGAGCTCCTTCCTGGAAGGTAAAGTAGATTTGTTTACCTATTTGCAAAGTGCCACACTCTACTAGTGTTACATTGTAGAGTTGGACAGTGGCTTAGGCCACAACCAAAGGACCCAAATGTCCTCTCCCCTGCCCCCCTGCCCCCTGAGCACCTTCATTTTCTTGGCATGAAGCTTCTCCTCTTTCAGGTGCTCACGGAGGATCTCCCGGTGGTTGACCTCCTGCTCCTGAGCAAACTCACAGAGCGTGTAGCTTCTCACAGAATTGTGGCGCTGGGCCATGCCCAGAGAACTCCCGCCTTGGCTGGGCACGCTGGTGAAGCCCTGGCGCCTGGCAAAGTAGTACACTGTCACCTGATCGAAGCGCACATTCTTCCTCCGGAGTTGTTTCTGCCGCTTCAGGATAGATGTGGCTGAGGGGAAAGGAGAGGGCACACTGCAATCGACCGAGAACCTGAGTGACATCATTAATGTAGCGCCCAGCCTTTCCTTAGTAGTTCCCACCTCATCTCTTGGGGTACTGTTTAAGGTGATCACTTATTCACTAACCCTCTCAATTCTTCTTTCTCCATTCCCAAACTTGAGGAATACAATGTTTAAAAGACATAAACGGTCAATTAAAAAATGAAAAATACATTGTCAAGAGTGACTTAAAACTGTTCAATTTCTAATAATTATATAAAAGCAACTTTAAGCTAATACCTCATTTCTATAAAATTTTTGGGGAAAAAAAAGTAAACAAAGATAGGAAGTAGACATACATTATACTGTATAATTGTAAATTGGGGCAAGTTTTTGGGGGAGCAATCTGGCAATTCTGGCAAGCTACAAAAGCTACCATTTCACCTAAAGATCTTAATGTAGGATTATATCCTGCAAATGTAATTAAAAAGGTAGAAACTTATCATTTCTAGTACTTTTGACTAAGATCAAGTTACTAAAAGGAAAAATAAATCCCTGCAAAAGCATTCATATCTTTGTTTGTAATACAAAAAAAAATACAATCAATATGTCTAATGATTAGTAGTGGCTAAATAAATCACATTGTTGTTGGTCAGTCGTTTCAGTTGTGTGACCCTATTTGGGGTTTTCTTGGCAAAGATATTGGGGTGGTTTGCCATTTCCTTCTCCTGCTCGTTTTACAGATGAGGAAACTGAGGCAAACATGGCAAAGTGATTTGTCCAGGGTCACACAGCTAGTAAGTGTCTGAGGCCAGATTTGACCTCAGGCTTTCCTGACTCCAGGCCTGGCACTCTATCCATTATGCCACCTAGCTATCTCAAATAAATTGTAGTTTATCAATATAATAAATGTCGAATCATAAAATGGCAAATGTAAAACGCTAAAAAAAACATAAAAACTTAAGCAACAGAAGTTTTAAGTACACAAAATGTTGTGAAGGGATCACAGAATACATAAGTTGTTATAATTTTCTTTCATCAAAATTTAACTTTTGTGAAGATCCCATTCCATTGGCCTACTTGCAGCAAAGGTTTGCAAAAGCTATCCCAAAAGAATTCAAGTTCCATAAAGTCCTGCATCAAGCTGAACAACCTTCAAGTACAGGCTCAGTACTATTCTGTGTCTTACCCTAGCCAAATTTAGAGAGGCTCTTCACCAGAAGTTTTGTCAACAGTCACTTAAGGTCATCTACTGTAGCTAAGACAAGGTGCTACTTGTGTAGGGGGAGGAGAGAACTGCATTGACAAAACTGTCAATCTTTAAAGTATCAAAACCTAAATAGCTTTTACCATTTTATTTGGGATATTATTCTGTGTACTGTTTGTATCTGTTGAAACTGTTTTTGAAATCATTATATTTTTTTAAAGTGAGGCCTGGATAATAAACAAGGGACTCTGTAATTCTATAAGTCACTCAGATATCACTTACATCTTGGTACGGTTGCAGATTCCCAGAAACACTCTGTGAATCCTGGAGTTCCACACACCATGGTGTGAGTAAAACAAACAGAAGCAGTTATCCTGAGCCTAAGAAATCTGAGCAATTAAATGGTCCTAGGAGAGACTGTACAACAAAAAAGTAGGAAGGCCTGAAAAGTGCTCTCTCTCTCATCAAATTACTTTGCATTCATTCTGTGTATGGGCTGTACATCACCCTTCATTAGAATGTCAGCTCCTAAAGGGCAAGAACGATTTCATTTTTGTCTCCTCAGAACTGAGTACAGGATCTTGTACACAGGGCCGGATGTCTGTGGAACTGAACTGAAGCTAAGCAGAGGCAGCTCTTCCAAAGGCCCACAAAATGCTGAGAACTACATCACATGCCCCTGGTTCTAGGGCGCAGGGACAGTTTAGGTACAAAGAAGGGACAGCCCACTCACGTGTGAAGCCAGCAGTGCTAGGAGGGTTAAGGCTGTCACAGCTGTCAGCACTGTCACTGCTAGAGATCTCATCATCTGAGTTAGAAATGGAAGAGCCCACATCCACATCTTCAAACTTCCTCTTGAGACTCGAGCTCGTGAATGCATCCATTGGTCTTGAAGGGACTTCCTTGAGGAGTCCACTATAAAGGCCCCAAAGCCCCCATTCACCACCAGCTAGACAGGCTCATGAGGATTCTGCTTGGAAAGAAAGGAGGGGGAGAGACAGGTATTACTATCATCCCTGTTATGAAACCCCAGCCATAGATCAGAGTCCCTGTCCTTTCCCAAAATGAATAAATGGCTTAAAGCCCCTAAATGGACAGGGCCTAGAATCTGACTTAAACCAGTCTAAGATGGCTCCATTGATTATCAAACCCCCTTCAACTCCTGTTTCTTTCCATCACATATGGGGCTAACACACATCTACCTTCTCTATACAATCTGAATCTGGTCTCCAAAGATCAGGCCATTTCCTTGTTGTTTCTCTCTAACATTCCACGTGATTTCCTGATTTTATGTTTTTCCTCAGCCCCCAGAGCCTCATATATTTTGCCTTATGGAAAATATTGGAATGGGAACAGAGACACAGAACAGGTTGACCACTTTGTCCTAATCACATCAACAGGACAGACTACTTCATAAATACATCAGCACACCACGAAGACTGTCTGAGTCAGTCATCTCCATAGCAGAAATCTTTTACAATACTCCTTGAGTACCAGCACCCAACCCCTAGCAAAGGGAAGGCCCATGATCACCTATCAGTCGTAGGATTTTGAAGGACCAGAATTCAAGCCACAGCCCTTTAGAAATGACAGAAGTGGCTTCTCCCTAAATACAAAGTTGAGGGCCTCTACTCTTTGGCTTTCAGAATTAGAAATTTTGTCAGGTTTTTTTTTTTTCAAGTCAGATACCCCACCCTTTCTGGGTCAGCACTACATGTGATAGTATAAGACAAAGCCAGAAATAGACTTGGTCTAGCCCTCATTTGTCCCTGAATATTTCCCAGGAGACTTTTTAGGCTCTCAATTCCCTGGGATGCCACTAGCCACAAAGGATCTTTCCTTAGTCTGATCAGGACTATTCTTACTAGGTTCCCCTGTGAGGATCAAGACGGACAATGTCTAGGCATTAAAGAGAGGAATAAGATTAGTGCCTGTTTCACCTCTTCTCTATTCAGATAACTATTGTTGTTCAGCTGTGTCCCACACTCTTCTTGACCCCATTTGGGGTTTTCTTGGAAAAGATACTGGAGTGGTTTGCCATTTCTTTCTCCAGCTCATTTCACAGATAAGGAAGCTGAGGCAAACAGGGTTAAGTGACTTGCACAGAGTCACACAGCAACTAAGCTCTGAGGCTAGATGTGAACTCACAAAGAGTCGTCTTTACTCCAGGCCCAGCACTTTATCCACCATGCCATCCAGCTGCACAATGCAGATAACTACCAGAGCTATACAACCAGCCCTAGTCCTTCTCCCGAGTTACTACAGTCTTGTATCAATAGCTGCCCTTTCAAAGGGACATTTCAAACTGGATACAGGCATGTCAAAATTAGCATGTCCAGAACAGAATTAGATCCCTTTTCCCTCTAATTCATCCTTTTCATAAACACTCCTATTTTTGCATTATCATCATCATTCCATTCTTCTCTTGCATCTTTCCTCATCTCTCTACTCACACAGACCCCATCACCCCTATGCTACTGCTATATAGGTACCTCACTTCATCTCTTCCCCACTCCAATCCATCCTCCAGAAGGGGTCAAAGTGATTTTCCTCAAGCACAGGTCAGACCACGTCACTCCCCTCCTCAAGAAACTTCAACTGTCGTTTCAAATACAAACTCTTCTGTGCAGGATTTCAACCTTGTCCCAACCCTTTCAAGCCCTTTATACACATTACTACCCAGCCAAACTGCTCCTGTGACTTTTCCTCCTGCTCCATCTGCCATCTCAGTGCCTTGGTACAGGCCTTTCCTGATCTACGACTGCTGGTCATGCCCCAGTTCCACCAGTTTCTGTACATCAACGTCCTCTTCCCTGATGGGATGGAAGCTCCTGGCGGGCAGGGACTCTTACTTTGGCCACCGTTATCTGCCCGTATCTAAGAGGAAGAGCTTGGTAAATGCTTGTTGATTATGACAATTATCACCTGTCCACAAAACTCAGCCTCACATCCTTTGAGACATAGAAAGAAATGGCATGGGAAAAGAAACACATCAAAAAGAGGTGAAACCATTTTGTTCTGAGCAGATTATCTCATAAGCACACAGGCACATGACAGAAGAGTTTGTCTGCAGCAGCCACCTCCAGAGCACAAATAATTTTCCTTTTCTACCTTTGGATTTCAATTTCCTGGAAGATGGGAGTTTGTTTCACAGAGCCTAGGAACAGGTTCTCTTCCTTTGAGTCAGTAATGCCCAAATTGCCCAGACTATGATCTCACTAGTTGCTAATTATGCATCAAGAATAACAACACTGCCCAGAAAGACTGGGCTGCATGACTGCAGAGCAGCTCCTCAACACAGACTGGGATGTGAGGGATCCCTGCTGAGGGGCTGCAGATGACCCTACCACCCAACACCAAAGCGCAAATGGAAGTTTCTGAGGAAAAGAAGAAATGCTGTGCTTGGTTTCTCTCAACCGCCTGCACATATTTTCCTACACAGACAGGGACTAGCTTAAACATTCAGCTAGCTTTGCTTGCTACATTCTATATGGGAAGAAGGCTTCGGAGAGTGCTTATTATGGTTTGATCAGCCCTCATCAAAATTCCACATGCTATCTTATGAGGACTTGAGCCATAAATATATGTAGATCTCAATCAGGAACCCTCAGCAACAATACATCTCAGGTACGCTAATAAAATCAGCATATACCTAAAGAAATTAGACTAGGAGGAAAAAAAAATTAGGCTTCCGATAAGTAAGAATTTTAAGTGAAATGAAAGTATAGCCCACTGTCCTACTAACTGTTCTTCAGATTTCGGATGTCACCAGATCTATCAATGCTAAGACACAGGAAAGAATAAATGAGCTCAGCAAAATTTCAGCTCGTAGACTGGTCAGAAGGACTCACTTCAAATCCAAGTTCTGCCACTTATGACCTATATGACCTTGGGCAATTCACTCAACCCCCTTATGCCTCCATTTCATCAACTATAAAATAAGGGACTCAGAGGTCCTTTTCAGATCTAATTCTGAGATCTATCATAGGATAGCTCTGAATCTACCTCAAGCATCTCTTTCCACTTTACCACCAACAGTACACTAAAAACCCCACATTCAAAGCATGCATGAAAATATGAGGATGAGAGAAGAAAAAATACCATCTGAATCTAATCATATTTCCTTTCCTACTACATTCAATAAATCAATATAATGTCTGCCATGAGAGAAACCAAACTAAAATGGAAACCCCCACTTTCTCAGATAGGGTTTAAACAGCAGCCTCAGTCTCAGCCAGCTCTGCTGGGTGTTGCAATTAGGAGAGTGCTCTTTTCCTACATTCGGTGTGCTTACAGACACAGGCTCAAAAAACAGCTTATGGGACGACTTCTGAATTCTACATAATCCCCAATAACCTTCCAGCGTCTTAGCCCACACACCCTTGTGGTTCTCCTCTCTTTGGGTCATTTTTTATCTAGACTGGGACCAGCAGCCATTGTTGGGAAGCAGTTCCTGTTCCCCTTCCCCTTGCCAGTACTCTTCCTTTTTGTCACACACTTCTGGTGTAAGGTGTTCTGAGCCAATGACAGTAGGAACTTTAGAGAGGAGTAACAACATTTCAACTTGAAAATGCCCTGAGAATGAAACAATATGCAAATTAAATGTTGGTACGTTTAACTATTTCATACACCTAGGTGGAAGTATTTGGTAAAATTCTAAATACTGCTGCTCTAAATCCTTTTATCTTAACCTATTAGCTAACCCGAAAGACTTGTCTATCCTAGACCAAAACCAGTTGCAACCTTAATTCTGAACTCACTTGACCTGTCTTTTTTCACTAAATCTTTTCAATCCAAATATCTCAGAGGTTGACAACACTTTTACAACAACCTGACATGACTGGTCTTTTCGATATTTGGCAAAGAAAGGGTCTCAACTCTCCTTTCACCTCACCAAATTCATCTTTCAAACCTCACGTGGAAATCCATCTCTCTGGAAGCAGTTTCCCCTTGCCTTCTTCGGACATACAAATACTAATTCAATTACCCAAATAAATCAGGGTACTATTTGGAAACAAATTTCAATTACAACACCAGGGATCAGATCTATTAGTCTGTTAAAATACCAAAAAGATCAAATCCCGAAACACGTAATGATTGTGGAGAAAATAAAAGTCTTCACAGGAACTTTCAAATATCAGACTAAAGGGCAACTGGCATAAATGCTGTCGCTCTCTACGTTGCATTTTAAAGGTCCTTTCATGACAAATATTCCCACCAGCCTATAATTACCAAAGTTGTATGAAATAGCACAGGTTGAGATTTGAAAGAAGCCATAGTAAATAAAAATAGGGTTTCATCATGCCTGAATTTTAATAAAGACTAGACATATAAAAAGGACTATACTTTTTCAGGCTTCTGAAGCTTACTCCTACCACCAAGTATATGACGATTTGTGAGAGATGGGGTGCTTAGGAAAATTTTTTTGGGGTAACAAATGTATATTTAAAGATGATGTGTGAGTCTGTCTTTAAGAAAATTAAAATAATCAGCAAAATGAAGCGTTTGACCCATTTCTGTGCTACAAAGCCCTCAAGAATTTTCTTCTCGTTAAGACTCAGTGTTAAAAGGGGAAAGTTGTTCCTTGTAGGATAAAGTCTCTGGATAGTGATGAGCTTTCAGTTAAAGTTCATGGAACGAGAGCCCTTTTTCCAGCTGGAATTAGAGGTAGGGTGGCTCTCTTTAACCACTATGATGATCTTGAAGATTACCTGTATCTCCGGTTCAAGGATGTTCAGAGATTCAGATCCAGAAAAATCTTAAGTCGCTGACAGAGCCAGAAAGGCCATCTAGTCTTTTATTTTACAGATAAGGAAACTGAGGCCCAGAGAGCCAGGACAACTAGCTGTTTTCTACTTGACGTGAAGGTCCCAAACAATGGAGTCATTCCTGACCAGATCTCTTCTTAAACACCTAGGATTCATCATCAAGGTTAGTGGCATTGCACTGGATGCCCAAATCCTTTCTCTTCCCTTTGCCTAAACTGGGCATTTGAATGTGAACCATCTATTCTCATTCCTTCCAATTTTCCAAAATGAAATCCTTTTGCAAATAATCAAAGTTGGAACTAACGTATCTCTCAAACTGCTAGCCTGCGCTTATAAGCCTAGATTCTTTGTGAGAAAGTTGAGGACGACTCCTGCAGAAACCATTAAACCCTAAAGGCCAACTCTTAACTATGGCACCAAACAACAGTCTAGCTCTGAGGCCTTGCAAGATGGGCAACTAGGAAAGAGGAGGGAAGTCGAAGTCAACTGTGGTTTTAACTTGACCTAACTAACAATTACAGGACAAAGGCTGTGCTTTTCATGAGGATAACTTCCACAGCTCATTTATGAAACTGGTATTCTTACAAGTCATAAAAAAAAAAAGGACAAGAGAACTCAATGGACACAAATGGAATAATGAGAACCTTGATGAAGGAGGAAAGGGGGTAAAGATTATGTTAACAACCAGGTCACTTGATGTTACCTAAAAACTAGGAAAATGAATACTGCAACTTTACCTGGAAGCATATTTCAGTACATTCCAGGAAAACGTAACTCTCCAGAGCTTAGCACAGTGCCTGGCACACAGCACGGAGGCATTTCATAAATGCTAGTTGACTGATGGACACTGGCCTCAATGGGCATTCCAATGACCCCTTCACCTTCTTGCTCATTCTAACACCTCACTCCCCGACACCTTCTGGTGCCCCCCACTCCCCAACTGCCTGCCCATCTCCCCACACTGCACCCTGGGCTGGGCCCCTCGATTCCACCCCACTCCCTCCTCTGGGCCGAGCCGGACTGTACCAGCCCCCACGTCCGGGGCCCGTGTCCTCCCAGCCCGCAGGACCCTCCAGCCGCCACTCCACGCCCGCGGACCCCTACCTGCCCTCCCACCACACCCACCTCCCGCCCGCCGGCCCCGCCCCCTCCCCCGGCTCCCGCTCTCGCGTCCGGCGGACGCTCGCCCGCTCCTCCCCGCAGCCCCCCCGGCCCATTACCGGCCCGACCCCGCCCGCCGCCGCCTCCACTTCCCGCGAAGGTCTCCGCCGCCCCCGCTGCCGCCGCCGCCCAGGCCCGGGATGGGGAGGGAGGGAGGGAAGGGGAGGCGAGCCCCAGGAGCCGTGGCCACGGGTCCGGGAGCTCCGAGGGCGGCGGGGAAGGAAGGGAGGGAGGGAGGGCGGGCCGGCCGGCCGGCGGCGGGGAGCGGGCGGCTCCTGCTCCCTCGGCTGCTAGCGCCCAGAACCGCCCCGGCTCCGACTAACAATAGGCTGCAGCCGCTGCGCCCCAGCTCTTATAGGAGCCTGCACGTCCCGCCGAGCCCCGGGGCAGGCTGGGAGATGCAGTCCGCTCCAAGGCTCCTGGGGCCTGGAATGCTGGGAGTTGGAGTCTGCAAAAGGTGCAGCCTAGTCACAAAACATAAAGGAAGGAGTTTCGGAAATAGAGTCTAAACCGCAGGGGGTTCTGGGAAAACGAGTTTGCTGTGGCTGCAGGCTTTTCAGAAGAGGCAGCCTCAGTCCTTATAATCTTCAAGTTGGAACTTAGTCACATAGAGCCCGGCCTCTACCCCAAGTAGGATGCCCGTCTACATCTCATACAAATGGTCTCCAGTATCCACTTGAACTTAAGTAATGGAGGCGCCCGTTTGGACGGATGTAGTTGTCCACTTCCTTACCATTCCCATCTATTGCCTCCAGGGGCAAGAAGAAACCTAATCTCTCTCCCACATGACAACCCCTCAAATTTGAAGAGAATTATCTTTTTCCCTAAATAGTCTTTCCTCTAGGCTTAAATATTATGGCTTCAAGCCCCTTGAGCAGCTCTATAACACACCTCTGGACACACCCCAGCTACCTTCTAAAATGTGACATCCTGGTCACAGTACTTCAGCTGGTGTCTTATCAGGAAGCGGTACGGTAGGACAATTACCTCTTAGGTCGTCAACACCACTAAGGAAGTTGAAGATAGTATTGTCGGCTTTGGCTGCCAAACATGTTGCTGAATCCTATTGAGCTTGAAATCCATCAAAACTCCTGGGTCTTTCCCACCTTGTTTTCTACTATCTCTTCCCATCTTGTACTTTGGGTTCAAAAATTCAGCTGCACCAACTGCCAAGCTTTATACTTATCCTTATTCTACTGGCCAGATTCTCCCATCCAATACATTAGCTATGCTTCTGAGCTTCACATCTTCCCCAGATGTGATAAGCACACTCTAATCCAAGTCACTGAGAACCCGCTGAACTAAATTATACTATCATCCAGTCTATATATCTCTCCATCGGGTACACAAATGCTTTACTTTGATAATCATTCATTCTAAAAAGGGCCGTTTATCACTATATTCTTAATGGATCCAAGATGACTCATTCTGATTTTTTTTTGCTTTTTTGGTTAGGCAATTGGGGTTAAGTGACTTGCCCAGGGTCACACAGCTAGTAAATGTCATGTGTCTGAGACTGGATGTCCTCTTAACTCCAAGGCCAGAGTTCTATCCACTTCGCCACCTAGCTGCCCCCTTTTCTGATGATTTCTTAACCAAGTATTCACAATAGGTCCCCTTTTAACCTGTTTTACAATTTTGATCAAGAATTGGAAATGTGGCTCACTAGTCTGTCATTTGAACTACTTACCTTCTTCGCAACTTGGAAAATCAGGATATTTGCTTACTCTAACACCTGCTATCACAACTCTTCAAAACTTCAGCAATGAAATCCACAAATTCTTTCAGAACCCGAAAATATAGTTCATCTAGGCTAGGTGACGAATTCACTGAGAGAAGCTAGGTGCTCTTAATCAGTCTAATTTATTTTGAGTTTTAATTCCACTAAACATCTTCCCTTATAATGTCTTAAGACCATTCTCTTTGGTACAAAAAACAAAAACAATTTAGTAGTTGATTATGTCTATTGACCTCAAGTAGAATGCTATTCCTTCCTTGATTCCCCCCATTCCCAACCTAGCTTAAAAAACAAAAAGACAGAACCCTTTTTGTTCTTTACATTTATTTCAAGCTTCAATTTGTAGTTTTAGTTTTTCTGACATTGTTATGGGACTCTGCCACCTTCTGAATTCATCCTGTTACCTGCCTTTGCTTCCATCTCTTAAAACTTCAAATTCACTGAAAGCTCCCTTTCCATCCACATGAGTTTCTCTGGACACTTCCTCTTGATCAGAATCATCTGATGCTAAATTGCCAAAATTTTGTTCTTGAGTGTTTCCCATCCCAAGCACCAAGTGCTCTTTTGGAGTATCATTTCATGCCATGGAATCCTACCTATCCCAGCGCTGAACTCTTTAAAAAATCAGCTCTCCTAAAGCACATAACAGACAATGACCAACATTCTCTTCCTTAGTTACCACAAGTGACAAGATGGCACACTCACTGCCTCCCCTCCTACGTTTCCAGTCATTTCCACTTCATCTAGATCTTTACTGGTCAGAATTAGGTCCAGAATGGTAGCTCCTCTCATAAATATCACAGCTTTACGAAAACAAAATTACCAGAAAGGAAAAATGTTCTGCTTTTAGCACATTTCAAAGTCCTCTTTGTTATTTTTTAATCTAAGGGCAATATACAATAACAGATGTGAAAACAAATGAAATAAAGGTTATTATGTTCTAAGCAACTTGGGGGGAAAAGTTAAGGAACCACAGTGATTTTTTAATTCTACTTACCAATAAGACAAGGTTTAAGTATATGGCATGAACATGACTGGTGCCATTTCTGACCCCGACCTTAGTAACTTAATGGAACCACTATTCTACCAATTAACTAAATATGGAATCCCAATCATCTGATTTTTCCTTTTTTAGCTCTTATCAAATCAGCTGCCAAATCCTATCACTATCTCTTGCATTTATCACCTCTTTCCAAGGCGGGCCTTTATTTCAGTTTAGGCACTCAATATTGCTTACCTAGACTACTCTGATAGTCTTTAGCTGGTCTTCCTGATTATAGATTTGGATCTTCTCTAATCTAATTTTGTACATAGATGTCATCCCTTTCTTGTTACCTTCAACAATTTCTAATGCCTATCATGAAGTAATTGTAAACTGCTTAGCACAGTGCTTGGCACACAGAAGGCACTAAGTAAATGTTAGCTACTGTTATTACTATTAGTACTGAAGAAAGTTCAAATGCCTTAGCTTGACATTCAGGACTTACACAGGAGGGTAGGACTATTTTATCTCTCTAGTGCCCTTTACATATTCCACACTTCATTTGAAATGCATTTGCTATTCCCTAAACACAAATTGCCCACATCACATTGTACTCAATGTCCCCTCCTCACATTGGGTTTTTACTGAAATCCTATTAATCCCCCATGCCACATCCTCTATAAAGCCTTCTTTCATCTCCTCTATGAACTCTGATGGCACTCTGTGTGCACCTCTATTATGCACTACTTTAGGATTAGTCTTTGGTGTATGTCACTACTAGACACTGAATTTCCAGAGAATAGAAACTGTTTTTTTTTTCATCTTTGTATTCTCACAGAACTTAACACAGCGCTTTGCATATGAATTAAAGAGCATTTATTTAGCACTTATGGAGTACCAAGCACTGTGCTAAGGGCCAGAGTACAAGAAAAAAGTGACAAGGTCCTTGCTCTCAGGGAGCTCACACTCTAATTGGGGGAGACAATACAAAGAAAGTTCAGTTGAAGGCTCAGAAGTTCTGAAGTTGTAGAAAAGGGACAGCTGGCAAGGCCCAAGAATCCTTATGTTAACTTTAAGGTCAGTAGGTCACAGGTTCAATGGCTGCTGAATTAATGGATGAAACTAATAAAAACAATCTAGGAAAAAGGAGTTTATATCACCACACATTTAAAATGGAGACAGGCAAAAAAAAATCACTTGGAGAAACCATACTAAATGGCCTATAGAGAGACATAAAATCCAGTTAAGAGTATGAAAGACAGGAAGATGGGGCTGGAGGGATCAGGGAAGAGGGGTTCAGGTGACTGAAGAAAAGGTAAAACAAAATTATATGGAGAATCTTGAGGAAAAAACTTTAGACTTAAATGAAAAATCAAAAGTTAGTTCCTAGGGAAAATAGGTGTTTTACATGAGGCACATGTACCTTACTCTAAGCCAAGAATTAACGTGGAGTTTGTAAACTTGCTTTTAAAATGTATTTTGATAGCTATATTTCAATACAATTGCAATCCTACGTCTTTTATTTTATGTATTTTAAAACATTATTGAGAAAGGACCTATAGGATTTACCAGACTGGCAAAAGGGTCCAAGACACAAATAGAACTAGGATTCCCTACTCTAAGCCAAACAAAATACAGATTTACACAAGTTAAAAATTAGAATGATTGTTAGAATTTAAATATCAATTTTTGGTGAAATTACACAAATTAAATATATATGTAACTTAAGGAATATGTTTGTGGGAGAAGCAACTGTGGCCTAGTGGATAAAGAGCAGCTGAGTCAGAAAGATCTGGGTTTAAATCCTGCCTGACCCATACTGGCAGTGTGACTGGGCAAATCATTTAACTTTTCAGTCCCCCTAGGCAACTATGTAAGGCTGTAAATTACAGAGCAGGTACTGATCTGCATGGGTCCACGAATTTTCCCTACAGGGATGAATGGACTCACAGATCCATCTCCCTCTCCCCACCCTACCAAATAAATCTCCTGAATAAATCTATATTCATTGTCAGAGGAAAAAAAATGAACAAATGAGTATTAGGCTAAAAGAATTATTCAGGAAATGGAATGAAAAACTAAGATAAAATGATACATGGTAATACAACAGAGATCTTATATAATCAGGAAATTTAGACGTTTAAAGATAAGATGGGGGAAGGAAAAGGAATGAAGAAAGGAAGGAAACTTCAAGGTAAACATTAAAAATAAAAAATAAAACCATGAAAATAAACAGTAGGAAAAACAAGATAAATGACATTTCACAGGGAAGTCAATATGTTGTTGGAGCCACTTTCGGTTTTGGCAAAGAACAAACACACTCGAGTCTCTCTGCACCAACCTCAAACACAGTATTCTAGGTCCTTCCTCATTTAATCTCTGGAGTTTGGGTAATAAAACCAAGCTCTGTTTATACTACTATAATGAAAATAAACCTTTTTGCAGAGGTCTTACTAAGCAATTCAGGAACTACATCAACTACCAAAAGGATAAGTGGAAAAATTACATAATGCTTATTTTACGTGAATTAGAGCATAGATTCTATATAAATTAGAGCAAACATAGGTGGGGCATTTGCCCACGTTCTATTGCTATCAACAGAGAGAGTTCCTAACAGTCTAGGAAATAACAATGATGAAATTTCTAGAGAAGCCCCAAGGCCAAGGAACCCGAAAATAAAGAATAAAAAATAATGAAACCCACTTTGCAGGAACTGGGCTCTTTTTAGCTCTTCATTCACAAACCAAACACCACCACCTGGAATTGTTAAATACTTGCTGGAATGGGGGCAGCTAGGTGGCACAGTGGATAGAGCACCAGCACTGAAGTCAGGAGGACCTGAGTTCAAATCCAGCCTCAGACCAAACACTTGACACGTACTAGCTGTGTGACCCTGGGCAAGTCACTTAACCCCAATTGCCTAAAAATTAAAAAAAAAAATACTTGCTGGAAGGGGAAAGCTAAAGCAGGGAAGAAGTAAACTTAGTGTCTCTTAAATTCTCTTTAAAAGTAAAAATGAAAAATTCAGTTCTTCATGGTGATATAATTTCAGGTTGTTTGTAAGAGAGGCACTGCTGCTTTTCCACAGTAAAACTTTATCAGACTAATTATAGGTCCAAAGAAAGGAGTTTGTGGAACACTGGTCTTCATCTATCATATCAAACCAAAAATGGGTAATATGAATAGCGAAATCCTCGCTTGCCCCCTGCCCACTTACCCCATTGCTACAGAAAGCACTATGATTCTGCCCATCCCTTTGGTTTGAACCATTAAGGTGACAATGGCTATCACCTGGCTCCATCTCCTCAGACTTTACTCTCAGTCCTTACCCAAACATGTCATTTCTCATTTGATCTGCTACAATCTCTGTTGGCAGTATCCACCACCTTCACATCTTATCAGCTCCTTCTCTCCATTATCAATTCCACCTAAAATCCAGATGTAAAAATGATCTGCACTGTGAACCTAGAAAGTATTGAGATTGGCTTGGTTGTGTGGGTTGTAAAAGGACTCTCATTGCTTTGTATTTGGCCCTGGTACAGCTATCATTTTCTCTTCCTCAGAACTTTGAATTTGACACCTGATAAGGATTCAAGTCTGTATTCTGCATGGTACAGATACTCTTCTGGAATTAGATTATTCATTTTTCAAAGGACTGTTATAGGCAGTGCTTAAATCAAGCAAGTTGTGACTTTTTTTTTTTGCGGGGGGGGGGGGAGAAGAGGAGAGTAGAGCCAGATGGCTATCATACATCTTTATTTCTTCAATTTCAGTGAAACAAAAACTAATTACTTTCTTTTAAATCTCATTTCAGGCACTTATTGTAGGTTTCATCATTATACCAATCCTTTTCAGACTTGACACAAAAGAGGCCTGATAAGTTTTCTTGGCAATAAAAACAGCCTACTAGTAAATCTGAGGGCCTCACCTTAGGAGACACAAATGCATGTTCACTGCTGGGACTTTGAATACTTCTCTCAAAAAACTGTGGCAATTAGCATAATCTATGAAAACTGTATCATGGGCTGACATAGGAAGAAGTGGGACCAACGCTGGGGAACCAACTTGAGCATGTGGCGTAACTGTGACTACGCCCAGAAAATGAGGACATCTGACTGAAAATCCTCTAAAAGGCATGTCAGGTTGCTTTAGTCAAAGCCATGTAGAAGTTACCAAGAAACTATTTTAAATCTTCTACCTGACAGATTTTCAATTTGCTTTAAACCAAAAGGAATTAGACTACATTGCAGGATAACTTTAGTGGACAAAAATTTCCTTTGTATAAAAACCAATTAAGCTTTATCAAGTGCTTAAAAAAAAATCCAAACCCATACACAATCTTTGAACATTGTCTTCTTCAGCCCTAACTCATTCTGTAAAGGGAATTCTTGACAGTCTATAAGTAAAACATGACAGGAATACCCATAGTCACAAACACAATCATTTTTCAAGTAGAACAAAAACATATGGGAAGGGTGTGAATACAAATAGGATCACAGAATTCTAGATTTTAGAGCTAAAAAGGACCTTAGAGATCACCTTATTCACAATCTTTACTTTATAGATGAGGAAAGAGAGGCCTAAAAGGATTAAGTTGCCCAGGATCACAGAGTGAATTAATGCAGAGCTAAGGATTAGAACCCAGGTCTTGACTCCTAGTCTACGGCTCCTTCTACCCACATGGGAAAGACTTTCTTAAAAAGTACCCAAGTTAAGAACACTACAAAAACAAAAGTGCCTCTTACATAAGGAATGAGGACACAGGGTAGAGAGAGAAAAAAGTCCAATCTAGTAAAAAGAAAGGTCTGAGAACTTCAGTGGGAAAAAATTAACTTTGGGAAGTACAGTCAGTGCTCAAATCCTGCCAACTTTATTGTGTAATAGTGCCCCACCTGCAGAAAAGAAAGAGAGAGCGAGAGGAAGCAGTTGTGCTGCGTTCTTCATATCTCTGACCCTACTGAGAGGTCACTTTTGGCAGCTGTCTCCTCAGTCCTCCATGTAAACTCACATTTCAACACAGCAATGCAGGATCACCATGTGGTGTCAAGAGGGTAATGGCAGGATATACAGCGCATGGGAAAAAATTTTTTTCCCCTACCATTCTGCTTTCCAGGAGCAAATACGCAGCAGTGAAAGCAGAGACTGCAGGTATGTCATGGGGGAGTTGGTTGGTGGGTAGTCTAAAGAATATAGAGATTCATTTTTATTTATATATTAGAAAAAAAATTACATAGCTCCAGATTACCATAAAGTTTAACGTCTTTCAATTAAACATCACACAATTCCCATCATCATTATGCCCTACATAAAACCTAAATGATGTGACAAAAGCTTCTATCAATATTCAACAACAACACAGTCCAGAAATTGTAACTAAGAAATAGCTGCAGAACTGCATGCCTGACAGGAAACTGTGTGTGGCAAGAGGGTTGGGACAGGGAACAGAGAGCTGGGATTCCACCTCTGGAGTGTAGCACCACCCCACCTCCCACTCTCCATCAGTCAGGCTCCTGCAGACCTCCAACTCTCTATCCATATCCCTCTGCAAGAGGGGGAGTGTCCAAAGGGTGAAGGAAGCAGCAGCTACCCAGCATGGGATGCTCCCCTTCTATTTCAATATGATGTGGTAGCTATCATTGGTTTCAGCTGAAAAAGAAGCAGAAAGATCATTTGTCACCTCCAAAACACAGCAAGGATGGGGAGAAGTGTGACAGGTTCTTAGAAGAGAAAGACCAGAGAAAGAAAGAGGATTTCTCAGCTTTTACACAGAACAATGCACTTGTATCAGAAAAGCAGCGAAAAAGTAATGTGAACATCGGGGGCAGGATGACTGCCTCTAACTAAATAACTATGAGGTAGCTAGTAAACTTTGATAATGACATAAGACAACTTATAATAAATAATAAACTCTTAGAGAGCTTATTTCTTAACCAACATACAGAACTAACACTACTTTCCTTTTCTTCCTCTCAAAGAGACAATGTATGAAAAAAGTCTTGAGTTCCTTAAAGACTGGTAGAGTAGAAGTATGGGTATCATGGTATAGTGGGTAGAAATGCTGAGTGTTAGGAAGATCTGGTTTGAGTGACACACCTCTGACACATACTGGTTGTGTGACTTTAGGCGAGTCACTTAATTTTTTAGTGCCCCAGACAATTTTTAAAGACTGTAACTTGCAGAAGTTGCTGTTCTATTTTGGTAGAGGGAGTGTCCTCATCAGAATACTACAGACGAAATTACAGATCAGACCAAATAAAAACGAAAGTATTTTTATTATTCTATTACCTTTCATTGTGTCCAGAATAAAACAAGCTTCCTCCTGAAAGTTCTGAATCATCTAAAAGAAGCAACAAGACTAAGTGAAAAAAAAATGCTCCAAATCACTAATATAAGAGAATGTAAATTAAAACAACTCTGAGGTACCACCGTGCACCCATCAGATTGGTTAACATGACAGAAAAGGAAAATTACAAATGCTGGAGGGGACACAGAAAAATTGGAATACTAATGCACTGTTGTTGGTGGAGATGTGAACTGGTCCAACCATTCTGGAGAACAATTTGGAACTATGTCCAAAGGACTATAAAACTGTGCATACCCTTTGACCAATCAAGACCACTACCAAGTCTCTCTTCCAAAGAGATGAAAGAAAAGGGAAAAGGACTCATTTGTACAAAAATACTTATAGCAGTTCTTTCTTGTGGTGGCAAAGAATTGGAAAATGAGGGGACCTCTCTCATTTGGGGAATGGCTGAATAAATTACAGTATGTGAATGTGAAAGAATATTATTGTGCTATAAAAAATGATGAAGGTGATGGTTTCACAGAATCCTGAGAAGACCTATATGAAATGATACACAGAGATGAGAGAAGAATCAAGAAAACACTGTACCCAGTAACAGCAATATTGTAACAATGAATCAACTGTGAAAGACTTAGCAACTATGATAAATGCAATGATTAACCACAATTCCAAGGACTCATGATGAAAAATGCTATCCACGTTTAGATACAGAACTTAAAAAGGACTCAGTGTAGACTGAAGCATATTTTTTCCTTTTTCTTTTTGCAACATGATTTATGCAGAAATATGTCTATATGGCTTCATATGTATACTGAACATTGTGTTTCTTGCCTTCTCAAAGGGTGGGGAAGGAGAGAATTTGGAACTTAAAAGCTAAGTAAACTTCTAAAAGCTTAAACAAAATGCTATTAGATCACAAGTACTCTAGCTCAGAGATATTAATCAATCAACAAGCATTTATTAAGCTAATGTGTGAGGGGAGACAGCTAGGTGGCGCAGTGGATAGAACACTGACCCTGGATTCAGGAGGACCTGAGTTCAAATCCGGTCTCAGACACATAACACTTAACTAGCTGTGTGACCCTGGGCAAGTCACTTAACCCCCATTGCCCAACCAAAAAAAAAAAAAGAGAAAGAAAAAAAAAGCTAATGTGTGAGGCACTATGCTGAGTACTGCATATATAAAGATAAGTCAAATAGCCCCTGCCTCAAGGAACTTATATTCTAATTAGAGAGAAAACATGGACACATATGAATATATATAGGATGTATACAAAATGAATACAAGATAGTTTGAGGAGGGAATGTGGTAGCAGCCTGTGGGATCAGGCAGGCTTCATGAAGACGGTGGCACTTGAGCTAAAATCTTGAAGGAAATCAAGTGAGACTGAGAGGTAAGGTAATGAGGGAAGGCATTTGGGAAAACAAGTGCAAAGGCATCAACAGATTGGTGATGAAGCATGTCTTGTAAGCCAAACACTGAGTAGGCTATTGTAGCTAAAACAAAGAGTTAGAGAAGGAGGAGTAAAGTATAAGAAGACTGGAAAGGCAGGAAGGAGCTAGGCTATGAAGAGCTTTAAATGTCAAACAGAGGAGTTTATCCTTGAAGCCACAGGAACCACTGGAGTTTGTCGGGGGTGGTGAGATGATCAGACCTGAGTTATGGGAAAATCACTTTGGCAGCTGTGCAGAGGACGGACTGGAATGGAAAGAGGCTTGACACAGTACACCAAAAACGGAGGCTATTGTTGAAGTCCAGGTGAGAAATGGTGAAGATCTGAATTAGGGTGGTGGCTGTGAGTGGAGAGGAGTGGATATTTGCAGAGATGTTGTAGAGGTAGAAACGACAAGATCTGGCAACTGATTGGCTATGTGGGGTGAAGAGTCTAGGATGACACTGAGGATGCAAATTTAGGTGACTAGAAGGATAGTGTCCTACCCTAGATGAGGAACTCTGGAAAAGGGGTAATTTTTTTTGGGGGGGTAATTAATGTTCCTCTGGACATGTATTTGAGATGCCCAATGGATATTTGGTACTGTCAAACTGGAGCTGAGGAAACTTGGACTAGATATACAGTGACCCAACAATTATTTATTAAACTCTTACTATGTGCCAGATGCTGTAGTAGGGATATTCCAACAGTGGAGACAAGAAGTAAATAACCATGTACATATAAGATACGTAAAGTCTTGAAGGAAATCAAGTGAGACTGAGAGGTAATGAGGGAAGGCATTTGGGAAAACAAGTGCAAAGGCGTGAACAGATTGGTGATGAAGCATGTCTTGTAAGACAAACACTGAGTAGGCCACTGTAGCTAAAACAAAGAGAAGGCACTATCAGCAGAGGGTTCTGAGAAAGGCTTTCTGAAATAATGTGGAATTTTAAGTAATCTTGAAGGAAGAGAGGGATTAGGGAGCCATCTGCACAGGGATAGTCAGCTTTTATAATATTTCAGGTAATGTAAGTCTGCCACTTTAATTCCTCTGCCCTTGAGCAGCCACCAAATGGGGTCTTAAATAGGAAGGATATCCTGCTGAACTCATATTTTTCAAATAGCTAGTCTCTGAAAATCTTCAGAATCATGTGCCCTTTTGCTCGTGTATTTCAAGGGTGTTTGAAGAAGACATTTTAGTTTTAAGCAGAAAAAAGAAAAAAGGAGTTTAACAGAGAATGGTTCCTAGTATATCTGACTGTATTATAAGACACTTTTTTGAATATCAAATTGTTTGACGATAAAGCTCTATTCAGAATTTACCTCATCACTGATGAGCACATGGATTCCCGTCGGCCCCTGTTTGTAGATCTGACTGATCTGACAAGGGGAAATACTGAAAAGCTGAGCGATTTTCTCTGTCAGCTCAACAGCTGTCAATTCTTCCAGATAGATGGCATGGTACACTGAAAAGTGAATGAAAAAATCAGCAGTCAGGGCCAGATTATTCCCTAAGGAAGGATATTCCTGCACAATTAATCAATCAAGAGATCAACTAGCCATTACGATTATTACAAAGACAAAAAACGACACACCCCCTACTCTCCAGGACCTCACATTCTAGAGGGGAAAACAACATGTACATATGTTGGTAAACGTAAGGCAGATACAAAACAGATACAAGGTGATTCAGCAGAAGGCAGCCATGGACAATGGAGTGGGGAGGGAGGGTATTAGGCAAAAGCTTCATGTAGAAGGTAGCACTTGAACTGAGTCTTGAAGGAAATTAAGGATTCTAAAAGGTGGAGGTGTCTTCCAGGCATGAGAGACAGCAAGTGAAAAAGCAGAGAGAAAGGAAATGCAGTGTCATGTATGAAGGACAATAAGAAGGCCAGTTTGACTGGACCATTGAGTGTATGAAAGGAAGTAACGTAAAATTAGAAAAGTGGTCTGGGGCCACGTTGTGAAGGGTTTAAAACGGCAAACAAAGGAGTTTGTATTTGATTCTAGAACGAAGTCTCTAAACACAGACCTACTTTTCTATGAATTCCCACATCTGTCACTTAGTGGATTCCCATCATGTAAACTTGAGTCTCCCTTTCACCTCTCTTTGAATCCATCTTGTTCTCTTCTGAACGACCTACCAAAGAAAGCACCATTTGAGTCTCCATTCTCATGCTTCTGTTCTTGTTGCTGCTGCTGCTGCTGCTGCTGCTCCCTCAACTCCAAAGTTTCCTGGCACACATAAATCGTCAGCCTGGGCCTCACCATCCTAGGGAGGAAGCATCTTGTAAGCTGTAAAGTTCTTAAGGCAGGCACATTTTATGGGACATCAACTTTAAAGATAATAATATATATTTTGTGACCAATAAGACTACTCTGCCTATAGACAAAAGAAACTAAAAATATAAACTCTGACTGCATAAACTGTGGACCAGGCCCAAGATTTGTTTCAGGGCTTTCAGCAGAATAACATTAGGCCACCCTTTATACCATAGCTCAACCTGTTTTCCTTCTGCCCCATACACAGTCTCTTTTTAAGCCAAGTCTTAAAATCCTACTTCTTCCACAAAGTCTTCCCAAACTCAAATACTCTAAAATACACTCATGCTAGTCATGTATTTAGCGCAAACACTTTATTTCCAGTATGTAGTAACTATTTAAATTTTGTTGGCACACCCTGCACGTGTTTCTTGTTATAAGAGTTGTCTATTTTAGAGTATAAGCAGTGAGAGGGCAGGAACTGGGTCTACTGGGTTTCTCCACACAATACCTAGTACACAACAAGAACTTTAAATATTCATCATGGCCTCTGCTCCATTTCATCCATCCCTAAATTACAGTAAAATCTCTCCCACCCCGCCCCCCAGCCAAATCTTCTCTTGATAATAGAATATGGGGCACTATGATAAGGAGTCCACCATAATGAAAAAATTTTTACAAGGTAACTAAGTGCCCCACAGAATACTCTGGACTTCACATCCTAAAGCAAACTAATGTGTGAAACCCAAATTCACTCTAAAACTAATTACATACCGCCCTTTTAAGGCATTAAAGAGTCGGATTCCATCAGCAGGGCCACAAATTTGGATAACATCATCTCTGGTTAACTTCAATAAATCTGCACCTAATAAGAATAAATTAAAAACATGAGGAATACAGCAAGAGTCTGTAATATATACCAACAAGGGCTTTTGAAGAGAATGTTTTTTAAAGATTTGCAAACCTTTAAGTGTTATATAAATATTATTAGCATTTTTACAAAATGAGAAATCTGCACTAGATATCCCAGATCCTTCCAGCTCTAACATTTTATGGATCTAAGATCACTGACTTGGTGGCATGCTCTGTTTTTCCAGATTCACAGCTGTGGATGGTAAAACCAGGTTGGGAAGTAGGTGCTTCTCATCCTCCTGACCATTTAGGGGAAGAAGTCAACGAATAGTATTCCTTTTAGCATTGTCTATTACCTCTGCCATTGTAGTGATATGATGATCACTGGGAGGCTGTTGAATCATGTTTCTTAAAAGTTAACATTTTCCTTCTCATGTTAAAAAGTGAATACAATATGCCTTCCCTTTGACCAAAAGGTCCCACTGCGGAGCAGATATGCCCTCCAGTACTGTGTCTTTGTAGAACTGAGTAGAGATGAGGAGGATGGTTCTAACTGTGCTCATTTTTATCATTTCACTGTCTTGTGTTTCTGTTTTCTTCTGTCATGAAAATGTCTCTGAATATCAAGGCTGCCATATTCTTTTTAATTACTATTTTTTGCTGCGATTTTCTCCATTTGGGTAAAATACATTAGGAACGTTTGAAAAAGGATTTTTCTTTTTTTTTTTTTCAGCCAAAGACAAGGTTTATTAGAACATCTGTCATATTGGGCAGACTCTTAAGGAGTCTGAATATTAGTGCACTATTGGCTAGATTTTAAGAATCTAAGCAGTGGCTAGATTCTAAGAATCTGAGCTTGAAGAAAATTTTTAAGAATAACACTGAATAGAAGATGTCCACATTCTCTTCTTCAAAGCATTACATGAGACAAAATGGCAGAACAGTAGAAAAGTACAATGAGTTCCTCTCACAAAACTCCTCTAAACAGATCTAGGAAACATGCCAGACCCAAATCTTATGGGGAAATGCAAAAACAAAAAGTCACAGTGAATCATTTTTCCTGCTCAGTCAGCACAGGAAGACAAAGAGGTTTGCAGGTCCTGGAGCCAGAATTCAGCAAGGGGAACAGCAGGTACCAGGGTGAGAAGCAGACCCAGGTCCACTCTGGGGCTAAATCCTGAAAAGGAGTGACCAGGACAGGAACCCCAGGCCACAGGGGAGCCTGTGGTTCTGTTTTTGCCTCAGCAGAGCTGCTCACATGGCTGACAGTGGCTAAACTGAAGGCCAATTGTCAGCCATTGCTGGATCAGACGGCTTCAGGAATGCTGTTGGCTGGCAGGTCTCAAGCTTGAGCTGCCCTTGAGATACCAGAATAATAGTCAATGCCTCAAGAAAGTAGCCAACAGGACTGGTCCAGACCTTCCCTCCAGAAGCACAAAGAGCCCAGCCCTAACAAGTCCAAAGGCAGGAAGCAGGCTGGAAGAATGATGGAAAAAAATAAAAGAACTGCACCAAAAAAAAAGCTATTCTGGTGACAGGGACACTTAAGACACAAACCCAAAAGAAAAAAATGATTCCAAAACATTCACAAGGCTTATACTCTTTGACCTGATAATATCATTACTAGGTCTAGGAGATAATAGGAAAAGGACCCATCTGAACAAAAATATTCACAGCAGCTCTTTTTGTGTTGGCAAAGAATTGGAAACTGAGGAGATGCCCTTCAATTAGGGAATGAATAAACAAGCTGTGGCATATGACTGAGAGAATAATAAGGACGGGGGGGACGGTTTCAGAAAAACCTGGGAAGACACATAATTTGATGCAAAGCAAAGTGAGCAGAACCAGTGGAACACTGTAAATGATCAACCGTGAAAGACTTAGCTACTCTGATCAATACAATGATCCATGACAATTCCAAAAGAAGTCACAATGAAAATTGCTATTCATTTCCAGACAGAGAACCGATGGACTTAAGAGTGAAGACCGGAGCATATTTTTTCCTTTATGTTTGTTGCTTCCCCCACCCCTCCACGGAACATGGCTAATGGCCAAATATATTTTGCATGATGTTATATGTATCGTGGGTATGATACTTCTTACCTTATTAATGGGTGGAAGAGTGAGTGGAGGGAGGGAAAAAATTTGAAACTAAAAACAAAAACAAAGTAACAAAAAAAATCAGAAGAAAAAAATATTCATAAGAAATGCCTCAAAGGAAAAACCTCAAAATGCAGCTTGGGCACATATTCAATTTGAATTCCTGAAAGCAATAAAACAAGTGTTAAAAAGAGTTCAAAATGTTTTTATAAATGAAATAATAGCACTAAAGGAAAAAACCTGGAAAATGAGAGCCATGGAAGAAAAACTGGAAAGGGAATTAACAGCACGGTAAAAGCTCAGGTACAAAACCTTGCCCAAGCAACAAACTCCCTAAAAATGAGAATGAACCAAACAGAAGCCAATGACTCCATGACACAACAAGAAATACTAAAATAAAGTCAAAAGACTGAAAATAATAGAAGAAAATGTAAAGTATCTCATAGGAAAACAAATGAAGTAGAAATGAGATTGAGGAGAGAAAATTTAAGGATCATACGACTATTTGAAAGTTGTGACCAAAAAAAAAAAAGAAAAAAAAAGCCCAGACATGTTTTAAGAAATCTCAAAAGGAAACTGTCCAGAATCAGAGAACAAAGTAGAACTAGAAAGAATCTATTGGTCACCTCCCGAAAGAAATCCCAAAATGAAAACTACAAGGACTGTCATCGCCAAAATTCAGAGCTTCCAGGCCAAAGAAAAATACTATAATCAGCCAGAAAGAAAAAATTCAATTACCAAGGAGCCACAATCAGGATCACAAATAACATTATCATGGTTGTTCGTCCTTTGTTCTTGTAGAGGACCAAATTTAGTAGCCACTACTACAGTGAAAGAGTGGAGAGCTTGGAATATGATACTCCAGAAGGCAAAGGATATAGGTTTACAGGCAAGAATAATTCACCCAGCAAAACATAATCATACGGGGGGGAAATGGACTTTATTTAATAGACAGCATTCCTGATGAAAAGACCAGAGCAGAGTAGAAACTCTGAAGTTCAAACTCAACAGTAAAAGAAATATAAAAAGGTAACCACTAATGAACACTTCTAAAGGGCTAAACAAAAGTAAACTGCTGACATTCTAATATGAAGAGATAAAAGTCCTCTTTGAACCCAATTATGATAAGGGGTCAGGAAGGAAGTCTAATTAAAAAGAAGGCCTTGGAATGATTAGGTTATGTCTTGCTAATCTTAAGAAAAGAACAAAAGAGGAGGGAAGAGTAATACATTGGGCAAGATGGGAGAAGGTTAGGGAAAATTATCTCACATAATTAGGATGCGCCAGTAAACATCAATATAAAGAAGGAGAAAGGCTGGGGAGTGCAGCTGACACTTGAACTTTACACTCATCTGAACTAGTTAAAGGAGGGAAAAATACACAAACACTTGGCTATAGAAATACATTTCTTTTAAAAAGGAAACAGGAGGGAAAGGGAAGAAGGGTGAAAGAGGAATTAAAGGAGGAATTAGTTCTAAAGAAAACAAACTCTAAAATATTTATAGTACTTTTTCAGGTGGCAAAGAATAGGAATCTAAAGGGGTGCCCATCAATGGGGGAATGGGCATACAAAATAGGGAATACAAGTTATAGATAGATAGATAGATAGATAGTATTTGAATATGATGGAATACCATTGTATAGCAAGAAATGATGAAGGGGATGGTTTCAGAGAAACCTGGGAAGACTTACATGAACTGATACAGAATGAATTGAATGGAACTACAACAATTTATACATTGAATGACTTGGGAATTCTCATCAGCATAATGAGCAACTACTATTCCAAGTCTAATGATGAAACATGCTATCCAGCTCCTGATAGAGAGGTAAATAATATGTACACACAAATACTTGTATATATGTATATATATGTAGATAGACAGATTTCCTTTTGAATATAGCCAATGTGGAAATTTGTTTTGCTTGACTATATATGTTTTAAAAATTTTTTAATTTTATTTTTTCCCAATTACTTGTAAAAAACAATTTCTAAACTTCATTTTTTTACAACTGAGCTCCAAGTTCTCACCCACCATTCTTTCCCTTCCCCTTCATTGAGAAGGCAAGCATTTTGATAAAGGTTATACATGTGCAGTCTTACTCATACATTCTTTTTGTTGTTGTTGTTGTTTTTAAAGCTTTGAGTTCCAAATTCTATGCTTCCCTCCCTGCTCCCTGAGACAGTAAGCAATCTGATACAGGTTATATGTGTGTAATCACATAAAACATTTCCATATTTTGACTATATATGTTTATAACAAGAGTTCTGTTTTTCTTTAATTCTCAACTGGGTTGGAAGGGATGGAGAGAACAATTTTTGCTGATTAAAAAAATTTTTTTTAAAGAGAAACATAAAATGTGCTATATGAAATAGCTATAGCTATCAGAGTAATTTAAATTACTTTTGTTTTCTTCCCCAATTTCTTAATACAATCATTGTTCTAGAGAATGTATATGAAAACTCCAAATCACTAATAATAAAGAAAAAATGTAAAACACTTCTGAGGTTTTACTTCATACCCAGCAAACTGGGAAAGATAACAAAACAGGAGAATGATCAATATTTTAAAGGCTGTGAAAAGACTCAATACTCAAATGGATCTATGATACCATGGATTTTGGAGTTCTCTCTAATAATGATGATCACAACGTATCCTTTCCTGCTCATCCTATGGGGCAGGAACATCTGTTTTTTCAAAAGTTTGCCACAGGGAGCCCACAGACTGGAGGCAAAGTCCTTGCCCAATGCAGGGGAATCACTGCTCCAGGTACTCAATTCTCAGGCCTTCCCCAAATTTCAAGGGGACTCAGATTGTCATCTTGACACCCCTCTATCATGTGACTAGTCCATCTTCTTTTCTTTTGATATAAATCCTTGATGATATCTTTTACTACTGTTCTGAGTTTCTCATTGGTTATATGCTACAGCCTGCTCGTGTTGACTATATGCCTTTCCAATGATCTGTGTGACAGTCATCTTTAGTTCTATGGAAACATCGTTGTTTCAATGGTTGCTGAGACACAGCAATACCTATAAAATGCAACTATTGAAAAGATGCACCTTGAACTTCATGGGAAGTTTGGGGAGAGGAAGGTGTCAGTAAAAGATTTCTAACTTCCCAAAATCAATCTATTCTTTTTTCCTCATCATTGTCAGTTCTGGGCCCAGCTCACTGTCCATCTGACTATCTGTTCCACATATACACATTGGTGGACAAGCTCTACAGAGTATATGTCCAAAACAATGTTGAAATTTGGGCAACAGACATTCTTTATCCACTTGGTCTTTCACTATGTGTATGTACAGGCCAAACATCTTTGACTACAGGACTTCTCTTTCCGGAGCCTGCTGTGTCTTGGGGCTTAATGTAATCAACACAATGTCATCTGCAAACAGAAGTATCCAGAGGTCCTCATCATCTACAGAGAATCCCTTCTGGACCTGGATTCTGTGGTGTATCTCTTAGATCACAGTGACAAATACCTTTGGTGACCTTACATCTTCTTGATATATGCTTCACCTGATATTTATTATCAGGCTCATTGAAGAGGGTTATTTCCATTGTTACATCTTTCAAGGAATCTAAAATAATCTTGATAAGAGGCATCTTGCTGTAAATGAGCCTGTAGGTGTTTTATTCTGCCAAACTTAAAGTTTTTTCATAATCAATAAATGACAAGCACAATGGGGTTATATATTTATTACACCTTCCAGTTAACTATGAGATCTATGGTCCACTGAAACACTGCGTGAAAAAGCCTTGCTGTTTCCTACTAATACTCTCAATGAGGATACCCTCAAATTGATATATAGATGATTGTTTTAAAGACTTTGTATAGATGGGAGTACACACAGAGATCCGTAGTTATTGATCTTCTCTCAGTCATTTTTTTTTGGTAATAATGAAATTCCAGATTTTTTCCATCCTTTGGTATCTTTATTTCCTTCAGTTACCTTCTAGTCTCTCAGTGCCCCCATAGTTGTATCTTCACCAGCACAGATCTCCTCTATATCTACTTTGTCCAGGAGAGCTGACTTTTCCATCTTTGTTCTCCTTAGTGCCATTTCTACTTCCAATAAAAACACCTGAGGGACTGTGATTTTAGGATCTAAGTGTGGAAATTCCACTATCCCTGATGGAAAAAATAGTTTGTTGAAATGGTTTTTGTAAATCTTTTCTTTGTCCCTTCGGTTTGTAATCCTTTTTTAAATTTTCATCCTTGAATGTTCTTGGGTTGACTTTCCTAAATTGGATATTTTGGTATCTTTAAAGCATTATTTAAATTGATTTTATTCTTTATTGTTTCTCTCTGCTTTATGAAATGATACTCCTCATAATCATCCATCATCCTTCAGGAGATTCTACAGAATTTATAGTCTGACCCAGAGTTACCTTGGGTGGTCATCTCTTTCTGGCAAATAGGTTAAAAGTTTGCTGACTAAGGTACTCTCTGGGCTCTTTTGGAAGCCTTGTTATGGCAATTAATTTAAATTAGTTTAACTTCTGTATAAAATTACTGTAACTGATGTCAATGTCATTCCTGTTTGTCTACTTCCCATTCTTCATTTTCATTAAAATATATTTTTCATTGAAAAAATAAGCACACTAATACACTGTTACTGGATCTGTGATGAATCCAACCATTGCAAAAAGTAATTTGGGATTATACAAAGAAAATTACTAAAATGTCCATATGTACTGACCCAGAAATTTCATGGTTAGGTATATACCCTAAAAAGTCAGAGAGAAAAAATATCTAACACATTAAAAAATATTTATAGTGGCACTTTTTGTAGTAAAAAGAACTGGAAACAAAATAATGCCTATCAATTGGGGAATTTCTAAGTAAATTATAAAATATGAATGTGATGGAATATTACTGTACTAGAAGAAAAAATGAATACAAAGAACACAAGGTGGCATGAAGAGTTTCACATGAAATGATGCAGAATGAAGTAAAACCAGGAAAACAATACACACAGTAACTACAATAACACAAATGGAAAGAAAAATAACAAAAAACTGAAACTGCATGCTATGTCATTTTAATGACCAATCTTGACCTTGAAGAAGAGATACGAGACTGCATCTCCCCACCTTCCTTCTTTACAGAGGAGGGAAAACATGGAAGCAGAACACTGCCTACCCTGTTAAGAGTCGATTGACGTGTTTATCAGTTTTCAGAAATGATTTTTTTCCTTTTTCTTTATTCTTTGTTATAAGCAATAGCTCTCTGGATAATTAGGAAATAACAGTGACATAAAAACAAAAGATAACAAAAAATGTTTAAAAAGAGAAAACATCTGATAACTTCATAAGAGAAGAAAAAATGGTCAAGAGCACACATAAAAGCCTTTTATGAGAACTAAGAAGACATCAAAACTTAGTTTTCCATTACAAGGAAAGAAAGATAATCCTAACCTGAGAAGTTTGTGAAAAGTCGTGAGAAGGTAGAGAACCGGTTGCGATGTAACCACTGTTGAGCTTCCTGAGGGGTACTTGTTGGCAGAAGGTTCTGAAACCAGGAGTACAAAAGAGTAACTTTGTAACTATAGAAAGTAATCTACTGCAGACACATCATACACATCAGATTCCGTGGTAATGCTAACTTGGGTCTAATCCGTTCACAAATTTTCTGTACCCCCAAAATTACTCTCCTACTAGAGCAAGGGACGCCTAAAAGTGTTATCTGTTGAATACCATAATCCTCAAAATACTTCTAAACATAGCAAATAGCTAGCATTCAATGTGAGACTTACATCTGCAATTGGAGGAGGTGGTTCTGGCTGGTGATTTGGTGAACCATTCCTAAAGAGACATTTAAAATAAAAGAGTAAGCCCATGACAGCCTGAGGAAGAAAACTGAGAGCTACAATGATTATCACCCTTTTTTTTCCTCTCTCTAAACAGTAGATCTTCAGATCACACACACTGAGAGAAATACAGGGTATTCTAAACATCTTGGTGCAGTTTTGAACTATAAATTTTAGTTTAACTATTAAAACTTAAAATTGCACCACGTTGGAACACCCTGTACTTAAAATCAGAGAGGCAGTGCAGCAAGAGAACAGTTCTCAAAGCCAGCAAGACCTAGGTTTGAGTCTAGCCTCTGTCACATAAGTGGCTATGTTGCCTTGAACAAGTCAATGAACATCTCTGTGCTCTAGGAAACTCTCTAGGATTGTAAATTGTACAGAAGGTACTGACCAGCACTGGTAAAGGGAGTGTTCTTACCTGGGAGTTTCCTAGATCAATGAAATCACAGGCCCAGCCCCTATCCTCTATCTCTATTTAGAATTAGTATTTTCTATTCTGTGATGCAGGGGCCATCAAGAATTTTTGGTACCCTTATTCTCCCTCCCTCTTCCCACTTGTTACATGGGTATCTCCAGAGCCCTGAAACAATTTGTGTGAAAGATCCAAATCAACAGAGTGAAGGAGGAAAGAAGGAAAGGGTAAGAGGAAAAAAAGTGAATAAGAAAGCAAAATAAAATTAATATCTTTAGAACTATCATTATATAGACTATATGATCCATTTAATTATAAATACATCATAATCCCAAGAAAAAGTCTATCTCCATAGACTGTTGGTTATGTTTTCTTTCATCAGATAACATAACCTAAATGTGTCATTCTCCTAACCCCACCCCACCCCCAGCAATCAGGAAACCCAGAGTCAAATTCAGTTGGCCACATTATTAATTGCCTCAGATTGTTGGCAATGTCTTCACTCTGCTATCTTTATTTGAGCTTCTGTTCTGTTTTTATCTTTAATTGTCCTCTTTTTGCACTATGTTTAAGCTTATAAACCTCCTCAAAGCTGAAATAAGTCCTAAATAAATGAAAGAAAACATCATGTAAATAGGCCACCCCCACTACTTCAGACCTGAATGCAGCCCTTGGGAAATGCCTAGTAAAGTCCAGAGTTTTAAATGCTAAGAACTCTCTTCAGACAGTTTTCTCCCATTGGGGCTTCCCCCTCATGTCCTGACTTGGCTTTTTCCTCTCCAGTCCTGTCCACTCTAGCCAGGGTGCACTCCCCTCTCAGTTTCCTCATCTGTAAAATGAAAGGGTTAGTCTAAATGACTTTTAAAGTCCCTTCCAGCTCTAAATAAATGATCCTATGATCCTAAAATATAACTACCTTTTTTGGCGTCTGTGCCAACTTTCAATTACTTCTGGAAATGAGAGATAGGAGTTAAATGGAATAATAATAACAATAGTTTGCATTTTAAATTAAATGCACTTGACCAAGTGCTTCTATATCCATTGTCTAATAAGAGACTCGTAACAACCTTGTGTGGTAAGGTAAGTATTATTTATCCTCATTTTACAAATGAAAAAATAGGCTTAAAGTGATTGCCAAGCACACAAATCTAATAAGCATCAGAGCTGGGACTTAAAGCCGGGGTTTCTAACTCTAAATACAGTGCTCTTTTCTTTCCAGCATGCTATATCAGCCTCAACCTTCTTTGTAAGATGTCAACATTCAAATACCAGTTGGCAGTTATCTATAAAGTGTCAACAAATGGCAAAAAGGACTTATGAGGAACTTTCCTATAATATGAATACTAAATAAACAGTTGAAAGACAGGTGGTAAGATGGTGATGGTAGAACTTCCATAAATCCATCTGCATAGAATAATCGGCACCCCCAAGTAATTGAAAGTTGACCATAAATGCTATTTTCATGAGTAAAAAGGTTGTAAGGGCTATAGAAATGTCTTCAAATCTTGTATGAAGGTGGTCCAACAATGACTACCAAATTATTGCTACCAAAATGAAACAGATGGGAAAAATGTGGCATGGTCAGAAGACGTGGGTTTGAGGCCCCAACTCCAACACTTACTAGCAGTGTGACCTTGGGCAAATCTCTTAACCTACAATTTCCTTTTATTTAAAAAAGGAAAAAATACTTACACTACCTATTTCTTAGGATTGTTATGAGGGAAGTGTTTTGTAAACAATAAAGCACTATACAAATGTTAACTATTATTATTATTGATCTAGAAATGTACACCTCATTTCTGGAAAGGTCATGAAAGAATATATTGGAGTTCGAAAACAAGCCAATTTCATTTCTAAGACTTACCCTTCTCCAATTGAAAAACTGCTATGGGAACTGTTAAAGCCAGGTGATGGGGAATTATTGACATATGTGATCTCAGGCCATGGAGAACACTGAAAACAAAGTACAACTCAGACATAAAGTAGACTTAGTAGACTTAACTCTTATGTTCTTCTTTAAAATTGCGTTATCTGAACTGCAAGATGATCTCCCCAGAGAAACACAAGACCCATATCTTGATTCTAAAGTCCTAACCTCACAAATTTCCTCTATTTTCAGAGGCCTACATACATATGGGAACTTCTCCCAGGACTACTACTCATACCAATATGGAATTACAAGGCAAATACATGAATCCCATATCACTTTATGATTGCATGGGGAAAAATAAATGCATTGATAAGCAGGTGTTTTGCCCAAAACTCTCTCTATGCCATAAATTACCTAGCAGGCTTGTTAGTTTTAGTTGGGTAACAGAAAAGTTAACTCCCAGAGAAAAGGCAAATCACTCAGAAAAAGACTGAAATGAACTCCTGAAAAAATCTTTTTACCTCCGTGAGTATAGTTGTCTCATAGGAAGGTTGGTATTTTTCCTTTTCATGAGGGGTTCGCTTCTCCATTTTCTCCCTGTCTGTTTTTTGCTTCCTGTCTGCACCTTTGGGCTAGAATTAGACAAATTTTGGTTGAAAAATGTGTGCTGATAGAGACAGATTAACTAACATAGTTGGCAACTGTTTGGTGAAACCATGCAAACTTCACGGCCTTCCTCAATCCCTTAAAGCTCAAAGAATCACAGAATTTGAGAGTTGAAAGGGATCTAAGCAGCCATCTAGTCTAACCTAGACCTGAAAGGGATTCCTATTATAAAATACCTGAAAGTAAGTCACACATCCTCTGCTTGAAAACTTTCAAGGAAGAACACGTCATTACCTCTAGAGGCAGCCTATTCTACTTCTGGATAACTTTAAGTGTTAGGGAAGGGTTTTTTCCCCCAGACATGAAGCCTAAAATGCCTCCTTGCAACTTCCACTGCATTTCTGGTTCTCTCCTCTGAAGCTAATTATAATAAGTCAAATTCCTTCTTCACAGCACATTCCTTTAAATGTATGAAGCTGGCTATCATATGGCCTCAATACTTCTTTTCCCCAGGCTAAAACATTCTCAGGTCCTTCAAGTGATTTCCATCTGATACAAAATCAAGGCCTTTCAATATATCTTAGCTGTCTTCCTCCAGATACACTCTAGCTTATCTTCAGCTGTGGTACCCAGAACTGAACACAATACTTCAGAGAAGGCCTGATGAGGGCAGAGCATTAGGCAACTATTACTTCCCTATTCTCGGAAACTATGTCTCTCTTTACGTAGACAAATGGCACTAACTTTTCTGGCTGTCACACCACATTGTTGACCAAAGTTTAGTGGAATTTGCAGTTTGCTAAAACCCTTGGATCTTTTTCAGATAAACTGTTAACCAACTGTGCCTTGCCCATCTTGTAACTGTAGAGCTGATTTTTTTGTACCTAAGTGTACGGGTTTACATTTATTGTTACTAAATTTCACCTAATTGGACTGAGGTCACCCTAGCCCAGTGGTGTCAAACTCATATTGACTAAGTTTGAAAATGTGACACCTTTGCTCTAGTCTATCAAAATCTCTTTGGATACCGTCATCACTGTCAGCTGTCCCTCCCATCTTGGTATGACATACACATTTCACGTGCGTGTAATTTGCTCTTCTCTAGTCTTTTAGCACCTTTACAATATTTCAAATATTACTGACGATGGTTCAGCAACACATCTGCCAGTTCTTTCAGTACTGGAGGATGGTGTTCATTTGGGCCAGGTAACTTGAATTCATCAAGCTCAGAAAAGGATTCTTGTTTCTGCATCCACCCACCGAATCTAAAAACGAACAGCTGTCACAATTAAGCCAGCACACTTCTAGCTTAGGCTATATTTTAAAAAAATTTTATTTTTCTAAAACTTAAAAAATATCAAAATTTAAATACAAAATAAAAGAAAAAAATGTCACGTGCACGGCACAATGTAAGAGGATTCAAAATACACAGCAATAAGTTTTCATTTCAAGAGTCTATGTAGGGGGCAGCTAGGTGGTGCAGTGGATTGAGCACCAGCCCTGAAGTCAGGACGACCTGAGTTCAAATCCAGCCTCAGACCAAACACTTGACACTTACTAGCTGTGTGACCCTGGGCAAGTCACTTAACCCCAATTGTCTAAAAATTAAAAAAAAAAAAGAGTATGCAATGAATTCCATGCATTATGTTGAGAGCTATCCATTTTTGCTTCCTTTTAAGTTTTCTTTGTTCTCTCACGTTTTTACTATATTGTATTTGAAATGACAATTTATATTTCTGATTTGTTGAAACAGAGACAGAGAAAAGGAGAGAGACCAAGCAAAATGGTTAGCAGTACCTTGAAAACTTTGATCTGACAGCTGGCTGAATGCAAGTGTTCAGTGTACTCTCCGTTCTCATTCTCCTTGAAGGTGTCAATCTGAACTCGGAATGGTACACCCTTTTCTCCACCATGTTTTCTCATTGTGAACTCTGTGCTGATACAATGTACCTGAAAAAAAAAACCCAACCCAACAGTAATAAAAATAATGCTCTTTTCCTCTCTTTCTGCCATTGACATGCTTACATTCTAATGAGGGAGATAGCTGAAGAGTAATCTGGGCTAGGGAAATGGCATGTATGAAAATTCCAGGGGGGAACAAGACAAGCGCAGAGGTAGTTAGGAGGTTTGGTTAGCTGGAAAAATCTGGGGAAGCAAATCATTCATGAGGGCAGTTAAAAGGAGAAATTATTCTGCTACAGACTCTATTAAGGGCAGAGCAGATCAGGACTACTAGAGAGGGTTTGTTCCACTTGCTTTCCCTTTACACCTACCCCAACATGGTTATTCACACTGCTTGGATGATCTGGGAATCACCAACTACAATCATTCTGGGGAAATGGAGGACCATCAGGACTTACTGATATGATGTGCTATGCACTCCAGACCCCTGGGCACATGTAACCTACTCATGCATCCTAAGGACCCCTGGACCTTGCCATTTGTTCTGTCACCCTTAGGGCTTTCAGGCTTTTCCACATGCCATGCAAATGAGCTCTTTCACATGTTTTATCTCTTCCAATTACAGTTTAAGCACCCCGAGACAGAGACTGTCTCACTTTTTTTGTTTATATCCCTACTGTGTAGCATAGTATTTAGTATGTATAAAGTGCTTAGTAAATGCCTTTTCATTTATTTATTCAAAGGGGCTCTAAGGCACATGCTGAGAAGTTTGTACTTGAATCAGTTGGGAGCCTCTCTAAGGGGTTATATCTTTATCATGTGATATTCCTTATTCAGCAAAACAAGCAACTTGGGATGTACTTTATAATTGGACACCACATCTTTTTACCTGAATAAACACAGATGTCCTCTTTGCAGGGTCCCAGAGGAACTCTACGGTATTCAGTTGTGTTGGATTTGCCCTAGGGTCAATTATACCTACAGACATTGGAATATCTGAAAGATAAAATACTAGTTATCAAGCAGTTGAACGTTATTAGGCTTAAATGAAAAACCATTCATTTTCATATTCCTGTCCAGAGTTAGCATGCAACTGGTTGAGTCTTTACCCTCTTTTTAGGTAAAAGGAGTAATTATTTCAGTAAAATTAACAGTTCTAGAAAAATGACTTATTTATTTAATAACACTCCTAAGCATTTCTCCTCTGGTCTGACTTTAGGGGGTGTGTGTGTGTGTGTGTGTGTGTGTGTGTGTGTGTGTGTGTGTGTGTGTGTGTGTGTGTGTTTAAATTTCAAAGGTTTAAAACTGAATCAATTTAATAGCTCCATTCCAATTTGCCAAAATGCTACTCAGATGACTGGCTACATCTTCATTTTAATTTTGACCCAACTGAAAACTATCTACAACCACAATGTATCTGAGTACAGAATCGATCAATGTTATTGCAGAGGCCTAAAGGAGGATCACTGTACAAAGAGTCAGAAAAGAGTCAAAAAGCATTATATATAGAACATTGAATAAAATATAGTACACAGGAGTTGTGAATTGATCCAACCATTCTGGAAAGCAATTTGGAACTATGCCCAAAGGGCTATAAAATTTTGCATACCCTTTGACACAGAAATACCACTTCTAGGTCTGTATGACAAAGAGATCAAAAAAATGGGAAAAGGACCCACAAAAATATTTATAGCAGCTCTTTTTGTGGTGGCAAAGAATTGGAAATTGAGGGGATGCCCATCAACTGAGGAATGGCTGAACATGAATGTAATGGAATACTATTGTGCTGTAAGAAATGATAAGCAGGCCGACTTCAGAAAAACCTGGACAGACTTGTATGGACTGATGCTGAGTAAAGTGAGCAGAACCAGGAGAACACTGTATATAGTAACTGCCACACTGTATGATGACTGACTTTGATAGATTTGGCTCTTCTCAGCAATGCAAGGATCTAAGACAACTCCAAAAGACTCAACATGCTGTCCACATCCAGAGAAAGAACTATGGCATCTGAATGCAGACGGAAGCATACTATTTGCACCCCCTTTCCTTTGCCGTTTTGTTTTAGTTCTTCATTCTCATGGTTCCTCCCATTAGTTCTAATTCTTTTATACAATGCTCCTTTACCTCATGACTAATGTGAAAATATGATTAATATGAATGTATAAGTATCAGATTGCACACCATCTGGGGGGGAAGAGAGGGAGAAAATTTAAAATTCAAAGTCTTATAGAAGTGAATGCTGAAAACATACATATATGGAGGGAGAGGGAGAGAGGGAGAGAGAGAGAGAGAGAGAGAGAGAGAGAGAGAGAGAGAACGAGAACATAGTTTCATGCCACTGGAGAGAGTTCTTCATCTAGGATTAGGTGGCAGGTGCTACAGACAAAAAGAAAGCAACAAAGTATTACATTGTGTAGGCTTCAGTAAAGCTCTGGATTTCACTCTCCATAATATTTAATTTTTAGGAAGATATGGACCGATCCTTACTACTTAACAATATAGCCAAGCAGACAAACACTATTATTACTGGTGAGAGCAACACCTCAATGTAAAGCCAGGGATAGTAACTGAGTGGGTTCCAGAAACATTTCACTGTAAATAATTGTGTTAAATCCACCCTACGGGCAATCATACTTGCACCCATTGTGTTATCTCTGTGAGAATTACTGTTCTCATTTAAATCTGGTAGCATTCAGTTGTTTAATACCAAAATATAAGAGCTTCCTCTCCCTCTTACCTCCCCCTTTCACAAAAGTATAAATTCACTATATTAATCAAACATAGAAACATATTAAGAGTAGTATATTATATAATTAAATCAATTAAGAGTGCCTTCATTAAGGAGTGAATGAGAAAATGTAATCGTCACTGTGTTTCAAGATCACTATCCTTGTGTTAGGGAAAAATGCCTATTCCACATATTTCTGTTTCATCTGTGCATATAAATTTTTACTACAAAATTAATATTAATCAATAGAGACAAGTGTCTACTTGCAAATTTACCTAAATCAAGTTCTGCTAAATGACTACATTTTGTATATGCTCAAATACAGCTATCAATATACATCCTGTTCTGGTTCTGATGACTGTGCTTTGCATCATCTCATGTCTATATTCTTTTGTGTTCTTTGTACTTATTTTCATAACACTTCATTATTTTACATCCAATAACATCAATTTTTTTCAGCATTTCTTCACTCAATGGATATACAAATTCATTTTTTGTTATTACAAATAATGTAGCTACGTAGTTTTTCTTTTAACTTTTCATAACAGTTTTGAGATCAAGTTCTAGAAATGAAACTTCAGGTTGGGGTATCATCATTTCTGTGACTTGTATTTTTTGTTGAAATATTGTTCTCCAGAAAGTTTGCAGCAATCTACAATCCTACCAAAATGTAATAAAATATATTTCCATAGCTCTACCAGAATTGAGTTTTATAATTAAAAAAAATTTTTTTTTTGCCATTCTAGTGAGTATAACATGGCATTTTAAGGTTGTCTTGTCCTGCATTTCTCTGATTAGGGAATTTGAACATATTTTCATGTTTAACATTAACAGTTAACACTTTTTTCAAAATTTGTGTGTTCAGAGCATTGACAATCATTTCACTGAGGTGTACTTATTTTAATTCTTATGACTATCAATTTCTTATAGATTCTGGATGTCAGACCTTCATATCATTATACTTATCACAAATATTTTCCCCAATCTGCTTCTTTTCTCTTAGAGGTAGTACTTTTTATTATACAGAATTCTTTATTTTTTATAAAATTTAATCTGCTGATTCTGTCTATAACTTTATTTTCCATTTGTTAGATTGATTTAAAAAAAGAGTATTCCTTCTCTATAGCCGAGCTAAAAATATTATTTTCTTCCAGGTTTTAGGGGTGGTTTTTTCTTAAAATATTTTCATTGCTCATCCAGGTAAAACTTTACTGTGGTACAAAGTGTTAAGTATCTGTTCAGATCATTTTTTCACTACATAGTCATCAAATTTTCTCCAACATCTTTAACTGACTTATTGATTCCATTCACCAGTGTTTTTAATCATGAGTTTATCAAATACTATGCCCTTAAATATATTAAGTTCTCTATTCCTTTTCCACAATGAAAGAAAAGAGAATGGGTGAGTGTGTGTGTGTAAGTAAAGTAACTGTTTGGTAGGACATTTTGAAATCTGATACAGCAAGTCAATTTTCTTTTTCATACTTCTTACTGATATTTTTCCATCTGCTTTTCTATGTGAATTCTGTTCTGACTCTATTACAATGAACTCATTTAATGATAATGCATTAAATTTGTAGATTATCTTGGAAAGTACTGCTCTTTTTTAAAACAATATTTATTTGACCTAATGATGACTAGCAGATATTCCATTTCTTTAGTTCCTTGATTTCTGTTAAAGATAATTATTAAGTTGTCTCTGTATCTTTTATATGCCTGGTCTTTTAATGCCTAAATGTTTGGTGCCTTTTGTTGTTGTTATGAAAAGTATTTCTCTATTGAGATTGCTTGATTCTTATTGGATACCTAGAGAAATTAAGATGATTTTTGTAAGATGTATTCTGTATCCCTCTACTAAAGTCATCTGTTACACCCATTAATTTTTTTTTCACTGTCTTAGGTTTTCTAGGTATATAATCATGGAATCTATAAACAGAAGTAATTAAACGTATTTGCTAATGTTTATTCCTTTGTTTCTTGTGTTCCATTGCCACTTCTTAAAATTTACAAAAACTATCTCAAATAGCGGTGGTGTGTATGAACAACTGTATTTTAATGGCAATGCTTTTAGTGTTCTTCTACTGCACAAAAGATTAGTATATGATTTTGAATATATACTTTTTATCATATTAAGGAAAGAGTTTTCTATTCCTATGTTAATAAACACTAACTGATCACTATTTTATCAGTCTATCTCTATGCCTACTTATATGATTATATAGTCCCTGTCTAGGAGAAGTTAAGAGCTGGGGGTTCTCTAGAAAAAGCTACAGTATGGTCAGAAAGAACCAAGTCAGGAACCTTTGAAGGTAGGGAGTCAGTCAGTCAATAAGCAATTATTAAGCACCTACTTTGTGCCAGGCACTGTGCCAAGGATACAAATACAAAAAAAAGGCAAAAGACAGTCCCTCTTCTAAAGGAGCTCACAATCAAATGGGGAGATAACAAGCAAATAAATATGTACAAATATGCTATTTACAGGATAAAAATGAAATAATTAATGGAGAGAAGGCTCTACAATTAAGAACTGGGAAAGGTTCCTGTATAAGATGGGATTTTAGTTGGGACTTAAAGGAAGCTGGGGAAGCAATAGGCAGAGATGGGGACCATTTCGGGAATAGAGGGCAGCCAGAAAAACTGCCCAGAGTTGAAACAGAATGTCTTGTTCATGGGACAGAAGAGAGGCCAGTACCACTGGATTAAAAAGTACATGGCAGGGAGTAAGGTGTAAGAAGACTGGAAATGGGGCATCTAGGTGGCACATTGGATAGAGCACCAGCCCTGGAGACAGGAAGACCCGAGTTCAAATCTGGCCTTAGGGTGCAGCTAGGTAGCACAGTGGATTGAGCACAGGCCTGGAGTCAGGAGGACCTGAGTTCAAGTCCAACCTCAGACACTTGATTACTTACTACCTGTGTGACACTGGGCAAGTCACTTAACCCCACTGTCTAGCAAAAACAAACAAAACAAAAACAAATCTCACCTCAGATACTTGATACTTACTAGCTATGTGATCCTGGACAAGTAACTAAACCCTGTTTGCCTCAGTTTCTTCATCTGTAAAATGAACTGGAGAAAGAAATGGCAAACCACTCTAGTACCTTTGCCAAGAAACCCTCAAATGAAGTCACAAAGAGTTGAGACATGATTGAAATGACTAAACAACAATATAAGTAAAAGATCATACAACTAAGGAGGAAGCTGAGGAGTGGGAGGGGGAAGGGAGAGTGGGGGTGGACATCACTTGAATTTCATTTTCATCTAACCTGGGTCAAAAGAGGTAGAATACACAGTTTGGCATAAAAGTACATTAGACTCAAAAGGGAATAGGAAGAAATAGAGAGGAGGGGCAGTACAATAGGGAGAATAGGTCATGAAGGAGGTTCAAAAGAACCTGTGATTGATGTGTGAGTAAAGGGAAGTGAGAAGGGACAAGGGAGTAGAAGTAGCTTGAATCAAGAATGGCTCAAGCTAATGCTATGTATACTTCTCACTAATCACCATCTTTTTCTTTACAAAAAGAAAGGTAGGGGGCAAAGGGAGGAAAAAATAGGTAAAATTTTAAAGTTTATACATAAACAAAACCAATGCAATTAAAATGAGAAGGAAAACAGGTAACAGGGAGAAAAATCTTTGCAGCAAGTTTCTCTAAAAAAAATTCTCATTTCCCATATCCAGAGAAAGAACTATGGAGTCTAAATGCAGATCGAGGCATACTATTTTCTTTTTTTTTTCTTTCTCGAGGTTTTCTCCTTTTGTTCTGATTCTTCTTTCATAATATGACTAACATGGAAATACGTTTAATGTGATTTTACATGTGTAGCCTATATCAGATTACATGCCATCTTGGGGAGGGGAGAAAATTTACAAATCAAAATCTTATAAAGTAAATGTTGAAAACTAAAAATACATAAATAAATGATTTTTAAAAGTCTCATTTCCAAGACACTTAAGGGATTATACAAATTTTAAGGTAAGTCATTTCCTACTCAATAATGGTCAAAGGATACGAACAGTTTTTAAAAGAAGAAATATAAGCTACCAGTAGCCACATGAAAAATGCTCCGATTGAAATATGCTCTTAATAGTAAGAGAAATGCAAATTAGAGAAATGCATATTAAAGTAACTCTGAGGTTCCACCTCACACTTATAAGACTGGCAAAGTTAATGAAAAACAAAAATAACAAATGTTGGAGGATTTGGAGTGGAAAAAAAAAGATACTACTAGTACAATTCTGAACTGGTCTTGCCATTCTGGAAAGCCAATTTAGAACTATGCCCCCAGGTTACTCAATTATGAAAGTCCCTTGACAATGATACTACTACTAGATCTATACCCCTCAAAATGATCAAAGAAAGAAGAAAAATATTTGCAAAAGTTCTCATGGTAAAGAATTGCAAATTAAGGGGCCGGGGAATTGCTGAACAAAGTATGGTATATGAAAGTAACAGAATTCTATTGTGTCATAATAAAAGATAAAAGGGATGCTTCCAGAGAAACCCAGGAAGATTTCTATGAACTGATCCAAAGTGAAGTGAGTAGAACCAGAACAATTTATATAATAACAACAACACTGTAAAAGTAAACAACTATGAATGACTTAAGAATTTTGATCGATGCAACAACCAGCCATAATGACCTAGGATAATCATGTTTATCTATCTCCTAACAGAAATAGATGATGGAGTCAAGATGCAGAATGAGATATACATTTCTGGACATAGCTAATCTTGGAATTTTTTTATTTGACTATGAATATAAATATGAATACAACATATAATACAATGTAATATGGATATAAGTCTCTATCCCCTTCATGCCAATTTCTTTTCTAGTATATTCTATTTTTTTCTTTTAATGTCATCAAAACATAACAAAACCACTCCTATGAATATGTGTTACAATGGTTTTGTTTCTCTTCATTTTTGTCTTCTGGGTTTTTTTTTGGTGTGTAGAGGGAGAAATGAGAGGGAATGAAAATGTATGCCTGTTAATTGAGGAAAAATAGGTTAAAAAAAAGAAAATTAAGTAATATGTTGCACTTGGTAAAACTAAATAGGGGGACTTGCTCTAGCTATGCCACTTTGTAGCCATATGAAGAGAATTTCAAGAAACCCTTAAAAAATAACAGAAGAGCATCCCTGATGGTTCCTCCCTCACCTGCCTTTTTCTGAAGGGTAATCCAACCTCTCTCATCTTTGAAGGTTTGCAAGGGGAAGAGGGAGAGGAAAACTGATCTATTTTTATAGTGCTATCCATTTAATTAAATTCAACACACACTTTTGTGTACTATGTACAAAATACTTACTGTTTTTGACACTATCACTCCCTCTTCCATAAATATCAGTGGCTCCCTATTATACCTAAAAGCAATATCCTCTGTTTGGCATTTAACCGTCAAAGTCTGGCAACAAATAGCCTTTTTACATATTAAACACTTCACACATTCTTCAATCTAGCCAAATGGACTTTCCTGCTGCCCCTTACATGTGGCCTTCATTTCCGAACACCATGACTTTAGCACAGGTTGATCCCCTAGCTGGGCATGCACGCCTTTTTCATTCCCATCTCTCAGAATTGCCTGTTTCCCGTAAAGCTCAGCTCAAGGGCCACTTCCTCCATGAGGTCTTTTCTGGTCTCTGAGCAGCTAGTTCTCCCTCCACACCAAGGTTACCTTGTTTTCTTTTATATCTATTCCGCACATACTTCTTTGGGGACCTGTTGCTTCCCCAGATAGAAAAGAAGCTCCCTGAAGGGAAGAATATTTGATAAACTGTGTGTGTTCCACCACCACCTAGCACAGTGCCTGGCACTTAGTAGGCACTCAATGCTTGCTGAGTGATTGACGGAGGAATTAGAGAGGGTAAGTCATAAACCCTGCTCTTATACAGCTTAAAGCCTAGGAATGTCCTAGCATTTCTCTGAAGGAGCAAGTGCAATTAGGACATATAAATAAGAGTTAAAAACTTCAGTTTCTATTTCAAGATTAATTTGTTTTTTCATGCTACTTATAATAATAATTTCCAGTTTCAATGCTTAGAAAATTCAGTATTTTGAAGTATTTTGAAATAACAGTCAGAGAAAACCATTTCTCTATTGTAGCTAAATGCATTCCCTCAGTAGCACATTCTCCCAATTCACCTATATCAAGGATTCTATCCCCTGGCCTGTTCCATCTCCAGCCCTCAAGCTGCTGATGCTCAGTGTACTGCAGTCGTCTGTCATGGAATACCACTCGAAATATACTCTGGAAAGAAAAGATAAAAACCATTAATAATAGGATATATGTATCCTCCAAGGTTATGAGTATTACCAAGGAGGTATGATTAGATGATTTCTAAGGCCTCACCAGCTCTAAAGTTCTATGACCCTATGAAAAGCAGCTTTGGTGCACCAGGCACAAGAACTACATATGGATTCAGAGGACCTGGGTTCAAATCTCAGCTAACTGTGTGGGTAAGTCATATAATCTCTCTGGGGCCCAGTTTCCTCATCTGTTAAATGAAAGGGTTGGATTAAATGTTCTTTAAGATTCTTTCTAGCTCTAAATACTATGACTGTATTTGTTAAACATGTTGCTCCTTCCTGGCTGTTCTGCCAGGTAAATCAGTGATGACAAAACAAAATTAACAGTGCTTAGCCTAAGTCTGTTGCTGGATCTCATCTTCTTTATGTTCTTCTTTTGAGCATCACATTCCTGTTGAAGGTTCTAAATCAGAAAGCCCTATATCATTAGAAACCTGTTCACTGACCCAGATTTCCTAACTATTATTAGCAATGTTGTCCAGTATTTGAAACTTGACTCAAATGTTAGTTCTGATGCCAAAGAAGCATCAGGTATCACTAACCTAAACTTCGTCTTTTTTCTACTAATCATACATTACAATTGGCCCAGATTTGCTGATGCATAAGAAAAATACGCAAGTCCACACAAAATGACCCATTACAACTAAATAAGCATAAAAGATGGGCAGGGATCCTATTTGCATCATGCTTCTTTTCTGTCACATTTTACAAGATGGAAAGAGCTATTATTCCAACCATACCTCTAGTTATGGGCAGCTAGGTGGCACAGTGGATAAAGCACTGGGCTTACAGTCAGGAAGACTCATCTCCCTGACTTCAAATCTGGCCTCAGACATTTATTAGCAAAGCTCCAGTTATAGCTGCTATCATAGCAGCAATAGCTTCTATTTATCCTGTTGGTTGACCAAACATCCAGTGGGGAAAGGAAGACTGCTTTCAAAGCTCTCAGAGAACTTGCTTACTTTCAAGGCAGCAGTTCATTTTACATTAAGCCTAGGAGATCAACCATGATGATGGAAGAGTAAACTTCCACCATTTTGAGGCTTTTCAGATAGCAACCAGACCTTCACTAATTACATTAAACATAGAGTATGTGAATAGAGCTGTCCTTTGCTGAAATATCAGTGGGATTCAAAAGGCATGAAGCCTGGGCTTTCTGAGATCAGCATATCTAGTTAGCAAATTGTGGTAGGTAGGATCTACAGGAGACTATGAAATTTTTTGTCTCAAAAAGGGCAGAGAGAAAATAGTATGAGCCGGTGGTTTCTTCTCTTTCCTTTACCTTCACTAACTTGCCATTGATTTCTGGAAGTTCTCCAAGTTTCCTGTTGTCCAGCATTCGGATTTCATAAGACTGTCCTAGAAGAAATAAAGATTACATGTTTATAAGGGAAGCCAACAGTTCATCAAAAACAAACTTAAGATCTATAGAAAGTACATTTTCAACTGGTTTTAACTATGATCATAAAATAAAGTGTTCTGTGATCAATTTGATCACTAAGGTGGAGGAAAAGTGGAACTGGATTAGAAACAAGAAGGACAAGAGGACAGGAGAAACTAGAAATATAAATCCATTAATTCTTTCACTGCATTACTGACAGGAATGATATTGGCATTATAACTTAAAAGCCTGCTCCTTGGAGGTAACCTTTTAGTAGAACTAGTCACAACCATCTTCAGAAAGTTAAAACTGGTATTGTACAATGACATGAATGCAGAGGAGCGTAATAATATTAATGACAAAAGAAATAGTTCACCTTGATTGAGATATGTGAGTGTTTCATCATGGAGCTTTACTGCAGGAGAGGTAGCAGCACAAAGCACATACTGGAAAGGTAGGATTTTATTCTCATTATCAGGTGGCAAACTTGACTCTTCTTGTTTAAAAATGGGCAAAGCAAGGACATCACTAAAACAAAAGAAACACTTGACTTTCAAAAACATTGGACAATGTTATAAAAAGGAATTAATTCTCATTGTAGGTTAACTATATGTAATAGTTTAATAACTACCACCAATAAAAAAAACCAAAACCTTGAAAATCTCATAAATAATACAACCAGTTAGGTTTGATTTAGCCTACAAAGTGAAGGTGAATGTGTACACAAGCTGCATTTTAACCATGTAACAAATTCAAATGACACATCAATAATACTACTACTGACTCACATTTATATAATGGCTAACAGTTTACAAAGTGCTTTCCACACAATAACCCTGATGAGCTGCCACATTTCACAATGTCATCCTTGATCCCAAACTGGAAAGGGTTCCTTCCTCTCCCCAAATCTCTCATGTCTTTTCATTTTATATCTCTGCCAATTTAGGGTCATAGAATTTAGAACCGGAAGGGATATTAGAAACCATCTAAGGGGCAGCTAGGTGGCACAGTAAATAGAGCGCTGGCCCTGGAGTCAGGAGGGGTGAGTACAAATCCGACCCCAAATATTTGATATTTACTAGCTGTGTGACCCTGGGCAAGTCACTTAACCCCAACTACCAAGAAAGAAAGGAAGAAAGAAAGAAACCATCTGAAGAAATTAAAGACCAGAGAGTTTGATTATTATTAATATGTATTTTTTTTTGACCAGAGAGTTTGAAAGATTTGTCCAAAGCCATTGAATGAAAAAAAAATCCCATATATACCAAAGTATTTATAGCAGGACTTTCTATGATAGTTAAAAATTGGAAATAAAGCAGATGTCTACTGATTAGGGAAAAGCTAAACAAATTGTGGCACATGAACATAATGTGCTATTACTGTGCTGTAAGAAATGACGTGTGTGATGGAAACAGAAGCATAGAAAGACCTAGATGAACTGATGCAGGGTAAAGTAAATGGAACCAAGAAAACAACATACATAGTGACTACAACAATGTAAATGGAAAAGAACAACATCAGAACATCAAAAGTAAATTTAACAAAAATTATAAAGATCAAGTAGGACTCGAAAGAAGAGATATTAGAAAATACTACCCATCTGCCCCTTTATGGAAGTGAGAGGTCCACAGGCGTTATACACTGCAAGTGATACTACTTCAATGTATTGATCAATTATGCTTTTTTTCCTCTAAAAAAAATACCATTTGATATAGAGAATTAAGTCAATTTACAAGAATACAAGTCATTCCTCAACTGATAAATGGTCAAAGGATATGAACAGGCAATTCTCAGATGAAGAAATTAAAGCTATCTATAGTCACTTGAAAAAATGCTCTAAATCACTATAGATTAGAGAAATGCAAATTAAAACAACTCTGAGGTACCACATCACACCTATCAGATTGGCCAACATGACAAAACAGGAAAATGATAAATGTTGGAGAAGATGTGGGAAAATTGGAACACTAATGCATTGTTGGTGGAGCTGTGAAATGATCCAACCATTTTGGAGAACAATTTGGAACTATGCCCAAAGGGCTATAAAAATGTGCATATCCTTTGACCCAGCAATAGCACTTCTAGGGCTATATCCCAAAGAGATCATACAAATGAGAAAAGGACCCACATGTACAAAAATATTTACAGCAGCTCTTTTTATGGTGGCAAAGAATTGGAAATCGAGAGGATGCCCCATCAATTGGGGAATGGCTGAGCAAGTTGTGGTATATGAATGTAATGGAATACTATTGTGCTATAAGAAATGATGAACAGCCTGACTTCAGAAAAACCTGGAAAGACTTACATGGTCTGATGCTGAGTGAAGTGAGCAGAACCAAGAGGACTTTGTACACAATAACAGCCACGTTATGAAATGACTAATATTGTTAAACTTAACCCTTCTCAGCATTACAAGACATCTCTAGAGGTCTTGGGATGGAAAATGCTATCCACATCCAAAGAAAGAACTATGGAGTTTGAATGCAGATCAAAGCATACTAGTTGCTATTTTTTTCCTTCTGTTGTGTTTTGTTTCCTCTTTCTTGTGGTTTCTCCTATTGGTTCTAATTCTTTCTTACAACATCACTAATGTGAAAATATGTTTAATAGGAATATACATGTATAGCCTATATCAGACTGCATGCCATCTCGGGGACAGAGGTGGGGAGAGAGGGAGAGAAAAATTTAAAACTCAAAAGCTTATGGAAGTGATTGCTGATAATTCAAAATAAATTAATTTTTAAAAAGTTTAAAAAAATACTATTTGTCATGTGTGATAGCTCTCAGGGAGGGGTAAGGACACATGGAATACTATGGTGATAAAAGAAACAGAAAATATCAATGAAAAACTTACTAAAAAAAGAAAAAGTTGTCCAAGATCACACTTGTAGTTCAATAGCTCAAACTGTGTACATATCTTCTCTACCTATCAGAAGTAAGCTCTTCTTGAATTACGTTGGTTTCCATCCCTGCATCCCCTACATTAAGCACAGTGCTTTGAACACAGTAAATAATAAATGTTATTGAATTAATATTGATAAAAATCTCCATTATGCAAATGAGGAAACAAACTCAATTAAGTTAAGTAGGCAATCTCTCCATAATCACAATGCAATACTAACAACCAAAAGCCAGAGTTAAGACTTGAATCCAGGTCTTCTGATGCCTTATCTGGCACCCATTGCTAATTCTACTTCAGCACAGGTAGAACAATTAAAAATAATACATATTGCCTCAAGAGTCTATCTGGGCAACATTCTTAAGTTAGTAGATGATGGTGGAGGGAACCTTTAAAAAATGGTGCTTAAATTGGCAAAAATGGTCACAAAAGATGGGAATAATGAATGTTCAAGACAGGTATAATAATATAACATCAGTGGAGCTGTCAATGTGTCTTATCATTCTGGACAGCAATTTGGAATTGCACTAAGATAGTGACTAAGATACCCATACTTTTTGATCCAGAGATCCCAAGCCTATGCATATACTCCAACAAGGTAAAAGACAGAAAGATTTATATACCAAAAAAAAATTCATAGCAATATTTTTTATGGTAGCAAAGAATTAGAACAAAGTAGATGCCCATCAGTTGGGGAATGGGTAAGAAATTTCTAAGACATGAATGTAGGGATAGGGACTAGACTTGTAATTTCATTAATATAGAGACATGAATGTAATGGAGTCTTTATTATGACATGAAGAGACCATGAATATGAAGAATTCAGAAAAACATAGGAAAATATATGAATTGATACACTATGAAATAGAAAAAAAAAACCCAGGAAAACAATGGACACAATGACTGCAATAATTAAACAAGACCCAACAAAAAAAAAACAACAAATGCCTGAATTTGGTGTAATTATAATGACAAGGTTTGTCCCTTAAGAAGATATGAGAAAATACACCTCCCTCCCTTATTTGTAGAGGCAAGGGATTATGGATATAAAATACTACACATACTATGCATAAATCAACTAGGTTGATATATTGGTTAGTCTTGAGGAACTTTTTTCTTTTATTCTTTGTTACAAGGAATGGCTTCAAAATTTTTTTAAGATAGAAAAATGTTGTTTAGAGGCCCAGAATTAAAACTTATCACTTGCTTAATGTGACTAACTTTGTGACAAGATTGTGGACTGGTGGTGATAATGAAGAACCCACCCGAACCCCTGAGACCACAAGAAAATCTTCATGATCCACCTTAAAAATACAGCCCTGCCTTAAATCAGGGAGATGAACTAGACTCAGTAGATAATTATTTCCGACCTTTAGGGAGCTTCAGTCCTTGTTTATTTGAGTTCATGCACCTGCTCCCTCCTCTACCAGTCCCAACCAGAAGTACTGTATGACTGATATGTATGTATGTATGTATGTATGTATGTATGTATGCATGTGTGTGCGCGCGCGCGTGTAAATGAATTAAAGCTCATTTTATTTTGAGAATTTTGTGATACCACTTGAACATTAGAAAATAACCAATGGTTACACAAAGCAGGGTTGGAAATTATTGTTCTGCTTAAGATCCTTTCAAGCCCAAAACTGTAGGCACAGGTGAAAAAGTTCAGGATGAGTCTATATATATATATTGTAAGTAGTTCTCAGGGGATCAGGACATTATCCTCCACTAATGTTGGGTAAAACTAGCTTTGATTATAGAACATCAGACTCAGAATATGCCCCATATTATTTGAGCTCTATGGATCTCTGGTTTGCAAAACTGGTCTAACTAGTAGAGAGATATGATTAAATATATTCTCTTAAAGAAAGTAGATGAGAATGGGCCAGCATCTCAAATCTAAAATCTGATTGTGGTAGATAACTTCATTATTATTATAAGTTGTATTACTTTATCCACAAAAATCTATACTGCCCTCGAAATGTGGTCTATGTTGATTATTGATTTAAGTGGCTGATTACACAAAAGCAAAAAGACGAATGAAACGTCAAAACTCCTTATAAGTACCACATACCATCTGCATTTCTATCAAGTACACATCACTTCACTTCTACACATTAAAAGGATCATAGAACTTAGAGACAGAAGAGATCATCTAATTCAACCCTATTCCTTGCATTGATGAGGAAACTGAGGCCTAGAGAGGTTAAATGATTTGCTACATAGTAGAGCCAGGACATGAACCCAGGTCTTCTGACTTTAAAACCACTACACCATTTCAAGGCTATTACAGTGAGGCAAAAACTATTAATACAGACGACTAAATTCATATGAATCTACATAGAATTACTACTTCTAATGAGATATAAACAAGTACTGATAATTGGTTTTGTCTAACCTCTAAACCAGACCAAACTTTGAATAAAATTAGCACTAAAATTTTTAAAAAAGCAACAAAGCTCTCTTCTGCTGATGCCTTGCTTATTATTTTAATTCACATAGAAATTTATCTATCTCACTCCCTACATGGAAACAAGAGTTTATGAACTGCATAGCTTCTATATATTGTTAAGGAAGTATTTTAAAGGACAAGAGAAGGAGAGTCCTTTCTTTTTAACCACCTGCAGCTCTGACAAGATGCCCCTCCCAGGATAAGCTGATCTCTCCAAATCTCATCACTGTACAGTTAACTCAGCTCCTTCCCATCTCAGCCTCCTCTCCTTTCTGGCTGGAGGGTGACACACTAAAATCCTCTCAAAGTTTTTCTTTATGGAGGGCATCATTTGGACTCTCTAGGTAACTGCACTTTTCATCTGCAGCTCTGCTTGGCTGCAACTTCATGGAATAAGGAACAAGATTCCCCCTGATGTGTCCCCAAATGTTTCCCCTGACCTTTTCCCAGATTTCTCTTGTATGTTGTCTTCCCCCATGAGATTAAAGTCTCCTAGAGGGCAGGAACTGTTTTTCTTTTTCTTATTTGTATCTCCAGTGCCTGGCACATAGTAGGTGCTTAATAAATGTTTACTGAATTAAATTATCTACCCTCCCACAAAGACTGCTCTCCTTCACTAGACCAAATGAAAGAGAGGAGGGAATTCTTCTCACCCTTCTGTACTAATCATGTAGCAAAGATGACGTGTTGTACCTACAAAAACAAAGGACACTAAAAAACAAAAACAAAACAAAAAACACAGCTTGATCACTTCACAAGGTTCTTATGCCTCTCAAAATTTTCCCAAACCGTCCACAGAAGAGTATGAGGATTAAGAATGTTGTTGTTTGTCTTTGTTCTCAAAGAAGACCATGTTCTGAAGAAGGAGACCATGACATCAAGAAAGGTGATGCCATGCGTTGCAAGTGAATTGGATTTACGTGAGGCAAGGCTGAGCAAAGTCACCAGCCTCACTCTCTCTTCCAGAGTCATCCGGGTCCAGTGGCAAGATGTAGATCAGGACAATGAGATGGCCCCAGATGCATTGGGAGACCTTGACCTTTTTAAACTAAGGTCTTTCCCAGGTCTCAGTTTGTCTGAGGCAATGCCCATTCAGTGATTAAGGGTAGGTAAGAAATGAGCAGGGACTAAGATAAAAAAACCCAATAATACACCAGGGCTCAATTTGAAAATCTTTAGATTTATGTAACTGATTTTTTACTTTAAATTTGCAATTTTCCTACCACACCACTTCCTGACAATGATGACTAGGAAAAAAATGCATATCTTTCCTCAAAAGCTTAGTGAAAATCACCTGGAATATATTACTAAAGCTAATTCTGACTTCTGCAGCATGGCAACAGTTCATTGTTTACAAATAAACTTTTCCCCTCAAATGTCACTGACAGGCAAGGTCTGGTTAAAGTACCACTTGCTAATCATACTCAGGAGAACCTGGCAACAATATCTAGTCCATCATGACTAAGCAGAAGAGCTGTCATTTAGGGCTCGTATTTGGGGGCTGTAGTTCCTGTGATTTAAAAAGTATTCTATAAAATTTCCCTAAATCTAAATTTAGGGTTAAAATTTTGTTTGGCACAACCAAATGAAGTCTCTCTTCCTCAGAAACTTTCAGATTATAAACACTTAAATAAATCAGAGTTGCTCAAACTTTCGCTGGTTCAAATTTTCTCTACATTGAAAGTAAGTGTGGCACAAAGTGAAAACCAAAGGAAGTGATAAATCTGGGCTCCTTTTTGTCCTGAAGACAATCCAAAAGGGAATTAATTTGGAGACTAACATATTTGCACCCTCCTCAAAGATAGATATAGGTTGGGACAAATCCATTACAGTAGGCCACTATATTACACTAACCACCTGTATCATATAACTAATACTCCTTTAGAATATAAACTAATTTGCAAAATTTTGCAAAGAAGAATGGTGGAAGATTATTTGCAGTATTGCCTTTATTAAAACAAAACAAAACACAACACAAGAACCAGCAGGAAGAAAAACAAATTTACAGAAAACCTGGCAAGAGACTCAAAATTAAGCCAGATCTTCCCAAGAGAATCAAGGATATTAACAGAAGGAAAATAGCAAGTAAAATGAAAAATGTAAAGACAACAAATCCTATTCTGCATGACAATGTATCACATTTGTACTCCATATCACAGTGCTTGATGTGCTTGCTGCTGCATGAGGAAGTAGAAATGACACAAAAAAATGAAGAGTAGCTAGAATAGTCTTAGTACAATATACGAACAGGAGATTCATACTGAGGGTAATATAATTTAAGAATGCTGAGGAATCAAGTCTCAAAATACATGGAAGAAGGAATAATACCATGTACTTAATATCTGGCATTATTTAAATACAATACTGACCTTAGTTATTAAATAGAAAAAATTACGAAAATATCAGTAACTATTAACCTATATGACTATTATCCCATTTTTACAAAATTTTTAAGAGAATCATCTACATACACATTGAGGACATTCTTGATGAAGCATGAAAAGAGGCAAGCTCTTATCTATGATAATGTACAAAAGAATACCTTTAAAGTCATACTGACTATAAAGTGAACTAAATACAAGTTCCTACTATGTTTATTATTAACTATACAAAAAGCTTTTTAAAAAAAGTTTGTAGTAGACGTTAAAGCAATAATGTAAATGAATTACTTTGGTAAGATAGAAATGCCATTTAAAGCTCTCTTCTGACAAGGTGTTTTCCACAAGATTACTCGAAAGATGAGAATTATGTCTAATGAGCCTCTGATTGTAATAAGCAAGGCATATAACAAAGACACATGTTTGTCACTGTTATGGAGGACATGAAGCTTAAGAGTCCAACCAGAAGGATTCCTTATAGATGGTTTATGTTCTTCAGATGTTTATGTTTGTGACTAACAATGTGCTGATAAGCCTAAAGCCCCAGAATACTAAAGAAGCCTCCTAAATGAAATCCTTATTCACTTTGACCTTTGGCTACAAAGAAAAAACCAAGTGGATAAAGAATGTGTATTGTCCAGATTACAATAAGCGGTTGAATGAACAATCCATACAGCTAGTCTGTCAGTGTATGCATCTTAGACAGATGCTATGAATTGAAAATGAAATAGGCACAGAATTGAACAGAAGGAAAGTAAGTCAGACTACGGTTGGGAAATAATACAGTATTTTTGATGACCTTAAGTTCCTCCTTGAAAAAAAGGCCCGTATTTTAAACAACAATATTCTTGAGGTGGTACTATTTTATTGTCAGTCATCACACATTTCCTAATGTCTAAATCCGAGAGGTTCAGGGCCATCTCCAGTCATCCTGACTTATATCTTGCCAGTGCACCCAGGTGACTTTGCCCAGCCCTCCCTCACTTAAATCCAATTCAGTTGAAAGTCATGGCATCACCTCCCTAGTGTCATGCTTCTCCTCCAGAACAAAGGACAAACAACAACAACAACAAATCTGAGGTTCAACCAAAGGGTGGTGAAGAGGCATATGGCTAATGTGAATAAACAGTAGCATTATTATCAATGAAGAACTTACCAGAAGACACAGCATAAAAGGTATCATCAGAGAGCTATGCCCCCAAAATAGACTATAACATGGTCAAGAGTTACACAGGATGCAAAGGCATGGATATGCTACAATCTCTACCGCCGGAGGGATGTCTACAATGATGAATACACAAATCTATCAAATTATAAAAATATCTAGAATAGTCTAGATCAAGGATTCTTAATTTTTGCTGTGTCATGGGTCCTTCTGACAGGCTCGTGAAGCCTACAGACTCCTCAGAATAATGTTTTTAAATATAAAAAATAAAATTTATAGGATTACAAAGAAAACCAATTATACTGAAATGTAGTTATGAAAATATTTTTTCTTAAAAAAAGTTCTTAGGCCTAAGTAAACCTACTATTCTTTTATCATATAGGAACATATGTTCAAAAGATCCAACTGTCTTACAAGTTTTCTTCTCTGGGCTTGTTGACTAGCTACTGTCAACTGACCAACAATGACACAGAGATGGGAGAACTATAGCTTTATTTACTCAGAGTGAGTCACACTCCACCAGCAAGAAGATGGAAATGTGTCTTAGAAATGGTTATGAGAAAAAAAAATTGTAAGAAACTAACTGGCTCAAACTGGTTCTGTGGTTAGCATATGCTGGGATCATTTATAGCAAACAGCAGACTAGAACAAAATGCAGTTTATTATATCAACTCAACACTTCATTTGTGTCACCAAGATAAGAGACTGCAAAGGTTCAACATTTTAATCCCAACTCTGTCACTGACTTTCTATGTGACCTGGAAGAATCACTTAATCTCTTGACTATCTCACAGAGCAATTATAAGACTACAATGAACCTGTGAGGATAGTACTTGCTAGGAAAACAATAATTAGGCACTCGAGTGCGTGAGCAGCCATAGGAGATGTTATAGCTGAACAGTCAAGAAATGGAAGAGACAGAAAATATTGATGATGGGCACAAGAACAGAGGAAACAAAGTTAAGTACAAATAGTAACAGACACTGAATGGGTGGAGTTTGAAAATGCAAAGCCCTAAATGTTTTTTTTTTCCATGTCTTTAGCAAGGTATATGCTCACTACCAATTGCAGGAACCTAAATTCAAATCCTGGTTCTGGTATTAACAAACTGTGTGACCCTGGGAAAGTCATTTAACACTTCTAGGCCTCAGTTTTCAAATAAGCATTAACTACCCTCAAAGGTTGTTGTAAGGAAAGTGTTTTATAAAATGATAGTCACTATTATTAGGAAAAACAAGAAAAAAAATGAAAATTCAGGCATAACAGAGGACATGAGGAGCAGAGATTAGAAAGAAAATGAACACTATTGATTTATTTATTTCATTTTCCATATTGAAAAGAAGAGAAAAGAACAAGACACCTGATATAAGTGAACAGGCATGTATGGATTGTTTTCTGCATGGATGACATCACAGGTCCACCCAAATATGGAAGTATAGCCATGGCTTACCTATAATGAATGACTTATCATATATCATCATTCCTCTCTCTGAACATGAAGTACTCATGTTTTCTATAACATGAAAATGGCAATGTTTTCATTTATATTTTTGAAATAAATATTTTGAAAGTTTTTTTATATCCAAATTTTGTGAGGGAAGGAGGGATAACAGAAGGCTCTCTTTAAGGGAGGATTTATTTTCACAGGGAAAGAATAACTGGCCATCAAGAGATTTTGTGTAGATATACTGGAGTTCGTCTTAAGTGTTTTTAATAATTTAGATCTCTAGAAGAAGAATATGTGTGCTTCAGATAAGCTTAAAAGTGGATTTATGTAGGAAAAATAGGAAAAAAAGGGGGGAAACTACTGTTAAAAGAACTTGGCAACAGTGCTGTGCAACAAGCTAAGGCTAAAGGTTGTTAAATTTTCCTCAGGAATAAAATACTGCCATAAATGAAACAGTTTAAAACATACCCAGCTACATTAAAAGTTACTTTTACTGAAACAAAAGGGGTTAAGGTAAACACTAGGGAACATAAGCATGAAATGTATTTGTAGCAAGGGAAGATCAGTGTGGTGTCAATCTATGTTTCTCATTTAAGGGTAGAGATGGATTACATAACTGATAAGTGATAACCAAAGCATGTTACGGATATATTGCAACAAATCATTTTTGTTTACTGTGTAGCTAAGAAAAATGTTTCTGTTGTGAGGAATAAAAGCCTTCTTGTTTTTTTTAAGCTATACATGGTTTACAAAATTGCAGTATTTGTGGAAAGGACATTTTCTACACAAACTTCCACGAAAAATCATAATTAGAAAGAGTGGGTGTTTCATTCTGAAGTGGAAGGGTAAATGAAACCAAAGAGTTAGTAACGTCTGCCCAAATAAATGCAGGAAAGTCACCTGGGGCAGTTTGTGAAAAATAGCTTCAGCAAAGAATGAGAAAAGATGAGGGATAACAGGGGGCGACAGGGACGAACGAGAAGCTCAAGTAACTAGGATATACAAAAAGAGTTCAACAAGAAAACAGAAGAATGAATTTAACTCTTACTAAGGAAAAGACAACTTGGGGAGACATATGGGGAGAAGGAATTAATGGAAAACCAAAGAGAATGAAGATAATAGGCTTGCTGTAAATGGAAACCAGAAACAGGAATGCAGAAAAGGCAGAAGAGTCTGAGAGGTGACAGAGAAAGAAACAGTGAAAGAAAAAGTTCAAAGGAAGTTTGAAGAGCTAATTAAAATCAAGCTTGAGCTGAGTTGTGGTTTGAAAGACATGATCTGAAATGTAAAACAGGGAAGTGGAAAATATTAGTCATGCATGCCTATATGCAATCCTGCCCAACCCTTCCCCCAACACACACACACACACACACACACACACACACACACGCGCGCGTGCGGGCGCGCGAAAGGATTTCAACTGCATCTTAGGGGGAAAGGATAGGGATGTAGGAAACTGCTACATTTGGCTTAAGTAATTTTTGGAATCAGTAAGAACAGAGGAATAATGAATGGACCCTAATTTGGATACAATTTAACATTCTGAAACACTTTAATAGTTTAATCTTCTATGAGTTTATCATAGTATACTCCTTCCTCCAACACAGTTCAAAAACTCTTTCTCCTGAAATGCTGCAATAGAAACAATTGTGACCTTGTGGCCAATTCTCTGGTGATGAGCCAGAGGTTGCCTGCCATGAAACAGAAGGCATATGATATTTCCCCACGTCAATACATAAAGTCTCTTCAGGGTGACTGGGCCTGTCAGAGACTGTAATTCATTGACACAACCTTTAAGAAACACAGAAACTTCTCCACACCACAAGGAAGCACCATAACAGTGTAAGGACAGCCCAGAATATGCTTATCTTATTAAAATATTTTACTAATGAATTTTGTCTTTCATAGTTATTTCTGGTGGGCAAAGGATTCCTCTGGGCCCCTTCAGACTGAACTTCCTCCTGTGACAAAAAGCAACGATTCAGCAAAAATTTCTGATACAGTGAATGAATCTCATAATGACCTAATAATTAGAATATATTTATTTTTAAAAGGGAACTGGGTAACAGACAAAAACATTGCATAAAATTTATAAGGAACAATATTCAAGTGAAACACCTAGTGATCACTATATAAATTGTCACAGGAAGTGAATTTACAGAAGTGTAAATAATCATTTGGAAAAAGTTCAGCAGTACTAATACTTGGAAAAACATAACATGGCAACTCAGAGACATCATTTGATAATTATCAAGTAGGCAAAATACAAAACAAAACCTCAAACTCTAAAATTTACAGAACTCAATGATGATGAGATTGGTTCTTGTGGGGATCAAATGACATAATATATGTACATTATAAAACCCTCTATAAATGGTAGCTATTACAGCTATTATTATTATGAAGAAATAGGTACAATGTCACTAATGGTGGAATTACAAATTGATGGAATCTTTTGGAAGAATAATCTGGTAGTAAAAAAGAGTTATAAAAAAGTCTCTGACCAAATAATCCCATTAGTGGGAACATAATTTAAGGGTGGTATTATAAAGAAAAAAACCTATCTGTTCAAATCTTTATCCATTATATGAGTGTATATAGTACTTGCAGTTACTTGTAATTGCAAACAGGAAACAAGCTAAATATCCACAGTTGGCAAATTGCGAAATAAATTATGGTATATCAATGTAATGGGAAAATGCCATTAAAATAATAAATATGAAGAATATAAAGAATGTGGAATGATTCATATGAAGTAATGTGAAAATGAGAAACCAAAACCAGAAAACCAATATGTAAACTAGCAATAACTAGATAGATGGAAACCTATTTAGACAGAAATCTATCTATCTACATATACATCACACACATATTGATAAGGACTATACCTATAAACTCATCGGTATAAGGAACTTCCAGGTGAGATAACTCCCTATATTAATAATGCAGGTTGACCCTTTTCTGTGCTACTTAAAGTCTTAAGAGTATTGCCTTGAGCATTAAGAAATGAAATGTGTTTTCCAGGATGACACAGCCAGTACATTTAGGTCAGGACTTGAACCCAGTTCTTCCTGCCCCTGAGGACAGCTCCCTAACTACTATACCATGCTGACACTATACCACTCCCTTCCTATATACACACAAATGTATGAATGAAAAAACAGAAGGAAGGGAATGTAGAGGGAATAACTAATTAACTATTATGCTATGTAAACAGAAATTCTTTGGTAACTTAGTTATAAATATATGCTTACTTGGCATTGTTGTTTAAAATTAAGGATGTATAACAAATTTTGACATGATTGTATACCAAAACACATTGAGACATGTAAAATGAAAGGTAACACACCTCTTTTGATCATAACAAAATTTCATTTCAGAAAAGCTAGGAAATCTGGCAGAAGTATATGAAATATGAACAAATTCCTGTTAGAACTGGATCAAAGGGGCGCTGGTTGTCCTTCCTAGCTTCTAGAGCAGAAATTCTTAACTTTTGGGGGCATTGTGGACCCCTGTGGAAATTTAGTGAAGCTTTAGTGAATCCTTTCTTTAAAAAAATTATTTTCAAAAGGTGTAAAACAAAATATATAGGATTACAAAGAACACCAATTATATGGACACAAAATTTCCAATTTAAGGGTGACCAAAAAAAAAAGAAAGAAAAGAAAGGAAAAAGAAGGTCCAGCAAGATGAAGGCATCATATACCAAGGTCAATGACAAAGAGAAAGCTATATATGTGCATGTGTATGTGTCTATGTACATATATATTTATGCTTTTCATATATTTATGTATGCATACATATATATCATCATTATTTATGGCAGCAAAAAACTGGAAATAAAACAAACTTGAATTCAGCATATGAATGCAATGGCATATAACTGTGGAGATGCAGCATGGTACAGTGGATAGAAAGCTGGCCTCAAAGACAGAAAAAAGTGGGTTCAAATCCTGACTCAGATCCATATGAACTGTATGACCCTGGACAAGTCACTTAAACTTTCAGTGCTCTAGGCAATTAAGACTAAAAGTTGCAGAGAGGGTGCCAACCTGCATTGGTAGAGAAGTTTACTCATCTGAGACTTCTCTAAACCAAAGAAAGCACAGGTTCAATTTCTGTACCTATTCCTAAGATACAATGAATATGAAGAATTCAGAAAAGCATGGAAAGATATGCAGAGTGAAGAGTCTAGAACAAAGACTATACCCAATGACTATAAGTTAAATGAAAACAACCTTAAATTGCTACCAAACACAAATTAAGTGCAATGACCAATTTTGGTTCCAAAAAAAGAGGAAGAGGGGCAGCTAGGTGATGCAGTGGATAGAGCACTGGCCCTGAATTCAGGAGTACCTGACCTCAAATCTGGTCTCAGACACATAACACTTACCAGATGTGTGACCCTGGGCAAGTCACTTAACCCCACTGCCTAGCAAAAAAAAAAAAAGGAAGAAATATATCTCTATCTAGGCAGAGGTATATCTGTAGTTTTGGAATGATACATAAACTTACAAAAGACTTAATTTTGTTGGTTGGTTTCTTAGCTAAAAGGAGACTATACTGGACAGGAAAGCGGAAAGGGTTTGAAAAAGCAAAACATGAAATAAGTCATTAATTGGAAAAAATAAAATCTTCATTTAACAAACGCACAAGATATCTTAGTGTGAATATGCAAAAAAACGAGGTGTCAGTGAGTTTAAGATACTAAACCAGAGATTAAAACTGACAGAAAAAAAGTGGAGATAATAAAGAAGTTCTTTATAGTACTATTTCAGGGAAAAGAAAGGTAGAGAGAGATGGAGAACAATTGCATATGGGAAGTTAATGACCAGCACAAAGAAATAGAGAATGCTAAGTAAAACAGTCAAGGGGTGTGTATGTGTGTAATTCAACCACTGGCACAAAACCTCAAATCCTTTATTAAGTAATCTTTGTATCTCAAGACTAATTGAGACTGATAATCAGGAGAGGAAGGGAGGAAATAAGCATTTATTAAACACCTACTATGTAAAAGGCACTATGTGTACAAATATCTCATTTGATCCTCACAACAACCCTGTGAGGTATGCTGTCATCTCCATTTTACAGATCAATAAACTCAGGAAGAAGCGGTTAAGTAACTTGCCTAGGGTCCCATGGCTAGTAAGCATCTGAGGCCAGATGCTTTGTTTTTCCTGACTCCAGGACCAGCACTCTACCCATGGATCCGCCTAGCTGTAGCTTCCATAATGACTCTTGTGTGAAATTAACAAATGCAGTGAAGCCTTTTCCTCTACTGAGTGAAATACTATTTTATGGTTAACAAACAATAAGTACAGTGAAAAGGTCTATTGGTAAATTGTGTGACTGTAAAGATCAAGGTCTGCTATAGAATACTATTTGTGAAAGAGTGCCCATTCCTTTCTCACATTTTATTTCTGCAGAGATGATTCTCAAAATATGACACTGTATTGATTGCATAAAACTCTAGAACACTGCAGAGTCTACTAAATGGTATTCACAATCATTCAAGAGAGTTTGGCCTAATAATCCACACATGAAAACCTAACTCATCTCTACATATCTAGTCCTGTTCTTTCTTCTGAGCTCTAATGCTACATCACCAACTATCTACTGAGTATCTCAAATACAACATGACCAAAAGAGAATTCATTATTTCCCTCCACCAAAACCACCCCTCTTTCAGACTTCCCCATCACTGTCAAGGGCACCACCATCCTTCCAAAGTCACCCAAGTTAGCAACCTCAGTGTTGCCCTAAACTCTTCACCCCACATATCCAATCAGCTGCCAAATCTTGTCATTTCTATCTCTACAACATCTCTTCAAATATCCACTCCTCTCCACTCATAGCCACCACCCTAATTCAGATCTTCACCATTTCTTACCTGGACTTCAATAATAGTCCCCATTTTTGGTATACTGTCTCAAGCTTCTTTTTATTCCAGTCCATCCTCTACACAGCTGCCAAAGTGATTTTCCCATAATCCAGGTCTGATCATCTCACCACCCCTAATAAACTCCAGTGGCTCCTATGGCTTCACAGATAAAGAGCCTAGCTCTTTCTTGCCTTTCCAGTCTTCTTACACTTTACTCCTCCTCCTCTAACTCTCTGTTTTAGCCACAGTGGCCTACTCAGTGTTTGGTTTACAAGACATGCTTCATCACCCATCTGTTGATGCCTTTGCACTCGCTTTGCCCCATCCCTGGAATGCCTTCCCTCACCCCTTCTCTGTCTCACCTGGTTTCCTTCAAGACTTAGGTCAAAGTGCCACCTTCTTCATAAAGCCTGCCCTGGTCCTACAGGCTGTTACCACATTCCCTCCTCTAACTATTTTGGATTCATTTTGCATATGTCCTGCATATATTTATATGTGTACATGTTTTCTCCCCAGTTAGAATATAAACTCCTTCAGGGCAGGGACTGTTTCTTTTTTGTTTGCTTTTTGTAAATTTTATTATTTATTTTTAAAATTCATTTATAAAAAATGTTGAGTTCCAAATTCTCTCCCTCCCCTCCAACTTCTCCCCCATCCATTGAGAAGGCAAGTAATATGATATTAATTACATATATGAAATCATGCAAAACATATTTCCACATTAGCTATGTTGCAAAAAAAAAAGGCAAGAAAAATAAGGAAAGTGAAAAAATTTTAGTTCAATTTGCACTCAGTTTATCATTTCTCTCTCTGGAGGTGGACAGCATTTTTCATCATGAGTCCTTCAAACTGTCTTGGATCCCTGTATTATCAGAGTAGCTAAGTCTTTCACAGCTGATTATCATTACAATATTACTGTTACTACATAAAATGATCTACTGGTTCTGCTCACTTTACTTTGCATCAAATCATGTCTCCCCCAGTTTTTCTGAAACCATTTCCCTCATCCTTTCTTATAGCACAATATTCCATCATAATCATATACCATATCTTGTTCAGCCATTCTCCAATAGATGGGCATCCCCTTGATTTTCAATTCTTTGCTACCACAAAAAGAGCTGATTCTATAATTACTTTTATACATATCAGGCTGGGACTGTTTCACTTGCATTTGTATAACTTGTGCTTAACATAGTAAGAGTTTGATAAATGATTGTTGACTGACTGAAGTGGGTGAAGAACACCTTTTTTCTAGATTATTTTATATAAATAAATAGACACTTCCAAGACCTAATCTACCCCTAATACATACTGCAGATAAACAATGAGCTGGGTCCAGATTTAAAGACTGGACTAGATTGCATTTGGAAACTTGCTCAGGGTTTTCAATTACCCTAAGTTTTTCCCTGGAACAAAAACTCATGTTTTTAATCATCCTCAGACAAGGAAACAATAAAAGCACAGACAAGGTTAAAAAAGATAAGCAGGGAAACTAGATTACGTTTAAAGGCACAAGAAATAAGGAAATACTACCAATATGCTTCCAGTGATGCTATATGGCTGAGAATACTGAAATACCACCGTCTCCAAAAAAAAAATCATTTTTTTCCATCATACTTTAAAAGGCAACAGTCAAGGAATATCATAGATGTCATACATGATATTACCAATGATGAACTGTGCACAAGGAACAGTATAAAAGATCATCAAAGAGATGTATGACTAGGAAAGATGCCCTAGATGGTCTAGTGGATAGAGTGCTAGACTTAAGAGTCAGGACTTTCTGGTTTTGAATCTGTCCTTACTCACTTGTCAGGTGTGACACCTTGGGCAAATCACTTATCTCTCTAAGCTTCAGTTTGAGAATCAAATGATATAAAGCATGCAAAGTGCTTTGCAAATCACAAAGAGATATACTGTATACTGGAAAGATGCCCTTGTCATATGGTAGTACTGACAAACAGTAATAGCCCATGGGTATCCTCTGTTGTTATCCATGAAACGTAAAGATATGCAGAAGGTGTACAAGAGTGTTGAGTGAAAACGCTGCAGGATTTATGGCAATATTCACACATGAATCTCATAGGACAAAAAGGCATAAAAAAGTTTCCATTTTTACCACTAGAAGGAATATCTACATTGAGATCACAGGTTCATTAAAAAAAATTAAATACAGTTCACTCAGCTGGTTCAACAGTCAAGTTATATATATCACCCATCTTGTCAGGAAGGGCATCATTCAGTTTAGCAAGCATGTAACAAACACTGGGACACAAAGACAGAGATAGTATAGTTTTGGATATCAAACTTACAGTCTAATAGGGAGAGGGGAATATATAAATTAAACACTATGACATAATGGAAAAGGTGTTAAGTGCAAAGTGCCTTGAGAAATGCGAAGGCAGGAGGAAAGAAAAGATGATTTATGGAGGAAGTGGCCCAATTATGGCCTTAAAGGAAAGTAGATTTCAACAGTGAGGGAAGAGATAAAAAAGAAGGGGAAAAAACTTAATATTTCTCATAATTGGGGTATGAGGGAAGAGTATGTGAATGTAGAAGATGGGGTGACGGAACGCAAACCCCAAGATCATCACTCTTATATGAAATGGACAAAGGAGGGTTGAATATATACGCATGCAAAGAGTTTGATATAGAAACATATCAAACTCATCAGGAAAACAGGGACAGGAAGGGAGGATTTAAGTGGAAGGACAGAGTTAGGTAGGACAGGAATAAAATGAGGATGGATTGTAAAGGGATGATTTAAAGAAAAAAAGGAAAGTGTATCCAAGTCAGAGTAAGGTAAAGAAAGGAGGGGCACTGGAGTGGGAGTAGATAATTTCAATTATAGATGACCAGTTCTGATTCCAATCTCCCTCTTTCAGCACCTTCTTCTCCTTTGCAATGATGACAACAACAACAAAAGGGACAGTGGACAAACAAAGAATGAAGTACAAGTAGATAAGATATCATAACCATGAACATGACTGAAATAAACACAACCATAAAACAGATTAAATCACAGAACTTAACAATATGTCGTTTAGAAGTAACATTCTTTTTTTAAAATTTTTTTATTTTATCAATTTATTTTGATTTATCAACAATCACTTCCATATGCTTTTGAGTTGAAAATTTTTCTCCCCCTTCCTCCCCTCCAACCTCCCCAAGATGGCACACAATTACATTTACATACCCACTAAACATATTTTCACATTAGTGAAGTTGTAAGTAAAAATTAAAACCAACAGGAGGAACCAGCAGAAAGATGAAGCAAAACTCAACAGAAGGTAAAAATAAGTGACAGCGATTCGACTTCCATAGTTCTTTCTTTGGATGTGGATAGCATTTTCCATCCCAAGACCTCTGGAGATGTCTTAGATCCTAGTAATGCTGAGAAGGGTTCAGTTTAACAATATTGGTTATTGCATAATGTGGTTGTTATTGTGTACAGAGTCCTCTTGGTTCTGCTCACTTCACTCAGCATCAGACCATATAAGTCTTTCCAGGTTTTTCTGAAGTCAACCTGTTCATCATTTCTTATAGCACGATAGTATTCCATTACATTCATATACCACAACTTGCTCAGCCATTCCCCAATTGATGGGTATCCTCTCAATTTCCAATTCTTTGCCACTACAAAAATAGCTGCTATGAATATTTTTGTACATGTGGGTCCTTTTCCCATTTGTTTGATCTCTTTGGGATATAGCCCTAGAAGTGCTATTGCTGGATCAAAGGGTATGCACATTTTTGTAGCCCTTTGGGCACAGTTCCAAATTGTTCTCCAAAATGGTTGGATCATTTCGCAACTCCACCAACAATGTGTTAGTGTTCCAATTTTCCCACATCTTCTCCAACATTTATCATTTTCCTGTTTTGTCATGTTGGCCAATCTGAGAGGTATGATGTGTGGTACCTCAGAGTTGTTTTGATTTGCATTTCTTTAATCAATAACGATTTAGAGCATTTTTTCATATGACTATAGATGGCTTTAATTTCATCTGAGAACTGTCTGTTCATATCCTTTGACCATTTATCAACTGGGGAGTGGCTTGTGTTCTTATAAATTTGTCTTAATTCTCTATATATTTTAGAAATGAGGCCTTTATCAGAGAGACTGGTTGTAAAAATTCTTTCCCAATTTTCTACCTTCCTTCTAATCTTAGTTGCATTGACTTTGTGCAAAAACTTTTCAATTTAATGTAACCAAAATTAACCATTTTGCTTTTCATAATGTTCTCTATCTCCTGTTTGGTCATGAATTCTTCTGTTCTCCATAGATCTGATAGGTAAACTATTCCTTGTTCTCTAGAAGTAACATTCTTGAAACAAAAATTCACAAGGAGGTAAAATGAAAGGCAGAATTCATGATGCCTCAGGAAAATTAAAAAAAAAAAAAGAGGGCAACAATCATGATTTCAAACAAGGAAACCATAAAAGCAGATAAGATTTAAAAAGATAAGGAGGGAAACTAGATTATGTTTAAAGGCACAAGAAATAAGGAAATACTATCAACACTCAACATGCGTGCATAAATACAAAGGTAAATACAAAATATTTAAAGGAAAAGTTAATAAAATTAAAGGGAGAAATAAACAGCAAAACTAAAATATAGTTGTAGACTTCCATATGCCCCTTTCAAACCTTGACAAATCTAACAAAAAGACAAACAAGAAAGAAATTAAGTACCCGAATAGTACCTAAGAAAAGTTAAATATGATGGCTCTTTGGCAATTACTGAACAGGAACAGGAATAAAAGGAATACGATAATCTCAGCTATGCATGGCACGTTTACATAAATTGACCATATGCTGAGTCATAAAAATCAGAAATCAGAAAAAGCAGAAATGTTAAATAAGTCAACAAGAACATATTAACCAACTACATGTGCTAAAAACTGGGTATAGGAACTATGCCCAAAGGGCTATAAAAATGTGCATACCCTTTGACCCAGCAATAGTACTTCTAGGGCTATATCTCAAAGAGATCATACAAATGGGAAAAGGACCCACATGTACAAAAATATTTACAGCAGCTCTTTTTGTGTGGCAAAGAATTGGAAATTGAGAGGATGCCCATCATCAACTGGGGAATGGCTGAACAAGTTGTGGTATATGAATGGAATGGAATACTACTGTGCTATAAGAAATGATGAACAGGCTGACTTCAGAAAAACCTGGAAAGACTTGTATGGATTGATGCTGAGTGAAGTGAGTAGAACCAGAAGAACGTTGCACACAGTAACAGCCATGTTGTGTGAAGACTAAAATTGACAGACTTAACCCTTCTCAGCAATACAAGAATTTAAGACATCTCCAAAGGCCTCATAATGGAAAATGCTATCTACATCCAAAGAAAGAACTATGGCGTTTGAATGCAGATAGAAGCATAGTATTTGTTATTTTTTTTTCTTCTGCTGTGTTTTGTTTCCTCTTTCTGGTGGTTCCTCCTATGGGTTCTAATTTTTACTCACAACATCAGTAATGTGAAAATATGTTTAATAGGAATGAATATGTATAGCCTATATCAGACTGCGTGCTGTCTTGGGGAGGAAAGTGGGGAGAGAGGGGGAGAAACATTTAAAACTCAAAAGCTTATGGAAATGATTGCTGATAAATCAAAATAAATTAATTTTTTAAAAAACTGGGTATACATAGAAAAGCAAAAAACAGTCTCAGCTCTCAAGGAGCTCACATTACAGTTTAAAGGGAAAGACAACATGCAAAGAACTATTTACTAATAAGACATGTATATGGGATATATCAGAGATAATCTTAGAGTAAAACAACTAGCATTAAGCAGGATTGGGAAACACTTCTTACAGAAGATGAGACCTGAAGGAAGCCAGGGAAACCAGAAGATAGAGATAACAGAAGATGGAGAGAATTCCAGACACAAGGGACAGCCAGTGAAAATGAATAATCAGGAGACAGAGCATCATGTGCAACAACCACATCCTTTAATGACTCTGATGAAATAAAAATTATAATCAATAAAGTACATTTGAAGAAAGGATTCAAACTTAAACAGACTAATCCTAAAGAACTCACAGGGGTAAAAAAATACATAAATCATAGAAAAATTACATTTTAAAAAATGACAATATGCCACAACTTTTGCTATATAGCCAAAGCAGTGCCTAAGGGAAAGTTTACAATTCTAAACACTTATCAAGAAAAGAGAGAAAACACCCATCAATGTATTTACTGGGCATGCAATTAGAAATTAGAAAAGCAACACATCAAACATCAAGAAAAAAAAATACAAGTTCTGAAAATCAAAGAAAAAAATTGAAAGACAAAAAAAAAGCCAACCCATATTTAAATGATAAATACATCTGGAAGCTAGATTTTAAAAATAAGCTACAAAATAAACTGTTAGCTACATAATTTTTTTTAAACAGTGAAGAAAACCAAAATGGCAATATCAAAAAGAAAACAAATTCATGACAAAATGAAATGAAGGACATTATTAGCAACTATTTTGCCAAATGATATGTCAAAAGAGGTAACTTAAATGAAATGGATGGATGGAGATATATATATATATATATATAATGATATGATATAATATACAGATTACCAGAACAAGAAATAGAGAATTCAAATGATTCAATCTCAGAGAAAGAAACTGAATAAGTCATAAATGAATTCCCAAGGGAAAAAAAATACAGAATATCTGTCCTACAGACTACTAGCTAGAGCCACCAGCCATCATTAAGAGGAACAATTCTTACAGAGGAGGGAACCACCATTCCTGCCACCACCAACCAACTGACACAGATTGGCAGATAAGCCCAAGAGCTTCAGGAATAGGAGCATGCTGCAGACCACCCAACCTGTATCTAGCCTGATCCTCACAGCCAGTATACAGGATAGCAATGATTGTGGAAATCAGACCTTGCAAATGCCTCTGCAGGTACAATATTCCCTGAAGCCTCAGCTATTGAAGAAAGTTCTCACCATCAATGACCTCGGTACTGTCAAGCAGCTCAACATCAGAAATGGACACTGTTTTATCAATGGAAATTATATTAAAGTAGCATCTTCTTTGCCACAGGGTGAAAAGATCTCTACAATTGAGAACATGAGCTTTTTGAGAACCTTTTCATCTGCCCCGAGAGTCTCCAATCCCTTGGCCCTTCAATTCTCTCCTGCACTAGCCACTCTCCACTCCTCTCCCCACCTTGACTCCTTGGTTAATTCAACTCTACACTGTCCTTCAAGAGAATCCCTAACCCCCTTATATCACCAATTAAGCTCAGCCAAGCCTCAGCCTCGGTTCATCACCATTAGTTGTTTTCTCTCCTATGCACAGGCTGCTGAACAAAAGCAGAGAAAAGTCCCCAACCATTCTAACAGGGTCCACTACAAATTTATGTTACATAAGTTCAACTGGACCCTCACTGCTGCTAGACAATTACTATACCTTCCTTATTAACTCACTATCCTACCCTCCACAGTAGCTCTTCCAAACCTTCTGAATCCTCCTTAAACTTACCAAGGCTACCCCTCCCCTACTCTCTCAGCTGAGACCTTTGTCTCATAATTTATAAGAAAAAAATTGAGGCCATCTGCCATCTTCTTCATCTCCTATTACTCAGATGCCTTCTGCCACTCTCTCCTCCTCCATCCCTGTTTCACACGATGAAGTTGTCTTACTCCTTACCACCAAGGCTATCCCCTTTACCTGTTCAAATTGTCCTATTCCAACCTGTCTCCTCCAACAGACTACCCCCTCTGTCATCCCATGCTTTTCTTTATCTCTTTATTTCTCTCTCTCTTCCCCTACCCTGCTCATTTCCTACTGCCTATAAACATGCCCATATTTCCCCTATCCTGAAAAAATCCTCACCTGACCATTCCATCCCTGCTATTGCTCTATTTCTTTTCCGCCCTATGTAGCTAAACTCTTCCAAAAGGACTTCTACAATAGGTGCCTCCACTTTTTCTCATCTCATTCTCTTCTTAACCCTTTACAATATGGCTTCCAACCTTTATCATTCTACTGAAACTGATCTCTCCAAAGTTACTAATGATATCTCAGTTACCAAATGCAATGACTTTTCCTTAATTTTCATTCTATTTGACCTCTCTACAGCCTTTGACACTGTTGATCACTCTCTCTTCCTTGACACTCTTTTCTCTAGGTTTTCACAACAGCACTCTCCTGATTCTCCTCCTACCTATATAACAGCTTCTTCTGTCTCCTTTGCCGGATCTTCCTCCAGATCACAAAAGGTCCTGATCTCTTTTTCTTCAATAATACTCCACTTGGTCATCAACTCCATGGATTCAATTACCATCTCTTTGCTGATGATTCTCAAATCAATCTGTTCTGCTTCAATCTCTCTGCTGACCTAAGATATCTCATCTCCAGCTGCCATTCAGACGTCTTGAACTGGACATCCAGTAGGCATCTTAAATTCATTATGTCCAAAACAAAATTCATTATATTTTCCCTTATATTTTCTTCACCTCCTACCTTCCCTATTACTATAGAGGATACCCTTCTCCTCCTAGTCTCTCAGGCCTGTGACCTAGGAGTCATCCTGGATTCCTCACTATCTCTCATCCCCATATCCAAGCTGTTGCCAAGGCCAATCAATTTCACCTTTGCTACACTCCCTTCTCTCTTCTGACACTGCCACCATTCTGGTGCAGGCCCTCTCATCACCTCAGGCCTGGACTATTACAATAGCTTGCTAGTGGGTTAGCCTGACTCAAGTCTCTCCCTACTCCAATCCATTCTCCATTTAGCTACTAAAGTGAGTTTCCTAAAGTGCAGATCTGATGTGATCTCCTTACTAAAATAACAAACAAACAAAAACCAAAAAAACCCCACAAACATAAAACAAAACTCCAGAGACTTTCTATTGCATTCAGAAGCAAATACAAAATCCTCTGTTTGGCATTCACAGTCCTTCATAACCTAGCCCCCTACTACCTTTCCAGTCTTCTTACATCTTACTCCGCAGCATGTATTCTTCAATCCAGTGACACTAGCCTCCTAGCTGTTCCATGAACCAGACACTCAATCTCTTGGCTCCAGGAATTTTCTCTGGCTGTACTCCGTGCCTGGAATGCTCTCCTTCCTCACCTCCTGGCTTCCTCTGAGTCCCAACTGAAATCTCACTTTACACAGGAAGCTTTACTCAACCCTTCTTAATTTTAGTACCTTCCAGCTCATTATTTCTTATTTATCCTGTATATAGCTTGCTTTATATATTTATTTACATGTTGTCTCCTCCATTAGATTGTGAACTCCTTGAGGGCAGGGATTGTCTTTTGCCTCTTTTTGTATCCCTAAGACTTAGCACTAGGGGCTGCTAGGTGGTACAGGAGAGCACCAGGCCCAGAGTCAGGAAGACCTAAATTCAAATCCAGCCGCACACGCTTACTAGCTGTAACCCTAGGCAACTCAATTAACCCTATCTGCCTCTGTTTCTTCATCTGTAAAACGAGCTGAAGAGGGAAATGGAAATAGAAACAACTAAACAACAAGTGCTTTAGCCTGGCACATAGTAAGCACTTAATAAATACTGACTGATTAGGAGGGTTATTGAGAGCATAGACTGTTTTGCTTTTCTATAGTTTTGCTTTTCCTTAGTGCTCAGCATAGTGTTTTACACATAAATCTGTATTTAATAAATGCTCTTTCTTTTAGGACAAGATAGATTTACAAGTGAATTCTGTCAAAGAACAATCAACTGATATTGAATAAACTTCTCAAAAAGAAAGGATCCTACCAAATTGCTTTTATGATACAAATTATATGGTCTTGATATCTAGACACAGTAGAAAAAACAATAAAACTACAGTCCAATATCCTTAATGAATATCAATACAAAAATAACAAATAAAACATTAATAAAGATTATAGCAACATATTATTTTTTTAAAAATCACTATGGCCAGGTAGGCCTTATACCAAGAATGCAGGGTTGTTTCAATATTAACAAAACTATAAATATAATAAACCATATAAATAAGAAAAATAAAGTAACTCACATGATTATATCAATATACACAGAAAAGGCTTTTATAAATGTTTACAAATAAGTTTTTAAAAACATAATAATAAAGAGACCATTCATGTAGAGAATAGCATTTATCTTAAACAAAGAACCAGCATTATCTGTAAAGAAGAAATGCTATGTTTCTGCAAAATGATCAGGGGTAAAGCAAGAATGTCTATTATCACCACTATTATATGATATCATTCTAGAAATTCTGGCCATAGTAATAAGTCAAGAAAAAGAAATTAAGAGAATAAGGATAGGCAAAGGATGTGATAGGCTACTTGGAGAACCCTAGATATTCCACTTAAAAATTAAACAAAATAATAACTTTAGCAAAACAGCACAGAAAATAAACCTTAGCATTTTTTTTTCTGTATCTTGCCAAGAAAACTAAAAAGGCTAAGATGGAAATGAAAATTCTATTCAAGGGGCAGCTAGGTGGCGCAGTGGATAGAACACTGGTCCTGAAGTCAGGAGGACCCGAGTTCAAATTCGACCTCAGACCAAACACTTGACACTTACTGGGCAAGTCACTTAACCTCAATTGTCTAAAAAAAAAGAAAAAAGAAAAAAAAGAAAATTCTATTCAAAATAATGACAAAATACATAAAATACCTGGGAATCTATATACTAAGGTATACGCGGGAATTATATGAATACAACTACAAGGTACTTTACAGAACTAAATACAGAATTAAATAATTGGAACTATATTAATGCTTATGGTAGACCATGTCAAGATAATAAAAATGACAATAATTAATTTACTTCTTCAGTGACATACCAAACCACCAAAAGATTATAGAACTAAAATAAAAATTACAAAATTAATCTGGAACAAAAATTCAAAAATCTGAAGGGAAATAATAGGAAAAAAATGGAGGGGTGGAAAAAGGCCTAAGAGTAGATCTAAAATTATACTACAAAACAATGGGTACTGGTTTAAAAAAATAGAAAAGTTGACAGCAGAGGAGTATCTCATGCCATTAAGCACAATAAGCTCCAAATGTATACATCACCTAGATATAAAAGGTCCTATCACAAACAAATTCAAAAAGCAAGCAAGGAAGTACCTTTTGCAGCTATGGACAGAAGAAAGGATCTGGATGAAACAGGATAAAAAGGAGCACAGGAGACAAAAATGGGAAAATTTGATTACATCAAAACGAAAAGTGTTTTTACTTTTTTTAAGTTAAAATTTGAAAGATAACCATTAACTGGAAAAAAAAATCTTTGTAACATGTTTCTGTAATAAAGATATTATATTCAAGCTACCTTGGGAATTGATTTAAATATAGAACCAGTTCTCCAAGAGGTAAATGGCCAAACACTTCTCTAGGAAATGAAAGCTATTTACCGTAAAAACAACAACAACAAACCAAAACCCTATCAAACAACAGTTAGAGAACTTCAAATTAAAGCAACTCTACAGTTCCACCTCACACACACATCCTTGTGGCAAATATGACAAAAAAAGGGAAATTACAATTGTTGGAGGGCCTAGAGAAAAACAAGCACAATAAGGCACTGTGGGTAGAGTTATAAATTGGTCCAGCTATTCTGGAAATCAGTTTGGAGTGCTTTCCACTATATCACCTAGATGCCTAGGTATACAGATTAGAAGAGAAGGATGTTCAGAGAAAGACACAAAAAACAAAGGGCAGCTTCGTAATTAAGATGATGAATTGACACAAACACACAGAGATATACATGCACACATACATATGTGTATATATATGTATTTATATGTGTTTTTATAAATTTTATGTAACATTTATATCTTATTTTATAAATGTATATATTTGTAAAGCAATAAGTGATAGACTTATAGTTTCATATTCAATCTTCTTTTCCTGTTCTTTGTATATGAAACTGTTCATGTTGGTTGATGTTTGTCAAGCTCTCGAAAGAAAAAGGAGAATTAAAAGCAAATGGAGAAGAAAAAAAAATTAGGGACAGAGAGTGGATCTGTGATTTCATTGATAAAGGGAATTCTCAGATTAGTAAACTCTACCTACCAATGCAAGTTGGTACCTTCTCTGAAATTTAAAATCTTTGAAATGTCTAGCATTCTTAAAAGTTAAATGACTTGCCCAAGGTCACACAGTCAATACATGTCACAGGCACAACTTGCAGGTCTTCTTGGCTCAGAGGCGAGGTCTCTACCCATTATGACATGTTGCCTCTATGAAGGAAATCATTAGAAACTATTTTGCTTAATTACATGCCAATAAAACTGATAAATGAAATAGATGAACAATTACAAAAATATAAAATTAGAACATATACTTTTATCCCAAACTCAGAAAAAGAAATAATTGGCCGCAAAAGGACTCCAAAACCAAAAAGTAGGACCACCAAACACTCAAAGAAACTACAGCTACTAGCATTTTTCACTGACTACACAACACGGCCACACCAATCTGTTTTAAATTTTTTTGTTATAAATTGTTTCTAAAAATTGTTTTTTAAAAAAATTTAAATTTTAATTGTTTCCAAAAGTTCATAAAAATATCAGAAAGCATAATACACAAAGTACAGTGGCATACTACAAAGTAATAGACATTAGCTTGTTGATTAAATGTGGGAAACATAGAATGTACTGAAAAAAGGTTAAAGCAATATTCACTGTTTACAGCAAGAAAAAGATTTTTTACAACAGACTATGATTTACTCTTTAAAATCCAGCAAAGATATAATATGCCAGATAAATTGCTAAAATAAGCCCTGTGCTTGACAGGTGGGTGAGGAAAGAAATTTAAGTGACAAATGAAAAAAACAATGGTCTGAAGGTCCTTTCATTTAAAGAATATATAAATTTAAGAAGTTGAATCTAAGGATATAAAAGGGACAGTTACATGCAGGTTGAGCCCAGTTATACCACTGGCAGATTACATCACACTGCCAATAACGAGAGGGGGACCAAGTACTTAAAATACATGTAAGTAAGGCAATACCTAAGATATAAAAGTGGTGTGAGAATTTCTGGAGGGGAAAACTTTAACAGAAATGTTTTCTTGCTAAAAATAGCTCTGAACATATGGTCATACTAAAATTATACTTGTAAATCTGTAGGACAGTAGGCTGAGACTAGCAGTTTAACTTTGCCTTCTGTAAAGAATCCATTACGGTACTTTGATGCCACGTAGATTAAGCTAGTTCTTTCCCTAATAGGTAAGAAAGCTGTCTCTAAGACTTGATTGGCTCAGAGGCATAAGTCTCAATAATAACAGTAATTATAGTACTTTAAGGTTTGTAAAATTATATGTATGTATGTAAACATATATACATATGTGTGTATATATGTGTGTATAAATATATATAAAATTGAATCCACAAAACAACCTTGTAAGGCAGGTACTTTTATTATCCCCATTTTAAAGATGGAGAATCTGAGGCAGAGAGAAGTTTAGTGACCTGCCCAGGATCACACAGTAGTGTCTAAGGCAGCACTAGAACTCAGGTCTTGCTTTCTTTAATTCCAGCACTCCATCCACTTTACCACCTAGCCACTCTACCACAAGCACAGCTTCCTTTGTAACACTGTTTATAAATGTCATAATTAAGTTTCTATCCCACTTACCACTGCTCCAGACCTTCCCTTTTTATTTCATCTCCCACAGCACTCTCAATGGCTGTGGACTCTCTCTCTTCACCTTACAGCCTTTGACATCATCCCCCATTCTTTCCTCCATTATGCTAGTGTCTATCTGATCCCTCTACAAGTACCCTTGATCTTATCCCCACATCTATCTCTCTGACAGACTATCCCCACAATCACACCCTACCTCTCATCTTCAACCTCTCGTCTACTGATTCATTCCTGGCTACCTATAAGTCTCCCCCATGCTTACAAAAAATTCTCACTAGGAGATACCTTTCGTAACAACGGACGGGGGGAAATTCATGTAAATGAGATGATCATAAAACACAAAATAGACAAATTTACTACATAAAACTGGAAAACTGCATACACAAAATAAATACAATCAGAATCAAAAGTAAAACAATTACATTAGGAAAAATCTTCATAGAAAATTTCTCTGATAAAGGTCTAATGTCCCAACTACATAAAAAATTTATTTGTTATTGTTCTGTCACATTCAACTCTTCATGACTCCATTTGGAGTTTTCTTGGCAAAGATACTGGAGAGTGGTTTGCCATTTCCTTCTCCAGCTCATTTTACAGATGAGAAACTGAGGCAAACAGGGGTAAGTGGCTTGGCCTGGGCCACATAGCTAGCAAATGTCTGAGGCCAGATTTGAACTCAGGAGAATGAGTTTTCATGATTTCAGGTCCAGCACTTTATCCACTGCACTACCTAGCTACCCTAAAGAATTTATACAAATATATAAGAAGAAGGACTATTTCCAGTAAATAAGTGATAAAGATATGAACAGGAAGTCTCAAAGGAAGAAAAGCAAGCTACCAACAATTATGTGAAAAATGCTCCAAATCACTAACAATTAGAGAAATGCAAATTAAAACAACCTGCCCATCAAAATGCCAAAAATGATAAAACAAAAAAACAGCAATTGTTGGAAGAAAACCACTGATGGTGGAGTTCTGGATTGGTTCAATGATTCTAAAAACAACTTGGCACTACACACTCTTAAACCTCATTAACCTTCCCCTCCTCCTAATTTTCCTCTTACTGTTGAGGGTATTATCATCCTCCTAGTCACTTAGGTTTCCAAGCTGGGAGCCATCCTTGACTCCTCATTCTCTCTCACTCCCCATATCCAATCAACTGCCAAGTTCTGTTTACCTTCATAACATCTGCTATACTAAGCCCCCTTCTGCCACTGACACTGCCAACACCTTGGTGCAGGCTCTCACAACTTGAACTATTATAATACCTTTCTGGTCAGTTTCTTTGCCTCAAGTCTTTCTCCACCCCTGAAAACCTTCCTCAAATACAGGTCTGACCATGTCATGCCCCTATTCAGTAAATTCCAGTGGCTCCCTATCACCTCCAGAACAACATATACAATCTTCTGTTTGATTTTCAAAGGCCCTGATAATCTGGCCCCTTTTTTCCTAGTCTTCTTACACCATATACCCCAACCACATACTCTGAGATCCAATGGCACCGGCCTTATTGTTACTTATACAAGAAGTTCCATTTCCTACCTCTGGGCATTTTCACTTGCTGTTTCCCATGCCTGGAATTCTCTCCCTCCTCATCTCTGCTTCTTGGCTTCCCCGAAGTCTTATGTAAAATCTCACCACCTTTATGACAGAAGTCTAATTTTCTGTAATGCTAGTGCCTTCCCTCTAAGATGATCTACAATTTATCCTGTATATACATTGTTTGTACATAGTAGTTTGCATGTTACTCCCCCCATTAGACTCTGATGTGGACTCCTTGAGGGCAGAGACTTCTTTTTTTTGGCCTTTCTTTGTATCCCCAGGGCTTAGCAAAGTGCCTGGTATACAGGAAATGCTAAGCAAATACTTGCTGACTTGATTTCACTAACCTAGTTATAATATTAGGCATTAGCCCAACCAAAAGAGGGCAAGGAGAGAGGAAAAGGACTCATATGAGCAAGAATATTTACAGTGGCTAGGAGGCACAGTGGATAGAGCCCTGGCCTTGGAGTCAGAAAGACCTAAATTAAAATCCTGTCTCATATAATTATCAGCTGTATGACCCTGGGCAAGTCATTTCACCTCTTTTTGCTTCAGTTTAGTCATCTGCAAAAAAGGGGGATAATAACAGCACCTATCTCACATGGCTGTTGTAAAGATAAAACGGGATATTTGTAAAGTGCTTTGCAAACCTTAAATAAATCAATGGTATAGAAGCTAGTTACTATTGTCATTATAGCAACACTTTTTGCTGTAGCAAAGAACAGTAAACAAAATGGTGTCCACCAACTGAGAACTGGCTGGACAAATTGTGGTATATCAAAGTGAAATTGTATTGCACCATAAGAAGTGAAGACTGAAAGATTTAAAGAAATATGGAAACACGTAGGAACTGAGATGGAACAAAATAAGCAAACCAAGGAGAACAATTTACAGATGATTACAACAGTATACTGAAAAAAGAGACTTCATTAGATCCTATTTATCTCAACTTATCTTGCTGTATCTTCCCTCTCTTTTTCAGCCAAACTCATAGAAAAAGTTATCTATACTCCTTATCTCCACTTCCTCTCCTCTCCCGCTCTGCGATCTGGCTTGGTTTGAACATCATCATCGATTGAAATTGTTCTCTTCTAAGTTACCAATGATCTTTTAAATTAAAACTGATAGTCTTTTCTTAATCTCTTGGTCTCTCTGTTGCATTTGACACTACTGAACACCCTCTTCTCTCTGGATTTTCATGTGACAAACTTCTCTCTTTGTTCTTATCTACCTTTTCAGTCTCCTTTATATCTAAGGATACAAATTATTATCCACATCACTGCTCTTAACTGTGCCAAGCCTACATTAGACCGTCTCCTCTACTTTTTTCTACTTGGTAATTTCAGAGATCCTGTGGGTTTAATCACCTCTATGTATACAGATCACACACACACACACTCACACACACACACACATACACACACACACACACACACACACACACACACTCCGCCCTAGTCTCTCTCCAGTGTTCCAATACCACATCACCAGTGCTGAGTGCACATTCTAAACTGAACACCCCAAGGGCACATCAAGCTTAACTCTTACTTGCTTCGTGCATCCAATTACTTTTCAAGCCTTGTTTCTACTTCCACAATATCTATTGCATCTATAGCCCTTCTCTTCACTCACACAGCCATCACCTAATTCAAACCCTCATTGTCTCTTGCCTACACTACTGCAATAGCCTAATTGTAGTTACACTTTACTGTTCACATGTATATTCTTGTTATTCCTCATATATGACACTCCATTTCTCATCACAATGCCTTTGCACTCACTGCTTACATGCCTGAAATGTTCTCCTTCTTTACCTTGGTCTCTAGGGATCCCTAGTTTCCTTCGGAGCCACTTTCCCTCATCCTTCCAGCTGTTAGTGCCTTTTCCCAAAAATTACCTTGAATGTATGTGTACCCCTCTTATTTCTCCCATTATAATATAAGCTCCCTGAGTAAAGGTACTATTTTGCTTCTGTCTTCTTATCCTCAGTGCCTGGTACCCAGTGATCACTTAAAAAATGCTTGCTTGGTTGAGAAAGAAATAAGTAAAATAATATTTCATGAGGAGAAAAAATGCTAATCTTTCATTTATTCAACAAGCATGCAGGAAACAATTACCATGTACCAAGTACTGAGGATAAAAAGACAGAAGCAAAAATAGACCTGCTCAATTAACAAACACATTACACACGGTCACTACTAGGCAAATAGCTCAAGAAGATCAACTGGAAAAAGAAAGGTCCCATATACATTAAAATATTTACAGCAGCACTTTTTGTGGTACCAAAGAACTGGAAACAAAGATGTTCATAGACTGGGTAATAGTAAACAAATTATAATACATAACTGTGATAGAATATCACTGTGCTATAAGAAATGACAAAAATGTTGAATACAAAGAAGTACTGGAAAGAGGCAACATGATAAAAAGTGAAGTAAACTTAACCAGGAAAACCATATACATAATAACTACAACGACGAAAATCGAAAGAACAACAAACCAACTGAAATTGAATTATAATTCACTAATATAATTATAATATATAAAATTACAATGACCAAGTTTGGTCTCCCCTGTTTTTTTGCAGAGGTGGAGGGGATCATGGATATGCAACACTGCATATGATGCTAGATTTTGGGGGGATATGTTTTTATTCTTTGTTACAAGGGATGGTTCTCTGGGAAGGTTTGGGGGAGGTATACAGTGGGAAATTTCAGAGATAATGAAAATAAAATATATAGGCAATTTTTTAAAAATCACACACTTAACACAGTTTGCCTACCCCCATATAAATGATGAGTGCATCTGCCACTTATTAAGGTGTAGTAAGCCTTTCATTTCCTTTCAACAAGTATTTATTAAGAAGTTACTATGTGTCCAGCGCTCCGGCAGCAGCACCTGCACATAAACTCCAAACCCCAAGCCCAGCTCTACTAACCTAAGTATACACAGACACTCGCCACAGCCCCACTAAATTGAAAAACCAAGCGGAACTTTTCACCATCCATTTCTGCATCCTGATTAAGATCACTCCTGCCCAAGACGTACGAAATCCCAAAACAACCTCTTGCTTCACTTCTTACTTTACATCTAGCACCCAAAGAAGTAAGACTGAGTGTAGAGGGAAGGGGAGGGGGGTGGGGAGAGATGGAGGGGGTGGGAAGGAAAGAGAAGAGAGGAGAGACGGAAGAGGGGAGGAGAGAGACGGGAGAAAATAGAAAAAAGAGAGAACAGAGGGGGAGAGGAAAGGAGTAGTGAGAGAAGAGAGGGAAGAGGAGAGAAGGAGATACATAAGAGAAAACAGAAAAATAGAGAGGAGACGGAAGAGAGGAGAAATAGAAAGGAGAGAAAGAAAGAGAAAAGGAGAGAGGAGAGGAAAAGAGAGGGAAAAGGGGAGGAGGGACAGTGGAGAGGAGAGGGAGGAGAAGAGTGTTCCACCCAAGTTAGAGCTTCAAGTCCACACCCAAAACATCTCTTCCACTCTCCACCAGAAGACACTTTCTCAGGGAAACCTTTTGTTGTTCAAAAGCACCCAAAACCCACAAATGTCTGGCATGTAGGGACAAGCCACTCACCTCATGCTATAGGCCCCCGCGCCCAGCTCCTGCCCGATCCCGGACAGACTCGAGTCAAAGTCCTGCACCAGTCCGGACTCGATCACCTCGTCGGCCAGCGGCAGCTTCAGCGCCCAGGCCATCCCGCCTCCTTCCAAAGGGCCCCCTGGAGACAGCGGCCTTTCTTGCGCTAAGCAAAGGGCTTCGCGAGCAATGCTCGGGGCGGCGAGGTGCAACTACGCTCCACCTAGCTGCGGCTAGAGGGAAGTCCGCGTACGCCCACCCCGACCCCACACCCGGACTTCTGCCCTGGGCTGCCCCTCCCAGGACTCCGGGCCCCCTGCCTGGCCCCTGGTTCGGGAGAAGCGGCGAGGCTCCTTGGAGCTCCTCCAGCGCAGACACACAGAACCCGGATCTCCCCGCCGTCCCACCCTAGGCTGCAGCCAGTCCCCTCCCCGACCCGGCCCGTCCCCCGGCCCCCAGCCCCCGCCCCCCGGGCAGCCCTACCCGCTGGTCTCCCGGCTCCCCACCCACCCCACCCCCTACCCTCCCCACAAGTATCCCACCCCTCGGGGCCTGCTCTCTCCTCTTCCCCTCCACAGGCCTCACTTCCGGTCAGTCCTAGTCTCGCTTCCGGTCACCCTTCCCCGACTCGGAGGTCCCCTCGGAACTAAAGCTAGAATAAGTTTCCTAAAAGTCGTCCCGGCTCACTTCCCACCCCACCTCCACCCAGTCAAGCCCCCAAACCCTCCCACAGCAGCCACAAAGCATGGAGACAAACGTCCAGGGCTTGCCTCAAAACCCAGGCCTGCCGAGGCCCCTCCCTTCCCCCTGCCTCGCAGCGCCCTCCTTTGCCCGCCAATCATTGCGCCGCTCGTCACTCGCCGCTTCCGGGCTAACCAATCCTAGTGCGTTTCCCGGAGTGGGGCCGCCTCAACTCCCGTGACGTCTCTCCGGCTGTCCCCAATGAGGGGCGGGACCATCACTCTCTGCGGCAGAGATTGGCAGTACACCTCCAGGGGCGGGACTAAGGGGGTTTGAGAAGAGAGCTCTGAGTTGCGTACCCCCGCAGTCCCTCCAGGTCCTGTTTTCTGCAGTTCCGTTGGGGTTATTCTCTGCCTTTGGCTTTGACCGACAGCCTTCTGTATAAGGGTCGCGTGTCCTCAAAACCTGGTCCTGAACATTATTAACCTAATTAATCCATGAATTTTTAAATTTTTTAAAAAATGTAACTAGGCAGCTAGGTTGCTCAATGACTTGCGTGCTGGATCTGGAGTCAGGAAAACATGGGTTTAAATCCTGCCTCAGACACTTACCAACTGTGTGACCCTGGGCAAGTCACTTAACCCTTGTTTGCCTCAGTTTCCTCATCTGTAAAATGGAGATAATAATATTAGCACCTACCTTGCAGGGTTATTGTGAAGATCAAATGAGATAATAATTGTAAACCCAGCACAGTTCCTGGCACATAGCACTATATAAATGTTAGATATTAAAATCTTGCCTCAGACACTAGCTGTGTGACCCAGGAAAAGTCACTTGACCTCTTTCAGCCTTGATTTCCTCATCTGTAAAAATGTGTTATAATAGCACTTACCTCATAGGGTTGCTGTGCGGACCAAATGAGACAGCCTGTTCAACTCTAGGTTTCCTTTTTGATCCTATGTATGTTATTGTGTGCATTTTTAAATTATGAGAAAAGGGTCCACAGGATTCATCAGAATGCCCAAGCAGCATGACACAAAAAAGACTGAGAACCTACTTAATATGCTATGTTTATCTCCCAACTTTCCAACTTCCCAAGGAAAGTAGCTGTACACTCAGTGAAAATGGAGGTTTGGTGGGGTAACTCGATTAGCCCTACAAATCAGGAGATCATAAGAATACTGAGGCCTAGGAAGGTTGAGTGTCACATAGGTAGAGGCAAAGTTTGGACCTAGGTACTCTGACTCCAGAGTGCTCTTTCTATTGTACTATACCAATCCCAAACAATAAGATATAGATTCTACCTCTCCTACTAATTTTCTGTGTGATGTTATGTAAGCTTCTCTGTGTCTCAGTTTCCTCATCTGTAACATAAGGTTGTAGCAGATCAAAGGTTCTTAATAAAAAAACTTGTGAATGTTTGTATTTTTTAATGTTTTCATAACTTGAAACATAATTGCTTTCCTTCATAATTCTGTATTTTATTTTTACGTACTTTTAAAAGCATTCTTCTGAATCCATAGACTTCACCAGACTGCTAAAGGGGTGGGTTCCTGTCACAAAAAAAGGTTAAGAACCCTGGACTAGATGATCTCTGAAAGTTCCTTCTAGCTCTAACATTCTGTGATTGAACTTTAAAGCAGGGGATCTTCAAGGAATGAGTTCCACAGTGAGGAGAACTGAGATCCCAAGACCTTTAAGAAACTAGTACAGTGTTGTGGAGAGAGCACTCTGTTCTTTACGCATAAAAGGAAATGGAAATGATTGTTATCTAAAAATCTTTTTAAAGTTTTTTTTAAATGTACTAAGCTGACTTAGTTTAGGTCAGTAGTATAGTCTTTAAAAAAAATTTTTTTTTAGGCAATTGGGGGTAAGTGATTTGCCCAGGGTCACACAGCTAGTAAGTGTCAAGTGTTTGGTCTGAGGCCAGATTTCATCCACTTAAGGTGTGGTGTTTAGAGCTGCACAGAATGGTTGAGAAAGAAATAGTCCCTAATGAGATAATATTTGTGAAGTGCTTAGTACAATGCCTAGCATATAGTAGGCACTTAATAAATGCCTGTTTCTTTCCTTCCTTTTAGAAGTCTATAACCAGTCAGCTCCCCACTCTTTCCATGCTCCTAGGGTTTTGAGGGCAGAACTCTATCTCTGTTCAGTGGCATGCCCAAGGAATGTAATCTTCTAGAAACAATAGAGAGGATATCCTCTATCTTCAGGCTTTACCCAGATCCATCATGTTGATATAAAAGTGACATGCCAGGCTTCAGGAAGACAATTTTGACTTAATTTTCTGGATCTTCATTCTCTGATCAGGATGCTGTTTCCTAGAAAATTATTCATGTCTATGAAAAAATGTCAGATGAAACACCTTCCCTGTGTAACTTGGCTTTCAAAATTTCATCCCTATGACAGCTTGAAAGGTCACCAGAGATACTACAGTCCTTAGGGTATGAAAAGCTATCAAAAGCAGTATTGACTTCAAATGAATTAGTAACAAGGATGAAAGCAGAAGCTGAGAAATGGAACAAGATGTTGCATGAGGTTGTCACTCGATCCTACCCCACAGCTTGATGTTAGATTTTGCCTTGGAGACTTTTGGTCTGCTGTTCCATGTAATGTTTTCCATGTGGCCAAGAGCTTACCAAGGCTTACAAAATTAAAAGTTCTGGAAGAGGTGGACAACCTGAAGTTGGTTGCTGCTATTGCAACCTTTGCTGATACAACAAGGTAAACGTGGGACAGATTTTGGAGACTTACAGCAGTGGAGATAGAAAAGCAGAACAGAGATTCTAGAACAGAAATTAGACAGACCCAGGAATTGTTGTGGCCAGAGAGCAATGCTGGATGAGGCTAGTCATTGTGTTGGTGAGAGACCAGCTTTGCTGTGGGAAACTAGTGTTCTGAAATCAGACTTACAGCTGCCATGAATCCTGGTGCTTAACACCATTTTCTTCATTTGTTTGCAGAGCTGATGTTAGTGAATTTCAAACACAAAATTTATTCTTTGACCCTTCAGCCATCATAGGAGGAGGTTGTGGGGGGTAGATTAGATGATTGGATAGAATAGCTTCCTTATACTCTTGCTCTGAAACAATGTTTTATTGTTATTCATCTTACTTTATTTTAAAAATCACATGGCATGGCCACTAAAAGTAAGAATGCTGATGAAGAGTTAGAGCTTTCCCAAATGGAGGACACAGATGTAGCCACTGAAAGAGCCATATTGAAATTTTCATAATTCTCATATTTCATAGTAATATTCCATGTCCCTTCTCTTAGTCTAAAACTTTAATATGATGTGGAAGCATATTAAAAGCCTCATTTTTAGGGGCAGCTAGGTGGCATAGTGGATAGAGCTTCACCCTTGGAGCCAGGAGAGTCTGCGTTCAAATCTGACCTGAGACACTTAAAATATTTACTAATTTTGTGACCCTGAGCAAGCATTTAACCCCAATTGCCTAAGCAAAAACCCCCCCCAAAACAAAAAATAAACCTCTCCTCTTTAGTTTCTCTAGGAATATTAAGAAAAGATATTTTCCTCTGAAGCCCTTTTCAGACCCTTGGAAAAGACCCCTAGAAAAGGTAGGTATTAGATTTGGGATAAAAAAGCCTTTCGTTAAGTGAACAGACTGAAGGGTCTTCTCCTTTCCTTATTCCCTGACTGGATGAGGGTCTGTCCCACAGGAAGTGCCATCTTCTACTCATTCTGCGTCTCATTTAATCTAGATTCTGGATTGATAGAGATCTATGGGAGGGACCCCATTGATTACTATATAGAAATGGTCCAGGAAGAAAGGAATGGCAGCTTGGTTATTCCAATTCTGGAAAGTTAATGCGTATTATATTTTAAGATATCTCCTTCTTTTTCAAGACTCCTATAAATATTAGCTGAAATCTTCTTTGGAACATGTCATGTCAGAAGCGATAGAGAATCATGCCAGTTTGGGCATATGTCTCTGCAAGCTAAAAGTGACTTAGATAGAAATGAAATGATTTCTGACAGATATGTCTAAATGTTAAGAGGACAGTATTAGTATCAATATTTGTTTTCTTTGATGCTGGCCAGCATCATTTTCCAGCAAAGTAATAGGATAGAGAATAGTAAAAGTTGGTTGGTTGACTGCCCTGTGGTAAGACATGGGGATACTTTAGGCTTTGGCAAAGCCAATGCATGAATACTGGATGCCCTTGATGAAACCACTCCACCAGTGACTTGAGGGTAGTGCCATCTGGTGACTGAATCGTGTGCTACACTTCTTGATTAAGTAATAAGTTTTCCTCCAGGCTTGCGGAAAGCAGAAAAACAAGACAGATATGGGCTATTGTTACTGCTGCAGCACTGAGACCTCTACCAAGTTAATTGGTTGTTGTCCTTCGTTCTCTAAGAGGACCAAAATGACATCACTATGTTAGAAGCAAGTTACAATATGTCCAATTGTGGCTGATCAAACCAATAGGAACTCAGAATGCTCTACCACAGATTGGGCAAAAATTGCCCATCTGAACATTTGAGATGGATTCTCTAAATTTGTGGATCTTGAATTTCTTTTGAGCTATTTTGTACACACTTAGACTATGTCCATATCTGTTTCTGCAAAGGGATAGAAAAGGGGAATTAACTTTAAAAAAATACAAGGGGTTTCATTGAGAAAATTTTGTAATCTGTAAGAACTAAAAACCATAGTAGTGTTCTATATTTTTTTTAATAAGCAAAAATCCTCTTTCTCTTCCACCCCCAAACTCTCCCTGTTACAAACATAAAGAGTTGAGCAAAAGAGATCTCCACATTGTCCATGTCCCCTCCCACCCCACCCTGCCCCAAATATATGTCTCATTCTTTACCTTTCTATCAAATAGTGGGTAGTATATTTCATCATTGGTCCTCTGGAGTAGTGGTTTGTTAATATGTTTCCTAAGTCATTCAATGTATAAATTGTTCTGTTTATTTAATTGTTGTTCAGTTGTTTCAGTCATGTACCAACTCTTCATGACCCCACTGGGACTTTTCTTGGCAAAGATACTAGAGTGGTTTGCCGTTTCCTTCTTTAGCTTATTTGACGTGCACATAGCTAGTGTGTGTCTGAGGCCAGATTTGGACTCGGGTCTTCGTGATTCCAGGCCCAGCACTTATCCAGTGTGTCACCTAGCTACCCATTCACTCTGTATCAATTCATGCAAGTCTTCCTAACTTTCTCCGAAACCATCACTATCATTTCTTATGTGACAATAGTTTTCTATCACATTTATATATCAGAACTTGTTCAGCTATTCCCCAATTTGTGAGCACCTTCTCTTATTTTCATTTTTTTGTCACCTTAAAAAAAGCTATAAATATTTTTGTACATCCTCAGAGTTTATTTTGTTAGAACCAATCCCTCCCCCTAGAGCAGAGGTTCCCAAACTCATTTGGTCTACTACCCCTTTAAAAAAAATTACTTGGCACCCCATTGTAAATCCACTTTCTTTAACCCTTTAGCTTTTTTAAAAAAATTGCATCATTTCAAAAAATATAATTTTTTAAATGACATATCTTAAATTTAATAATTAATTGTAAACATGTGGGTTTTTTCTTGCATTGAAATTTTGATGACGCAATATTGCATCGTGTAACTTTATAGTATCATACTGTAAACAAGCCATTACATGCATGTATTCCTACCAACGCATGCTGGACTTCCTAACAATGTACAACATACTCTCCTTCCAACACTTGCTTGTTAAGACCTGTCAGAGGACTTGACCACTGATGGGTTATAACTTTCATTTTGTGTGTTTATTTGGAAAATAATGTAATCACTATGACCTTAACTGTGTTACACAACAGATGAAACATCTACAAGTAGTTTTTCAAAATTTTCTTCTCTTCTTTATACTTCCACCACCCCCTTATTTTTATTCAATGCCCCCCCTAATTACACCAAAGACTACTACCACCTCCCTCATCATTCCAGCACCCCCCAGAGGATGGTATCACCCATTTTGGGGACCTCTGTGGCCTAGAGTATTTCTCTTTCTATTCTTCTCTTAAGATTATCAAGTTCTAATAGAACCATTCCCAGGGTTTGTCTGATTAGATTCTCCTACTATGACCCCTAATTACGATAAGGTTCAGAGGGAACACATACCTCATCTCTCTGTATTTGAATGTAAGCAATTCATTCTTTTTTTTTTTTGAGTCAGTTGGGGTTAAGTGACTTGCCCAGGGTCACACAGCTAGTAAGTATCAAGTGTCTGGTGTCTAGTCTGAGACTGGATTTGAACTCAGGTCTTCCTGACTCCAGGGCTGGTGCTCTATCCACTGCACCACGTAGCTCCCCCCAAAGCAATTCATTCTTGTGCAGTCCCTTATGCCTGCTTGCCTTTACCTTTTTATGTTTCCTGTGTTTAAACTTCAAAGTTTCTACCCAATTCTGATCTTTTTGTCAAGAATGCTTGGAAGTCCTCTATTTCATTAAAGAGGCATTTTTTCCTTTTTAGCATTATACTCAGTTTTTCTGGGTAAATTATTCTTGCTGATGGCATTCAGGTGGGCCAGTAATTCTTAAATTTTCTCTCCTCGATCTGTTTTCCATATCAGCTATTTTTGTTATTAGTTTTCTTATATTTTTTCAGTCTTCTGGCTTTGTTTTTAATATTTCTTATTCTCTCATTGAGTCATTTTTTATTTGGTTCATTTTAATTTTCAGAAAGTTTGTTGCTTGGTAAGGTTTTATACCTCTTCTGCCAACCTATTAATTTCCTTTCCAATTCTTTCTTCCATAGTTCTCATTTCTTTTCCAATTTGGCCTCCAGCACTCTCAATTAATAATGTTTTGAAATCTTCATCTTTTCTAGGAATTCCATTTGAGTTTGTGCCCAAGCTATGTTTTTCTTTGAGATTTTGCTTATAGATGGTTTGGAGTCATTCTCTTCCAACACATTACTTTCTTTCTTTTTTTAAAAAATATTTTATTTTTCCCCCAATTACATGTAAAAACAATTTTAACATTCTTTTTCAAATTTTGAGTTCCCAATTTTCTCCTCCTTCCAACATTGAGAAGGTAAGCAATTTGACATAGGTTATACATGCAACACATTATTTTTGAAGCTATCCTGTTTCTCTGTACTTCCTTTAAATTTCCTTCTGTTCTCTCCTATGCATTAAAAAAAGTTTCTATGGCCTTTCCCCTTTTTTATTCCTTTTTAAAAATATTACTATTGCAGACCTTCCTTTTCACCTAAGCATCTCCCCCCCTCCTATAAAAAAAAACTTATAGAAATAAATATCATCAAACAAAACAAATCCATATAGTGGCCATGTCTACCAATGTAAGTTACTTTCCTCAAAAGGTTCCGATTTCAAGTATTAACAAAATTAAATTAAGTTAATTAACTAAAGCAGTCTATGTCATGTTCTACATAATCCAGTTCAAAATTCTGGGCCATTAGGAAAAACAGGATGAATACTGATCTGTGAAAGGCTTAGTTTTCTAAACTATCTGATGAAACTAAATGTGGAGTGGCAGAATAAACAGACACAACAAAAAGGCTCTGCCACCCTCAGTTGGGACCACTGATATGCCCCACTGAAAATAAGAGCTCCCTAATAAGACATATGGTACTCAGAAGTCCTTGGTTATATAAACATAGTATAAAACACTTTTTTTAAAATAATTTTTTTAAGGCAATTGGGGTTAAGTGACTCGCCCAGGGTCACACAGCTAATAAGTGTCAAGTGTTTGGTCTGAGGTCACATTTGAACTCAGGTCCGATGCTCTATCCACTGCACCACCTAGCTGCCCCCAAAATGTTCTTTACAAAAGTAAAAAGAGACAAATAATTAGAGAGCTATTCATTGTTAATGATTGGGCTATGTCATTATAATAAAAATGACATTACTGCCTAAATTAATTTATAGATTTAATGCTACATTAATCAAAATATAAAAAAGATCCTTCTTTGAATTAGACAAAATCTTAACAACAGTCATTGGAGAGAATAAAATAAAACAAATAAAATAAATCTTAAGGGAAATAATGAGAAAAAGCAGAAGTAAAGGAACCTTAGCTTTACCAACCCCCAGGCAGTATTATAAAGAAGTATGAATGAATAGATGAATGAAAAAAAAAACCCATTTATTATTCACTGTTTATTATGTGCCAGTCCCTGTGCTGAGTACTAGGGTTATAAATACAAAAAGCAAGACAGCCCTGTTCTCAAAAATCTTACAGTCTAAAGAGGGAAGATATCACATATAAGAGAGTGGTGGCCAGGGAGGGATATTTCATTCTGGGAAGTCACTGGCATGTTGAGCAGAGTCAAAAGGCAAGTAACTGATAACCATTTTTTCAAGAATGCTAGTGTTGATTTGCTTAGTGTTCCCAGAGCAAGGGGTGAAAGTACATATGTGGGAAACCACTTATCATCTGTATGAATAGCATGAAAAGAAAACAGCTGAGAGTAGCCTTGGTAATGGTGGGATCTGGGACCAGTTAGATATAGTGAATTCTCACTAATCAAGAGAACATAGTCCTAGAGCAGGAGGAGTCATTCTAAACTATTTGGGAATAGTTAATAGAAAACAAACCACAGAAAAATAAGTCAATATAACAGAGTAAGAACCAAAAGCAACCAAAAAGAGTAGGTCAGTTTTTTAATGAATCCAAGAATATAAATTACTGGGAAAAGGAGTGCTTTTTCAAAAAGAACTTTTATGAACTGATCCAGCTATTCTGAAAAGCAATTTGGAACGAGAATCAAAAGTCACTAAATTGTGGATAGTCGTCAACCCAGTGATACCACTACTAGGAATACAGCCCAGAGAAGTCAAAGACAGAAAAAAAAGATCCATATGGACTAAAATATTTATAGCAGCCCTTTTTATTGCAGTACACATTTGGAAACAGTGGTTGCCCACCAACTGGAGAATGGATGAATAAATTTTCATATCCGAGTGTAATGGAATTTTATTGTGTTATAAGAAATGACAAAAGGACTAGATTCAAAGAAATCTAAGAAAAAATGTAGGAATTCAAAGAAAATAAAGTGAGCAAGAGACAGGAGAATAATTTTTGCAATGACTATAATAATGTAAAGGAAAAAACTAAGAAAAAGTTAAGAATTCTGATCATTGCCAAATTCTATCATGACTTCAGAATAATTGCTAATAAAGTTTGCTTCTTACCTCTTGGCAGAGAAGTGATAGAGTAGACATATAGAATAAGACACATTTTCAGACACAGATAATATTTGAATTTGTTTTGCTTAATTATACTTATGTGTTACAAGGAAGACTTTTTCTACTGAGGAAGAAGTTTAGGGAGGAGTTGATGGGTAGCAATAATAATGTTTAAAAAAAAAGAAAATAATAGAAAAAAGTGCCAATGAAACATTTTAAAAAATACACAGAAAAAGCAGAAGCAGAAAAGGTGGACACAGATAAGCAAATCAATGAAATTTAATACTTTGAAGAAACTATGTAACAGAAGTCGACACTTTCATATGCAAGAAATCTTCCTTCGCTATTCTTTGTATATTTAAATATTCATGTTAGTTAATGTTTGCCAAGTTCATTATAAAAAGATAAACATTTAAAATAAGCAACTGCTAGGAAAACTGGGAAGAAGTTTGGCAGAAATTAGATTTAAACGAATATCTTATAACATATACTATAATATATACATATCACCTTTGGCCCAAGAGGGGTACCCTCTCCAACAAAGAACCCTGGTTCTCTACCCATTCAATCCTGGGGGAGCCTAACCCCAAAGAAAGGAAATTAAGCTTTTCTCTTATTCTTTCTGGCTCAGCTGTATGCCTTGGCTGGGGCACTACTATGCTCTTTCATAAAGTGCAGAATTTCCTGCCCTTGGACTGAAAGGCTCCTTTGGGACCTAGCTCTGAGGCCTGCCATCTCTCAGGCAAGAGGTGGGAGAATGTTCATACCAGTAAGCCCATTAGGCTCAGCTTCAGCCCTCCCTCACTTAAATTCAATTCACTTGCATTTCATGGCATCACCTCCTTGATGTCATGATCCTCTTCCAGAAAGAAGGACAAATAGCAACCTCTGTGAGTAGAGACGGAGCTGGCCACTAGGGACCAAACTTCCACTTGGGAAACACAGCTTGCTTTTTCTTTTTCTTTCTTTCTTTCTTTCTTTCTTTCTTTCTTTCTTTCTTTCTTTCTTTCTTTCTTTCTTTCTTTCTTTCTTTCTTTCTTTCTTTCTTTCTCTCTCTCTCTCTCTCTCTCTCTCTCTCTCTCTCTCTCTCTCTCTCTCTCTCTCTCTTTCTTTTTCTTCCTTCCTTCCTTCTTTCTTTCTTTCTTTCTTTCTTTCTTTCTTTCTTTCTTTCTTTCTTTCTTCCTTCCTTCCGGGTGATGGGACCTGGACCCCTAAAAGGAAAAGAACATGTCTTTGAAAGCAACCCAGTCCCTGAATTTTCCCACACATTTCAGCAGCCTAGATCACTGTCCCTCTGCCCCAGGCAACTGGCCCACTGCAGCCATCTAGATCACCTAATTAGCCTGTTTGATAGTTTTGATAGTCCTTTCACTGTAGTTCTTGGCCCAGACTACTTACCACTCCTTAATCCCACCCATCCAGATCCTTTCACTATCCTTTTTGTATATAAGCATCAGTCCCACCCCATTAAGGTACAGGTTCACTAGGAACCTGCCTGCTCCAATACACCCTGCCTGCTCCTATTGGTGTTACAATAAACTGCCCCTTGACAGGAAGATGGTTTGAGTGCATGAATTCATTCCATGTGAACACTTCCCTGTACTCTGACATTTCGAGGTTCTGAGCAACCCCAAACTGCATCACTTTCTTGTGATGAGGTGATGGAACCTGAACCCCTAAAGGGAAAAGACCATGCCTTTGAAAACAGCCCAGTCCCTGAATTTTCCCACACATTTCAGCAGCCTAGATCATTGAGGCTCACCAGAGGCATGTGGCCCATCTCAGGCCACCTAGATATTCAACAGTTCTTTCACAGTGGTTCTTGACTCACCCTAGACTCCTTTCACAGTGGCTATTGATCTACCCCAGACAACTTAACTCATTTCACTGTCACATCTGGCCCACCCCAGGCTATTTAACACTCCTTAATCCCATCCAGATCTTCTTACTGTCTTTTTTGTATATAAGTATCAATCTCACCCCCATTAAGTTGCAGATTCATTAGGAACCTAGGGTACAATAAACTTTGCTACTTTGACCAAAAGAAGGCTTAAGAGCTTGAATTCTTTCCAGGTGGATCCCCTTGTACCCTTATCTTTTGAAGTTCCCAGTACTTCTCTCTCTCTCTCTCTCTCTCTCTCTCTCTCTCTCTCTCTCTCTCTCTCTCTCTCTCTCTCTCTCTCTCTCTCTCTTTCTCTGTCTGTCTTCCCTCCTTCCTTTCTCTTTCCTTTTCCTTCTTCTTTCAACATATAGGGTATCATACCCTTACCTTCCCATGCTCTGCCCAAAGGGAATGTAAATTGTAATCTCTGAAACTTTTTTTGTTTTGTTTTGTTTTTTTCTCTTAAAGACCAGCCTTAACCGCAAATCACTCTGGTCCCAAGCCCTACTTGATCACTATTTGGGCCCTGATTTGCTCAGAATGAATGTAAATAACAATTATTTCTGTTTTGGCTAGAAACCCTAAGGGTCTTCCCTTCCTAGATCTATTTAAAAAAAAAACTATTCTTTGACTCATTTTTAAAGCCTTAATCACTGAATAGGTGCTGCCTCAGTTGTACTGAGACCTCTTAAAGACTTTAGCTTGAAAAGGTCAAAGTCTCCCACTGAAGCCTGGGCCATCTCCAATTGTCCTAATCCATATCTGGCCACTGGACCAAGGTGGCTCCGGAAAAGAAAGTGAGGCTGGTGACTTTGCACAGCCCTCCCTCACTTAAATCCAATTCATTTGCATGTCATGGCATCACCTTCCTTGATGGCATGGTCCTCTTTGAGAACAAAGGAGAAACAGCTTCCTTTTTACTACTCTTCCTTTTACAGGCTAGCTTCCCTTAGTTTATGCTTGGCCCAAAAACTGAAAGATATTGTCCTTTTCCCCATGATACTGCTAACCCTGCTATTGCTGTAAGTTGCTTGGACATTACAAGGTTGAGATGAATGGACAGTATATCTTTATGAGTTCCTCAAACTGTCTCTACCATCTGAGGTTAGCCCAGTGAGTCATTTGAATGCTTTATTTTTCTGTATTTCATCATAGACTCCTACAAGTCTTTGGTGTTCTACATATTTTCTGTGATGGGTAAACTAAAGGATGTCCTTTACTAGATTTTCATGTTGTAGATTGGGTGGGAATCGAGAACCATAGATTTAAAACTGAATGGGCCTTAGAGGTGATTTGAGTCCAACCCTTTCATTTTACAAATGAAGAAATTGAGGCACAGAGAGGTTAAGTGATGTGCCCTGGGCCACATAGTTAGTAAACATCTGACTCAGGATTTGAACACAGGTCTGCCTTCCTCTAAGTTCAATGCTTTATCTACTATACAATCCAGCCTGCCTGATATCCACTGGATATCCAAAACAATACCTAACCTTTATTTACATTTTCCCATGTAAAACTCTAAAATGAAGGCAAAGAGACAAAAAGAGATAATGGCCCTTTGAATCAGGCTCAAGGACCAGTCCATATGAGTACAGTTTCTGATCTCTGACCTGTGCTCAGTAAAGGAAATAGAAAAACAGAAGGTATCCTGGAACCAGTCATCCAGGAACTCTCTCCTGAGTAAAGACAAGTTGTTCATAGTGTCAAGTCACCATTTTTTATTCCTAGGGGAAAGGAGGAAGAGGAAAAATTTCCTCCCTTAACCTCTCTCCCTTGCTAGATAAAACCCAGGAGAAAAAATCCAAGCTGTTTCATAACTTAAGTTCATGGATCTCAGGAAAAGGGCAGTTCTGGTAAGAGTCTGTCTCTCCCGACTGGAAACAAGTCTGAGCAGTTCCGTGTGTCTTCTCAGTAAGTAAGCAGTAGAAATGCTCACTTTCATGGGCTGTGTTCTTCAGATGACTCTAAACAACTTTTCCCATGAACTATCTAACAGATTTCAAACAGGGATATCTCAAAATACGTCCAAAATAGAACTCAAAATCTACCAAATTTCCCTATTTCTTTCAAAGGTACTACCATTCTTCCAATCTCCTAGGTTCATAACCTCAATGTTACCCTCAATTCTTCATCTTCTCTCACCCCACATATCCAATTAATTGTCATCTTGTTATTTCTACTTCTTCAACATATCAGGCATCAAACCCTTTCCCTTTACTCACAAAACTACCCATTAATTTCAAGGCCTCCTAACAGTTCTCCTAGACTAACCAAAGACTTCCTAATTGGTCTCCCTGACTCATCTCTCTCTATCATAATCCAACCTCTGTAACAGCTACCAAAGTTATTTTCCTTACACATGGATATTAGTATTTCACACACACACACACACAACACACACACACAGAGGGGTGTGTAAATTCCAGTTTCCCTTGTCTCTAGGATAAAATATAAACTCCTTTCTTTGACTTTTGAAGTACTTCAAACATGACTCCAAAATATCTTTCCAACTTCATTATATATTACTCTCTTTCCTTCATTGTATTGGCATTCTCTCTGTTCTACACATGACACTCAATCTCCCATTTCAGGGTCTTTCCATTGACCATCCCCAATGCCTCAAGCATATTCCCTCCTCACTTCTTCCTCATGGAATCCTTTTTATTCTTCAAAACCAAGCTCAAGCACTATCTTTTATACAAAAGCCTTTGCTGATATCTCCAAATGCTGATGATTCTGCTTTATTTCATCCTACATCAGTTCATACAAATTTTCCTGTTTCTCAAATTCTTTAGGAATCCTTCCTATTTACTTTGAATTTATTGCCTTGTAATTATTCTCTATACACTTACATACGTACATATTTCCTTCCCTCTCCTACCCCAACACCCTATGGAATGGATAGAATGTGAGCTCCTTCAGAGTAGATAATGTTTCTTTTTCAATATCTGTATCTCCAGTGCCAAGCATAGTACCTAGCACCTAGTAGGTACTTAATAAAATGCCAGTTGATTGATTAACAAAGGCACTGTAATCTCATCAGGTTAATTATGGAACGCATCAAATTTATCAGCCTTCTTACACTAAATAAAACAACTTGGTTTCAAGTTGGGAACAGTCAATGTAGGATGTACTGCATGCAGGTAGACCAGCATACTCTTGAACAATTTGGTGGAGCTGTCAAAAAGTCCAACCATTTTATATTCCAATTTAGAATTCTGGAAGAAAAGTGACTAAACTGTTCATAGTTTTTGTTTGGCCCAGTGATGCCCAATACTGAGCAGATTGCCAAGGTGAGTCAGGGACAGGAAAAAAAAAGTCTTTCATATACCTAAATATTCATAGTAGCAGTTTTCATGGTAGCAAAGAACTAGAAACAAAGTGAATCTCTTTTTATTGGGAGATAAACTGAACAAAATTGTGGTAGTTAAAAAAAGATGAATATGGAGAATTTGGAGAAAAATGGAAAGATGTGTATGAACTGATGCAGAAAAGAAACATAACCAAGAGAACAATATACACAATGACTACAACAGCACAAATGAAAATGTCATGGAAAGGAAGTTCAACTGTGTGTGATAGAAAAACCAATAAAGGTCCCAAAAAAGAGATAACAAAAGATACATCTTCTCTCATAGCAGAGGGATGTGGGACAACTAGGATAGAATATTGGATACATTGTCAGACCTGGTCTCTGTAGCAAATATTTTTTGTTTGAATATTTTTATTTGTTACAAAGGGAAAGTTCAATCTGGAGGCAGGACTATGATGTAAAGACAAAAAAGTATCAATAAGACATTTAACTTTTCCCCCCTGGTCATCAAAATGTGGAACCTTGAGTGGCATTGACACTCATGTTGGCAATCTTTTTCTTTCTTTTAAAAAAAATGAAAATTTTTTAAAAATGAATAAAGACAAAAAATTTCATTTTGAAAAGATAGAGTAGGGGGTGAAGAGGAACAACCTTAGATGAAAGAAAAGAATTCTTAGGAGCCTAAGGGCTTAAGTATTCCTAGCCAGCCTTTCCTTCCTCCTTACCCTCTTTCTACTTTCACAAACATTTCTATGTTTAAATTTATCCATCATTTTCTTTTTTTTTCTTTCTGGCAAGGCAATTGGGGTTAAGTGACTTGCCCAGGGTCACACTGCTGGTAAATGTCAAGTATCTGGTCTGAGACCAGATTCATCATTTTCTCCATGTGCAAGTAGAGACCCTTTCTGAGGCTTAAACCAGCACCCATTTCACAGGCTCAAGAGAGAGAGAGGACCACTGTCTCTGCTGAGGAACATTGCAGAATTCTTTAGGTCGCTGCTGATAGAAGACAATACCAAGGGAAGTTTCAGTGGCCTGGAAGGTCTGACAACTTCCAAAGGCTTCAGTTTCTGTTCCTTTCCCAATCGGTTTTCTTTGTTGGTTTTCCTGTTTCAATCAAGAACAATTCCTCTGATGTGTTAAATTTTTTTTTCTTTTTTGGTGAGGCAATTGCCCAGAATCACACAGCTAAAGTGAGTGTTATGTGTCTGAAGCTGCATTTGAACTCAGCTCCTCCTGACTCCAGGGCCAACGCTCTATCCACTGTGCCACCTAGCTGCCCCTAAAAGTTATTTTCCCTCCCCATATATGGCTATGAAGGATTTCCTTGGCTACCATAGCAGGAAATAATAGTGCCCCATTCCTTCCTTGATAGCTAGATTGCTAGATATTATCAAGGGCATCTTCTTATGCTGCCTGAGAATCACACTACACTAATCAGCTAGAAAACATAGTTCTGCCCCTCTTCACCTATAGGAGCTGCTCATCTGTCTCTACACTAACTTCTCTGGGTCATTTAGAACTTAGGTTACTCTTCGGCATATTTTGTTACTCCAGCCAGAGCACAACTAAGCTGGTTCTCCTATACTTACTCTCTCAGTAGCTTGAAGTTAGGAGCCCATCCATTGTTATTCAGCTGATAGAGAGGTAGAAGTCAGAAGGGTTTCGTGGAAGTCAGATCATACAAACTGGAAGAAGTTCTAATTTAGGTGGGGTTAACTGACCTATGCTATTATATAATCTAGTTTGAAGGCATTGTGGTATAGAGGAAAACGCATCAGTTAGGATGCTGCCATGAAATAGCTATGTGAGAATAAGTCATTCTATCTCTCTTGGCCTCAGTTTCCTCACCCCGCCCCCAAATGGAGATAACTAAAAGGGTGACGAAATGGGTCTGGAAACTATGTGGCATTATATAAATGCCTTATCACCCCACCAGACATTTACCTACACAATTTCAGGTCAATGTACAGCTCTTATTAAGATGCTGGAATGAGGACTGGACCTGCTGACCTCATTCATAAGTCTCTTCCAACTTTAAGACTAAATGATTCTCCCCATATACACCAAAATATTTGTAGCAGCCCTTTTTGTAGTGGCAAAGAATAATAATAGCTTGCATTTACATATAACTTTAAGGTGTACAAAATGCTTTACACATATTATCTCATTTTATCCTCATAACAACCCTAGGAGATAGGTGTTATTGTTATCCCTATTTTACAGATGAGGTAACTCAGGAAGACTGAGGTTAAGTGACTTGCCCAGGGTCACACGGATATCCAGTAAGTGTCAGAGGTCGGATTTGAACTTACGTCTTTCTCATTCCAGGTCTAGCACTCTATCCATTGTATTACCTACCTGCCTTAAACTGGAAATAAAATAGATGCTCATTGATAGGGCAATGGCTAGACAAATTACAGCACATGCATGTAACAGAATATTACTATGCTGAACACAGAGGCATATGAGAAGCCTTACATGAACTGATGCAAAGTGAAGTTAGCAGAACCAGGAAAACAATATATATGAGCACTACAACATAAATAGAAACAACAGTAACAAAAGAATCAAAATTGAATGCTGTGAAATTATCATGACAAAATCTGTTCCCAAAGAAGAGATATCAGAATATACCTCCTCTACTTCTTTGTAGAGGTCAGGGACTTTGAGTGAGCCAACACTGCCTATTTTGATGTGTTGGTTGGTTTTGCTAAACTGCTTTTTCCCTCTTTTGGAAATATTGGGCAATGTAGGTGTTAGAAAAAAATATATCAATAATTTTTTTTGATGAGTCAATGATTCTAAGATTCTTTTGATCCAAAGACCTTGGGCAGAATTTGGGGGATTTTGATTTTTCTGAGAGTTATCTGATCATAGTTAGGAGGCTGTTTAGGGGGACATGGGAGGAAAGGAATGGTGAAGCTCACTTCATATCAGCAAAAGTTAAGTAGATATTACCAGAAAAGCAACCTAAAGTAGAAGAAACATTACAACTCCAAATTCCTAAGAAATACACAAGTAAAGAATGAGGCTCTGTTTGTCCCTCAGTCTCAGCTCTCCATTTTGTCCACTAAGGAAAAGCCCAAAGCCAGGTAAACATCTTATTTACTACTACTCTTCTAGAGAAGCCTGGACTCAGATATTGATTCCTATAGAATCTTATTCCACTCAAGTGAATGATAATCAACTAGACTGATAGAAAAAGAAAAAAGAAAAAAAATACTGTTTATTTCACACAACTACATCAAATATTTCTCCTCTCACCCTACTGGAAAAAAAAAGAAGTCACTTGACTCCATAGGGTCTGACTTTGCCCCATGACAGATAGATAAGCACAGAGAGAAATGGACTTAACAAAGTATGATCTATGAGGTGGGAGGGCATCTGGGTGTCTGCGTACCGAGAAATGCCATGACCTCCTATGTTTAGTCCTAGTTGTGCTGTGTGGTCTATCTGGATGCCTATTTATTTTGTATGTCACTCGCGGTTATGACCGACAAGCCCCACTGTTCCTTTAGGCAACTGTTTTTGGGACCACTATTCTGCTCCTTTTTGAAATGGAATGTCACGTCCTTGTGCCCAGCACAGGGATCAGCTCCTTGAAACTACAGAATTAGACTTTCTCCTTAAAGAGAAAGAAAAAAAGAGAAAGCTAATCATCTTTCCTCTTCCCCTCTCACCCATTATGCACTTAGCAGCCACTGGCTATGATTCCAAGTCCAGAGAAAGGCTCCCAAAATTCATTCCAATTGCTCTCAGTGCCTGACAATGAAAAAGATTCAAAGAGACAGTGACCTGGAACTCCCACTGATAGAATTACCTAGAAGAGCAGTGAGGCATTTAGTAATGATCAAATGACATAATAAGCTAATAATAGATAATAAGCACTTTGTAAATATTAAAGCGCTATATAAATGTTAGCAATTATTTTCCCATTGGTTGGTGGGGTTGTCTGTATATTTTTCCAGGGGAGTGATGGAAAATAAGAATTCTGTTTCTACCCCACCATTAGTGACATCACATTTCCCACTCCTGAAACCTCTGTCTTTGACAGAAAAGCTAGTCAGGCTAAGTCTCACCTAGGTCACTGGGGTTCAAGGCAATTTGCAGATATTATTAAGCATCGTTTGTATGAGTCCTGATCACCACTGAGAGGGTGTTCAGGATTTAACCTAATTCTGAGAGTGCAGATGTAGACTAAAATGGGACATAAATTGAAACTTTGTCTAGGCGAATCCCTGGATGTCTCCCTATGTTCTCTGTGATGTTGGCTCATAACCCTCTACAACTCCTCTCTTCTTTTCTCATGTTTATCTTCCTCTTTAGGCAATGTGAACGAAAATAAATCCTAGTTCTTCCCCCCACCACATTCTCCTTTCTCAGGTGATTTGGTCTGAATGAGGGAGAATAACCCTGAACATGCATGTCCTTCAATCACTGGCAGGGCTACAGAGCCATTAAGAAATGTTAACAGTGCACAGGGCTAGGAGGTCTCAGCTGGGAGTTGGAAATGAGGGAGAAAAGTAGAGCATGCCAGTGAAATCTGGAGCAGGAAGAGGATCTCATAATTGCAATGTGTGCTGCAAGATCATGGCTTATGTTTGCCAAGCTGCCTCTCCATGTAAGCCAAATTTTGGGTGAACTGGGCAATGGACAATCTCCTCTTGTGAGATAGGAGTCTATTCTAACCATGGGAAGAGCATGTGAGGACTTGGGAGTGGGCTAACCCTAGGGTGTACCCTCTTGTCATTAGGGACCTGACTCAGTAAGTAAGAGAATGGGAGATGTAGAGTGCTAAGTTGTGTAAGCAAAATCAGGTTTATCTAAAAAAACAAGTCCCGTCTGACCCTTTGAAGTCACACAGCCAAATCTATGTTATGATAGCTAAAGAAAACTGAGTAATATTTTGGAGAAGGAAGCAGGCCAGTGTTTTGTTTTTAAAGCATATCTGAAATTATTCAGGGGTGTAACAGGGTGAATTTACACATACAGACTTGCGCTGGGCCTCTGAACAAAGAGAATTTCATCTCTAGAGTCTAGGGCAAGAAGTTAATTGAGAAAGTTTAAGTTCAATCTTCTGGTGAGGGGACAGGAAGAGGGAAGCATGTCAGAAGCAGGAGTATCAGCTCTTGCTGAGTTTTGCTCCTTTTCCTGAGGCAGGCCTGGTTGTCTGGGTTTGTTTGCTTTGTAATTTAATTGGCTCCTCAGGGGAGGCCCCAGTGCTGTGCTTGACAGGAGGAAGACACAACATTCTTTTCCTCATTTTTCTCCAAAGTTTACTGCTTGGGCAGCAGGGTTTTCCAGACCACACTCTGCCCAAGCACAATTCTCTCCTTAGGTGTTGGGGGTGGAAGGAACGAGGGAAAGGTCCGGGACTGACATTATATACAAGTCTGGGAGGTTGATTGGTCCCTAGAATGACCCAGGACCTCTGCTCCACTGAAGGCATGGGTAGCTAGGGGCCTAGCAATCACTATTTTCTCCTCCCATTAGAACCATGGAATAAAGGAATCTGCGTTAGTGCAATTTGTTTCCAAAAGAACAATGGTAGGGATGGGAAGGATAAGGGAGTGGTAGGTAGCAGATATGTGACAAAGGGGTTCAGCATTCAAGGACATGGCTATGGGAACCCATCTCCTGAACAGCACCCCACGCTTCATTTATTCCTGTCCCATGGAGCTTTGAAAAAGGACAGGGCACCTGTCAGGATCAGGAGGCTCAATGAGGCTGGGTTCTTCTGTACACAACCACAGAGGGACCTAAAAGAGAAGTGGGGGCTGGGCAGAGGACGTCATAAAAAACAAGAGCATAATGGTCAGTGTCCCTTCGGACTTGCTAACCCCTCATAGGGGCAGGCATTTGGGTTCCCAACTAGAATTCCCCCCCTTAAAATCACTTTTGCAAAGTGCTTTTCTCCAGAGATCATTAGCTCCTCCGGCTTGGCTTGGCTCCAAGAACCTGGGGCCCTTAGAACTGCTCCTCTTCCCTGTCCCTGCCATGGGGCACAGGTGGAGGGAGGAGCCGGGCATTAGCCATGCACGCAGCCCTCTGCTGGATACTGTGACCCAGGATTCATGCAGCTACACCTGCAGTCAGGGAGTGGCAGTTGAAGGCTGGGTGCCAGGGGAGGAATACAAAGTGCTAGAACGCAGGCCCTCGGGGAGGGGAGTGGTCTTCTCCAGGAAGCCCCTAGGGAATCTGAAAGACATTCAGTTTGCTGGTGTTTTTAAGTGTCTGGCGTCGATTGCAGAACCAGACCCTCACAACTTCTCGGTCATAGTTGAGCTCTTTAGCGATCTCCGTGATCTCCTGACCAGTGGGCAGAGGGTTCTTTTCGAAGTAGGCATTAAGGGCCTCAATGGCCTGCGGGGTGAAGGATGTGCGTCGTTTCCGTTTCTTGGAGGGCTCTCCACCTACAAACTCCATCAGGTTCTGCTGGCCCTCCTGGTTTCGGAGCTCTGCCTCATTCAGCCACTTCTCCAGCACAGGTTTCAGCTTTTGGGCACTCTTAGGGGTGATGTCTAACTTCTCAAACCTGTAGGTGCCCCAGCCCCAGGGAAGCAGAGATGGAAGGCTGAGGTAGTCTGGACCCATCCAAACCCACCCCGCCCCGCTTCCCAATCATAACCCTTCGCTCCCAAAGGCATAGCACCATAATTTAAAGCTGGAAAAAACCTTAGAGGCCATCAACTCCAATCCCCTCATTTTACAGGTAACTAAACTGAGGCCCATAGAAGTTAAAATAAGCTCCCTAATGTTACACAGCTTGTAAATGACAGAGTTAGGATTTGAACCCAGGTCTCCTGACTCCCAGCCAGTATTCTTTCCATTTCACCAAGCTGACTCCCTTCAACTCAGGTGTTCCCCTCACATGGGATAAGAAGGACTTTGCCACCAATATCTTCCCTCACTCTTACCTAAGTCTGAACTTCTAGAACTGTCAGACTCTCCTAGATTCTAAGAAATGACAAGGAAGACCATTTCTCTCCCTCAACATATGTCCAAGACATGACTAAAATGATTGAGAATGACTTTTAAACAAATTTATCAGAACTTATACAAATATAAATAGTCTCCTTCAAAAATAGTCACTTTGGCAGATGACACAGGGATCTACTCACAACATTTTTAGAACTCCTTTCTTAGAACTCTTGGGAGTCTATTTATGCAGGATATAAGAATAATCAGTCCCATTGCTTTATTAGCACACTTTGCACAGGGATGCTATATTCCCCTGCCTCAGCTCCTAGCCCTCCTCTCCAAGGGAAGTCAGCTCTTTAAATACAGCAACTTGCTTTCATTTTTGTCTCTATATCCCCAGCAGTAGGGTACAAGTGGGGAACCTGCAATTTCGAGGCCACATGTGGCCCTCTAGATCCCCAAGTGTTGCCCTGAAATTCAGCCAAAGGGCCACATTTGAGGACCTAGAGGGCCGCATGTGTCCTTGAGGCTGCAGGTTTTCCACCCCTGGCCAATGGCTATGCCTTAAACACAGTAGGTGCTGATTAACTGATCGTTGGGTTGAATTGAGGAGGATATGGAAGCAAAAGTGGGTTAAGAATATTGTGCAGGAAAAAAACAACAACAGTATTGTGCAGGACCATAATCAAGGGATGAGCATCCGACCTTGGCTCTCAGCTTTGTGGCTAAGTACCTGAATACCTATAGCGTCTTTTTTCTCCAGAAGCCCTGAATTGAGGAACCTGACTCTCAATCCCTAGAGAATTCAGGCTTTATGGGATGACTTAGAGGAATCCTAGCAGTTACAAAGCTCTCTAAAGATTCAAGTCATACCCTTAGGACACTTTCCTCATCATGGAAAAGTCATGTGTGAGGAGTATAGGGAAAAAGACAGGATACATGGGCATCTTTGAACTCTGGTACAGCCAGGGACTCCCATCAGCTCCCCCTACACTGTTGAAGACCCTACCTAGAACTCACCGGCATATTGCTGACTGGCTATAGGCAGGTCCTTCTGTGGCAGTCAAAGCCTGGCCCACCTGAGTCTGGGTGAGGCCCAGGGAGAGCCGCCGGATCTTAAAGTTCTTAGCAAACTCCCGGATCTCTTCTAAGTTTATCCCATCTTCATCCAGACTTGGGGCTTGGGGCTCTAGGCCAGAGGAAGGAACCACAGGTGGGGTGCATAAAATGAGAACTATCACAGACAGCAGCAGCAAGAGCAACAGCAAGAGACCATGCTATTTGGCAAAAGGCTCATGCATCCTTCAGACACCAGTGACCCCAACCCTAAGCTCAGGCTGGGCTGGGAGGAGCAGGAAGGGTATTCATAGTCAGCCAGGCTAACCATGGTGAAGCCAGGGAGGCAGCTCCACAAGCTTCCACCTCTGACCATGGACCCTCCCCCATTCTCTTTATGGCTAATTCTTCATTTCCCCTTTTCTAAGCAGTTCACCCCAGATACCACATTCCTCAAATACTGGGTGAGAGGTTCAACAGGGAAGGGCAAAACAACCAGCCTCCACTATTATGCCCAGTATCTAGACTAACAGGAATGGGAGATAGGGAAGCCAATCCCAGGAATCTGCCCTCTCTCTCATCATCTATCCATGACAGAAACAGTCAGTGGGGCCCTTGAGGAGACCAGCCATTAGAGGAGAAATGCCGATGGAAGACCCTTACTCTCCAATTGCTTCCCCAGCCCCACCTACAGCCAAGTATACTTACTAGACACCAGCTGACTGACAGTAGGAGTCTCTGAACAGGTAATAGGGATAGGAGCTGAAGCAGAAGGCTTGGCCGCTGGGGCTGGGCTGGTGATGACCACAGCTGGCTGAGACACAGCTGGTGTGGGCTGGATGGGTTGCACCTAAGGAGATAGCAAACCCACCTTCTGCTGCCAAAATACCTGATCTCAGGGGGATGGTTCCCTTATCTCAATGAAAAGTGGCTATAAGTTCAAGGGTAAGAATAGTACGAAATCCCTATTTCCTGAGGCCCCTTTCTCTGTGCTAGCATTGAAACAATGCCATACTATCATGGCCCAACATAGCACCCACATGGAGTAAGAGGCTACCAGAGGGGTCCATCAAACATGCCTCTTATTCTTTTTTAATAATTCGGAATTCCCCATTTTAATGTAATTTGTTAGTGAGTAAAAGAAATGCAGAGTTGTGGAGATTTTCATACTTTTACTTGTGGAGATATTGCATAGTTTATAAAAATTCTATAAATCAACATGGGTTTGACTAGGAGTTAACGCTTCAATTTCTTATAACATGAATGAATGTTCTATATGACAACCAGTAAGAAAATGACATTTTTGTTTTGACATCCACAATTACTATGCCAAATCTTAGTGCATAGTACAGTACTTGGCACATAGTAGGCACTTAATAAATGCAAATTGAATGAAATCTATTTCTAAGGCATTCTAGGGAGGTCAGTTCACTCCAGGAAGAGCTCTGAGTTCCAGAGTAGTCCTCCCTGATTAATTCTGAAATAAATTAAACACCATGCCAGAAGCTCAGGAAGTTAACACCTTTCAGACCCTGGATGACCGAGAATCATAATGCATCTCTTGTTGCCATTTCAGGCTCAGACCAATCAAGTCTACACACAGGAGTACGGAGTGAGGACAAGAACCCAAGGGGAATGTGAAAGCCTGTTTCCTTGGATATTAACTGATCTACCTTCAAGATTCTTTCAGGGAATGTGTTCTGCAAGTCTCAAACTTACAAAGTAAGCTATTACTATCATCATCATCATTATCATCATCACCACCATCAATGATAATGGCAACCACCAAGGTTTGTTGGTCTTTCCAGCTTGACTCTTCAAGTACCACAATCGAGTCCCGAGACACTTTACATACAGCCTATTTGGGACACTGGCCTCCTTTACTCCCAGGGCAGCTCTGGCATTGTGAGTCCAGGAACTGATGGTTCATAAAATATTATCCTAATAGAGACTGTGTGCTGTTCAGCCATTGCCCAGTCTATTAACTATGTTCAAGTTATCCCATCTTGTTTGTACCTAGTTCTTTTAATGTTGTTTACCCCATTAAACAGAGAGATCCTTCAAGGACTGTCTTTTGTCTTTCTTTGTATTCTTGTCACTTAGTATGGTGCCTGGCATATGGGAGGCACTTAATACTTACTAACTAACTGCCAAATATTCTTCCTTGCCTGGCTGGCCCAGGCTGATTACCAGAGAACACTGCAGTTTCCTTACCTCACTCTTGGCAGGTGACTCTGGGGTACTGGGCTTCCGGACAGCTGCAGGGGGAAGAGGGCTGCTGGCCAGGGTAGCAATCACTTGGCCCTGGGCATTCAGTAGTAGCTGGGGGGTCACAGCTTGGACCTGCAGATTTTGTGCTGGAGCTGGGGCTGCTATGCTGGCTGAGTTTACCACCCATGGAAGAGTTCCAATGACCTGAAAAGAGACAAGGAAAGTAGGCCTGAGGTTAAAGACAGATATCAAATCTTATCATTTTCTGCCACTCCAGATCCACATGTGGACAGACAATGGGTTATGCCTTGTGAGGACCTCAGTTTCCTCATCTGTAAAATGAAGGGGTCCAACTGGAAGATTTCTAAGGTCCCTTCTAGCTCTAATGTTCAATGGCTCCCCTTAGTGTTCCTTCCATCTCCATTCTATCCAGAAAATCTTTCTGAATCCCCTAAACACAAACATTCAACTCTAATGCCACCTCCTACTCCCCTTCCATGGTTCAACTTGTGGCTCTAGACTCATCCACTTGCCTGCCCTTGTGCGTTGGTCAAGATCTGACTCGTGATCCCAGGCACATTGGGAATGGTGTTGGCGATCACTGGGGTGGTGGTCAGTGAGCCCAGGATCTGGGTCTGTCCCCCAAGAGAGGCAGCACTGATCTGTGGGAGGAGGAAATGACTAAAATGAGAACCCAAATGATAGGGATAGGAGAACAAAGACCTGAAGGAAGAGGGAACGGTGTGTGGGGGTGGGGAATTAGAGGAGCTATGCAGATGTGACCTTTATTAACCCAGCCAGACTCAGGGCTGAGTGCTTAGACTCAGCTCATTGGCAAGAAGCAGGGTGAAAAGGACGGATGAGTAGCAACTAATGTCCTCTTGGGCTGATGGTAAGATCTAATTGGTCTCATTACTCAGGCATGAGATTCCTCGGCATTGGCTTTAATCTGAATCCTGCCTTTTTTCTATCCTAGAGACATCTCACAGGACATCTTCAGTCCTCAAAAATCCCACTCCAATCACCCAACCCATTTGGCATCTGGAGAATTCACCTTGTCTTCTGGGCAGAATTCGGTGGTCTCTAGGATGAGTTAGCAGTACTTCTAAGACAGAGCCAGTTTCTGGATGATGCTGGGTATGCTTTGGAATGACATGGCTCAAGCCCCTGAACTGGGGGAGGTAAAAAGGGATTTCCCTACCCCTTTTGAAATAACTTTTTTCCTAAGCCTCAAAACTTGGATCAGACCCAGTTAGCAGAGGGTGTGGGAGGTAGCTTACGATTCCTGGGTTAAATGCGAAGCCTGCAGGCTGGACTGTGATCTGTGCAGGAGTGTCTGCTGGCTTTGGGGCAGGGGTGGCAGCAGGTTGTGGCAGGATGGCAGGTGGGGTCTGCATCAGTGGCTGGGGCTGGAACAGCGTCTGGGACTGGGCAGTGGAAGGCCGGGACTGGACAGGCGGGGAAACCTGCAGGGGCGGTGCAGGCTGCACTGGAGCTGGTAGAGCGGTGTTCAGGACAGCAGCCGCTAAGGAGCAAGGCAGAGACAGGGGCGCTGAAATGTCTTGCTGTACTCCGGACTGGTTCCATTCCCACAGGTACTGGTACAGACAGGGCAGCAGGCAGGCAGGAGGAAAGGGGACCAGAGGGGAATGGGAGACAAAGCCCAGTGGAGAGACAGAGGCATGAAGGGCAGCTGCCCTGCCTCTCTCTCCTTGGAGGCAAGGGGTCACATGCCAACATCTCTCACCCATCTGCCAGAACCACCCCCTCCCATCAGGCTGAGACACTTGTGGGTTTTAAAACCGGGTCTTGACTCTTCTTCAGGTCCTTCTGAGGATGCTGGTCACCTGGTGACCTCTTAGAGTCTGACAAGGGACAAGGGAACAGTCACAGACATTTGTGGTTGTGGCCCAGAGGCCTCTTTGGCCACCGCATGATGCTGTAGCCTCAATCTTGTGATGTGCAGAGGCCTCCATGGCTGAGTTTCTGGGCTGTATGCTCCAGTTTCTAGGATTGTCTTCCCAAGGATGGGCTTCTGGTTCTGAGCTTGGCATGGAGGATGCACAGGAGGGGAGGTCGAAGTGGGGCAGAGGGAGAGTGGCCTTGGTGTTGTCCTGGGGGTGGTGCCATTACCTTGCAAACCAGCTAAAGGCGGTTTGAAAATCCCCCCCCGTGGGAGAAGCAGCGGTCAGTCCTGGGAGGGCAGCCACGGTTGCTGTAGGAATTGTCCACACGGCCAGCCCCTGCTGACCAGCCACTTGACCTGCAATACTGATGGGGATAAGAAGAGGTTGAGTAACAGCTCCTGCTGGAACCATTACTCCTGTCAGAACTGTTGCTAAGTTTTCCTGAGTCAAGACCTGCAAAAGCAAACGAGATTTCAAAAAGAAAAGAGAAAAAAATCAACGTTGACAGCCAAGAGCACCAGGCCTGCCAGACCTGGGGGAGCATAAACAATGCATTTGAGGGGCAAGGGGGAAGAGGAAGGGGAAGCATAAATGATACGTTTGGGGGACAGGGGGAAGAGGAAGGGGATCAGATGGGTTAAGGGAAGAGCTAAGGCTTTCAAGGCCAAGTGCACCCTAGATTTAGCTGAGGGGAGTGGGGCTTTGACAGACCAGAACCTTCCCCCTCCCCACTCCCAATTGGAAAGGAAGACAGAGAAGGGTCACAAAGGGACAGTGCCCTAATCTCAGACCCTGGCTGGGCCCTAGGGCAATAGCTTCAAGATGTGGAAAAAGAGGCATGGCTCTAGTAAGGCCTGCTCAAATGGATAGGATTGCATAGGCTCCCCTCTTCTACAGTGATCAGGGATCTCATAGACTTCCCAAACTTATCTGATCTGGGCTTCTTGGCTTGGGGGCTCTTCAAAATATCCCAATAGAGCAGGGCTTGAAAGGGTGCAGTGTGGCCAAGGCCCATATAAAAATCTTAAGAAAAGCTCTAGGGTTAAGGAGAATGCCTATGTTGGGCTCTGAGGCTAGGTTCTTAGCCTGGTACCCATGAACTTATATTTTTTTAAACAACTGTATTTCTATATAATTGCTTTTCTTTGTAATCTTATGTATTTTATTTTATGCATTTAAAAAGATACTTTTGAGAAGGGGTCCATGGGCTGAATCTACCAAAGGGGGCCAGGACTCACTATTTTAAGAACCCCTGATCTAGTGCGCCTTTGTAAGTGATCAAAGGCCCCAAAGGGACTTTAGCTGACTCACAGAGCCAGATTCTGGCCATATCTAAGCCAGGATCTAAGTGGGATTGCTTTGGTTGCTTGTTAACTGTTTGGGGTCCCAGTGGAGTACCAGTTGGACCCAATAGGGTCCTACTCAGTGTACAATTTACAAAGATTCTCAATTAGTAGACTAATAAACACTCTAGTAGTCTAAAGAAATAATGCAACTTTCAAAAGACTTTGCTTTTTCCAAGGGCCTGCCTCATGAGAGTGGGATGGAGGAATATCTGGTCCAATGAATGATTTTCAATGGCAAATTCAGGCCCATTCTCCCTTGTATGCCAGTGTCTATGACAGAGAGACTGAAATCCTAGGCACTGTATTAGGGCAGGCCAAAGACCAGGGCAGGGAAAAGTGTGTGTGTGTGTGTGTGTGTGTGTGTGTGTGTGTGTGTGTGTGTATTATGTGTGTGTTGGAGTGGGGGAGGTGGGGAGGATAGGGAAAGTTGTTCTTAGGGCCTACTCCCTTCCCAAACCCCATAGCCCATTCCAAAGCCAGGCTAACAAAGCAACTTCATTCCAGTAACTTATTTCCTCCCCTGTATGCTAGCTTTCCCTTCTCTGCCCAATATGCAGATCCCTAGATGGTGCTTACCTGGGGAGTGGCTTGTACAGCCAGCGGTGTCAGGGTCTGTGGTGCTGGAGGCTGACTAGGTACTTGGTTAAAGGTGGCAGCAGCAGGTACAGGGCTGGGTGTGATCCCAGTCAGTGATTTCACTTTACATGGGAACAAGAGAGACAAGGGAATGGCACTGAGTCAGAAAAAGGTAGTCAATAGAAACTCATCAGCTAGAAGTGCTACTCCCTTCTCCCCCAGTAACTGACTAAATGACCCTAGAATTAATTGTTGCCCAATGCTTGTCATTAGTTTCCCTAGATCAGGGGTGGGGAAACTGCTAAGTGAAGTTTCACAAAGTTTGGATTCAGTCAAAGAGCTGCACAGGAGGACCTAGAGGGCCATGTGTGGCCTCAAGGTCACAGGTTCCCCACCCCTGCCCTAGGTAAACAATGGAGTGTAGATGGGTAGGAGAGAAGGGTTCTCCAACTAGCCCTGGCAAGGAAAATGGAAATTGCTAGGGAGCCCATTTGCCTATGGTAAATACAGTAAATTAAAGTTAGCCTCCCCCCGCCATGCTAAATACAGTACAAATGCGGGGGGTGGGGGGGAATCAGTCTCTCTTGAAATCCATTGGCATCCACAGCTTAGGATCCTACAATCCCATAAATTCAGGAACATAGATTGGCCCCTTTTCTGGATTTGCAGGGCACAAAAACCTGTCTTACTGTGTTACAGTCCATCTTCTGATGAGCCACAAGAAAATTGGGTGTAGGCTGTTATTATTCCCTATAACTTTGCAAATATATTTATAAGGACTTGCATGTTCCCTTCAATGCCCAGACTCCAAGTTTTTAAAGTGAAAGAGACCAAATAGATTAATATAGCTGGCAGAAAAAAACAACTTGAAGGTCAATATTCTGGGTCCTTTAAAGACAGAGAATGGAAGGAAGAATAAGGACTTAAGAAGGGGGAAGGGGGAGCTTCCTTAAGGTACTCTGAAAACCAGATAATAGGGTCATTATTTAGCTTTGAGAGAGAGGGATCAAAAGAATAAAATCTGGTCACTCAGTGGTAGTTGGCATGGTTGGGGGAGGAGGGAAGAGAAAAAGGATTGACTATTTGATACAGTCTGAAAAGATTCACTGGTTTTTCCACCTACTGTGGGCCAACAAGCTTTTAAGTCTTTACTAGGGTTGGAAAGGATGGCAAATACCACTCTTTTCTTTCCACTAGGATGCTTTTTGAGCCAAGATGCTTCCACTGGGTCACTGTCAGGCCTGGCCTGGTTCCTTTCAGCCATCTCATGAACCTGCTACCAAGGCCACTGAATAAGTAGCTTCTCTATTTAATTAATTAATAATTTTTTTATTTAATTTTTTTGAGTGAGGAAATGGGGTTAAGTGACTTACCCCGGGTCACACAGCTAGTAAGTCTGAGGCTGGATTTGAACTTAGCTCCTCCTGACTCCAAGGCCAGAGCTCTATTCACTGCACCACCTAGCTGCCCTGAAAGTAGCTTCTCTATTCTAAAGGATGTACTATTAGAGCTTTGCTTTAGGCAAGTTTTTACCTACCTCCCTAATCTACCCAGGGGTGTGAGAGTCACCTGGTGGAAAACCTCTTTGTGCCACACAGACCCAGAAGGATGTTCAGCAGGTACAAATATATGAGTACGTGGCTGTCTGTGAGATCTGATTCGTACAAATTTCTTTCCCACTCTCTCAATGATACTAAAATGTCCATTAGCAGGGGACAATGCCTTGTAGTCTATAATGGTGAATAATGCTTCAAAGGAAAATGCCCCTGTGAAAGGTTAACAGATTGAATTAAAATCATACCAATGTTTAAAATGATATATTAGCGTGCTTCTTTGGAGCAGGTTTGGATGGCAGGTAAAAGGGCACTGGGTAGCTGAAGATTGGGAACCATAAAAGGGCAAATGAGCACAGAATGGGGAAACTAGGAGGTGCTGAATACACATTTCACAATTTTGCTGAGGGTCAACCCAGAAGCCAGGCTTTAGCAGCTAGGCTAAGAGGAAAAAGGATCATTGGACACAGTGGTCTTATCTTCCTCAGGCAGGACCTGGGTGGGGTACCACTCTGATCCATGGCATACTGTATAGTAGTGGAATGGATATCATTCACTGATTTTCATTCCCAAATTCAGCAAAAGCAGGAAAAGGGAGGGAGTGATGACATGGGGAGGAGCAAAGGAAGGGAAAGCCACAAAAATGTTTCAATATTGTTTTGCATTTAGTTTTGTATCTAGGCAAATGCTTGGGTTAAAATGTTGCTGTTACTTCTTGGAGATCTGTCTTTTCTCACCTTTGTTCATTCTCCCTTGCCATTTGCAGAGCCCCAGCCCCAGGTAGTGGTGGCGGTGGTGATGTTGGTAACAGTGGGGTGGTGGGGCCTTCAATCTGATGAATGTTTTTAATAAGAGATAAAGCCCAAATAGACATAGGGGAGCATATGAATCATAGTTTTAGGGGTATCTTGTGTGGACTGGAGGCAGCTTCCTGTGGAACTAGAAAAGGTCCTGGACTCTTCTAGAAACAGCACTGGGAGTTAACGTAGGGGTTAAGCATATTGTACTTGAATGGCCAAGGTCATAGATTTGAACCCCACATAAGCCAGTTAGCTAATTTTTTTCCTATTCCGTGGTTTCCCTAACCTTGTTCCATGTACCCTTAAGCATCTACAATCTCACAAACGTGTACCATTAGTACAAAAAGAGCTAGGTGAGCGAGTGTGGCTATATCATCACAAATTCAGGCCCACTGTGGGGGAGGAAAGGGGAGAACAATTATATACTCCAAGGAGTTACCTAGACTGGGAAGTTTTTTAGACTAACTCAAGATAGTAAAGCTGGGAATTCTGCCCAGTGTGCCCTACCTATTCTGTCCTCTAGCTGCTCCATATTACAAATAAAATTACATATTTGGGGAGACAGATTTCAGTGTTCCCATGCTTTCTAAGATGAGCATGATAACCTAGTTTAGCCCTTTAATTCCCAAAGGATTTATTTAAACCCCAAATAATAAAACCTGCCCCTTTCCTCTTACCTTATCCTAATTCACACTAGCCCAGTTGTGGGCTGAGCAGAAGTGCAAACCATTTCCTGTGGACAAGGAGTTTGTTATGTACCTGCTAACCAGCAAGAAGGCCAAACTGTGGTCAGAAAATAGTGACATACAAGTGATCAACAAGATTCTGATATGAAATGGGGCCCTGAAGTTAATATTTATCCCTGGGACAACGTGGCATAGGAGATAGGGAGGAAGTCAAAAGAGCAATGGGATGGGAAGGATGGCTTTATACCAGTTGCCTCTGCAGAGGGGTCTGGATTTTCTGGCCCTGTTTCTTGGGTGGACTTGTCTGCGTTGATGGGGCCACCACTCTGGGAGGTGTCAGCTGCCATGCTCTCCAGGCCTTTGACTTCATCTTCGGCTGGGAGCTGAGCATCCACTCCAACTTCCAGTACTCGGATTGTCTCATGACCAGACATCACGATGACCTGCAAGAAAAGGGTGGGGACAGTTGACAGGGGAGATAGCCGGAGCTACAGCCCCTGGGAGCTTAAAACTCCATCCTCAGATGGGGCAGGAAGGAGAGAAGGAAATCAGGACTTAAGAATGAAAGCCTTATACCTAAGTGATTCGTGTGGCAGAAACCCCAGCTGCAATTTCCCCAAGACATATTTCTAAAGAAGATGCTGCCCCCTCACCCTGTTACAAGGGAGAATAACCTTTAGTGGGCAGATCAAACAAATTCCCACTTTGCCTAGCAGTTAAGTTTAAATATTTGCTGGTCCAGTAGAATGGGCTGCTTTGGAAGACAGTAAATTTCTAGGTCATTCGATATCTTCAAGAGAAAGATGAATGATCATTTATCAGGGATTTTGTTAGGAGCAACTTATGCTGAGATAGAATTTGTACTCACTAACCTATGAGGTCCTTTTAAACTCTGAGAACATTGATTTCTACAATTCTTTTTTTTAGCTTTTATTTAGTATTTTATTTCCCCCCAGTTACATGTAAAAGCAATTTTTAACATTTGTTTTTAAAACTTTGAGTTCCAAATTCTCTCCCTTCTTCCCCTCCTCCCCTCCCCCCATTGAGAAGGCAAGCAATTCAATATAGGTTATACATGTATAGTCACGCAAAACATGTCCATAATAGTCATGTTGTAAAAGAAAACAAACAAAAAAAAAACTCAAGAAAAAGAAAGTTTAAAAAAAGTATGCTTCATCTGTATTCAGATACCATTAGTTCTTTCTCTAGGGATAGATAGCATTTTTCATCATAAGTCCTTTAGAGTTGTCTTGAATCTTTGCATTGCTGGGAATAGCTAAGTCATTCACAGCTGGATTATCTTACAATATTGCTGTTACTTTGTACCCAGTACATTTCACTTTGCATCAGCCCATGCAAGTCTTTCCAGGTTTTTCTGAAAGCATCCTGCTCATCCTTTCTTATAGCACAGTAGTATTCCATCATAATCACTTATCACCACTTATTTAGCCATTCCCCAATTGATAGGCTTCCCCTCAACTTCTAATTCTTTACTGCCAGAAAAGACTGCTATAAATATTTTTGTATATATGGGTCCTTTTCCTTTTTGTTTTGTTATCTCTTTTGGAATATAGACCTAGCAGTGGTATTGCTAGGTCAAAGGGTATGCATGGTTTTATAGCTCTTTGGGCATAGTTCCAAATTGCTGGACAGAATGGTTGAATCAGTTCACAACTTCATCAACAATGTATTAAAGTCTCATATCTCCCACATTTCCTCCAACATCTGTCATTTACCTTTTCTGTCCTATTATCCAATCTGATAGATATGACGTAGTACCTCAGAAGCCTTAATTTACATTTCTCCAATCAATAGTGAATTTGAATATTTTTTTCATATAGCTATGGATAGCTTTGATTACTTCATCTGAACACTGATCATATCTTTTGATGATTTATCAATTGGGGAATGGCTGTTATTTTTATAAATTTGACTCAGTTCTCCATTATGTTTGAGAAATAAGGCCTTTATAAGAGAAAATTGCTTCAATTTTTTTTTACAATTACTATTTCAAACTGTATTTCCCTCCATCCTATTTTCACCTCCCCATTTTTTCTATTCTCTCTCATTTCACCCTGTCCCTCCTCAACAGTGTTTTGCTTCTGACTACCCTCTTCCCCAATCTGCCCTTCCATCACCCTCCCTTCTCTTATTCTCTTCCCCTCCTATTTCCTACAGGGTAAGATAGATTTCTATACCCAATTGAGTGTGTATCTTTTTCCTTCTTTGAGCCAATTCTGATGAGAATAAGGTTCACTTACTCTCCTTCACCTCCCCCCTCTTCTCCACTGTAAAAGCTTTGATTTCTACAATTCTAAAATGTCTACTTGCTCCCTCTCTTGGATTTAAAAAGTGCAAAAAGTTCAGGGTCCCATGTAGACACAACGGGAAATGTCCCTTTTCTAACACTGCATGAATATCTCTAGAGATGAGGCAGAACTTCGAAGGCCCCTAGCATAGAATTCACTGCATAAGCTGGGTCAGGAAATTCCCCTAGTTCACAATAAGAAATTCCCCTAAAGACAAAGAATCGTTTTTCCAACGAATGAAAAAGCATTTAAGTGCTTATTATGTGCCTTTGCATATTTGGGGAGGAGGGGCAGATTTCGTGGTGCTCCCATGAGCTCTAAGGTGAGCCAAGTGATCTATGCGCCAAGTACAGAGTACGCATTTGGGATACATGTAGAAAAAAACAAGACAGTCCCTGCTCACAAAGAGCTTACATTCTAATTGAGAGAAACTACACATACAGGAGGGTTCAGCTGAAGAGCAGGTGGAAGGACCTGGTAGTCCTTAGCGTGCAGCAACAGAGACCATGATGAGGCTCAGGGATCCTTAGAGGGTGTTGGCAGGTCAGAGGGCAATATCTTGAGGTCTAGAGGGTGTGAGTTGGCAGGGCCTGGAGGTCCTTCATCTTGCTGGAATGATTATAGTTGCCATCTAATTAGTGTGAATGGTTACGTCCATCTTGCAGCTGGGAGTTAGGAGCTGAGGGACCTACAAAGTTTTTTTTTTCTTTTCTTTTTAACAGATTCTGGGATGAAGAGATAAGGTCAGAATTTCTTTGCAATTTATATCACTGAAACATGGCTCTAAAACTGCTCACAACATCCTTAAGTCTGTCAGCACAGCTCAGACAGTAACCCCATCATTTCACAGAATCTCAAAATTTTAGTGTTAGAAGGGACCTTAAAGCCATCCAGTCCCAGCCATACCTGAAAGGAATTCATTCCCAATAAGTGATACTCGATAACGTTTGTCTTTATGGAATGCAAACTTGCTAACTCTCAAGACAACCCATTTGACTTTGGGACAGCCCTAACTGTTAGGAACATTTTTTCCTTGACAGTGAGCTTAAATTTTCATTCTTATAACTCCTACCTGGCATTGATCCTTGGGGCCAAACCCAACAGATCCAGTCATTCTTCCAAAGGGCACACAACCCTTCAAATATCTGAAGGCTGCTATCATGCCCCCATTGAGTCTTTCCTTCTCTAGATTAAATTTAAATTTCTTCAAACAATCTTCATAGGATATGGGATTGGGGCCCTTCCACGTCCTGCTGCCCTCCTTTGGACTTTCTTCACCTTCTCCATGCTCTTAAGTTATGTGCCCCAAACTCAGCACAATACTCTGCATGAGATCAGACAAGACCTCCACAAGACCTTAACTTCCTTATTCCCGGAAACAAAGTGTCTCCTAATGGAACCCAAGATGGCATTATTTTTGTTGGCTGCTGTATCACCTAGCTGCCTCATATTGGTGTGCAGTTCACAAATCACCCAACTGTTCTGACTGGGTCCACTACAAATTCATTTTACACAACTTCAACTGAGCCCCCACCGCTGCTAAGCAATCCTTCTATGCCTGCCTTATCAACTCATTGCCCAATTTTCCACAGTGGCTCTTCCAAACCTTTTCATCTCTCCTCAGACCCCCTACTCTCTCATCTGATAACCTGGACTCATATTTTAGAGAAAAAAAATTGAGGCTATTTCCTGTGAATTCCTTCTTTTCTCCTCTTCCTCATCTCCTGTCACTCTGGCAACTTCTGCTGCTCCCTCTTCCTTCACCTTTGTCTCACATGGTGAAATGCTTTTCTCCTTACCAAGGGTAACTCCTCTATTTGTCCAAGTGATCCCATTCCATCTTGTCTCCTCCAACACATCGTCCACTCTGTCATCTCCACTCTATCACTTATTTTCAATCTCTTCCTCTTTACCACCTCATTCCCTACTGCCTACAAAACATGCCCATGTCTCCACCACCCTGAAAAAAAATCTTCCTTGATCCTTCCATCTCCATTAATAATCATTCTATATCTCTTCTGCCCTTTGTAGCTAAATTCCTTGAAAAGGCTATCTGCAGCAGGTGCCTTCACTTTCTCTCTTCCCACTCTCTTCTTAACCCTTTGCAATTCCAAGTCTGACCTTATCATTCCACTGAAACTGCTCTCTCTAAAGTTATCAGTGATCTCTTAGTCGCCAAAACCAATGGCCCCAACCTCTCTGCTGACATGCAATCTCGAATTTCATTAGCTATCTTAAAGGAAACATGTTCAATACAGAACTCTTTATCTTTCTCCCTAAACCCATCCCCGCCCTCCTCCTACTGTTCCTCTAACTGTAGAGGGCAACACCATCCTAGCTGCCCCAGCTCACAACCTAGCAGTCATCTTTGACTCCTTAGTATATCTTACCACTCCCCACTCCCCCATACAATCTGTTGACAAGACCTCTAGATTTTACCTTTGCAACATCTCTCCATTACCTTCTCTCCTCTGACATGACCACCACTCTAGGTCCTCATCACCTCATGCCTAGAATACTACAACAGCCTGCTGGTGGGTCTGCCTGCCTCAAGTTTCTCCACTTGTAAATCCATCCTCCATTAATCCACCAAAGAGATTTTCCTAAAGTGCAGGTCTGATCATATCATACAGCTACTCAATAAACTCCAGTGGTTCCCTATCACCTCTGGGATCAAATACAAAATTCTCTGTTTGGCATTCAAAGCCCTTCATAACCTAGCCCTTTCCTACCTTTCCAGTGTTCTTATACCTTATTCCCTGCCACAGACTCTTCAATCCAGCACCATAGGTCTCCTCACTGTTCCACAAGCAAGACGCTCCATCTCTCAGCTCCAAGCATGTTCTCTGGCTGTCTCCCATGCCTGGAATACTCTCTTTCCTCAACTGCACTTAGAGACTTTTCTGGTTTCCTTTGCATCCCAACTAAAGTCCTGACTTTTACAGAAAGCCTTCCCTAAGCTCTCTTAATTCTAGTGCTAGCTCTCTGTTAACTATTTCCTACTTATCCTGCTTATAGCTTGTTTGTATATATTTGTTTGCATGTTGTCTCCCTCATTAGACTGTGGGCTCCTTGAGGGCAGGGACTACCTTTTGCCTTTTTTTTTTTGGTATCCCCAGTGTTTAGCGCAGTGCCTAGTAGGCACTTATTAAATGCTTATTAACTGATTGGTTGAGGCCAGCAAATCTATATATCCTTGCCATGTTATTGCCTGGGGGAACTCTCAGGCTCCAAGGGATCCCAAACTCATGGGATGGTCACAAACTCCCTAGAGTCTATGGCAGACTTGAACTTCTCTACCCCAGCACTTGGCACGATGTCTGAGAGCTCTCTCTCCAAACCTGTGCACACTGAAAAATTATTCAAACTGAGTCAAGGAAGACATAGAAGAGATACTTGAACATTTTAAAAGCCATTGGCCAGCCACTCCTGCCCTGCACATCACTCATGTCTGAGGCCACACTAGGACACGCCGCCCCTCCCCCCGCCAAGGGTTAGGGTTTCCACAATTGGAAACTACTCAGGATAACCAGGTGGAAGAGGTTCTAATTCAGCTCAGGAACAAAGAGTGAGGAAAAAAGACCAAGGCTTCTGGAATTTGAGGTAAGTATGTCAGAGCTGGGCTCTGGATGGTTATGACAACTCCAAACCCTCCTCACATCTGAGAGGCTGTGCAATCTAATGAAACAACCACAAGTCTTAGTGAAGTTTTAAGCTATTAAAACTATTAAAGCTTATAACTAGACTAAGATTCTTTTTTTGGTGAGGCAATTGGGGTTAAGTGACTTGCCCAGGGTCACACAGCTAGTGAGTGTTATATGTCTGAGGCCGGATTTGAACTCAGGTCCTCCTGACTCCAGAGCCGGTGCTCTATCCACTGTGCCACCCAGCTGTTCCTAGACTAAGATTTTTGGGACACTCTGTATTTACAAATTAGTTGTATGACCATAGGCAAGTCTCTTAACCTTTTCTAGTCCCAGTTTGCTCTTTAAAATGGGGATAATAATACTTATACAGGGCTGTTGTGCAGAAAAAAGTTTTATAAATTATAAAAAATGAGTGAGTTACACTTACTAGCTGTGTGACCCTGGGCAAGTCACTTAACCCCATTGCCTAGCTCCCTCCCCACCAAATGATTGAGTTATTCTTGTATTTTTGTCTTTGTGTGCTTCACTCCTTCCCTTTCAGTACCTGGTGTAGTAGAAAAAGTTGATTTGTAATCTGAAAGTCTTAAACTCCAAGTCTTGATTTTCTCATTAAGAAAGCAAAGAAAAATACTTGCTATTTATCTCATCGGGCTTTTGTGAAGAAAGTATTTCATGAAAATGAAAATGCTACAGAATTTTGAGCTATTTTTATTACCTGTTCATTGACAGTCAGAGATGTATCAGACCCTGCTCCAGGATCCATGGTCACTCGGAGGGGGTATGGTGGTGGGGCAAACTCACCAAGCAAAGCATCCTGCAAGGGGTGGTGGAAAAAGCAAAGGATTATGGATTGCAGCCATATAATCCCCTGAGACACAGTCCATCAAATGGAAAGAGGCAAATGGATGGGGAACTGGACCAATGAACTGGATGAGGATGAGAGAGAATCCGGGATTCTTTCAGTATACATGGAGGTGAAGGTCTCTACAGAAAACTGGAGATATCAGTGCTAGAGAGAGGGAAGCTGGACAGTTTTCCAGCTCCTCACGGACCAAATCTTCTCGGTGTAGATTCCATTATTCAGTATAAAAATTTGTGAATTTCCAGATCATAAAACACATCCACATTCATACATATGGATAAAACATATTTCTAAAGCCAAAGAGAAATATATATTACATAATCGCCTGGGTTTTTCATTTTTAAATTTATGACATGACTCTACTTCATTGGGATAGAGAATCATGCGTTGACTATAAATATAAAACATGAGGCACAAAGGAGAATTCATACAGAACACACACACACACACACACACACACACACACACACACACACACACACTATCAGGCAGGAAAGCCTCTGTCCTTGGCACTGTCTGATTCTTCTCCAAAATGTTCACCCATTATTTTCAGACAATGTGACTTGGTCTCCCTCCTGGAGTCTGAGGTCATGACAACTCCTTTGGGTCAGAGTTGACCAACACCAAGGAAGAACACTTAGTGAATGGAAGGAATCAAATATTCGCTAAGTACTGGCCTCAAGCAACAAAATGTCAAATCAGATAGCATAAAACAAGCTATCCTCAAAGACTGGGATAAGCAGCATGGGATGTACCCTTAAATCAATTGATTGAGACAAATTCAGTAAGAAGAGACTGTGGGAAGATACAAGGCTTCGTTGTGAAGAGAGACTGTATGCTGGGGTGCCCACTGATTAAGCAGAGGGTGCTGGGAATTGGGATAAGCTAGGGCATAGCTTGCCTGGGGTACCACTACCAGGAAAAGAGCTGAATAACTGATAGCATCGTATTTTCACTTTGTGTTTTGACATTTTTTTTTAACTTTTAGGCAATTGGGGTTAAGAGACTTGCCCAGAGTGACACAGCTAGTAAGTGTTAAGTGTTTGGTCTGAGGCCATATTTGAACTCAGGTCCTCCTGACTTCAGGGCCAGTGCTCTATCCACTGTGCCAACTAGCTGCCCTTGTGTTTTAACATTGTTGAGTTCATGTCAATGTGGCAGCATATTCTAAATTTTGTTGCCTATTCATATGACTTAGTTCAACTCTCTGAGTAACTCACTTTCCCAAATGAGGGAGACCTACAGTCAGTTCTGTTGGCTGTGACATTACCAGTAATTTTTATCCCTAGTTTGGCATTATATCTACCACTCACAGTTGGGAGGGCTACCATCAGCATGTGTCTGCTCAGGGAAAGTAATCTTCTTTTAATATTAGGCCAAAGAAAACATAAATTGGAAAGTAAATTTGCAGCTAAAAAGTAAAGGATGGGATGCTAGAAAATTGCAAGGTGACCTTTATTGTTTGGCTAAAATGACTTAGAATTTCATAATTCTGGTAATAGCTAGCCAAAGAAGTCTTTCAAACGAGGAACAACATAAACAAACTTGTGTACAAGGATGGTTGATGACCATCCTAACATCATCTGACAGTTGTATGAAGGATGGACTGTAGGTCAGGAGAAGTTGGAAATACGGACACTAATTAGGTTATTTTAATAGCACTGGTGAATAGTATACTATTCATGCTACCATATTACCACAGTGGAAATGGGAACAGGGATAAGGAGACAGACTTGAGAGATGTTTTGGTGATGAGCAACAGTACTTAATGACTGAATTTGGGAGATAAAGGCAAGGGAAAAGTCAAAGGCAATGCCATGGATAGAATTGCAGGTTTTTGGAGAAAAGAAAATAAGTTCTGCTTTGAACATGTTGAACTTGAGGCAGTGGTGGAATATATTCAGGAAGAAATATCCTATAGGCAGTAGAATATGTAGGTTTAGACATTGAGAGAGAGGTCAGAGTTGAAAATATCAATAGATCTATTGTTAACTAGATCTCCAGGACTAGGATCGGGAATCCTTATGCCTTGGTAATAAGCTCCTCATCTGCACAGCTTGAGACTTTTTGAAGTATTTCTTTGGAGCCAAAGGGGCTTCTGCTCTACATTTTAAAAAATACCCCAATTCAATGGCTCATGGCCAAGAGCAACGTGGTACACCTCTAGTCTCACCCCAGGTCCAGGATTTCCTTTTCCATCTGTGGAAAAATCAGGAATGAGGCTGACTAATGATACTGGGACATAAGGACCAGAACAGATAGGAAACCAGAAGGTTTCAAGTTTAAGTTATTTCAAAGAGCCTCAAGTTTACCTTGTGCTCAAGAGTATCTGCCTCAGGCCTCAGGTTCACTGAATGTAAAATGGAGATAAGAACAGGAAGAAACTTTGCAGAGCTTGCTGGAAAGAAGAATTGACCACAGTACAAGGAATTGCAGTCCCAATGACTAGAGAAATTGAATGAATTTACCCTGACATTTACCATCCAAAACATTGCCAGGCAAACAATACTGACCAAGCTAATAAAAGACTATATACATTTGTTCCTGTTTCTTCTCATCTCTGCCCTCTTGCACCCTGAGCCACGTCAGGAGAAGAGAGAAGAAAAGAGGACAAAAGCATTATACTCCTCACTAGATTTCAGGATGCTTTGAGCTTATGCATGATTATATTCCTGGAAGCTACTTTCAACACTTAACTATTCTATGTTTGGTATTCAGCACCCCCTTCAGGGTTGGGGTCACTTGAAAGTGTTTCCAAGGAAATGAGTGGTGAGCTTAAAAAAAATGCCCATGTTCATAAAACCTCAAGCCCACCACTCACTACCTAGCTCCCTAGATATTTCATCTATGGCTGTAGTCAGCGTCCACACTAACTGTACTGTCCTAAGAGACAGAGGAACTCAAATCCCATAAAATCATTCATGGCTACCTCTCAATTCTCTTTGGCATGTTCCCAAGCTGCATTCAGCTTTTCGGTATGTGCCTACCGCGGTACCACTGTTGTTTCACTATTCCCTTCATCTCTCCATCCACAGCCCTTCAGTACCTGATCAATGTCCCAGGCTGCACAGGGGCTTGGCAAGTAAAGTTTCAGCAGCAGGGTCCTAGATAAAGGTCTCCTGTAATAAATACAAGCATTCCCCAGCGGTACTTCACTGTATTGGCCACTGCTACACAGGGGGAAAGGCAGGGAATTAATTAAATATTAAAGCAGGAATAAGAATATAGGCCCTTAAGTGTAAAAGAAATCAGTCTTTGGGTCAGGATTTCCTTCAAACTAGAATTTCTGACATTGCTGATCCCCTGACCTCTTAAATTTACTTGAACAAAGCCTCCCTAAGACGTAGACTAATTCAAGAAAGGCAGAGAGCTTTTTTTTTTTTTACACCGGTAACAATGGGGGGTGGGGGTGGTGGCAATATATTTTTGGAACTCGGAGTTAGGAAAAGTGGCTAGGGTTAATTCTCTCTATTAAGACTTCTTTGTTTTCTGCTGCCCAGGTAAGACCCCTGACCCTGTCCAGACTCAGAGATTGCTGTCGCTGCAGCTGGGGTGTGCCACTTTGTGGTAAATCCTATTTGCTGCGGATCCAAAGCGGGGAGGGGGCCGAAAGAGACGCCTCCCTCGGGTCTCCATTCTCTGTGGTGGGGGGCACATTAGCCCGATTATATTATGATTATTTATTAATAATAATTATTGTGATTAAATATTTATGAAATACCCATGCCCTATTCAGCTCCAGTGACCCTCCCACTCCCCACCCTTGCACTTACTCCCAAGGTCCCTACAACCCCAACCCCCCTTTGCGTTTTCTAGCTGCTCAGCCAGTAGAGCCAGGAGGGAAACTGAGGCTCAGCCCGCTATGCGGGGAACTGATTGACCCTAGCCTCTATGAAGGCAGGCGTCCAGGTCGGCTCACGATCTGTCCCCGCAAGGTGGGGGGCGCAAGACTTCCCCTGCTGTTTCTACCCCAGCTGTGTTGGGGGAGGGGGAGGAGAAGAAGGTGGAGGACCCAGCCCGGGTCTCTCCGCGGGGCGCTCTGCCACTCGCGTCCGAGGTGGTCAGTGGGCTGGAGCGGGCGCGGCCCCCGGCCTCAGTGCCCCCCAAGTCGGGCGGGAAGCGATGCGCTGTCCCAGCTCCCTCCGTCGCCTGGTCCCTGAGCTACTCGTCGCCCCGGCCCTTGCCTTTTTTTCCCTCTCTCTCTCTCTTTATCATAAATATATAAATTATGCTAATTACGGGCATTGCATATTAACCAAACCCGAAACCTCCCCTGCCCAGCCCCCCCCCCCCTCTGCAAACCCCTCCCCGCCTCGGACCCCGCTACTCACCGGAGCCGGAGCCGCCGCCGCCTCGCCCCCAATGCACGGCGCCCCCCGATTAGGGATTCATCTCACAGCCCGGGCCTGGGGGCCCGGGGGCCCGGGGGCCGGGGCTGCCGGCCGTCCGCAGACAAAGGAGCCAGCGCGGCCGGGCTCGCCTGGGCTCGGCTCGGCCGCGGAGCCGGCCCGGCCCCGCCGCCCCTAGACCCCGGCCCGCGCCGGGTGGGAGTGGGAGTGCAAGTGAAAGTGGGGGAACTCCGAGGGCTGTCAAGGGCTGGGGGCGAAGGGGGGCGCGGCTGGGGAGCAGGGAGAGAAAGAGGGGGGACAGTCGGATAGATATTTTTCTTTTCTTTTTTTAAAAACCTTTCCCTCTCCCCCTTCCCCCCGCCCCCCCTCGCCTTTTTTCCCTCCTGCTACTTGGGAATTTTTTTAGCTGCTGCGTCATGAACATAATTTATGCAAAGAGCTTTGCCGCATGCTGTACCACTCCAGCTGGACGCTAGGGGGCGGTGGGATGGGTTGGGTCTTGGGAGGGGAAGAAGTTAGTTGGGGGTGTGTGTGGGGGGGGTGGGAGTAAAAGCTTGGGATCCGACCTCAAGGCAAAGTGAGAGCATCCCCTCTCTTCCAAGTTAACCTCCCCACCTCCCCGCTTTGGAGTCCTAGGTAGGGTCGCTTCATTTGCGTTAGGAATGCGAATCTGGATAGCTTCTGGACTCAGAGCTAGGCGGCCGCTTTCTTTCTAGTCTTGGTCGTACAACTCTAGGCGCTATCATTGGGTTTGGGAAAGGGTGGGGAGGAAGAATAAAGGTTGCGACCCTGCTCTTTCTCCCATCCCCGGTTCCCTGAAAATATTGGCCAACTTTCTTGCCCAATAAGATTCAAGGTCACCTCCTTTTTCCTTCCCTCTCGAGTCAAGGGACCCTTCAATCAAGGATCCTACTAGGAACACTAGGAAAAATGACCATAACATGCTTGACTCTGCAGGTTATTCTCCGCACCTGCAACCTTGCTGCCCCTACCTTAATGTTACCGATGGTCAGAGATAGAGCCGCACTGGGCAAAGTAGGCAGCAGCCTGGGGCGGAAAAGAGATGGATGACAACAAAGGGAAATGAAAGGACCCTTACTTTTTACCATTACACTTTATAAGTGCATATATTTTAAGACAAAAAGAAACAATAGCAATTCTGCCCTCCATAGCCCGCAGGTATTTATTTTGTGCTGTGGAGTCCCACGAATTAAAGTGAAGGCTTCAGTGCAGTGACAGGGCGGTAGGAGAGAAAGGGAGCAGCAGTGGATGCTGAAATTTTCGATCCTTGCCTAAGGTGAACAGATGTTTTGTGTGGGCTCTGGGTTGAAGCTTGCTTTTCACCCGGACACGCTCTTGTAAATCTTACCTTTTCCCACATTGTCCTAGTTCAAAAATAATCGCGAAGTGGCCGAACCGCATTGGCGCCATCATAGCTATGTAAAGTTGAAGCCAAACATTGCACCTGCAATCCTTGGAAAATTAAAAAAAAGAAAAGAAAGAAAGAAAAGAATAGCTTTATGTTAAAAATGGGGATAGGGAGAAGCCTTTTGCTTTTTGAATGGGGTAGTAGTCATTCTGCTTTCTTTTGGTTTTGATTGTTGTATTTGTTTTTGGTTGTTATTTTTCACCTTGTTGATTTTATCTTTGTGGCATTTTAAGGTGGAAAAAGGAGAAAAGACAGATTTGTGGCCAAGGGAAATAAATTAACTGGAGGAAAAAGGGGTAGATGAGGGAGACCAGAGAGGTTGATGGGAGATGGAGTTTTATAAACCCAGTGGTTGAGTGATGCAGCCCTAAAACTGAAGTTGAAGTTAGTATAAATAAGCCTTATAGTAAGAAGCCACTTGCTAGTATACAGAGTGGGAATTCCTTTCACTTATGAATTGGACTACGTTGCTGCTGAAGTTCCAACTCTTTAATTCTATGATTCTGAGGCAAGAGGAAAGGGGGTAGTTTGAGATACAGGAGCACACCAGCAATCATTAGTCTGTTCATCCTAGCTCAGTACTTTGACAATATCTAGGTAGCCTAAGGAATTTCAGAGAGTCTTGAAGGTCATCTGATCCAGTCATCTCCAAAGTAGAGGTCATGGCCCCAATTCCAGTAGTTATGTTTATCAGTCAGTAGGGGGGTGGGAAGATGGATTGCATCCCACACTCTTCAAGAGAGCCAGTCTTGGGTTTATCTCCAATACAATTATAGATATCTTTCACTAAGAGTCCCTCAATTGTCCCCCATTCCACCTTCTCCTCCATTAGCTTCCAATGGCTCTCTCTGCCTGGCAGGGGTCCCAGGGTTTCTTATATGCTAACCAACCTAACTATGGTCCAGGCAAAATTCTCACTGCTGTTGTGCCCGCAAAATTACACAACCCTCCCACCTCCAGTCTCCACACCTGGTCAACTCATTGCTGCATAGGCTCAGTGCTAGACAGGAGGTGTGGTTACAAAAATCAATAAGCCTAGCTGGGTCTCTTCCCCTATTGACCTACAATTGGATTTCATGTGCTATTGATGATATATTATTGTATAGATAGACTATAGATATAAATACTGAGTTTACTTATGGAGATAAAGTCAGTCACAGTGTCTCAGGATGAGTACAGAGAAAAGTTTGGAAGGACACACACATAGAAGGATTTGCTGTACCATTTTAAGTTAACATATACACTTTTTAAAATCAGTAAACATTTATTAAGCACCTACGTGCCAGGCACTGTGCTTAAGCGCTGGGGATACAAGGAGAAGTAAAAGAATCTCTCTCCATAGGAGCTCACAATCAAACTAGAAAGAAGGGAAGTTTATGGTTCTTTATATAATCATTTTTTCCCTTTTTCTTCTTTTTGTATTTGCGTATGTGTCTCATGAATGTTGAGTCTGTAAAAAGCACACTGTGCCCTCTAGGTGCAAATTGGCTTAGTGGTTACCAAACTTTTTTGATTCCACAACTCTATCAATAAAACATTTTGGAGCATTCCATTTCTATATACATTTATTAAATATTCATTTATTTATAAATTATAGAGGAGTTCCCTGCTTAAAACTGCACTATGACTTTTGGGACACCCTCTATACGTGTATTACTGTGCTAATATGTGCATTACAAAACACACACACACACAAACTCCAAAAAGATGAGCTAAAGATGAAGTAATTGACATTTTAAAATATTTTATTAATGAAATCTTTTTGTTTAATTAAAAAGCAACAATAATTTATTAATAATTTTAGAAAGTAATGAAATCTATTGAATCATATCATTCATTAAAAGATGTTTCATGATAAAATTGGCTTCTTGTGAATTTCCTGAAGGGTGGAGTAGATTTATAGATAATAATTGTTTGTTTAATTTGATCAAATTTCACTTGCTTAACCTAGTCAAGTATCTTTTTTTTTTTTAGGCAATGGGGTTAAGTGACTTGCCCAGGGTCACACAGCTAGTAAGTGTTATGTGTCTGAGGCCGAATTTGAACTCAGGTCCTCCTGAATCCAGGGCTGGTGCTCTATCCACTGTGCCACCTAGCTGCCCCTAGTCAAGTATCTTTTAAAAGATACTTTAATTGAAAAAAAATAAGACAACAATAAAATAATAGGTTATAACAGTCAAATGAACATAATAGCTTTTAATCAGGAGTCATATTTCTCTGTGTGTATATATTTATCATATATAATGCAAAAACAAGTAAAAACAAATATCTTGATTAAAGTCTGCAGAAAGTTTTCAATATAAATTCATTCCTTTTCTTGTGGCTTTACCTAACGGACATTATCATACCTTAATTTCCTATTCATGTTTGGGCATTTTTGTTGTGTTTTTCTGTCAGTATAAGGAAAAGCAAGAATTAGGCTGGACCACAGAACACAAGAAGGAGAGTAAGGATGGAAAGGTAGGTTGGTGCCTGGTCATGAAGAGCTTTTAATGCCGATGGGAGAGGTTTATATCTGATGCTAGAGGCAATAGGAAACCACACTAGTTCATTGAATAGTGAAGGGTGACATGCTGAGACCTGTGCTTTAGGAAAATTACTTTAGCAGCTGAGTGGAGAATAGAATAGAGGAGGGAGAGACAAGCCTCAAACACCAATCAAAAGGTTACTATAATATATCAGGCTAAACAGGATGAAGGCCTGACCTAGAAGGACGGCCCTGTAAGTGGAAAGAAGGGAACAAATGGAAAAGTGTTGTGGATACAGCAATGACAAAATTTAGCAATCAATAAAAAGTTAATAATGTATTTTGTTTTAGGCCCATCTCTCCCACTTTTTATTAATTTAGTATTATTATAAACTCTAAAATTAGTATTATTATAAATTTTTATTAATTTAGTATTATTATAATTTAGTATTCTGTTTTGGAATAACTGCCCAAACTGGCGTGATCCTCTCATTCCCTCAGATAGCATTCTGTCTCAAAACAATTTGAAGTAATGTTTATAGGAATCTTGAACAAGGAAAACAACTCACCATCTTAAAATCACTGAATTCCTTCTCTGACCACTAGGGTCAAGGGTTTTCTAGGAATTATCAGAGATACCACCATCATCAATACCTTTATTCCTTTAGAATGAGGAAAGATGGTACTGCCCTTAGGTCGTAACTCTCATTGGTCGCTTTCCAAGGATAAAGAAGGCAACTATCTTAACAAGATAAGAGGTATTTTCTTATTCTAACTTTGGTTTGTTGTTAGCATTCAGTTATTTCAGTCACATTTGATTCCTTGTAGCCTCATTTGGAGTTTTCCTGTTTTCTTGTTTTCTTTCTTTTTTTTTTTTGGTGAGGTAATAGGGGTTAAATGACTTGCCCAAGGTCACACAGCTAGTGAGTATCATGTGTCTGAGGCTGGATTTGAACTCACGTCCTCTTGATTCCAGGTCTGACACTGCATCCACTGTGCCACCTAGCTGCCTCCCATTTGGAGTTTTCTTGGCAAAGATATTGGAGCGGTTTGCTATTTCCTTCTCCAGGTCATTTTACAGATGAGGAAACTGAGGAAAATGGTTTAAGTGACTTGCTCAGGGTCATACAGGTAGGAAGTATCTGATTTGAACTCAAGTCTTCCTGACTCCAAGGCTGACACTGTAGCCACTGTGCCAGCTAGCTGCCCTAACTTGGTTACCACCCTTAATCTACTTCCCTAGGCCTTAGCTTTAGTTCTTGCCCTTTCATACACTTCCCTAAGAAGAAGTCTGGAAAGACTGTTAGATTGGAGAAATATTTATTTCTTACTATTTTAGTTCAATTAAAAAGGAGATTTTTTTAATATACTTCAACACCTTCCAATTGGTTGATCCAACTGGATCCAATTGACTCCTTGCCTCATGCCACAGCCTTTACTTTAGAGACCACTGCCCCACTTTGCCGAATTCTTTGTCTTACAACATTCCAGCAGGTCCTGAAATCTTTCAGGATGCCTTCTTGAACTCAGCGGAGGAAAGGGATAATTCTTCTGGCCCTGATGCAATGTTCCCACAACCAGGAATATGCTAGAACCAAGTTGTACAGGCTCCTCAGAGCTGGTTGTTAAATTGTCCACCTTGGAAACAGGCAATCTACAATTTAGGACTGAATTTATTGTTTTGTAGACTGTCTAGATTTAAGCAAAGTGATGGAGAAAATGTCAATAATCCAGATAGAACTTAAAGTGTGTTGTACTTTTTTTTTTTCCTTTTGGAGATCCTGATGGAAACATTTATCAGCACCAGTGCTACTGTTGAGTCATTTCGGTTACATCTGACTTCATGATCCCATCACTTTCTTAAATCTAGACATCAACACACCAATAAATACAGTCCTAATTTGTAGATACTAGAGTGGTTTGCTATTTCCTTCTCCAGCTCATTTTACAGATGGAAACTGAGGTAAACAGGGTTAAGTGACTTGCCCAGGGTCACACAGCTAGTAAGTATTTGAGGTCAGATTTAAACTCAGGAAAATGAGTCTTTCTGATTCCAAGCCCAGTGCTTTAGCCACTTCGCCACCTAGCTGCCCTTACCAACACACCTCTAACTATAATTTCCACTTTTCATCCTGTCCCACTGCATGGCCAGGTCTCTTTGCTTGTCCAGTTCAATTTAATAAGCATTTATTAAACACTTACGAAGTGCAAGGCACTGTACTAGGCATTGGGAATAGAAAGACAAAAATGAAAATAGTCTTTGCCTTTAAGGAGCTTACATTCTGTTAGGGGATACAAGATATGAATAGGGAGCTAGGTGGCACACTGGACAGATCCCTGGGCCTGGAGTCAGGAAGACCTGAGTTCAAATTCAGCCTCAAGCACTTACTAGCTGTGTCAGGATGGCCAAATCACTTAACCTCTATCTGCCTCAGTTTCCTCAACTCTTAAATGGGGATAATAACACCATCTACCTCCCAGGTGAGGATCAAGTTGTGAGGATCAAATGAGATAATATTTATAAAGTACTTAGCATAGTACCTGGCACATAGTAGAAGCTGTATAAAAGCTTGTTATTGTTATTAATTAAATAACAGATGGAAAGATCTTTGGCTTTGGTGTCAGCAGAATGGTGACCAAATCCTGCTTCTGACGCTTATTAACTATGACCTCAGGCAAGTCATAATAATTTCCATGGGCCTCACTTTTCTCAACTGTAAAATTAGGGGGTTGGATTAGGCCTTAGTCCCCTAAGATTTGGTCTAGATCTCCTATTTTATTAGGAAGATATAAAGATGAAAAGAGTATCACAAGCTGAAAGGGTCAGAAAAGGCATCTCAGTCAATCAAACAATCAATAAACATTTATTAAGTGACTATGCTAAGCACATCTCACCTGAATGCTGAAGGAAATTAAGGATTCTCACGAGCAAAGTTAAGAAGGGTATACATGTCAGGCACTGGGGAGGCAGGAGATAGAATATAGAGTCAGGGCAGCAACAGGTAGATGAATAGAATCTAGAAGGTATGCATAAGTATAGTACTGTGTTAGTAGCTCGCATGTTGGACATTGGATCAGTCTTAGTCTGGAGCCCTGAATTCTCAGGTCCTTTCTAGAAGAAGGAGGAAGAGGAAGAGAAGTAAAAGAGGAGAAAAAGGAGAAGAAAGAGGAGGAGAAAGAGAAGGAGGAGAAGGAAAAGAAAGGGAAGGATAAACAGAAGGAGAAGGAGAAAGAAGGAGGAGAAGGAAGAGAACGAAAAGGAGATCCTCATAACCAGGTCCCAATTCAAGGATACGGCTGTGAACATCACCCAGAATGACTGGTCACAACTTAACTCTGTTTAGAAGGACCTATGGAGAGATGTGATGCTGGAGAACTGTAGAAACCTCGGCTCCTGGGGCCCTCCCATTTCTAACTGTGATGTGAGCTTCCAAGTGTAATGAAAGAAAAAGCCCAAGATATTTGACCCTCAGAAAACAGAGGCAAGAGAAGGTTTCAATGAATATCACTCTAGGCTGGTAGAGTAGGTCTAAGACCCAGGAGTGAACTCTAAAGCAGAATATTTCTGAAGTAGTATCATTAATAGTAGATTCCATTAAGATATTAATAGAAAATCCAGAGGAATTTCTGTACCTGGGAGTATATTTGAGAAACACAGACTGAACTTTGAAAGGAAGACAGGGAAAGAATTCTTTTCCCGTGAGAGAGTTTTCAAGCAAATGTCAAACTTCCCAAAAAAACTCTTTAAGGATGGTGGCCCTGAATATGATGAATGTGGGAAAGACTTTTTTTTTTGACCACTCAATCCTTATTGGACATCAGAGAACTCATGCTGGAAAGAAGTCCTTTGAATGTAATGAATATGGGCAAGCTTTCAGATAAAACCCGATCCTTAGGAGACATGTGAGCAAGCTTTCAGATAGAACCTTATGCTTAGGAGACATTCACAAAAGAAAAAGCACCTTTGATTGTAATGAGTGTGGCAAAGCCTTTTGTTTACATTGTCAAATCCTTTTTGACTGCTCATCCCTTACTCAACATCTGAAAATTCATAGTAAAGAAAAGTCCTATCAATGCAGCGAATGGGAGAAAGCCTTCATTCAAAGAAGGCACCATATTCAACATCAGAGAATTCATGTTAGAGAGAAGTCCTATGAATGTAACACATGTGGCAAATTTTTCAGCAACAAGTCATCTGTTATTATATACCAATGATGTTATGCCAAAGAATAACCCTGACAATGTAATGAAATTTGGGAACATTTTATTCAGATTTATCACTTAATTTTGTTGAATACTCAAGAGCCAAGGTAGGAAAAGAAACCCCACCAAAAAAAACCCTTGATATTGATATCCTCTATTGTAAACAGATTTGTTTTTCAAACATGGTGCCAATATTTAATTTCTCTATTTTCTTGACAAATTTGATTAAAAAAAATTGATGCTCCTTTCTTGACACTTCTCATATATTCCCCCAACCCCAAAAGAATCCTCCTTTGTAACAAACAGTATGTCACTCAAAACAAATCAATACCTTTACCATGCCTGAAAAAAAAAAGCAGAAGGTGCAATAAGTAAAAAGTGCTTAGGTAAGTTTTCCTTCTCTTATTCTCTAAAAATGTTTTTCCTGTGGTCTACCTATACTGAAAATACCTAGTATTAATTTAATTTATACATTTCTTCAACAAGGTTTCAAGGTCCTTCAGGATGGAGACTTTGTCTTAATGAAATAATGTATTTATTAATCATCTACTATATATGTAAGGTATGTATAATTGTGCTAGGTGGGATACAAAGTGAAAAGACATAGGGGAAAGAGCATGGGGCAGGGTGTCAGGATATCTGGTAGACTCAGATTACCCCACTAATTGTGTCACCTTGGGTAAGTCAATTCACCTCTCTAGGCCTTAGTCTCCTCATTTGTAAAATAAGGAGATCAACCAAGGGGGATTTTAGGGCAAGTTTCAGCATTACAGTTCTATGATTATAAGATATTGTCTTTGACTTCAAAGACCTTATAATTTTTTTAGGCAAGAAAACACAAGTAAACATGAAAATAACCCACAATTTAAGGCTGTTTGCTATTCTGTACCTTGGCTAGCTCCAGACAAAGCACATAAATATTTGCTATATTAAATACAGGTCCAGTAGTATTTTTGTCCAGTACAAGCTGTGGTTTCACTAATCAAATCTCCCCTCCCTTCATTGAAAAGTTCCTGAATCCACTTATCATGCTCTATGCCAGCACTGAGGACAAACCCAGCTTACCTCAAGGAATGATGCTTCTGAGAAAAGCAAGATCACATGCAGCAGAAAGGTCACTGGGAATTCTATTGAAAACACAACTATCACTCCAATCACCCAGGCTGACAACCCCAGTATAATCACCAACTACTCACTCTCACCCACCACAACTATCCAGTCAACTGTCCAATCTTGCCATTTCTATATATACAATGTCTCTTCCATCTATCTCTTTCTCTCCACTCATGCAGACTCCAATCCATTTTTGGCCCTCATCACCTCTAGTCTGCCCTATTACAATGGCCTTCTAAGTGGTCTCTTTGCCTTAAGTCTCTCCCAATCCTAATCCATGATCAGCTGCCAAAGTGATTTTCCTTAAGCACAGTTCTGACCATGTCACTGTTTCATTCAGTAAAGCCTTTGGCTTCTTCTTACTTCTTAGATCAAATGCATGTTTGGCATTGTTTGTCAATATTTGGCATTGAAAGCTCTTCACATTCTAGCCCCAGCCTATCTCTCCAGTTTCATTACATATTACTCTCCTTGTGCTCTATGGTTCAGCCAAATTTGCCTTAAAAAAAAATAAAGCAAAACTATTCTTCAAACATTCTTCATCCATCTCTTGCCTTTGTGCTTTTTTCTCAACTCTGTCTCCCTTCTCCCAAATTTCCTTCTATCTATGATGAGAATGAGGGCTGGCCCTTAGACCTTGTTCTGATTTAATTTTCCTGGTGAATTATCTGGAGCATGTACCTGGTTCCAACCAAATAGGTAGAGACTTGGTGGTGTCTACTCTGGCCATGAGTGACCATGGGGCCAGTGCTATATGGTGCTAAGAGGACTTTCTAGTTAGTTGAAGAGATGGAATTGAATTCACATACCAAAGGATCTATATGCCCCTCTCTCAACCTCTTTTTCTGTCCTCTTCACCAGTGTCTTTTCAGTAAGGAATACTACTGTGAGCCACTGGGTAGAGAGAGGTACAACAGCTGCCTTATCTCCCTACCTGTCTGCAACATTTCCTTGAATGCATGACATCTGTTTCTTTTCTCTTATTTGTATATACTGTTTCCTGATCTTGTGTGAATGATATATTATTCAGAAATGAATCTCTAGAGAGAAAATTGACCAAATCTTGTCACTTCTATGTGCATAACATCCCTTCTATCAGTCTCCTTCTCTCCACACTCATAGTCTTCACTCTAGGTCCTCACCATCTCTAGCCTGCACTATTGCAATCTTATGGATTTTGAAAGTTTGAAAGAGCCAAAAGAAGTCTCTTCAGCAACTGGAGTTAGTAGTAGACTCTTTCTGAAACTGGTAGTAGCAGCCACCAGGGGATCTACTTGACCAGCTGAACAGTGGATGACATATCAATTGAGGCACCACAATGTGGAAGCCAGATCTGCTGAGCAAGGGAGTGACTCATCTAGCACTAATACTATTTCCTGAAGCAAACTTGGGGAGTCCTTGAAGGAATAAAAATGTCCCCCTACCCTGGGCCCAGGAGTATCCCTTGCCTTTACATGTTCTTTACATATATGCCTAATGAACCTGGTACTTTAAATCTAAGCTTATAGTCCCCTGGGACCTTTTTTAAAAAATTGACATAATATTTTATTTTTTCTCCAATTACGTGCTAAAACAATTTTTAACATTAAAAAACGTTTTGAGCTCTAATTTCTATCACTCCCTCCCTCCCTCCCTTCCTTCCTCCCTCTCTCCCCTTAGCTCTCCCTGAGATAGATGGTAAGCAATCATATAGTTTTATATTTGTGCAATCATGTAAAATATTGTATACAAGAAGACTTGAATAAAAAAGAAAGAAAGAAAGAAAGAAAGAAAGAAAGAAAGAAAGAAAGAAAGAAGAAAGAAAGAAAGATGGAAGGAAAGAAAGAAAGAAGGAAAGAAAGAAAGAAAGAAAGAAAGAAAGAAAGAAAGAAAGAAAGAAAGAAAGAAAGATGGAAGGAAAGAAAGAAAGAAGGAAAGAAAGAAAGAAAGAAAGAAAGAAAGAAAGAAAGAAAGAAAGAAAGAAAGAAAGAAAGAAAGAAAGATGGAAGGAAGAGAGCAAGCAAGCATTTAGTCTGTATTCAGACAGTATCAGATAGCATGCTTCATCATGACTTCTTTGGGATTATCTTGGATCATTGTATTGCTGAGAATAGCTAAGTCATTCACAATTCATCATACAATATTGTTGTTACTGTGTACAACATTCTCCTGGTTCTGCTCACTTTTCTTTACATCAGTTCATATAAGTCTTTCCAGGTTTTTCTGAAATTATTCTGCTCATCATTTCTTATAGCACAATAATATTCCATCACAATCATATACCACAGCTTGTTTAGCCATTCCCTAGTTGAGGGACATCCTCTCGATTTCCAATTCTTAGCCATTATGAAAAAGAGCTGCTGTAAATATTTTTGTAACCAATAGGTCCTCCCCCCACCTTTTTAAATGTCGTTAGGATATAGACCTAGAAGTGGTATAGCTGGATCAAAGGGTATGCACAATTTTATAGCCCTTTGGGCATAGTTCCAAATTACTCTCCAAAATGGTTGGATCAATTCACAACTCTACCAACAGTGAATTAACTCCCTGGGACCTTGTGTTGCATGTATATAAGGGGAAAGTAAATTCCCCCAGATCTTAGTGGATTATTTTGTAATGTCTGTTCTTGCTACACCTTATCAGCAAATTCCATTTTATAAAAGTTAATTGATGCCAATTGGTTAATTGACTTTGGAGATAATACTGGGTGAAGATTTGTGAATGATAGTATTAGAAAACCCCATCCCCTCATGATTACCGGATGACAGAATCCTGATGGGAGCAGTAATCAGTCATTGTCTGGGGACTGAACTACTTAGTGCCAGCAGGAGGTGGGAAAGTTGGCCTGGATGGAGTGTTACATGTGAAAGGTTCGTCTGGTAAATTTTAAGCCCTTTGTATTTGTAGGGAGCCACTGGAGAGATTCTCCATTCAGGAATCTTATTATTGAATACCCAAGTTTTTTAGATTTCAAGTGGACAATCTATCTAGTGTGTTTCCTTTACAAGCCAGGTCAGTTCCTTCTAAGGAGGCATATGGGTGATGCAGAAGATAGAGCACTGGGCCTGGAGTCGGGAAAACCTGAGTTCAAATCTAACCTTAGATACTTACTAGCTGTGTCACCATGGCCAAGTCACTTAACTTCTATTTGCCTTAGTTTCCTCAACTTTAAATGGGAACAGTAATAGCATTTACCTCATGAAGTTGTTGTGAGAAGTGCCTGGCACATAGTAGATGCTTAATAAATGCTTATTTTCTTCCCTTGAGATAAATTTTGCTTTTTTGAATGCCTATGTAACTAATAATTAGTGCATTCTATACTCATTTGTTTATGATCACTCAATTATTTTGCTACACATAGCTTATAAATATTCTTTTTTTTTTTTAACACTGACACAGACCAAGGCTACTTGTCTTATTGTGAGATGCTTATGGATTGGAAATCCATAGAATAAGATTTGTCTGTTGTATTAGAAACCTTGAGCAATCAATTCTAAGTGTTTAATTCGTTTTGGGAGACTCTGACAATTCTATTGTGTATACAGTTAGATGGCTCAGTGGACAGAGAACTTTGTCTGAAGTCAGAAAGTCCTGAGTTAAAATCCAGCCTCAAACACTTCCTAGTTTGGCAAGTCACTTAACCTCTGTTTGCCTTAATCCACTGGAGAAGGAAATGGCAAACCACTCCAGTATCTTTGTCAAGAAAACCTGCCATACAATGAAGAAACAAAGCTATCAGTCTTTGCAGATGATATGATGGTATACTTAAAGAATCCCAAAGAATCAACTAAAAAACTACTTGAAATAACAATTTTAGCAAAGTTGCAGGATAGAAAATAAACCCACATAAATCATTGGCATTTCTTTTTATTACTAATAAAGCCCAGCAAGCAAGAGATTGAAAGAGAAATTCCATTTTTTTTTTTTGCTGGAGAAATTCCATTTAAAGTAACTATAGACAATATAAGATATTTGGGAGTCTACTTGCCAAGACAAACCTAGCAACTATATGAACACAATTACAAAACACTTTTCACACAAATAAAGTCAGATCTGAATAACTGGAAAAATACCAGTTGCTCATGGGTAGGCTGAGCTAATATAATAATAATGACAATTCTACCTAAACTAATTGACTTATTTAGTGCCATACCAATCAAACTACCAAAAATTGTTTTATAGAGCTAGAAAAAAATAACAAAAAAAATTCATCCGGAAGAACAAAAACTCCAAAATATCAAGGGAAATAATGAAAAGAAATGCAAGGGTAGGTGGCCTGCACATGCCAGATCTAAAACTGGTATTATAAAGCAGCAATCATCAAGACTTAGTACTCGGTACTAAGAAAAAGAGTGGTGGATCAGTGGAATACATTAGGTACACAAAACACAGTAGTCAATGACTATAGTAATCAACTGTTTGATAAGCCCAAAGACTACAACTCCTGGGATAAGAACTCACTATTTGACAAAAACTGTTGGGAAAACTGGAAAATAGTATGGCAGAAACTAGGCATAGACCAACATCTTATACCATATACCAAGATAAGGTCAAAATGGGTATATGATTTAGATATAAAGGGTGAGACTATAAGCAAATTAGGAGAACAAGGAATAGTTTATTTGTCAGATCTATGGAGAATGGAAGAATTTATGACCAAACAAGAGATAGAGAACATTATGAAATGCAAAATGGATAATTTTGATTACATTAAATTAAAAAAGTTTTGCACAAACAAAGCCAATGCAACCAAGATTAGAAGAGAAGCGGAAAGCTGAGAAAGAATTTTTATAGCCAGTGTCTCTGATAAAGGCCTCATTTTAAAAATATATAGAGAACTGAGTCAAATTTATAAAAATACAAGTTATTCCACAACTGATAAGTAGTCAAAGAATGTGAACAGGCAATTTTCAAATGAAGAAATCAAAGCTATCTATAGTCATATGAAAAAATGCTTTAAAACACTATTGATTAGAGAAATGCAAATCAAAACAACTCTGAGGTACCACATCACACCTATCAGATTGGTTAACATGACAAAACAGGAAAATGGCAAATGTTGGAGAAGATATGGGCAAACTAGAACACTAATACGTGGACTTGTGAACTGATCCAACCATTCTGAAGAGCAATTTGAAACTATGCCCAAAGGACTATCAAACTGTGCATATGACTCAGCACTACCACTGCTAGGTCTGTATCCCAAAGAGATCATAAAAATGGGAAAAGGGTCCACATGTTCAAAAATATTGATAGCAGCTCTTTTTATGGTGGCCAAGAATTAGAAATTGAGGGGATGCCCATTAACTGGGGAATGGCTGAACAAGTTGTAGTATATGAATGTAATGGAATACTATTGTTCCACAAGAAATGATGAGCAGGTGGACTTCACAAAAACCTAGAAAGACTTACATGAACTGATGCTGAGTGAAGTGAGCAGAACAAGGAGAACATTATACACAGTAACAGCAACATTGTGCAATGACAAGCTTTGATAGACTTAACTCTTCTTAGCAATACAAGAATCTAAGACAATTCCAAAAGACTCATGATGGAAAATACTATCCACATCCAGAGAAAGAACTATGGCGTCTGAATGCAGATTGAAGCATACTATTCTCTCTCTCTCTCTGTTTCTCTCTCTCTCTCTGTTTCTTCTTTCTCGTGGTTTTTCTTTTTCCCTTTTGTTCTGATTCTTCTTTCACAACATGACTAATGTAGAAATATGTTTAATATGATTGTACACATATAGCCTGTATCAGATTGCAAGCTCCCTTGGGGAGGGGGACATGGACAGAGGGGGAGAAAATTTAGAACTCAAAATCTTATAGAAGTGAATGTTGAAAATTAAAAACAAATAAGTAAAATAAAATAGAAAAGAAAACCCACCATAAGCAATATTTGGGTGCTATGGGTCACAAAAAGTCAAACATGACTGAACAACAACATGAATGAAAGTAATTGGCTAGATTGTTAGCTCCTTGAGGGTCAGGAATATTTCATTTTTGTTTTTATATCCTTAGTGCCTAGCACAATGTCTTAGCATTTAATAGTATGCTTGTTAATTGATTAATTGATTGGAATTACCTCCCGGGACTATCCTTCTCTGTCTAGAGTGTATGTTTCTGCTCCCTTTACCAAGCTTAAACTCTCTAGAACTGACAGATTCTAGGACTGCTGGATCACGTCTCCAGCTCTTTTGCTAGACACTGTAGCTGATAGAGGATGCAGAAGCACCAATTAAAAATAGTTGTAGCATTTTAACAAAGTAAAGAACATTTCCCCTGGCAAGAGGCTAATGTCTATCCCCAAAGAGCCAGATTTCATGCTCCATGGGATCAACCCCACAATGGAGGTCAGAAACCAAAGGGCTAGAAAACACTCACGTGACCAGAAATGTTTGTTGCAGGTTCTCTTTCTTGCAGAAAGCCAAGTCCTCTATCATTCTTGCATGCATATATTTAATCTTATTTATTTTAATTTTCTTTAACAATGTAAAACTGGATCTTCCAGCTGTCACTGTATGTCAACATTTTATCCTCTCAGCTTGAAGGTAAATATGTTTTTGGTAGGTTTGCATAAGTATATATGTTTATATATACATATATATGTATATAATATATGTACAGTTTCTATTCAGTAACAAGGTGAGGAACATTTTATGCTCATAAATTATTTACCAAATCCCTCCAGGCATAATAGGCTCTGTGCATATTCATCAGGACATCATCCATTATTCATGAGATGTTCACTGTGGCTGCTGGAAGAAAATGAGGTTGTTGATTGAAATGCTAAAGAAAAGGTGGGTCTTTGTCTTTTCTCCTCCTCCTTCCCCCATCTGATTATGCCTGGATGTTTCCATCACCCCCCCCCCACAAAAAAAAAACCCAACCCCACAAAACCACACACAAAAAAACCAAACCTCACAACCCAACAATCTGAAAAAGGAAATGCCATTCCTTTCAAGTAAAGTAGTGGATGGAGAGAAAGGGGAAAACTTAGAGAGAAGAGGAAGAGATAGAATAATTCATCTTGGTTTGGGGGCTCTGGCTGGCATTAACTTATAAAGTGTTCCTAGGATCCTGGTAGGAGAAGCATTTGTTATCCCTGCTACAAAATAGCCACTTTCAGTAAACCCCACTAAGCTGTGTATGTTATTGAGGTTGCCAGTAATTTAACCCTATGGTATCCCTGTCATTTAGCTACTATATTCCCTAGGCTTGCAGCATTTCAAAATGCTTTCAATTAAGCCATGGAGGCAAAAAGCCTCCCCCACTAACCTCCCTCCACCACTCCTTACCCTCCCCATTCCTCACCAGATTGACTAGTCTGATCCCATGGTTCAACATAGTAGAAAGAACATTGAACTTGGAGTTCAAAGATTTGAGTGCACGTTCCCAGCTCAACTCTCATGTGAATAATCTTCAGCAAGTCTCTTTGTGGGGTGAAGGAAAGAGCACTAGATTTGTAACCAGAAGATTTCCTGTTTCTGCTGTTTACTAGCTTTAAGACCTTAGGCAAGCTACTTCACCTTCTGGGTGAACTCATTTGTAAAATGAAAGGGTTGGACTAAATGACCACTAAAGATCTTTTCTAGGAATAAAAGTCTATGATTCTGTTAACAACCATTCTGAATTTGAGTTTCTTCATCTGTAAAATGAGAGTGAGAGTGACACTATTAACTTCCAGGGTGACTGGAAGCTATAAGACTTTAATACTTCTAAGGATCTGTGATCTCATTGATGTGGGTATTACTTCTAATCAATTCATGACTGTGAAAGTCTCATCCATGTTCCCTCTTAAGTCTTCCATAAGAAGTCTACCCAACATGCTATAGGGGTTTTCTTTATTCTTCTTGATATCACAGAGATATGAATGAAGCACATGGGCTATCAACTAATTATCTCTAGTTTTGGCCACACGAACAATCCTCCTTTTCTGGTTGATCCCTTTGGATGATCTTCAACTTTAATTCTTTAGAGACTGTGGTATTCCACGATTCAAAGCCATATGGCATTTCTAGAAGAAGAAGAATATTAAAAACAAAATAAAATAAAACTGGGTCTTTATTCCAGAGAGAAATTTGGAAATTAAAAGTACCACATATGTATTGGGGGAAGGAAATTGATCAAGAGAGCCCTGGACATAGGAACAACATCAACAAGAGTAATTAGGGTTCCTGCCACATAGATTGGGCTAATTTCCCCCTAAAAGGCAGGTAAGCTGTTCTTGAGACTAGGGCTCAGGCTACTGATAAGGCATCCTGGTCACCTAGAGCATAAAAATACTAACTCACGAGGAGTTGATACACCTCAGATGTGACAAATGTCCTATTTGTATAGAAATATTGACACCCTTCTGACTCAACATACCCTTCAGATCCATATGGAGTTGAGGGGGTCTGTGTCTTCTTGAACTATGCCAAGGTTAAGTAAACTTTTTTGTTAAGTATTAGATAGTTTATGATCTTCCCATTTCATTCCAATACTGAGATTGAGCTACCAGATCTGTCTGAATAAGGCTTGGCTCAGGACATCTGGAATTAGTTGGTAGATGCTATGGGCAAGGGTGGTAGCAGTGTCAGGAGAGAGATAGGGACATATGCAAAAGATGTTAGGAAGGTAAAATGTGCAGGAAGAGATTGGATATGAGAGTGAGAGAGTGAGGAGTCTAGGATAGCACCTAGGCTGTATACCTAGGTGACTAGGAGGATTCAACAATAAACTAAAAAAGATTTACTTAGCCATTGTGAGAAGTGGATATATGCAAGTAGATTCAGCTGATCCAAGCTCACCTGCCTCTGACTTGCCCATTGTGGTCTGACAGCCAAGCATCAGACAACACATGGAGTTTTTCATGATTGTTTTGTTTCCTGGGCATCAGGAAGCAAATTCAGTAGCCTGATCCATTAGTCCCCTGAGACAATCTTGACGATGGCTTCAATAACTTTTAATGGAAATTAGCCTGATTTACATGAGTGAGATTTAGGATATTTATCTTACCACAGCGATAGATGGGGAGAACCTAAGTGATGAACCTACTGACACTTAACTTCAACAGTGTTTGGATTCTTCATATTTTGGAGAGCCCATATAATCCACCTGGGTATCCTGAGCAGCTAGGTAGTGCAGTGGATAGAGCACTGACCCTGGAGTCAGGAAGACCTGAGTTCGAATCTGACTTCGGACACTAGCTGTGGGAAGTCACTTAACCCTGTTTGCCTCAGTTTCCTCATCTATAAAATGAGCTGGAGAAGGAAATGGCAAACCACTCCAGTATCTTTGCCAAGAAATCCCAAATGGGGTCACGGAGAGTAGGACACAACTGAACAACAGTTCTGATTTACCAAATTACCCACAAGTTTGCCTCTTTCAAGTGGGGCCCGGAATATTCCATAGCCCTGGAAGACCTAAAGTGGGCTATCCTGCAATCTCTCCCCCAGCGTTCTTAGAGCTTTGTAGGGTCCATGTTTTTGGAAGTCTCTGTCCAGACTGAGGAGAGCCTTTGGTAAGCACCTAGGCCAGACCAAACAACCATTGGGCTTCTAGGGATACAAGTTCTTTCCCATTGCTATACTACTTTTGAAAAGCCATTGCTTGACATTTAAGAGGCCTTAGATGTTACTGAAAGTATGATAAAGGGTCTTAAGATCAACTTTTATCCACAGTTGTCTATCATAAGTTGGGTGACACAAGACGCCTCTTTTGTTAAATGGAAATGGTACATTTAGGATTGAACTCCTTCAAGTCCCTAATATGTTAGTGCCCTTCACAAACTGATTGTGACTCTGCTAGAGGCTGAATGAAACTGCCAGTTCTAGTTCTGACATTCTGCCTCCTTCCTTAACCCACTGGAACCTACCAATGAGGACCTGCTTGGCTCCTAGGGAATACTACTGTGCCTTTTCACTGATGGCTCTGCTCCCTGTGAGAGACATGCACAACTAGACTTCAGGGACCATTAACCTTGTAATGGGAGATTATCTGAAAGATAGGGGTCCTGGAAAGTTCTCCCAGTGGGTTGAGCTATGAGTATTGTGGCTAGGGTGTGAAAAAGCCTTGAAAGACTGGATGGATAAGATTTTCATCTACACTGACTCCTGCGTAGTGGATTTGTGTCTGATTGAGTGCTCTGGGGCTTGGAGAGAACAGAACTGGATAATTAAAGGCCCTCTACTTTGGGATTACAACCAGTAGAGAAGTTTTGCCAAAGTCCTCCTCACCCCCACCCCCATTTACAGTTGTGTGTATGTCATGCCAGTACTTATCAGAGATTAGCACATCCTCTACTGAACTGAACAACCAGTTTGACCTCCTTAAAGAGCAGAACAGTAGAAGTTGGGAAGTGAGTCTATGAAAAATCTAGACACAGGAGCCACGATGACATGTTGTGGTAGATACAGGATGCTTTGATTTCCCTTAACAAAAGACAAAAAAGGAAAGAAGCCTTTATTAAGCACCTACAATATGCAAGGCACTGTGCTAAGTACTTTATAAATATCTCATTTGGTCCTCGAAACAACCCTGAGAGGTAGGTGCTATTGTCAGCACCTCCGTTTTAAATTTGAGGAGAGTGGGGCAGATAGAAGTTAAGTCACTCACCCAGGGTCACACAGCTAGTAAATATCTGAGGCTAGATTTAAGCTCTTTGTGACTATAAGTCCAGCCCTCTATCCATTGCACCACCTAGCTGCTTCATAGCAGCAACTTCTACCCAAGGGGTCTCCTTATACTAATTAGAATGTCCACCTCTAAAAGATGAGTACAGCATGATCTCATGTGGTTCCCTACCTGACTATGACCAACAAATTGATTGTACTGCCTCCCTTTTCCCATCTCAGGGCAAGAGGTTTGCACTCACCGCTGTTGATTTTGGAAGCTCTCCCTGATACTTGATTGACCAGGGAACGAGGGCTAGAGCTGTTCATTTAGTTTCCTAGTCACCTGGACATAAAAACGTCAGCCCTTGAGAGGCTGTCATTTTTGAGAAGCTTAGACTTTACGGATATCACGAGTCAACATTTTCTTCTGACCTACCCCCCCCCCCCCCCGCTTTAAATCCATGGAGATGGGGGGGAGGGTGCAGTTCATCTGTGTATATTTGAACCGGTGCTATATCTTTGCTGAAATATCTTTTCTATACTGTTGTTAAATAAATATTGTGTTACGTGTTGAATTTCTCTGTGTTTCATTTTGGTCCAGTTCTGAGTCTGAACCACCAGACTGGCCTGAGTTAGGCCTGGATTTGTATCTGATCATCAGTCCCGTTAAAATTACAGAGTGTAAGGAGCAAGTAATAAAGACAGGATGGTAAGGTCTTAAACAAAGTATAAGAAAGTTTTGTGCTTTGTTACAATAAGACCTGATGGAATTAGACGGCAGCGAGTCATACCCTGGTAGTACTTTAAAAAGAGGAGTCCCCCTAGGGAGTCACTTTCAACATCAGACAATTTTCTAAGGAGGGTGAGATCAGATAGTTGAGAGGGAGGACAGCTAGGGAAGAAGACTTCCACTTTTGAGAATTATTTGTTGTCTCTCAGGGAGGAGATTTCTTTCTCTTATCTGCCAAAGGCCATGCATCTTCGAATAGGACTACTCAGAACTACTTACTAGATAGGAGTCAGCAGGGATCTAGCCCAGTGAGCCTAAGGAGAGATAGGCCCGGCAAAGATGCTGTGCCCAGGGGAAGCAGTATGAATATAACACAAGACAAAAAAAGACACAAGGCCTTGCAGCACCATAGATCTAAGTGTGTGTGCCCACTTTTCCTATTGGTGCTATTTTTTGCATGTATCCCTCTAGATTTACAGAGGAAATATTGTGTAGTTATTTGTATAATGCTATAGCAGTAAATGACTTTATGCATGCTGATTTCACTGGAACACTAAAGCATTGTTGGTGGAGTTATTGGAACACTAGTGCATTGTTGGTGGAGTTGTGAACTGATCCAACCATTCTGGAGAGCAGTTTGAAACAATGCCCAAAGGGCTATAAAACTGTGCATATCCATTGACCCAGCAATATCATTTCTAGGTCTGTATCCCAAAGAGATCATACAAATGGGAAAAGGACCCACATGTACAAAAATATTTATAGTAGCTCTTTTTGTGGTGGCCAAGAATTGGAAATTGAGGGATGCCCATTAATTGGGGAATGGCTGAACAAGTTGTGGTATATGAATGTAATGGAATACTGTTGTTTCATAAGAAATGATGAGCAGGAAGACTTCAGAAAAACCTGGAAAGACTTATATGAACTGATGCTGAGCAAAGTAAACAGTACCGGGAGAACATTGTACACAGTAACAGCCACATTGTGTGATGACTGACTTTGATAAACTTAGGTCTTCTTAGCAATGCAAGGATCTAAGACAACTCCAAAATACTCATGATGGAAAATGCTGTTCACATCCAATAAAAGAACTATGCAGTCTGAATGCAGATTGAAGCATATTATTTGCACTCTCTCTCTCTCTTTTTTCCTTCTTTCTCATGATTTCTCCCATTGGTTCCAATTCTTCTTTACAACATGACTAATATGAAAATAGATTCAATAGGCATGTATATGTTGAGCCTATATCAATTTACATGCCATCCTGGGGTAGGGAGAACGGAGAGATGGGGAGAAAATTTAGAACTCAAAATCTTATGGAAGTGAATGTTGAAAACTAAAACAACAACAAAACCCAAATGCTGATTCTTAAAAGAAGGCATGTAAGTTAGAGTTTGAGTATGTACATGTACAGAGTACCTTGAACCTCGGGACCCCACTAAGAAATTTAAGTTGGGAAGTGTAGCCAGAGGGAGCATTAACACTGTGAAGCCTTTGTCAGGGATATATTTGGTTACCCTTGTTAGTTGTGAGAATGAACTCCAAAATCTGAAATAGCTTTGGGAAAGAAATTTATTTGGTCATTTGGTAAAGGAGAGAGCCAGAAGAAAGGGTAGCTCCCTCTCAAGTCTCAGAAGAATTTATACTATATGGAGTTCAAACAATGGACGTTTGTCCAATTGGATTCACGTAGGCAGTAGGTAGTTTCCAGAGAAGGACAAGTTGAGTTGTATTTTAGCAGGTAAGTCAATCTAATTTCAGGAACCCAAAAAACACACTTTATTTTTAGGCATTTGGGGTCAAGTGACTTGCCCAGGGTCACACAGTTGGTAAGTGCCAAGTGTTTGGTCTGAGGCCAGATTTGAACTCAGGTCCTCCTGACTCTAAGGCCAGAGCTCTAGCCACTGCACCATCTAGCTGCCCCCCAAAAACACACTTTAGATGGAACCTAAAACACAAGCTTTGGGTGGACCCAAAACAAGACCTGAGGGACCTGAAATAAACTGGGTGGGATCTAAGCATTCCTTACAGCCATCCTGGGCTTCCCCAGGGGTCTCTTAGGTCAGCCTGGCCTATACAAGTAAGCTAACAAACAAAGAGAGGTTCAAACAATATTAATAAATGATAGATAATAAAGTATTTTTCTAAACTGTCCCAGTAGAAAAGAATGAGTAGCTTTGTTATATTTTGTTTTTAGACTATGACTAAACAGTCAGTTTTCTGGCATATTTCCTTTACAAGCCATACCAGTTTCTTTGAGATAACTTTTGCAAAGGTGAATGCTTTTGTACTGACATCTGTTATGTTATTGTATTCATTGTGAGTATGGAGGGTATTGTAAGCATTGTAGATGTCGCATTCCTAGAATGCTGGTGTACCTTGAAAACACTGGAAGTTCATCCACATTGATTTTTTAAAAATTTACTTTTCAACAGATTTAGACTTTACACCATAATGTGGCATGAGTATGAGTAGCCTATTTGAGATCCTCATGAACTGTAGGTCCATAGCTAAACTCTACCTAATGGTAGAAGAGGGGGAGAAGATGGCAGGGTGGGGGTGAGGGAGAAGAAGGAGGAGGAGAGGGAGCAAGAGGAGGAAAGGGAAGTGGAGCAGGGGGAGTGGGAATCTGCCTTCTTCTCCAAGCCCAGCCGATCATAGGGCTACAATGCAGAAGGCCGCAGAGGGGGAAAACTGAAGTCAGACAAAGCCCCCAGCACAGTTCAGAGCTGGCTACCCAGTACACATGGAAAATCAATCCACCTAGGAGCAGGATTCCAGGACCTAGGACTGAAGAGGTTTAGAGGTTTGTGGGGTGCTGCTGGGAACCCCTGAGATAGCAACGCCGGGGCCCTGCTGAAAGAATTCAACTCAATCTTCTTCCAGCCAGAGGAAAAGTTTATTAGTGATAAAAAACTTAGGCCAGCTGACACCCATAAGGAGGAGCAGGCATGAGAAAAGCTCAGCCTTTGGGGCATGTGATTCTCAGCATCGGAATGGGGGCCAGTGTGGATCTTTTATACAATAAAATCACTTTGGGTGTCCACAGGAGGGGGCTGGGAAAAGGGTCTAGGTAAGAATTCTGATTGGGAGGTCTGAGAGATTGAATAGCTTTCAGAGGGAGATAAGGGGAGTTGATAAGGAACCTGAAAGTTTAAGGGTTTTTTGGGGCCTGTAATGAAGGGAACTGGAAGGCATCTGAGTAAGGTCAAAAAGTGAGGCTAGGGCTTTCAAAGGGAGATAAAGAGCTGGGATCTGTAGACAAAAAGGAGCCAGATGCCTTTTGGGGCAAGGGGCTCACCCCTTCAGGACCACTGTAGAGGCATTAACTTTTTTCTTCCCTCCTTATTTATTCTATCATTTTAAAAATCTGGAACAATTAATTCTTTTGTCTTGTGTAGTTTTTATTTATAATTTCTTGAAATATAGATTTGGAAAACCTTGCTTTGATAAAGTCCACTGAGACTGAAATGAAGTTATTGGACTGAGCTTTTAAACCCAAATCACTCTGGCTGTCATTCATTGGCTAGTAATAGATCCCTGCCCAAGCCTCACTTGCTCATTGTTTGGGTTCTGACGGCTCAGAGTGAGAGTAAATAGCAATTGTTTCTGTTCTGGCCAGAAACTCTGAGGGTCTTCCCCTCCCAGATAGACTCTTCTGTGAAGGCAAATTGGGCCATTTTTTATCTCAGTTCTCACCTAGCCTTTAATTACCAAATGGGTGTTGCCTCAGACAAACTGAAACCCGGGAAAGAAGTTAGCTTGAAAAGGCCAAGGTCAAAAAAAAAAAGAAAAGAAAAGGCCAAGGTCTCCTACTGCATTCAGGGTCATTGTCAGTCATTCTGACCTATGTCTTACTACTGGATCCTGTTGACTCTGGAGGAGAGTGAGGCTGATGATCTTGCATAGATCTGCCTCCCTTAAATCCAATTGACTTGCAAGTCATGGCATCACCCTCCTGATGTCACTGGTCATCTTTGAGAATGAAGGATGAAAGATGAACAACAACAACCCTGGTCTAGGATCCCTAAATAATCAATCCCAAGTACTTAATTCTTTTTTAGGCAGACTTTTAAAAATGTGTTTGATTTCTTTATGTTAGCTCACTTGTGGCTTTGTAAAGCAGGATTCTATTAAGAAACTTCAAATGCCCTTTGTATTGGAGAGACCCTTTAGAAAGTTTTGTTTACTTTTTCTAGTTGGAATGCCTTATGTGTGGGAGGAGCCTATTGGAGAAAGTTCTCTGTGTTACAGAGACCCAAAGGAATTTTCACTAAGGATAGTTTTGTTTCTCACCTGAAGATGAGGAAGGTAATTTTCATTCAAGCCTATGTCCCTTATCTCTGTTGGGAGTTTTGCTGATACCAACCTTCCCTCTGAAAGAAGCAGCTACATTTTCTTTTTCTTCTTTCTTTTTATTGTCTCTGGGTTGGGGCATGCCCTTGCAAACATCAAGCCAGGTAAAAAAACCTACAAAAATTTTGCAAAATCGTCTTGTTGAAGCGATTAACCATGTATTGGTGGTGAATATAATTGTCTGCATCTTGATACAATCAGTATAAAGTCATATGCAAACAGGAACAACTGTCTGTTGAAGCTATTAAAGTGTTATATAAATGTGAACTAAAGAGTATCAGTTTTGGAACCCAAACTTTATTCAGCTCCAACAGCTGTGTGACTCTAGGCATATTGTTTAATCTCTCTGAATCTGAGCTTCACCACCCCATAAACAGAGATAATAATTGTAGTACCTGCTTCACAGAGTTGTCTTGAGGAAAGTGCTTCATAAATTTAAAAGTGATAATTATAAATTCATATACATGTATATGTGTGCATACATACATATGCATACACACGTGTACATATGTATATATTAGTGACCTGAATACAGTAATAGGAATGAAGGGGGAAGGTTGCCAGCTCTAATGCTACTGATTCCTTGAAGCATGTTGAAGCTCCAGGATAGTTTGCATGATGCTGGTGTTAGCTGCCAGGGCATGATGGGTAATGAAAGGAATTTACTCACAACCTCCTGGATCATCAAATTGGACCTAAGGAAATTCCTGCTGAATTTATTGTTGGGAAAGAAATAAGACCTATTTTTGGGAAAGAAAGAAAGATCACTGAGGTGGTCTTTTCTGTGTGGTCCTGACAAAGGAGATGAAATAGCCAAGTTATAGACAGTCTCTTCCCAACCCCCACATTCCCCCCAAAGTAGTAACATTTCTTTGAGAAAGAAATACTAACAATCTAAGACAGCTCCAGCAGATGTCAGCCATCTCTGGGGAGAGGAAGGCTGGCATCATCTTTGTTGGGAAGCAGGCAACAAGTGACAGCTTTGGAATGGAGTTGCAGAGACAAAATGGAGCATCAGTGAAACACAGATGGTTGCTGGGAGACAGAACCATAAGAGATTTTCAACTTGCATATGATGACTTCTTCAGGTAGTACTCCTCTAATTGATGTTAGAATCTGTGGGAAACTGTAACCTTTTGTTTATAGATTTTCTCTTGTTATTTACCTTGCTGCTGTTTCTTTAAATGTGTGTTGCCACAACTTCATACGTCATCTGGCATGGAGACACCGTGACAGGAGATCAAAGCTATGACGATGTGAATAGATGATACACTCAACTCTACAACGTTAAGCTACAATATGTAGCTAAAAAAAAAAGTGCTACATGTGGGGATTGTTTTGAGCCCTGGATCAAACTAAGGCTTCCTGCTCTATCGCTGCAAGGAGCCATTGATTTTTTTCCTTTTCTTTTTTTGCTAGCCTGTGATTTGACAGTAAATTTTCCTAATGAAATTCTAAAGTTCCTTCCACTTCAAAGTCTACGATCAGTTGATTCAAGTAACCATTATGTTGTTGTGGATCAAAATGTCATTTAAGTTTTTTGTTGCTTATTCAACTGTGATTGTACATTTCATATTCCATTATTGGGCGAAATAGCCACCTGTGCAGTTCAGTTAGTAGAGAACTGGTGCCCAGTAGCAGGAGTTGACTCCCATCAAGGGGGCTAGCTACTGGCTGAAGTAATGATGAATGTGTGAAGGAAGCAAAAAGCATAAGTCCTTGCTATGTGCAAAACACCTTGTTAAGTGTTACAGATACAAAAAGAAAAGTAAGGCAGCCCCTGCTCTCAAGGAGCATATATTCTAATGGGAGAGACAACACATATGGAAGGCTTTGTGTACAAGTCAATTGGAAAGATCCCGTGGTGTGTAGGGTACAGCAGCAAAACAGATGGTAATATATTATCTTCAATGCTATTTCTACTATATAAAACATAAAACCATAAAAATGTGATATAAAATCATGTTAAGTTCTGATGTTGAACCATTTGTAAGTGCCAAGGACTTTAGTGGCAAAAGCTCCCCCCCCCCCCCCCGAGTCTTCAGTAGCTGTGACTGCATTCGTACACAGAAGCAGTTCCTGGGCCACATCTCCATATCTCCTTATGACATTATAATAGATATATACCATGCCACAGGCACCTTGGGATAAGGTAAAGTATGATTTAAGATATGCAGGTATGAAGAAGTGATAGCAGTGTTATGTAAACTGTCTAAAACAGTGGTTATTCCAGAATCCTTCCCAAAGGTAATTGCTAATGGAGCTCTTTGAGATCTAATTACTTGACACCTTACACCAGGAGATAATGATAAAGTTTAAAAGCATTCCTAGTGAGAAAAAGATAGAATGAAAAGAGTGTGAGAGGCTTCTAAAACCATAGTTCATGAGCCTATTGCTGGGTCCTGGTATAAAGGATACCAAGAAATATATGACACCCTTCCCCATATGAGGAGATGGGCTCTAGAGACTTTCACATTTAACTTTTCCTTCAAGAATTTGGTTGCTATGCCATTTTGTGTGTATTGATATTGCTACATTGTCTATGGCATCTTTTTTTTTCCTAAGTAGAATGTAGTTTCCCTGCTTATCTTTTTTAATTGGGTCTATTCTTGCTTTTGCTTTGTCTGATATCACGATTGCTATCTGTTTTTTTGTTTTTTGTTGTTTTTTAACCTTGACTAAAGCATAATAGATTCTGCTCTAGCCCCTTATTTTAACTCTGTGTCTTTCTACTTCAAGCATGTTTCTAGAAAAAAACATATTATTGGATTCTGGCTTTTAATCATTATTCTCTCTGCTTCTGTTTTATGGGTGAGTTAATCCTATTCACATTCAGAGTTGTGATTATTAATGATTTATTTACCTCCATCCTATTTTTTCCATTTATCCTTCTCTTTCTCTCTTTTTACTTTGTCCCTCCTTAAAAGTCTGTTTTGCTTCTGACCATGACCTTCCTTAATCTGTCTTCTCTTCTATTAGTCAACCTCCTCTTCTCTTATTCCCTTTCCCTTGTAATTGCATGTAGGGTGAGATAGATTTCTATTCCTAACTGAGTGTGTATGTTATTCCCTCTTTGAGCCAATTCCAATGAGAGTAAGGTTCAAACATTGCCTGCCACCCTCACCCCACATCTTCCCCTCCATTGTAAAAGCTCTTCCTTTCATGTGAGATAAATTTCCCTGTTCTTCTTCCTCTCCCTTCCCCCTTCTCCCAGTGTCCCTCTTTCTCATCCCTTAATTTTATTTTTTAAAATCATCCCATCATAGTCAATTAACACCTGTGCCTTCTGTCTATGTATATTCCTTCTATCTTAATATTGATTCCTTTATGGTTTCTTGTTCATGTTTACCTTTTCATGCTTGAGTCTTGTATTTGAAAGTCAAATTTTTCATTCAGCTCTGGTCTTTTCACCAGGAATGATTGAAAGTCCTCTATTTCATTAAATTTTAATTTTCTTTGTAATGATTTCTTTCTAATAATTTTTCTCCCCTAAGGATTAAACTCGTTTTGCTGGATAGGTTATTCTTGTTGTAATCCTAGTTCCTTTGCCTTCTGGCATCTCATATTCCAAGCTCTCCACCTTTAGCGTGGAAGTTACTAAATCTTTTGTGATCCTGACTATGGCTCCATGATATTTGAATTATCTCCTTCTGGCTGCTTGTCATTTTTTCTCCTGGACCTGGGAGTTCTGGAATTTGCTGATAATATTCTTGGGAGTTTTTATTTTGAGATTTCTTTCAGGAGATGATTGGCGCATTCTTTCAATTTCTATTTTGCCTTCTGGTTCTAGGATATCATGGAAGTTTTTCTTGATAATTTCTTGAAAAATGATATCTAGGCTTTTTTTTTTATTATGGCTTTCACGTAGTCCAATAATTCTTACATTATCTCCCCTCAATACATTTTCTAGGTCAGTTTTTCCCCCAATGAAATATTTCATGTTTTCTTCTATTTTTCATTCTTTTTATTTTGTTTTCTTGTTTCTTGGTTTCATGGAGTCATTAACTTTTACTTGCCCAATTCTAATTTTTAAAGAATTATTTTATTCAGTGGATTTTTGTGCCTCTTTTACCATTTGGCCAATTCTGGTTTTTAAGGTGTTATTTTCTTTAGCATTTGTTTGTGCCTCTTTTACCAAACTGTTGACTCTCTTTTCATAATTTTCTTATATCACTTTCATTTCTTTTCCCAATTTTTCTTCTACCTCTCTTATTTGATTTTTAACATCCCTTTCCTTCTAGGAGTCCTTTCTTTCCAGGAATTCATGTTGGGCTTGTATCCAAATTCACATCTTTCTTTGAGGCTTTATTTGCAGCTGCTTTGACATTATTATTTTCTGGGTTTGTGTCTTGATCTTCGGTCACCATGGTTCTTTTTTTTAATTATTGTTTGCTCAGTTCCCCAGCCTATTTCTTGACTTTTAACTTTACGTAAAAGTCAGGCTCTGCTCCTGGGACGGAGGTGGCACTGGCCCAAGTTTCAGGCCTTTCTTGCTGCTGTTTTCAGAGGTAGTTCTAGGCTTTTAAAGCCCTTCATAACCTGTCTTCCCTACCTTTCCAATATTCCTATGGCATACGATTCCTCTCTTCCCCACTTTATGATCTAGTGACACTTATCTCTTTGCTGTTCCTAGAACAAAATACACTCCATATCTGAATCCAGGCACTTTGATTGGCTGTCCTCCATGCTTAGAATGCTCTCCCTTCTCATCTCCATCTCCTAGTTTCCCTAGCTCCCTTTAAATCCCAGCTAAAACTCCACCTTCTGCAGAAAGCCTTTCCTCTGTTGATTATCTCCAATTCATTCAATAGTTAGCTTGTTTGTACATATTTGTTTCCTCATGAGATTATCAGCTCTTTGACAGCAGGGACTGTATTTACTTTCCTTTATACCCCTAGTGCTTAGCATAATCCCAAGCACATAGTAGGAACTTAATAAATGTTTACTAACTGACTGACAAAAAGTTTTGGACAGTTTCCCATTTTTTCCCCAAAGCTCAGTGAGATGTCCCCCAAGCTCCCATCCTGCATTTCTAGCTACCTGCTATATTGTCCTGCTGGCTTCTCAAACTCAAAACATCTAGCACTGAATACCCCATCTTCCCCCATAAATCTGCCTCCTCCCACTTCCTCATTTCCTATTTATGGCACTGCCATCCTCCCAATGATTCAGGTTTGAAACCTGGCAGTTATCTTTGCCTCTTCCTAATCCCTCACACTCCCATCTCCCAACTCCAAATAATGGAAGGGTCGTGTTGATTTTACTACCACAATAACTCTAACATTTGTCCTCACCTCTCTTTGCTACCACCCTGCTTAAGGCCTTCATCCTTCCCTTTCTATCTGAAATACTAATAGTAGCCACCTAACTGGTTTCCCTGTTTCCAGGCTTCATTTTTCTAATCAATCCTCCACACAGTTACCAAAATAATCTTAAAACTCAGGTCTGGTGATGTCATTTCTCTGCTCAGAACTCTCTAGTGATTTCCTATTGCTTATAGAATGCAAATTCTTTAGTTTGGCATTTAAGACAATCCGCAATCTTGCTCCAACCTACTGTTCTTGCCTTATTTCACACTATTTTGCTTCAAGTTGATGGAATCCTAATAAAGCTGCCCCCATCCCCAGTATTCTAACTTCCTTATGGGCTCCATTGAACAGCAGGCATGTCTTGATTTAACCACATAATCTGGCTTTAACCACACCACAGGTCCCCAGACTCAATACAGCCACTGCTACTAGCTAGCCATTGCCCCCCAGATCCAATTCACATATTTGAACAGGTGTGTCCTTGAACTCAACCACAATCACATCATCCATTTAGCCCAAGACAGGACTACAATGCCTAACTATTCTTCTTGACCAGATAGGACCACAACAGCTAGCCAATCAGAAAGCAACATGACCAGGATGTTTGACCACCAAACCATAACCTAATTACCAAACCACATTACCTAATCTCTTAACAAATTCCCCCCTGACTTTTAAATATTTATAATTTCTGTTGTGTAATCAGCATCATTACACTATAAATTTGCCTGTGTTATCTTACTAAGTTGCTGGTTCCTCTTCGAACCTAGCCCACTTCTGAGAGGTGTCAGTCCTCAATAAATGCCTGTACTTGGATGAGAGGTGGTGTGATGCTGAATTCTTTGAGACAGTGTCACCACAGCACACTATGAAACCACAACAAAGTGAACTACATTCCAGCCGAACAGTACTGCTCGTTATTCCTCAATCTGTTTTTATCCTCTCTCCCATAGAACTTTGAAGATTACCAGGGACTGAGCTGAATAGGGAAGAAAGGCTTCATGGAAGTTGTAGAATGAACTGGACCTTGAAAAATGAATAAGATTTCAGTAGATGGAGAGGGAGAATGAATGTCAGCTGCTAGGAATGACAGAAGCAAAGATTTTAGAGGCTAGAAAAGGCAAAGGTTTCTGGCTGAGAGGTGACAAAATAACAACAGTACCAGCATCCTTCCAGTACCAGCAGACTTCAAGTCACCCAGGTTTGCAGTCTTAGTGTCATCCTCAACACCTCATTTTCCCTCACCTCACTTAGCCATTCAGTTACTAAAGCTTGCCTTTTTTATATCTACAACCTCTCTCACTTCCTCTATTTGTCACCTTTCTCTACTTATGCAGCCACTGGCCTCATTCACCATCACCTCACCTCTTCACTGGACTATTTCTCCTAATTGTTCCTTCCCCCTGCCTCAAGTCTCATCTTTCCAATTCCAACCTTTATACAGATGCCAATGTGATATTCCTAAAGCACAGATCTGACCATGTCATTCCCTTCTTCCACAAATTCCAGGGGTTCCCTGAAGGATCAAATACAAACTCCTTTGTTTGGAGTTCAAATCCCTTCACAACCTGCTTCCAAGGCTGATTGAGATTATTTCCCTTCATGCACTCCATAGATCAATTAAACTGGCCTCTTTGCTGCTCCCCACATTATACTCCATGTCCTATCTCAGTGCCTTTGCCCATGCCTGAAAGGACCCTGCCCCCCTCTTAGAAATTCTATCTTCCCCATTAGGCTGTTCCCTGATCCCTTCCACTGGTAGAGCCTCACTTCCAAAATTACCTATTTATTTTGTAAGTGGCAGCTAGGTGGTGCAGTAGAGAGAGTATTGGCCTGGAGGCAGGAAGACCTGACTTCAAATGTGACCTCAGACACTTACTAGCTGTGTGACCTTCACAAGTCACTTAATCCTGTTCGCCTCAGTTTCCTCATCTATAAAATGAGCTGGAGAAGTAAATGGCAAACCACTCCAGTATGTTTGCCAAGAAAACTCCAAAACGGGTCATAAAGAGATGGACACCAATGAACAACAATTTTGCAAATATTTTGTATGTATTTATGTATATGTTATTTCTCTGGCTGACTGACTAAATAACAGGCATTTTTTTCCCTTACAAAATGATATTTATTCAGTCTACAAAAGGTATGTTTATTTGTACGAATCACGTTGCTTAATTTAATTTTTTTGATGAACAAAAATCTGTTTTCTCTTCCACTCACCTCATTACATTGTGTGCTCTTTGAAGAAAAGGCCTCACTTAGGCCTTTTTTTTTTTTAGTGAGGTAATCGGGGTTAAGTGACTTGCCCAAGGTCACACAGCTGGTACATGGCAAGTGGTTGGTCTGAGGCTGGATTTGAACTCAGATCCTCCTGACTTCAGGGCCAGTGCTCTATCCACTGTGCCACCTAGCTGCCCCTAGCCCTTTCCTTGTATCAACAGCACTTAGCACCGTGTCTGGAACATATGTAGACATTTAATAAATGCTCCTCCTCTTCCTATTGAAAAGGAAAGAAAAACGAAAACCTTTGTAACAAATATAGTAAAGCAAAACAAATCCCCACATCAGACCTGTGCAAAAAAGCCATGTTTCAGTCTGTACCCTGGATCTATAACCTCCGTCAGAAGGTGGGTACCATTTTTCATCATGAGTCTTGCAGGATCATGGTTTGTCACTATAATGAGAAGTGGTTTTAACTCTTTCTAAGTTGTCTTTATGATGTTGTTGTTACTGTATACATGGTTCTTCTGGTTCTGCCTACTTCACTCTATATCAGCTAATAGGAATCTTCCCAGGTTTCTCTGAGATTGTCCCCTTTATAATTTGTTATGGCACAATAGTATTCCACGACATTTATATGCCATAACTTGTTTAGCCATTCTCCAGTCGATGGGAACTCCCTTAATTTTCTAGCTCTTTGCCAACACAAGAAGATCTGCTATAAAAACTTTTATACATACAAGTCGTTTTTCTCTTTCTTCTACTTCTTTTGGAGTATAACCCTACTATCTCTGAGTCAAAGGGAATGCATAAATTAGTCGCTTTTGGATTACAGTTTTAAGTTGCTTTCCAAAATGACTGGAGCAACAGGCAGGTAGGTGCCACAATGGATAGAGTACTGGCCCTGGAGTCAGGAGGATCTCAGTACAAATATGGCCACAGACACTTGACACTACCTGTGTGACCCTGCCTAGCAAAAAAAAACCCCAAAATGGCTGGACTAGTTCAGAACTCTACCAATAGTACGTTAACATACCTGTTTCCCCACAGGTCCAGCATTTGTCATATTTTTCTTTTTCTTTTTGGTGAGGCAATCAGGGTTAAGTGACTTGTTCAGGGTTACATAGCTAGTGTCAAGTGTCTGAGCCTGGATTTGAACTCAGGTCCTCCAGACTCCAAGGCCAGAGCTCTATCCACTGTGCCACCTAGCTGCCCCCAGGAGCATTTTTTCATATGGCTCATATATTTTTATATTATATATTTTTTCATATAGCTTGGATTTCTTCCTCAAAAAACTGACCACAGGCTTGATTAAGCTACAGCAAGATGATCAAATCAGTCAATACTTAAATAAATTTATTTGGACTACTCATTGGAAGGACAAATACTGAAGCTGAAGCTTAAATACTTTGGACACATAATGAGAAGACAAGACTATTGGAAAAGAGCCTTATGTTGGGAAAGATCAAAGGCAAAAAGGGAAAGGGGATGGCAGAGGATGGGATGGATGGTGTCACAGAAGCAATGAACGTGAGCTTGGACAGACTGGGAGATAGTGGAGGACAGAAGTGCCTGGCATGCCATTGTCCACGGGGTCAGAAAGCGCTGGACGTGACTGAATGAACAACAGTACGTGCTAGGCACTGTGCGAGGTGCTAGGGATACAGAGACCAAAAAAAAACCAGATCCTTCCTCAAGGCTCAGGGAAGGATATGACATGTACACAGATAAACACAAAATAATTTGAGGAGGGGTAGAGTATTAAAAGTAGGCGAATACAGGGGCAGCTAGGTGGCAAAGTCAGGAGGACCTGGGTTCAATTTGATGCTTGACGCTAGCTGTGTGACCCTGGGCAAGTCACTTAACCCCATTGCCTAGCAAAAACAAAACAAAACAAAAAAAACAAAAATGAAGAAAAAAAACAAACATAGGGGAATACAGAAAAAAAAAAAGGACATCTAACATGGCACTGAACCGAGCCTTGAAGGAAGCTGAGGATTTGAACAGGCAGAGGGGAGAAGTAAATGCATTCTAGGAATGCGGGATGGCCTATGTAAACACGTGAATGTGGGAGTAGGTACGCTTGGCTGACAACAAGGAGGCCAGATTGCCTGTGGCCTGGGTGGCCTGGTGGTTCAGGCTCAGGAACAGAACAAAGTGAAATACTTGTAGACCATATAACAATGAACAAAAGAAATTTACTCAATAATTGCATAGAAAGGATACTACTCATGAAGGATACAGCCTTGGCTCAGTTGGACATAATTCTTCTCAGCTCCCCATTTTCCCACAGGAGCGCACCCCGTCAGGAGGGTGCATTGTCACGAGACAGTGGAGAGTCTTGTCATGCATAAGGACCCGCAACAGCTTAGGTCCTACACTTTTATTCCTTAGATGACAGGCAAGTTAAGTGAAAGCTTCAAGCCTTAGTCCATCAGAGCAAACAAGCACCAAAAATTGTTTCATTGCTTTGGGGAGAAAACCAGCCCATGTGACAAGGGTCTTCCACTTGCGACTCATAGTTCTAAATTATATTAACCTTAGAGCATGGAGGCCAATTACTAGCCATGCCATGGGGCCCTAGTGTTACGACTCCTGACCAGGTGGTCAGTCAGCCAGAATTTATTAAACTCCTAAAATGTTTCAGGCATTGTACTGAGACAAAAAACATTCCTTTCACTGTTGCTTTTGGCCCACCCCAGACTACTTGCATTATAGAAACACTCCTTAATCCCACCTACATCTTCTCATTAGCCTACTTGATGTCTTTTCAAGGTTGCACCTGGCCCACCCCAGACTATTTACCACTCCTTAATACAATCCAGATCCTTTCACTGTCCTTTTAATATATGTCTGCTCCCATTAAGTCGCAAATTTGTTAGGAATCTAACCTGCTTCTATTGGTATTACAATAAGCTGCCCCTTCACTGGAAGATGGTTTGAGTTCCTGAATTCTTTCCAGACTGACTAGCCCTGTACCCTGACATTTCAGAGTTCCCAGAAACTCCAAACTGCATCAAAAGAACACGCAAACAGCCAAGATGGTGGAGTAAAAGCAGTGACTTGCTTGAGCTCTGCCCCAAGCCCCTCCAAATACCTGTAAAAATGACTAAACAAATTCTAGAGCAGCAGAACCCATAAAAAGAAATAAGTTTCCAGCCCAAGACAACCTGGATGGTTCATAAGAAAAGTGTGTTGTGCCAGGCTGGGAGAGGAGCTCAGTTCAGCATGGGCTGCGCAGGCAAAGTCCGGGCCTCAGAGAACCTGCAGCAGGCCTTAGGGGACTGAATCACTAGTTCCAGACTTCTCAACCTACAAATACCAAAGACAGTTTAGGAGTTCAGTGGGAAAGGTCTATCAGACCTACATGAGAGAGGAGCTTGGTCCAGCCCTAGCCCTAGTGCAGCCCCAGGGCAGTGGCCACAGCTGTAGGGGTTGCTTCCAGAGGTCTTGGCCCACAGATGGTGGGGTAGTTTGAGTGGCTGATCAGAGGGCGATTGCAGGGATATCTTTGCTGGCACAAAGACAGGATTCTCTTGCTTTGCCCATGCTTGGATTTGGGTCGAAGTTCTGGGGGAGCTTGCAGTGATGCAGAAGAAATCCTCCTCACAGATTCAAGGGAGAAAAGAGTGCTTGTGGTCACTCACAGACCAGAGCACAGGCCAGGAAAGGAATAAAAACCTCTCTTTTGATCATATCACCTTGGAAGAACTGAAAACTTACAGGGCCCTAAGAAGTATCTCTGAAAAACAGTTGCACAAAACTCCTGAAGCTTGGGACGGTACACCCTCCACACTGGAAGCAGACCCCTACCTTAACAAAGAGTTAAAAAGTCAAGGAACTAGCTGGGAACGTGAGCAAACAGAGGCAAAAAACTCAGACTATAGAATCTTACTTTGGTGACAGAGTAATTTATATACATATACGTAAACATACAACCAGAAGACAACGAAGCCAAAGCTCCTACACCCAAAGCCTCCAAAAAAAAAATGAATTGGTCTCAGGCCATGGAAAAGCTCAAAAAGGATTTTGAAAATCAAGTAAGAGAAGTAGAAGGAAAATTGGGAAGAGAAATGAGAGTAATGCAAGAAAATCATGAAAAATGAGTCAACAGCTTGGTAAAAGAGACCCAAAAAAATACTGAAAAAAAATAACACCTTAAAAAATAGACTAACCCAAATGGCAAAAGCAGTCCAAAAAGCCAATGAGGGAAAAAAATGCCTTAAGAAAAGAACATGCTAGGTGGCGCAGTAGATAGAGCACCATCCCTGGATTCAGGAGGACCTGAGTTCAAATGCAGCCTCAGACACATAACACTCACTAGCTGTGTGACCCTGGGCATGTCACTTAACCCCACTGCCTAACCAAAAATAAAAAAATAAAAAAAAGGAACCCACAAACAACTATGAACAAACAAATTATGAGTGTTTATCACATAGGCCTATAGCTACACATTTATATGCTAAATTGAGGGTGATCTCAGAAGGCAGGCACCAGGGCCAAGGAAGGCTGGGAAAGCCTTCTTGTAAAAAGCAAGGCTTTAAGCAGAGCCAGGGTAAAGTAGAAAAATGGTATACTGACTTTATGAGAACATAGAGGTTAGAAGCGCATTTCAATGAGCCAGAAAAAAAACTTTCTAAAACGAACTCATTTTGTGACCTTTAGAAAAGTCACCAAGGCCTCTGTTTCCTCATTTATGAAATGGGGGTGGGGAGTATTTCAGGGGCTGAATTGGGTCGTATAAAGTCCCTCGAGGGTCCTTCGTTTTAGTCTTAGCATGTGTTGAGCTAATCTGGGAAGACCTCCCGGAGGTGGATGCCCTTGAAGAGCTGGAGAGAGGCTAAGCCCATCCAGCCACAGCTTCCCAGTCGCCCAAGGCGCAGCAGGGAAACGAAGATAGCGAGGTTGGGATCACAGGGCGGGGCCGGGGCGCGTCTGGCCCAGCCAGGCCCGGCACCCCCGGTTCCGTCCTGACCCTGGAGGAACCGCCCGGGGGTGGGGCTTCCGGGGGCGGCGCTGGGGAGACTGGGAGGGTGGGGGCACCAGGACGTCCCGTGATTCTGGGAGGACGGCGCGTCACATGACACGGAAGTGACTTGGAACAGGAAGAGGACGAAAAAAAACACCGTCCGCAATCCCAAGCCGAACCGGACCCGTCGCCGCCATGAACAGCAAAGGCAAGAGCGGACAGGGGGCGAAGCCGGCGGGGCAGGGACGGGGGCGCGGTGGCCGGGGGTCCCGGGGAGCCGTGGGCCTGCGCTGGGGCCGTCCGCCTTCGTCGCCGAGGGGCCCGGCTTCGGGCCCGCGTCGCGCCCGCTCCCAGTCGAGGCCCCGAGCCACGGCCGCTCGCCCCCTCCCTGAGCTTTTTCCCTTAAAGCCTGTGGCGCAGTTCTGAGCTGCAGGGGGGCCTTGGCGGGATGGGCAGGCCACGAGGCCAATGGGGAGCGAGGGCTCCGATGGGGCGCAGCCAATGAGAAGCTGGAGAGGGCGGGGCCGAGCGCTGCCTGGTGACGGGCGCCCCCCACTCATTCCTCCTCCGGCCTGGGGGTGCTAGAGGGGGAGGGTCGGGGCCTTTAGGGGAGGGGTGGGCTCTGGGGCCGGAGTCTCGGACTCCTCTCCTCGCTGCTTGCCTCTGCCTTTCTTGATAACTGTGTATGTGCCCATTAAACCAGACCAGCCCAAGCCCGAACCCCCTCCCGGGGTTAGGGCGCTTCCCTGCCCTCTCCCTGAATTGTTCTATTGTCTGGGAAGCTCTTCTTCTGGGCCCTGCTGGGTAATGGAAAGAGCCTGGATTCGGGGTTCAGGTCCGGGGTGTGTTCCTTAGCCAGCTGTGTGACCTTGGGCGAGTTACTTAACTTCTCGGGTCCAAGGTGTCCTCTAATCATTTGGTTCATAATAACAGCCGATAATAATCATTATAGGTGGCATTTAAATAGCGTTTTAAGGATTGCAAAGCATTTATGTGTTAACATCATTATGTGACAAATTAGTTTACCTGGGCCTCAGTTTCCTCATCTGTAAAATAGTGGCGAAGTTTTTTCTTTTGTTTTGCTTTTTAAAGTAAAGATTACATCCCATTTAACAGAACTAGACTCAAACCCTTTTTACAAATTAAGAGGGATGTGCCTTCTTCACCACTTTCAGGCTAATACACAGAAGTAATTAGCACCGAACCTCCCAGATTTGTTTTAAGGATCAAATGAAATGATACGTGTAAAGTGTTTTGCCACCCTTCAGGGGCTTGCAATGGTTATTTGTTATTTGGCCTTAAAAACAACGCTGTGATGTGGATGCTGTTATTATCCCCATTTTATACAGATGAAGAAACTGAGGCACAGAGAGGTTAAGTGATCTACCCAGGGTTACACAGGTAGTAAGTGTCCCAGGCAGGATTCAAGTTCAGAACTTTCTGACTCCTTGTCTAGTGCTCTAGACAAGGTGATGATCCTAGATCCTTAAGGTCTATTGTGTTTCAAGATCCTATTCTTCCCTGGTGGAGGAAGACCTCTCATGTGGTAGTATGCCATGAGGGGCAGTGGAAAGTGTGCTGGAGTTACGGAATCTGTATTCAAATCCTGGCTCTGCCACTTACTAGCTGTGTGACTTTGGACATGTAATTTAAGGTTCTTGGGGCTGAGTTTTCCTCATCTGTAAAATCAGGGGTTTGGACCACTTCTGTCTCTAAATCTATATGTGATCCAGTGGCCTCTGCATCTGCTAAATCTCTTCTTTCTGAAGTTGACCTTGAAGATCATTCTCGACCTTTGGATCCAGGCAAGAAGCCCCTCCAAATCTAGACGTTTGACTAGGATGATAATAAGGCCAACCTTGGAGCCAGGGATTCCTTACTAATTGACATGAATCCGTCCCATCCCCTACCCTCATGGGTACTTCTAAGTCCCCCAGCTTCAGAGAGAGCCAAGAATAATCAGAAGAGTTCCTATTCATATGGTGCTTTCCTTGGAACTGACTGGGCATGCTTTCTACTTCTCCTTGTAGACTAGATGGTACAGTTCCCTGTCTGGGCCTTTCAGAATCTTTTCTTCACCTTTTCTCTGATTGTTCCACAACCACTGCATCATCCCTTTTGAAGCTGTTTATCAGAACCCACTGCTATGGGCCTACACAGCCATTTGATTCTTTGGGCAGTGTGCTGTCTCTGTCTCTGGCCATGCGTGATGCACCACAAGTGCCTTTTTGTGTCTTCTAGGGCAGTATCCAACACAGCCCACATATCCCGTGCAGCCTCCTGGGAACCCAGTGTACCCTCAAACCGTGCACCTCCCTCAGGTTCCACCATACACGGATGCGCCTCCAGCCTATTCTGAGGTAAGAGGGTCAAGGTTCTTAGGTGTTGGAGCATGCCACAATCATGTGCCACCATTGCCCTGTCTTCATGGAGGATTAGAATTTCAGAAACAGTGGCATGGATGAAAAAAATCGTTTCTGTTGGGTTGAGGATGCGTTATCTAATTAAAGCCCTGGGGAGGGGCAGTGAGGGCAGGAGGTGTAAGGGGAGGGCAATGATGAGGACTGTGACAAATCAGCAGCAAGGTTTTCTCTCCTTAGGCTCTCCCTAATTGGGGAGAGGGGCTTGAGAGTAGGCTCAGTGTTGGGGGGGAGGGAGGCTATAGGATTAGACATTTGCTGGCTTCATAAATGATGTAATTTCTACTGGAGAATTAAACGTTGACTATTAAAATCTAAAATCAAAACGTCATGAAATAAACTTTGTGTCTTTTCTTCTGCACCTTTCTAGCTCTATCGTCCAAACTTTGTGCACCCAGGGACTGCAACAGTTCCCACTATGTCAGCTGCATATCCTGGTGCTTCTTTGTTTCTTCCCATGGGTCAGTCCGTGGCTGTTGGGCCTGTTGGCTCTGCAGTTCCACTGGCTTATTACCCACTTGGTCACGTATACCCCCCGGGTTCAACAGTGCTGGTGGATGGAGCATATGATCCTGGTGCCAGGTTTGGAGCTGGGGCTACTGCTGGTAACATTCCTGTGAGTATGACCAGAAAACATTTGGTCTTCCCTGCTGCTGCATGTTTGGCTCTAGGCACCCCAGTGTCCTGAGTTGCTAACCTCAAACTTCTCTTTCATGTTCAGTATTACCCGTGTGACCTTGGACAAGTTGCTAGGCCTCAGTTTCCTCATCTGTAAAATGAGGCGGCTGGACCAGATGTCCTTTAAGCCTCTTGCAGCTCTGACTCTGTAACAACTAAATCTATGGCCCCAATCCCAGGATCCTTCCAACATCCCTGGGCAGTGATTGTTGATAGTTTACACTCACCTGTGAGGCAGGCAGCAAGGGGGGGAGGTGCAAGGTGAACCTCTGGCAGCAGTAGCTTGGTAATTAATTGTAGCTAGCAACCTCTTTTTCTAAACCTAGACCCCTTTACCCTGTCCTCCTGATTCCCAGATTTGGGGCCATTTCTTGCCTCATCTAAGAGTGAAAGAAGGAGCAATTTAAACCGGTTTAACAAAAGTTTGTATTTACTCAGTAGGACTTACTAGCAACAGTTCTGAACAATCACTATAAGTGATATGAAATAAATAGAATACATTTTATCTTCAAGTTGTTTCCAGGAGGTTGGCGTTTTTGGTTAACTTGTTTCCAGATTATCTGGGGGTTTGTTTCCCATGTGCCCATTAAAGAAGGCAAATTTGGAGCTGGCCAAACTTCCTAAGTAACTATCCACTAATGGTAACAACCACGGTCATGTCAGCATCTTTGTGCTTACCCAAGAGGCATCGATGTCTCTGAGAAAGGAAAGTTCTTATGCTATAGAGCCAGGTGGTTGAAAAATTTCCTTGATTTCCCCAAGGCATCAGATGAGTTCCAGAGCAATAGCTGCCCCCTGTGGATGTTCTGCCAGGACTTAAGATCCCCACATTGAATTTGCCTCTTGGGCACAAGTTATATTGCCATCATATTCCAAATAACATTGCTCTGACCAGCGCTGTTTTGCAGTAATATAATTCTTATTGCAAAGCATCAATAAATAATTACCAAATACGACTGTAACATCACAAAACTCCTTGTAAATTATTCCCTAAAATGAAAATTGGATGTTTATCCAGTTTATTGAATTGTTATCTCCTGTTTTCTTGGAGCCAGTTAATAGTATTGGGTGGGATATGCCTGTATTTAAGATGTCCTCTTTAAAGTATTATTCTGATCCCCTAGATAAAATCTCCAGGGATTTTGTTCTGGTGTTACTGTTATTTGTAAAAGTGAAAAGTATTTCACAGGACGCTGGTATGATGTCTAGTTAACTTTCTGGAACAGGCTCACCTTAGAGCAAAGGCAGCATCCAAAGAGGATTTAGGAGGAGCTCAGCCCTTGGAGAGTTCCAAGATTGTGGAGGACCCAATGGGTCTTAACTATACACAAGTCATAATGGTCCCTGTGTCTCACTCTGGAGCTGGGGCATCTTTTGAATGAGCATTAGTATCCCTCTTTGACGGGTTCTTCTTTACTGCCTTTCGGTAGTCAGGGAAGAGAGTAGTGTGCTCTCTCTCCAGACTGTGCCAATGAGGAATACATTGGCCAGCCCCGTGAAATTCTTTTGGTCCTCAAATTGCCATTCTTCCTGATAGGCCCTCCTTCCGATATCCCCTGGGGCCCCATTTTCCCTGCACCAGTTTCTCTGTGCCCATTCAACCTTGTTCTTTACTTCCAGCCTCCACCCCCTGGTTGCCCCCCCAATGCTGCTCAGCTTGCTGTTATGCAAGGGGCCAACGTGCTAGTAACTCAGCGGAAGGGGAACTTCTTCGTGGGTGGTTCGGATGGTGGCTATACCATCTGGTGAAGAACCAAAGCCACCCCCGTGCCAGGAAAGACATCACACACCGTCAGCACTTCTCACAATGTAACTGCTTTAGTCATATTAACCTGAAGTCAAAGTTTAGACACATGTTGTTGGGGTGTCTTTCTGGTGCCCAAACTTTCAGGCACTTTTCAAAACTTAATAACGAACCATGTAATGGTAGCAGTACCTCCCTAAAACATTTCAAGGTGGGGGGAGGGGGGTGATCCATTCATAAAATGAATGTGGGCAAATCTTCCCTGAAGATGTTCCTTTAATTCCTTTGGAGTAATACTGCACCATACTGGTCTTTGCTTATAGTAATAAACCATCAAATTAGGTTTGGAGGGAACTTTGATCTTCTGAAGAATTAAAGTTGCCAAATTATTTCTGATTGGTCTTAAATCTCCTTAAAGTCTTTGATTTCTATTACTTGTTATAAATGAAATGCATAGATGTCTGCCTTTTTCCTTCACATCCTTTGCCCCTTCCCCCACTTCCCTCGCCAATCTCCATTGAATCAATGGTGCAGGACAGAAAGCCAGTCAGACTTCTTTCTCTCTCTCCCTGCACCTCTCCCTACTTCTTGTGTGAGAGGAGACCTTGGCTCTCCTTATCTTTTGACCTTTTATTCAAAAGGATCCTCTGAAACTCCTTGTGTTCACAGTTTAGACCCCCATTCTTACCCCTCAGCAAAGGCTGAGAATGGACCATTCCTTTTGTACTCTTCTCATGGATGCCTCTGCACACAAAAGCCTCATCCAGATTTGTTTTGGTGCCAGAAACACATGATCTGAGCACCTGATGTCAATGCTAACTGCGCTTTGGTCAACTCTAGATTTAAAATGAGAGAGGCAAGGGGAAGGGGTCAGTTTCCAACAGTGGGATGGATGACTTCACAGTCCAATTAAGGGGAGTTTTGAGAGCAGAAATTGGTTGCCACCTGTTTAAATGTCTGAGGCAGCTAGCTGACCATGGCCATTAATTAACTGCTCAGGAGCTGGGTTAATGGGATTGTATTGTGAATGGGTCACTTTAAGATGAGTTCAACTGAAGTCTCATTAGGGTTGAAAAGATTCAGGGATCCTCAGTCTTTTAATTTTTGTTTTCTGGAATTGGATTTGATGAATATATTTTATCTTATAATTTCAGTTCATCTAAATTTGACTGTATTCTGTATATATGGTGTTTGACTGTACCATTGACTGTTATGGAAGTTCAGCGTTGTATGTCTCTCTCTTCACTGTGGTGCACTTAACTTGTGGATTTTTTATACTAAAAATGTAGAATAAAGAATATTTTGAAGATTTGAATAAAGTGATGAAGTTGCATTACACCTTAACTCCAAGTATTTCTCACCCAGCTCATTTCTAGATGTCTTCTGAATTATCTTCTGTAGCCTTATGAGGGCTCTGACTAGTACAGTGCCATCAGGTTAATTCCTAAATCCTTGTGGCTGGCATCTTTGGTGGTTTCAGACAGGAATCTGAAGGTAATAAAAAAAGGGATTCTCAATTTCGGGGTCCATGGACTTAAAAACATTTAAAAAATAATTTCAGTGTAATTGGTTTCTTATGTCTTTAAAAAACATTATTCAAAGAAGGATCCATAGGCTTCACTGACACACAGAAAGGTTAAGAACCCCTGCAATATAGCAAGGTTTTATTGGCAGTTTTACCCAGTTTTATAGTAAGGAAGACCTGTGGAGGAAAAAGGAGGGTATATAAAACATCCAGACTCTTTACTGCCTGGCAAGATGTGGATTATACCCCACAATCAATGCATGGTCCGATGCCCGGTTCAATAAATGAATCCTGAGTACCAGGGTGGTAGGGCTGAAGACAGTTAGAAGAAGATGTGGAAAGCTACCCTCCAGAAGCTTCTCTAGGCTAAGTCCAGAAGCTACTAGAGCAAAGAGGGTGGTATGGTCAGTGTTTCTCTCTCCCTGCATTTCCTTCTCTCGCTGCCTCCTCCCCGCCCTCTGGAGTTTTCAGGCTGTGTTCTTGGGGGATTTTATTCTAACCAGAGCAAAGGCAGAATCAAATTATGCGGAGCAATTTCTGGATCTTTAGGAATTGTGAAACCAACAAAATACTGCTGTGGCATTTTTTTTTCCAGTTAGCATCCTTGATATCTCTGCAGCATCTGATGGTTGTTAAAAACCTCCTTGCAACCTTGCCTTCAGAGATGACCGTTTTCCTGGTTTTCCTAACTTGACCACTCCCTTTTCTATCTCTCCATCCTCTTCCTGATCCCATAAGCAGGGTGTTCCCCTGAGCTCTGAGTTTTCCATGTTTTGTCCCTCCGTATTCTCCTTTACTTCCCCAGCATCAACTATTGCCTCTGCAAATAATTCTCCGGATCTCTTTCTAGTCCTGACTGCTCAGCTCCAGACCTACTTGCAAGACTGCTCTACCTGGATGCAGCTCAGTATGTCCAATGCCAAAGTCATTATCTTTTCCTTTAAATCCCTTCTGATTTCACTGTTTCTGTCACTGGTGTCACCATTCATCCCATATCTGATGTTGGAAACAGTTTGACATTTTAAACTTTTCAGTCTGCATCATTAATCCAAGCAGTTAAAAAAACCCCTGTCAATTCTAGTTTATTTTCTCTTCCCATTGCCACCCCTCTAGTATAGACAAGCTCTCATTACAATCTGCCTGGACTATTAGCCATAGCCTCTTAACAGGTTGTCCTGCATCAGCCCTTCCTCTTCTTCCCCCTAACCCACCCCATTCATCTCATGCTAATCTCCTTACGTGTAGATCTGGCGTTTGTAGTATTCCTTTCCTTAAAAATCCTTAGTATCTTCTTGTTGCCCAAGTGATTGCTGTTCTAACTCCTTTGCCTAGCATTCATGTTTCATTTTACTCTTGTCATCTGCCTAGCCACTTGCATCAAAACCGTGTCCCAAAGGGTCTGACCCCATCAACCTGCCCTGGGGCCCCCTGTCCTGCCTGGTGATTGTCTTTGTGCCCTACTATAGTAGGAAAGGCCCAGTTCCAGCCATGCGTCACTCCTTAGCCATCTCATTTGCTGCGTTGTGTTCCAGCTCTTGTACCATGGTCAGGTCAGCTGTCATTGCTTTTGGAAATGATGCGCCAATCTATTCTATGTATCCATTCACCATCTCTATAACATTCTAGACTAAAACACCCACTGGCTATCACTTTCACACACATACACACCCACACATATTGTCTCCCTGTGGTGGAGCATTTTCCTAACCCCGAACCCATGCAAGTTAGGCTGTCTTTTTCCTTAAGAAGTGTTGAAACAAACCATCCTGGCTCTGAGAACTAGTGGTTCAGATTATTGACTTCTTATTTCCCTGAATACAAAACAGCCATGAGGACTCTAGGTACTGTCTTGATGCTTGGCTTACAGACCATTATGGACAATTTAAAGGCAGAGGTATGTTGTTCAGCTGAATCAACTCATATTCTCAATGCATATCCTTCTCCCATTATAGCTAAGTAAATCTTTTGTTAACTTTGAACTACCTAATGCTATTTATCTTGTGCTACCAGGATTCTGGCCTAGCTTAGAAACTGCACATCTCCCCTCATTAGAATGTCGGATCCTTGAAGGCGGGGACTGTGTATAATTTTTTTTTCCATTCGTTATCCATCCATCTGGGAGCCTCCACAATCTGGCACTACCCTAAATTTCCAGCCTTGACTCCATGTATTTTATGCAGTCTCCCAGGTGTTCTTGAATTTGGTTAGAGGGGAAATTGCATTTTTATTTTCACTAACTTCTAATTAAGCATTTCCTTCAATTATATAAAAACCTTCAGAGGACGGGTCTATAGGCTTTATGGGATTGACAAAGATGTCTGTGACACAAAGGTTAAGAACCTCAGCTTTAGCCAAATTAGGCTATTCTGTATTTCCTTACAGTAGTGATCTCCCAAATGGGTGTGTGTGGGGCGGAGGGAGTCATAGCCTGGTACTAATCAACTTGAGGGTGGGAAGATGGATTACATCCTACTCTCCCCAGTTATACTTTGTTTTGTAAACCAACACAACCATACCTACCCTAATTCCCCAACGCCCTTTTCCCTCTCAGCCTGAAGTCAGCCTTTCCTGTCAGTTATAATCTAATTGCTACAGGGACATGGAGGTGCAATTGGGGAGAAAAAATTCCACCTCCTCTCCCCCTCTGCTAAGCATTCTCACACTCTGCCTCCCAGATCTTGTTATGATTTTGACAGATGTTCTCAGAGGGTAATTTCTGCTCTCCAGCACAGTGACCAGTAAGTCTTGCCTCCCTACTTTTCAGTTTGGGTGAGAGAGAGTGAGTTGAATAGGATGAGTAGGTATATTCAGACAGATCACAGATCTCACCATGTTATCTTCTCCCCCAAATCCATCCTTCCAAACTTTCCTGTTACTGTGCAGAGTCATCCAGGTTCTCAACTTTATTTTCAACTCCTCAGATCGAGAGTGAAGCAAGGATGTATATCATCATCATTATTACTTAGTGTCATACTAGAAATGCTAGCTATAGTGATAAGATATGAAAAATAATGAAATAAAAAACAAAACTATCATTTTTTTGTAGATGATATGATAGTATACTTTAGAAAACCCTAGAGAATCAGCTAAAAAAAGTTGAAACCTCAGCAAAGTTGTAAGATATAAAATAAACCTACATAAATCATCAGCATTTCTAGATATTGTCAGCAAAACCCAGCAGGAAGAAATAGAAAGAGAAATTCCATTTAAAATAACTGCAGTCAGTACAAAACATTTGAGAATCTATCTGCTAAGCCACACACAGGAATTTTATGAACACAATTATAAAACATTTTTCGCACAAAAATTTAACTGGAGAAATATTGTTCATGGGTAGGCCAAACCAAGATAATAAAAATGGTAATATTACCTAAATTAATTTACTTATGCAGTGCCATATCAATCAAACTACCCACGAATTATTTTACAGAGGTAGGAAAAAAATTCTTCTCAGGAAACAAAATGTCAAGAATGTCAAGAGAATCAATAAAGTGAAGGAAGACAGCCTAGCAGTACCAGATCTCAAACTATATTACAGAGCAGTAATCATCAAAACAAGCTGATAATGGATAAAAAACAGAGTGGTTGATCAATGAAATTAGATATACAATATATAGAAGTAAGTGACCTTAGTAAGCTACTGTTTGATAGACCCAAAGATCCCAGCTATTTTGGGGAATAACTCACTATTCAACAAAAACTGCTAGGAAACCTGGAAAGCAGGCTGGTGGAAACTAGAGAGATCAACATCTCACACCATATACCAAAACAAGATCAAAATGGGTACATGATTTAGACTTTTATCACCTGTCATATCTATGAATAAGTAAGAGATAGGATAATGAGGAGGTAAAATGGATAATTTTGATTACATTGAATGTAAAAGGTTTGACACAAACAGAGCCAAGGCAGCCAAAATTAGAAGGAAAGCAGGAAACTGGGGGGAAAATTTTCCACAAGTTTCCCTGATAAAGGTCTCTTTCAAAAGCAAAATTTATGAAAATAAGAGCCATTCCCCCATTGATAAATGGTCAAAGGATGAGGGCAGTTTTCAAAATAAATCAAAGATATCAATGATTACATGAAAAAATACTCTAAATTAAATAATGAGAAAAAGATAAATGAAAACAACTCCCCTCACACCTATCAGATTGGCTAACATGACAGAAAAAGAAAATGACAAATGCTGGAGGGGATGTGGAAGAATCGGGATACTAATGCATTATTGGTGGAGTTATGAACTGGTCCAAATTTGGAACTATGCCCAAAGGACTGTAAAACTGTATACCCTTTGACCCAGAAATACTGATACTAGGTCTGTACCCCAAAGAGATCAAAGAAAAAGGAAAAGGATTCATATGTACAAAAACAGCTCTTTTGGAAGTGACAAAGAATTAGAAATTGAGGGGATGTCCATCAATTGGGGAATGGCTCAACAAGTTGTAAATATGATTGTGATGGAATCTATTGTGCTAGAAGAAATGATGAAGAGGATGGTTTTAGAAGAACTTGGGAAGACCTATGTGAACCAATACAAAATGAAGTGAGCAGAACCAGAAGAACATTTACACAGCAACAGCAATACTGTATGATGATCAACTGTGAATGACATAGCTACTCTGATCAATACAATGATCCATGACAATTCCAGAGGACTCATGACGAAAAATGTCATCCACCTTCAGAAGGAGAACTGATGAACTCTGAGTGCAGACTGAAGCATATTTTTTCACTTTATTTTTCTTGCTTTTTTTTTTTTAAAAAAAAACAACATGGTTAAAATGGAAATATGTTTTGCATGACTTCATTTGTACAATGTTTTCTTGCCTTCTCAATGGGCAGGGGAGAGAGAGAATTTAGAGCTGAAAATAAAAATTAAAAATTAAAAAAATTTTTTTCAACTCCTCACTGTCCCTCATCCCACGTGTCTAATGTTGAACCTTCTTATTATTTCCTTTACATCTGTCACATCTGTCCACTTTTCTCTACTTAATCAGTCAGTTCAGGCCCTCATCATGTCTTGCTTGCACTGTTGTAATAGCATACAAATTTGTCTCCTTGCTTCAAGTCTCTCTGATATGGAAGCCTGAGATTATGCGGATTTTTTCTTTTGGGGTGTCTTTCAGGAAATAATGAATATATTCTTTCTATTTTCATTCTGCCCTAGCGTTATAAAGATCAGGGCAGTTTTCATTTATGATTTCTTGAAATAAAGTGTCTTGGTAGACACACACACACACACATACACACACTTTTCAGGGAGTCTTAAATTATTCTTCAGCCTATTTTCCAAGTCAATTATTTTTGATAGGTGATACTTTCCATTTTTTCCCCATTTTTAATTTTATTTTATTCAAATGTTTCTTCTCTCATAAAGGCATTGATTTCTATCTGGTCTATTTTAATTTTGAGGAAGTCTATTATTTAATAAGGTAAACTTTATCACTTCCTGTTTTAAGATATTAAATTGTTTTCCAGTTTTTTTCTTCCAGAGCATTCCTCCTCCCTCCCTTCCTTCCTTTCTTTCTTTTGAAGAATCAGTTTTTTTCCTTTGAGTCTCTACTTAACAGTTGCTTAGTTACTCTCTCTTCTAATTTGGATTTTTGGGTATTTCTGGATCAAATAGTTCTTTACAGTGATTGATGTCTTCTTCTGTTCACTTAGATATCTAGCCTTAGTTCCAATTTGGGGCTTTGTGCTAAGTGCTAGATTAGGGCCAGGACTTACCTCCTCCTGTGCTTTTGGGTGGGGCATGGTTAGTCCTACTTGGTTTCTACCTGGGGCGCCAGGATTGATCTGCTGACTGCCATCTCCAGTGGTGGGGGTGTGGGGGTGGTGGTATCTAAACTAAGAGTGCTGATAGGTTTTAGGCTCCCCACATACCATTGAGGTTCAGAGTGATGGCTCTGCAGGACCTTCTTTGGCATTTCAGGACAGAGTACTAGGGACCTCAGAGCTCCTGAGACTATAGTGTCCAAGTCTGTATATTGTCTTGCTTAGACTGAATGTTGAAGCTCCAAGTTGCTCTCAAAGTCCACTGTGTGGGTTTCTGACCACCCGGAGACTGGTTTCCTCTCTCTGGTTGCCTCTTACAGGCTACAGATGTCCCTGCCAGTCTCTAGGGTCACGCATCTCGGTTACCTGTGCTAGCCCTGGTACTTCTGGTGGTCCCCATTTCCTATTGGCCATGGATTTCTGATGTTTTGTCCAGTTCTAGCTTGATGAAATCACTTACTGTTATTTGTCATTGAATTTCTTGATCATTATTTGATCTGTTACTACTTTTAGGGTTTTTTTTTTTGCTAGAGTAAGCAATGGGAGCTAGTCCACTGCCTCTAGTTTAGGTAGAAGTACCTACCTCCACTCTCGCCCCTATTTCAAATCCATGATTCACAAATAGTTAACAAAGACCATGTCTACCCTCGACTCAACCCCCCCCCCAATAACCTTCAGTGGCTCCCTATTGACTCTAGTATCATATGTTATTTCATTTTTATCTCATCCTTTTTTAATGTTTTCTTAGTGTCATTTTTATAATATATGCATATACATTTGGTACTGTATTACATGTAGATAATTTATAGCTAAGTAAATATGCACATATTGGATTATCTGCTTATGTATTTTATACTCCTACTTGCTCTAGGAATATAAACTCCAGATCTGTCCAGATTTGGGACAGATAAATCCCAAATGTGGATAATTTAGTGCTGATTATTATTCTCTGTCTCCTGTAAATGAGAATCAAAATCTCATGTAATGAAAAGTTTTAATTCTGATAAAAAAAAGTTACAAATACAAGATTGGATTGGGAATAAGAGAGTGGGCTGGGAAGCAGGGAGCTTGAGGAAAGGGTATGGCCCAGATACCAGCAGGTGAAGTCAGCTAGTGTGTTGAATTATTACCACCATCACCACCAACCACCATGTGCTTCCCCAAGTTGGCTGCACTAGCTTTCAGGATGCCAAATAACTTTTTGGGACCAGTGATTAGGATTCTTCATGAGTTATGTGATGTAGCTAGGAGGCAGAGTATGGAGTGGGATTGGGCAACTCCCATCACTATTCCCCCACCAAATAAGAGTATAGGAAGTTACTGGGTAAATGCCCATATGCCCAGTGGGTTAGTCCTACCCTGTGTAGTTATAAAGACCATTTGGTCTATGACATCAAGATCCATGAAAGAGGTCTAGCTAAAGGCACCAGAATCTGCTTTCTCTACTTCCCTTTGTCCCCCGGGTCTCTGCTGCTGGCACTCAGGTCGGAAGTGTCCCTGGATCCTGACCTGGAGAGAACATAGACATGCCCATTATCACCACTTTTCTCTGGCTTCCGATGCATCTTTCACCTAATAAATTAAGCACTCAGTCTTGCACTTAGAGGCCAGAGGTGTTCTTTGGGAACCTGGGAGTCATCAGATGAAATATTCGTCCTTCTTCCCTTGGACGGAGTCATTCTCCATTTGCAGAGTTTCACTGGCTTCTCCTTCCGGGGGCTCATAGGTGATATAGCTGCCTTTGTTCTTGTACAGGTAAATGATGATGACGATCAGGACTGAGAGCAGGGTGATGAAGACCACTGTGATAACAACTTAGAAAGAAGAGAGGATACATAGGATTCTGGAAGGGTTATTTACCTGTCATTTCATAGAAGAACCAATCTGCATGGGTCCTGCCATTTTCCCTCCTTTCCCCAAATTTTGCTTTTGTCTTCCGCCTTTCTTTTCCTATAAATCAATTCCTCTTCCTCCCGTTCCCTCCTCCCGTGAAAGCCAGCATCAATCTAAGCAAACCTTACCAAATCCCCGACAAAGAATGTCTATTAGTTCTACAGCTTGCCTTCCTGTATGTTCACTGCCTGATTTCCATGAAAACTGCAGCCTTAATCCCTGTGTTCACGAGAGAAGGATATTCTTCCCTGAATGAGTTAAAAAGCAAGTCCCAGCCAGTTGCTGATGACTCTAATAGGACAGGAAGGAGGGAAACAGGAAACAGTTTATCTCAACAGGAAGGGTTTTCCAAAGCCATAGTTAATCTTCTGCAGTAGTTTTGTTGAGCCCTCCTAGCCTTCCTTCCACCTGCTCCCTGATTTGCTCACAAAACAGCAACACACGGGGTAACTTGTTCGCACTGACATAATGTCAACCCAACAACTCCTGGGGGTTGATATGTCTACCTGCCTACCTCCAAATCTATTATTTTATCCCCCCCCCCCAGTTTAAGTGATTTATCATGAATTTAATGGTAATAATTACAATTGTTTTGCAGCTATTACATTTAAACATGAGTTTCAATGTATTAAAATGTTATAATCTATAAGTCTCTATCAGACTAACTGGTCCATGAGTTCAGTCCCAATCATAATTAGGATGTACTCTGTTCTACTTTTCAAATGTACATTGTTTAATTATTTCTTTCCCGATTTCTTTAAATTTCTCACACTAATTTTAATTATAATTTCCCTTTAGTATGCCTCAATTTATGTAACCACTCCCCTATTCCTAAATATTCAGACTGCTTGTGGTTTTCTTCCCCTCCTGCAATAATGTTGCTATAAATGTCTTTGAACAGATAGCATTTTTTTCTTTTTGGTAACACCCTGAGGATATATTCCTGACAATGAAATTAGCAAGTCAAACTATAATTTCCATTTGGGAATAATAATAATAACTAGCATTTACATGGGCTTGGCTGTGGGTAGTTCTTCATCTTTGAAGAACAATATAGCCAACTTTTGAGAGGATCACTATTGGGTTTATTAACCGCAAAATATTGAACTAAGTGTGAGAGGGAAAGATTGCATAACGACCCCTGTGCAGAAACCTGCCAATCATTGCTCAGTAACTACGGTAGCGTTGAGAAAAAGGTCACAGGTTCCCATTGGCTGGACCATCTCTGGGCATTTGGCTACTGGCATCAGAACCTGCTTTCCTCTATATCCCCTGGGTCTCTGTTGTGAACACTCAGCAGTCTTTTTTTTTTTTTTGACCTAAGAAAGAGCCCTTGGTCTCAGTGGCTTCCTTACCTGCAATGACTGCAGTGTTGGCAACAGCTGTAGGAGTCAGGGTTTCAGTGGCCTGTAGGAGTGGAGTGGACATCAGTTCTTCTGCTGACATAGTCAGAAGAGGGGGCAAAGAAAATACAGTTAACATATGAATAGATGCTGTTTATATTCCTTCTTTCCTTCTCTCTACTACTGAGGAAATTGTCACAGCTTCCTAATCATCTTCCACATCATATCCTGATTTTTAAAATCTTAGTTTTGTTAAGATTTTTATTTTTACATTGCCTTCATTTCTGAATCTGTTTCTTCCCTGTCCCCTTCCCATCAAGCTATTCTTTGAAACAATTATTTTAAAAGAAGGCAGGGGGGGCGGGGAGCAGCTAGGTGCCACAGTGTATAGAGCACTGGCCCTGAAGTCAGAAGGACCTGAGTCCAAATCCAGCCTCAGACCAAACACTTGACACTTACTAGCTGTGTGACCCCGGACAAGTCACTTAACCCCAATTGCCTAAAAAAAAAAAGGGGGGGGGAGAGGCAGTTCAACAAAACCAATCAAAATATTTACTATGTCTGACAGTATACGTAATATTTTATACTCATAGTCCTTCACCTCTGCCAAAAGAGAAGCACATTTTCTCAATTCTTCTCTAGGGCCAATCTCTAGGGCTGGAAAGGCTCAAGGATTACTTAGCTGAATCCCCACTTTTCTGGAGATGTAGATCCTGATTAAGTGGAATGAACACTGGAGTGTAAGACTCACAAAATTTTCATATGACTCCTGATTCTAGGAAAGTCAAATTACCTCTCTCAGCCACTATTTCCTAGTCTGTAAAATGGGACAATATTTATACAACCTCATAGGTTTGCAAGGAAAGTTTCAGGTTGTTGTTGTTTGTCTTTCAATCTCGAAGAGGACCATGACATCAGGAAGGTGATGCCATGGCATGCAAGTGAATTGGATTTAAGTGAGGCTGGGCTATGCAAAGTCATTAGCCTCACTTTCTCCTCTGGAGCCATCTGGGTCCAGTGGCCAGATATAGACTAGGATAACTGGAGGTGGCCCTGGATGCAGTGGGAGACCTTGGCCTTTTTAAGCTAAGTTCTTTAACAGATCTCCATTTCATTGAGGCAATACCTATTCAGTGATTAAGGCCAGGTAAGAAATGAGCCAGAGAATGGCCTCTATTACCTGGTCAATGAAAAAAAAATTTTTTTTAAATCAATCTGGGAGAGGAAGACCTTCAGGGTTTCTGGCCAAAAGAGAAACAATTGCTACTGTGAGCCAACAAGGCCGAAACAATGACTAAGTGGGGCTTAGCCTGGAACCTATTTATAGTTGGCCAATCAATGAGAGTTGGAGTGATTTGGATTTAAGGCATGATCCTTAAGAAAAGAAATCTAGCTTGTAAACCCCAAGATATCTTGTGAGCAGCAATCTTCCTTTATAAAGATTTTACTCTGTAAAAAAGAGACAGTATTTACATAACTTCACAGGGTTGCAAGGAAAGTTCCAAGAAGAAAGGAAGGAAACATGAATTAAGTGCCTACTATGTGCCAGGAACAATGCTAATTGCTTTAGAAATATTATTTGATCTTCACAACAGTCCTGGGAGGTAGCTGCTATTATTATCCCCATTTTACAGCTCTAATCATAAAGTGCTATACAAACGATAAACTGTTACTTAACAGATGAAGAAACAGGTGAAATGATTTACCCAAGGTCCTTTACCTTTTGGTATTACATCCCTTCTTGCGCACCTTGATGCCTTACTCTCAGTTTGGATTTTAGGTCCCTTTTCCCAACTAATCTCACCCCTCACCCCAAAATCTAACTTTTCTCACATCCTATGACATCACAATGACTCCTTGCCCTTCCCTCATTCCTAGCCTGAAACTTTTAGAGGTACACAGCATAGGTGGGAGCATTTTCTTTAGAAGGGCTCTGTTAAAATGTCACCTTTAAGAGAAGAAAGGTTTACTGGAAAGACTTCTATGGTCTGATGCTGAGGGAAGTGAGCAGAACCAAGAGGACTTTGTACACAACAACAGCCACGTTATGCAATGACTAAGAATGTTAAACTGAACCCTTCTCAGCATTGCAAGGATCTAAGACATCTCCAGAGGCCTCAGGATGGAAAATGCTGTCCACATCCAAAGAAAGAACTATGGAAGTCCAATCGCTCTCACTGATTTTTACCTTCTGTTGAGTTTTGTTTCATCTTTCTGATGGTTCCTCCTATTGGTTTTAATTTTGACTTACAACTTCACTAATGTGAAAATATGTTTAATGGGTATGTAAATGTATAGCCTATACCAGATTGTGCGCCGTCTTGGGGAGGGTGGAGGGGAGGAAGGGGGAGTTAGGAGTAGCAAGAAGCAGGCTAGTATACGCGCGCGCACACACACACACACACACACACACACACACACACACACACACACACACACACACAAATCCAGCCGCAGACACTTAACCCTTACTAGCTGTGTGACTCTGGGCAAATCAATTAACTTCAATTGCCTCACCAAAAGGGAAAAAAAAAAAAGAATCATTGAAGAGGACCTCATTAGCTTTCTCTCTGGCCCTACTGCCCCTACCCAATCTCCTTTTCTCCTTCTAACCACTCAGATATCCATAAAGTGGAGAAAGATGAAGACATTCTAGAATTTTGACACAAAGCAATGACACCATAAGGCAATAAGAAACATTAAAGTCAAAAGGTGAAAAAAATAGGAGAAAATGTAAGTTAGCTTACTCCCCCCCCCTCCACCCAATACACTCCTCTTCCCCTCTCTTACCATTCTTTTCTTTAGATCATCAAGACATAACAAAACTTACTGCCAGGCAAAAACTATTAACTTGGAAAACAGATTGAGGAGAAAAAAAATTAAGAGTCATTGGACTAACTGAATGCCATAACCAAAAAAAGAGCCTAGATATTTTATTTCAAGAAATCTTAAAACTGTTCAGATCTTTTAGCAGCAGAGGGAAAAGGGAAATAAACAGAATCCACCAATAGCTTTCTGAAAGAAACTCCAAAATGAAAATTCCGAGGAACGTTATAACCAAAATCCAGAGCTTCCAGGTCAAAGAAAAAAATACTGCAAGCAGCCAGAATGAAAGAATTAAAGTACCAAAGAACCACAGTCAGGATCACGCATGATTCAGCAGCCACCACTAAGAAAGAATGGGAAAACTGGAATGCGATATTCTAGAAGGAAAAGGACACGGGCTTTCACCCAAGAATAACTTACCCAGCGGAACTGATTATAATGCTACAGGAGAGGTAAATGAAACTTTAACGAAATAAGGGAATTGCAAGCATTCCTGATGGGAAAAAAAGATCAGAGCTATGGAGAAACTCTGAAACTCAAACACAGGAGTAAAGAGAAACATAAAGTGGTAAACACAGATGAACAATGATAAAGGATTAAACAAAGGTAAACTGCTTACAGTCAGATATGGGTAAATGATTTGTCCCTTCTGAATTCTATCACCATCCAGGATTATGGAGAGAGTTCAATTAGACAAGGTCTGGGAATAATTCTGTGCTGATGATCTTAAGAAGAGAATGAAAGAGAGCCAAGATAGTGGAGTAGAGGCAGCAACTTAACTGAACTCTTCCAACATTCCTTTCCAAATAACTTTAACACCTCAAATCAAATTTTGGAGCAGCAGAGCCAACAAAAGGTCGAGGTGAGATATTTTTCCAGCCTAAGACAACTTAGTAGGTCAGCAGGTGAGGTCTGTGATACTGGGGTAAGGATTGGCCTGGAGCACAAGTGGAGGCAGCCATCAGTGGGCTGGCTGAAACAGCAGCATCAGCAGCTTCAGGAACTCTTAGCCTGGAAACAGTAAGGGGGTTGGAAAGGTGGTCAGAAAGAGATCACAGGAGACCTCTGTGCTGGCACTGATTGGCAACTCTATTGACCGTATGCAGTCAGTTCCAAGGCAGAGAGGAGAGCTAACAGTTGGGGCTGTAGAAAAGTAGGGGACGGTCACAGCTCTAGGACCACTAGTGCTTGTGGCTGCAGGGAAGCAGGAGGCCTTCCTAGGAAAAGATCAGAGTGCAGTTCAAATAAAGCTTGGTCAAAAACCCAATGGAGCAAGGTCAACCTGAGGGCATTTAAAGATGAAAATAAAAGATCAACAAACAGCAAAATCAAAACCAAAACCAAACAAAAAAAATCAGAAGAGATTTGCTAAGATTTTTGTAAGAATTTTATTTATTTACCATCAAGGACAACAGAACCACCACACTTGAGACACATAGATAAGCTTATAGCTTATAGAAGAAAAGGCTCCAAAGTGAAAGACGGAAAAAGTATCTGGATTAGACAAAAGAGAGAGCCATGAAAAAGTGGGACCCAGTCATAAGTGTGATGAGGGAATCAATTCTCATTATTCCCAATTGCCTCTAGGACAAGATAATTAAAAGCAGTCGGTCAATTGATAAACATTTATAAACACCTACTATATACTAGGCCCTGTACTAAGCACTAGGGATACAAAAAGAGGCAAAAATAAACACAAGTTTGACCATGCCATTTTCCTGCTCAAGAATCTTTGGTAGCTCCCCATTACCTTTAGGATACAATACAAACCTTTGAGCAAGACACTTAAAGCCTTTGTCTATATAGCTCCTGTCTACCTTTGTAGGCTTATTGCACATTTCTCCCCTCCATGCAGTTTCTGGCTTCTTTGTGGTTTCCTGAACACAGTCCTCAATCTCCTACCTCCTATCTTTGAAGCCTCATGCCTACAGTTCATTTCCCCTTTCCTCCTAGAATTTCTAACTTCTTTTAGACCCAGCTCATGTACTGGAAACCTTTCTGGATCCCCATAGCAGTTCATGGTCTCTCCCTCTTCCTAAAATTAAGGTGTGATGCTTACTGTTTAGATGTTCTATTTCCCATCCCACCCCCTCACCTTTGGTATAATATAACCTACTTGACAGCAGGATCTCTCTCTTTTTTTTGTATCTGCAAGTTCAAGCCCGAGGAAGGTGCCTAATAAATGTTTGTCTGATTGGATTGTTAGCCAGAATGCTAACTGATTGGCCATAGTATAATAGTGAGCTTGGATTAGGAGTTTATCACTTTTCCCATGGTCAAATTCTTCCACCTAGTTCCCCCTCCTTTCTCCTTGTTCCAATAAATGAAAAAGATCATGTTCTTTCTTTCTGGGGTGTGGAAGTCCTGCTATACTAGAAAAAAATTTAAATGAGGAGAGGTTGATGAAAGCATTTGGGAACCATCCCAATCCCAATCCAGGCTAGATTTTAACCAGCAGCAAAATGAATTTGTGGGGCACTTTAACTCATTTGTCTCTTTTTGTTGTTAACCCAGATACCAGTTGGGTTTCTTTGTCTGTCCCATTCCTGAGTTGTGCTAAAGCTCTTATCACCATGGCATCTGATCCTTTACCACTGGATTTGCTAACCTTCTTGGCTTGATACTGGCTCACTGGCAGATGGCTTCTAGGTCCCTTTTTCTGCTAGGGGGCTGCCTATATTTTCTCCCAGAATTATTAGGCACCCACCTATGGGGCAGAGCATGACATAAACAGATTGGGATGATAACCAGCCAGGAGGGTGGGTAAAGCCTAGGTGGCATATGAGATTCCTGGGAAGTGGATGATCCTATCCTTTCAATAGCTCCTGAAAGGGACCTCCAATAGGAAACCTCTCTGGTGGCTAGATTGAAACCTGAAAGTTGAACCACCTCCATGCACTGATCCTTTGCCCTGCCTGTAACCTTCACTTCCTAAACTGGGTTTAATCTTGTTTTCTCTTCTGCATTTTGTGTGGATTGAAGGCCTGTGGTTATGGATTTATCTCAGAAAGTGAGCTTTCAAAGGGCTCAGTCTGTTAATTTCTTCATTTTGAAGTCTGGGCAAATCTACATTTTTTTTTTTAACATTCCCTACACAATAGTAGCTCTCCACTGACTATTGTATCAAATAGATACTTGTCAGACTGATCTGTTTGACTTCCAAGGCCTATTCAGCTTTATTCCCCACTCTTCATTCCCCATGCAAATCCCTTAGGCTCCAGTGGGGTTAGTCTACCATTGTCCTCTACCCATTCCCCTCCTCCTTCCCACAACATACTTCCAGCTCTTAGTCTATGACTAGCTAAAGGGTACTGGATTTCCAGCAGGAGGACCCGAGTTGGAATGTTGATTATGCCATTTAACACCTATGCATTATCTCAAAATATCATTGCAAATGAGATAGCATTTGTTAGACACTTAGCACAGTGCCTGATACATAGTAGGCACTTAATAAATGCTTGTTTCTTTCCCCCTTGTGTGACCCTGGGCAAGTCACTTAACCTTGTTCAGTCTCAGTTTCTAATTGGTGAAAAATGAGGTTTTTCATTCAATGATCTCTAAGGTCCTTCCTATCTCTAATCTCTGATCCCATGATCTCAGGCAGGAATGCTCTCCCCTAACAGCAAGACAAAGTCTTCAGGGCTCAAGCCAAGTCCTACCCCCTCCCTCTAGGAAGCTTTTTCTTGCATTTCAGCTGACATTAACTTCTCCCTTCTCTCCACCACTATTATACTTACAGTCCTAACCTCATAACTGTACTGTCTTCAACTGCTCTTTAATTGTGTCTCATGGATGACAGGCATACTCTTGTTGGAACGGTGAACTGGTCTGCCCATTCCGGAAAGCAATTTGGGGTTATGCTAAAAAAAAAATGACTGAACTGTCCTATACCCTTTAACACAGAGTTCCCACTGATGCTATTCACGTACCCTAAGGAGGTCAAAGATAGAAAGGTCCTGTACATAACAAACTATTCATGGCAGCACTTTTTGTGGTAGCAAAGAATTTAAAAACAAAGGAGGTGCCCATTGATTGGGCACATGAATCTGATAGCTAAACAAATTGTGGTACATGAAAATGATAAAATATACTGTACCATAAAAAAATGAATATGAAAAATTCAGAGAAGCATAGAAAGACTGAGGCAAAATGAAGCAAACAGAAACCAAGAAAGCAATTTATACAATGAAGGGAAGGAGGAATGGGAAGAAGAGAATGAGCATTTATTAAGCACCTACTATGTGCCAGGTATATAGTAGGTGCTAAGGGCTTTACAAATATTATCTCATTTGAACTGCAATATTGTATATGGAAGAAAGGGAAAAAAAATAGCTGAATGCTATTATAATGACCAAGCCTGGCCCCAGAGAACAGTTGAGATGTACCTTCCTTTTTTCATTGCAGAGGTGGGGAGGACAATTAGGGTGGAATATTGCATATGCTCTTAGATATGTTGGTTGGTTTTGCTGAAATGATTTCCCCCACCCTCTTTCTTTTTAAATCTTTACTGAGAGGGATGGTTTGCAGGGTGGGACAAGAGGGAGGGATACGTATGGAAATGAACTGTGCTATAACAACAAAAGGCATCAGTAAAATACAAATTACTTTTAAAAAAATGTTTCCCATTTATTAGCCTGATCTACCTAACAACACTGCAAACTTGAGGGCAGAAACTAGGCCTAAATATATTAGCAGGGAAATTTCCCTCTCAAGAGCATGGAGTTTTTGAAAATGGTAATGGTGTCACCAGAAGGTGAGGGTGAGAGGCAGGACAGAACCTTCTCCAAGAAAGTGAGAATTTGCTACTGCCATCAGTCCACAAAGGCCTCCTTTAGTTTAGAGTTGCCTTTAGCTGGTTTTCATGATTCTAGAAGTGTGTTTCAGTTGCCTGGGCCCAAAGCTAACCTGAGAGCTGCCCCTTGGTAAATCAGGTAGGTCTGAATCAGAGTCCAGTGCTGGGGGTTTCTCCTTAGTCTAGGCTGAAGCCCCAAGAACGGGAGTTTCCTCTCCAATGGGATATAACTTTTTTTTAAAAAAAATTCCTTTTTTTTTTTTTTTTGGCTAGGCAATGGGGTTAAGTGACTTGCCCAGGATCACCCAGGTAGTAAGTGTTATGTGTCTGAGGCCGGATTTGAACTCAGGTCCTCCTGAATTCAGGGCCGGTGCTCTATCCACTGCGCCACCTAGCTACCCTTCCAATGGGATATAACTTACCTTTTGGGGGAGGGGGCGTTGGGAGGCCCGTCATGGTGGCAGTGATATAAGTGCAATAGGAGTCTTCACTCCTGGAAAAAGGAGAATGAAAGAAAAAAAATGAAAGGGGGTCTGGAGTCAGAGGGGGGCCTTTGGTGTTTCTCAATTGGCTCCACCCCGTATTTCTTCAAACCCCCTCTTTTTCCCAACCTCTCCATCTCAGAAGAGAGGAAAGGGGAACAGTTCATGGGAAATAACAAATCTCATTCTCTGTCCGTTCCTGTGTCTCTAACTTTCTCTGTTCTTCTGTCTCTGGTTAGATCTCTCTGAGAGTGTATCTAATAAGTTGGACTAGTTCCAACCTTGGCTGAGGCCCACTCTTCATTGCATCTATGTTAATTTCATTTGCATTCCAGCAAAGTCCAAACTCCACGCTGCCCGTTTACTTTAACTCATCTGGAAAGGGAAACATAGGGAACTATGTAAGCTAGCTCCTTTGCTAGTTTTTGAAAACGGCACTAAGCCTACAACCTGGGTGGAGAGTATGGGGATTGTCCACTAGGTGTCAGGACAGAGCTGATGGAGACTCGGTCCCAGGAACCTTCAACAGCCTGAAGTGGACAGGGGGTAGGGAGGGTTGGGAGGGGGGCACATGTCCCCAGGATGCCATAGTACTAGAAGGTGTCCTCAACTCTCTTCAAGACCATGCTAGCTGACTGTGGGCGGCCTCTGTCCTGTACTCTTATCCTGAGCCACCTTATCCTCGAAACTTAAACCCTCACCCCATAACCCACATCCCAGGTCCTTCCATTCCCAATCCTGAGTATTTAATCTCCACCTGGTTATTTCCTCCCCTCCCCTCCCTTCTCCATTAAGCCCCCAAATAGCAGAGCTTAAGTGGTCCGTGCTCCTAGAGTCATCCCCTGCGCTCCCTTTCTGGTCCCTCCCTGCCCCTGAACAGAGTAGTAAGCCCACTGCAGAGCTGACTGGAGCTCGTTTCCCATTTTACCTGGAGAGGTGGAGGGGAGCCCAGGTGGAACCAGACTGGGAGAGGATCTGTCCGCTCTGGGGTGTCTCCTGGCTCAGTTCCAGAGACCTTGGAGAGGGGAAGTTGCGCGGTTGGACAGGAGGGGTGGAGAAGTTCACGCCTGGCACCCTAGCCTCAGAAACTGTGGGCTCTGGTGCCTGCGGTGGCAAAGGTGACTGGGAATAAGAGTGAGGCGACCAGAAGCAATTTCCCTTCCCTCCGCCCTCCAGCCTCCTCCCTCCTCCGCCCTGCTCACCTTTCCAGTCTAACTGGCTAGGGATAAAGGGCCAGTCACACCACTCAGAGTGGGAGGGAGACTGAGAGAGACACTACATAGATACACAGGGATTAAAAAGAGACGGAGAGTGACGCACACACCCAGAGTCATAGAATGCTTGCTGGTAGATCTGGAAAAGAGAGATCTGGAGACCATCTAATCCAGGCCCCTCATTTTATAGATAAGAGAAACTGAGGCTCAGACAGGGACAGAATCTGAAACTGAGACAAAGACACAGAAACAGAGAACAAACGGAGACCAGGGAAATACAAATGAAAGGGAACAGATGAAAAGCTTTTGTGCGGGACCAAAATTACAGTGGGCAAAGAGGCACAGGCAGACTGGGTGGAACAGGAAAAAAGCATTGAAGGCACCTCTTCCAGTTTCTCTCTCCCTGCCAGACTTCCTTTCCTCCCTCAGCCTCCTCTCATCCCGTGGCAGGAAGAGCTGCCTTTCCTTCTTTGCTAGTCATTTTGCTTACCTCCTGGGACCTCGCTTCCTCCCATGACAGGCTGGGCCCCACCCTCGCTGGCTGGGTTCTGGATTTCCCCTAGTCAGGCTTAAGGCCACCATTGGGGGTAGCCTGTAAATCCTAGGAAAATAACATTGACATCCATACATAGGGCAAGGAATTTTACTCACAGAGGATTCCAGGAGCTCCCAAACTACAATAAAAGGCTGCTAAAAGAGTAAATACTGATGATGGTTAACATATAGAGCTTTAGGGTTTGCAAAGTATGTTATACATCTTTGGATGAACACAGATCAAGCCAGGTCCATTCCAGAGTGGAGGGTTCCAGCTAAAATCCCACCTTTGACAGGAAGCCTTTCTGATCCCCCTTAATTTTAATGCATTCCCTTCTGTTGATTTTTTTCCAATTTATCCCGCATATGTCTTGTTTGTCCATAGTTATGTGTATGTTTTCTCCCTCATTGGACTGTGAGCTCCCTGAGGGCAGGGATGGAGTTTTGTATTCTTTTTTTCTATTTCTATTGCTTAGAACGGTGCTTGGCACACAGTAGGCACTTAATAAATATTTATTGACTGCTTGGCATAGTAAAAAGTAGTACCAGTAAAAGATATTCCTCATAAATCTGGTGTATACTCTTTTACACAGAGCATCAGTGGCAAGAGTGGACACATGCAGCGTTTACACACTTGAAGCACACTTGTAGGGAATACAATCAGCCGAGGCATATGTCAGTTAGAAGTAATTTGTGTTGCAGTGCATTGATATTCACACTTGTTCCACAGACTTTGGGTTCACAGTTTCCCCTGGAGTCTGCTTCATTGGACCCTGATGAATGCTGATGCACTGGGGGCATCTCTGATGTGTGTTCCTTTGCCACTTGGCTGTAGTCATCACCCCTCCAGCTTTGGGATCAGTTGATGTCCCCAGCAGCTGCGGCACTGGACTTTCGACTGAATTTTGCTGTCACTTTCATGAAGTCATCGCCCACGGTGGGGAAGAGAGAAAAGTTCCCTTCTACTCTCTTGCAGAACACTTTTAGAAGCAATCCCAAGAGCTGCCTGTCTCAATTCCTTAAGCTAGATTGCTAAAAGGATTGACTTCTGTTTTTAAACATTCTGTCTACTCACTGAGTGGACAGAGAAAAGGAAAAATGGGCTATAATCTTCAGCCTAGTTTCCTGACTCTTAACTATGCCAATGGATCACTCAAGGTCTAAAAGGGGCACACTCTTACAACCAGTAAACACCAAGTCTGAAAGGTGAATGCCTCAGACTGCTGCCCCCCATATGCTGTAATTACATTAGTTAGACTGGAGAGGAGGGGGTGTAATATGTGCATGGTATTTTCCACGATGGAATATCTTCTCAGGCTCTTCAAGTGAGAGGATTGGAGTAACCTCTTTTTGTGTCCTGGACCCCTTTGGCCTTTTTAAGCAGCTTGGAAAGGTCTGCATCCTGGGCCATCTCCAGTTGTCCTGATCCATATCTGGCAACTGACCCAGATGGCTATGGAGGAGAAAATGAGTAGAGAATTTCCAGTTGGGTAAGACAGCTTCTTTCCTTCTTTCTTTTTCTTCCTTCCTTCCTTCCTTCCTTCCTTCCTTCCTTCCTTCCTTCCTTCCTTCCTTCCTTCCTTCCTTCCTTCCTTCCTTCCTTCCTTCCTTCCTCTCTTCTCTCCCTCCTTCCCTTCCTTATCTTTCTTTCTTTCTTTCTTTCTTTCTTTCTTTCTTTCTTTCTTTCTTTCTTCTTCTTTCTTTCTTTCTTTCTCTTCCTTCCTTCCTTCCTTCCTTCCTTCCTTTTCTTTCTTTCTTTCTTTCTTTCTTTCTTTCTTTCTTTCCTTCTTTCTTTCCTTCTTTCTTTCTTTCTTTCCTTCTTTCTTTCCTTCTTTCCTTCTTCCTTCCTTTCTTCCTTTCTTTCTTTCTTTCTTTCTTTCTTTCTTTCTTTCTTTCTTTCTTTCTTTCTTTCTTTCTTTCTTTCTTTCTTTCTTTCTTTCCTTCCTTCCTTCCTTCCTTCCTTCCTTCCTTCCTTCCTTCCTTCCTTCTTTCTTTCTTTCTTTCTTTCTTTCTTTCTTTCTTTCTTTCTTTCTTCTTTCTTTCCTTCTTTCTTCCTTCTTTCTTCTTTCCTTCTTTCTTTCCTTCTTTCCTTCTTCCTTCCTTTCTTCCTTTCTTCCTTTCTTCCTTTCTTTCTTTCTTTCTTTCTTTCTTTCTTTCTTTCTTTCTTTCTTTCTTTCTTTCTTTCTTTCTTTCTTTCTTCCTTTCCTTGTGTCTTCTCTTTCTTCTCCCTCCACATAGGGTATCTCACCCTTAGCAGCCAAAGGCAATGTAAATTTTAATCACTGAAACTTTTGTTGTTGTTGTTTTGGTTTTTTTCTCTTAAAGACCTGCCTTAATTCCAAATCACTCTAGTCCCAGACCAAGACCTATTTGGTCCCGGTTTGGGCCCAGATTGGCTCAGAATGAATGTAAATAACAATTGTTTCTGTTTTGGCCAGAAACCCTGAGAGTCTTCCCCTCCCAGATGTATTTTTTTAAAAAGGCTATTCTTTCTTTATTTATTTATTAAAGGCTAGTCTCATTTTTTATTAAGCCTTAATCACTGCATGGGTGCTGCCTCAGTCAAACTGAGACCTCTTAAAGACCTTAGCTTGGAAAGGCCAAGGTCCCCCTGCATCTGGGGCCATCTCCAGCAGTCCTGATCCATATCTGGCCACTGAACCCAGATGGCTCCAGAGGAGAGGGTAAAGCTGGTGACTTTGCACAGCTCTCTGTCACTTAAATCCAGTTGACTTGCATGTCATAGCATCACCTCCCTGATGTCATGGTCTTCTTTGAGAATGAAGGACAAGCAGCAGCAACCTCTGTCAGTTTGGTGAAGTCTATGGACCTCTTCTCAGAATAATGTTTTTAAATACTTAAATAAAATACATAGGATTACAAAAGAAATCCATCAAGGAACTTACTTGCTATGGGAGGGACAACATGTATACGCATTATTATCTACAAGGTAATTTCAGGGGAGGGGAGGCACTGATAGCCATGTGGACCAGGAAAGGCCTCTGGGAGTAGGTAGCATTTGAGCAGACCTTTGAAGGAAACTGGATATTCTCAGAGATGGAGGAGAAAAAAAAGTGAATTTCAGATGTAAGGAGCAACTAATGCAAAGGGATTGGAGATGGAGTACAACGTGTGAAGTATCCCATGAAGTCTAGTTTGGCTGGAGTAATGTATAAAAAGCCAGGACAGGTAGATAGGAATACAAACAAAATAAATGCAAGCTAGATTTTTAGGGGAAGGGGGACATTAGCTGCTGGAGCAGGGAGATCAGGAAAGGCTTCATGTAAGGAATGGCCTCCTTGCTATTCTTGGAACAAGACACTCTACATCTTGGGTCCTGATCTTTTTCTTGCTGTCCACTGTACCTGGAATGCTTTCCTTCCTCGTCTTTGCCTCTTGGCTTCTCTGGCTTCTTTAAGTTCCAACTAAAATCCTATTTTCTACAGGAAGCTTTTCCAACCTCTCTGCATTCTAGTGCCCATTTCCTATTTATCTTATTTATCCATATTTATTTGGTTGTTATTTCTCCCTTTAGATTGTGAGCTCCTTGAGGGCAGGAACTTTTGTACCCCTAGCCCTTAGTGCAGTGCCTGGCATATTATAGGCACTTAATAAATACTGACTGACTGACTGACTATTGTATGTTACTAGGTAAACTTCCTGCTCCTGACATCATAGAGATGTTGGGGTACCATAGAGATGTGGTGAATTGACATGAGTGCAGGCATATATTTCTGGTTTTCTGGCCTCTTGGCCTGGAATGAACTTTTTTTTGTGGGGGTGGCTACCCGGTTTTTTCCCAAGAGCATAATGCTTTGAAAATTTCCGTCAGTTTGAATCTCAATCATTTTTCCTTTTGTGTTCTTCTCAAATTGCCTGGGAGAAGGAATGGGGAGAAAAGGACAACTCAATCTAAATTATAATATTATAACATCTTTTTTTGGACAATGTTTGAACTTCTAATTGCATTTTTTTTTTGGCTATTTGATACTGCTATTGAATTATGTGGTCATTAATAGTCTAATCTTATGAGTTTGGGGTTTCAAGACTAAGAGAAGGAAACTAGCCAATGGGTAAAAATTAAGGATGCCAGCTAATTAGAAAGAGGGAAAGTTTTGTAGTATTAGTGATTTCTGAGTGTATTCTAGAGCCTACCAGATAGGCTACCTTTGAACCTAGAGAGAAAGTTAATAATAACACAAGCCTATGGGCTTAATGTTGTTTGTAATTATATTGTCTGTGATGGCACTTTTTGGAACTGTTTCTAGCCTTTCATTGAAAGATAACCCTATGTCTACACCCACATCATGTTATAATAGTATCATTGATTTAGGGATCTCAGATATCACCTAGCCCATCTCCTCATTTTATAGATAAAAAAAAAAGTGAGGCCCAGAGAAATAAATAGCTCATTGAAGGTTGCCAAGAGCTTAAGTACTGGATCTGGGATTCAAGCTCAGGTCCTTTGAACTCCAAATTTGTCCCTCATTTTGTCCTTACACCATACTAGCTGCCAATTCTTGTTGTTGTCATGTCCAGCTCTTTATGACTCCATTTGGGGTTTTCTTGGAGAAGATACTGGAGTGGTTTGCCATTACCTTCTCTTCCCAATTATAGGATTTACACATTTTCTAAATTAGGAAAGGTATATGCTACACATTTTTTTTTTGACCAGTGATATTAGTGGAGGAAATCCTATTGGTTTTAATTTTTACTTACAACTTCACTCATGTGAAAATATGTTTCATGGGTATGTAAATGTAAAGCCTATATCAGATTGTGTGCTGTCTTGGGGAGGGTGGGGGGGAGAAAGGGAGAGAAAAATTTTCAGCTCAAAAGAATACGGAAGTGATTGTTGATAAATCGAAATAAATTAATAAAATTAAAAAAATATATATTAGTGGAGGACACTCCTAGTGAAGAAAGACCCTCTACAAATGCAAATAGGCAATTGCTTTTCAACTTACAGTCTTAGGAAGTTGCTTGGGCCCTGAGAAGTTAAACTACTTGTCTAGAGTCATTCAGTCAGTATCTGCCAGAGACTGATTTTGAACCCAGGTCTTTCTGACTCCAAGGTCAGTTATTATACTTCAAGCTGTCTTTCATATACAAGTGTCCTGTGTGCCATACAGCTTCAATTAGTGAAGGCAGAGAAAGAAAACTTATAAGAAAGATAACGATGGAAATTCCCATTTCCATAGTACCTTGGGATGTACAAACCTCTTTTCTCATTACTCCTTTGGGAAGGAACTCATATAAGTAACACTATCCCCATAATGTAGGTGCAGAAATCAAGGATGAGATATTAAGTGACTTGTCTAAAGTCACATGGATTCATATATGGTATAGCCAAGATCCATGATACAGTATCAAGAGCATTGCTTTTGGAGGGAGAGAACCTGAGTTTGAATTCCAGTTCTACCACTTACTAACTGTGTGACAAGTTAATTTTCGTACCTGCAAAATGATATAGTTGGACTTGATGACTTCAAAGGTAAAAAATTATAAATGTCACCTCAGAAAGATCTCTCAAGATTACCCTCAAAGAAAATGTCTGAGAAATGAACTTGTGGTGTTTATGTATGTGTGTATGTATATACATGTCACTCAGAATTTTCCAAGTTTCTGGAGTTATTATTTTGGCCTGGGGGAAAACTTCTGCCTAAGCACAAACAGATAGATAACAATGACAATAATAATAGTAAGTTCTTATATAGTGCTTCAAGGCTTGCACAAGCACTTTACGAATATGGTCATTAATAATAATGATTTATCTGAGGGGCAGCTAGATGGCGCAGTGGATAGAGCACCAGCCCTGAAGTCAGGAGGACCTGAGTTCAAATCCGGCCCCAGACACATAACACTTACTAGCTGTGTGACCCTGGGCAAGTCACTTAACCCCATTGCCTAGCAAAAAATAAAAAAATAACAATTTATCTGATCCTGTAAGTTTGGAGGTGTCACTTAACTCAGATTGCCTCAAAAAAAAAAAGTAAAGAAAAAGAGTAAAAAAAGAATATATACGTGTATGACGCAGGCTCTACGCTCATACTGGGTCCCCAGAAAATAGCTAGCTACTTCTACCATCAGTATTCTAGGGTTAACTCTGGGGGACTTACGAAGTTATTTCTTTAGTACAACAGTTCGAAAATCCTACCAGAGTGCTTCAATTATGCTGTTGATATCAATTAACTAGCCAGACTTAATTAGGCAGTTAGGTGGTACCGTAGGCATCTAGGTGGACAGAGTGCTGGACTCAGAGTCAGGCAGACCTGTACTCAAATCTGGCCTCATATAATTTTTAGCTGTGTGACCCTGGGCAAATCACTTAAACTCTCAGACATACTTTCCTTATCTGTGAAATGGGGATAACACTTACCTCTCAGGATTGTTATGAGAATCAAATGAAATAACATTTCATTAAAGCACTATATAAACGCTAGTTATTATTATTATTATGTTTTTAGAAAATGGTATTTACTAAGGTGGTATTATAACAATGGTTGGCCCTCTTCTACAAGTACATACTTGTACTTCTACAAGTACATACTTTTCCAGGGGAAAGTGGTCTTAAGCTTAGAGAACACATGTTGAAGAGGTGTAATCCTCAGCTCTTGATGGCTCAAAGATTTTTCCCTCCCTTTTTCACCTTTGTGGAGTCCTCATGAAGTTTCCCTTAGGTAGTTTGTAGCTTTCTTCTGAGATCCTTGTAAAATCTTTAAGCTGCCTTTCCCTAGTGGGTCAAGTTTTTCCTTAGATCTCAGTGAAGACTCTGTGGTCAACCACAGATGTTCTGGATACGTTTCTAGGATGACCATTGGATATCTAAAGTCTTATGACCTTTGAAGCTCACAAGATCATTCTTTGGTCAAGAGAATGGGTGGATAGAGCTTCCTTCCCTACAAAGCAATTACTCCTCAGGATCTTGGCTGGAACTGCTTCCACCACTGGATAGGCCCACCACCTGAATCCTAGATTGTTATTTAGGATATTATTATATTATTATCCAAGATATTATTATTTCCAAGATAATATATTATTATCCAAGATCTAGAGGGAATGATTGAGTCTCTTTAGACAATCCCAATGTCCTTTCTGTGGAGCATCATTTGATATCATTCAATAGCTTTCACTCCTTTCAAATTGATTAAGGAATTTTTGCACCTCTCACCTAGTCAATAAACATTTGTTAAACACAAGTTTATGTGCTAATGTGAGGGGCATATAGGTAGCTCCGTGGATAGAGACTGGAATCAGGCTGGGCCTGGAGTCAGGAAGACTCCTCTTCTCCAGTTCAAATTTGGCCTCAGATACTCAATAGCTATGTGATCCTGGGCAAGTCACTTAACCCTGTTTGTCTCAGTTTCCTCATCTGTAAAATGAGATGGAGAAAGAAAAGGCAAATGACTCCAGTATCTTTGCCAAGAAAATCCCAAATGAGGTCACGAAGAGACAGATAAGGCTGAAATGACTGAACAATAATAACAGTAACAATGTGAGCTATGCATTGTGCTAAGCACTAGTGAAAAAAAAGGCAAAAAGCAAAAAATACAAATAAAAAAGAGAAGCTCCCAAAGACCTTGCCCTCAAGGAGCTTATAGTCTAACGGAAAGCATAATTTAATGCTTTTGATTGATTGATTCAATAAAGAATATTCTCACCTGAGAAAAGTATCAGGGTTAGAACATCATGTTAATTTCTTTGATGGGGGTTAAGGAGGTTGATTCAATCAATCTTTACCTTCACATCTGTAAATACACATTTTTGCAGAGCTATATTAATTAGTAAGGCTTTGTTAGGAACTTAGAATATTGCAAGTTTTTTTTTTTTCCTCACATACCCTTTGGCATATGAGCTAGTATTTGACATATAGAATCCCAGAGAAGAAAAACCATAAGTATTTCTATGAGGCCCTGGATTCCTCACTTTAGAAAGCAACTTCAGGAGGACCTGAGTTCAAATCAGGAGGACATGAGGTCAAATCTGGCCTCAGACCAAACACTTGACACTCACTAGCTGTGTGACCCTGGGCAAGTCACTTAACCCCAATTGCCTAAAAAAAAAAAAAGAAAGAAAGCAACTGAAAGTCATTCTCTTGGCACTTATCTACAACTGGAGAGTATCTAGGGTATGTTGGCAAATGTCCAGCAATCCATTGTTCAAAAAAAAAAAGTATGTGACACACTTTCAAGTTTAATTACATTAACATTTTTCCGTCACTTTCTTAAGTCTAAATCATCAATAAAACAAGAAATCAAGTCCTGATTTGTAGCGTTTGCTGATTTGCAAGGTATAATGCTCACACTGAAAATTTTAAAACTGGCTCAGCCCCCGCACCTATTATTGAGTATATCTTGTGTTAGTGGTCTCCTTCATGTTAAATTTCACTATTAAAAATCAGCTGAGATGTTCTCCTCTTCTTTACCCAATCACAGCATCACAGATAAGTGTCCATCTTGGCCCAGATAAGATAGTGGAAAGAGCATTGGGCCCAGAGTCAAGAAGTCCTGAGTTCAAATCCAGCCTCAAACACTTCCTAGCTATGTGACCTTGGGCAAGTCACTTAATATCTGGTTGCCGGATAAAATGGATCCACTGGAGAAAGAAATGACCAACCACTCCAATATCTTTGCCAAGAAAACCCCAACTGCCCTCACAAAGGGTTAGATATGACTGAACCTACTGAACAGCAGCAGGGCTCAGTTGGCTCCGGTAAAACCTTTCATGTGCCCCTTATTAGCCAACCTTGACCAAATCAGGTAACTCACATTCCTTTTGACCAACTGCTGTACTAAGAGATTTTAAAGCATTGATCTAGGAGTTGAGCTAGGCCGTAACATGTTCCGCCAAGCATCACCCTGGAGCTCCCCGAAAGGAGAGGACATCTCTTACATATGTCTGAGATGTCCCTTACAAAAAGAGAAAGCTGGGGAGCCAGTTAGAAGTGGCCGTGCCGTGCCAATCTGGTCTGCTAACCTACCATCAACTCAATCTGGGCTCAGATTTAGAAGGCCTGAAGTATCCTGCTGCTGTGTCTAGTGAGCTATAAAGAGCATCCTTTAATAACTCTCCTTTGGACACATGTTATGCATTGGGTTTCCTTTTTTGTCCCTAATTTGGATGTATGCTACCACAAAATCACTTGCTGAGAGGAGGAACATTTGCCACTAAATGAATGACTTTAAATAGATGAGAGAAACTGATGAAGTCATTTTCAAATTCCTGTAACTCATGGAGCCCTCATTCTAATTGTTGTAGTAAGGGGCTCTAATTTAATAATTTAGTGGTAAAGTGTAGAATCAGGAAATCTGGTTCACGTTGGACAGCTCCTCCATTTACTGTTGCTGGGTAACCTTAGCAAGATGCAAATTCTCCAAGCACCCATTTCTTAATATGGAAAATGGAATACTAATACTTGCACAATCTACCGAGCACTCTAGGGCTGCCAGATAGAAGAGAGATTCAATTTGTTCTCCTAAGGACAAGGAATTTGCCCCTCACTAGAGGTCTTTAAGCAGAAACTGATTTCCTACTTATGGGGTTCTGAAAACTATGATAAATCAATTGCAACCATTCTAAGCAAGGACATCCCAGTCTTCTCTAATCACCATTGTCTCTGATTTTCTTCTCTTCCCTGGCCACTGTGTGCTTAGCACTTAGCATAGTGACTGCCACATCATAAGAACTTGATAAATGCTTTTTTGTCCACTTATTCATCCATCCAGCCATTTATTCAAGGGTATATAGAGGAGATCCCTGCCATAGTCAATACGATTGTGAGAGAATTTAGAGGCTCATATCTAAGGTCTCTGAAGGAGATATATACAAAGTATTAGAAAAAGGTATCACAAAAGAGTGATAGAATATCAATAACTACTGACCTACGTACCTACTCACCCATCTATATAAAATCATTGAGTCATCAATATGTGAACTACCTTAATGAGGTAAAAAGGAATGTGTAAGTTTTTGAAAATGACACTCGTATCTTTACCATTTCATAATTAACTGAAAGATGTAGAGAACATATGATTTTACTGTGCTTATTTGTGAAAATTCATTTGATTTAATAGAACAAAACTCATCTTAGATTCTTTTTCAACAAAGTACCTCGTATATGCACATCAAGATTGCTTAAGATTCCTTGGAAGATGGAACTAAAGAAATAACCCTTTTCAATGACCCTCCAATATCGAGATGAATTGTTGTCCAAGTTATTCACCGTTGTGATGGAGGACATCTCTCCCAGAGCATAGATGAAAGAGGGATTCCTTGTGAGTGATGGGTTCCTCCAGATGCTCCTGCTTGTGGATGACATTGTGCCAATTGTGTAAAGCCCCAGGCCTTTGTGGAGCCTCCTAGAAGAGAAGAAGCTCTGTAGTCAAAAGGGTTTAGCTGAGTCCTTCACCCAGGAAGGACCAAGTAGATGAAGAATGTCTGTTGCCAAGGTTACAACACAAATTCTGATAGACACCCTGTAGGGCAGGGATTCTTAACTTAGGATCCATGAACTTAAAAAGAAATTGATAACTATATTACAGTAAAATTGGTTTTCTTTGTGTTTTACTCAGTTGGGTATAGAAATTTATCTTATCCTACAGAGAAGTAGGAGAGAAAAGAGATAAGAGAAGAGAGAGGTCTAATAAAAGGGAGGGTGGACCAGGGGAGGCAGTGGTCAGAAGCAAAACAATTTTCAGGAGGGACAGGGTGAAAAGAGAGAGAGAGAAGGATAAATAGGGAAAATAGGATGGAGAGAAATAACACAGTAATCATAACTATGAAAAATATTTTACAGTAAGTTTCTCTGATAAAGGCCTCATTTTCAAATATATGGAGAATTGAGTCAAATTTATAAGAATATAAATCATTCTCCAATTGACAAATGGTCAATGGATATGAACAGGCAATATTAAGAAGAAATCAAAGCTACATATATATATATATATGTATGTATGTATATACACACACATATATGTGTATAGTCATATAAAAATGTTCTAAATCACTACTGATTAGAGAAATGCAAATTAAAATAACTCTGAGGTACTACCTCACACCTATCAGATTGCCTAAGATGACAGAAAAGGAAAAATAACAAATGTTGGAAGAGATGTGGAAAAACTGGGACACTGCTGGTGGAATTGCAAACTGATCCAACCATTCTGTAGAGCAATTTGGAACTATGCCCAAAGGGCTATAAAACTGTGCATACTTTTTGACCTAGCAATACCACTGTTAAGTTTGTATCCCAAGGAGATTTTTTAAAAAAGGAAGAGGACCTATATGTACAAAAATATTTATGGCAGCTCCTTTTGTGGTTAAGAATTAGAATGTGAAGAGATGCCCATCAATTGGAGAATGGCTGAACAAGTTGTGGTAGATGATTGTGATGGAATACTATTGTGCTATAAGAAAAGACAAGCAAGATACTCTCAGAAAAACCTGGGAAGATTTACATGAACTGATACAAAGCGAAGAATCAAGAAAACAACATATAGCATACAGCGACACTGTAAGATGAAGAACTGTGAATGACTTATTCTCAGCAAGACAATGATCCAAGATGACTCCAAAGGACTTATGAGGAAAAATGCTACCCACCTCCAGAGAAAGAACTGATGGAGTTTAAACTTGATCAAGCCTGTGTTTTCTTTCATAACATGACTAACATGCTTTGCATAATTGCACATGTGTAGTTGACATCAAATTGCTTGCCTTCTCAAGGAGGAAGAAAGAGAATTTGGCACTCAAAATTTTTTCAAATGAATGTTAAAAATTGTTTTTACATGTAATTGGAAAATAAAATATTTAAAAGTATAATCCTATGTGTTTTATGCATTTAAAAACAGAGAAAGGGATTCATAGGTTTAACCACAAAACAGAGATAGAGTTTGTCCAGGGATATGTGTGATGGAGCCAGTTCCTATTAGCTTGTGAGAGCTGATTGTTAAATTTCCAGGGTGAGCTTTTATATCTCAAGTATCAGAAAATGTTACAAATCAGGGCTTGATTTATTATGTTGTTGCTTGTCTAGACAAGAAAACGGTGGAGAAAATACTAATAATGAAAATTAGGGGGCAGCTAGGTGGTGTGGTGGATAGAGCACCGACCCTGGATTCAGGAGGACCTGAGTTCAAATCCGGCCTCAGACACATAACACTTACTAGCTGTGTGACCCTCGGCAAGTCACTTAACCCCCCATTGCCCAACTAAAAAAAAAAAAGAAAAGAAAGAAAAAGAAAATTAAACTTAAAAATGCGTACTTTTTTTTTCAGAGAGCCAGACGTTGAAATTTACCGTCATAACCTTCAACTTGTTTACCTATACATCTCTCTAGGATAGATAGGATAAACATTGTTGTTCAGTTGTTTTTCAGTCATGTTCAACTCTTTGTAACCCTATTTGGAGTTTTTATGGCAAATATGTTGGAATGGTTTGTTATTTCCTTCTCCAGCTCATTTTATAGATTAGGGAACTGAGGCAAACAGGGTTAAGTGACTAGCCCAGGGTCATACAGCTAGTAAGTGTCTGAGGCCAGATTTGAATTCAGGAAGATGAGTCTTCCTGGCACTCTATCTACTGTACCACTTAACTGCCAGGGATAGACATATAGATGAACAATAATTGGGCCCAGAGTTCAATAGGGGGGAGGAAGAGAGTGAACTGATATTAGGATATTATGCAGTGCTTTTAATGACTCCAATGACTTCTCCCTGAAATAATGACCTATCTTTTAATAAAACTTTTTTTTTCTTATGGTGATGCTATATGATTGGGAATCAGGAACAATCCCAGTTTTTGAAGAATTAAAGTTGAAGGTCACCCAAAGTGCAATGGAGAGGTATATCATGGGCAGTAATTGTGTAGGCGAGAGCAGAGTAAAGGAAATTATCTGAGAAATAGATGATTTAGGAAAGACAGGCTGGTCACAAAGGAGTGAAACTACCCCGTGTATTACATTGGTGTCTATCCATGTAATATCAAGATCACCAGAGGAAGGCACCTAGCTCATTGAGTGTACTACTGGGATCAATTTATAGGAAGAAAGGGATACCAGCAGAACAGGATTGTTGTACCCTATATTGCAGGAGGCAATACCCCTATCAATTAGATGAAAGTACTGAACTATATTTTTAGCTTCCTTTTCTGAAGCTACCATCTTTGGAGCCTGAAGATGTACCTAAATTGCAGAGCGTAGGCCTTGTGCACTGACAATAGATGTTTCCTTATTTTCTTTGCAGATATCATGGCTAACCTCCAGCCATACTTAGATTTCCAAAACAGTCTTTAAACACTGATGTTATGAGACCTTTGTTGTACCTCTGTCTTTCTTTGTCCACAGTATGTTTTAGTCTCCTTGGGAAGAGAAGAAAGAACGCTAAGTTTTAGTCCTGACTCTATGACTAATTATGCAATCTTGGGCAATCACTTCATTTGACTAGGCCTCAGTTTCTTCATATGTAAAATGAAAGAATGGAGGGAAGTACAGAAGGAACACAGGAAGGGCAGCGTTTCTGCTACCATGATAAAGTTGACATATGCTTAAAAAAACCAGCCGGGATATGTTGGCAGAGCCACTGTTTTGCATGTAAAACTCTTTTCATCCCTTGTGTGTGGAAATGTTCATGTTTGTTAGTGATTGTCAAATTCATAATAAAAATAGTTATCTAACTAAAAACCACAAGTAAAAAAATAAATAAAATGAAGGCATTGGATTGGATCAGTGGTTTCCAATGTTCTTTATTCCTTGAACTCCACTCAACCAAAAAAGAAAATGTGTTGTGGATCCCCACGGTAGTTTATGTACTTATTTAGTTTTCTCAACTTACATGTAAACAAAAAATTTAACATTTGTTTTTAAAAATTTTGAGTTCCAAATTCTCTCTCTCTCTCCCTCTTTCTCCTTCCCCCTCCTTGAGAAGGTAAGCAATTTGATGTGGATTATACATGTGCAGTCATACAAAACGTTTCCATATTAGTCATGTTGCAAAAGAAAATGCTGACCAAAAAAACGCAAGAATGATAAAGAAAGTAAAAAAAAAGTGTACTTATAATTTGCATTCAGGTTCCATCATTTCTTTCTCTGGAAGTGCATAGCATTTTTCATCATAGGTCTTTTGGAATTGTCTTGGATCATTATATTGTGTAGAATAGCTGTCACTCATAGTTAATAATTTTACAATATTGTTGTTACTATGTATAATGTTCTTCTGGTTCTACTCATTTCATTTTGCTTCGGTTCATATAAATCCTCTCAGATTTTTCTGAAAGTATCCTGGTCTTCATTTCTTATAGCAAAATAGTATTCCATCACAAACAGATATCACAACTTGTTTAGTTGTTCCCCAATTGATGGGCATCCCCTCAAATTTCTAATACTTGATGCCACTACAAAAAGAGGTGCTATTAATATTTTTGTACATGTATGTCCTTTTCCTTTTTCTTTGATCTCTTTGGGGTACAGACCTCATAGTAATATTACTGGGTCAAAGGGTACCAAGGGTATTTTAATATAATGCTGATAATAATCTTCTAGATTTATTCATTAAGTCCTTATGATAACTACAAACGATAACTTTTGCCCCCATAGGCTCCAAATTAAAATGTTCATTATATGAATATAAAATATAATATTTTATTCTACTTGTAATTATAAAAACTTTAAGTATAAAAATTTTAAACTCTAATTATAAAATAATTATGAATATTTTATGTGTCTGTAAGAAATACAAGAAGTAATCCAGCAAGACCTCATATGTTTACTATTACCTTGAAGACTTCATGTTAAATTATTTATTTTTACAAATTGTATTGAATATGAATAATATTTTAATGAAATAAGGTAGAATATATTTAATGTAATACAATAATCATACACAAATTTAATTTTGATGTTGAACTTTTTATTTGAACAAAGGTTTGCAGCATTTTGCTCAACACTAGACAAACACAATCTCAAATCTGGCTTGCATTAAATTTATTTCTGTATTTAAGACAAGAATAAAATGAAAACACTCATACAAATATGTGATGCAAAATAGTAGGAGAATTTTGCAAGCTCTCTTGCTGAGAGATGGAAATTAATTTTTTATTTGTAGCCAAAAATGTACAAGGCTCTATCATTTTTGAATGATGTTTGTAGTCCAAAAATCTGTTGATATGTCAATTAAATGTTCTTTTTTTCATTGTCAATTTATCAGCCATATGACATAAAAGTCTTATCAAGTTGATTGTGAATAAAATTCAATTCATTGGAAATTTCATTGAAAATATTCATTGAAAGTCACTTCTAAAAATTTTGGATTATCACTGATGTCTTTCTTGACATTCTAATCCAAAGATAGCTCATTTTTCTAATAAAATAATTATTAACATCACAAAGCACTGAGTCCTGTTATCAATTGTGTGGTCTCAAAATTTTAGTTTCTTAATGATACTTTTTAATGTTTTGAATATTGAACTTGTTAGTATTTGTACTCTGTAGTGACATGTTGAGTTCATTCATTTTTGAAAAGATATTAGATATAATTTATTACTAGCATGTTTATTAGTAACACATTTAACTACTGGCTGAATATGCTAATCTTTGTAACCATGTCATATCACTTGTATACTCACTTGGGTGACAGGGGTGATCATTGAAGAGGCAACAAACTCTCCTCTCCATTCAAATAGACCAATAATAACTGACATGGGAAAGTCACCTAATATCTCTCTGTTGGAAGCGTAACTTGCCCATCTTTCTGCATAAAATGATAAACAATTGAGAGTTAGTGGGTAGTGATTTTATAAAATTAATTGTTTTGAGAGCATCATCTAACAATCTTTTACATTGAGGCATTCTTGTTGGTGCCAAAACTTGTCCGTGTAGGCTGTAGTATGTCCACACTATATTCACATCAATTTTTTAAATACTTGAAACAACACACCAGTTTTGTTCCATCTGTGCAAATTTCACAAGAGACTAATTAATTTCTTTTCCTTCAAAGTATCTGTTTGAATATTTGTATTTGTTCAAAGTATTTGTTTGAAGATGAAAAATGTCTTCCCCAGTTGCATGTTCTGTTAACTGCTGGCAAAACAACATATTCTCTTTGACTTTACAATCACTCAGATATCTCACAAATACAATTGAAATGACTAGGTTACAAACATCAGTTGTCTCATCTATTTTCAAAGTATAAAAGTCACTTTAAAAACTCTATAACAGTGAGCAGAACCAAGAGGACTTTGTACACAATAACAGCCGCGTTATGCAATGACTAAGAATGTTAAACTGAACCCTTCTCAGCATTACAAGGATCTAAGACATCTCCAGAGGCCTTGGAATGGAAAATGCTATCCACATCCAAAGAAAGAACTATGGAAGTCGAATCGCTCTCACTTATTTTTACCTTCTGTTGAGTTTTATTTCATCTTTCTGATGGTACCTCCTATTGGTTTTAATTTTGACTTACAACTTCACTAATGTGAAAATATGTTTCATGGGTATGTAAATGTAAAGCCTATGTCAGATTGTGTGCCGTCTTGGGGGGGGGAAGAAAAGTGAGAAAAATTTTCAACTCAAGAGCATATGGGAAAAAAAATTAAAAAATTAAAAAATTAAAAAAAACAAAACTCTATAAAAATTGACTCAACATCATCGGACATATCCTATATTAGAAATGGGTAGCATTCCTAATTTCTTAACAGAATCATCTCCAAATATATACTGCAAAATTGCTTTGGCATCATACAAAATTAATTTTTCTATAATAAAATAGACTTCTCCAATTTTTTTGTAATTTGATAACTTACTAAATATGAAGCTTCAATTGCTTTTCTACTTTCTTATGCATTCATAGAAATAAATACTTCAATATTGCATTTTTTAAAATCTTGTTCTTTTCACTTAAAAAAACCCCAATAGGCTTGTAAGTATATCTTTTGTGTTTTGATGGTAAATTTTGAGACAAAAAAGGTCTTAAGTTATTATTTACAAAAACTTCTCCATGAATTACACATTGCAGTTGTGGATATTCATTACTTCAAGAAATGAATAAGCAAATTTAATGTAGCCTTTATAAAAAATTTTTTAAAGAGCCTTTTTCTTCAGCAACCTGAAGTGGAGCTGGCCTCATACATCTTCCCTTTTGTATCTGGAAGCCAGATGAACGAATGACTTTAAGAAAACTTGAAGAAGAGTGAAGTATTCTCCTCTCTTCCACTCTCACCAATTCTGCCCTACCCCTTGAGCAGGGCAGGACATTCATATCTACCAATGAAGAGAGGGTCCCATATGATTGGGCTTTGGGATTGGGGTTTTATTCACAATCCTTCCCTCCCTCCCTTTCCCTTTCTCTCTTTATATACATACACACACACACACACACACACACACACACACATAACAATACTGAATCAATACAATTGATAGAGATGTATATTCCTCCAAGTGACTTTGTTTGGTAACCATAGACAGTCACTGGGATATTCTCCAGTGTCTAAACTCTACCACTACCTCTGTATAAGCACAAGACATAGTTACCTAATCAACTGATGAAAATGAATAGCTGATTATGATATAAAATATTTATTTTTCTTTTGCTGATACCAGGTGCTACGTTAAGTGATAGATATACTTAAATTCTATGACATGTATTGCTTCCTTTAAATAATGTTTATATATAAACTAACCTTTGTAAGGAAAGAATCTCTTCAGATATAACTTTCTTCTCTTCTACCATTAGCATGCCAGCTGTGTTCTCACAAAAACTCTACTGAACAACTCACCAGTATTTCCAATCAGTTCATTTGAAAGTCCTTCTGATAGAATAGTAACGTAAGCAGGGGAATAAGTTTAAATAGGAAAATGGCCTTAATACTGCAAAGAGAGGCAGTGTAACATTTGTTATGGTCCATGATAGTTTCAATATGGCTTAAAATGCGAATGCCCAGTGATCATGATTTTCAGATAGCCTGACATTTGCACTGCAAGAATGCAAACATTTGCAACAACCTGAGCATGTGATTATACAGCTGATGAGGTAGGATTACAGAGGGAAACAAGGGGGTTATTCTGGTGTAGTGTATATAAATGAGAGCGTGTGCATGTGTCTGTCTCTTGGGAATCAGTTTGCATACTTGTAGTGGTTTGGAAACAATTTGATGAGAGTTTGAGAAACTGCAAGAACATGTTGTACTTATTCAAAATTGGTCAGAGTTTGATGTATTCTCTGCATAAACATGAAAATCGCTGTGTATATAGTGTTATAATGATAATAAAGGACTGCAGAGATAAATCTATAATGTTTCAAATGTGAACATGTTTGTTATCACAGAGGAAATATGTATTTGTAGCTTAATTGGGAAATTTACTGCTTAGGCACCATTAAAGATTCTTTTTTTTTTTAGCTAGAATCCCTTGGACTATTGCTGAAAGCCCCCCCTCCCCCAAGGGTTTGTAAACAACTAAATGGAAACTACTGGACAAGATCCCTTCCAGCCTTGGTCTTCTATGAGTGTGTAGTAATGGCTATCCCCATAGAACATGTGTAGGGATAGACCTCTCCTTTCGTCACTTTAAGTGACGGCGCTGGATGAGATACTTCCCATGGAAGATTGACTGAGCCTGCACCCAGAAATAAATAGCTAGCCACTTCTAATGAGAAATATGCTTTAGACTTTTAATAAGAGGCATTTACAACTTGAGACTTCTGGTTGGTTCCCACGTGCTGCCTCATCCCCTGCCCTCGACCCCATGACTGGGAGCTGTGATAGGGGATCAGTCAATAGGCAGCAAGAATTGCCTACTCAGATGACATTAAAAAGAAGAGACAATTTCTGTCCTTGATTTTTTTTAATTTTTAATTAATTAATTTTTTGGTGAAACAATCAGGGTTAGGTGGCCTTGATTTCTTTCTTTCTTTCTTTTTTTTTCCTCTTCTAAATGTGTGTCTTAGAACTCTGACAGTTTTCCCTCGGATTTCCTGTGGAAGGAGGGAAGGGGATTTCTTTCTCCTCCTTTCTGGCCCCAGAAATTATGATGGCTGCTCACAGATGGTCTTGGGAGCATATGTTTGTCTAGCTGAGCCTGAGTCTGGATGTGTGTTCCCCTTTGTGTCTCCTTACCTTAGTAGAGGTGACTGAACAGCAGTCCTGAGATGGATGTAGAAACATCTTGTTGCCTACCTCATGGACTTGAGAGGTTTCAAGTCATTGAGAAGTCTGAGTGACTAGCAATAGTTTCAACTATACTCTACTCAGAGCAGATCCAGTCACAAGGAGGATGAACTTAAGCCATGCTCTGGCTTGCCATAAGATATTGGACATTGAGTGAATTCCTCAGGCAGTGCAGGCTAAAATGAGGGTGAAATGCCTGTCAAACAGTTTCACAAAGTGTTTCATGTTGATTCAAGTACTGACCTCCCGGGAGATTATAATTGCAATTATAACTTACTCTTTCACACTCTTATGTACTTGTCAATGCATACTTATGAGTCTTTTTTTTTTTAGTGAAAGAAGTAAATAGCTGTTCTATACATGATCTACTTTGTGCATTGAGTTCCTTTCTAGAAAGAACTCCATTGATACCTTTTGGAGAATCCTTATCAAGGGTAGCCTGATAAATTTTCTGTGTAAGAACTTGCCTTGGAGATTCACAAATGCTACTCATTAGGGCTTGACTGATTGTTTTTCTGATTGTCTAAACTTAAGAAAGTGATGGAGAAAATGCTAATCTTGCAGATTGAACTTCAAAGTGTATCATATGAATAATGCAAATTAAACTTTAAAAAATGGGTCTTGTGCACATTTTTTTTAAGAGAGCTGATTATTTCCCATTTGCCAGCACACTCCTGAACCATATACGCGCATAAGTCGAGTCTGTTCTTTAAGAAATCTTCCCTGAGGCTCTGGAGCTGGAGCCTTATGAGGGAGAGATGATAAGAAGTCAGACTCCTCTTCTCTTTAGTGACAAGTGTCCTGCCTGACTGAGCCCAATCCCCTGGAGCCCAGAGCTAGGGTCCCTTAGTGAGAGAGCAGGCCCTAGTCCCTGGAGCCCTCAGGTCTGTTACAAGTGCTATTATAGTAACTCATATTTTCAGTGTGCTTTGTGGTTTCCAAAGCACTTTCCTCACAATAATGTTACAAAGTAGATGATGCAAGTATTTTTGTCCCTATTTTACAGATGAGGAAACTGAAGCCCAGAGAGGTTAAGTGATTTTTCCCCTAGTAGTTCAAGATGGAGAAAAGATTAGATTTTCAGGTTTCCTGACTCTTAAGTCCAGTATTCTTGCTGTTACTCTTGCTGTCTGTCTATGAGAAAATGGGATTGAATTCATCCTTTTGTGTTTGGGATGCTTCATCTGCACACAGTATGCATGTTGAGCGCTGCTAAGCAATGAGGGAAATGTAAAGCTTAAATAAAATACTGGTTGCTGCTGTCAGGGAGCTAAGAGGTAAATATGGCACAGGCTTATAATAACTATAATACAAAATAATGTATGACAGATGCTTGAAATATGCAAAGGAACCCATGGGGGGGAAAGATCCTTCCAACTGAGGGGAGCAGGGAAATCTTCAAGAAAATGGTGTTTGAGTTGAGTAGGATTTGAGGCAGGGAATCATAGTGGAAGGAGTGTTGAACTTGGAGTCAGAAAGCCCTAAAATGGAATCCTGTCTCTGATACTTATTTATTATGTGACCCTGGGCAAGTCACTTTTCTAAACCTCTTCTGTAAAATAGAGTTAATAATAGTACCCCACCTCACAAAGTTTTTGTGAGGATTGAATTCGATAACACTGCAAACAAATTCTCAAGTGCTATGTGGGACTCAATAGTAGTAATGGTTATGACTCAGGTAACTTATCCGTAGGGGAGTAACATGAGCAAAGGTGAGAAATAATGGGTATATGTGTGTGGGGTTATTGAGTGATTATCTCAATAATTATATTTTCATAATTCATTGAGAATTGTTCGTGTTTCATAAGACTCTTTTTCAAAATGTAATTTTAAAAAGCTTGCTGACAGATTCTTTCCCTGAAGTGCCACGCCCCCTCCCCCCCCCAGCCATCTGCATCTCCATTTAATATAATAATAGTTAGCATTCATATAAAACTTTAAGGTTTGGAAACACTTTGCAAACATTATCTCATTTTATCCTCACAGCAATCCTGGGAGGTAGGTGTTGTTATTATTACCCCTATTTTACAGATGAAGAAACTGAGGTAATAGAATTAAGTGACTGGCTTAGGGATGCAGAACTAACAAGTGAGGTCAGATTTGAAGGCAGGGAATCAGGGTTGAGTGACTTGCCTAGGATCACACAGCTTGTAAGTGTTATTTGTCTGAGGCTGGATTTGAACTCAGGTCCCTCCTGACTCCAGGGCTGGAGCTCTATGCACTGTGCTACCTAGTGGCCTCCAAGAATTTAGATCTTCTGAACTCCAGGTTCAGTGCTCTATCCATGTCACTAACCACCTGTCTCTAAATTTAAAAATATGACTGTAAAAAATAGGATTACATATAATAGTAATAATAGCTAGTAACACATAACACTTTTAGGTTTGTGAAATGTTTTGTGTAAATTATGTCTTTTGATCCTCACAACAACCTTGTGAAGTGGTATGAGCTCTCCCGCCCTCCTCCCTCCACCAATTTCCAGATGAGGAAACTGGTGCTGACTTGCCCAGGATCACACAGTTAGTACCTGTCTGAGGCAGGCTTCAAATTCAGGTGTTCCTGACTCTAAGTCCCATACTTTATCCATAGCTCTCCATATCCCTCTTTTATGGCTTGCTAAAGGAGAGACACCTCGGTCAATGTCCTACATTTATCCTATACTCTCAGTGTCCTATGAATGGTCTTTCTTCTGCTTGCCTGAAGAAAGTAGTCCCTGCAATTTGTTTTATACAGAACCCAATAAAGAGTGATGAAGTATTTTAAGAAAATGATCTGCCAATATTCTCCAAGGGATCTCTCTTTGTTTTAAAACAGACACAGACAACTTTGTGTCAACAGAGCCACAGAAGGATCTGTGGAGGCTGGAGGGGGCCTTCTCTCCAGGTCAGGGTACAGGACACTGGCATCCACAACCACCAGGGCCTAAGCCCCAGCTGAGGCCCAGGAGGGAAGGTTGACTCCTCACTGTGAAGCTCATGCCCTTTCTTCCCTTAGGCAACTTTAACTGCTTAGAAAATAAGGAAAATTGGTTCCTACCATGGACTCACATCCCACAATTCATGAGAGTGAACCACACTCATCTGTCACACACACACACACACACACACACACACACACACACACACACACACATAGTGTGGCATAGTAGAAAGAGTGCTGGAAGTGGAATCCTGATACATATTTTGTATTTACTCTGTATAGACTTAGATCTGTATATGTTATCTGTAATAGCTAGCATTCAGATAGAACTTCAAAGTTTGCAAAACACTTTGCAAATTTTCTTTCATTTGATCCTCACAACCATCCTGGGAGTCAGGCATTATTACTTTCTCCATTTTACAGATGAGGAAACTGAGGCACAGAGAAGTTATGTGACTTGCTCAGGGTCATGTGCTTGTAAATGAGGCTGGTTTCAAACTTAGGTTCAAATTCAGGTTACTGAATTTAGGTACAGTGCTCTGTGCACTAAGGCACCACCTAGCTAGTCAACATTTGTTGACCGAAATTTTTTTTTGTTAACAGGACTTGTGATTTCATCAGTGTCGGTAGCCCAATTAGGAACCTCCTATAAGGTAGATCAGAATCTTTTTTGTAGCTCAAGGTCTTGTTGAGCTGCCTTGGGAGCACAGAGGGGTTGTGACTTACCCAGGGTCATCATTGCATGGGGGAGAGAGGGCTTGAACCCAGGCCTCCCTAACTTTAAGGCCAGCTTTTTTCCCCCTCTGCCATATTGCTTATTTTCCAAGCTAAGAATTATATTACTAGGGGGGCTGTGAGGAAAGCCTTTTGTGACCCTCAAAGAGGCAGTCTGGCACAGTACCTAAAGTACCTATTAGTACAAAAGTACCTATTTCCTTTATGACCTTGGGCAAGTTAGTCATGCCTCAGTTTCCCCAGCTATAAAATGAGGGAGTTGGTGTAGATGAATTATAGATGACAAGCTGGAGGAATCTTAGAGACCATCTGGTCCAAACACTTCCCTTTTCCAGCTGAGGAAACCAAGGTCTGCAGAGTGACCTTCCCAGGGTCATATCCATACCTAATTAATAGCAAAGCCAAGCTATGATCCTACACAGTCTGGAAATGCAGGCCTTTGCTGATGCCCCCTGTGCTGAGTAAAAGCACAGACACTCTACTGGGCTTGGCCTCAGTGAACAAAGCTGAACATACTGACTTGGAGCTGTCCTTCACCTAGGATCATCAAGGCTTTTCCCCAGCACAACCAGTGTGATGCACTACATACTTTACACGATTGTGATAATCAAATAAGATAAAAAATGGAAAATACTTTGGGATTTTAAAGTGCTTGCATAAATGTGACCACCCTTTTCTCTCCTAAACCTGGAGAGGTTCTTGGAGCCCTAATGCTCTCCTTTTCCTCCCTCCTTCCTTTTCTCTGTTCCTCTAAGCAAAACTTCACTCTCGAATCTTCCACTCCTTCTCCAAACTGGGCAGATTTCAGCTCTCTCCCAAACCCAGATCAGTCAGCATCACACACAGGGAGGGACTCAGCCTGGGTTCCACCAAGTGTGCACAATTTAGCCTCTAACCCACTTCCACTGGGACACAATAATAACACTTTACATTTGCACAACAAAGGCTTTCATAGACATTATCTTATTAGATTCTGGACAGTTGCCAAGGAAAGAGGGAAAGCAGGCAACTGAGGCTTAAGTGAGGCCCTCAGGTGTAAATGACAGATAACAGCTTAAAAGTGTGACCCCACCCAAGGCTATTTGCATTTTAACTGAAACCGAAGCATAAAACTATCTAGTGCAACTGGGGAAGATTTCACCCTAGAGAGGAGCCCCAGAGGTGAATGGAGGGACCATCAGATCAGCAGTCTTTTCAAGTGATGCAACTGGATGGATGATATAGACTTAGAGGAGAGAGAGAGAGAGAGAGAGAGAGAGAGAGAGAGAGGGAGGGAGAGAGAGAGTGTGTGTATGTATACGTGTTTAATGGACCTTTTGAGAAGCCTGGTGAATAGACCTTTACTCAGAATCACATTTTTAAATGTATAAGATAAGATTCACAGGATTACAAAAGAAATGAATTCTATTAAATAAGCCATAGCCAGGAAGACTTCAATCAAAGATAACATGGAACTATATTTGAAACCAGAATCTTGCAGAGGCTTCCTTAACTATTCCCTGGAATGCAGATACAAAGGGGTGTATGTGTGTGTGTGTGTGTGTGTGTGTGTGTGTGTGTGTGGGTGTATAACCCTGGCTAGTAACTCCCCCTAAAAAAGAATGGAAGCTCCTGGAAGGCAGGATGGCCTTTCTATCTCCAAGTGTCTTGCATATGATCTGTAATTTAGTCTTGGTCAGTGTAGATGCTCTTTCTAATAATGTAGATCTCAAATCTTAACTTACATGGACTTAACACATAGTAGGTGCTTAATAAATGTTTGCTGAATTGAACACAAGCATATTCAGAACCACAGTTTGTTTATTTACCTTTAACACTCTGAAAATTGACTTTTTTGGCTTTTTAAGTCATGTACAACTGTTCATGGTGTGTGTTTCTACGTGAGTACAGGAGTCTGTGTGATAGTGTGTGTGTGTGCGTGTGTGTGTGTGTGTGTGTGCTTTTTGTTACAATCCCTAAAGCCCCACTTCACTAAAGAGAAAAAGAAAACCAGCCTTTATTGTGCTAATAATTCCCAAACTTGACTTCAGTTTTCTCTGGGTCAAACATTCTTCCTTCCAAGGACCCCTCTCTTTCCCTTCTCACCCATGGCCGCTCCTCCCTTAAGTTTTCGAAGGCCAGCATTCACATGTTCAGAAAGGGAGGCTGCTGGAGTGTGGCCTCCTTGGCCTTTTGGCTTCTTGTTCTCCTGCCACTTCCCCAGTTTGGGAAGCTGGGATGTGGGGGTCTTGGTTGGGAAGTTCTCGCTCAATTTTTTTCCTCATTCGGACATTCCTTCATCTGGAATACAAAAGTAACTCTATTAGGAGATCTGGTAGGAAGACAGCTCCTTGAGAGCCGGCCCTGTCCTCTTTGCATTTGTCTCACAATAAACGTTGAATTATTGTTGAAATGAACCTCACCTAACCCACCCTAACCTTTGCCCAGGAGATCCGGAGCTGTGTGAGTGCAGGGAGGAGATGTTAGGCTGGGTGTTACACTCCATGGTCCTGCTGGTCTGTTTATGCTCAAACTTGACCCCAGAACCCATTCATCCATCCCCCATCATTCTCTCTGCCTTTCTGTCCTCTCCCTCCGCCTCAGTCCCTTCTCTGTGTCTCAGGAGGTTTCCCAGAATGCTGCTGACCTAATTCTGAGTGAGAAGTGCCTTTTAGGGAGAAGGGAAATGCTATTAAGGTGGCTTGTAGTCCTCAAAGCTCATGCAAATGGCTTAGTCTAACAACTAAAATAGAACTGAGATCCAGAGATCCCCAAATTGCCCTCTGCTCCCTTTACTGTGTTTTTTACTGCTGTAGACTGGAGAATTGTCTTAAAGGCACAGCACTCATATATTCATATCATTTGAGCTGGCAGGAACCCTAGAGACCACCTTGCTGTACTCTTTCATTTTGCAGGTGAGGAAACTGAGGCTCAGGGCATGACTCACCCAAAGTCACACAGCCAATGAGAAGAAGATAGAGGACAGAACCCAGGATGCCTGATTCCTAGGCTCTTTCAGCTCACTTTACCCAAAACCAGGAGAGTTATCTACTGGTAGACTAGAGTACCCCCTCATTCTAGACTTGGAAGTCAAAAGGATACACAATTAATCTCTCCACATCACAGGGGTTAGGGGTGCAGTGCCCCCATAATATGGAAAATCCATGTAAATTTTCTTGGTCCTCCCTTTGTACCAGAGAGAAGTCTGAATTTTTTCTTTTTCTTTTATGTGGTGTTTATAGCACCTTATTGTAAAATTTGGATTGATATAATACTACATATATATTTCATGTATTTCTGAGTATCTAAACTTTTTCTGTGTTGTCAGCTGGACTTTGTGCGTCATCTGTGACTTTCCACAAAATCCCCCTAAAATTCTCATTTAATTTCTTATGCTGACCCACAATATATCAAAACTGTGATGGGGAAAGTTACAATGTGGAAGGGATAACTGTTATTTCAAGCCCTAGCTCTAATATTTACTGGCCATTTACTAAGCAAGACACTTGTCTATCTGTTGTCAGCTGTACACTGAGGAGGAGAGGCTCATGGACCACATCCCAGGCTGAAGGGAGGTCAAGAAGGAAGAGGACTGAGAAGAGGACACTGGATTTGGCTATCGGGAGATCGTTGGAAACTTTGGGGAGAGCAGTTTGGGTGGGATGATGAGGGGAGTGGGAGGAGAGGAAGTGGCTCTCCTAGTAGAGATTGTTTTTCAGGCAATTGAGCAGGAAAGCGGAGGAGGGTTTAGTCAGTGAGGATTTTTTAGTGAGGATTTTTTAAGGATAGAGGAGACTTTGGAATGTTTGTAATTTGTGAGGAAGGAACCAGAAATAGGGAGGGATTAAAGATTAGAGACAGTTGGATGACAGAGGGGACAATCTGCTGGAGAAGATGGAAGGGGATGGGATCTAGGGTATATGTGGAAGAGTTTGCCTTGGCAAGGAGAAGGGCCACTTCATGTCTCCCCTGTTAGAAGGTGACATCCTGTGTATTTGCCTTTGTATTCCCCAGGTCTTAACACAGTGCCTGGCAAATAGTAAATGCTTAATAAATGCACGTTGATTGACTGTTGAATGACTCTTCAGGTTAAGTCATAGGGGAAAATGTCTGAGTGATGGTGATCAGAAGTGATGCCTTGTACTTCAGTACCTGAAGGGAAATGTCTGAATCCCGCTTCTTGCTCTGGTCTGGTTCCTTGCTCTCTTCACTCTTTATCTCCTCCTTTGTGCCAAGTTCAGAGGAATCCTACAAAACATAGAAATCATAGAATATTATAGCATTAAGGAATCTCCTAGGACATTTAGCCAAATGCTTTCATCTTATAGAGGAAGAAACTGAGGGGCAGACTGAGGTTGCTAGTTAGGGACAAACTAAATAGTGCAGGAAGACTCTACCTTGAAGGGCAACCCTTCTCACATCTACTGAGGACAAGATATCAAGGTGGTATCATAAAACCTTAGAGTTGTCAATAACTGAGTCCAATCTCCCCAGTGCAGGAATCCCTAACAACAAAGTTGTTATTCCTCTCCTCCCCACCCCATTATTTTATATGGCTTGTACATGCAAGGCCAAGTACAGATTCCGGTGGGCATTCCATTGGCAGGTTTTCAGGGGAGTACCCCCCTCCCCCCGAGATCTGTGCTTGGTCCTCTACTATTTAAGAGTTTTATCCACAACTTGAATAAAGGCTCGTCAGATTTGCAGGTGATACGAACCTGGGAGGGATAGAGATGACCGCACCAAAATCCCAAAGGATCTTGGCAGGGTCCCAGAGCATTAGGCAGAATCGTAGAAGAGGAAATTAGTTTGGGAACGAAACAATCAACTTTACAAGTGTAAGCTGGGGGGATGGCAGGCTCTGGAGGGCATAGCAGTGGGATGTGGTAGCCCACATTTTATATGATTAGTGGCTGCTTCTAGGAATAAGGAGGTGACCATATCAGACCTCATCTCAAGTACCAAGTTCAATCCTGAGTTTCACAGCTTAAGAGGAACATTGTAAGTTGGAGAACATTCAGAGGAGACCAACCAGGATGAATTGGAGGCCATGTCATCTATTAGTTGAAGAAACGGGGATGTTAAGCCTGAAGAAGAGCAAGACTCATTTAACAGGGGACGGGGGATAGTATCACAGCGAATCTTTGGGCCTTGGAAGGGCTGGCACATGGAAGACTGATCAGAAGTGTTCTCCTTGGTCCCAGAGGGAGATGCAGGAACTATGGATGGAGGGTACAAAAAGGTGAAAGGAGAATGGGTGTCAGGAAAAGCTTCCTTACAGTTAGCACTCTCCACAAATAGGTTGGGCTGCCTTGAGGGTCGAGGAGCCTTCTTCCTCAGAAGTCTTCAAGAAGAGACAAGATGACCAGATATTTATTGTGTGGATTCCTGGTGTGACCACTGAGATCCCCTCCAATCTTCAGATTATGTGAGTACATTGATTGCTGTTTCCTACCTGTCTGTTTACATATCACTTTCCCGAGGAACTGTGAACTCTCTGAGGGCAGAGTCCACTGCATTTTTGTCTTTGGAGTCCCAACATTGAGCACACTGCCTGACACATTAAAGGCTCTTTAATAAAGGCACATCAGAATGAACTGATTGTCAAATGGCTATTTCTTCTTGAATACTTCTTGGGATGAGAAACTCACTACCAGTTCTATTTTGGGAGAGTTCCAAGTGTTAAATTGGATAATTTTGGAACTGGAAATTGTCAAATTCAATAATTCTTTTATTGAACCACAAACTCTCCCTGTAACACACATGGCCCAAGCTCTGCTATAAAGAATAATCCTTCTTTCATATGACATCTCTTAAATAATTTGAAGAGAACAATCACATTTCACTTAAAATCACTTTTGCAGGTTGAACATCCAGGCTAAACAGAATGTCAGAGTTGCAAATCAGGTCAAATGCAATCAACCTGAGCCCAGAGTATAACCTGTCTGAGAATTTTAGCAAAAAAATTTTTGGCCTAATTAGTTAGCATGGATGGGCTAATAGTAACTAGCTGCTGTTGGGTGTTAAGATTGGATCAATTAATTATTGCTGAAGCAATTAATTACACAATCATATAATTGATATGGACCAAATGCCTATGGGTTACTGATCATTTGGCCTGCTGCTGAAAACACTTTGGTTGCCCTGATTTAGTCCAGGCCACATTCTACAAATTAAGAAAGTGAAGGCTATACTGTTCTAGCGATCCAAGGTTGCACAACTAGCTAGGGGTAGAGCTGAGGCTTGACCACTCTTTCCAATAGACCATGAATATGGTTTGGTAGGAAGAGAAACGGATTTGAAGTCAGAGCAATTCGATTAGAGTCCTGACACTTTCAACCTGGTTGATCTTTGGCAAGTCACTTAACTAGAAGGTTAACTACAGTTTTTTCACTGTAAAATGGGGATAATAATAATAATAATAAAATGATATTATTAGTAGTAATAATACTTTCCAGGGTTATTGTGAGAAGCAAATGAGATAACATATGCACAGTATTTTGTAAACCTTAAAGCTGTGCATAAATGCCATTATATTATTATCATTACTAATATTACTATTATTATGGCAGCTTGGTGGTTCAGTACATAGGATACTGGGCCTGGAATCAGGAGGATCTGAGTTCCAATCCAGCCTCAGACACTTACTAGCTGTGTGACCTTGAGCAGGTCACTTAACCTCTGTCTGCCTCAATTTTGTGAATTGTAAAATGTGGACAATAATAGCACCTATCTCCCAGGGTTGTTGTGGGGATCAAATGAGATTATATTTGTAAAGTATTCAGCCCAGCGCCTGATGCATTGTGGGTACTATGCAAATGCTTATTCCCACCTTATTATTATCATCATTGTGATTATTTTTCCTCCTTCCCAGAGATCTGAAGGTTCAACTATGTGGCCTCACCTGTGTGATCGGTAAAGTAGGGGAAACATGCTCCTTAAAACTTCTGGGACTTCCATCCTCTTGGCTGACTTCAGGGGTCTGTGATCTTGGCTTCTCAGCTGGCTTGAGATCAGGTAAGGGCCCTGGACTGGGAAGGGCTTTAGGCGGAGGTTGCTTATTGTGGGCTATAAAAGCTTTGAAACTAGGCATTCTCTCCCTTACTGGGCCTGATCCTTCATTAGGGGATAGGGGTTGGGAGACTCCTGGGGTTGGTAATGGAATCTCCTTGGGAGAAGGCAAGATTCCAGGGGACACTGGAGCTGTGCAAGAGGGGGAACCTTCATCTTGCAGCTCAGCCTGAACTACAGAAGAGGGTCGTGACCTAGCTGGGCCATTGCAGGGTGACAGAAACTTTTCTTCAACACTGGGGTCATCTATGTCCCCTCTCTTCTCTTCTTCAAAGGGGTCATCATGGAATTCAGGGGAGTCTTCCTTCTGGGATAGTTCCGTAGCTGGAGCATTTTCATCTTCCAAGACTGACTCTTTTTCCCTCTTCAAGGAAAAGAGGGAGGTGACAGTAGGAGGAGGGCTTCTGGAAGAGGGGCTGATAGGAGAGGGACTTCTGGAAGAAGAACTCATAGGAGAAGGACTACTGGGGGAGGTGAGAGGGCTGCCCTCCCCAGAAGTTATGGAAACACTGGATCTAGGGATTGGAGATGAGATGACCAAGGAGCTTCGCTGCCTAAAAAGAGAAAAGAGATTGTTTTAAGTCAGTCCAACCAACAAAAATTTATTTAGAATCATAACTTCAGAGCTGAAAGAGACCTTCCTATTTGCTTTCCTGATCACCTGGTCAGACCCTCTCATATTAGAGGCAGGAAAACCAAAGCCAGAAGTGGCCAGGTGACTTTTCTAGGAGAAGCAGCATTATAAAATATAGTGGGAAAAAGCATTAGATGGGGAGCCAGAGGTTGGGAGCTTGAATCTCCAGCTCTGCCACCTATCAACTGTGGACTTTGACAAGTCTGTTGACTTTTGGGGACCTCAGTTTCCCCTCTCTTCTATGATCCTGAAATTCCATGTACATTTTCTCTCTTGATAATCTCAGGATCAGTAAGGAACGAGGAGGGGACTGGCTTAGTTGCGGGGAATAATGTAAGAGGCCATAAAGGTAGATGGTGGAGGATCTCACTTTCCCTCCAAGGCAGAGGGGAGTCACTGAAGGCTTTTGATCCAGGGTATAATACTATCAGACTGAGGGCATGAGAGGGCAGGATGAAGTGAAGAGAAACTGAGGACATTGAGGAAGGGGGAATAGTTTAAAGGCTATTGTGAAGTGGTCTTGGTCAAGGCCACTGGGAGCCGGGGTAGGGCGGTGGCAGACCAGACCAGACATCGCGGCACTCAGGTAGGACCAGGGAGACCCAGAGGCAGAATTCTAGCCAGCGACTGGGTCATTTTTCAGCTGATATTCCCCAGTGCCCAGAAGGATGCCCTGCACTTAGTGAGAGCTTAATACATGTCTGTGGCAGTGAATTAAGGAACTGTGCTAGGGCCTTTGGAGATCCCTGGCTAATGAGAAAAGTGACTTATCCTCAGTCATCTATCTCATCTTTCTTGGGCTTCAGTTTCTTCACTGGAAAAAAAGTGGGTTGGAGCAAATGATTTCCAGGGGGCCTTCTAGCTGTGATATGTTGTATACCTATGAGTTCTGAGCTCCCAGAACAGAAGGAGAACCAGAGAAAGAGGAATAAATGACATAGCAAAGGGAAATCAGATGTGTTCTGTGAAAGGAAGTTAATACTGGAAGGGACCAAACAATCCATGGAGCGTGTGTAACGTGCTCAGCTGCAAGCTGAGCACCTGCTCAAGTAATGCTCTGACAGGTGCCTTCCCAGAGGTAGCTAATTTGGAGTCAGTTTTCAAGAAGTGCCAGTGGAGCGGGGGCTGCCCCAAAGGGTGTTGGAATAGCCTAGGGGAAGGGGCAGCTAGGTGGCTCAGTGGATAGAGCACCGGCCCTGAAGTCAGGAGGACCTGAGTTCAAATCCAGCCTCAGACCAAACACTTGACACTTATTAGCTGTGTGACCCTGGGCAAGTCATTTAACCCCAACTGCCTAAAAAAAAAATAGCCTAGGGGAAAGCTTGCTAACCAGGTCTCAAATTTAGAGACTGTAGGGCTTTGATTGGCTGGAGCACAGCTTCCCATGGGGGTGGGGGAGGTAATGGTTATTAATTGGGCCGTCCTCCCAGAGAGGCTTAGGTCATTTTACTCTCAGTGGCCAAGGGAGGCAGTGGTGGTTAAGGAGGTATATCTCTCATCTCTACTGCATTTTAATATCTGTAGGAGACTATGGCAGGTTAAATTAACTCAGCAGGAATTTATCAGGCCCCTACCCAGTCCAAGCTCTACAGTTTGGCTTTAACTTCCCTTTCCAGGCCTATTTTCCATTACTCCCCCCTCCCCTGAACAAAGTGCTTGAGCCAGATAAGATCATTCACCACTCCCTGAATAATTTCTCATCCCAAAAACATGAAATTCTTCTCTCCCTCAGTTTCTACCTGCTGAAATCCTATTCCTCCTTCCAGATGGGCATGCTTTGAATGGCTCCTCCACGAAGCCTCCCCTAGGCCACTGCCACATGTAATCTATTTCTCTCAAAGCACTTTTCTTATGCCTTTGTTTTGCAGCATTATGTTTCTTTGTATCCACTTCTTATTTTCCCCTTTAGATTGTAGTGAAAGTAATAGCTAACATCTCTATGGAACATTTTACATACCTCATTTGCCCTTAGAAGGGAGGAGGTACCATAAGTTTGATTACCTCCATTTACAGAAGAGGACACGGAGACTCAAAGGGTCTTGCCCATGGCCACCTAGCTAGTAGGTGGCAAAGGCAGAATTCACACCTATGTCTTTCATGACTATCTTGAGCCTAGAACGCACTACGTGCTCCATAAATGTTTGTTGACTTGACTTTGGAGATACACAGGAAAATGAGTCATGGTCCCTATCCTTCCAATAAATGACAATTTAGTGGGTGTGTGTTGGGGAAAGTAGGAGGGGGAAGGGGGAGAGAGGAGAGGGGAGAGAGAGAGAAAAAAAATAAAAATAGACCAATAACAGGAGGAATTAAGGACCAGAGTAGTGATGCAGCATGATATGGCATGGCTGCTTGCCAGATATGTGGCACAGTATTTCTATTCTACTGTTCAGGGCCGCACTCAGATCTCCTCTCCCCCACGAAGGCTTTCCTGATCACTCCAGTTCTTCTCTGAATCTCTGTAGTGCTTGCTGTCTGTGCCATCCACCTGAACATGGTTAGTCTGTCTTTTAAGCGCACATCCCCCCTCCCTCCCCAGGGCCTAGGTTCTGCCAGGGCAGGAGGGTTAATGATCCACACAGTAGGTGCTTAGTCAATATTTTTCAATAACAATTTGTGTTGATTATGGTAAGAGCTATAAGTTTGGAAGAAGGAGAGATAATGGGCCTAGCATGGTCATAGAAGCTTCGTACAAGAGGTAGAGCCTGGACTGGGTTTTGAAGGACGAGTGGGATTACTTACAAGCAGAAAAGAGAGAGCAGTCCAAGAAGAGGGTGGAAGGGAACTGTATGAGCAAAGACACACAGGCAGGAAATGTACTTGGTGTGTGGTGAAGGCAGAAAGGAAGTGACAACAGTAAGTAGCGCTATTTGGCTGGAAAGGAGGGGTCACATAAAGGAATCTTATATAAACTTTGGAACACAACACATCTATGAAGGGATACATACTCACCTACCCACCATAGGGAATGCCATGACTTTGGATTGAAGGAGGAGAAGGGGATGGAGGTGGGGAAGGGAAAAGGAGAGAGAAGGGAAAGACACAGAGAAGGAGCAAAGTTGACTCTGTGACAGAAAAAGACACCAAAGATTGCTCACTTGGACACTCCCTTGACCACAAAGACTTTGCTGGAATACTGCTTCTCCAGTTTGCTCATCACTTCATATAGGTCATGGTTCAGCTACAGTCAACAAAAGAAAAAAGGAGGTAATGGTTGTAATAGTTCAGCTTGGGCCATCTTCTCTGAGATGCCCAGCTCTATCCCTTTTCTTCTTCCCAACACTCCTCTATGTTCCTTTTCTCCTGAAAACCTATGGAATCCACTCCTTTTTCAGTAACAATGTTCAGAGCTCCAGCCAGTTACCCCCAAGCTCTTTTGGGGTCTTTGTGCTCTGTGTGTGCATCCCATTTCCCTGGCTATTGTTGGGAGCTCCCAAAAGAAGTCTAGGGACCGAGTCTGCTCCCAGCATAAGTTTATTAATAATTATTAATAATAATTAATAACCATTACCCCCCCACCCCCATGGGAAGCTGTGCTCCAGCCAATCAAAGCCCTGCAGTCTCTAAATTTGAGACCTGGTTAGCAAGCTTTCCCCCAGGTGGTTTTTTTTTTTTTTAGGCAATTGGGGTTAAGTGATTTGCCCAGGGTCACACAGCTAGTAAGTAAGGGTGGTGTTTAGGGTGGAACAATCAGGCATATGAGCATTTGCTTACTGATACACTGTCTTCTGAACCTGCCTAGACTTAGCCAGGAGCACAGAGAAACTCTGTGGGGCCCCTTATTCACAGCCATTCTTCTGGCCCCCTAGTGACTGCATGCCAAGTCACTCAAGCTGGGAGCACCAGCTCTTCTTCACAATGCCCTTTGGTAACAGCATGCAGTTAACTTTCCATTACCCCTCTGTGGTTTATCTATGTTGTAAATGGAATATATGCAGGTGGCATCTAATTCTGTGTGTTGGTTCCTTCATTCTGTTTCTGTTTTGATATTAAATAAGCAAATCCCACCTGGCTAGAGGGCAACTTGTCAGATTCCTACTTCTGGCAAGGGGTAGACTAGATGACCTTCCAATGCTGCTTTTTTAGCATACTCTGAAATCATCATTAAGCCAAAGAAATCCTTCCCTCAAAGAGAGAGATTTCAACTTAACATAAGGAAGAACTTTCTAATAACTGATAACCATTCAAAAGTGGTATGGGCTTCATTGGAGTTGTTAAAGCAGGCCTGCACAACCTGCAGCCCAAAGGCCTTCCTCTACGTTTTTCTCAGGCCTCCCGAAATCCTTTGGCGTGCCACAGGTTGTACAGGCCTGTGTTAAAGCAAAGGCCAGATATTGGAATACTGTAAAGAAGATTCATATTTCAGGTACAGCTTAAATTAAGTGACCCCTAAGTCCCTCTCAACTCAATGATTCTGTGACTTTGGCAGCAACAGAGGGCCTCTGCTTTGGAGGTTTGGATGCTTCAAGACCCAGGAGGAAGGAAGCAAAGATGTGGGTCCAGATATAAAAGAATCTGGGAATTCTACAAGTAGGAAGGATATGAGACATCATTTGGCCTATCCTTTCTTCTGCCTAAAAGGACTGCCCAAATCCAGCCAAGGGACCAGAGAAACTCTCCCAGGATTTAAAAACTGACCTTTACCCAGATGGAGATGCCATGATTCACACCTTTCAATCTCAAGCAACTTTCTTTATCGGGAGGTTTTTCCATAAGAAGAGACATCGCAATCTGCTTGGTTGCTAAACCCTAGAGACAGCTTGACTCCTTTCCATCTGACTTGCAGCTGCAACCTTTCATATGTACTGTCTCACTCATTTGAATGTAAGCTCCCCAGGTCAGGGACTGTCTTCTACTTCTACCCCCAAAGCTCAGCACACAGTAAATACTTAATAAATAATAAATTCATGTATAAATTTAACCCAACCTAGATCCTCTCATTTTAGTATAACTCTGGCCTAGAGGTCTTCATTGTGCATGTGTTTGTGTGCATATCTAAGTGCTCGCGTGTGTGTGTTATTCTGTGCGACTGAAACAGGACACACTAATCCATGGATGCTACTTCATCCCATCTACCATGGGCCTCACAACCAGCCCCAGAAACCCCCATCATCATCATCTCAGTTGGCCAATGGCTTCTTACCTTGCTCATTTCCTTGTAGAAAACATCCCGGAGGTTGGAGATGTTCTGGAAGATGGTCACATAGCAGCCAATTCGGCTAATGGGGAATAGAGCAGAGCCAGGCAAAGCAAACAGCAGGTGAGCACCCAGGAAGAAAGGGCAGGTAGCTAATATTTATAAAACAGATGGGAGAGGCTGCATGCTATAATGGAGAGAGCATTGGCTATAGAGTCTGAGGCCCTGGATCTGTCACTAATTCTGTGACAAGTCCCTTTGCTTCTAAGGGAGCTCAGGCGTTTTGGTCTGTAATATGTGCCACATCTATCCTGCAGGATGCTGTGAGGATCAAATGATTGATAATGACAGTCATTCATACCATGGAATTAGTTCTGTAGTTTACAAATGATGGAGTGATGGAACCTGGACCTCTAAAAGGAAAAGACCATATCTTTGAAAGCAACCCAGTTTCTGAATTTTCCCATACATTTCAGTAGCCCAGATCACTGGCCTCCTGCCCAAAGCATCTGATCCACTCCAGCCCACCTAGATCACTTAATTATCTTGCTAGACAGTCCTTTCACCATTGTACCTGGCCCACCCCTTTTATATATAAGCATTAGTCTCACTCCCATTACATTGCAGGTTCACTGGGAACCCTGCCCACTTCTATTGGTGTTACTACAATAAACCTTGCCACTTTGACTGGAAGACAGGTCGAGTGCCTGAATTCATTCTAGGCGGACACACCCTGCACCCTGACATTTCGGGGTTTTGGGCTTCCCAGCAACTGCAAACTGCATCACAAAGAGCTCTTCCTACAACCACTTGGATAAGGTTGGTACTATAAGCATTATTACCTCCATTTTAGAGATGAGGAAACCAAGACTCAAGAGATGATTTGTCTATGGTCACAGAACCTAGCGTTAAGAGCTAGGATTTGAACCTGGCTCTGATTCTGAATCCAAGGCTCTTTGCTCCATAGAACAGGCCCTTCTCTAACCCTCCCCCTATACTCCACCCAAAATTCCAGAACCACTTCTACCTCCTCATGTCTGAAGTCTCCAGAGTCCTGCGGTTGGGGGGTAATCAAATCCTCAAGGAAGAGGGGGAGAGAGTGGAAGGGAGCACTGATAGCCCAGGAACTCTGGCACCAAAACAGGCTGGATTTCCAGATTAATAAGATAGTTTGCCCATCACGGAAGGTGGTATTATTACTATGATGAATACTTTCTATGACACCTGTGCTCCCCAAAGCCGTGTCTATAAATCAGTGTTTATAAACTGAATCCCATTTTAAATGCCTCAGGAGATCTCACTATTTCAAAAAATTTCAGTTCAACTAAATTTGATTCTATGCAAATTTTATTTAAAGGAATATTATGCTTTTGTAAAGTGAAGAGTCCTTCACAATGCACACTCCCTCCTTTAGTTATATTTTGTACTAATCTGGAGGTTCATGCTTGGTTTTGTTTAAAGCAATATATTTGTACAAGAAACTGCACTATTATCATCAACTGATTTTGTATGGCATGTAAAAACGTGTCAAGCTGCCCTTTCACATCTTGCATCTCTCTTTAGCCTGAAAGCCTTGAGAATCAAGGAGGGCAGGGTTTATTACAGATCGGGAAACCAGTGCCCATATTTGCCAGGGGTCACTAAGTGAGTCAGAGGCAGGGGCTAACGAGGTCTTTTGGAGACTCTGGACAACCAGGCTAATGAGGCTCTTTTCCAGGTACCACATCCTTGCGCAGTGGGAAGCACCATGGCTCCCACTTATACTTTTGCACTTCTCCGAGTCCCTGGATCCTTTTACCTGCTGTAGAGAAGAGGCAGTTCTTCCTGTAGCTCCCGGTTCAGGTCCTCAAACACCGTCTGTGCTTTGACAAACTCCTCCTCTGCCTGGGGTGGGGGTGAGGGCAGGATGCCAGAAAGGTGAGCCTATGGCCCCCCCGCCCCGCCCCTGGTGTTGTCTTCTCCCACTGCAGCACCCATCCAGGAGCCACCACACTCAGGGTTCCCAGACACGGAGGAAGGGTGGACTAAAACTCTCATCCAGCTCCCAGACTGGAGGCTTCTCCTGCTCTTATTACCTTGAGGGTTTTAGCCTCATCCTTCTTCTTGGCATTCTGTACTGCTTCGAGGTGGTGCCGGGCACTATCATAATCTACTAGTTTCCGACCTCGCTTGGAAATTCTCTCCTGGTCCAGAAAAGAATGAAAAAGGAATGAAGCAGAGCCAAGGAAACAGTATCTACAGTGACTATAACAATGTGAATAGAAGGAATTGAACCGCACCCCAAATAAAAAAAAAATAAATATAATAAAATTGTAAAGATTGAGCAGGACTCAATGAATGGTTCTGAGAGAATGCCCCCAAGCCACCCCTTGGTGGAAATGGGAGGTCCACAGGAGTTAACATTACATGGTTTTCAGACTTTTTCAATGCATCGATCAGATGTGCTGATTTTTTTCCTCTCTAAAAGAATACTATTTGGGATAACTGTGGTGATGCAAAAAAAAAAAGAAAAAGAAAAAGAAAATATCAATACAAATTTATTTTTAAAAGAAAGAAAGAAAGGCCCAAACTTCAGGTGGGATGAAGAGCAGAGCACTGGCTTCTTAGTAGGACACCTGGGTCCTAGTATTACCTGGCTATCTAACAGAGTTGTAAATGGACCCAAGAACACAACCTGCATCCTAACCCAGGAAGGAATAGCAGGTAAGGAAGTACAATTAAATAGGGAAGTGCAGGCTTGGGGAAGTCCTGAGAAACTGTCCTGATTTAGAATAGCCATAGATATTCAGCCCTTAGACTCCTCTTTAAAACTTCCTGGAGAAAGAATCAGCTCATATAAAGGTCACTGGGCCATTGACATGGGAAGGCAGTGGGATACAGCAGAAGCAACATGAGATTTGTAGAATCTTGTAGAAGCCCATGGCTTGGAATCTTAGCCCTGCTCCTGCCTGTCTGCCTGCCTGTGTGAGACTGGCTGCTCTGACCTAAGGCAGTCCCAAACTCAAGCCAACCTAATTCTCACATTAAACCAAGCCTTGAATTTAAATATAACCTCTCTTGGCCTCAGAGGGTTGTACTAAATGATCTTTAAAGTCCTCTCTGGTGTGATCATATGAAAGCTTTGAGAAAGCCTGTCTCAGCCCCACTCAAACTATAAGTCTAGAGATTCTGGGAGTCTAAAAACTATGGCCTCCAAAGGTTTCTAGAAAAATAAAGTTTATCAAATCAGCACAGTGAACTAGTAGGGCAGTGGGGCCAAACCACTGCCATTGCTGCTCTTGGATATTTGATACCACCAGCTATGGTTTTAAAGGGTAGCATGGATAGAGTGTCAGGAAGAACTAGGTTCCAGTCCCACTTTCTATACATACTGGCTGGGTGATGGTAGACAAATCACTTAACCAATCTGAGGCTAAGTGGATGCTACCTATAGGAGCTACCTTGTGGTGTAGTTGTGAGACTGAAATGAGATCACTGGCGTAAAGTGCTATGTACATCAATTACTGTCATTGGTAGCTAGCTGGCAATTAGCATAAATATAAAATGGTGCTTCAACAACATAGGCTTCTGACCATGTGTCCTGAAATACCCACACCCCTTGGCCTGGAACCACTGGCTATAGCCTGGGGCAGAGGGACTTCTGTGGGAAGGTGAATAGCACTTTTCCTCTCTGGCAAGTGCACCTCTATTCTCTTTTTTTTCCCCTCCTAGTCCCCCTTTCTATCTTATTTTTCCTTCCTTTCTTCCTTCTTATGTTCCTTTATTCTCTCCTGCCTATGTCTTAGCCCCAGAATTGGAAATCATAGAATTTAGGATCTGGCTAGGACCTTCAAAATGATCCAGTGCAGTGTTTCTCACTCTGATTAAGCCACAGAATGCCTTTAGCCTTGGAAATGGTCGCCCTGTGGGCCTGGGCAAATAGGCTATCTCACCTACAAGGTGATGGACAGTTTGGAGCAAAGTAAGAGAAATGAAGGCTAACCCAAAATGGGCACATATGATAGACATTCTTGACAATGCCTAAATTCATATTTAATGCTTTACTGAGGAAAATATTACTAACACCAACCTTTTCTTAGAGAACTGCTATTCTTAGCACACAGACATGAGTTCTTTCATATAATTTGGATCTAGTCCAATCCCCCTAACTTGGAGAACAGGAACCATGAGGCCCAAGGAGGTAAATGGACTCCTTTAGGGCCACAAAAAGAGTGTGAATTAGAACAGAGATCTTTCTACTCTAAGATATTGTAGATTCACAGGGGCTTCTCTGACCCAACCCAACATTGAACGAAGTCTTGAACTTAAACATAACCTAATGTTATCTTTAACCCTCTGATCTAACCTCAAGTGTTACCTTCAGTCCTAGTCCTTCATCTAATCTCTTAACCCTAACTTGAGCTCCCATCATTCTCCCCCTCCCCAGGCCAATGGCAGAACTCTCCTGGTGCTTTGTACCTCTTTTAGAAACTATCACACCCTATTCTGGTTTGTAGTTGTTTGTGTAATGGTCTTATTTCCCCTCCTAGACTATAAACTCTTTGAGGAATCAAGAATGAAGGTTGTAGGGTCAGAAGATGATAGGATTTGGAGCTGGAAGAGGCCTTAGAAGTCATATTTCCTCAGCAGCTGGCACAACATTAAGTGGGTGCTGAATAAGTGTAGCCTTTGGCCCCTATCCTCTGCCCTGATCTGTCTCACTCCTGACCCTGGCCCTGGCACTAAGCTGATGCAGCAGATACCTTAACTTCATTGAATTGGTAGATGTAGTTCTCCATGGTCCTCACAACCTGGTCAGCTAGTTTCTCTTCATAATCTTCCCACAGGAGATTATCGTTCTGTTGGGAAACACATGGAGATGAGGGGGCAGTTGGCTGAGAATTTCCAGCATCCCATTCCTCAGCAGCAGCAGCCCACTTAGTTAATGCCCCGGGTGCTAGTGAACCATCAGATCCCTGCCTCAAATTGTGTACCTTGTACCTTGTCTTGGGTTCTGTGAGGGAAGATCCAGAGAGAGAGAGACAGAGAGTCCCTGTCCTCGGTGCTTTCCCAGTGTGACAGAGAAGGTGAGCTTTAGTAACATAGGGGAAAAGGAGGGATCGAGAGGGAGAACTAGATGAGGTTAGTCTTAGGAAGCTTCCTGAAGGAAGAACTCAGACAGAAGAAAAGGATGAGCTTTGGTAAGACTGTTAGAGTCCAGATAATTGACATCTATAGATGATAATAATTTTTAAAACTCCAATGGAGCTATGATCTCATAGGCGTGATCATTTCCTCCAATGGTGCAGACCTCCACCATCCAGGCCTGCTTGTCTACATCCATTAATTCCAGGGGCCTCCTCAAGCTCTCTGCCTTATAACCCATCAAAACCCTCATTTTATCTAAAAAGTTTTAGCTTTCCCCCTCTTATCTGTACTGAGATTGGCATGTTACTGGCAAGAGACAAGAAAGAGTGCCTCTTAGTTCTCTTTTGCCTTCAATGAAGCTGACAATCCCAGCTTGGACTGAACTTCCAGGGAGGAGAGCAGTGAGACAGCAAGAAAGCAGCCACTGGCAAAAGGACGTTGAGGAGGGAGGAATGGCTCTGTCTGTGGATTTTCCAGTCACCCTTTAAACTGATCTCAAGCCACATCTCCTTTCAAAGTCCTTCCCTAGTCCCACTGTTTGGCAGTGACCTTTGTACTCTCTGACCTCACCTACCCTTTGTTCCAGACCCCTCTAAAACACTTATCAGGTAATATTGTGCTTTACAGTTATTTCTGTTTGTGTCTTATCCCCCGGCTGGGTGTAAGCTCCATGAAGGCAGGAACCGTGACCACATCTTTTACAAACTTGCTATTTCCCCCAGTGCCTGGCATGGCACGTCTACATAGGGTAGGTGCTGAATAAATGGTGGTGGTTGTCACTGGCCCCCGTCGTCCTCTGTACCGATGCAATGACTTTCAGGTCCCTGTAGCCCTCCCACTCATAGTTGTAGATCTCCTGCAGAGTTTGGGACAGTCTCATTGAGCTCTCGTGCATCACTGGAAGAAAAGAACTCGGTCTTTGTAAGAGGTTTCACCCCAAAATTCATTCCATTGATTATACAAATGATATGCAAATCATAGCATCTTTAGGTGATCTGGGAAAACACTTAAATAGCTTTGGGATGTGCCCCCTAGAGAAGTTGGCTAGAGCTTACAGAGAGGTTATTTTAACCAACATAACCAACTTAATCCCAAGATGTTAGGCTCTGGGAAGCACACAGGACATGGGAAGGCAGGATTTTTGGTAACATTATGTAAATCAAGAGTTTCTGATTTGGTGGCTTCTTCTCCCACAAGGTGCTTCTCTCTCCTTTCTTCACCCACTCCCTCCTCCAGGATGCCCTCTGGGATCATTGATACTGGGATACAGACCTTTGACAGCATTAAGGAAATGTTTCAAGTCCTTGTATAGTCTTTGGCCTTCAGCCTAGAAAGAGAAGTTAACTTGGTTAAATGACTGGAAAGACTATTCAAGATGAAGGGAAAAGAAAAAGCAGAAGATGCCTCTACATAAGGTAGAAAAGACATTTTGAGGCTGGGATATCTTTTATTGTTTACTTAAATAATTGATAGTCCTGATGGCAAGTGGATTTACCTACTATTTCCATAAATTCCTCCACTAAGTTCTATTTTCTTCCTGATAAACCCAAAGGCAGGCCTCAGTTCTTGGAGTCTAGGCTGACGGAAGATGACACAAGCTTCCTCATGTCCTATCTAGATGAAAAGCCTTCAGGTAGCGATCTGGCAGCAGCCCTGCCACTCAAGGGAACAAGGGACAGCCTTACTAAGTTCAGAGAGGCTCAGGCTCATCATCACAGTCTTGGCCACCAAATGATGATTCGTTTTTGGCCACTTAGCTCGTGAAACTGTCTATTAAGATGTGGATAAGTTGTGATCAATCAGTTAATCAAACATTTGTAAGGGCCAAGCATCATGACCTCATTTGGGATTTTCTTGGCAAAGATACCGGAGTGGTTTGCCATTTCCTTCTCCAGCTCGTTTTATGCATGAGGAAACTCAGGCAAACAAGGTTAAGTGACTTGCTCAGGGTCACACAGCTATAAGTATCTGAGGCCAGATCTGAACTCAGGAAGATGAGTCTTCTTGATCGCAGGCCAAGCACTCTATCCACTGCACCATCTAGCTGCCCTTTGTATATTACATGCACATCACACATGCACATATACACACATATGTGTAAGGTCTGGAGTTCCCATGGCTGAGGAATTCTATATCTCCCCTGTACTGTGGGGTGAGTTCGTTACCAAAGAAAGAGGCCAAAGAGCTCCAGATTGATTATAGGAGTGTCATCAGTCATTATGATTATTTATAAATGGGGGCAATCTGAGGCGGCAGCCAGATGACTCAGTAGATACCCGTAAAGAACCTCCAAAATCCCCGTGGTAATTATAGAAATCAGACAAAGGGAGGAGGAGCCACAGGGTGCTTCACTGCAGATTGGTGGATATTTAAGGTTTTTCTACTTAGTTAACGTTTTGGCTAATATTTTAGTTTATACTTAGTATTGAACCTGGTATCCAGACATCCAGCAGCATCGGATGAATGCCCAGGCACTCAAGGTTGGTCATGTATGGGTCACAATATCTAAGTTATGACTCAGTTTCCGATTATGATTTTTAACAGGTCAGTATGCCTTCCACCTTTCAGAGTTTAAGTTTATGGCTCCCACTTCTTACTGTGTATTACAGCTTTCACCAAATGGAACCCCACAGTATGTAAATATGAAATATACAAGTCTCACAGCTTCACATGGACAATAGTGCTGGAGCGGAGCTTTGGAGAGGCAGGGCTGGCATAAGGGACAGCCTGTATGAAGCCCAGAGATGAAGACAGTGTGTTCTCTTTTGGACATATAGAGTTTGAGATGTCTGTGGAATGTCAGTTTATAATGTCCAAGAGGAAATCTGAGAGGTGGACTGAAGCCCAGAAGACAGAGTAGAGTTGGATGTATAGAAACGGAAGTCATCAGTATAAAGATGACTGAGCCCTTGTGAACCGGTGCAGTCACCACGTGAGAGGTTATAAAGATAGAAGAGGGCCCAGGTCAGAGCTTGTGAGTACACTCATAGTTAGGGGGAGTGATGTGGCTAACGATCCAGAAGAAGAGATTAAGATGTGATGGGCAGACAGGTGAGAGAAGAACAGGGTGAGAACAGGGTCATAAAAATGCAGAAAGTAGAAAGTATCTAAAAGGAGAAGGTGGTCAACAGTGTCAAATGCAGCAGATTGGTGAGAAGGATGAGAATTTAGAAGGGGCCATCAGGTCTGGATAACCTACCTCAGAGAGGACAGATCTAGTTGAGTAATGAGGTCAGAAGTCAGATTGTAAAGTCCTGAACGGGAAGAGGAAAGGAAGTGGAGGCAATGGGTGTAGACAACATTTTCTAGGACTTTGACTGTAAAGGGGAAGGAGGGACAGAGAGGATGATCTCTTGAAGGGAGGTTATTAAGTGATCTGCTAGGTGGAGAGAGTATCCACATCAGTGAAATTACAGATCCTTGAATCATGGAGTGCTATACAGATTAGCTCATCCTCTTCCAGCAATTGTTTCTTTTGGGCCCATTTAAAAATTGAAGGGCAGCTAGGTGGCTTAGTGTATAGAGTGCTGGGCCTGGAGTCTGGAAAACCTGAGTTCAAATCCAGTCTCAGATATTTACTAGCTGTGTGACCCCGGGGAAGTCACCTAACCTGTTTGCCACAGTTTCCTCATCTGTAAAATGAGCTGGAGAAGGAGATGGCAAATTATTCCAATATCTTTGATGAGAAAACCCCAAATGGGGTCACAAAGAGTCAGACATGACTGGAAAACAACTAAACAACAACAAAATTATTAAGATGTTACTAGGACTCTCACTGAGCTATCTCTTCTCTACTTGGTCTTCCTATGAAGGATCGATGACTTTTGTTTCCTCATCAGCACAATAAAGGTGGAAGAGTCGTACTAGGCAAACTAGAAGGCTCCTTCTAGCTCTAGAGTTCTATGATGCTCCTCTCTACCAATTCTGACCTCCCTTTCTCCTCACACCCCCCTGCCCACTCCCCTATCCAATTTCCGCTCTTATGTAACCCTGTATTAAACTCTCTATTCCATGTAGGAAAACCTGCTCCTTATTCCCCACAGGCACCTGGCCCTAATCTTCCTCTGAATCTTCATACAGGCCACCCCTTTCTCCTTACTTCAGGACTTTTCCCTAAACCCTGTCCAGCTCAGCCTTCTTCTACCCTAGATCTTAATGGGCTTCAGATTCTGTGTCTGTATTCAGTTTGTCCCAGTAGACTTTACCACCTAAGACATGTCATTTACTTCTCCCATTGTGCCTTTTTCAGTACCCAAGTTATAAGAGGTACCATTCTTAAGTGGGGGAAAAATATTGATGGGGAGTGAGAATAATAATAGCTGACACTTTAAATAGCACTTTATAGAAATCATCTCCTTTGATCTTCACGACCAGCAGAGCAGGTATTATTAATCCCATTGTACAAACAAGGAAGCCAAGATTCAGAGATAAAAGCAACTTGCCCAAAGTCACACAGCTGATAAATGGCAGAGAAGGGGCTGGATGGAACCCAGGTCTTCCAACTCCAAATCCAGTGTCCAGAGCACCCTGAACTTTTATTACATCGATGTTTATTGCTAAGTAAGTACAAAGTCAAGGCCCTAACGTACATGGGCTTGAGAGAAGGTAGGAAAGGCCATGTCAGTGGGGGTGGGAATGTGTAGCTCCCTGAAAAGGTATATCCCAAAGTGTAGGTCAGGGCCAGAGACATTGGGACTTTGACAGTATTTTGTAAAACTAAAGATATTAATACAAATTCAAAATAAAAAAGGAAAATGGTTTAATTCATCTCCTGTTGTCGAAAGCAGGTCCACCCTTAACCTAATCAGAAATGTTGAGAATCCTCTAGGAAGGGAGTCTCAGACTCTCCATCAAAAGAGATTCTTAGTTATATCTCATAATCACTTCAATCACAGAATTCCTCCTGAGGTCTAATCTAATTCCCTCATGCTTCAGCTTCAGCTTGTCTTCAAGGGAGATGGGGAAAGTGGGGGATCATTTCTGGATGACATTACTTGCTTCCTATTTTTCAGCCTTTTCATTTCTAGAAGAGGAACTTCCCAGTTTCTTTCTTCTTGCCTCACACATCTATCTAATTCTCATGGAAAGAGCCCTGGGCTGAGGGCTGTGTGACACTAAGCTGTGTGACACTAAGAAAGTCACTGCCTCATTCTGGGCTCTTTTCTTCATCTTTTAAAAGAAATGGCTTGGGCTTAGACAATCTGTATGTCATATCCCATTCAGCTCTAAAATGCTGTGATCTCTGATCTCTGAGGCTTTGCCAAGTGCTCCACACCCATCAAAGGCCAAGCTTGAGTCAGTTTTTCCCACCCCTTATATAAACAGGGCCAGCCTTCAGTCAACCAACCAGTCACAATTCCTTGGTGCTGAGTGCTTCCATGTGATGTACACAATTTTGTACACTATGGGGAGGGGTTGCCTAGAGGGAACTGGAGACCCTGGGATTCCTGCCCTTGAGGACCTTCCAGTATTATTGGGGACACTTGCTGGGTGAGATGGGACACAATTTCAGAAAACAGAAACATAGTGAAACAGATCGTAAATGAAGGATAAACTGACTGGGTTGAGAAAATGTAAAGACCTGTGGAGTAGTGGGGACATGGAAGGGAGGCAGCTAGATGGCACAGTGGATGGAGTTTTGGACTTGGAAGACATGAGTTCAAATCCTGCCTCAGGCCCTTAGTATCTTGTGTGATCCTAGGCATTCTAGCCTTTCTTAAGATTGGTTTCCCCATCTACAAAATGAAGGGGTTAGCCTCAATGGCCTTCCAAGGTCCCTTCCAACTCTTATGTCTATGCTTCTGTGAGGGGTGGGGAAAAGACTTGTTAGGATTGATCTAACTTACTAAACAGCGCAACGACTTGTGGATTTGCTGAGGTCAGAAGCAGCCTGCTTTGGCTAAACGACAGTATTAAATAAACCTTCATAAAAGCTACTGCTGTAACTAATATACTTGCTGGGGCCCTTCTTTAGATTGCAGCTTCTTAATGATTTCCCTTCTCCAGTTATGTGAATGCTCTGATGACTTTATTTGGACTTTTTTGTTTTCTTTTTTGTTCCATATCAAAAATTAATTAGTATAGTTCCTCAGGAAAAAATTAGGAAGCTATTAGGGAATTTTAGGGAACATTTAGGAAATTAGGGAGTAATAAGGCAACTAAGGAGCTGTCATAGCTACCATGATTAAAATGGTACTTAAATAAGAGCTTAGAAAAGAATGACTGATTTCTGATTATATATATATATATATATATATATATATATATATATACATATATATATATATATACATATATATATATGTGTGTGTGTGTGCGTGTGTGTGTGTGTGTGTGTGTGTGTGTGTGTGTGTGTGTGTGTATAAAATATGGTTTAGTCCCACCTTTTCTCTTGACAGATAAGGAAGCTGAGGCCTAGAGAAATGATTGCCTCAAAAGGAGTAAGTGGCAGAGCTGGGTCATCCTCTCACTCAAAATCTATCATTCAAAAGGATACAAGAGATAGTCCTGGGAGAAAGTTTGAAGTGATAAAGCCCTGGATTATGATAGAAGCACATCAGATTGTCTGTGAGTGTTTGGTGCAGCAAAGGGCCCTTCCTCCTTTTTTTCCTAGCCAAAATTCCCATTCCTCAATGTGTGAGATTCCCTAGTCCAGAAAGTCTGAGCATTAGCAAAGGAATAGGCTTAACCTTCACAGTAGGTATGGATTTCAAATGAGTGGAATTCTGATAGAGAAATTGTTCAGCCTTAGGGGAGTCAGTTAGTGAATACATTTACTAAGTGCCTATAATGTGCCAGGTACAGTGCTAAGTACTAGGGATACAAAGAAAGTCAAAAGACCATCCCTGTCCTCAAAGGAGCTCACAATCTAATGGGAGAGGCAACATGCAAACAACTGTGTAGAAACAACCAATTAGAAATAATTAATACAGGGAAGACACTAGAATTAAGAGAGATCAAGAAAAGTTTTCTGTAGAAGGTGGGATTTTAGCTGGGACTTGGAAGAAGCTAGGGAAGCCAATGGAGATGAGGAGGCAGAGCAATCCAGACATGGGGGGACAGCCAAGAGAAAGTACCTGGAGGGGGAAGATAGACTATTTTGTTCCAGGAATAGCAAGGAGGACTGTGTCACTGGGTTCTAGAGCATATGGGGGGATGTAAACTATAAGAAGATTGGAAAGTTGGGGGGGAGGAGGTTGTGAAGGGCTTTGAACACCAAACGGAAAATTTTATATTTGATCCTGGAGGTGATGGGGAACCACTGGAACTGACTGAGCAGAGGGGTAACATGATCAGACATAATAAGATCACTTTAATAGCTCAGTGGACAATGCAATGGAGTGGGGAGTTAACAGGTAGAGAGACTAACCAGTAGGCTTTTGCAATAGTCCAAGTGTGAGGTAAGGGCCTGTACCAGAGTAATGGCACTATCAGAGGAGAGAAGGGCATGTATGCAAGAAATATGAAAAAGGGAAAATTAATAGCCTTGGCAACAGATTCGTTTAAGGATGGGTGGTGGGGAGGTGTGACATTGAGGACTAGAAAATGACACCTAGACTAGGTGATTGGGAGGATGTTGGTACTCTCAACAATAATAGGGAAGTGGGGAGGGTTTTAAGGGAAAGATAATGAATTTAATTTTGGACATGTTGAATTTAAGATGTTTATAGGACATCCAGTCCAAGATGTTCATTTGGCAGTTGGAAATATGAGACTGGAGGTCAGCAGAGAAGTTAGGGCTGGATAAGTAGATCTGAGAATCATCTAGGGTAGAGATGATAATTGAATCCATGGGAGCTGATAAGATCACCAACTGAAGTAGAATAGGGGGAGAAAAGAAGAGGGCCCAGGACAGAGCCCTGTCCTTTGGGACATAACTCATGGTTATGTTGAGGTTTAGTGGTGCTGGGATCCCAAAATCACAACACGTGGGTCCTGCCTGAAAGAATTCGACCCATGCCTTCTTTTAGCCAAAGACAAGGTTTACTAGAACATCTGTCATATTGGGCAGACTCTTAAGCAGTCTGAACATTAGTGAGCTATCCACTAGATGGTAAAAATCTGAGTAGTGGCTAGATTTTAAGAATCTGAGCACCTTAATGGAGACAAGAGGGACCTTATATACAGAAAGTTTGTAGGAGGGATCTAGGAGTGGCCAAGTAGTTTATGAGGTAATAGAACTCCTCGGACCTGGGCCCCGGGGGGCCAAGGGAGAATGAAGCCTAAATAGGATTAAGGGTAGGAAGTGACCTGGGGCCATAGGGAGGTAAGAGGAAGGAGGGCTAAACTAAGTTAAGAGTAACAGAGAACTGGGAGATTAAGGTAGCCACCAAGAAAGGCCAGTTGATGGGATTATAGCCTCAGGCTAATGCCAGAGATCTGGCTGTGTGGGAAAGTCCAGGGTTTTTCTTTTCTGGGGTCCAGATCCCAACCCCATCAGTTATTGGTCCTGACCTGGACAAAGATCAAATAAGGAAGACTAAGAAGGAGCAGTCAGATAGGTAGGCAGAGAACTAAAAGAGAGTGATATCCCAAAAACCTAGAGAGGAGAGAGTATCAAGGAGAAGAGAGTGATCAATAGTGTCAAATGAAGCAGAGAGGACAAGAAGGATGAGGACTGAAAAAAGCCCAGTAGATTTGGCAACTAAGCGATCATTAGTAACTTTGTAGAAAGAAGTTTTGGTTGAATCAGAAATTGGATTGTAGAAAGTTGAGCAGAAAGAGAGGAAAAGAATGGAGACACCTACTGTAGTCAACCTTTTCAAGGAGTTTAGCCACTGAAGGGAGGAGAGGTATGGAATGAGAGCTAGCTGGGGCAGACGGATCAAGGAGGGTTTTTTCAGAGTTGGGGAGACATGGACATGTTTATAGGCAGCTGGGAAGCAGCCAGAGATTGAAGAAAAGTGAAAGAGTAGTAATGGTAGAAGGGATAACCTCCTGGAGAAGATGGGGTGGAATGGGATCATTTGTGCATGCAGAAGGTCTTGCCTTAGCATGGAGAAAGGCTATCTATTCATTTGAGACAGAGGAGGAGGAGATGGTGGCAGAAAGCATCTGGGTGATGTGAGATGAAGAGGAAAGGAGAAAAGGGAACTTTCTGGGAATGGTCTTGATTATTTTTTGGTGAGGCAATTGGGGTTAAGTGACTTGCCCAGGGTCACACAGCTAGTAAGGGTTAAGTATCTGAGATCAGATTTAAACTGAGGTCCTCCTGACTCCAAGGCCGGAGCTCTATCCACTGTGCCACCCAGCTGCCCCAGTGATCTTAATTTTTTCAATAAAATATGAAGCAAGAAGGTTCTCAGCTGAAAGAGTGGAGGAGGGGAGCTGTGGGAAGTTTGAGAAAGAATGAAAAGATTTTGAAGAAACAGAGCAGTGAGTGGAGTACTTCGATTTGAAATTAGGAGTTCAAACCTCAGCTCAGATACTTTTCACATATCTGAGGTTAGTTGTAATTTATTGTTATGTATGGGGGTAGGACAGGTGGTAGAATGTTGATTTTCACTGCTCATAGTTGTTGCAGTTATAATGGGGTTTTTCGGCATTTAAGTTCAATCAAATTGAAATATACTTTCTCTAGCTGTTAATTGGTCCAGCTGTTCTGGGAGGCAATTTACAACTATTCCTCAAAAGTTACCGAACTTCTAAAATAGCAATGCCACTGGTAGGCCTTTACCCCAAAGAAATCAAAGAGGAAAAGGACACATGTATGCATGTATGATCTCCCTCTCTCTCTCAGATGTATATGTTTATATACATATATATGTCTATACATATGTGTATATACACACACACGTACAGATATATACACACTTGTGTGTGTTCTTTTTGTGGTGGCAAAAGGGAAACTGAGGGGAATGTCCATCAATTGGGGAATGGTTGAGCAAATTATGGTATATGAATGTAATGGAATATTATTGTGCTCTAAGAAATGATGAAGGAATAGGTTCAGAGAAACCTGGAAGACTTGTAGGAACTGATCCAGAGCAGAACTAGGAGAACACAGTAACAACAACATTGTGAAGTTAAGCAACTTTCAAAGACTTAATTCTAATCAATGCAATCACTAACCATGATTCCAGAGGTCTAATGATGAAACATGCTACCCATACCCTGACAAAGAAGTAAAGGACCCCAGGATGCAAAATGAGACATTTTTGGGGGCATGGCCAATGCCAGAATTTGTTTTGCTTGACTATGCATTATTTGTCACAAGGGTTTTGTTTTTTCTTTTTCCTTTTCCAATGGGGGTGGGAGAAAGCAAGAGGGAGAGAAAATTGATTTTTATTGATTGAAAAAAAAGTTAATACAATAAATAAAAAGCCTGAAATACTCCTCAGCTCATTTAGTGGTACTCAGCAAAACATTTACTTGGCATGAATCTAGTTACAAACACCTCATTTAAAATACCTCTGCTCTGGAGGGGTATTTATCCTTTTTTTCTTTTTTTTTGGCTAGGCAATGGGGTTAAGTAACTTGCCTGGAGTCACACAGTTAGTAAGTGTTATGTGTCTGAGGCCGGATTTGAACTCAGGTCTTCCTGAATCCAGGGCCAGTGGCCTATCCACTGTGGCACCTAGCTGCCCCGGGGGTATATATTCTTTAGTCTATCAGTCATTCACAGTAAAATATGAATTACTTTCCCACTAATACCTATAAGTGAAGTGTGTCAGAATTGGGAAGAGAAGGGTTTGCTAATTTGGTGAAAGTGGGCACTTCCAGAGAGGGAGGGCTTAGGTAGGCTTCTGTTTGGACAGCCTGAGGGCAGCTAGGAAGCTAGGAAGTAGGGGAGGGGGGAGAGTGAGTTAAAAAAGGAAGTGGCTGGCACTCACAACCATTTTGCCTAGGGCCCAAACAGAATGTTGTTGGGATGGATGGTGTAGGGAGTAGGGAGACTTGGAACTCTTAGCAAAAAAAAGGATAGTAAGCCTACCCATAGAACGCGTTGCAGTAGTGGAAAGAGCAACAGTAGTCATAGCTAAGCATACCTACAGTTAAGGTTTACAGAGTGCTTTACAAACATTCTCTCATTTGATGGCACCCCAAGGAGGTAGGTGTTATTCTTATCCCTGTTTTACAGATGAGGAAACTGAGGCACAGAGAGGTTAAATGACTTGCCTCATGGTCACATAGCTGAAAAACCAATGAAGCTGGAGTCAAACTTCAGGTCCAGATGTTGCCCTGGTGCTCTTACCCTCTGTGCTCACTGGTGACATTGGCTCTGGAATCCAAGTATGGACCTGGGTTGGAATCTTGACTGTATTGTACTGCTATTACTCTGGACCATTCATATACTATCTCTGGACCTCAGTTTCCACGTCTGTAAAAGAAGGGGGTTGGACTAGGTGACCTATAGCTTTGAATATTATAAACTTCTTAGGAATTAGGATTATTTCATCTTTTGTACTTGAATCCCTAACACCCAACACAGCGCCTGGCACATAGGGGGCATTTAAGTACTGTATTTTACTACATAATTGTTGCTACTGCATAATCGTTGCACTCTGTGTGTGTGTGTGTGTGTGTGTGTGTGTGTGTGTGTTTTTCAGTCCAAAAATTGGTTTATGACCTTTCATCGGGTTATCATCACATGGTATAATTCTGCTCCTTACGCTGCTTAAAGGTAAACAGAGTGACAATTTATTCACCAGGAGCATATGGATACACATTTGTCCCTGGCACATTGTGAGCCACCCTAGAATTCTCAGTGCACTTGTATTGTCAATATTCAATTTTAATGTATATTTTCGAGTATTCCGTGCATCCTAATCTTGCACCAAAGACAGTTTAATAATAAATGATTTTAAATTAATGCCTGCACATTTTTTAAAAAAGCTTCACATAAGGGTCAGACTCCACCTTTCTGCCAAAAAATTTGGCATAAAATCTGTGACAATTATGCCGTGGAATACAGGACTTATTGATTGATTGGTTAAATCTATGATCCTATGAAGTTCCTCTTGTCTCTGAGGGAGGTAGAGAGTTACCAGAGTGTCCCTTCCCCTGGGGAGGTGGAAGTCTTGGTAGACATGGTCCCTGTCCTTCTTCATCCAGGATCCCTACCTGTTCTATGTGGCCACTGGGACGTCATGGCCTTCTTCCTCCCCTGATCATCACTCACCTGCTGCTGGTGGAAGTTTTGGGCAGCCTGTTCAAAGCGTTCATCTTTGGTTTCTGCTATTTTCCCCAGTTTCTGCAGCACCTGGAAAAACATGAGATGTTTTAATGTCTCTTAATCACGAACCGGATGGTGAATGACCCCTGCCCAGCTAGATTTCCCTCTGTTCCTATCCATACTTCACTGCCCCCACTGTGCTATCCACAGGAATCCAATGTGTGCCTGAGCTCAGTGGAATCAGGAAGGTAGATATGCTGTTTCCCCACCACATGACACATTTCAAAACCATTTAGAAATAGTTTTTAGATTATCCACTTTGGAATTGTGTTAGGGTGCCTTTAAAAGAATTCAGAGCTTTTGCATGATCAAAATTAATGAAACTAGGATTGAAAGGGAAGTTATGAAATGGGAAAAAAATTACATCAAATATTGATTTGGGTCTGATATCTGATATATGAGGAGCTAACACAAATATATAAGACCATGAGTCATTCCCCAAAGGATTAGTCATGAAAAGGATACCAAAAGAAGAACTGCAATCTATTAACAAGCATATGAAAAATTGCTCCAAATAATAAATGTAAAATAATGTAAAGATTTAATGTAAATGTACATTAATGTAAATCATAATGTAATTATAATGTAAAGCAACTAATATCTACCAAATTGGCAAAGATGGCAAAAGTGGGAATAGTCAATGTTGAAAAGATTGTAGAACAAAAGATACACTGGTGCTGGTGGTGGTGGCTGTGAATTGTTCCATTCTGGAAAATGATTTAAAATTGTGCTAAGAAACTGACCAAGATGTCTATACCCTAGGGGGCCTGAGATTCCACTGCTAGGACTATATCCAAGGGTGTAAAAGGTAAAAAGGAGGGTCCTATATACACCAAAATATTTATAGCACAACTTTTTGAAGTGCAAAGAATTGAAAACAAAGTAGATGACTGAGGAATGGCTATACAAATTGTATTTCATGGATGTGATAGAATATTGCTGCACTGTGAGAAACAACTCAGTAAAAGATTGTAGAAAAGTATGGGGAGACTTTTATGAACTGATGAAAGTGAAATAAACAGAACCAGGAAAACAAGATACACAATGACTTTATGACAATGTGAATGAAAAATTGATATCAATAACAAAAAAACTGAACACTAATTATAATTATAATGACCAAGATTGACTCCTAAGAAGAGATAAGAAAATGTACCATTCCCTTCACTTGAAGAGGTGGAAGAGTGTGGGAAGAGAACATTGTGTATATTGTTGGGCTGAGTGGCTATGTTGGTTTTACTTTTTTTTGGGGGGGGCTCTTTTTTATCCTTTGTTATAAGGAATGGCTCTCTGGATAGGGGAAAGGAAAGGGATATGTATAGAAATGAAGGTGATATAAAAACAAAAGATAGCAACAAAAAATTTAAGTAAGGAGAAGAGAACTGACTGGTTGACTTCAATCTTTCTTCATTCTAACTGTAACTGGACTTCCCACTTTTACAGACCATTCTCTGTTGTTCAGGGGATGAGAATCCAATTAGTGGATTCCCATTGTTTGATTCACCCTTGTTTAGTTTCACTTTCCTCACTTTGGAGACATTTATTAGCTCTTAAGTCTTCATAAACTCTATGGAAGTGACTCTAGTCATCAGCTTAGTGGGAAAATAAAAACAGCTCACACTTATTCACTTTAAAGATCATAAGACAGTCAATTTAGAGCTAGAAGGGACCTTAGCGATGATCTAATTTCAAACCCCTTATTTTACAGAGGAGGAAACCGAGGCCTGAGGGTTGTTGTTTATATAAGGTCACACAGGTAGTAAGTAGCATAGTTGGAATTTGAATCATCTCATAAAATTCATAATCTAGTGTTCGCTCCTTCCTTTCTTTCTTCCTTTCTTTCCCTTTTAAATTTTGAGTTCTAGATTCTCTCCCTCCCCCCACCACTTCCCCATCCACTGAGAAGGCAAACAATTTTGATATCACGTGAAATCATGTGAAACACATTTCCATACTATTTGTCTTCTGTCATGTCTGACTCTGTAACACCATTTAGGGTTTCCTTGGCAAAGACACTAGAGTGGTTTGCCATTTTCTTCTCCAACTCATTATACAGATGAGGAAACTGAGGCAAACAGGGTTAAGTGACTTGCCTAGGGTCACACAACTAGTAAGTGTCTAAGGCCAGATTTGAACTCAGGAAGATGAGTCTTCCTGACTTCAGGCCATATACTCTATCCATTGCATCACCTAGCTACCACATTATAAAAAAAGAAAAGAAAAGACAAAAATTTTTAAAAAAAGAAAATTATACTTCAAGCATTTTTTTTCCATCATGAGTCTTTTGGGAATTGTCTTGGATCAGAGTACTGTATTGATCAGAGTAGCCAAGGCTTTTATAGTTGATCATCATTACAACTTTGCTGTAATGATCTTCCAGTTTTCACTTCACTTTACATCAGTTCATGTAAGTCTTGCCATGTTTTTCTGAAACCACTCCCCTTACAATTTCTTATAACATAATAGTACTCCATCACAATCACCCGCCACAGCTTATTCAGTCATTCCCCAAATGATGAGCATCCCCTCAACTTCCACCACAAAAATTGCTGCCATAAATATTTTGTACATATAGGCCCTTTTCCTTTTTCTTTGATCTCTTTAGGGTACCAAATCTAGTGTTCTTTCCATAGCACCATGCTGACTTTCTTAACTTGACTAACACAACTAGTAAATGTTGCAGTTAATACACAAATCCTCTTCTTATAACTTCAAATCTAGTGTTATTTTCATTATACCATAGTTGCTTCTGTAGAATAGGATAAAAATGTTTTGGCTTATCTGTGGAATTTGATCATCAGATTCAGAGCGGATTGTTCTCATGTGAAAAGTTTAATCCAGAAGTCTTAAAGACCTTATCAAAAGGGTTCAGTCAGCATGGGATCCAGAAGCAGGATAAGAGGAATGGCTAGGAGAAACAAAGAAGTGGTGACTCATCTCTGCATTTCAGAGTAGTAAAAGAAGATGGAAAACCCAGGTTATTCCATTTATTAGTTATGTCACCATAAGCATGTTACATTAAAGGCAAAGTGGCATAGCAGGAAGAATTTTGGATTGTGAGTGTAGGACCATGGGCACTTCTCTGAGCCTTAGTTTCTTTATCTGTAAAATAGGGATAGTAATAGTATTTGCCTTTTAGAGATGTGAAGACTGAATGAGATCGTGTATGCAAAGTGCTTTGCAAACTTTAAGTAATACAGAAATGTTACTATAAACTTTAGTCCTTTTGTTTCTTTTGTGTCCTCATTCACTGTTTCTGAACCTGCTCTTTACCTTCATATACCTCCTGCACACAATTCATCCCTGATTTCTTAGTCCAGGATCCCTGTTCTGTCTTCACTTCCTTCTCTTCAGTCTTAGCCCTAGAGTTGTAGTAATTCACTGTCCTCCACCATTGTATCTTTTATCCTCAAGATATTCTTGAATTGAGTCATTACCACTATTTACCTTCTCCACTCCTAATCCAGAGCATCTGAGTCCAACTAGAAGCTCTAAAGTGAGCTGTTTGGGCCCACAACAAATTCATTCTATGGCACTCCAACTATGCCCATTGCAGCTGCAAGGAAATCCTTCTATTCATCTCTAATTGGCTGCTTATCATCTTCCCTATAGAAGTTGTGTCAAACCTCTACTCTCAAGTTCTCGACTGGCCCCCATATGACATATTTTAAGCAGATACCTCACTGCCTACTTTACTCAGGAGATTAAGGCTATCTGTTTTGAGTTCCCTCCTCTTCTCTCCTTCTATACCCTAATGAGAATACTATATGTAAAGTCTTCTGCAAGCTTTAAAGACTGTGTAAATGTCAGCTATGATTGTTGTTATTATTCTTTTTACCTTCTCTGTGATCTCCAGGTTAAAGGAGACTTCTTCCTGGACAGCGCCAATCCTTCAACTCAGCCCTTCATCTGATCCAGCCTCATTTCCTCCTAGATCCTTTTCAACCACTTCTACATTCTCATGACTCTTGATTCTCTTCCTTTTATTGACACTTCCTCTTTGGTCTACAAATAGGCTCAGGGCAAAATTGGTTTCTATAAAGTATATGACACTGATTTTGAACAAACTTACCAGAACATACTTGTACACATCAAAGAGTATTGTTCTTCAAATTAGCCATAGAAGGCCCTGTACTTGTGAAAATCATACTTGTGCTTACTATATAATAACAAGTGTTCAATAAATGCTTGTCATTCATTCATAATGTCAAAAAAAAAAAAGCCTTTCCTTGGCCCTGTTACTCTCTTAGGCTTTTGTCCTATGTCTCTCCCTGCTGATTGATAAAGTTGTAAAATGAGGAGTCTATGCTCTTTGCTTCCACTTCCTCAATCTTCGAACCCTTATAATCTGACTTCTACCCTTTCCTTGATTTTTTTGACCATGCTCTCCCCAAGGTCACCAATGACTTTTTTTCCAAATTTTATTTTTAAAATGTAAACCCCCCAAAAGCATCTGTATACATACAGAAGGCAGAAAGAGAATTAATTCCACATGAAACTAAAAGTCTCCACTTTGTACCATTTGCTTTTCTTTTCAAAGTATATAACAAATTTCAAATGCTATTTTCAAAACTGTCCTGTGTTTATGCTTCCTTCTGAACGTCCTGTTTTCTTCTGCACATTTTTGGAAACATTTCAATGGTGGTTTTCTTTTTACATCACTGTTCTTGTTTAATTAAAAATTTTTTTGTACCTATTTTCTCTTTGACATCACTATTGATAAGTCCCCAACTTCCTCACCTCCTATGAAAGTATCTGAGGACAAGGGGGGAAAAAACCTTGTAATAAATAAGCCTAGTTAAGCAAAACATTTTTACACAGTGGCCGTGACCAAAAATGTATGTCTCCTTCCCCATCTTGAATCCTTCCCTTCAACACTTTTAAAAGAGTCTGGACACAATTCCAAACTGGATAACCTCAAAGATATTTATGTCTCTGTCAGGAGGTAGGTAAAATGCTCTAACACGGGTCCCCTGGGGAGGTGGCTGGTCATTGCTTCGATCAAAGTTCTTAAGTCTTTCAATGTCGCTTTTCTTAACCATGTTATTATCCTTGTATAAATTGTTCTTTGGTCCTATTCACTTCACTCTGTAGTCAAGCTACCCAGATTCTTTGAAATTGTCTTTGTGTAATTTCTTATGGCCCCCAAATATTCCATTACATTTATGTATCCCGATTTGTTCAGCCATTCCTCAAACGTCTAAGAAGCAAAGACAGTCCCTTGGTTTCTGGTTCTTTGCTCCATCCTTCAACCCACTTCTTCTAGTCCTCTCCTCAGGATCAGAAATTTTGTCTTACCTGTGACAATTTCCTCCCTAGTTTTGCTCTCCCTCTTTAACTTCCCCATGCCTATTCTTCCCTTCCCTGTTGAGTTTGATATATTTGTACACCAAACTCTGTGTGTGTTCAGCCCTCTTTTGTCTACTTCAGATGAGATGTTCATCTGATGTCCACTCCTCCTACCCCTTCCTCTGTCTTTGTATAGTCTTCTTGTGAACTCCAATTATGAGAAATAGCAAGTCCTTCCTCTCACCCTTTTTTCTCCTTTCTATATTAGTGTATTCCTTCTTTTGCCCTCCCTTTCTCTTTCTTAAACCCTCAAAATAAGACTAGTCCACCCCTAAGACCTTTGCTTTTTGTTTTTGTTTAATTTAACTCTCTCAATACTCTTTGAAAGCATTAAGAGTCAGAAGAGATATTTGTTTCTTCTCCTGTTAGAACGTTAGTCTTATAGGCATCAACACAGCTATTTTCAGTTGCTCAAATAAATGTTCCTCCTTAGGTTTCTTTACTCTTGTTTTTGTATTTCAAAGCTCCAACTCAGTTCTAGTATTTTCATTAGAAAAATTTGAAAACATTCGGGTCCATTTTTTCCCCTTGCAGAATTATATTCAACTTTGCAGGATAAGGTATTCTTGATTATAAGCCTATCTCTTTTGCTCTTTGAAATATAGCATTCCAAGATTTCCTCTTCTTTTTAGTAAGAGCTGTAAGGTCTTGTGTAATCCTGACTGTAGTTCCCTGATATCTGAAATACTTCTTTCTGGATGCTTGCTGTATTTGGTCATTTTTAATGTGGGAACTACAGATTTGGCTATGATATTCCTGGGACATTTCTTGTCAGAATTCCTTTTCGGAGGGGATTAGTGGGTTCTTTCCATCACTACTTTGCCCTCTGGTTCTAAAAGTTCTGGGTGGTTTTCATTTACAATTTCTTGAAATCTAGTGTTCAGACACACTCTCTCTTTTTTTAAAATCATGGTTTTCAGGGAATACAATAATTCTTAAATGACGTCTTCATGACCTATTTTCCAGGTCAGTTGTTTTTAATATCAGATAGCTTACATTTTCTTGGGTTTTTCATTCAGCCTTTTGATTTTGTTTTAATATTTCTCGCCATCTCAGTAAGTCATTGGTTTTTGTTTGCCCTGTTCTAGTTTTTAGAGAGTCCATTACTTGAGTTACCTACCATTTTCTCTTCTAAGCCATTCGTTCTCCTTCTAATTCTTTCCTGCAGAGCTTTAATTTCATATTTTATCTCTTGCTTATTTCTTCTAGGTATTCATGTAGTCCTTGTGGAAAATAGGTTTTTTTCCCTTGGAGTCTATATGTGTAGTTGTTATAAAGTTAGATTTATTATAGTTTTTTTATATCTGTTGATATTTTCTTTCATTAAATTATCCCTTCAGCTTTAGTGGCTAAATTGGAGCTTTCTGCCAGGATCAGGCTCTACCCTGTGTTGCGTGGTTGGCCCTGCTTGGTCCTGCCCTGGGTTCCCTGGATTCTTGAGCTGACCTCTACCTCCTGGGGTTAGGTTCTCCTGACTCTTTGAGGTTTAGAGTTCTCTCTGGGGTCTCAGGACAGTGTTAGGGACCTGAGAATCCCTGGGCCTGCGCTGCCCTAGTCTGAGCATTGCGTCACTGATCTGGTTGCTACCCATTGCTGTTCCTCAGGGCTGCCAAAGTTCCTGCCCTGGGACTTTATAATAACTCTGACATTTTCTCAGGAAAACCCTCTGCTCTTGCTCCCTTTGAACAAAGAGAGAGGGACATTACCCAGGTCCCATCTCTGGTCCTTCTGGTCCTTGTCTTACTTGGGGGTGGAAGGGACTCTTTCTTAGTGCTCATGGGTTGCTAGCTCACTAGTGCAGTCCTGGGGTAGAAGTCACTTACTCTAGCTTCTCACTGCATTTCTTTGCCATTATTCAGGCTGGTGCAAATGTCAGTGCTTGACTGGAGTTGGTATGGAGGAGCCAGCCAGTGGGCCCCTGTTCAGGCAGCTACCCTTGTCAACATTCAGCCTTTACCACTGTTGACCACTCCCTTCACCCTGACATTTTCTCCTCTCTTGGGGTAGGTGATGCTTTCTGGCCTAGTATTCCCTCCTACTTGTCTGACCACTTCTAGATCTCTTTCACCCTTTGGTTTCCCCCAAGGCTCATTCCTGGCCTGCTTCTCTTTACACTCTTACTTGGTGATCTTGTCCCTTCATATGACTCCAGAGATCATGTCTATGCAAATGGCTCCCAACCTCTTCTGAGAGCTTTAGTCTCATTTCTAATTTCCTGATGGATATCTATCTCCAGCACCTCCAGTTCCATCCTCTCTTTACAATATCCTCCACACAACAGGTAAAACTATCTTCCTAATGTGCAAGTCTGACCATGTTACCCCCCTGCTCCTCATTGTATCTCTAAATACAATCTGGCCCCAACCCACCCTTCTAGCCTTATTCCATATTCATGTTCTTTATACTCTCTACTTTTTAGACAAGCTAGACTCCCCAGTCTCATCCTCTCTTCTACCTCTGGTCATCAGCACTCCCATATTCCTGGAACACATTTCCTCTACATCTTTACCTGCCATAATTCTTCTCTTATGCCATCTTCTCTATGAAACCTTTCTGTTGTAGTGTAATGGGAGGGAAATACCCCAATGCATTTGGACCCAGAAAACCTAGAACTGAATCCTGATGATGCCTTTACTAACTTCCCCTCCTTGAGACATAGTTTCCTCATTTGCAAAATGACATAATAATACTGAAACTCCCTAATTCACAGGATTGTTGTGAGGATCCCACATATTTAGATATATTATCAGAATCATCTAGTTCAATCTGCTCATATTACAAATGAGGAAGCTGTGGGCCAAAGAGATGAATGACTTGCTCAACTTGTCATTTGAATCCAGGTCTTGACTCTCACTCAGTGTTCTTTTTAATTCACCACATTGCTCAGATGATCAAATAACATCCTCACATTTCTTATAGCACTTTGCCCTTCACCCTTATCACATTTAAGATCTTTGTTTGTATACTGACCTTTTTCTTCCCTTTTTGAGGGAAGAAAATGTGTTGTTGTCAATCTTCATCCCCTCAATACCTAGCACAAGGCCCTGCAAACTGCACATGCTTAATCAATGTATGTCAAGTTGAACTGACAATAGTATTTACATGACCATACTTCACAGGTGTGTTGTTCAGAAAGCACTTTGTTTTTAATGGTTTGCATTTTTTAATTGAGCATCAGTATAAGCTTAGTGATTATTTGCATTTTGATTACTTAATTTCAGTAAATAAAGTATCATAAGACTCTCAGTCACTCCTCTAAATCACGAGTTTTTAACCTATGGGTTAATACTACCAAAGGATTCATGGATAGATTTAAAGTGGGATGGTGTCTGTGAACTTAGATGGGAAAAATTTTTATCTTTATTTTCACTAACCTCTAACTGAAATTTAGATTTTCTTCTACTATTTAAAAATATTATTCTGATAAGGGATCCATGGCTTCACCAAACTGCCAACAGTGTCCATGACAAAAAAAGGTTGAAAAACCCTTGCTATAAGTCCTCATCAGATTCCCCTCCTCCCCTTATTTATTATTCTTCCTATAATTGGAGCTAATGTGTACTCTAGTCTTTGGGTTCTGCTTTTTTTTTTTCCCGCTTGGCATTTTTATAAAGGTCTTCTCAATTTTTTTTGTATTTCCCCTACTTGTTGATCTTAATTACATCATAGTATTTCATTACGTGGTACAGCTAGGTGTCCAAGTAGATAGAGTGCCAGGCCTGGAGTCAGGAAGAGTCATTTTTGTGAGTTGAAACTTAGCCTCAGACACTTACTAGCTGTGTGATTCTGGGCAAGCCACTTAGCCCTATTTGCCTCAGTTTCCTCATCTGTAAAATGAGCTGGAGAAGGAAATGGCAAACCACTCTGGTATCTTTGCCAAGAAAACCCCAAACGGGGTCACTAAGAGTTGAACGTGACTGAAATAACTGAATAACAATAAAAATTAAATTATGTTAATGTACCATAATTAAACATTCCCCTTTTGTGGACCTGTAGGTTGCTTCCTAGTTTTTGCTATTACATATAATCCTGCCATGAAATTGGAAAGCATTTTGTAAGCAGTCATGCACCATAAATGTTAGTTGGTCTATTTGAGAGATGCTTTGAGATGTGGTAGAATGGTATGTTTGGATTCTCTATGAACTTAATCCATGTTTTCTGACTATGAATGGTGGAGACAGCACTAGTCCTGGAGACAGAACCAGGCTGAAGTCTTGTCTCTGTTCCTTATTAGTTGGGTAACCACGGGCAAATCAATTTCCCTAAGTTTTCTTTTCATCATCTGTGGAATGGGGTTAATATTACTTATACTACCTAACTGGGGTGTTTTGTGAGATAATGAATTGAAACTGAATTAGCAGCATGAACATGTGAGTTACCCCTATAGCTCCCCCTCTGGTCTGAGCTTTCTTATGTGCTTTGCCTGGTGTGAAGCCCAGCAATCTTGTAACCATTTTAAACCCGAGTTCTTTGTTCCTTTATCAGAATCTTCACTTCCCTCTAACCCTGTCTTTCTATCTCTGTTTTTGTTGTACTACAACCGGACTGCCATACAGCCCTGAGTAAAGGGCTTCCTCAGTCTCTCTAACCCAATATATCACACACTTCCCTCAACAGAATGTGGCGAAACTGTTCTGTGAAGTGATAGGTGTGGCAGACTTCCTTCCCCTATCTCCACCCTTCTCTTCCTCTGCTAGAGCTGGGGCCCATCTCTAAAATTGGAGACCTGGGAGAAAGGGAGCTCCCACTCCCAACATTCCTTATAAATCACAGACTCTTTGGCCCAGATCAATCTTTGGCTCCCAAGATTTGTCTAGAGCTCAATGAGACAAAGTTCCAAGGCCTAGAAAAAGAAGTTTGTCTTTGGGGGAGGAAGGTTATGGAGGGAGCAGCCCTATCTGGAGCCCCTGGATTTCCTGCCTAAATAGTCAAAGCTTTGTCACTACCTGTGTGATCTTGGGCAAGTCACTCCTGCCTGGGCCTCAGCCTCCTCATCTACAAAATGAGATGTTCTTTAAAGTACTCTCTAGTTCAGACAATTTAACAATCTATGAGGGTATGAGTATACTTAATTGTTGCAAGGAAGAGTTCTATTATGTGTAGTGATGGAGAGTAAGAGAGGCAGAGAGGGAAGGAATAATTGGAAAATGACAATGATCCAAAGAACATACCAAAAAAGCAATTAAAAATTTAAAAAATTACTTATGAGTGTATTTCATAACAGGATCATCTGTAATTGCAAAAACAAAACAAAACAAAACAAAACCGGAAGCAACCTTAATGTCAAACAACAGAGAAATAGTTTGATGAATATGTTAATATGTTATATGTTAATATAATGGAATACTATAAGGCATAATGGAATAAAATGCAGCAATTAAAATGTACAAATATGAGTAGAATAAAGAGATTTGGAGATTTTTATTAAATAATGCAAAGCAAAAAACAAAAACAAAAGCCTAGAACTAGAATCATGGGATAGACATTAATTCTGATCCTATGATCCATGAATGAGAATGGACAGAGAATCCTGGTGGGGACTTACAAGGAGAAACTAAAAAAGGTTGATGGTGCTTGCTTGCTGCATTAAAATTAATTAATTTAAACTCATTAAGCAAGTGTGGTTGTTTGTATTGATATTTCATTCTCAGTTTCTAATAAAACATTTAATTTTAGAAAAAAGAATCTATGGAATGTGTGGACCTGGAACCTCAGCTTTTTCTTCTCCTTAAATCAGGACAAACACTTGAAGATTGGCCCTGGTTCACATCAGGCCAGGAGAATTTCTTTCAAGGGATAGCAGAGGAACAAAAACTAAGCTGTTTCTTTTTCTTTTTTTGAGACAGAATTATGGTAATGATAAGAAATGTTGGTCAAGGAAAACCAGAGACAGCCAAGCAGAAAAGCAGGGCAGGTGGGCTTCTCTCCAGCAGACTCGGGCTGGCTTCCTGAGAGACATCCTTCTACTGAACAGTGCCTAGGGCCCCGGGATAAAATTGGAAAATCCCTTGAGATTTCAAATTCAGGAAACTGCATATTCCCTGGGGGGAAAATCTTGTGCCAACTCACCAGCCTCATCACCCATGAAACTTTACCACAGGCTGACTCTTGTTCTTCAGTGGGACAAATCCAAGCCCCTTTCCTCCTGTCATTTAAGGCATTTGCTTTGTCTAGAACACTCTGCACTGAGCTGTCCTAGATCAATGCTTGTCTCTTTCTCTCATGTTTGTGCCTTGGGTGTGTGCCTGATGTATCCTCTATCCTATCACTCGAGCAAAGGACAGAGCACAGGAAATCATTCACATGGTGCAGTGACAGTTTGGTGTCTGGATCTCTGCTTGGGAGGTGAGGCCTTCTCACACCTGTATCCAAAGGTCAGGTCCTTCTCCCCTCCCGAGGCAAAACTTAGGGAAGGAATGGACATTAGTGAGCATTTATATAGCACTCCCCCCACCAACATAACCCTGTGTGGGGTTTGGCAGTGCAAGTATTTTTATCCCCAATTTAAAGATAGAGAAAACTGAGACCCAGAGATATTTAGTGATTTGCTCATGGCCATAGTGCTAGTAAGCTGCAGTCAGGAAATAGAATACAGATCATTAAATGTAGATTTAGATTCAGATGAGATTTTAGTCTAGTCTAGCACTCTTATTTTACAGATAAGGAAACTGAGGTCCAGTCGCACAGGTGAAAAGGCAAAAGTGATCAGTAAATAGCAAGTTTAGTTTTGAAACAAGGTCATCTGACTCCAAATTCTGTTCCTTTTCTACCACAATTACAGAAGAAATTCTGGTAATAGTCTGGGTGGTGAAGGGAATAGAGGAATTGGTTAAAATATTTGTTTTTAAATGAACAGGAACTGGATAAATTTTAAAAAATGTTTTTTGTTTTTAATATATTTTTTTTAAATTTTGAGTTCCAAATTCTCTCCCTCCCTCCCACATGTCCCCTACTCATTGAGACACTAAGCAACGTATCAATTAAACATGTGAATTCATTGCAAAACATATTTCCATATTAGCCATGTTACAAAAAAAGGACAAGAAAAATAAAGTAAAAAAAAATGCTTCAATTTGTACTTAGAGTTCTTGATAAATATCGTCTTCTGCATGCAGAACACTATGCTAGCCTTGGGGAGAGAGAAACCCAAAGTTTACTCCATGAGTAAAGATTCACAGAATCACAGAATTTGTGATTTGGAAGGTATTTCGACAGCCATCCAATCCAACCCATCCCTGAAAGGAAGTCCTACTCCAACATATCATTAAGGTGGTCATCTACCCAGGAAGTTCACTGACTCCAAAGGCAGTCCAGCAAACTTTTGGGCGCCTCTAATTGTTAGGGAGTTTATTTGTTTGCTGTTGCTGTTGTTTTTCTGATGCCAAGCCTAAATTGGCCTTTTTTGTGATGTCTACCCATGGATCCTGGTTTTGACTCTAAGACTAACAGAACAAGCCCAACCCTGCTTTTACATGATAGCCCTTCAAATACTTGGCAATAGCCATCACGCTCTTTTAGAATCTTCTCTACTCCACATTAAACATCCACAGATCCATCACCTTATAGTCATTCTGACTGAATTCCTCTGGAGGATCTCTAGTCTATCAGTAGAGACACAAGGACTAGGCCTTTGATTTCATTTGTATATGGGACTCCTTGGTAAGGAAACTCCCTCTATCCAACTAGTCAGTACTTTTCTTGCTACTTGTAGTCTTAGAGAGTTGCTTAGATGGACTAGACACTAGGCTGTGTGACTTGCCCAGGGTTACAGTATGTGCCAGGGTCAGGATAGACACAGGTCCTTCTGGGCCCAGGGCCAGTTTTCAAGCATTACACCACTATCAATGTTCCGCTTACATGGTAGTGCCTAGAACTGGTAACAATATCGTGACCAAGCTACAGTATAGGGGAAGCACTGCCTCCTTATTCCTATAAGTTATATTCCTCTTAATGTACTTCATTAATTCTGGTAAGTGGAAATGATTCACACCGATTTTTATGGCACAGAGTAATATGAAAAAGTTGTTGTTTTACCAGTACATAGGAGTGGTAGAAGCAAAGTTTACTTGGTCCTTTTCTAGCTGTCCAGTCTTCCTACACTTAACTCTCCCACAAAGTCTTTGATCAAACTCCACCAGCTTCCTGTTCTTCAAGCTTAAATCTCCATCTGCCATATCCATACCTTTTCACTGGATGTCCTGAGCCTACCTCCCCCCACCATGACTGGACCATTCTACTTTCTCACTGATGTTTAATTTCCCTGGCTTCTTCAAAACTCAGCTCAAATCCCCCCTTCTGCAGGAGGCCTTTCCCAATCCTCTCATCTGCTTATACCCTTCCCTCTGAGAAGACCATCTAGTATGGATCTACCTATTTACATGCAGTTTCCCTGTTAGATTGTGTGCTCCTGGAGGGCAGAGAATAATTGAGCCTTTTCCAGTTAGAGCTAGAGTAGAGGAGTTGCTCTGGTTAGGATGTTATTTATCCTTTGTTCTCGAAGAGGACAAATGACATATCAGGAAGATGATGTCTTGACTTGCAAGTGAATTGGATTTAAGTGAGGCAGAGCGGTGCAAAGTCATCAGCCTCACTCTCTCCTCCAGAGTTACTGGAATCCAGTGGTAAGATCTAGGTCAGGAGACTGTGGATAGCCCCAGATGCAGTGGGAGACCTTGACCTTTTTTTTTTTCAGGCTAGGCAATGGGGTTAAGAGACTTGCCCAGGGTCATACAGTGTTATATGTCTGAGGCCGCATTTGAACTCAGGTCCTCCTGAATCCAGGGCCAGGGCTTTATCCACTTCACTACCTAGCTGCCCCAGACCTTGACCTTTTTAAGCTAAGGTCTTTCTTAGGTCTCAGTTTATCTGAGGCAACATCCATTCAGTGATTAAAGGTGAGGTAAGAATTGTGGCAAAAGATAGCCTAGCTTGCCTGCACTAAAGAACCAGTCTGAGAGGGGAAGATTCTCAGAGTTTCTTGGAACAGTGAATAAAGAGCTGGTCTAGAAGTCAGGCCTTCCCCTTCCCTAACCACATCTGACACATACTGGCTGTGTGACCCTGGGCAAATTTACTTCTCAGGGCTCTCTCAAACAGGACTTCATGTTCAACTACAGACATATTTAAATGAGTCTGGGAAATATTTAACAAAATAAATAAAAATACAATAAAACATATCCTTTTACACACACACACACACACACACACACACACACACATACACACACACAGAGTTTAGTGGGCCATCTGTTGAATTTGACACCACTGCTCTAGGCAACTCTCTGAGACTCTAAATTGCAGAGAAGGCTCTGACCTGTAGTGGTAGAAGGAGTTTCCTCACCTGGGAATTCCCTGTATCAGCAGTTCTTAAACTTTTTGGTCTCAGAACTCTCTTTTACTCTTAAAATTATCGAAGACCTCAAACAGGTTTTCTTTATGTGGGTTATTTAAATAACATCTTAGTATTATGAAAATTGTTTTGACCTCGATGACCCCCCCCCTTCCCAAGAGACTCTGAGAGTCCTTAGACCACTTAGACTAGGCCCTGTGCCAATGAAATCCCAGGTCCCTTGTATCTCCAGTGCCTGGTACATAGTAAGCATTTAATATGTTTGTTGACAGACAAAAAAAAAAGAGTGCTCTGAGAAGCTTCGTCAGGCTCTGCCTCCCAACCCACATCCTGCCCCCTAACCCACTTCAGCTAGCCACAAGTCCCACCCTACTGCTTCCAGCTGAGTTCTCAGGCTGAGCTCGCTGTCAATGGAAAGGGCTGGTAGGATTGTTAAAGCAGGGTCAAAGAAGATGTGAGATGACAAGTCTGGACATCCCAAAGCCTTCCCTTCTACTACACCCTGAAGCCTCCACAAATGATTTTCCACAGCCTCTAGTGATTTTCCAAGAGTGAATCTGCTCTCCCCTGGACTGCACAAGCTCCTGAGACTAGAAACACTTTAGCACATTAACTCATAACCCCCAATCTCAATTGTTCTGTGAAGTTTGCATGGGACAAAGGAACAAAAAAGAGAAAAGTCAAGAAACCACAACCTGCAGCCAATAGATTTTTGAGCTGGAAGAAACTTGCTTAACATCACATAGTAATCACACAAACATCACGCGTAAATGTCAGAAGCAGGATTTGAATCTGGGTCTTTTTGATTCCAAGAAGCATTTAAAATCACCAGAGAAAAGGTTGAATGGCCTTATATAGACCTATGCAAAACACATTTCAATAACAAATTGCTTTATACGAATAGATGGGAACAAGGGATTGGAACAGGGGGTTGGCACAGGGCCAAGGGAGAGATGTTTCCTTCTTTCATCATCCTGGGTATTTCTTATGTCACAGGAAGGGCACAGGGAGTGGCAGGAACATGCCCAGTGCTGACTTACTGCCTTATTTTCTAGGTACCTGCCTAACTAAACATAAGAGTAAATTTTACAGGCTTAATCCTTACCTTTTGGGACCTTCTGATCTAAGCTCTCATGTCTACTTCACTATCTCCTTTAGGGCCAGAATCTCAGGATCAGAAAAAGGGACCTTCCAGGTGTTTCATCGAATCTTCCCGTAGATTGGGTGGGGAGTGGGGCAAGGGTGGGGCCGAGGTGATCTGAGGTGTGGCAAGTCACTTAACCTTTTCTGAGCCCCAGTTTCTTCTTTCCTAATATGAGGGAGTTGGACTAGATCATCGGTTCTCAACCTTTTGGGTCTCAAGACTCCTTTGCTGAGAAGAGCTTCTGTTTAGGTGGATCATAACCCTCTATTTAAAATTAAGACCCTTTTACACTCAATGATTGAGAAGATCTTTTGTTTAGGTAGGGTCAAATCTATTGATATTTACTTTATTTAAAATTAGGACCCCCTTTAACCTCTTAAAAGTAATTGGGAACAGCTTCTGTTTTTTAGGGGGTTCATATCTATTGACATTGACCCTAACTGAAATTAAGACCCCTTTATACTCTTAAAAATAATTGAAAAGAGTTTCCGTTTAGGTGGGTCATACCTATCGATATTGATCTTAAGTGAGATTAGGACCCTTTTACATTCTTAAAGATAAGTGGGTCATACCTATCAGTATTTACCCTAATTGAAATTAGGACCCTTTTATAATCTTAAAAATGATTGAGAAGAGCATTTGTTTAGGTAAGAGATATCTATCAATATTGAACCTAATTGAAATGAAAACACCTTAGTGTTAGGACAATAATTTTGACCTCAAGGCTGTCCTGAAAGGGTCTTGGGGAGCCCTAGGGCTTCCTGGACCATACTTTGACTAGATGTGGTCACTTTCTAGTTCAAAATCTACCAGAGCCCTTCTGCTGGTAGTGGCTCCGTAATCTGCAAAATGGAGAAATCGATTGGACGATTTTTATGGTCTTTTCCAGCTCTGAAATCTTATGAACCACCAGGACGTTTAGGGTCCAACCACCTCATCCATTCAACAAAGGAGATTATCTCTAGAAAGTGCTTCTTCTTCCTTTCTGGAAGGGCCAGAGAGGGCATTGTTTGGGGAGTCTGAGGACCTGGATTCGAATACCAATTTGGGGGGTGGTGGTGGGAACTTGGATTTGAATTCTGTTTCTGCCACATCTACTCCACTTGTACCTTTACGGGCCTGGATTTCAGGGTTAGGAAAAAGGACCTTAGAGATTTCTCCCCTTTCCCGTTAGGCAAACTTGGCAGGTAGGGGTGGGGTGGACATGGGGAGGAGGGAAGAAAGTCATGTCCCTCCCTGGGCCTCAGTGTCCTCATGTGTAAAACGATGAAGAAGGAGGAGGGGAGGTGTTAAGATAAGGCCCATTCTAGCCCCAAATCTGTGAAAAATAGTAAAAGATAATGGAGAGGGTGAAAGGTCAGGACCCGGTGAAGGAGGTGCCCCTCCTCCCTCCTCCCCAGGGCAGATATGGAGGAGGCCTCGCCCACATACCTTCTCCTGGGCCCGGCTGAACTTCTTCTGCATCTGCTTGGCCAGGAGGCCCGCACTGCTGCCTGAGCGCTCAGCCATCCCTGTCCCAGCCTGCTGATGACCACCCTCTCCTGTCCTTGTCTGACCGTGGGCCCCCCACGAGCAGCCTCTGTCACCCTTTGGTTTTCCTCCGGAGCTGCCTGATGAGGAAGTGCCCGGCTCCCAGCATGCCTTGCATCCTGTAAGGTGGGGGGCGGCTCCTGCTCTCCTCCCTAATTACTCCCCCCTCGGTGAAAGCAGGACCCTGGCCCACACCTGCCCCCCCCCCAGGATTCACCCTGGGGCAGGGCTGGCCCACCAGAGGGTGGGGGTGGGAAAGGATGGGCTCCTGCTCCCCTCCCCAAATAATCACAGCCCCACCCCCCAACACCCCCTTCCCCCAGGGAAAGAGGGATCCTAGGCCCAAACCAAGCCCAGACCTGGCCACCCCAAGGATTCACACTGGGAGTGGGGGTGGGCCCACCAGACCCTTCACTAAGAGGATGGGGGTGGGAAGGATAGGCTCCTGCTCCCCTCCCCAAATAATCACAGCTCCCCCCCAACGCACACACACCAGGAAAAGAGGGATCCTAGGCCCAAACCAGGCCTAGACCTGGCCACCCCAAGGATTCATCCCAAAGGTGGGAATGGGGAGGGTCTTCTGGGCCCAAACCAGGCCCAGACTTGGTTACTCCAAATATTCACCCTGGGGGTTGGAGTGGGGAGGGTCTTCTGGGCCTAAACCAGTCCCAGACCTGGTTACCCCAAATAGTTACCCTGGGGGGTGGAGTGGGGAAAATCTTTTGGGCCCAAACCAGGCCCAGACCTGGCCACCGGGGCGAGGAGGGTCTTCTGGGCCCAAACCAGGCCTAGACCTGGCTACCCCAAACATTCACCCTGGGGTGGAACTGGGACCATCAGACCTTTCACCCAGAGCTGCAGGGTGAGGGTACAGGTGGGAAGAGGAGGGATCCGGTTTCTCACTCAGGGCCAATAAGACTTCCTCTTTTAAGTCTTCTCCCTGCCGCCCCCTCCCCACCGACCATCCCCCCCCCCTTGCCCCAGGGAGAAGGGAGCATTTGTGACCCCTTTCCAGCCTCACCCTGGTTGCTGGGGAAAAGTTCTGAGGAGCAGCTTTGAAGGGAAGTCCTAAATAAAAATCTTATCTCCTAGGAACAAGAGGCATAACACCTCTGAATGCATACTCTCTCATCTTCCTCCAGGATAGACTTGCACAACTTAGCAGAAGGTAGAAGCCAAAATTAAAATAGGCTAAACTTCTTTGGACCACAGATAGGTAAGCCCAGAGACAGACTGACCATGGTTGGTTGCTGTGGGTTATATAACAAACAGGAGAGTGCCCAGTAGCAACCCTACATTTTCCAGGGCCCCCCCCCCCAAATCCTTAGGCTCACAGTGGACGGTATATTGTGCAGGCCTGCCCTAGGAGAAGGCTTTCTTGGTTCTCTTTAATGCTAGTGCCTTCTCTCTTTTGATTATCCCTGGTTTAACCTGTCTGTCTCATTTGGCCATAGTTTTTGCATTGTTGCCTCCTCCATTTGACTGTGAGCTCCGGGAGTGTAAGTTTCATTTTTCTTTGTATCTCCAGTTCATCGTTTATCTTTTTTACAACTTATTCCCCTACCTCATCTTCTGCTACCCAGGTACACTGGCCTCCTACTGTACCTAAACCCCCAACTTTGGGGCATTTTCCAAGGGCTGCAACATCCCCAAGCCTAGATCAAGCTCCCTCTTCATCTCCATCTTCTGGCTTCCCTAACTTCCTTTAGTTCCAAGTCCGAACTGAACCCTTCCCCAATTCCAGTAGAATATAACATGCTCCTTGAGGGAGTGTCTATTTATTTCTTTGTTCATGTGTACTAATATCTCAGGGCCTAGCACAGTGCCTGGTACCACTAGTAAACCATCAATAAATACCTGTTTAATTGATAACCTGGCCAGAAGGAGGTTGTCACGGTTGACTAGGCTTGAGGTGACAAGGCCCCAGATCAGGGTCGTAGCTATGGTGATAGAAAGGAAGAATCAGAGCAGAGAGGAAAAATATATAAGGACTTAGCGTCTTAGAGAAGGGGATGGAGTGTTGGTACCTAAGGTTGAGACACTAAGGTTGGTTAAATTAGGAATAGGAGATGGGGTACAAAGAATGCCCTTTGGCCAATGCCAAGCTATTCCCAGAGAGGGACTGCACAGAGACACTGGGAAATCTGAAGGACTTGCCAGCAGCCCCGCTATTGCTTCAGCCCACCATTATCCACAGACCCTCCCCTCAGGGTACCTTTTCTCAGTCAGTGGTTCTGAGTGCCTGAATCCTTAGGCTAACTTCTAGCTGTCATCTAGGTGCATTTCTTAATTTAGGTGCTAGTGACAGGGTAGCCCGGTAATGAGAGGACTCGTCTAAGTTTGATTTTTTTTATTATTGCAATGGGAACCTTAGTCCGTCCCCCTTGTCCTGTATTCAGAGTAAGTAGAAAAAAAGCTGCTTCTTATTCCTTAGGCATTCACTCTTCAGAATCATAAAGAATCAATCAGTCAACAAACCAGCAAGCATTTATTAAGCACCTATTAAGTGCCATGCACTGTGCTAGGTCCTGGGGACATAATACAAAAATGAAACAGTGCTTTGCCCTCCAAGAACTTACAATTTAGAGAGAGGAGATAATATGTACACACATATGTACATACATTTATAGGCATATACAAAATAGAGACAAATACAAGATAATTTTATGGGGAAGGCACTAGCCTGTGTGGAGGTGGCAGGGGAGGGGAAGAGATCAGTAAAGACTGCAAGTAGAAGACAGCACTTGAGCTGAGCCTTGAAACCCTGAGATTATCTCCAATTTATCCTGTATATAGCTTGTCTCTACACAGTTGTTTGCATGTTGTATCCCTCATTACACTGAGAGCTCCTTCAGAGCAAGGACAGTGGGTTTGTTTTTGTTTTTGTTTTTGTCCTTCTTGGGATTTGGAGTGCTTACTCTAGTGCCTGGTGTAATGCAGAGCATTATTTTGCCATTTAGGTAGTAGGGCGCTTTAAGCCATGGAAAGCAAAAGTTGGTGCTTAATCTTGCCCCAGACCTCTTTCCTCCTAAATCTAAACAATAGTGAAATGTACTCTTGCATAGCTCAGCATAGCCCATACCTCCAACACAAATGGATAAGAAAGCTTGCAATATAATTGCTTTAGATAATTATGTTTATACCAGAGACCAGGACACCTGGTCTGGTTTGTGTGATCTCTGACCCGTAATAATGGGGTGCTTGGGTGCTTGTGCTTGTACTTGTGCCCAAATTTCTCCCTAGTCTCAGGAACACTGTCTCTAACAACCATTCCCCAGCCCAAGGACACTGTGCCTAGCAGTTATTCATGCATGGGCCTCAGCATGACCCTTATCTCTCTCCCTGGTACAGCTACACAGAGCTGGGCTGCTCAGGCCCCAGGCCTCAGATCATGTCTCTGGAAGCCTCCCAATTCTTCAGTAAGTTCCTGTGTTGTGAGAAATCTTTTCCTTGTTGCAGAGCATTCTCTCATCCAGACAGAGGGGGAGGGGTGTCCTTGGCCAGCCCAAGGACTCTTCCTCCTGCCAGACTCCAAAGATCCATCCCCCTCCCTGTCTGGTATACTCCCTGTACTTTCCCATCCATAGCCCCCAAAGACACCTGCACTTTTGGATTACCTCATCAGTGCTCCTGGAATTTCTTTCCCATGCTCTTTTCCATATAAACCCTAGCTCGACCCCTGATCGGGGCTGCATACCCCTGGCAGCTGCGTGCTAATAAATCCACATTTTAAATTATGTCTGGGTCTCGCTCGCTGATTTCTCAGTACAACATTTTGGAGGCCCCAGCGAGACAGCAGCGTACAGTGTCGAAGCAGAGACCCACCTGGAAAGGACTTTGGCCTTGGGAGGGGGGAATTGTTCTGTTCTGACTTTTAGGGGAGCTGGCCCCTGATGGTGTTCCAGGGCCCCAGAACTCAGGAGTAGGAGAAACCTCCCTCCCCGACTCCGACTGTACCTCATTTCAGCCCTCGTGGACCTCGTAACCCTCCGGAGGTAAATGTCTGCAGACCTGTTTTCTGGTGGAGAACAAGTGCCGGACACAGCAGAGCACTTAGTGCTTCAATCCCCCAGGCACCCCGAGACATCGGGACTATGCCTGTATCTGGTTCCTGGTACCCGGTTCCTGGTTCCTGGTTTCTGTCTTAGTTCTGTCGGGCCCGTGTCTCGTTCCTGGTTTCTGTCTCAGTGTTGGTCTATTAGTTTATATGTGCAGAGATTGTCTTTTTAAGAGATTCTGTTTTGCAATCATCTGCCTGAAGCCACCTCTGTTTCATACTGAAAGGCAGGTGTCAGACTGGATTGCAGACAGTTTTCTCCAGGGCAGTTCCTCCGACTTCCATTGGGAGGATGTGTTTGTGTTCAGGCTTTTATTGTTTGTCTGTGTCTGTGTTCTGCAATAAGGGGGGGGTACGGCTAGTACATCATTTCCCTCCCTTTTGGGTTGTTTGCAGCCAGACAGCCAAAGGCTGCAGCGGGACTCTGAAAAGTTGCCTTCTTTCTCCCCTCTCCGTCCCCAGGTAACAGCAGCTTCAAAGGAGTGCATGGATGGGAGAGGGAAAGAGAGAAGAATACTTTATTATTTAGGTTATATGGTTGGTAGAGGGCAAGTTGGGAAGGATTTGTGAAGTGTCAGGTCAGAATTAGAAAGGAATGAGATATGTACAGGTTTTAAGGGGATTTTAAATCATTAGAAAGAAAGGCAAGGAAGTTTAAGCATGTAGGAGAGAGGAGTGTGTGTAGAAAATTTGAAGGGAATATGGTTTAGTTGCATGTTGTGGCTGGAGGTTTTGAAAGTGAGAAGGTTTGGGGACTTTTGCATGAGTAATAGTTTCTCTCTCTCTGCATTCTAACTCTGGCCAAGTTTGAGTGGAGACAAAGAGAAAAGTTCTTGTGTACCAGAACATAGACAACTGGTGTATGTGCTGAGGACTGCGGCTTGCTGGGTTTAGTAGATGTTTCCCCACCAGCCCCAGCTCATCCAAATTGGTAAAAAGGTGATGTTTTCCATTTCAGAACTTGTTACACTGTTTTGCACTTAAGTACACTGAAGGAAACTCAGACAAGTGGATTGTTTTGAGTGCATAGTAAGGGCAGTTTGAGGAGAGATGGAGGGAATTATGTCCACCCACCTTTCAGGTTAGATCCCCGAGTGGGTTCTTTTAAAGACTGGTCATTATGAGAAAGAAAAAGCAATCAATACTGGTCCAGTACATTTCTAAGCTTAACAAGGGTATTGCATTTGGGAATATATTTTTGTCTACCCCTCCAAAACTAAATAAATAAATAGGGGAGAATGAATGGGTTAGAATAAACTTCCAAATTTTATTTGCTTTTAAGAGGAAGTTTCACCTATAATTCTTATCAAATCTGTGTAAACGTTTCCTGTGTTGTGAAATTCCTGAGTAAATGAGAATCCTTGAGATAAAAACTGAGTAAATTTTTAAAGGTTTGATAATATTTGTTATTGTGGTAATGTTCTTCACGCATTATAAAAACTGAATTTTTTTCTCTGTTTTTGACTAAGGAACTTTGTGATGTCTAGGAATTCTGTAACAACTAGGAATTTAGTTTGTTATGGTACTTTGGGAAGTTATTTATGTTACTTGAGGACATTTTACATCAACTTAGTTTTAATGAATTCCATTTTTAAAGGTTTATTTTTACTTTAAGGTAGAAAGGAAAGATATCTATCACTTTAAAAATTTCTAACAAATGTTCTTCATAAAAGTTTAGTGATTATTCTTCTTAACATCAGGATAAATTTTAATCTGTTTTTAAAAAGGGCTTATAGCTAAAACAATTTGACTATCACTTCTGAAAGTTATAAGACTGTTAACTAACAAATAACTAAGTTATTTGAAATTACTGTTTTAATGTTACAACCTAGAATTGTTAATTGATTGCTGTGGGAAAAGGAGGGAATTGGGTAAAAGCCTTATCCAGATTGGTTCTGCCCATTCAAAACAATCCTCCTTGGGGTAAGGGGGTTGGCAGGCAGGGGCACTAGGATTAGCCCCTCCCTGGGGTATAAGGCAATTCCCATTACTTTGTAAACTTGCCCCGCTCCCTGAAAAAAAAAATCTGTGTGAGCAAGGTCATCTGCTCTGAGAAGAAAAACAAAACAAAACAAAAAAAAACCTTGTTTGGAGTTTCTAACAATGAACTTGGCTTGCTGAGAAGTTACAAGTTTATGTACGGTAGATAGAAATGATTTCTAATGATTGGCTTTTACACCAGGACAAGTTTAAATTTGAGAAGGAAAGATGTTAAGTGCAATCTCTTATGTATGTGAGTCCTGGTAAATCTTTATTGCTTATTGCAACTCCATGGGAATATATTAACTGTATCTGGCTTTAAGCTATGGTTAGTGAAACTTGCTGTTTTGGGTAAAAGACTCTTGGGACTATAACTAATTTTGTTTTGAGTTTGAATATGGGTATCTGAGAGAAATGCCACAAGCTACTAACGGGTAGAGATCTGCATCTGGGAAAAAGCTGTGAGGACAATCTTAGCCTCAATCTAGGATGGGATCCTCCTGGCTCAGTTTCCCCATTGTGTTCCTTTGAGAAGTAATGTTTCCCACCTGACTATTCCTGAGTCTGGCTATGATGTGGAATTGATATTGCATGGTTGGAGAACTGTAACTGTTACCTGAATTCAAACAGAGCTAAGGATTTTCTATCCTGTCATATTTGGATGTCACATGTCCCTGCCTTTTCCCTTTTATAGTAGATTTCTCTGATCAGAGCAAATGGTCAGTAAAAAATATTAGCACAAGCACCCAAGCACCCCATTATTAGGGATCAGAGATCACACAAACCAGACCAGGTGTCCTGGTCTGTGGTATAAACATAATTATCTAAAGCAATTATATTGCAAGCTTTCTTATCCATTTGCGTTGGAGGTATGGGCTATGCTGAGCTATGCAAGAGTACATTTCACTATTGTTTAGATTTAGGAGGAAAGAGGTCTGGGGCAAGATGAAGCACCAACTTTTGCTTTCCATGGCTTGAAGGGCCCGACTACCTAAATGGCAAAATAATGTTCTGCATTACAAGAGAAGGAGGAAAGTTTGGAAGAGTTAGGCTGGGAGAGGGGAGAGATGCATAGTTCTGTTTTTTTACCTATTGAGTTTGATTTCCAGTTCAAAATGCCCGATAGGTATTTATGGAGCTGTATGATTGAAGTCTCAGGAGAGAGACTGGCTTAGATAAAGCAGCTAGGTGGGCCAGTGAATAGTGCTAGACTTGGAGTCAGGAAGACTTGAAGTCAAATCAAGCCTCAGATTGTGTGACGTAACCTCAGTAGGCCTCAGTTTCTTCATCTGTAAAATGGGGACAATAATAGCACCTACCTCCCAGGGTTGTCACTCAGATAAAATGAGATAATGTTTGTAAAGTGCTTTGCAAAATCACTGTATAAATGTTAGCTATTATAATTATTAGCTATATAGATTTGACACTCATCTGTAATAGAGATGGTAACTAAATCCATGTGAGCTGATGCCGTCACCAAGTAAGATGCTGTAAAAATAGAAGAGGACCCAAGGCAGAGGCTTTGGTGTCACCCACAGTTAGGGGGAGTCATATGGATAATGATCTCATAAAGGAGACAAATGTAGCACACAAATAGGCAAAAGGAGAATCAGAGAGAGCAGGGTCATGAAAGTCCAGATAGGAGACAGTATCAAGGAAGGGAGTCAAAGGTTACAGAGAGGGCAAGAAGGATGAGGATTGGGGAAAGGCCTTTAGATCTGGCAATTTAGAGAACATTGGTAACTTTGGAGAAGGAAGTTTCGGTTAAGTAAAGAAGTTAGGAGCCAGAATGGAAAGAGTTGAGGAATGAATAGAGGAGTGGAAGAGGAGTGTAGACAACTCTTTCTAGGAATTTGACTGTAAAAAGGGAGGAGATAGAGGATGATAACTTTAAGGAATGATAAAGTCTAGAGAGGGTTTTTTAAGGGTAGGAGAGACGAGCCTGTTGAAGGGGCAATTTGCTGGAGAAGACAGAAGAATGATGGGATCAATGGTATACACACACACACACACACACACACACACATACATATTTTCATAAATATATAAAGAAAGGTTGGTATTTACATATAAAGGTTGATTCTCTTTCTCTCTCTCTCTCCATACATACATATACACATATGTATGTGTGTGTATATATATATATATAATAATATATAATAATATATATATATATATGAAGGTTGACCTTGTTTTTTTGGTCATTTGCTTGTTAGGTTGACCCTGTCAAGGAGAAAATCAACCTCTTCAGCAGACATTGGAGAGCGCAATTGTAAGAGCCCAAATGGCTGTGAGTAGATTCTTTTTCCTTACATCTCATGACTACCTGATATCATCCTCCATTTTCATTCTCCCTTCAGCCTTCTCTTCTCCTGATGAATTATCTCATCTTCAAGTTTTCCATGTTGCCCTTCTGTGGTTGGTTCAAAATGGAACCCACTGACCTTCCAAAGGGCTGCTGGGAACTGATGATGGAAGGTTATCTTATCCTCTCATTCATAGTGTCAATATCCTGTTACCTATTTTAGTTCTAGTCCCATTGTGCTGATTTATATCTAGTTTGTGGTCCTCTATTTTTGACTACCTCTCTCCAATCCTCCCCATTCCCTCCTACCCCACCTACCCCCCCCCCCGACTTCTTCCTTTATTTTCTTCTCTGGACTGGCTCTTAATTTTTTGCTTTCTTCACTCAGGCTGGTTCCTCTCAACATTTTCTACCTTTCTGCATCCCACTACTTCTTTCCACTCTCCCCCTTTATCTCTTTTGTCCATCTTTCCTTTCTTTCCTAATTCTTCCATTTTCTTCCTCCTCTCGCTTGTCTTCTCTCCTCCTTTCTTCTCTTTCTCCTCATCTCTTCTCTCTTTTCTTTTCCCCTCTGTTTGCTATCATGAATCAGTATGCCCAGTTATATTCTGATTCCAATTCATCACACACCCATGCTAGATATTCAATGAATACTCATTGGATATCAACTTAATGAGTATTTCGGCATTGTACTTTTGGCTCTGTTCTGTAATTTTATCATGACAAATCTTCCCTTCACCAATGGTGAGCCAATCAGTTAATCAACAAGCTTTTACCATTGGCCAGATGCTGTGCTAAGTGCTGTGGATACAAAGAAAGGCAAAAGACAGTTAACAAGTTCACATCCTAATGGGGGACGCAACATGTAACTAATTATAGTAATAACTAACGTTATTATGGCACTTACAACGTGTCCGGCGTTAAGCACTTTATAATTATTATCTCGTTTGTTCCTCACAACAACCCTGGGAGGTAGGTACTATTATTATCTCCATTTTACAGATAAAGAAACTGATGAAAAGAGGGGTTAAGTGACTTGTCCAGAGACACACAGTTAGTAAGTGTCTGAGGTCAGTTTTGAACTCAGGCTTTCCTAACTCTAGGCTAGGCACTCTATCTGGTGCACCACCTAGCTGCATATAAAATGTAGATTGGAGGGTAATCTCAGAGGGAAAGGATCCAGCAGCTAGGAAGACCAAGCGATCCTCCTACATAAAGGTGGGATTTAAGATGAATCTTGAAGGAAGCCAAAGAAATCAAGAGATGGAGATGAAGGAGAGTATTCTGCACATTGGGGATGGGGATTGCCCCCACCCCTACCCCAAGCTAGGGCATAGGTCTGGAGATGGAAAATGGAGTGTGGTGAGTGAGGAATAGCTCCTTGAGGGCAGGGACTATACTGTCTTTTGCCTCTTTTTGTATCCCCAGCATTTTGCATATTGCCCAGCACATAGTAAGTGCTTAATAAATGTTGATTATTAATTGATTGATTGATTGCTGTCTAGTGATGAGTCTTTCCAAAATTAGCTAGGTTGGACTTCAGACGAGAAAAGTACAGCTGTCATCTCACTGATACTTGAAGCTTTCCCAGATTTCCAGCTTCAAGGAGAAGGTGAAACTTGCACTGAGCCTTGAAAGAAGCTAAGGATCTAAGAGGGAAAGGTAAGGAATAAAGGTGAGGGGTGCAACCAATGCAGAGGCATGAAGGGATAGGACTTAACGAAAGCTTTTGTCCTGCTGGTGTAGCCTCTGAGCACGGGAGGACACATACATATTAGGCATAGGAAATCCCCAGGAAGAGTTTAGTCAAGGATGACACCTTGTAAATCGAGTTAATAAGATGACAGGATGAGGCCTTTGCCTTGGATGGAATGTAGAGGCTCTCTGCCCAGGGTGCTTACTGACCCAATGTCATTAAGGATGGTTGACAGACTGATAGCCATTTTTTACTCTTTAGGCAAAATCCTCTGGCCTGGGCTTTAAAAGGAATTTGGAAAGGGAGAACAGAGGAGGCATCTAGGCATTGCAGAGGGTAAGAGCAATGGACTTGATATCAAGAAGACTTGAGTTCAAATCCTGCCACAAACATTTACTTAATCTCTTTCAGTTTCCTCATCTGTAAAACAAGGATAATAATAGTACCTACCTCAAGGGTTGCTGTGGGGATCAGAAGAGACAACCTTTGTACAACGTTTTGCAAACCTTAAAATGCTATATAAATGTTAGCTGTTATCATGTTATCGATTTGCTTACTCTGTCTTAGCTATTATTGATAGGACAGAGTAAAAGACTAAATATGAGAGTGGCTATCAAAAGGAACTGAGTTGCTCCAGAAGTTCCTAGAAATAAATATAGCAATAGTGTGGTGCTGCACGATGTTCGGCTAGTAAAAAGTCAGTGGTTCCTCTCAAATGCCACCCCCTGCAGTCTCCAGTGGGTCAGATTATTCCTTCTCAGTGATTCCTTCAGCTCTTGTCCTTAGGCAACCACTTTCTCTCTGGCTTCTTCCTCGGCTCCTTTCTTCTGGAGAGCGGTTTTACTTTCAAATCTAAATGGAGAAGATAACAGTAGGGGAAATGAGCCCACCCTCTCTTCCAAGCCTGAGTTCTCATAGCTTCCTACAGCCAAAGCTGCTGACACATTTACCTAGAAAGGCCTAAGTCCAAATGTCTTTCCCTATTCTGGAAGGCAATAAGTAGTGAATGAATAATTCTCTTTCTGTGGCTCAAGCCCCCAAACAGAGAATTTCTCTGGCACACTATATACCTCAGTTGTAAAATGAATTTCTCTCTCCTCCTGGGACACCACTGCTTCCTCCTTTCCCCCTGCATTTTGCAAGGACACATACAGATTAGTAATGCCAGGATTAACCACATTGATCATACTTAAAAAAGAAAAAAAGAAAGACAAAGCAAACCTTTAAAATTTGTATTTCTTAAATAAATTTATTAATACCTTTGTTTTTATATCCCCTCCATGCCACCGTGTATCTCTTTCTCTTACCCATTGCAGAGAGTATCCATTTAAAAAAGAAGAAAAAAAAGATGGTTCAGCAAAACTAACCAACTTACCAGAAAATCTTGACAGAGGATGAAATGTTCCATACCCACAGTCCCCCACGGCTTTGTGAAGAACCAGGGGAGATACTTTCCCATATGTCTTCTTTGAAACTAAGCTTCATCATTACAGTTCTGCAGTATTTAGTTTTAGCTGTTTCATTCTTGCTCTTTCTATTTCTTTTGCTCCTGCTTTTCACGGCTTCTAATCTCCCAAGTCTCCCACTCCACTGATTGTAGGAGCCCCTCCCAAGCCACACCTCCATTCATACTCTTTTGGGTTCTGCCTGCCCCACTTTCGTAGAGTGGGATGGGCTAACTTGTGAGTCAAAGTCTGGCTTTGTTGGTCCAGTCAGGGCAACTCTGAAGGGGATGGATGGAAGAAGGAAGAAATCTTTTTTTCCTTCTATTTTTTATTTATTTTTATTTTTTCCATATGCTTTTGAGTTGAAAATTTTTCTCCCTTTTCCCCCCCACCCTCCCCAAGACAGCGCACAATCTGATATAGGCTTTACATTTACATAGCCATTAAACATATTTTCACATTAGTGAAGTTGTAAGTAAAAATTAAAACCAACAGGAGGAACCATCAGAAAGACGAAACAAAACTCAACAGAAGGTAAAAATAAGTGACAGTGATTCGACTTCCATAGTTCTTTCTTTGAATGTGGACAGCATTTTCCATCCTGAGGCCTCTGGAGATGTCTTAGATCCTCGTAATGCTGAGAAGGGTTCAGTTTAACAAACTTAGTCATTGCATAACGTGGCTGTTATTGTGTACAAAGTTCTCTTGGTTCTGCTCACTTCACTCAGCATCAGACCATATAAGTCTTTCCAGGTTTTTCTGAAGTCAGCCTGTTCATCATTTCTTATAGCACAATAGTGTTCCATTACATTCATATACCACAACTTGCTCAGCCATTCCCCAATTGATGGGCATCCTCTCAATTTCCAATTCTTTGCCACCACAAAAAGAGCTGCTATGAATATTTTTGTACATGTGGGTCCTCTTCCCATTTGTTTGATCTCTTTGGGATATAGCCCTAGAAGTGCTATTGCTGGATCAAAGGGTATGCACATTTTTGTAGCCCTTTGGGGCATAGTTCCAAATTGTTCTCCAAAATGGTTGGATCATTTCACAACTCCACCAACAATGTATTAGCGTTCCAATTTTCCCACATCCTCTCCAACATTTATCATTTTCCTGTTTTGTCATGTTGGCCAATCTGATAGGTGTGATGTGGTACCTCAGAGTTGTTTTGATTTTCATTTCTCTAATCAGTAATGATTTAGAGCATTTTTTCATATGACTATAGATGGCTTTAATTTCTTCATCTGAGAACTGTCTGTTCATATCCTTTGACCATTTATCAATTGGGGAATGGCTTGTGTTCTTATAAATTTGTCTTAATTCTCTATATATTTTAGAAATGAGGCCTTTATCAGAGAGACTGGTTGTAAAAATTCTTTCCCAATTTTCTACCTTCCTTCTAATCTTAGTTGCATTGGCTTTGTTTGTGCAAAAACTTTTCAATTTAATGTAATCAAAATATCCATTTTGCTTTTCATAATGTTCTCTATCTCCTGTTTGGTCATGAATTCTTCTGTTCTCCATAGATCTGATAGGTAAACTATTCCTTGTTCTCCCAGTTTACTTATGGTATCAGCCTTTATATCTAAGTCCTGAACCCATTTTGACTTTATTTTGGTATATGGTGTGAGATTTGGGTCTTTGCCTAGTTTCTGCCATACTCTTTTCCAGTTTTCCCAACAGTTTTTTTCAAAGAGTGAGTTCTTATCCCAGAAGCTGGGGTCTTTGGGTTTATCAAATAATAGATTACTATAGTCATTGACTACTGTGTCTTGCATATTTAACCTATTCCACTGATCCACCTCCCTATTTCTTAGCCAGTACCAAGCAGTTTTGATGATTGCTGCTTTATAATACAATTTAAGATCTGGAATTGCTAGGCCACCTTCCCTGCATTTCTTTTCATTAGTTCCTTTGATATTCTGGACCTTTTGTTTTCCAAATGAATCTTGTTATTATTTTTTCTAACTATAAAATAATTTTTGGTAGTTTGATTGGTATGGCACTGAATAAGTAAATTAGCTTAGGTAGGATTGTCATTTTTATTATATTAGCTCAGCCTACCCATGAGCAACTGATGTTTTTCCAATTATTTAGATCTGATTTTATTTGTGTGAAAAGTGTTTTGTAATTGTGTTCATAGAGTTCCTGGGTTTGTTTCGGGAGGTAGACTCCTAAATATTTTATAATGTCTACAGTAAGTTTAAATGGGATTTCTCTTTCTATCTCTTGCTGTTGGGCTTTGTTGGTAATATATAGAAATGCTGATGATTTATGTGGGTTTATTTTATAGCCTGCAACTTTGCTAAAGTTGTTTATTATTTCAAGTAGTTTTTTACTTGATTTTCTAGGATTCTCTAAGTATATCATCATGTCATCTGCAAAGAGTGATAGCTTTGTTTCTTCTTTGCCTATTCTAATGCCTTCAATTTCTTTTTCTTCTCTTATTGCTAAAGCTAAACTTTCCAGTACAATATTGAATAACAGTGGTGATAATGGACATCCTTGTTTCACCCCCGATCTTATTGGAAATGCTTCTAACCTGTCCCCATTACATATAATGCTTGCTGAAGGTTTTAAATATATGCTATTTATTATTTTAAGGAAGACTCCATTTATACTTATGCTTTCTAGTGTTTTTAATAGGAATGGGTGTTGTATTTTATCAAAAGCTTTTTCTGCATCTATTGAGATGATCATGTGGTTTATGTTGGTTTTGTTGTTGATATGCTCAATGATGCTGATAGTTTTCCTAATATTGAACCAACCCTGCATTCCTGGTATAAATCCTACTGGCCATAGTGTGTTATTCTTGTGATAAGTTGCTGCAGTCTACTTGCTAATATTTTGTTTAAAATTTTTGCATCTATATTCATTAGAGAAATTGGTCTATAATTTTCTTTCTCTATTTTGATTCTTCCTGGTTTAGGAATCAACACCGTATTTGTATCATAAAAAGAATTTGGTAAGACTCAGAAGGAAGAAATCTTGGTCAAGATTTATGCTTGAGCCGGTAGGTAGTATTCTGTTCCAGCACCCTGATCACCTTGGCAAGGGCAAAACAATGTTACTCAAGAAATAACGTATTAATGATTACATCTATTCCCAAATTAAACGAACTGCCTGAGGAGGTTCTGGGTTGGCCCTAGCTGGAGATGTTTAAGAAAAAACTATGTGGCCATAAAGAAAAACAAAGAACTATATGGACCTTCTTTTACTGGAAATCTCCCCAACCCCCCTTAATCCTAGTACCTTCGCTCTGTTAATTGCTGCCTATTTATCCTGTGTATAGCTTGTTTTGTATGTATTTGTCTCCTCCATTGGACTGTAAGCTTCTTGAGGGCAGAGACTATCTTTTGTCTCTTTTTGTATCTCCAGCACTTAGCACAGTGCCTGGCACATAGTACAGGCTTAATAAATGTTTACTGATTGATTGCTGAAGTACGTATTTGTAGGGGGAATTCTTGTACAGATGTGGGTTAGACTAGATGACGTATGAGATCTCTTCTAATTCTGAGATTTTGTAACTGTGAAATTAATTTCATTTAATTTCACCTGGGCCTCAGATGTATTGCCTGGCATTCAAGCCACTCCACAATCAGATTCCTACCTCACTTTCCAGCTTCATTTCACAATACTCCTTTTCACAAACTACTTTCCAGCTGGAAACTGATGCCTACTTTTCTACTACCTGTGCAACCACAGACAAGTCACTTAATTTCCCTGGGGCTCAGTTTCCTCAATCCTACCACGAAAGGGTTGAACTAGATGTCCTCTGAGGTTGTTTCCGGCTGAAGATCTATGATTCATGCTTAAATATGCTTCTTCTCATATCTCCCTCATGGCAATTGTCAAGACAGAAGTCTTCCATAAAGACTTCCCTGGCCTCCTCCCTATTGTTTTTTTCCTTCCTCAATTTATCTTGTATCATACTCATTTGATTTGTATTATACTAATTTATGAGTTGGTTATATTACCCCTAGTGGACAGCAAATGTCCTCATGGCAGGGACCATTTTTGTTCCATTTGTTTTTGTATCCCCAACACCTACGATGGTGCCTTGTATGTAAGAGATGCTTCATAAATCTTTGTTGTACTGAATTCCTCAGGATCAGAATATCTGGGTAGAGTTGCAGCATTTACTTTTACTAGCTATGTGACACAGCTGGTAAGTGTCTGAGGCAGGATTCAAACTCATCCTTGACACCAAGACCAACATTTGATCACTCCATTAACATTTATTAAGCACCTGCTATGTTCCAGGCACTGTGCTAAGCACTTAACACTTAAGTAAGTTGGCTAAACTATGCTTGGATAATGGCTAACTGAATTTCCTTAAGTTGGTTTAATTCTAGATGAAAGGAGGCATAAGACATTCAATATTTTGCTAATTTGATTTTATTTGGTATACAATGTCTGCATTTGTCTCAATGTCTCCTCATCCTGAACTTTCTCCATGATTTTAACTCCTGCGGAGGAGCTGAGGGCCTTCACCCTTTGGTCTCAGAGAAACATTCAATATTTAGCAATAACCTGAAAAAAAGAAAATTGGACTCAGCGTTGTTCCTTTAGTCTTCTTTTGAGTCCTTGAGTGAGGAATGAGGGAAGAGAAGAAATGTAAAGGCAGGAGAATATAGAGTCTTTTGCCTTGGGAAATACCCAGTTTAATGAAGAAGATGGAGTATACTCTCAGGCCACAGAGAAACAAGAATAGAATTTGGCCAACTGTGGAGCTCTTGCCATGTCCTATCAACTATGTAAGAGGTGAAGAGAGCACTCTTGGATTCCTATGGATTAGCCCAATGGACTTGTCCCACCAGTGCATCATCAGAGGGGAGACAGCCTCCCTTCCAAGTAGAAACTCCCTTCTGTTAGATGACCTGGCACCTATTGAAGAAGCATTTCCTCTTCTTGTCCAGGGAAATGCCCAGTCTTCCTACAGACCACACTGGCTCTGTTCCTCTCCTGACATCCACTTGAAACAGACTTACAGGTGTTATCAGAGGCCAGCTAGTCTACCTGGTTCATTTACTGATGAGGCATTTGAGACCCAGAGAGAAGTGATTTGCCAAGATCAGGTAGATAGCTAGTAGCTGACCCAAGAGTTGAACCCAGGTTTTCTTCTGACTCCAAAGTCAAAGTTTTCCCAGCATACCACAGTGTCTCCCTCCTTAATGATCAGGGTGAGGAAAATTATACCTGGCTATATGAAATGACAGCCAAGGAGTATATGTGTGGGGAGGGGATAGTACTAGCTTCACTGCTCCCACCCCCCCTTTTCTTTCCTATTCTACCCATTCTCCTAGTCCATGATTGTATAGTGCACCTATACTGTTTATGCCCAACAACTGGGCTGACTTACCTCATCGATCCAAGAGATGTAATTGGAGACTCTGGTGAAGACGGTGGGCTTCTTGGCAACGTTACAGCCCAGGCTGGACACAAAGCTGGTAATTCCATGGACAACATACTCTCCATTAACCAGGCAGTTAAGAGGACCCCCAGAATCTCCCTATAGAAAAGAGAGACACATCTTAGGAGTAGGCTTGGAGATTCCAGAAGCCAGGAAGGACACATCAAAGATCCAGCTCTTAGATTCTGCAAAGGACCTTTTGACTAGTTTGCTCAATGCCAACAAAGCTATTCAAATTCCAGGAAGGTTGACATACAAGAAAAGGAGGCTGGGCTGGGAGTAGGGTCATCATTCCTGAAGGTTTTGTGTCCCCTGCTGTCCCAATTCAGTGGCATAATCTCTCTTCTTGTCTCTACTTTCCTATCTCTTGGAGAAACTGATGCCTATCCTGGTAGGGTAGGGAAGGTTCTGGCAATCTGGGAGTTCCCTGATACATCCTAGGAGAGAGAAGGCAAGGACTTCTTATTTCTGTTTCTGTGTTTTTTGAAAGTGGGGATAAATATGAAAGATTTCTCTGATCAATACAATGACCAGACATGATTCCAGAGGGCTAGTTGATGAAATATGCTGCCTACCTCCTGATAAAGATGTGCTAGACTCAGGATGCTGCATGAGGCATACATTTTTAGACATAAACAACCCAGAATTTGTTTTTGCATGTTTATTGCGAGAGTTATGTTTTTCTCCTCAATAGTAGGAGGAAGTGGAAAGGAGAGAAAATAGATGTTTGTTGATTGAAAAAAATTTAATAAAAGAAAAGGAGACAAATGACTAGTATCCAAAAACTTGGAATGATTCCTCATATGTTTAAATTATGGGCAACTCTTCAAAACAGGGTTTCTTAAGCTGGGGTCCATGGACTATGGATAGATTTCAGGGTGGTCTGTGAATTTGGATAGTAAAAAAATTAAGTCTTTATTTTCACTAGAATTGCTTTCTTTTGCAATCTTATATGTTTTATTTTATGTATTTAAGGATATGATTCTGAGAAGGGGTCCATAGACTTGAACAGACCTCCAAAGGGATCTATGACACACACAAAAAGGCTAAAAATCTCTGCTTTGAAAGATGAAACAGAGTCACCTAAGCTTATTTGTTTTTTTCCCCCGCTAGGCGATGAGGTTAAGTTGACTTGCCCAGGGTCACACAGCTAGTAAGTGTGAAGTGTCTGAGGCCAGATTTGAACTCAAGTCCTCCTAACTCCAGGGCTAGTGCTTTATCACTGTACCACCTAGCTGCCCCATACTCATTTGCTTCTTGACAAACCTTTTGATCACTGTAGTAACAACAATAATAGTAGCTAATATATTTGTATAGACTTTAAGATATGATGGGTAGTTTCGTGCTATTAGCCCCATTTTACATGTGAGGAAATTGGGATTCAAGGAGTACTTAAAGTCTCACAGTTTGTAAGTATCAGAGTTGACATTTGAAAGCAGATTTCTCTTAACTTCAGGACTAGTTTTTTTTTTTATCATATCATTACATCTCCAGTAAAAAAAAATCCATTTCCCAAATTCATTTTGGGGGTTTGCCAGCCAACTATCAGCCTTATTCATAAAATATATGTTGGGGGAGGGCTTCAGCACTGGAGACTGAGGAAGTAGCACTGGGCAAAGAGAAGAAGGTTCATTTCTCTTATAGATGTGCTTTCCCCACTCTGTTATGGCTGAAAGGAGAGCTGGCCAGAGAACTTCTTTAGAAAGAATGTGGTCTATTTGGAAAAGAAGAGAAGAGTCTGAAGAATGAAGGATAATGGGAACAAAGAGAAGCATTAAATTCAGGAAAAAGCTAGAGATAGTTGGAGGGACAGGGACAAGAAAGACTAATGCACCAGAATACTCCCAATGGATCTGTGACCTCATGGATTTGAGTATTTCCTCCAAAGAGGAGGCTCACAATCCACCCTACCTGCTCATCCTACGAATCTCTTGTCTATGTCCTCCCAAAATTCTCCGCAGGAGATTCACCTAGTGCTAGAGGTTTGTCTTAATTTCTCTAGCTGTCCATCTGTCATCTGCCTTTCTGCATGACTAGCCCATCTTCTCTTTCTATCATACAATTCACATTACATGAATTTCTATTATATGAATTATACGATAGAGCCTATAATTTCTATCTAATCACATAATTACTTGACGGCTTCTTTTACTCTAGCATGGAGAAGCTAATTCAAGGAATTTTACCAGAGAAGGCATTAATGAGTCAGAGTTTTAGGAGAGGCACAGGAAGAAAAGCATGTTGCTTCTCCTGAGACCAAGGAAACAAGCTTTCAGCTTTATTTAAGGGTCATCTCCTTCATGTTTTCCCTAATCCATTCCCTCAGTAATGGCCTTTCTCTCCTAATGCTACATATAATACGGCTAATACTCACATCCATTGTGCATTACTTTGTGTTAGAGTTAATTGTGTACAATATTGTAAGTTTGAGAGGCATGGTGTGTAATGGAGAATGCTGGGCTAGGAACCAGGACAGAACGGGTTGAATCCCATCTTTCTGGCTGTGTTTGCTTCTTAGTGCTTTTTTCAACCACTGGTTCCTTTATCTGAGAGATGGAGAGAAATAATTATACCTCAAGATAGAACTTACTTCATCCTGTTATAATCAAGATGAAATGAGGTAATGTTGGTAATGAAATTGTGGCTGTCAAAATACTATGAAAAAAGTCAACTGTTTTTGTTTTTGTATATCCGGAGCCTGTCACAATTCCTTGCATTCAGTAGATATGTGATGTCTGAATTTAATTTATAAATAAAGGGATTATCTTTTGTGAACTTTACCAGGGAGTGACCCTACATATAGGACTGAATTCTTCCAATTTTGAGGTGATAGAAATATTAATACTTTCTAGATGTTTCCCTGTCTCTCTTGAAGGGGAGGAATGGAAGATGGAAATTCAGTAACTACTGAGTAGGTAGGACTATGGGGAGAATGTTCCAGAAGCAGCCATAGGATCAAGAGACATCCTGATTGGCTGAAAAGTGAATTAGAGTATATTAGAGACTGGACCAATGATCTGGATTCAAGATGAACTTGGATTCCAAGCTCAGAAATCCCCAATAGATATGGGGGCTTTCTAAGACAGAAGCAGTTATTCTCTTTCTGTGGCTCCCAGGTAGCTGGATGGTGTTTCTAGACTAGAGGGAATCTTGGGCTAAACTGTCCTTAGGGGATTAACTATGGGTTATCAGAATACATTGTCTTTTAAGTGCCATCCAGTTTGGAACTAGGTAGTTTTTCTTTTATTCACACATCTAATTACCCTACTCTGCTGTATTACTTCTGAATCTGTATCTCTTTTTTTTCCTGTAAATAAACCTTAAAAACATGCTCTTACGATCTGGAATAAATGATTAGCAAGCAGGGTTAAGAAGGAGTGGTGGTCAGAACTGAGCATTAATCTATAATAGCTTTATTGGCACAAGTGGCATTGAATCTGGTCTATCTTTGCATCTAGAGAGCCATACAAGTTCAGGGACCAGGAAAGTCCAGTGCTTCCCACTGGGATTCAGTGATGTAGGAAGTTTACAAAGTGGTACAGGTAAAACCTTCGAGCCAAATGCAAAGGTCTCCAAGAAGGAGCTGAAATTTCTGGAAAGCTGACTGACTGAGACAGGTGAAGCCTAAATCCCAGGATTTGATTTCTTCATAGCCTTAGACTAAGTAAGGGAGATTAGTAAGAAAGGATAGTGACCCACAAGATTGGATTCTAGAAGGAGCTGGCCTATCTGAGGGTAAACCAGGGAGGGCCAATGATAAGGGAGCCAAGTTAAGTTAGAACCAAGTATATCAGTCCTGGCCTCTTGTGAGTGAGTGAGTGTGTGTGTGTGTGTGTGTGTGTGTGTGTGTGTGTGTGTATGTGTGTGTGTAAAACAACAATTGAAATCTAAGCAGGGGATATTCTGCCTGGGAGCACTGATTGGTGATAATCACATATACTGCCCCTCCTTGTCCTGTCCTGCTCCAGAGCCCCACGCACAAAGTCATTAAAGAAGAATAACACACATACAAACAGATACATATGTGTGCCCATATATGTTTGCAAAGATGAACAGAGACAGATGAGAGAGATGGGTGTATGAGTGTTCCTAGTTCGTTGAGTGGATGAGAGAAAATGGGTCTGTTGCTGGGTTTGATTTGGGAGAGAATGAAGGAAAGGGAGTGAGAGAAGGGGGCAGTGAAACAGAAGAGGAGGATGAAGATGGGGGAACCAATCCCCCAACTTCCTTGCTCTCCCAGCTTTGAAGCGGGGTGACGTTTGTTTTCCTACCTGGCATCCAGCCTTCAAGCCGTCTCCTCCTGCGCACACCATGGTGTTTTTGACGGTGGATCCCCAGTAGGACCTGCTGGAGCAGGTGTCATAGTCCACCACTGGCAGGTAGGCCTCCTGTAGATTGTCAGCCAGCTGTCCATTGGCTACATGGGACACAAAAAGCACAAGGGATGAGCTAGTGGCCTGAGTCCTGAGTCATCTTCACATGTGAAGCATGGCTACATCCTCAGATTGCCAGCCCCCAGTGACCCCTCTACAGATCGTTCTCCTGCAAACCTCCCAGCCTCTTTTCCTTCAATGTGTTTTTAGAAATTACTACGTTTATATATGTTGATATCATATCTATCTTTCCTCTTTCTCTCATTGTACTGTAAACTCCCCCAAAGCCAGAGACTATCTATTCTTGACCCCTATCCCTGATTAATCTATTAATTAATATGATATAACTTTGAATTCCTATAACTCACATTTATAATAGTACTTGTCCCTCTTCTGCCTCTGAACCTTTGACCATGCTGTGCCATATACCTGGAACACCCTTCTAACCAGACAGGCTGTGATCCTGTCATCAATCACTTAAGAGTTATTTAAAGCCCTTTACCTCTGGGAAGTCTTCTGAAGTTATCTGAGAAAAGCTGATAGTCTTTCTTGATCTTTTCTCATGTGAACCTGGAATTGCCCCAGCCCATCCACTCATACCCATATTCCAACGGTATAACTACTCTACCCATCCTTTCTATGGCAACAGTGGAGCTAATGGTAAGGGCACTGGACTCCAAATCAAAGAGTTCTAATCTTGGCTCTGCTACTAGTTAGATGTGTGACCGTGGATAAGTCACTTTACCTCCAGCAGGCCTCATTTTCTCATGTGCACAGTAAAGGGGTTAGATCCCCTAGATGCCTAACATTCCTTTTAGTTCCAAAGTTCTATGACTGATTCAAGGATGTAAGTAAGTACCTGATAGGCCATTCTGGTCTTAGTTTGTGTGTCCTTACTACATCTCTGTGTATTGATGAGTGTCACATGTAATGAGCCTCCTTGAGAGCATAGACTATTTGTATGCTACATGATCAGTAAAGAGAAATGGTTCATCGAAGCTTTCCGGGTGGATGACAGGTTCAGTTACTTACTCTTGGTCAAGCCCCAGCCTGTGATATAACAGGTGTTGTCATTGGGCAGGATCTGACCGGATGGGGGCAGGGTGCCCAGCTGGACATAGCTGTTGAGGGTGACGCTGCTGCTCAGACGGAGCAGGGCAATGTCATAGCTGTGGGCAGAAGGGAGACGGATCATTCACATGCCAAAGATGGACTCTGTCCATTTAGGAAGCGCTTGGCCCTCTTCTGCCTCTGAGCATTTGTTATACAAACTTGTCAGGAACAGGCTAGTAAATGTTTAACAACCAGTACGTCTAAAAGGCAGGACGCACTTTTAAATCTAATCTACATCATAAACATTTTCTCCATCATTTTCTTAAGTCTAGACAACAAACAAAATAATCAATGGTCATCTTAGTATTTGCCAATTTCCAAGGTGCAAATGCTCACCTTGTAGCTGCTTAGGGCAGCTAGGTGGCATAATGGGTAGAGTACTGGCCCTTGAGTCAGGAAGACCTGAATTCAAATCCAGCCTGAGACACTAGCAAGTCATTAAACTCTGTTTGCCTCAGTTTCCTCATCTCAAAAATGATCTGGAGAAGGAAATGGCAAACCATTCCAGCATCTTTGTCAAGAAAACCCTCAATGGGGTCACAAAGAGGCAGACACAATTGAAATGATTGAGCAACAACAAATGCTCACACTGAAATTTTAACAATTGGTTACGTGACCTCGGTCAAGTCACATAACTTCTTTGGGTCCCAGTTACTTCAACTCTAAAAAGAAGCTGGATTAAATAATCTCTACAATTCCTTCTGGGTCTAATCTCATGAGTAAGTAAGAGTCTCGGTTCCTTCTGGGTCCACAGGGTACCTTGCCCAGAGCAGGCCAGACCATGGGGCGCAGGATTAAAGACTCAGGTCTCAGTTATTTCTTGACCTCCAAGGAAAACATATCAACGACAAGGGTCAATACACATCCCCCCACTCCCATATACACACCGCAGTCAGAGGAGTCATTGACTATCACTTACCCCTTAGACACATCGTTGCTGTTCCATTTCTCATGTTGGACAATTTTGCTGATGCTCACATACTGTTCGGTGCCATCGTTCTTGGACAGGTTGTAATCTCCTACTACGACTCGGAAGTTCAGGTTGCTGGAGGAGGAAAAGGAAGCCATGGGGGACTTATCACAGCTCAGGTCCCTCATTCTATCTACTGTGTCAAATCTCCTTTGGTATGAAAATAATTGAAAAGGTATTTGTTTATTTTCTTTTGGTGAGGCAATTGGAATTAAGTGACTTGCCCAGGGTCACACAGCTAGTGGCATAGTGTCTGAGGTCAGATTTCAACTGAGATTCTGCTGACTCCAAGGCTGGAACTTTATCCACTGAACCACCTAGCTGCCCCCAAGGTATTTGTTTCATACTCAGGAACAATAACAATTCACATTTATCTGCTATTCACATCCAGAGAAAGAACTGTGGAGTCCGAATGCAGATCGAGGCATACTATTTTCTCACTCTTTCCTCTTTTTTGTGTTTTCTTTCTCATGATTTTCCCCTTTGGTTCTAATTCTTCTTTCAGAATATGACTAATGTGGAAGTATGTTTAATATGATTGTACATGTATAGCCTACATCAGATTGCACACCATCTTGGAGGGGGAGAGTTGAGGGAGGGGGAGAAAATTCAAAACTTAAAATCTTATAGAAATGAATGTTGAAAACTAAAAACAAATAAATAAAAGAAAAAAAAGAAAACATTCACATTTATTGAGTGCTTAAGGTTTCTGGAAGGTCCTACATCCTTGCTTGTATTCTATTCCTCCTCACACCAGCCCCAGGGAGGTTAGGTTCTATTATTATCCCCAGCTCAGAGGCATTGCCACTGGGACTCAGAGAGGCTATGAAATACTTAAGGCAGCCGTTCATTCCCAGGTCCTCCTGACTCCATGCGGTCTCCCTGCTAAGTTAACCCACATAATTCAGCCTCAGCAGACTGTATGCTCCTGTTTCAACAGTTCAAGTCTGTGGTCTAACCAGTCTAGACAGGAGAGTTGTAAAGATAATATCAGAATGTGGATGTGATCCTGTTAAAGGGTTTGTTTCAGTACAAACCCTTCCCTTCCCATGGACACCACGCTCCCCTCTAGAAGGGCTTCGATATGTAGATCTCCTCATTAAAGTCACTGATTCTTCCTTCAGGTTCTGAATATTCCTCTCCTGGCCACACCAGAGGATGGACAATGCACACAGAACTCACTCACAGATGCTGGATACCCAGTCCTCACTTCCTCCTAACCAATAATAATAGCTTATATTTATATAACACTTCAAGGCCTGCAAAGCACCCTGCAGATATTATTTCATCTGATCCTCATGATCCTCTGAGGTAGGTATAATTATTATCCCTATTTTACAGATGAGGAAATGTGCCCACACAGAGAGAGAAAGAGAGAAAGAGAGAAAGGGAGAGAGAGAGAGAGAGAGAGAGAGAGAGAGAGAGAGAGAGAGAGAGAGAGAGAGAAAGTGACTTTCTCAGGATTACATAGCTAGAGAAAGTGTTTGAGGCAAGATTTGAACTTTCAGACAAGTCCAGAACTTCAGTGGCTTTCCCACACCAACTTCCGTTGGCACCCAGAGAAACTAGTAGTGCCTCCTTTCTTTTTACCTGTCCACACAGTGAGCTGCTGTCAAAACCCATTTCTGGTTAATGAGAGTCCCTCCACAGGTGTGATACCATGACCCCGACTTTGAGTACTGGAGAGAAATCTGGAAGGAATAGGTAAAGGAAAAGAGGAATCAGTGACTGTGGTTGGTTGTCTCCCCTCTTTATCTCATCACCATCTGAGTTCCATACCCCCACCCAATCAAAATATGATGGGGCTGTTTGGCATGGGAATAATAATTTCTTCTGCCTGAGAAGAGATTTGGCATGAAATGGCTGTACAGAGCCTCAAAGTTCTGGATTCTCCATCACTCAAAAAAATCCTGGAGATGTACTCCCTTCTCTGATTTTAGGGAACACTGATCTAGGTGTCTGCAACCTGAGTCCCAAGCTGCATATTCTTCATCAGTTTATGACCTTCACCCTAAATGCTATGGGTAGACCTACCATTCAACAATAACCCTGGGCCTGAAAATCTGAGAGGAAATAGAATTTTTTTAGTAAATCAAACTATAACTCTGAGAAACTTAGGAATACTTACGTGAGGTGAACAGTGAAAAAAAAAAGAACTTGGAGAACAATTTATGTGATGACTGCAATATTATAAAGAAAACAACATTGAGAGACATCGCAACTCAGATCAATACAGTGGGCAATAGTAACTTCAGTTATATAGTAAAGCGTTCCAGGTGATGGGCTATGGGCATAGAATGAGGTATATACTGTCAGAAATGTTGCTTTGCTTGGCTTAACTTTCCTTTTTTCATTACAAGAGGCAGTTCTGTCATGGAGGGGAAGTCACTGGGAAATTACAAAGATGTTAAAAAATGACCATCAATAAAACTTTTTAAAAATAAAATTATATTCTCAATGTAATTAAATAACTAAAGGGGAAGTCACTGAGAAGTGATAAAGATGTTAAAAATGAGTATCAATAAAATATTTAAAAGTGAGATTCTCAATGTAATTGAAGAAACAAAGGATTAGGGAATCCTGCAGTGAATACTTTTGTGATGAGTATAGTAATTTCTTAATGAATCAATTTGGTAAATTGGTATAATCATAAGAAATTTCATTTCATCCTTTAAAGTTTGAAAGTCATGCTCCCCTCATGAAGTAGGTAGTGAGTCATCACCCCCATTTCTCAGATAAGGAAAAAGGCTCTGGGAGGTACATGATCATAAAGCTGGGCCATGACCAAAGACATCATGCTTTCCAACATATAGCACGCATCCACTTATCCAATATGCTTAAATTACAGCATGGCTGTCTTGACATGAAAGTGGGAAAATGCCTTCAGAGCAGCCAAATTGTGCCCATGTGCAAGAGATGAGGATATGTGTGTGACATATAAGCTGGAATGTACATGGAAGATGAGACAAAAAGGGTAGGTGTCTGTTTAGAGGTGTGTATGTATGGATTGTAACCTAGAATGTCAAAGCTGGAAAGGGACCCTAAAGGTCAATTAATTCAACCTCCTCATTTTATAGAAGAGGAAACTAAAGCTTAGGGAGGCTAATGAATAATATATGACATGATATGATAGAATATAACAATATAAAACATGATATGACACATGATGCAATATAAGATATAATACAACAAAATGTGAGACAAAATAACACAACATAACATATATACAGTCACTATCTAAGAATAAAACCTAACTCTTCTGACTTCTAGTCCAATGCTGTAGTGCATTTTGTGTTATGATGGGGTGGTTGACAGACTAGAAGTGTGTGTAAACGATGCCTGGATAATGTGCATCTGATGTATGGGGAGATCATAAGATATTACATTTAGAGCTGGAAGGGACCTCAAAAGTCATCAGGTCCAACTGCTTCATTTTACAGATGAAGCAACTGAGTCATAGAGAGGCTAGATGACTTGCCCAGGGTCACACAGTTAAGTAAATGTCCAAAGCAGAATTCAAAACTCAGATCTTCCTGACTCTTACTCCACCCTCTGTCTTGTATACCCTACCCACTCTTATAAGTGCAAATGCGATGCGTTCATGTGTTCCCAAGCGTGGTATATCTCTGGATGGAGGGTATGAGTCCGTGTCGTGTTTCTAAATCCTAACATCCAGTCTTTCTGCAGTTAGAAAAACTGGTGGTTCCATGCATCTTCAAAACTTGAATTCAAGGCATATGAGCTCTGCCTCCAAGTGTATGTGGCTTAGAGGGGAAGCCTGAGTTTGAGGAAAGCCATTGCTACATGGTTGCACCTACCTGGTGAGGCCAGGAACTTTTTTGGGCATCAGACCCTCCCACAACTCGGGCATTGATATTTGGGAAGTCCTCCAAGCCATGTCCTTTGAGAAAGGAAAAAGATGAGTAATGAGTAGGCAACTTTTTAGCTATAGGGGGTACAGAGGGCTAAGGAATGTCATGTGGGGTTACAGGGGATATAGACACAGGGTTGTCTGATATTCAACCTTCCCTACCCTCAGAAGACTAGAGAACTTCATTGAGTCTCAGTTCATAGGAAAATTATGAATTCCATGCCTATCCTGTAATTATTGCTAGAACCCTTGGGGTTTACATAAAGCTGAACTGCAAAGGGAAGACCATGACCTCTTTAGCTTAAGTACTCTCAACCACTTCAAAGATCCTTTATATTGAGGTGTGGGTAGGAACATAAGGTTGGGGTAGGGGGAAACTAAGCTGGGGGACTTGCTCAGTGCCTGGCATATAGTAAGTGCTTAGTAAATACTTGTGGACTGACTGACCTAGAATCACATGGAAGTTCTGTCTAGAATGGCCCTGATTCATCCAAATGCCTTTGACAGAATTTCCTGGGGGGTACACCAATCTACACTCCCAACTGTGATCATTTGCTGAGGAGGTCTCTAGCCCATGGACTTCCCATAAATAATGGAGGGGGATTCCCCTCAGAGCTCATAGGGGAGCCTCATCTTCAAAAGACAGGTTCAAAGATCTATCAATGGGTGATGACCCATTATAATGATGGCTACACACGTCAAACTCTGCCGTTGTAGGGCCCCAAGAAAGGAAAGCTATTTCAAGTATTAGGGCATAGCATAGGGACCAGACTTTATTCTGAACCTAAGAGCAGGCTTAGAGTTTAGCTCTGGCCCTGCCTAACTACATAACACAGGTCAGACTTACCATAAAAGACAAGGGCAGCGAAGATCAGGATTCGCAGCATGGTGCCTGAGGGTTTAGACCACAGACCTCCAGGCCCTTCTTTATAGGGCTCTTATCACTCCTTACTAGTTGACAAAAACCATGTGATGAGAGTTAGGGAAAATTGCAGGTGACTCTAGAAATACAAATAAAGTACAGATACTTTTTCGGGTAAACTCATTTGTCTTCTGTTCAAAGACAAACCAAGATTAAGGCTAAATTTTTAATTTGCATTTAATTGATAAGTTCTCCCTTCTTCCTTAGTGGAAAAAACCCTCAGAAATGAGATGGTGGCCCTTCTTTAGCTCCCCATTTTGAGTCATTCTGTGTGCCTTGTGCTGGGTACTAAGGGAATAAGGATCCAGATGGAGGGGGCACATACCCTTGCCTTCATGGAGTTCCCCATCTGATGGAGAAGACAGAACATATACTCAGGATAGGTATGGAGATAGAGAAAGACAAGGATGGGAGTAAAGGGAGATGTACAGAGCTCTAGACTCCTAGGAGGACTAGGATGAATTTTGGGGAGTGTGAATTAAGGAAGGGAGGAAGAGAAGATGCTGGAGGTATGGAGAGTGAGAGATGGGAAAGGATGGGAAGTAGGGTCCAAGAAGACCCAGCTGGACCATCCCAAGAGACTAGTATGACACTGGGTAAAAGAGACTTAGATTTTAGAACTAGAAGGGCCCTTAGAGGTCATCAATCATTTTTACAGATGATGAAACTGAGGAATGGAAAGTTTAAATTACTTAACCTGAGTCACACAATTAGTAACTGTTTGTCCATTTGAATCTAGGTCTTTTTGACTCCAAGTTCATTACCCTCTCTACTACTCTGTGCTGCCTTGGAGTTTGGATTGGAGTGAGAGTGATGGGGGCCATTATATGTCCTCAAGCAGGGGAGTGTATAAGGCTTTATGAAGTTGATTTTTGAAGCCTTGTTGAATTAGGTTAGGGGACTGGCAGAACAGCAGGGAGGCAGTGAATCAAGGAGGGGTTAAATACCAGGTTGTCATCCTAGCCATCTGGTGTTTTATATTTATGCACAGGCTAGAGTCCAAGTTCTGAAAAGGGGCATGGAGAGGTCTTCATAAAGGTCAAGGGGAGGGAAACCACGTGGAACCCTCCCCAGAGCCTTTGTGTGACGTTGGCTTTTCTGCTTCCGGGGATTTGGGAGAGATATCCAGCTGGCCCTTTTCTATCTCCTCCAATCTCATGACAAACCACAACTCAAGGGTGCGGATTTACCCATGCTTTGCCTTCCCTTCTCTTCCTGTCTCCTTTACAGGGGATGACTTCAATGGCCCAGTGTGGCTACAGCCCATCTTTCTGGGCCGATTGCACATTATTCCCCTTCACAATTATACTCCAGTTAATCTGGTTTATTTGCTGTTCTTCATAAATGACATTCCAGGAATAGACTTCTTTTTCATTATCTTCTCTTTGAATTCCTAGTTTCCATCAATGTCCAGCTCAAATGATATCTCCTAGACAGGCCTTTCTTGATCCTCTCATTTGCTTATATGTACTCCCCTCCCCCACCTCCCCATTACTTTGTATTTATTCATGTAATGGGCCTACTGACCCAGGATTATGGGGCACTTGCTTCCATAGACTAGTTTAAAGTTTCTTTTTGTCTCTCATGTCTATAGTCTTGCCCAAAGGTATTAATAGAGTCTTTTTTGTTTGTTTTGTTTGTTTGTTTAAAGAATTCAGTATGCAAATTAAATCAGGTATAGGACAGCTATTTATTTCCTTCATCACAAAAGAAATGCTTACAACACCACTGACTCATAAGCACACTGACAAAGTGCATAAAACAAGAAATAGTAAGTTATCTTTCCTATTTATACTTTCTAGGGAGGTTGGTAATTAAAACACGAAACACTGTGAGGGACTGCTGAATGGACATTTCACACTCATCTTGGCTTTAAACTACCTGAGCACTCACTAAAGGTGGGCGTCTTCTCTGAGAAATGTTATAGCACCTGAAGGAAGCAGATCCTGCTACCAGTGACCCAGACATCTCAATGACTCCAGACCTCTTGAGTTCATAAGATCATTGCCACGATGGGAAATGTCTAGTTCAGTATTGCTTTTTGATAACTTGCACTCAGGGAAAGAAACAGGAATGTTAGAGGTGACTAGGATCTTGAGACCCAGTCTCAAGCTTACCTAGCAAAAACATATATATATATATATATATATATATATATATTATATATATATATATATATATATATATATTAGTGCCATGTAAGAGCAGCTTTCGTAGCTGGCATGGAGAAAAGAAAAAAGAAATCCATTCCTAACTCCTACTCCCACCAGGGAAAGTCCAAGAGAGAGCTACCAGAGTCCTTAGCCACCTGTTCAGAAGAGAGTAAGAAGACAATGAAAGCCGAAGTTGTCTCTCCTTTTAAGGTCTATGGAGTGGAAGACTCTCTTTCTGCTCAATGGCCAACAGTTTGTGATACATTCTTTCCCCCTTCCAATACATGGGGACCAACCAGAAGCATCTGATTGCATGTGCCCTTTATCAAAAGGCCAAGGGACATTTCCTTTTGGAAGTGGCTGGGGTGCAAGGCTGCAACAGGTTCCTTCACTACACTTGTATGCATACCAGTGGCTTCCCACGATAAACTTGAGGTCAGAGGCTATCATTTTTATATCTGTGTCACCACACAGTGAACAGTACAGCGCCTGCATATTGAATGAATGAATGAATGAAAGATGGGGTGCCCAAGACAGGGTCTTAGATCAGACCAATTACCTTTGAAGCCACCATCATATTTTGGATAGACTTTCTTTTCAGAACCCCAGGGTTTGGGCTACTGAGAAATGGGAAGCTAACAAACTTGGAAACAGGATGAATACATCTTACATGGGGGCAGATAGGTGCTGGGCCTGGAGTCAGGAAGACTCATCTTTCTGAGTTCAGATTTGACCTGAGACGTGTATTAGCTGTGTGACCCTGGGCAAATCATTTAAACCTGTTTGCCTCAGTTTCTTCATCTGTAAAATGAGTTGGAGAAGGAAATGGAAAACCACTCTGGCGTCTTTGCCAAGAAAACCCCAAATGGGGTCACAAAGAGTTGGACACATTCGAAATTACTGAACAATAACAGCAAACCATCTTCTATGGGGTGGTTTCTGTGACGATCCTAGGAAACCTCTCAACACAACTCTTTCTCTGTGGGGTTACCTCGACAATGCTCAGGTAGCACTGGAGTTACAGTAAGGGACCAAACTAGAGATAAGTGGTTATATATCTTGTTTATACATAGTTGCTTGGGAACAAGCATTTGTTAAGAAGCTACCATGTGCCAGGCACTGTAGTAAGCATTTTACAAATATTATCTCATTTGCCTTAGGGCAAGTCTGGTCACTGGCTTAAATGTAAATCCTGATGTAATGGGGTCTAGTGCATGCATAAAGTATTTGAGACAGCATCTCCAAGTGGAGAGAGAACCTGGGCAGCTTGCTTGCCAGGCTGTTTTTAGCTGGCTTGGCTAACCATGTGTTGAAAAGGAGGCTCTTTGATTGACCACTGAAGATGTAATGATGATGTTGCTGATAGCCAGCGTTTAAGATTTGCAAAGTACTTTACAAATGTGACCTTATTTTACCCTCACAACAAGCCAGGAAACTGAGGCAGACAGGTTCCTACAGGAATGCAACCAGCATAGCATTGAAGTTTTGAGGAGCTTTGGTATTGACCTTGGAAGCTCCAGTTCAGCATTAGCTGATATGCAGGGTCGTCAGGTAGTAATGCCACCTTGTGACGTGAGCTTGGTGGGACCAGTGCTGTGCAGGAACTGAGCTGTTTTGTGCCTACTCTCCCAGAGACCAAGGTGGCGTAGGGGAGATTGTTCAACTCATGGGCAGAGCGGTGAGGTTTGAACCACATTAAAATGTAATTAGAAAACATTTAACAAAATAAATAAAAATACAAAAGAACATAAATAATGCTAACATGTGGTTTTCTAAGTCAAATGCAGGGATCATTATGCATCATTTAGAGAATCGCTTCTCTATTTGAGTTTGACAGAATTGGTGTAGGAAAGAGTGTGCCTCCGGAAGTAGTAAGGCGGAAATGTTTGTACATTTGTTCTTGCTACATCTTTAAACAAATATCCTAGTCACCGGCCCCTAACTGCTGGTAGAGGTTCAAGCATTAGAGGAGAGACCTCCCCCCTCCAGAATGACCCTCTGAAAGCCTGAGGGGCAATGTAGATGACCTGGTCCTGAGCAAGGAGATCCAGACAATACTTGCTACACTGGATACTTAAGCAAATTTTAGGGAAAAGTTCCTAAGCCTGTTAAGGTGGAAAGAAACATCTCGGGGTAGCTAGGTGGTGCAGTGGATAGAGCACCAGCCCTGGAGTCAGGAGGACCTGAGTTCAAATCTGTTCTCAGACCAGATGCTTGAAACTTGCTAGCTGTGAAAGAAGCAAAAGAAAAACCAAGATGTAAAACTGGTTTATGAATATTGTCTAATTTTATGCTTACAAAAGCTCTGGGAGACAGGCATTCTTATTACTCCCATTTTACAGATGGGGAAAACTGAGGCAGACATAAGTTGTTTGACTTTCCCAGGTTCACGCAAATTTGAACTCAGTTTTCTCCTAACTCCAGGTTCAGTGCTCTATCACCTGGCTGCCTCTAGAGAGGCTCATTCTTTAAATGTTGCTATTACTCAGTTGTAGTACCATCCCTAATTCTAATATAATGTTGTTTCTAGCTCTCCTTCTAATACTCCCTTTTCATTGTTGTTAAGTGGTGTCTAACTCTTTGTGACCCCATTTGGGGTTTTTGTGGCAAAATTGGAAGGGTTTGCTATGTCCTTCTCCAGCTCATTTTGCAAATGGGGAAACTGAGGCAAACAGGGCTAACTGACTTGTCCAGGGTTACACAACTAGTAAGTGTCTGAGGCTGGATTTGAACTCAGGTCTTTCTGACTCCAGGCCCAGAGCTTTATCCACCGCACCATCTCGCTGCTCCTTCTCTATACTTATACATAGCAGACCCTAAACGAAAGTTCTGAGAACCTGTGAATCTCCATTCCATACTGCTTGCTTTTTTTTTTAAATTTTTAGGCAATTGGGGTTAAGTAACTTGCCCAGGGTCACACAGCTAGTGAATGTCAAGTTTAGTTTAGTCTAAGCCTGGATTTGAACTCAGGTCCCCCTGACTTCAGGGCCAGTGCTCTATCCACTATGCCACCTAGGGGCCCCTATACTGCTTGTTTTTTTTAAAAAAAAAGTATATGACAAATTCTGTTACTTTCTTTTTAAAAAATACATTATAAATTAATTTCTGTTTTCAGGTCCAAATTCTCTCCCTCCCTTCAGTCCCTCCCCCACTTACTGAGAAGGCAAGAAATATGATGTCACATATAGATATATGTATATATATATATACATACATATATATTGTTCCCCCCATACATATATATATATATATATATATATATATATATATATATAGTCATGCAAAACATTTCCACACTAGCCATGTTGGGGGGAGGGAGGGAGGAGCAAGAAAAAAAGTGAAAGAAAATGCACTTCAATTTGCGCTCAGAGTCCATCTGTTCATGAGTTGTTGTGGATCAGCAACTGTGGATCAATTGATCCGAATAGCTAAATCTTCCACAGCTGATTATCGTTACAATACTGTTGTTGCTATGTACAAGGTTCTCTTAGTTCTCCTCACTTCCCTGCGCATCAGCTCATATAAGTCTTCCCAGGTTTTTCTATATGTGTTACTTTCAAGACTGTCCTACTTGCCTGTGCTTCCTTCTGAATTTCTCTGGAAATACTGCTAGGTTTCAATTAATGCAAATAATCTCATTATTTGGGATTGTTATATTTTTTAATATAATTATTGTAAACATTTTGTTATATTTTGGGAACTATTTGCTACAATTCTGTAAAATATAATCACTAGTTCTAGTCCAATGGAGATATGCTGTTGGAATTTGAATGTGACCATGCCACAATGTTCCTTATTTGCACTAGTTGAGACTTAGCTGCATGTTTGGTTGGGGTTAGAGAGAGCAGCAAGAGGGAGGATTGTGGCAAAGTGGGTAAAGTGTTGGGCCTGGAGCCAGAAAGACTCATCCAAATGAGTTCAGATCTGGCCTTAGACTAGCTGTGTGATCCTGGGCAAGTCACTGAACCCTGTTTGCCTCAGTTTCCTCATCTGTAAAATGAGCTGGAGAAGGAAATGGCACACCAATCCAGTATCTTTGCCAAGAAAACCCCAAATGGGGTCACAAAGAGTCAGACACCACTGAATAACAACAAAAAGAGAGCATTAGGAGTAGGGCTAGAAACAATATTATATTAAGGTTAGGGATGATATACCAAGCGAAGATTTCAGGGGAAAGGGAATTCTCTGCAGTCTGAGTTTATTGCTAGCAAAAGCTTTTCAGAGGAGGAATCCATCCAAAAGGAAAAATCTTCTTTTTGAAACCCACAAATTCCTTTTATTTTTTGTTTAGATCTTGTGTCCAGATTGCTTCTAATGCTTTTCTTTTTAAAAAAATATTTATTTATTTTTAGTTTTCAACTTTCACTTTTACAAGATTTTGGGTTCTAAATCTTCTCCCCTCCCTCCTTCCCCTCCCTCTCCCCAAGATGGCAAGCAATCTGATATAGGCTACACATGTATGATCATACCAAACATATTTCCACATTAGTCACATTGTGAAAAACGAATCAGAACAAAAGGGAAAAACCACAAATAGTATGCTTTGGTCTGCATTCAGACTCCACGGTTTCTCTAGATGTGGATAGTGTTTTCCATCATGAGTGTTTTGCTTCCAATCCTTTTCTAGGAGGAATCGTCCTCTCTCTCTTATCCCAGAACTCTTCCTGGTCAACATTTTCTACAACTCTTCCTTAGCGAGAATTCCACACAACAAACTTTGCTTTCAGGGTCCTGACATCTCTTTCTCTGTGGCTCAAAGCCCCACCCTCAGTGAATTATCATCTCTTAAAAAAAAAAAGTTTATCAGAAGGTACTTACAGATTAATGGCACCCCCAAGTGGCAAAGCTTAAATGACAGTCATTTCAAAGAGCCATCGATGAAGATCTCTGGTCGTCTGGTTTGCTTAGACTCTCTTCCCTAAGTCCATAGTGACAGCTCTGCCTCAGACTGAGAAAACCCTCCCATTGTAACCTTGGGCTTCCTGTTTCAGAAGTTGGTATGGTATGGATCACATGCACTTAAAATGTGGGTGCTCCTCAGAAAGGAGTGAGGCTTTTGGGGTAGAACTTTTTTTTTTTTAATAATTTTTTTTGGGCTAGGCAATGGGGTTAAGTGACTTGCCCAGGGTCACATAGCTAGTAAGTGTTATGTGTCTGAGGTTGGATTTGAACTCAGGTCCTCCTGACTCCAAGGCCAGTACTCTATCCACTGTGCCACCTAGCTGCCCCTGGGGTAGAACTTTTTGGGGGAGGCTTTTGGGCCATCATGGAGCAGGTGATGATTTCCAGCCATCTCCCACACTGGTGTCAGTGTGGCAGTCACACCTGCCAGAGCCACGTGGGGATGAGAGAGGATGGTGAAATTAGACTTAAGACAGAATGGCTTTCCTAGAATAGGCATACCCCATCTTTGATACGTCACCCCTCTAGTGTTCAGGGGTTCAGTCTCTACCTTCTCTCTCCTTCCTTAGAAGCAGAATTGTAATGCGTGTAGAGGGTGGGCAGAACCAGCCAGAAGGCCAGTGAAAACCAGTCAAGGTGCCACTTTGGGCAAATGTGCTGTAATAAAATTACCTGACGTTTATATAGGGTTTTATGGTGACAAATAGCTTTTTTATTTTTTAGAATGAATGAACAAATATGTTGCCCGCAACCAGATAGTACACTGAATGGAAAGGCGTGAAATAAGACATGAAGTGGGCCAGGCGGAGCAGAAAAACTGACTCAGTTTATTTTTCTGAGGGTACAGGATATATAGAGAAAATCCATCCTAACTTCAAAGAGTCCTCCCCGTGAGACACTCCCGAAACATCTGCTAAGGATATGATAACATACATTTCCTCCTTATCAGAGTTCCTAGATAGAGTTGTAAATTCCAAGGCTTTTTCCTGGCTCCTGTATAAAGGAGTGAATATGTAAAATCTAAGGTTCAAAGAGTGAGAAGGAATGTCTCAGAACCTCCTAACAGAGAGAGATTGGAGAGCTGTGCTTCTTAATTATTGAGCCCTTTGGGTAAAAGCCTGGGCAAAGGTCAAACTCTGTCCTGGATCTTAAACCCATATCAGACTCTTAAGATCGGCCCTCAACACAAATATTTATTAAACCCTTACTTTGTACAAAGCAATGTTTTAAGAGATGGAGATACAAATAGAAGAGTAACACAATGTCTCCTACTAAGGAGCTCATTTTTTTTTTTAAATTTTTATTTAGTATTTTATTTTTTCCCAGTTACATGTAAAAACAATTTTTAACATTTGTTTTTAAAACTTTGATTTTTTTTGTGTGTGTGAGGCAATCAGGGTTAAGTGACTTGCTCAGGGTCACACAACTAGTAAGTGCCAAGTGTCTGAGGCTGAATTTGAGCTCAGGCCTCCCTGACTTCAGGGCAGGGCCGGAGCTGCGCCACCTAACTGCCCCTGTTTTTAAAACTTTGAGTTCCAAATTCTCTTCCTTCTTCCTTTCTCACCTCCCATTATTGAAAAGGCAAGCAATTTAATATAGGTTATACATGTGTAGCCATGCAAAACATATCCATTATAGTCATGTTGTGAAAGAAAACATAGACAAAAAACCTCTGGAAAAATAAGGAAAGTAAAAAAAGTTGCTTCAATCTGTATTCAGACACTATCAATTCTTTCTCTGGGGCTGGATAACATTTTTCATCATAAAGGTGACAAATAACTTTACACAAATTCTAGCCATTTGATCCTCAAGACAATTGTAGAATAGCTAGTGGAGGTATTTTTATCCCTACTCGGTAGATGAAGAAATGGACTAAGAGAGATTAAGTGACACGCCGTTCAACAACGTCCTTAACAGTGGATGTTATAGTTCTCTGTATTGGCGTTATTTCTTTCCTGAGTTGTGAGCTCCTTCAGGTGATTCATTTAAGCTCTATAACCTCCATAACTTGGTATAGTGTTCTGTGCACAGTAGGGCTTTAATAGATATTTATTGTTGTTATCCCACTGGAGTCCAGGTCATCTAACTCTGGTCTTCCTGCTGCCCCATGCTACCTCTCTTGTGTTGACCTCCGTCCTGGGGGAAAAGAATATGAGTACTTGGCAGAGAGAGTAATGGAACCTCTCTCTTAAGTCTAGAACTAGGCTCTTACTCTGATGGGGCTCCAGGCTACGCCATTCTTGGAAGATGGAGGCTGTGGGAAGGAGAGCAAGGCCCAACACATGCTGGTTGCTGGTCACTTTGGCACAGCACTGCAGTGCTTTCTAAACTACTATATTGGACCCAATGGAGACCACTCTTCAATATGAAAAAATGAGTGAATGAACAAAGCTTTCATTAATCTTACTATGTGCAAAGCACCGTGCTATATGCTAGGGATACAAATAGAGAAGTAAGACAGTCCTTTGCTCGTAGACAACTCACCTTTTAATGAGGGACACAATGCAAAGGGAAGTTTTCAGTCGCACAGTAGGCTTGCAATGTAGACCACACCCCTCAAATGTGATCCCCTTGAAAAGGAAAAAAAGTACACATCGATTATGGATCTCATTAGCCAGATTGATCATTGTTGGGTGGTGGTTATTGTTTTGGTGAGGGGGAGGAGGAAAGAGTAGAAATCTCAGCAATTTCAACACTGCCTTACTTGCCTCCGTCCCTTTTGGAATGCTTTTCTGCTTTCTTCCTTGTGTTATTTTTATTAATTTATTTTTGCTTCGTTATCACTTCCATAACTCTCTCAGCTTCAAAAAATGAAATAAAATAAGCTTTCTGGTCACAAGTGGGTATAGTCAAACAAAACAGGTTCACGTGTTGTCCCTGACTGGAAAAGCATGTCTCTTTCTGAACCTCTAGCTCACCACCTCTCTGCCAAGAGTTGGCAAGCATGATTCATCATTAATCCTCTGGAATCCTATTCGGTTATTGCATTAGCCAGAGTTCTTAAGTCTTTCAAGCTGTTTTTCTTCTCAATGCTGTGGTCATTTGTATAAATTATTCTTCCGGTTTTGCTTACTTCACTATACATCATTCAATACAAATCCCCCCCAGAGTCCCTTTTGTTGTTTCTTACAGCACAATAATATTTTGTTATATTCATTGCATTCAAAAAGGTGTTCAGTCACTTCATGTTCTATGGATATCCATTTTGTTTCTCATTCTGCTAGTTGGGATGTTTCATATTTTTGTAAATGTTCATCGGTTGCATTTAAAGGGTCACTTTTTAAAATTTTGATTAATCATTTATTTATTCATTCATTCATTCATTCATTCATTTATTTATTTATTTATTTGCTTATTTATTTATTTATTTATCTGTTTATTTATTTATTTATTTGTTTATTTTTAGTTTTCAACATTCACCTCTATAAGATTTTGAGTTCTAAATCTTTTCCCCTTCCTCCTTCTCACCCCTTCCCAAGACGGCAAGCAATCTGAGATAGGCCATACACGTACGATCACATCAAACATATTTCCACATTAGTCATGTTGTGAAAGAAGAATCAGAACAAAAGGTAAAAACCAGGAGAAAGAAAAAACAAGCAAACAAAAAAGAGAAAGTAATATGCTTTAATCTGGCTTCAGACTCTGGATGTGGATAGCATGTTCTATCACGAGTCTTTTGGAATTCTCTTATTTCCTTGAGTTGCTGAGAAGATTTAAGTTTATCCAAGTCGATCATTGCACACTGTTGCTGTTGCCGTGTACAATGTTCTGGTTCTGCTCACTTCGCTCAGCATCAGTTCACGCAGGTTGAAGGATCGCTTTTGCTGGCTTACGTAAACTGCTGCTGGTAGATTACAGGTGGCGTGGCTAGCCTTGATCACCAGTGCCCCCTGGTGGTTTTATCCGAGTTATTTCACCACTCGTGCTTTACTGCCCTGTTACTGGTACCGTTCTGTTGTTTCAGTCTTGTCCAATTCTTTGAGACCCAATCTGGGGTTTTCTTGGCCAAGATACCAGAGTGGTTTGCCATGTCCTTCTCTGGATCATTTTACAGAAGAGGAAACGGAGGCAAACAGGGTTCAGTGACTTGCCCAGGGTCATACATCTAGTAAGCATCTGAGGCCAAATCTGTGCCATGCTGCCTGTTTTAACAGCAAAAAGTTAAAAAAATCACCTCTATTTGGCTTTGGGGTGCATCATTTTATTTATCTGACAACATCAGGGTATTTATCTCCCTAATTCTATTTTGGTTTAGGGAACTGTTAAACATGGCTTTGAGTTTGGTAAAGTGATAGAATATTCCTTAGCTGCTTAACCCTTCCCCTCCCTGTCACATACATTCTTGTGTCTTTAATGAAAATGACATTCCATCATTTGATTCTCACAATTTTATAGGGTAGGTCATACAAACTGTATAAATATTCCCATACGGTACACAAAGAACCAACATGAGAGTCAAAGGAATTGACTCGCTCAAGGTCACAGAGCTAGCAAATGACAGGGCTGAGACTTGAACCCAGGTCTCTTAAGGACAAATCTAGCATCTTTTTCACTATGTTGTATTGTCATCTTCCTACACCAAGCATAGGTATATTTATCATGAACTTTTTGAGATGTTGATGTCGATTGGACCAATAGGTGAATGTTGGCAGGTTTTAGGTGTTGAATGAAGATACTAATGGTAATATCTTTTTCCTCAGAGGAGGGCAGCTAGAATAGTGAAAAGCCTGTAGCCCATGATAGGTCACATTGGAGGAACTGGATATGTTTAGCTTGGAGAAGAGAAGACTTATGAGAAAATAACACTTGATGTTTTCTAATATTTGCACAGTGCAAGTATTCTGAGTGAAGTACTTTGTAAGCTGTGAAAACACTATACAGAGATCTGAGTTACTACTATATAGTGCAGTGGTGACAAGCTGGAAGGTAAACCACTGTCTTTGGAGGGGACTGAATTAATATGTAGGTAACAAAGCTAGATGATCTCTGGTATAATTAAGCTAGATTATCTGAAAACTCAGGGTGGGCCCAAAAGTTTATCCTCAGTATCTCTTTCTTTCCTATAATCAGCTATAGACTTCTTCGGGTAGATTGAAGTCATTTTGTTTTCTTTCATAGGGGTACCCATATCCTAAGACTTGTCCCTAATTGTGATATAAAAGGTAGGCTTAAGGAATTTTGGATATTAAGTGGTGAAGATGTTTTCTTTGGGGGTGGATGGGAAGCACGGGGCATCTTTGCACCATGAAGATGAAGACTCAGAACTTAGTAGGTTGTTTGTAGTGACTTCCTCCCTCACATCAATGATCAGGTCCCAGGGCCTAAACATGGGATATAAGGTGAAGGGGTTTCTGACTATATTGCAAAGACAATTCTAAATGACTTTAAACATTTTCCCATTGTTTTGCATTATCTATGTCTCTGGACAGCCTGTCTCAGGGCTGTGAGGGGTTGGGGCATGGAGAAGTATCTCAGAGAAGTGGAAGAGTCAACGCAACTTCAACTCTTAGTGCTGGAAGTCCAACTCCCACATTTTAAAAGTAATAATAGCTTACACTGCTGAAGCACTTACAGTGTTTTTATAAAAGCCTTTTTATACACAATCATCTCATGTGATCTTCACCACAGACCCTTAAGGCCCAGTGTCATAAAGAAATCCCTCTCTGTCAGCCGAGTGTCTTCATTTTGACCTATGAAATCTGGGTCTTATTGATTCTTGGGAGATTCTTCCAGATAGTTCTAGAAATTACCACACACGAAGGGATTTGCTTTTAAGTTACAAATTGAGAACAGAATGTTTACCAAACAGAAAAAGGAAGACAAATCAAAGATATAATTTGTGATGTTAGATCATAACAATATCTTACAGCTTCAAGGACTTTCAGAGTAAGATAAAAGTATCCTAAGTCAATTTTTGATTCAGATTTTGTCTAATCATATAAAATTGTATCTTTGAATATCTTACAGTGAATGCTACAATCTACACTTCCGATTTTGTCTTAAATAACAACTAGTAGCTTTTGAAATTCAGAGGCCTTGTGAATTAAACTAAAACGTACACATTATCTCTAGATTGGAAGATCCTAATCTTTTGCTTTCTTCGAGGGAAGCTGAGATCCAGAACCAAGCTTTCTGATTCCAAATCCAGTGCCCTTTCCACCATATGACCTTGCTTCCTCTTTTGCACATGGATATCATGATCTATTGTTTTTGGGTCATGGGTGGGCCTATTTTCCTCTCATTCTTTTCTTAATTCTGGTGTATGACTTCTGACTTCATCATTCTATGGAAACTACTCTCTCCAAAATTACCGATGCTTTCGTAATTGCCAAATCTATGTCCTATTGGACATATCTAATTGGACATATTAAACTAGCTATACTGTAGACATCTTAAACTCAGCATGTCCAAAATGGAACATATCATCTTTCTACCACTAACTGTCCCATCTTCCTAGCTACCCTATTATTGTTTAGGGGAACACCATCCTTCCAGTCATCGAGGCCCGCGATCATCTTTGACTCCCCACTCCTTCTCACTCCCATATCCAGTTAGCTGCTACATCCTGTTGTTTTCTGCCTCCTCTCCTGTGATACTGCCATCATCCTGGGGCAGGCCCTCATCAATTCATACCCGGACTGTTGCAATGGCCTATAGGCAGGCTCCCTTCCCTGCCAGAAGTCTCTCCCTACTATAGTTGATCCTTCATTCAGCTGTCAAATTGATCTTCTTAAAATACAGTTTAACTATTCAATTCCTCACCTCCCACTCAATAAACTCCAGTATGAAGTTTTCTATTTGGCTTCTAAAGCCCTTCTTCACTTGGCCCCTTCCCTTCTGGTCTTCTTATTCCTTTCACCCTCACAACTATTCTCAGATCCAGTGACACCATGCTCTTTGCTATTCCTCGCACGTGTCACTCTATAACTCAAATCTGGACATTTTCACTTGCTGGCAGCCGTGTCTGAAACTCTTTCCTTCCCACTCATCTTTACTTCCTGGCTTCCCTGAATGCTTTCAGATCTTAGCTAAAATTCCACCTTCTACAGGAAACCTTTCCCACTTCTCTCTGTTGATTATTTTCTATTTATTCTGTATGTAGCTTATTTGTACAGAGTTGCTTGTACGCCATCTCCCCCACTGGATTGTGAGCTCCTCAAAGGCAGTGACTGTTTTTTGTCTCTCTTTGTATCCTTAGCACTTAGCACAGTATCTGGCACACTGTAGGCATTTAATAAATGTTTATTGACTGACTAGGGAAGTAGCAGGATGCTCTAGGATAGCCCATAAACAACTGGGCTTGTTGCAGTCTTTTGCTTTCTATGGACTGACCTGAAGGAAAAGAGACCAGCAGTCCAACACCCTCTCTCTTTTGGGGACAATTCCTATTCTGAAAAAGGTTACCTCAGGCCCATCCCAAACGCATTTCTATCACTTTTTATATAGCAGCTTCAGCCTGATCTTTTTCAGTGTAAGTTACGAGGGCTGTTCACCCCAAGCACCATCTTAAAACACAGAGAAAATTTGTGGTGCCTGGATAACCCAGGGCGCCAAAGTGTCACAGGATGTGGGTTTTGTGGCAAGAGATAGGAAGGGCAGTGACCTTTGAATGCAATGAATGCCCTGGGGACTCCTAGGGTCCAGTCACTGGTTTCCCTGCCTTAATTCTTGTAGGAAGTGGGTTTCCTCTGTGTCCCAAGTGCGGCCAAGACTGGTAATTGCAGCATGACAGTCTAGAGAATCTTCACAGTAATCAATCCCTGGGGACTTAGGTTCAAAGGACAGTGGAGAGACATTTGAAATTGCTCCCTCCACCAGTCTTTCCTGTTTCAATTCTAGACCCACATACTTAGATGCTTACTTGTACCTTATTCTTGACATATGTCCTTGTTCCAAGAGCTGAAATGAAAGTACATAGAATGTAAGTTCCTGGAGAGCAAGGCCCATTTTTGTTTTTTCTCTATATTCCTAGAACTTAGCACAGTGGTTGGCACACAGTAAGTAATGGATAAATGCCTGTTGACTGATTGTAGTGTTACAGCTTCCCCAAATGATGTGGGGCAAGAGTGAGAATTTTTTCAGGTTACTGCCTGATCATTGGCAGGTGTAGGTATTGTTTTTCCAGCAGGAGGGTCAGCAAGGGAATAGGACTCTTATTTATGCATTTAACATTTAAGCCTACCTGGGCTACTTGTCATTCCCTAATCTTGTCTTATATATTCCCCCCTTTATTCCTTTTCACTCACTATTTTCCATCCAGAAAAAGGTCTTGTTCACATCACCCTCTGTTGAAATGCTTCCATTTCTACAAGGTCCGGCTCAGATGCCACATCTTCTGTGAAATCTTCCCTGATCCTTGTTTCTCATGCCCAATCCCTTAGGTATAATTGATTGCTTGTCTTTAAAAATTGCTCATGCATTGGACCTCTCCTATTTTCTTATCTTATTAAAGTTCATGTAATTACTTAGGCATTTGCCATAGCAGCATAGATTTCGAGCTGGAAGGGATCTCAGAGGCCATCCAGTTCAACCTTCTCACTTTATAGATGAGAAAACTGAGACCCAGGAAAGGTAAGTGACTTGTTCAAGGTCACATAGGGAATAGGTGGCAGTCAGAATTTGAATTCAGGTCTTCTGCCTCCAAATCTAGTACATTGAACTCTGCTGCCTTGTCTTAGCCCTTCTAATAGATTATATGAAGGCTCTTTTGTCTTGTTTCTTCTTTGTATCTCTAGCACCTAGCATAATATATTCTACATAGTAGGTAATGAATAAATACTTAGAGAGATTAATTCTCTGACCATTTCTTTGGACGACAAGGAGGAAAGAAAGAAAGAAAGAGAGAGGAAAGGAAGGAAGGAAGAAGGAAGGAAGGAAGGAAGGAAGAAAGAAAGAAAGAAAGAAAGAAAGAAAGAAAGAAAGAAAGAAAGAAAGGAAGAAAGAAAGAAAGAAAGAAAGAGGAAAGGAAGGAAGGAAGGAAGAAAGAAAGAAAGAAAGAAAGAAAGAGGAAAGGAAGAAAGAAAGAAAGAAAGAAAGGAAGAAAGAAAGAAAGAAAGAAAGAAAGAGGAAAGGAAGAGAAAGAAAGAAAGAAAGAAAGAAAGAAAGAAAGAAAGAAAGAAAGAAAGAAAGAAAGAAAGAAAGAAAGAAAGAAAGAAAGAAGAGATGTTATTATGGGAGTAAACACATTCCTAAAATAACATAACATAACCAGATGAGATCTGGGGTATTTTCTCTGTAAGGTGTTTGTGTTGCCAATTTTGTTATGTGTATGCACACATAGCTATGTCTAAATATGGTTTTCAGGGAGATGTGAATTGATATCTCTGGAATAGTGCTCACCTAAATATTGTCAATCTAAGGGAAATAATTATTAGGTTCAAGATGATTTCCTGGTTGCTATCCTTTAAAGGGGAAGTATCTATGCCTCAGACTTCTACTAGAAGACTTGACCTCCTTCCCACCAATTGCTAGTTACACAAAAGACCATCACAAATAACTAGTGGAATAAATCCATTTATCCAAGCACATAACAAACAAAAATCAGAGCAGTTCTGCAGATAAGAATATGCCAGATAATACCCAGAATGAGTGAACTCTCTTAATGGGAGTAAGCTGTTTCAGCTGACCCAAGAGTTCAAGTTTCCTATCTCACCTGGGGGAAATTCCCTTAAGTCTTTACAGAGACAAGTTGGAAGTCAGGAACATGGTAAGATGCCTACTTCTCTGCATACCTGCTGCTTATCAATGTCTTCTCTTCCTCTGTCTCTGCCTTTCTCTGTCTCTCTGTCTCTGTCTCTGTCTCTCTGTCTCTGTCTGTCTGTCTCTCCCTCTCTCTCTCTCTCCCTCTCTGGCTTTCTCTCCACAGATGTCCTTTCTTGAGCAGGAAACAACAAGGACTCACCCTCTCCCAAGTTCTCACGCCACCTCTAACCCCTCATACAGGCTCAAGCCATTGAGTAATCATTCTCATCACCAATGAGGAGGTGCTGCTAAGTCACTTTTATTGTGTATGATTCTTCATGACTCCCTTTTTTTTTTGGCAAAAATACTGGAGTGGTTTGTCATTTCCTTCTCCAGCTCATTTTACAGATGAGGAAACTGAGGCAAACAGGGTTAAGTGACTTGTCCAGGGTTACATAACTAGTAGGTATCTGAGGCTGGCTTTGACTCTAGGCCTGATAATCTTATCCACTGTACCAGCTAGCTGAGGAGAGTCTTATGCAAATACTAGAACACTGGTTTACATGTCCACTTCTGGGTCTAATTTAACAGGGACATTGACAAACTGAAGGCCATGTAGAGTAAGGTGGTGAGGGTTGTGGGACTTCCAAGATGAAAAATATTTGAAGGAACTGGGGCCTTTTGGGGGAACATGATAACTGCCTTCGTATCTTTTCAGGATTGTCACGTGGAAGTAGAATTTGTCATTCTATGTACAGGGCATGACTAGGATGAATGAGTGGAAATTACAGAAAGATAGATTTTAGCCAAACTGGGAGAAACACAAATAATCTCAGAGGTGCAGACCATAACCACTCTGGTAGAAAAAAGTGAAAAATAATTAAGAAGCCTCTCAATGAGGGTGGAAGAGGAGAGCTAGCATGAAGCTTAACAAAACAAAACAAAGCAAAACAAAACAAAACAAAACAAAGATCTTGGCAACTGATTCCATCACTTCCTGGCAAATAGATAGAGAAGAAATGGAAGCAGTGTCAGATTTTATATTCTTGGCTCAAAGATCACTGCAGACGGTGACTGCAGCCATGAAATTAAAAGATGATTGCTCCTTAGAAGGAAAGTTGTGGCAAATCTGGACAGCGTACTAAAAAGCAGTCATCACCTTGATAACAAAGGTCATAGTTAAAGCTAGGGTATTTCCAGTAGCTATGCATGGCTGTGAGAATTAGACTATAAAGAAAGCTGAGTGCAACAGAATTGATACTTTTGAATTGTGGCGCTGGAGGACTTTTGAGAGGCCTTTGGACGACAAGGAGATCAAATTAGTCAATACTTAAAGAAATTAATTCAGGCTATTTAGTGGAAGGTCACATACTGAAACTAAAGCTTAAATACTTTGGCCACATAATGAGAAGATAGGATTCGTTGGAAAAGACCCTGATGTTGGGAAGGTTTGAAGGCAAAAGGAAAAGGGGAAGGTAGAGGGTGAGATGGATAGATAATGTCATGGAAACAATGAACATGATTTTGGACAGATTTTGAGAGACAGAGAAAGATAGAAGGGCCTGCCATGATATGGTCCATGGGGTCATGAAGAGTCAGACATGACTGAATGATTCAATAGCAACAGCCATGAACCTTCTAACCACAGGTCTAAAAATAAGGTTGCCTAATAAAATAATGAGATCCCTGTCGCTAGAAACATTCATATAGAAACTGGATGGCCTTCTGGCAAGGATATTGTAGAAAGATATTGTAGGGATTAGGATGCTGAATTAGCTAACCAAATCTAAGATTCTGTGATTCTGTGACTCTTAACAGGGAGAGGCAGAATCAGAAAGGGGGGGTATGAGGGAAAGTACATCTGTATGAGAATATAAGGAGAAAGCGCAGAATCTAGACAGCATGAAAGAGAGAACTTTGGGGACAGCATCAAAGAGAGCAGAAAGAGAGGGATGTTGGATGGTAGAGAAGACAGTGCTACCGTGGTTTAGTTGTAAGAGACAACCAGGGGTGAAATGAAGGAAAAGTGGGAGAGACAGGGACAAAGCAAAACAAGGCATGGTCAAGTGATACCTGAAAGATAAAAGGGAGGGAGATAAAAAGGTGATTCATTTACTCAACAAATGTTAAGGGCCTACTGGGTGAAGTATTGGGAGAGATAAAAAGTTTTGATAAAACATGGACTTATCTTCATTTCGTGGATCTTAAAAAAGGAGGATAAACACATAGATAGAATATAACATTGCATGTCAAATATATCAGAGGGTTGTAAAGCAAACTGAAATCTGAAGGGTTAGGTCATTATAACCTGGGCACATCAGGAAATGGTTCATGGAAGAGATGGTCTTTAGGGTTTTCATTGAGGAAAATATATGGATGGATAAATGGATAAATAGATAAACAGATAGGTAGATAATTAAATAGATCGATAATAGAGCGTTTATTAAGTGCTTGTTATGTGCCATGAACTGTGCTAAATAACAGGGATACAAATACAAGTAAGTGAGACAGTCTCTGACCTCAAGAAGCTTGCATTCTAATGAGGGAAGAAAACATATAAAGGAGTACTGGAAACGGAGGGAAGTGGGGAGGAGGAATAAGGGAGGGAGGAGGAAGGTACCATGTTGGGCATAGCGAGGAGGCTTCAGGAAACGTCATGGATGCCTGGACCAGCCAAGATAAAGTAAAAATTCACCCGGCAGAGGTAGGGGACTCAGGGGTCCGTCTTTCTGCTGGGGTGGCAATGTTTGAAGAGTATGGCCATGGCGAGACCACCAGAAACGTGGCAACGTCTGTTTCTCTGAGTCACTTTTAAACTTGATCTGGTACTCACCACAGAGCTTCATTCTCTAATACCTCTGAGTTTTCATTCAGTTCCTGGGCAGATCCTCCCTTTTCCTTTCTGTCCAATTCTCCTTTTCAACTCTGTTCTATATTTCCCTCCTCTAAGAGACCTTTCCTGACTTACCCACATTCTTCACACCTCAGTGGTATAGTCTGTTTACATGTGATAGATCTCCATGCTTGTTTATCTTCCTGTGTCTGTCCTTGATGTGTGGTCTCTCATCCCTACCAGACCAAGAGCTCCCCAAGAGTAGGAACTACATTCCGCCTGATGTTTAAGTTCTAAGAGGGCAGGAACTGTGCCTCATGCAGACCTGTTATCTGTCTTTCCCAGTGCCCAGCTTGGTGCCCTGCACGCAGTGATTGTCTGCTCAGTAGTTGCTGGGGCATAGTTAGCATTTGAATGTTTGAATAAAAATAGGATAAATCAACAAGCATTTCTTGTTTAAAAATGTTTATTTTTACATCCATTTACAATCTGTGCCTCTCATTGCTCTGTCAAAAAACCACAAAAACCGTGGCAAATAAAGGTGTATCATAAACATTCCTAGCCCAGCAAAACAAATTCCCACCTTGGCCATATCCCAAAATATATGTGTCTGAAATTTAAGGTCATTACTTTTCTAGTGAGTGGCATGTTTCAACTTGAGTGTTCTGAACTCGTGGTTTAACCCTGCATTGATCAAAGTTCTAAAGTCTCAAAAAAATTTCTTGGGTGTGCACCTTCTATGTGCCAGGCACTGCAATGGGCATTGGGTTGGATTGGGCTATAATGCCCCAAATAGAATTATGCTTATGTAGGATACTCACTACTCAGATCCCGGAATGTATAAATTAGCTTTGGAGTACAGTTCTATAAGGGGATAACTTCATCGGACCCAGGACGTGATAACATCTTGGTCACTTAGAGAGTGAGACTTCCTTTCTGCTTTTGGTTAGCAGGTGAAAAAGAAACCTCTGTTATAGATCAACTAAATAAAATTATTTCTGGCAGACTTGAACCTAAATTGAAGAATACAGTATTAATATTTTTAATGTTTTGATTAATTTTCCTTTTAATATATATGTATATATATATATAATTTTTTTTTAACACTTCCACTTTTTGGATTCTTTGACTTCAAGACTCAGATCAAATCCCATCTTCTGAAAGAGGCCTTTCTTGGTCACTAAACTGGGCATAGAGCCAGCAACACCACTCAACTGTTTCTTCCCTGTGAGACAACTTTTCAAGTGCTCTTTATATATCTTCTATGTACATAACTGTTTGTGTGTTATCTCCTTCATTAGAATGTAAGCTCCTTGAGGGCAAAGACTTTGCTTTTGCCTTTGTATCTGCAGAGTTTAGTACAAAGTCTGGCGCACAATAAATGCATGTTGCTGTTGATGATTGATGATAATGATGATAAGCATAAATGTCCCATTCTCAAGAGTCAGACTAAAAGGGCCTTTGAGTAAGTTTCATCTGAAGAATCTTAAGTTTCTTAATTAGAACTGGTCCAACCCTGGGCATGTGCGCTCCTTTTCCATAGTTGCCAGGTATTTGAGGATATTATTGTTGTTGTTTGTCTTTCATTCTTTTTTTTTTTTAAGTGAGGCAATCAGGGTTAAGTGAATTGTCCAGGGTCACACAGCTAGTAAGTGTGAAGTGTCTGAGGCCAGATTTGAACTCAGGTCCTCCTGACTCCAAGGCTGGAGCTCTATCCACTGTGCCACCTAGCTGCCCCTTGTCCTTCATTCTTGAAGAGGACTATGACATCAGGGAGGACCATAACTTGCAAGTGAGTTGGATTTGAGGGAGGACTGTGAAAAATCATCAGCCTTACTTTCTCCTCCAGAGCCATCTGGGTCCAGTGGCAAGATATAGATCAGAATGACTGGAGATGGCCCCTGATACAGTGGGAGACCTTGTTCTTTTTAAGCTAAGGTCTTTCTGAGTTGTCACTTTGACTGAGGCCATGCCCATTCAGTGATTAAGACTAGGTAAGAAATGAGTCAAGAATGCCCCCTTTTACTTGATAAAAACAAAAATTAATCTGGGAGGGGAAGACTTTCAGGGTTTCTGGCCAAAACAGAAACAATTACTATTTATGTTCATTCTGAGCCATCTGGGGATGGCCAATCAATGAGAGCCAGAGTGAATTGGGTTTAAGGCATGATCTTTAAGAAAGAAATCTGGCCCTAAACCCCAAGATATATTGCTAGGTTTCAGCCATCAAAATTTATATCCCTTTGGGCAGAGCACCTGCAGGTAAGTGTATGGTACCTTGTGTGGACAAAGGGAGAGGAAGGAGGGAAGGCAAAGGAAAGGAAGGGAAGAAGGAAGGAAGGAAAATAGGAAGATAGGAAAGAAGGAAGGAAGGAAGGAAGGAAGGAAGGAAGGAAGGAAGGAAGGAAGGAAGGAAGGAAAGAAGGAAGGAAGGAAGGAAGGAAGGAAGGAAGGAGCTGTGTTGCCCACCTGGAACTGGCCAGCTGGGTCTCCAAGTGGGGCAGCCCATACTACTCACAGGTTGTTGTTTGTCTTTCATTCTCCAAGAGGACCATGACATCAGGAAGGTGATACCATGATTTGCAAGTGAATTAGATTTAAGTAAGAGTGGGCTGTGCAAAGTCACCAGCCTCACTTTCTCCTCCAGAACCATCTGGGTCCAGTGGCAAGATATAAATCAGGATGACGGGAGATGGCCTCCATTTTGAGGATATGGCTTAAGCCAGATGGGGGATATGCACACACAAGTGAGGGGCAGCTTCTTTTAGTGGAAAGAATAGCACAATGGATGCAGTCCTCTTAGGTGCTAGGTTCCAGGTCTTCAGCTAGTTGTGTGACCTTCAGTAAAGTCATGGTATGAGGAAGGAAGGCTGCCAAGATCTCCAGTGTCTCTTCCATAACTATGACTTAGGCATCATAGTCAGTTTTGGGGTCTGGATATTTACAGAACCATGGGACCTTGGAGTTGGAAGGAACCACAGGAGCCATCTAGTTCAACCTGTTTGTGAACAGAAATCTTCATCAAAAATGACACTGATAAATGATCTCTCAGCCTCTGCTGGATGGCTTCCAGTGATGGAGAACCCATTTAGCCCCTCGGCCATTCCATTCCATTCTGCATAGCTATGATTGAGCCCTAAACCTATTGGCTATCTCTCTGAACCTCTAAGGTTTTTGCAAATGCTTTCTTTGAAGAACTCAGAAGTACTTGCTCAGATATGCCTTATGCATCGCCTTGCACAGAAATGATTCATTTGTATTTTAGCAACAAGCGGTACAGGTGAGTGAAGTGAGTGATCCTTATTTTAAATGCACAGATTCTGTGCCAAGTATTTGGTGTCTTTTCTCTTTTCTTTTTTGCTAGGCAATGGGGTTACATGACTTGCCCAGGGTCACACAGCTAGTAAGTGTTGTGTCTGAAGCCAGATTTGAACTCAGGTCCTCCTGAATCCGAGGCTGGTGCTCTATCCACTGTGCCACCTAGCTGGCCTCCCCCACCTCCCATGTCTTTTCAATGCTTACAGATGGACACTGTGATTTATACTACCTCTGAGGCTTCACATAGAATTTCTCCCAGTCTGAGATGCTTGTTGATTCTAATCCCCTTGGAGTCAGGAAGCTGTAAGTTCAAATACTACTTTCAGATACTAGCTATGAGACCCTGGGTAAATCACTTATCATCTCTAATAGTTTCTTCATCTGTAAAATGGGGATTATAACATTGACTTCAAAAGGTTGTTGTGAGAATTAAGTGAGATGATTTGCAAACTTTAAAGTATTATGTAAAGCATTTATAACATAATACTATATAAAAAGTTAAATAATAATAATTATATCTATAAATCTCTTTCAGTAAACCTTCCTTGGTTAATCTGTCCTTCAATTCTCTTCCCATCCCCCTAGTCTTTTTTTTTTTTCCTTGGCTAGGCAATGGGGTTAAGTGACTTGCGCAGGGTCACACAGCTAGTAAGTGTTATGTTTCTGAGGCCGGATTCGAACTCAGGTACTCCTGAATTCAGGGCCGGTGCTCTATCCACTGCGCCACCTAGCTGCCCCTCCATCCCCCTAGTCTTGATGTCTGTAATTCTGGTAAGCCAAGTGACCCTAGACCTGAACTAGTCCTTCCTTCTTTCTTCCCTAGTCCTAAACCCTGAAATAGTTTAGAGTAGAATTCTACCCCACGGCTTCTAAGAGGCTCTGGGAAAGTGTTTGGATATGTATCTCACATCCTATCAGATTAGGGGCACTTAAGGGCAGAGGCTGCCCTTTTCTCATCCTCTTTCTGGTTCCCTGGCCAAGACTACGTACCTGAGGCTGTTTGTTCTCAGGGCTGGAGTGTGGCTTGACTGTTCCAAACTCACATCTGGGAGGGCTGATATGTTTCTCTTTTTTCATGGGGAGGTTACCTGTGTCCTCAGTTTACCCTTAAGCTCATATCCTGAGTCTATTTTGAGCATTTGCAGAGCCTCTGTGGAAATGCAGTTCAGGACTGTGTAGGGATAGAGACAAATCCGTTCTGGGCTAGGGTAAAGGACAGACAGTGTCTAGAATAAAATACCTACTCTTTATCTCTCTCTGGTTTCTACCTTTATTTCCAGTCTTTGGTCAGTGAACCAGACTTGTAATTTCATCATGTATTTCTGGTATGAAAACTCTCTGCACCATCACAGTTCAGCATCTGTCATTTACAGCCTTAGAGAGTGGCCCTGGGCACTGAGACGTTAAGTGACCTGCCTAGCATAGGTCAGAGGCATGACCCGAACCCAGGTCTTTCTGACTTCAAGGCCAGAATCATCACTACTTTGTCCCTCCAGGCTTTTCTCATTTCCATCCTTTTCATACCAAAGCATCCTGTTAGCTGTTCCCCCTAAACTGGTATTTAATCTCTTTGCCTTCCTGAGCATCCCCAATGTCTCTGTCCTTTACCCCTTATTTACCCCAATGGGGTAATACCCCAATGTCTCTGTCCTTTACCCCCTCATTTAAGGTCCCCCTGCCTATGAGAAATTTTCCAGCATTACTCAATTATTAGTGGTTTCCCCTCCTGAAATTACCTTGATCTTACCAAATTGCCATGTACTATACATGTTGGAATCCCTTCAGTTAGTGGTGTGCTGATAAATGTTTAACATAGGACTCACACATACTTTTAAGTGTGATCTGCACTATAAGCATTTTCTCCATCACTTTCTTAAATCTAAATAATCAACTGAATGATAAAGCCTTGATTTGTAAATTTCTGAGCTTTATATGCTCACACCTAAAACTTAATAATCAGTCCCTGTGAACTGGTTGGAGCTGGCTCTAGTGCAGCCCTGTAGCTTCAATAGAACGTAAGCTACTTTAGGTCAAGGATTATTTCATTTTTGTCTGTATCCCCAATGTTTAGCACACAGTAGGAGCTAAATTAATGTTTCCTCAACCAATCAATATGTTAAGCACCTTCCCTGTGCCGAGCATTTGTACTGAAGGTACAAAAGGTACAAAAGCCAGACAGTCCTAGGTCTGAAAGGGTGTGGAGTAGAATTCTACCCCATGGCTTCTAAGAGGCTCTGAGAAAGTGTGATCCAAGTTGAACTTTAGGAAGAAGATCATCACTAATAGCTTAGAATTCAGTGAGACCTTCTAAATTCACCTCCTTCAGGAAGCCTTCCTTGACTAACTCATCTAGCTTCAATTAATCTACTACATCCTCCTCTTCTGACACCTTGGTAGACTTCCTCAACTCCTATTAATTTTCACTCCTTTTTTTTTATCTCCTACAGAAAAGTTCAAATGGAGAAGAAACCCGGGACAGTAATAGTTTACATTAATATTGAGATTTTGCATACACAGGCTTTATGTCATTTGGTCCTCGCAACAACCCTGTAAGGCAAGTGGTCAATATCTGATGATACCCATTTTAGAAAGGAGGAAAGCCTTCGAGAAGTAATAGGCCTTGCCCAAGATCACTCAGTAAGTGACAGAGCTGGAGCCCAGTATTATTCTGACTAAAAGTCCAGCTTCCTTTCCATTATGCCAAAATTAAGTTGTCCCATAGTTCCTTCTTTATGGAATCTCTCCTATCCTGGCTGCCTACTCTAAACCTTTGACTCCACTGTTTTTCTTTCTTGGATCCTTGTGGGCAATTAAGATCTTACAATGGAACTAGGTATTCATCATGAGCTATAGAAGGAAAGGAGCTAATTAATAATTTTTCTATTTGCCTAGAACTTCTGTGCCTGGTGCCAGAAGGAAAAAAAATAGATAGCTAGATGAGAGACACAGAAATCAGAGAAGCAAGACCCTGGACATTGTCTCTCTACCAACATCAGCTAGCAAACTTCATTCATATTCAAACACTTTTCAGAACCTCTGACTGAGGGTCCTGGACTCCCCTCCATCCTCCCAGTACACCTTGATACCATGACCCAAGTGGCAAATATCTTGGGTTGATCCTACCCTGAGCCCAGAATAGATACAAAGTATCCCTCTGTAGCCAAGTTTGTTTGTTTCTTTTTTTTTTTTTTCCAAATCACCTACTTCCAGAACACAGTGTTTTGTCCTTGATAAGCATTTGAGATACATTTGTTGAACTGAATTAAACTGGCTGACAGGAAGAAACATACCTTTGTTCCAGTCACCCAGATGATGGACTCAATGTCAACTGTCAAGACAAACTCAAGGAATAGGTGTCGAGGGAGGAGGGGCCAGGTCAACAGGGAGAACTTAAGAAATATCTTTGCCAAATAATGTCTCTTGTTTCTTGTCTTTTTCTTCCAATCCACTGAATCCTGTAGTCATTTATTTTTTCCTTCTGCCAGGCCAATCTACGGAATTCGTCTTCCTCCACAGCTTCCTCTCCCATCCCTACCTCCCTTTAGCCCAGGGAGACTGGAAGATTTTCCAAAATTATACTTTCAAGACACTTCAGCTGCTTCCCAAGACTAGAGCTCTGTGGCTGTGGCTTGTTTTTTCAAAGCGATGGCACTGGAAAGTTATTTCTGAACTCATTCTACCAGGTTCCCCCCCACCTCCCCCAGATATCATATTGCTTGCATAAATTTGAATATCAGATTTACCCCAAATGCACATTCTCTGCTTAAAGCCCTAGGCCTGCATTTATAAAATATAAAATATTCATGTTGCTAAGAGGAAGTGAGTCCAGTCTTCTATTCGTGCATGTGGTGACCTTAAGAAATAGAGGGCAGCTCCTTCAGATGAACTCCTGAAACTGGGCACTGTTCTAGAGCTCTGGGACCTGTCAGGTACCGAGGCACCATGATGGGGGAAGGTGACTTCTGGAGGAACCCAATTCTGTCTGAGCTTGAGATAGTGTGGGGGGTGGGAGAGAAAGGAAATGTTCCCTAACACTTAACCGCATTAGCAGAGGGAAGAAAGAGATGAAGGAAGGAGAGCGGTGTATGCTCTAGACCGGTTTGTAGTTATTTCTAAGTTAAAAACTGCTTCCTCTTGCTCTCCCCAACCCAAGAATATCCCCTTAGGGGCCCAGGAAACCCAATATGCCACAGACTGAACTCTTAATAATATTAATAGCTGACATTTATGTAGCGTTTTATGGTTTACAAAGTGCTTTACACAGGCAGTTCTTCTTGATTACCCTCCCAACTTGTACTTGCAGGTCAGTCAGTCAGTCAATCAATCAATCAACATCTATTTATTTATTAAAAGTTTATTATATATGACCTATTCTTTTTTGGGGGGGGTTAGACAATGGGGTTAAGTGACTTGCCCAGGGTCACACAGCTAGTAAGTGTTATGTGTCTGAGGCCAGATTTGAACTCAGGTCCTCCTGAATCCAGGGCCAGTGCTCTATCTACTGCGCCACCTAGCTGCCTCTTCAGTCAACATTTATTAAGTGACTACTACATGCCCAGCGCTGTTCTAAGCATTGGGGATGCAAAAAGAGGCAAAAGACAGTCCCTGTCCTCAATGAGCTTACAGTCTAATAGAAGAGATAAAGAAATAAGTTATACTCAGCATAAATAGAAAATAATTGAGAGAGGGAACGCACTAGAATTAAGAGGGATTGAGAAAGTTTTCCTGTGGAAGGTCTTCTGGAAGGATGACTACCCTAAGTCAAAGGTGCTCTGTGAGTCCACGTTCTTAACAGTTTTCAAGCCCCCACTAGTGTATTTAACTCTAGTCATTCAGAGAATACACCCAAAGCAAAGGCATTTATTCAAATGGTATCACATGAATAGCAGTAAAAAAATATTCTCCCCATGGACATGGAGTATAATCTCCCACAAATACACACAAGTTTCAGTAGGAAGAATGGCCACGTATATAGAATACCCTGGTGTAGAGGCCAGGGCAACTCACATCTTTGACACAATAGGACCTCCTTACCTTTTGCTTGTATTGTCCTTGAGGTACTCTCCACTGGGAGAGTAACAACCTGTCGGGCTGGTTGCACCGCTAGGCTCTCTGTGCTAATTCTACTGAACACATTGCTCTTATGCTGGGTAGTGACCGCCAATCCAAAGAGGTTACTCCCACCCAAGCAGTAAGAAAACACAGGATGTCTTCTTCCAGAAGCTGGTCCTTCTGTCTTAGATGATCCGGACATGCTCAAAGCCTCCATTACACACATACATTTTCTTATTTGAGCCTCACACACAAAACAATTAAGATCATACAGCTAATGGTGTAATTTCTTCACTCAGGCCCAAGAGCTTTTCAGACACACTATGCTGTTTCCTTGCAATGAAAAGTCTTCAACTACAGATTTAGCCAGCCCTCTCCTATGGTCTTCGTGTTTGTTCTTGGCTGGGCCGCATCAATTCATATTTCACTCAATCTAAGCCTGGGCTTAGGTAAAGTAATTCGTCTTCAAGAGTTTCAAACGGTCTTCATCCTGGATGCCTCCTCCCTCACTAGTCTTTGTCATCTAGTATTCTGGCATTCAATACATAATCAAACTCCTGATCTTAGGGGTTTCTCTTGCTGAAAAAAGAAATAGCATAAAGATAGAGCACGAGAGCCACTAACCAGTCCAATCAATTTCTGTCTTTCTCATAATGGTGATTGAGGCTTGAACCATGGCAAACCTCTGGGTGAGGAGAGAGACGTAGTATTAGCAGCCTGATCTCTCTGCCTGGGCTAACATGGAGGTTAGCACAAGGAGCAGCTGTTTTTCTACCTCCAATGTGTTTCATTATTTTCTGTTCTTAGGTGAATGAGTGCTGGAGACAGAATGGACTAGGCTACAGTCTTGCTTCAGTCATTGTCAGGAGAAAGACAGACTGATATAGCCTTTTTTATGCACACTCAGTTCTGGCTTCACATCCAATCAAAAGGCTTTTCTTCCCTATAATCAGACAGGGAAAAGTCAAAGGACACTGGCACAGGTCCTAAATTGGGAGCAGGGTCCTTCATGCTGTATCATCTTAAACTTGCAGAAGGAGCTCACTCAACGCCCCATATAGGCTGCTGGCAGGTTAAAACCTATTGAGCATGCACCCAGTACTAGAACCTAATTGGCCAGTCCCTTTATTACATGTATGCAAAATTTATTTGGCTCTTGCTGGATCTAGGGTGGGATCTATGAGGGTTAACTCATCTTATTCTATAGGGACAGTCCATGGAGTCAAGAAGGATAAGATAGGGAGGTAGGGATAGAGTGGAAAGACGGATACAAAAATCTTCAGTGGAAAGGATTAATTTAAAATGGGGATTCTTTATTCTCAAATTCTTGATCAGTCAAACTGAAACAAATGTAGCTAGGCTTTTTCTAGTCTTTTGGAGAGCTCTGGGGTGATGGGGGAGGAGAAAAGAAAGTTGTTATCCTTTCTACACTGTATGCTCAGAGCCTTGAGTAATATGACCAAGAAATCAGGAAGTTGATGTCAAAGATGCCATAGAGTCCTGAATGGTCATGAGAACCCCATCCCCCAACAGTTCCGGTCTGTCTAGATCGGGGTGGGGAATTTTTGGCCGTGAGGCAACATATGGCCCTCTAGGTTCTCAAGAGCAGCCCTTTGACTGAATCCAAACCTCCTAGAACAAATCCTTTTATTAAGTGGGTCTAGACTCTAGATTCTTTACCTCCATCCCTTAATGTCTTTCCAGATCTCTTAGAATTCTTATCTTCCTACCTAGATTCATCAGACAGGTTTCTGGCCAGCAGAGGGCCTCCTTTACTACTCTGAAAGAATGAAAAGGCAAAATGAATTACATATTATTTAGCTTGGAAAAAAGGTAGCTGCCAAATTGCTCCTAAGTGCCAAACTCGCTTAGTTTCTCTAAAGGAACTGGGGTTCTCAAAAATGTAGAAACAGAGTCATAAAACTCTAAGGTGAAGGGAACTTGGAGGAGTCACCTTCTCTAACCTTCCATCTCTGAGTGAGCCCTGTCCATGGATGTAGGGTAGATGTTTAACAGCTGGCTCTCTGAAAAACAAAACAGAACAAAAATGTGCTCATGACACACTTTTAGGTTTCATCTGCATTATTTACCTTTTCTTTATCACGTTCTTAAGTCTAGACCATCAACAAAATGGTGAACCAAGACCTGATTTGTAACATTTCCTAATTTCCAAGGTATAAATTCTCATGCAGAAAACTTAACAATGGGCTCTGGCACACCTCTGACCTTACCTAATTTTTCTTCCTCATTCCTTTTTAAGATATCTGAGATTCTCCTGCCTTTCAAGTTGTACAGAGAAGCTTTTACAATTTACCATGATGACCTGTTCTAGTGCCTTTACTATCTTTATATAAATCTCCTGTTTGGCTTTTAAAGTCCTTCATAACCTAATTCCCTCCTACATTTCAGTCTTCTTTCACTATCTCCTCCATGTTCTGTCCTCCAGTGACTTCCCGGTTGTTCCTAGCACATAACGCTTCATTTCCCCATTCCAAGCATTTTTACTGGCTATCTATTTTCTCTCCTCACCTCTGGCTCCCGAGTCCCTTGATTTCCTTCAGGTCTCGTATAAAGTCCCACTTCTATAAGAAAGTCCTCTTTGATCTTAATGAGATAACCTCCAATTTATCCTGTGCATAGCTTGTTTGTACGTGATCATTTTCATATTGTCTCCCCCATTAGACTGAGTGAGTTCCTTGAAAGTAGGGATTGCTTTTTGCCTTCCTTTGCACCCCCAGTGCCTAGCACAATGCCTGATATATATTGGACACTTAATAAATAAATTATAAATACATTTTATTTTTGGCTAGGCAGTGGGGTTAAGTGACTTATCCAGGGTCATGCAGCTAGTAAGTGTCAAGTGTCTGAGGCTGGATTTGAACTCAAGGCCTCCTGACTCCAGGGCCAGTGCTCTATCCACGGTACCATCTAGCTGCCCCCAACTAGTTGACATTATTGTAAAGGAAAGTCTACCTTGTGGGCCCCTTTCGTGGTAGTTCCAGTCCATTTCCTTCCTCTGTAGAGATGAGAAACAGTTTATCCCACTCCGTGGTGTAAGAAAGCCCTTCACATTCTTGAGGTTATGCTGTTTAAAATTCCCTTTGAGCTCAGCTCCCACTGGCACTGGCAGCTGGGTCCTCAGAGGGCAGCTCTCACTGGCCTTGCTTCTATGGGTAACTGAGGGACTGGCATTTCTGATACTGTTACTTCTAAGCTCCCACATGTGTGCTCTCCATCAGTCAACCATTTAAACTCCAGTAGCTTTTACAAATGGGATTTAATGAGAAGGTTTCCCAAGAATATTTGGTACAGAACAATTTCCCTTTAAGTGGGGGCACGCTCTCCCTTTGTGCACAGAAGGTTCCTAGAGCAAGTCAGGGTTCACACTTAAAGTACAATGTCAGTGAGGCTCATGTGGACATAAAATGTGTGGCAAAGGGATACTGCCTGACTCCTGGCCTGGGAAGTCTGTTTTTCCTTTTGTGGGGTCCTCCTGAAGTTTCCCTTATGTGTAGTTCCCTGCTTGACTCTGAGTATTCGTGTCTTTCTAGAGTCAGTAGCCGGTCTTTCTGTTTTCAAGGGTCACATTCTCTACTATCACTACTGTGTTCCTCTCCCTGGTTTTCCACATTCTCCTGAAGACAGTTTCTCCATTTTCAGCCATTGGAAGGCCAGTGGTCAGTTCTACCAAATCCAGTTGTCAGTGGAACCTCTCTTGAGTCTCCTGTGCTCATCTGGGTAATTTCATCTCTGGAGGCATCATATGCTCATGGTTACCTGGTGCTTACGTGGGAAAATGTAGCTTGCCATTGTTGAAGAAAAAAAAATTAGTCTTGTACTGTACTCTGAGATTTTAGGCTCAAGACTGCCAGAAGTAATTTTATTTAATTTACTGTTAATCCATCTCCAAGCCATTTCTAATTTTGATATTCAGATTGCCATAATCCTTCATCAACTCCAATGTGACATGACTGTCTCAAGATGATTTCAGCTAACATTTATAGGAATCTTGAAAAAGGAAAAGATCATAATATGCTAAAATACAGTCTGGGTTAACATTCCAACCCATTCCATCTTAGACCACTCCTCTCATTCCTAGAATTAAACAAAAGGCCCTCTTCCCTTCTATCAATATTTTATTCCTTTCCCAATGGAGAAAAATGAGCCCTAGGTCAATTACTTCTGGCAATGAGGAGGCAGTAGTGTCAACAGGCCAAGAGTTCTTCTGTCTTCAGGTAGTGTCCTTAATTCATTTCTCTAAGAAAAGCCTTTTTGTCCTCAACCTATCAACCTATACATTACTGGATCAATCCATTTTTTCTAAGGGGCTTTTCCAAGGATTCAAGGAAAAGGAAAAAATGATTTCTCAATTTTTCATTTTTGCTAAAAAGGAAGTTTCAAATATGCTTCAGCACTGCTATTCACTGCCCAGCAGCTCAGAGCAATTCTCCTCTCACTCAAGGGCCAGGAATGTAAAAACTGAAAGATCAAAGGATTGTCTCTTTTGTATGCAAACTCAGTTCTGGCTCCCTTCTTCCTGAGTCATCATCATTTCTTCCAGGTCTTCAGTCCAGTATGAGATTTCTTGACATCCTACAGTATGAGGTGTTCAGTCATGCGTAGCTGGAAAGAAACTCCCCTCCCCCCCGACTTCCACGTGGAACCAGGAAGGATTCTAGACACTATTCAAGGACTGGGCTGTTATTTGCCAGCCCTCCTTTGCACCCCTCATTTCTCTTTACTTCAGTGCCAGGAAATACCTGTTCCCTTTTCCTCATAGGTTTGAGTTTCTACTCCTTTTCCACTTCACACAGACCATTTCTGACCCCACCTCATATTCTTCAGAGATCACAAGCCACAAAAGTAGGCCCCACACTCTGGGCAGGACCCAACCTGGCCTAGGAGGGATGGTGGTGGGTGGGATGAACTCACTAGGGAAGGTAGCAACCACAAAATTTTGAATCCTCAGAACAAACTGTGCACAGGCTTCACACTGAATAATCAGCACCACCTGTGCAGTGTACTGTGTGTTCAGGAAATGGATTATTCAGAGAACTTGACTTGGGCTGAGTCTGTTCCTTAAACACAGCTTTGAGTCCTCAGGCTAATCAGCAGTCTACTTTGGAGGCACTCGTTTCTCCAGAGGCAGAATACTGGAGTAGGAGTGGATTTTGACAGGTTGCTCCATCCATTTGTCTGCTTCTAGGAAGGTCTGTGCTCCAACCATCTCAGGTTTAAAACTACCGTGCTCTTCGGTACTTAATGGGATGAGTGATCTCATTGGTGCAGATGACTAACCATCTAACCCTTCTCATGGGGAGTGACAACTAACTACTAAAAGAAAAAAAAAGGTCAAGTATTTGAAGGTCACCTGGAAGAGGAATGAGACTCCTCTTGCTTGGTGCCAGAGGGCAAACCAGGAGTAATAATAATACCAGATGGCACCCATGCAGAATTTTACTCTTAACAGCCTGAAAAGTAGGTATTATCTTTATTTTGCCAATGAGGACATTGACACTCATTTGAGACTGGTTCTATGGTCTTAGAATCAATAAGAAAGCGTTTAGAGCTGTCCCCCAACCTGGTACAGGTCTTAATCGCCTCAAACCTGGACCACTGCAATGTCACCCTGCGCCAAGTCTCTCCTCATTCCAGTCCATCTTCCACTCAGCTGCCAAAGTGATCTTCCTAAAGCCCCCTACTCAATAAACTTTGGTGACACCCTATTTAACTTCCATGATTAAATACAAAATTCTCTTTTTAGCTTTTAAAGTCCTTCATAACCTGGCCCCTTCCTATTTGTCTTGTTTTCTTACACTTTACTCCCTATCACATACTTTAAGATTCAGAGATGCTAACCTTCTTGTCCTGGATCAAGATATCTCCTGACTTCTTGCCTTTTCACTGTCTACAGACATTTCCTCAACATTCCCTCCTCATCTCTACTTCCTGTCTTTCTGGATTCCTTTGAGTCTTATCTAAAATTCCACCTTCTACAAGAAGCTTTTTCCCTTCCCCTCAATGCTAGAGTCTTCCCTCACAATTATGTTCAGTGCACTCTGTATTTACCTTGTATGTACAACAATGTTGCATATTGTCTCCTCCGTTAGAGTATAAACTCCATGAGGCCAGGGACTGTTTTTTTGTCTTTCCTTGTGTCCCTAGGCTTAGCTTAGCACAAAGTAAGTACTTGAGTTAGTATTTGAATCTAAGTGAACGAATGAATGAAAAAGCACCTACTTGCGCTAAGGCAATGCCAAGGCACCATGCTGAAGATCTAAATTTAAAAAAAAGAAAAGAACAGAAAATTGTCCCTGACTTCAAGGAGTATATATTCTAAGGTGAAGATAGCACATATAAGGGAATGGTAGCCAGGAAACAGTGATTTGGTCTGAGAAGTCACTGGGGTAATGAGTGGTGCCATGGGACAGTTATTGACACATCCTTTCTAGGAATGGTGTTGATTTGATTACTGTTCCAAAAGCCAGAGTAGATAAGCATGGCATAATGATGCCTGGAGATCAGCGGGCAATATGATGGGTCTGGGTCAGGCTAGTTTTGGAAAATTCTCACCAATCAAGAGCAAAACTTGGACCCGAGAGGGGAGCTGGAGAGACTGAAGAATGATTCTCCTGACTAAATCTATTCCTTCTGCCTTCTAAGGGATCAAAGGGGCATAAGGAAGGTTTCAGGACGATTATACAGAAAAAACTTCCTAATAATTAAAGTTGTCTAAAGGTGAAGCAGATTATATCAAAAGATAGTAAGCTCCTCATTATGTGAAATGCACAAATGGAGGCTGAATGGTGGGATGTTGTAGAGAGATTCTGATCAGGTATGAGTCATACTTTATATAATCTCTGAAGTCCCTTTGAACTCTAAAATTCTATGATTCAAAAAGAAGGAGACTGTCCCCAGTGACTTATACTATTAGAGTCAGTTAGTGAGCTTTTATGCAATCCAAAATGCCTCTAGCTGCAAGGATACATCTCCCAAAGTTCTACTGAAGTTCTACTCTCCTGAAGTGCTGTTGAAAGTCTCCTTTTTTTTCCCCCATGGTCATTTTGTCAGTACTTCTGAGTCTCCATTTTAATATAACCCTTGTCCCAAAGCCTATTGGTATGGGACTCTTTCCTTATTGGTAGAGATGAAAGCCCTGCCCAACTTATGAGGCTGTGTAGGTAGTGAGGGGCCGCTATGTGGTGAAGTGGATGGAACACCAGGCTTGGAGTCAGGAAGACTCATCTTCATGAATTCAAATCCAGTCTCAGATACTTCCTAGCTATGTAACCTTAGGCAAGTCATTTAATCCTGTTTGTCTCAGCTCCTCATCTGTAAAATGAACTAGAGAAGGAAATGGCAAACCTTTCCAGTAACTTTGCCAAGAAAACACCAAACGGGATCACAAAGAGTCAGACACAACTGAAATGACTGGTGAGAGGCTAGAGTTTCACTTCACAGTCAGCCCTCACTTTGGATACTCATTCCATTGAGAAAAGGCCAACTCCACTTCAGGTTGCTGAAGGAAAAGACTGGGAAAACCTGAGGGAGAGAGGTAGTCTCCATCATGTGTCTATTCCCAGCTTGTTTATAGAGACTTTGAGGAGTTTCTCCTTGGGTGAAATTCAGAGCCCTCTCTCTTAGTTGAGCTGAACTATCTTGTTTCCATTGAGAAGGCTCTTTCACTCGGTATTGTTTGGCATTTATTCTCCTAAGTATGCCTTCTCTGATTTCTGTTTAGCTACATTTTGGATAAATGGGCTTCTTTGTTATTCTCTATGTGTGTTCACTGTGGAACTGATATTAGGCGGGAAAGGGTTCAAACCAGCAATGGGGAACCTGTAACCTTGAGGCCACATGTGGCCTTCTAGGTCCTCAAGTGTGGCCCTTTGACTGAATCCAAACTTTGCAGAACAAATCCCTCTATTTTTAAAAATTAATTAATTAACAAATCCTTTTAATAAAAGGATTTGTTTTGTAAAACTTGGACTCAGTCAAAAGACCACACTCAAGGATCTAGAAGGCCACATGTGGCCTCAAGACCACAGGTTTCCAACCTGTGGATCAAACCTTGGATATAGAATGATAATCAAAAGTTGGATGGAATCCAATCACATCCCCTAGACAAATAATATTTAAGGGAACAGATAGATTCTTAGCCAGATATACTTTTACCCTTTCTCTGAGGAAAGCATTGTGGTCTCTGGCCCCAATCTCTTCCTTCCTTGGCAGGAATTAAAGTCTCCCTTGGAGAGGGGTGGGAGAAGAGGTGAGAGATGCCTATTCTGCCTCCCTTTGAGTCACACAATAGCCTCTTGCCACAGGTGAGCCTCATGACATATGTGGTTCACTGCTACTATTAACATCGGAGTAATAGGGACTTTCCCATCAGAAAAGCAGGAAGAAAAAATGGAGAGGAACTGCAACTCGGTGGTGTGAACACAAGAGATAGCAGCTGAACAGCAGAGGCAGCTCTGGATTTTTATCAGCTTTTCCAGTTAGATCAAGAAACAACAATAGGGCAGGGTGAGTGGAGTGGAGGAGACCTGCCCATCAGAAGAAATTATTTCCTCTCTGTAGCAAGGAAAGTTTTGAAAAAAGGCTTTGTGGAATCTTCCAAAGGAAAGTTTGCAGGATGCAGCCCAACCAACCTGCTCCCCCTCCTTCCTCCTCCCTTCACCCTCCTTTCCCTTAATCCCAGGTTGAGGGTATTTGAGGAGCAGAATCCCCTGTTCCTCTGAGACCACTTAGCTATAAATGGGAGATAGGAGAGTTTGAGAAGATACTGAGAAGAATTAGGAGAACTGGAAGGCAATCTTCTAACTGTACTTAATAGGGAGACATAAAATATTCCAGCCTTTTTGAGGAAGTAGACAGTTTAAATGCATATAACTTGCCATAAATAATGGACTATGTTTTTAAAAAGCCAGAGGCTTATTTCTGTACCTATAACAAATTGAAATGATGACTATTAAATGTGAGCAGCATGGAAGAGCCTGCAAGCACCAAAATGCCAAGATCCCTGGCTTCTAATGGCACTAAGCAAATTGAGTTGCCCAAATCTCATAGCCTGGCATCTAGTTCTTCAGAACTATATAGCTGGAAAAGAAACAGCAAGGTGTTTTTGCCCCTGCCCCTATCACCAACAGTACCACAATGCCAGCAACAGCAACTGCAGATTGTATTAAGTTTGCAGAGTCCTGTTCTAGTCACTGGGTTCTAGAACTTGTTCAATATGAGAAGGGTGCTGTCTGCATGCTTAGAAAGAGAAATGATGGTCTGGAGGCCAAAATGGATTAATTAAGAACAAATCATGCCTAACTGACTTCCTTTCCTTTTTTTGATAGGGTTAAATGATCAGATCAATACATTTCTTAAAATTTCATTTATTTATTTATTTATTTATTTATTTGGTTTTTAAGAACTCTCTCTCTCTCTCTTTTTTTTTTTTTTGCTTTTTGGTGAGGTGATCGGGGTTAAGTGACTTGCCCAGGGACACACAGCTAGTAAGTGTTAAGTGTCTGAAGCTGGATTTGAACTCAGGTCCTCTTGACTCCAAGGCCAGAGCTCTATTCACTGTGCCACCTAGCTGCCCCAATATTTTTATTTTTTATTTAATTTTTTGTTGCTCTGAATTTGACAGACACATTTTCAAATACAAAGAACAGAAGAAGATGACTGTATATGAAACTGTGAACCTCCATTAATTTTTTTTAAAAAAGAGGATATAATAATTTCAACACATTTATTTCAAAACTTCCCTGCTTATCTGAGTCTCCTAAAATTCTCTCCATTTTCTTCTGTCCTTTTAAAAAAGCTTTTTAACAAAAGGATATTTAAGGAGAAATTTTCATAACAAAATGTTAAAGAGCATTTTCAATTCCTGACCCCAACATCTGGGGCCAGAGTCTCCCCTAAATCACCTTGATACTGTAGGACCTGGCTTAACCTTAAAGGAATTGCTATAAAGCATTTGATCCATCAAGTTCACTGCTAAATTTGGCATAGCCAATAGATGAGTTACTCTGACTCCTTCCTGTCTATCTTCTTTTCCATTCTTATGTTGGGTCAAACAGTTATTTGTGACTTCTCTTCTCACTGGATTTGGTTATCCAAAAAATCTGGTATGGTCTCTAGCTCCCAGACCTTTAGTGATTTGCTCTCTTGACCTTTTGGAACTCAAAGGTTGAAGCCTAGTCCAGTACACTGTCATCTAAGAGCAAGAAACAACCAAAGGGGTAAAGAACAAAAACCATTACCCACCCAGGGGATTACAGCATGACTTCTTCACTTGAACCAGCCAGGCAGGAAAGAGAATCCAAATTATCCAGTAATGCATTTTGTAAGCATCTTCAGCTCAGGAAGCAGTTGGAAGGCTCTTCTTCTTTATGTGGCAAGTTAACTGGAAATAATACATATATGTGGGGATGGAGTCAGGCACAGCATGCTACTCATAAAGACTGGGTTCTCATTGGTCTATCTCCAAATTTGGTGTGAGCTAGAGCTCCTGGACCTCACTTATTTTCCATTCCAACCTTTCAAAACTCACAGGGTCATCATGGTCTGTCTGATATTTTTTCACCAAAGACCAAATGCAAAGAAGCAAAGAACAGAGGCCATATTCACAGATCACATGTAAGTAGCAAGTGGGCAGGGTCTGAGGTTTATAGCATCTTTTCCTTACTCAAACCAATTAGGAAGAAAGGAGCTCTTCTACATTAAGAAAAAAGTACTTCAATAAAATCATTTCCTTTTTTATCCTTAATTTAGGTAGAATTTAAAAAATTATATTAACGTGGTTCAATACTAGGCAATTAATATCTTTTCAATTATTTATTGTTCAATTGGTTTCAGTCATGTCTAACTCTTCTTGAATCCATTTGGGGTTTTCTTGTCAAAGATATTGGAATAATTTGCCGTTTCCTTCCCCAGCTCATTTTACAGATGAGGAAACAGAGGCAAACAGGGTTAAGTGACTTTTCCAGGGTCACACAGCTAGTAAGTGTCTGAGGCCAGATTTGAACTCAGGAAGACATCTTCCTGACTACAGGCCTGGCACTCTATCCACCACACCACCTAGTTACCTTTCAATTATTTAGGTCTATCTATTTCTGTAATAAATGTTTTGTAGTTACGTTTATATAGTTCCTCTATGGTAGATGGACTCACAAATATTCCGCACATTGGAAGTTATTTTAAATGGAATTTTTCATTCTCTTTATGGTAAGTTTTGTTAGTAATATTCAGAAAAGCTAATGACTTAAGTGGATTTAATTTACATCCTCCTACTTTGCTGATGTTATTGTTTCAATTAATTTTTAGCTGGATCCCTAAGCTTCTCTATGTAAAGTATAATATCATCTGCAAGATGCAACTATGCTACTTTCTTGATTTCTTTTTGATGTCATGTATATGTACATTATATATATATATGTATATATATATATATATATACACACATACATACACAATTTCTAGAACTATATCAAATAATAGTGATTATGAGACATCCTTATTTTACCTCTGATCTTCTCCATTATGTTAATGTTGGCTCTTGGTTTTAGGCCATCAGCACAGTGCTGCAGAGGTCATGCTCAGATCGGGATTGCCCAGGACTGGGAGATCTGAGGTGTCTAGAAGTTTGTTCAAGGTCATACCAGAGAAGGCCCTGAAGATCCAGTGTTCAGAACCGCCAATATCAAGGGGGTGGCACACCATCGTAGGCAGAGATCAGAAGAAGAAGAACACAAGGGACACAACAAAAATACAAGGCAAGAGCACTCAGGACTAACAATCCCACACAAAGCAGAGGACTGAGTGAAGCCTGGCCCTGGAACAAAGCCAAGCTGCTTTTGTGAGGAAATTAAAGAAAACACTAACCAGTATAACAAAATTATGGCAAATCTAATTCTATAACAACTACAAGCAGAGACTCAAAGGAAAAAATAGATTTTCCAAAAGACTTCATGAATACCTAGAAGAAATAGAGCTCGAGGTGAAAAATGAAATACAGCTCTTGAGGAAAGAATTGGAAGAATTAGAAACAGAAGAGAAAGCGGCGAGCCTTACCTAATGAATAGAATCCCTGAAAACTAGATTAGGCTCAACAGAAAACCATGACTCCATTAAAAAGAAAGAAATATTAGAACAAAAATCCAAAGAATGAAAAAAAGAAGAAAATGTAAGATATCTGATACTAAAAAAACCCAACTGATTCTAATTGAAGAATCTTTGCACATCTCAAGAACCATGATTTTAAGAAGCCTGGATACTATATTTCAAGAAATCATACATGAAAACTACCCAGATCTATTAGAAACTGAAGGCAAGGAGAAGGTAGAAAGGTTCCACTGTGAAAGGAATATGTAAAAGGAAAAGTCATAAGAATGCCAAAGCCAAAATTTGGAGTTCCCATGTCAAAGGAAAAAGACTGCAAATATCCAGAAAGAAGCAGTTCAAGTACCAAGAAACAACAGTCAGGATCACACAAGACCTGGCAGCTTCTACTACAAATGAGAGGAAATCTTGGAATTCAATATTCCAAAAGTGAAAGATATAGGCTTACAATCAAGAATAATTTACTCTGGGGGCAGCTAGGTGGCGCAGTGGATAGAGCTCTAGCCTTGGAGTCAGGAGGACCTGAGTTCAGATCCAGCCTTAAACATTTGACACTTACTAGCTGTGTGACTCTTGGCAAGTCACTTAACACTGATTGCCTCACCAAAAACAAACCAAAACAAACAAACAAACAAACAAAAACCCTTTGCCCTGCAAGGCTAAGTATAACGTTACAGGGTGAAAATGAACTTTTAATGGAATTACTTTTAAGCATCTCTGTAGAAAAGACCAGACCTGAGTAGGAATTTTGAAACATAAATGCCAGATTCCAAAGAAACTTGGAAAAGTAAATTTATTTGGGAAATTTGAAGTAATTGTGGAATGATTTAGTGTTGATAGTCCAGTGAGGGAGAAATTTCTTTCACAATGCTTTGGGTTTCTAAGCCCAATCACTCTGGACTCTCTTTTCCCATTCCCCCTCATCCCTCAGCTACAGGCTTCAGGAGTCCGTCTGGTCCAAGTACTGGCAAGCATCTAGCTTGTTTATCTGCACTCATATTGACTTCCCTGGTGGCTCCTTCAGGCTTCTGGCTATCCTTTTATGAAATCTTGGGCTAAATTAATGGATTATTATAATTTTTCTTTTGTTTTCTTGATTATTATTCACTCTGGTGCTATTTTTATACTTGGAGTACATGTTGGAGAGCTTGGACTCCTCTGTGGCCTTTCACACAGTCATCTTGACTGGTACATATCAAGATTTTAAATGGCAACAAAATTAAAATCAAAAGCAATATAAAATACTGGAACTAACTTATGAAAGTGAAAGTACACAATTTTCTTTTAATAAGTGGTAAATTTCTAAAGTGTAAGTTTTAGGTACTATCAGTTGAAATCACTGGTGCTCAACTGTTTTTGGAAATTATATTTTGTGGGGGGGATTTACTTGAATGTCTGTTATATCAAAACAAAATTCATTAATAAAAAATAAAATGGCAGATTAGGGAAATTATGTATAGTATACCTAGATTTCAGTAAGGAATGTGGCAAAATATTTCATTTCTGTCTTTGTGGAAAAGAGGGAGAAATGTGGAATGATGAAATCATGAAGTGGACAACTGTACCCAAAGAGTGCTGATTAATGGAATGATGGCAACCTGGAAGGAACTGTCCTTTGATATGGCACAGGACTCTGGACTCAGCCCTGTGCTGTTCAGTTTCTTATTTGAAACTTGAAAGAAGATATTTTTGTAGAAGTCTTGATTATGTGAATGACACAAAAAGGGAAGAAAACTAATATAGTTTCTTACCGAGCTATGCTAGTCTTATTCACCCTACCATTGTAAAGAGCTCCCTGCACATTTGTTCTGTGTTTTCATTGTTTGCCTTTAAAACTCAAGTTTTGTGATGCAATTATGACCCTAAAGCATAATGTATGTCTTTTAGGCTCTGAGGTGATGTTGAAGCCGCACCAGTCTTGGTATATTTTGACAGTTTTGACAAAAGTATCAGCAATTTGTCCTTTGGTTTTCAGAAGGCGGCAAAAGTAGAAAGGTTTACAGCAGTATAGTGTATAGTGCAATGCCATTACACCATTATTTGACACAGTGGAAGGTAAGATTCAGGTTTAAAAATGTTTTGTTTTAAGAATTTAATATGCTATATAGTATTTATGGTACTGTAGATTTCATGTGTTGTGAAAAGTGGATGTTGTCTGAAATAATTTTTTAAAAATTCTTCAGTGAATTTTTGTAACTCTTTTTCCATCTAACCAATTCTGCCTTTTAAGGAGTACTTCTATTCAGTGGATTTTTGTGTCTCTTTTACCATTTGGTCAATTCAGTTTTTAAATCTTTTTTATTAATTTATTTTGATTTATCAACAATCACTTCCATAAGCTTTTGAGTTTTAAATTTTCTCCCACCTCCCTCCCCATTCAAGCTCCATAGTTCTTTCTTTGGATGTGGATAGTATTTTTCATTCTGATTATTTTCTAAGTTGTATTGGGCTGGAAAAATTTCTCACCTGAACCTTTTATTGGCTATGCTTCTTCAGAATTCAATTGGAGGCATTGTTTTAAAGTTGTTTGAGGGGAATGTTGAAAAAGTTCATCTGAGTTGCTGACTATGCTCTGCTATCTTGCCTCTGCCCCCTAATGTTTTTTTAAATTGGGATGCTAGCACAAAGGGTCACAGAATTCTAGGGAATTACTAGTGAGAAAAAATGTTTTACATGTTACCAATTTTATTTTGTGTGTTGCATTTTATGGATTGTAAAATGGTTACTGTGTTAGGAAAAGTTCATATTATCTAATAACAATAATTACAATTATTATTGTTTCATAATAAAAGAATTGTATGCAGAAAAGAGTATTTTGAGCAATCTCTAGTAAAAGATTACAGTTTTTGGTGGTTGTGGGAACCTAACCCACTATTTTCCATAGATTCAATGTATCAACATTCATATTTTTTACTTTTGCTCTGTTTTCTAGGAAGAAAGTCGAGGATTGAATGTATTATCTCATTTCATCTCATTATCTGTTGAAGGGTCAGGGAAGGTTTCATGGAGAAAATAGCATTTGATTTTGGATTTAAAGGATTTGGAGTTAAGTAAAGAGCGAGGGTATGAGGCTGTGCTAGGTGTCTTGTTCTGCCTTTGGCTCTGAGAAGCTAACTAGGCCAAGAGGCATTGGTGATTTAAAGCACATGTGTATCTCTTAGTCACAGAGACCTAGAAAAGAGACAGGCTAAATGCATCAAGACAAGATGGTAAATCCTAAATGTAATGAGGATAAGGATTTGGTTCCTAACCTGAACAAGGTGACATAATCACAGAAAGTAATGGACAGATAATATTCCAATGAAGTTCAATGGCTCATCTAAACCCAGTTACTGCTTTACAAGCTTTATGGAATTCTCTGTTTAAATTGGAATGATGTCTGTCCATTGACTAGGTACAGATCAGCATACACTTGGACACTTTCAAAAAGCGAAGACTGCCGAATCCTGGAAAAAGCCATTTCAGAAGGTTGAGCTGTTTGAGGAAGGGAGCACAGACACCCATCTTTCAGATAGACACAGATACAGAGAGGCAGAAAATTCAAGGCAGGAAGCAGCTGCAAGGATTTGAAGCTGCTGACAATATAGAAGAGAGTTGACTAAGGATTTGGGAGAGAACTAGCCCTGGCAGGTCAGAGTAGAGCTGGGCAGAAGAGCAGACCTAGGAAGCCCAGCTGAGTGACTCACTTAGCAGAGACAGTGCTCCCAGGGGGATGTATTGTGAGGACTCCATGAGAAGAAAAAGACACTGCAGCTGTGCTATACAAGATGTGTGAGTTGCCTTTGCCATACTGTGCTCCTTATATGAATGCCTCACTACCCTTGTTCTCTAAGTTTGTACCCACCCAACTCTCACCTATAGCTCCAAGAAGCTGTAGTGTGTGCAGTAGACATACCCCAGTAAAACTGTCTCAGCAGATTGGCAAAACCAGGTGAGGGTAACCGGCAGGCCTCAAACCTATTGGTGAGTCAGGGGGATGTCTCCTGCAAGCATGTGAAGACTTCCCCCAGCAGAACGGGCACATGAAAATAATTTGTTCCAACAGCTTTCCAAAGCAGATGAAACTGGTACTGAGGAGCACTTAGAGCTTAGTAAGACATCAAAGACGTCAAGGTCATCTGCTGCATCCCAAGCCATTACCAGTTTTCTTGACTTTTGTTTTGCCACTGGATTCCAATAATTCTTGAAGAGAGGGTGAAACCGATGACTTTATGCAATTCTGCCTCACTTAAATCTACTTCACACTCAAGCTAAGCTATCATGACGTCCTCTTTGAAAATTAAGGATGAAGGGCAGCTAGGTGATATAATGGATAGATCACCAGCCCTGTAGTCAGGAGGACCTGAGTTCAAATCTGGCCTCAGACACTTGACACTTACCAGCTATGTGACCCTGGGCAAGTCACTTAACCACATTGCCTAGTCGAAAAACAAAACAAAAAAAAAGAAAGAAAATTAAGGATGAATAATAACAACAGCAATAAGAATCCATTCTTCCCATGGATGCTACATGTTTCTATGGGACAGTGAGTCCCAGGTTCATGGGGGAATGTTTTTAAGTTACTTTTCTTACTATGTTATCTTAGTAAATTCCCTTTTTGGCTAATTGTATCTACTGGCTGATTACTAAAGGCTGAGCTTATTGGTGAGGGCTCATGAGCGATAGTTCTAGGATTTTAGGAGTGTGGACTCACAGAGTAAACTTGAGTCTATGAGATTAGTTTTTTCCCTGGGGACTCTTCCTGTAAGCCAAATTATTTTGTTTGTTTGTTTGTTTGTTGTTTTTGCTTTTTAGTGAGGCAATTGGGGTTAAGTGATTTGCCCAGGGTCACACAGCTAGTAAGTGTCAAGTGTCTGAGGCCAGAGTTGAACTCAGCTCCTTCTGACTCCAAGGCCAGAACTCTATCCACTATGACACCTAACTGCCCCCTATAAACCGACTTTTAAGTTGCAGAGATAGCTGGAAGGGGTACTACAGATATAAACCAGTGTCAAGAAGAGAGTGTGGCTCTTTGGACCCCGATGGACTATTTATTCTCATGTGGAATGCATCCCCACTCACAGGGACCTGGATAGAAGTCCCTGTCCACATACATTCCTCCTAAGGGTTTTATATTCAGTAAAAGGGTTTAGTTGCCATCACTATCTGCCTTATTGATGTGATTGCTCCAGATCCTTAACTTTCATTTGATATTAGCATGAACCTGGCCCAAAAAGGGAAGCCAAACTGAGTGATACATAAACATAGAGAAAACCATGAACAAAGGCACGGAAAGGTGAAGACCTATGTCGGTGGCAGTAAATAATTATTTGGCTTCTATCTATTGCACATAGTGGGCAGGAATATGAAATAAAGCTGAAAATCAGGATACAGGCAGACTGTATCCTAATTCTAATGATTTGAACTTTAGCTTTGCATTGAAGAGTAGCATGAGAAAATGAATCCAACAAGATGAACTTTAGTAGGGATAAACGTCAAATCCATCTCTGCATAAGTAAAATCAGTCTGGGAAATAGACCGAAGGGCTTTTTGTAAGAAGGGGAAGAGTGGAGGCAGGAAGACCCTACCAGGAGGACTATTATAATAGTTCAGATGAATAGTAACAAGGTCCTATGGAAGCAGAAAAGAGGGGACAGATATAAGAGATACTGCGAAAAGTCAAAGTGATACCACTTGGTGACTGTTTACCTATGTGGGGTAAAGGAGTGGAAAGAGTAAAAGATAGCACCAAAGTTTACAACGTGAGAGCCTGGGGAAATTGTCAGTAGTACAGACAGAGAAGCAGCTATCTGTAGGTAGATAGAGCACTGCACCTAGAGTCAGGAAGACCTGAATTCAAATCCAGCCTCAGGTATTCCCTAGCTGTGTGACCCTAGGCAAGTCACTTAACTTCTGTTTGCCTCAGTTTCCTCATCTGTAAAATAGGGATAATAATAGCACCTACCTTCCAGAGTTGTTATGAGGACCGAATGAGATAGTAATTGTAACATGCTTAACACAGTGCCCGGCACATAGCAGACACTCTATATAAATGTTAGCTATTATTTTTGTTTGTTTGTTTGTTTGTTGTTAAGTTCTCATTCCTCAAGGAGGAATGCTTTGTTTGCATGTTCCATTTTCATACAGGATTCACAGCAGATAAAGAGTTAGTGCTATGAAAGTAGCCAAAGGAAAGAAGGCAAGCTTCTTGTACTTGCCGTTAAAGGCCAAGCGTCCCATTTTCTTCTTGGATGCTAGGGCCCAAGCCACAGTTAATATTGGAAGGGAGAGAGGAGGAGAGTCTGTCACCATCTCCCAGGGAGCTTACATTAGGGGCCCAGTGAGTAAAGGGACCCAGGCTGCACTTCTGTGTTGAGAGGTATGGGGGAGCCTTGCTTCTCATCTTTAGGTCAGTCCCAGAGTCTTCTCAAGTGGACCTAATGAGCCCTATGCTTGGCCCTCTTAAGAAGAGGAGAAATTCCTCAGGTCAGAGCCATCCATTCTGAATGTTAGCTATTATTATAGTGAAGTGAAAGGGCATAACAAGTTGATGAGGAAAGACAATAGGCTTGGCTTTGGACCTCTTGAGTTTGAAGTTCTAGTGGAACATTCAGGTAGAGATGTCAGTGGACATATGGGTCTGGAATTTAAGAGAGAAATCAGAGCTGGAGGCACAGATTTAGGAGTCTTATGCATCAAGGTGTGTGAATGAATGAGATTACCAGGCAATGAAGTATGAAGAGAAGAGGGTCAAGAAAAGAATATTGGAGAAGATCTACATGAAAGGGCAGGGAAGAAAACAAGGGGCCATCAACGTGGAGAAGGCAAAGAGGAAGGAAGAGAACCAGGGAATTGTCTCTGAATAAATCAAAAAAGAAGCATTCATCAAGTGCCTTAATGTGCTCCAGGCACTGTTCGAGGATAGGAATACAAAGACCAGAGTGAAAGTAGTCCCTACCTTGAAGAGCTTACAGCCTAGCCAAAGAAGACATACATATGTATACACACACATATCGATATACAGAATAGACACAAAGTGATTGCGAGGGGAAGACAGTAGCAGCTGGGACTACCAAGAAAGGACTCATGTAGAAGGTGGTTTATGAGCTGAACCTTGAAGGACCAAGAGCTCTGAGAGGTGAAGTTGAGGCAGAAGTGCATTCTAGGTACAAAGGATAGCCAGGAGAAAGGCACATATATAGGAGATGAGGTATCTTATATGAGGAACAGTAAGAAGGCTAGTGTGGCTGGACTGCAGTGCGTGTGTGTGTGTGTGTGTGTGTGTGTGTGTGTGTGTGTGTGTGTGTGTGCATGTGTGTGCAGGGGCATAACGTGCAACATGACTGGAAAAGTAGATAGAGGCTAGGCCTTTAAATGCCAAATAGAAGTCTCTATATTTGACCCTGAAGGTAACAGGGAGTTTCTAGAACTTACTGAGTAGGGGAGTGACATGGTCATATTTGTGCTATAGAAAAATCACTTTGGCAGGTTATTGAAGGATGGATTGGAGAGAAGAGAGACTTGGAGCTGGGAAGACAATTAGAAGGCTATTGCAAAAGTCCAGATGAGGGATGATGGTGGTCTGAACTAGGGTAGTGGATGCATGAGTAGAGAGAAGGGGATCTGTGTGAGAGATGTCATATAGGTAGAAATGACCATATTTGACAACTAAAAAGATATGTGGGATGAGTGAGAGTGAGGAGTCAAAAATGATACTAAGGTTTCAAGCCTTGGTTAACAGACAACTGACACTTAGTAGCTGTGTGACCCTGGGCAAGTTACTTAACCCCAATTGCCTCCAAAAAAAAGAGAAAAAATGAAAGGGGGGAGAATACAAGGGGCAATCTATTGGAGGATACAAGATGGAATGGGATCACTTGAACAAGTAGAGGGATTAGCCTTGATAAGGAGTAAGGCTGTTTCATCATGTGAGATGGGGGTGAAGGAGGAGAGAGTAGCAGAAGGTATCTGAGTGATAGGAAATGAGAAAGAAGGGAGAAGAGGCTGAATGGCAAATGGTCTCAGTTTTTTTTTTGGTAACATATGAGACAAAGTTCTCAGCTGAGAGAGTAGGGAGCAGGGGGTAAGGGAGGTTTGGGGAAGGACATGAAGGTTTGGAAGAGCTGCTGTGGAGAGTGGGAGGGTGAGTTGACAAGGGAGATATAGTAGGATTGCCTAGCAGCAGTGAGGGCCCAGTTGAGGTTGCATAACATAAATCTGTTGTATAGAGGCCAGAATGGCTGCGTGATTTTCTCCATCTTTGCTCAGTAGCTTGTGTGTAGATGTGAAGGTGACAGAGGCTTGGCTAGGCATAATCAATGATATGATCAGGAGGCTAGAAATTCAAGAGAGGAGGACAGTGTAGAGTTGAATTAGCTCACCAAAGGTGCAAGATGGAGAGAAGAGTGGCTAATGCAGGGGAGATGGCCTGAGAGAGAATTAAGGGAGCAAGGGGTTGGAGTTTACAATGGAGATGAAGAGTAGGGTTATATAAGGGAAGGCATAGGGAGAGGTTATAAGTCAATCAATTATAGACAGATAAGGGGATTTCAGAATTCTTGAACATAAAGGTAGTATATTTGTGGGCATAACCCACAAATCAAGGGTATAATCATTTTTGTGTGTGGCTCTACCAAAGTGGAAAAGTAGCTCATGGGAGGTGAGTAGGTTGAAGAACTGAGTGGTTAGGGTATCTAAGAGAGGATCAATATGTATGTTGAAATCCCCTAGTATGACAGCAGGAGTTGGGGAGGAGAGAAAAGTTGTGAGTCTGGTATCAAACTCATTGGGAAAGAAAGAAATGGATCTGGAAATCTATAAACAATAGCCACTAGGATTTTGATTAGGTGGTAGATTTGAATAGCATAAATCTCAAAGGAAGAGAAGTTACTGATTGTGAGTATTCCGACTCCCCCGCCCCTCATCCCTGACCAGTAAGCCTAGAAGAATGAGTGAAGGTGCAGCCAGTACTGGAAAGGGTGTCTAAGCAGGATCTGTCATCAGAGGAAGCCAGGTTCACTGAGAACTAGTAGATGGAAGGAATTGGAGAAGAAAAGATTTAAGATAAAGGGAAGTTTGTTGCCTATGGAATGGCTATTCTACAGAGTACAGTGGAAGGACTGGGCGGAGTTCGGTTGAAACTTTGAGGTAGGAGATTTGTGGAGGATGGGGATGAGGAAGCAAGTGATGAGCGTGAGGAATGAAGCTTGGATGCTGATCTACAGGAGTTCAGAGTCACTGGAAAGTGAAAGGTATGAGCAGTTGTGAGAATGCTCATCACTGAGTGGAGAGCTCCACTCCTTTATCTTCAAAGGACAAGTATAGCAGGAGATTGGAGGCCAGAAGTCAAAGGGAGGATTGTTCTTCTTTACACTGGAGGTCTTCCACGTCACGGTTGGGAGATTGGGCTGGCAGAAGTAGATAGTAGATGGAAATGATAGCTTTGGGTCAGATGGAAGATGCCCAGCCTAGCTTTTAGCAGCCTTTCCTTAGGAGAAACATTGTACCTAGCAGGAGATAAAATAACAAAGACATAGAAATGGACATAGACATATATGCTACATACACATATATAAATATACTTATACACAAATGCATATGTATGTATATATATTCTGCCTTGTTACCTACATTGTAAGAAGGTATCATAGTACAACAGATAGTAGATTGGCCTTCTATTTTTTTTTTAAGGCAATTGGGATTAAGTGACTTGCCCAGGGTCACACAGGTAGTAAGTGTCAAGTGTTTAGTCTGAGGCAGGATTTAAACTCAGGTCCTCCTGACTTCAAGGCTGGTGCTCTATCCACTGCGCCACCTAGCTGCCCCTGGGTTGGTTTTCTATTAAGGAAGACCTGGACTCAAGTGCTACCTCTGAATGAATAGCAGCCACTTGACCATGGGCAAGTTACTCACTTTCTTGGTCTGGGTCCAAAGCAACTAAGACTATAAGTTACAGATGGGGGCAGCTAGGTGGCGCAGTGGATAGAACACAGGCCCTGAAATCAGGAGGACCTGAGTACAAATCCTGCCTCAGACCAAACACTTGACACTTACTAGCTGTGTGACCCTGGGCAAGTCACTTAACCCCAATTGCCTAAAAACAAACAAACAAACAAACAAACAAACAAATAAATAAATGTAAGTCACAGATGAATTGCCAATATGCATTGGTAGAGGGAATTTCCATACCTTGAATCCCCTAGACTGATGAAATCTCAGGTCCAGACATGAAAAATGAGGCTTGTAAGCTCCCTGAGGGTAGGAACTTTGCTGTTCACCTTTTTGCAACATTTAGGTATTTGGCAAGCATCTTTCATATAATAGAACATCATAAGGGAGTGAGAATTGTTAAAACTAATCTTAGGACTAAAGGTTTAAAAAAATCCCAGATTTTACATAACACTATAGAAAGTATTTTCTCTAAATTTTTTAAAATTATGAACATAATTAAAACAAATAATTAAACAAACCTGCAGAGTAAAGAGTAAACTCATTTCTTAAACTCTTGGCACTTAAGAGAAGCAAATGAATTAACAAGCAACAAGCAAATAAAAATACTTTAAAAATAATAAATAAGTAATATTTAAGGAATATGAAAAATGTATGTAAGGTAATGCAAAATGAAATCAACAGAATCAGAACAATATATTCACTGACTATAAGGAAGAAAAGGAAGAAAGAAGAATGATTCAGGCAGTACACTAAATACAGCTCCTTGCTTTGTGTATGGGAAGAGTAGGGTGAAGGCATTGTGAGTTGGAGATTTGCTGCTTGCCGTTGCATTGTCCTCTGCCCATTCTGGATCTCTATTGGTCAGCTATGCTTCCTCAGTACTGATTTTTCTCAGCAAGCAGTCTCATAACTTGATCTGCTCCATCTCCTTTCCAGTCCTTCAGCTCTCTCGTTGCAGCCCTCTGTTGGCCACCTTGCATCCCTCCGTTTTGCTTCTTCCTTCTTCTACCCGCAAGCCTACTTTCCAAAGATTGGGGCAAGAAAACCAGGCTAGGGAGTCTGGGTATCATTGTCTGTTCAATGGTTCACTTCCTGCCTCCTTTGGGTGTAGTCAGAAGCAGGTTCCATTTAAAATTTAAAATTTCCATTTAAATTTCCATTTTAAATTTGATTGATTTTGTTGCCAGTTATTGTCTTTGTAATGAGGGCAATCACTGGCCTGGAACTACTCTGGCTCTGGCTAAAGCACACATCTGTGGATCTTGGGTGTAGCCGAGATGGGCTCCCTTGGCCACTTCCAGTAATATATGTAATTCAGCGTAAGAGAAATTGTGTTTTGCAATCACAAAGCAATCCCTTTTGATGGTAGCAAGGGGTGCCTATGTCAGAGAGGATTGATAACTGGGCCCAAAAAAATGGCCCACTTAGTAGAACAAAAAAGAAGTGACTTCACTGGCTCTCTCTTTTTCCTTTCTCCTGACTATGTGGCATGGAACTCACTCTTTGGCATTTCCATTTTGTGTAGGAGAGAAGAAGCTCCAGCTGCCAATTTGAGTTCGTGCTCATCTGTATGTGAGTATGTGAGCCTGAGTCAGGTTCTCAAGGTTCTGGATACCCCTTCTGCTTTGTGTTTCTTTCCTTGAATATAGGTAACTGAACAGCAGTTCTAAGATGGAAGTTTGCAGTCTCAGAGGCAGACTCACAAGTCTGAGCAGTCTGAGTCCCTCAGTTGGTACCATGAGTCCTGTGGGAAACGCTCTTGGGAGATCTCAGACTGAAACAAACCTAAGGTCTATGACATTTTCGCTGGGGCTCTGGGATACAGGTGCAAAGAGCTAGAGAAAAGAAGAACTTATCCCCTCTCTCTAGAAGCCAGGCTTCCTCAGTTCAGAACTGAGGTCTGGTCTGCTAGTAAGTTCAGAGCTGGGGCTCCTTAGAGTGAGAAGACACTTCCATCTCCCTGGGTCAGTATCTTCTACTGTTACATATTTACATTTTTTTTATTGTAGTGCTCTTGTTGTGTGATCCTTAAGGGGAAATTATTTTCAAAAGTATCTTAGCTCCTACTTCCTTAATATGTACCTTCATCCCCACCTCCAGAGACTATATATCAGGAATTGGAGGCAGTGGTGGGGCTTAGATTGAAAGAAAATTAGGTAGAAATAAAGTCCTGATTCAGGGATATGTAGGGATAATTTTATTCTAAGCACATTGTGAAGATAAAAGCAGAGATTTTTTTTATCACTACAAGAATGTAACCCCAATTCCTTCCCCAAAGGTCTGTCACATAAGTATTTGCTATGACTTGGTGAATTGTTAGTCTCAATTCTCTCATCTGTAAACTGGGGATAATAATATAACCCATTTCACAAGGTTGATGTAGGGATCACATGAAAAAAATATGTGAAGTGCTTTACAAGCCTTAAAACCTTTATGTTAGCTATTTCCATGATTATTAGCTTTGCATGGTAATTAAGAATCGTTCACTTGCAAATGGTTTGTATATATTAAATGACACATAAATTTCCCTAAGAAGGGATTCTTGGAATTCATTGGCAGACTTCAAGTGGTCTGTGAACTTGGATGTGAAAAAATTACGTCTTTATTTTCACTAACCTCTAACTGAAATTTGGCATTTGCTTCAAATTCTGAATATAGGCCACAAGCCCCAGTAATATTAAACTTAGACTGCCAAAGAAATGCATGACACAAAAAAGATTAAGAACTCCTGCCAGGTTTGCTGACTCAGAAGGCAATGGCATGTTTTATGAAATAATAGTCTCCTTCATTCCCTTTCTTACACACAGTAAGTACTTAATGTTTGTTACATTGAATTCCTAGATAAAGGGTTAAACTCGAGTAAGTCCCTTTTACTTTTAAGCCTACATTGAATTGAAATGGCTCCTCATGATTTTCTAAACTCAGCTCAGGTCAGTGGTTTTCCCCTAGTGCTCTAGGCACCAGATCCGTAACGGACAATTAGCTTGGTTAGTGGGCCTCAGTCCAGTCTTCAAACTGGGAGCGTCTTCCTTCTGAAACTCCAGGGGAAAGTACTCTCGGGGGCACGGGGGTCATTATCACCTTCCGTGGGACATAAACAATGAAGAAAAAAAATAAACCGTCCCCCCTTTTTAAAAGTCAGGTGCAATGAGGTTACAAGCACGCGATTTTCAGCTGGTCTACAGGAACTGGGTGGGGGCTTCAAGCTCCGAGGTCCCCGCAGGGAGAGAGGTGGTTACCACGGCAACCCGGCCCTGGAGCCAATAGGTTCTCTCGCTTCCTCTCTTCTTTCTCCGCCCCCTCCGCCCTTCTTCTCAGGCCAAGGTACCAGCCGGTCGGCGTCCCCCTTGCTCGGCGCGCTGATTGGCCGGCGCAGGCCGGGCGTTGATTGGCTATGGAGGATGCCTTGCTGGCCCGTGGCTATGGAGGTGGCGGCGGCGGTTGATGGTTGACTGTTGGCTCTGAGGTCAGGGTCGCCTCCGAGGAGACGCACTGGGCTCCGCAGCTCGGCTGTCCCGGGGCGGCCACGGCTTCGGTTCTCGAGGAGGGGAATCCAGCTCGGCTCCGCCATGCCGGCGGGGCGCAGTGAGCCGGACGGCGTCCTCAGCTACCAGGTACCGGCCCCGCCTCCTGCCCCTCCCGCCCCTCCCGTCCCTTGTCCTCTCTCGGAGCCCCGGCCTGGGCCGCGCTTTCCGGGGTGGGGATGGAATGGAGGGAAGGGGCGCTCCCGGAGGCTCCACCGGGCGCCCTGCACGGCGGGCCCGGGCTGCGGGAGCGGCGGTGACCTTGGGCCGGAGCCGGGCACTGCGGCAGCCAGCGCCGGGGGGGGGTGGCAGAGGGGGTGTGGGTGGCGTCGGGTGCCTGGGGTTCTATTCTCTCTCGAGGGACCAGGGACGCCTGGCCATTCTAGAAGGATGGCCCGGCAAACCCTTTCTCGTGTCCTGGGGTCCCCGGCCCGGGGAGAGATGAGGAGATTGGGAGCTGACCTAGGGAGGGAGGATGTGGTCCTCTGGCAGCCTGGTGTTAGGGAGACTGGGAGAGGAGGGGTAGAGACACTTGGCCACCTTTTTCAGGGGGATGGGGATGCTTTAGGGATTCAAGGAGCCGGTAACAGGAACTGTGCTGAGAGAAAGAAATGAAAGGTAAAGGTGAATGCAGGGAAAGATAAAAGGCATGTGGTGATATTGGGGGGGGGGGCCAAGGAAAGATTTTGGATTCAAGTGACACATCTTGATGATGGGGATAGTTCTGGAGAAAGGGGCTAGGGCTGGAAAGTTTTGAATGAATAATAACACGATTCTGTCAGGCACTGGATTTTTCTTTCTCTTCATGAAGATGGTGACATCAGGAGACCTCTGAGTCCCTTGATTCGGGGGGGGGGGAAAGGAGACATACCTGAGAGTTGGAAAAACCTGCCAGTGACACATTCATGCCCATTTCATGGAGTAATGACAAATAGGCGAGGAAAGATCTGACGTTGCTTGAGGTAAAGGTGTTTCATAGAAGGGCAGAGAATAGCCTTGATCCCCACTTTCTCTCTCTCTCTGATCTAATGTCAAGTTTGTCAGTCCTACACACCATCTATCTTCTCTGGGAGAAACTGGAGGCTGAGGAAGAAGTCTAAAGTTTGGTATCTCTGATCTAGTTCCAAGCACCCCCATCTTTTACTGACCATAGTTTTTTTTTTAAGGCAATTGGGGTCAAATGACTTGCCCAGGGTCACACAGCTAGTAAGTGTTTGGTCTGAGGTTGGATTTGAACTCAGGTCCTCCTGACTTCAGGGCCGGTGCTCTATCCACTGTGCCAGTTAGCTGCCCCCTGACCACAGTTTAGAACAGGATGTGTGAGGAAACAGAGACTTCACTTCATATCATACTTTAAAAAATTATTAGTATCTTTCCTTTTTATTACCTACATTTCCCAACATATCCCCCCATCTCTAATAACAAAGGATTTTTAAAAGGAAAAAAAATTAAGTAAAATGAACCAACATTTCAACCAAGGCAGGCATTTTAAACAGTGTTCTACACCTAGGCCTCCATCTTTTCATCTACCTTCTTATCTCTTTTGGGGGGGCAATTTCACAATATTCAGTTGAATTTTTTCCTTTTTATTTTTATGAACTTGAAAAACATCAATAAACATGAATATTTCCTTATATAAAGAACAGGAGAGGACTACACATGAAACCACGAATATACCTTACATGCAGCTTTTTTTAAAAAAAAAGTTTATTTTGATTTACCATGTATTTCCAACACTGCCCTCCTTGAATGTAACCTGTTCTGAACTTCTTTCTGTTCTGTTTTGGGTATTTGGAGTAGCCTTTCATATGGTCATTGATAGTTTGTAGGTTTTTTTAGATCTGTTTGTTCATATCCTTTGATCACTTATCCTTTGAGGAGTGTCTTTTGGTCATATGTGTGTGTTAGTTACTTATATTTTGGATATCAGACCTTTTCCAAAGATATCTGATACGAAGATCCGTTCCCCCCATTGACTTATTCCTTTCTTATTCCAGTTGAATTAACTTTGTTTATGGAAAAGCTTTTCAATTTCATGTCATCAAAATTATCTGTTTGATCTTTTGTGATCACCTCTGTCCCTTATTTGGTCAAGACTTGTTACCCTAGACATGGCTGTGAAAAGTACTTGATCTTGTTTTCTTCTAATTTTTAATGGTATAACCTTTAGTTATTCAGGTCACATGTGCACTTTAAGCTTATTGCAATATATGATATAGAGTGTTGGCCTAAACCTAATTTCTGCCAAACCGTTTTTCAATTTTACCACCAATTCTACCACCAATAGGGAAGTCTTCTCCCAGTAAAATAGGGAAGTCTTCTCCCTTCTTTTGTTTGTCCCATACTGAATTTTGAGTTCAACTATTTCTCCTTTTTATGTAGCATAACATACCTTTGAATTCCAGGTCAAACAAGATCATCCCATAGAGAAATAAAGTCAGGGAATCACAATAAACTGCTTTCCTCACTTTCCCTGTCCCTGAAGGTTTCAGTTTGATTAGTGCCCTCCCTCAAAAATGCATCCCCACTCACTTTACTCCCCACCCCTTGCCCAATATAATGAAATTCTGGGTGATGGACTAGGTGATGACTTTCTAAAGTCCCTACTGACTCTAAGAATCCATGATTCTAGGAATTTGGAGAAGAGGGAATTGGGAGTAGTCATTAAGGATTTTCTGCGGAAGGTAAGAATTGAATTGGGCCTTGAAGGGGGGAGAATACTTAGACAGGTGTAGGGAATATTCTATTTAGGGAAAACAGCCAACTAGTAAAATCATAGCATTGGGAATTAGTGTAAAGCATGCTGGGTACAGTGAGTGGACCAGATGAACTGGGGTACAAAGTAAAGTTGAGTCTGTTTGGGGACAGCCAGATTATAGAATGTTTTCAAAATCAGAAAGAGTTGGGATATGATATAGTAAGTAATTGAGAACCATTAAGTTCTTGATCAATGGAAAATGTTTTAGGAAAATCAATGTTCTAGGAGCAGGTAAGACAAATTTGATAGGGATAAGTAGGGGTTAGGACAGTTAGGTAGTGTAGTGGATAGTGTGCTGAAAGACTCATCTTTATGAGTTCAAATCCAGCCTCAGACACTTCCTAGCTGTATGATCCTGGGCAAATCACTTGTTTACCTCAGTTTCTTCATCTGTAAAATGAGCTGAAGAAGGAAATGACAAACCACTCCAGTATCTTTGCCAAGAAGACCCCAAATGAGGCCACAAAGAGTCAGACAGAAATAAAAAGACTGGACAACAACAACAAAAAGCAGAAGTTAGGAAGGTTAACTATTTGAGTAAATAGTATATGAGATGAAAAGGATCTGGATTATGGTGATAGCAGTGGGAGGGAATGGAGGGGAAGGAGATTTTGATAGATTGCAAGAGGAATAAATGACTGGACTTGCTGACAGGCATGTTAGAGTAGATGACAGAGTGAAAGAATGTTTTAGAGCTAAATCTTGATTTCAAGTTTTCTATTTTGGGAGCCTGGAAGACTAGTGCTACCAATGATGAAAATAAAGAACTCTGTGTGTGTGTGTGTGTGTGTGTGTGTGTATGTGTATGTGTGTGTGTATGAAGAATTTAATTTTGGAAGTGTTGAGTTTAAAGTGGTAGTGTAATATCCGGGTGTGCTTACCTTATAGGTAAATGGGGGTACAAGTATAGTAGAGGCAATCCCATAGAACAGGCAGAAGGATGGGTCTATGCCCTGACCCTTTGTTAAGGTACATGTGCAACCAATTGGTGTTGGCCATGTGTCAATAAAGAGGTCATCTCATAAGAGCCTGGAAGTTATCTCTTCACTCTCACAGAATAGGTGGCTTTTCCTGGCTCAATTGTCTATCTTCTCTGCAGAGAGGTGAGGGCAAAGATATATTTTTATGAGTCTTCAGCATAAAAGTGATAGTTGAAGCAGTAAGGACGTTGAGCTCTCAAAATGAATACATATAAAGAAGTGAAAGCAGAAAGCCAAGTACACAACCTGGAGCAGCATCCACACTTAGTAACAGCTACAAAGTCTGGGGATCACTCACAGCTTCCAAATAGCTGCTGAAATGCTTAGTAGCTGAACAACCAGCTGAGGCTGGTGCTGGTATGCTGGTTGGGAAATGGAATCCTGGGCATCCTGAGGCTGGGTTGTTGGGGGGAAATGGAAAGTAGATGAGGTACTAATAGAATCAGGATAAATATAAGGCATTCTATCTGGGATTGTGTGTATACCCACTCTCCTTAGGATGGATAATATTACAAAACATCTCAACCAAAGAAAGCTGACAATTATTTGACATCTGAGGAATAGTGCAAATGTGAAGGGGGGATGGGCTATCAATGGGAGGAGGGTTATACAAGGACTTCAGTGATTCTGTAAAAGCCTCTAGTAACCATGCTGAGGGTTCATGATTGGCAGAAGATCAGAAGAATAGTGACAATTTGTTTCACTTATTTATATAATTCCCACATTCCCTCTTTCCCACTCCCCTATGTATAAATCAGGAATACTCTTTTGCCTTTCATTTCCAATGGCCAGAACTACTGGTTAGTGGTTGCTAGGAGCAACATGGGCAAGACTTATAGAACAAAAGAATGGAGGCAGGTATTGGAACAATTCAAGCAGCGGATTCTCTTCTTCCTAAATTATCAAAGTAATTGTCTTTGCTCACTATTTTGCTTTGGCCATAGTTAGTCTTATCTTGGCTGTCTGAAACATTAGTAATCAGGCAACTGAAAGGTAACCATGTTTATCTTAAATCTGCTGCTAGGTAACTGCAATTGATATTAGAGAATAACATTTGTTTGTTTTTGTCCGTCAAGTAGTAACAAGTCTACTATTAACTTAGTGGTTAGGAGACCACAATGTATTGACAAGAAATCTCTGCTGAATAACAAGGACCTATCTTAGTAATTCACTAGGAAATCCAAATGTCCCAACTCATTACTTGAAATGATTAAGGTTTATAGAAGGCAGCACTGAACTAGGATGGCAACCAATTGATCATCTAAGAGCCAATGTCTATTGTGGGCAAGACATTTGGAGCATCAGTAGGGGAAACCAATCAGAGGATCATAGATTTAGAGCTTGAAGGGACACTGGAGATGATCTGATCTAGTGATTCTTAACCTCTTTTTGTGCCATGGACCTCATTAGAAGTCTGATGGAGGCCTGTGGATTCTCACTCAGGATAATGTTTTTAAATGCATGTAATAAAATACGTAGGATTACAAAGGAAACCAACTATGTTGAAATAGAAATGTAATCCCCCCTCATACAAATTCACTGAACCCTGTACAGGAGGGTTTATGGACCCCAGGTTAAGACCCCTGATCTGGTCTAACCCCCTCATTACAAAGATGAGAAAACTAAGTGCTGGAGAGGTTAAGTGATTTGTCTAACGTTGCAAAAGGTGGTTTGGAATTTGAACCCAAATCTTTTGACACATACTTTCCCTTGTGACCCAGTGGCCTTTTGACACCAGCAACCTGCAGATCACATTTCTTACTTGTTTTGTAGGTGTCAATAGGGAGGCGAAGGTGAACAAGGCCTTGAGGATCTGTGGCATGAAGTCATTGGCCTCAATTCATGAAGGAGCTAGAATCCAATGAGATAAAGAAGGGATTTGGTGGTAAAGAACTTGGGAATTGTTGAAAGGATGCATGAGTAGAATAAGTCAGTGGATGGCTGACTGGTCAGTTTCTTAACCGCAATTACCAGGACTCAGAAAGGGAAGTTTTAAAGTGGGAGGATCCAGGCAGTTCTTATCTCCATTTCAGCCATTGATCCTTTCTATTTTGCTGCTTCTACTCATTAAGTGATTCCAGGATCTGGTGCCATACTTCTGCCTTTTAATTTGTCCAATAGCAGTAAGCTGTGGGCTGTGCTTTTCAGCTGTGATTCATCCAGTTTCAAGGTTTATTACAATTCTTTCTGTTTCAAGGCCTTTATTCTTTCCTATCATCAGTGTCCATTCTTCATCAGTGACATTCTATTGCAGTATTTTGTGTGTATTTAACCCCTTGACCATTTTTTCCTTTATTGTTATTTTAAGCTCTTAGAGCCTGTCTCTCCTAATTTAATTCATATTCACTGGCTGTAGGTAATGGAAGGAGATATAAAAGAATAAAAGGAAAAAATTAGACACAAGGTCTTTTCTCTTTTTCCTATTAAACATATTTTCACATTAGTGATGTTATAAGGAATAATTAGAACCAATAGGAGAAACCGCAAGAAAGAGGAAACAAAACAAAACAGAAGAAAAATATAGCAAATAGTATGCTTCTATCTGCATTCAAAGTCCATAGTTCTTTCTTTGGATGTGGATAGCATTTTCCATCATGAGACTTTTGGAGATGTCTTCGATCCTTGCATTGCTGAGAAGGGCTAAGTCTATCATTGCACAACATGGCTGTTATTGTGTACAATGTTCTCCTGGTTCTGCTCACTTCACTCAGCATCAGACCATACAAGTCTTTCCAGGTTTTTCTGAAGTCCACCTGCTCATCATTTCTTATAGCACAATAGTATTCCATTACATTCATATACCACAACTTGTTCAGCCATTCCCCAATTGATGGACATCCCTTCAATTTCCAATTCTTTGCTACCGCTAAAAGAGCTGCTATAAATATTTTTGTGCATGTGGGTCCTTTTTCCATTTTTATGATCTCTTTGGGATGCAGCCCTAGAAGTGCTATTGCTAGGTCATATAAAAATGTATGCACATTTTTATAGCCCTTTGGGCATAGTTCCAAATTGCTCTCCAAAATAGTTGGATCATTTCACAGCTCTATCCAACAATGCATTAATGTTCCAATTTTCCCACCTCTTCTCCAACATTTATCATTTACCTGTTTTGTCATGTTGGCGATCTGATAGGTGTGATGTGGTACCTCAGAATTGTTTTGATTTACATTTCTCTAATCAATAGTGATTTAGAGCATTTTTTCATATGACTATAGATGGCTTTAATTTCTTCATCTGAGAACTTCCTGTTCATATCGACAAGGCCTTTTCTATAGTTTTTTTTTTCTTTTTTGGATTGAGGAATTTGATGATATCATAGGAAAGTAAAAACTAAATGGTAGATATAGAATCTTCAGTTAACATAGACTAATAAAGCCATATTCTGATCATGCATGGTTGACCTTTCACATGCCTTTGATACTGACTGTGTCTTCTCTGACAAAGTAAAATGAAGAGATAAATGATTTTCAGTGAATTCAGCCTACAGATAGCCAATCTGAATTATTGAAGTCCACCTCACCCCATGCCTAATTGCTATTAGTAGCAGATTGTTTTGTTTGAGATTTCCATATAATTGCCTCCCTTTTTCATTTTTTTTCCTTATAGAGCAATAATAAATGAATGTTGTCATTGAAATTTAATTTTCATTCATTCAGTAACTGTCAAGCAGGTGCCATTTCACTGTGCTAGGTGCTTTGGTGGGTACAAAGTTGTCCTTTGAGGAGCCTAAAATCTAGTTGAGGAGATATAAGCATATACTTACAAGAATTAATGTTATGGAACTTTTTGGGGGAGTGACCAAAAGACAGTATAAGATTAAGTATCAAATGATAGGTACAGATATTCATTCAATAAACATTTTCAGTTTTTTTCAGTTCAAGGCACTATGATAAGTACTTCAGGGAATATAAAGATGATTATGACATAGCCCCAGCTGTCAAGTAGCTTAAAATTTAGTTGGAGAACGTAAGGGATGCACATAATTTTGGTCGGGAAAGGGCTTCATGGAGAAGAGGGGTCCTGAGCTGGGCTTTGAAAGAGGGAGAGGAATTGGAGATAGAAAGAAGTGGGTGAATACTGCCACAGAGAGAATGACATGAGGAAAAGCATAGAAGCAGGAATGTGTATGGCATGTTCCAGGATCAGTGACTAGTGTAGTCTGTCTGGAGGAAAGGGTTTATGAAGGACAGTAGTAGGAGATAAGATGGTACACATGGATTAAAATGATCACAGAGGGCCTTGAATACCAAACGTTAAGGACTTTGGATTTTATCCTGTAGGCAATGGGAGTCAAAGTAAAATATTTTTGAACAGCAAATCACATGAATAAAGTGGTGTTTTAGAAGGCTAATTTGTCAGGGGTGTGCAAGATGGATTGGGAAACTGGAGGCTTCCAGTTATCAGGGGTGAAGGAAGGATCAGACTGTTGGCAAAGGGAATGGAAAGGAGAGAATGAATTCAAAAGACGTAATGAAGGAACAATAAAAATTGATGATTAATTTTGTACTTATTCTGTAATGGGAGGAGTCAAAGATAACACTTACATTTTAGGCCTGGTTATCTGGGAAATGATGTTGCCATTGACAGAACTGGGGAAGTAATGGAGTAACAGAAGGAAAGTTTAGTTTTAGAAATGGAAGTTTGAGGTAGGATTTCTGTATAGTTATTAGAGATATGTGATTGGCTTCAATTTAGGAGTCATCAGCATAAAGAGGGGAGTCAGAGCCTTGAGAGTGAAGGAAGAATTCACAGAAAGATAATTTGTAAGGAAAGAAGAGCAGAGGGTTCTTTCTTGGGAAACACTCACAGTTGGGGGAAAAAGAGTTACTGAAGGAGATGGAGCCTGAAGGGGAAGAAATGTAGAAGTCAGTATAGTGTTTAATGTCACTGAGGTAAAGGAGGAAAGAATTTCAGAAAAGAAAGGAGTGCCGATCAAATTGGCAAAGACAGCAAGGTGGAAATAATCTGTGCAGGAAACAGACTGTGATGACTGAACAAACTGTGATGAGTGAATGTAATGGAAATTTGGGGGTCGTAAGTAATAGTGAATATGAAGAATTCAGAGAAACATGGGAAGTTTTGTATGAACCAATGTGGGATGAAAAAGATCAGAACTCAAATACACCTAATGGCTACAGTTACATAAGTGAAGAGAACATTAAAAGACAACAGAATTCAAGTATAATACTATGGCCAATACAGGTTCTAGATGACTGAAGTTAGTATACAAGGGTGGACTCTAAGAGCAGAATGTTATGCATGCTGTCAGTCCTAATTCCTTTTGTGTGTGGGAGGGTGGGGACATTGAGAAGTGATTTCTATGGCAAAAAAATGAATTTTAAAAAAAGAAAAGAAAGTGTATCAAAGGTGGGAGAGAGATACGCAGAGATACACAAAGAGAGACAGAGAAAGGCAGAGACAGAGGCGGAGAGACAGAGATAACAAGGAGGATATAATTGGTATATACCCTCTTTATTCATTCTTTAGAGAGCAGATGAAGAAGCAGTTGTGGACCAGGGAGGGACCAGTACAATTCTCAATATTCACTATGAAAAAGAAGAGCTGGAAGGTAAGATCTGAGCCTGCCATTTTCCATAGTAATCAAAAAGATTGATGTTACTGAAGTACCTATTTTGTGAACACTTAGTAATATGAAGGAAAAACCTGTTTATCACTTCCTAACCAGCCACAAAGAATCGTAAAAATTCCATTTAGAGAAACCTCGTAAGTAGCTCTTAAAACTCTCTTGGCTGCAAACATTCCATTTAGCCCACAATATTTCTAGTGGTTCTGGCAACTCCCTCTTCTGTCCCCGCAGCCCCTGCCTTGGTGGCAACTGTGGTGACTGACGCCTCCCAAGACAAAGCTCTCTTCACAGAAGCTGTTGGCACCGGCAAGTGGCTCATCATCAGAAATGGGTCTGGTTTTTACCCATTGAAATGATGCTGAAGAAGTTGTGTTTGTCCCTTAGTCTTATCTCCCCTCTACACTCTGGCCAAACTGCATTATTAGCCATCTGGGCTGCCTGGCCTCATTGTGTGAGCAGTACCCCAGGGCTGCTGGGCCTTTTTTTCCAGGCAGCTGAACCTTCCAATATGTGTTGCCTTCCCTTAGAATAGGAGTTCCTTGACTGTTAATCAGGGACTGTTGTGCTTTTCTATTTGTATCCACAGTTCTTTGCATGTAGTAAATCTTTTATTTATTCATTTCCACCCAGATTCTCCAATGCTTCCCCTACTCCTTGTAATAGTTATTTCTCTTATGCTGTTATCACCTCAAAAAGAAAATGAATAACTGCCTGTTGTACACGCTCAGATTTCCCTCCACACCAAATATTTACATGGAAACCAAACAAAAGGAGGAAGGGAAGGGAACAAGCATTTATTCAGCATCTACAATGTGCTGGGTGCTGTGCTAAGCACTTTACACATTGTCTCTTGGAATCCTCACCACAACCCTGGGAGGGAGGTGCCATTATTATCCTCTTTTTACAGTTGAGGAAATTGAGGCAGACAGAGGTGAAGTGACTTGCCCAGTGTCATACAGCATGGAAATATCTGGGACTAGATTTAAACTCAGGTCTTTCTGACTGCAGGCCAGTGCTCCCTACACCATCTGGAGAGCCCCAATAACACATTTTAGGTTCCTCTACTTGTTTCCCTTATTTGCTCTACCTTCTGTGTTGTATTTGCATTTGAACGATCTATTGTTTTGATGTCTCACAAACATAAGTTTAGAGCTAGAAGAGGCATTCTGTATTCTGTGTGTATTTGTTTATGTACCTGTTGTTTCCCCCAATAGAATCTAAGTCCCTGGAGAGTAGGAATTGTTTCATTTTTTTTGCCTTTGCTTCCCAAGTTTCTTGTACAATACCTGGCACTACTGATGGATTAAAGGTCATGTAGCCTTAACTTCTCGTTTTACAAATGAAGAAACTGAGGCCTGGAGAGGTGACATGACTTGCTCAAGGTCACACAGATGGCAAGTGGCAGAGTGGGATTTGAACCCAGGTCCTTTGGCACCAAATCCAGTATAGTTTCTGCTCTACTAGACCACACTGCCTCTGCCTCCTCCTCTTTCACATGTGGCCTTCCTGCCCAGAGCTTTTCCTGTCACATGCAGAAATGTTTCTCCTGGTTTACTGCTGTTGATCACCCCAAAGCTTCACCCTTCCCCCCTCTCCAGGAACATCCAGGACTCTTGTGCTTGTGCAATATAACTCTAACAGTAACCTATACTTGGCTTATGAGTGAGCAGGGTTGGGAAATCTCCATATCTCCCCTGCCATGTTGTAAGGATGGAAGGCTTCAAACTTACACATATGTGAAATGGACTCTTCTTTTTGTTATTGATGTGTCCTTCCTAAGCAAGGACAATATCCCAAGGACCAACAAAAGCGAAATGGACATTTGGTTTGTCGCCCCTTGGAGAAGTGCTTTTTTTACACTTTTAGAGGAGGATAAGAGGGAGCAGTAGTATCCATACCTCCTGGAAATTTTTTTTTTTTGTGGAGGTTAAAAAGAATTCTTGGGTCCTTTATTTAGGGCTCAGTCTGGTCACAACTTCTCCTCAGGAGGGACAAATGTCATTTATTCCACCAGCCCAGTCTGTGCTGCCACCCCACCAATGCAATAAAACCATTAAAACTTCACTCCTGGCGATTCAAGTAGTTTAAGCCCTCATCACCATACAGAGGTCACAGAAGGAGTGGGGGGGACAGGGAAGCCATCTGCCAGTCATTGTTCAATTTCTATTTCTCAGAGGGAAATGCCAACATTTGAATGGGATGGGAGTTTTAACTGGATGCCTGTCAAAAGGCACCCGATTGATGGTGATCGGAATTGGCTTCTGTGCCCTCTGTGGTGCAGCATGACACTAGTAACTCAAACCTAGAACTCCCTGATCACACATGAAGTACCAGCTAAGCCAGTATGAGCAGGGACACGGTGGCTAAGCAGGGCTCAACAACTCTCCATTGAACATCTGGAAGCTTCCCTGCTGCTGCCCTCACTCTGGGAAGAGCCTCATTCCCCTAACACTCTTGCTAGAAATAGTATGGCCTCATGGGAATTTGCCTGACCTGCCTGCTTTGTGGAGGTCACTAGTATCTTGGGTAATATTGAAACTTCTTTAATGGAATAGTAATGCTTTCACAGTTAGTTGAAAAACTTCTCTGACTGGGTATCAAAGGACCCTCATGAAAACAAGAGAAAGAGAAAGAGGGGAAAGGGAACATGGGTCACAGTTTGCATTATTTTCCTTTATCTTATCTGATTATTTCCTCTAAGCTCCCAACCAACACATCTCTTGCCTGTCTACTAACTGGTCTACCCACTTACTCACGGAGGAGTTTTGCTGTCCTCTTCCATATTCAGCCTCATCTGTCAACCCTTCTCTCTGCCTCAATGCTTACTTCTCTCTGGCTCTAGCCTTTTTTCCCTAAAGCACTTAACTCTTGGCTCCAGCTCATATAATAGGAGTCTGGAGATTAGGATCAGTAACCATAGACCCTATCTATGTCGCATGAGGAAGTCTGTGGCCTTTCAGAATTGGGGAGAGTGTCAATATATATGTATACACACACACACACACACACACACACATATATATATATATATACATATATATACTGGGAACAGTTTTATACAGATTAAAACCTAGGCCAGTTCACCTAAAATAGGATGTTTAGTTCCTTTAATTCAAATGTGGGCATGCCTTTTTGAGATGGCAGAACCATTAATTCTTCATTTATACTGCCTCTTCTATGGCTAAAAAGCAAGTGATGATGGCACCCTCTGGGGATGCTGTAATGTATTCCTTTGCTCAAAGGTGGTGGTTGCTGAGGTTTTGTTCTTTGTACACATTCCATATCACTCAGTCATTCTCTTAACTCCCTTTCTATACTACTTTAAATACTTGGTCTTTGTACACGCTTAATTTTTTGGAATTATGGGCTTCCTCACTCCATTTTGCACAAACTTTCATCAGAAGGTGAACAGTAACATTTTACTTTATGTATAAGAAATAAACAGATAAAGTATTAATATAATGCACAGTAAAAAGAAGAGAATGTTAATCCAGTTTGTGAGGTTGTTGAGGCATTTATTCTCATTTTTTTCTGATGTATCATCTCTGCTGCTTCAATTTTAGAATGATGAATACTAGAATAACTTTATTTTCTTGTAATAAGATTTGAGTTGAGTTCAGAATTATATATGAAACTTCTACCTAAGGTGTTGGATTATCCCTGACTCATATTGTAAACTCACGGGATGAAATAACATCCCTTTGTCCATAGGAATGTGATGTCCAAAATTGTCCAGTCTGAAAGAAAAACCACTGAGACAGAGCTCCAAGCCAATAGCACTTTATTAAAGGGTTCATGGACCCCTCTAATGAAGTGGGCCTCAGATCTTTTTTCATGGTCTGAGATGCCCCTGGTCCCCAGAATCTTATTTTTGTAGGGTTTGATACCTGGATACTCAGGAGAGGCAAAGGAAAATATAAAATCCCATTGGTTGATAGACCTTGTTTTGAAGGTCATGGGTTGGGCAAAGTGCAGAATATCTCCACTGACTAATTGATAATAAGATGAATGTGTTCCTCCTCATGTTGGGCAAGAGGAGATGGTATGGGTAGTATAGAGATACCAAACTGAATTGGGGCCTTTCCATACCTTAGACTTGGAATTTGATCAAAACAGGATTGAGATATTTTTGTCATCGTTCTTGTGGCTGTTCAAGTGAACTTCACAACTGATAAACAAATAGTGAACATTAGATTGAAGTTTTAGGCCTACTGTAAGAACCTATCTTATATAATTATCCCTATGTGATTTATGTAAAATGTCAGACTGATTAATACTTATTGGAGTAGAGTAGAGGTCCAAATGAATCATTTCTCATGGGAATGAGCTTTGCATGAGTGCCCAATTTATATACACTGGATTATATGCAATTTTGTAAAGGTTTTATGGACATCTGTCCATGAACTGGAGCAACCACCATCCACCACCATTTTAACTTAGATATAAATTTATTTATTTTAGTTCTCAACATTCACTCCCACAAGTTTTTGAATTCCAAATTTTCACCCCATCTCCCCCCACCCCAAGATGGCATGCATTCTGAATATCCCTTCCCTTAGTCTGTCCTCTCTTCTATCTCTCTCCTTTTCTCTTATCCCCTTCCCCTTCTATTTTCCTGTAGGGCAGGATAGACTTCTGTACCCCATTTCCTGTATTTCTTATTTCCCAGTAGCATGTGAAAACATTTTTTTTAAACATATGTTTTTAAAACTTTAGGTTTCAAATTTTCTCTGTTTCTCCCTCCCCACCCACCCTCATTGAGAAGGCAAGTAACTCAATATAGGTTGTACATGCACCACCATTTTAACTTAGACAATCACATTTGTCCTGTCAAACCCTGTTCTTGCTATTGCTTCACATACTTCAATCACAAACCACTAAAATTATATTTAGAACCCCCCACCCAGTTACTCTCACCCTTTCTCACAGGTAGGCCTTCAAAAATACATAGATGTGAATCTATCTGCACAGACACCTGGTTTTTGAAAGTGGAAGGGGCAGTCATGGGAGTAAGGGTAAATGAGTATCTGCAAGGTTACTGATAGTGAAGCCTGAATGTAAGAGTCCATAGAGAAGGAGAATGAATGTAAGTGAGAACAGATGAGAACTCAGCAAAATGCCCACAGGATGCTAGCTGAGGACTAATATTTTACCTTAGCCTTATAAACAACAGCCAAAATTCTATTAGGTGTCCCAAACTGGCGTTGGTGCCGTCCTCTTTTCCGGTGGTCATTCCATCACCCTTCCCACATGATAACCTTCATAACCTATTATTTCCTGCCTATAACCTATTATGTCCTCTTAGAGAATATGCACAGGGAGACTGAGTCTCTCAAGTAGATAAATTGTCCATTAAAAAAAAAAAACAATTAAAAAGAGAAAGAAAGAAGAGGCCAAGTATATGCAACATCTTTTAGGTTCATTAGTTGATTATAGTTTAGCCCCATCCTTTTAGGCTCCCTTTTATGCTTTCAGCTCGTGGGCAGAGCTTATTTTTATGTATGCTTATTTCTTTGTTGCACCATAAAAGTGTATTCTGTAAAGGTGATAACTATAGTGGCACATAGTAGACTCTTAATAAATGTTGATTAAATAGATTGCTGAGGGAATTTCTTCAGCATGTAATGCCTCTAGTAAATGAACAAAAGTTGACTCCCTCAAATGATAGAAATCAAGGAAGTTTTCAGTTGTCTCCTTACTTTGCCAAAGGGACCCAAGTGACCTCTTTTCCCTTTACACCTCACTTGTTTCCAGCTTTATCATTAAATATCTACTGTAGTTATATTACATATAATATATATAATATATATACACATATTTATATTATACACACACACACACACACACACACACATACATATAAATTTATGTCTTTGGGGTTACCCAAAGAGAAGACTTGATCATTTTGAGCAATATATGGGACCTTCCAGCTCAAATAGAGGAGGGCAGGAGACCACACCAGGTGTTTGCACACTGTGAACAGGAGAGTAGTGAGAAATATGAAGTATTCCTGTAAAGCCTTTATGAGGATGTTTATGTTCCTGCAGTCTTGGGATTCAGCCTGTTCCATCATCAGACTTTGGGTCTGTCAAGGGAGGGTGTAGATCTCCCTCAAAATCTTTGTAATAGTAACAGCTAATATTTAGTAAGTCTCTAAGACTGTAAGTTGCAGATTAGCAGCAGGGGAAGAAATGTCCACACTGGAAGTTCCTAGGTTTACTGATGAAATCACAAGTTTGGAACCCTCCAACCCCCCCCCCCAATATAATATCATTTTAAGGTTTATAAAATGCTTTCTTCACAACAATCCTATGGGTAAGTGGTAGGTGTCCCTGGTTTACAGATGAGGGAACTAAGGGTCAGAGACATTAAGTGACTTGGCCAGCCTAGAAGAGTGTCAAAGCCAAGATGCAAACTTGTCTGCAGCCTCCAGATGCATTGCACTTTCACTGTGTTGTTTCTTTCATAAATTAGATAACATCTAGAACGGTTTAGGATTGACTGACCTGGAAAGAGAGGACTGGATTAGTGAAAAAGACAAGAGTAGAGCAGCTCTGGAACCCTTCTATAGTAGGAGGGGTGAGGAAGCCGGTCATGAATGCTTTTCCCAAGAATCCTCTATACCACTGGTTTCTCAAAGTAGCGCCCTAAAACTTAGAATCCTGGAACTTGTCATCATAAGATCAAATAAATTTAACTTTGGGAAGAACGTATGGGGTAGCTAGGCAGCACAATGGATGGAGCTCTGGCCCTGGAGTCAGGAGGACCTGAGTTAAGATTCATTCTCAGACACTTACTAGCTGTGTGACCCTGGGCAAGTCACTTAACTCCAACTGCCTCCAGAAAAAAGATAGAAAGACAGAACCTTCATGATGATCTAGCCCAACATTCTTTCTCATTTTACTTAAATAATAGTTTGTGAAATTAGCAAAAGAAGTAATCACCATTTAACTGTTAGCAATAAAATAAAAATATATGTAATTTTTTTTGCAAACCTAAAAACACTGTATAAAAATTATTATAATAACCAATAACTTCTTTCTTGAGATTAGGTTGCCCATGCTGGAAGTACAGAGGCCATTTGCTGACCCAATTCCACTAGATAAGTGTGGAAGCTTAGAGCTGCTCTGTTTCTATTCTGGGTCAGTTTGCTCCTCATTAGGCAGCCTCATGGTGCCCTGCTCCTGAGGCCTTTCCATATTGGTGTAGACCTTTGATCTACTTTAGTCAACTGTAGTTCAAAACTCCTGAGCTCAAGTGATTAGTCTTAGTCTCCCCAGTAGCAGGAATTATAGGCTTGCCCTCATCATGTCTGGCTACTCAGTCACTTCCACAGTGCTGCTAACAACCTCCTTACACACACACGCACACACACACACGCACACACACACATCCCATGAAGATGTAGTGAAAAGCAAAAGAATATCAGCACCATATCAGTTGAGCATCTAAGAAAAAAAACATTTGTGTGTGCAAGCATGGTTGGTCGAAGCATCAGAGCATCACTTTACTTATGTAACCCTGAATTACCATGGCAATGAGAGATGCTCCAGTAGATGCTATCCCTGAAATCCCAGCTCCAAAACATCACTAACTGGTGGACTTTGTAATAGCATCTTACTTGAGCAGCCCTCATCTCCATGGAGACTAAAGTTGCACTTACAAGATCTTCCGTTAGCATGTAGGAAAAAGGAAGGATGTGGTTTTTTTCTCTGTGTTTCTGTAGGGATTAAGATATTGCCCTGCTTTTTTTTTTTTAAAGATGTTCTTTCAATTCTTGCTTATCTCTACTGGGACCAGTTGGATCCAGAGACATTCGAATCTCTACTGTAGGGCATATTTGATAAAGTTAACTGGTGTAGTAGAAAATGCCTTGACTTTGGAATCAAAGGATCTAGCTTCAGATCTTGGCTCTGCTAATTAGTATCTATATGGTCTTAAGTGAGTCAATGTCTTGACTCGATTTCGTCATCTGGAAAATGGAGGGTTTGGAGTGGATAATCTCTAAAATCCCTTCTAGCTGTAATATTCTATGATATCTATGAATCCATTAAAGTTGAACTCGAGGATCAAACCTGAGAGGCAACATGGCATAGGGAACAGAGCGCTACACTGTGAATCAAGAGAAGCTGAGTTCAAATCTTGTCTCTGAAATTTATTATCTGTTTGTCCCTGGGCAAGTCATTTAACTCTCTCTGAGCCTCACTTTCTTCATCTGTAAAATGGAAATAATCCCTGCAGTATCCCTTGCAGGGTTGTTGTGAGGCTTAGATGGGCTAATTGTAAGTAGAGTACTTTGCAAGTACCATGTAACTCAGCCATTATTACTCATACCACCGATTATTGTAAAGCATGGGCTGTCAGGCTACCACAGGCTCTCCAGCTGGTGGCCTGAAAGCTAAGAATGTTTTTAACATTTAAAAATAAACTTTTATTGTATTGAAAAATGGAAAAAACCATTCTTAACTTCAGGGCTGACCAAAAAAAGCCAGTAGTTTGCCCTCCTGATGCGTAGGCCCATAGATCATTATCATCTAACCTAGCTTTACTGCCAAGGTCATTCAGTTCTGGGTCCAGTTTGTAAAACAAATAGAGCAATTTTTCATCTGGTTCATAACTTTACACTTACGGCCTAGAAATCCACTCATATGTGCCTAAAAGTAAATACTTCTTTTTAACTCAGTAATTTTGTTTCCCTCAAGTTGCAAGATGAATGCATTAGGGCCAAAAATCTCCTCCTCCAAATTTTCTTGAAACATGTCAGTGCAAGAACATTCTGACAGAAGATGAAGGTCGGAGGTATAAATTGCCACTTGCAGGAACTTCAGTGATTTATTGGCTTTCCCTTTAGTGCCACCAAACCTGACCAAGCCACCACTGAACCCTGTGCCTTTCCCCATCTAGCCCCTCTCTCTCATATCTTTTAAGCCTTAATAGAGATTTCAGAGAAGGAAGAAAAAATGAGGCAAGAAAATAAAGAGAGAGGATAGTAGTAAGGGTGTTCTTCAGTGCATTAGCCTCTATTAAATATGAGGTGGTAAGAGCATAGCCCCCAAAGAGGAACCACAATAATACTTCTCTAATTCCTCTACCTCAGATATTTCCAATCTTCAAGGATCTGTAATGTCATTGATATCAGTACCTCCTTGTCCTGGCGTATAGTATTACCTTTCAATAACTTATTGGATGGTGTCTGATAGGTGCTGTGGCTGAAAAATTCATCCTCTTTTGACCAATCTGTTAATGAACCTTTCTGAACTTATATCTGGGCTAGACTTTAGCTTATGGCCCATACTCAAACCCTTTTCAGTGTAAGGATGATTGTCTCTGTACCCAGAGACCTGAGGCTTAAATTCTTCCTCTGATACTACCTTTGAGGGAGTCATTAGACCTTAGTCTCCTTATCTGTCATGTGACAGAATTGGACAGATGGGCTAGAAGGTCCCTTTCAGCTCCAAAGCTATCCTGTTCGTACAATTGTAACAGTGGCTACTCTGTTACCCTTTGACAGACCCACTGAATCAGCAGTTATTCCTGTTCACAGGCCAATGAAGGGATGGCTCATGACCTCAAAGCACCAAGCCCTTTTTGGTCTTGAGTCCTTCATGTCCTTGGAGTCCTCAGAGGTTTCCAAGAGAGGGTCTACATATTTTTCTTGGGAAAAGCTCTATAGCCCATGACCACTCATTCTTCACAGTCTAGAGTCTTTGCTTTGTATATACTTTGTATATACCAAATAATACTTTGTATTTTTGGTTTGGTAAGCATTGCCAGAGCTTACATTCTATTGACTTTGTGTTCAAGAGCCCAGAGTCATCTCCAATGAAGCACTGGAAGAGTACTTATGCTGAAGAACCTCAGATACCAGGGAGAATGTTTCCGTTGGTTGCCAGGAAAAGCAGCCAGAAAGAGTTGGTGATTTTTTTTTCTTTGAGGCCTACCTTTTCCAGAAAGTTCTAGATTAATCCATACTGAAATAATTTTGTAGAATTACAAGCAGACAGGATGATCACCAGTCCTCTTCTAAGTGCTGCAGTGATCTGTACGTATTGAAATCATTTCTATTGATGTTATGCCTTGTCTTCCTTTTTCATTCTAGAAAATCCTTTAGAATAAGATCTACTTCTTACTTTGTACCCGCTATTAAATAGAATGTCATATACCTTGGGGAAACTCAATAAATAAATACTTGATGGGCTCCCTCTCCTTTTGTTCATTTCATTTAATACCCCTCCATCAATCCTCAAGCTTCATTCTCCTTCTAATTTTGCTATTAGTTCTTCCTCACTTGTCTCCTATATCTATTATTGATTGAATACCTGACAAGGAATCTAGCCATGCAGGGGGAAAGGATGGTGGTTGACTACAGCATGTGTGGAGCCCACTTTCAAGGTTCATTGCTATCTACATAGATAATATGAATGCATTGTACTCTTTTGAAATTATTCAGTCCAGCAGACATGGATTTTGACCCAGGGCTTAAATTCTTCCTCTGATACTACCTGTATAACTTTGAGGCAGTTGTTAGATCTTAGTCTCCTTATCTGTCATATGATAGAATTGGACAGATGGCCTAGAAGGTCCCTTCCAGCTCCAAAGCTGTCCTATTTTTACAATTGTAACAGTGGCTATCCTATTAGTATTTGTGTCAAATTGACCCAGTCAACATGCAGGTTTATTCAATATATCATTAATTCATGTACATTTTTCTGCATCTTTGGTTCCAGAAACTTTTGAGGTTTTATAAGACCAGAGAAATATCTGATTTTAAAGAAGATTTTAAAAATCTGATACACATTATTGCATCCATGAAAATCTTGGCCCATTTTAAATAAAAGGCCCCACTTGACATTCTCCTCTTCTTTCCCCCCCCCCTCCCCAATTCAGGGCATAGAACTTTGTATGTTGGAGTCCGGATGCCTTTGGGACGGCAGAGCCATCGGCATCATAGAACTCATGGCCAGAAGCACCGGAGACGAGGCCGGGGAAAGGTTCTCAGTCAGGGAGAAGAAGGGCAAGGATCTCTTGCCCACGGTAAGTATATTCAAGGTGGATTCAGTAGATGCTATCCCTACAAGTTTAAGTTTAGGTAAAATTAAAACAATGAATATTTGATTTCTCTTACTAGTTTGGCTAGGTAGGCATAATTTTGTAGTCCTTTTGTGGGTAGTTTTTCAGAGCTTACTTCCAAGAATGAGGCATGTTAACTAAAAAACAGCAATGAACTCTCCCTCCCCCCTAGATGTTCTCCTCCTAAAAATTTGATAATTCAGGTTCAAAACCTTATTACCATAATAGGTAGTAATTGATTTTTGGCAGGGGGAGAGGATAGGGGTATTGAATTAAATTGACCAATCCCAATCAGTCTGGTAGTTGTCAAATTTTTATTTCCTTTGTGCTGTCTAGACATGGACTTGGCAAATGAAATTTCATATTTATGAAACTGTCCCAGTACATTTTTTTTTCTGGCAAAAAAAGCAACCCCTTTGATCTGTGTACTCAGTATTGTCTTTGATATATCTCTAAAACTCCAGATGCTGTTGGGATGTGCTGAGGAAAGTAGATGCTGTTTTCATTCTACGTGGAGGTTCTGACCAGATGTTTCTTTGCTAATTCCTTAGACACACCTTCCCAGCGTGTTCAATTCATTCTTGGCACTGAGGAGGATGAAGAACATGTGCCTCATGAGCTGTTCACAGAACTGGATGAGATCTGTTTGAAGGAAGGAGAGGATGCTGAGTGGAAGGAGACAGCCAGGTAAAGTCCTTAAAATAACCATGATGAAGATGGGGATATATATTTTATCTTCATCCTGACTTCTTATGTTGTTTTGTAGGAACAAATATATCTGATGCAATTTCCTGACATTTCAGAGGCCATTCCTCACTTTACTTTTGCAGACCCAGCCAGGGATATGTCAGGTGACTTAGTGTACCTGTTAGTCAGTAAGGTAGATGCTGAGACTTTGAGTTCCTCTAAACATCTGATCCAGAACCTGATGATCACAGTGTTAGAGGTCTTGTCTAGAGCAGGCCTGGGAGCCCAACACACCCAATTAAGTCCCAGACAAGTAATATTTCTTTAGAGGCCATTTTTGTTGTCAGTTTGGGAGCCCAGCACATCCAATTAAGTCCCAAACAAGTAATATTTCTTTAGAGGCCATTTTGGTTTTCCATTCAGTGGAATCTTGGAAGTCCCAAGCCAAACTTAAATTCCTGGGTTGTTCAATTGTTTCAGTCATGTCCAACTCTTCATGACCCCATTTGGGGTTTTCTTGGCAAAAATATTAGAGTGGTTTGCTGTTTCCTTTTCCAGCTCATTATACAGACGAGGAAACTGAGGCAAACAAGGTTAAGTGACTTGCCCAGAGTTGCATAACTAGGAAGTGTCTGAGGCCAGATTTGAATTCATGAAGAAAAGCCTGGCAGTTTATCCACAGCACCAAATTCCTGGGAGAGCACAGAAAACTCAATCCCTTTATATTATTAAGCCAGCCCAGTACTAGACTTCCTTGGACAGCTACATGCCCCTATGAGACCTTCTAACCCTCCAAGTTGCCCTCAAATTAACCAGGATACTGGACAATGTTAGGAGTCCATAACACTCTTAAGTGGTAAATGTCAGAAGCCAACATGACATAACTTTTGTGAGCTTCAGAGTAGCTATATTTGCAGCAATTCAGCTGTGGCTATACTTGGTACATTTCTCCTGTGCTACTTCCAATACCCTTTGACTCCAAGATGCATTTTCTGTTGGAAGAACTGAACAAGGTCAGTAGTCTTAGAGTCAAGGGGAAACACCATGACTTTCATTCTTCAGACTATTTCATGTACTTTTTAAAGTCACATGTAACACTTTGAGTTAAAAACAGCACCATGGATTTATGACACTTCTAAAAGTACTCAACGGATGTGAATTAGAACTCTGTGCACAGTGCAGTCATCCAGATCCTTTCTGTATTTTTTACAAATTGTTTGTACAACTTCCCCTTGAAACTTACTCCTCTATTTTTGATGTTTATAAAATAACACTTTTAGGTGGTTGAAGTTTGAGGAAGATGTAGAAGATGGGGGAGAACGTTGGAGCAAGCCTTATGTGGCCACTCTTTCATTACATAGTCTGTTTGAGCTGAGGAGCTGCCTCATTAATGGAACAGTCCTCCTGGACATGAGAGCAAACAGCATCGAAGAAATTTCAGGTAGGGGGATCCCAGAGCAAAGTAGGACTAGAATCTAGTCTTGGCTTCCTATCCATTGACTTTCTATTAGCCTGTATGACTGCCTTGCAGATTTTTAATAAGCTTACCCATTTACTGCTTCTGGCCCTGGCCCACCATGGGGTTGGAATTTGAGGATGGGTAGAGTGTTTGAGTGGCAGAGGAAAAAGCCAGGGAGGGCTAGAGCCACATTACCGCCTTAGACACATTCAGTGATGAAAACACCTGATACCTGTTGGTAATTGGCTAAGTTGAGTGTGCAAAATATACATGGTTAAGTAAAATGAATTCTGACATTGGCTATGTCCATCAGTTCTGTATAAGGAGTGGTAGCATGCTTCATCATGGTTCCTCTGGAATCATGATATCTTCTTTTTCTGTGGTCTTCTTAAGGTAAGGAAATTCTTCAGGTTTTTGACAGTAAATTGGCCATTTATTGTACGTTAAGAATTAACACTCTATTAGGTAGGCTATTTATTTCCATAAAGGAATTTACCAACCAAAGTATCAGGGTCAGTCACTGCACCTAGAGTACATTGTACATTCCTTACCAATATCCTTATACAGCCATATCAATAGGGAATAGAAAATGCTTAAGGAATTTCCAAACCTCCCTTTTTGCTAACTCAATATGATGACTTATCAATCAAAAAAGCTAATGGGATCTTGCGCTAAATAAGAGGGGCACAGATTCCAGGAATAGATAGATAATCATCCCACTGTATTCTGCCCTGATCAGAACTCTTGTAGAGTTTTGTGATCAGTGCTAGGCACCACGGTTTATGAAGGACAGCTATAAGCTGACAAGAATCTGGAGGAGGGTAACCTGGGATGTGAAGGGCCTTGAGACTATAGACCAGGCGGTGAGGAACCTGCAGCCTTCAGACCACATGTGGCCTTCTAGGTCCTTAAGTGTGGCTTTTTGACTGAATCCAGATTTTGCAGAACAAATCTTTATTCCGTAAAATTTGGATTCAGTCAAAAGGCCTAGGACCTAGAAGGCCACATGTGGCCTGAAGGCCACAGGTTGTTGACCCCTGGCCTTGAGTCTGTGGAATGTGGGGCTATTTAGCTTGAAGAGAAGACTCAGGGGAAGCATGAAAGCTATGTTCAAGTATCTGAAGGGCTATCGTATGGAGGAGCTGTGACTATACTGGCAGGACTGGGAGCAGTAGAGCTAAGTTATAAAGAAGCCAGTTTAGCCAGGAATGTCATGAAAGCTCCTTAGTTAGTTCAACTTTCCACAAGTGGAACTGGGCTGCCTTGAGAGGTAGTGAGTAGTTATGACCTCCTTGTAGGTCTTCAAGCAGAGACTAGATGACCACTTGTTTGGTACGTCATAAAAGGGATTTCTTTTGTTTATGAGTTGGCCTAGATGGCTGCTAAGGTCTCTTCTAACTCTCACATTCTGTGTTTCAGTGACTGAGAGTCCGCGAGTCTCGGAAAGTTAGAGCCGAAAGGAATCTGCTTCAACTTGCTTATTTTGTAGTTAAGGAAACTGAGCTTCCAGGATGTGAGGTGCTCTGCTCAGGTTCACAAGGCTCTTTAGTGGCAGAGTTGGGAGCTAGAACCACAGTCTCACAGACTGCAGTCTGGTTTTCATGCTACATCGTCATACCATGCTACATTAACTCATTTTATCAGAGCTGTTAATAATTAGTTGTGTTTTCCCTCCTCAGCCTATCTCTGTTCACTCCTTCATAGAAATAAACGATCAGTTAGCTATTTGACCCATTTTTCTGGATTCCATACTCTTTTCTAGCTAAACTCACCCTTTCTTAAAACCTCCCTCCCTCTTCTGCTAAAATGGAATCCCAAGTTCATCAGGAGCCACCACCATCAGAGACTGGTTTGGAATTTGATAGTATATTTTTCCTTATTGCTATCTATCTCAACAAAATGAAAAGCTTGTGCAGGAGAAGGAGGCTGGTTTACCCTATTTATATAATAGCTACTCCTACTATCTAATGGCTTGATACCATAGCTCCATTTCCAGTAACCTCCCCTGGAACTCCCTCTTGTGTGCTTTGAAGGGGTTGACTCTGAGCTCTATTGGACAGGTAGATATTGCTTTTCAGACCTGATCCTGGACCAGCAGGAATTGTCCAGTGACCTGAATGAGACCATGCGAGTGAAAGTGCGGGAAGCTCTTCTAAAGAAGCATCATCATCAGAATGAGAAGAAGAGAAATAATCTCATTCCCATTGTGCGCTCCTTTGCTGAGGTTGGCAAAAAGCAATCAGACCCAAATTCTTTGGACAAAAATGGTAAGATTTGGAGGGTTGAACCTGTTTGTCCTACATTCATATCAATGAGACATCAGGGAATCTGTTGTTGGATGGTAAACTCCTAGGAGTCAGGAACCATAAATTTGTCATAATGTGGATGGTATGTAGTAAACTGTTATGCACAATAGAATGATTACTTTTCAATGACTGATGAATGAATGACTAGAAACAGAACTTTTTCACTTATTCTCCCCAAAGATTGTTTTGAGTCTAGGCTGGTACTGGCTTAGCTGGGAGGTAGCCTTAGACCTCTGAGTTTGGTTGGGTTGCTGTACGTACTCTGGGGCATTAAGATGAGAGTATGCTCACAACTGATCTTGCCTGCTAAGGTTAGCTTCCAAATTAGGAATAAGGATAAATTGCCCTAGCACAGTTCCTGGCGCATAGTAGGCACTTGTAATACATACTGATTGATTGGCTCTCTGCAGTTTGGGAGCAGGGACGGAAATTTGTTTTCATTCTTGATTTCTCCACATCTGATTCCCTTCCTTTTCCTCCACCCCACTCCCTAAACCATGAAGCACTTGGGTAATTCCCTCCTCACCTCCTGCTATTTATTAATAGTACTTTAAGGATGTCAAAATGCTTTACTTAAGTTACTTCACTGAATCCTCACAACAACCCTGTGCTAAGTGAAAGGGAGGCCAAAAAAGGGCAAAAAGGCTGGGGGGGGAAGGTACTGTTATAATCCCCATTTTACAGATAAAGATCTTGATGCTAAGAGAGGTTAAATAACTTGTCTGTGTTCACATAGCTAGTAAATACCTAAGCCAGACTTTGTAAGTATAGCCTATGTCCTGATGCTGTTTCAGACACATTGGGGTGAGAGGTTGTGGGGAGCCTTTATTTTACATGAAGGCAAAGGAAGGGGCTAGAAGTATCTCTGCCAGGGTGAGAGGTTGACAACGGAGAGTCCCAATTAGCCTGAAACTGGGAGGAGAACAAAAAGCCAGGCTTGTGGGTGTCCAGATATCACAGACCCTAAGAACCATTTGCTAGTGCAATCTTGGCAGGAAATCAGCATATTCTCCTGATGGGGATTGAGTGGGCAAGGGTGGTAAAGGGAAGAGTCAGAGAATTCTTTTTTTTTTTTCCTCCCACAGGTCAAACAGTGTCTCCTCAGTCTGTTCCTACTACAAATCTTGAAATAAAAAATGGAGTAAATTATGAACATAGTCCTGTTGATTTAAGTAAGGTGAGTGAAACCTCCCCCCCTCCATGAAATTAGAATAATATTGGTCTATTGGTCCAAGAGGCATTATCTCTAGGGATTTCTAGTTTTCTGGAATCGAGCAATATTTTCACTGTGGGGTATATCTCTACAAAACCTGCTTTTTTAAGAAAAGGAGGCCCAAGTTTCTCCCCATGACTCTGAGTTGTAGTCAAATTACCAAATTTGTACTTAATTGTACAAATTGGTACAATCCACAGGTTTATAAGGAATTAGTCTGAGCTTCAAATATATTTGTGATTAGGAAACATTCTGATTTAGTTCAAGCCTTACTGCTTATATTTCATCAGTGCATGCCTGGAAAATATGGGGACAGGAAAAAGAAAATTGGGCAGGTTCATAAAAATGTGAGAGGCAGGGAGTAGTAACAGTTTACATTTGTGAAGTGCTTCAAAAGACTTGTAAAGTACTTGCCCCTGCTTTCCTCACTTATACACCAGAGCCATGTGTATAAATAGTATAAGGGTTTTTACACTGTCGGGGCCATCATGGCATAGTGAACAGTGCTAGATTTCTCTGGATGGCTTGGGTTCAAATCCTGCCACTTCTTAGCTATGTAGTAATGGGTGAGTCACTTAAATTCTCTGAGCCTCAGTTTCATCATCTGTACAATTAGAGGAGTGGACTAGATGATCTTTAAGGTCCCTTCTAACTCTAAATCTGTGAGTCTATGATCTCATTGTAAAAATAAGGAAAATGAGGCTCAGAGACTTCATTGACTTGCCCACAGAGTGCCCCAGGGTCTCTTGACTTCCCGTCTTGCTCTCTTTCTGCTACAACCTGCTGTCTCTGGTAAATTTTAAAAAATATCTCCATGAAGTTGAGCTAATTACTTGGAATTATAGACTTACAAATTACTACACTCACTTTTCGACTTTGTTGGAAAGAGAATTTTTTTTTTTACTGTTCATTCAGTATTTGTTGATCAGTTACCATGTACAAGTCACAGTAACAGGCACCTTGTAGGGCACAGAGTTATAAAAAACAAGATTCTTAGCCTCAAGGAACTTAGAATCTAGTAGAAGGGCAAAGACAAAAACTACAACATACTAATCAAATGGAAACATAATTCTCTCTGCCATCATTAAACCAGGAGCATTCTTTTAAGCAATTTTTTCCTCTTAAGCAAAAGTACAATTAATGAATTGATAATTATTCTTCCATCTTAAGGAGTGTTTCCTTTCTATGACATATTGGCAAAAGTGCACTGAGCACCATCTGGAATAGGCCCTTTCCACATCTTCCTCTCTTAAGACGCTTGTCTTCAAGGCCCAGCTCAGATGTCATTTCCTCCATGAAGCCTTCCTGGTGGTTCCCATGCCCAGCTAGAAGTGATTCCTCCCATCTCAGCCTCCTTGTGCCACTCTGTTAGCTCTCCCACTATGTAATGGCTCATATTCCAGCTCAAATTACAGGCATTTTTGTATGTGACTCTTCCCACTGGAAGAGTGTAAGCTCTTGGAGGGCAGGGATTTATCCTTTTATGTTTATCCTTTTTGTTATCCCTAGTGCCTTGCACATATTTACTTCAAGGATCTATGATTTCATTGGTGTGGGTATCCCAGCCACTCATCCAAATTAAAACCCTTCTGTACTATAATAGACAGAATTTGTAAGCTGTTGTGGCTGGGAAAAGATTTATTAACTTGTTGCCAAATTTCTGGTGACAAGCCTCTCTGAACTCAGTGAGGTGGTTTCTCAGGCAAAAGAAACAGAGTCCACTATTACTCTTGCACCCTGAGTCTTTCAGTCTTGGTAAGACCTGCCTGAACTGGTGCTTTGAGGAACCCTAGTAACCTTAGTGCCAAAGTGAGATGCCAGCATAGGTAGTTGGCATTGCTCTTATTATTTGTATTGGCCACTTAAGAAATGTGGTTAATTTGGAGTATGAGAGTGGAAATGGAAAAGAGTAAGTCAGAAAGCTCACAGAGCTAGAAGGGACCTCAGAGGCTATCTAATTCAACCCCTTCATTCTACAGATAAGGAAACTGAGGCCCAGAGAGGCTAAGTTTTCCTAAAAGGAAAGCTCTCCTACTTTAAGGATCGATTATCTTGTTGATAAGAATATTCTCTACTCACTCCCAACCCCCAACAAAACAGATTAAGATGCCTCAATTGCTTTGTAGATGGTCTTGGATAAGTTGTTATGGGTGACTATTTCATCACCCTGTGGCAAATCTAGCCATGAGCCTCTTCAAATCAAGGTCACACAGGTAATGATAAGCTTGAGGGGTGGGATTTGATTCTAGATCCTTTAACCCTACTTTGATCACGATGCTGTACTGACAGGATTGAGGGAAGAGAATTTCTAACACGGCAATTTGACACCCATATTTGCGCAGGACTCCTGATTCATTGGAATTGTTCTGATAGCCTTTCACCATTGAGTGCTCCGACAAAGCCTTCACTTGGTTAATTCTCCTAAAACTGCCTGGTGGTAAAATGTTCTTCTTGGGACCCACTTCATTTGGCATCACTTTAGAGCAGGGCTGCTTTATTTCTTTTGTATCCTGGACATCTTTGGCTGGCTGGGGAAGCTCCCGGACCCCTTCTCAGAATCATGTTTTGATATACACAAAATAAAATATCTGATTGCAAAGAAAAACAATTATTTTGAAATACAGTTATCCAAGTACTAAAAATTCCAAGTTCATGAACCTCAGGTCCAATAGCCTGCCTTTTTCTTTTTTCAAACATCTCTTTGCAAAGCTAGCTCTTCAGAGACCCTGATAAATTCAGCCCAGGACCCTGAGCCCAAAAGCCTTGGGAATACCAGTCCCCTCCAAACCTCCAGTCACCAGAGTCAAAATTGAGGGGAGTAATTATTATGGAGAAGGGATCCATCTGCCTCCCCTCACCCCAGCAGCACCTGCTGACTACAGACCAACAGGCAGATGGGCACAGGAGCCCTGGGAGTAGCAGCAACCCCCCTTCCACCTTCCACACTATTGATTATGCTTCTAGCCCAGTCCTCATGGCCATCATCCAGGGAAAAAACTTCTGTGGAGAAGGGGCCAGCCATCCTCACCAAATGCCAACCAAATGCTATACTGAGGGCAGGCAAGCCAGCCTAGCTGAAGCAGCAGGACACTGAAAGGGAGAGACAGGAGGCAACTTGTGCCAGACAAGTCAAACGAGCACCACCACCTTGGCCACCATCTCCCCTCAAACTCTGACGGAGATAGTCCAGGATCCTGAACCCAAGAGCCTTGGAAACAGCAATACTTCCAGCCCAGTGCCCATAGCCATTGCCCTGGGAAGCAACTCTTCCCTGGAGAGAAGCTCATCTACTCACCCAGGAAAGAAAGTTCTTGCCACCAGAATCCTTAGCACTGTCAAGTGGTTCAACATCAGAGACTGACAGGATTTGTATCAGTGGAGATGATGTTAAAGAAGAGGCATGGCCATATGCTTTGCCACTGTTCCCTAAAGACTGTGGGGTTTTCCCACCTGACTTTCAGCTGCAGACTCACATGTGGGTTGCCTCCATTGTTAGAATGTGAGCTCCTTCAGATTAGGAACTCTTTGAATTTTCTGCTTGTATTCCTAGCACTTAGCACTGTGCTTTCTGTATAGTAGGTACTTAATACATTCATTCATTCATTCATTCATTCATTCATTCATTCATTCATTCATTCATTCATCTCTAGGTCCTGTGCCTGCATTTTAGATAGCTGCCACCAGTAGAACAGTGATGCCTTGAGTTGTGGCCAAGAGGAGAAACCTGGTTGGGTTTTGAAGACAGTGTGATAAGAAAGAGTACTGGCCTTGGAGTTAGGGGAGACAAGGGTTCAAATCCTACCTCTTATACTTATTAATTGTGCAACCACAAACAAGTCACTTCTCTGAAGGCTGTTTCCTCATTTATAAGATGAGGTAGTAATAGTTTGTGATACTTACCTCCCAGATAGAAGAACATGAAGAAGTAGCACTCCCTTCACTGACTTCCAAGTCAAGCCTAGTATTACAGAAATTTTGTGTGGGGCCACCCTGCAGCCTGCAACTTGCCGTTTCTTAGATTCCTAAGAAGAGTTTCGTCACACTTGTTAGGATGCTGACCCAGGGCCCTATTGGCCAGTGTTTCAGGGCTCTCACCAGATGTCCACAGTTGCCATGGCAGTTTCAGGGCACTTAGTGTCCTCCCCATACCTCATTCTGGCTGGTATTTTTTTACTTGAAGTTACGGTAAAGCCTCTCCCCCCAACATGGATGATGGATTTGACTTTTTTTTTTTAATATAAATTTATTTTTAGTGTTCAACATTTACTTCCACAAGATTTTGAGTTCCAAATTTTCACCCCATCTCACTCCTTTCCCCACCCCTTCCCCTAGTCTGCCTTCTCTTCTATCTCTCCCCCACCTTCTCTTATCCCCTTCCCCTTCTATTTTCCTGTAGGGCAGGATAGACTTCTGTACCCATTTCCTGTATTTCTTATTTCCCAGTTGCATATAAAAACATTTTTTTTAAACATGTGTTTTTAAAACTTTGGGTTCCAAATTTTCTCCCTCACTCCCTCCCCACCCACCCTCACTGAAAAGGCAAGCAACTCAATATAGGTTATACATGTGCAGTTATGCAAAACACTTCCATAGTAGACATGTTGTGAAAAACTAACTCTATTTCCCTTAATCCTATCCTGCCCTCCCATTTATTCTATTCCTTCTTTTGACCCTGTCCCTCCTCAGAAGTATTTGCTTCTGATTACCCCCTTTCCCAATCTGCCCTCCTCTCTATCATCCCCCTGTTCTCTTGTCCACTTCCCCCCCATTTTCCTATAGGGAAAGATAGATTTCCATACCCAACTGAATGTGTATGTTATTCCCTCCTTAAGCCAAATCCTATGAGAATAAGATTCACTCATTCCCTCTCACCTTCCCCCGTTTCCCCTCCTCTGTAAGAGCCTTTTCTTTTTTGTTTTTTTTTTGTGAGGTAATTTACCGCATACTACCTCTCCCTTTCTTCTCCTAATATAATCCTCTCTCATCCCTTAATTTTAATCTCCAGATATGACCCCTTAATTTTCAACTCACCCTGTGCCCTCTATCTATCTATCTATCTATCTATCTATCTATCTATCTATCTATCTATCTACATACATATAATTTTTCCCCCTCCAACTACCCTAATACTGACAAAGGTCTCATGAGTTATAAATATCATCTTTCCATGCAGGAATGTAAACAGTTCAACCTTAATAAGTCTCTTATTAAGTCTCTTTCCTGTTTACCTTTTCATGTTCCACTTGAGTCTTGTATTTGAAAGTCAAATTTTCTATTCAGCTCTGGTCTTTTCATCAAGAATGCTTGAAAGTCCTCTATTTCACTGAATGACCATTTTTTCCCCTGAAGGATTATACTCAGTTTTGCTGGGTAGGTGATTCTTGGTTGTAATCCTATCTCCTTTGCCCTCCAGAATCTTATATTCCATGCCCTGTGGTCCTTTAATGTAGAAGCTGCTAAATCTTGTGTTATCCTGATTGTGTTTCCACATACTTGAATTGTTTCTTTCTGGCAGCTTGTAATATTTTCTCCTTGACCTGGGAACTCTGGAATTTGGCTACAATATTCCTAGGAATTTTCCTTTGGGGATCTCTTTCAGGAGGAGATCAGTGGATTCTTTCAATTTCTATTTTGCCCTCTGGTTCTAAAATATCAGGGCAGTTTTCCTTGATAATTTCTTGAAAGATGATGTCTAGGCTCTTTTTTTGATCATGGCTTTCAGATAGTCCAATAATTTTTAAATTTCTCTCTCTATTTTCTAGGTTAGTTGTTTTTCCAGTGACATATTTCACATTGTCGTCTATTTCTTCATTCTTTTGGATTTGTTTTACAGTGTCTTGATTTCTCATAAAGTCACTAGCTTCCAATTGCTCTATTCTAATTTTTAAGGAAGTATTTCTTCAGTAATCTTTTGGACTTCCTTTTCCATTTGGCCAATTTTTCTTTTTAGGGCATTCTTCTCCTCTGGCTTTTTGGACCTCTTTTGCCATTTGGGTTAGGCTATTTTTTAAGGTGTTATTTTCTTCAGTATTTTTTTGGGTCTCCTTTAGCAAGCTGTTGACTTGTTTTTCATGATTTTCTTGCATCACTCTCATTTCTCTTCCCAGTTTTTCCTCTACTTCTCTTACTTGCTTCTCAAAATCCCTTTTGAGCTCTTCCAAGGCCTGGGACTGATTCATATTTTTCTTGGAGGCTTTGGATGTAGGAGCTCTGACTTTGTTGTCTTCTTCTGGTTGTATGTTTTGATCTTCTTTGTCACCAAAGTAAGATAATATAGTCTGACTCTTTTTGTGCTGCTTGCTCATGATCCTGGCCAATTACTTGAGTTTTAAACTCTTTGTTAAGGTAAGAGTCTGCTTCCAATGTGGAGAATGTACTGTCCCAAGCTTCGGGGGTTTATACAGCTGTTTTCAGAGATACCTGTAAGGCCCTGTAAACAGTTCTTCCAAGGTGGTATGATAAGGGTCGAGGTGTTTACTCCTTTCCTGGCCTGTACTCTGGTCTATTAGTGACCACAAGCACTCCTTTCTGTCCTGGACCTGTGAGGAAGGTTTCCTCTCCACAGCCACTACAAGTTCCACCATGCCAATGCTCCTCCTCACCCCAGGACAGCCATCCAGAACTGTGACCCAGATCCAAGCACGGGCAAAGCAAGAGATTCCTGCCTCGGCACTGGCAAAGAGATCCCTGCAGTCCCCCTCTGATCAGCCACTCGATTCCCTCTCAGTTTGTGGCACTGTGTGCTCTGCACTCTGGAAGTGGCTCTGAGACCTAGCTCCTCTCTCACCACAGAAATAGACTTTTCCCACTGACCTTCTAAGTTGTCTTTGGCGTTCATGGATTGAGAAGTCTGGAAACCTCCACAGCTGCCTGTGATTCAGTCCTCTGAGGCCTGCTCCAGGTTCGCTGAGGCCTGCGCCCCAACGCCACACTGTGCTCCTCTACGCACCTGGCGCGATATACCTTTCCAATCATTCATCCAGATTGTCGTGGGCTGGAAATTTGCTTCACTCTGTCTTTTTGTGAGTTCTGCTGCTTTAGAATTTTAGAGCCATTTTTTATAGGTATTTGGAGGGGTTTGGGGGAGAGCTCAAGCAAGTCAGTGTTTTCACTCTGCCATCTTGGCTCCACCTCTGGATTTGACTTTGATGGAGTTATTTTTGTTATTGTCAGGCTTTCTGTAGTATTCTGAGAAAAAAAGATAAGGCATGTGATAGAATTGTGCTTTTCCTTAAGAGCACAAACATCAACTAGACCTAACTCCTTATCAAAAATTTAAATTTTACAAATATAAAATTAAAAAATATAATTTTGAAAAATGGCCAGTTATGACCATTAGCAAACAGTTTAAAGGAGATCATTAAGATTAGAGTAAAAAAAACTACATAGGTACAAGCTTAAGAGCTTCCCCATTTAACTCCCATGGTTATTAATTACTATTCAATCTAACCCTGTTATTCTGCAACCTAGAACCATGTGTAAAGACTAGAAATTTGGGGGGCTCATGTTCATATTTAGCTCCATTAGACAATGCAGACTTGGGGATTTACAGCAACTATGGTAACCAAATAAAATAAAAACAACCACCAGCCTTCACAGGGAATTAAATCATAGCATCTTGGAGAGGGAAGGGACCTGAGATGTCACCTATTTCAAACTCCTTCCTGGTGCAGTATTTTTTTGTTACAATCACTGACAGACATGTCCTCCTTGCCTCTTTAATCTGGTATTTATTTAGGCTGAGGAGCTCCCAAGAATTTCCTCCTTTCTTGTTTCCCATTTCAGCAGTAAATAATGGATCACATACAAATTCAGCTGGGATATTTCCACTGACACAAAGCTTTGTGAGGACAGCTGTAATTGTTTTTCCCTCGACCCCAGATCTGCTTCTCAGTCACCTCTACCCTATGGTTGTCATTCTGTCCTCTAGAGCTCCACAGAATAATCAATCTATTCTCACTTCCACTTGGTCAGCCTCCATAATAGGGAAGAGAGATACTGAGTGCCTTTTAAGTTTTCTCCAAGCTGACTCTCTCCAAGCTCCCTCACATTTTCCTCATATAACATGATTTCTAGTCCTCTCCCTATTGTAATAGCTCTCCTCTGGATCTTCCTTATTCTGTCAGTCTCTTTGAAAGTGTGTTGTCCAGAACTGTACTCAGAACTCCAGGTTTCTCCCATGCAGGAGGTAAGGTGATTACCTCCCTAGATTGTTGTGTGAATCAAATGAAATAATCTTTGTGAAGCACTTAGCACGGTGCCTGACACACAGTAGGTACTTAATAAATGCTTATTCACTTCCTCTCTTCTCTCCCTTGACTTGGACTTTATGGGCCTTTTAATGTTTTAGCTTTTTGACATTTTCATTTTTTAATTTTTTGTAGCAGCTGGCTTATTTTGAGCTCGTGGTCAACTAAAACTTTTAGACTTCCCCTATGAAATGCTATTAAGTCGAGTCTCCTGTACTTATATGACTGATGTCTGTGGTATGGCGGAAAGAGCCCTGCCCTGGCTTCTTGATGGCATGCTTAGTTGGCCTCCACTGGCACCTCGTGCAGCCAGACGTTTTTAACAGATACAATTGAGGATATGTGAGCTAAAGGATTTATTTTTAAAATGTTTCCACACCATCTTCTTGAAATTATTTTCAAGTAGTTTTTAATGTTTTCCTAATAGACACACTACCATTTTTTTAAAAAGTGCCGTGTGTATCTCCTTATCATGTTATTTGTTTAGGTTAAGGAACCCCTAGAAATTTTCTTCTTCTCCTCTCCCCTATCACCAGTAAAAATAATAATAACGAGCATTTAGATATTGACTGGGGCGTGGCTTGGGAGAGCTGACTGTTAGAGTTTCAGGGTGAGCGTTTACACTGTGGAAATCAGCTGAGGCTACAAATCAGGGTTTGATTGATGCTTCTGTTGACTGTCTGGACTTGAGAAAGTGATGCGGAAAATGTTAATAATGCAAACTAAACTTAAAAGTGTACCGTGGATACGTTTTTTTTAAAGACAGCCAGTTTTTAAAAATTTACCAGTAAAACCCTGTGTAGCAGCACTTTAAGGTTTGCAAAGTGTTTTACAAATATTATTTTATTTTGTCCTCACAATCACTCTGGTAGGTAGGTGCTATTATTATCTCTATTTTATAGATATGGAGATTAAGGCAGAGGGAGAGGGCAAATTAAATAATTTTCCCAGGCTCAGCTAGTAAGGGTCCAAGGCTGAATTTGAACCCAGGTCTTCTTGACTCTAGGCCCAATGCTCCATCCGCTGTACTACCTAGTACATAAGTGTGTTATTTACCCCTCCATGTGTCCTTCCTCACTATCCCCACTTCAATAATTTCCTGATAAGAATGGTGCGATTAGCCTAACAGCTCCAAGTTTCACATTTAGCCCTAGGGTAACAATCCACTGTCAGAGCTGGGTGCCTTGTCCTGCCAAGAAGTAAGAAGAGAACTTACCTGCCATTTATCAAGCCAGGCTTTAGTGATTTGACCCAAACTGAAACCATCCTTCACCCAGCAATGTCTCAATCAGTAGTTTGCCAAATTCCAGTTTTTTGTTACTAGTGTTTTATTTTTTTCCAATTACATGTAAAGATAGTTTTCAGCATTCCCTTTTATAAGACTATGAGTTCCAAACTTTTTTCTCCCTCCTTCTCTCCCCTTACCCCTTCCCAAGAAGGCAAGCAATCTGATATAGGTTATATATGTACAATCACACTAAACATATTTCCACATTAGTCATGTTGTGAAACAAGAATCAGAACAAAAGGGAAAAACCAAGAGAAAGAAAAACAATAACAACAAAAAAGGATAAAAATAGTATGCTTTGATCTGCATTCAGACTCCATAGTTCTTTCTTTGGATGTGGATAATATTTTCCATCATAAAGCTTTTGGAATTGTCTTGCTGAGAAGAGCCAAGTCTATCAAAGTTGATCATCACACAATATCGCTGTTATGTGCACAATGTTCTCCTGGTTCTGCTCACTTCACTCAGTGTCAGTTCATGTAAGTCTTTCCAGATTTTTCTGAATCTACCTGTTCATCGTTTCTCAAAGCACAATAGTATTCCATTGCATTCGTGTACCACAACTGGTTCAGCCATTCCCCAATTGATGGGTATCCCCTCTATTCCCAATTCTTTGGCACCACAAAAAAGAGCTGCTCTAAATATTTTTGTACATGTGGATCCTTTTCCCTTTTTTATGATCTCTTTGGGATACAGACCTAGTAGTGGTATTGCTAGAACAAAGGGTTTGCACAATTTTATAGCTGTTTGGGCATAATTCCAAGTTGCTCTCCAGAATTGTTGGATCAGTTCATAACGCCACAAACAATGCATTAGTGTTCCAATTTTTCCATGTCTTCTCCAACACTCATCAATTTCCTTTTCTGTCATATCGGCCAATCTAATAGGTGTGAGGTGGTACCTCAGAGTTGTTTTGATTTGCATTTCTCTAATCAGTAATGATTTAGAGCATTTTTTCATAGGACTACAGATAGCTTCAATTTCTTCATCTGAAAACTTACGGTTCATATCCTTTGACCATTTATCAAATAGGAAATGACTTGTATTCTTATAAATTTCACTCAGTTCTCTATGTATTTTAGAAATGAGGCCTTTATCAGAAACACTGGCAGCAAAAATTGTTTCCCAGCTTTCTACTTTCCTTCAAATCTTGGTTGCATTGGCTTTGTGCAAAAACTTTTACAAATTCCAGGGTTTTTTTTAACTTGAAATACCAATTAGGTGCCTCTACTCCATGCTTTTGAAGTTCTAATCTCTAAATTATTAAAAAAAATAATTATCAACCTTTCCTAATCCCTCTAATCAAATATTGTCTCTCTCTTTTTTGAATCCTTATTTCATTTTGTTTGTGTTGCTCTTATGGCACTTAGCACATTCACCGTTGTTATTTCCTCCTAGCACCTAGAAAAGTGCCTTACTCATGGCCCATGCCAGAAGCCTTAAAGGACATTTCTTAGCAACTAGCTGTGTGATTCTAAGTATGTTAGTTAAACTCTCTGAACCTTAGATTCCTCATTTATAAAAGAGAAATAATAGCAGCATCTCTAACACATCTTATTCTGGGAATCTAATGAGATAATGCATATAAAGGACTTTTGCTGTTCATCATTCATTTCAGTTGTGTTCAACCCTTTGTGACCCCATTTAGGATTGTCTTGGTAAAGATACTAGAGTGGTTTACCTTTTTCTTCTTCAGCTTATTTTACAGATGAGGAAACTGGGGTAGACAGAGTTAAGTTACTTGCCCAAGGTCACACAGCTAGTAAGTGTGTGAGGCCAGATTTGAACTCAGGAGTATGAGTCTTTCTGACTCCAGGTCTATCCATTGTGCCACCTAGCTGCCCTATAAAGGGCTTTATAACCCTTAAATATAAATTCAAACTACTATTAATTTTATTATTGTTTTGGTGGTGGAGTGGGGATTTGATGGTTGATGGAATTGCTCTAAGCAGATAACAGAGGTGGGCAGGTATTGCTGCAAAGATGAAGTGTAAAGATTTGTCTACACCCATCATCCTTTTTTTACTAAGTATGAGGACATTCTCTGATTGACTTCAAAGAACAGCTGATCACTGGTTGGTTGGGTAAAAATTGGTCATACCTTGACAAAACAGGAAAATAATAAATGTTGGAGAAGATGTGGGAAAATTGGAACACTAATGCATTGTTGGTGGAGTTGTGAAATGATCCAACCATTTTGGAGAGCAATTTGGAATTATGTCCAAAGGGTTACAAAAATGTGCATACCCTTTGATCCAGCAATAGCACTTCTAGGACTGTATCCCAAAGAGATCATAAAAATAGGAAAAGGACCCACATGCACAAAAATATTTATAGCAGCCCTTTTTGTGGTAGCAAAGAATTGGAAATTGAGGGGGATGTCCATCAATGGGGGGGAATGCTGAACAAGTTGTGGTATATGAATGTGATGGAATACTATTGTGCTATAAGAAATGATGAGCAGGATGTCAGAAAAACCTGGAAAGACTTGTATGGACTGATGCTGAGTGAAGTGAGCAGAACCAGCAGAATATTATAACAGTAACAGCCACATTGTGCGATGACTAATATTGATAGACTTAACCCTTCTCAGCAATAGAAGGATCTAAGACATCTCCAAAGGCCTCATGATGGAAAATGCTATCCACATCCAAAGAAAGAACTAAGGAGTTTGAATGCAGATCGAAGCATACTATTTGCTTTTTTTTCCCTTTTGTTGTATTTTGTTTCCTCTTTCTGGTGGTTCCTCTTATTGGTTCTAATTCTTCCTTACAACATCACTAATGTAAAAATATGTTTAATAGGAATGTATGTGTATAGCCTATATCAGATTGCTTGCTGTCTTGGGGAGGGAGGTGGGAATGGAGGGGGAGAAAAATTTAAAACTCAAAAGCTTATGGAAGAGATTGTTGATAATTCAAAATAAATTAATTAAATTTAAAAAAATAAAATAACTACAAAAAAATTGGTCATGCCTCAGAAGCCTTTTAAAAAGCCAAGGTTGCCAAGCCATGGAGAGATGGATGGTTACAGAGTTCAGGTCATTTGCTTCAGGGCACAGCTTTGTAGGGTACGACCAGAGGTCAGGGTTCATACTTTACCTGCCCCCTCCATTGGCCCATTGGCTCATCTTGCAGTTGAGCTGCTCAACCAGTAGGAGATAGCATGTCCAGTGGGGAAAAGTTCAGAGTGTCAAAGAGAAGGAAGAGAGATGCACACACTTCAAAGAGAAACAGACACAGACCAGACACTGAGGCACCTTTGAGGGCAGGAGGCAATTTCATGGCGTGTGACCTCTGACAGCTGACAGGAAAGCTGACTGTGGATTCAAAAAAGCGTCACTCTTCTCCGTCTTTTGCTCTGCCTGATTTCAGCTCCACAGAATGAGATGCCTCCTCTAGGTTGAGCTCGTCACTCCTAATATCTTCACCATGCTGCCAACTCAAGCCTCAACTGACACCACCATGGAGGGCTAGAGAGTGGCATCCCAAACTCATCTTTATGCCTCCCTTTGTAGAGGGCAAAACTGGACTGGCCTCAGCTCACTCCACTTTGCATCTGTTGCTCTTCCTTACTTCAACCCATGAAACAAGAAACCCCTTCCCGCTTTCCTGACTCTTCATGTGTATCATCTTTCCTGCTCCTCGAAGGGAGGGATTGTCTTTTTTAAATTAACTGTATCTGACAACTTAGCGCAGTGCCTGGCACGTAGTAGGCATTTAATAAATGTTTATTGGATTGGACTTATTGGATTCAAAAAAGAGCTGATTTTGGCAGTTGAGAGTCAAGCTGGGGAGAGGGGCAGACCCAGGTAGGTGAATGACTCACCCAGCACAGGTACTTTGCCCAGCAGGCAGCAGCGTTATGAGAAGAGCTAAGACACTGAGGTCTTACAGCACTGGAGGTATGAGCTGCCTTGGCCGTGTATGTGCCTCACAAGTCTGTGCCCACTCTTCCCTGTGATGGATTATGTGTGTATTTGTGGTGAAGTATGTCGTAGGTTTATGGGGAAAATATTGTATGGCTGCTCTTGTTACTATGACGTCTTAGTAAATGCTTTGAGTTAATTGTATCTGCTGGCTGACTAAGCACACCTTTGGGGAGCTGAGAATTTTTAAGTGCAAACCTGCCAGGTACTTTAGAACTTAAGGGAAATAGTTACTACCCATGTACCCCTACTGCCCCCAAATCTGTAAACCTGTATGCTGAATTGAGGGAGTAGATCTGATGAGGTGCTACATTATTATTTCTACTTATTTTGGATTTCTAGGTGGACCTTCATTTTATGAAGAAAATACCCATTGGGGCAGAAGCCTCAAATGTCTTGGTCGGAGAGGTGGATATCCTGGACCATCCGATTGTGGCCTTTGTAAGGCTGTCACCTGCTGTTCTTCTCTCAGGCCTCACAGAAGTACCAATCCCCACAAGGTAGAGACAGAAATATATACAGTAAATGTCATTAAAAAGTCTAGTGTCCTTGAACCCTAGTAAGAGAACCAACTTAATACCAAGACTTAGGACCAGGGGAATCTTGAGAATGGGTCTAAAGTGCAGCAGAGAGTTTATTAGAGTCCTGAGAAAATTACTTGATTAAGCACTGTGCTGATGAAATCTAAAACTCTTTGTAGCATAGAAATAAGCAAATAAGTAGGTTCTACTATGTTGGAAATGTTTGAGGTACAGTCTTGGGAATAGACTTCCTGCTTTCTGAGTACCAGCCTAGTAAAGAGGTGATGAGTTATTTTGACATGGTAAATTATGTAGGCAACTTAGGATTCAGTTTGCTATAAAGTGTATTCAAATATCCAGAACTGTGTTTATATCATTTTATGAAGTTTCATAGTTTTCACCTCTTCCCCCTATTTGTCTCATAAGAGCAATGAATGGGATCCCAATGGGATTACATCTGTACTGCATATAAAAAGTGAACTTTTGGAAAGAAATCTCTTTTCCAAAGCAAAGATTTTTGTCTCCATGGAAAGGCCACATAATTATAGCCACGTTATTAAATGTCAACAAAAGTTATGGTTTTAATGAGTATTGATATATCCAGATGGAAGATGGAGGTTAAAGTAGCTGATATTGACACATTAGCAGTGTGTCTGCTGAAGGTGCATACTTAAAGTTTGGTAATAATGTTTGTCTTTTTAGGTTCATTGGAGAGGAATAAAATCTTGTACCTTGGTGCTTAGTAACAACCTTTTACTCTCTCTGTTGTCAGGTTCTTGTTTATCTTGCTAGGACCAGTAGGAAAAGGCCAACAGTATCATGAGATTGGCAGATCCATGGCCACGATCATGACAGATGAGGTATGATGAAACTTGAGATGGGCATAACTCCTATGTTTCTAATGTATCTTTTCTTCACTTTGATTGCATGCTCTCTTTCTCCTCCCTCCCTTATTTCTCTCTCCTCCCCTCACTTCCTCTCCTTGGGAAAGAAATCAACATAAATAGGGAGAAGTCTTCTTAGGGTGATTGCTGTGTTATGTGGGGTACCTAGATAAAGAAGATAGGTTGGGTTGTTTTTCCCTCCCAGAAAGTGTGATTACATAACATTCTCTGTGGTTGTCCATTGCAGATCTACCTGAGGTGAGGAGATGCATTATCCTTTTCCTCTCCACCCCTTTCCCAACCACTTTTTTTTTGTCTAAAACTATGCTTGTCCATATACTAATAAAAACCAACAACTTGGTAGATATTCCTCCTTGCCACTCCTAGCTCTCATGCCTCAGATGTGAGAGCTCTTCCCACTGAGGCATGGCTAGGCAGAATTCACACAGATGTTGGACTCTGCCTAAGTTTAGCAGGCTCTAAATTTGGGGCATGGTGGAGGAGAGAGCAGTATGGGTGTGAATGAGCAGAACAGAAGACTTTGTATCCACATGCAAAGTGAAGCAGCTTTTGAATGTAAGGATGTAGCTGAGGAACAACATGACATTTGCCTCAAAGTGGCAATATCATGACATGGGTTTGCTGAAGCTGCCTGGCTGCTGAAATAGTGCCTCCTAGTGCACAGCTCTTGAAAAGGGTGGTGCAAATGTGTCAACTCTTTTTAAAAAACCCAACATATAGATATCAAAGATAGACCTTGAACCTCATTTTTCAATTCATTCTGAAGTGCAGTCCAACCTTTATATTCAGGAAGTTTTTCCTTACGTTTCATTTAAATCCTTTTGTTTGCTCCCCAGTAGAGATAGAGAACGGTTGTGTAGCCTTTCATCTACTTAAAGACCATTAATAAAGTTCCCTTGGACCCAGTCCATTTTCACTGTAAAAAATTATTATTCCTTTGGGCTCTCCTCCATTCTACACACTCTTACTGCTCTCTCGGAGTTATCTGCATTTCAGAGTTTTATTACTGAGATTAAAATCCAAGAAGCCGTAGTCTTCCTGACATCCACTGATAAGTATTTTCCTTCAGAAGATTTTCTGCAGTCTCCCTTAGGGTCATCTCTCCTCCATAGATTTTTCATGATGTGGCTTATAAGGCAAAAGAGCGTGATGACCTGTTAGCTGGTATTGATGAGTTCCTGGACCAAGTGACTGTGCTGCCCCCAGGTGAATGGGATCCATCGATCAGAATTGAGCCACCAAAAAACGTCCCTTCCCAGGTAATGTGCCTCAGTCGATCCACACCATTTATTGGGTGTAAAACATTACATGTGGTGTTTTGGAGGGTTAAATAATAGAAGACACGGATTCTGCTTTGGGGGAATTCATAACCTAATTAAGGAGGCAGAACATGCAAATGTGAAAAAGACAGAAACACCTACAGAAAAATCATACAGTAGGAATAAATGAATATAGTACCAGTATAACTTCTAAGAAAATATGGATTAGTAGAGTGATTTCAAATGGGCAAGCTCATTCAGGAAGGGTTTCCAGGGGGAGGTGAATCTTGAGTCAAATTTTTGAAGAGGAAGAGAGGAATGTAGAATAATCCAGAGGGAGTGAGAGAGATAGGTATCGTGACTGAGAATAGCACATGTGGAGAGAGGCCGCAGAACAAGATGAATAGAGACAGCAAGCATATTTGGCTCATAATTCTAATGTAGGAGGGAAGACACACAACTGCTACAGAAGACTCTACATAAAATAGCCTGTGGTTAGATTGACATCTATCTCTGTTTCATTACTCTGATTCCCCAGTTATATGCCTTTTATTTCTGTGTACCTAGTATTCCTTGTCCCTCTCCACTCATTTTCCTTTTCCCTCCTTTTCTGTGATACTCAAAGAAAATAAGGAAAGAAAAGAGAAACATGTCTAAACATAAATCACTAGTCAGGTCCAGAATTAGTCTAGATTCCTTTGGAGTCTGGGAATGCCTATGGCCTCTCCTCAGAATAATGTTTTTAAATTCACAAAATAAAATGCATAGGATTATAAGAGAAACCATTTATATTTAAATAAGGATATATTTTCCCCCATCCAAGTTCACAAAACCCCTGAAAACTATTCCAGATTAAGAACCCCTGATTGAAGAAATGAGATGGAGTATTGCTCTAAATATTAACATGTCTACAATCTGTATAATAAACCAACCAAGTATTTGTTCAACACCTGCTATGGGCCAGGGACTGTATTAGACACTGGGGATAAAATGGCAAAAAAGGACAACTCCCTGCCCTCTAGGAGTGTATAATCTTACACATGACTGCATAGATTCTCTTTCTATATACATTTTATTATAAGTACATAAATGTTTAAAAATGATTTTATAAAACCAAAGTAATTTATGGTAGGGGTGGGGGAAGGCATTAGCAGCTGGAAGAATCAGGAAAGGTTTCATGAAAGATGGTGTGTGAGGTGAGCTTTGTGGAAAAACCCAAAAAGTAGGGATTCTGGATGGCAGAGGTGAGGAGAGAGTGCATTCCAAGCTGCCTCTATGCAGTTTCCTATCTCTGTTTTTCTTTATAATAATATGTTCAGAATTCACCTTGGAAGTCTTGGAAGTCTTCCCAGATTGGGTACATCCAACTCAGATAACAAACTGTGTGACTCAGGGCAAGTCAGTTAACCTCTCTCAATCTGTTTCCTAATCTGTAAAATGAGGATAATAGTACCTACCTCACAGAGTTTTCGTAAGGATCAAACAAGATATGTGTGTGTGTGTGTGTGTATGTATACACATATATATTTCTGTGTGCGTACATGCATATACATATACGTATATGTAGGTATAACCTAAAAGCACTATACAAATGCTAGCTAATGGTAGTGGTAGAAGTGGTGGTGGTAGTGGTAGTAGTAGTGGTAGTGGTAGTAGTAGTAGTGGTAGTGGTAGTAGTAGTGGTAGTGGTAGTAGTAGTAGTAGTTGTTGTCCTTGTCATCATCGTTGTCCTCTACTAATCTGCATTCCCTCATCTGAATTTCAAAGGAAGCTAAGTCTCTAGAAGGCAGAAATGAGGAGGGACTCTATTCCAGGTATGGAGGACAGCCAATACAAAGGGATGGAAAAGGGAGGTGATGTGTTGAGTGTGAGCAACAGCAAGGTGGGCGGATGCCAGGGTATAAGGAGGGGACTAATGGGGAATAGCTGGAAAGGTAGGATCCTACCAGACTCTGAGGAGCTTTGTTTACATGTCAAACAGAAGAGTTGATATTTGATCCTAGATGTGATGGGGAAATAGGAGAGATTGTTGAGTATGGGAGAGCAGTGATATGGTCAGATCCATTCTTTAAGAAAATCTCTTTAGCTGTTGACTAGGGGGTTGATTGGTATGAGGAGAGGCTTGAAGCAGGGAGACCTATTAGGAAGCTGAAATCCGGTGAGGGTTGATGAGGGTCTGAACTAATAGGGTGATGGTGTATGAGAGGAGGAAAGGAGATGTACGTGAGAGATGTTGCAGAGGTAGATTTGTCAGCTGAGTGTGTGTGTGAGAGTGAGGAGTCAAGAATGACTTAAAAATTGCATACTTTGGTAACTGGAAGGTTAGTGGTATTCTTAACAGAAATAGACAAATTCAAAACAAGGATGGGTTTTTTGGAGGGGAGTGTATGGCGGGGCAAATGAATTATGTTTTGGACATATTAAATTTGAGATGCCTACAGGACATCTAGTTCAAAATGTCCAAAAGGGAGGCAGCTAGGTGGCACAGTAGATAGAGCACTGGCCCTGGAGTCAGGAGGACCTGAGTTCAAATCTGGCCTCACAAACTTGACACTTACTAGTTGTGTGACCCTGGGCAAGTCACTTAACCCCATTGCCTAGCCGGAGAAAAAAAATAAGACAAAATGTCTAAAAGGCAGTTGGTGATGAGTGAGAGAGAGAGAGAGAGAGAGAGAGAGAGAGAGAGAGAGAGACAGACAGACAGACAGACAGACAACAACTGTACATAGTTCTTGAACTTTATCTTTCTGGGCTCTTCTTGCTCAGTCATTCCTCTCTCACTCTGCATATTGAGAGATTGTAATCATATAATTTGTTGAACATGGCAAAAATGGAAGGACATCAGCCAAGTGTTCTTATATTTGGAAGCATTTACCTCTAGGCCTTGCTTAAAACTCCTATGACTTGCCCTCCCAGATCTTCCCAAAACCACCTAACCCCAGAGCTCATTGAAAGGAGGAGGATCAGGGACTGAATCTCAGGATCACAGACTATACCAGGGGAAAGCAGGGGAAAGAGTCTTCCCCTCCAGCTCGGCAGCTTAGCAGAAGTGACAGTAGCTGCCAGTCTCTGGACTCTGTTTCTCCTCCGGTATCTAGGTTGCTCCCACAGTGCTGATTTCTGACAATCACACTCCCTGATGGTCTGACCTACTTCAAAGACATTGTCTGCATGACAATGAATTCTAACTCTTGAGGGCAGTAGAAAGAAGAAATAATTAATTAATGAAAAACATTTGTTATGACTATGTTGCAGGCACTGTGCTAAATGCTGGAGATCTAATACAGAAGAGGCAGCCAAGCCTAGGTGCCTGCCCACAGATCTCATCTCTAGTCCTGCCCACTGTGCACATAGACTCCCAGGGAGGGGGCAAGGGCAGTTATATTCTCATGAGTGCCAGGATCATTAAAAAAAAGCAACTCTATTTTGCTAGTCACTTCTCCCCTTCTCCCTTCCCTTCTCCCCCATTATCATTGCCCCAGGCCTAGAAAAAGATAAAAATTTTAAAAGTTAGAGGAACAGTGTGAGCAAGGTTACACAAAGATCCCCCTTAGACAGCAGGATCAGAGTGTGTGTGTGTGTGTGTGTGTGTGTGTGTGTAAGGGTTAACGTAAGTGTGTGTGTGTGTGTGTGTATGTGTGTGTGTGTGTGTGTGTGTGTGTGTGTGTGTGTGTGTGTGTGTGTTTTACTAGGTAGGACTGGCTAGAAGTTGCATGGAGGGAGCACAAGGCCTCACAACAGGGTGATATGTGAGAGGTGTTGTGGAGGTAGAAACAATAAGATTTGACAAATGATTAGATATATTGATATATTGAAAGAAATTGGTATAAAACCCAGGAGCCTTTGCCAACTTGGTTCTGAGAAGGGAAGAGAGAACTAGGGGAAGGGATGTCAAACCAAGAGACACTAGGGATATAGATGGAAGGAGAGTGGGGCATAATGGAGCTCATTACATTTTTGAATGGAAACACTTCCTACTTAAGAAGAGAATTTTCAGAAGTTCTCGAAGGGCTCGACATCACCCAGATCTAGATTTCGGCTTTGCTACATGGTTCTTTTCTTCACAGCTGCCATCTTTTTGGCTGAGAGGTTATGCCATGGATCCAATGAATTAGGGTCCAGGAACTTTCCTCTCAGGCCACATGGCTGAGAACACAAGTAACTGCAATGCGGCTGTACCCCAGGAGGTCGTTAGTGGCTCCTAGTGAGGAGGCCATGAGTATGCACAGGTTTTTCCTGGCGCAAGACCTAATATCATTTCTAATTCTGCTGTTCTCCAGTGTGTGCTCAGCTCTTAAAGGACCTCTCTGACAAGGGAGTGGGTGGATGGGTGGGGGAGTAGGGGGGAAGGCTGGTTCTTCAACCAACTTTTTTTTTTATAGTCCAAGCACAAAGGATTGGCTCTGACTCACAATAGTTTATTACCAACCAATCCATAACAGCCCAAGCTAATTAGTTCACCTCCAGTCATGACAGTGAAGAGCATATCCTTATCCTCAGTGAGACATTTTTGGGCATATCCCAGTAGGTTCCCTCCTAGTCCTCTCAAAAAGTCAATGGGCATATAGATGACCTACATGGGAAGAGTGAGTGGAAGTCCAAAGAAAAGGTTCACTACTCTATAAACTCATCAAGTTCTTCAGGGAACACCTCTAATAAACCTCTTACATGTAGATTACTCTTTTTTATAATTCATGTTTCTATTAATATTTTTAATCTGAGGTTAGCCTTTTGCTCCCACCTGGCACAGAACACTCCTCTTCCCATCCTCTTCTGCTCTCGCTGTCCAGACAGTACAAATTCAGGGAATGCAAAATCCTTTTTATATTCATTTAAGTAAAAAAAAAAACCAGCAAGGTAAATCAGTTATGGATCCCTGCCCAAGAAAGAATTTTTAGATTCTCTGATATTTCTTAAGTTAATCCCAATCATTTCCTCCTCCATTAGCATGGATAATCAAGAATTGACTGTATTAGTAAAAGTAATTCATGATATTTTGTAATTAGGAAAAAAGGAAGATGCCTGGGGTTCCAAATGGAAATATTTGCCATGTCGAACCAGAGCAACATGGTGGCCATAGTGGTCCTGAACTTCAACGTACGGGGAGGTGAGTTCTGAGAAGTCTCCTCATTGTTATTACTCATAAGTGAAGAAGCTCTTCAAAACAAAGAAAGAAACATTTCTTTTCTTTTAATATTTTCTGTGATTGTGTCTTCATAGGCTTGAAATGACTTTTGAGGGGAAACCAGTGTCTCAGAGTATTGTGAACACATCAATAATGTTATTTTGGGTTGTTATGACCCATGTTGAACCTAGGCATAAATGAACCCATATGGCGGAATTAGGTTTCTGAGCCCTGCCTTTCTTCCTTTTGTGAATCTCAAGAGTCATATTTGTGTGTTATAGTACCTTTGTTATGCTTCGAAGGCTTAATATGATGAGGAACAGAGAGTAGTTGCAAAAATGGACAATACTGAAGACCTTTTGGTCTGGACACAGGAGTGAAGAGTGTCTACGTGTAGGCACTGAGAAAGCTACCAAAGAAATATAAAACATGGAATTACAAACTATATCATCTTAAAATCCCAGAGCTGGAGGAGGCCGTAAGAGATTTCTTAGGCCACCATCCTTCTTGTCTCTAGGCAGGATGGCAGTCAAACAGTTCCAGGGAGCAATTTTTTCTTCATAATGGCCAGGAAAATACTCTTTAAATCTCTTTTGCTAACATTCTTTTGACCAATTACTCTTCAAACCTGAAACTTCTGACTTAGTTGTCTAGCTTCATTCTCTCCTGTGATAGAGACCCATTGCTTCTTCTGTCCTCAGTAAAAATAAAAAAGTACTGCTTTATGTTATGCCTTCAGGCTGCAAAGAGAATCTTTCTCCCTACTAACTTTTTAAATCCTTGAAAAACTATTTGGTTTATCTTTGTATCTGCCTCAGTACCTCACACAATGTATATAGATACTTAATCAATATTGATGAAATTGAAAAAAAGGGAAATTTACCTACTTACATATTTCAGATAAGTGATAGCAAATTATACTATTTCATCTTCACCAGCATCCTTGGCTAATTTGAGAGGAAGGATTGAGATGGTGTTAGCTATGAATTGAATATGCTGAGTTTATTATTCCCATGTGAGTTGTCTATAAAAGACACGTCCTGTGTTTTGGAAGGGCACAATATTAAATAATTTCCACCCCTTCTTTTGTTGTATTGGAGAGAGGGCATCTAGGAGATGATCTCTCCAATGGGAACAATGCATTTCTAGTTCAAGACTGAGCCTTAGCAGGAAGAGGAAAAGAAACAGGAAAATGGCCCTACATGGCTAATGAGCTTCTCCAGAGAGGAAAATTAGGACTGTCCCAGGAAACAGCATGTCTCTTTTGTGTTATAGTAGAAAGAACAATGGATTCAGTCAGAAGACCTGGATTCAAATTCCAGCTCTGCTACTTGAATCACTTTGGGCAAATCATATCAGAAAACTCTTGGGGTCTCAATTTAGTCATTGTAATCCGGGTCAAAGTGGGGAGTCTAGGGCTGATCTAGAGTATCTTTAAGGTCCCTTCTAGCACTGCATTCTGTAATGTATGAGAAGACAACATGGTATGGTGGAAGTGTGTCAACTTGGGAGGCCAAGGACCTAGGCTGAAACCCCACCATTTGTGGTTACCATCTATGTGACTTTGGGCAAGTCACTTAACTTCCCTGGGCCTTATTTTACTCATAGGCAAAATGAGGGGAGTGGTCTAGTTGTAGTGCCTTCCAGCTCTAGAGGCACCTCTGATGTCCTCCCTTGTTAGTAAGGGAGGTGCCTCCTAGGCTGAGTGAAAGTAGACTTGAAGGAGTCCTGGAATCAGGAAGATGTTTTTCCCTCAAGTGGGAAGGCTGTGAGAAAATATGGTATCACAGGGAGGTGTGACAATCAGTAGTACCCCTGCCCCAGCCTCCCCAAAGAGGCAAGTCTTCCCCAGAGTGTGAGTGCCATGGATGGAGGAAGAGCTGTAACATTTGCAGGTCAAATAGACCCTTGCCTCAGGGCACTGAAACTTAGTGAAAAAGTTTAAATAATGATTTTAAAAGACCACGAAATTTAATGATTTGTTACATTTAGATTTTGGCAGTCACTCTTTTATCAGCGTAGAAACTAGTTAGCAAGAATGATTAGTTAGACTAGGAAGCTGCTCTAGGGCATGCCTCCTCCCCCTGCTAATTTTGGTACCAGGCTAACTTTTTCTTTTCGCAGCAGTTTTGTGATGTCCTAGGGTCTTTCTCTCCCTATACAGGGTGGTGTCTCAGGATTTTTCCCACAAATCAGTAGTGCCCAGGTTTTCCTCCTGTCACTTGTTCATTTGGGACCCATTTAATACTATTTGACCCAGAAGCTGAATGTACTAGTTCTAGCTCCAGGCTAGAATCCCATTCAAGGAGATTGGCCTTGGTGAGGAGTTTCTGAATAGGGGCCACACTTTAAGTGGAAATTTTTACCAAAAATCCCTGACTTTCATTTTATTTTCCCCTTCCTATCTCTGCTCTACTAACTCTTTGTACCATTAGTACAAGCTTGTCATTTCTTTTCATACATGTTCCATTCTTTGAAACACATGGAAACTCAGTGGAATTGCCAGGAGAGGAGACAAAGAGGCAGGCAGGAGTATGCAGTTAACAGGTAGTGTCCCTGTATAGGTGCATTAAGTACCTTGGTTGGAGGGGAGGTCTTTGAGGGTGGAAGTAGGATAAGCTCTCTGGGAAAGGAGTTCCCAGGAAAAGGAGAAATCTGTGAAATAGTTGCACTAAAAAGGGTGGATGGGAAGTCTCTGAGACATGATCTTTTCTTAAGTTGAGAAGTCTCTTGGGTCCTGGGAAGGATCCATTCTAGGGCCGGTGGTCCTGGATTGATCATAGTTTATTGGTTGGTATGTTAGGGTATAGTACTAGGTTTGGGGCTTCTGTTCTAAAATTGTGGGCTGCCCATATGCCAAATATTGGATTTAGGAAGAATATGACATGTGCCAATGTCAAATACTTATTTGATTGGTTTAGAAACAAAAAAGAAAGGATTAATCAGTGATCTTCCTCCAGAGGTGCCATTTGGTACCAGAAAAAGAAGATGGCAGAGGTATGGCCCACTAACCTCTATTTACTCATTAATTGTCAACTTCCTGTGAGAATTTTGGGGACCAGTGGATTGGATACCAATGGTAGAGTGAAGCTAGGAATTCAGAAATAAGATTGAAAGTGAAAAACGTAACTGCACATCAAACCGCATGTTGACGTGAACATTAGATCCATCATGTTCTTAATCACCAAGCCCAGGGTCTGACCTCCTTTCTCTCAAATTCAAATCTATTTTATGGGAGTTCTCCTAGACTGTCAATATTTGATAATTCTGGTACTGAAAGAAAAGATTGTCCCTGATCTTTCCCGTTTTACTTTTGGCGAAAGACCTCCAGAAACCTGGCCATCTACTGCAGTCACTTTGCATTTTTGTACCATAAGATGCATGAGTGTGCAAATTTAATGCCATTTTTACCAACTTTAGAAAGCATGGACACTTTGTGTTGCCCCACTTCCATTATATGACCTGGGGACAAAATGGAATATTAAGAATGGAGTCGGAAGTTGAAAACCACAGCCAACTCCTGAGTTAGACCATAACTCTGTCAGCATCTTAGTAGGGAAGACAGAAGTCTGGTGGGATATCTCTGTTCTCGTAAAGAACAGATGAGAAGACATGGGAGAGAGACTGGCAAGTGGGGATCACAGATCCCTCTGCCCCAGACCAGGGAGGGTTCTTTTAGAAGGTTGCCCTGGGCAGATTCATGTCTTGCGTTGGAGACACCAGTTCTGGAAAAGAAATCAAGCACAACGGGCTTTCTAAAAAATGGTCTTTCCCTCAGACAGGCCTCATCCAAACCAGTCTATGTGATTGGGCAACTACCATGGAAGGAGTTCCCCTCCTGTGGGCTACAGTACGTAATGACTGTTTGTGCTGTGAGCGTTCTCCTTGGTGTCCAGTGAGGGGTTTCATGCCAAAAGCCAGGGCTGTTCCTAGACAGGAGCAGAGCTAGAACAGCTTACACCAGATGTCTCTCTCTCTCCCCCCAACATTTTCATACAAGTGAAATCCCGTTCCAATGACCATCAGAGGCAGCTTCAAACAGGAAGGGCAGCAACAGCACTGTGAGACTCTCAAGAGGGGCGGGGCACCAGGGCTGCTCAAGAGTTAATTGTTAAATTTTTGCACAGTGGAAATCAGCAAATACTGTAACTCAGGGCTTGATTGATTGTTTGGTTGATTAAGTCTAGACTTAAGAAAATGATGGGGAAACCATTAATGGTGTAGATTAAATTTAAAAGCTTGTCTTGTTACATCTGAGAGCTGGTTGTTAAACATTTACCAGCACACCCAGTGTGGTTCATATAAATGTTTTGTCTGAAGCAATGGATTATTTTGAGAGACTTTTTCTGGGATGGTGCCCTTTAGTCCATGACTGTTCAAGGGCAGAGAAGACTTGTTTGTAGTATAGAGCAGTTGTCCTGAAGTATCAAGTATGAAGGGTGGGGAAAGGGAAGGGAATTAGCATTTATTAAGTGCTTACTATGTGCCAAGCACTTTACAAATGTTATCTCATTTACCCTGTAAGGTAGGTATTGTTATTTTCCCCATTTTACAGATGAGGAAACTGAGGCAAATGGGTTTAGTGACTTGTCCAAGATCACACAGCTAGTGTTTGAGGCCAGATTTGAACTCAGGTCTTCCTGACTTCAGGTCCACTGCATCACAAGTTGTGGGAAAGGCAAATAACTGTCTGACTTCTTATCTTTGGAGTCTAAATTGATTACTCAGCATGGGGACAGGCCATGGCCTAAATGAAGTTCTTAGCTAGAGGTAAAGGAGAGGAATGGTCCTGATGTGGGCCTCTGGCTCAGAGCTTTCCCCATTCCAGAAGATTGTCTGGGAGTGACAGTACCTGTTCAGCAGCCTTGGGGCAGGGAGGCAGCCCCGAGGCTTCCATTTGGACGTGTGTAACCCTGCTGGTCCTCTAGGGCTGGTGTAGTCTCTTTATCACCCCTTGCTTTTGTCCCTCTGCCATTTTCTGCCATACCTTTACAGTCTTTCAGGTTCTTATTACAGCTCAGTTATTATTACATAAGCTTTATTTTTCCTTTTGCACATGCTCAATCTTTAGAGATTAGGTGGCACGCACACACACACACATACACACACACACACACACTTTGCAATTGTGAGGCACAGTTTAAATTCTGCATTGGGAAGCTGATGCTTGCTTTCCTATAGATTGCTAATCAGTCTCAGGATAGCCATTAATCCTGCTGCTGGTAGAACATGTGATGACCCAGAAGCAACATCTTGCTTTGGGAACCAAAAATGCCAAGATGGTGACTTAACTCTTAGGACATTAGAAGTGATTTGAGATTTGTGCTACTCAAGTATCGTCTTCCTGGGAGGGTGAACACGAGGATCGTTGGTTTGTCTAAGGAGGCCGTCTTCTCTGTTTCTGCAGGCTTTTTGGGGGTTTAATGCTGGATATAAAGCGGAAGGCCCCTTGGTACTGGAGTGACTATCGAGATGCCCTGAGTTTACAGTGTCTGGCCTCTTTTCTGTTCCTGTATTGTGCCTGCATGTCACCTGTGATCACCTTTGGGGGATTGCTTGGAGAAGCAACTGAGGGACGAATAGTAAGACCTTTCATCAACGATAATGACTTTGATAATGATAAAGAATGTGATGGTGGGAGCCCGCCTTGAGATACAGGATTAGGGGATGTGAGTTCTTGCCCTGGTTTTGCCAATTAATCACTTGGCAAGTCATTGGATTTCTGGATTTCATTTTCCTCTATACAACAGGGAGAACAATCTCAGCCCTTCCAGGAATGACAGGAGATTAAAAAAGATGATCAGTATGAAAGTGATCTGCAGGTATTAAAGACGTAGAAATACAAGGGATTATAGTCATCTTTTCCTCTTTTGTTTTCAGTTATCCACAACAAATTTTTAATTCCTAGTTGATTTCTGACTCTTCTGGGCCAACTCCCCATGTTGTTGACATATAGTAAATGGTGTATATGTGCGTGTGTGTGTGTGTGTGTGTGTGTGTGTGTGTGTATAGTATAGGGAGTGTCATTTATTTTTAATGTTAGCTTAACCAAACATAATTAAAAAGGGAAAGTTGTTGTCAGAACAGAAGTCCCATGGAAAACGCCCAGCCTTTGTTCCAATGACAAATCAAAGTAATTTGGAAATTATTTGCTGCTTTGTATCTTATATGCCTTGGGGCAGCTAGATAATACAGAGAACTGAGTGCTGGGCCTGGGGAGACTCCTGTTCCCGAGTTCAAATCTGGCCTCAGACACTTAACTCTGTGACCCTGGGCAAGTCATTTAACCTGCCTGCCTCAGTTTCCTCATCTGTAAAATGAGTTGGAGAAAGAAATGGCAAGCTACTCCAGTATCTTTGCCAAGAAAACCACAAATGGGATCCTAAAGAGTCAGACACAAATGAAAACTACTTAACAATAACATCTTATCTGCCACTACTACTCTCTATTCATATACATGCAATGAGAGTTTATTGTATTGGTATTATTAACTCTAGTTAACATTTATATAATTTATTTAGAACTGATATTTATCTTTAGCAATTGCTTCCATTTTTTTTTTTGCTAGAGTGGTGGGCTCATCGAAATGCCACAGTGTCCCAACTTAACAAACAATACTTCCTAGTGTAGGAGTGAATATTATGTTCTTTAATAACAGTCTCAAAAGATATTTATATACTTTGATTGCGTGATGCCTCAAGAAGACTCCCGGGAGAAACTTTGTCACCTTACACTAGAGTTTCAGGTGACTGACTCAGCCTGACAGCTGCATAGCATGGACAATAATATTGTGTTCACATTTTTTTAAAAGAGAATTGAATTAAGCCATTGCTCAAGCAAGTACAGAGAGATGGATGAACTTGGGCACCTGAATTATTAAAGGGAGAGCGTTTTACGCAGGGAAGGATTAGACAGTTTGTACACATTACTTTTGGTAAGGTGAAATGCAAGCAAATGACTTTTAAGACACATAGAAAGTCTGTGTAAGTAGAGTAGATAGGATAATGTTGCCATTTATTGATCTGATATGGAATCAGTGATGAATTTTGTTCCTTGCAGAGTGCAATTGAATCTTTATTTGGAGCCTCGATGACTGGAATAGCCTATTCTCTGTTTGCGGGGCAGGCTCTCACTATCCTGGGGAGCACTGGGCCGGTGCTCGTGTTTGAAAAGATTTTGTTCAAGTTCTGCAAGTAAGGCCTTCCTTTTTTCAGAAAACCTGAAGTTGTGTGGTTTAGTGACTAGGCCAAATTCCAGGACCTTGGGTAAAAAAAGATGAGAAAGTAAAGGACAGCACTTGTAATTTCAAGTTCAAATACTAGTCCTGGGCCCTATGACCTAATGAAAGATGTCCCCTTAGCGCACCAGCTCACTGTTGGATAGCTCTAAGCAGGAGACCCTAATTAGACAGCTATCCTCCTTCTTAAAGAATCCTACAACGTTTCTCCGTGATTATTCCACTGAACTGAGAGTCAGAGAGTCCCAGCTTTGTATCATGAGCCCTGTAACCACCGCCAAGTCACCAGACTTCTCTGTGGTTTGGGAAATCGGACTCAGAAAAAGGAAGACCCAGGTTCCAATCCTAACTATCTGACCTTAAGCAAGTTATTTAATCTTTTTGAGTCTCAGTTTCCTCATCTGTAAAATGTGGATATGAATAGCATGATGCACATAAAATTCTACAAAAACCTTAAAGCACTCTTAAGTGTGAGATAATAACAGGAGTGGTAGTGCTGGCATCTACCTCTTTCACTAGGTGTTCATAAAGATCAGGTAGGATAATTTATGTAAATTCTTTTACAAACCTACAAGTGCAACATAAAAGGCAGCTGTTTTAATAGTCAAGAAATTCTCCCTATGTCAAACCTGAATCCCTTTACTTATAACTTCCCATCGTGTGGTGAGGGCACTATCAATAAGGTCATTCTCCCTATCTTCTCTCACCCTGCGCACACTTTAATTTATGTGTATCAGAGATGGGAGAGTAGAGTCCCTCTGCCTCCCTCTGAAGAGAGGGACCAGGGCTGGCTGCTTCCTTATCCCTGCCAGGTTCATTAGAGATCACCATCTAATAAAGTAGGAGGGAGAGGCCATGTGGTGAAGTAGATACACAGTTGTTCTCAGGGTCAAGAAGAGCAGGGTCTCTGCAGCATGAGCTGTGAGCAAAGTGGGCAAATCATTTCAGGCTCAGTGCTCTCTCACACAGCTCTCTCAGGCTTAGAATTGTAAAGGAGTGGTTGCTCTGTGCTGGTAGAGGGAGTTTTCTCACTAGTAGCTCACTATATATCAATGAAATCCTGGTAGGGACCAAACAAAAATGTAGAATGAGAAGTACTGTTCAAGATAAGAAATGTCTCTTCCCTCCCTCAGTGTCACATACCACCCGAACCTGATCTTTGTGAGTCAAGTAGAACATGTGAAGTAAACCAGGGCTGGATTTCTGAGCCCTTAGCCCTTCTGTCCCTTAATTCGATGCATGCATTGGTGCTTTTGATTTATTTTGGCTTTGTTTCAGAGACTACGCCCTCTCTTACCTGTCCCTTCGAGCCTGCATTGGACTGTGGACTGCTTTCCTATGTATTGTCCTCGTGGCAACTGATGCCAGTTCTCTTGTCTGCTATATTACCCGCTTTACTGAAGAAGCATTTGCCTCATTGATTTGTATCATTTTTATCTATGAAGCAATAGAGAAATTGATCCACCTGGGGGAAACCTACCCCATCCACATGCACAGCCAACTGGATCACCTTAGCCTTTACTAGTAAGTCTGAGCTTTTTCTTATTACACAAAAAGGGTTTTGGTCTGGAGCCTGGCTGCTCCATGGTATGGCCCCTGTAAAGTAAGGTAGTGTATTTCTAGAGGCCTGTTGGGAACCAGAGTTGTAGACGCAGAAACCTTGGGGAGCAACCCCAAGTGAAGGAGTTAAGAGCCTGAATCTTGGTGGAGAAGCTGGAGAAACCAGAAGGAGTGCTGTTGTCACAGAAGGCCCCGTTTTCATTCTAGTTGTGGCATTAATTCCTTGTATGAACCACGAGCAAGTCCCTTCACACCATCTGTGAAATGAGGTGGCCTAGGGAATTTTTAAGATTGCTTTTAGCTCCAAGATTCTTTGAATTTGAGAAGCCTAAACAAATGAGGATAGGGATAATTTAATCAGTCTTTGAATATGTAGAGTAACATGGAGAACATCTATCCTCTGTTTCTCTTAAGGATAAGATGAACAAGAAAATTCTGATATTGCATTAATAGGGATTTAAATCAAGTGTTGTGGGAAAAAAAACTTCCTTAGTATAAGGATTTTTGAAATCACGGAGATAGTAAAATCCCTTTTTTTTTTGGAGAGAATATTCAACTATCTTTATTTTTTTTTTATTTTTTATTTTTTGGCAAGTGGGGTTAAGTGACTTGCCCAGGGTCACACAGCTAGCAAGTGTCAAGTGTTTGGTCTGAAGACTGATTTGAACTCGGGTCCTCCTGACTTCAGGTCCAGTGCTCTATCCACTGCGCCACCTAGCTGCCCCTCAACTATCTCTCTCTCTCTCTTTTTTTTTTTTTTTGCTTTTAGGCAATTGGGGTTAAGTGACTTGCCCAGGGTCACACAGCTAGTAAGTGTCAAGTGTTTGGTCTGAAGCCAGATTTGAACTCAGGTCCTCCTGACTTCAGGGCCAGCACTCTATCCACTGCGCCACCTAGCTGCCCCTCAACTATCTTTCTTAAAGGACCCTTTTATACCTAGGATTCTATCATTTTAGACCAGAAAGGTCTGGGAACCCAGATTGTTTACTAGACTACAACTTGAAATACTGTTGCTTCTATCACAGCTTCTTGGCTGATATGACTATTCCAAGAAACTCTCATTAGTGTTATGGGTAGTCCATGATATTCTTTATTGTTGTCTCTAGAAACTTTTGGTTCTTGAAATAATAACCAGGGAGCTTTTGGACATCTGGAAAAAATGCCCAAGTTGTTTTCCTCAAGCTCCTTCTTGAGCCTTCCCTAGTTCTGTATATTTCAAGAAACCTTAGTGATTCTCCAGTGTAACATCTTGGACTGTGCACCTCCTTAACAACATTACTGACAGATGCCCTTCCTTCTCATCTTGTTGTATTGTTCTGATGTGGGTGATCTGGATTGATGAAAGGAGGTAAAAGACACAGAAGTAGGAAGAGAAAATACAGAATTGTTAACCCTCAGAGGAGCAGTTAGCCTCACAGTGCCTGAGACTAACGGGTACAAGCTCATGAAATCATACCCACACACTGGTATACTTCCTAGTTGTTCTGTTGTCTGAGTGTGAATCTTGGGCAGCAAACATAATGTGACTGGGGCCTCTCATAGCACCTGCCAAAGTGATACGTGGGATCTTGGAGCTAAAATGTGCCTTTGAGGACTTGGAATCCAGCAACCATTGGATGAAATATTCCATATCCAGATACTATTCAACCATGTCATTTAATCATCGGGTGCTGGGGAAATCAGTATTTTTTAAGACAGCCCATACCATTGTTGAACAGTTCTTATATTAGAAAGTTTTTCCTTATGTTTAGCCAAAAGGTAAATCCCTGTTATTTCTAGTTATTGGTGCTGATTACTCCTTCTGGAGCTGCACAAAACAAATCTATTATCTCTTTAGACTACAACACATTAGACTTTTTGAAGGCCACTATCATGTCCTTCTCAAATCTTTTTTTTTTTAGGTTAAATATCCTCAGCCCCTAAACCATTCCTCATTATTCAATTCAATTCAATAAATATTTGTGTGTCAATCAATAAAAATTAAATGCCTACTATGTGCCAGGCACTGTGCTAAGTGCTGGGCATAAAGAAAGGCAAAAGACAATCCCTGCCCTCAAGAAGCTTAGAATCTAATGGAGGAGGCAATATGCAAACAAATGTATACAAAGCAAGTCATATACAGGATAAATAGAAAATAATTAAGAGGGAATGTATTGAAATTAAGAGAGATTAGGGAAGGCTTCCTGCAGAAGGTAGGATTTTAGTTGGAACTTCAAGGAAGCCTGGGAAATCAGTAGTCAGAGTGAAGGAGGTGGAGTGTTCCGGGCACGGAGGACAACCAAAGAAAATGCCTAGATCTGAAAGATGGAGTGTTTTGTTTGTGGAACAGCCAGGAAGCCAGTGTCAATGGATCGAAGAGTATATGTTGGGTAGTAAGGTGTCAAAAGACTGGAAAGGTAGGAAGGAGCTAGGTTATGAAGGGCTCTGAATGCCGAACAGAGAATTTTATATTTGATCCTGGGAGCAATGAGAAGCCAGTGGAGTTTGTTGAGTGTGGGGGGTGTGACATTGATCAGATCTGCACTTTAGGAAAATGTTTTTAGTGGTTGAATGAAGGATGAATTAGAGTTGGGAGAAATTTGTGGCAGGCAGACCCTCCAGTTGGCTATTACAATAGCCCAGGTATGAGGTGATGAGGACCTGCATGAGAGTGGTGGCTGTGTTAGAGGAGAGATGTGTTTATTGGAGAGATATTGTAAAGGTAAAATCAACAGTACTTGGCAAAAGCTTAGGTATGGAGAGTAAGAGATAGTAAGAAATCTAGGATGACTCCTAGGGCTGGAGCCTGAGGTGAGGGGTTAGGGTGGGGAAGGTTTAGGATATACTGAGTTTAAGATGTCTACTAGACATCCAGTTTGAGATGTCTAAAAGGTGATGGGGATAGAAGACTGGAGGTTAGCAGAGAGATTGGGGCAGGCTAGGAAGATCTGAGAATCATCAGCATAGAGATGGTGATTAAATCCATGGGAGCTGATGAAATCACCAAGTGAAGTAGTGTAGAGGGAGAAGAGAAGAGGGCCCATATGATGTGGTTTCCAGATGCTCTTCGGTTTGCCTGTATCACTCTTACAGAATATGGTAAAGAGCAGAGGTGTCAAACACCCCGCTGCATTCGACCTGCAACACTCAAGGAGACCTAAATCAGATGAAAATGTAATTGGGAAATATTTAACAAAATGCAAAAAAAAAAATACTACAGGACATAGGCAATATTAATATGTGGTTTTCTAAGTCAATATGTGGCCTGCAGGACCTCTAACCTCTATGTACTGTTTAGTGATCTCCATTTCTATTTGAGCTTGACTCCACAGCTATTGAGCGCACTGTGACTGTTACCTTTCTTGTTTTTAAACAAACGCAGCTGAGGTTGCATTAGTTTTTAACAGCAATGCTATATTCTTGTTGGTTCATCCTGAGTTTGGGGTCAACTAGGAGCTCTGTATTTTTATCACATAAAAAAGCCAGTTTTCCTCTATCCTTTACTTCGCTGCTTGATTTTTTTTTAACCAAAGGGAGGGACATGATATTGTTTAAAATAAAATTTTATTGATATATTGTGTTTTTACATCACCTACATTTCCCATTATATTCTGTCCTCCACCTCCCTAAGAGCAATGTGTCTGTTATATGTTCGTTGTTTAGTCATTCAGTCATGTCTGATTATTTGTGACCCCAGTTTGAGGGTTTTCTTGGCATAGACACTGGAGTGGTTTGCCATTTCCTTCTCTAGCTTGTTTTACAGATAAGGAAACAGAGGCAAGCTGGAGTAAGTGACTTGCCCAAGATCACACAGTAAGTATCTGAGGACGGGTTTGAACTCAAGAAGATGAGTCTTCCTGACTGCAGGCCTGTTGCTGTATCCACTGTGACACCCAGGTGCCCCAGAGCAATATATACCTTACAACAAAAAATTAAAAAAGAGGGAAAAAGCAGTTAAGCAAAACAAATCAACATATTGAAAAAGTTTCGCGGTATTTTCAGCGCTCCACACCCATAGTCTGCTGCTTCTGGAGAGAAGCCAAGGGAAGGGCTTTCTTATTCTTCTTCCTGGGGACCTGACTTGGCAATTTGCAATTTGCAGTTTTCAGAGTCGATTGCTTTGTCCTTGTTCTTCCCATCTCCATTATTGTAGTCACTGTGCATGTAATTCTCCCGGTTCTGCTTGTTTTACTTCCCCTAAGTCTTCCCATGCTTCTCAGTAATTCATCCTAGTCATTGTTTCTCATGGCACAGTAACGTTCCATTCCATTCATGTGCCGCAGTTTGACTAGCCATTTGCCAATGGATGAACATCTTCTTTGTCCTGCTTTTAAAAAGTGCTTTTAGGAATGTGGTGATATAGGGGGAACAATTTGATCCCTTTGGAATATATTCCTAGCCCATGAATCTCTGGTACACTTATTTTTAAAAATAAATTTTATTGATTTCCTTTGTTCTTATGCCATGTTCATTTTCTGCTATAGCTCTCCCTCTTACAGTACTAACTCTAACTAACAATACTAACATGCCAGTACTGAATCCTCTCTTATCACAAATTTAAAAACAGTTAAGCAGCAATAATTGATACAGTAACCACACCTAATAGCTTAGTCAGCAATTGGCCCACATAGCTAGGCTGGGTGACCCTAGGCAAGTCCCTTCTGTTTGCCCCAGTTTACCCAATTCTAAAGTAGGAATAATAACAGCACCTACATCCCAGGGTTGTCGTGAGGATCAGCTGAGGTAACACTTGTAACGTACTTAAAGGCATAGTGCCAGGCACGTGTTAGGCACTATGTAAAGGGCTATTCCCTCCCTCCCTAATAGCAGATCTTTACGTATATTGCCATTAAATGTCACTTTCGCTTCTTGAGAGCTTTTGGAATTCTGATTTGGTCATTCATGTTGGCTTTCTGTCCAGGGCGTATTTGACAAACCTGCTCTCTATTTCTTTATTCAAGTCACTGAAGCCTATGCATTATTTCTTATGTTGATGCTTTCTCCCTAAAATCTCTTCCATTTGCTCCTAGTTGCAGGTGTACTATCCCAAAGGACCCCAGCAATCACACACTGCAGTATTGGAAGGACCATAACATTGTGGCAGCGGAAACCAGTTGGGCCAACCTGACCGTCACTGTAAGCCGAGGAGCAGCTGAGCTGCCAGCTGTCAAATATACCAGCAGGGCAAGCTCTGGATTTAATTGAAAGAGAGGAAATAGGGTCACCCTCAGTTGGATTTCTTTCTTGGGGGGAAAAGCTTTATTAATTATTCATGATGCCTTCTCCCTTTTAAGACCAGGAGGACATGATCATATAGCTCTTTTCGAAGCAGAGGGGAGAATGTGCATCTCTCTCTCTGGGATTCTTTCCTTTTTGCAGGAATATTATTAGGGTAGCTATAGCGGCTTGCATAACTCAGCCATTTAAGGACTTCCTAGTTTGGTTTTGCCATTTGGATGTATTTTGCTTAGGGAGGGAGAAGAATGGGAGACGGAAGGCCCTTGTACCAGCCTGCTAATCCTATATTTAGGAGAGAAATGGGTACATTCTTTATTACCTGTCCCTTTGAAGTATTCCAGTAAACAAAAGATAACAGGGATAGTTAATCCCTTATATTCCCTGTATTCTTTTTTGTCTTGGCAATATAGCTAATGAACTATAGCCCTGGCATAAGCTCTCTAGAGTACTTTACCAGTGATTTCAGGCGTAGCTCTAGCTATTGGCAGATATTAGATTGCTTCTCAGCAATCCTACAAGGCAGCCATCCATGCACTGACACTCCCCTCCATTCCACATCTTCTCATTAACCCCTGTTACCCAATGGGGTAGCAACTGCATGAGAAGGTGAAATACATGCCAATGGCAACCTGTATTCTGCAGCAGCAGTGAGGGAAAGATGGCCAATGGAAAGAGGGATGGGTAGTAAATGATGATGTTGGCAAGCTGCAGATGGCAGCGTGTCCTGTAGGCCAGCAGAGGTGAGGATGCTGTTTAGAATGAGGAGGCTGCATTTCTGGGGGATGGAGGCAGATAAATCTTCATCCTAACTTCAGTGCTTGTTTTATGGGCTAACTTGTATAGGCCGTTAATCATTTGGGATGTTTGTTTCCTCAGGAGTGTCAGGAAATGCACGGAGAATTCACCGGATCTGCCTGCGGTCGCCATGGACCTTATACACCTGATGTGCTCTTCTGGTCCTGTATTCTCTTTTTCACAACCTTCATCCTCTCTAGCACATTAAAGACATTTAAGACAAGCCACTATTTTCCAACCAGAGTAGGTAGCTGGTTTCTTAGATCATTCAAATTTACATTCAACCAGGATGTTCATTCTGGGCAAAAAATTAATTCCGCCTTATGTTCTAAAGTCGAGTCAGCGGACGACAGCCTGCTCTCAGCCTCCATTCACCACTCACCCCTTGTAGCTTGCTGATCACGTTCTGGGGGTGTGAGTGTACATAGGGGGAGGGGGAGAATGGGAGCAGATGTCCTATGCTGCGCAACAATGTTCTCTTCTAATGGTCTTCTATCTGTTCTGTGTCCTCAAAGAGTTTTAGTGAGGATGAATGAATTAATCTGTATACATGGTTTGCTTTTAAAGTAGATTGGTGTTTTCTGTGGTCTGAAGACAACTGTGCTCCTCTCCAGCCATGCATGCTTTGGCTCCATGGAGAAGTGATCTTGCTTATAGACATAAAATAACGAGATTTAACTGATTTATTAAAAAGTTCCTTCCAGCTCTAAGGCCTATGAAATCCAATTGGCATGCAATACAAGCTAGCATAGAATTCAGTGCTAAATTGAGTGACCTAGAGTGCTCTAGGAGTTCAGAGGACAGGGAAATCAGTGAGGAGTGTATTAGGCAAAAAAGGCTTCCTGGAGGTGGTGGGGCTTTGGTTAGGCACTGAAGGATTTGGACAGGCTAGTTTTCCAGAAAGGGCTGAACAGAACACTGAATCCAGAACACTGCAATGTTCAGGGATTCTCATAGGAGTGGCTGAGTTTCAGAGCTGTTAGTGAATGTATATCATTGCAATAGAAAGTTGTGCTGTCTAATGGAAAGAGCTCTGGGCTGGGAGCCAGAGGACCTGAGTTTGAATCTGACTCTGCCACTTACTGGCTGAATGACTATGGAGAAGTTATTTAAACTTTTTGTGCCTCTGTCTCCTCATTTGTAAAATGAGGATACTTGACCTTCTAAGGTTATTGTGAGTAAAATGCTTTGTAACTGTGGTGAACCAACATTAAGTTCACATTAGAGTACAGGATTCTTCCCAATATGGCAGCATGAGTAGAAGTAGACCAGCCCATATTTCTCACAATTATTCTATTGAGGTAGGAAACACAGCATCAAACCAAGGAGGAAAAGTGATAGTAAATGCATTTTCCCAGTTTAGGTCCAAAGAAAGAGACAGCCAAAAGCCTCTCAGCATGAGTGTAGGGGTAGTAGCCAGCATTTAAATAGCTCTTTACGGTTCTAAAGAACTTTACAAATACCTCACTCGATCCTCACAGTAATCCTGGGAGGTAGGTGCTATTATTATTCCCATTTTATAAATGAAGAAACTGAGGCAGACAGAGGTTAAGTAATTTTAGTTTGCCCGGGCTCACAGCTAGTAAGTATCTGAGGCCGGATTTGAACCCAGGTCTTCCTGCCTCCAGGTACAGCTCTCTATCCACTGCCTGGCCTAGGAAGAAATATCACAGAATCCTTTCAGCAAGAATAACAGCCAGCTATAGAACTCATTATAGCTTATGGTTAAATGTAAATACTGATCTGCAAAGAATCATTCGCAGGCCTTATTGCTGTTACTGAAATAACTCCTGGTTATGTAATCCGAGTATCGTGTGAGTATTTCTTCTCATCCAAGAGTGTCTAGATAGCCACTGGGTGAATGATCTGGTAAATAACTCCCTCTTTCCATATACACACAGGCTAATTTATCCGTGGCCTAACCTCAGGGTTGTCTGTACAGAGCCAATTAAGTGGTCCCAGGATCTAAGACTGAGCCAGATTCCTGCCTCTCCAATATCCAACTGGATTCAGAAGTTAAAGCTTTCCCTTCACTGGCTTGAACATTATTTAAATGGTCTCCAGAGATGGGGGAGAGGAAGAGTCAAGGTTAGGTTCATCAGACCATTGCCTGGCACCTTATCCTGGCCATACCTTAAAGTCCCTGGGTTGTGTGCATAAATCCTTATGTTTCATTATACTATAGAATGCTGCTATAGCACTGATGTTTTATTCTGAGGATTTTGAAGCCCTTTTTCATGCTAATTTTTACATTTTCTAAGTTTCTCATCATTTCTTCCTCCAGGTTCGCTCCATGGTGAGTGACTTTGCAGTTTTCCTCACCATCTTCACAATGGTGATTCTTGATTTTTTAATTGGTGTACCATCCCCGAAGCTACAAGTTCCAAGCGTGTTTAAGGTAAATAATTCACGGGATGTACCTTCAGCATTGTTTGAAAGAATGTGGTCCTAAGCTGTGCTCAAAGAGCTTTTCAGGCAGCCTGGACTAAGATGAGTTCTAGGGCATCCCCCACCCCTGCCCCCTGTGCCCCTCAGATGAACAAAAGACATTTCCAAAGACATTTTGAAAAACATTTGCTTTTAGGTCCGGTGCTAAAGAACATCATAGTTTTCCTTTTAGTCCAGAGACAATGAAAACAGACAGTTGTCTAGTTAATTTGTAATGAAGTTGTTTACGCAGTTGTAACGAAGATGTTTACTAGTACTTCTGTTTCTTTTATTTTGTGTATTTGGTGCTAGCGTTTTAAAATCTAATGTGAAAATTTACCAAAATGGATGTCCAATAATATAAAAACGTGAGGTGGTGGAGGCACTGAACAGCTGTGGACCTCATGCTTCTGATCAGTCAGCAGATAGCTATCGTACTGCAAGGTCTGATATAAAGTAGTGTGAGACCCAGTCTGTGCCACAAAAAGCCCACAGTTTGGTTGGGGAGATAGGCCATAACGTCATGGAAACATTCCACGTGCCAAATGCACAGCACAGAAGATGCTGAGTACCAGAGGAATCCAGGGAGGGAGAGATGGTTGTGGGCTGAAACAATGAGGGAAGTCTTCATGGAAGTCTTCTCTATCAGCACGTCTGCCACAGCTGGGGAATAGGAATGCCCCCAGAACCCGCTTGGTGACCCCTCTGCCCAGATGCCTGGCTCAAAAAGATGGCTGGGGGACCAGGGCCGGAGCCCCAACTGCCATATCTCTGCTCCAGGCTGTATCAACAGGGAGGTGGGGAGAGGGGATATGGGTGTGCCAGGCATATCATAACAGAGTTATTCTTAGGACAATCATAAACATGATCAAAGAGTTAAGCCTTTCAGGAGTGACTGGCTTGGGAAAGGAGGAAAAGAGACTATATTCCCTAACTCATAAATACATACTTATGAGTGTATGTGTGTACAAATGGCTCCTGTCCATCCCGGCCAGCACCAAGCCCTTCCTCCAAAGATCCTGCTGCTGTAGTCAGAGAGGAGAGACAGCTTTTAGAGGACTCATGGGTGCTCATGACATTCAGGAGAAGCCTAGGTGAGAGGAGGCTTCAGGGCCGGTCTCCCGGGTAGGCCTGGCCTTCCTAGAGGAAGACAGACTCCTCTGTGCTAAAATGCCTTCCCCTTCCCTTAAAATTTTACACTCCACCTTCTACCAACTGAGAATACGTTTGGTTCATAAGCATCCTCTTTTAAAAGTTTAAATTCTTCTGGAAGAGCTATGGGGCTATCAGTCACTTACCTCTTAGGGTGCCATTGGATTGCTTTTAACCTAGCTGAAAGCTGCTGCGCTGGAGGGAATGGGAGTATGGGCTGATTGATCAGAGTGTGCTTGAAGGAGGAGGCAGCTGTCTGCTGGAGATCTGTGCTCCCAGCTGTCCTTCCGCTTGCTTGCTCCCTGGGAGTCCCACATGCTATTCACTCTTTCCTTAAGATGTCCTCGTAGCTCTGGTGGCCTTTGAGACAAAAATCTTTGTCCCCAATTGACTCACCTGGCTGGGATGCCAAATTCATAGTTATCTAATGCTGCTGCCCATCTCTGGCAAGTGTCTAACTTGGCACTGATCAAAGTTTGTCAGCAGATTGTTGTCAGACCACATTTGCAGTTTAGCTCCAGACACATAATCTATGAATTTTTCTGTGACAAAGCACTTCAAAGGCAAGGATTCCAGCTTATGTATGGCACACTGAGCTGTACCATCCCCAGGTCCTCTGCTGGGAAACACATTTGTTTTCTGGTGACCATCTCTCTTAGTACCAGACTTCTCACAAGCCTACCAGGCTGGCATCTACATGCAGGGCAAAGCATCCATAACATATTAGCTCCAAGGTCATAGAGCCAGGGTGTGGAATAAGTTAAGCTGCCCTCACTCCCAGTGCTCAAAGGAAGCCACCTGAACCGGTTCTGACATGATCTGTAGCTGGAGAGAGAAAAGAAGAGAGGGCAAGGAGAGAGACACCCCCTTTTTAAAAGTCTAGTGAGTTGACTTTTCCTTCTGAGTGGCCAATAAAGAGATTGCCTTCTCCTAAAGCACTTTTCAGCCCTAAATCACACAGGGCAGGAAGCAAGAGGGGCAGCTTTACACATGCTCCTCTGAGAGCCCCCTCTTGCATTTCTAATGCTGGAATGGTTTCATGTTCTAGAATACAGTAAGAATGCTTCTTATTGTGTGTATATGTGTTATGGTAAAGGCTTAAAACCTCCAGTGGAAGATGTTTTCCCACAAGTAAGGAGTAAATGACATGAGGTGGAGATGTGGGGGCCAGGGTTTCAAATGTGTCCTGGGTTGGCCCAGCTCTTACCTGAAATGTTCCTGGAGAGCTCCAGATAATATTCCTGAGTCTGACAAAGAGCCACTGGAATCAGGCAACGTTCAGTGTCAACTCTATATCTGTAAATATCTTGGAACTGTAACATTTGGTATCAAGGGAAGGGAAGGAAAAAGGAAGAAAACAAGCACTTACATAGCATCTCCTATGTACTGGGCACTGTGCTAAGCACTTTACAAGTATTATCTCATTTGATCCTCACAACCACCTTGGGAGGTAGGTGCAGTTGTTATCCTCATTTATACATGAGAACACTGAGGCAAACAGAGACTGAGTGACTTACCCAAGTCACACAGCTAGTAAATGTCTGAGGCTGGATTTGACCTCAGGTCTAGCACTCTCCACTGCACCACCTATCATTCATTACCTGTCAAATTAAGCTTGAATTCCATGGGTTTGGGGCAATTGGACCAACCTTGGGAATGTAGCAACCCCAACAACTATTCTCTTCATATGATGCTTCTCCCCTAGATAGTAACCATAGTCTGCACTGTATATAAGGCCAGATTACCTTTGTGGTTGGCTGTATAGATGAACTATGTGGCACAGTCGACTGCTATAAATGTAATAGTATGTGTGCTAATAGAGGTGATCTGAGAGGTGAGTAGTGGTCATTTACGTTTAGCTTTGGAATAGATCGGAATGTTTTTGGCAATAGATTTGCCTTCATAATTATATTTTTACTTATGCTAATAATAAAATCTGGCTACATTCTGAGTACATAATATTTAGAGGGGGGAAGTCAGGGAGTTGGGAATATGCTAGATGGTACACAAAAGTCAGATTAAAATTTAAAATTCCATGTGGGAATTCACATTCCTTTCCCTATGGGTAATCTACAAAGACAATAACTTATTTATGGCTGGGAACTGACTCATTTAAGGGAGATTTGGAACAAAAATCAAGGGTTTGAGAAAAAGTTAAAGTATTTGATACTTTTCAGGAATCTCAGGCAATATAAGAGAAAAGGTCTTAGAGGGAGACTAAGTCTCAAAGAGACTTTTGCACTAATTATTTTTGCTAATTTAAAATGCAAAAATAAAGTCTTATTTTCTTCTTTCTTTCTTTTTCTCTTAGCCAACAAGGGATGACCGGGGGTGGATTATCAATCCCATTGGACCCAATCCCTGGTGGACTGTGATAGCCGCAATCATCCCAGCTCTCCTCTGCACCATCTTAATATTCATGGACCAGCAGATCACGGCTGTCATAATTAATAGGAAGGAACATAAACTCAAGGTAATAAGAACGTTGGTCTATAGAGAATCCATGGGAGTCTCCTCATGTGAATATGTTGATTAATTTTAGTATGTGTGCATGCAGACTTCAGGTATTTTAGGATATGGTAGATAGTAAGGCTCCATAAAATTATGGGGGAACTGCCAATAACTGAAGGGATCTCACACATCTCTGGTTCATCAGTTGATGAATGGGTCCAGCTTTAAGATTTAGTGTATGGGAAGAGTGTGTGTGTGTGTGTGTGTGTGTGTGTGTGTGTGTGTGTGTGTGTGTGCCCAAGTGGTGTACCTGGCAAGATGAGAGAAAAGAACCTTGTCTTTATTGACACCAGTAACCTCTCAAAAGCCTGGAGAGATGGGGGCTTGATGACACGAACGTAGCCAAATGTGATAGTTGTTTAACATGTCTGACAATTGTTGATCTAACTTGTTGTATTCTTGAGCATTAGGTTAGAAACCTTGTGTTCTACTGTGTCCCAGCAGCAGTAATGATGGGTTTTCTGTGCTCAGTCTTAGTCACAAGGACCCTGAGGGGATAGGGCTCTCAGGCAAGGAACATACTGAGTCCTTCCCTTTTCTTTTTTTCTTCTCTCTCCATACAACAGGAAATAGAGTGTATTGTGGGAACAGACCTGGGACCTTCACCCCAAAGCCCTGTGTTAAGACTGTTCTGTTACGGATGCCACGTAAAACATGTGTCAGGGAGAACTCCCAGGTGCACAAAACTTGCTTTACCAAGACAAATTGGCACCTTCTCAGTAACTAAAAGGCTTAAAGCGAATTACTTGCCTGCAGTCACACAGCCAGGAGGAGTCAGAGATGGAACTTGAACCCAAGTCTTCTGGCTCTGAGGTCAATTCTCTCTACTCTACCAAAAGCCATGTTGCCTCTTCTACCCTATGTGACAAAGGCACAATTCTTGACATTTATTCCTGGCTTAGCTGTTAGTATTAGTTTTCCTACCTAATGCATCTGTCCTCTGGAAATGCAAAGTCCAAAGTGAGATGCCAAAGGGTGGGTGTATAGAGAAAAGGCCAAATGTAGGCAAAAGGCTTTGACAATCTGGATTTGGAATCAGGAGGTCCAACTTCATATCCTGTGATGATAGAAACATAATAATATGTTTCTGGCCCCTGAAAGTCCTGCCTGATTCTGTGATCATTTCTAGTTCAAAGTCTTTATTTTACAGATCAGGAAATTAAACTTAGGGCCAGTTATATGACTTGTCCACAGTCAAATGTATAGGAAGTAGCAGACTCTGGATTTGAACCCAAGTCCAGCTATGATTTGGATCCTTCCATATTTGTCGCAGACTAGGAAAGGGAACCATTATGACGGCTTTACTCTGGGAACCTTGGACCGAGGCTTTCTTACTGTTAGGCCCTGTTTAAACTTGGATCTTGCACCCTAATCCTACTTATATTGTAGTGAGGATGGCTCTAATGTCAGATGATGTCATGGCAGTGATTGCTTCTAACTGGAGATTATGTTTTCTCACAGAAAGGATGTGGATACCACCTTGACTTGCTGATGGTGGCTGTGATGCTGGGAGTTTGCTCCATCATGGGCTTGCCCTGGTTTGTGGCAGCCACTGTCCTGTCCATTACTCACGTCAATAGCCTCAAGTTGGAGTCAGAGTGCTCTGCTCCAGGAGAACAGCCCAAATTCCTAGGGATCAGAGAGCAGAGAGTAACAGGGCTCATGATCTTTGTGCTGATGGGCTGCTCGGTCTTCATGACAGCTGTGTTAAAGGTAACCAGAGAAAGTCGATCCTACTTGTAGGGGTAGAAACATGGTGACATTCACCTTTTATTGCCTAGACCAGGACCAGTCTAGCACTGGCCAAAGTACTTCCTCCTTTCCCTTGCCTCCTCTGCCAGGACCTTCCCAACCCCAGCCCCTTCCTCTTTACTTCCTATTTTTTTTTCCAGTGTTTTTGTCAATGACTTCAGTTAAGACCTAGACGATGCATCTATCATGTTTTCAGATGACGTGAATCTGGGAAGGATAGCTAATGATGAGATGACAAAGGCAGGATCCAAAAAGATTTCAATAGCTAGAATGAAGGGCTGAATCTAATATAAAGTGAAGTATAATAGGGATAAATGTAATATTCTAAACTTGACTTAAAAAGACAAAAACAAAAACAGAATCAAACTGCCTAAGTGTAGGATGGAGAGAGGTGCAATTCGTGGAAAAACAATCTGGGAGTTTTAGTGGAACACAAGCTCAACATGAGTCAACATGGCAACCAGCAAAGCTTATGGGATCTCTGTGGGCCTAATGAACAAGCTAATCAGAGGCTGTTAGAATTGAGAGGTATGATAAGTGCCCACATGAGAAAGACTTAAGGTTGTAGAAGGAAACAGGCTTCTTGCAGGGCATTAAGAGAAGCAGGAATCATTGAGCAGCCCCAGATGCAGGCAATACTCCAGGCTGTGCATGGGCCCACACCATGAACTTCTGAATCCAGCAGAGCGCTTGGCAGATTGCACTAACTGAGAATAAACACCTCCTGGGTATTCTGGACCAACACCCCCGATGCTCAGTGACTCCAAGACTCCTTCTTCTCCTTATGCTCCTCAAGAACTAGGTGGAAGGGTATTCACTAAGCTGTAAGGCTTACAGCCACAGAATGGAGGAATACAGCAAAGCTTATAACCTTGGATTGGGGACTCTGTCACTGTTTCAAGGTGAAATCCTCCCTAATTGGCCTTCTACAAGAAGCTGATAAAAGCGGGAGGCAGTGACATGGCTAATAGGGAAATATATTTTGTATGACTTCACATAGGGAAGATGAAAATGTTATTAACAGAAATAATGAAATTGGGACCAGCTAACCTAGATGTTCTATCAGTTTTAAAATGGTACTGCTGACTTTGTTATAAAATACTAGGTTTAATTATATGCCTTTTTCTCCTTTTGTCTCTAGTTCATTCCAATGCCAGTACTTTATGGAGTTTTCCTCTATATGGGAGTTTCTTCACTTAGAGGAATCCAGGTATAGGAATTTACTTTGCATTTTATTCCAAAGAAATTATTTTTTCATTGTCCACTCAGTTCTCCTAGTCTAGTAGGGCACTAACCCTCCTCCTGCATTCTTTTTTTTCAGTCTGGGCTCATATTTGGTACCAGGAAAAAAATCCTCAACAAAGTGCAAGGGTGTTTTTGAAAAGCTGTTTCTTGGTGTGGCGAGCTTATGGCATTAGATATTTCATGACAACAGGGAAGAACCAGGTAGAACAATGTAAGAATTGAGGTACACAGGCTGCCAAGGTGTCCTGATCCCTCCTGTAGAATAAACCCACCTTCCTGCATAGCTCAAGGCATACTCTGGCTGGTCTCCTGAGGGTCCCCTGACCCCGGGAAAACCTAGCTAAATCTCTTTGTCCCACTGTAGTCCTAGATCCCTGGGGCAGGCTGAGAGTCAAACAGACTTTTTCTACAAGGACAGAAATAAAATACCATTTGCCTTAATGCTAGACTGTCAGGGTAGGAGAGTTCAGGGGACGTTAGCATGTAGGGCACTGGGGAAGAGATTAGGGAGCTGTTATAGGTATGTGGACGGTACTCTGTGCCCCCGGCACCAAATCATGGCTTCTGCCTTTATTACCAACCAGCCACAGGCGCAAAGGCAAGAACTGGCCCAGAGGGCTCCAGGCTCAGAATAAATGATTTAGGTTTAAACTGGTGATCTGTAAAATGAGAGCTTGAAAGAGTCTCTCTGTTGTTTTGACCATTGGCTTCTCTTTCCTTTGATAGAACGTGTATTGGACCAAGCTCTGACAGAAATTACTATCACCTTAATTAGTTACTATCTGTGTGGTCTTAGGCATTCTTTTGAAATGTTAGTTTCAATCTTGTCATTTAACCTCTCTCTTTTTCTTTAATGTATCACATCCATTTGTTCTTTTTATGAGAAGTTATCTATGAAGTGTGTTCTAAAGTGAAAACCTCAGAGAAGAAAAATGTCATTTGGTTTCTAATGACACATAGAAAGATGTTACCACTTGATGTCTAAAGCTCCCTTAATGTTGCTTTGGGGAATGGTTGTCTTTCAGTTTTTTGATCGCCTGAAGCTCTTTGGGATGCCCGCGAAGCACCAGCCTGACTTCATCTACCTGCGCCATGTTCCTTTGCGCAAAGTGCACCTCTTCACCCTCATCCAGCTGACTTGTCTTGTCTTGCTGTGGGCTATTAAGGCATCCCCAGCTGCCATCATCTTTCCAATGATGGTAACTTTTTTCCTTTCCTTTACAGCAGTAATAGCATTGTCTGATTTCAGACTTGGGGGACAGTGGCTTCCTCTAACTGTTCTAGTTACCTAGCAAGGTTACCTAAGCTTTTCAGTGGATCTGGAGGGGTGAGGGAAGAGAAAAATGTTCATAATATACACATTGATGCAAAAAAATTTAGCTCCAATTATCTAAGATCAAGTAAAATAAATTGTTTCAATCAACAGTGATTAAAATGCTTAAAGTGAACAGCAGATTCTTAAAGCCATTAGGAAGATGGGACAGGGTAGAGCAATGGTGGTGGGGTGACTGAGATGACACCCTCCTCTGTTCCTCCTTCTGAAAAAGGGATGAAGGTTTGGGAAAGGAGATTAGAAAAGTTGTAGTTTCACAAAAGGAACTTTGGGATAGTTGGGGGAGGGGTTGGAGTGAGAAGCAGGCTATCCCTAAAAACCATGGCAATGGTAGGAGCCGAGGAGCGGGATCCTTGGTGTGGAAGCCTCTTTAGTTAGTCTGGCTTTTCTTGTCAGTTTCTTCTCTTCCCTCTCCTAGACCTGGTCTTGGTGGCAGAGGAGTTGATGTCTTTTTTAGGAGTGCTGAAAACTGCCTGAGTATCTTGAAAGCTGTACAAATGAGGCTTCTGGAGATAAAAATTAAGTGTTTCATTTGCTTGTTTTGAATGTTTTTCATCCTTAAGATGCTATCCTTAAGATAGAGTGTTGGGCTTGGAGGAGGAAAGTACTGAGTTCAAATCCTACTTCTGACTCTTACTACCTTTGTGGCCCTGGGCAAGTCACCTAACTACTTTATTGTCAATTTCCTCTTCCGTATAATGAGGGAGTTGGATTAGATGGACCCCCCAAGTTCTCTTATGATCCTGTCCCCCCACGCTCATATTGAGGAAACATGTTCACTGAATGACCTTAGCCAAGCCATTTACCTGTCTGGGCCTCAGCTTACTCATCTATAAATTTAGAGGATTAGCTTTGATGTCATTTAAAGTCCCTTTCAACTTGAAAATGTAATGATTCGTTAAGTTTCTTCCCTGCCCTTCCCCCAGCCAAGAGTAGCATTTCAAATTTTTACTGGTTTCCTTTCTCCTTTCCTGGTTTCTCTTCCTTTCCATTCCCTTTGAGCTTAGATCTGGGCTTTGTGACTTTCCCAGGGTGCTATTTTGGGTCACAAAACTGCCAGTGACTTACATTTGGGTGTCATGTGAGATATTGGAGGGTCTGGGTAAAGAAACAGACATTGCCTTGAGAAAGGCTACTGATCTTGGATGGGATGGGGAGATGGTCAGTGAACATGGAGAGAAACTAGATTATATTTCCTTAAACTGGAGACACCAATGGACTGTGTTTAGTCACATCCAGCCACCAGAGCTTAATGCTACTGTGAAGCAGCTACCTCTATAGCTATACCTAGTTCCCCCATTCTTGTTATGATACCTTTAGAAATAAATCTGAGCAGTACCTGGTCATTCTAATCTTGCTGTATACCCCTCCCAATTTGAGTCCCATCTCTCCATTCTCATGTGTCATATTTCTCTATTAAGTAAATAAAAATATTTTGATCCATTTTAGTGGGTCCTATAAAACAGATTTTGCTTTTTTAAGGAAGGTAGTGTCTGGAATGGAAATTGACTCCTTTAATACACATCCCTTTTTCTTCCATAGGTTTTGGCCTTGGTCTTTGTCCGGAAAGTCATGGATCTCTGTTTCTCTAAACGAGAACTGAGCTGGCTAGATGATCTCATGCCTGAAAGCAAGAAGAAGAAGCTAGATGATGCTAAAAAAAAGGCCAAGGAAGAAGAGGTCATAATCATTGTGTCAACTAGACACAATTCCCAAATGCAAAAAGTCCTCATTTCCAGAATCCCAAAGCTAGCACTAAGATAACTCCCAGAGATGTTATTTGCTAAGATTGGATTAAGGACTTTTGTCCCTTCTTGTCCTTCACTTTAGAGCTTTATAATCAAATCTGAAAAAAAAATACATCATCATCTAATAATATGTTGAATATCTGATTGCGCAGAGTTATAACTGAATAGACCCAGTCCCTGCACTTCAAATTTTTATAGTCTGAGGCAGACAGCAATGGTCTAGAGTGAAAAATAAATACTAAATCATAAAATTAGTGATTTAGTTTCTATATCAAATACAAATAAGCATAATCCATATGAGTGGCCAAGGTCACAGAAAAGAATTTGGCCTGTTCCCTTAAGTGGCTCACAAAGGTAGATGAACATATAATTAACAGAAACACAAAATTATGATTTTATAAAAGGATAAGGTTTTCCCATGGGATGTGGAATATAGACTGTGTTGGTTGGGGAATGGCCATGAAATGGCCATGCTTATGGGAAATTTCTGGGTCTAAGAAGTAATAACACCCCCTTTTTCCACAGGAGGATGAGAAAATGTTAGAAATGGGGCCAGACAAATTTCCTTTGGAGAGTAGGAAGTTACTGAGTAGTCCAGGAAAGAATAACAATTTCAGGTAAGATTATTTTAAAGCATAAAGAATTGGAGACTTTGAGAGCATTCCAGTCCCAGTTTTGTCATTGAAGGCCCTCTGTCTACTGTTACAAGGATTCAACCACCCTCTCCTGAAAATACCTTTTCCTTTCTTGATATAAAAATATCCATGCTCAGGATAGTCTTTTGAAAGTGGGAGGAAGTAAGTTGGAACTTAGCCAAGGCTGAACAACCTGTGATCTTGGTCACTGGGATAAATGTGCAGAAAGAGCCTGGATAACTGGAATGTCTGGAGAATCCTATACCCTATTTTCAGCCATTAGTTTCAGCTTCTAGGAGTTTCACCAGGACTTTTCCCCTCAGCTACTAATAGGAAGTCTGACTTACCCATGTTTTAGTTACAGCAATCTTATTTCTCACCCTATTTGAATTCCTCACAAGCAAATACATTTCTAGGAGCGGGAGGGAGAAACAATGGGACTGGGGAAGAGAAGACTTTAAGGGGATATGATAGATACCCTAAGATATCTAGAAAAGTGGATGTGGCCATTACAGGGGGAGCTGGAGATCAAATAGCATCTTAGCTCAGTATCAAAAAGAATTTTCCAACAATTTGAATTAATTATGGAACAAGACAATGTATGAGTTCCTGGTCATACAAAGTGTTCAATTAGTGGACCTCCCCTAACTGGGGCTGTTGTAAAGGGGATTTCTGCATTAGGCAGGAAGTTGAATAAGGGTGATGGCCCAGAAGAGAATGGGAGGGAAGAGCTCTCCAACTGTACCTTCTTCTGCCATATTGGACCACAGTGACGAGGGACATTGTATAAGGTTTTTCCTTTGGACAGTGAACGGGTCAGTCAGTCTTCTGGCCGGGGAATCTTCTAAAGCACCCCATTAATGGAATGGCAGGCTTGGGATGGCTGTTCTATTGGGACTCCTCCAGGGGTTAGGCTTATAACATGCTGCCCACCACTATGTTGGGCAAGAAGTGGCAGATTCATAGCCATCTTGTCTTCAATATCTTAGAAAACTTGCGGTTTTATCATTATGGGTACTTTCTCCACTAGTGCGGTCACAGCTCCTTCATATCTTAGTAGAACTTTTTGGCCAACCTTGTAGGCATCAACCTCTCCAAACTCAGCTAGACTGGTCCTTGGCCAAGAGATACCCAGTCCGTGTCTGCGCCCAAAAGTGAAAGCTTTGATTCACTTTGGTAGGACTTGCCCATCTGCTGGCATAGCCTTTGAAGACCCAGGTCACCTTCATGTAGCAATGTGTTGGTAAATTTTGAACAGCCAGCTTTCCAGGGAGGAAAATGCATGCAAGACACAGTTTTAAGTTTGATCTGCTTTATCAAGATTTTCGCCATTACTTTCTTAAATCTAGACAATCAACAAAATAATAAATCAAATTTGTTTTGTAGCATTTGCCAATTTCTGAGGTGTACATGTTCAGTTGATGAAAATTTAACAATTGGCTCATGTAAGCCAGTTAGAGTTGGCTCCAGCAACACCCCCGCCTCCACGTCATAAGGAGGGATTAGTTGAAGGTGATCTTTTCTTGGGTGTATTGTGGAGAGGATTCTCACTCAGGTATATATTGGACTATATTTCTGAGGTTCCTTAAAGCTCTAATATTTTTTGGTTTTATGGTTGGGTCTTTAAGAGTTGACTAGGATTAGATGAAATTACTGGAGAAGCATGAGAAATTGAGTTCAGCCAATAAATTCAATTAAGCACCTGATAGGCTCTGTGCTTTCTTCTGAAGATACAAAAAATGATACAATCCTCTGCCTTCAAGGAATTTACATATCTGCTCTAAGTTTTGTGAGACTTTGAGGGAGTCACCCATGATTTGAAACCTTTAGTGGTTAAGTGGGAATCCCTCAGTTTCCATTGGCTGCCCAAGGAAGATTTGTAGGATCATCCTAGAAGCTCCATTTAATCACCTACTTTCATGGGATTGTGTCTGACCTGTCTGAAGGAGCCATGGTCCTCTAGATCTCTCTTGGCTCCTGAGAACTGAAGCAACATGAAAGTAGAGTGACCTCCCAGCCTAACTCTCAAGACCATATTCCAGGGTCTCCTTTTGATACTGCCTACAACCCCGTGCAGTAATGGTGAACTTCTACTTTTTCCTCCACTGATGAAATAAGCTTCCAGATCCCTGGTAGTGAACTAGAGACATGATGTTAGCAAACTGCATTCAGTTCAGGGAAGAAAATGTGCTATTTGAGTTTAAAGTTTACTTCATTATCAGGCCTCCAGACTTTTCAGAAAGATGCTAGTCTTTTCCCCTCTGAGATTTTTGCCACAGACAGATAATAATTGCTTATTTGTGGACTAAGCAATCATTGTCCTAACTGTTGATTTCAGATGTGACCCTTCTGAGATTAATATTTCTGATGAAATGCCTAAAACTACTGTCTGGAAGGCTCTTAGCATGAACACAGGAAGTGCCAAGGAAAAGAGGTAAAGAGAATTGCATTTTTTCAGTTATTCCTGACCTGGTTTGTTTTGTTTTCATTGCAACTGTATGAATTAAAATACTTCTTTGCTTTGGAGGACAAAGTCTTAGCTGATGGTGCCTCCCAGGACTGCCCACAATGCCGGAGCACTAGGTGCTTTTACAAACAGATTCATTTCTGGGCTTCCCATTCATGCATTCCCAAATTCTGTATTAATTTATTTTGAGATTCAAGACCATTTTGCCCATTGGGATTTTGATAACTCTTTGTCTGGTTTCCATTTCAAAAATCTGTTTGTGACTTTGTCGCAGTGCTGCAATTACAGCATCTGCTTAACTGCTTGAAACAGTGGCTGTTTTGGGTAGCATAGGTATGATTTTTAATTTGATTTGTAACTTAGTAAAGAGATTGTCTACAAATACTGCAAATGGAGGATTTTCAAGTCTTAGAATTTTATCTTTTCCTACTATGGAAACAAAGTTCTGTGTATTTCATTTGTAGTTATCATGGCTTAATGTTAACTGGGTCAGTGAAGGAAACTAGAGGGCTCAAGGAATGGCTTTTTCATATGAAGGCTAGGTCTATACCCTTAGATTTGGGGAATAATTCAGTCCAAAGCCACTTTAAAAAATTTTCAAATAATTGAAGCCAAAGTAGTTTGGGGGCTTTATTATCTGGTTAATTGGCATGTGGAGATTCTGGGAGTCATATTGGAAATAATAGCTGACATTTATATAATGCTTTATAATTAGCAAAGCACTTTCACATTGGAGTCAAAGGACCTGGGTTCAAATTCTAGCCCTGCTACTTATTATCTGTGTGTTCTCGGGTAAATCAAAAAGATTAAGACCTTCCAGTTTCCCCATCTGTTTACATGGCTTCTTTCCCCAGTAGAATGTAAGCTCCTGGAGGGAAAAACTATTTTTCATTTTGTCCTTGTGTCCCCAGTGCCTCAGATAGGTGCTTAAACAAATGCTTGTTGAGTTGTGATGAGATGTAAAGACAAGGCATCGGGCCTGGTGATCTCTAAGATCTTTTCCATCTCAAATGATGATCCTGTGATCATATTCAATTTGATTCTCACATCAATCCTGTGAGATAAATAGTGCAAATATTGTTATTCCTCTTTTACAGATAAAGAAATGGAGGTTCAGGTCAAGTAATTTGCTCAAGGTCATACAGATAGTAAATTTTAGAACTAGAAGTTGACCCCAGGATTTGTTATTATACCACCCTGTCTAATGGAAATAATCTGGATTGGTCAGATGGCCTGGGTTCTAATTCCATCTTTGCCCCTGAGTGCCTATGTAGTTTTAGACAAGTTGCTTAGCTTCTCTACATCTCAGTAAAATAAGGATAAAAATCCCTTGCCTACCAAATAGCATTGTTTTGAGGATAAAATGTGAAAAGTCCAAAGACCTATGATGATTCTTTCATTGAATGGGTTAAAATGAATGTGAGTGAAATGTAGAATTTGGTTTCCTTCAGAGGAAAATCCAGACAGCTGTTGAACTGTTTAACGCACACAGTTATTTTTAGCCAAGAACTAGTCTCCTTGTAAATTGAACTTAAAATATAGCAGGATACAAACTGTTGGTGACATCTTTAAAGTATTGTGTTAAAAGCAGGAATGAATCATGTGTTCTCTTTTTTGGCTAATGGTAATACTTTTATTCAGTCTTTTCAACTAAGAATCTTTGCTGGGATGGAAGAGATGTCCTGGGAGGTAACTCAGGGAAGCGCCGGGAAACAGAGAAGGGAGCAAGTTTCTTAGAAATGAAGAGACTCATCCTGGCCCCTTCTTCATTCAGATAACTGGATTCATATTAAAGCCACACAGAAGTGTTCAGTTATTTCCAGTGCGCTTTAGAGGACATTCAGCCATCCTTATACCAGCAGGCAGTCTCCAAGTGTAAGCTTGGAAGGAAACAGAAGAAAGCCTCTTGGTCATCTCTCTCCTCTTCTTCCTCCTCCTCCTCGTCCTCCTCCTGCACCGACCTCAGAGCAGTTGCCACCATTTACCATCAAACGTTCCATTTTGGGGCAATTCTGAAATTCTTTCCTTGCTGACCAGTTGAACACCATGAATCTTCTCCTCAGCTGCTGAAGAGTCCCATCAGCCTCTGATCGCAGCCTCTGCTGCCATGCTGTACCACGATAATGGGCAGAATGAAAAACGATAGGGGTGGGACACTGTACGAGGTTTCCTCGCTGGACAGTGAGCAGGTCAGTTCTCTGGCCTGGGGACCTTTTAACGGAGTGGCAGGCTTGGGATGGCTGCTCTAGTGGGACTTCTCCAGGGATTGGGCTTCTGACATGCTGCCCACAACTGCGGTGGGCCCAAGAAGGGGCAGATTCATAGCTCCATGGCCACACCGGCACACATGTCGATAATCTTGGAAAGTAAAAATTTGTAAAGGGGAATTGAGGTTCTTTATAACTGAGAAGAGAAGGCTGAGGGGGAAGGTGATAACTGTCTTCATTATTATAAAGGGAGATTATTTAAATGATGATGAGCAGCTCTTCTCAGATTCCACTGAGGACGGAATGAGAGAGACAGATTGAAGTGCGGCAGAAGAGACTTAGGTTAAAGTCAGGACATACTTTCTAGACATAAGATTTGATACAGTATCTCTTTTTTTGGGTAGATTTATGAGAGAAGAGTAGGTAGTTACCTTTGGGGAAAGCTCTTTGTAAACCTTACAGCATAATCCTTCCCATAGATAGGGAGAGGTGATCTCTCAAGGCTCCTCCAGGTTAGGGGAGTCTGCAAAAATAATTTTACTACCACGTTATAGAGACTTCAGTGTCTTGCTGCTCTCCATTCATTACTGCTTCGTGTGAGCACATTCTGGTGCCACCTCTGGAGAGATTCAGTGTTTGTGTAAGTCACCCTAGCTGCCTTAGTAGCAAACAACTGTAGGCAATGGACAGAAAATACCTTCAGTCACATAGTGTAGGCATCATCTTGAATTTCCACTAGTTTACCAAAATTCAGGCTTTCACATCTCGGATACAAAAATATCATTGGAAACAAAGCTGAAAGTGGTGAGATGAATTTTAATATTTAATTTAAGATCAATATTTATAGTTAGTCTGTTCTCTCCTTTATGTTTAAAAGCGATGTCAATTGTTTTTACTCTAATGCTTTTGGAATTGATCGTCAATTGCTCACAGAATGTATTGGAGTAAAGGAAAATCACACCAACAGTCTATAGAGAATTTGCTTGTATTATACACAGGGTATTCTAGAACTGATAGGCTTTGTATGGTGGTGGTGGAGGATGGATGGGAAGTGGGCACCTTTAATGGTACAGAAGAGGCTAAGCAGCCTCCCCCCTGGCCACCCGTGGCTTTCTCAGGTGAAGCAGGTTGGGGCTTTCCCCCACCCATCTGGCTTTCCCTTCAGCCCTCATTCTGCTTTCCATCAGCCTCTCCCTCCCTCCCTCTCCCTCCTCTCCTTTCCTTCTTCCATACCCCTCTTCACCTTCTCCATGGACAAAAGGACAATACCCTTGACAAAAGCATCTTCTTACAAATAAACAAAAGGGGGGAGATACCATATCTCTCAACAAATGCCTGGTTCAGATAGTTGGGTCCAGTAAGCAGGCACCTGGCTTCATAGTCAAGTTCAAGTAACTTCAACTCTTTCAGAAGTTACTTTGAAAATCTATCTCACACTTATATTCACTAGCTAATTGCTCAGATGAGTGATCTTTCCAAAAGAAGCTGGTCCAAGTGGACTCAGAGATCTTTATGCAGTGAGTGCTGATGCAAATGATTCATCCAAATTTTTTTTAAAAATTGAAGAGTCCAAAGGCCCCCAAAGGTATTGCTTTAAAATATATGTTATAGCAGTATATTTTTTCTCTGTTCCTGATGTGCTTTGGGGGTGGGGGTGGGGACAGGATTGGTAAACACGTAGGAGGGGGAGGAAATTGGCTGACCTCTTTCTCTTCCATCCTTTTTAATTGTCCTACCATTCTGATCTCTTCTTCTCCCTTAACCTCTTCTTGTCGGTTACACAGGATGGAACATATCAGGAGAAAAGCACTCAACAAATACAAAAACCCGTGTCTTTAGAGAAACGCCTCTCTTTTAAGGCATCAATAATTTATCTTCTTTTGGACTTTTGCATGCTACTCGAGACCAGAAAATGTATCTTTGCTTAACTTTATCTAGTACAACTTCAAGACATGTAGGTATTTATGGAGCCAGATCCTATACCTTCTTCTTTCTCATCCTCACCGAGATCAATCCCAACCCTAGCTTCTTTCCAACTCAGGTTGGTGGAAGTGGTGGTATAAGATGAGTTTACTGTTGGGATGAAGAGGGAGAAATAGGGAAGAAGATAGTTCAGGAAGAGGAAGAGAATATGGATGTATGGCAAGAAAGAGAATGTGTCTATAAGACCATCATCAGCACCATTTAAAAACAAAACAAACCAACAAAAAACCTTCGTTAAGCACTTTATAATAGTCCATGACTATTTTTTTTAAAATAAGACTTAGAAAATATGACTTTTCTCTCTGTGTAAAGGTTTCCTAATTTCAGATTGAATAAATTGAGGGCAAGCAGAAACAGTAGCATTTTTGGGCAAACACATAAATAGACAATAAAAGTGAACACGTATTAAGGGTAAGTTTCTGTTTTGGGGGGTGAAGAGCAACTTAGGGAAGTAGCTAACCATTCCCAGAGCAGTGAGACAAAGAGGCAGTCATTTTCTAATTGGCTGGGAAAACTGTGGAAGGAGAAATTTCAGGCATAAATTGGATGTGACAGGTTGGTGATAGAGTGGTAAGAAGGAAGGAGGCCCATCCACTCTTACTACATTTTGAACTTCTTTAGGGGACCACATCTTAATTATCTCTCCTCTAGCCTGATACAGTAGGCTGGCCTGCACATAGCAGGCACTTAATTAATGCTTCTTGTATGTATGTATGAATGAATGAATGAATGAATGAATGAACAAATGAATCAGTGATTGAGGAAAGCAGGACTAAATGCATTGCCAGTAGTAGGGGAACATTTCTCACCTCTTTGAGGCTCTAGGGAAGATGGCAAGATTGGGTGTTCAGGTAGGTGATCATTATATATATTGTACTTGTAGCTGTATGATATCACCCCACCCCCTCCAATAACATGTTTGTATCAGGAGAAAAGGATTTTCCTTTCCCCCTTGTATCTAACCCCATATTAATTCAACTTGTTTAGAACTTTGTTTTGGGGAGGTCTGTGAGATAAAAAGTGAACAACATACCCCATAAAAGATAGTTTGAATTTCCTTTGTCAAATACTCAAAGGGATCTTTGATGTTACCAAATTTGGACATTCTCTCGAACAATGCCGATTGAAATCCATGCATGAAGTCCATCTTTGTCCTCCCATAAATTTGTTCCCAGGAGTCCACCCAAAATGCTGAAGACCTTCTTTTATTCCCCCTAATGACCTTGAAACAACTATTGTCGTTCCAGGCTACCCCCATGCAACAGTTCATGTTCATAGTCTTGACAGGATCTTTCATCTGAGGGATTCTTCCGGGGTCCTAAGCTGGCCAGCTGAGACATATCCTAGGGCTTACTCATCCACTATGCCCTCAACTTTTCCAAGCTTCTCAGTAGAGCATTTGAAGTTTTTTCTTGAGCCTTCTCTGCTGATTTACACCTCTGTTTTCTGTCAGTCTTTCAGCCCTTTCTGGAGGCAGAAGTTTCCTGGCCTTTCTGACGTGCTATGAGACACTTAGCAGGTTTCTGTGCTTCTCGTGTTCCTCACTTTGCTGACCATGGGTTTCAGTAACTTCTCTTGGGCTTTTAAATGGTTGTCTGTGTTAGATGTTTCAAGGTATGCAGCATCTCAAGGCAACAGCTTAGCCAGAGATTCAGTAACCCTCGCCAAAGTCTCCATTCGCGTCAACTTTATTTTGGTTTTAAGTCTCTCAGGCCTCCTGTGTAGTAGAAGATTCCTTAGATCATAAGCTGGCAATTCACAATGTTTTTTTCTCTCCTCCGATGTCTACACTTTTAGCTTTTCTAAGTTCTCCTCTTTCGGGGCTGGGGTGGGGAGAAGATTTGTAACCTCATTTCCCTTCTGCCTTTCTTCATTCTCTCATGGTCGTCATAGGTCCTTAAATAATTTCTATGCCAGAGAAAGTGGGAACCAGAGGGGCAGCAAACCTAACAAAAGAGAGGCAATACTTCTCAGTCCTACTTTGGGTCCCGACGACTAGCATGGATGATACCATTCATCACCAATGGGGATGGAAGGAGAGCAAGGAGAAGTTGAAAGTGAAGGGGAGAAGGGAAGGGGGCTGGGTAGGAAAGCTCAGTGGCTTTCCAGCTCCTCCAGAAGGAAGTCATAACAATAAAGCTTCATTATTTGGTGTGGTGTTGTGAATTTGTCAAATATAAAAACAAAAACATTCCAAAATTAAATGATTTTTTTATCTGCTTTTTATGATTCTGTGCCACTTGATTCCCCTAGTTGAACACAAAATGGACAATTGACTCTATTACCACTTTTTAGCTTAACAGAAGGGTGAAGACCAAACAAGGGCTAAAGTAATGACCTCATTAGGATTTAAAAGGAGGGAAGCGATCTGGGAAGTCAGCAAGAATTGCGGTGACTTACCACAGGAACAGCCCTTTTGGATTTGGTAGTTCAAAAGGAGTAAACTGGACTAGTTTCTGGCTCTTCTAAAGAGAGTTGAAACAGCCTCATCCCAATCCCCTCCCAGCTCCAGAGGACACAGAGCTCTTTCTAATCAACAGCATTCACATTTCATCAGGAAAAAAAAAAAAGCCACTTCAACATGCCTGGGAAATCAGTGGTAACAAACATGGCTTGGGTCTCTCTGAACAGATTTTTAGCTTAAGCCAACTCATGGTTTCCTCACACACATGATGACATTGGAAACCAAGATGCCAAACTGCAATGAGCATGAGTTCTTTCTGGAAGACGAACTGAAATTCCACCCCCCTCCTTCCTTCTGTGCTCAGCCCTCTGAGGGTGGGTTTCCTCTGTCTGTCTGTCTGTCTGTCTGACAAAATGTCTGTTCTTTCATGCTGATAATGTTTAAGTGAAAAGCAGAGCAATCCTTCACTACGGAAAGGAAAGATAAAGGTGCTGGCACATTTCCCCCCCCCTGCTTTCTATGTTCTTTCTAGTCGGCTACATGTAGGGATAGAGATATTTTTGTTTTAAAGATTCCCAAATATATTTTCTGTTGCGTGAAATGTAACCTCTCCACACTCAAATGGTGTAAATAAAATGGAGGACAACTATGTAATTGTAATGTGCTCATCAAAGTCTGTGTTAGAAATAGGCATTGTTTCCCACACCTGTGTCATCTCATAGTCTGTGTCTGTGTGAGCCAGTGTTTGTGATTCTGAAGCAACCGGAATTGTATCTGTCCTATCTCCATCTTGCTTGCCTCCTAAAGGTAAAAAATAAATGTCTGTGTAAACAGCCACACCACTACTGTTCTTTGACAGAGACCAAATGATCATAGATTCAGAGTTGGAAGGTACCTTGCTGTTTGGTTTAATCCTTTTATATTACGAATGAACCTGAGACCCAGAGAGATTTTTTTTATGCTTTTTGGTGCGACAATTAGGGGTTAAGTGACTTGCCCAAGGTCACACAGCTAGAAAGGGTCAAGTGTCTGAGGCCAGATTTGAACTCAGGTCCTCCTGACTCCAAGGCCAGAGCTCTATCCACTGTGATGCCTAGCTGCCCTGCAGAGAGATTTAGTAAGTGGCCCAAGATCACACAATTAGTAATTGCCAGAGGCAGGAATTCAAACCCAGCTCCTCTGACTTCAAATCCAGTACTCATCATTTGTGGTTACTACCCATGTTTTGGTGTGTGGGAACAGAAGGATTAATTAAGGACAAGGAGAATGCCTGGTATTAAAAAAAAAAAAGGAATGGTCGGTCACACCCAAAATATCCAACAAGTACAGAATTCTGGTCTAAATGAAGGGTTGAAAGAGGAGGGCCCAGGGAATTCAGAGGAAAGAAGGATCATTTCTTCAGAGACTTCCTAATTGACCGGGGCCCTGGTACCACAGCCAACTGAACCCTATTTTCTTCCACCAGGAAGTCCTAGGACTTGATTCACTCTAATGCCGCCTTCTGGTTTCTTGCTGCCCAATCTAGAGCTTGTCCTTAGAGTCTGCTGGCCTAGTCTGGATTGGGTGTTAGCTCAAACTCTAGGTTTCTAGCTGATGGGTTTAGTTTGATCAAGGCTATGATCTCAGTTATTCCAGAATCTGCTTCCCAAATTCTTTATTTATTTATTTGGTAAGGCAGTTGGGGTTAAGTGACTTGCCCAGGGTCACACAGCTAGTGTCTCAGGTCCTCCTGACTCCAGGGCCAGTGCTCTATTGCTTCCCAAATTCTTAGCCCCACTTGAGTGTGGGAGCCCCAGGCCAGTAGGAGCAGACACTTTTCTCCCTGGGATTCCCTCCTTCTCCACTCCATATAGATTCAGGCCTTCTGAGACCTTTTGGTTCCCTACCTCACACTATGTTAGCATGACCAGAAAAGTAATGCTCCTGAACCATGGGGTGGGAAAGTAGTTGCTCTAGTCTTCTGTCAGGGATGCACTAGCTTCTCTCCCATGAGCATAGGGAGAAGCCTGCCTTTCACTGTTGGCATTTGTGAGACCAGCCCTTCTGCTTATGCAGTACATGGTAATCCCTAGAGAAAGGAAGTGAGACAGGTAGGTCCTACTCCTGACCAAGGAGTGTGGCTCCAGGGATCAGGCAGGAACTTTAGGTCTGTGTAAGGGAATTCCCTCATGCCCGGGGCAATGTATGAATTCTTGGGCACAAAGTACTCCAAAGAGACTACTCTGATGAATCTGTGGGCATAAGGTGAGTAATGAATGCATCCTTAACAATTCTAAACTTTTCCTTTAGTTAGAGGTATCAGAATCTGGTCCTGCGCTCCTGAGTGTGGCCAGAACCAGATGAAAATGTAGTTAGGAGATACTTTAACAAAATAAATAAAAATGCAATAGAACATAGATAGCATTAATTTATGGGTTTCTAAGTCAATGTGCAGTCTGCAATATCCTTCTGATTGAAGTTTGGTACCACTGCTAAGGGCACGTTGAGGGGACAAGATTACAGAGCCTTGTCACCCCAGTCCCTAACCACTAATCTACGGCATTGCTTCTCAAAGGGTGGGCAGGAGGTCTTCCTGACTCCAAGTCCCCTGTGCCACCTCACTACCTTTAATACATTCACCTTTCTAGGGCTCATAAATCATCCCTTCAATAATACATATTAAATTTGGCCAGGAATTTAGGTCAAGTTTATCAGAGTACAGCCTTAGGCAGCATTTGGTTTCAATCTCTGCATTTATGAGGAAACCTGCAGTCTAGAGCAATGAAGTGATTGACCCCAAATCACGCAAGTAGTAAGGAAGAGAGTTGGGATTTGAACTCAGATTTTCAACATTGACATTGCGCTTTGAGGTTCACAGTGTACTTTATGTACACATCCCATTTGTTTTTCACCATAATTCCACAATGTAGGTAGCACTACCATCATCTCCTTTTTACAAATGTGGAAACCGAAACCCATTGACCAGGTTTAGAGTGAGAAAGCATTATAACAATAATTCAACCTTCATTTGATTGCCATTCATTTTTCAATAGTCCAGTCTTCATTTTACAGAGGCCCAGAAAGGTCAAGTGATTTACCCAAGATTAGGTAGTTTAAAAACTTATTCTGAATTTAAACACGCACAAAAAATTTCCATAAACACAGCTGAACATAAATAGCAGATTGTATATGAAACCATGAATCTTCCATATTTTTTAAAAAGTATATAATAAATTCCACACATTACTTTCAAAACTTGCTCTGCTCTTCCTTCTGCACATTTTTTAAAAAGTTGCAACAGCCCTCTCTATTTTTAGCATCACAATTGCTAACTCTGATTGCTCCCCCTTAAAACAGAGCTTGTCAGTGACAGATCTTGGAAGGGAGTACATTTTTATTGGATATAAATTCATTGTGTCTTATGGGTAGGTCTGTGCCCATCTTTGAATCTGATATGGAGAGAAAACTCTTTTTACGTAACTGAGAATGTCAGTTAACAAGTATTTATTAAATACTGTGTGCCAAGCACTGTGCTAAGTGCTAGGAATACAAAGAAAGAGAAATACATATTCTCTGCCCTCAATGGGCTTGCATTTTAATGAAGGAAGCAATATGCAAATGCACAATACACATATATAAGAGATATGTGGCATAAATGGAAGGTAAAGAATCTTTACTGCCTGTCTCAAAATAAAGCCCGAAGAGTGCAATATAAACATGGCCTTTATTATGGATTATAAAGCTCATGGGCAATGTCTCAGAGCCATTAAGCAACAAATCACATAGACGACTTCTATCCATGTCTTCTGACTCCAAATCCAATGCTTTTTGTACAACAGTAGGCTGTCACTCAATGCTTCTGTTTGGTTTCCTATAACTCAGTTTTGCACTTTCCCAGAGACTTGACCATGGCAACTTGAGGCACCAAAATTGCTTGAATGCAGAAGGATGCCCATTTATCCAGAATACCTCAAGTGGCCTTGACTTTGAGCCTGATATCTGAGGAAAATGTCAAGGGGGCACCACACAGGAGCATAGAGGGTCAAGAAGGAGAGTCTTTGGTGAACTCCAAGCTGGACACTTGGGCATGGAGCAGAGGAATGGCTACTAGTTGTCAAACAGTGGAGGTGATCAGATCAAGAGCTAAGCAGGAGACTGGACACCAGTCGCTAAATAGATTCAAAGTCAGGTTAATGGTCAGTGGTTGGTGAGACAACCTGGGTTCCCTCCACAATCCCTTCTTTACCGTGTCTTCCCTGGAGTGGGGAGTAGGAGGGTGGGGGGTGGCATTTTGTCAGCCAATCACTACTTGTTTCCCCCTCTGATCTAGGGGAAAGCATGGGATAGAGAAATGTTTATTTCACCGCTTCCTGGTTGCCAACCAAATCAGCCAACTCATCGCTCTCATTGTCATTAAATGCACTAAATGAGCTTGCTAGGTTATTGAATCTGTTCAGGTTGAGGGTGAGGACCCCATTTCTTAAAGGGACAGGAAGGGAAAAATCATTTATAAAGCACCTAATATGTGCCAGGCACTATGCAAAGTGCTTTTACAAATATCTTATTTGATCCTCACAACTACCCTATGAGTTAGGTAGGTGCTATTTTTTATCCCCATTTTGCAGCAGGGCAAACTGGGACAATCAGCAGTTGAATACATAACTTGGCCCAGGGTCATGCAGCTACTAATTATTGGTGGCTAAATCTGAACACAGGCCTTCCAGATTCCAGGTCCAGCTCTTTAGCCACTGTGCCATCAGCTGCCTCAGTAGATTCTGAAGCCAGTTGAAGATAGGTCAGTAATACACTAGAGATTATTCATATCCTAGATTTATTTCTTTTTTTTTATGAAATTGGCATGAGGAAATATCAATCAATAAACGATCAAGAAGCATTCATTAAGCAGTCATGGAGAGTTGGGCACAACTGAAGCAACTGAACTGTGTGCCCACACTGTACTAAATTCTGGGACTACAAAAAGAGGCAAAAGATAGTCCCTGCCCCCCAAGGAGCTTACAACCTAAGGGGAGAAACAACGTGCAAACAAGTGTATACAAAGCAAACTAAATAGATGAATAATAGAAAATAATTGACAGAGGGAAGGCACTGGCATTAAGATTTAAGCAGGCATCCTGTAGAACGTGAGGTTTTAGTTGGGCCTTCAAGGAAGCCAAGGAGGTCACTTGTGAGCTGATGAGAAAACATATTTCTTTTGCCCAAAGGCACTTTGAGGCCTCCAGCTCCGCAACGCTCCTGAGCAGAGATGGGACAATGGCACACCTGGGCTTTAGGGAAGAGTGCTCCTGGCTAGCTGTCCTTGCTCTGGTGCAGAAGATTCTTGGCCTTTCTCATGCTGTCCGCCTAGTGGTCTCACCAGAAAATACTCTCACTGTGCCTCCTCTCTGGGGTCCGAGGAAGGGAGGAATGATCGTATTATTCCCTTGTATCATAACCCTTCATATTCTCTTCACAACAATGAAAATCATTTGATCTGTACGGCTATCCTAGGAGGTAGAAAGGGTTAATAGTGCAATCACTAGGTTCCAGATTTGCAAGAAACTGAGACGTAGAGATCCAGTCCCAGAAGAGTTGTCTGCACACCAGTTCCATCCCAGCACAGTGAGCCTCCCCACGCTAGGCTTTCTCCATGCTATTTCCGGCTGCTCTCTGGGTATTTAACTAGAAGCCCATCTCCAAGGCAAGGCTGGTTATTTCCCTTACCTGGAGTTGGCCGATGAATCCCTGGAGCTGATGGTTCAGGTGAAGAGAGGCAAACACCAGGGAAAACAGAAAGACTGTGGCAACACTTTAACTGCTGCAATGCTTTCCATAATGTCTTGTCTCTGCATTTCTCTACCCGTTTCTTATTATGTTGATGAGAACATGGTTTTGCTTCTTAGAACTTTGTAACTACAAGCCCTAGCTTTCCTCTGAATGTAAGTGATTCAGTGTTGATTACTGTAGAATATATGCATGCATTCATTACACATTTATACATAGCTATGTTAATAAGTAAAGCCTTTATCTCTATATGCAGTTAGAGCAACATGTACCAGAACCGGAAATTGCCATTGAGGCTAGGCTAGTTTTCTCTATAAAGACAATAAAATCATCCTTGAGACTTAATTGGCCAAGAAAGTAAGGCACTTGATATAGCTTCCCAGTTACCTAAGGCATAGAAAGCCCAGCACAAATATAAGGGTGCTTCCATACAAGATGGCATTCTGAATAAGTATATTCTGTCCAGCTCCCTATTCCAGCAAAAGGGAAAGGAAGAAGCATATATAAGCCAGGCACTGTGATAAGTGCTTTTACAAATATCATCTCATTTAATCCTCACAACAACCCTCGGAAGAATTATTATCTCCATTTTACAGGTGGGGAAATAAAGGCAATCAGAGTTTCAGTGACTTGCCCAGGGTCACAAAGCTAGTAAATGTCAAAGATCAAATTTGAACTCAGGTATTCTTCGTTTGAGGCCCACCACTAGCCACTCTAACTGCCTCCAGCAAAACCCATCAGTTTGTAAGACACTATATAATGATCACGAAATCCAATGAGAAACTACAGTGACTTCTTTTTCCCCACAAACTACAGGTAGAAACCAATGGGAAATAGGAAAGAGGACCCTGCTGGCAGAGTCTGTGGCAAGACAAGCATGACCCTTGATGGGACATGTGTAACCTAAAAGGCCCTAGGTCTAGAAGCAGTAAAAGTAGAGGACTTTCCTGAGAAAGCGTCAGTGTGGGGGCCTCAGGAGCCACAGGGACTGTTGACCAGTGGGGGTGCCAGAGCTCAGACTAGAACAGGCCAGGGCCAGGGGCTCTGAGGACCCTAATTCTCTGTCCTGAGATGACATTGAGGATCTGAAGAGTGAGCACTCTTAAACTTCAAAGATCCAAGGGGAGGGGAGGTCTAACCCTGGGAGATGGAGGTCAGAGCAGGAATTCACGGGATGTGCAATGAGAATAAACAGTGCCAACCACCCCCACCCAAAAGCACATCGAGAGGTGAAGCCTGGCCCTAGCACAGAGCTGGAGAGATGAATAAACCAAATGCCAACCGGTACAAATAATTGTTGGCATTCTAGAGATTCCCCCCAAGAAGGAGAAACTCTATAGCAACTTCAAGCAGAGGCTTAAAGGGGGGGGGGAATGGATACCTGGAAGGAATCAAGCGAGCGGTGAGATGTTTAAAAAAGAAAAGAAATAGAACCTCTGCAGGAATGAACTAGAAGGGGAATAATTAGCTTAGAAGAGAAAAGTGGTGAACCTTACCCAAGAAAGGAACCTTCTGAAAACTAGAATAGACTAAGCAGAAGTCATTGACTCCATGACATAGCAAGAATTATTTGAACAAAATCTGAAGATTAAAAAAAGAGAAGAAAATGTAATATATCTGACAACAGAAACGACTGATGTGGAAAACAGGTCAAAGAGATAAGAATTCATCACATTCTCTGAACATCACAATTTTTAAAAAGGCCAGTATAGAAATTTGTTTTGCTTCACCATACATATGCATAACAAGTTTTGTTGTTCTTCATTCTCAATGGGGGAGGCAAGGGAGTTTGGAGTGAAAGAGTAAGAAGGTGGATTTTTGCTGATTGAAATACATAGGGGCAGCTAGGTGGTGCAGTGGATAGAGCATTGGGCCTGGATTCAGGAGGACCTGAGTTCAAATTCAACCTCAGACACATAACACTAGCTATGTGACCCTGGGCAAGTCACTTAACCCCATTGCCTAGACCCCCCCCCAAAAAAAGAAATACATATATATACATTTTATATAGATATAATTTTATTTAAAAAAAGAAAGAAACTCCTCATCAGGAAGATCACATTAGCCCTAGACTACATCTCATATTGTAAGTACCCCATGCCTCTGAGGCCTCACCTTCTGATCTACTAGCTCCTCCCAGAACCTCCCACTGAAGGAGGAAGCCCAGGTCAAAGACATTTTCATTCCAATCCAGGGTGCAGTGCTGACTCATCTCCACAGGCCTCTCTCTATCATGCCCCTACTCTGGGTACCTTCTTTCCCCTTCCCGTTCCACTTTTCAACTTCTTTTTACGTGTTGACTCCCCCCCCCCCCGAAAATGTAAGCTGCCTGGGGAGAGGCACTATCTCTCCACTTTTATTTGTCTTTTTAGCACTTAGCACAGAGCCTTGCATGCAGTGAGTACTTAATAAATGCTTGTTGACTGAGTCAATCAGAGCCAAACATTTGCACCTCCCCCAATCAATCAAAGCCATCATCGGGAGAGAGTCAGTCACATCCTAGGAAACTAGTATAAAAAGGAGGAGCTTTGTCAGAACCAAATAAAGATTTCAGGCATCTGGAATCACAGAGGAAGGAGTGGAATAAAACAGAGCTGAGTCAAGAAGAACTGGCAGTTCAGAGGCAGCCAGCGAAAGGAAAAAGAGAAGGTAGGACTGAGTTGTGACAGAAGGGAGATACCAGAGAGGGCATTCATCAGTATAGGAGTCCCAGAACAGAAGACTCAGGGTGATTCCACAAGCTGTACCTACCTACTCAAGGACTGAGGGAAATTCTAAGAAAAAAGATATGTGTTTTCTTCAAATTCCCCTCTGTCTATCAACAGATACTGTAATGTAATCTGCTGTTACATTACTTATATATTTCTGTCAACCTCAATTTTGCCTCAACCACAGAGAGGCAGATATAAATGTAAATTAAGAAAGAAAGTCAACCCTCTGGGAATTTTCCTCATGGGGGCCTGAGCAATTGTGGTTTGTATTCATAACTTTTAAAAAATCTGAAGTAAATTCTGGAAAGCCACACAGATGGGAATCACATTATCTTAGGGACCACTATATTTCCCCAGGCTTAAAATAAGTTAATTATCGTAACAGGGTGTTCCAGGAATTGCTCAGAGTCTCAGGTTTGACAAACTTCTCAGTAGCATGTGAGTCAAGAGCAAATGCAGAGGTGAAGGGAGCTGTGCCCACCTGGAACGGGGCTGTGTCCTGGCTGCCACTGCTAAATAAACTTTTTGTTAAATGCTATCCAATCCTCAGCCTGAGCTACCAGACTGACATGAGTGAGGCCTGGCCCGGAACAACTTGTTAGAATCTTGGTGTATTGGAAATTTATTCCATCTCTTTTTCTTTTTTTCAGCTAGGCAATGAGGTTAAGTGACTTGCCCAGGATCACACAGCTAGTGTCAAGTGTCTGAGGCCGGATTTGAACTCTGGTCCTCCTGACTCCAGGGCTGGTGCTCTATCTGCTGTGCCACCTAACTTACCCTAATCCGTCTCTTCTAAGGAATCTGAGTGAGCATTCACGTGTAGCATCATATAGAGTCCCAAGGGGAAAAAAAATTATCATTAAGTACCACTATGAGGCTTTTGTTTCCTCATTGAAGAGTACAAACCTTGTCCATTCTCTTGATATTCATCAGGAAATTGGTACATATACAGTAACTGTTAATTATCCCTTCATTTTTGTTTCAACCCCTAAAACCAGACAAGAATGTCTCCCTCTCTTTTTATAATAACCTCACAAAATGTTCTTTTAAACCCAGATAGTTCTATAGCACTGGCCATCATAGATAGGAATCTCCATATCACTCTTCTTAGCTAATCTTTTTTATTAAAAAATTGTTTTTCTTGTTGGCTAATCTTGGGTAAATCAGAAACCATTCCAATCTCATACTCTTATCCCCTCAGCCAGTTATTGCACACAGGCAATACAAAATGTAGATCTGGAACAACAGGTAGCAGAGAACATTGTGCTCTCCACCAAGCACCATCCTGGAAAAGGAGGCAGCATCTCTAATACATGGCAGAGATTGAACTTCTTGGGAATACATATTGAGAGCTGCAACATCACCCCAGCCTGAGGGCCTGACACACCATAACCCTAATCTGGATGCAAATTTGGAGGCCTACAGTATCCTACTCTCATCACCAGCTGACTACAAATAATATCTTTTAATGTATGCCGTCTTGGTGTGGGGGAAGGAGAGAGATGGGGAGAAAATTTGGAACTCAAAATCTTGTGGAAGTGAATGTTGAAAACTAAAAATAAATAAATTATTTTAAAAAGAATATCCTTTAATAAATCTCCTTAGGCCATGTAAGTCTTGTGTGTGGGTTTCTTTTTTCCTTCTCTAGTGCAAATGGTTGGGTTAATAAGCATTCATTTAAAGAGGCATTTACCACCAAATGAAGGAATTGAGGTGGGTAGGAGAAACTGATGAAATCTCCTTATTTTTTGGTTCCTTTAACCCAGGGAGCCTTTATTCCAGTTGCTGCACTGAGTGGACCTAATGTATAGACTCAGTGGATCCAACCTCCAAGAGGCAAATAGGGGAGTGTGAGTCATGGACTTCACCCCACATGTTGCTTTGAGCTTACCCGTAATTAGCAGCTTTCTAGGGGGTCTTTAACATAAGGGGAAAAAAGAGTGATGCTGCAGGTAGCCAAAGTTAAAAAGAGTAAGAATTCCCCAACACCTCCCTAGCATCTACTGATTTTACTTTGACCTAGATGGACTTTAAAGACAGAAAGGCAATTAGATGCTTTGGAAATAGTAATGTCTCAGATGTCAAGGATTTCTACGTTTTCAAGAAAACACCTTATTTACTTATTAGAAAGAAACTCACCAGTTTCCTGATGAGATTGTGGGAGGTTATAGATAAGCTTTACCTGGAGGCTCACCAGATGAGATCTCTTTCATTCCAGGAATTCTATGCTCATTCTATTTATCACATCAGTGTGATAAGAGAAATTTATTCCCATCACAGGAGCATAGATTTAGAGCTGAAAGCAACATTAGAGGTCATCTCATCAACTCCTTCCCTTTCCCCTTTCCCATCATGCATTTTACAAATAAAGATACTCAGGTCCAGAGAGTTTAAGTGATTTGCTGAAGGTCACATAGCTAGTGAATCGCCAGCGATTTGTACCCGGTCCTCTTATTACAAATCCAATGCCTTTTCCATTCCATCCTGATACCTCCCCATCCATCACTGTCATTCCATATTTCATCCCCATATATCAGGAGTAAAAGGGAAAGGCTTATGTTTCAAAAAGCCTGGTCTCTAGCTGTAAGTATGTTCTTCTGTCTAGTTGTAACTAAACTTGATTTTTCCTTTTTTTGGAATTTTCTTGCTCATTCCCAGGACTCTAAGCAATAAAGATCCAGTTGTGAGGTGAGCTGATGCTATAATAACTAGGTCAGGGAGTGAGGTCAGTTTAACTATTTCTTCATCACTTCTCCCTCCAGAAATTTATTTCTGTCCTTCAGAATAACAAAATCAGTAAACAATCTCTGCCATCTGTCAATAAGCATTTACCAAAGGCCTGTGAGAAGAAAATACTGTCATTGGTGTTAGAGGTTAAAGGAACTGATTTTAAAGGGGGAGAGAAACAATAATAAGACATAATTAATAACAATTCTCATTTTTATAGCTCTTTAAGGTTTTTAAGAGTTTTCTAGGGGCAGCTAGGTGGTGTAGTGGATAGAGCACTGACCCTAGAGTCAGGAGGACCTGAGTTCAAATCTGGCCTCAGACACATAACAGTCACTAGCTGTGTGACTCTGGGTAAGTCTCTTAACCCCAATTGCCTCACTCAAAGGAAAAAAAAAGAGAGTTTTCTTCCCATCAGCTCTGTGAGGGAGCTAGAGCGAGCATTATTATCACCCTCATTTTACAGATGAAGAAATGAAGGGACAGAGAAGTTGGAGAGAAGTTCATGGTGCTAGAAAGAGTGGTCTATTAACAATCAAAAGACCCACATTCAAGTCTCAACTTTACCACTTAACCATCTTCATGACCCCTGGGGAAGTCCCGACCTCTCTGGGCCTCAGTTTCCTCATACGTAAAATGAAGGGATTAGGCCAAATAATCTCTGAGGTCCTAGGGAGTGATGGAGGGAGAATTTGAACCCAGATCTCACTCTATTTCCTCCCTAGTGGATAGTATCTCTCTCTCTCTGGGGCTTCCTACCTTTCTTAGTGTGCTCTTTTAATGGTTTAGAATGCCCCCTTCCTTGCTTTGACAAATGATCTTTCTCTTCTATTATTCAAGCTGCTCTTAAAAATTCAACACTTACAAGAAGTCTTCCTGAATGAAGCAAAGGAAAACTATGTTGGATTTTTCAGAGAAAATTCAAAACTCCCCATAACAGCCATTCCCCTCCCTAGGTTTCCATTCCAATAATGCACAAAGTGATGCTACTAAATTGTCCTCTGAACTGAACCCTAATAAGCATAAGATTTTTGACATCTGTCACATTCCGTACCACTCTGCTACTTTTACTTTATTACCTATGTATCCTTTGCTAATATATCTCTTGTGTCCTTAGATAGGAAACCCCAAGGGACCATGTCAATATTTTTGTACCTTTGTACAGGAACTTTAACAATGACACAGCAAATAGACATTCAATAAAGGCTTCTGGTGAATGTTGGTGAGTTTTATGGAGATGAAGCAATATAATTATTCCCTGGTCAACATTCTTGACGGTGCAGAATCCCCTTTGGAAGTAGCCTCAAAGGTCATACATTTAGTCCAAACTATGCCCACTTCTATAACATCCCACACAAGTATCATCCAGTGCCCTCTTAAAAGACCTCCCATAATGGGGAGGGGGAAAGGAAGGGGAATGGGGAAAAGAATAAGCATTTATATAGTGCCTACCATGTGCCAGGAATAAGCATTTATACAGTGCCTACCATGATTCAGGCACTGTTCTAAGTGCTTTACAAGTATCATCTCATTTGATCCTCACAACAGGCAGCCTTAATTAAAAAATATATGTAGATGATTAAATATCACATGACTAGCAAGATGGCAGAGTAGCTGTTTTCTGCAAACTCCTCCAGCTCTGAAGCTAGATCCACAAGATAATGCTGAAACACTCCATAAGGTAAAAATCAGCATTGACAAAATTCAAATATGTAGCCCTCCCACTCAGCATCGTCTCTTTCCAACCTGCTCCAAAGGGACAGAACTCAGGCAACACACAAAATGAAAGGCTTGTGCTTACCAAGGTGGCTTTGCGAGTACTTGTGTTCCTGCAGCAGTGACTCAGCCTGAACCCTCCCTCCATCCATACCCTGCAAAAGGTGGCAGACTTTGTGCCCAGCCATGCAAAAGAAAGGGAAAGCACTGTGAGGAGTGGGGTGGGGGAGGCTTCCGTGGAAGACATAGACCTTGCTTTGAAGCAACACCAGCTAGAGAGCTAAGGCTTTTGTACCTGGGGGACCAGGGACTGGAAACCCAACTGGAATCAGTACTCAACCCCTGGAATTTTCTTGCTCAGAGACCTGGGTCCCAATGTCTTCTAACACAAGTAAGCTGAAGATGTCCAGCCTTGGTGCAAGGGGAGAGGGGGAGGAAGGAATGGGCCTTTTGTACATTAGTGGAAGAGTGCCAAATAAATAATGAAGAAGGAAATCATAGGCAAGCACTGGGAATACCAAAGGTTCTCAAGAGAGGAATCCTAAATCAATAGAGAGACTGATAATAACAGAAGAAAAAAAATGAGTAAAAATGGAAAAAAAAATGCAAAAAGATGCCAGAAAACAATGAGCAAATATTATAATACTAAGGAAAATTAACCAAATTCCCTAATGAAAATGAGAATACTGCTGATTCCCTAGAGATCTCATAAAAACAAGAAGAAACTGCAGAAAAAGAAACAAACCTTTTAAAAGAAGATAGTAGGAAAGGGAAGTTTGGTCAAAAATCAGGACTCTCAACATAGAATTTAAAAATATAAACATCAGGGTAGAAAAAAAGTTAAAAAAAATGATGGAAATCTATCCAAAGAAATAGAGATTCTAAAAGAGAGAATAACAAATTTGGAACACAAGTATACAGAAGTGGAAGAACATTTGGCAGAAGAGAGAAAAAGGCAACATTTTAATTTTTATGCTGATTTTTAAAAAAATCTTCCTTTTTATTTTTATGAACTTGAAAAACATCAGCAAACATGAATATTTCCCCAACAAAGAACAAAGAGAGAGAACAGAGTATGAAACCGTGAATCTCCACTATGTACTGCTTTTCTTTTCTTTTTCTTTTTCTTTTTTGTTTTTTGAGATACATTTAAAATTTAACAGATTCACTATTCTGCTTGTCCATGTTCCCTTGTGAACTTCTGGTCTCTTCTGTTTCTTTTCTTCTGCTTTTTTTCTTCCTTTTCTTCCTTTTTAGTCTCACTATCACTACCCTGTAGTCTGTCCTATATTTTCCCCTCCCCTAAAAAGCTCTCCCTAACAACAAATAGTCACACAAAACAAATCCACACATTGGCCAGTTCTAAACATGTCATTGTGCATCTCTAGTCTACCACCTGTCTGCCAGGTGGTGGGAAGCGTGATCCGTCATCAGTTTTCTGGAGTCATGATAGGTGCCTTTCTTTGGTTCACGTCATCATAATTATTTAGTTGTTTGGTAACCCAAGCCCAAGGAATTTCCTCTTGCAACAAAGGAAAACACAGTTGAACAAAACCAACAGACGATGACAGTGTCTGATAGTGTATAGATAACTGTTAGTATTGGCAAAGGTTTTTTTTTTCCTAACATGGAGCCTAAATTTGTTTCTCTGCAACTTCCACCCATTCAGACCTCTGAGGCTGAGCAAACCAAGTCTGATTGCTCCATAAAATAACTCTCCAAATACTTGAGGACAGCCTCCCTTCCCCCAATGGTATACAGTTCCCTTGCCTTCTTAAGTACCTTCCTCTAGATGAATTTTTACTTTATACTTTTTACAGAGTAAGATAATCCTCCTAGAAATGGTTATACAAAGGGAGAAAACAAAGAAAGAGAACCTTAAATCTGTTGCTATTGATGGATAGTATTGTGGCTGGAGTCAGAGATTATTACTAATTAGCACTCAACTCCTTTTTCCCTGATTTCCTCACAGACACTAATATACAAAAGGACCACTGTGGGTGCTCTGTGTCAATTAGAGTCTGTCCTTTAATTAATCTACTTGCCCAAATAGGACCTTGTCAGACCTTCTCTCTAACCATTGTTATCCTTAATTAGCAGCAGCTCCCAGAGCTGAGCCAGTGTGTGCGCGTGAAATCTTTGAAGAAAATGAGCCATTGCTTGTCAAGTGAATGTTCTGAGGGGACTCTGTGGGAGGAGATGATTGAACAGAGGGAGACAAAGACTGAAAAAAAAATCCCTGATTTCTGAGATGGTGCAGTCAATCCCCGGACATCTGCAATGAGCAGATTCTGGGGTGCTAGGGTCTGGGTTAAGTGTTCCTCTGTGACCGGCATAGTAAACCAGTTGTTTGCTCTGTGTGGGGGGCTGTGGGACGTGAAGGTAAACCAGGAAAAGCTAACTAGCTTAATGTATGAGTGAGCATGCACACACACACACACACACACACACACACACACACACACACGGTATTCTACTAGTAAGAAAGTAATGGAGACAGTCAGTCAAATCAATAAAACCACAAGGTGAAAAAAGAATAGCAAGGACAACAAACAGATGCTTTAGGTGGGTGTGGGAGTTACTGAAAGATTTGTAGTGTGAGATTATGGAACTAGAGAGCAGAGATTTTAGATGTGGAAATTAGATTGGAAACTCCTTGAGGGCAAGACTGCCTTTTACTTCCCTTTGTATTCCTTGCTAGTAGGTGCTTAATAAGTATTGATTGATTTATTGCTTAGAAGTCTTGTGTAGGAATTCATTCAGTTCAATGTCAGAGAGAAAATGGTGGAGGGATACAGCAGGAATGAGTCTTGGTACTGGAGTCAGAGATTCTGGGTTCAAATCCCAGCTTTGCTAACTTTAGTGACAATTTACTTAAGTCTAGTTAAATGAATAAGGTCCTTAGTATTTTTATCTGTAAAATGGAAGAGTTGGATCTCTTCAGGCCCCCTTCCAGCTCTACTACGGGCCAATGAATGCTCCCTGACAAAAATGTGTTACTTTCATGAGTGCTGGAGGTCTTCTGTGCATTTCTTGATGAAAATCGGTTGGTTTCATATCAATAATAAAACTAACAGAAATCAATGATTATCTCAATAGAAGCAGAAAAAGTTTTTGACAAAATACAACACCAATTCCTATTAAAAACACTAGAGACCATAGAAATAAATGGAATCTTCCTTAAAATGATAAAAAGCATCTATGTAATGGAGATAAACTAGAAGTATTTCTAATAAGATTAGGGGTGAAACAAGGATGTCCATTATCACCACTGTTATTCAATATTGTACTAGAAATGTTAGCTTTAGCAATAAGAGAAGAAAAAGAAATTGAAGGAATTAGAATAGGCAAAGAAGAAACAAAGCTATCATTCTTTGCAGATGACATGACGATATAGTTAAAGAATACCAGAAAATTAGCTAAAAAACTACCTGAAATAATTAACAACTTTAGCAAAGTTGCAGGATAAACCCACATAAATCATCAGCATTTCTATATATTACTAACAAAGCCCAACAGCAAGAGATAGAAAGAGAAATTCCATTTAAAGTTACTGTAGACAATAATATTTGGGAGTCTACCTGCCAAGACAAACCCAGGAACCATGTGAATACAATTACAAAACACTCTTCACACAAATAAAATGAGATCTAAATAACTGGAAAAATATCAGTCGCTCATGGGTAGGCTGAGCTAATGTAATAAAAATGACAATTCTACCTAAATTAATTTACTTATTCAGTGCCATACTGAATGGAATGCTGAAATAGTGAAGCCCCCTCAGTATAGCTGACCCCTCCCTACATTTCTCAGAAGCTGCCTCACTGAGAAAGCAGTGTCACGAGATCAGGTGACAGAGCCATATCCTGTTCACCTAGATTCTATCCCTCCTCAGGCCCCCTACCTAGTTGTTGGTCCTGTTCTCGAGCCCTTTTCGTCCTTGGTCTGGGGAGAAGTTTCCATGCTTAGACTGTGAGCTCCGAAGCCCAGCCAGTGGGAAGAGCCAGTGGGTGGGTGGGGGGATTGTGGTTAGGATCTATGTAATCTGCTGAGCTGAACACACTTCTGCTCTCTTCAGGTGGCACCATCTTTTGGGTGCTCTGAGAGAGCCCTCGAGAAAGTCAATAAACAAACTATTCTTTTTGCTAATATCTCTGAGTCTCCGATTTATTGGTAAGGTTCTTCGTACCCCACACAATACCAATTAAACTGCCAAAAATTATTTCATAGAGCTAGAAAAAATAATAACAAAATTCGTCTGGAAGAACAGAATATCAAGGGAATTAATGAAAAGAAATGCAGAGGAAGGTGGCCTAGCCATTCCAGATCTTAAATTGTATTATAAAGCAGCAATCATCAAAACTGCTTGGTACTGCCTAAGAAATAGAGTGGTGGATCAGTGGAATAGTTTATGTATGCACGACGCAGTAGTCAATGACTATAATAATCGACTGTCTGATAAACCCAAAGACTCCAGCTTCTGGGATAAGAACTCACTATTTAACAAAAACTGTTGGGAAAACTGGAAAAGAGTATAGCAGAAACTAAGCATAGACCAACATCTTACACTGTATACCAAGATAAAGTCAAAATGGGTACAATTTAAATATAAAGGCTAGATATAAGCAAATTTGGAGAGCAAGAAATAGTCTACCTGTCAGATTTATGGAGAATGGAAGATTTTATGACCAAACAAGAGATCTAGGACATTATTAAATGCAAAATGGATAATTTTGATTACATTAAATTGAAAAGTTTTATACGAACAAAGCCAATGCAACCAAGATTAGAAGGAAAACAGAAAGCTGGGAAACAATTTTTACAACCAGTGTCTGAGAAAGGCTTCATTTCTAAAATATATAGAGAACTGAGTCAAATTTATAAGAATACAAGTCATTCCCCAATTGATAAATGATCAAAGGATATGAACAGGCAGTTCTCAGAGGAAGAAATTAAAGCCATCTATAGTCATATGAAAAAGTATTCTAAATCATTATTGATTAGAGAAATGCAAATCAAAACAACTCTGAGGCACCACATCACGCCTATCAGATTGGCAAAGATGACAAAACAAGAAAATGATAAATGTTGGAGAAGATGTGGGAAAATTGGAACACTAATGCATTGTTGGTGGAGTTGTGAAATGATCCAACCATTTTGGAGAGCAATTTGGAACTATGCCCAAAGGGCTATAAAAACGTGCATACCCTTTGACCAGCAATACCACTTCTAGGTCTGCATCCCAAAGAGACCATAAAAATGGGAAAAGGACCTACATGTAAAAGGACCTACAGCAGCTCTTTTTGTGGTGGCCAAGAATTGGAAATTGAGGAGATGCTCATCAACTGGGGAATGGCTGAACAAGTTGTGGTATATGAATGTAATGGAATACTATTGTGCTATAAGAAATAATGAGCAGGCAGACCAGAAAAATCTGGAAAGACTTACATGAACTGATGCTGAGTGAAGTGAGCAGAACCAGAAGAACATTGTACACAGTAACGGCAACATTTTGTGAAGAATAACTTTGATAGACTTAGTTCTCCTCAACAATGCAAGGATCTAAGACAACTGCAAAAGACTCATGATGTAAAATGCTATCCATAGCCAGCAAAAGAACTATGGAGCATGAATGCAGATTGAAGCATACTATTTGTTCTTTTGTTTTGTTTTGTTGCTTCTTTCTCGTGTTTTCTCCCTTGTGTTCTGATTCTTCTTTCACAGCATGACTAATGAGGAAATATGTTTAATATGATTATACATGTATAGCCTATATCAGGTTGCATGATGTCTTGGGGTGGGGGAGAGGAAGGAAGGAAGGGGAAAAGTTTAAAACTCAAAATCTTGTAAAAGTGAATGTTAAAAACTAAAAATAGATAAATTACTTAATTTTTAGAAAAGAAAATTGGTTGGTTTCTGCTCAAATTCTGCTCAGTTTGCTGCTTCTGCCAAAGAGGTGCTGCAGCAACCTTCCTCCCCCGCCTGTGCACACTTGATGGGAGGACTTGAAGTAAACACTCATCCCTGCTTTCTGAGAGGCAAGAATCAGAAGGCCTGGGGAAGGCCTTGTGGAGCAGGGAAAAGAATCAGGGGACCTGAGTTTAAAGGCTGGCTCTACTATCTGCTAGCTGAGTGACCACAAGTATTGCTTAATCTCCCAGAGTCTTTCTTTTGTCATTTGTAAAATGGCAATAATAATATCTGCTCTGCTTGCCTCACCAGAAGAGGGCATAGTTACCTGCCAGGACTAGTTAGCTAATTACCCACATTAAAGCCAGGACCTGAATTGTGTCTGACCACTGAAAATCTATATAAGTTTGGCACCAGTTCCTAGAATGCCTTTTCCTTCCCACTTAAACTGCTAGTGAATCTAAAATAAATTATTTCAGAACTCCTCTGCTCCAGATTCTAGAGAATTCCACAGAAATAATGGATAGAGATGTGTGTGTAGGTGGGGATGGAAAGACAGAGATATTGATAGGGAGGTGGATAGGAGGAGACAGGTAGGAGGTACAGACAAAGAAAGAGAGAAAGAGGGAGTAGAGGGAAGAGACAGACAGAGACAGAGAATGGTCTTAAAGTTTTTAGAAGTCCAGAAAAACATCCATATACCGGATACCTTAGAACGGTGATGGGAGTGAGGTGAGACTATTGAAGACCTTGACTTTCTTTCTAGGCAGAGTGGGCCTGCCCTCTGGTGGAATGTTTGATAAATAATAAACTGGTCAAGAGGTGTGTGAAGCAGAAAGAAGAGGAAAAACAGGTGCTTGCATAACTCATAAGCAGAGTAATTCCCTGATTGATGTCTCAGAACTGTCTGTCATGACTGTTGATGGGGAGGAAGGCAAAAGGGGGCTGGGAAAGATGAGCACAAATTATCAAGGAAGAAAGGACAAGAAAAGAGTTCCATTTTTCTAATCTGACCCAATCTCCTAGAAACTTAAAGATCGGGGAGGAACAGAGCCCAAACTGGCTAAAATAGAATGATCAAGGTTTTTTCCTAGACACAGACATGAGTGTGTGTATATGTGTGTGTATGTGCGTGAATATTGGGTGGGTTTCCTCCCTCCTCTCGTTGCAGAATGCCAAGTGGTAGGAGCTGATGAACTCACAAAGTGAAAGAGTATAGAGAAAAAAGATGCCCCAAGACAAAGACAAAGGTACATGCACAGTTAGAGGCCATGAAACAGATGATGACCCAGCAAAAGATATTGAAAAGGAGCTGTTACCCAGGTAGGAAGAGAACTAAGAGAGAGAAATGTAAAACAAAACAAAACAAACAAAAACAAGAGGAGAAAGTATCCATGAGGAGAGGGTGGCTATCAACATTGAATGACACAGAAAGGTAAATAAGATGAAGACAGAAAAGACCACTAGATTCGGTGATTATGATTTGTTGATAACATTCCTTCTGGATTATTCTCCCAAACTAGCACTCATATTCACATCTAGGGTCCCCAGATGGTGGCTGCTACCTTAAGTTCCAAGGTGCCCTGCGAGTGATTACTCCTAAAACTATAGCTCATGAGCCCCTACCAGTGTGTTTCCCCTTAACAGTTAGCCAGTATCTACATTTAGCTTTTAGCAAAGGCATTTACTAGGATAGTTAACTAAGAATTGTAGTTGAAAAAATATCCTGTGTGCCCCTCCCCCCCAATCCCAGCCAAGCTAGGGCATCCTTTCCCACAAATATATACAGCATACTTGGGAAGGGTGGCCACAAACTTGGAATACAATGGTAGTGAAGACTCCTGTAAGTCAGTCAACAAGCTCTTATTAAGCACTTTCTATGTGCCAGGCACAGTGCTAAGCACTGAGGATACAAAGAAAAGAAAAAAGAGTTCTTTTTTTAAAATCTTTTTTTTTTTGGCTAGGTGATGGGGTTAAGTGACTTGCCCAGAGTCACACAGCTAGTAAGTGCTGTGTCTGAGGCCAGATTTGAACTCGGGTCCTTCTAAATCCAGGGCTGGTGGGTAGCATGTCCTATTCTGGATCCTTTGGAGACACGGTTGGTCACCACATTGATCAGAATTCTTAAGTCTGGAAATTGTTTGTCTTTGTAATGTGTATAAATTGTTCTCCTGACTGCACCACCTAGCTGCCCCTCAAAAAAAGAGTTCTTGCCCTCAAGAAGGTCATATTCTAATGAGAGATAATAATGAGTAGATAATTATACAGAATAAACAGAAAGTCTTAGTAGAAGATACTAGCAGCTGGTGAGACCAGGAAAGGTCATCTCCAGAATGGGGGATTTGAATTAAGCCTTAAAGGAAGCAAGGTGAACTAAGAGATGGAAATGAGGAAGTAGATAATTCCAGGCATGGGGGAAAGACAGTTGATGAAAAGCCACAGAGATGAAAAGCAGAGGATTGTATGTGAAGAACAGCAAATAAGCCAAGGCAATTCACACCTTCAGCACTGCTTGACCTGAGATGCTTTCTCTTCTCATGGAATACACCCTGCCACTTACCCCTTCGCACTTTTTTTGCTTTCTGCCTTGATTGAACACCTTTCTGGATGGTCTGGAGAATGGCTGTCTTCTACCTGGATTTTCTCAAACTGCTGAATAGAGCATCTCCTCAGTGAGTATCTCTGCTGGTAGGTACATGGACTAAGGGAGAATTGAAGGGAGGGAGGAAGAATTTCTTCCATCCGCCTGCAGGGATCTCCTTCACAGGCTGCTCCCACTCCAGACTGCCTCCAATTCCACCAACTGATTCAAACTGATTGGACTATGTCTTTTAAGGGTCACATGTGCAATCATGTTTACACAACAACATTGCTCCCAAATGACTTTTTCAGAGAGAGATATTCATCTTTCATAAAAGGATGGCACAGTATTAACACTGTATTAACATATTAACATGTCATCATCTGTAATTACAATCTGTGAATACGTCAACTGAGTTTGGGAATGAGGGGAGGGATGAAATCCCCTCAGAAGGAGATCATTAGGAAGAGAGCAGAGTCAGGAGAACAATTTATGCAAACTACAAAGACAAACAATATCAAGACTTAAGAATTCTGGTCAATGTGGTAACCAACCGTGTCTCCAAAGGATCCAAAATAGGACATGCTGCCCACTTCCTGACAGAGAGGTGAGGGACTCAGGTGACAAATACATATATGCACACATATACATACATACATACACACACACATAGGTATATACATATATATACATACATGCACGTATTTATATTTATATGCGTATATGGATAATTAAGGGATTTGTTTTGCTTGACTGTGCATATTTATTACAAGGGTTTTATTTTTCTTTTTTTCCCAAAGGTGTAGGTTTGAAGGAGAGAAAATAGATTTTCATTGAATAAAAATAGATTTTTGTTAAATGAAAAAAAGTTCAATTTTTAAAAAGATCACTGTTAACTTTAGAGAGAACAGTTTCAGTTGAGTGATGAGGTTGAAAGGCAGATTGCAAAGGGTTTAGAAGCAGGTGAGAGGAAAGGAAGTGAAGACAGCAAACGTAGACAGCTTTTCCCACAGAATGTGGCTGAGAAAGGGAGGAGAGATATCAAATGATAATGAACAACACTTGAATTTAGTGAGGATTTTTAAAGGATTGGGAAGACTTGATTATGTTTATAGACAGGAAGGGAAAAACCCCCAGTAAATAAAGAGAGGTTTAAGATGAGGAGGGGGGAGGTGAATAATAGTGGCAGCAGTCCAATGGAAAAGATAAAAGGGGATGGAATCAAAGGTATCATCAGGATCTAGATTTGGTGATAGGTTGTAGTAGAATGAACTTCAAAGGAAGAGAGTTTGCTAAGGGTAGCAGTAGCGATAGGATGTAAAAGCGTCTCATATTCCTTCCATATCTTGGTACTTGCTTCAATTTAGATTTCTCCTGAAAGCGCCGTATTTCCTGGGACTATTCCTAAGGCTCACTGTTGGAGCAGCCATACTCCTAGCTCTATTACCACTTTCAGATCCTCTGTCTGCTGCCCTCAGTCAGCAACTGCTTCTCCTTCAGGTCTTTTTTCTTTTTGTTTTCATTTGGGCCTCCAGATCACTCTCCAGCTTCCTTCAAGCTCTGTGGTTTCCTACTTCCTCAATGTATTCAATTCCCATGATCTCTGTCTCCAGTCTATCTCAACAGTAATAGAAGTGGCTATATCCAAAGCCCAGACAGTGTTCTGGCATCACTTTGAACAGGCTAATGGCTATTACATAACACAAAATGAACTGATAGGTACATAAGAGGGGTACAAACCAAGTGGTTTTTTTAAAATATCTGAGAGATAGAGGGAAAGATTATTATTGATCCTACTCTTTCTCAGAAAAGGCTTCCTAGAGAAGGTGGTATTTGAATGGGGCCGTAAGGAATAGGTAGGATTTCAAGAGGGTGAGATGGGAGGCAGCATTTCAGACTCAGGGACAAGCATGAGTAGAAACGTGGGCATCCAAGGCATGTATGAAACATAGTAAGTAACTGTCCACATCATAGAGTATGAGGAGGGCAATCGTTGTTCAGTTGTTTCAGTCATGTCCAACTCTTCATGACCCTGTTTGTGATTTTCTTGGCAAAAATACTGGAGTGATTTGCCATTTCCTTCTCCAGCTCATTTTATAGATGAGGAAACTGAGGGAAACAGGATTAAGTGACTTACCCAGGGTCACACAGCTAGGAAGTGTCGGAGGTTGGATTTGAGTAATATGAGATTAACCTGGAAAAGTCCAACTCTAGAGGGCTTTGAATATTAGGCTAAAGCAAAGATCTTAAAGGATGGTGGAGCCCTCAACAGAAATATGGAAGTTTGGAGGAGGTGCAGGTTTAAGGCAGGAAGATGATGAATTTCATTTTGGAAATATTGAATTTGATTTAACAGGACATACAGGTGGAGATGGCTAGCAAGTTGGAGATACGGGACTGGAAGTGAGAAAAGGTCATTCTATCTCTCTTCTCCCTTACACTGCCAGATTTCTTTAAAAAAAATCACATTTACTACCTCCACTTCCTCCTTCCTTCCTAATTTCCCTAACTTCTTGCTTAATAACTCATAATCTGGCCTTTTGTCCCCACCATTGGACTGAAAATAGTCCCTCCAAGGTTGCCAACATTTAAATTCAATGGCTTTTTCTCATACTGTATTCTTGAAGTAGCTGCAGGGTTTTTTTTTTTCATATTGTTGATCAAGCCTTCCTCCTGGACGTTCTCTCCTCCTTTGGCTTTCCTGAGAGTTCTCACCTAGTTCTCATCCTCTAAATGAGATAATATTTGTTAAGCACTTAGCATAATGTATGGCACATAACAGGAGCTTAATAAATGTGTGTTCCTTTCTCCTTCATCCCTCCAACCTTTCTGACTACTCCTCAGGCTCCTTTCTTGGCTTTTAATGCATTTCCTATTTCTTCAGAGCAGGTTTTTCCCACAGTTTTGTCCTCAGACCTTTATTCTTCTCCCATTTAGTTCCCATGGATTTAAGTTTATCTCTAAGCAGATGAATCCCAAATCTACGTATCTAGTGCTAATCTCTTTCCTGAACTCTACTCATGCCTTATCAACTGACTCTTAGATGACATGCAGATATTTCAAACTCAATGTCTACAACATAACTCATGATTCCTCCCATAACAGGACTCATTATTCTCCCCCCTTCAAAAAAAATCCCTTCTCTTCTCCAGATTTCCCTATTTCTTTTTTAGGCAACACCTTTCTTCCAGTTACCCAGGTAGGCAATCCATGAGTCATCTTTCATTCTTTCCTCTCCTAAATCCTTCCATATCTAATCAGTTGACAGGTCTACCTCTATTTTCATATTCTTCCTTTTTTTCCCCACTTGTATAACCACTGCCCAAGGTCAGACCCTTACCAAGTCTTCCCTGGACTATTATGGTAACTGCCTAACTGGTCTCCCTGCTTCTAGTTTCTCTCTTCTCCAATCAATCCTCACTCTTCCTAAGGAATAGGCTTTTACCATGTCATTCCCCTCTCAAAAACCTACCCTAACTGCTCCCATTGCCTACAGGATAAAATATAAACTCCTTAGCACAGTGTTTAAGGCCCCTCATAGTCCAATTCCTACCCCACTTTCCCGTTCTCCATCATGTTATCCATCAAGAACTTTATGTTTCAACACACTAAAAACAATGAGCCGTTCTCCAACTTAATCCTCCCTCTTCCTCCTCCATGTATTTGCACAAATCATCCTCCATGCCTAGAAGGTACTCTCTCTCCTCTCTCTATGTCAGATACTTATCTGCCTTCCTCCAAAGTTCTCCTCAGCATCCTCCATGAATTCTTTCCTGATCTTCCCAGGATCTCTCTCTCTCTCTCTCTCTCTCTCTCTCTCTCTCTCTCTCTCTCTCTCCAGTTTTCTTTATCCTGTGTGCACATGGTGTACCTCCCCAGTGGAGTATAAACTCATTGAAGTCAGGGATTGCTTTATTTTTATCTTTGTATCTGAAAGGCTAGCACACAGTATGTGCTTAATAAATGTTTGTTGAATGTAACTGAACATAGATTTTGGAGTCTGTAATTGAGCTCATGGGAGTGGATTCCATCATCGCAGGAAATGGTATATGGAGAGAAGAGGAGATCCTAGGATTGAGCCTTGGGGGGACATACTCTAGGGAGGAGGCAGACAATGAACCAGCAAAATAGTTTGAGAACAGATCACATGGGTAGAAGGTGACTCTGAAAAAGAAGAGTGTCATGGAATCCAAAGAAGGAGGAAATATACAGAAGGGGGGTCATCAAAATCTGTAAAGACCAAGGAGGATGAGGACTAGAAAAAGTCAATCAATTTAACAACTAAGAAGTGATTGGTGGGGGCAGCTAGGTGGTGCAGTGGGTAGAACACCAGCCCTGAAGTCAAGAGGACCTGAGTTCAAATCCAGCCTCAGACCAAACACTTGACACTTTCTAGCTGTGTGACCCTGGACAAGTCACTTAACCCCAATTACCTACAAATTTAAAAAAAAATAAAGAAAAAAGAAGTGATCAGTCATCTCTGAGGGAGCAGTTTCAGTATAATGGTGGAGTCAGCTGCCAGATTAAAAAGAATTGAGGAATGAGTGGATCATGAGGAAGTGAAGGCAGAGGAGCATAGGCTACTCTTTATAAAAGTATAGTAGGGAAAGTGAGGAGGAATATTAGGGAATAGCTTGAGAAGATAGCAGGACCAAGTAAGTTTATCAGGCATGAATTTTTGGCCCCTCTGCATCCTTCTCTCTCCCTTCAGAAGCATAATGTTGAAAATTACTGCTTTTTGGCTTTCCCAGCCTCCTTCACTCTTTTCGTGATTTACAAAACAATTGTGAGAACCTTGAAAATAGAAGGCACTAAGAAAGGGTTTTGCTTTGTTCCCCCAGCCACAAATGAACTATCCCCAAACTGTCTATTTCTTAACTATTTTCCTTCCCAACTTAGGGTGATTTCCTGAGCCCTCCCCAACTTTCTGTCCTGCATCCATCATCAGCCTTGGAGCCCTAGTCAGTCAAAAAGGGTAATTGAGAGAGAAGAAACTGACAGGGATAAATCCAGAGAAAACAAACTCCAGGGGAGCTCTAGTAATTTTTTTAACCTCAAATACCCCAAGGCTAAATGACAGATCTGTATATTCATGGGCAAACCACATGTACCTCCCAGGGTTGTTGTGAGGATCAAATGAAATTATTTCTATAGTGGAAAGAACATTGGACTTAGAGTATAAAGATCTGAGTTTGAATCCTAGTTTTGCCAGTGACTAGCCTTGTGACCTTTTGCTAACCATTTTCATCATGGAAAAGAACATGGCATTTGGAGTTAGGAGGCGTTACTGATTATTACCTATGTGACTCTGGACAAGTCATTATCTCCTCTGCCCTCTGGGCCAGCTGTAAAATTAAGACCTTGGGACATATGATCACTAGGATCCCATATAGCTTTAAATCCTGTGATTCCTTTCTTGGCAACATGGTGAAGGACTAGTGTCACAGAATCAGTCATGCATTTTCAGATATGGTAAAACATCAATTATTCTGCTTTACTAAACATATCTCTTCTGCTTGGTAGCAGGAAGTGAATGAGTGAGTAGATTATAGACATTTTAAAAAGCATCAATAAAACTTTTGTTTAAATACATAGAATGAAAAAAAAAGACACGTAGAATACAAATAGAGCAACTTTACTATTACCACAGTGTGTTTCTGCCGCAGTTCAGGACATTTCCCATTCAAGGCACTTGTTCCCCCAAGATCAGAAGGAAAATACAAGAAAGGAAAAGCTTCAAAGAGTTCTATTCCAACCCTACCTGCTCTATGTGGGGAACTTTTCTACTCTTTACCTGAGTAGACTATCCTTTCTTTTTTCATTATTATTAAATAATATTTACAATTACAATTACAAGTAAAAACAATTTAAACATTTTTTTAAAAATTTGAGTTTCAAATTCTATCCCTTCCTCCCTCCCCTGTTCCCTCCCTGAAATGGCAAATAATATGATATAGATTACACATGTACAATCATGTAAAACATTTCCATAATAGTCATTTTGTGCAAAGAGATTGAAACAAAAAGGAAAGGAAGGAAGAAAGAAAGAAAGAAAAAAAGGAAGGAAAGAAAGAAGATAAAGAAAGAAGAAAGAAAGTGAAAAACTGGTATGCTTCAGTCTGTATTCAGACAATATCAGTTCTTTCTCTGGAGGCAGATAGCATTTTTCATCATGTCCTTTGGGATTGTCTTGGATCATTGTATTGCTGAGAATAGCCAAGTCATTCAGTTCTTCATTGTACAATATCGCTGTTAATGTGTACAATGTTCTTCTGGTTCTGCTCAAATCACTTTGTATCAGTTCAAGTACATCTTTCCAGATTTTTCATGAAATCGTCCTGCTTGTCATTTTTTATAGCACAATAGTATTTCATTACAATCATATACACAGCTTGCTCAGCTATTCCCCAATAGATGAATATCCCCTCAATTTCCAATTCTTAACTACCACAAAAAGAGTTGCTATAAATATTTTTGTACGAATAGGTACTTCTCCTCCCCCCTCTCCTGTCTGCCTTTTAAAAAATCTCTTTGGAATACAGACCTAGCAGTGATATTGCTGGATCAAAAGGTATGCACAGTTTTATTGCTGGATCAGTTCACAACTCCATCAACAGAGCATTAGTGTCCAGTTTTCCCACACTCCCTCCAACATTTATCGTTTTTCTTTTTTGTCATATTAGCTAATCTGATAGGTACTCAGAGATGTTTTAATTTACATTTCTCTAATCAATAGTGATTTAGAGCTTTTTTTTTTTGTTTTTTGGTGAGGCAATTGGGGTTAAGTGACTTGCCCAGGGTCACACAGCTAGTAAGTATCAAATGTCTGAGGCTAGATTTGAACTCAGGTCCTCCTGACTCCAGGGCCAGTACTCTATCCACTGCACCACCTAGCTGGCCCAATTTAGAGCATTTTTCATAAAAACTAAAGACAGCTTTGATTTCTTTCTCTGAAAACTGCCTGTTCATGTCTTTTGACCATTTATCAATTGAAGAATGCTTTGTTTTCTAATAAATTGACTCAATTCTCTATTCTCAGTTCTCCTTTCAGAAATGAAGCCTTTATTAGAGATACATGCTGTAAATTTTTTCCCCTGGTTTTCTGCTTTCCTTTTAATTTTGGTTGCTTTGGTTTTATTTGTGCAAAAACCTTCTACTCTTATACAATCAAAATGATCCTGTTTTATATTTCATAATGCTCTCTATATCTTGTTTGGTCCTAAATTCTTCCCTTCTCCATGGATCTGATGGGTAAATTATTATTCTTGATTTGCTTATGGTATCACCCTTTATGTGTAAATCATGTATCCATTTTGACCTCATTTCTTCCATATTGTTTTCCATTTTTCCCAGCAGTTTTTGTCAAATGATGAGTTTTTGTCCTTGAAGCTTGCCTCTTTGGATTTGTCAAACACCAGATTGTGACAGTCATTTACTACATGTATTGTGCATCTAATTTATTCCACTGATCCACCACTCTTTTCTTAGCCAGTACCAGATTGTTTTGATAATTACCACTTTATAATACAGTTTGAGATCTGGTATGGCTAGGCCACCTTCTTGCACTTTTTTTCATTAATTCCCTCAATATTCTTGACCTTTTGCTCTTCCAGATGAATTTTATTATTTTTTCTAGCCTATAAAATAATTTTTGATAGTGTGATTGCTATGGTACTGAATAAGTAGATTAATTTAGGTAAGAATTATCATTTTTATTATATTGGTTCAGCCTACCCATGAGCAATTACAATTTTCTGATTGTTTGGATCTGACTTTGTGTAATTGTGTTCATTTAGTTTCTGGGTTTGTTTTACACTATCCTTTCCCATCTCTCCCTGGAGTCGTATCTTGCCACCAGGAGAGTTGCAGCTAAGAGATCAGAGCTGTCACCTTTTTTAAGAGGTCCCTAGGTTCAAATCCTGCTCTTATCAGTAACTCTGTGACTTTTATCAGCGTGACTTTGTGCAAGTCACTTAACCTTTCTGGGCCTCAGTTTCATTATCTGCAAAATGAATTGATTGGACTTGATAACCTCTAAGGTCCCTTATAGAATCTATGCTCTTAAAAAAAATCTAAAAAAGGATCTGTGGGTAGATCCTACACAGAAGGAGGATCTATGGGAAAACAAAGACAAGAATTGTAGAGGGTGAGAAGGTATGGATTATCTGTGATTTGCCGCTATGGGAAAGATCTCAGTCACGGATTGATTGAATTATTATGTAGGCTTCAGGGTCCAATTTAAATATTGCCTCTTCCATGAAGCTAATCTTCATCTCACCAACTTTAGTTGTTTCCTTCCTGTCTGATATCATAATGTATTATCCTTCTCTTATGTGCTTATCATATTCTACTTGTGCTTATCTCTACACATGTCAGGTGGTACATTGGAAAGGACATTGGATTCAGAGTCAAAGAACCTGGATCTGCCACTTACCCTCTGTGTGAACTGGGATAATATACAACCTCTCTGGGCTTTGGTTGTCTCACCTGCAAAATGGGGGTGTTGGACCAGTTGATCTCTAAAGTCTTTTCCAGGTTAAAATTTATGATCTCACTAGGTTTTATAATCTAGTTATTGATTTAATTTAATTTAATCTAATTCCTTGAGGTCAGGGACTCTGTCTTATTTATTTAACTTTGTATCCTCAAAAATACATAACACAAAACATTGTACATTATATCTGTTCACTAAATGTTTGTTGAAAGAATGAATGAGGAATGGGGTGTGGGAAATAATGGCTCCCAGGGGCAGATTGCAATTCACACAATCATTCTGTGCCAGTGCACTTAAATTGGAACAAATATTCATCACATAAACTGTCCTGGTTGGTGGAAAGAAAGGATCATAAAATGGAAAATGTAGCAACCCACTTAAGTAGACTTGGCACCTGAATCAACCTTCTCCCTCCAACTGACTTGGCACATTGCTATACCTGTAAGATGTTAGGATTAATGTAGCTTTAATATCACCTACAACTCAAATTAGGAACCCACAAGCTACAGACAACTATTCCAGTCTGTTAAAGTTTCCAAAGTTTCGGTTTTATATGTGTATATAGTGGTTGACTCACTTGGGTGTGGTTGGGCTTGGGACCCTGCATTAAGGAACTCTAAGTCACCAGGCTGCCCAACCCCTGAACTCAGAGTGAATTAGAGGTGGGAGATGGGGGCAATAGATGAAATTTTGAAATAGAGTTTTCTATGGCATTTCTTCTCTGTGAATTAGACCTGTGATTAGGGTCTTCTCATATGGCAGGTCACAGAAGGGTAATTGGAAACAGATGGGGGAGGCTCTGTGTTCAGAAACTGTACCAATTCTAGGACAGAAAAGGGCAGAACTGTCACCTGGAGTTCCCCTGTGATCAAGAAATATAGTCAAAAGAGAAATAGCCTTCAGTTGGGATTCACCTCCACTAAGAACAATGAGTCTTTTCATTTGTATGACGCTTCAGAGTTTTACAAGGGCTCGGAGGTGTAGGAGGAAGAGCACACAGAAGGCATTCAGTTAAAGGGCTTGGTTAGGAATCTTGCCTATGTAACCCTGGGCAAGTCACTCCTGGAGTCTTCAGTTTCTTCACCTCTAACATGAGGAGGCTGGGCTCAATACCTGTCCTGGTGTGACCTGTAAGACAGGGTCCCCTCCTGGTCGGAGTAGGGCAAGTCTGGATCATTCATATATCCATTTGCTGGCCGTTCTGTCTGAGGTGTCACAGATTCTGAAATGTCTGTTGAGTTGAGATGATTTGAATTGGGGCAGAGAGTATTTGGGAGTTATGGGAGATTAGGCTGAAAGGTAGAATGATGCTAGATTCTAAAGGTCCTTTAATTCCTGACTGATGAATTAGGTAGGTTATAGGTAGCCACTGTTGATGTTGTTTATTCTTTGTTTTCTAAGAGGATCGATGACGTCACGAGATAATATCTTGACTTGTTTGGCAGGTTTTGAGAAGGAGGTATGTCTTCTTTCTTTCTTTCTTTTTCTTTCTTTCTTTCTTTCTTTCTTTCTTTCTTTCTTTCTGCAGAAGCAATTGGGGTTAAGTGACTTGCCCAAGGTCACACAGCTAGTAAGTGTCAAGTGTCCGAGGCTGGATTTGAACGCAGTTCCTCCTGACTCCAACGCAGGAGCTCTATCCGCTGTGCCACCTAGCTGCCCTAAGGAGGTTTATTTTCTCTAGGGCCAAGATTAGCTACTGCAGTTAATCTGACTGTAGTACTATTTTTGTGTTGATTTCATTTGCATTTTATAGCATCATAGATGGAGAGCCAGAAAGGACCTCAGAGGTTATCTAGTTTCACTGCTTCATTTCACAGATGAGAAAACTGAGGCCGAAAGAGGTTAAGTAACTTCAGAGGTCATACAAGTAGTAAACAGGAGAATCAGAATTTAAACCCAGGTCTTCTGACACCAAATTCATCACGCTCTCCACTGTGCCCAGTTTATAGATGATGCAATTGTGGCCCCATGAGTTTAAATAACTTGCCCAGGATCATGTAGCTAGTAAGTACCTGAGGCAGGATTTGAACCCTGGTCCTTCAGATTCCAAGTCCAGAGGTTCTTAACCTTTTGGCTGTCTGGTGAAGCTTATGCATGTGTTCTTCGAATTTTTTTAAATGCATAAAATAAAATACATGAGATGACAAAGGAAACCAATTATATTTAAACAGTAATCAACATATTTAAAAAGTCCACAGACTCCATGCTAAGTACCCCTGCAATATACCATGTTGTCTCTCTCTCTCTTTTTTTTTTTGGTCAACTGGGGTTAAGTGACTTGCCCAGGGTCACACAGCTAGTAAGTGTCAAGTGTTTGGTTTGAGGCCGGATTTGAACTCAGGTACTCCTGACTTCAGGGCCAGTGCTCTATCTACTGCCCCTTACCGTGTTGTCTCTTAAAATCAGTATATGTTGTTCAAGTCCTTTAGAACTATACTCTATTTCCCTATATACTAGATGTATGCTGTAGTATATAGGGAAGTACTGGGGTAGAGAGGAAGATTGTGAGCCAGGTACTTCACTGCTTGGGACAGGAGCTAGAATGAGCTGAAAGACAGTAGATAACTGCCACAAGGACCTGGATAGGGTGGGATAATCTGTACGAAGTAAACCTCAAAGGAGGAGAGGGTGCTGAGTGATGATGAGAGAGGGAGGGGTCTGGAAGTGGCCATGAGGAGTCCCTTTTATTACTCCTAGGCATAGCTTGGGAGTGCAGTGGATAGGTCCCTGCTCCTAGAGTCAGGAAGACCCTCAGTTTTCTCAACTGTAAGGTTGTTCTTCAGCCATTTCGGTTGTGTCTTCATGATCACATTTGGAGTTCTCTTGGTACAGATACTGGAGTGGTTTGCTATTTCTTTCTCCAGCTCATTTTGCAGATGAGGAAACTGAGGTGAACAGCATTAAGTGACTTGCCCAGGGTCTCACTAGCTTGTAAGCATCTAAGGCCAAATTTGAACTCAGGTCTTCCTGATTCTTGGCCTGGTATTCACTGTACCACCTACCTGTCCAATTTTGAAGTCAGGAAATACAATGAAACCTACCTTACAACATTTTCATGAGGATTTAATGAGATAATATTTGTAAAGTGCTTAGAACAATGCCTGGCATATAGTAGGCACTTGATAAATGCTTATTTCCTTTCCCTTCTGGATAACATGAATTTAGATTTTAAAATAATGAAGAGATTTTAGCCATCATCTAGTTCATCCTCTCACCAAAGATAGTAATCCTCTCCAAAACCCCTTGAAAAACAATCGCCTACTAATGTGAAAACATGTTTAATATGAATGTATATGTAGAGCCTGTATCAGATTACATTCCGTCATGGGATAGGGTGAGGGGAGGGAGGGACAGAATATGGATTTCAAAATCTTATGGAAGTAAATGTTGAAAACTAAAAATTAATTAATTAATTAATTAAAAGAAAAGAAAAATGGTTGTCTAGTCTGGACTTGGACCCTTGCCAGTGGGATGGAGGCTTGGAGCTGATTCTGATTGGGTAAATCTATAGGATCCACACCCACTAGATTTCTTAGCCGTCATGGCTACCACCTGTGAGGCAGTGCTGGGATACGGAAAGTCATCTGCTCTCTGAGAACCAGAAGGAGCTTGGTAAATCCCCAGGACTTTGGGGTGGGCTTACCTAACTGCCCAGGTTAGCACAGGATTCACTTATGAATCTTACCTTAGTAGCACCACCTAGTGGTTAAACATTTTCATAGTCATTGAGTCTATGATTTTTTTGGGTTCTACTCCATAGTCAAGCAAAGTCAGGCACATCTGTCCACATTTGCCACATCTGGCATCCATCCCTATGCCCCTTCTCCTGCTCCAGTCTCCCACCAGGAGAAATGGGAAGAGGGTTTACTACCAGTTATCTGGAATCAGTTTTGGTCTTTGATTTTCACCTGAGTTAATTAGACTTTTGTGGTGTTTGCATTCATATTATTGTAATCGTTGTGTATACATTATTCTCCTAGTTCTGCTTTCTTTGTTCTGGATCAGTTTATATGTCTTCCTGTATTTCTGTGAATTCCTCACAGTCATCGTTTCTTATGGTGAAATAATATTCCATTACATTCACATACCACAGTTTGTTCAACCATTCCCTAACAGATGGCCACCCACTTTCCTTTCATGAGGTTTTTTTTTTGTATCAAAAAGAGTGCTGTTATGAATATTACATATTAGACCTTTCTTTTTGTCTCCTATCCTCTACTCTCTCCTTCCCATCTATCCTTCATATAGCTGCCAGACTTATTTTTGTTTTACCTACATCTGATTTTGTCACTTTTATGCTCAAAACTCTTTGGTAGCTACCACACTGCCTATCAGATAAAGATCACATTCCACAGGCAGATACTTAAGGCCCTTTAGGACCTGGTATCAGTCTATTTTCCAATCTTCATTTCACATACCTCCCCTTCATGTACTCTACAGGCCAATTGATAATACAGCAAACATCTAAGAGCCGAGGTATACAAGAATTAAATAACAAGTGAGTTCCTACCCTCAAGAGCTTATATTCTATTAGTAACGGATATAAAACATATGTGGATATACATAATAAAAGGTAGAGTGTAAGGGGGATAAAGGAGGGATCTAAAGTGTTCTGGGAGAATCTGAGGTGGGAGAGAGCCCTTGTAGAGAGGTGGTAGATCAGGAAAAGCTTCAAGAGGGGCCAGCTGACTTAAGCCCTGAGGGAAGATAAGGATTCTGAAAAGTTGAGATGAAGAAGGAGAGGTCTTCAAACAAGAGAGGAGGTACCATGTTGTGGTTAAGAAATAGCTGGCTGAAGTCAGACTTGAAAGGGTCTTAAATGAAAGGCTAAGGTTTTTGTTGCTGCTGCTATTTGTCATTTGCTCTCAAAGAGGACCATGACTTCAGGGAGGTGATGCCATGACATGCAAGTGAATTGGACTTAAACGAGGGAGAGCTGTGCAAAGTCACCAGCCTCAGTCTCTCCTCTAGAGCCATCTAGGTCCAGTGGCCAGATATGGATCAGGACAACTGGAGGTGGCCTAGGATGCAGTGAGGGACCATGGCCTTTTCAAGGGAAGGTCTTTAACAGGTGTCAGTTTGGCTGAGGCTACCCCATTCAGTGATTAAGGCTTTAAAAAATGAGGCAAAGAATGGCCTCTTAAAAAAGGTATATCTGGGAGGGGAAGACCTTCAGGGTTTCTGGCTAAAACAGAGATAATTGTTATTTACATTCATTCTGAAGTGAAAGAGGAATGTAAAAAAAAAATTAAGTGTTTGTAAGTTATGCTCAGAGTATAACTAGGAATTCTGGTGCCAGCGGTGAATTCAGGTGAAGACGGCAGGATTGTGGTCTGGGAAACTGCTTCCCATCTACCACTCATCTAGGGCTGACTCATAGTTCTTCTCTCTAGACTGAAATACCTGGAATCTTCTTTCCTACATCCCACTCTGGGTGGAGGCCAATCATCAAAAGCAATTTCTCCCACTTCATTCTGAGACAAAACTCTTATGTTCCAACCCTAGTTAGTGCTCTCTTTGTCCTACAGACAAAAAGGGAGCAAAAATTTTTTTTGGAGTGCCACACAAGAATATTTATTCGTCACTTCCTATATCAGGAGTTCTTAACCTGGGATCCATGGACTTATTTTAAATGTGTATATATATATATATGTGTGTGTGTGTGTGTGTGTGTATGTATATATATGTGATGACTGTATTTCATTGCAATTAGTTTCCTTTAAAATCTGATGTATTTTATTTTACTGATTGCATACATACAACCTATATCATATTGCTTGCCTTCTGGGGGTGGGGAAGGAGGGAAGGAGAAAATTTAGAACTCAGATTTTTTAAAATGACTGTTAAAAAAATTGTTTAACATGTAATTAAGGGAAAACAGAATATTGTTTAAAAATCTTATGTATTTTATTTTATTGATTGCACATGTATAATCTACATCAGATTGCTTGCTGTCTCAGAGAGGGGTGAAGGGAGAGACTTTGGAACTCAAAGTTTTGAAAAATGAATGTTTTTTAACCTTAAAATGTGTAATGCCAGTGTTAAAAATTGTTTTAATATGTAATTGGGGGAAATAGAATATTATTTTTAAATTATTATGTATTTTATGCATTTAAAAATATGATTCTGAGAAGGGGTCTGGACACTGCCAAAGTGGTCCAGGACATACAAAAAGGTTGAGAACCGTTGTCTTCTGTATATTTTGCTCTTTTCATCTTCTTTTCCTTTGCTCATTCTGTTCTGTTCCCTCTGTCTGGAATGGCCTTCCTGTTTCTCTGCTTGCTGAATCGCTACCCATCCTTTTAGCCTAACTGAAATACCTCTTCCTCCTTCACGTCCCTCGGTCAATGGTGACTTCTTCCCTCCCTTGGGTGAGTAATTTAGCTTTCCTGGACCACTTTCCTCATCTGTATAATAAAGCGGTCAGATTATATGACCTCTGAGGTCCCTTTCTTCTCTAGTTCTATGATCCTGACTTTATAGAGCACTTGGTTTGCGCTTATCTTGTGTTATTTTGTATTATGCTTATTTGCATATGAGTCATACTTCTCTACCAGACTTCAGGAGCTCCACAGAGCATGGAGTACATCTCATCTAAATGTTGCTTCTCCCCCAGCACTTAACTAATGCAGGGCTCCCGTAGGCACTTAGTAAATGTTGGATTGAATTAAATTGACCTCATGTATTTTTTCCCCACACATTTGAAACATCACCAATAACAATGTAACACACAGGCCAGGTTCAGTCCTGGGGACTGATTTCTAGAGGGTTATTTTCTTTTTTGTCTTACTCCGCTTCCCCTTCCCCAGCTGCTCCAGGAGAATCTACTAATATACTCAGGATTTATTTCAAATCTTGGTTTCCCAAAATGTACATGAAAAGAATTCCTAGCTTCCACACAAGCACTTGTAAGCATGAGTCAGCTAGGTGGTACATAGATAGAGTGCTGGCCCTGGAGTCAGGAAGACCTGAGTTCAATCTTAGACACTTACTAACTGTGTGATCCTGGGAAAATCACTTAAGCTTTGGTTGCTTCAGTTTCCTCAACTGTAGAATGAGGGTAATAACAGCACCTACCTCACAAGGTTTTGTGAGGATCAAATAATAATATTGGTAAAGCACTTAGCAGAGTGCTTAGCACATAGTAGGCTCTTAATAAATGATTATTTCCACCCATCTTTCCTTCTTTCCTTCTTTCTTTCTTTCTTTCTTTCTTTCTTTCTTCTGTCTTTCTTTTTCTTCCTTCCTTCCTTCCTTCCTTCCTTCCTTCCTTCCTTCCTTCCTTCCTTCCTTCCTTCCTTCCTTCCTCCTCCTTCCATAACATGAATTTAGGCTGCTATTCCTTCATGAGATTTGAACCTTTTGATTGAATTAAAAGAATAGTATAGGTTAGGGCAGCTAGGTGGCACAGTGAATAAAGCGTTGGGCTTGGAATCAGGAAGACTCATCTTTCTGAGTTCAAATCCAACAGACATTTACTAGCTGTGTAACTCTGGGCAAGTCACTTAACTCTGTTTGTCTCAGTTTCCTCATCTGTAAAATGATTTGGAGAAGGAAATGGTAAACCACTCCAGTAGCTTTGCCAAGAAAACTCCAAATGGGGTCACGAAAGGTTGGAAACAACTGAAAAATGACTGAACAACAACATGATTGGTTTGCTAAACAAGCTAACCATGTCTTTGGGGGCTTTAAGTAGCTAAAGCAATTTCAGCAGTTCCACAGTACAGCAGTGGAGGATTTCAGTTGAGGAGTTCTAAGCCTGGAGCCAGAAATGGAAGCAAAACCAGGCCCTTGAGAAGTAATACTCTGGGAGTGGGGGAGGGAGGGGCAGGGAAGAAAGGGATACCCCACCTCCTTCTACTGTTGACCATTTCATCAGAGAGACTGAGCCAGTAGGAGACAGTGCATCCATCTGGGAGCAGAGAAACACTAATAACAGAAGGATTCTGAGAGATGTCACCCAAGGGAGGAAGCAGTTTCAGGACCGATGATTCCTCATGGCAGAGAGAAGAGCTGGCTATGGACTTCTCTATCCTCCAGGAAATCTCCATTTTCTGGTTGGAAGTTTAGATTTTCATATCATGGGGGAGTCTTGCTTAGGCACGTCTGATTGATGCCTCATCTTTGTTACTTCCAACATAGAATTTTCCAGATAAGGAATATTCCAGAACAGTTTGCTGACTTCTGTGGCAGACTTATTAGTGCATCTAGGTGGCATGGAGGACAGGGCTCTGGACCTGGAATTAGAAAGATCCATGTTAAAATCTAGTCTCAGCTACTAGCTAGCAATAGAGAAGAAAGGCGGTTATATAGAGCAAGAAACTAGCTTTTGAGAACTTTTACATCCAACAGAGTGCAGCAAAGTAGGGAGGGGATTTATCTCTTCCTGCTCACACTTTGGCAACGGAGTCTTGAGACAGAGCAACTTGCCCAGAAATAAATTCTGTGTCCAGAAGATAGCCGGCCCAGAAAACCCAGCTGAGTGACCTGCCCAGCAGAGGCCAGAGGTGAGGATATCCAGAGAAGAAAAGGGACGCTGGGGTCCCAAAGTACTGAAGGTGTGAATTGCCTTGGCCATATGTGTTCCCAGCGTATGCGCCCCTCTACTACTGCATTCTCAGACTATGTCCATTCTTCCCAATGATGCCATGTGTATTTGTGGGAGAATCTATCCCATGTTTATAGGTGAGATAATTCATAACTACTATTCTTATTGTTCCATTTCCATAAATGTCTTTGCTTTGAGCTAATACAGTCAACTGGCTGAATATTGAGGGTGAACCTGCATGGGGGCTCATGATCTATAGCGCAAATATGGGGTAGATAGATAGCCTACTATATAGTACAAAATATTCATTGAATCAACCTAATCTCTTCCCCAATGCTACTCACCAGCCATTGTCACTAATAAGTCAACAGTAGCAATGGTATCCCAGGAATAGTAGATACAACAGTGCTTTTGGCTGTTCTAAATCATTAATAAAGTGTTGAGTTTTTCCTCTATTCTTCTCTTATCTCTACTTACGAAGTCTCCATACTCTAATTCACAGCTATATCATCTAGCCCTGACTTCTGTGAAAGCCTCTCATTATCCTCCCTGCTTCCAGTCTGTCTCTTCTCCAGCCCATCCTCTCTCTAGCTGCCAAAATAATCTTCTTAAGGCCAAGTCTTACCACGTCACTTTTCCACTCTAAAACCTTCAGTGGCTCCCCAGTTCCTTTAGGATAAAATATAATTCCTTAGGCAGGCATTGAAGGCCCTCCACAGCCTGGCTCCCATCTATCCCTTTATCCATTTTGTATTCCAGCCAAACTGACATACCAGTTGTTCTTTAAACCCAATACTTATATCTCTTAAGCCTCCATAAACTGTCTGTCGTGCCTTCACTGAACTTTTTCCTCACATCTGCCTCTTAGAATATTTTTCTTTTCTTTTCTTTTTCAAACTAAGCAATGGGATTAAGTGACTTGCCCAGGGTCATACAGCTAGCAGAATCTTTTTGTCTTCCTTCTAAGCATACCCTTTGAGAAGCTTCTCTAATCAACCCAATTATTAGTGCTCCCTCTCTTCTCAATTTTCCTTCTATTATACTTATTTATGTACAAGTCGTAGTTCCCTTCTGCCCCAGCAGAATACAAACTCATTTGGTGCAGGGACTTTAATTTTTGTTTCTGTAACCCAAACACCTAGCATAGTGCCTTGCAAAAAGTAGGCACCTATAAATATTGGTAATTGGTTCTGGGTTGTTTTAGATGAGGAAATGCCATGGGAAGAAGGATATTTGTCTAAGGGCAGGAAATTAAGAGCAATTAATTGATGTGCTCCTTTAGCAGAGTAAGAGATGAGGACAATAGGAGCTCAAAAACTATCCCAGAAGTAGGGAAGAAGATATTTCTCATGGCTGTGAGCCCAGAAGACTAAAGCTTTTATGCTCCCTCCTTCAGCCCTTAAAGACATACCCAGTACCACCTTCCCTTCTCTCTTTTCTGATGGACATGCCTCTCTCCCATCATCCCTCTGCAAGCAATGATACTTCCTCCCTCCCACCTCAAGTCTGAGTAATAATCCCAGTACTACTTTCCCTCCCACATGCTGTGTGGGAGTGAGCCTTGCTGAAGCTTCTCTGGTGGAGTAGAAAGGTTATGGGACCCTAAATTCCATGGGTTGGATGAGATGACCCTCCAAGTTCCCTCCCAGCTCCGAGATTCCTTCCCCTAAGCCCTCTGGAGCAATTGATTCTCCCTCCTAGTCAACTGAATTTGTATTCATTACTTCTTGTGCTATTTTCACATTGTATATTATGCAGTCTATTTGAAGGGATGTTTGGGTGCTGCTTGCCCCGGTTACTGCTGCTTGCTCTGGGTGCCAAAGTTGCTGGTTACCACTCTAACAGCATAGATTACTGGGGAAGGCTAGGACTAATGAAGACAAGGGACTTTATAAGAGGATAAGAGACTAGAGGAGAGAGACACCAATGGAAACAGAGAGAGAAAGGGAGGGGTATTCTCCCTTGGAGAATAACCTCCTTGAGGAAAGGTGCTGCTTTGCTTTTGGTCTTTATAGCTCTGTGCCTAGCACAGCACCTGGTGCTTAAGAATTATGTAAGACGGCATTGTAGAAGAGCTGGTTGAATTGAATTTGCGGCTTTGTTAGAAGGATGCTTAGGGACAGTTAAGTGGCACAGTGAATAGAGCACTGGCCTTGAAATCAGGGGAGCCTGAATTCAAATTTCCAATTTCTGGCCTCAGTAACTTACTAGTCTGACCCTGGGCAAGTCACTTAATCCTGATGTCTTCCAAAGAAGAAGGAGGAGGAGAAGGAAGAGGAGAGGGAGGAGAAGGAGAGGGAGGACGAAGAGAATGCTTAGGAAACCCTGGGAGAGGGATCTAAGAGAGTGCCACATGAGTTGCATTGGCTCTGGAAACATCCAGCGTACAACTGAGCAGCAATTCCATCTCATGGTGTTTTCTTTGGCTCTCCCCCATGCCTGGAATGCTCTCCCTCTTCCTCTCCACCTCCTAGTTTCCCTGGCTTCCTTCAACTCCCAAATAAAATCCCATCTTCTACAGGAAGCCTTTCCCACCCCTTCTTAATTCAGGTGCCTTCTCTCTTTTAATTATTTTCTATTTATCCTATTTATTTGTTTGCTTGTTGTCTCCCCTATTAGACTGTGAGCTGCTTGAGGGCAGAGATTGTCTTTTACCTTTTTTTGTATCTCTGGTGTTTAGTACAGTCTTGGTACATAATAGGTGCTTAATAAATGCTTATTGACTGACTGGTGTTCAAATTCCACCTCTGACATTTAACACAAAGGAAGGGTGAGAAAGAGAAATACACAGAAACATACATAGATAGCAAGGAGACTCAATAAGCCACTATTTAGAATTCTACAGTGTTTCTTGTAATAGGGGGAAATCTCTGTGGCTGGACATGCACATTGTTCTCTTGCTGAGGGATAGGTAATGTGTTTTGCTGAGATGATGAAGTAGATCCTCGTTGTGGCTGTTTCAGAGAGGTTTGAGAATCTTGGAACGGGTTCTGATGGAGGACTCTCTTCCCCTCAATAGTTTATAAGAAAAGGGCATCATCTCTTTCCCTTTCAGGTCAGCTTCTTTTGGAACACATCCAGTTTCCCTCAGACTTCCAGCAAGGTGGAGTCGGGGAAGGCAGGATTTATTTCTCCCAAATGCATACCCCAAGGGCAAAGGATGGTTTCAGCTTGGGCACATGCAGTGGTGATCAGCATGTGCTTTCCTGGATGATTCTGAGACCTTGGCTGCCTTCTTCTGCCTTTGTTTTTCTCCCTGGAGGTGGTATGTGGCCAGCAACCATTGATCCTGAGGGTTGGATGTTGGAGGAGGTAACTACTGAATTTAATAGTTCCTGTGTTGAATTGGTGCTAGCTGTATGGCAGGAAAGGATTCTTGCAATTATACAGCTTCTCAGGAGTTGACTGGCAACCAACAGGATTCTTGGGCCTGAAGGAACTAAAAAGCCATGCCTGGCCAAAAGATGCTCCATGATGGAGAGTTCCCCATCATTATGAGCTGCATGGATAGTGAAGGTCTGAGATGAAAATGGAATGTTTGTCCAAAAGTCCCACAAATTGTCTTTACCTTTTTAGGAGACTATATTGAAGATGATGAATTCTTGTTTTACTCTTTAAGTATTTATTAATGCATACCCAGAGTCTATTGTGTATTAAGCCTTTCTTTTGTGGCTGAAGAAATAAATAGCTCTCTGATAACTATTTTGTATATGAATTACCTTTTCTAGAAGAGATCCTATTAATTCCTTTTCAGGAAACTCCAGCAGGAGCCATATCTAAACTTTGTTCAAGAGATTTTCCCAGTAGCTCTACTTTGGGGTGAGGAACATGGCAAATCAGAGAGATAATAAAAATTTGACTCTCCTCTTTGGGGTTAGACCCAAGCTCCACTTGTGACAGGTCCAGAACAGAAGGCTTTTGTTAGGGCCTGGTTAGAATTGTTTCAAAAAGATATACTTCATGAGTGGTCTGTGGATTACTATTTTTACTGTCTGTTTCTATTGTCCCTTCTAAAGCTGGCTTCTACCTCCTCCCTATGTTTTCTCTTTTTATGAGACCTTACACTGGAAATTCCTAGGGCCAGTATAGGTCAGACTATGTGCTCTCCAAGATCACTGGAACCATATGGTTTCACTGGGCTCCTTATAATAATCATAAGTTCAATTCAGTTGAACTCAACAAATATTTAATAATTTCTTACCAGGCAACAGGCACTATGCAAGGCAACAGACATACAAGGACAAAAATTAAAACTGTCTCTTCCTTCTAGAAACTTACATTTTACTAGGGAGAAAAAACATGCCCATGGATAAGTAATACAACATATATATAAGGCAGAAACAAAGTAATATGGAGGAGGAAGAGACAACCTTAGGAAAGGCCTCTTAAGTAGGGGATATCACTTGAGTTGAGCCTTGAAAGGGGAAAGTGATTCCAAGAATCAGAGGTGAAGAGGGAGAGCATTCCAGGTTTTGTGCAAAGGTGTGTAAATAGGAGATGAAATGTCCTGGAGTAGAAATGGTAAATAGATCAATTTGGCTGGAACATATACGTGTGAAAGTGACTAAAATGAACAGACAGAAAAGACAGGTTGGAGTGTGATTATGAAAGACTTTAAATGCCAGACAGAGAAATTTATATTTTAACCTAGAAACAATCAGGAGTCACTGAAGTTTCTTGAATAGGGGAGGAACACAGTTATAGCTGTGCTTTGGGAACATTGATTTGACATCGATCCAAGGATGGATTGAACAGAGGAAAAACCAGAGACTGAGAGATCAGTTAGGAGGCTCCTTCTGTAGTCCATGGGAGAGGTGTTGAGGGCCTGAAGCAAAATGGTGGCCAAGTGAGTAGAAAGAAGAGCACAGATACAAGATAGATTGGCATGGTAGAATTAGCACAAAGTTTTGGCTTCTTACTTTCATAGATCTCCCTCTCCTCCCACCTATCAGCTCTTATTTCAGAAAACTTTATGTTGATAGATCTCCTTGGAGATTCCCTTCAAACTGGTAGAAGGGTGGTTTGCATAACCTTATAAAGCTGTGGGGAAAATCAGATAAGATAGTGCATGTAAAAGTACTTTGCTATATACATGTTATATATTTGTACAAAACTGTGCTTTAGAAATGTAAGGTATTATTTTTGTTATTGTTGTTGTTACAGCTACTACAGCTAATGTTATTATCACCTTGTCTTCATGTTTTTGGATAGGGTGAAGATAGAAATGATCCAGAGACAAATGGCTATCATACTATTATTTTTTAGTGTTTAATATTCTACATACTCTTGAACAAATGGATATGATTATTGCTTTTTTGTAGCTGAATTATTGTAATTGTATTAGGATGGGAGCTTCTGGTTAAAATGGCAGGGTGAAAGATCATTGAGGAACTCAACACTCCCACTTATACTCCAGAAATGATCTAAGAAAGGCACCAGATCAAATAATGAATAACAAATACAAAGTAAAACATCAACAAGCTCCTTTATCTAGCCCAGGTATAGGGATAGGGGCTGGATCTGTGATTTCATTGGTATAGGAAAACCCTGGGTAAGGAAATACCTTCTACCAAGGCAAGGTAGCACTTTCTCCACAGCTTACAGTTTTAGAGAACTGCCTGGAGAACTAAGAAATTAAGTGATTTTCCCAATCACAGAAGCCATATATATCAGATACAGAACTTAAACTAATTTTGCTGATTTTGAGACCAGCTCTTTATCTACGATGCCATGATGTCTCTGCCTTGAAGTGCACAAAAGACAGAAATCATAAATGGTGGGAGAGGGCTATCTCACCAGGGAAGCCCGTATCAGCTCAAGTGGACAGGCTATAAGCCCACAGAAGTGTCCCAAACAAGGAAATCCTGGGAGGAGGGAAACCTCCAGCAGAGCCCTGGGTAGAAAAACCTGAGGGATGATGAAAATCTATAATAATTCCCTGACCAGGAACTTCCCAATAGGGAAAGAAATCTGGAGAAGCACCACAACTAGAAATGCCCTGGAGGGAAAAAAATGAACAGGTGACCCTTGTCTTGGAAATCTTAAGATGACAGGAAGACACAGGAGCACCCTGACCTAGGATTTCAGATCCTTGATCAGGGACACTGATTTCTGCAAGCACTGAGCAAAGATACACCACATAAGTAGAATTCAGCAGAGTGGAGTGGAGTGGAGGAAGAACAGAACAAAAGAACAGAAAATCCTTACCACCATGAAACAGTTCCTGACTCTCAAAGTCAACTTGTCCAAGAGTTAGTGGAGCCTGGTTCTTGGTGAAAAGTTCCAAATCAGGAACTGAAGCTAGAGAGATGAGTAATCAGAAGAAGACATCAGCAATTATGGATCAAGAAATACACAAGAGGTAAAGTCAAAAGAAAAGAGTAAGCCCACATTAAGCACAAGCAAACCTCAGAAAAATAAATAACTAGGGCACAAAGATATAGAAGAAATGAGACCAATGATAAGAAATTAAATAAGGGCTCTGGAGGAGAAATTGGAAAGAGAACACATAGCTTAGAAGAGAAGGTGGAAAACTTTACCCTAGTAGTAAATTCCCTGAAAATTATAGCAAAACTCAATGACTCCATGAGAAAGCAGCAACTATTAAAATAAACCCAAAAGATTGAAATTTTTGAAGAAAATATAAAATATCTATTATCAAAAATAACTAACTCAGAAAAAAATCAAGAGATAGTTTAAGAATCATTATAATCCCTTAAAACCACAACCAAACAACTCTCTTCCCCCACTGTATTTCAAGAAATCAATAATAAAAACTGCCCAGGGCAAAGTGAAAATTAGAATGAATATACTAATCATCTTCTGAAAGATATCTTTAAAAAATCTCAGGAATGTCACAGTCAAAATCTAGAGTTTCTGGGTCAAAGAAAAAATACTACAAGCAGATAGAAGCAAAGAATTCAGGTAACAAGGAAATAGAGTCAGGATCATACAAGACTTGGCAACACTAATTTTAAAAGAGAGAAAGCCCTGGAATATGAGATTTCAAAATGCAAAAGGTAGAAACTTACAATCAAGAATAACTTATTTAGCAAGACTGGGCATAAGCCTTCAGGGGGAAAATGTGGTTTTTCTTTCTTTTTCTTTTTTTTCCAGCCAAAGAAAAGGTTTATTAGAACATCCATCATATTGGGCAGACTCTTAAGGAGTCTGAACATGAGTAAGGCGGCTAGATTATAAGAATCTAAGCAGTGGCTAGATTTTAAGAATCTAAGCATCTTAATGGAGACAAGGTATACAGAAAGACTGTGGGAGGGACATAGGAGTGGCCAGTAAACTGGGATGAACAGAACTCCTAGGACCTGGACCTTGTGGCCAAGGGAGAATGGACCCTAGCTAGGATTAAGGATGGGAAATGGCTGGGGGCCATAGATAGGGAAGACAATGGAGAGAAGATTGGGTGTAGCCACAATGAAAAGGCGGTTGATGGGATTATAGCTCAGGCAAATGCCAGAGATTTGGCCATGTGGGAAAGTCCAGGGTTTTTCCTTTCTGGGGCCTAGATCCCAACCCCATCATTCCTCCCTCAAACAAATGGGACCAAAATTCTTTTGGAGTAAGAGGTGCAGGTCTCAGCTTCTGAAACTGCTTCCTGCTGGCAAGGGGTGTAGAGTTGTCCCTGACTCGAGGGGGTCCAAAAGACGAGGTTGACTGGAACCAAGCACAGGCTGCAACCATGGAATGCTGTGAGGACATTGACTGGTACTCGCTGTTTACTACCAACTGTAGGTGAATGGCCTGTAATCTGGAAGACACAAATCTGACAGAAAATACTGCAGGGACCAGATATAAAACAGGGACTAGACTAAAAATGTGGTTTTTCAATGAAAGAGAGGATTTTAAAACATTCTTGATGAAAAAAATCAGAACTGAGTAGAAACTTCAAATTACAAACATAGGAGTTGAGAAAAGCCTAGAAAGGTTTCATTAGAGCAATTGGAAGGGGCAAACAATGATGAAATGTTTAGATTCTAATAAGAGGAAAAAAGACAAATGTCCATTCAGATTACCAATGTTTTCAAAGGTTATAGAAAATTAAATAAGACAAATAGAGAGATTAGAGTGGTTTTGTTCTGTTTTGAGGATGTTAAGGGGAAAAAAAGAAGAGGAAGGGAAAAAGTAATATACTCAGAATTAATGAGGAAGAAGGGGGTGAAACATCCTGTCTTGAAATTGAGGCATGTGAGAAGAAAAATATACAACCATAGCTGAAGAAATAGACAAAAGAGAGTTGACATAGACACAAACACACACTCAAAACTTTGTCTAGCAATACATTAAATTCAATAGAGAAACAGGGGGAGATAGGAAAGAAGAATATGAAAAGGTTTAAGAGGGATAATAGAGTTGGGGATGGAATAAAGCATGGAAACAAGCAAGCCAAACTTCAGTTATGCATAGTGGGCCAGGAAAGTGGATGGGAGTGGGTGGGGAAGAGGCTTAAAAGGAAAGAGTATAAGAACCAGTGCTCAGGGTCTAGATGAAGGGAAAAGAGTATAGCCAGTGGAATAGCAGATTGATTCAATTACAGGTCAGTAGCATTGACCACATTCTTTCTTTTTCACAACTTTCTTCTTTGTTGTAAAGATGGGTACTGGGTTGGGGAGGAAGAGAGGAAAATGTATAAAAGGGGATATGATGGAGGGAAATGCATAATTAACCATTATGACTGTGAGCATGAACAAGATTAACTTGCCCATGAAAAGGAGTGGGATAACAGAATGGATTAAAAAGTAGAATTCAATTTACAAAAAACACTCTTGAAACATAAAGATTCACATGGAGTCAAAATGAGCTAGATCAGAATTTATCTTAATGCATTATTTCAATCAGAATAACACTAAAAATGGAAATGGTTAGGAGATAAACAATGAAACTGCATAAAGTCTAAAGGCACTGTAGACAGTGAAATAATATCCATCTTTAATATATATGCTCCAAATAGTATAGTATCTAAATTCTAAAAGAAAAAAAAACAATTGAATTATAGAGACAGCAAAACTATAAATAATAGTTGAGAGCCTCAATGTGGCCCTCTCAAACTAAAACAAACTTAGCAAAAAACAAAACAAAAACAAAACCAAACAACAACAACAAAGAAATTAAGGACCTGAACGGAATTTCAGAAAAGTTAGATATGATAGCTCTCTGCTGATTAATGAATGGGAGTAAGAAGTATGCATATTCTCAGCTACGCACGTCACTTTTACTGAAGTTGATCATGTACTAAAGCATAACAAGTTTATGAGCAGATACAGAAGAACAGAAAAAATAACACATTCTTCACCAATGACAACAATTTGTAAGTGAATGATAGCAAGTGTTTGAAGAACAATTAATTTCAATATCACATAAACCTTTTACAAAAAATAGAAAAAGAATGGATCTTAACAAATTCTTTCTATGAAATAAATATGGTCTTGATACCTAAATGAGGAGGAAAAAAATCAAAGGAAATTATAGACCAATAGCCTTAATGAATACCAGCATGAAATGTTGAATAGCATATCATCAAGGAGGCTACAATAACATATTTTAACAGATTATATACTATGACCAGGTTGGTTTTTTCCAGGAAATGGGGGTTGATAAAAAAATTGGTAAAAATCTAAATATAATAGGCCATATTAATAACAAAACACAGCAAAATCCCATGATTCTTCCAATGGATACCGGAAAAGCTTTTGGCAAAACACAATCTCCATTTCTGTTACAAATATTAAAAATAATAAGTCAGCCTTTCTTTAGTAAAACAAAAGTTTAGTATATAGCTAAAATCAAGAACTAGGTTTAGATGTAATAGAGAAATAATATAAGCCTCGCCAGTAAGATCAGGAGTAGAATAAAAATATCCATTGACATTTGATATAGTTTTCTATATTTTTATCAAATATAGACATATATTTGAAAAAGAAATGCAAGCTGTAGCAATAAAGCAAGAAAAAGAAATTGAGAGAATAAATGCAGGCAAAGAGGAAATAAATTCCATTCAATATAATCCATTCAACACAGCAAGTATAAAAGATTTTGGAGTATACCTACCAATACTACACCAGTACCTACCAATAGGAATTATATGAATAAAAATACAAAACGCTCTTTACAGAAATTCAATGAGACCTAAATAATTGGAGAGAGATTAACTGCTCATACTTTTGCCATGCCAATATAACAAAACAGACAATACTTCTTGAATTAATTTTTTTATTCAATGCCATAACAACAAAATTATAATGATTACTTTATGTACCTAAAAATTAGATAGCTGCCTTTTCAACCTTATTTTATACTATTCTTCATCACAAACTATCTATTCCAACCACAATGGCCTTCTAGTTTTACCCTGGACTCAGCTTTCCATCTCTTCTTACTGTGCTATTGTAGTCTGTCCGCCATGCCTGAGATGTGCTTCTTCCACACCTCTACGTCTCACAATCCTTAACTTCCTTCAAGGTCCACCTCAGGTGTCACCTCTTCTGTAAAGCCTCATTTGTGTAGATGTTGCATTTCCCCCAGTATAGTCTAAGTTCCTTGAGTATAAGGTCTGTTTTGTTTTTGTCTTTTTTTTTTTTAATCTCCAGTGCCTAACCCTGTGCATCTTGCCAGTAAGAACTTACTTAGTGTTTGTTGAATTGCTTTGTAAACCTTAGAAAGTGATATAAATGTGAATTATTCTTATTGTACAATGTCCCTGCCTTAAGAATCCATAAGGCTCTCTTATGATCTTTTAAAAATAAAAACTTCTTGGCTTTTTTTTATCAAGGGCTTCCCTCTTGGCAATCTCATATTTTCATTAGTCTTCAACAGGGATTAGCTGTACAGCAGCTAAAGTAAATCCATTGGCCTTATTTTCCCTCCTCCCCATCTTTCTATAACTCTAACTCCATACTGATTCTTACCTTCCTGCCACTACCTATGTCAATTTCACCTTGAATGTGGCCTCATTGCTCTCCACTATGACCTGTCCAAAATCAGGCTCAAAACTCAGTTGTAGGAAGACAAGAGTATTTTCCTAATTAGCGCCACTGGAATTAGTCCATCTTTAATATACTTAACCCAAGCCCCAAAGCCAATTGGTGTGGTCCTCTCTCCTCATTGGTGGTGATTAATTTTCCAAGCCTGCATCAGAGGCAAGGAAGAGTTGGCAAGAGGGGGAGAGGAGAGAGATTCAGTTTCTTCAGTCTCTTTGGGTTCATCTTCTGATTTCCAGCTTTGAGAGGGAAAATGAGCAATGCCCATCCCTCTTCATGTCACTAAAGAAAGAAAAAGACTCTGGGAAGAAACCAACATGTAGAACTTTAATCGTGTCCTTATTCTCAGACTACTACACCGGACACTCTAAGGAATTTCCCTTTGGTTAAGATTTGGGAGTCTTTCTCTTGATTGAACTAATTTTTTTGGCCCCAATTTTATGTGTTCATTGTGGAACATTTGGTGAGAGGGGTGTCAGACTTTGGATGTAAAGTTTCTTTTGCTTGTTAAGAAATAGTAATAAGAAGTTTAGCTTGAATCTAAAATATTACATCCCCTAGATTAATAATATTTAAGGGAGCAGATAGGTAGAATTTTAGACCTGTATCACCTCTCTCTGAGGAGAGCACAGCAGCAGTTCCCGGTCCTACCACATGGGGTGTCATGTGGGGTTCACAGGGAAATGGGGATATATTTTTAGCATTTCCTCCCTACCCCTTCTCTAAGTGAGACTTTAATTATTGCCAGAATGGGAAGTAGGTGGTTGGGGCCAGACTCTCTTCACACCAAATATCAGTTCTACAATGATCACATATATAGTAAATATACCAAAGCAAATATACCCATTTATCTAAGTAGATAGCAAAATAAAAATCAGAGAAAGTATTTGTATGTGTATGTAAATATACACATATACATAAATATGAATATACCCTTTATTAGACAATACAGATTGAAGGTGAGAGATTTCCAGATCTCACTAAAAGGCAAATTCCATGAAGAAATAGGGTAGCAAGTATAGAAGAAGGACATGAGTGAAATTCTATTTGTCGGCTTCTTGCCTAGAGTCTTCAACCTGAAGAGGGGCTAATGTTACCCATCTTCTTTCTGAAAGCTGATAGCCAGAAGATGAACCCAAAGAGACAGCAGAGACCTAAGAGATTGAAAACAAAACAAAACAAAATAAAATTCTCTTCTCTCCCTCTCTTGTAATCTTTTCCTGGCCTGACACACAAGTACAGGGAAATAATCTCTACCAATAGGAAAATAATCCCATACCAATGAGTTTTGGGGTTCAGGTTACATAAATTTGAATCAATTTGCACATCACTGGATAAGTTTCTTAGCAATGTTTGTCTTTTATTTACCACTAAAAGACTGTAAGCTACTTGAGGGCAGGTAGCCATCTATGTTTTGTGCATCATAGTCTTGGGCTCTGTATATAATGGGTGATCAGTAAGTGTTGTGGAACTAATGATTTTTTTTAAAGATTATTTGTTGCAAAGCTTGTATAGGCAATAGGATAGCATTGGGAAAAAGCCAGAGAGTAATGTATGAGGCATGTGGATGCCTACTGGGTAAAATGTGAGGAGTGTCTTGTGCACAATGCACACCGCTAGCACTTAGCACAGTCCCAGGGACATAGTGGTGCTTAATAAATGCTTGTTGACTTGACTGCCTACAGAGTTTTTTAATTGGAGAAGGAGGACAGGAGGAATCAAAGTGAGAAAATTTTCCAACTGGAAAATGTTGATATCACAATTAAACAAAGTGACTGAAATCTGCTCTTCCTGAAGGGAAGCAAATTCTGAGGCAACTGATATTTGGAAGTGATGTGAAGATTGAGCAAACTATTTTTGAGGAGAATGATTTAAAAAGAAAGTGGGGCAAATCAACCGAAGTAGATAGGTGTTTTATTTTCTGGAGGTTTGAGAATGATAAGAGGGTATGAAAACACATACAAAGATGGTGATGAAGAATGGGATAGAATCAAAAAAATCATAAAATCTTAAGTTGTAAGGGGCTTTAAAGGTCAAGCTTCTGACAGACAGTTATTCAGCTTCTCTTTAATATCTCTAGTGAAGGGGAGCTTGCTACCTGAAGTGGAAGCTTATTCACCGTTAGCGCTTTATTTTTTAAATTTCTTATGTTAAGAGGAAATGTCTCTCCTTTTAAATTCCACTTGGAGTTTTGTTTCTCTTTCTATTTTTTTTTCAGTGAGGGAGAGAGGAGTAATAAGAGGGAAAGAGAGCTTAGAAATAGATTAGAGCCCAAAAGGAAATCAAACAGGGGGTCTTTAAGTGTTTTATACAAAATATACAAAAGAGAACAGAGACCAGAAAGAATGGCAAGCAAGCAGTACCCATTTTTAAAGTTACATGTTGAATTTTCTATACTTTTAAAAAGTAAGCTTTACAAAATAGAGATACTTGGTTTTGTGTGCAAGCTTCTTTATCTATTCCACTATTTATGTGGAAGTGCTCATTTTATTTAGTATTCAAGTTCCAAATATTTAAAAAACTAAAAAAAAAATTCAAACTGTGCCTTCTAGACCAATACAGACTTAGTCTACTCTTTTTCTTTACATGACAACTCTTCAAATATTTGATAATGAGAAAGTACACAGAGTAGTACTCATATGTTAGTGTTTTGAAGGCTGTATAAATTCACCTCTGGAATTTTATAGGGGCAGAGGGGTATAGGAAACAGAAGCAAACCATTTTTATCGTAATGGATAGCGCTTGACCTGGAGTTAGGAACACGAGTGCAAATCTTGCCCCTGATACTTGTGTCACTGTGGGCAAGTCACTTAACATCTCTGAGTCATGGTTTTCTCATCTGTAAATTAGGGTGGAAAATGCCTGTTGTTACTTTCTCACTGGGTGGTTGTGAGCATCAAATAAGATATAAATTGATAATGTTTGTCTAGCTCGGTAGCTAGATCTGTACCAATCCTTGCCTTCTACCTGCCCTCTCAATTTGCCTTTGCTTCATTGCTCTAGGATTGTCTAACTTTTTAACAGAAGAATCACTGACTTGATTGCCTATAGGGTGTATTAAATGGGGAAGGAGAGCAGGAAGAAACAAAGTGATAACACTTTCCCACTGAAAAATGTTGACATCCCAATAAAAAAAGTAATTGGAATCTGTTTCCCCTGAAGAGGAGTAAAATCTGAGGAAACAATGATATTTGGAAGCAGCATGAAGATTGAAAAAACTGTCTTTGAATAGAATGATTTAAAAAAGAAGAGGGGCAAATCAAACAAAGTGGAGAGGCAATGGTTTCCCAATTCTTCACTTCCACCCCCACCTTGGATTCACAAGAAACAATTCTATTTTTGATCTTAGTCTAAGAGATTTTTTGTTCCCAGTGAAAGGGATAAGAGTAGGGAGAGGAAGTAAAATGAGATGCCCAGAGTACAAACATGAATCAGGTATGGAACAGGCAGTTTATTCCCACATAGAAAAGGGAATGCTAAGCAATAAAGAATCATAAGATGATTAGGATAGAGTCTAATAATTTGCTGCCACCAATAAAATTAATTGAACAGCTAATATTCAAGCCTCATTGGGACATTTGCAGAGAATTATTTGAGGGTGACTAATTAGCCATTTTACATTTCAATACCATTGAGTACTGCTAGATCAATGCCAAGTGGGCTCTAACTTTCTAGTGTGCTCCCCACTTTCTTTCTCTCTCCCCATCCCTCACTTTGGCTGCTTCAGGTGGCTAAGGCAGCTGCTCAGGTGCCCTGGAAGCAGAAGATGACAGCTACTTTTCTGGATCTCACAAGGTCTCGTACCAAATGAAAGAAGGTACAAATGGGAGGTGTTTCTATCTCAGGCATAAGGGAAGGAATAAGCATTTAGGAAGAACCTACTATGTGGTAGACAGGCAGCTAGATGGCACAGTGAATAGAACACTGGGCTTGGAATCAGGAAGACTCATCTTCACGAGTTCAAATCTTGTTTCAGACACTTACTAGCTATGTGACCCTGGGGAAGTCACTTAACCCTATTTATCTTAGTTCCTCATCTGTAAAATGAGCTGGAGAAGAAAATGGCAAACCATTCCAGTATCTTTGCCAAGAAAACTCCAAAATGGGGTCTTAGAGAGTTGGACATGACTAGAATGACTGAACAACCACAAAATGTGGCAGACACCGTGCTAAATGTTTTACAAATAGTATCTCATTTGATCCAGTATAGGCTATCATAATCCCTTTTACAGTTGAGGAAACTGAGGCAAACAGAGATTAAGTGACTCATCCGGAGTCACACAGCTAGTAATATATGAATATTTGAACTCAAATCTTCCTGACTCCAGGCCCAGTGCTATATCCACTGTGCCACTTATCTACCTCTAGCTTGCTTAGGCTTGTCTAAAAGGCCAGCAACCCACAGCAAACTCTAGAGAGCTCAGATAGTTGTCCTTAAACATCAAGCTTGTCAGAAAGAAGCCTGAGGAGTGGTGATCATTCCTTTGTATATTCATGAATTTCTGGCAGAGTATCCAAATTTTAAATTTTGCAATTAAATACTTTTCAATCATCAAGCATTTATTTTCCTCCCTTCCCACTTTATCCCCACCCCCAACTATTTGAAGTCAAGAAAAAGAAATTCCCATATTGGTCCTATCCAAACATATGAGTTTCATTCTGTATATTTAATCCATTATCTCTTTGTCAAGAGGTGGGTAGCATTCTTTATCATCCAACATGGTTTATCATTCCATTGGTTAGAGCTTTTAAGTCTTTAAAAATTCTTCATTTTTACAATGTTGTCATAGTATAAATTGTTCTCCTGGTTCTTCCGCTGTTTAATTAAAAGACTTTTTGTTACCACACAGCACGAATCCCTGAGCCATCATTGCTGACAGGAAGCAGTCCCCAGAAATTTTTGCTTACTATGAAGTGTGTGGGGGAAGGGGCCCTTCGTCATGCATGTATGGAAGCACCTCAAGTTTCTGTGTGTTTGCCATGGTGGCGTCTGCAACTGAGCATGTTCCAAAGAAGGCAGGATAAGGGGTTACTACATTTGTAAAAGGCCATTGATTGTTCAAATCTGTGACACCTTGGCTCTGCATAACCCTATCTACTGAACCAACAAGGTTTTCAAAATAATGGACCATTTAGTGACTGTAAGGACATAAACCCTGAAAGAGTAGAGATTTCCTCTATTTGCTCAGAAACAGCCTCCCTGTCCCAACAAAATGATAAAGAAGTATCTATTTGAAATAGAAAAGTATATATGTTATTTACAACAATGACTAAGTAAATAATGCCAGTAACACCACAAGGGATATTTATGAGTTTCTAATGATGAAGTATCTGGGAAAGGAATGTCACAGAATCATAGAATCTCAGTGTTGGAAATGACTTTAGGGGTCATCTTACCTGAAGTTTGATTCTCTTCCCTAACAAGCTATTTAATATCTAACTTCCTGCTTTAACATAAATTCAAAGAATTCTGCGGGTAGAAGGAACCTTAGAGATGATTTAGTTCACTCTGTTCGTTTTAGAGATAAGGAGACATTTTTCCGTAATGGGAGGGATTGACTGATGAGGGCCTTGTCTTTACAGCATGATCAGATTTGACCTTCCTGGTGGGTCATAGAGAGCACATTCAATATTCCCTATCTGGTTCCAATCTAACAGGCCGAGGCTTAACAATCCTCGTTCTGGCCATAAGTGACTAAGGCACTACTGTTGTGTGGTAGGAGGGTATCTGGTTGGCTGAGGAGCTGGAGAAGCTGATGACTCAAGATGAACCAGAACTGATTTCACATAACAAAGGATTCGCATACCTCCTTTTGCCATTTTCTTTCACGGTGGTGAGGGAAGCAAAAACTGTGAGCTGCTGAGTAGGGCATGCCATGAATGTGTGGCACCTCTGATACTTGTGTGTTTTTTCTTTCCTGATCTTAGGTAACTGAGTATCCAGAGATAGAATTGACCAGATTACAATTGTCTAAACTTTGAAAGGTCAAAAGAACCATCAGTAGTATCCCCAGAAAGTGAAGGCAATAACAGAACTCACCAGAGGCAATAACAACAGAGAACTTGCCCGTAGGCAGTAATGAAAAGTCAGCTAAGCACAGGGGCACTTTTAGGGATCTGACAAAGACAAATGCTGGTCATGGACTCTAGAAAGACAGAAATTCTTAGAGTCCACAGAGAGTTAGACCTAAGAAGAACTTGATGAGTACTCCACAAAGGGACAAAAAGACTCCCTAGTTCAGGAGTTTAGAAGTAACTCTTGGTCTTATGGGTTCTCTAAATGTGTTCAAGTTTGAACCCGCTCTCCTCAGGGACTTGGTATGTGTATTTTGGGACAGAAGACTCCCCTCTGCAGGTTTAACTTCTTTTCTCGCTTTATTTTCTCAGTTCATATCGTTTTGTAAATGCTAACTGATGTCAACTGATTGATATCGTTGAACATACTAGATGGGGGCTCGTAAACAACAATACCAGAAACCCAAATCCCTCAGAAATATCTTTAGAGCTCTGAGGGGAAAAGTGGTTAGCTACCTTTTGGGGTGGCACTGAAAGTGGGAATTGGGAGAGTAAGCTCAGAAGAGATACTATGCTTATTTTACAGAGAGGCTAGTTAAATAACTTGCCTACAGCCACACGCTTGCTTAATATTGAAATTGGGATTAAGATGCAGATATTCCGACTCCAAAGTTAGTCTTTTTTCCACTAAAGCATATCACATCACCAATACATAATGATACAATACTATTGAGACCAGTTTTATGACAGACGTGGTTTTTGTGGTCCATAATTTTTGTAAGATCATGAAGAAAAAGAGAGGTGCCTCAGAGTTGGAGAAGGGTAAATGTTTTAAATAAGAGGGTTAAGTCAATAAAAAGTAGCTGACATTTTAGGAAGGATATTGAGAATGTGGAGAATATTCAAAAGAGGCTGACCATCCCATCCCATCCCATCCCATCCCATGCCTTACCAAAATAAAGATTAGTTGAAGGAACTGAGGTGTGTAGCCTGGAGAAGAGAAGACAGGGGGCATGATAGCTGTCTTTGAATATTTGAGGAACTTTCCTATGGACAAAGGATTAGATTTGATATGTTTGGTTGAACATAGTAGAGCTAGGAGCAAAGGATGAAAATTTCAGGGAGGTAGACTTCTTAAGCAAAAATTTTCGACAATTAGAGTTTTGGAAAGTAGAATAGGTAATCTGAGGAAGTTAGTTCATCCCCTTTAAAAGTAGAGATTGAATAATTACTGATTAGGTAAGTTGTAGGGGACTTTGTTCAGTAAGGGTTGGATGAAATGACTTTTAAGGTCCCTTTCAGCTCTGATAGTCTATGATTCTCTAATAATAATATGGATGATAACATGTGTCTCTATGGCCAAATTATAATTGTCTACATCATGTACAAAAATTTTATTTATTAGTAGTACAAAATTATTTTTCCTTTTACTATAAATTATTATTAGTAACAATCTTTTTAGTGAAAGGAATGTGATTCAATAGTCTTCATTATTTTCCAAAAAAATCTCTGTGTATGGTCTGGGAGATAGGGTGGACTTGTAAATAATGTTTGCTAGTAATTAATTATTTAGTTAATTATATTAGTGCAGCTAGTCAAGTAGGTGAATTAATTTTTAGATACATTTTATTGCAATATACACAATCCTATAAATAATAGGTCCCAGTAGTCAATTCAGAAGGAATTATTCAGAAGGAATTATCTTTCTTTTCACCATATGCAATGCAAAAGCACCAAACAAGTCTTCTATTTCACCTCAGCAGAAAGTTTTCATATAAATACATTTCTCTCCCCACCCCCCATGGTTCTGCTTAAAGTATGGTATCATATCTTAATTTCCTATTCATGTTTAGCCATTTTCGTTGTGTTTTTGTATGACTGTGAGCCCAAGAAGGGTCTGTAAAGCATGGAAGAGCAGACTACAATAAGGATGAAAAAGTAGGTTGGGACCAGGTTTGAAAGGGATTTAAATATCAAAGATCTTGATATTTGATCCTAGATGCAATAGGGAGCCTCTGGAATTTGAGGGGGGGAAATGGGGGAGGTGCCATGGTTAGACCTACTCTTAAGGAAAATCACTTGGTAGCTGAATAAACAATGGACTGGAATGGTGAGACTTGAGGCAGGAAGACCTGTTGGGAGGTGAAAGCAGCAGTACAGGTGAGAGGTTCTGAATTAGGGCAGTGACCATATGAATGGAGAAACAAAAGACTTGGTGTGGAAATTAGAAGCAGTGACCAGGAAAGGCATAATGATGGGAAACTGCTTTCATATGAGATGGAGAGGGAATCACAAAAAGAAAGAAAGAAAGAAAGAAAGAAAGAAAGAAAGAAAGAAAGAAAGAAAGAAAGAAGAAGAAAGAAGAAAGAAAGAAAGAAAGAAAGAAAGAAAGAAAGATTTGGGGCAGCTAGGTGGGGCAGTGGATAGAGCGCTGGCACTGGAGTCAGGAGGACCTGAGTTCAAATGCGGCCTCAGACACATAACACTAGCTGTGTGACTTTGGGCAAGTCGCTTAACCCCAATTACCACATACACACACACACAATATGAGAGGGAAAGGGAAGAGTCCAGCATGACACCTAGGTTGTGAACCTGGGTGACTAGAGGGTTGGTGATGACCTGCACAAGCATAGGGAAATTCAAAGTTGAGTGGATTTGTAGTGACAGTTTAATGAGATCAGCGCTGCAGATTGCAACCCATCCATAGCAGCTCATCTTAGGACACTCACTCTTGCAGCCTCCAAAACGAAGATGAGGAGAGGCTTTTTACTAGTCACCCAGAGAACAGCACTTGCTATAGTCGCTATATCTTGCCACAGTTGCCAAAGCTTGCCACAAGATGGAAGGGAAAAGGGAAAGGGGAAAGGGCAAAGGTTGAGCGTGCTGGGGGGCAGTGGGGCAAGGTAGGATTTTCCCACTGGCACCTGCGCAGCAGCTGCTACTATAGACACTAGTGTACTAGGCCGTAAGTACCCTGAAGGCCAAACCTAGGTAGTAGTGGGGAGGATGAACGTTGCACAGTGGTGGGAGGGATTAGGCAGGATCTTGGGGCAGGAGTGATTGGGCTGGAGACTAGCCCCCAGATTAGCTATTTGGAGGTGGGTGGAATGCAGTTTATCTCCTCACACTCCTATTGGCTGATGGCATACTTCCTCGGGATCACACTTTGGCCTCCCATTTCGGAGACCACTGAAACATACTGCTCTGGGAAGATAAGGAAACTGTCTCTACCATAGCCTTTTGTCTACTTGTCAAAAATTTATCTTCTCTTTAATCTGGATTTCTATTCCTTGGCTTTCCAAAAGTTGATGACTACAGGGGGACTTGGTATTGTGTGGCACTGCAATGGCATTATGGAATATTTTGGTCTGTGGTTTGACCTCTTTGGGAGAAGGGTCCCCTCCGAGAACTAAGGACAAACAACATAACTATTGAATAAAACTAATAGAATAAATAGACCAATAGAATGTAAATTTCTTGATGGCACGCTGGGACTGTTGTGTTTATGTTTCTATACATTCGGCTTCTAGCAAGGTGCCAGGCACTGGGTAAAAATAAAATGAATTAATGAAAATATTTATTTTTGACTTATTCCTTGTCCAGCACTGTGCTAACAATCCCATGGAGATACAAATACAAAGGTGAGACAGCCCCAGCCCTCAAGAAGTTTATATTCTAATTAGACAGATTAAACTTCCTAGGTAGCATGGACATTATACAGAGCCTTAGGAATGAGGAGGGAAACAATAAGGGTTTTCCTTGGACCAGCCCTTCCGCCAGGCAATGGAAGTATTGATTTGACTATGGATGATTTCCTTAGTCGAGGCCTAATATATGCCTGTTGAATGAATGAATAATTTAAAGAAAAAAAATCGTTCCTTCACTCCTTCCCCACCTAAATCAGGGAGATAAATCTGAACACATTTCCCTGGGAGGAGGAGGAAGAAGAAAGTACCATCTGATTATTCAACTTTAAATGACCAGGCCTTGCCCCCAAAAAGAAACAAAACCAAATAAAACAACAACACACTCTCAAACTTGTCAATTTCGTCAGTGTGTGTGTGTGTGTGTGTGTGTGTGGGTGTGTGTGTGTTCGGTGGGGCGCGGGGTCATGGGGAAGAAACGTTTTTTGTATTACGTGGGGTTTCCTAGCCCAGATAACTGCGAGCTAGTGTGTGTATATGGGGGGGGGGGGTGGGGGTGGGGAAGGGAGGAAAAGGAAAGTTTTTTGATTCATGTGGGTTTCCTAGCCTGGATAACTGAGTGCAAGTGTGGGTTGGGGCAGTGGGGAAGGAAACTTTTTGGATTTTTTGAAGTTGCCTAGCCTGGATAGCCAAGATCGAGTGTGTGTGTTTCGGGTGGGGGTGGAGAAGGAAAATTTTTTGGATCATGTGGGGTTTGTGCCTGGATAACTGAGAGCGATTTTGCATGTGTGTGGGAGCGGGGGTGAAAAGGAAAGTTTGTGGATTTTGTGAGGTTTCCTGCCCTGACAACCGAGAGCTAGCTTGTCTATGGGGGACCGGCGGGGGGGGGCCTACGGACTGGGAGGGAAGGGAAGGGGGAGAGCGAGCAGGCTTCTCTCTCTCTCTCTCTCTCTCTCTCCTCTCTCTCTCTCTCTCTCTCTCTCTCTCTCTCTCTCTCTCTCTCTCTCTCTCTCTCTCTCTCTCTCTCTCTCTCTCTTTCCGTCTGTTTCTGTTTGTCTCTGTCTCTCTGCCTCTTTCTGCCTGTGTCTGTCTTTCTCTCTCTCACCATCTCTCCCTGTCTCTGTCTCTCATAGCTTCTCCCTGTCTCTTTCTCATCGTTTCTCTGTGTCTCTGTCTTCTCTTTCTCTGTCTCCTCTGGCTCTTTCTCTCTCACGGTCTTTCCGTGTCTCTGTCATTGTCTCTTCTGTCTCTCTCCGTGTCTTCTGTTTCTCTCTCTCTCACCGTCTCGTCCTGTCTCTGTGTTCTCTGTCTTTGACTCTCTCTCACTATCTCTGTGTCCTCTCAGTCTCTCCTTGTCTCTTCTGTCTCTGTTTCTCTGTGTCCTCTGTCTCTGTCTCTCTCATTGTCTCTCCCTGCCTCTCTTGCTGTCTCTCTCCATCTCTTCTGTCTGTCTCTGTCTCTGCTTCTCTCACCGCCTCTCCCTGTCTCTGTCGCTATTTCTCCCTGTCTCTCCTTATTATCTCTTCTGTCTGTCTCTCCCTGTCTCTGCTTCTTTCACCGCCTCTCCCTGTCTCTCTCATTGTCTCTCCCTATCTCTTCTGTCTGTCTCTGTCTCTCCCTGTCTTTGCTTCTCTCACTGTCTCTCCCTCTCTGTCGCTATTTCTCCCAGTCTGTCTCTTCTGTCTCTGTGTCCTCTGTCTCTGTCTCTCCCTGTCTCTGTTTCTCTCCCTGTCTCTCCCTGTCTCTGTCTCTGTTTCTCTCACCGTCTCTCCCTGTCTCCGTCTCTCTTTCTCCGTCTCTCCCTGTCTGTCTCTCTCATTGTCTCTCCGTCTCTGTCTCTTCTATCTCTGTGTCCTCTGTCTCTGTCTCTTCCTGTCTCTGTCTCTCTCTCTGTCTCTGTTTCTGTCCCCGTCTCTCCCTGTCTCTCTCGTTGTCTCTCTCTGTCTCTTCTGTCTCTCTTGCTGTCTCTCCCTGTCTCTGTCTCTCCCAGTCTCTCGTTCGCTCGCGCTCGCTCCCGCGGCGGGGCGGGTGGGGGCAGGGGAGCGGGCGCGGCGGCGCGCGCGCGGCGGACCCGAGTCATCAATTATGCAAGGGCTCGGGCGGCGGCGCGGGGAGCGGCGCGGGGGGCGGGCGCGCGGAGCGCTCCAAGATGGCGCCCACCGCAGTCCCGCCCGCCGCAGCCTCGGCTCCTCTGCAGTCCGGCCGCGCCTCCCGGGCCCCGCGCTAGGGCCGCCGCCGCCTCCCTCGCAGCCTTTGCCGTAAGTGCCCCCTCGCCTGCCGCTGAGGGCCCTCGGCGCTTCCCCGGGAGCCCCCGGCCCCGGCCCCGGCCGCCCCGGCCCCGGCCGCCCCGTCCCCGGCCACCCCGTCAGGGGCTTTGCCGCAGAGTGTGCGGAGAGGCGGCCGGGGCCGCCGCCGCCGCCCGCCCGCCCCCCGAGGGGTGCCCGGGTGCCCGGGTGCCCGGGCTCCGGGCCGCCCGCCCCGTCGGGGCCCCCGGGGGTCTCTGAACCCTTTCGGGGACCCCGGACCACCCTGTCCCCTTCCCTCCCCCACGCCTCGTCCGCTCTCCATCCTTTGGAGCCTTGGGGGGCTCGTGGCCTGGCTCGGGCTCCCCCCCTGGAGCAGACCCTGAGGGCTGGGTCCGGGGCCTCTGCCCGGGCTGCAGTGGGCAGGACGGAGCTGTCCGGGGCTGTTTACCGCCGCCCCTCGTCCCTGCCCCCCTTCCCATCCTTTACTGCATCCCTCCCGTCTCCTGTCCCCGGAACGCTCTCGGCTGCAGAAACGGGACTCTTGGGCTGGTGGGAGAAGCCAACGTCTCTCTCCCCCCAACTTTGCCTTTCCTGTACCCCCGATGTTATTCCTCTTCCCCCTCTCCCCCGAATATGGGTGCTGTGGGTCTTTTAAGGCTCGGGGAGTCTAGGACTTGCCTTTGGAATCCACCTTTCCCACTCCCAGCAGGGCTCAGGCTCCTGCATTAGAGAGTACATCACTTTCAGAATATCCCCTTCCCCCACCCCCACCCCCACACCACCCGATGCAGCGCCTGTCTCTCTCCTCTTTTCCAGCTCTCCCAGCCCCTTCCCAGCCGCTGCAGCACCAGCAATCTGGGTTTCATGTTTGCATTTGGCATTAAGGGGCTGTTTGTCAGTCATCGGGGGCTTCTCCTCTTCTCCTCCTTCCTTCTCCCTTCTCTCCCCCCCCCCCCACTCCTGGGACCGCAAGGCCTCCGCATTTCCCCTTGTAGCTCAGCCTCATCCCTTGAACACCAGCGCAGCCACCAGTGGAGACCTGGCACTGAACTTTCTGGGGGTTAAGGGAAGGCTTCCAGACCCCTTCAAATGGCCTAGACTTTCCAGATGAAAAGGGAATTGATTTTCAACTTGATCAATAGAATTCTTTCATCACGTTCCTTTCCAACTACCCCACCCAGTGCCATCTACCTTTAGTGGTCTCTTCTTCCTTCCCTTACATTGCACTTTGTGGGGATAGGGGTGGGGAATACATTTCACACAGCTTGAACATCTGGAGGCTATACAGCTTGGGGCCAGTCCCTGTAGAATGTGTCATCAGTTTTGTAGGGAAGGGAGGAACTTTGCAATTGTACCTGATAAATTCAGATGTGGGGAGGTGGTAGTAAGCTGCAGATTCTGCCTTAAGTGGAATGCTGCTGCTGATCCCATAGTGGACAAGCAGAGGAGAACCAGAGGTGGAAATGGGTAGTAGGATTAAGGACCTGGGGGTCAGGAGAGAGTCCTTTTTATAAATGTTTTCTGAAATTTCAATGTCGAGGTCCCCTGGAGAGGGAGCTTCAGAGGTGTTTGAGCTTCCCAAGGTAGGTTGCGGATGGGGTGGGTTTTTCAACGTTTATTTAAGTACTCTAATGTATTGGGAGAGAGGGAGGATTTCTTTCTGCCCCCCCCCTTTAAATTTCTTTTTGATGTGTAATGCAAGTGACTGATTTGACTTCCTGGTGGGATTCCTAAAGGCAGAGACTCAAGGGAGTGGAGCTTAGAATGCTGAGAGCTTTGTACAGTAGCACATTGTCTGTAACCTGGTTCTGGAAACACTGCAGCATTTTTTTCATGGGAACTCATGACCCATAAGGCCTGCACTTCTCACTGAAAGAGGATTTGATTGCTAGGGGGATGGTTTGGTGTCCAGCAAGCATTTTCTGTCCTAGAAATCAAGGCTATCCTTGGAGAGGGCTGGAAGCCTGTCCTCTGTATCTCTGATTCAGGGTATGTGCATACAAAACTCTTTCTCAAGAGGGGTGGTGGAGGGGATTGGGAAGCAAACCTATGGGTTTCTTGTGCATAGATGTAGTGCCTGACAGACAAGGCTGTGATTTTTTTGCTTCTGGCATATGATCCCCAAGGCTTTTGCTGACTATAAAAAAAATTTTGGGGAGATTTTATTTCATGATAATAGAATCATAGATTTAGAACTGGAAAGAACCGTGAGAAGCCATAGGGTCCAATTCCCTCATTTTACAGATGAGGAGACTAAGGCACAGAAAGATTAAGTGGATCACAGAGCTAGTAAATGTTTGAAGTAAGATTTGAACTCTGGTCTTCCAGGCTCCCAAATCCAGTGCCTTATCAGCTTTGCCATGAAACCTCCTTAAGAAAGGATCATATGATCATTGCTCTACAGCTGGAAGGGACCTCAGAAGCTGTATAGTCTAATCTCCTCATTTTACAGTCGAAGTAACTGAGGTCCAGGAAGTTCAGTGACGTGCCCAAGGTCATGCAGGTTCTGTGTCAGAGGCAAGATTTGAACTCTTTTAGCTCTAGAGCCAGAGTTCTTTTTATGGTACTAGGCTGCTTGTTAATGCAGAATAAAGTGAAACATATTCTGTTTATTTTAATTTAAATATCTGCATTTCCCTACCTTTAGATATCTCTCGCAGCTAATTAGACCTTTTTCTTAGTGACCCAATCCGGGACCTCTGTTCTTCGGATTTGATAGCTTTTAATGCTGTGGTGCTGAAAGGGACAGTTCCCTGGGAGCAGAGAAAGAATGAATTGTACACATGCAGAAAATGGTTTAGGGTTTTCTTTTCCTTTTCCTTTTCTTTTTTTTAATTACAGGATTTTTTTTGTGGGTGTTTGAATACTGCTTTGTTGTTCTTTGATGTCTAAGGATCATAGACTCCTTAATACCTTATCTTATTGTTCCTATGTTGTTTTTCATTTTGGTTGGTCCTCGTGGGAACAGTGTTTACAAACTATAACACACCTATGTTGAAGCTATATTGTGACATTATGCTGACTGAATAATTTCAACATGTTTTATCATTTCAAATGGCTAGAGGTTCTTAACATTATGGAAAATTGGTATCCATAAGAAGTATAGGGTAGTGTGAAGTTGGTAAGGTGAACTAAACCAGAAGAGATTCAGTCTAGTGATTAAAATAGTGAACTGAGGAAGGTACTACATAGAGCAGAAGTCACAGTGGTAGTACCACTAATAAAACTATCAAGGAAATTATTTTAGAATCTTAGAAAGAAAACTTTGGGGAGAAAACTTAGACTTTGGGGCCTCCATTTTCACATTTGTAAAACTGAAGGGGTTAGACTTCTAATTTTCTTTCCATCCCTGACTTACTCTTCAGTGTCCCATATCATCTAGTCCAGCCTCACTCACTGCAAGAGTATCTTTTATGTTATCCTTGACAGATGGTCATTCAGTCTTTCCTTGGATACTTCCAGCGGTGAAGACTTGGTCACTACTTAAAAAGGTAGCCAGTTTCATTTCCAAATAGCTTGACTATTTAAAATAGCATCCCAGTATGAACTTGTAACTTATGCAAACCTAAGAGAAGATATTTAAAGATATGTGGGTTGGAGCTATATTGATGAAAACATCCATAAATTACCAAGCCATCCCTTATTATTCTTATGCTGGTGTTTTGAGAAAAGGCTGAAAAATCTTTGTTCTATAGGAATCGTACAAAAAGCAAATGCTTGCCCGAGAGGAGCACAAGAATAGAAGCGTACGCAGTTGAACAAGAAAAACATTCAATGCCCTCTTTAATGTGTTAATATTATGTAACAAGTTCTGGAAGGCAGTGCATGAATTAGTGAACACTTTCTATAGCAATAAGTAATTCATAATATTTGTTGAATTGGATTATACTTGGGAAGGGAAATAAGCCTACACTCTATAGAAAATGTTCAAAAGATAAAGAGTTTATCTAGATCAAGACATCATAGGATAGATGGAGAGGCTGAAGAGTCACATGGTGACCATTTTATTAGTCCCCTTTTTGAAGGATACACACATATATAAATATACATATGTATATATTTGTGGGATTGCCTCCTATTACAGATAAAATTTTTATAGTATCGAATATTTTTTATAGGATTGAATGCTAGGACCAGGAAAGTCTCTTGTTTTAAATTTAGTAATTTAGCAAATGGAGTAAAGAACCTTTTCTTAATCAGTTAATCAACAAACATTTATTGAGCACCTATTGTGTGTATTGCCCTGTAAGTGCTTTAGAAAATTTCTAATTCAAGAATTAATTTGGAGGATACCAAGCTGATTCTATGTCCACTTTCCTAGATCTTCTAGTCCAGTCTCACTCAAAGCCTTAACAGGTGGCAATTCAAGCTTTATTTGAATACTTGTAGTAGTAACTTACCACCTCAAGAATCACATTTGTGGAAGAAATTCTTCTTTCAGAGGAACAATAGGAGAGAGATATTCTCCAAATAATAAATATCCAAAAAAATATAATCCTTATAGCCCCATTCATTTGGGATAAAGAGTACAAGTTAAGCATAGAACCAGGAAGTTTGTGAATGAGAAAGTATAAAGTACTTGCACCAAGTCACTAAGATGATGATTTTTTGAAAATATACTTTAAAAAATCTTAATTTAATAATAACATTAGCTAGTGTCACTTAGGGCCATAACACTGAGCCTTGTGAGTTTTTCGCCACCTTTCTTTTCCCATACTTTCTTCCATTGCAGCTGAGTTATTTGAAATTTCTATTTCCTTTTCTCTTCTTAGTCCTTCCTTGTTTTCTACATTAAACTCGTAAGATATACTGTCTATGTGACGTCAGAGAGAGCCACCCTGGGAATACGGTGAAGAGAGTCAGTATCTAAGGTAGAATAGAGTGCTAAGGGGTTGCCTTACATGTATCATTTTAAATGAGAAAGGAGTTTAGTTGGAAAATTGATCTAGTTTGGTTTGTGTCCATGTGTGTATACATGTATGAATAAGCGGACATGCAGACACACATGCTTTGTGAAATTTTGTAGTCTAAAAAAAGGGTTAAACTTACTGTTCAATTATAGTATGTAGTATTGATAGTCTAGATAACTTACATGAATATTGCTTGTCAGAAAGGGAAGGTCTGATTAAATTATTGTTTTACTGATCTACGCCAAGCTTCAGTGCCAATCTAATTACCAAAGTAACCCCTCAGTATTCTTATCCCCAGACAACATCAGAAGAGAACTGTTTACCCAAAAAGGAACTCTTTGGCACTCACAGCTGGCAGACAACTGGGCTGTTCTTAGCTCCAGCCCAGGATCTGGAGGCTGTGGAGTAGGACCAAGGGCTGAGACTCACCTTAATAATTACTTGAGATAAAAGGCAGTGTTCAGAATCTGAATTGTGGTGAAACTCTCTATGTAGCCCAGGTTACTCTTGGCTTCACCACAATTCTTAGTTTCCCTATTGTGTATTCTTTTAACTCTACTGTTGGAGTGGGTCTCACAAGTGGTTAGGTAACCAGCTGCATGTGGGAAAGTGTCCTGGGTGTTGAAAGCCCTGTGAATAATTTTGTTCTAATCCAAAATGATTATTCTAGGTGGTCAAAAGGTATCTTCATGTGAAGGTGGCATTCATGTAAGTCATATGGGATTAGATGGGGGAAGGTAAAAGAAGGGGAAGGTGTTTTTAAAGGGGGGAAGTTTAAAGCTGAAGAGGTTAAGAGGAGAAGCAGTAGTAACAGGCTAGAAGGAGGTAGTGATAAAGGAATGGACTTATTTTCTTTCCCCTCATCAGGGCTGGCCTCTCCCATTTTGGCTTCTACCTATACCACTTGAAATTCTATGCCTGTGAGAATGACATATGCCCAAGTGTTCACCCATGACCCTGCCATAAATGCAGTAGTAGAGTGGGCTGTCCTTTATGACAGGCCTTTCACACATGAAGAGCTGTAGGTGGTGCAGGACCTAGAAGGAATTTGATTTTGGATGGGAAGATTTGGAGTCATCTGACTGAAGTTCAGATTCTGGCTCTACCACTTATTATTTTTGTGGCCTCGTGTGAGTTTCTGAATCTTTTTGGGCCTCAGCTTCCTGATTTGTAAAATGAAGGGACAGGATTAGATGACCTAAGGTGCTCTCTAGCTATAAATTTTTGATATACTTAATCTTTCTAAGCCTATTTTCTTATTCTTTAAAATGGGGATAATAATACCACCCACCTCATACCATTGTCATGGGGATCAAATGAGATCATGCAAGTAAAGTGCTTTGCCAATATTTAAGTGGTATATAGATGTGAATTGTTATTATTATGATTGTGTGAAATGTAGCCAAAGTAATTTTGGGATGAGTGCAGGAACCAGGGCAGAATAGGAGTAGAATGATCAAGTACCATTGGCCATGAGTGAATGGTGACGTGTTGAATTGAGGTGAATAGGATGTCATCACTGCAGGGAGGTTGAGTAGTATAAGTTTCATTGAGAGTTACAAGTTGGGGAGAAGGAACTTGGGCACTTGGGACTATAGAAAGTCCACAAATGGATGAGGCTAAATCAATTGCCAGTTAAACTTATATGACAGATTTCACTCAAAATCATGCTTACCCAGTTACTTTTATTTTTATGTCTAAATGGCATTAGAGAGCTATTGAGTACTCATGTACTCAAACTTATGATTTAATCCTTTTTGCTTTTTTACCTTGTCTTTTCATTCCTCTCAGACATTAATAGATAATTAACATCTTTACCAGAAAATGAATGGAAATGGAGGAGTCTAATGAAATGAAAATTGTTAATTTTAGTTGTTATAAGAACTTATTAACTATGGGAGGTGCTTTAATCACTGTATCATCTCAAATGACATTTTTACATCATTTATATTTCATTTTTAACTGACTAGGTTTGTACCTCAGTGTCATCTTCCCCTCCTCACTCTTGTCCACACCCATATCCAACCATTTGCCAAATCCTGTTGTTTCTACCTTTACAACATCTTCCATTTAGGTCTCTTCTCTTCTCATGCTGTTCCCATTCCCCCACCCATCTCTTTTGCCTACAGGATCAAATATAAAGTCTTCTGTTTGACATTTAAAGCTCTTCACAACCTGTCTTCTTCCTAACCTTCCAGTCTTCTTACACTTTGTTCCCCTCCCCAAACTCTGCCATACTGGGCTTCTTGCTGTTCCTTAAACATACTTCACCTTGTGTGGCTTGCCTCTGTACTCACTTCTCTCATGTCTGCAGGTCTTTGCCTCCTCACCTTTGCTTCTTATAATCCATGGCTTCCTTTAAGACTCAGATTAAATGCCACCTTCTCAGCTATTTGACACTGCTAGAACCTGCCCTTCTAATCATGCTTATCTTTACTTTGTATGCATCTTGTTTGTGCCTATCTATATACATGTTGTCTCTCATATTAAAACAGAAACTTCTTGAAGGCAAAACTATTTTTGCCTTTCTTTGTATTCCCAATGCTTGGTACTGTGCCTGGCATATAGTAAGTACTTAATAAATGCTCATTGATTGATTAATAATGTATTTTTACATAACTTTATGAAACACTTTATATATGTTCTCATCACTACTTCTAATAATTCCATCAGATAAATATTATTTTTTCCCATTTTATAGATGAGGAAATCAAGCTTAGGAAAGATTTAAGGATTTGTCTTAAGGTCATGCGGTTAACAGGTAGCAGACCCAGAATTGTAATCTAGGTCATCAGACTCAGGTTAGTGCTCTTTCCCTGGCCTAACCCATGGTGCCTCCTGTTAAAAAGGACAGCGCAAAATTTGAGCTGTCAGAGCATTGGTATCAGCTAAAAGCTGGGATGTAAGCATGTTAATGACTGAGTTCCATATAAGCAACAAGCACTTAATTTTGAAAAGTATGATAAGATTGACTGTCCTCAATTAAAGATAATGCCTCTTTGTTAAGAAGGTGAATTAAAACAAACCTTTAAAATGAAAACTGATTGATTCCTCCTTACATTTCAGAGGGAAAGAGAGCATATTGCAAGTGAGACTAATACAACTTTCCCGAAGGACACAGTATCTGGAGATCTCATTCACCTCCGAACTCTCAGCTGGAGTCTAGAGATTTTAGTGATGAGGAAAGGAATGAAAATTTGCCTTGAAGAAGGCTTTTCCTGCTTATTTTACAAGTACTGTTTAAGAAAATAAAAATTGAGTGTTTAGACCCAAGTGGAAATAAGAAAGAACTGAGTACCTTCCTTTGATTTAGAGTGTAAGCTCCTCTATGGCTGCAGTTGTTTTGTTTTTGTCTTTTAACCTCTGTTGTCTAGCAGGGATGTTTAATAAGTTCTTGTTGATTGATTGATCTTCCACAGGATTCTTGAAGGAGATGGGATTAAGGTAAATTTTGGAGGATGAAAATGGGATTACTTTGACTGATGTAAGGAGGGACATTGTTCTAAACTAGGGAAAAATTAGAAGACTTAGTTGGAGGGTATTGGAAACAAAAGGAACTGAGAGCAGAGGTAAGCATAGCAGGAATGGGAAATGGGAAAGGAAATATTGAGTAGGAGGGGGAAGAAAGGAAGGAATAAATATTTATGTAGCACTTACTGTGTGCCAGGCATTATACTAAGTGCTTTTTACAAATATTATCTCATTTGATCCTCATAACCCTGAGAGGTAGGTGCTATTATTATCATCCCCATTTTACAGTTGAGGAAACTGAGGCAAATGGAGGTTAAGCAACTTGCCCAGGGTCACACAGCTAGTAAGTGTCTGAGGCTGTATTTGAACTCAGGTTTTCCTAACTCGAGGCCCAACACTTCATTCATTTCAATACCAGCTGCCTCTTGGTGTGTGTGGGGGGGGAGTGCAGGGGGTAGGGCTTAGATTTAAGAGTTCTGTGTGGAGTAAGTGGAAATTAGGATGCTCTGAGTTTAATTCTTGATCTACTGTTTATCAGTTATAGGACTTTAGCTTCTCTGATCCTATTTTTCTTCATTTATAAAATGGCTAATAATGATATCTGTGAGGCACCCTGATAGCTCTGGCTCTGGGGCCAGGAAGACCAGATTTAAAGTACTGCTTCAGACATTCACAGCTGAGTGAGTCATTTGACCTCTTTAAGCCTCAGTTTTCCTCATTTGTAAACTGTGGATAATAATAGTACCTACCTCAGAGAGTTCTTTTGAGGATCAAATGAGATAATATATGTAAAGTGTTTTTTAAACTTTAAAACACTATATAAGTGCTATTATCACTTATTATTAATTATTATTATCTGCTTTGCCTACCTGTTGTGATAATTAAATTAGAAAATATATCTGAAAGTGCTTTGTAGACTGGAAAAAGTCATATACAAATGTAGGAGGATAGGGATAAGGCTTCTATCTGTGATTTCGCTGGTACACTTCCTCTGGCACCTTCTTTGCAATTTGTTGTGTCAGAGAGTTGCCTAAAGCACTGAAGGCCTCAGTGACTCCTCTTGGCCATACAGTCAGGGTGTATTAGAGTGGTTCTTGAACCCCTTCTGGCATCTGGCTCTGAGACCAACTCTTCATCCACTGTCACGCTGCCTCTACCAAGAAATATAAAGGGGTATTTTCTTTGTTTTGCTGTATTTTAATCACCTTTACTAAATCAGTTTTTTGAGAACAGATCTTGTCTCTTTCATCTTTGCATCTTCTTTAAGACCCAGCACACTTAATAGGTATTGAATAAATAAATGTGTATTGAATGGACATGAAAATGATGACGCACATGTAATTTTTGTAGGCAAAGGACTTTTTTTCCCTAAAAGTCGTATGAAACTCAAGGGGTTCGAATTTAAGTCCAGCATAGCAAATAAAAAACAACTTCTGAGGTCATAGATTCTGAGATTTAGAGCCAGAAAGCACTTTAGAGAACATCTTAGAGGTTATTGGAAGCAATGTGATACAGTGACTCAGGAGTCATAGGGCCTGGGTTCAAATCCTACATCTGACATTCCCTGTGTAATTGTAGACAAGCTCCTTAACCTCCCTGGGATTCCTCTGACCCTTTCATCTATAAATTGAGGGGCCTAGACAAGACAGCTTCTGAAGTCTCTTCTCTTTAGCTATGATCCTATAATCTTTTCTCACCTGGGCATTCTACAAGGGAGAAAATGGAGACCCACAGAGGGTGAGGTCACACAGGTACAGTTCCCTACAGGACTGAGATTCAAACCAAGGTCTTCTGAGCCTACATCCAACACTTTCTCATCTTCCCTTTATACCCCAGCCCTCCCCCCTCAAAGCCTCAAAAACTTCCTTTTTGTTGTTGATGTCTGTTTCTTTTGGTAGATGACTAGGCTCAGGTTCTCGAGATGTGTCACTTGGCATTGCAGTTTGAATTCTGTTGCTTTTTGTAATATATTATTCCATCCCCTTCTACAAATTTCTCATAATTCCTTGCATTACAATACTGTGTTATTCAAATTTCCTTTGATATTTGAAGGTGTTTCTTCTGGCCTCTTACAAAATTTGTAATTTGTCAGTAACATTGATAAATTGAACCACTATGTGTCTTGGAGTTTGAAGTACAGGGTTGGTTTTTTTATTTTCTGGTAGTAATCTATGGATTCTTTCAAACAGTGTTTTGTTGTCTGTGTCAGAAATTCTGGATCATTTATTGCATTATAATATTCAGTATAATATTCAGGTTTTCTGATATATATTCTCTTGGGAAACCTTGATCATTATGTTATATCCTTGTATCTTGTCTTCAAGGTCACTGTCTTTGGCTTCTATAGAATTCTTGTGCTTTTTGGTTTTTCCTGCTAAATTTGTCTATATTTTATCATTTTTGTTTTCCAAACCTGTTAGTCTCTCAATTTTTTTAAATTAAAAAGGTTTTATTGATGCCTTTTGTTTTTATATCACAAACATTTCCAGTTATTCCGCCCTTCCATCCTCCCCACCTCTTTACTTGTCTCAAAGAAAAACAGTTAAGCAGCACCAAAGGACGTAGCAACCAAAGGGCACGGCAACCGCATCTGGCAGTCCATGCAACATTTGGCATCTGAGGTCCCCACCTGTCTGCCAAGACAAGGAAAGTGTGTTTCTCCATTTTCCACTATGAACCATGGTCATTGCTTTTCTTGTTTTTTTAAAACTTTTTATTATTATGAGTTTGACAGATAACATGCACAGATATTTATCTATGCAAAGAACAGAAAAAGAGGACCACACTACTGTGCATCTCCACTATGTATAACTTGATTTTGGGGGTTGTATTTCAGATTTAACACAGTAATTCCAACTTTGCCCTGCTTGTTTAATTTCTTTTCTGAACTTTCTTTTGTTTTCTTCTGTTTCTGATTCATTGAGCTCTTATTTTCCTTCTTTTAAATGTCATTATTATTATCCCTTCCCAAACCCCACTCCTCAAAAGCCTTCGCCTGTAACAAATAAGCAAATCCTCCACACATTGGTTGTGTCTGTAAATGTTCCTGTGTTTCCTTCTGGGTAACATAAGTCATCATCATTCTTTTAGAGCTGTGATTGGGTATTGTGTTGATCATAGTTCTTAAGTCTTTCACAGTTGTTTTCCTTTGCATTGCTATAGTTACATCAGTTATTTTCCTGGTTCTGCTTACTTTGTTCTACATCAGTTCATATACATCTTTTCATATTTGTCTAAATGCATGCATCCCTTTTATCATTTTGTGTGGCACAATCATATTCCACAGCATTCATGTGTTATAATTTGTTTAGCCATTCTCCAATTGATTGGTACCTACTTTATTTCTAGTTCTTTGTTACAATAAAAAAATGCTACTGTAAAATGTTGTGTAAAATTTAGTGGGGTTTTTTTTGCTTTATTTTATTTTGTGGGAGGCAATTTTGCCTAGTAGTGACAATACTGGGTAAAAAATTTAGTGACTTTTAGGGTATATTCAAATTTTAGTTCCATGTTGATTTCCAAAATGGTAAATTACTTCACAACTCCCCCAACAGTGTATTAATGTCCCTGCCCTCCCACAGTCCTAACAGTTGCCATTTTCCTTTTTTCTCATCTTTGCCAGTCTAATGGGTTTGAATATAACCTCAGTTATTTTAATTTGCATTCCCATTATTATTGTTGACATGGAACTTTAAAAAAAATACATGGTTGTTAATAGCTTTCCTTTCTTCTTTTAAGAACTCCTTGTTCTTGGCCTTTTCATCCCCTTTCATGAATTTTGATAAATTTGGTATCTAGCTCTATAAAGTAATTCTTTGTTAGTTTTGATTCTTATAGCAAAAAAAACCCCAAAACAACCCCCCCCAAATGCCCCCCAAAACTAAGAACATGTCCAGTAATTGAGGAGTGGCTAAATAAATTGTGGTGTATGAATGGGATGGCAGAAGAGCCAAGGAAATAGATGATTTCAAAAGACATGGAAAAACTCAAACTATACATGGTGAAGTGAGCAGAAATAGAAGAATAGCTTATACAATAGCATCAGTATTATAAAAATGAACAATTTTGAGGGCCTTTATAAACTGATAAAGAATGAAATGAGCAGAACCAAGAGAACAACTTATACAATAACAGCAAGCAGTATAAAAACAGCTTTGAAAGCTGTAAGAGCTATGATTAATGCAGTGATCATTCCTGAATTCAGAGGACAGATGATAGAACATGCTATCTATTACAGAGACATGACAGATTTAGAATACAGAATGAGACATATACACACATACATACACATATATATGTACATATACATATATACACATATGTATATATTTATTGGCATGCAACCATTGAAGGAATGTTTTTGCTTGACTACACATATTTGTTACAAGAAATTTGTTTTCCTTTTTCATTCAGTGAAGTGGGTGTGGGAAGGAGAGAAAATAGTTGGTGTTTTTTTTTTTAAATAGTGAATATGGCTACAAATGTGAAATGTTGCATGAACTTTCAGATGAACTCACTGTATTATGTTTTGCTTAACTGTTTTGCCTTGTTATAAGAGCCTTTTCATGAAATGGAAATGTGTGTAGTGTAATATAAAAAGCAACACATCAATAAAACTTGAAAAAAACCTGCCTATTCATGTATATTGACATTTCATTGGGGGACATATATTGGGGAATAAATTGTGCTTATATATTCTTATCAATTTCCTATATTGAATATTAGGTTTTTACCAAAGAAATTTGCACCTTATGGTTTTTTTTTCCAGTTGACTGGCTCCTATCTGATTGAGTTGAGTGAATGAATAAAGTATTAAGCAGTATTACGTGCAAAGCACTGTGTTAAATGCTAGAAATGCAGAAAAGTCAGTGTGCTCCCTGGGAGCTCAAATTCTAGTGAGGAAGACTTCTGACATCATTCGCTTAGTTTTTAATTTTTATTTTGTACTTAAACACCCTCCATCCCTACTCAAAGCATTTTCATACAGAAAGGATAACAGAAAAAGATGAATGCACGAAACCACCAATATCAGGTGTGTTTTTAAAAAAAATAGTACATGAAAAATAGTTAAAATTCCATGTATTACTTTCAAAACTGCCCTGCTTGTCTGCTTCCCCCCCCCCCAACCTTCCTTGTGCTCCCATCTATGTATTTTCTTTTAAATGATTTAATGACTTCTTTTTCTTTCTTCACTTTTTTGGGGGGAGAAGGGAGAAGAAGACATCACTACCCTTCTTTTCCTTTCTTTCCTCCCTACGTTGAAAAAAAAGGGAAAACAAAACCCTTGTAACAAATAATCATAGTCAAGCAAAAAAATAATCTACTCATTTTCTTTGTCTGAAAATGTCTCATTCTTTACCTTGAAGTCCATTATGTCTCTTTTAGAGGTTAGGTAGCTTGTTTCGTTATTAAGTCTCTCTAGTTGTGACTGGTCATTACATTGATCTGAGTTCCTAATTCTTTCAAAATTGCTTTTCTTAAAATATAGTTATTACTGTGTAAATTGTACTTCTGGGCATCCCTTGTTAGATAAAGAGCTCTTCCTCTATTCATATCTATGAAAGGTATTTCTTGTACTGTTGCTCTAATTTGTTTATGATATGACCTTTTATATTTAGATTTTGTATCCATTTGGAGCTTAAGTCTCTGATTTCTGCCAAACATCTTTTCAGTTTTCCCTAGCATTTTTTCTTGCATAATGAATACCCAATAGCTGGAATCCTTCAGATACTGAACATTATGTTACTATATTTGATTGCTTCTGATTCTTGGGTACCTAAACTTTTCCACTGTTCAACTTTTATGTTTTTAGAGCAATATCAAAATGTTTTGATGATTACTATTTTGTAGCAAAGTTTGAGATCTGGTACTGCTAGATCCCCTTTCCCATTTTTTTTTTCATCATTTCCTTTGAGAGGCTTGACTTTTTGTTTTTCCAGAGGAATTTTGTTATTTTTCTAGTTTTATAAAATAATTTATCATTAGTTTGATTGGCATAGCACTGAATCAATAAATTAATTTAGGTAGTTTGTCATTTTTATTATATTGGTAAGGCCCAACCATGAACGATTTGTATCTCTCCATTTTGTAAAGAATGTTTTATAGTTGTATTAATGTAATTCCTGTGTGTGATAGTAGGTAGAATCCCAAATATTTTATGCGTTCTTTAGTTATTTTGAATGGAATTTCTTTGTCCTTCTTCCTTTCTTTGTCCTTACTCCCAATTACCAGTTTTGCTGGTAACATATACAAAGCTTGGTGTTTATGCTACTTTTTTGAAGTTACCAATTTTGTTTCCATTAATTTTTTGGTGAGTCTTTAGGGCTTTTTAAAAGTAAACAATCATGCTATTCCCAAAAAGAGATCATTTACGTTTCCTCTTTGTGTATTTTAGTCGTTTAATTTTTAACAAAATGACTGCATTTCTAAAATTATACCAAATACTAATGACAACAGAGAACAGATATTATTGCATTACCCTGATCTTCTTTGGAAAGATACTCTTCCACGTTGAAGTCTGCTTATTCTTATGCTTCTTAATGCTTTTTTAAAACATAGCAGTATGTTAAAATGTTTTTATTCATCTATTAATATTTTCATGTGGTTTTGTTATTTTATTATTCATAAGTGGATTATCCTGTTAATATTTTTCCTAATGTTGAACCAGCCCTGTATTTCTGGTATGTACTTAACCTGGTTATAGCATATAATCTGTTTAATATGTTGTTTTCACGGCATTGCTAATATTTTATTCAGCATTTTAAAAACTAATATTCATTAGAGATAGTGACTTATAGTTTACTTTCTCTAGTTTTTCTCTGGCTTTTTCATAGTTTAGGCATTGGCATTGTATTTATCTTATAGAAGGATTTTGGTGGGATCCTTTCATTCCCTTCCCCCCACCTTGTATTATTTAAATTCAGTGTTAGTGTGTTTTAACCTGAGGGTGTTTTTGTTGTTGTTGTTTCTAAACATTCATCCATTTCACTTAGTTTTAGTAGGTTTCTTGCCCATAACTGGGCAAAATAATTTCTAATAATTTCCTTTCTTTTCTCTCAATTAGTTGCAAATTATCCTATTTCAGTTTTGTCAGTGGAAATTTGATTTTTCCTGTCTTTAAAAAAAATAAAATTACCAACTTATTAGTTTTTCTGGGGAAAAAAACCTAGCTTCTAGTTTTATTTATCAATTCAATGGGTTTTTTATTTTTAAATTTTGTTTTCCATTTGGTTTTCAGAATTTCTTTTTTTGTTTTTAGTCTGTTTTTTAAATTTGATTTTCTTTTCTTTTATTTGCATGCTTAATTCATACCTCTTTTGCTGATGAAAATGTTTCTAGATATAGATTTCCCCCTAAAGACTGCTTTGACTGCTATATCTCAAAAGTTTGGGTATATTGTCTCATTGCTTTTATTTTCTTTATTGTTCCTATGTGTGTTTCATCTGTTTGGCCCACTAGTAGATTAATTTATTTAGTCTCCATTTAATTTTGAATCCTTTCTTCATAGGTTTTTTATTGACTTTTTCTTTTGTTGTGGTCATTAAAGGATGTGTTTAATATTTGTTTTTGAGAATTTTATGTCCTAGCACAGGTTAGGTTTTTGTAAAGATTCTATGCACAACTGAGACACATGTATATTCTTTCCTATTTCCATTTAACAATTAACAGAAATCTATCATTTCTAACTTTTTAAAACTTCTATTCAGACCATTAATTTCTTTCTAATTTATCTTATTTTGAAAAAATGAAATTTGTCTAGTTTTGAAAGGGAACACATTCAGGTTCCATCTATTATTGTTTTGTTGTCTTTTTCTTCTTGTAATTAAAGTAATTTTCCTTTCAAGTACTTATATGCCATTGCTTAGATACTTATCTAAGCATATACATGTTTAGATACATGTATATTAAATACTGATATTATTTCATTATTCATAGTGCCTTTAAGCATATTATAGTTTTCCTGCTTATCTTTTAAAATTGTGGTCATTTGTACTGTTACCTTGTATGAATATCATTATTACTCCCAGTTTTTTTTAATCTGCCTAAGCATAATAAACTCTGCTCTAGTTACTCATTTTTAATTCTATAAACCTTTATTTCAGATGTATTTCTTTTTTTGTAAATTATTATTATTATTTTTTTAAAGATTGGGTCTCCCTTTCTCATCCAGTGTAGAAGTACAATGGTACTCATGGGCTCAATCCCGTTCTAATTAGTATGGAATCTTTGACCTACTCAGTTTCTGACCTGGGCTGCTTCACCCCACCTTGGATAACCTGGTTCCCCCCCCCCCCCCCCCCCCCCCGCCTCTCCTAGTGGCTCACAAATATTCTACTTAGTCTGTGCACTCAGAGTAGCTCAGAACTTCTGAGCTTAAGAGCTCTTCTAGACTCAACCTTCCCAGTATCTGGGTTTAAAGGCATGCACCATTACACCTGGCTCATGCTTTTTGTAAGCAACATATTGTTGGATTCTACTTTCTAAATTCATTCTGCTTCACTCATCTATTTTATGGGTGAATTCATCATCTTCATATTCACTGTTAGGAATATTAATTATATATTTCCTTCTATCATAATCTCATACCTTTTCCTCCTTTCTTTCCCCATCCCTCTTTACAGAGCAGGAGGGGGTACAGGAAGAGTTGGAATCTGATTAATACTAGTAACCTGAAATTGATTGAAGTAGTTGTCTTATTCCTCTACCCCTCTCTACTAAGTTTCAACCTCCATCTGTGTTTTCTACACCTTTTTAATTACACCCTCAGTGATCAGCCTTTTGAAGCTGAAGCCTCTTTTGCTTGTGACTGTTCCTTCCCTGATTCTACTCTTCTTCTTATATCCCTTCTTCCCCTTTCCCAGGTCCCTGCTGTATCTATTTTGATTTAATGTATTTATGCAACAAACTCTGTGTGTGTGTGTGTGTGTGTGTGTGTGTGTGTGTGTTCAGCTGTCCTTCAACCCATTCATAAAAAAAATGAGGTAATAAGATGCTCGTTTCTGCATAACTTTGTTCATGGCTTTACATTCTTCTTTCAAATATGTGAAATAGTAAATTTTTCCTCCTTCCTCATTTCTTTTCTAGTATATCCCCTTTCTTCTCCCTTTTTCTTTCCTCCTTTAAATCAAATGAAACTATTCCTAGGGGATGTGTTTCTCTTACTTAACTGCCTTTGTGAACTTTGCAGACATTAGAATTCCAAAGAGACATTTGTCTCTTCTACCCTTATTAGAATGCAAGCACTCCATCATTATAGCCCTATTCCAATTGCTCGAATGTATTTGCCTTTTTAGGTTTCTTTTGAATCCAGACGTTTTCATTTTAAAGTTTCTACTCAGTTCTTTTCTTCTGAAATGCTTGAAAGTCTTTGATTCTTATTAAAGGTCCATTCCACGCCCCACACCCTGCCATGATTATGGTCAGTTATGCAGGGTTATTCTTAGTTCTAAACACTTACTGTTTGCCTTTTGGAATATTGTATTCCAAAGTAGTGTAGTACTTCGGCACTTAAAATCTTTCTGCTTTCAATATTTTTTCTTTGACTTAGAAACTTGGAGGTTCCCCTAAGGTTCTGTCCTGATCCTTCTTCTCTTCTGCCTCTGTAGTGTTTCACTTGATGATCTTATCAGCTTCCATAGTTTTAGTTGCCATTTCTAAGCAGATGTCACTAAGATCTATTTATCCAGCCCTGAAGTCTCTTCCAACTTCCAATCTTACATCTCCAACCTATTGATATCTATATTGATAGAACTGGATGTTCTACAGACATCTTAAAATCGACATGTCCATGAACACTTTTCCCCCCCTTAAACACTCTTTTCTTCCTAATTTCCCTATTACTATCACGTTTACTGCCATTCTTGTGGTGTCTAGGTGACATCCAGGCTCACAATCTAGGTATCATCCTCAATTTGTACTCTCCCTATGTCCCCCAATAGCCAATCTGTTACAAAGTTCTGTTGATTTTACCTTTGTAGCATCTCTCACATATACCCCCTTCTCTGATATTGCCACCACTCTGGTGTAGGTCTTCATCATCTCACTCCTGTTGGTTGGTCTCCCTGCCTTAAGTTTGTCCTCATTTCGGTCTGTCCTCTACTCAACTGTGAAACTGATCTTCCTGAAGCTCAGCTCTGACCATATAACCTCTCCATTCAATAAAATACAACTCCTTATCACCTCCAGGACCAAATATGAAATCTTCTCCTTGGCTTTTTAGCCCTTCATTACCTGACCCTTTCCTACCTTTCCAGTCTTCCTTATACCTTACTCTCTTCTACGTGCCCTGAAATGCAGTGACACTGTCCTGTTTACTCTTCCTTTCACAGAGACTCCATCTCCCTACTCTGGGCATTTTCACTGGCTAACCCCAAGTCCTAGGAATTTCTCCCTCCTCATCTCCACTTCCTAGCTTCCCCAGCTTTCTTCATATCTCAGCTATAAAGTCTCCCTTCTGTAGTCCTTAGTCTTACTGCCTTCTATTTGTTGATTATTTCTAGTTTATTCTGTCTATGTCTTTTTAATACGTTGTTGTTTGCATGTTGACTCCTTTGCTTCTTGAGAACAAGGACTGTTTTTTTTCCCCTTTCTTTGCATGTCCAGTATTTAGCACCGTGCCTGGCACTATAGCTTGATAAATACCAGTTTACTGGCTAATTTCTTTCTTTAAGAGTTTTATTTATCTTTTTGAGCTGTGTTGAGGTTTATAGTTCCATGATCGCTGAAGGAGCCACACAATTCTTTATTTCATCATGCACTGTTGGTTCACATTTCTTTATATTGTAACTTATTTATTTGTTTGTTTATTTGTTTGTTTGTTTATTTATTTGGTGAGGCAATTGGGGTTAAGTGACTTGCCCAGAGTCACACAGCTAGTGAGTGTTATGTGTTAGAGGGCACATTTGAACTCAGGTCCTCCTGACTTCAAGGATGGTGCTCTATCTACTGCGCCATCTAGCTGCCCAATTATAATATTTATTAATCCTTTTTAATTTTCTTGTGATTTTGCTCATTTTTCTGTATAATTTTTTTAACATCCTCTCTATTGGTTTATCTTTTTGAGAAGTGGATTTTGCTGAAGTTTTTTTCTTTTGACATCTTTAGTGTTTAGGGTTAGGGTTAGGAAAGCCAGAACAGCCTTGGTTACTCTTTCTTTGAACCTTCATCTTTACCAGTTCCACAAAAGCACCATGGGCTGGGCTGCTTCAGCCATTACATCTTGGGGAATATGGAGTTCCCTAGCCTTGTAACCTCTAGGGTGCTATACTGGTTTCAGGGTGGTTTCCCTCAGATTCAAGGGAGCCCATGTTCACCTGGCTTCATTACTTGTCTTTCCTCTCTCTATTCATGTGTCTTGGAACAGTCCTGGTTTTGCTCCTTCTTGCTTTAATTGGATGTAAGTGAGGCAAGAGTAATTGATCAGGGTCAGTGGGATGATGGTGGTGGTGATATCTCTCCTTTACAGTGGGCTGGGAATATTCGGCTTGCAACCTTATGACCTTGTGTTCACTGGGGGTAAGGCACTAACCATGAAATATTATAATTATCTGGTGTTAATTCCTAAAATAACTGTCTTTCGTGGGGTCTCTTATTTTGAGGATGTTGTTCAAATAACTTTATGTCTGATGCATACTTCCTTTGTTTGGAGATGTAAAAGTTTAAGGAATTTGCAGAGAGCAACTAATCTGCCTTCTTGACCACTTGCTGAACATTAGAAGGAAAGATTAGCACTCATTCCGCTGTACCGGGATCGCATGCATCAAATTTGACAGAGAAGATAAAAAGAAAATAGTCAATCATTCGGGAACTGTGGGAAGATAGGTGCTCTACCATAATGTTTGTAGAATTGTAAAATAGTCCAACAGTTCTCAAAAACAATTTGGAATTATGTGAGGAAAGTGACTTAACTACTCATACCCTTTATCTCAGAGTTTCCACCACTGCCTCCAAAATATATACCGTATACCAAAGATGTCAATGACAGAAAGTTGCTATATATATAACAGAATGCTAAAAGCAGCACTCTGTGGTAACAAAAAACTGGAAACCAAATGTTTGCCCATTAATTAGAGAATGGATGGACAAGTTGTGGTACGTGAATGTAATGGAATATTATTGCTTTGAAAGAAATGATGAAGGAGACCCAAAAAAATACTGAAGAAAATAAACACCTTAAAAAACAGTCTAACCCAAATGGCAAAAGAGGTCCAAAAAGCCAATGAGGAGAAAAATGCCCTAAAAAGAAAAATTGGCCAAATGGAAAAGGAAGTCCAAAAGATTAGTGAAGAAAATACTTCCTTAAAAATTAGAATAGAGCAATTGGAAGATAATGACTTTATGAGAAATCAAGACACTGTAAAACAAATCCAAAAGAATGAAAATTAGAAAACAATGTGAAATATCTCATTGGAAAAACAACTGACCTGGAAAATAGATCCAGGAGAGAGAATTTAAAAATTATTGGACTATCTGAAAGCCATGATCAAAAAAAGAGCCTAGACATCATCTTTCAAGAAATTATCAAGGAAAACTGCCCTGATATAGTAGAGCCAGAGGGCAAAATAGAAATTGAAAGAATCCACAGATCTCCTCCTGAAAGAGATCCCCAAAGGAAAACTCCTAGGAATATTGTAGCCAAATTCCAGAGTTCCCAGGTGGAGGAGAAAATATTACAAGCTGCCAGAAGGAAACAGTTCAAGTGCTGTGGAAACACAATCAGGATAACACAAGATTTAGCAGCTTCTACATTAAAGGACCACAGGGCATGGAATATAATATTCCAGAGGGCAAAGGAGATAGGATTACAACCAAGAATCACCTACCCAGAAAAACTGAGTATAATCCTTCAGGGGAAAAAGTGGTCAATCAGTGAAATAGAGGACTTTCAAGCATTCTTGATGAAAAGACCAGAGCTAAACAGAAAATTTGACTTTCAGATACAGGACTCCAGTGGAACATGAAGAGGTAAACAGGAAAGCGAAATCGTAAGAGACTTATTAAGATTGAACTGTTTACATTCCTGCATGGAAGGATGATATTTGTAACTCATGAGAACTTTGTCAGTATTAGGGTAGTTGAAGGAAAAAAATTGTATGTATGTATATGTAGATAGATAGAGGGCACCAGGGTGAGTTGAAGATTAAGGGGTCATATCTGGAGAATAAAATTAAGGGATGAGAGAGGATGATACTCGGAGAAGAAAGGGAGAGGTAGAATGGGGTAAATTATCTCACAAAAAAAAACAGAAAAGAAAAGTCTCTTACAGTGGAGGGGAAACAGGGGAAGGTGAGAGGGAATGAGGGAATCTTATTCTCATAGGATGTGGCTTAAGGAGAGAATAACATACACATTCAATTGGGTATGGAAATCTGTCTTACCCTACAGGAAAATAGGGGGAGAAGGGGACAAGAGAGCAGGGGGGTGATAGAGAGGAGGGCAGATTGGGAAAGAGGGTAATCAGAAGCAAATACTTGTGAGGAGGGACAGGGTCAAAAGAAAGAATACAATAAATGGGAGGGCAGGATAGGATTAAGGGAAATAGAGTTAGTTTTTCACAACATGTCTACTAAGGAAGTGTTTTGCATAACTGCACATGTACAACCTATATTGAGTTGCTTGCCTTTTCAATGAGGGTGGGTGGGGAGGGAGGAAGGGAGAAAATTTGGAACTCAAAGTTTTAAAACACATGTTTTTAAAAAATGTTTTCACATGCAACTGGCAAATAAGAAATACAGGAAATGGGGTACAGAAGTCTATCCTGCTCTACAGGAAAATAGAAGGGGAAGGGGATAAGAGAAGGGAGGGGGGAGAGATAGAAGAGAAGGCAGACCAGGGGAAGGGGTATTCAGAATGCATGCCATCTTGGGGTGGGGGGAGGGGTGAGAATTTGGAACTCAAAAACTTGTGGAAGTGAATATTGAAAACTAAAAATAAATAAATTTATATTAAAAAAAAGAAAAAAAAGAAAATAAATAAATAGAAAGAAATGATGAAGAGAAGGAATTTAGGAAACAGGGAAACTTGTATGAAAGGATGCAAAATGAAAAAAGCAGAATCAAAATATGAATTATAATAGTGAAAGGCAGAGAGGCAGCATAGGGTAATGGATAGTGAGCTGGCCCCTAACCTAGGAGGACTTTGACACAAGTTCTTCCTCTGACTGGTTAAATCTCTTAGCATCTAAATTCTCTAAGTTGCAGAAGTGTGGCCATGCATTGGTAGAGGGGATTTTCTTTTCTTTTCTTTTCTTTTTTCTTTTTTTTATTTTTTCCATATGCTTTTGAGTTGAAAATTTTTCTCCCTTTTCTTCCCCCCCACCCTCCCGAAGACAGTGCACAATCTGATATAGGCTTTACATTTACATACCCATTAAACATATTTTCACATCAGTGAAGTTGTAAGCACAAATTAAAACCAATAGGAGGAACCATCAGAAAGATGAAACAAAACTCAACAGAAGGTAAAAATAAGTGATAGCCATTCGACTTCCATAGTTCTTTCTTTGAATGTGGACGGCATTTTCCATCCTGAGGCCTCTGGAGATGTCTTAGATCCTTGTAATGCTGAGAAGGGTTCAGTTTAACAAACTTAGTCATTGCATAACGTGGCTGTTATTGTGTACAAAGTCCTCTTGGATCTGCTCACTTCACTCAGCATCAGACCATATAAGTCTTTCCAGGTTTTTCTGAAGTCAGCCTGTTCATCATTTCTTATAGCACAATAGTATTCCATTACATTCATATACCACAACTTGCTCAGCCATTCCCCAATTGATGGGCATCCTCTCAATTTCCAATTCTTTGCCACCACAAAAAGAGCTGCTATGAATATTTTTGTACGTGTGGGTCTTTTTTCCCATTTGTTTGATCTCTTTGGGATATAGCCCTAGAAGTGCTACTGCTGGGTCAAAGGGTATGCACATTTTTGTAGCCCTTTGGGCATAGTTCCAAATTGTTCTCCAAAATGATTGGATCATTTCACAGCTCCACCAACAATGTATTAGTGTTCCAATTTTCCCACATCCTCTCCAACATTTATCATTTTCCTGTTTTGTCATGTTGGCCAATCTGATAGGTGTGATGTGGTACCTCAGAGTTGTTTTGATTTGTGTTTCTGGTAGAGGGGATTTTCTCACCAGGAGTTCCTTCTTCCAATGAAATCTTGGGTCCAGTCTCTGTCCCCTAATAGTAAAAGGCAGTAGAACTCTAAATTGTAGTGAACAATCTTGATCCTAAGAGAACAGATATGGAAATTCACTTTCTTTCTCTTAGTAGAGAAGTGAAGGAGTATGGATGTGGAATGTGGTATATTCAGAGTAGTGATGGTAAGTGGTTTGTGTAAAACTAAAAGGCAACACTAAAACTCGAATAAGAAGGATGATCATGGACCTCAATGAGGAGACTCTGTAAGGAACCTAGCCTTGAAGTTGTCAGTACAATATCATATGCAGCCAGAAGAGTGCAGAGGACCTTACCATCTATAGGCAATCCTTTCATTTAGACTTCTGTGTAAGACATTCTGTGACAGTGGTGGACACTTCTGATGACCCCTATTATATGTTTCACTTGACATGAATGATCAGGGAAGGTCATTGAACAAAGTTCTTTCCCATTGAACTTGTCTAGGAGACTTGTCTTTATTATCTTAACTATGCATGAAATACTGCTTGTTGGAGGTGAACCTTTAAAACTGACTTTTGCTCTACTGAATCAAATGTTTTTTTGGTAATCAACGCACAATGAGCACAGTAGGATCTTATATTTTCCACATGTTGTGATTGTAAGAATGTGGTCTTTTGTAGAGATTCATTTGTAAAAGCTTGCATTGCCTTTATTGTATTTTTAAAAAATTACAGTTCTAGGTTTTTCTTTCATTTATAAATTTCATTTTCATGATATCTTTTATTTTTATGTTGCCTCTGTATCTGTATGTATCTTTCCTTCCTCATTTATCCAGTAAGGTAGCCCTTGCAAAAAAGAAAAAAGAACATTTATTCCAAAAATTAAAAAAAAGAAAAAGAAAGAAACAAGACATTTTAGCAAAACTAGCCAATGCATTAACCCAGACTGACCAGTATCTGTATAAGCCATGGTCTCCTGCCTCTGCAAAGAAGGGAACCAAGTATGTTTTCTCTTATCTGGAGTCAAAGATTGTTCATTATACTTACAATGACCATAATTATGATCATTATAATTACCCAGAATTCAGTACACATTTTTCCTCTTTCTTTTCCCTCACTTTCACTGCTATACTGACCTACCTTTAAAGTACAATAAAAATTATTGATGCATGTTGTTCTCACTGTGGTCACTTCCTAAGAAACCCCTTACTCAAACAGAGCTTTTCTTTGTAGCAAAGAAAAACAGTTAAGCAATCAAACCATCATAGCTCCCACATCTGGGAGTATATATGCACTATTCTTTAACTGTAGTCTATCGCCAAACCCCCGTCCCTTGGAACCAAGATTTAGCGTTGCATTTAATCTGAATTTTGCTGTATTTTAGCCTTGTTTCCACTTATTTTATTGTAGTCATTCTGTATGGTTTTCTTTTGGTTATTTTTTCCCCACTCAGATTAGGTTCATGTAAATCTTACCATATTTCTCTGAATTCCTTATATTTATTGTTAATTATAGTACAATAATATTTAATTAACATTTAGAATTATCTTCATATGTCATAGTTTGTTTCCTTCTCGTATTTTAGTTGAATATAGTCTTAATGCACATGTGGATCACTCTCATAAAGTAGGCATTTGAGTTGGCAATTATTAACATTCTTTTGATCACCTTTTGGGAGGAGCTGTGGGAAGATGGGCAGTCCCCTTTCCTATTTCCTGTGGGCTTCTGGCTGACTTTTTGTGCGCATCTGGAATGGTAGAAGGCATTTACTGTAGTTTCTGATTACATTTCTTGATCATTATTTGATTTGATGTGAATTTCAGTCTTTTGCTAGAATAGCTGTGTGGGAACTAGGCAGTCTATTTCTGTTCAGGCAGCCGTCTTGGCTTGAATTCCCATTAGAGAGTTCTGAGAAGAAAAGTAACATGATCAAAATGTTGACTTAGGCATTTAAAAATATAGCAGGAATATGCAAAATGGACTAGAGTAAAAAGAAAGTAGAGTCAAGGAGACTTGTTAGGAGCCTGTTGCAAAAATCTATGTATGAGTTGGTTCATAAAAACGTGGACTAGAATTAGGATGATGGCATTGGGAATAGAAAAGAGGAATGAATGAATATAAGAGGTGTTTCTCATATGTTTTCTGTGTGAGGATTTTTTTTATCTTGTGCTTCTTGTATTTCATTAAAGAAAAATCTAACTCTTTAGACTTTTGTTACTTAAGTACATTTAAATCATACTTATTTTGTGGCTTTTTCACTTCCTTTTTCTTGGAATACTCAATTTGATCAGGTTGTAATCAGCTATTACACAGTTGCTTTTATTCTCAACTAATGTATTACTTTTGGTGGGAACCAAATAAAGAAAAAGTATTCAACTCTTCATGGGCCTTGTCATACTGTCATATTTTGTAGGGGAGGGAATATTCCTTCTCACTTCAATTGATCTCGTTTTAGAGGACCCAGAATAACTATAAAAAAAATTTTTCTGTTACCCCACAACAACGTGTGAACAGGTTCTTACTCAAGAGGGTTATGGAGTCTTAGCCACTAGACAGAGGCAGCTGCCAGCACACAGGAAATATCTTGTGATTGGCCAAGAGTCATTTCTATCTCTTGGCCTGTATATAAAAACAGAAAACATGGAACAGCAGAGGCATCTGTGGCTTAGAAGTTGGGGAGGAGGAGACTTTCTTCTCTTCCTTCCTTTCTCTCCTCCAGAAGCAAGCCATGCATAGCGGAACAGCACAGCTTCATATGCAATTCTCCTTTTCTGTTTTCCTTGTATATGGAAATATTTATCTTGTTTGGGGTTAATTGTTGTTGTTATTCAGTTGGCTCATTTAGGGTTAGAGTTAGAGTGCAATTAGGGTTAGGGTTAGGGTTAGGGATATAATATTCCTGGGAATTTTCATTTTGGTATTTCTTTTATGAAGTGACTGGTGAATTCTTTCAGTTTCGCCTTTGTCCTGTGGTTCTAAGATATCTGTATAGTTCTTCTTTATAATTTCTTGAAATATGATGTCTGGGTTCTTCTTTTGTATTTGGCTTTCAAATAGTTCAATGATTCTTAAATTATCTCTCCTTGATCTATTTTCCAGTCAGTTGTATTTCCTTTAAGATAGTTTATATTTTCTTCTTTTTAAGTTTTTTTTTCTTGCTTTATCTAGTCATTTCTTGATGTTTCATGGAGTCATTAGCCTTTATTTAGCAAATTCTAATTTCCAAGGAATTATTTTCTTCAGTGAGTACTTTTTTTTAACCAAGCTATTAATTTTCTTTTCATAACTTTTTTTTTTTTGCAAAGCTCTCATTTCTTTTCCCATTATTTGTTTACCACTCTCATTTGGTTTTTAAAGTATTTTGTGGGGCTCTTTTTTTTTAAATTTTTCAGGCAGTTGGGGTTAAGTGACTTGCCCAGGGTCACACAGCTAGTAAGTGTCAAGTGTTTGGTCTGAGGCCAGATTTGAACTCAGGTCTCCTGACTTCAGGGCCCATGCTCTAGCCACTGCGCCATCTAACTGCCCCTCTGGGGTTCTTTTCAAAACATGTTGGTCTTGTATCCAGTCTACATATTTTTTTCTTTGAGTTTTGCTTGTAGATATTTTCAAGTCACTTTTTCTGTGTTTGAGTCTTGAGCTTCCCAGTCACCAAAGTAGCCCTTTGTGGTTGAGTTCTTTTTTTGTTTGTTGGTTGGTTTGCTCATTCTTCTAGCCCACTTCTTGACTTTGGAATTTGTGTTAGTGTTAGGTTCTACATGCTTTTGGTTGGAGGGAAACAGTAGGGAGGAATGTCTAGCCTGAGCTTCTGTCCTCTTACATTTTTCTGCTGCTTTCACAGCTTCTGTGGACCTGCAAGCTTCCAGTGCCTCCACAGGAGGAGGTCTGTTCATTGTCCTCTTGGTCTGAACTCTGCAAGTTCTGTTGGCTTGTGTGTGGCTGGGTTTCAGTCTGCTACTGCTAGACTCAGTTGCTGTTAACCTGCTGGAAGGTTCTGTTGTGTTGGTTAAGAACAACTGAAGCAGTTGCTCTCTTTTGGTCTGGGTCTCCTGCCCTGGTTATTCCACAACAGGCATATGTTTTGGGTTAAAGATTAGAATCAAGCCACTTCTCTGCTCCTGCATTCAGAGCTGCATGGCTAAGTTTAAGGTAAGTTGTTACGCGCTTGTTATTCAGGTAGACTCCATAGTCTTTCTCAACTGTTCCTCTCTGCCCTGGCTCTGTGAACAGAAACTGGGTAATGGGTGACAGAGCTGCCTGATGGCACCCATTGCCACACCCAGTGCTAGTTCAGGTATCTCCTGAGATCTCCTTCTACCCCAGAGCTTCCTGCCCTGGTGCTATGTCTTAATCCTCTTTCCATCTCTGGGTGCTAGAATGTACCCTGCCTTGCGCCCTAGTGTCAATAGACTTCTCTGTCTCTCTGAGCTGCCTGGACTGTAAAAATGACTCACTGTGACTTTTTCTTGGCTTTCCTGATTAGAATTCAGCCTGGCTTTCTAGGTTGTGGTGGAGAAGGTGTACTGGATGAGCTAGGCAAAAACGCTTTCTCTCTCTCAGCCATCTTGGCTTTGCCTGCAAAGCTTTTAAATTTTACGTAATCAAAGTTGTCCATTTTTTCTCCAGTGACCGTCTATCAGGAACTATCTGTAGCTGTGATAGTTACTTTCCTTGCTTCTCTAATTTGTGATATGACCTTTTGTATCTAAATTATGAATCCATTTGGAACTTATATTGGCATTTGGTGTGAAGTACTGACTTAAATCCAATTTCTGTCAGTTTGCTTTCTAGTTTTCCTAGCAGTTTTTGTCAAATAGTGCATCCTTTCTTACTTAGGCAAAAAATTAAGCTGTTGTGTTCAATTGCTTCTGGATTTTGGGTACATAATCTGCCCTACTGATGAGGTTTTTTTTAGTTTTTAACTAATACCAATCACTGGTCTTGGAGTCAGAACAACCTGAGTTCAAATCCTGCCTCAGACACTTAGTAGGTGTGACCCTGGACAGGTCATTTGGTATCTCACAACCTCAGTTTCCTCGTTAGTAGAAGGAGGGAATTGGACTTGATGGCTTCAGAGGCAATACTTTTCTAAGCAATACTTTTCAGATCCTATTAGATATGGTACTGGTAGGCTTCCTCCCCTCCCCCTTTTTTATTTTCATTATTTCCTTTGAGATTCTTGACTTTTTCTTTCTCCAGATGAATTTTTTTTTCTGGCTCCATAAAGTGATCTTTAGGTAGTTTGACTTATATGGCATGAAACCTGTAAATTAATTTCAATAGCAATGATATTTTTTATTATATTAACGTAATCTAACCATGAATACTTAATTCCTCTCTATTTAAGACTTCCTTTAGGAAGGAGTGTTTTATGGTTGTATTCTTATAATTCATATGTGGGCACCCAGGTATTTTATATATTTTTCAGTTATTTTGAACGTTACTCCCTTATATGTAATCTCTTCTGGCTGGGTTTTTTTTCTGCTATGCACCAGAGTGTTAATTACTTGGCACCAAGTAAGGCCATTAAATTTATTGACTTATACAATAAACCTTAAAGCCTTTTACATCTTAAGATTTTTTTAATCTTCAATATGTCCTTATTTTTCCATAGTCATTTGTTTTTTACAATTTGGCTTTGAGTTCACAATATTTTGCCATGTAGTCTTTAATATTTCATCATGAAAATGAAACTGTATTCAGTTTGGATGTTTTTGATGAAGTCTATTTTTCCCAAGTCTAACTTTGATTTTTGCCTACAGATTTTTAACGGGATTTAGATTAGGTGTGTTCCCAGACCAATGAAGTATATTCATTTCCATTTTCTGGATAAAATTACTTACTCTTTTGCAACATGTTGCACGGTCATATGACATTATTCCATCTCTATGTGGAATTTCCATAATTCCAGAGGTATTCTGCTTTTTATTAGAATTCATCATTCCCTCAATGGGGACAAGACTTCCTGATCCACTGGAATTAAATGTCCCCAAAACTGTGCCTCCCTGTAGTGAATCAATAAGCACATCTCATGTTCTCTGCTTGTTTTTTGTTTTTTTGGTTTTTAAGTGAGGCAATTGGAGTTAAGTGACTTGCCCAGAGTCACATAGCTAGGAAGTATCATGTGTCTGAGGTTGGATATGAACTCAGGTCTGCCTGACTCCAGGGCTGGTGCTCTATCCACTGCGCCACCTAGCTGCCCTGGTCTCTGCTTGTTTTCTGAGGATTAAGTAGCTTGTTTCACAGCGATAATTTGTCATTTCTTCATATTGTTTGTCATTTTCGGCAACACTTTTCTTTGCACTTTGCCATTGATCCTGTTTCATTATGGTTTTGAATGATCCTTGAAACACTTGGCTTCTCCACATTCACAAGCTGCTGCAGCATCTCTTACAGTTACTGAAGTTTGCTCTTGAAGAGCTACAACTTTGTGTGTGTTCCCTCAGAATAATATTTATTCTTCAAAACCAGCAAATTAAAAACACCACAAGAGAATTATGAGTATATATATCATGAAATTCAGGAGTCACTTGACAGACAAATAACCAAATGGGGAAACCAATTCAATCCAGGTTCGTCTGCTCAAATCAGATATTCTGGGTCAGCCTAGAGACAGTAGAAGAACACACATAGCTATTACTGTCAGAAAATGAGACCATAACAAAATTATTGCTTATCCCATGTAATTCACGTGCCACTGTATGGAAAGACTAATGATTTTTATGAGTTTGTTTCATATCTTGCTACTTTACTGAAGTTATTAATTGGCTCAATTGATTTTTAATTTATCTTTACAATTTTCTAAGTAAATTATCATACATGCAAAAATGATAATATTGGGTTTTTTACCTCATTCAATTTATTTTTCTTTTCTTATTGCTATAGTAAGCATTTCTAGAACTATGTCAAATAATAATGGTGTTATCCTTGATGTGGATGGAAAAGGCATTAGTATTTTACCATATCAGATATTACCTGTTCTTGGTTTTAGATAGATAGTATTTGCATATTAAGAAGAAGTTTAGTTCTTCCTATGTTCTTTAATATTGTTAACACAAAAGGGGCTTTTTGACAAAGACCTTTTCTGCATCTACTATAATGATATACTAACATTATTTTAAAGTTGCTTTTGCTATTCATATTATCCATTATATTTAGTTTTTCTAGCATTGAACCAACTTCATTTCTGAAATAAATTGAGTATAGTTAAATATATTTTTGTAATCTCTGTGCTAATTGTTTCATCAATATTCATTAGAGATATTGGTCTGTGATTTAATTTCTTTGCTTTATCTTTTGCCGTGTTAGATATTAGTACTACATTTGTCTCATAGGAAGAGTTTGGTAGAACCCCTTCTTTCCCTATTTTTGCAAGTGATTTTATGTAATATTGGAATTAGTTGTTTCCTTAACAGAATGTACTTGTGAATCCATCTAGTCCTGCTTTTTTTTTTCTTCTTTTGTGGATTGTCTAATTTCTCTTTATGAGATTGAGTTATTTAAATTCTTTACTTTTTCTTTTGTTAGTCTGGATATTTTATTTTTTTTTGCAAACAACCATTTCACTTAGAGTTTCACTTTTGTTGCATAATTAGTTTAAGTCATTTCTGATGTCCTTTATTTCTTTTTATTGTGAATTCTCCTATTTCATTTTTGATGTTATCCTTTTTAACTCTTTTTATCATATTGCCTAATGGTTTGTTTAGTTTATTAATTTAAAAAACTAGTTGGTTTTATTTATCAATTTAATGGTTATTATTTGTTTTCAATTTTGCCTATCTCTAATTTTTCCTCAATTTGATAGTTTTTTTGCTTCAAATGGGGTTGGTTTCTTACTTTTCTGTCTTTTTTAGTTGCATGCCCATTTTATTGATTTGTACGTTAATTTGTTAAAGAAAGTATTTAGAGAGATATAAACTTCCTTCTTAGGCTGATTTGGCTACATACCAAAAATTTTGGTAAGTTGTCTCATAATTTTCTTTGATGAAATTGTTTTATTTGGTTTGTTCTTTAACATACCAATTCTTTAGAATTAAATTATTTAGTCATTTTTTGAAACTTTGAAACCATTTTCACAGGCCCATTATTGATTATAATTTTTTATTATTCTGTGGTCAGTAATGGATTTGTTCAATATTTTTTGTTTTCTGTATTTATTTATGAAGTATTTTTGCTTTGTACATGGTTGGTCTTTTATAGCTGCCATGTACTGCAAAGAAATATGTTTAATTCTTTTAATTCCAATTTAGTAACCACCAGAAATATATGTTTAACTTTTATAAAGTTCTTTTCAGAGCCTTAACTTCTTTCTTACTTATCTCTTAATTAGATTTATCTAGTTCTGAAAGTAGCACATTGGAGTTCCCCACTATTATGATTTTGCCATAAAATTTTCCCCATAATTAATTTTCTTGACATTTAGTGCATATTTATTAAGTATTGATTCATCTCTTTTGTGCTTTTAAGCATAACATAAATTTCCTGTTTACTCTTTTAACCCTATTTTTTCTGTTGCTTTGTCTAAGATCATAATAGCCGTCCTTTTTTTTTTTTTTGAGGTTGCTTCATTCCTTTATTTTTGCTCAATTCTTTTATTTTAATAAAATGTGAATCTTTTTTCTTCCAAGTTTGTTTCTTGTTAACAATATATTGTTGGATTTTTCTTTCTGATTAATTTGCTATATTCTCTTCATTTTGTGGCTGAGTATATCCCATTTACATTCATGGTTATGATTATTGATTGTGTATTTCTCTCTTATCCTCTAAAACTTTTTCCTCTCTTATTTTTTCTGTTCTTCCTCCTTCTACCCTCCACTTTTATTATAGATGAAGGAGTTGGAGAAAGAGAAAGAATCTGGTCAACACTAGTAATCTGTAATTGAAGTGGTTTGTTCCTATTCCTTTAGCCAGTTTTTCTTCACCAAAGCCATATTCTGATCTCTAGTTTTTATGCTGTCTGTCTCTCTTTTTAATCTTCCTTTTATGTTTTCCCCTCCAAAGTTTCCATTTATCATAAAAGGCTAGAAAATGGTGATTACATATGAAATTGTTAATCTACAATACATGGCTTTCATTTTAGTATATATTACATTTAATGTTGTATCAACATTGCCTTGCTTGTCTGTATCTCTATCTGAAGTTCCTCAATATATTTTTTAAAAATACTTCATTGGTGTTCTTTTCTTCCTTTTCATTTTGGCATTTTTATCATTATCTTTCCCTTGGTTCCACATACCCTTTACACCTCTCCCCGTTCTCCAAATAAAAGCTTCCTTTGTAACATCAGCATAGTCAAGCAAAACAAACTTCCGTTGTAATGGTCATGTCTGAAAATGTGTGCTTCATTTTGCATCACCCCTATGATATAGCAGACATACTTCATCATCCGTCTTTTGGTGTCATGATTGGTCAATGTTATGGTGAATGTGTAAATAATTTTCTTGCTTCTGCTCACCTTATTTCGTATTATTTCCTTCAGATATTCTCAGGTTTCTCTGAATTCATCACTTCTATCGTTTATAATAGCATAATAGTATTTCATTATATTAATACACCATAATTTGCTAAGCCATTACACTGTTGATGGATACCTGCTTTGTTAAATTTTTTATTATAATAAAAAAGTGGTTCTATAAATATTTTTATACAAATAAGTCATTTTTCTCACTTAATCTCTTATGTACATATGCCTACTTGTGGCATCACTGGATAAATTTTCAGGAATAGTTCTAAATTGCTTTCTAAAATGATTGGACTAATTCTCCCCCTCCCCCAACAGTATATCAGGATGCCTGTCCTTCATAGCTCTTCTAATAATTGTCATTTTTCTTTTTTTTTGTCAACTTTACCAATCAGGTAGATGTGTCAGAGTCAAGAAATTTTAACTTCTATAATGCTTTCCATTATATCTGGTCTTTATAGTTTTTTATACCTTATGAATATTATATATATATGTGTATATATACATATATATGTAAAATTTCACTTCTAAGATTATTAAGTGCATTCTTTCCTTGCCCTTAGGAATGTAAATAATTTAATATTGTTTATGTGGAATATATACATGTATATACATACTTATATTGAGCTATATTAATAAGTTAGGCTTTTATTCCCTTGTTAGGATCTTTGTATTGTGAGTTATCAAGCATTTATTAAGCTTCCACTATGTTCCAGGCATTGTGCTAATTCCTAAGGATACAAAGAAAGACAAAAATTAGTCCCTACTCTCAGACTAGTGGTGTATTAGAAGTTTATTTCCTTCTTGCTCTCTTTCTCCCACATCTAGGTTACGTGTAGCATAAAGCATACCATGTCCTATGTGGAATTCCAGAGAGAGGAAACACTTTAAAAACCTCTATAAGACCTTTGCTTCATCACTTAAGACTACAACCCACAGCTATTTTCCTGGCAAATGCCAAATAATTGCTACGCAGACTATCCTTGTCCCTTCCTTTTTACTTTTACACCCATCTTTGCTAACCAAATCCTATGTATTCTGTTTATTCTGGTCATTATTGCCTAGTAGTTCTCACTGAAGTCTCATTCTTTGCCCAGTAACCCCAGAGAAAGGTGTCCATGTAGGCCCAGATGTATGGGACCGTAGTTATGGGGCTCATAGCATTGGTATCATAAGACCTTCCATATCCTTTTCATATTAGCCAATGTTAAGTAATTCAGGGAATATTCCACTCCCATTTTCTCATCCTTGTCAATTACTAGCTAACTGATCCCAAAGTATAGCTCTGTGAGCATGCAAACATAATACTATATAACACTCTTTGAACTTCTTCCCCTTCCCTCCCCTCACCCGGTAAAAGGAAGGAGCATCTCTAATACGTGTCAGAGATGGGCCTTTTCCTACACAGAAAGGGAAGCTAGGAAGCCATTTTTGGATGTACCATACAACTATGCCATGTAACCAACCAAATCTAGATGAAGTCCCAAAGTCAACAAGCTTTTATTAAGCACTTATTACATCCCAGGAACTGTGCTGAGCAGTGGGGATACCTAAAAAAGCAAAAACATAATCTCCATCTTCAAGTGGCTCACATTCTAAAGGGAAAGAAAACATGTGAATGACTATGGCATACAAGATACGGGGTAAGTGACTCGTATTCTCAAAGGGAAATTACTGGCATGGGATATGAAAGGATTTGAGCTGAGTCTTGAAGGAAGCCAGGAGTCAGAGGAGAGGAAAGAGAACATTCCAGGCCTGAGGAACAGTCAGTGAAGAGACATAGAATCAAGAGATCTAGTTTTTTGTGTGAGAAACAGTGAGTAGACCAGTGTAGCTGGATTGTAGAGTGTGGAAGGGAGTGAAGAATGAGAAGATGAAAAGTAGGAAGGTGCCAGGTTGTGAAAGGCTTTAAATGCAAAGACCTGAGTTTGAATCTGGCCTCAGACTACCTTTGTATCTCTGGGCAAGTCACTTAACCCTGTTTGCCTCAGTTTCCTCATCTGTAAAATGAGTTGGAGAAGAAAGTGGTGAACCACCCCAGGATCTTTGCCAAGAAAACTCTGAATAGAATCAGTAAGAGTCAGACACGACTGAAATGGCTGAACAACATCTTCTATCCTGGAGGTAACAGGGAGCCACTGTAGTGATTTATGGAGTAGGGAGGAGCATGCTCAGTCCTGTGCTTTTAGCATTGCAGCAGCCGAGTGTGGAATGAAGTGGAGTAGGGAGAGATTTGATGTGGGGAGACCCTTAGAAGCCTATTGCAGTAGTCTCGGTGAGAGCTGATGAGGGTGCTAGGGTGGTGTCTGCAAGAGCAGGGAGAAGAACATGTCTGTGACAGAGGTTATGAAGGTAGAAACAACAACATTTTCCAACAGGTTAGGTGTGTTGAGTGAATGCCAGTGAGATGCTGAGGGTGACACCAAGGTTGCTGGCCTGAATGACTGGAAGGATGATGGAGTCCTTGCCAGGACAGGAAGGTTGGAAAGAGGAGAGGAGGGTTTCCAGGAGGAGTACTGTTTTGGATCTGTTAACTTCGAGTTGCCCACGGCATATCCAACTTGAGACTGTCTCCTTTCTGAACACCAGCCTAGCTAAGAACAAAGAGTCATCTTACCAATAAGTAAGTTTGTAATCTGGTGATGAATTCTTTGGCTTTAGCAACCCCTGAATCAAAGAAATAAACAAATTAGCTCTTAATTCTGTATGGCCCCTTTCTTCTTCTGCTTCTGTAGTGGCAGTGGCAGTGGCAGAATTGTAGACAAATCTAGAAGCAGCAGATGCTACTTTTTTAGACCATCTGCAGTCATTGGCATTTCATGGGGCTCACCTTGCACTGCAGTACTTATGATAAGCATTTAAAAATGTTATTGATAGCTTTTGTTTTTACTTTACTTTCAATGCCCAGTATGTCCTTCCCCAGTTGCGGGGGGGGGGCCGGGGGGGAGGGTCCTGAGAGGATGGTGTACACGTTGCTCCTGCTTGAGGCCTGGGAGTCGCTTCCACAAAACCCTCCTTAGCCTTTTCCTGCCTTGTAATGAATGCCCATGATGACTGGTGGAAGTTGAGGTGGTAAGGGTGTCAGAGGCAGGAACAGCTCTCTTCTCCCTAGACTAGGTACATTGTTAAATAAAGAACAAGGTGCTGCCCCCTTTTCTTGGTTCAGCGTGTGTGTGCAGCAGGCCCATCTTAAAGGGCCTCATGTGTGCACAGTTAGGTTTGCCACGGGTGGGTCTGCATGAGTCAGAAATCAACTCCTACCCACACTGCCCCTGTCCTGTTTGGAGTCCAAATTGACTGCACTTTTGTTCCAAAGTAAATACTTAAAATTAAAAAAAAAACCCAAAAACCCAGAACAAAACTCATCCAACTCACCTGTTTTAAAATAGGAAAAGCCAAGACTAGAACTTTATTTATTTAAACGGGTTTGTGTGCTTCCTGGCTTGAGGTAGCACAGCTTTGCACATACATAGCAATTCTTGGTTTCAGTGTACAGACTGTGTGCCTAGTTTGAAAAAACATTTTCTATTTTTTAAAAATCAGTTCATATTTCTGTAGAAGGATGTGTTGTGTGTGACTGTGGGTTGACAAGTGGTCTGTGAAACCTTGGAATGAGAAGTAGAAGCAGATTTAAAAAAAAAACAACACAACCTTTTTACATCAAAAAAAACCCCTTTATATTTCCTTTTTTTTTTTTGCTGCCACAAAAAGTGCTGCAGTGAATATTTTGGTGAACATATGAGTCTTTTTTTTTTCCTTGCTGTCCTTGACTAGCAATATGATTAAAGGGTAGAGATACTTTAGTCACTTTTCTTTATATGATTTCAAATAAATTTCCAGAATGGTTGGACCAACTCGTAGCCCCACCAACAGGGTATTTGTGTGTTCATTTTTCTGTAGTTCTTCCAGAATGATTTCCTTCTTTTGGTATCTTTGCCAGTTTGCTTGGTGTGAGGTTTTTTGATTTAAATTTCTTTTATTATTAGTGATTTGGAGCAGTCTTTCATATAGTTGCAAAAGTTGCACTTTTTTTTGAGAATTGTTTATTCATATTCTTTGACTATCCACTAGGGAATGGCTTTTGATCTAACATTTATTAGTTCCTTATTTACATTTTATATCACATCCTTGTTAGGGATATTATATTTATTGTGAAGATTTCTTCCTAGTTGATATTTTCCTTTCTTAGTTTAGCTGCATGGATTTTGTTTGGGCAAAATAGTTTTTGATTTTATGTGATAAATTATTTATTTTATCTTTTCGTGATTGCCACAATCCTTATTTGATTGAGAACTCACTTTTAAGCTGTAGTTTTGAAAGGTGCCTTTTTTCAATGTGTCCTTTAATATTCAGTTCATGTATCTTTTTTGAGTTTTTTGGTAATATATGATAAGATTTTCTAAATTTAATTTCTGTTAAAGTGTTTCCTGCTTTCCTAGAGGCTTGTCTGTTATGGAGTTTCTCTCCCTCCCACCCCCACTTAATTGGTGAGAATGCAAGTGTAAGGATGGGGAAGGACCAGAAAAAATATGTTGGAAAGCGTGGTTCAGGAAAAGGAAACAAGAAAGGCTTCTAGACCAAAGATTGGCAGACCAGTAGGAGAGTTAAGAATGTTTTTTACATTTTAAAATAAAGTTTTATTGTATTTTAAATTGTAAAAAAACCCATTCTTAGCTTGTGAGATGGGACAAAAACAGGTCGTAATGTGATGACTCCTAATCTAGACTATGCAGAAATCTTGTGCCTGTATATCATGAATTCTTCAGAAAGAGAGTTGAGAGGCACTGGACATGGTAAGCACCAAATAACTTAATTAAAAATGTAAATGATTATATTTTATTTGAGCAGATGGGAAACAACTAGTTACCATGTGAGTCATTTTTGAGTCAGCTGTCTGTACATTGGACTGCTGGCTTGTTAAGGGAAAGAAAAAAGTCAATATCAAAGCAAGGGAAAAAATGAAAATGTGAGAATAATGATGTGCAGTGGAGGCAATTCCATTCTGATTTATTTTTAAAAGTTGTTAATTCTGAAAAATAGGAAATAGATTAAAAAAGTAAATATCAACACAAACCATTTTTAAACTTCTACTTAATTAGTTAATTAGTTTTGGTTGACAAACATCTATTCTCTCCTTCCTACCTCTTTCCCCTCATAAAAAAGAAGAAAAACAAAACCAAAACTCTTGTGACAAATATTCATAATCAAGAAAAACAAATTCCCTCATTCGCCTGTCCAAAGATGTTTGTGTCATTCTGCATCTTGAGTCCCATTGCCTCTCTGTCAGGAGGTGGGTGGCATGCTTCATCACTGGGCCTCAGGAATCATGCAGTTCTTGCATATTGATCACAGTTCTTACAGCTTTCAAAGTTGTTTTTCTTTTTAGTGTTCTTGCTATTGTGTGTGTTGTTCTCCTTACTTCATTCTTCATCAGTTCACAAAATCCTCTTGGGTTTTCAGAAACTGTCCCCTTTATTATTTCTTACAGTGCAATAATATTCAATTACATTCATATACCATAATTTGTTGAGCTGTTTCCTTAGTTGATGGCTGCCCATTTCATTTCTAGTTCTCTGACACTGCAAATAGAACTGCTATAAAATATTTTTTCCCAAATAGGTCCTTTCCTTCTTTGGTTTCAATGGAATATAAGCCTAGCAGTGGTACGGCTGGGTCAAAGAATACAGGTTAGTGACTTTTTGGGTCTTGCTCCAAATTGCTTTTCAGAATGGCTGGACCAATTCATAGCTTCACTAACAGTGCATTCATATTCCTGTTTTCCTTCAGTCCCTCCAACATTTATCATCTTTGAGTAGATCTAAGGAAGTTTAAGTGATATCAATCACCACAAGGACACCAAAAGAGCCCAGAAACCATCTCGGCTAGCTAATATTTAATCTCCTTGACAAAAAGAGGGAGGTGGCAGCCAAAACCAACACCCTGTTTACAATAGAAACTTGTCAGTGAGTTCTTGTAGCTGAAAATGGTGGAATGTTATGAGTCATATCTCTTTATAAAGCAATGAGAGACAATGGAAGGAAAATTAAGTTTGTAGAAATTTTTTTTTAAGGCAATTGGGGTTAAGTGAGTTGCCCAGGGTCACACAGCTAGTAAGTGTCAAGTGTTTGGTCTGAGGCTGGATTTGAACTCAGGTCCTTCTGACTTCAGGGTCGGTGCTCTATCCACTGCGCCACCTAGCTGCCCCCAGAAAATTTATTAAGAGATCTAAATAAGCAATACTTACCTGAAAGCATTTTAAGGTTGAAATTATAAGGGGCATGATAAGCAGATAAATAATGGGAAAAATTGTAAAGATATTTTTATAACAAATTTCTTTCTCCATCAGTTATGATAGCATTACTACATTTGAACTCATTGCCACAGTCACTGGAATGCTGCACAAAGAAATAGAAATGGCACTACAGAAAACAGATATGAGAAGAGATTGTCTAGTCCAAGTATACAAAAATCTGTGCCGGAGGCACAGATTGATTTGCAAAGGTTTAATTTCCAAGATTTCAGCAAGAAGGGAAAAATTATCTAGTCTTATCTTTTTCCTCAGAAAAAATGTGGCTGAGAAAATATTAATAACCACCAACCTACGTGTCTACTTTAACATCTCTAAAAATTTTTTATGAGAATTAACCTACATAGTCATTGAAGGCATCTTTGATGAAAGTGGAGAAAGGAACAGACAGGCTTTTGAATTGCATTCAATAGCTGCCTGAATCTTTAGAGTCGTGTAAGTTACTGAAAGGTGTAGAGAATACAAAATCACATCATGGTTACTATTTCTTGACTATAAAAAATGTACTTTATTTGAAATAGTAAATACTTCCATAAAGGTTCTCTTCCATCATAGTGTTTCCTGTGTATATGTCAAGATTACTGGAAAGATGTAATGATAGAAATAACTTTGTTTTATGATCCTCTAATATTACGATCAGATGAGGCCTGCCAAAGGTGTTTGCCACAATTATGGAGGATATCTGGTACAGAGTTTGCATGGAACAGGGATTCCTCCAGGATGGTTGATTCTTTCAGTTGTTCATGCTTGAACAACATTGTGTTCATCTTGCCTAGCCCTAGAACAGACCCATACAACGTACAGCCCACAGGCCGTTTGCGGCCCGCTGAAGGATTTCAGGTGGCCCACAAAAAATGGAGGGTTACCATTGTGCACTTTCTCCTGTTTGTCACATGACTCATGGCAATCAACCATCATTAGTCAGTCTCTAGTCTAACCTGTCTGCAGCCCAAAGAAGTTTAGCCTGTTTTAATTTTGGCCCCTACTTACCACCAAGTTGTGCAGGTCTGCCCTAGAATGCTGCAGTCTCCTAAATAACATCCATAATCATTCCAGAGAGTTTGTTATAATTACCTATAGTGCGAAAACCAAGGGTTTTTAAACTGTGATACTCAGGTGGAAAGTTCAGAGAGCTGATATGTGCAGTGCCCATCCAGCATACATGTGCTGATGTGCAGTGTGCTGAGTTCAGAACTGAATGGGAAGGAAAGATGGGGCTTAGTTGCCTTTGGGAAGTGGTGTAGTGCTTTTAAATCTCAAGGTTCTCACTGAAACAAAGGACCGTTTTTTAATGTTAATATTCTTTTAGTGATATTTATAACTGCAATTTATGGAATACTACCATTTTTGGAGAACTAAAGTTGAAGATTGCCCAAAGGACAATGGAAAAGTTCATGGCACATATCAAGATAGCAGAACATCACTCAGAATTCTGTTAGGCAAGTATGTAAGGGTTGTATCAGAGAGATGATCAGAACAGGAGGATCAGTCATAGTGATGCGGGGGATGAACAGTTTTCGTTCTCCATTGGTATCCATGATGCAATGTCAAGAGAAGTAGAGGAAGACCCTCAAGCATGTTGAGGGGAACCTCTGTGGAGGATTTATAGAAAGACATGGACAAAAGTCACACAGGATAAGGAAGCATGGATGGGATGTGATTCCGTTTCCTTAGAGAGAGTAACCACGTCAGTGAGATGACAAACTCATTGGATTTGTGAGGCATTCATTGTGTGTCTAGCTGTGAAGTAGGAGGAATCTGAGTCCTTGGAAGAGTTCAGAGCTTTGTGGGAAGAATGACATGAAAGGGATACTTTGGAAACTCCAGTAGCCTAAAATATCTGCAGAGTTCTAACTGGGCATAGCAAATGGGGTTCTACCCCCAGGTCTCCAAAAGATAGAAGGTGCTGACAGTACTTAGGGTTCTTTAGCAGTGCCCAAGCTTGGTACCTCGTTAGTGAAAATGACCAGTTGAAATGGGAAGATACACTGTCTATACTCTTGACAGAGCTCTTTCTAACACCCCCCAGATCCCTGGTGTGGTAACCTCATAACAACCATATTTGAGGGTGTACTTCATGCCATTTGACTTGGCCAGCTTTTATTTTACTCACTCTGGGTCCAGAAGTGACCAGGTACAGCTCTGCTTGTCTTCTTATAGGAACTGGGCATAGGTTCCTTTTCCCCTGTGTGGTACAGGAGAGAGACCCTATAGTTGGTGGCTGTCATACTTTGTTCTCAAAGAGGACCAAAATGACATCAATATGTTAGAGTCAAGCTACTGTGGCTGATCAAACCAATTTGAGTTCAGAAGGCTCTATAACAAGTGGCACACAAATAGTCAATATGAACATTTGGGGTGGATTCTCTAAATTTGCACATCTTGCATTTCTTTTGAGCTACTCCAGTTCTGCTTTGTTCATAGAGTATAGCACCTTCTTTGATGAGAACATGTGATGCTGGCTGGTCCTGTGCCAATGTCTCCCATGTCATGCAATCAATTCCAAAGTTTTTAAGAGAGACCTTGAGAGTGTCCTTGTATCACTTTTTCTGACCACCATGTGAGTACTTGCCTTTTGTGAATTCTCTGTAAAATAGTCTTTCAGGTAATGTGGCCAGCCCTTTGGAGTTGCACACTCTGCATTAGAGTTTGAATGCTTGGCAGTTTAGTTCTAGTACATGGAGAGTGGAACCCTGGACTTAGAGTCAGAAAACTTGAGGTTCCTGGATTCACCATTTATTAATTGTGTGACTGTAGATGAATAGTTTTGCCTCTCTAAGTTTCTTCTTCTGTTAAATGAGGATAATAATAATCCATATTCTTTATCTCGTAGGGCTATTGGAAGGAAAGTGTTTTGTAAACCTTTTAAGTCTTACATAAATTTGACTTATTATTATTGCTGCTGGTAATAATATAGAGCATCCAGGAAAACTACTTTCCTCTATAGAATTCTATTTGACTGAACAAAATCTCCTTCTTTGCCAACTTTAATATTGAGGACACTGAACTATAAAGAAATTATGCAATGATAATCTACTTCCTTGTTTACTAACCCCTCCCTGCTTGCTTTTTGGGTGTAATTGTAGATTTAGAAGAGCTGAGATTAGATATTGGAGTGTTTTCATACTTTTTTTGTGAAAAATACAGGCAAAGGCAAGTTATTAATATTTAATTATTTTTAGGAGAAAAAATGGAGCATAATGCTGGTGTAGATATTTTAGGTATTCCAGAAGGGTCTGGAATAACTTTTAACTAATAGTTTTGCCCTCCTTATCACTAATCCAGAACTGATCAGAAGAAGCAGCACTGGACAGGGAGGAGGCAGGAGCCATGTGCTGGCTTTGTCACCAGTGTGACATTTGGGGCTATTTATTTCCCTTTGTGGGCTCTGATTTTTTTTTATCCTTCATATATAAAATAAGGATAATAATGCTATATCAAAGGAGGATGAATGTAAGAGTGCTTTCAAAGAGCATTAGGTACCTTAGAGCAAAGGTGGCAAAGCCACTGCCCACAAAACTCCCAACTGCGGCCCAAACCAGATTAAAGTGTAATAGGGAAATGTTTAATGAAATAAATAAAACATAATACAACATAGGTAATTATAATTTGTGGTATTTTAACTTAACATGCAACCTACAGGGATCCATCAGTCAGCCAGTCAATAAGCATTCTTTAAGTGCCTACTATGTGCCAGGCACTGTGCACATATGATAAAAGAAAGTCTCTATCCTCAAGGAGGCTGCAGTCTAATGGGAAAGACAATACACAAAAGGAGTCTGTAAAGGGTTGGGGAAGTCGCCTGACCTGGGATCATGGTAGAGAAGTCAGAAGTGTCCCAGAGTAGTGCAGTCAGGTGAGAAATGAGGTGTTCTGAGTTGATCGCCCTCCTGAATCAGAGATTTGGAGTTCATGGCTCTACTCTCCAATCAGAGGGACAGAGGATAGTGATGAAGTGGAGTGTCAGGGTTGTTGGGATTTCTACTTGAGTTGGATACCACTGCCTTAGAGCACCTCATATGGAACAGATACTCCAAAAATGTTTGTGTATATTTTCTTTTGTGAGCAGATTTGTGGGTCTCCTCTTTCTCTGAACTGCTTTAGCATTAGAATCTGCAAAGCAGCTTAGTGCTTAACAAATTTTGTCTGATACTGTTTAGGTAGGCAGATATACATACATATATATGACATACATACATACGACATACATACATACATACATACATACATACATACATACGAAGAGAGACAGAGAGAAACATTTATTAAATACTTACTATGTGCCAAGTACAGGGGATATATGTTCAAATAAGCAAGGCCATGCCTGCTCTTAAGGAACTTACATTCTAATGCGTGAAGACAGTACTGGAAGGGGAACTACAATATATTTATATAGAAAGTAGGAGTAAGGGCTGGGACTTGCTGTTTCTCATAATTAGGGTACATGAGAATAATTATTTACAAACATGGAGGAAGGGTTGAGGAGTGAACAGATGAACATCATTCTTATCTGAACCAGACAAAAGGGAATCGAACACACACAGTTACCCATGCACCCACAGTGTAGTGTAGAAATGTGTCAGACTCAGCAGGGAAACAAATAGGGAGAGGAAGGGAGACAGTGAAGAGGAGGGGATTAAATGGAAAAAGAAGAAAGGAAGAAAGAAGTGGAATCTAAGGGGGAATGTCTATCATTGGGAGAATGACTGAACAAATTGTGGTATGAGTGTAGTAGACAAAAATTGCATCATAAGAAATGATGAAAGAGACAGTGTCAGAGAATCCTGCATGGTACAAATAGATATAGAGTGAGCAGGACCAGGAGAAAAATTTGTACAGTATCAGCATCATAAAGAGAACACGTTCTGAAAGGCTTAAGAATTGTGTGAAATAAAGCAATCACTAATTCCCATATCTAGAGGACATATGATGATGCATGTTACTTACCTCCTAAGAAAGAGGTGATGGACGTAAGGTGTAGGAAAATTGTTTTTTGACGTGGCCACTCTGTGGAATTGTTTTGCTTGATTCTGTTAATTTGTTACAAAGATTTTTTTTCCTGCTTTTAACTGGAGGGGGAGTGGATTAGAAGGAGAGAGAGTTATTAGTAGTTATCCCTCAAAAAAGAGGACCATTGAGACATTTTTTTAAATACACGGAAGACAACAGAAGAAAGTTCAAAAGGAATGACAGATAAATAGGATAGCTTTGTGAGCGGTGTGGAGTTTAGTGTAAACTTTTCTTTTCTTTTTTTTAATTTTTGGCAAGGCAGTCGGGGTTAAGTGACTTGCCCAGGGTCACACAACTAGTAAGTAGCATGTGTCTGAGGCTGGATTTCAGCTCAGGTCCTCCTGATTTTGGGGCCGGTGCTCTATCCACTGTGACACCTAGCTGTCCCCATAGTATAAACTTTTCTAAAAAGCAAGCAATATGAAATGGAGAATTGTGTTTTTATAGACAGCCTTCTTTTATACTCTGTCTACAAGGACATTTTGTTTGTTGAAAATAAGAATAAAAACAAAAAAGATTATTTTAACAATCTAATAATTCCATTCACAGTCACCATGACATGAAGATAACTGTGGGTCTTTGAACACCATACTGGTAGAATGTGACTTCTGTCAGCTTCTGCCCAATGGGAAAGGCCTCGAGTAGAGTTGGGTTCTGTACTCTACTAGAGTAAAGTGATGGGTTCAATATCTGTTGTCCATGGACCAGCATTGCTAATCTATTCAGAGAGATTTATTACTCAAAGAGTGTCCATCAAATGATGGAATGTTTTTGGCTATAGAACTCTTAAAAACCACTAGGTTTCGGGCTTTCTGTCAAGAGAACCTGTATCGATAAAATTGTGATTCCTTGAAATATGCTGTATAGATAAGTAGGGTCTATGTATATAGCCAAACATGGTATCTTGGAGGTCCAGAACTGTGGATGCATGTTTGAAGGTTAAGACTCATAGCCACAAAGCCTTTTGCACATGAAGGTCCTACTACTAGGCTGACGAGTTTACTTGTAGATGTATTTCATGTAGGTCAGAATTCCTAGTAATTTTTGTAGCAGGAGTCAGCCTCTTTTAAAAAGTGATATACTTCGATTTCTATTAAACGGTCAAAAGATATGAATGAACAGTTCTCAAAAGAATAATTGCTAACTATTAATAATCATATAAAAATGTGGGTCAAATCACTAATAATAAAAGGAAAAAAATAAAAACAACTCTGAAGTTAACTTTCATACCCAGCAAACTGGCAAGGATGACAAGACGTGGAAACAATCAGTGATGGGAGTGGGGTAGAAAGGCAGATACACCAATATTACACTGTTGGTGGATCTGGGAATTGGTCTGGAAAACACTTTGCAATGTTGCTAAGAAAATGATTAAAATGTCCATGTTCTTTGACTGAGATATCTCACATCTAGGTATATGCCTTAAAGATGTCAGTAATAAAAAGAAGGCCCCACATGCAGCAAAATGTTTCTAGCAGCACTTTTGTAACAGCATAGAATTGGAAATAAAGTCGATGCCCATCTATTAGAGAATGGCTAAATAGATTTTTGTACATTAATGAAACATTACTGTGCAGTAACAAATGCTGACTATCAAGAAGCATGGGACCATACGAAATGATACAAAGTGAAGTAAGCAGAGCCAAGAAAACAATCTACTCAGTGATTACAACAACGCAAATAGAAAGAACCACAGTAAGGAAACAATGAAATTGAAGACTGTGAAATTTTACTGAGTCAGTTTAGCCCAAAGAAGAGTTTTGAGAAGGTTACTGTTCTTCTTTGCAGAGGTGTGGGACACTGCATAGAATGGCAGACTTTCTGGATGTGATAGTTAGTTTTGCTGAGCTGTTTTCCCCCCCTGACATCACCTGCTGCCTCTTGGACACCTCAGACCATATGTCCTATACACACTGTCTCATTATCTTTCCCCCTAAACCCTCTCCTGAACTTCTTCTTTTACTATTGATGGGACTCAGCTCCTCTTACATCCTCCTGTCCGTTCTGGGAACTTTGTGTCACCCTCAACTTCTGACTTGTACTCATGCCCCATATCCAGTTCATTACAAAGTCTCGTCAATTCTACCTTTACAAATTTCTGGTATATGTCCCATTCTGTCCTGTGATGCTGCCACAGGCCCTCATCATCTCCTGCCTGACCATTGCAGATAGCCTTCTGGTTGGTCTGCCTGCCTCAAGTCTCTCCCTACTCCTGACCATCTTCTACTCAGCTGCTAAAATGATCTTCCAAAAGTTTAGGCCTGACTATATTACCCCACCATTCAATAAACTCTAGTGACTACCTCCCTGCTAACTCCAGGATCAAATAGAAAATTCTCTGTTTGGCTTTTAAAGCCCTTCATAACTTGGTTCCTTTCTACCTTTCCTGTTTTCTTATACCTTACTCCTCTTCATGACCCAGTAATAGTGGTTTACTGTTCCTTGCACAAGATTCATGCATTTTTGTTAGCAATCCTGGCTTGTTCTTTTTCACCTCTGCTTCCTTTAAGTCTTAGCTAAAATCTCACCATCTGAAAGAAGCCTTTCCAGGTCCCACTTAATGCTTTCCATTAAATTTTATCTCCAGTATTATCCTCTATGTATTTTGTTTGTGCATCTATCCCATTAGACTTGAGAGTAGGGACTGTTTTCACTGCTCTTAGTTAGAGCCTGGCTGCACACAGTAAGTGCGTAATAAATGCTTGCTGACTGACTGATCTCGTGTTTATGGTGTGTGGGTGTATGTCCATATATGTACATGTATGTGTATGTGTATATATGATATTTACACAAATATAGATAACTATCTTGCGTGTCATGTTATTATATATTATATCTATGTGTATATACATGTCTCCACTGACAGAATGTAAATAAGTCTGTGTTCCCCAGGGCCTAGCATACCCAAGGCACTTAACAAATTATCATTGATTGATTTGAAGGAGGACTTTAAACTTCTTGTCTGGGATTTTGAGGCTCTTTCTTATTCAGAGGCCTGTTGATGTCTTGTGGACAATTTTTTTCTTAACCATTTTCAGTGCATTGCTACTTTAAATTCCTGGGGTTTTGTTTTTGGTTTTGTTTTTGTTTTACAAATTTGGGCTCATTCCCTCTGGGAAGGGGCATCTCTTTGGCTAGTCCTTCCTGTCTGAGCTGTGCCATCTGTCATAGGGGTCATTGTAGAGAGGCTGATACCTTCCCTGCTGAGAGCAGGCAGTCAAAACTGATCAGTGCTGACAGGGTCAGGTTAGGCAGCTTCCCAGAACATCCCAAAGTCATGCTTCCAGGTGTGTAACTTTATAGGGCTGATAGAAGCTATTACTTTTGAGGAGCTTTTTCCACTTCAAAAGAAAAAGTGACCCTGAATTTTTAACTTAATCTAGTGGCCTAGTCACTTATTATACTTCTTCATGAGAGTGCCTTTGTCCATCTCTGTTGTAGACTTTGGTTCATCCTAACTTAGCAACCCCAATATCTGAAGTAAGAGCAACTACTGAAATGATAGGAATTACTCAAAGCAGATTTTGACCCCTCACTGAAGTTAATGTCTCAGTGTCTTATCTAGACATGGTTCTAACTGCTCTGGGTTTTGGACTTGACTCAGAGGAAGGATTTCGATTGTGTAGTGCTGAGTCACCTCCTCAGTTTCATTCATTGATCGTGTGCTTTTGCACATTTTTTTTTTACAAGGTGGGAGAGAATGACTATTTCAAATGTTTCTTCTGGAGGTAATGTGGTCGAGAAGTGAACTGAGAGACAGGGTGCCAGGGTTCTATTCTGGGACTAGCTCTATACCTTCAACAAATTCCATTTTTTTTTTCCTGGACCCTAAGATCAATCCAGGTCGCTAGATGGCACAGTGGATAGAGTGCCAGGCCTGGAGTCAGGAAGACTCATCCACTGTGTTCAAATATGGCCTCAGATACTCACTAGCTGTGTGACCCTGGGTAAGTCGCTTATCCCTGTTTGCCTCAGTTTCCTCATCTATAAAATGAGCTGGAGAAGGAAATGGTAAACACTCTGGCATATTTGCCAAGAACACCCCAAGTGGGGTCACAAAGAGTCAGACACGACTGAAAAACTACTGAACAGCAACAGAAAGATCAATCACAGAATGGGAAATGGAAGGAATTCGGTGTTTACCAGGAATACAGACAAGAACAGAACATATTATAATTTTTTATAATTGCTGTGATAAGATGTGACCTCTAGGACAGGTAGTCCCTTTAAAATGAGGCTCAGGAATTGAATTTTCTGGTTGCTTCTTGCTTGGTCAACTTTTTGCCACCTTTACTTGGGACATCAGGAAAGATTTCTTTGGAGGACTCACCCCTGGCATCCGTTGTGGTTATAGCTCAGGTCTAGTTAAAGCACATGACTGCAGTTCAAGAAAATCTTTGGGTACAGCTGTCTCCAAAATACTATGTGCAAAGTGCTATGTGAAGCACTGTGGAGGATACCAAGCTGAAGGAAACAGTTCCTTCTCTTAAGGAACTCTCGTATGAAGAGAAGTCATGCACACGGATGATATAGGAGAAAGCAGAATGTGATCCTCAGAAGAAAGGTCAAAGGTCTGTAAGAAATGAATGAGGGAGAGATTGCTTGACAAGGAAGGCTTCACAGAGAAAGTGACAGTTGAGCTATGCCTTAAAAGATATTGATAGACAAAGATTTGAGGGAGGTAGAGGGAATGGTATAAAGTATCATGTGCACACACACATACATGTATGTGTATATATGCATACTCAAATGTGTACACACATATGTATATATCTATAAGTATGTACACATATTTGTTAGCATGGGAAATTCCTGGTGAGAAAACTAACTCTTCCAATTCAGGTTGGTATCTGTTCTGCAACTTGTACTTTTAGTGATTGGCCTGGGCCACTGAGAACTTAAGTGACTTGACCAGCCAATTATGTGTCAGAGGTGGGGCTTGAACTCGGGTCTTCCTGACTCACAGGCCAGCTTTCTATCCATTATGTCATGGCTACCCCTCTAGGCATATATTTAGGCATATTTAAGGAATAGTAAATAGTATAGTGATATGTAAAGGAAAATGGAAGGTAAGGCTAGAAAGATAGGTTAGAGCCAAAGTAGGGCTTTGAATGTTAGACTAAGGAGCTAAGGAGACCAAGGACTCTATTTGGTAGGCAATATTAAGCTACTAAAGGGTTTTCCTTGCTTCCCTCTCTCTCTCTCTCTCCCTCCCTCCTTTCCCTTCCTTCCCCCTCCCTCCCCCTTCTTTCTTCCTTCCCTCCTTTCTTTTTTCCTCCCTCCCTCCCTGCCTCCCTCCCTTCCTTCCTTTTTTCTTTTCTTTTTCTTTTTTTTACTCAAGGGAGTGACAGGATCATAAAAGCTTAAAACTCCAAATCTCATTTTAGCCTTGAGCAAACCTGACAGTTTAAGGTTGGAGGGATGGTAATACTTGCCCTTAGACTACATGAATTTCTTCATTTGATAGAATGTGAGCTCCTTGAGAATGAGACCTAGGTTTTGACCTGGAAGAGGTCTCCCCAGCCCATCTGGTGTGTCTGCTGATAGGGGTCCAACTTCAGTGGTAGAAAGATATAATGAATTGAGTGTTGCTACCATCTGTTTTCTTTGTCTATCTTATTTGTGGAGCCATCTTTATTCTGACTCAAATAGGCTCTTGAAATTAGACCTCAAAGAGCCAATGTGGGAAATAAGAAATTCAGTTGTAAGAAGTGAAGGAATATGCCCCAAATCACTCTTTAGGGCAGTATAGAAAGCCTTGCTTTGTTTGTAGTCTTTCTTAGCCCTGGATTTCGTCAGCTTTTGCCGGATAACATGATCTGCATGTTACATCCCAGGTTCTACAGGTACCCCTTTTCTATGGGTGGTAGAGAGTTGCATTCTATATTTATAGAGTAGAGAGAGCATAGTTCGTGTCCTGTGGACCCACCATCAAGATGGAGTATGCTATATACATAATTCTGAAGAGATTCTGTACCCATGTGATGACATGATAATCTTTTTTAGAGAGATAACAAAGTTTTGTGTTTGGAACCATATTTGTGTGTGGTGTTCATATGCACTTGGTGAGTATCCCAGGTGACGCTTGAGATAATGCAGTAGTTTTGGCAATCTATATATACCCACCTTGGGCCCTGTTTTTTTGGTGACTGCACAGAAATGCACGCTGCTAATTCATTAACCAGCGAGGAAATGTAGTGTGCAGTCTGCCCACCAGGTGACACTCTAGTCTAGCCACTGACCAAGGGTGCCTCTCACAAGGTCACTCCAGTGCTACACCTAGGTCAGTATGGTAGCCCTTCCAAACTATTCAAAATTCAGTCTGGTGGGAAGATGAAATTTTGTCTGAATTATGAGAACTATGTGATTCTGTTCCTACCCCATGCCTGGGAAATTTCCTTCAATATAATTGACTATATATCCTGTGGGGCTGCTAGTTGGTGCAGTGGATAGAGTGCTGGCCCTGAAGTCGTGAGGACCTGAGTTCAAATCTGGCCTCAGACATTAGCTATGTGACCCTGGATGAATCACTTAACTCTCTTTGCCTCAGTTTCCTCATCTGTAAAATGAACTGGAGAGTGAAATGGCAAACTACTCTTTGCCAAGTAAACCCCAAACATGGTCACAAAAAGTTAGACATAATTAATCAACCAAAAAAATGTATCCTACACAGACAAGCTATACTGGGCCACATATACTTTATTGTGCAAAGAAAATGAAGAAGAATCTGGTTTGGAGCAACCATGTGGACCACATTAGCCCCATTGCCTCCAGCGGATCTACCTCATCGTCGTCTCCATGTCCAGGGAGGGTGGGGGTGGGGATGAGAATGAGGATGCTGTGTCCCCTAATATCTGAAGGTTATTGGTAGGACTCAAGAGAAGGATTGGCCCAAATATGGGATATAGTCAGCCTATAGGGAAAGAGGAGGCCTGGGTAAAGGGTGGTCCAATTTTCCATCTCATCCTCAGATAAAGCTGCCCATTCAGACATGCCTGGCCTGCCCTTGTCTAGTCTGGTGGTCCTGCCCTGTTCCCTCGTTGCTGCAGGGAGTTAAAGTCTTGGGCTGCCATGCCAGCCGTGTTTGAAAATTGTGTTGGAGCTAGCTTAGTGTAGCATTGGCTGTGACCAGCAAGTCCAGGAGTGCTTGCCTCCCCCATGGCTTGGCCTAATCTTCCTACTCTCTTTCTAGCACCAAAGAAATGGCTGACTGGAGGTCTCTTCAAGGGTAAAAGAAGACTCTCAGTGCTTGGGGCTCTTCATGCTCTCATTGTAGGCTGGGCTTGACTCAGACAAGTGTGTTAGTTTAGCTCTGAGAATGGAAGCACTCATAGAACATCTAAAAGTTCACAAAAGGAGGTTTACTTTTCTGTGGCAGGAAAAAATATTCAACAAAGATCATCAGATAATTTAGGTATAGCTTCCCTGCCTCTGAGCTTAGCATAGTGTTTGGCACACAGTAGGTGCTTATTAAATGCGTATTGACTGAGTGATCTTTGTGTTAGCCTTGCTGGTGTGTTGATCAGAAGCCTGAGAGGGAAGCTGGTGACTTCTTCCTTGTGCACTGGGCCACAGGAAACTACATGAATGACCCAAGCCTTGGTTCCTGAACCATTAAGAATGGTTTTTAGGAGAAACTAGCTTACCCTATATGGTGGCTATTGCTCCTGCCCACTCTCCATCCTTTTGTTGTCAGATTCTACAGGGCTATTAGAGGGTTTTCCCTCATTTAGATGGCTTTAGGCCTATAACTAGACAGTCTTCATCTTGGGCATGGAAGAAGTTTGACATATGCAGCATGGAGGAGAAAATGAAAAACTAAAACAAAAAAACCCACAGGAACACACACACACACGTACAACAACAACAAGAAAGGCAAGTAATGTTCTGCTCTTCTAGAGGAATGACTGAATGCAAAAGAGAATGGAGACCAAAAAGGTCAGGTTTCAATGCCCCCTTTTGGAAGGACCGAGTCCAGGATCTTCCTGATCTGGTCTCTGCAATGCGTGATGCTTAGCACAGTGCTTGGCACTTAGATGCTTGGTCAGAGGATATCCTTGGCCATAAAACACTTTTGGCTGTATCCTTATCACCGATAAGGGTTATCTATAGTAAAGCTGATAAGAGTCCATTGCCCTCTTGTTTACAGCGTGTCCAGGCAGCAGGGTTGCAAATCAATGATTTGATGGCACAGTAGGTAGAATGCTGGACTTGGAATAAAAAAAGACCTGAGTTTGAATCCTGGCTGACATACTTACTGGCTGTGTGAACTTGGGCAAGTCACTTTAATCTCTGTAAAATGAAGGAGTTGGATTTGATGGCTTTTAAGGTCTCTTCTAGCTCTAAAATTATGACCTTATCATCCTGTAATCACCCAGCACCACCCTCTGCTTAGGGTAACTCAGCCCACCAGTCAGAACCTTGCAACTCTTAGCCCAGGGGTGGGGAACCTGCAGCCTCAAGGCCACATTTGGCCCTCTAGGTCCTCAAGTGTGGCCCTTTGACGGAATCCAAACTTCACAGAGCAAATCCCCTTAATATAAGGATTGGTTCTGTAAAGCTTGGACTCAGTCAAAAGGACTCACCCAAGGACCTAGAAGGCCACATGTGGCCTTAAGGCTGCAGGTTCCTCATCTTGTAGCCCCCTTTAGAGACCTTGTTTGAAGGATTGCCCTCTTTCTTCTGTAAGGGCTGAGTAGATGGCATTACCTCTTTTGCATCCCCAAAGTCAGGCATTCTGAATAGTGCCACCCTTTGGTCCTCTATGCCCTCCCTGGGAAGTTGTCCATTGACCACTGGGTACTGTACAGTAATCAAGGGAATCTGTGTACCTGCCTACCACGTTTCCTGTTATGCCAGTGCCGGCTGCCACTTGGGCCCATTTTGCTCATTTTGCCCACTCTTTGGAGGCAAAGCACTACCTGCCTTTGACAGGACCTAGAACCTGCCAGGAGTTGGTGCTGCCACTGTTGGTGACTGAACCCTGTTCCTTTATACCCCGTAGATGCTACTACTGTCCCTCATGGTACGGTGCTGCTAGTGCTGGGGCCTGAACATCCTCTCAGTAGCTGTCACTGCACAATTTGGGACAAGGCCAGAGTACTGACAAGGGCTGCTTCTGGGCCAGAGTACTACACCTGTATCCTTCCTTCCCCTACACGGAGGGAAGCTCTGTCATAAGTATTGCTGCTACTTCCTGATGTAGGGACCCCTGCTGCAGGGGTCCCTCATCTACTCCTCACTGAAAACCCCAGAGAGAGAACTATAGTGGGAAGAAGGCTCAGTCCTGCTTTAACTAGTGAGTCTGAAAAATCACTTTTACTCCTAAAAACATTTTATGCAAATCCAACAACAGTTTATAGCATTTTTTCATGTTGAGGATGTGGTTCGTTTAGACACAGAGCACATTCATATCTATTTCTACCTGCTCAGTGCCCACTGACAGTTCACTTTCTAGTCCTCCGAGGACAATGAGGGTGCCTCAGAATTTGTGGCCAGGATTGCCCAAAGCACTACCGTAATACTGAAACCCCTCGGCTCTCACTTCCCAGACTTCTATGAAGTCACTCTAATTCAGTCATATCAATGATGCTGAACATCATAGGCCAGGACTGACTCAAGTCCATCTGGTCTTTCAGGTTTGGGACTGGAACAAAATGTGACCCTCCAAACACCTAACTAACAGTTAGCAACGGAAGTTTGCTTAGCTGTAGCGGGGACTGGATAGTCAACAGAGATACAACATTGATTTGGTGGGACACAGCACAGCTTCCTCTGTGTCTGTGATGGCCTTGCTGCTCTGCTGGTCAGAAGCCTGCAGTGGAACTTCTTCTGACTTCTTAGCTGTTGGCTTGATACGTCACCTGAGCATTCTTCTCTTGAACCAATTAAGCCTCGAGTTTGATTTCAGGACTGCTAAAGAAAGACCAGCCTAGCCCCCTGGCCCACATATGTTTTCCTGCCTCCTGCTGTGGCTTCCTGATCTGTTTTGGCCCTGTTGGACTTTTGGGAGGGGAGGAGCAACACATGCTTTGCATGTGGAACTTCAAGTTAAATAGGAAGAACTCAGTGTTTGAGTTGCCTGGAAGTCACTGCCCACGCGTGGCCTGGCTTAGTACCATTCCTGCTGCCGTTTCAAAGGATAGTTATTTGTGGGTACTTTCGGTTTTAGTGCCTGTTCATCAAGCGTACTTGGGATATGGAGTGCTGACCACAGACCTTCTTTGTATGTTTTCTTTCCTGCCATGCCTAATCTGTGTTCAGAGAAAAGAAGGGAAAGAAATATGCATTTATATACCACCTACTGTGTGCCAGGCACTGTGATAAGAGCTTTTTACGAATATGATCTTTTTTGATCCTTACAACAACCATAGGAAATAGGTACTATTCTTAATCCCCATTTTACAGTTGAGGAAACTGAGGCAGACAGAGGTGAAGTAACTTGCCAGGGTCACACAGCTAATAAGCGTATGAGGCTAGATTTGAACTCAGGCCTTTCTGACTCCAGACCCAGTACTATATCTATTGAACCATTAACTGCCTCTTTTATTGGAGGAACTGGTGAAAATACAGATTCTTGGTTCTAGTTTCTCATTCGGATTTCAAGGAGCACCCCAGGATCTAATTTTGGAATATCTCATCATTACCTTAAGTTAATATACAGCACATAAAACAAATGCAGCTAGAAGTCTGTTTCAGATTTTATACACATTTCTATATAGAGAGATATAGATATAGAAAGCCACTGACAGTGAGAATACAAATTACCTTTTATATTTTACTGGGTATAATGGTGGTGCAAACAGAGTACTAGAAGACCTGGGTTCTTAGTGGTTGTATAACCCTAGGCAAGCTAATTTCTGTGTATCTCAGGCAATTCCCTAGGCCTTATCTATTAAGTCATAGATTGGTTTAAGCCTGTTTAAATCTAGTTGGTGGAGGGAGTTTCCACACTGAGAGTTCCACACACTGAGTAAAATTACAGCTCCTTTCTTATCTAAAGTTGGTTATATTTCACTGATGATCATTAGATGGCTTAAATTAAACTCAGCACACATCTTGTAAGTGTACAGAGCACTGTACGGGGGGGCAGCTAGGCCAGGCCTAGAATCAGGAAAACTCATTCCCTGAGTTCAAATCTGGCCTCAGACACTTACTAGTTGTGTGACCCTGGGCAAGTCACTTCACCCTGTTTGCCTCAGTTTCTTCATCTGTAAAATGAGCTGGAGAAGGAAATAGCAAACTACTCCAGTATATCTGCCGTGAAAACCCCAAATAGGGTCAGGAAGAGTCTGACATGACTGAAATGACCAAACAGCAGCAGAGGACTATGCTAGGGGGAGATAGGAAGTTGAGATATGACAGGACTCCTACTTTAATGCAACTTAGTCTCCTTGGGGGAATGACATTTCAGAAATATCTACATTACAAAGTAATACACAAATGCACAAGAAGTGCAAATTAAGTTCTCTTTGGGTTCCGAGAATGACAGTCATTCATTGCTGATAGGGCTTTCTGAAAGAGGTGGCATATGAATTGGCTTTTAAGGATAGGTAGATATCAACATGAGGCAGGTAGATGTCTCAGTGGCTCACTTGGCCTGGAGACAGGAAGACCTGTGTTCAAATCTGGCCTGAGACACTTACTAGCTGTGTGACCCTGGGCAAGTCACTTAACCTCCATTTACCTTAATCCATTGGAGAAGGAAATGAAAAATCACTTTGCCAAGAAAACCCCAAGGATGGTATTGGTGCAGTCTGGTCCATGGGGTCACAAAGACTTGGACACAACTGAAAAACAGCAACAGATGTCAACATGTGGCAAGGAATTGAGAAGAGGATATTCAAAGTGTAGGGAACAGCCAAAGCAAAGGTTTGGAGGCAAGAAAACATGGATGTGAATGAGGAGGATTAATAGTCCATTTTAGTCAGGACATAGATGGGTAGATAAGGCTAGATAGGTAGAATGGAGCCAGAATGTGTAAGGCCTTGAATGCTAGAGTTAGGAGTTTGAACTCTATCCTGAATCCTACAAATACTTGGAGACAGCTGTCATGTCCTTCTAAGTCATCTTTAGACTAAGCATCCCTTGCTTCTTCAACTGATCCTTGTACAGCACAATCTGCAGTTCCCATCCTGGACACAGTCCAGCCTGTCAGTGTCCTTCCTGATATGGGATACTCAGAACTGACAACAACAATCCAGATGTGGTCTGACAAGGACAGATTATTACAGCTGGACTAAAGCCCTTTCTTATTCCGGACACTGTATATGTGTTACTTCGGCTTAAGATTACATGTTTTTTTGTTTTTGTTTTTTTACTATGACACATTGTTAACTCGTTGAATTTGTAGGCCATTGGCATGCTCAAGTAGTTTTTTCAAGTCCTTCATATTTATTTATTTAAAAAAATTTTCTTAATAGTATTTAATTTTTTTCCAATTACATGTAAAGATAGTTTTCAACATTCATTTTTGTGAAATTTTTAGTTCTAAATTTTTTTCCCTTCCTCTCCACTCCCTCCCCAAGACAGCGAGGAATCTGATATAGATTATATGTGTACAATCATGTTAAACGTATTTCCACATTAGTCATATTGTGAAAGAAGAATAGTAACAAAAAGGAAAAAACCATGAAAAAGAAAAAACAAAAGAAAACAAAAGATGAAAATAGTATGTTTCAATCTACATTCAGACTCCGTAGTCCTTTCTCTGGATATAGTTAGCATTTTTCATCACTAGTTGTTTGGAATTGTCTTGGTTTATTATATTGCTGAGAAGAGCTAAGTCCATCATAGTTAATCATTGAACAATGTTGCTGTTACTGTGTACACTGTTCTTTTGGTTCTGATCACTTCATTTAGCATCAGTTCATGTAAGTCTTTCCAGATCATTTCTTAGCACAATGGTGTTCCATTACATTCGTATACCACAACTTGTTCAACCTTTCCCCAATTGATGGGCATCCCCTCAATTTTCAGTTCTTTGCCAACACAGAAAGAGCTGCAATAAATATTTTTGTACATGTGAGTCCTTTTCCCTTTTTTATGATCTTCAAGTATTTTTTTAAACATAAACTTATTAATCATTCATTCTATCCCTGTATAGTTGAATTTTGGAACCCAACTTTAGAATTATACGCTCAGGTCTTTCTTCCTTCAAAGATCTGTGAGTATGTATATTACCTGCCAACTCAGATTTTCAGTCTTTCTATGACTCAGTAGAAGTCTATAGATTACAGAAGTACTGCCCATCACCAAGCTCAGAATTTACATTATATCTTAAATTTTATCTTATCAGATCTAGCCTAGTCTGGTGAGATCTTTTGGATTCTGATTCTGTCATCTAACTCATGTTTATCAGATATCTCCTCAAGTTTGTATAATCTGGAAATATAATAAACATGTTTTTACCCAAGTTACAGATAAAAAATATTGAATAAAACAGGGACAGTTATGAAGACCTGTGGCACTCCATTAGAGACTTCTATGTAAGTTGACACCCATCCATTAAAATTACCATTCTTTCAGTCAGGCAGGCAGTTCCAGATCACACAACTGAACTGTCATTGAGACCACATCTCCCTCACTTTGTCCTTAAGTATATCAAAGACTTAGTCAAATGGTGAAAGTCAAATATCCTATGTCTGTAGTATCATCTTTACCTATTAGTCTGTTAACTGAACTAACTAGTCTGTTAATCTTGGATTACTGAACAGCAGTCATCATGGACAGCAATAATATATCAATAGCTAGTATTTAGATAGCACCTACTGTATGAACTAGTCTGTCAAAAAGTAAATGAGGTTAGTCTTATATGACTGCTTCTTGATGAACTCAGGCTATTTCTTTGTGATTAGTGCTTCTTTGTGTATGAGTTTACACTGTCTCAGTAATCTGTGTTTTTACCAGTGTGGCTATTCTAATGATGTAGATCATGACCACGCTGTAATTTAGTAGATGATCTTTGCAAACTTCTATAAATGAAAAAAATTCGTCACCAAATAGGCATCCTGGTGATGAGCTGTTCCAGGCATGGGAAGGCTGGTCGTATGTCAATAGATTAATACTGGGCCCATAGTTTCAAACTATACTCTCAGTAATGCTTTCTGAAATGTTGATAGAAATCATTCCCTCTCATCAGCCTTTAGGATGAAGAATCTTATCTTCTCTATTTTTCAGAAGATCACTGACACTGGCTCAGCAATAATTTATATCCTTTAGTTCTTTTAGAATCCTGGAATATAGTTTGTACAGATCTGATGACTTGTACTCATTGAGAGCATCTAGGTCCTCTGACTCCTCATTTATCTTGAGTTTCATTGTCTTTGGCGAAGAAAAGAAGGAAAATGGGAGTTTTATACCTCTGCTTTCTCTCTGCCATTTTTGGGGTGATGTCATTCCTTTTTTCTTTGATCTTCCTCTCAACCCCAATATAGCTGTAAAAGGCCTTTTTCTTTCCCTTGGAACTCATTAATAGCTCCAGCTTATTCTGAAATTGAGCCCTCCTGACACATTTTCACAGGCTCATGCCATCCTTTTGTATTATTCTCCACCTGTCCTTGCTTCTGCCTTCCCTATCAGACTTCTTAAAAATCTCCCTTGGTTAATGAGTTCCTTATGTATCCACATCAGTCTCTTTAGATAGCTTCCCCTTTTTTTCTTGTTTGGAAGTTTGGTTTTGTGTCGAGATTTCATTTTTAAGAGATTGCCGTCCCACTTGAATTCACTCCCTTAGGAGAATTTTTGTCAATGGGAATCCTGTCATTTAACTCTTTAAAATATACTTTTTTTTTTCAGCCAAAGACAAGGTTTATTAGAACATCTGTCATATTAGGCAGACTCTTAAGGAGTCTGAACATTAGTGAGCTATTGGCTAGATTGTAAGAATTTGACCTGTGGTTAGATTTTAAGAATCTGAGCAGTGGCTAGATTATAAGAATCCCAGCATCTTAATGGAGACGAGGTGGACCTTATATACAGAAAGACTGTGGGAGGGACCTAGGAGTGGCCAGTAAACTGGGGTGAACAGAACTCCTGGGACCGGGACCATGTGGCCAAGGGAGAATGGAGATTAGCTAGGATTAAGGGTGAGAAATGGCTGGAGGCCATATGTAGGGAGGTAAAACAAAGGAAGGCCAGGCTAGATTAACAGAACTGGGAGATTGTGTGTAGCCACAATGAAAGGCCAGTTGATGGGATTATAGCCTCAGGCGAATGCCAGAGATTTGGCCAAGTGGGGAAAGTCCAGGGTTTTTCCTTTCTGGGGTCTAGATCCCAAACCCATCATACCCCTCTCAAACAAATGGGACCCAGATTCTTTTGGTCAGGGGCGAAGGTCTCGACTTCTGAAACTGTTTCCTGCTGGCAAGGGGCATAGAGCTGTCTCTGCCTCAAGGGGATCCCAAAGAGGAGGTTGACTGACTGGAACCAAGCACAGGCTGCATCCAGGGAACAGTCAGGGGGACATTGGCTGGTATTCACTGTTACCAACTGTAGGTGAATGGCCTGTAGTCTGGAAGACACAAATCTGACAGAAAAGACTGCAGGGTCTAGATATAAAGCAGGGACTAGATTTAGGGCCCAACTTTGAGAGGATAAAACATCCTTAGCTCTGTTTGGATTCAAATAATTCAGTTTTCCAGCCATGCAATATCAAATCCACCTCATAGCTAGACTCAGGAATAGACAAGTAGGTAACATTCCCTTTTCAAAGGAACATAATGGGGAAACTGAGCCAAAAGGATCCCATCTTAGACTGAGGCTAAAATTGTCCTCTCAGCTTTTCCCAATGCTGACTTCCCACTGGTATCACCTTCTTTGAGTAGCTTGTGGCATTTCTCTCAGATGGTGGAATAATGATTAATGATGGATTATGACCCATCAGACAACTCAAAATAAAATCCTTTGAGCTTTTACCTCAAACAGCAAGTTTTACTAATCACAGCTTAGGAAAAACTTTTCCAGGATTTACATCTCAAACTTAAATTTGTTCTGGTGTAAAAGCCAATCATTAGAGATTTCTATACACTTGCAAATTCTCATCAAGCCATACACAACCCAAACAAGCTTTTTGGCTAGTTTACACATTAAAACAATAACCAACAGTAGCTAAATTATTTTAGCAGTAACCAAATTATGAAAAGTTGCTTGACATAACTGATACAGAAAGTTCACCAATTTGAAACTTGAAACAAACCCATTACCAATCAGGTGACTTCAGTTTTGTTAAATGCACTTCCAAATTACTTTACACAGAAAAACATCTCATCATTAACAGTTAAAACTACAAATTTAAAAGAGCATGCTTACCCAAGTTCAGAGGCCAGCTTCTTTACCTTGAGCAGGATGTGCTGAACCTGGGTGATGCTTTCAGGCAAAGGTTGCCCTAGAGCCCAAGGCCATTGCCAGGAGGACCCACACTGTAGCTGCTGCCCCTTCCCCCTTCTTCCTTTCCCAGATGGGAGAGAGAGAAATCAAAAGTGAGGGATAAAGGGTGAAATTTGCTTCTCCTATGAGTGGGGTTAACATACCCTCTTGACTCAAGGGAAGGTAGTGGGAGAAAGGAGTGACCAGGGTTGTAAGGAGGAGTTTCAAAACTAAGGAATTAATGATCACTCATACAACCTCCAGAATCTGCCAAGATATTTTTAGCTGTTTTAACTTTCCCTGTAACCTCCGTGAAGGAGGATTCAGAGGTGCAGAGGGAAGGGAGTATGTAAGCCTCAGGGAACCAAAAAGCAACTGCAGTTTTCCCCAATTCCCTACTGCCCAGGGAATTAACATAATTGAGCATACACTTCCAGATAGGGCGTCTGTTCTTGTTCTCTATGCTGTGGAAGGTGTACCCAGGTCCATGGCTTTGAACTGACCTAGTGGACTGAGAGCCTGAGAGTGTCAGCCTGAGTGCAAGACAGCCTCATAGGTGTCTGCCAGAGAAGCATCTCCAAGCCTTGGTGCTTGGAGAGTGACCCCAACTGCAGAGCAAGAAAGGAAAGGAGAGGGGAGGCTTACATACCTTCCAGTCTTGGCTGGAGAAGAACTTGGGGGTAGGCAGTTTCCCCATACGGGCCACCAAAATGATGCGGTTTAGGGGTTCAGGAGTCCTGGGACCCCAAAATCACAACACGTGGGTCCTGTCTGAAAGAATTTGACCCACGCCTTCTTTCAGCCAAAGACAAGGTTTATTATTAGGTTTATTATTTGTCATATTGGGCAGACTCTTAAGGAGTCTGAACATTAGTAAGCTGTTGGCTTGATTATAAGAATCTGACCTGTGGCTAGATTTTAAGAATCTGAGCAGTGGCTAGATTATAAGAATCCCAAACTAAAATATACTTTTCCGAAAACTAGGGTAGGGGCAGCTAGGTGGCACAGTAGATAAAGTGTTGGCCCTGAAGTCAGGAGGACCTGGGTTCAAATCCAGCCTCAGACCAAACACTTGACACGTACTAGCTGTGTGACCCTGGGCAAGTCACTTAACCCCAATTGCCTAAAAAACAAGACAAAACAAAACAAAAACCCCCAAAAACCTAGGGTGCATGTCTGGTTTCTTTTCTTGTTAATGAATGTAAGATGGAATGGTCACTTTTCTGCAAAGTTCTTATCATTTATAACTAGGCAACTGGTTTTTCCTTGCTGATACAGGTCTAGGCTAGCAATCCCTTTTATCTCTTCTTCAGTATTTTTTTTCTACCCTTGAGTCCTGTGATGATAGAGAGCAAGCATTAATTCTGTTTCAAGGTCTAGGGAAAAAAGGAGTTCGAACCTGATGACACTGGCTCTTCTGGTAGATGAGGTTCTGAGAACAAGAGGTTTGGTATCTGAGTCTCCTATCCTTGTCTAATTAAGTCCTCGAGGTGAGAGGCATGCTAGCTCACCCTGCCTGGTTATGGGCTGGGTCCAGGACAGCAACAGCTTTATCCTGTCTCAGCTTGATGGTTTTTTCCTGAGTCAGGGCAGACTAGCAGTAGATTCAAGGGCATTAATTTGGTGAAGAAAGAGGTAGCTAGGGAAACCACTTGTGATCCACCAAGATATGTCCTTGGCCAACCTGCTGATGACTTACTCAGTCATTCTTCTGTGCCTTACAACCTTCTGCTAGATAGCCTTCTGAAGAAGCCATTGGGTTTTAGTGGGAGCAATGTTCAAAAAAAGGTGGGAGAAGATTGGCTTTATGCTCTGACATAAACAGAAAAATAAATCTTAGATTATTGAACAACAGTCATCATAGCCAGCAATAGTATTTTATTTTTTTTAATTAATTAATTAATTTTTAGTTTTCAACATTCACTTCCACAAGATTTTGAGTTCCAGTTTTTCTCCCCATCTTGTCCCACCCCCCCACCCCAAGATGGCATTCATTTTTAATACCTCTTCCCCTAATCTGCCCTCCCTTCTATCTCCCCCCCCCCACGCTTTTCTTATCCCCTTCCTCTTCTATTTTCCTGTAGGGCAGGATAGATTTCTATATCCTATCAGCAATAGTTTGTTAATAGCTGGTATTTATATAACACCTACAAAAAAGCACTTTACAGATATCTCATTTGATCCTCATAACAACCCTGGGAGGTAGGTGCTGTTATTATCCTCATTTTATTGTTGAGGAAACTGAGGCAAACAGGGTCAAGTGACTTGCCTAAGGTCACTTAACTAGTAAGTGTCTGAGGCCAGATTTGAACTCAGGTCTTCCTGACTTCAGGCCCAGTGCTCCATCCACTGTACCACTCAGCTGCCACATGTAGCAGAATGATTGTGTGATTCCGTCTCCCAGACTCTCCCCAAGCAATAGTCTGTGACTTTGAAACAACAGTGGAAAAAACAAATGTTGGAGATGGTCTGAGATTGGGTAGGGAAGAAAAGGAGTGATGAAGGTGAGGCAAAGGAAGCTTAAGACAAGATTCATGTCCTCTAGGAGTTTGCAATCTAGGTGGTGAGATAAGGGCTGTGAAACAAACAGGGGTCAAAGCAGTGTATAATTAAGTGCCAAAATGAACATCACAGGCAGTAAACTCCATAGGAATACATAAAAAGGAGAGATTAGTGTGGGCTGGAGTTGTCATGGAGCCTGTGGAGGCCGTGGGGCATCAACCAAACCCCGGAGGATTGCAAAATAGAGAGGAGGCAAGAGCGTTCCAACCCAGCAGGACACTTTGAACAAAGGCTCAATGTCTGCAATGATTATGCCACATTCAGGGGACTGACATGCTGAACCAGAGGTTTCATTTAGGAGAGTACCAGAGTACAAGTTTGGGTAGTTAAGATCAGATCAGAATTGGGCTTTAAATGAAAGACAGTAGGTTTGCATTGGATGTTTTTGAGCAGGGAAGTCATAGGATTTAAAAAAATAATGTCTTAGGAAGACTAAGATGGTAGGAAGTATAGGATGAATTAAAGGCACAGAAGAGATTTAGAGATGGGAACCATTCTGTATATAGACATGTAATACAGTAGATCTGGGTTTGCACTGGACTCCTAACTAATAGGCATTAGTAGACTTGGGTTCTAGTTTCAGCTCCACTACTGATTATAGTTCTTTTACCTTTGGAGAGTTATTTGACTTGTCTGGGCCTTTGATTCCTCATCTATAAAATTAGGGGGTTGGATAAAACCTCCAAGCCTCCTTTTGGCTCCAGAATTATGACTGCTGTGAAGGTTGAACTATTGATTCACAATCTGTAGTGCTTGAGCTGTTTTTCCAGTAGTACAGTTAAGATGATGCATGTGTTTTCTCATCTGCCTTATGACCAATGGCCACACTTCTGAGAAACTGGGCTGGGTTAAGGACTACAGTGTTCACCAATTTTGTTTTCAGTTCAGTTTGTAAGTATTTACGAAATGTCTAATATGTTCAGGGCACTGTGCTAGCCAATAGGGAGATACACTAAGTTGGGATAAGAGCTAGTCCCTACTCTCCAGGAACTCATAGTCAGGGAGTATGTCACACAAGCAAATTACTATAAGAAAAATTGATGCAAAAGTTAATGATAATATGAGAGAGGTGTATCAAACCGGGAGGACTGGGGAAGAATTCATGTAAGTCTTGCTAAATCCTATGGCCTTTCCTTGCTCCTCTTCCTTCTTGACTCAGTGCAGCATTTGACAGTGTTGGCCATCCCACTTCTGAATACTTTTTCCTTGCTGGGTTTGGTGACTCTGCTCTCTCCTGGTTCCACCTGAGGTAGAGTGAAAAGGACGCTGGACTTGTCTGAAGGACTTGTCTGGAATCCCAGTCCCACTGCTGGCTACTTGTGTGACTTCAGGCACATTACTTCACCTTTTTTATCATCAGTTTCCTCATCTGTAAAGTATTCGATAAACCTAAAGATTCCTCTTTCTAGGGTTAAGGGCTCACTATTCAAGGGTTGAACTAAATATGCTTTAAGGTCCTTTTCAACTAAAAATCGGTGATCTTCCCACCTGCCATTTTACTCAATCTCCTTTGGATCCCCAGCTAGAGGAACAACAGTGCCCCCCATATCCCTGGCCCCTCATATTCATCATTGAGGGGAGCAAGCCCTCTGTAGAATGAACCTGCCATCCTCACCACCACTAACCACTAGCCTGCTGTCACGTTAGGGTAGGTAAGCCCAAGAGCCCCAGGAATAGCAGTGTCCTACCTAGACCACTGGCCTTGCGTTCAGTCCCCTCTGTAAAGCCATCCTCCAGGGGAACAACCCTTGTGGAGAAGTGAAGAGTTTTCTTACCACTTGCTTTTGACAGGGACATTCAGGCCAACCTAGTTGAAGCAGTCAGGTGTCCCTGAGGGAGAGAGAAGATGTAGCATCATATGTCATCTGAGTCCAACCACTGCTACCCCATCCAATCACCACTTCGCCTCAGACTGTGACGGAGACATCCTAGGACCAGGAATAACAGTGTGTCTTCCAGACCACTGGTCCTGCTCCTAAGCCCAGCTGCCATCATCCAGGGAATTAGTCCTTGTGGTGCTGAGACCTGGTGACTGCTTCTGTGTGTATGCTGCTGCTCTTGCCTCTTCCACAGTCCCCAGAAGCTGAAAACTTGGAAAATAAAGTGCTTCCCACGAAAGTCCTTGGCACTTTGAAGTGGTTCAACATCAGACGTGGATATGGTTCATTCAGTGGAAATGACGTTGAAAAAAAAATGCACATGCTTTGCAGAAATATCCTGTTATGTGTTGTTTGTTCCTGTTATAACGTGAGCTCCTTGACAGCAGGGACGTTCTTGCTTTTCTCTTTGTATTCCCAGCTCATTGCATATAGCAAGCACTTATTAGGCTTAATAAATGCCACTTCATTCATTCATTCATTCATTCATTCATTCATTCATGTCTCACCCTTAACTGTGAGTGTCATAAAGAGTCTCTCCTGGGCTCCATCAGTCAGTTAACAAGCATTTATTAAGTGCTTACTATGTGTCAGGGTCTGGGATAAGTGCTGGGTTCTCTTATTTCTTTTCACTTTTTGTTTTATTGATGCCATCACATTCATTTCTGAATATATCCACCACTGCTTTCTCTTGTAACAAAGATTAGAAAAAAAGTTTAGCAGAACAGCTTGATGTACCTACCTCTTCTGACAATGCTTTATAACATTCTATACCAGGCTTTTTTTCTCTATATATACCATCTTTCTTGATGATCTTATGAGTTCTCATAGGTTCAGTCATTTTCTATTTAGATAACACACACACACACACACACACACACACACACACACACACACACACACACACACACACACACAGCCCTAGTCTGTTGTCTGAGAATCACATTTTCTAACTGAATGTCCCTTGTGCATCTAAAAATGGAACATGTCTACAGCATACCTGATTATCTTTCCCCTCACATTTCCTCCTTTCCCTAACTTCCCTGTTTCTTATAAAGCGGACCACTATCTTATGACTCAGCCAGGGTCACAGTCTCAGAGTTATCCTCAGCTCTTCACTGTCACTCAGCCTATATGTAATCCATTGACTGTTGATCCTATGTCCTCATCTCTCACATCCATCACTTTTTCTTCATTTCTATGGTCACCACCCTAGACGAGAATCTCATTGGCTCTTGTCTGGACTATCGTAATAGCTTCCAAACTGTTCTCTTCCCTCTCCAAAGTACTTTCCACCCAGCTGCTAAATTGATGTACCTGAGACCTCCATCTGACTATGTCACTCACCTGCTTAAAAATCTACATAGGCACATTCTTACCTCTCTTTTTTCCCCCTATTATATAAGCTTGAGCTTTGAAAGCTATGATTATTTTCATTTTGTTTTTATTTCTTTTGAAATTTCCCTTTTTGTTATTAGAAACACTAACAAACCTTCACCATTTCCCTGTACAGGGATGAACAGGAAGAAGATTTCATGTTAAGTCAGGAATCTCTGCTGTGTACAGCTTGAGTTTTTTTTAATGTGTATTTTAAATTTAACATGGTAGTTGCAACACTGCCTTGATTCCCTTTTGAGGGTCTTTCTGCTCATTTTGTTTATTTTTGTTGTTGATTCATTGATGTTCTTTTTTTTTAAGTATCACTATTGCTACCCAGCTCCTCCCCTTGAAAGCCCTCCCTTGTAACAAATATAGTTATATTTTTTAAAAATGCACACATTGGTTGTGTCTTAAGATGTATTTGTGTATGTGTGTGTGTGTGTATATATATATATATATATATACACACACACACACATATATATGTGTATATATATATATATACACATATATGTGTGTATATATATATATATATATATATATATATATATACATGTATACATATATATATATATATGATTCCACATATCTAGTCCTTCCCCTCTCTGTCAAGAGGTAGGCAGTGTGATTCATCACTAGTCTACCGGACCTATGATTGGTTGTTGTGTGTTTCACAGTTGTTTTCCTTTACATTATTGTAGCCATGAAACAAATTGTTCTTGAGTTTCTGCTCACTTCACTCAACACCAGTTCATATGAGTTCTCCCAGGTTTTTCAGAATCTTCTTTTTTTGTTGTTTATTATGGCACAATAATATTACATTACATTCAGATACCATAATTTCTTTAGCTGTTTCCCAGTTGGTAGATACCCACTCTATTTCCAGTTTTTGCTACAACAAAAAGTCTTGCTATGCATACTTTTGTGTGTAAGGGTCTTTTCCTTTTTCTTTTATCTCTTTACAATATAAGCCTAGTGGTGGTAATGGTTAAAAAGGGTGCACAATTTAGGGACTTTGGGGATAGAGTTCCAAATTTATTTCCAGAGTGTTTGGATAGCTTCATAGCTCAATCAGCAGTGCTTGGGCCTGTCCTGTCATCTCTGCTTCAACAATCTGATCTTTGCCAATCTGATGGCGTGTGGTAGATTCTCAGAGTTGTTTTAATTTGCATTTCTTTTAGGTGATTTAGCACACTTTTTCCCACACAGTGTTGATTTCTTACCTTCCTTCTTTTAAGAACTACTTGTTCATATCCTTTGATCATTTAGTTGATGAGGAATGAATTACGTTCTTATATATTTGTATCAGATCCCTATATGTCTTAGATATCAGACCTTCATCAGAAAAACTTGTTCCCAAGATCTTTTTCCCAATTCAGTGTTTCTCTTCTACTTCAAAAAGCATTGGTTTTGGTGCAAAAGCTTTTCAATTTAATGTCATTAAAATTGTCCATTTTATCTCCTATTATCCTCCCTAGTACCTTGTTTGGTTTTCTCCTAGCTAGAGTTGTGATCTCCAATTCTAGCCTTGTAATGTGTTTATGCTATTGCCTGTTATATATGGGACATGTAGTTCACCATTTGGAGCTTGTGTTAATATGTGGTATGAAATGTCGGACCAAACCTGATTTCTGCCTGACTGCTTCCTAACATTCCGAATAGTTTTTAATGAATAATAAGTCCTTACCCCCAGTAGGTGGAGTTCTTGTGTTTATCAAATGCTATGCTCCAGCGTTTGGTTACTTCTGGGTTTTGTGTAGCTAAATTATTTGACTTTTATTTTTAATCAGTAACAAATAGTGTTGATTATTGCCTTGTAGTATAATTGGAAATCTGGTTACTTCTAGACCTTTATTCCCACTCATTCTTTCCTTTGAGATTCATGACCCTTTGTTCCTCTAGATGAATTTTGCTATTTGTAGTTTAATCAATAAGGCACTGAATCTATAAATTAATTTGGTAGTGTTGTCATTTGCATGATATTGACAAGACCTCCCAGTTGTCCTATGGTTAAATTCCAGCTCTTCCGGTTCACATTTAAAACCTGTCCCAATCTGGCTCCCGTGTACTTTCAGGCTTGTTACATAGGGCTCCCCTTCATGTCCTCTCTCTTTTGGCCAAGCTGGCTTAATTGCTGTCTCCCATTCACAACATTCCCTCTCTAGTCTTTGGTTCTTTGCCCAGGCTGGTCCTCCATGGCTGGAATGCTTTTCCTCGTCACCTCTGCCTTTTAGATCTCCTAATTCCATTTATGGCTCAACTCAAGGGCAGAATCTTACAAGAAGCCTTCCCTCCAGTTGTTTAGGGCCTTTTCTCCCCAAAATAGAACCTTATATTTACTTTTTATATCTCTTACACTTAATAATCGGTGACATGTTGGGTTTTTTTCCCCCTCAGTATAATGTGAACTCCTTGATGGTAGGAAATGTAATAAATGCTAAATAAATTCTTGTTGAACTGACCTGGAAGATGTGGCCTTTGGTTAAGGGATATTGACTGAACAAACGTTTCTTAAGCACCCACTTTGTGAAAGTACTACATCTTGCTTTTGGTACAGTCAGAAAAAACAACAAAACAAAAGAATCACCAAAAAAATTGTGGCTTCAAAATGTCTCATATTAGAGAAATGGGTGAAGACATGAAAAGATTCTGGTAGTGGTCTCTAAGCATACAAATGTTTGAATTCAGAATAATCAGAATTAATATGATATGTTTCTGAAGACTAGTAACAAAAACACAGAGTACAGGATTCCCCCCGCCCACCCCCACAACATGTAATATGTGTGGAGGAGAGGTAATTCTGTTTGGTGGGAGAGTATGTGTGAGAGAGTAGTATGAGATAAAGAGGGAGGATGGCTCAAGCTGTGGAAGAGATTGAGTGTTGATATGTATCAGATTAGGGAGTGTGAACCTTAGTTTTTATTCGATAGGAAGAATTTTGCATTGGAGAGTTTTGAGCACGACCAGATTAATCAGCTAATGGTATAAAGGACAGATTGGAGTGGGGAGAGTGGAGATGAAAAGATGGCTTAGAAGGTTGTGTGAAACTGTATGTGATCACAACTGGCCTGTCTGAATCTGATATGTGATTCATCATTCTAGCATAATGCTGCAGAGTACACACACACACACACGTTGTCTCGGAGCATCCATCCTTCTGCGTACTCAATCTGGGTCTCTGACATAGGTTGACAGATGGTGTACTTCAATTTGAAGTCACAAGGCATGGAGTCAAGTTCAAATTTATCCATTTAATGGCCTTGTGCAAGTTGTTGAACTCTTTGCCTCAGTGTCCTTGCAATGTCAAATGAGAATGGTAATATTTTCACTATCTACCTCACAGGGTTGCTTAAATGAAATGATAGATTAATGTATATAAAGTTCTTTGTGAAGAAGGTACATGGCACAGTGGATAGGGTTGGGCCTGGAGTCAGGAAGACCTGAGTTTTATTCTGGCCTCAGACACTTAGTAGCTGTGTGACCCTGGGCAAGTCACTTAACCCTGTTTGCCTCAGTTTCCTCATGTGTAAAATGAGCTGGAGAAGGAAATGGCAAACCATTCCAGTATCTTTGCCAAGAAAACCCTTAATGGGGGTCATGAGGAATCAGACACGACTGAAATGACTAACCAAAGTTCTTTGTGCCCACAAAGTACTATACAAGTCCCCCAGCTGCTAGGGTTTCAACCCTTCCCCTCCCCCCTCCATTTACCTGGTACTTATATTGCATATATTTTGAATATACTTATTTATGTATGAGAGCAAGTCATTTAACCTCTTTCTGCCTCAATTTCTTCATCTATAAAATTGGGGATAATAATAGCAGCCACGTCCCAGAGTAGTTGTGAAGATAAAATGAGATATTTGTAAAGATCTTTGTAAACTTTAAATTGCTGTGTAAATACTAGCTATCATTATTATTGCGGTGGTGATGGTGGTTGTTATCATGTACAGAGAAGTTCTGTAGTAGCATAGGGGAGAGAGAATGGGCCTCAAAGTCAAGAAGACCCAGGTTCAGCTCCCACCCCTCTATTGTTGCTTTTGTCGGTCCTTTGTTTTTGAAGAGGACCAGTGACACCAGGGATGATGTCTTCACTTGGACATGAATTGGATTGAAGTGAGGCAGAGTTGTGCAGTCCTGAGTCATTAAAGTCTTATTGTTCTCCTACATGATACTCCATGCATTTGCTCCAGGAAATCAGAAAATAATAAGGTTAAAAGGGACCTCAGAAGTCAGGTCTGATATTTGTAAAAGCTTTTTAGCACAGTGCCTGATACATAGTAGGTGCTTAATAAATGCTTATTCCCTTAAAGAAGAAGCCCCTCTGTGATATATGTGACTAGTAGGCACCCAGGTTTTGTCTGAAGATTTCCCACATCTCTTAGATGCTGGCTGTATGACCTTGGACAAAACACAACTTCTCAGCTAGGCAGTTCTCTATATTCTTTTTTTTGGGGGGGAGGGGCTAGGCAATGGGGTTAAGTGACTTGCCCAGGGTCACACAGCTAGTTCGTGTCAAGTGTCTGAAACTGGATTTGAACTCAGGTCTTCCTGACTCCAGCTCTATCCACTGTGCCACCTAGCTGCCCCTAGGCAATTCTCTAAGACTATACCTGTGAAAGACAGCATGCCAACCAAGTTGGAAGTCTTCCAACTCCCAACCCAAGAATTCCCTACTTAAATGAAATTACAGGTCCGGTCTATGTACATATTGTCCCTCTGACAGAATTATAAGTTCCTTGGAGACAAGTACTCTGTCAGCTTGTCTTTGTATCCCCAGCTGGCTCATAGTAGGCATTTAATAGATTCTCTTTGGTTGGTTGATTGATAAAGTAAACTAATAGCATTGACTTCTCTAGAGGAAACTCAGGAATTGTTTGAGTATGAGAGGATTACCTTTTGGATAATCTCCTTAGAAGATGATTGAAATTTGACAGATCTATTTGAGTTCCTAATTTTTTTTTAGGTATTTCTTCCCCAATTTTTTTTTTATTAAGGCAGTTGGGGTTAAGTGACTTGCTCAGGGTCACACAGCTAGTAAGTATCAAGTGTTTGGTCTGAGGCCAGACTTGAACTCAGGTCCTCCTGACTTCAGGGCCGGTGTTCTGTCCATTGCGCCACCTAGCTGCCCCTCCCAATTCTTTAATCATTTGTGTCTCTTGAATCTATGGAAGGGAGGCTGCCATAAATTCAGTGCACTAGAAAGAGCTCCTTAGTTCTAGAAACTCTGTTCCACAGACATATTTCATAATATCAGACTTTAAAAAAAAAAACCCAAAAAGATACTAAATAAAACCTCCCCCAAGCCAATGGAAACTCACTACAAAATAACCAGAACAAAAACAAAACAAGCAGAGCCGCACAGGCTCCTTTCTGGTGAGCTGCCAATAAAATCATTATTTATTCATTCAATCATCACGCATTTATTCAGAACCTGCTCTATGAAGAGCATTGTGCTAAGGGCAAGAAGAGAGACAAAGATGAAATGAGACGTGACTCCTTATAAGGGTGTAACAGCCCAGAACGGTGATAGGACACGTAAACAGCTAGAATGTATCCTTAAGTAAGAGAGGTACAAAGTACATCAAGATATCTGAGATGGCTGTGCAATCTTGGGAAGTCACTTAATCTCTATGTACCTCAGCTTCCCCATCTGTAAAATCGAGTTGGCCTAGATCTCCAAGGCCTATTTTAGCTAGTTCTGAAAGGAGAAAGATCATACTGCCTGTGGGAGTGTATGTTGGGGAGCTGGGGGTCCAGGATGGCTTCATTAAGGAGGTGACATTTGATCTGAGCTTTGAAGAGTGAGCAGAGTTTCATCAGGCAGAAGCTGTGGGGAGTGGGGAAAGGGGAAATCCTCAGACTCGATAATTTAGTGCTCTTGCTTGTGCTCATACATGCTTACTGAATTTAATTTTGGAGAGACTGAGTATTGGTTCCCCCAGGATCGTAGATCTCAAGCCGGAAGGAACCCCAGAAGTCTTCTGGTTCGACCTTTTTGTTTTGCCGATTAGACGACTGAGACCCAGGAAGATCAAATGACTTGTCCAAGGACACAGGTAGTAAATGGCGGAGCTAGTATTTGATATCAGGTCCTGTCATTCCAAGTTTGGTTCTTTCTTTTGCACCATTTTGATATTTAAGCATTTTTGTAAGTAATTTAGGATCATTGGGTATACACAATCATTTATTTGAATGGAGATTTGGCTTTTCAAAGATGTTTAGAAATTAATACTCTATCATAGGTTCATTTTTACTTATACTTTTTAGATGGGGATTTTGGCTTGTCCATTCCTTGTCTCTTTGTTCCCTGTTCTCTTTACATTCTTGTTGGAGCCTCCATTGAAACTGCACTGAAAGATCACTGCCAGGTACTACTGTGTGACCTTGGAGAAGTCACTTCTCTCCCCATCCCCCACTCCCATGCCTTAGGTTCCTCATCTGTAGAAGGAGAAGATTGGTCTGAATTATCTTTGAGGGCACTTCTAGCTCTAATTGATTCAGTTGAGGTGTGTTCTAACGTGATAAAGGTACCAAGGCATAGCAGCCTGTCACTTTAAGTGTGATGGGGCAACTTGATTGTTGGCTCAAAGGACTCATACCCTCACATAATGATGCTATATATGGCCAAAGTGACATTTTTCCTCAGGCAAAAGACTTAAATATGAAAGCAGCTATTTCTTATATCTTTATTTCTTAAACCTTCTTATATCCCATGTCCTAAGGAGTTTATTTCCTTTTTTGAAGCTAGAACTTGGAAAGTAACAATTCAGGATTGGATGAATCAATTGTGTGTCAGTCTTGGATGAATTTAATGAGTGACTGGCTATAAGGTCTTCTGCATGCTTTCCATATACTATGTGGAGTGTCTTTTGAGGAAATGGAATCCCAGGAAAGTGGCTTGCTCACAGAAGTTCTGCAAAGCTGACCATTCTTCACTTTCTGGATCATTTTATATGTCCCCTCAGAATTTAGAATGGACATACCTTATGAGCTGGAAACTTTTGTCCATTCTATATAATTCCCAGTAGAGGGTTAGTTGATTATGGGAGTTAGTGTTTTCATTGGCAGAGGGAACTTCCAAAGCACGTTTTCTATAACTTACAAGTAATGGAGAGTTTTCTTAGAGGTTATGTGACTTGGCCAGTGTGTTTCAGAGGTAGGTCTTGAACCCAGATTTTCCTGCTTCTAGGCCAGCTCTCTGTCTACTAAAGCCATGCTGCCTCTCAAAAAAAGAAATACTAGTAATTCAAGAGACCCTAATTCCTTGACTCCTTTGAAGATTTTTTCTTTTTTTTTCTCCTTTCATGCATATACTTTATTGACAATTTCTGTTAAAGTATTATTTTTTTCTTTCACTTTTCCCTCTCTTATTTGCACCTCAGAAAGTTCATTTGTTCCTTTTCATTTGACTTTGATGAAATTTATGCATCTTTTGGCCAGCTGAAGAAAGACTCTTGCTGTTAGCTTTCCAGTGCTAGCTTTGTATGCAAAATCCAGATGGACCAGATTTAACCCATGTTAAATAGTTAGTGTGTGTGGTGCCTGGAAAGCATAGCAAACTCTGAGACGCTTTGTCTATGAGATACACAGATAAGTGAGTAACTGATTTTGAAGGGAATTTAAATCCTTCAGCTAGAATTTTCTTATTCCTTTTAGTGGATAGTTAAGATTTCATCAAGCACTACTCATTTCTAATCAGTTCTCTGTTCTATGACTTAAAAGGGAATAAGGGCAGGAAGGGAAAGGAAGGGAATAAGCATTTACATAGCACCTACTATTCTTTCTTTTCTTTTCTTTTGTTTATAAACCAGTACCTCATTTGATTCTCATAACAACCCTGAGAGATAGGGGCTATTATTATCCCAATTTTACAAATGCAGAAACTGAAGCTAACATATTAAGTGACTTACCCAGAGTCATACAGCTAGTAAGTGTCTAAGGCTGATTTGAATTCATGTCTTCTTCACTCCAGGCCCAAAGTTCCATCTACTGGGCCACCAGTTATCTCAAAAAGAGAAAAAGTTTTATTGATGACTTTTGTGTCTAAATCATAAGAATTTCATTTTGCCCCCTCAGACTGAGTCCTCCCCTTGGAACAAAAGAAAAATAATTAAGCAGACCTGATACAGTGATAAGATAATGTATGATAACCTGTACAGCATTTTGTCCTTGTTGTCCCCCACCTCTCTGCCATGAGGGAGGAGATATATTTCATTGTCTGTTCTCTAGATCCTTCGTTGCTTTTCAGTTGCTTGGAAGTCATTCTGTATATTGTCCTCTTGATCCTGATTTTTTGCACTGTTCATTGAAGTCTTTCCATATTTCTCTAAATCCCTCACGATCCTCAGTTCTTGCTGCACAATAATATTCCATTATGTTAATATAACAGCATTTTCCTAGCCTTTCCTCAATCAGATTCTCTAGCCCTTTGCTACTGCGTAGAGTGCTGTGTTTTTTTGTCTATACTAGGCCTTTGTGTCTTTGATTTTGTTGAGGTATATGCCAAGTAATGGCATTGTTGGATCAAAGAGAGTGGACAGTTTGTAGTGATATTTCTTGCGTGATTCCAAAGTATATTCCAGAATGGTTGGACTGTTTCATAGCTACACCCACAGTAGGCATCAGTATTAATGTTTTCCTACATTCCCCCCCCCAACATTAATTGTACCTATCTTTTGTCAGCTCTGACAAATTTGCTATATATGTATAGCCCAGAGTTGTTTTAGTTTGCTATTTTCTTTATTATTAATTTCTTTATTGTTATTTGTTTTATTTTAACATTATTAATAATTAATTTACTATAATTAATTGTTTATTATTAATTTGGACTGTGCTTTCAATGTGATCATTTATAATTTGCAATCAGTTTTAAAATTGTTCATAGCCTTTAATCTTTTATTTACCAGAGATTGACTTTTAGTATTATTTATCTTGATTTTTTTTCTTGATCAGTCATCCTTAAAGGACGGTTCCATAAGTACCACAGTTCTGCACATTGATATTACAGTTGTTTAAAAGCTTTGAAGGGTGGATCAAGTTCCATAGATTAGAAGGAAAGTTTCAGAGCCATCATGGATCGTGCATTCCTTTCATCTGTTTTTGATGTATATAAGATAGGTCTTCTTGCTTAGGGATGCTTACCAAGAGCCCTATATGCAAAATTTCTAGTCTTGTATATATCCATATAGATAAATTCAACAGTAGTTGCATTCCAAATAAGCAAGTTTCCTCTTACCCTTCGTCATTTGTTAAGAAAACAGAAAAATAATAACACATCTTCATCATATGGATGCCTGGGGACCATGTCAAGGGTCGGAACTGACTCAACATTTCACAACCAGCTAAGTGTAGAGGCCCAAAGGCAGTACAGTTATCCCTTCCTTATCACGACTTTCCCCACCATGGTTTCGATATATCACAAGTTGGCATAAGAAATTAAATGGGAATTTTGGGGGAGTTTTGCAGAAGCTGCAGACAACATGTGAAGACCAGGAGATGACACAGAAAAAGTTTAGAAACTCAGAAATGCATAAAATATATGTATAGTATTGTATAATATCAACCCAAATTTCATAATAAGGTACTGTTTACGCCTCATGAAAGAAAAAGAAGAAATTCAGACTTCTTTTCTGGTATGAAAGGAGGGCCAAAAAATTCATGCAGATTTTCCAATTTGCAGGGGTGCCACACCCCTAACCCCTGCAATGTAAAAGGGATAACTCTAGTGTCTCAGCATCATTATAGGTTAACAGTTAAAAGTTTTGAATCAGAAGCTATTCACAATAATTACCACAAGTTAATGAAAGAGAAAAGTAACTGTCAGTGAGACATAAGCCACTATTCTCAGATTGCAAAGGGTGTGGATGTAAGTTGAGAATAAGATGCTTTTGTTTGGCCTCTTTTGGATTCAATGATTGATTAATGTTGTCTGTGTTCCTGTTTCTTTCCAGAGTTGACCTGTCCTGAATGCACTATAACTAACGAACAAAGCTGCTGCAGGATGAGAAGATGGCAGCTCGGCTGCTTGCACCACCAGGCCCTGATAGTTTCAAGCCTTTCACCCCTGAGTCCCTGGCTAACATTGAGAAGCGAATTGCTGAGGACAAGATTAAGAAGCCACCAAAGCAGGATGGCAGCCACCGGGATGATGACGAGGACAGCAAGCCCAAGCCAAACAGTGACTTGGAGGCAGGAAAGAGTTTGCCTTTCATCTATGGGGATATCCCACAAGGCCTTGTTGCTGTACCACTGGAGGACTTTGATCCATACTATTTGACACAGAAAGTGAGTTGGAGGAAGAGAAGCCTTGGACACCCATTTCTGGGTTGGAGGCAGGACTAACAGGTGTATGGGAATGGGAATGGGAAGGCATCTTAACCTCTTTGCCACAGGTTGGAAAAGATGGGAAAATGTTCTCTTTCTCCTGGTTCTTATGTGTATGATAGATGTTTGGCAAGCAATAAGAAGGGGAAATGGTGATTACATAGAGTCATCATGTCTTCATCAAGAACAGCTCATGCCACACTAACCTGATTCTCTTTGTTGGTAAAATTACTAAGCTAGTAGATGAGAGAAATTAAAGTTTATTAACGTTTTAGCAAAGCTTTTGGTAAAGTATTGTCACATTGTTCTTGTGGAGAAAGGTGACTTGTGGATTAGATGATAAACTGAATTGATGGATTCAGAATGGTTTAGATAGCTGTAGTAATGGATCATTGTCAGCAGGGCAGGGGTGGGATCTGGGTTTGCTTGATATATTAAATAATACTCTTGTGCTATTTGATTTTTTTTATCAATGACTTGGATAAAGAAATTGACGACACACTTACCAAATTTTCAGATGACATAAAGTAGGGGCGGGGATGGGTTAGTGCATTGAGTTGGATCAGTTAAAGTGAAATTCAGTAGGGATAAATGTAAAATTTTACTCTTGGGTTCAAGAAATCAATTTCACAAATATAAGGGGAGGAGGCATGGTTCTAGAAAAGATCTAGAGTTTTTAGTAGGCACTGGAGAGGAAGGTATTAAATCAAATTGTTTTAAATGCACTATAAAAGCTCCCTATTTAAAGCAACCCTGGAGTAAAATGTTGGCTGCATTGGGAAACACGGCTTCCAGGAACAGGGAGGTGCTAGTCTCACTGTACTCTGCCCTCATCACATCTATCTGGAGTATTGTGTTTAGTTCGGGTTACCACAGTATAAGAAGGATATTGATCATTTGGAAAATATCCAGAGAAGGGCAACCTAGATGATCAAAATCTTTGCATCCATGTCATAAGAATTAATTGAAGGAGGTAGACATGTTTAGCCTGGAGAAGAGAAAGAATATGAGAGCTGGCTTCAGGTATTTGGAAGGCTGGCCTGTGGAAGGATTTGATGTGTTCTCTTTGGATATAGAGTGCAGAACCAGGAAAGACGTCCATTTAGGCTTGAGGTAAGGACAGACTTCCTAATAGTTAGAACTGTCCAGAAGTAGATGGGCTACCTTGGGAAGCAATGGGCTCCCTCTCCTTGGAAGGCTTCAAATAGAGACTAAATTCTAATTCTCAGTTAGCTAGTGAGGTCCCTTTCAACTCCTAGATTCTTTGATATTCACTTTTTAAAAACTTAATTTTGAATTTGTGTTATGAATATGAAAGATGCCTTTGAGCTTTCCTTCTGTGTTGTTGGTTAAAGTAGGTTATCATGGGGCAAAAAAGTTTCTTGACAATAAATGTGACGATTTTCAATTTTATAACTTTTATCAGATTTCTTTTTCTGCCTGACATTTATTCAGAATGTTTGTCTGTCTCATTCTCTCTCTCTCTTCCTCCTTCTCTCTTTCCTCTTTCTTCTTCTCCTCTCCTCCTCCTCCTTTTCTTCCTCTTCTCTCTCTCTCTCTTTCTCTCTCCTTCTTCCCTTCCCTCCTCCCTCCCTCTCCGCCCTTCTCTTCCTCCCTCCTCTCTGTCTTTCTCCTCATTCTGCCTCTGTCTCTTCTTCAGTTTTCAGGAGTTATAAAGTCCTAATTCAGGTAAAAATGGCCAATTGTTTGAGTTTTTAAGGTGAGAATTCAGTTTTAGCAGTAGAGGGATACATCAGACTTTTTGAATGATGGTCTTCTAAATGGGAGTTGTAATAGCACCTGCAGCCCAGGATTATTGTGAGGATCAAATGAGATAATAATTGTAAAAACCGCTTAGTATATGACACATAGTAGATGCTATATAAGTGCTTATCCTCTTTTCTTCCACTCACTTCTGAAACTCTTGCTCATACATAAAAAAAAATATTAAAATACTATAGCTGGAGTCCAGCTTTCCTTTGTGCACCATTTCACTGGTTTTCCAGCCTCCTGCTGCTGCTTTTAGTTTACAACACCTTAGCAGTATGTCTGGGCAGTGGAAACTGTTCAGTGGTCCCAGAGAATACAGATCTTGGAATCCCTGACCAGTTTTACTTGTTGGCTGGGGGAGATGTGATGCTGGTAGAGCTGTGCTATGGAGGCAGTTTTATATGAAAGAACATTTGGCTTCTTTTTCCTTATCATTAACATTGAAAAATGTACTCAGAAGTAACCAACGCATTGTACTTTCAAGCCCCAGCTTTTTCACTAGTTTTTTGTTTTGCTTTGTTTTTTTCTTTTTTTTAAAGAAATCTCTATGCTTTCTGAAATTTTAATTTCAGACTTTTATTGATCCCATGTATCATGTCTTTCTAGCCAGGATTTTCTTTCAGCCTGGCATCTGTCTAGAAAACAGAGAAATTAGCCCCCCAGTCAAAGACTCATGAGGCTAGAAAGCACTTAAGTAAGATTGCCAGGCTCAGACCCTCCCTGATAGAGCCTCATCCTTCTCTCAGCTAAAGCAGGAGCTCTTTTCACTAAGTCTGCAGTCTCAGTCTGCTACTAGGCTTTGTGATTCTCTCAGTCTAAATTTTCCGTGTCTTAGAGTACTTTGGCTTTGCTAGAATCTTTCTGTTAGCCATATTAGTCAACCAAACTTACTTCTTCCTGTGTGTTGGTATTGTCTTCTTCTGTTTCTATGCTTGGTGAGCATATGACCTCCCTAAGGCACATGGAACTTTCCTGTTCCATGGTTCTTGGTCTCTTCACATGGGTAGGAATGGGAAGGGTGAAGGCTCTCTTGCTTCTCGTTTCCTAAACCTTCTTCAAGTCTCCAAACTTGATTTTCTTGATTGATTGATTTTTTGCCCTTCCTTTAAATGACATATCTCAAATTTTATCAGTGTATAAGCATTTCCTCCAAGCTTGCCTTCCATATAGTAAACTTGATTGATTTTTCCTGACTTGAGTTTGAAATCAAAGACTACTTCCCTCCCTCCCCCTGCCTTTCCCCACCTTTACCTTCTGGCCAAGTGATGCCTTCTAAATTTTTTTTTAATCAAAAAATACTTTCCAGGCAACACTAATGCCTTCTTAAATTTTATTCAGTCAGCTGTATTATTTCCAGTGATTGCTTGGGTAGTTGGAATTCTGTGAATCTTAGCCACTTCAGTAAGATGATCAAAGAAAGTTGTGCTGAAGTTCTGTGGAATTAAAAGCTAATATTAACAAAATAGTAACAACAACCACAATAATAGCAATAATAATAACAACAATAGCTTGCATTTACATAGTGCTTTAAGGTTTGCAAAGCACTTTACAAATGTTATTTCATTTTATCTTCTTCACAGCAATCATGGGAGATGGCACTATTATTATCCCCATTTTACAGATGAGAAAACTGAGTCATAAAGAGACTATGTAACTTGACTAGGTTCATACAGCTAGTAAATGTCTGAAGCTAGATTTGAATGCAGTACTTCTTGACTTCCAAGTCCAGAGCTCAAAAAAAAACTATCTCCAAGTACCTCATTTCAACTTAAACTCATAGTCTTTTTGCTTGCCCCTTTCCTGTTTCCTGAACCTGGTAACTAGTATCTATATCCTTTCTATCACAAAGGTGTTGCCAGGCATAAGTGTGATATGCAAATAACCCAAATTCCAAACAGAAAAAATTGAGAGCAGTTTTACAATTCACATTGTTGATAGATTCATTCCAAAGTTCCTTTAAGTAGGGAACTTCTCTAGTACATTCAAAATATTTTTGTTTACAGCTTTCCACTCTGTTGTCTCTTTATGGTGTGGTGTCTCTTTATGTCTGAGTCAGTAGCAGGCTAGTCCCTGCAAACCCTCTGAAGCTGGGAGGCTTCAAGTCCAGCAAATGGACTGAGTGTTTGTTGTTCAAAGGCCAACCTAGTTAAGTTAGGAGAAGTTCATCACTGGATTGGCTGTCAGGGGATACATTTTCCAGCCATATTATCTCATTAAGACAATTTACTAAGGTGTTGAAAGGTTGCCATCGTAGTTGAGAGGAATAGGTACATATATCATAGATTTTTGAAGTATTGGAATGCTGGCTGACAATATTTTATGTTGCAGGAGGGGTTCTTAACCCAGGGTCCATGGATTACCGAAGAGTCTGTGGATAGCTGTCAGGGAGCCATGAACTTAGATGCAGGGGAGTTGGGGGAGAAGAGGGGAGGGGAAGGCCATCTTTATTTTTCACTAATCATTTTTCACTTCCTTTGTGATCCTATATACATTTAAAAACATTATTCTGAGAAGGGGTCCTTCCTTAGACAACCAAAAGGTTAAGAATGTCTGATTTACACCTTTTTAGGGGGAAAAAACTTTTATTACATGAAGTAAAGGATTCTTGTGTATATTTATAAGTATAATTTATATATAGTATGTATATACTTATGTGTGTGTGTATTTAATATATACAGTGCAAAATTGTCATACCCAAACACTTCACCTATCCCTTCCTTGGTCCCCTTTTCATCTCTCCTTCCCAGTTTTTCCCCTTCAACTCTTGTCTTATTTCTTTTTATAGCTTGTCAGGAGAATATGTAGTCAAAAAAATGGAACTGCGTTTTGATTTCTGTTCCTGAGTAACCCCTGGAATTTGTTAGATCTTTGAACTCTTTTTCTAGGAAAAAAGAAAGTAGAGGAATCTTAAGTATTGAACAAAATAATTTGGGCATAGCTTGAGAATATTATTGCTAGGAGAACAGCATTTGAGTTATCTGCAGAAACATGGACTTCCAATCAGAGCTGTGTAATAGCCTTGGACCCCAGAATTGTGCATTTAGAACTGGAAGTGGTGGTAGAGGTTATCTACCCCAATCCCCTTATTTTGCAGATAAGGAAACTGTAGTCTAGAGAATTTAAGTAACTTTCTCAAGGTCACACAAGTCAAAAGTTTTTATTAGGTAAAGTGAAGTATACTTGTGTGTAGATATATATATATGTGGGTACACACGACTTCCTCTCTTTTTTCTCTCACCCCTAATTCTCTCCCCCTTTTCCTGCTTTCCAAACCCAAGTCTTGTGACTCCAAATCTATCACTCTTTCTACTGTACCAGTCAGGCTGAAATTTACACAAAGTGTGATAAAACCTACCACCTTTCCAGGCATAATCAACATAAGCTCGTCATAAGATTTTTCTCCCCGTAGTGGCAAAACTTGGGACTTTGCATTTTTCTCTGGAACATTCAACAGTTATTTGAGACAAAGTTCGATTGATCTCAAGATCTGTCAGTTTTCTACCACCTGGAAATTTAATTATGAATAACTGATTTATTTCTACAATAGAAACAACAAATCTTTACAAGAGCTCTGATGCTGGTGGTGATTATAGATGGAAAAAGCATTTGGTTTGAGGTATTTTCACTTCATTGAACTGACCAGTTCACTGCATAGGTAGACGACACCTTAATGTTTATTGATGGTGGGGGAAGAAAAGAATTCACTGCGTAGCCCTTGCTGCAGTTTGATGTAACTCACTCACTACTTTTGTGTGCATTTGTTACTCTTCTTTAAAGGGTGATGACATTTCCTTTGCCAATAAAGAAGAAAAAAATCAAAATGGGAAAAGCAGCACCCCAGCAATAATCTAGTAACATTTACCAATAATTTTCTAGTACTAGCAACAGTGCTCTCATCTCTGTCAGTAAGCCAAAGAACAGCAGAGAGGTCACATATGTTGTCTTTTTTACTAGTCCCATAAGAGAACCAATTTTAGGCCAAAAGGGAGTAGAGGAGCGGAATAACGTCTCTATCCATCTCAAGTGTGTATTGGATTTTGACTGCCGATTCTCTCAGCTCAGTTTGCTTGCCTGTAAAATGAGGAGACTGGACGAGATGGCCCCTAAAGTCTCTTCCTTGAAAACTCTTTGCCTTTCTCTGTAATCTTGATTCATTTTCCTTAGATGTTCATGTTGTTATACGTTCTTTGCATCTGAGCCTCCAGTGAAAGGAAGGAGATAGTTATTGGGAGTGGGATGCATTCCTTTTTGGTTTATGTTATGTGAAATGTGATTTATCCAACAAACAATTATGAGACAAAGGCATCATGGGAAATACAAAGATAAATAAGAGTCCTTTGTCTCCCTCTTCCCTCCTTGATTCGAGGAGCCAATGTAGGAGATGAGCCTAGTTAGAAAGATATATCAGATTTTAAGAATTGAATGCACTTCACTAAGAAGTGAATACTAAGAATGGGTGTACAATAAATACTTTTTCAAATGTTTGGCAGTGAAAGGAATAGGGAATATCAGGAAATTTTATTTTAGGATGGGAAGAGTTAAGCATGTTTATACATTGAGAGGAAGAAACTAATAGAGAGAGTGAGATTAAAAAGATTAAAGATTAGCAAGAGGGAAGGAATTATTGATGGAGCAGGGTTATGGAAGAGGCAGGGGATATGGGATTAAGAGCAAAATGGAGTGGTTTGCCTAGAAAGGAGAAGAGATCCACTTCTTCCTCTGAGACAGGAGGACAAAAGGAGAGATGACGGTTGAAGAGATGGAGAAATTTTGAATTATGAAGGAGGACAAATAAGGACACATATCCACTGGCCTCCAACTTAGTGTAAAGTAGAAAGTGAAACCTCCTGATGAGTGAGGAAAGAACAGTTGGGGTTAGGGCTTGTGGAAAAAGTCTGGAATCATCACTGTGGGAAATGTGACAGGACTATAGAAGAGATGAAAATAAAGTTAGAATTATTGCAGTGAAGCCCAATTAAATCTGATAACATGAATCTGCAGGGAATGCCATCAGCAGATTTTTTCAACGTTCTCTCCAGTGCTCGAATGTGTTCTCTTTCTTTTTCTCTTCACTGATTTGACTGCCATATTCCTTCTGTCTTTCTGGTCTCTCTCCCTCTAAAGCTAGCCTCTATACTGTTTGAGTTTGCCATCCTAAAGTTTCATATTGATGTAGTGTGATCCCTCATTCCTCCTCTGTCATGTAGATGTGCAGGTTAATTGCTAAATGGCAAGGAGGCCTGGGCACTGGCAGTTAGGTTTTGGAGACCCAGACAGCCTTGGTATCTGCTAGCTCCATTTTCTTTTGACCCACTGACTTTCTTGCTACTTGGATAAATATGTAGGAAAGAATTTCAAGTAGAATGAACATTTAAGTACTTAAGAAATGCAAATTTTCCAAAGATAGACACTATTTTTATTGAATATGATTACCTTGTCTACTTTGAAAAGAGTTTGACATAATTTCATAACTGATAAGATGAGCTTAATATGAGATAGGATGGAACTGGATGATGTAGAAAGCAATTGAATAGAGCCCATCTAAGGAAGGTGAGTAGATATTACCAGTCACCTGAAATGAGCTGATTACTACATTAGAGCACTAAATTTGATTATAAGTCTCCTGTGAGCCAAGGCAAAAAGGGAAACAAATAGAGCTATATAGTTTTCATATTCTCCCAAAAGGAAGTTTATTATCTGTAGGAACTTTTTCCTGTAACTGAATTTAAGCAGAAATATATTGTATTGGCAGTAAATAAAGAACACTAGGTGAAATCTTCAACTATGGTTTTGCTAAAGACTAAAAATGCCCTTCAAATAGAAGGTTTTTCTATTGCCCATTCATAAAGACTGCATGTATAACTTAAGAATAAAAAATCAGTAAAGGCATTTAGGGATCCACCTTAGAAAATCATGGATTCGATAGTTAAAGTGTTTGTTGGACTGGCTCTGTGAAATTACCAGATGTATTAAACAAGCGTTTGGCCTTGGATCACAGAAAATTCATGCTTTGCCTAGAGACAGACTGTTGTCGGTTAAAGTGAGAGTCAGACATTTTAGATGCTAGAAGACATAAAAGGGAACAGTGAAATCAATGCCACATTGATTGAAGAATTTTGAGCTAGAAAAAAATTTAGGACAAGTGTCAGTTGCCATCCCCAAATGCCTGATTGTGGTATGGAGATGAACTGTGATTCTCAGAGGTTATCCAAAAGACAAGAACCAGCAGGTACTACCGAGCTGGAAATGCTTTGAAAATGGGCCCAGGGAGGGACTGGCAAGTCTGTTTCTGTGGACCAGTCTAGCTAAATACGAAGGGCTCATAACTAGATTGGCTGCAAGGGGATGGATTTTTTTGGCTATAACAACTTACAAAAGCCACATGTTAAGCTATAGAGAATTTTCAGTCTGCCCTAGTTGGCACATTTGTGTCAAGAAAATTAAGGATCCTTAAAGGATTGGAGACATATTACCCACCAGTTACCAAAAAATAACTTTGATATGACCTCTGGCGTTTTAAGAATTGCTCCCTGGTGACTTTGTGGACTGAGTTAGCTGACACACATACCTCTAAGTAGCTGAATAAATTGGCCTTTTGGATGAAATTATTTGATCATTCAAATGTGGGTGAATGCTTACCAAATACAAAAACTAATTTTAGTGTAATTGAAGTTGAGTAGCTTTTTCTTTTTTGGTAACAACTAACCAAGGTCCAGTTGCTTCTTGAGACCTTACCTAACAAAGGATGATGAGACCATACCATCAGCATGAAGAAAAATGCTTTTTTTGATTGTTGTTTCCTACATCATGAATCTAATTCGTCTGATAGCTCTACCAAGTTATTTGCTCACGTCCGTGCACTCTGCAATCCGACCACATTGACCCATTTGCTGTTCCTCGTACGTGACGCTCTGTCTCTTGTCCCAGCCCGTGCAGTGGCTGTCCTCCACACCTAGAATGCTTTCCCTCTTTTCCCTCACCTGTTAGAAACCAGGGTATCCTTCGAGACTCGGCTCGGGCATCACCTTCTGAGAAGCCTTTCCTGGTCCTTCCAGTCCGCTCTGTATGTCTCTTGTATGTTTATATACATGTTGTCTCCCCCATTAGGGGGATGTGATATGAGCTCCTTGAGAGCAGGGACTGTTTGCTTTAACTGCATCCACAACATTTGGCTCAGTGCTCAGCGCATGGGAAATCCTTAATAAATCCTTGTTGGCTTGGATTTGACTGGGGTGAAGACCGCTAAGTGGTACAGTGGAGAGAGCATTCCGCCTCGGGTGCGGAGGACTTAAGTTCCAGTTTGACCTCAAACAAATGAGTGACTGTTGTGAGTTTCAAATGAGATCGTATGTATGAAGTGCTCAGCACAGTGCCTAATGTATGATAGGGGCTGTATGAATGCTCCTTCCCCTCCTCCTTCCCTCCTTGACTGATCAGCTGATTGTTCACGTATTAAGAAAGGAGTACTGAGAACCCAAGATTCTGATTGTCTCTGTGTCGAGACTGTTTTCATTGATTCTGTTTTTAGCCAAGCCTGTATCCTAGGAGCTTTGTTGAGGTGACACAGACATACAGATGCTTAACATGCATGTGAGAGCGAATAGTCTCAAGTTGTGCCCTTGATAGCTTTCTTGATGAGCGCCATCAAGGTATGACTGTGGCCAGCAATGGAATAATGACACCTGAATCTTGTTCATTCTTCATGTAAGACAATATTTTAGGGGATTGATTTCTGTAATTTTTGAGGCTGAAGCTGATGTAGGAGTTGGAAGAAATACTTGGCAGGCTAACTGATCTGTAATTTGGAGGTAATAAAGGATTTGCCTTTTAACAGCTGGAGTAGAATGTGTGATGTGCTTGTTCTGAGGGAACTGCGCCTGTAATGTTAATTAGGATAAGTAGTTTGGGGCTTGTCACTCAGAATAATTTCTGAATAATTCTGGTGGCAAGCCATCAGAACTTTTTTCAGTATTTGAATGAACAAAACTTGTTAAGTACCTACTCTGTGCTAGAAACTGGGGATACAAAGATGAAAACTAACATTAATTCTTGCATTAAAGCATTTATAAACCCAGTAAAGAAAGAGACATATATATACTTCACTGTTGAATATGATTAAGTAAATAGAGGTTGCAGTGATGTGAGAAAGGGGATAATTTCTTTTGAGATTCAAGAAGGGGATCTCTTCTAATGGGAGGGAGACGGAGGGGGTGTCACTGTTTGTGGAGGAGGTGGTACCTGAGCTATTCCTTGGAGGAAGAGAATGAATCCAACAGCCAGAGATCTGGAGGGAGTGCTTTCAGGTATGAGGAATAATGGGTGCACATGTACATAGATGGGGAAAATTGGGAAAGGTCAGGCAATGATGAACAGTTGAGTTTAGGTGAAGCATAGTGGGAAAAAGAGGGAGTGGTATGAAATAAGCCTGGAAAGATAGATTGAAACCAGATTATGGAAAGCATCAGATGTCAGGCTAAGGATTTGATATTTTGTTCAAGAAACTTTGGGGAACCACTGAAGGATTTCAAGCAGGGGAGTGATTTTGTGAGAGCTGTGTATTAGGAAGAGTGTTTGGCAGCTATGTTAGAAAGAGGAAGGACTGGCATCAGGGAGACCAATTTGGAATCTGTTGGAATAGTTTAGCTGAGAGGTAAAGAGGACCTAAACTAGGGAATTGGAAGTGGGAGTGGATGGATTTGAAAAATATTGGGAAATAGAAGTGATAGGATTGGGCAGACTATTTGAATATAAGATTTGAGAAAGAAGGAAGAATCAGAGATGTCTTATGGTTCCAAGATGGGCGACTTGGGAGATGATGGCACCATTAATAGAAAGAAAGGCTTGGAAAAACGCAAAGGTGTGGGGAGCAAAATAAATTCTCTTTTGGACATGTTAAGTTTGAGATGTCAGCAAATTGTCTAGATGTGGATATCCAGCAGGCATTTGGAAAGGTGGGACTAGACCTCAGGGTGGAGGTTAGCAGTAAATACATGAATTTGGAGAGTTATCTGCTTAGTGGTTAAAAAAGAGGCAGAAGAACACTAGAGGCAAGGCCATGAGGTATGCGAACATATAGTGGGAAGAAGGAAGAGGAAAAACCAGTGACCAAGAAGGAACACTGAGGTAGGATGAAAACCAGAAGAGACACGGCCAGATAAGGAGAGTGTCAAGAAGGGGTGGAGGGTAGTTGTTCAGCCATGTCAAAGGTTGCACATGGTAAAGGAAGCCAAAGACTGAGAAGAGTGTATGTCCTTCACCTTGGAGAGCATCATTTCAGTAGAGTAATGGGGACAGAAGCCAGATTACAGGAGTCTGAGGAGTGAGTGGGTGATGAGGAATTTCAGCAAGTACAGACTACTCATCCTAAAAGTCCAACAGTGAAGGGTAGGAGAGATGATCATTTGGCTGAGGGGAGGGGGGTTGAGGAGAGGAGGAAATGGTGTGAAAAGAAAGCTTCTTTTTGAAGATTAGAATAGCTCGGTTTATAGAGTACTTTAAGGTTTACAAGGCATGTTGTTTGCCGTAACCCTGTGAAGTATATTATCTCCATTTTGGAGGTGAGGAAACTGAGACTTAGAATGGGGAAATTTCTTGCCCCAAAATTTTAGTAGGGATAAAACAATTAAAGAGAGGGGAGGGATATGATCAAAATAGATAGGAAGGCCCCAGAGAGATAGTAGGGAGTAATAGCTGACACTTGAAGATTCACAAAGTGCTTTACATAAATTATCTCAAGATCAGTATGAAGTGGATACTGCAAGTGTTACTATTCCCATTTTACAAATGAGGAAACTGAAGCTGAAAGAGCTTAAGTAATTTGTCCAAGGATAGTAAATGATAGAGCTGAGGCTTCAACTCCTAAGGCTTTTGACTCCAAACCCATTGCTATTTGGGGTCACAAGGAGGAAATACAGGCATAACAATTAGTTGTAGCAGAAGTTCCTCTCTTCCTCTGAAACCAGAAGGAAAGTGGAGAGGACCAAGACAGATCTTTGAGATGTGGAAGAAAAAAAATGATTGAGCTCCTGTTCAATGGTCTTCATCTTCTCAGAAAAGTGAGAGTCAAGATTATCTACTAGGTTGATGTGTGGGGCTAGATTTGAGGGCTTGAGAGGAGAGGATGTTTTTAAAACTTTTTGGGGAATATGTTAGTGCATCAATAAGGAATGAATGAAACAATTGCTGTCTAGTCAGTCAACAAGCATTTATTAAGCTCTTACTTTGTGCCAAGCACTGGATCAATCACTGGGGATACAAATGTAGGCAAAAGCCAGCCCCTGCCTTCAAGGAGCTCGCATCCCAATGCAGCAGTAAAGACCTAGTTAATGGTCAGCATACATTCATAGGAGATTCACGTAGCATGGCTTTGGGATTTTGTCCATTAGTACTTCAGGATTTGAGAACTAGAAGCCAAAAAAGTGGATGGTAGAAGATTCCAGGCATTAGTAGGATGGGAATAGGAATAGGTCTAGGAGAGAAAGAAAGATGGAGGAGACTACATTATAGAAAAGCATACCCCACTGAAGCTAGAGGAAGGGGTGGAAAAGAAGTGTTTTTGCTTTCTATAATTCAATTTCATTTTATTTTTGATTCCAAATTCTCCCCCTTCCCCCTCCAAATCACCTACCCATTGAGAAGGCCAGAAAACCAAGGCCTGTTACAAGTATGTATGTATAGTCATGTAAAACAAATTCCTGAATTAGTCATGTGAAAGAAAGAAAGAAAAGGAAGAAAGGAAGGAAAGAAAGAAAATATTCTTTCATCTTCCCTCTGATTTCATCACTTCTCTGTCTGGAGGTAGATAATATATTTCATTTTGAGGAATTTGGAATTGTGGTTAGTCATTGTATTAATGAGTTACTAAATATTTCTAGGTTGATTATCTTTACAATATACTGCTGTTACTGTATAAATTGTTCTCCTTTGCTTACTTCACTTTGCATCATTTCATATGTCTTCCATTCTTCTTTCAGAAAAAAACAGCTTTTTCTCTGAAACTATCTCCATCATTTCTTATTGCACAATAGTATTCCATCATATTCATATGCCATAACTTGTTCAGCCATCAATCGATAGGCAACCCTTGAGTTTCTAATTCTTTGTCACTACAGAAAGAGCTGTTATAAATATTTTGATATGTATGGGTTCTTTTCCTCTTTCTTTGATCTCTTTTGGGGCACAAACCTAGTAGCAGTATTTCTGGGTCAAAAGAGATGCACAGTTTAATAGTTTTTTAAGCAGAATTCCAAATTGCTCTCCAGAATGGTTGATTCACAACTCCACCAATGGTGCATTAAAAAAATCTGTTTTCCCACATCCTCTCCAATATTTGTCATTTTCCCTTTTTGTTAACTTGTCTTTGCTTGCTATAGAAGTGTACCTATACTGTCTACCTGAGGTGAGCCCTAGGGAACCAGAATGGGTGTTTTTAGAGAGAAGATGGGATTTGCCCAGATTGGGACATGGTTGTCTAGCTGAAAGATCCATCCATCTGGATTTGCTTTTTGAGCAAACCTGAGGTCCTAGTTAGTGGTCAGCATTAAGGTCCCAGAGAGATAGTAGGGAGTAATAGCTGACACTTGAAGATTCACAAAGTGCTTTACATAAATTATCTCAAGATCAATATGAAGTAGATACTGCAAGTGTTACTATTCCCATTTTAAACGGAAATGTCTGGATATCCAGCAGGCATTTGGAAAGGACTCAGGGTGGAGATTAGCAGTAAATGCATGAATTTGGAGAGTTATCTGCTTAGCAGTTAAAAAGAGGACAGAAGAACACTACAGGCAAGGCCATGAGGTATACTAACATATAGTTAGCACATCAAAGGCCAAAGTTATCTACTCCATGTCCCCTTTGAACACAGGATAAAAGTCTTCTCTTTTGCCATGGTACTACCAAGGCATCATGATGAAATGGAAAGACTCAGAAGACCTTTGTTTAAGTCAGAGTTCACTTTTTTAGCTGTGTGACTTAGGGAAAGTCACTTAACATCTCTGAATCTTGGTTTCCTCCTTTCTAAAATGGGAGCAGTATTTATGAGGCAGCAGTAACAATATAACAGAAAGAATGTTGTATTTAGAGTCAGAAGATTTAGATTTAAAATTATGCTTCTGCTGCTTACTATGTGAGTTTGGACAAGTTGCTTAATCTCTCTGAGTCTCAGGTATCCTCATCTGAAAGGATTAGATGACCCATGAGGTCCCCTCATCTCTAAATTTATGACCTTCTGAAATGGTTAACAATAGCCAACTGTAAAGAGAGAGAAGGGGAGCTATTCAGGGAATCAAGTGAACCACATAGTTTAGAGTAGACAAACTTAAGAGGCTCTGGCAAGGGAACTTCTAGCAGTATGTAAACTGAAGACTGTTGTCCAACTATTTAGGTGTGTGAAGTGACTCTTCTATTTATCTGTGGGAAATGGTGGCTTTATAATTCTTCTTACAAAAGCCGTGTCCTGAACAGTAGTGCCTACATACCTGTACTTGCTATCTCTAATAGCTGGATCGAAAGTCCCCCTTTGGAATTGATCTTAATTCAGTTTTCTTCTAGGGGATCTTTTTGTGTTTATCTTCTACTAAAGTTCTACTCTGATGCTTCATCTTGGCTTGTATATATCCCTGTATTCTCTAAGATTATGCCATCAAATTACAAGCTTTGTCAGGTCTATCCAGCATGGCTGGAAAGTCTTCAAGTATAAACTCAGCATTAGAAGACCAGTCCAGCTAAAATTCAGAGAGGCTTATCACTAGATGTCGAAACCCCAGCTGATAGGTAGCTTTACTTGATTTCCATCTGTGGTGATATCCTAATAATTTTGGTAAATATTTTCATTCACTCATGTATTTTTTTTATTCCATGGTGGTCTTTCTCAAAACAAGGTTACCAAATGGCTGATTTTAGCCTGTTTATAGTTGGTATATAGTTAAAGGGGACATTTCTCCCAAAAGGTAGAGTAAGCAAAGTACTATCAAATCCTCAAGTCTTGGAAAGTTAGTTTTTAGATTGTGATCCACCTCATCTCTGAAAATGTCATCATTCCAACATGTGTATTTGTGGGCTGAGGAACAAAACAAATTTAAAGGGAAATGGTGAATTTTTACAAAGTCATGGTGTGCCTCCTATGATACTGGAAGCTCCTAGAAGGTACAGACATTGTCCTTGAATCTCCCTAAGAGCTTAACTCTGCCTCCATTAGGTATTTAATCAATGTTTGTTGAATCATCAAGTTTATGTTGGAGGTAAGCATGGGGGACTAATATAGTCAATAATGCTGGATTCTTAATTAGAGAGAGATGAATTCCTCATGGACTATCCCAGAGACTTCATTTAACGTTATACGGTTGTGATAATGAGTTTGACCAAGTAATTTCCTCTTTGGTTCAAGTGGTTATTCTAGTAAAAAGAGCCCATGGAGAATTTTCCCAATCCAGATTTCTTATAGATGAATCCTTAGCAGAACTCATGCCAACTCCAGTGTTTAAGTCTCCTAGAATTAGGCCAGTTAACAAATAACTGTGAGAATGGTTTCATATTGATTCTAGACATTTGAGGGATTGGTATGTAAAATAAAGGGGAGATGTGTGCAAACATACAGTAAGGGATGCCACATTTGTTTTAGGGAGCTTAATCAAAATTGGGAGAAACTGATTTTTAGCATATGGACTCATCTCAGAGGCTGATCCCCTGGTGTTGACTGAAACCAGAGTGGCTATAACTCACCCTTGTCATTATCAATGTTACTTTTCCAGGTAACTAATTGAAAAAAGTGCTTGTAGCTTGGTGTATGAAGGAATTCATTCTCTAATTGCTAAGCCTCTTGAAGAAAACTATTCAAACTAGACAGGAAGGTTAAAAAATCATTATTTCTACTTTTGCTTCCCTATTCTATCACATTCCATGATAGGATATATAATCATTGTAATATATGATTCAGACCCTCTTCAGAGTCATAGATCGTAATTGATAACTTTTATTTGAATACCACCAGTAAATATCCCCTTTCCTTAAAAAATAGTTAAGCAGAACTGTCTAACATACCAAGTTTGACTGACAGCACAGATCATAACATTTTACAGTTGGAAAACTGTAGAATCCTTTTACACTTGAGAAAGCCAAGATCCATAGAGATTCAAACGTTTGTTCAAGCTCATATATCTAGTAAATGGTAAAGCTCTTCTAATTCCTAATACAGGATATGACACACTGTAAAGTAATATCTATTTTTCTTTTTGTACTTAGAATTACATGATGCTGTACATGACTTTTATTGCTAATATTACTGGGATTCCTTGAGGCTAGAGCTGGGCTGAGGAGAAGCATACATAGTGGCCCATTTCCTCCTTAGCCTTTTAAGGACTTCCTATCTCATTTGTTGTGTATATACCTTGTATCAGATACTCTCCTGGGTACTAATGTGATAAGGGGACTGGATGGTTCTAGATTTACCAAACATCACTGTTTTAGTAGCTGAACGATTTTGAGATTTGTACTTATGTTTTCTTGGGATGGCACTTCCAGAATTGGAATAAGAGGAAGACTCAAAAATTGTATTGATTGTATTGATTAGAGTATATGGCTGGTGAGAATAAAATTAGATGAGGGTCAACCTGTTGAAGACATGAGCCACATCCCACAACTAAGATTTTATGTGTAGGGACAGTTAGTGGTAGGTGACAAAAACAGATGGTAAGATTTCTGATTGGCTGAATACTTATGAGAGAAGGAAAGAGGGAAGGAAACAAGAATGTATTAAGCTCCTACAGCGTGCCAGGCACTGTGCTAAATGCTTTAAAAATATGATCTCATTTGATCCTCACAACAGCCCTGGGAAGTAGATGCTTTTATGATCCCCATTTTACGGTTGAGGAAACTGACAATGATTGTAACTTATCCAAGGTCCCACAGCTAGGAAATGTCTGTGAGCAGATTTGAACTTAGGTCTTCCTGTCTCCAGGCCCAGCACTCTATCTACCATGCTACCTTGCTGCCTTTGAATGGCTAGGTTGAGTGGAAGAGGAAGGTTAGATAAGTTCTGCAAGGTAGCCACTGTGTTTGGAAGTATGTTCTCCTGACCCAAGGTAATTTCATTCTTATTCTCAGAGGTATGTTCAGAAGAGCTGAAGACAAGCTAAGTTCCATGAGGATAGGGATTGTTTGATCCTTGGGTGTTCCCTGCTGTACACGGCACAGTGACTTACACGTAGTAGTTGGATGAGATGAATATTGCTGCAGTGAATCCTCTTCAATTGGTTTCTGGTACTCAAAAAGCTCATTGAAGTTTGAAGACTAGCTGCACATGCCCTGGGGCTCTGAGATCTAATAGTTCTCTCATTGTCCTCATATCAATGTGTCTGTCCAGGGGGCAGTGAGCTAGCTCCATGGAATGAAAGCTTCCTCATCAGGAGAATGTGTGTAAGCTGACTTTTCCTTTGCTTTCATAAAAAGGGAAGCGGAATGGGAACATTCTGGACAGTAGGAGGATCCCTTTTAAAACCCGGATTTGATAGGAGAGGTTGTTTTGTCCAAACTTCTATAGGAAACTCATATAAAAAGAATCCTAATGATTTAAGCAATGATCACTTTCTAGCCCGTCTCCTTCCCCTTAAAGATTTATGACCTTCTAGTTTGTAACTAAAAATAGAGGGGGGAGAGATTACACTCTGGGACTTGCCAACTGCTTCTTTTCTTGGTCCTCAATATGGCCTGTTTGAAGGACTGAAAGAATGTAAAAAGATTATATGATCCAGACATTTGTTGTGTATGTGCCTTGTATCAGATACTGTCCTGGGTACTAACGTGATAAGGGGACTGGATGGTTGTAGATATGACAAAACATCACTGTTTTAGTAGCTGAACAGTTTTGAGATTTGTACTTATGTTTTCTTGGGATGGCACTTCCAGAAGGGCAATACTTTCCCAGACCTCTCATACACTCCCCCATCCCATATATATATATATATATACCAATATTTCAGTGATTGTATCTTTGGGTGGGGCAATCAACCAGGCTTACCCAGGAGGCATTCCTTAGAGGTTGAGGACTGTCTGGCTTTAGAATGAGAGATTTATTTGACAGTTCTATAAGTGACATTGAGTAACTGAAGGAATTGGGGGATGAGAGAAAGATATGGGAAAATAGAAATGGAGTAGGATTGAAGAATACCTGAAATTAGGGCAAGGACCATGTAACTTTGCATTAATGCTTCTTGTTCCCCATTAAATTAAAAATGAAAATATTAAAATTCTAATATAATAAATGAGTTTACTGAGGAAAAAGTAGAGTCTGATATCTAGGCTAGAAAATTCCTGGAGCAACTTGTGTCACTGATTTAGAATTTCAGTTGGAAGAGTAGTATTTTTCCCTCCTACTGCTTTCCCTTTGATCCATTAAAAGTAATACCCTAGTAACAAATATACATAGTTCAACAAAACAAATTCCAATATTGACCGTCAAAAATGCATGTTTTATTCTGCATTTTAAGCCCGTCACCTCACTGGCAGGACATAGGTAACATTTTTCATCTTCAGCCATCTGAGCTCATGGTTTATCATTGTATCAATCAGAGTTCTAAAGTCTTTCAGTGTTGTCATTGTAGAAATTGCTCTAGTTCTGTTCATTCTGCATCATAGAGATCTTTTCAGTATCCTTTGAAACTGTCTGGGCCTTCTTCTCTTCTCCCTCTATACTGCTTCACTTGGTGATCTCATCAAATCCCATGGATTTAATTACCATCTGCAGTCTCAGATCTCCCAATCCTGTCTCATCCTCTCTGCTTATCGCCAGTTTCATGTCTCCACTGACTTTCAGACACCTCAAAATTCATATCTAATAAATACTCATCTTAAACTCAGCATATCCAAAATGGAACTCATTATTTCCCCTCTAAACCCTCCTGGCCGCTCCCTTCTTTATTAATTTGTAGAAGGCAACACTTTCATCCTAGTCTCTTAGGCTTGCAATTGAGGAGTTATGCTAGATTCCTTACCACTTCTCACCCTCACCCCTCATATCCAGTCTATTGCCAAGGCCTGTTGGTTTCAACTTTGCAACATCTCTTAGATACTTTGGCCCTCATCCCCACATGCCTGCAGTAGTCTTCTGGTGGGTCTGCCTGCCTCAAGTCTCTCCCTACTCTAGTCCACTCTACATTCAGACACTAAAATGATTTTCCTAAAGCACAGGTCCAACAATGTCATACCCCACCCCACCCCACCCCACTTGGTGAACTCTAGTGATGCCCTATCACCTCCAGGATCAAATATAAAGTCCTCTGTTTTGGCATTCAAAACCTAGCCCCTTCCTGTCTTTCCAGTCTTTTTATTCCTAACTCCTCACACATATTCTTTAATAGAGGGGGCACTGATCTTACTGTTCCATGAACAAGACTCTTATTTATCTCTTGGTTTCAGCCATTTTTTTCTAGCTGTCACCCATGCCTGAAATGTTCTCCCTCCTCATCTCCATCTGCTGGCTTCTCTGACTTCCTTTAGAGCCCAACCAAGATCTCATTTTCTACAGGAAGCCTTTCCCAACCCCTCTTATTTATTTCCTGTTTATCCTGTATGTAGCTTTTTGTACATATTTGTTTGCTTGTGGTCTCCTGCATTAGATTGTGAGTTCCTTGAGGGCAGGGACTTTTGTCTCTTTTTGTATCCCTAGCACTTAGCACAGTGCCTGGCACATAGTAGGTACTTAATAAATGTTTATTAATTGACTTTCCATTTTATCATTTCTTATGGCACAATAATATTCCATTACATTAATATACCACAATTTGTTTAGCCATTCCCCAACAGGTGAGCACCTTTTTAGTTTCCAGTTTTGGAACAATTCTCCAGGAAGTGGGATTTTATATAAGGCTGATCATCCCAGGCTCAAGGCCATGGGCCAAAGGCCCATTTGTACTCTTGTCCTTTAACTCGCATTTTTGGCAAAGCCACACATTTTCATACCTAGGGAAAGAAGAAATATAGTCACCAAATTCAGTTGCATCAGAGACTCTTCAGACAGCCAGCTCTCTTCTGTCCCTTAGCCATTTTTCATATAATGAAATGTTTGAAATTAAGAGAGCTAATTTTTACAGCAAATTTCTCTGATAAAAAGTCTCATTTCTCAAAAACATAGGGAACTGAGCCAAATGTATAAAAATAAGAGCAATTCTCCATTTGATAAATGGTCAAAGGATATGAACGGGCAATTTTCAGAAGAAAAGATCAAAACTATCAATAGTTATATGAAAATATGCTCTCACTGTTGATTGGAGAAATGCAAATTAAAACAGTTCTGAGGTACTGCCTCATACCTATTAGATTGGCTAATAGGACAGAAAAGGTAAATGACAAATGTTGAAGGGGATGTGGGAAAAGATGAGACATTAATACACTGTTGGTGGAGTTGTGAGCTGATTCAACCATTCTTTAGAGCAATTTGGAACTCTGCCCAAAGGGCTATAAAATTATGCATACTCTTTGACCTAGCAATGCTGCTACTAGGTCTGTATCCAAAAAGAGATAAAAAACAAAAAAGAAAAGGATCTATATATATAAAAATATTTATAGCAGTGCTTTTCTGGTGGCAAAGAATTGGAAATTGAGAGGATGCCCATCAATTGGGCAATGACTGAACAAATTGTACTCTGTGATTGTGATGGAATGCTATTGTGCTATAAGAAATGATGAGCAGGATGCTCTCAGAAAAGCCTGGAAAGACTTAGTATGAGCTGATGCGAAGTGAAATGTACTGAGTACAAAGTAACAGCAATATAGGAAGATAATTAGCTGTGAATGACTTAGCTATTCTTGGCAATACAGTGATCCAAGACAACTCCGAAGGATTTGTGATGAAAAATGCTCTCCATCCCCAGAGAACGAACTGATGGTGTCTGAATGTAGGTTGAAGCATACTTTTTTACTTTCTTTATTTTCCTTGAGGGTTTTTTTTTTGGTCTCTGTTTTCTTTCACAAGGTGACTAATATGGGAATATATTTTGCATGAATACACATACATAACGTATATCAAATTGCTCGCCTTCTCAATGAGGGGTTGAGGAGGGAGGAAGGGACAGAATTTGGAACTCAGAGTTTTAAAAATGAATGTTGAAAATTGTTTTTGCAAGTAATTGGGGAAAAATAAAATACCAAATAAATTTTTTAAAAAACAAGGCATGCCAGACTAACCCCATTTTCTTTTTTGACAGGATTAGTAAACTAGCAGATGAGTAGAATGCTGTGGATATTATTTACCTGGATTAGTATTGATAAAGTATCTCATCTTCTTCCTGTGGAAAAGATAGAGAGATATAGTCTAGACCATAGGTATTAAACTCAATGTTGGTAGGCTGTTGCTCACAAAATTCCTGGGTGTGGCTTGAAGAAGATTGAAATGTAATTAGAAAATGTTTAACAAGATAAATGAAAATACAATGCAACAGATCATGTTAGTATGTGATTCCAAGTCATTCTACCAGCTGGGATCAGTTTCTGTTTGAGTTTAACACCCCTGGTGTAGATTATGGATTATGGATTCAGAACCGGTTGGATGATGGACTTCAAAGAGTTGTTGTTGAAGAAGTGTCCATATGGCTGGAGGTCTCCAGTGGAGTGCCCTAGGGATCTGTGCTTAACCTTGTGCTGTTTAACATTTTTGTCAGTGCTTTAATAAAGGCATAGAGGGTATACTCATTAAATTTGCAGATGCCACAGAGCTGGGAGGGATAATGGATGACAGTCGGGATCCAAAAAGGTCTGGACACACCAGAACATTGGACTAGTAAGATGAAATCCCATAGGGATAAATGTAAAATCTTTTACTCGGGTACAAAATAAACAATTTCACAAATATGCTACAGGGAAGGTATGATTAGATCACAGTTGTACTGAAGAAGATCTTGGAAGTTTTGGTACACTGCAGCAATTATTGTTAGCAATGTGATTTGACAGCCAAGAAAGAGCTACTATGATCTTGAGCTGTGTTAAGACGGCAGAGTTCCCAGGAATGGGGAGGTGATAAACTCATTGTACTCTACCCTTTAAGAAGAACATCAGTATGCTGGAGAGTGTCCAGAAGAGGGCAGCCAAGATGGTGAAGAACCTTGAGTCCAGGAGAATTGGTATGCACAAATACCAAGTAGTATAGGTGAAAGTATGTCAATTCATTGGAATAGTCAGCAAAGATTTCATGTAGGAAGTAGACTGTGACTCGTGTTGGGTATCTTTATGTTGGTAAGATGGGCAAAGAACATCAGGCCTTTGACTAGATACCCCTTTCTTAGTGCACAATCACTTTGGGCTTAATCCTACCTTAAAATTATTTCAGAGTATAGCCGTAGGAAATCTAGGAACCAAAACACAAACATTGCACCATAGTGTCTAGTTGCTTTCATAAAAGATGGCCAAGTTTGGAGCTAGAGGAATAAAGGGTGGGAAACATGACAGAGCTGGGGAAGAGAAGAAATTGTCTGTGATGGCTGTCCCATGTAGCTTTACCTCACTGAGGAAAAGAGCTGGGCTGTTTGCAGAGTGGTAGGTGAAGGATGTTAGGAAGGCCAAAGCAATATGATCAGGCACTTCTGAGAGTTTGAACTGGATGTGAACCAAAGCAGAGAGCCATTGGAGAAGCACAAAGAAAGGAAGGTGGCTCGTCTGGTAGGGTATATTAAGGCAAATACAAAGAGAAATGAGATTAAAAAACAGGGAGGCTTTTTCTTTAAATTGGGGGAACAATAAGAAGATGGGCTAAAGGAATGTGATGATGATGATGATGATGAAAAATGTCCCCATTTCGAATGGCTCTGCAAGGGGTGAGTAATCCAGCACAGGAAATCATCCTCCTGGGGAGCTCTGAACATGAGGCAGCCCAAATATGTGGAGATTTCCCATCTTCTCAATGTACTTCCTTTAAAATGTAGTGGAACAAAATACTACAGAGTTATCAAGTTTGGATAAGAAGAGGACAGAGATGGCCTCAGACCAAATACTTGACACTTACTAGCTGTGTGACCCTGGGCAAGTCAATTAACCCCAATTGCCTAAAACAAAAAACCAAAAACAAGAGAACAGAGATCATGACATGAAGTTGTATCAGTGCCTTCTCACAGTCTTCCTTCTGCTCCCCAAATCAGTTGCTCATCCTCCTGTTCTTTCCTTGTAGCTTCTGATTGATCAGGAAAGTGCTAAGTAAAGCAGCAGTGCTTGCTTCTTTCTGACCACTTGACTGAGGAGAGCATCAGCAATAGCAAATAAAACAAAACAAGAAAACACTTGTTTTGCTTTTTTATGGTAATCACTAAATAAGGCCGTAATTCTTTGGAACAGCAGAGAAAACACAACTGCCCTCCCTACTGCTTAGTTCTGGAAGAAAGAAAAGTCAGAGTACATATCCATTTTTGTTTATCTAGACTTGTGATTTCACTGGATTTGGGAACTCCTAATGAGGAAAATTGCTCTACTAATTCATGTGGGCACCTGTTCTGCAACTTACAGTCTTAAGAGCATTGCCTGGGACATTGGGACATGTGTAAAGGACTTGCCTCAGGGTCAAGCAGTCATTGTGAGTCAGAAATGGGACTGGAACCCAAGTCCCAGATTGGATCTCTATCTAGGAGGCCATACTATCCACCATCAAATTATATGGATTTTTGAAAAACAACAATATTATAATGGACTGTAATCCTACTTGACTTTGAACGTATGTAACTCATCTATCCCCTTCTTTTTGCCCCACCCCAACTGCTGCAGTGACTAACTTTCCAACTGTCCCTGTGAAACTTTTAAGAAGTAAGAAAAAGAGGGCAGCTAGGTGGCACAGTAGTTAGAGCACTGACCCTGAAGTCAGGAGGACCTGAGTTCAAATCCAACCTCCGACCAAACACTTTACACTTATCAGCTGTGTGACCCTGGACTTAACACTTAACCTCAATTGCCTAAAATAAAAAACAAGAAAATATCAAAAACCAAGAAAACAGAAGTAAGAAAAAAGTATTTATTATTAGTGAGATAGCAAGCAGTAACTGTATATCTTCTCACAACCCTGTAGTCTTTTGGGAAGTATCATGATAGATGTAATATTCAATTTGTCATGAATTTTAATCTTTTCTCCATGTTCCTCTAGGGAGATCACCCTTGGTAATATTAGTAGATGAGGAGTACTCTTTAGTCCAGCCATATCATTGATGGCAATATTAAATTTGTTGGGACAGTCTTTTAGAATTCTACTTACCATGCCCCCAGAGGACATGGAGCCATGTTGATAATAACACTATTGTTGCCAGACCAATTCTGTGTTGAGCTTGTACTTGTGAGAACTCATGGATATAACTGTGGAAACACCTTTTACACAGATGACTTTTTGTTCATCTCTCTGTCTCTCTCTCTGTCTCTCTCTCTCTCTCTCTCTCTCTCTCTCTCTCTCTCTCTCTCTCTCTCTCTCCACACACACACACACACACACACACACACACATATATTTCAGTAGTTGGCGGGCGGAAGCAGAAAAAGAGATTTGCGAAGTGGCATTAAAAACATGGAGACTTTGCAGAGCTGACAATGTCCTTATAAGTCTTGTGGATAAAATATCCCACTTATTAATTTCTCCAACTGAAATATGTAAATCCTTCCACTTTTATTTTTTCTCTGACTTCAAGTAATGATGTGTTTTGTTTTGAATTCCTACTAGATTTGAGTCAAGCACCTGAAAGTTATGGACTCTTAAATTATTCAAACAAAAGTGAACTCAGGAAAAAAATCTTCCCTTCCCCTTTCGTATTCTGCTCTGGTTGAATATTTCTCTCAGGGCACCTAGTACCAAGGCAGCAGGTGCTATGGAATTAGAATTAGAATAATTTCTGTATCTACTTGCTATCAGATCTGATGTGGCTTTTCAACCTGACTAGTGCTTTTGAGGGATCCAACAGACGATTCTAGATGTCAGGAAGGCCCACAAGATTCTTTTTTCATGTGGCAGGGTTATTTTTGGCAAGATATCTCTACCCAGTGATGGCCTTGGGCCAGTGGCAGACCTCCAAGCAGAGAACTGATTTGGCTAACCAAAGTAGAATCAGTTTAGTTTTTATGTTGTGCTCTGCTTTATTATTCAGTGGAATTTTTTTTAATGCAGGTATTTAATTATGTCCTGTATCTATTGTATAGCTGGCCATTTGGCTGATTGATTCTGGTGGTTAGGCAAAGGATGTCCTTTGTCATCCCTGCTGTTCTCCAGCATTGGGCCAGAAGGTTCCTTTCTCTAAATGCCCCCTCAGGAATCAGTCTCCAGATCCAGGATTGGCCTTATTCCCTGGCAAGCCACTTTTCCAGAGTGAGGCAGCCTGTGATAAACAGGTCTAAACATAGATCTACTCTTCAGATCTGGAGAATCATTTCTATATTATGCCTGGAGAAAGGCAACAGCTTTGCTGATCACAGTAATAGATAGAAGGTGCTTATTGCTAATGAAACAGCAAGCAGTAATACTACCCACCTTTCTATATTAACCTACTTCCCTTTTAGAGATAGACATAAGCAGCAGTCAGAGCTAATCTGGAGGAGGCTCTCACCAATGGCCAAATCAGGTTCTCTCCATCCACCTCACCTACCCCCAGCAAACACAAACTAGACTTTTCCCTAATTGTAGACATGGCAGAGATAACTTCTTCCCTTGTGTTAATAGTAGGGATGCTTCTGCACTGTGTGTTCCAAACCTGCTACCACTAATTAGAAATGAAAAGCGTAGGCTTTTTTAGAAGGTTTTTTATACTGGCACAACAGATTTATTAATACTTCATGCCATAACTTAAGTGATATTCCATAGTTCTATAATGGGCCCTGTGCTCAAACACATTCAGTGGTTGTTGTTATAAACTGATATTTTCCCTTGGGCACCAAACCACTATCTGATTTCAATTTCCCTTTTTGAGGTAAAATATTATTGTGCTTCATGAGAACTGATTTTTGCTTTAGAAGTATTCTCACAGGAATCAAAGGCTTGATATCCCTCCTACAGCCATCTGGGCTCTGAGGGATCTAACCCTGAGCTCCAAATGAGTGATGCTTTTTACTCCTAGATCCATCCCAGAAGTTTAAAAGTGGTTTGTGTAGGGAGGGGTGGAGGTCTGAACCTGTGATTTCTTTGGTATAGAGAACACTTGGTGAAGAAACTGCTTCTACCGGTGTCTTAGGGCACTGTAAAAGTTGTGACTTGCCTAGGATCACGCTGTCAGTATGTGTCAGAGACAGGACTTGATCCCATGTCTTTGTGACTCCCATGTGGGCTTGCTTTCCACTATGCCATGATGCCTCTTAACAGTGATTAAAATAGTTAATCAACCACGCCCACTACACACACACACACACACACACACACACACACACACATATATTCTGGACTTGATCAAGTTTAATTTGTAGTCAGAAGACATGGATTCCAGTTCTTACTAGGTTAGTGACCTTGAAGAAGCTACTTAACCTTGAAGAAGCTACTTAAGCTTTATGATCTTTTAGTCTCTGTTTCTTCATCTGTAAAATGGGGATAATATTACTAGAACTGTCTTCTTCCTCCCCTGAAGTCCCACTTTGATACCTCACTGTGGTGTGGAGGTAGCTCTGGGTTCTTAAAAGCTATGTCCATGCAATGGTAGTCTTTGAGTTAGGGCAAACATCATACCTGTTAACTGATAACTGGCCTCCCTAAGTTAAACAGGGTTCATCCCAGAAAGGTTGACTGCCAGATGGAGAAACCAACAAGGAAGAAATTTGAGAGAAGAAAAAAATCTGGGCACAATTTGGCATGAATCCTGTGTTTGGGAAAAGCATATTTCAAAGTGTGCAGAGGAAAGATAAGTAGGATGCGATGGAGTAAAATGCAGCCTAGGAAGTCAACCCAGGAGCAATAGGAAATGTTTCAAATGAAAGGCTTGAAGACATCATTAATTCTAACAAGGATAAAAAATAGAATATAACTGAAGAGACTGATTTGGATGCACAAGAAACTCACTAATCAACTTTGATTTTTAAAATAAATGTACAGAAGCTGGAAGCAAGACTGGGTAACAAAAGATGAAGATGAGAACAGGGCAGAGTGCTATTAAAATAGTGCCCCAGATGCTAAAGCTTAGAGTCAGCTGGAGCTGCTGAGTGAAACTGAAGACAAGGGGAGGTTTTGTTTGTTTCTTTAGGCATACAGTGAAGAAAAGGAAGTACAATAAAAATGCTAGAAAAAAGGTATAGACCTGTGTCTAGACCCATAGTTATGTACTATAGAAAAGAGGCACAAAGAAGGAAGAAGAGACATCCAAAAATTAGTAGGAACCTACAGACAACAAAAAGAATAGCTGGGTGTTTTTATTTTTTGAGGTACAGTGGGAGAAAAGGAGGGATCAGGGATCTCTCCTTTTCTTGGGGTGGATGGGAACATAAAAACTGACAACAGAGAGAAAGCAAGGCTACACCAGTTCTTTCATTTCTGTTTTCTCTACACTGGAAATGACAGAACAAAATGCGATTAACCAAAAGTTGATGCTCAGGATAAGTAAGGATGTAGGAAGAGAGCACCTAGTGGCCCCTGATAAATTCATGTCCCTCGACCCAGATGAATTTCATCTTCAGTTCCTGAAAGAAATGGCAGGTGTGATTTCTGGGCCACTGTCAGTGATATGTGAAAGACCTTGGGAAATGGGAGTAGTAGCACCATATTGGAGAAGGGCAAACAAGTTTCAAAGAAAGGAAGAGAACAGAGTTTGTAAACAATAGGCCAATGAGCTTGCCTTCAGTTCTTGGGAGAAATCAAGAATGGATTGTTAAAGAGATAATTGTTGACCACCTAGAAAGGGAAAGAGAGATTACAAAGTGCCAGCAAGGCTTTATTAAGAACAAGGCATGCCAGACTAGCCTCATCTCCTTTTTTGACAGGACCACTAAACTAGCAGATGGAGGAGAATGCTGTGGATATCATTTACCAAGATTTAAACTTGATAAAATATCTCATCTTCTTCCTGTGGAAAAGATGGAGAGATGTGGTCTAGATGATAATAAAATTTTGTAGTTAAAATTATAAAATGTTTAGTTGCATTGGTGTGGCAGGAGATCTCCACATTTTTGTCAAACTTCTGTCAAACTTTAATAAAGGTATAGTTGGTACTCTCATTAGATTTGCAGTTGATACAGAGCTGGGTGAGGTAGCTAATGCATTGGATGACAATCAGGATCCAAAAAGATCTTGACAAGCTAGAGCATTGGATTAGTAAGATGAAATCCTATAGGGATTAATGTGAAGTCTTTTACTTGGGTACAAAATAATCAACTTCATAAGAATAATATGGAAGAGGTGTGGTTAGACTGTAGTTTGTTCTGAAGAAAATCTGGACATTTTGTTGAGCGGTAGTCTCAATGAGAGTTAGCTGTGTAATGTGATAAATAAAAAAGCTCATGTGATCTCTTGGGCTGCAGGAAGTAGGATATAGCTTCTAGTAGGAGGGACACTGAAGTCTTCCAGGAGGAGTGGATGGAATTTACAAGGAAGCATATTTAGGCTTGATATCAGAAAAGGTTTCCTAACAATTTCAACTGTCCAAAAATGGAATGGGCTGCCTTGACAGATTTTGGGTTCCCTTTCCTTAGAGGTCTTCAGATAAAGGCTGGATGCTCACTTGTTGGACATGTCATTGTGGGGATTCTGTTTTTGTATGTGCTGGACTAGATGGCAGCTCAGTTCCTTCCCAATTCTCAAATTCTGTGGGTCTGTGAATTTTAGGGCTGTGTAAGACTTTTTTTTTTTAAAGAATATTAGTACTAGAAAAGCCCATAGTCTTCTACTGTAACTCTCATTTCTTCTTTTTTTAAAGAGATTTTTACAAATATATTTTATTTTTACATTGCCTAGATTCCCCACCCTATATCCCTCTCAATTCTCCTTCTCAGATACTCAATCCTTGTAACAAAGAATTTTTAAAAAAAAAAATAGGAAGAGCATTTTAAAAACTTCAGCAAAATCAATCCATACTTTAAAAAGCTGACATTAGGTACATTGTTCCACACCTGCAGAGTTGTTTTCTCATTTCTTTGGGGCTAAGCTCATTCTTTATAATTTTGCAACATTAATTTTTGATTGTTTTGTGGTTGTTCTTTCCATTGTTGTAGTCATTGTATGTTGTTTTCCAGGCTCTGCTCACTTCACTTAACATCAGTCCACAGGTACAGCTTTCCATGATTCTCTATATTCGTCATGTTTGTCATTTCAGCCCAATAATTTTCCATTCCATTCCTATACCATAATTTGTTTACTCATTCCCCCAGTCAATGGATATCTATTTTATTTCCAGTTCTTTGCTACCACAAAAAGTGCTGCTATAAATATTTTAGCCTGTAAGGTGCCTTTCTCTTTTTTTAAACGACCTCCTTAGGTAGACACCCTCATTTTACAGGTGATGATTTTGAGGTCACTTGTTAAAGATCACAGAGCTAGTAAGTGACAGACTGACAAATATTTGCCTCTGTATTTAAGGAACATACAGTAGTTCCACAAACTTCAGGAACTTTCCTAGTAGCATACTAATTTTATTAATCTGTGTGTCCCTAGCTTTATATATTTTGTGTATTCTTAATAAGTTCTATTTATATAATTTAAAGACTATATTTAACTGAAGATAACCATCACTTTAATAGAATTCTGTAATAGTTCCTTTTGCAAAATAGAAGGGCAGAGATAGGCCTGAATGGAACCCTACTTGGCTGTGCCTTTCTTCTGTTTCGATAAATAAGTCTTGGACAGTGTAATTTGAGAATTACTTTACACACTAATGCATTGTTGGTGGAGTTGTGAAATGATCCAACCATTTTGGTGAGCAACTTGGAACTATGCCCAAAGGGCTATAAAACTGTGCATACCTTTTGACCCAGCAATAGCACTTCTAGTGCTGTATCCCAAAGAGATCATACAAATGGGAAAAGGACCCACATGTACAAAAATATTTATAGCAGCTCTTTTTGTGGTGGCAAAGAATTGGAAATTGAGAGGATACCCATCAATTGGGGAATGGCTGAACAAGTTGTGGTATATGAATGTAATGGAATACTATTGTGCATACTTCAGAAAAACCTGGAAAGACTTGCATGGACTGATGCTGAGTGAAGTGAGCAGAACCAGGAGAACGTTGTACACAGTAACAGCCACATTGTGCGATGGCTAACTTTGATAGACTTAGCACTTCTCAGCAATGCAAGGATCTAAGACATCTCCAAAGGCCTTATGATGGAAAAGGCCATCCAAAGAAAGAACTATGGAGTTTGAAAGCAGATTGAAGCATACTGTTTGCTCTTTTTTTCTTCTGTTTTGTTTTGTTTTCTCTTTCTTGTGGTTCCTTCTATGGTTCTAATTCTTCCTTACAACATCACTAATGTGAAAATATATTTGATAGGAATGTATATGTATAGCCTATATTAGATTGTGAGCTGTCTTGGGGAGGGAGGGGGAGAAAAATTTAAAACTCAAAAGCTTATGGAAGTGATTGTTGAAAAATCAAAATAAATTAATTTAAAAAAAAAAAGAAGAAGAAGAAAAATTACTTTCCCCCCTGACCCTATGGATGCTGTGGAGAAGCTCCAGGCCTGGGGTTTGGTTTTCTTGTTTTGAAGTTGGGCTTTTTTTCTTTTTTTTTTTTTTCCTCTCATGTGTTCCCTCAGTAAAATGAATAAAGGATATTGAGATGTAAACTTAAAACCTAGTATGAAATGTGAGTTAAATAGTAAATTTATATGATGAAAGACCAAGTGGCCCAGATGGCAGGAGACCTATATTCTATTACTGTCTCTAATAATTGTTTGACCTTGGGCAAGTCAGTGAGTCATTAAACATTTATTAAGCTCCTACTATATACCAGGCCCCTTGATAAGTGCTTAGGATACAATTATGAAAAAGACAGTTCCTGCCTTACAAGGTGCTGATGATATAGTGGGGGAAGTCAACATGCAAAAGGAAGCTGAAGAGGGGTGCTGGAGAAGGAGCATGATGAGAAAGCCAAAGAATACAGCCAGGTGGAGAATAAATAGGGTTACTTACCATTTCTGAACTCCAGTAAAATGGGCTCATCAATAAAATGAGAGTGTGGGGCTAAGAGGATTCTTAAAGTTCCTTCCTGCCCTGTGAATCTGAGTCCGATAATTCCTGCTTCATCTGTGCTGCACAGTAATGTCATGAGGATGAATGAGGACTTAATAAAAATATCTGGAAGCTCCTCGGAGAGAGTTGCTATAGAAACATAAGGGGGAGTAGAATTGCTTTAAAGAGGGGATGTCGGGGAAAGTCCTGTTCTGATTGTTGCCTTCAGAAGCCTGACATCCACTTTGGACATATGTGGATTTGAGCACAGCCATAATTCTAACATTGGCGTGTGTCTGTACTATTAGAGAGAGAGAGAGAGAGAGAGAGAGAGAGAGAGAGAGAGAGAGAGCGAGCACTCAGGATTCAAATCATACTACCTGTATGATCTTGGGCAAATAACCTCTTTGTTTCTCATTTTCTTCATCTGTAAAATGAAGAGGTCAAATTAGATCATCTCTAGTTTTTCCTGTGGGCTCTAAATCTTACGATCCTATAATGTTTGCTCTGTAGCGTACAGCAGGGTGGGAAATGCGCAGTGTGGTCTCTCCCAATATTTGAAAAATGTTGTAACAAAAATGTCAAGATTCAAGCCATTGGTACTAGAAGAAAGAATATTGCCAGGAAGCTGACTGCTTAGTAATCACGGTGATTCTCTTTCTGGAGGAGAATGACATAGATCTGTCAAATTTTTATGGGAAGTAGGAAAGGAGCAGACACATCAGTAAATAGCCAATGTTTGTTTACTGAATGTCTTAGCGTTATTGTATGCTTACCATTTGTGCTTGCCACTGTGGAAGGAAGATACCAATGAATATAGTGTCCCCAAAACTTTAATAGCTTAAAATAGCACCAAGACTTTTAGGACATCTTATATAAGATAGGGCCCCTGCCTTCAAAGAGGCTAACATCCATGAGATAGAGAATAAAAGTTAGGATGCAATTAAGAGAACATTTCAGCCGGGGGGAGCAGGATCCATTGACAAGCTGTTATTAAATGCCTACTATGTGACATGGGCGTAATGTTAGCACCTGTCTCCCAGGGCTATTGTGATGATAAAATGAGATGATATTTGTAAGACACTTTAGTGCTGTACCTGTGCTTATTAAGTGCTTGTTTCCTCCTTCCCTCTTTCCTTCCTTCCTTCGAGGCACTGTGGACATACCAAGAGAAAAATGAAACACTTATTGAACTCAGGGAGCTTATATTCTCTCAAGAGAGATAACATTATAAGACTAACTATGTAGTATAAGCAGAGGCACAAAAGCAAGACTTACAACATGTGGAAGACAATATGGAAACTGATTTGACTGGTGATAATGGTCCATGGGGCTAGATTAGACTATGAAGGCAGACTAAGGCTTTACAGAAGTGAAGACTTCCTAATCATAGAGCTCTCAAAAAGGAGGATGGGTTACGGATTGTACTGGTTGGTAATGGGTTCCCTCTTACTTAGAGGCCTTCAGGCAAAATTTGGGTGGCCACTTTTGGGTGATGTAAAGAAGAGGCTATCTACATATAGGTTGCATTAGATGACCTCTGAGGTCGTTGTAACTCTGGGATTCTGTGAAAAGCAGACAGAAAAGCACTAGAACAGGGGTTCCTAATCTTTTTTGTGTGTTGGCCCTGACTGGCAATCTGTTAGAGCCTGATTCTACTGTTCTGTGGTTTGTTGCCTACATTCATAATGGAAAGAAATGCCAATTTTAGTTAAAGGTTAGTGAAAATAGTGATTTGATTTTTTTCCTGTCCAAGTTGACATCCAGGTTAAGAACCGCTTCACTAGAGGGATCTCTTGACCTCTTTTATCATGATAATTCTCATCAAATGAGGGAACTCTGGGAACAGGGCACTTTAACAAGTAAACTTCTATGTTGTGTCCAGAGAAGACAATGAACCCGTTTTGGCCTGGGCCACAGGATTTGTAGTTATCCTAAAAGAAGGAAATTTATCCTGTAAACTGCTGGAACTGTTTGGCACAATATTGGAGGAGGGGGTGGGGATAGGAGAGTGGAGGAGAGAGGAGGAGAAGAAGGGACAAATGATAAACAAATGAGACATTCTTGCCAAAGGAAGCCATTTCAGGGGAGAAAATTGTTTTTGTTGAATCCTTGTCTACAAAAATATTATGGCTTTCAAGTTTATGCTTTGTGCTAACAACAACGTTTTAATAATTCTTCTCTCTTTTCTTTCTTCACAGACCTTTGTAGTACTAAACAGAGGGAAAACACTCTTCCGATTTAGTGCCACACCTGCCTTGTACATTTTAAGTCCTTTTAACCTGTTGAGGAGAATAGCTATTAAAATTTTGATACATTCATATCCTTTTCTGCAAATATTAAAACTGGGCACTGATTGTAGTCTCACTTAAAGCCTCCCTTGATTTTCTCATTTCTTGAAGACTGAATTTAGATGTAGGTTTCTGGGGAATGTGCATACTTTTGGGTATGTGCTATGCTTTGAATATAAGTGTATGATGTTAAGTCATTTGTCTCAATAACCTTAAAAATGGGGAAAAACATTTCTTATTTACCTTAAATTATTCATATAATAGAAAGATCAAAGACAAATATGAAAACCTAGGTAAAAGAATTAGCAGCTTTACTTAGATACTTCATACTTTTATAGTCATTATCACTCTGACAGCAGTTTAACTGTGACTGACACATTTGTCCAGGGTTTCCCATCAGATGCTCCTGAAGATGTTATCTTTGTCTCCAGTAAGATAAGATGAGAGAGTTAGTAGCTGTTTAGCCCATTAAAACCAGAAGTTGCTCAGCTGCTTTCTTTTAATTATTTTTTGGAGGCAAGCAGCAGAAATAATAAAATAATCTTTGGGTTGATATTGATTAGTAGAGGTAAGGGGGCAGCTAGGTGGTGCAGTGGAGAAAGTGACAGGCCTGAAGTCAGGAAGACTTGTCTTCATGGGTTCAAATCTGGCCTCAGACGTTTGACTAGCTGTGTGACTCTGGGCAAGTCACTTTACCCTGTTTGCCTCTATCTGTAAAATGAAGTAAAGAAGGAAATGGCAAAACACTCCATTATCTTTGCCAAGAAAACCCCAAATGGGGTCACAAAGAGTCAGACACAACTGAACTACACAATACAAAAACAAAAAAGGAGAGATAAGCCCTAGGGAAGTTTATGGTAGAGGAAAGAATTCATCCCATTTTCCCTCACTGGCTGCAGGAACAGCAGTGTGTAAGGTTTTCTCTCATCTCTGGTCCCAAATAACATTTTCACAGGATCAGGGAGCTTAGAGCTGGGAGGGTGACCCCAGAGGTCTTCCAGACCAACCTCCTCATTTTTTGTTATGCCTTCTGGGAGATGTAGGTTGAAAGTGGGTTTAATCTTTCTGGGGGGAAAAAAAAACACCAGTAGCAGAAAAAAAGATGGAGAAAAAAAATCAGCTTGCATAAAATGGGAAACAGTTTCTGTGCTTGCTAAAGTGACAGCTTGAATACCCTTGGCAACACTCTTGCTACTTTAAACCTGAGTTTAAATCAAAGAGGATTCAGTGACACAGTAACTTTTCCTGATAGCCGTGGGCCAGAAAAGGATAGGAAAAGGTGGCTAATTGGATTAATGTGTCCGCTGAAGTCATTTAATAGGCTTGTGTGGCCCTGGGTGCTTCTAAAATTGTCAGCATTCCTCAGACTTAAAAGTTTTCTACGGTTACAGATATTTTTGTGATCCTTAGCTCACAGGCTTCTAGCTGGTTTCTCCATACTAGGGCACTAGAGGGGTCCTTGGCACTGCTTTCACCCCAGGCACCATCCAACCCTTCAAGACCTTAGAGCTGTGCTGTTTACTCATGCTGAAAGTTCTGCATGTGAAATATATTGTCAGGAAAAAATGTAAGCAATTACCCATGCTCAGATTTCCTTAGCCTTTTTATCTCAGTAAATAAATAAAATAAATATCTCCAGTCTTTGTAGGAAAGGCAGATTGGTGGCCTGGTACATTTTAGTAATGATTTGCCATTCAGTCTTGGAAGGCAATTTGAATCATTGCAATGTAAGGCATTTAGTGGATTTTTTTTCTTCCTTTCCTAGGTTCCCACAGTGTGGGGGTGGGGGAGGGGGTGCTGAGAAAGTGGTTAGTCTACCAAAAGGGAGCAGGATGGTTTCAGGCTCTCTCTAAAGGAAGGAATGGCATCCCACCCCCATTTCAAGCCCTGGTTAGGCGTTGAATGAATTTGTGATGTGCTGGTTTTCATTCCCCTGTGACCTGTAGTTATCCTGCCTTGGTCAGGCTTCTGAGGGTTGAATGATTTGATGTCATGATGTGCTGTGGAAATGTGTGTGCTTTGTGAACATGGCTGCTTCCATGTGTTTTCCCTTGACTGCTTTCTACAGTATTTAGCATGATCATTATGTGCACTATTTTGACCAACTGTGTATTCATGACTTTTAGTAACCCTCCAGACTGGTCGAAGAATGTGGAGTAAGTAACTGTTTTCTTTCTGATTTGTCATCCACCTTGATGTCTCCTTCAAGGACAAGGAAGTAGCTGTTACCTCCTCACTGTTTCGTAGGGAAAGGTGATGATTAGTAAGATATTCGAGCAATGTTCTAAACTTGGGGGGGGGAACTGGGTCTCCTCCCATACTTTCTTCTTCCTATAATTAGATTCCTCCCCCCACTCCCCACCCAAAGTTCAGAGTAGCTTTGTTGAGTGCTGCCTCTCAGCAGTTCAGAGTCATGGTATTTGGAGCATCCCTGGAGGGCAGCATGGAGGTGCTTCCTTGGGTTCGAACATTTCATTATACTGTCAGAGGTTTCCTTTTCACCTGTTACTCTTTCATCTTTTGGGGGTGGGAGGGATTAAGTCACATGAATGTTCATTGAAATGGCCAATTATGGCTTTTTCTGTCCATTGAAGAAAACAGATATCCTCAATCCACTCGTTTCTGTGACAGGTACACGTTCACGGGGATTTATACCTTTGAATCACTTGTGAAAATTATCGCCAGAGGTTTCTGCATAGACGGCTTTACATTTTTACGGGATCCATGGAACTGGTTAGATTTCAGTGTCATTATGATGGCGTAAGTTTCTTGTTTACTTTGTTGTTCTGGGTATGATTGTACCTCTTGTGCATGATTGTGTTGGGGGGGGTGTGTGGTTGTGGATATGCAGTAACTCTGACTGAATGAATGTGGCGTGTGGTCTAGATACTCCCCGAATCCTAAACAGATCAAACAAAGAAGACTCCACTTTGCCTCTCCACTCATTTTCTTTTCCTTCCTGCCTCACCACTAGGGGGCCTTGGTGAGGAGCCAGATGGGATTTGAGGTGGGGGAGGAGAAATCTGGGAAAAGGGGGAGTGGGGGTGAATTTCCTGAGTCTGTTTTGTTATGTCCGTTTCCAGGAAGCCTGGGAGGAGATGCTGGGGGTTTTAAAAGAGGCAAGATCCTAACCCACAAATCTCAAACCAGTCACTTCCTGAAGGAGGAAGAGACTTCTTCTTGTTGTTGTTGCCAACAGAATGAAGGGGACTAATTATTTTAGCCATGTTTTAGGGTCTTAGAAGATTTCTTCCTCAATGATGCTCCTTATTCCTATGTGTCTGGTGCACTTAATGATTGTGTTACTTTATCACTGAAAATGCATTTCCTTTAAAAACTAAACTGAAAGTGGAAAATATTTAATGGATTTTATTTTTTCTTTCCAGCTTTTAATTTTCCTGGGGTGTGTGTTGGGAGGGAGGTGGGGAAGAATGGTGGCATACAAGGGGTGTTGCATCTGTTACTCATGTGGGTAAAGTAGTTATATGCCCCTGCTGTAATGTGAGAAAATGAGTAATGAATGAGACCCATTGCATGGAGAGGCCTGCAAGGCTGAGTTTCTTTTGTATTGAGGTTACTAATGTATTTCCAGTATTGAAAATGTACACTGTCTTGTATTTTTAACTCATGTCCTTGCCCTCATTTTCAGTAATACAAGCCATGCTGTCATTTCTAAACAGATGGCCAATGTGGTGGTCCAGTGGTTAGATCACTGGGTCTGGAGTCAGGAAGACCTGAGTTCAAATCTGGCCTCAGATACTCACTAGCTGTGTGACCGTGGGCAAGTCCTTTAACCACTGTCTGCCTCGATTTCCCCATATGTAAAATGGGGATAATAATCACTCCTGCCTCCCAAGGTTGTTGTGAGGATCAAATGAGATAATAGTGTGAAACACTTTACTAACCTTAAAGTGCTCTACAAATGCTGTCCCTAAAATGAACATTTTTAAATGTAGCACTGCCAGATGATAAAATGAGCATGTATACTTATACCATGATTAGGGTTTTCCTGTGTACTGCTTTCACATGTCATAGATCAGACATGTTTTGGGGCATGTCTCCAATTCTCGGGTAAAGGGTTTGCAAACATGTAGCCACGTTTACTGTTGTCTGCTGCGGAGCTCTTGTATTTTAGGCCTCTTTCGGCAGGCAACCACACAACTTGAATTTTGTCCCTCCTTGGCTATACAGTTGTTTGAAAGAGATCCAGCCACTTCCTTCTGTCTCCTTTTAAATTCATTTTAGAAAGAAAAGAGTAGAAAACAAAATCATTCTGATCCAGACAATCCCAGGAAAAACAATGACAAGACAATGCCAGGAGAAAGCCCCACTCCCCTAGCCACCTCTGTTCCTTCAAAGTTCCAAAGTTCTTTTTGTTTCTGGGCGTTCCTTTCCTGGATGTTTCTTCCCTAATGTGGTTTAACTTGTGTTTACATTTTTAACCTCTTTCCTTTCCAAGAATGCAAAAGATAAAATCCTAGTATCAGTCCCTCCTTCCCCCTGTTCCCAATACCTTGCCCGGTGGTACCATTACAAGTCACCTCTGGTTTGATTCTGCAGGTATATAACAGAGTTTGTAAACCTAGGCAATGTTTCAGCTCTGCGCACTTTCAGGGTACTGAGGGCTTTGAAAACTATTTCAGTAATCCCAGGTAAGGTGGCCTGGGGTTGGTGTTAGGTGTTGGGGTAGGGCCCTGCTGTGACGTACTGTACTTTTTGTTTTGTTGTGCTTGTTGTTTTGGTTTTTATTTTGGTGTGTGTATTTGTCATTTGTTTTTGTGTGTGACCTCCCTTACTGCAGATATGTGACAGAGTTTGTGGACCTGGGCAATGTCTCAGCGCTGAGAACATTCAGGGTTCTCCGAGCTTTGAAAACTATCTCTGTAATTCCAGGTGAGAACACTTAAACCCAACAGCACTTTTTTTTTTGGTCCCATTTCTTCCTTCCCTTACATTTTCCTATCTGCTGAATTCTGAAATGGCACGTGCACATTTGATTGTGTGCTTGGCAATATGCATGACTGCCAGGAGAAGGTCTCTGACGTGGCTGTCTCTGCATATCTTAGGTGTCGGTCTCTCACTTTACTTGCCAGCCGTGCACCCACTGCACCATCCAGGCTGATTGGAGTGGGGGATGGGGGTATTGCCAGGGTGCCCTGGTAGATATTTCCACTGCTGTATGTGATTTTTTTTAAAAGCATGCACTTGAGAAACACTTGGATCTCAGAATATGTGCAAAATTGCCTTAAAACTAACTCTTCTCTGGGAATAAGATATTTGCTTCTCATCCCTGTGGAATTAGAGTATTTTAACATTAACCATTATTCCACTGCTTGCAACTGATAGGCTTCCTATGGCTTTGCTCATTGACTATTGCTTTGACCATTTCCTTTACTCATTGACTATTATTCACATGACCATATGTATTATTATTATATTTATGGAATTGTTGAATCAAAGAGACTAAGGCAGATAATCTAGTCCAATCTTGTTGACAAATTTAAGAACCTTGGAGCTGGTGAAAATGTTTATCCATTCTACCTTAATTTTAATAAGCCCAACCCTCTTCATTCATTCTGTTGTTTCTCATTTCACTGAAATACGGGAACGTAGTCACAACCATACTTGTTTAGAGTTTACTTACAAACAAAAAATCCTATGACAATAGGAGCTATAAAAACCCAAGGTAAGTTTTGGGAGATGCACTTCAGTGTGAATGGAAAGAGAGATAGGGTGGGCCTGAGGGATAGTACAAAGAGAGAATGAGCAAAGACTGGTGAGGAAAAGATGGAATCCTCTGGTGGGGGGAAGGAAGAGAGCTGATTGAAAATCCCATCAGCGATTTTACTGATTTCTTTTATATTTACTGCCTCAAGACAGTGCTGTACCTTAAAGATTGGGGGATGAGGTGGGAGGACTTATCTTCTTTTCTGTTCTTTTGATTCAGTGAATGAGATTTTATAATTTGAGGAGAGGAGGGGCAAGGGAGGAAGTGTCTAAACTACTAATGTAAAATGTATTCTGGTTATATCAAGTTGGATCAGTTCCAGTTATATTCAGCAATTATTTAGGAGGTCTTCTATATCAGCTGTGGTGTCTGTAGCTGTTGGAGAAGCAGGTTGGTGAGCATAGAATAATCAGATGCCCTGCTTTACCCTGGCAAAACCCCTACTTGGGAAACCTGCTTATCATTCTCCTCCCAGCATTTTCATAGAAGATTCAACTGCCCTGGAAAGGTGGCTTTAGAGCTGAGATTCTGTGAGAAGAATGGTAGTGGTTGGGCCCTAGGGAAGTCACTCATGCCTTTGGGGACCTGGTTGTTTCTATTTAAAACTGGTGGCATGGAAAGGACCAGCAAGTGAGGGTGATTGGTGGACTCAGAATGAAGCTTTTGACTATCAATGAGGGATCTTTTACTAAATCATTGTAAGTTTGTCTGTTTTGGCAAGAAACATGATCAGTTGATATTTGATCATCACTTTAAATTCATTTCAAATGAATCCTGTGCTCCATTCTAGACCCATATCACTATAGCCAGGTGGTTGCATTTTAACTTTTGAGTTATTCTTTATCTTAATGGCACGGCAGATAGAGCATAGAGCCTGGAGTTAGGAAGACCTGAATTCAAATCCAGCCTTGGACACTTGTCCAGCTGTGTGACCCTGGACAAGTCTCTTAATCTCTGTTTGCCTCAATTTCCTCAAGTGTAATAATTACTGTAAAGCCGTGGTCATGATTTCTGTGTTATTTTCATTTTAACTAGTTGAAATCCAAAATCATTCTCACCTCAGAGATTATTTCAGGTTCAAAAGAAAATGTGTAATGAGTTTTCATGACATTTTCATTGTTTTGGCCCATCATGACAGATATCTAGTCAATGAGAGAGAGGAAATTAAATTAATAGAAACCATTGTCTTATAGGTTCATTCATAGTTGGGCGTGATTCTAAAAATGTGAGTTTTAGAATTTTCTGAAATCCTAAAAAAGGATTCTGCCCAAGCAGTTTCTAATTCCCTTTTTTCTAGCATAGTTTTAGAAAAATAGTAGTGGAGCTAATCAAAGTATTTCCTTTCCCAAAGTAATTGGTATTGATTCAACACATTTTTTTGGCACTATACTGTTTTATTAATACTAATAAATAGCTCGTAGATCACTCATAAGAGTCACAAGATAGAAATGGAAGAGAGATCTCAAAAGATTATCTGGTACCATTATCTTCTGTTATCTTCATAAAAAGCTCTAGGGATGCAGACTTTTCAGTTTCCTTTGGCAACCCATTCCAGTGTCTTTATCATCCTGAAAGTCAAGATGAGTCCTTCCCTTTGGCTTTGTTCACCGGGTAGCCAGATAACTTTAGGAGTCCAGAACTGCCTCAACCCTGCCTACTGGAATGGAGTCTTTCCTGTTCTTCAGGATCGTTTCATAAAGGAGCTTCCCCATTTCAGTGTTCACACTCTTAATAATTGCTACCTCCCCATCTTTACTTGTGGCGAAGACACTATATGTCATGTCTTAGGGCTCAAAGATACCTTTATAGGTCAGCTAGTTTAGCCCCTGCCTTCAAACAGAACCTCCCAAACTAAAGAGAATCTCTCCTGTGTTTAAAGGCCTCCACCCACTATGTCTCACACCTTCCTTTTAACCTTTCTAAATCCCTCATGCTGCGGTTTCATCAAATCCCTGTTCTTTCTTTGGTGAAGATGAAGAAAAGATATCATAGATTCAAATGGTGCCATTAACTAAGCCTCACCTTAGCTTTTTCTTCTTTATATATTTTCTCTTTTAAAATTGTGGGCTCCTTGAAAGCAGGGACTATTTTTGCCTATCCTTAGCACTTAGCATTGTGCCTGGCACATAGTAACCACTTAATAAATGGTTATTGACTGGTTGACTTATTTTGAATAATTCCAATGACCTTTGACCAGGGCTTAGTGAGCTCTTATGTGACTTTTTAATTGAACTCCTGTATTTTCAGTTTCCCGTACATCTTTCTTAAATGTGCCTCTCTAATCTGCACCCATGAATCTGAAAGGGATTCTGTGTTTTCTAAATCAAGTTTAACAGCTTTTTTCTCTTGGGGAGTGATTTTTATTTTATTTTGGTTTTGCCATGAGAGGTTCAGCAGGAGAGGGGCCAACTGCTGGAGATTCAGTAGCTCCTGTGAGGATGGGGAAGTGTGTGGTAGACTTCTCTAGTTGCTGCCAAGAGTGATTCTAGATGTCATTTACATGACCTTGGAGGCTATCATACTCCTTTTACCCTCATAGGACTGGGTTGTTAGAACACATTTAGTCATATGATTGAGGGATTCCAAGATTCCCTCAGGGAATAAACCTTTGTCAAATGCCTCTTATGTACAATACAGTGTGATAAACACTGAGGGAGAAGAGGGAGATACAAGTATAACTGAGATACAGTCTACCTCCTGAAGCTTTCATGGGATGAGTAGGGTTAGGGGTAAGATTACATAGCTTAAATGGGGTTTTCAAACTTTTCTCACCACGACAATCCTGATGCCAGGATTTGGAACCAGTCAGAATAGTTAGAAACAATTCCTTATAGTTGTATAGTGCATAAAACTGTTTTAATGCATTTTTGCATCTGTTATCTCATTTCATCCCAAAAATCACCCTCTAAAGCGTCTATTTTCTGTCTCCATTTTGCAGTTGAAGTAACTAAGTCTGAACCAGGTTAAGTAAATTGCCCAAAGTCACATAGCTAATTAGGGACAGAACTGGGATTAGACTCTGCTGTTATTTGTCCAATACTGACCAGCCCATAGGAAAGAAGTCAGACTGTAGGAGTCGTGATGAAATGGTTTGTTTCTTAGATCTTTAGGCAAGCCCTCTCTTTTTGTTTTCCTCACTCCTAGGATGGTGGGACAACTTTTTAGTGTACCAACCAGTGCTCTAGAGGAAAGAATTTGGGATTGGATTTTTCTAGGGAGCCATTTGCCAGTTTATAGGTTATTTATGGGAGCCCTCCATAAATAACAAAATGTTCTTTGTGTCCCTACAATTCTACAGTACTAGAATATAGGGCTAATCTGCCCTTCAAAATCATGTCTGTGTGCAACAGTGCCCTTTAGGGCATCCTGTCATTTGAGTTCTTTCTTCTCTCAAATCTATCAATGGGCCTGAATATAAGGAAGTTGAAAATCTGTATTTTTCAGTCAGTCCACAAGCATCTATTAGATTTATTAGGTTCAAAGTACTGGGGATGCAAAGAAAGACAGAAACACATTTCCTGCCCCACAAGGAGCTCACGTTCTAATAAGGGAGACAACTTGCAGACAGCTACATAACATATAAGTTTATACAGTGTAAATGGTAGCTCTATCAGAGGGGAGATACTAGGGGTGGGGGTAGGGATGAAGAGGGAGACTAGGAAAGGCCTCTTGTACAAGGTACGATTTAAGCTGAGTTTTAAAGGAAGCCAGAGGAGCAAAGAAGCAGATGAAGAGGGGAAGCATTTCCAGCAGGGAGGACAGCCAGTGCAAAGACGTGGAGACAGGAACAAGAAGAAGGCCAGTGTTATGGAATCACATTGTATGTGAAGGGAAGTAATAGAAGACTGGAAAGTTAGGAAGGGCTCAAGTTGTGAAGGACTTAATTTATAAGCCAAATGGAGGCCTTAATCTTTTATCCAGGAGGTACTAGGGAGCCACTGGAATTTACTGGGGGGATGGGCAGCTGAGATAGCAGACCTGTGCTTTAGGAAGATTACTTTGGTAGCTGAGTACGTGATGAGGTAGAGTCTGGAGAGACTTTAATCAGGAACATCAATCAGAAAGCTGTTGAAATATTACAGAAGAGCTGGCACGAGTGGAGAGAGGGAGGGGATATATGCCAAGCATGGTGTGAACGCTGAATTGACAAGACTGGCAACAGATTGGTTGTGTGAGGTGAATGCAAATGAGGAATGAAAGGTGACAGTGGGCTTGTAAGCCTGGAAGGATGGTGGTACCCTTGACCATAATCATTTGGGACAAGGGAGGATTGGGGTGAAATATAGTAAGTTCAGTTTTGGTCTGAACAGTGCAGACTCCCATGCTTAGTCTGCATATCCAGTTCTAGATATCGTAGAGGCAGTTGATAATGCAACACTGCAGTCTAGGAGAGAGGTTAGGGCCAGATAAGCAGGTAGAATCATTCAGAGAGATGATCATTGAACCCATAAGAGGGAGAATAGGAAAGGGCCTACCTCGTCTTATAAGACCAAAGCTCTATAGCCGGAAGGACCACAGAGGCCATCTAATACAACCCCATCATTTTATAGATGAGGAAACTAAAGACCAGGGAAATTAAAATGAAATGCCTAACATCCCACAAGTAGTAAATGTCAGGGGTGAGATTGGAACACAGGGTCTTCTGACTCAGGAGCAAGTATTCTTTACTAGAAGGATTAAGAGAAGCCGTGGCCATGATATTTCTCATATTTGACCCCTACTGGGTTTGTAGGGCATGTTTTTGGAGGAGAGGCATTTCATTTGTGCCTCCTTCTTTATCTTTGGATTTTCCATGACAAGCATTGAGCATAGAGGAGAGATGAAGAAGGAAATGGCAAACCATTCCAGTATCTTTGGCAAGAGAGCCCCAAAATGAGGTTACAAAGAATTGAACACGAATAACAACAACAACAACATAGAGGAGAGAATGTTGTTCATGATTGCCATTGTACTAAAATTTTCAGTGACCAGATACCTACCCATTAGTCTCTCTTAAACTTCAGCTAGCCAAGTGCAGAGAAAGACATAGGAAGAGTCAATCAGCCTACCAAAAAGCATTTATTAAGTGCTTACAATGTGCCAGTTACCATGCTAAGCACTGAGGATGAAAAGAAAGGCAAAATGCACAGATGTTGTCCCTCCCCTCAAGGAGGTGGGGGGGGGAGGGGGCACAGAGAGAAGAACTGCATACAGTAAATTGACATTCAAAATAGATACAGTAGAAAGAAGGTAACCTTAGAGAGGAAAACTCAAAGACTTGGGGAGAAGAGGACGTCCTCCTGTGGAAGGTAGCTTTTAAGCTGAGTCTTAAAAGAAAGCAAAGAAGTGAAGAAGGACAATATTCCAGGTATAGGGGATAGCCAGTACAGAGGCAGGAGGTGGGCATGTCCTGTGCCCGGAACAGCTAGCAGGCTAGTACTGGTGAGCCATAGAGGTTATAGAGGGGGTAATGTATTACTCTATTCCATGCATAATAGCAGCAGTATCTTTTTTTGGGGGGGGGAGGGGTTAGGCAATTGGGGTTAAGTGACTTGCCCAGAGTCACACAGATAGTAAGTGTCAAGTGTTTGGTCTGAGGCCGGATTTGAACTCAGGTCCTCCTGACTTCAGGGCCGCACTCTATCCACTGCACCACCTAGCTGCCCTATAGCAGCAGTATCTTGAACCTAAAACTTTTAATTAAAACAGCTTATATTGCTTTATATGTATCATCTTTATTTCCACTATATTCTTATAAACAGAGAAGCTCTTACATACCGTACCAAGAAGTTATGTGACTTAATTAACATCATACTGGCCAAGCAGAGATTGGGGCCTGGGGTCTCTTAACTCTCTGTCTAATCATCTTACTTACTGGTAGATGTGGAGTAGGGGCGGTGTATCTAGACTCATTTCCCCCCCCCACCACCACCTTTCAGCCCGCCTAGTATTTTAATGCTAGAATTTAGTCCATGTTGCCTTTAAAAAGCCCCAAAGATTAAGATGTGGCTGCAGACCTGTTCTCCTTATACCCTATTTGGGCAGTTCAGCTGTGGTTTCAAATTCAAACCGTGGTTTGATCCTAAATCTGCAATTTAAATGATTATTGGCATTATTTTTTTAATTTTAGATGTGACAGAAAAGGTTAGCTGGGGAAGTCAGGGCATGCTTTCAAAAAAGACAGGGAATGGCAGAAAGAGGAGTTACCTTTAAGAGTAGGTGTAACACAAGGATGGGATCATTATTGGAGTCCAATAGGTGGGGTAGTGGATAGGGTGCCTTGGGGCTTGGAATCAGGAAGACCTAAGTTCAAATCTGGCCTTGATTTCCTCAACTGTAAGATGGAGATTATAAAAGTACTGATTTCTCAGCATTATTGTGAGGACAAAATGAGGTAGTAGTAGTGAAGTACTTTGAAGACTTCCAAGGACTACATTATTCCAAGTACTAATTATTATTATTGTTGTTATCATTATCATTGTTATTATTGAACCAATCCTGCAGCTATCTTGGTAGTTTGGGAACTTTTGGGAAAACCTGTCCAGCGTGGAAACTCTTGAAAAGTTGTCATTTATTATTAGCTCCTTATCTGCCCTCTAGCTGCTATTCTCTCTTGGGTTTACCTATAATATGAAGAGAAAAGAATATTTCTAATTTAAAAGGAGCCCTGGGTTAGAAATGGTGACAGTTTTTTTTCTCTAAATATTGTTGAGCTTAGAATAAAACATCCTTTCTTACTTATGTTCTCGGGGTTGAGAGTGATGCCATATTTTAAAGCATGAAGACTCTTGTCTCTCCATTGCTGCTATACAGAATGAGTTCCTCTTGGGTAAAGAGTAGGCATGGACCTGTTTCTGGAAAAGACGAAAAGGGAGGCTGGGAGGTTGGGAGGGCCAGAGAGTTAGTCTAATTTTGATGTTTCTCTCTTCTCAGGTCTGAAGACCATCGTAGGAGCCCTTATTCAGTCAGTCAAGAAGCTGTCTGATGTGATGATCTTAACTGTATTCTGCCTGAGTGTCTTTGCCTTGATTGGACTACAGTTGTTCATGGGCAACTTGCGGAACAAGTGTGTTGTGTGGCCCATCAATTTCAATGAGAGTTTCCTTGAAAATGGCACCAAAGGCTTTGACTGGGAAGAGTATATCAACAATAAGAGTAGGTATTCCCCTCTTTGTAGGAAGGAGACAGTCTTTTCCTGGCTTACATGGTCAGAAAATCTGTGCTGGGCTTAGAACATGAATGTTCCAAGAAGGAAGCACCAGACTACAACAATGTAAATTATTAAAAAAAAAAACTAGGAGAAAGTCAAATGCTAAATAATTAATTTTTAAACCAATAAAGAACAGTTATGAAACATATGTGATTCCTCACAGCAAAGAAGCAGGAGACGACTGAGATGGAATCATGCGTGTGCATGTGCGTGTGTGTGTGTGTGTGTGTGTGTGTGTGTGTGTGTGTGTGTATTCAGATGTCTTTGCTATCAGGTGTTTTTACTTAATTGTTGTCTTTGTGAAAAGGGAGGATTCAATCTGAAGTGGCTGCATTTTTGTATAAAGACCAAAGGCACCCGTAAAATATTTTATTTGTTTTTTGTTTTGTTCTTAAAAAGGGAGCCCCAGAGGATAGGCTTGATAAGTTATAGAATGTCTGTTCAGTAGTCTATTCACAACTATCAGAGATGACCTGGAAAGGTCATCCAGGTCATCTCCTTGAGAGCCAAACAGCACTCAAACTTTACCAGAATAGTCATTCTCTTGGTTTTTTCCCCCCTTTCAAATATTCAAAAAGAGAGGCCTTACATTTTCACTTGAAGAATAAGAGTTGCCCTGAGACTTTTTTTCTTTAAGCTCTAAATTTGATTAATGCCACCCTCTCTCATCTGTCCCCCTCCACTGCCATCTATTGCCTATGATAAGTTTGTCTCTTTTCTACTACCTCACTAAAGTGCTGTGAAGGTTTTTTATAAAGTGTTTTTAGGAATTTTAAAGCACTATTTAAATGTAAGCTACTATTTTTAGGATCACAGGATCATGTTAGAGGTGTTGCAGATTTTATTAGTGAGGGGTCTTCAATGGCCAGAGAGCAAGGAAGCTACTCTACTATGCGACAGCTGAGGCAGGAATGTGCCTAAGGAACAATCAGGCTTTGAGAGTATTTTCCCAGAGAGGGGAGCTTCATGGCCCCTGAATTCAAGGGTGGTCACTTAAGACAGACTCATTAGGAAAGAACCCATGTATAGAACCATGTTGAGTTAAGAAAATTAATTAATCTCACTTCCAGCTAGACTTTAGACTGAAAGTATTATTTGATCATGTTAATAGTAGGGCAGTGCTTTTGACTATTGTATTCAAGATAACTGGGAAAGCAGATTTATAAATAAAGGAAAAAGTTAGTGGTAGAGGCAGTTGGGTAGAACAGGGAATAGAGTAATAGGCCTGGAGTCAGGAAGACCTGAGTTCAAATCCAAATCCATCCTTGCTCTCTTGCTGTTGTGACCTTGAGCAAGTCACTTAACCTCTGTTTGTGTCAGTTTCTTCATCTGTAAAATGGAGATAATAGCATCTACCTCTCAGTGTTACTGTAGATCAAATGAGATAATAATTGTAATTCATTTAGCACAATGATCAGCACATAGTAGGTGCTTAATAAATGCTTGTTTCCTTCCTTCCTTGTCCCTATCTTAGCCTCTCCTTTGGAAGTCTAGTTAAAGTGACATATCCATAAGAAAGTGATGGGAAGGATACTTGAAGGGAACATTAGGGAAGGAGTGACTTCTCTTCCAGAACAAGATGCTTCTATGGTTAGTAGTCTTAGGAGATGCCTGGTACTAAAACAATGAAGAGGAAGGGATGGAAGAACAGAAAACAGTTGGATTCAGAAAATGTATTTGTGGTCCGTCGTGACTATGGCCTAGATTTGGGATGTTGAGGGGAGTAGGGTGGTAAGGATAAGGATACACACATATGTTTGTGTGTACGCATACATATGTGCATATATACGTGTGTATTTCCACATTCCCAAACTAGGTTCTATAAAACCCTATTATATTGCATAATATGAAGAAGGGTTTCATGAGAAAATTTCAATCCTAGTGATATTCCTCATTCTAAAAGGATATTGTATTAAATTATAGATCAAGATATATTTACAGTCAGTTTTTCCTATTATGAAAGTAGGCTTAAGTTCTATATTGTTAAAAAAAAAAAGTGTTTCCCTTAGCCTGTCTTTATCCTGAGGATAGTACGCATATTTCTAAGTACCGTGGACTGTCGTTTATGTAGTATGTCAGTGTATTTCAGAATCAGTTGTTTGTTGTGCCAGATTAATTTGAGAAGTGCTTCATGATGTCAAGAATCTCCAAAGACTGATCAGTGTATGTCATATGCAGGAAAATCCATAATGGAAGGAAATTATTATTTCATTGTTTTCAGGAAAGAGTTAAACTTACATGTACTGAAAATGTTTGGGGCAAAAAAATTTTTGCAGAAAGTAAGATGCTTATTTATCTAAATATGTCTAATTCATTCTCTGTCTTTTCAAATTTATTAGCAAATTTTTACACCATACCTGGCATGCTAGATCCTTTACTTTGTGGGAACAGTTCTGATGCAGGGTAAGTAATCCATTTTGTTGTTTTCTCCTCCCTTAAAATAATGTTTCAGATTTTGTTGAAGGTAGACAATATTTCCACATGCCCTTTTCTTTGTGTGGCATAAGGGGAAAAAAAAAAGAACAAATTATTAGACCTGACTGGATTTTGGTTTTTATGTTCTACATTTACTTACTCCAATGACTTCATTTCCTCATTTGTAAGATTCTTGCCCTGCCTAAATCAACTGAAGTGAGGAATCAGATGACTTGTGAAAGTGCTTTGTAAATTGTAAAGAATTAAACAAATATAACTATTTAGGATTTGTCCTTATATAGTAAATTATAGTCCTACTGTGAAGCATAATCCTTGTTTGTAGGCAGCTCTCTTCTTGAAGGCTATGCTAGTGGAGTGTTGTAAACACTGTTGGACTCTACCATGCCGAAATGAGGATGGTCCCAGCAACAGGCCACCTCTACATTTGGAGCTAGTACTGTATGTATAGGTTAGCCATTTTGTGATGAACCCATGAAAGGAACAGCTAGGTGGCTCAATAGGTAGAGTGCTGGGTGTGGAGTCAGGAAGACCTGAATTCAAATCTGGCCTCAGATACTTATTGTGTGATTCTGGGTGAATTAGTTAACCACTTTTTGCCACAGTTTCATCAGATGATGTAAAATGAGCTGGAGAAAGAAATGGCAAACCACTCTAGTATCTTTGCCAAGAATACCCCAAATGGGGTCACAAAGAGTAAGACATGACTGAAATGACTGAACAACAACAACAAAACCCATGAAACAGAGAAAAATATAAGATGTCCTGGTTTTCCTAGCGGGGCCAATAGGACAGTCGACAGAATTGGTTTTACTGTGTGTGTTCAAAAAGAAACCCCATTATTTCATGCAATATTTTCAGTTTTTATGGTATTTGTCAATAGATTACCATGGAAATAATCACAACTTATGTAGTAATATCAATTGCAAAGGATAAGAAAATATAGAAATTCAATAAAGAATGTGATAAGACCCTCCAAAATAAATCCACATATAGTTTGATGATCTGTGAGTTCACTGTAAAGGAAGAGGTAGGGAAAGATGGTGAAAAAATATATTTCAAGAGTAAGAAATGAGAGATTTAACAAGAGCAATAACTTCGTTCAGCGACCCCCTACTTATTAAAATCTAGCAAGGCATAAAATGAAGACATGTAGGCTCGTCTAAGGCATTCTCCCTGGTGATAGAGGAGGTCCAGCACTGAGACCACATCTAAGAGGGATTCTGTATGACTGGTGAACTCCTCGGGATGCTCCCCGGGACTTAGCATAGTGCCTGGCACATTGTAAGCATTTAACAAATGTTTGTTGTCTGACTGACTGATTGTGAACATTGTGGTAATTGTATCAGGCCTCAGAGCCTTCTGAATTAGATTCATATTTTGGCACAATTCATCAAGCATTTAAGTGCCTCCTATGGGCAAGGTCCTTGGGCTAGGCCCTGGGAGTTCAAGGAGGAAGGGGAAAGAGAATACATTCTCGGAAGTATGGAAGCAACATCTGTACAGGTAAATTAATATAGATACATACAAAATAATCTGGGCCAATGGAGGACAGCACTAACAACTGGATATCATTCAGTTGGTGAGCGTTTGTTATTTGCTTCCTATGTACCTGGCACTGGGTGAGGTACTAGGGATACAGAGACAGAAGTGAACCAACTCCTGCTCTCAAGGAGCAGCATACATTTGATCAGGAGAGACTGTATGTGCAAAAGTAAATGAGTGCATTCAGGTGTATACATAAGGCAAAATAATTTCAAGGGGCTAGGCACTTGGAGATCAGTTAAGATCACATATTGGACATGATGCTTGAGCTGAGCTTTGAAGGAAACTAGGACTCCTAAGAGGCCAAAGTGAGGAGGGGGTGCATTCCAGACAGGTGTAGCCTGTGCAGAGGCATGGGGACTGGACAGGGAAGGTCATTCTGTGTGTGACAAATGGGAAACAGGCTAGTTTGATGAACCATAGAGCACAAGCAGGGAGATAATGTGATGTAATAGTTCTGGAAGGATAAGTTGGAGCCATGTTGTGAAGTACTTTAAATGCTAAGCAGGGGAGTTAGTGCTTGACGCTTGAAATGATAGGAAGCCCTTGGAGTTTATTGGGAAGGAGAGTGATGTAGTCAGACGTATATTTTAGGAATATTGCTTTGACAGTTGTATGAAGAATGACATAGAGAGGGGAAAGACTAGAGGTGAGGAGATGAATTAGGAGGCTATTGTAATACTTTGGGTAGGAGGTGATGATGGCTTGAAGTAGAGTGGTGGGTGTGTGAATAGAGAGAAGGAGATGGATGAAAGAGAGATGGTGTGAAGGTGAAATAGATAAGACTTGGCAAATGATTGGATGAGTAGGGTGAGGGAGAGGAAGGAGTCGAGGATGACTGTGAGGTTGTGTATGGGTAACCATAAGGATGGTGGTGCCTTCAGCAGAAATAGAGAAGTTGAGAAGGGGAACATTAACCTGATCTGTTTTAGATATGGTGGGTTTGCGATGTCTCCATGATGTCCAGTTAAAAAGCTTGAATAGATAATTGGTAAGGTGGGACTGAAGCTCAGGAGATAGACCACGCCAGGATATATAGATCTGGGAGTCATCTGCATAGAGATGATAAGTAAACCCATGGGACCTGATGGGGGAGGAGGAGGAAGAGAGAGAGAGAGAGAGAGAGAGAGAGAGAGAGAGAGAGAGAGAAAGAAAGAGAGAGAGAGAGAGAGAGAGAGAGAGAGAGAAGAGAGAGAGAGAAAAAGAGAGAGAGAGAGAGAGAGAGAGAGAGAGAGAGAGAGAGAGAGAGAGAGAGAGAGAGATTGTGCTAGGAATTCCAAGAGATGAGGAGAGAGTTCATCTCATTTCAGACATGAAGGGGACATAGGATTGGGAGAACAGAATGCTATATATAGGGAAGTTTTGGGTGAAATATAGAGTTTGTATTGGGGAATAATGTGACAGCAATTTAGAAAGGTAGGTTGGAGCCAGATTGGGAAGGTCTTTAAATGCCAAAGAAGTGAGTATGTATCTTGTCCTAGAAATAATAAGGAATACTTTGAGTTTTGTGAACAGGAAAATAACATGGTCAGACCTGTGTAAGAAAAAAAAGATGGCGGGTATCCCCTTCTCCTCAACCTTGCCCCAGCCTTTCAATCCAGAATCGCAAAGATGAAGACCAATTCATTTGTTTGCTATAGTTTACAGAATATAATTCCTGTCCCCCATAACCTAACAGAGAACCCCTTTAGAAGATTACAAATTTCCCCAAATCTACCAAATGGAAAAACCAATGGATACCACTTGAAACAGGTCTTTTCCCTCAAAGAAAAAAATCTTCTCAACTGAAAAATGGTGGTCCCTCCCTCCTCTTTCAGCAGTAGGGTCAGCTGAGTAGATTTTTGAGGGACATCTTCTAGGATTCAGGGGTTGGGGAAGAGAACGGTTAAATTGGTTAAGTCACTCAGTAGCAGTTAGAGAGTAAGGTAGAAGATATGAGTAGTCAGGTCAAAGGTCTCTTGCTCCAGGTGTAGCAGTGTTGGCCTAAATAACAATATATAAATTGTGTGTTGGGGGGGGTGTTTTACAAGGAGTAGAAAGAGATGCATGTCTGCATGTGCTGCCACCCTGCACCCTGGTCCAGGAGCTACCAAAATGTGTCCTGACTGGACTTTAGCATCGAGCCTATGAGTTCCTAAACCTAGAATAGCTTTGGTTTAAGAAGTGGAAGGGCTTTTGAAGAGGAGGGGAAGCCACGTTTATGGGGGCATCAGGTGTTAGGGAAGCTTCTGAGGAAAAAGCTTCTGCACTATCCAGGTCCAGCTGGCTCACTTATCCTGATGATTCAGGAATGAATAGGTGCATCCACAATCATTGAAAAGCAGAATACTTAACTCTCTGTATAGGAAAAACCAAGTGGGTAAAGAATGCCTATTATGCAGATAATGATATACACCCCAGAGAGCTAATCCTTTGGTAAACTTTAAATGGACAATGAGCTAGGCTCAGAATTGAAGAGGAAGAAGAGAGTAGACTAGATTCCCCTTGGGAAATTGCACAGATGACCTCAGGCTTCTTCCTGAAACAAAGGCCCATCTTTTTTAGCACGATAGAATTCCCCTGATGTTATATCACTGTAGGTCATGGAATGCTGCAGTCTCTGAAGAATTAAAGTTGAAGGTCCCCCATAAGATGGTGGAGAAGCACATGATGGCTATGTGTAGGCTACAGAATATGAACAACAAGGAATTATGTAAGAAAAGGGTCAAGAAGGAAGAGAAATGTAAGACCAGAAAAAATGATGAACCAATCACATACTGAGAGAGAGATAACTAATGACTTGAAAGACAGTATATATGATGGATGATCCACTGGAATATATCCAGTCTTGAAAGAGTTTGGGGAAAGCCCCCAGCACGTTGGTTGACCTTCTGTGGTTGATTTAAGGGAAAATAAGGACAAGAGTTCCAAATGATGGCCCTGTATGGATGAGCTATAATATGCAGCTTTGGAAGGGTCCCCAGACATCGGTAATAGAAACATAATTTTATTGGTTACCTATTCTCTACCTTCCTGGCCTTTCTCCATTTTAAGCTCATATTCACAGACTTCAGTTATAGAATAACGTATGGGTCCAGAACATTAGATTCCTGCCCTTCTTTTGTACTCGCTAGATTCTCAGTCTTCCTTAATGTAGTTGACAGCATAAAGATGGAATAAAAATCTGATTTTGTTGGTGGGTTTAAAACTGAGGGAGGAGCCAATATTTGTAGATGTTATTCAGAATTTACCTAAGATGTATTCCTCTGGAAATCAACAGTGTAAGGTGACCAATGACAAAAGAGGCTCCCTCTTACTACCTGCATTGCAGCAGGCATTAGGGGATCTGTCAGCAATTCCAGGAGCAATGTCAGTGACTGATCTGAGGCTATTAACATCCCACTGCTGCAGCAAATGTTAAAGGGATAAAAGGTTGCTAAGAATCTCTGTTCGTATTTCCTTGGTTTTGACTCTAAGCTTGGCTTAATAAACAAGCACTGAATTTGGTCAAATTTCCCACTGATCTGAGGTATGGAGAACTGAACTAGTGAATAACTGCTGCTATGTTTTTTGCTCTTCTGAGGTTTTATGCTTTCAGCTTCTTAGCCCAGCTTTATGCAAAGTTCGTGAGAGTATCCCCTGCACTTTCAGAATACCTAACAAGTAGTCATCCAGCCTTTGCTTGAAGACCTCTGAAAAAGAGGAAGCCTGTACCTGTATTTGTAATTTCCAACCATTGTTCCTACATCTGTCTTTTGGAGTTAACAGAAAGCCTTCTTCAGGACAGCCCTTCAGATACTTGAAGCAAGCTACCATTTCCCACCACACCCCCAGTTCCTTCAGTTTTCCCCCCCTGCAACATGAGGTCAAGGTTCCTCACCATTCTGGTTGCCCTCTTCTAGGCATTCTCCAGCTTACTGATGCCCTTCCTAACCTGGTGCCCAGAACTGAGCACAATACTCCATGGTCTGGTAGTGACTTGTTGCTGGTTTTTGAGTGGTCTTTAATTGAATGCATTGCAAATGGTGCATGATAACTTGTTTTAAACTGAATTGAATTGACCAAGTTGAAAAGTTCTTTCCTTTCCTGTTCTCTTCTCAGGCAATGTCCTGAAGGATACCTATGTATGAAAGCAGGAAGGAATCCAAATTATGGCTATACAAGCTTTGATACCTTCAGCTGGGCCTTTTTGGCATTGTTTCGCCTTATGACCCAAGACTATTGGGAAAACTTGTATCAGTTGGTGAGTAATATCAGTTTCTTTGATGAGAGGATCTACATGGCAGCGTGCTGGGTAGAGACATGGCAGCATTCTCCGTGAGAGTGTGGTGAGAAATTCCAGTCAGGGTTGTAGGATTACATTTCCTAGCCAGTAATGGTTTATCAGTTTAGATCTGGGCTCTCTAGTTGTCACCTATTTCTTTGCCAAACAAGCAGCGAACATTTATTAAGTACTTATGTGTCAGGCACTGTGCCAACCTCTGGGGATACCATACAAGCAAAACAATAGTCTCTGCCCTCAAGGAGCTTCTGTTCTAATAAGAGATGACAACACGTAAAGGGAGCTGAGGAGGGAGGTGTGAAGCTGCCTACCCAGTGCCACGGTGGGAAAGTCCACAGAGTCAGAAGCACTCCTGGGGAGGGGAATGGTCAAGCATGGCCAGCCAGGGCTCAGATGGGAGCCCTGAAAGGGAATTCACCAAGGGGAGAAGGTATGACAGAGGGATGTTTCAGGCTGAGGGTAATCCCAGAATGAGAAGACAGCTGAATCATGGTGGGAAAGTCGGTAGAGTCAGAAGCTGGGCAGGGAATGAAGCATGGTCAGCCTGGTCTGTCCCTAAAATGGTGGCTAGAGAAGAAAGTGCTTCACTGTATATGGAAGTACTCACAATTTCAACTGTTTTCCCCTATGTCCCAGGAGTCAGTTATGCCTCTCCTCAGGCTTTTGTGCTTGGGACTTTTAATTAATCAAAAAATGTATTGAGATCTCCTGTGTATTGGAAGGCACCATGCTAGGCGCTGAAGAGATTTTTTAAAAGTATAATAAATATAGTATAACAAAGTATAATATATAGTTCATGCTCTAAAGGGGCTTCATTTTGTTTACATTCAGCACTTGGGTATCTATTTGGAAACATTCAGTTTGTTGCTAGAAGAAAGATAAATTTGTGTTCCACGGGGCCATAGAACCTTATCACTTAGATGATCTCTCTGAAAACTGAGAAGGCTGGAGTCATATGATCCAGAGCCAAAATGCTATGATTCTGTGTGGCTTTGAGCTGTCCAGCTGCTGCTGGAGGAGAAAGAGAAGCACCCCCCTCAGGAAGAGAGGGGGTGGCTTCTGCAACTGAAGACTCCAGGTCAAATCTTCAGTGCATTTCTAACGTGTACCCAGGCAACCCAAGTTAGACTTCCTGAGTGGGAACAACTAAAGTGATTCCCTGGGATTTGGCAGAGTGCCCTGCATACGTGGGAAGGCACTTAATATTTGTTGGTGATAAAATGAGAGCACCATAAGTAGTCATATAGATAAGAAAGAACACAACACCAGGGTGTGGTCTAATCATTCCCTGTCAAGGAAAGGGGAAGAAGGCCTGAGCCCCATTCTACTCCCCGTGTTATTCTGTGTGCCCCTCTTTCATGACCTGCATTTCAGTTAATTAAATTAGAGCCTTTTAATTCCTAACTTGAGTATTAGAGCCTTTTAATTAGCCACTACCCAAAATTTTGACATGGCCACAGAAAAGAATCACTAAGCAAGCAGGCATTTATTAAGCACTTATTATGTTCCAGGCTCATAGTGCTGGGTATACAAAGACAAAAGCATAACAGCTCCTTGCCTTAAAGGAGCTTACTTTCCAACAGGAGAGACAGGATGTACATGCATAGGTATAGCCAAGACATACAAAGCAGATCCATTGTTTGGTGAGAAGGCAGTAGATCATAGAAGCACAGTTGAGGGTTACAAGGGGCTTTTAAGGCTTTAAGTCCAACTCTCTCATTTTATAGATGTGGAATCTGAGACTAAAAAATGTTTAATGACTTCCCTAATGTCACAGAGATAGTAAATAGCAGTGCCAAAATTTGAACCCATGCCTTCTGCTTTCAAATCCAGCACTCCTTTTCTTGTACCAGTCTAGGAAAGTAAAATCAATTTCTGAGCAGCTTTGTTTTATTTTGCTTTTAAGTTAAGAATTTCCCCAGGAATAGCTTGGTTCTGATGGTTTCATAGCATTTGAATTGACGAAATGTTTACTTTTAGGTAATGACCAGTGAACAAGTGAGCTAATGTCTTAAATTTTGCGTGTTACACTTGATTAGGAGCCATTTGGGGAAGTAAAATCTATTTCTGAGCTTTCAAAAAAATTTAAAAATTTCCCCAGGAATTGTTTGGTTCTGGGAATGTTTTTCTAGTGCCTTCATTCGACACCACTCAGAAAATGGCATTTGTCTTTGCAGACCTTACGAGCAGCAGGAAAAACATACATGATCTTCTTTGTCCTGGTTATCTTTGTGGGTTCCTTTTATTTGGTCAATCTTATCTTGGCTGTTGTGGCCATGGCCTATGAAGAGCAGAACCAAGCGACTTTGGAGGAGGCAGAGCAAAAGGAGGCAGAGTTCAAGGCGATGCTGGAACAATTGAAAAAGCAACAGGAGGAAGCCCAGGTTGGTAAAGAGCTTCATGGCAGCAGTGCATCATTGAAGCTGGAGCTCTGTCTCCCCAGTGTAGTGCATTTGGATGCAAATCTAATATTTGCAGATGTCAGCAGAGCAATGGAAATAACTGAACCACAAATGGCTGGTCCACTTACTTCACTTTTATTAATAACCAGATTGCTTCTTATTAGGATCTATTAATGGCTGGAGATAAAAACAAACAAACAAATATCCAAAGGGATTGATTTAGTGTCTCCACAGCCCCACCTCTGTTTGGATGGGCATTTGTTCTCTGTCTTCCCTCTGGAGATCATAAAGGAATTTCTTAACACTCATTTTCAGAACTTCTCTGGTGGTTCCTTGTTGTGCTGAGAAGGCAATTGATCTATTTACTGAGGATGCATATATGGGAATACGACCTAGAATTGTTATTTTTTAAGATCCTGTTCAAATGCCCTTAGAAATACTTGCTCAAGATGCAATGTAAACTAAAGAATTTTAACTGTGAGGCCCTAACTTCAGTCCCCCTGTTAAAGAGGCTTGTTTCCTCTCCTTTTCCATCCCTTCATCTTTTGCTTAAAATCTCTGGTAGAGCAGTTTGTCTGCAGTTGTAGGTTTTTCTCTTCAATTGCCACTATTTGCTTCCTCCTGATTTGATTTGGTTCCTGTGATTACTCCCACAGGCTGCTGCAATGGCCACTTCCGCTGGAACTGTCTCCGAAGATGCTATAGAAGAAGAAGGTGGAGGGAGGGGGTCTCGGAGCTCATCAGAAGTTTCCAAACTCAGTTCAAAGAGTGCCAAAGAGAGACGTAACAGGAGGAAGAAGAGGAAGCAGAAGGAGCTCTCCGAGGGAGAAGAGAAAGGGGACAGTGAGAAGGTGTTTAAATCAGAGTCAGAAGATGGCATGAGGAGGAAGGCCTTTCGCCTACCGGACAACAGGATAGGGAGGAAATTTTCGATCATGAACCAGGTAGAGTACTTCTTTGCATGGGCCAAGAATGACTTTTAATGATTTACAGGTTCCTCGTCAGTCCTCCAGCTGCTAAGTCCTACTATTCTTTCCCTACGTGTCCTCTAGCCTCATCCCTGAATCCTTAGTGCTGCCTTCCTAAACTTCACTCTGCTCCAAACAGCCCCCTTAACTGTAGTTTGTAGCAGGAAGCTGAAATACCCTGAAATTAGAGATAAATTCAAATGGAACCAGCTTAAAAGGGAATTGACATAGAAGGCCGTATGTTAAATGTTTGTTCATGTTAAGGATTGCCACAGCAGTTTAGTATAGGCCAGATGATCTAGACCTTGGCTTTTGGGGGCCAGAATCCTTTGTGTTGGGCTGAAGGGTAGCGGCAATGGCTGGGTCCTGTTATTTAAAGTAAGGGCAATATCCATAGAGGCAGATGTACCAGGTACAATTACAGCAAGTCTTTGCAGACTGAACTCAGGCTCCACACTGGGTAACAGGGAGTACAACATCAATACCAAGAAAGCATTTAATGTAGTAACTAACCAGGAAACTAGAGTTGGCCTCTTGCTTTTTAGATTTGTCAGTCACTCTTGTTAATTCGTATTAGCTAAGGAGCTAGCCCCAGGGAAGGGGCAAATATTACAAACTGGCTTTTAGAAACACTCTCAGCCCACAGAGGCTCTAAGTTTTGCGTGCCTCCTCTTTATTTCCTCTTTCCTTTTGTAGCTAGAACCAATTTGGAGACTACATTCTAGGAAAAAGAGAAAGGAAAAGAAGCATTTCTGCTTTTTTTCCCCCTTGCTCAAACTATTTGTGTGCTTGGGAAATAATTCTATGATTTCATGTTTTCATCATTGATAGGTATACTCCAGTGGCAGTCAGATGATACTCTCAAGCTGCAGGTTCTAAAGGTTTAGATTTGCCCCAAATTTCCTAGGAGAGAATTTCTCTTCCTGTCTGATATAGGTCAGAATTAATGCCGGATAATTCTTGTTATGAACTATATATGACCACGTATAGAAAATAGGAGTAACAAATCTTTTAAATCATGAACCAAGTTTAATTAAACATGACATTTTTTGAGTCGCATACATGCACTGTTATCCTAACCACATAAAGTAAGACATGGAAGGGACCTGAGCAGCCGTCTAAGCCAACCCATACATAAAAACAGTCCCTACTATAAACCTAGTCAATAAGTGGTCATCCACCCCCTGCTTGAAGACCTCTCAGGAGAGGGAGCCCATCACCTCTGTGGGCCACCCACCCCACTTGTGGGCAGCCCTAATTGTTACCAAGCTTTTCCTGACATCCAGCTTACATTAATGTCTTTGTAACAGCCACCTGCTCCTCCCGGTTCTGCCCCTGGGGCCATAACAGAACACACCTGATCCCTCTTCCATGTGGTATACCTTTAACTAATATTAAACCCTCCAAATACTTAAAGATACCTACATACATTTTGTCTTCTCCATATCCAGTTCCTTCAACCCATTAGCCTGTCATGATTTACCCCCCTCCTCAAAATACCTGTAGGATCTGAGTTGGAAAGTGGTTTAGAGGCCCTCTAGTGTAATCCATATCTGAACAAAAATCCCCTCTATTGGTGGTCATCTAGCCTTTGTATGAAGATCCCCAGTGAGGGGGTTGGGACACACTGGCTCCTAAGAAATCACATCCCCCTGTTTGGGATAGCTCTAATTGATGGATAGGTGTCAAACACTCACTGCCCAAACCAGATTAAAATGCTGTTGGGAAATATTTAACAAAATAAATAGAAATACAGAAGAAGATAGATGTTAATATGTGGTTTTCTAAACTAATGTGAAGCTTCCAGGATCCTTATGTACATTTGATGGCCCCAGTTTCTTTTTGAGTTTGACACCACTGCTCTAGTGGCTGGAGGATCAGTTGACCCTGGAGTCCTGGAGTTCATGTTCTGCCTGACTATGTGACTATGGGCGAATCTCTTACTCTCCACTCTCAAGATGGCAAATCATAGATAAATTACCCATGTGCTTCTCTGAAAGGAGTTTCTGCACTGAGAGTATCCTAAGCTGATAGAATTTTCTCTTTTCTCAGCACTTCTGGGAATGTGTCATTCTTTTAGTAGCTTGTTTGGCCCAGTCTTGACCCCATCAGCAAACTGAAGGGTAGATTAGGAGAGAAACTTCCAGCTTGCTGGCTGCCTTGTGCTCGTTCCATTATACCAGGTAATTGTTCTTCTTCTCAGTATCACCTCAGGATAATTGCTTGGTGTTTCCAGGAGCACACACATCTCTCAAGTCTAATGGCTTTCTCTAGGCGGTGACATTCTTTTTCTGCTTTAAAGACATGCTGAAGAGTTTTAGAGATTCAGGTGCAGCAGAGATTCCCCTTATGTGTCATTCTGTCCAGGCTCTTTCTTTTTTCCCAGAATGGGTCATTGTCAGGGTGTATTATGTCTTTGATGAAATGTTAGGATTCTGATCTCACCCCATTCTGGCCCCTTTTATGGTCAGGAGTCATATCTAACTTACTTTCACCTTCTTTTTCTATTTTTTTGTGCATTCCCTCATTGAGGTACAGCATGATCAAAATATTGTCATAATTAAGAGAGCGATCTTTGGGTCATTTAATGAGAGCATTGGTGCTGTGAAATTAGAGGTGCTGTTAGCTTTTTGCTAATTGTGATTAATATATATATATATATATGTTAGCAGAGGGGTGCCCCGATTGCCCCCTGCCTCACAAATAAAATTGGTCTTTTGACTGCATGAGAACATTCACTTCCTCTTGATTTTCTCCCATCAAAAATTAGTTTCCTAGAGCACATAACTGACTGCAGTAACTTACTTTGGGAGCCAAATAGTGATATTTTTCCCTGTCCTGGGGACTTATGTTTTCTTATGGCTTCTTTGAACTGTCCTGGAGGGGCAACAAGGGCAAATGGTCATTTCTTCTGTTTTAATAACTCAGTTCTAATAGTTAGGCTTCTTCAAATCCCAAGCAGCATGTTAGAAATGGCTGTCAAACTATTCTACTCTCAGCTCTTCTAAGATGAGGCATTTACTAGTCTCAAATGAAAAATAAAGCTTCCCAGATTCAACAACCAGACCTGACTGCTTACTCCATTTTTGAGTTGACCCATAGTCCTACCTAGCTCATGACCAAAACTATCGCAGCTTCTTTAGGGGAAAATTGGAAAGCACTGCATAAATCTAAGATGCTATTTTTATCATGGGCATTATGCTCTCCCCACCTGGGGATGGGCGCCTGAGGGGAGGCACCATTTTTTCACTGAGTCAGTTCCCCAGGGTGGAATAAGTAATCAAGCTTCTTCACCTTGGATTCCTTGTAGGTCATTTTATACCTTAACATCCAGATTTCCAAGCCTTGATCAGAACCTGTATCATACCAGGTGAAACAGGTCACTAGCTTCCTTGCCAGTTTCTCTAGGACCAAGAATAGTCTGTTACATTAATTATGGTACAATAATTTATCCTTAGCATTGTTCATCCTATACAATACAATTAGTATTTAATTATGTGCCTCAGTGAAAAGGAACATTGGTATGATGGAAAGTCATGGATAACCAGCCATAACCATATAGCCATAACCTCCAAAGAAAAGAAATTTGCCATGGGAAATGGGGCAATGATCCTAACCCAGCTTATGAGTATAGAATACACCTAAGGTTCTTGGGTAATCCACATTATATGTTATCTGCATGCATAATTAGAAGTTGACAACATATGGTCAGTTTTATGGTAAACAGTTTTACAAAAAGCTGTCTATAATTTCGTGGCTTCCTTGTCGTGACTTGTACTGATCAAAGTCATTGACTCATTTCAGATCACTGTAAGCAGCTTAGAAAGACCTAGGTCTAGAAAAAATGACAAGCTAGAGGCAAAGAATTATGAGTATAGAAAACATTCCAGAGAAAATGGATTAGAATAGGAGTCTAGAGTATTGCTTAAAAATGCAATGAGAAAGAATACAAATTGTGGACATTATTGGAAGGGTCCTGGGGCTGGCAATATTAGGGGAATAGGGCCAGAAAGTTGGGTTAGAAGAAGCAAGGATGATAGATGGGATTCTTATTAATGGAGCTCCACATTGCTCAGTGATTTCTCTGTCATCTTCATTATGACACAACACATTTATTAAGCATCTGATTGTGTGTAATCCTCTGGAGGGGGTTCACTAACACACAAAGACAACGCATAGACACAGTCCCTATCCTCCCTGACTTTATAACCTAAGGCAGATACATACTGATCTGGAATCATGTGGAAAACACATAAAAGGAACAAAAGAAAAACATCAGATCCGTGCATGAAGAGACTGTGAATTTTTTACTTCCTAAATCAAAGAGAAATTCATTGTAGGGCTTAGGGGCAGTGGTGGCAATTTACCATTGAGGACGATAGCTGCAGAGCTGGAAGGGGCCTTGGGGGCCATCTTTTCCAGCATCATTTCATATGTGAGGAAACTGAAGACCAGGAAGCTAATTAACTCACCCTGGGTCACATAAGAAGTATACGTGGGGGAGGAGGGGAGAGGGGAAGGGTTTGAGCCCAGGCTGTCTCCCACTGGACAGAAATGGAACCTGTAGAAGTGTCACTATTGATCATGGCAGGGGGTAAGGGGTTGAGATGCCTGTCTACCTCTGCTTTGTGCTCTGACGCAGGAGATCCCACTCTCTTTCTCTCTTTGCTTCCCACAGTCCCTGCTCAGCATTCCGGGTTCCCCATTCCTTTCTCGCCACAACAGCAAGAGCAGCATCTTCAGTTTTAAGACACCTGGCAGGTTCCGAGATCCTGGTTCTGAAAATGAGTTTGCAGACGACGAGCACAGCACTGTAGAGGAAAGTGAAGGCCGTCGAGACTCGCTCTTCATCCCTATTCGGGCCCACGAGCGGCGTAGCAGTTACAGCGGCTACAGCGGCTACAGCCAGGGCAGCCGCTCTTCTCGCATCTTTCCCAGTCTGCGACGCAGTGTGAAACGTAACAGCACAGTCGACTGCAATGGAGTGGTGTCCCTCATCGGGGGGCCTGGGCCCATGGCACCGGGGCGTCTTCTGCCTGAGGTGAAAATAGATAAGGCAGCTACCGATAACAGTGTAAGGAAGTAAATGGATAGATCAAGGCTAGGCATGGCAGTCTCTCCCTTTCTGCCCCTTGTTTTCCAGGCCTTCTTTCCTGCCTGCCCTTGATGTCTCTCTTTTTATTTGTGTGAGTCCTTCTGTCTCAATACATTTCTCTATTTTCTTTTTATTCTTTCTGTCTTCATCTCTCTGACTTACCCTTTCCATCCTCCTCTTCTTTTATTGTCCATTATTTCCCTGTTTTTCGTCTCATATTCCTTCTTATTCAACATTATCTCTCTGTTTCTTTCTGTCTTCTTCTCCCCCACCATCCTACCCCAAAATTCACTTCTGTCTTCGTTTTTCCTCCCTCTGTCTTTCTCTCTCTCTCTCTCTTTCTCTCTCTCTCTCTCTCTCTCTTCTCTCTCCCCTTTTTCTCCTCTCTCCTCTCCTATCTTTTCTCTCTCTCTCTCTCTCTCTCTCCCTCCCTCCTTTCTCTCCCCTTTTTCTCCTCTCTCCTCTCCTATCTTTTCTCTCTCTCTCTCTCTCTCTCTCTCTCTCTCTCTCTCTCTCTCTCTCTCTCTCTCTCTCTCTCTCTCTCTCTCTCTCCCCCTAGCTTCTCACTTGTTTTTTCCCCTTGTTTGTGTGCCTGTCACTTTTAGTTCCCTCACCTGCTTTGACTGAATGCCTCTGGCCCAGCGATGATGCTCTGATGGAATGAGATTGGGTTTGTCACAACAATGACAGCGTCTGAGCCAATTGAAAACTATCACTGCCTCTTCTTCCTGAACTAATTGTTTTGGTCCTCCTAGGAAAACAGCTTGGAATTTAAAACTTCTCTTATCTAAAAACTTTTTTTTTACTGCTTCATTAATTTTTACTAATTCTTAAGTCTTCTCCACATGAATGAGATAAGATTATCCAAGGATGACTGAGTGTTATATGGGAAGGCAGGAGATAAAAGAGGGCAAAAATAGGATGATCAACATTAAACAGGGTTTTCAAAAGGGTTTGAAAGAGAAAAGACCCAACAGGAGGAAAAAATGGAAAGTTGGGGCAGGAACACATGATCTACAGAGGAAGAAGGAAAGAAAAGCAAAAGACGAAGTATAGAGATGTTAAACTGCAAGAGGAGTTACATGTACATGTATAAAATCATCCATGACTTGAGATTAAGCATATTTGTTGAGAAGTCAGGATACTTCCAATTTTATGGAAGCCATCTTTCCTGTCCAGTTTTTCAATTCCAAGCTGTTTAATTTCTTTTTTTTAATTTTAAATTCTTGGCACCTAATTAGCCCTGGTTCCTCCTACCTCTTGCTTCCTGACTTTCCTGTCTCCTCCCTCAGTTGGTATTAAACTTGTTAAAATAGCATGTCAGTGTACTTTGTTCTAATACCTTAGTTCCCTCTAACATGGCATGGAGACACAGCTCCTCTAATTAGCATGATGCATGTGTATAGGACAACTCGACTAATATGGATGGTTTGGTATATAGAATTGAATTTTTATTTAAGGCAGTTCCATTATTAAGGTGATATTCAGTGTACAGTTTGGAATAAGTTGGGACTCTGGCTTCCCTCAGCCCCCATTTTTTTTACAAAATGTAACTACTGATGTAGAAGGTTGTTGTTATTTTGTATGGCTAATCTTCAGAAATAAATTAAGTATTGCTTAATATGCCCAGGATCCCAGGTAAATTGAACAGTTGGCTTAAAAAAAACACTCTTGTTTGTCCTTTGAGTTCCATTTTTGTTTGGTTTTCATGAATTCTATGTCTGTAGCTAAACTTTGAATTCCCAGATAAATGAGGGAGAAAGTCAAGGAGTTGATAATGAAGAAGAATAGGACAGCTTTCAAAAATTCGTATTTTCCTATTTAATAGGAATTTCCCTTGTTGGGAGGAAGTGGCAAGTGGGGAATCAAGTTGAATTTTGGTAGTCAATAGGCCAGGTTAGATTTAGTAACTTTCTTCTAAAGAGAAGAGGCCAGAAAAGAAAATGGCCTTTGTTCTAAGAAGATACTTGAATCTCTGCTTGAAAGCGTAGGAGCAGGTTTCAAAGCAGCATGCACAGTGTGTGATGTGGGCATGAAATTGGGGAGTCAGTTTAGCAGACTCCTAGGGAATGGTTGCTGAGCAAGAGCAGGATGGGTATGGTTCAGGCTTTGGGTCAAGGCATTTGGCACATACTCTTGGTTGAATCTGATGACAATAACGTCAGCAGTTGTGAAACATCCATTCAAACTGGAGTCAGATTCAGAGCTAAGCAGGAGATCAGGACAGGGCTGGCATCCCCAGCCAGCTTCCAACCCAGGAGAAGATCATTTTTAGGTTAGATGTGAAAGGTTTACCGTGCAGTGAGAATGATCAGATACTAGATCTGGTCCTCTAAGGAAGTGATTAAAGATCAGAAAAGCAAAATAACCACAACTTGGAAGGGTGAGATATTTGTGTGTGTGTGTGTGTGTGTGTGTGTGTGTGTGTGTGTGTGTGTGTGTAGGTAGGGGCTTGTACCAGATTCTATTTGATATCTTGTTTTGCTGGAATTCAATGGGTAGCTTCAGACCTTTTGGCATTCTTGCAACCAAAGCTTATCATCCCTTTCCTTGACTGTTTAGAGTATATTAAAAGTTCTATTCTAGAGGTTCTCAAAGACTGGTTCAGAGACTATTAGTGATCTTCAGGTTGGTCCTATGTATTAATCTTTTACAATATCCTAAGAATCATGTATCTTTTTTTATTGACAGCTGTATTTTTGTTCCTGGCATAAAGTAAGAATTATATTTAATAAAAATTAGATGCCACATCATTGATGTTTCATTCAAAGCAATGCCATGCTTCCTATTAATTTAGATAGCAAGATCAAAGACTTGGCCATCTTGTACATAGCTGAGATGGAGTGGAAAAATGGGAATTGATAATATTGAGGAACTGGGAGGTTAGGGTGCTTAGCAGTTGGGATGGAAAGGAAAACTGAGCTGAGTACTAAATTCCTTGAGAAAGAGATGAAGATATCTTAGTGGCTAATATATAATTTCAAGTAGAATCTTGATTGGGTAAATAACTTTGAATAGAGTAAATCTCAAAGGAAGAGATGTTGCTGAGTGCTAGTGGCAGTGGGGAGCAAGAAATATTCCTGTTCTTCTTCCAGGACTAGGTTGTTGTTGGGAAGAGGGGGAGAGAAAGAAGGGTAATGAGAGAAAGTGTAATGTCATCTGGGGATAGCCAGGTCTCTGTAAGTAAGTAGAAAGAGACCAGGAAGAGGTCTAAAGTGAAGGGAAGTTTGTTCGTTTTGGAGTGGGAATTCCAAGGGACATAAGCAATGAGGCCAACAGAGTAGAATTGGGACGTGAGTGGAGTAGGCTTGAGATGAATAGGGATGAGAGAATGGGAAGTGGTTCTTGGGGGAGGGATTTGGCTTATATTTAGACAACTAGCTATTCATCAACACAGAGACTGGAAGAGGAAGAATTGGTGTGTCAGTCAATAGTACTTGTGCCTGAGTAGTGGTCTTGTGGATCTAAGTAGGAGGGAAGTAGATATGCTTTAAGGTTTTGGCTTTTTTTGGAAGGTGGGGGGAAGGTGTAGGATTGCTTTCCTTGTATGTCCCCTTGCTACAGCATTCCCTGAACTCACACCAATTGATGAGGAAACTACTCTGGGAGTGTACTGGATGGTAGGGGGAAGCTTCTAGGATTAAAATGTTGCTGCGGGTAATCTATTACATAGTTAAATCATAACAGATAATTGACTATTAGCTACAAACAAACTCAGTCCTGAAACTTAGGCTAACTAGGAATAGTCTCTATTCTGAATTGACATAAAAAAGGTGACAGAGATGTGAGCAAAACTCATCTTGATGTCATCTATCTTATCTTTGGGTCTGATGCAATAAAGACTCCCTTTTTCATGGAATCACTTAGACAAAGATCTGTTTCCTGGGGCTTTTCAGATCTGCAGTGCATAAAATGAGCCAAGGCCTATTTCATTTTGGTGACCTGCTGAAGGCCTCTTTGTAGAAACATTAATTATCCAGACAGAACAGCCCCCATTCTAGTTTCTTAGAAGCATTTTGTTTATTAAAACAATTTATCTTATTTTTTTTTAAAAAAAGCTACTTTTTAAAAAGCCATTTATATGGTTAACTCCTAGTTATCTGCAGTAATGGAAGTTAAAGGAATATAGACGATTAAAATCCATGGAAAATTTTAAAACTTCACTCTGATAGTTTCACTGTCCTTCCTTACCAAACCTCAAAGAGAAGTATTAAGGATCAAACTGCACTTCTTCAAATAGCATCCTTTCAGCTCCCCTGCCTTTTCTGTGGTGAGTTGCTAATTAGCTGGGTGATGACCAAAATATAGACAGTTAAAGAGAAGGGAAGAAAAGGACATGTGTAATCTGTGAATTGAATAACCATTCCCTGAATAACTAAGAGTCCGGTGTTTCTTTGGTAGATTAAGAGGTACAATTTGTCTTTTTTGGGGGGAAAGGAAGATTCATTTAAAAACACTGCCCTGAGGTCATGGGTGGGCCTGTAATCAGTGTTATGTCACTCAAATGTAGGTAAGTTACTTACTGGTCCTTGTCTTTATAGAAACAGGTTCATCTCAGGTGAAACCTGAAATGCATAACCAACGTATAAAGTATAAGATTGTTTCAGTTTCCACTTCAGAACTTCTGCAGAGGGTATAATGGGCCTCTTATGGACTCTCGTCTATTTCTTTTTATCAGACAAGTGACTCGGATTCCATTGGCTGCCCTAGGAGTAAGAAGATATAATTTTGTGGCTCTATTGGTATTTTTTCCCCTTTTCAGAAAAATTAGATTCATTGATTGATTCCTAGGCATAACAAAGAGAACTATGGTTATTTAGAGTATAGGATGATTTATTCTTCAGACCTGCCCCAGATAATTCTTGTTATACCTGGCCTTTCACTTTGAGAGGCTTCTTCTTCTTCTTCTTTTTTTTTTTTAGTTTTATTCTGCGTGATTGATTAAATCATACTTTTCAAGTTGCCCACAATGTGAAACCATGAAGGCTTTACTCCTTGTATTTCTGAGTTTCAAATTTTCCTGGCTTGATTGCCCTATTCATGAATCTCATTTTGCCTGTCTTCACTGCAGAAGTCATAAGCTCCTTATGGAACTATAGTCTGGGTGACTACAGATATAGATATAGATATAGATATAGATATAGATATAGATATAGATATATGGATATCTATATCTACATGTAGCTAATCAATAAACATTTATTTAATGCATATTGTCTGCCAGGCACTGTCCTAGGTGCTAAGAATATAAATACAAAAATGAAAGAGTCCCTGCCCTCAAGGAGCTCATATTCTTACAGAGGAGACAAAGTACACTTATACTGGTATATACAGATCATGTTGAAAGCAGGTATGAAGGAACCTTGAGTTGATGTCATCAGGGGAGGTCAGGGGAGGGAGAGGAGAGAGGAGACCTAACAAGCTGTAAAAAATCAGAAAACCCCTTTGATAGAAGGTCGTGCTTGAGCAGAGTTTTGAAGGAAACTAGTGATTCTAAGAGACAGAAGTACCCTCCAAGCATGGGTGCCTCACATGCAAAGGTATGGAAGTGAGAGATGTAGTATCACGTTAGGAGCAATATTGTGGGATCACAGAGTTCCAGGGGAACAGAGTATATTTGGTTCTAAAAGTTATAGGGAACCACTGGAGTTTATTAACTAGGAAGGTATAACTAGGAAGGTAACTTCAGGAAAATCATTTTGGTAGCTATGTGAATAATGATTTGGAACAAAGAGAAACTTGAAATAAGAATACCAAGAGCAGGCAAGAGGCAATGAGGACCTGAACTAGAGTAGTGTCTGTGCAAGTGGAAAGGAGGGGAGAGATGCCAGACATTTGGAAATAGAAACAGCACAAGTTGGCAATTGCTTGAATTTGTGGAGTGAGAAAGAGATGTCAAGAATGACACACTGAGGTTGTAAGCTTGGATCATAAGAATGATGGTGGTAACCTAAAAAGAAATAGGAGAATTTAAAAGAAGGGGTGGGTTTGGGGGTAAAGAGGAGTCCTGTTTTAAACATGTTGAGTTTGAAACATCTAGTAGGGCAATTAGAGACACATGACTGGAGCTCAGGAGAAAGATTGGGACTGGATATATCAGTCTGGCAGTTATCTTCATAGAGATCATAGAATCCATGGGGTCAGCAAGTAAGAGGGTAAATAGAGAAAAGAGAGAAGTTCAGGGCCTAGCCTTGGAGGGTGCCAAAGTTAGTGGACATGACCCAGATATTGATCCAGCAAAGGAAACTGAGAAGGGACAGTCAGATGACTAGGATAAGAACCAGGAGAGAGTGATTTCATGAAAACTGGAGAAAATATCCAGGAGAAGAGGACATACCAGACTGGGAAAGGCGTCAAAGAGGTTATGAAGGATGAGAATTGAGAAGATGCCCTTAGAATTGGCAGTCAAGACAGCACTGGTGACTTTGGAAAGACTAGTTTCAGTTGAGTGATGAAACCAGAAGCCAGATTTCAGAAAGTTTAGAAGAAAACGATCAGGTGGGAGTAGAGGCAAAGAAAGAAGACAGCTTTTTCAAGGAGATAGACAGGAGAGATACGTAGGATGATAGATGTATGTTATGTGTAGATAGTATAAGATGATAGCTATCAAGTATGGGAAGACCTAGTGTGGATTTTTTAAGGTTGGAGAGAGACTCAGGCATGTTTGCAGGCAGCAGAGAAAGAACAACTAGATGAAGGAAATTAAAAATTAGGTAGGGGCCTTGGTACTGGGAACCATCCTCTGGGGAAGGAATTAAGGGTACATGGTGTTAGCAAAGGAAGGGCCACCTCTGCATCAGAGACTAGAGTAAAGGATGGGATCATTAGGGATGATGCCAAGGAGTCAATCACTTTTTGTGAAAGATTTTTGTATGTGGTACATTGGTTAACTTCTAATGCCATGTCTGAAGTGCTATAATATGCATTTCAGCTCTGAAGCAAAAAAACAAAAACAAAAACAGAAAAAACTGTGGGATGGTAGATTTCCATTTATCTGTTTCAATTTGAAATCTAAACTTATTTTAAAAAAACAATAAGCTGAGTTTCCCCAGGGAAATCTACTAAAATTTGAGGAGAACACAAATGCTTGCCATCTGCACAATATCTTAGGAAATAGAGAGAGAAGCCAGATGGCATAGCAGGTAGAGAGCTGGCCCAGGAAGACCTGAGTTCAAGTTTGACCTCTGACACAAACTGGTTATGTGACCTTGGGCTAGTCACTTAACTTCTCGATGCTCCAGGCAACTCTCTAAGTATTACAGAGGAAATGCCAACCTTCTTCAGTAGGAGTTCCCTCATCAGGGAGTTCCCTCTAAAGATGAAATCACAAGTCCAGCCCCCATCCCTGTTGGTCAGGAAATAGGTCTGATGGCTTTTTACATTTCAGGAAGACTTGGCATTTGGTGTTGGAAGAAATGGGAGCTGGTTACTTGAAATATTACCTTTCCAGCTTTTCTTTTCTTAAAAGTCCTTTAGTAAAATCACTGAAGAATTTGAATTCCCAGCGATCTTACTTTCTTTCTCTTTTTTTAATAGTATTTTATTTTTTCCAATTGCATGTAAACACAATGTTTAACATTCATTTTCTAAAAATTTTGAGTTCTTTCTTTCTCTTTTGGAAGCAAATATGACTACTCTGATCAGGAACAGATTTGTGGGACTGTAGCAGGTGACTTCACATATTCATTCTATAAAATTTCTTTAATTTCACTTAGAAGGGGTACAATTGCTGGGTGTAGTGGTACATGACCGTGTACTGCCAGCTACCATGGAGAGTGCTTTCTTAACCTGAGGGGTTCTGGGCTGCAATGGGTTCTGCCAATATCAGCACGAAGTTCAGCATCATTTTGACGAGCCCCTCAGAGAAAGGGGGCCACCAACCTAGAAGGAGGGACAAACCAGCTCAGGTCAAAAATGGAGCTGCCATGCTGATCACCATAGATCTTCTGGTACTTCAGGGTTATCACTGCAAACATGAATTACTGTTAATAGATGTCTAGAAGTAACGGTTTGGTAATCAGAATTGCACCTACTTTCTATGGCCATTTTGAAATGACTGCTTTAGAAAAGAAAGGGAAGGAAGAAGAGGAGGCTAATCATCAGGTCACCCCGATTTCTGTGGCTCTGGAAATCTTGTGCCTTAGTGCAGATGCCGGGAGCAGCAAAGGAGGATTTATTCAGAGAAATTCACTCTGTGGTCACCTTTGACACTTATTATACATATTCATAAGTATACAAATATTTGAACGTTAATATAGCCTGAGTTCCAGAGGCAGTAGTTTTCCTTCATAAGATCATGTATTTAGAGCTAGAAAAGACCTCAGAGGTCCTCTAGTTCAATTTTATGCATATGGAAGTTGAACCTCAGAGAAATGAAATCATTTGCGCAGAGTCACACAGATAATAAACGACAAACCTAGCATCTGCTAGAAAATATCTTCCTATTGACCTGAAAAAGTAAATCTAATGCATATGTTAGGATAAAGACATTTTGCTGTGGCCTAGCTTTTATTTCCTTTTCACACAGTAAGGGCCAGTTTGACTCTACTCAGTTCTCCTCCAGCCCTTTGTAAACACTTCCCTTCTCTGTACTTTGTATGTGTTTGTTAAAGATTCTTAGACTACGCTAGACATGAGCTACAAGACCAGAAGACGTTCTGGCTGGATTTTGAGCCACCCAGAGAAGCCAGTTTAGATGCAGAAAGGTAAAGGGTGTAGAGAGTGCACTAACAAGGAAAGCTGAGGTGCACATTTATTATCTTTTCCGTCCGTTACCACACGAATACTGCCCATGGGATGGGAATGAAACACATGCTCCTGGAGAATGGATTAATGATGGATTTCCCAGAATTTTTAATTTTGTTGATATTTGATCGCTGAGCAGCTTCAGTTACATGGTTTGGATTTGGCAGAACCTCTAGAAACTTCTCTTTTCTTTTCCTAGCCACAAGGGAAAAGTAAGATAAGTGTTGTAGCCTTTGTTAAAAACTAAATAGCTTTTTAAAAATGTGTTTATTTTGTCCGTGTTTCCTTATATTCCAGATTAAAGTATACATCATAGATAGATCGACTTGACAATAATAGTTATAGCAACCATCGCTCTAGTGTTGTTGACCAAGAATTTGCCAGTAGTTCTAGTCTTTCTATGCTGATGAAGTGAAACCAGTGATGTTTGGTAAGATCAAAGGCTGAGATGGAAGCTAAGAAAAATTTACATGATATAAGAATTCCTTGTATTATGCATATATCCAAGGCTAATTCATTTCTAACGAAATACCTTGAGATTGGGTAATGGAAACCCATGGCATCCATTCTTTTGAGACTAGCTCACAAGTTATTTAAACAGGTGCAAAGTCTGGTCTGATGACTCTCAAAGAAACTAGGTTGGTTTACCTTCTTCGTTTCCTAGAAGTTTTGTTCACTATCCAGTGGTCTCTGGGTAGCCAGATTCCTGAGTTCACTTAAGGATGAAACAGATTCCCCAGGGGACCCCTAACCAACTTAGTCTCCTTGGTCTAAAGACTATTGAAAGGACAGCTAAGTGGTATAATGGATAGAGCACCAGCCCTAGAGTCAGGAGGACCTGAGTTCAAATCCAGCCTCAGATACTTACTAGCTGTGTGACCCTAGGCAAGTCACTTAACCCCAATTGCCTTAAAAAAGAGATTACTGAAGACCCATTGTCAATGGAGTTAGCTCATGTAGCATATAGAGTTCTAAGACCAGCTTAGGAGATGAAATTAAAGCTTAAACCCATGCTAACACTTTGGAGTGTCCACCCACTAAGGCCTGCCCTCTGTGTTAAAAGGCCCCACTCACCCGATTTGGTAATTTTGCAGGCAACAACTGAGGTGGAAATTAAGAAGAAAGGCCCTGGATCCCTCTTAGTCTCTATGAACCAGCTGAATGCTTCATATGGAAGGAAGGACAGAGTCAACAGTGTCATGAGTGTTGTTACAAATACGCTGGTAGAAGGTATGTACTTTGTGATTGAAATCCAGGCAGTTTGGGTAAGCACACATGGGGTGGGGAGTGTGTGTGTGTGTGTGTGTGTGTGTGTGTGTGTGTGTGTGTGTGTGTATACACACGTGTGCACGCACGACACACACACACAGATCAAAGAACCAAAGAAAGGTAGAAAGATGGCATCCTTCCGACATTCCTTTTCTTCTGACTACTTATGGCCATTAGGATTTCCCCTTCAGATCTACTTGAGGAGCAGCTAGGTGGTGTAGTGGATAGAGCACCAGCCTTGGAGTCAGGAGGACCTGAATTCAAATTTGATCTCAGACACTTACTAGCTGTGTGACCCTGGGTGAGTCACTTAACCTCAATTGCCTCAAAAAAAATGTACTTGGGCAGTTTGATTGCATCTAAAATTGTCTCTGTTGAATCCGTTCCCCCACCCCACCCCCCAAAAAAATCCATATATATTTGTTGTGGGAATAGGAAAGATGAAACTAATAGCAGTCATTTGTTGCTAGACCTGTACCTGCAGTGACACTGCTGTCAGTGCTAGAATACCATGTATTGGGGTAGGTCCTATGTGACACTGCCTGGTGCAAAGAGGGGCCTAGGCATTTCCCCTTATGATGTCATCAGTCTTCCAGCAGAAGAATAGTCAGTCATATGTCACAAGGCTCCTTCCTTAGCCAGGTGTTTTCTTTTCTTTCTTCCAATTTTTTAATACATTTTTGATCAGTGATTTGGTTAAAGACATACCTAACCTGCTTAAAGACATTCCAGTGTTAGAATGATGGACTAAATCTAACACGACAAAAATTTAAGAGAGATCAATATAAATACCCGCACTTAGGTTCAAAAAATGAGCTGACTAGGTGGAGAGGGCCTATGCCAAAGGGTACTCATATCTGCCAGGGTGCTCAAGCCTCAGGGAGCCAGGGACATTAAAGGCCTTCACTTCAGGCCCTTAGCGATCAGGAGCCCAGGCCTTGCTTCATGTTCAAACTCTCATTTGCTCTCTTTATGCCTGTGACTCAGAGTCGTTATCTGCCGAGGTGCACATTGTTTCCCAGTTAACCTCCCCTCTTCATTCTCTGCCTCAATCATCCTGCCCCTTGTACTCAGTAATCTGCCGATAAGTGACTTCCTCTCCAACAGGACATCTCCTGACTCCGTTCATTTTCATTGACTGTCTCCTATGCCTGTAATTCTCTTTCTCCTCAGCCCCAACCTCCTGGTCCCACTTCAAGCTGCCAGCTAAAATCCCACCTTCTGAGAGAAGAGGCTTTTCCCAGTTCTTCAGGCTGCTGTCCTCCCTCTGTTGAGCATCTCCAATTTATCCTGCATACATCTTGTTTGTATATTGTTGTTTGTGTGTTTTCTGGAACTGGAAGCCTCTTGAAAATGGGGGCTGTTTTTTGCCTTTTCTTTGTGCTGCCATAGTTCCTGGCACCTGGCAAATATTTGTTGACTGACTATCCTCATACTAGCCATCATCCTTTGTCTACTTACGCAGCCACCTCCTTAATTCAGGTCTTGATCGTGTCTTCCCTGGAAGAACAGCCTCATGATTGGTCTCCTTTAATCTTTTCCCTCTCTAACCTAGCCTCCACTAAATAACTTTCCTATGGAATAGGTCTGACTTGATTACGCTTCTTTTCAAAAACTGTCCGTAGTTCTCTCTTTGCCTCTAGGTTAAAATACAAACTCATCTGTTTGGTATTTAAAGCCCTTCACAGTCTGGCTTCAGTCTTTCTCCTTTTCTCTCATTATTCTCCTTCTTATACATTCTTCCTTCCAGCCAAACTGTAGTACTAGCTATTCCCCAAACTTTTCATTTCATCTCCCACCTTTTTGTATTTGCACGTGCCTGGAATGTACTCCCATTTCATCTTTCCTTTAAGGCTCAGCTTGGGTATCACTTCCATGAAACCTTCTCTGACCTGACCCCCATCACACACACACACACACACACACACACACACACACACACACACACACACACACACACACACACACACACCCTTCCATGATTCATAATGCCCTCTCCCTCTTAAAGTTGCTCTCTATTAACTTATCTGTATGCATGTTATATCTCCCTACTGGAATGGAAGCATCTTAAAGGCAGGAACATAGTAGAAAGGAAGAAATTAGTGAAAAGAAGAATGGGGAGTAAGAGACAGAAGAGTTTCTTATTGCTGATCTTTTATTAGAGTGTCCAGAGGCATCCTGCCATAGCTGATGTTGACATCACCTGTCTGACTGGGACCTTCCCAAGCCATGACCCTGAATGAATTGGGCAGCCATGACTGTAGCCAAGGCTCTCCTTCCCACTAGGTTTAGAGGCTGCGTCCACCTCTGAAAATATCCGAGGCAAAGTGAGAGAATCATCTCACTTATACATCTGCTTGCCCGTTCCCTCCAAGCCAAATTCTTAGCCATCCCAAGCATATGGGGGCGAGTGACTGTTTGCAAGGTTGTGAGTCATTTAATAAACCTCCCAGTCCCTCTGGATTCTCTCCCAACTCACAGAATCCAAATGCTCTTATTGTGACAGAAGCAGGGAAAATTATCCTGGGCTGCAAAATCTCCATTCCCAATGAACATGGACAAGGGAGCTGGAGGATACCCTCTGGAATCCCCTTTATGTTTCTTTAGGATATGGGAACGCCTACTTCCATCTTCAGGCTGGCAAAGAGCCAGACCCAAGCTCCCCATGCACTATGGCAATTCTGAAATGAGAAGTCACCACTTCAGTCTCTAGTTTCCACATGCCAGCAAACAGCAGACGTTTAGAGATTTTTAAAAAAGGGAATGGACCCAGATTCCAAATATGTACTATAAGAATTTATGGAAATGAGAGCCTCTTTTTCCCTTTCTTTTTTGGGAAGAAAACTATATTTACCTTGGGGAGGGGTGAGTTCTATGGAAAGGAAGCCAAAGCAAAGTTGTTTTTTTTTTTTAACAGACTTCCTTCCCCACGCAGACTCCCACATGGCAGCACTGTGGCCCTAAAATCTGTCGAACCAAGGCAACCATTTTCCTAGCAACTAGCAGCCAGTCAGAAATCCCAGTCAGAGCCACTTCACTTAAAATAAAGCTATTACCATGGGTACCTCCTGGTCAGAATAAAGAAAGACTTGTTTTGTTCTTGGTCAAATAATAGAGAACTCCTCCCCCCAAATATCAGATTCAGTTATCTGCATCGGGGAGAAGGGAGCCTATAAATTCATTCTTATAGAAATAGCATCTTTTTCCAAGGACAGTTCAGCTTTCAAAACTGTGCCTTCAAGAGACTATTGTTTGGTGTTTACGTCAGGTATTCTATGGCGACTCTGTAGACTAAGGCCTAAGAAGAAGACAGAGAAGAAGAAGAATTATTAACAATGCCTGACAATGGTTTGGCATTTTTAGTTTTCACAGGGCTTTGATATCAAGATTCTTTCCATTACTTCATACATCCTAATAAGATTCCCTGTGTCTATAGAATTTGGTCAATGATGACAAGGGATTAGTATGAAAGGCACCTTAAAACTTCTTCTATCCAGTTTTCCTGAATACAGGACCCCCTTCAAAGTATCTGTGACACAGGGTTATCCAGCCTCTCTCTGCCTGCACAGTTCTGTTCATAGGAAGCTTGCTGCTCTTGAAAACAGCCTATTCAGTCATTGGATAATTCTATTAAAATGTTCTTCCTTATATGGAGATAAAATCTGCGTCATAGTAACTCCTACATGTAGGGCTAATTCTTCCCACAGAAGTCACATGGAACGTCTGTTCCCTTCATATGTGACAACTCTCCAGCGATTTTAAGACAGCCATCATGTCCTTCCCCTGCCTACACCTTTTCTTCTCCGGGCTAAAAATCCCCACTTCTTTCTACCATTCTTTACATGATATGGCCTCCAGATTTAGGATCACAGGATTTAGAACTGGAAGGAACCTTAAAAGTCACCTAATCCAATCCCCTCATTCAACAGGCAAGGACGCTTATCTATGAGTCCGAAGAGGAAGTTGGTCGAGGTCACAGATGACAAATAGCATTTAATAATTAGTGTTTATATGATGTTTTAAGGTTTGCAAAGCTCTTTACATATATTATCTCATTTGATGGTCACAACAGCCCTGTAAAGTGGGTGCTTTTATTATAATCTCCATTTTATAGATGAGGGAAACTGAGGTTGAGGGAGGTTAAGTGACATGCCCAGGGTCACCTATCTAGTAAGTGTCTCAGGTAGGATTAGAACCCAGCACTCTGTGCAGAGCCCTTCTGTTCCCACTGTATTGCCTTCCTGGTCACCCCTCACATTATACACATCAGTGTCCTTCTTAAACTTAAATTCTAGATTCCAGATTAAATTCCAGATTAAAATCCAGATTGAATTCTAAAACTTAAATTCTTCAATTCCAGACCAGACATAATTCTGATATAGCACAGAGTATGGAATGCAATAAGAGTGTTTTTTTTTCTTGATGGGAATATCATTCCATCAAACATAATCCATGATTACATTTGTTTTGAAGTAGTTGGCTTTGTTTTTGTTTTTGTTTATTAGCAACCATATCTCCCTGAGCTTGTGATCAACTAAAATTTCAAAATATTTTTTACCTAAACTGTTTTAAATATCTTGTCCAACATTCTTATCTAATACTTTTTTAACCTAATGGATTTGTCGCTATTAAATTTCATCTTAAATTTTTAGTTTGGACTCCTTTTTCCAGCCCAGTGATATCTTTTTTAAACCTTAGTCTGTCACCTGATTAATTAATTAGACAAATTACATAAGCTTTCTGAGCCTCAGTTTCATCTTCTTCACATTATAATCTCTAAGGACCCTTCCTACTGTAAATTTGTGATCTTTTTAATTAAACCATCTCAGTTTTGTGTTATCCTCAAATTTGACAAATATTCCTGCTTTATATTTATCCAAACTGTTTATAAAATGTCTTTTAAGATAGGACCAAGGATAGCCTTATGATACCTAATTGGAAACTTCTCTTCAAGTTCAAATTAATCCATTAACACTTTTTTTTAAATATTTGTTTTATTCAAGCAAGATCTACCTTCTCACTCTCCTACCCCAATTCTGCTCCCCATCCCTACCACCATCACCATTTGAGAATACATGAAAAACAAAAAATTAGAAATATGTATAGTCAAGAAAAAAAATTTCCAAATGGTTATGTCCAAAAGATATTTATTTCATTCTGTATTCTGAGTCCTTCACCACTCTATTAAGAGGTAGGTTGCCTGTTTCCTCATTAGTCCTCTAGAATTCTGGTTGGTCATTACATTGATATGGGTTGAGCATAATAATATTCCATCCCATTATATGCCATCACTTGTTCATTCATTCCTCAGTTTACAGGCACCCCTTTGGATTCCCATTCTTTCCCATATCCAAAAGAACTATAAATATTTTTATGTATTTTTTTTTCCTAGAACTTATCCCTCCCTTAATCTACCTTCCCTCTAATTCTCCCTCCCCACTTTTCCCCTTTCCCTCCTGTTTCCCTGTTGAGTGAAATGTACTTTGGGCCCAACTGTGTATATAGTTTTCCTTCTTTTGACCAGTTCAGATGAGAGTGAGGTTTAAATATTAGCCCCTCTGCCCATCCCTTCCTCCTTGTTTGTATGGAGGTCTACTTGTCACCCTGATTATTTCCCTTTCTCCTCCCCCAGTGTATTCCTGTTTTCCTCTTTCCACACATAGTTATATGCATGTTGTCTCTCTATCATTAGATTGTAAGATGCTTGAGAGCAGAGACTGTCTTATACCTTTCTTTTGTATTCTCAGCACTTTGGATAGTGCCTGGTACACAGCAGGTAGTTAACAAATGCTTATTGACTGACTGAATGATGATTTACATGATTACTTTTCTCCCTGAAATTCCTCATGAACAGGCCTGCTATATTAATGTTCTTAAGACACGATTTTGACTTGCCATTTACCTTCTCAGATGCTTTCAGTGGTTCCCTGTTTCCTACAAGATAAATTCCCAATTCTGTAGTCAGATCATTCAATTTCTTTTGAGATCTAGTAATCTATATTATACTATTCCTCTATACATTCTTTAGCCAAGCTGGAAAACTTTACATCTTCCCCAAACAATACTAGGCTTTCCCACTTCCATGTCTTTGCTCATGCTACTTGAAATTCCTTCCCTACATATTCAGTGTTCATGGTTCAACTGCACCAGCATAATAAAAATGACAATGCTACCTAAATTAATTTATAGATTTAGTGTTATACCAATTAAACTACCCAGGAGATACTTTATGGAGCTAGATGAAATAATAACAAAATTCACTTGCAAGAACAAAAGGTCTAGAATCTTAAGGGAACTAATAAAAAGAAGTCGGAGTAAAGGTAGAAAAACACTTCTAGGCTTCAAATTATACTATAAAAATATAACAATTAAAGAACAGAAGATCAGTGGAATAAGCAAGATAAGGAAAAATTGGAAAACACTGAGCTCAACAGCCCAGCGTTTAGTAAACAGGAAAACATAAATTACTTGCAAAACAACTCACTACTTAATAAGAGAGGCTAAGAAAACTGAAAAACTGTATGGTGGAAATTAGATTTAGACCAACAGTTTACACCATTTACCAGAATAAGCCCAAAATGTATATGCAACCTGAATATCAAAGTTCATATCATAGCAATATTAGAAGAGAACCTGATCAGGAATCTTTCAAAGCTATCTTGGGGTGGGGTGGAAGAGGAGGATGCAAAGAGGGGGGACTTGTTAACCATGCAAGGGCTTGAGGAAATAACAAAACAGATCATTATGGTTACCCGATATTGAAAAGTTTTGCTCAAATACAATTGATGCAAGTAAGATAAGAAGGGAAACAATAAATGGGGGGACAATGAATTCTTTACAATAAATGTAAAGAATACAAAGAAGCATGGAAAGACTCATTTAAACTTATACAAAGTGAAACACGCTGAGCCATTCATAATCACCACAATTAATGAGAAAAACAGCAACAAAAAAAACCAAACTGAATGCTGGGTAAGTGTAATAACCAAGCTTGACCCAATGAAGAGATGAGAACTCAGCTCCTTCTCTTCTGTGCAGAAGTGGGAGACGATGATTGCTGGACATTCCATAGACTGTTGGACTTGGTCGGTGTGTTGATTTGTTTTGCTGATTTGTTTTGTTGATTTCTTTTTGCTTTTCCCCCTCTTTATTTTTGTTATTTTGAATGACTATGTAAGGGAAACAGTATAGAGATATTGGGAAACATTCAGTGACATTTTTTCAATCCCTCCCTGCAAACTCATAGTATCTCATTCTTCAATATCTCCCATAACATCTAACACAATGCCTTCACACATTTAGAACTCGATAACTATTTTTTCATTTGTTTGACTTTCTGTTTTATTTAAGACTACCATATCACTGGCCAACTAAGTGATGTAGTGAATAGAGTGCCAGGATTGGAGTCAGGAAGACTCATCTTCCTAAGTTCAAATCTGGCCTCAGACACTTATTACTTGTGTGACCCTGGGCAAGTCACTTAACCCTGTTTGCCTTAGTTTCTTCATCTGTAAAATGGGCTGGAGAAGGAAATGGCAAACCACTCCAGTATCTTTGCCAAGAAAACTCCAAATGTGGTCACAAAGAGTTAGACAAGACTGAGAACAACTGAACAACAAACTGTATCACTGGTGTGTGTTTATATGTAACCTTGTGTAGGTCATTCTAATTCTTTTCATTTAGTGGAACAAAAACTGTGTGAGGAGGGAGTTCTCTCCTAGTAGAGTCATTTGGGATCTTTAGGTGCAATAATTCCTCCTCATAAAGAATCAGGGAAGCTCATGCATTGTCAATTCAGTTTTACAGTTTATGATCACCAGGAATTGGTATTAGAAAGTGTACTTCCTTTTCCTTTACTGCTTGATTGAGAAGTTCCCTTTGTTTTTGCGCTACTACAGAGTTAGAAGAGTCTCAGCGAAAGTGCCCTCCGTGTTGGTACAAATTTGCCAACACTTTCCTCATCTGGGAGTGCCACCCATACTGGATCAAGCTGAAGGAGATTGTGAACATGATCGTTATGGACCCTTTTGTGGACTTAGCCATTACCATCTGCATTGTCCTGAACACCTTGTTTATGGCGATGGAGCATCATCCCATGACGCCACACTTTGAAAACGTCTTGGCTGTTGGAAATCTGGTAAGGCAGAGCACTGTCTCCTGATTTGGTCATTTAAACATGGGTTCTTTACTTGTTTGTTTTTTCTACAGGAGAAACCCTTTTCTGTTGTGTGCTGGTCACTACGGATGAGAGACTTGGGTAGAAAAGAAGATGATAGTTAATTGGAAGACTGGTGTAGTAGCAGCCACTCCTAGATTTGGGGATCTCTTGACTCCTTTCTCTTTCTGGAGAACTTGAGAAATGTCACTTAAAGTTACTGGCTGCAGACCAAGCCATGATGGGAGGCATGGGACACTAAGCTGGTTTCAGGAACCACAGCGAAGGGCTCTTGAGTTCTCATTCTGTTTATAAGACAGATTCCTCTATGTCTCTTCTAAATGTACCCCGATTGGGGCAGCTAGGTGGCACAGTGGATAAGCCCCAGCCTTGGAGTCAGGAGGGCCTGAGTTCAAATCCAGCCTCAGACACATGACATTTACTAGCTGTGTGACCCTGGGCGAGTCACTTAACCCCAATTGCCTTACCAAAAATGCAAAAAAACAAATAAACAAAAAATAAATAAATAAATGTGCCCCTAGCCCACCAAAATAATTTTTCTTCTAAGTTTTAGTAAGAAGTACCACACAGACCAGGGAGCTACTGTACACCAAATGATACTGTGGCTTGCTCTTTCCCCAGTCAACTCTTGACTACCCACTGACAATTATCTAGGGCAAATAATTAACCTAGAATGGTTTCCTTCTGCCTTCTAGCATATGAGCAACCAGAATCTCATTCATCCCAAATTCATCATAATGTTTGGCCTGAGCCAGAGTTGTGATTGGGAAGATAAATATGCTGAGGGGAAAAAGTTACGCAATGTATTCTAAAGTCAGATAGAAGTGATGATTGAATTGTTTTGCTTATGCTTATCTTCATTATTGAACAAATTGACTTGATGCTACTCGAATTAATTGTAAAAATTTGACTGAAGGAGATAGATCGTCTGATTTCCATCATTCCTAGGGAGAGACATCATAGGAATATCAGAATAACACAGAATCCGCTTATAAGACAGTTTGTTGCATAAGTTTTGGTTATACTTCAAGCTGGATAATGTCCCTTAAAATATCATATATAATTAAGGCCTGACATACTTTGTTGGGAATATAAAGGGAACATTAGTTTTGTCCCTAAAAACTAGCATTATAAAAGCATGCTGCTGTTCTAAACCAATGTTTTCCAAGTCAATTTGGCTACAGAAAATTTTTGGGACTTGAAATATGTGAAATTAATCCATTAATGCTTGTTTGGGGATATCTGGTAATATGGAATGCTCTCAAAGGCAGAGGGAAGTTGAGGAATTTTGGAGCACAATAAGTGAAATTAGGCCTGTTTTTTATTGGAAAAAAAATTTCTTCATTATATAAATATTTTTATATAAAATTTTATATTTAACATTTTAGAAAGAAAATATCACTAGCACTGTAATATTTTCTAAGAATCCCTCTTAACATCATGTCTAGTACTGGGAGTTCTGTAGAAGAGTTTGGAAAGGACTGTTAATTGTAGCTGATTGGACCCCCACAGCCTGACACAGTCACTTCCCCAGCCTGTAGTCTGAGAGCATAGTAAGGATGATTTAGAAGTCTCCTATATGTGATGAGGATTCATTGCTTTGGCAGCTCATGTGAATTGAGATTGCTCAGGATTGAACTCTTAATGTGCCAAGTGACAACTAATCCGCCTGTAGGTTGGAGATTACAGGACTCTCTTTAACCAGTTCTATATATTATTTATTAAATAAGTACTTCCTAAACCTTATTTAACTGTAATAGCTTATAATGTCATGCAAAATTATGAAAAGCCCATGTACATCTATTTCTGTCAGCCAGAGATTTACAAATGAGAGAGTTTCTGACTTTATGACCTTTGTTTTTACACTCTCCCGCCCCAGTCAAGCCATTATTTTTCCCAATTTTAAACAAGTTCATAGGATTCCAGGTCTCCAAGGAATTTTAAAAGAAGTTTTATTGCTTCCTTTTGTTTTCACATCCCAGTCACCCCACCGTAGAACTCTTCCTTATAACGAAGCAATTGAACAAAACAAATGAATATAGCAACCATGTCTGACAGTATTTGCAATTTTACGCACCCACAGAACTCCCTGCCTTTCTCCAGAGAGAAAGGAAATGTGTTTCATCATCTGTTTTCAAGGAACTACATTGGTCACTGTCTAATCTGAGTTCAGCCACATTTGAATCTAGTTTTCCTTTCTATCACTGTAGCCATCATGTACATTCTTCTTCTGGCTCTTCTTTCTTTACTCTGCCCCAGACTAGCAAATAGTAGTCTTCCTCTCAGTTCAAAATTTGAAAATGATAGCCTCCTGGGTGACACCTCCCAGGCTCATAATTCAGAAAAAAATCTGTCCCTGGTAAGTATTATTCCCATTTTTTTTAACTCAATCTAGTCACAATCTTTCAGAAGACCTGGTTTAGAGCCATCCATTAGTACAGAGACATCAAATCCTTAAAAATCACGAAGAATAGGTTCCATTGTAGACTATTCACCCACATTAGGACATATTCCAAGGTTAAAGCATCTCTGGTGGCAAGGATGAATCTAGGTGGTTCACCCCAACCAAATTCACAGCAGATTGACAAACCAGAATTTATTCATCTGTCCTGGTGGGATACAATTTTTTTAATGGTTAGCATCTGTACTGTCTTCCAGATATACATTATGATACCTGGGAAACCAGCTGAGCAAGCAGAAAGTTGTTTAGTCAGCAGAAAAAAAAAGCAAAGCAGAGGAAACTGGTTCATCCAAGGGGACATTTCATACATTAAACTACCAAGGGGATCTTCCTAGTGATCAGAATGCTATCTGATCTGTATCTCTTGACTCATGATTCTGTATTCTTGACTTTCCTTTTTCTAGTCCCCTTGTTCTAGTAAAATAATGTCACCTTAACCATGTTACGGTTCATTCCATCACAGCTTATCCCACGTTAATTACATTTTAGTCTCCTTGATGAGACACTTTGAAATTTGGAGAATGTCCTAATCTTATAAACAATATATTTTTTTAGAAGTTAGACTTTTAATGAAAAAAAATATTACTCCTCTTATCTGAATAATAGCAATACAAGTTCCCTGATCAGTCAGGGCCCAAGTATATAATCAAGCACCAGCCAACAATGCAAACTCTTGTATGCTGAAAACTGACACTTCAGTCAGGAATCTCAATATGTCCTAAATTTACACATCAACTTCTTTTACATTATTTATGTGGGAGGAAGGGTGGTGGAGGGGGTCCATCCTGTTGGAAGCCTGAATATCTCTGTGAATTGACTGTAAACAGGTGTGAACAAGGGATTTTAGAAGGTGATATAAAGAAAGGAGATTATTCTCTATTGGAATATGATATATGTGAACGAGAGTAAAGACCAATTTTCAAGGTTGAGAGATAATGAGAGATAATGATAGCCTTGCCAACAAAAGAGGAAAAACTGGGTGGAGGGAAGGCTTTAGGGGAAAAAGGCAAAACTTTTTCTTCACTGTGTTGGGTTTCAGGTGTCTCTGAGATAGCAAAGTACAGATGAGTAATCTTAGGCCATGGCAGAGATAAGACAAGACTGAATGAAGGGGCCATCTTGGTGTTTCTTGGGCAAGTTTATGTTTAAAGATAAGTAATTAAAGCATTCTAATTTAAACATCTCTGTTTTCCCCTCTTGTCCTTCTGTTCTCTTCTCCTCTTCCTTAGGTTTTCACTGGAATTTTCACAGCAGAAATGTTTCTGAAGCTCATAGCCATGGATCCCTACTATTATTTCCAAGAAGGTTGGAACATTTTTGATGGATTTATTGTCTCCCTCAGTTTAATGGAACTTGGTCTAGCAGATGTGGAGGGGCTTTCGGTGCTGAGATCTTTCCGTTTGGTATTCCAAATTTCTTCAGTTTCTTTTAAAGTTTTATATCTTGTTCTTACCTTTTATAAAAGTCAATCTGATAACCACAAAGTTCCTACATTATACTCTACCCTCAGAATCCAAGAGATGGAAAGAACCTCCAAGTTCATCCAGTCTGAATCCTTAATCCTGTATCCAGTTTCTTTTGAGTTAACTACAAAGATCTCCCAAACTTATGGTTTCATGCCAATATCCAGTCTTTTAGTTTTGGGGTATTTATTCTGTTTTGATTTTTGTGAAATTAAGATACAGGCATAGATTCTTTTTTAGTAATTCCTCGTAAGAGGCATTGGTTCCTCTATAAAATTAACAGCCAAGCATGACTTCTGTTCTAGGTCCATTTTTTTAAGGTGATCGTAGATATGTCTTCTTATAACCCAGTGGTTCTTAGCCTTTTTTGCACCATGGACCCTTTTAGCAGTCTGGTGGAGCCCATTCACCCCTTCTTAGAATAATGTTTTTAAATACATAAAATCGAATACTTAGGATTACAAAGGAAACCAGCTATGCTGAAAGTTGAAAATAAAGATGTAATTCTTTTCCCATTCAAATTCACTGACTCCCTGAAATTTATCCATGGATCTGCAAGAGGTCATGGACCCTGGGTTAGAAACCCTTGCCCTGGACAATCATCACCTTTAAATGACAATCAATTTCTCTCTACTAAAAAGACGAAGTTTTATAATCTTTCCAAGTTGGTTACCTCACCTATAAAATGAGTTTGAATAATATGTGAGATGTTAAATTGAGTTGAACATTTGTCTTGATTCCTACATCTTTAGGTAAGAAGAATTCTTTTTTTTCTTTAATGAAATAATGGTAAAATGACAAAAATGTGTCTCTGAAAGAATAACTGGTAAGTTTGCTCTGAAAAGTTGTCTAAAACCTAGCCAGGCAGAAATGATATCCTCAAAGAATCCCTTAAAAAGGCTGGGACATGCCAAGGTAGATAAAAAATTCAACTCTTATCTTCTCTGAACATCCTTAGACTATTTTTGGGTACTTCACTTTCCCCTAAATCGCTTTTGTCAGTTGGAGAATGCCTTAGCATTTGAAACTGAAGATGTTTAGGTCCTTTTAGATGGGGAATCCAGCAAACTAATGGAGAATAAGACATGAGTTATATTCCTATAGTTTCCAAGATTTTGTTTTTTTGACTCTTTGGTTGAGATCCAGTGTAGATCTTCCTTTGTTAATATTTCTTGTTATATCTGGGAGAGAAAAAAGAGAGGCAAGGACTGTGGGTAATCAAGCCCCCTATAAAGGGGGTTGGGGACCTCAGACAGATATGTAGGATACAGAGGACAGCCTATTCCTGCTCCTCAGTTTAGATCCAAGTAGTATCTAGCAAAAGGCGAATATTATCCAATTTGTGATGTCTCCTTCTAGCTAATTTCTTACATCACAGCCACTTATATTTTTACCAGAATAGTCACATATAGATAGTATCATGTAAAACAGATGGTTATTATTTTCTATGGCTCAGCTTTTCCTAGTTTTAACATAAAACAGAAATTCAAAACTTGTCCAAATATGTTCTAGTCATTCATTTTGAAGTTAATGGTCATCTGCCTTCTGAAGCAACTTGATGTAAGGTATAGAGTGCTTGAGGCAACAAGGCTTGAGTTCAAATCCCACCACTAATGGTTAATAGTTATGTGATCCTGAGCAAGTCTTTAACTTTTCTGAATCTCATTTTCCTCATCTGTAAAATGGGAATCCTTGAAGTACCTGCCTCACAGGGTGGTAGTGAGGCTAAAATGAAATAAGGTGTCCAAGAACCAAATAAACATCCATTGTTGTCATTTTGAACCTGTTGGTCCCCCACTCCTTAAGCTGTTGCAGATGTGGAACTACCTTACTCATAAGTGACTCTTCTTCTCTAAGTTGCTCCCTATGTTATCATCACAAAGATTTTGGCTTTATTTTCATTTCGGCATTTGATCTTTTGACAATCAGGAAAAGAGATCGTTCTTTTGTCTTTCATTGTAAAATTAGATTTTTAAAGCACGTCCTCAGAATTGCTTTCAGAAATATAACCCTAAAGGTTACCAATTTTATATGTTCAACATAATAGTGAGGCTATTAATAAGGCATGGTATTAATTTTTTGTTGTTCACACCTGTGATTTCATTGGTGTAGTGAACTTCTAGTGCAGAAGCTTCATCTGCCAATGCAAATCTATACCTGTAATTCAGCTCCATAGTCTGAGAGAGGTGCTTGGGATGCAAAAAAGTTAAAGGCCTTTCCCAATACCACACAGCTACTGAGTGCTAATGGTAGGATTGGAACTCAGGTCTTCCTGACTCCAAGTCTAGCACTCTACATTTTATATCAAGTTGCTTCACTAGGAAAGCACTAGTGAAGCAGGAAATATATAGTATAGGTAAATTATGTCTATGAACACGGAAAATTGGCCATTATTATTGATATTCTCTCCTAACATTTTTTAAGTGGGTAAGGAATCTCTCTTTACCATGCCAGTACCTTGGCTTCCCCAAAACCGGCCCTTTCCTATGACCCTCCTGTTGTCTTCTCAAGCAAAGTATCCATGGGAAAATTACTTGTTTGTGTTTAGATTTAAATGAGGCAAGCTGACCTAGCGGTGGAACACAGTCCTCAAAGCAGGATTCCTGGATTCTGTATCTCCCATGGACTCATTGTGAAAGGAAATCCTGTTATTTCCCTGCTCAGTGCCTCAGTTTTTCCCTTTGTGCATTGGCAGGGATGACCTACATCTTCCTACCAATATGCTCTATATAAAGTGCTGAGAGCTCTCCAGGGGCACTCAATAAGCAATATTTATACTTTTTTGGCCTTATTCTGTTTTCTTAGCTGTGGTTGGTAAGAAAGAAAATGAATATAATATTTTTTGGTGTTTTTTTTTTCTTTCTTAGCTCCGAGTCTTCAAACTGGCCAAATCCTGGCCCACATTGAACATGTTGATCAAGATCATTGGGAACTCAGTGGGTGCTCTAGGCAACCTGACCCTGGTGCTGGCCATCATTGTCTTCATCTTTGCTGTGGTGGGGATGCAGCTGTTTGGGAAGAGCTACAAGGAGTGTGTCTGCAAGATCAACCAAGACTGTGTGCTCCCTCGCTGGCACATGCATGACTTTTTTCATTCCTTTCTCATCGTCTTCCGCGTGTTATGTGGGGAATGGATCGAAACCATGTGGGACTGCATGGAAGTGGCAGGCCAGGCCATGTGCCTCATCGTCTTCATGATGGTCATGGTGATTGGCAACTTGGTGGTTAGTATCAGCTTATCGATCTCTTTGCTCTGACTCAGATGTCACTCACTACATGTGCTCCCCAAACCCCCTATGCTGAGCCTTTCTGCTGCCAGTCAAAATGGTGGCCATTCCTAGTCTTTGCTTTCTATATGCACAGAGAACCTAAATAGACCCTTTCAGCTAAGCTATCATGGTATTTCTTAGGGTTTCACCAAATGGAAAATGGGTTGCCTCATTAGATAGTGAGTGTCCCGTCCCTGAAGAGGCTCAAGCCAGGAGCTGGGTGGAGTACATCAAGAATGTTACAGAAAGAGATTGTGTATCAGAAAGGGTTAGAGGAGGGGACCTTAAAATCCTTGTAATAGTTCTAAGGCCCTATTATTCTAGTCCCATTGTTTACCTGCTCTGTCCTCACCACTGGGAGTGTGCTCTGCTCCTGCCTAGACTCTTCTGTAACCTCCTGGCTTTCCGCCAGTTCTCCTTGATCCCTGTACACACAGCTACCAGAATGATCTTCTTCAGACTTCTTTATAGTAATTGCATTCCCTTCAGAATTTAGAGTGGCTCCTTATCCTATAGGCAGCGTGAGTAATAGAAGAGTGTTGAGCATGGTGCCACAAGACATGAGTTCAAATCCCACCTTAGATGCTAGCTGTGTGACTGACCTAGGTAGCACAGTGCATAGAGCACTGGTCTGGAGTCAGGAAGGCCTGATCCCACCTGGGCCAATCACTTTACTTCTGTCTGCTTCAGTTTCCTCGTCCTGTAAAATGGGGATAATAATAGCACCTATCTCCCAGGGTTGTTGTGAAGATCAGAACAGATAATATTTGTAAGGCACTTTATAAACGATAAAGTGCTATATAAATGATAACTTCTTTTTCATTTAACCTCTCATTAGCTTCAGGTTCTTCATCTGTAAAATGGAGTCAATGGGGTTGTTGTGTAGAAAGCACTTTGAAAACCTTAAAGCATTATAGAAATAGTATTATAAGCCATTTTTATTACCACTACTAAACTCCTGCTCCAGTGCCCTGTCATGGCATGGCACTGACCCTGGGTTCTCTGAGGTCGAAACAGTGGAGTGCAGGGGCAGCTAAGTAGCACAGTGGATAGAACTCTAGCCTTGGAGTCAGGAGGACCTGAGTTCGAATCTGACCTCAGACTAAACACTTGACACTAACTAGCTGTGTGACCCTGGGCAAGTCACTTAACCCTGATTGCCTCACAAAAAAGAAAAAAGAAAAAAAAAAGAAACAGTGGAGTGCACACTTGGGCCAGTGCTATCAAGATCAGGAAAGGCCTTTGAACTGAGCTTGGCAGGTAAAGGAGCCATTCCAAGAGGTGGAGGTGAGGAGGAAGTTCATTCCAGCCATGAGGTCAGCCCAGACAAAGGAGTGTCTTGGGTGAAGAAAAGCAAGAAGGTCTGCTTTGGCTGGATTGTGGTTTGGGTATGTAAAGGGTAAATGATGTCTACAAGACCTGGAACCAGGCTGCAAAGTACTTTGGATGCCAAACAGGTGTTTGTATTTGACCCTGGAGGTTATGTTGAACCACGGGAGTCTATTGAACAGGAGAGTGACATGGTCACACCAGTGCTTTAAGGAGTATCGCTTCATCATCTGTGTGGAGACTGGATTGGAGAGGGGAGGGAGTGAAGGTGAGGAGACCAAGAAGGAAACTATTGCCGTAGTGCTGGAGAGTAGATAGTGGATGAACTTGAATTAGGGTAGTGGCCCTCTGAGAGGAAAGGGGACAATCAAGAAATGTGGTCACTTTGATAATATAACTCAAAACTCCATCACTTAGCTACTTTACCACAACTCTAAAGTAGTTTTGGGCTCTGAAGCCCAAAATGCCCTAAAGCAATCATTATGAATCATCATTTTTCAACTAGCTAGTGATTTAACCTTTTGAGTACCAAAACTTGATTTTAATGATTTTTAACAAAATTCTTCCAAAATAGATTATATACTCCCTTGCTTTCTTAAGTAGAGTATGCTGAAGATGACTTAACCCTTTCTTCATGACTCAGGACCATAACTATGACTATTATACTCTTAGCCTCAGGGGTCCCAAACATCTGCCCTTTTGAAGGTTTTATGTCAACTTCTTATAGTTTGATGTCTCTTTCCCTGCTATCAGCTTTCGTTTATTGCTGCTGTCCGTGTACCTACTTGTAAAATCCCCTTCTGTCTGCTGTAGACTAGGAAACCGGTTCACTAAACTTTTTAGAATGAAAGTGACAGCAAGTAGAGTTGTTCTGTGAGCAAAGCTCAGAAAGTTTAACGTATAGATTTTGTGACTTCTGTTTTGACTGCTCAGAAACCTGTTTTGGTTACTTTCTTATTCTCCATTTAAACCACTTAAATTGGTGAGATTGCTAGATGACTGGGTTCTAGATAGTTGGAATATCATTTCAGTATTTTAAAAGATCTGTGATTTCATCAGTGTATGTGTGTTCCTTCCATTGAATCAAATAAAAATTCCTCCATGCCTAAGGTAGATAGTATTTAGGATTTTTGGACTGGTCTGTCTCCAGACCCCTATCTGAAGGATTTTCAGTTTCTAGGTGGCTGTGGTGTCTTTGAGTTATTGTGTGCCGGGTCATCAACTTCAAGATCAATTAAGGAGCATTTTATTAATCACCTACTAAATTTCAGGCCATATGCTAAGCAATCACTGATGATAGAAAGACAAAAACGAAAACACTCCTTGCTCTCAAGAAGCCTCCATTCTGGCCGGGGGAGAGAATATGTACATGTATAAGCAGATATAAAGGAAAGACAGAGTGATTGTGGGAAGAAGCCATTAACAGCCAAGGGGATAAGGAATGGTCACATGGAGAAGGTGGCACGTGTTCTGAGCCCTGAAGGAATAGGGATTTTGAGAGAACTAGCCTGTGGTGGGAGAATGGGGGTGTGGGGAGGGCTAGGCAAAGCCACAGAAGCAGGAGATGGGATACTGGCTCTAAGGCAAAATAAGAAGGCTGATTTGGCTAACCTGCCAGATGCATGGAGGGAAGTCATGTACAAAAGGCTGGAAAAGTAGGGTGGGGTAGGTTGTGAAGGGTTTTAAATGCCAAGCGGAAGATTTGGTATTTGATCCTGGAGGTAAGAAGGTTTCAAGAGCGTGGAGAGGATAATTAAACGTATGGGACCTGATGAGGCCACCAAGTGTATATAGAGGGAAGAGGATCCAAGACAAAGTCTTGGAAGATACCCACAGTTAGGAGATGCATAATGATGTGGGGAGGGAGACTGAGAAGGAATGAGAGAAAGCAGTGTGATGAAAACTCCGAGAGCAGAGAAGATCCAGCAGAAGAGGGGTAGTCAACAGTCAGGTGCTGCTGCAGAGAGGTCAACAAGGAGTGAGAAAAGGCCATCAGATTCGGCAATGGAGGGATCTGTGGTAACTTCTGAAAGAGCGAAATGATCATGCAGGAAACCATATTGCAGAAGGTGAGGGGAGAGGAAGTGGGAGGCAAAGAGAGAAGACAGCTTTTTCAAGGATTTTGGCTGAGAAAGTAAGGGGATACATAAATAATCTCTCTCTCCCTCTCTCTTTCCTCCTCCTCCTCCTCCTTCTCTTCCTCCTCCTCCTCCTCCTTCTTCTTCTTCTTCTTCTTCTCTCTTTCTCTCTCTCTCCCTCTCTCTTCCTCCTCCTCCTCCTCCTTCTCTTCCTCTCCTCCTCCTCCTCCTCCTCCTCCTCCTCCTCCTTCTTCTTCTTCTTCTTCTTCTTCTTCTTCTTCTTCTTCTTCTTCTTCTCTCTTTCTCTCTCTCTCTCTCTCTCACACACACACACAAATACTGATAGCTTGTAGGGGTGATTTTTAATGAAACATTAAGTGTCTACTTAAGACACTATAAAGAGAAAATATAATTGTAGGCTCATTAGGGAGCTGTTTTTTTTCTCTGGCACTTGTTTGTGTGCTCCACACAATTGGTTTTAATAAAATAATTGGCTTGACTTAATCCTGTGATTCCCCAATTCTGGACAGATTTAGTAAATATGGTTGGAAGGACTGACCCGCTCAGCATCCTTGAACCTCTCTTCTTCTCCCACTCACTACAGGTACTGAATCTGTTTCTAGCCTTGCTTCTAAGCTCCTTCAGTGCTGACAACCTGGCTGCCACAGATGATGATGGAGAAATGAACAATCTACAGATCTCTGTCATCCGCATCAAGAAGGGGGTAGCCTGGATTAAGTTGAAAGTACATGCTTTTGTTCAGACCCACTTCAAACGTGAGGCTGATGAGGTGAAGCCACTAGATGAGCTGTATGACAAAAAGGCCAACTGCATTGCCAACCATACCGGGGCTGACATCCACCGTAATGGCGACTACCAGAAGAATGGGAATGGCACCACCAGTGGTATCGGTAGCAGTGTGGAGAAGTATATCATTGATGAGGACCACATGTCCTTCATCAACAACCCCAACCTAACTGTGCGGGTCCCCATTGCTGTGGGCGAGTCTGACTTTGAAAATCTCAATACTGAGGATGTCAGCAGTGAGTCGGATCCTGAGGGCAGCAAAGATGTAAGAACCAGAGGGTTGTCCTGTCATGGAAGCCAGGGGCTCAAGGCAAAGGGGCCTGATTTCTCCCTCCTTTATGGGCTGCTTTAGCTCTGGGCTGTTCTAGAGGATTTGGGGGAGCTTAAAAATCTGATTCATTTGGGGATTTGCAGGATCATCCTTAGAAAGGACCTGTATTTATCCACCCCACTCTTCACTGGGTCTTCCAGGTCAGAGATGACTTGAGGTCATATTGTGAGGCTAAACTAAATCACCTGTAAAGCCCTTTCTAAGACTAAGATTATACAATTTTAGAGTCGTGCAGGCTTTCCAAAGTCCACACCTTTCTAGACATGAACCCCTGGGACTAATCTGGAAGCAAATTAGCTGCAGAGAGGGGCATCATCTTTTGCCTGCTTTATTGATCCCAACTGAGAGAAGATTAGTAAATTCCTAAGTCCTCACAGTAATTGTGTGACCATCAGGAGTTACCAGTAATGAGTTTGGAAAATAGGAATGCGTATTAGAATTACACATGATATATGGTCCGTGCAGTATGCCAAGTGGAGTTGTCAGTGTGGAATGAGGGAGCTTTTATCTGAACTTCTTTTTTGTTGTGAAACTAGAAACTGGATGATACCAGTTCCTCTGAGGGGAGCACCATTGATATCAAACCAGAAGTGGAGGAAGTACCTGTGGAGCAACCTGAGGAATACTTGGATCCAGATGCCTGCTTCACAGAAGGTGAGGAAGGGTCTGCACAGGGCTTGATCTAGATGATGGGGGAGAAGGAGTCCCCTAATTAGCTGCTGTCAACGGCCATGGCTATGGAAGAGTTGGAGAGAGGCTTAGTGCCTCCTTCCTAAACTGTCTATGAATAATATAGAGATTGGAATAGTCTATGTTAGGAATGGTGTGGCCTGCAATAGGAGGAAAGTACAGGCCTTAAAGGGAAAGCCAGCAGTGTTCCTCCTAAGTGATTCCTCTCTGCTTTTCCTCTGTTCATTCATCACCAGCACAAAACTATGTGTGGGAAGGTCTTATGCCACGGAGGCCATTCCTGCTTGATGGCTGCTCCTTTCTTGTCACTATGTGGAGACTGTGTGGAGTAGGGCATACTCATCTTTGAGTCAGGCATTCTCATTCTGCTATCATGTTCTTGGTGGTGTGCTGAGACATGGCCTAGTTGGGATGTAAGAAGGTACACCTGGGTCAGCAACATCTGTCTCTCTGACATATTGCTTCCTGTGGTGTCAGGTTGTGTCCAGAGGTTCAAGTGTTGCCAGGTCAACATTGAGGATGGACTGGGTAAGTCCTGGTGGATCCTACGAAAAACCTGTTTCCTCATTGTGGAACACAACTGGTTTGAGACCTTCATCATCTTCATGATTCTGCTGAGCAGTGGTGCTTTGGTAAGTTGTAGGGGATTCTGATGGGAGGTGGGTAGCCATAAAAAGTCAAGAGAGGGCTTTATGCAATAGAATGATATAATTACAGTAGTGAGCAGAAAGGATAACTTGAGTAGCAATTTTCAGATTGAATGGGATCGATAGGAGCAAGGCTGCCATGTCTTTCTTCTAACCTAAGTCGTTCATTTAGGCATCAGTTGAGTATCTTCTGAGCAGTAACATTGTACTGGTATACTGTTTCAAAAGATTTATGTCCTCATCACTTTGAGTACTCCCTCCTGGAGTGCAGATTGGAACTCACCCATATTTTCTCATCCTGTGCAACTCTTGCCCATGTTCTCAGTTAAAGTCTTCGTAGATGATTCACCCAGGAGGCTAAAGGTACTTCTCTAGGTTTTTTAACATCACATGGATAAAAGGACAAACATTTGGGTATTGCCCCTTTTATCCCTCAGGTCCACAGAATGTTTACAGGAGGAAGGACCTCAGCAGCCATCCCCTACAAACCACATTCCCCTCAGAATTCCCACTGCAAAACACCCAGCAAGTCATCATTATCAGGAAGCTTCTTCCATTAAGACTGAATTTGCCTCTTTTCAATTTCTTCACATTGTTCCTAATTGTGCCCTCTGGCACTGAACAGAAGGAATCTAATTCTTCCTACAATAGCAACAACCACAATAATAGTTAGAATTTAAATAGCATTTTAAGATTTGCAAAATGCTTTACAAATAGCTCATTTGGTCTTCACAATTACCATGTAAGCTAGGTGCTATTATTATCCCCATTTTATAGATGAAGCTGAGAGAACTTAAGTGATTTCCACAGGGTCACATAACCAATAACTGTGCAAGGCAGGGTTCAAATGCAGGTCTTCCTGTTTCCATCCAACACTCTTATCTGTTGCACCACCTAGCTGCCTCCTCCATGCTGTAGCCTTTTAGGTATTTGAAGGCAGCCACCATGCCCCTTGGAGCCTCTTCTTCTACACACTAACCATCCCAAAGCCTTTCAGGTGATACCCAGATGGCACTGTTGAGGGCTGAGAGGTTGAGAGGTTGTGACCCCTCAAAGACCAGATTACAGGATGGGTCGTCTGGAATGAATTCACAGACTCAAGCATTCTTTAATTCAAGGTGGCAAAGATTTATTATTACGCTTTTCAGCAGGCAAGGATTCTTAAGGGATTCTGCAACCTTAGAGAGGTGCAGGTAAAGTTTATATAGGATAAAATGCAATAAAACATATGTCAAATATGCTAACTAGGTGATTCAGGGTGGGATTAGGGAGTGGTTAAGGAGTGGTCAGTTCTCAATTGAAACTCAAGATAAGAAAAGTCCCATTATTCAAGAGAGTATCTGGTCCCAGACATCCTGGGCCCAGTGATAACAAACAGGAAGAATACTGATCAGCTCTATCTGGTCCTGGAATTTGCTGACACAGGAAGGGGTGTTTTTAGTTCACTCAGAGAAAAAGATTAATTTAGGGTTTTGGCCCTCACTGGGGCCCAATTGATCCCAAATGATTATCAAGGGACAGTGTTTCTGAGGCTAGGGAGAAATTGGGACCCAAGTACAAGCACCCAAACATAAGCACCCAAGCACCCCAACATTCCCCCCTTAAACAGATGGGACCCAAAATCTTTTGGGGTTAGGGACGAAGGTCTCAGCTTCTGAAACTACTTCCTGCTGGGTTTGGGCGTAGACCCTCCTGGGGTCTCTCTGTTCAAGGGGTCGGTTCTTCAACCAGTGTCCGGAACTTGGCCAATGCCAGATCCAGGGGGTGATGGGTTGTGGTCTGGGACAGAGGTTGGTACCCAGCTTGAGCAGTCATCCAGAAGTGGAGGGCACTGAGCCTAGAGGAAACAAATCTGGCAAGGAGATTAAGCAGACAATGCCAAAAAGAAGGAAAAGGAATATAATCAGGAGTGAGACAAGAATAGGGGGGTTAACATAGAGAGAAACCAGGATCCCCAAGAAGAGGATGTACTGGTGTACTAAGGGTTGTTATGGATGTCTCACATCCAGGTGACTTTCTCTAGTCCTATTGAGCTCCACCTATTGAGAGTGGTTAATATACATACAGCAGGAGGTGTTGGCCAGGGCACAGATACCTCCACTAAGCAAGTAGATAATCCAAAGCTATCTGATTATCCAGGACCACATTTGCCAGGGAGTACAGAGGTTGCTGAATATCCCAGAGACTATAAGCTGTGTCATTTGCCAATTGGTGAATGGTCCCTGTCTGGTTTGAAAGAATGAACTCATGTTGTAAATGTCCATACCAAGGCATGAGATACTCTTCTCCCTTTTAAGATAGCAGAGAACATTGTCCCAGAACCCACACTTCACTCTTGTTCGGGTGGAGGTACTGGGTGTAGTAATATTGAAAATGGTCAGAGGTGGTGCTAAACACTGGGTGGCCAGAACAACAATCCTGGGGTCCTGCCAAGTAGCGGCATTTTGCTTTACTTATTCCCCAGAATCCTCACCACCTGGCCCACCCATCCCACAAAGGAAGGAGTATCCCTTAGGGGACAGATGGGATCTGTTTATAAAAGATACTGAGCATGGATGCCCCCATGGATCAGTATGATTACATGCCAATATTACAGGTAAGAGAGAAACTTTCAAAAGGTCAATAAGAGCGTTACAGCTAGAAGGGGGCAGTAACATTGTGTGTCAACTAGGAAGAGAAGGTTAAATAAGAAATACCTACTAGGAGAGTGGCTGGAAGAATTTGGTCATAGGTGCAGCAAGTAGGGAGTGCTCCCTCAGAACAGGTGGTACGGCTGGCAGAGGTAAAGTTCTGGGGACACATCACTGCAGGCATCATTACAGGTGGTGCAAGTCAAGAGACCAGCAGAGACATTTACAATCCCTCCCCTGGCAAGGGCCTTTACCTGTATAGTGGCCATAGAACTTGTCTCCCAAGCAAAGGAATAATTCTCTGTTGAGAAACAGGATGTTGAGATAGAAAAATTTTCCCATAAAGGAGTGGCCAGTACAAAAGGGTGGCAAAGACCTCTGAGGTTACATTGGGGAGGGGGCTCTTGCAAAAACTGCCTTAAACAAAAGAGGTTCCTAACTTTAACCTCACAACTGAATAGATACACAATCTTGTTCCACAAGCTTGTTTATCCTTCTCTAATTACACACCAGAAATTGAATCTTTTACATATGATAAATTCAAATACTACTTTTACACTTAAATCATGGGATGACTACAAATTCAGATCAAAACAGCAAGATCTCACATACTTATATTGTGCTGATGTCTTTTACTGACCACTTGCTCTGATCAGAGAAATCTACCAGGAAAAGGCAGGGACATGTGACATCCAAATATGACAGGACAGAATATCCTTAGCTCTGTTTGAATTCAGATAACAGTCACAGTTCTCCAATCATGCAGTATCAATTCCACATCATAGCCATAGGAATAGTCAGGTGGGAAACATTCCTTCTCTAGGGAACACAATGGGGAGACTGAGCCAGGAAGATCCCATCCTAGATTGAGGCTAAGATTGTCCTCACAGCTTTTTCCCGGATGCAGACATCCACCTGTTCTGAGTAGCTTGTGGCATTTCTGATACTGATTTAACGCAGATAATTATGCCCAAATTCAAACTCAAAACAAAATTAGTTATAGTCCCAAGAGCCTTTTACCCTAAACAGCAAGTTTCACTAATCACAGCTTAAAGCCAGATACAGTTAATTTTACACCCATGGAGTTGCAATAAGCAATAAAGATTTACCAGGACTCACATACATAAGAGATTTCACTTAACATCTTCTTTCTCAAACTTAAACTTGTCCTGGTGTTAAAGCCAATCATTAGAAATCATTTCTATCTACTGTACATAAACTTGCAACTTCTCAGCAAGTCAAGTTCATTGTTTAGGAACTCCAAACAAGTTCTCTTCTCACAGTAGATGATCTTGTCCACACAGATTTTTTCCAGGGACCTTGGCAGGTTTACAAAATAAGGGGAATTGCCTTATACCCCAGGGAGGGGCTAATCCTGGTGCCCCTGCCTGCCGACTTCTTTATCCCAAAGAGGACTGTTTTGAATAGGCAGAACTGATCTGGATAAGGCTTTTACCCAATCCCCACCTTTTCACACAGTAATCAATTAACAATTCTAGGTTTTAACATTAAAACAGTAACTTCAAATAACTTAGTTAACAATCTTGTAACTTTCATAAGTGATAGTCAAATTGTTTTAGCTATAAGCCCTTCTTTAATTACAGGTAAAGGTGGAAGTACCTAGTTTACTAAATGACAGTTATAAAACATTATAGGACAGGGTTAGCAGGGCTGACAAAATAATATAACTGGTTTTGCAGTTTTCCTACTGTAGTTTCTCTAAGTTCACACTTTAATAACATCCAAATTATGAAAAACTGCTTGAGAAAACAATACAAAAGTTTACCAATCTGATGACTCCAATTCTGTTGAATGCATTTCCAAATTTCCTTACAAAGAAAATCAGGCATCTCTTCACCATTGACATTGCATACTGGTCACATCTAATTAAGGAACTAATAACAGTAGTTAACATTCATAGTGTCTGCCCTCTACCAGGCATTGTGTTAGGTACCTTCCAATCATGTGAGATAAACTGAGATACCTTGCTTAATGTCACCCAGTTAGCAAATTTCAGATCCATACATTTTCCCAATTTACTTTACTTCCAAACACTATAATAAATTCTGACTTAAGCATTAAATTAAGAGCATCACATTTCATTTGAAGTATTACCAGAATGAATTAAATTACCTTTTGGTTGTGTTCTGGTACACAAAAACTTTTTTATGAGAGGCAGAAAAGATTGGGAAAAGATTGACCTCTTCTTTCCTCACCTTTCTCTCTTCCACATTTAACAACTTGGCCAAGGTTGGAATGTAAAGAGAGAGAGGGAGAAAGAATTTTTTTTTAACAATTCTCCAAAAGTTTCAAAACCTTTTTACTCTCAAACCTCTATTCATACTGTGTAAATAAATTATACCTTCCTTAAGCTTTCTACACATACTCCTCTCTCCTACATGCTTAAACTTTCTTGCCTTCTTTCTACCTAATTATCCCTCTGATGGACTTTGATTAAAGTCCCTTTAAAACTGCACACATCTTTCTAATTCTGACCTGACACTTCGAGGATCCTTCTTAACTTACTTTTTACCAATTATGTAACCTAAATAATAAAGTATTTTTCTCTCTTTCTCATCCACCCACAACTCTGAAGCTGCTGTTATCAGGGAGAGAGAGAAAGAAGGGAAAAAAAACGGCATTCCAGAGTCCAGCTACAGCCCTGGCTGCAAAAGGTTTCTCAGATTATACACGGACACACACCACACAGACAAACACAAACAGGAGAACAGATAACGTGATAATGACAGGGATACTCCAAAAACTCAGAGAGACTTCCCCCTGCACAAAGCAGGGAAATTCTCCAGATCTTATGGAGACCAGGCAAAAAATTTTTCTTAAGGTTTTGAAGAATGAGCTTTCTCCAGTTGTGTAAAAGACAACCTAAGGGCAAATCTCAAGGTGTAGAGGGAGATCGGCCCATCCTCTTTGCCTATAAGCCTTAAAAAAAACAAAAAAAGAAGGACTTGCTCCTGTAGTCTACTCATCTCGACCAGCATCCTGGTGAGGGAGAAAAACCCTGCAGAAGTTCCCAACAAGGCGTCCCTTGTCAAGAGGGAAATCCGCTAGAGCCTGTTGCAGGCTCAACCCAGCCCCAGCAAGCCTTCCTAGGTGCTTGAGGGGCGACCCAACTACAGGGCGAGAGGAGGGGGGAGGCTTACCTTGAGTCGAAGAAGGCTTGAGACTTCAGACTAGCCCCACGTTGGGTGCCATAAATGTTGAGAGCTGAGAGGTTGAGAGGTTGTGACCCCTCAAAGACCAGATTACAGGATGGGTCGTCTGGAATGAATTCACAGACTCAAGCATTCTTTAATTCAAGGTGGCAAAGATTTATTATTACGCTTTTCAGCAGGCAAGGATTCTTAAAGGATTCTGCAACCTTAGAGAGGTGCAGGTAAAGTTTATATAGGATAAAATGCAATAAAACATATGTCAAATATGCTAACTAGGTGATTCAGGGTGGGATTAGGGAGTGGTTAAGGAGTGGTCAGTTCTCAATTGAAACTCAAGATAAGAAAAGTCCCATTATTCAAGAGAGTATCTGGTCCCAGACATCCTGGGCCCAGTGATAACAAACAGGAAGAATACTGATCAGCTCTATCTGGTCCTGGAATTTGCTGACACAGGAAGGGGTGTTTTTAGTTCACTCAGAGAAAAAGATTAATTTAGGTTTTTGGCCCTTATTGGGGCTCAATTGATCTTAAATGATTATCAAGGGACAGTGTTTCTGAGGCTAGGGAGAAATTGGGACCCAAGTACAAGCACCCAAACATAAGCACCCAAGCACCCCAACAGCACCAGCTCTTGGCTCGTCACCATTCTGGTTGTCTTCCTCTGGACTCTTTACAATTGATCCTTTTCTAAAATGTGGTGTACTCCGATTTGACCACAGTCCTCCAGAAATGATCTCATCAAAGCAGAGTATACCAGGGATCCTGCTGTGTGATTGGCCCCTTCCTTTCCAAAACATACATCTCATATATAATCTTTTATGCCACTTCTTTTAGGTCATCATTGACAATATGCTCCAGCATGCTTACACTTACCTCCGTCTTGGAGTCGCCTGCAATTTTGATTCTTCAGTTACTGTGATTTTTCATGGAAAGCTACATATTGGTGGTGCATATTGGTGTTGAAAAGATGCATTTTTGTTTCATATAGAATGTTGGCATCATTGAAATTTCCCAAAAGCAATTCAGCTAATTCCTATTCATTTCTGGGCTTAGTTCATTGACCGTTTCTAGTGTCTGTCCAAGATATAGGTATTGATGGACCAGCTCAATGATTTCTCCATTACTCAAATGGGCAGTCTTTACCCACTCGATTTTTCCCTATGTGGATTGTCATGTTGAGATATTTTCAATGATTGTGGATCTCATTTAGGGAGCTTTGTAATCTCCCTAGGGAGTACAAAATCATCCACAAATTGGAGTGTATTTCATTTGGACTGAACACCAGATCTTCTCCACAACAGTGACAAACACCGTGGACAACCACCCTCTTCCCTGTTTGTGGCCTTGATACTCCTTATCAGAGGGTCGATCTTGTTAGCGTTGTTTTGTGTCTAGCAACGAATCTTGTATGATCATAGCCATATGCATGGGAGGTGCCTTGTTATAGGAGAACCGTTAGGGGAGCATTTTGAACTTCTGAATTAAATGCTTTTTTAAGAATCAACAAACAGCAAACAGAGTGGGGATCTGGGGTCCTCACACTTTTCAGTCAAGTGCCTGCCTATTTTGTTCAAAGATGCCTTTAATCATTCTCTTAAAGATTTTATAGAATTGAGAGCAGAAGAATTTGAGTTGGTCATTTTTGATGTCTTCTTGGTAGTAGTAATACCAACTCTGATTTTTTTCCCAGTTGCTCTGTGTCTCCTGCTCTTTCAAATAATTTCAGAATCCTTTCCTCCACACCTTCAAAATTGTGTTGCTTCCAGCATGGATCCTTTTCTTTTCTTTTCTTTTCTTTGTCTAGGCGATGGTGTTAAGTGACTTGCCTAGGGTCATACAGCTAGTCAGTGTTATGTGTCTGAGGCAGGATTTGAACTCAGGTCATCCTGAATCCAGGGCCAGTGCTCTATCTACTGTGCCACCTAGCTGCCCCATGGATTTCTTTTCTGTGTGCTTCATCTGGTCCAACTATTCTGCCTGGGCTTGTCATCTGTATTGCCATTTTCTACTCCCTCATTTAACAGGTTAGGAGCTAAGATGTTAGAGTCCACATATAATTGTTCCATTGTCACTGAAGAAGAAAATAAGATATTTTGTTAATAGAAATGCTGAAATAGCTATTCCATTTTTAATCTCTTTGTTGTCTTTCCAGTTTCAGAGATTTTCCATTTGAATTTTTTTCAATTGATAGAATCCTATTTTCTCTCCTTCCCAGCTCTTCTCCCCTGCCCCTCCCCACCAAAACCCCAAAACCATCATAACAAATATACATTGTTAAACCAAACAAATTCCTGCATTGACCACATCCAAAAGATATATATTTCATTCTGTACACTGAGTCCATCACCTCTCTGTTAGGAGGTGGAAAGCATGCTTCATTGTTATTTCTTTGGAAATCATGGCTGGTCGTTACCTTGTTAATAACAATTCCAGTTTTATTGGAGGACCTGGCCTACCTGTATGTTGCACCTAGCTTTCTGCAAACTTGCTCAATCCCTCCTCATTATTTTATGAAGTCATACAACTCATTAACTTCCACTATCTTCTTCCATAAAGTCTTGTAAAGGAATATAGAGAGTCCCAAAAGACTTACTGGAGTTTTAAACTTAAAACTCCTCAGAGTTGCTCTGGCTGCCATGTCCCTACATTTGGTGTGGAGACCACATGTTTAATGACTGAGGTAATTTCCATGATCTATTGGCCTCATCCTTGTAACAATTGTGTTTTGTGGGATTTTTTTAAAATTAGACCTATGCTTTCATCAGTGTGGGGAGCTCCCAGGGCAGAGCTCCTTCTACCAATGTATAGTCATATTTTTGGTGCCCAGGCCATTAAAAGAATAAGTAACTTGCCTAGGATCACATAGCCGGCCTGCCAGAGGCTGGCCTTGAGCTCAGGTCTTCCAAACTCTGAGGCTAGTTCTCTACAATGCTGCCTCAAGCAGTAATCAATTGTTGGTATCTTCCTCTTTCCATTTCTCAATTCTTGGTGTCACTACTTTGAATGGGACAGATTGGAGCTGTTCTAATTTACACTCTATCTTCTCATCTTTATCCTTTTTTTCCAGTTTGGAATTGGTTTTGATTTTTGTTGTACCAGATTGATGTTCTGACAGAACATAGGCTGCTGGTTCAGAAATGGCTCTCACATTGAAAACTGTTCATTTCTTCTATACTGAGATGAATTATTTTCACTTTTCATGATATTCAGGGCTTGCCATGCCTAACACCTTCCAATTTTATTCTTGAAGAAAGTGTTCATGATATATGGATATGATGCTTCTGTCTAGTTTATAAATCTTTGACCACTTTCAATTCTCAGTACTTGAACTGCATTTTCTATTTTTTTTCACATACCCTTCTTTTGCCCATCTTTGCATTGAAATCACTAAGTACTAAGGTGTACATTGATTTCATTGGGAAGGCCTCATCAAACTGTTCACAGAATTTCTTGACCTTTTCATTCTTTGGAACAGATATTGGTCTATAGACTGCCATGATTTCATGTTATCTTTGTTTATTCTCATAATGAATGCCATGAAGTGTCCCACGAAATAATGGTTTGTGTTTCCTTTGGACACGTAATGAAATATACTCCAACAGTTCTTTTATTTGCCTTTCCCAGGGGGATCTATGAAGTATTCAGCTGCAAATTCCTTCTGCTTTTCATTTCTAGCAAAGATGTCAATATTGACAGGGCTCAGTTGTTCTACTCATGTGGAATATGTGATAGTATGGTAATTTCCTGATTGTTACACAAAAATCTCATGTTTGTAACATCAAAGGTTAAATCAGTCTGTAGAGGCATCTAAAGACCAAGTGATGCTTAGTTCTCTTTGCTCCCATTCCTACCATTCCGCCTCCTCACTGTGAAGCTTCAGGAAGCTGAACAAGTCTAAGGGAAAATTTTTCATTTTTCACATTTTCTCAGGTTGCCATGACCAAAGAAATACTTGCTGGCCCACATACTAGAAATGAGCCCCCTGCACACTTAGCTAGTGACACTGCCTTTGACTAGTATTATATTTTTAGATCCTTTAAAGCCTATAGAAGAAAGAAGTGACATGCTCCTTACACTTGAGAAACTTATAGGGCAGCTAGGTGGTGCAGTGAATAGAGCCCTGGCCTTGGAGTCAGGAGGACCTGAGTTCAAATCCAGCCTCAGACACTTAAAACTTACTAGCTATGTGACCCTGGGCAAGTCACTTAACCCCATTGCCTAGCAAAAGAAAAAAAAAAGAAACTTATAGGTTAGTTGAGGAGACCAGACATTCATACCTGAAAAGAAAAAGGAAATAATTAGAAAGGAATCTATAATTGAATGCAGTGTGCATAAATATTAATTAAGGAAGTGATCCCTCTTCTCCCCTCTCCCTCCTTCCCTCCCACTTTCAAACAATGAAAATGACAAAATCAATACCAAGTGTCTTTATTATTTGCCTGATAATATCCTGATTTGCCTTGGCTGAGTGAACAAAGGACATTTTATGAGTGAAAGTTTATTAAGAACCACAAGTGTACCTGAATCTATAGAAGAAGGCTTTGTACAGAATTGGACTTGAGGTTCAGAATCTAAATGAGGCAGAGAAGAACTGGAATTTGGTTGTGGAGGACAATAAGGAATTCAATGATGTGGTGATGCAGGGCAGTAACTTGGGTGACCTAAGAAGGATTTCTTGAAAATAATGAAAATTAAGGGGAAATTTGTAGTGCCTCATTGAATATGTACAGAAGGTGCTGTACATAGATCATCCCACGAGCTATGGTGCCAGTAGTCTCCACCTTCAAATGATTGGATATTTGCTACTTGGTTTGGATACTTGCTACTTGTACACTTAGACTGTAGGTCTTACTTTGGAGGAGGAGAAGATCACAAGTGTTCTCAACATAATCTTTCCTGCTGGGATTCAGCAGTCCCAAATGAACTTCTGAGAATACTGAAAGAACTAGCAGATGCATGGACTGAGTCATCTTTGAAAGAATGGGAATGGAACTGCATGACTGAAGAAGGGCAAACATTCTCCATTTCCCAAAAAGGGAAGAGGATAGATTCTTCAAATACAGGTCTCTGATCTTGACTTCAATTCTTAGCAAAATTCTAGAACGTGATATTAAAGAGATGGTTAGTAGTTCTCTAGAAAAGGAAGCAATAAACACAGAGAGCCACAGGGCTTTATAAAGAATCAAGGACAAATCATACCAGAAAAATCTTATTTCCTCTTTTGACAGGGTTACTAGACTTGTCCATTAGAGGAATGATATAAATGTAATTTAACTAAGGTTTATTTTAGCAAAATATTTGATAATCTCATGCTATTCTTATGAAAAGGTTAGAGAAACACTGGATAGATGAAGTACAATTGAATGGCTTTGGAACTGGTCAAAAGGCTAGACTTAAAGAGTAATAATTAATGATTCATTGACACATTGGAAGGAAGTGCCCAGTGGACCACCCTAGTGATCTGTGCTTGGCCCTGTACTGTGTAACATTTTTACCAGTGACCCGAATAATAGCATAGATAGTGGACTTATCATCAAATTTGCAGGTGATTCAAAACTGGGGGAGATAACTAACACACTAAGTAAGTGATAGGATTAAAAAGGATCTAGCCAGGCTAGAACATTGGACCAAACTTAATAGAATGAAATTCAGTAATAATAAATGTAAAGTCTTGCACTTAGGTTCAGAAAATCAGTTTCACAAGCACAAGATGTATTGGCAGGGGGGAGATGCGAGGCAGGGACACCAGTTAGCAGGCTACTGCAGTAGTCTAGGCAAGAGGTGGTTATGTGAGTGAAGATAAGAGGCAGATGCAGGAATTGCTGTAGAGGTAGGAGCAAGGAGGAGGTTGGAAAACTGAGGGGATCTTTGGGGCAACAGCTAATAACGAGGAGCTGACAGTGCCATCGAGGCTGTTAACCTGCGTGACGAGTGGTGCCCTTTATAGAAATAGGGAAATTCAAGAGAGGAATATGTTTGAGGGGAAAGTTATCCATTTCGGACACATCAGACACATGCCTGTGTGACATCCAGTTGGAAATGCCAGATAGAAAATTAGTGAAACAGGATTAGGTCTCAGGAATGAGAGTAGGGCTGAACATATAGGTGTAGGAATTATGTGCACAGAGCTGTTAATTAAACCCGCTGGGCCCAGTTGAGATTAGATAATATAAATTTGTAATGAATCCAATCATCTCAGTTGCATGACGTCTTCTACCTCCATTCTACAGCATGTGAGGAGGAGCTGAGAAGGCAGATGGTGGGAGTGTTCCAGAGTTGGGGTTTGGTAAGGCATAAGCAGCAATAGAACAGGGGGAGGGGGAAAGGAAGCATTTATATAGCATCTACTGTATGCCAGGCACTGAGCTAAGAGCTTTACAAATATTATCTCAGATCATCACAACAACCCTGGGAGGTAGATGCTATTATTATACTCAGTTTACAGTTAAGGAAACTGAGGCAGACAGAGTTTTGTTTTTGTTTTTGTTTTTTTGCAACTGGCCCAGAATCACACATCTAGTAAGTGTCTGAGGGCAGATTTAAACTCAGATCTTCCTGACTCCAGGCCCAGCACTCTTTCCACCAAGCCATCGGCTGCCTATAAAGGGAACAAAAGATTTGAATGTAGAGGCCAATGTAGTTTTGAGCTGGCTAAGGTCAAGATGGAATATAGGGAGGGAGAAGAGTGAAGCCTGAGTAGAGCTGATGGCTTGTGAGATTACAGAGGGTTGAAAGGATTGTGAGTCATGGGCGGGATAAATCAATCCGACAGCAAGCGAGTGTGGCATGCTATACTCTGTGTTAAGAGATGTACATGCAAATGCAAAAGCAAAACATCTTCTGTCCTTAAGTAATTATTTTATCATGAGGAAAACAACATGGAAATGACTGGTGACACAGCATTGGAGCCGTAGGAAAGACCAAGATGGTATATATAGACCTAGGAGGCAGCTGGTGGCACCATAGATGGAGCACTGGGCCTGGGGCAGGAAGACTCAAACCCAGCCTCAGATACTTCCCAGCTGAGTGACCCTGGACAAGTCACTTAACCTCTGTTTGCCTCCATGACCTCAACTGCAAAAAGGGGATGACAATCACAGCACTTACCTCCCAGTATTATTGTCAGGATCAAATGAGATAATATCAGCACAGTGCCTAGCATGTAGTAGATACTTAATAAATAATTGTTTCCTTCCTTCTTTCATACACATGAAGTTTATAATTAAAACCATGGGAGCTGATGAGGTCTCTGAAAGAGAGATAGAGAGAGTGGTAGGGAGAGGAAAGAATGGGGTTCACGACAGATCCTTGGGGTATACCCACAATTAAGGGCCATGTTATGAATGATGGTCTAACAGAGGAGACTGACAGGCAGTAATCACACTGGTATGTACTATGGGTGTGAATCTATATGTGTATACATATATACACATATATATAGAACACCAATTAAACACAAGGTTTAGGAAGAGTAAAATAGAGCGAGAGATGGAAGTGATAGGAGGTTACAACTGGATAAAGGAATTTCTAGTTCTTGATCATAAAGTGAAACAGTTGTGGCTGATGGGGAGATGAAAGGGGTGATCATCCTTTCACTGAGGGGAAATCCTGGGAATGGAGTCAGAAGTTTACTGTGAGTCAACGGCAATGTGACCAGGCAGCCTGGAAGGCTGATGCAATCCTAGGCTACATTGAGAGGAACATCGTGCCCAGGGCTAGGGAAATTATGGCCCTACTCTGTTCTGCCCTGGTCAGGCCAGATCTGCAGCCTAGAGTTTTCTTTTAAGAAGGACGTCATTATGTATAATCAATACCATATTGCTTACCTTCTCAAAGGGCAGAAGAAGAGCAGGAAGGAGGGAGAGAATTTGGAATTAAAAAATTTTTTAAATGGATGTTAAATTTTTCTTACATGGAATTGGGAAATATTTAACAAAATAAAGAAAAAACAAGATCTAAAAAATAAAAAGGAGGTGTTAGCTGGAGGGCAATCAAGGTGAAAGACCTCAGTTTCAGACCATAATAGGACTGGTTGAGGGGAAGTGGAGCTGTTTAGCCTAGGAGAGAAAAGACGTGATAGTTGCCGCTAAGTACTAGAAAGGTTGTCATTTAGAAAAGAAAATTAGAATTGTTCCTCTTACTCCAAGATCAGTGGCTAGAAGGTGCAAGATACATCTTTAGGGTTCACCTGAAGAAAACCTTCCTACCCATTAGAGCTACACAAAAGTGGCATTGCCTGCCTCAGGAGGTAGTGGGTTTTCCCTCACTAAAGGTCTTCAGGCGGAGATTAGGTGCACGCTGGTTAGGTGTGTGGGAAGATCGATTCTTGTTCAGTAAGGGTTAGATCAGATTGTCTCCAAGGTCCTTTCCAACTCCAAGATTCTTTGATCCCTTAGAGCTATAGAGTATTTCACTAAATAAGATACAGGAGCAGAACAAGAACTTTCTACTTCGGGGGAGTGGTTTTTTTTTAACACCCTCCCCCCACCTCTCTTAAGCATTGGGAACTTGCTTGATTAAGCCCCATTATACCTGGGAAGTGAGTCTGGCTTTCTGCAGTGGCAGGTGATGGGAGTTCTCAGTCCTCCTTCCTTCATTTCCAGGAAACACAAGAGTCAAAAGGAAGTAGCTAGAATTCCCGGTCCTTTGAAATACCCTCAGCCAATGAATGCCATCCGTAATGTTAGTAGTGTCTGGAGGCTGAGACCATTTTTCATATAAAGAAGGTCCACAGCAGAGGCAGGAGAGAAAAAAGAAAGAAGCTTGTATGGCCAAGTGAAGTTAAGCAGGATGACTAATGATGCTTGTTTGGTGGCCCCAAAGCCATAAGTGGCTGCTTTTTCTCTTACAGGCCTTTGAGGATATCTATATTGAGCAGAGGAAAACCATCCGCACCATCCTGGAATATGCAGACAAGGTCTTCACCTACATCTTCATCCTGGAGATGTTGCTCAAATGGACAGCCTATGGCTTTGTCAAGTTCTTCACCAATGCCTGGTGCTGGCTGGACTTCCTCATTGTGGCTGTACGTGTCTCACTTACTATTTCCCACCCTTTCTAGCAAGGAAATAGACATAGGGAAACTGGGCCATCTGAACTCTTCTTGGGAGGATCTGGTAGGGTCGGGCTAGGGAGTGGAGGCTCAATATAAGGGTGGATGGAGGGGGTTGGACTTTCAAGGGAGAGAAGTCTCCAAAATGGTGGGTTGGAGTAGTTGTGAACTTCATAAAACGGAAAATGCTTTGGGCACAAGTCAACTAGCCCTTAGCCCCTTAGAAAGGGTCTGTGGAGCAGCAGTTTGGGGCTGGGAATTGTACCTGTTGGTCTTAGAATGCAGTGGCTAGAAAGCAGCCCAGTGGCAAACAGGACGAGAAGCATCCTTGGCCTCCAGATTAGTATGAATTCTCTCTCTCTCTTTCTTTCTCTGTTATTGGGAGGAAGGAAAAAAAAGCAAACTCTGAATAGGGAAGAAGGCAGTGGAGAAGTGAACTCTCAGAGTTCTTCTCCTGGCCAGGCCCGTAGACCCAGAGGCATTATCCATTCAGTTTGATTCTCTGCGCCAGGCTGCTCTGAATAATACAATACATATGGAGAAAGGATAAGACTTTTCCCAAGAAAGTAAAGTTGACCTATTTGTTTTCTGAAATGAGAGTTTGAGGAATCAATGGCTGATGATATTAATCAATGGCCATTGATTAATGGCTATTTCCCAATACTCAGGTTTTATAAAATGAGTATGCCATAGAAACGGGGCCTGGCCTGGCTGTTGATGTTTTAAGAAAGTCACATTGGGCGAATCTATCTCCTTGCCTACTACCACCTCCTTCCACATTAAGGACCAAACATCAGAAGACTTTTTCTTCTGCACTTCCCACCCCCCCATGCTTGGAGACCACTTTGGGGTGACAAGCATTACCTTGAATATTATTTTCGTGAATGTTTTCTTTCCAGTTGAAGGTCGAATTGCCCATGACTCTTCCTTAGCCCCCTGTTACTTATTCCTTGTTGGCTTTATTAACAGGGGAAGTATTTTTTCCTGAGTAATAACTGAAGCCCACTTCTTCCAGCTGAAGCGGCCTCTTAAGGAAAGGGTGAATGGAGATGGCAGAGAGCACAGCGCCAGTACCTGCGGAGAATTCCTTTCCTGCTGAGTACAGAAAAGTGCCAAGGAAGCAAAGCTGTGTAGAGGTTGGGTTAGTTCAGTTAACTTTTAGGTCTGATTGGCTGCACAACGGGAGAGATGCCGAGGAACCGATTTAGATCTAGACAGAAGCCCATCGAAATGGCTCTTAGGAAACAAGCCCAGAGATGGGAGCTAGAAATGGTTTTTTCCCCCACCTCCCCAGCTTCTTTGTGCTTGGCTCCAGGGACTCCTTCCCAGAAGGCTGGTTCTGTTCCATTCCAGCACTTGATGCTGAAGGCCTAACTTCAGGGACATTGAGCTTCTTGCTAGAACTGGGCTTGGTGGTAAGTGTCATGGTTTTATGGGATAAAGGCACATCAGAGTGAGAAGACAACAAAGGAGATTTCATTGTTCCTTTCAAGCCGATTTGTGTGTCAGATAATGGATTAATCTGTAGCTCTGCCCTCTTGGAGCAACTGTGAAGCTGAAGGAGAACTACAATGGAACTCAGGTGATCTGCTCTAAGCCTAGACCTACTCTCGTTCCAGGTGACTTTGGGCTGGTTTAGGGAGCTCTGGTCCATCGCATTGCTTTATTCTGATTTGTCCTAAGAAGGACCATGGAGACCCAGTTTGTGTTTTGACTCTTTGAGAGTCTAGAGCCAATAGGAAGCCTTTTCTAGACCTTTAAGAGGTCCAAGAAGTTATAGGTTAAAGTAAGTTCTTTGCCCTGTCCCATCCTGCTCTGAACTCACTTTTCTAGCCATTTTGAGGTAAACAGCCCTGCAGTTCAGAGGTATGTGCCTAACGACCAATGGTGTCCATTAGGTGTTATAGCTACTTATTAGGTACTTTTCTGTCCTCCACTTCCTCATTCTTTCATTCATTCGCTTGACAAATATTGGTTAAATACCTATTTTGTACAAGGTTCTGTGAATGATACAAAGATTGCAGACATATAGCCAATAGACACAGTAGTCAAAGGCTTCATTGGAATGTTGGTTTGGCATTGTATCATCCTAGGACAGAACCCAACACAAGCTCCAGGGAGCTTCTCTACCTTCTTCCTTTTATTTGTTTGTTTGCTTTTTGGTGAGGCAATTGGGGTTAAGTGACTTGCCCAGGGTCACACAGCTAGTGTTGGGTGTCTGAGGCCAGATTTGAACTCAGGCCCTCCTGACTCCAAGGCCAGAGCTCTATCCACTGTACCACCTAACTGCCCTTTTTTAAATATTTTTTCTCTACCTTCTTAATGATTAAGTCACATAGTATTTTCTTTCTGTCCCTCAGCGAGCATTTACTATACACAGGCACTGTGCCAGGCCCTGGGAATACACAGACAAAATTGGCCCTGCCTGCAAGGGGATTATACTCTATCTGGGGGGATGGGTACATATTTAGGGACATATCCGGAATAAATGCAAAATGAAGACAAGGAGAGAGAACATGAGGGATCGGGAGAAACTGCATCAGACCTTGACCTGAGTCTTAAAGGAATTGAACAAGGCACGGGGTGCAAGGGAAGTGCTTTCCAAATACTGGGGCCAGCTCTGTGACGGGAAATGGATTGTTGTGTGTGAGGGCAGCCAGAAGGCCAGGCTGGCTGGACTGTGCCGAGAGTGTGAGAAGGGGAAGGACAGAGAGTCACTTAGTTGCCACCTTCACATTGGAGCTGGCAGGGAGGACCAGGGCTGTCACTGTCCCAGCAGGTGCTCTTTTGACTGCCCAAAGCTTCCTTGGCACTTTTCTGTAAAAAACAGCAGGTACAAGTTTCGAGTCCTGATTCAGTACACTGTCTCTCAAAGGCTCCCCTAGCGACGTGTGGACTGCTGCTAAGCCACTCCCTCCGCCCATTGCTTTTCCACCAGGATGTTTTTGTGTCTGAATCAGTTTTCCCTCACCATGTTCATCATGTCTAACAGATTTCCTTTCCTCCCTGACAGGCCTCCCAGGCTGTTGTACTATGAATGCCACACATCTCATTCTTTACCCACTTTCTTTCTTAGTGTCATGAGGAAATCCAGGTAACTTCCAATTTATTTTTCTTTTCCTCTGCAAGACAGTTGACTCTCAAGGACATGAGTTTGGAACCACTTGTGATTAGATCCTCATCAACACTGAAGACACTTCCTCCCATTGCAGTGGGGTCAGTGGGGGTGGGGTTATATTCCCTTTCTCCACAGAGAACAGTGTTCAACCCTGGGATAAGCCAGTGTGCCATGCTCGGGGCTGGAGATCTTCAAATTATACCAACTATCTCCTGGAATTGGTAACCATGGAAACATTCTCCATTCAACAATGTTCACATCAATGTGGAAATCTCTTGGCATCCCCTTCATCTTTCCAGCCCTACACCATCCCCCAGACTCCCCACGTGTTGTTCCCTGATCTTCATTTTAGGTTTGAGCCTCCTTCTTGTTCCTTATGTCAGCCTAAGTGGTGTTCTGCATATTTCCACCAGAGGCCTCAGTATGGAGACTTGGAGAATTTTAAGTGAGTCTCTCAACTTATTGTATGATGATCCAGGCAGCTCTGTCTTTGCCCACCACCATCTATCTTGATAAATCTCTACAGGACTGACCAGTTGAGCAGCCAAATCTTATCAGCAGCAACTGGGGACAGGTCATCTACAGCAGCTTCTGAATTGGTCTCTGTGCTCCCCCAACCCCTTTCCCCACTTTAGGTGGATGTATTTATCTTAGGTTTAACCACCCACCCTGATGAGCTGGGTTCAGTGTGCCTTGCTTGGGAAGCCACTAAGGAGGGAGTTCCTAGGCTTTTTATAAAGAGGTGGTTAAACAGGACAACTATGGGTCGGCTTTGATCAAGTGCCTCAGTTAGGGACAAGACAATTTCATCGATGCATTACATTAATGTCTCTCCCAAAATCCAGTACATGGAGAATGACTGGGGCTAGTATTATCTTCATATGGAAACCCTAGATTAGGCAGCATGGCACTGAATGGACTTTAATTGCCCCCTTCTGGTGGTGATGATAAAGAGGACAACAGATTGGTGGGTGCTGCTGCTTTCCCTATTTTCCTCTACATTTATCTTGGGCAAGATTGAAATCTGTGCCACTGGATCTTGTGCTGGCCATATCTACCATGTCCTTTGTAAATCTTTCTGATATTGGTGTTTTCAGTAATCTTTGGGAAGCCTCTGCAGCCCCAACTCCTATTTCAGTTAAACCCCTTGGAACTTGACTTAACTGCCTTGATAAGATTCTGTCCCCAGGTAGGGCAGGAGGCAGGTTCTCTATCTGCATTCCTTGGACAGCCCTGTAAAATGACTTTTAACTTTCAGAAAACCCATTGGTGTCCTCCTGGAGCTTAGAACATTCTGGGCTTAAGAAATCTGCTTCATTAAAGGTCCCATAACTTGAAAAAAATGTAAATCCTTGAGTCTTTATATCCTTGGGATCTGAATTTCTCCCTGCCCCAGACCCACCTATGCCGATCCTCTGCTCTGATTATTCCTTCTTTAAAAAAAAAAAAAACAACAACCCAAAATGTCTTCATTCAATCCAGAGGCACAGGAATTACATATTTAAATGCTAACATAGAATACAGAAAAGGCAGCAAATAAAACTACTCTGTATTTTTCCAACTCTGCCTTAAAATGTCACCCTATCAAAAAACAACAACAAATTAAAAATGGCCCTATATTGTATACACTAGGGTTTATTTGTTTGTTTTTCTTAGAACCAAATTAGGAAGTATTATAGTGAGAGTCCTGGAAGCTAGAATTCAGTTTCCCAGCTGGATGAACAAAAGTCAGACCATAGCAAAATCCAGGACCAGTGCAGCCCTAGAAGCTGCCTGTGCCTCTCTCTGTCCAATTCATGTGGTTGGAGGCCTTTGTGCCGTAGTACCTGGTACAGGCACTCGTGTAGATTGAGGTAAGTATGACTCAGCTGGAGAGAGGAGGGGGAGTTTAACCCGAAAGCCTGTTTTAACACTATTTTAACCTATGGTCCAGGGAAGTCTAGCTACTTCATTTTTTTTTTGCTTCTTCTCCATGTCTAGTCAACTCTTGATTGTTCGGAGACATTTTTCTTACCTCTTGTTTCTTCTGTTGCCTGCCTTTCTGGCCATTTCACTGCTTAATTGCACCTGAAATAACTTATATTGGGAAGGGCATTGGTTTGGGAGTTCCAGGGAACTGGGTTCTAGTCCTGGCCCGGTTAACTGACTGGCGTGGGGACCTTAGACAAGTCATTTCTTGGACGTCAGTTTCCTTATGTAAAAGACAAAGAGATTGGATTAAATGACCACTACATTCCTACCCCATTTTAAAATTCAGTGATTCGATAGAACATAGACCTGAAAATTCCATGGCCTGGGGTTCAGAACCTTGAGAATGGGAGAGTAAAGCTCTTGACTAGCTACTGAGGGGTGAATTGTGGACTCAGTTATCCAATTCAACTCTGCCTCTTGGATGATCAAGGGTTGGTTGTGGCTGAGGAGGAAGAAGCAAGGAGGGGCGAAGTTTCTGTGAAAAGGCTAGGACCGTCCTCAGTGACTGCTCATCTTTCTAGTCCTTTGCAATTGGGAGTTTTTAGGTCTGATGTGTTGTTTATCCGGTATATTTTATTTGTTCATTTATTAACTCATCAAACTCTTAAACAAATGGTGTTTTGTCAACTGTTATCGTGGTCACCCCACCACCAGGATTAAGAGAAATTATCCCTATTGGAAAACCAGTGGTGAATAAACTGAGGCGGGGACAGCTGGTGCAGTGTGTGTGTATTTATCTGTATTCTTTCTCATAGGTACCTTTAAATTTGTCTGGCTTAATTTAATGGGAACTTCTGGGACCTGCAGAGACTATAAAGGGCGAGGGTAAGGTTCTTGTCATCTCTTCAGGCTCTTCTCTTTCCAATGGAATTTCCTCCCTCTTACCCTCCCCCTCCAGCCCTCTTTTTTCCTTTCTGACCCGTTTGTGCTGCCTTCTCTCACTTTTCTCTTCCCTCTGTGTGTTTTTTACTTCTGCCTCTCTCAACCACCTTTCCTTCCAGGTCGTTTGAGTCAAGTTGAAGTAGGCAGCTGGTGCCACCCACCTTCCTGTACCCTGGGGGGGCCCAGTCTGCGTTATCAGTGCTAGGGGCTTTATTCTAACCTTCTGGAACCTCTGCTTTCTTTCTTTTTTTTTTTTCCCTTTTTTTTTCTCTTCTGTTTCTGTGTAGGTCTCTTTAGTCAGCCTTATAGCTAATGCCCTGGGCTACTCGGAACTAGGTGCCATAAAGTCCCTTAGGACCCTAAGAGCTTTGAGACCCTTAAGAGCCTTATCACGTTTTGAAGGGATGAGGGTAAGATACTCAGAGCAGCTGATCCTTCTGCATGCCAATGGAAACTGTTTAAGCATGCTAGAACTGATCACACTGGTGGAAAGATCATTTAAAAACAAACTTGTGATACAGCTGCTGACTTGATCCTCCACTCTTATTTCTCCCTTGCATCCTCCCCTTAAAAAGGGAAGTTGCATTAAGCCGCCTCATCACATGAATATTGCCCCTCCCCTCCCCCAACAACAACATGCCATTCACAAAACATGTTAACATTGGCTGTTCTCATTTGGCCTGGCTTTCCTTTAGCACTCCAGACGGCTTTCCGGGCTGTTGACTTAGTAGGGAGAATCACCAGGTGCAAAGAAGGGGAATTCTAACCCAAAGACTCATTGAAAAGTCTAGGCTTCACTCAGGGAGAGAGCTGTGTAGGGAAGCCTTTGGGGAGGGTCAGTGGCCTAAAGTCACTAACAAAGCCATTGAACATGAGGGGGTTCCTGAGGGCCTAGAACCACAATAACAGGAGTGGAATTGGGGACTGGGTGGAATTCGGCCTGACTGGGAGAAGAGATGGATGGTTCCCTCCCCCCCCTTCCCCAATTTAATTCCTCTTATTGCACCTTGTTGTTCTCAGCCCAGTCCAGATGAGGACTGGCAGCCTTTGTCTGATAGCAAAGCTTTCCTCTTCACCCCCTCCTCACTCTTCCCATGCTGTATGGACCCTTGTCCTATCACTGTCAAATTAGCAACAAAACACCATGCAAAAGTCTTGGCCATTAGCAAGTCCTCCAGAAATCTCTCAACCACTCCCTTCCTCTTACTTCTGGGGACTTCACTTTCAAATCCAAACAATGCAAGGTGTAGTCGCCCTGCCAACTGAAAAACAAGGCTCCTTCCATCGGGATGCCTCTTTCTGGCTGGGTTTTTCTTTTTTTGGTCGTTGTCGTTGTCCCCTCAAGTCATTTGAATCATTCATTGTCCCCTCAAAAAAAGTTCATTGGTTTTTTTTTAAAACCAAAACAGACAACTGGAACAGCTGATTTTTGAGTGGTAGCTGTTGCCCGGCAAATATCAGAGAGGTCTGTTACCCTTCATGAGGTCAAAAAAAGACTCACGTTTCCATTCAGATGTTGAATGCATGCAGGAGAGCAAACCAGAGGATATGTAGAGAATTTGCAGAATTTCTCATAAAGACCATTTGGGTTGGATTTGCCTTCTGGAATCCAAAAATGAAAATTAAACAGTTGTAATAGTCTACATGAAACAAGCAAACTGGGGAAACTATCTGCCAGCACAGGGTTTCTGAATTTGCTTCCTGTCCTGGAATCACTGTCTAGTATGCCTTGGACCTACCTATAGAGGAAGAGGAAGCTCAACGTTTCACTGTGTCTTTGTAGAGTTTATTGTCTTTATCCTGCCAAGTACCATTTGCAGCAACCTCATTTCCCTATTGTAGCACAGTCACAGTTGGGTCTCCTAAGTGTGAGTTATCTTGGAATCTGCCATGAATCCATGGAAGGTTCTGGAAGCTTAGTTCTCCACCAGTTTATTGGAATAGAATCCACTTCTGAATGTCTGAATTGATCAACTAGATATTCCTCGTCTTCCTCCTTTTGTTAAGAGAATGTGTGTCTCTATTTCAGTGTTATGATTCAGAGCTAAACCTCTGTAAGGAGAGGGAATGTCTTGTAGTGAGTGAGTAGAGCAAGGGGCTAAGCATCTGGAGCCCTCTTCTCATCTTGGTTCAGAGTCGTGGAAAAGAGGGTTAATGATCTCCCTGCTACTCAAGCTTATTCAAGAGATGTCAGTGCAGTACAAAGACCACATTAGCAATGTGATAGGTAGGCTATTTAAACCTTTTCCCACCTCTGGGACTTGCAACAGAAGCTCCTTAAATACAGCACATGTTACATACATGAACGTTTGCTCAGTTGACCCACAGTGCCATAGGCTCTGGTAGATTGATAACTACTCTCCTGAATTAGGTTTGTATTACATACAGAAAGCTAACGAAAAGTACGTAATAGACCTTAGTTCTCTCACATCCCCATGCCTAGAGGCTTTTTGACTTTACTGTCTCAAGGAAGAGTCTTCATTGGCTCTTTGGCCAATAACTGCTGGCTCATTGACAAGTTATCTGAATGCCTAATGGGCTTTTTCGTTGGCCCTGCCCCCATCTTCTGCCTCCTCACTCCTCTCTCCCCTCCTCTCCCATCCATTCCAGTCCCCATCCCAGAACAAGCATTTCCTTCCTGTTAGCTTCCAGGCAAAATCTGTGAGCCAGAAGTCTCAGAATTAGAGAAAGCTTCATACTGGTGCTATTCAGATGAACATAAGGACAGTGAAACTGCCTGCTCAGGTTGTCTCCAAAGATGATGTAAACAAAGCTGTGTGCTCCACCAAGACTTTTAAATATTAAATGTCCAGTGGAAATTGTTCTGTAAATGTATCCCCTACAACATTTGATTAGCTGGACTTGTGTCTTGTAGCAACCTCCATTTCCTCTGCACAACCACCAGGTTAATGCAGCAAATGGTGATACCGAATGGAGAACAAGGCAGGATGTTTGTGGAAGGAGGAAGGATGGGGAGGACGCAGGCTCATCATGCAGTCTCCCAGCAGGTCCCTAGAAAGCACCTTCCATAGGCCAAGACTGAATGCAGCCAGTAGGCTCTCAGCCACGTATCAGAGTTCCTCTGTAATAACTGGAACTTCCAAAATCAAATGTATTCAAGGATTGCTTTTTTTTTTTGGGGGGGGGGTTGTTTGTTTTTTTACTTTTGCTTTCCCTTTAAGCCAGAATTTTGAAATACTCCTCCAATCTTTAAATATCCTCATCACCTGAACATGCTCACCACTAATGGGCTCCACTGTCACTGTGCTACTTTAAATCAGGGCTCTGACCCTTACAAAACAGCTGTGCTTCGTTTTCATTTTTGAGAGGAAATAGATGTCCCCAACCCCATCTGGTGGAAACTGACTTCAGTCTTTCTTTCTTTCTCTCTCTCTCTCTCTCTCTCTCTCTCTCTCTCTCTCTCTCTCTCTCTCTCTCTCTCTCTCTCTCCTCCCTCAAGCCAAAGTCCAGAAATTTGAAATGCTTGTGCTATTGGCAAAGGAAAATCCACAATGTAGTTCTTTGCTTTTCTCTCCTTCGTGGTAGTCTGCATTCTAAAGATCTTGGTGTGCTACTAAATTATTGAGGACATAAAATAGTAATGCTGTGATACATGCATGCATTTTTGTCAGTTGTCAATGTACAGTCTGCACTGGAAAGCCATGTTCCCTCTGCCAGATGTTAAAAATTGACAGATTTTATGTATACATTGGGCATCCACAATGTGCTAAGTGCCATCGAGAGATTACAGAAAAGGTTTTTAGAACAATGACCTATAGTTGGGATTTAATCTCATTATCAGTCAAATATAATCTATACACATTTCATTGTGGTGTCATCAGCTAGATAAGAAGACTGTCTGTAGTTTGGTATAACCTGGCTTCGGTTTATCATCATTGATAATACCACTCGCATCTAGATAAGTTTACAAAAAATGAGAATGAATGTCTATGTAAAGACAGAGTACTTTCATTGACTCAATGGCTAGATGGCCACACAAGAGGTTTTAGGGAATAAAAGTTCAAATATATTTCGATGCCTAATTCATTGATCACAGCAGGAAAATATGAATTAACATTTGCTGTGTCCACACACTATACTAGATCCTGTGGACTAGGAAATTGGAATAAGGAGTCAGCATGGTTCTCTGCCCTTTAAGAACCAACATACTAGTGCAATACAGTGAGACAGACAATAGAAAAACTAGTTCTATATGTATCATAGCTTGGTAGCTAATTCCAGAATAGAGAACAACAATTAACAACTTCATGAATTCTGTTTGTATTTGTTCTTCTATTCATAAAGTTAATTTGAAAATAAAATGGCTTCCTTGATTGCCGGTAAATGAGTGTGCCAATAAATTCGAGTGCCAATGAGTGTGTTTACGTGGTATGTTCATATTTGAATTTCATTCGGGTCCACCATATCTTTCATGCCTCTGATCAAAGGAAAAAGGCTATAAGAAACAGCCTGGCATAGTGGAAAGAGCCCTGGATTTGGAGTCAAAGGACCTAGATTTGAGCCCCAGCATCACTCCCTATATAAATATGGGCAAGTCACTTCTTTCTGGGCCTCAGCTTCCTCATCTCTAAAATGAGAGTATTAGACGAGATGATCTCAATAGTCTCTTCCAACTCTAATTCTTATGCAGAAAAAAAATAATAATTAGCCATTAAAATATAAGCATGACTGAAAGATCAATTAATGAATTAGCCAGAAGCTCTTCCATTCTTGGGACATGTTCAGCTGTGGTACATACACAGGTTATAGGGTAAGTAAGCCTCTCTGTGCTTGTGTAGATTAGACTGGGTTAAAGATGAGTCAGAGGAGTCTTCGTCAAAGAAGTAGTCACCTAACTGAGTTTTAAAAAAAAGCAATGGGTTTGGCTTTTGTAACCTTTCGCTTAGATGGACTTCATACAAACTTGTAAAGTTCTCTATCTCAGAGTGCTATGTTCTTAGACACCAGATGCAAGGTCCTGAATTGGGCCCTGAAGTATTTTGGTATCTTTATGCAGCTTATTCTCATTATGTTTAGGGTTTGATTAGTCCATTTGGGAAGTATCCATCCCCCTCATTGCTCCCCCTTCTTTTTCTGTCTCTTCCTTTGCTCATTTGCTGCTTGGTCATTTCTCTGTCAAAAGGTGAACAAGGGCACAGCAGGAGGAGGTGAAGCTGAAATCAAACCCATTTTATAATTTATTAGCTGTTCTTGTTTTAAAAAAGAAAAGAAGAAATTTTAGTGACAGGGAAAATTAAAGCTGTTAGTTAAAATGAGATTTGCCCATTGTCTGCGGATTTTAATCATCTAGGTTTTCTCTGGCTAGACTAATTTGACAATTTTATACCAATGAGATTCAAATAGCTGAACTAGTGGATCTTGGAGAGATCCTTTTGATCAGAAAATTAAGAGACATTCACCTCCCAAACAATTCAGAGAACCTAAATTGGAGACAGCCAGAACCCACATTTTAATACAAAGATCAGGTCCGTAGGTTGTGATAGGAGAAGGTTATTCCTCCTTCCTTGGAAAGGGCAGATGGCCCTTCTCGGCCCCACATTCTGCACAGTGACAGAGCAGCCTGAGGAGAAAGTCTGTGAGATGAGAAAAAAAAAAAAAGGAAGCCTTGCCCAGAGGTCCAAGACAAGAGCGAGGTCACTGACACTCCTTCTTGGGTTTGTTAACTGAAAGCAGATCACACTTGGTTTATCTGTACTGTAAGCAACTGGTTACATTTCCTCTAAGGGAGAGCTAGGAAAAGCAATTCGTTCTTGATGATCATGATGATAGCTAACATTTCTATATCGCTTACTATTATCATCTCATTTGATCTCACAACAGTCCTGGGAGGTAGATGCTATTATTTTTTACAGATGAGGAAACTGAAGCAAACAGAGGTGAAATGACTTGATCGCACAGCTTACAAGTGTCTGAGGTCACATTTGAACTCAGATCTTCTTGAGTAATAAACTGAGTAGGGACTAGAGTCTAGGTTGTACCAACAGAGTATTTTTTCTTACTATATGATTGTTTTTTAAGGTGCTTTGAATTCTTCTAGTGAAAAGTGGCATAAAAAGTGGAAATAATAACCAGCTACTTTGCAAATTTTAAAGTGCTATATAAATGGTAGTTATTTTCGTCACCCACACTGTGAACAAAAATAAAGGGCCTAAGAGCTGAAAAGTAATGATTATTTCCTTGTTTCTGATTTGGGACTTACAATCGCTGGTCACCAACAAATGCCCTTTTTTGGTTAGCTATCAGAGACTCCCTAGAGAGTTTTTATGGCATTTAAAAATGAGATTGAAGAAGCAAGTCCGGCTTGGACCCAGCAAAGGGTCATCGGCATCAGACAGGGTAGGGAGTAGACTGTCTGCTGAACCAAAGGCTGGCTCATTGTGTGAAAAGCAGCTCTCAGAAACTCAGCAGCATATGAATTCAGAAACCGTGAAGGAGAAAGAGCCTGCAGAAAGCACATGGTTCCAATTTCATTTGACTGTTCGGTAGAGGGAATATAGCTTTTTTTCCTTGAGCCTGCAAAATATGCATGCTCAGCTATTGCCTGAAACAAGATAACTGGTCTTGCATAGTCACAAAAATACTCTATGTATTGTTCACTGACTCACTGTTATCTTCAAAAGGCAGTTCTCTGGTTGATCTTGACTGATCATACCTTGTTTTACAGTGGGGGAATGTCTGTTAAAGGCAGCTGGGAAGCTTGACATTACTCTGGGCTTTCCTAGATCTGGGATTTCCTATTTTATAAAGGATTTGGGATTGGGGAGAACAGGCTGAGCAGTCTGTCAGTCTAGAAAGTTGCTGCCTAGTAAAGAAGTGTCGGGACAACTTGGGCTGGAGAATTCATTTGCATTGAAATTGTGGCACATTTCACTAAAATGCTCCTGAAATACAGTTCACGGGCCTGGGTAAGTTTAGTCCTTCCTCCCTGTGGAACTGTCAGAGTAGAACCAGTCCAAAAGAGAACACGATGGTCTCCTGACCAGTATAAGCCACACAATATCATTCCCCTCCTGGAAATAAGGAAATGTGCTCTTGGAGCCTCCCTCCGTGTCTAAGCTCTCTCCCCCTTTCCAATGCAGGTGGTGGTGAACGCCCTGGTTGGTGCCATCCCCTCCATCATGAATGTTCTGTTGGTGTGCCTGATCTTCTGGCTGATTTTTAGCATCATGGGGGTGAACCTGTTTGCAGGGAAGTACCACTACTGCTTCAATGAAACATCAGAGTACCGCTTTGAGATAGAGGAAGTCAACAATAAATCAGACTGTGAAGCACTCATGGATGGAAACTCCACTGAGATCCGGTGGAAGAACGTAAAGATCAACTTTGACAATGTAGGGGCAGGCTATCTGGCTCTTCTCCAGGTGGTAAGTTCTGATATTCCTCAACGCCGGGCTGTTCCCCACCTGGTGCCATCTCTTGCAGGATTCATGAGCCAGGGTCACAAATGGCTCTCCTCAGGTCAAAGGCCCAAGCTAACTTTATGATTTCTAAAGCCCATCCAAAGCAAACACCCTGATTCTCTCTTTGCAAGTATGGTATAGTAGGAAGAGCTCTAAACTTACTCATGAGAGAAGACCTGGGTTCAAACCTGGCCCATGATACTTACTGGTGTGACTACGGGCAAGTTCTGTAACCTCTCTGGCCTTCACTTTTCCTTCTCTGTAAAACGGAGGCAGTAATATTTGAAGAATTACCTCACAAGTTTGTTGAGAGAATACAAATGAGAATGTGTGTAAAGGGTTTTGAAAACCTTAACGTGTGTTACAAATGTAAATGTCAGTTAGCATTAATTCCCAAAGAACCTTCTAACATCTAAGATCTTATTTAAAGGAATTCTTCTCTTGTAGCTCAGCAGCATTCTTCTGTTTGGCAACCACTAAGAAAAAAAATGGACAGAGGAATGACAAAATGGTGGTTTGAAGAGGGGAAAGAAAGGCTGCCCATTCTCTCCGGGCTGGCAAGAAGCAAGTCAGATCCAGCAGGGGCAGCAGAGTTTGAGACAGATCCTAGTATACATAATCAATTGTATTAAAGCCATGCATAATTTGTGCAGATATATGTCTAGAGTGGAAAATTACAAAGACAGTGGCCTTGCATATGGTCGTGTTCTGAAACTGTTACTCAAAATCACTTTCATGCTCAGCACCAGAGAAAGGTCACTGAAAGTCTAAGGAAGATTGCCTTGATAGAGAATGGAGATATATATATATATATATGTGGATGGATGTATTTGTATAATATGTGATATGTACTTATAGATGTGCACACAGATAGTTTTTGTTTTCTCTTACTACAGAAAATTCCACAGAAGTTACTACAGAATTTCGTTATTCCATGCCTGGTTTTTTTCCTGTCCCCCAATCTCTTAACCATGTCTCATGACTAGCTTAGATCTTGACTAGAGATAAAATGGGTAAAGACAAAGAGGGAGGAGCTGGTGGTAAGGTTTCTGAGGCTGCTGCCTTAGATGAAGTGTATTTGTGGAGGAGGAGGGTAGCCATTTTAAAATATGACCATGCATTTTTCAGACCCCTGTTATTTATTGTAAATGCCCTTAATTCAGAGACTAGGTGTCCACTGGGGCTCAGGAATACCATCCCGCCACGGACTCAAGCTTCCATAGGCACAGTAGTGTGACCTCATTGTCTTTGCTTCACTGTTAAATTACCCCCAGGTCCATTTTGTAGGCACTCTCTCTCTTTTTATTTTAGCAAAATATCCCTTTTGTCTGGGTTTTAGACCAAATGAAACATCTATTCTTCACCCAAGTGTCAATGTGGTTCTTTCCCAGACTGTCTCAGGTGTACTTAGTGACTTGAACAAAACCCCCTTGGGAACCATATTAACAAACAGTTGGGAAATGTTGTGTCTAAGCCAGAATGTACCTGGACTCTCACAGAGCAAGACTCTTACCTCCTGAGTGCTCCCTGAGACTCCAGCCTATTTACTTGTCCTTCCTTCCCCCATCCCAAAGCAGGCTGGGCTGCAGCCTGCACAGTCTAACTATGGCCTTTGTTTGTCAGGCGACCTTCAAAGGCTGGATGGACATCATGTATGCAGCTGTGGATTCTCGAAAGGTAAGAGCAAGATGACACAATGTATCCCTTCTTGATTTGGGCAGAAAGCAAGAGAGGGGAGAAAAAGTGAATTTAGTCTAAGGAAGTGTTTCTGAAAAGGTTTGGGATTAGCGTCTAGGGGAAATTATTGCATTACATGTTAATTACAGACCCTGGTTTCCCCCCTGAAAGTCCATCACTCTTCTAGGTTAGCACCAATTGATTAATGACTCCTAGAGCTCAGATGCTGATTCCTGCTTGGCCCAGTGGGATGCTGGCATCTGGGGCACATTGTGCAAGTCCATTCCCAGCAGATCAGTGTATCTCCCACTAGATTTCCCCTTTTTCCCAGGGGAGGCTTGGTCAGGATAGGTCCATTTTATCCCCAGAACTCTTGAACCAGTCTAATGAGAAGCATAAAATTTTCTTGTTCAATGGCAGGAGAGAACGAATGACGTGCAATGTCCCCTCCCACAACAGAGATGACCAGGGCAGAACAGGTGTTGCTGCTTTTCATATGTCACAGTCTAAAAGCTATAATTCCCCCCAAAACACACACACACACACACACACAGTTCTGAGGGGAACTTGACTTTGGAATTTTTCTCTTGTCTTGTGGCAGGCTGAACAGCAGCCTAAATATGAAGATAACATTTACATGTACATCTACTTTGTCATCTTCATCATCTTCGGTTCCTTCTTCACCCTGAACCTGTTCATTGGTGTCATCATTGACAACTTCAATCAACAAAAGAAAAAGATAGGTCTTCCCCCCTCCCATGACCCCCTGCCCTGCTCATCCGAGCTCTCAGCTGTCATCAGCATAAGACTGGGCCTCTCACAAGTGGAGCTTCCTCTCCTGACTCACAGAATTATAGAACCTGGGAGTTGGAAAGAGAGGGAGATCAGAGGTCATCTAGCCCAACCCCAGCCTGAGACATAAGGCCCCTTCTGTGACAGCTCCCTATTCACTCGCCTTGTTGCTAACACTCATTTTTGGTGTTTCAGGGGTTAATTATGCAGCTTGAGGATTATCCAAGTTTTCTCTTTCTCCTCCCTTCTCTTGTCAGCTCCTGAGCACTTTAATTACTTATTATCCTATTATTTAGCTGTCAGAACCAGAGAGAATCATTCTGGTTAAAAAAAAAAGCGATAGAAGAGGAATAGGAAATAGGAATCAATCAATCAACAAGTATTTATTAAGCACCTACTATGTGCCATGCGCTGTGAATTGTTGTAATAAAGTTTGAGGCATTTAATTTATTCTTGCTAACTATGGACCACTTATTTCGAGCTTGTATGAAAGACTTTCATTCGTTTTATAAGCCGGCTTCAATTACAAAAATTCCTAAGGATTCTCTAATTTATTTTGTTAAAACAGATTTTGGGGGTATTAAATATTACCTGAACTAAATGAGCCATGGGAAGTCTTATAATTGTAGAATGACTTTCTTTTTTATGTGTTTTCACTTTTTATTCTACATACCTCTTAGAAGAGATGGCAGGCAGGTCCAGGATATACTTATGTGGTTGTGAAGACATTTGTACTTATTTAAAAAGTCATTGCCCTCCTGAAAGTAAGTACTCAGTATAGAGAAGTCTTGTCAGTTTCCAGGAAAACTAGAACTTTCCCCTGACCACCTAGAGACTGGAAGAACTCAGTAGCCACATAGTGGCCTAGGTCTTCTCTAGCTTGGATCTGAGAGAACTCAAGTAAAAGGCAGACCAAGCCAGACACCCCAGGCTTTCCCTAAACAGGATTGATGCCCTAGGACCACCTCAGCCTCACCTTGTCCCTTAGAACTACACTAGGGGAGATTCAAAATGGAAAAATAAAAAGTCTAGTATTTGAGCATCCGTTGTAATAGCTCTTCCTCTCTTTCCTTCCTTTACTTTGGAGGTCAGGACATCTTTATGACTGAAGAACAGAAAAAATACTACAATGCCATGAAGAAGTTGGGCTCAAAGAAACCCCAGAAACCCATCCCCAGGCCCCTTGTAAGTGTATTCTGAGAGCTAAGGGCAAGAAGGCAATGCATGTTGGGAAAAGAAGTATCCTGGGCACTGGGAAGGAGGGAAAAGGGTAAATTATTTCTCTCTCGTTCTCTCTTCCTCACTGAACCATGCCATCCAGAAGATCTGTGGGTGAGGCGGGTAACAACCCTGGGCCTTTCATTGGTTAGGGGGGAGATATGATGAAGGAGCAAAGAGTTATCACGTTAACAATAACTGGCAAAGAGCCTAGTGAGACCAAAGGTTTAGATGAGCAAGAACTGGCTGGGAGAATAAATCCAAAAATGCATCTTTTTTTAGTTATTGTCTTCTCAGCTTTTCTCCACAAAGCACATTTTGATCTCTACAGACGGTTTCTTGAAATTAGCAGAGATTCTATGGATAGTCATTTGGAAAGAGCAGAGAGGATGGCAGAATGGGAAGCTAGCCTAGGCCTCTGCTGGTTCACACTCCCTGTGGGCTTAAAGTCAAAGCTCTTTACATGAGCCGATTTTTTGGGTGGTATCATTAGGCAAATAACATCTTAGAAGATGCATCCGACCTGCTGCACTTAATTGGTAGGTTGCTAAACTGGTTCCAAAACAGGAGATAGCCCAGCTATTTAGAGCTCAGAATTTAAAAGAAAAAAAGAAGAAAAAGAAATCTGGGAAAAAAGGGGGGGCATCACCCAGCAGTCCCAAGGTTCTTTCCTTTATTCCTTTTTATTAAAGTCACCATGGCAATAACTTCTCTCCTAGGCAGCATCTGAAACAGGAGTTCTTAACCTGGGATCCATGAACTTATTTAGTATTTTTTAATTTAATAATGAAATGTCAGTATAATTGGTTTCCTTTGTACTGCTGTGTATCTTATGCATTTAAAAACGTGATTCTGAGAAGGGGTCCATAGGCTTCATCAGACTGCTCCAACTTGATCTAAAATATTATTTTTAGCTACTTTTTTGCTCCCCCATCTTGTTTTTGAAATTTGTGGGAATTTGTGTCTTGAAGATAACGTTTACATGTACATCTGCTTTGTCATCTTCATCATCTTCTAGGATAGGAGAGAATGAACTTGAATATGTTTTTTTCAGGTGGATGCTTGTGTTCTTTGAAGCTAGTGCAATAGGGAGCAGTAGGATGAGCAGTAGGATGAGCGAATTCAAATCATTAATGTTACCGCAGACCTCACTAAGATAGCCTGGAGCGTCCAGGCCAAAGGAAGTCAGATTCTTGGGGCCACATTTTAAAGTGGACTTTAACAAGATGAAGAATGGCCAAAAGATGGTGACCAGGGTGGAGAAGGGACTAGAGACAGTGCTGAAGAAGGGCCTTTGAAGGGCCTGGAGAAGAAAAGGCTTAGTAAGGACATGATAACCACTTGACATATTTGAAGGACTGTCATGTGGAAGAGAGATGGGGCTTGTTCTGCTTGATCCCAAGGACCAGGCCAGGGGTGGGAAATTTGTGGCCTTAAGGCTGCAAGTTCTCTACCCCTGGACTAGGCCTAGAAGGAGAAGGTGGAAATTAGAGAACCAAATTAAAACTCAGTGAAAGGAAAACTTCCTGACAGCTTGCAATTGTGGAAAAATGAAAGGGGCTGTCTTGGGAGGTAGCTTGTTGTCCTTTTCTAGCAGTCTTTAGGTAAATGTGGATGACCACTTGTTGAGCCTCTTGTAAAAGAAATTTTTGTTTTAAGTATCAGCTGGACTGGGTGTCCTTCCAACTCAGATGCTGTGAGACAGGGGCAAGGAGGATGAGGGAATAGCTGGGGAACTGCCAGAGGAGGACAGACAACCAGACTGGGAAAGAAGACGCCCAAGCCCCTACCATATGAGGATCCTTTGAAGGGACTAAGAAGGTTTAACCTAGAGAAGGTTCCTCAAAGGGCACGTGAGAACAGTTACAAGAACCAGAGAGGCTGCCGTGTAGAAAAGAGATTGACCGCAGAGGGTCAAGCTGGTCAGACTGGCTGCCTCATAAGTTAGCGGGTCTTTAAGCAAAGGCCAGATGACAACTTGTTGGTTATGTTGTAGTGGGGATTCTTTTCGGGTATGGGTTGTGCTAGGTGACCACTGAGGCCCCTTCCAACTCTGAAGTTCTGCTTGGGATATTGGGAAGTAGGCATGGCATCAGTGGGTAGAAATGAAGGTTTTGCAGCCAGACAATTTTAGAAATCTCTGTGTAAGACAGGGCAACCACTGCTTCTAGCAGGATGCCAGAGCAGACCACTATAAAACAAAAGGGGAGAGTTGTTGGGTTACTAGAGTAGGGTGACCAATACTATATCTATTAGTCGAAGGCTTCCTTTGCTTGAGAAAGTCCTTCTGAATCTTTATGTTCTTTCTTCCTCTACATTTTTCCTCAGAACAATATCCAAGGCGTCGTCTTTGATTTTGTAACTCAACAAGCTTTTGACATCATGATCATGATGCTCATTTGCCTCAATATGGTGACGATGATGGTGGAAACGGACACTCAGAGCAAGCAGATGGAGAACATACTCTATTGGATCAACCTGGTCTTTGTCATCTTCTTCACATGCGAGTGTGTGCTCAAGATGTTTGCTTTGCGCCACTACTACTTTACTATTGGTTGGAACATCTTTGACTTTGTGGTGGTCATCCTCTCCATTGTTGGTGAGCCACAGGGATCAAGAGGGGAGGGCTTCTGGCATTTTGGGGACAGACTGGGTCCCCCACCCAGCTCAGAAACATTTATACTACCTGCAGTCAACAAGGAAATCATGAGCATCTATGAGAGAGATGACTGAGCTATGTATCAGGCTTTAGGTATGAGGAAAAAATTAGGCTGGGTCCTTGCTCTCAAAGAATATAACAGTCTAATAGGGAAGAAAAAATAGATGTCATCATCAAAATATTTGTTTAAAATACTGAAGGGAAGTATGAAGAGAGGAAAAAACCTAGTCAGAGATTTTTAGGTTTAAAGAATGGTGAGGAAAATCCAGAAAAAAAATTCTTGGAGTAGGTGGCTTTATGCCAACATTTGAAGTATAAGGAGCTAAAAGTGGATGCAGACTGAGTATATTGTCCCACCACTGGAGGTTTTCACTAGGACAAGGTGGGGAAGCTTCCCTGGTTCACTTCAGAATTGGCCTTGAATCCTGGCTCTCAGAGTGAGACTCAACCCAGAAGACATTTGAAGTTTTTCTTGGTGTCCTGCTGAGAAAAGAGGGGCTGACATGTGAGGTGGGACTATTTGCTATCATTCCTTATCCCATCCACTTTTGGGACTATTGACCATTATTACTTATCCTCTCCTGGTAGCTACAAGTAGAGGTAATGCTGTCTTGGGAACAGTGGTGGGTGCTGTAATTCTGCATCTGCCAGCTCCAATAACCCCAAAGCTAGCTTGCTTCTCCAATTTTTGCCTCTCTCTTCCCTGAAAATAAAAATCCAATTTGAACTGACTCCTGATGACCAGACACCATGTAAACCCGATAGGCACTAAAAAGTAGTAGGTGTTACCCAAGGTAAAAAGAGTTCAGGAAAAACCTTGGATTAGAACTATGGGCAGTGAGGTTATTCTTTGTTGGGCTTAGATCATATTCAGCTTTTTTGAATACTTCACAGAATCCTTAGGCTAGAAGAAGTCCAGAGAGGTCGGTCAGTCACTCAATCCAGCTCCCTTCCTTTGGACATTCCTGAAAGAGAAGGTTCTCTTGCTTTTAATCCTCTCAAGGAGGGGAATTCCCACCTCGCCTCATTAACACATTTCAATATTCAGTTTCTTGGTAGAGTTGTTCTAATTTATACCCTCTCATGTCCCAGGTGAAGCTTCTTCCTATTTATTTTGTCTTTGGAAGAAATCAAAAAATAACTTACCACCTTCTGTGAGAAAGCTCTTCAGAAACTGATTTTCCCGTGCAGGTTTTTTGTTCTGACTTTTTCACCATCTCATATTTCTTCTCTCTATGCTTCTAATTTCTCTACCCTCACTCTTCAGTTACATAGACCACTATAGAACTGTAGTCAGGATCTTATCCAGGCTGAATGTAAAGGGAAAAAGACCTGGCCTGTACGTTTTGCCAGCGTGTTTGCGTCTTTTGACAATGTGGGCATTTTTTACATTTAACTGTGGTACCATGTTGAGACCTTAGGTACAAGAATTTAGTCTATGTAGGACCTAGTCCTTGTAACCCCAGGGATGCCATTCCATTCCCATGTGTCCTTTTCTTGTCTCTCAAGGATGTTGTAAGTGTGAAGGAGATGGTAAACTTGACATTTATTTCAAACCCCTTGTAGGAAAGGCACTTTGCATGTTTACTGTACTGGTCCTGTAATTTTTAACCTATGAGAAATTGGGGAATATTTTCTCTAAGGAGACCTATGACTGGTGGCGGGAATTGGGCTGATAAATTAGTATGGCTTTCTTAGAACTAATGGAGCCTGGGCAGGGAGATTAGGGCTAGATTGTGTCCATATTCTGACTTGTCTTCTTCTACCCTTTTTTTCCCTAGGAATGTTCTTAGCTGATATAATAGAGAAATATTTTGTGTCCCCAACTCTATTCCGAGTCATCCGATTGGCCCGAATTGGACGCATCTTGCGTCTTATCAAAGGAGCCAAAGGGATCCGTACCCTTCTCTTTGCCTTAATGATGTCCTTGCCAGCCCTTTTCAATATTGGCCTTTTGCTCTTCTTGGTCATGTTCATCTTCTCCATCTTTGGGATGTCTAACTTTGCTTATGTCAAACATGAAGCTGGCATCGATGATATGTTCAACTTTGAGACGTTTGGCAACAGCATGATCTGCCTGTTTCAAATCACCACCTCAGCCGGCTGGGATGGTCTCCTGCTGCCCATATTGAACCGCCCACCTGACTGCAGCCTGGACAAGGAGCACCCAGGCAGTGGCTTTAAGGGAGACTGTGGGAACCCTTCAGTAGGGATCTTCTTCTTTGTCAGCTACATCATCATCTCCTTCCTAATTGTGGTAAATATGTATATTGCCATTATCTTGGAGAACTTCAGTGTGGCCACAGAGGAGAGTGCAGACCCTCTGAGTGAGGATGACTTTGAGACCTTCTATGAGATATGGGAGAAGTTTGACCCCGATGCCACCCAATTCATTGAGTACTGTAAACTTGCAGACTTTGCTGACGCTTTAGAGCACCCGCTTCGTGTCCCAAAGCCCAACACCATTGAGCTCATTGCTATGGATCTGCCAATGGTAAGTGGGGATCGCATCCACTGCCTGGACATCCTTTTTGCCTTTACCAAGAGGGTCCTTGGGGACAGCGGAGAGCTGGATGTCCTTCGGCAGCAGATGGAAGAGAGGTTCGTAGCATCCAACCCTTCCAAAATGTCTTATGAGCCCATCACCACCACACTGCGGCGCAAACAAGAAGACGTGTCAGCAGTGGTCCTTCAGCGCGCCTATCGGGGACATTTAGCCAGACGAGGCTTCATCAGCCGAAAGCTAACCTCCAATAAGCTGGAGAATGGGGTCACACACCAGGAGAAGAAAGAGGGGACCCCTTCTACAGCCTCCCTTCCGTCCTATGACAGTGTAACTAAGCCCGAAAAGGAGAAGCAAGAGCGCGCAGAGGAAGGAAGAAGGGAAAGAGCCAAAAGACAAAAAGAGGTCAGGGAATCCAAGTGTTAGAGGAAAAGCAAAAAATTATATATTGTACAGATTTAAAACTTGAAAGTGAAAGATTGTTTACAAACTTCCTGATTATTGTCAGTGCAGAACAGCTGTGGAAACCCTTCCCCAGAGATCTATACCAGACGTAGTCCGCTTCCCATATAACAAGGTTGCCGTCTTGAGCAGTGACCTGCCAGAAGCAAAGGACCCTTCTCACAGACACACGGATTTCCTAATGCTCGGGCAGGTGGTTACTGCATGTTTTCACATCAGTCAATGCAACTTTAGGACAAAACCAAGAGGAAACAAAAACAGGACGCAGTGAATAGGCTGCAGATTTCCGTTGCAGCCAAACAGGTTTTATTTTCTCATTTTGTTGATTCTCAGAAGCAGAAAGCACCACTTTAAAAGTTTGTTTGTTCATGCAAACTATATTTGCATTCTTACATTAGTTAAGCAGCTAAAAAAAAAAAAGAAAGAAAAGAAAACACATTTAGCCCATGTCATTTAATTGTCAGTTTCTTTGGTATTAACCGCATCTTCTTTACATGGGCTTCACATGGTTTGGAGATGGGTGGGAAAAACAACCAGGTTTCTTCAGGCTGAGGAGGACTTGCTCAGGCCAATTCCAAACATTGTGCTCGTTCAATGCGTAGAAATGATTTGCATGATGGCATGCTGTGATCAGAAGTCATGCATGAGAACCATACACCACAGGACACTAATGACCTGTCCACTGCACTGGGTCATCCTTGAGACCGGACCCAGCCCTGCACCGGCCACTGTATTGGGAGAAAACGGTAAGATGTCCACGCCCACTACAATTCCTAATCAATTCTTATAAGTCTTTCGTACACTTCCCAGGTCAAAACAAAACAAAACAAAACAAAGCCAACCAACCAAACCAATAAGCAGACCAAATCGTTGTTTGTTTGTACGTTTCACAGCCATTTCTGACATACAGCCATTGTTGCACATTTAAACCATGAACTCCTAAATGCTGCTCGATGTCCTACTCATGGGGATACTGATACCGAATGGCTTGTATTAAAAGCATCACTGTAAAACCAAATCCTAGGGCTTACAGAAACAAACAAAACCAGTTCGTTTGTATCTTGCAATATTTCTGATGATTATTCAGCCTTTGCACTGGAGAATAGGCATTATTTTGGATTGAGGTAGGTGCTGTTGAAAAGTAGCACGTTATCTCTTGGTAATTTCGGGAACTTGAACCAACCTCACTTCACCAAGGCTCACTTCACTTAGCATCATGTCTTTCTGTATTCTTGCTTTCTCTGGAAGGAGGAAGTGGGGGGAGGAGGGGTTCAGATATTCTATCCTGGTCTTTTGGCTCTTCTGCAGTGGGGTGGTATGTACAGCCTGGCTCTCTGCATGACCTTTCTTTGCTTCCATAACATTTTCCACCAGACAGGGGTTCTCACTGACCTCCCTGGAATGGGGTGGACAGAAGCAACAGGACAGTCCTGGGGCTCTCACTGGCCTTTCTGGTAGAGCAGGAGTTGAAAAGTCCGGAGGTGGAGACGGAGCCACCTTTTCACCTGATTTCATTTGAGTTCCTCTCTGCAGTGCTCTTGATGAGAAAGGGATTTCATGATCCTACTCCAGGAAGCTCTCATTTCTCCCAGCACATTTGGTTTCTGCCAGATTTGTTGTCCGTTTAGTTAGTTCTGTATTCCTGCTGTCCATTTCCACTGGCCTGTGATTTCAGGGAAGGGTTCCCTTGCCCAAAGAACGAACTGCCCCTCAAAAAACATCCCTTTCCATTTCCTGTTTAAGGAAAGAATGTTTCAGTCCCGTGGTTTCTCATTGTGCTGACTTTTGGTTTTCAAACTGAGATGCTGCAGCCAAGTGCCAGTGAAAGAAAAGAGGGAGAAAGATATTAAAGTGTGGACCAAATCAAATACGACCTTCTGGAACCAGGAAAAGGGGGGAGATGCCCCCAAAACATATACACACCGACCTGCCTTGCAATAGAAGCACTTAGGCTGTCATTTCACAGTGTACCTGGCTTGTTTTGCATAGACCAAACCACAGGCGATCAGTAAGCAGAGCTCTCCATCTGGCTGGACTGAGTGAGGAGGGAGTGAGCTCCATTCAGTTCTCTTAAGCCAATTCCAGCAGTGTCATCAGCAGAGCTGTCTATCCTACTATACCAGACACAAGAATGGGAAGTCATTTTTATCCGCCAGTTACCCTCCCTACCGCTAGGTTGTATAGTCACAAACATATGTACAGGCTCCATTGTAAACAGCACAAAAAAAGCTGAGACGTGTGGTTAAACTTTTTAAGAGAATTATAAATACTGTAATATATCATCATTTTATTTTATTGGCATGCCTTTTGTAAATACAAAAGATTAACTAAATTAAATAGGAAATGGCTTCTGGCTTATGCCATTGTCATGTTTATTTTTATTTTTTATACTTTCTTTCTTCTTAGGTCTTAGATGCTGTCAGCCAATGTACATCCCCAAACCAGACAGACAAAAAATTTTTTTATTGCTAATGGTCTTTTCCAAAATGACAAAAAAAGTTTATTTTTGTTCCAATGTGCAATAAATTCTAACCACTTCTATGCAAGATTTGGCTAAACTTCATAATTGTTCTTAGGTCTTGAGATGGGCAACAGAGTTGTAATATCCAGCATGGCAGGTACATGGAGTGCTCATGATAATGATGTCATTAAGCTACTAGAGCATAATAATAAGATTTTTCCTGAAATTTGACTTATTTTTCCTTGCCCACATTCCCCGTTCCCAATCCCAACAGGCTTCTTCCTCAGTACCACATGGGCCTTGGTGTCTGACATCCCTCCACCAGCTTCCCGGGGAATATTTCATTCCCTCTGTCATTTGAAGTTTCATCTTTTTTTTCTTGTTAAAAAAAAAAAAAAGAAAGAATAACTCTTCTAACCCTCCACCCTACTCCACACTCCTTTTGGTAGCAAATGACACCATCACCAGCAGTTTACACCCACAGAGAATGGGCACTGAACTGAGAGAATTACTACTGACATTTTTGTATGTCTTCCCTGAGCAGGTGAGTGGCAATACTTTGCCAAAAACTAAAAATGCCAATCAGGAAAGCAACAGCATCCGCAGTACCACTGCGCGCATATATATATAGATATAGATATATATATATAGATATATAAATATAATATAAATATTTATTTTTGGTAGCCAGGTCCTTGGTGCAGTATTTATACTTGGGAATCCACCTTTAAAAGAGGACAAAAAAGCAAACAGACACACGATGCTGTCCATTTACAAAGCAAAGCCAAAGCCACGAGCAGCAGCATCAGGCATTGCAGTTGGTGGTGGATCCGTACCACCCCTCCCCCCCTTCCCTTCTTTCCTTCCAACTGTGTTTGCTCTTGAGGAATTCCGAGCAGAGGGCAAGATGGGAGTTGGGGGAAGGGTAGAAAAAACTGATCAAATCCAGATGAGCTGCTCTCAGTCCTCGCTGAATGCACCCTGTTTGGCATGGGGAGTCCAATGTAGGAGAATGAAGCAGAGACCCCGAGGCAGAACCCCTAGGGGTCACTTCACCCAAAGTCCTTTTCTTTTTCTGCCGAAACAACTGTAAGCCTGTAAAAGACCAATAATGAAAGATGAGTGTATTAGTGAATGCATGGAGACCGATGCTGCTCTGAGGCAGGTGTGATCAAATGCATCGCGATCATAAGCCAAAAGGAAACATAATAAAAATTACCCTTTTTACTATACAAGGGAAGTTCGTCTTGGTGTGTGTCTGTTGCTTGACTGTCCCGGTTCTTGAGTTCTGGTTTGGGTCTGGAAAATGAGATGGTAGCAAATTTGATTTGGGAAGGGAGGAAGGAGAGGTCAGAAAGTCTCTTAGAAGGCTCTGGTTTGAGGGGGAAGAGCATATTAAGATGGGGGTGGAAAACATGACTCAGACTCAGATGCCTCCCTCTGTCAATTGTATGTACCCTCACTTGCCCACTCTGGATCTTGGCCCAGAACCCCCTGAAAACCTACAAGCCTCCCTGGCTGGGTTCTGTAAGGGGTCACTAGTGTTGGTCCTGCTGGTTTGGTCTCAGCTGCTTTCCCCATTACATAAGAAAGAAATTTCACCCTTCTTCAGTGGGCACAATAGCCTCCCCACCTCCTCTGCTATGCAATACGCTGACCCCTGGCTACACTGCTTCCCCGGCTGGACAAAACGGGGCTGGTTCTGAATACAAATCACTCCCAAGAGCACTCTACAACAAGCAGGTGAAGGGCACCCCTCTTTTAGGCCATATCTCTGGTCCAGAAATACATAGTAGCAAAAACAAGTGTTTTTTGTTCCGGTTGGGAAGCTGCAGTTTTGGAAGGAGGTAGATGGTGGACCTATCCCCAAAGCCAACTCTTGCTCTCTTCTCCCGGCCACCCAGCCCTCCCTGGCCCCCAGGCTCTGCAATGGAGGCACATTTGCCATCAGTTAGGACTTGAACCCTGAGCATCTTCAACCATGTTGCCTACTTTTTCCCCAGTGCCCAAAGTTTTTTGCAAAAAGCTTTGTTCATTTTTCAGAAACCTCACCCCACCTCACTGCACCTACTCACACTCCCCGTGGAATTGGCTACCAACTGGCCAGCACAGTGGGGACATCAGGTCAGGATCGGGGAGAGAATGCAAGGGTTGCACCAGAATGGAACAAATCGCTCAGCGCCTGGTTGCCTTGGTCTTCCTTCTCAAAAGGTAGCCAGCCCAGCTCTTCCCAAAGTCAGAACAATCTCCTGGGGCTCCCACTGCTGCTGCTGTATATAGATGTTGTTGAGAAGCTCGAGGTGGGTGTGGGTGTGGACGTGTGTATTGTATGTATGTGCGTGTGTGTGTGTGTGTGTGTGTGTGTGTGTGTGTGTATAGGACATTTATAGGTAAAGGGGAGTGTGATCCAGTGGTTTCAGCGAAGGGGCAGGACTCCTGGATTCCACCCTCAGCTCCTGCCACTGGCTCGTTCTGTGGCCTTGGGCAAGTCACTTAACCTCTCTGTGCCTCAGTTTCCCCATCTGTAAAATGGGGATAATAATACTGACCTACCTCACAGGGGTGTTGTGAGGCTTCAACTAAATGTCTGTAAAGCGCTTTGAGGTCCATGAGGCAAAGGCACTAGGGAAGAGCAAAAAAGTATTATTATTATTACTATTCTTGAACTGAGGAAGACGAAACAGTACCATAAATGCTGCTATTATGAGAGCCATTTTAAATTGCACTGCTCCAACCACCCCCACTTCTCAGCATCAGAACAGCAGGTCGAAAAAATGGCTTTCTTTTCACTTGCTTCCAGAGTTGGTGATAACTAGACAGTCTATATTGTTTTCCTTGCTGTATCTCCTTCCCCTTCCCTCTTGGCTTGTTCCCTGTTCCCGTTTCTTCGGAGAAAGGCAGGCATGCTTGAGACATGAGAATGTATAGTGGGTTGGAAGATCACAGTCTGAAATTTTGATTTTACTTTGTACTGTACATCTTTTTACTTTAGAATTTGCAATAAAGGGTTACGTCAATCTTGTTTTCAACTCTCCTCTTGGATTGGCCTATCATTCTCTCACTGCTGTCAATCTTCATCTCCCTCAGCAGAGCCCTTTTAGCCCAGCCTTGGAGGGAGGGAAGGAGGCTTCCATCAGGGATGACTGAGAGGAGTCAGGTTCAGTCCTGAGCCCACCCTGAAGCTCACCAAGATCTAGGTGAGAAACGACCTGGTGGGATGAGATGAGTATGGGCTAAATTGGCCTTGGTCCGTATTACACACACACACACACACACACACACACACACACACACACACACACACACACACACACACACACACACACACACACACACACACACACACCCCAGTATGCTCAATAACCTACCTGACTGTTTGGGAAAGATCAGAAAGACAATTCTCAGCAGGCTAAGCTTATAGTTGAGGCTGCCTAAACTCTTAGGATTTTGCCCAGCCTGTTGAGGAAGAAAGGAGAGGGCTGTACCCTGCACACTTACATGGACCACAGTGACAGCCAAAATAAGAGTCTACAGCATCACCGCCTGGTATAGGAAAAACAGTAGAGTGGAATTTGGAGTCAGAGTTTCTGGATTCACGCTTTGACTGTCCCCGACTTTGCTGTGAAACCTTAAGCACCATTTCCCTTTCCTGGACTCCAAGTTCCTTCTCTGTAAAATAGGGGGATTGGACTAGATGGTCCCTGATCTCCTTTCTATCTTTAAAATCCTATCATAGGACAGTTTCTAATTCTCTGAGTCACCGACTTAGCTATGTGACCATGGACACGTGTTTCCCCATCTGTAAAATGGGTCAAGTTCTTTCCACACAAGGTGATTGTGATGATCATAACAAGAGATAACAGAAAAGACTGAAGACCTGGGTTCAAATTCTGCCTCTGATAAATACTGTTTGGGTGACTCTGGGTAAGTCATTTAACCTGTCCATGGTGGTTGTCAGAGACGTTGTCGACCTTCATTGGTAGAGGGAATTTCCTCACTGGCTTAGTTCCCAATACCAATCTTCAGACTATCTTGTTGCAAGATGACTCTTGTCACACACCTGTAGGTACTTCTTCCATTTTCTGCCTGCTGCCCCCTCCTCTGTCCACCCAGCACCCCCATGCTTCCCCTTCCCCCCTCCAAAGCACCCCCTCATTACTTCTGGCCAGAGGGAGGGAAGTGGGCTCTGGTTCTGATCCCTTCTGCTCTCCCCTGCTCCTGAAGGTCCCCTGAGGCTACCGCTCCCTTCTCCTGCTTGAGCCTGAATTTGGCCTGCAACTAGAGCTTAAGTTTTCGAAATACATGATTTGTTGAGGCCAGTTTGGAAATGCTGTTGCTGGGATGATGGCATGGGCAATTTAAATGATGACTGTTACTTCTTTATGTCCTCACATGAGTAAGGAGAAAGAATTTAGGTCCAGATAATTATCAGCACACCAAGTCTTTTCGAACCCGTGCTCTACCCCTATTTTATAAACAAATAAACATCTTTTGTATTGTTTTTGAAGGTTTATTTCCAAGACACCATCACGTGTTATTTTTCCTCTGTGTGTGTGTGTGTGTGTGTGTGTGTGTAATTGTGTGATTATAACATCCTACCATCCTACCAGTATTTGATGTCTGGTTAGGAAACAGACTTCTCTCCGTTTTGCAGATTGGGAAACTAAGAATCATAAAAACCGAATGTTTTCACACACAGTGCGGTTACCCTCTTCTCTTACAGACCAGGGGTGTGTCCCTACAGCTCTGGGACACCTAGGAGATGGTGAGAACACCAAGATGACCTTTATTAAGGAAGAGTTTTTATTTCCCACAGGCAGTGGGGCCCGCTGGGTCTCAAGAGGGGCATGGAGGCTAAGCTGGGGCTCTCGGGCCTGTCCTCCCTGTCCTGCTTCTCATCCCCATCATTCTCGGTAATGCACAGCGTGAGTAGGACGATCAGCATCCCGAGCCCGAAGGCGCCCATGAAGCCGCTGAAGAAGCCGAGGGCCAGGGGCGCGGCCCAGCCGGCGGGACTGCGCGGGTACGGGGCCTGGGGCAGCCTCTCCACGATCAGCTCCAGCGCGTCCCAGGCATCCCAGACATCCGAGTCGGGAGGGACCGCGCGGGGCTGAAGGGGCTGCGCTGGGGACGGTTGGGCCGCCGCCGCTTCCCGGTAGGGCAGCGCGAATTTCCGCAGCTCCAGGGTGGCTTCTTGGTGCAGGCTTTTGGCCAGCTCCCGAGCCACGTCCGGGCGGCCGCAGCGCCGCAGAACCCGGGCTACCCGGTCCCACGCCAGGGCTGGCGCCTTGGCCTCCATCCAGCTCGCCAGCCCCTTCCGACACACGCCGTCCGGGTCGGGAGGCTGCGGCTCCCGCTCCTCCCGCCGCCGCCGCAGCAGCAGCCACCCCTTGCTACCCTCGGGCTCTGCGTCTCGCGGCCTCCGGTCCTCGGACAGTCGGGCCAGCTCAGCCTCCGGGTCAGGCTCGGGCGCTTCCAGGAGGGCTCGGAACAGCTCGCATTCCTCTGGGGTCAGCATCTCGGCCAGGCGGACCGCCATGTGAGGGCCCATCGCGTCCTCGGCCGCAGACGGCCCCGGCCTCCAGCCCCCTAACACCATCAACACCAGCGCCAGGAGCGGAGCCCGCACCCGCCTACGCACCATGGTCGCAACCGGCCACTGCTCGGAGATTCGAAGGACAGTGGGGGGAGGACGCTGAGAACACAGAGGGAGAATGGGGAGGGGTGGCTTCTGTCCAGGCTCTGCCCCGATCTTCGCCCTAGAGACACACCTTTTTTACAAGCAGTAAAGTATCCCTAGCTCTGATTTTTCAGCCTCAGGTCATGGCTGCGTTTGGCTACGCTCTTGGACCCTTTGGGAGTGTCCCCCTGAAATCTCAGTGCACTTTCTACAACAGTAATTTTCATGCCAATCCCATTTTCTCTTACACCCACGTCTTTGCGACTTTCTCATCCCTTAACACTTTCCCAAAAAAGAATGTAGAAACCTTTGAAGTTGGAAGAGCATAGATTTAGCCCCGGAAGAGACTTTGGAGGTTTCTTAGTCCCATTTCTTCATTCTTCCCATGAGGAAACTCAAGCCAGGAGAGGGGAAGCACAATGAATTTAAGGGCAGAGCTAAGACTAGAACCCAAGGCTCCTGACTCTCCTTCCCTCCCTCTTACCTTTTCCTGTCTTGCACTCATATCCCTGGAGACCACATCCGATCGATAATAGTGAAACTCAGCTGATTTCCTTTTTAAGAGTCCTAAAACCCCTTATGCCCAGGTGGGTATTGGAGGGGGGAGAGAGATAAAGGACCCCACCATCCCCTGCCTTTTAGTACTGGAGGGGTCAGATCCTATGGCATCCCTATACCAAAAAGAACTAAATTTCCATGCAGATAGGGGGCCAAGGTCATTTTCCCTAGTGCCTTTCTTCTACAGTCCCTAAAAGCGTCACCCACCGGTACCCCTACCCCAGCCACTTACAGTCAGGGCAGTAATTATTGGAAACACAAAAGGTTTTCACTGTTGTTTCGACCTATTATGACAGGAGGCATTTTTACAGAATTTTCCTGACAATAACCCAGTGAAGCAGACAGTATGGGAATTATTACACCCATTTTAAAGATAAAGAAACTAAGGCTCCCATGATCACAGCACACGTGTCTAATTTGTGTCTAAGCTTCCTAACTTGCATTCCATTATACCATAATTCTTCTTAGGTAAAACCTCTTGAGGACAAAAGACTATCAGTATGCCAACCTCCCTAAGGCCATGCCCTCCATCTAGGCAAATCTCTGCATATGGCCTCCATGATTATATGGTGGGGCAAGGGACTCTGGGACAAAAATTGTCTTACTTTCTGTAGGACCTTGGGCAGATCCTGTTCCCTTCCTTGATTTTCCCATCTTTACATGGTGGGAGTGAGGGGAGTTATACACATGGACAAAATCCCTCTTCTAAAAGTCCATTATTCCTCTTTCAAGCACTCTTTGGCTTTTGAGGCTGTTCCCTTACTCTCTTGTATCCTCACTGCATGCATTCATTCAAGTTCCCTACTGAGGAGAGATAGCAGGGAGGCCTGTGTCCTAGGGTAATTTTGTGAGATGGACAACATAGTCAGGGCTTGGGGTGGGGGTGGGAGGTGCAGTCTTAAGGCCAAGGTTCCACAGGGTTGGGCTCTGCCCAACAGCTAACTCCAGCACTCTGCAGAAAGATTTTATTTTTACATGTGAACAGAGGTTGGTCCACATAAGCACTGGGGTTGCTTCCTTAGATTCTAAAGTTAATATGACTCTATAACCTAAGATTGTCTGTCATCCTGGCGCATCAGAGCAGGGCCTTCCCAGAATCCTTGATAGAGGCTTCAAATTTGTTCCAGGGTTTGTTTGTTTTTTAAACAAAGGTCTCTGCTGTCCCCACTCCACGTCCCATCCCCAATTATGGAGATATCCTTAACTTTGGTCAAACCTGGACTATTCTTCAGCCCCATATCGTGTCCCATGGGATCTCAAAGCACTTTATAATATCAATAGTCTCCACTTAGTTCCCCATTGTGATCCAAGAACTAGTATCCAGCCTGTATAGGCCCTTGACCTCTGCTATTCCTCCCTCTTAGTTCTCATTCTTTCTCCTTTTCCTCCCTTCCATTTCCCTCAGGCCCCTCTACCTCCTATTCAGGACTGGGCTAGTGAATGCCTTTGGAGAGAAGTGAGCCTGTCTCCCCTCCTTCCACTGGGAAGAAAAGAGAAAAGATGTGGCAAGGGAGGGAGTTCCCTTGGCTGGCTCAGATCAGCAGGATGTTGTGGGAGGAGGGAGAGGAAGGTCTGTCTGCCCAGCGCAAGAGGTGAGTCGAGTTGTATGAGTCCCACCCTAATCAGGAAGGACAGAGGCTATGGGTATGCCAAGACATAAAGACAGGGTCCATCTCTCTTTCATACAGAGATGTGCCATCACACACAAACACACACAAAAAAGTCTCATAAAAGTCTAGTGCTGCCAATAAAAGTAGAATATACCAGACACATACACATGTACCTGTATGCACACATTCACAGAACTCCACTCATACAGAGAAACACTTAACCATTCACTATCCACACGACCACACAGGATAGATACATCAGGAAAGTATTTAGACTGTAGTGGAAAGGACACTGACTTGGGTGCCAGAGAACCTGGGTTTTAATCTAGGACCTGTCATTGAAAGACCCTGGGCAAATCAAAATCTCTCTGAGCCTGTTCCCTTTTCTGTAATATGAAATGATTTCTAAAGTGCCTGCCAATTTTGACATTCTATGACCCCACTCCCCTCCTTGGTGCCTGCCCCTCCCACTATTTTTTAAATGCCCCTTATTATCCTAAAAGGTTTACCTCAGGCCCCACCTTCTCCTGGAAGCCCTCCACCACTACTCTGGCCTCCCCCTCATAACTCAGCCCCAAAGTCATGGGCTGGGCTGCATAATTTAGCTCATTTCTTACTATATTAGGAACCACAGGCTGAAAGGGGCCTCAGAGAGTATGGAGTCTGATCTCTCAATTATACAGCTAGAGAAACTAAAACCTAGATGAGGAAGGGATGTGCCGAAGAGCAAAAAGTTACTCCTTAATAACTACAGTATTGCTTCTTTAGTTACAGAAGAAATGGACATGAAGAGCTGATGTGTATACACTAAGCACTTAATAAATGCTTGATTGAGATTAACAAGGTGGCACAACTAGGTGGCTCAGTGGATAGAGCATAAGACTTGGAATTGAGAAGACCTGAGTTCAAATCCTACCTCAGAAACTAGCTATGTGATTATGGGCAAGTCATTTAACCTCTGCCCATCTATTTCCTCATCTGCAAAATCGAGATAATAGCACTTTATTTTAGAGTTGTTGTGAGGATCAAATGAGATAATATTTGTAAAGTGCTTTGCAAATCTGATTTATTATTATTATTATTATTATCATATAGTAGGTGCTTAAGAAATCTTCATGGACTTGACCCCATAACATTTCAGTACTTCAAGGATCTGATTTTGACCCTGTGAATGCTTCTTCCACTAATATAGAACATATGATGTAGTCAGTGGTCTTTCAGGAGTTTCTGTGGCAATGAGCCTCTGAACTCAGCCCCTCATTGAGATATGTATGGTCTATCTCTGGAGTCACACTCGAAGACTTTCAAGCTTGTTAAGACCTTGGACCTGCCAAGAGCTTACTTAATTCAACTGTCTGCATAGCCTTCAAGAACGCAATCTCAGTACCGAGGTGAGTCATGTTAGTAAGACTTGAGTGGAGGATTTAGCAACACAAATTCAAATCAGACAGCCAGGCACACTAGCAGGCACCCAATAAATTTTTGTTTGATGCATGAGTGAAGACCAGTCACTTCCCAAGTACTCATGTCACCCACCCCAGCCCTAGTGGGTTCCCCAAGAAAACCACTGGCATCTCACATCATTTTTTTTAATACTGTGTAATACAATTTTTTTTCTTTAAAATACAGTCTTTTTTGAGGTAGACAGACCACAACTCCAGAGCATGGATCAGACAGGAGATAAATATGCCCATGTACAATACATTGCAAAATGAGGTAGAAATGGTTAGTTACATACCTCCTCTCCCGACAAAATCTGGGAGGAGGAAGAAAAGGACCAGTTGGTAAAGTAGGGCATTGGCCCCTCCCAGGCCCCCTGCCCCTGGGATTCTTTGGTAAACCCTCCCAGCACCTCCCCCATGACCTGAAATCTTCAGCTCCACTGTCACCTGAAGATGTTTTAGCCCTTCTCCCCACCCAATTCCCCTTGAGGTAGGTGTATCTCTGTGCCCCCACTGTATAGATGGGTAGACTGAGACATCTTGGGGATTGGGGGAGAGGGGGAACTTTCCCCATGTGCAAAGTGGGGCCTGGGGGTAAACAGTGGGGAATAAAATAATATGAGGGAGGAAGAGTACCCAGCAAAAGAGAGGATCCCTGGGGCCTCCGGGGTGGGGAGGGAGTAGTCAATGAGGGATCTTCATACATATCTCTGCCAGAGAGCCAAGCCCACAAATCAGAGGAAAATTCCCTGGATGCTGGGGATTTTTTAGTAGGAAATCTGTAAAACCAATGCTACCCACCCACCTCTCCAGGATCTAGCTCATTCCCTCCCGGTCCCCCACCAAAAAAAGTCTGAGTGAGAACCTGCAAATCTCTTCTCTCCCCTGGTCTTCCCTATGTTTTTTCCTGTGATACAAATAGTCCTGCTGTTACTGAGAAGCCAGGGGGCAGGGCTAGATTTATAGGGGAGAAAGGAAAGGATAATGAAGGGCCAAAAGGAGGAAGGGTTAGATAGAAACAGGGGTGGAGGGAGAGACAGAGGGAGGAAAGGGAGAACCAAAACTAGGGAGGGATGATTCCCTTTCCCACTCCCAGGGCAAGACCTTGGACACAGCTTCCCCAGGGTCTGGACAGACCCTGCAAGACAGGTAAGCATGACCTAATGAAGAAACGGAATGGGGCAGCTAGATCCTGAGTGGTCCCGAGCTTTTCTCACTCCAGCCCTACCAGGGAGGATCTCAGAGATGCCCCAGCATCCCCTCTAGAGATCTCGGCTTCAGCCTAAACGTAAATACCAGGCTTCTAACCTAAGCTTGGGAACTGGGGGAGTTGAATGACTTTTGCCATGTTCCTCTCTGCCCTGTGGCTTGGATAGGGCCTAGTCTAGGCAATGGGAATCCTTGTCTTTTCCCTTCCCCCTGTTTCAAGAGCAAACACCAGGAGAGACACCCACTGGGGAGGCTTAGGTTAATTTCAGGTTGCTTGATGATTGGGTCAAGAAAGGCCACTGTTACAGGCTGGGCCACCTCCTTGGGGACCATGGGAACAGCTGGCTTCATTTAGGAGGGAGAGGTCCCAGTTAGAGCATCCTTCATCCCAGCATTAACACTCCAGGAGTCTTGAGGACCTGGGATGATGAGGGTAGGTCAATGGGGACAGTGTGAGACAGGAATGGAAAAGTAATCGAGGATGTGCATTAGGGGAAGAGAGAATGAAAAGAGGGGTGAGGCAGAGACAGGGCAGGGGGAGGTTATCAGGAAAGGAATCTGACACTGGGGGCTAATGACCATCCCTACTCCTAGTTCCATAGACCAAGGCACAGAAACACCTTCCATCAGTCACAGTCACATGTGGGTTAGCACAAGAAGAGCCCTGGGCATCTGGATGTGTGGAGAGGAGGGAAGCATCTCAATCTCTGAGATAAAGATTCCCATAGCCTGGTTTCCCAGTGAGATGGAGGGAAGGGGAAATGATTGGGGAGGAGCTTAGTACAAATACCCCGAAGACAGGAGGAAGGCTAAAATCTCTTATCCACCTTTGGGACTATCTATCCCAGGGGTAGGAAACCTGAGGCCTTGAGGCCACATGTGGCCCTCTAGGCCCTCAAGTGCAGCCCTTTGACTGAATCCAAACTTCACAGAACAAACCCTCTTAATAAAAGGATTTGTTCTGTAAAACTTGGCCTCAGTCAAAGGGCTGCACCCAAGGACCTGAATCCCCCACCCTGAATCCCTTGCACTTTGAGATATGGACAGGGTGGAGAAGATCCCTTGGGCTTGCGGTCAGTTCCCAGGAGAGGAGTGTCCATGACAGGATGCAAAGCTGCCTAGGACGCCACTACTGGGAGTCTCTGGTATAGGTGGGAAGAAGCAAACAGATATTTCACTTCATCCTTAGCCGTCCTCTCTCCTCATCTTCCGCTCTAATCCAGGGCCCTAAGACTGCATTTTCCTTATTATTAGAACCAGGACACCAATCTTTTTCCCATTCCAACTATGGAAAACTCAACTTTCCCTGAACCTTCTAAGGTAGCCCTGAGAACTATTTGCCCAGGTATTTATGAGCCCCTACTAGGCACCACTGCTGCTTCCCTATTCCCACCAATTAAGAAACAAAACCCTTCCAGAGACCTCGTAGCACAAATTTACATCTGAACGAAGGATGGGGTCCTAAATCCCAGGAGGTGAGATGAGGTGACTTTCAAGGAGCTTCCCTTCCTAGCCACCATCCATTAGAGCCCCCTGAACTCCTGCCAAACCCTCAGGGCCCTTTCCTCCTCCCAGCTCTAGAGATGACCAGCACACAGAGCTTCTGAATTAGGATAAGAAAGGTCCCAGGACACAGGGTAGGGTTTGGGTCTTTTTTCAGATAGCTTTTTCAAAACTCACTTCTCTGTAGAATCCAGCAGGAGACAGGCAGAGAGAAAGGGACTGAGGGATATAAGGATGTCCAAGATGGAGGGGAAGAGGGGGTAAGGAACATCCCTTGCCTTAAATAACCAAACCCAGCCACTCCACCCCAAACCCTATACTTATGGCCTCAGACCTGGAAAAGAAGCCCCAGAAATACATTCAGCTTCCCTTCCAGAAAGAGCTGGGAGTTGGGAGGAGGGCCAGGGGTCAAGGAATTTCTGATGCTAGTTCTGTTTCCCAAGCCCTTTTTGGGGGGAAGTTGCTCTCAGCCCCAGTGGGGAACACAGGAGAGCAGCTAAATTCAAAGACATTCTTTCTGGGGTTTCTTCCTGAGTCATTAAAAAAAAGACAGAAAACAGCAACTTCTACAAACCTTACAAAAATAACAGGGAGGTCTAGAATATTAAACATGCTACTCCCCCTACTCCAAAAAAAAATCCCTCACTTGGGGTATTATTTGGCCTTTTTTTGGCTCCCCCAGGCTAGAAGGTAGCCTGGGGTGGCAGAGTAGGGGTCCCAGGAAGGAGACAGAAATAAAGAGTATTGAATTATTTCCCCATTCCTGGGATCTTTAAGCGGACAGAGGCTAGAGACCCCCTCGTCTGCTATTCGTGAATACTGCTCTAGCTATCTATAGCTAGGGACAAAATGTCAGAGATGAAGAGACAAGAGAAGAAGGGAGACACAGAAAGAGACAAGCAAAGAGAGGGCAGTGAATAAGATGGGGGAGAATAAACAGAGTAAGACTGATGGAAATGGGATGAGAGGCTGAAAGAGGCCCAGAAAGACAAGAAGACATAGAGAGGCAGGGAAAGATGGAGACGAGACAGTGGGAAGACAGAAAACAAGACAACCATCTCCACAAAAGAGAGGCACAGATGGAAAGAAAGATTCCTGGGACCAGAGGTCACTTAGCCCAGGGCTGGGGTAATAAATAGTAGAGACCTGAGTATATTGAGCCTTCCTTGGGTGACCAGGCAGGCCCAAAGCATCTTCCTGACCGCAGAAGGAAGAAGCCAATTCCCCTCCCTCCCCCCCGCCCTCCCCACATTCTTCCCATACATCCCTCCCTGATACCGCCTGGTTACAGAGACATCCCAAAGTAGTTAATGCTCCCTGCTAAGGAGAGGGGTGGGAGGGGGCACCCCCCCATCCATTAGTGTCCTGAGCCATACATCTTGTCCCATTCTACATACAAGTCCAACTCCTTGGGTGAGGCTTGGGGACACACTTTGGCCAAAGCTGCCTCAAAGTCTTTGTAGGAGGGGGCCGGCTGCAACCCTGGGAGGCCCCCCCCAGCTCTGGCCACTGCCTGCTGGCACAGCTGTACCAGCTCACCCCCTGAGTATCCCTGTGTGCCCCGCACCAGAGCTGAAAGCTCCCCCTCGCTCAGCCCACAACCCTGCTGGGCCAGTGCCCGCTGGAGGATCTGCCCACGGGCAGATGCATCAGGGAGGGGACACATAGAATCGGTGAGCAAAGCGCCGCCGGGCAGCCTCATCCAGCGCCCCAGGCCTGGGGGTGGTGCCCACCACCACCACCCCCTCCCCACTGGTGCCACCCCCTCCATCCAGGTAAGCCAGGAGCTGGGCCTGCAGGCTTCCAGAGGTGGGGGCCTCATCCTGGGCAGGCAGAAGGGCTTCCAGCTCGCTGATCACCAGCACAGCAGGTGGACGGCATCGGGCAGCAAAGAAGGCAGCCTGGAGGAGACGCCCACCCTCCCCTGCACCCTGGGCTGCCAAGGCTGCCCCACTCAGGCGCAGCAGCATGGAGCCCAGCTGGGTGGAGAGGCACCGGCCCAGGAGGGACTTGCCTGCACCCCGAGGGCCAAAAAGCAGCAGAGTCCGAGGTGGGCAAGGCCCACGTGAATACGTGGCTGGTCTCAACATGGGCCATACCAGCTCCTCTTCAAGGGCGGCCTTGAGGGGGCCCTGCCCGGCAATGTCAGCCCATTGCACTGGGGGGCCACAGTCCACCATCTTGCTGGTCACTAGCTCCAGAGCCACAGGGTCCACACCCTTGGGAGGCTCCCCCGGGACAGCAAAGCCCCCCCCGAGAGGGTGGAGCCAGCCCTCGCTCCACAGACACCCGCTCTGGGAACTTCTCAAAGGACTCTTGGTGTGGGGTGTAGGCTGGAGAGCCCAGCACCTTAAGAGAAGGACCCCCACTACCACCGTACTTTCCCAACACCTCCTCCCTGGTCCCTGGCAGCTTCCCTCGGAAACCGTTGCCTTGGCATTCACCATTGTTGTTTGAAGGAGGGTAGGGGGGACCATCGGGGATGGGGGGTTTGGTGGGCTCATAACCATACTTGTGGTATCGGCCTTCCCCACCTTCATCAAATGCCTTGCGCTTTAGTGAAATGCCTGGCTCGCTCCCTGGTGGGGGAGGCTGGAAACTGTAGGCTGCAGGTGTTGGTGGGGCAGGGGCTGGTGGGGGCAAGGGGGTGGGTGTTGCCAGACCCGAGGAAAGGTAAGGGGCAGGGGGTGGGGGTGGGGGGAGGCCCCCAAATCCAGGCTGGGCTGGGTAGCCCCCTGAGGGGTAGTTGTACAGGGAGCTGGAGGGGCCATAGCCAGGGGGAGGAGGTGGCTGGAGGAGCCCTGCTGAGGGTGGTGGGGGCAGAGCTGCACTTGCTTGCCCACAGTACCCAGTGGCAAGGTACCCCCCACCATATCCAGGACCATACTCTGGCCCTCCAGACGGCCCCCCACAGGCATTGCCAGTGTATAGAGGTTCAGGAAGACTCCCGGATAATACGGGAGACCCTCCTAGGCCTCCTGGCCCCCCTCCCACACCCCCACTGGCTGACTTCGTTCCTGGGAGACCCTCATGGAGGGAGGTAACTGGGTATGGCGGCTCTGTCCCAGGTGTTCCAGGCCAGGACTCCGCATCTCCCTTTGGCCCCATTGATGGCCCCAAAGGTGGCTTCAGCATATCCACCCAGGGCAGGCCTGTCATAGGGAGAGTTGAGGACACCTGAGTACTTCTCAGCATAGCGCTTGAGGAGATTGGAGGCTGTGAGAGTAGAGATGTCATCGTGGGCCCAGGCATAGTGGCATCGCTGACGGCCCGCAGAGGACAGCTCCAACTTGTGGGCTGGCGACGGAGTGGTAGAAGAGACATCCAGGTGCTGATCTGCCCACTGATTGAGGGGCTGGGCATGTTCTGGTGTCCAGTGCATCTTCGACAGAACTGGAGAAACAGAAGAAAGGAATCTGTGAAACCCAAACCTAGGCCTTGCCAAGGCTGCTCAGTCCAGTGAGGGCGTCAACCAGGGTCAGACCCAGAGAGCCTCCAGCTGTCAAGTCCTCCCCCTAGACTTAAAAGGGGTCTTCAAAACAGACAGGGTCAGATTTGTTGACCCCTGGCCTATACGACCCCACAGCATGGGTTAAACCTTGGGAGCTCATCCAGGATGTTAGGGGTTAATTTACAATCAACCTCAAGTGCCTAATTCCTCTTTAGGAGCCCCACCCACCTTTGAGGCTCTAACAAGGTTTTCATTTGTTTTAAAAGATTCAAGCTGCTTATTCTATTACGGCATATATCTGGACAACTGTCCGAAATCCTACAGATTTTAGGTTCACAGGTAGGGGGCTTCCTGAATGCTTAAAAATCTTGAGTGCTGTCTCTTTTTGGATCAAACTGATTGGAGCCCCAGATCACCTGGGCCCCTTACAGCTATAACACACATGTATGCACTTACAGATGCATAAAAAACAACACGACCCAACAGGGTAAGCCTGGAGCATCTCTCTTGGCAGCATCATATGCATGCACCAGAAAAGCCACGTGTTGATTCCTCTAGCCATCTACCACTAAGGAGTTGTATGACCCTAGGTAAGTTACCTCCCTTTTCTGAAACAACGGTTTCTTCCTTACAAAATGAGAGGGTTGGCCATGAACAGACAGACACATATGCACAGGTATAGATGCATACAACCCAGAATACATTTTCAAAGATATATACACATGCATGTCCATTTGACTTGGGTTCAAAACCATATTCTGGTGCATATTGTCTGAATGACTTTGGCCAAGCTGGTTCCCATTTCTTGTCCTCAGTTTCACAGAATCACAGAATTCAGATTTGCAAGGGGCCACAAAGGCCGTCTAAACCCACTGGGACCTTAGGTGTCTTCTCTACAACCTAGGCAACAGCTGCTCGCCCAGCCTTTGCCTGAAGACCTTCACTGAAGGGGAACTCACCACCTCCAGAGGCATAGCTCCCCTGATTAGAAAGTTTTCCTAATATCAAGCCTAAGTTCTCTACCCAAATCAGGGGGTGCTAGAGGCAGTTGCTGCCAGCTGGCTTTGAAATTTTCATTGTGAGCATTTATACCTTGGAAATAACAAACACTACAACTCAGGGCTTGATTCATTGTTTTGCTGATTGTCTAGACTTAAGAAAGTGATGGAGAAAATGTTAATAATGTGAATTAAATTTAAAAGCATGAAGAGAGCCGTTTGTTAAACATTTCATCAGCAGGCCTCTGATTAAGCAGACCCAGTTCAATATTTCTTTCACGTAAAAGCCCTTTAAATGCTTGAAGGCATGCTTACTTTGGCAACATATATACTAAAATTGGAATGATATAGAAAAGATTACCATGAACCCTGTGCAAGGGTGACAGGCAGACTGGGGAAAGGTGCTATATTTCTAGATAGATAGATGGATGAATGGATAGATCAACAGAAAAATGGATTCGACAGACATACACAGATCAAAGATAGACAGAGATAGATAAGACAAATAGATTTGACAGACATGGGATACATAGATAGATGAATAAACAGATGGACAGGAAGACACAGACTAGACAGACAGGCAGGCAGATAGAAAGACAGATTAGACAGATGGACATAGATCAGACAGACAGATTAGACAAATAGATCAGAAAGACACAGATAGATATATAGATTAGACAGACAGACACAGGTAAGACAGACAGACAAATAGATTAATCAGACAGAAAGACAGATAGACACACAGAAAGGTGGAACAGACAGATGGACATGGCTCAGACAGATAAATAGGTTAAACAGATAATTAGAAAGACACAGATTAGACATAGATAGATACATAGCTTAGACAGACAGGTAAAACAGACAGACAAATAGATGAGTCAAACAGATTAGACAGAAAGAGTGAGAAAGTGAGAAAGAGAGAGGGAAGAAAGAGAGAGAGAAAGAGAGGGCGTACTTGGTGCTAAGTATTATGAATACAAAAACAAGCAAAAAAGGCAATCTGTACCCTAAAGGAGTTTACATTCAAATAGGGGAAGACAATACACATAGGGAAGTGAAAAGCAAGACAGGAGAGAAGCTCAAAGGGTGGGTGAAGCCAGGAATGAAGTGAGCACACCTAGCTCAGGCCTCCTCTGAGATGGTGGTTTAGGCTAGCAACATATCAGTAAGGGGAGACAGATAAAAGGCTACTGGAGAAGAGACAGAGAAGTCCAGAGAATGACTTGAGTCAGACAGACCAACTGGGAAACACAAATTGCAATAATATAATTGAGAAGTGACGAACTAAGGTGGTCATTGTGTGAATAAAGAGAAGAGATATGAAAAGAGAGATGCTGTGGACATAGAAATGGCAAGATATGGCAACTGACTATGTATGGGAAAAGGGAGGATGAGTAGCCAAGGATAATGCCAAGGTTGCCAATGTGGGAAACTGGAAAAAATGGTCTTGCTCTTGGCAGAGACAGGGAAGTTGATCAAAGGAATGTCTTTGGGGGGGAAAGAGAATGAGTTCTGTTTTGGACATGTTGAGTTTAAGATCTTTCTGGGACATGGAGTTGGAAATGTCCAATAAGCAGTTTGCGATTTGGGATAGAAGAGAGACTCAGAATAGCTCAGAAGAGAGACTAAGACTGAATACATAGATTGATGAATCATTTGCATAGTCATCTGCATAATTAAACCCATAGGAGCTAATGAGGTCAGAAAGGGACAGGAGGAAGGGAAAGAGAGGAAGGGAGGGAAGGGGAGAGACAGAGATAGAGAGGCAGAGACAGAAGGGGGTGCTTAGCCTTCGGGTACACTCATATTTAGAGGCTAGAATAGCAATTAGCCAAGGAGACTGAAACGGAGCAGTGAGAGAGAGGGGAGAACCTGGAGGGAGTAATGTCAAGAAAACCCAGAGAAGAGAGAGTATCTAGGAGGAGAGGGTGGCCAACGGTGTCAAAGGCTGCAGAGAGAGGTCAAGAAGGATGAGGACTGAGAAAAGGCCATTGGATCTGGCAATTAAGAGATCACTAGGAGCTTTGGAGAGAGCAGGTTCAGCTGAGTGATGAGGTCAGAGGCCAGATTTGTTGAGAAGTAAGTGAGAAGAGAGGAAGTAGAGGTGACAAGTGAGAGTAGCTTTTTCTAGGAGCTCAGTAGAGAAAGTGAAGAGGGATATAGGACAATAGCTCAAGGGTCTAATGAAGGTTTTTTGTTTTTGTTTTTGTTCTGTTTTGTTTTTTAAGAATGAGGAAGACTTGGGCTGTTGGTAGACCACAGGAAAGAAACCAGTGCATAAGAACAACACCATTAACAACAACGGTAGCTAGCATTTATATAGGACTTTATATAGACCTTTATATATGTTACCTCACTTAGTATATGGAGAGATTGAAGTTTAGCAAGAGGAGGAAGGTGATTGAGAGGAGAATCCACGAGAAAAGACAGGGGGGGGATGGAATCGAGGGCAATTCGCTCCCATGTCTTTTAAACATCTAAGCTGGGTAATTAATTCCCTTAGCAACCGCATCAGTCTCATTAGAAAATTCCCCTTTTCACTCCTCACAGGAACTGCTTCTAGTTTAGTCTTCAGAATTTAATTTCTGAGAGTTTCCCATTCTACCTGAGCTGATTTGTGCCCCATAGAACTGGCATCTGTGGGATCCAGCTATCCTTTCTCTGAACTCTTACTTTATCTGTAAAATGAAAAGGTTGGACTAGATTATCTCGAAAGTTTATAGCTTCAGATCCAATGAATGATCCTTCATGTACACACAGGCATAGACTGTGAATCTTGGGTAAGTGCGTCCTGACAATTGGCCCTGTCCCCTTATCCTCAAGGTTTTCTGGTAGGCCCAGCTCCTCTTATCACACTCCACCCAATCAGATAGAAATGATGAAAGGGATGAATGGGAGCCAAAGAGGTCTCAGGGCTCCCAAGGGTCAGTCAACCACAGTAGAATTACCTAGTGTTCTAACTGACAGACTTCTGATTTTACTTTGCCTATCCTTTCCCCAGACACATTCATTTTTCTGTCAAGTCTCCCTATTATTAAAGAGACACACAACAGATCCACTGGCCTTACTCCCTTTAGATGTATCATTGCTTTTGGGTGGAAAAGGGACTAGAAAAAGAGAGAGAACTTGGAACTTAAATTTTTTTAAAATGAATGTTATGACTACACATGTATAACCTATATTGATTGCTTGCCTTCTCAATGAGGGTGGTGAGGAGGGAAGGAGAGAATTTGACCTCAACATGTTAAAAATGAATGTTAAAAATTGTTTTACATGTAATTAGGGGGAAATAAAATACTAAACACAAAAATGTTAAAATAAATTAATTTTTAAAAAATATATATCATAGCTTAGTGGACAGAGCACTAGATTTTGAGTTGAGACTGGTTCAACTGCTGGCTTAACTACTTAATATTCATCCCTATTTTGGAAGGTCAGTGGGGTACTCTAGCAATCTGTGCTTAGCCCTCTGCTATTTATTTTTTTTTATCAATGACTTGAAAAAAAATAGATGGAATTCCTATTGTGAGATGAAGGAATGATTTTAAAAAGCATTCGTTAAGTGTCTACTACATGGAAAATACTCTCTAGGTGCCAGGGATATAAACAGAAAGGTAAGAGACACTTTGCTCCCATTCTAATAGAGGGAGACGATACACATGGAACATTTTAGCTGTCAGTCAAATGGAAAGACCAGGTGGTAGTAACAGCCTAATTAGAACATAAAATGAAAGGGTCAGGATTCATAAAGATCTCGACAGGCTTAGAACATTGGGACGAGTCAATAAGATGAAGTATAAAAGTATTGTTACCTTTGCTCTGTAAACCAAGTTAGACTGAGGAAGAATGAACCATGCATGGAGAGAGACTAACTTCCTAAGCCTAATGCCTTGTAGATAGAAGAAGCATAATAAATTATTGTTTATTTGAATCCAAAAGGAACTGGAGAATTATCTGGTTTTTCCATCCTCCATATGGTAAATCAACCAACCTATCCCATTTCTGCCTGCTCTCCCTTCCAGGCTGGAGAAAGACTTATTCCCAATTTCCATTGGCAAGTCAATTTAAGGAGATCTCCCTTTTCTCCTTTTAAACTTGCTATATGATGACCAACCTGTTGGACTGCAATCCTGAGAATGAAGGAAGAGGGCAAGGAATAACAATAATCGATAACGATAATTAACATTTATATAGCACTTATTATGTGCCAGGCACTGTGCTAAGTGCTATGGGATTATTATGTCATTTGACCCTCACAACAACCCTGGGAGGTAGGCATTATTATTATCCCTGTACTACAGACAAGGAAACTGAGGCAAACAGAGGTTGGGTGACTTGCCTAAGGTCACACAGCTGGTGGTTGTCTGAGGCTGGATTTGAACTCAGGTCTTCTTGAAAACTCTAGGTCTAGTGCTCTGTGTGCTGTGCCACCTAGCTGTTCCAGGAAATATGCTCCATGGAGCAAAGGTAGTAGGGTAGTTCATCTAGGTAAGAGGATAAAAGTGTGGTCTGGGAAGAGTTGCCATGCCAATATTAGAAAGGTGGAGAGGGCTGGGCTTTCATTTTTGCCTTCTATTTTAAACTTACAAACCCTGCCAGACATCACTACCTGCTAGTTACATTTTTTTAAAAAATGTAACTGTCTACAAGGTAAATAAAACCAGTTTTCTGAGTTTTCCACTAAAACATGTTTTAAAGATAAAAATTGTTGAATATTAATAGATAGCTGAAAAATAGTTATATGCGAATTAAAGGTTTTGGTTTCCAAAGCCCTTTCTAATTAGTAGCACGTGTAAGGAAGACACTTGAACCTCCTTCCCTCCTAAGTGCTACAAAAACTTGCGGAGTATTAGCTCCCCAAAATGTCACCAGCCTTTTCTCTCCATGGTCAGGGACCAAGTCTTACATATCTTGGTGTACGACAATATCCCCTACACTGCTTTTACATTGTTAGACTCCCCCAAACAACATTTGTTGAATGAATAATTTCTGAAACCTCTTCTTCCTCATTCTACCACAGGAGACCTTGCAGAACTGATCAGGGGAGAGTTGGCTAATACTTGCCTGGTCCTACGTGAGCTGTTCCGAAGCCCGCCCCACCCACATGACATACCTGCTCTTGGCTTGTTTAGGTGTGTAAGTGCCTTGCAGTCAGAAAAGTTCCACTAACACTCGCTGTGCAATCCCCTGGGGCCTCCTTGGGCCTGTTTGCTCTTTGGTTAAATGGGTCCATACTCCTTTCAGCACTCCCCTCCCAACGATGAAGTGAGGAAAGCACCATACAAACATGAGCCATTGTGAAATATCTGACTTGGCCTTTCGTTCTTCAGATGAGGAAACTGAGTCCCAGAAACGAAACGCCTTGTCCAAAGTCACAGAATGAATTCCTGGCAAAGATTATCCTAGAAATAATCCATGGCCTCTTAAAACTCTCTGCTCTAGCTCATGCTGCTAAATCTCTAACTTAGTAAGTGGGATTTCCCTTTCCCCAGGGGGGTAGAGGTGGGGGGAGTGCCCTGAATACACATTGAACCTTCCCTATTGCATTGTTTTCTAAGGGGAAAAATTAGCATAAAGCTGGTTTGTTTAGGACTCCATCTAAGGAAGTTTAGTTACTAAGGTATACAAAGGACCACTATTTATAAGGGAAAGGGTAAGTACTATATGCCAGGATCTGCGTTAAGAGCTTTACCATATTATCTCATTTGACGTTCACAACAACCCTCGGAAGTAGGTAAAATTATTATTCCCATTTTACCGTTGAGAAAATCGAGGCAGACAGGGCTTCAATCACTTGCCCACAATCAGCGAGTGTCTGAAGTTGAATTTGAACTCAGATCTTCCTGACTCAAGGCCCAGTGCTCTATTTACTGAAGAAAGAGGGTATCATGGTACCTAGGGCCCTTGACTCTGAAGTTGTTAAATGATTGGAAGGCTCGGAACATGTGGAGGTTCGATATGTGGTGCGATAAAGAGACATTACTTCCCCCATGAAGATTTTACAGTCTCACCCACCTCCTGGCAGAGAGGCAATGGACCAGAGGTGGGTGCACAATGAGGCATTCTTTCTCCAGCACAGCTGGAATTGGGGATTTGTTTTGCATGACTATGGTTATTTGTTCTAAAGGAGAGCTTTTCTTTTTGTTTTTCTGGGGTGGGAGGGGGAGTAGGAAAGCAATGCCAAAGAGTAATGGGGGGGGAGTAGTTTTTTAAAGGATGAAAAGAAAGAAAAGAGCTTAAACAAATCATATAAAAATAAACAGAAGAGAAAAGAAGAAAATTGAGAAGGGGACACAGATAAGCAAGGAACAGTCGAAACTACTCTGTTAAATTTTAATCTTTGAAAAAACCACCAAGCTGTGTGTAGAGCAGGAGTTCTTAATTTAGGGGTAAAGTTCTTAGAGGCCCTCGACTTGGGGTAGATTTCAGGGAGTCCATGAACTTGGATGTAAAAAAATAATTGCCTTGTTATTTTCACTGACCTCTAGCTAAAATTTAGCATTTCCTTTAATTATTGAAAAACATGATTCTGAGAAAGGGTCCATAGGTTTCACCAGATGGTCAAAAGGGTCTGTGACACAAAGAAGATAAGAACTCTGACACTGAGGAGAAAAGCTCAAACAGTGCACATCAGAAGTTCAAAATTCCGTATACCATCTGCTTTCTTTTTTTCTTCTATACTGAAATGTTCGTGTTTGTTGATGTTAAGCTCATAATAAAAAAGAAAAAATTTAAAAGGTTCTCTAGCCTCCATACCCCCCCAATATCTCAGGCTGGGACAAAGGGGGCCTTGGGAGGGGAGGATCCTATTGTCCTCTGTCTCCCGATGGAAATCTCATTAATCTATTCACTACAGCTCTGACAGGCCTTTTATGGAAGCCTTTTTGTCAATTGGGGGTGGGGGGACCTGGCTCACTGGGCATGGAAGTCCACATCCTCTTCAAATGCCAACCCCCCCCCCAGTTGCTTCAAGTAGGGGAATAAAAGAGGACATGGCAAAGAGAAAAAGGTTCTCAAAAAGGAGAAGGATACAACAGAGAGGGGCAAGAAAAGAAAAAAGAGATGGAGAAGGGGGAAAGGGAAAGGGGAGAGGTTACTTTTGCTTTTGTATCCCTAGCACTTAGCAGTGTTTGGTATACAGTCGGCACTTAATAAATGCTTGTGGATTGATTGATTAAAAGAAGAGAGAGAAGGGCATAAGAATAGGGAATGGAGAGAGGTCTGCTGAATTAACATTGACCTCCCCCCCCATGCTACTCCTTGTTAACCCTACCCTTTTCACTTGTTCCCGTCTTAGAAAAGGAACCCCTCCTCTCCCTTTCTGCCATCCAGCACAGAAAAGCCCAATGTCTACAAAAAGATAATAATTATTGGAAGGGGTTTGGGAGGACAGACACACTAATGCATTGTTAATGGAATTGTGAATTAATCCAAACAGTAGGGAAAGGAATTTGGAACTATATCCCCAAAAGTCACTAAAGTGTGCATACACTTTGGGCTAGTAATACCACTATCAGGCATATACCCCAAAGGTGATCAAGGAAAGAGGGAAATGACCCATATGCATAAAAACACTTTTAGCAGCATTTTTCATTATCGTAAAGATCTAAAACCATGTGGATGTGTATCAGCGAGAAGATGGCTGACCATACTATGGCACAGGAATGTATGTGTATTATTGAACTGTATGAGTGATTGAGGAGGGACAGGAACAGAACTAGGAGAACAATTTCTACAATGACTGCTATGATAAAAGAAAACAGCTGTGAAAGTTCCAAGAACTCTGATGGATGCAATGATCAAACACAACTCTAGAAAACTGATCATGAAGCATGCCTCCTTCCCATCTCTTGACAGAAAGGTGAGGGACAGATAGGGCAGAATGTAACACACATTTCCAGGCACGGCTAATGGGTGGATTTCTTATTTAGGAAGAGTGAGGAGTTATGAGGGGAAGTCAAGGGAGGAGCATAATGCCACACATACCCCTAAAAAAAAGGGGGGGAAAGCAATAAAGTATCTAAAAATACACAGAAGAGAGAATGAAGTTCAAAAAGGGACCAAAACAAGGATAATATTGAAACAACTGAGTTCAACTTAATATATACTTTAAATATAATATATAATTTAATTTTAATATATAATTTAAATATAATATATACTTTAAAATAGCTATATATAACATAGATATCATGATACCATATAAAAATTGTCCAATGTCTGCAACTTACATCTGTGGATTCCTAAGGAAGCCCACAGAGAGGGAGTGGGGTGGGGGGAAGGTCAGAGAGAGGCTGACTGCTTTTTATATAACCCACTACCTAGTTTCTATCAAATCACCTGCCTTACTTCCATTAAAACCATAGCCTGGTTTCTGTGAGGTTCTGGTCATAAGAATCAGTGCCATGATATTTCCCTTCAATATCCTACCCTTCTAGAATGAAGGGAAACTGGGAGGCAGATGCAAAAGGCAAGCCGAGTTTCTCAAACTCTTGTGCTCAGCTAAGGTAGGGGCTTCCCAAAGGCTTCAGTCCTACTCAATACCTTCCTCTAACCAGAGCCTGAGCAGGAGTGGGGATGGGGGAAGTCACAGGGATCAAATTGAATGGATGAAAGAACTAGAGATATTTAGCCTGGAGAAAACTTAGAAGATGTGTGATCCCTGCCTTCAGATACTGAGAGATGAGACTTGTGGTCTTTGACCCTAGAAGGCAAAACTAAAAGCAATGGGTGTGAATTGGAGAGAGGCAAATTTTGGCTCAGTATAAGTAAGAACTTCCTAACGATTAGAACTGTCACAAAAAAAAAAAAACAATTAGAACTGTCCAAAAATGAAACAAGGTTGCCTATGTAATCAGAAACTGGATGACCCCGTGTCAAAGTTGATGCCAAAGGAATTACTGCATAACAGAGAGAACTGAGTCTAGACAGCCCCGGGGGTCCCTTCCAATTCTAGGATTATGATTTTATTAAATGTGTCCAATTTCAGGCCCAGGACCAAGTGGAGTAGTCAGTTTGGAACACCAAGCACTTTGCCCCAACTCCAACATTGTCCTTCCTTCATCCCTTTCTATCCATGAAATGGGTATGCTTCAGACGTCCACCCCCTCCCTCCTATCGGATTAGACTCCTGGGTCTTTGGGGACCTTTAACTATAGGAAAGGGGGTGGGGTAGAGCTTAAAGGGGAGTATGTGTGGTGAGGTTGCTGCTGAGTTAGGGCTGAGAGGAGTCAGCTGGTCAGTTTCTGCTCATTGTTTTATGGGTGAATAGCTATGTACCTTTGGGCAAGTTGTATAATTTCTCAGTGCCCTAGTTTGACCATCTGTGAAAGTCAACTGACACCACAGGTCTTTATGGCCCCTCTGGGACCAGGAAATAATGCTATGAGACAAGTAATCCTTCCTCCCCCATGTCCAGCCTGACCAGCTGAATGGGCTGAGCCCATGCCCCTCTCTGGCCTCTGCTCTTGCTATTTTCCCCGTGGGAGATGAATTCTCTTCCTCTTTCTCAGTGTCTATAGAAATCCCAACGTTCCAACCTTCAAGGCCTTGTTCAAATCTCACCCCCTCCAGTGATCCCTCCCTCCTGACCATACTACACCATTTTATCCAGCCTCGTCTCCTTCTCTAACTCACGGACTTTGAAGCTAGAAGGAACCTCAGAGTTCAAGTCTAAACTGATCACTTTTCAGAAGAGTAACCTGAGGCCTAGAGAAAAGAAGGATGGCTCACACCAATTCCTGCTTCTAGAAGGGCCCAAGGTGGGATTCAAATTCAGGGCCCTTGTCTCCAAACTCTTTCCACTACAGCATGATGCCTCAGTCATCTCTCATTTTATTGTTTCCTCCCTCTAGTCAGACTACAAAATTTCTGCTTCTCAGTAGCTTACTGAAGTTAGGCATACAGAAGGGGCCTAATAGTTACTTATCCAACCATTCTCTCTGTACCCTACTGCACTCTCCACTTCCTATGGCAGATGCCTTTCTTAAGCAAAGAGGAATGAGGAAAGACCAGGAAGTAGGAAGAGACCCAAGCCCTAAGGAAATTCCCAGCAGGATACAGGGGGATAAAGACACATTCAGGACATACATGCAGACACAGAGAAAATGAAAGAATTGGGAGCAGCTTGGGAGAGCCCTATACTATCAAATCAAGGGAGATAGATGGTATGTTGGCTAGGGTGCTGGGCCTGAAGTCAGGAAGACCTGAGTTCAAATCTAACCTCAGAAACATCCTAGCTGTGTGACCTTGGGCAAGGGAATTAACTTCTGTGTCTCCATATCCTCAACTGTAAAATGGGTATAATAGCATCTACCTCAGGGTTTTGGGGAGGATCCAATTAGGCAATATTCTTCAAGGGCTTTGCAAACCTATCAGTGTCAGTTATGATGATGACGATGATGATGCTGAGGAATAGCAGGTGAATAGCAGAGGTAATAGAACCGAGGGGTCAGTAGAGGAAGAGTTCTGCAAGAGGAGCAGGTGAAGCAGAATTGAGAAGGCAGGGAGGAGCAGAGCAGGAAGCAAAGAGAAAAGGAAAGGCCTGCAAACAGTGGAGAGCACCTTGGCACAGGAGGAGGGGAAGCTCCATTTCCAGAAGATGCCCCACCTGCACCTTTGTATGTCTGTCTCTTTTAGATACACAGCGGGTTAAGGTAGGAGTCCTTGGGATGAGGAAAATGTGGGGTTCAAATAGAAATGTAGACTTGATATGGAGATGAATGACAGATCCCACTTCCTCACCATTACCTTCCCCCTTCCCAGTAAAACTAGGTAACGTGTATAGGTTAAAACTTTAAAATGCACAAAGTGCTGTACATATATTATCTCATTCATCTCACAACAACCCAGTGAGACAGTGCTATTATTGTGCCCACTTTTTAGATAGGGAAATTGAGGCTGCAAGAAGCAAGTCTGAGGCAGGATTTGAATTCAGCTCTTCCTAGCCCCAAGGCTGGCACTCCAGGCCACACCTCATTTGTGCTTTAAAGTCCATCTGCCAATTCCTTCTGTCCCCTGTTCCTCCCTTCCACCTGTCTCCCCTCCCCTCCCTGATGCTGACAAAGGGAAGGGATGGAATGCCCATCAAAGCTCTGACCCCTACACATGGTAAAAACATCACTGTGATTCTGATCCCGTTTCCTCGTGGACAGTGGGGCCACTCATCCTGCCCTCTCGCCTCTCCCAGATCAGGGAGAGAAGCAGCCCCGGCTGCTCATATGTCAAAAGACAAACTGCAGGAGGTCAGTATGAGAGCTGTCTGGCCAAAAGACTACCTCCATCTGGACTGTATGTGAGGGGGTGGTGATAAGCAATGGAGAAGTCCCTTCTCTGTCCCCTCAGTCAGTGCCACAGCTGAGCTGTGTCTATCTGTTGGCCTGTAACTGAGTAGTCTCAAGAAGATGGGAGGGGGCAGGCATGGACTGGGGAAAAGGTAAACAAATCGTAGCACAGGAATGTAATGGAATATTACTGTGCTGTAAGAAATTACAGCAGGAAGAATATCAGAAAGGCTTCATGACCTGATACAAAGTAAAGCAAGCAGGGCCAGGGGGAAAACATGACTGCAACAATGTAAATAGCAGGAATAACTACAGAACAAATGAATATTAATGCTGCCAAATGACATGGAATAAGCTTGGCCCCAAAGGAGAGAGAGGAGAAGACATCTCCACATTACTCTTTTGCAGAAAAGCGGGGAGGGGCAGAGGGAGGGGACCCACAGGTTCAGAACAGGGTATACAGTCAGATTCCCCCCCCCCATGTATTGATTAATTTTGCTGAATGTTTTTTCTTTTCTGTAAAAAAAAATCCTTTGTCATAAGGGATGGCTCTCTGGGAGAAGGAGGGGGGATGGTACAAGGAGAACTCTTATGTAGCAAAAATAAAATATAGCAATAAAATCAAAGAAGATGGGGCAGGGTTGGGGAGGGGAGGGGGGCGCAGCTCCCTTCCCCAGGAAGAGGCTGCTCAGGTCAGTGCTCTTCAAAGGGGATGTGGTGATATCCCCAGGCTCCCAGCCAAACTTGACACAGAGGCGGGGATGCTACTTATTCCCAATCTCAGTCTATACTCTGCTCTGTCAGAAGAAAAAAAAAATTGCCTGCTCCCCTAATACCAGTTCTTCAACTTCTGTACTGACCTGTACAAAGGATAATTCTTCCCCTCCAAAAAAAGCAGTTTATTTTAAAAAATCATTCCTACGTGGCATGCTATAATTATTTGGATGATACCATGATGTAGTAAATTAAAAGTCAGAAAAACCTGCATTCTAACCTTGGTTCTGACATCTAAATTGCCATGGTCCAGTGGGAAGAATGCCAGATTTAGAGTCAGAGGACCTGGGTCTGAATCTTGGCTCTACCATTTATATCTGTGTTACTTTGAGCAAATCTCTTACTCCTCTATGAGCCTTAGTCATTTAAATAATCTTCAAGATCCATTCCATTTCTAAACTTATGACCCCCATTATCTTCTCTGGGTCTCAATTTCCTCATCTGTAAAATGAAAGGTTTGGACTACATGAACTCTAGGCCCCTTCCAGGTCAGAGGTTCTGTGGGGCTATGACTCCCCTTCATCCTATGTGTCTAGATCAACTATTTCCTCTAAATTCCCACCTATCGAGGAGAAAAATAGGAGAAAACTAGACTGAGCTTCAACACTGCCCAAAAAGTGGCTCATTCACAGTCGGGGTTTTGATGAACAATCCTGACCAATCACAGTTTTAATACATCTCTAAAGATGACCAGTCTACAAATATTCCTAGCCACCTATCCTGGCAAGTAAGACCTTCCTCATATCTAGCCTATTGCAGTCAAAACCTACATCATATTTTATCTTTAATCTCAGTAATAAAGCCAATGACATACAACTGATGTCCTTTGCTTTTACTTTAGGGCCTTAGAATGGTCATCTGAGGCCTTGGGTAAGATGGTTGGATTTGCCCATCTGGCTTCCACATGCTATGTCTTCACAAACATGCCCATTCAAGAAGCCTTGGGTGAGGGAAGGTGAATGGTTTGTTAGGCTAAGGTCCGGCCCATCTCTCTCCCTCCCCCAACCTCACCATCTCTCTCTAACCTCTTACTCTTTCCATCATCCTCATCCTCACTATATCCCAGGAACAGCAAAGGGAATAAGAGCAACTGAAAAAAAGCCTCTGGAGACAATATAGTACAGGAAGCAGAGGGCCCATCCTAGAATACTAAAGGTTAGCTAGGAGAGATGCACTTTTACAATCTCCATTCCAAAAGGTCAGATTTATCTATACATTGGGAGGATGGAAGTGGGAGGAGGGTAACAGAAAGGACGACAAGGAAGGGCCAGGGACTCCCTCATTCTTTGGGCCTGAACGAAGCCTCTTTGTCTCTGCCCAGTGGCCCAGGCAGGTGGAGGGGAGGGAGCGCCTGGGAGGAGGGGAAGAGGAGACTAGGACAGGAAGGGATGCTCCTCCAGTCTCTCCCCCCCCCCCACAAACCCCGCTGCCTCCCAGCTGCCACCAGCCCCTGGAGTATTGTAAGGCTCCGGGCCAATCATCAACCAGCTCAGAGAAAGTCCCAATGCCCAGCCCAGTCCCAAGGGAGGGAATTAGCACTTTTGAACCACTCAACCCACAACTAACAAAGCAAGAGGCGGAGGGGAAGGGGGGGGCCATGAAGGGAGGTCTTTTTTAAATTAAAAAAGGGCAAGGGAATTTATTCCCCTCCCCAACCTCAGCTCCCCTCCGTCCCCAAGAATATAGGGGGCTGAAGGTAAGCAATTCCAGGGGCACTTAATTTCTAATTAAGACAATGAATCACTGATAAAACAGCTTCCAGAAATAGAGTCTAATGGTCCATCTATTCTGCCCTGGGGTCTTGGAGGGGTGAGGGTCTATCTCCCAGTCCTCCCCTTCCTCCACTGTCACCCAGCCATCGACCTCTGTAGGGAGGCGGGACGATGGAGAACAAATGAACAAGCTAACTCCTCCTTCCTCCCCCCTGCTCCGCCCCTCAAGCGGCCGCCCCCCCATTCTGGTCCCTTCCCCCCCAACACAGCCCACGAGGGCCCACGTACACAAACCCCAACATGCATACACATGCACACACACACATATCCATCCCCCAGCCTGGGCATCTGCCAGTGGGCAAGCAGCAGGAGTGGCTAGGGGGGCGGCGGCGGGCAGGGAGCCGGCTCTCCGCCTCCCCCCCCCTCCCCCTGCAATCTGGCCTTCTTTCAGGACCAGAGCCCCGGCACCCTTTGTTCTGCTCGCTCGCTGAGTGACAGCTCGTTTGTGGCGCCCCTGGGGCTTCCAAGCGGGCTCCGGCTCTCGGCGCCGGCTCCGACCTCATTCGAACAGCTAATGGCTTTTCCAGCGGTGGTCCTTTCAGGCCAAACTCTGCAGCTCTCCCGCGGCTTCCCCTCCCCCTCGTGGGCCCTTTCTGCCCTTCCTCTTCTTAGTCCTTCACTATCACCCAGCACCTCTCCTCTCCGAAAACCCGGCCCCCGCGGGCCGGAGCCCTCCCCAGGCCTCAGTTACAGGGATCCGGTCACAGCCTTTCCCTGTTTGCATCTTGCCTCCAATGGCCACTAAGCCGCCTGCCCCACACCCCACACTACCCCTGCCCCACTCACACACAGGGATCCCTGTAAACTGGCTTCACACCTCTAATTCAGAAATACCTCATATAGAAACACAGCACTAGAACAAGTGGGGTCAGGGGACCTGGGTTCATATCCTTGGCTCTGCCTGTGGGACCTTGGTAAGGGACATACGGTCACTTCACCTCCATAAATGAGGTTAGACCAGACGATCTTCAAAGGTTCCTTCCAGTCCTAAATCCTATGATCCTAAAAACTCTCTCCCTCTTAGTAACTATATGATCTTAGGTAAGTGACCAAACATTTCTTCTCATCTGTAAAACTGGGATAATACTCACAGGTTCACCCCATAGCTGTGAAAGAAATAGGAAGGTGCTGGATCTGGCGTCAGATAGCCTGGGTCGGAATCTTGATTCTTGAATGCCACCCCACCCCAGTCTCTGGACCTTCTGCCCAAGAACCCTTGAAGGGAGCAAAATAAAAAATCTTACAGTATTAGCTTTTAAATAATATGTGGGTTCAGAACAGGAGAAAAGGACGTAGGTGCTGAGAGAGAGCTAACTTAAGGAAGCTGACCAAGGGACTCTCTCTTTCCTGTGCCACATGACCTGGGGTTCTTAGGACCCCAAATTCAGGATGGCACTATTAGGATTCTACTCCAGTACTTACAAATCTTCAATTCTGCATGCCCTGCTTTGAAGCAGATTGCAACCCCTCCACAACTGAGTAGAAACGGCTTCTGGAGTGGCCATGGCAAAAAGAATCACCCCTATGGTCAATTTAACAATGGCCCTCATCAAATTTAACTAAGGTGGCCCTCAGAGTGGCCTGACTGGGTCAGTACCTTTCCAGCCTGTGCTCCAATGGCCTTGGAGAGCCCGGAATCACTCCCACACCAGCAACATCCGAGAAGGATCAAAGCTCTGTTCCTTTCTGGTTGAAAGCAGGTCTTCTGGGCTAGCCTGGGAACCTAATTACCCCCATGTAACATAGTGGCACCCTGAAAATATTTCTCAGCAGCAAACAACTGACTTAGAGGCGATTTCTGAAACACTCAGAACATCTTATAGGTACCTTTCATGGAGTATTGATCTAGGCAGCTAGGTGGCGCATTGGATAGAGTGCTGGCCTAAAGTCAGGAAAACTTAATGAGTTCAAATGTGGCCTCAGACATTTACTAGCTATGTGATCCTAGGCAAGTCACTTAACTCAGTTTCTTCATCTGTAAAATGAGCAGGAGAAGGAAATGGCAAATCACTCCAGGAGCTTTGCCAAGAAAACCCCAAATGAGATCACAAAGTGTCTGACACATCCAATAAAGTAAATAATTAAGCACTTGTCATTTTGGGTAATTATACTTGTAACTCTTTCACTGGGCTCTAAGGCAGGGCACAGAACTGTGAAGTTTGGATTCAGTCAAAGGGCCACACTTGAGCACCTAGAGGCCATACGTGGCCTCCAAGCCGAAGGTTCCCCTCCCCTACTCTAAGGTTTTTGAAGGGCAGGATCTAGGACTCCTCAAAGGTGTCTAAAGTATCTACTCAATAGTGATAATGATATTAATAGAGTGGATAGAGGAGCCAGGAAGACCTGAGTTCAAATCCAACTTCAGACAGTTACTAGCTGTATGACCTTGGGCAAGTCACTTAACCTCTGGCTGCCTCAGTTCCCTCAACTATAAACTGGGGATAATAACAACACCTATCTCAAAAGGTTGTTGTGAGGATCAAATGAGATGATATTTATAAAGTGCCTAGCACATAGTAGGCTCTACATACATTTTAGCTGTTTTAATTATTTTTCAATAAACACTTTTTGAATTGAAAAATAACCCTTCATAAATTGCCGATGGCTAAAACTACTTTACTATTCCCAATTCTCTAAGCCCCCAGTGACCACAACCTCTCTTCCCTCCTCCCCAATCATCTCTTCCCCCTGCTTCTCTAGTCTCCAGTTCAAATCTCATTTGTGGTAGCAATTCAGTCAGGGTCTGAGTCACAGAATTTCAGAGCTGTAGGAGACATCAGGAATAATTACTGTCCAGCACCCTTATTTTACATACGAGGAAACTGAGGCCAAGAGAGAAGTGATTTGTTCAAAGTTACACTTCGGCAGAGCTGGGATTCAAACTAAGGTCTTTGAATCTAAAACCAGAGTTCTTTCTATAACCCCCCCAAAGGGGATCCTCCCTTCCTCCCTCCCTCCCTCCACCTTTCCCAATCTCATTCCCTCTGGGATAGAGCTGAAGCACAGAGGGGCCTGAAGGCAGAAGCCAGTGGGATGCCCCCTCCATTAGGCTCACAGCCTGATTTCTCATTAAGCTTCTGATTGCTTTTACCCAAGCCTTGGGCAAAACAGACTTTCAAAGTGAAAGAAAGTGCTGGGATTAGGAGGGAGGGGCTCCCCTAGACAGATCCTTTCACACATTACTCTAAAGATTATATATTGCTTCTTCTCCAAGAGCAGAATTTCTCAGATCCCGGTTCCTGAGGCTGCAGAGCCTCAGACCTGCTCCCTAGATCTCTCTCCATCTAGAATCCAGACATTCATGAATAAGCTTCAGGATTACACCGTGCTTATTGTCCAAGCCTCAGCCTCTCTACTCTAGGTATCCAAACCTGCTCCCCATTCCCTGACCAGTCCCTGTGGTTTATAAGCACAACCTACTCACTGCCCCTAGTAAATAAAACCCCTTCCCTACCCTCACCCCCACCTCAGCTCTGTCCCGTCCTAGCTTTTCTTTCTCTAGGAAACCTCATAAACTTCCATTACTATTCCCCTACCATCAGGACCCCAAAGAGAGAAGTCCTCAAGATTGAACTCTGATCATGTAAGCCTGGAGTTTGGGGCTCTAGGCCATAGATTACATTCACATACACCTGCCCCCCTCACACACACATACACCGAAGTGCTCAGTTTGCACTTTATCACAAAATCTTGACCAGAATATTAGAGCACAAGGTACCATTTACTCCCATCCACTCTTTTTACTAATGAGAAAATTTACCCTTGATGAGTTCATTTACCCTTGTTTATTTGCTGCTTTTTAAACAGTCCAGTCTGTCCAGTCTGTGTCTCTGTATATATCTTATGTATCTACCTCATTTCGCCCATTACACCAAAACACTGAAGGGGCCGTGGCTCTTCCCCCAATTTCTTGCCACAGCATCCCAGAAGCATGGAGTATGCTCAGGTGATGTGTGGTTGGGGGGGTAATGAGTGGCCACCTAGAAGTCACAAGATCAAAGATTAGTTAGAAGTGATCTTTGGGGTCATCTAATCCAACCCTCTCATTTATACTTGAGAAACTGAGGCCCCCAAAGGTCACATGACTTGCCCAAGGTCATACCCTCTTTCTCCTCCTCTCTCCCAAGTCACCAGTGATCTCTTAACTGACAAAGACAATGGTCTTTTCTCAGGCCTCACCCCTCTTGACCTCTCAGCAGCCTCGGACAATGTGGATCACCCTCTCCTCCAGTATACTTTCTCTTTTCTAGGTTTTCAAGGCATTACTGCCTCTAGCTTTTCCTTCTAATTGTCAGACAGCTCCTTCTCGGTCTAATTGCCTGCATACCCCACAGCTCTCATCCTCAGCCCTTTTCCCTTTCTACACTTTGGCTCAGTAAAATGACCTCATCACCTCATGTGGTTTAATTAGCATTACTTCACAAATGACTCCTAAAGCCATCTACCTAGCTTGAGTTTCTCTCTAGAGCTCCAATCCCACCTCACAAACTGTTTACTGAACATGACTAGAGCCAACATTTATATAGCACTTACTATGTGCCAGGCATTTTATCATTTGATACTAACAACCACCCTGGGAAGAAGATGCTGTTATTATTTTACAGATGGTGAACTGAGGCATTAAATGACTTGCCTGTAGCCAGAAAGTATCTGAGATCATGTTTGAATTCAGTTCTTCCTGACTCCAAGCCTGGCGCTCTATCCACTGCCCCACCTAATTGCTCTGACATTTCCAACTGTTTCTTTCCTGTGAGAATCTCATGTCCAAAGCAGAACTTAATCTTTCCCCCAAAATTTACAAATCCTCTTCCTAACATCCCTATTTTCTGTCCAGGCCACCACCATCCTTTTGGTCTCCCACATCAAAACCTCTGCGTTATCCTCAATACCTCATTCTGTTTCATCCCACATATTTAATCATTTGACACGTCATGGATTCTAAGGTTCTTTTTTTACTTTAAATCTATGCTGGTATGTACAGTACTTGTACATTCCATCTATATCTCTCGTATCTGTCCCATGCACTTCACTCAAATCATTCTACTTAAGGCCCTCACCACCTCTCACACGGATTACTGCAATAACCCCCTAATTAACCTTGCTGCCGTCTCCAAGCCATCCCTCATACATCTATCAACAGCCACATAAAAAGCTTCAAATCACTAATGATAAGAAAAATGCAAATTACCACAAGTATGAGGTTCAAGCTCACACTTATTAATTAGATTAGCAAAGTAACAAAAAAGGAAAAATGACAATTATTGGAAGGAAAGTAGGAGGAAGGGCCCACTAATGCAAAGTTGGTTCAAGATCGGTTCAATCTCTCTGGAAAGTAAGTGGCTCTGTGTTACCTCTAGGGGAAAAAAAAATACAAAATCTTCCTTCACAACCTAGATACAACCTACCCTTCACAGCTTTAATAGACATTAGTTGGGGGGGGGGGCAGTGGGGGGGGCAGGACAGATAGAAAGACACAAATAATAATCATAATTGTGAATGTGATACATGAATATAATGGAATACTATTGTTCTATAAGAAATGATGAACAGGTAGATCTCAGATAAACCTGGAAAGACTTGTATGGTTTGATGCTGAGTGAAGCGAGCAGAACCAGGAGAATCTTGTGTAGAGTAACAGCCACATTGAGTGATGACTGACTTTGATAGACATAACCCCTCTCAGCAATACAAGGATCTAAGACATCTCCAAAAGCCTCATGATGGAAAATGCTATCCACAGCCAAGAAAGAACTGTGGAGTTTGAATGCAGATCAAAGCATACTGTTTGCTATGTTTTTCTTCCATTGTGTTTTGTTTCCTCTTTCTTGTGGTTCTAATTCTTACTTACAACATCACTAATGTGAAAATATGTTTAATAGGAATGTATATGTATAGCCTATATCAGATTGGGCGCCATCTTGGGAAGGGAGGATGGGAGAAAAATTTTAAACTCAAAAGCTTATGGAAGTGATTGCTGATAATTCAAAATAAATTAATAAAACATTTTTTAAAAAATAGACATTAGTTCCCTTTATACACTTGTTATTCAGTCAAAACAGGCCTCTTACTGTTCTTCACATGCAACATTCCATCTCCAGCCTCTGTGTCTTTGCCTAGGTTGTGCCTTACACCTGGAATGAACTTTCTCCTTACCTCTGCCTCTTAGAATCCCTAATGTCCTTCAAGGCTCAAGCTCAAATGCTACCTTTTACATAAAGTCTCTCCTGATGTCCCAGTTGCATGTAGCTTTTCCTCAAAATTACCTTTCTCTTATCAGGTCTACAAAGTCCATTTGAGTCAAATTTGTTGACTTTGGGTTGCGTAGACAGCCTCCCTTCTATTAGCTGGGCAAAAGTTAGGGAATTCTAAATGAAGAGAAGGAAGGAGAAAGTTGGGGGTGGGAGTTAAGAGGATCACTGTAATGGGAGCTTCTGGGTTGGGAGAACTATCAGGGAGATCCCAGGCCCCTGGAAATCTTTACTGCTGCAAGTAGATTGTGAAATTCATGGTACCCACTCTTACCCAAGGTCAGGGAACAGGCTTCCCAAAGCACTGCCTCGACAGAACTCCTTTTCTCCCTCCTGCCCCTTCCTCTCTTTTCTCTTCCTTTCTCCCTCCCCACCTCCGCAACTCCTCCCCCCATCCCCACTGTCATCCTGTCCCCAGACCCAAGGAAATCCAGAACATTAGAAACTCCAGTAATGAAGCCAGGTTGTCTGCCTTCCAAGACCCAGAAGCTTTACCCCTCCAGGTGAGCCCTGCCTGGCTAAAACCATCCCTCCAGGCCCAGGCAGATGTGGGCAAGGTGAAAAGTGGAGAGTGGGAGAGATAAGGCGGAAAGAGAAATCACTCTTAGTCATCTCAGAATATTGCAGAATATTTTAGGGACCTTAGATATGGCTTCATCTGACTTAGCCTCCATCCACATTCAGCTTCCCATTCCTTACATTGATCACCCTTGTCCTGTAGACAGCTCAACCTCCACCTCCACCCCCACCCCCTCAGCCTAACATCCCTTTGTGTTCTGGATAGCTCCTATCTGCCACATGAGCCCCATCCCACACCCTAGGTCCCCATCCTTTACCCCAAGCCTGGCATCTCTGGCAGTTTCCTCATTCCCTACATAGCATCCCATTCTCTACACTCATCCCTTACACTCAGTACCCCCATCCCCTATGCTCACCTTCACCTCCCTGGACTAAGTTCACTTATCCTTCCAGTCAGTTCCTTGTCCTAAAGTCTCTATACTAATTCACCCATTCGCTATACTAAGCTCCCCCCATCTCACACTTAATCTTCCCCTCCAACCCCCCATCCTTATCCTACAAACAATGGTCCCCAAGCCCTAGAATCCACCATCCCCATCTTCCAGAGTTACAAACAGTCCACCCCACCCCCACCCTTGTCTCCAAGGCTGGGCCCATTTGAAAATTTCTTCCTAAGAGAAGTATTAAGGGGAAAAAAGTAATATAGTGGAAAGAGCATTGATCTGAGGATTGAAAGCCCTGAGTTTGGATTCTGATTCTGTCACCTATTAGCCAAGGGTCTGTTACCTGCTTTGTTACTTAACTTCTCTGAGGCTCATTTTCCTTATCTGTAAAATGGGAATATAGGAATACTTACACTACCTTCCTCAGAGAGTTATTATGAAGAAATCTATTTACCAATCAGAAATTCTTCCTTTCTTCCTTCCTTCTTTCCTTCCCTCCTCTCTTTCTTTCTTCCCACCCGCCCCCCCCTTCTTTCCTTTCCCCTGTAGCCATGAAAAGAAACCCCTGCTCTCAGATAGGAAACACCAGGGGATTAACATCCTTAGCCAAGGCACATTGATATGATACTTGACCTTCCGGGTAGTTTCTGGGCCCATTAAGGGCATGTGAAACTGGGTTATAGTTCCCCCACACACACATCCTGTCCATCCCCCCTGCCTGCTGTCCTGATCTGATCCCTTCCTTCCATATGACCTTGCCGCCTTACAAGCTGATGGTCTCACTTTCCCCCTGCTCTAATATTCCTCCCATAGGGATCCTGGTCTTAAAGTTTTAGATAAGTCACTATGCTATCTCCCATTCCTTCCCCAAGTCTTTTCTTCTCCAGGTTAAACAACCCCAACTTCATCAATGTCTCTTTGTATATTGGGGCTTCCAGACCCACCCTCGGCAGGCTCTGTTCTAAGTCAGAAAGACCTGAGCTCAAATCCAGCCTCAGACATTTAGTAACTGTGTGACTCCAGGCAAGTCACTTAAGTTTTGCCCATCTTGATTTCCTCATCAGTAAGATGGAAATAACAGCACCAACCTCCCAGGGATGTTGTGAGGGTCAAATGAGATAATATTTATTAAGTGCTTGACACATAGTAGATACTATTTAAATGTTAGAAGTTACTATTACCATTCTGAATCTATCAATGACTAGCTGTGTGACTCTAAGCAAATCCCCTAAAACTCTGAATCCTAATTTCCTCTTCTATGAAATATGTATAAAAACACCACGGTTACCAATCCCACGATAGAGGGTTAAGGCCAAAAAACTGGGAATAAATTGGTGCAGTAGTTATCAAGCTCTAGAAATTCACTGGGGTTTTCTTGAAAGGGTTCATGTCCTGCCCAATATAGGAATACTGACCTGTACATTGGAGGTCCTCAACAAATCTTTATTGCATTGAACATGAAGAGAAGGGTTCACCTGGGATGATTAAGTTCTGGGAGGGGATGACCTAGGGAGGCTATAGAATGTGTCCTTTCCATGGCTTGAGTCTGGCCTTGCCTGAACTGCAGGGGGGGAGACAGAAGGACCCCAATCTGGCTTATGCCTTCCATCTCAAGGGCCACCCTTGGCTTCCTCCAACCCAAAAATTAGAGGTCACATCCTCCTACCCCCTACCCCCAGCTCTTCGATGCTATCTTCAATCAGTCCCAAGAATCCAAACGTGGTGGCTTCCTGAGGCAGAGTATATTCTGTTTTCATTCATCTAGCCGGCTAGAGTTATTTCATCCTCACTATCTCATCAACCCATCAATCAATCAAAATGGCACAGTAGTTAGCCCTGGTCTGGGGATAGGAATAAAGAAATGGAATAGGCCCTGCCCTCACTTAGCATGCTTACTGATAAGCATGTAAAGGATATAAACAAAATAAATTTACAGTGATCTAGGGGGGAAGGGAGGAAGGAACCACTAAAAACTCAAGAGTCCTTTTAAGCTGATGAGCTTTAAAGGGAATTAAGAGTTCCAAGAGCTGAAGGAGAGGAAGAACATTCCAGGCCTGGGGCACAGCTTTGTACAAAGGTAAAGAGGTGGGAAATGGAATGTCACGTATGGAGAGCAACAAGCATGCCTATTTCGCCAGAGGGTGTTGTGCATGAAGGGGAATTATGTAGCCTGGAAAAAAGAAGCCAGAGACAGATTGTGATTTAAAGGTCAAACAGAAGTTTGTATTTTAATCCAAGGATAAATGGGAGCCACTGAAGCTTCCTGAGTGGAGAATTGATATAAGCAGACCTGTGCTTTGTTAACATTAGTTAACATCCATGTGGAAGGAATAAGGATATAACAATAATAATAATAATAATAATTTATATAACACTTTAAGGATTGCAAAGCACTTTACAAATATTATTTCATTTGATCCTTACCCTGGGAAATAAGTACTATCATTACCTCCATTTTACAGATGAGGAAACTGAGGCAAACAGTGATTAAGTGACTTGTCCTAGGTCTCATAGCTAGTACGTATCTGAGGTAGGATTAGAATTCAGATTTTCCTGATTCCAAGTCTAGCACTCTATCCACTGCACTTCAGGGAGACAAAAACAACAGTCTATTGCAATAATCCAGGCAAGAGATAATGAGGGTGTTTGTAATATGGGTAGTGAAACAGGTCTGATTTAAGAGAAGCTCGAGAAGGAGAAATCAATAACACTTGGCTGGACACCAGGCATTAGAGAGATTGTGAAGTGGGGTGACTGGAAGATTAGCTATGTACTTGACAGGAAGTGCATGCTGGGGTAAGAAATAGGTCAGGAATTAGGAGGAAGGTTGGGTTTAGGGGAAAAGATAACAAGTTCTGTTTCATATATGCTGAGTCTGAGATGCTTATGGGACATCCAGGTGGAGAGGTCAAGTGTCTCCTCCCCACACTACCTTATACTTATTTTGTCTATATTCTGTACATTCTGATAGAGAAATACTAGGGCAATTTAGCAGCCTCTCAGTGCTGGGGGCCAGGAAGTCTGTCCCAGCTCTAATCTGAATTGAGTAGGCTGGTCAAAATGAGCACTATGGACCCTTCCAGCTCTCTCTGCTTCCCCACCTGGCTAGAAATGAGATCAAAACCCAATAATAACAGCTAACATTTACATAGCAATCTGAGGTTTGCATGTTAATTCTTACTTTAGGCCCAGATGGACTCCAAAGAGCCTTGGTTTCTCATCTTCCTTCCTCTCAGCCCTTTTCCTTCCTCATCAAAACTCTTCTCAAAAGACAGATTTCTGCCCCTAATAATGAAGAGATCAGGTAAGAAACCATTTGATGGGAGACGCGAACTTGAGTGGTTAAGATAAGGCTTTTTGAAAATTAACTATGAATTTGGTATCTTTCCTTCTTCCCTATCCCCAACTCTCCATTTCCCAATTGCTCATTCAAATCTTTCAGCCTTGAGGCTCTATGATCATTCTTCCCACTATTACCAGGTTAATTCTCCTTATGCATAGCTCTGGAAATGCCACTTCCCTGCTGCAAACAAAGATACAAACAAACAAAAACCCAAGCCCTTTCAATGACTCTCCAGTATCTATTAAATAATAGGCATCTTTCTCTACTCCACCGCAGGTACCTCTTGCTCTAACCAAACTGGATTAGAAACTATTCCCCAAACATGGGGATCTTTGCCTTTGAGTACCTTTGTTTATACCTTCTCTGGACCTGAAATTATGCTTCCTTTGTCCTCACCCATCTCTGCCTATCCAAATCCTCTTTACCCTCAAAGCCCAACCCTGATGCTGCCTCCTCCGTGAAGCTTCCCTGATCCTCCCAGCCAAAGGGGATGCCTGATTCCATTGAACTCCCACAGCACTAGGAGCCTTTATTGCGGCGTAGGGCACTTTCTGCCTGGCATTGTCATTTTGTATGAGCACTGATCTTTGAATCCCAGCTCTGACACTTATGACCTGGATTATAATCACTTGGTCAAATCACTTACTCTCTGGGCTCCAGTTTCCTCATTTGTAAAATGAAGAGGTTAGAGTGTAATGTGATCAATAAGGCTCCTGACAGCTTTAAATCCTATGATCCTACTACCTCAGGGTTTATTAACCCAGCCAGGGGCCATAGAACCCCAAAGAGTCCATGGAAATATTTCAGAGAGTCCTTGACCTTGGACGGGAGAAATATATCTTTATTTCAATAACTTTTTTTTCTTTTTTTTCCCCTACATTTTAATACAGGTAGAACACTGAATGATTCCTTCACTTCAGCTCCTTATTTCAATAACTTTTAACAGAAATTTAGCATTCCTTTTGATTATGAATGTAGGCAACAAAACACAATCCTGAGAAGGGTTGACCAGACTGCAAAAGGGGCCAGAACCCCCCAAAGTGAAGAACCCTGGTGGTAGATTATAAATTCCCAAGAAGGAAGAAACTGTCTTGTTTCCCTTCTTTATATCCCCAGTTTGCCTTGTACAGAGTAGGTTCTCTAGCCACCCGCTGAAGAATGAATAAGTAAGTGACTGGCATATCATTACAGGGGATATCATTAAATGTGAATGCTTCATTCATTAAAATGGGGACAATACCTAACCAGGCAGTTGGGAGGCACAGTGAATAGACTGCTGAGTCAGGAAGATCTGAGTTCAAATCCAGCCTCAGACACTTACTGGCTGTGTGACCCTGGACAAGTCACTTAACTCTGTTGGCCTCAGTTTCTTTAACTACAAAATGAGGATAACAATAATAATGATAATGATAATAATAATAATAATAATAATAATAAACAACATCAACCTCACAGAGTCACTGTGAGGATCACATGAAGTAACATTTGCAAAGCACACAGCACATTGGCTAGCACCTAACAAGTATTTAGAGCTTGTTCCTTTCTCCCCTGCCTATGTCTCAGGGCTCTCTTAAGGACCAAATGAGCTCATCACAATAGCTCACATTTATATATCATGTTTGAGTTTACAAATTTCTTTACAATAACCCCAGTGAAGTATAATTATCCCTGCTTTTACAGATAAAGAAACTGAGATTTAGGGAGGTGAAGACTTATCCAAATTCATATGGTTAATAAATGCAGAGCTAGGATCTAAACCCAAGTAGGAGTTTGGAGTCAAACTCCAACCCAGCCCTCTTGAAATATCAAAGTCTTGTTTAAATAGAAAGTCACCACCATAATCCAAGTCCTCATTATTTTAGCCTTCAGTTATTGCTTGTTGTCTCCCCCACTGGACTATAAGCAACTTGAGGGCAGGAACTATCTTTCACTCTCTTCATATCCTCAGCACATAATAGGTGCTTAATAATTGTTTATTGATTGATTGATTGCCTGATATCCTCAAATTTCTCCACCTTCCAATCCATTCTGCACCCTCACAATAAATATACATAGTAAAGCAAAGCAAATTCTTTCATATGCATATTTATTATGAGGGTTCTCTCTCTCTCTCTCTTCTCTCTCTCTCTCTCTCTCTCTCTCTCTCTCTCTCTCTGTTCAGCTAGGGGAGATATAGGATAGAAAGAAAATAATTGCTTTTTAATTGAAAAAAAATTTTAAAGAAAATGAGTGTTAGACCAGAGATGGATTTATGATTGGTGGAAGGAATAGCCACACAGATATTCAAATTACTGATGCATAAGTGGAAAAAGGGCAGCTGGGTGGTGCAGTGGATAAAGTGTTAGGCCTGGAATAAGGAAGACCTGAGTTCAAATCCAGCCTTAAACACTTACTAGTTGTGTGACCTCAGGAAAAGTCACTTAACCCTGCCTGCCTCAGTTTCCTCATCTGTAAAATGAGCTGGAGAAGGAAATGGCAAATCACTTCAGTGTCTTTGCCAAGAAAACCCCAAATGGGGTCATGAAGAGTCAGACATGACTGAAAAAAATGACTGAACAACAAAGCAGAGGGAAGAAATATTTTTACCTATTGAATAATGAACAGAAAAAGTAACTAGATCTTATTATGTAAAAATAAAAGGGACCGAGAAAGCCTGAGATTGCATTAGCCTTTGGGGATGCCATAACACCCAGCTGATTCACACTGAGCTTATAAACCCCAGGGTTCTTCACAAGAACTGGTACTTTACTTGAGCAGACAGTTGTCCCAAAAGCATGTACTGCTTTACAGTTCCAACAATGTCAGGTGGACTTGGATCTGTTTCAGTGTCCAGACCCAAAGAACAGACATTAATAGGTTGGACAACTTGGTATTTCTTTGGAGATTCTGTGAGAGAAGGCTCTAGAAGAGAGCCCCAGGAATCTGGCCCTGGCTTTCAATAATCTTATCAATAACTTGAATGATATGCTTGTCAGATTTGCAGAATGCACAAAACTGGTGGAGATGGTTACCATGGAGGGATTGAGCTGGGACTCAAAAGATCTAAACGAGCTGGAAAGATGGGCACAATCTTATCTCGTAAGATGAATTTATCACCAAATCCCAGAATTTAGAGTTGAAGGAAGACCCAGTGACCATCTAGTCTAGGCACCAGCAAACTTCCACTTCTACTTTATTTATTCAAATCTTTTCTATCCTTCAGGGCCCCAGCTGAAGTTCCACTTTCCCCATGAAGCCTGTTCTGAAGCACTAGAGATCTCTTGGTCCTCTGAGCCTCTAAAATACTTGCAGTTTGCACTGTTCATTTTGTAAGTGACCCTACCCTTTCCTATAGAGGAAGGAAAGGGAAACAGAAACAAGTGTTTGTTCGAGGCGCTGTGCAGGTACTTCATAACAATTACCTCATTTTGTTCCCTATATTTGTCTACCCCACCCCTCAAATCGATATGAAGCTTCTAGAGAACCAGATTCCTATCTTATCCCTTAGTCTTATGCACATAGTAGGTGCTCAATAAATTAACAGGTGAACGAATAAAGGAATGAATTGTGAGATAGATGAATTAATGAACAAAAAGTTGAGAGACTGGGAGAGAGAAAACATTTATTGTGCTAAGCATTGCGCTAAGCTAAGACAGGCTGTTCAAGTCTTGAAATGTCGAATATAAAGCCACCCAATTGGGTGTAGTGGGGGTGGGAGTGGGGGTGGGCACAGCCAAGGTTTCACAGCAGGACTAGCACCGGAACTCAAGTCTTCAGATTCTCAGGGCAGCACCCTTTCTTCTCCACACCCTGCTTCTAAGAGGTTTGAGGGATGTGGAAAATAAGTAAATCCTAAGTGTGTTCTGTGATAGGATTCTGCTGAAGAGGTCCCGGAGGCAATGATGTATCTGGCTACAGATGAAGAACGCACAGGAAGACCTGAGTTCAAATCTGGCCTCCGATACTTACAAGCTATATGACCCTGGGTAAGTCACTTAACCTCTGTCTTTGTTTCCTCATCTGTAAAATGGAGATAATAATAGCACCCACCTCCCAGGGTTGTTGTGAGGCTTACATGAGATAATATTTGTAAAGCTCTTTACAAACTTTAGGTGTTAGGTGTTATCATCATCAACATTATCACAGATAAAAGCCCATAGTGAATGGTCCCACTTTCTAAGCATCGTTGACTGAAGTCTAGAACACAAAACTTGACACTACTGAGAAAAAAGAAATTGTCCTAATGGTCTGTGATTAGGTAATGCTATAGGTCAAATCTACTGGTCTTTGCCCCAGTGAGCCTCAAGCCTGCCTGCTATTTACTTGCTCAGAGACACCTTTAAGGAGAAAAGAGAATGGTTGCCTCTTTATGTGTGGGGGGGGGAGGAAGAAAGAGAAAACCTAGGGAGGGGTCCAGTGCATAAACAATCCCAAAGAGCCAATACTCCAAAAGCTAGTCCTGCTTGACCCTGAAATTGTTGTTTTTCAGTAGTGTCTGACTCTTCATGACTCCATTTGGGGTTTTCTTGACAAAGATACTGGAGTGTTTTTATCATTTCCTTCTCCAGCTCATTTTACAGATGAGGAACTGAGGCAAACAGGTTTAAGTGACTTACCCAGGGTCACACAGCTATTATGTGTCTGAGACCAGATTCGAACTTATGAAGATGAATCTTCCTGATTCAAAGCCTAGTGTTCTATATCCACTGTGCCACCTAGCTACCCCATGATTTGTATATATTATATTATAAACATTATAAAACATGTTAATATCTTCTGTTGCTAATGTTACATATAATTTTATGCATGTGAGTATATATGTGGATATACATATGTGCATGTACATATCCATGTGTCTATTGTGTACATCTTCTGATACTTCACCAAGGTATGGAGGTGACCCTGGGTTCTTGAGGACTGTACCAGTGGAGTCCATGCTCCATCAGGTCCTAATGGCTAGAAGAGCTTTCCTGGCAACAGATCTGCTATCTGAGGCCTAGCCCAGCTAAGGACATACAGGGTCATCATTCCATTGGCTACTAGATGAGGGATTCTTTGGCAATGTCCACCAGTATATGATGTGAGTATCATTTATCATCTCTGTTATCCCAGTTTGGCATAAAAGAGGGATGGATCTGGAGCCAAGAGACTTCATTTCACACTTTCTAGCTGTGGGACCTCAGTTTTCTCATCTGTAAAATGGGGGTGATGAGGAAAGTACTTTGCACACCTTATAACCACATAGAAGAGTGTGTAACATCTTGTCTTAGGTATATGGCCAGCTGTGTGAGACCCTGGGCAATTAACTTAATTTCTCAGCCTCAGTTTCCACATCTGTAAAATGAGGTTAATAGGACCATCTATCTCAGAGTTTTGAGACTCAAGAAGGTAATATATGTCAAGCCCCTTGCAAACCTTACAGATATTATTACTATAGCAAATCAGTTACACAGCTAAATAAATTGAGCAAACTTGAGTTTTCTGAATATTCACTGAATAACGAGGGTGGGGGCAGGGGAGTGCCCTAGGAACCTTTCAGAAGGTAACAAAGGAATGAAGGGAATCCTTTTTGGAGCAAACATTTGTCTTGGATAACCCACAAAGGCCAAAGTCAATGTCTAACAGAATGAGGAGATCAATTCTGATTTTCTTTGAACATCACCATTTTGTCACAATTTGCCCTGTGATTCTACATAATCACTTCACCACTCTGAGATTCAGTTTCTTTTTTTCAAAAATGAGGGGGTTGGATTGGGTCACTCTCCAGGAGCCTGCCAGTTCTGGTCCTCCATTATTCTCTGACTCAGTTTGTCTCCAAGAACAACCTAACCTCAGACCATTGTGAAAATTCATGCCCACAACCTAACACCTTGAAGTACAACCAGGAAAGAGCAGCCTTTCCTTCTGCTTTTCCTTGGCTGAGGGGAAGTAGAGCATAAAATCAATGAGAAATGACCTTTGACCTCTGAGGAAATCCACAGGAAAGGCTGAATAACCTTGGACATCATTTCATTCCTCTCTCAACCACAGTATCTTTGTGATTGAGAGGTGGAAGAAAGGCTAAGTTTGGGGTAGGGTAAGGTTGGGGATAGGACTCCATAGAGAAGATGAACCATGTGATGAGAGGCATACTCAGGACACAGGTAATAATAGAAGGCATGGTGCCCATTTGTAAAACATTTGTTGGCAATAAAGCCTTTTCTATCCACCATCTCATCTGATTCTTTCAACAGCCCTGGGAAGTGGCCAGAGGAGGGTACTATCCTCATTTTACAGATGAAGAAACTGAGGCTCAGATAGGTAAATATGACTTCCCCAAGAACATCCCAGCGGTAGTAACTAGAACTTGAGCCCATGTCTCCTGACTCAAAATCCAGGGTTCCTTCTCCTACACTGGGGTGATTCATGGAGACTTATAAAACAACATATTTCACTCTGATGCCTGGGAAATTTTCTTACGTACTGCTTTTGTGAAATTAACTCTGCAGGCAAAACCTTTCAGTTATTTTCCATTGCCTATTAAATAAAAGGTAAAATTCCTGATTCTGACATTCCAGACCCTCCAAAATATGGACCCAAATTCCTTTCCCAGCCTTATCTCAGATAATAATCTGAAATTGTTTTGTATGTTTTATTGTATTTTTATTTATTTATTTTTATTGTATTTTGTATCAATTACCTTTGTATTCAAGGTAAACTGGACCTCATAGTGGGTAAAGGTATACTTGGAGTCAGGGAAATCTAAGTTTAGATCTTGCCTCAGACACTTAGTAGCTGTTTGACTTTGGGAAAGTCATTTAACTGTCTGTGACTCAGCTTCTTCATTTGTAAAATGAGTGAGTTGGACTCAGTAGCCTCTAAGGTCCCTTCCAGTTCTAAATTTGTGATCCTATTATATGCTCAGAATCCCAGGCAAACTAGACTGCTCTCTTCCTGCTCATTGTTCCCAAGCAAGTTCCCTCCTCTCTATTCCTTCGCTCGCAACCATCCATCATGCCTTTCATGGACTAAAGCACTATCTTCATCGCCTAAAATATCTCCCTTAACCTCAAGACCCAACTCATCCAGGATTCCTTTTCTGCCTTTCCCCGTGGGAAAGGGATCCATCCTTAAAATTTCTCAGAGCATTTTATCAGACACACTCCCTTGTACTTATCATGTTCTATCTTGTATCTTAGCTATTTACATTTATGACTTCTCCCTTTATTTGACTGCGGTAAGCTCCTTGAGAGCAGGGTCTGGGGCATGTATGGCTGCATATTGCTGATATCATCAGCACCTAACTCAGTGCCTTGTACAGTAGAGGACTTAATATTTGTTGAATTGAACATCAGAGAGACAAGATTAAGTAAATATTATGCAAGCTGGATCAATTCCTGCTGAGTCCAGAGTCCAGGGGGATTAATCTGGGAAGATTTCCTGAATAAAATGACTTTGGGGTAGAACTTTGAAGAAAAATAAGTACTTAGCACCAGAGACCCCATAAAAGTGGTTTAAAAAAAATCACCAGACTAAAACTATCCAAGCTTCATTCCAGAAATGGATCCTTCTAACCTAAAGCATGCTTTGGGATTGCCAATGAGCCAGCAACAGGCATGTTGAACCAACTCAACTCCATGCAACACCCCTTGAATTGCAGCAAGGGGTTAAAAAAAACAAAATTTGTAAACTCCTAGCTTGTCTCCATAATTATCATCCTTGTTGTGTGACCTTGGGCAAGTGTCTTTTCCCCTCTGGGAAACTCAGTTTCCTCATTTGTAAAATGAAGGCGTTGGACTGGATTGGAGGTGTCGAAAACAGATTACAGCCCAATCAGATTAAAATGTAATTAGGAAATATTTTACTAAACAAATAAAAATACAATAGAATATAGATGATATTAATACTACATGGTTTTCTAAATCAATATGCCGCAGGGATGCTTATATACCCCTTTTTGGCCCCTATTTCTATTTTAGCTTGATACCACTGGACTAGAAGTCCTCCTAAAACTTCTAAGAAGATTCCAGAGCTTATGATCACTGTTCCACTGTAATTCAGTCCATGTGGACTCCCACTGACCTGCTGACTGACCCTAGTTGAGGTGAAAGAATGGTATTCTGGGAAAGAAGGTGCCCATCCTCCCTGGCTACAGAGGAAGAGAGAGTAATTCCAACTGGAATTGGTAAAAGGACTTCAAGCAGCTTCTTCTATTTTGGAAAAGGAGTAGAAACACTCAGTAAAAACACTCACAGTGATCCCAGCTTGACATTCAACAGCCTTCCATAATCTGTCTCTAGCCCACTCTGAAGCTTTTCTTATGCTCTTTTATATGTGGTATATCTCAGCCAAACTGGACCACTAAGCTCCTCTTGGATTTGGCCAAACCATCCCTCTCCCAGAATTCCCCAAAAGCTGGGACCCACTCCCTTTTCATTCCTACCGACTGATATCATTCTTGTCCCACATGGTACAATTCAGGTACTTGCTCATAAAGAAAGGCAGCCAAGAAGGGAGGCTTTTTAAGAGCGGTCTGGTCTGCATCTTTTCTTTATCTGACATTCATTCTGCTTTGTTTCATGCTTATTTACATACTCATCTAATTACTCTCCCTTCCCCCAGCCCTCCACCCCAAAAAAGCACACCCCTTGAGGACAGTCTCTATTTTCTCCCATCTATTTTTATTTAGGTATCAGCTTTCCACAAAGCACCTATGCATAGCAGGTGGTTTAAAAATGTTTGCTGAAGGGGCAGCTAGGTGGCTCAGTGGATAGAGCACCAGCCCTGAAGTCAGGAGGACCTAAGTTCAAATCCGACCTCAGACCAAACACTTGACACTTAACTAGCTGTGTGGCCCTAGGCAAGTCACTTAACCCCAATTGCCTAAAAAAAAAAAAAGCAAAAAAAATGTTTGCTGAAACATTGTGTGATGATCAACTATGATAGACTTAGCTCTTCTCAGCAATACAACGATCCAAGACAATTCCAAAAGACTTGTGATAGAAAATGCTAACCACATCCAGAGAAAGAACTATGGTTCTGAATGCAGAGTGAAGCATATTATTTTCACTTTTTTTGTTGTTTTTTAATTTTTCCTTTCTTGTGGTTTTCCCCTTTCGTTCTGATTCTTCTTTTACAATATGACTAATGTGGAAATATGCTTCACATGACTGCACATGTATAACCTGTATCAGATTGCTGTCTTGGGGAGGGGGGAGGCAGAAAAATTTGGAACTCAAAATCTTACAAAAATGAATGTTGAAAACTCTCTTTACATGTAATTGGGGAAAAAAAATAAAATACTATTAAGGAAAAATGTTTGCTGAATTTGAATGAAGCTATTGGGAAAAGGGCAGGGAAGAGATTTCTGGATTATCAAAAAGCTTACATTTTATAATCCTTATATTGGAAAATCTCATTGGATGATGCCTATTGCCAAACTCTTCAGCCTGGTATTTAAGGCCCTGATAATTTGGGTCCAATCTGCTTTTCTAGATCTGTTTCAAGTCCCTCCCTACAATAAGCCTAGCTGTTCCCTAAACACATTCCATTTACTGAGTCCTTGAATTCCCAGGGGCCATCCGACCATGCCTGGAATGCAGGCCTTTGGTATCTGTGCCTCTCAGAATTATCTTCCTTCAAGGCCAACCTTGAATCTTTTCCCAATAGCTCTCCCTTCCCCTCCACCCAGTTTTGAGTGTTCTATTTCCTCAAATCTCTTTGTATTTTCTTATTTGTATGCATGTTGCACCCCCACAGTCAAATAATAACAATAATTAACACAAAGTGGGAGGTAGAGTGGGAGTAGAAGAGTGAAAATAGTGAGGGACCAATCTTGGTATCTGAATGAAACAGAATACAATTATGCTGTAAAAAATGAGGTAAAAGATGTCAGAGAGATATGGAAAGACTGGTATGAACTGATTCTGAGTGAACTGAGTAGAATCAGGAAAACATTTTATACTATAATATTAATAAGTACATACTTATATATAAATATAGCATAAATCAGTATTATAAAAATGAATACTTTTGAAAGACTTAAGAATTCTGATCACCCACATGATCAACCCTGTCTCCAGAGGAAAGAAGAATGTTACCCACCTAATGAATGAGAGATCATGGACCAATATGCCATATGTGAAGTGCATTTTTAACTATGTCTCTCTCTCATTCTCTCTCTCTCTCTCTCTCTCTCTCTCTCTCTCTCTCCCCTCCTCTCTTTCTGTCTCTTCTCTCCTCTCTCTCTCTCCTTTCTCTCTCCTCCTCTCCTCTCTCCCCATCCCTTCTTCCTTTCTTCTTTTTCTGTAAGTAGGAGTAAAAAAATGAATGCTTGATCATAAAAAAAAAAGAAATTTTAAAATGCTTTTTAAAAGAAAGTACAACAGCTCTTGAGTTAGTGAACTTCAGTTCAAATTTCATCCTAGATGTTTACTACCTATATGACATCTGGGTAGGGCCTCAGGTAAAGGGCCTCTGACATCCCCTCCAGCTCTTTATATATGATCCTCACCACCACCAGGGGAGGAAACTAACTCAGAGAGGTTAGGTAACTAGCCCACTCAAGTATGAGAGGTAGATTTTGAACCAGATACTAACCTTCCCCCACCTTCTGCTCAATTTGTAGAGCAGAGGAATTGTCTCCTTTTTATGTTTGTGTGTGTGTTTGTCTTTGTATCCCCAGCAAGCACAGAGTAGGGGGTTTAATAAATATTTATTTAAATGGATTTATATTAATCAGGGAGGGGGAAGGGTCTGCAACCCACTGAGTTGAGAAAGGCAACATGGGAAGAACTCTAGCTTGCAGTGAAGGGACCAGGATTGGAGTCCCTATTCTCTAAAGAGTTGTGAGGCCTTGGGCAAGTCATTTTTCATTCCTGTGAGCCTCAGAGCCTCTTCTGTAAAAACTGAGATGATTCTACCTGCCCTGTCTATTCCATACAGTTATTTGAGAATTAAGAGCTAAAGGACAACAATATCTTAGGAAAGCATTAGATAACCAAGATCTTAGCCATTGGTTAATAAGACACCTTCCCTCTCCTACAGGGTCTGGGCCCCTTCCCCTCAGTTTCTCCTAGGAATTGCAAATTTGTTTGAATATTGGCCTAGACCCAGACTACAGCCAGGTTGTTGCAGAAAGAAAAAGACCCTCTGGAGCATTCCAAAGTGACAGAGAAAGTACTTTGAGATCAGTCCTGGTTTGGGATTTTCAGGATGTGACTCCTTGCTTGCTAGTATTCATGTCACCTTCAGCCTAATCTTTATGAGTAATAATGAGGTTATCATATCCCCCCTCCAAATTTCAAAGTGTCCAAATTAGCTAAATTATCGTTGGCTGAGGATCCCTTCCACCCAGAGCTGCCAGCTCCCTCCCACATATTACATGGCTTGTCACTCAGCACAGGAAGTCCCTTCCCATCCACATCCCTCACATTACATAGGAATGTAGACTTAGAGCTGGCCCTTACCTTAAAAACCAATCCCAATTTTTTACAGATGAGGAAATTAAGACACAAAGAGGATAAGTGACTTTCCCAGGGTTAAACAGCTAGTAAATACATGAGGCAAGGCTTGAACCCAGGTCTTCCTGAATCCAAGTCCAGTGCCCTATGCATCAAACCATGCTGCATTTTGTGCCTTGCCAAATGCCAATGCTGTATTATTCCCTCCATCTACCTTTCCCCCTCCTACTCAGGAACTGCTAAACAGACCTGAGCCACCTAGATCCATGACAGATTTGTTATCTAACTTCAACAGGGCCCTCAATGCAGCTAAACAGTCTTTTTGCTCCTCCCTACTTAGTGCTCCATCCCACTCCTCACAGAGGCTATTGCAAACCTTCTCTCCTGTCCCCAAGACTCCCTCTTCCTCCACTCTCTCAGCTGAGGACTCCACTTCCATCAATCAACTCCTGACATTTTCACTGGCTGTCCTCCATGCCTGGAATGCTTTTCAACCTCCTGGTTTCTCTGCTTCCTTCAAAAGTCCCAGCTAAAAGCCTATTTTCCACATCTTGGTCCCCCTTAATTCTGATGCCTTCCCTCTGTTAATTATCTCCAATTTATCTTGTATACATCTTGTTTGTACGTAGTTGTTTACATGTTCTCTCCTCTATTAGAGTGTGAGCTCCATGATAATAGGGGCTGACTTTTGCCCTTCTTTGTATTCCCAGAACTTAACACAGTGTTAAGTATACAGTAGTACACAGTAGGGACTTAATAAATGCTTATTTCATGACAGAAAATAAAAACTATATGCCACAAGCTCCCTCTTCTCTCTTCTTCATTTCAAAACTCCTGGACATCATCCCTCACTCTCTCCTTTACTCTGCTCTATGATAATTAAGCACTCCTTTTCAACACAGGAGAAGGAAATCCACATCTATAGAGACTCTATTATGTGACAGGCACTGAGCTAAGCACTTCACAAAAATGATCTCATTTGGCCTGATGATCTGATTTGACACGTGTGCCCTTGATCTCATTCCCTCTTGTATTCTCCAGGAGATCCTCCCTCTCTACAGGTTCCTTCAATACTACCTACAAACATACCTGTCTCCCTCATCCTTAAGAAAAACTAAAAACCTTTCCTAGCCCAACTATTCCCTCAAGCCATCATCCTATACCTCTCCTCTTTCTCAGTCAAAGTTCTAGAAAAAAAAAGCTGTCAACCCTTATTTCCTCCTTTTCTTCCTCAAATTCACTTCCCAACTTTTTGCAACCTGACTTCTGACCTGATCACTCAACTAAAATTGCTCTTTCCAAAGTTTTCAGTGATCTCTCAATTGCCAAATGACAGTCTTTTACAATATCTCACTTCCTTCAAGACAGTGTTCAAGCAGCATCTTCTACAAGACATCTTTACTAACCCCTCCAACTGCTAGTGCCCTCGATGCCTTGTATCGATTTTGTACTTTTTCTGCATGTTCTTAATGTGTATATTTTATCTAGAGTCACATACCATCAGCTTCAACAGTCTCTCCTATAGAGACTATATTGTTACCATAGCTTTAAGAGACTTTGGAATCTTACAGAGTGACAGTATAAACTCCCATTGAAAAGTCAGTGATGAGTCAAATTATGCGCCCATGAGTTTTAACTTTGACTTATGAGGAGTCTGTGAGGAGATGAAAAGTCTCAACTATGATCTGTTAAGACACAGAGTTTTAATCATCATCAATGAAGAAACAAAAAGATTGTAATTCAGAAGAGTTACCTGTTTGTGGCTGGAAAGACTATGAGAATGGAGAGAAAAAACTGATACCCTAAGAGAAGTGAATTTAGCTCTTTTTGTGAGTAAGTAAGAAAAGGCTTCTTCAAAGACTTTGGATGTAATCTTGGGAAATCATGGATTGCTTGTGTTTCACAAGTGAGAAGTTGAGGGCAATAGAGATGGCTAGAAGTGACTGGCTATGATCTTCACAGCTAAAAACACTGTAAATAATTTGTCTTTGTGCTAATATTCATTACAATGCTAATAAATTGTCACTGATATTTGTTTAAGCCTAGGAGAGTAGAGGTTTCAGATATAGTGAGAGGTGAGCAACTCCTTATGGGAAAAGAGATTTTTCTAGTTTATTAAATACATGTTTGACAAACTGGGTTTGAAGCTCAGAGCTAATTGATAAACCTGCCTGGGCTCTGGCTCCTTCTAGGAATATGGGTTAAGGCTAGTTTTTCCCTAAGATGTGACAAAGGCTAGGACTTGATTAGCCTGGGGTAGGGTGGGAGGTATGAAAAGGGGGAATACAGCTTCTGAAGAGCCTCTGGCTGTATTGATGTGGCTTCCTGGTCACCCAGTAGCAAAGCCTCATCTTCATAGGGTGGGGTGGGGGTGGGGGTGTCTTTCAGACTTGGTGGGTGTCCAAGACCATGTAAATCACCATATTAGGCCTTGATGACCTGACATGTTTCCATATGGAAATGAAAGTGGCCTGTATCTATGTGGGCTAAGTGTTACTGTATTGTCGTTGAATGTCCTTTCTCTGTTAGGCCTAAGTATACCTCCTTTTATTAACTGTTCAATGTCCACATTTTGATCCAGTTCCGAACCTGAATTAACAAGGTAATGGCTTGAATCAGTCCTACCCTTAACAACTAATCTTCTTGAAGTAATTTATAGATCATTAAGTAAATGTGAACCAACTTTTAAAATTTTGAATTTAGTGTTCAACAGTAACAGCTTATGAAGATCCAGACAAGATTTTCGTCACGCACACTGATGCTAGCCTGGAAAGCTTAGGAGTAGTTTTATACCAAGAGTGATGTCACTGGAAATCATTTGCCTTCACCAGCAGAGGTAAGGAAAAACAAGACACGGAGAAGATAAATTACGCTAGTAAATGTATGAGGCAAGACTTGAACCCAGGTCTTCCTGAATCCAAGTCCACTGTCCTGTGCACTAAACGATGTGCCCATGCACGAAATCACTTAGTGACAGTCAGACTAGCTGTTCTGTAGGTAACTTGGAATTCTTCTTTGAAGTGGATTGTCCTCCCTTCACCACCACCACCGCCACCACCCTTCAGTCCTGCCCTCGCCCCTGCCCTGAGAGCCAATGTGGATCATGCTCGTACCAAGACCATGAAGAAGGTGGGATGGGTCACCATAGAAAGTGTCTACGCCTGCCTGGGCCACACCAAGTGCCTGTGTTAGGACATTGCCATCATCCCCAGCAAGAAGCTCTGCAAGAAGATATGTTACTCATCCGATGAAGTGGATCCAGAGAGGCCCTGTGAGAGGTATCTCTATCAAACTGCTAGAAGAAGAAAGAGAAAGGAGGGATAACTGTGTCCCTAAAGTCTCCCCTTTGGATCAGGAGATCACTGAAGTGGACCCTGATACCAAAGAAATGTTGAAACTCCTGGACTTTGGAAGTTTGTCCAGCTTTCAAGTTACCCAGCCCACTGTCGAAATAAACTCCACCAAGAAGAGCTGATTAATACTTACTTTTGACTTCTTTCCAACAAACTTGGGAACCCCCCCCCTCAAAATGGACTGTCACTGAAAAATTCAAAGATTATATATATGGAGCTAAATGCCAAGTGTAAATTGACAAAAATCTACTGATATATTTTGACTAGTAGGAAGTTAGTTGCTGTTCACCAGAGAATGGTGACAACAGCCAATTTTTAATTTAGCCTGGGAAAACTAACGCCAATGTTGTTGTTCCATCTTGAAGGCCATGTGACACAAAAGCCAGAGTAATTCCCAAGGAGGAAATTCAACCTGAATGTCATACCTAGGAAGTGGGGTCATAACCAAATGGAAGTGTATCTAGACAGAATGTCAGCAGATCACGTGAACCTTGTTTCATTAAAGTAACCCCTGTTTGTCTCGGTTGTCTGCGGATGGTTGATGATGGATTTAAAAAAGTAATACAAGTTAAGAAGTAAGGTAGTGATACATAAAAGGCCTCAAGATCCAATCCTCAGAAACGATTCCACTGGTGCAATGATGGCAGAAGTTTAAGCTGTACAAAGATTGTCACTGTTACTACACATGGGATACCAGGAAGTAATTGGTTCTATGCAGATCATTTCTTATTACAGCCACGAAGGGAACCAGCATTTATTGAGTGCCTACTATGTGCCAGGCACTGTGCACCCTTTACAAATATTATTTCATTTAAAAGCTCTACACAGTAACTTTGGATATGGGGGTCAAGAGAGGACTCGGAGCCAGTAAATAACAAATTTTGTTGGCCCAAGATAACTGACTGTAAAGAAAAGTATTACCAACCCAGGCGGAGTATTTATAGAACACAAGCACCAGCAAACCTTTGGAATTTGTCTGTATCGACATTTTATCACTGGAAGGAGATAGGAAGAACATAAGCTGTATTTTAGTACTGACTGATCATTTCACTAGGTATGCAAAGGCCTACCCAAATAGAAACCCAAAAGCTCCCATAGTTGCTAAAGTAACATGGGAGAAGTATCTTTTGGTGTATGGATTCGCTGCCAGGATTCATTTTGGCCAAGGCAAAAAGAGTCTTTGAAATCAAGTTATTTAAAGAAATGCTAGCTTTGGCTGCTAACTGGGAATTGCACATTGTCACCCTCAAGGAGACCCACAATCTAAATGTTTCACCAGATGTTGATGGACACATTGAGAACATTTTGAAGGCTGAACAAAAAGTTCAGTGGGGTCAACATGTTGTATTTTTAGTTCATTAGTACAACTCCACTAGAAATTATACCCTAGGTTTTATAACATATTTACTGACATCTGGCCATGAATCATGTACACCTATTGCATGATTTAGAGTTTCAGAAATTGAAACAGATATAGTCACTCACAAACAACACTTATCTCAGTTGACAGAAGTTGAAGAATTTTTACCAGCTAGCTATAACCTCAGCTTAAAAGAATTCTTTCAGAAATAAACAAAGGTACGGTGCCCAAGCTCGTTATTAAGAAACTACAACAGGTGGTACAGCTTTGCTGAGAAACCTTGGGATTCAAAGAACGCACCACAAATAGGACATGTAGAGATGTCCAACCCTTTCAAGTTGAAAGAGACTGGATAACTTGCGAGCATATGGAATAACACTAGAAAGTCGTGGAGGTTCTATAAAATACAATTCATTTAAACCATCTATTGCCTATTTTAGTTGGACTCTCTGAGAATCTAGAAGAAAGTAAAGATGAGAAACTAATTAAGAGGTGTTTGAGGACAGACCGTCCACCAATTATAACTAGATTTTCTGAGTTAGAAAAGTATGAGCTCAGAAAGGTATACTTCCAGTGAGCTTGACATCATGTCAAGAAATACAATAACGTTGGTTTGGACTAAGGAGTTTCAGACAAAACTCAAACCCAATTTAGACAAAGTAGGGAAAGGGAGGATAGGCAGTCACTTCCCTGACTAAAACTTCATTTATAGAGAACTCTAAGGTGGCAGATTAGAGGAAAGAGAACCAAAGTACCAAGCTTAAATATAAGGAAAGGAACAGCGAACTTTCATTCCTTGAGAAGTCAGTGGTAAGTATGTCAGTTTTAACTTTGGACCATAAGGACTCTGTGAAGAAATGAAGAGTTTAAGTATCATCTATGAAGAAATTGAATTTTGGGGCAGCTAGGTGGCAAATCTGGGCTCAGACACATAACATTTACTAGTTGGGCGACTCTGGGCAAGTCACTTAACCCCAATTGCCTCAGGAGACTTGAGTTTTAACTGTCACCTGTAAAGAGATTAAGGTTTAACTGTCATCTGTGAGGAGACATCAAAATTAATTATCATTCTGGAGCTACCTGTAGCACCTGGAGAGAGACTGAAAGAACAGAGAGAAAGTACTGATTTCCTGAGAGGAGTGAGTTTAGTTCTCATATTGTAAAATGAGTAAGAAGAGGATTCTTAAAATACTTTGGATTTTCTTGGGACAGAATGATGAGATTGTGATCCAGAAGTGAAGACAAGAATAACTGCAATGGTTAAGAAATGACTCTAGCTACTAACTTCCTCATAGCTAAAACACTGTAAATAATTATGTCTTTGTGTTATTATTGGTTACATTATTAATAAATTACCTAGTTGGCAACTGACATTTATTTAGGCCTAACAGAGTAGGGGTTTGAGATCTTTTGAGAGATAAGCACTATCATGAGAAAATAAGTTTCTCTAGTTTATTAAATAAAAATGTTTGCCATTGGAACTCAGAACTGATTGCTTAATTAACGAGGCTGAGATTTTCATAGTTGATAAAGAAATATATAAACATGCCCCCAATTACCTTAGAATGCAAGATTATGAGAATGACTATGGTCACAAGGCAAATAGGAGGCACAGTAATAGCCACTCCGTACATATAGGCTACACATGAGTGTGACTGATCTTAAAATCCAGTTACACAAAAATATACATGTTGTCTCCTCATTGAAAGCAGGGAATCATTTCATTTGTATTTCCATTGCTTAGCACAGTGCCTGCCACAGAGTGGGTGCTTAATAAATGCTTGTTTGATCTACACGTAGGAAGAGCACTGGATATGAGGCTAGACAGATAGATGGCTTTTAATCCTGATTCCAACACTTGCTATCTCTGTGACCTCGGGGCCTCAGTTTTCCATATGTAAAACAAGGATAATATTACTTGCACTGCTTTCCTCAAAGAGTTGTGAAGAAATGATTGGCAAAATTTAAAACATCATGTTGCAAATATGTTATTGTTATCACATGGAGTGTCATCTAGCCTAGTAAGACTCTATCTCCTAGTGATAATTCATGACTTACAACCCAGGTCATCAAGTCCCCACTTCCATACATTCTAGGCAGGGGCACACATATCAGTAACTCCAGGTCCTGGCTCCACCCCCACACCACTCCCAACCTCTGTCTAATTGGCCTGGCATCATGGAGATTTGGTCTGTCTCACTGGAGGGGGTTTAGGGAAAAGGTGTCTGACCCTGTCTCATATATAATAGTAAGGCAGAGCTAAATTCATAGGAAATAACTCCTGATGTGGAGAATATGGAGGCTGTCCCTGAGGCTTCTGGGAAATACTTTTGGCATTTGAGGGGAAAGCATAATTTGTCTGTCTCTTTTCTTCCCTGCCCATTCCAGTGGATAAGGGACATTATAGGCAGAGTAGCTCCTAAGGCCCAGGGAGTTGGACACTTTCTGCAAGAGGAAAAGATTCTTGTCTAGGAGAGTTCCCTGACTCTCTAATTCAGATCCCAAGTAGGGTCACTAGGACCAGTTCATCTCCAGTCTCTAGTGGACAGCAGTAGTTTTTATTCAGAACCTCTCATTCTTTTCCCCTTCCTTCCCCCAACAAGGAATTACCTCGGTAGGTTCCCCCCCACCACCACAGGAAACTGTAACTAATTATGGCCTGAAGCCCTGGCCTCTTGTAGCTCCTCTCTCCCAACACTTCGTCATCTGTAGTAAAGATTTTGGGAATAGTAGGCAAGGAGAGAGGCAGGTTTTAGGCACAGGCATGTAGGAATCCATATCTGAGAATATTTTTTTTCTAGAGCTGTGAGGGAAATTTTAACAGGATTTCACCCTGTAGCCACCAGCCTCTTTGCCTTCTGCTCAACCCTCCTCCCTCTCCCTATCAACCTCCTCCCTCTCTCCCTCCCTCCTTTCCTCCCTCCCAGCACAGGTCTTGGGACAAGACAGCCCCTCCAGTCCCTGCCTGGTTCAACAGCCCCTAGCCCAGCCACTGGCCACCGGCCACAGCAAAACACAACACAAACATTCTTCCGTCCTCTATTCTCCTCCAAATTAGGTCTCTATGGAGACAGGCACAGGCAGCCTGACAGCCCCACAGCCTAATCCTGATTTAGTGACCATCCCTTTAACAGCCCACCCACCCCAGCAGCCTGGGCCCAGCTTCCCTCAGGCCCTCCCCTTCCTCTCCTCTCCTCTCCTTTTCTCTTCTCTCATTTCCCAAGCCTTCTCCTTAGCTAGATGGAGAGGATAAGGATCCTGAAAGATCCTAAAAGTGGGGTCCAGGACACAAGGCTGGGGGTGCTGTTAGGAGTAAAGGGTTTTCTGCCCTTTGGCCAGATGGTGGTGGGGTGGAGATGAAGTGACCTTTCTGATCAAAACTGATCCATGTAAAATGAGGGGTTGGACTTACATGACCTCCTAGGCCCAATAATAATAGTTCCCCTTTTCATAGCACTTTACCTATATTATGTCATTTCATCCTCACAGCTGTGACATGTGTGCAATTTTTCCAATGAGGAAACTGAGTTGGTCAGGATCTCATATCTGGTAGGTGAAGTTAGATTCAAATAGAGGTCTTTCTGACTCCAAGTACAGCTCTCCAGCTACTGTGTTGCCCCCTGCTTCCCTGCCCAAGAGTCAAAGGACTTGGTATGAAATTTGCCTGTGCTTTTTCTTAGCTTGGCAAATCACCTTCCCCTCTTCTGTAGCTCATTTTTCTCGTTTGTGTAACGAAGGGCTCTGGGTATTAGATGATTTCTAAGGTGTCTTCTAAACCTAACTCTTAACTATGCCTTCTATATCTAATATTTGGTGGTTTGGGGGTAGTTACCTCCAGGGCTCAAATCTAGAGGATCCAAGATCTCTGGAGGAGCTGGACAGATCTCAAGGGTTTTCCTGGCATGTCACTGGGTGTCCAGAGAAATCTGGGTCTGATATTTCCTTTGGTGGAGAAGAGGACTGGGAAAAAAGAGGGACCTTCTGCCTTTCTTATAAATACACTGCTCCCTCTGGAGCCTGGAGTCTGGGGCCAGGAGGGAGGAAATGAACTGCAAAGAACTAGCGGCCTCCAAATGTCCAAGGGGCACTAGGCAGGAGCCGGGAGGGGTTAGGGCGTCATTCAGGCAGTGGGGGCAGGGTTGGACTATGCCGGATAGTGCTTGCCTTATTCTCCTGTCACTTGGGGAGGGGGTGGACTGAGAACCTATCCTGCTCCGACATCTCCCAGTCTACTTACTGTTCCCCCCCCACACACACACACTCAGGCCTCTGGACAAAGACCTGACCGGGGTGGGAGGGGCCAGAGGGCCAGCCCCTCAGCTCCTAGAGCCCCTGCGGCTCCTTCTGACCCAGGACCCCGAAGACCCTAGCCCGCAACCCTTGGCAGGCTCCTCCCCAAAGGTGCAGCCTCGGAGCCTCCTCGGAAGAGGAAAGCGCCTGGTGGCGTCCCGGCGTGAGGATCGCCTTCCTCGGAGTAGGTGACCCTGGGCTCCCAAGCACTAGCTACTGGCCTTCTCTGCCCTCCCGACCCTACGTCCCGGCTTGGCCGAGCAGTTCAGCCCTACCCCACCCACCCCACCCACCCCAACCCGGCCCCGCCAGTGTCCGACTCTCGGACAATGCCTCGGGACTCCCCGCCCAGGCCGATCACCCACTCCTCGCCTCCTGCGCCCTGCCCCCTGCCCCCTGTCCCCGCCTCAATCTGGCCCCGACCCCGGCCCGCAGCCCCCGCCCCTGGCCCGCTCGTACCTCGGCATCCCGGCCCCAGTTCTAGGTGAGTGTGCGAGGGCCGGGGGGACGTCCGGTACCGGGGCCGGGCCGGGAGCAGAGGCGCGGACCAGGGACTGCGGGCCGGACCGGGGGAGCGGCGGCAGCGGCGGCGGGCCGACCGGCCGCGACGCTGACCATCCTGGGGACGCTGCTGCCGCTGCCGCTGCCGCGGCTGGGAGCGGGACTGGGCAGTGGGGGTGGCCGGACAAGGGGCGGCCCTGGCTCCCCCAGCGGGCAGGACCCCCTCCCCCGCCTCTTCTCCTCCCCCGCTACCTCAGTTCCCGCCCCTTTCCCCGCCCCCTCCCCCTTACCTTTACCCCTCCCTCCCTCCCCCAACTCCTTCCAACCCTTCGCCCTCCTTCCTTTCCCTCTCCCCTCGCTTCCCTGCACTCCTTCCCTTCCCCCCTTCTCTCCGCCCTCTCTGCTCCCTCCCCTTAGTCTCTTCTTCCTTTCCGAACCTCCTTTCTTCTCTCCTTTCCTAACCTCTACCCCCACCCCCACCTCCCCAGGGGTCTCCCAGTTCCTCCCCCTTCCCTCCCTCCCCTCTCCTTCTCCTCTAAGATAAATTAGCCCCGAGGAAAGGGGGAAAAAAAGGCGAGTGGCCAATGGTGCGTGGAGAGTTGTCCTGGCTTCTCTCTCCAGGAGCGCCTCAGTGGCGTCCCTTTTCCTCTCTCCCCTCCCCCTTCCCATCTGGGGCCTTCGGAGCTGGAGATTGGGGGACAAGGAAAGAGGGAGAGTTGGAGAAAGCTCAGGAAAGTAAGGGGAACGTTTAAATAGAAATGGACTCAGGGGAAAAGGCCAGGGAACAGCTGAGGGATGACCCCTATGCACAGGACTAGGCAGGAGTGGGTGGGGTGTGGCTGATCCCAGGACACTGGGTTTTCCCTGTGGACCTCCTGCCCAAGGCCTGCTGGGATCTGAGCAAGCTTCCTGGGTTGGGGTGGGGGCAAAGGGTCAGGTGATGAAATGGAAATCCGAAAACCCCATTCCTTGCTAAAGCGCTCCCTCTGTACCTCTAACCAATGTGAGCAAATGAAACTATTTTCTACGGAAAGGCTAGCCTTCTTCCCCTGATTAGTATCCTTTAGTCATTCGGTAAATATTTACTAAACGCTAATTATGATAATAATAGCTTACATTTGTATCCCATTTTGTGGTTCTACAGTCCTTTTGCATACATACTTCATTTGGTTCTCACAACTAACTCTGGATTTTTTACCCCCATTTTACAGATGAAGAAACTGAGGCAGAGAAAGGTCAAGTGACAGGCCTGACTGAGGTCACACAGTTAGCAAGTAGGGGAGCATCCAGGTCTTATTAACTCCAACTCCAGTATTCTTTCCACCACACAAGGAAGCAAAATTAACAACCTTGAAACAAAACAGCAATACCAGAGATGTCATGAGGCAATCTATGCCTTGAGCAGGAAAGGAAGTAAATGATGAGGTCCTAGGAAGGAAGGATCACTTCTGGGCTGAGGTGGTCAAGGAAGGCTTCATGGAGGAGGGTACAACCTCCTAACCAGCCTCCTGACCTAAAGGCTTCTGCTTTAGACTGCTTCCATTTTTCTGCTTAAGAGTGAAAAGTAGGGGCAGCTAGGTGGCGCAATGGATAGAGCACCGGCCCTGAATTCAGGAGGACCTGAGTTCAAATGTGGCCTCAGACACATAACACTTACTAGCTGTGTGATCCTGGGCAAGTCACTTAACCCCATTGCCCAACCAAAAAAAGAGTGAAAAGTATCTTATAGATAATCTAGCTAAAGGTCCTTAATTTGGGGGTGGGGGTGGGGAGAGGGCTGGAGTATAGGGGGAATATGGGAAGGTACAACTTTTTTCATCAGCCTGAGAATCCCTGGTATAAAAACTCTTTACGCAGATGTAGACCAGCAGCCTACACTTAGAGTGTTAGAAAATTCTCTTGGACAGAGAAAGGCTCAAGATCACACAGTATGTTTTTCCTGACTCCCCATCAATGACTCCATGCTGCCTCTCCTTTTACAGATGAGACAATTGAGTCCCAAAGAGGTTAAGTGACTTGCCCAAGGTCACACAGCTGTAGATCTGATCACAGTCACTCACTTTTCTTCTCAGAAGTCAGCAAGATCTCCCTTTTGTTTCCTGGGTAAAGTTCAAACCCAGTCTTTCTTTGAAGGCCCTCAGTACAATCTTATTATTTCAGTTGGTGGAGTAACGATCAAACGTACTCCCAAGTTCCAGTCAAACTGAGCTGGATTTAAAAAACAACACCACCACATGAAGATGTATCTCTGTATTCTGCCTAGAATGCCTAGTCAATTCTTACCTATCCTTTAAAGCCCAACTCAAATGCCATCTCCTCCAGGAAGCCTAGACGGACCTCCCCAGCCCCTCAAGCCTTCATTCAGCACCATACCTCCCATAGAATTCTGTTTGCTCCTCTCTAATACACACATATTTTGTCATATTTATTTTGTGTGTCACATCCTTCACTAGACTACAAGCACATTTAAAGGCAAAGATATACCTCGTCTAAACTTTGTATCCCCTTAGCACTCAAAACAGTGCTCTGCTCAAGACAGGTACTTAATATAATGTTTATTTGATTGCTCTGAATGTCATGTACACAGTAGGGATTTAATAAATGCTCATAGAATTGAATTGAATTACCTGGATGATACAGAGTCCAGTTTGGTATGTCATCTGACAGAGAAGTCAGATTCTAGAGTTTCAGGGTGCTCATGGAAAAGCCCCGTGAAGCTCCAAAGTTAGAGCATCCCTGTTCCAATCAGCATTCAATTAAGTACCATAATCCTCACCTGCAAACCCAGCAGAGCTCCCCAGCAGAGCTCCCCAAAACGTCCTGATTGCTCTTGGCTGAGAGTTCTCTTTCTCATCTCCCATTTACCAAATAGTACTGCAGATGGATAGGAAAAATGATCACCTCTTTTAAGGCTCTTCCAACCTGTCTTCTCTTTTACTCTCTCCCTTTCTATTTCTTCACAATCTTCTATCATTCCTCTCTCTTCTTTTACCTACTCTCTTCTTTTCCCTCCCCAACTTTTTTCTCTTCTTTTTACCTCCCTCTTTCCTTTCTTCTCTCTTCACTCCTTCCTTCCCTTCCCTATTAATTCAGATCCCTTCTTACCTTCTCTATGAACTACCTGAGCCAGGTGGACTTCATTATATTTTCTTTACATTCACAGAAATAACCCATTACAGTTTTCTGCAGGATGAAAGATGGCACATTCTCAAACAGACACACATTAATACAGTCACATATAATAACTATAATTTATGTAGTGCTTTAAGGTTTGACAGTTACTTTACCTATGCTATCTCATTTATCTCTGACATAAAACATACAGATGCTGAAACATGAACACTGAACCAGAAATAGGCAAACGCACTCATAGAGGGCTAGACTGTCTAATCTCATTTCGAGTTCAGTTCGGAGGCTCTCCTTGTCTGTGTGCGGTATGTGTGAATGGACTTGGGAAAATGCACCCATAAAGGTAAGATGTTATCATAGGTCGGTCCATTGTTTTAGACCTGATCTACAAGATGATCTAAAGGGACAATATGTACTCAAAACCTATACAAAATATGGACCTGCCATGAGTCCTCTGTACTGGTTGATCTCTCTAGACCCCTTACTATGGCCACCTTTGTTTCTCCAAGTTGTCCCTTGAGATGGGCAGGCAGAGGTTGAGGCTAAAACTGCCCCTGCCCCCTCCTATCAGATGATTAAGGGTCATTTGCTCTAGGATTGGGTATTTGTCAGCCAGGGAGGCTGGGATGATGTATTAACAGGGATTTAATGAGCTTGAGGCTGGAGGAGCTACACTTCATTTCCTGACTATTCAGCCAGAATGGTGGATGGTACGTGTGGGGGGGGGGGGTGAGGATTCAGATTCCCCCCATACACTCTACTATTGTCCCCTCCTGCTCCAAGGACCAAGAAGGGCTAATCCACTCTGATGTCAGGAGTATTGGGGCTCTGTTATGAATTCCTGTCATAGAGGAAACTTTGAGTCTGAAGATTTCAAGTCAGCTCTGAGAGCCTCAGTTACCTCTTCTGTAAAATGGGGGGTTTGGACTAGACCTCTAAATTCCCTTCTACCTTTAACAATCAGCGAGCCTAAGAATTGGCTTCTTCCTCCAAAGAGAATCCCACTCATCCAGCCCAGTGAAAGAGATGGCAGAGCCTCCCTTGATCATCCCTTACAGTTGCCCCTCCCCACTGGGAAGTTCTTTCTTAGGTCAAACTTTCTTCTGTGCAGTTATTGAAAATGGGGAGCGGCTGGTCACTTTTGGCCATGGTACATCAGTCTTTCATTTTAGTTCAGGTCAATAGGCATTTATTAAGTGTCTACTATTTGCAAAGTACTGAGCCAGGCCCTGGGAATACAAAGACTTATAAGGAAGAAATCCTTTCCCTCCAGAAGCTTATGGACAAAAGATCCATAGAGTTAGAGCAGGAAACAACTTTAGAATTTACCTAATCCAATCCTCTCCTTTCATAGTTAAAGCAAAAGGGCCTACAGACAAAGGTTAAGTGATTATTTAAGCTGCACAAAAGTATATTGGGGAGGGGTGGTAGGGATATGACATTTATACAAATAATTAAAGACAAGGTAATTTGGAGAGAGCAGCTAGGATACAGCCCTGGGCTTTCAGAGGTTCCCAAAGTGAACAATACTGTCCCTGGGGGTGCTGGAATGATCTGGGGGGGGGGTGAAGTGGGGGAGTTTTAAATAAAAATAAAATAAGGGGGTGGTAGAAGCATAAGGAAAGAAGATAAGAAAATTTTGAAAAACTGTTAGTACATGTTTCATCTGTTGTGCAACAGAGTTAAAGTCACAGTGACTATATTATTTTCCAAATAAACACAAAAAATGCAAGTTACAACTGACCAGTGCTCAAGTCCTCTGACAGGTCTTAACAAGCGAGTGTTGTTTTTTTTTTAATTAGATGGGGAAACTGAGGCCCAGAGCAGTCACACAAGTAGTAGGCAGTTGAGTTGGGATTTGAATCTAGATCTTCTGATTCCTGGGTCTGTGCTCTCCCTGCAATACCATACTAATTCCAACTCAACTCAATAAGCATTTATTAGCCTAATAATATATGGAAGGCCCCAGGCCCCAGGCCCTCAGTGCCCTAGGCACTGCAAGGACTTTTCCAAGTTAACTGTTTCTCTTATAATTTTAATGATTTTGATCTTGTTTGTACAAAAACTTTCAATTGTAAATTATCAAAATCATCCATTATGCTCTGCCCCTGGTTTGGTGAAGAAATCTGTCTGACCAGAAGATTCCAAGAACATTCGACTCTGCATTGATAGGGAGGCTGGTAGTGGGAACTCCTCAGCCAGAGCTCCCTATGTGGATAAAATCATGCATCTGGTCAAAAAAAAAAAAGAAAAGGAAAGAAAAGAACTGACCCATAATTGTACAGGGCAGTGGTTCTCAAACTTTTCAGTCTCAGAATTCTGTTAGACTCTTAAAAATTGAGAATCTCTATGAACTTTTGCTTATGTGAGTTTTATCTATTGATGGTTTCCATATTAGAAATGAAAATTGATAAATTTTTAAAAAACTAATTTATTTTAAAATACTAATTTAAAATATTAATTTATTTAAAAGTAACAATAATAAACTGATTACATGTTCATATAAAAATATTGTGATGAAAAATTACTATTTAAAAATAATTAGTGAGGAGAATGGACTTGTTTTGCATATTTTTGTGAAACATCTTTGATGACTGATTTAATAGGCAACAGTTGGATTCTCATATTTGCTTCTCCATTCAATCTGTTGTGATATATTATTTTGGTTGAAGTATAAAAAGAAAACCCAGTCTCACACAGACATTAAGTTGGAAAATGGAGAAGTATTTTAATAGGCAAATAATATTTTAGTATTTTAGCAAAACAGTTTTAACTTTGTGGACCTCCTAAAAGGGAACCCCAGGGGTCTGAGGACCACACTTTGAGAACTGCTGGCATAGGGGACCACCAGGTAAGGATAATCCCTCTACCAATGCAGGTTGGCATCTTCTCTCTATAGGATATACATGTATGTGTGAGGTTGTCTAAATATGTAGATATAGCTTGTGGGTAACATAGATAGATATGATTTGAAATCTGATTTGGTGCACCAAGGCCAACTGCCTTTCCTCTTCTGTGGGAAGCAGAAAGGCCATGCTGACACGCCCAGTAGCCTGGCTGTGTGATGAGGAGCAGGAGGCAAGAAGGATCCAAGACTGCTGAGGCTGGGCAGTCTCTCCTCTAGTCTCTAAAAAGGGTATGGAGCTAGAATTAAATTTATCAAAATTTACCTCAAAAATACCTAATCTAAGTGTACTGGCTTGGGTTCAGAAGATGTTGACCTGAACTACCTTTAACCCTTTATCTATTGTGTTATGACTTTCATCTATTGGTATCAATTCCCTATTTATCTTAGACATCAGAGAAACTAGCTGCAAAGTTTTTACAGTTAACTGTTTCCCTTACAAGTTTAACATTAATTTTGTTTGTACAAAAACTTCTAATTTTATATAATCAAAATTGTCAATTTTATCTTCTATGATACTCTGTCCCTTGTTTGGTGAAGAAATCTTCCCCTAGCAATAGTTGTGAAAGGTATTTCTTTCCTTCCTCTTCTAATTTATTTAATATATGATCTTTTTGTGAAGAGGCAACGAAGGATAGCGGAGAAAGGCCAGAAGCTGAGAAAACCTGGGTTAAAGTCCTATCTCTGACACAGAATGGCTCTGTGAGCATGGACAAGTACTTAACCTCTCAGTGCTCTAGACAACTGTAGGATTGTAAGTGACAGAGACAGTACCAACCTGCATTGGTATAGGGAATTCCATCACCTGGGAGTTCCATGCCTAATGAAATCAGGTCCAGTCTCCATCATTATTACCTTTTATATCTTGGTCATGAATGCATCTGAAGATTAATGTGGTATATTATGTGGGAGATTGGTCTAAACCTAATTTCTAGCAGACCTAATTTCAATCAATTACCATTTTTCCTCAGGACTTTTTGTCATATAGTGAGTCTTTGCCCCAGGAGTTGGTGTCCTTGAGTTTATTGAACACTATACTAGATTGCTTTTGAGTGTTGTGTACCTAATCTATTCCATGCACCAACCATTCTTTTTTTTTTGACCAGTTCAAAATAGTTGTACTAATTACGACTTTATAGTATAGATTGAAATTTGGTATTGTTCAATCTCTTTCTTTTTCATATTTCCCCACATTATTTCCCTTGAGATTCTTGAGCTTTTGTTCCTCAAGATGAATTTTTTCATTATTTTTCATTAATGAATTTTTCATTATTTCATTTCATTATTTTCATTATTTTTCATTATCTCATTATTTCATTTAAGTAACCCTTTGGTTGTTTGGTTGGTATGGCACTGAATCTGTAAATTAATTGTATTATATTTTTTATTCTATAGGTATAGCCTAACAATAAACATTTAATATATAAATATTTACATCTGTATTTCTATAAAGCATTTTGTGGTTATATTGATACATTTGTTCTGTATGTCTTGGTAGATGTACTTTAAAACATTTTATACTTTTTGTTGTTTTTTGAAGGAAATTTCTCTTTTCTACTTCTTGCTTCTGAGTTTTGTTGGCATGTAAGTACATATTCATTATATATTATATATAGTATATATATTCTATATATGTACAGAAAGGCTGATAATTTTTATAGGTTTATCTTTTATCCTGCTACTCTGCTGAAATTATTAACTGTTTCAATTACCTTCTAGTTGAAACTCTAGGATTCTCTTAGAGTAAACCATTCTATCCTCTGAAAAAAAGGTAATTTTGTTTCTTCTTTGCCTATGATTATCTCAATTTCTTTTTCTTGTTTATTTGTTATGTAGTAGCTAGAATTTCTAGGAAAGAATAGTGGGTTCAATGGATATTTTTGGTTTCAGTTGACCCCACTATTCTTTCCTAGAAATGCTTTTATTGGAAACATACATATAATTTAATGTTTCTACATTACAAAAAAAGTTAGCTGTAGGTAGATATTATTTAATATATTAAGGAATAGTCCATTTATTTCTATGTATTTTAATGGTTTTAATATAAAGGGATGTTGTAGTTGTCAAAATCTTTTTAAAAATTTATTGATGTAATTACATGATTTTTAAATCATTTTTGTTATTAATATGGTCTATTATGTTTTTAGTTTTCCCAAAACTGAACCAACTTTGCGTTCTTGGTATAAATCTAATCTGGCCATAGTATATAATCTTTTAAATATATTGTTGCAACTTCTTTGCTAATATTTTATTTAATTTTTTGCTTTCATATTCATTAGAGGTAATGCTCTATAGTTTTCTTTCTCTGGTTTATCTCTCCCTGGCTTAAGTATTTGGATATATGTCTCTTAGAGTTTAGAAAGATTCCTTCTTTCCCTATTTTTGCACAATTAAGTTATTATTGGAAGTAATTTTTCTTTGAATATTTACTAAAATTCATTTGTAAATCTCTCCAATTTTGTAGTTTTTTTCTTTGAAAGTTCCTTAATGACTTGATCAATTTTGTTTTCTGAAATTAAATTATTTAAAAACTCTTTTTCTTGTTCTATTAATTTTGACATTTTGTATTTTGTAAATATCCATCTGTTTCATTTATTTTGTCATTTGTACTGACATGAAATTGGACAAAATAATTTCCATTAAAATTTCTCTTATTTATGAAAATTTGTTGTGAATTTCCCTTTTCCACTTTTGTTATGGAAATTTATTTTTCCTTTTTTTTTTATCAGATTAACAAAAGGTTTATTGGTTATTAGTCAAATCATTCCTAATTTTATTTATTTGTGCAAAATTCTTTCTAATTTGTAATTTTGTTTACCTCACTTTTTGGTTTTCAGAATTTCCATTTTTGTGTTTCATTGATGTTTTTTATTTGTTTCTTTTCTAGGATTTTTTTAGTTGCCTACCAAATTCATTAATCTATGCTCTTTTGTTAATCAAAGTGTTTAGAGATCTGAATTTTCCTGAGGGACTGCTTTAACTTCATCCCCCAAGTTTTGCTATGTTGTCTTATTCATTGTTCTGTCTGGTGATCTTTTCAGGTATTTGCTGGGGTGTAAGTGGGAGAATTGGGCTCCTGTAGGGTCCTTCATGACCCAGAAGTGCTCAGTTGCCACATCTTGATTTTACCACAGCAACATATTTCCCATCTATCCCCCTTCATTTTTTTTTTTAATGAGGCAATTGGGGTTAAGTGACTTGCCCAGAGTCACACAGCTAGGAAGTATTATGTGTCTGAGGCCGGATTTGAACTCTGGTCCTCCTGACTCCAGGGCCAGTGCTCTATCTATTGCACCACCTTTCATTTCTCTTACAGGACTCCTAACTCATCACCTCCCGCCTGAACTATGGGGACTCTGCTTAGCCTCTCCCAGTCTCTAATCCGTTCTCCAGACTCATTACACATTTATTCCCCTCACACATTTTGCTTTTCAGATGAAATGGTCTGCTTGCAGTGTTCCATTGCCTACTTCCTAATTGGTCTCCATGAAGGCAGTCTCTTCTCTTCCAATCCATCTTCCACAGTTGCCAAATTGCTATTCTTAAAGTTCACATCTGGACATGGCCTTCCTCTCTCCAAGAAGCTTCACTAGCTCCCTATTTCCTTCCAGTTAAAATGTGCTCTTCTGTTTGACATTTAAAGCCCTTTACTATCTGACTCCTGCCTGTCCCTAGGCTGATTATATGCTACTCATTATTTTTTCTCATGCGTTCCAAGCTCTAGCCAAACTGGCCTGCTTGCCATTTCCCATACAACATTCCATTTCCCACCTCCAGGTCTTTGAACAGGCTGTTTCCTTCTGCCTCTTCATCTGTGCCTCCCTCTAAGGCTCAGCCATCTCTTACAGGGAGCCCTTTCTGATTCCAGTAATTATCAGTTTGTTCTCCCTCTTCAAATTATCCCCTTCATACCTACCCAGTGTATACGTTGTATCTCTGCAATAGAATGTAAGCTCCTGGAAGGCAGGGACTATTTTTCATTTTGTCTTTGTATACCTGGAACCCTACAGAGTCAACAGTAGGCACTTAATAAATGCTTGTTAAGAATAGAGCACCCCCTGCATATAAGGAAAAAGAATAGAATCAGAATGGCAAAGCTGGAAGGAAGGGGTTGTAATTACAGGTTATTTTCCCTCCTAGTCTCATTCATTCATTCATTCCACAAACATTCATTCCAAAACCAAACCCCCAACATTCAGAACACTGTAGGGGATACAAAGATTGAGACCCAGTCCCTGCACTCATAGCCTGTAACTACAGTCTAGGAGGTTAGACAGAACCTGTCCATGAATGTAACAGTACAGGCTAGAGGATCAGGTCATACAGATCAGTCTCATTGGTTGTCCCTGAAGAGCCCAGGACTAGCATTTTCATTGAAGGAAAAACTCGGTCCCTAGCTAGCCCCTCCGTTTTATTCTTTCTTCCCTGTCCAGTTCTCCAAGCTTCCCTCATGCTTTAGTGGGGAAAACAAACTCCAGAATGGGAGTGGGAATATTAAGCACTGCTTCCTATTTATTCTTTTTCTTATGCTCATTTTCCTCCTCTCTAAAATAGGGATGAAAATTTGTACCATTTAGCCCAGAGGGTTACTTCCAAGATCAAATAAGATAATAAATGTGAAGGTGCTTGAAAAAGAGAAAATGATACAAATATGTGGTCTTAGAATTACAGAACTTTAGAGCTGGAAGGGGCCTTAGAGACCTTTTAGTCCAACTAAGTAATTTTACAATACAGAAAACTAAGGCCTGGAGAGGGGAAATGACAAAAGGTATTATTTATTATTGGACAGTTAGGTGGCACAGTGAGTAGAGTGTTGGGCCTGGAGTCAGTAAGACTTATCTTTGTGAGTTCAAATCTGGCTGCAGACACTTACTAGCTGTGTGACCCTGGGCAAGTCACTTAACCCTGTTTGCCTCAGTTTCCTCATCTATGAAATGAGCTGGAGAAGGAAATGCAAACCACTCCAAGCATCTTTGCCAAGAAAACCCCCAAAGGGGTCATGAAGAATCAGACACAACTGAAACAACTCAATAACGTTATTGTTGTTGTTATTGTTGTTATATTCTCCCTTTTTTCATTCCTTTGGCTCCTAACATCCCATCCATTGTTAATCCAAGGAGATAACCTTCCCCAGATCCACTCTGTATAAACACTCTTTCCAAATCTTCCTCTGGCCATACCTGGACTAATGCCCTCACCTCTCTGGCTTCACACCCTGTAAATATTTAACCCTTCTTATTATCTGTTTACCATCCCTACATGTTCTAAGTTCACTTACTGTCATTCTAACACCTCACCTCTACTTGTTCCTGTCTCTGTTTCTGTCTGTCTGCCTGTCTCAGTCTGAGAAACTCAAGGGCAGGGCCCCCAAAACAGCCCACATCCTATGTCTGGTAGAACATAGCTTTTACAGTTTAGAGCTAAGTCCAAAAGGTTACTGCGTTATGCATAGACCCAGCAACACCACAACTGGGCCTATAACCTCAAAGAGATGAAAGAAAGAGGAGAAGAACCCATGGGTACAAAGATGTTAATAGCATAGGAGATCTTTTTGTGCTAGCAAAGAACTGGAAACTCAGGGAATAACCATCAGCTACGAAACTGCTGATCAAATTATGGCACATAAATGTGATGGAATATTGTCGTGCTGTGAGAAATTGTAGGAGGGACAGTTTTAGAGAAACCCCAGGAAAATTCATATGAATTGATGCAAAGTAAAGGGAGCAGAGGGCAGCCAGGTGGTGTAGTGGAGAGAGTGCTGGGCCTGAAGTCAGCAAAACTCATCTTCCTGAGGTCAAATCCAGCCTCAAATACTTACTAGCTATGTGACCCTGGACAAGTTGCTTAACCCTGTTGGCCTCAGTTTCCTTATCAGTAAAATGAACTGGAGAAGGAAATGACAAACCACTCCATTATCTTTGCCAAGAAAACCCCAAATGGGTTCACAAAGTCTAAAGCAACTGAAAATGATTGAACAATAATGACAAAAAAAAAAAGGAGCAGAACTAGGTGGAACATTTATACAGTATTAATAACCTTGTAAAACTTTGAAAGATGTGGTAGCTCCCCGGTTAGATCCCATGTATGGTATTCAGTTTTGAATCTCACAATTTAGGAAGAACATTGATAACCGATTGGACAAGTGTCAGGATGATGCTGAGCTGAGGTCTCAAAACTGTGATTGCAGGAACCAAGGCTCTGTAGCCTGGAAAGGAGGGGAGAAGTAATGTGATAAAATTTGAAACAAGGTTGGTGTTAAAAGTCGAAGTATCTGGGTTCAAATTCCACTCTGCAATTGCCTATTGGTGTGACCGTAAGTAAATTATTTCATTTTTCACAAACTCAATTTCCTCATCAGAAAGGTGGAGAGAAAGCTTGTACCGCCTTCCACACAGTCTAGTTAGAAGGAAAACTACTGAGGGCAGCACAATTCTTCTGGTCTTCCAAGTCTTCTTTGGAATCATCCTTGACTCTTCCCTCTCCCTCTCCCTCACCTTCCACTGCCTCCTCCCCAGACACTGAGATGCCAGATCTTACCTGCATAGCATCGGCTACATCCATCCCCTTCTCTCTACTCCCAGGGTCCACCAACCTAGTCATCGTCATTTTTCATCTGGACGATTGTAATAGCCTTCTAATAGTCCTTCTGACTCCAGTCCCTCCCTTTTTTACTCCATTCCCCACACAGCTGCCAAATTCACATTCCTGCCCTGCTCAAGAACTTTCAGGGGCTTCCTAGTGCCTCTAGGATAAAAGTAGAATAAAAGACAATCTCCTCCTTTGGGACTTGAAGAACTTCCCAGTCTGGACTTGTCGAGTGTGTCCTGATCTTTTATTTTTATTTTTTTAGTGAGGCAATTGGGGTTAAGTGAATTGCCCAGGGTCACACAGCTAGTAAGTGGTCTTGTGTCTGAGGCCATATTTGAACTCAGGTCCTCTTGACTCCAAGGCTGGAGCTCTATCTACTGTACCACCCAGCTACCCCTAGAGTCCTAATCTTTTTATGGGCTGCATAGCCAATTCCAGTAGAAGAATCGCTCCTAGCCCAAAAGCAAGGTGTCTCAGTAGTCAAGTTTGAAAGTTGACATACCCTACAGTCATACACTCTGCCCCACCCAACAGAGCCGCCTATTTGAATCAATGCATTAGACCCCCAGTCACAAGAAAGCAGGCCTAGCTATAGACGAGAGGTGGGAATCAATGATAGGAAAAGGAAGAATAGTTTGATAATGTCTCTATGAGCAGAACCAAAAGCAGAGGAATAGGAGGTAGAATGAAAAAACAAAGCAACCAAAAAGTAGCCACTCAACCATCAGCAGATTATGATGGTCCTTTGTCTCTTTTGAAGAGAAGTTTCAGATCCTCAATTGGTTTACAGGCTTACTGCTCAGGCTGCCCTGTGATAGAAGAGATAGGTTTTATCTGGGACACACGTGTCCAGTTATGGAGGCCTTCAAGCTTTACAGCAGTGGGGGTTGTTAAGATGATCGTGTATGGCCCCTTCCATTTTACCCCCAAAAGAGTCAGTACCCTGTGGCTTCCAAGATTTTAAATAAACCATATCTCCGGGGCTAACTGATAGCGAGAAGATGGAAACTGTTTTATGTGGCTTGGGGATGTGTAAGGTGGCATAGTCAGATAATGCCTTTTGCACTTGCCCCAAGGTGAGGGAATACTTAGGAGTTGGTGTTCTGAGTCTATCAGAATATAAGCAGTTGGGAGGGGCCTGCCATACATAAGTTCAAAGGGGCTAAGTCTGATATCTGTTTGAGGGGCCATCTGGACACGAAAGACTTCTAAGGTCAATTTAGTCAGGGTCCTTTATAGGGCATAGTTCATTTTTTTCAACATTGCCTGAGGACTGAGGGCGTCAGGCAGAATGAAGATGGTAGGTTATGTCTAACGCCTCAGCAACTCTCTGAGTGATCTGGGAAGTGAATGCTGGTCCATTATCACTTTGTAATGATCAAGGGAACCCAAATCTGGGAATGATCTCATTCAAAAGTACCTTAGTCACTTCCACAGCTTTTTCAGTGTGGCAAGGGAAGGCTTCTACCGTTTGTAAAGGTGTCTATTAGCACTAAGAGAAGCTTAAAACCTCTGCAGGGTGGCATATGCATAAAATCTAGTTGCTGATCTTTGCCTGGGAAAGTCCCTCAGTTTTGGACAGGGGTTTCTTCAGGGCGGGCTTGGGCACATATAGAGCAAGGCTTGCAAATCTACCAAATTGTTTCTATCATTTTTTGGTCTAGTAAAGAGGGGTTTCACCAGATTGTAAAGTGCATGCTTTCCTAGATGTGTAACCTGGTGGAGTCCAAAAAGGAGTTTCCACATTCTGGATCCTGGGATTGCTAATTGACTGGAGGTTGACTTCTATCAACCAGAAGGGGAAAGTTCAAATCCATTGGCCTGATATTGTTGTCGTTCCTCAATAGTATATTGAGTGAAAGTGGAGGTAACCTGAGGTATCAGGGGTGTCATCAAGGCTGATTCCTGAGCGGCAGCTTTAGCAGCCTTGTCTGCCAGTTGGTTTCTCACAGCATGTTCGGTCCTTTACAATATATGACTGCAACCTCTTTAGAAAAGTGTACCACCTCGAGAAGGTACAGAATTTTGGTCCCATGTTTAACAGGGGAGTTCTTTGTGGTCAAGAATCGCTTTACAAGTGCTCAGTCTCACAAGCATCAAACCGTATTTGCATAGTGAAGAAGCCCATCCTCTGGAGTAAAAGAGTATCTTTTCCTCTCCTGATGGATCCTGTCTCCCTCCACCTCAAGGGAGACTTGTGCAGCTGTATTGACCCACATTACCACTTTGAGTAGGATTAAGGAGAACAAGGTCAGGGTTTGCTCCTTCCTATTTTTCTCTAACTGCTTGTAGATCCCATAAAACTATGGATGCTTTGATTCATCTCAAAGTGACTAGTTTATGGCTCCTATGAGCCTTTTTTAATGTACATAAGTATGTGTTTGCTTCTTTGAATTTGATTGACTGTGTTGCCAGAATTGGGATCCATTCAAAAAGGTTTCTCTTCATCATGTGGCTAGAAAACTGGAGCCATTTATAGAATGTCTTCAATGATCCAGATCTCTCCAAGGCAGTTCTATTACATATTGTCACATCTCTGTGGAGCCAGGCCCTCTCCACACCTCTTCTGTGTGGGGGTTTGCATCAGCCCAAAATGCCAATACATGCTGACCAGCTCCTCATTACATATTGAATATTAGACCTTTATCTGAGATTGGCTGCGATGACATTTTCTCAGTTAAATGCTTTGCTCCTAATTCGGTCTGCATTAATTTTATTCGCGCAAAAGCTTTTCAATTTCATGTAATTTAGAGTGTCCATTTTATCTTCTGTGGCCACATCTACCCTTTGTTTAGTTAAAGCATTCTTCCCTTAGCCAGAGTTGGACAGGGTACCTCCTTCCATTTTCCTCTATTTTAAAAAAATTATGTAATCTTTTATTTTTTCATTATGTATCCATTTGGAGTTTATTGTAGCATATACTGAAAGATAATAGCCTAAATCTGCTTTCTTTTTTTTTTAATATAAATTTATTTATTTTTAGTTTTCAACATTCACTTCCAAAGTTTTTGAGTTCCAAATTTTCACCCTCCCCTCCCACCCAAGATGGCATGCATTCTGAATATCCCTTCCCTAGTCTGTCCTCTTTCTCTCTCCCCTTTTCTTATCCCTTCCCCTTCTATTTTCCTGTAGGGCAGCATAGACTTCTGTACCCCATTTCCTGTATTTCTTATTTCCCAGTAGCATGTGAAAACATTTCTTTTTAAACATGTTTTTAAAACTTTAGGTTTCAAATTTTCTCTCTTCCTCCCTCCCCACCCACCCTCATTGAAAAGGCAAGCAACTCAATATAGGTTGTACATGTGCAGTTATGCAAAACACTCCATAGTAGACATGTTGTGAAAAACTAACTCTATTTCCCTTAATCCTATCCTGCCCTCCATTTATTCTATTCTTTCTTTTGACCCTGTCCTCCTCAGAAGTATTTACTTCTGATTACCCTTTCCCAATCTGCCCTCCTCTCTATCATCCCGTCTCTTCTCCCCTTCTCCCCCTATTTTCCTGTAGGGTAAGACAGATTTCCATACCCAATTGAATGTGTATGTTATTCCCTTAAGCCAAATCCTATGAGAATAAGATTCACTCATTCCCTCTCACCTTCCCGTTTCCCCTCCACTGTAAGAGACTTTTCTTTTCTGTTTTTTTGTGAGATAATTTACCCCATTCTACCTCTCCCTTTCTTCTTCTCTGAGTATAATCCTCTCATCCCTTAATTTTATTCTCCAGATATGACCCCTTAATCTTCAACTCACCCTGTGCCCTCTATCTATCTACATATACATACATATAATTTTTTTCCTCCAACTACCCTAATACTGACAAAGTCTCATGAGTTATAAATATCATCTTTCCATGCAGGAATGTAAACAGTTCAATCTTAATAAGTCTCTTATGATTTCTCTTTCCTGTTTACCTCTTCATGTTCCACTTGAGTCCTGTATTTGAAAGTCAAATTTTCTATTCAGCTCTGGTCTTTTCATCAGAATGCTTGAAAGTCCTCTATTTCACTGAATGACCATTTTTTCCCCTGAAGGATTATACTCAGTTTTGCTGGGTAGGTGATTCTTGGTTGTAATCCTATCTCCTTTGCCCTCCAGGAATATTATATTCCATGCCCTGCTCCTTTAATGTAGAAGCTGCTAAATCTTGTGTTATCCTGATTGTGTTTCCACAGTACTTGAATGTTTCCTTCTGGCAGCTTGTAATATTTTCTCCTTGACCTGGGAACTCTGGAATTTGGCTATATTCCTAGGAGTTTTCCTTTGGGGATCTCTTTCAGGAGGAGATCTGTGGATTCTTTCAATTTCTATTTTGCCCTCTGGTTCTACTATATCAGGGCAGTTTTCCTTGATAATTTCTTGAAAGATGATGTCTAGGCTCTTTTTTGATCATGGCTTTCAGATAGTCCAATAATTTTTAAATTCTCTCTCCTGGATCTATTTTCCAGGTCAGTTGTTTTTCCAATGAGATATTTCACATTGTTTTCTAATTTTTCATTCTTTTGGATTTGTTTACTGTGTCTGATTTCTCATAAAGTCACTATCTTCCAATTGCTCTATTCTAATTTTTAAGGAAGTATTTTCTTCAGTAATCTTTTGGACTTCCTTTTCCATTTGGCCAATTTTTCTTTTTAGGGCATTTTGCTCCTCATTGGCTTTTTGGACCTCTTTTACCATTTTGGTTAGGCTATTTTTTAAGGTGTTATTTTCTTCAGTATTTTTCTGTGTCTCCTTTAGCAAGCTGTTGACTTGTTTTTCATGATTTTCTTGCATCACTCTCATTTCTCTTCCCAGTTTTTCCTCTACTTTTTACTTGCTTCTCAAAATCCCTTTTGAGCTCTTCCAAGGCCTGGGACTGATTCATATTTTTCTTGGAGGCTTTGGATGTAGGAGCTTTGACTTTGTTGTCTTCTTCTGGTTGTATATTTTGATCTTCTTTTCACCAAAGTAAGATAATATAGTCTGACTCTTTTTGTGCTGCTTGCTCATGATCCCGGCCAATTACTTGAGTTTTAAACTCTTTGTTAAGGTAATCTGCTTCCAATGTGAGAATGTACTGTCCCAAGCTTCGGGGGGTTTGTACAGCTGTTTTCAGAGATACTTGTAGGGACCTGTAAGTTTTCAGTTCTTCCAAGGTGGTATGATAAGGGGTGAGGTGTTTACTCCTTTCCTGGCCTGTGACTACAAGTACTCCTTTCTGTCCTGTACCTGTGAGGAGGGGTTCCTCTCCATAGCCACTACAAGCTCCACCACGCCAGTGCTCCTCCTCACCCCAGCACTGCTTCCCAGAACTGTGGCCCAGATCCAAACGCGGGCAAAGCAAGAGATTCCTGCTTCAGCACTGGCAAAGAGATCCTGCAATCCCTCTCTGATCAGCCACTGGATTCCCCTCAGTCTGTGGGCCGGAAGCTCGGGAAGCAGCTGCCCCCCCGGGCCACTTTGGGGAATGGAGCTGAAACCCCTTCCTCTCTGAGCACCTCAGAAACAGACTTTTCCCACTGACCTTCTAAGTTGTCTTTGGCATTTGTGGATTGAGGAGTCTGGAAACCTCCACAGCTGCCCGAGATTCAGTCCTCTGAGGCCTGCTCCAGGTTTGCTGTGGCCTGCGTGCTGCGCTGCACTCCCAGCCCGATGCGATACAACTTTCTGAGCAATCATCCAGGTTGTCTTGGGCTGGAAATTTGTTTCACTCTGTCTTTTTGTGGGTTCTGCTGCTTCAGAATTTGTTTAGAGCCATTTTTTATGAGTATTTGTAGGGGTTTGGAGGAGAGCTCAAGCAAGTCACTGCTTTCACTCCACCATCTTGGCTCCACCCCCCCCAAATCTGCTTTCTACCAAATTGCTTTGCTATTTGCCCAGTAGTTTTTGCCAACTAAAGCATCCTTACTCTAGGTGTTGGTACTTTTGGGTATCTCAAACTATGCTTGAATGCTTCTAGGTTTTGCTTACCTATTTTGTACCGTTGATCCACTTTTCTATGTTTTAACTAGTATGGAAATAATACCTCTTTTTCTTTTAGGAAATAATAAGCAATAACATTACGTCAGTGTCTGGACCTAAGGTCCTTTGGCATTGATTGAATGAAAGATCTAATCGGTCTCCCTTGAATAGGAAGGCTTACTTAGTATCAAGGAGACAAGACCCTCATCTGAAGTCATTGGTTTCATTCTAATCAAAGGCCTAATAAGTTCTTGTAATAGGAGATGATCAAGGTCAAGAAAGGATCTTGATTCCCTGGAAGACTTTGTCTCATTTCTTTTGACAAACTAGGAGTGAAAGTAAGTGCCTTTGTTTAATTCAATTTAAGAGCAGAATCTCTTGAACTCATTGATTTTTGAACAGATTGAAAGGGAAATCCTCTGGCATATAATAGGCACTTAATAAATGTTGATTGAATGATTAAAGAGGGAATATTGGTTTGGGGAAGTGATTTCTTTTAGGGTCCATTGAATATTAATGTATTATTTACTTTGTGCCTTTGTTTTAACTTGCTGAAGGAATTTTGCCTTTTATTTCTTCAACACTATAAAATGTTAGAGGATATTGCTTGGGGCAGAGGAAGTTTCAATTAGCAAAAGAAACTTTGCCCATTTGGATCTTTCTCCAAGTAAAAATGCATGTGTGGGTGCATACACACATGTAATATATATGTACATGTGTACCGATGTACACATGTACACACATATATGCATGCATGATCTTTTGATTTTGTGTGTACATGTATATATGTGTACACACACATACTTACATGTTTGGTTGGTTGTTGCCTTTATTCTTGAAGAGTGTTGGAGTCAAGGTACCGTGTGTCTGACTGTGGTTAATCAGACCAATGCCAGCTCAGAAGACTCTACCACAGGTTGGGCACAAATAGTAGCCCAAATGAACATTAAAAGTGGAGATGTCTTATACAAGAGGAGCCTGGTGGCATTCAAAATCTCTTCTTCAGTTGGAAATTTGGCTAGAGAGGGATTGACTTCAACATGAGGTATACAGTCAATGGTTTCAGCACTGGTTGATGATGGTCTGTTGAGAACACTGTGGAAGCATTCAGCCCATCTTTCCAGGATCGTGTCTTTATTACTAACCAATATGGCTTTTATCAGCACTGAATGATTGAGATGCACCATAGATCTTTGGCCCATAAACAGCCTTCAGGGCATCATAAAAGTGCTTTAGGTTGTTAATATCTGTGTAAAACTGAATTTCATCTGCCTTCTTGAGCCCAGAATCCTACATCTCTCTAAGTTTCACTTGCACTCCACTTTTGATGGAGTTAAACACTGCCTTCTTAGAGACAGATGAACTGTCCTGCTGGAAAAACCCTGTGGAGTTCTCGCTTTTTCACCATCTGAATTTCTCCATCATTTTCATCCAGTCAGTCTTGATGTTTTTGAGTATTCTGTCCCAGATGAGTAAATGCAGTGCTGTATACCAAATCTCTGAAAGCTGTCCACTCCTTTTCTGCTCTACTGTTGTCAATCGTGTATCAGCTCAGCTTTCTCTCCAAGTTAGCAACAAATTGTTCATGCTTGGAGAAGCTCTCTAATCTGTTGATGTTAAGTCTGCTTGTCTCCATCTTGCCTTGGGGCCACCACTTTTGTGGAATGTGAATATTTAGCTTGGAGAAGATAAGTCTATGATCTGTCCAGCACTCTGTACTACATACCACTTTCATCATTTTCACATCCTGTCTCTCTTCTCCTTATGACATGTAAATGCAAGCTTTTGCTTTGAGGATGTATTCACAAAGTTTTATTGCTTTTAGGTAAGTGGAAAACAGTGTTGGTGATGAGAAGGTCATGAGCTGCACAAGTCTTCAGTAGTGATTGTTGCTGTTTCTGTTTCCAACTCCATTCCTCTCAATGACTCCCTGCCATGTCTGATAGTTTGTGCCTACTCTGTCATTAAAATCACCCAGATTTAGAAGGTTGTCCTCTTTCAGTACATTGTTGATGAGGGTCTCCAGGTCTTCATAAAATCTTTCTTTGACCTCATCAGGGTTTGTCATGAGGAGAGAATACACACTGATGATGGTGGCCTGGTGCTTTCCTGCAAGTGGCAATTGCCCTGTCATGAACCTGTCATTTACTCCTTTTAGCACGCAGACAAGCTTGTTGACTAGAGTAGTTTTGATTGTGAAACCCTACCCCAGCTTCGCAGCACTCCCCTTCACTGTGGCCACTCCAGAAAAATGTGTTTGCAGTTCCAACTTCAGTAAGGTGGCTTGCATTTGCCAGCCTTGTTTCACTCAGGGCTACTATTTGGTTGCAATACCTGCTGAGTTCTCTCACAACAAGAGCTGTTCATCTTTCAAGTCTACTGGATTTCATGTTGTCCATAAATGTGCACACTTTTTTTTTTCTGTTTTGACCACAGGATGAGATCCCTGCCTACTGCTATAAGCAGGCCAGGGTTGGGTGAAGCAGACAGTTTTTAGGGCACCTTTTCTAGCCCCTTCCTCATGCCAGGAGGTGAGCAATGCAGTCCTTAAAAAAGCTGCTCAGACACTCAGGAGGCTGCGTAATCCCACTGCTGCTCCAATCCAGTGAGAAGATGACTGTATAGCCTGGGCCTCCTTTGTGAAGTGTTGTGACTACAGCTCCCAATGTATCTGCCCCTGCTGCTTTGTCATTTGCTGTCACCACAAGACTCTGAGATAGATAAAAATGGTAAAATTGTATAAGTGACGTATTTTGATTCACGCATAAATTGGATTTAAGTGAGGCAGAGTGGCACAAAGTTGTTAGCTTCATTCTCTCTTCCAGAGTCATCAACTGGTGATGGCCTGGGATGCAGAGGATGACTTGGAGTCTTCAGTGTCTAATCAAACTCTAAGCAGTCTGCAGAGCTTGCTTCAGCCACCTTCATGACCGTTGGAACAAGTTGTTCTCATCCACCCATTTTGCTGAGGGGAAGTATTCACATGCTTGAGGCAGACGTCCCCTTAACTCATGAAAGGGTTTGAAACCCCTCAGTTACCCTCAACCCAATTTAGCCTATCTGCCTTAATGGTTTATCAGGGCGTGGTCGCTGTGCATGCTATAGATTCTTGAAGACTCCAGTGACAGTTGGGTGAATCAAGTAGATACGGAAGGTGGAAAGCAGCCCTGAAAAGGACCTGGCAGCCCTCACACCAGAGGTACTAGTCTTCCCTGAACACACTCTATCCCAATTTCAATCAGCTAGGGAAACTTTGCCCATTTGGATTTTTCTCCAAGTCGAAATGCATATGTGTGTATACATACATATGCAATATATGTATATGTATATACATACACATATATACACATGCATGCCTGACCTTTTGACTCTGTGTGTATATATACATATATGTATATATAATGTGTGTATACATATACACACATACTTATATACACATATGATCAAAAAATTCTCTTCAAGATTCTTGACCTTTTGATCATATACATGTGTGTATATACATAAATACACACATGTACACACACCATATATATATATATGTGTGTACACATATAGTAAAAAAGGTCATGAATATTGAGATTTTTTAAAAGGAAGAATTAAGGGGTTGGGAGGCATTTGGGGTCTAACATGATCAGATCTGAAAATCTCCTACAGAACACAAATCATCAAAACTCTTTCTTATCAGTATAGAAGAAAAACTCTATTTTCCCAAATTTTTTTAGCCCATAGCTATCAGAGTCAATGAATTAATAACACCATATATAGTAATAATAATTAACAACACCAGTAATGTTAATGATAGCAGTAATAATTGTATATATATGCACATATGTAGGTATGTGTATATTACATGTATATGTGTATATTCTCATTGGTTGAGTTGGGATCTTATCTCACTCCCAGATGAAGAGTTTATTCAGTCTTGTTTGTTCTTTGGTATATTTTTATCTGCATGAATTTTCTGATTTCTGTTTGCTATTTGCTTGGATAAATGGGTTTACTCACTATTCACTCTTTGTGATGATCTTATATGTAACTAGCATTTGATGGGAAGGGGCAAAGTTTGGGGCTTCCCTCCCCACTTAGGAGTGATCAGAGAAATGGCTTTTGTTCTGAACTTCTGGGAACTGGACACTGAGTCCATGATCCTAGCAGTTACGGCCCTGTTTACTTGAAGGTCAAATTATGATCTTTTGCTGGACACCCATTATAGTTATTCCTTCAATTTCATAATCACTACTCAGTCTGATAGTCTCCTTAGACTACTGTTGGAATAGTTGTGGGGAGAGTTAAACTGTATTGCTTCCTACTCTTCCAAAACCTTGATTGCCATAATCTCCTCTCTTTCTTAAGGTATAATCATTCAATCATTATTTATCTCTTTAATTTCCTCAAATTTGCTTGCCTTTCTTTGCTTCTCTTATTTAAGAGTCTACCCAGTTTTGGTTTTCTTAACAAGTCCTCAATTCTATTAAAGGTACCATTTTTTCCTTTATAGAATTGTGCTCAACTTTATAGGATAAGTCATTTTTGGCATTTTTCTTTTGCATTTTGTCATAGTGTATTATAGGCCTTCCTTTGCTTCAAATATTTGCTACAAAATCTTAGTTGATTCTGACTGTTTTGTTGGCTTTTTTTTTTTTGGCTAGGGAATGGGGTTAAGTGACTTGCCCAAGTTCACACAGCTGGTAAGTGTTAAGTGTCTGAGGCCAGATTTGCAGTCAGGTCCTCCTGACTCTACCTAGCTGCCCCCTGTTTTCTTGACATTTATTCTCTTTTTTCCACTTGCCTACTTGTAGCATCTCCCCAGTCCACCCCCCCTTTCATCTGTAAGCACTGGTATTTGTTGATCACATTTCTAGGTATATTAAATTTGGAGTTTCAGGTGGTGATCTGTAGATTCTGTCCATTTTTAGTTTTGCCCTATGCTCCCAGTAGTTCCTAGCACTTTTCTTTTATGACATCTTGATGTCTTGCTGTGCTGTATTGGCCCCCACCAAAGGGAGCTCCTCACCCACATATACATAGTGGAGCCACCGGTCCTGGTCAAAGTCTGTGACTCCCTTGTCTGTGTCTTCACTTAGGGTTGGATTAACTGTGTTCTCATTCCACCCTGGAGAGAGGGAACTAAGCCAGGGCTGGGAATAGTGGGGTTTGAACTTTTCCCCCTCTAATGTTCAGTTTTTTGTTCTTCTAAAATAAATGGGACTTGAATATGAAAAAAAAAAGGGTAGCTAGGTGGCATAGTGAATAGAGCACCAGGCCTAGAAGCAAGGAAGACTTGAATTCAAATCCAGCCTCAGATACTTACTAGCTGTGTGACCCTGGGCAAGTCACTTGACCCTGTTTGGCTTGGTTTCCTCATTTGTAAAATGAGCTGGAGAAGGAAATGGCGAACTACTCCAACATCTTTGCCAAGGAAACCTCAAATGAGGCCATGAAGAGTTGAGCACAATTGAAATGACTAAATAACAACAGAATATAAATATGTATTTTAATTGATAAATAATAAAAATTTCAAAATGTGCTGTTTTACAATGGTTTTCAGGTATCCCTATCATTCTTTTTTTTTTCTTTTTGGTGAGGCAATCGGATGTGACTTGCCCAGGGTCACACAGCTAGTAAGTGTCAAGTGTCTGAGACTAGATTTGAACTCAGGTCCCCCTGACTCCAAGGCTAGAGCTCTATTTACTGCATCACCCAGCTGCTCCTATCCCTATCATTCTTAATTTATGCCTCATGTGTTCTGCTTTTCAAGTCATTTGATTTTGTGTTAATATTTCTTGTTTTATTATTGAATTTTAAAATTCTGTTTGTTCCACTCTTCTTTAGAATGTCCACTATTTGAGTAAGATTTTCTACCTTCTGTTCTAAGCTACTTATCCTGCTTCCAAATACTCTAATTTTATTCTTTATCTCAGGTTTCATTTTCCTTCATTTCTTCCAATCACTCTAGGAGAACTTGTAGCCAATCCATTTTTCTTTTTCAGGTTCTAGTTGTAATGATAATGGAATTTTTTTATTACTTAGGAATTTTATCCTTGGTAGTCTCTCTCTCTCTTTTTATTTAAATAGTATTTTTCCCCAATTACATATTAAGAAAAATTTTTAGCATTCATTTTTACAAGATTTTGAGTTCCAAATTTTTCTCCCTCTTCTCTTCTGAAAATGGTAGGCAGTTTGATATAGTTTATACATGTGCTATCATGTAAAACATATTTCCATGTTCATCACAATTGTGGAAGAAGAAACAGATCAAAAGGAAATAAAGCTATGGGAAAGAATAAGGTAAATGTGAAAAAATATGCTTTGATCTGCATTTTGAGTCCATCAGTTCTTTATCTGGGTCTGGAAAGCATTTTCCTTCGTGAGTCCTTTATACTTATCTTGGATCATTGTGTTGCTGAGAGGTGCTGAGCCATTCATAGCTCATGATCACACAATGTTGTTGATGCTGTGTACAGTGTTTTCCTGGTTCTGCTCATTTCATTTTGTATCAGTTCATACAAGTCTTTCCAGGTTTTTCTGAAATCTGCCTGTTCATCATTTCTTATTGCACAATAGTATTCCATTCCATTCCTATCCCATAGCTTGTTCAGCCATTCCCCAATTGATGGGTATCCCCTCAGTTTCCAATATTTTGACACCATGAAAAGGGCTGCTATAAATATTTTTGCATATGTGGGTCCTTTCCCCTTTTTTATGATCTCTTTGGGATACAGACCTAGTAGTAGTATTTCTAGACAGAGGGTATGCACAGTTTGGTTACCCTTTGGGCATAGTTCCAAATTGCTCTCCAGAATGGTTGGATCAGTTCTCAATTTTCCAACATCCTCTCCTACATTTGTCATTTTTCTTTTTTTGTCGTATGAGCCAATCTGATTGGTGTGAAGTGGTATTTTAGAGTTGTTTTAATTTGCATTTCTCTAATCAAAAGTGATTTAGAGCACTTCTTCATATGCTTATAGATAGCTTCAATTTCTTCATCCTGTTCATATCCTTTGACCATTGGGAATGGTTTGTATTCTCATAAATTTGACTCAGTTCTCTATATATTTGAGAAATGAGGCCTTTGTCAGAGACACTTGCTGTAAAGATTGTTTCCCAGCTTTCTGCTTTCCTTCTTCTAATCTTGTTTGCATTGGTTTTGTTTGTACAAAATATTTCTAATTTAATTGATAAAATTATTTATTCTACATTGCATAATGCTCTCTGTCTCTTGTTTGGTCATGAATTCTTCCCCTCTGCATAGATCTGACAGGTAGACCATTCTTTGCTCTTCTAATTTGATTACTTCATTGTCTTTGGTACTTTTTAGCAAGATGTAGTTTCTTTCCTTATCTCTTTTAATTAGGTATATTGTTGCTTTTACTTTGTCTAAGACCAGGATTGCTACCCTTGCTTTTTTTTTTTTTACTTCAGTTGAAGCAAAATGGATTCTGCTCCAGTCCCTTACCTTTACTTTGTGTGTGTCTCTCTGCTCCAAGTGTGTTGTAGAATTCTGGTTTTTGATCAACTCTCCTATCCACTTCCATTTTATGGGAGAGTTCATCCCATTCACATTCACAGTTATGGTTACTACCTGTGTATTTCTCTCCATCCTAGTCTTCCTCCTGTTTGTCCTCTCTCTCCTTTCACCATTTCCCACCATACCAGTGTTTTACTTTTGTCTATCACTTTGCCCTCCGTTATGTCAGTCCCCCCCCCCCCTTTACTTAATCTCTTCCCCTCCTACTTCCCTCTCTGGTAAGATAGATTTCTATATTCAACTGATTGTGTATATTATTCCCTCTTTGAGCCAATACTGATGAGAATAAGGTTCAAGTGATGCCTATTGCCCACCCTCCCATCTTCCCCTCCACTGTAATAGTCTTTCTTGTCTCTTCATGTGAGATAATTTACCCCATTCTACCTCTCTCTTCCTTCTGCACCCTTTGTACTTCTCTTTCTCATTCCTTAATTTTTTATGTCATTCCACAAATTCACCTTATATCTGTATCCTCTATGTATATTCCTTGTATCTGTACTGTTCGTGATACATTTTTAAAGAGTTACAAGTATCCTTTTCCCATGTAGGTGTGTAAACAGTTTCACTCTATTGAATCACTTATGTTTTCTTTTCCCTTTTTACCTATTTCTGCTTCTCTTGTTGGAAGTCAAATTTTTGATTTAGTTCTGGTCTTCTCCTTTTGAAGGCTTGAAATCCTTCTATTTTGTTGAATGACCATTTTTTCCCCTTGATGTATTATGCTTAATTTTGCAGGGTAAGTGATTCTTGGTTGTAGTCCTAGCTCCTTTGCCCTCCAGAACATAATGACCTCCGATCCTTTAATGTTGTAGCTGCCAGGTCCTGTGTGATCCTGATTGTGACTCCCCAGTATTTGAATTGTTTCTTTCTGGTCACTTGTAGTATTTTCCCTTGACCTGATAGTTCTGAAATTTGACTGTAATGTTCCTTGGGGTTTTATTTTGGGATCTCTTTCTTGAGGTGATTGGTGGGTTCTTTCAATGCCTGTTGTGTCCTCTGGTTCCAGGACATCAGGGCAATTTTCCTTGATACTTTCTTGAAAGAGGCTGTCCAGGTTCTCCTTTTGATGATAGCTTTCAGGTATCCAATGATTCTAATGTTATCTTTCTTGGATTTATTTTCCAGGTCAGTTGTTTTTCCCATGAGGTATTTTACATTTTCTTTCATTTTTTTCATTCTTTTGAATTTGTTTGATTCATGATGTCTCATAGAGTCATTAACTTCCACTTGCTCAATTTTAACTTTTAAGGTATTGTTTTCCTTGATTAGGTTTTGTGCTTTCTTTTCCATTTGGCCAATTACACTATTTAAGGAATTGTTTTCTTCAGAGGAGGCATTTTTGTGCCTCCCATTTGTCCAATTCTACTTTTTGAGCAGTTTTCCAAGCTGTTGACTTTTTTTTTTCTTAATTCTCGTGCATCAGTCTCATTTCTTTTCCCAATTTTTCTTCCATATCTCTTACATGATTTTTTTTAAGCTTCTTTTTGAGCTCTTCCATGAGATCTTTCTGGGCTTGAGACCACTTCTCATTTTTCTTTGAGGTTTTGCCCATAGGTGTTTTGACATTGTTGTCCTCTTCTGAGTTTGTGTCTTGGTCTTTCCTGTCACTGTAATAACTTTCCATGGTCAGCTTTCGGGTGTGTATATGGTTTTCTGTTCATTCCCCACCCCCACCTTTGGCCTTTTCCCTTTCTTCTAAATTTGAGCTCTGCTTCCAAGGGTGGAAGGGGCACTGTCTCTGGCTTCTTATGGTAATGGCTGCAGGTCCTGGCTGTTTGCTTGGTGCTGCATTGATGGTGCCCTGAAGCCGCAGGGGACCCTTGTGTCTGATGCTGCGCTTCCGGGGTGGGGTGGGGGTTGGCCGACACTGCTGGAAGCCATAGAGGTCTGGCAGCTTGCCTGGTGCTGAACTGGGGTCCTAGTGGTGGTGTCTGTAATGTGCTGAGGCCTGGTGGGGTGTTTCTGTGTTTCCTAGTGACATTGAAGCATGTGTGGTCAGGCCTTTGGAGGATGCTTGTTTGCCCAGGGCTACGTTGAAGCATGTGGTGGTTCTTGGAACTGGGGTCTGCCACTTCCTCTGTCTATGTTAAGGCACATGGTGGGTTTTGGTGTTGGTGTTTGCCTGCTCCACCCACTGGTTTGCCAAGGCGGGGCTTGCTGCTAGTTTGCTGGGACGCTTCCTGTCCTGGCCTGTGATCCCCTTTCATCTAAGTGAGATGGACCTTTCTTGCTGATCCTCCCAAGTTTCTTGGACTAAAAGATTGTTTCACCCCATGTTTTTGCTGGTTCTGCTGTTCTGGGATTTGTTTTGGGGTACTATTTTATGGTTGTTTGGAGTTGAGTATGGGAGAGTTGCAGCAGTTTGCTGCTTACTCTTCTATCTTGGCTCCCAGAAGTCTATCTGCTTGGTAGTCTCTTAAGCCATAGTATTTCTTCATTGCATTGAGAATGTTTTTTCAGTTTGTTTATATCTTCAGCCTCTCGGGTAGGGATGGCTGGAAAAGGTCCTCCTTGTTTTCTTTTGAAATTTTCTTGGCTCCAAAGGGCTATAAAACTGTGCATACCCTTTGACCCAGCAATAGCACTTCTAGGGCTATATCCCAAAGAGATCATACAAATGGGAAAAGGACCCACATGTACAAAAATATTCGCAGCAGCTCTTTTTGTGGTGGCAAAGATTTGGAAATTGAGAGGATGTCCATCAATTGGGGAATGACTGAGCAAGTTGTGATATATGAAATGTAATGGAATACTATTGAGCTATAAGAAATGATGAATAGGCTGACTTCAGAAAAACCTGGAAAGACTTGTATGGTCTGATGCTGAGTGAAGTGAGCAGAACCTCCTAGGAGAATATTGTACACAATAACAGCCAAGTTGTGAGATGACTAATATTGATAAACTTAACTCTTTCCAACAATACAAAGATCTAAGACATCTCCAAAGGCCTCATGATGGAAAATGCTATCCACATCCAAAGAAAGGACTGTGGAATTTGAATTGCCATTTTTTTTCTCTTCTGTTGGGTTTTGTTTCCTCTTTCTGGCAGTTCCTCCTGTTGGTTCTGATTTTTACTTACAGCATCACTAACGTGAAAATGTGTTTAATAGGTATGTATATGTATAGCCTATATCAAATTGTGCACCATCTTGGGGAGGGTGGTGGGGAGGAAGGGGGAGAAAAATTTTAATCTCAAAAGCATATGGAAGTGATTGTTGATAAATCAAAATAAATTAATAAAATTTTAAAAAATCATATGGAAGTGATTGTTGATAAATCAAAATAAATTAATAAAAAATTAAAAAAAAAAGAAATGATGAACAGGCTGACTTTAGAAAAACCTGGAAATACTTGTATGGTCTGATGCTGAGTGAAATGAGCAGAACCAGGAGAACATTGTACACAATAACAGCCACATTGTGGATGACTAATACTGATAAACTTAACTCTTCCCGGCAATACAAGGATCTAAGACATCTCCAAAGGCCTCATGATGGAAAATGCTATGCACATCCAAAGAAAGAAATATGGAGTTTGAATGTAGATTGAAGCATATTATTTGCTATTTTTTTCTTCTGTTGAGTTTTGTTTCCTCTTTCTGGTGGTTCCTCCTATTGGTTCTAATTCTTACAACACCGCTAATGTGAAAATCTGTTTAATAGGAATGTATATGTATAGCCTATATCAGTTTGTGCACCATCTTGGGGAGGGTGGGGAGGAAGGGGGAGAAAAATTTTAAACTCAAAAACATATGGAAGTGATTGTTGATAAATCAAAATAAATTAATTTAAAAAAAGAAAATCATTGTTAATAAATTGTCATCTTACTCAGAGAAAAAAAGAAATTTTCTTGGCTCTACAGTTTTGGGAATTACTGTCACTCTGGTTCCTCAGTGCTGCAAGTAGCCACATTGCGATTTCAGTCCTTTTAATAAATGAATAAACATGTATAAAACACCTACTATGTGCCAGGCACTGTGTTAAGCACTGAGGACACTAAAAGAGGCAAAACCACAGTTCTTGCCCTCAAGGTGTTTACCATTTAATGAGGAGGAGAAGACATGCAAACAAATACATACAAAGAAAGCTACATACAGGATAAATAGTAAATAATCAAACACTAGAATTAAGAGGGTTGGGGAAGGCTTCTTGTAGAAGGTGGGATTTTAGTTGGGACTTAAAGGAAGTCAAGGAGGTCAATAGTCTGAGCAGGAGGAGGAGAGCATTCCAGGCATGGGGGCTGGTCAGAGAATATGTCCAGAGCCAAGAGTTGGAGCACCTTTTTTGGTGAAACAGTCAGGAGGCCATTATCAGTGAATCGGAGTATGTGTTTGGGGAGTAAGGTATATAAAGACTGGAAATGTAAGAGGGGGCTAAGTCATGAAGGGCTTTGAATGCCAAACAGAGCATTTTTATTTTGCCCATGGAGACAAGAGGAAGCCACTGGGGTTTATTGAGTAGGAAGTCAGCATGATCAGACCTGTGCTTAAGGAAAATCACTTTGCTGGCTAAATGGAGAATGAATTGGACTGGAGAGATACTTGACATACACAGAGCCACCAGTACCTATTGCAATAGTCCAGGCGTGAGGTGATAAGTGCCTGTGCTAGCATGGTGCCAGTGTCAGAGGAGAGAAAGGGGCCAAGAGATGTTACAAAGGTGAAATCATTAAGCCATACGCACCAGCTTGGATATAGGGGGGTGGATTTGAGAGAGAGTAAGGAATCTAGGATGATTTCTAGGTACCCAGGCCTAGAGAAAGAGACTGGGTAAGTTTGGCTGGTGATGGATTTTTTTGTTGTTGTTTTTGCCCTGTCCCTCCCATAATCTTGGTTTGCAACATGAAAGTAGAGCTTATGCTCCTAGTTGGGGCTGGTCCTGAGAACCTAATCTCTGTGTCTTGTTCACTCTCATAGCTCCCATAGCTGGGGTAGCTATACTAAGATCTTAATGGTCTCCCGCCTCTCCAATACAACCTCAGATTGGGATGCTTGCAGGGCTCGGCCTGCCTCCTTCCTCCCCTCCCCCAGCTCTGTGGGTGCTGCGCTGAGCCAGGATCTGCTTCTTGCTAGAGGTACTGCAGATTGTGATTCTGAAGCAGGAATCCTGTTCTCTGTGTCCTGAGTCCTCTAGAGATTCTGGAAAGGGCCTTAGTGATGTAGAGGGGGGGCCTCCTTGATGCTGGTTCACACCCATTGCACTCCTTTTTCCTTATGTCTCTTTCCCTGTCTTTTTTTTGGGGGGGTGGGGAGAATAGTAGGTGGTAGGGTGGGGATTATCTCACGAGTAGCCCTCTTAATCTTCTGTTTAAGCATTTCAAATCCTTCCTAACCTGGCCTCTTCCTACTTTTCCAGTATTCTTATACTTTACTCTTCTCCATACTGGCCTACTGGCTGATTCTCAGAAGGACATTCCTCTGTTCCTTGGTCCTGCCTTTCCTCCATGTCTGGAACGCCTCGTCTCCCTTCAAGCATCACCTCCAATCCTGCCTTATGCAAGAAGCCTTTCTTGGTCCCCCCCCCCATAGCTGCTTTTGTCTTCTCCTCTCAGATTACCTGTGCCAGGACCTCGTTATTTATGTATTATCTTCCCAGTTAGAATGTAAGGTCTTCTAGAGAAGGGACAGTCCTTAGCGTAGTGCCTGGTATATTAAGTGCTTAATGAGTGCTCAATGACAGCCTGACTATGTCTCCCTTGCTTCACCTGGCTCTATTCTCTGTTGGTTTTGAAGTGGTTCTCCAGGGAACTAACTCGGTTTGGTTGGAATTTTTCAGGTTGCTCTTTTTTGCCAAAATTTCTTCTTGTTGGACATTCCATTTTCCACTCCAGGCTTAGAGTGAATCAGTCCTATGTGTTCCCTCCTTCCCCATCTCCAAATGCGGAGCCTCCATTCATCCAACATCTCCTATTGAGTCTTGGGGTTCATCAGAGCTCCTCTGCTGAGTTCAAATCTGGCCTCAGATACTTATTAGCTGGGTGACCCTGGCCACATCAGTTAACCTTTTTGCCTCAGTTTCCTCATCTGTAAAATGCGCTGGACAAGGAAATGACAAACCACTCTGATGTCTTTGCCAAGAAAGCTCCAGATAGGGTCACAGAGAGCTGGACACAAGTGCAATGACTCCACAACCGCAAAAATTTTCTCTCCCTACTTCTCTTCCTATTCTTCATCTTCCTCCAAAGAGACTGGGCCAGAACATGCAGATTAACCTGAAGCTACTCCAAGAAAACAGAAATAAGGTGAAAATAAGGTGGAAAGCAGGAATAAGCTGGCAGACTGCTGTCCTCGAAGATGGAGCAGGAGGACAGGGAACAACCTCTCCTTATGTACTTAGTTTCTCATTTGATCCTCATATCACCTCTGTTGGGTTGGTAGTATAAGCATTAGTATCCCCATTTTACAGATGAGGAAACTGAGGCTCAGAAAACTTGATCAAGGTCATATAGCTGGGCGCGGTGGCAGAGCAAGCCTTTCCCTCATTCTTTCTGGTCTCCTCAGCACTGATGTCCAGAGTGTTGTCTTGCATATTTTGTGTCCTGGGTGCATTTCCCATCCCTCCATCAGATGTGTTAGGAATTCTGTGTCCTTCCCCTCTCCCAACCCCCAAGAGAGATCTCTGGGGTGGGGGTGGGGGTGGGGGTGGGGGATATTTAGTGGAGGTGGGCATATGATGGAATTCTCTCCCAATCTCCACCCCCACAGGGAGGGCCAGGGGAGTAGAGAAGTGATCCTACTTAGTCTGAGACCCCTGGAGGCCATGGCCATCTGGGGTGTCACTGGAACAGACTCACTGCCTGTCCCCAGCGGGAAGCTCTCCTAAATGATTAAGAGGGCTAGAGCTGCTTCTAATTCAGGGGCACTCTCTCCTTTCCCCCTTCCCCACAACCTAAACCACTATCCTTCAAACAAAAGATGTCACCCTTGACTCCTAGTCGTATCCTCAGGCCTTCCTCCTTACTCCGCCTCCTGCCTGCCCCCATCTCATTAGGTCCAGCCTCACCCAGGTCACTAACTATTCTTAATTTATTTCACCCATTTGAACCCCTATGTAAATTATATGCAAAACTAAGGTTTGTTTCCTGCTTCTGAACTGGCCCGAGTGAAATCCCTTTGTCTGTCCAATCCAGCAGGTTGGAAGAATAATCAGGGTCTCTACCATAAATCCTGGGTTGTCAGTGTAATGGCTCCTGACTAATTGCCTAGGACTTAGGATTCAGAGCTCTGGCTGGCCATTAAAATTCAATCAGGCGGAGCACTGAGCTATTAAATATTCATTGGCCGAGCTTCTTATCATGGGGCTGGGGTACGGCCCTGACCACTCCATCATCCTGTCCCTTGTTTAGGGCTCTCCCTAGCCTGCTCTTTTCCAGCCCTTCTCCCTCCCCTCCTTGGTTAAATGACTGATTTCTACCCAGCAGCGCCTGGTGTTCCAGCTCATCCCCCACTCCTCTCCTCAGCCTCCCACTCCATCCTGGTTTGGCTATTTTCCCTAACCAAAATGGACACGTAGTCTGACAAAGGGGAATCTTTTTGCAGATCCTCAATAAAGCGGCACATGCTGCTCTTGACATTGTCGTTAGTGGTGCCACTTGCTGAAAACAAGTGCCTATTGCCCAGAGACCAAGGGTCTTGGACCAGCTGCATAACCCTGGGTAGTTGTTTGGAAGATGGGAAAGGAGCCAAGCCAGCAGGCTGCTCTCATCACAGATCGAGTAGGGCAGGGAGCAACCTCTCCTTACACACCCACTCTCCATTTGACCCTCATATTACTCCTGTGGAGTTGGTAGTGTGTTAGTATCCCCACTTTACAGATGAGGAAACTGAGCATCAGAAAACTTGGTCAAGGTCACGTAGCTTATAAGTGGCAGAGCAGGCCTTTCTCCCATTCTTCCTGGTCTCCCCAACACTGACATCCAGAGTTTTGTCCTGTATATGAGGTGTGTTTCCCATCTCTCCATCAGATATGACAGGGATTCTGTGTGTCTTTCCCTTTTTGAGTCCTTCTCCTCTCCCAGCCCCCAAGAGAGGTCTTTTGGGTGAGTGGGTGGGTTAGTTGAGGTGGGCATTTGATGGAATTCTCTCTCAATCCCCTGAGATAGGTCAGGAAACTGAAATCAGAATCAAGGAGATCTGGGTTCAGGCCAGGCTCTGTCTGGCAGAACTAGCTGTTTGACCACAGGTAGGCTGTTCTAAACCAGTTTTCTCATCTGTAAAATGGGGCAGCATTATCTTCCTCATGGGGCTTTGGTAAGCAAAGCACTTTGCAAAGCTTGCAGTAGCCACAGACACATGAGCTATTATTAATATGGACCTCTCTGGGCCTCTAGTGAAATGAGGACTAAAACTTTTCTCTTGCCTCACCATGGAGAACGAGAAAACAAATGAGAAATCCTTGAGGAATCTCAAACCCAGCTGTCCCTAACACAGACCCAGGGAAGGTCTGGAAATATTGGGAGTTGAGGGGAGGTTAGAAAGGAGGCTTATTTTGGAGGAAATATAACATCTACAGTCAGGGAAGACCTGGGACTTTGGTGGGTCGGGTGGGGATACAGATATGAAGGGTCTGAAGAGATAGCTTCCCAATCATAACCAAATCAAAGCTGCCCCAGGTTCCGTTCACAGCTCCATATCATCTTTTCCCTGCTACTACTTCTCCCAATCTAAAAAGTCCAAAAATATTTTTTATCGAGTGGCATAGTGGATAGAGTATTGAACTTAGTGTCAGGAAGATGGATTCAAATACTACCTCTGGCATCTACTAGCTATGACACTATGGGAGAATCACTTATATGCTCTGACCCTCAGTTTCCTTATTTGTAGAACATAGAACATACTACATAGGATTATTGCAAGGCTTACGTGAGATATCATAGGTAAGGTGCTTTGAAAACTTTAAGGCATCATATAAATTACATTTATTTATTTATTCTTTAAGCATCCCCTTTGTGCAGAGCACTGTGCTAGGCATTTGATATATGTCTGCAGGGCCAAGTGGTGATTCTGAAAAATGGACTTTGGGAGAATGGCTACCTTGGGAGCTCCTGCCATTACTATATATAATGCTTCTCAGAGGACACGATCACTAATGAAAAGATGAACCCCCAATTCTTGGCCTGACTTGCCAGTTGACATGGACCTTAAAGGAGTTTTATGGACAGTGCAGAGGCAAGGTGAAGCTGAGACGACGATTCAATGGCCTCAGAAATTGTCTTATGTTTTCAGGTATCAACCTTGAGGGAGAATTTTAGGTTATTGCTTCAAGCGTAAGTCTTTGTAAGTCTTTTCTGTTTAAGCATTTCTTTTGTGTGAAGGAAATAAATGTACATCGAGTAGCTTTCTGCTCTCTATTCTGAGGACACTTTGGACTTGAGCTTAACATAGGCTTTAAGTGATTCTCTCTGAGGCTCCAGGTTGGGGCTTTAGAGTTATAGTGTAGGGGAAAAGGTCTTGATCTTTTTGATGGAGCCAGTCTCTCCCCAGGACTAACCCAGTTCACATATATAAATTGAGAGTTAGGGATCCCTTTAGAGGGATACGCCAAGCACCCCAGCCCCATCAGACCCAGCAACAATTTAGTGTAGTTACATAAATAAACAACAGAAAGAAAAAAAATCAATAATTTAAGTAAAACTGCAGACTAGGAACATGGTAGGTAGATGGTAGTATTGTGAGGGTGGAGAGCCTGAGGGAAGGAAATATCATCAAAGTAAAACTGTCAGGGGCAAAGTATTGATTTAAAAGTAGGGCATGAAAATATATTTTTTTTAAAAATGAGAAAAATACAAGCCCAACATTTCATAACTTTAAATGTGAATCTAATAAAAATGAGAGTGGCAGAATGAATAAGAAAACAAAACTCAAATTATTATATATGAATTAGTGGGATGTTATTGCCTTGTAAGAAGAGAAAAGTGATAGATTCAGAAAAATCTGGGAGTATTTATAATAACTGATTCAGAGTGTGGTAAACAGAACCAAGAGAATAATTTATTATTCTACAGCATTGGGAAAGAATGCAACTGTCAAAGAGTTAAGTAGTCTGATCAATACAATGACCAATGCAGAAGACCAATGAATCATGATTTCCCTCATCCTGGCAGGAAGTAATGGACAGAGGAGCAGAATGAGGCATACATCTTTCAGCCAATATGTGGATTTGTTTTGCTCAGTTAAACTCATTTGTTACAAGGGAGTGTGCGTTTTTCTGAAAGGTAAGAGAGGAGACATTTAGAGAGAAATGGGGGAATCAACCAATTAACATTTTTAAAGCACCTATTACATGCAAGGCACTGTGCTAGGTGCTAAGTGGTAGTGATTCCAGAAAAGAAAAACATGTCCAGAAGTGGACAAAGGTAAGTAGGGCAGTATTAATACTGCCATGTTAAATTTATACATTTTTTTTCCCTTAAATCCAAGCTATATGTAATAGATTCCTGACTTCACATAATGATTCTTTTGGTTTTGTTCCTTGCTTGTGGAAATGTTCATGTTTGTTGGAGTTTGTTAAGTTTGTAGTAGAAAAAAAATGTTTTTAAAAGTTAAAGCACACATTGAGAATGAAAGAAATTAAGAATGAGATAAAAATTGAAGAGATTTTCAGTGCTCGTAGATGGGGCATGCCAGTATAGTAAAAATGAAAATATCACCTGAATTATTTTGAAGATTTAGTGTTATACCACTCAGACTACCAAGGAGATGATTTACAGAGCTGGCCAAAATAAAATAAAATTCCTTTGAGAAAAAAATGATTTCGACCAAAGGTTTTTAGCTTGGAGCCCATAAACTGAAAAAAAAAGTTTCGATCACTGTATTTCAACATAATTAGTAGTTTTTATTTATTAAAAAACCCAATATTTTTCATAGAGATCCATAGGCTTCACCAGACTGCCCCAAAGAGGTCATGACATAAAAATGTTAAGAATCCATGGTCTAGATTGTAAAGGAAAACAATGGACTAAAGTAGGAATGAATGAGGGATAATATTTCCAGATCCCAAATTATGTTGTAAAATAATAACAAAACAATTTGGTACTGGTTAAAAGAAACAGACTAGACAAAAAGAATCAGAAAAACCAAACTCAATAACTCAGTGTCCACTAAACCTCAATATAGAAATTATCTATGGAAGAACTTATATCTCACATAACTGTAGGAGTAGTCTGGCAGAAACTAGGTTTAGGCCAACTTTTTATACCATAGACCACAGTAAACTCAAAATGGATAAGTGATTTAAAAATTAAAAGTTGTATTTCTTAAAAAGAAACTAGATGAGGTACCTTTTACAACTATGACTAAGAAGTAATTCTTAACCAAATAAGGGATAGGGGTAGTCACACACACACACACACAGACATGCATAATTTCTATCACATGTAATTGAAAAGCTTTTGCATTAATAAAACTAACACAAGTAAGATATTAAAGGTAGCGATTGATTGAGGAAAAAAGCCATTGTATCAAATATTTCTGATAAGGATCTGATATTCAAGGCAACTTGAATTCATAGATAACTAATGAACAAATGAATGAATGTAAAAGCATTTATTAAGTGATTGTTAAATGACCTGTACCAGGTGCCTTGATAAGCTCTAGGCACACATATACAAAAAGGAAAACAATCCCTGTCCTTAGAGAGTTTACATTCTAGTAAAGGAAGTAAACACATATAAGATATTGGTGTGCAGGGAAGGGGAAATTGGTTTGGAAAGTCACGGAGAGGGTGAGTGGAGTCATGGGGCAATCAATTGGTATGTTTTTTCTAGGAATGGTTGGTGTTGAGTTAATTAATGTTCCCAGAGGAAAAGGTAGAAATGAGGGGAGAGAGGGGTGTGGAAGGAATTTGGCAGAGTGTAGCATGGTGAATCTGGGGCTATCGAATATATGGTGAGCTCTCACCAATCAGGAGAGCAAAGCCCCACAGATATAGGAACAAAAGCCATTTCCTAACAGATATCAAAAGATGTGAACAAAATGGTTCTCAGAAGAATTGTAAACTATTAAAGACTACATGAAAGAATGTTCTAAATCATTAATAACAAGACAAATAAAAATTATGACAACTCTGACAAACCTTAAAAAATTTTTGGAAGATTTGTGAGAGGATAAACACACCAATGTACTCTTGCTTAAATTGTGAATGGGTCCAACCATTTTGGAAAGCAATTTGGAATGATGTGGAGAACAGGACCATAATGTCCATATTCTTTGACCCAGAGATCCCAATGCTATGCATTATTAAAAAATAATAATCTAAAAATAGGTCCTATATACAGCAAAATATTTATAGCAGCACTTTTTGTAGAAGCAAAGAAAGTAAAAAAACTGGAAACAACTCAGAAGACCATTGATTGAGGAATGAATAACCAAGCTGTGGCAAATGAATGGAAAGGAAAATTCCTGTGCTATAAGAAGGAAGGGAGAGACATATGAAATGATACTGAGTGAAGTTAGGAAAATCAGGAAAATAAGATACACATTGACTGCCACAACACAAATGGTAAGGACACCATCAGAGCAATCAAAAGTGAAAGCTGTGAAATTTTTATGACTAAAGTTGGCCCCAAAGAATAAATATGAAATGCCACCTCCCCTCACTCCCTCACCCCAACTCCAGTTTTTCAAAGTGGTGGATGACTGTAGGTGTGGGGTGCTGCATATAAAGTCAGACTTTTTTGATGTATCAGTTAATTTTGCTGAAGTCTTTTCCCCCGTTTTTCTGATTCATTGTTATAAGGGATGGCTCTCTGGGAGGAGAAAGGACATGATGGAAAATGTAAAAACAAAAGGTGATAAATATTTATTTTTAAAAAGTAACTCTGTGTGTGTGTGTGTGTGTGTGTGTGTGTGTGTGTGTGTGTAAGGGTCTTTTATAAATTTCCACATTCATTCCTCCTCTCTTCCTTACTCAAAAAGCCATCCCTTTGTAACAAAGACTCAAAAGAAAGTGAAAAACAAAAGTTCAGCAAAGCTAACTAACATAACCCTTGAGTTTGGTTGTATATGCAATATTCCACACTTCTGCAAGGAAAAGTGGGAGATTCATTTTCTTAACTCTCCTCCAGGGCCAAGCATGGCTATTATAATTACACTATATAAAATTGGGGGGGGGGGTTCTTTCTATCCCATTGTTATCATCGTATATGTTGTTTTCCTTGTTCTGTCTTCTCTGAATTCTTAATATTCATTGTTTCTTTTGATGTAATAATATTCCATTACATTTGGTGCAATAGTATTCCATTACATTCATGTACCCCAATTTGTTTAGCCATTCCCCGACAGATGGGAAGCTATTTTATTTCCTATTCCTTGCAGCTGAACACTGAAAGTGTTGCTGTGATTATCTTTCTTTTGCCTTGGAGGAGGTCCAAGGCAAAAGATGAACTATATATGACTAGCAGTAGGATCTCTGGGTCAAAGAGCATTAGTTGCATTTTTTTTTTAGCATAAACTGCTTTTCAGAATGGTTGGACAAATTCGTAACCATATCAGCAGTGGATTGGTATGCCTTTGTTTTTTTTCCTCAAAGCCATCTGATATTTCTTATTTTCACCCTTTGCCATCTTTGCCAATTTGCTGGGGGTGAGATGAAATTCATAAATAACTTTAAGAAGGTTATAGGATTCAGAGCTAGAAGGGACCTTAATAAGTCACCGAGTGCAATCCCCTAATTTTTAAGATGAGGAAACTGAGGCCCAGGAAGGGAACTTGACTTGTCCAAGGCTATACAGGTAATACGTAGCAGAGCTGGGAGCCCAGTCTTCTGAATCCAGTACTTTCCCCATTATATTGAGATCCCTTTCCCCATGCTCACTTTTGCAAAGAGAAAGCTGTTTTCAGCAGGACTGGCCCTTTCATCTCCAAAATCTATGAACTCCAGAGGGAGAAGGTGAAGTGCTCCTAGTAACCACTGTTACCCTAGGAGGGTAAGGTCATTGCCCCTACTCAGTCTGAAAGGTCTAAGTTCATTGATTGGAAGAACTCATTGAGTGCCTTGAGTGGGAGGAGGGGAAAGGGAGAGAAACAGTCTCTGATAAGCTTCTCATTCATCCAAAGTGGGAAGAAAGGAAGAAGGTCCCATCCCTGAATACTAGGCAGGCCATATTTTTAGCATAACCCTAGAGTAGACCCTCAGGCCATGAACTCTTTGATGGGGGAGTGAGGGTTGGGAATAGCCCCTCCCTTCTCATGATGCTCACCCAGCACCCCCAAAGGATATGGCCTATTCAAGCTGTCAAGGGCCTGATCCCCAGAAGGGTGGCCTGGAAGTCATCAAGGAAAGTTTGATGAGGGGAGGGGGCTGGGCATGAGAGACTTTGGGGCTAGATTGAGAGGGATTCAAGAAGAAAGAAGAGGCTAACCAGGGATACAAATGACTCAAGTTATACCCCCTGAGCAGGGAGGGCAGGAAGTTTGAGGAGAAAACAATATGCTCATCTTATATATTGGGCGGATCGTTTGGGCAGACACTGGGCACTATGGCTAATAAGACTATGATGAGGGTTTGGTGGGTATGGCCATGGCCTAAGCACCCAGGGTTGGGGGAGAGGAGTCTTTACTCCAAGTCCAGGGTCTCCTCAAGCATGGGCATGAATTTCTCCTTAATGCCTCCATGACTCCAAGTGGGATGAGAGGAAAATCCTGGGGTAGAGGAAGTTAGAACTCTAAGGTTTAAGGTTATAAAATGCTTTTTAAAGAAAATTAATTTATTTTGATTTATCAACAAGCACTTCCATATGCTTTTGAGTTTAAAATTTTTCTCCTCTTCCCCCCCACCCTCCCCAAGACCACGCACAATCTGATATAGGCTATACATATACATTCCTATTAAACTTATTTTCACATTAGTGATGTTGTAAGTAAGAATTAGAACCAATAGGAGGAATCACCAGAAAGAGGAAACAAAACACAACAGAAGAAAAAAAATAGCAAATAGTGTGCTTCAATCTGCATAAAATGCTTTTTTTTTTTTTATTAAGGCAACCCTCTGGGGAAGGCAGTGTAGCATTTCTCTCTCCATTTTACATCTGAGTAAACTGAAGCCAGAAAGGTTGAGTGGGTGACATTGTTTCAATCTCTGACTGATCTGGGCAAAGCTTGACAGCTCTCCAGTGCCTGAGCCTTAACTTCCTGGTCCTCTACCATCAACCTCAGCCACCAGATCCTCTTTGTTTTTCACCTCTAGGCCTGACCCTCTCTTTTGCCAACCCTGCAGCAAGGTGGAACAAGGGACTGACTTGGGAGGCAAGAAGACCCTGAGTTCAAATCTGGCCTCAGATACTTACAAGTTGTATGACCCTGGACAAGTCACTTAACCCCTGCATGCTTCAGTTTCCCTATCTGCAAAATAGGGATAATAATAGCACCCAGGGCTGTTGTATGGCTCAAACAAGATAGTATTTGTAAAGCACTTTGCAAACCTTAAAGAGTTATATATGTGCTAGTTATTATTATTATTTGTTATTATTTCTCCTCTTCCATTACTGCTTATGCATTCCTTCTAATATAGTGTAATGGGGAAGAGCATGGGCCTTAGAGTCAGAAGACATGGGTCTAAAGCCTGCATTGACCCTTTGCTTCCCTTCCATTCAACGAACATTGACATAGCAGCTCTACTGTTCTAAGTACAGGGAATACAAAAACAGACGTGAAAAAGACCGTGCGATCAAAGAGTCAAATGGTGGGTGGTGGGATGGAGAGGGAGAAGAATTGGGTTTCTCTCAGGAGCTGACAGAAATCAAGGATGCCTGGAGCAACCTGAGGAAGAAGACACAACTATGGACTATTCCGATGGATCCGGGGGTTCCTTCCCTGCCACGATGATCGTAGATCACAGTCGACAGGCCCAGTCCGGCTGATTCGACTCTTTCTTCGGACTTCTGAAGGTGCCAGCGGGAGATTCTGCTCGTCCACCTGTCATTCCTCATGCTGACTACTCATCAGCCATTCCTTTGTTCCCTTCACAGACACCGTCCTGAGGGCATCTTCTATTCCTCAGGGGTTATGTGGCCCAGGCTGCCCTCACCCACTCTGGGAGAGCATCACTTTCAGTTCTTCAGAGGCTGTTGCACCCCAGGTTTCATTGACTTGTAGCAATACCAGTAAAGCATTGGTTTTAAAAACATAAACTTTTGTTTTCAGGAGGGATCATTAAAGGAGTTTTGCAACTTGCTGGAGGAAATGCAGCCTGTTTTCTTCCTCCTGTTCAAATCTGAACCCAATTAGTTGCATATTTGTAGTGTCTGTCAGTGGCTTGCCTGTCGGTCCATCAGCATATAATATATATGATAAATATGTTTTATATATATATACATATACACAGTATATGTTTAATATACTGATGGAAGGAAAATATATGGATAGTGTATATATGTGTAGAGGTGTGTATGTTTATTACATATGCTTTAAGAAAATAATATATATGCACATGTGTGTATGTATGTATGCATGTGTATGCATATATATGTATATATGCATACACATATGTATATATTCTGTGCTGGCTTGTCCATAGGGTTACTTTTTTAAAAAATTCACATATACATATATACTGTCTATCAGTATATTATATATTGTATATATAATATGTATATATTAGATAACATATGTGTGTATATACACACGATAGATAGATAGATAGATAGATAGATAGATAGATAGATAGATAGATAGATAGATAGGTGGATAGATAGATATGTGCAATAGGAGCATCTAAGTGCTGCAGTGCTTGCACTAGGTTTGGAATCAGAAAGACTCATCTTCCTGAGTTCAAATCTGACCTCAGACACTTACTAGCTGTGGGACCATAGGCAAGTCACTTAACCCTGATTGCCTCAGTTTCCTCACCTGTGAAGTGAGCTGGATAAGGAAATGGCAAACCACTCCAGTATCTTTGCAAAGAAAACCCCAAATGGGGTCACAAAGAGTTGGGCACGATTGAAATGACTGAACAACAATATAGGTGTGTGTTTACATACACACACACATATATATATATATGTGTGTATATACATATATATATATACATACATATATATATACATACACACACACATATATATATATGTGTGTATATACATATATATATATACATACATATATATATACATATATAACACATATACATACACCCACACCTTACCTACAGATGAGAAGCCAAGGTGAAATTAATTCAATGTGTCCTTGCAACATATTAGACATTCCAAATGGATGTCCATACTTACTCCTCCATAAAACCAGCAGGGCAGCTTAAAGAGAAATCAAACAAATTCAGATAATCCCGGAGAAGTTATTTAGCTCCCAAAAAGGGATTAAGTGCTTGGGGTTGATTTTTCATTGTTCTCAGACCATCAGACAGACCTCATACTAGAAGGGTACAATCCATAAGGATCTCAGATAAGCTGTTTGGACTTAGGCCACAACAAGGCAAGTAGTCTAGATTTATTCCAAAGTAAAATAAAAAAAATAACATGGGTGAGTCCTCAAAGGGTTCCCAAGGTGCATTGCTAGAATCCTAGTGATTCACCATCCAAATTGCACTTATTAGCTTCCGTTCTTGTAATGGACACAGTAATGCAGCAAATATCAGCAAAGAAGCGTTCAACTTTGTAAAAATTTCCTCAGAGAAACTGGTTTATCATAAAAAAACACATCAGAAAACTAATCTAATATCTGATTACAGTCTGAAAGTACAAGAGAGAAAAACAACAGACAAATACCAATTTCTCCCATGGATTCCTACAATACTTGGGACATCTCACAAAGGAGAATCCCAGAGGACAACCTGGGATCTCCAGTGGATCTCTGAAAATTCATAGGGTAACCTAAAATATATCTCAGACAAGCCCTTACAGTATTTCACCCCTTCTACTGTGCCTCCCTACCAAAAAACCTCATTTTTATAGGTTAGATAACCCATGGGACAACTATCCCAAATTCAAAGTTGTTTGTGGGTCGTCAGTGCTAAAACTGTAGCTCATGAACTCCTGTCGATGCCTTCTCCTTTACTGGTCAGCCAGGTCAAAAGATTAATTCAAAGAAAAGGCATTTACTGAAATGGCAAAGCACGAATCTTTCTTCTTTCTATGACAACACAACTACTGGTTCCATTTCATGATGAAAAAAGATTTAGTTCTTTATGTCCATAGCTTTATACACGTGTCCACATGTGTTCAAGGCAAATCATGCCTCCACCAACTGCCACTGTTGTTTTTTCCCCATCTTCTTGCTGTATCTTCATGATTTTTCCCTTCAGAGGTGCATGTCTTTTGGGTAAGCCACTGCCCTGGAGTCTCTGGGTCTTCTCTCTTTTGGGTACAGGTGTTCTCCTGGGTAAGTTGCTTTGCTATAAGATGCTATTACTGATTTGGAGGGTGGGAATGGGAAGACAAATCTGGGAAAGGTGCAGGGGACTACCTAAGAGCAATCAATTCCCTCTCAAGAGCTGGGGTCCCAGAAATGACTCCCCTATTAGAAGAGCTCATCCTGTCTTGATTGAATCCAAAGCTACATAAGCTAATTTTTGAAGAGCCACTAGGGACACGGTTGGTCTTTCAAACAGCCAGTGCAAATTGTCCTATAATTCCATCAAGTTGAACTGAAGAGCTTCACACCCCTCAAAAGTAGCAAAGAAATAGAAGAGTGTATTTACATTTCCTTTATGCTTTCCTTAGAATAACAGCAATAACTAGCGTTTGTAGAATGAAGGTAACCCAGGTTTCAGTCCTAGAGCATTTGCATAAAACTCATCACTGATGGAGACAGCTGACTCAACCTTGCCTGTATGAAGGGTGGAGTTGGTTTCAAATGAAGGGTGGAGTTGGTTTCAGTACTTTGGAGAGGCATTTCTGTTTTGAGGGAGGATACATAGGGTTCCAGACTCTTCAGGGAGATACTCATGGAGAAAGAACAGATTTTGTAAGACAAGTAAGCAAGGGAAAGCCACTTCTCAACATGCCCCAGATTTCCACTTGCTTCCCTAGAGACTGTAGGGAATTTCTCCTTGATGGGTTCAACTGAGCTATCTTGCTCTCAGGAGGAGAACTCATTCATTATGTGTATTTTCTGGCACCTTTTCCAGATTTGTCTTCCCACTCCCACCCTCCAAATCAGTAATAGCATCTTATAGCAGAACAAATACAGCAGAACTGTATTTTCTAATCTAGATAATGTTTGCTCTCTGCTGGGATAAATAAGTTTTGCTTGCTATTCACGGTGATATTCTTTTGCATAACTAGAACATGATAGGAAGGAGTCAAAATAGCACCTGTCAGCTGAGGGTACTCCTTAAGGGATAGTGACCAGGAAAACAGCTTGAACCTAAAAACATTTTTCCCTAGACCAACAATATTTAGCAGGCAGATAGATTTCATTCTAGTTCAGTGCCCCCTGTCTCTGGGAGGAGAACAGTATGGCCTTCTTAGAGGAAGAGAGAGGACCTGGAGTCCATGGTGTTTCTAATCTCCTTCAGGTAGGAATCAAACCTTTCGTTAGAGAGGGCTGGACAAAATTTCAGAGATATCTATTCATGCCTCTCCCTGATCTGCACTTTGACAGCTGATATGGACAGCATATATGCCCTACACTAACATTTATACAGTACTTTAAGATGGACACATGGGACCCAGATGTGACGCATACTCAGATGACCAAAGACAGAAGGACTCATGTGAAAGATGGCAGGGATCTGCTTCTGGGAAAAGTCACCCTGCATTCCTTTACCACGTAGGTGAGAACACAACAGGTGAGAACAGGCTCTTTTTCCTGTTGGCTGTGTAGTCAGAATGGGTTGTCTTTAAAACTGTCAAACTGGGACAGTGTCTCTCTCTTTCTAGTTGCATCTTGGGGAAAAGGTCACATTGCCTCACAGTGCAGGCACCATGAATCAAGATGGGGGATTATGTTCCCTTCCTGCCCATGTTTAGCCCCTGTGGACATGAGAATTGAGCTTAAAGTCTTGGTGTGTTTCATTTGTCCTTTTCAGTTCTAAGTGGGGGAGGAGAGGAGAGGGAAGTGGGGGAGGTTCCCCCTCCCCTAATCAAGACCTTGACCCATGGTGACCTTGAAGCCCAGGATTCCAGACCAGATATTGTTCCAGCAGGGAAGTCCTCAGAAGCCAGGGTGCCAAGATTTGATGGGGGGGGGCGTTTGGACTTTGAACTTGGTGGGACCAGGAATTGAATTAAATTATGAACCTAATCCTCAACCCTTCTGCAGATATTGAGGTGGCAAAAGAGGGAGATTATGCCCTCCAGGTGCTGGGAGTGGCGGTGGGGAGATAGTTGTGTATTTGTTCTTGCTGCCCCTTTGAAGTAAATATTCCTTTGTAAAAGCTAATCCAAGTGTTAAGTAGTTAAATGGAGTGAGGGTATTTAGGGACCTTTCAAAATTTGGAAACACAATTAATGAGGCCTTCAGTCAATGGCTGAGTTCTTTCACCTTCTGGAGGAGGAGTGAAATGTAACATACCTAGTCTTCAAGCTGTGGGGGCCAGGGAAGTCACTGTAACACACACACACACACACACACACACACACACACATACACATACATACATACATACATACATACATACACGTATGTATAGAGAGAGAGGAGAAGGGGAGAAGGAGAGGAAGGGGAAACAGGAGTGAGAGAGGGGGAGGGAGGGGGAGAAGGAGGGAGAGAGGGAAAAGGGAGAAGAAGGGAGAGAGAGACAGAGAGAGAAATATTTAGAGTTCACATATATTCTAATTCACACAATCACCCTTTGAAGTAAGTGCTATGATTATCTCAAGTTTTACCTATGAGGAAACATATCCTGAGAAATTCAGTGATTTGCCCCGTTTCTGAGGTGGGATTTAAACTCTGTCAAGCATAAAAGAGATGCAGACTAGGTATGATTTGAGGAGGGAGAAATCACTTCCAGCTGGGTGAGGGGGAGGGGAACCAAGGAAGGCTTCATGGAGGAGATAACATAGGAGTTGGGCCTTGAAAGAAGGGAAAGATTTTGTAGGCACAAATAAGGGGGATGTTATCTATTTCAGGAATGGAAGACTATGAGAAAAGGTAGTAGGATAGCAGAATTATTGAATTTAACACTGGAAAGGGCTGTAAAGATCCTTTAGTCCAGGGGTTCTCACCCTTCAACAATCCAGCAAAGTCGACGAATCCCTTCTCAGAATAATGTTTTTAAATACATAAAAGAAAAGATGCTATCTGCATCCGGAGAAAGAATTGAGAAATAGAAGTACATATAGAATGATTATACATACATACATACACACATACACACATATTTGTATTTAATGGCAGCCATGGGGGGAGGGAAGAAAGAAAAAAAAAGAAATTTACACAATAAATTTCTTATATATTTAAAAGGAATAGCAAGTTGTATGTAATAGATTTGCGGTGTCATGTGCAATCATCTTTTTATTATTCTACTATGTTATAGAAATGCTTATTGTATTTTATAAATTAAAAATAAAATATACAGGATTACAAAGGCAACTTATTATATTGAAATAAAGATGTGATTATTTTTTTCCATCCAAGTTTACTGATCCCCTGAAATCCATCAGTGGTGGGTCCCAGGTTAAGAGCCTCCGATCTAGTCCAACCCACACATTTTTAAAGATGAGGACATTGTTACAATAGCTCACATTTCTATCATTTTTTTTTCACTTTTACAAAATGTCTTCCCCCACAACATCTCCAGAAGCTGACAGAGCAAGCAGCATTATCTCGACTTTGCAGAAGAAGAAACTAATGTCCAGAGAAACTCACCAGCAATGCAAACCCAGTAAAGGGCAGAACAGAGCATAATCCAGTTTGGAGAGAGTAGAGCTACAGAGCATCACGTTGTTTGGTGGAGGAAGAAACTACTGAAAGGCCCACTACAGATTTGCCTTTGATAAAAAGGAGGTCAGGAGTATGGAGTACACTTCAGTCAAATAGGGGTGTGGGAGATGAATGAATCAATGAATGAAAATACATTTATTAAGCATTTACTATGTATAAAACATTGTGTTAAATACTGGGAATACTTGTTTGTTTTTTGTTTTTTTGATTTTAGGCAATTGGGGTTAAGGGACTTGCCCAGGGTCACACAGCTAGTAAGTGTCAAGTGTTTGGTCTGAGACCGGAGTTGAACTCAGGTCCTCCTGACTCCAGGGCCGGTGCTCTATCCACTGCCCCAACTAGCTGCCCCCAAGTACTGGGAACACTAATAGAAAAGTAAGAAAGTCCCCTGCTCATGAAGGCCTCCCATTCTAATAGGAGCTACAGGACGTAGAATGAATGGAAGGGGCTCTTGACTCACAGAATAAATAGCAGAAAGAGAATTAGATTTGTAGTTAGGGTTAGGTTGTATCTCACCTCTACTTTTTGCTGCCTGGGTAACATTGGGGTGCATTGGGGTGTTTAAGGAGAACTAACTCCTCTGGTGTGAGGTTCTGCTCCTCTTCCACCTTTGGCGTCCACCTTTCACCCAAATCTCCCCTCTAACTCCAAGAAGCTGTCGCCACGCCCTGGTAAAACTGTCTCGGCAGACAGGCCAAACCAGGTTGAGGGTAACTGATAGGCCTCAATCTCCATCGATGAATTAGAGGGTATCTACCCAAGCATGTGAGGACTTTCTCCCAGGGGAATGGGTGGGTGAGAACAATTTGTTCCAACAGCCAGGAAATCGGCTGAAGCCGGTGCTACAGAGGGCTTAGAGTTTAGTCAGACTTTGAAGACACCGAGGTCATCCACTATCACCAGTTGTCCTGACTTTTGTCTTGTCACTTCGTGCAATTCTGCCTCATCTTAATTCACAAGCAAGTCAAGACATCACCACATGATGGCCTTTGGAAATGAAGGGCTGAACAATAACATCGTGGAGCAAGTCAATTTATCTTTTGGGGCATGAATTTCCTCATCTGGGGCAGCTAGTTGGTGCTTCAGGGGATAGAGCACCGGATTTGGAATCAGGAAGACATCTTCATGAATTCAAATCTGGCCTCAGATGCTTACTAGCTGTGTGACCCAGGGCAGGTCACTTAACCACTGTCTGCCTTAGTTTCCTTATCTGTAAAATGAGCTGGAGAAGGAAACAGCAAACCACTCCAGTATCTTTGCCAAGAAAACCCCAAATGGGGTCACAAAGAGTTACATTGGACTGGACAACAACATCTACCAATCATCTACCAATAAAGAGGTTGGTCACTAGTTGGTTTCTAAGATGCCTTCTGTCTCTAAACCCTATAACTACTACTCTCTACACTCCGATTTCATTAGCCTTCTTCTGGTCCTGCTTCTAATTGGCATGTGCTACAGGAGATGTGGGAGAACTTTCTGATACCCTCTCCTCCTTTCCCCCCCGCCCCCAATACCCAGAGCTCCGTCATTGCTACCTCTCCAAATGGAAAGGGACAGATAAAAGTTAACCTTTCACCCCTAGCAGTCCCTGGCTTTGGGTGGGGGGTGGGGCACGTCTGCCATTTATTAGTGAGTGGAGAGTCCCCCGGCTGGGATGCCTCAAACATCAACACATCAGAGCTGGAGAAGCCAGATGTCCTAATTCATCAACCATCCAGTTTGGTTCCCATTAGAAGTTGCCCTAGATCTGGGCCTTAGTCTTCTTGAAGACAGGAGTAGATTCCTAAGTTGATCCCTGCCCTTCCCCACCTCCTACGGCTCTCTCCAAACCTACCTTGATATTTCGATGAGAAGGCACCCAGAAGAGATGAGGTCTGAAGTTCCTTTAGGAACAAGGGATAAAACCTTTCCTTCTGCAAGGAGAGAAACGGCTCAAAACCCCCTCCTGAGAGAGTTAGGACAGTGAGTATCAAAGACTGTTATCAGAGTAGGTTTGGTTAGAGAGGAAGGGAGCTTCTGAGAAGGATGGGGGCAAAAAATGGAGGCTGGGGACACAGAAGATGAACTTTCTCTAATGAAAGAAATCATGGTATTTATTAAATTAAGAGTCTAGTCCTGGCTCAATGGAATTCAGATCATGGTTAAGTCTCTCTTGCTTCTCTGTAACTCAGTTTCATATGATGACTCAGGGTCATGTTCAAGGTTTCATATGATAACTCAGGCTTCATGTGATAAAGTTGCATATGATAACTCAGGATCATAGCCAGGAAAGCTAACTAAATCTTGGGCTGCATGAATAGGTGTGTGACTTCTGGAAAAGGCATTGAAATGGAGTCAGAAGACCTGAGTTCAAATCACAGCTGTCCTACTTATACACTGCCTTGTAACCTTGGGGAGATCACTTAAACTTTATAAGCCTTAGTTCATATATTTAGCTTTATAAGCCTTATATACGTTGGACTAGATAATCTCTATGGTCCCTTTTTCCCCCTACTTAATAGTATTTTATTTTTTCCCGATTACATGTAAAGATAGTTTTCAATATTTTGAGTTCCAAATTTTTTTCTCCTTCCCTCCTTCTCATCTCCCCTCCCCAAGATGGCAAGCAATCTGATATAGGCTATACATGTACAATCATATTAAACGCATTTCCACATCAGTCATGTTGTGAAAGAAGAATTAGAACAAAAGGGAAAAACCACAAGAAAGAAAAAAGAGAGAAAATCATATGCTTCAATTTGCATCCATATCCATAGTTCTTTCTCTGGATGCGGATACCATTTTCCATCATGAGTCTTTTGGAATTGTCTTGGATCATTGTATTGATGAAAAGAGCTAAGTCTATCAAAGTTGATTATCACATAATGTCGCTGTTGCTGTGTAATGTTCTCCTGGTTCTGCTCACTTCACTCAGCATCAGTCCATATAAGCCTTTCCAGGTTTTTCTGAAATCTGCCTGCTCATCCTTTCTTTTAGCACAATAGTATTCCATTACATTCATATACCACAACTTGTTCAGCCATTCCCCAATGGATGGGCATCCCCTCGATTTCCAATTCTTTGCCATCTGTGGTCCCTTCTAGCAGCAAACCTATGATCCTGTGATCTCTGATGAGGTAGGTGATAGAACTATCATTATCTCTATTTTACAGAGAAGGAAACTGAGACCCGGAGAGAGAGTAAGAAGGGCAAGATTAGTGTCAGCAGCAGAAGGAAACAGAGGAGAACAAAAAAGAGGAGGGAGCAGTGGGGCTTATTGCAACCCCCATCTGCCTTGGCAATAAAAACAAACCGTTTAATGGAAGCCAGTGGAGGGGCTCTAAAAGAGGGAGGTTGAATTACTACCAGGTGTGAGGTCCAAGGCAAGAGGAATTCCAAATTTTGACATAGCCTTGTCAGTTCATAGAGGTTCCTTTAAGATTCTATTAGGGGAGGGGCAGCTAGTCGGTGGAGTGGATAGAGCACTGGCCCTGGAGTCAGGAGGACCTGAGTTCAAATCCTGCTTTAGACACTTACTAGCTGTGTGACCCTGAAAAGTCACTTACCCCTGTTTGCCTCAGTTTCCCCATTTGTAAAATGAGCTGGAGAAGGAAATGGCAAATCACTCCAGTATCTCTGACAAGAAAACCCCAAATAGGGTCACAGAAGAGTCGGACACGTCTAAAACGACTCAATGATAACATCTGTACATGTTTGTAGGTATTATAATCAATTTATTTTAACAATGAGGAAGTTGAGACTCAGAGATGGTGACTTGCCTATGACCACCCAGTAAGTTTGTATTAGATGTGAGATTCAAACCCAGTTGTCTCTGATTCTAAGCTATACTTCCCTTGCCCTTTCCACTGCACACACGGAGGTGTGGGCTATGGTAGGCAGCAGACAGCCAGCAATTTCTGTCCCAGTCCTTCCCCAGCCCCTAAAAGGGCCTCTTCACTCAGGCTGGACAGAGAGATAAGCCCTACAAGCTCCCTGGCCCCTTCCCCCTACTTCTTCTTCTCCCTCCCCCACTTCTCCTGGAGAAGCCAAACCTTTTCCTATCCAATAACTAGGTGGCCCAATAGAAAGTGCATTGGACCTAGAATCAAGATCTGAATTCAAATCCAGATGCAGACAGTTACTAGCTGTGTGTCCCTGGACAAGTCACTTAACCAGTGCCTGCCTCAGTTTCTCCATCTGTAAACTGGGAATAACAATAGCGCCTACCTCTCAGGGATGTTGGGAGGATCAAACAAGTTGTAAATTTCCTAGCATAGTGTCTGGCACATAGCAGGCACTTAATAAATGTTTCTTTCCTCCCTTCCTTCCCCTAATAGAAGCAAGCCTCCCTATAGCTCTCTAGCACCATTAATAAGGCAATGTGGAGTTTTGCCAAGAGCATGGGACTTTGGTTTGGGAGAGAACTGGGTCTGGATCTTGGCTTTGCCATTTACTATGTCAAAGCTGGCAAATTACCAAGCCTCAGTTTCATGGTCCATACAATGGGAACAAATGTTTATGCTAGCTTACCTTGCAGGGTTGTTATGAAGAAAGTACTTGTGATATCCTTTTGGAAATGAGTTATTACTTTGACACACAGGTTCTCCCTAATAGCTCAGACCCATTAATGATCATGAGTTCTTTATGTTACAAAGTACTTTCAAAGACATTCCCTCAAAGCAACCCTGTACAGTAGGTAGACGGGTCGTCTTGTCTCCATTTAATAGGTAGGCAGACCTACCTCAGAGAAGTTAAATGACCTGCCCAAGGTCATGAAGTTATATGTGATAGAGCCAGAACCAAAACATGGGCCTCCTCGATCCAAGAGCATGCCCTATTATACTGGTCATCATAGACCATCACAGGCTGCTGATGCATCTCCCTCCCCCCACACATGGTGTAGTTTATAGAGCTCTCAACCTGGAATCAGGAGGACCTGAGTTGCTTCGGATACCTCCTGCCTGTATTGCTCTGGGTAAGTCACTTAATTTCTCTCCACCTCAATTTTCTCATCTTTAAAATGGGGTTAATAAGAGTAGCTACCTCCCAGGGTTGTTGTGAGGATCAAATGAGATATTTATAAAAACATATTGCAGATCTTAAACCCCTTTATAAATGCTATCTATTATTATTGTTATTATTACAAGTATACATATGACCTTTGGATTTCAGTTCCGTTACACAGAGGTCACTGGGTGGTCAGGATGAATTCTCTCCTTGCTCCCACCCATGATGGGCCTTTTCACCTCCCTTCCCCCAATTCAGAAGCCCAGGAATGGGGTAACAAAGGTGAACTGACCCTCACACCCTGCCCCACCCCTCGTATACAAATCTAGCATCCTCTTGGTCCCATCCCTGCCTGGGCAAAGTGGACAATGTGCTCTTATGTGACAGAGAGCAGAGATGCCAGAGCACAGCTCCCCTCCCCCAGCTCCCTGTCCCCCCAAATTTATAGGTTTCTTATTGTCCTGCACAAAGACCTGAGTTTCTGGAGGCTGGAGGGAGAGATGCACATTAAAAAGTCAGATGCTGAGTAACAGCCTACCACACCCACAGCTGCTGTAAATCTGCCATGGGGTCTGAGCTCCTGTTCCTCCCCCTACCCTGGGAGGAAAGGGGAGTCTGTTCCTTGGAACCTTTGCCAGCCTCCCCCACCCCAGACCATCTCCTGAGCCTTACCTTCCCTATCCTGAACCTTAAGCCATCTTTAGAGGCTTTGGAGTGGGAGGGGATGGAAGGACCTGACTGGACCCACAGCTGCTCCAGAAGACGGAGAAACTCTGAGTAATCCAGGATATACATCGTACTTTGTCATGCCCTAAAAGTCAGGCTGTCCTTCCTGTTCTTTCCATTTGTCCTGTTGCAATTTCAGTCTTTTCCTGATTGTTCAGAATGGAATCACAAAATGTCAGCACTGAAAGGAACTTTAGAGACCTCTGAAACTAACAAGGGAACTGAGAACCAGAAAGAAGTGACTTGTCCAAAGTCACACAGTAAATAGCAGAACTGGGATTGAGCCCAGTTTTTCTGATTCTGGATCCAAGCTTTTTCCATTAGCTGCGTCTCCCCAGGAGCAAGTCCTAGGCACGCCAAAACCCCAACCCTGCCCTATCCCATGTTAGGCATGTCCTAGGTTGTGGCAGCCCAGTCAGGAAACTACAAATGGTACAAAGTTAATATATCATTGGATCATAGATTTAGAGTTTGAAGGGATCTTAGAGACCTCCTAGTCCAATGTCCCTTTTTTTGTGAGGCAATTGGGGTTAAATGACTTGCCCAGGGTCACACAGCTATTAAGTGTCAAGTGTCTGAAATCAAATTTGAACTCAGGTCCTCCTGACTCCAAGGCTGGAGTTCTATCCACTGTGCCATTAGCTGCCCCACATTAGCTATTATTATTGAAGCTAGAAAAGATAGACTATACATATGTAACCATCAGATATCATTGAGAAGAAAAGTTTGACCTTGTCTTTGATCCCTGTCTCTACCTGCCCTTTGCTGGGAGACAAGATTTTCCTAAAGCTCTTAAGTTCCAGTGGCCTGAATCTGGTTACCATAGTAGCTCAGTCAGCTTTAGCCTAGGTCCCAATTAATGTAATTGTCTCTCTATGAGAGTTTAGGAGTTTATAAATAAATATTATAAATGAAAATCATCACTATAAAATCTTCTTAGACATACAGCTCTGAAGACTCAATTAGGGGGAAAACCCCTACTATTTTGGATAGAGATTTATATCTCTGACCTTATTAAATTCTGTGTATTTCCAACAAGACACTGATGTTCTTCATTTGTACTTCCCCATTATAGCATAAATATAGACATGTAGCTTCAAATATGAATGAACGGTTATGGATTTTTATATGAAACAAAATGAGAAAATATCAACAGCTTAAAGAAATAGTGTGTGTGTGTGTGTGTGTGTGTGTGTGTGTGTGTGTGTGTGTGTGTAGTCATAAAGAAATGCCTGTTGGGGCAGCTAGGTGGTACAGTAGATAGAGCTCCGGCTATTTGAACCTGAATTCAAATGTGACCTCAGACACTTGACACTTAACTAGCTGTGTGACCCTGGGCAAGTCACTTAACCCCAATTGCTTCACCCCCAAAAAAATGCCTGTTAACAAACAAGCAAAGGGAAAAGGGAAGGAGATTTGGGAGGACTGAAACCTCATGAAGCCTTTCCTCACTTCTTAAAGGGGTAGTTGCAACTAGAAGTTTTTGTTCCACTGAGTGGAGGCTGATGAAGCCAACCTGCTATGGTTAGTGCCTAGTCCTAGAGCTTACATCTCAAGATGCCTACTGGGACTCCATCACTGTATCAAGGCTGCTGCTGCTCCCACTCTCATCTGTCATCTTCTCTCTCCCTTCTGCTCTGTCTCTTTTTCCTTTTCCATAGGCTGATTGACTAATTCAAAATTTCTGGGAGATACTGAAGTCTGCCTCCTGGCTCAAAGCTTGCAATATAGCTTCAGTCTCTTTCTGGGCTGAGGATGACACACTGTCCCTCCAGACCTTAATTCCCAGGATTCCCAGCTAGGATTAGAATCTCCTTTCCCACTCACAGGAAAATCAGTCTGAATATTTCAGTCTAAGCATACCCAAATACCAGACTAATTATAGTTAATCGGGTACTTAAGTCCAGGTTAAATGCAGAGTTAGTAAAAGAGCATCTGGTGGCTTTTAATTAAAGCTACTTTGAACATAATTAAATTCAGTTCTTCAGGCTCTTCAAAAGTGTTCCAGGTTACTGAAAGAATTAGAAGATAAAATCAAGAAGCCCCTGTCTGGTCGTTTAGAGGAGCTGTGGATAATGGAAGATGAGCCAGAAGATTTGAGATAGGTAAATATTGACCTGATTTTCCAAAGGTAGATTTCAGGGGTATGTAGGTGAAGAGGGTGCTGGACCTGAAGTCAGACCTCAGAAACTTATCACCTGTATAATTTGGGCCAAGCTACTTAACTTGTCTGTCTCAGTTTTTTCATCTGTATAATGGGGTAATAGTACTTGCCTCCTAGAATTGTTGTGAGGATAAAATGAGATTATATTTGTAAAATGCTTTGCAAATTTTAAAGTGTTATATGAATGATAGATATTATTAGAACCCACAGATAGGTAAACATGGCATCAATCCCTAATAAAATTCTTGAAGGGTTTTAATTAAGCACGTGGAAGAATTTGCTAAGGATTTGAGTTGTCCAAAAGTTTAATAGTGAGCTCTTCGTCACAGAAAGTGTCCAAGAAGAGACCGGATAACTATTTGTCAGGAATGCCACAGAAAGTATTCCTATTACCAGGTTGGACTAGTTGAGCTCAAAGGAATGTTTATATGAAGCTAGCATTTGGTAGTTTTCAGTCTGACAGGAGAGGCAGGGCAAGCAGGTAGACTGATAGCTCTAGATACAAATTGTCTGAGTATTCACTGACTGTAGTGTTCTTCCTGGAAATTAGTAGGGATCAGAATTCTGAGCGCCAGAGTGTAGATGCTTCCGTCTCTAGTGTATTCTGTTGATCCTTGGTTTAGGGAGAGTGACAGCTTTCCCCCTTGACACTGTGGGGTTCAGGAGGGAGAGTTTTGATCCTGAAGATGAAGGAGAATGGGGCAACACAGGAGAAACCGGGGGCCACCAGGGGCCTGATCTTTATGCTAAAATTTTCCAGTTCAAGGTTGAGGAAAGAGGAAAGGGAAGGGAAGGGAAGGGAAGGGAAGGGAAGGGAAGGGAAGGGAAGGGAAGGGAAGGGAAGGGAAGGGAAGGGAAGGAAGGGAAGGGAAGGGAAGGAAAAGAAAAGAAAGGGGAAAAAGAAGGAAAGAGGAAAGTGAAGGAAAGAAAAAGTAAGGTAAGGAAAGGAAGAATAGAAAGAGAAAGAAAAAAGGGAGACAGGAAAGCAGTGAGGAAAGAAAGAAAGAGAAAGAGTAAAAGAAAACAAGAGAGCAAAAGGGACTAGAAGGAGAGAGGAAGGCAAGAATGGAAAAGAAAAAAGAAGGAAATAAAAAAAAAAAAGAGAAAAAAACTGTATCACAGCCAAATATCTATTGTGTCTCTGGAAGTTCTGATTATTTGAATGCATGAATACTTGTGGAGAGATTGGAAAGGAGAGGCAACTAGGTTGCAGAGTGGATAGAGCATTGGACCTGGAGTCAAGATCTAAAGTTCAAATTCAGCCTCAGACACTTAACTCGGTGACTTGAGGTCACTTAGCCTCTGCTTGCAGTTTCCTCATCTGTAATATGAAGATAATCACACCTAGTCCTGTGGGTACTATGGGGGGAAAAATTAACTACATTTGTAAAGTATTTTGTAAACTTGAAGGCACGATATAAATGGTAGCCATTATTATTGTTGTTGTTGTTAATAATAATAATAATAGTAATAACCCAGAAAGGAAAGAGATCTAAATTATTGAGATTTTTGTAAACGGTTATAGATTTTGCCAGTGCAAACTGTCTGGGAGGGGGTGTTCGTATTTGAGAAAGATGAGAGTTTTATTAATTAGTTTCTAAAATTTTAAATTCCCCAGAGAGTGAGAAGGGGAAAAAACCTCTGGGAAGATATCCCTAGTAGATTCTAGCTGATACAGTCCCAAAAACAGATAAACATCGTGAGGGCAGTAATTTTTTCCTTTCTCCTGGAGGATAACATACTGGATTTGAAAGGAAAGCCATGCCCAAAGAGAGGAACAAGTCAGTAGGGAAGCTCTTCCCTATGCTCTGGAAAATGACTTTTGCCCCCCCCCCCATCAGCAGTGATTGACAGCTTAAGATACAGCAGTAGTGTGTGTGTGTGTGTGTGTGTGTGGTGTGTGTGTGTGTGTGTGTGTGTGTGCGTGTGTGTTGGGGTGGAATTAGAATAGACAATGTTGGGCTGAGGTAGCATAGAGGCTGTGATCTACAACTAAGATGTGAATGAAGGGATAATAAGAATGAAATTGTTCTGAGTAAAGGTCATAGAATCATAAGGTCATAGATTTAGAGATACAAGAAACGTTAGACATGGGAGAAGAAACAGAAGGTAGCTTAGAATGGCAGTAGAAGGAAGGAGCCAGAGATAATAATAACAACTAATATTTAAATAGCACTTTAAAATGTGCAATGCCCTTTACTACTTAAGTGCATTGATTGATTCTTAAAACAATCCTGGAGGTGGGTACTACAAAGATAATTACTTTGTACTTACTGTACAAAGGAGAAAATGGAGGCTTAGAGAGGTTAAGTGATTTGTCCATGGAGTCCAGAGCTATAATTAGGGAACTTTGACCTGAGATATTCCATCACAAAAAGAAATCAGCAACTAGTTAGTAAGTTAAAAGAGGCAACTTCCAGATAGTACAATTTCTCCTCCTTCCATCACAGTGCCAACAGGAGAAGAGAATTCATTCCCAGACCTTTCCCTCTCAGGAGCAGACCATGAAGAGTTTCCATGTCTCTATCTCCCTAACATAGGGCAATGTCCTGGGGTCTTTTCCCTCACCCAAAAAAATTTGTTTGAGTTGATTTGAGAGTCTCCTGCTGCTTGCCCTAAGTGCTAGAACTGAGAGTTATGATCCTACTATGGTCATATAGTAAGGATTTACAAGAAGGATTTGGACCCAGATCCTTCTGACACTAAATTTTGAATCTTGAAGATGAAGAGAAACAGGCAAAATAGGATAATAGTGCTGAGTAGAAATAATCCGACCTTTCCAAGATTCAGTTTTCTCAACTGCAAAAATGAAGATTCAATTCAACAAATATTTATAAATTATTTGTAATATATGAGGTATTTTATCTGGAGGCATAAAGATGAAAAATGACATAGTTTCCATTCTCAGGGAGTTTAGAATCTAATAGGTAGGATATGTTATTCACAAGTAAATACACAACAAGGTAGAATATGGTTGGGACAGAAGAAAGATACAAAGTAATTTAGAAAAAAATGATGAAGTAATCAATTTTAATTTGGTAATTCATGGAATTTATTCCTCCAACATTTCATGGAGAAGGTGACTAGCCATTAAGCTGGACTGCAACAGAGATGAAGAGAGAGAATATTTCTGGCTACATAGAGGTGGGAGACTACAGAAGGAGACTAAGGAATAGCTAATAGTACAGTTTGGGTGAAATGTAAACTTCATGAAATAAAATAAGGTTGGAAAGGTAGGTTGGTACCAGATTGTAGAGGGATTTAAATGCCAGGCTGAGAAATTTAGATTTTATTTTATAGGCAATAGGGAGTCACTGAAAAAAATTTCAACAAATATACTCTGTTTTCATTAGGAAAATTACACTGGCAGCTGTTATAAGAGATGGCTTAGAATGTCAAGAAACTGGAGGCTGAGATTATTTTCAAGGACTGCAAAATATTTGACTGCGGGGACAGAAATGTTGTTGCTGATATTGTCTTCACTTCCCCCTTCTTATGTTTGATAAGTGGGGAATATAAATATTTTTCATCCCTGAAGGAATACATGAGAATAAGTTGAGTTGGATGGAAATAAGAAAGAGAAAAAGGAAAGAAACTAGTGAAATGGGAGAGTAACATGAGAAGGAAGCAGACCCTGGAGGTTTTGTGCTCCTTAGCTTATAATATGGAAAGATTGTTCCACCCCAGAGATCCTAGCTAAAAAAAAGTGGGGGGGAGGGGTGGAGTTTGGTGAAAGGGTGAATGTCCCCTATCCCACCCCCAACAGTGGTGAGAGAAAAGTTGCCATAACCACGTTCCCCAATCCCAACTTCATGGGCAGAAGAATGGAGATAGAACTTGTTTGGGACTCTGAGGATTTAAATATGTTTTGGGGGACTAACATTTGTTTCTTCCAGTGGCTATTTTATCAATCTCCTTTTTAAATGCCACTTTCCTTTGTATGAAAAAAAAGAAAGAAAGATGTCCCAGTTAGAGGTTTATATATCTGCTCACAGAAAGACTCTCAGCTGAAAAAAATTACGGTTTACAAATGTAATGAAATATTATTGTGCCATAAGAAATGACAAATTTGAAGAATTCAAAGAAATGGAGAAAGGCTGAACTGATACAGAATGTAGAGCCAGGAAAGAAACATATACAATGAACACAATAATGTGAATGAAAACACTTAAGTGACATCAGAAGTCAAATTAATACAATAAGTAATCTTGATTCCAGAGTTCCAGTGATGAAACATACTCTTTCAGGAGTAAGGTGGTGGCTTACAGGTATGGAATGCTGCATGCACTGTCAGTCGTGGTTAATATTTCAGTTTGTTTTGAATCACTGTTTTTCTTGGTTATAGAGAAAGTTTTCTGGGGTGTGTGTGTGTGTGTGTGTGTGTATGTGTGTGTGTGTGTGTGTGTGTGTGTGGTGTGTGTGTGTTTGTGGGGGGCATAGTTATTGGGAATAACAGTGTTTCTAGCATTCCCAGTGTGACAAAGATAGAAAAAGTTATGTGATCATGGCAAAAAAAAATCAAACTAAGACTTGTCATTTACTTAGCATAAGTTTCTACTGAACACAGAAATTCAGGAAAATAAGGAACATTCTGGTAGTCCCTTAGTTGTAGATGAGGAGAGACTCACTCTGTAGTATAATGAGAAGCTATTAGACCTGGATTCAGGAGGGACCCAGATTTAAATCTCTGTCAACTACTAGCTATGTGACTTCTCTGAGTATCCTTTCCTCCACCTGTAAAATGGAAATGACAAGGCCGGTAGTACCTTATTTCACTAGGACATTGGGAATATCAAATAAGATAATTAATATGTGTGAAGTGCTTTGCAAACCTTAAAATGCTGTACAAGTGGCCACTATTATTTTGATGATTATATAACCATTTTTTAGCATATAACCTTGACGCCAAACAGCACTGTTATACCAACCTAAGTCATCTTCCGGCACATCATATTCTCTTGTACCAACTTCACCCTACTATGTAGGGGATGGAAATTGAAATGAGGAGGCTCATTGGGAGTGGGAATGCTAACCCATTCTAGGCTTAGTCTGTTAATTGACCAGCAAGTGCACACTGAGTAAGAAGATGTGGCTAGGCCCCTGCCTTTCCCTAGGCCTCAGTGCCTGAATCAGTAAGGTGAGGGGTTGGAGTAAATGTCCTCCGTCTTCTCTTCTAGATCTATGTGTCTTTCTCTATGTGCTCTGCTCAGCTCTTCCCTTCTCTCATCTTTTACCCCAGTTCTTCCCACAATCTAGCTTTTCCTGACACACTGCCCAATCAACATAGAAGTATCAACCTCTACTGTAAAGACAGGAGGCTCTCAGATAGCTCTTCCACCCATTCTCCTATCTAGCCCATATATACTCTGGAGCATCTTACACCAATTCCCACTCCCATTGATAACTCGAGTGCCCAGAGCTCGGTTACATTTCCCCTTCATGATTTTAGGACTATTACCTAAGGGGCCAGAGGTGATTCTCTAATGCAGTCTGTTTGAGCCCCCACCAATGAGCTTCCCCCTCAAGATTATCAGGTGGGAATCATTTAGTCAAGTCAGCCTTAGATAGTTTTTGAGGGAGAGGAGAACAAGGTAGAAGGGGACAAGCGCTGATTAAGTACCTACTATGTGTCAAGTTCTGTGCTAAGTGCTTTACAAATATTATCTCATTTGATCCTCACAACAACCCTAGGAAGTAAATGCTAGTATTATCATAATTGTGCAGTCGTGAAAAGTGAGGCAGATGTACCCAGGGTCACACAGCTAGGGAGTATTTGAAGCTGGATTTGAATTCAGGACTTTTTGACTCTAGGGTCCAGTGCTCCATCCCCTGGGCAACCTAGCTGCATTTTAGAAAGGGACATTTACTTTTGTTGTTGTTCAGTCCTATTCCATGCCTTTGACCCCACCTGGGGTTTTCTTGGCAGAGGTACTGGAGTGGTTTGCCATTTCCTTCTGTAGCTCATTTTACAGATGAGGAACCGAGGCTAGTAAAGGTTTGAGCTTAGATTTGAACTCATGAAGTTGAGTCTGTGGCCCCAGTGTTCTATCCACTGTGCCACTTTACTGAGATGGTACGATAATACCAGTAGGATCGAAACAGCTCCTCCCCCAAAAAATCTAGAGTAGGAAAGAGACAGAAGAGCCATTGGACATGTGGGTAAGTCTAACAAAATCACAGGTCAGGTGGAAGTGACCTTGAAAAGTCACCTGTATGAACTGATCCAACAAGCATTTATTAGGCTCCTGCTATATACAAAGGATATCCGTAGGTGCTAAGGACACAAAGAAAATGAAAACCAGTTCCCTACATCAAAAGCTTACGATCTATTGGGTATATTGCCATGTTCTCACCACCTGCCTGGTCTACCATTCATCTCAGGAATGCCCAGGGGTCCGTCATTTCAGGTCACCAACTCATTAACTTTCCAAACTAAAATCCTCCTCCCTAGTTACCCCTCCCCTAGATATGTTACTATTAGGTTGTAAGTTGCTTGAGGGTAAGGACTGTCTTTGCTTTTGCTTTTTTTGTTTTTTTATTACCCAGGGCTAGGCACATAGTTGATTACACTTGTGATTACATTTAATAAATGTTTTTCATTTCATAACTGAAGAAACAGGCTCAATTAATAAATGGCAAGGCTAAGATTTAAACCTAGGTCCTTGGATTCCAAATATATGGTTCTTTCCATTACACCAGGTTGTCACCCTCTGCCTCCTATGGCTGTCAATGACCAGGACACCTTCATTCAACAGTAGAAGCTAAGAGACCTTGGACAAATCACTCCCCATTCTTGTCCTCCTCCTTCCTTCCCTTCTTTGCTTCCTCTTCCCTCCTTTCCTCTCATCTTCCTGCCTCCCTTCTTCAATTCAACTCATTAAATATCTATTAAGTGCCTGCTATGCGCCAGGCAAGACTTGAAGCTACCTCTACCTTTGTTACCAAATTCCAGGCTCCACATTTTTCTGCCCTAATACTCCTGCCTCCTTCCAGCCAGCCTTGGTTACTCTAGCCTGACTCTTCCTCCCTGGAAGTAGAAATTCACTATCCAACCCTGCCTAGGGTCGCCACCTGCTGCCCTATGCTGGTAGTGCCCAATATCCCTCATGAAGTGGGACACTGACTTTCATAGAATCAATCTCATAGGATATGAGCAGTGGCAAGAATCTCAGAAACCATGTTTTTTTTTATCTCAAAAATGTTTTATTGATGCTTTCTGTCTTCACATCACAGTCGTTTCTGGGGGTATAGTGGGAGGACCCTTTCCCCCCTACCTCCTGCCTCCAATTTGAAGCTGTTCTTGTTACAAAGAAAATCAATGAAACAAAAGGAAATGGCATCTGACAACTTATCCCACCTTCTGCTCTCTCCCTACCATGAAAAAGGAAGTATATTCCATTACCTGCTGTCTAGAGACCATCATTGCAAACCCCTATTTTTTCACATGATGAAAGGTTAGAGGTTTCCCAAGGAGTAAGAGTTAGACCTGGCACCCTGGTGTCCTGACTCTGCTGTCCTCTCTCAGTCACTTCCCACTTCCCATCTGGTCTAGTCTGTGGCCAGGAGAGGGGCTCCAGGGGACTAGTGGGTAATGGGAATGTGATCCTGGAAGTCTTAGTAGAGACTCTCAGACCACCAGCATGAAATGGGGTGATTGTGTCAGTGTGGAGGTGTTATCTAACACCCCCAGCTCTGCCACTATCAGGATTAAAAGTTGAGGGCTTCTGCTCAAGGTTTGTATCCTTTCATCCCAGGGGAGACTTTCTGACCCAAATTGCTTCATTCCTCTTGAAGGTGTTCTGACTAGAAATAAAACTCCAACATGGTAGAAAAGACAGAAAGAGTGCTGGATCTGGAGAAACCTGGGTTTGAAATCTGTTTATGACACTTACTAGCAGGGGAATGCTGTAGCCAGCTGAAACCTCTTGAGAGCTGATTGTTAAATTTTCGGGATGACCATTTACATCTAAGAAATCAGCAAATGCTATAAATCAGGCCTTGGTTTGTTGTTTTATTGATTGTCTAAAATGTAAGAAAGTGATGGAGAAAATGTTAAATAATGCTAATTAAACTTAAAAATATGTCACAAATACACTGGGTTTTTTTGGAGAGCCAGTTGTTAAATCTTTACCAACACATCTCTGCTTACTATCTGTGTGACCCCAGGCAAGTCATTAAACTTTTCTGAAATTTAGTTTCTTCCTCTGGACAGTGGGGGAAGAATAATACCTTCAGTATTTATCTCAGAGGGTTGTAAAGGTCTACTCTTATGTGATACATCAATGCCAGTTATTATTATAAATAGGAGACTGAAATGCAAAGACTTGTTGCTTCTTAACCAATCCTTAAGGGGTGGAGATCATGAGCTAGTGCCCTTCTCCCCATTTTTATATAGGTAAAGGCAGACTGAAAAAAAAACCCCAGCAACAAAGCAGCTTTGAAGGGTGTGGGGAGGAGGGAGGAGGTAATCCCAGCCCTTTGCTTTGCTGGTGGAGGGGAGGTTGTCTGCTTGGCTTTCTACCAAAGCTGGTTCCCGGATGACAGCAGTCATCCCATGATTCAGCCTGCTCTCTGAAGGGTGCTATGCAGCCACCCTCCTACCACCTGCCTCCCCTATTCCCTAAGCTCCCCTCTTTCCTTTCCCTCTTCCCAGAACCCTTCTTCACTCCCTCCCTTGTTTCCTAAGCTTCTCTCTGTTCTTCCCCTCTGCCGGTCACCCTGCAATCCCCTTTCCCTATTCCTGTTTCCTGAGCTTCCTTCTCTCTTTTCTCTCTGCCCACCATCCTTCACCCCCTCCTTTGTTCCCTGGGCTCACCTCTCTCCTCTTGCTCATCTCACCCTTACTTTAACCCTTGTTCCCTGGGCTCCTCTCCTTCCCCACCACCATACCATACTTCCATAGATAGACAGTGTGAGGGTGGGAGTACTCAGGTTTACAGTCAAATTCACTGGGCAATGAAAATGCAGACATTTGCAAAAATCCCCTGTGAATCTTAGGGCTGTGTTTGTTAGACGTCTTTCCTTTCTTTGGGGGTTCTGGGAATTTACTAGGATCATGATAGAGGTCAATGCCACCAAGGCATTCTCTTACCTCCCAAATCCTGGTTAGGGGGAGACCTCCTTCATAGGAGAAGGGGATCTGGGATCAGGGGAATCTGTCTTTATTTCTTTCCATCTGACTGTCCTCTTCACCTTGTCCCTCCCTAGCTTCACCCACCCATTTTTATCCCCCCCCTCTCAATCCCTGGCTAATCCAAGCTTGATCTAGCTCAGGCACGGGGAGGTATTCTCAGGGCAATTTCTCCTAAGCCCTGTCCATCTGCTATGACTGGTCTATGCTGCTGGTCACTAGGAGTCCAAGGGGTCAGGGTCTGCCAGGTGAGTTTATTGAGGTAATAGGGGTCCCTTGGGAGTCTCTTTGGGTACTCCAACTAGCTTTCCTTTTGGAGACATGAAAGGGGCTTCGTTTCCCTCATATCTTCACCCTGTGGTTGTGATAGGAGAAGGGGGTGGAGGGTGAAATAACACCTCTTGCCTGTGCCCACTCACACCTGGCATCCAACTGGGAGAGGGGAGTGGGAGGGATGCCTTCTGCAGCCAGAACCACCCTTCACTGTCTGAGCATACACACACACACACACACACACACACACACACACACACACACACATACACACACACAGAGCATCTGTTTGTGTTTCAGATGGCTCCCTGGGTGAAGAGGGGGCAATGACAGATGATGAACCCCACAACCTAAGCCTCAGAAATGGAGGAGGGGAAGTCAGTATGGGAAGGAAGAGACATGTGCAGTGAGCTGTCAGAAGACTCCACACAACTTCACCAAGAAGACCCCACTCCATCTGAAAACCCTGTCCCCTGCAGTGAGCTGGGACCACTCTACTGGGCCTGTGTCTGCAATGATGCTGCCAAACTTCAAGCCACCCTCGATCGGGGGGTCAGCCCTGAAGAGGCCACCCAGGTGGACAGAAACGGGAGGGTGAGGAAACCAGCTCTCCCTACCGCAATCCTGGCCCAGGAGCAAGAGGAGTTGGACAGAAATAATACAGGAACAATCTAAAGGAGGACAGTCCCATAAAACACTCCACCCCCTACCTCTGGAGGCTAGCTCCCACAACGGGACCCAGAAGAATGAAGGGAGGCTGGGGTTAGTTAGGGAGGATGGTTTCTCTGCTTTGGCCCCTTAGGAAGCTAATCTAGGGCATGGGGGTGCAGCAGAGCCCTAAGAGGAATAAGGCAACAGACTAGGCTGAGGGGACCCCTCTCAGGGACCAGGAAGAAGACAGGGACAGATGTACAGAGTCACGGGCTGCTGAGGGGGTGAGGAGCGGGGCACCAAGGGAGGATACTGCACGTGCCCGGGTTGGCTGGGACTAAAGGCGTAAGAGGAGGCTAAAGGCGTCCCGGGAAGGCATCCGGGGGTGGGAGCTCTGGGTAGGAGTGTGAAGCCCTGCTGAGTTGTGCCCTCCCCTCAGACAGGCCTCATGGTCGCCTGCTACAAGGGCTTTGATGGCATCGTGGTCTTGCTCAGTCACTGCCCCTTCCTGGATGTCAATCATCAGGACAAAGAAGGAAACACAGCGCTCATGCTGGCTGCCCAGGCAGGTGGGAGAGCAAGGGGCGGAGGAGGGAGGGAAGGCAGAAGGGAATTGCAGGAGGGTGTGACTAAAAAGGCATCAGTTGGAGGGACTTAGAGTCAGGAGGTGTGGGTTCAAACCCAGGCTCTGACACTTATTTGCTGTGTGACTAGGAGCCCTATAACTTCTCCATCTCTCAATTTCCTCATCTGTAAAATGGGACTGCTAATACACCCCCTGCCTCATTCAGTTTAATTCTACTAGATAGGGTATCCCCAAAATCATTTGGAGCCATCAAAGCTTAAAACTGCATTAAGACTTTTGGGACATCCTGTATTTGATGATGACAGTATAGTAGACAATGATAACAATAGCTACCATTTATATAATGCTTACTATGTGCTAAGCACTTTACACTTACTATCTCTTTTGATCCTCACAACAACCCTGGGAGGTAGATACTTTTATTGTCCTTATTTTACGCTTGAAGAAACTGAGGCAAACAGAGATTAAATGACTAGCACCGATAAGTGTCTAAGGCTGGATTTGAACTGGGGTCTGCCTGACTCCAGGCCACATACTCTATCCACTGAACCACTAAGCTCCCACTTTCTGCAGGAAGCCTTTCCTGATTCCCCTTAATCCTCATACCTTCTTTTTGTTAATTATTTCCTCTTTATCCTGTATATAGCATGTTTGTACATAGTTATTTGCATGTTGTCTACCTCATTATATCATGGCTATATTATATCCTATCATTATATGGTATATGTATTATATAAAGGCAACAACTGCCTTTTTGCCTTTTTTTTTTTTTTGAAATCCTCAGGGCTTAGCACAGCGCCCGGTCCATAATAGACACTTAATAAATGTTTATTGACTATTAACTTATAGGGACAAAAAGAGAAGGAAATAATTCCTAACCTCAAGGAACTTACTGAGATATACTACATATAACACTGTGTGTGTGTGTATATATATATATATATATATATATATATATGTATGTATGTATGTATAGTATGTATATAGTCACAGGCATGTATATCACATAGGATGGGTATAAGGGAATCTTTACCACATACATGGGAGTTGTAGTTGTTTTTTTATTGTCTGTTTGAGAGGCAGCATGACAGATAGAGGACTGACCTTGTAGTCAGAAAGACCTAGGGTATAGTCTTCTCTTTTTTTCTTTTTTTTTTTTAGGCAATTGAGGTTAAGTGACTTGCACAGGGTCACACAGCTAGTAAGTGTCAAGTGTTTGGTCTGAGGTCGGATTTGAATTCAGGTCCTCCTGACTTCAGGGCCAGTGCTCTATTCACTGTGCTACCTAGCGGCCTCCGGTATATTCCTCTTATAAGGCCTAATAGATATGTGACCGTCCATAAGCAAGTCACTTGGCTTTTCAGGCTTCTCTCTAAAACTGCATATTCCAGACGAGTTGTAAAACTGCATTACTGGAAGGCATTTTTCCATCGGGTGCTGGCCCCATGGGCCAGATCCCAGTTGCAGCACCCAATGGTGTGTCTGCAATATAACAATATAATCTACAATATAATATTTACAATATATTTCCCCCCAGACCTCCAGGCCCTCCCTATCCTCAGTTCTCCCCCTCACTTCTACACTTAGTCACTACCTTGAGGGCTTAGGGAGTCTTAAATACTCTTAGCTGAGACCTCTGAATAACTTCACACCCAAAATATAGAACATTCCCAGCCTGGGATCATCCTCTTCACACCCCTGTCGTCTCCTTGTAACCCCAGCTCATAGCCCATGACGGCCAAACTCTTTCCTCTTTCCCCCATTCTCATTTAGAACACTCTGTAACAATAATGACTCACTTAATCTAGGGTTTTAGGGTAGGTGTAGATTATCCTTTTCATCTCACAAAATAGGAAAATTTTGCTCTGAGGGGGGAGATTAATTTGCCAAGGTGTCAACGTCAGAGAAATGAGGTCTCCTAGGATTATTGACTTAGCGCTCAGAGACAGATTAGAGGGCATCTCGTCCAATTCTTCATTTGAGAAATGAGGAAGCTGAGGCTCTGAGAAACGTTCAAGTACCTTGTCCAGGTTTCAGTGTCAGAGAAGGATCGTCAGAGGAAACTGAGGTTCAGAGGGGTTAATGGGCCAAAGTCACGCAAGTACCAAGTGACAGAGCTGATATTTGAAACCAAGGAGTCTGAGGAGGCATTGTGACAGAATGGAAAGAACAATGAAACTAGAGTCAAAGCACCTGCGTTTGAACCCCAGCCCACACTTAACTGTGGCCTTGGGCAAGTCATTTTCCTCCTCAGGGCATCAGTTTCCTCATCTGTGAAATGAAAGAAGGCGTGAACTACATAACCTTAGAGGTCTTTTCTAACTCTAATAATTTTCATGTCCTGGACCCCTCTGGCAATCTAGTGAAGTTTAAGGACCTTTGCTCAGAATAATGCTTTTAAATGCATAAAACAAAATACATATGATTGCAAAGGAACCTAATTATATTGAAATAAAGTTATTAAAGGGGTTTTTTTTGCTTTTTTGGTGAGGCAATCGGGATTATGTGACTTGCTCAGGGTCACACAGCTAGGAAGTATCAAGTGTCTGAGGCCACATTTGAACTCAGGTCCTCCTAATTCCAAGGCCAGAGCCCTATCCACTGTGCCACCTAGCTGCCCCTAGAAATACATCTTGTCTTTTTTTTTTTTTTTGATAAGGCAATTGGGGTTAAGTGACTTGCTGTTAAAGTATTTTTAAGCCAAAATTCCAGACCCTGGATTACAAATCCTTCCTTTAAATCCATTACTCTTTCCAGTACCTATCCTTAGGACTATCCCTAGAGGAAAGTTTTCCTTTGCTGGGAAGAGGGGGTGGGAGCAGTAATTTGGAGTTTTCATTCTTCATCTTCTATATCTCTTAGGAACAGGAATCCAGCCTTCTCCCTTTCCACTCTCCCTTGGTTCTTGGTATGTGGTCCCTGGAGGTTGCATGGGAGGGTTAGGCTGCTAGAGAAGGCCTTGCCTCTTGTCTGACTGTGCCCCTCCAGGACATATCACCCTGGTGAATTACCTGCTGAACTACTACCCAGGCCTGGATCTGGATCGGAGAGACAGCCGAGGCCTGACAGCTCTGATGAAGGCCGCGGTGCAGGGCCGCTCAGACTGTGTGGCTGCCCTCCTCATGTCAGGTGAGTGGGGCTCCCTCTGGTAGACTCAGCCACCTGTCTGGCCCTCCCAAGTCTGCCAGGCCAGAGGGTGGAGGGAGGTGGAGACCCTGTTCTGAGTCACCCAATGCCTTGGGAAGGGACAAACCCATTAGGATAGAGGCAGAGAAGCAAGTCAACAATGGGTAGCTCTAGATGCTAGCACTGGGGGCTGGGAAGGAAGTGATCGTGAGGCTGAGCTTGGAGATGCAGCTGTAGTCTTAGGAGGGCTTCCTGGTGGAGGAGGTTTTGTCCTCGACATTGACAGAGGGCTAAGATTTTGTGAGTGCCTGACAGAGAAATCAGGCAGGCCCAGTGGAGCAGCCAGGGTCCCAAAGAGGCTTGGAATCCCTTCTGAAAGGGGAGGAAGTCCCAAGGAGCCTCAGACAGGGCAACAGTAGCCAGGAACCAAAGAAGCATGAACTGAGGATGCTGATGGTGAGAAACTCCAAGGCCACCTTGCTGCTATGGATGTTTCCCTGGTAGGTGCTTCCCTCTTGTGGCCACTCTCAGAAACATCAGCCCCATGCACAACATCTTTCTCCCTCCAAGGGAGAAAGTCTTGGGCCTGGTTTCTTGTTTGTTTGCTTCGTTTTTTTTTTTTTAAGGCAATTGGGGTTAAGTTGGGCCTGGTTTTGAGGGTAGGACCATGGAATCAATTTAGAATTGGCAGCAACTTTAGAGATCTTCTAGTGCAACATTCTTATTTGGAGGTTGTCTCCAAGCCGCCTCCCTCATTTATCATTTAGGACCTCATGTTACTGACCCAATAGGAGAGGAAAAAAGATAGGAAGAGTACAGGGCTATAACCACATTGGGGTGTGAGGGAGCTTCAGCCAGTTTATTCCTGTCTACAGGCTGCATTTCTGAGTCCTAAACTGTTCTGGAGAAGAGGTGGGTGGCAGGGAGGAAGCCAGTGCAAGGGGCAGGGGCCCTGAGAAAGTCCCTCCAAGCCTGCTCATCCCTGAAACCCTCCCAGTGCTGGCCTCTCAGGAGGGATGGCTTCCAACCGGGAGAACTCCAGCCCCATCTCATGCTTTCCCTGGCTGTGGTACAGGGTATGGAGGGAGGGGGAGGAATGGGGAGGGCTGTCCTCCTACTAAGAGATGGCCAAGCACACAATCATTGTCTCCAGGCCCCCTTCGGTTTTCTGAAGTCTAACCTCACTTCCTCCTGGATGAGAGTCGGAGTGGGTGTAGAGGGTGGAGAAGGCACCACTATAACGAGAAATGTTTTAGGCTTCAGTTTCCTTCTATGCAAAGTAAAAGGGTTGGGGTAGATAAGCTCCCATTCCATGATCCGAACACCTCCCACTCCCTTCAGGCTTCTGAGGTCTCACTCCACTCCTTTCCACTGTCGGAGAAGCATCCCTCTCCTCTCCCCAGGTGCTGACCTGACAGCCGTGGACCCAGCTCGGGGTAAGACAGCTTTGGAATGGGCAGCCCTGACTGATAGCTTTGAGACTGTGGTAAGGATCCGTCAGCTGAGTCGGCATCCCAGAGTTGAGCAGCTGAGTAGGCACTATCAGCTTGAGTGGCCAGCCCTGGCTGGGCTTGTGGCCCAGGCCCAGACCAATCTCACGCCATCCTTCCTCGAGAGACTCCAGAGTGCCTTCAGCTTTCCTTTCCCCCAGCCCCCCCAGGAAGGTGGTGTCCTAGATCACCTGGTGAGAGTAACCACCAACCTAGCCAGCCCCTTCATCATCACTGCTTGCCATACTCTATGCCCAGACCTCCCACCTGAACTGGGCATGCTTCGTCCATCTGTGCCAGAGCTTCAGGGCACAGCACCTCGGCAACCCCAAACCCCAAGTGTCTCCCAGCCTCCCTCCAGCCAACAGGTCCTAGTTCCATATCAGAGGCCATCAGGGATGTTGAACCTGTGCCCAGATTGGCTGCTGGCCAAGGATAGTAGCATCTCTAAGACACAGGTCCCCAAAATCCACCTCACCAAGGCCCGATCCCAATCCAGTCAGCGGAAGCAGGATTCAACATCCACAGGACATCGAGGACTGGTACCCCCTTCCTGGCACTACCAGAAACTCAGGGAGGAAAGGAAGTTGGTAGAAGCAAAAGGCAAGAAGGGTCCGTTGTCTCGGGAAGATGGGCTAGGGAAGACCTAAGAAATATAGGCAGGGGTTTTCGGGAGTTGCCTATCCATAGCCCATCTTCCCTTCTCTCTGCATTCTGATGTTCTTTCCCTTTCTCCAATTCTGCCCTTAGGAAAGGGTCCTTTATACACCGGCTGAAAAGCAAATGGCTGCAAAACCTAAAGTCCTCTTTCTGACTGGGTTTTCACCTTTTGCCAAGGATAAGACGCTAGTGGTAGGATTTCAAGGCTTCTGGAAAGTGTGTGGATACATGTAGGCCAAGGAAAGTATTGACGTTGGCCCTTTTCCTTTGTGTCAGGGAAAGGGACACTGGTAAGATTTGCTCTATGGTGTGCCAACACCCTGGGCACTCTATGCACACCTATGATGGGGGTGGGAGGATCAGTAGAGTTTCTCCTTAGGGCTCTGAAATCACACCACTAGGTGGCCACCTAGCCCACCCCTGAATTAGGCCACCTGAGTAAGAAGCATAGCCCTCGTCCAGATATTGGAACTCTTCTTTTGCCCCAAACTGCCCCCAAAGCCCTAGCTACCCCCAGCCCCCAAACCAAGTGAGCAGCCAATCCTTTTGTCCTTTGCCCTCCCTCTCTCCTCCACCTACACCAAGATGGAGTCCAGACCTGGAGGGGGGACACGTGTCAAAGTTCACAGTAGTTTACCCCCTGGCCCCTGGGTAGTGGCACAGGAGTGTGGCACTCCCCTACCCGCCCCCCCCAAACCTCCCACCCTGCCCTGTCCCACACACATTGAAGGGATTTCAGCCCTTCTCTCCATTTACATCTTATACCCGAAACCAGTTCCCAGAAGTCACCTCCCTCAGTCTCTCTCCTAATCCTTCTACAATCTCATCCTTCCCCCCACTCTCCTTCCTCCAAAAAGCCTTCTTTAATTCATCAGAAGAGTAAAAACAGCATCTCCCTGCCATTTACCCATGAGAGGACCCCAGTCCGTTTCCCTTCCTTTTCCAGCGGGCCCTACTCCCGGTAAGATTCTTCCTTTCTGTGCATAGACTTAATGTTACTTTTCTGTTGTCAGTCCCTAACCTTTTCTGGATACTTACCACATACTCAGGGGACAGGAACAATATCTGGAAAGAGCCTGACACTGAGACACAAGGTAGTGATAAGATGTAACAGTGGAGCGGGAAAGGCCGAAATTTTGTCCTTAAAGCCCAACACTCTCCTTTGTTTCTGCGGTAACAGGGGCTTAACGTGGCCCACCCTGGCACTTAGCTTGACTGATACCTGCCCCTACCCGGCTCATTCCAGTGTCTAAGGTCACCAAGAGGTGTGTTCTGGTATTTCCACCTGATTACAAAATTGTAACATCTCTCTTATTAATTAATCAATTAGCCTTGAGCCCAACACCCCAGTTTATTAAGAATTATTCATCTCATAAACTGGGGATACTTCTACAAAAACTCGAGATGAGTTTTCGCTCATCTCTCTCTCTGTCTATCATCACCCCTCCCTCCCAACTGCCTAGGCTTAAATAAACATCAAGATTACTGGCTGTCCTACTTACATATGTTGTAATAAACAATAAAATGAAGACAATTATTTTTAATATTCCAACTGTGAGAAAGTCATCTTTAACCATCACTACAACTGCTGACTTTTCCATTCTGGAAACAGTCTTAGTTCAGTTTTCTCTGGATATGGATTAAAATTTTCTTCCCCAAAATCTTCTTTTTATTTCTTTGAAAGGTAAGAGTTACTCTCAATTGTCTCAGGAAATAAGTTCTCTGTGCAAAGGGGTAGATGTGGGAGATGGCATCTTGTGCAGAGAACAGTGAGCAGGCCAGTGTGGGGAATAAAGCCAGTCAGTAAAAATTTGTTAAGCTCCTACTATGTGCCAGGCACTGTGCTAAGCATTGATTAAGGAGATTGAAAAGGTAAGAAAGAGCCAGGTTGTAAAAGCTTAAAATGTCATACAGTGGAGTTTATATTTGGTTGTGTGGGTGGTAAGCTTATCAAGCAGTGGATGACAAACTTAGACCTGCATTTTAGGAAAATCATTTTGGCAGTTGAGAGCAAGACAAATTGGAGAAGGAAGAAAGCGAGAAAGAGAGAGAGAGAGAGAGACAGAGACAGAGACAGACGAAGACAGAGAGAGACAGACAGAGAGAGATAGAGAGACAGAGACAAAGACAGAGAAAGAGAGAGACAGAGAGACAGAGAGAGATAGAGAGAGACAGAGAGACAGAGAGACAGACAGAGACAGAGACAGAGAGACAGACAGAGAGACAGAGAGAGAGAGAGAGAGGAGAAGAGAAGACTAGGGGAGAGGACAGAGAGGAGAGAGGGAGGGGGAGCAATTAGAAGGCAATTACAATAGTCCAGGGGAGAGGTAATGAGAATCTAAACTAGGGTGGTGGCTACATGAGGAGAGAGAAGGGGACATTTATGAGAAAAGGTGTTAATGTAGAAATGATAAATTTTGGCAATAGGTTAGCTGTATGGGGAAAGGGGAAAGTGTGAGTGTGGGTGTCCAGGATGGCACCAAGGTTGTGGGCCTGAGTGGGAGAATGGTGTTGCCCTTGATAGTAATAGGAAAGTCAGGAAGAGGGGGAGAGTTTGGAGGGAAAAGATGAGACACACTTGGGCACATTGAATATGAGATCTTTGTAGGACATCCATTTCAAGAAGTCCAAAAGGCAGTTGGTAATGTAGGATTGGAGCTCAGGAGAGAAATCCAGGGCTGAATATCTTGATCTAGGAATCATCTGCCTAGAGATGATAACTGCATCCATGGGAGCTGATGAAATCACTCCAAGAGATAATATAGATGGCAAAGAGAAGAGAGCCCAAGACAGAGTCTTGGGGGATGTCTATGGTTTATGGGCATGATCTGGATGAAGATCCAGAAAAAGACACTGAGAAGAAGCAGGGTAAGAGGAGAAGCAAGAGAGAGCAGTCTCACTGAAACCTAGAGAGGAGAGTATATTCAGGAGGAAAAGGAGACCAATGGTGCATTGTACCGTGCTATGAAAATGCTTGTTTTGTTCTGTGAATTGAAAATTAAAATAACTATAATATACATTATATTTATTTTAATATATTATATTAATAATGTTAATATTTAATTAAATAAAATAAATTTGTGATGCGAAAAGAATAATGTGAATATAAAAAAAGGATGAAGACTGAGAAAAGGGTGATGAAGATATTTGATGATGAAGAGAGCACTGGTAACTTTGGAGAGGGAGGTTTGGATTGAATGATAAAGGCAGAAGCAATGGGGAAGTAAGAAGAGAAAGAGAGGAAAGGAAGTGGATGCACCTAATAAAAATGACTTTCTTAAGGAATTTAGCCAAGAAAGAGAGCAATAGCATGATAGTTAGTGGGAATGGTCAGATCCAGTGAAAGTTTTTTAAGGAAAGGGGAGATATGAATGTATTTATAGGCAGCAGGGAAGGAACGGATAGGGAGAGCCTGGAGATTAGGGGGTGATGGTAAGAGCCATCTGCTAGAGAAGACTGGAGGGGAGAGGATCAGGGGGACATGTAGAGGGGTTGTCCTTGGTGAGGAGAAGGGTTATCGCCTTGTGTGAGACAGAGTGAGGGAGATGGTTGGGGGAGATGCCTGAGTGACATGAGATGAAGAGGCAGAGGGAAGAAGAGTATTGGTGAGTTTTTAGAAAGAATGCTGAGTTTGAAATCAGAGGGTCTAGATTCAGAACCTGACTTTAGCACTTACTACCTGTATAATGTTGGGCAAAATTGCTTCTGGGTCTCAGTTTCCTCATCTGTGAAAGAAAGAGAAGGGACTAGATGGTCTCTAGCATCTCTTCCAGCACTAAATCTTGGGATTAAGCTGTAGAATAGGAATCTTGTGTCCTCTATCCAAACCCTGTCATATCTCTCCTCCTCCTCCAGGCAGCCTTCCAAGACTAGCTCACGTTCAGTCCTGCTCCCCGACTTCTTTATTGCCCTGCATTGGCACCTCTGGGAGCTCCTCTCTCTCCCTCACTGCTCAGTGGGTTGGACTGGACACTGCTCCAGAGGTGGGGTTGCCTGACATGGGAAGGGGAGACCCTTACTTCTCTGCCCAGAAAACTCAGAGTAGCCTTCAGTCCTCTTCTCTTCCCCCGAAAGCCTTAGCCTTTTCCTGATTTGCTCCCATCTCTCAGCACCATCTTATTAGATTCCTCCTATTCACACAGTTGGGAACTTGCAGACTCCCTTGGGCCACCCTTAGAGGGAAGAGGGATGACAGGTAGTGATTCACCCATAGCCATGCTGGGGATTGCCAGGCCCAACCCTTTCTCCTTGGGGGACGCGTTCCCAGAAATAATTGGAGAAAAGCAGCTCCAGTCTATCCTGCCTGCCGGGTTTGGAGATATAATAATAGTCCACATTTACATAGCATTTATTGTGATTTCTATACCATTCTGCAGTTTACAAAGCACTTTGCATTTACCATCTTATTTAACTCCCAGACAACCTTGTGAGGGTAGGTAAGGTAGGAATTGCTCCTATTTTGCAGAGAGGGAAACTGAGGCTCAGAGCAATGACAATATCACATAGTGGAAATGATTTGGAGTCAGAAGACCTGGTTTTCCATCTCTAAGCATCATTTCTCTCATCTGTGAAAAGAAGAAGTTGTAAAGATAACCTCTAAAGTCTCTAACCCTAAAAATCCATTGAGGTTAAATGACTTGTCCAGGATCACAGCAGCTAGAAATTAACTAAATGGGGATAATCAAGGCATGTAAATAGACATCTATACAAAGAAGAAGGAGGAGGTATGGGAGAGTGGCTGACATTGGAACCTCGCTCTCATCTGAATTGGTCAAAAGAAGGAAGAAAAAACACACACATACAGTTAGGTACAGAAACATATTTCATTTAACAGGGAAATAGGAGGGAACAGGGAGAAAGAGGAAGTGGGGGGGGTTAGATTAAAGAAGGGATTAGTCCTAAGCAAAACAAAAATACCTACTGCTCCTTTTGAGGTGGCAGAGAATAGGAACCTGAGGGAATGCCCATAAATTGGAGAATGGAGGAACAAGTTATGGTATAGAAATGCATTAGAATACAATTATGCTATAAGAAATGATGGAGAGAGTTTCAGAGAAACTTGGGAAGACTTGTATGAACTAACTGATGCAGAGTGAAGTGAACAGAACTAGAAGACCAATTTATACCCACAACAAGATGGTAATGACAAATTAGAAGAGTTAGGATCTCTCATCAGCGTAATTACTAACCAGGATTCCATAGGACTAACGATCAAATCTGCTACCACCTCTTGATGAAGTGAAGGACTCAGTGCAGAATGAGACAAACATTCTTTCAGTCATTGTCAATGTGGAAATTTATTTTGGTTGACCATACATGTTTGTAATGGATCTCATTTTTCTTTTGTTCTCGATTAGAGGGAGGTTGTGGCAGGAGGGTAGGAGGTGAATTTTTGCTGTTTGAAACAAAATTTTTTTTTAAGAAAGAAGATGAAGAATCCAAGATTGGATTGGTAAGTCTTTTTGTTCAAAGCCCTTTTAATACTCAACTTGAACATTTTTTTCTGTGTACATTAAATCTTCCCAAATATCTAATAGGATCATCCTTCCCCATCATCTCTCCCACAATACTGATTGGCTTAGGGCACACGAAGTCTGGGATTAGGGGGCGGGACATGGAAAGGAGACACGTTTCATTCCTGTTCTGACTCTTTTTGATTAATGCTAACCTTGTGGAAGAAGGATAGATGGGACACTTGTCTGCCTTCCCCATTTCTTTTCCATACCAGACCAGAGGAGCCCGGGGTAGATGAAACTGGAGGTGCAAAGAATGCTCTCAGGACTTGAGGAAGGCTTAAACTATAGGATCTTTTTCAATCCACCACCAGGTATTCAAACTAGGAGATCCACATAAGGCTTTCCAGAATTGAATGGACCTGGGACCTTACTGATATGAGCTTCCATCCAGCTGTGGACCTAGCTAAGCCTTCTCATCTTACGACTCTTATCCATATCCTCCTGTAAAACACACACACACACACACACACACACACACACACACACACACCGTCAATTTACTTTGGGACCTTTCTCCAGGTCCCTTGACATTGCTTGGCCACCAAAGGGATGATGTAAGCAGGAAGCTTCCTGGACCAGAAGTCAGGAGATTTGCTTTAGCATCTCAGCTCTGACATTTAGCAGCTGTTTGACCTTTACTTCTCATTTGTAAAATGAGGATAATAATACTGACTGATGATTTATATGCCCATGAAAGGCAAAATTATTAAATCCTAAGTTCATAGAGTGTCCCCAATTATAGCCTCGCTTTTCTTCTTTTAAAAAGAACATTCCATTAATACCTTTTGTTTTCATACCATAGTTACTTTTAGATGTAACCTCCACATACATTAACTGTTGAGCCTTGTCTCAAATGAAAAAATAAAATAAAGAAAAATAAAAGCAGCAAACAAAAATTAAATGACCCAATGACTGAGTCTGGTAGCATATGTGACATTCCATTCCCACCATTGGTCCTGCCACTCTCCAACTGATGAGTATCCACTTGATTTTCAGGATTTTGTTTTTGTTTTGTTCTATTTTTTGCTACCATACAAAAGGCAGCTAAGAATATTTGATGTGATATATGGCAGCTACTTTATTTCACAGAGGAAGAAACTGAGCTCCAAAGAGGTATAGTGATTTAAATTTGTTTTTGGCACCAACTCAAACCTCTCTGGTAGCAACCTCTGAAGTACTGGGGGGTTTCCCAGGGCCCCATTTGATGCCCAATGTCTGTTTCCCTTCTCTCAACTCTGGAAGTTTTCCACCCATTCTTCCCTATCGTCACCCCTCACCCACAGCCAGTAAAACTGTTCTTGCCTTGAATTCCATCCCCTTGGGAGCAAGCTCTCTTTCAGGTAACAGCTAGCTAATCTAAGCAACTCATCTACAAGGGGTTCATGGGAAAGGGTTAAATCCATGCCCTCCCTCCCTCCCTTCTTACACTTTTTAAACTGTTCAGAAACTTGTATGTTTTCTTAAGGACATTCTGTAAATTGTACTCCATCTTTGATGTCTAATGCTAGAAAGTGACTAACAGTGGGACTTTCCATCTGATTGTGGTAGGAGGATAAGGAGAGGAAAAGATTTTGGGGGAACCACCTTCCATTATTCATCGAACTCCACCTGAGGCTGCCTAGTAGCATGGAAGGGAAGCTGGATTTGACATCAGAAGGACCAGATCAAAATCAAATCCTAGCTCTGATAATTACTACCTGTGTGACTGCGAGCAAGTCATGAAACCCCTCAGCAACTCAGTTTCCCCACCTGTAAAACTAGGGGGCAAGTGTTTACCTAGACTCAGTATACTATTTCTCTTTCTCCTCTCTCTTTTTCTCCTCTCCTCTCTCTTTCTCTTCTCTCTCTTTCTCCTCTCTCTTCTCTCTCTTCTCTCTCTCCCCTCTTTCTTCTCTCTCTTTCTCCTCTCTCTTCTCTTTTTCTCCTGTCTCTTCTCTCTTTCTCTTCTCTCTCTTTCTCCTCTTCTCTCTCTCTGTCTCTCTCTCTCTCCTTCCCCTTTCACTCTCCCTGTCTTTCTCTCTATCTATCTCTATCTTTATCTCTCTCCTCTATCTCTGTCTCTGTCTATCTCTGTCTCTCTCTTACATGCACGCACACACACACACACACACACACACATACAAAACACACACAGTCACTAATATAGGAAAAGACCTGCTGCCCTTTGCCTATGACTTCCTCTAGCAAAGTTATTTATTTTTAGCCTCCTCCTCCCTAGGCTGGACCTCCTCATTTTCCTCTAGATGCCCCACTTTATGTGGGAAGGATCAGAGGGGCTGAGGCTACCCATCATCTAGAAGGGCAGAGGTTTGCAGGGAGAGAAGCCCACCTAGCTGGTACCATCAACACTAGGGCAGAGCAGAAGGAGGGGAACTTGGAGCATGTGGGGGTGAAAGAGGGGTGGTAATGGGAAGGGAGGCCCTGGCAGAGGGGCTGGTTTTGAATGGAATTTCCGCTCTGGCTGCAAACAAAGGCAGGTTCCTGTATCCAAGTGAGCAGTCTGGACCCCACCCACCTTAGCCTCAGAGAGACAGAGAGATGTCCTGTCTGCCTCTATTCCTGCTGCTGAGGGCCAAGGTCCTCTGATTTATTATTTATATATTTAGGAACATATATATATATATACACACACATATGTGTGTGTGTGTGACATTTATACATTTAGGGATTAAAAACATTTCACCTACAATAGTCTGATGATATAGGTAATACAAATACCACAACCCCCATTTTACAGAAATAAAAGCTGAGGCCTAGGGTGCCAGCGGTGAAGGGCAGGAGATTCAGTCCTCTGCCTACTTCACAGTGCTCTCTGGATACTCTTCTCCTTACATCCAGCTTTAATCCTTTCTGTCTTCTCTATGCTCCCCAGTTTTTCCTGCAAACCACTCTGTTCCTCACCTTTCCCCTCAGTCTCAGGGTGCCTGCTCTCCATTACTTCTCTCTAAGCTTCCTTTCCTTCTCCTACTCCTCTTGATAATCATTCCAGATTACTGAGGGTCCCTTTTGCCTCTCCACAGGGGGCCTTGCAGGGGTTCCTACCCCTCCCTGAACCTGGCCCTAAACCTAATCTAGCCCTTTGGCCTCAAACACCCCAATCCAAACATCATCTTTGTTATTCATTAAAGTCTCTGAATTCTTATCTCCCTCCAAAAGGTAGATCAATGCAAGTCCTCAGCACAGCCTTTGAGGTCCCTTTCCACAGCCCCATCCCCCATCCCCAAACTCAACAATAAGATTTTACCAATTCAATCTCAGATTCTTTACTTTCTTTTTTAAAAAAATATTTTATTTGTTTCAATCAGCAAAAATTACCTTCCTACCCTCATGACCCACCCTTCAGCAAAAGAAAAATGAGACCCATTACAAACATGTAACTTAAACAATAATATAGTTTAAACTTTAATAATAATATACAGTACTTCATAGACACTATTCTTTTGGTTCTTCACAGCAATGCAAGATAAAAAACTCTATCATCTTTGACTTTTTCCTCTCCCTCAGCCTCCATAGTAATTCAATTCAACATTTTTAAATTTAAAAATTGTCTTCAAATAATATGCATGTATTATCTCTCCTTACCCTCCCAAAATGAAAAACAAAACTCTTGTAACAAATATACCTAATTGAGCAAAACAAATTCCCACACTGAGCATGACCAGAAATATATACATATATCATTCTGAATCTTGAGTTCATCACCTCTCCATCAGGAGGTAGTTATCACTCTTCATCAATGATCTTCTGGAGTTGCTGGATGGTCACTGCATTGATCAGAGGTTTTAAATCTTTCAAGATTGTTTTTTATAAAGCATTTATTAAGTGCCTACTATGTGCTTAATTGTGCTAGGTACTAGAAATACAAAGACAAAAATGGAAAATCCCTAAAGAATATGTCATACCCTTTGACCCAACAATGCCATTACTAGATCTGTATCCCAAAGAGACTAAAGAAAAAGAAAAAGAACCTATATGTACAAAAATATATAAAGCAGCTCTTTTTGTGGTGGCAAAGAATTGGAACTGGGGGATGCCCATCAATTGGAGAACAGCTAAACAAGTTGTAGTATATGATTGTGATGGAATACTATTGTCCTATAAGAAATGATGAAAGGAGTGGTTTCAGAAAAACATGGGAAGGACCTATATGAACAGATACAAAGTGAAATGAGCAGAACCAGGGAATCATTGTATACAGTAACAGGAATATTGTATGATGATCCACTGTGAAAGACTTAGCTACTTTGATTGAGACAATGATCCAAGACAATTCCAAAGGACCCATGCTGAAAAATGCAGTCCCTTTCCAGAGAGATAGAACTGATGAACTCAGTGCAAATTAAAGTAGAATTTTCTTACTTTATTTTTTTTGCTTTTGTCAAAAATAATATGGCTAATTCCCAATTGATAAATGGTCAAAGGACATGAACAGACAATTCTCAGATGAAGAAATTAAAGCCATCTATAGTCATATGAAAAAATGCTCTAAATCGTTATTGATTAGAGAAATGCAAATCAAAACAACTCTGAGGTACCACATCACACCTATCAGATTGGCCAACATGACAAAACAGGAAAATGATAAATGTTGGAGAGGATGTGGGAAAATTGGAACACTAATACAGTGTTGGTGGAGTTGTGAAATGATCCAACCATTTTGGAGAACAATTTGGAACTATCCCCAAAGGGCTACAAAAATGTGCATTCCCTTTGATCTAGCAATAGCACTTTTAGGGCTATATTCCAAAGAGATCAAACAAATGGGAAAAGGACCCACATGTACAAAAATATTCACAGCAGCTCTTTTTGTGGTGGCAAAGAATTGGAAATTGAGAGGATGCCCATCAACTGGGGAATGGTTGAGCAAATTGTGGTATACGAATGTAATGGAATACTATTGCGCTATAAGAAATGATGAACAGGCTGACTTCAGAAAAACCTGGAAACACCTATATGATCTGATGCTGAGGGAAGTGAGCAGAACCAAGAGGACTTTGTACACAATAATAGAGATGTTATGCGATGACTAATATTGTTAAACTGAACCCTTCTCAGCATTACGAGGATCTAAGTCATCTCCAGAGGCCTCGGGATGGAAAATGCTGTCCATATCCAAAGAAAGAACTATGGAAGTCGAATCGCTATCACTTATTTTTACCTTCTGTTGAGTTTTGTTTCATCTTTCTGATTGTTACTCCTATTGGTTTTAATTTTTACTTACAACTTCACTAATGTGAAAATATGCTTAATAGGAATGTAAATGTAAAACCTATATCAGATTGTGCGCTGTCTTGGGGAGAGTGGGTGGGAGGAAGGGGGAGAAAAATTTTCAACTCAAAAGCATATGGAAGTGATTGTTGATAAATCAATAAATTAATAAAATTGGGAAAAAATATGGCTAATATGAAAATATGTTTCACATGATTTCATATGTATAATTAAAATTATATTGCTTGCCTTATCACTGGATGGGGGAAAGACAAGAGGGAAAGGAGAAAATTTGGAACTCAAAAAAATTTTTTGAAGAATGTCAAAAATAGTATTTTAAGAAGAACATAAATCAATACAAACTATCTACAAAGAAAAGAAATGGAACTACTAGGGTGGGAGGAAAGTGCTAACAATTGAAGTAGATCAGAAAAGGCTTTGTGGAGGAGGAGACACTATGGCTGAGCCTAGAATGGAGCTAGAGATTACAGTGGAGGAGAGACTGAGCAAAGGTGTTGAGCTGGGACATGGAGTCCTATGTATGTCAGTGTGGCTGGGGTACAGGGTGCATTATAGAGAGAAAAGTGAAATCACTTTGAAAAGATGAGTTGGTGCCATCTTGGGTTTAAATATCAAATAGAAGAGTTCATAGTTTATCCTAGAGGGAAACTATAAGGAGCCACTGATGCTTTAAGAGGAAAAAAGAAATTTATATAACATTATTATATATTTAAAAAGAAGAGCAAATTGTACACAACAGATTTGTAGTTTCATGTTTTTTATTATACTACCTTATAGAAATTTTTTTTATTATGCTACCTTATGGAAATGCTTGTTTTATTCCATACATTTAAAAATTAATTAATTTTAAAAAGTCAGAAGAGAGATAGGACGATAGTTTGAGGGGGTAGCAGAGGTGAGTGATATTTTTTTGAAGGATGTGGGAGATCTGGACATGTTTGTAGGCAGAAAAGAGAGAGCAAAGATTGGAGATAGGGGTTATCATGGAAGATATCAACTCCTGGAGGACACCAATAAGTTCCTGTTCTGTCCATTTTACTTACACTCTTCCCTCCGCTCATAGCCACCCTCATCAGCAATAGTCTCCTCACTGTTCTTCTTGCCTCCAGTCACCTCCAATCCTATTAATCTTTTACCCAGATACTGGTAAATCTTCCTTATCGATGGGTCAAACATCTTGCTCTTTGACTCAAGAATATTTATTGGCTCCTTACTGACTATAAGATAGTGAGAGGCAACAAGACATAATGGAAAGAGGACTAGTTTTGGAGTCAGAAAATGTGGATTCAATCCCTATCTCCTATACTTTCTTGTTGTGACTTTGGATATATCATTTCCCCAGAACCCCTGAGAGGTTTAAGTTGTCTCTTTTTCAATACTATCTGCTTGAGCCCCCAGTGACTGTATTCTCTCATTGTTTAGGGCCAGTGACTGGCACCCTAGCCATTGTAGAGTGGTTAAATGGATAGTATTTTGCAAAGGGATATTTATTTCGAAAGTGATATTTTACTTTAGCCTCCACAGCTAACAAGCCTCCTCTTTTCTTTTTTTTACTTAATAGTACTTTATTTTTTCCAGTTACATGTAAAGATAGTTTTCAGCATTCATTTTTGTAAGATTTTGAGTTCCAAATTTTTCTCCCTCCGTCCCTTCCTTCCCCAAGTTGGCAAGTAATCTGATATAGTTTATACATGTACAATCATATTAAACATTTCTATATTAGTCATGTTGTAAAAGAAAAATCAGAACAAAAGGAAAAAAAACATGAGAAAGAAAAAAAGTTAAAATAGTATGCTTTGATCTGCGTTCATAGCTCTTTCTCTGGGTGTGGATAGCATTTTCCATCACCGTATTTTGGAATTATCTTGGATCGTTGTATTGCTGAGAAGAGCTAAATCTATCAAAGTTGGTCATCACACAATGTTGCTGTTAACAGTATACAATGTTCTCCTGTTTTTGCTCGCTTCACTCAGCATCGGTTCATGTAAGTCTTTCCAGGTTTTTCTGAAATTTGCCTGCTCATCATTTCTCATAGAACAATAGTATTCCATTACATCCATATACCACAACTTGTTCATTTGCTGTTCATTCCCCAGTTGATGGGCATCCCCACAATTTCCAATTCTTTGCCACCACAGAAAAGAGATGCTATAAATATTTTTGTACATCTGGGTCCTTTTCCTTTTTTTTATGATCTCTTTGGGATACAGACCTAAATAGTTAACCAGCTTCCTCTAAACCACATGTTTATCCAACTGGAACCAGTTAAGGTATTTCCACGTCTCTCTAAGATACCTCCATTCACATTATCATGATTCTTTCAAAAGCAGAAAGCAAGATCTCCACATCTCCACGGGGGTGGTGCCATTAAATCGACTCTGCCCATGTTCCAGACTCTTATTATACTGGCATTTGAGGACCCTTACAATATGGCTTTACCCCACCTTTCCCCTTCACATACTCTGTTTTCTATACAGAATAGATTACTAGCTATTACACAGATCTCCTTGAGGATGGGGATTATGTCATTTTGGTCTTTGTCTTCCAAGCACCCAACACATAGTAGGTGTTCAATAAATGTTCACCTTATCTTGCCTAGAACCCTAATGCACAGAACCCGAGTCTAGAACTAGGAAGCTGTTGTTCAGTTGTGTCTGACTCTTCATGACTTCATTTGGGGTTTTCTTGGCTAAGATACTGGAGTGGTTTACCATTTCCTTCTCCAGCATAGATGAGGAAACTGAAGTAAACAGAATTAAGTGACTTACCCAGGGTCACACAGCTAGTAAGTGTTTAAGACCAGATTTGAACTCAGGAAGACTTACCTTCCTGACTTCAGACTGGGTGCTCTATCCACTGCACCACCCTTGAAGTCAGGAAGACCTGACTTCAAATCTAGCCTCAAATTTACTAGCTTACTTACTTAGGTAAGTCACTTAACCTCTGCTTCAGTTTCCTCAATTATAAAATGGGGATAATACTAACACCTATGTTTGGCATAAAATAGGAATTTAATAAATATTTGCTACCTTCCTTCTACCAATACTTAGGTCTCCTGACTTCAAATTCACTGCTCTTTTCACTACAACATGATTAAAGGGTCCAGACCCACTGGTTAAAAAGGAGAGGGGAAAAGAGAGAGAATAGGGATAAATCTGGGAGGAATAAGGGAAAGACCTGAGATAAATGCTGGTGAACCACAACTTGGCACAAAGTGAAAATGATGTAGTGGGAAGAGAATCTGTGCTGTATTCCAGAGACCTGAGTTCAAATCCCCAATATGCTAAATAGTCTGGAACTTGGGACAAGCCATTTATTCCCTCTGGGCCTGAGTTTCCTCATCTCTAAACTGAAGGAGAGGAAAGAGAAGGGTTGAACTTCTTAATCTCCAAGGTTTATCCCAGCTCTGTGTCTTAGAGTTCTCTAAATATCTTGTGCTCCTAGATCTGTTTATTTTATTATTTTCATTTCCGGTTATATATGTATCTGACTTTTGACTTTATGAGCTCTCCAGGGCTTGATATGGGGCAAGAGGACCGACCATCTTCTGTATGGGAAGAGGGTAGAAGCTGCTGGTCACCTTTGGTTTGGGGAAACTGACTTCTGCAGTATTGGGTCTGGGCAGCCTAAGTGAAAGGGCATCCCATTCAGTGGGCATGTCTAGGGACCCCAAGGCCATATCTAAGTAGGGAGAGGAAGCACCATGGTGCAGTAGAAAGAAGTCAGAAAATATAAGGGTGAATATAAGCTCCAATCATAGCAAAATCACTTCACCTGTCTGTAGAATGGGCATAATAATGCTATGCTTCTACATAGCTCACAGGGTTGCCAAGGCTAAATTATGCTATAGCTATACAAATTTGAATAATGATCCTTTATTAATCATTATAGGAGAGAATAGGCAACAAAGACAGGCTATATCCTTGTTCACCAGCTCCAAAGAAGAACAGTGCTTATAGATTCTAAGATGTGAACAGGAATAGCTGAGAACAGAAGAGGAAGATGACTCATTGGCCCTTTGTCTGCCATCCCCTGCTGCAGGTCTACCAGTCCCTTCCTGAACTTCTAAGACCATTAACATTTCCATTCTCTGCCCTTCTCTCCCCCCCCCCCATTCCAGTTCCTTAGACATCCTGTCAGCTACAGAGAGAAAGAGAGGCTGGGGCAACCAGGGGGTGCCAGCTTGTCTGAGATAGATGACATCTAGCAGGACACTTCATCCATCCTTCTGCCTTGGGCCTGGAACCTAAATCTTCCACATCGAAGTTTTTATTCTCAGTGATAAAGAATAGTTCTTCCTCATGTTTCAGACTCTCTCAGTTCCACTTTCCAGCTCCCTGCCCCCAACCTTTAGCTCTTTCCTCTTTGGTCTCAGCTTTGTGTCCCTCCCCTGGTCACTCCTCATGACCCCCAAAGCCTCCATATCCCTCTGACATTGCGGGGCCTAGGATCAGATTCAGGAATTTCATCTGGCCTAGGATAGAGATTCTCCCCTACTGTAGGCTATAGCACTGATTGGGAGGTCTGGGGAAATCACAAGGCAGACATCAGAGATTGGAGGAGGAATAGTCAGTAAGATAATGGTATATAGCCCACTAGGGACCTCTCCCACAGGCCTTCCCTTGCTCTTGGCATTTGGCACCAAGGCTGTAAATTCTTGCTCGGAGATCCTCAATGGACAGACTCGCTTTAGACTCTGTAAGTTTGTGGTTTTCTATTATTTTTCTATCTGTTCCCAATAAACTTTGGGAAGATACTATTTTCTGAAGTCAGACCACCACATATGGGTGGGTAAGCTTTATTAGTGCCCCTGTAAGGTAAGAGAAAGGAATAAACATTTACTAAGCACCTGGGCTGAGAGCTTTAAAAATATAATCTCATTCAATGCTGCTGATGATGAAATATAAGCCTGAGCCTCTCTGGGTACTCACCTATGGGTCTCTGGATGTCCAATGGGACACCACTCTGAGATGTCTCTTTGGAAGCCCTAAACCTTCATTTGCTTTTAATTTTTGTATATATTTGCACATTATATTCCAGGGGTGGAGAACCTACAGCCTTGAGGCCACATGTGACCTTCTAGGTCCTTGAGTGTGGCCTTTTAACTGAGTCCAAGCTTTACAGAACAAATCCTTTTATTAAGGGGATTTGCTCTGAGAAGTTTGGATTCAGTCAAAGGGCTGCACTTGAGGACCTAGAGGGCCACATGTGGCCTTAAAGCCACAGGTTCCATACTTCTGTTATATTCTATAGGGTCAAGCACCACAGTGATAAGGCAGGTCAAACCAAGTTAATTCATTTCATCCAAGAGCATTGTCAGATTAGGTCAATAAGCATTTATAGAGCAATTACAATGTGTCAGGCACTGTGCTAAGCTCTGTGAATACAGATAGAAGCAAAGAAGGAAGGAAGGAAGGAAGGAAGGAAGGAAGGAAGGAAGGAAGGAAGGAAGGAAGGAAGGAAGGAAGGAAGGGAGGGAGGGAGGGAGGGAGGAAGGAAGGATAGAAAGAAGGATGAAAGAAAGATAGTCCCTGCCTTCAAGGAGCTTAAATTCTAATGGTGAAAAACATAACAGGAAGCTAGGAAAGGGAGTATAAGAAGATATGAGAAAAAAGTTTGGAGTGTTAGGAGTGGAGCTTAAAGAGAAAGGGAGAAATGAACATGGCTGGCCTTGGGTCCTTCCTTAAAATGGAGGTTCTGGGAGGAACTGCCCAATAAAAGGAAAAGGCCACAGGGCCACAGGAATCTTCCAGGGTGAGATGGTTTGCTAACGCCTGTTGGAGAAAGAAGTCTAGACCGTCAAAGCCTAAAGGAGCAGAATTAGAATCAAAAGAATTGGGTTCACATCCTGGCTCTGTTCCCTATCTACTCTCTGTAGAACTTTGGATGAGTCACTTTTCTGTGGGCCTCATCTGTAAAATGAGGGGTTGGACAAGATGCTAGTTACTTGATTTCGATGACCCCTTCCAGCTCTGGTAAATTGTGAAACCTCCTCTGAGTCAGCACCCTGCATGACTGTGGATCATTGGCTCATAGATTTAGAGCTGGACATGGCCTTGGAGGTCATCTAGTTCCAACACCTCTTTTTATATGTGGGGAAACAGAGGCCAAGAAAGGTTGAGAGACTTGTTCTCCAGGAGCTCACACTCTAGTTGGGGCAATTACAGAAGACAACCTATAATTAAGGGCCATGCTACTCTGGTTAAAAACACTAGATGTTGTTAGTGTTCAGAGGAGTGAGGGGTTGGTGGGCCCTCCTCCATCCCCTGGTCATTGAGCCCCATATTTGTTCCTCTTCCCTTCCTAATGCTAAGAGGAAAATTTCCCATCTAATTAGGTCCACAAATTCAAAAGCATTTCTTTATCACCTTCCCCACTCTACTCTGCCTCCATCATGCTCCAAGTCTGGACTCAAAATGACAATCCCTCTCCCTCTTTACCCAGGATCCCACTTCTCCTGCCTCAGACATATATTTCCTGGGTTTTAAGATCCCATTTCCCGAGCTCCCTTAGCCCCCTGCTCCCCTGTCTCCTGCCTGGCTCAGATGGGAAGTTCTTCTGCATATCTAATCTCAATATCTGCCTTTGGCCTGCTTCCTCCGTGGATATAGGGAACAGCTGGTCCCTCTGAGCAGTAAATCTTTGCAGACTTGGACACAGATTCTAATTCCTTTCCCCTTTCCTCAGAGGTCTGACTTTTAGCTCTTTCCCAATCGTGTGTCTCTCCTCTTATCCCAGGACTGAATAGAAGATTGCTAACTAGGTCAGCTATGGCTGATTAAAATGAAGAGAAGAGACTCAATAGCTTTCACTTCCTCACCTCTTACCCCAGCTCTACCCTTCCCCTCCAGATCCCTGATCTACTCTTCTCCAGAAAGCCCTCCAAGCTGAACCCTTCTTAGAAACTCTTCTTCCACCTCTTTGCCCACCAGCTCCATTCACCTTAGATGCTTAGCATTCTGTCCTTGCTTCTCTCTCCCTGTTACTTCTTGCCTTAATTTTTCCACTTTGATTTTTTTCTTAACCCTTACTATATCTCAAACAGGTTCTGGAAATTCATAGCCTTCACAACTGCTAATAAAGTGTCAACAGAGGAAACGAAATCAATCACCAAATGAGCTGAGATAAAGCAGAAACAACTCAATCCTCACAGCTGTTGCCTAGCCGGCTTGTGGTACCCTCTGATACCCAGACCTTTCTCCATCATTATAGAGGGATGGCCCAATCCCACCTCATTCGGGGAGCTCCATTTATTTTTTCCCTTTATGTGTCTTTGTGCTCCTTTGATGAACCACTTTCTCAGCAATGGTGGGAAGCAAGGAATAGGAAGAATGGGTCCCAGGAAGCTCATTCTGGTTCCTCCCTCCTGACTCCCCCAAATATGGAACCTACTCCTTCCACCAGATATGTCTTGGCGAAGACTTGAACAAACCCTTTCAAACACCCTTGTGGCCTGAGATGCTTTTTCCAGAATCTCTCATTCCCCCATTGCTCAGCCCCATTCCCAACCCTCTCACTGGGGTAGGAAGGATAGAGTAGGGGCTACAGACTTAAGGAGAGAGAATAGGGATAGAATCGATTTTTTAAGAGCGGAAAAAGAACATTGGAGATTAAATACACCCCATTTTATAGGTTAGGACACTAAAACACAGACAAGTGAGTTATTCTTTACACTGGGATGCTTCCCTTGAGTAGCAGGGGTTCTGGATCCCCACAACCTCACATGGAGCAGCTAGTCCTTTTGACTCAAGCACCCAAGGCAGAGGACCTACAATATCGCTCCCCCCCCAGGCCCCCGCCCCCCCATCCCCATTCCCAGGCAAGGCCAGGGAGCTGGAGCCGGGGCTGGGCAGGGCTGGAGGGAGCAGCGGATGTGGGAGGTTTGTTGAGGGGGTGCGGGGGAGACCGGAGGGAACGGTCAGCTGGCGAGGAAGAGAGGGGAGGCGGCCCCATAAACAGGGAGAGAGCACTCCATGTAAACGCGTTTGGCAATAGGAAACGGTATATTAGAGGGGAGGGAGTGGCGGAGCAGGGCCAGGCAGGAAGAAGCTGGAAGAAGACACTTTACAGCTCCTGCCCCCTTCCCAGGCTTTTCCCGAGTGCCGGCTGGCCGAGCAAGCGGCCCCCGGGGCCCGGCGGGGCTGGAGAGAGAATCGAGAGCATCCCCACCCTATCCCCGGGCCCCCAAGGGCCCCAGGACCCCAGGACCCCAAGCAAGCAGCCCGGAGACCCAGCATCCGTAGTCCAGATCCAGAGGAAGAGGAGGAGGAGGTATCAGGGGCGTGGGAGGAGGAGAGGAGCTGGCCTGAGTCCACACCTCTCGCCTTTCTCCCCTCCCCCCTTAGTCCCAGGGCTGCTAGCCTTCGGGCCACAGCCCAGGGCAGAGCAGGGAGGTGAGTCTGGGTCAGCCCTGGGGGAATGGGGAGGGGGAAGAGTTCGCTGATTTCCAGGCGTGAAGCCCGTATTGTGATTGCAGCATGGGATATCCTTATTCCCAGAAAACCTCAGCCTTATAACTGGAATTCCTGCAACTTCCACTCCATAGGCCTAAACCTGTAACCCCTAGCCTACAGCTCTGGTCCCCAACACATGGGGGTTGTTCAATAGTGTAGTTTAGGTAATCCATAGGCTCTGAAATTCCCCAGATCATCCTTCCCAGTTGTGTTACCTCACTCCCAAATCGGAGACAGCAAAACTACACTTTCTAGGTTCCCCTTCCCTGGTTGATTTGCTGATTTGCAGGGGTAGATGGGCTTTTCCAGTGAGCAGAGGCCTCCTAACTTCTAAATCCTGGTGCTGGGACTGAGCTCTCTCGCTGACCATGTTAGTTTCTTGAGTCTTTCTCCAACTCTCCTTTCTCCAGACTTGGTGCCACCCATTTGTCCTCTGAATTTCTGGTCTCTTCATCGAACCATTTCCCTCACTTTTCAATAACATGTCCCAGATCTAAAGTGTATATAGCCTTTTCTGCATTGATTGAGTTCAACTTAATCTTTAAAGACCTACTCGGTGCAAGGTGCTGAAGGTACAAAGATAAGATATTAATCCTGCTCTTAAGGAGTTTGTGATCTAAATGGGGGAGAGTAGAAGGACAAGTATATGAGCAATTATGATATAAGGCAGTGTGAGATAAGCTCAAAGGAGAGATCCAGGCAAGGTGTCATAGGGGTTGGGGTGGGAGGGGGTGGGGGATGGGGAGGGTGGGGACAGTGTCAGGGAAGATTTCTTGGAGGAGGTGGCTTTGAAAGAAGGGAGGATTAAAAGGCTGGAGACAGGAGTAGAGGTATCCTTTTCAGGCATGTGGTATGATTAAGACTGCAGGTTCGAAGATGGAGAGCCAGCAAGTAGAGAATGGGAAGGAGAGTAGTCTCATGAAGGAGAATAGTATGAGATAAAGGCATATTGTAGGCAGAGGTGCCTATTATATAGGAACCAGATTAAAATGCAATTGGGAAAAGTTTAACAAAAATACAGTACAATACAGGTAATGTTAATTTGTGGTTTTCTAAGTCAATCTGCCACCAACAGGGAGTCTTTTGTATGATTGCGTAGCCCCAGTTTCTATGTGAGTTTTGACACCACTTTGCAAAGGACCTGGAATGCTAAGGCCAGGGAGGCAGTGGAAGCTACTGAAAGTTTTAGAGTAGAGGGGTAAACAAAATCAGCCATTTTTACACTGATTACTTCCTGAGAGCCTCAAGGAAGGCTGCAGAATCTCATTCCCAATTCCTCTCTGTTCCATTGGCTCCAGAGGAGGTTTTCTGAAATATCAAATCCCACGTGTGTGGGCAGAATCAAGCTGGTCTCTACCACAAGTGATGACCCTTTCCTGGACTGGGAGTTCTGGCCGCTTCTTGACCTTTGCCTCAATCAGGCAACCATCTGACCCTGTAACTCTAACCCCATAGCCACAACCTTTTTATTGACAAAGGTAGTAAGATGCCTAACAGTCAGGTCCTGACTCTGATACTAACTAGCTGTGTGACCTTGGGCAAATTACCCTCTCTCATCCTCAGTTTCCTTATCTTTAAAATGGGCAAGTTGGGGAAAGATAATCTTGGCCCTAAATTGCTCCTATGGCTATCCTTCAGAGGCAGTCCTTTAGAGGGCCAGCATCTCTGTCTTTCTTCCTCTGGCTCTCCTATAAACCCATTCCCTGCCATCTTGGGATATTCCCCTTACCCCACTCTCCCTGACCACCTTAGCTTTGTAGACCAACGTCCACTGGGCATGCTGTCTAGAAGACCATCCTACTCTCTCCCTTTTCATGAAGAGATGAGAATATATGCCTGGTTTGGGCAAATTGATCTTCGTCTAAAGGCAACTGGGGACTCTGCCCAGAGAGGACCATATCATGGGTCCTACTTAGATGAAACACATCTGTTTCTTTTTCTTCTATTTAGTAATTAGCCCTACACAGTGACATGTTGTGCTGTGAGCTTTTCACTTCTCTGACCCAGGCACCCTCAGGATAGGGAAGATCTGAAGGGAGGAAGAGACATGTGATCATAGCTGGTCATATCCAAGTCTTGTGCATTTTGCCTCCATAACATCTCCCATATCTGAGCCTTTCTCTCCATCCCCAAAGCCACTACCCTAGTTGAGGGCTCTCATCATCCCAGTATGAGTGCAGCAGCCTTTTAATGAGGCTCTCTGCTTCCATTCTCTTCCTTTCTCCAATCTATCTTACATAGAGCTTGCAAAACAATCTTCCTAAAGCATAGGTCTTATCCTTTCTCAAAAAGCTCTAGAGGGTCCCTATTTCCTCTGGGATAAATACTAGCTCCTCCAACCAGCATTTCGGCCCTTCCCACTCTGGCTCCAATATGCCTTTGTAGACGGCTCACATTACCCCCTTTCACTCACTGCATACTCAAGCCAAACTGGCCTGCTAGTGTTCCCAAAATTTCTTCTGCTGTCTTTGTGCCTTCCCACAAACCTTCCCCCATGTCTGGAACATGTTCCCTCCTCTTCTCTGCCTCTCAGAATCCTTAGCTTCTTTAAACCAGCCTGGTGTAGTGGATAGAGGGCTGGACTACAATCCTGCCTCAGTACCCTGGGCAAATCACTTCACCTGGGTGTCACTTGATGACCTCAAAGGTCTCTTCCTATTGGAAAGGTTTAGTCTGCCTGAAGGGGTGAATTGGGACTGGATTTAGGTCTTCCATGAACACTCCCCACACTTCCCCAGTGTGCTTTTAGCCACTCAAAGAAGCACGAGGGACTAATGGAAAGATTACTAGAATTTCAGTCATCCCAAAAAGATTCTATAAAGCATAGGTGTGCTGGTAAATGTTTAACAACAAGTGTGTGTGTGTGTGTGTGTGTGTGTGTGTGTGTGTGCACGTGAGTGTGTTGGGAGCGGGGCAAATATATCCAGACATACTTGTAAGTTTAATCTGCATTATTAAATTTTTCCCATCTTTTCTTTTTTTAAAATTAATTTATTTTAAATTATCAACAATTACTTCCATAAACTTGAGTTTTAAATTTTTCTCCCCTTTCTTCCCCACCACCCTCCCCAACACAGTGCACAATCTGATATAGGCTATACACATACATTCCTATTAAACATATTTTCACATTAGTGATGTTGTAAGTAAGAGGAGGAACCACCAGAAAGAGGAAACAAAACCCATTTTTTCTTAAGCCTGAAAATCAACAAAACAATAAATCAGGCCCTGATTTGTAGCATTTGCCAATGCTCATATTGAAAATTTAACAATCTATTCTCTCCAGGGGTACCAGCTGGCTCAGCTCAGGTCCATTTTCCACAGAAAACCTTTCCAGAGCACCCTAATTAGTGCACTCCCTATCCTCAAATTCTTTTGTACTGACTGACTGACTCACAATGTCTTGCACTTAGTAGGTGCTTAATATGTTTGGTTTGATGATGGGTTTACAGATAGAAAGGACTTTAGGTAGATTATCTAGTCTTACTTCCTCATTTTAGGATTCCTGCCCACTGAAAGTTATCAAGCTGACCAAGGCTTCTGCCTTGGGGCATGCAAAATAACAGGCAGAACTCTAGCCTCTAATCATAAAACTGATATTATGGGAAGCTACAGGCCTTGTCTGATCTGATCTTTCCAAAAACAAACCTTCGAAGTGCCTTATTTCCATTTTACAAAGAAATCTTAGGCTTAGAAAGATTCGGCTACTTATCTACTGTCTAAGTATCTGAATCAGGTCTCCTACCCCAGCCTTCTGAATGGAAATCCAGTAGTCTTTTGACTGTTCCCTGGTGCTTCTGACAGTGACTAAAAGCGCAAAGGAATTGGGGAGACTGGGGGGGTGGGGTGTCATCATGGAAGACCTAAATCCAGCCCCCATTTACCCCTTCAGGCAGACCAAAACTGTAGGTGGGTGGGCTTTTGATTGTTAGAGGTATGAAGCATTTCTAAAAAATCTTCTCAAGGCTTAAGGTTGAAGTCCCAGGCATGGGAAGAAGAGGGGTTTGGAATGTGGCTGTTATAAAAGGATTAGACATTCAGGCCTGGCCTTGTCTGGTCCATTTCAGTTATATAGTTTCTGAAATACAGCCTTTTCCTGTTTAGCTTTTGGCATAAGACCAATCTGAGCTTGGTAGCCTGCTTTTGAGATCCACTTCAAATCCGCTTGCCCAAGTCTCCCACCCCCAGGATCATAATATCCCTCCCCCTCCCAAACTGTTGTGGCTCAAATGAGATAATAGATGTAAAGCACTTTGTGAACCTTAAAGTGCTGTGTAAATGCAAGGTATTATTATTGTCCATTATAGTTATTTCATTATTTTCATTAGCCTCTCGAGTCTGGTGATGACTTTATTCTCTGAGTCTTCTATTACATTGCCGCAGAGTTCAAGCTTGTTTATAGAGCAATACAGAAGTGTGCTAGTAAATATTTAACAACCAGGCTGGGGGGAGAAGGGGAAGAGGAAGCACGGGTTATGGGAGAATAGTGCTTTTAGATCTATAAAATTTTTCTCACTGCAACACCAGGACACGAGTAGTGCATAATATGGCTATCACCATTTTACCTCTGAGGAAACTAGGCCTCAGAAAAGGAAAATGACTTGCCCAGACTCACGTGGCCAATAGTTGTTCAGGTCAGCATCTTAACCTAGGGCTTCTGACTCCAAGTCTACTATTTTTTCCACTGAGAACATCTAATAACATTCACCCTCAGGAACCTTTGCTGAGCAGTTTTAGCAGCTTCTATACATGTGTGTATGGATGTGCACCCCCCCCATACAAGCACACATATGACATACATGCATGTAAAACACACAGAGATATACCCCCAGCCATTTACATATCCACACACCCCCTAATATCACTGATAGTGATATAACCTGATAGGTTATATCCCACTTCCGGGCTTAACACTCCCACCTCCATTCCTAATCTTTCCTTGAAGATTTTGTTCACCTGCTGCATCTCAGCTCTGCATTTACTAGCTGGGGGCTGTAAGCAAGTGATTTCCCTTCTCTAATTATATATAACTACCCCCCCTGGAAAACAAGGAAGTTCGGCTAGGTGACATCTAAGGTTCCTTCTGGCTCTAACAATCTATGGCTCTAACTTCACCCAGACCCCCCTTCACCTCCCCACCTGTCCCTGTAGAAAGGCACCAATCATGGAGTAATAGCACCCACCACAGGTAGATGATAGCCCTCCTCTTCTAGGTGAGAGTCCCTTGGTTGAAGGCCATAAAGCTGTCCCATCCTCCACCCCACCTGAAAGCTGTCCCTTAAGTCTATCCTCAGAGAGTGTAGAGATAAGAAAAGGGAGGTCTAGGAAACATAACTGAAAATGAAGGTATAGCTCTAGGTTCCGTTTCCTTCTTCAGCTGCTGGCCTGAGGTGGGGGTGGGGTGAAGCCAGGAGGAAACAGAGGCCCCCAGCACAACCAGGAAGGCTGGAGCTGCCCCCAGTGTGGGGAGTGCTTGCTGCATTCAGGGTTATCCTGCCTCACTTCATTTTCCATGCAGAAGGACCTTTTTTTTTTTTCCTGCTGAGGAAATCCTCTCCTGTTGCTTGGGACCCCTGGGTCACTTCCTAGGACACACCTGGACCTCCCTCAAAGAAAGTCTTTCTCCCTGTTGAATCTCCATCCCTCTTACTGCAGTCTCAGTCCGTAATTATAACTCAACATGCGTTACTTTGTATAGTTTTCAATAAGATCTCATTCATACCTTTAGCTAAGTATAGTTAGTGTAAAGATTACTAGTTTTGGAGTCACAGAACTTGGGGTCAGATCGTGGCTCTGCTTCTCACTGGCACATCCCTTTACCACTCTGGGCTCCAGTTTCCTCATCTGTAAATTGTTGGGATTGGAATAGGTGGTTGGTAAAGTCCTTTCCAGATCTACATCCTATGACTTAACAACTCTATGAGGCAGTTGGAGTATTGTCTCCATTTTAACAGATGAGGGCAGTGGGGCCAAGAGATAATGACAAAGTCGGTCAGTCAATCAATCAATCAACCATTAAACATTTATTAGGGCTTACTGTAAGCCAGACACTGTGCTACATGCAGGGGATACAAAAAGAGGTAAAAGACAGTCCCTGCCCTCAAGGAATTTACAATCTAATTTGGGAGATAACATGCAAACAAGTATATACAAAGGCAGCTATTGTTGGAGCTGTATATGGGATAAAAAGGAAATAATTAACTGAAGGGAAAGCACTGGGAATTGAGAAGAGTTGGGGAAAATCCCACCGGTAGAGGGTGGGATTTTAGTCAAGACTTAAGGGGAAACAAGCATTTATTCTACGTACTAGAGATATTGAATGACTATCCAGGGTAAGAATCCTCTCCACCGCACCATCTTGTTGTCATTGTTATTCAGTTGTTTTCAGTCATGTCGGACTCTTTGTGACCCTATTTGAGGTTTTCTTGGAAGAGATCCTGGCGTGGTTTGCCATTTCCTTCTCCAGCACTTTTTACAGATGAGGAACTGAAGAAAACAAGGTTAAGTGACTTGCCCAGGGTCACACAGCTAATAAGTGTCTGAGGCCAGATTTGAACTGAGGAAGTTGTGTCTTCCTGACTCTGGGTCCAGCACTCTATCCACTGAACCACCTAGCTGTGCATTGATTCCATTGACATACCATAAATATTGTTTAGCCATTTCCCAGTAGGTGGGCATTCCTTTTATTTCCATTTATTTGTTGCTGTAATAAGGATTACTATGAAAAATGCTGTATACGTGAGTCCTCTTTCTTTCTTTTATTTTGTTGGGTCACAGACCAGACCTGGTATCCTAGATCCTAATGCATTAAAGGGTAGTCATAGGTTAGTGACTTTTTGGACGCCATTCCAACTAGCTTTCCAGAATAGCTGGACCAACTCATAGTTGCACCAACAATATATCAGGGTGCCTGTTTTTTTTTTGTTGTTTGTTTGTTTTGAGGCAATGGGGTTAAATGACTTGCCCGGGATCATACAGTTAGTGTCAAACATCTGAGGTTGGTTTTGAACTCAGGTCCTTCTGACTCCAGGGCCAATGAACTATCCACTGTACTACCTAGCTGCCCTTAGGGTGCTTCTTTTTCCTATAGCCCCTCCAACATTTGTTGTTTTCCTCTTTTGTCATCCTTGACAATCTGATTATACTGAGGTAGAACCTCTGAGCTGCTTTCATTTCATTATTTGGAATATCAAACATTGGGGCGTTTTATCATATGGTTGTTAATTGCTTGGATTTGTTCCTTTGTAAAATGTTCATTCATATCCTTTGATCAGTTGCTATAAGGGAATGACTTTCGACATTGAGCCTTTGACAAGTGAGAACTTGGATGGTTTCTGAATTGGGAGGGGATGGCAAGTTAGAATCTGGGCTAGGGACTTCAGGTTATAACATGCTCTACCACTCTTGTTCCCTTTGACCCCCTAGCCAGCCAGGGTCACACTGTTTCACTTCTCTCTCCCTTAGCAAGGGCCGCCCCCCTTGCCCCTCATCTCTTTTCAGAAGTAAAGAAACTATTTCTAAGGACATGCTAAGGAGAGAGGAGTCAGGGGAGGGCATCCAGAGAAGGGTACACCTTAACTCTCAGCAGCCAGGTGGCTGAGGTGAGGTAGGAGTAGGACCAGGTATGGTTTCCTTCCAAGACTCATACTTCTGATGTTGGCTACCTATCTTGAGCAAATCACATCAACTCCCTAAGTTCCTTCAATTATAAAATGAAGATGGGCCCTGAGGTGCATGTCTAAATTTGGAATCCTAGGGTTCTATGACCTGGAGGGTCCCCAGAAGGCCCAATCTGTGGTTTCTCACCCTAATTCATAAGTCATATGATTGAAAGCTGGAAGAGACTTTAGCGGTCATGTAGTCCAACATCCTCTTTTTCCACATGAGGAAATGGAGGCCTAAAAGAGCTTTCTCAAGATCACCCAGGTAGTAAGTAGCAGTTGAGATTTAAACCGAGGTCCTTTGCTATTTTTATTGTATATAAAAGGGATTAAATGGAAAGTCAGAAGATCTTGTTGTGTGACCTTGGTCAAATCACCTCCCCTCCTCTCTGGGCCTCAGTTTCCTTCTTTGTCAAATGAAGAATTAGACTAGATGATCTCTAGGGTTTCTCTCACCCTAAAGTTCTCTCACGATGAGTGGAAGTGGGAATAGCTGGCCCCAGGCCTACCTCAGACTCCAGTGACCTGGCCCATCCTAGGAATGTGGCTACAGCACCTTCCCCCACCCCCAAGTGTTTTCGTGACTCCTCTGTGCTCTATCCAGACCCCAATCTAAACAATCTTGATTCCTGTTCCCAGCCTGGCTGGACGGTGAATGGCAGGAAGTGGAGACAGTCGCCTGTTTATGTTTCAGGCCGCCAGGGTTGGGAGGGGTGGGTAAGAAGGTGGTACTGGGGCAGGGGGAGAGCAAGGGGCAAAGGGAAGGGGCCAAAAAGGGATGCTTGAAAAGCAGTGAAGGAGTCAGGCAGGGCAAACACAGGAGAAGGAACACAGGATAGGAGAAAAGCGGGGCCAAGGAGAACCAGGAAACGACTTTTGCACATCTCGGAACGCACTGGTTCGCAGCCTTACCAGGCTCTGCTCCAGACTCAGTGACCAGGGCATAAGAGGACCGGGTGCTTTCATAACCCTGAATCACTGATACTCTGTCTCCTTTCCCCTTCCCCCTCCCCATACCCACACCCTTTACTCCTCCCAGGCGGTTTGGTTTCCACTGGGGAAGTTGGCCCGGACTTCCCTTACAAAGCCACTCCCCAGAGTGAGCTGCATGGGAAGGGAGGAGGACACCCCCCCATTGAAAAAAAAAACCCAACTGAAACCCAACAAAACTCGACACTCAACAATCACAACTCCCAGGGATTCTGAGTGGGAAGGTCATTTTAGGGAGCTACATGTAGGACTGGATGTAGGGTCAGCGACTCACCACCCTTCTTTCCTATTCCCCCTCTAGGAAGAGGCCCTGAGTCCCTCTGGGATGGACCTACTCATACTGCTGCTGGCTCTGGGCCTGGCTGATGGTGAGTTTTTATGAGGTGGGGGAGTAGGACCTTGAAACCCATCCAGGCCTAGGGCAGAAAGGACTGGAGGGAGGGGCAGGGAGCTTCTAAATAGGAGCTAGGGATGCTGCTCCAGCTTTTGTCTTGGCATCTGGGCTGGATTTGGGGGATTAAGGGCGGGAAGAGAGAACCTCTTGTAGGAATTGTGAAGGGGTAGCCAAAAAAGGAGGGACAGGTAGACAGGTGACTGAGAGAGGAGAGATAGTGTATGAATGATAAAGCAGAGGCATAAAGAAAGAAAAGGAGGTAGTCCTCACGGCTGAACCCCCAGACCATCCTTTCCTTAGTTTCTAATAAACCATTGGATCCGGTGAAATTCATAATCTCTCTCTCTTATAGTTGCCACCGGCTTCACCTGGGCTGAGGCAGGATTATGACTAACAGGGCTAATAACCTTTGTAAACTTGGAATTCAAGGCAAAAGGGAGCTTCAAGACTGTTCAGTCATAGAATCACAGAATTTTAGGTCTCAAAGCAATTGGCTGGTTAAGTCTCTCATTTTTTAGGCAATAATAACAGCTCCTATGAGAGTGCTAAAGACCTGGGTTCAAGTCCCACTTCTAACACATGCTTACTGTGTGTCCCTGGGCATCTCGTGAAGTCTCAAGGTGCTCCCGGATAACTCTTTAAGGCTCAAAATTGAAGAACAGGTACAGATCTGCATTGGTAGAAGCAGTTTCCTCACTGGATTTCCTTCTGCCAATGAAATCAAAATCTCTTCCACCAAAAACAACTCACATCTTTAAGGAGTTTTAAGATTTGAAAAACACTTTCCTTACAACACCACAATACCTCTTTGAAGTAGTTAGTGCAAATATTATTTATCCCGTTTTATAGAAGTAGGGAGGTCACATAGCAACAGAGGCAGCATTAGAACCCAGGTCTCCTGTCTCCGAGGCCTCTACTTACTTTACTGTCTTGCTCCCTAGCTGAGTTGGTATCTTGTTTGTTTGTTGTGTCTTTTTTTTAAAGGCAATTGGGGTTAAGTGACTTGTCCAGGGTCACACAGTTAGTAAGTGTCAAGCGTTTGGTCTGAGGCTGGATTTGAACTCAGGTCCTCCTGACTTTAGGGCCGGTGCTCTATCCACTGCGCCACCTAGCTGCCCTGTTGTGTCTTTCTTAAATCTGTACATTTTAATTTTTTTTCTTAACCCTTACCGTTTCTCAGTGTGAGAATGAGAGGAAGTATTTTTGTTCCTTGCCATGCCAAGCCCTGGAGGTAATTTTAGACACCCCAGTGGCCAGAGAAGGGTTAGAATCGGTTACCAGAGACCACATCTCCAGCGAATGTGGAGGCTTCAGGTCTATTAGATAATGAGTAAACCATCACAAAGAGTAGCCTGGGGTTCAGCTGTGAGTACAGGACCACATTCCTTCTAGATCCATCTTTACAATTAGAAATAAAGTAAGTGGGAGAGATGGTGGTGGAGGAGACCTGACAGAGTAGATGAGAGAGGGAGTAGATGAGAAGGGTGGTAGTAGAGGAGCCTTGGGATAGAGTAAATGAGTGAACGAAATGGATAGGAAGTGGTGGAGTGACAGAATATGGGGAGATGAGCGGACAAGAAGGAAATAATGGAAGTCAAGGGATCAAATGTGGGAAAGAAGTAAGAGTAAGTCTATGGCCCTCTCTCAGGATTCCTCACCCTTTTCTGCTTGCCACTTGATCCAGACTTAATCTCGTAATATGAGACTGCAGTGGCAAGGTTGTTTGGTCTAACTGTTGGGAACAGCTTTTTTTTGTCTTTTGTGAGGCAATTGGGGTTGACTTACCCAGAGTCACACAGCTAGTGAGTGTTATGTGTCTGAGGTCAGATTTGAACTCAGGTCCTCCTGACTCCAAGGCCGGAGCTCTAACCACTGTGCCACCTAGCTGCCCCTGGAAACATCTTTAATCATGCCTCTTGGTCTCTTGTATGGGACTTCTGGGGAAAGAGTGCCAAGAGAGAGTGAGCTATGAGAGCTCTGAAGGCCTGGGTGGGACCAGCAGAGCTTGGTGGTGGTAGTAGTGAAGGAAAGGTGCCATTCATTCCTTTCTCTCCTTCCCCCACCCTCTCCAGGATTGTGCTGGGAATATTAAGCTAGATGTAATGGAGTTTGTTGGTAGATGGGGGTAGGAGAAACGGTTTAAAGCCTAAGGTAGGAGCTAAATTGCTAAAAGCCGGAGACCCAGAACAATGACTGACTCAGAGACTTGAAGGCATCCGTGATACAATAGAAAGGATGTGGGAGCTGGAGTTAGAGGATCTGGGTTCAAATCTTGACTCAACCACTCTGTTCATGTGGTTGGGTGAGTCAGTCTGCTTCTTTGGGCCTCATTTCTCTTTTCTGTATGATGGGGGTCGGTAAGGCTATGTTGCCTTCCAAGGTCCTTTCAAGCTATAAATGCACAGATATATGAAATGGCCTATGTTGGGGCTACAAGCCAAGGATACTAGGTGTATTGATAGAAATGCATTACAATAGGGCAGCCCTTGTTGTAGCTGTTGGCTCAGAGCCCCTCTGCTACGGGAGCCTGGGTCCAGTTTCAAGGGTGTGTGTTTTGGAGGCTCTCATATTGGGAGTTGAGATTCCAAGTCCCTGAGTTGGCCCTTCTGTCCTTCTGTCTATCAGGTGGTTCTGCACTGTCCTCACCCAACTCTCTCTTGACCTGTGCCTGCGAGAACTTCAACTGCAAGGGGTCTTCAACCTGCCAGGGGTCTTGGTGCACTGTATGGCTGGTAAAAGAGCCGGGGGGACAACCCCGGGAGACTCGGGGCTGCAGTAACCACCACCACCACGAGACGTGCCTGGGACTGCCCACTGAGGCCTTTGCCCAGTACTGCTGCTACCAGCCTCTCTGCAACCTCAACATCTCCCTGAAGCTAGCAAGTGCGGGTCTCATTTTCTACCCACAACCCTGGGCATTGCTGCCCTTCCCACCCAGCTAGTATCTCTGCTTGCTCCTACATATACCACACTCTGTCCATCCTTTCAACTCAATCTTGAGCTTCTGGCCTATTCAGTCCTGATGCACCAGTCCAAAAACTCCCACCATCACTGGTTTCTAAGGGTCCCCTGGGAGAGGGAAGGAGATAGGCCACCCACCCTAGTTCTCTATCCATCTTGGGCTTGGGATCAGGTGTATTTCCCTTCTTAAGAGATAAAATAAGTCTTACAATCCATGTTTATCTACATCCAACTTGGGCTTCCCAGAGTCCAGTGGACAGAGGATTATTAGAATGGAGTAGGGTCTTGACTGGTCCCCTGGGGAATGAGTTCCTTACAGAAAGTGGATCTCAGTTGTTTCTCCACTTTCACCAGCCCCACCAGAGGAACCCCATCAAACTAACCATCTGCCACTGATCTTGGGCCCTGGACTAGCTCTGCTGGTCCTCCTGGGGCTGGGGGCCCTGGCCCTGTGGCGCCTCAGTCGGAGGCGTGAGAAACAGAGAGCCTTGCACAGTGACCTGGGAGAATCCAGCCTCATCCTGAAGGCCTCGGAGCTGGGGGACAGCACACTGGGGGTGAGGGCCTCAGAGTTTCAGGGATGTGCAGAGGAGGGGAGAGGGTGTCAGTGAAGGAAGCACAGAGATAGCGAGACAAGAAGAAAGAAGCAGAGAAAGAAGTGGCTGGAGTTATTGACAAAGTGAGGAAGAGGCAGAGGACACAAAGACATTGACAAAGAGAGGGAGAGGGTGAGATGAGAATCACACAGATGCAAAGACAGATAGAGAAGGGGAGAAAGACAGTCAGACATACGGAGAGACAGATAGCTATGTGCTTTCCAGCCCATCAGGAGCCCAAACTTGGCTGGAGACTCCTAGAAAAGGGAAAGAGAGGTGGGAAGGCAGGGAAGCTTTCCTCTTACACTTTTCCCTTGATGACCCCAGGACCTTTTGGACAGTGACTGTACTACAGGCAGCGGCTCTGGCCTCCCATTCCTGGTCCAGAGGACAGTGGCTCGGCAGATTGCTTTGGTAGAGTGTGTGGGTAAGCTGGGGAGAGGGGAAGGAGTTAAATAAGGACTTAGGTTCATGGGAACAGGAGACAAAGGAAAGGCTGCCCTGTATTTTAGGTGGGAGTGAGAGAAAAGTGAGAGAGGGGCCATCCTGTGGAGAGAGGGAGGAACAAAAGGGGTCACCCTGTGTGGGGGTGGGGTAGGGAGAGGGGAAATAGGATAGGGTCCATCCTGTGAAGGGGGAGGGAGACAAGAGAAAGGGTAAGGGGAAAGGAGGGAAGTAAGAGAGGGAGTCATCCTTTGGGGAGAGGGGAGGTCCTTACCTCCCTTGTATGTTGTGAGGAAGAAGGGAGGCAAGAGAGGGGCCACCTTGTGGGTGTTGGAGTGAGTAGGATGAGGAGATTAAGAGGCTAGGGTTGGACTCTGAGATTGGTTTAAGGTCCGAAATATAGCCACAGTTGGGTCATGTAGATGGTCAGAGTTAGAATACTGGATAGGCATCTGGGTGAGGGTCTATTCAAGGGTGGGGCATGAGACTCTCCCATCCTGCCCTTCCTCTCACCCCTCCCACAGGCAAGGGCCGCTATGGTGAAGTGTGGAGGGGCCTGTGGCATGGTGAGAGTGTGGCTGTCAAAATCTTCTCCTCCAGGGACGAGCAGTCCTGGTTCCGGGAGACTGAAATCTACAACACAGTGCTACTCAGACATGATAACGTTCTTGGTGAGTAGACTAGGCCAGCCCCAGCACCACCCCCTCAACACACACACACACACACACACACACACACACACACACACACACACACGTCTACATGCACACACACATATATACATGTGCACACACACACACACACACACACCCCATCTATAATGGAGTCTTGGAAGAGCTGAGTTCTGACACCATCTGTTTGCTGTTTTCAGTTGTTTTTCAGTCCTGTCTGACTCCTCATGACCCCATTTGGGGTTTTCTTGGTGAAGATACTGGAGTGGTTTACCGTGTTCTTCTCTAGGTCATTTTTACAGATGAGGAAACTGAGGCAAACAGGGTTAAGTGACTTGCCCAGAGTCACACAGCTAGTAAGCTCTCAGGCCATATTTGAACTTGAGAAGATGAGTCTTCCTGACTTGAGGCCCAGCACTCTATCCACTGTGCCACCTAGCTGCCCTTCGCTGTTTGTAACCCTGGGCAAAATACTTAACTGTCCAGACCTAGTTTCATCATGTGTAAAATAGAGATAAATCCTTACACTGCTCACCTGTAAGGGCTGTTGTGAGGATGCCACTTTGGCGATCTAGAATACCATAGACATGTGAGTGATTAGCATTAGGAACCCCATAAAGGCCAACCACCCGCTTGCTTTGAGTCTCGTGGTAGACGAGGCAACCCCCGAAGCCTAACCCCGTCCATGTCACTACTCAGTTGTGACCCTGACTTCCCCCTGCCTCCCAGGTTTCATTGCTTCTGACATGACGTCCCGCAACTCCAGCACCCAGCTGTGGCTGATCACCCACTACCACGAGCATGGCTCCTTGTATGACTTCCTGCAGCGGCAGCCACTGGACCGAGGGCTGGCCCTGAGGCTGGCCCACTCCATTGCCTGCGGCCTGGCCCACCTTCACGTTGAGATCTTTGGAACCCAGGGCAAGCCAGCCATTGCCCACCGGGACCTGAAGAGCCGCAACGTCCTGGTCAAGAGCAATCTCCAGTGTTGCATAGCGGACCTGGGTGAGGAGTCTGTGGGAATGGGACCAGGCTGCTGATGGGTCGGTGAAGGAGCTGGGCCTGGCCTGTTCCCGGGAGGAGAGGGCTGGCCCCAGTAATTTGGGTCTGGGTTCTCCTACAGAAAGGGAGACAGGCAAGCAGAAGGAGGGGTTCTCTCTGCCTCCTTTTCTGTTTGTTTCTGCCTCTTCCATGTCTCAGCCTTTCTTAGTCTGCAGAGGCAGTCAGCCTCATTGGGAACCTCAGGCTAAGACTCAAGAGACCTGGATTCTAGTCCCATTTTTGGCATGTATTAGTACTGGGCAAGTTGTTTAACTGCTCTGGGCTTATTTTTCTCATCTGCCAAATGGTCACGATGATGCCAGGGTTATTGCATGGGAAATGCTTCATAAAGCCTTACGTACTTTAGAAACCTGGGTGTTTACTATATGGCGGGCACTGGGCTGAGAGATGGGAATATAAAGGCAAGCAGTTGTATTATCTCATGGGATTCTGTGGGATAATCTCAGCTAAAGTCACTTTGAAAAGTTGTAAGAGTGAGATGTTATAATTCTCCCTTCCCCTGTGTGTCTCTGTGTGAGTGTGGGTTTGTGTGGTTCCATCTTTATTTCTCAGTCTTTATCTCTGTTTTTTCTCTCTGACCTTCCCTCTTCTCCCTTGTCTTCTACCCAATTTTCCCTTCTGGGCCCTAGGCCTTGGGGAATGTCCTGAGAAGGAGAAACCCTGGGTGGCACATTGGGGTCATGGGACCCAGAGCCCCAGATCATGAGGCACTGGTACCCCACAGGCCTGGCAGTAATGCACTCCCAGGGCAGTGACTCCCTGGACATTGGCAACAACCCTCGGGTGGGTACCAAGAGGTACATGGCGCCAGAAGTATTGGATGAGCAGGTTCGCACTGACTGCTTTGAATCCTACAAGTGGACAGACATCTGGGCCTTCGGTCTGGTGCTGTGGGAGATAGCACGCCGGACCATAGTGAATGGTGAGTGATATTTTGTGTCACCCTGACCAGGGCATTCTTCTCCCTGGCCTACTGATGGACTGATGGGTTGACTTCCTTCCCGGTGTCCAGCTTAATCTTCAGTGCCCAAGGATGGAGGGATTGGCAGGTGGGGTACAGTCTCAGTGGAATGATGTCTATGTGGGGTGCCTGTGGTGCTGCTTTGGAAAGAGTACTGGGCTTTTGGCAGAGAGAAAGTAGATTATAAATGCAAAATGTCAGATATGGCCAATGTATTGATTTGGTCTTCATTTCTTTGTTACAAGGGTGATGGCTATCTATGAAAAAGAGAATCAAAGGAGCATTTTCTTAAAAAGAGCCTAGACTTCTGAAGTCTGAAGATCTGGGTTGAATCCAGGCTAAGCTTAGGTGATTACTACCTGTGTGGTTTTGGCTAAATCACTTAACCACTCCCACCTTGGCTATTATACTGGTACAGTCTGTTACAGGGTTCTTGTGAAGAAATCAGTTTGTAAATCTTTAAAGTGCTATAGAAATGTGAGCTATTATTATTCCTTTTTTCATGGGGTTCAGACGGAAACAGTCCTGGGCCTCTTGCTATCCTACTTTGTAGTTAATGTTCTACATGGTATGGCTCAAGGGAGCTTTCTGGAGTTGAGTAAAAGTATTCAGATGTTAGCTCATCCTTTGTAAGCTAATGGAAAGCATCATCCCAGTAGCAGAGAGGATGATAGGGATGGTGCCATACATGATGTTATCTCCTCTGTTAGGCCTCAACAGTTATCCCTTCCACATCGTGACTTTTTCCATCATGGTTTCTATACATTGTGGGTCGGCATAAGAAATTACTGTAGTATTTTGTATTTTTTTCATTTCTTTTTCATACGGTATTTTTACTTAACATTGACCTACATATAACCTATGACCAAATACTTAACTCAGATTTTACAATTTGGTAAATTATAATTTGGTACTGCAAACACCTTGTAAAAGAAAAAGAAAAAAAAATCAGACCTTTTCTCTGATGTGGAAAGCCAAAAAATTGTATATAGATATTCTAAATTGAGGGGGTACTGCACCCCCTAACCCCCACAATGTGGAAAGGATAACTGTATATTGTAAAAGCTTTTCATTTAGGGAAGTTTGGAGAGCTAGGACAAAGATATCCAGTAAAATGTCATTCTTAGGTTTTTGTTTTTTGTTTTTTTTCATGGATCAGTGGTATGTCTAGACCATTGTGGGCAATAGTTTGGTTTGTGGTAATGGTCCCAGATTGGTCCAGTTTCTTGGTTGAATTCTCCAGAATATTTTGGAGTCTGTATTTATAGAATATGGATTCATCATCTGAAAGCCCATTAAAGACGGTGAGTTGATGTATAATTCTAGCCACCAAGTTGTCTTACTACGTATTCAATAGGTGCTAAGTTGTTATAGTCTGCAGTGACATGTTGCATAGTTTCTACTGTTTCCTTAAATGATACTACTATTAGGGAGAGGCAGTGTGGCATATTGGATAGAAAGCTTCTTCTTGAGGCTAAGAAGATGTGGGTTCAGGTCCTGCCTCTGATTTATACAAGCTGTGTGACCCTAGGCAAGTCATTTAACATTTACCTTTACAAATTGTGGAGAAGGTGCTGACCTGCATTGGTAGGGGGAGTTTCTTATCTGGGAGTTCCCTATACCCATAAAATTATAGGTCCAGTCTTCTTCCCATTATTATCATCATTATTATCATGACTTCCTTTTTTTTTTTTTGAGGCAATTGGGGTTAAGTGACTTGTCCAGGGTCACATGGCTAGTGTCTGAGGCTAGATTTGAACTCAGGTCCTCCCGACTCCAGGGCTGGTGCTCCATCCACTGAGACATGTAGCTGCCCCATGTTGAGACTTCTTAACAGATACTCAAGCTGACTTGCTGATGGATTTTGGCACCTGGTTGGGTCTGCCTTGGTCATGACTCATCTATGGCCGTTGTTGTCTGAGTTAATAAAAACACATATCACTTTAGGTGTCCATGAGTAACCAGATAAATAGGTAGATAATAGTAATAATATTCATGATAGTGCCTCAAATTTCTATAGTTTTCCCAGTTTCACGAAGGGTTTTTCTCACAATGACCCTGTGAAGTAGCTTAGAAGAGTATTATCCCCGTTTCAATAATAGCTAGCATTTATATAGCACTTTACAAGTATTAACTCATCCTCATAATCACCCTGGGAGGCAGGTGATTTATTATCCTCATTTTAAAGTTGAGAAACTGAGTCAAATAGAAGTTAAATGACTTGCCCAGGGTCACATAACTAGTATCTGAGACTGGATTTAAACTCAGTTCTTCCTCACTCAAAGGCCAGTGCTATATCCACTGTGCCTTATGACTGCCATTTTTATAGATAATAAAGCTGTCGGAGACAAGCTGTTACTTGTCTATAGTGGCAGAACTACTAAATATCAGAGCCTGGATTCAACTGAGTTCTTTTGCCTCGAAATCCAATTAATTGTCTTTCCATTTCTCCGCCAAGATGAACACAAGAGTAGAATGGTCTTAGGAATTACTGTTGAGTGGGGAGGGTCTGTGGTGTGGGCCTATTAGGAAGTCCTTCTCTCACTGGTATCCCGATGGTACCAGGATCCTTTGCATATGTGAGGGGCAGCTCCACACCAACCTTAGTAGCTGCCGTCTCTCTTAGGGGAAGCATTAGCACTTATGAGATCGTAGGATTTAGAGCTGAAAGGGAATTTAGAAAGCAAGTCCAACCCTGTATTTTACAAATGAAGAAATTGGAACCCAGGCAGGTTAAAGACTTCAGCACAGTCACACAGGTCAAACCCAGGTCCTCTGACACCATTTCCAGTGCTCTTGATACAACTCTGGTCTGTCTCTTCTGAGTTCCCCCCCAGAATTCACCTGGGATGACTGAGAGGCTTTTAGGTGGGTGGAAGGAATGAAGGCATCTGGAATCAGGGGAGATTCCCTTCCCCAAGCCAGAAGCAGGTGAGGGCCTAGAATCCTCAGCCGGCAGGCAGAAGGAGCAGAGAAGCCAACTGCTCCTCAGGGCAAGGCAGAGCAAGCTCATTCAGCTTCACACAGTGTTCATTATAAACACTGTAATCTGGTGTCAGCCCCGGCTCTGATTAAAGACCCATTAGACATGCTCAGGCCTCAGTGTGGTGCTGATTAGGACATGCAAGTCAGGAGGGGCCTGGTTGGAAGGCAGCCACCTCCAGCACAGCTGGAGCATGGCCCTAATGGGGATGTGGCCTCTGTTCTTGGTCACTGGCTCAGTGCCTGTGATCCAAGAACTTAGAAGACAGGGTAGGAAGGCTGGCTATCTCTAGGCCTAGAGGTCCTTCCAGTTTGAGCAAAGATTTCCTAAGAGCCCTCTGTGGCTCTATGGGAAGCATTTTCCTTCTTTCATTTTTTTAAAACATGTTTTATTTAGATGCCTTTTGTTTTCATATCACAATGCTTCTTGATATCATCCCAGACAACCCTACCCACATTAATTGGACCTTGCAACACACACATATACCCCCCCCACCCCAACCCCACCCTCCACACAAAATCAAGCAGGAGACCCACTGAAGTAGCAACGGCATTGGCCAGAGTATCTACTATTCCGTATCTGTAGTCCTCCATCTCTCATCAGAGAGGGGAGAATTGTATTCATCATCTGCTCCTGAGTTAGTCTGAGTTGGGCTGCCTTTTAATGTCATAATCATTATGTATATAATTTTCCTTATTCTGCTTACTTCACCTTGCATCAGGGCTGCATGTTCAAATGACTCCATTCCTCAGGCTATGTATTAGGGGAAGATTCCTTTCTTACATCCAGCTGTATAAATCAAACACTTCCTATATGCCAGATACTATGCTAAGCAGTAGGTTGGGGGGGGGGGGAGATAAGGTTCTTGCCCCCAGGGAGCTTATACTCTAATGGAAAAGGCCACATGTAAATAAATAGATACATACAAGATATAGCCAGAAGAGAGGGGAAGGCTCACGTGGCTGGGGAAGGGGGGATCCCCAAAGGCCTCCTGCAGGAGATTTGAGCTGAGTCTTGACAGAAGCCAAAAATGTCAATAAGTAGAGATAAAGAGGGAAAGCACTCCAGAGAGAGGCAACAGTCAGTACCAAGTCGCAGAGATGGAGTATTGTATACTAGGAGCAGCTTTACCCTCTAGGGTTATCTTCCCTTCTGCCCTTGGACATATCTTGTAGGAACCTATTTATTTTCATGAGGCCAGGGACTCTTGTTGTAGATTTGCCTTTCTTTGTATCCCTCAGCCTATGGTACATAGTAAGCAATTAATGCACGCTTGCTGATTGATTGATTTCTTAAAAAGTGGTTCTTATTTTTTTAAATATGCCACTAATAAAGATGAAATTAAAGCCATTATAAAGAGTTATTTTACCCAATTGTATTCAAATACATTTAACAACTCAAGTGAAATGGAAGAATATTTACAAAAATATAAATTGCCTTGATTAGCAGAAGAGGAAATAGAATATCTAAATTGACCTATTTTAGAAAAAGAAATTGAACAGGCCATAAATGAGCTTCCTAAGGAAAAAGCACCAGGACCGGATAGAATTACAAGTGAATTCTATCAAACACTTAAAGATCAACTAATTCCAATATTAAATTATTCAGAATAATAGACAAAGAAGGGATCCTACCAAACCCCTTTTATGAAACAAATATGATACTGATACCTAAACCGATTCCTAAAAGGAAGAGTAAAAACAGAGATTTGTTAAAAAAAAAAAAGTGGTTTCCCCCAGTTCTATAGTATCATGAATAGACCAAAAAGTGCATGGAGGTAAGTAAAGGGTAGGAGGGGCCAGGCAGTGAAGAACATTCAATGCCAAACAGTTTTCATATTGATTCCAAAGTTAATAGGGAGCCACTGGAGTTTAGAGAGCAAGGCAGTGACATGGTCAGACACCTAAGCAGCTGTGTGGAGGGTGGATTAGAGTACGTATAAGTTGTTCAGTTGTGTTTGTCTCTTCATGATCCCAATTGAGGTTTTCTTGGCAAAGATACTGAAGTGCTTTGCCATTTCCTTCTCCAGCTCATTTTACAGATGAGGAAACTGAGGCAAACAGGTGACTTGCCCAGGGTCACACAACTTGTAAGTGTCTGAGGCCAGATTTGAACTTAGGAAGATGAGTCTTGCTGACCCCAGGCCCAGCACTCACTGTGCCACCTAACTGCTCTAGAATGCAGGGTAGTGGAAACCAAACTGAACCAGTAGTCTGATATGAATCATTATGGCATAATGGAAACAGTACTATATTTAGAGTCAAAGGACCTGAGTTTTGATTCTAACTCTACCTTTACTATTTGTGAGACCTTGAAGCAATTCTTTTTCCTTTGCTAAGTCTGTTTCCTTTAACTGTAAAGTAACAATAATAATAGCTAGCATTTACATTGTGCTTTAAGGGTTGCAAAGGACTTTACAAATATTATCTCATTTGATCTTCACAACAACCCTGGGAGGCAGGTGTTATTATTATCTCCATTTTACAGATGAAGAAACTGAGGCAGGAAGCAGCTAAATGACTTGCCTAGGGTCACACAGCTAGTAAGTAGCTGAGGTCAGATTTAAACTCAAGTCTGCTGAGCTCCAAGTTCTATAATCTATCCACCTAGCTACTGCTAAAATGCAGGTAATTGTGTTTATATTACGTACCTCATAAGGTTATTGTGGAGAAAGCTTTTCGGATAAGTACAAAGTACATATAAATATCAGTTTATATTTTTGTTGTGGTTTTTTTTTTACTTAAAGGTAGGTGAATACAAGATCTCATTGTGTTTAATTTTTTTTTTTACATTGATTACAAAACAAAGGCATTTGACCAAGCAGAGTAAAATTCAGGCTCAAAAATTCTCCTTCAGCAAGGTGCCTGCAGTCCTATCCAATAGTCATTTATTAAGCACCTACTGTGTGCAAGGCACTGACCCAAAAAAATCAAAGTGGTTCCCTGCCCTCAAGGAGCTTCCATTCTCTGGGAAATGGGGGGTGTACAACATACAGAGAGATAATTATGTAAATTACAAGGAAAATTGAGGAGGGAGGGAGGACAGGTAGCTTGGGGGATCAGTTGGCAGGTGAGGTGAGCCTTGGAGGAAGACAGGTTCTGTGAGAAGGAGACGGGAAAAGTTTATCCTAGGCATGGGGAATGGCTTGTTCAAATGTATGTAGTCAGGAGATGGCATGCTGAATTCAAAGGGAACAAGGAGGGAGAGGTTATTGGGAGAAACTCCTGAAGGAAAGAGAGGCAATGTAAACCAGAAGCCAGGTGGCCCCGGCCAGAAGGGCCATCCCTTCTTCAGACGCAGGAGTAAAGCAAAAGAGAGATCTTATTTATTTATTTATTTATTTATTTAGGTTAGGGAATTGGGGTTAAGTGACTTGCCTAGGGTCACACAGCTAGTTAGTGTCAAGTGTTTGGTCTGAGGCTGGATTTGAACTCAGGTCCTCCTGACTTCAGGGCCAGTGCTCTATCCACTGCGCCATCTAGCTGCCCCCAAAAGAGAGATTTTGAGTGTGGAATAAAGGAGGAGAGAGGGACTCCTGGCTGATGGCCTCTATTGTTTCAGTAACATAAGAAGCAATGAAAAGAGGGCCGAGTTTGGAGGCAGAGGACCTGGGTCTGGAATCTTGGCTCTGGCACATTCTGCCTATGTGACCTTGGGCAAGTCACTTAACATCAGTGGTCCTCATCATAAGATGCGAGAACTGGACCAGATGACCTCCAAGATCCCTTCTGGCTCTAAACTGACGATCCGCTGGTTCCCTGTTCACACAGCAGCGCAGGCAGGGGGTGAAATAAGGACCTCTTACTCTAAAAACAGTGACCCAGATTGGGGTCCTCCCCATCCTGCACCCCATCTCCCACGTGGGGCATGGTGTCACCATAGTGTCTCTGCTCTGCCCCCCAGGCATTGTGGAGGACTACAGACCGCCCTTCTTTGACATGGTCCCCAATGACCCCAGTTTTGAGGAAATGAAAAAGGTGGTTTGTGTCGACCAGCAGACCCCAAACATTCCCAACCGGCTGGCTGCGGATCCGGTGAGTTGGCACCCGCAAAGAGAGACAGAGGGAGGCATGGGCAGGGGAGGAGGGAGAATTCTCAACTCTAAATACTTGCAGATCCATTTTATCATGAACAAGCTGCAGGGTGTAAGCGGGCTAGGGACTGGGCGACGCTGGACGATTCAGTGGTCAGGAAGCAGGGCCAGAGGGAGACAACTGAAGTAATCCATTGGTACACATGTCGAGCCAAGTCAATAAGCATTTATTAGCCACCTATTATGTGCCAGGCACTGGCATGTCCATATATCTTGAATACTATGTAGGACATTGCTACATATCTCTTTGCATCTCTCCTATCTCCTATGGCAGATGTCCATTGCTGTAAGGGGAGCCCTAATTTGTTTGAGCTTCTCAGAGCCCTTCCTTCTCTAGAGAAGAAACAAGGAAGATTTCCCCACCATAGGGCTTTTGGATCTTAGAATCTCACTCTTGGGAGGAATCTCAGACATTATATAGTCCAACTGGCATCTGACTGATAACCCTTTACAATATCACTGACGAATGGTCATACAGGCTCGGCTTAACACCTTACAGGGTACCCATTAATTTGAATAGTGCTTACTATATGCTAGGCACTGTGCTTAAGGGCTTTACAATTACTATCTCTCTCACCCTCACAACAACTCTGGGAGGTAGGTGTTATTATTATCCCCATTTTACAGATGAGTTGACTAAGACAAACAGAGGTAAAGTGACTTGGCCAGGGTCACATAGTTAGCAAGTGTCTGAGGCCAGATTTGAGATCAGGCTGACTCCAGGCCTGGCATTCTTTCACTTTTGGATAGCCCCATACGCACGTACTCACAGCCCGGGGTAGGTTCTTTGGGACTAACTCCCTCTGGGCTTCCTTTGTTTCTAGGAATGGGGTCAGTAGAGCTTGCCTGGCCCTGAATGCATGAGCTGAGTGGCCACACTACTCTTCTCTGGGATCCTAGCCCCAATATGTTTCCTAAAACAGTTGTTGTCCACTGCCCATCCCACCTCCCCACAGGCCAAGGTCTGTGGCACCAGGGGAAGGGCCAGGCTACCTCTGCCCGGCTTGGTAAGACCTTTGGTGAACACTGCCCCCTGCTTTCCCTCCACAATCTTATTGTGGTATCTTTGCCTGCAGGGGTCACCCTGCAAAGGATAGAATCCCCAAGAATAGGGGAAAATTGCAATGGAGAATTTTGGTTCTGATCTCCCTCTTGCTTCTGTATCTCTTAGAGGGGATTGATTGTACAGGGAGCAAGGTGCAGATAGCATCTACAGACAAAATAATGCTTCTCCCGTTGTCTCTCTCCTCCTCTTTCCCCCTTCCTTTCCTTCTGTGCTAATTTGTTTTTCCTCTCTCTCTCTCTCCACTCAATCTGTCTCCTTCCCTTTCTTCCTCCATTTTTACTCCTCTCTACTTCTCTGTTTTTCCCCTCCTCCATTCCATACTTCCTCCCTCTCCTTACCTTTCTCTCTGTAATTTTAATTCCCATGCTTCCTATTTCCCTCTCCCGATCCCTCTTCCTCTCTCTTTCTGCCATCCAGTTCCTTTCAGGTCTGGCACAAACGATGCGGGAATGCTGGTACCCCAACCCTTCGGCCCGCCTCACAGCCCTGCGTATCAAGAAGACCCTACAGAAACTTTGTGCAAACCTAGAGAAGCCCAAAGGGATTCACTAGACGTCTGGTGCCTGTACGCCCTGTGCCCTGGGGAGGGCTGTATGGAGCTGTCTGGGTCGGACCTCTCACTGCTACAGAGTCTGCTTTCCTTATTATCCAGGATCATAGGAGGAGAGGAATGGGGAGGGTGGTCCCCTGAGAGGGCAGCTATGGCTGCTGGACTCCACGCCTCCAGCCCCCAGCTCTCCCAGCCAAAAATATTGCTGGGCCTGTAATCTGATGCCAGGGCATCTAGCCCAGTCTGAAGGAACAGTCTCCCTGACGCCTGGCTTTCCCCCACCCCCAACACACCCACACTAACCCCTCCTTCCCCAGGAAGCCTAGATCCCAGCTGCCCCCAGCAGCAGGAGAACACTGCCCTAAGACGGGATCGTGGGGAAGCCACCAACACCTAACTGGGGTAAAGGGTAGGGAACGCCTATTCAGCCGGCCACTCAATTCCCCTGGTGTACAGATGCACTCACCAACACAGAAACAGAAACCCCATTCTGCTCTGCCTCACCTGTTGCTTGTGCCCTTTGCCATGCCCAGTCCCAGCTTCCCAGGGTCAGCAGAGAGGGTGCAAGGTTCCCAAATCCCTTCCAAATGGCACCCTCCTAGATGGTAAGCCTCCTTGTGAACAGTGTCACATCATATGCCCCTGTGCCATGAGGATCTCACCCTATGCACAATGTGTACACCCATCATCTAGCTGCATCCAGGATACCTCTGCCCTGAGTCCTGTGGACTCAACTGCAAAGTGCCCCCCCACCCCCGTCCTTGCTCTCCCCAGACGTCATCACTGCACACAGAATATCAGTTATGTGGGAAGCCACGTACGGTCACTGAATCCTGCCTGTCAATTATCCTTGACCAAGGGGCAACCTCTACCCCAAACCACTTAACCTGGAATTAAACCTCGAATTTTCAAGCTTCTCCTGGGCTAGTGCTGAGCAAGATTGAGGCTGGTGCGTTTGTTAGCAAGTTGCACAAAGGTGGTGATGGTATTGAAAGGTCAGAAAAGGCTAGTGCCCAGCCTGAGGGGGCTTCCAAAATACATAGAAGGCTACACTTAGAGCTTTCTGTGTTTAAGTCTAAGGCTCCACCCATCCCCAATACAAATTCATCTTCCCTTGTACCTTGCCAACACACTCCACTAATAGCTAATAGCTGGTTCTATCTGAGTCTGGGAGAGGACCAAAAAAAAAAAAAAAAGAGCCTGCCCACTTTATAATAGCCCCAGTGCAGGGGCTAACTCAGCATTTATTCCCTGCCACTTGGGGTACCATCCTGGGACCTTTTAGTCCACAAGTTCACCACTGTATTTAATGCCAATAATATCCTGATATTAATCCTAATATCACCCACTGAACATATGAAATGAAGAAATTGAACTAGATAATCTCCAGGGTCCCCTCCAGTTCAAGCAACCCATGACAAGTCCCTGACCTTGAGAAGTCTCCAGCTCTGGTGTTAGTAGCCACATCCTTGGTAAGGCCCCCAAGTGTTCGACCCAAACTCTCCTTAGCTTAGAGGAAGCACGGAATCAGAGACATGAAGTCAGAAGGGACCTTCAAGGTCATCTAGTCCAAGTCCCTTATTTTCCACATGATGAAACTTTGGCTCAACATCCCATAATGCCCCTGGCACCATGAGATGGAGTGCTAAGACCTGGAAATCTGACTAGACTGATGGGCTGGTGTGTGTGTCTGGATAGAGTCTGGGGGTGTGGGGTGAGGGGAAGATGTGTGCAGAGTATGTTGGAAAATCCAGTACAAACCTAGGCTCCAGAAAGTCCAGGTCCAGAGTCCAGGGCACATTGGCAAACATTTCCTGTGTCCTTGGAAGGTTTCCCAAGTCCTTGAAAAGCTGCATCCTTCTCTTCTCTCATATAAAGCTGGAGGGGAATGTGAAGACTGCCAGTGTTCCTTGAGGAAACTCGAAGGGAAGGGAAGGGAACAGAAGGGAAGTCAAACTGATCCATCAACAGGCATTTATTAAGCTTCTGCTGTGTTTCAGGCACTATGGTAGGTACCAGGAATACAAATCTAATGACTGAAATAATTCCTATTCACAAGTAACCTACATTCTAATGGAGAAAAGAAGTACATATATTAAAAAAAAACTACTGAATAAATATTTTAAAAATAAATACAAGTACTAGTGACAATAACTGGAATTTATATAGTGCTTTAAGGTTTGTGAAGCACTTTACATATGTTAATTCATTTGAGCTTTGCAACAACCCTTGGAGGTAATTATCCCCATTTTACAGATGAAGAAACTGAGGCAAATAGAAGTCAAATGACTTGCCCATGGTCCCACAATTAATAAGTTTTTGAGATAGGAGTCAGACTCAAATATCCTTGAGTTTAGAGCTCTCTCCACAGGGTCGCCTACTAGTTTCAGAAGGAGGGCAATAGCCACTGGATGGATGAAAAAAGGCTTCAGGTGGAAGGTGGTGCATCCTGAAGGAAGAGAGGGATTTTATAAGGAAGAGATGAGGAAGGAATGCATTCCAGGACTGGGGGAATGGCCATAGCAGAGACAAGATATGGAATGTCACGTGTATGAGGCAGAGAGAGAAGACCAGTTTGCCTGGATCACCGAGGGCAAAAGAGAGAGAGTGATGGACAATGAATGAGGCTGGAAAAATAGGTTGGGCAAGGTTGTGAAGGGCTTCAAAAGCTGAATAGAAGGACTTACAGTTGATCCTAAAAATGACAGGGAACCAGTGGGGTTTATTAAGTGGAAGAGTGATATGGCAATATGTATGCGTCTTAGGGGGATGACTTTGGCAGGAGGGATCTGCCTGAGGTCGCACTGCTGGAAAGTAACTGAGATGGAAGACTAGCTCTATTTGTCCTGACTGTGATCAGATTTACTGTCCCCAGCTCCTTTAAGTAGACTGGCTCCCTCCAGCTAGGGAATGCTTCCAATCTCCCTAGAATGAGGTTGGGTATTGCTCCCTCTTCTAACAGACCACACTCAGACCTATAAGTCACTATAAGTCAGACCTGCACAACTTGGCAGTAGGTAGGGGCCAAAATTAAAATAGGCTAAGCTTCTTCAGACTGCGGATAGGTTAGACTAGAGACAGACTGACCATGGTTGGTTGCCATGGGTCACGTGACAAACAGGAGGGTGCACTGTAGCAACCCTACATTTTTCCTGGGCCGCCACTGGCCATATGCTGTACCGGCCTCCAGTAAGTCTTTTTTTTTTTTTTGGTGAAGTAATTGGTGTTAAGTGACTTACCCAGAGTCACACAGCTAGTAAGTGTTATGTGTCTGAGGCCATTTGAACTCAGGTACTCCTGACTCCAGGGCCAGGGCTCCATCCACTGTACCACCTAGCTGACCCTGCAGTAAGTCATTTTGGAGCAGGGTCAAGAATGCTGGAGCAGGAGACCCTAGCTCATATCCTGGCTCTAGCACTAACTTGCTTTGTGCCCTTGAGTAGGTCATTTGCCTTCTCTCAACCCCATTGTCCTCACCTATAAAATGAGTGTGTTGGACCAGGAGACTTTTAAAATCCGTAACAACTCTGATACTTTGTGATTTCATGATCCTATAAGTCACTCTAATTTCCCAGATTAGGAAGGAAATAAGCATTTATTAAGAAGCTACTATGTGCCAGGCACTTTACAAAAATAATCTCATTTGATCTCCACAACAGTTCAGTGATATAGGTGCTATTTTTATCCCCTTTTTGCAGTTGAGGAAAATGAGGCAGAGAGCCATTAGTTAAGTGTCTGAAGCTGGGTTTGAACTATCTACTTCACCCCCTAGCTACTTCTAGGTTTTAGGTTACTCAAAGCAAGTATTGTGTAGGCTTAGGTAATGCCTGTGGTCAAATGTTTCAGAGATGAGAATATACATCTCCATCTCCCAATAGAAGAAGCCATTTCATAAGCACATCCTTGAAGGACTCAGATTCGCTTCAGCTGAAGGTAAGCCCTGGGAAAGTTAATGCTCAGAAATCCTGCCCTAAATCTCATCAGCTTACATCAGAAATAAGGTGTGTGGAATGGGGGAAGTATAAAGAAAAGGGTAAGGAGTACATTGTAAAAGCTGGAGAGTGTCAGGGATAGGGTCCCACTCCTCCCATTCCTCCAAAAAAAAAAAGCCCTCTTTCTAGTATAATGAGATTTCCCTCTCCTCCCCTGCCTTTCTCATCCCACTCCAAATCTGTGACCCTATTATCCTATGATCCTTTACTAGGGAGGGATGTGCAACCATGGAGAGGCATCTCAGCTAGCAGAACTCCTGCCCCCATCCCAAAGAGCCTCTGCTCCATCCCAGAGCACTCAAACTCCCTCTTCATTCCTGTAGTCTCCCTCACAGCTCATCCTCCTCCAGGTCTGGAGCCCCTCTGATCTCACAGTAGGTGTTATCACAGTGACCTAGGAAAGCCAGAGAAACTCTTTAGGCTGGTATTGATTAAGAAAGCAGGAGGTGATGGACTCTGGAATATCCAGGGCTTGAAGGAACCTCAGGGGATTGTTTTGCCTCGACCCTTGCTATATCTCTCTGAACTAGAGGAACTGGAGGAAGAGTAGAACCAGAACCAGAACCAGAACCATTAGCCTTCTTAGTGTGTTCAGACTATCTAAACTTTTAGAATAGGGAAAGTGAATAAGGATGCATGGCTCTATTCAAGTTTTGCCCTTAGATGTCAGGAGGACTTTAGCCCTCTATTTCCTGCCCCAACTAGAATATAAACTCCTTGAGGGTAGAAACTGACCTTCCTTCCTTCCTTCCTTCCTTTCTTCCTTTTTCTTTCTTTCTTTCTTTCTTTCTTTCTTTCTTTCTTTCTTTCTTTCTTTCTTTCTTTCTTTCTTTCTTTCTTTCTTTTTTTTCTCTCTCTTTTCCCTCTCTTTCTTTCTTTCCCTCTCTTTCTTTCTTTCCCTCTCTTTCTTTCTCTCCCTCTCTTCCTTCCTTCCTTCCTTTCTTTCTTTCTTCCTTTCTTCCTTCCTTCCTTTCTTTCTTTCTTCCTTCCTTCCTTCCTTCCTTTCTTTCTTTCTTTCTTTCTTTCTCTTTCTTTCTTTCCTTCTTCTTTCTTTCTTTCTTCTTTCTTTCTTTCTTTCTTTCTTTCTTTCTTTCTTTCTTTCTTTCTTTCTTTCTTTCTTTCCTTTCTCATTATCTCCAGCACCTAGCAAAATACCTGGCACATACTAGGCACTTTATAAATACTTATTGGATTGAATTGAATCTAAACAAAGGGAAGAAAAATTTCTGTGCTAAGGGTATAGGCATACCTTGGAGATATTGGGGGGTTCAATTCCAGACCACTGCAATAAAATGAATATCGCAATAAAGCAAGTCACACAAATTTTTTGGTTTTCCAATGCATATAAAAGTTATATGCTGTAGTTCATATTAAGTGTGTAATAGTATTATGTCTGAAAAAAAAACCAATGTACATGCCTTAATTTAAAAATACTTTATTGCAAAAAATGTTAACCATCATCTGAGCCTTCAGTAAGTTGTAATTTTTTTTTTTGCTCGTGGAGGGTTTTACCTGGATGTTGATGGCTACAGACTGATCAGGGCTGTGGCTGCTGAAGCCTGGGGTGACTGTGGCAACTTTTAAAATAAAACAACAATGAAGTTTACCTTATTGATTGACTCTTCCTTTCACTTGGACACTCAGAGGCCATTGCAGGGTTATTAATTGGCTTAATTTCAATATGGTTGTACCTCAGGGGATAGGGAGGCCCAAGGAGAGGGAGAGAGATGGAGGAATCTCCAGTCGGTGGAGTGGTCAGAACACACACAACATTTATTGATTAAGTTTGCCATCTTATATGGGCACAGTTCTTGGTATCCCAAAATAATTATAATAGTAACATCAAAGATCACTGGTCACAGATCACCATTACAGTTAAAATAATAATGAAAAAGTTTGAAATATTACAAGAATTACTAAAATGTGACATAGAGACACAATGTGAGTACATGCTGTTTGAAAAATGACACTGATAGATTAGCTTGATGTAGGGTTGCCACAAACCTTCAGTTTGTAAAAACACAACATCTGCAAAATACAATAAAATGAAGTGCACTACAACAAGGTATGCCAGTATATAATTGCTCCAAAGTAATCTGACCTGGGATTAAGAGTAAATTGCCATGCAACCTTGAGTTTCTCTTCATCTCCTGGACTATTCATAGACTATCAGAATTGAAAGTGTGTTACCCCATTCTGGAAAAACCTCCCCAACTTACCCTCATGGATTGCTGGTTGGATCAAGCAATTGACTGGCACAAGTGTACCAGTTGCTATGCTAGGTTCTAGGGATATAAAGGACACAGAAGGAAACAATCCTTACTCAGAGCAGTAATTACTATATTCACATGAAGAAGACAACAAGGATATAAATAAATAAATAAATATATAAAGAATGAATATGAAGGAATGTAGCTATCCTCAGGCTCAAAGATACTTTGTGCTCTACACTACTAAAACGATAGCTCAAGAGCCCCTACCGGTTCACTAACCTTTAATATTCAGCCAGTAGACATAGCTGAAAGCAAAAGCGTTAACTGAGATGGCATGGTAAAAACAGTAACTATAAAACATTCTCCACTGCCAACCTGGGGCATACTTTCCCACAAATACACACAGTCTCAGAGGAAAGAGTGGGAAGATATCTAGAGTGCACTGGTAATGAGGCACACATATAGGAAACACATGTGGCCAAGGAAACAGGCAATTGATGAGCTTAGAAGAGACTAGGGCTAAATACAAGGGTGTGCTGGATCCATCCCTAACCAGCTTGTGAGAGCTAATAGTTAAATTTTCAGAATTTAAACCTCAGAAATAGGAATTGCTACAAATCAGGCCTTGATTTATTATTTTTGTTTGTCTAGACTTAAGACAATATTCATAATGCTGATCAAACTTAAAAGTGTGTACATTATTTTTTTTGAGAATCCAGTTGTTCAGGGGCAGTGAGGTGGTGCAGTGAATAGAGCTGTGGCCTTGGAGTCAGAAGGACCTGAGTTGAAATCCGGCCTCAGGCACTTAACACTTACTAGCCGTGTGACCCTGGGCAAGTCACTTAACCCAAATTGCCTCACCAAAAAGCAAAAAAAAAGAGAGAGAGAGAGAGAATCCAGTTGTTCAACATTTACTAGCACAACCCTGTATTACTCTAGGAATATGCTTGAAATAAGAGGACTGTGGTAAAAGGCTCAGGAAGTGAACTCCTCATCATACTGGAGTCCTAGTGACTGTGATATAACGGCAACAACGACAATAATAAAAATACCTGGCATTTATATAGTACTTTAAGGTTTGCAAAGTGCTTTCTCCATTATCTCATTTGAGCCTCATAACATCCCTAACTGGCTATATAGATATGGGAGTCATTTGCATAAGATGGTCATTGAACCCAGAGCAACTATCAGATAAGCAAGAGAGAGATTGTAGAGTGAGAAGAAAAGGGAACCCAGAACAGAACCTTAGGGTACACCAACAGTTAGAGGAAAGGACGTGAATCAAACCAGGCAAAAAGGCTAAGAACCAGGAAAGAGCAGAGTCACAGAAATCTAGAGAAGAGTCAGTAGCCAAGATAAGAGGGTGGACCACAATGTCAGATGCTGTAGAAATTTCAAGAAGAATGAAGGCCAAGAAATGTCATTGGACTTGACAAATCACTGGTAACTTTGGAGTGAGCAGTTTCAGCTGAATGGTGAGGTTGGAAGCTTTGACCCCGACTTATTGTCTATCTGTAGTGCCTTTCACATTACTACTAATAGGCTGCCTGTTAAACTGCTTGCCAAAATCTGGACAATCTATGCTCTTTATCCACTTTATTTTTCCTCTGTGAATGCTAAGCTTCTTTACTACATTAGCAGAAAAAATAACTTCTGCTATCTATTACTTCATTTGTTCATTGGTTGATTCATTGGTTGGTGAAAGAGTTGAACTTAGATGATGAAAGAATTATTATCCCTTCATTGGAAAGATTTTGAGAATACTCTCAGTGACAGTCTGTGTCTGCTCTCCAAAGACCTGCCTCGCCGAGTGTGAAGAGGCTTATCACCACTAGGTGATGATTTTTTTTTTTTGCCATAGTGACCCAAGACATAGATAAAAATATAAAATGGTCATCAATCCTGGACTTTCTGCTTCAATGATGACAGTAGCAGAATGGAAGAAAGGGGAACAGAGGTTTCACAATTTTTAGAATGTCTTGTTTTGTTTTGTTTTGTTCAGTCACATCCAACTCTTTGTGACTCCATTTGGGGTTTAGAATGTCTACAAACATTAATTTAACTGCTGCTACACTAAATGTGCATTCTTTTTTTTTCTTTAAGAAAATTAATATTTCTTTCCCAATTACATGCAAAAACAGTTTTAACATTCTTTTTTGTTCAAATTTTGAGTTCCAAATTCTCCCCTCTCCCCATTGAGAAGGTAAGCAATTTGACATAGGCTATACATGTATAGTTATACAAAATACATTTCCACATAAGCCATTCTCTAAAAGAAAACATAGACAAAAAAAAACCCCAAGAAAAATAAAGAAAAAGAATCTTCATTCTGCATTCAGGCTCCACCAGTTCTTTCTCTGGAGATGTACAATACCTTTCATCATAAGTCTTTCAGAATTGTCTTGGAGCATTGTATTACTGAGAGTAGCTAAGTTCACAATAGGTCATCATACATATTGCAGTTACTGTGTACGATGCTCTCCTGGTTCTGCTCATTTCACTTTGCATCAGTTCATGTAAGTCTTTCTAGGTTTTTCTGAGAGCATTTTGCTTGTCATTTCTTATAGCACAATAGTATTTCATCATAATCATATGCAACAACTTGTTCAGCCATTTCCCAATTGATGGACATCCCCTCAATTTCCAATTCTTTGCTATCACTAAAAGAGCTGCTATAAATATTTTTGTACACATAGGTCCTTTTCCTTTTCTTTTTTTGTCTCTTTGGGATACAGACCTAGTAGTGGTATTGTTTGGCCAAAGGGTGTGCATGGTTTTATAGCCCTTTTGGCATAGTTCCAAATTGCTGTACAGAAAGGTTGAATCAGTATACAACTTCACCAACAGTGCATTTTTCCCACATTCCCTCCAACATTTGTCATTTCCTTTTCTGTCATATTGGCCAATCTGATAAGTTTGTGGAGGTAGCTCAGAGTTGTTTTAATTTGCATTTCTCCAATCAATAGTGATTTAGAGCATTTCTTCATATGACTATAGATAGCTTTGATTACTTTGTCTGAAAACTGCCTGTTCATATCCTTTGACAATTTATTGATTGAAGAATAGCTCTTATTTCTATAGATTTGACTCCATTTTCTATATATTTGAGAAATGAGGTCTTTATCAGAGAAACTTGCTGTAAAATTTTTTTCATAGTAATGATTCCCAACTACGTATTTCCTTCTATCCTATTTCCCCCCTGTTTATCCTATTCTCTCTCTCCTTTCACCCTGTCCATTTCAAAAGTGTTTTGCTTCTGACTTTTATTTCCCCCAATCTGCCCTCTCTTCTTTCAGCACCCCCTTTTAAATGTGCATTCTTGACCTAAAACTTTTATGCTGCCTGTATTTTATTAGGGTGTGTGTGTGTGTGTGTGTGTGTGTGTTGTGTGTGTGTGTTTATCAGATACAGTAGTTGGGAGTCACTCTATTAACTTCAAATTGAGCTTGAAGTCAGCTAAAATCCTTTCTTGTTTGTTTGTTTTTAACATAAACTGCTATTAAGTCAGGTTTTTCCCTGATCCTGTTTTTTGAAATTGATTTTTTTTAAGCTGAGAACAGGACTTTACATTTATTTCCATTCAATTTCATTTTGTTGGTTTTAGAGAACTGTTCAATTGTTTTAGCACATCAAGTCCTGCATATAACATATTAACATATTATATAACATATAACATATTAACTATTCTCAGATTTGGGTCATCTATGAATTTAATAATTTGCTTTGACCCAAGATGTTAATAAAAATGTAGAACTGCTATCTAGCTAGTAATAGGTAATAATAATAATGATCTAATAATAAGGGAAATGCAAATTTTAAAAACTCTAAGGTTTCACCTTACCCTATAAAAATTGGCACAGAGGAAAAAAAGATGAGAAAATATTGGAGGGCATGGAAGGAGAATGGCATACTGATGGACCGTCACTGGGCCTGTGTAATAGTTCAACTTTGGGGGATTTAAATTGGGAATTCTACAAGAAATTACCAAACTTTCCATTCTCTTTTGCCCAGCAGTCCTACTACTGGGCATATATGCCAAGGAAGTCAAAGCCAGAAACAAAGATCCAGTAGATTAGAAACATTCATAGCATCATTCTTTGTGGTAGCAGAGAACTGGAAAAACTGATGCCCATTGATTAGGAAATGTCTGAAAAACTCATGGTCTATGAATGCAATGGACTATTATTGTGCAACCAGAAATGACAGGAACCAAGGTAGATTGAAATAAGGAGAACAATATATACAATGACTACAAGTATATGTTCTTGAAATGATCACTAAAAGGAAATTGAACTCTGAATAATGGAAAAATCTATTAGGGCCTTGGAGAAGAGACAGCAAAACATATCTCCTCCCTCACAACAGAGACATGGGGGATACTAAGACACAATATTCTACACTGTCCAACAAAGTTTATGTATCAGATGTTTGTGCTTAATATATTTTCTTTGTTAGAAAAGAGGATCCTATGGTGGTAGGGAGGGAGAATAGGAAATGATTGGAATATAAAGACAAAATACACTAATAAAGTGTAAAAATAATAAAAAATTAACAAAAATTTGGAACAGAATAAGACTGAATACAGAGTCCTTGTAGCACACCGTTAGAAACCTTCCTTCAATTTAACATAAGTCCAGTAAATAAAACTAGATAGGAGCTTGGTCAACTGCCTACTAGTCCATTTAATTGTACTAGGATTTATTCCATATTTCTACATCTTGTTCACCAAGATATTAGGGAAAATTTGGTCAAATGCCTTGCTGAAATCCAGGTGTGCTCTATTTAGACTGCAAAGCACTTTTGTAATCTGTTAGACTAAGTAACTATTTAAAAATAAATCTCACATTTACATAGCGGTTTAAGGTTTACAAAGTGCTTTTCTTACAACAATCTAGCAAGGTAGATTATGCAAATATGATTTTCTTCCTTTTAGAAATAAAAAACTGAGATTCCAAGTTATAGATTGTTGAGATTACACAGCTGAAATGAGAACCTGGGGATTCAGACTCCAAGTAATATGAACCCATGATGGCTCCTAGTGATCATTCTTTCTTTTTCTAAGTGTTCACAAACCATTTTTTTTTGTTGTAGTTGTTGTTGTTTTGTTCACTGGTGAATATTTCAAGCAGGAAGATATCTCAGACACAACGTGTCCAAAACAGAAATCTTTTCCCCCAAAATCTTCCCCCTTTCTCAACTTACCTATTACCATCAAAGATACCACTGTCCTCCCAGTCACCCAGGCTTGCAATTTCAGTATCATCCGTATCTCTCTACTCACATTCAACCTCACATAACCAGTGTATTTCCAGGTCTTGATATTGCTACCTTCGCAATATCTCTCTCCTTTCACTGCTACTACCCTGGGGCAGTCCTTCATCACCTCACACCTAGACTGCAGAAATAGCCTTCTGGTTGGTCTTCTTGCCTCAAGCGTTTCCCCTACTTCTGTCTTTCTTCCAGTCAGTTTTCAAGGTCATCTTCCTAAAATGCAGGTCTGAACATGTCACCCCACCCCCTTCTCAAGAAACTCTACTGGTTCCCTATCGCTTCCAAGATCAACTATAAAATCCTCTGGGTTTAAAGCCCTTCATAACCTGGTTTCTTCTTATCTTTCCAGTCTTCTTAGCCGTTATTCCTTTCTATATACTCTGTGATCTGGTAACAGCAGCCCTCTTGCAACTGTTTCTGGCAGGAGACACTCCGTCTCTCGACTGGGTGCATTTTTACTGGTTGTATGTTCCATGCCTGGAATGTTCTCTCTCCTCACCTCTACTTCTTGGCTTCCCTGGCCTCCATCAAGGCTCCGCTCAAATCTCACCTGGGAAGGAGGCCTTTTCGAGTCCTCTTCTGGCCCCAGCCCCTCCCCAGCTTTTCCTCTGACCTCACCTTCCATCTCTTCTATCTCTACCTTGTATGTAAACAACCTCACCTTCCATCTCTTCTTTCTCTACCTTGTGTGTACACAACTGTTTGCAGGCTATCTTTAAAGGGAAGGACTGTATTTTTGTTTTTCTTTGTATCCTCAGTTCTTAGTGCTCACACAGCGAGCATTTAATAAAAGTTTGTTGACCGACTCATAGCAAACATCTCCAAATGCCTGAAACAATTCTCTTGGGGGTCTCTATTCCTGGAAGTCATTCTCTGTGTGTCTTTGAGCAAGTTAACTTCACCTTTCTGGGTCTAGTTTTGCCATCTACAAAATGACCGTAATCTTTTTTAAACTATCCACTTTGCAGAGGTTACGATGACACTGTGGATAGCACTCTTGCTAGAAAAAGTGGCTAGAGAATTGGTTTCAGAACCAGGAAGACCTGGATTCAAATCCTGCCTCAATCACTTACTGACTGTGTGACCCTGGGCAAGTCACTTAATTCCTCAATGCTTGAAGCAGACCTAACTCTGTCAGAGGAAGTTCCTTCATTTGGGAATTCCCTATGTTAATGAAATCACAGGTCCAGTCCTGATCCCCTATCCCTATCATAGGAAACAAGAACATGTTGATAAAAACACCATGAAAAGGTGAGTGGGCTTATACCTGGAGAAGCCAGTAGTTTATATCCCTAGCAGTACCTGGGAGAAGACATAATGCTGGGCAGAGAGTGGGCAAAATGGTAACTACGCACTGAACAAAATAGCTTCTAGCATGCTTAACTCAGCACGATCTGGGAGGAACTCCACTGAGAATCCAGGGTATTCCAGTTCTTTAAGGAAAGACATGCCTCTGGCTTTCTTGGTGCTCATACTAGCTCTATTTTGCTCAGTCCTAGTTTCCGAGGGGATTGCTTCTCCTCCAGATCTCTTATTAGATTTAGGACGAGGAAACTATCATCTCAGCCTGAGTTTCCCATGCCAATGACTCACAGTGCCCTGGGGGCGGAGGTGATGGCAGAAAATCTTGGAACTAGTCTGGAGGGCCAGGGACAGAAACTGAAGCCATTTCTTTGAACTCACTGTTCCACTAGGATTTTTCGGGGGGGGGGCCAGCATCTAGCTGCTTGAAATAGAGTCGGAAGGCCTCTTGATTTTGCATATAATTTGCATAATGTCATAGACATGCAAGTCTATTTTCAGGGAGTTTTCAGGTTAAAATGTTGTCACTGCTGCCCTGCAGGGGTGTCGTGCCTAGATTCACTTCTCTGTTCTTTCTCACCTGCCCACTCATCCTGACCTAGATCCCCAACAGTAAATGTGAATAGGAAGGAGGGTGAAGCAAGAAGGACAGGCAGATACACAGAGTGCGGAGAAATGGAAAGCAGGGAGGAAAATGGTCTGTAGATACCAAAAACCTCCCCCCAAATCAACCAACAGAGCCCAGATGTCTTGCTAGAGACATATGGGAGGAGAAGGAGAGAAGACAGGCTCCTTTCTCTGTGGAATCTCCACCAAATCCTTCCCCACACCCACAGTAGCAGTGACCAGTCTAGGAGTGAAAGCGGCTGAGCCCTAGGACTAACCCTGCTTGCCCAGTGATTTCCTTGTTTGGGAAAAACTTGCCTATGCATTATGGTGCAGTGGAAAGAACAGTGGTGTTAGAGTAAGAAAACATGAGTTTGAATCCTGGTGTTGACATTTAACAGCTATGGGTCCCCAACCAAGGTTCCTAACTTCTGTGAGCCTCAGTTTCTCCATCTGTAAAGTGAGGACAATAATACTTTATTACTTGCTTTTCAGGGTTATTGTAAGGAAAATGCTTTGTAAACCTTATAGAAATTTCAGCTACTGTTGCTAAATAACATCCATTCCTCTTCCTCAAGAAATTCTACTTCTTTCCCCACCACCCAATTTTCCCTCCTAGGCATCATTAGCCCTAGGGTTTGACACTCCAGTCCTCTGTTTATTTCCCTCTCTGGGCATGGTAGCCTTGGTTGTTGTCCTGGGGCACAGGATCCCAGGTCAGATAGACCATCAAAGCTCATCATAATTGCTGTTTAAGAAGCCTTCATTATACACATCCTCTCTCTAGTGAGTTCTCGCAGACAATGACCTCTTTGTATGCTTCACTAACCTTGCTGTATGTGATGTTCAAGCTACGTTCATTGAATGAATGACTGCCTCCGTGTTGGTCTGGGCCTGCTGACATAGGCATTGCTCTTAGGATGATGGGATGTAGAACCTCAAAGACTGTTGTCTGTGGTAAGAGCAACATATACGAACACCAGAAAACCTGTGCCACAAAGGCTAGGCTAGTTTTTCCCTATAAAGACAATTTTTTTTTCTTTTTGCTAGGCAATTGGGGTTAAGTGACTTGCCCAGGGTCACACAGCTAGGAAGTATCTTGTGTTGTATATCTGAGGCCAGACACTCAGGTCCTTCTGACTCCAAGGCCAGGGCTCTATCCACTGTGTCACCTGGCTGCCCTTAAAGACAATTTTTTAAATTGTCTTAGACTTAACTGGTCCAGAGGATTAAGGGTTAAACCATTGGTCTAGACTCTAGAGGCTCAAAGGGTTGGCTTTCTGCTCCATATGAATCAACATCTTCCTGAGTTTTGTCCATCTGAAACCATGTTATATCCTTGTTCAACATCCTCTCCACACTATTATTAAACAAACTTCATTTTGAAAAATGTTACATAGTCTAAGAATGTCTCATTTTGCATCAATTCCAAGCCTGAACCACCAGACTGAATTGAATCTGTACTGGCCTGATCCAGTATATTTGGCATAATTGGATTGGAATGAACTCATGACCGAAATTGGGGAAAGAAGGGAGTCCTAAGCAATCAGATAGCTTAATACGGGAGTCTTGGACCCCATGGCCACCATACTTCTGGCTACATTCCACTCATGGGACAAGGAAGAGGCCCCCACTTGAACTGGTGGGATCAGAAGGCAAAATGCCCCCATGCATTAAGCAATTAGAGACAGATATGAATCTAACTGTCTTTAAAAAAAAAATGTCCTAAAGATGATAAATGTTGTAAAATGTTATTGGTTAAATTTGAGTACGTTTGTATTGGGAATGTTTGTGATCCCCAGGCCTGCTAACTGTTCCAGTTACCCTGGGTAACGCTGGGTCATCCGTTAGGTCTCCCAGCATGTTAAAGGGGATGGGGTGAGGAAGGGAGAGCTATGTCACTATAAAAAAGGAAAACAGCTTCCATTTTTGCTCTACAATATGTGAAACATTCTTCCCTTACCCTACCAGAAATAGTGACTGTTCACACATGGTAGCTAGAGTATACATATTGGCTTTGACAAACCCTGAGACTGAACTTCAACTTTCTGGCTGCCTCCTGAGTTTTGGGGCAACTTTCTTCAGTAGAGATGAATGGATAGCAAACCTGACATGGATGTCTTGTTCAAGAAGTCAGGAGTTCCTGAGCCTGTCAGTCTGTATGATAAAGCATCCTCAAGACTTAACTGGTCCAGGGGACAAATGACCAGACTGTAGGCAGAGTTGTCAGTGTTCTGGTTTGAAGGATTCCTTGCCATCATGAGAATCAACACTTCCCTGATTGGGCTGTCTACAAGGCTGTGTCCTTGCTGAATATCTTTCCCATGCTATATCATTATATTCTGAGTGTTAATTTTGTTCTAATCCTGAGCTTGAACCACAGGATTAACCTGAGACCAGATGAGACCTGGCCCAAAACAAAGTCCAGCCTCTCATTTTATAAAAGTGGCCCAAAGAAGGATTTGCCCAAGGTCATACAGCTAGTAAGTAGCTGAAATGATATTTGAATTCAGGTTCCCTGACTGTAAATTCAGGGCTCTTTTCATTACTCCATGCTCCCCCCTCATTATTCTTACTCTCTGAGGTGTTCACAATCTGAGGCCCACTGATCCGAAGAGACATACATCCAACCACCAGGGTGAGCTCATGATGAGTTCAGAAACTAGTAGCATCATTATGTTGCTATGGTAGCATTGCTACGGTTATTCAATTTCAGTCAAAATCATCTAGTTACTTCACTGGAACACACATTACTTTTGCAATTTAGTCTATCTGACTTTTGTTTTTTCTCCTGTTCCCCTTTTCTGCCTATTCCTTCTCTCTTTCCTGATACTGACAAAGGGAGTGAATAAAGTCCCCATTAAGACCCTGATTCCTACGCGTGCTAAAGATTCAAAAAAATCTCCTGGGGAAAAACTGGAAAATAGTCTGGCAGAAAACAGGTTTAGACAAATACTTCACATCACAGGTATATCATATGCTGGTTTAAAGAAAAGTTCCAAATGGATATATGACCTAGATTTAAAAGGCCATACCATAAACAAAGTATAGAAACTGGGAAGGAGAGAGCTTTTTACTACTCTAGGTAGTGGAAGAATTCTTGACTCAACTAGAGAAAGAGATAATCAGATAAGAGAAAATATCTAATTGTGATTACATAAAATTTATGTTTCTGCACAAACAAAACCACTGCAGTTAGAATTATAAAGGAAACACTGAGCTGGAAAAAAAGTCTTTCCAACTATTTCACTGATAAAGGCCTAGTGTCTAAAATGTATAATAAATTGATGCAAATGTATAAGAACAAGAGCTGTTCCCTCAATAGATCAAGAGTCAAAGAACATAAACAAAGGAAAAAAATCTAAGCTCTTAACAACCATATTAAAAATGTTCCAAATCAATAATAAAAGAAATTCACATTAAAACAATTCCATGGTTCCATTTCATACCTCTTATATTATCAGAAATGAGAAAAGAGGAAAATTACAAATGTTGGAGGAGCTATGGGAGGATAGACATACTAATGCACTGTTGGTGGATCTATGAATTGATCCAACAAATTAAAAATCAAACTGAATTTATACACTCCCCCCCAATCACTAAACTGTGCATCCTTTTGACCTAGAGATACCATGACTAGGCTTATATGCCAAAGAGATCAAAGCCAGAAGGACAGGATCCATATGTACAAAAATATTTATAGCAGTACTTTTTGTTATAGTAATGGACTGGAAACAAAGTGAGTGCCCATTAATTGGGGGAATGGCTAGACAAATGTGGCTTATGAATGTAATAGAATATTATTATGCCATAAGAAATTATGAAAGGGACAGATTCAGAGAATCCTGGGAAGACTTATATGAACTAATACAGAATGAAATGAATGAAACCAGAACAATTGATATGTGATTACAACATTGGAAAGAAAAACAACTTATAACTAAAAACAATTATAAAAGACTCCCTCTCACACACACATAAAGATATGTGTGTGTGTGTGTGTGTGTGTGTGTGTATACATAACACAACTATAAAAGAACTCTAATCATGTGCAATCACAACTGCAGAAGACTTATGATGAACCATGTTTCTCACTTCTGGGAAGAGAGGTGATGGACCAGAGGGACATAATCAGATTTATATTTTCAAACATGGCCAATGTATGGATTTGATTTCTTGATTATACTTATTTATTAATTTGGAAAACTTTTATTGAAGGATGTAGATGCCCATGGAAGCAGGTGGAAGGAAATGATAGTAATGCCTTCCCACTCCTCCCAAAAGAGGAAAAGAACATCAATGAAACATTTGAAAAATTTACAAACAAACAAGCAAAGAAAAGTATACAAAGAAGGAAAAATTTACAAAGAAACAAGCAGGACAATATTGGAGTTAGCATGTAAAATTTACTATATACTTAAAAATAAAAGCAAACTATATGTAATAGAGATTCATGGTTTCATATACATTTCTTTTTTTCTTTTCCTCTTTGTATATAGAAATGATCATAGGATCATGGAATCATAGAGCTAAAAGGGACCTTAGACTCCATTAAGTCCAAGCTCCTCAATTAAGGTTGAGATACGTTAAGTGGCCTGCCCAGGGTCACACTGGTAGTAAATGTCTAAAACGGGATTTGGACTCAGGTCTTCCTAATTCCAGGCCCAGCGTTTGAGCTACTATACTACCAGATTGTGTTCATTTAGTTCATAACTAAAAGAAAACTTCTTAAAGAAATGATTAAGGTAAATCAAGAAGTTATTGTTATTGTCTGCCCTGCTTTTGGCAAAGAGAGGTCTCCAGCATACATCTGGATAACTGAAGTCTCCCATTATAATTATAGCATGCCTCTTTACCAAACTTGTGGTCCTTTCCCTGAACTCATCTAGTCATTCTTCCTGTCCAGGTGATCTGAATTAGCACTGTCTCCTTGCATTTTGTCCTCTGTGAACTTCTTAACTGCATTTTTTCTTTCTTCCTGCTCTCTCTATCCTCTCTTTGGTAAATAGCTCAGTGGATATACATAGGAAGTTTTCTCCCTACCAGATCTTTTTAAAATTATTATTTAAGGCACTTTTTATTAGATTTGTATGATGTAAGGCAAATACATAATTACCAGTGTTAGGTAGATGGACTTCATTCCTGGTCAGGAACCTGTTACCTTCACATTTTAAGCCATAGTCCCCCAATCTAAATTTCATTCTTAGATACTACCTCCTTAGTCAAACAATGAACTCTTGTCTTCAACAGGAAGTAGTGAGAAAACACAACCTGTGCTTCTATGGGCTTCAGTCTCTTGCCCAGGGTTTAGTAATCTCAGGCAAAACTTTAGTTTACCTTTGGCATATCATTTGTGCTATTACCAGAAATGGTTAGTAGTCATCTGTTTTGATGGATTGAAAGGTTCTCTTCTATGTGTTAGATACATTCCCTGGGACAACAACAGATCTCTTTATTACTGTTATCAGTGGGAGAAGACATGAGGCCCTCAATGGCACAACTGAAGAAGAGAAAAGAAGGGGAAAAGAAGGGAATGAGTATTTATATAACACCTACTACATGGGCACGGTGCTAAGCACTCTTTATAAATATTATCTCATCTGATCCTCACAACAACCCTATAAGATAGGTCCCTTTATTATCCCTGTTGTACAGTTGAAGAAACTGAAGTAAACAGAGGTTAAATGACTTGCCTAGGGTCATACAGCTAGTAAGTGTCTTGAGGCTAAATTTGAACTCTGGTCTTCCTAACTCTAAGCCCAGCATTCTATCTATTGCACTACCTCTAAGGAGTATGGGAAACTGGTCACGTTGGGAAAATGAAGCATTGAAAAAGACTGTAGCTGAACTATGTGGAAGCTACACAGAATTTGATATAGAATGGTTGTAGTGTTCTGGTTTTCCAAGAATAATACCACTGTCCCTTCCCTTGATATGGCTCTTGAATTGAGACCATGTTCCAAATATTAACTTCTTTAAGAGTTTGCATGTTTTCAAAAGAAATTGGCTTCTATATAATTCTGTCTCTCTCTGTCTCTGTCTCTCTCTCTCTCTGTCTCTGCCTCTCTCTGTCTCTCTCTGTCTCTCTCTCTCTGTCTCTCTCTCTCTCTCTCTGTCTCTCTCTCTGTCTCTGTCTCTCTCTCTCTTCTCCCCCCTCTGTGTGTGTGTGCTTGTGTGTGTGTTTCTTCAGGTAAATGTAGAAGAGAGGAGTGCTATGGTAAGCCAGATACAAACATACACACTTCTCCAGGATAATCTGTCCTGTTTGTGTGTTGTGACACTCTTCTTACTTGGTTCTTTTCCTGTCTGAAAGCTCCTTTTCCATCTTCTTTTCTGGCTCAACCTCCATATGTAGTCTCCCCTCTAGGGCTACCATCCCAAACCTCAATTCTCACTGGCAGGCTGGGCCCCCAGAGGTCAGCTGGATACTTATCTCCTCAGGGTTCTAGGAGGTGGATTTTTATGCTGTAGTTCATAAACTCCCATTGCTATGTTTCTCCCATTGATTATTAGTTGACATCAATTAGCCAACCAGACATTGCTAGTTTTTAGTTAATCAGCATTTACCAAGGAGACACAATAACGGAGTTGGTATAAAACATCTTCCTAGAAGCTGACGGCACACTGTCGCATCTGGACCTACAGAGTCCAGGGGGAAATGGTGCCAAACTTAATGCCTCTGTGGCACAGGAGATAACTACCAGCTCCCCTGGCTGCCTTTCAAAGTTCACAAGGTCACCATCTGGTCAAAGAAAGGAAGAAGAAGAAGGTTCTTCTTTCCCTGCCCCCACTGAGGGATTCCATTTCAGGATTTTTGAGTTGGAATTGATTCCAAACTAGCTTACTATTTTACACAAGACCCACAGGGTGTGGCTGAATCTTTTCAACTAATCCTAATACATTTCCTATATGGTCTTGTTTCATTTCATCTAATGACTTTCACTCTTTCCAAGCTTTTTATTTTTTTCACATCTCCATTCATTCATTCATTCATTTATTTGTTTATTTATTTATGTTTAGTTTTCAACATGCACTTACACAAAATTTTGAGTTCCAAAGTTTCTCTTCATTTCCCCCCTCCTCTCATCCCATGATTTGCATGAATTCTGATTACTCCTCCCAATCTGCCCTCCCTTCTATCACTCCCCCTATTACTCCCTTCTCCTTCTATTTTCCTGTAGGGCAAGATAGATTTCTATACCCCATTGCCAAATATCTTATTTCCCAATTGCATGTAAAAACATTTTTTAACATTTGTTTTTAAAACTTTGAGTTCCAAATTCTCTCCCTCCCTCCCCACTCACCCTCATTGAGAAGGCAAGCAATTCCATATAGGTTATACATGTGTAGTCATGCAAAACACTTCCATAAAAGTTAGGTTGTGAAAGACTAACTATATTTCCCTCCATCTCATTTTGCCCCCCATTTATTCTATTCTCTCATCTGACCCTGTCCCTCCTCAAAAGTGTTTCCTTCTTATTACCCCATCCCCCAATCTGCCCTCCCTTCTATCACCCCTCCCTCTCTTATCCCCTTCCACTCTACTTTCTTGTAGGGTATGATAGATTTCCACACACAATTGAGTGCGTATGTTATCCCCTCCTTAAGCCAAATCTGATGAGAGTAAGGTTCACTCATTCCCTCTTACCTCACCCCCTTCCCCTCCACTGTAAAAGCTTTTTCTCGCCTCTTTTACGTGAGATAATTTACCCCATTCTACCTCTCCCTTTCTCCTTCTCCCAGTCCATTCCTATCTCACCCCTTAATTTTATTTTAGATATCATCCCTTCAAATTCAACTCATCCTGTGCCCTCTGTCTATATATATTCCCTCCAAATACCCTAATAATGCGAAAGTCTCATGAGTTACAAATATTATCTTTCCATGTAGGAATGTAAAAAGTTCAACTTTAATAAGTCTCTTATGATTTCTCTTTCCTGTTTATCTTTTCATGCTTCTCTTGAGTCTTGTATTTGAAAGTCAATTTTTCTGTTTAGCTCTGGCTTCTCAAGAATGCATTAAATTGGGTCAGCTAGGTGGCGCAGTGGTTAGAGCACCAGCCCTGAAGTCAGGAGGACCTGAGTTCAAATCTGGGCTCAGACCAAACACTTGACGCTTACTAGCTGTGTGACCCTGGTCAACTCACTTAACCCCAATTGCCTAAAAAGAAAAAAAAAAGTTAAAAAAAATGCATTACATTCCTCTACATCACTGAATGTCAAATTTTCTCTTTCATTGATTACACTTAGTTTTTCTGGGTAGGTGATTCTTGCTTTTAATCCTAGCTCCTTTGACCTCTGGAATATCATATCCTAAGCCCTCCAATCCTTTAATGTAGAAGCTGCTAAATCTTGAGTTATCCTGATTGTGTTTCCATAATACTTGAATTGTTTCTTTCTGGCTGCTTGCAATATTTTCTCCTTGACCTGGGAACTCTGGAATTTGGCTATAATATTCCTGGGAGTTTTCCTTTTGGGATTTCTTCAGGAGTTGATTGGTGGATTCTTTCAATTTCTGTTTTACCTTCTAGTTCTAGAATATCAGGGCAGTATTCCTTGATAATTTCTCGAAAGATGATGTCTAGGCTGTTTTTTTGATCATGGCTTTCAGGTAGTCCCATAATTTTTAAATTATCTGTCCTGGATCGACTCTAGTAGTTCCCTATTGCCTCTATGATCAGACGCTCTTCAATTTAACTTTTAAAACCCTTCACAACCTGCCCCAACCTAGCTTTCACAACCTCCTCCTCCTATTTCACATTGTTTTTTTTATTTTCTCATTCTTTTGGTTTTGTTTTATAATTTCTTGATTTCTCATAGTGTCATTAGCTTCATTTGCTCCATTCTAATTTTTAAGGAATTATTTTCTTCAGTGAGCTTTTGGACCTCCTCTTCCATTTGGTTGATATTGCTTTTGAAGGCATTTTCTCCTCACTGGCTTTTTGGATCTCTTTTGTCATTTGGGTTAGTCTATTTTTTAAGGTGTTATTTTCTTCAATATCTTTTGGGTCTCCTTTAGCAAGCTGTTGACTCATTTTTCATTATTTTCTTGTATCTCTCATTTCTCTTCCCAATTTTTCCTCTATTTCTCTTACTTGATTTCTTTTTTTTTGAAGCAATTACTTTTTTTTTCAGTGTATAACATATATAAATTTATTTATTTTTAATTTTCAACATTCACTTCCACAAGTTTTTGAGTTCCAGATTTTCACCCCATCTTCCCCCTCCCCCCACCCCAAGACAGCATGCATTCTGAATATCCCTTCCCCTAGTCTGTCCTCTCTTCTATCTCTCTCCCCTTCTCTTATCCCCTTCCCCATCTATTTTCCTGTAGGGCAGGATAGACTTCTGTACCCCATTTCCTATATTTCTTATTTCCCAGTAGCATGTGAAAACATTTTTTTAAACATATGTTTTTAAAACTTTTGGTTTCAAATTTTCTCTCTTCCTCCCTCCCCACCCACCCTCATTGAAAAGGCAAGCAACTCAATATAGGTTGTACATGTGCAGTTAGGCAAAACACATCCATAGTAGACATGTTGTAAAAAACTAACTCTATTTCCCTTAATCCTATCCTGCCCTCCCATTTATTCTATTCTTTTTTTTGACCCTGTCCCTCCTCAGAAGTATTTACTTCTGATTACCCTCTTTCCCAATCTGCCCTCCTCTCTATCATCCCCCTGCTCTCTTGTCCCCTTCTCCCCCTATTTTCCTGTAGGGTAAGACAGATTTCCATACCCAATTGAATGTGTATGTTATTCCCTCCTTAAGCCAAATCCTATGAGAATAAGATTCCCTCATTCCCTCTCACCTTCCCCTGTTTCCCCTCCACTGTAAGAGACTTTTCTGTTTTTTTTTGTGAGATAATTTACCCCATTCTACCTCTCCCTTTCTTCTTCTCTGAGTATAATCCTCTCTCATCCCTTAATTTTATTCTCCAGATATGACCCCTTAATCTTCACTCACCCTGTGCCCTCTATCTATCTACTATACATACTATATATATACATATAATTTTTTTCCTCCAACTACCCTAATACTGACAAAGGTCTCATGAGTTATAAATATCATCTTTCCATGCAGGAATGTAAACAGTTCAATCTTAATAAGTCTCTTATGATTTCTCTTTCCTGTTTACCTCTTCATGTTCCACTTGAGTCCTGTATTTGAAAGTCAAATTTTCTATTCAGCTCTGGTCTTTTCATCAAGAATGCTTGAAAGTCCTCTATTTCACTGGTTGACCATTTTTTCCCCTGAAGGATTATACTCAGTTTTGCTGGGTAGGTGATTCTTGGTTGTAATCCTATCTCCTTTGCCCTCCAGAATATTATATTCCATGCCCTGCGGTCCTTTAATGTAGAAGCTGCTAAATCTTGTGTTATCCTGATTGTGTTTCCACAGTACTTGAATTTTTCCTTCTGGCAGCTTGTAATATTTTCTCCTTGACCTGGGAACTCTGGAATTTGGCTATATATTCCTAGGAGTTTTCCTTTGGGGATCTCTTTCAGGAGGAGATCTGTGGATTCTTTCAATTTCTATTTTGCCCTCTGGTTCTAAATATCAGGGCAGTTTTCCTTGATAATTTCTTGAAAGATGATGTCTAGGCTCTTTTTTTGATCATGGCTTTCAGATAGTCCAATAATTTTTAAATTCTCTCTCCTGGATCTATTTTCCAGGTCAGTTGTTTTTCCAATGAGATATTTCACATTGTTTTCTAATTTTTCATTCTTTTGGATTTGTTTACTGTGTCTGATTTCTCATAAAGTCACTATCTTCCAATTGCTCTATTCTAATTTTTAAGGAAGTATTTTCTTCAGTAATCTTTTGGACTTCCTTTTCCATTTGGCCAATTTTTCTTTTTAGGGCATTTTCTCCTCATTGGCTTTTTGGACCTCTTTTGCCATTTGGGTTAGGCTATTTTTTAAGGTGTTATTTTCTTCAGTATTTTTTTGGGTCTCCTTTAGCAAGCTGTTGACTTGTTTTTTGTGATTTTCTTGCATCACTCTCAGTTTTTCCTCTACTTCCCTTACTTGCTTCTCAAGATCCCTTTTGAGCTCTTCCAAGGCCTGGGACTGATTCATATTTTTCTTGGAGGCTTTGGATGTAGGAGCTTTGACTTTGTTGTCTTCTTCTGGTTGTATATTTTGATCTCCTTTTTCACCAGAGTAAGATGATATAGTCTGACTCTTTTTGCGCTGCTTGCTCATGATCCCGGCCAATTACTTAAATTTTAAACTCTTTGTTAAGGTACAAATCTGCTTCCAATGTGGAGAATGTACTGTCCCAAGCTTCGGGGGTTTGTACAGCTGCTTTCAGAGATACTTGTAGGGACCTGTAAATTTTCAGTTCTTCCAAGGTTGTATGATAAGGGGTGAGGTATTTACTCCTTTCCTGGCCTGAGACTACAAATACTCCTTTCTGTCCTGTAACTGTGAGGAAGAGTTCCTCTTCACAGCCACTACAAGCTCCACTAAGCCAGTGCTCTTCCTCACCCCAGCACCTCCGCCCAGAACTGTGGCCCAGATCCAAACATGGGCAAAGCAAGAGATTCCTGCCTCAGCACTGTCAAAGAGATCTCTGCAATCCCTCTCTGATCAGCCACTGGATTCCCCCTCAGTCTGTGGGCCAGAAGCTTGGGAAGCAGCTGCACCCCCCCCCCCCGGGGCCACGCTCTTGGGGAATGGAGCTGAAACCCCGCCTTCCTTTCTGAGTACCTCAGAAACAGACTTTTCCCACTGACCTTCTAAGTTGTCTTTGGCATTTGTGGATTGAGGAGTCTGGAAACCTCCACAGCTGCCCGAGATTCAGTCCTCTGAAGCCTGCTCCAGGTTCGCTGTGGCCTGCATGCCCATGCCGCACTGCTCTGTGCTCCCAGCCCGGCGCGATACACTTTTCTGATCAATCATCCAGGTTTTCTTGGGCTGGAAATTTGTTTCACTCTGTCTTTTTGTGGGTTCTGCTGCTTCAGAATTTGTTTAGAGCCATTTTTTATGAGTATTTGGAGGGGTTTGGAGGAGAGCTCAAGCAAGTAACTGCTTTCACTCTGCCATCTTGGCTCCGCCCTCTCTTACTTGAATTTGAAAATCCTTTTTGAGCTCTTCCATGGCCTGTGACCAATTCATATTTTTCTTGAAGGCTTTGGATGTAGGAGATTTGACTTTGTTGTCTTCTTCTGATTATATGTCTTGATCTTCTTTGTCACCGAAGTAAGATTCTGTGGTCTGAGTTTTTTCCACTGTTCCACTCATTTTCCCAGCCTATTACTTGACTTTCAAACCTTTTATTAAAGTAGGGCTCTGCTTCCAGTGTGGAGAATGTGCTATCCCAAGCTTCGGGGGTTTTGTACAGCTGTTTTCAGAGATATTTCTAGGGACTAGTAAGTTTTCAGTTCTTCCGAAGTGGTATGATCTAAGGAGAGGCGTTTACTCCTCTCCTGGCCTTTGCTCTGGTCTGTGAGTGACCACAAGCACTCTTTCCTACCTCGGAAATGAGAGGAGGGTTCCCTGTGTATTGCTGCCACAAGCTCTGCTATGCCAGTGCTCCTTTTTGCCCAGGACTGCCACACAGGACTGGGACCCAGATCCACGTATAGGCAAAGAAACAAAATCCTGCCTCAGTGCCAGCAAAAAGATTCCTGCAATCTCTTTCTGATCAGTTATTTGATCCCCTTACCATCTGTGGCTTGAGGGCTCTGGAAGCAGCCAACACTGCTGCCGCCTCGACCCCTGCCCTGGGGCTGCACTGCACTGCACCCCTCTTTCACCCAGGTCCCACAGACCTTTCCCACTGACCTTCTATGTTATCTTTGGCGTTTGTGGGTGGAGAAGTTTGGAAACAGCCACAGCTGCCCATGAGGCCTGCTCCGGGTTTGCTGGGGCCCAGTCTGAGCCAACATGACCCCTGCTCAACTGAGCTCCTCTCCCAGCCTGATGCAACAGACCTTTCCCATCAACCATCCAGGTTGTCTTGGGCTGGAAATTTGTTTCACGCTGTCTTTTTGGTGGGTTCTGCTGCTCTAGAATTTGTCTAGAGTCATTTTTACAGGTATTTGGAGGGGTTTGGGGGAGAGCTCGGGCGAGTCCCTGATTTCACTCCGCCATCTTGGCTCCGCCCCCTTTCCAAACTTTTTAGCCAAGCTGTTGATGCTTAGTTGAGCGTCACTGATGGATCGATTCTATAGAAATGTATACGCTTTGTTCACATGTAGTTCATGTCTCTTATGAACTGATTCAATCGAGACATTTGGGTCCTCTGGAATTATTGAAGTAATACTAATAATAATATAAATGCATGTATATACTGCTTTAAAGTTTACAAAGAACTTTACCTATCTTATCTCAGCTGATCTTCAGAACAGCCCTGTGTGGTAGGTATTATTATCGCCCCCATTTTACAGATGAAGAAGCTGAGATGGGAGTTTGGAACACTTCTATTACACCTATCATGTTCCTTAACTGTGGGTATTCCCTAGGATTCTGTCCTAGGCCCTCTGCTTCTCTCTCTCATTGCCCCTATGATTTTAACTATCATTGCTAAGCAAATGACTCACAGATCTATATACTCAGTCCTCCTCTCTGCCTTGAATTTTAATCCCACAGCACCAGTGTCAGACAACATGTCAAACTCTACATGTCCAAAACAGAACTCACTGTATTTCCCTCAAATCCTACAAACTTCTCTATTTCTTTCAAAGGTGCCACCATCCTTTTAATCTCCCAGGTTCATAAATTCATTCTCAATTCCTCCCTCTCCCTCAACCTACATAGATATCCAATTGGTTGCCAAATTCTGTTTCTATCTCCACAACATTTCTTGCTTCCAGTTTCTTCTCTCTACTCAGACAGACAAAACCTTAGTTCAGGCCCTCATCACCTCTCACCCAGATAAATCCAACATCCTCCTTATTGGTGTCCCTGTTCAAGTCCATCACCACCCCAGTGCACCCTTCACCCATCTGCCAAAATCATTTTCCTTAAGCATAGTTCTGACTATGTCACTCTCCTACTCAACCAACTCTAGTAGTTTCCCATTGCCTCTAAGATCAGATGCTCTTCAATTTATCTTTTAAAACCCTTCACGACCTGCCCCAACCTAGCTTTCCCAGCCTCCCCCTCCTGAACTTGAGATCCAGTTAAACTGGTCTTCTATCAGTTTCTTCATGTTCATGCTCTTTTCAGAAACACTTTATTATGTTTTTCAATCTGCAGTGTGGAAGGGCTGTTAGGTGGGAGAGGAGTTAGACTTGTACTGTTTGTACCACAATGGCAGAATAAGGAGCAATGGGTGGAATTTGTAAAGAGCCAAATTTAGACTTGATGTCAGGAAAGACCTCCTAGCAATTAGAGTTGTTCAAAAGTAGAATAAGGGGCAGCTAGATGGCACAGTGGATAGAGCTCTGGCCTTGGAGTCAGTAGGACCTGAGTTCAAATCCAGCCTCAGACACTTGACACTTACTACTTACTAGCTGTGTGACCCTGGGCAAGTCACTTAACCCTGATTGCCTCACCAAAAAAAAAAGAAAGAAAAAAAGAGAGAAAAGTAGAATGGGCTGCCTTACTTTGGAGGTCTTCAACCAGAGCTTGGAACCAATCAATCAATCAGTCAATAAACGTTTATTATGTACAAACTGTGTTCTGGGCACTAAGTGCTAGGGATACAAAAACAGGCACAGACAGTCCTTGTCCTCAAGGAGCTTATAGTCTAATGGGGGGGACAACATACAAACAAATACATATCAAGTAAACTATATACAGTATAAATAGGCAATAATTAAAAGAGGGAAGGCACTGGAACTAAGAGGGTTTGGAAAGGCTTCCTGTAAAAAAGGTGAGATTTTAGTTGGGACTTATGTGAGGTCAAGGAGGTCAGTAGTTGGAGCAGAGGAAGGAGAAAATTCCAGGCATGGGGGAAAGTAATAAAAAAACACCCAGAACCAAGAGATGGAATGTCTCATTCTTAGAACAGCCAGGAGGCCAGTATTACTGGATCCAAGAGTATGTGTTGGGGATTAAGGTATAAGAAGACTGGAAAGGTAGGAGGGGCTTGGTTATGAAGGGCTATGAATGACAAACAGAGTGTTTTGTATTTGCTACTGGAGGCAATAGGAAGCCACTGGAGTTTTTGAATGTGTGGGGGTGTTGGTGACATGGGACCTGTGTTCTAGGGTCACTTTAGTGGCTGAATGGAGGATAGAATGAAGTAGAGAGAGACTTGAGGAAGGTCATGCCAATGGTATCCACATGGTCTGCATTTCCTGGTTTTTGCCGCTCCATGGCCTCTTCACTGCACTAGCAAAATGAATGTAACTCCCTCCACAGCTCTCACATTTGTGGTATGAACCCTGGTCCTTGCCCAACAGCCACTGCCTTGTTCTCCTGCTGCCATAACCCTTGCCAGACCATGGAGCTCCAAGGACCAGAAGCTGAGTCCTGAGCATTTTCCTGCTGCTCTCCCTCAGAAGCCATTGTTTTTCTTTGTTCATGAGCATCAGATCCACAGAATTATGGGAAAAACAAATCTTTCCTTAGCAGTAAATGCCTATCATAATTATTATTTCTAAGGTCTTTTTCAGCTCTCAAGTTCTATGAGTCTGCATATATTATCATTCATAAGTGAAATGCAAGAGTAGGAATGATTCTGTGCATTTTGTAATTAGGGAAACTGAGGTTCAAAGATGCTCACTGGCTTGTCTCAGACCACAAAATGAGTCAGGAGGGAACCACAATGTCTCTCAGTGTGAGATCTAGTCATCTCTTTTCTGAAACTCACTCCCTAGTCTTCTAGGCATGCTGTCCTTTTCTATGTATCCAGGAATTCACTCCCCAAGTCAAGTCAATATCTGAGAATCCTTTACAAAGAGCCCCATAAGCTGCCCTGTCCTGGAATTACACAAACAATTCAGTTCTAGCTGGCTGTGAACTCTGTACTACCCAGCACTTGGTGCTCCTTAGCCTCCAATCTTCCTGGATCAGCCTGATCTTTGAGGCAGGAGTTTCCTGCTGATAACAGGGCAAAGTCACAAACACAGATAGAGAGATGAAAGAGGAAATAGGTGGGCTTGAGTTTAAATGGGTATTTTTCTAGCCCCTCCCCCCCATACAAGCAGATAAGTTCCCTGCTTTCTATGAGCACTGTTTTCTACTTTCCTGGATAATGGCAGGTTTTTAAAGCCTTTGAAATGGCGACTGGGGATAGGAGAGGGAGGCCCAGCAGCTGCTTGAATTGGTGCTGGGGTTAAAGGGGAAGAGGACCGGGGAGAGCAAATGGTCAGGAAGCTTTGGGTGCCAAGGGATCACTGAGTCTAAGGGAAATGTCAGGAACAGCAGGAGAAAGGAAAGACAGGTCGGCTTAGGTCTGGCTCTGTGGTCTTCCCCCCACCCACCCATCATCCTCCACTCTGATTAGCTATCATTTTTTTTCCCAGAGGCCCAGAGCCAAGTTGTAAATGAGTAGCCAGATGTTTTCTAATTAGTGGATTTCCTATAAGAAGTTTAGACTTTGGATCATTTTGGCTTTAATGCCATTACAGAAAAACCTTGTTAATTTGTACTCAATTAGAATTCGTGATCCATTAAGAACAATTATTAAGTTAAAGACTGCATTATGTAGCACCCCATCTGCAATGATTCCACCCTATACTCACACTCAAAGTTTGGAGTCTCCAGAGGGCAGCTAACATTTCTCTTAGGGTCTTAGGGTAACCATTAGGGACTGGGGTCTCTAGTACTATTGATTATGAGCCCCCGTAGAAGTGCCCCCCATTATCAATCAACCAATTAACTCCATTAGCTTTTAGAAAAGGGATTTACTAAGAAGGTATTGAAAAAAATAGGTGGCAGAAAACATTCTCTCCAACCAGGGGGTATACTTTCCCCTTACACATTCTAGGTCCCTGTAAAGAGAGGGCTCAAACTTTAAGCACAATGGTAATAAGGAACACATGAAGAGAATACATGGCATAGGGGTACCTCCTGAGTTTTGGCCTTGAAAATCTTTTTCTCCATTCATGGATGAAGTTTGTCATAGGACATGGTATCAGTGGTAGGTGATTCAATCCTCTGCTTTCGCTAGTACTCTTTCCCTACTTCTTCTCAAGTACCAGGGGAAGGAAAGATGCAGCTATCGCCTTCCAATCTCTTCAGATCATGAAATGCTCACAAAGTGGCTACCTGGTCATGCCTTTCTCCAGATTGCTGCTTGATCACCTCCCAACTCCTATGGCTGCTACTATCAGCTCAAGCAGGGTGTGGTAGGGCCCAAATGATTCCACCAATGTTAGATTTCCTTCACCTTCAAAGGTTTCTGGGTAACAGCAGCTCCCACTTTCTTACAAGATTTGGAACCACAATCTTAGCAGCTGCCCAACCTCAGTACACTGGTGACAAAATTTCGTTAGTTGTCCAGATCTCTTTGTTGTTTGAATCTCCTCATTCTCCAAGCTTCACCAATTACCTTTGAAGGCTCTCTGACCACAAGCATCCTGCAGGACTTCCCAGCAGACTCACTCTCCACTATAAGAATCCCAACCACCTGATGCCGGACGGGTCATTCACACAGCTGGTCCCTGGGATGCTGCCTGTTGTCAGCTGGCACAGCCAAGCTGAGAGACTTTATCAAGGAAAATAGCATGGACATCTTGAGACCTGGGTGGATGACTGGACCATTGTTAACACTAATTCCTCTAATTATTTGCCCACCTCATAACAAAGTTTAGTATTAAATAAATGTTCTGGAGTATGATTGTGTATGTCTGAGTGATATGTCTAAGCAACCTAAGAACTGTCTTACCTGAAGTAAAGATATCTATCACTTTTACTAGATGTCTAATTAAAGGTTACTCCCCCAGGACACAGGCCAGGGTGACCCATAGGATCACAGACTTAAAATGGAAAGAATTTTCAATATCATCTAGTCCAAAACCCTCATTTTACAAATGAGGAAATGGAGGGGCCCAGAATGGCTAAGTAGCTCCTCTAAAGCCACACAGGCCATCAGTGGTAAAGCCATCATTTGAACATAGGAGCTCAACTTCCATATTCAGCCCACTTTCTGCTGGATCATCCCATCTCCCAATGGACTAGATGTTCTGACCATCCTACATAAACCAGTACCTGAGGTCTAGTGTTCTGCTAATAGTACTCTAGAACCTCATTACTATGGCCAATAATATGTCTATGGAAATTTTTCAGTTGTTTTTCAGTTGTGTCTGACTCTTCATGACTCCATTTGGGGTTTTCTTGGCAAAGACACTGGAGTGGTTTGCCAGTTCCTTCTTCAGCTCATTTTACAGATGAGGAAACTGAGGCAAACAGGGTTAAGTGACTTGCCCATGGTCATATAGCTAGTAAGTGCCTGAGGCCAGATTTGAACTTAGGAAGATGAGTCTTCCTGACTCTATCCACTGTACCACCTAGCTGCCCCCTATGGAAAAATACAAAATTTTAACTTGGGACAATATTAATATAGTTCCCCTAACTCTTCTAGAAGGATTAAGGACTTCCCCAGCTCCAAGTCCATGGTTTTGACTCTAAGGCCTAGAGGAGGGGAGTGGGGTGCTAACTCTCTAGGGGGTGCTAAGAGACAGGGACTCTGGCATGAGGAACTGGAAGGGGGTTACTACTCCTTAGTTTCTCTAACATACATACTCATATTCTGAAATATTCCAATGGATCTGTGACTTCATTGATATAGGTATTCCTGCCAACCATGTAGATTGAAACCCATCTGTGCCTGCCTAACCTATGAGACCCTTGTCTGTGTCCTCCCATAAATTTGCCCTGGGGGTCAATTCAATGTGTTGGGGTGGGGGTGTCATGCACACTTTCTTTTGGTGTCACAAGGATTCCACTGGAGCATATGGTCTCTCTTCCTTCATTTTGACTGTGATCAAGTCATCTTTTTTTGCTCACATCTTTCTTTGATGACAATTTTAACTTCAGTTCTCCTTCATAAGTCTTTATGTGTGATTATCTTGCAGCCTGCTTGCAACCACTGCACATAAGTTCTCCACATTCTACTTTTTTGTTAGGTGTTAGGTGTTACTGAGGGTCTTAGAGTCCAACAAAGGTCTTGATTAAATTTATTTGTATTTTAGAAAGTAGTAGACTAGGGCTGTTCTATTTCATTACCAGAGCTGGGGATATAGGTGAGAGCTTTGGAATGAAAAACAGGAAAGAGCCTCTGGAGGAGGGCAGGGTAAATGAAGAAATGGACCAGGGCCTGGGAATGGAATGATGCTGAAAATGAAGCAATTGCTGGGGTTGGGAATGGGAGAATGGAGTAGCAGCCTCAGGGGATTTGCTTTTTCTGTATCCCTTTGTAAATACTGTTAATCCTGACATCTTCTATCCCCTTTTTGGATTACAATTCTGGCAAAGTAGAAAGCAGAAATAGTATATAGGAGGAATGGGGGAAGAGGTCACCACACACTATCAAAGGCAGGGCTGATACAAGCAGATGATTTAGGTAAACCCTCAGGTAGAATATAGCAAAATCTATAACAGGCAGAGAGCAAACATAAACGGAAGAGCCAGGCCAGGTTAGTATCAATATATCCATAGAGTATCAAAACTCCAAGAGGTTGAGAGCAATGGGAAAACCAGCTACAGGAGCTGAGTTGTCAAGGCACAGACCAGTGAGTCCATACTAGATCAGGAAGTAAATGATAGGGAGTGCTGGGAGCTGGCTGTCTGGCTCACCCTGTATTCCCAATGCAGTAATCCTTTTGTGGCAGCTGCTGGTGCTCCTCTCTCCACAACATATTGACAGATCAGTGTGGTCTGCCACACTCCTACCTGAGTCACCTCAGTTCATCAAACTTTGGATGTATGCAAGGGAACAATTCTAGGTAGTAATGGGCCAAAGGGGAAGGAGAGGACTAAAGGCAGTGAAATCCCAAGTGTTGGCAGTAAGGAAGGAAGGGCAATTCCAGTGACCATAGGGCTAAATGAAATAACTCTTCTGTGATGACTATTTGTATATAAGGAATGTGTGTGCGTATATATGTGTGTATGTGTATGTGTACATATATGGATAAGATCTAGGTTTATTCTGAAAATGCAGCACAAAATTCACTGGTTAAAAAAGTAGATGGAGTATATGTATGGAGGTACAGGTAGAGACAATAGTCCTGCCTGTGAGACATAGACTTTTGTTCCTACTCTAGCTATATTTGCAAGCCCATCAGGAATGCTTTTAGGAGATTTATAATGCCAACATTCCCTTTAGCCCAGCTCCTCTAGAGAGTTTTGGAGTAGATAATCAACAGGTATTTGGGGATAGATACTCACAATAAAGATTCAACAGTTAAAAGAAATGTCCTAGTCTCAAGGCAGATAGTTTTCTGAGACCATGAACCTTCAGTAGTCACTGGGGGAGGGCTAAAAAAAAATAGACAACCTTAGTCTGTAAGATTTTTCTGGCTTTTATTGGCTACCTGACTGGCCTCAGCTATTCACTAAAAGTATTACAGCTTTTTCTGACAAGAAGAGCTTTCTAGGCACTGCACCACAGTAGAGTAGCAAATAAAAGATGATACTGAAAAGACTCAATGTTGCAGAAGAGGCTAATTAGCTGAAGCCTAGCAGATTATAGCAAAAAAACAGCTCAAAGACCAGCAGAAATGTTGCAAGTGAGAACAAAAACTTGGAGAAGAGCATGATATTGTTGCCAGAGAACACTCATAGCTTTGTAGCATCTGAAGTGCTAACTTCCCCAGCCACTCGGGAGCCCTTATAGCCTGTGCCCTGACATTCATGTCTCCAGGTCACATGTGTTTGCTGAATGTGTGCCTTTACCAACTGATGGTAACATAGGAGATTATTCTTTATAAGTTCATGAAGTCAGACAGGGGGGTGAGATGGTAATTCCTTTTTGCCTCACTGCATTTACCATGTTATTTGATTAAATGTCTTTTGCTTTCAACTAATATGTCCTATGTTTGGCTAATAAAACACATTGGTTAAGGACTCGTCAGTAAGGACTCAAAATCATTTGTTGACCCAAAGAATGCCTCAAACATGGAACTGCTTTTCTAGGGGTTTGAATATGAGCAGGGCCCAAGTTTCTATTTATAAGATGGGGACTGATCATACTTCAAATCAAAAGCCCTTCTTTAGGATTGTTAAGGAGCCAGGCCTAGCAGACTCCTAGGGAGCTGGGCACTGAAAGCCCTTGCCTGTGTTCTTCCTGAAGGGAGAGAGGCATGACTGCCTACCTATATCTCATCAAAGGGCAGACATTAGTTTGCCTTACCCCCCCCACCCACTTTGTTCCTGTCAGCAGTGAGTTGATCTTTCTCAACTCCCTGCTTTCCCCAGCCTCAGCTTATGAGGAAAAGAAAATCAACTTGTACTCCAAGCTTTCCTATCTCTCTAGTCACACAATTTTTGTCCCCAAAGGAGGAGATTACTTACATTGAAATGTGACACTGCTGGTGTCAATGAAACCTTTGCATCTCTCCCCACGTTTACCCTCTTTTTTTTATCTTTTGGTTTACATTTTCCTATATTTATTTATTTAAAAATAAGGATTAGGTTGTGTGTGTGCGTGTGTGTGTGTGTGTGTGTTCTGCTTTTTATCACAGTCATTTACAAATACACCATATCCCTTCCTATCCTTGAAGCCTGCCTTATAATAAACAAAGTTAAGTAATGTAGTGCTTATGTCTGGCAGTGCATGTAACACATGGCCTTGTAGTCTGAGATCTGGCTGCTGAGAAGAGGGAGTTATGTTTCATTATCTCTTCTCTGGGATCAAGACTGGTCATTATGATTGCCTTTCTTCCCTGTCCCACCCCCACACCCACCCCCCCCATAAGAAAACGGTTTCCTAGTCTTTCCTAACTCCTCCCAAGCTCTGCCACTTTTCTGATCAATGCTTCAGTCTGATGGCCTGTGAAGGGAAATTCATGTTACATGGTTGCCTTAGCAACCGTCAAGCACAATCAGATACATCTGTTTCTGTTGCAAAAGATCTTCCTGGAGGACTTACCCTGTATTACAAAATCTCAGCTAATACCACAAACTGTCTTCTAGAAAGGCCAGTATCTCTTTCAGGAAGAAAAAAAAAATTAAAACATTTATGTAGAACTTAATAGGGTTTTAAAACGTGGTGCAAAGTCATTTCAGCAGATGAGAGGGAATGTTTAAAATTCTTGAGAAACTATTTTTAAACACTCTCAAGTGTTTTCCTGGAATACTCATTTACACTCAAACAATTTATATGCTAATTACAAATAATTCTCTTTTATCATTTAAAGCAGGGTCCCTTGATTAGGGTGGTGCCTGGCTATGTTTGAAGGGGACAGCTTGGGCACAAATTGGGGGGATGTCTTTTGTGTGCTTTTGTTGTACTCAGCCATATCTGCCTGTTTTCTGCCGTCACAATAACTTGGAAAGAACCTGTCTGGTGGGGTTTGGGCTGCAGTGGGGACCTGCACGGGGAAGGGAGTGTCCCCCCTCTGGCTGCTCGACTAGCAATACACCTGCTCCTGCCCAGGCTTTCTGAGTGAAAATAAAGGGGAAAGAATGGAGGGGGCTGAAAGGGCTTGGAGGAGGAGCTGCTTCCCACCAGCTAATGTAGGGCCTAGAAGGGAGCCTGACCAGATAGCCTTTGCTTTTGCTTTGAGCTTCTCCAGACCCTTAATAATAACTCCCATTTCCATGGCACTTGAATGCTTACAAAGTGCTTCTCCCACAACAACCAAGTGAGATAGCACAAGAGACATTATTCCTATGATCATGATTTCCTTAGGAAGGGAAATGACTTGCTGAGGTTCACACCTATCTAAGTGCCCGATCTGGGAATCAAATACAGCACAACAGATTGATATTTCATATCCATTGTCTCCTTTGACCCTCATAACAACCCTGAAGGTTGGTACTACTGGCAATAGTATCCACCTTTTGGATTGGACCTGTGGTGTCATTAGTTTAGACAACTCCCAGGTGAGAAAACTCTTAGCATAGGTCAGCAATTTCTCTACAACTTACAGTTGTAAAAAGCTGTCTGGAGGCACTACGAGGTTATGTGACTTGCCCAGGATCACACAGCAAGTATGTCAGTGGCTAAACTTCAACCCAGTTCTTCCTTGCTTTGAGGCTAGCTCCCTATTCACCAAACTGCATTGCCTATCGTAATACGTCACCCCTTTTTCATGTAACGATGACTCTAACTTTGCTCTTCCCAGAGCAAGGCTAGTTACATCTTCGCCTCGGGGTTTTAGAGTATTCCTGAAGATTAGGAGTGTTTCTCCTTAATGTTGGTGATTTGAACCCCGTTCTGGTATTTTTCCCTCATTGTTAGCCACCAGTAATTAGTGCACCTGCTCCATTTAACCAATTAACATCACTTAGGTCTTACAAAGGGATATTTACTTTGACAATATAGAAAGAACAGAATTATAAACATTTCTCCCCTGCACTTGGGGATATACTTTTCCCTACTGGTCTCTGTGAGAGAGCACACTCAGCCTGAATGCATTTTCTATCAAGCATTCACCCCACCAAACTCATGTCTAAATGCAATCTAGCTGTGGGGTTAGCTTGAGTCTCAGCTACCACTAGGTTGGGCCTTAATGTTGGATAAGCTGGCTGCAAAATCTGGCATGAATTCTTCTGGACCTCTATGCAGGGGAAATGCATCAACCTCTCTCTTCCCTTCCCCCCCTTACACACAAATGAGGAAACCAAGACTCAAAGAGTCAGTGATCTATCATCCATGGTCAAACAGGAGTGTCAGATTTAGGATTTGAACTCAGGTCTTCCTGATTCCTACTCTAGTATGTATTTCTACTAAATCACATTTCCTAATAACCTAGTAAGATTGGTATTTGGGAGGCACTATATACATGTGGGCTATTGTTATATGTACCTAAATGATCAAAATCCTCTTTTTTCTTTACAAATTTCACTCACTTTTCATCAATTAGTGGGATCTGTGAAACTTGACATTTCTATCAGATTCTACTTTTGTTTTACAAGGGAAGAAATTAAAAAAAGTAAGTGAGTTCTCCTTGGTCACACACCTAGTAAAATAAAGTTAGAATTCAAACCCAGGTCTTCTGATTGCAAGTCAGGAGCTCTTTCCACTACACTGGAATTTCTTATTAAGAACCTGAGTTAATACTGGTGCTATAAAGTTGACTGAGGTACTCACTTGTAATAGATATACAGGAGAGACTCTCGTGTGTTAGATTTAATGGGGGGTCTCCACCTGTAAAGAATGGGGAACCACATTAAGGTCAGCTGAGTAACACAAATTCCTTCTTCCCCATCTTGGTTCATCTTTGCCTCAAGGACTTATTTCCACTAGGTCCAGGAGTCAATTTACATTTACGTTAATAATTTTGTTCTGATTATGACTTTCCTATGTATGGAAACTTAATGCTGGCTTAGGTACTGTGTGCCTCCATTGCATTTGTTGATTTCTGAGCAGTGTTACTCTCTGTTCCTCCTCCCAGGCACTCCATACTGAAGCCAGGATGTTTTTCTCTCTCTATCCAGATACCCAAAGCCACACCTTTTCCCAAATCTCAACTTTTACCAGCATTAATCACACAACAAGAATTTGGGGCTTCCCATATGACTATCTATCTATCTATCTGCACACACATACATAATACACATATCCATATCAATATATGTATATATACATGAATTGTAAACATGTATATGTAACATATATCAAGATATGACATTAACACTTATGGATTACTTCTCTGCCTGTTGCTTGCTGATTCCCATACTTACTTTTATCATCTTGAGTTCTAGGGTATTCCAGGAATATATTTGTGTGTTTGCTTTCTAATGAATAAAATTGCAGCCTCTTTCTCACTGATTAATCAGTTGGCTCAAACCCCTACCCAAGTTTATTAAATATTATTTATTGAAGAGGCTAGAGAAATCCTCTTCCCAATAGTAATTATTCACACATAATTTATTCACAAATGAAATCAATAATACAATAAAGGCATGGATAATTATTTACAATTTTTTGGCTATGAGAAAGAGCACAGAATCACCTCAAACCCTCACCATAACAGCCAATGACTTCACGTCCAAAAAACATAATTTCAACTATTCAGTTCACTTCAGCTACTGATTAAAGTCCATTAAGAATCCTCTTCATATTTCTCCTAAGAAAATAGTTAAATTTAGTCTCCTTAGTATATGTTATGTTAATCATTTTACTTATCCTCACTTTAGCCTTCACAGGAAATGGTCTGTACTGAATTTGTTGTAAACTGCCAGCTCTTCACAGTTTCTTCATAGAATTTTCTTTACAATGTTTCCTTATAAAATGAGAGTCAGCATGGTGGAGCAGAGAGAGAGAGAGAGACCTTGCCATGGATCCCAGAAGAAAGGAGTCCTGGCTCTCACAAACACCAGCTGTGTGAACCCTGGGCAAGTCACCTGACCTCTACTTTCTCTAGCCAATTTTCTAAGACAGTTTGCAGAGAAGATGTCAACCTGAATTGATAGAGGGAGTTCTCTCACATTAGTTCATACTAATGAAATTGCAGATCTAATCCTTCTTCATAAAATAAGTTGATGGTTCTAACAAGAATGGAGTTTCTTTTCACCTTTTTCCTTTTTGTCTTTCCCACAGATTCCTTATAGATTCTTATAACTTATACACACTCTCCCTGAATCCCATAAGAAGTATTTCATAGCACTCCTGACAGAAAGCACAAATTGACTTTTTCACAAGAAAAGTCTATTTAACAATAGCAATGGTCTCCGAGGCAGAGGCAATCTATCTATCTATCTATCTATCTATCTATCTATCTATCTATCTATCTATCTATCTATCTATCTATCTGTCTGTGTCTATCTGTCTAAACACATATATGTACACACATATGTGTGAAACAGGAAAAGAGCAGTGAGCAGGGGAAAAGTGTGTTTGAATAGGAATCAGCTGTGTCTCATGCTGCTGAATGCAGAGACAAAATCCCTTTGTTTGCTTGAGCTCAACTCTTTCCCAAAGGGAAAAGAAGTCATCTAACAGTTTAACAGAGATGCCTTATTTAACAGGTAAGTGAGGGAAGTATAGTTTCCCCTAGCTGTCCTCTAGCTAAGCTCTTCTTAGCTTCCCACTAACATGTGCTCATCGGTTTTTGAATGGGGAAAGATGCTCTTTGCTCCCTAGCATGCGGTATCCATGGTCTATGTATGAGGAATGAGGCCTGGAAGGAAACAAGAGCCTTCCTTTCTCTCTACATGGTGGATAAAAGAAGGAATGGCTGCTCATTGCAACTTCCAGATTCTTCCTCTCTAAAACCCTCCAGAATACACACACAGTTCTAGAAATTTAGGTTCCAAATATGTTACCAACTGGTGAACTCTGGGATTAGCATCTGCTTGAGTCTCTCATCTCCATGGCAATACCAACACTCCACTGTGATGAAACTATGACAACAACAACAAAAAAGGCACAGATAAAACAGGAGATTAGGGGGCCCAGCAGCCCAAGTCAGGACCCATTACTCATAGAGGGTGTCCCCAAAGTCTCAACACTCTGGGCTGCTTAGGATCCTGCAGGGAACTTGGCCCAGTGCTATCTATGCACATACCAAGTGTTAAAGAAATATTTCTTTGTTGACCAAATGCAGCTGCCTAGCCTTAAGAATATCCTTGATTTTTTTTTTCTGGATGTTTCTCTATCTCTCTACATCTGGGACAAACTTTTCCGATTACTGACCCTGGCTCTCCCTGTCTTTCCATTGTCATCCCTACTCTGGCCTCCCAGGTATCCTAAGAGAGCTAACTCCCTAACTTACCTTGTGCCCTTGTCCTGCCACGCCTGTTGTATCTCAGTGTCTGGTTCCCAACGTTTAATATTTTTTTCTCCTTTCTTCTCCATATCTCTACACACTCCAGAAAACAAAACTGGGTTTCCTAGGGTTTATTTGCAAACTTTAGAAACAATGTGCTACTTTCCTCATCTGTAAAACCAAAAACTAATACTTGTGGTAGCTGTCTATCCCCATAGGGTTGTTGTGAGGCTCAGATGAGATTAAGAATGTGTATATATACATTCTGTCTGTCTATATGTCTATCTATCTATCTATCTATCTATCTATCTATCTATCTATCTATCTATCTATCTATCTATCTATCTATCTATCTACCTATCTATCGGTCTGTCTGTCTGTCTAGCTATCTATCTAGCTATCTGTCTTTTTACATATGTGTAAAACAGGGAAAGAGCAGTGAGCACGGGGAAACAATGTGTTTGAATAGGAATCAGCCAGTGTCTTATGTATTTATGTGTATATGTACGTATGTGTATATGTGCATATATACACACATGTGTATATAGATTTACAAACACAGAGTTATATACACAAATCAGCAGCTAGGTGGCACAGTGGATAGAGTGCTGGGCCTGGAGTCAGGAAGAGTTCTCTTCATGAGGTCAAATCTGGCCTCAGACACTTGCTAGCTGTGTGACCCTGGGCAAGTCACTTAACCCTATGTGCCTCAGTTTCCTCATCTGTAAAATGAGCTGGAGAAAGAAATGATCACTCCAGTATCTTTGTCCAGAAAACCCCAAACGGGCTCACAAAGAGTTGGATACAACTGAAAAACGACTGAACAAAAACAACATATACACAAATGTATGTAAATATATGACTATATTTGTGTGTATGTATATGTGTATATATGTATATATGTATGTATACACAAATATACACACACAATGACTTGGCCACTAAGTAAAAATGATCTCAGGCAAGTCACCTTAGGAAAGCCACTTCATTTCTCTTCTTGTTCTCCTCATCTGTAAAAGAAGGGGCTTAGATGTAATAATGTCAGGTATTTATGATCATAATGGATATATAGGCATGTGTATATGTGTACACATATAAGTATAAAGTTATATATGTGTGTGCACACATGTGTATACCTTTACATGTACCACATAATCATACACATATAGATACATATGCACGTATACCTTTATGTATATGTAAGTATACACATGCATATGTGTATATATCAGTTATTATTACAAATACTATTACACTGCAGGTAAACCCCTCCTTTTCCAGATGAGAATGAGACATACGAAATGCCACACAGGTAGCAATTGATTGAGTCGGGTTTCAAATCCAGATCCCATGACCCCAAATCCAAAGACTTTTTCTTAGTCCAGTCCCACGCTGGTCTTTATTTATTTATTTACTCATTTATCATTGTAGGGAAAAGGGGTGGTATACTTTGTTTAAACACAACACAGCAGATGCTTCCCTACCAACACCCAAACAACCGCCCCACCACCACACACTTACATAGAGTGATGCCTAAACTTTCCAACCTAACCTTTAACTAAAATTTCCCAGGATTAGACTGACCCATGGGTCAATGACTACCTTATCTAGGATCAGAACATGATGCCACTATGTCCCTTGTGACCTCAGAAGATGATTATACCTCCTCCCCACTATACCAACCCCAAACTGCTCAAACATATTTTGGGGCCCATCTGCTTGCTGGCTCAAGCTCATTTTCCCATTTTACAATTCCAGGCTCATTCTAAGGTAATCAGGAAATCCCCTGACTTGAACAGCAGGTTGTTGGTGCTCCACACTCTTTAGTAATCCCAGTTTTACCCCTTTCCAATCCATCCCCCAATAGCCGGCAAAATGATATTCCTATAACATAGATCTGCGCATGCCACTCCTCTCCTCAAAAATCTTCAGTGGCTCCCAATTGTTTCTATGATGGAATAAAAAACCTTCAGCCTGGAATTTAAAATTCATCATAACCACCATCTGCCTTTGCAGTCTTATTTTATGTTATAGCCCTTAATACCTACTCTGTTCCTATTTAACTGACCTATTTGCGGTTCTATATACATGGCATTCTGTTTCCTGCCTCCTTACCTTTATATAATTCATCCCCCATGTCTGGAACATGGTCTTTCCTCACTACTTCCTCTTAGAATTCCCAAATTTCTTCAAAACATAGCTTGGGGTCTACCTGATTTCCCTCCCCTCCCCCACCCCCAGTTGTTAGTGGCCCTTTCCTGAAATGACTTTGCATCATTTTTCAAATATTTTTGAGTTTACTTTTCTGAGTACATGTTATATCCCCCCAGTTGAATCCTTGAAGGCAGTGACCATTTTTGCCTTTTTAACAGCTCTAGCACCTAGTACTGGATATTTCATAGTAGTAGGTGCCTAATAAGTATTTGTTGAATGGAATGGAAGGAAAGAAACAAATATTTATTAGACACCTACTATGTGCTAGTCACTGTGCACTTTACAAGAAGTATCTCATTTGATCCTCATGACAGCTCTGTGAGGTAGGTTCTATTATTATCCCCATTTTACAGTTTAGGAAACAGAGACAGACTGAGGTGAAGTGATTTGCCCAGGGTCACACAGAGCCACTTAATTCCCTTGAATGGAATGGATGATCCACACTTTCATCTGTGTGACTCATCCCTACATAGATACAGTCTAGGTAGGTGGCACAGTAGACAGAATGCTGGGCCTGAAGTCAGGAATATCTGAGTTCGAATCTAGCCTCAGACACTTACTTACTAGTTGTGTGAGCCTGAGCAAGAAAGGCCTCATGGAGGAAGCAACACCTAAGAGGTGCTTTGAAAGATAATAAGGTAAGGGCTGCTAGATGGTGCAGTGGATAGGGTACTGACCCTGGAGTCAGGAGGACCTGAGTTCAAATCCAGCCTCAGACACTTACTAGCTAGCTGTGTGATCCTGGGCAAATCACTTAACCCCCACTGCCTCAAAAAAAAAAAAACCCAAAACCAAACACAAATTGTAAGATGATAAGGGTAGGAATAATTCAACCAGACTGAGAGGTAACCCTCAAAATTTACAAAAGACAACCTCTTTCCTTACAGAAGGAACAGAAAAGAAATTGGGTGTATGGCAAAGACAGAAGCCCATCCAGGATAGTCGGACTTAGGGTAAGAGCTCTTGGAGATCATTTACACAAATGAAGAACCTGAAAGCCAGTGCGATAAAGAGACTTGCCCAAGGTGGCACAGAGAACAAGTTGCAGAGGTGAAATTCAAACCAGCTTCTCCAGCCCCAAACACAGTCTGCTTTCCTCTATACCAAGCTATCTCTTTGAAATCAGAATGGTATCTTTCTTGCTCAGTGAACCCAGGTACCTAGTAGCAATAAGGCTGGTTGAAGAATCCCTTCTAGTAGAAGGGGTCTCGGCTGGTCCTGAGGCATCCCTGGTGTTGAAGCAAGTGAATGGGTCCTGAGGCCTTCATTGTTTGGGGACAGGGTTATTCTATGGTGGCCCAGATGGAATGCTGGGCATGCTAGGGATTAAGTAGATTGACCCAAAACTGACCCCTGGGATTCTTAGAACTGGGAATGACCTGAGCACAGGTTGGTTTTTGGATTGCTATTGATGTGAAAAAAAAAAAGTCATGAGATGGTATAGATTTGATTTCTTGGCACTGGCTGAAACTCGACTAGACTTAGAAATGAGGGAATGATGACTAAGGTTCAGTGAACCAGGAACATTTAGAAAGTAATGGAGGATGAAAGTCCTAGGGCCAAAAGGACTTTATGGAAAGCAATGTAGAATTATGCATTTAAAGTGCATATAAAGTACACATAAAGTGACCCAGAGATTTCACTGCTTAACATATACCCAGGTCAAGTCACCTATCCCTTCTCAGCCTCAGTTTCTTCATCTGTAAAATAAAGGAGTTTGGATTCAATGATCTCTAAGGTCCTTCCCAGCTCTAAATCTAAGGAGGTCATTTATAAAAAGACTCTACATATAACAAAATATTTATAGTGGCATTTTTTGTAGGATCAAAGAGTTGGAAACAAAGTAGATGCTCATATTGATTGGAGAACAGCTTAAGCAATTGTGGCCTACAGATGTATTAGGAATATTATGGTGCTGTAAGAATAAACAATGAACGTGATGAATTCAGAGAAACATGGAATTGCTTGCATGAACTGATGCAAAGTGAAATAAGAGGAGCCAGGAAAACAACATAGGAAATTACTATAGAGACGTAAATGGAAAGAACAACTGTAAACAATCAAGCGAATATTACAAGATGGCAAAGGACAGGTTTGATTCCAAAGAAGAGAAATGAGAAGGCACCTACCTTTCCCCACTCCTTTGCAGAGTTGGGTAGAGGTGGGAGGGAGTCCTCCAGGTATGGAGCATTACATATAAAGACAATTCTTACATTACATAAGGGAACCATTCTGCAGACCTCTATGTAAAGTGATTTTTACATAATGAGGATTTTCCCCTACCCACCCACTTCAACTTAGCCTATGTAACAAAGGCATACACAAAATAAACCTTTATGCGTCATAAAATATACTAAAATGCAGACATATTAAATGCTGTACCATGATAATAAACAGAATTATGAAATAAAAGGTAACGTTAATGAGAAAGTATGTGCAGTACTGTACAGTAAAGTTAACAGAGACATGTACTATGTTGCCCATTCTCCACCCAATGTACCCAGTCTTTATTATGGGTGGTTGGTTGTACAACTTTTTTATGATGCTATCAAAAGATGTTTAGACAGTGGCTCTCTTGTTTTCCTCATATATGTGACAATAGCAAGCAGCATTATCTTTCAGAATTCTTTATATAAAGTTGAATTTATGTTATGTGAATTTATGTAAAGCAAGAACTCTATAATGTTAGCTTTTTTTCAATGTATTGATCACTTTTGCCGAATTTGGGGTTTTTTTGTCTTCTTCCTTTTTTTTTTCTTTTTAAATTCTTTCTCATAAGGGCTGACTCAATGGGAGGACCAGTGGGATGGACATGGGGTGGCAGGGGTAGGGGGATGTGGAATCTAGGAGATATGAAAGATATTAAGAACAATTTTTTAAGTGAAAATTTTTTTAAAAGAAGGCAAAAGTCCCAGGGCCAAAGGCAAAGTTCCTTGGATGACTTCCAAGTAGAGGGGCTAATGTTCCAGAACACTGGCTGAGCTCAGAGAAGCCTAACCCCCAGGACTAGGTCCCTCACCCATTCCCCTCTCACCTGTCCAACTGTGTGCTCACCCCTTCCCTAGGTCAACCTCTCCCACTGGGGGTCCCTCTCCAAATCCATCTTTATCACTGACCCTGTCTTCTAAACATCTGACAGCCCACTTAGTACAGTGCCTGGAACCTAGAAGGTGCTTAATAAATGTCTATCAACAGACTGACTGACTTCTGCACACACATTTGTCTCTTCATGCTCTACATTTAAAGATCCATCTCCATGGTCATGCCACTCTTCTCCTTAAACCTTCCCTTAATCTCACTGCCTCTTCCGGTGTCTGGTCCTTTCACAGTCCCTTCCACTGTCCATTGCTTCCATTCTTTCACCACTCCTGGTATGTCCTACCTATGACCTCTCATTGCCCCCACTTTTTTCCCTCTGCTTCCCTTTTCCCCACTATGATCCTTCTGGCTACCCTGTAGAGCCCCTGCTCATTCCAGCCTTTGTTTATACCATTTCTCTATCTATAATGCCTTCCCTCTCTTTGCCAATGCAAGTCCGGTATTTCCTCTCAGGCCCCACCTTCCAAGAAACCCTAACCTTCCATAGGGAGCCATAAGTTTTCAATGAGTGTTTATTATTGTTGTTCATGGTGATAGTGATGAATTCACCCCACTGTAACTTTTTAAGTCCCTCAGGACTTAATGTAGGTATCCTGTAGAGAAAAGAATACTAGATTTAAAGTCAGTTGACCCAAGTTCAAATCTTCCATCTATTAACTGTCATAAATTTATTATTATATTAATTATACATCTTTTATAAAAGCTATTATAAAATTATAAATCTATTAATCCAAGGCATGTTACTTCTCTCTGAACCTTAGCTTCCTGTGATTTCGCCATGATGAGGAATTCTTGATTTGGAAACGATCTCAACCAATGAAGAATATCAATTCCTCTTTAATTTGTAGTCTTATAGAGCTGCCTTGGGCATTGAGTGGGTAAGTGACTTTTCTGTGGTCATGAAACTATCACGTATCAGAAGCAGGATTTAATCTCAGATCTTCTTGACTTGGCAGTAAGGCCAGCCATACTGCCTACATTCACAGAGCTGTGCTACCACCATTCAGGGTTCCGTGCTATCTCCTTTCCTCATTCATAAAATGAGAATGATAACTTTGGTAATCTATCTCCCCAAGTTGTTGTTAGAAAAGTGCTTTCCAAACCTTAAGGTGTTTTCAAAATATGACTTATCATTATTGCTTCCAAGTGGATTTGGAATAGTTTCATAGTTGTTTTTGCTGCGTAAGTTGTATAGTCACAGTTGTATGTATGGGGGGTGCAGCAAGGAGGGCAGCTTCTACTTCCTTTGTAACTCCCAGTGTGCTTGCTATAGTGCTGACATTTAATAAATCCTTGTTAAATGAATGGAGAGAAGTACATGGGATAGGGTTGAATTTTCTTTGTTTGAGGGGAAAGGAGATAACTTCGTTTGTCTCCCCTCCACCCAGGAGAGAAGCCAATGGAATGTGTCTGTATTGGCAACGGGAACCTTAACCCTCTTTCCCCACCCCCTCTTCCATATTGTATCCCTCAGCTCCCCTTTTCCTCTCAGCTCCCATACCCAGAGGGACATGGCAGCCTTTAGTACCATTCCATTTTCTGAAAATAGAGAAACAGAAGGCAGAGAAGGTGTCTTGGAGTATAAGGAAGAAGCATCTCTTCCCTGATTCAATCAGGATTCTCCAGAAAGGTGGCCCCAGGACTAATCACCCCCTAGTTTGGTACATCCCAGCCCAGCATTCCAGCTGATTTAAGCAAGGAGCAAATTGAAGGCCAGCCATGTGTGGTGTGTGTGTGTGTGTGTGTGTGTGTGTGTGTGTGTGTGTGTGCGCGCGCGTGTGTGTGGCGTGTGTGTCTGCTATCAGGGGATTCATTATATGTGATGAAGAAAAGGGGGAGGGGAAGATGCCTAAGGGGGTGGGTGGGTGGAGCCTGTCTGGCTCTAATCCAGTCCCCCTCTCAGGTGGCCCCTGTGGTTTCCCGTGACAACACTGTGCCTGGGAAGGGCCAGTAGGGAGGAATAGAGCTTTTACTGTCAGGAGAACTTGGCTCCAAGCCAAAGGCAGGGAAAGCCAGAACAGAGGACAGGAGTGGGTCAGAAGTGGGGTGGAGCATGAAGTAGCTGCAGAAGTAGGAGGGGAGACAAGGCTGGGCCCAGTTGAACCATATTTGTAGATGCACATGAACCCAAGCAAAGGGGCTTATGAAGAGGAGTTATATCTGTCCAACGCTGGGAGAGGAAGGCAGAGAAGGAGGGAGAGAGTTTCTAGTTAGTTTCTTCTTCCCTTGGGTTAATGTCTCCATCATGGATTTTTCCCTTGCCCAAATTCTCAATTTCCCCCAGAAACTACCCAGCCTCCCAGTTTAAGAATAGGCATCTTATGCCCACCCTGGGTAGACTTATCTTTTTTTATGTCTACCCATACAATCACCCTCCTTGTTGGGGAGAGCTGAGCCAGAAGACTCTCACCATTGCAACTCACTCTCTAGGGCCCCCAGAAGAGAAGGGATGCCTAATGAGTACCCTGTGCTTCTACAATCCTGAGAGAGGAGGGAGACTCGAGCCACTGGAAACTCTTCATTATGGGAATTTGCTCCACTTTCTTAGACATTCTCCTCTGTTGTCCATATTCCTCAGGAACTAGGTTCTAGGATGAACCTGATGTTGCACTCCCTCGATCTCTTTACTAGACACATTACTTCTTGTCCTTCTCAAGTTTATTTTCTAATTAACTTAGTTAGTTGTGAGACCCTAGATTGCTTTTCTTTTCAATTCAGTGGACCTGTATAGAAAAAAATGTTTTCTAGCGCTGCTATGTCACAATAATAATCACTCCTTGATTTTTAGTATTTTCTTTCTCCTCAAATTACATTGAGTTTACTTATATATGTAAATGTTTTATCTCACAAGTAGAATCAGTAGAACAGAAACCCTTGAGGGCAGGGCCCATTTTTTTCCCCTTTAATTTTACCTTGAAATGAGGGTTACATGGGTAGCATCATTACATCTCCAGAGCTTGGAACAGTGCCCGGCACGTAATTGGCACTTGATAAATGCTTGTTGAATTGGATTTTTTTTTAAAAGAGAGAATTATTGGCAAAGAGCACAGACCTACAAGCATGCACACCCCACCTACACACTCCTCACAGACACCCTGTAGGAGAGCAGTTGCCAGGAGACAACTATAGGGAGCACTCAGGCCTCTTTCCCAAAACAAGAATGATGAGACAAGGCAAGGTGAACATTTCTTTCTGTTGACTCTCCTCCAAGATGGTAGGCTGGGGCAATGGTGGTCCAGGAAGCAGATAGACCTGCCATCTCTGCTCACCTCTAGCCAACCACAGGAGTGGCCCCACACAAACTCCTTCCTTCAAGGATGGACCTTTCTGAGACCTTTCAAGCCCTTCACTGTGAATGTGAGCTCAGTGGACTAAATGTTTCAGCCTGCTTATACCACCCATCCTGGCCTAATTAGCACAAGCCATGTTTCTTTCTGTAAGGTGATCTGAAATTCAATTTCAGCAATCATTTTTTCACCTAATGATTTTTCAGTGCTACAATAATTGACCTGGGACCTTTTCTTAAGGAACACCACATCTCCCCTTATACATAGATTCCAAAGAATAAGTGGGAAGAGAGGAACATGTACCTAAAAGAAACGGTGGGTCAGTAGAATAGGAGAGGGGCAGCAATAAGATGGAAGCTGGGGAGTAGGTTGGTGGGGAAAAACTAGGCAGGGAAGAGATGGCCAGAAAATTATGTTTACCTATCTTGTCTCCCACCTCTCCTTTTGATTGTAACCTCCAAGAGCATAGGGGCCAGGTTATAGGATGTTAGACTGGGAGGGAAATTTAGAGATTACATACTCCAATCCTGTCATTTTTTGGGTAAAGAAACTGAGGTCCAAGGAATTAGAATGATTTCCCCAAGGTTATCATATATGGAGTAAGTAGCAGAGTCTGGATTTGGGCCTCAGCCTCTCCTCTAAATCCATCACTCTTTCCATTATGTCCCCATTTTCCCTCCATTGTAATCCCATCCCCCCTGCATTGTGTTGTCCAGGTCCCCTGACCCATGCACCATGCACACTGTGGGCACTCAATAAATGCCTGTTTGAAATGATGGCAATCATGATGAGATTACAACGCAGTACTTTGTCTGCAGAGTCCAGACTTCTGTCTCTATCTCCCCCTGGGAATTTCATAAATAAATCACTGGAGCTGTTCCAGCAAGAATTTAAGGGCTTATGTGCATGCGTGTGTGTGTTTCTAGAAACCCAAAGACTTCTACATGATGCCTGCGTCTGCAAACGCCTAAGCAATCCTCTGAGTGAAGGGGGATGGGGGTAGGGGCTTGAGAAGCAAATAGAGGCCAAGACAGATACTAAGCAGTTTATATTGGCACCAGGCAAGTAGAGAGCTCTTCTGCTGGGTGCAGGTGATATGAGCTCCAAAGACAGCCTGCCCCTGGCTCAGGTCGCTTAGACTACACCTCCCCCAACTCGGCTTCCTTGTTAGTCTCCTCTCCTAGTTGTTTTTGTTAAATGCTGGGGTCTTAGAAGAACACGTAGGCCTGTACGTACAGGCTCACAAACATACTCAGTTCCCCTCAGGCTTTTCTGTGGAGGCAGATACCTATGAGAACCATGGTAGGACACCGGGAAAGAAAGGTGGGTGGGGTAGGTAACCTCATGGGTCTGCAGTCAGGAGACTTGAGTTTGAGCCTGGCTATGTATAGATTTAGAGCAGAAAAGAACTTTATAAATAATTGAGTTCAATTTCTTTATTTTTTAAAAATAAATTTTCTTTTAATTTCCAATTAACAAGCATTTATTTTCTCTCTTTTCTACCCTCTTCATTGGAAGAAAGAAAGGGAGGAAGAAAGAAAGGAAGAAAGAAAGAAAGAAAGAAAGAAAGGGAGGAAGAAAGAAAGAAAGGAAGGAAGGAAGGAAGGAAGGAAGAAAGAAAGAAAGAAAGAAAGAAAGAAAGAAAGAAAGAAAGAAAGAAAGAAAGAAAAGAGGGAGGAAAGAAGGAGGGAGGGTAGGAAGGAAGGGAAGAATGGAGCAGGGAAGGAGAAAGGAAGAAAGAAAGAAAGAAAGAAAGAAAGAAAGAAAGAAAGAAAGAAAGAAGAAAGAAAGAAAGAAAGAAAGAAAGGAAGGAAGGAAGGAAGGAAGAAGGAAGGAAGGAAGGAAGGAAGGAAGGAGGAAGGAAGAAGGAAGAAAGAAAGAAGAAAGAAAGAAAGAAAGAAAGAAAGAAAGAAAGAAAGAAGAAGGAAGGAAGGAAGGAAGGAAGGAAGGAAGGAAGGAAGGAAGGAAGGAAAGAAGGAAGAAAGAAAGAAAGAAAGAAAGAAAGAAAGAAAGAAAGAAAGAAAGAAAGAAAGAAAGAGAAAGAAAGAGAGAGAGAGAGAGAGAAAGAAAGAAAGAAAGAAAGAAAGAAAGAAAGAAAGAAAGAAAGAAAGAAGGAAGGAAGGAAGGAAGGAAGGAAGGAAGGAAGGAAGGAAGGAAGGAAGGAAGGAAAGAAAGAAAGAAAGAAAGAAAAAAAGAAAGAAAGAAAGAAAGAAAGAAAGAAAGAAAGAAGAAGGAAGGAAGGAAAAGAAAGCCCATATAACCAGTATGTCTAGTCAAGAAGAACAAATTCCCACTTTTCTGTGTCCAAAGACATATGTTTTATTCTGCATCTTAAGTCTATCACTTCTCTTTCAGGAGCTGAGAAGCATAATCACCCTGGAAGCATGGTTGGTTAGTATATTGATCACAGTTCTTCAATCTTTCAAAGTTGTTTGTCTTTATTAAGTTGTTGTCATTGTATAAATTGTTCTCCTGGTTCTGTTCACTTGACTCTACATCTATTTCATACAAGTCTTCCCACAATATCCTCATTTAACACATTGACTTGTGTAAGGTCACACAGCCAGTAAATGTCTGAGGCAAGATTCCAACCCAGGACTTCCTGGATCCAAGCTCAGCGTTCTATCCACTACACCATCCGTGCCTTGGATGTTGACTTGATTGTTGTATGGCTATAGTCAGGTCACTTTCTGTCTCTGAGGCTATTCCCTTAGCTGTGAAATGGCGATAATAAAACTTGACCTCATAAATTGTGGTAAGAAGCATTTTGTAAATCTCAAACTGCTAGAGAAAGGGATATATGAATGGTTCTTGTTATATATAACACCTTAAGTTACCTGACTGAGTGATCTCTTGATTCAGAAGTATCATCCCTTCAACGGAGTTGTCTGTGGCAGAAGGGGTGGAGGAAAAAGGAAGCCGGTGATAGCAGCTTGCAATGAGGTGCATGGTGGGGAGGCCTCCAAAATGAAGGAGTCAGTGTTTCCTGAGTGTGCCCTATGCCTGTGAGAGTAGGGGTGACTGTGATGACATGCGTAAGTATCTAACCTCATGAATGTTGATGCCCTGTATTGGCATGATATTAATAGCAACTCTCTCTATGGATGGTGTTGGGGGGCTTTTATCTATTGGGATAACCAAGCCTTGCCAGGGACCTAACACAGGAGGAAAAAAAAGGAATAAATAGGAATTAGCTCATACCTTCAATCAAGCTACAAGTATTTGTTGAACACCTATTAGGTACCCAGCCCCATTCTTTTTTTTCTTTTTCTTTTTCTCTTTTTTTGGCTAGGCAATGGGGTTAAGTGACTTGTGCAGGCTCACACAGCTAGTGTCAAGTTTCTGAGGCCAGATTTGAACTCAGACCCTCCTGACTCCAGGGCAAGTGCTCTATGCACTGTACCAGCTAGCTGTACCACCCAGCTCCATTCTAAGCCTTGGGGAGGGTACTAGAGAAATGTGAGGCATGATGTTTGCCTTCAAGGAATGTATGATTCATGAACAATCAAAAGGAAAAGACTTATTAGCCATGTACCCTTGTGCAAAGGTCCCATGCACTAGAACCCTACTCTGATGCCTCACTGAAATCCTCCCCATTCCTGCTACCTTTTTCAAGAGAATACGTACCCCTTATATGTAGACACCAAAAAGTAAATGGAAAGAGAAGATACACGTCTCACTGTCTTGAAGAGACGGTAGGTAAGTAGACGTAGCATCGTGGTGAAGATAGAAGGTGACAGTTAGGACAGAAAAGAGGTAGGGGGGAGGCCTGCCACACTTCAAAGCGACAGTTCTTAACCTCTATCACATCTTGGTTCGCTTTGGCACTCTGCTGAAGCCGATAGGTCCCATTTTAGACTCAAGTTTTTTCGTTTGTTTGTTTTGTTTGTTTTTGTTTTAGGCAATTGGGGTTAAGTGACCTGCCCAGGGTCACACAGCCAGTAAGTGTCAAGTGTTCAGTGTGAGGCCAGATTTGAACTGAGGTCCTCCTGACTCCTGGGCTGGTGCTCTACCCACTGTACTACCTAGCTGCCCCCGAGACTCAAGTTTTTAAAAGCATAACATAAAATACATAGAATGACAAAGGTGTGTGAAAATAAAGATGGAATTTTTTTCCCATCCAAGTTCATGAACCCACAAACCCTTTGAGGATTGCCTTGAGAGTCTCTAGGCTTCAGCTTAAGAACCCCTGCTATGGAGGCTTCAAGGGAGGGAGCAGTCATTCATGAAACCCACTGTGTATTGGAAAGGAGAGGGAGAGAATAATGAAGATAAGTGAGACCTTTTGGTGGTACAGTAGCATAATTCTAGTGTTTCTGGTTGGCTTTATTCGTGTGTTTGCTTTCCTGGTATGTGTCCACAGGGAAGTTTTATGTGCTTCTGCACATGAAAGATCTGAACTCTAAGTTTCTTAAGATCTTGGACACAGAGAATCTTGAAGGACTGGTATCACAAAGCCTGTCTCAGCTATGTCCTTAATCATAGCTTCTAAGCTTATCTCTGGTCTCTCAGAAGCACCCATATCAGAGGTTTATAGGACCCTTATAGTCAGAGGTCCTAGGACTAGACACTAGAGATTATCACTCTTATGCTTATACCCTAAAGAGATCAAAGAAAGAAGAGACAGACCCATATGTACAAAAATGTTTGTAGCAGCTCTTTGGGTAGTGGCAAAGAACTGAAAACCAAGAGAATGTTCATTAATTGTAGAATGGCTAAACAATTATGGTATATGGATGGAATAGAATATAGTGGTACTGACCAAAGTGCATGTTAAGAACTTCATTCTGCCCTTTTCCCTCCCTGCCAAACCAGGGAGGTCTGATCAACACCAAGGGCCTCTCTTGGTCTTTCCAGAGATGTCCTGATGTCTGATAGTACTGACTAGCACTCTCTTGGCTATAAACAGGCTGGAATGAGTGGCTTTGAGTTACAGGGACTGGGAAAGACCTCTGAGGGATTTTTTAATCTTTCTAAGTTTAGTTCCTTCTAATGGAGAGACTACAGAAGCAAGATGAGAGTTAACTTTTCTCTCTTGAAAACAAAACAAAAACTAAAGATGCAACTGGAATAGAGGAAATAGTCCTTGGTTCTGCTGAGACTCTTAGAATGACAAGAAGAGCAGTGAAAAGAAAAAGCCACATGTTGAGCTAGGACACACTGAGACAAGGTTATGATGGTATTTGCAAAGGGAATATACAAAGCCAACCTCTCAGAGGGAACACCAGGTTCTTTCAGTAAGCAGGGAGAAATATCTGCAAGTCCTAGTCATTTTCCCCAAACCTCTATTCACAGACACCCCCAGAGGGGCCCCTTTTCTCTGGGAAGAAATTAGGAGAGAACAGAACTTAGAGGGGAAATACTGTTCAGGGGTGTGCTACAGCCAGCTTCAACCTGAAAGAACTGATTGTTAAATTTTCAGTGTGAGCATTTATATCTCTGTAATAAGCAAACTGCAATCCAGGGCTTTGTTTATTGTTTATTTAAAATTTGTCCAAACTTAAGAAAGTGATAGAGAAAATGTTAATAATGCAGATTAAATTTAAAAGTGTGCTGTGCATACCTTTTTTTTTTGGAAAGCTGGTTGTTAAACATGTACCAGCATACCTCTGACAATATAACCACAAGGAAGGAGTTAGAACAGTTGGGTTACAAGGCAGGGAGGCAGCAATTTAAGGAGGAAAATCACCTTTTTTCTACTCTGAGGCTGTCTGAAGTGAACATGTAAAAGTAGAGAGGACCAAACCTCAGTTTAGTGCATGATATCAGACTTGCGAAGCTATGCACCACAAGGAGGGAGAGCCAGAGAGCTAGGTGGGTTTCAACTCAAAGCAGTGTAGTTCCAGGGGTTTGCTACAACTGCAGAGCTTCTCCTAAATGTCTGTGACCCTCTGTAGTATATGAGCCACCAGAGAGGTTTCATGTTACTAGGCTTGCCTGCCAGTTGCCCAGCTACTTGGGGCATAGAGAACATCAAAGCACAAGAAGTTGATGACTTTGACTGCTTCCTTCACAATACTTTCTGAGTGTTTCCATATTCTCTTTGATATACTAATGACAAAGGTTGTGGGATCCTGGCAGCAAATGGTTATGGGATTCTCAGTGTCTATTTCAATAAATACTATAAATAGATAACAATCAGGTCCTGTACTAGGAAAGTGGCAATTAGGTATTTATTAAGTACCTACTAGGAAGCTAGGGGACGGTGGATAGAGTGCCCACATACAGTCAGAAAGACTCATCTTCCTGAGTGCAAATCTGGCCCTGGATATTTATTACCTGTGTGACCCTGGGCAAGTCACTTAATCTTGTTTGTCTCATCTGCAAAATGAGGTGGAGAAAGAAAGGACAAACCATTCCAGTATCTTTGCCAAGAAAACCCCAAATGGGATCACAAAGAGTCAGACGTGACTGAAAAACAACTGAACGATAAAAAGTACCTACTATGTACAATATGCTAGTTTCTGGATATACAAAGACAAAAATTTAACAATCTCGGGGGCAGCTAGATGGCGCAGTGGATAGAGCACAGGCTCTGGAGTCAGTCAGACCTGAGTTCAAATCCAGCTTCAGACACATAACACTCACTAGCTGTGTGACTCTGGGCAAGTCACTTAACGCCAATTGCCTCGCCCCACCCAAAAAAAGTTAAACAATCTTTGCCTTCAAAGAGCTTATATTCTATCAGGGGGAGATGATATGTACATATATAAGCAAATACAAGATAAACACAAGGCAATTTTTACAGGTCAGGCACTAATATTTGGCAGGGTGGGAGATCAAGAAAAGCTTCATGTAGAAAGTGGTATTTGAACTGAATTTTGAGGGAGCAGTAGAGGCAGAGGTGAGAGAGAGTACACATTCCAGGCATGGGAGAGAGTCAGTGCTCTCTCCAAGTCCCTCCCAGCATCCCCAGTTGTTTGGTTTTTTTTAATTTTTAATTTTAAACTTAAATACAAAATGAGAAAAGGAAAAATAAAACCCATTGGCATCTACACAGCTCACCATAAGAAAGGATTGAAATACAAAACAATAAATTTGCATGTCAAGAAAACCCATATAATAAATACTACACATTGTTTTCAAAGGTGCCCAGCTTTTCTTTGCTTCTTTGTTGGTTTTCTTTTTTTCTCTGCTGTGCACTTTTCACTTTATTTTTTCCCCCTCCCTTCCCCTACCACTCTAAAGAAGGCTACAATTATGTGTGGATGTATACACATATACACAGATATCTATAAACATACACATATATACACATATACACTCATACACATATATGTAAGACCATATTATGCTTATTTCCTGCTATCTCTGTTTCTCTGAAGGTGGAGAGCATCTTCCTTCATAAGTCCAAGTCTTTCCATGTTTTTCTAAACCAACTAGGTCATCATTTCCTACACCACAGCAATATTCCAACCCAATCACATCCTATGTGAGAGATTATCTAAGAAAGCTTTTCCCCCCTATTTTTTGCATTCCTTCTATTCCTGGTTATATAGGTTTTATTTATACAAGAAAAATTTAATTTAAAATAATCAAAATTATCCTTTTTACACTTCAACAATATTCTCACCTTACAATATAGTTTAAGGCCCGATACTGCTGAATCTACTTCCTTTACATCTTTTTTCCCTGTTTTTTTTTAAGTTCTGACCTTCTGTTCTTCCAAATGCACTTTTATTTATTATTTTTCTAACTTCTAACTAAATTTAAAAAAATTTTTTTAGTAATTTAATTGGGATGACATTGAATAAATAGATTAGTTGGGTATAATTTTCATTTTAAAAATTATTTTGGCTTTACCTATCTAATAAATATTACTTCAATAATTTAGATATGAGTTTATTTGTATAAAAAGAGTTTTATGTTTATGTTCATATAGTTCCTGTGTCTGTTTTGGCAGGTATATGCTCAGGTATTTTATACTGTCTAGATATTTTAAATGGTCTAAAACAATATTGAATAATATTGCTGATATATAGTGTTGTTTCTCTATTTTTAGTTTTTGATTAACTCTATTTTAACTTTCACTTGTCTGAGACCATGATTACTATCCCTGCTTTTTTTTTACATACTAAAGTCTACTCCTGCCCTTTATTTTATCTTTGTGTATACTTCTCATTTTTACAATGTTTCCTGAAAGCAATATATTGTTGAATTCAAATTTTTAATTGGCCATCCATTTCCATTTTTTGGGTAAATTCATCCCATTCACATCCTAAGCTACAATTACTTGTGTTTTTTCCCCTTCCTATTTTTCCTCACTATCCTTCTCACCCGATTTACCCTATCCTTCCTCACTCCTCTGCTTTATTTCTACCCCTCCTATTTCTTAACCTACCCACCCCTCTAAGAGTCCTTCTCTTATTCTCCCCCTACCATATCCCCTTGCCCTCTTACTTCTTTCTGAATTTAGAAGACTTTTATACCTACATATATGTGCATATATATGTATATGTGTGTATCTATATCTATCTATCTATCTATCTATCTATCTATCTATCTATCTATCTTATTCCCTCTTTAACCCATTCCTGATGAGAGTAAGATTCCAGCACTACCCAACCTCCCCCCTACTAGCTTTGCATCAGTTTTTCCTTTTATGCCTCATTTATTTGAGATAATTACTCCTTTTTATCTCTCCCTACACAGTTTTATTTTTTTAGAATCACCCCATCATACTCAGCTCAGCCCAGGCCTTTCTTCCAAACTACCCAAATAATGATGACAACCATAACAGTACTGCTTATATTTTCATATATACAAAGTAAACAATTCAACTTTATTGAGTACCTTATAATTGGTTTTTAAAACCTTATATGTCTCCTGGATATTATATGTCAAATTTACCCTTAAGTTCTAGGGTTTTTGTCACAAATACCTGAAAGTCTTTCAGTTCATTAAATATCCATTTTTTTCTTTCAGGATTATACTTAACTTTGTTTGGTAAGTTAACCCTAACCCTAACCCTAACCCTAACCCTTGGCTCTTTTGCTGTATGTAATATAGTATTCCAAGACCTATGGTTCCTTCAAAGTAGTGGCTGCTATATCTTGTATAATCCTTATTGTAGCTCATTGATATCTAATTTTTTTTCCTTGTTGCTTCTAATATTTTTTCCTTAACCTGGGAGCTTTGAAACTTGGCTATCATAGTCCTGTAAGTTTTCCTCCTAGAATCTCTTTTAAGTGGTGATTGGTGGATTTTTTTTTCTATTTCTACTTTGCATTCTTATTCTAGAAATTCAGGGCAATTTTGCTTGATAATTTCTTGTAACATTGCATCAAGATTCTTTTTTTATTATTATTTTTAGGTAGTCTGACTATTGTTATATTATTTTTCCTCAATCTGTTCTCCAGATAAGTTGTTTTTCTGATGAGATGTTTTACTTTCTCTTCCATTTTCTCACTCTTTTGATTTTGTTTTATGATTTCTTGGTGTCTTAGAATGTCATTAATTTCCTAATTCTAGTTTTCAAGGAATTATTTTCTTCCTTAAGTTTTTGATTCTCTATTTCCAGTTGGTTAACTTTCTTTTCATAATTTTCTTGATTTTCTTGGATTGGTCTTATTTTTTTTTCCTAATTTTTCCTTGATCTCCCTTTTTGATTCTTAAAGTCCTTTTTAAGTTCTTCCAAGAACTCTTTTTGTGCTTAGGACCATTTGATGTTTCTCTTTGAAAAAAGGAGTGGCTTTTTTAGCTTCATTATCTTCCTCTGACTATGAACCAAGATGTTCTCTATTCTCAGTAACTATCTATGGTTGAGTTCTTTCTTCTTTGCCTACTCATTTTTATTTATTTTTGTTTTATTTTGTTTTTATCAGCTATTAGTGCAATCAAGATGTAGCCTTGAGGTATGTGGAATGATGCCCCAAGCCTCAGATCTTTCTTACTGTTATTTTCTGAGGACTGTCTCAGGGCCCAACCTTGGGCTTTCCTCTCCACTCCTAAGCCACAACAAGTGTCCTCAGCTACAAGGACCTGCAAATAATCTTGGTCCCTGCAGTCCCTCTGGTAGCTGCAAACTGCAGCTATCCTCTCTGCCTCAGAACTGAAACCAGGGACTCTGCTCTCTTGCAAGTGTCCACAGCTACCAGGGTCCCTGGCCCTTGCTATTGCACTCACCAGCTGTGTGCTAGCTCCTCCCAGCAGCCACAGCCCAGGACACATCTGGTCACCACAGCTGTGCTTGACATCCCTCAACAGTGGAAGGTTCTTCAATCTTCTACTCAGCCATCAGACCCCCACACTGTCTACCAGATGAAAGTTTCTAAGGCTGAGGCTGTCTCTCAACTCAGTTGTCCTCAGGGTTATTGTTTGTTGATTCTGCAGAGTTGGCCTAGAGGCGTGTTTGCACTTCACACAGGCCAAACCTCTGCCCTCCCAGGTCAGGTCTTTCCTGGGGGTCTTCTCAAATTGTCTTAGGAGGACAACTGCTTTACCCTACGTTTATTTCTGCTGCTCTAAAGTGATGTTTTGTCTTTTTTTGTGGAGGAAATTTGGAGAGCTAAAAGTTTTCTGACCTACTCTGCCATCTTCCCAGAATCTTTTCCCCTGTCACCAGTGTTTTAAGGTCTCCAAAGAGATACCTAGAAGAGGAGTTACTTGGAAATTGGTTACTAAATCCTCAACTTTTGTACTAAACAAAATTAAGTCCATCATAGGGAAAACAAGATGGACTATGAATATGCAACAGGACTACCAGGGAGTCTAACAGTGACCTAGTGCCAACAGAGGCATTGACTTAGTCTATGGGTTGTGCCAATCAAGCAATATAACCAGAAGGGACCTCTTTGGACAGTTATAGTTATTTGCACACAGAATTTAAGACTTGGGAGGTTAGTCCAATACATGGAAGAAATACTCTCTATACCATAGCCAAGAAGCTGCCATTCAATCTCTCATGAAAACTTTCATGAAGGAGGATCTCACTACCTGCAGAATTTAGGATAGACCTGCACAACTTGGCAGTAGGTAGGGGCCAAAATTAAAATAGACTAAACTTCTTCAGGCTGGAGATAGGTTTTTAGCAGCTTTCTTTCCAAGTAAAGGTATAATTAATGATTAAACTATTTTGCAAATAAATCATATTTTAAAAAGGGAAATTTCATTTCATATCAATTAATTACACTTATTACTTAAGATTTTTATTTATCAAGAAATCACAGTAATGTTAAAACAATTATTTTGCTAAGCAGTACAAGTTTTAATACATTTTTCAGGTTTTCTTACTGTTTAAATTTAGTTAATGGGACGTATTACACTTCTTGTCAGCAATCAGTTTATCGTACTCCAGAATCATGTTTGAAATCGACTTCTTTAGAAATCTGAAAACTAACCTTAGTTAACTAGCCTTATTTTCTGAGATTGCATTCTTAGAAAAACCGTTGTTCCCCACTGAGAGTTTTCAACAATTTGGACACTTTAATTTGTTTTTCATTGGTATCCAATTTGCTTAAGTTAGGATGTTTGGTTCAAAATGGCAACAACGATTGTATTCCTTCAGAACGGCTATTACTTCTCGGCAAACAAGGCACAATATTTTGTCTCTCATGTAAGTACACAAGCATCTATTTGTCCACTCTGGATTAAACACCATATGTTCTGATTCGATCTTCTGTTTCTTTTTATCACCCATTTTACAAAGACACCCCAAAAACTTTAATGTTAGAACCAAAAAATCTCCACAGCAACTGCTCACATACAAAGAAATACTAAACTGAGTGCCTGACCTTGCAGAAAGTGCCAGACCCTCACGGTAACTTGGAAGGTGGCTGCACAGAGAGGGAGGGGAAGAAGCCCTCGCACTGCTGCTGCTCATCACAAGCCGGAGTGAACGGCATTGGTGCATGCTGCACTCACTTTGTCCCTGTTCAACTCCAGTAATGACTGAAAACACAGTGAAAAGATACAACTCTCACTTCTCTCAGACTAGAAACAGACTGACAAAGGTTGGTTGCTGCGGGTCACGTGATAAACAGGAGCGAGTGCGCCAAGTTACACAGCAGCGTGGACAAAGCACTTGTTACATTTTTACTTTTTATACATCCTCTATATTTTTCATGTACTGCCCTAAATCCTTTGGTGGGTCACAAAGAGCCCGCGGTAGGCCATATGTCGTGCAGGCCTGCTTTAGGACAATTCTAATCATTAGGAAGTCTTTTCTGACATCGACTTCAAAATTTGTCTCTTTCTAACATCTGATCATTGCTCCTACTTCTGCTCCCTGGGGCAAAACAAGACAGTCTAAAACATCTTCCATGTGACAGCCCTTTAAATACTTGGGGTATTTATCTTCCCTGAGTCTTCTCCAGGTTAAACATCCCCAATTTCCTCAACCTATCCTCATGTGATATGGACATTAGGCTCTTTACCACTCTTCTTGCCCACCTCTAGGTGCCCTCCAGATTATCAAAGTCCTTCTTAGATTCCCTTCAAGGTTGTGGTGTCAGAACTGAACTCCAGACAAGTGTGACCAGGACAGGATGAACAGGGATTCATATTTAACATCACCTCCTTAGTCCTTAAAGGTCTCCTTCTCTTAATGCAGCCCAAAATTACATTCACTTTTTTTTTTGGCTGCTACAATCATATTGTTAACTCATATTGAGTTTACAATCCACTAAATCCCCTAGACCTTTTTCAGACAAACAGCTATTTAACTATGTCTCCCCCATCCTATACTTGTGAAATTGCTGTTCCGAATCCAAGTGTAAGGTTTCACATTTTTACATTCAGCCTTAGTTTCATTCCTGACTTCTAGTCTGGAATTTCCAATTGAACCACACCTCCTCCAAACTTCCTTATTATTGTTAAGGGCACTACCATTCTTCCAGGCACCCAAGCTTGCAATCACAGAATCATCCTAGACTCCTCCCCCTCCCTCATCCCACACATACAATCCATTGTGAAATCTTGTAATTTTATATTCACAACATCTCCTTGATACATTCCCTTCTCTCTCTCTCTCTCTCTCTCCTCTCTCTCTCTCTCTCTCTCTCACACACACACACACACACACACACACACACACACACACACAAGGCACAGCACTGGTTTTGGTCCTCATTACATCTCACCTGAACTATTGCAACAGCCTTCTAACTAATCTCCCTGCCTTAAGTCTCTCCCCACTCCAATCTATTCTCCACTCAAACATATAAGTCCTCTGTTCGGCATTTAAAGCTCTCCCTAATCTGCCTTCTTCCTACCTTTCAAATCTTCTCCAATGACTCCCCTCCACATACTCTACAATCCAGCCTCACTGCTCTACTCACTATTCCTCCAACATGATACTCATCTCTCACCTCCATGCCTTTGCACCATCTGTCCCTTCTGCCTAGAATATTTTGCCCTCTCATCTCCACTTCTTCAATGGTGCGGTTAAATTCTACCTTCTGAAGAAAGCCTTTCTTTGTTCCCATAGCTATTCATGCCTTTGCCTCCATTGACTCTGTATGTAATCTTGTGGGCACTTTATTCACATGATTAGAATGTAGGATCCTAGAGAAGGATACTGTTTTTGCCTTTCTTTGTATCCCTAGCATTCAACATATAGTAAGTGTTAAATAAAGTGTTGACTGACAGACTCCATAAAAATATGCTTAACATAAAAAACTCATAAATCCATGTTGACAAAGACAAACAGAAGTAATTTTTACTCTATGATTATGCTTTTCCAAGAAGCTGAGATTTAGATATCAAAATATGAAACACAATTCTTACTTACAACATGGCTAATGTGAAAATATGTTTAATGGGAATGTATATGTGTAGCCTATATCAGATTGTGTGCTGTCTTGGGGAGGAAGGTGGGGAGGGAGAAGGAGAAAAATTTTAAACTTTTTTTTAAAAGTTTTTTTAAAATTTAAAACAAAAGCTTATGGAAGCGATTGTTGATAAATCAAAATAAATTAATAAAGTTTTAAAAAACTGTGAAACAGGTTTAGGGACTACAATTCACATTTCACCTCTGCTCTGCACTGTCTGAACAATTCCATCCAGGAATATGTATTTTGGCAAGCCAGATGAGAATTTGGGTTCATCCTCCATTGGTGGTCATCTTCTCTAAGAAAGGTATAGGGTTTTTTTGTTGTTGGGGGTTTTTTGGGGGGCTAGTCAATGGGGTTAAGTGACTTGCCCATGGTCACACAGCTAGTGAGTGTTATGTGTCTGAGGCTGGATTTGAATTCAGGTCCTCCTGACTCCAGGGCCAGTGCTCTATCCACTGTGCCACCTAACTGCCCCCAAAAGGTATAGTTATAAAACATTTCTTCTACTTCCAGTCAGCTCTTACAGATGGATCTGGGAGTTCCAGACCCCTGGAACTCACAAGATTGCCTCCACAGCTGGATATTTCCACTATGGATTTGTTGTTCAGTGAAACTCTGTTCAGTGAAGTATTACAAAACAGAAGAGGCAGCCAGGAGCCCAAAGTCCAGGCCCAGATTTGCCTAAATCAATACATGTCCTTTATCCGTCATGTGGTTACAGCCCCCATGCTGCTGAAGTAGGGAAAGGAAATCACTGCACCCCATATATGGGTGTACCCAGGGAAAGAGACTACTTGCCTTATGTTCCACAGGATGGAAGAAAGAAAGAGAGATCAGATTTGTCTCCTTTCTAACTGATGCAAAATCCTATTACCTGCCACTTCCATGGGGTTTTCTGTATAACTCCAAATTGCTAACCCATTCATCACTGAACCACATGTCTACCAACTGATAGCCAAAGTGGAGCTCCAGGAATGATATAAGGGATGGCCCATCTGCAAGCATGTTCCATGTTTTATAATAAATAAAGAAACAAAAATTAGCAAAGCTAGCTGGTGCATCAACCTCTTCTGAAAGTGTAAACTGTTCCTTATTTTAGTCGCTACTATGGAGAGAAGGCATTTTTCCTTAACAATTCTCCAGGACTGAGACTGTCCATAGGATGTTATCTATTCTAGTGTTATTGACATTCATATTATTGTAGTTACATATATATATATATATATATATATATATATATATATATATAATCTTGGTTTTGTTTCTTTTATGTTGTATCACTATATATGAGTCTATAATAATATTAACAATAATAGCTAACATTTCAATAATACTTACTATGTGCTAAGTAATGTGCTAAACATTTTGCAATTATTATTTCATTTGATCCTGACAACAACCCTGGGAGGTAAATGTTATTATTATCCCCATTTTACAGATAAGGAAACTGAAGCAAACAGAGGTTAGGTGACTTACCCAGAGTTACACAGGTAGTGAGTGTCTAAGGCTGGATTTGAACTCAGGTCTTCCAACTCCAGGCCAGAAACTCTATCTACACCATCTAGCTGCTCCAGTTAGGAGAGAAATTTTAAACAGAAGGGGGTGTGTGTGTGTGTGTGTGTGTGTGTGTGTGTGTGTGTGTGATGTTCCAGTGAAACTAGCAAAAGGTACAAGTCTGCAGAGGCTAAAAGACAGAGATATTGAAAGATAAAAAGGGAAAGCCCTAAGATACAAAGTAAAGATTTTCTGCCCTAGAAAGGCTTGAACAATGCAATGGCATACGAAGAAGCTAGCAAGACAATGAAAACACAAGGCATAAAATGGATTCAAATAGTTATTCCTAACCATCATCTTCTTCAGATTCCCAAAGGAGTATGGGAGGGGGAAAAAAAGACTGATCATCCTAAGGAAATATGGAGTGACTTAGGGAGGGAAGGAATTTCTTCGTGAGGAAGAATTTGTTAAAAGGAGAAACAAGTCTTCTACCTTCTCCTGCTTTTAGGTGACAAACTACCCCAGAGCTAAGACTAAGAAGTCAAAGGGAAGAAACTTCTGACTATCTTAAGCTGAGGGTCTTTACCCTAGCAGAAAGTTTTTGTGGCACTCTAACTGCAAAGATCACATTAATATCTTAGGATAATGCCTCCTAAGTCCAGTGGCCGGAAGTGGGATACTATTTCAGCTGCCCATCAAAGAATGAACCCCACAGATCATAGGATTGACCCATCCAGCAGAGATGCCACATCCTGAGAAGAAACCGCAGGTAGAATGGTCTGCCTGGCCCAGCCTAGCAGCAGCTGTCCAACAACAGAGCTCACTGCTCCAGCTCAGTAGCCACGTCACTGGCAAAGCACCTTGTTTGGCTCCGACAAGCAACCACCCTCAAGTGGCTATCCAGCCCAGTCCTACAGCAATGAAGCCTAGTGAGGAGCCAGGCTGCAACAAGGCACCATGCTCTAGGAGGAACAAGAACACAGTAGTTCCACCCATTAGGAATCAGCCCTGCTGAATAGTGAGATACTAATTTCAAGCTTCATGAGGACCCTCCGGAGAGAGAAATGACATCGAGGTCCTGTAGTTCGGGGGTTGTGAGTTGCCTTGACCACATTTCTAGGGCACATATGCATCCTACACATGTGCTTCACTTACTAGCATTGTACTTTGAGTCCTTGCCCACATTTTATCTCTCTGAACTCAGGATGGTTTTGTGGTAAAGGTTGTCCTTGGTGCTAGGGGAAGTTATTTATAATTGTCTTGCTGTTCTTGTTATGCCATTTGAGCAAATTGCCTTTCCTAAATATCTAATTGAGTCTTTTGGCTGATTGTTAAGGGAAAGAATACTGATGGGGGCTCCTGATCTAGTCTTTGGGAGGGTAGCTACTCACAAGGTTGTCCCTAGAATGGCTGGAGTAGTAACAGCCACTCCTCTGAGGACCCAAGTAGCCAGTGATGGTGAGATATGCATAGGGAAGACCTTAATGGGTGTTGCATATGCAAAGGCAAGGATGTAAGATGTAGAATTACTTATTTTGGTGAAAAGTGAGACCAGTTTGCTTGAAACAGAGAGTACATGTTAGGAAGTGGAAAGAAAGTTATTTTGTGTGATTGTTTTATTCATCTTATGAGAATAAGCTCCTTTGGGGCAGCTAGGTGACACAGTGGATAGAACACCGGCCCTGGATTCAGGAAGACCTGAGTTCAAATTCGGCCTCAGACACATAACACTTACTAGCTGCGTGACCCTGGGCAAGTCACTTAACCCTATTGCCTAACCCCCCCCAAAAAAAAAGAGAGCATAAGCTCCTTGGTGCTATGTTATAATGAATAAGTCCCTGGACCTGGAAGAAATCCTATCTTTGACACCTGATGACTCTGTGGTCATAGAAATCACTTAGCCTTTCTTAACCTTCATCTATAAAATGAGGTTAGACTTCATGGTTTCTAATGTCTCTTCTAGTTATAAAAGTCATAATTTATAATGTATATAATTCCATGGCTTATGCCTAATTCACTTCTGTGCTTACCACCCCCTACACATACACACACAGCATACAATGTTTTACACATAGTAAATGAGTAAATGAAGCAATGAATGAAAAGCATTTATTAAGTGTTTTCTATATGACAGGCACTGTGGTAAGTGCTGGGGAGACAAACAGTGAACAGGCATTTAACAAATGCTTAACTACGTACAAAACAGTTTTAAGTGCTGGAGATGCAAAGAAAGGTGAAAACACAACTGTATACATAAGACATTCAGGATTAGAAAAATGGGATTAATTAGAAACAGAATCAGGGTCATCTCAGATGGAATACAAAATACAAATAAGCAAAAAAAGATCCTGCTTAGAGGGAGCTTAAATCCTGAATGGGGGAAAGACATAGGACTGCCATGTCTAGGGAAGATATTTTTGTTCTGGGATGTCACAGAGTAGAGCGGAGCAAGCCATAGAGGTATTCACTGGTCTGCCCCTTCCAGAAACAATGGTAATATTAATTTCATTATGGTTCCCAGAGCAAAAGGTAGAAACTGTGAACTGGGGAATTTGTTTCTGGTACTCTCTGACCACCCTCATCAGATCTTCCTCTGTGCTGTCTTTGACCTGACCTGCCCCTCCCCTCATCTTCTACACATGTCTTGTGACTTGTTCATAGCTGCTGGGCAGGTGGTAAGAAGATGACTAAGGTGGATGGCTAGAAACATGGTTCTGTAGTTGAGAACCCAAGAGATATAATGGGCTACCTGAGTTTGCATTCACTGACTCACAAATCAAGGCACTAGGTGACTTTGGGCAGCATAGCCCAAAGCAGGAGTTCCAAAGCTGAGTTCTTAACAAATGTTTGAATAGATGTTTAAGGCCCTCCACAAACTTTCCTAATCTTATTTTATATAAAATCCTTTTCAGGACCCTGTGTTCACCCAACCTGGACTGCTATCATTCCATCCTCTTGCAACATACATTTGTGCAGGCCTGAAATATTCTTCCTCTTTCTGCTTTCAGACTCCTTATCTGGGTTCAAAGCCTAGCTCAGGTGTCCTCTCCTCTTGACCCCTCCCTGATTCTCACTCCCATCCTTCCCCACAATTATGAGTGCTTTCTTTCTCTTCAACTTAATCTTGTATATAGATGGGTATGTATCAGTTTTATCAGCACCACAGTAGAATGTTAGCTTCTTTAGGGCAGGAACTATCCTATTTGTCTTTGTGTTCCCAGACCTAGCATAGCAGGTAATTTACAAATGTATTCAGTAAGTAATTTACAAATGTTCATTGAATTGTAGTATACAATAAAGGACAGCTAGGTGCATGGTGGATAGAACATAGGAGTTGTAGTCAGGAAGACCTGGGTTTGAATTCTGTTTTAGACATTTACTAGCTGCTTGACGCTGGGCAAGTCATTTAACCTCTGTCTGCTTCAGTTTCTTCATCTATAAAATGGGGTTAATAATATCACCTACCTCTCAGGGTTTTTGTGAAGAAAAATGAGATAATGCTTGTAAAGTGCTTCAAGAACTATATAAATGCAAGCTATTGTAAATAAGGTGGGGACTAATTATTGAGGCCTTGAAGGATAGGCAAATGAGTTAAGACTTGAACCGGGCCTATTTTCAACAGTACTAGTACTGGCTTCTTTCTGAAGGATCTAATGAAAATTCTTAAGACATGAAATATAGATGGAAATAGATAACAATAAGAAAAAAGGAAACAGATGGAAGAATTGGATCTGGATTCAACAGGAAAGATGCTTTTGCATGACACCAGACAAAGCTGTGAACTGGGGAATTTGTTTCTGGTACTCTCTGACCACCCTCATCAGACTCCTCTTCCTCTGTGCTATCCTTGACCTGACCTGCCCCTCCCCTTATCCTCTATACACGTCTCGTGACTTGTTCATATTTGTAGCTAGTAATGAATCAATCTCTGATAAGGTATTAATAAAGATATCAGCTAAGGAGCATTCCCAGAGGACATCTGCATTTTTGAAGGGTATAGTGAGAGATCCAAAGATGAGGAAATTGAATTAGCAGTGGACAATACAGACCCACCATAGATTCTTGAACAGGGCAATATCATGAAGATGGTGGTTCAGAATGACTAATACTGGCAATGGTCTGGACTAGGGTCAAGGGAGACTGCAAGCAGAAAGATCAGTTAGGTGTTGAAACAACAAGTCAGGCCAATAAGTCAATAAGCATTAATTAAGTAATTTTTACGAGCTAGGCACTGTGCTAAGTATTGGGGATACAAAGAAATGCAAAAAATAGTCTCTGCTCTCAAGGAGACAGGAGTGTAATGGGAGGAGAAAACATACAGTCAACTAGGTATAAGCAAAAAATAGACTGAATAAATTGGAGGGAATCTCAGAGGGAAGGCATTAAGGTCAAGGGGGATCAGGAATGGCTTCTTGCTGAAGGTTGGACTTGTTGAAACTTGAATGAAGCCAGGAAAACAAGCAGGCAGAGATGAGGAGGGAGACAGCATCTGACACATGATAAGTACTTAACAAATGCTTTATCCATCTCTCTGTCTCTGTTTCTCTTTGTCTCTCTATCTCTGTTCTCTGAGACGGAAAAGCCTACTCCCTACGAAGAGGTTAACACCTCAGGTGAAGATTCCCGTCAAGATCCAATAGGTGGCAGCAGTGAGAACAGCCCAGTAGGGTACACGGAGCAGCCCGTGGCTCAAAGACAGAATGCATTACCTAGTGGGGAGCAGGCCAAGCACAGAGCCACACCCAGTAAGAAACCAGTTCAACAAGAGCAGCACAGTGATGTCACCAAGAAACACAGGACACTGAAACATCAAAGCCATGAGTGGGCCTTACACACCTGTGCCCTAATTGCATCCTCTCTTTCCACTGATGGTATATGCATTTGTGGGAAAATGTGTCCCAAATTTATGGGGAAAATATTCTACTGATATTTTCTTTCCTTTTCGTTCCCCTCTCTCTTTCCCCCTTCCTTCACTTCCCCACTTATTGTTACCTCAGTCATTTCTCCGTACTTCCACCTCCACCAACTGAGTCTTCCCTTATAACGAAGAACAATAGTTCCAGCATTATTTCTCTTACTATGTGATTTCATTAAATGCTTTTGTTTCGAACTAATTGCATCCTCTGAGTGGCTAGTAATAGTAAACACATCAGTGGGGGCTCATGAGCTATGGTTTTGAATAGATGTAGAACCATAGACTACCTTGAAGCTATGACAGCTTTGGGTATTGGAGTGGGCATTATATGGGTGGGGAGTGGGGGGAGTACACTTATGTGTTACAAGAATAATAATACATACATGATCTGCTTACATTGTTGTTTTAGAACAAGTGGGAGGGTTGGACTAAAGGGTGTAATCACTGAAAAGCCTCTGCACATGGGCAAGGAGATTGTGGTACATCTTGGTCACCAGGTCTAGCAAATAGGTTCTCCAGATTGTGGGAGTTGAATGCGGCCCCTGTCTCTCAGGTCAGCATGGAGGTACAACTACCCTAACCTCTTCTAAAAAAAAAGTCCTTTTTACAAAGAAGTGAGATCTCCTTTTCCCCAGAGACTAGGATACCTGGCTAATCTACCTCTTAGAATTGTTAGAATCTTTCAAAGTTTAGTTTCCATAAATCCTTCCTTGATTCTTTGCTCTTTCTCCCTACTCAGTTATCAGTGCTTTCTCTTTCCTAAGCTTACCTTGTATCATAGACAGACAGACAATAGATAGATAGATTTAAAAATATTTATTAAACACTGCTAAATACTTGGGATACAAATACATTTTTCAAAAAGTCCCTGCCCTCAAAGGGGTTACATTGCAATAGGGGAAGATAACACATAAACAGGAGCTAGAAGGTAGGGTGAGAGGATGCCCAGGGGACCAAAGCTGCTGTTGAGGAGGTAGAGGTAGAGAAATTCAGAAAGTGAGGAGTGGTGCTATGAATGAAGTAAACATGGCCTAGGTGCCTTATAAAATGGTAATCAGGGTGGAAGACTGACTGATCAAAATTAAGGGCTATAGGGTAGCAGTATTTCTGGGGTAAGAAGCCTGCTGGCAGATAGACAGATCTGGAGAAGCAAGAGTAGAGCTGGGAGCGAAGATTATGTTTTATTATATTATCTTTGTACATGTTGTATTCTTCCAGTTCCTTGAGAGCAGGGACTGTTTCATTTTTTATCTTTATATTCCCAGTGCTAAGCATAGAACCTTGTACATTTTTTGTTGTTGTGGTTGAACCTATGATTTCATTAGCATAAAGAATGTTCAGTCAAATTGTGCTATCATATAGGTCCATCAGTTTCCTACTATACTTTTACTCTGTTCATTGGGAATGCCTTGCTCATCTCTGTCTTTGCCTGTTGACATCCTATTTATCCTTCAAGCCAGTGTTCAGCAGTGAGGAGAGGATAGGACTTAGCATCAGAAGAGTTCGAACATTGCCTCAGACACTTAGTAGCGCTGTGATCATGGGACAGGTAGGTTACTTAATCTCCCCAAGCCTGTTTCCTCAGCTGTAAAGTGAGGATAAAAGTTGTACTATCTGATTCAGAGAGTTAAAGGAAGTACTTTGCAAATACCATATAAATGTAGTTTCTTATTAATATGAAATCTTAGCTCAAATGCTACCTACCTCTTTCATGAAGCCTTTCTGGGTTCCCCCCTCCTCTTCATCCTCAGTAGTCAATAATGATCTTTTCTTTCCTTAGACCTCAAAGAGCACTTTGTTTATGTTTCTCTAATGCATTTGTATGTATGTATAGTTCCTCACTTGTGTAAATAGATTCTGAGCTCAAGAGGGTAGATCTTGTCTTCTTTAGTTTTTATATCCCATTACAGGTTAGCATAGTGCTCTACTCCATAGTAGGTGCTTAATAAAGGCTTTAAGTGAATTGAATCCAGGCAGCTAGGGTCCTTCATGGCAGACACCTGATAAAACGCAGGCCAGTACACCACCAAGGTTATATTTGTTCTAAGGTTAAGTACAGAGAAGAGTGATTGGGAGTTCTGTTTCAGATATGTAAAGGACAGTGGAGATTAAGGTGTGTACACGAAGTGCTCCCTTGGAGCATGGGAGGCAGGTGTTCCCATGGGTACCATTGGCTCAATGTCTAAAGCAGTGCCTGGGACCAGACCAAAGGCACTGTGACCTAGACATCTTCCCCATTCATACCAAAGGGCACCTACTGTAACTCTTTTGGGGAGCTTTCCTGGGTGTTGGAATAGGGGAAATCTCAGGTCACCCCCTCCCCCCATACATACACAATAATACTAGCTAACCTTTAGATAGCTCCCAATGTGATCCTCCCCACAACCCTTCTAAAGTAACACGAATACCATCATTCCCTTTGACAGAAGGAAACCAAGGGTCAGTGCGACTCCACGACCGGGGGTCTTTTCATTATGTGCACTACCTCTCACCCTGACAGGCCCTCAGCGGGCTCTGATCTGATTGGGGGAGATCTCTGGGTGGTGTCTGGTCACTGACGCATGTACCCATGGGGTGGGCGGACAGTAGGATCAAGGACAAATGGCTCCTGCATGCTGCTACCTTAGACAGGGACTCAGGTGTCCTGACCCCTGGCAGCGTGTGTGTGTGTGTGTGTGTGTGTGTGTGTGTGTGTGTGTGTGTGTGTGTGTGAACGGCAGCTGGTGTGACTCAGTGTGTGTGTGCATGCACCGAGGTTCTGGGCAGCCAAGGTCCCACAGGTGACCGGCCCCCAAAGTGCGCGCTCTCCGGGCTCCTCGTGCTCGGTGCGCAGCTCCGTGCCCAGGCGCGCGCGCGTACACGCACGAACCGTGGCACCGCCTTCTCTGCTCGCGCTCCTCGCCGGTTCTTTGAGAGGAAGAGACTTCAGCGGGGCGCGCGCGCGCTCTCTCCGCCGCTGCCCAGCGCGGAGGGGCGCTCCCGCACACCCCTTGCCCCTCCCTTCGGGGGTTCTGGTCGTCTCCCCGCGCACGCGCGCCGCAGGCGGGCCCCGCGCGGCCGCCGGGACAGCACGTGCAGGGAGGAGGCGGAGGCGGCGGGCGCGCGCGCGGGGCGGGCGCGGATGCGCGCCGGGAGCTGCTGGGCTGCGGTGGCGGCGGCGGCGGCGGCGGCAGCAGCGACGGTTACTATGGCGGAGTCGTTCGGAGCCTCCTCCTTCCTCCTCCTGGTCTTCCTCCTCCTGGAGGGCGGCGGCGGCGCCGGGCCCCGGGGGACCCAGGGTGAGTCCCGGGGAGGGTGGGGAGGGCGAGTGGGGAGAGCGGGCGGGATCCGGGGCGAGGCCTGGAACCGAGGCACCCCCTCCCTCCCTCCCTCTTTCCCTCCACCCGCCGGGCTCGGCTCGGCCCCGGCGGTCCGGGGAGCCCTGCTCCCCCTGCCCGGCGAGGCGTGGCCGCCGCCTTCCGGGCCTGGCCCGGGGAGGGCTCCAACCCTGCCCCCTACCCCGAGAGGCCGGGGGGTCCCTGCTCTCTTCCTCCAGATCTCCCGGGGCCAGGGTCTCCATCGTCCTCCCTACCTGCCCGTGTCCTGGGGAGGGGAATAGCTCTGATCCCCTCCCCCCTTCACCAGGAAACTCCCCCAAATTACACACACACACACACACACACACACACACATACATACATATACACATATATCTATATATACACATACACATATATACATACATATACACACGTCCAGGAGATGGTGTTTGAAAGGACCAGGGAGGGCTGAAAATTGAGAAATGTTTCGCACCCCAGAATAGAGAAATGAATTGACGAATTGACGTGTGTTAAGAGTTGCTTTCCCCCCACCCCAGGGGCCCCATTCATTTAATTACTTGGTGGATGCCTTTTATTTGAAATCTTGATAAAAATCTAAGATCTACCTTTCGACTGCAAGATTACATAAAGATCCTAGGGGAGGAAGTTCTCCCACTGCCCTTGGCCAAGATTTCCCTCCTCCTCCCCCAAGAAAAAATTAGCAAACAAAAACTTACCTTCTATCCGAAACAACCTTATGCTTTCTTGACTGACATCCCCTTCCGCCACCACGGGAGATGGACTTGTTTCAGCAACACTGTCTCTTGTTTGTGTAGCCCTTTGGTTTGAGAGGCGCCATTGATATTCTAAAATATTATTTAGTTTAAGGGATTAATCGATTCTAATGGTTTTGCCATAGGGATGGTAGGTGAAGATTCTCTTTGAATTGAAACGATTATTGACGTGCAGATTTGTCTGGGAGGGATGATCGGAACTCCAGACTAATAACAGAATGTGCTGCTTTGAATTCTCAGCAACCACCCTAACCTTTCAACAATGGAATATAAAATGTGTGTGTATGTATATATTTGCTAACACTATTTTTCCACTAAAGGTGACAGTCTTGGCTTTCTTAAATAATCCAATCAAACAAGAAAGGGATCATTGCACTTTGAGTCTTAAAAGCGATTTTATTATCTTTAGCTTTGATATCTGGTCTTGCTGGTAGCTGGTGTGTTCATTCGGTCTTTGTTCACTTCACCAGTGCTTCTGTTCAGTGTTTCTGTTTCAGTGTTCTGTGTTTTCTTCCTTATTGCTGTATGGTATAGGCAACTACTCTGTGTGGTATGATTCTTGAACACAGTTTGAAGGTGTGTGAGCAGAAACTGACAGCATTTGTGGTGAAATGATGACTTCCATGAATAAGGAGATCTCATGGGGGTGGGGTGGGAGGTAGTTACAATGGACCATGTTTCTGGAAGATATAATGTTATTAAGAAAAAGAGCTTGGTTTAACCTCTCGTTTGCTTGTTAGGATATTATGAATAACTCCTTAATTTCTTTCACAAGTATTTTTATTGTATTCCTACTGTGTCAAATATTGTAACAAGTCTTTCCCTGGTGTCTTTTTTTAATGTCTGTTTTGGAAAGTCTGAGTAAAATAATAAAGTACCTACCTAAAATGTTTAATTGATAATCCAGCTTGTTCTGAATGAGCCACAGTTTTTTCCTTAACCTTTCCTAAAAAGAATGTCCGATAAGGGAGGGGAGGGGGTTGGGCAAGATTTAGTTTCTTTTTTTAATTAGAAAATGGGTTGTATGTCCAGCAGATATTCTCCAATGCCTTAAACTTCTTGGCCAGACGCTACAATTTTTTCCGGGATACATCTAGTTACCCGCAGTGAATGCACCGGAAACCACTGTTGCAAAAGGATTAGAGTAGAACGTCAGTTCTGGGAAAGCAAACTATGGGCCATGGGGTGACAACTAGTTGAATCTTTTCTCCTATGTATGTCCATCGTATATTTATTTTATCTGTATTGAATGGGCTAGAAGTAGAGGCAGGGTAGCTCTAAAGCATTTCAGACTTTGCCTCGGACTCTGTAACAGAAGAATGAGTAGTGTGGGAGGATGTCCATTTAATAAAAAGAGAGGCTTGTGGGGCACCGGGACCTTTGTACCTTAATTAAATGCTGACAGTGGGAAAGGGAAGGAGTTTGTAAAGTTGTGGCATAGAACCCATTTGATTAGGAACACCATGCTTTTTCAGATTCATCTGTGGACTTCACAATTCAGTGCTGTAGTGTTTAAAAATATGAAATTATTTGATTTAGAATAGAAAAGTATACTCATTTCTCAAGATTAGCAGAAACCTTGGTAGTAGCGATACTAGAAATTCTGATAGGAAGATAATGAAATTTAGAGGAACATATTTAAGATCTCATTTGAATCCAGCTGTCCATTCAGCAAAATAATATGCCCAGTAAAAGTGGGTTGTTACAACAGAATAAGTGAATCTCGTCTGTCTCCATGACTTTTATCTGTCCAAAAAGGCTTATGGAAGACGTATTAGTTGGAACATTTGCAATACCAGAACTTTGCTCCCTCACAGGTTGTCCTTGAGCAAGTTTAACCTCTTTGTACCTCAGTTTTTCTTTCTATGTTGTAAAGGAAATGATACATGCTGTTCTTTTTGGGACATTTGTGCGACTGAACTACTGATATCCAGTTGGCCGGGTATTTTTAGATGCAATTTCTGTACTTATGTGAATAAGCAATGTTAGGTTACTTTTTATCTAATCAGGGCAGAATAACTGCTTTGTGATTGAAGGAAATACCATTTGTCACAGTGTTATTTCTTTTTATTTATGCATTTGGGCAGGCTACTTTCAGATTCTTTCAAATTAATCTCTGCCTTAGAGGACAGGTCTTTAACATTTGTACAATTAACAGTGTACCTGGGCCATCTGAGATTCTGGAGGGAGTGACCTGCTTAGCTTTATTGGTTTGGCACCACATTATTTATTATGCAACTCTGGGTATGTTTATGGCACTATGTAAATGTTACGTAAGAACATACAGCCTTAGATTTGGGCCAGTTGGTGACTGAACAAGAGGAGGTTAAACTGAGAACTTCATCTTAAAAAGTTCCTTGGAATGTCAGAGACAAGGGTGTGATTAAAACTACTCCTTTCATGGGAATTTTTATTGTGTCTTTATTATGTCGAAGATTTTAATAAATATTTACCTGATGATTTGGCATAATGTATTTAAAGCTAGAAGGGACTTTAGAAGTGGTTTAGTCCAGGGGTGGGAAACCTGTGGCCTTGAGGCCCCACCCCGGTCCAGTACCTTTGTTTTATTTATGTAGAAAATGAAGCCTAGAGAGGTTATGCCCAGGGCACATATGTACTAAGTGACAAAGCAGGGATTTATCTCACTTTCAATCTTGGCGCTCTGTTTAACCAATTAAACTTTACACTGTCTTCTGTCCTTGAATTCCTTGCCCCCATTGTCCTATATTGCTGCTCATCCTTTTCCAAACCCCAAACCTGGATTCCCCTCGCTATTTCTCATCTTTAGTCCTACTCCATGCTGCTGATCGCTGCTGCCCGGAAATCCCACATCCCAGATACCTGAATCCACTGCAAGTTTATTTTATCTAATCTCACTTGGGCCCTCATTGCCTACAGGGCAAACCTTTAAATTATCTCTCATTCACCTTTTATCACACTCCCAAGAGATCTGTTCCAGGCCTTTCCTTCATTTCTCAAACTACTTGTATCACCCCTTTCCACTCTCCAGGGAGGACCTCATACTTAACCAAGAAAAGGAAGGCCATTCTTCATTAGCGCCTTCTTGTTATCAGTTCTACATCTCATATCCCTTCATCTTTCCCCATTGTCTTAGAAAGAGATGAATCTTCTGCTTGCCAAGACCAGACTCTCTTCTTATTCCCTAGATTCTCATCCTTTCCTTTCTCCTCCAAGAATTTACTCTGTCAATCATCTCTTCCACTCTCTCCAATCTTCAGTCACTCCTTATCCACTGCCTCCTTAATTACTACCAACAAACATGCCTAGATTTCACCATCATAAAAAACAAGTAGACCAACAACCTTTCATTCAGTCCTGCTATCGCTTCAAGCTTTTAGTCCTATGTACCCTCCCTTTCCCTGCCAAGTTCCTAGCAAAAGCTCTCTTCATGGGGCAGTTAGGTGGCACAGTGGATAGAGCAACAGCCCTGAAGTCAGGAGGACCTGAGTTCAAATCCAGCTTCAGACCAAACACTTGACACTTACTAGCTGTGTGACCCTGGACAAGTCACTTAACCCCAATTGCCAAAAAAAAAAAGCTCTCTTCACCCTTTGCCTTCACATTCTTACTTTCCTCTTTCTTGTCAGTCTCTAATCTAACTTCTGACCCTACCTTATCACTTGACTGAAATTGTTCTTTCTAAAAATCTCTTAATTGCTATATTCAGTGTTTTTTTCTTAAAATTTTATCCTCCTTGACTGTTCTACTGACTACCCCCTGCTTAGGGATACTTTCTGTTCCCTGGATTTCCATGACATTCCTCTCTCTCCTGCTTCTCCTCCTGTATATTTGACCACTCCTTCCTCTCCTTTGCTGGATCATCATCATCATTTATGTTCTATTTCTTTGGTATATCTTATACTTCTGTCTTGGGCTTTCTTTTCTATATTCTCTGGGTAATCTTTATCAGTTCTACATATTCAGCTCTCATCTCTCTTCTAAGCTCCAAATCACCAGTTACCTGTTGGGTATCTCTAACTGGATGACCTATAGACATCACCCAAAAAAGGAACTCATCTTTCCCTTTAAACACACTCGTCCTAACTAACTCCTTGTTTCTGTTGAGGGCAGGACTATCCTTATAGTCACCCAGGTTCACAAACTTAGAGTTATCCTTGGTTCTTCTCTTTCTTCCTGACCCTCCCCACCCCCCCCATCTCCACATCCAAACACATGTAAAGTCTGTTTTCTACCTCCACAACTTCCTTCCCATTTGTCTCCTCTATACTCACATAGCACCACTCTAGTTAAGGTCCTTATTTATTCTTGACTCCTGCAGTAGTCTTCTAGTTGTTTTCACTGTTCCAATTTCTACCTTCTTCAATCTGGTATTTTCAGGGGCTGCCTCCCATGCCAGGAAGGAACACTCGTTCTCCTCCTCTCCGCTTCCTTGGCTTCCTTCAAATGTCAGCTAAAGTCCCACTTTCTGCAAGAGACCCTTCCTGGTCCTCCTTAATCCCTGTGTTGATTATTCCCAATTTATCCCATATGTGTATGTGTGGGTGTGGGATGTGTGGATATGCTTGTATGTAGTATGTACATAGTTGTGTGGATGTTGTTTCCCCCTTTGGATTGTGAGCTCCTCATGATCAGGGGCTGTTTTTTGCCTTTCTTTATATCATCAGTGCTTAGCACAGCGCCTGGCATGTAGTAGATGCTTCATACACACTTCATAGACAGCTTCCAAGTAATACTCCTATTTGACCATTGCTTCCCTGCTCATTAAGCTTTAGTGGCTCCCTGTTGCCTCTGCCATAATATACGAACTTACAACAATCTGGCTCCATCCTGTTTTTCACTTTACTTCCTTCACATATTTTGTTCTAGCCAAAGTGTTCGACTTGCTGTTCCCCATACATGACATTCCATCTCCTGCCTCTTTGCCCTTCACCTAGTGGAATTCCTAGATCCAGGCAAGGCTGAGCCCCAGTGCCACCTCTGACACTCTGATTGGAGGCCTTTACTGGCTGCAGCCAGGGCTTCCTGCCTTCCCATCCCATCCCTGAAATTGCTTTGTGTTTACTTCATATGCATTTTGAATTTGGCTCTGTATATGTTGTTTCCTCAGTAGAATGTAAGTTTCCTGGGGAAAGGGACTGTCTCTGCATCTCCAGTGCCCGGTCCAGTGTTTGAGTCCTAGGAGGCACTTAATAAATGCTCAATGACTGGAAATTGAATGGCATTCTTTTGAAAATCCTGTTTGAGTGACTGTGACTTTTGGTGGGCTGTGATATTATAGTTGGGCTAATTCCATCCCAAGGAGCTCATTGCATCCCTTATTGCTACCACATAAATCAGTGAATTGATGAGATCTGCTGCTGCTGCTGCTGCTGCTGCTGCTGCTGCTGCTGCTACTGCTACTGCTGCTACTGCTACTGCTGCTTCCATCAGAGCCTGCTGGAGAGGCTTGTCAGTTTGAATTGCATTTCTTGGCAGTCTGTTCTTAGGAGTAACTGTAGTTCATGCTTCTCACTATCTACTTTATTTAGTCCTAAGAAGAGGTAGAGCCTAAGCTAACACTAAGGTTCATCTCTTTGTGTTATATTTTCATTTTTAAAATTTGTCCTTTACTATTTACAGATACACTCTCTACTTGGAATACTCATCTTGGAATCTTACCCTTGTTTGAACTCGTGTTTGGTTTTTTTTTTGTTTTTTTGCTTTTTTTGTAAGATGGAATTTTTATGTAAGATGATTTTATCTCATTTTCTTTTTGTATTTTTAAAAAGTATCCTAAAGCCTTTCTTCCCATCAATCTCACTGACAATAATAGTGCTGCAGGCATCTTCACCCAGTCTAGGCAGAGCTAATGGGGAACAGTGAAACCTTTAAAATAGTACCTTCAGAAATAGAAGAAGAGAAACTTTCACTCCCAGTCGGTCCATGGAATATCCCCAGGGTCTTCTTCATGGTCCTGTGTTAATTTCTTAATTTTTGCTTTCCTCAGTGTGTTGACTGAAGACATGGTTTACAAAAATCTTCCCGAGATCTCTTCTGATTTAGGCCTGGTGATTGTATATAGTGGAGAAAACCTTATAATGGGGGTCAGGAGATCTATGTTATAGTAGGTACTAACTTATCTCATGACCTCAGGCAGTTCCCTCTTATTGGACCTTAGTTTCCTCAGCTATAAAGTGAAGATATTGGACCAGGTGACCCCTCAGGTTCCTTTCAGCCTTAATATTCCATGAGCCTTGTAAATGCCATCTTTCCAGTTTTCTCTCTGTTTGCAGATTTCTCTATACTTCCCATTTGATCTTTTGTAAACAAAGAAGCACAGTATAAGAGTTTGCTGAAGGTATTATCCTAGAATCTGCACTTTTTCTTATGCATTTTCCCCCCTGGGCAGTCTCTTTGGGTTTGCATATAGTCCCTTTCTGCCTCTTAACAGTTTTCTCTCAGCCACATTCCCTTACCACCAGTTGTTTTGCTGGATGCTTAGAGCTTAACACAGTGAAAACTGCTTAACCCTTTGCTTGCATCATCAAACCAAACCTCATCCAGTCTGAAGTCACAGAAAAGCCAATTCACTTAACTCATCTGTACCTGTTTCCTCATCTGTAAAATAGGAGTCATAGAATAGGAGTCTCCTACCAGCCTCTGATGATTGTAGGAGCTACAGAAAAATAGAACTGAAGCCCATTCTCTCTGTGATGAATTAAGAAACGAAAAGAAGTCATTGACTACAGGTTTTATATATTTGCCATTCTTATCCCTTTCCTTTTCCATTACCCTAAATCTTTGGGGATCCTGTGAGGGGAGGATTATATCGGTAGTTAGGGAGTGAGTATTTTAAGTTGAAAAGAGGGTTGGCATAATGGACTTGAGTCAGGAATACCTGAGCTTGAACCAGACATTTAGTAACTGTGCCAAGTTAACAAACATTTATTCAGCACTTAACCTGGCACTGTGGGGCAGCTAGTTGATACAGTGGTGCACTGAGCTGGGAATCCAGAAGACAGATCTTCATGAGTTTGAACTAGGCCTCAGACGCTTACTAGCTATGTGACCCTGGGCAGGTCACTTAACCCTGCTTGTCTCAGTTCTTCATCTACAAAATGAACAGAAGAAGGAGATGGCAAAATGCTCCAGTATCTTTGCCAAGAAAACCCCAACATAGAAGAGTTGAACACTACTGAAATGATTGAACAGCAACAAAAATGGCATCATGCTAAAGCTGGGAATACAAAGAGAGGCAAAAACAGTTCCTGCCCTCAAGGAACTTACATTCTAATGGGAGAGATGGTCATCGGTCGTCTGTGGGCTCCAAAGGCCCAGAGAGCCTGTACAACCCATCTGACCCTGGCCAAGGCACTTAACAGCTCTAAGCCTGTTTCTACTTCTGTAAAATGGGAATAACAGTATCTACTTCACAGACTTGTTGTAAGGATTAATTAAGGTGATGTACATAAAGCACTAAGTGCTATGTAAATATGATCTAATATTATTAGGTTGGTTAGACTCTTAATTGAGTCACAGTCAAGGGAGTTGAAGGGTATTTCAGCTAATATCTATAGTGTATCTACCAGCTAAGTCTCCTGTGAGCACATGTTAATTATCTGTGCATCGGTTTAAGCTAGAGATTTTATAATAGTAAATTGATGTTGTTGTTCAGTGGAGTCCAACTCTTCATGGCCCCATGGACCATAGTATGGCAGGCCCATCCATCCTCTATTATCTCCTGAAGTTTGTCAAAGTTCATGTTCATTGTGTCCGTGAGATTATCTGTCCATCCCATCCTCTGCCGTCCCCTTTTCCTTTTGCCTTCAATCTTTCCCAACATCATGGTCTTTTCTAGTGAGTCCTGTCTTCTCATTATGTGGCCGAAGTATTTAAGCTTCAGCTTCAGTATTTCGCCTTCCAGTGAATAGTCTTAATTAATTTCATTGAATATTGACTGATCTCCTTGCTGTCCAAGGGACTTTCAAAGGTCTTCTCCATCCCCACAACTTGAAAGCATCAATTCTGCAGTGCTTAGCTTTCCTTATAGACCAAGCCCTTTTAAATAAGTTAGTTCATTCAGTTAATCAAGTTTACCCTTTGATGCAGAATTCCTTCTATAAAAGAAACATAAGTTTCCCTGCTCACCAAGAGCTTGAAATCAGCATGTTTTTCTGTTCCTTGGTTGGTGAAAAAGCTAAAGAAACCTATATAATTCAGTTACAGCTCAGTGGTCTTTACCCTCTTCTTCCTTACAAAACATCCAGTCCTTATAAAAACCAGTTGTTGCATGAGTACATTTTAAAGAAAGCATATACTATCTTAGAATATTCTTTAAGAGAATTTGAAAGTAGATCAAAGCCAGGTTACTATAAACCACACCTGGGAAGTAGAAATCATTTTGTTGTACAGAATCTTCCTTTGAATGGTATTTGCCATATTGAGATGTTACCTATCATAATGTTTTCCAACTTTCTCTAACACAAGTTTTCAGATCCATCTTTCTCTACTTACCAGCAGTTAACCAACTGTTACCTTCCCCCTTCCCCTTCCCCAGCTTACACCATCTGTCACTTTCATTTCCTCAGGTATAACATCACATTTGTACTGCTGCACTTTTAGTTTCACCTCTATTCACCTGTAATATTTTGCCCACCAGTCCCTCTAATAATCTGCTGAAGTCCTCTTTTTGAGCCACTTTGAACAGGATAGACATCTCTTCTTCTTACATCAATCACTTCTCTTCTTTTAGTCTGTTATCTGTTTTGCTCCAACTGTCCTGTTTTTCTTTGCATCTCCTGCATTTAGCATAGTATCAGATAATAGATACTTAATATTTGTTGCATTTATTAAGCCATAATCAGTTTTCTTCCCACCTAAGCCCTTTTCTTTCTCAAAACTGCATCCCCACTGTCTCTAAAATACTTATCCTTAGTACAGTAAGTAGGTCACGAAGAAGATACCTTTCGTAAGCTCCAGTGTCAAATAACTATTGTTGCCCTGATAGACCAGACAAAATAAAAGCCACACAGAGGTTTACTACAGAAAAAAAGAAAGTATTCTTTGTATTTTGTTTTATTGGGGAATAAAGTAAAGGATGGTTGTTTCCTTCCCTTTACCTCACTCACCCTCTTCCTAGTGCTTGGTCTATAATGGGTAGTTTATTAAATATAATGGCTGTGTTGATGATCTTGGAAAGACTGGGGATATTCCCTCCTCATGATTCATTCTGTTCCTGTTCCACCATGCCACTCAACCTCCCAGGCAGCCACAGGTACCCTTCCTAGTGACCGTTCCTATCCTCAGTCATAGATTAAGTTGCACTGACAGTTCCCCTTAGCATAAATGCCAAACATTTATTTGGGGAAAGAACAAAGCTTTCATTCTGTAGACCTGAGGCTTAAGGTTGAACTTGTTTAAACAGCTCTCTAGGATTGGGTTTGTTTCCAAGCAAAATGTCAGAAAGGTATTGTGTAGAATGGATGCAGTGTTGAACTGGCTTCTTTGACACCTTCCCTTTCATGTAAACCCCATTTCTAGGCCCTTTTTCTGGATAGGAGCAAACTAAAGAGCTAGCTTGTCAAGTTCTTATTGTCAAAACTGGGTTTTCCCTTACTGTTCAGCTTACTTTATTAAGTTGACTGTATTTTTCTTTAGCCAAAACAGGGAACATATCTTCGTTGGTTCGTGAAAATCCTATCAGATTTTGGATTTCCAAGATATTACCAATTACACACTCATAGTTTGACTGTGAGACATCTTATATCAGTCTTAAGGAGCTGTTGATTTTTTCTTTTTAATCCTATTTGGTGATTCTAGTGGAAGAGGAAAGATAATTTAGAAACTACAGATAAAGGAAAGGTAATTTCTTTTCTACTGAATTTTTTTGATTGCTGAATTTTATTTCTATAAGAATTTCCTATTCATAACTCTGAGCCTTAGTATGTGATAGTACCAGTTTCCTAAAAATACTTGGAATTCAGGAGACAAGTGAAAAGACCATTTAGCTTGAAATCAAAAGATTCAGATTTACACTGTGCTACTTACTAGCACTGTGGCCATAGGCAAGTTGTGTAATCTCTCAGGGCTTCCATTTCCTCATCTGTAAACTGTGGATAATATTTCAAATTGTTGTGAGGAAAGTGCTTTGTGAAACTTTAAAGTACTATATAAATGTGAGTTATTATTATTACCTTAGTGGTTTTGTGCAGAAGAGCCAAACATCACCAACCTGAGTTCATGCTTGTGGGATTGTAATTCTCCAGTCTTCTATTTCTCAGCATAGCCAATTTTTTTTTGGTGGAAATTCTAGCATTTGTCTAGGCCATTCCTATTCACAAAAGAGGATTATGCCCTTATCAGTTCTCCTTACTAAGAGCAATATCAGTTTTAGAAACCTAAGGAATAAAATGGATGAGTTAGTCTACCTGGCAGCAAGTGACAATTTTCATGTAATTGTTTTCTGGGATACTTGGTTGACTAATCAGTAATTTATAGGCTCTATAGGAAGGATCGAGATAAACAAATAGAAAATATAGCCCAGAACAACACCAATAGTAATGGTGTTAGTAGTTTGGTAATTAAAATCATTACCAAAGTACTATGGAGAATATGCATGGTAATTCTGTAATTATATGATCCAAACATGCTAGTAGAATTATGCTACAGACTACCTAGCTAGGATAGTGAGATTAAGGTGGAAATGTCAAATGGGATTGTGGAAGCTATAGAATTAGTCCTGGCAGTAGTAATTGGGGACTTCAGTTATCTAAGCATAATTTGACAGAATTGGAACAAACTATAGACCTAAGATTTTTGAATACAGAGTTGCTAGTTTTAGAACACACAAGGAATAGAAATATGCCAAACTTGATTTTAAGTAGTGAAGAAGAACTGGTACAGAGAGTCATTATGACTGATTCAGAAAAGAGAAAGCACAGTATTTACCAGACCACCTAAAAATGTCTTATTAGAAGGCCAGGATAAATGTGTACCAAGGATCAAAATGACCTGGTTGGAGGAGAGGGGCCAGATACAGTACTAAAGGAGAGGTAGAGAGTAAAAAAGACTCTTGCAAAGGAAATTGCATCCTTCCAAAAATGGAAGGCTGTTTCTTTGAGGCACCTGGGACGCCAAGAAAGATTATGAGACATATATCCTGCAAGGGATTCCAAAGCAACTAATCAGGTTATCTTAAAATATACCAGAGGGGAGGGAACCACTTTAGAGAATCAGTGGAACCACTTGGTGATCATGGTGCAAAAGGTGCTTTCAGAGATGGAAAAGAAATCAGAAAACTGCAATGAATTACTTGCTTCAGTGCCACACCCATATTATCCCCTGATGCATACAGTTTGGAGCCACTAGACTAAACAGTGTTAAATACACAGGATTCTCTAGATCTAATCAGTAGAATAGATTTAAATAAATTATTGCATCCTCCCTAGAGTTTCAAAGGAACACAAGGGTGAAATTGTAGAGCAGTATCAAAGTGTGTAACCTGTTGCTATAAATGCAAGGCAAGCCAGCCTAGCTGAAGCAACCGAGCATCCTGAGAGAAAGAAAAGTGCCAGGCAAGTGAAACCACTACTGCCACTGTGACTGTCATCTCCCATTGGATGCTAATGAAGACAGCCCAGGTCCATGAATCCAGGAGCCCTTGGAAATAGTGAATTTAAATAATGACATAAAAGAAGAGGCATTAACATCTGCTTTGCTGCTGCACCTTAAGGACCATGAGGCTTTTCCATCAGACTTGCAGCTGAAGCCTTCTGCATATGTTATCTCCTCCATTAGAATTTGGATTTCTTGAGTGCAAGTACTGTCTCATTTTTCTATTTGTATCTCTTAGTACAGTGCTCTTTGGACACTAAAAACACTTAATAAATGATTTTATTCATTTATTTATTCATTTAAACAGCTGCTCTGTCAATGAACTGGTAGATTTTCTTTTCATTGGGAATTCTTGAAAGCCTTCTATTTCATTAAATGTCCATTTCTCCTCCCTGTAGAATCATACTCAGTTTTGCTGGACAGGTTATTCTTGGTTGTAGTCCTAGATTCTTTGCCTTTCAGAATATCATATTCCAAGCCTTCCTTTTCTTTATAGTAGTAGCTGCTAAATCTTGTGTGATCCTGACTGTGGCCTCCTTGAATTCTTTCTTTCATGCAGCATTTTTTCTTAGACCTGAGAACTCTGGATTTTGACTATAATATTTCTTGGAGTTTTCATTTTAGGGTTTCTTTCAGAAGGCAACTAGTATATTCCTTTGATTTCTACTTTGCCCTTTGGTTCTAAGATATCTTAGCAGTTTCCTTTTATAATTTCTTGAAATATGATGTCAAGACACCTTTCTTTTGCTGTCACTCTTGCTCTTGCTTGCTCTCTCTCACTCTCTCATTACTGAGTTTCAGCGGACTATTGTCCAGTGATTTCTTAAATGATTTCACCTCAATCTATTTTCCAGGTCACTTATTTTTCCTATATTTTACATCTTTTTTTTTCCAGTCTTTTGACTTTTATTATTTCTTGATGCCTCATGAAGTTAGTTTTTGTTTGACCAGTTCTAATTTTCAAGGAGTTATTTTCTTCAATAAAATTTTGTGACTCTTTTACCAAGCTGCTAATTCCCTTTTCATATCTTTCTTCAGTAGCTCTCATGTGGTTTTTAAAATAATTTTTAGTGCCATTAACTCTTCTGGGAATTCTTTTTGCATGTGTGTCTAACCTGCATTTTTCCTTTGAGGCTTTGCTTATGGATGTATTATTACCTTTTTCTGTGTTTGAGTCTTGAGCTTCCTTCTCACCACAGTAGCTTTTTATGGTTGTGTTCTTTTGTTGTTGTTGTTTATTCATTCTTCTAGCCTGCTTCTTGACTTTGGATCTTAACGTTAGTGTGAGCTCTGCCCACTTCTAGAGGGGATGTCTGGCCTAAGCATCTTGTGTGTCTTTCTCCTGCTTTCACTGCTCAGTCTGAGGACCTGCAAATTTTCACTACTTCCGAAAGCAGTGTGATCTGGGAAGAGATCCGTTCACTGCCCTCCTGGTCTGAGTTCTGCAAGTTGGCTTGTATCTGTTGGCTTGTATATAGTTGAAGTTCAGTAGAGTGCCGTTGGACTCAATCACTCTTAGCCCACTAAAAGGTTCTACAGGTTCAGAGGGACTGGACTGTAGGCTCCCCTTTGGTCTGCTGTCCTGATTATTCCACTGGGGCTGATGTGCTTAGCTAAAAGGTTAGAACCAAGTCTCAATTCTGCTCCTGGGCTCAGAGCCACAGAGCTAAGTTTCTGGAATTTGTGCCTTGCAACTGTTCCTCTCCATCCTGGATCTGACCTGGAAGTGGGTAATGGGTGTCAGAGTTGTCATATGGGGCCTGTTCCTGTACCCAGTGTTAGTTCAGGGTTCTCTAGGATCTCTTTCTTTTTAGTTCTTTATTTTATTAATTTATTTTAAACTTAAATACACAATAAGAAAAGAAACATAAACTTAAACATTAAAACTGAAATACAAAGTAAGGAAGGAAAAAAAAAACATTGTTTTGTACACAGCAGTATGTGAGAGGATTCAAAATATAGAGCAGTAAATTTCCATTTTAAGAAAGCCTATACCAAAACAAACAAACAAAAAAAGCCTATATAATAAATGCTGTGCATTGTGTTCAGAGCTGTCTACCTTCTTGGGATCTCTTTCTGCCCCAGTGCTTCCTGTCCAGGTGCTCTCTTGTCTCCCTTTTGGTCCCTGGTCTCTAGAATGCTTCTGTCTCACTGCTGCCATGCTGTCCTCCTGCCCAGTGCCAACCCTAGTGTCCTCAAACCTCTTTGTCTTTCTAAGCTGCCCTGAGCCAAAAAAATGACTTACTGTGACTTTTTCTTGGTTTTCCTGATCAAAATTCAGTCTGGTATTTTTTCTAGCTTGTTGTGAAAGAGATGTGGTAGGTGAGCTAGGCAAAAGTACTTCGTCTGTACCCTCTTGACTCCACCTTCTATACTGGTAGAATGTCATATGATTTCCATCTTAATGAAAGCTCTGGAGGAGATCCTATAATACCTGTAATATATGGTAGAAGATATCCCTAAGGCATAAAGACAGGGACAGGACCTGTAATTTCAATGGTACAAGGAACTTCAGTCATAGAGAGCTACCTTTACATCTCACTAAGAAGTTCCGTTCAGTTCGGGTTCACACTTGCCCAGAGTCACACAGACAGGATTTAGTCAAAGGGCTGCACTTGAGAACCTAGAGGACCACATCTGGCCTCAAGGCCACAGGTTCTACACCCCTGTGTACTGTTAGGATGATGAGTGCTGATCTGTTACTTACAATTTGTGTAAAGGACCCAGCTGGCATTGTAAGTTGCTACCTGAAGATAGCAGCCCAGAATGTTTTCAGAGGCACAAGAAGTACAACAGAATGCTAAGCATTAGCAGAAAAATTATTAAATATCAAACAGAAAACATTCTCTCTTTTTACAAAACCTTGCTGTAATTATACCTGGAATGTTAGGTGCAGGTTTGGTTGCCCATCTCAAGAAAGACATGGAATTAGAGATTGCCAACTAAAATAGCAAGAGGGTAGGAAGCTGCTATATGAACACAAACAGATAAGGATTCTCCCTCTATGTTGATTCTATCTCCATAACATCTCTTCACTTGTGTAGTACCACCTTAGTGCAGTCCCTCATCACTTTTTACCTGGACTAATGTGATAGCTTAATTATTCTCCCTGCCTCCAGTCTATCCCCTCTCTAATCCATCCTCCACACAACTACCAAATGGATAATTCCTATATAACCTAGATCTGACTATGTCACTCCCCTGCTGTGGAAGCTTCACTAGCTTCCTGTTGTCTGTAGGATAGAATACAAACACCTCTGTTTGGCATTTAAGGCCTTTCACATCTGGCTGTCAAAGTCCAGCTTAGGTTCCACATTCTTTGGGAAAGTTTTCTTGATCTAGTTTTTTTAGTGCTTTTCTCCATCCCCAAAAACTATGTTGTTTTTCAGTAGTACAGTGCATCCCTTGAACATACCATTCCTTTTCTGTCTTCATATCCTGAGTCTACCATCCTAGCGCATGGTAGACACTCAATAAGTCTAGATATGTGATCGTGGTCTCTAAAAATCATAAAAGGCATGGATAACATGATTTTTTTGTGTGTGTCCTAAATCTTAGAATATGAAAATTAGAGGAATTCCTTTCAAACTTGAAATACATTTAGGGCAAATAAATCTAACCCTCCAAAATGATATTATCTACTATGTTATATAACAGATCATAAATTTATTAAAAGAAAAACCCTAAAAAAGAGATGTGGTGGAGAAAGCTTTAGATTAGGAGTCAAAGGACCTGAGTTCAAATTCCAGCTCTTCCATTTATTATCTGGGTAACCTTGGTTAAGCTCTCTAGGCCTCAAGATTCCTTATATGTAAAATGTGGGGGTTTGATTGCATGATTTCTGAGGGCCCTTCTAGATGTAGACCTGTGATCTTTACTAGACTGCAAATGTTAATACTGTAGTTTCAAAAAGTACATTGGTTGATTCTTTGGTAAACATTATGGTAAACTTGGAAGTTTTGGGACTATCTCTAATCTTTTGGAGTTGATGTCAGGGAAAAACACTCATGCCTTTTATGCCTATTTCAAAGATAGATTACTACTGAATGGACTATAGGTCTCTAAGCTTGGTAATGCTCATGAATTTCAAATCAAGCAACAGAAATGGCAGATTTTCTCCTAGTGTGTTTTTCCTCCTAGTGTTGGTAAGGGAAAAGAGGGCTTCATTTCCCTTGTTAGTAATTACTTTTTAATGTGTTTTGAAGCCCAGCGGTGAATTAGATGTTTCAGCTCATGTACAGCCAGATTCTGATTCTACCCACAGTGGGACTTGTAAGCCTTTTTCAAAACACTGGCTCACTTAGAAACTACGTTTGCATTTTGTCACCAACCATGTTCTGATCATGTTTTGGAACCCCATTCAAAGTCTTCTGGGGATGCTTGGGCACATCCACATTTGACTAGCAAACTTGTTAATAGGAGGTCTTCGTAAAGGAAGCATGAACATTGACCATTTTCTAACATGTTTCTAGCCAGACTGGTTTAGTTACCCAGTGTGATTCAGATTTTCAAACTATTTTTTACCATAAATCTCATTGTTTGTGGAAATAAGAAATGTATATGCAATGTGTGTGCAACTAGAGATATATGCTTAAAAAAACAGATTGTAAGGGTTTAGCATCTATGACTCAATTTAGTTTCCTGGAGAAACTTAACATTTAGGTCCAGATCAATGAGAATAATGAATCCAGTGAACTGCTGCTATTATTCTAATTTGCAGTGCATATTTTCATTGGGCTGGAATAAATTATCATATTTTACATAAATATGACTTGGAATAGTACAAATTGCAAGCAGCTTAGTGGTACAGTGATAGGGTCCTAGGGCTGGAGTCAGGAAGACTTTAATTCAAATGTGGCTTTGGACACTCACTAGCTATGTGATTACAAGGTTGTGAGGATCAAATGAGATCATATTTGTAGATCACTTAGCACAGTGTGTAGAACATAGTAGACACTTAATAAATGCCTGTCCTCATCCTTCTCATTTTCCCTCCTGCCTTCTACTTCATGGAATTAATTATTTGAACTAATCAGGACTGATACATAGTAAACTTAAATTTTAAAATAGTTTTATTATCTTTTATTATAATTCATCAGTGAGCAGTAACAGTTTAAAAAGCATAGCTAAGTTGCTCTTTTAATTGAAATTCAGGAAAATATTTGTGAACTTTAAGCACTATTTTCTAGTGTAGTATCAGTGACCTAAGCTGCATGAATTTTTTTTCATTGTTGTTGTTTAATTAGGAAAGAGAGCTTTGGAATTTTAAACAATGATGCTTCCTTTTTTCTGAGACTCAGTTTCTCCATCTTGTCCCAGGTTGGAAGTACAACAGCTACTGTGACTGGCCCCTTTCTCTAAGGTGCTCACCATATTGGTGCCAGACTTAGTGGACATCCAGTAGCTTAGCCCACTGTAACTCTGAACTCCTAAGCTTAAGCAGTCTAGTAACTTCAGCCTCCCCACTGGGAAGGGATCATAGGCTGTTGGCCACCATGCCCAGCCCTGTAAGGAAGCTTGACTTTTTTTTTTTCTGTTTTCAGATTCTCAATTTACATGCAAATATTTTTGTAAAGAAAACCTTTATCTGAGTTACTCAAAGCACTCTGTGGCACTAAAGCTTTGTAATCCTAGTTAAGGTAAATAAATATTTATAGGTGGGCAAACTGAGGCCCAGAGAGTCTAAAAGTACTTGCAGAAAGCATTAGATAGCAAACTCAGCAGGGGAGGAAGAATTAAAACTTAGACTTCCTAACTTGCAGTCCAATGTTTTGTCCAGTCTGAATACATTTCACCACTTTTGTTCTTTCCTGTCCTATGCCAGGATTGTTTTAGGAGCTTCCCAGAAATAACAAGCCATATGTGGGTGTTTTATCTCCAGAATGATTCACCAGAAAGAGGCCACGTATTTAACCAAAGCAGAGTAAAAATGAGAATGACTCTTGTCTGGCTAACTCCAATAAATGATGGACAGTAGAGTGCGTCCTTTTAAAAGGCCACTTTGCTTTTGGTCTTATATATCTCTCTGTACTCAGAATAGTTGGGTATTAAAGTTGTTGGTTTTCCCTTTCTCATTCCCCAAAATAGAACAAATGTTGTGGCTTGTGCTTAGACCCCAAGTAGCAAGAAGCAGGCTTTCCAGTCTGGAAAACATTGTGAGACAAGGTTTTCCATTTGACACCATGAATTAGATGTCAATATCCGTAGTTTTTCAGGAAGGAGTATTTTTTTAAACTTTCCCATCAGAACCCAGAGTACCTTAAGCAGTTGACAGTGCTAATTCAAAATAGTTGGTACCCTCAGAATCTTCCCCTGCATCCTTCAGTTTCTCCCCAAAGGCTTCTTTTCTGGTATGTGACAGATCTCTAAAAGTTTCTCTTTAGAATAAAATTGGAGTGTATGAAAAGAAAGAAATGGAGGGAGGGGGAAATTAAGCTAGCAGGAAGGATTAAGAAAGGAATGATTTGGAATAGGAGTTGAAAGTTTGAGGGAAATTGACTTTTAAAATCTGTCCTGTTATTTGGATCCTTTAAAGAATTACTACCTTGAACTCTCTGCCTTAAACACAGACAGGCATACAAATCATCAGCACAACACAGACTTTTTAAGCAGGTAGCTGCATGTTTTAGAATTTCTCCTGGGAAAGAGGTATCTGATGAAAGATTGGGAAGAAACACAGAAGACTATGAAGTTGCCTATACTTTTCAGCAGCCAGTGTATCCCAGCCAAGAGAGGGTTCTAGGATGTTGGAAAAGACAAAGATAAATTGTATCTGAACAGAAGCAGGATTGGCAGTGGCAAAAGGTAGGGTGAGGGCAGTATCTTATGAGACTAGTTACAGGCTTTGGTTTGAGTTCAGTCCGAATTGACAGTGGCTGAGTTTTACTTCCATTTTATTGCCAATCTGTGGCCCATTTCCATCTGTTAATGGGTAAGTACCTCAGTCAGCACCAGTAGCCTTAACTTAAAGACCTGGATAGCCAAGTCCAAAGTCTTCTTTTTGTGTTAAGAAGTCAAGATTAGGGTTCAATGTTGAGGAGACAGTATTGTGGGGAGATCTGGTTGCTGCTGTCTGTGCTATTTCTGTTGTGTGAATAAATAAAGGATTTCAGATTCCAGGACTGTTGCACTGACTTTCAGTCAGGCACCAAATTAATTTATAGTACTTTACTGTCTCTAGACCACACTTCATGCTTAACAGTTACATCATTAGTTCTCTTAACTACTGCACATTCTTCATTTTAAGCCCTTAAGGTAAGTTTTTCAGTATGAGACAAAAGGAGAAAACTACCAAGGGGTCTGGTTATATGTATGAACAAGGGAAAAGGAAAAATGATCAGAGTTGGTGAACTCAGTGAAAAAAATTTTCATATAACTATTTTGCTATGGTTATTTTCCTATTTTAGTTATTCCTTTCATATAGTATGGAAAGGCAAAATCTGTCCCGCCTCAATCCAGAAGCTACAAATAAGCATAAGGAAAAACTCTTTGATGGTGGCACCTAAGTCATATTCAGGTACAAAAAGGAAAGGAGTAATTTGGAATGGGAGTTCCAAGTGTAAAATTTTGATCAGAAGCTAATTTTCTTCATGTCTCTGACCTAAAATGTGGTGCTTTGGGAAGAGCAGTAGGATATGGATAACTTGGTTTATGGAGTAAGTCAAAAAGCTGTCAACTATTAGGCTAATATGTTCATGTCCTCACCTCTGTTCATAATAGGTAGATGTAACTCATCTTTATGCCCTGTGTCCCATATGAATGGGGACTTTAAAAATTCAGGATCCCTGTTACCAACATCTAGTCTTAATTTTCCAACAGCTCTGATATGTTCATGTACAAACTGTGTACACACCAACTACACATGCGAAACGGATGGGGTCTGCATGGTTTCCATTTCCAACATGGATGGAATGGAGCACCATTCTCGAACCTGTATCCCCCAGGCTGAGCTGGTCCCCGTAGGAAAGCCTTTCTACTGCCTTAGTTCAGATCATGTTCGAAACACACACTGCTGCCACACTGACTTCTGTAACAAGATTGACCTGAGGGTGCCCAGTGGTGAGTGAATATTATTGTAGAACCATTGATTGTTGTATCTTTGGGAGATGGGGGTGGCTGTATATATAATTTTGTCTGTTACCATCTACTGCAACTCCTTTGATAGGTGAGGTGAACCCTTTGTCATTTCAGTGTCCCCCAGGATTATGGGGGAAGGAATCTCAATATTTGAGGATTAAGGATTTGGTGAGGAGAGCATCAAACCTTGAATGTAATATCAATAGAAGCAGGGCTTAGTGAGCAGTCACTGCCACCCAGAAGAAAAAGGAGTGCAATGGAACAACAAGAATCTGGTGAAAAGTCAACCAAGATCAAGCTAGGGATGGGAATAGGCTAGAGGCAGCAGAGGTATTCAGTTGTAGGGAACTAACTCTTGTTGAAAATAGAAGTAAAATGAGGGGCAGCTAGGTGGCACAGTGGATAGAGCACCAGCCCCGAAGTCAGGAGGACCTGAGTTCAAATGTGACCTCAGACCAAATACTTGACACTCAGTAGCTGTGTGACCCTGGGCAAGTCACTTAACCTCAATAGCCTAAAAGAGAGAGAGAGAGAGACAGAGAAATAATATAGAAATAAAATGAAGAGAGATGGAATATGGGGGTGGGCAACATAAACAGGTATGAAACAGAAGTATCAAGAGAGAGGGACAATATCTCCCCATTCTCTGGAATTTTAAACTTTTTGGCACAAAGGGCAAAGACTTTTGGAAGCCCCCTTTATTGGAGGTGTCATTAGAAGAAATCTCTAACAATAGTTAGGCAGGGAAAAGGAGAAATAGAGACTAGTATGAGAGGAAAATGTTAACATTTGGAAATTATTTGGCAGAAAGGAGTTGGTACCCCCACATACTGTGGACTATGAAGAAAGATGCAGATTTACCATGTTAATTGGTCCACCCCCAACTTTAGTCAGAAGCCGTGGTCAGTGTACAAGAATTATTTGTTGAGGAGCTGGCTTAACAGGGACTGAAAGGAGAAGCCAGCGGAGGTGGTGGCAAAGTGGGAAGGAGATTGTGTCTCTTTTGAGGATGTTTTATGGAAACCTCATCTCACTACTTTCCTTTATTTTACTGTTTTTTTTATTCCACCTGTTGAATCTCTCAGGTCACCTGAAGGACACCCCTTCCATGTGGGGTCCTGTGGAGCTGGTCGCTGTCATTGCTGGCCCAGTGTTCCTCCTGTTTCTCATCATTATTGTCGTCGTCTTTGTTATTCACCATCATCAACGGGTTTATCACAACCGCCAGCGGCTGGACATGGAAGATCCCTCTTGTGAAATGTGTCTGTCCAAAGACAAGACGCTTCAGGATCTTGTCTACGATCTGTCTACTTCAGGGTCTGGCTCAGGTACAGAGTTCTCCAGGGCATTGTGTCTGTGGTTAGCCTGCATTGTTGTCTCCCAGTAGGGTAGTGTGTAGATGGGGTAGGCTGATCATCCTGTGTTTGCTTCTACCAGGACTGTGAGTCACTTGGTGTTTTTATAATTCCCCTTCCTCTGGAGCCCCATGTGTAATAAGGTAAGGTAGCAGGGTCACATCATTTTTTTTATTTCTTAAGATCCCCCAAATTAAATATAAACGACTCTTCATCCTGAAAATGCTATCACTTCTAGCATTTAGCATTTGTGTAGCTATTAACATTCTGCTGGTTCTGCCTGAGTGATGATTGCAAAAAGTTAGTTGGTAGAACACTGTTCAGCAGACTTTTTGAGCATGTGCAAAATTCCCATAAGGTGGTAGTAGCTAATCATTGATCTTGCAGTGTCTACAAGGTGAATTTAAGGGCACTGAGTGTTGAAGCTTAGAGTTGGTCTTTGGTGAATTATTTACTTGTACCAGTTGCCCTAGGATTTTGTGACAGGGGTTTGAAACAGGCCACCTGCTCCATATCCTGAATGACCTGCCATTTACTTGACTGAAGCTTGCTTCATCAAAGGAATCAAGCAAGAATTTGAACCCCAGCATTAAATCTTAGGATGAAGTTATTAAAACTCTTCAGACTTTAGGGATCCACATGATCGATATGATCAGCTAAATTGTTGGGCCTGGACAGAACTACAGGGAGCCTAAGGATCTTGACAATAGTGTAATCTTCCATTGTTGGAAAAAAATGTCCTTAAAAAGCATTGTTGTCACTGCATATAAGAACTAGCATGGGCCTTAGAGATCACCTAGCCTGACCTCCTCATTTTGTAGGCAAGGAACCTGAAGGAGTGACTTGCCCAAGATCAGTGAGATTTGAGTTTAAGTCTTCTAATTCTAAATCCAGTGAAGATAGATGACTTCTTTGTGACAAGTTGGTTTTTTTTTTCCTTTCGAAGTAAATTTTAATATCTTATCCCATCAGTAGAGCGGTTGGCATTGGAGGGAAAATAATACTCAGGCAGGACAAAACTTTTCCCCCAAAAGTGGGAGATATTTTTAGGTATAGCAGAGCACTCTAAAGTGTCTCACCTTTATATTTTTAGAATGTGAGAAAGCAAGAGAAAATATATGGCTTGGTCTTTGGAGAAGTGTCCTCTGATCCATTTTTATGTGCCCCACACCACTGCCCTCTAGTGGAGGAGGAAAGCTGCCAATGGATGTCTCTGAGTGTTTTTGTCCTTCAAGCTTCTTAGCTCTCTCTTCACTCCTCTTTAGAGACCTGATTATCTCATGCTCTAGTTCTTCCATCAGGATGCATGGAGCAGAAATGAGTGGGTGGACTGGGAGATAACTGGTTGCATCAGCTGATAAATGTGCAGTGTTAAATGCAAATCTTTTGACTCATATATATATATATATATATATATATATATATATATATACACACACACACACTAGACTGGTTACATTCAAGTCTCACTTTTCCTAGGAACAGAAAAGGGAAGAGGCATGGATAGTACAAAACAATGGACATTTATATTCTTTTCCCATTCTTCTCTTCAGTTCCAATCTCCTCAGCTCAGTGTTACAGTAGTTAGCTTGGAGTTTAGCTGGAAATTTGTGAAGAGACTTTAGATTATCATAAGTGATTTTTGAGAACTGAGTGTGCTATATGCCTTTTCACATGTGGCACTAAGGTAGACACTTTTTATAAAGTGAAATAATGGGCTGGCTTCTGGAAGCCTACACTTTAGTGTCACCTTCTATTCTTTGGTCCACAGGGTTACCACTCTTTGTCCAGCGCACAGTGGCTCGTACAATTGTCCTACAAGAAATCATAGGCAAGGGCCGATTTGGGGAAGTGTGGCGTGGCCGGTGGCGGGGTGGAGATGTGGCTGTGAAAATTTTCTCCTCCCGGGAAGAACGGTCTTGGTTTCGAGAAGCAGAAATATACCAGACTGTCATGTTGCGTCATGAAAATATTCTTGGATTTATTGCCGCTGACAACAAAGGTAAAGGACTGGGTTTGGTGTAGGGTGGAGTAGGAATGATGCTTCTTTCTACAACATTGCTAGATGAAAGGGGCACTGAAAAAAGTGCGTGCTTAACACAGCTTAAGTTTGTAGTTTTTTGCTTTGTTCAGGAAGGCAAAAGTCTGATCAAGTAGTTAAGACTTATTAATCCCAGATGGAATAAGATAACCCCAAATGGCAGTTGAACATTTGGATGATCTAGAGCAGAGGTGTCAAACATGCCCAACCAGATTAAAATGTAATTGGAAAGTATTAACAAAATTAATGGAAATGCAGTACAATATAGATAATGTTAATATATGGTTTTCTAAGTCAATATTTGGACCAAGGGATCCTTATATGAAGCTTACATACAATGGTCCTGGTTTCTATTTGAGTTTGACACCACTGATCTAGAGTAATTAGCTCTATATATTTTTTCTAGAGGGGCAGGGAAAAGAGAAAACCAATCCTGGAAACTGCCTAGTTGCCTGTTGTCATGGAAATGTGTTCAGCCTACATTGTAGAAGTGATCTGTTCCTGGCTCTTAGGTATTTCTCAAACACAAGGCAAGTCACTTGAACTTTTTATGCCTCTGTAAAGGCATACCCAAAAGCAAAAGTATGCCTTTTTGTAAAGTGGGAACCTGTTACTGTTTTTCTCGGCCATAGAGAACTTCTGAGGTAACTTTAGGAGTTAGTATTTGAAGTCTTTGGAAGATGCTAAATGTTTCTTGTCTTCTAAAACAACAGCAGGCAACTGTATTCCTTACACTGCTATGGAGGTTAATAACACCTTTAGCTACCGCAAGGAGGAAGAGTCTTTGATTCCCAGACAAGTAAGGAAATGAGAAAGAACTACTTTATTTGAGTATGTGTTCTTTAAAATAAAAAATCACATCACCACCCATTGTTACAAATTTTAGATCTTTAAACAGAAAGGCAGAAGGATTTTCCTTTGAACATAGTAAAAAGATACCCAGATTTTAACTGTGGACAACAGTTATTTGTGTAAAGAAGTGAGAGCTGGTATTGAGTGAGCCCTCTGTTGCCAGTGAGAAACCAAGAGTTGGGATTTTTTGGAAGCTACTCCCTTTGTTGAAACTGCTGACTATGAACAAGGATTTAGCTGTTGAGAGCTATATTAGATCTGAGGAAGAGAAAATCTCATCCCTTTATTTAGTCTTTATCACTTTCCTAAAAATCCTGGAATTTGGGAGACCTGGGTCTGGTCCACAGCTCTTTCATTGATAGTGGATTATTTATCCTTTGTTGTTCTTGGTTTGCTCGTGTGTGCATGCGTGTGTGTGTGTGTGTGTGTGTATTTCTCAATTTCCCGTTAAAATATTATAGTAATTTTGTTTCCTCCTCACAAATATCCTCGATTGATTTTTGCCTTCCCTTTCCCCACTAAAGCAGGCAAACCATGAGTGCTTGTAAAATGGATTGAAGCCGTGAATCTTTTTATTATGTGAGGGTACAAATTATTAACGAAACAAGAAACAGATCCTACTAGTTGTAGGCAAGTGCTTCATACTGCTTTTAGTCAGTGATGTCCTTAGCTCCAAATTATAAAACAAAATATTGCCAACAATTGTAGTGCAGTCATTAAAAAAGAAACAGAACCAACCTTTGATTCCTGTGTTTATATTAAATGAAATAAGAGATGAAATTGAGCAGCTACTAAAATTTGAAAGGGGAAATGAAGATCTTGCCGTCATTGAAAATTATCATTTTATGCAAAATCGAGACATTATGCTTTATAACAAAACAGGACAAAAACAGCACTGCTCCCTCAAATAATTTTGAAAAAGGGCTGGACATACACTAGAATTCCAAAAAGCTCTTTTTTAGTTTGACAACATGGATATTATTAGCAAGCCAATTATTAAAAAAAGACAACTCAGTAACTTTTAAAAGTTGGTATCTACTATAATCATCACAAACAAATCCATTCTTCACAGTGTTTGACAGAAAGTATAAAAACATTTCAGGACCTATGCACAGCAATTGATGTGACAGTCATTGCCATAGTAAGATCAGTAGGAGGAAACAGAGCAGTCCTAAGGACAGACATCAGACACCAGTGGCAGAAGTGACTTGAGAGAGCTATTGAAGAGCTGCAGAAAGACATTGGAAGATCACGTTAATGCTTGGCTGGTGCACTTAGTAGGAAATTTGAATACCACATTGCCCAGTTAAAAGCAATAAAAATGAGATATGGAAAGAAATCAGACAAAAGAATATAAAAATTCTAGGTTTCTGCAATCAGCTAGTAAAAGTCCGAAGGGTAAGGCAATAAAAAGGACTCAGAATAGTGCAAAGAACAAAAGCAAGCAATGTCATATTAACCAAAAACACAATTAAAGAAGCTTGAGAAGTAAAACAGTCAGAGGTGAAGCAGCTTCTGAAGAAAGATGGCAGGAAAAATGACCCTCATTTCTGATCACAAGAAGGTCCAACCCAACAAAAACTCAAGTTGAACCAAACAAGGAAAACTTGTTCACTGTTAATACAGTGAAAACCAGAGCAGTTATTTTAAGGGAGGTGAATAAAACTCCAGCTTTTCTGCAAAACCTGAAATTGCTGGGGCCAGCGAAGACCCATAAATCTTGGCATAGATGCCTCACATTGGCACATGAAGTACTACCCTAGCATTTTGCCAACTTACTCTCAGACACAAGTCTGATCCTTGTGCCTGAGCCCTTCTAGGTAGAAGGTAATACATATCTTATTACCAAAAGGTGAGAACATCAGTGATCCCTACAAGTATAGGCCACACTCCTCCTATAAACAGCGCCTTTACCTCATGGAATCTTTCTCCAATGACATGAAGATGTCATTTGGACTTCAGCATAAAATTTTTAAAGTATGCCAAGAAAAATAGAGACCGAATGCTTTGAGCTTGATCCAAGTGTTGCATTGTATAAGTAGAAGTCGCTACTTAATGAATACTTTGATCTTCTCTGGGGAAGACACATGGAATATGGACCATGGCTGTGTATGTTAAGATCTTTACTTGCATTCTTAATGGAAGCTGAATGGGAAGAACGTTTTTAAAGCAGTTAGCATCTATCCAATACTAGCTTTAATGTACAACTTTGGAACTGTAAAATGAACTGTGACAAATTTTAGAGTATTCATCACAAAAACAGCCTTTATACAATATTAGTAAAAGGGTCCATCAGCCTAAGGTAAAAGAATAACAATATTGTTAAACATTCTTAGAGTACATGATAAGCAATACTTTTGGAACAAGCAAACATTGCTTGATTGAGCAGCGTAGTAAAGGCTGATAACAGGTGCATACTACTGGATTTGTCTAATATAACTGAAAGTGGTTTGCTGCTGCATGCAGCCTATGAAACAGCTAAGATCCAAGAGTGGAATCAAAAAAACTTTCAATGGTCCTTTTGTATGAACTCAAGTCAAGAATATGTTAATAAAGAAGTATTGGAGAAAGACCTGAGTCATGCATATTTGTTTATGGAAATAGCAGGATTTATGATGATAATTCAGGACCAAGTTATTGCCACTAGAAATTATAGAAAGGTTTTATCCTTCAGGTGCCAGAGTTTGTGATCAAGGTAGATAATGCAAGGAACTGGTAGAAGTTGTGCATTACTGTAGGCTATAAGAATTTAGTTCCTAGAAAGACAGAATCTGGTGTCTAGAATTATTCAGTAGAAGCTAGTTGTTTTTAATGGACTGACAGATGACAAATTCCCATGCTACAAATATTATATTAATCAAATATTTGGTAAGTAACTGTTATGTGCCATGCACTGTTTTAGGTACCAGGGATACATGTACAGAAAATAAAATAGTTCCTACTTGCAACAAGCTTACATTCTGAGAGAAACAAGTACACATAAAAATTTATACAGCAGTCCTGATGGATTCACAGATTTCCATTAATGTGATGGAATCTTACTGTGCTATAAGATGGAGGTATCAAACATGTGGCCGATGCCGCATCAACACTTCCCAGTGTAGTCCGAACCAGATTAAAATGTAATTGAGAACTGTTTAACAAAATAAAAAAAAATACAAAGAGCCTATATAACATAACATTTTAAAGTTAAGTCAATATTAGGCCTGCAGGAATCCTTCTGTACCAATTAGTGAGCCCCATTTCTGTTTGAGTTTAATGCGCTTGCTGTAAGAAATTATAAATATGATGAATGCAGAGAAGCATGGAAAGATCTATATGAACTGATACAGAATGAAGTAAGCAACACTAAGAAAATAATATATGCAATGACTACTATAATAGAGAAAAACAGCTCCCTCCCCAAATGAGAAATGAATGTTGCAAAATTATGGCTGAAAAGAATTACCTTCCAAACTACTCTAGGTTATATTGGGAGGACAAGAAAAGACCATCCAGAAAATGGTCTGTGAGCTGTGTCTTTCCCAGAAAGAGAGGAACTGCATGAGGTGGTAGTAAGAAGAGAGTGCATTTCCAGGAATGGGGAATGGCCAGTGAAAAAGCATAGGGGTGGGAGATGGAGTGTTGTGAGGGAAGAACAGAGAGAAGCCAGATTGCCAAGATTATGTACTATGGGAGGGGGAATAATGTTCAGTGAGTCTAGAAAGCTAGTTTGGGGCCAGGTTGTGTAGGGCTTTCAAAGATGAACAGAGGAGTTTATGTTTTAATCCTAAAGGCAGCTGAAGTTGATTGACTTGGGGAGTCATGTGGTCAGTTCTGTGCTTAAGGAAAATTGTTTTGGCAGATGTGTAAAGGATGGGCCGGAGTGGGGAGAGACTTGAGACAAGGTGACCACTTGAAGTAGCCTAAGTGAGAAGGGATGAGGCCCTGAACTGAGATGGTAGTGCTGTCTTGGAGACGGGGAGAGAGGAGGGGTTAGTTGTGAGAAGTATTGTGAAGGGAGAAGTTGTAAGGTTTGGCAGCTGACTGTGTGTGGGGCGAGGAAGAGTGAAGAATCCAGAATAATGCCACAGTTTTCAATTTGAGACACTATAAAGATGGTGACATCTTCAACATAAATAGACAGTTTGTAAGAGTGGAGAACTTTGGAGGAAAAATGAGTTCAGCTTTGTACATGTTGAATTTAAGATTCCCCCGGGACATTATTCTGGGCTGGGCCTCAATCATCGGTAGTTTAGATTTAATATCTGAACAAAATTAGACACTCAAAGGTCATTTAATAGTTAACAGAAAGATATTTATTTAGCAGGAGAAAGATATTCAACAAGGCTAGGTAGGCATTGATGATACTTTGACAAAGGTACTTTGGACATAGGTCTAAACATGCAGATTTTTTTATGATAGAAATTCAAGTTATTTCATCCTTGCCCTCAGAAATTGTAGAAAGCTCATTGTTTAGGAGCCAGGACATGATAATCAATGCAGATCTTGTAGTGAAGTGGTGGAAACCGCATTATATCACTGCAAGTTGCAAAAATTTAGCATCCACTGTATACCTAGGAGGAAAAAATGATCAGGTGTCTAAGATTATGTACCAGAAGCTCACTATCTTTTATAAATAAAAAAGATGGGGGGGGGGCCAGAGCCAAGATGGCAGAGTAAAAGCAGGGACTTACTTGAGCTCTCCCCAAAACCCCTCCAAATACTTGTAAAAAATGATTCTAAACAAATTCTAGAGCAATAGAACCCACAAAAAGATAGAATGAAACAAATTTCCAGCCAAAGACAACCTGGATGGTTAATGGATAAGGTCTGTTGCGCCAGGCTGGAAGAGGAACACAGTTCAGCGTAGGCCATGCTGGCAAAGACTGGAACCCAGCAAACCTGGAGCAGGCCTCAGGGGACTGAATCACTGCTGGCTGTGGCAGCTTCCAGACTTCTCAACCCACAAACACCAAAGACAACTTAGAAGGTCAGTGGGAAAGATCTGTCAGACCCGCGTGAGAAAGGAGTACAATCCAGCCCTGGCTCTAGCACAGTCCCAGGGTGGTGCCACAGTAGCAGCAGCAGCTGCTTCTGGAGCTTTCAGCTCACAGAAGGTGAGGGGATCGAGCGGCTGATCAGACAGGAATTGCAGAGATCTCTTTGCTGGTGCTGAGGCAGGATGGCTTTGCCTGTACCTGGATCTGGATCCCAGTCCTGGGGCAAGGAGGAGCAGTGGCATAGCAGAACTTGTGGCAGCCGTGAAGAGGAAACCCTCTTCTCATTTCCAGGGCAGAAAAGAGTGCTTGTGATCATTCACAGACCAGAGCACAAGCCAGGAGAGAGTAAACGCCTCTGCTTAGATCATACCACTTCGGAAGAACTGAAAACTTACTAGTCCCTAGAAATATCTCTGAAAACAGCTGTACAAAACCCCTGAAGCTTGGGACAGTACATTCTCCACACTGGAAGCAGAGCCCTACTTTAATAAAAAGTTTGAAAGTCAAGTAATAGGCTGGGAAAATGAGTGGAACAGTGGAAGAAACTCAGACCATAGAGTCTTACTTTGGTGACAAGGAAGATCAAGACATACAATCAGAAGAAGACAACAAAGTCAAATCTACTACCATCCAAAGCCTCCAAGAAAAATATGAATTGGTCACAGGCTGTGGAAGAGCTCAAAAAGGATTTTGAAAATCAAGTAAGAGAAATAGAGGAAACATTGGGAAGAGAAATGAGAGTGATGCAAGAAAATCATGAAAAACGAGTCAACAGCTTACTAAAGGAGACCCAAAATAATGCTCTAGAAAATAATGCCTTAAAAAATAGACTAGACCAAATGGCAAAAGAGGTCCAAAAAGCCAGTGAGGAGAATAATGCCTTAAAAAGCAGCATTGGCCAAGTGGAAAAGGAGGTCCAAAAGCTCACTGAGGAAAATAATTCCTTAAAAATAAATTTAAAAGATGACAAATACCAACCTCTCAAGTATCTGCAAATTTAGCAAGTAAATTATACTAGAACTAGAACATCATGACAGACCGAACTGTTGCCCACAACTGCATGGACATAAAATTAATCTATAAAAGTTTAAAAGCAGTGTTTTAGTAGGTGTTGACCAATCAAATATTCATAACTTCCAAACTACATGGAATAAAAAGTGTTTAAAATATAGAGACTTACCAGAAAAAAATAAAATCATGTGGGAACAGGTAAGGTAAATGTTACTTCTGTCATTCTGTCACCTACTGAAATTTTTCTTATGTTACTTTGTACAGAAGATGAGCTTACCTAATAATCCTCTTATTCAGTTAGAAAAAATTATTTTATCTTTTTGTGCAGTAGTCCACAGTGACTTATCCTCAATCTATTTCTCTCTGAACTTTGGTGAGAAAGATGAAAATGAGATAACAGAAATGATGTTGAGAGTGACAAATTACTCACATGTATTTGATGATTAAAGGTTTACCCGGTGTTTTTCTCACAACAACCCAATGAGCAGATACAGCCTTTTCAGAGAGTTGGCTATGAAAAGTAGGAGAGAAATTGAAAGACCTTGTGGCACATGACCTAATAGGTTTCACTGGATTGATACTGTAACCATTGATGATTATCTCATCCTTTGAGTTTGTATCTCTGGGTAGTTGTATAATTAGTAGTGTGTTGCACAACATATCTTCTTCCTGACATGCTCATGAAAATAAGAATCAAAGGCAGTTTTGAAGGCTAACTGCTTCCTTTTTGTGTTTCCTTCTTTTTGATGATTTCTCATTCTGAAAATTTCGTTCATTAAAATAAATCCTAGTCCGAAATCCAAGAACTTACATAGTCAGGAGACCTAAAAATGAATGAATGAATGAATGAATGAAGCTTAAAAATATGCTCTCAATTTCCTTTTCATTGGTTTTTTAATGAAGCTGAATTTGTGGAGTGAATGAATGAATAAGCATGTATTAAATTTATTATTATTATTATCTTACTATGCGCTAAGTACTGGGGATACATATAAATACTAAAGCCCTTAGGGAGCTTATACTCTAATGGAGCAAACAACACATGTGGAATGTGGTTTCTAGTGAGCAGCATTTTGATCTGGAAAGTTACAGAGATGATGTGTGGAGTCTTAGAGGAGTAGATTGGCACAGGCTTATCCCTTTCAAGAGAAATGGTAAGGTTGATTTGATCACAGTTCCAGAACTAGAAAGGGTAGGGTAAGGCAAGGCAGCTGGTGAGATGACGACTGAGAATTAGTAAGTGACATCTAACTGAGTTGGGGCTTTCCTGAAATAGCGTTCCCAGACAGGCAATCACAGTCAGGAAATCAGTTCCCTAGGGTTTTTCCAAGGTCTCTTTGCTGGTGTGAGTGGAGTAGGTGAAGAGACTGTAGCTGAGGTGGTATGGGTCAGCTCTGTTGTGTGGACTGGGTCCACTACAAATGTATGTTCTCTGATCTCATCTTGTCCCTCACTGTAGCAAGGCAAACATTCTGTTATTCCCTAATTGCTTTGCCATCCATTCTCCAAAGTGACTGTTCTAAACATTCACAACACCCCTTGCTGCTGCCACCTTTTCAGTTGAGGATTTTGCCTCATACTTCAACAATATGTAGACTGTAGAGAGCTACCCCTTCTCCCCTCCTCCTCATCTCACATCATAGCATTTGTCTCCCATTATCTCCTCCTCCACTCTGGTCTTGAATGAAGAGGTGGCCTTTCTCCTTGCTAAGGCAACCCCTCCTATGTAACCCTTCGATCCCCTCCTCCTTGCAGCTGCTCACACTATAATTCCAACATTCATCTTCAGTCTTCTCCCTACCTACTGTCTACCTGTAAACATACCCATGTCTCCATATTCTTAAAAAAACAAACAAACCTACGACACAACCCTCACTCAATCTAGCATCCCTACTCTCACTATCTACTATTCTGTATTTCCCTTGAAAAAGCCATCTATACTTTGTTCCTCCACTTCCTATCATCTTGTTGTCTTCTAACCTGTGTGGCCTCCCGCCTCCCAATCCCCGTCTCCTTGGAAGGTTCTTCAGTGGTGTCACTCTCACTAATAGTGGGCTCTATCTGCAAGGCTCTGTACTGGGCCTGCTTTATTTGCTCTGTATTATCTCACTTTGTAATCTTATCAGTTCCCCTGGATTTGTTGATCACTTCTATGCAGATGATTCCAAGGTCTGTCTATCCAGATGCCTGGGTTCTCTCCTGAGCTGCTGTCAAACATCAGCAATTACTTCTTGGACATCTTCAACTGGATGTCCCAAAACTCAACATGACCAAAACAGAGCTTATTATCTTTTGCCACAAAATCATCTTCTCTTCCTAAGTTCGCTATTACTGTTGAAGGCACCCACCATCCTCCTACTTACCCAGTCTCAACCTCAGTGTCATCCTCTACCCCTCACTCTCTTTATCCAGGCCATTACAAAATCTTATCATTTCTTCCTTCACAACATATACAGCCCCCTTCTCTCCACTCCCACTCCAGGCTGTCACCCATACTGCTGTGATAACCTTCTAACTATCTAAGTGCCTTCTCTCTGAGACTACCCACAATTTATCCTTTATATATCCTGTTTGTACATAGTTATTTGCATGTTGTCTTCTCCATTAGACTGTGAGATTCTTGAGAGCAGGGACTAGTTTATGCCTTTCTTGCTACCCTAAGAACGTAGCATAGTGCTTGGTATATAGTAGCTATTTAATAAATGTCTAGTTCATTGACTGACTAACTGGCTTCCCACCTTGTCTTTTACTCACTCCAATTTATCTTTCATTTAACTGGCAAGATGATTTTTATAAAGTGTAGATAACTGAAAAAACGTGGAAGGAATCTGTGTAAATTTTGCAAACTAATAAAATTAATCTCTCCCATTCCTCATATATTTCCTTTTCTGTCCCATTCTCTGCCAATAGCTGTGACATTCTAAAAATCCTTCCTTGGTTCTACCTGCAGATAATGGTACTTGGACCCAGCTGTGGCTTGTTTCTGATTATCACGAACATGGTTCCTTGTTTGATTACCTTAACCGGTATACAGTGACTATCGAAGGCATGATTAAGCTGGCCTTGTCTGCTGCTAGTGGGTTGGCACACCTGCACATGGAGATTGTAGGTACCCAGGGTAAGTGGCCACAACCAAGGAAGAAAGAAGTTAGGTAGTCCTTGAAAGGACTGTGTCTTCTGATTGTTGTCCCTAACTTAGAGTTGTACACGGCTAAGTAAGTAAGCATCATCTGCCAAAAGAACTAATCTTGCTTCTCATTAAACTGGACTGTATGAGCCTTATACCTAGTATGAAGTCGGCTAAGTTTGATCTTCTTTTTACTTTTGTTCAGACTTGCCCTCAGATAACCAAACAGATTAGTTATTTAGTTACCTATCATTAGGTAGTAAGATTTTGTGATCTGTCGGCAAGTATTTATTGAATGGTCTCATGTGTAATCCTCTAAGAAGCCTATTAAAGGTAGGAACATCTAATGATGTAGATGAGACTGATGAACTTGCAATCAGTAGAGATATCCATGAAGTAATTATTTAAATGTGTCAAGGGGGAAAGCTAGGTCAGGAATATGTTGGTAGGTTGGATACTGCTAATCTAAGAATACTTGCTAAAGAAGGTAAACACAGACCTTGAGCTATGATGCCATATTATACCCTAAACTTGCCAAAAAGTCCTAGTCTTTTGTAGACTGGTTGGTGTCTTCTCTTATGGCTCAGTTGATAATTAGGGAGATAGCCATCGCCAGCCTTGATAATGGACAAATCTATAGAATTTAAGAATTGGAAGGGTCACGTAGTCCAAACCTTACCAGAAAAAAGCATGAGTTATCTGTTAGGTCTTGGTCCCGTCCTCCTTGGCATGTACATGCCAGAGAACTGCCTCTTGGCCTGATCAGGTAGAAGAATATAACCAACAGTGCTGGCTTTGTCCTGTTAAGAGATCTTGTTTTCTTTGCCAGGGAAGCCTGGAATTGCACATAGAGACTTGAAATCAAAGAACATCTTGGTGAAGAAAAATGGAATGTGTGCAATTGCTGACCTGGGCCTTGCTGTCCGTCATGATTCGAGTACTGATACTATTGACATTGCCCCAAATCAAAGGGTGGGGACCAAGAGGTATGGAGAAAAACATGGTTTTAGACTTAATAAACAGTATGCATTGACTGGTCCCCTCTGTGAAGAGCTTCATCAGAGCAAGAGAAATGAAACATAGAGAAGGATGTGGGTCCTGCCCTTGGAAAATCTAAAATCTAGTTGAGAAGACAGGATTCACATGTAGGGGGGAAAGACATGCTATATACAACAAAAATATGTATAAATTAAGCAAATTCAACATAAATAACCTTTAGAAGCTACGAAACTCTAGTCAGTGTTACCATGTTACCTAAGTTGAAAAGGTTCTTTGTATCTCTCTTTCCTGTTGACAAATGTATGGGGGGAGTGGTGCTAAGTATCTGTGGTATAAAAATGAAATGTATCAATAATTTTTTTTTCAAAGACAGTGTCAGTTGTCCAGCTGCACAGTACTATATATCTGAATATAAGAGGGCAGTTCAGACAGAAGTAGCAGCATGAGCAAAGGCATGGAAGTTTAGAAAGCTCAGGGCTCGGGATGCAGCAGGTAGTATAATGTGGCTTTTATTTTATTTCATGCCAATTCTTCCTTCTCCTACGGTCCTACCCTAAATCATTGCACTAGACATTGTGTCTGCCTACTAGTGCCCACATCAGTGTTTTCACAGTCTGGGGCCTGAGATCTAACATTCTCTACACTGGGAGGGGCAGCTTAATAAAAGCTTCCAAAAGTCCATGATGGAAAGACCAAATTTAAATCCAAAATATATTGGTGTTAAAAAAATTCAGAAATTGATTATTATTCATAGCCTTTATAATCCTGCGAAATGGAGATGATAATTATCATATCCTTCCCTCCATTATCCAAAGGGTCCTTGAAAAGTACTTTCATTTAGGGGTATTCAGAATGCACTCCATCTTGGGGTCAGGGGAGGGATGAGATGGGGAGAAAATTTGGAACTCAAAATCTCATGGAAGTAAATGTTGAAAACTAAAAATAAGTTAATTTAAAAATTTTTTAAAAAGGAGAAGAAGTGATAACTTGGGATAACTATGATGATGTGAGAAACAGAAGACATCAATAAAAATTTAATGAAATGGTAAAAAAAACATAGAAAAGTACCTTCATTTGAAAAGAAAAATCATCTAATTGCCTGTGTTACCGAGTAGAGGAGTATATTAGCTATCTTCTTCCAGAAACCACCATATTCTTTTCCCATTACCATTTCAGATACATGGCCCCTGAAGTACTGGATGAAACCATCAACATGAAACACTTTGATTCCTTCAAATGTGCTGATATTTATGCCTTAGGGTTGGTGTATTGGGAGATTGCCCGAAGATGCAATTCAGGAGGTACCATCTCCTTTTGGTTTCTTTCTCCAAAATTCCAAAACTCTTAGTTCAGCTGTAGTTGATGATATCTGACTGCTCCCTTTAACACCTTTCTTTTCAGTATGTGTGATTTGGGGGTGAGAATCATGCTTCCAGCTCTCACCAAAGGGATAAGATTCTTGTATCCAGGGTTCTCTAGCAGACTTTGTTAACTTCCTATCACAATTCTCTTTTTAGGTCATATACAGCATTGTCTTTATTAGGCCACAGCTACCTGTGGAATTTAGGGATTGTTCTGTGTGAGTGTAACATAGTATTATTTTAGAGATCTTCCCTGGATCCCTAGGTCTTCAAGCAGTGGATATTGAGAATCTCAATGCCATTCAGCTCTGACATAAGGAGACTGAAAAGGTTAAGCTAAAGAATGATGAAAGAAACTGAGAAGTCTTCTCTGCCCTAAGATATCCAGCCCCTTTCCCTATACCCTCTCTTCTTACGGACTCTCAGAAGAAGCCTCTCCTCACTTGTGTTCTGCATCTTTAAGCTTTCATATTCTGGGTATAATGAGGCCTGGTAATCATAAGTCACAAATGATTTTGATATTTCCAGAACAACAGTGGGTTAGACAAGTACACTGGTGAAGATTTTATAAAGATAATTATTAGAACATTCTTTACAAGTTATTACCTTTATCCTTCTATGCAAAAGTATGGCACTGTGTAAAAGCTACTTATTTATTTTGTCATATACTGGCTTCATCTGTAAGACTAGGCTAAGGATATACCTAAAATAGTATATGTTTTGAGATAATACCACCTTATAATTATATATTGCTTCAAGGTTTACAAAATACTTTGTTTTAAAAGCAGTCCTATGAGGTATGCAGTACCAGTATGATTCCCATTTTACACATGAAGAAATTGAGTTTCAGAGAGGTGACCCAGAGTCAAGTAGTATTAGAATCAAACTTGTGTATCCTGAGAATCAGGACCAGTTCTCTTTTCATTCTGTCACCCTGCCTCTAATTTCTTAGTGAAGGCCCTAGATGCTTAGAGTATAAGCTTCATATGATCCAAGTGCTTCCCGTAGACTTGTATCCCCTCCCTAGCTTAATACATCACCTTGTTGGATTACTTTGTTATTGTTTTCCTAGAAAATTCCTTAAATTGTCACATCAATTTTTGAGGAAATGTCAGTCTGCTTTCTTGCTGACCACTCAGGTAAATCTCTCCTTCTGCCCAGGGATCCATGAGGAATATCAGCTGCCATATTATGATCTTGTGCCCTCGGACCCTTCCATCGAGGAAATGCGGAAGGTGGTGTGTGACCAAAAGCTGCGACCCAACGTTCCCAACTGGTGGCAGAGTTATGAGGTACGGAGCTGTGCTGCTCCCTTTTGTCTTGTCTGCCAGCTTCCTTCACTTGAGGATAAGGGGTCTCTAACTTATGAAACCAAATTGCCACGAGGTATGGTGGTTAGTTGATCAATCGGTGCAGTGTACTGAGCATTCCGTGAGCATAAAACCGCTGAGTCTGGTTACTGGAGAGAGTGAAGCAGAGAGACATCAAAGAGAAGGAGACGTAGTTCCCTGCTCTTGGAGAGTTTGAAATCTAAAAGGGAATTGACATAGAACAGAGGCAGTCAGTCAGCAAACATTTATTAAATGCCTCCTATGTGTCAGCAATGTGCTAAGCATTGGGAATACAAATAAAGGCAAAACAACAGTCGCTGCTCCAGTGAGCTCACATTCTAAATAACTAGGTACACAAAAGATTACACAGAAGAGATGGAAGGCACTAGGAGAGGGGAAAGCACTAGTAGTTGGGAGGACGAGGAAAGGCCTCCTGTGAAAGGTGGGGCTTAAAGTCTAGTCTTGAAGAAAGCTGAGGAAACCAAAAGGGAGCAATGAAGAGGCAGGACGTTCTTGTCACTGGGGATGGTAGTGCCAAGACCTGGACAGCCAGTATAGCTGAATCACAGAGTACATGGAGAGGAGGAAGGTAGAAAAAGCCTGGAAAGCTAGGAACAGGCCAGGTTATGAAAGGTTTTTAAGGGCCCAAAGCAGGGCAGGGGTGGCATGGCCATACTTAAACTTCAGAAGAATCACCTTGGCAGCTAAGTGGGTGATGGATTAGAGTGAGGTAGGGAAGCCAGTTAGAAGGCTATCACTGCGATACAGGTGATAGGTGATGACAGCCTTAGGGTGACTGTATGGGCAGAGAGAAGATTTTTGCAGTGGATTGGATGTGTGGGGTGAAAGAGAGTGAAGAGTTGATTCTGTAAGCCTGAGTGACTGGGAGAATGGTGGGACCCTCAGTAGGGATGTGGAAATTGGGAAAGAGGAGGGTTTTCTGGGTAAAGACAATGAGTTCTGTTTTGGACATGTTGAATTTAAGATAGCCAATTGGAGATATCCAGGAGGTAATGGTTGTTGTGTGACTGCAGCTCAAGAGAGAAACCAGGCTTCTGGATAGCTAGACCTTGGAATCATCTCCTAGAAGTGATCATTGAATCCATGCGATTACAGAGCAAGATAGTATAGAACAAAAAGAGAAGGTGGCCCGTGCTCTTTGACCCAGAGATCCCGCTGACACATATCCCAAGTAGGTCAAAGACAGAAAATAAAGTTCCATGTAGAAAGCATTTATTAAGCACTTACTGTGTGCCAAACGTTGTGCCAAGTTCTAGGGATACCAGTAAAAAGCGTGACAGTCTGCCCCCAAGGAGCTCACATTCTCATTGGGCAAATTAGCATATAGTCATAAAATTCTTTGTGGTAACAAAGAATTGTCAGTAAAGTAGATACCCATTGAGTGGAGAATGACTGCATAAAGTGTGATACATGAATGTAATGGAATATTACTGTGCCATATGGAATGATGACTATAAAGAATTCAGGAGACAGCTAGGTGGCGCAGTAGATAGAGCACTGGCCCTGGAGTCAGGAGGACCCGAGTTCAAATCCGGCCTCAGACACTTGACACTTAACTAGCTGTGTGACCCTGGGCAAGTCACTTAACCCCATTGCCTAACCAAAAAAAAAGGAATTCAGAAAAACATGGGACAGCTTATGTGGACTAATGCAGAGAGGAGGGAACAGAACCAGGAAAACAGTATATTCAGTGACCATAACAGTGTAAATAAAATCAGCAAAACAAAACTGAAAAATGTGTGATTAGATGACTGAGCTTGGCCCTAGAGAATAGATGAGAAAACAGATCTCCCTCCCTCTTTTGCAGAGGTAAGGGCTAAAGATGGGCAATGCTGAACATACTGCCAGACGCCATTGGTGGATCATTTGGTTCTGCTGAACTGCTTTTTTTCCTGTTATTTTTTGCTAAAAAGAATGGATATCTGGGTAGTGATATGCTGTATTTTGGAAATGGAGGTGATGAAAAACAGTGTATCAACAAGAGATTTTTAATTGGAAATATTTTTTAAAGTTGATTTGCAAAGTGAGTGATGAGGCCCTTACTCCCTGGAGTGTGTGATCATCAATATGACTGGGATACCAAATGGCAGATAAGAGTTCTGGGATCTTCATCGTAAGTGGGAAAATAGTGCTCACATAACCTCATCTCAAAAACTGGGCCACTAATTTAGTACCTATGGTGACCCCCTCCCAGGATTGTTGGAAGATTGAAATAAAGATAAGATATGTAAATCTTAAAATGCTATGTAAGTGGCATCTATTGTTATTATTACCATTTGAGGAAATTCAGGGAATAAATGACCAAATTCAAACAGCATCTCTGTCCATTTTGAGACCAAACCTAAAGGACAGGAATTTTTTACTTTTTTTGTGTCTTGGACCTCTTAAGCAGTCTGGGAAAGCCTGTGGAGGCCTTTCTGGAATGATATTTTTAAATGCATAAAATAAAATATATAGGATTACAAAGGAAACCAATTATGTTGAAATACAGTTATCAAAATATTTTAAAAACAGATTTGCCATATAGTTCACAGACTCCCTAAAAGAGGTTAAAAATCCCTGCTGTAGTAGATGTTTCTGAAGCTAAGAAGCAACTTCAGCTTGGCTACATTACGGACCACGTGTCCCCATTGCATTACTTGGGAAAGCAAATACTTCCCCAATCAGGTAGGGAAAGTCAGGACAACTCCTTCCACCTCTACCACCTCTTATGTACAAGCCACAGGTTCAGTTTAGTTCTGAATAATGCTTTAACATCAGACTCAGTCTAATTTTAAACACAGTTACGTCAATCAGGGTAATTAGCTACAATGTAGAATATACATTGTGAATTTTTAAAATCCTAGGTGACTTCCCCGCCGCTGCTGCCCGCCCGCCCCCCGCCCCCGCCCCCCCGCTAGAATGTTTCTAGGCTGCTGTCTCCTACTTTCTCTTAGATTGTGGTATGGGACTTCAGATTCATTTTAATGTTAGCCTAAGCAAAACAAAATTAGGTGAATCCATTTTTAACTTCATAATATGTAATTCATTCCAAAGCTAAAAAGAAATATGTTTTAGATGATTTGGTATTTTATATCGTTCAGTTTATATATGTAATTACTAGGGGTATGAGAAGGTTCCTATTGAACCTTCAAGGATATACCTCTCCTCAGCTTCAGCCCTAGAGAAGGATCAACTCGAAAGCTGATGGAGACAGCAGCAATAAGGGAAGTCTGCCTCTTACCAAGGCACTGAGGAGGAAATGGTAGTAAGAGGACACGTTTCTCAGGCAGTGACAGTTGTGCATATTTTGTGGTCTCTTTCTCCCCCAGGCATTACGGGTGATGGGAAAGATGATGCGAGAGTGCTGGTATGCCAACGGTGCAGCGCGCCTGACTGCCCTGCGCATCAAGAAGACTCTTTCACAGCTCAGTGTGCAAGAAGATGTGAAGATCTAGTCCTTTCCCTAGCCCGTCCACGTGCAGCTCTGGGCATCCAGAACCACACAGAAACCTGCCATGCTAGAGGGTAACGGAGGCCTACCTCTCGTTTCTGCCCAGCCCTGTGTCCCACGCTAGCCTGGGCCATGGGAGGGAAAGAGCCTGGGAGAGACGCTCTCACCCATTTAGGGTTTGAGACGCATACCTTTTTATGTTCACCTCCTCATGGCGTGGAGACTGACGAGCTATGGTGCAGAGGACTTGATGCCAAGCTTATAGCTTTCTTCCAGTGGAAAGCTAAACCCAGTACCTCTGGTGGTCTGGCTGGGAACTGTTACAGGGACAGCTTGGGACAGGGCCAGGAAAAGCGAAGCTGTGTCGCCATCCCCAAGCTGCTGTAGAGTTCTCTTCTGGAAGCCTGAGCACAGCCCATAGAAATGGCCCAGAGGAACCGAGGTGATGCCTCCTTCGAGGGGCAGCTTTGAGCCAAATGTTCCCCTCCTCCCTTGCACGAACATCTGGAGGAATCATCCACGGAGATGGAAGAGGCTGCCTGTTGTGTTCGTTCCAGCTGCGTGTGCATGTGCGAAGGCGTCTCTCCCCATGCCGGGTCCATGCCATGCCCTTACACGTGTGTGTATGTGTCTCTGTGTGTGTGTTTGTGTGTGGCTGTCTGTCCGTCTGTCGGTACGCACTTAACTGCTTGAGCTTACTGTGCATGTGCAAGTCTGGGTTGCAGTCAGTTGTCTTTCAGTCTCAGTGTGCTGGTGCCTCTTTATTCAGTAGTGAGCAGAGTCTTGTTTCTCCAGGCTTCCCAGGGAGGTCTCTGTCTCTCCATCCCTGGACTAGCCCCCTTCACCAGGTGACCCTCTCTGCCTAGGGCCTCTTCCTTTTTCCCTTACAAGTGACTGCCCTCACTGCACTCCTCCATTTCAGACTTTGGAACCAAAGCTGGCACAGACTGGTCATTTTTGCTTGGTGCCACACAGTTGCCTGTGGGTGGGGAGAAAATTTGAGGTCAAAATATGGGGCAGATGGAGGGTGGGAAGGATTGGGGAGTAGGGGTGAGGGAGGTAGTACTATGGCCAGTGGCAACTGCAGTCTCAGCCAGAGCAGGAATTTTATCTTCCACAGCCCTGAGAATGAGCTGTGAAGTGTAAGGACCCAGAACTTGAGAATCAGATTGGAGTACCCCATCCTTCTTTTGTATCCTAGATCCTGGAAACAGCAGTGTATATTTTTGGTGGCGGCTGGGTTAGTTTTGGGGGTGGGGGGAGGGAAGGGAGGGTACTGCATGGGTTTTGTTTTACTGGATTATTTGATCAAGGTGGAGGACAGATGAGAGATTTGCATCCATTTCAGGGGCCCCTAGTAAAGACAGGAAATAGTTTGACAGGACCCTTTTTATTTAATCTGAGCATAGCATTTAATGAAGTCTAGAAGCAAGGTTGTGGGTGGTGATTTGGCCTGTGTCTCTTCCGTATATAATAACTCTGAAGCCATAACTTTTAACTGGAGTGGTTTGATTTTTTTTGTTGTTGTTGTTATTGGGAGGGTTTGGATTTTAACTTTTTTTAATATTGTTAATTGTTTGTAAAAGAAAAACCTCTCTGTGTGTGATTACCTCTCAATCTATTTGTTTTTAAAGAAATCACTGAAAAAGAGAAACCATCCAATCAAATGCACACAGCTTAATCACACTGGAACTGTTTGTTATGTGTACCTGAGCCTGAGAACTTCCTCCCTGCTTTGGGGTCCAATCCTCTTTCTTTTCAGCATCCCATCCCCATTCCCCCCCCCCCCAGTGGAGTTTCCTGAACTGTGACCAGAGCTCTTCACTGGTCATATGACTGGTTACACCCTCTCTCCTGAGCCAGCAGGCGGACCTTACATGCAGACTGAACAGACTGATTTTGTGGAGTGGCGGCTTTGGGACAGAAACACACTTGGCTTTGAGAGCTTTTGGAGCCAGAGGTTACTGCTCATATTTGAAAGAGTCCTAACCATTGCTGGAATCCTTTAACTTCTCATCCCTCAGATTGGCCAAAAGCCAGTCAGCAGCATGTGTTAGGTGCCCAGTGCCCCCTTTCTACAGCACCCTGTATGCCATGGGAGACCACAGAGCAAATTGAAGACAGCAACCCAGATACCAAAGGTGAGATGTGTGGCCAAGATTAGCTTAGTGATCCAAGCCTCAGGTTGGACCTGGGACCCAGCATCCCAGATTAAATGCCAGCAGGATTACTTTAAGAGTTACCATTCACAGGTCTTCCTTTCATCCCCTTACCCCCAAGGGGAAATCTCTTTGCCTTTGCTGACCAGTAGAATCCCATCCCCTCCCTCCCAGCAGGCCGATGCCAGAACTGGTATGTGTGAGGGAGGTAGATTCTCTCCCCATTAGATCATTAGGGTGACTACCCTAACCCCCTCTTTTTCCTCCCCGTATTTATTTTGTTGTTGTGATACTCCATTTCTTGCGTTATGGAAATTCTCCCTATTCCCTAAACACTTGAGGCCATTTGGCCAAAGACAAATCTTTTAGCACTTAACTTTGTCATTAGCAACATAAGTTTACCCCCCCTTCTGGCCTCCAATTGACCCTCCTCATAGCAAAGCTTTGGGAGCTGGAAGCCAAGGGTAATGATAGGAATTTAAGACTCCTAAGTCCCCATTTATAGCCAGCTAGCCTTCAAGGTCTGTCTGATGCTCTTTCTCCAACCAGTGACATCCAAGTGGATCCTAAAGCACTTAACTAGGTCCCCTGGTCATTTCATTTTTGCTCACCACCCCCAGAGTTAAGCCACCTCAGGGGAAGAATGTGGCAGCTGTTTGGGGCAACCCCACTAAAACACCACCTGAGAATTAGGGAGGGACTGAAGCTGCGTCCTCGGATCAACCAAGGCCAACCTTGATCCTGAGGATCGCCCTGTACCTTTGGATCCTCGATTCACAGACCAAGTTCAAGCCCGTTCTTACATCGCCATCAAGCCCTGGAGCGGCTCCTCGGTACTTGTTTGTTATTTTGTACATTTTATTAGAAAGGACTGTAAAATAGCCACTTAGACACTTTACCTCTTCAGTATGCAAATGTAAATAAATTGTAATATAGGAAATCTTTTGTTTTAATATAAGAACAAGCCTGTCCGATTTCTGCTGTATATTATTAAAATGTTTTATTCACAGGGCTTTTCATTTGCTATCAATCATATGCATGTAGGGTTAAGTAGTGGCTCCAGAATGGACTCTGCTGCCTGCAAAGAACCCGTGTGTTAAGCTTCCACAATCGTTTTTCCCCAGCCCTTTGGTCAGATAGACATTTCTCAAATCATAGCACTTTACTGTTCAGTGTGCAGAGTAAGAAGACACACTAATCCCACACCCAAAGGACCTGCTAATATTGTGGATTGGGCTTACTGACCTTCCTGAAGCCCTTCCATGTAAAGGAGAGAACATTTTGCCCAAGGCAGTGAGCACCACCAGCAAACAGTTGGGCTAAGGAGGAAAGTCAAGCATCGTTTTTCATTGTTTTTCTGTGAGCTGAAACATTTTACAGGCCTTGGGGCAGAAAAGAGGACTTCTGTTCCCATTTGGTTTTTTTCTCCGTGTACCTTCTTTAATGAGAAAGGCATTTCCAAAACGAATTTGTGGGGAGTTGGTGCGGTGGGTAGAGCACTGGCCCTGAAGTCAGGAGGACCCGAGTTCAAATCTGGCCTCAGACCAAACACTTGACACTTACTAGCTGTGTGACCCTGGGCAAGTCACTTAACCCCAAGTGCCTTAAAAAAAAAAATTTGTGGGGAGTTGCCTGGATGCGATCAGTGTATTTGTAGGCTCCTCTTTGGTTGTGAGTGAATGTCATTTCTCCTCTCCATCTGTAGTTTAGAGAGCCTGGAACAGTGAGTCCAGTTGTGGGGTCTGACAAGTTAATATTCTCCCCGCTGGGTGGCCTGCATTAAACATCAGACATTTACCACAGTGAAATCAAACAGCTTCAAGGATGGTAGGCATCCTAGTACACCATAAGGTAAGAGCTCCAAGGGCCAACTCTCTTTACAAATGAGGAAATGGGTCCATAGAACTAGAATTACTTGCCTCCATCACAAAACTAATGAACATCAGCAGACCTGAGACTTATAAATCAGGTCTTCTAATTCCAAGTCAGGTATTGTTCTTAGTTTTAAAAAAAAAAAAAAAGAAAGGGAAAAAACCCAAAACATAATTGTTGTCATTTCCTGATTAAGGCTCCCCCTCTCCCTTGACATATCTGTTACATTCGTATACTTCAGTTCAACCATTTCTTAACTGATGGACACTTCATGTCTTTTTTTTTTTTTGCTACCATAGAAAGTGTTACATGAATTTGTGTGTTATATGTAGGACTAATATATACTCCAGAGTGAGGCTAGTGGGTCAAGGGGTATGAACACTTTGATTCCTTCTCACATGGTTCCAAGTTGTTTTCCAGAATGATTGGACCAACTCACAACTCTTATCAACAGTGTGTTAATGTGGCTCTCTTCTCATATCCTTTCCAGTATTGACTCTTTCTATTTTTCAACATCTCTGCCAGTTTGAATAGGAGGTAGAAATTTGTCTGATTTTGTATTTCTCTCATTAATTTGGAGCATTTTCCCATATGGATGTTGGTCATTTGCATTTCTCAAGTGTTCTTTGCATTATGCTCTGCCACCTCCAAGGAATTTAGAGTCAGAGGACTTAGTTTCCAGTCCCATTTCAGTCACATCCTACCCCTGTATGTGAGTCCTTTACCTCTTGTGGCTTCCCTTTCCTCATCTCCAAAATGAGAGTTGGACTGGATGGTCTTGAACTATGATCTTGCTTCCAGTCCTCTGGGAGACTTACAGGGAAGATTTATTCCTTAAGCCTAATCCTTAGCAAGTCCTTTCATTGATCCAACTTTGTGCTCTTCTGATATCTTATCCCAAAGGACACTGCTATACACACCTCATATTTTTATACTTTTCCCATTCAACCGCACTTCACCCTTCCCAAGTCCCCATTTCCGTTGGACCCTTTACCTGGGATTTAGAAAGGAATATGTGAATCTGCCCTGTTGTTCAATTTTCCTTCATATTCCCTTGGGCATGAGGAGTGGGCATCCCAATGCTTCCCATCCCCATTCTAGACACTAAGCGTCTACACATCTGAGTTCAGTGCTTTAGTGCCTGCCCTTTTAACCCACATATTGCCATCCCTAGATGGGGTAGAGTCAGTCATGAAATTTTTGATTTGAAAAAGACGAGATCCTCTAGAGCAGTGGTGTAAAACTCAAAAATAGGCAACACAACCATACATAAGGATCCCTGTGGGTCACATATTGACTGAGGAAACCACAATGTTAAATGTTTCTATTTTTTAATACATTAACACATTCAAATCAGTAACTACATTTTAACCTGATTTAGACACACTCGGGAGTGCTGTGGGCCACAGTCATGTTGGACCCCTCTGGTTATAGACCAACATTCTTTCCAAATGTCCCAGTGTCCCTGGATCGTGGTCCTCTGGCTTCTGCTGGAACAGTTACAGTACCAGGAAATTCACTGTCTTGTGAATTCCAAGTATTTATCATGCCCACAAATGCCCCTGCCTGGAGGCAGCGTGCTTTTGCAAATCCCATTGAAACCCAAATTCGAACCCTAAGGGTCCACCTATCTCAAATATAAGAAATTTAGGCTGCCCTTTGACATCACACACTGACAGAAAGCTAATACTTAAATCACAGATGAAACTGAAAGGCAAATGATTGAGGATGGAGGGAAGTTTAAGATTAGAAAACAGACTCAGGTTAAATAATTTTAAGAAGGTCATGCGAGTGAATGGTTTTCTGACCCCCAAAGCATGTACTTTTTTAAAAATTCGTTTATTTTCAGGTCCACATTTCCTCAAACCCCTTTGAGAAAACAAAGGAACACAAAACCCATTAGAAACAAGCTCTTTCTTGAAACACTTCTTTGATTGCTTGAAGTGAGATGTTGGGGTGGGACAGGAGAAGGGATGGGGGCAAGGATGTCCTTGGATAGTTCCATTTACTCTGGGATCCTGAAGTCTTAAACTTTATAGGCATTAGGGTGAGACCCAGGGCCAGATGCAGAGTCTTGGCTTAGGTACCAAAGGGGATTTAGAAAGAGGAGGAAATCCAGACTGGGACACACAGACAACATCCTAGGACCAAGCTGTTTCTCTGTTGTTGCTAAGTAATTTTTCAGCCATGTCTGACTCTTTGTGACCCCATGAATTTGTCCATGAGCTTTTTGTGGCAAAGATACTGTAGTGGTTTGCCATTTCCTTCTCCATTGTGTCCCCCATTTTACAGGTGAGGAAACTAAGGCAAACAGGGTTAAGTGACTTGCCTAGGGTCACGTAGCTAGTAAATGTCTGAGATCAAATTTGAACACAGGTCCTCCTGACCGCAGGCCTGACACTTTATCCACTGGGCCACCTAGCCTCTTCTGTAGCCAAGTTCAAGGAACCACAGAAAGCTGAGCAATATAGGTGATGGGGAGGGGGCAGGGCCCAGTTAACCATCAAAAATGGTGGGGTTTGGGGGGGGTAATTTATTTTTAGTTTTCAACATTCACTTTCATAAGATTTGAGTTCCAAATTTCCCCACCCCACCCCAAGAGGGCATGCAATCTGATATAGGCTATACGTGTACTATCATATTAAATATTTCCATATTAGTCATGTTGTGAAAGAAGAATCAGAACAAAAGGGAAAAACCAAGAGAAAGAAAAAACAAAAAAAGAGAAAATAGTATGCTTTGATTTGCATCCATATCTATAGTTGTTTCTCTGAATGTGGATAGCATTTTCCATCATGAGTCTTTTGGAATTGTCTTAGATCATAACGATCTAAAATTAACCCCTATTTGAGCACAGTACATTTCAGAAAGATATGATTCTGCCCTATGGGCGTTCACAGTTTGATACTGACTTAGGGGTGACATAGCTAAAGAAAAAGTCCTTTCTGACTTTTAAAGTATGAGACACCTTGAATTAATATAAGCAGTAAGATGTTCATCATCAGGGACCTCTGCATGTTTACCACAGTGAGGCCAAATGCCCTTGAGTGTTCTGTGGCCAGATGGTGAAGTTCAGCAGAGTTAGATGGTTTCAACCTTGTATCAATCTGATACAGCTCCCTAGGGAGATTTGGGGCAATATAGTACTTCTGGCTCTGGAGGTGGAGGACCTGAGTTCAAATTCCACATCTGTCACTACCTGTATGGACTTGGCAAGCTGCTTCCTCTCCCTGGGTTTCAATTTTCTCATCTGCAAAATGAGCTTAAATTAAGTGACCTCTGGGGTCCCTTTGAGCTCCATATGATCTGTACCTTTCAGGAACAATTGTAATGACTAAATGATGGGCTAGGAATGTTCCAGGCAGATGATAGCTTGGAGGGAAAAAAGGAACAACTTTCAGCAGTGACATGAACAGGTGGGCCTGAAAAGAGTGGAGAAGCAGCTGAAGGAGTGATATGAGGGCCTGGGTTTTGGGATAGGGCTGTTCTTACTCTGATGTTTGGGGGAAGGGAAAACTACTGTGTAAGGAGTGTTTCTACTAGCCTGACTTCTAGAAGCTGACATCTTAGGTAGACTCTCAAATCTCTCTGAGAAATTTAATTCATGTGCAAAATGGGGGAGGAGGGGTGTAAGTAAGGATTGGGCATTTTGGAAGACAGTACCCTGAGGAATGCCAGAAGAGGCCCTTGCTGGAGATTACTAAGCAGCCCCAACATCTGTCACTATGCCCTCCATCGGGATTAGTGGAGGGAAGGAAAAGGAAAGTAAGTTCCAGGGCCAAGATTCTTATGTTCTAGGTTGGGCGGAATTTATGATGACTCCCCTTTCAGAGACTACCACACACACACACACACACACACACACACACACACACACACACACACACACACTCTCCCATGGAAATCTTTGGCCTTAGAAAGTCATTGAAAAAAAAAACACCAGCTCCCAACCCACCCAGCTGCCCACCAGCTGTCGCTGCTTCCCTGGATTGGATGCCATAGAAAATGCCATGCAACTCAGGACCCAGCCCCTCATTCTTGGTGGAACTGGCGACCCAGCTGTTTGCTAAGATCCTCCTCAGCCAACCTCCTAACAAAATGGAAGCAGCCAGAGGCCAACGTAATCGGGAATCCAGCATTGGAGCCTTCTGATTACCCATTCAGAGCCCTGGGGAGACCAAATTCCCCCTCATGTGACTTAGAGTATAGTGAGGATTTAAGTAGTGGGAGAATGACAACAAAAAGTTGTTTGAGTTCCTTAAGGGGCCAAGGAAAAGATGGGCCTGGCACCCAAGTTTACTGACTCCATGACAATAGCATCCTTCATCCAAAGTGGCAGAGGGCAGTTTCCAACTCCTGACCCTATTTCTGGCCTATTTCTATTCTCTGGGATTCACGACTAGACCATTATGGTAAATTCTGAGTATTTTCCAACCTTGTCTTTTCCCCTCCTTCCTGATCCCAGCCCTCTCTCCTGAGCCTTCTGGTGTACTGGAGAGAGCCCTTTGGGAAAAGAAGCTATGTCTCTTCCTCTGAGAATGCCCATTTTGATGGGAGAGACAATACAGAAGAATCCATCCAATTGAGCACAGATGTGCTAAAAGGACATAGTATAATTGGGTGATTTATAAAAGAATAAATCTGAAGGAAAATCCATTTCTTCTCTAGACAGCACATTGTACTCTTTCCTAACTTAGAAATGTCTAAACAGCCTCTGCAGTTTCCAACCCCTGTTTCAAATTCTTCCCTCTGGGACCAAGGAGAGCAAGTTAGACCCCTGTTCCAAATGACAGCCCTGCAAACACATGAATACAGCTATCATGCTATACTCCCCCCCACCAAAAAAAAAAAAAAAGCCTTGCTCTTCCCTAGATTAAAAATACCAAGTTCCTTCAATTATTCATATTTCATGTTCTCAAGGCCATTTGCTATTCTGGTTGCTAGAAACTTTCCAGTTATTTCACCGTACCTTGTTTATATTGAAGTACATTACGGAAGTTTCCCTGAAAAAGGAAGAGCTATAGAGAAACAACAGCTCACCTTACATAGGCTCTTAATGTTTACTAAGCACTTAATATACATTATATTTACTCAGTTCTTAAAAAAGGAGGAAGTTAAATGGGAATGACAGCATTACTTGCACTCACTGTCTCAGGGGAGATTTGGAGGAGAGGAAACAAGGGAGAAACTTCTGGCAGGAAGATTAAAAGTGAGATGTTATTATTGGTTTCTCTTCTAGCCTACCCAAGTGGACCCTGGGGCCTGAACCCTAGGTAGATAGTGCAGGTATTCTATTTTAATAATTCAAGGATCTGTGGCTGTATTGTATGGGTCTTCCCTCCACAGAAGCAGATTGCAATTTCCCCTAAAGGGTTCTAGTTGAGAAGCCTCTCCAAATTTAGGTGGGCTAGGCCTCCTGGGAAGGGGAAGGCATCTGGGTAGTACAGTGGTTAGAATGCTAGGCCCAGAGTCAGGAAGACTCCTCTTCCTGAGCTCAAATGCAGCTTCAGACTCTAGCTGTATGACCCTGGGCAAGTCACTTAACCTTGTTTGCCTCGGTTTCCCCATCTGTAAAATGAGCTGGAGAAAGAAATGGCAAATCACTCCTCTATCTTTGTAAGAAAAACCCAGGTGGGGTCACAAAGAGTTGGACACAACTGAAAAACAACTAAACACAACAAAAAAGTCCTTATGGAACAAACCCATAATCCTTCACTGGGCTAATACTTAAAGCCTTTCCAGATTGTTAAGATGTTCTAGAACTTGTACTTCACTGAGGAAGCCTTATAAAACCCAAGATCTCCTTCACTTCCACAGCATGAATCAGAGGTAGACTCAAGTCTAAGTATTATTATTTCCATTTTACAGATGAAGAAACTGAGGTACAGTGAAGTTAACGAGCTAAAGATCTCACAGCTTAAGTGGCAGAGCCTGAATATGAACCTGAATATGATCTCTTCCCTCCAAGGCCATCATTCTTTTCAACCTACAATGTTTAAAGATTAGGCTAAAAGGAGACAGACAGTGAACACTGGGGAGTCTGCTGGGCTCCCCAGTTTCAGTGATATTTAGAGGGCACGAAAAAGGATGAGAAGGCAGGGGTGGGCAAGAGAATCCTACCAAAGGAAAAAGGGGAATAAGGCACTGGTCAGCCTAGGGAAGAAAAGGCAATGAAAGCTGAGTGACAAACCCCAAGAACCGTGTAAGATAGAAGGGGTTATCTTAAGAAGGATGAACTACTTCTCTTCCCCTTGCCTGAGCACACACTAAGAGAAATTAACTGGAGCCACAGCAGAACACAATGAGGTTAGACTGAATGTAGAACTTTCCAAAGGTAAAAGAATCTCTTGGTCCCTCACATAGAATCACAGAATGCCAGAGGTGGAAATTTAGAGATTATTGTAGTACAAGCCTAGTATTTTATAGATGAGGATACTTGAATCTCACGGTGGGGAAGTGACTTGTCCAAAATTACACAAATAATTAGAGGCTGAAAGTGGAAAGACAGCCCAAATGCTTCAAGAGATCCAGATGTTAAACAGTTGTGCCACTTAGGTGACCTTGTGGAACAGCTGAATGACCTTGGTCACTCATCTACTCTGAGTCTCCATTTCTTCTTCTGAAAAATGAGAGTGTTGAAGAAACTGATCTCTGAGATATTTTCCAGCTATAGTTCTACATCTCTAGTTCTACAACTGTCTCCAGAATGAGGTGACCAAAAGAAGCTTAAAGACCAATTTAGATGTCTGATCATAAAACCCTGGGGTCAGGGTAGAAAGAGGTGTGAGGCCGTGGCATATCTTTAAAGACAACAAACGTTCACAGCTGTCTGGCCTGGCTGGATGCAGAGAGACAGATAGATGGATGAGATTTTTTCATAAATCCTCTGCCAGCTAGTTTAGTGTTTCCTGCAGAGAAAGCCTATGGCCTGCAGAGGGAACCACTACTCTATACCAGCCCTATCCTTGGCGGCTATGGTCTCTCTCAGGGGCTAGGGAGCTTTGTTTGCCTTAAGGAAGGAAAGGAGAGGCGGTGAAAATGGTGGGAGGGAAAAGGGAGAAGGAGGAAAAACAACTCTTCTGGCTTCTGGCATAAGGACCGAGATGCTTTGTGACCTGAAAGGAGCCAGGATCATCAACATAGCTTGGGAACCTAAAAGAAACTAGGCAATGGGCCAAACAGAAATGTAGTCTCTCTGCCCTGCCCCCACCCACCCACCATGGCTTTCAGCTAGTGTTCTTTGACTTCATGGCATTATACACTCAGAGCTAGAAGAAACCTTAGCCATCAGTTAGTCCAAAACCCTCTTCCTTTACAGATGAAGAAACTGAGACCCAGAGAAAGGACATAACTTGCTCAAGGCCGTGTGAAGAACTGGAATTTAATAATATTTTAAAGGACTAAGCAGCCTCAATTGGCACTGCATTTTTTTTTTAATCCATAAGGCAAAGACAATAGAGATAGGATGAACATTTTTATTTCAAAGTAAAATTATAAGAAAATTTTTATGTCAGTTGACACATGTGGGCATTAGAATGTTAGTAAGTGGCACATCCTGGACTTAAAATGCCTAACTCCTGATACCAAGCCCAATTTACTCCTCCCAGTCTGCCTTCATACCAAGAAGATGGGTAAAAGTCAACTCAAGATTTCCTTTTGGTAAATTTGGAATATGGGTTCAGGCCTCAGAGTCCACCAGAATAGTGGAAAAACTGGAATAGAAACCAACTTCTTCCTCTCCTGCCTTTCTTCCTTCCTCCCCGCCACCACACACCCCCCCTAACACAATCTGGAAGTGGCAGCAGACGTCTGTGAGGACTTTGCTCTCGTTACCAAGAATTGCTGCTCCACAACAGACCTTCAGATTGCTCCCACCAACCCTCAGCCTGATGGCCACTTGGTAGCAACTTTGGTGGAGGGGAAGAGGGATAGGAGAGAAACATTGAACATCCCAGTAATTTCCAAAACCCCACGTCTGGGCTCCAGCCATCTGTACCTGCAGCTCCTCAAGGGTATAAGGAGTATCCTGTGCTCCCCTGCACACACATCTAAAAAAGAAAGGAAAGGCTTTTTTCCCCCAGTCCTGGGTGTAGACAAGCAGAGAGGCAGCCCATCTACCCTGAACACTTCCCTGCTTCCTGGCTGAGGTCATGTTCTGGTGGAGGTAGGGTGGGAATGAGTTTCTAAACCCTCTGCTCTGACATCCCAGTTCCTGGCCATAACCATCACCTCTTCACCACCACCCCAACTTGCCCTTTTAACCTCTTAATTAAGGTCCACACAATGTTAGAGACTATTCCATCCAGAACATCATGGCATCCTTCAAGAACTGAGTCTAGAACAAGGTCAGAGCCAGGCCAGACCTCCTTCCCCAGCCTGTGTCCTAGGGGCTCTTGCCCTGCTCTCCTCTGTCATCTGCTTCCCCAAGAACTTAGTCAAAGGGTTTCAAGCTCTATGCATCTGTGGGAGCTCTGAGCAGTTCTGTGCAGGAAATTCTGTTTATTTAAAAATCTGTTTATTTATTCATCAGCCCTCTCCAAGGTAGATATGAGCTTGTTCTCCCTCAGGGGTACGGATGTGACATTTCCAAGGCACAGCTCAACCAGGAGTTTTTCCAGGTGGGGCCAAGTCAACCTGACACATGTAGGGACTGGGCTGTCTTTGGACTAGTGAACTTCCCTTTCTGGGCCTTGGGTTACTACCTAACTGGTAACATCTGGTGGCGCAATGAACTGGATCTAGTGCCAGGAAGACCTGAGTTTAAATCCAGCCTGAGACACTTCCCCACTGAGTGACGCTGGACAAATCATTTAACCTTTTTCAGCCTCAGTTTCCTTAACTGTAAAATGAGGATGAAAATAGCACCTACTTCTCAGGGTTGTTGTGAAGATAAAACGAGATATTTGTAAAGTGCTTAGCGCTGTACCTGGCACATATTAGGTGCTTAATAAATGTTCATCCCTCCTTGCCACCTGACCCTTTTCTCTCCCCTTCTCTATCCTCCCTTCTCAGGGGTAAAGAATTCCTTCTAACCTATCCTCCCTTCCACCCACCCACCTCCAACCAAGACTTTGGCACTAGTTAGCCCTCTCTGCTTTCTTCCCATCTTCAGCTTCCAATCCTGATCCAGGGAGGGAGGGGGCCCGCCTGGTTTCAGTGTCCTTTCTGTTTCCACCCTCTAACTGCCTCTCCTTGTTTCCATCCCACCCCCAACTCAGCTTCTCCTTCCACTACTTTCATCTTGGACCCCTTCAAACCAGGCAGACCCAGCCACCTCCCCCGATCTTGATCATCCCTCCCAAGAAGACCCCCTCTTCTCCACCAACCATCCCCTTTGTAGCCCTTTCCAGGGAGTTTCCCCTCCTCTCCCTATCCCTCAAATTTCCCCCCAGAGAGCCCCCACGACTTCATACTTCTCCACAGAGACTTAGCCTCCTCTCAAGAGCTGAGGGGTCCCATACCTCAAACCCAAGCCTAGCCCCCTTTTCTGCCTTCGCTGCTCTCACAAGGGTGGAAAGCCCAATTTCCCCACGAGTGGGCGGGGCTTAGCCATGGGGCGTGGCCCTTTGGGATGCGGTGGGAAGAGCTTCCCTCGTAGGCGGAAAGGAGCGAGGTGGAGCCTCCCGCTCTGGGGGCGGGGCCCTGGGGCGGCCAAGCTCCGCCCCCTCGTCTGCTCGAGGGGCTTATAAAGAGAGCCCACTGAAGAGTCCGGCCCCCCTCTCAGACCAGAGGAGAAGCGGCCGAACCTCGAGCGGATTGTGGAGCGGCGCCTCCCGGAGGATCGGCCTCGGGCGCCGGAGACCCCGGAGCCCGGCCACAGCCATGACCCTCCGCCACCTTAGGAAGCTGCAGCAGAAGGAAGAGGCAGCGGCAGCGCCGGACCCTGCGGCCGCTGCCCCGGATCAGGGGGCGGCCCCGGCCCCGGCCCCGGCCCCGGCCCCGGCTCCGGCCCCGGTCCCGGCCCCGGCCGCCTCCGCAGGGGAGGAGCTGTACGCCGCTCTCGAGGACTACCACCCGGCCGAGCTCTACCGCGCGCTGGCCGTGTCCGGTGGGACCCTGCCCCGCCGCAAGGTGGGCTCGACTGGCAGCTCGCGCCCGGGGCCCCCTGGTCCTCGCGCTCTTCCTCCCTGCCCCCCGCGCCCCCCTTTGCTGCTGCTGCTGCTCCTCCTCCTCCTCTCTCCATCGGGCTTTCTCCCACACACCCCCTCTGTTCCCCTCTCGCCTCCCATCCATCTCGCCCGCACATTCTAAGTGTTTCGGCGGTCTGGGACCTCCCCCCTCCTTCTCCCCGCTGGGTACTATGCGCCCCCCCTCACCTCCTTCTCACTCCCTTCTCTATCCCCTCGACGTCTTCTTTCGATCGCCCCTACCTTTTACCTTCCCTGCTCAGAACTCTTTTCCCCACCTCGCCCCATCCCTTCTCTTTTTGGGACTCTTCTTCCTCTTCCCCCCACCTTCCCTACTTGGGACGCTTCCCTTCTCCCCAATCTTCCCTGCTGTATACCCTTTCCCTCCCTCCCTCCCTCCCTGCTTGGGACTCTTCTTTCCCTTCCCCACCCCCTCATCCCCCCTCGGGACTCTTCTTTCCCTTCCCCCACTCCTCTCTTCCCCACTCGGGACTCTCACACCCTGACCCCATACGTGACTATTGGCTTAGAGAGCTTGGTGCTGTTTGCCTGCCGGCCCTCTCTGGAAGAGCTTCCGAGGTGCGCTAAGCTACGGTTAGGATCCTGAAGGCTTGGCGCGGGGGAAAGAGTCCTGGGGGTCCCAGGAAACCTGGCTGGACACCTCTCTAAAGGCCAAGATGGGAAAGAGGGTCCCGAAGGAGGCAACGGCGTCTATTTTGGATGTGGGCGAGAGGCAGGGAGTATTGGAGATAGCCCTTAGCAAACCCAAGGGCTCTGTGTTGGATAAAACCTCTGGTCTTGAGGGTAGAGAAAGGGATTGGAGAAGGGGCATCCTGGCTCCGGAGCTGGATGTCTTGGCCTGCTAACCCAGGGCGGGGGTGGGGGTGGCGTGGGGTGGAGATCCGGAGCCGCTAAGTCCCCAACACTGGCCCCTAGTCTCTTCTCTAGAGCCGCCGGGAAGGCTGGAGGGGGGGGGGCGTCTTTGGGGCAGGAAGGATGCGAACCACGCCCTCCTTCACCCCGGCCCCACCTCCAGCCCATAGAAGCTCTTCTTTTTAGCTCTGGGGCTGAGGGAACTGGAAGACCCAGAAAAAGAGAGGAGGGGACGATAGCTAGTTAGCTTTCAAACGAGTGGACAATTCAGGTTAACGAGGGGGAAGGGGAGGAATTGGATCTGGGCTGGGGGGCATTCACAACACAAACCTTGTGTTCCTTATTCCCCGCCACGGGTGCCCCGAGCCCCACCCCCACCTGCACCGCCCCCTCTCCCCACCCCCCACAATGAATGGCTTGTTACATGTTAAGAATTTGCATTTTATGAAAATCAGATTGGGGAACAAAGAGGGCTCTCTCTGCCACCCCCACATCGAGTTTAGAGGGGACCCCTGCCTTTGGCCGCTTCTTTCCGGGACATTTCAGTGAGATGAAGGGGAAGAGTTAGCCCTTGGGGGGCTACTAGGAGGGGTGAGGAAGAGCAAGGAGAGGGAAGTGTTCTGTAGTTTGGGGCAGATGTGGTGAGGGGAGGAATAGTGGAGTGGAGGCAGTGATCTGTTGGGAGGCATTTCAGAGCTAGGGTGAGGGTGGGCATGTTGTTCACCAGCCCCAACTCCAATAAGCATGCTTGAAATTCCACCTCCAAACAAAAACAACTATGTTGGAGAGGGACCCACTGAGTTGGCCATAGCTGGTGAGGATACAACTGGGTCTTCAGAGCTGGATTTTCAGAGAGCTCTAGGGTCCATGGGAGTCCTCAGTACCAGTTGTCCTCAGTGTGGCCAAGTATCTCTGACTTGAGTGAGTCAGGTGGGAGGGTGGTTAACATGGTCAAAGGGAGCTTGCTCCCACTAGGAGGGTGGAAAGCCTGGGTTGGACTAGACCAACTTTAGGGCCCCTTCTAGCTCTAAATCCTGTGATCCCTCAGCCAGAGTTTCCCTTGTGATACAGATTATTTCCCTTGAAATAATGGGAGGTCCTTTGGCCTCCATTAGGGTAGTTGGTGGTGCTTTGGGCGACTGGGAGTCCAGAGGGTCAGAAGCTTCCCTCTGTCCCTCTGCACATGTCCTGAGACAACTGTTGCTCACAGTCACTCCAGAAGTACTTGTTGAATCAGAGTTGGGGAGCACACTTGGTGGAAAATGACCTAAGAATAAAGAGCATGGGAGCAGGTCTGGTTCGTGGTCTGACCTTGGCCTTTACTTTCTCCATTCTTCAGCCCTGGATTCATGTCTCTTTCCCCTAACCCCATCCAAGGTAAAACTAAGAAGCAGGGAGGGTGGATGCTAGGAACAGTGTCCTACTCTGAGGCCAAGGTTCTCACCACCTATCCTGTTGGTACCTGTGCAGGGGAAGTCAGATCCTTGCCCTCCCTATCATCCCTGCTGATCTCTCTCTCTCCTTCTTCCTTTAGGGTTCAGGTTTCCGATGGAAAAATCTCAACCAGAGTCCAGAGCAGCAACGGTGAGCTGTCCTCCCCTTTCCCAGTCTCCTGTCCCACTTCTCCCCATTTAGGGAGGAGTGGGCCAGGTGGAAGAGTGGGCTGAGTGAAGGGGGTGGCAGAGAAGAAGGGAGTGGGAAGGTTTGAGTCATTGGGTGTTCTACAAAGCACCCTTTTCTCCTCCCCCCAGCACTTACTGCCACATCCCTTTGGCAACTTTGGGGGCTGGAATGGGAGGTGGAGAAGCTAGGAAAGAGGGAGAAGGGGTTGCCTGCAGAGCTGTGGGAGTGGGGGCAGAGAATGAAAACAGCTCTGACTGCTTGCCACCCACCCACCCTAGATGATCTTCCCAGAGCCAGTTCAGCATAAAATCCTAGAACATTGGACTGGGGAGGCCTCGTTCTTCGGCTTTTATGAACTGTGACCTTGGGCAAGTCACTTAACCCTATTTTACAGATGAAGAAACTGAGGTTCAGAGAGGTTACTGTTGGCTACCTACTTCATAGAAGTGATATGAAAATCCAGTTAGTTGATATATGTAAAACAGGAAATGATGCCAGGCTACTAGGAGCACACTGCTGATCTCTGGTGCCTCAGGCTGTGGTCCCTTTCTTAACCTCAGAAAAAGATCCCAAAGACCAAAGGACAGATGACTATTGCTCTCTGGTTTTCCCTGTCTTTACCCTGCCATGTGAGGTGGGAAAGAAAGCCTCTGGGGATTGGGGGGGGCAATGGGGGAATAAATATAACAACTTGGGGATGTTCTCCCGTTGGAGCTAAAAGGTCCCAGCCATGAGGAGGGTTTTTTTCCATAACCCAGAGCTTGGAGGGGGCCACCAAGGCAGCTTTAGTTCTGTGGGAGGGGTAAAAGAGAAGGAAGAAAGGGGGTGGAGTGGGGGTGTGTGTGTGCGCAAAGGAAACTGGTGGGTCTGGATCAGCTCCAAACCATTGTGTCCAGCCATTCAGCTCCCCCACTGTCCGGGAAGGGGCTGGCGGAGCTGTTCTCCTCCCAGCCTGTCACATCTGGCACACTTCTCCCAACCCCCTCCTACTTTCACAGTGGGAAGGCCCAACCACAGCTGGGCAGAGCAGGCTGGGAATTGGGCTGTGATCTCCAGACAAGCCTGAGTAGGGGCCAAAGCTGTGGAGCAGATACTCCAGGGAGTCCAGTTGGACTCTTGTTTCTGGGACCACTGATAAAATGGGTGGGAGCCCCAGGGACAGTGTAGAAAGCTCTCCACCCTCCCTCCTACCACCACAATAGCCCATTCCTAGTGTTACAGCCTGACCCTGTTGTCTCCCGCAGGAAAGTGCTCACATTGGAGAAGGAAGAAAATGAAACCTTTGGCTTTGAAATCCAGGTTGGGAAAGGAAATGGTGTTGGATGGGAGTGGGGCTGGATGACTGAATTGGGCTCTTTAAGTGAGGGAAGGTGAGACCTGGGTTATAGTACCCAGCCTGACATCCTGGACTTAATGGTTTGATTGGACTGTTTCAGACTTATGGCCTTCACCATCGTGAAAAGCAGAAAGTGGAGATGGTGACCTTTGTGTGTCGAGTTCATGAGGCCAGCCCAGCTCAGTTGGCAGGACTCACTCCAGGTGAGGACTCAATATTGGATTTGGAAGCAGGGAAGGGAATACCCCAGGGAGATGGGCAGGGCAGGGATGTGGCTCTGTTCTTTTCCTATGAGATCTTGAAAAATAGGGTGTATGGAGAGTGGGCAATAAGGGTAAATCCTATTTGCTAATGGGAGTAGACAGCCGAGGTGCCATTCCTATCTCCTTACTCCTGGGGCTGGAATGTGAGCCAGCCCTTTCTTTAGGAAGGCCTCTAGCACTTCTGCTGCATGAAATATATTAATAAACATTTATCCCATTTTTAACAATGGAGATAGAAAGAAGAAAGATAAAAGTCTTTGTCCTCAAGTTTTATTGGTGCCTTTGGATTTTATATCACGTTCATTTCCAAACATACTACCGAGTAAGGCCTACCTTGTGGTCATTTTTTAATTGGCAGAACCAATTAACACATCTACTATGTCTGATCTCATGGAACACTGAACGAAAGGAGGAAGATTGATGTGTTGATTTTCCTCAAGATGTTTTCTTGTGCATTATCTCATTTCTACCTGTGTGACCTTAGGCAAATCATTCCAGGCCTCAGTTTTCTCAATGAAAATATAAAATGAGGAATCCAGATTAATGATCTCTAAATTCCCTTTGTGTTCCAGATCCTGTGGTTCTATTTCAGTTGGCAAGCATTTATTAGGCCTTTACTATTTGTCATGCACATGTGTTTCCTACCCGATGTGAAGTAGGTAGGATAATGTATTTTCATTTTGAGAAGTAAGCCTTTAAAATTTTAGAGAGGGCTGCCTAGCTCATGCAGTGAGTTAGTGGAAAAGAAGCTAGGAAATGAAGAGTAGTGATCTGATCTCAAAGGTCCCTTTTTATTTTTTATTTTTTTTTGCTTAGGCAGTCAAGGTTAAGTGACTTGCCCGGGGGTCACACAGCTAGTGTCAAGTGTCTCAGACCAGATTTGAACTCAGGTCCTCCTGATTCCAAGGCTGGAGCTCTATCCACTGCGCCACCTAGCTGCCCCCTCAAAGGTCCCCTTCAACCCTAGTGATGAGGCAGCTTAGGCGTAGGTGGAGCAGTGGATTGAGGACTGGGCCTGGAGTAAGAATGATCTGAGTTATCTCCAGCTGCACACACTTCCTAATTCTGGGCAAGTCACTTTATCTCTGTCAGCCTCAATTTGCTGAACTATAAAATGGAGATAATAGCAACTACTGCATAGGGTTATTTTGAGGATCAAATGAGCTAATATTTGTAATGTGCTTAGCACAATCCCTAGCACATAGAATTTTGTTATTGTTCTGTCTGATCCAACTCTTCCTGACCCCACTTGGGGTTTTCTTTTCCTTCTTTTTTCTTTTTTTTTTTTAGGCAATTGGAGTTAAGTGACTTGCCTAGGGTCACACAGCTAGTGTCAGATGTTTGGTCTAAGGTTGGATTTGAACTCAGGTCCTCCTGACTTCAGGGCTGGTACTCCATCCACTGTGCCACCTAGCTGCCCCCACTTGAGGTTTTCTTGGCAAAGATACTGGAGTGGTTTGCCATTTCCTTCTGCAGCTCATTTTACAGATGAGCAACTGAGGCAGATAGGGTTAAGTGACTTGCCCAGGGTCACGCAGTAAGTGTCTGAGGCCAGATTTGAACTCAGGGAGAGGAATCTTCCTTAACTCAGGCTGGGCACTCTACTCACCAGGCCACCTAACTGTCTAGTACGTAGAAGGACTTTGGTTAATGCTTTTTTTCCCCTTCCTGTGGACTTAAAGCCTAGGTCTTTTGCTTCTCAGTCTAGAGTTCTGCTTTTAAGCCATTTCTTCCCCCGTCTCCAGCCCTGCTGAGAAATTGGTCTCATGACAAGTTGTGGGCTAAGCAGCGATAACCAAATTGGGGGCAGCAGAGCCCCAGAGGGGAAAGGATTAGAAAGGATTCAACCATCAGGAAGAAGGTCCTCCCTTTAGCCTGCATGGGGCAGGCCAGAGGCAGCACATGGCCCTTGCTCTCTCAGCTGGGAGGCCTGAGACGGGAGAAGTAACTGAGAAAGAACCTAAGGCTGAGAGAAAACAGCAGCTGTCGTAGCCAGGGCCCGGTGGAGGTGGCTGGGCTTGGTGTGGGAGAGGTTGGGGAGGGTGGGGGTGGGAGCTGACTTCCCCAGACAGGTGGTAGAGGTGAGAACTTCCTCTGGGCTAATGTCCTAGTGCCTTTTAAGTAATCTCCCCCTACTTTTTTAGGCTAAAGAAGGAGAGAAAAGAAATGTTCTGGGGGTGGGGGTGGGAAGAGTCATGTCCTGACTCTTCCATGGCCCCATTTGGGGTTTTCTGGGCAAAGATACTGGAGTGGTTTGCCATGTCCTGCAGCTCATTTTACACATGAGGAAACTGAGGCAAACAGGGTTAAATGACTTGCCCAGGGTCACACAGCTGGTAATTGTCTGAAGCCACATTTGAACTTAGGTTTTCCTGACTCCAGACCCCACACTTTATCCACTGTGTCACCTAGCTGCCTTTTTTTTTTTAAGGTTAGGCAGTGGGGTTAAGTGACTTGCCCAGGGTCACACAGTTAGTAAGTGTTATGTGTCTGAGGCTGGATTTGAACTCAGGTCCTCCTGACTTCAGGCTGGTGCTCTATCCACTGCACCACATAGCTGCCCCACTGCCCTTTTTTTTTCTGCAACATTTCCCAACCCAGCCCCCTAGCCATACTGAGTCCCATCTGTGTGGTAGTGTTCAGTCAGAAAGCTTATGTTTAAGTCCCAACTCCGTGTGCATATATGTATATGTGTGACCCTAGAAAAGTCACTTCTCTTCTCACGTGCAAAATGTAAATATTAGCTCAGTCTCTCTCAAAGAGTGGTTATAAAGAAAACATGATAGGTAAACCATAGGGCACTCTGCAAATGGGAGCTATTATCTATTATCCGTGCTACACAGGAGATACGATTGCCAGCGTGAATGGTCTCAACGTGGAAGGAATCAGGCACCGGGAGATCGTGGACATCATCAAAGCATCTGGCAACGTTCTCAGGCAAGTCCAGGCAAACGCTGAGCACTTCTCTGTAGGGAACAGCTATCAGAAAGCTACCAGGGAAAATGTAAAACCCATTAGAAATACAAAGCACAAGAAAGGAGTAAGACAATGTGAACAAAACGCTTGGGAGGGAGAGAGGGCCTTTGGCTGAGAGGATCAGGCTGCATTTCAGTTGGACCTTGAAGGACTGGTAGGGAGTTTTAACATGTGGGTGGAGGGGCTGGGGAATAAATTGTGAGTGTGAGCAAGACAAGGACTGGAAAGCTTTGGGTATTCCATCCAAGAGGAGTGGGGAAGTTGGGTTTGTCTGTAGCCTAGAGGTTAGGGGAAGAAAAGAGTAGAAAGGCAGGTTGGAGGAAGGGAGGACAAATGTGGAAGAGCTTAATGCCAGAGCTAAGGAAAGGTGAGGAGTAATGGTGGGTGGGAAATGCTGCCATGATCCAAAGCATCTTAGGGCCCTAGAGAAAGATTGCTCAGCTCAACTCACCTCTGGTTTGGTGGTCTGGTGCAGAAGATAAGTCTTAGGAATTTGTTGGGCCCATAGACCTTAAGATTTCTCCTCTCTCTTTCCCCCTCCCCCCACCCCCTTCCTCAGACTGGAAACAGTATATGGAACCTCAATTCGGAAGGCAGAGTTGGAGGCCCGGCTGCAGTATCTGAAGGTAGAGAAGTTCCAGACAACCTATACCCTGGTCCTCAGAAGAAGCATCTTGCTTCCTCCAGCCCTCATGGAGCCCTGGCTTCCTCACCCTGGGATTCCCTGGGCTCCATCCCTTTTGGAGGGAGGCATCTATCCATCCCTCTTCAACCCAGTGTGCCTTCTATTTATCCTGGGCCCCTCAAATCCTTGCTTCATTGCCTCTGTCATTCCCCCTATCTCTAGGTCTGTCTACTCAGTCTTAAGGGTGGGGGGCATCCTCTTTTGCAGCAAACTTTATATGAGAAGTGGGGGGAATATCGATCACTGATGGTGCAAGAGCAGCGACTAGTACATGGTAAGTTGTGGAATGGTTGCTAACTCTAGCTCCCCTCCCCTCCACCCAGGTCCTGCCTGTCATTAGGTGGGGGGTAAGTTCTTCAATAATTATTTACCCCAGGACCTCAACTTTCTCCAGGTCTTCCTTGTTCTTCTGAGTGTGGGAAGGGAAGGCAGAAGTTTTCTCATTAAAGGAATGGTTCCCTTTCCTATAGTAGAGTGTCCCAGTCACCTGTTTTCTTTCCCCTACCACCCCCATCCCCCAACAAGGAATCTGGGCCATCTGAGTCCCAGCCCTCAAGCTTTCCTTCCTCTGCTGCATTCCCCTGCCCCATGCCCTTCTCCCGCCCAGGCATCGTAGTGAAGGATCCCAGTATCTACGACACCCTGGAGTCTGTGCGCTCCTGCCTCTACGGAGCGGGCCTCCTCCCGGGCTCCCTGCCCTTCGGCCCACTGCTGGCCGCCCCAGGCAGCGCCCGAAGCAGTTCTGGACGGTCCCGAGAAGGCTCTGATGACTCAGTCTACCACACGTGCTTCTTTGGAGGGGCCGAGCCCCCAGCCCTGTGCCCTCCGGCCCACACCCAGGCTCCACCCCCGCCCCCGGCGCCCCGGCCCCTGCTGAGTCGCAGCGCCAGCGTCAAGTGCCCAGGACCCGGCGGAGGCGGGGGTGTCGGCGCCTTGGGCCAGCTGTGGACAGAGACCCGGGAACAGGGCCTGTGCGGACCCGGGCTGCGCAAAACTAAGTACCAGAGCTTCCGCCGGCGGCTGCTCAAATTCATCCCGGGACTGAACCGCTCCTTGGAGGAGGAGGAGAGTCAGCTGTAGGGGGGGGGGGGCTGCAGAAAGGGGGGGGAGGGGGAAAACAAAGTTATTTATTTATTTATTCATCAGTTCCTGCAACTGGACTCGAGGAGCTCAAGCACTGAGCAGGGTTGGGGTGGAAGGGCTTTGCCTGACCCCACCCCCCCAACGCTTCTCGAATCTGGCTGACCTCTTGGAGGAAGGAGCTGTTGAGAGGAGAGAGAGTTTTGTGTCCTGCCTAAGGGGCTCTCTCTGATAGCCCTTTGGGGAAAGGAGCAGGGTGTTTGGTTGTCCTGGCTGGGTCTGTGGAACAAAAAGCAAAGACTGTGGAATCTGTGTATGGGGCTTATAAAATATAAGCTTGGGAGGAGGGGGGAGGCAGGGCTCTGGTTCCTGAGCCTGTAGTGCCTTGTGGGGTATGCCCTGCACCCTGGATGGAGTTCCAGGAATTTTGCCCCACACACTGGCTGCTCCTCAGCTTTACTGTGCCTCTCTCCTCTCATCTCCATCCCAACACCCAGTTCAGCCAGGGTGAGGAATTACCCAAATTCTTCCCCTCCTCTTCTTTCACCCAGGGGCCGTTTGGAATGGCTCTCATTTCGTGGGCCCTTTCTCCTCTGCCCTTGGTCACTGAAGGGCTTGGGATCCCAGAATAGGTGTGTCAGCATACTTGTACTTATCAGGGCACTCTAGGAAGCCGACCCACTGAGGGGCCCTGGAGGAACTGTGAAGTAGGGCTCATCCTGGGAACTTTGTCATACCCACCTGGAGGACTGAATTGGGATGGGGGGTGAGGGTCGTGGGGGGAACAGACTGTTTCAATGTTCGACAACTTGTTGCTTCTAAAGGACATACTATAAAAAACAAGATTTTTTTTTTACATTTGTATTTCTTGCTGACTACTGGGGGAAGGGAGGAAAGGAGGACTAGGAGGGTAATGGCCCCCTTATCTTTCTATATTTTGCATCTAGTTTGCATTTTTCCTATGGCTTTTGGACCTAGCCAGGACCCACTATGTAGAGAAAGAGCCCTGGCTTTGCTCTCTTAGTTTCTTAGAGACTTTTGAAAGGTTTTAACCCTATTCAATCCCTATTCTTCCCTGTCCACACCATGATTAACAGTTCTGGTTTTCAGAGAGATTTGGGTTCTAATTCAGTTAAGTGGCACAGTTGGATAGAGCACCCTACCTGAAGTCAGGAAGACTGATCTTCCTGAGTTCAAATCTAGCCTCAGACACTTGCTGACTCAAGGCCACTTAACGCTGTTTACCTCAGTTCCTCTTCTGTAAAATGAACTGGAGAAGGAAATGGCAAACCACTTGAGTGTCTCAGCCAAGAAAGCCCCAAATGGGCTCATGAAAAGTCAGAGATGACCAAACAATAACAACCAGCTTTATGAGAGGCTCTATAAAGAAGGGGTTTTTAACTTGGGGTCCACAGACTCCTTCTGTGGACAGATTAAAGGAGGTGTGTGAATTTATTTTTTACAAAATATTTTGATATCTTTTAATATGATTTATTTCCTCTGCAATCCTATGTATTTTATTTATTTTTAAACTAGAGTCCACAACACTAAAAAGTTAACTCCTGTTATAAATCCCTGCCATTCAATCCCTGCTCTTCCTCATCCACACCAGGAGTTATCTTGGGTTTCAGACACCTGAATTCAAGTCCTGATTTACTTTTCACTTAATTGGGCAAATGATCTGGGGCAAATCACTTCTTTCCCTCTGGGTCTCCATTTCATCACCTTTAAAATGAGAATGTTAGGCTGTTACAGTCATTAAGGTTTTTTTCCAACTCTGATATTCCATTACCCTGAGTTGTTAGTTTTTTTTTTTAATTAGTGATTTCCCCCGCCCTTTGTTCCCCAACATTCACTCTGGCCAGCTCTTACACATGAAATATACCCCCTCCTCCTCTCAGCTAATCAAAGTCATCTTCCTTCAAGCCCAGTTCAAGCAATAACCTTTCCTGGAAGCTTTTCCTTCCCTCTCTTTCCTCCATGAAAGTGTCTTTCCCTGCCCCCAGTCGAAGTGTTCTAGACAGCTTTGTGTGACTCTCTCCTTTATCCCTATCACTTTCCAACCCCTAGAATAGTTGGGATTTATATCCCCTATTAGATTGCAAGTTGTGCCTGCAGGGGAAATTATTTAAATCACTCTCTGAGTGACATTTAATAAGTGCTGAATTTTAACTGGAGGCTTGACTGAAGTCAGGATACTGGTCAGCAGGTTCTCTCTCTCTCTCTCCCTGTCTCCCATCCCCCCCCCCAGCAAGCTATCTTTCTTTTCTCGTGGGATCCAGAGGTCTGAGTGATGAAGTATAATTTCCCAACTCCTTCCACTTCCTCCCTTTCTCTTCACTGAAGAGAACCTTGTCATTGTGAGGTTTCTGAGGAAAGTCTCTCTCTTATTACCCTAAATCTGTCCAATTCCCTCCAGGTCAACTCTCCCTTAATCCCTCCCTTGGATTTGGACTTTGACCCAAGTAAAAAGGACGTTGGTCCTTATATCTCAGTCTCTGATGCTATGGATGTGACTTTGGACTAGTCCAGGGGTGGGGAATCTGGGACCTTGAGGCCCTCTAGGTCCTCAAGTTTGACCCTTTGAATCATGCATTTGAGGACCTAGAGGGCCACATGTGGCCTCAGGGCCGCAGGTTCTCCACCCCTGGACAAGTCACTTAACCTGTCAGCTTCAGTTTTCTTATCTTTAAAATGATTATACTTACATTTCCTACATCACAGACTTGTGAGAAAGGTGCCCTAGAAATAAGAATTACTCTTTGAATAAACCATCTATTGTCTCTAATCCAGGAGCCAAGATTCCCAATCTGTTTGTCTGGGTTAGAGTTCTAGCTGGGCTACCTATGTCTTCCCACCCCCCTCCAGGTCTCACCTGGAGAAAGAACACAGTTGAGTAGGAAAATGGAGCTTCTGAAGGGAGCTGGGGTTGGCCTTTATTTGAACAGCTGGTCTGCGGTGGTGGTGAGCCTCTCCAGCTGGGAGGAAGGGGGAGAAGAACTAGGGGAAGAGGGGAGGTCCTTGCAGTCTCTAGGGAGAATTATTAGGTGGTATTCTGTTCCTTTGTTTCCCAGAGTCCCACGCTTCTGGGTGGCCAGCTGCCAGGCGATCTCTAAGCACCTTCAGAGTGTTGCTAAACTGGGAGGTAAGAAAGGGTTAATCCTTTCCCCTTCTAGAGAGAATTCCCACCCCCAGATGGGGAACCCAGATCTTTGGCCAGCCACCACTTCTGACTATAGCCTCTCCCCACTTCCTGACCTTGTTCTTTCAGGAGATGAAGTTAGCTCAGATAGGAGGATTAACAATCACATAGCAACAGGGCAGGTCCCCAAGGGAGGGGAGAGAGTCAGACCAGGCTGTTGGGTGGCATTTGACTGTGACACATGGTGGGTTCCATGTTGGGTGGGTTTGGAAGCTGGGGGGGGGGGGAGGCTGAGCATCACCTCTCAGCTGATCAGATGACGAATTGGCACCAAAAGCCTCCTGCCGTGTAGGTGGGTGACAGAGAATGACTAATACAGGAGCTGAGATGCTTAAAATTAACCCAGAGAGTGTGCTCAGTGGAAGGGGGTGGGGAGGGGTGTGTGTATGCTCAGTGAGAGGGGGGTAGGGCAGAAGGATGGGGAAAGAGGAACAGGGACAGGGACAGGAGAAGCAGATGGGATTCTTCCTTGTCAGTGAACCTGTGTCCTGCTCCCCTCTGTAGTTTGGAGGCTCCCTAAGCCATTGAATCCTGACAATTTACTTTTCCTACTCCCCCTCCTCCATCTACATATTCAAAGGAGAAGACAAGATCCCTCAACTTCTTCCCATGCTGAACAGCTGGACACAACTTTGAGATGTAGTTCAGGCATGAGTCTCTTAAGTGTGCAGCTCTCCTGATTCCCAGGCACTGAAATGAGACCCTGATGTCATCCTCTACCCCTCCCCCCAAATCCTGGTATTGTACCTCTCATAAGACACTCCATATCAGCCCATCCATATCTGTACTCTCTGGGATAGAGATCCAGAGAAGGAGACTCAGGGCTTTGTTCCTGGGAGAACTTTAAGGCAGTGTGAATGATGATAATTAATAATAATAATAATAATAATAATAATAATAAGCAGCATTTGTATAGCATTTTAAGGCACAAAAGGTTTTACAAATATAACCTTATTTAATCCTTACAACTCCAGAATTTAGGTGATATTCTTATTGCTGCTCCTATCTACATTTTACAGATGAGGAAACTGAGGTAGATAAGAGTCTTGCCCAGGGTTACAAAGCTAGTAAGTATCTGAATCTGGATTTGAACTCAGGTCTTCCCAACTTCAGGTCCAGCACTCTATCTACTGCAGTACTTATAGAGGAAATGAAAAAAGCCCTAGATTTAGAGTCAAGATTCCAAAATAGCAGACCTGGCACTCAGAGGTTTCCTTACTCAGAACACTGAGTTCTTTTTGCACTGCCATGGATAATATTGTTTGTTGTTGTTGTGGGCAGGGTAGACTCACCGTTCCCTATGTCCCCCAAGGAGATGGACTTAAACCATAGCAATGGCAGAGGTTAGGCTTCAAGAAGAATTTCTGGACCATCATGCTAGGCTAGGGAAATGAGGGAAGCAGGGGGTGACTCCCCAAGCTCAGAAGAAATAGTTCTGTCTGTTTGGTTTGGGGCAAGGGCTGACCTACAAATTCAGCACCACCAGGACTGATTCAGTGACCTTAGGAGAAGACCTCGTAGTGACTATGAACAGTGCCCACGATCAGGTCAGGGTGCAAGGGAGACCAAAAGGCAGGAGGAGAGCATCTGAGCACCTTGGAATGAGAGTTCAGTATTCTTATAAAGTGGATTAAGGAGAGGGGGCCATGAACTGAATTGTCTCCCGAGATGTTCATTGAGAGCAGGTGTCATCTGCCCCCTGGTGGTGTACATTGGATACTGCTCCTCACAATTCAATCTTGCATGCAGAAAAGTTTGTACTTCCAAACTCATCAAAATTCATAATATTTAGAGCTGGAATGGCCCTTAGAGATGATCTAGTCGGGGGGTGGGGAACCTGTGGCCTCGAGGCCGCATGTGATCCTCTAGGTCCTCAAATGCGGCCCTTTGAATCCAAACTTCCCGGAACAAACACCCTTAATAAAAGGATTCAGTAAGGGCTGTACTTGAGGACCTAGAGGGCCACATGTGGACTCGAGGCTGCAGGTTCCTCACCCCCAATTTAGCAAACCTTCTTATTTTAGGATGAGTAAATTATGACAAAAGAAGGGAAGGTCCTTGCCTAGATTAATACAGGAGAGGGGCTCTTGATAGAAAATGTTATCCACATCCAAAGAAAGAACTATGGAGTTTGAATGCAAATCAAAGCGTACTGTTTGCTATTTTTTTCTTCTATTTTGTTTTCCCTTTCTTGTGGTTCTTCCCATTGGTTCTAATTTTTACTTACAACGTCACTAATGTGAAACTATGTTTAATAGGAATGCATAAAAAAAAATAAACAGAAGAGGGGCATCATAGCATTAGTGACCCTATTCCTTCTTCTCTGTCAGACAGACCCATCTCAGCGCTACCTTCTAATTCTCTTGCCCACACGATCTTCACACCCACAAAGACATTCTCATATGTGATCGTGGGGTTCATATCTGGGTTCAGTCCAGTTTCTGACACATGCTGGCTGTGTAACCTCTCAGTATCCAAGCCAACTGTCCAAGGCTAGGAGAATAATTTGTTGAATCTGTATTGCAAGAGCTTCCTCCCCAAGAGTTACTTATAGCAATGAAATTTCAGGCCTAGACAAAAATAAAAAGGAGTTGGGAAACATAATCCTAAGGAAAATTCAAACTCACCCAGAAAAACATTATAAATGCTATGGCAAGCTGCCTGTGCTTTTGGTGAGAGTTCTGGGTGACACTGGACGTGCCTGAATAGCAGCCCATACCAAGCTTGTTTCTTACTTTATGTAAAAATAAAAGCAGGTTGTCAATTAAGTAATCAATTAAAACCAGCGAGGGAGTGCTGGAAGGTGGTTTTTGGAGCAGAAAGTGGGTCTACGTTCCTAAGTATTTTTTCTCCTTGCGCCTGTTTGCTCTTGGCTTAATTCTTTCTCCAATAGATCCTCTCCTCTTAGCTTGGAGAAATTATCCCCTCCAACTACGTTGCAGCCTGACACATCAGGAAAACGTGCTGATTTGGGAAATTAGCAACTGCCTCTGTGTTAGGACCTGAACCCTTAACACTGTAAGAAGATTCTATTATGGCTTCAATCTGGGATGGAATCAGCGAAGGGTAAGCCTTAAGCTGGTCAACTGGATGTGCCAGCCTTGATCATCAACCGAGGATTTCTCCTCAAAGTAACCGGAGACCATCCATCCGCTAGCTTTCCTTGAGGTGTCCCTACTGCTCACCGTAGAGACACCGACTATTCTTAACCTCTTAATCTATTCCCCACTCCAACTATCCAGGACTCCCATGGCTCTTGGCACGTGAGCACATTGATCTTGATTCAGTTTTGACATAGGGGTCTGGAAAAATAGAATGGAATATCACTCCAAAATATCAAAATTATGGAAATCTTTGTGAGGCTCTTTCCCCATCCCTATTCTCTGGGAGACCTGCTCCATGCTGATAAGCTCTCTTGTATATTCCACAGGCAATCCACACCATGGCCACACATGATCTCTTGTATAGTGTTGCACTCCAAGATCTGGCCCACATAGATGTGCAATGTTAGCAGCAGGAAACTGAGAGCTTTCCCCCACTCCGTTTCTAAGTCTCTGCTTCTCTGCTCCTGGCTGCATGGAAGGAAAGGGAATGGCATAGATTTCTGGCACTACAAAAGGGAAGACTCTTGGGCCAGATAGGTTTTCTGTCTGGCCAGTCACTGGCATTGCCCGGAGGAAGGGTCAACTTGTACATCCACATCCAAAATCAGGCTCCCATGTTATGTGATTTCATCTATTCAACAAGCCCTCCTCGGGTCATTCCCCACTTTCAATGTCAGTTTCCCTTGGGCAACCCTCAAGGTCCCTCAGACTTCCACAGAGATGAAATATGTTGCTGATCCTGCTTTGTCAGGATTAGGTGGGCTTAGTATAACCTAAACCCTAGGGGTTTGTTTAGGGGATAGGGTTAAGAGTGGACAAGTCCTTAAACATTTATTAGCCTTTACACTGTACTAAGAACTGGGGAATACAAAGAAAGGCAAAAACCCAATCTCTGCCCTCAAAGAGCTCACATTCTAATAAATGGTGGAGATAACACATGAAGAGCTAGATATACAGAAAATCTATTATAGGGTGGATGGAAGGTAATCTGAGATGGGTAGATTCTGGAAGGGGAAGTGGGGACCAGGAGGGGAGAATTTGAACTGAGTCCAGAGAAAGGAAGCCAGAGAAACTTAGAAGTGGAGGTGAAGGGTCAGAGCATTCCAGCCATCGGTGGCAGCCAGTACAAAGAATTAAAACAACAAGGACAGTGTATCTGGATTATAGAGTTTGTGGAGGGGAGTAGTATAAGAAAATTGGAAAAGCCAATTGGAAAGGGGCCAAGTTAGGAAAGCTTTAAATGCCAAAGCAAAGACTTTATATTTGACCTGGAGGTAAAGGGAAGTTCACGGAGCAGGGCAGTGACATGGGCAGACCTACAGTTTGAGGGGGAAAAATCATCTTTGCTGCTGTCCAAAGGTTGGGTCAGAGAGGGGAGAGTTTAGTTAGGAAGCTATTGCAATAGTCCCATTGAGAGGGAATAAGGACTTGAAGTAGGGTCGTGGCTGGGTGAGCAATATGTGGAGAGATGTTATGAAGTTAGAAAAGTTAAGGGACCTCTTCCTCCTTCCGTTCTCATAGAAAGGTTAATCCTCCCCTCACCCCCTCCACCCTGCCACACTCCAGGGACACCCTCCCATCCTCCCCTACTTCACTCACACCCACATGGGACATTCTCATATTCTCATACATAGCCACCTACAGTATCGTGCTCCCTACTTTTGTGCTACACCCCCCCCCCGGCACGCAATAAATAGACACTTGCTGCCATCACCATCCCCACATGCATCATTAAAGCCACTCCTCCACAGCAAACTTCTCTGTACCCTTAATCATGCTCCCCCTCACCAACCCTCAGCTTCCATCTCAAGCCTCCTACTAAAGAACTAACTCTTAAGTCTCACTCAATATCCCCTCCCCATTCCCAAATTCCACAGGGATTGGGGAGTAGAGGGGAGCGGGAAACCCAGGAAAGGGGGAAGTTGAGAGTCTTGAGATGAGGGTAAGTACAGAACCGCGAAGTAGCACTGCCCCCTGCTGGAGAGAGCCGTAAATGATCCGCATGCTCCCTTCCCTTCCCAGCTCCTCTCCATTCTGTTCCTCTTGCCCATTCCTGTACTCTGCTCCAGTACAGTCTTGCTCTCCAATCCTCTGCTTTTGCCTTTCTTCTATAGACCCACCATCACTCTTCTGCTTCAAAATCCCAACCCAGGGGCCTAGATGTCTACTCAGGTCTCTCCCAATTCCAAAATTCCACGACCTTTTTAAGTTTTCTTTCAGGATATTCTCTTAAACAGCTCCAAGTCAAGAGTTCTTAACATTGGGGCCATGGATAGATTTGCAAGAGTCTGTGAACTTAGATGGGAAAAAAATTAAACCTTTATTTTCACCAATCTTTTGTTTCCTTTGTAATCTTATATATTTTATTTTATGTATTTAAAAACATTGTTAGGAAAAGGACTCCATAGGCTTCACCAGCCCGCCAAAGGGACACATAACACACAGAAAAGGTTAAGAACCTCCACCCTATGCATTTTCCCCTGGGGACTCACATCTCATAGTCACATTGACTGCTGAGGTAAGAAGTGACCTCAGGGATCTTCTACAGATAAAGTAACTGAAGTCCAAAGATGGGAAGTGATTTGGGCATAATCACAGATTGTATATGGTACAGAAGCTGTACTATAACCCAGAACCTGAGGCACCTAGACATCAGAGTGGATAGAACTAGTACCAGCCCTGGAGTTCAAATACAGCCTCAGATATTTACTAGCTGTCTGACCCTGGGCAAGTCACTTAACCCCAATTGCTTCAAAAAAAAAAAGAATTTAGAACTTACTCTCAGATCATTGATTTTTACAATCCACTATACAAGAATGGGCATTGTAGAGCACACCTGCAGTCCCTGGGGAGGCTGAGGCTGGTGGATTCATTGAGTTGGTGAGTTCTAAGCTGTAGTAGGGCTAAAACCAACTCAGTATCCCCACAAAATATCTCCCCAACATGGGCCTCCAGGAACAGGGGCCTATAAGCCTTAGAACTGCCTTTTTTTTAATATAATGTTGATGAGTTTTGCTGATTTTTTTTCTTTCTCTTTTTCGTTCTTTATTATAATGGCTTTTAAAAATATAAATATTAAGTGGCTATCTGGTAGAGACTGGAAAAGATACAGTGGGGGAAAAGATACAGATGATATAAAATAAAAGACATTAATATAAACTGATGTCTGGACTAGGTAAATACTTCATAGTGATGCTAAAACTATACCCATCTACACCTGACCCATTTGCCTGCCTTCTGTGGTCTACAGAGAAGCAAGCTGTCATGTAATCAATCATTTAGTTAACCAGTTAGAGAAAATAATATTATTTTGGCCACCATGTGGCACTGCTCATGGACTACCATCTCAGTGTCTTAGAGCTGTCCCAGATCAAAAAAATGGAACAAGATAAAGCTTCTACGTCTATCAGTATTGGGATCAGACCCATAAGTGGCTGCAGTCCTTCTAGCCTGGGCAAGACCTAACTCTCCCTCTTCAAAAAAAAAAAAAGAAACTACCTTGCTCCAATCCTGGTTTGGAGGGTTTTAGGATAAATCTAACAGGATTAAAAGATGAAATTCCAAGATAGACAAAGGAGAGATGATGATGAGAATGAAGAAAAGTCAGTACAAAAAGAATGGATAATAACAGAGAGTACACATTCCAGGTGAGGAGGCAGAGTTATTTTTTTAGGAGCCCAGATTCTGTTTGGCGTCCATCTCATCCATATCACTCAAACTTCAGTGTGACCCTTGGTTTGGGGAAAACCCCACAATTTGAAGAATACTTTGAAATAAGCAGCTGGATTTTACAATAGAAAGATCTGGGAGAGACCCACAGTTTTGTCTCCAACCAGCCTCTTATCTAGTCTGTTCTGTGTAAAAATGGTGAAATGAAAAGCATAACTTTCATCTTATTTTATCGTAGAGGGGGATTACCAGGAGTGAGTTCAAGACTGGGATCAGCAGTTTCATGAACACTGATGGCCCTGCCCCAGGACTTTTATTTCATACTTTTACTTAGTGTTTATTCAGTTTCCTGGAGAAGAATGCCCCAGTCCTCCATTCCAGGTGAGTTCCTTTGATGCACCTGGGATCAGAGAGTTTAAATAACACTGGTTTGTTTTTAAAGATTTTGAAAGAATGGGAGCCCTGCAGCTGAAATTCCAAGGCAAGGACAGTACTGGCCAAGGTGAGGACCCAATCAAAGGAGAGAGGCAAGATTAGAACTATTGTGAAGCTCCCAACCTGGTGAGATACCTGGGAGGTATTGCCAACCTCTTGCACTTCCCTGTTTCTCCCAGTGTTTACCAAACCAATCTTGCAAGTTTAGAAACAGCAATCTCTTCTTTGATTCTGTTCCCTATTGGCTGGACATAGTATGGAGGGCAGAAGACTCAAACAAATCTACAGCTTGTTTGCAGTTACTGTCTGGGATTTCCATTAAGAAACATATTATCTAAGTCCCATGAATGAAGTTCATGAATGAAAAAGGGACCATTTAAATACAAGGAAGGAGACTCAGCTTCCTATCTTGGGCAATTTTTAAGCTTGTCTCAGACCATACTCCTGGATCTATTTAGAACCTGGGACCAGCTGTGCTGGCCACAAGCTCCTGAAAATCTCAGGCTGTTTGGAGAGGAGAGTAATCTACTTGTATGTAGTTGGAGAACCCACTGATGAGCAGTAGGAAATATTAAAGGTGTTGAAAAAGCCTACATGAGCACAATGACTATACTCTGATGTGGCCACTGGGATAGTAGCACAAGAGTAGTGCCACATGGTGGCCAAAATAATATTCTAACTGGTTAACTAATTGATTACATGACGGCCTGCTTCTCTGTAGACCACAGAAGGGTCAGGTGTAAATGGGGTGTGGGATACGAAGACCCTTACCAATAAATTGGAGACTCAGAGATATTAGCAAAAAGAATAGTTTGTTAATTGGCTTTCTTGAGAAAGGGCTCCCTCAGAGCATCCAAAAGATGGCGCTGACCAAAGAGAGCAGGGGTGTGTTCAGCCCAGCAGATTATATAGATCCTAACCTCAATCCCCTCCTCCCTAGCCCCCTTCCTCAGGGCTCATTGATGCAAGCTGTGAGAGTACAATCTTATTCTTGGCAAACTACCCCAGCAACAGAGAGCAAAGTTCTCTGTTCACAAACTTGCCTGGAGACAAGAACAGGCGGGAAGTTTTTGCAAGAGTAAGCAGTTCAGGTTGGGGGTAGGGCTATTCTTTCTGCTAAGTACTTAAAAACAGGGTCTGAACTGGAGAGGGTTTTGAAAGCAACAATCAAGAACTATTAACCAGAACTATTGACTCTTTGAGGAGGCTTCACTTCTGAGAGATCATCTCTCACAACGGGTATAGTTTCAGCATCACTATGAAGTATTTACCTAGTCCGTGATACCAGTCACATTTAAAATTATTAAAAATTAAATTTATATTATTATTAATATCAAATTATTGTTAAAATATTAAATTAAAAATTAATTTATATTAATGTCTTTTGTTTTATATCACCTGTATCTTTTTCCCCACTGTATCTTTTCCAGTCTCTACCAGATAGCCATTTAATAATTATATATTTTAATAGCCATCATAATAAAGAATAAAAAGAGAAAGAAAAAAGTCAGCAAAACTCATCAACATTATTTTAAAAACTGACTTTATGTGCAATGTTCCATATTCACAATGTTTCACATGGTCCCCTACCTCTACAAAGAATTGAGGTAGGGGAAGGTGCCTAGTTTCTTTGGTGCCTAGTTTTGTCATTATAGTTTTGTAGCATTCAATTATAATTCTCCCCCCCCCCCATTTACATTGCTGTAGTCAGCATTTATATTGTTTTCCTGGTGCTTTGTCCTTTACTTTGCATTTGTTCGTGTGTCATTCCATGCTTCTCTGTATTTACCACATTCATTGTTTCTTACAGCTCAGTAATATTCAATTACATCCATGTACCACCATTTGATTAACCATTTCTCATTCGATGGGCACGTACTTTGCATTGGGTTCTTTAACACCACAAAAAGTGCTGCAATTTTGATGTATGTAAGACCTTTCTTTTTGTTATTAACCTCCATGGGATAAAATGCCTGGCAGTGGAATCTCTGGATCAAAGGGTATGGACATAGTAGGCAGTCTCTTGGCATGATTCCAAATTGTTTTCAGTAATGGTTGTTCCAATTCATGTCATATCCTTTCCAAAACCTATTTCATAATGATGATTCACATCTTACGACAACTTTGCCATTTTGTTAAGTGTGAGATAGAATTTCAGAGTTGCTTGGATTTGCATTTCTCTTATTATTCATAATTTGTTGAATTCTTTCATGTGGTTGTCAATAGTTTGTAATTTCTTTATCAATTTTTTGTTATAACCTTTGACCATTTACCTAGGAGAGAATGGCTTTGGGATCACATATATTTCTGTTAGATGTCTATATATCTTAGATATTAGATATTTATCAGAGATATGTGATACAAAGACTTTTTCTCTAGCCGATTGCTTCCCTTCTTATTGTAGCTGCATTAATTTTATTCATGGAAAAGCTTTTTAATTTAATGTCATTGAAGTTATTTAATCTTTTGTAATCATCTCGACCCCTTGTTTGGATAAGAATTCACCTCTCTTCATAGATTTGAAAGGTGTGTGATCTGCCTCTTATTTTTAAATGGTATGATCTTTAATATTCAAGTCATATATCCATTTTGAAATTATCAGATATGGCATAAAGATGCCTAATATCTGCCAGACTATTTTCCAGTTTTCCCAGTAATTATTGTCAAATAGGGAGTTCTTTTCTAGTTAGTTTATGTTTTTGGATTTATCTAACACTGGGTTACTAAATTCAACAAAATTTTTTTTTCTCATCTAGTCTATTCCATTGACCTACTTTTCTCCTTTTTAATCCATTATCAAATAGTTGAGGTGATTACCACTTTGTAATATGATTTGTGGTGTAGAAGTGGTATTTCTCTTCATTTCTATCATTTTTCATTATTTATCTTGATATTCTTGATATTTTGTTCCTCCAAATCTATATTCTTACTATAATAATTATTATTTTTGTCTATCCTACTGGTAATTTGGCTAGTGTAACATTAAATCTGTAACTTTGATAGTAGCATCATTTTTATTGTGTTGACATGGCCCAGCCTTGAGTACTCCAGTTATTTAAGTTGTTACTTAACCTCTTCTTTATTTCTTTAAAAAATATTTTGTAATTGTATCCATACAGGTGTTGGATATTCTTTGGTAGATTGATTCCCAGATATTTTATGCATTGTGTAATTATTTTGAATGGGACTTCCCTTTTTCTTATGGCTGCTTAGGTTTTGTTATCACTATATAGAAATGTTATGGATTTTTGTGGACCTAGTCTATAACCTACAACTTTACTGAAACTGTTGTTGATTAGTTTCTTTGCTGATTCCCAATGATTTTTCCAAGTAAAACATCACGTCATCATCCAACAGGGATGGCTCTGTGTGCTCTTTTCCTATTTCTGTGCTCTTAACTACATCTTGTCATATTGCCATTGAGAGCATTTGTAGACCTACATCAAAGAGCAACAGAGTAAAGGGCTTCCTCTTCTAGTATATCTCCATTTTTTGTTTTGTCTTTTAGATAGCTTCTTTTTGTTATATTAAAAAAAAATCCCTCCATGCCAAGTTTTTAAATCTCTTTTCATGCCATGGATCCCGTGTATTTTTGGTACACATTAATTCTCTTTTATCCTCATCACTGCTTCTCCTGTTCTCTCCCTATTTTGTTCCAACCTTCTTCCTCACCCCCACCCCCACTCAAATATAAAAACCCTCCCTTGTAACAAATAAGCAAAGAAATCCGAATACGTTGGCCAGGCTGCTGTACTAAGTTCTGAGGAGATAAAAAAGATTACAAAGAGGATAGTCCCAGACTTTAAAGAGCTTATATTCTGATAGGGGAAGAGCCCCAAAGGTTTTTTCCTTTTCACATTAATAGCTGTTAAGTCAGGTCTCCTTTATTCTGCATTTCTGAGGAAGTTGTAGTTCTTTCTTGACTAAGAGGCAGAACTACACACACATATGCATATATGTATATATGTATATATGTAATATATGTGTATATATAATACATAATACATACACATACATACACATACACATATACATGTATGTACATATATACATATACATACATACATGTGTGTATACAGGTGCATGTGAGTGTGTGTGTGTGTGTGTGTGCATATATATATATATATATATATATATATATATATAATATATATATATATATATATATATATATATATATATATATATCCCTGTTAAATTTCATCCCATTTTTTCCAGCCCATCTCTCTGTATTGTGGATACTTTTGGTTTTGGTCCAAACCTGTGGTTTCATTACTATAGGGAGGGAATTATACTATGGGGATTACTTACCTCATAAGGCTGTTGTGAGGATCAAATGAAATAACATAGGTTCAGCATTTTGCAAACCTTAGAGCAATTTACAAATAGAGGTTATTACTATTGTATTTGTTGTGGTTATTTAATCATGTGGTTGTGTCTGTGATTTAGTTGTCTCTTTGTGACCCCATTTTGGAGTTTTCTTGGCAAAGATACTAGAGTAATTTGCTGTTTCCTTCTCCAGCTCATTTTACAGATGGGGAAACTGAGGCAAACAAGTTAAGTGACTTGCTCCCAAAACTAAATTCACAATGGCTAATAAGTGAAAGTCAGGATTAAGACCCAGGTGTTCTTACTCCTTTGTCCCTTCCACCATATCACACTGCCCCAACCAGCCTCAAATCCACATAGATGGATTATTGTTTTCTGTCTTGAGTATAACAACCCTGCCAAGAGGTTTTGGTAAACGACTGTCCACTAGGTGCCCTGGTTTATTGGTCTAGTGAGCCTGGTAGCTATGTCAGTAATGGCCACAAGAGGGCAGTGCTTCACAAGAGTGTGGGCTGCTATCGGCTTTAAGGATGGGAAGGAGAGGCGTTAATCGTTGGACCAGACCTACTGCTCCTCTCCTTTCATTTCCCTGATCAGCTGAAAGGGATCCCAATTCATCATGGGTAGGTAGCTCAGGTGCCCTTTGAACTTATCTTCTCTTGCATCATCCAACCCTAACAGGACAGAACTAAGACGTGTGGTTCCTCATGCTCAGCCTGGTCCTCTTTTTGGGCCCGTGTTGGGTAGTAGGAGGAGGGGTGTAGGGATGGTGATGACATCCCCTAAAATGAGGAAGTAAACTAATCAATCTGTATTGACTGAGCCCTGTTTATATGCCCAGCATGTACATAGCTAAGTAACATGGAGGACACAAGAGAAGTTGAACCAGCCCTTACCCTCAAGGAGCTTACTATCTAGTTGAGGACACAAGACTCATTCCTGAAACAGAGAAGCCAAGCTGAGTATCACAGAGTACTGAGTGCTCTGGGCTCACAAGGCTTAGAGCTGGAAGGGACCTCAAAGGTCATCTGGTTCATTAAAAACAGGTCCAGAAATAGGAAGGGACTTGTCCAAGGTCACGAAACTAATGGAGCCAGACTTTGAACCCCAATGCTCTTCATCTACATGGAGAAAGGAAACCTCATTGGGAGTCCAAGAAATCCAGGAAGGCAGGAGTTGTGGGGTTTTTTTGGGGGGGGGGTGTTACTGGGAGAATTTTACCTAGGTTGAATTTAGAGAAAGCAAGGGCATTTGAGATTAGGGCTACAGGATGAGAAAAGCTTGGAGATCGTAGAAGTGTGGTATTTGGTGGGCATGATGAAGTGCTAGTCTCAAACTGTAGGTCCCATAGACATCTTAAACTCAACGTGCCCCAAACTGAGCTCATAATCCCACCTGCAACCCGTCCTCACTCCCTAACCTCTCTGTTATTGTTGAAAGCACCACCATCCTCCAAGTCACCCAGGCTCAAAACCTAGGTGTCATTCTCTCCCTTATCCCTCATATCCAATCTGTTGGCAAGTCCTTTCAATTTGACCTTTGGATTCTCTCCTCTGACACTGCCACCACCCTGGTGCAGGTTCCCATCACCTCACACCTGGACCACTGCAACAGCCTGCTGGTTGGTTTCTCTGCCTCCAGTCTCTCCACACTACAGTCTACCCTCCACTCCAATGTTAAGTTTATCTTTTTACAGCACAGATTTGATCACGTCAATCCACCCTACCACCATTCTATAAACTCCAATGCCTTCTCTCTGTTAATTATTTCCTCTTTATCTTGTATATAGCTTGATATATAGATATAGATATAGATATAGATATGTATGTATGTATGTATACATATACACATATATATTTGTTTAATTCTCTCCTCCGTTAGATTCACCTCCTTGAGGACAAGAACTGTGTTCTGTCGATTTCTGTGTCTCTAGTGCTTAGCCTAATTCTTTACACATAGTAGGAGCTTAATAAATGTTTATTGATTGATTGATTGGAGGTACTGATGCTCTAGTCTAGATCTTCAGGAAGGTCAGGAGCCTTTCCTAACTGCAGAAGCACCATGGACAGTGTAATACTCTTAACCTGATGTAGAGTTTTAAACATAAATATCATTTACACATATTATATCAGAAATTGTTGACAAAGTTGGCCCATTATGCCCCCACACCAGAAACTCCAAGAAAATCTCCAAGAAAATCCAGCTTGTATCTTATTTCCGTTATGATTCTTATCTCCTCCCCTACTTAGTATAGCCCAAAAAGAAACCTCACTCACACTACAGTTTAGAATACCTTTACTATAATAATAGTAGCTAATATTTACATAGAACTTTAAGGTTGACAAATATCTCATTGTATCCTTACAACAACCCTGGAAGGTAGGTATTATTATTATCACCCTCATTTTACAGGTGAGGAAACTGAGGCAGACAGCAGTTAAGTGACTTGCCCAGAATCACACAGCTAATAAAGTGTCTGAGGGCAGTTTTGAACTCAGGTCTTCCTGACCTTAGGCACAGTGCTCTATCCACTGAACTACTGAGATACCTATTATGAGAAATCAGAATTAACAGAGCCAGTAACAAAACTCTAAGCAGAGGTGTACCCCTCAGGGAAAGGGCTAGCCATCCATTACTTGCTTTAGAGTTCAGAGTCTAATTTTACCAAGGGAATGAACTATCTCAGAAGGCATTGAAGAGTTATCATTCATTTAGCCTCCCAGCCCCAGAGTAGAAAAATCCACTGTCTCACCACACCCCAAGTGGCTTGTTAAATAGTTCATCATAGGATTCAGGGTCAGGAAATGTCTTATGCTGCTGGTCATCCCTTACCCTAGCTTCTCCACTGGGCACCTTGGTGTCTGGTTTCCACCTTCTCCTCTGGTTGGGCTCACTCTCTGATGTCTTGAGCTTCTGACCACAGAAGCTGAGGGAGCAGAATGAGATGGATGAGACACAAGGAGGGAGCAGAAGAAGGAGAGGAAGGAGAAGGGATCCTCCTCAGCATAGCAATGAATGAAAGAACCATCATTTTATATTTTCTCTCAACCCCCTGTTTCTGGGCTCTGAAGCATATAGTTCCAGATACAAATCAGGGGAATGCAAAGGACAGACATGGTCATATAAGCAAGATCTACACATAGGAGAAAACTGAGACTCAGGAAGGTTAAATCATACAGTTATTAAGAGGTAGAGATAAGAATCCTACTGACTACAGAGTCTTCTGATTCTGGGTTGAATATGCTTCTGAAATAAACTGTCTTACTCCAGCGAGCAAGGGAGTAGAGACAGTGATAGGCACTTAAAATTTTTTATTGTCATTTTTCATTTTTACAATTGCCTAAATTTCTCCCTATACCTCTTCTCTTCTCCCCATCCAGAGAACCATCCTTTATAACAAAGAATTTTTTTAAGTCAAAAAAAGAAAAAATTTTAAAAATCAGCAAAATTGATCAATACACAAAACCCAAATCTGACAATATACACGATATTTCACATCCACAGACCTTGCCCCCTCCTTCCCCCCTCCCCATAATCTCTGCAAAGGAGTGAGGAGAGAAGGACAATTTTTAATATCGCCCTTCGATAGAAACATCTCACTCTCCACACCATGGTGATTTGTTGTTGTTATTGTTGCTAAGTCACACATGACAACTCAGAGTCCCCATTGGATATAACAGGGTAGGGGTGGTGATGACAGAAAGGGATGTAATTTTTAGATGTGTCATCAGGTGCAGCAGTCTTATCTAGGCTCTGGGTCAGAGCATAATCTGGGGTCTTAAAGGCCAGCAAAGAAGTTTAAATGGAGGGGAACAGGGAGTGATACTAGTTCCTGAGAAATGGTTGTGAGCCACAGAATTCCTAGGATAAGAGAATAAATGTGAGCTCCAGAAGGGAGACCTTAGTGGTGACTTGGTCTAATCCCATCACTTTACAGATGCAGAAAAAGAAGCCAGGAGAAGGGACACATCTAGAATCATATGATTGATTTAGTGGTACAACCAAGTTGGCCAGCCACCCCTGGCTGCCCGTTCCTACATGTTAGACCCAGAATGCACTCTGCTGATTTCTTACCCCATGGTTCGTTAGATAGCAATGTGTGGGACAGATGGGAAAGGGGGAAGGAGGTAAATAAACCAGTTAGGAGATTGTTGCAGTGATGATCTAGTGAGGTAATTAGATAAGGGTAACACAAGAGATATTGCAAAAGAAGAATCAACAAAAATTGATGCCATATTGGATATGGTCATTCATTCATTCATTAAACAAAAATAGATTAAATAGCTGTTTTCGTTGGTCCTTCCTTTTCGAAGGGGACCAATGGGGTGAATTGGCTTTAAGTGAGGCAGAACTGCACAGTCATCAGCTTCACCCTCTCTTCCATAGTCATCAGAGGCCAATGGCAAGACAAAGATCTGGCCTTGGCAGCTTCGATGTCTGACCAAGCTCTAAGCACTCCACAGAGCCTGCTTCAGCCACCTTCATGGCCATTGGAACAAATTTGTTCTCATCTGCCCATTCTGCAAGGAGAAATCTTCACATGTTTGGGGCAGACACCTCACTAACTCACAGACAGGTCTGAGGCTCATTGGTTACCCTTAAACTGGTTTAGCCCATCTGCCAAAGTGATTTTCCCAGGTGTGGCCACCGCACATTCTATAGCTTCTTGGAGCCACAGGTAACGGTTGTGGTAGACACCAAAAGTGGGTGAGCAGTCCTGAAAAGGGCACAGCAAGCCCTCGTACCAGATGTGTTAGTTCTTCCTGAATACCCAATAAGTGGCTACTCTAGAAAAACAAGGCATAGTCCTTGTTCTAGGGTAGCTAGGCTGCCCAATGGATAGAGCACTGGCCCTGGTTTTAGGAAGACCTGAGTTCAACTCTTTCCTCAGACACTTATTATCTGTGTGACCTTGGGCAAATCACTTAACCTCCACTATCTCAGTCCCCTCAACTGTAAAATAAAGATAATAATATCACCTACCTCCCAGAGTTGTTGTGAAAATCCAATGAGATAATATTTGTAAAGTGCTTAGCACAGTGCCTGGCACATAGTAGGCATTTAATACCTATTTGTCCCCTCTTCCCCCCTCATCTCCCACTTAGGGAGCTCAGAATCAAGTATGGGAGAAAACTACAAGGCAAGATATAGTCTGAAAGTACAGTTAGAGAGTCTGTGTAGTGATAGACAAAAGAGAGTCAAACATGAGTCATTTCCATCAATTTCTTGGAAGGACAATTAATGCAGCATCATATGACTGAGCTAGGATCCAGGAGATCTCTTCTGGCTACAATGACGGGCCAAATATACTAAGATGAAACAGGATTAGGAATTAATTTGAAGTCATACACCTGGACTTTAAAAATCCTATGACATCAAAAAGTCAAAAATTTCCCTCAAACCCCTATGCTTCTTCCAAACTTTCAGTCACTCAAGTTCAAACCTTGGAGTTACCTTTTATTCCACCCTCCCCCTCAACAACCATATCCAATCGGTTGCCTCTGTGAACACGACCTCTACCTGAGCTTAGGCCCTCATCACAACTCACCAATAGTCTTTGATTGATCTTCTTGTCTCCAGCCTTTTCCTTCTCCAATCCACTTCCCACACAGATGCCAAGTTGATATTCCTGAAGCACATATATGACCATGACATCTCCCTACTAAAAGATCTCCAATGGTTCCCTATTGCCTCTGGGGTAAAATACAACCTCGTCTGCCTGGCACTTAAAATATTGCTCCCCCTTGCCTCCCAAATCTGGTCCTACCCCTCTTTCTAATCTTATTTTATACTGTTCACCTTTATATACTCTACATGCTACTCAAACTTGCATACTACCTATTCCCCATCCATGACATTCTATCTTCCACCTTCATACTTTTATACAATTGTGCACAAAAACCTCTCCCTTCTCACCTCTGCCTTCTAAACTTCTGAAGCATAGGTCAGACGCTACCCCCTGCAGAAGGTCTTTTGTCATCTCCTCCCTCCACCTGACCAGTCATTAGCACTCTCTTCCTCTTGGAATTATTTTGTATATGTAATGAGTGCTCTGGACTTACTTTCTCAACCACCATTTGAAGTCATAGGGCAGGTCCCCAGAGTCTGGCTAGTAGGTCTCCTCAAGGTTCTAAGGTCACCCCTGAGGAGTTAAGATATATCTTTCTATTGCTACAGCTCACAAGCCCTCATAAGTGTGCTTTTCTCCATGATTACCAGTTGATATCAATGAGTCAGCCCGATTTAAATAGCTCTTACAAATGGTTACATTCTGTGGTGGCACAGTGAGTATAAATTTCTCCCCCAAAGCATGTGGCATCCTTTCCAACCAGCACATACAGAGTCCAGAGGAAAATGAGCAGACATTCAGCTGCTGTTGTCCTGAGTACACTGCTAGGATGCTCATGAAAAAGCCCAGATCCTCTGATCCTGCTTTGGTCCTCCTTTGGTCGAAGGAAGGAAGAAACTGAGGCAGTTTTCAGTACTCTTCTCCCCCCCTCCAAATGATTCCTTCCCCAGGGTTTGGCTTTCACCATGAAGCTGCCACACACTCCTCTGGATTCCAAAGTCACTAGCTCATTTTATGTAGCTCTGTGAAGTGTAATCAAGTCTGTCAACCAATCTAAAAAGATTTTCTATTGCACATCTTTGATATATACTGTAGGCACTCACATTACTAAACTGAATGGAATCATCAGCTATACAAGTCTAGGATAAGGAAACCATAATTAAACAACACTTTCTATGAAGAACACCTGATGGCTTACGGAGAGTCAAACTGAATGTGAAGGCATCCAAAAAGCTAGCTTGGTCTTAAGGCATATAATACAAAGCAAGGGAAGTGGCAGCCCTGTTCTATTCTGCACTACCATGGGGGTATTGTGGTAAATGTTTAACAATCAGCTCTTGGGAATTTTTTTTTTCACAACACTTTTGGCTTCCTCTCGATTATTAACATATTCTCCATCATGTTCCTAAATCTAGACAATTAATCAATAAGTTGAGCCCTGATTTGTAGTGCTTGGTGATTTTGGAGGTGGAAATGGTCATTATGGAAATTTAACAATTAGCTCTCAAAAGCTTGTTTGAGCTGGCACCAAGGTACCCTGATATTGTGGTCAGTTCTTTTTTTTTTTATTTAAATTTTTTCATTTTTTCCATATGCTTTTGAATTGAAAATTTTTCTCCCCCTTCTTCCCCCTCCCCCACCCCAAGACGGCACACAATCTGATATAGGCTTTACATTTACATACCCATGAAACATATTTTCACATTAGTGAAGTTGTAAGTAAAAATTAAAACCAATACAAGGAACCATCAGAAAGATGAAACAAAACTCAACAGAAGGTAAAAATAAGTGATAGTGATTCGACTTCCATAGTTCTTTCTTTGGATGTGGACAGCATTATCCATCCCGAGGCCTCTGGAAATGTCTTAGATTCTCATAATGCTGAGAAAGGTTCAGTTTAACAATCTTAGTCATTGCATAACATGGCTGTTATTGTGTACAACAATCTCTTGGTTCTGCTCACTTCACTCAGCATCAGACCATATAAGTCTTTCCAGGTTTTTCTGAAGTCAACCTGTTCATCATTTCTTATAGCACAATAGTTAGTATTCCATTACATTCATATACCACAATTTGCTCAGCCATTCCCCAATTGATGGGCATCCTGTCAATTTCCAGTTCTTTGCCATGTGGTCAGTTCTTGTTGAAGGAATGGGAGATATTTAATCTAAAGATAAGAAAACTTGGAAAGGGGAAGATATCATGAATTTGAAAGGCTGTTGCATGGAAGGAATAGATTTGTCCTGCTTTTCCCCAGAAGGCAAAATTCTGCCAATGGAAGAAATTATAGAGAAATAGATTTTGGTTTCCCAACAAGTAGACCAGGAGTGGGGAACCTTCCACTTCGAGGCCATACGTGGCCCTCTAGGTCCTCAAGTGTGGCCCTTTGACTGAAATCAAACTTCATAGAATAAATCCCCTTAATAATAGGATTTGTTCCAATAAAACTTGGACTCAGTCAAAAGGCTGCGCACAAGGACCTAAAAGGCCACATGGGCCTCGAGGCCGCAGGTTCCCCACCCCTGAAGTAGACCATCCAGGACTGATGACCTTCTCCTCTCCCAATTTCAGTTTGGTCCTTTGTAAGATAAGGAGTTTGGATTGGATGACCTCTAAGGTCCTTTCCAGCCCTCAAGGCTAGGATTTGGCAAGAGGAAAACCATTGGTGACTTTTAAGGGAGGGAGTTTCATCAGATAAGGGAGCTAAATCAGGAAGGGATGAAGGACTGGTGGAGGAAGGCTCTACTGACCCTTCCCAATAATTGGGCAGCAAAAGCAATGAAAGATGAGCTAGGACCTAAACGGGTCAGAGGTTTTTGGTTTCGTTTATGTTTTGTTTTGTTTATTTGTTTGTTTGTTTAGGGTGGCTGAGCCTGGAGTCAGGAAGACCCAAATTCAAATCATGCCTCAGATACTTACTGGCTGCATCACTCTGGGCAAGTCAGTTAGCGGCCATCTGCTTCCAGTTTCTCAATTGTAGAATGGGGATAATAATAACGACTACCTCCCAGAGTTGTTTCGAGAAACAAATGAGATAGTATTTATAAAGCATTTAGCAAAATATCTGGCACATCCCCCCCTCCCCCCAGGTAGAGGAATAAGAAATAATACAATAGGGTAAGAAAGAAGAGGAAGAGATTGAAAGTGCTTGGTATCTCTTGCATATGCAACATCATTGTATTGGGAGCCAGGAGGCCTAGGTTCTAGTCCTGGTTTTTCTTCTAATTTACTGTGTAATCAAATTAGTTCCCTTCTTTGGGTCTCACTTTCCTTATTCTTTTTTTTTTTAATTGGAGGCAGTTGGGATTAAGTGACTTGCCCAGGGTCAAACAGCCAGTGCCTGAGGCTGAATTTGAACTCAAGTCCTTCTGACTCCAGGGCTGATGTTTTATCCACTGTGCCACCTAGCTGCCCCCCTCCTTATTCTTTAAAATGAGGGAATTGAATTATATGCCCTCTAAGGTGACCTCAAGCTCTAAAGTTTCATGACTCGGTGGAGAAAGAAGGGGTAGTTATGGAAGCACATCCCCTAAGGAATTAGGCTCAGAGTTGGGTCTTAGGTAGAAGGTTAACCTTAGAGAAGGGGAGGGTCACTAACTTCTCTTTCTGAAACTGTTTCTAAAGATCAGCCAGCAGATGAGGAAAAAGAGCCAATGGGATGAACACTAGCATTGGGGTTGGGTGGCAGGTTCAAATCCTGTCTGCCATATACTGGCAAACACATCTACCTGGCTGGAGCTCAATTTCCTTATCTGTAAAATGGAGATGATATTTATACCGTCTACTTCACAGTGGTGTCAAAAAAGTTTTTAAACTTAAAACGCTAAGGACATGTGAGTTACTGTTCTAACTCACGTCCCTATATCTATTAAGGATCCTTTCAGTCAGTTAAGTTCAGCACCTTGGCAAGCTCAATCTCCGCTTCTTCCCTATCCTTCACCCTGTATGTCCAACAGTCACCGAATCTCGTTCGTTCTACTTCCACATATTTCTAACACTTTCCCCTCTTCTCACTACTCACCCAGCCGCCACCCTGGTTCCCATCCTCCTTTCCTATCCCCTAGACTATTGTAGAAGCCTCCCAGTTGGTCTCCACAGCTCTCCAAAGTCTCTCCAAGTCTCTTTTCTCTCCAAACTATCCCCCCCACCAGCCAAAGGGAAATCCAAAAAGCAAAGCTTTGATCATTTGAGTACTTGCTCAAGAAGCTTTAATAGCTCCTCGGTGCCTCTAGGGTAAAGGACAATGCCTCTGGGTGGCCCCTCACTGCCTTCTTCTCACTTGTCTTTCTAGATTGATTTCCCCCTTGTCTCCTTCATGTTCTTTGTGTTGCAGCCAAAAAGTCTTCTTTCTGTGCCCTGGCTATGACATTCCGTCTCTTACCTCTAGGCTCATTTGCATAGGCTGTCTGTCCCCCATGCCTGGTACATACTCTCTCCTCACCTTGGCTGCCTTCAAGGCTTCAGGGCCGCATTCTGCACAATATCTTACCTGATCCTTTTCATCTTTAGTGATCTTCCTTTCCCCTCAAAAATTACTTGTATATGTTTTGCAGTGACTTAGATGAGCAAACTTTTTTCCTTCCTAGTAGAATGTAAACTCCCTGAGGGCAGGGACTCTTGCATGTTTCTCTTTGTATCCATAGCATCTAGCAAGCAAGCAGTAGGGACTTAATAAAGGCTTAGTAAATGTTTGAGAGACAAAGCTATATGTACTCTAACGTATAGATGGCAGGGAATGAAGGAGTGCATCTTTAGGGGCTTTAGTTTTCCCCCTATAAAATCAGAGGTGAAGTCTTTGGTTGACTAGGGGACAGAGAGGAAGGATCTGATCAGAAACAGCCCCTAAGCTGACCCAGGGGAGAACACTCTTGACATCTCCCTCTCCTCCCTCTCCTCCCTCTCATCTCTCTCCTCAGGAGAAGCACAGAACTGATAATTGGAAGAGACCTTAGAAACCATCTCCAGGAGCAATTTGGAACTATTCCCAAAGGGCTATAAAAAAGTGCATACCCTTTGACCTAGCAATAGCACTTCTAGGGCTATATCCCAAAGAAATCATACAAATGGGAAAAGGACCCACGTGTACAAAAATATTCATAGCAGCTCTTTTTGTGGTGGCAAAGAATTGGAAATTGAGAGGATGCCCATCAACTGGGGAATGGCTGAACAAGTTGCAGTACATGAATGTAATGGAATACTACTGTGCTATAAGAAATGATGAACAGGCTGACTTCAGAAAAACCTGGAAAGACTTGTATGGACTGATGCTGAGTGAAGTGAGCAGAACCAAGAGAATGTTGTACACAATAACAGCCACGTTGTGTGATGACTAATATTGATAAACTTAACCCTTCCCAGCAATACAAGGATCTAAGACATCTCCAAAGGCCTCATGATGGAAAATGCTATCCATATCCAAAGAAAGAACTATGGAAGTTGAATTGCTATTTTTTTTTCTCTTCTGTTGAGTTTTGTTTCTTCTTTCTGGCAGTTCCTCCTATTGGTTCTTATTTTTATTTACAACATGACTAATGTGAAAATATGTTTAATAGGAATGTATATGTATAGCCTATATCAGATTGTGCAGTCTTGGGAAGGGTGGTGGGAAGGAAGGGGGAGAAAATTTTTAAACTCAAAAGCATATGGAAGTGATTGTTGACAAATCAAAATAAATTAATAAAAAACTTTTTGAAAAAAGAGACCATCTCCAGGAATTCTTAGCCTATGAACTTTAAACAAAAAGTTGTTTTTTCTAAAAACTATTTCAATATAGTTTCATTTACAGTGTTACATATTATATATTTATTTGTGAAATATAATATATATTTAATTTTATGCATTTAAAACATTAGTCTGGGAAGGGGTCTACTGGCTTTCACTTGACTGCCAAAGAGGTCCATGACACATAAAAAGCTAAGAGCTCAGGATCTTGTCCAACTCCATTTTACAAATGAGGAAACTGAGACCCAAAGAGAGGAAGAAATTTATCTAAGGTCACACAGCTAGTAAATAGCTGAGTCAGCAATGGGAGATGAGTTGTCTTACTCCATATTTACTATTCTTTTTATTGCTTCAAATGTTTTCCAGACCAAGAAGCCCAGGGGAGCAGGCTCCCAGAGCCCTTGGCTGGTCTAGGGTAACCAAGGAAAGTTGAAGGGAACCTGGCCTCTCCTAGAAGGGTCCTAACTCTCCACTCCACCCCTCACTCCCCTCCAGGGACCACACCTAGTGCCCTGGGAAGTCAGCCTGTTACATAAGCTGTCCTGTACCCAGGACTTAAAATAGCTCCAGCTGGGATGGGGGCAGGGCACATGATGAATGGTCTCTGGGCAGTATCAGCTGATTGACCAGCCGTTCCCAAGGTGAGGTTGCCCAGCTCAGGTTTCCCTACTCCCCTGGGAGGTGGCATTGCCCAGGCAGTTGGGGGGAGGTAGGAGGGTGTGAGCCTCCTCACTCTCATGTGTTCCAGGAGGGTTCCAAAATGACTTTTCGTCTGGACATTTATGGTCTGAGTTCTCTGCAGCTACTTGTACTCACAAGGACAAGACTAAATGCAGCTGCCTCCTCTTCCCCCCCCCCACCCCACTTCTTCAGGCTCCTCCTGCTTCTCCAAAGGCTTCCCTAGAGGCAGAGAATCAGGGGGAGAGATTAAGGCCATCTCTCATGTTTGGGGATGTATTCAGGTTGAGAGCTAGGAGCCCTGATCTCCTGGGTCTTAGCATCCTAGGACTTAGAGCTTGAAGAGACTTTAGGAACCACTTAGTCCAAGCTCTCCATTTTACTGATATACAGCCAGTGATGTGCAAAGGCACCCCAGCAATGGCCAGGGAGTCAAACAACCCCAGGTCAAATCCCAGACCCACAAGTCAGGATCTGTGTTCAAGCCCTTGGACAAGGCACTTAAACTCTGACCCTCATATAGGACTTATAGCCAATCCTGAAGGATTTTGCATGAAACTATTCCGATTGGTCAAGAGAATGCAAAATGAGGGAGTAGGACCAGATATGTTCTAAGGTCATGTCCTGCTTTAGATCTATAGTTTTGTGTAATAATAATAATAATAATAGCTAGCATTTCTATAATGCTTTAAGGTTCACAAAACATGTTATCTCAGCTACATGTTGTCTCCCCAACAACCCTGTGAGGTAAGTACTATTATTATCCCCATTTTACAGATGGGGAAACTGAAGCAAACAAAGGTTAAGTGATTTAGTCAGGGTGATAAACCCAAGAAGCATCTAAGGCAAGATTTGAAGTTGTCTTTCTGACTCCAAGTTGGACAGGCCCTCGACTGCATCCCCAGACTGCCTCCTAAATGACTTACCCAAGGTCAGGAAGTTGGTAGGGAACAGAGTCAGGACTCAGAACCGAGGTTCCTGACTCCTATTCCTTTAGAATACCTTCTAGTGACAATCAAAGGGTATGTGCACATATATGTATGTGTGTGTATGTGTGTGCAATCTGGGAATAGGAGGCAGGCAGGACTCTGAGGTCCTATCCCTATTTTAGCAGCAGGCACAGTGGGAAGTCCTCTTTGGCTTCTTTCCCCAGCCTTCTGCTGACACCCAGGGCCATAGGAGCCAAAAGGAACACAAGGCATCTGTCTACAAGGACACACACACACACACACACACACACACACACACACACACACACCCCCAAGCCGATTATGAGTGAACACTCATTTCACAGACATTCACTGGCTCACAGACTCACAAAAACGCATGCAGACAGACACATTCAGAGACACCTGTGTACAACACATAACTACTCAAGCCAGGTGGGGGTGCCTGGGGATCTCAAAGAACAGACGATTACCAACCCAGGCAGTCCTGTTTCCACAGATACAGCAGCTAAGGAAGGAGGTCAGAATGCATTTTCAGAAGAAAGAGGAGAGTCCTCAGTGTGGACATGATGGGATAAGGGAAAGAGGAAAATCCTTCCTGCCACATTCCCTTTTTGTAGATGGGTAGGCTGCTCACACAGTGTCTGCTGCTCCCTTCTTGTGATCCCTGCCTCCTTGGGTGTCCACGGGCTGAGGCCCCCATCTGGGTATTGCAGGGTAGCTACCAGTTTGCTAGTCTGTATGGTTGACTGAGCAGACTGGTGAATTGGAGGCTAAACAGGTACTCTGGCCTCAGGCAGCCCAGCTTTGTGTCCATCTTCCATAGGAATCCATTAATTAAAATAAGAACTCACATTCTACAATGCTTTGACATTCTTCACAATAACCAGGTGAAGGTAAAGTATGTAACAGGAGTATTATTACCCACATTTTATAGATTATGAAATTGAGGCTTAAAGGTTAGGTCACTTACTTGGGATTACACAACTAATAAATGTCACATGTGGGACTTGAACCCAGGTCCCCTGACTCTCAATGAATGCAGAGAGGTATCCTCAGGGTTTCCATATTTACAAGGATGAGGAGGATGGTTCTTACAGTTATGCTAGGGGTAGTTCAGAAGAACAGCTGGGGTTGGGGAGGGAGAAGAATCAGATCCCCTAGGATTGGTGCCTGGCAAGGTGCCAAGCTATCTTTGTACCATGCATAATGGCAGTGGAAAGAGGGTTGGATCTGGAATCAGGTGACAAGAGTTTGAATCCTGACTCTGCTCTATACTTACTGCCTATGTGACCTTGGGCAAGTAAGTTCACTTCTTGCTTGTCTGTAAGATAAAGTAGGTTGGACTAGAAGATCTCTAGGGTTCCTTTCAACTCTAAATCTATGCTCCTATGATCTGCTCTAATCAGGTCTGAGTTGAGGGGAGGGGGGCCATGGGTGTGGAACCACTCCCTCCACTGTTCTTTCTCGCCAGGGATCTGGGTCTGGGAACTCCCCTACCCTTGCTCCCTGAAAAAGCATGGGCTCCTTTAGGGCAGGTGGTGCTTTGTAATCGGTAACCAGAACTGGCACCTTCATCAAGAGCATTAGCAGAAGCAACGTTGCCTGGCAACAGCAGTAGGAACACAAGATCCAGTTAATCTGGGCTGCCCCTGTCGACCACGAGAGTTTTTGGAGAAAGAACCCTGCCAGAGGGCATAGGGAGAGAGAAGATGGTCCCCTCACACCAGGACAGCCTGATCTCACAGATAAGACCTACGTAAGACAGGGCCACAGACTTACACGCTCTTCCCCAAACCCCTGCCCGTTTTACACAAGTTGTTGTGAATATCAAGTGAGATATTTGCAAATCACTCAGCACAGTGATTGGCATATAGCAGTCAATTAACAAATGCTGGATTCCTCCTGTTCCCTTCCCCCTCTCTTATTCCCTTTCAGTCCCAAGGTTAGGTGACCTCTCTTCACTCTAATCAGGTGCTTTGCTTGGTTGGCTCAACCTTTCACAAAGGTAGAGAGAACCAAGGGGAAAGAAAGACCTAGTCCGAATTCTAGCCCAGCTGCTTTGTTCTAGCTTCTCTCTGACACTGAAGTTGTTCCTTCTACCTTCTCCCTGACTCCTTCTGTTCACTCTACCTTTCCTCCCCCATCCTCTCTTCTGACCTTCAGTCTGGAATATCCATCTGCCTTTTAGACATCTCCAACTGGATGTCCCACCAACATTTAAATTCAATATGTCGGAAACTGAATTCATTATCTTTCCCCTCCCCCCCATCTCTCTTCTTTGCCTAACTTCCTTATTACTGTGGAGACTCCCAGACTCAAAACCTAAGTGTCATCCTAGACTCCTCACTCACTCTCATTCTCTATATTCAATCAGTGATCGGGTCCTGATGTATCTACCTTTTCTTCTCTGACACAGCCACCATCCTGGTACACGCTCTCCTCACCTCATTCCTGGATGATTGCAATAGACTGCTCATTGATCTCACTACCACAAGCATCTTCCCACTTCTCTCCTCAGTTATCAAGTCGCAAGTATAACCATATCACCCACTGCCCTTTTCAATCAACTCTAGTGACTCCCTATTTCTTCCAGGATCAATTACAAAATTCTCCGTTTGACTTTCAAAGCCCTTGCTAACCTGGCTCCTTCCTACCTTTCCAGTCTTCTTACACCTTACTTGCCTTCATACGCTCTTTGATACAGTGACACTGGCCTCTTAGCTAGCTGTTCCTGGCACATCTCGTGACTCCTATCCTCACTGTCTGCCCCACACCTCGAATTCTCACCCTGCTGATCCCTGCCTCCTTAGCTTCCTTGGTTTCCTCCAAGTATCAGCTAAAATGTCCCATGTCCTGCAGAAGCCTTTCCCAGAGCTCTTCTCAATAGTCGTGCCTTTCCTCTGAAAATTTTCCCCCACCCCATTCATCCTGCATGTAACTTAACCGTTGTTCATATTTTTTCCCCTCTATTAGACTGAGCTCCTTGGACTGACTTTTACCTTTATTTGTATCCCAAGTGCTTAGCACAGTGCCTGGCACATAGTAGGTGCTTAATAAATACTTGCTGACTGACTGACATTCATTATTACTCGAGTTTCCCCATGTGATTTTTTTTCTATCTATTCCCTCTTTTATCTCCCTCTTCTAAGTCCAGACTTCCAGGGGTAGTGGTTTATAACAGATCCAGAGAGCAACAAAGAGAGAGGGGAGAAAATAGGAGCTCTCTTTACCCTTAGATACAGCTCCCCTTCTCCTGGCTCTAGCCAAGCCAATTCCTCGTAATTTTCTTATAAAAAGTATAAATAACCAAAGTGTTGGGGAGACGGTTCTCAGAGCCTATATAACACTCCCTCACTCAGCTTCCCATCTCCCCAACCCTTTGGTTATTTTATTTACATACAATGTGATTAATTAAAGGAAAGCAGTAGAGCAAGTTTTCATTTCATTACTAGCAAGTTATTAGTTGGGAGAACAAACGTTTTAGCTAATGACTTCTAAGGAAATGTAAAATGAAATTCTTTAAAGTTTGTATAGGACTAGCTTAACAGGGTGGGCCATGAGTCTTGAGTGATGTAATGGATTCCTCCTTCTGGGTTATACAATGAACTCCTGATTCTCATGTGATGATGGCTTCCTGGCTGACTTAATGTGGTATAGAGCTGGTATCAGACAACTTCCAGACTTTGCCCCTTCCAGCAGCAGAGGACTAGAAAACATGGAGTGAGAGTGTGTGTCTGGCAGCCTAATATTATCAAGCAGTTTTTGCAAAAAGTTGCCCAGTGGTCCAGATTCATGGCACAGTAGAAAAATTTGGGGAAGTTGGGATCTAGCCCCAGCTTGGTGGCTAAATAGCTGTGTCATTTTGAGAAAAGGATATTGGGTATCTTGATTTCCTCCTCTAATCCCTAGGAACAATGATATTTCATCTGCCTATAATCACCATGCTGTTTATGAGAATCTTGAAAACTACTCATGAGTGAGCTTGAGCTTGACCCTCCAGCAGAATTCTAGAAGAGTCAGAGATGTTCATGAACACTTGAAAAGGGAAGTAGTAATCACTAGGACACAGCAAGGATTCACTATGAACAAGTTCAATCAGTTGAGTTTTTCCATTTTGGGGCAGGATTACTAGACTGGTCACTAAAATCCTATGCTAATCCCTTATTTTTTGTGAAGGTGATTCTGGGTTCTTAAAGACCACTAGAAAAGTATATGTTCTAGAAGGTTCTACCAAGCTAGAAAGGCTTTGAGTAAGGCTCAGAGGTTCTTGGACCAGTCTAACCAAATTTCAAGAGGTTCATTGCCTGACTTACTGCAGCAGGATGGATTTTTCAGCCCTGACAGCTCTCAAGGACCGTCTGCTAAGGTAAAGAGGAACTTCAATGCACTAAGACAGGAAGAGTACCCCTAGTGATGTCCATACAACTTTTGCTACTCAAGGTTCTTATTTTTTATAATCAATAAACTAGGAAAACAAATTATCCTTTTTTGCATCCACCAGCTTCTGCTGCCATTCCAGCACTCTGCTCTGTTATCTTGGGCTGGTCAAAGACCTGAGATTACAGAGACAGGGGAGCAGACCTTAGAAGAGAATAGGGGTATTTTACTCGTCTGCAGCATAGTTTGGGCTGGGAAACAGTGATTTACATTATGGTGTTAGCTGGGCAGCTAGTCACAGCGGTACTGTCCTTCTGAGCTGTACTCAGACCCTTTACGGAGAGGGAGGGATGAAATTCACTTCTTTTGCCAGTCAAAGCTGTGACTGTCAGCTTTGAGCTTATGATCTGCAAGAAGAACTGAAAGTTAAGAAATGGCAGACAATGGGTGTTGCTGGGCTGAGAAGATACAGTTTATGGACTATGTGTACTATTATAAGACAGGGGAATGGAACCCAGAGACAACTCCCTTCTTGCCTAGAAGTGCTATATATATTCCTAAGGCACAAAGTTAACCTACAGAACGTAAACATACTGATGGCCGAGGTACCCTTGCTTCCAACCCAGGTACAGATAAATAATGATCCTGATGACCAGGCCACACTAATTACTGACTCAGGTACAGGAGGAACTAAAGAATTGGATTCCTCAGGCCAGGCACTAGACTAACTTATGATGTTATAGATAAGCCTGCAGAAATAGTTACACACATATCCAATCAAGGATGGAAGGAAGGAAGGAAGGGAGACAGCAAAGAAGAAAAGATACATGAGCAGCGACTATGTGCTAAGTACTGTGCTAAGCATTTGGCAAAAACTACCTCTTTCTATCCTCACAACAACCCTGGGAGATAGGTGCTATTATTATTCCTATTTAACAGATGAAGAAACCGAGTGAATTGCCCAGGGTCACACAGCTAATAAATGCCTAAGATGGGGTTTGAACTCAGGCCTACCAGACTCCAAGCCCAGGGTTCTATCTACCTAATTGTTTCTCAGATATATTTCTAGCTGCCAAATAGATATCATTCTAGCCAGAGAGGACGTGCTGTGGGTATACTTGAGTTCAAATATAGCCTCAGACACTTACTCACTGTCTGACCCTGGGCAAGTCACTTAGCTTCTGTTTTCCTCAGTTTCTTCAATTGTAAAATGAAGATAATAATAATGCCTGTGTCATAAAATCATTATAGGGATCAAATGGGATAATATTTGTAAAGTGCTTAGCACAGGGCTTGGTATATAGCAGGTAATAGATACTTGCTTCTTCCTTCCTTCCTCCCTTCCCTCCTTCTTTCTATCCTTTCTTCCTACCCCTATTCCAGTGCCTCTCTCAGAAAATGGATGAAAGAGCACCTAACCTTATGGGCTTCCAGAGATACAGCCACCTAGCTACAAGCTTAGACATTCCACATGTATCTGCACATCTTTCCTTGAAACACCTTTCAAGCTATAAGAATCCTAAAGAGGATGAGCTCACTTTTACCTGGAGGGTTCTAGAATGGCTTCATGAAACCTGAGGTGAGCATTAGACAGAGGGAAGGATTTTAAGTGGGGGGGGAAGGGGGTCAGGGCCTATAGATTGGATAGTAGTTGTCCAATATAACTTTGTGCAGAGTTCGTTAGGGGGAGTATCAGGAGATGAGACTGGAAAAGTAGTTTGGACACAAATTGTAAAGGACCTTGAATACCAGAATCAGTGTTTATACTTCTAGGCAATAGTGACCCACTGAAGATTTTTTGGTGAAGGAGTGATATGTACAAAGCTGTACATTTGGAGGAGATGTGTAATCTTGGGCAAAAAGATTGAAGAGATCAAGGATTTTTTACCTTTCTATTTCCTCATTCAGAAATCTGCCTCTTGTAGGTTATTCAATCAACATCTGAAGGACATTGCTGATTATGAGATTGGATTAACTTTCTCCTCAATCTTGTTCAGACCCCACCCCAAGTGGGGAAGCCCAGTGTGTTCTTCTCAGGTTTGGGGCGAGGAAGATAAATCTTTTGTCTAGATTGCCCAAGGCTGGGGGTGGTCTGGGAGTAAGAGTGATATAATCAATCACCCGGGTATCGCAACTGCTCGTTAGAATAGCCTACCTCTCATTATAATATTCATTCTCCTCATTAAGTGTTAACCAATCAGAGTTGATTGCCACCTGTCAGGAGCACCCACTCTTCCAAGGGCATATAAGTATCAAGAAGCCACCGTGGTCCATCTTTGGTCCATGAGAGATGGCCAAAATGACCAATCTTATTAATTATTTGCTTGCTATAGTTAATAAAATAATTAATTACCCAGAAATTAGGTCTCTTGAACTTTTTATATGTCACCAAGAGATGAGAGCCTGAACAAGTGATTTCATGGGGAGGAAGATATGGGTAGATGGGAGAATTTGTGGTACTTAAACCAACAGGACTTGGCAATTGACAAATGGGGATACCAAAGCCAGAAACTGAGAGTTAGGATAGATCTTGGAAAGAAGATGATGAATTCAGTCTTGGGCATGTTTAGTTTGGTTTTCCACTGAGATATGCTCTGGGGGGCAGGGGGGAGTTGAGATACAGATGTGAGTGTCAAGAGAGAATGAAAAAAAACCTTATTAAGTGCTTATTATTTGCCACATCACTATGCTAAGCACTGGAGATGTAATAAATAATGGAAATAAATGGAAAAATTAAGACCCAGCTCTTAAGGAATTCACGTTCTTTGGAGGGAGACACATAAAAGATAGTCAATGGCATAACAGATGGGAAGGCCTGGAAATCCTAAGGGTGCCGCAGTAGAGAGGATGAGGAGTTCCAGAGGTCCTTAGGTTATGTAAGTAGATCATATGGCAGTGCCTGAGGTCTACATAGTAGAAAGTTGGGGAAAATGGTAAGGGGTAGAGGACCTTAAGATGCAGAGGTAGAGCAGATGTCAAGGCCTGGCGGTCCTCCATCTCATCAGAAGGAAGGGTATTGTTGATTTCTCCTCTCATCCAAGCCCTGTGAAAAGGGGAATGGCCCAAGTAAAGGGGGCAGGCAAGGTGGGAGGGTGCCCCAGGTGGTGACAGATCTTCTTCAGAAAGGTGATCATTGGAGTCACCACAGAAGTGAGCAAAGAGAGAAAAGAGGGAAAGCCGAGGACAGAACCTTGAGTATTACCCATTTTTAAGAGACAAGAGGAGCAGATGGACTTAGCAAATGAGAGAGAAGTTGGAAGAATGTCACGAGAGTATAGTCATTGAAGTTAAGTGACAAAAAGCAAGTCGAGAAGAAAGGTATGGTTTGTAATGTCAAATGCTGTTGTTGTTTGTCCTTCATTCTCGAAGAGGACCAATGACGTCAGGAAGGTGATGCCTTGACTTGCGAGTGAATTGGATTTAAGTGAGGGAGGGCTGTGCAAAGCCACCAGCCTCCCTCTCTCCTCCCGAGCCATCTGGGTCCAGTGGTAGGATATAGATCAGGATGACTGGAGATGGCCCTGGAGGCAGTGGGAGACCTTGGCCTTTTTAAGCTAAGAATATCAAATGCTACAGAGGTGGAGGATGAGGACAGGGGGAAAAAGGCCATTGGATTAAATGATCATTGGAGAGAGCTATTTCTGTGGAGTGGCTTGGAAGGTTGAGGAGTGAGTGGTGGATAAGGAAATGGAAACTGAACTTTCTACAAGTAGAAGGAAGGAGAGGAATGGGATGACAGCTTGAATAATTGTGCTGGACGATCTTGGCTCCAGAGGAGTAATGAGGAAACATGTCCCTCTTTTTGGTTGAGAGATGGGGGATCACAGGTGTAGAATGTTCTATACAACATCAGTCTATGTCAGTTGATTTTTTGTAAACTGGTTTTCAGTGCCTCAGCAGAGCCAAAGGAAGGTATCGTATTATTTATTTTTAGAATAGATGAGATGTTAGCATGTTTATAGGCTGAGAGGAAGGAGCTACCAGAAAGAAAGAGACTTTATTTAAATTTGAGAGATTTTTAAAAAGTTATTGGTGTATTTTGTCTTTATAAACGTATTTTTTGTCATTCCTGGATAAATTGCCTCCCTTGCCCAATCCCCTCCTCTAATACATACTCTAATAATATAACAAAGGAAAAACAGTTCAGCAAAACCAAAATCAGTCTGATGATGTATGCCACATTCAGTCATGTCCAACTGCTTGTGATCCCATGGACAAGTCCGCAGGCTTTTCTTGGTAAAGACACTGGGGTTGTTTGCTATTTTCTTCTCCAGTGTGAGGAACAGCTGAGGAACTGAGGCAAACAGGATGCCTATTGTCCAGGGTCACTCAGCTAGTAAGGGTCTGAGACTGGATTTGAACTCAGGCCTTCCAAGCCCAGGGCTCTATCCACTGCACCACCTAGCAGTCCCTTAGTCCTCTTTCTCAACTAAAAAGAGGGAGGTGCTTCCACATCTCTCCTCTGGGGCCAAAGTTGTTCAAGTACAGTTATTCAGCATTTCAATTCCTCAGGGCATTATTCCTGCCCCCCCCCCATTACAGTAATCATTGTGTGTATTATATACATCAGTTCACAAAAGACTTAACAGGGATAGCTAGATGGCACAGTGGATAGACTACCAGCCCTGAAGTCAGGAGAACTTGAGTTCAAATCCAGCCTCAGATACTTGACACTAGCTGTGTGACCCTGGGCAAGTCACTTAACCCCAATTGCCTAGCCAAAACAAACAAACAAACAAACGGGTTTCTCTGAATCTGTTATTTGTTAGTTCTTATAATACAATAGTATTCTGTTATGTTCATATACCATCAGTGAGCTGCAATAGATAAGCACTTTGTTTCTAATTCGGTAGTACAAAAAAATGGTGCTGCTATAAATATTTTTATATGTATGGGTCTTTTCCCTCTATCTTTGACATCTTTGGAGGTTATACCTAGTAGTGGTATTACTGCCTCAGAAGACGCATAGAGTTTAGTGACTTTTGAGATACAGTTCCCTGTTGTTTTTCCGAATGGCTGAAACAATTTATTGTTCTACCAGCAATGTGATGAGTGTGCCTGTCCTCCATCAGCTTCTCCAACATCTGCATTTGTTATCTTTGCCAGTCTGATAGCTATGAGGGGGAGCCTCAGAGTTGTTTTCATTTGAATTTATCTTATTAATAGTAACTTATAAAAAACTGCCTGTTCATATGCCTTGGAGAATGCCCATTGTCCTTTCATATATATAAGTGTAATGACTACCATGTCATGGAACATGCATGAGGATAGCCCTATCTGGTGGGCCACTTGTACTCTGGCCCATGGCCAAAAGACAGGCATGACCAGTTCCTATGGGTTACACCTTTAAAAATAGATCCTAGGAAATGCCCTCTTGTGCCGGATAATTGTCAGGCTCAAATTAGATCATGGATGTGAAGCACTTTCCAAACCTTAAAATGCTATATAAATATCAGTCACCATCATCATTACTACCATTATCATTATGGCAGCTAGGCAGGATAGTGGACAGAGTGCTGGACCTGGAATCAAGAAGATCTGAGTTCACATCCAGCCTCAGACACATACTAGCTGCATGACCCTGGACAGGTTACTTAACCTCTGCCTCATTTTCCTAATCTATAAAATGAGCGTAGTAATGGCACCTACCTCCCCAGGTTGTTATGAGGATCAAATGAGATAATAATTGTAAGGCACAGTGCCTGGCACATAGTAAGTACTATATAAATATATAAATAAATATTAGCTGCTGTTATTATTATAAGCACTTCCTTTTTTTTTTTAATTTTTAGGCAATTGGGGTTAACTGACTTCCCCAGGGTCACACAGCTAGTAAGTGTCAAGTGGTTGGTCTGAGGCTGGATTTGAACTCAGGTCCTCCTGACTTCAGGACCAGTGCTCTATATATACACTGCGCTACCTAGCTGCCCCTATTATAAGCGCTTCCAAGCCTTAAAGTGCTATATAAATGCCAGTAGTTATCGTCATTATCATTATCAGTATGGCAGCTAGGTGGCGCAGTGGATACAGTGTTGGACGTAGAGTCAGGGGGACCTGAGTTCAAATTGTCCTCAGACAATTACTAGCTGTATGACCCTGAGCAAGTCACTTAAATCCCTGTTTGCCTCAGTTTCCTCATCTGTAAAATAGAGATAATAATAGCACCTAGCTCCCAGGGTTGTTGTGAGGATCAAACGAGATAATATTTGTAAAATACAGTGTTTGGTACATAGTATATGCTATATAAATGTTGCCTATTTTTATTACTATTATTGTTAACCTACTATCATCAGGCTTCCTGGTGACTTCATTTCCTGAGCCTTCTACTGGACTCCAGTACAGGAGTGTGTTTATGTTTAACAACTAGGTTCTGGGGTAGGGGTGGGGGGTATTTGTACATTAATGCCTTTAAGTTTAATCTAAATTATTAACATTTTCTTAAGTGTAGACCACCAACAGAGCAGTGAAACCAGCTCTGATTTGTAGTGATTGCTGAATTCTAAAATGTAAATGCCCCTCCTGAAAAAGTAACAGTCTCTCACAAGCTGGTTAGAGATGATTCTAGCACACCCGGCTCTTGTGGGTCTGCAGTGTGTGGAGAGAGGAGGGAAAGAGGGAAGCTGGTTCTGGAATAGGCCACCAAGATGCAGAAGATAGAGCGACAATAATGAAAACTGGAGGGGCAGCTAGGTGGCACAGTGGACAGAGCACCGGCCCTGGAGTCAGGAGGACCTGAGTTCAAATCCGGCCTCAGACACATAACACTTACTAGCTGTGTTGACTCTGGGCAAGTCACTTAACCCCAATTGCCCTCAGCAAAATAATAATAATAATAATAATAATAATAATGAAAACTGGACCATGATAGACTGAGGAAGATTTGAAAGGCTGAAGTCTGACAAAAATGCTCAGAGTTGGTTCCAGGACAAAGAGCTAGTGTCCCTAGGAGGAGGATTGGGTTTTGGGAGGACGGAAGGGTCAAGGTGGTATAATTCACACTCTGTACCTCCATTTCCTCCTCTTGTCAGCAATCTCTAGGCCTGGTACAGTTATAGTCCTAAGAAGGGGAAAGCCCATTCCCTCTGTACCTCTCCATGGCAGGGTCTGGAAGTGAGCTTTCTGTTACCCAAAGTAGACTAGTTCCTAATCTCTATCACATTGGGTTCAGGACAGAGTCCCTAACTGAGAGTATAGAACAGGATTTTTGTTTCTTCCTTCCTTGGTTTTCCCTGAAGCACTTAGGACAGGCTTTGTCTTAGTGGTCTCTCAGTCAGAATTATTGGGGGGGGGGTAGGCAAAGATGGCACAGGCATTTATTAAGAACCTACTATGTGCCAGGCCCTGTGCTAAGCACTTTACAAATTATTATCTCATTTGATCCTCACAACAATCCTGGCAGGTAGGTGCTATTATCATCCCTATTTTATAGTTGACGAAACTGAAGCAAACAGAGTATCTTTCTCAGGGTCACACAACTAGTAAATGTCAGAGACAGGATTTGAACTCAAGTCTTCCTGACCCCACGTGCAACATGGAGGGTGCCCTATCTGCTGAGCCACCTAGCTGCCTCATTCTTTCCATGCCCATATTAGCCCAGAGTGAATCTATAAGATAGACTTATTCCAAGAGGGACTCCGTAGACTGGACTAACCAGGAGACCCCTAGGCTTCATGCCTATTCTTTCCCACCCACTATGATCATGTATAAGTCCTTTGCCTCAGTGTTCTCATTTGTAAAATGGGAACTGTGATGGTTTCTGGCATACGTATGGGAAAGCAGATGAGGTTGAGAGGAGGCTCACTCTAGGCATGAAGTGGCAGCATGGTACTGGAGGAAGAAAATAGGATTAGGAGTCAGGAGTTATGAGTTCTTCTCCAGGTTTGGTTGTTAAATGCCTGTGCAAGCTTAGATTTCTTTTGTCTTTATTCACCAAGTGTGAAAGTTGGCTTAGATGAAGCATCCTTCTAGAGCTAACATCTGATGAATCTGTGAACATCTAAAACTCACCTCAGAGATACGCCCTCAGCGGTTTGGTTTCAGGGAGTTCCCCAACCCTCCTTTCCCCACTCCACCCCCATTTCCTCCAACTGATTTCTGCCCTTTCACCGGTCGCTTAGGGCAACCCAACACAGATGTCTTCCCTTGATACCCAAAGGATGTTACAGTAAAGGAGTCGGGGAAAAAATTGCTTTCAGGGTCACCCCTTGTGCTATGCACCCCGGAGTCTGTAATGGTGAGTGTTGGGGAGATGAACACTTAGATAGTGTGCCCCTGAGCCTCTGGACACTCCCATGAGCCAGCTAATGCTCAGGCAAGAAAAAGCCAATGCCTCTGGGAGAGACAGGCACTCTCACGCTCCTCTCTCAACTTCACCCTCCCCGGAAGTGCCCCCTTCATGGCTTCCTCTGACTCCTACTTGTCTGAAAGCCGAGTGTTCTGGGTGTCTGGGGAGCTTGCCCTCTGGGTAGGAGGAGTGAGGGCAGGGAGAAGAGCCACTGGGACACTGTCTTCTCATGTCCTGATTGGAACGTGTGAGGAGGCAGCCTGATGGGGGTTAAAATGAAGTGCTGGCTTTGAAGTCAGGCACCCTGGGTTCTGCTTCCTGCTCTGCCACTTACTGGGGGGGGGGGTGCTGTGTGTCACTGAGTGAGCCATCTGCCTCTTTGAGCCTCAGTTTCCTTCTCTGTAAAATGGGGAGAATAATACTTGCATTGTCTGCCTCGCCGGGGAGGAACAAATGAGTGTGTGTGAGAGACTCTTGTGACTGGAAAATGCTACACAAATGTAAAGTATTCAAAGAAAGGGTGGAAGGTGTGGGTGTGAAAAGAGCTTTCCCTTCTATCAGGAGCTTTCCTTACTTCAGTCCTGTCACGTGGGCAGTACAAGGGTTCTTAGCCTCCTATTACTAATGAGGAAACTGAAGCTCAGGGACGTAGGTGATTTCCCCTCAGCCACATAATAAGTGGTGGAGATGGGACGAGGTCTTCTGACTCCAAGTGCAGGAAAATAGTCTAGTAGAAATAGATAGGTAGAAAGAGATAGAGTATATATATACTTTCATATATAAATATATGTGAAAGTGAATGCATATTTTTAATATGTATAAAAATAAATACTTTATGTATATATCTTATATATGCTTTTGTATATTAATACATGAAAATGAATATATAATTTAAATATATCTTTTATACATACAAAAATGTACTTTCATATTCATATATAAAATATATGAAAGTGAATACATATTTTTCATGTATATGAAAGTGAAAACATAATTTTACGTGTATATATAACACATATACTTTCATATATAAATATATATGAAAGTGAATGTACATGTTTCATATGCATGAAAGTGAATACATAGTTTATATATCTTTGTATATAAATATATGCTTTCATTTAGAGACATGTATAGTTTCATATATAAACATATATGAAAATGAATGCATATTTTCATATATATATGAAAGTGAATACATCATTTATATATCTTTATATCTAAATATATGCTTTCATTTATAAATATATACTTTCACATATACATATATGAAAAGTGAATGCATGCCTTTTTCACATATATATATATGAAAGTGAATACATAATCATACAGATGGGTAGCCAGATAGAACATTAGAGATCTGTGCTCTCACCATGTCCCTGAAAACTTCCCTCTTGGGCCAACTGCTAAACCTTCCTAGCTTGCTGTAAAGGCTATCTTTTGTAAATTTGAGGGGTGATTTAGTTACCCTGTGATGGGAAACATTTTAAGAGTATGATATAGATTTGTTTTTCTTCTCCTTCCTTTGTGGGGAGGTAAGGGGGAAAGAGGTCTTGTTAGCTGAGTGATTGTGGAAGAATGCAAATGTAGCACCAAAAGCCCACCAGAACAAAGAAGGCTTCCAGAGTGGCTGGGAGAGATCTTTAGCTGGGCCCAGGACATCTGGGTGAGCCAGCTAGACTTGGAGTCAGGAAGACAAGGGTTTGAATCCTACTTCTGCCACTCACTAGCTGCGTCATCCTGGGTAAGTCACTTGACTGCTCTGCGCCTTTGTAAAATAGCAATAATAATAACATCTATCTCATAGGGTTGTTGTGAGGATTAAATGAGAAAACACGTAAATAAAGCTTTTTGAAAATCTTAAATTGCTTATATACAAAAATCAATGCTTAATAGCTACTGCTGCTGCTGCTGCTACTACTACTACTACTACTACTACTACTACTACTACTACTACTACTGTTGGTTAGTTGCTTTCAGTTGTATCTGCTTCTTTGTGACCCCATTTGGGATCTTCTTAATAGCACCTTTTTTTTTTTGCGAGGCTATTGGGGTTAAGTGACTTGCCCAGGGTCACACAGCTAGTAAGTGTCAAGTGTCTGGTCTGAGACCAGATTTGAATTCAGGTCCTCCTGACTCCAGGGCTGGTGCCCTATCCACTGCAGCACCTACCTGCCCCCCTCCCCCATTTGGGATTTTCTTGGCAGAGATACTGGAGTCACTTGTCATTTCCTTCTCCAGCTCATTTTACAGATGAGGAAATTGAGGCAAACGGGGTTAAGTCACTTGCCCAGGGTCACACAGCTAGGAATTGTCTGAGGCCAGATTTCAACTCAGGAAAATGAGTCTTCCTGCTTCCAGACCCAGCACTCTATCCACTGCACCACCTAGCTGCCCTACTACTACTACTAACTACTACTACTACTGCCAGATGAGCTTGGAGGTTTTCTTAGACACAAAACACCATTCTCAAAGGGGAGGTAGGGTACCACTACGTCAATTCTTCTGCCTTGGGCTCTAGCCTGGAAAGGTAATCCTGGTAGCTCCAGTTTTGGCCAGGACAGTTTTAGCATTCTAGGCTAGCTACCAAGCTGAACACCAGACCAGCTAGATTTCTATACTTCTTTTATATACACTTACAATTATCTCACCATAGAGTATTCTTTCTTTCTTTTTTTTTTTCCTACTTTTTAGGCATTTGGGGTTAAGTGACTTGCCCAGGGTCACACAGCTAGTTTGATGTGAGGCTAAATTTGAATTCAGGTCCTCCTGACTCCAGGGCTGGTGCTCTATCCACTTCGCCACCTAGCTGCCCCTAGAATATTATTTCTAAATCGATATTTGATTCTTTCTTTTCTGGAAAATAGATATTATTGCTTAACCCCTGACTGTGGTAACATAAAAAGAATGCAATGAAAGGGGTTATCTTAGATGAATGTTGATGGTGACCCATGCATTAGAATGAATAATTCTGGTTTTTAGGTGATGAGAACATTCTATACCTGTTTCTTTATCTTTCCTTTGATGGGAGAAGGGGAGGTTAAATATCAAGATGTTAAATGGTATCATAGGATTTAAATACAGAAGAAATTTTAAAGATTAGCTAATCCAGTCACTCCTCCTCAATTTACAGATGAAGAAACTGAAGCCCAAAGAGGGAAGTGGGAATTTAATTTTTTAAAAATTTATCATTTATTAATTTTTATACAAAACAATGCTAGAACCCTTCTCTTCCATCTTACCACCATATGTCTGTGAACTCATGGCAACCCTGTTTCTTCTGTCTCTGTTGTATTTGCTCTTTTAGGGTCTTAGGTGAATTGGATATTTACCTCCTTACTTTTTAGAGAAAGCTTCTAGTCTTTCACCATTGCAAATAATAATAGCTTTCTTTATTAAAATGCACATTTTTTAAAAAATCATATTACAAAGCAGTCCTTCTATGCCCATACTTTTGTAGGTTGTGTGTGTGTGTGTGTGCATGCACACATAAATGGGTTGTACTTTATAAAAGACTTCTCCACATCTATTAATATGAGTTGAAGTATTTTTATTATTAGTCATGCTGTTTTCCTAACACTGAGTTATCTTTGTATCCCTGGGATAAATCCAACTTGATCATAGTGAACAATTTTTTATTATATTTTTGTAGTATTTTTGCTAGAATTTTATTTAAATTATTTAAATGAATATTCATTAGTGACAGTTTGGAAGTGTTTCCTTTTTTTTAAAAAAAAAGCTCTATATTTTATTATAAACTTGACAAACATCTTCAAACATCAACATTTCTTTTTACACAAAGACCAGAAAAAGAGGGTTATACATGACACTGTGAATTTCTGTTATGTATAGCTTGTTTTCTAAGTGTGATGGAGGACTGGCCCATGCCAGTGTGGCATATAGAAAAGACTGGGCAGCCTGCTTCTGGGAGAGTTGTAATGAAGTGTAACAGAAATACATACCTTAAAGAGACTTTGGAGCATAGACATTCTATAAGAGAGTGAGCAGCCCAGCATCAATGCCCCAAGGAGCAAGGAGTGATCTTTGGGACCCAGGCTGGGGGTAGCTGAGACAAAGCTTTAACTAGTAATGACACTATGATTGGATATGAACTTGGTGGGATCAATTCTATGTAGACACTGACCTAAATCTGAGCTCACTTTGCCCAGAGACAAAAGTGGTATAGGTGAGAATGTACTCTGAGCTGGGGTGTGTGTGTGTGTGAGAATGTTTGTACTTTGTTACTACTGTATCTTCAAAGCAAAAATGTCTTTGTGAAAGCTAATGTTAAGTGCTTGAATGGAACTGGGATGCTAGTAGCTCACTGGTACTATCAGTAGGGGGAACGTAACTGGTGGGAACTCAAGCTGATGACATTGTAGGAAAGACACTGGTAACCCCTTGGGGTTCCCCTCATACTGTGAGGGGGATTCTGGGAGAGTGAACTAGGATAGACTCAATTCATAATTATATATTCAATATAACTTGGTAGTTCCAACCCTGCCCTGCTTATCCCCTTCTGAACTTCCTTCTGGTCTTTTCTATGTATTTTAAAATATATATATTTTATTAAGTCTCCTCTTGTTCATTTCTTTTTCTTTTTCTGTATCACTAGAAGTTTTTTCATCCTCCCCCGCCCAAAAAAAGCCCTCCCATATAACAAATAAAGATAGTAAAGCAAAAGAAATTCACACATTAAACGTGTCTCATTCTGCATTTTGAGTTTGTCACCTCTCTGTCAGAGAGCTTGTGTAATCATAAGGCCTCTGGAGTAGTAATTGGTCATTTCACTGATCACAATTATTAAGTCTCTCACAGGTTAGTCATTGTTCTCCTGATCCTCCTCACTTCACAGCTAGTGCTTTCCTTCTCAATTTTTGAGAATAATTTTAATTGGAAGGCACCCAGGAGGCCTGCGGAACCTGAAGTCCTGCTTCAGTCAACTTTCTGGTTCTATGATCCTGGTCAAATCACTTAATCACTACCTGCCTCAGTTTCCTCATCTGTAAAATGAAGATAACAGTAGTCCCTACTTCCCAGAGTTGTGAAGATAAAATAAGATATTTGTAAAGTGTTTTGCAAAGCTTAAAGTGTTATATAAATTCCAGCTATGATGATTATTCTTTAAATATTTGGTATTTTTATACCAGCTACCAATTTTATGCCAATAATTGGTATAATTGCCAATTAAAACAACACTGAGGTTTTTACCTCATACCCAGACATTTGGCAAAGATGAGAAAAGATGGAGGAAATAAATATTAGCGGGCTCTGGAAAGACAGACATACCAATATACTGTTGATCCATTCTAGAAAGCAACTTAGAATTATGATAAGAATGTAGCCAAAATGTCCATCTCTCACTACTGGGCATTTGTTAAGGACAGGAAGAAAAATGTTTTATACAAACACACACACACACACACACACACACACACACACACAAAATTCATAGCAGCCCTTTTTGTGGTAGCAAAAAATTGGAAATAGAGTAGATGCATGTTGATTGGGGAAAACCTAAATAAATTATGGTATATGAATGTAATGGAGTGTTACTGTGGCATAAGAAACAATGAATATTAAGAATTCAGAGAAATCTGGGAGTGTTTAGATGAACTGAAGCGAATTAATTAAACAGAAGCAGGAAAAGAATATGCATCGTGATTACAACAGTGCAAATGGAAAAAACAACAACAAAAAAACCCTCTGAAAATCGCGTAATTATAACAACCAAACTTACTTCCTGAGAAGAGCTGAGAAAATGTGCCTCCCTCCCTTCTTTGCACAGATGGGAGACCATGAGTGTAGAATATTGCATGTACTGCCAGACTCAGTTCATGTGCTAGGTGGGTAGGCTGAAATACTTTTTTTCTCTTTTAAAAATTGTTATTACAAATACTAGTTTTCTGGGTAGGGGATAGGGAAGAGATATATTCTGAAATAAAGATGATATGAAAATATGTATAAATAAAATATGAAAATTTATCAAAAGTAATGAAATAAAAATCAAAAGAGAAGACAAATTGGTTCTTATGAAATTTCAACAAAGAATTAAATTCTGTGAGAAGGCTAAAAAAAAAGTATTGATTGAATCAGGCAGCATCCTGTCATAGGTGCTGTGGGGGAGATCCAGAGGAAGGAGGAAATAAGGTTCCTGCCCTTTGAGATTCCAGAGAAAATCCTGATGAGCCAAGCTAGGCTTGCAGAACTGACTAGCTCAGTAAGATAATTAAGAATTCAAGTGTCATTCATTAATATAATGGGATTCTATAATGCAATTAAGACTGTAGGAGGTATACTGAGAAACCTGAAAAGATCTATTTGAAATAGCAGGGATATTGAACTTGGTGGGACCAATGTTGGGGAGAGATAGGGGCTGTACCTATGATTTAATTAGTTTAGGGAACTCCACTATAACACAAAGTTAAAAAAGAGGAGACCCTGAAGGATGTGGCATGCGTATACTCTAACTACAAGCATATGAAGAGAAAAGGGAATGAGGATGATTAGTCAAAGAGTACTGATAGGAATGAACAAAAAATTATGATACTTTATGCATTAAAATTAGTTAATTTGAATGCAAATAGTTGCTAAGCATCTCAGTTAGTTGTATTGAGGTTCTTTTTATCTTATTTTTATTGTCATGTTTTGGTTTTATGCTGCCTTTATTGTTTTTTTTTCTTTTTTTAAATTTTATTAATTTATTTTGATTTATCAACAATCACTTTCATATGCTTTTGAGTTGAAAATTTTTCTCCCCCTTCCTCCCCCCCCCTCCCCAAGACGGCACACAATCTGATATTGGCTTTACATTTACATACCCATTAAACATATTTTCACATTAGTGAAGTTGTAAGTAAAAATTAAAACCAATACGAGGAACCATCAGAAAGATGAAACAAAACTCAACAGAAGGTAAAAATCAGTGATAGCGATTCGACTTCCATAGTTCTTTCTTTGGATGTGGACAGCATTTTCCATCCTGAGGCCTCTGGAGATGTCTTAGATCCTTGTAATGCTGAGAAGGGTTCAGTTTAACAATATCAGTCACTGCATAACGTGGCTGTTATTGTGTACAAAGTCCTCTTGGTTCTGCTCACTTCACTCAGTATCAGACCATATACGTCTCTCCAGGTTTTTCCTGAATTCAGCCTGTTCATCATTTCTTATAGCACAATAGTATTCCATTACATTCATATACCACAACTTGCTCAGCCATTCCCCAATGGATGGGCATCCTCTCAATTTCCAATTCTTTGCCACCACAAAAAGAGCTGCTATGAATATTTTTGTACATGTGGGTCCTTTTCCCATTTGTTTGATCTCTTTGGGTGCTGCCTTTATTTTGGATGGCAATCTTTGACTAAAACATCTTTTAAAAGAACTAAAAAGTACCATCTGGTCTGGAACTGATAGGTCTCTTACTTGACCTTCTTCCTCATTACCTAATCCTGGTCTATTATTTCTTCTTTTGCATATGCTCTTTTCTCTGCAAGTAAATCCTAGAAAAGAACTCGTGTTTTGGAGTGTTTGGAAGTGGGGGCTAATAAGGGAAAGGGAGCAGATGCCAGGCAAGTCCATCTAATTACAAAGGGATGGCAAGAGAAAAGCAAGTAATTAATTATAGGTTTGGTGAAGTGGATTTCTGAATCTATGGGGTCCAGTGGATTTAGGAGCTAGGAAGTTTCAAGAGGTTCATTGGTCTGGAAAAGGTTTAGGAAAAAAATGAAAGGTGAAAGCCATGGGTCCATCCCTGGTTTGGGAAGGCCTTTTCTGGTGGACAAATGGAATCAACTTGGGATATCTGGTTTGAATTTCGTTCTTCTGCTTAGTAACTGTGTGACCCTTCAAAAGGCATTTAACTCATCTGGTCTTTGGTTTCTTCAACTGCAAAATAAGGGGGTTAGGTGAAGTGATATCTAAGCTGTCTTCTAGCTCTAACATTTCAGTGACTTTTCTGTAAACTCATCAGCTTTATTCGGTGCAACAAGTGTTAAGATTGATTCGAGAATCATTAAATTAGAGATGATAATTGAATCCCTGGGAGCTCATGAGATCACCAAGTAAAACAGTATAGAGCCTAGACTGGTAAACTACGACCATGGACCAAATCCAGCCTTCTACCTATTTTTGTGCAGCTCAGGACCATGGGCCATAATTTGCTAAGCCCTGGGATGGAGTGAGAAGAGAAGAGAAGGTGACTCAGCCCAGAGCCCTGGGGACTCCAATGCTTACCAGTCCTGAACCAGACTGAAGAGGAAGCAAAAAAAAGGACTGAGAAGGAGTGGTCAAATAGGTAGGAGGAGAACCAGGAGTGAGGAGTGTCATGGAAACCTGGAGAGAAGAGACATGCAAGGAGAAGAGGATGGTTAATGGTGTCAAATGCTATGGAGAGGTCAAGAAAGGATGAGGACTGAGAAAAGGCAGTGAATTTGGCAATTAAGAGACTGGTAGTAACTTTGGAGAAAGCAGTTTCAGTGGAACGATGGGGTTAGAAGCCAGACTATAGAGAATTAAGAAGAAAGTGAAAAGAAAGGAAATGGAGGCACCTAGTGTAGACAGCCTTCTTGAGTAGTTTAGCCACAAAGGGGGGGGAGGGGCGGCAGCAGGCGGAAGAGGGAGGAGGGGGAAAGAGGGGAGTGGGGGAGGGGGAGGGCATGTGTTTAGGGACCGGGTACATTAGATCCCTGAATCCAGAGATTCAACCAGGCACAGGGAGCAGATCCATGTCTATCTATTGGATAGATGTTAGATAAGGTTAGAAATCAGTAAAGGTTTAGAAAGTAGAAAAGTGAATAAGAAATTAATCAAGGAGTATTTCTAAGGGAGTATCATGCACTAGTGTGCATGGTACATTGTGCTAGGTACTGAAAACCAAGATGGGAATGGTCCCTGACTTAGAGGAACTTACATTCTAGTGGGAGAGCCAACATGTAGACACACACACACACACACACACACACACACACACACACAGGGGAGAGAGGGAGGGAGGGAGCGAGAGAGACAGAGACACAGAGACAGAGACAGAGAGAAACACTACAGGGAGCCTCAGTCTCCTTATCTGCAAAATGGGGGTAATGATACTTGACTCCCTACCTCAGGATCAAGATAAATGCAATGGAGGGTGGTGGGGAATGTCCATCTGGTCTCGGGATTTCATTGGTGTAGAAATTTCATCCACTAATGCAGATCCTCAACTTATGTATAATTATTTGGTCTTAGAAAAATTACCTGAGAGGCATAAGGTCATGCAAAACTACAAGAGCTAGTATTTATACACTTAAGGTCTGCAAAACACTTGACACACGCAGAAGAGATAGGTCTACCTCATTTCATCCTCACAACAACCCTGGGAGGTAGGTGTTATTATCTCCATTTTATATGTGAGGAAACTGAGGTAGAAAGAAGTGAAGTGGGGGCAGCTAGGTGGCGCAGTGGATAGAGCACCGGCCCTGAAGTCAGGAGGACCTGAGTTCAAATTCGGTCTCAGACCAAACACTTGACACTAATTGTGTGACCCTGGGCAAGTCACTTAACCCAATTGCCTAAAAATTAAAAAAAAAATTAAGTGGCTTGCCCGGGGTCAGAGAGCTAATAAAGTGTTTGACACAGCACTAGCTGCCTTACTATGTGTCCTTAAATCAAGGTGTTCCTAAATCCTTTACGTGCTACCACCTTTCCTAGCTGTGTGACCCTGGGTAAATCAGTTATACTGTCGTCTTCAGTTTCCACAACTGTAAAACGGAGGTATTATCACCCTACGTGGCAGTGTTGTTGTGAGGATAAAATGGGTTAATATTTGGAAAGCACTTTGCCAACCTGCTCGCTATTATTAATTAGTTAATTAATTGCATTACTCCCCGGTGCGGCTCTTAATTTCCAGGCCTTCCGAAGGTGGGAGGCGGGACGGTGGAGCCGCTACCCTCGCCCGGCCCCAAGGTCTGCCACCTGCATGGGCGCGGAGGTGGGGAGCCTAGGGTGCCGCGCGGCGGGGGGTAGCCCGGGTGGGGCGGGCGGGGCGGCGGGCGCACGGGGCTATTCCGCCCGGGAGCGGCTATTTTTAGCCCCATTGAGGCGGGCGATGCTCCAGCGGCAGGCAAGCAGCCGCCACCGCCGCCGCCGCCGCCGCCGGGATTCCGGAGACGTCAATGGGCGCGCGCGTCACTCCTCCCCCGCCTGCCTACGGTGGGAGGCGCACCGGCTGCCGGAACAGCCGCTCGCGCCGAGCTCGAGCTGGGGAGCGGGGGGAGGGGCGGATGCGAGGCCCGGGAACAGCCGGGCCGGGGGCTCCTTTGGCTCGCTGGCTGGCGGATGGAGGAGAAGGTGGGGGCCGAAGGCGACTGTGGGGCGCAAGGCTGGGGGCGATCCCTGCTGGAGGAGAATGAACAGGAGGAAGGAGCGGACCTCCCATCCTCACTCCGCCCCCCGCCTTCTCCCCCCTTTGCCCGGGGTGGGGGGGCCGGTGTCTGCAGAATGAAATGCATACCTCCAGGGCAGGGCTTAGCAACCCGCAGAGCCCAGGCTCGGGGAGCCCCAGCAGGCCAGGTGAGGGGGGGAAGTCACGGACTGGGGAAGCCGGGCTGGAAAATGGGGGTGGAGCAAACAGTGGAATGGCCCTAATGACCGGACGGGGGGGGCGGGGGGCGGGGCACATGGTGGGTTGCAGCTGAATGGGCAGGAACTTTCCTTCGGAGGGAGCGGGGGAGGGAGAGATGATTGCAGCTGTCTGGGAGTTTTTTAGGACACAAATCTGCTTGTGTTTATTATTATTATTGACAATATGTAGCATTTATATATTGTTTTCAGGTTTGCAAAGCGTTTTTTACATATACTATCTCGTTGGGTCGTGTTGTGCAGTAAGTGCCATTATCCCCATTTATAGATGAGTTAAACTAAGGCTGAGATCGGAGTTAAGTGATTTGCCTAGGGTCACACAGTAAGTATCTGAGGCGAGATTTTATCTCCTGACTCCAAGTCCAGCCCTTTATCCATTTTACCACCTAGTTGGAGGGGAAGGGAAAAAGGAGATTATACCCTGTTGGGAAACTTGGCAGTGCCCAAGGCACATTTCCTGGTTAAGTGACAAAAAGGATGGCTTCTGAACCTCCATTCCCTGGACCTCAGTTTCCTCACGTATAAAATGAAGACAATCATACTCACACCTACAGGAAAGAGTGTCCTGGGTGATCCCTGAAACCTGCTTGTATTTTGGGGTCTGCATGGTAGTGAAGTTAGGAGACAGAAGCAGAGACAGACGATAACTTGGATAGGTCCCTGCCTAGATTCTCTCTTCCCACGGTCTGGAGGAGGGGGAGGGAGGAAGGCACCTCTGCTTCCACCCCAGGTGAAGCTATAGGCTGCCAACCTTCTCTGCCACCTTTGGACTTAAAAGATTTTCCTAGAGCATTGAGAGATGGTGAGTTGCCCAGCCAGTATAGGGCAGAGGCTAGGTTTGAACCTGGACAGGCCTTCCTGATTCCAAGGCGGGCTACTCCAGTCTGCCTATCCAAATGAATGAAAGTGTACTTTTTAGCGCTTTTTGTGTGCAGTGCACACACACACACAGAACTATATACTGAGTAGGCAAATACAAAAAGAAATTACAGTTTTTGCCATCAAGGATCTTGTGTCCTAATAGTGGGAGACAATACACATAGCATTGTGTTTGCTGGGAAAGAGTTTTCAGCAGAGGAGTGACATGTTGATGGGAGTCCCAGAGGCGATTGATTGACACATTTTTTTGAGGAATGGTAGCGTGGATTTAATTGCTCCTCTGAGAGTTAGAAAGTTGGGATGGAAAGAAGTGCCATTTTGATGGCATGTAGATGGATGGAAAGTAGCCTGGTGGGCCAACTGGAAGCCTAGGGTCCTAGGCTGAGAGCTTGAGATCTAGGTCAGAGGTGGAAGCTGGAACATGATGGTGATGATGATACATGACATCTAGAAGAAGACAGGTGGAAGGGGCCTTCTAGTCCAGCCCATGTATGAAAGGAATCCCTCCTTCAAGACCTTCAAGACCCAGTCCTTAATGAGTCAGTCTCTTCCCTTCTGGACAGTTCTAATTGTTAAGAAGTTTGCCCTGATGTTGAGCCTAAATTAGTCTTTTTGCAAGTTGTAACTTCTCTGTGTTGCCATTGGCCCCACTCTGTGGAGCCAAGCAAGATTGCCCTTCACACACTTCAAGACTGCTATCATGAACCCATCCCCAGCTCGCTCCTCCCCCACCCTAGTCTTCTCTTCTCCAGGTTAAACATGGCAGTCCCTTTCCCTGATCCTTACATGCCATGACCTTACATGACATCTTTACATGCCACGGACTCAAGGCCCTCCACTATCCTTGACCGGGCAGAGTAAAATGGTATCATCATCTCCCTGTTCCTAGAAGCTATGCTCTTTTTAATGCAGCCCAAGATTGTTTTAGCTTTTTTGACAGTCTGTCACACTGCTGACTCGTCTTGAGCTTGGAGTGCCCTGAACTTTGTTTAGACGACTACTGTACATCCTTGCCTCCCTCATGTTTTACTTGTGAAGCTTATTTGGTACCTAAGTGAAAGACTTTACATTTATCTCTAGGGCCTTTCACTTGTTCAATTCAGCCCAGTGCTGTAGCCTGGCAACATCAGTTTTTTTTTTCTGTTTGTTTTTTGTTTTGGTTTTTTTTATTTTTTTGTCAAGGCAGTTGGGGTTAAATGACTTGCCCAGGTTCACACAGTTAGTAAGTGTCAAGTGTCTGGTCTGAACTCATGTCCTCCTGACTTCAAGGCTAGAGCTCTATACACTTTGCCTCCCAGCTGCCCCTGGCAACATCCTTTTGGATCCTGATTCTTGTCATCAGCTGTGTAGCTCTTTTCAGTTTTGTGTCATCTGCAAATCTGGGGAAGATAATATCTGTTCTTTTATCCAAGTCATTGATAAAATTGTTAAGAGGCATCGATCCTTGGAGCACTCCACTGGAGACCTCCTCTCACTTTGACATTTAGCACCTAAAAACAACTCTGCAGTCTGGCTGTCCAAAGTGTTCTAGAATCCATCCACTTTGATACCAACCATAGAGCTCCATCTTCTTTGCAAGAACCGTATGAAATAGTTTATCAGAAAGTTTTCAAAAAATCTAGGTAGATTGGGGCAGCTAGGTGGCGCAGTGGATAGAGCACCAGCCCTGGAGTCAGGAGGACCTGAGTTCAAATCCAAACTCAAACACATAACACTCACTAGCTGTGTGACTCTGAATAAGTCACTTAACCCCAATTGCCTCACCCCTGCCCCCCCCCCAAATGACTGAGGAATGTTTCTCTTGTCATTGGAGCCCTGGGTCTTTCCAGTTAAGAGAGGGCTGGGATCCTTTACCCCTCAGGTAGCTAATAGAGCCCAGCTGCTTCTCACTCTAGCCCTAGGACCCTGGCATGTGCCTCATTGCCCTACAGCTCCCCATTTATTCCCCCCTCCTCGTCATGGAAATATCTGAATATCTGTTTCCCTTTCTCCAGCCCAGATCCCAGGTCTGGGAAAGAAAAGCAGGCAAGATAACTGGCCATAGCCAGACTTTTGGCTGCTGTCCATCCCCCACCCACAAGCTCAGGCCTAGAGAGAAGAGGACTGGCTTGGAATGGGGAGGATTGGTTATAAAAATGGGGATAGTCTAGGACGCATTGGGTTGAAGCAAACAATTGAGCAGTTTTCTGCTGCATTCTCCCTCCTAATTCCTGCCAGTCCTCCCCCATCTCCAGCCCTGGCCACATCTTGGCAGGGTTCAGGACAGAAGGGAATGGCCCGGTTGCCTGATTAATAAAGAGAGAAGGATACTACCTTCTAAGGATCAGTCTCCTCTCAGGGGCTGGGAATGGGAGTCAGGGACTTTGAGGTCTTCTCTGCTCCTTCTCCTGCTTTGACCTGGAGCCTCTCTCTAATCTGGGCCTCCATTCTTGGCAAAAATCAGCTTCTTGGAGGTGGAAAGCTGCTTTCTGTCTGTTGGGGATGGATCAGGGAGGGACAAAAGATTTCTGGAACCATGCTTGGTCTTTGGGAGAAAAGAGGCCTTTCACAGTTGCCCTCAGCCCAGCTCCCACGACTCTTCTTCCAAACCTCTGGAGGTTAAGATCTGGATCCCTGCCCCATTTTTCATCCATACCCCCTCCTCAAACACCCCTCCCCACCCTCACTCCAGCTCTGGTCGCTTGAGCTGCTGTGCAGAAGGAGGGTTCTGGCTCCTAGCCCAGAGCACCCCTGGGAGAGTCCTTGAAGTGGTCACAAGAGCCTGAGTTAGGACTGAACCCCTTCTTGGGTCTACTTTGTTTCATTTTGTTGTTGTTGAGTTTACCATGTGGGCCTCTAAGGAGTTTGGGGTTCCAGCAGCATGATCTATGTGGGTGCTAACACACGGTCCAGGGAGGCCCCTGTGTGCTGACCTCAACCCTTCCCTCCTTTCTCCCGCCCGCCCACTGTCCCCCCACTATTGGGCTCCTACGTCTGTTCCTGCTGTTTGCCAAGCTCCCACTCATGCCTGTTTCCTGGCTGGGCCTCTGGTGATTGCAACCAGCTGGATCTCTGTCTGTCTTCTCACTCTTGTCCTTCTCCACAGGCTGCCATGGTGGCCCCAGGCCAGGGCCCCCACCCCAAGTCTCCTGGCCTCTCTGTCCCTCTTTGCCAGGCCTGGAATGCTTCAAGAATGTCCTGAATATAACCTAATCTGCAGAGCTGTGGGGTAAGTTCCCATTTGTGGTTCTGCCCATCTTTCTCTCTCCTCCCCTCTACCCTCTCCAGTCTCAAGACTGCCTCTGCTTGTGAGTGGAACCCATCCCCAGGTAGGGGCATCAGGGGCATCTATGGGCCCTCGTACTGGGTTCGGGGGGGGGGGGCAGTAGGCTGTGCAGAGGGAACCACCAGCACCTTTTGGCTCTTATACCAAAGGTGGGTATTGGAGACCTGAGCCACACCATGGTGTGGATGTGATTTGGAGACTGGAAGAAGAAAACCCTATCAGGAAATTCTGATAACCTCAGTGGAAAAAAGACAGACTCCCAGTGGGAGAGGGAGAATGAGGGTGGGGGGTGGGGAGGTGGCCCAGGGTAAACTGGGGAAAGGAGTCAGGACAGAGTGGGGAATTAGGAGTTCCTAGCTCTGGGGTAGGGCAGAGTGAGAAGGGGTGGCAACAGCTGTTATCCCATGGTGGCACGTGCCTGGGGTGAGGAGTAGGCCAGCAGGGAATACTTGTCACAAGGGCCAAGGACTCCGGGGGCGTCAGGAGCTTTAAGCTTGTGGAGATAAGGAACACAGCCTTGTCTCTGGAAGGGAGGAAAGAGAGAAGGCAGCTCTTTCAGAGCTGGTTCAAGGGTCAGGACCCTTCACCTCCCCGCCATCCCCATCTACAATATCCTTCAGTCACTTGGGAAAAATCATAGAATCTTAACAGTGGAAGGGACTTCAGGCATTATTTAGTCTAAGTCTCTCATTTTACAAATGAGGAAACAGAGACCCAGAAAGGTGAATCAATTTACCCCAATTTACCCTGTAAATTTAACCATTTTACCCATGCAGCTGGTTAGTAGCAGAGGTAGAAAGTCAAACCCGAGTCATAAATCATAGGGTTGAGTGGGAAAAGTCCTGGGTCTGCAGTCAGAGGATCTGGGTGCAAATTCCAGCTTGGCCACTTTACTGCCTATGTGATCTTAGGCAAGGCAAGTCACTTTCCTGGGCCTCAGTTTCATCATCTGTAAAATGGGTGTGGGTGGTAGGCTGGAGGAGGCCTGAGGTCTTTTCCTGGGCTCAACTGATGATCTTGCAAAAGTGTACATCATTGGAACCTCCAGATAAACATCCATCCTATGTCATCTTGACTCCCAGTCCAGGGCTGGGGTTTCTAGGGAAGGAGACACTTGGTTGCTGGGTTTCCCTAGGCTTATAATACTCTAGGGCCCCCAGGGTAAGATACAGTTTGGCCTAGGGAGTAGAGCTGTCAGGGCCAAAACAGGCAGGCAAGCCTATCCAGGTCTCATCAATTCAGATAATGAGTCAGAGGTTAGGGAATAGCCACACAGCCAGGCGTCATCCTCCCTGGGGTGCACACAGATAGCCCCCTGGAGCTTCTTTTCCCATCCAAGGTGGCTTATCTTGTGCCTCTAGGACACCTCTGGTTCCAGAGCTGGGGGAGGGGAGAGTTGGGGGAGGGTCCCTTCTCCCCAACCCATTCTCCTGGGTTATCACCTCCTGCATATTTCTGGACTGCTGACCAGCTTCATTCAAGGAGGTATACATTGTATAGAGTGAGAAGCTCTGGGGAGGGTGAAAAGGCTAGGCTGTTTTCAGTTCCAGGGAGATGGGGAAAAGATCCTTACCATGTGGGGCTTCCCAGTTTGGGGAGGTGACTCTGGGAAGGATGTCCCCTTGGCTTCAGGCAGCAGGTTCTGCTCTGTCAGCCCACTTGAATGTACTTCATGTTCTGGCAAGGGTCAAGGGAAGGGGGATTACAGTCATCAGGAGGGGGCAGGTGGCTGCAGGCTGGGGGGCCTGGCCTAGAGCAGCGCCCAAGAGAACACGTGAGGATGAGGTTGCCACTGTGTTACCTCTTTACCCCTAGTTCTCCCACCTTTCCCTCCCTCTACCTTCTTCCCAGGCCGTATACCACACTTTTCCAGCTGGTCCACTATTTGGGGACAAAAAGGCGAGTTCTACAGATCTGTCTTTATCCTGTTGGCTGAGCAGTAGTGGTGTGGAATACCCCTTCCCTCCCTCCTTTCCTCCCCCCATCTCCAGGGACTAAGGGAGTGCCAAGGCCACCCTGCTGAGCCTGCCAACCCTAGGCCCCGTGAGTCCCCAGAGCTGCTGGTCTTGTGACGTGGGCACCTGTCTGTTAGGGACTGGGCCCTGGCCCAAGCTCCTGCTCACACAAGGGCCACCCAGCTACCCTGTCAACTGAGTATTTTGGGCTCTTGCTGACCTGAGCCAAATTCAAACTCTTAACCAAGAGAGACCCTAGGTTGGCTCCTCTCCTCACTCCTCCCCTCCTCCCCTTCCCTGGAGAACTCTAGCTCAGGTTTCTGCTATATAAACAGACCAGGGCACTCTGGCTTAGAAATAGCCCCAGGATCCAGACCTCTTCACATCCCAGGCACCGCCATTCACCTGCCATGGGCTGGAGGACCAGCTGAAGGCAGCCACTCTGCTTCCCTCTAGCCTCTCACCTGCCTCTCTCAGAGATCAGGGAGGCACGCACTCCCCTCCCTCTGCCCCTTGCCCCCAATCCCTTGTTGACTGAGGATCTCTAAGCCAGAAGCAGACCATTAGGAGGAGGCTGGTGAGTTGTGGGGACAGGGAAATGAAAGCGCAGGATTTGTAATTCCTTTCCATGATCTCTGCTGTAGCCATGAGCATATAAGTAAGAGAGGAGGGGACAAAGGGGAGGGAGTGATTACTGGGATGCAGTACTTGTGACTTTTCACTGAGGACCAAATGAGAATGAATGAGTATACTGGCACCATAACAGGAGGGATGCAGGTTAGGCCTCTGCACGAACTTCCCACATTTAGAGCTGGAAAATGCTGAAGCTCTGAGGACAATCCCTTAGAGTTTCAACCAGTAGATAAGCTCTTTCCCCTATTCCTCTTCTGCCTAGGCTACATAAAGGACAGTTTTGTCTAAAAAGCAAGGGAGAAGACGTTTGGGAAATCTCGGTGTTTTATTTAACAAGTCAACCTTAGGTCTCTAAGTCCCCTGGGCTTTTGGGGGTCTGTTAGAGTTTTCAGCCTTCTGATGTACTCTTTTCCCCAACCTGGGTCTTCTAGCTGATTCCTGCATCTGCCTTTTTCCCTTGGTTCCTTGTGCCCTTGGAGTAAAAACTGAAAGAATGCCAGACTCCTCACCACAAAATACATTCCCTGGAGTAGCAGTGGGGCTGGGAGCTGGGCCAGGGGTTCAGCTCTGACATGGAATTAACTAGAGTTCTTTACGTATGCACTTCTCTTTCTCTCTCACCCTCTCTCCCTCTCCCTCTCTCTGTCTCTCTCCCCTTTTTTTCCCCTTCTGAACGTGAGTCTCTAAACAAATCCAGAGCCTGGGTCTAAAAATACTTTAACAATAGGAAAATGCCTCAGTCTTTCCGGCTGTGTCTTGCTATCAGAAGGTTTTTATTTTGGGAATTGAAATCTTGTCTACCTCCTCTGGGTGGTGGCCTTGGTGAGGGGGCAGAGGGAAAGACTGGAATTTGGCATGGGGTCTGCAAGGTGGCGTGAGACCCTGGCTTGAGGGAGAGGACAAGAGTTGTTCCAGGAGCCAAGCCAAATTTCTGGCCAGACAGATGGGGAATAAGGTGGGGTTAGTGTGGATTGAGAGACAGAATTCTCAACCTTTAAGGTATATAGGGAAGGAGAGACCCAAAAGCCCTGTGTTTACTGGCTTTCCACTCTTTAAGTTCTTACTGAAGTCTAGCCTAAAGCTAGAAATATTTATAGGTACTGCCTATTTCTTATCCCCAGCTCTAAGGGTGGGAAAGGAGGTAGCTTTATTAATTTCTAGTTCTGATAGAAAGTGGAGTCAAATATAATGATGATGATGACAGTGGCCATGATAATATTTACATAGTGCTTCTAGAGTTGCAAAATGTTTTGCATGTATGTCATTTGATATACCCCAAGAAGTTCAAAGACAGAGGGAAGGACCCCATATATACTTTTTTTTAAAGTTTTGAGTTCCAAATTCTATCTCTCACTCCCCTGCCCTTTCCCTGAGATGGGAAACAATCTGACACAGGTTATACATGCACAATCATGTAAAACGTAACCCAAAATATACAGAAATGTATGTGCAGGCGCTTTTTGTAGTAGTAAAGATCTGGAAACAAAGTGGGTGCCCATCAATTGGGAAATGTCTGATAAAAACATATTGTGAATTATTTTTGTTCCATAAGAAACAACTGGCATGAAGAATTCAGATACAGAACAGAGTCAGAATTTGGAGGACAACATACCCAGTGGCCACAATGAAGTTAAGGACAGCAACTCTGAAAGACTTCAGTACTTTGCCCAATTGCAGTGATCAATTGTGACTTCAGAGGACTGATGGGAAAGTGTGATTCCTGTCTCTTGGCAGAGAGGCAACAATGTAGAGGTGGGGAACAAGATACCCATTTGCAGACATGGCCAGTGCCTAGATTTTTTTTTGCTCATGTATATAGATTTGTGACCAGGGAGATTTCTGTGAGGTCAAAGAGTCAGTGTGAAATGACCAATAATCTGAAAAAGAGAAATACAAATTAAAAAATTGAAAGGAGAAAAAAAAAAAGGATATGGGTCTAGAGGGGTTTCAAGGCCTGGGAGTGAGCTGAGGACACACCTGTCTCTGTTCCTAGCCTGAGATCCCCACTCCTGCTGTCTCTGTTTCCTACTGTCAGCCAGCCAGACCAGTCAGCCAGAGTTAATAGGACCTCTCTTCGGTATGGGATTTTTTTGAACTTGTTCATGCCTTTGATTCTTATAGCAGCACTGTGAAAATGCTCACTAGGGCCCTAGTCTTCATTTCAAAGATGAGGAAGCCAAAGCCCAAGGTCTCTCAGCAAGCTACAGGCAGAGCTGGCTGGGACAAAACCTCAGGTCTCTTGAGTTATGTTCTTAATAGAATCTTAACTGTCATAGAGTCAGAAGGAAGTCTTCCTAATCCACTCTAACAACAACAACAACAACATCTTCTTCTTCTTCTCCTTCTTCTTCTCCTCCTTCTCCTCTTCCTTCTCCTTATCCTCTTCCTCTTTCATCCTCCTCCTCCTTCTCCACCTCCTTCTCCTTTTCTTTCTTCTCCTTCTCTTTCTCTTCCTCCTTCTCCATCCTTCTCCTCCTCCTCCTTCTCCTCCTCCTCTTCTTTCATCCTCCTCCTCCTCCATCCTTCTCCTTCTCCTCCATCTTCCTCCTCCCCCATCTTCCTTCTCCTCCTTTTTTTCCTTCTCCTTCTTCTCTTCCTCTTCCTCCTTCATCCTCCTCCTTTTCTTCCTTCTCCTCTTCCTCTTCCTCCTTCATCCTCCTCTTCCATCCTTCTCCTCCTTCTCCTTCTTCTCCTCCTCCTTTTCCTCCTTCTTCCCAGAGAGTTTCACTGATTTGCTCAAAGATACACAGTTAGTAGTTAGGGCTAAAAGTTAGATTTCATAACTTCATATGTGGGGTTCTTTTTAGGAACTTATGGTCTAGTTCAGAAGACTAGACAAACGTGGAGTGATGCCCCTGCTCTCAATTTCTGCCTGCTAAATTTCTCCCATTCGCTTTCATAAACCAATTCAAACACAACCTCCCATGGAAAGCCTTCTTGGACAATACTCTACTTCCTCCCCTACTTGGTAATGATCTTTCTTTTCCATATTATTACACATAATATTATAAAACATTAATGTATTATATTTTCATATAATGTTCACATATAATAATATTTATTACAGTTATTTGTTCTGGGGACATTTATCTCTATTAGACTGTAGGGTCCATGAGGGCAGGATCTGTGTTGTATCTCAATGTTGCATCTCTCTAGTGCCTAGCTCAGTACTCTGCACACAGCTGATGCTTAACCAGAGTTTGTTGACTTAAATTGAATTGGAAAAGTTTAACAAATAAAAGTAAAGGATCTAAATAATTATCCTACTAAGACCTTAGCAAAAGAGATGTTATTGCAAGGTGGTATTGCAAGGTATTCAAGGGCTGTGAGAAGAACGGTTTGTCTGAGACTGAAGCAGTACTGAGGGACCAGACTGTGGGAGGCCTTGGATACTAGGTTTTATTTGTGAGGGTGAATTTCTTGATTTTTTTCTTGTGAACTTACCATGGATTATTTGGCACTATAGTTATTTGAATATTATACTCCCTTCTTCGGCTGTAAGCCTCCTGAGGGTCATGATGAACTCAAAGAACTTTATAACCCTCTCGCTCTCTACCACAGTGCCTTTTATACAGTGGGCGCTTAATAACTGTTCATTGAATTGAATTGACAGTTAGGGAATCTCAAAGCACTTTCCCCAGAGATTGACAAAGTAACAATTAAGTAAAATCATCTGTGACTGGATCTGAAAGTTTATACCACACTCTGACCTTTTAGTTCCCTGCCTCCCTACTGTGAGTAGAGAAATAGGTTTAATTCTCTGTTCTCTGGGAGCAGAGAATTGGTTTTTCTTTCACTCAAAGTTTGACTTTCTCTATGTTCATTTTCATTGCTGTAGTCAGTGTGTCTAGTTGTTGTCTCAGTTCTGCCTGTTTTTCTCTGCATTGGTTCCTACAAACCTGCCTACGCTTCTCTGAATCCCTCATATGCGTCATTTCTTACAATATTCCTCTATATCCATATGCCATCTTTTTTTTCCTCCAGTCTTTCGCTGGTTGATGGGCATCTGCTTTTTTCCCCCTTCTAGTTTTTTGTTATCATAAAGGAGTGTTGCTATGACTGTTCTGCAGCATAAAATTCTACTGGGAAGTTAGCCTGTGAGAGATAGGAAGCTGTTAATGAAGTGCAATAATTATGATGTGGGAAAGGGCAGATTGTCTAAGGAGATCGATTTGGATGCATGAGGAGCTGTCCAGCGGACTTCTATTTTTAAAAGATAGGTGCAGAGTAGATGGACAAGGGAAAGATGAATACAAAAGAGTGACAGGCAATTGGAGAGAATAGTGTCAGGAACACTAAGTGAAGACAATAAAAAGAGGGTTATTTTGTCTTTAAAATAAATAACGTCAAAGAGAAAGGATTAGACTGTTGGTAGGAGTGGATAGGATAATGATAATAAATGACAGAGAGAAAGTAGAGCTGTTTACCTCACCTTGCTCCCATTTTCTCTGTTCAAGGAGAGTGACTGGAATGGACAAAACAAAAATGGTGAATTTGGGATTGAGACCAAAGATGAATAGAGAGTGTGTAGGAGCACCCAGCTGTCTTTGAACTTAAATCATCATGTCCAAATGACCCCCATCCCAGGGAACCCTGGAAGAAATGGGGTCTGTGATTGATAAGCCTCTGCCAGACATTCTTTTTTTATTTAATATATTTTTTATTTATTTCATTAAATATTTCCCAATTACAAGTAAAAAATATTTTTAACAATAATTTTTTTAAATTTTGAGTTCCGAATCTTTCACTCCTGCCCCTCCTTGAGAATGTAAGCAATTTGATAATGATTGTACATGTACAGTCTTTTAAAACATATTTCCATATAAGGCATGTTGCAAAAGAAAACAGACCAAAATCTAAAACAACAAAAATTTAAAAAGCAAAAAAGAAATCTGCTTTGATTTGCCCTCAGAGTTCATCAGTCCTTTCTCTGGAACTGGAGAGTATTTTTCATCTTGCATCCTTTGGAATCGTGTCAGACATCTTGCAATCATTCAGTCAATTAGCAAACATTTATTTAGTGCTAGGCACTGTGTTAGGTGCTGGGGATACAAAGCCAAGAGAAAAACAGTCCCTGCCCTCAAGGAGCTTATATTCTGTCAGGGAAGGTAAGATGGGAATATGTAGGTATATTTGAAATAGATTTTATGGGAGGACTGTAGCAGCCAGGGGGATGAGGGTGTAAGGTTTCATGGATAAGGTGGAAACTGAGCTGATGCTTAAAGGAAACTAAGGATTCTGTGAGGTAGATGTGAGGGATGGCAGTCCAGGAAGGAGAGACTGCCAGAGGCAGAGGCACATAGATGGAAAATAGAGTAATACATGTGAAAAATAGTAAGAAGGAGAGTGTGTGAAGAGGAGTAATGTAAGGCCAGACAGGTAAGTTTGAGGTTGTAAAAAGCCAAACAGAAGAGGTTCTATTTCCTCCTAGTCATAAGGAGCTGCTGCATTTTGAGCAGGAGAGTAAAATGGTCAGCCCCGAACTTTGTTACATTGGCAGCTATGAAGGATGAATTGAAAGGGGGAGAGTCATGAAGCAAGGAGACGGATCAGAAGGCTGCTTCCAGATGAGAGGATACTGTCCAAACCAAAGTGGTGACTGTGCCAGTAGTGAGAAGGGGACAGAGTCCAGAGATATTGTGGAGGTAGAAACAAGACTGAGCAATTCATTGGATATGGGGATAGGGGTGATGGTATGGAAGTGAGAAATGGAGGGTGACACTGAGGTTACAAACCTGAGGGACGTGTGTGTGTGTGTGTGTGTATGTGTGTGTGTGTAGAGAGAAAGAGAGAGATCTGGGAGTCTGATGTATAAATGATAATTAGACTTAAAAGAGCTGATAAGTTCCAAGCTAGGTACTGAAGTGGCTACAGCGTAGGACTTGGAGTCAGGAAGACCAGAGTTCAAATCCAGCTTTAGACACCTAATGACTATATGACCCTGGATAAGTCACTTAACCTCTGTTTGCCACAGTTTCCTCATATGTAAAGGGAGGATAACTATCATCTGCTTTATAGGATTATTGTGAGGATAAAATGAGTTAATATTTGTAAAGCCATTTGCAGACTTTAAAGGGCTTTAGAAATGCTCGTTATTATAATTCAAGACGGCTAGGTGGTGCTGGACTTAGAATCAGGAAGATCTGAGACTGAGAGACAAAGTCTGGGTGTGAGCGCCAGCCTTGACCTAGCTGTGCCACCTTGGGCAGGTCTTATTCCTGGCAGGGATCTCTCACTGGCCTTCTGTATGTGGCAACAGTATTCTATAGCTGGGCTGAAAAATGAAATGCGTCCTACTTTTTAACAGTGTGACCCTGGGCATGTCACTTAACCTCTGTTTCCTCAACTATAACATGGGGATAATATAATGACCCCCACCTCCCAGGGCAGGTGGGTGCTACCCAGCTACCTTCAGAAAAAAAGGATAAGTTGACATGACTTCATTAGGAACAGGTCGTGACAAACAAACCTCCCCCCACCTTTTCTTTTTTTGCAGTTACCAGACAGGTGGTAGATCAGGAAGGGTACTGTCAGGATCGTTTACCTAAATCTTAACTGATTCTTGTAGATATGATGGAAAGATGTAGGATAGACAAGTAGATCAGGAACTAGGCACCTAGGTGGCTCAGTGGATATGCTGGGGCCTGGAGTCAGGAAGACCTGAGTTCGAACCCAGCCTCAGACACTTAGTAGCTGTGTGACCCTGGGTAAATCACTTAACCTCTGTTTGCTTTAATCCGCTGGAGAAGGAAGTAGCAAATCCCTCCAGTATCTTTGCCAAGAAAACCCCACAGACCATAACGGGGGTGTGCTGTGGTCCTCGGGATCACAGAGAGTCGGACATGACTGAACGACAACAGGATTGGGAACTAGTTGGACAGTTGGATGCAAAGAGTGGTGCTTAGTTATCCCCTTGGGAGAAGGTCACTCGGGGAGTCTGCTAGGCCTCTGCTCTTACCCCTGGGAAGTTTAACATGTTTATCAGTGACTTGGATAGAAGAATAAATGACATGTTTATCAGGTTTGCAGACTGAAAAGGATAACAAACTCCAGGTGAAAGTCGGGATCCAGTAAGGTCTTGACAAGCTAGAACAGGGGTGGGGAATCTGCGGCCTCGAGGCCGTGTGTGGCCCTCTAGGTCCTCAAGTGCGGCCCTTTGACAGAATCCAAACCTCACGTTCCACATGTGGCCCTCTAGGTCCTCAAGTGTGTCCCTTAATTTGGATTCAGTCAGTTGAGGACCTTAGAGGGCCACATGTGGCCCTGAGGCGATGAGTTCCCCACCTCTGGGCTAGAACATCCCACGGAATCTATTAAAGGAAAGGGGAAGTGATTAGGCATTTAAAAAGCACCTGCTATGTGCCAGGCACTGTGCTAAGCACTTTTACAAATGGTTCATTTGATCGTCACTACAACCCTGGGAGATAGATGCTATTATTCCTCCCATTTTATAGTTAAGGAAACTGAGACAGACAGAGGTTTTAAGTGACATGCCTAGGGTCACTGGTAAGTGTCGTAGGTGGGATTTGAACTCAGATCTTCCTATCCCAGGTCCAGCACTCTATCCACTGCACCCTTGATGTTATAGTAGAGGGCTGCCTCTTTAATATAATTTCATCCAATGTGATGAAATTCAGTGGATAAGAATGTAAAGTCCTAAATGTCATTTCAAAAAATCAACTTCACAAGTACAAGATCGGAGAGAGGTAGGTGAAAGTGATGGGAGGGGGGTGGTTTAGTAGATTTTGAGCTCAAGATGAATGGACAGTGTGATGTGGCCATCAGAACAGCCATGGGAACTTTTGAGTCCATTTAGAGGGGGGTGGTGTCCAAGACTAGGGAGGCACCACTTCTAAAATATTCTATTTTGGTCAGACCATATTTGGAGTACTGTGTTTGGTTCTGGCTGCCACATTTTGTGGAGGATACATATTAATTAAGGAAGGATATTAAGAAGTCAGAATGAATCCAAAGAGGGGGTGACCAAGATGGTGGATGCATCCCAAGAGCATGCCATATGGAGATTGGTTGAAAGAACTAAGGATGTTTAGCCTAAAAAAAGAAGAGACTTGGGAGGGAACATGATTAGTTTCTTCAACTATTTGAAGGGCTGCCATGTAGAAAGGGAATTGGACTTTTTTTTTCTGGCTTAGAATCAGAAGACAGTAGTGGTTGGAAGTTGTGAAATAGCAGATTTAGGCTTGGTATAAGGGAACATTTCTCGACAATTAGAACTCTCCAAAATGAAATGGGCCACTTAGGGTAATAGCAGATTCCCTCTCACTAGTCTACATTCCAAGGTTAGAGGAATACCATTCTGGGATATGGGTAAAGGGAATTTGGAAAGTTGAGGCACAAGTTGGACTGAGGTCTCTGAGGTCCCTTCTAACTGTAAGAGAATTGATGATTATGCCTCCTGGACAAACTGCAAAATGAGATTAGGCTAGATTTAAATTTTATTTTAGAAGGTAGGATTCAAAAATCCTTAAGGTCCCTTCCAGCTAGAAATCCTGTGATTCTTGAGTCTGGATGCCTGGGGATGCATGGCTTGGCTGTGCTACCAGCTGGCCAGGGGTGACGGGATAGTCATGAGGCCCTCTGAAGGATTCTGATTCTCCAGCCTTTCCCCATGTGGTAGAACTGGATGAATAAATCTATAGACCGTTCTTGGATCTTAGAGGGTTCTGAGAGGTTGAGGGACTAGCTGGGCCCCTCTGCTTGGACTAATGGGAATATTTCCAGCGTACAGTTCTCCCTTCCACATCAAGGAGGTTAGGGGCGAGGTGCCCTTGAAATCTGGAAAATCTACATAAAATTTTTTGGCCCTCCCTTTATGCCAGCGAAGGAGTCTGAATTTTTTCTTTTTCTTTTATGGAGTGTTAATATTATACAGTACTATGGATATATTTTATACATTTCTGAGTTTCTAAATTTTTTCTGTGTTGTCTGCTGGCCTTCAAGTATCATCTGCAGAGTCTGCAAAACTCCCCCAAAATTCCCATGTAATTTCTTGTGCCAACCTGCGATATGTGGAAACCTCAGTGGTGATAGTCGTGATCTGGAAGGAATAATTGTACAAGTTGTTGGTCCATGACCTAGGGGGCTAAGTGCCTCTCTGCCTAGATATCTCATAGCTATCTCAAAAACCAAATTTTCTGCAAAACTTCCTTATTTCTATTGAGGGTACCATCATCTTTCCAGGCACCCAGGTCCACAACCTCCCCTCCTTCTCCCATCTGACACATTTCCTAATTAGTTGTTAAGTCTTCTTCCATCCATCCCCTTCTCTCTAGCACACAGCCGTTATATTCATTTAGGCCCTTATCCCCTCTTGCTGGGACTACTCCAGTTAATTACTCAATAAACATTTATTAAGTGAGCTACTATCCCTTTAAAAAGCTCTGGGAATACAGATGCAAGTAGGAAGAAAGCTCTCAAGGAGCTTACATTCCAGGGAGGGAAGACAATCCATAAAAGGAGAGCCAAAAAAGTGGGGAGAGGGAGTAAAAGGTGTTTTAAAAAAAACCTCCTAGTTGGTCTTCTCGATTCCAGTCTCTTCCCTCCTCAATCCATCCTCCACCAAGCTGCCAAAATCATTTCCCCAAAGCGAAGGTCGGTGTCAGTCCCTTACTCAAAAAAACTTCTGTGATTCTCTATGGCTTATAATAGGATGACATACAAACCTCTTGGCCTGTTAATAGCTAACGTTTATTTAACACTTTATGGTTTGAAAAGTGCTTTCTGTGTATTTATTATCTTTTGATTCTCACAACAATTCTGGGAGGTAGATGCTATTATTATACCCATTTTACAGAAAAGGAAACAGGTGGCTAAATAATTTATCCTGTTTTGAAGCCGGGGCCTTCTTGCCTTCCAGGTCCAGTTCATTATTCAGTACAACACTTAGCTGCCTGTTATTTGAGGTCCTCTACATGCCTTTTCAGACTTATTCCCATTCTATCAACCCTTTCCATCTACTCCAGATTCCAGCCACACTGTCTTCCTGGCTGTTCTCCACAACTGAAACTCCTTCTGTCTTCCATGCTTTCTCACAAGCCCTTCTTCATTGCCGAAATGCACTGGTTCTTTATGTCTGTGTCTCAGAATCTTCATTTTTCCTCAGTGCTCAGTTCAGACACTGCCTCTTCCTACAGGAAGCCTCTCTTGATTTCCCAGGTATCAGTGTTCTATCCCTCTTCAAATTATCCTGTATGTATCTCTTTCTGTATGTGGTTTTTTCTTTTAGTACAGGGCTTCTTAGACTTTTTCCACTCACTTCTTAAACTGTGGGTCGGAGGCCTCAGACTCTAAGTTCCTTGAGGGCAGGGGCTGTTTTTGTTTTGTATTTTATTGCCAGCATATAGGGAGGGAGGAAGGTCCAGACTTGTGCTTTCATTGATGGAGGGAGATCTCACAAGGAATTCCTACCCTGCCAGTGTAGATGGACAGAGATACTCTGCTTGTTATTAAGTTGGTTTAGTTGTGCCTGACCGTTTGTGACCCCATTTGGGGTTTTCTTGGCGAAGATACTGGAGTAATTTACCATTTCCTTCTCTAGCTCATTTTACAGGTGAGGAAACTGAGGCAAACAGGTTAAGTGACTTGCCCAGGGTCACACAGCTAGTATGTTTCTGAGGCCAGATTTGAACTCAGGAAGATGAGTCTTCCTGACTCCAAGCCTGCACTCCAGCCGCCTAGTAACTGCCTGGGACTGGTATAGAAGGAGTGAGTGACTTGTCTGAGGTCACACAGGCTGGACTTTATCCCTGGGGTTGTAACTACAGGGCCATCCCTCTCTTCACTACTCCATGCTGGCCCTAGCCCCCTAGTCTTGTGCGTAAGAAGTGCTCAGTTGGTGTTTGTTGGAAATTGGAAATTGGAGGGTGTGATTGCCCCAGAATTCCCTTCATCACTCTGAGACACTTCAACCTTGCCACCAATTCTGTATGCTGTGCTGATGAAGGGGGAGCTTGATTGTTATCCGTAACCAGAAGCAGGAGCATTTACAAATTATTTTTACTTGGTTTGGCAATCTGTCTTGTGCTGATTGGGATGGAGAGATGTCAAAGACTGACCTTCCTTTTTTATTTGCAGTTTTGTTCCAACATTAAAATGAGTTTCTATTTTCTGAAGATGTGTTGTGGAATGGAAAGCCCAGGAGTGCTGGGGGCAGGGTGGGGAGAGTTCTGTCTAGGACTGGATTCTTATGCATCAACATTTAGTCCACTGGGGAGATGTGGATGCATTTATGATCTGTGTTTAGGGGCTCTCTCCTTCCCCCACCTTGTTCAGGGGATTAGTTTCCAGGGCTTTATAGGAACTGGGTTGGGACTTGAAGTGAAAAATGGGGAAAGGGCATATTCAGCTTCATTCCACACTATTTCCAAGCATTCAGTGGGGCCTATTGCAGTCAGGAAATAAGAAGGGAAAATCCACTAGGGCAGCACATTATAATGGAAAAAACTTTTGAAACAAATCCAATGACTTGGGTTCTTGCCATTTGCCATCTGAGTGACTTTGGACCAGTCATTTTCTCTCTCTTGAGACCAATAAGTGGGGTAATGATACTCAACTATCTCTGAGCTCCCTGCAGTATCATTCTAAGACTCTCTAATGGGGTGAGGATAAGAATAGGCTCCTCATCAATGAAATGGTGAAAATAGTGTTTTAAGGAAGGCTTTTAGTTAGGATGGATTAATGGCGGCTGTGAATGTATAGGCCTGCCTGGAGTGGTAGCAATGAGGGGCAGGAGCTAGGCTGAGTCTGAGAACGCTCTGCAAAGAAAGAAGTGACAGAATTTGGGGATAGATTGTTACTGAACCGTGTTCTCCCCAAGAGGACTTCAGAGTTTCTTGCTTGTAATTGTTGGGGGGAGGGTGGATGAGTTTGAAGGTTAGGTGTTGGTATCATCCAAGTAGAGGTATAATAACTGAGGAGAGATCCCTGGGCTGGAGTTGTAGATTTGTAAGGATTCAGGAGTCTGAGTTTCTGACTATATTGATAGAAATTAATTGGGGGTGAGGGTAGGGGTGTATAAGGAAGAAATGAATATTAGTGAACTTGAAAGTGGTTTGAAAAGTTAACAGTAAGTGATCAACCATGGGACGTGTCTATGTGTATGAGTGTGTGTGTGTGTGTGTGTGTGTGTGTGTGTGTGTGTGTGTGTGTGTGCGTGTGAGAGAGAGAGAGAGACAATAGCTCTGACTTCTTGCTCTGGCCAGTTTTTTTTTCCCTGCTCTTTCTAAATAAATGGGTTTAATGGGAGGGTTCCTTCCTGTTCTACTTCCCTAATTGTTTCCTCTGGCACCCGGTTCTCCATACTGGGCAGACTGTAGCTTGGGGCCTGGTCATTCTGGAGCCCTGGCTGTCTAGCTTGGTTCTGGTGTGTCTTCATAACCCTCCCTCCTTTCTTTTCCCTCCCTCAATACACCTGAACTCAGCCTTTTGGGATCTGATGAGAGAACAGCCTGTGTGTACCCCACTGTTAAGGTTAGACACGGCATCCCAATGAGGCCCAAACTTCTAAGCAGTTTCTTATCAGGATTGCGGTTTCTTACTTGCCAAAGTGTAAGTTGTTCCAGTGTGGTGTAATGGAAAGCTGAACCTGAAGTCTGGAGAGGTCTGGGTTCAAATAGTTTTAATACTCCCTACCCCCTCGACTTTAAGCAAAGGATTTTAACCTCTCTGAGCCTCAGTTTCCCCATTTGTAAAATGAGGAGGCTCAAATGAGAACATATAGGGGGTGTCTCTGTATGTATGTAAAGCATTTTGCAAATCTTAAAGCCCATATAAATGTGAACTATTTTTGTTCTCACTCCTCCTATCTCATCCCTCTGGCCATTGACCACAGCTCTGACTTAGAACTAGAATATCACTGGGGTTAAAGGGAGGCTATTAGTGAAGTTGAGGAGAGGAAGGTGGCCAGAGACATGCCCTGGAGAAATGCCTGGGTGGGGGGTTTCTACTTGCACACATTGGGAGTGAGATGAATATAGTGTGGGGAGCCCGGTATAGCTGCCAGGAGCAGTCACTGAGGGGGCTCGATCGAACTCTGGCACTAGTTTCTGTATAATGAGGGGGTACTCGAACTAGATATAGATAGTCTCTGGCCTCCTTTCCGCACTAACACCGATCTTATTTGGCCCGAGGGTAGGATGATAAGTCCAGGAGAAAGTTGGCGGGGGAGGGAGTGGTGGTGCCCGGGAATACCCGAGGAGCCCTTGGGAGGGCGGGTCTGTCCCACCCCTGAAGTTCCTAGGGGCGGCCTCTTATAGCCAGGCTGCCCCTAACCGGCCTCACAGTTCTGCGCAGCGCTGCCCACTTCTCCCCTTCCCTCCCGGGTCAAGTGTAAGAAAGCAGCGGAGGTTGGAGCTGAGCCGGAAGGCGCGGGGTCTCCCCGCCAGCCGGGGTACATGCTTTCCAAAGCACCGGGCTGCGAGCACGGGTGGGTCCGGTCTGTGGCTACGAGCGCGACCGCAGCGGTCTCTGCAGACCCGCCTCTACCTTCCTTCCACCTTCGGACCTGGCTGGCCAAGTTCAAAGGCAAGGGGGCACCACCAGGGCAACCCCCAGGAACGGAGCATCCCCGAGAAGGTGGGGATTCTGGGCTTAGGGGAGCCCTTTTGCCCTGGTCCGCCCCTCCCCTCCGGACCCCTCTCTAGCTCGGCAGGGGAGCTGGGGGGGGAGCCGGGCCGAGGCTATTTTTAGCCTGCCTGGCGGGCGAGCGGAGGCTATTTATAGATCAAACAATCCCCGCTCCTTGCGTCAATGGAACCCCGAGTGCGTCACGCGCGCAGACATTCCAGGCCCGCGCGCCCCGCCCATTCGGGCTCCCCCTCCCCGCGCTCCCCCGTCCTTCCCTTTCGCCGGAACCGCGCCGCCCCCCGCGCCCTTGTATGGCCAGGAGTGCTCCCGGCCCGCGTGCGTCAGTGGCGCCCCCGCCCCTCTCCGTGCGTCACGGAGTCCTTAAGAGAAGGCTCTGGGTCGCTTGGAGAGCTCCAGTGGCGGAGGCTGCGGAGTTTTGGGGGGGAAGCACTGGGGCTGCGGGACCCAGGCTGCAAACCCGGGCTCTTGCCCTGGCCCCAGCTGGCAGCCTTGGGCTGCGGAAGGAGCAGCTGCAGGACGGAAGTCCCCTGGGTAGGTAACTAACTCAAGAAGTCTGCGGGATGGAGCGCTTTGAAGATGTGTGTGAGTGTGTTTGGGGGGGGTTTGCTTGGGGATGCAGGGGGTGGGATGTTTGGCAGTGGACCAGGAGAGGGGTGCATGATGCTGGTGCTGAAAGGCTGAGGACTGTGGTCGGTCTAGGTTTTCATGGGGACAAGAATGCTACTAAGGAGGGATGAGATGGGAACGGGTCACGCTGGATGAAGCAGGATCGGAACTTGGGTTTGGCGAGGTGTGTCTTGTGCAAAGGTGGAACAGCTGGAGAATGGATGTTATTGACTTGGAAGCAACCGCGGGGTGATGAAACATTCCCCGACTGGAAGCTGGCTTTGACCCTCGAGGTCCTCAGCCCTCGGGAAACAGCAAGAAGGACTTTGCTTATTAAGTTGAAACCTCTTCACGTCCCCGGGTTTGGGGCATTGGGGACTCTCTGGGGTAACCAGTAACCCTTCCTCTGGTAAGCAGGGTGTGGGACCAGCGTCGTTTGCGGGTTGCTGCCACCGCCGTTACAGAGTTTCATGTTGCTTGGTCGGTCTTTAGGAAGCTGTGTGCCCGGGGCTTTCTCCTCACTACGGCCCCTCCCCTCTAGTGACCCTTGTAGCTTTCTTGAACCTGCAGTTTCGGTCTGGTTTAATTTTGCAGCTGGGTAGGTAGGAGATTCTTTTCTTCTGTATCCACACTGCAGTAGCCGAGACCTCAGCATAGAGGGAGGAAGCAAGTTGCAGACAGTTGTACTGGTGGTTCTGGGGGGGGGGAGAGGGAAGAGAGGTCGGGGAACTGGGGCAGACGGGCTGAATTGCAGACTCCTTGGTTTTTTGAAAGGCAAGGCACCCTCATCACTTGGGGTTATTGGGTTGAGGGGAAAAGGGAGGAGGGAGGCAAAGCCGGTGTCTTTAGTCTGTGTGTACTTTCTCCGGAGACAAAAGCTCCGGAGTGTGGCTGGTAGAGCTGGAAAGGGTTTGCCCCTAGTGCACGCCCACACTTACAAGCTTTGCCCTGGTGGGTGGTGGTGGGGTTTTCTGAGTTTGTATTTACATAAAATACCCAGACTTTGGCGCAGTGTGGACTCCCTGAGGATGCTCCTCCTCCTAGGTAGCCCTCATTTCCCTCTCCTCCCCGCCCCCCCTTCAGGAGGCCGGATCTCACAGGTGGGGTGCAGCTTGGGGCTGGTTTGGAGGAACAGGTGCAGCCTGCACTGTTGCCAGCACCTGCTTTAAGCCGGATTCTTTCCAGCCTTCCCCTTCCTCCACCCTTGCCCCTCCTCTCCTGTCTTTCCCCTCTCCTATTTTTTGGTGTTTGCATCCTGTCTGGGGGGAACTGTGAGTGGAGTGTTTGGGAGTGGTGGCATCATCTGTCAGCTATCTTATGTTATTAAGTGATCGAGTCCCTCCTGGTCTGGGGAGCCAGAGGCAATTAGGAAGTTGTAATAATGATTGGGGGCAGTTTGGAGGCACTGGTTGGAAGGCCGGGTTATTGATCGGGATGTGGAACTTTGGAACAACATTCAGTGCTCTCTGCTAGCTCTGCCACATACACTTCCCCTCGCCTTTCCTACCCTTCCATATAGACTCCCTTCAGGCTTACTTTTTTGGGGAGGAGAGAGGAGAATGCAATCCTGGCCCTCCCAGGCTCACTTTGCAATGGGGGAGGACATGCAGTCCTCCCTCCCAATCTCATTTTCAGAGGGGAGATGTGACCCTAGCCTCACTGGGGTGGGGGAGAGGGAGAGGAAGTCCATTTCCTTTGCTTGAATCACCTCCCTTCCCCCCCACCCCCAACACTCCCCAGTGCTACTTAAAACTTCAGTGGTATCCAGAAGGGACCAGGCGAAGATTTAAAAGGGGCTTGTTGTCCTTGGATTGTGTGAATGACTTCAGGCGGGGACAGGGCCACTCCCAGCAACCCCTGTTCCCACCCCATTAATCCTACTCTTTGTGCTATGTGCCCACCAAGATAATGGATGGGGCGGAGCAGGAGGGTTCCTTGTTCCCTTGGCTGGTGACGGGGTGGGTGGCTTACCACCCCCCCCCCCCCCCCCCCCCGGCACAAGGGCATCCTCATCTGAAGGTATTTCTCTGTCTGGGGGTAGAGAGCCCTATGTCTCTGAATTATTCAGGTCATGTTTCTTACTGCAGTTATACCCTACTCCCTCATGTCCCTAATGAAGGCTAGCCCCCACCCCATTTTACAGATGAAGAAAATGGAGCCCAGAGAGGTAGTACATTGACTTACCCAAGCAAGGTCACATATCAAGTTGGTAGAACAGCAGGAGAGTTTGAATCTGAGCCTTCATCCTATTTTGCTCCTCCCCCTCTATTTCAGGTCCCTATTACTTCGCAATCCCAGTCATCCATGATCTGTACGTAGGCTTTAAGACTTCTTCTGGATTTCTTTCTGCTGTCCCTTCAGGGCTTCCTGAGTTTCAGGTGAAGAAAAGATAAAATGAGCCTTTCCCTGTCCCCTCTCCTATGGGATTCTTGGGCCAGACACTGATTTAGAGTGAAATCTGAGAGCCAAAAGGGCTCATTGGCCCGGGCCCAGAATCTTCTTCCCTGTCCTCCCTCCCTTATCCCCCCCCAAGGTACCCTCAGCACCCTGCTGGCTTTGGAAATGACACTTAAAAAAATAACAAGGAAAAATGTCTTTGGAGGCAGCCTTGGACTCCCTCCCAAGAACTGTCTCTTCTCCTTCTTGGGATCCCTTTGCTGTCTTCCTCTACTCGGCTTTCCAGTCTGAGCGAGCTGTCTTCCAGCAGTCCTCCGACCTTTAAAGGTCTTTGAGCCATGTTACCTGATCAGTTTGCTCTCTCCCGGGGCTGGGGCTTGGGGCCTGGGGCCTAAGAATGACCTGACTCTTCAGGGAACCCAACATTGAGGGGTCCCGTTAGAGGTTGGGAGCCCACTACTTTACCTTTTCCTGCTTAGATTGGGTATTGCTCCAAGCCCCAGGATGATTGGTGGTAGTGGTAGTGTTGGGGAAGAAAGGGAGGTTATTTGTGTCTGTATAGGCTAGGGCAGGGGTCGGGCAGGTTTCTTTCAGCCACAAGGCAGGGGAAGGGAGTTACTGTTTGACTGAAAGCCCAGTTCCTTCCTTTATTGCTTATTGGTTAGATCAATCCCCACTCCTCCAGAAGAAAAGTGTTTTATGTGGTGCTGGTCTTTAGGGCCTTTTCACCTCTCAACCAGACTAGGGTGTGGGCTGGGCTTTTCCTGACCAAGTTCAACCCCCACCTCATCCTTGCCCTGGCTGCATGGGAGTATTTACAGTTCTCATCTTTCCACACCTAGAAATGAACTACAAGACGCTAGGGAGTTAGGAGTTCTGGGTAGCAAATGTCTTGTTTCCCCATCCTCAGGAAGCTAGACCTCTGAGAGGTTGGGTGAGGAGGGATGTAGGAAATGAGGATCTCTTCCTCTTTCTCCTTTCCCTGCTACAGAGATGCCCTGTATCCCAGCCCAGTATGGAACATCAGCTCAGAGTCCAGGACCCCGTGACCATTTTGCCATTGACCCCCTGACCCAATCTGGCTTCACCAAGATCACCATGGACCTGGCTGGCCCGGAAGTGCCTCCCACAGCTCCCACTGCTCTGCCCAGTTTCAGCACCTTCATGGATAGCTACACAGGCGAGTTTGACACCTTCCTCTACCAGCTGCCAGGGGCCACCCAACCTGCCTCCTCCTCCTCCTCCTCTTCTACATCCTCATCTTCCTCCACGTCGTCATCCTCAGCCACCTCCCCGGCCTCCTCTTCGTTCAAGTTTGAGGACTTTCAAATCTATGGCTGCTACCCCGGCTCCTTCAGCAATCAGCTGGATGAGACCCTCTCATCCAGCGGCTCAGACTACTATGGCAGTCCCTGCTCGGCCCCATCCCCATCCACCCCCGGTTTCCAGCCCCCGCAGCTCTCCCCTTGGGATGGGAGCTCCTTTGGCCCTTTCTCCCCCAACCAGACTTATGACAGTCTTCGTGCATGGACAGAGCAGCTGCCCAAGGGTCGCCCCCAGCCTCCTGCGTTCTTTTCCTTCAGCCCCCCTGCTGCCCCAAGCCCGACCATGTCACCGAGTCCCCTGAAGCTGCTCCCGCCCCAGCCTGCTCACCGGCTGGGGGAGGGTGAAGGCTATGGACAGGCTGTCTTTTCTGCCCTGGCACCTGGCTCCCCCCCACCTGGATGGGCCCTTGTCCCCGGCCAAGGCTCGGGCCGGGGTCCCTGGGGGGGATGGAAGGCCGCTGTGCCGTCTGCGGGGACAATGCCTCATGTCAGCACTATGGTGTCCGAACCTGTGAGGGCTGCAAAGGCTTCTTCAAGGTAACCGTCAATTTGCTGCTGGGTCCACTGTGTTCCCTAGTGCCTCTTTTCTTTCACCTGACTGTTTCTCCTCTGTTGACAGTGGCAGATGGCAGAGAAAGGGAGGAGACTGAGGTCAGGAATAGTTGAGGTCTTCTCTGAAGGGGCAAAGCCAGCTCTGGTTCCTCACACACCTTTTGCTTTTTCCTGAATGGAGATGGGTTCAAATCCCAGCTGGGCTTCTGATTTGTACCAGTGTAGCACTGAAAAATCCCTTCCTTCTCTGTTTCCCTCAGTTTCCTCATTTGTAACAGGAGGGGGCTCGGTTAGATGTTCTCGAGGGTTCCTGCCTTCTCAAATCCTATGAGTCTAGATGAAGAATCGGGGCTAGATTCTGGGACCCTGGGACCTGGGGGAGAGGGCAGGGTCCCTCCACGTAGAAGAATGAGACAAAGCTCCTCCGAGATCCTGGGTGGTGAAGGGATACAAGTCTCCAGGATGTCTGGGCTCTGAATTTTCCACTCTTCAGCACCCCCCTCACCAGACCCCCAAGGTGGGGGATGGGGGAGAACAGGAGCCCCAGGGCAGTCATGTTCCTGGCAGGGGATGAAAGGAACTGGGAAGAGGTCTTGGAGGGTGGTGGGGAATGGGACTCTGGAACAGGCTGTGTTCTTGTCCCAGTGCTGGGTTTGTGCCCCACTCCCTCCCCCGCTTCCCTCACTCCAGCCCCTCCCCAATCCTCATGTATTCCACAGGGGAGGGACTGGCAGAAACAGACAGATTGAAAAGTACAGGTGCAGGATCTGGGGAGTCCTTCCCCCCCAACCCCCCATCTCCATGTCCTTGGGCTGGCTTCTTGGAGAAATGTGAAACCTCCCCATTCCCCCCTCCCCAAGACCCTCCTCTCCTACTCCTCCCCACCTCCCTAGCCACCCCAAATGTTAGAAAAATAGCTGGGAACAGAAGCTGCTTTTGTCCAGGCAGCAGCAGGATCTTGGAAGGCACCCCCCTCCCATCGAGTTTCTTCCCTCCTCCAACTCTGAGTCCTGACAGCTTGTCCCTCTTCTGCCCCTTCCCTCCCCCAGCGAACGGTGCAGAAAAACGCCAAGTACGTGTGCCTGGCCAATAAGGACTGTCCCGTGGACAAGAGGCGTCGAAACCGGTGCCAGTTCTGCCGCTTCCAGAAGTGTCTGGCTGTGGGCATGGTGAAAGAAGGTGGGTGGGGAGGCCCAGGGTGAGGGGGACAGAGGCTGGGCCAGCAGGAGAAAGGGGCTCAGACACCTGGAGGAAGTGGAGTGACAGTTGGGTCCAGGTCAAGGTGGACAGGCAGTAGGGAGGGGAGGGTATAAGAGAGGAAGATGTGGTAGGTTTGTGGTGATGCCTGGGGATTGGGAGATGGGTAGGCTTCTCCAGGCAAACTGCCTTTGCATGCTTCCTCCTTCCACAGGGGGTCTTGGCATGGGTTAAAAATAATTTTATTTTATGATTGTATTCCAGTATAACTTGTTTTCTTTGAAATCCTGTGTATTTTATGCATTTAAAAACATGACTGAAAAGGAGGTCCATAGGTTCACCAGAGTTGGAAAAGGGGTGTCCAGGATACCGAAAGATTAAAAACACCTGCCCTAGGGTCATTGATATTGATTTCCAAGGGAACTTGCTCTCAGTCTGCTGACCTAATGAGACTCTTCTTAGGGTCATGGCCTCCCACCCCAGGTTGGGGAGAAGGGCAGTGTTGTTTCTAGTGATGAATCCAGATTGGGTGGGGAACCTCGGAGCTCCCCACTCCCCCCACTCAAACCCTGTTTGCTAACCTCTGACCTGATCTCTCTAGTGGTCCGAACAGATAGTCTAAAAGGACGTCGGGGTCGCCTCCCCTCCAAACCTAAGCAAACTCCAGATTCTTCTCCTGTGAACCTCCTCACATCCCTGGTACGGGCACACATTGATTCTGTGCCCAGCACTGCTAAATTGGACTACTCCAAGGTGAGTCAGTCTCCTGCCTGGCCTGAGCAGTGTGGGGAATGGGGTCCTGGGATCCTCCCCCTCCCCCACTTCCTCAGCAAGCATGATCCACTTGGGGAGGGGAGAGCCCCCTGGAGAGGTGGGATTTGTGGCACAGTGTTCTGGCTCAGCCTTTCTCCTGAGACACTGACTCCCCCCGGGGCCTCCTCAGTTTCAGGAGTTAGCACTGCCCCAGTTTGGGAAGGAGGACCCTGGAGACGTACAACAATTTTACGATCTGCTGTCGGGCTCCATGGAGGTGATTCGAAAGTGGGCGGAGAAAATCCCTGGCTTTTTGGACCTTCCCCCGGCTGACCAGGACCTGCTGTTGGAATCTGCCTTCTTGGAACTCTTCATCCTCCGACTGGCCTACAGGTAGTCCTGGGAGCCTTAAGGACTTCCGCTCTGGCCCCAGACCCCACGTCTCCCCAGCCACCTCTTCTTAAGCCCTGGCTCTTATCAGGTAGCACCTCCTATGTATGTCTTCGATATCTCCCACTTTTCCCCTACCTTGCCCCTCAATTCTGGCTACGGCCTGTTCTCCATCCTCCTCCAATCTGCTTATCCTTTCTTTCCCATCCAGCCTAGCCCCTCAGATATGGAGGGAGTTTTCTCCTCTTTATTTGCCACGTTCCCTTCTGTGTATCTCTGTTGAGGAAAGGGGACCCTCATTGAGAATCACAGTCCTCGCATCCCCTGTATCTACCATCTATCTCTCCCTCCCTCCTGCCCCCACCCACCACATGCAGGTCCAAGCCCGGGGAAGGGAAGCTGATCTTCTGCACGGGGCTGGTGCTACATCGGCTGCAGTGTGTCCGTGGCTTTGGGGACTGGATCGACAGCATCTTGGCCTTCTCTCGGTCCCTGCACAGCATGGTCATCGATGTCCCAGCCTTTTCCTGCCTTGCTGCCCTCGTCATCATCACCGGTAAAGAGGGGGATGGAGAGATGAGAAGCTAAGCTAAGCACCGTCTGTCTGAGTGGGAGTCCAGTGGGTTACTCTCTCCCCAGAGCCAGGCCTCGCGCCACTAATGCACAACCATGTCATTGGTTACCTGACTTTGTAACCAAGCACTAAGCCAGGGGTTAGACTTTGGGACCAGGTTTGGGGAGGAGGCAGGACCTGTCCGTAGGAACTAACACACAATAGTACAAGGCAAAGTGAATGTGGGACAGGTGCTGAATGAATTCAAAGAGGGAAGAGATTGATCACTGGCCTTGAGCATTGAGGGAGGGCTTCTTGGAAGAGGTGACCCTTAAAGGCAGCAAAGAGGCAGAGCAGCTGTGTGAAACTCAAGAGAATCCCTGACAACCACATATCCACTTAGAAAATCACATATTAGGGGGTGGCTAGATGGTGCAATGGCAAGGGCACTGGCCCTGGAGTGAGTTTAGAATCAGCCTCAAACACTCACTAGTTATGTGACCCTGGGCAAGTCACTTAACCCTGATGGCTTTAAAAAGAAGAAAGAAAGAAAACTACATGTTAACATTATCTATATTCTATTGTATTTTTAAAAATTTTGTTAAATAGTTCTCAATTGAATTTTAATCTTGTTCTGGCTGCACTGGGAAATGTTGCAGGCCCCAATGGAGCAGCGTTCGTGTTTGACACCACTGAGTCCAGAGAGAGGGAGACAGACATCAAGAGCACATTGAGTGTGGTAGTGGAAGCAGGCCATGACTACAGATGTTGGTTATGGGTTGGAGTCCCAAGGGGGAGGCTAGCTCCTGAGGGCTGTGTGTAAAATCAGCTGTGGAGGGCACATACTTGGGGGACTCTTTTTAATATGTTGTTTAGTCGTTTTTAGTCGTGTCCGACTCTTTTTTAACCTCAGTTGGGGGTCTTCTTGACAAAGATACTGGAATGGTTCGCCATTTCCTTCTCTAGCTCATTTTTACAGACGAGGAAACTGAGGCAAACAGGGTTAAGTGACTTGCCCAGGGTCACACAGCTAGTCTTTATTTCATTCAATATTTCTCAAATACATGTAAAAAGTTTTAATATTCATTTTAAAATAATTTGAGTTCCGAATTCTGTCTTTCCCTCTCCTTGAGAAGGCAAGCAAGTTGATATTGGTAATGCTTGTGAAATCATACAAAGCACACTTCTGTATTAGTCTCCAGGGCAAATTCTAAAGGAGGTGTGGGGACCTTGCCAGGATCCCAGTGCCCATCATGCCCTGGCCACATGGCTCACCTGCCCCTCTCTCTGCCCACAGAACGCCATGGGCTGCAGGAGCCTCGGAAGGTAGAAGAGCTGCAGAACCGCATCGCGGGCTGTCTGAAGGAGCACGTGTCGTCCTCCACGTCAGGGGAGCCCCAGCCCCCCAGCTGCCTATCTCGCCTCCTGGGCAAGCTGCCTGAACTTCGCACTTTGTGTACCCAAGGGCTGCAGCGAATCTTCTACCTCAAACTGGAGGACCTAGTGCCACCCCCTGCCATTGTGGACAAGATCTTCATGGATACTCTGCCCTTCTGAAACTCATGCCATCCCCCCACCGCTCACACGCACCCCACGTGCCTTCAGGCTATAGCTCCAACACTCCTCCAGATATTCCCCTCCAACCCCTTTCACCCCCATCTCTCCCTTGGGCTGGGGCTGTATATTACAGGTTCTCACTCCAAGGGACTGGGGAGTACTGTCTCTGGGCCTTAATGGGAGATGTTGAGTTGGGGGGAAGGCTTCTCCCTCCAGCTTTCCTCCCTCCCTACTCCCCTCCCAAAAAAAAGAAAAAGGGGAAAAAAAACCTGGCCATAGCCTTTTGCTTAAATTTTTTTTTTTGTATAATAAATCTTTTTAACAAGCACGTTGTAAATAGGCAGAAAGCTGCTGTTGTACATAAGGGAGAGAGAGGCCTGGGCAAGGAGGGGAGGGAGGGGTTGGTTGGACGGGGGAGTGTGGGCAGGGGTGTGAGGTGGAGGGAACACAACAGTTTGACTCCAGACTTGTCTTGAGTAAGCCCTCCCCTCCCCCACTACTCTCCCTGACCTCCCCCCTTCCCCACACCATGTATATAAATTGTCTGTCACTCTAGAAAAAAAGAGACATAGGACAGATTCTGACGTTTATATTTGTGTATTTTTCTGGATTTATAGTATGTGACTTTTCTGATTAATATATTTAATATATTGAATAAAAAAATAGACTTGTAGCTGAAACTGGGACTTTGCATGCCTCGCCCCCCAAAATAGGTAGTTGTAATAGTAATATAGTTGATACTGTAGCACCTAACTAGAGTCTACAAAGTGCTTTACATAAGTTCTTTGGTCTTCATGGGAACTCTATGATGTGGGCAAGGGACTTATTCCCCATTTGGAAGTGAACTAGGCCCCCTGAGTGAGAAAGACCTATCTAGGGTTGTTGCTACTATAAGACTAAAAGCATTGCAGTAGGGAGGAAGAGAAGAAAAGGGAAGGCTTTCCTCTTATTCTTCCGAGTCCCCATCCCTCGGGTGAGAACAGGAAGGGACATTAGAGTCTTCAGTTCCAAGGGAGTGAGAGCTCTACCACAATGGGCTTGGAGAGGAGTCTTGGCCCTTAAAGGTCATCTAATTCAGCTCCTCAATTTTACAGAAAAGGAAACTCAGGCCCCAAGAGGTGGTGATGTACCCAAAGTGAAACAGCAAGTTAGGTTTGGTCAGAAACACAACTCTAATCTGTCCATATGCTAGACTTCCCAAGTTCAGGAAGAGGAGGAAACTACAGTTGACTCTGGTTGGAAAAAATAACTCAATTTTCCTTCAGATTCTCTGGTAGAGAAAGGTTTGGGGTGGTGAAAAACCCCTAGAAGGGGTCGAGTGGCTCCTTAACTGTATCAGTCAGCAAAGCAATGGGGCCAGAGAAGGGCTCAAGATTTACTGCTAGGCTCCGGTAACCCTATTCTGGGGAACTCTCCACCCAAGCATCCTATCCTGCCTTGGACCAGACAACATGAATTCTTCCAAAGTCAGTTTCAGAAGTCTTCCTGTCCATTTCCCTGCTGGCCATTGGACTGTAGAGCTGAAAAGACCATTTGATCTAACCCTCTCAGAAATTAGGTCCTAGATAAGGGAAGTGACTTGCCCGATGCAGAGACAGTATGTGAATTGGAATCCAGGTCTTCTGATTCTAAAGCTACGACTCTCTTTAGAGAAGATAACATTCCTTCCCCTGCCTTAGGCCAGACAGATAATACTCTCATATCTCAAGGGAGAGATTTCCTTCCAGGTGTCCCTGAGAAGAAACTACAGGAAGAATGTTCCAGTCCTTAGGAGAATGGGAAAATACGGGGCTGGGAAACGTGTTAATTTTGGAATCAAAAGACCTGGGTTCAAATCCTGGATCTGACACTGTGAAAGTGGGCACTTCCCCCTTCTGAGATGGGGATAATAGATTTTCAAGGGCTTGTAAGATGTCAAGTAGCTTCTGGATATGTGAGCCATTATCATCCTAGATGCGCAGAGATCTCTAAACACTACACACCCTAGCCTGGAGCAAGGCAGAGACATGGGTAAGAAGACTTCCGGAGCTAGATGGCCTCCATGGACTTACTCACTAGCTGTACCCATCTCTGGGACCCAGTGGTTCCCTGAGCCCTACCCTCTGCTCACCCTCCCCATTCCAAGGCCCCAAGAGCCCCCAGGGGCCTTTCCTTTCTTTTCCACTCAGCAACTGGAAGAACGGGCCTTGGAGTCTCCATCCTGGCCTGGGAGGGGGAACAACAGGGCATTGAGTGTTGGGGCCCTGCACACAATAGCTGTTCTGTCCCCTTCGGCCTGTTTCCTACAGGGACAATAGTCAAAGGGCTGGTGACGTGGGGAGAGATCGGAATCCCAAGCGGGATTTTCCAAGCCTTCAATGGTGGCTGTTTGTCTCCACTGGTCCCAGGGACCCAGGAAACCCACCCCCACCCTACCCCTTCTTGATTTGTTCCCCCTAAAGCTCTGGGGCCCCTGCTCCCACCCACGCTGGGCAGCATGCCCAGGGCTGCTCTGCCCTGGAGGTGCCAAGCAGGGTGTGTCATGGGGCTCAGGGCAATAACAAGAGGGTGATCAGAGTGGGGAAGATTGGCACGAGAGCTTTGGGCTCTCTTTGGGGTACGGGGAGCCCAGGCTGTCTTCTCATCCTTTTGGTCCTGGAAGAAAGAGTCCCGATAAGGAGGAGTAACCACGGGGGATTTCTCCTTGACTGGAGGAAGGTTGGCCCAACCTGTAGGATGGGAACATAAACCAGTACTACATGTACCATCATTGTAGCTTCCCTTTATATGGTGTTTTATTGTTTATAACTCACTTTCCTCTTGGAATCCCTGGTTTCCTTCTCAAGACTTTCAGCTTAGGCCAATCCTTAGCACGGTGCTCCTACATAGCTTGAGCTTAGTAAATGCCTGTAGAACTGACAGGGCCTGCCTGCTGCCAGGACGCTCCCTCCCAGAGCCAACTTGGAGTCATTTTGTCTCTACTACGCATATACTTACTCAGGGACTTGCTGTCTCCCCTGTAAACTCCTTGAAGACAGATACTGTTTTCACTTTTGTCTTTGTCCATCCATGAACGAGCACCTGATCGTAGGAGGTACTTCCCATATGGTTGATTAATGGATGAGAGGCTTCATGGTACAAGGATGCACTAGAAGGAGCTCTGGATTTGACATCAAAGGGTCTGGGTTCAAATCCCAGATCTACCTCTTACCCCCTTTATGTCCTTGGGTAAGTTAATTCCCTTCTCTGGGCCTCAGTCTCCTCATCTATGAAATGGGTATCATGCACAGAGGATTATAGAATTTAGAGCTTGCAGGAACATTGGAGATCATGAATTTTGACCTTTAGACACAGAGAAGGAAAAGAGGAGGCAATAACCATTCATTAAGTGCCTACTGTGTGCCAAGCACTTTACCAATATTATCACGTTTGATTCTCACAATGAAGGAGATTTTATTTATTATTTATTTTTATTATTATCCTCTATTTTACAGTTGAGGAAACTGAGGCAGACAGAGAGTAAAGTAACTTGTCCAGGGTTACACAGCCAGCAAATGTCTGAGACTGGATTTGAACTCTGATTTGAGAGACAGAGAGAGTGAAAGAGAGAGAAAGAGACAGAGAGAGTTTGGAGGGAATAAAAGATAAGATCTCTGTGGCAAGGTCAACTCCCAGCTGCTGGCACTGCCAGGGCCATACCCGCCCAGGACCATAAATCAAGCTGGGCTGTGGGGGTGAGGGGATGGCATTTGGGCTGGGGTCAGAGTAGGTAGAGCCCTCTGGAGACGTGCTGTGTCAGCAGAAAGCAGTGTCCAGCACGATGCCAAGAAGGTAGAGGTGCTGACTGTCACTCAACCTCAGAAGGAAGACGTGCCCGTTGGGGAATCCCAGGGCCTCAGTAGATTTGTCTAGTCAACAAACCAGATCACACCCCCATAGTTCTAGTGGACAGTTTTCTGAAGAAGAAACCCACAAATATTCAGAGTCCTTCAGACCCTGCCTCTCCTCCTGGGCCCAGACACATAGATACTCCCCAACTACTTCCTCCCCCCAAAAGAGGGATGTCAAAGACTCCCCTCAGCTAGGGGTAAAGATACAAAGCTTCCTTCAAAAGGCTGAGCACACACCCCTTCTCTACAAGCCTGCTGTTCCCTCACCCCAAGGGGCTGGACATATAGACCCTCCTCCCCCAGACCTCCCCAGAGGGGCCTGGGCCTTGTCCAGTTACTGGGGTGGCCTAAAGAGCTGTGGGCTGGGCGTTAGTTTCTCACGCTCTCCTGCTCCCTTCCCTGCCTCACCATTTCCTCTGCTGGTTGAGGGGGGTGGAGGGGGGCGGGGCAGGCAGCTCAGTGACATCAGAAGGAGGGGGGCGGAGTGTTCCAGAGCAAAAAAGCCTCAAGAGGCCACCCCCGCATCGTAGGACCAATGTCTGCCTTCAATGAGTGCATAGAGAGGGGGGGCTCCCTAGGGTATGACAACCCCAGGAGCAGGGTTCTGGCTGACTCTTAGCAACACTCAGAGCCTGACATCACCCCTACTCCCCATCCAACATTGTTGCTGCTGGGGACTGAGTCACTGACCCCTGCCGAAATCAGGGGCATTGACGCCACAGATGGGATCAGCAGAGGAGCAAGGATTCTAGGGCAGACCCAAGGTTTCCAATGGGTTGGACTTAGGGGATCAGCCCTGCCTTGGAGGGGAGGGGAGGCCAGCTAGGGTCTCTTTCATCATGTCTACAGCTGTGAAATTCAGCTTTTCAGTCTGCCCTTCAAGGCTCCTCCAAATTCCACTTCCCCATCCCTTTCCTGTGATTAGCTTCTGTGTTCCAGCCGGGCAAACCTGCCCCTCTCCCTCCCTCGATCTCTTTTCCCTCCTGCCTGGGATGCCCTGATCTCCTCTCCTCTCCCAGCCCCCTTCCCCCCACCCCAGCCCTGTCCCTCCCTTCCTTCCTCATCCCGTTCCATATTCCCCTCCTCCAACACTTCCTTGACTAAACAAACCCCTTTCAACTCCACCCCTCTCCATCTCAAGGCTCCCTCCATCCAGTTCCTTTTCTGTCTTTTTAGCTTGGTCTCTGTCTACTGGGCTTCTTTTGCCTTTCCTCTCTTCTCCTTAGGATGGACACTCCCTGAAGGAGATCGTTGCCTTTTTGCCTCTGGATGTACCATCCTACACTTTTAGTACTTAGGACTGGGCACTTGGGGAGGTGGGGTCAGGGTGGGGTGGGATGGGGAGAGAGTGGGGAGGAGAGATGGGGGAGAGATGAGGGCTTTGAGGTCGGGGCAGTGCTGATCAGCCTGGTATGGGGAGACTAGGACTGATAGGGATAGAGATGAGTGGACAAATCATCTTCTCTACCCCATCCTCACCTCCAGGGACCCAGGTATAGACCCTCCCTTACAGGCTCAATAGGTCCTCATACGTCCATCCTGTTTTAGGGTAGGCAGAGCCAGTATAAACTCTGTGTGTGTGTGTGTGTGTGTGTGTGTGGTGGGGGAAGGAGAGGGTGTCTGTTCTTTGTGGAGACAGGAGAAAGTGTAGGTTAACCTTAGGGATGTTTGAAATTTCATATTGAACTTCTAAAGCTGGGTAGACAGGATAGCTCTCATTACTGGTGAAGAGGACACACTCTTCCCTGTAATTCAGGAAAGGCAACCTGGAGAACGTGGCCTCCATACAGAGATTGGGAAGAAAAGAGGAGGAAAAGCAGATAAGAGAGAAAGGGTTGGTGGCAGAAAGGTGTGTGTGTGTGTGTGTGTTGGGGGAGAACTTGGCTTGTTCACATTCAGACCTCCCGGAGTTGTCCCCAGCACCTCCTCCAGTGATCCAGGGGCTGGTCAGGCCGGTTCCAGATACCCTCAACCTGGCTCTTTTCCCTTAGCTCCAGCTCCTTCTCTCTCAGGGTTTCCTTCCTTCCTTCTTTCTTTTTCTCTATCATTTGCCAGGAGAAGATAGTCAGCTCCTTGGCCCATACTCTCCTGACTACACCACCCCTGTTCTGCTCCCCTCACCCCACCTCTGAGTGCCCGGACACAAAGACAGACCCACGGACAGCTGGGTAAATAAGGAGGAATGGAGTGTGGGGTGGTGGTAATCTGAGAAAGTTTCCTGGAGGAGGGGAATCAGAGAGAGGAAAATCTGATGACTGTGAAGGATGTGTTCCATCAGTAGAATAAGGCTCAAGAATTATCAATTTAACATTTCATTAATTATCCATTAGCAGCCTACTTTGTGTTGGGGACCGGGAAGACAAAAATGAAAGCAGATGAAGCTGGAGAAGTTTAGGGTCTGGAGTCAACATTCATTGAGACCCCAATCCAGTGTGAGTGGGGAGAGAAAGAAAGTAAAGTGAAGAATTGGTTCTAGAATCAATCAATCAATCGAAATTCATTAGGCACTCACGTCCCTTTCAGCCAATATCCTAGAATCCCAGGATTCTTTTACCTGCATTTCCTGATAGGAAACTTACAAAAACCCTCTAATGTAGTCAGGGTGAGGATTCTGTTTATTTTTACAGATGAGGAAACTGAGGCTCTGAAAAAATCAACTGACTTTGCTCAAAGTCACAGAGCTAAATCAAGAGCAGAGCATGACCTGTAGCCTCCCATAAAAATCTTTACATTATCTGTTCCAGCAGCGACCTGGGCTTCAATTATATTGGGAAAGAAGAGGCTCAGAGATGTCTAGGGACTAAACCAACGTCACACAGCACCCCACAGTGCAGGGCTAATGGAACAACGCAGATCTTTCAACAACCATTCAAAGGCTCATATTCCGGGTTATTCCCCTGCGGGACAATGTAGCCTATCCTTAGGGTTACTCTCGGTCCTCCGACCCGAGCCAGGGTTACCCTCTGTCCTGCTTCGACCAGAGTACATGTTCATGCCAGGATCTAAGGCCGCGTCCCGAAGCTGCAGTACTGACTCCGGTGACTCCCCCAACCCAGGGGGCGACGGAGAGCTCTCTTGGTCCTTCTGTCCCTCCGCTCCCCATCTCTCTATGCCGGAAGTTTGGCTGCTCTTTCCAAAGCACAACAGCATCTCGATGGTGGGGAGGGAATGGAGCCGGGCAAAAGAGGGGGTGGATTTCTTGGGGTCCAATCTCAGAAAGACATGAACGGCAAAAAAAGAAGGATCTTCCACTCCAGAGAAAGACTCATACATTATACATCATATAGTGATAATCAGTTATGAGAGAAGCCTTTTCTAATGTTTAGGCGAAACAGAGATACGCGCCTCTCCTTTCCCCCCTCCCCCGGGGAAGAGAGCAAATGATGGAACAGGCCGAACTCAGACCTCTGACTCTAGGGGCGGATGGTAGAGTCCTCAGGCTCCTCCCCCCAGGGCAGTGGATGGTCTCGTCCGAAGCGGTGAGTGCGGTTCTTGGGCCTAGGCTGCTGGGGGTTCTGCCGCCCCTGCCCCCGGGCTCAGTGAGCCTACGCCGCTCCCCAGGTGCTGGGGCCCCACGTGGTGGGACCCCCGGGCTGGGCTGGGCGGGGCCCGGGGGAGGGGGCCTCGGGGCGCGGGCGGGCGTCCGGGCTCAGGCGAGGGGGCGGAGGAGCGGGCAGAGTCCGCAGCCTTCCCGCCTGCGTCCATCTGTCTGCGGGGCCAACCGATCCGCGGCGAGCCCGGGCTCGACGTCCTCTTGAGGGACGGCGCCCCCGACGGTCCCAAGGATGCACCGGCGGGGCTGAGGTGCCACCCGCCGCCCCAACCGCCCCTGCCCCGGGGTCCGGGACCAGGTAGGGAGGGCCCCCCGAGTCCAGCTTTGGGGGGCGACCGGCGGCGACAGCGCCCCGGGCTGGTGCAAGGCTCGGACCCAGCTCCCCGGCCCAGAGGAGCCCGGGGCCTCAGCTTATTCATCTGTGAAGTGGGAGGGCGTCGAGGTCTCGGGCTAGAAGTGATCCCTCCCACCTCGGCGTCTGCCCTCTCGCGCTAATTTTGTTTCCCCAGAATGTGCACCCAGTGTTTATGTCACCACCATATGTGGTAGCAAACAAACGTCAGCACTTCCTACGTCTTAGCTTAGTGCCTGGCACATAGTAGGTGCTTAATAAATGTTCATTGACTTGAATTATGATAGCAAACCCCTGATAAATCAGGGGTAGATGCTCACGGGTTGTCTAGAATTGTGGCAGATGAAGTCATAGGATTCCAAGTCTGTGTTCTTGCCTGGGATGTGGCCGTGTTTGTCTTTACAGACTTTACACTTGCCTCGGGGTCTGCTAGGGGAGGCTGGCCGTGCAAATTGGCTTTATCCTCTTTCGGTGGGGGGTGTGACCCGAGGGCCTGTAGTGGAAGTGGGCTTGGATCTGGAGTAGGAAGCTTTTCAAACCTAGCTGGGGGGCACCTCAGAGAAAGGACCTCACTGGGTGCTCCATCACCCCTTGATTTTGTAGATGAGGAAACTGAGGCCCTAGGGAGACTAAATGACTTGCCCAAAGTCACCCTGGTAGTAAATGTGAGAGGGGGATTCACTCGGGTCCTCTGACTCCATAGCTGGGCCTTTTTCTGCTACACTATGATCTTCCTAGGCACTCACACTGTAATTGGTGCCCTTGGGGAAGCCTTGTTTTCCAAGAGTAGTGGTTGCCCCTTGGCTGTTTTTTTTTTCCCTTTTTATTTGAGGCAGAGTCTCTATCTCAGCTGGGTTGGAAGTGCATCAGTCACTCTTGGTTGCAGTTCCACTGCTGATCACAGCATGGATTGACCCACTCTGGGCTATTTTGTTTTACCCTTCCTTAGACAGCCTGGTCCCCCTGTACCTTCCATCTTTTCTGGGAGGCTCAGCATATTGGTGGTGCACTTAATTCAGACACTCAAGTTTGGCTTTAGCTACCGCAACTCACAACTTCTGAGCTCAAGAGATCCGCCAGGCATGTGCCACCACACGTAGCCCCCTGACCAATTGAGGTGTCATTAGTGCTGGAATGCCTTGCCTGCTCAGATGCTGGAAAGTTCAGTTTCAGGTGGTCCCATGCCTTTAGTGTGAATCACTTTTTAATCCCTTCTCTTCATATATAGCTCTGTGTGTGTGTGTGTAAGTAAAGCACACTCCCTGGAGAGCACAGTAGGGAGATACTGAGGAAGAATCTAGGAGTTCCTAATTGGAGTGGAGAGATAGAGTTCAGAGATGAGTATACCTAATGGATGGAGCTCTGGCTTAAAAAGTGGTTAGAGAAGACTTTCTGGGAGAAGTATAGAGCTTTGTTTAGAAGGAGTATCAGAACTGGACTAAAGAGAAAAGGGACTGAGAAAACAGGAATTCTTAAGTTGGGATGAAAAGCCTCTGTGAAGGTTCATCTGATAAGAAAGATGAGTTAGCTGAAGAGATAGGAGTAACTTTTCTGGAGGGTATAGTATTGGGAAGAATGAAGATGCAGGAGGCTAAAACAGAAGTGGGAGTGGTGAGAGGAATGTCCTTGGAGACTGTGACTCCCAAGTCTGGAGTTGACCCATGAAATCAAACAACTGATTGGTTGCTGAGCAGAGGAAGAATGGGTCAGTGCAATGACTGAGAAAGATGAGGCTGACAACCTCTCTGGCATATAAGGGAAGGTTCGAACAGCCTGTTTTACTGTCTGTCTTGTGGGAGGGTCTCAGCACCTGACCCAGGACCACGGCAGTGACTGGGGAACCTCTGGGTTTTGACTACAACATTTATATTGTATCTTAGATTGTTGTGGGGCAGCGTAAATTCTCCCACTAAAGCCAGAGGGGTTTGAATGACACGTGGTCAGACAGGGTAAGTCCAAGTAAGCCACCAGATCAATTTGAAAATGTAGAGATTCAGGAAAGGTTCAGAGTTTAGATAAATTTGCCAGTGAGTGATTTAGAATTGGGCCACTGAGGGAAAGGAGGATAATTCAGAGAACGTCACAACATCAGTGACCTTTGAGGCATACTATTCCCTCTGCCCAGGCCAACTTCACTAGTGCTTTGGCTAACCTTGAGGGATGCTTCAGGAACACTGGAGAGGGACCTAGGAGTTCCTAACTGGAGCGGAGAGACAGGATTTAGAGTGGAGCACATCTGATTGGTGGAGCTCATCTATCTGGTTTTGGGAAAAGACTTAGGAGATCCCGGGGCACAGCTCGGGAGAAGAGCTAAAAAGAGAGATAAAATTCATTCAACAAGCCATTATGGGTGCCTGCTATGGAGGGACTTCAGGGGACAGGAGTATAGTTCACAGGGACTGAATTCAAATCCCATTTACTACCTGTTGGACACTGAATGGGCCACTTAGCATTTCCGGGCCTCAGTTTTTTCTGTTGTGAATAAAATAAGGTTTCTGGAGGTGTTTTGCCAGATCTGTTACAGCTTTCCTGAGCTTAGGGAACTATCTAGAGAAGGGACTGAGAATACAGAGATAAAAATGAGACAGTCCTTGCACTTAGGGAGCTTACATTCTAAAGAGAGAAGAGTAGATACCTCCCACAGGTGGGAGAGAGCCTTTGCAAAGGTGGGGAGGTGGGAGATGGCTTGTCCTGTACTGGAAAGAGCAGGTAGGGCCAGTTTAGCTGATGGGAATATGAGAGGTGAAGGAGGAGGAAGGGTCGAGGATGGCTAGGCTGGTGGTGCCTTTAACGGAAACAGAAGCTAGAGAAAATGTGGACAGGGGAGAGAGGAGAAGAGGAGTTCTGATTTCTCTTGTGTCCGTATCAAGTATGAGATGCCTGCCTTGTGATGTCCAGTAGGCAGCTGTGTGATGTTGGCACTGAGGCTCAGAAGAGAGCCGGCTATGAGGGGGATCATTTTATTAGTTGTCATTATTTCCCCATCACCAAACACAGGGCCTGACACATAGCAGATGCTTCATAAAATACCTGTTGATTACTTACCTGTGTAGAATTGAATCCATGGGAGCTGATACACCAAGAGAGGGGTATAGAGAGAAAACAGACAAAGACAGAGGCCAGAGCCTTGATGGACACAAACAGTTAGAGGGCACAGGATGGATGATTAGACAAAGGAGGAGGAGTGAGAGGGAGGAGAGCCTGGAGGGAACAGTGCCAGAAAAGCCCAGGGCAGAGCTGAGTATCCAGGAGAAGGGCTTAATTAGCTGACATTATTAAGTGCCTACTCTTTCCTGCGTGCCAGTTATGGGGATACAAAGACAAACATGAAATAGACCTGCCCTCAGGGAGCTTCCATTCTTTCGGGGGAGATGACATACATATATATGTACAAAATAAACAGGTTAATTGGGAGGAAGGTGGGAGACCTAGCCCAAGAGCAAATCAGGAATGACCTCTTTAGAAGGTGGTGTTTGAGCTAAGTTTTGAGATGAGAGGAAAAGGAGCTCTGTGGGTGAGAATCAGTAAGGCCAGTTTGAAGCAAGCTATGAAGATATTTAAATATGAAACAGAAGAGTTTATATTTTGACCTTGAGGTAATAGGGAGCCATTGCAGTTGATTGTGTGTGTTTGTGTGTTTTTGTATGAGTGCGTGTGGGGGGGGGGGAGTGGGGGGCATGGGGGTGGGGGGGGTGTTACATGATCAGACCCTTGTTTCGGGAAAGTAGTTTGGTCTCTTTGGAGGAGGACTGGAATGGGAAGAGACTTGAAGTAGAGAGACCAGTTAGGCTATTTCCATAAGGCCAGGATAAGGGCCACCATGTGAGTAGAGAAAAGGGGACAGATGTTGTGGAAGTAGAAATAGTAAGATTTGGCAATTGCTCTGTGGTAAGGAAGAGTAAAGAGCTCAGGATGATGCCCAGGCTTCCCAGCTCGGTGTCTGGTAAGATGGGGAGTGTTCTTGCTAGAAATAGGCAAGTTCAGGGGGCAGCTAGATGGCGCAGTGGATAGAGCACTGGCCCTGGAGTCAGGAGGACCTGAGTTCAAATACAGCCTCAGACACATAACACATATTAGCTGTGTGACCCTGGGCAAGTCACTTAACCCCATTGCCTAGCCAAAGGAAAAAAATAGAAATAGGGAAGTTCAGGAGAGGGTGAGTGTTGGGGAAAAGATGTTCAATTTAGTTTGAGACACCTCTGAAATGCCCAGTTGTCAGCCGGTGATCTGGGACAGGAGGAGTAGAGCTCGAGAGAGCTTAAGGGTGTGTGTGTGTATGTATGTCTGTGTGTCTCTGTGTGTGTTATCTGCATGACAATGATGATTCAACCCATGAGAGAGTGTACAGAGAGAAAAGTGGCTGGGCAAAGCCCTTGGGGGCACCAGCAGAGAGGTCCAGAGGACAAAAGAAGATGAGAATTTAGAAATTAAGAAGTGGTTAGTAACCATGGAGTGAGCAATTTCATTTAAGTCCTGAGGTCAGAAGTTCGATTGGGATGGATTTAGATGTGAGTTAGTGAAAAAGAAGTGAACACAGTATAGACAGCTTTTTCTAGGAGTTTGGTTATCCGGGTAGGGGGATATAGTCTAGTAGTTTGAGGGCATGATAGGGTCAAGTGAAGGTTTTTTAAAGATGGAGGATGCTTGGGCATGTTTATAGGGACCATGGAAGGTAATTAGGGATAGATTTGGAGATGAGAAGAGGGTGATTGAAGTGGAGGCTGCCAAGGCGGATGGGATCAAAGGCACAAGTAGAGGGAATGGTCTTGGTGAAGGCCACTCTTCAGAGACTGGAGCAAAAGATGAGAAATGTGAGGGCATTTTCAGTGGAGTACTGGGGGAGAGGTAAGTCATCATAAATGGCTTGTATTTTCTGAGGCAAATTTGGGGCCATGCCCTCTACTGAGCACCAGGACAAGAGTTGGGAGTGGGAGGCTTGAAAGAAGAGATGGTTTGGAAAATCCATTGTGTTTTGTAGGCTATAGAGTCAGTCAGGGAAAAAATAAAAGGATTGCCAGGCAGCAGTAATGAGGTCTGAGTATGAGGCCTATCAATTTGTAGTGAACTCAGTCAACATGGTGTGTGAATTCTTTCATTACATGGGAGGCTGATGGGGGAGAAGAGAAGGTGAGGTGGGTGTGGGAGGCAAGGAAGCACCCAGGGAAATCTTGGGGAAGACCTTTGAAATCCTAGGTGAGAAATTGACATTTTCAGACATTCATCATCGTTCATTAGCAGACATATTAAGTTCTAGTTCTTTGAAGTGAATTGGGGAAAGATATTTAAGAAATGGTCTTTGCGAGCAAGGATTACAGATTTCATAGCAGTTAGAGCTGGAAAGGATGGTAGAGACAATTCTGTCTTGCCTCGTTTTTTTTGTTCCTGAGGAAGCATACCCTGGGTAGATCAGTGATTTGCCCAAGCTGCTTGGGCCCCAAGGTCAGGGAAGGATTCAGGGAGGGGGTGGGTCTGTGAGCAGCATCAGAAGGGTATGTGTCAGCTTGGAGTCCTCGGTGTGTCTAGGTGTGATTTTTTTCCTCCAGAGCCAGCCAGCCGCCTGCCAGGTTGGTGGGAGCAGCCAGCGGCCGGGGGATGAACTGCCGGGCTGAGGTCCTGGAGGTGTCCGTGGAGGGGCGGCAGGTGGAGGAGGCCCTGCTGGCCGTGCTGCACACCGTGCTTCTGCACCGGAGCACCGGCAAGTTCCACTACAAGAAGGAGGGCACCTACTCCATCGGCACTGTGGGCACCCAGGACATCGACTGTGATTTCATTGACTTCACCTACGTGCGCGTCTCCTCCGAGGAGCTGGACCGGGCCCTGCGCAAGGTCGTTGGGGAGTTCAAGGTAGGGTGACAGCCAGAGAGATGGGCTTCTTCCCTCTGTCCTCAAAGCTGTCTACATCGTCACTTGTCCATTTGGGTTCTCATGTTTGGGCTGGTACTGCCCTTTTCTGTCCAACAAAGAGCCATCTGTATCCTTTGACTAGGCTGTCGACCTTAATGATTAGTCCAGTTTCCTGGGCCATTGGCCTGTCAGAACTGATCCTGAGGGTCCCTTTACTTGGCCCTTTGGCTTCTTCCTTTACGCCTTGTTAACCTGCCTGATCCCTGAGGATCAGTGGGTTTAGAGATCACAAATGCTCTGTCCCTAATCCCCTGCCTCCCTCTGCAGCTGCTGCCACCATCTCTTGGTGACAAGTTGAGCACTCACTCCCCCTTTCCTTCTGTTACACACCATGCCACGAGAGTGGGCTTCATAAGGGAAAAGAACAGTTTCCAGGCATGCCAAGAATAGGGTTGTAAGGAGTTGAGAGGACATTTAAAAGAAGAGTTCTCCATCTCTGCTGGGTGGTGGTTGAGCAATCATAATGACACCTCAGAGTTCTAGGACACTTGTCAGTTTGTGAAGTGCTCTCTCCACCACAGCCTGTTCCATTGCAGCCCATCCAAGGACTGTTACCTTCATTTTCCAGGCGAGGGAACCTGAGTTCAGAGATGGGAAGCAGCTCACCTGTGGTCCTATAGCCAGAATGGGAACCCAGGTGTCCTGACTCTTAAGTCTTTTCCCTTAGGCCACACTGCAGGCCTGAATGATTCCCTTGGCCGAGCCTCTTCCCACTGACCTCAAACATCTTCACCCAAAAGCTTCCAGATTTGAGATTTGCCCATTTGGACATTTTTGGGTTTAGCATTATTGGCTCCTTTGATGGGATCATTTAGTCACCTGACAGGTGAGAAAACTGACTCTCAGGGATATTAATGACTTATTCAAGATCAGAGAGCAAGTAAATAGCCCAGTTGGGATTTAAACCCAGGTCCTTTTACTCCTTAGTTAGCTGGGTGTTGCAGTGAATAGAGCACTAGGCCTGGAATCAGGAAGACCTGAGTTCAAATTTGGCTTCAGTCACTTACTAGCTGTGTGACCCTGGGCAAGTCATTTAACCTCTGTTTGCCTTAATCCACTGGAGGAGGAAATGGCAAACCATTCCAGTGTCTTTGCTGAGAAAAGCCCAAATGGGGTCACAAAAGAGTCAGAAATGACTGAATGACAACAGCAGCCTTTTGTTCCAAATCCAGAATTTTCTCCACTGCACCACACTTATAATCCCAGAGTCATGCCGAGCCAGCCAATCAAGAACCCTCCTGTGGCTGATGAGCTCTGGGTACTCTGCCAGCTGTAGCATCATTACTAAGAAATTACTCCTTCCTCCTCTTAGGGGAAGAGAAAAATGAAGTCATGAAGCATATGATATGACAGCTGGGCCACTTGGGTAGGAGTGGGAGTGCAAGAATAATTCAGTTGGACAACCAGTTCATCCCTTAGGGAGGTTTCCTAAGACGTTCCCTTTTCCTTGCACTCTGATTCTCAGGGCTGTGTCTACTTGACCTGTTCCCTACTTTGTCCTATTGGACTTAAACATGTAAATGTCCTCCTCAGAAAGGGAGGGATGAGGAGAAAGTGGAAAAGGCTGGAGTGCATGCTGGGGTGGGAGAGTGTTTGTTTGATAGTCAAAATGAGTTCATTTGGTTGGTTTCATTTCCAAGGGTCCTTGCCTGGAGCCCCTTGAGCCAAATGGACCCCTTATGGGTAGCCCTGGTCATAAAAGTGTCCAGGAACTTAGGCCACAGCTCCCCCTGTTCCCCTAGGAAAAGGCAGATCACTTTACAAATGACCAGGCAACTGTTGTGTTTCCTCTATAAAGGGATAGGCAGCCAATCCCAATTAACCCATCCCTTTTACTCAGAACATCTGGGTGGAGTTAGACGCCTCGTGCATTAATGATGGTAGACCCCTATTAGGGCATTTAAATCTATTCCCTGAAATGTGATTGAGGATTTGAGGCTTTCTTGGTCAGTAAGTGACTCACTCAAGAATGTGGTTTAGGATCTTTGGCCATCCAGGCGAAGGAGCCCAGGGTGGGGGGTCACCCAGACACCACAGTGCTGTGTCAGAGAAATTCCTAGAGCATATGGTCCCAGATGGCTTTCCTGTGGAGAACAGGGAGGTGGAGCCAGGGATGGACTGACCAGCTTTGATCCTTCTTTAACCCAGCGTCTTAAGTGTTTCTGTCTCAGGGTCCTTATAAAATCCATGGACCTGGGTTTGAATCCCAGCTTAGCTAATTAATCATTGTGATCTTGGGCCAGTCGCTTGATCTCTCTTGGCCTCAGTTTCATCTCCTGTAAATTGAGGGCTCTGGATTAAATGGATATCCCAAGTCCCTTCCAGCCCTAAATCCCAACTGCCTAGGCTAGGCTAAGGAGTTTAAAATGTATCTTGTGGCCAAAGAAGAAATTACTAAATAAAGGTGGTCTTTGAAGGAAAGGGTGTGGGACTCAGAAAGACTCAGAAAACTCTCAGGTTGGTTTGGGAAGTTAGGGAGGATGAAGAATTGAGGAGAGGCCTGACTAGAGAATGGGGGAGCAGGCTGAGCTTTTAGCTGTCAGTTTGATATTAGTACCAGTCTAGGCCTCAGTTTCCTCATCTGTAAAATGAAGGGGGGTGGATTAAACAGCCTTTGGAAATCTAGTCCAACTCTGACATTCTGTGGTTCTGTGGCAGTGGTGGGGTTGGCTGGAGACTTCCTCCCACATTCCACCAACAAGGCAGGTGGGGAATGGGGCATCGGCCTGGGCCGTGACAATGCTGTCTTTCTCTGGGCCTCACTCCTTACTCTTCCAAAGAGCTGATGTGGTATACCCAGGAACTTCCCTGGGGCAAGGGTAGAGTGAGTGGATGCTGGTATTGGAGCCTTTCGGTCTCATCTCTGTAATCTGTGCCTCCCTAGGATGCCCTTCGTAACTCGGGCGGGGATGGACTAGGGCAGATGTCCTTGGAATTCTACCAGAAAAAGAAGTCACGGTGGCCATTTTCTGATGAGTGCATCCCATGGGAGGTGTGGACAGTCAAGGTCCACGTGGTGGCCTTGGCCACAGAGCAGGAGAGGCAGATCTGCCGAGAGAAGGTGGGAGAGAAGCTATGTGAGAAGGTCATCAACATCGTAGAGGTGATGAACCGGCACGAGTACCTGCCCAAGATGCCCACACAGTCTGAGGTGGACAACGTGTTTGACACAGGGCTTCGGGATGTGCAGCCCTACCTCTACAAGATCTCCTTCCAGATCACAGATGCCTTGGGGACCTCAGTCACCACCACCATGCGGAGGCTCATTAAGGACACGCTGGCCCTCTAGTTTCAAAGAGCCAGGCCACGAGAGAGGACTGGTTGGGAGACTAACTCTTGGTAGCCTTTCCAGGGTTCTGTGGGCCTCAGCAATGGGGCGACCGAATTCTTTTTCTCCTTGAGGACTTGAATGGGCAAGGTGCATGTAGTGGGGGAGCCTGCTCTATATTCCTGGGGGGTATTTGGAAGGGGTTGTGACAAAAATCAAGGGTTGTGGTACCTGGGCCAATCAGAGTAGAAGTCAGGCCTGCTGGCCAAGCTTTCTAGGAGCAACCTGTTATCCTCAGGCCCTTCTTCGCTCCTGAGATGATCTCTTGAATTGAAGCTCCCCCCCCCTCTTTTTTTTGCTGACAGCAAAGGCTCTCTCCCCATCCCTCTCAAACTGTTGAAGGATATGCTCATCTTCAAGTCCTTGCTTAGGACACTATTACTGTCTTTTCAGATCCCTGGTATGGGAGTCCCTTTCCCCTCTTCCTCCTCTTCTGTACAGAAAACACACTAAGGAATAGTGAATAAAAGTTGGAAATGTGAGTTTTGGGGTGACCTACCCCCACCTCAGTCCTGTGCCCTGTGTTCTGTCCTGAGACATGGGTCTAAGTATTCAGCCCTAGGATATAGACTTTATCTGAAGCAGGGGGCAGCTCCTGCCCTGTAGCTTTCTATGCCTTTCTGCCTTTGGCTCCAGGGCTGGGCTGGGCACTGGGAGGAACTGGGAGTGTGTGTGGCCTAAGACTTGGGGGAGCAGGGGTCTCCTTGTGTTTCCCTGAGATCTTCCAGGGCTCAGCGACTACACTGTTCCGATGTGGACTAGAGAGATAGGATTGCTCTGATCCCCCCAGTGATTTGAGCTGTTCTCCTAGCACCATCCCACACCATTACCCTTAGGACACATCAGAAGGCTGGGTTATGCAGGCTTCTCCTTGATTTGTAGCAGTCTGCACCTGGTACCTGTTTGCCTGTAGTTACTTGGGGACATGTTTAGTGGATCTGATGACCACCATCCTTTTTAGTTCTGAACCTGTAATTTGTTGATAGTGACATTTGCCTTGGTTCTTTTCAGAGAGAGAGAAAATGAATGAGAGAGTGTGAGTGAATGTATGTGTGTGCCAGCACCAAACCTCCCTTACAAAGCAGAGTTAGACCTGGAGAAGGCCTGCCTGTGCTCTAGAGCCCTCTCTGCCCACTGGGCGGCTGAACAGGTGCTCAACCACTTAGGTCAACCAAACTCAGGAGACCGTCACTAAAAAAGGGACCCGTTGCCTTCACCCACATCCACAGCCTTGGAGCTTCCTACTCTTCTGACTGGGCACGTGGTGAAAAAGCGTGGATGTACTGGGAGCAGACGCCCCCCCACCCCAATGGAAAAAGCAGCTCCAAATGTTGAAAGCTGAAAGACAGTGATTTGGTGACTCTCTTCCTGTGTCGTCTTCATCTTTTTGGCCTTCAGTTTAGGATTATAGTTTCGGAGTCCCGCTAGGTCATTGAGGCCAAGTCCTCTTTCTCACTTTACTTATGAGGAAAGTGAGGTTGGGAAAAGTGAAGCGGCTTGTTCAGAGTCACGCAGAGTAGTGATATGACAGGGATCTCTGGCTCTAAATCCAACACTCTCCGCTATACTCAGTAGGATGTCTCTAGGCTGAGCCTCCGTATGAGTGGCTGGAGGGAAAGGTTGAGATGGGGAGAATTTTGAAGGGAGGTCTCTGGTGTAATGGAAAGTCTTGAAATGAGGAGAGTTGCGTTTGAATTTAGGCTCTTCCATTTAATTTACACCTTTGGGGCTTGTTATTTTAGACAAGGTGTAGGGGAGCTTTAGCTGAGGTCCCTTTAGGGCTAGTTGGGGGCTTTGAAAGGGGCGTGGTACAGAAGGTGATGGACATCCTCGGAGTGGGAGAGGGCTGGGATGGGGCCCAGGGGAACCGATAGTTCCGCCCTCCTTTCGCTCCTCCCCAGCTGTCCGTGGTGGGCAGCTCTTGTACACATCTGGCTTTCCCTGCACATCTGCGGGCCGCGGAGGATGAACGGTTCCGAGCCCGGGGAAGCGGTCCCGGGTTCTTGCTGTAATGTGTCGGGGTTGCCCCCGGGTGTGGGACTGGAGCCTGGGGCTGGGGGCCTTTCGGGGGCGCGGGCGCTGCAGGCTGCGGTGCTGGGAGTCCTCTCCCTGCTTGTGCTGTGTGGGGTTCTCTTCCTGGGTGGGAGCCTGCTCCTCCGGGCAGAGAGCCTGGCGGGTCAGTTGGCCCGAGAGCGGCGCCCGTCCCGGGAGGATGACTGGGGGTGCGGCGGCAGCGGCCATGGCTCTTAGAGTTTTGGCAACTGCTGCTTGACCCCTGGGACTTGGACCAAGCTGCCCCCCTCCCGGAGCGCGACTCTGGGGCCCCTGGGACGCAGCACCCTCGGGTCTCCAGAGGAGACGTCTTCTCGGTCCTTCCACGCAGCCCAGCCTCTGCTTTGGACCCAGCTGGAGCTGGAGATCCTCCAGCTGAGACCCAGGGATCTGGAAGCCCAGCGTGTGTGCGGGACAGGAGCGAACCCTCTCAGGCCGGAAGGTCAGAGGGCCCGTGGCCTGTAGAGGTGAGAGCTTCGCAGTAGAAGGCAGCCACTGTTGAGTCGGGCCGTGGTCCAGGTATCTTAGAGGCAAGGGAGACCAGCACCAGGGAGTGAAAGGGAGTGGGAGGGGCCTTGAAGCTACCTTCCCCCCACCCCCAACCCCTCAAAAAACTGTCCAAAGGTCTCAGGTCAGCTGGGACAATCGGTTTCTTCCCTTTCCCATTTGTTCTGGTATTGAGACCCTGTGTCAGGACCTTGGGCTGTGAGACCTGGGGTCTGGACCTGGAGGAATTAAGCCCGGGGAGGTGGCTAGGCTGGATGGATGGGCTTGGGCTTTCAGAGTGCCCCAGGGAAAAACACTTCTACTCCCCCTCCTGTTGCTTTCCTTACCCCCCCCCCCAATTCCTCCAGAATAATTAAAAAAAAATTACTGAATAGCTATTATGTTCAAGACACAGTGGTGGGCCCTTGACCTACTGGGACGTAAGATCAAGCTAGGACACCCCTCTCTCCCAGGCTACCCCCCCCACTATCCCTCCTCAGCCCCTGCCAAGTCTTTCACCACCCAGTGGGTAAGCACAGCCCTGGCCTTCACCTTGCAAAGCAATTCTACACCCTCCTGCCCTGTTTCCATTCTCCAGGTTCTCAGGAGTTGAAGAGTATAATGCCAAAACACAGTCCTCTAAGCTTTCAAAAAACACTCCTTCAGAAACAGAGACCATGGACTGAAGAGCAAGTTCTTTGATTTCGCCCTGAAGGTTGGAACCTGTTGGATACTCTTGTGGCCTCAATTTACCAATCTTTAAAATGGAGCAGTTGGTCAGATGATCTCTAACCTCTTCTGATTCTGTGATTATAAAAGGAGTTGGGGAGGAGCCAAGGGCCTGAATAAACATTTAAGAAGGCACCCCAGCTCTGAATCCTGGAGAATGGGTGGTCTTACTGAAGTCCGGCTGAGGTCTGTCCTCCCAGACGCCCAGATTGGTGTCGGGGAGGAGGATGGGACAGATCCCGGGCCTCTGGGATGACTTGGAAGTATGCTGACCTAAAGAGCTGGGAGCAGAGAGCTTCCAGCTGTGGCCTCTCCTGCTTCATCTCTGTCTCTTGGGTCCTTCTTGATCTCGCAGTGACTGTTCCCAGCTGGAAGGGGATGTGTGGGGCTGGGGGGCTAGAGAAGGCTTCTGTCCATTTCCCTGCATCCTTGATTTCAGCCAGCCTTAGGCCTAAGCCATACGGTCACTCTCCTTTCACCCATGGGGCAGGCAGAACCGTGGTCTTAGGGTGGAAGCTGCCGGAGGCTGGAGTCTGTTGAAGCCAAAGGCCCTCCCCTTCAATTTGGGATGGGATGTTTGGGAGAAGTTAATGATAGGTCATCACCTCCTCTCCTATTCTTTGTTCTTTTGAAAGGATCTCAAAGCACTTAACTCAGATTGGATTTACTAGACAATTGGTCTTGCCTGCTCCAGGGCTGAGAACTGAATCATGCTGCTAGGATTTCCAGAGTCTTTCTCCTTTCTCCTAAGCAACTAGTTCTTAACCAAGGCCCTGGGTCCTTAGCCACCCCCATTGATTGAGAGATCTCAGCTCAGACTTAATAGGGGTCTGTCGCCCTGTTGGACAAGAGAAACACTCCATCCGAGGTTGGGGAGATGAGGCAGGCTACGAGGAAGGAAGTTGAGGTGGGGGACCTGGAGGGTAAGTGAGAAAGGAGATGAGGACCAGTACTGGAATGTGGGGGTGGGGAAGAGTTGGAGGGAGGCATAGGGGTGGGAACAAACCGAGCCGCTGTTGAATCTTGATCTTCCTCAGAATGAATTAGGCTTATTTGTGTATAGCATTTTCCAGCTAATCCCTGTTATGTTAATCAATTCCACTTACCAGTGGAATTGAGACGCTTTCCATCACCCCAGGGGAGGGACACCATTTCCCCCCTTTTTCCCCTCCCCACATGCATTCCGTTCCATTTATCAAATACTTTAAGTGCTCACTGTATGCTGGACATTGTACTAGGTCCCGGGGTCCATCCCAAGGGACTCATCTCCACTCTCCTGAAGTCTGCAGTTGAATAAGGAATTAAACGTCAGGAACTAGGGTAAACATTTAAATATATCTATTTAACTAATGTATTGTGTCTGTACATCCTCCCGCTTTTCATGCTATGGCCTTAGCCTCTTCCTCATGGGATAATTTCCTCTAATATACTAGATGGTTTACTTTCCCCAGGCTAAAGCAGGGGAGAGTGTGAGTATTGAGTCTGTAGGAACAGGGGTGGGCTGGAACACTGGAAATGATCATAGCCTTAAAAACCTCCACAAAGCACACAGTTCCAAGAGGTCAGAACAGAGAACTCAGAGTCACCAGAAGGAATGAGTACTTTCCACCATGACTGAGGGGTCAGCAAGGACTGGCCAAGCAGAAGGAAGGGCCCCACAGAGCTCTCCCACCCCCAGCCTCCTGTCACCCAACCTCTGTCTCACACCTGGGGAGGTGGGAGGTGAAGAAGTGAGAGAAGTAGGGCTGAGGCAGGGAGGGGAGGCCACAAACAGTTTCTTCATCCAGGCTTATCTGGCTACCCTTGATCTGGACCCGCAGACTGATGGAGCCTGGGATTGGCTGGGAGGGTGGATAGCAACCTTCACATTCTCCCAAGAAAGATAAGAAGGCAGCCAGTCTCTGCTGGGTGGTCATCGCTACAGCCTTAAGATGGGAAGAGAAGGAATTAGGAAAATCTGGAAACCCTCTCTTTCCATCCCAACCCTTCAGCCAGCTGAACTGGGCTTGAAATAGACGAGGAAATGTGGGTGGGAGATCAAAGTTCCCAGCAGGCCAGGGACTCCACTGCTCCAAGAGAAGAAGCCACCAACAGAGGGAGAGGCTGGACTCAGACAGAGGTCAGACATCCTGGAGAATTTTTGGGCAGTCCCAGTAGGGAATGAGATCCTCAAAAGTACCACTGATGCTAGGTCAGGAAATCTGAAACAACAGGAGAGAAATCACCTGGTCAGTCTGCCTGCCTGGAAGCAGAGGAGATGGAAAGAAGAAATCGTTCATGTACTTGCTCACAACAAACTCATGAGGTAGTGTTGGAACTATGTCCATTTTACAGATGTGGAAAATGAGATTAGGAAAAGTGAAAGGAAGCATTTAGATCCAAGACAAGAACCTAGGTCTCTTGAAGCTCCAAAACGAATGTACTTTCCACAGGATGCCCCCGTACCCTGCCCATTTGGGGCAAGATGTTCCTTAATGAAAGCAAGGTGGGGAGCCTGCTTGTGAAGGGGGTACCCCTCCTTTCCTGACCGACAATAGAAAAGAGGAGACGGTCGGGCCTCTAAGCGTCAGCGCTTTTCTGCACTAGGGATTTGTCTCTGATAAAGTGAGGGAATATTCACAGAATCACACAAATCTTCCAGCCCCTGTCTCTCTCCCCACATTCCTCTCACCCATTCCTTGGTCTCTCCACTGGCTCCCTTCAAAGTCTTCTTTCCTTGATGGGATGGGTGAAGCTGGCTTCAAAAACGGTCGCTTTACTGCCACCATGTGGCTGTTTGTAGTAACCGCAGCGCTTACCACCCCCACCCCCCCACCCCCAACCTCCCTTCCCAGGTGGTGACAGGAAAATCCATCAACACTGAAAGTCTAGTCGGGAGCCTGCTGTGTGCCTAGTCCTGTGTTGAGCTCTGTGGAATGAGAGTGAAACTAGACCATTGTGTGGGATGCACTGAGGTGGTGGGGGGAGGGCAACAGAGCTGGACAATGCAAGCGGCCACGAATCGTGCATCAGGATTGTCTACAAAATGAAATTTACTTTTTCAGATGTTTCATTATAAATGTACATATTGGAATGCCAACTCTCTGTGTATCATAGGGATTTATTTATTTTAAATAAATTTGCTTAGAATAAGGTGAAGGCTCAAAAAAAACCCCTCCCACCTCTGGGGTGGGGAACTCGGGAAATAAATTTTGATTTTTGCTGGATTCACTATAGGATGGAGAATTGAATCAGTGGGATTAAATAAGTATGGGCCAGGGAAAGGGGTATGTTTGATGCTGAGTGTGGGGACACTCAGTCTTGGAGAAGAGAGAAGGTGTTGGTTCTAAGGGGGTTGTTTGTGGTGATGAGGCCCTTAGGGAAGGTTCATGGAAAGATCCCTTGATCTGGAATCATCAGACCTGACATTGAATCCTCACTGTCCCTGACTGCTTGTGGAAGTCTTTTCCTCTCTCTGGGTGCTGAATGAGATAATATCTAAGGTTCCTTTTAGCTCTGAATCTTGTGATTCCTTACCCTGGGGCTGAGGATGTCTCCAATTTTCTCCAGATCTCTGAGGTTAGCATTTTCTGAGGACTCTAGCCTTAGGGATTCCAATAGTGTGGGAGCCAAGAATCTGCTCCACCCAAGCTCTGAAAATCTACAGTGGCTGTATATACATAAGGAGGAAACCCTCTGGATGAAATGGTACCATTCATCCAGCAGAGCCCCAGACTGGGGGTTTCCTTTGGAATTTAATCCCTCTGATTACACTGGGACATTGTCCCAGCTCCTTCCCCGGTTCTTTGGGGTATCCCGATTTCCACAGCTTTCCTGACTTAGGTGAGGAAGGAATCCATCTCCTCCTTCCTTTAAACAGACTGAGAAAAAGTAGGATCAAATAAAGTTTCACTAGGGAAAACAATCCATCATTTAAGACATTAGACAACTCTCTCAGACAGTGAATTATAGAGATGACGAATTACGTTGGTGGAGAGAATTCCCTAAACTAGTGAAATCACAAATCCAACCCCGATCCCGTCAATCAGTCAATCAGCAATTTTAAACACCTGTTACCTGGCTGAGCTGTCCCTAGTCTCTAGGGAAAGAAAAGCAAGTGATGAGATCCCTGCCCTCAAGCTCATTGCATTCCATTGGAAGGGACATATATACACACCCATATCACAAATTCTGTTTGAAATTGTTGTTCAGCCACATCCAACTCTGTGATCTCACTTGGAGTTTTCTTGGCAAAGAGATTGGAACGGTTTTGCTATTTCCTTCTCCAGCTCATTTGACAGATGAGGAAACTGAGGCAAACAGAGTTAAGTGACTTGCCCAGGGTCACACAGCTAATAAGTGCCTGAGGCTGGATTTGAACTTATAAAGATAAGTCTTCCTGATACCAAGCCCTGTGCTGTATTCACTTCCCTACCTAGCTGCCCTCTGTTGGAAATAAGTTTATGCGGTATAAACACAAAGTAATCCCAGTTTTCCTGAACGGTGCCTTGCCACTGGACTCTGATGACTCAGGAGGAGAGAACGGGACTGATGACTTTGCATAGCTCTGACTCACTTAAATCCAGTTCACTCACGAGTCAAGACATCACCCTCCGGATGTCATTGGTTCTCTTTGAGAATGAAGGACAAAAACCAATAACAGTTTTTGGGGAGTACCATCAGCAGTTGGGGGGAGGATGAGAAAGGCCTCATTGGGAGGATGGGCTTAAACTGAGCTTTGAAGAAAACTTGGGATTTTAAGAAGTGGGGAGGGGGGAGAGCGTTGCAGGCAGAGGGCTAGGGAGTACAAAGGCAGAGACGGGAGATTTTAAATTGTGAGGAATAGCAAAAAGAGCAGTTTGACACAGAGGACAGAGTACTGGGCTTGGAATCAGGAAGATTCATCCACCCAAATTCAAATCTGGCTTCCGACAGTTACTAGCTGTATGACCCTGGGCATGTCACTTAGCCCTGTTTGCCTCAGTTTCCTCATCTGTAAAATGAGCTGGAGAAGGAAACGGCAAACCGCTCCAGTATCTCTGCCAAGAAAACCCCAAATGGGGTCACAAAGAGTTAGATACTATCGAAATGACTAAACAGTAACAATAAATTCAGAGAAATAACAACCAATAAAAACAGTTAAAGTGTAAGTCGATGTGTCACATCCTTTAGAAACTCTTCCCTGATCTGAGTAATTATTTTTTCCCCTCTGAGGCTTGATATGTCACTTGATTTGTACCTTTCTGATAATGGCTGGCATTTGTATAGCCCTTGAAGATTTGCAAACTACTTCACCTATGCTTTCCTCATATCAACACCAGGAGATAAGTACTATCATTATCCCCATTTGGCTGTTGGGGAAACTGAGACTGAGATTAAGTGACTTGTCCAGGGTCACACAGTGTCAGAGGCTGGATTTGAACTCAGATCTTCTTGACTCCAGGTCCAGCCTTCTGTCCGCTGGGCCACCTAGCTGCTTCAATTATGCTGTTTATCATACTATTCTTGTGTGTGTGGTATGACATGTCATTCACTGAGTCATTGTGAGCTCATATACATGTAGGCAAGGACTGCATGGTGTACTGCACCCAGTAAGTACTCCCTAAATGGTTGTTAAGTTTTTAAAAAGGATTAAAGTTTTCATGGTTAAAATATAAAGCCAGAGGATTGTTCCCTTCTAACCCTGGTCTGAGTATATTTGCTGTAAGCAATATCCAGCCCCTCCATTTGAATTTTCCCCTGTCTCTTGCAAGTATCCTATCTGTAATGGGAAATATTTATTAAGCACCTACTATATGCCAGGGACATAGTGCATTTGTTACAAGTATAACTAGTGAGGTAGGTGCTGTTATTAGCTCTGTTTTAGAGGTGAAGAAACCGAGGCAGACTGAGGTGAAGTGACTTGTCCAGGATCACCCACTAGGTGTCAGAGGCTGGATTTGAACTCAGATCTTCCTCACTTTAGGCTTAGCACTCTATCCACTTCACCACCTGGCTGCCTCCAGGCAGAGAAGGAAGAGTATATGACAGCTGGTTAATTTAAAGTAGACAATAAGCTAAGGGCTGAGTTCAAGGTTAATGCCACCAAACTGCCTTTCTATGTATAACTTCATTAATTGTTTTATTGAGTGGTCCAGATCCATTGGGCAAAGGGAAGCACATACAAGTACATGACAGAACTGAGTAGTCATTTCTTTCCTCTGGACAGGGTGCCCAGCACCTCCCCGTCTCCTACATAGCTCTTGACTGTCTTTAGCTGAGAGCTGTCCAGCAGCACCTTTCCTACCATTACTGGGTGGAGTCAAGGACCTTCTGGGATCCCCTCCACAGCTTCAGGGCTGCAGGGCAGCAGCACTTTGTAACTGCTAATGGTCCTGTCCTGTATCTCCAAGGTAAGGCTCTCTCCTCAGCTGCAACCTCTCATTTCCAGTTGTCTTAATAATAGTTATTAGTGAGATTTAGTTAAGTTTTGCAAAAGCACTTTGCATGCATGATCTCATTTGATCCTGACAGCAACCATGTGAAGTAGTTCCCATTTTGCAGAAGGAGGAAACTGAGATTCAGAGGGGTTAAATGACTTTGTCCATAATTACACAACTCATGGAGTTGGAATTTGCACCCGTGTCCCTCAACTCCAGGTCCAACACTTTCCACCACACCAAGGTAGTGGTGGTGGTGGAGTCTTCACCATTTTTTGCTAATGGTACCCACACCAATTTACCCAGCATCCCATACTCTAAATCCTGTGATCTTTGGGCTTCCAGCTGTATAATGGCAGAGACAGTGTCTTCAGAAAACTTTATATCTTTTACAGCACAATTCTTTACATACAGTAGGTGCTTAATAAATATTTGTTGAGTAAAAGAACTGAACTCCTGTCAGCTATTGCCCTGCATGAAGAGGTCAAGTCAAGTCAGTAAGTACCAACTGCATTAGAGTATAGGGTGACTGAGCCTTTAGTTGAAGGAACCAGAGAGAGTTCTTCTCTGTAAGGAATGAGACCATGCCAACTGGCACTTTGATGAGAGGGCACAGAGAACTTTTTCTGGCCTGCTTCCAAGATGGCTACCTTCCTGGGACTCAGTAGGACTGACCCCATTCAGAGAAGTCACCCCATTGTTATGGTCTATAAAGGCAAATCTCTCAGAATTTTTTCCTACCTTCAGCTATTAATACAGAAAAAATACCAGCTTGTAGCAAAGCAGGGAGATTGATGATGATGATGATGATGATGATGATGATGGGTGTGTGATAAGGGTGGGTATAGGTGGTGGTGGTGGTGATGGCAAGGTAAGGAAAGTCTCTGTTTATACTCCCTCTCTCCAGGAGTTGGAAACTTCTGCCTCCAGTACTAAGCAAAGTTCTTGGAACAGAGTGGGTGCTTAATAAATGCTCTATGACTTGTTACATGAGGCTGTATTGGGCCTGAAAGGAGAGATCCCAAGAGTAGAATTTCCCAGCTCAAGAGACAGTAATACAAAGGCACTGAGAAAGATAATGAAAGGTAAGCATATGTGCTCACTCATACCAAGCTTGGGGATTGTCGTATAGGTCATCCAGTTCAAGAATTTCCCAGTTCAAGAGTATAGGGTCTGGACCTTCTAGTGCAGGGATTCTTAATTTTTTTTGGTGTCATGGCCCCTGTTAGCAGTCTGGTGAAGACTATGGAGCCTATTCCAATAATGTTTTAAATATGTAATATAAGATACATAAGATCATGAAGGAAATCAATTATATTGAAATAGTTATCAATATTGTTTAGAAAACAAGTTCATGGACTTCAGGTTAAGAGTTCTACAGGAAGATGAGTATTTCCTGGGACAGTATACTTCTTTGCCAAAAACAAAAAAGATTGGCCATATAGTTTTTTAGCAACTAAATGGTGAAGTGGATAGAACGATGCTCAGGAAGATGTGAGTTCAAATACTATCTCAGGCACTTACTAGCTGCAAGTCACAACTCTGCCTCAGTTTCCACAGCAGTAATATAGGAATAATAATAGTAGCCCCCTCCCAGGGTTATTGTGAGGATTAAATGAGATAATATTTGTAAAGTATTAATGCTATTAAAACTCATGCCTGCAAATCTATGCCTTCTGGCTTCTTTAAAGTCTCAGATAAAATCCCACCTTCTGCAAAAAGCCTTTTCTAGTCTCCCTTAATCACAGTACCTTCCCTCTGAGATTATCTCCAGTTTATGCTGTATATTTTTTTGTACATAGTTGTTTGCATGTTATCTTCTCCATTAGACTGTGAGCTTCTTGAGGGCAGGGACTGTTTCATTTTGTTTTGTCTTTTCTTTGTATCGCCAATGCTTAGTACAGCACCTGGTGCAGAGTAGGTGCTTAATACTTGTTGATTTGACTTGTGGGAGGACTAGGGATCCACTAGAATGACAAGTGGTCACCCTGATGGTAACCCCAAGTTCATATCCCTTCTGATGAGAGCTGATAGGTTTTATCTGTTCCTGTATCTGTTAAATGGACTCCTATCAGTACCCTGTGTCTTTTTCCTTTCCTCTGGGGTGATGCTACCTTGAGAGCTGGGAGCCTGTTGCACGTGTTTGGGGAAACCTAGACAGGAATCAAAGATGAGCTACATTTGGAAGTTTTAACTGTGTAAGCAGTGAACCAAAAAAGAAAATAAAAATGACTTCCATTGTGGTCAGCTCTCAAGTTTGAGTTCCGAGTCTAGATGGTTCCTGGGTCATGGTTCACATGATCTGTAGTAATTCCCATAGACTTCCGGCCATTTGAAAGAACTCACCCAGTTGTTAAGATCCTGCTATCCTTCGGAATCTTCATTAAAACGAAATTCATAATCTGATGTCCTCTTTATCTTAACACTTAGTACAGGTGGTCTCCTCCACTGTTACCACATTCCAATGGCCTAGAATCCTTCCAAAACAAACAAACAAACAGACAGACAGACAGCAACAACACGCAAATCCCGGGTCCCCAGTTCCTTCTCTTGGACTAAACTGGGGAGGGTTATTTAAATTATGCTGAGTTGCTTCCTGTAATATCCAAGAAAAAGAGATGGAGGGGACCACTCAGTATTAAAATATGGAGCAAAATACTGGCAGGCTTTAGGGGCAGGGGGTATTGGGTTGGGGGAGGGGATGGCATGTGGGAGAAGATTTAGAGGTGTCAGCTTAGGTCCTGCTGACAAAGACCACCATCTTGGGTTATATATTAAGAGAGGTGTAAGTTCAGGAACTATGGTGGTGTTCATTTTCTGGAGCTCTGCCCTGCTCAACATAGAGCAAACATATTCTGTTCAGGTCTGAGGGTCCCATTTGAGTGCAGTGGTGGTCTGGCACCTGAGCAGACTGCTTCTACTATATTAGGAGGACGAATAATGAGCTGGAGAGTGTCCAGAGGAGGGGGACAATATGACCAGGGGAGAGGAAACCATTCTTATCTGTCCTTCAGCATCAGCTTAAGTTTAGCCTAGAGGTTCGAAGTTAGGGCTAGTGGAGGGGAATGGTGGGACATTAACAGTCTAGTGATTTGAGGGGCTTAAATGTGTTCTTGGCTCCAGAGAGAGCAATGGAGGTAAGCTACATGGAGGATGATTTCAGTTCCATATGAGGAGCTAGCAGTGAGAAACATACCATTTCAAGTGTGGTATGCTGCTTAGGATCTATTTATCCAAGCCCTAACTTCTTTGCTGACCTTCAGTCTGGTATTTCCACCTGCCTATTAGACACTTGGAACTGGGTGCATTGTAGATGTCTTAAATGTCCCAAACTGAACTCATTGTTTTTAACCCCAAATCTCCCCCCACCAAACACCTTCCCTATTACTGTTGAGGGCAACATCCTCCTCCCAGTCACTCAGGCTTACAATCTAGGTGTCATCCTCCGTTCCTCACTCTCCCTAGTTGCCAAGGTCTGTCAGTTTACCTTTGTAACATCTCTCATGTAGGTTTCCTTCTTTCCTCTGATGCTTCCACCACCATGGTGTAGGCTGTTATCACCTCACACCTGGACTGTTACAACAGCCTGCCTGATGGGTTTACCTTCCATGAATCTCTCCCCATTGCAGTCCTGCTCAGCTGTCAGTAATCATCCTAAAGTGCAGATCTGACCACATCAACAACCTCCCTCTCCTCCCGCTCAATAGACTTCAGTGGCTTCCTGTCCCCTGTAGTATCAAATATAAACTCCTCTGGCATTCAAAGCCCAGCCCTTCATAACCTACCCTTAATAACTCCCCTACTTTTTCAATCTTCTTAGACCTTCCCCTCACCAAATAAACTCTTCAATTAAGTGACATTGTCCTCCTTGCTGGACCTCAGACAAAACACTCCGTCTCCCAAGTCTAGGCATTTTCACTGGCTGTCCCCCATGTCTGTGATACTTTCCTTCTCGTCTCCAGCTCTTGGCTTCCTGGACTTCCTTTAATTCCCTGCTAAAATCCCACCTTCTACAAGAAGCTTTTCCCAAAGCCTCTTAATTCTAGTGCCTTCCCTCTGGGGATAATTTCTCATTAATTTTGTGTATATGCATATATGTGTGTGTGTGTGTACACACACGCATACCTATATAAATGTATATGCATACGTATACATACAGATATGTACACATATATGTCCCACATATACATATTTGTATAGGTATATATGTATTTATACGATATATTTATTTATATATGTACATACATTTCCTGAATTTATCTGCATATTCATTCATGTAGCTTGTTTTGTACATAGTTGTTTGCATGTTGTCTTCCCCATTAGACTTAGTTCTTTGAAAACAGGGACTGTCCTTGCCTTTCTTTATGTTCCCAGCTCTTAGCACAGAACCTGGCACAAAGATGGTGCTGTGTATTGACTGACTGAGATGGAGTATTCCCTAGCCTACTGAATGGCTCTTGGCTGCCATCTGGTGGATCCTTCCATAATTTCTCAAGACAGCATCATAGAATGGTAGAACGAGAGAAAGCCTTAGAGATCATCTATCTAGCCCATCCGGGACCATCACCAGTCACTCATCCTGACCTATGTCTTGCCATTGGACTCTGATGACACTGGAGCAGAGAGTAAGGCTGATGACTTTGCACAGCCTTGCCTCACTTAAATCCAATTCACTTGCAAGGCAAGACATCACTTGCTGATGTTATGGTCCTCTTTGAGAACCAACAGTGAACGACAACAAAGGAGTAAACTGAGGCCTAGAGAAGAGAGGTGACTGACCCAAGGGAATTAAGCCAGTCAGTGACAGAATCTAAAGGAGAGCTCAAGTTTCTCCAGTGTCTCACCAGTCTCTACTCTATCAAACTTTATCCTAAGTCTTTGCCTTAAAAGAGAAGAAAGAAGGGCAGCTAGATGGCACAGTGGATAGAGCACAGGCCCTGAAGTCAGGAGGACCTGCGTTCAAATCTGGCCTCAGACCAAACACTTGACACTTACTAGCTGTGTGACCCTGTGCAAGTCACTTAACCCCAATTGCCTTTAAAAAAAAAAGAAAAGAAAGGTGCTGAGCCCCACTTTGATCCATTAAGTCTGTTTGTCTGTATGTATATGCATGTGTATGTATACATATGTGCATATATATATATGTAGTCTATTACACAGTTACTTGTTTATGTTCTCCATCAGAATTTGAGTTCCTTGAGGGTAGAGATGATATTTTTGCCTTTCTTTGTAACCTCAGAATTAGCACAGTGCCTGGAGCACATTGAGCACTTAATAAATGCATGTTGATTGACCGGCTTTTGTGTTTTTCTAAAAAATTTTATTAATTTATTTTGATTTATCAACAGTCACTTCCATATGCTTTTGAGTTAAATATTTTTCTCCCCCTTCCTCCCCCCACCCTCCCCAAGATGGCACACAATCTGATATAGGCTTTACATTTACATTCCTAGTGAAGTTGTAAGTAAAAATTAAAACCAATAGGAGGAACCATCAGAAAGATGAAACAAAACTCAACAGAAGGTAAAAATAAGTGATAGCGATTTGACTTCCATAGTTCTTTCTTTGGATGTGGACAGCATTTTCCATTCCGAGGCCTTTGGAGATGTCTTAGATCCTCGTATTGCTGGGAAGGGTTATCAATATTAGTCATCGCACAACATGGCTGTTATTGTGTACAACCTTCTCTTGGTTCTGCTCACTTCACTCAGCATCAGAGCATACAAGTCTTTCCAGGTTTTTCTGAAGTCAACCTGTTCATCTTTTCTTATAGCACAATAGTATTCCACTATATTCATATACCACATTCCCCAATTGATGGGCATCCTCTCAATTTCCAATTCTTTGCCACCACAAAAAGAGCTGCTATGAATATTTTTGTACGTGTGGGTCCTTTTCCCATTTGTATGATCTCTTTGGGATATAGCTCTAGAAGTGCTGTTGCTGGATCAAAGGGTATGCACATTTTGTAGCCCTTTGGGCATAGTTCCAAATTGTTCTCCAAAATGGTTGGATCATTTCACAACTCCACCAACAATGTATTAACATTCCAATTTTCCCACATCCTCTCCAACATTTATCATTTTCCTGTTTTGTCGTGTTGGCCTGATTGACCGGCTTTTGTAATGGGCAATGGGGAATAAGAAAGGTATACTCCTTGCTCTCAATCTAATAGAGAAGATGGCAGGTACATAAATAACTATTGTTACAAACTCATTGCTCGGTATCCCTAGAAGATGGAGATCTTTGCCCTGAAAGCCCATGAACCCTAAAAGAAAGACTTAATGGGTCAAAGTGTATATAGAGACTCTTTTCTCTTTCTCTGAGCTCTTGACTTGTGACTTTGTCCATGTGAGAATTCTTTCTACCAATGCAGATTCTTGAACGTAGGGAGTTGTGCAAGGATCTGTTTGAGATCTGTGATCTCAAATGTAGTGTCTGTGATAGTCTACCATAGTTTCCCTCTACTCTCCATAGGGATTAGGCTCGGGACCCTCTTTCTCTGTCCCCCTTCAGGGATTGTTGTTCAGTTGTTTCAGTTGAGTCCGACTCTATGTGACCACACTTGGGGTTTTCCTGGAGAAGATTTGCCATTTCCTTCTCCAGCTCATTTTACATATGAGGAACTGAGGCAAGCAGGGTTAAGTGACTTGCTCAGGGTCACACAGCTAGTAAGTTGTCTGGACTCAGGAAGATGAGTCTTCCTGATACCAAGCTCAGTGCTCTCTGTACTATGGTGCCACCTAGCTGCCCTACAGGAATTAGCTTTCTCTTAAAGGAGATAGAGCTGTCTCCGTGGCTGATTGGCCTCTGGTTCTTTTGATGAGAAGGTGAGGGAGGTATTATGTACCATAGCTGAAGTTAAGTGCCACTCTGAGCTTGTTGCGTGTCTTTGCTATATTAAGGCAAAGTAAACTTTCTTTTGTCAGTTGTTCAATGACTTGTGAGAGCCTCATTTTTATCGCAAAATCAAACCTGAGTTAAGAAAGTACTGAGGTTAGTCCCAGTTCTTACATTTGGCGTAGTCAACAGATGGGATCTAGATGGATCCTAGATGGCCTAGTGGTTCACATTGTGGTTGAGTTTAGGAAAGAGGGTAGGAGGGGCAGAGCCAAGATGGTGGAGTGAAAGCAGTGACTTGCTTGAGCTCTTCCCCAAACCCCTCCATACCTATAAAAATGGCTCTAAACAAATTCTAGAGCAGCAGAACCCACAAAAAGACAGAGTGAAACAAATTTCCAGCCCAGCGCAACCTGGATGGTTGATTGGAAAGGTCTATTTTGCCATGCTGGGAGAGGAGCAAAGTTCAGCATGGGCATACAGGAAAAGACCAGGCCTTGGTGAACCTGGAGCAGGCCTCAGGGGACTGAATCATGGGCAGTTGTGGTGGTTTCCAGACTTCTTAACCCACAAACACCAAAGACAGCTTAGAAGGTCAGTAGGAAAGGTCTGTGACCATGGTGAGAGAGAAGCTCAGTCCCAGCCGTAGTCCTAGCACAGCCCTAGGACAGCAGCTGCTTCTGGAGCTCTCAGCCCACAGACAGAGGGGGAATCAAATGGCTGATCAGAGGGGGATTGCAGGGATCCTTTGCTGGTGCTGAGGCAGGATTCTCTTGCTTTGCCCATGCTTGGATCTGGGTCACAGTTCTGAGTGGTGGTCCTGGGGTGAGGGAGAAGCACTGGTGTGGTGGAGCTTGTAGTGGTTATGCAGAAGAAATCCTCCTCATAGTTCCAAGGCAGAAAACAGTGCTTGTGGTCACTCATAGACCAGAGTATAGGCCAGGAAAGGAGTAAACACCTCACCCTTGATTGTACCACCTTGGAAGAACTGAAAATTTACAGGTCCCCTAGAAGTATCTCTGAAGACAGCTGCACAAAACCCCTGAAGCTTGGGACAGTACATTCTCCACACTGGAAGCAGACTCCTACTCAAGTAATTGGCTGGGAACATGAGCAAACTGTGCAGAAAAAAAAGTTAGACCATAGAATCTTTCTTTGGTAACAAAAAAGTTCAACACATGCTACCAGAAGAAGACAACAAAGTCAAAGCTCCTACATTCAAAGCCTCCAAGAAAAATATGAATCAGTCTCAGGCCATGAAAGAGTTCAAAAAGGATTTTGAGAAGCAAGTAAGAGAAGTAGAGGAAAAACTGGGAAGAGAAATGAGAGTGATGTAAGAAAATCATGAAAAACTAGTCAACAGCTTGCTAAAGGAGACCCCCAAAATACTGAAGAACATAGCACTTTCTGCAGGAATTGGGGTGTATCATTACATTGATAACATAATGTTGAGTAAGCCAGATGAGGCCACAATGACTGAGTCCATGGATCAAGAAGTGGGAAATTAACCCAAAGAAAATTCAGGGACTAACCTGCTCAGTAAAGTTGTTAGACATATGGTGAATGGGAAGAACCCAGATGATTCCAGATATAGTCTGGAATAAGTTACTGGCACTGGCTTTCCCGCAATATAAAAAGCAGCCCCGAGACTTATTAGACATTTTGGGTTCTGGGGAACTCACATTTCTCCACTTGGGTTTTCTAATAAGCCCCATTTACCAAGTTGTCCACAAGTCTGCTTCTTTTGAATGGGACCCAGAAAAGGCTACAGCTCTGGAAGGCCCAAAGAAGAGCATCCAAGCAGTCTCTCCCTGTAGGCCCCTGTGGTCATGATCAATAAAAGTCAGGTGGAGCAGAGTCTTTGGCAGAGGTGGCCAGACCAAATGACCATTATGTTTCCAGAGCCAAAATCTTCCTGAAGGGGCTGTCCACTCTACTGCTTTTGAAAAGTAGTTACTTTCCTGCTACTGGCCCTAGTTGTTACTGGGTGGATGACACCAGGGAAACTATCACCCTTTGCTCAGATTTACCTATTTTGAGTTGAGTGGTGCAAGATTGCCTCTCTAACAAGGGAGGTAAGGCACTAGAAGCCTCTGATGTCAAATGGAAATGGTACATTCATGACTGAGCCCTCTTAGGCCCTTCACAAATAGGTCATTATTCTACCAGAGACTTGAGGCTTCTCCTGCTAGCCCAGTGGGCCTCTTCCTATGGGAACCTGACTCTTGCATAATTCCATTTTGTCTCTTTGATTGACAGCTCTGCCTTATTTGAGAGAGATATATAAAACTGGACTTCCACAGCCATTAATTTGGGAACATGGGGATACTCTTAGGAATGGGGGCTGAGCTGCCCAGTGGGCTGAGCTGCATGGCTGACATGTTTAGAAGGTATTGAGGGACTGGGTAGATAAGATCTTTATCTACCTTGATTCCTATGAGACTGGCAGAATGGTCTAGAGTCTGGAATCTGGAAAAAACAGGACTGGACAATCAAGGAATGTCCCCTTTGGGTTCAGGTCCAATGGCGGAATTTTGCTGATGCCTCTCATTACATAAAATTGTTTGTGGGGGTCCATTAGGGACATTATATGCCCTCAGATTAATTGAAAACTAGTTGATGTATTTACAAGAACAGCAGAGGTTGAGGAAGAGGTCCATCACTGTTTGGGAATGGGAATGCTATATTGAGATGGGCTTGGAGCCATATGATTCCCCCTAACACGGGATGAGGCAGATACTTTTGCCCAACTATGCTCCTCATCAGAGGAGCCAATCAGAGTACCCACCTCTGGAAGACCAATATGACATGATTCCCTTTGTCCTGCCTTTGACTGCCATATTGATTATACCGGCCATCTCAGGGCAAGAGGTTTGTCCTTGCTGAAGTTGATACCTATTTAAATAATGGTATCTCAGTTCCAATCATATCTGCTACCTGAGCAGCAACCATCAAAGTTCTCACAGAACATACCTTCCTTCCTTATGGGTCCCCTTGCTCCAGCTTCTGATCAGGGAATCCACTTCACTTCAAAGGAGATCTCTGAGCCTGCTGCTGTATCATCTGCTGGATTTTCTACCTCCCATATCATTCTTGGGCAGATGGTATTGTTGAATGTTGGAATAATCTCTTGAATCAACAGCTTCATCTGCTGGCCCCTCTTTATCATGGTTAGGTCCACTACCTCCTACAAATTATTTTCTTAACAAAGCCTTTGGAAGGGTAAAGCCTCTTTGCTCAGCTGTTTCTTGGTTCCAGCCTCCAGGAAGACCTACTTGATAAGGATGGATTGCTTGTTAGATATTAATTCAAGTTGACCTTCTAAAGGCATTCTTTGTTCCACTATCATGCACAGAGTCGCATAGGCCACAAAGTCCCTGCTCCCTCCGGGAGCTCTGTATATCTTGGAGAAATGTCTCAGTCCTTAATTGACAGGTCTTTTTTTTCCCCAGATGGTTTCGAGAACTCCTTCCAATAAAGAGCTTAGGGGAACACGGAGTGGAATTGTTGGGAGGTGTCCTGCTTTCTAATAACATGGGGAATATAAAACTGTCTGCATAACCACAGTGATCGCAAATTTTACACGTAGGGAAGGAGATCTCCACCTACTTGGTGGCAATCCCAAGTCCTTGGAGAAAGGTGAGGGACAGTCCTTACCTACCCTTGTGGAAGGAGGGACAGAGATTCAGTAGACGCCTCTAAAGGGGCAAAGATTGGGATTCATACCCTGATGGGGACCTCAAGAAGGGGGGGGTTGGTAGGGAACACTGGGTGGGTAGCGCTAGGGCAAGTGGCTGCAAGAAGCTTGTGACCTCTTGGTCCCTTTACTATGGATGACCTTGATTCATGATAAAGAACTGTTGCCCCTGTTAGAAGTGTCTATGCAGAGGCCCTGATGTTCGTGGAGCCTCCTCTGCTCGTCGTCACCACCGCCTCATATTAGCAGAAGAAACCTGAGTCTTTCTTGGAGATGTTGTTGTACGTGTTGAGACTCTGGTGTTCCTTGCACTTGCTCTGGCAAGCATTGGCAGCTCTACGTGAACTGCAAAGATTTCACATCACATGGATCTGACTATGAGACCTAAGACTTGTTCCTTCTGAAGTTGTTCTCACACCTTTTGTTTTTGTTTTTTCATTTTTTTTTCTTTTCCACTTTTCCTCTCTATCCTGTATGTTTTCACAGGCTTGTCCAGTGAAAAAACATAAAAGCATTTGAATCATGGAAGGTCCTGTAGAAGATCCTTAGGACCTTGCCATGATGGGGTAGTATGTAATAGGCTACCATATTTTCCCTCTACTCCCAACATGGGGTGGACTCAGGCCTCTCTTCCATCCTCCAACAGGGATTACTTTTCTTTAAAAGGAGACAAAGCTGCCCCCAGGACCTGATTGGCCCCAGCTTCCCTATGTAGCTTCCTAGTTGCCTAAGGGCATTGAGAATCTAGCCACATAGAGCTGGGCCTCTTAGACTGGATGAGTCACTCTATCCTGATCACCAGACTAATTTCCATAAGGAAGTAAGGGAGCCCATATCTACCAAAGCTGAGTCCTTACTGCACATTCTTGTTTTGTTAGGGCAAAGTCAACCTCTTTCTTAGTCAATGGCTCAATGAGTTACGAATGTTTCATTTCATCCCAAAAAGTAAACCTGAATTCTGAGAGTGCTAGTTTACCTCTTACAGTGCCAAAGGCATAATTTGAATACAGCACTCTAGCCACTATACCACCTTGTTTCTTCTATAGCATGGTAGCCTCATTTAATGGATTGTAACTTACAAAGCACGAAAATTATAAAACCAAACATATTATACTATATATGTATATAATATATAATAATATATATAATATACATAAATATAATAATAATAATGTGTATACACACACACACACACAATGTATACATTATAAAAACAAAAAACTCAGTAGTCTACCCTTGTTTGAGCCAGGACCTTTCTGCCAGTGGCTTTTTCAATAAGTACTAAAGGAAGGAGGACGGGAATAAGCATTTATTAATCTCTTACTATGTGCCAAGCTCTGGGCTATCTCATTTGAGGTAGGTGTTATTATTATCCCCATTTTACAGTTGGGGTAACTGAGGCAGACAGAGGTGGAGTAACTTGTCCAGAGTCACACAGTCAGTAGATGTCTGAGACTGCATTTGAACTCAGGTTTTCCTGACTCCAGGCTCAGCATTCTAGCTGCTTCTAAAGGTAGGCAAAAGTAGTGAGCCCACTGAACCATTTTTGTAGAGCAAAATGGCTGTGGGCCAGAGACTGGTCTGTGCAAACTCACAGAATGTTAAAAGAGGAAGGAAACTTTATCCTCATTTTCTATCTAGGAAAACGAGGCCTAGAAGTGTGATTCTTCTGAGTCACACACATAGTTAGTGGCAGAGCTGGGACTCAAAACCAGGTCTTTTAATTTCCAGTCAAATGCTCGAGTTGTACCACATTTTTCTATGCTAGATTTTTGATGGTGATGAGTAGAGTTTCTGGAAAGTGAGAAAATGGAGAGGAGGAAGACATTAAAGACAGAAAGGATCAAGAAATGAGGGTGAATAGCAAGAAGGGAGGATGTTTGGAGGCAGAGCAAGGTGGAAGGAGAAAAGATTTGGGAAAGATTGACACGTGGAAGAGGGATTTGGATTTTTTCTGTTAGGCCCCATAGGATTAGTACTAGGATTAATAAAGTAAGACCATTGAGGTGAAATTTAGTTTGAGATAAGGAAACTCCCAAATAATTAGAATTGTCCCAAGGGTTAGGGGAATGGGCTGCCTCCTGGGTTACTGAACCTCAGAGACTGAATGACTGCCCCTCAGGGATGCCCCAGGGCTGGGGTTAGCCCTTTCTGTGTTGTGGACTCCTTCAGCAGTATGGTGAAACATATGTCTTTAAATGCATAAAATAAAATAAACAGGATTACAAGAAAACCAAATTATATTGAGAGTTATCAAAATATTTTTATTTAAAATTTTTTTTGTTACTTTTATTTTTGGTTCCAAATTCTCTCCTCTCCAGAACCTCTCCTACGCATTGGGAAGGGAAGAAATATGATAGAAATCATGCAAAACGTTAGTCATATTGTCAAAATAATAATAATGATGATAATAATAATAATAATAAGTAATGGGCCTCGTTTGAAAACCCCTGTAAGGGAGTTCTGCTTCAGGCTGGACCTGAATCTCTCATTTTAAGAAACAGCGAGAAATAAGTCCAAAAAAATGTATGTATGATCAGACAATCAGAGGGTGAGAAGATGGCTTATTTGCCACCTTCTTTGTAAGAGCCAATCATGGGGATTGCCTCCAACATAACCTCCATCCTTATCCCTCAGCACTGCCCTGTCCTCCCCCTTCCTCTGCTCTGCTAGCTTCTAACCTTCTGTTTTGAGACTAGTGATGGCCTCTCAGGGCAGATAGCAACCACTGCACAGGTGCCTTTGGAAAAGTCCAAACCCCCATTCCCTGCTCCAGTCATCTCCTAACTGGAAATAGGCTACTTTTGGAGGGTGGGTTCTACTCTTACAGGAAGATGACTGATGCATTGTCCAGTCAGCTCAGGCATTAGAGATGTCATTACATTATCTTTCCTTCCTCAACCCACTCAGCTTCTCAACTTCTCAATCTCTATCAAGAGTACCACCATGTTTCTAGTTATAGCCCATCACAACATTGCTGTCATCTTCAGTTCCTCAGTCCCTCTCACCTACATATCCAATTAATTGCTAAATCTTATAATTTGTCTCCACAACATCTCTTGTATCTGGCATTTGTCATCTTCTCACTACTCATGCAGCCACTACCTTAGTTCATTCCCTCATCATCTCTTTGCACTGGTTATTGCAAAAGGCTCCTAAATGATCTCCCTGACTCAAGCCTCTCCCCTCTCCATTCTGTTCTCCATGCAGCCACCTGAGAGAAATGATTCTTTCTTTCTTCTATTAATAACTAATTATTGAATTAGGACCAAGGCTTTTCCCCTTTTCTATTTCCTCATTCAGAAATCAGCCCTGGTGGGATTTTCAGGTAGCCTTTGAAGTGCAGGGTTGATACTGAGAGGGAAAACTCAGATCTGTTCAAAAGGTAAAGAAATTTTAGTTTAGGTGAATTGATGGATTCTGGCCCATTTTGTTTTACTCAGGTCTGAGAAAACGTGGATTCTCTCTTTTGTCAGATGGGTGGTGTGAATATAGATAAGTCTCTTTGATCAAAACTGAGTGATAAAAATCACTACCCCAGACCCTCATTAGAATGGGTTCACCTCTCATTATAATATCAATTCTCTCATTGTTAACCAATCAGAGTTGATTTCCACCCTCATGAACACCCACTCTTCCAAGGGCATATAAGCATTGAGTAGGTTCCATGAGGGGTCTCTGGCATTTGAGAGTGTCACTGATGCCTTTTATTAATTATGTGCTAGCATGATTAATAAAATGATTTATTACCCAGAAACTACGACTTTCAAACTTTTTAAATGTCACACATCAATATGATTGTCTTAAAGCATTAGGTCTATGTCACTTCCTTATTCAGTAAACTCCAATGGCTTCCTATTGATTCTAAGAACAAATATTATTTCAACTTTATCTCATCCTTTTTAAAAATTCTGAACTTAAGAAATAAAACAAGTATTTCCATAACAAAGTAGAATAGAAAAAAGAGGATTGCACAGGAAGCTGCAAATCTATTATGCACAACTTGCTTTCTCTTTTAAATATATAGTCAAGTTATCATGTAACTTCCTTTTTCCTCCTCTCTCCTGCCCCCCACTCTACAGATGGCTATCATTAAATATCTCATCCTTTTAAAATGTCTGTTTTTGTGGGATTTGTCTGATACCTAACTATTAGTATAGTAGTAGGGATTGGGACTGGATCTGGGATTTTATCGATATAGGGAACTTCTGGATGATGAAATATCCTCTGCCAATTTAGACATTTTGCCCAGGGTACTGAGAGTTTAAATCAGTGGTATTAAACTCAAATAGAAACAAGTGCCACTAAATCATATATAAAGGTCCCTGGCTGCATGTTGACTTAGAAAACCACATATTAACATTATACATGTTCTATTGTATTTTTATTAAATATTTCCTAATGACATTTTAATCTGGTTGGCAGAGCCCCTGAGTGTGCTAGCTGCAGTGTGATACTCAGGTAATGTGTTTGACATCTCTGCTTTAAATGACTGTGTCTGGTGTAAGTCACTTCACCACTATGGATCTCTGTTTCCCTGTCTGTAGAATAAGGGGGTTGGACTCATTGGCCTCTAAGATCTCTTTCAACTCTAAATCTATGATGCCGACACAGTCTTCACATATAATAATAGAAATGTAGTGTCCAGAGAGAGGGAGGTCAGAATCTCTGCTTTTCTGCCCTAGTAAAAACAAACAAACAAACAAACAAATAAATAAATGACTTTTTCAGTGTCACACAACTAGAGTGGTTACCCCTTCCGCATTACAGGGCTTAGGGGTGCGATGCTGCCCTGTGATCTAGAAAATCCATATAAAATATTTTGGTCCTCCCTTTGTACCAGAGAAGAGGTCTGCATCATTATGGGATTAAAAGATAAAATATGTTGATATCATACAATACTATAATATATTTTTGCATTTCTGAGTTTCTAAACTTTTTCTGTCATCTGCTGGCCTTAGTGTATTGTCTGTGGCTTCTGTGAAACTCCCCCCAAATTCCCATTTATTTTCTTATGCTGACCTGTGACATGTCGACATCATAATGGGGAAAGTTGTGATGTGGAAGGGATAACTGTATGTGTCAGAAATGGGGACATTTGAACTCAAATCTTCCTGGTTCTGGGGCCAGCTATACTACTGCTTTTCATTATAGTAGCACACACATAGAATACATTTATACATAAATAAAGAACACATATTAGAGTTCATGGCTAGCATTTTTAAAAAATTAATTTCTAATTTGTAACATTCACTTCCATAAGTGTTTGAATTTTCAATTTTCTCCCCTTCCCTTCCCCCCTCCCTCCCCAAGTTGGCACGCAATCTGATATAGGCTCTACATATACATTCGTATTAAATATATTTTCACATTAGTCATATTGTAAAGAGAACCAGTTGTTAGAATTGAATTAGTAGTAGAACCAATGGGAGGAACCACAAGAAAGAAGAAACAAAACAAAACAACAAAAGAAAAAATGAGATCAAATAGTAAGCTTCCATCTGCATTCAGGCTCCTAAGTTCTTTCTCTGGATGTGGACAGCATTTTCCATCATGAGTCTTTCGGAGTTTCTTAGATCCTTGCATTGCTGAGAAAAGCCAAGTCTATCAAATTAGTCATCGCACAAAGTGGCTGTTACCGTGTACAACATTCTCCTGGTTCTGCTCACTTCACTCAGCATTAATCCATACAAGTCTTTCCAGGTTTTTTTGAAGTTGGCCTGCTCATCATTTCTTATAGCGCAATAGTGTTCCATTACATTCATATACCATGGCTTGTTCAGATATTCCCCAATTGATGGGCATCCCCTCAATTTCCAATTCTTGGCCACCATAAAAAGAGCTGCTATAAATATTTTTGTGTATGTGGGTCCTTTCCCCATTTTTATGATCTCTTTGGGATGCAGACCTAGAAGTGGTATTGCTGGGTCAAAGGGTATGCACAGTTTTATAGCCCTTCAGGCAAAGTTCCAAAATGCTCTCCAGAATGGTTGGATCAGTTCAGAACTGCACCAACAATGCATTAGTGTTCCAGTTTTCCCACATCTTCTCCAGCATTTATCATTTTCCTCTTTTGTCATGTTAGCCAATCTGATAGGTGTGATGTGGTACCTCAGAGTTGTTTTGATTTGCATTTTTCTAATCAATAGTGATTTAGAGCATTTTTTTTCATATGACTATAGATGACTTTAATTTCTCCATCTGAAAACTGCCTGTTCATATCATTTATCAATTTGGGAAGGAATTTTTTTTTTTACTAGTAGGGGTGCATGATTTAAAAAGTTTTGAGGTCATTGCCATTGTGGATAGTGAGTGGGCTAGTCTTAGAGTCTGAAAAAGCTGGGTACAAATACTGTCTCTAACACATACTAGCTGTGTGACCACCAGGAACATTAATCTCTCAGCACCACCAGGTGATTTTCTTTCAGACATGAAGTTACAGAGGGGTGGCTACTGTACATCGGTGAAGAAGTTTATTTCCTACACTGGGAGAATAGTAGCATCTACATCATGGGGTTTTTGTAATGACCAAATAAGATAATGTATGCATGCCGAGAGAGAGAGAGAGAGAGAGAGAGAGAGAGAGAGAGAGAGAGAGAGAGAGAGAGAGAGAGAAGATGGTGGTGCTGGTGGTTGTGGGAATGATTCTTGGGTCAGAAGACCCAGATGTAAGTCTAGGCTGCATGTGACCTTATCCACTGTGTAACCTTGGGCAAATCACTAAGTCTTTTGGACAGGAAAGCTAAGACTAAAGGGAAGGGAGACTTGGCATTAAGAGTCATCACTTTCTTCTTTCTTGGGAAAATGAGGCATCTAAATGCATCTTGGTGCTTCTTCTGGTACCCCAACATAAGGGAAAGTACAGGCCATGAGCTGATTCTCCTCATCTACTTAATTCTACCTTACTGTAAGCTGTATGTACCTCTCCTCCTTCACCAGAGTTTGAAACTGTCCTTTTGAAAATATTGTCCTCTACCCCATTTGCCAGAAGCCTCTTCTACCTCCCAGAGAAACTTTTTTTTTCTTTTTGGCGGGGGGACTGAAGAAACTTAGGAACTCTGCAGTCAGGGGATCCCAAGAAGGGAAAGATCCCATATTACCTGGAGCTTAGGGTATGTATTACCCTCAGAAGCAATTATACCCAAGTTATGCTGAAAAAAAGCCATTGGCTTTTATGGCAGAAGACATGTGTTCAGATCTTATCTTTGCAAGTTATATGAATATTCACATCTCTGAGTCTCAGTTTCCTCATCTGTTATGTAGTATGTTCTGCACAGTCTTTCCTGTCACAGGGAATGGCTGACTCCATCCTTTCTGTTTCCTTAGAGGAATGAATTAAGAGCTGGAAGAGACCTTGTAATTCATGGAGTTTAAGCCCCTCATTTTTTTTACAGATAAGGAAAATAGCACTTAACACTTAAGGGATTATGGCCCTAAGATATTAAATGACCCGTACACATTTTGTTAATCTATTGCCCATAATTTGATTTTGATACTAGAAAAAGATGTTTGTGCAGATGAATCAGCAACTCATTATGCAGGAGGAGGATACTGGCAGGCCTCATCTGGAATACTAATAAAATTTAAACTAGTTCTAGGTGGACATTTTGAATGGTTTTTATAATCCTTCTATGATGTGATATTTCAGCGCACAAATTGACTATTCCAAGAAATTTCTCTGATTTTTATCCAAAATTCAACCCTACTGAGAAAATTTGTTTGAACAAACTTTTCAAAGGTCATTTTATGACTTTTAGAAAAGACTTGAAAAATGTCTTTTTCCTTTTTCATAGTATATTTCTTTAGTGTAGGAAATGCCTCAAATGCCTCATGATATGTTCAGTTTCACTAAATCCACAGTGATGAGCTTCTGGCCAGTTCCACATACCTATTGCAGCCAAAACCTGAGATTTTCACCAGACTGAATAATGACCAAGAAATCCAAGGAAAAAATGACATCTTTTATTCTCAAAACGTCAGCTAACAACCCACAGACAGAAAGGGGATTTCCAGTACAAGCGGATAAGTCCATAGGTTACCAGTATAACCAGACAAGGATCAGATACAAATGTAGTCTACAGGGCTCTTTGTGGAGGCAGCAAGAATGGATGTATTTGTCCCAACACAAAGCCCCAGGATGGTTGTAAATCCATGGTGGGCTCTTGGAAACCAGGGAAAGTGGTAGCAACCATTGGTATGTAAGTGACTGGTAGGAGCACAGCTCAGGGTTACCTGGCTGAAGGCTAAGGCTCCTAACTTCCTGTGCTGAGACACCATAGATGTCCCAGATCTGAACTACAAAGATTCAGAGGGATCTAACCCTTTCAGAAAAAATGTTATTAATGGGATGCAGGGGAACCCTAGCAAAGCCAACCATGTCTTATCATCCTACCCAAAACTTAGCAGAGGGAAGAACAAGAAGAAAGGTTGGAGAGGAGAGTCAACCAAAGAAGAAATTGGCCAGTATCAAAAATTATTATAAATATAGAGATCTCCCCAAATAAGGAGAGAGTAACTCTATGACAATCACAAGCAAAGATGCAAAGTGAAAAATGGATTTTTCCACAAGGCTATGGCCAGAAGAAAGTTATAGCAAGAGTTAAAAAAAAATTAAAAAAGCTCTTGAAAGAATTGGAAGAATAACTGGAACGTGGTAAACTTTACCTAAGTTACAGACTCCCTGAAAACTAGAAATCAGTGATTCCAAGAGAAATGGCAAGAAATATTAGAGCAAAATCAAAAGACTGAAAAAATAGAAGAAAATGTAAGCTATATGACATTAAAAAAAGCTGTACTGGAAAGCAGGTCAAGGAAGTATAATTTAAGGATAATTGGGGGCTGCTAGGTGGCGCTGTGGATAGAGCACTAGCCTTGAAGTCAGGAGAACCTGAGTCCAAATCCAACCACAGACACTAGCTGTATGACCCAGGGCAAGTCACTTAACCCTGATTACCTCCCCCCCAAAACAAAACAAAAATAATGATTTGACTTCCTGAAATACATGATAAAAAAACTGGATACCAAGTTTCAAGAAATCATAAATAGAAATTTCCTAGGTCTGTTAGAACTAGAAGGTAAAGACAGAATTTACCATTCAGTTCCTGAAAGGAGAAAAGTCTCAGGAATGTCACAGACATAATTGCAGATTGCTTTCTAGTATGGTTGGGCACATTCATAGCACCCCCAACATTTTTCATTTTCTTTCCTTTTTCTTTTCTTTTTTTTTGGTCATCTTTACCAGTCGGTGGGTATGACATGAAACTTCAGAATTGCTTTAATTTAAATTTCCCTAATTATTAGTGATTTGGAGCACTGTCTTTCAGAGGTGGATCCTCTGATTGGCACAAGAAACATTATTGAACAGGAGCAGCTGTGTCGTCTTCCATTACGGAGATAATGGGGTCTCATATCCAATTGCATCACAGCCTCCAGGTCCAGAGTTTTGATGGACTGACTCTCTGGGAAAAGTGGGGTTCCTGAAGAGCTAGATCATCTTAGGCATGGATGCAACAATGTAGTAGATGGGGCAAAATATTGCAGCTGAGGGTGGAAGTCTCATTTTTTAGCAAAGTCCCATCCTGTTCACACAAGGTGCTAATATTCAACAGGCGTTGTTGTTCAGTAATTTTTTAGTTGGGTCCAACTCTTTGTGATCCCATTTGGAGTTTTCCTGGCAAAGATACTGGGGTGGTTTGCCATTTCCTTCTCTAACTCACTTAATAGATGAGGAAACTGAGACAAACTGGGTAAGTGACTTGCCTAGGGTCGCATAGCTAGTAAATGTTTGAGGCCAGATTTGAACTCACACAGATGTCTTCTTGATGGCATTCTATCCACTGGGCCACCTAGCTGCCCTGAAGGGGCATAGGCAAGCATAATTTTGAATATACTCTTTCCATTGGAATCTTCCTATGCCCTCTTTATCTTTTTAGAGAAACCATCTCACATCACCCAATTCAGAATGGGCATCTCTGGAAAAAGGGTGATGGATGACCATGTGCTTTCCATTTATTACCTACTACAGCCTAATAACAGGTGAGCAACTACTTTTCAAAAGTAGTTTAGTGAATGGCTGCTTTGGGGAAGTTGTAGCTCATAATAGTCATTTAATTGGGTTGTGCACTAAGGCTTTGCTCAACCTGGCCACTTAAAAAAAATTTAAAAAATAATGGAAATCTATTTTCTTTCCCTTTCACTTCACTGGAAAAAGCAAGGAAAACAAATTCTTTGTAACAAATATGCATAGTCAAGCAAAACAAATTCCCTCTTTGACTTTGTCCAAAAAATATAGGTCTCATTTTGCACCTTGAGCCTGGGCCTTGCAGACAGAGATCTTTGAAAACACAGGTCCCATAGAGACCTATGAATACCCAGGAGAAAAGACTGTTGATTGGTACTCTTTAGGTGTTCCAGGGCTGTAACCTGTTTTGAGCACCACTCAAAAGAGGATTTACAATGAACTTGGTAAAAGAGGGTTAGCTAGCAATATACCTTGATGGGAATATGGTTCTCCTGAAACCAAATTCTAATAAGCTTCCTTATTAGGAAAGTGAGTGTCAGAAGGTTGTAAGAGACTATACCCAGAGTCATCTGGGGTCTCCTTATTTGTCACATTCCCCCAAACTTCAATGAACAGGTTGGACCCTGGATTTTTTGAGGGTTGATCTTCCATCCATTATCTTTCATATGAGCCTCCATTTTATCTATGGCTTTTGCTACCATGGCCTCATCTGGCCCGCTGACATCACATCATCAATGTAGGGGGAGACGTTAATGTCCTCAGGAACTCAGGTATGTCTCTACCTACAAAAGAGTGGCAAAATGAAGGAAAATTTCAAGTAGTGCTGAGAAAAGATGGTGAAGGTATGCTGGATTACTTCCCAGGTGAAAGCAAACTGTTCCTGACTAGTCTCAGCCACAGGAATAGAGAATAAAAAAAAAAAGTGAGCTCCATATCACTCAGGGAATTGAGGGGATTAGTACAGCAAGTGGTTAATTGTGGGGATTGAGTGAACCACATCCACTCCATTTTGTGACTCAGTTCCCGAGCTAGCTCAGTTCCCTTCCTATTCAATTATGGGTCTAGTCCAAATTCTGCCATGTGAGAAAACTTCATTCAATTGTGGGAATTGGGAGAAAACTTTATTGTATTGTTTGAACTTAGCTCTGTGAGGCTGGGAAGCTGGACCACCTCTACCTGCCGTTTAAGACCCTTAACCAAGGTTATGCTAGGCAAAGATGGAGGCAAGGAGTTTCCCCACAACTGTACATCTCAAGCAACCCATATGTGTCATCTGAAAACTGGCCCCATACTGATCAGTCAGTTATTATTTCCGTGTTCCTTTGATTGTTTATAGCCATTTTGGGGAGTGGGCCATCTCCTTTTCTGATTTCAGGGAATTGCGCCTGTTCATTCTCCCCCTTCCAAACTGGAAAGTCTCTAATCTTTCACCTAATTAGAAATCAGATTACCTAATATTGTATTGTTTCTGTTTAGTTAATTGGCCTTATCTGATTGTTTTTAATGTATGAAAATCTGTCTACTCCTGTATTTGGGGTCCAGGCCTAAGCTGAGGAGTTCTGGTCCCGGTTTGTTGAACAGTTGGCATGCATTGCTTGGAAGATTGAACCTTTGTCTCCTCAGTCATTTCATCTTTCACCCGCCACATTACTCACCTGGGGCCTGGGCCACCTGTGCCACCGTGTGGACAAGGTCAGGAAAGGTTATGGCAATCAGCATAATAATTTCATTCAGTTGTCTGTGATCTTCTGTAAGCTTTCAGGTACCATCTGTCTTCACTTATAGGCAGTTTATATTAAAAAGCGACATAGTCCTCTTTATTTCCATCACTAGGGAAGAAATATCTTTCAACTCCTTAAACTCTTCTCCACCTCCACCAGTACCCAATATTTCTTGATATTAACTAACATTGCATAGTTCAGATAGCTTCAGAGGGTTCCATTTTGTCCTGCCCATACTAACCAGCATAAAAGTTATTGTAAGTATCTGTATAGGCAAGCACTCTGTCCACTCCTATCATGACTGGGCACTACAGCTAAGGCAGCTGAGATGGGCAAGCATCTCCACTTGAGCTAGTCTATCCCTTCCTTTGGTGTTCTGCCCCTTCAAACCCTAATAGAAACTGGACTATCCCTGTGGACACATTGAGAATCCCATGTTAAAATAGTAACATGGCTACTGGTATCCAGAAATTCTTCATTTATTTAGAAATCCATCCCTTTCCAAAGCAATGTGATTTGGGCATGTGGTCTGTTGTTCCCTCAAGGCAAGGGCTTAGAGGGAGAATGATGGGACCCTTGGATGAGGAGGTGAAACCCAGGCTGGGAAGAGTGGCTAGGGAGGTTTTGTAATCAAGAGGGAGCTAGGGCTCAGTGAGAGCCAGAAGACAGAAGGAGTGGGAAAGGAAAAGATTTAGGATGAAGTAAGTTGATTGCTTGTGGAGCAGGCATTCCAGAGAGTACAGTGAAAGAGGTGAGTAGCTTTAGACTGGACATGGGGGTGCGGTAGGGGATAGGAGGGGCGTTGAATTGAGGGGGATGGGACTAAGGGAATAAAGTGGGGGATGGTGAATTGGAATTTAAAAAACAACAACTGGAGCTTCAGAATCATTGGGATGGGGAGAGTATGAACAAATAGGAGTTTGTTAATCATTGAGGAATGAATTCAGATAGTGAGTGCAATATCTGAGTTGCCCACCAGGTGGCAATCTCCTCTAGCCAACTACTCATTTGTCTTATCTGGGATCTTTCTGGCACATACCTGAGATAGCCTTCATGTATCTCCAGTGATTATCAGAGGATGCTCATCCTGCCTACAGTGTTCTGCTTGCCCCATCCCAATCCCAACAACCCATGACCTCTGGAGGTGGTGCTTATGAGGTTTGGGATTTAATCTAGGATATTAAATGGAATATTACTCAAAAATACTAAATTATGGAAACCTATTGTTTCTATGGGGTAAGTAGGTGGAGTAGTAGCTACAGTGCCACCTCTGAAGTCTGGAAGCCTCATCTTCCTGAGTTCAAATCTGGTCTCAGACACTTCCTAGGTGTGTGATCCTGGGCGAATCACTTAACCCTGTTTGCCTGAGTTTCCTCATCTGTAAAGTGAGCTGGAGAAGGAAATGGCAAATGAATCTAGTATCTTTGTCAAGAAAACCCCAAATGGGCTTGTGAAGAGTCAGATATGACTGAAGTGACTAAACAAACTTTGTATATACCTGTAGAGACTCCACCCTGTCGGTGACCTCTTTCCTCTGGTCTCAACCCTTGCTCCTCCTCTTCCTCCAAAGGATTCAGATACTTAACTTATTGTGGATTACCTAATTGATTAAACGTTATTTCTATTTTTTTTTTTTTTAGTGAGGCAATTGGGGTTAAGTGACTTGTCCAGAGTCACATAGCTAGGAAATATTATGTGTCTGAAGCCGGATCTGAACTCAGGTCCTCCTTACTCCAGGGCTGGTGCTCTATCCACTGTGCCACCTACCTGCCCCTAAATGTTATTTTTTAAAGAAAGGAAATAAGTCAATCAAACAATCAAAGGATTACCTTATAGAACTAGAAAAGTAATAACAAAATTCATATAAAAGAGGTCAGGAATCTCAGGAGAAATATGAAAAGAAATGGGAACAAAGGAGGTCTAGCGGCACCAGATCTCAAACTATATACAAGGCAGTAATTATTAAAATAATTTGGTACTGGTTAAAAAATAGAGCATTTGGTCAGGGGACCAGATTAGGCAAACACAAAGGTAGACACAAAGACCTCAGATACTGAGATGGGTACTCACTATTTGACAAAAACTTTGAAAATCGGACAGCAATGTAGAAGAAGTTAGACTCAGACCAATGTCTCCCATGTTATGTAAAGATAAACTCAAAAAAGGGTACATGATCTAAATATAAAAGGTCACATCATAATTAAAGAAGCTTGGAAAAAATTACCTATCATATCTATGGATAGGAGAAAAATTCATGACCAAACAAGAGTTAGAGAGTATCAGAGAAGATGAATTGGATACTTTTGATCATATAGAATTAAAACGTTTTTGCACAAACTAATAAAACTAAGATTAACATGGAGTTAATTAACTGGGGGAAAATCTTCGCTGCAAGTTTCTTTGATAAGGGTCTTATTTCTTAGACATATAAGGAACTGATTCAAATTTATATGGAAAAGGGCCGTTGCCCAATTGATAAATGGCCTAAAGATATGAACAGACAGTTCTCAAGGGAAGAAACGCAGGCGGTCTATAGCCATATGAAGAAATGCTCTAAATCACCTCTAATAGGAGAAATGCAAATTAGAGCAATTCTGAGATTGCATTTCATACCTGTCAGAGTGGTGACAAAAAAGATGACAAAAAAGAAAAATGATAAATGTTGGAAGGGATGTGGGAAAATAGGCACAATGATGTACTGTTGGTGATCTATGAATGGGTACAACTGTTCTGGAAAGGAATTTCAAATTATACACAAAAAGTTACTAAATGGTATGTGCCCTTTAACCCAGCTATACCACTGCTAGATATATCCAAGAGAAAGAGGAAAAGACCTTTTATTTACAATAATATTTAGATCAGCTTTTTTTGCAGTGGCAAAAAAATGGAAACTAAGGGGATGTCCATCGATTGAGGAGTGGTCAAATAAATTGTGGTTCTATGAATGTGATGGAGTAAGAAATGAGAAAATGAGATGATTTCAAAAAGACATGAAAAGACCTATGTGAAATGATACAGAATAAAGTAAGCAGAACCAGATGAACAATTTATACTATAACTTCAATCTTATAAAAATGAACAAATCAGGGGCAACTAAGTGGCTCAGTGGATAGAACACTGGCTCTGGAGTCAGGAGGACCTGAGTTCAAATCCAGCCTCGGACACTTATTAGCTGTGTGACCCTGGACAAGTTACTTAATCCCAACTGCCTCACCAAAAAAAAAAAAAGAACAAATCAGAAGACTCTTGTAAACTGGAGACAAATGAAATGAGCTGAACTAGGAGAATAACACACAATAATAGCAAGTCTGTAAAAGCAAACATCTCAAAAGCTGCAAGAATGATGATCAATGCAATGACCCTTCATGATTCTGGAGGACTGATGAAGAAGTGTGCTAGTCATTGGAGAAGATGTGGGAAAATTGGAACACTAATACATTGTTGGTGGAGTTGTGAAATGATCCAACCATTTTGGAGAACAATTTGGAACTATGCCCAAAGGGCTACAAAAATGTGATCCAGCAATAGCATTCCTAGGGCTATATCCCAAAGAGATCAAACAAATGGGAAAAGGACCCACATGTACAAAAATATTCATAGCAGCTCTTTTTGTGATGGCAAAGAATTGGAAATTGAGAGGATGCCCATCAACTGGGGAATGGCTGAGCAAGTTGTGGTATATGAATGTAATGGAATACTATTGTGCTATAAGAAATGATGAGCAGGCTGACTTCAGAAAAACCTGGAAAGGCTTATATGGTCTGATGCTGAATGAAGTGAGCAGAACCAAGAGGACTTTGTGCACAATAACAGCCACGTTGTGTGATGACTAATATTGTTAAACTGAACCCTTCTCAGCATTACTGGGATCTAAGACATCTCCAGAGGCCTCAGGATGGAAAATGCTGTCCACATCCAAAGAAAGAACTATGGAAGTCGCATTGCTATCATTTATTTTTACCTTCTGTTGAGTTTTGTTTCATCTTTCTGATGGTTCCTCCTGTTGGTTTTAATTTTTACTTACAACTTCACTAATGTGAAAATATGTTTAATAGGCATGTGAATGTAAAGCCTATATCAGGTTGTGTGATGTCTTAAGGAGGGTGGGGGGAGGAAGGGGGAGAAAAATTTTCAACTCAAAAGCATATGGAAGTGATTGTTGATAAATCAAAATAAATTAATAAAATTTAAAAAAATAAAACTACAAAACTGAAAAAAAAAAGAACAAAAGAAGTGTGCTATCCATTACAGAGAAGTGTTGGCTTTAGGGTGCAGAATCAGACATATGCATTTCTGTATACAGACAATGGGGGAATTTGGTTTGCTTGACTCTATATATTTATTACAAGAAATGTATTTTCCTTTTTTTTTTTCAAATGGGGTGTGGGTGGGAGAGAGAAGAAATAAATTTCTATTAATTTTTTGAAAGTGTGTGTGTGCTACAGATGTGAAATATTGCATGTGTTCTCAGATGAGGGCACTGGGTTATTAATTTTACTTAACTCTTTGTTTTGAGAAACAGAAAAGGGAGTAATTTGTAAATATTTGTAATGTAAAAACAATAAAAGTTTAAAAAAAAGGTCCTAAATAGAGCCATTTGTCATATCCTAAACTTCATCCTGATGGGGAGGATGTGGGAAAATGTCTAAATAACCCGTATATGTAAATTCATGTACATGTAAAAGTTCATGTAGAGGAATAAGGATAGGGAAGAGATCTGGGATGCTATCTCAAGATTGTAAGACTATAACTAGAAAAATAGGAGATACAGGATTAGAAATAAGCCTCCCTTTCCTATCTCACCAGCCCAGTGGAATTCACAGTATCTGACAGTCCTAGAATTTGGGATTTTCTCTTATCGTGTCTTTGCTCCAGGAACGGAATCTCATCGTGTGGTAGGAGCAGCACCTGACTTATGTAGGCTGGGCAGTTTTTTCTTTACAGGGATGGGAACATCATTCTAAAGATCATAATTAGTTTCATTTCTTTGCGGCTTGAGGTATAAAAAGCCCAGCCTATGGGAAATTGGTGTTGGTTGCTTTAGCAGAATTGCTTATTGCCCTGTGGGAATATGGTGAATATGGAGGCAGAGAGGAACAGCCATTTTATCTGAATTATTTTTTTTTAACTCTTAAGAATTATATCATTTTTTATTTTTTGTCCCCAATATAGTTGTTTTTAGTGCAATTTATTATCCATGAGTGCTTCTTTGTACTCTAATCCCAAGCTTGAATCACTGGGATTGCCTGATTTAGGCCTGACCCAAAATACTCTGCCATCAATAATCTCCATGAGTCTCATTCATTGGTCAGTAGAGAAACAAAGGTCGCAGTGACCACTGGAACCACAGCCCAGGCCAATCTGGTCGACCTCCCGAAAGTTCAGAAGAAATCTGTGATTGGGTGAATCTACTTGTGAAATACCCTTGGGAGCTGTCTTGCCACAAAGAACATAGTTTGAGAAACCTGTGGAGGAAAATAGGATGGGGAGTGACTAAATCAACATGAACTCCAAATAAAAGAATGAAAATTCAGTGTTCCTATGATGTATAAGTCATAGAACACACAGACAGTGAATGGTTGGGGGGGAGAGTCCAAGGAACCTTGTATTTACTTCTTCTTCTTCTTCTTCCTCTTCCTCTTCTTCTTCTTCTTCTTCTTCTTCTTCCTCTTCTTCTTCTTCTTCTTCTTCTTCTTCTTCCTCTTCTTCTTCTTCTTCCTCTTCTTCCTCTTCTTCTTCTTCTTCTTCTTCTTCTTCTTCCTCTTCTTCTTCCTCTTCTTCTTCTTCTTCTTCTTCCTCTTCTTCTTCTTCTTCTTCTTCTTCTTCTTCTTCTTCTTCTTCTTCTTCTTCTTTCTTCTTCTTCTTCCTCCTTCTCCTAGGCAGTGAGGTTAAGTGACTTGCCCAGAGTCACACAGCTAGTAATGTTATTTGTCTGAAGCCCAATTTGAACTCAGGTCCTCCTGAATCCACTGTACCACCTAGCTGCCCCAGCCTTGTGTTTATTAGACAGTAGTGTGTTGATGGTGTTGATGGGTGCTCCAGGCCCTCAGTATTTGACCCATCTGTCAGGGAGGGACCTGGTTCAGAGAAGAAAATGTCTGAGCCAGAAAGGAGAACAAGTTATCACGGAGTTAATAATCTCATTGACTTTGGACAGTCTAAGGCCTAAGATCAGTTAACAGTCATCCTTTACCTTTTTGTCCTGAGAGACCCAAGACATAGACTGGGCAATATTATAGAGAAGAGAATTTTCTTAGAGTACTTGGTCTCCATTTCTCATTTGCCCCACACAAGCCAAGCTCATTTTTCCATAAAGAGTAGTAAAACCATTGTTAAGACTTGATCGGCTTCACGTGCCCTAATAGGCCACTGATGTGGCTTAGTGGTGGCCTAAGTATAAAAATGGCAGGAGAGGTTAGCCACTTCTGATTGGTGGATCAGAATGGGCAACACAGAGGCAGAGGAAGCTATGGCTAACTGAATCAATGCTGTATCTTTGCTGAATAGCCTTTCCTTAATCTGAAAATCCTTCCCTTGCTATGACTAAGCGACCCTCCTTTTGATAACTGTTAGATGAACTATGAGTGTGTCATTTGATTCCAAACTTGAACCTGATCTACCGGACAGGTCTGAATCAGTTCAGAATAGGTCAACTCAATACACAAGTCACTCATCAAATTCGCAGAAGACAATAGCTGGGTGGAGGCAGATGGGCTTACCTCTAGGGGTATTTATTTATTTACGGTGTCAGTTCTCTTATTTGTCAAATGGTGATAATAGGCCCACATACCTAACAGGATTGTCATAAGAAGGGAATGAGACAGTGTGGGCAAAGTGCTTTGTAACTGTAGGATGATGTCTACATGGTGAGCTATTATTATTGGTTGCTAACAATAAAAGCAGAAACGGGGGAATTTGTTTGCATTATCTTTTTTTTTTTTTCTTCAAGTGTGTGTGTCCTGAAAACTAATTGTAAGGGAAAATAGCAGTGGAGGCAGATGAGAGGGTAAAAAGAACTTTTCACAGACAGGAAAATACACATTCAATGTGGAGCTAGTATCTACCATATGTATACATGTCCTTTACCAACAAATAATTAGAGCTGTCTTGATGTGGAATGGTGGGGAAGTAGTGAGCATCTATCTCCTCAATGAGGGTCTTGCTAAACACACTGAATGGCCACTTGTGAGTGATTTTGAAGGGAAGATCCTTATCTGAGCTTGGGTTGGAGTAAATGGGATCTGAGGTCCCTTTCAACTTGGAGATTCTCCAACACCACAATTCACACTTGCCTGGCACATAGTAGGTGCTTAATAAATGTTTATTAAATCATTGATGATTGATTGATTGATTGATAATTCTCTTCCAGGAAGATAGTGGAGTACTCTACCCTGTCCTGGGTGACTGGGCTGCTTTCTGTCTTTCTGCTTTGGCGAGAATGCCCAGATGGTGGCACCCTTGCCCCATGAAACACAAGGTCCCCAGGCTTGGCAGAGGCAGGGAGTATTGGTCCTGGAGCCTCGGAATGCTATGGTGTTTAGAAGCCTTGGGTGTGGAATGAATGTGGGAGAAGGGAGAGAGAAAGTGGAGGTTGGAGGAGGGTGGGGAGAGAAAGGAAGAAGCATTTATATGCACCTACTATGTGCTATGTACTTTAGAATCCTTCAACCTGATACACAAGTTTCTTGACAAATTCACCAAAGACAGTCTCTGGGTGGAGGAAGTTGGGGATTTCTTTGACCAAGTCTCAGTTTCTTTATCTGTTGAGTAGGGAACATTTAAGAGCTTTATAATTACTGTCTCATTTGATCTTCATAACAACCCTGGGAAGGAGTAGCTATTCCTTTCCTCATTTTACAGTTGAGGAAACTGGGGCAAATGTAAGTTAAGAGACTTGCCCAAGTCACACAGCTAGTAAGTGTCTGATGATGGCTTTGAACTTGGATCTGCAGGTAGGTAGCTCAGTGGATAGAGTGCTGGGCTTGGAATCAGGAAGACTCATTTCCTTGAGTTCAGATCTGGCCTCAGACATTCAACTAGCTGTGTGAGTCTGGGCAAGTCATTTAACCCTTTTTGCCTCAGTTTCCTCATCTGTAAAATAAGTCGGAGAAGGAAAGGACAAACCACTCTAGTATCTTTGCCAACAAAACTCCAGATGAGGTTGTGAAGAGTCAGATGTGAAGAGTCAGAAAGATAACTGAATAACAAACTTCTTGATTCCAGGCCCAGGGCTCTATCTACGGCACCATCTAACCGAGAGAGGAGAGAGGGAAAGGGAGGAGGTGAAGAGAAGAAGAGAGGATAAAGGATCTCTTCTAACCATCTGTGAAGTCAGAGGACCTGGGTTGAAATTCTGCTTTGATGCTTACTATTCATGTGACCTTAAGACCTCAGTCTTATTATCTGCAAAAGGAGGTGATTGGATTAAATGACTTTTCTAGATTTATCCTCCTATGATTGAATGCAGTCAAGAATGTACATGAGTGTTTATGTATATGTGTTTGTGAAGAGAGACAGAGACAGAGACAGAGAGGGAGGGAAGGAAGGAAGGAGGGAGACAGAGAGAGATAGGTCGTAAAGAGGCATTTCTGTCTTTCAGGATGAGGTATGATGGTGTCAAGAAGGCCTGGGTTCCACTCTTGCCACTGATACATACTACCTCTATGACTACAACCACTCTCTAAGATGGTAGACTCCAGTCTAACCATGGATCTACAATTAATTGGTGGGAGAAGTTTCCAAAATGGAAGTCCCTTATACCGTATATTCATAGTATGGACTGAGTATTTTTGTGGCTGAGTCTGTAAAAGCACAATAACAATAATAATAATAATAACTTGTATTTATATAACAGTTGGGAAAATTATTCTACTGTTCTGGGCCTTAATTTCCTCATGTGTAGAATAGAGATATCAATTAGCTGGTATAGTGGATAGAGCACCAGGCCTAGAGTCAGGAAACCTGAGTTCAAATCCAGCCTCAGATACTAGCTGTGTGACCTTGGGCAAGTCACTTAACCCTCTTTGCCTCACTTTTCTTATCTGCAAAATGAGCAGGAGATGGAAATAGAAAAAAACTCCAGTATGTCTGCCAAGAAAATCCCAAATGGGGTCACAAAAAGGCAGACATGCCTGAAAAAGGCTCGACAACAGCAGAAGGCTAGAGATTACATTATTTCCTCACAGGGCTGAATAGTGTTTCATGTGTCTGTAAGGTGTTTCCCACCCTTTGGTCCACAGTATGGGGGTTTACAGTATAGAGGCTTGAGGTACATACAGCAGGAACATAGGATTGTAGCTCTAGAACTGGAAGGGACCCCAAAGACTCCTTAGTCAAACTCCTTATAGATGAAGAAACTGAGCTTGAGCTCAAGGGAGCCAGTGGATTTGAATGGCAGGATTTGAAGCCAGATCCTCTGGCTGATTCCAGCCAATGCTCTTTCCACTAGACCAAGATCCCTCCTTTGCAATAGCAAGTGTTGAGAAAACATGGCCCCAGGGGCCGACTCCTTTTCTTCACCCTTGGAGCCATTGCTTTGGTACAGGGCCTCATTACTTCTCCCTTGGACTGTGGCAATCATCTTCTGCTTGATCTCTGCCTCAAGTTTCTCCCTACTCCCATCCATCCCCTCCTCAGCTGCCAAAGAGGTTGGTCTCAAGGGCAGATCTGACCATCTCACCCACCCACCTCCCCCTCAATAAACTCCCGTGGCTCCCTATTATTGCTAGGGTCAGATATAAAACTCTTTGTTTGGCATTTAAAGCTGTTGACAACCTGTCTTCATTCTGTTTTTCTCCCCTTCCACCAATCTCTTTCTCACAGGCAACACTCTGTCAAACAATTCTGTGTCTTTTCACCGGTTGCCTCTGTGTCTGGATTGCTCTTCCTCCTCACCTCTGCCTCCTGGCTTCTCTGAGTTCCTCTGAGATTCAACACCAATCTTTCTGCTGGAGACCTTTCCTGGTCCCCATCTCCCCACCCTGGCCCCCTCCTTCCTTCTGAGATTACCTCCAGCTTTTCATATATATTATACATTATAATTATCATATAATATTATATACACACATATACATGCATATAAATACACACATATGTGTATATATCTATATATCTTAATAGTTATTTGTGTATTGTCTCCTGCATTAGAATGTGAACTCCTTAAGGGCCAGAACTGTGTTTCTTCGCCTTTCTTGGTATTCTCTGTGCCTTGACACACTGTCTGGGACATGTTAAGTGCTTAATAAATGCTCCGTGACTGACATGGTTATTCTCCAAATCTCTGTGTTTTCCTTGTCTCTGTGTCTATGGTTCCAGAGAGGGCTCCATCCTGCTTCTAAACGTCTCCTACATACTATAGAGGAAGGCAGGTTACATTTGGAATTGGAGGACCTAGGTCTGAAGATTATTTACTTTTATCACTTACCAGCAGTGTGACCTTTGGTAAATCACTCTGCCTCTTTGTTCAGAGCCATAACTGGGAATGCTGGCAGCTGGGGCAAATTTAATTGGGACTGTGGAGGACAGACAGAGACCCCAGGATATTCCAAAGATAATGCTGGAGGCTACCGGCTTGGAGCCCCTGACCAGGCAGACTAGGCCCTGTTGGGAACAGATACGCTAGTGGGGTGAAAGGCTAAGGGAGGTCCCAGGTGGTGGTGGGGCAGATGGCAGGCTAGGACTGGTCAAAGGAACCAAGGAAGAGGTCTCCTCACATATTGGCATGGGGGTGGGGTAGAAATATACTCACCCCATTAAAGGAACCCTGGCGTCCTATGGTAGAACAGGCATTTTAGGGGCAGCAAGGTGGTGCAGTGGATAGAACACTGGCCCTGGAGTCAGGAGGACCTGAGTTCAAATCCAATCTCAGACCAGATACTTGACACTTACTAGGCGTGTGACCCTAGGCAAGTCAACCTAGGCTTCACACACACACACACAAAAAGAATAGGCACTCCATGCTAGCTAGGTACAGCTCAATCTTTGGATCTCAGTTTCCTAATCTATAGAATGAGAGTTTGAACTAGATCAGGGGTGGGGAACTGCAGACTTAAGGCCACATGTAGCCCCCTAGGCCCTCAAGTGCGGCCCTTTGACTGAATCCAAACATCACAAAACAAATCCCCTTAAAAGGATTTGTTCTGTGAAGTTTGAATTCAGTCAAAGGGCCTAGCTTGAGGCTGCAGGTTCCCCACCCCTGGACCAGAAGGTCTCTAAATTTATAATTATAAAGCTTTGGGGAACTTATTGAAGTATTGACCCCAGGGTCTGGCTCCAGGCCTAAATTTGGGGGTGGAACGTGGGTCAACAAACTTCTTCCACTCAACAAACAATTATTACTATCCATTGTATGCAGAGCACTGGTGGGTAGATAAAAACCTGAGATAAGATAAAGTCTCTTTTCTGGTAGTTCACAGAGGGCAGTGGAAAAGGCCCTGGATTTGAGGTACTGAACTTAGAGTCAGTGGGCCTGGGTTCAAATCCTAGTTCTGTCCTTTATTACCTGTGTGACCTTGGGCTTCCTGGTGACCTCTAAGGTCCCTTCCAGCTCAGGCTCTATGATCCCACCATAATGATCTACATTGGTAGTTCAGCGTGACCCTCCCCTGCAAAGTGGGGTCAGAAGGGAACATCCCGAGCACTTCTATTGATGAGGGAGGAGTATGTGAAGCAAGAGGTGGGGCCACATCGAGGAGGCCTAGGATGATACCAGGCAGCAGAGGATGCAGGATCCTTAAAGCTGGAAACAAACAATGCAAATGTTACCTATTAGGGAAAAAGCTCAAATCTTTCTGGGACTCAGTGGATTCTTCTGGGAAGTGGGGAGGAAATAGTTCTTGAGCGTAAGCTCTTTGTGGCCAAGAACTTTTTTTTGTTTTGATTTTGTATAGGGGCTTTACATTAAGGGATTTGTTGAATGAATGAAAGGTACCTTAAGAGGCTCCCCCTCTTCCTTTTTTTTTTGGTGAGGCAATGGGGTGAAGTGACTTGCCCAGGGTCACACAGCTAGTAAGTGTCAAGTGTCTGAGACCAGATTTGAACTCAGGTCTTTCTGAATCCAGGGCCGATGCTCTATCCACTGTGCCATCTAGCTGTCTCTCTCCCTCTCTTCTAAGAGCTTTGGGACCACAGGGTCCTTGGAAGGGCAGCCCCGATTGGCGTGGGGCTCTCAGGATCCCATGACATGTCAGAAGAAGGCCCTTGATACATATGATTGTAACTGCCACATGGGGCTTTAGGTTTCAGCTGAGGAAGGAATGCTTTCTGACCATAGTTGAGAAGGCTGAGCAAAGGACAGGTGGGCAGACAACTTTCTTTCCTGTTTATTCTCGGTGCAGAGATCCCGAGGTGTACAGGTTCCTGCTTGTTGGGAATGTAACTTGACTGCCTCAGCCCTAAGAGGGTAGCCCCAACCTGCACACAGAATTCAGGCTTCTGCTTCCTCCCCACTCTAACAAGAACTCAGTCCTCCTCTTACTTCTCCCCTTCCTCTCTTGTCCATTTCCCCAATTCCCCTCCCACCCCAAACAAGTCATTGAGGGAATCATGGCCCCTTCAAGCTTCCAGAAACTCTGCCCTCAACTAAGAGAGAATGAGAAAGTACTGTAGGGGTGGGTTGGGGAGGGGGGTGAGTGGTGTCTGGGGATGGACCTGAGCAGAGAGTGGGAGGGTTAAAGACTGGGTCAGAGACACTGGGTGAAAGGAGCAGAATATGGAGGGGACACTGGGGTAGAGGGGTGGGAGTTGGGGGTCCAATGGAGGAGAGAGGAAGGAGCTGAGGGGACACTGGGGGATAGGAACAGAGCTGAGAGTATTTCTGGGGAAAAGCACAGATACTGAGGTACACTGGAAGAGAAGGAATAGAGAACAGTGAGGGGAAGAGCCTGAGGGGACTTTGGGGAAAAAGAGGCAGAAATCAGGGACCGCTGGAGAGGAGGGGAAAGAGCTGAGGAGATGCTGGGGGAAAAGGGAAAGGTCTCAGAGACTTTGAGGAAGAGGGGCATGGATTGGGTGGAACCCTGGAGGGAATAGGGTAGGGGCTAGGAGACACTGAGGGAGATGGACAAGGGCTGGAGGACTTAGGAGGGAAAAGGCTGGGAGCTGGAGGACACTGACAGAAAAGGGCTAGGAACGCTTGGGAGAGGGTCATGGGGTTAGGGGGTATTGGGATATGGCCTGAGGACTGGGGGATATAGCCTGAGCTATATCCTCATCTCAGGAATCCAGGAGATGGGACTGGGCCTATATCAGGAATACCTATTTGTCTGGCCCCCAGCTGCTTAGGGCTGAGCTATGGGGTGGGGACCCCTGTCTAATTTAATGAGCAAAGCCAGTCATCCATTGAGATGAGGTTCTGGGCCAAGCAGGCCCCTTAGCAACAGGGCAGGCTGAGGCAGGCTGTGGGGAGGGAGCAGGGTGGGGCTCACCTGGAGAGATTCTAGAAACCCTGGGAGGAGAGGGGGCTGAGAGGGAGGGGGCCACCATGGTCTCTTCTTTTTGTTCTCAGCAACCTAGTGGGCATACCCAGCCACATCTTGCTTTGTTCCTGGGAGCCCCATTCCTTCCACTAACTATCAAGGGTGAGAATCTGGTATATTCAAGTAAGAGCCTGTCTTAAGAGCCTGTCTTCCTATGGGTCCAAGGATGGTAGGATGCAAGCTGATAGGTAGTGTATGTACTACTGGGGACGCTATTGCTGCACCAATATAATTACCAATAGCAACCAAGAATTCATGCAGTGAGAGTCCACTCCATCCTCATCCCCTCCCAAGAGTTCCCAGAAAGTCATTTCTCAGAGGACTCGTCACAGCCTTGGCAAACAGGAGAGACTCCATGTAGAGAAGCCTGGGAGAGAAGTGGTTGAGGAGTTTTGGGGGAAAATAGGTTTAGGGATGGGGATGGAATGGGATTGAGTGTTGGTATAACATTAAAACATAGGGGTAAAGATTGGGGTTAAGGGGAAAGTCAGGCTTTCCCAAAACATTGTTTCACAGAGGGTCAGATTTTGGAGTAGGTTGAGATCTGATATAGGATTAGATTTGGGGAGGGTTTGGGTTTTCTATAAAGGATTGGGGTTTGGAGTTAGGTAGTATAGGATTTGTTGTATGGTTAAGGGTATGGGGTATGGAGGCTGTCTCTCTTTCTCTGTGTATGTATATATACACACAGACACAAAATAACATACATGTATATACCTATTATTATTGTCAGCTGTCATCATCATTATTGTTATTATTATGTAGTATTATACATATAAAATGTACACACATAGATAAAACAATACACACATGTATAAACATAAAATACACACACATGTATACATATATGAAATATATACACATAATACATACACGTATAAAATACACACACACACACACACACACGTGTATATGTATTTTTGAGACTTGCTTCTCCCTAGCTTATCCAGACTGGAAGTACAATGACCATTCAAAGACGGATCTACTACTGATGGGCATAGAAGCCCTGATCTGTTGTGGTGCCTACTTGGGTCCCTTTGCCCCTCCTCAGGAACCCTGGTGGCCTCTCCTACAGGCTGACTATATTGATAGCAGACTTAGGGGGGATACCTGGTTAGCTTTAGCCCTAGCACAGCTCAGACCTCCTGAGTCTACCATCCTCAGCCTCCCCCAGTAATAGGGATCGCAGGTGTTTGTGTCCGTCCCTATGGCCAGAATCAGTGCTGGGAATTGATCTAGGAATAAGGCAGAGATTTAGAATTGGGTTTTCAGATAATAGTAGTTGTGACAGTGTTGTGGGTAAAGTGTCCCTTTGAATGAGTCTCTGTGTTGATACCAGAGGTGCTACTGTCCAGGTTTCCTTAAACCTACAGAAAGATGGGTGTTGTTTTACAATTAACCAGAAGATAATGTAGTTTCTAATTTTCCCAACAGGTATTGACAGTCTGGAGGCCTTGTGGTCTTATGCAAGGCTCATTTGCTCCTGTCCAAAGGATATCCTGTGTGCATGCTCCAGCAGCCCAGGCGGGTCAGGCCAACTGCTTAGAAAGGGTTGGGCAAAGAAGGACCCCTGGCTGACTAGGTTCTGAATTCCAGCTGAGGGGTGACACCAAATTAAAATTATTCCTTGGGATTATTTTTATTTTTAAAAGGACAATCTATAGCTCTAGAACCTCTATTCCCTCATCTGGAAAATGTCTGGGTTCTATTTCTACCATCTTTATTTATATTTCACAGGAAAGCTACTCTTGGTGTTCACACACATATCGTTTGTTATTAGGCATAGCAAAAGTGTTAAAGAGAACTGCTATACTTCGAGGGCTTTCTGGCTCTCCCAGAGGACTTCACATATTTATCTACCAGTCCTTCAATCTGAGCCTTGCAAATTGAAAAGAGAATGAGAAGGAAAAGGAGGTGAGCTGCTGCTGCACAGGGCCCTGTTCTAGGTCCTGAGCTCTGTGCATGTGTGTGTGTGTATGTATGTGTGAGTGTGTATGTGCATGTATATATACATTTGTGTATGCATATATGTATGCCTATGTGTGTATGTGTATATGTATTTATATGTGTGTATGTGTATATATGTATGTGTGAGTGTGTACATGTATATATATATATATATGCATGTGTGTATGTGTATATGTATTTGTGTGTGTGTGTGTGTGCGCGCGCGTGTGCATGCACACTGGTGTATGCTGATCAGGCTGGTCTCCTGGACTTCTCACCAGCCTCCATCTCTTTCTCCTAATGCTGCTCTCTGATTGGCTGCTGTATCTCCTTTCACATCCTCCCTGTAAACTAGTCATCAAAGACTGCTGTCCCCACGGCCCTCCCAGAAATCATTGGTTTCATTGGCAGAAGCTGATAGCTTCCCTATGCCCTTCAACAACGGGAAAAGGAGGAAGTCTGTCCAGGACAAAAGGAAGGAAGGGGAGAAAAGCCAATTCTAGAGACCCGAGTCCTTCTGTCTTTTCCCTATTCCTACCTCAAGTCTTTTTGCCTCAGGCCAAGGGTGCACTCCAGGCTCTTCTGCATCAATTGTCTCTATGACTCAGTTTCCCTTGTGGGAACCTTTTGGGTTCCTCTAGTTCCCACAGAGATGAAATAAGTTGCAGGCCCCCCACTATACAATAACAACAACAATAATGATGATGACAGCTGACAGTACTAATAATGACAAAAGGTATTTACATAGGGATAGGGATTAGACCTGGGATTTCACATATGTAGGGAAATCCTGGGTAAGGAAATTCCCTCTACCAATGCAGTTCACCCACCTTTTCTAAAACTTGTAGTCTGACAGAGTTGCCTAGATCGGTGGTATGAAATATAAGGATCCATGGACAATATATTGACTTAGAAAACCACACTTCTATATCTATATCTACAGACACACATATGTATGTATGTATATATGTATATATGTATTTTAAATGAACATATCAACACATTAAAATCAGATGGAAACTACATTTTAACCTTGTTTGGGCTATACTCAGGAGTACTGTGAGTCTTACAGGGGCTATGAACAATGTATTTGTTATCTCTGGCCTAGTTTAGAACTAAGAGTTTAAATGGTTTGCCCACAGTTTCAGAACCAGGATATGTTGTAGGTGGGAATTGAACCCAGGTCTTTCTGCCTCTACCCACTATGACCTACTATATTTATAAAGCACTTTCTTTATGATACTCCTGTGGGGTATCTTTCATACACACACACACAACATACATACATACACACATACATATACACATATGCATATACACACACACATATATATATTTATAATTTTTGTTTCCATTTTACAGATGCCCAAGTATTATAGGTATTGGTGCTGACACTGGGATTTGAACCCAGCTCTTTTGTCCCCCCCCACCCCACTCCAAACCAATGCTCTTGCCACTAGGGTTCTGGGTTGCCTGGGGACTGGTGTGCTTTTCTTTGAGTGAACTTGAATAGTGCTGAGCTGTGTGGGTGCTTTCTGAGACTGGAAGGAGCCTTGGAGATCATCTGTACTAATCCTTTTGTTTTATAGAAGAGGAAACAGAGAGAGGAATTACTGCCTAGGTTCATGAAGGTAGTAAAGAGCATAACTGGGGTCAAAATTCAGGTCCTTTGACTCTGCAGGTTTGGGACACCTTCAATACTGGGTTTCTCTAGAATGGGTATCCAAGGGCAGCCCTGTGTTGATAGGGAGGAACTGTACAAGGATATGTAAAGCCAGGGCCTGCAGTTCTTGCTGGAACCTGCTTCTGTCTCCCCAGGGCAGCAGCTGGGACAATGTCAGACTTGTCTCCTCTGGCATCTCCCTGACTCAGCCTTGCTTCCTGCCCAGAGCCTATCCATCCCAGGAACCTGACAAGTACATGACAAAAGACAGATGCTGGTGGGTTGGCGGGGGCCCTCCTTGCCTGGGAACACTGGCCCCCTGTTTCCCCTGCTTTTACCCTCAGGAGCCTCTGCCTACCTGTCTTTTGCTCTGAAGGCCTCTTTAGCCTGTCTTTCCTTGGACTTGGTGAGCCAGCTCCTTGGTGTCTGTCATGCAACAGGGAGCCCTATCTGACCCTATTTTCCATTTTTTTTTGAAATAGTAACAAGAGTACTATTTGACCAAAAAAGGAAAATCTCACAGCTTAATGAGGATATCAATCCATCAATCCACTGCTTAGGAAAATGTGGCAGGTAGCGTGCAAGAGCATTGCAACTGATTCTCACTCTCTAGGCCCTTCACAGAGATAGGAAAGGCACCAAGTCCTGCCCTTAAAATAGACAACTGAAACTGGGACCCAAACAGTTATCCCAGTCCTAGCTAGAATACTGAATGACTGTGATTTCCCTCTAGCAACTCACCATGACTGCCGTGAATATTCTGGCAGCAGTCAGTCCTAACTCATCCCTCCACTTTTACCTGGTTCTTCTCACTTTCTCACTGGAATTAGGACAATAAAGCTTCTCAGGCTTGGGATCTGGCTTCGCTCATAGCCAATTTAAACCCAAAGAAATGAGTGGCTAAGATAGTGCTACCCATCAGAAGAGCTATTCATGCTAACTTAACCCTAAAGATGACCAGAACCTAACCCTAACGCTCCACCAGGGTGGAGCTTCACATAAGTGGTGCAGCTACAAAGGTAGTGAACAAAGAAAGGAAGGAAGGAAAGAAGAAAGGAAGAAGGAAGGAAGGAAAGAAGAAAAGAGGGAAAGAAGAAAGGAAGAAAGAAGGAAGGAAAGAAGAAAGGAAGAAAGAAGGAAGGAAAGAAGAAAGGAAGAAGGAAGGAAGGAAGAAAAGAAGGAAAGAAGAAAGGAAGAAAGAAGGAAGGAAAGAAGAAAGGAAGGAAAGAAGAAAGGAAGAAAGAAGGAAGGAAAGAAGAAAGGAAGAAAGAAGGAAGGAAAGAAGAAAGGAAGAAGGAAGGAAGGAAGAAAAGAAGGAAAGAAGAAAGGAAGAAAGAAGGAAGGAAAGAAGAAAGGAAGGAAAGAAGAAAGGAAGAAAGAAGGAAGGAAAGAAGAAAGGAAAGAAGAGAACCCAACTATATATAGAACATTGAAGTATTTGATGTCCGCATGGAAAACCAATCTCTATTTAAAATGCACCACCAATAACACCACAGTGTCAAGAACAATTAATATAAAACATTGTATTTTGCTGGGAGGCAAAATTTAGGCTCATTAGGGTTCTGCCTAACCTTAAATCTGTGATCATTTTTCCTAAATAGAATTAAGAATGGATTCTGGATTACAGAGTCAAACTAAATTATCTTGTTAATCACATGATGTATATGAATGGCATTAAGCTATGTGGTTCTGCTGAAGAAGGAATTAAACAGCTCATTCATCTCACAGAATCTTTCTCTAATTGTATAAAAATGATCTTTGATCTCAATAAGTGAAAACTTTTTGAGGTACTCCCAAGGAAAAGGCCTTTGAAGGCTTTGAGTTTGAACCAATGGATATAGGCAATAAGTACAAATACCTTGATCTCTGAGGAAAGCACACTGAGCATAAAAATTATCAAGGAAGGTATATGGATGAATCCGTTAAGAGACTTATTGGCATTCTGAAATCAAAGCTGAATGGAAAGAATATTGAAAAGACTTAACATCTATGCAATACCAAGTTTAATGTGTACTTTAGAAACTGTAAAATGGATCATAACAGACCTGAAAAGTATTCTAACAAAATTCTGTTCCATATTAATGAAGCACAAAGCCCAGTGCCCTACTGACACAGCCTTGCCAAAAAAGGAGTAAAGGAGTTAATAGACATTCTTAGAATATATGCCAAACTGGCCAGAAGTCCACAGATGTACTTTGGGAACAAGTGGACACCATCTCCCTGAGCAATGGTAGAGGCTGATGTAACAGGGACATACTGTCAAAAGTAACTAACAGTGCTTTACTTCAAGATGGAGTCAAGAGTCTGAAAGCCAAGAGTGGACTCAAAATGGGTGGCCTCTGCTTGAACCTAATCAACAACCTGTGGACGAAGAAGCCTTAAATAAATGGTTGAGTCATGTGAATTTGTGGAAATGGAGGGATTTATGATGACAATCACACCAGGTTATTGCCACCAGAAATACAGAAAGGCTGTCCATAAGGAGTCCAGACCTAGTGATTAATGTAGGTTATGTAATGAAATGATGGTAACTATATAATATCTCTTGCTGCAAGTTGCAAAAATTTAGCATCAATCAGATGTACTTGGAAAGACACAGGCAGCTGGCTGGAATTATACACCAGAATCTCACAGATGAGAGACCCCCATACTCTAAATGCATATCCCTAAAATAGCTTTGAAAATTCAGCGAAATAAACTGCACTGAAGTTAGACCATCACTGCAGACAGAGCTATAGCATAACACTGACCCACAAAAATTTAAGAACAATTTTAAAACAATTTTTTATTTTATTTTTCTCAGTTACATGTAAAAACAATTTTAACTTCATTTTAAAAATAATTTTTGAGGGACAGCTAGGTGGTGCAGTGGACAGAGCACTGGCCTTGAAGTCAGGAGGACCTGAGTTCAAATCCAGCCTCAGGCCAAACACTTGACACTTACTAGCTGTGTGACCCTGGGCTAGTTGCCTAGGCAAAAAAAAAAAATTGAGTTCCAAAATCCTTTCCTCCCTCCTTCTCCTCTCCCAAGCAATTTGATATAGATTATATATCTGCAGTTTGCAAAGCATGTTTCCATATAAATCATGTTACAAAAGAGAATCCAGATCAAAAAAACAAAAACAAAAACAAAACACAACCCCAAGAAAAATAAAGTAAAAAAAAGTATGCTTCAGTCTGTGTACAGACTTCATCAGTTCTGTCTCTGGAAATGGATAGCATTTTTCATCATAAGACCTTCAGAATTGTCTTGGATTATTGTGTTGCTGAGAATAGCTAAATCATTTATAGTTGATCATTATACAATATTACTGTTACTGTATATAATGATCTGGATCTTCTCACTTCACTTTGCATCAATTCATCTAAATTTTCTCAGGTTTTTCTGAAACTATCCTGCTTGTCATTTCTTATAGCACAATAGTATTCCATCACAATCATATACCACAACTTGTTCATCCATTCCCCAATGGATGGGCATCCCCTCAATTTCCAATGCTTTGCTGCCACCAAAAGAGCTGCTATAAATATTTTTATACATATAGATCCTTTTCCTTTTCCTTTGATCTCTTTGGGGTGCAGACCTAACAGTGGTATTGCTGGGCTAAAAGGGTATGCACAGTTTTATAAGTCTAAATTGCTCTTCAAAATAATTGGAAAGAATGATATTTTAATAGATATCATTATACCAAGTGCTCATGATTTCCAATCCACATGGAATAAAAAGCTTGAAAAATATAGATAAAATATAAGGCAAGAAATTATAGGTATATAGAAATAAGACAATGTACATATCATCCCTGTCATGTTTGCCACTGGAATTGTCAAAATGATGCCATTTTTAGGGGTAATTCAATCTCAAGGCTAAAAGGAGACTACTGTCTCAGGCCTTAGCCTTGGGCACTAGGGAGCTCTCTTTCTTTAACACTAGAACTTTTTGTCTTAGCTCTTTGGCCCAAACTGTGTTCTAGGGAGTTATAGGGACAAAGAGGAAGGAAAGGATATGGGTATGGGGTATTGGTGAAATACAGGCCCTAGGACAGAAGAGTGAGACTTGCGTCCTTTGCCATTTCTCTGTCCACTTCCCCAGATTGGCCTAAGGTGGGTCTTCTCCCCTACCCCCAGGTCAGTCTCAGGACCCTTCTATTTCACTCTTTGTGTCCAACCGGGTTATAGGAGTTAGAGTGAGAGAGAGAGTGTGTTTGTGTTTGTGTGTGTGTGTGTGTGTGTGTGTGTGTGTGTGTGTGTGTGTATGTCTGCTCAGCACAGATACCTGAGCAATGAGCTGGTGGCTTTACCCTGGGCTACATCACCGCTGGTTGGCCCACCTGTCCAGGCCAGGTCAGGCACATGCTGGAGCTATGAGTCACAGGGTGTGTTTGCCCAGCCTGTAGGGAAGGACACAGTTACAGAAGCAGACACTTGTGCAAGACATACAGTAGACACTTCAGTTCTTTGCGTTGGCTTCTGTCTTTTGTGCAAGTTACTTTTGTGTGCCTGCTGCTGCCCCCATTCCTCCCTTGCTCAGCTCCCTCCAGGGGAGCCAGAAGATCCTTGAGGGCAGGGAGCAGGTCTCCTCTATCTGAAGCCTTGTTTCTCCCTCCCACCCCTCAAGTGACTAGGAGAGAGTTCTGCATATGAACCATCAAGTACTGAACAAGGATGCCCACGCACCTTCATAATACACCCGATTGTGCACCAGAAACACAAACACAGAGAGATACAGATTCATGGAGACATACACAGGTTCAAGTGCACAAACAGGGATTTTATACATACTTCAGCCTTGACAAACATCACATGCCTGCCGTGTGCTGGTTCTGAGAAGGAGATTAGGAAGAGTAAATCAGATTCTGTCCCTGCCCTCATGGAGCCTGCATTCTAGTAGCTGGATGGAACACATATACAAATAACTATAGTACAAGATGATGTGATTAATGCCTAAGAAAGATGCTGGAAAAGTGCTTCTGAAGGTTCCAACTGAGAAATAATCAAGTCACTGACAGAGGAACAATCGGAGAAGTCCCATATCTTGTCATCTTTACCTTCACAATATTTCTCTTGTACATTTTACCTCTCTACTCACACAGCTACCACCCCACATATAGGCCTTCTTCACCTCTCCCCTGTACTGTTTCAATATCCTTCTAATTGGTCTTAGGGCAGCTAGGTGGTACAGTGGATAGATCACTGGGCCTGGAGTCAGGACAACCTGAGTTCAAATCCAGTGTCAGACACTTACTAGCTGTGCGACCCTGGACAAGTCACTTAACCCTGTTTGCCTGAGTTTCCTCATCTGTAAAATGAGCTGGAGAAGAAAATAGCAAAGCACTTTGGTATCTTCGCCAAACCCCTCCCCCCCAAAAACCCCCCACCAAACCCAAATGGGGTCACAAAATGTCCAACACAACTGAACACAACAAAAATTGGTCTTAAGCTTCTGTCCACTCCAATAAATTTTCCACACAAGTGCCTAAGTGATGTTTCTAATGAAGAGTAGGTCTGACCATATCACTCTCCTTCTATGATCAAATACAGAGTCTTATTTAGCACCCTTCTTACTTTTCTGGTCTTCTTATACTTAAACTCCTTCAATGTGCTCTGCCATCCGGCCACGTTGGCCTTCTTGAGGTTCCTGGCACTGGACAGATGAGATATTCCATCTCCCAACTCTTTTCATTTGCACTGGCTTCCCTCCTCTCCCCCCACATTCCCCTCTATTCCCAGAATACTCTCCCTTCTCACCTTTACCTCCTTCCACTCCTGGCTTCCTTCAAGACTTGTCTCAAATCTCATCTTCTGCAAGAGACTTTGGGAGGCTCCCCCCATCCCAGGCTCTTCCCACTGAGTTTTTATGTACAATATATCTCTCATCTAGACATAGTTATTTGCATACGGTCTCTTTCATTAGAATGTAAGTTCTTTGAAGGCAGAAGCAGGTATTGTTGCCTATCCCCAACGCTTAGCAGAGCTGCATAGTAAGTACAAAATCCTCATTGACTGACAGACTTTGGAGGTGACATTTTAAGAAATGGAGTAACAATTCAACTGATGAAGGCTGGGGGAACATTCTAGGCATAGGGAACAGGATGAAAAAAGATGAGAGATTAAGGAAACTTTGGCTAGAGTATAGCAAACATGGAAGGGAGAAGTAAAATAAATTTTGGTAATGTAGTGTGGTACCAGATTGTGAAGGGGCTTGAATGTTACATTAAGGAATTTAAACTCTACATAGAAAGTGATGGGGATTTCAGACACATAAACTTAGAACATTGTGATTGGGTGGAAAAAAGCTCCTGGATTGGGGTCAGCAGAAATCTGGGTTTGAATCTCACAGCTGACAGTTACTAGCTTTGTAAACATGAGCCAACTATTGCACATCTCTGAGCCTCGGTTTCCTCATCCATAAAATGGGGGAATAATACTTTTAGAACTTTTTTTCATGGTAAGGAGCAAAGGAGAGAAGCTGCTTTAAGTGCTAAGGATTCAGATATCATGACCCTTCCTCTCTAGCTGCTAAGACTCACTCACTATGATCTCCTTCTCTCTCCCCTTCCCTCAACTTTGACCATAGTTCCTAACCCAGGAGCTGGAGCTTGGCCCCACTAGGTCCTACAGCTCTTCTCCTTCTTGGAAGCAATGGCTGGGGGTGGGAGTGGGTGGGTGGGTGGTGTGTCACGTCCAGCAGCTGAGCTAGGGGCTGACTCATTTTCATAATGCTCCCAACAGGGCCCAGCTCGGCCCAACCCCTTATAGTTTCATCTACAGACTACTTACCTCAAATTCCACCCAGCAAAGCTGCTCTCCTATTCCTCCCTCTCCCTACCATCTCAGTGACCCCTCTACCCCTCATAGATTGTCCTCTACACCTACCTCAAGATGCTAAAGGATAGAACCCTGGAATATTCTTTTTCTACAACCCTTGTCCCGTAACATTGCTCTGTCCACTACCCCATACTCCCTGAGGTCCTGTCGTCTAGACCCTGGAACAGAGGAGTGAGAGGTAGGTCAGACCTCCCCTTCCTGCCCAGAGGGATGTGAGGGCCTGACCTCTGCTCACCAGCTCCCCTCTTCCACATCCACACTAGCTCTTTCCCTTATGTATGCTGTGCTGTTTCCCACTGTTCTCCTGCCCCTGCCCAAGCCCTGTCTCTCCTGCTTAAGTCCAGAGTTTGAGGTACCTAAGGAGTGTGGAATCAGGGGGCCTCTTCTGGGTGAGGAGCTGGGTGGCACAATGAATAGAGCATGGATCCAGGAGTGAGGAAGTTCATTTTTGTCAGACCCTTCATGACCATATCATGCCAATACTGTCTATGGGGTTTTCTTGGCAAAGATACTGGAATGGTTTGCCATTTCCTTCCCCAGTGGATTAGAGCAACAGAGATTAAAGAACTTGTCCAGATTCACACAGCTAGTGGCTGGATTTGAATCAAGTCTTCCTGACTGCCGGCCCAATGTTCTATCCACTGAGCAACCTAGGGAGTGAGGAAGACCAGAGTTCAAATCCAGTCTTAGACACTAGCTTTGTGACCCTGGTCATGTCACTTAACCTCTTCAACCCCAGGGTTGTTTTGAGGATCAGTTGAGATCAATTGTAAAGTGCTCAGCACAGTGCCTGGCACATCATAAATGCGACATAAATGTTATAAATGTTAATCCCAAGATCCCAAGAGACTAGTTGGAGAATTCCTGAGGTCTTCTCAGGTCCTAAGGGCCTACTGCATTTTTTTCTTCATATTGAAAAGAATTTGAACCGTGACTTTTATTGCATATATTCTCTTCCTCTCCCCCTCCCCAAAAGAATTAGAATAATAGAATTTTAGACTTGTAAGAACCTTTAGTGATCATCTAGGCCAAAGTCACCATTTTACAGATGAAAATATGGCTTAGTTAACCTTTAAGCTCATCAGCAGGTAAGATAGAACCCTTCTTCTTCTTCTTCTCCTCCTTTAACATTTAACATTTTATTTTTTCTCAATCACATGTAAACAAAATTATTTAACAATCTTTTTTTTTAAATTTTGAGTTCCAAGTTCTCTCCCTTCCTCCATTTTCCCGTCCCTGAGACAGCAAGCAATTTGATATAGATTATACATGTGCAGTCATGCGGAACATTTCCATATTAGCTATGTTGCAAAAAAAAAAACCCTCAAACCAAAGAACCCAAGAATAATAAAGTTTAAAAATAGTATGCTTCAATCTACATTCAGACTCCATCAGTTCTTTCTCTGGAAAAAGTTCTTTCATTTTCGTCATAAGTCCTTTGGAATGGTCTTGGGTCATTGTATTGCTGGGAACAGATAAGTCATTCACTAAGTGCCTATTGCTGAGCCCCTATCCCTGGCCTTAGCTCCTCAGCTATGAATATATAGTACTCCCACACATAAAATTTAAGAGGTGTGTGTGTGTGGGGGGGGGTTGACAACTCCCTGTTCTGCCTGTATCCCTGAAATTGTCCAAAGAATTAAATAGAAAGTCATAATGCAATAACCTTCACCAATCCCTCAAACTCCTTCTTTCCTTCTCCTCTCCTTTTCTGAATGTCTTTCTGTCTCTTCAACTTCTATCTTCAATCACCATTCTTCTCTGGTCAACAGTGCAATATGGCAGCCACAAAAAAGCTAATGTTATTAGCTAATGTGGCATAATGCTGAGGTCTAGGGAGGTCATGGGATCCAGAGTTGGAAGGGACCTCAGAAAGCTATCTCATCTAATGCTCTCTCTCTCTCTTTCTCTGCAATTGAGGAAACTGAGACACAGGAAAGGGACATGCCAGAGGTAACACATCTTAGAGGCAGGATTTGAATCCTGTACCAGTCTGCCTTAGTCAGTTATATATGAAGTATTTGTCTTCAGTTCTGGGTGCCATGATTTTGGAAGGACATTGACATGTCCAGAAGAGAGCAACCAGGTTGGGGAGGGGTTTAAGATCATGTCATAGGATAGGAGGATGAGTTGGAGGAACTGGTAATGTTTAGACTGGAGAAGAGATTATTTACTGAGTGGGGTAAGAACAGAGGGAGCACCATAGTTATCTGCAAGTATCTGAAGCGCTGTTTAATGGAAGGATTAGACTTGGCCCCAGAACAGAGACTTAGGAGAGGAAATTACAGAGAGGCAGATTTAGGCTTCATTTAAGGAAAAAAGTTCCTGGCAATTAGTGTTATACATGGGCTGCTTTGGGAGGTGGTGGGTTCCCCATCATGGAAGACCTTCCAGCAAAGGCTTATTGGGCATGTTGTGGAAGGTCCAGTTGGAGTTGTTGAACTAGGTGACCTCTGAGTTACCTTTCAAAGCTAGAATTCTGTGATTCTTCCTTCTTAACAACTTCTTCTGGAAGGACCTCAAGGCCTAGCCCTCTTTCTCTCCAACCTCTCCAACCCTCATGGGGCCCCTGGAGTCACTATCTCCTTGGGTGGATGCCTATTGGTAATGGACTAGTGGATGAACAGTCCCGGCCTTGGAATGGTTAGTGTAGTGAAGGTATTCCGTGATTGCAGCTCATTACTACATGGTTAGTTAGTTCCCTTTTTGGTCTTAGCCCTTACACTGTTCTGTGGGGATAGTTTCTCTGTCCATGCTGGGAAGAAAGCGAAGATACCCCTTTCTGTGTAACTGATAGTCTTGGAGCTGCCCAGATCACTCAGAGGTTAAGTGACTTGCCCAAAGTCACATATCCAGGGTGTCAGAGGCTGGTCTTTTCCCCCTGAGGCTAACACCCTAGCCACAATGCCACATTAAATCTTCATCCCTCACCTGTAATGCCTCTCTGCCTTTCTCTCTTCCTGATCCGTGTCCATTACCTCTTTCAGCAGCCAGTTTAAAACTCACCCTCCTCTAGAAACCTTCCCTGAATCACCCTAAGTAATAGAAGTCATCCCTGCTTTCGTGTTGCATCAGCCTTTGTGTTCAGCCTTCTGGGTCCCAGTGGCCCATGCTGTCCCCATAGCTTTTACTGGAGGAGCATACTGGGGAAGGAGGGCAGTAGGGAGAGGTAGAGGGCAGCAGGAATGAGTATATGATAGAAGGGACTAGGAAAGAACAGGAAAAACCAGGCTAGCCAGCCCAGCCCACCCTTGCAAAGGTAAGGGGCTGGGGTGAGGTGGGGGGGATGGGTATGGGGGTGGGGTTGGAGAGCACTGTATGGAGAACAGAAGGAAAGGATAGAGGCTGGGCTCTGGGAGAAATGAATGCTAATGGGTCGGGGGGAGCAGGGGGAGCTGGTGCACTGTGGGAAGGAAAAACCCACTAATAATAGACCACATCTGCATTGTCTTTTACAATTTACAAAGCACCTTCCTGTAACAACCCTATGAGGTATATTAGGAGTAAGGTGCTGAGGGTTCTAGGGGCTTGTCCAACCTCACTCACCTGGCTAGTCAAGGTGGATTGTTCTAGTAGACAGTCCCAGGAGGATCAGGTCACAGCTACAGCTATGCTTTTAGGAGAATCCCTCCCCTCCCCTCCTCCAAACCCATAATCCCACAATCCACACCCTGCCCCCAAGCCATTATCCCCATTGGCTAGTTAGGGTCAGAGAGCTGGTCTAGAACCTGAGTGCTAGCTACCCTGTGTGTGGAGAGAATGAACAGAAAGAAATAGGGTCAGCATGTGTGAAGAAAGGTGGAAACGCTGTGTAGTCACGGCTGTGAAGGAGTTCTCAGGGAGGGGGGCGGATCATGGGAGGAACCCCCCCCCTCCATTGGTGATGAGATGGTTTGGGGTCAGAATTGGTTTGTGTGGGAAGATTCCCTAGTCCGAGCTTGGGGTGGGGGAGGGTGTAGGGATTTAAACTTCAATTGTAGCCTCAAAAGATCAAAGGCCCTAGAAATCTGGGGTTTGTGGCCAACAAAAGGTGTTTCCATTTGATTGATTTGACAGGTTCAGGCAGTCCCGGGAGGCTCCCCCCTCCCCCAGGGAAGGAATGGGTGGGTGGGGTGGGGCCAGAGTCGGGCTCTGGGAGCTGGAGTCTTTCCCTTAGGAGGAGGAGGGGTGGGGGTGGAGGATGAGAGAGATCACCTAATAAGGTAACAGCAGCCTGTGTTGGGAGAAGAGTGAGTGCTGGCCCCACTGCTCCTCCCTCCAGGCCCTGCCCAGCTGGGAACCTCCTGCTTCAGCTCATTCTGGCTCAACCTATGCCCATTTTCATCCTGATATTTCCACCCCTCCCTGGCCCCGAGACTGGAGCCTTTGGGACCCTCTTCCCAAAGAACAATCCTTGCCCACATTGGAAGGGGGTGGTGCAAAGAGTGAGGTGGGCCTGTGGCAGTGGTGGCCTATGGTCTTCCCTGCCCCCTTGGGGAGGCTGAGGTTGGGGTTGAGCTCTTTGTTTGGTTCCTTGAGTTCTGGAGTTCTGAACTGTGTAGGGCTAAAGCCAGTGAAATGTCTGCACTAGATCTGGTACCTGTATGATGACCCCCTGTCCTGGATCACCAATACGAACCCTCAGGGACCACCAGGCAGCCTAAAGAAGAGGAGCAAACCAACCCAGGTTGGACCTGGGACAGGTCAGAGCTTCCACGCTGATCAGCAGTAGGGTCAGCTGTATTTCCAGCCTGGGCAGGACGGGGAGGCCCAGTCTCCAAAACCAGACAAAGGAGGATGAGACCTGGGTTCTCTTCCAGTTCTGCCTCTACCTATCTGTGTCATTTGGGACAAGACACTATCTGTGTCTCACTTTTCTCTTTTGTAAAAAGAGGGCATGCTAAGTCCAGCAGTATTTAGAGTGCTGGGCCTGGAGTCAGGAAGACCTGAGTTCAAATCCAGCTTCAGACACTTAACTGTGTGATCCTGGGCAAGTCATTTAACCCTATTTGCTTCAGTTTCCTCATCTGTAAAATGAGCTGGAGGAAATGGCAAACCACTCCAATGTCATCGCCAAGAAAATCCCAAATGGGGCCACGAAGGACGTGACTGAACAACAGCAAAAAAAGAGGGTATGGAGTGAGATGGTCATTCAGGTCTCGTCTGGTTATTTCACCAGTTAAATTTAGTGCAGAAATCTTAACAATATCCCTGACAATTTCTGCTTGAATAGGGGATAAATGGGAACCTCACTACCATCTTGTTAGGCCTTTTGTAGACCTGGGCCTAAACTCTGTCTTTGACACCTAGTCATAGTTCCTACCCCACCGGGTGTATGTTAGCCCTAAAGGACATCAATATAAAACTGAATTTGTAAATTTTAAAGTGCTCTCTATATATGTCATTGATCTGTGACCAGCGTACTGTGCTGAATGACTACTTGTGGAGGGGATTTTCAGAGGATCTCTTCTTCCTAGGTTTTCATGGCAGCTCTCTTCTTCTACTGGGCTGATCGCTGCTTTGCTGGTTCATCTTTCATATCATGCACCTGTGATCGTACCCTAAGGCTCGGTTCTGGGCTCTATTCTCTTTTCTCCTACATTCTCTCATGACCTGATCAGCTCCCATGAGTTTAATGATCATCTCTGTGTAGGTGATTCGCAGTTCCAGTCTCTCTCCTGAGCTCTTGTATCATACCACCAAAATTGCCTGTTGGATATTTCAAACTCGGCTGTGCTATAGTCATCTCAAGCCCAACATGTCCAAAGCAGAACTTATCATCCTGCCCAAACCCACTCTTCTTCTGAACTTCCCTATTTCTTCTAAAAATACCACCATTCTTCAAGGTTCATAATCTTATCTTTGACCCCTCAGTCTCCCTCATACCACATTTCCAATAAGTCACTAAATCTTGTAGGTTCTGCCTTCACAATACCATCTCTCACATCCGTTCTTTTCTCTCTACTCACATAGCCCTCACCCTGGTTCAGGCCCTCATCATCTGTTGCCTGGACTACTGAAAAAACTTCTTTACTGATCCCCTGGTCCTGAGTCTCTCTCTCCAGTCCAATTCCAATCCATGTCCTGTCCCCCTCCCCACAACTACCCAAGTGATTTTCCTTGGTAAGGCAAACTTAGCCCTACCTAAACCACGGTGGTTCCCAAATGACTCTAGGACAGAATATGTCCTTCTCCATTTAGCTTTTCAAGCCCTTCACAACCTTGCCACCTTTATCATCTATTATTTCTTTTCCCTGCATTCTAAGGTCCAGTCACATTGGCTTTTAAAATTGTTTCTGATACAATGGACGTCCCTGTCTCTTTGCCTTTTCATTGGCTGTCCCCCACTTCATCTCTGCCTCTTACAATCTCTTGTTTCCTTCAAAACTCTGTCCAAGATACACTTTCTGATTCCTTGGCCCAGCTCTTAGTATTTAACTATATTTGATTTACACTTATATATACATATAAATGTATATATTGCCTTCCCCATAGAATGCAAGCTCTTTGAGGGCAGGGAATGCTTCACTTTAGTCCTTGTATCCCCAATACCTGGCATAGTGCCTGGCACATAGTGTACACTTAATAAAATTGATTGATTAATTTATATTTTAGCCTTAAAGGTTGAGGTTGGGGGCAGAGGAGGCAAAATGCTATGGTTAGGGTTCAAGGAATCTACTGCCATGGGGTCTTCTGGGTGGGGCCCAGCTTCTCACTCCTGAGCTGCTGAGCTCCCTGCCCTGGGTCCTTGGCTTCTCTTCTTTCTGTTCTCCTTTCTTAATTAACTAGAAGCTTTGCAGCCCAACCCATTTCACCAAATGGTGATTTGTTGGGGTGGCTGACTAGGCAATTCTGTGCTGCTGAGTGCAGAAAGGAAAGGCAGGGACAGCATGTGCAAGAGCCCGAGCCTTGAGGCCTGCTGTCTCATAGCCTCAGACTCCTTTGGCTAGCCTAGTCTATGAAGGGTCATTCAGTCCATTCCCCTGCCTCAGGGCAGAATCCTGTTCCAGACCATGCTAGAGAAGATTTAATTTATCTGAAAGCTCTCATATTAAGTGATTCTATCACTTACTGCCTTTGCCTATTTGGAAATCCATCAATTTTTTCTGGTAGGAAGTTCCTTCTCAAGTCTGACTATAGCCCCTCATGTTACATTTAGAGCATCTTTGCTGTTCTTAGAGGAGACAGAAATCACCAGGTTGCCTCTTTGTGTGTCTGAGCCCTTTAGATATTTGAGGAATATGAATAAGATAGCTCTCTACCTTTTTTGTACTGGTCTGTGGCATAGTTGAGCAGCCCCCTGACTCCATTCTGAATTCCCACCTGCAGTGTCTTCTTGTTCATAGAATCGTTAAGGTTAGAGGTACCTAAGGTACCTTAAAGGACACCCAAGTCAAGCCTCCCTTTTTCACAGAGGAGGAAACTGAGACTTAAAGAATATCAAAGGAAGGATTTGAATTTAGGTCTTTCAGATTCCAAGCCTGGCCTGATTTTTTTGGTCTCTTTAGCCTAGGAGGAACAGTGGATAGAGTGCTGGGTCCAGAGTAGGGAAGACCTGAGTTCAAATTTGGCCTCAGACATTGGGAAAGTCACTTAACCTCCCTCTCAATTTCCTCATCTGTAGAATGGGGATAATAGTAGCACTTACCTCCTGGAGTATTGTTTGTTTATTTGTTTGTTTATATTTTGAGAATCAAATGAGATAATACTTGTAAAGCACTTAGCACAGTTCCTGGCCCATAGTAAGCACTAATGTAAGCTGTTAGTTTTTCCCGCATCCCAAACTCTGCTTCCACACTCTCCTCCTGCTGAGCCTCTCCCTCTCTCAGTTGTCCTTCCTTCCTACTCATCCCTGAAGTCCAGAGTTCCATCTGGCTGATGCAAATTTCCTCCTTGTCTTTGGATCTGTCCTGGGTATGTGTTCTAGCTCCCTCATAGACAGGAAAGGCCCCTATGTCATCTTCCAACCTTAGCCATCAGGCCCAGGCCCAATGGAGTGAGGATAGGAATGAATGTGGGGATGGTGACAAGTGGGCAAAGATAGTGTGAGAGCTATGGCCCACGGGCCTTCTGCAGTCTCCAGCCTCCTTCTCTAAGCTCTCACCTGGAGAACAAACTAGAGAGAGAGCTTTTGGCCTGTACTTTGGGCCTCAGTTCAGTTTTTGGTGACTCACACACTCTCACTCAGTGCCCAGAAGGGGTCTGTGGGTGGGTCAGGACATAAATCACTAAAGAGAAACTTTGTGGTAGTGTGGAAAGAATACTGGCTCTGGATTAGAGGTCCTGGCTTTACATCTGGCCACTTGACTACTGACTTCTTGGGTCCCTCACCTCTCCCTGCTGGTTTCTTCCACTGCAAAATGATAGAGTTGGATTAGATAGCATCTGAAGTCCCTTCTAGCTGTATAGTGTTGATCCATGAATGAATGAATGAATGAATGAATGAATGAATGAATGAATGAATGAAAGTCATCTCTTAAGTACTATGTGCCAGCCATTGTGCTAAGCACTGAGGATATAATCAGAAGCAAACGAGGCAGTCTCTGGGAACTTAACTTCTAATAGAGGGAGATGGCATGTACTGGGGAGGGGTAGCCATGGAAGAGTGGTTTGGGGAGGGAAGTCTGAGGGAATGGTGGGGGATTGGAGAAGGGTGACATGTCCCTTGCCAGAAATTGTTGATTTGATTACTCTTCTCAGAGCTAGAATTGGGGGGCCAGTGGGGGACAGGGCATGACATGAGGATGGCCAAGAAGCAACATGGTGGCCTTGAGGTGGGGCCAGGTAAGCTGATGTTTACTAATGCTCACTAATCAGAGACTAGGACCATGATCGATTCCGGACAGGAATGAAGACACACACCTTCTAGCCTTTTCAGCCATTTTTCCTTCCTTTTGAGCCTCCCTCTTTCCTCATGTTTCATTGAGTTTCTGGAGCACCTCCTCAGTAGTTCCTGAAATACTCATAGGATCTCTGAAAGTTGAAAGGTAGAGGTAGAGAGGGCTAGATTGGATGTTTTATGGGGTCCCTTCTAGTGTGAAGGATTCTAACCCTAGGGACCTTTCCTAGGGGTAGGGATTTCATTTTTTCATGGGACAGACCCCTTTTTTGTTGAGCAGATCTCGTTTTTGAAAGTTCTCGTGATTGTCTGCCTTCAGTTTATAAAATGAGGCTGTTGGACTAAATCGGGACAGGGAACCTGTGGCTTCGAAGCCACATGTGGCCTTCTAGATCACAAGCAGCCCTTTAGATCCTCAAGTGAAGCCTTTTGACTGAATCCAAACTTCACAGAACAGATTGGATTCAGTCAAAGGGCTGCACTTGAGGATCTAGAGAGCCACGTGTGGCCTGTAGGCCACAGGTTCCTTGCCCCTGGACTAACTGATCTCTAAGAAGCCCTGTGATCTCATGAACTTCCACCAATCAGTTCTTCCCTTTGGAGTAACACAGAAGAAGTCTTTCTGCAATGTGATTATCCAGCAAATATTTAAAGACAGGAAAGAGGACACTTTCCTGTCCAAGCCTATAAGTCTAATGAGGAGTCCCCTCTTCCCCAGTTCCCAAGCCCCTTGAACACAATCCATGACCTCTATATTTATGAAATCAGGCTGTAGAGAATACTTTCAAGTTTACTAAACACTTGACTTACAATTTGAGCCTCAAGACAACTCTGTGATTTAGGTGCAACAAGAATTACTTTTCCCCTTTACAGATGAGGAAACTGAAGCTCGGGCACTTGCCCATAGACTCATAACCAGCAAATGTCCAAAGTCAGATTGGATCCCAGACTTTCTTGGGTCCAAGCCCAGCATACCATCAGTGAGGCTGATGGATTAATTCGGTTTCTCTCCACTGGCCTATGGGTATGACCCAGTGTTGGATAAGGAGAGAGGAGGACACAGGGAAGTCTCTGATGGGGGAGGTAAGACATATACCAGGCACTAAGACACAGATGAGAGAGAGACAACTGTGAGCAAGCTGAGCTAGTGGGAACAGTGTCTCTAAATGCTGAAGCAGCATGAATGAAGAGGTGGGTGGGGTGAATCAGGGAAAATTTCTTGAGATGCTGAGTCTCCAAAAGGAATCTGAAAGCAGGACAGAACAGATATTATTCAGGGTGAAAAGGACAGAGATTTTGATTTTATTTTGGAAAGGGCAGGGATTTCATCAGAAACTTCCAATGTGGAAACTACCTCCACTGCGGATGGGCAGCCTTTCTGCCTCAAACAAGCAGAGATGAAGTGAGTTGCCCTAGGTCATACAGCTAGTATGTGTCTGAGGCAGGACTTTAGCTCAAGCATTGTATGAGCAACCCCTATTCTATGCAGATGAGGCTAGTTTTTCCTTAAAAGATATTGAAACCATACTTGAGATTTAGTTGAACAGGGGACAAAAGACCTATCAATTAAGGTAGCATTCTGGGGTGTTAGTGACTCCTCCCTCAGGTTTGACCCAAACTTCTGACCTGGGCCATTATGGCAAATATGGAGATAAGGAAGCCACCTCCAATTTGGGGCAATGTCCTTTCCATGATATGGCTAAGTGAAATTCCTTTTGTTAACTGTTGGATGGCTTACAAGACTCTCATTCTGTTCTAGTATCAAACCTGAGCTATGTGACCAGCCAGCCTAAGTCAGGTCTGGCCTGGAATACCAGGCATTTCTTTGGGTGTCCTCTCCATATTGATTATTCTCCAATGTGCAATATGTCTGTCTGTCTAAGAATGAACCTTGGAGAGGGAATAGACTGTGTCTACATCATTTTGTGGCTGAGGTATAAAGTGATGCAGAGGCAGCTAGGTCTCCGAGTGAGCCTCCTAGACTTCAACCTGGGAAGACCAGAGTTTGAGTTTTCCCTCAGACTAGCTATGTGACCCTGGTCAAGTCACTTAACCTCTCAGCCTCAGTTCCCTCATCTGTAGAGATAATAACATCACCCCACAGGTTTATTGTGAGGCTCAGATGAGATAACACATAAAATGCTTTACAAACATTAAACCCAGTGATTATTATTAGCTATTGTGGGTTGTGTCTGGCTTGAGCCAGGCAAACACACCCAGTGAAGGTTTTGTGAAGATAAATTTGAAAGTGAGCTCCTGGTAACTCATTTACCCTCTCCCCTTATAGACCCTCATCTACTTTTCCTAACTTGACTACAGTGGGAAAGAAAATAAGCATTTATATAGTTACATGTGTATATACACATACATACATACATACACACATATGTGTGTGTACATATATACACACATAGGTGTGTGTGTATATATATATATATATATATATATATATATATATATATATATATATATATATATATATATATATATATATGTACTGTGCTGTTTTATAAATATTGTCTTATTTAATCCTTACAACAACTCCAAAGAGGTAGGTGCTATTTTTATCCTTATCTTATAGTTAATGAAAGCTGAGGCAAACAGAAGTTACATGACTTTCCCGGGGTCACACAGCTAGTTAGTATCCAAGATTAGATTTGAACTCAGATCGTCCTGATTCCAGGCCCAGCTCCCTATCCGCTGGGCTACGTAACTGGCTTATAGATGATGAGGAATGTTGGGAGCAAGCAATAGAAGACAGAGAAAGAAAAGAGAAAGGGTCAGCTAATGACATTATTCCATTCATTCACTCCTTTCATTTAACAAATATTTACTACAGTATTCCGTACTCTGGCAGATATGTTGTTAGCCTTTGTTGTTATGTTTCCTTAACTGTAAAATGAGAAGGCCGCTGTGGATGATTTCTAAGGTCCCTGCTAACTCTCTGAATAAGTCTTTGAGATTCTCCATCTCTGTGTGTGTGTCTAACTGGGCATGTGCCTCTATGAAGTTGGTGGGTGTGTTTCTGTGAGTGTAAACATTGAGCACTTGCAATGTGCTGGGGATACAATGACAAAAACTTAACTATCCCTGATCTCAAGAAAGTTACATTATACTGGGGAGACAAATACAAAATGTACAAAAGTAAATAAATAGAATGTATATAAAGTGATCCAAAGTGACTTTGAAAGGGAAAGAGCCCTGATAACTAGGTAGGGGAAAGGAAAGGAGATCAGGAAAGCTTTGGTATAGAAAAGGTGGCGCTAAGCTATATTTAGAAGGAAGTTAGGGATTCTAGTGGGCAAGATGACACGAAATGGTCTCTGCCTAGAAGGCAATTATTATTTTTTGAACCCCCTGGTGGTACTGGCCACTTGGAGTATTAGAATAAATCCAGTTTCTGCCGTTAAGAAGGTTGCTTTTAAGCTATATTCTAAGACAGGTAGACATGAAATCAGTTGAAGTACATTCACAACAATGTAGAAGTGATTGGCGTGCACTGATGGACAACACAGGCTGTGTGTGTTTGTGTAGGTGGGATGGGGGCTCAGGTGGTTTGGTCCTGGAATGAGATGAGATATCTCTTTGGGCTGCTAAGTAAATGATAGTCAGTGGGGGAGGCTTTTCCTGTGTAGGGGGAGAGAGAATCAAATGAGATAAGATTAAAAGGAGAATAGAAGGCTGGAGTGTCTGGGATGAAGGTGAGGGGGAAGAGGATGAAATGAGAGCAGACCAGATGGGGAAGTGGGGGGAGCAGAGACGGTGTGAGACTTTAGCCTGGAGTAATCTCAGTAGAGAGAACACCTCAAAGTACCAGGTTTTGAGACCTAAGCTGTCCATTAGCCTGCCAGAGCATTGAGGAAGGTGTGGACTTTATGGCTAACGGCCAAGATTGAGTTGGGGATTAATATGCCATGGGGGTGAAAGTGGGCTAAGAACCCAGGTGTGTGTCCTTAGCTAGACAAAAGATCATAAATTTAGAGCCATACTGGGGAGAGGTATAGCTGTATAGAGCTGGAAGGAAAGTTAGAAGCCATCTTGTCTAACCCCTCCATCTTATAGATTAAAAAACAAAAACAAAACCCAAAACAAAACAGCTGAAGCTCAGGAAGTTAAATGACCTTCTCAAAGTAGTAAGTATGAGAAATAAGATTTGAATCTCTGACTCCAGGGCTAATGGTTTTTTCACAGCACAAAATGGCAGCTAGGCAGCACTGGGGATAGTGTTAGACTTTGAGTTTGAGGTAGACCAGAGTTTGAATTCTGCCTCAGATGAGTTGTATGACCCTGGGTAAGTCACTTAACCTCTGTGAGCCTCAATTTCCTCATCTGTGAAGTAGGGATAATACTGGAACCCATCCCACAAGGTTATTTTGAAGAGCAAATAAGTTAATATATATCAAAGTTACCCTCCTTACCTAGGTTTGCAAAACTTAAAGCATTTTATAAATGCTAGCATAGGTGCTGTGAGAGTAGGAATGGTGACTTTTGTATCCCCACAGTGATTAATAGTGCTCTATGACTACACAATAATTGGGCACTTAATGCATACTAATTAACTGACTTCTTTGTGGTTGGGGGAGGGGAGGAGTGAGCTAGAAAAATTAAACAAAGGCCTTACTTTGTTTAAACATGTTATGTTTATGTTGTTATAGTTATGTTAAACTTTGTTTAACATAAATTAAACGTGGCCTTACTTTCAGATGGGACTGCAGTGGTCACTGTCAACCACTAGAGGGAGGTGGACACCAGCTTTTGGACTGCTCCTTAAGGCTGTGGAGGGTGGGGGCAGGGCGGGTTGGCCTAAGAATACTTCAGTGCCTCAGATGTAGTTGGGTCCCGCCCTGTCCTGAATCCCTGAAGCTGAGAACAACCTTCCTGCCCAGGCCTGTCCTTTGTCCCTTGGGCATAGGACACCAGATGTTTGTGTTTTCAGGAGCAGAAGCTTTCACAAGGGGTGGGCTTGGGGATTCTTGAGCCCTGACCCATTGGGACTCAGTCTTTATTCCAAGGTACGTATGGTTGTGCGCCCATGTAACCTATGCAGCCATCAAGGGTTTAGAACCATGGTCTCATAGCCATGTAGACCATACTCTTATCTGAATTCCACCTGGGAGGGGCAGCTACAGGGCTTCAGGTGTCTCAGTCCTCTTTTAGGACCCATATGGTTCCTGCAGCCTTTGCTGTGGTCAGATCTTGGGAGTGAGCCACCTTCCTTGCCCTTCTCTAGCAGCTATGACATCACCACCGCCACCTCCACCGCCACCTCCACCACCACCTCCACCACCAGCACCACCACCACCACCTCCACCACCTCCACCACCTCCACCACCACCACCACCACCATCATCACCATCATCACCATCATCATCACTTTCATCTTCCCTGCAGTGTGTTCAGAGGGCAGAGGCTCTGTTTTCCTGTTCTTTGTTCTGTCCTTAGGTCACTTTCATTAAGTCCCTGTGTTCCTGTCTCAGATTGGAAGTTTAAGGAGAGTAGAACTTTGGCCTTCCTCTGGATTCCCCTGTCTCTCCAACTCAGAGGACAAAGCAGTGTACACAGTGGACTCTGGTTTCTGCCTTCTTCATGTGGCATTATTTGTTGGCTGCTCCTAGGACCTGGATAACTCAGGGAGGCCAACTCACCCAGGTGCCTTGGAAGGTGCTTTGGAGGACTTTTTAAAAAAAATCTGTCCACATGTGTCAACAGCTAGTTAAATATGTTCTGATGAACATGTCAGGATAATTGAAGAAACTTTTTCTTCCTTCAGAAAAAAAAAGCCAACTTAAATTGATGTGTTACATGTAGCTGAGTGACCCTTAACCTCTCTATGCCTCAGTTACCTTACTTGTAAAATGAGACTCTAATGCCTCCAAGCTGCTCTCCTCACCCTGCCCCCATATAGTTCTAAGTCTATGATCCTATAATATTTGATTAGAGCTAAATGGGAGAGATTCATAAATTAGAATGATGCAGTCAGTATTGAAGAGTGGGGCTAGGAGAGGGAGGGCAGACTATAAATAGAGTTCATTAGATTAAAAAAAAAGAATGAAATTTTCTTTTTTTTCAGTCAACACAAAGCTGACTTCTTTCCTTCCCTCTCCCTTCCATTGTAATTTTCTTGAGGTTAAGGACCACTTTTCTTGATCATCTTCACAACTAAACTCATACCAAAGGTAAATGGACTTCTTTAGGGGGTAGTGAGCTACTCATCTCTGGAGGTCCTTACAGAGTTGTCTGGAGAGCAGCAGAGGAAATTTCTCTTCAGATGATCTCTGAGGCACCATTCAACTCTGCACTTCTGAGGTTGTACACACATATGAATCGCTTAACCTTTGTGAATTTACATGCTCTTTCCCCTGGTGAATTTGAAGAGGTCCACTCAGTTTTGATTGTGTGTTGATGGAAAGGGAGAAGGAGCAGAGAGGGGGAGTCCTGATATCAGGAGACCCCCTTCTCTGGGGTTTGGGGGGGGTGTAGGGTGTGTGTGGCAGAGGCAGCAGCAAGAGGAGGACAGATAGCTAGTGACTGAGCACAACATATCTGGGGTCTCAGCTTGGCTCAGGGGCTGGGGGCTCAGTAACTTAAGGCAATTCAGAGATGAGTGAGATTGAGTTTACAGTGAGAGGTATGCTAGTAGTAGTAGTAACATGACTTATTTAAGCTCACATAGATATTAAGTGTAAGGCTTCGAATTTGAACCTAGGTCTTTCTGACTGCAAATCCTTCCTATTGCTACCAATTCCCCCTCCCTCAAGGAAGTGTGATGTGGAAAGAGAGTTGGACTTGGAGTCAGTAGACTTGGGGGAGTGGGGGCTGATCCTAAATCCCGCCAGTGGTCCAAGAATGTTTTTCTGGAATGCTCTTGAAAATTTGAGATTGTTTTCCAACTCTTTTAAAAATAATGAAAATGGTATCTTTTATTCTTACATTGCCTCTTGTATTCACTCCTCCCCTCCTTCCAATTACTTTTAAAAATGACCTGTAACGGATGAGTTAAGAGAGTTTGCTAGCTGTGTGACCTTGGGCAAGTTATTTGACTTAGTCTTCTTATCTGAAAAATGAGAAGGTTGGATTATACGACATAGCTAATCTCGTTCTTTCCACTTCTTCCTTTTCTTCTTTGGAGACAACTGGGGTTAAGTGACTTGCCCAGGGTCATATAGCTACTAGGTGTCTGAGGTCAGATTTGAACTCAAGTCCTCTTTATTCCGGGGCCATGCTCTATCCACACTGTACCACGTAGCTGCCCCTCTATTTCAACATTCTGTGACTCCCTCCCACATACAGGGAAGAAGGGAGATGGAAATGCTTGGTCAAGAGTTTCTGTCCATTACTGAGCCATATATTTAGAGCTGGAAGGGCCCTTGGAGGGACCTTAGTCCAGCTTATTCATTTTTCAGATGAGGAAAGTCAGGCCCTAAGGGAACAATAATTTGAGAATGGGGCTGTGGCCTCTTTTCCAACCTCCCTTTCAGGCTCAAAGTTAGAGAACAAAACAGGAAGAGGGGAGTATGGTATGTGAATTTCACTCTGGTTCAGTTTCTAGTGACTCATTCACCCTCCCCCAGTGCTAGGGGGAAGTGTGTGTGTGTGTGTGTGTGTGTGTGTGTGTGTGTGTGTGTGTGTGTAGGGTGGGGGTGGGGGCACATTCCTGGCATATCAAGGGAGATGCTCACTGGGGCCCTGTGGGGGCAGGCCCAATACACTCACTGGTGGCTGTTTCCCGAGGCAGGAGAAGTCCCCAGAATAAGGCTGGATGCTGGGATGGGATTCTGTTTCCTCACCCCTTTCATTCTTCTCTCTTCTCAGTCCTCCCACTCCCCCAATCTGGGATCTTTCTCTCCCCAAGTCCAGTACAAAATCATTAAGTTGGAAGGAACTTGATAGCTCATCCTATCTGACCCTTCCATTTTATAGATGAGGAAACCGAGGCTCAGTGAGGTGAACACCCAGTTAACAGCAGAGTTAGGACTCTAACCCAGGTCTCTGGACTTTTGGTCCAGTGAGTTGTCCCACACCCCAGGGATTAGTATGAAAATGATCTGACAAGAAGGATGAGAATGAATTCTAGCTTCCCTTCCCCAAACTTACAACAAGTCTGATATTATACCAACTCCTCCCTTAGTATAGTCCTGGCCTTGAAAAATACGGACCTCGTCAAAAGAATGGTATTTATAGTGTTATGACACATTAGCCCATAAGGTACATTAAGGGAAAACAGACGGGTTGATTTCTTTTTCTCCCCTTCCAAACCTGGGCTCTGGATAACTGGCCAGTGGGGTTCCTTCTTTCTCCAAAGAGAGGAATGTTTAGATTCATGGTTGTTCCTACCACAATGGCAGAGCAATCCTGGCAAAGGGGACTTAAGCTGAACCTTCAGAGATTTAGACTCTCTGAACCTCAGTTTCCTTATCTTAAGAAGAGTGGTGTTAGAATTGGATTAAATGGCCTAGGCCCTTTGTGTTTAATATTTTATAATCATATGAAGTGGAGACGGGTCAGGATTAGTTTTTTTATATTAATTTATTCTTATTTATCAGCAATCACTTCCATATGCTTTTGAGTTTAAAATTTTTCTGCCCCTCCCTTCCTAAAACGGCACACAATCTGATATAGGCTATACATATACATTTCTGTTAAACACATTTTCACATTAGTGATGTTGTAAAAAAAAATGGAATGCTTCATGAATTTGCATGTCATCCTTGCGCAGGGACCATACTAATCTTCTCTGTATTGTTCCAATTTTTTTAGTATATGTGCTGCTAAAGCCATTAGTTTCATGATCTATATCCACAGTGTTGGAGTAAATAAGTAGATGAGTGAGCAGTTGGGGGAAGGACAAGATAATAATAGCACCTATATTATTAATAGTTTATAATATTAATAGTTAATCGTTAATATCTATATTATTAACATTGATCAAATCAATATAATTAAATTAAAAATATTATTATCATGGTTAATATTACTATGACCAAAATAATTATATTATTAATAGCTTTAAGGTTTACAAAACATTTTACAAATATTATCTCATTTGATAAAATAGCCCTGCAAGACAGATGTTATTATTCTCCCCATTTTACACATAAGAAGTTGAGAAAAGTGAAGGGACCCACACAGCTAGTAAGTATCTGAGGCAGAATTCAAACTTGAGTCTGACTCCTGATCCAGCAGTTTATCTATTACATGCTTTCTGGCTTCTCTGGCTGGAATAAGAAGAGGCCTCTTGGGGAGAGATGATTCCAGGCGGCTTGGTGTACTGGAAAGTGGGGTCAGGAGATTTGAGTTCCAATTTCAGCTTTATCACTCATCATTGTGATATTGGGTAAACCACAGCACCTCACTGGGCCTCAGTTTCCTCATCTTTAAGATGACATTCAGACATTCCGGTGGTTCATGTGACAAGTGTTGTTGAGCCAGGGTTAAGTAAGATTTCACTGTATAAGAAACTCCCTGGTGTGGAAATTCCCTCTACCAAATCCACACAGATGCCTTCTCTGCAACTTTTAGTAGTAGAGTTGTCTCAAGTATTGAGAGGTTGTGACTTACCCAGGGTCACATAGCCAGGATAAGTGTCAGTGGCAAGACTTGAACCCAGTGTCGTCCTGGGCTCTGAGGTCTAGAAAGGTATCTGCTACATCACAACTAGGGGAAAGGGAATATGCATTTATTATGTGCCAGGCACTGCGCTCAGGGGTTTACAAATGTTATCTCATTTGATTCAAGTGACTAGCTTAAAAGAAAAAGGCAAGAGGCCTTTTAGGAGTGTTGTGTGCTCATGGTCACAGGAAGTGTAGTTAAGAAATAAAAATAAATAAATAAAACTGAGAAATGCAAGTGAGCAGCAGCAGCAGCAGCAGTGTCTGTGTGCACACACGTGTGCAATGTAGAAATGTCTATATATGTGTGTGTAGGCATGTTTGTCTGTGGTTAGAGGTTGGACCGAAGCAAGGAGGCTGACTGTACAGTTGCCAGTGAGTGTGGGTCTCATTACTTTATACCCAGACCTTGTACTTATGTGTGACTGTGTACACAAATGTGCTTAAAGCACAGATACATGGATATCTGTGGAGTCAACTCATTGAAATTCAACAATAACCTAGGCTCTGATTGGTGAGGTTTGCTGTATGTTGTTGGAAATTAGGCCTCCAAGTCCTGCCATCTCCACATCATTTGGAATAATGTGCCCTCTTCCCTTCCAGCTTTTCTTTATTCCGTCTTTAGAATAGAAGCACCTTGAGGACAGGAAGTGTCTTATATTTGTATGTTTAGTTTAGCAAAGTGTTTGGGATATAAGTGCTAAATATCTGATTTATTTATCAATCATCTACCCTGCTTCTAGCTCTGTCTGTATCATCTATCTATCTGTCTATCTATTTATCTATCTATCTATCATCTATCTATCACCTACTGGGAACGGGGGAGCTACATTTAGAAAACATAGCTCTAATGGATCTTACATGTCTGTGTTTATGTCTAGGTATGCGTGTTATATGCATGTATTTATACATACAAGTGTGTACTTGTATTCCCTTTGGGAGCAGGGAGGGCCTCATTATCCTGTTACCCACTTTCGCATACTGAATAAAGTCCCTTTCAGAGTCCTTATTAGGCTTGTGTGGGAGCCATGGGTGGGGGTGCTTCTTGACAGAGCTTGCTGATGGCTCTGGGGTCTGAGGAGTGCCAAATTCCTGACACTTAGAGGAGTGGCACTTGGGGAGAAGGGGATTAAACTGGGAAGGGCAGAAAAGAAGATAAGGTAAAGGGAGAATAGGGCTGGGCTTTTCTTTTTCGTCCCTCCCTCCCTCCCTCCCTCCCTTTTTCCTTCTTTCCTTCCTTCCTTCCTTCCTTCCTTCCTTCCTTCCTTCCTTCCTTCCTTCCTTCCTTCCTTCCTTCCTTCCTTCCTTCCTTCCTTCCTTCCTTCCTTCCTTCCTTCCTTCCTTCCTTCCTTCTTTCCCACTTAGCTCCCCAACCAATAAACCATTTGGGAAAATTTGAAAGAGCTTCTTTGCAGTGAGCCAATATCTATTTCTGCACATCTTCTGCCTCTGAACTTGGGGAGGGAATGGCTGGATTTGGGAACAAGGTTCTTGCTTCCCTATTTTCCATTTGCTTAGTGTACCCAGGCAGGGTCTCTGTTTTTCCTGAATTTGAATTCCCTTCCAGGAGGAGAGAGGGGAAAAGGTGAGAACAGAAAGTAGTTTAGCTTTAAAAAGGACATTCCCACATTGTACCTGGATGTCTCCCTCACATCTTTACTCACTGTAGGACTGGGGAGAGACATTAGAACAAAAGAAATCTTGATTTGAGCCCTTGAAGCAGGCCAAAAAAAAAAAAAGGAACAAAAGGAAAGGCCAGTTTTTCCACCTTACAAAATTCCAGGTCACATGGACTTTCCATGTAATCCTAGCCGTGGCTGGAGGCTTCCAGGTTTCCTTTGGAGCTTTTATCCAAGCCTCCTTTTAGTCTAGGGTGTAGGAGAGTGTAGAGCAATATAGCCAGCAGGGAGTGCTCACTTCTCAAGAATGGCTCTGATCTGGGGCTCAAGAGAGGGTGGAGGCTGGAGAAGGGGAAGAGGGAAAGGGATAGGTCTTAAAGAAGAGGAGGTATACAGACCAAGTGCCTTCCCTTCTTCACTCTATGGAGCTTAGATACATATACCCTTCTGAAGGGTCCTAGACGCAGACTGAATGCCCCCCCCCAAAAAAAATGCATACATATTTCAGACACTTCCTCCAAAATACAGACACATAGACACACCCACACACCCACACCCACACCCACACCCACACCCAAACACCCACCCCTCCTTTTGAGAAGCTGGAAGCACAGTCCCACAGAGCAGGGGGTTTTAAAATTGGGATTCATGAAACTTCTAGGAGCCTGGGGGTAGATTTCAGGGGGAGTCTGTGAACTAGGATGGGAAAAAAATTTGCATCTTTATTTTCACTCAGTTCTAACTGAAATATAGCATTTCCTTCAATTTAAAAACATTTTGAGAAAGGGTCCATAAGTTTCACTGGATTGCTGAAGGGGTCTATAAAACACAAAAACAGATAAAAGCCTCTGCCCTAGAGGGAGTGGGTGAGAGGAGGGAGAAGGTTGGAGGCTGGAGAAAGGCTAATTCTGAATCATTGACCTGAGTGCTTCTGCTGGTGGGATGACTGGTCCTAGAGGCATCCTAGGGGCCATGGAATCCTGACCTTTCAGCAGCAAAAGCTCTCTGAGCACCCTTTACAATCCAGAATAGGTCTGGTTTAGCTGAATCATTCAGCCTCAGTCACTCCTCCACAAGAGTCAGGAAGACTCATGTTTGTGAGTTCAAATCTAGCCTCAGACATTTGCTAGTTGTGTGACTCTGGGCAAGTCACTTAACCCTGTTTGCCTCAGTTTCCTCATCTGTAAAATGAGAAGGAAATGATAGAGCTGCAAACAGCCTCTAGAGGCCCCAGAAACCCTGAAGGAGAGGGCAGTGGCATGCGGCACGGACGCCAATGAATTTGCTATCATGCAGAAACTTTTACAACATTTTACCATGGAGAGAATGCTAGATACTAGCTGTACAATTGATTGGATCTCGGTTTCCTTATCTGTAAAACTAAATTGTTGGACGAGGAAGGATTCCTAAGTGTGTGTGTGTGGGGGGGGTGGGCCTGGATGCCTTTGGCAGTCTAGTGAAGCCTCTGGATGGATTCTTCAGAATAATACTTTGTCTCCTGCTATCATAACTGAAGGAGATGCCAAGTTTTAATTAGAGATTAATAAAATAAAATATAATTAAAGATGAGTTTTTTCTTCCCCATCCAAGTTCACAGACCCTCTGAAATCTGTCCACAGTCCCCTTACCTGAGGTGAAGAATCCCTGGACTAGACTAGAATCTCTCTTATTTGGTTTCCTTTCAACACTAAAACCTGCTAGCCTGTGTTATGACCTGGAGTTATGCTGGAGCCAGCTCAAACCTGCTCGAGGACCGATTGTTAAAATTTCGGTGTGAGCATATTCACGTCAGCAAATGCCATAAATCAGGGCTTGATTTGTCGTTTTGTTGATTGCTAGAGATTGGAAAAGATGACAGAGAAAATGTTAATAATGTATTTTAGGGTTAAAAGTATATGCAGCTTCCTTCCCCCCCCATTTCTTTTCAGGAGATCTTTTTGTTAAACATTTATCAGCATACCTCTAACCATAGCTTTTATTTTCTGTAAAGTCAGGGGACTGGTCTAAATGATTCCTTAATTTTTCTTCCATCTTTAAATGTTCACTGCTATAAACCTACCTATGTGCCTATAGGTGCTTTGGTTTTGCAGTGAAAAGACTTGGGTTCAAATTCCCATTCTGCTACTCAATACTTCCTGTCTTATTTTGGGAATGGCCTTTATTCTCTCAGGGCCTTTCATTTTTTTCCTCTCTAAAATGAGGTGTTATCTCAAGTCTTTCCCAGCTACAAATCCCCCTCTCTTTTTCTTCCATCTGTTCCTTTCCTTTAATCTGAACTCAGATCCTGGTAAAACCCAATGCTTCCTAGTGATCCTAGGAAACAGTAGGGCTGGTGGTTGCAGTCTGAAGAAAGCATGAGAGGCAGTAGGGCAGGCAAGCGGGCAGGCAGGCAGGCAGGCAGAAGCATAAGGAGGCTGCCCAGTCTCTGGCAGAGAATGACCTTGTCCCAGTGGAATGTGCCCCAGTCGGTCTGCCTGAGGAAGAGGGGAGAAGGTTGCAGCTCTCTGTCCCTGGTCTCTTCTGTTTGCCTTCACACTCTTTGCTCCTCCCACCCCTCATGACCCACAAAACCAGAAGTTTGGAAGAGGACACAGAATTGAGGGAACATACATGCCTCCTGTCTGTGTTATTCCCCTCAGGCAGCTCCTGTTGGTTGAAGTTATAGGAAGGCAGATTTTAGTTCAACATGAGGAGGAACTGCTATGTATGTAATTCTAGCTTCCTGAAAGTCGAGAGGCAGTGACTAGAGAGCTGACCTCAGAGCTAGGAAGACCTGGGTGGCAGCTAGGTGGTGCAGTGGATAGAACACCAGGCCTGGCTGGGGTCAGGAAGACCTAAGTTCAAATCCGGCCTCAGACACATACTAGCTATGTGACCCTGGGCAAGTCACTTAACCCTGTTTGCCTCAGTTTCCTTATCTGTAAAATGAGTTGGAGAATGAAATGGCAAACCACTCTAGTGTCTTTGCCAAGAAACTCCCCAAATGTGATCACAAAAGGTTAGACATGACTGAAAACAATTGAATAACAATAAAAGGGTCACGTCATGTCATGGTGATGCATGGCTACAATCCCTGCTACTTACTAAGAGAGGCTGAGCCTGCTGGATCACTTGAATTTGGGGGTTCTGAGCCACAGTAGTCTGTTTGGCACTAATACAGTGAGGCCCTGGGAGTTGAAGTGAGTGGAAGGGGAGGCCACCAGGCTGCCTAAGGAGAGGCAAATTGGCTTGCTCCGGACATGGAGTGGATCAAAGCTAATCGGCAGTGGGGTCAGGCTTGTGAGTGGTTGCTGCTCTTCCAGCCTGGGTGACATAGGATAACCATCTCAAAACAGAGGTGAGGGGAAGGGAGGAGAGAGAGTGAGAGAGAGAGAGAGAGAGACAGATAGACAGACAGACAGACAGACAGAAAGACAGACAGACAGACTTGGATTCAAGTTCTATCTCTGACACATCCTAGCTGTGAGACCCTGGATAAGTCACCTTGCCTTCATCTCTTCAGTGCTCTAGACAATTCTAGACCATAAGTTGCTGAGAAGATAGTGATGTGCTTCTTTGGTATAGGGAGTTTTCTTACCCAGGCGCTCTCTATACTACTGAAATCAGAGGTCGAGTCCCTTCTCTTATCTGAAAGTAATAATGATGTCCTCCATCAATCAATCCAAAAGCATTTAATAAAAAACTATGATGTGCCTTCAGCAATATGCTGGGGATACAAATACAATATACGAAATCATCCTTACCAGCAAGGAGCTTTCCATATTCTAAAGAGTGATTCTTCTGTCATGGAATGTATGCAAGCAGAGGCTAAATGACTGCTGGCTGGGGATGTTGTAGAGGACCTTCCTTATGTTATATGGAAAAGAAAGGAAGGGATAAGGATGAAGATAGGGGAGGCTGTGAGGAGGAGGGGGCCTGTGGTGGAGCCCCCCCATAGTAGAGACAGCAGAGGGTCCCTGCACACTCTGCCAGATTGCAAGCTCCTTGAGGGCTGGTGTTATTTTATGTATTCCCTCCACAGAGCTTACTTAGCATAGTAGATACTCAATAAACACTTGCAGGGGGTCCATGAACTCTTGGGTAAAAACACATCATTATTTTCACTAACTTTTGGTTTCCTTTGTAGTTCTTTGTGTTTTATTTTATGGATTTAAAAACAATTATGGGAAGGGCTCCATAGGCTTCATCAGACTGCCAAAGGGGGCCATGACACAAGCGGAAAGGCCTTTATTAAGTGCCTACTATGTGCCACGCACCACACTAAACTCTTTGTCCATATTACATTTGATCCTTGCAACAACCTTGGAAGGTAGATCCTATTATGATCCTCATTTTACATTTGAGGAAACTGAGGCAGACAGAGGTTAAGTGACTTGCCAGGCTCAAACAGCCTCTTCTCCTTCAGCAGCCAGAAACATTGGCTTAGTGGTAGTTTTTTTCTTTTTCTTTTTTTTTGTGGTTGTTTTTTTTCCCCATCATCTGCTGCTTCTGTCCTCCTTCCCCTCACCCCCTACCATTTTTAGAAGTGTTAATTACCTCTTCTATCATATTCAAACTCTTCAGCCTGGGCTTCAAGAGCCCATTATCTGAAATACAGATCCCTTCTATTGAACAACATGTTGCAACCAGCAATGTTGGCTTGCTAGAGCTGATTGTTAAATTTTCAGCATGAGCATCTTTATACCTTTAATAATTGGCAAATGCTATAAATCGGGGCTTAATTTATTATTTTGTCAATTGTCTAGATTAAATAAAGTGATGGAGAACATCTTTGTTTTTTTTTTTTGGATGGGCAGTGGGGTTAAGTGACTTGCCCAAGGTCACACAGCTAGTAAGTGTTATGTGTCTGAGGTTGGATTTGAACTCAGGTCCTCCTGACTCCAGGGCCCGTACTCTATCCACTGCGCCACCTAGCTGCCCCAAGAACATCTTAATAGTGCAGATAAAATGTAAAAGTGTGTCATGCATTTTTGGAGAGCTGGTTGTTAAATATTTATTCCAAAGTTGTTATCCAACCTTTACTTGAAGACATCCAGAGATAGGGTACTTACTATGGGCGAGTCCATCCTACTCTGGGTCAGCTCTAATGGTTAGGAAGTTTTTCTTTATATCCTCCTTGTTAATCAGCACTGAGGACAATTTTATGAGCTGAGGAGGAAGGGAGTGTGCATACCAATGCTTAGATTAATTGACAGTTACTGTAAAGAAATGACACCTTGACCCTTTCTGTGTCCTGAAATTTTGACCAGGTATTTAATGACTGGCACACTTTTGTACAGAGCAGGAGTTCTTAACTAGGTGACACAGTGGATAGAACTCTGGGCCTGGAGTCAGGAAGACCTGAATTCAAAGCCAGCTTCAGAGACTTACTAGCTGTGTCACCCTGGGCAAGTCACTTAACATCTATTTGCCTCAGTTTCCTCATCCCTACAATGGGAATAATAATAATAATAATAATAATAATAATAATAATAATAATAGCATCTACCTACCAGGGTTGTTGTAAGGATCAAATCAGATAAATAAAAGTGCTTAACACAGTGCCTGATATATAGCAAGTACTATATAAATGTTAGTTTATTACTACTACTACTACTACTACTACTACTACTATGAGGTATAGTGGATAGAGTGAATCTGGAGTTAGGAAGACCTGAGTTCAAATCCGGCCTCAGACACTCACTAGCTGTGTGACCCTGGGCAAGTGACTTCACCCCTTTCTGCTTCAGCTTCCTCAACTGTAAAAATGAGGATCATAATAGCATCTATCTCCCAGGGTTGTTGCAAAGATCAAATGTAATATGTGCAAAGAGCTTGGCATATAGTAGGTACTTAATAAAGGCATTTCCCCTTGTGTCATGGCCCCTTTGGCAGTCTGATGAAGCCTACAGACCCCTTCTCATAATTGTTTTGAAATCCTTAAAATAAAACACACAGGACTCCAAAGGAAACCAAAAGTTAGTGAAAATAATGAGGTCACGGACCTCCTGCAATCTATCCACAGACCCCTTGGGCTCCAGGTTAAGAATTCTTGATATAGGGATATGTGAGTGCCTCCCTGCTTGAGGCCTGGGGAAATAGGAGATGGACAGTCTGAAAGGAAATGTCTTTTGACGTCCCAAGAGTGCAAAGGAACTCTGGGTGTTCATTGCTTAGCACAGTCATAATAAGAGATGCACACATTTAGAGAATCCACCCCAAATGTTCACATGGACTCTTTGTGCCCGACCTCTGGTAGAGCATTCTGAGCTTGTAACTTGATTCTAACATGGTGATGTCATTTTGGTCTTCTTTGAAAACAAAGGACAACAGTCAGCCAACATAATGCTAGTATTTGGTTTCCTACCTCAAGGATCTGTGATTTCATCTGTGTCTACTTTCCTTTCCCTGATGTATATCATAAGCCCTCTCGAATTAAGCAGGTCTTCATGAGTTGTAGCGGCTGAGAAATTCATCACTTTACAGCCAGTCTGGTGATGAACCTTTTCAAATTTAGCTACACTGGTCCCCAGGTGACAACAATATAAAAATAATTATAGCTTCAGAGATGGAAGGATCTCAAAGGTCATATAGTCCAATTTTCTTATTTTTATAGATCAGACAGGTAATCAATAAATATTTATGAAGCACCTGCTATGCACCAGGCATTGTGATATGTTCTGGGGATCCAAAATTAAGCAAAAAGATAGGCTTTGCTCTCTAGGAGCTCAGAGTTTAATGGGAGAGACAACACTCAAACCACTATGTAAAAACAAGTTATGTACATGATAAATTAGAGATAATCTTAGAGCTAAAATTAGGGGGGATGGTGAAAGGCTTCTTGTAGAAAGTAGAATTTTAGTTGGGACCTGAAGGAAGAGAGGGAAGCTAGGAGGCAGAGATGAGGAGGCGAGGAATTCAAGGAATTTTAGTCATGCTTGGAGTAATGCCAAAGAAGATGCCTGGAGTCGGGGAATGAGAGTGTCTTGTTTGAGGACCCCCACAAGGAGGCCAACAACTGGATAGCAGAGTACGTGCAGGTGAGCAAGGTGTAAGACAGGGGTAGGGAACCTGCAACCTCGAGGCTTCACTTGAGGACCTAGAGGGCACATGTGGCCTCGAAGCTGGAGGTTCCCCACCCCTTGTGTAAGAAGACTGGAAAAGTAGGAGGAAGCCAGGTTGTGAAAGGCTTTGAATGCCAAACACAGGATTTTATATTTGATCCTGGTGGTGACAGGGAGTCTCTGGAATTTACTGAGTAGACATGGTCAGACTTGTGCTTTTACAGCAGAGGGGAGGCTGGATGACACAGGGGAGAGACTTGAGACAGGGAAACCAACCAGCTAATGAGGCCAAGGAGGGCCATAGGGACCCAAGGTCCCACAGGCAGTAGTTTGATTTGAACCCAGGATCTCTGACTCCAGGCCCATGACCTTTCTCATAACCTGGTTTCATTCCCACAGCTTTATTTTCTAGTCTCTGAGGACCCACCGGAGTTTGCCCTCCACTGGCATAGCTTTTGAGACCTCCAGGTGACCTCCACACCAGTACTGGGCAGAGGAGTGAGAGGTTAGTAGAATAGGAAGAGTGTCATCCTTCTCATTTTGTAGAGGAAATTTATGCTTAGAGATCCTTGCCCACGGTCACAAAGCTGGTGTGCATTGGAATCAAATCTATTACTCAAAGCCCAGTAATCTTATCATTATACCTCACTATACAAAAATGTTTTTGAATGAATGAATGAATATTTGTAAAGTTTCTTCCTTCACTCACAGGTTGCAGAAGGTTCCAAGGGAAGGTACTTTTCAAAGGTCTCCTATTAAAATTCAAAAACTCTTGGTGGATGCTTCAGTGTTAGACTGCTAGAATGGAAAGAACACTAGAATGAAGCCAGGAGATGTGATTCCAGTACTTACTAGCTGTGGGACAATAGTCAGACTCCCTGAGCTTCAGTTTAATCATCTGTTAAATGGAAACAGTAACATACTCCCTATCTCACAGAATTCTGGCTAAAGCAATTTGTAAACCTTAAAGTACTATAGGAATAGGAGCTATTATTATTATTATTATTAAAAAGTAATTAATTCATTAGCATTCATTTTAAAAAATTTGAGTTCCAAATTCTCTACCTCACTCCAGTCTTTTTTCTCATCCATTGAGAAGGCAAGTAATATGATACCTAATATACATGTGAAGTCATGCAAAATGTATTTCCATATTAGCCATGCTGGAAAAAAAAAGCAAGCAAAATATGGAAAGTGAAAAAAGTATGTTTCAATCTGCACGTGGAATTCATCAGTTTTCTCTCTGGAAGTGGACAGCATTTTTTATCGTGAGTCCTTTGGAATTGTCTTGGATCATTATGTTGATGAAAGTAGCCAAATCTTTCACAATTGGTTCTTGTTACAATATTGCTGTTACTGTATACAGTTTTCTCCTGGTTCTGTTCACTTCACTTTGCATCAATTTATATACATCTTCCAAAATTTTTCTGAAATCATCCCCCTCTTCTTATAGTACAACAGTACTCCATTACAATCATATGCCGCAACATGTGTTCAGCCATTCCCCAACTGATGGGCATCCCTTTGATTTCTAATTCTTTGCCACCACAAAAAGAGCCGCTGTAAATATTTTCAAACATATAAGTCATTTCCCTTTTTCTATTAGCTCTTTGGGATACAGACCCAAGCTGGTCAAGGGATATGCACTTTTATAGTCCTTTGGGCATAGTTCCAAATTGTTCTCCAGAATGGTTGGACCAGTTCACAACTCCACCAATGGAACTATCATTATTATTGTCTGTTAACCCTTTGGTTATCCCTTAGTAGCCAACATCATCAGCATCAGTGTTATTAGCAGAGTAGTACAGCAGGGCAGTCAGACTTGATCCCTTCCCCTAAGCTCAAGGTGGGGGGTGAGTGGATAGGAACAGTCAGAGTAACTGGGAATCTGTCATTATCTCTGAAGAAGGGATTATGCCAATCCATGCAAGGACCTTTGGAAAGGAGAATAGAAAAAAAGGGAGTTTAATAAGAATTTGTCCTTGTTTTTACTGAGCATTTTCCTATGATTGATTTATTTATCAGTCCATTGGGTTTTCTTACCATGGACTAATGCATGTATAAAGTGCCTCTATGTAGTTTGTGCTCTATTATAAAGGCTCTGTGTGTGTGTGTGTGTGTGTGTTGGGTGGGAACCAGAGAGGAGCTTAATTTGGATTCCTCGCAGCCAGTTTGAAGCCCTAGGCTAAGCTGGCCAGCTCCTGGCTAGACATCACATGTGCTAGGTTCTATCTGGGGTTGGGATGAGAGACCCAGGGTAGCTGTGTCACAGAATTGCATACATCCTGTGGTTTTCATATCCATGCATTTTACTTAGGTAAGTTTCCTGAGCCTGAGCAGCGTCTCTCCCTTGAATCCCCAAATCACAGAGGGACCATGGCATAAGGGAGAGAGTGCTGGATTTGGAGTTGGTAATACCAGTATTGAAATCCCTCCCAAGACATTTATTTCACTGGGTGACCCTAGAAAAAGAATTTCACCTCTCTAATCCTTAGTTTCCTCATCTGCAAAATGGGTATAAGAGCGGCACCTATCTCATTGAATTGTCATGAGAATTAGTGAGATAATGCCTTTGCAAGTCATAAAGTGCTATATGAATGTCAACTCTTACTAATCTAAGACTGAACCATAATCCAGGGATTGACTCAGGGCAGGCGCCAGAGAGGCAGAGCCAAAGACAAATCTCCATGATGTCATAGTTTCTCTTAAGGCTTATTGCTAACACATCTGCCTGTCACTGTGGAATGCATACCACAAGCTATCCACCCCTATGATAGAGGAAATGGGAAACCTTCCCATCTGCAAGGGAAAGGAAAGGGGGAAGAGTCCGAGGGCAAATGTTTGGGTACCAACAGAGGATTAGAAAATCATGAAAAGTTTTTTTTTCTTTTCCTTTTTAAAAACAAATGGCAGGGTAGAAAAGAGCCATAGGCTTTGGGCAAGTGACCTGAATTCATCTTTAATATTTGTTTACTGTGTGACCATGGGCAAATTACTTAGCCTCTCTGGGTCTAGGTGAACAGTTAGCAGGAGCAGTGGATAGAGCACCGCATCCAGAATCGGGAAGCCTTATCCTCCTGAGTTCAAATCCAGCCTCAGACACTTACTAGCAGCATGACCCTGGTCAAGTCACTTAACCCTGTTTGCTTCAGTTTCCTCATCTGTAAAATGAACTGGAGAAGGAAACAGCAAACCACTCTAGTATCTTTGCCAATAAAACCGCAAATGAGGTCACAAAGTGCTGAACATGACTGAAACGAATAAACTACACCTGGGTCTCAATTTTCTCCTGAGAGAAGTGAGCAGAACCAGGAGGATGATTTATGTGATGACAACGTTATAAAGAAAAACAGCTTTGAAAGACTTGAGGACGCTGATGAATACAATAAGTCCAGAACACTAAAGAGGCAGCAAGTTACCTATCTCCTGCCAGAGAGCAGAGGAGCTTCAGATGCAGAATAAGTCTCTTCCTGCACTCACAGGGAATGGTGGGTGGGCTGGGGCAGAGGGCATATACTTTTGGACATGGCTAATGTAGAATGTTTTGTTGGGCTATGCATATTAGTTATGAGAGTTTTCTTTTTCTTTCTTTTTTGTTCAATTGTGGGATGGGCAGTGGGAGGGAGAGAGAATAAATATTTGTGCAAATCAATCAAATAATTAATTTTTATTCTCACTTGTATAATGGGGATATTATTATTTGTACTCCCTGACTCACAGGGATTCTGTGATCCAAGTACTTTGTGAACCTTCAATTGCTTTAGAAAGCTGTGTTATTTTTATTAAGCAGAGGGGATTTAGGAAAAGCCAATTCTCAGAAAGCTAGGACCTGGGCAGGGACTGTAGCAGGAGAGCTTTAGGCTTAGGGAGAAGGTGGTGTTGTTCAGCAGTTTTTCAGTCATGTCCAACTCTTTGTGACCCAATTTGGGATTTTCTTGGCAGAGGTACTGGAGTGGTTTGCCGTTTCCTTCTCAAGCTCATTTTACAGATGAGGAAACTGAGGCAAATAGGATCAAGTGACTAGCCCAGGGTCATATAGCTATTAAAGTGTCTGAGGCCAGATTTGAACTCAGGGAGATGAGTCTTCCTGACTCTAGGGCAATCTACCTGCCCTGTGAAGGGGGGGGAGCAGAGATGAAAATTGGACCCTGAATCTATTCTGCAGACAGTGGGTAGAGGGCTACAGGCCCTCAAAGCAAACTATATCCTCAATCCAGGACAAATGTTAGGGAGGGCTAGGATGAACCAGACAAGTCTGGGAAGGCCAGTCTACTTGAGAGATAAGAAGCCAGGGGGGAGGGGAGGAGGATGGATGAAGGTGTCTCTCTCTGTGTCGCCAGGAAGCATCCACCCTGAAATGTAACCTATGTAAGATAAACAACACTTTTGGGATTTGTAACCTCTCATGTGACAAGTCATTCCGTAATGACAGAAGATGCTGGTAGTTGATAAGGACTATTGAAAAGTAGACTTGGAAAAAGCAGTTGAGTAAGACTTTGTCAATGATTTTTTATCCAGTACTTTCCCAGAGAGAGGAGGCTCCAATTCTAAGCCATTAGTTTCAATTCTTTGCTTCCCTGGAGTGGACAAGGCAAGTCAGGCTACCAAAACTTGGTGGAAATACTCTTTGGGAGCACTGGGTGCTCTTTGTTCTTATTCAGGGGTCACTAAGCCATTTCCTCATTTGTAACTTGCTTTCCCCAATGGACCGATTCACCATGAGGCAGTGTCAGTCCAAGCAGATGCCTGAGATTGGTGGGGGACTCCTCTAGCTACTGCCCTAGCTCCCCCAAGCCGATGGCTACACTTCCCCTTTACACTAAGCTTGAAGCTTGGAGGCTAAGGAGTATGGGAGAACTGTCTTCAAGACTACAGGGGGGAAGCAGGAGAAATTATTGTTATAGGCAGCTAGGTGATTCAGTGGAGAGAGCGCTGGGCTTGGAGTCGGGAAGTTCTGAATTCAAATCTTGTAGCAGACATTTATTAGCCGTGCAATACATCTGGTAAGTCATTTAACTTCCCAACCTCAGTTTCCCCAACTGCAAAATGGGGACAATAACAGCACTCACCTCCCAGGGTTGTTATGAGGATCAAATGAGATCTTAAATGGAAATGCCTTGCCAATCTGTAGGTGCTATATAAATTCTATCCATTCTTATAATTAATAATAATTAGAAGCCATCCTGCAGATAGTGAGCCAAGGTGCAGAATGGCAGCTGTGCTGGTACCAGGAGCCACCTATGGGCTGCTGGAAGAATACAAGAGCATGTGGATATGGGGGTTGAGGAAGAGATGTAGGTTAGGACAGACTTTACTTCTGGCGTGCCTTTCAGACCTGTTGGAATCAATTAAATCATTAGCAGCTAGATGGTACAGTGGATGGAGCACTAGGCCTGGAGTCAGGAAGACCTGAGTTCAAATCTAGTTTCAGACACTTACTAGCTGTATGACCCTGAGCAAGTCATTTGACTTCAGTTTTCCCGTTTGTAAAATGGGGATAATAATAGCACCTACTTTTCAAGGTGGATCAAATAAAGCACAGTGCCTGGCACATGGTAAGTGCTATATAAATGTTAGTTATTATTTTTTATTATTTGTGTGAGGCAGTCAGGTGGCACAGTAGATAGAATGAGCCCTGAGTCAGGAAGACTTGAGTTCAAATCTACTCTCAGACACTTACTAGCTGTGTGACCCTGGGCAAGTCACTTAACCTCTTTCTTCTTCAGTTTCCTCAACTGTAAAATGAAGCTCAGTTGAGATAATAATTGAAAACTGCTTAGCACAATGCCTGAAATATAGTAAAGGCTAGATAAATGTTAGTTATTATTATTATTCAAAAATATAGGTGCCTAGCACTATGCAGAGAGAAAGCTGGGTGGCTCAGTGGATAGAGTGCTGGTCCTGGAGTCGGGGAGACCTGAATTTAAATCTGGTCTCAGATTTACTAGCTGTGTGACCCAAACTTCTGTTTGCCTTACTCTACTAGAGAAGGAAATGGCAAACCGCTATAGTATTTGTCTTTTTTTTTGTGTGACCCAAACTTCTGTTTGCCTTACTCTACTAGAGAAGGAAATGGCAAACCACTATAGTATTTGTCTTTTTTTTTGTGTGACCCAAACTTCTGTTTGCCTTACTCTACTAGAGAAAGAAATGGCAAACCACTATAGTATTTGTCTTTTTTTTGAATTTTTAATCCCCCCCCCAAAAAAAAACCCCAAAACCGATATCCAGAAACAAAAACTGGAAAACCAACTGCATAACCACCAACTGGCTGAACAAATGATATTCAGTGTGATAAATTATGTTGGATTTGGAGTCAGAAAATCTGGGTTCAGATCCCAGCTCTTCTACTACTAACTGTATGACTTTGAGCAAGTAAATCTCTGGGTCTCAGTTTCCTCATCTGTGCAATGAGGGGTTTGGGATAGGTGACCTTGCAGCTCTAAATCTAGTAATACTTTGATCCTAAGGGACCAGGAAGCTGTATAAGCCTTACTCCGTGTACAGTAGAAGGCATTTTTTTTTGTTGTTATTGCTTTAAACCCAGGAATCCAAGCTTCCTGCTACCTGATCTTTCATTAAAAGGGCTGAATCTTGAGCAAGTGGGTCACTGGGAATTCTCTTCATTCACCCCCTCAATGAGGAATTGAAGCAAATGCTTTAAGGTAGGAAAAGAAATCTCACCTAACCTGGGAAGTGGCAGTCAGAGGGAGGAGCCTTATGGGCCTGAAGCCTTTTCCCTTTGAAGAGGAGGGGTTGTTGGAGGAAGCTGTCTGGTTCCTAGAGCAAACCACTATAGTATTTGTCAAGAAGAATTGGACACAACAATGAACACTATACAAAAATGCACTTCCAGTGATGGGGAGCTCATTCCCACAAAAGGCAGACTATTTTATTGTTGGACATCACAGGAAATTCTTGAAGTGGGTCTTAAAATATAGGTGGGGATTATCTTGACAAAGAAGAGGTGCTCACTGTGTGGCTGTTGAATGAAGGAATGAATGTAGGAAGAACAGCAAAAGTGTGTTTGCAGCAAGCGCTGTGCTAGGCACTGTCAAGAATACACTAGAAGTCATATTGTAGCTTACATATCTAGAGTCCTAAGGTTTACAATGTGCTTTACATACCTTACCTCACTTGGTCTCACAGACAAGCCTGTGAGATAGGTAGGTAGTATGACTATTATTATCCCCATTTTACAGATGAGGTAGCAGGTGCATAGAGGAGAAGTGGCTTGACCAAGGTCACACAGCCAGGATTTCAAGCCTGGCCTCCCTACCCCACATTCCCTGGGCTTTCTTCCTCAGCACACTGCTCCCTTGGACAGCCTTGCACTCCAGCCGCTGACAGTCTGGTTGGGACAGAAGACTGAAGTCTAATAAAAACATGTACAAACAGAACAAAACTGGGTTAACTTATGGGCCATTTGGAATGGGTGACATGAATGGGAATCCTCTAAGTGAGATGGGCTGTCTCTGTAGGTGGTGAGCAGAGCTCTTAATGACAAAGGTTGATGGCCACTTAGGAGGAAGGTCATAGAGGGAGAATCTTGCTCAGTTTCTGGATGGATTAGATACCTCTGAGGAACTTTGCAACTCTGAGATTCTGTGACAGTTTTGAGCCAGAGAGTGATAATAAGCACCCACCCGTGTCTTTTTTCTGGTTTCTCATACACCTCTCATTTTTGCCCTGGACTACACAGGTATACATTGAAGATAATGGGGATTCAGTTCCAGATCACTGCAATAAAGCGAATTAGAGAAATATTTTGGTTGCCCCGAGCATATGAAAGTTATGTTTATACTATGCTGTAGTCTATTAAGTATGAAATAATATTATGTCTAAAAATGTACATATCTTAATTAAAAATAATTTATTGTTAAAAATGCTAACCATCATCTGAGCCGTCAGCGAGTTGTAATCTTTTTGTGGTGGAGGGTCTTGCCTCCATGTTGATGGCCTCTGACTGAGTAGGGTAGTGGTGGCTGAGGCAATTTCTTGAAATAAGACAACAATGAAGTCTGTGAATCGATTGACCCTTCCTTTCACTTGAACACTTAGAGGCCATTGTAGGGTTATTAATTGGCCCAATTTCAATATTTCCATGTCTCAGGGAATAGAGAGGCTCAAGAAGAAAGAGGATGGCTGGTTGGTAGAGCAGTCAGAACACACACGATGTTCATCAATTAAATTCATACATGAGTATGTTTTGTGGCTCCCCAAAGCAACTACAACAGTAATATCAAAGATCGCTGATCATAGCTCACCATAACAGGTACAATAATAATGAAAAAGTTTGAAATATTGCAAGAATTATCAAAATGTGACACAGAGACATGATGTGAGCACATGCTGCTGGGAAAACGGTGCTAATAGACTTGCTTAACACAGGGTTGCCACAAACCTTCAGTTTGCAAAACAAAATGCAATATCTGTAAAATGCAATAAAATGAAGTGAAATAAAATGAGGTGCGCCTGTATTCTACTCTTCTTTGTTTTCTAATTATCCCATGTATGTTAGGGTGGGAATGAGCATCAGGCTCAGAGCCAGGAAGACCTAGGTTCAAACCCCACCCTTGATATCTAGCGTTGTGACTGTGGGTGAACAACTTGAGTCCCAATTTCCTCATCTGTAAAATGGGGGGAATAATACCTGTAGTACCTACAGTACAGGGTCACTGTGAAGTACAAATGAAATAATGTTGCAAACTATAAAATGTGTTGTGTGTGAGTTATTATTATTAGTCCCCAGCAAAATCATAAGCTCTTTGAAGGTAGGCACTATAGCTTAAATTTATTTGTACTGGGAACATAGAAGTGCTCAGTACATCCTGACTGCAATAGGTAGGTGGGAATATTTGGAAAACAGAGATGTGATGATAATTTGGGGGACTCTTTTTGTATAGACTTTCACATGGCAACTCATGTAGAACTGTTGGAAATAATAGCATAGATCAAGTTAGTAGATTGTCCTTTCAGGACATTCAATGCCACATATGGGGTCTGAATAGTACAGAAGGCATTGTGTGCTCATGTAGGACTGTCTCATTGAAATTGGGACCTGTCCCCGTGACCTCCCTAGCCCCTAACTGGGAAAACTGCACACTGGCTGTGTAGTGGATGCATCTTTTAGTTAGGGATTGGACTACAGATCTCCTCTGGACTCTCCACCAATTTTGAGATCGTGTGTTTAGAGAAACCGCCCCTACTGGAATTGTCCCACCTCTTTGAGAGTGAGGAAAATTTCATAGAAGACTGGTCTAGGCTGGTCTGGGATTTAGCTGCCAGTGCTACCTTCTTTTTTTGTTTTGAGTTCTTACTAATTATTATCAATATTAATATTTACAAAAACAAAGGATTTTGAAATGGATAGTTATGTCCCAGTAGGGCTTTCTGTTTTTGTAATGGTGGGAACCTTCATTATGTGTGTGGATCGTGTCAACCTTCAATATGTGTGTTCACAGGATCACAGACTATTAGAAAAGGAAAGGAGATTCACATCTGTCTAGTCCAAGCCCTTCGCTTTTCTGAAGAGGAAACTGAGGACCTTTGACTAAGGTCACACAGGCAATAAAGAGCAAAGACATGATTTGAGCAAAGCCAGGTCTTCTGACTTCAAATAAAATCTTCTTCCTGCTCCACCATAGTGCAGTTTACAGACTCCTGCCTTTTCATCAGGGTGGGGAACGAATGATGGAAGGAAGGATCGATATGTGACACCGCAGGAATGTAGCCAGGATACCCCCCTACCCCCAATTCCATTAGATGACAACAAGCCCAGAGATAATAGAACCATTGATCTTGATCCCAAATGGGCAAATTCAAAATCAGCATGCGCTTGTCCCGGGCAGAAAGCACCATGCTTTCCTGTGGCTATGAGGCAGCCAAGTGTACCTAGCCTCGAGAGAGCTGTGAACTCATCTGACCCAATTCCATCCTGGGACAGCAGAGTTTTCTTTCATTCCCACTTCTTGTTTACCTGACCCTAGTAAGCAGAATTTGGATATTCTTGTTTCTTTTGTCCCTTTCTGTCCTCATGGATAGAAATGATTTGGGATCCATCAGCATGGGAATACCCTCCACCAAGAAAGTCACGTCCTATTATGACTATGCTAGTAGAGGGGTACTAGGAGTTCCTTTGGAGGTGAAGTGGCTTGCTCTGGGTGGAACAACTTGAAAGCATCAGAGGTGGGAGGTTAAACCCAGGTCTGCGTGACTTCAGATCCAACACCATTCACTGAACCACATTGCCTCTCATCCCTTCTAAATAAACCCTAGCAAATTCCCTCTTGTGGTGTGGATTGTGTGGATAGAAGAAATATAAAGGGAAAGAGGGAATACATCCTAGAACCGTGCATCTGTTTGTGATGGCGGTGATGGAACAAGGGAGACAAGTCATTGGGTTGGTCTTCAACAGGTATCCAAACTCAGGTATCCAAGTAGGCTTAGGGACCAGGAAGATCTACATGATTCCTTTGGTCCTTCTGTGAATGCCTTGAGTTGGCAGCTTGGGGATCAAAAATGGTTAGAAAACAGTGAAAATTAACAGTGTAGAGGTCAAAGGTAAAATTTCCTGGACTCTTCCCAACTGGGAATTAGTACCTGGCTTATAGTCAGACAGATCTAAGGTCCAGTCTTGGCTCCCTCATTGTCCCTCTACTTCACTGGCCAATACAAGAGGGAACATAGAAACTGACACGTCTCCATTCTTAGATGATGCTTAGCACACTTTATTCACCCCACCAGGCAGAAGAGTGGGTATTGTCCTAGGAGAGTTCAGTCCATGAGGCACAGTGGCTAGGACAGGTACGGTCCACAGAGACAGTCTAGAGTATTGATGTTGTAGACAGAAAGAGGAAGGGAGGCAATAAGTTAAGAGCCATATAATTTATGAAAAAATAATATATATTTCTATGTATCTCATATCCCATTGCTGTGTTTCACCCTTAGAGACCAATAAATAGCATGAAAAACAGCAGCTGGAGGCTTTGTTTGGGGTTGGGAGGGTGTTGGGCATCTCCCCAGACAAAGATGTGTGTGAGTCTATGTGCCCTTGATTTCTCACCTGAGACTCAGGTAGTGGATGGCATTCTACTCTGCTTAGCAGCTTGGAGTACTAAGGCTATAAAGACCAAAGAAAGAGACAGAGTCTAGACACCTACTACCTTGAGAAGTGGGACTTGGGGATGTGAGTGAGGAGCTAAGGCTGGGGGCATTAGGGGAGAGATGAGGACAGAGTAAGGGGAGAGATGAGGACAGAGTAAGGGAAGAGATGGGCTCTGAGGTGGGAGAACATGGAGGAAGGGTGGGGGGTCTGTTGTTTATGAGAGATTTCAAACTGAAAAAAGGGGTCAGTTGGGGGTAGCTTGGAATCTGCTAACCAAAGGGGAAAGGAGCTAATAGGGTCACAGACCCAAATACCCCTGTTTTAGATAATGAATCTTTTCTTTTATGTCTCTTTAAGACATTCATTTTGGGGCTGATAGGATACCCTCTTTAGCATGGCTGTAGAAGATAGTAGCTAAGAAGACTCCTTACCTCCCCATACTTAGGTTCTGTACCCTCAGGACTCCAAAGGGCTCTAATTAAGCCTTTTTCACGGCCCCATGGGAAGGAAGACAGGAAGGCAGGAAGGCATAGAGGCAAAAGGTGAGATGTTAGTCCTAGGAGAAGGTTCAGGGCACCAAATGTAGCCATAGATGACCAAGAGTTGGAGGTTCAAGGCATTTTGGTTCTATCTTTGGGGGATGGGGAGGGGGGCAATATTGCAATGTGGCTATACTGGAGATCTGAGAACTTTGCCTTTTTAGGTAGAGTACATAGTTAGAGAATAGGAATTTTAAGTGTGAGGCCACAGGGATTCTAGGACAAGGGGCCCTGGCCAGGCTCTATAGTAGCTGCACCTGAATAAGGTGAGATGAGATTCTGTTACCTCTCCTCTAGGAGTGTATGGTAGGGCTTAAGTGTTAGCAACATCCACAAGAACTTGGAATTAGCTGGGAAAAGGCTTCTTCTAACCTTCTCCTCTAACTAAATGGCAAGAATATAAGGTTTCCCTGATGAGGAGATGGGAAGCTGGCTCAGGAATAGGCCAATGGACCATTCCTTTCCTGGGCGCTATTAAATTTGAGCAAAGTCCCTGGGAGTGTGGGACTCAAGTGGGTCAGAAGGGAAGGGGAGGGATAATGAAGCATTTCAGCTGGGTCATCACGGCCCAGGAGCCTCAAGGCTAATTCCCTGGTTCCACCCAGAAGAACATCTCATTTCTCCCCCAGGAATCCCCATACCCTGCCTACTTTTAATACTGTCAGGGGTTTAGGGAGCAAGTGAAGACTGGTGGCAAGGAAGTAGTGGGCTTTCATCCTCCTTGCTAATCTGGCTAATCACCAGCACCCACGCTTCCTTTCCTCCAGCCATCCCCCGGAGGTGCCAGTGGAGGGATATGCAGCATGAAGGTGACCAGACCAGAGAGCAATGGGAGACTTGTTCACTTAATTCTATCCTGAGTCGAGGACTTGAGAGGCATGTCCAGGGCGGGGGATCATGCCAGACAGATCAGTTGTTCAGATTCCCCCAACCTCAAATGAAAACTGAGTGTGTGTGTGTGGGGGAAGGGAATCAGAGGAAGTCCTAGAGGTGACAAGGAATAGAGGCAAGATTGATCCTGAAGTCCATTTAGCACGTCCAGGAAGCACGGCAAATGACCCTGACCACTGGGTGGAAATTCCAGACATGAGTGATGCTGTTGGGAGGCTGAGAAGTGGAGTGGAATGATCATTAATCCCCTCTGGACACCTTCTCCCACCAAGAATATAGGCAGGCTGACGCTTCCCTCTGTCTTCCATGAGTCGGAGTGGCTGGCTGGGTCAGGGGGCCAGCTGCCTTACTGAGTGGCCTCAGATTCCTGAGAGATGAGCTTTTCTGACATCTCTGTGATCTTGATCACTGGACCCCTGTTCTTCCTCCTTAGGAAGGGGGACACTGAGGGGCCTGATTTGGAGGCAACTGCAAGGGAAATAAACATGGGAGGTGACTGGGTAGAATCTCATACTCTTGTCCCAATCCATTCTCCCTCTCCAATCTACCCTCTGCATAGCTGCCAAGTGGATATTTTTAAGTCATACGTCTGATTATGTCTCTCCCTTGCTCAAAAATCTTCCATGGCTCCCTATTGTCTCTAGGACAAAATATAAAATCTTTAGCCCGGCATTTAAGCTCCCCCAAGAATCTTGCTCCCATCTATCTTTTCAGTCTTATTTCCTGTTACTCCCCTTTATACACTTTCTGTTCCAGACAAATTGACGTATTTACTATTATTTCTGATACCTGAGATGCCATCTCAGGCTGGCGCCATATCTGGAATGCACTCCCTCCTCACCTCTACCTCACTCGGCTCCCACTTTCCAAGTGCTCCCTCCCCACCATTCCTTAGTTTTCTCTGCCTCTAGAAGTTACTTTGAATATACTCGGTATTTACCTCTCCATGTACAGGTTCTAGCCCCTCCAGCAGATTATAAACTTTTTGAAGGTAAGGGTTGTCTCTTTTTAATTTTGGTTTTCCAAAATTTCAGTACCTTACACGTCATAGGTACTCAATACATGTTTGTTAAATTGAATCAAGCTGCTTTTTGATCCCCCTAAAAAAGGAATCAGGTTCCCAACCCCGGGGATCCTACCTTCCATCAACTTCCCCTAAACACACACAGGATAAGATGAATAAACTCACCAGGTCTGGATCGGGACTGGATGGCACTGACAACCGCAGAGGAAGGAGAGTCCATTCTGGGGAAAAAGAAGCAGGAGGTCAGGTGGAGAAGGAAGGTCCTCTGGTGACTCCGAAGGAGGGAGGGACCAGAGGGGGACAGAGTCTATGGGCAACCCTCCTGCTTTTGTGCTGTGTTAACCTGGGTGAGTGACATAGCCCTTTTGGGTTTTACTTTTCTCCTTGACGAAGCTTCCTGATTTCTGTTGGCCTGATGCCTGATTTCATTTAAGGTTTGGATTCCCAGACTTGGGGAGAGTGTTCTTCACATTTTTTCATTCTATAACATATGCTAGAAGCGTTTTTCGGTACTTTAAAAAGTGAAATATAGTGCACTGGAATCAGGGAATCCTGATTTATAGGCCCAGGTTAGGCACTAATTGTATAATGTTTGCCAAATTGCATGATAATAACAATAATAACTAAATATGTTTATAGAATGTTTTTTGCTTAGGCTTTTGCATATATGATCTTTTTGAGTCTCGTACCATGGGAGGTAGAAAGTGCAAGTATTATTTTCACTTTACAGATGAGGAAACTGAGGCCCAGAAAGGTCACGTGATTTGCCAAAAGTCATGCAGAGGAAGGGCAAAAGGTCTTCCGATTTCAAGGCAAGGGTTCTCTCCTTTGCAGCATGTGACCTCTCCTGTACCTCAGTTTTCCTATATGTAAAATGGGGGGGTGTTTAGACTAGATGGCCTAGCCTTAAATCCTGTAATTCTCAGAGCCCTCGCCTTCTCTCCCATCTTATCTGGTCCTGCCTCTGGCCTCATCTGGTCAGTTCCCTCCCATCACCTGCACTCTTCTCCTTCCACCAGTTTCCTGTAGGTGGCGATCTCTATGTCCAGGGCCAGCTTGACATTCATCAGCTCCTGGTAGTCCCGCAGCTGGATGGCCATGTCCTTCTTGGCTTTCTGCAAGGCCTCCTCCAGCTGGGTGAGCTTGGCCCGGGCGTCCCGGAAGGCCAACTCTCCCTGTTCCTCTGCTGCCTTGATGTTCTCTTCCAATTGCAGACACTACAACCAAGAAAATGAGGAGAGATTGTCAGAGAGGGAGGGACCGGAGCCCAGCCTGGGCATTCTTGGGTAGAGGGACAGTAAGGTATCACATAACCCACATCCCCCAGGTATGGAGAAGAAGTTCAGTTAGAGATAAAGTGAAATTTAAATGTGATAGTATAGTGCTTTATGGTTCCTAAAATAAAGAGTTTGACCTGTGAAAGGCAGCGTGGTGTAATGGATGGAGACCTGGCCTTGAAACCAGGAGCTCAAACCCCATCTCTGAAACATCCTGGCTGTGTGACCCTAGACAAGTCACTTAACCTCTAGGCAACTTTCTAAGACTATAAAAAAGAAGGTTCTGGTCCTCATTGGTAGGGAGAGTTTCCGTATTAGGAATTCCCCATATCATTGAAACCGTAGGTTCATTCCCTATCACCCTATTATCATTTGAGACTTTATAACAACCCTGTGAGAAAAGCAGGAAAAGGGTTATGAATAAGACCATTTAAAAGCATCTAAGTGGCATAACAGTGCTCAGCCTAGAGTCAGGAAGATTTGAGTTCAAATTTGACCTCAGACTCTTACTAGCTGTGACCCTGGGAACGTCACTTAACCTCTTTTTGCCTCAGCTGTAAAATGGTAATAATAACAGGGTTGTTGTGAGGATCAAATGAGATAATATTTATAAAGTGCTTAGCACAGTAGGTGCATTTATTAAGTACCTACTAGGTTCTGAACACTGTATTACCTTTTTTCCATTTTATAGATGAGGAAATTGAGAACCAGGGGTTGTCACTTGGCCAATGCCACAACTAATAAGAGGAAGAGAAAATGCACTGCAAAGACCTCTAAAGGCCAACAGTCTTTTTTGTTGTCTACCCAGAATGCTTGGACAAGATGGCCTCTATCACCCTTTCCAGGTCTAAATTTCATGGTCCAAACGGGACTTGAATTCAGGACTTCCAAGTCTAGGTTCCATTAAGAAATACATGTGCTGCCTTAATGGTCAAGGATATTATCCTTGTCCAGGAACCTGCGATGGGTCTGTCCCAGGGATATTTTAAAACCAGCCTTTTTTCTTGAGTGGTTCAGGCCCACCCTGGGGATTGATGAACCCCAGTCCAGTTTTATTGGCGGAGAGACCTGGGAGAGAAGGTTTGGGTGTGCATGGCCCCTTTGAGTCACTCACATGGCTCTTCAGAGAGAGGATTTGCGATCTTAACTTCTGAATCTGGATGTTCAAGTCGGCAATCTCGCTTCTGCTGTTTTGAAGGCTGTTCCCAAACTCAGCAGAGCGAGCTGCCCTTTCCTCCAGCTGAGAATTAAACAAGAGTAAATGAGAAGCATGGTCCAGCGTAGGAAGACTTCTCTGTGGCTGTTTCCTCTTTTTTCCCCATCTCATCCTTATTCTTTCTTTCCTTACTGATTCTCCACTCCCCTCTTTTCCTTAGGCGCTCTCACAGCTTCCTGACTATTCTCTGCCATTTTTCTTTTCCTGTTTTTTTCTTTTTCTCCCACCGTCATGCCTTTCTCTCTCTCTTCCGCCTATTCTCTTATCATTTTCCCCCAGTGCTCTCCTCATCCCAACCCCTTCTCTAATCTCCTCCCTCTTTTCTATCCCTCACCTTCCTATCCTCACTTAAGATCCAGGGGTCTTTCCATTATATGAAGCTGCCTCACTCACCTTCCTATTCTCTTGTCTTTTCTCTCCTCAACTTCTTTATTTCCTCCCTCTTTTCTTTCTCCCCTTTTCTTTTCTCTCCTGTCCTCTCTCTTTTGTCTCTATTTTCTCCCCTCTTCTCCCTCTCCTACTCTCTGTTGTTTACTCTGTCCACCTTCTCTATTCTCCTCATGTCTTCTCTCTTCCCTAACTTCTAGTTTTCCTTCTTCCTCATCTTCACTGTTCTCCCCCTCTCCCTCACTCTCTTGTTTTCTTTCTTTCCACCTTCTTTATCCTTCTCTCTCTTTCTTTTGTCCTCTCCCCTACTTTCTATTCTCTGTCCTCTCTCTGTTTTTTCCCCTTCACTTTATTCTCTCCGCTCTCCTCCCAAATCCTTATTCTCTGTCTCCTTCCCCTCATCCTCCTATTTTTTTCTCTCCCCAGAAGTCCTATAGTTTAGAGTCTAAACAGCACCATATGATGTGGCTTCAGGTTTATGTATCTTCAATTCCACAGACATTTATTAAATGCCCACTGTGCGAAAGATGCTGGACTGAGAGGTACAAAGACAGGTGTAACACTGACCCTATTCATGAGGGTCTTCAGGTCAGGAAGAGGGGGAGAGATATGAATGCAAATCCCCATGAGACAAGGGAAAATGAACTTAATATGGCAATCTGAGAAACTGAGGAAAAGATGGTCCCTTTTACCTGTAGAGAGCGTTAGCCGTATTAGGGAAGTCTTCATGGAGGTGGTTGTACCTGAGTTAAGCCTTAATAGAAGGCAACTACTTCAAAATATAGGGGAGAGTCCATTCCAGGAACATGGGATAGTCTAAAAAAAGGTGTGGAGATAGAAAAAGGAAGGCTAGGGATGGGAGATGGTGAAAGAGCCAGTAGGCCGACATGTGGCATCCATTGTGAGAGGATGAGGTAAGACTGGATACGTATGGTAGAGCCATGTTGGGGAAGGTCTAGAATGCCCCAACAGTCAGTAGTTTGTAGTTTTTTTCATTAGGGAAACAGGAGCCACTGAAGAGTTTTGAGCAGACAGAGGAGACATGTTTAAAGGAAGATTAGTTGGTCAGGAGTGTGAGGGAAGTATGGTTTGGGGAAGTAAAGACTAGAAGTAGGATGACGCAGTGGAATCAGAGGACTTGGGTTCAAATCCCACCTCTGACACTACCTGTGTGTCTTTGGATAAGTCATTTAATATTTTACATATTAAAGGAATATTTTAAAACCAGCCTTTTTTCTTGGGTGGTTCAGCCTGTGTGTCTTTGGATAAGTCATTTAACTTCCCTTGGCCCTGTTTCCTACATCTGAGGGCATTGGATTGTCTCTGAGGTCCTTCCAATGCTAGATCTAGGCTCTTATGATTCTTTAAGACTAGTAATGAGGCTAGCACAATAGTTCAGGGGAGAGCCATTGAGGGCCTGGTTGGGTGGTGAGGGAAAGGGACAGAGAAAAGATATGGCAGAGGTAGAATGTACAGTCTTTGGAAAATGATGGGATGTTGAGGGCCAGAGGAAAGAGTCCAAGTTGTTTACCATGTTTTAAGATGAAGTGATAGGAAAGATAGGAGCATGGGATGGTGGGGGCGGTGTTAAGATGATAGTCCCTTTTGGCCATGTTGAGTAGGAGGGACCAGTGCAGATTAACACACATCAGGCTGTTCTATGCCTTAGTTTCTCAGTTAGACCATAAACTCCAGAAAGCAGGGATCATTGTTTGCTCCCCTCCTTTTTTGCCACATAGCAGAAGCTAAACCAACACCTGATGGATTGATCTGTTTCTCTCTGAAGTGTCCCCCCAAGAAAAATACAGTCTATCAGGACTGGAAGGAACTTGAGAGCTCGTTCTGTTCAATATATTCCTTTTGCACAAGAGAGCCCAGAGAGAAGAAATGACTTGTCTGAGGACAGAGTGAGTTGGTGGCAATGCCAATGGGACTCTGGTCTAATGCTCTCTACTCTGGGCTAGACTACCTCTTTCTATCCAGGACTTCCTTTTGTATTTTGTTTCTCCCCCTCTTCCCAAACCCTGCCCCCCCATTTCATGAAAATGTGAGATAGATTATGTTCCTGAGCTCACCTTCCCTACCCCCACCACTTATTGGCACTTAGCCCCCCTCCCCTGTCCTAGGCTGGGGCAGCTTCCTGGAGCCAGCCCCCCAGCTTTTCCCTCCCACCCATGTGGCACACAGTCCATAGTCAGTGATGCCCCACCAACATGGCACCCTTTTCTCTTCCCTTCCTACCATCCTGTTTGCCCTTACTCTGCTTCTGGAATATGCTTCGGCCTCCTCCAGACTTCTGGCAGCAATGGCATCATATTGGGCCTTCACCTCCTCCACAATGCCGCTGAGGTCAATGCGGCAGCGACTGTCCATTCCTACGGTCACTGATATGTCCTTCACCTGGGCCATCAGGTCCTGGAGCTCCTGAGAGAAGGGAAGGGGGGAGGATTGAACAGAGAGGTCAGGGGAAGGGGATTCCATTTGGGATCCCCATCTCCTTTATTATTTCAGCTCCTCCATTTTTACAGATAGTGTCCTAGCATGCCTTCCTCCATGAAAAGAGAATGAAAGTATTTGGGGTGTTTTGAAAAAATAACACAAAATACTGGAGTGGAAACAGAGGCCCTGAATTTAAAGCCTAGCTCTGTATGATCTTGGGAAAGTCACTTCCCTTTTCTGCATCTCTACAAAATGAGGGGGTGGGGTTTGAACTAGAAGGCCTCTGAGGTCCTTTCCAGCTAGCAATCCTATGATTAATATTTCTCACCACTCAGCTTCCTCCCCTAAGCATCCTTCCTCCTTCCTTGGTATATCTTCTCCTCTCATCCCCCCTACCTCTAAGCTTTCCACCCTGGATTCCTAGCCCAATCTACAGTCTTGCTTCTCTAGGAAACTTTCTCAGATTCACACTTCTAATTCCATTTTTTCTGCTTTCTCCCCATTGCCTTAGCACTGAAGCCTGGCACTCTGCCTGTTTGTTTCTCATTCTTTTTTGGTATTTAGTCCATCCTTGGTAGATACTTTCCCATAAGACTGGTAGCTCCATGAGAGTAGACACTGTGTCTCTTTCTTCCTCAAATCTCAATTAAAGATGGATCCCAGTTAAGGATGAGTTAAACAACAACCATTTATGAAGGACCTACTGTGTACAGAGTGCTGAATTAGGCGGTAGGAAGGGGATATGAAATTTATGCAATATACGTTCCCTCTGCTCATAGAAATTATAGTTGACTAGAGATATATTTGTTGTTCAGTTGTTCAGTCATGTCTAACTCTTCATGACCCCATGGACCATAGCACACCAATAACATACAATTGCATTAAAGAGGTGCAAATAAAAATCTGAGTGAGGTTGGAGTGGGGGAAAGGTCATAATGGTTACCTGGGGGAAATCAGGGAAGACTTCATGGAGAAAGAATATTTGAGTTGGACTTTGAAAAGTGAGTGGGAATTCAACAGGCAGAAGTGGGGAGGTGTAAGTAGGTTGCATTGCAGGCATGGAGAATAACACGGGCAAAAGTATAAACAGTGGAAAACATGGGGGAGAGTGAGGAGTCCAGTTGAACCAGAGAATAATTTATGTGGATGGGAATAATATGAATAAAAGCTAGGAAGATGCCAGACATGGAGAGCCTGGAAGAGACACACTCCACACTTAACAGGCAACATTCAGAGATTAAGAATTTTTTTCTTCTTTTCTTTCTTTCTCTTTTTTTTTTCTTTTTCTTTAACTAAGAGTTTTGGTAACTGGGGTTGCCTCCCTCCATAGGCTAGCTGAGGTAAACTCTCCATTTTCTTTTAGGGCATATTCAGGGTAACAGCCTCTAATTTCTTCATTGCTTGCATTAGAACTCAGCACCATGGTGGGATGACATTTCCCCAGTTTTACTCCAAGGCTCAGACTTGATTTTTAGAAGGCCTACATTATGACTTCTTCCTACTTCTTCCTATGAGCGAATCACTTCTTTCTGAGGTCATGGAGGAGTTGGACGGGATGGTCTTTTAGGCCCTTCTGGTTCTCAATTCTATAATTTGATGATTCTTTCCAGTCTTTGGAGCTCATGAATTCATACTAATTATGGGTGATTGGAGGGGCCTGTCCCGGTCTGCAGATAATTAGCTCTTTTAAACATCCCAATTGACTGTAAGCCTTCTGAGGGAAGGCTTGTTTCCTTTTTCCTTTTGCTTTCCCAAATCCTAGCATAGTGCTTTACATATGGGGATAGTTTAGGGCCTGGATCTATATTTTCATTGGTATGGAGAACTTCAGGCTAAGAAAACTCTATCTACTGAAACAGGTCAGCACCTTCTCTGCAACTCATAGTTGCCCAGAGGTTGCCAGATCGGTTAAGAAACACGTCTGGGATCACACAGCCAATATGTGTCAGAGGAGAGACTGGAACTCAGGTCTGCAGAGTTTTGAAGCTGGCTCTCTCTGGAAGCTGGCAAAGTGTGAATCTGTTTGGATTCAGGCAAAGGGCTATGCTTAAGGAGCTAGAGGGCCACACGTGGCCTTGAGGCTAAAGTTTCCCCACCCCTAGGGACTTGCCATTTTGCTGGATAGATGAATGGCCAAGGAATTGCCACACTCACTCAGACCCTGTTATTCCTAGCCTCTCATCTATTCCCTGCTCTCCCTCCACTTTTCTTCCTAGGAAAAAGAATCCTAGACACAGAACATTGCAGCTGGAAAGGACCTAAGAGATGCTTTTCTTTGATCTGCTCATTTTACAGATGCGGAAACTGAGGCCCAGAGAGGTTATTGACCTGTGTAAAGTCACCTAGAAGTGGATCTTATAAGAAGAGCTGGAAAGAAACCCTGGAACTCATCTAGCACCATCCCTTAGTTTTACAGATGAAGCATAGGAAGCTTAAGTGATTTGCTTGACGTCACACATATAGTAACAAGAGATGGGAGTCACACCAGTGCCCTCTGACCCAGACCCAGCATTCTTTCCACCACATTACACTGATGAGCATAATGAAGAAGGATAGTTTTTTGTTTGTTTTTTTTTGGTAGGACATCAGTTTCCTTCTTTTCATGCTCATGGAAGGAATCCTGTTTCTCTCACCTGCTCATACACAGTTTTCATCAACTCCACAAAGCTCTGGAGTCCTTGGAGTTTGGCCTCTAGCTCTGTCCTTCGAAGACATTCAGCATCCAGATCCTGGTGAGGAAGAAGTGATCAGTGAGAAAGAGGATGTAGGTGGGATACCTTGGGACTGAGCTGAGCTGGAGAAGAAGTGGGATTAGGGCAAGGGTGGGGTAGATATTAGGGTTGCCCCTTAACTCCAGGGAGTGAAAGTATCTGGTGAGGAAGGAGAGATCCTAAGAAATTAAGGAAGGGGGAGGAGAAGGGTCCATGAGAAGAATCTAAAAGGACTCTGGGAGAAAGTAGCAGGACAAGAACAGTGCCTTAGCTACCTGTGCTGTGTATTTCTCTCTCTTTGTTTACTCATATATTTGCCTATTTGTTTCTCTATTCTGGGATAAACACTGGTGCATTTGCAAAAAGTGTTTTTTTTTAAAAAAAGCTAGGACCCAATGGAAACCAGAAAGCAGGGTTAAGAAAAATCGACCATGGGCCTAGGGGAGGAGTTTTTAATCTGGGGTCCATAGATCTCTTGAGATTTCAGGGGATCCATGAACTTGGACAGGAAAAAAATACATCTTTGTTTTTTACTAATGTCGATTTTAAATTTATCATTTCTTCCAGTTATGAAAGTAAGCAACAGATATTATTCTGAGAAGGGGTTCATAGGCTTCACCAGATTGACTGTGGGGTCTACAACACACAAAATGTTAAGAGCCCCTGGCCTAAGGGAGCTAGATTCTATCCTGAGGTCAGATGGGCTGGGAAATAGGAAAGGATAAGGGGAGTACCTTCTTCAACTGGACAAAGGTGAACTCCATGTCTGTCCGCTTGGTAATCTCTTCTTCGTATCTGAGAGGGACAGAAACAAAAAGAGACTCAGCTCCCCTGCTCTAGCTGTAAGTGTGGGGCTCAGAAACCCCTTTCCCAAAGAATCACTGGAGATAAAATGGATAATTTTAATTACACAAAATTGAAACGTTTTTACACAAAGTCAATGCAGTTAAAATTAGAAGTTAATGGGGGAAAAATATTTGCAGCAAACTTCTCTGATAAAAGTCTCATATCTAAGATTTGTAAGGGACTGATTCAACTCTATAAGCACAAGAGCCATTCCCTAGTAGCTAAATGTTTAAAGAATAGGAACAGGCAGTTCCAATGCAAGCTGTTGACAGCCAAATTTTAAAAATGCTCTAAGTAATCCAAAATAAGAGAAGTACAAATAAAACACCTCTGAGGTTATAGCTTACAACTATCAGACTGTAAAAACCAAAAACAAAAAAGGAAAATGACAATTGGTGGTAGGGAGGTGGAAGGACAGGCATACTCATTGTTGATAGAACTGTGAATTGGTTCAACTGTTCTGGAAGGCAATTTGGAAAACTGTACCCAAAAGTCACTACCCAACAATAGCACTTCTAGGCATACACCCTCAAAAGATCACATAAAATAGGAAAGGACCCATGTGTGCAAACACATTTATAGCTTGCTACAATATTTTTGCCATAGCAAAGAACTGAAGCCAAGGAGATTCCCGTTAATTGGGGAATGACTGAACAAAGTATGGTATATAAATGTAGGGATGGGAATTGGGACTGGATTTTGATTTCATTGGTATAAAGTACTCTTAGGTAAAAAATTCCCTGTATTGACACAGGTCAGCAACTTCTCAACAACTTGTAGTCTTAGAGGAGCAAGGGGAAAAAAAATTTTATTAATTGCCTGTTAGGTGCCAGGCACTATGTTAAGTGCTTTACAGATATCTCTTTTGATCCTCATAACAACTCTGAAAGTTAGATTCTCTTATGATCCCTATTTTATTGTTGAGGAAATTGAGAGGAATAGAGGCTGACTTGCCCAGGGTCACATAGCTACTAAATGTCTGAGGTCAGATTTGAATTTAGGTCTTCCTGACCTGGTCCTCTGTCTCCAAATCCAGGGCACTGGCTGATACCAACTTCTCAGTTAGCTGAGGGTGACCCTGGTGTTGTTGAATAGGTCAATAAGCTTGAGCCAGAGTGCCCAGGTGGGCAAATCCCACATCAACATCAGGACTTTTTTTGGGGTAGAAGTTACCATTCTCCTTTAGGGACCAAGAAGAAACATTAGCCAAAAATAATTTTTGCTAGTGATGGAAGCTTTCACCTATAATTTTTAATTGCCTGCAATGCTTTACTTTTAAATATGTTTTATTAATGCCTTTTGTTTTTACGTAGTCATTTCTGGATATTATCCTCCCTGCCACTCACCCAGAACTGCATACCTCCCATGTGACAGATACTTAAGCATAAGGCGCTTTTACAATGACCTCACCTGACAAGGAATGTAAGGTTGTCCGTCTCCAGCAAGGAAGAGGGAGATGTGTTTCGTTATTTGTTCTTTAGGACCATTTTTTGCTTTTTTCATTCACTCAGAATTTAGTTTCTGTAGCACTAACAAATTTTGTTATTTCTGGGTTCTTTCTTTTGTATCTGGAGTGTGTGTGTGGTGGGGTGTGAGTAAGGAGAGAAAGAAGAGGCTCACTTAGTCTGGCTGAATATATGGGTAAGGAGAAGATGGCAGAGTCCTATGAAAGAATGAGAGTCAAGCAACTTCAGGGACCGAGAGGGATGAGGACAATCCAGCCAGGGCTTCCAGGTCCTTTAGGCTTGGAGTGTAACCTAACTCCAACCCGGAGGTGCACCCCAATTGGCAAGGCCAGAACTGAACCCTGAACCTTAGAACTTCCCAAGTTGGTGAGAGGAGAAGGGGCAGGGTGGGGATGGGGATTCCATTTTCACATGTTTGAAAAACTGTCACAAATTCCAAGCTTGAGAGATGGAGAAGGCTTTAGCAGGACCACCTGACCCCCATTCCCAGCTCTACCTATCACATCACTTGGGGGAATCCCTTAATGCCTTCATCCTCAACTCTTCTTTCTTCCTATGTATCTTCTTCACTGTCCAGGTTCACTTAGGTTTCCCATTTGTGCTTTCTTTTCTTTTTCTTTTTCCTTTCCTTTCCTTTCCTTTCCTTTCCTTTCCTTTCCTTTCCTTTCCTTTCCTTTCCTTTCCTTTCCTTTCCTTTCCTTTCCTTTCCTTTCCTTTCCTTTCCTTTCCTTTTTCTTTTTCTTTTTCTTTTTGTTGTTGTTAGGCAATGGGGTTAAGTGACTTGCCCATGGTCACACAGCTAGAAAATGTTATGTGTCTGAGGTCGAATTTGAACTCAGGTCCTCCTGACTCCAGGGCCAGTGCGCCACCTAGCTGCCCCCTGGGTTTCCCATTTGTGAAATGGAAAAGATGGATTCATTTTCTGTATTTCCACAATGAAGTCATGAAAGAGTTAATAACCCTAGCAATGAGGATTGCTTTCTTACCCCTACTCCCACTCCCACCCCCATGGTCTTGCTTAGTTTCTGGCTGTTCTTTGCCGGGCTTCTGGCTGGAATGGGGACCCTATCTGATGGATGGAGCTAGGGATGGGATATCTTGGTTCCTCCCCATCCAATACTCAGATCTTGTGTAACTGACTCCCCTTGGGAAAACATTTGCCGTGGAGCCTGGGCTTGTTTATAAGCTATTCCTTTCCCTCTCACCTGCCCCTTGACACTCAGCCTGTGGCTGTTCCAGCTATGATCTGTGCACAACCCTGCAGAGATCTCTGGTGTTTCCCTTCCCCTCCATTCTGGTCATCCTTCAGGTATCTTGAAGATTAGAGCTGTGTGTGTACAATGGGATCTTGTAGCTCCAGAGTTGCCTGAGAGATGGGTCCCTCCTCTTTTTTATGTTTTTCTCCTTGGAATTCCTCAATCACCTTCTGGTGGTAATTATAGCCAGCCTTCCTTGTCACGCAGGTACTGCCCTGGACCAGTGTCACCAGCTGGCATGGTTCCTCAGGCCGCATGGGCAACCTGAGTGGCAGTACCTCCCCACAGCCTTGACCTCTGCCATCTGACACCTGTGTGCAGAAGCATGCCTGAGAGAGAGAAACCAGGTCTACTGGAAATCAGGTCAGAGAGAAAAGAAATCTCCCTGATGGCTGCTCTCGTATCCTGGGTTCTCTTAGAAGATGTGGTGGGGGACAAAGCCTGAACTGAGATTCAGGAGACCTGGGTTCTATTCCCAACTCTTCCACTTATTTATCTGCATGACTGTGGGCAAGTCTCTTAACTGATGGCCCTCAGTTTACTCATTAGACGAGGGGGTTGCAGTGCCTTTTAAGTGACTTCCCTATGTCTCGAATGCTTTTCATCTTCACCTCCAGCTTTTGGCTATGCAGGTCCTTCAATATTCAGTTCAAATCCTATCTTCTTCAAGAGGCCTTTCCTGGCCCCTACCCTCTTTCCCCCAGCCCCTTCCAAGACTACCTTCCACTGTATATGTCACGTATAGGAATAGGTAGGTGGCACAGTGGATAGAGTGCCAGGCCTGGAGTCAGAGATGATGCACCAACATACTCTATGGCTAATTATGGGAAAGGGGGGAAACTCAACTCAGGCCAATAGGGTCAGGCCGGGATCACTGGGGCAGTGGCAAGAGGGGATGGGGTGGGGGTAGGGGTGTCAAAGGGAGCCTCTGCCTAGATATGAAAGTTCCTGGATTATGGTCATGCCAGTCACACCTTCTTCTGCTCCTCATGGGTATGCACCTCCTGAAAGACTGAGGATCCACCAGACTTTCTTGCCACCTGACCTTCATGATTGCCCACTGCTAGACTGTCATCATATCTAATGCTTTATTTTCATGAGGTCTTCTCATATCGCTCGATCATAATATCACAGTGGTCATCTAGAACAGGGCAGCTAGGTGGCGCCATAGCACACAGAGTGCTGGGCCTGTTCAAATCCAGCTTCAGACACTTACTAGCAGCATGACCCTGGGCAAGTCACTTAATCTTGTTTGCCTCAGTTTCCTCATCTGTAAAATGAGCTGGAGAAGAAAGTAGCAAACCACTCCAGTATCTTTGCCAAGAAAACCCCAAATGGGGTCACGAAGAGTCAGACACGAGTGAAAACTGACTGAACAGCACCATCTAGAACACCTTTCCCCACCCAGTCCCATTTTGCAGATGAGGAAACTGAGGCTCAGAGAGATCCGGCGCTCTTCTTGCCTGGTTTCTAGGAGGCTTACTCCTTGGGTTTGGTGCCCAGTTCCTTTTTTGTTTCAGGATGTTAGGGTCAGGGATGTGAGCGTCCTCCTTTCCAGTTCCCAGTTCTAAAAGGAGGAGGCCTCCGGCTTGGTAGAGAGGTCACCTGGGAGGGATTCTATGACTTGGAGCTGGAAGAGACCTTTGTTTCTATTGCTGTTCAGTCACATCTGACTCTTTGTGACCCCATTTGGGGTTTTCTTGGCAAAGATACCCTAGAGTGATTTGTCATTTCCTTCTCTAGCTCATTTTACAGATGAGGAAGCTGAGGCAAATAGGGTTAAGTGACTTGCCCAGGGTCACACAGCTGGTAAATGTCTGAGGCTGGATTTGAACTTAGGTCCTTCTGACTCGAGGGAAGGCACTCTATCCACCAAGCCACCCAGCTGCCTGGAAGGGACCTAAGTGATCATTTAGTTCCACCCCTTCATTATCTAGAGGAGGAAACTGAGGCTCAGTGATTTATCTGAGGTCCTGTAGGGTTCTCTATCTCTTTTGCCTCCGTTCTTCTCTTCCTGGTTCCTCCGTAGCCTCCCCTGCTGAAATCTGGCTTCTCCTCTGGAAGTCTAGACCTTTACACTAAGGCTGAGTTGTAGGGTAGTATCTGACTTGGAGGCAAAGGCTTGGCCTGAAACCATCCAGGCCCTGGCTAACCCCAGGAGTCCAAGATTCCGTGCAGTTCTCTAATGGAATAAAGGCTGTATTAGACACGACCAAAATGATAATTTGTTTTGCTTGACTTTACATATTGGATCCAAGGGTTTTGTTTTTCTTTCTTTCTTTTTTTGCCCAGTGGAGAGAGGCGGGCAATGAGAAGGGAGGTGGGAGGGAGGGAAAAATGAATGCTCTAGGATTAAAAATAAAATTTAATTGAAAAAACAGTAAATTTCAGTAGAAACCAGGCAGGGGGTGGGCCTGGGAGAAGTAAGGCAGAGTCACACTAGCAGGTTGGTCCTCGTGGAGACGTAATATCTCTACTGTCCTCACTCTTGCCCCTTGTTGTGGGTTTCACCCAGGACCGTGTCTTTGGGAAGGGGGAGATAGGGCACAGAGTCAAGGTCATTGAGCTCTTTAGGGAAGAGAAGGGTAAAAGGTCATGAGTACTATTGAGCAGGCCAGAGGCAAACACTGAAGGAGGGATTGCTTAATGTCTTCGGGAGTTGCTGCTTTCGCCTGGAAGGGGGTGTCCCTTGTGCCTAGTATCCAGTCTGCCCAGCTGGCTGCCCAGCAGACCACATGCTGAGTCAGTTTAGAACTATAGGGAGATGGCCCAGAAGGTGACAGGACCTGGGAATGCGGGGAGGCAGGCCTGACTTTTGGCCCCTTCTCCAGGAGAAAGGAACCCACTGTATCAAGTCCTAAGCTCCTCAGAAGGGTGTGGAAAGAGAGCCTGTGACTAGGAATCAGGAATCCCAGCTTGGCTTCCAGCTCCCTGTATAAATATGCTTGGGAAAATTGCTCCTCGTCTTTGCACCTCATCTGGAAAGTGAGGGCCCTTCCAATTCTGATATCCTATAATTTTATGTTCCGTGGAGGCTGCCCCTTCCTGGACTGAAAGCCCAACTGGGCTGACCCTGTCTCCTTGCCCTTCCTTCCCTCACTCTGTCCAGCTTCACAAAATGTATTTAATTCAATTTGCTGCCTTGTTCTACCATCCCCCACCCCCCACTCCCTCCCCTCTCCCCAACTTGTTCACTTGTCAAGAGCAAGGGCTGATCTCATCAGTTTTATGTAGCCAAGGATTAGCCCCTCCCTGTTCTCTCTGTCTTGGGACCTAGCCCAAAGTCACCCAGGCACCCCCTCCAACACACATAGCAACCTGGGGGGTCTAGGAGATACAAAACATTCCCCACGCCTATCTCCCTCAACCTGAGCTCTTCCCTCTGGGGAGCCCTGGTACTTTTCTCTCATTCCATTATCTATCCACCACTTTCCTCTTATTCTCTTTCTTTTGGCTACTAATGGAGCCCAGTTTGGAAGACCCTTTCTTGGACCTTGAATGCTCTGTGGGATGTTAGATAAAACCATGCCTAGGACTGAATAGAATTTTGCAATGAATCTAATGTAGATCATGTGCCAGACCAAATAGAATTCAATCACATAATTTTTTTTTTTTTTAGATTGAGAAGGGACCTTACAGATCTAGTCTGGTAGCAAACCTAATGGAAATTAGGCAGCAGGCCTGTGAGAAATCAGGTAGAAAACTGAATGAAAATCAGGGAGAGGCTAAATGAGAACTCAGGCAGCTGAATAGAAACTAGGCAAGAGGCCTAATGGAATTCAGATTAAGACCTCATGGAATTTAGGTGGAGACGGAAAGAGAAATCCCACAGTGAACTGTGGAACAGACCTAGGAGAAATGGAATCTCCCTGGTCTTTCCTGTGGGGCCTCTCTGTGTTGGTTTCCAAAACTCTGTCTGGGGGTGGTTGGTAGGAACTCTGGAGGTGGTGAGGTCAGATGCTGGGGGAAGGTAGGATATTAGGACTAGTGAGTCAGGGAGGCTGTAGGGTGAGAGTGTTGACAATGTGGAGCAGACTGGGTAGGATCATAGAGTCTTAGGCCATCAAATACTAGGATTTGAAGACATGAGGGAAGTGTCTTACGGGGAAAGAGACAACAGAGAAAGCTACTTGGACTTCTAGATTTCCCAGAACTGTACTGTTTTGTCACTGAGAGGTTTTTCTTGGACCTCTTATTCTCTTTCCTGTCAACAGTTAATTTATGAAGAAGCACTAGCTTTGCTACTATAAAAAAAACTACTGGGAGCATCATAGTGTGGAGAGAGGCTGGTGCCCTCAGAAGGGTTATTGGCAATTGTTGCCGTCATTTTGTTCTCTATATTAATTGCCTCGTCTTCCTTATCGTGGTAATAAGAAGAGCTTCTGAGGAAAGCTGGGGTCCAGAGTAGGATACCTGGGGGTCCTGAGTGGAGGCAGAATAGGCAGGGACTCAGGCTGCTCCACCCTCCATAGGCGGTGGAAAAATATCATGTCCTTCTTAGGTCTCGCTGTCCTTAGGGAGACCTGCCCCAGTCTATGTCACAGGACAGAAACTTACTTGATCTTGTATTCTTCCACCTTCCCCATCATCTGCATCAGGTTGGCTTCAAGCTGACTTCGCTCCTGGCTCACTGTCTTCAGCTCCTGCTGAAGGCGGTTCAGGTACTCCTCATACATGTGGCTGAAGTCAACCGAGGTGGATTCTTGCTCCTGTAGGAAGCTCCATCGGGTTTGCAGCAATTGGTTCCGCTGCTCCAGTGACTGCACCTAGAAGAGTTAGGGAATGGGCAGTGAGGGGACAGGAGTTGGGGGCTGGACTGCTTGGTGGGGTTTGGGGAGCTCCAGGTCCAAGGTGAGGAGAAAAGAGGTCCGAGTCCAGAGGATTTGAGACACACCTCAGAACATACATACACTAAGAGACCTAAGATTTGAATGCAGGTCCCTTGTACCACCCTCTGCCCTTATTTCTTAATTTTTTTTTTTTTTGCTTAGGCAATTGGGGTTAAGTGACTTGCCCAAGGTCGCACAGCTAGTAAGTGTCAAGTGTCTGGTCTGAAACTCAGGTTTTGATTTGAACTCAGGTCCTCCTGACTCCAAGGCTGGAGCTCTATCCACTGTGCCACCTAGCTGCCCCTTTCTTCATTCAATCTGACAAGCATGTAGGGACCTTACAGTTTCCATTGTCTAACTTTTACCTGAACAGCAGCCTATGTGCAAGTGCAGTATCTCTGACAAGTGACCTCCATTTGTCCCCCTCCCAGGCAGTCTTAGCTTTTTAGCCAGCTCTCAGGAAGTTTCCCCCTATATCCTGCTGAAATCTGCTGGTGCAGCTTCTACTTAGTTTTGCTCTATGGGGCCAAGCAGAATTTATTTCACATGATGGCCTTTCAGATATAGCAATTATGTCCCCCCCCCCCAAATCTTCTTTTCTTCACTTTCAACATCCCTGGTTTCCTCCATTGATCCTCTTACAGGATGGTTTCCCTGCTTCTCTCAACCCTGCTGGCTGCTCTTCTTTTGATATACTTTAGCTTTGTCCATCCTAAAATGTAATGTTCACAGAAATCTGAACAGAACACGACAAACATGCCTCCATCAGGACAGAGGACACGAAATGGGACTGTCAACACTTTTCTTCTTTCCTGAGTACTCTCATTGCCTCAGAAGCTCTTGGCCTAAGCTTGGACTTCCTTTTCTTTGCTCTTGAGACAGAGGTATAGTTTTCAAGAGAAAACTTTATGAGTAGTGAAAGCAAAAAGGAGAAAATGCAAATCTTACAGAATTTATGAGTTACAGAGCATAGGAATCTTATCCCAAAGCATCCCTATTTTAGGTGTTGTTAAGGTTCATAAGGCTGCATTCCATCTAACTGATCTTTCCCCCTAGGGAGCTAGGTGGCCTGGTCGTGGCCCCTGGAAGACCCGAGTTCAAATTTGACCTCAGACACTTACTAGCTGTGTCCTGGGGCAAGTCACTTAACCTCTCTTTGTCTCAGTTTCTTTAGCTCTAAAGTGGGAATAATAATAGTACCTGTCTCCCAGGGTTGTTATGAGAATCAAATGAGATATTGAAAGTCCCTATGTATCTGGTACATAGTAGGTACTTAATAAATGCTCGCTCCCTTCCTTTCCTTCCTTCTTCCCACCTGGTTTCATACTTCCTTTCCTCTGAAGCATGTCTGGCCTCCTGGCCTGTCTTTGTGCTTCTGTCCCCAGGACCTAGCACAGTTGTTGATGCTTAATGAATATTTGTTGATTGATTGGTAAATCTTAGAGTTCTATGAAAACGTGGATCGCTATTATGATGCCTTTCTCCCCAACTTCTAGGCTCCGTGGTTGGAAGTCAAGGCCTTTCCTCATTATTCTGTAACCTGAACAAGGCTCCACACCCCCTGCTCCCCCACAACCATTTGGACAAGTGTGTCTCTTCACACCCTCCAAAGAAATTGCCTTTCCCTTATGACTGGGGACAGAAATCACATGTTCCTTTTTCCATACGCTAGCATTACTAGAGAATGCATAAGCATTATGTATGTATTGCCAACCCCATTGTGGGACAGTGTGTGATTTCCAGCTGTCACTGTGGGACAACTATACACTGTTGGAGGTTCCTGGGGGAACATTGCTTATGAAGCAGTTTCATGGCTACTAGAAGTCAGGGGAAAAGAGATCTAGAGCTCAGAGGAACTTTAGAGGCTAGCTAGTTCAACACCCTTCATTTTACTGAGAAGTAAAGTGAAATTCAAAGAGGTTAAGTCACTTGACTAAGGTCACAGTTAGTAAGCATCAGAGGGCAGATTAGAACCTATGTACCATGCTGCCTTCTCTAAATTCTTTCCCTAGAAGCTGGCACTTAGAACCAGAGACATGGTAAAGATTCCTGGAGGTATAAAAAAAGTTGAGATGGGATAATTTAGGCTGGCTGACTGTCAACTCAAGATCCCTGTCATTCTCTACAGGCCTAAGGCTTGAGACTCTGGGCATGAGAGAAGGGTTGACTGCGGCCATCTAATCTTATGTCTGGATAGACAGGAATGCCTACACAAGGGGGGCAGTGAGGGGTGATGCTACTATAGCAAGAGAAGCTCATCTTGGGCAGAGAAGCTTTGAGAGAGCATCTTATCTCTCCAGGTCTGTTGTTATTCTTGGTGGTGGGGTTTTCTCTGATTAGGTACTGACTTCCTTGGCCTTGGACCATTGTTGTAAACTTCTTTTTCTGCCTCTGACATAGCCATTTAGATTCTAGTTCCTACACTTAACCATCTGTATGAGCATGGGAGAGAGAGGGACAGATTACAGTCATGAGGCACCACTGATGGGGGCTTCTGGGGGCTAGTGACAACAGATTTGCTGTGGTGTGGCTAGGTGCTGCTGGGGGTGGTGATATGGGGATGGAATTGGGGTAGAATGGAGGTGACTGGTTCTCAGACTTGTACAGGGATAAATTTCTTTTCCTTTTCCCCTTTCTTTCCCCTTCTCCTCTTCCTTCTTCCTTCCTTTCTCTTGCCTTACTTTCCTTTTCCTTCTCTTCCTTTCCTTGTCTTCCCTAGCCTGGGTCTTCCTATCATGCCCAGGCAGCAAGTGTGGTCAATGATGGGTTCGAACCCAGTTGCTTGGCTTCGATAAAAGCTTGGAAGCTTTTATCCCAGTTGGCTCACTCCTCGGGTAGCCTGGTGATCCTTCCTGCTGAGGGCCAGATTTAGTGTGAACATGCAATAGGCTTTAGCCCAGTTATAGCTCAGAACTCCTGAACTCAAGAACCTCTCCCAGGAGCAAGGATTACTCACAACACTGGACTAGGGATTATCTCTTAGCCTTCTGTAGCCTGAACCCTCAATTTCCTCATCTTTAAAATGGGATTGATAATACTCACACCATCTGCCTATGTTCATGGGACTTAGACCTGGAAAGTACCTTAAAGATAATGGAGCCTTTTACAGAGAGCCTCCAAGAGGGGAAGTGACTTGTTGAAATTTACAAAGTTGATAAGTTTCAGGGTCAGGAATCAAATCTAGGTTTTCTAACTTCAAATCTAGTTCCCTTACTACTATCCTATGTTGCTCCAGAAAAGTATTTTATAATAAACTTTAAAGGCTATATGAGAAGCAAGGTAGTGCTGTGGATAGAGATCGCTTGAGTGTCAAGGGGACCTGGATTCAGACCCTGCCTCTGATAATCCTGGGGCTGTGTGACCCTGGTCAAATTACTTAACCTCTCTGTGCCTCTAGCTATTTGTAACAGAAAAGGTGCTGACCGCATTAATAGGGGGAGTTCATCCCTTGGAGCTCCCTACATCAATGATATCACAAGACTGGCTTTAAAAAAAAACTATATAAATGTGGGCTATTTTTATTTGGTTGCCGTTGAACTCTCGCTTGACCTGGTTAGTATCCTGTTTACTATCTTGGAGGTGGACCACACCCTTTCCCTAGGAGGGTTCCTTCCCTTGGCGCCTGCCTGCTGATGGCTCCTCCGGTTCAGAGATACCAGCCTCATGTCCTCTGCTGGAGTTGGATTTTGGACAGCACGTCCCAATCTGCAAGACTGGTTAATGCAAGATCTTAGGAAAAGATTCTCTGGGCCAGGGCCCAGCACTTGGTGTTTCTGGGATTATCTGCAAGTTTTTTCTTTTATCTACCCTCTTTCTAATGTAGGGTAAACTCACTTAAGCCCACTTCTGGTTGTATCTGTAAATGGAAAAGGAAGCATCCAATGGTGATATTGGAAGACAGAGAGAAATATAGAAGGGATGGGATGCCATGCCTGGAGAGCTGGCTGGTATTTTTGAGGTTCCAGAGAAGGAACAACAGTTTCTAGGAGGGATTCAGTATTTGACTTGTTCCTTTTTCCTGACCGGAGGCAGCTACCATTGTTTCTACACATGTGTCTATACAGTGTTTCTACCATATGTCTACACAACAGTATCTCAACCAAGTACAGATGATGAAGGAAATGTGGCACAGTGGAAGGAACTCAGGGTTTAGGGTCAATGGATCTGGGTTGGACTCTCGGTTTTGTCACCACCTACTTCTGTGACCTCAGGTCATTTCTCTCAGCCTCAGTTTCCTCCTTGTGAAATGAGGGGATTCAAATAGACCACCTAAGGTCCCTTCCAGCTCGAAATCTGTGATCGTAAGGGTAGGTTCTCACAGGGACAGAGGAGATGCAGAGAGAGGGGTGGCATCAGTCAGGGGAAGCTTCCCTGGGAAAGTGTGTGGTGCAAGAGGGGAGGAAGAGGCTGTGAAGGGAGGGGGCCACAGATGGGCATATTGTATTGCCCATCATATCAAATGATGTTCTCACCTGGAGAGGTGTGGATCAGGGATGAGAGGGAGGCTGAGTTGGACAGTCATTGGGCAAGGCTGGGAATCGGTGGGTCCCCATGATGTGGAGACCTTTGGTTTGGGGCTAGTCTTGGCTGGAGGGGAATCATCTTGCAAGGCTACTCAAGAATGGCTTTGTCCTGGGCTCTCCCAGGGAAATGGGGAAAGATTGTAGTCATTAGAGACTGCTGATGAGGTCTGTGGAGACTGGAGACAATGGACCTACTGAAGTATAGCTAAGACCATGCGCTAGGTGCTGCTGGTGGAGGTGGAGGGTGGGAGTGGATGGGGAGGGGGCAGATATCAGATCTGACACTTATTAGCTGTGAGACCATGTACAGGGCACTTATTTTCTCTGAGCCTCAGTTTCCTCATCTGTAAAATAGGAATAACAATTGTGGGACCAACTCACAGGGTCTTTGTAAGACTCAAATGAAAATAACATATGCACAGCGCTTTGCAAATTTTAAAGTTTAAAGTTCCTCAGGCTTGCAGCCTGGGTGTCAGCCTCAACTGTTTCCTATTTCTTAGCCCCCTTCCCCCCACTTACAGCCGATCTGTTGCCAAGGCCTGCAGATTTCGCCTTTGCAACATCTCTTGAATATGCCCCCTTCTCTCCTCTAACACTGCCACCACTCTGCTTCAAACCTTCCTCACCACACACCTTGATTACTGCAATAGCTTGCCGGTGGGTCTGCCTGCCACAAGGCTCTCCTTACTCTATCCTCCATTTAGTCACCAAAGCTCAGGTCTGACCATGTCATCCTCTTATTCAACAAACTTCAGTGGCTCCCCATCATCCCCAGTACCAAATACAAAGTCCCCTGCTTGACATTCAAAGCCCTTCATAACCCTTCTACCCTTCTAGTCTTTTTCACCTCACTCCTAACCCTGTATGCTTCAATCCAGTGACACCATCCTCGCTGCTGTTTCATGAACCAGACATTCATCTCTTGGCTCTGGGCATCATCTCTGGCTGTTTCCCATACCTAGAATATGCTCCCTCTTTCCTGGCTTCCTTTGCCGCTGTTGCTGTTCTTTGTTTTTTAAGAGGATGTCACGGGTTTAAATTCCAACTAAAATCCCATCTTCCACAGGAAGCATTTCCCAACCCGGCTTGGTTCTCACACCTTCTTTCTCAATTATTTCCCACATATGGCTTGTTTGTACATATTTTCACTGTCTCCCCGTTAGATTGTGAGCTCCTTAAGGACAGGGACTAGCTTTTGCCTCCTTTGTAAGCACAGTGCCTGGGGCAGCTAGGTGGTGTAGTAGATAGAATGCCAGACCTGGAGCCAGGAAGACTCCTCTGACCTCAGACACTTCCTAGCTGTGTGAGCCTGGGCAAGTCACTTTACCCTGTTTGCCTCAGTTTCCTCATCGGTAACGCAAAGGAAATGATAAAAACCACTCTAGTATCTTTGCCAAGAAAACCCCAAATGGGGTCACAAAGAATCAGACATGACTGAAACACCTTAAGTATTTATCGACCGTCTGTCTAAAGTGCTATAAAAATGTCAAGTTACTATGAATGGGAATGTCTGTCTGAACTCAAATGTGAACCTGTTACAGTCCCAAACCAATGGCTAATTAACAAGACACCATGAAGGTCAAATTAATTCCACATATCGGGGTTGCCAACACATTAATTCAACAAATATTTTTTAATCACATTTTATGGGGAGGGGATCACCATATCGTGCTAGATTCCTTGAATCCAAAGAAGAATAAGAGGAGGTCCCTGACTTCACCCCGTCCAGGAGGGGAGAGAAAACATGAACACAAACAGCTATGATAAGAAATAGTCAGCCGTAAGTGATGACATCTCCCAAGCCCCCAAGTGTAGTATTCTATCCACAACTCTGGAATGCTGATAGCTCCACATTCTCCTTCCTACTCATCCTCCATTATCCTAATGAAAAACTGACAGATAGGGGCCTGGGCAATAGGGCTGAGCACAGGGCTTCAGGAATAAACCCAAACTTTGTTTTCGGGACTGGTGATACGGCCCGTGCTATCCTGTCAGTGAGAGGTAGATTTTCTCAATTCTGGACCCTGAGCAGGCCACCCCTCAGGTCTGTCATCTGGGACACCTGCCAACTGCTCTGTCAGGATAGTTTTATTTTATCCTTTGTCTGCCCTGGCTGTTATTCCCCCTTGATATACCGCTTGCCTCCTCTGAGGCACGTTCAGCTCCCAGAGATGAAGACTCCAGGTGACGGCTGCTCCTCACCTGCCTAGCATCTGCCCTGCTACGGGACTGCCCAGAATATCAGATCTGAGATTGACAGTCCTCCCTCTTCCATGTTTCCATTTGAACTCCCTGAAACCAAACCCAGACATGGGAGGCAGTGAGGTACAGTGAAGGCTGGAGGAACTGGGTTCAAATTTAGACTCTGACTCTTAGTTGTGTGACCTTGGACACGTCAATATATCTCTTTAGGCCTCAGTTTCCTAATTTTATTAGAAGAGGGGATTAGACTGGATGGCATATAATGTCCCTTCAAGCTATGTTTTTGTTCCTTTGTCATTCTCTTTCTCCAGTTTACACCACTTCTCTTTACCTCTGATTGTCCCACAAATATTTCTGCCTATCTTGGGTACCCATCCATCTCCTTTCTACGAGCTCATATCCTGCTCTTCCAAAAATCTGCCTCCTTCAGGAAGCCTTCCCTGATTTGTCCCATTTACCCTAGGTGGTCTGTGTCCCCCAACCACTGAAGCCTTCCATTTTATACTCTGTTCTTGACTCGATACTTTGTGTGAGGCTTGCCTCTCTCACCAGACTGTAAGAGGACCAGGGTTGCTTAGGGATAGGGTAAAATTGTTTAGCACAGAGGAGAAGCTGAGCTACTAGCTCTTGGGGACTGGCTGTGAAAGTAACCCCAATAATGTTCTTTGGGTTCACATGACTCTAGGCCCTGGGGCCTGGCAGCCCTGCCAACCAGTCCTGACTTTCCTCCTTCTCACTGGGGCTCTTTGCTTAGGTCTCATTTACTGTTCTCAAGTCTCAAGTCTGGGGTCTTCTACAGATTCCCCTCTGCTCTTGGGCTAGAAGAAGTTGTATCTCCCACATGGATCTCTCTTCACTTCCCTTTTCTGCTGGCCACAACCTTTTACAGATGTGTGACCTTTAGCCCTCTAGAGGTCAAATTGGCCATATACCTGTCTCAGGGCAAGGCAGTGGTTTCTTCAGCCTATATGCCAGGAGAATTATGGGGACAGGATTCAGCTGATGCTGTTTGATTATCTCAGCTTTATAGCTTTTGAAAAGTTCTAGCTAAGGTCTTTCTCAAGTCCACCTCCTGTAGTGGTCATAGCTAGATTAGTTCATATAGATCAGAATATATGTGTGTGTGTGTGTGTGTGTGTGTGTGTGTGTGTGTGTGTGTGTGTGTGAGAGAGAGAGAGAGAGAGAGAGGAGAGAGAGAGAGAGAGAGAGAGAAGAAAGAGAGAGAAAGAGAGAGAAAGAAAGAGAGAAAGAGAGAAAGAAAGAAAGAGAGAGAGAAAGAGAGAAAGAAAGAAAGAAAGAAAGAAAGAGAGAGGGAGGGAGGGGGAGGGAGAGAGAAAGAGAAAGAGAAAGAAAGAGAGAAAGGAAGAAAGAGAGAGAAAAAGAAAAAGAAAGAAAGAGAGAGGGAGAGAGAGAGAAAGAGAAAGAAAGAGAGAGGGAGGAGAGAGAGAGAGAGAGAGAGAATTAATTTGGGGAAGAGTGGAGGAAGGGGAATTGCTTCTCCCACCGCCATACTGATCTCCCACCTTCCTTCCCGGGGCAGGAGTCCCATGTTTATGCAATGGGTGGGGAGGGAGGAGACACATAAAGCTCTCTCTCCTCCACCCATGGTGTACAGACAAATTTTCCCTCCCAGAAGTTCTGCCTTCCATGTGACCTCAGGCTCTTATGTTATAACCCCAGTTAATTTTACTCATGAAGAATATTTGAATGAAGCCAAGTGCTCTCAAGGTGAAGGGACCTCCGGTCTTGGGACTGGGAGCCCATTCGCTCCCTTAAAGAGCCCCATGTTGTCATAGTGGGTGGGGAGGGAATCAGGATGTGAATGTCTGTCCCCCACCCAGTAACTCTCCAAAGAATCTTCTTTTCTGGAGGCCTCCTCCCTTGATGCCCGTGCTGGGAACAAAAGGGCTGGGAAAGGCAACTAATCCAGGCCCAATGAGGTGCCTCTTTAGTCGTCTCCAGTAGGCCGAAGGAATTCACTCCAAGCAGGGATGGGCTACTCCCGGGCCTCTTTCACTAGGGTACAATCCCCTGCACCCCAGCCCTAGGCTTAGCTTAGGTCCTGCCTGGGTGGTCCTTCTCTGACCTTGGGAGGATACAGGCCAAATGAGGGGCTCTAGGGTGTAGGACTGACTTGTTCCCTCAGGCCAAGGTGGGAAACTGATCTTTGTAGACTTTCTTGGATTTACGCCTCTGAACACTTTGTGCCCTAGCCTGGCATTCCAGAGAGAGGCTGTCTGACTCTGGCTATGCGATCCTTTTGGCGGGGTGTGTGTGTGTGTGTGTGTGTGTGTGTGTGTGTGTGTGTGTGTGTGTGTGTGTGTGTGTGTGTTGGGGGATGGGGAAAGTAAGGGCAAAGGGATTTAGAGGTCTCCTTACCCAGTTTCCTGCCCTTATCTAACTATGCTCTTCATTCTGTGACTTCCTGGCTTGGCAGCTTTCCTAGGCTGTGAGGTCCTCTCCCCCATTCCTTTCCCCTCCCTGGTCACCTCCAGCTGCCTGGAAGGACTGTGGAGGATTCATCTATCTCTTTGCTTCTAGGAAGGAATGTGCTCTGTTCAGGAAGGATGAGGAGCCCTCGCTCCCATGGTTTGGCTGCTAGCTAGCCTGCCTGCAAGAAGCCATATGGCACTCATGGTATCCAAAAGCTTCCTCCTAACCCTAGAATCCTTAGGGACTGGTGGAAATTATCTCAGTCATCTCTCTGCCTTCAGGCAGCACAGATGAGAGGTGAGTGCCTCTCTGCTCCTATCTCTAGAAGCAGACATTTCACAATCTCCTTCCATCTCCTTATCCTGACAGGCCTTCTTACTGTCTTACCTCAGTACATTTCCTTTTGCCTTGTACTCAGGGAGCACTAAGGATCCATTCATGGACCATTCCCCACTCCACTCCTCAAATGGTGCCCTTTTCACTGACTGATAGGCAGGGTGGGTGTAATGGAAAAGCCACGAGAGAATATGAGTTCAAATCACTGCCCTATTGTTTCTGTGACCTGGGACAAGTCACAACCTTAGGAAGCCTCAGTTTCTTCATCTGTAAAACGAGAGCCTTGAACTAAATGATCTCAAAGATCCCTTCTGGCTCTAAATCTATAATTCCCTCAAAAGATAGTCTTAATTTTCTAATCTGTAAAATGGGTATAACAATACCCCCATTTTACGGGTGGTGCCTATGTCGTAGGGTTATTGCGAGGATAGAATGAGAGCGTGTGTCTGACGTGCTTTGCAAACTTGAAAGTCTTAGCTATACGTCAGCGTGACTGTTATGTTTTGATCGTTGTGCTATGACCCAGTCTGTCTTTTTTCTCTTCTCTAGAGGAAATAATCTTTGCTCCCTCTGATTCTTCTCCTAGCTACTATTCCCTTGCTCTCTTGTCATCGCTGAAGCTCCCCTCTCTTGCTCCTTGTCCCCACCCATCTCCTTAATTCACCTTGAGGTAGCTAGGTGGCACAGTGGATGCGGAGCTGAACCTTCTAATCCAGCTCCAAGAAGTTCTGAGTTCTAATCCAACCTCAAACGCTTTCTAGCTGGGTCGCCCTGTGACAAGCCATTAACCTCTGCCACAGTTTCCTCATCTGTAAAATGAGGGTGGTGGAGCACCTATTTCCCAGGGTTGTTGAGATAATCTAGGTGAAGTGTTTTGCAAACCTGAAATCACTATAGAAATATCAGTTATTGTTGTTATTTTAACCATGGGGGAAGAAAGAGGGGATGGAGGTAAATGCCTCAGACTCCTCTTATCTATCTATCTATCTATCTATCTATCTATCTATCTATCTATCTATCTATCTATCTATTCATTCATTCATTTATCTATCTATTTATTTATCTATTTATCTATCTATCCATTCATTCATTCATTCATTCATTTATTTGTTTATTTTTTGTGAAGCAATTGAGGTTAAGTGACTTGCCCAGGGTCACACAGCTAGTAAGTGTTATGTGTCTGAGGCCGGATTTGAACTCAGGTTCTCCTGACTCCAAGGCTGGTATTCTATCCATTGTGCTACCTAGCTGCCCCAGACTCCTCACATTTAAAAGGTGGCAGGGAGTTGGGTTAGAATTCAGGGGTGGGGAACCTGTGCCTTCAAGGCCACTAATGGCTCTCTAGGTCCTCAAGTGTGGCCCTTTGACCAAATCCAAACTTCACATTAGTAAGTCCTTAATAACAGGATTTGTTATGTAAAACTTGGAGTCAATCAAAGAGCCACACTTGAGGACCTAGAGGGTCACATGTGGCCTTGAGGCCACAGGTTGCCCACTCCTGGATTAGATGATTCCTAAGTTTTTTCTACCTTTATTATCTGTGCTATTTCCTCCCTTCCCTCCATGAGTCTCCAGCTTGCAATAACGTACCCATCCCCTTTCCTTCAGAGTGTTCCTGTAGCTTTTTAGGGTCTCCTTAGTTTCTGCAGACCTGTCCCTTTCCCACTCCCTTCCCTTCTCAACACTCTTGTCTTCAGGAAACCTGCTCCGACTAGCCCCCACTCCCACCTCCAACCTATAGTGAGTTAGTATTCTGTCCAGTTGCTCTGGGTTTTGTCCATTTTCCGTATCAGCTCTGGGGGGTGGGGCAGGGACCTCTCCTTCCTGTCATCTATAATGGAACTACACATTCAAAGAGAAGGGAGAGGGAGGAGAGTAGTCAAGATAGGAGGCAGACAAGCAGATTGTCTTTCCAGAGTTGTAGAATCAACGGGGCCCCTTCTTGGCCAAATGCCAACCAACACTCATAACCCTGAAGGGAACCTTGGGGCTGTGGGAGTTTAGGCCATAACTTCCCGGAAAAAACATTCCAAAGGCAGTTTCCTCAACCCCAGCTTCTGGGGCGCAAGCTCCCTGCCTTTTGGGGTCGTCCTGCCCAGTGCTCTATGAACAAAACTCTAGCTTCCTCTTTGCTGATGGCAACAGCTCAAAGTGATATCAATGTTGGCATTCAAGGGAGAAAAGTCACCCATCCTGGCCAAATTACATAGTTCCGTGAAGCAATACTTTTCAGGGATTAAGCCGGGATTGAAGAGGAGAGCTCTGCAGGGACCTGCCCCCCATTTACAAATTGCTTGTCATTGGAGGGAAATTACAGTTTTGGGGCTTATCAGTTGTTAGGAGATGGCAGAAAGTTCTCACCTAGCTAGACATTTGTTCTTTAGGGAGGCAGCTGGGTAGAATAGTGGCTAGAAGACGGGGCTTGGATTCAAAATAAAACTAAGTTTGAAACTTGTCTCAGACATTTACTAGCCATATGACCCTGGACAAGCCACTTAACCTTTGTCAACCCCATCTGTAAAATGGAAATAAGAATAACACCCACCTCACAGTGTTGTGAATATATGATATATATATATATATATATATATATATATATCATCATATATATATCGTACACATATATAAGTAGATAGTGTATATATGAATAATATATGAATATATGTAAGGAATATATATGAGGTCTATGTATAATATTTGTAAATAAAGTGTTTTGTAACTCTTAAATGCTAGCTATTATTACTGCTGGTCAGTCTTCCTTCTCTGCCTCAAATATATGCAGAAGAGACTCTGATGGGGGAGAAGGGACTTCCACTAGAATGTATAGTTTGGGGAGCAGACAGACAGTTCTGGACCTCAGTGCTGAGAGGATGGGGGGCAGAGCTGGGGAATGAAGGGAGGATTAGCCAGAGAAGGCTTTTGGGGAGGCAGGGAAGTAGGGGCAGGGAATGGTGATATTTGGAGCAGGAAGGAGAAAAAAACGGCTTCTTAGTAGGAGGGCTCATGGTCCTTACCCTAAGGGACCAGATCTGAAAGGGGAGCCAGACAGAGATTAATGACAGAGGACCAAGCGCAGGCTATGGATGTGGGGGCTGAAGATGCCCAGAGCCAAAGTGGGGCTGGATTTCTGCTGTAACCTCACCAGAGCTGGGGGCCTGGCTGGAGAGCTGAGGAACTGGGAAGCCTCGTGCTGGGCTGTCTCCTATAGCCCAGCATCACCACCAACATTCCTATCCCCTGACATGCCTGAGGCAGCATCCTCATCCGGTCCTGCATCTTCCTTTTGGCTCGGGCTTCCTGGGCCCGCCTCAGCTCAGCAGGTAATCACTGGGGCTGGCCGAAGAGGACCAAGAAGGATCATACACCTCTCCAGGGTTATGAAAAGGGGACAGGAACAGAACCACCGGCTCCTGAGGGGTGGATGGACGGAGATTGGGGTTTGGGTTGTACTGTGCCCTGCTTGACAAAACCCTGCCTCGACTTTTACCCCACAGCACAGGATCAGGACTTTGAGTAAGGAAGACCTGGGTTCAGATCCCACCTCAGATGCTTACCGGCTGTGTGAACCGGGGGAAGTTACTTAACTGCTCTGTTCCTCAGCTTTCTCATCTGTTAAGTGAGGGTATTAGTCTTGGTGGCCTTTAAGACCCATATGCAGAAGAGACTCTGATGGGGGAGAAGGGACTTTGACCCAGAATGTGCACTTTAAAGTCCTACAAATGCTCTTCCGTTCCATCCACCATGCCCAGGTACTATGGCCAAGACACTTTATTAAACCTGTTTTCCCTTGTCCCAGACATCCTTTAGGAACAGCGTGTGCTGTCCCTTCTTCCTTCTAAGTGCTTGGATGGAGCTGGGAAAGTCCCGCCCCTTCTCAGAGACTAGTTTGGCTAAGTATCTTGCCTCTCCATTGGCTGGTGAGGGATCCTAGGGGATGCTCAGAGCCAGGGCAATGGGGAGGAGGAGCTAGAGGCCAAATAAACCCACTTGGCTGTTCCATGCGTCCCACTTTGCAAAGTCTCCAAGTCAGCCAGACAACGCCACTGTCCCTTTATCCTCAGATAAAGTTACAAAAGAAGCTGACTCAGACAGAAGCTCCCTTCCTGCCTCTTACCTTCCCAATTAAAGAGGCAAACTTGTCATTGAGTGTCTTCAGCTCCTCTTTCTCCTGATTCTTCTGTTGCTGGATGGCAGGGTCCACCTTGATGTCCAAAGGCACCAGGAGGCTGGGGTTCACGGTCACCGGCTGGAAGGTGCCTCTTGGCCCACAGCTGGTGAGGCTGCGAGAGCTGAAGCTGGGGCTGGGCTCCCCACAGCCATTCCATCCCAGGGAGCCTGGTCCAGCGCTCCATACTGAGGCTACGCCGCTGCTGCTGAGGCTGCTGAAGCCGACGCTGGACTGGCAGGCCATTTTGCCCCCCCTGGGGGGCAGGGAGACCGGGCACCCAAGGGAGTGCCCTGGGTGAGAGGGATGTGGCAGCCGGGGTCTGGCGGCCGTTCCTGTCTCTACTAGGCAGGAGAGAGCTGGGTAATGAGGAGCAAACACCTGTTGTGCTGTGCTCATTACCTTCTCGGGGAGGGCGTGACGCCTCCCAGCCAGACCAACCTGTTAGATGATATAGCTCCCTCTTCCTCCTCCCTCTCCCCTTCCCTCCCCCTCCAGCTCCCTGAATCCTTCCCCTCCCCTCCTGAGGTAGCTTGCTATGAGTGGGTTGTTAGGCTCCCAAACAAAACCCAGGTCAGGCTCAGGATGGGGGTGGAGGGGAGGGGAGGAGCCTTAAGGTGGGTGGGTGGGAGAGAGGAAGGGCAGACACAACAAGGAAGGAGAAAGAGAGAGAAGCTCTCACCACAGACCTCAGTGGCATACCTGAGGAGTGACGTATTAAAACTCACATACTTCTGGAAAAGCTGAGCCCTGAAAAAGGCTGTGCCCTGGCCCTGGGCTCTCAGGTGTGGATGGCGGCCCCTCAGGTGCCAGGTTCACAGTGAAAAACAGCTTCTAAAATTATTTATTTTTCACTGTCAAAGTTTTTACTCTTTCCTTCCCTCCTTTTATTCTTCCTCCTATCACCTTTCTATTCCTTACCTATCCCACGCCTTGAAAGTAAAATAGATATAAAAAAGATATTTTCTGACCTCAAAGGGTTTCTAAATCAGTGACCAAGCCCTCCTGGATGTTTTCTCTTCATTCTATCAGTTCCTGAAGTCCCCACTTCCATGATAATTTTCTTTAGCTTTGCCCAGATGAAATAGAATGGGCATGGAATTCTACCTTGGTGACTCAGTCTTCTTTTGCTCTCCACCTTGGTGATACAGTCTTCCCTATTCTGTCCTCACTGACCACTCCTGCTGAGGCTTCTTAAATGTCATCCACATGTCCATAGCAGACTTGGGTAAGCAGAGGCTGGGCTCTGGGCAATCCATTCTCAACTCAGCCCAGCTCAGCATCCCACTCATGAGGCAACCTTTTTGGGACAACAAGGGTACTCATGAAGAGAAGAGATGCTTGAGTGCATAGAAAAGAACATGACTCAGATGAACTGGTACAACATCTAAGAAACTTGGATCTATTAGCCTAAGAGCCTGGGATGGCTGCTTTGCAAAATAGAGAAACTCACCCTCGTAACTCTGCTGTCCCTCTGCCTACACGATGGGGGAGTGAAGAAGCATTTATTAAGCACCTGCTGTGTGCCAGGGACTGTGCTAGTGCTTCACAGGTATTATCTCTTTCGATCTTCACAACAACCCTGGGAAGTGGGAGCTATTATAGTTCCCATTTTACATTTGGAGGAAACGGAGGCAGGCCAAGGTTAAGTGACTTGCCCAAGGTCACACATCTAATTGGTATGATATCTGAGGCAGGATTTGAATTCATGTCTTCCTGACTTCAGGCCCAGTACTCTGTCTCCTGGGTTACCTAGCTGCTTAAATAATCCCTGGCTATCTTCTAGAAGGAGACAGGGAACACATATGAGGGGTCTCAGATTTGGCATCCAGCTATTGTGTTCTTGATGTAAGTAGAGTGGAGGCAGGGTATAGAATCAGAAGATTTAGGTCTGAGCCGCAGTTTCAGGGTCAATTACTCAATCAACAATCATTCATTAAGTGCGGCTAGGTACTAGGCATTGAGGAAGTATCCTTGCCCTTAAGGAGCTTACAGTCCATTAGGGGAGATGATAAGTATTCGCAAAATAAAAGCAAGGTGAATTTTTGTTAGAGAGGGTACTGGCATCTGGGGTGACAAAGAGAGGCTTCATGTAGATGCTGTTTGGGCCTCGCCCAAAACCGAGCTCTCTGAGCCCCAGACCTAAGCATGACAAGGGAGGGTGGATGAGCCCAGAGTGTTTCCTAGGATAAAACACATCCTGATCTAGTGACCCAGATTCATTGTCTTCTAAATGCTTTAGTGTTATCTGTGCTGAAGACCTCAGATAACTTGCAGCAAAAGCTGTGACACAAGACTTCTCCACAAGAGGTACGCACAGTACGAGGGCCTGTGGAGGCAACCTCAGAGTCAGAGAGAGTGTGAATTAGCTCCTGAAATCAGCAGCTAATCAGGTGCCCTTCTCTCTTATTGTGGTATACCACACACCAGTTCTTACAGGCACGAACAGCTTACTGGTGTGAATACCCCACACTCATTTTCTTTAATGCAAGTTAATCCCATTCCATTCAACAAACAGTTATTCAGGGATCACTACATGCAAGTGATTATGCCGGGGCTTACAAAGAGAAACAATCCCTGCCCTTAAATTTGATTGAAATTCATACCATATAGACACAGCCAAGCTAAGGAGGCGACTAGGTAGCTCAGTGGATAGAGCACTGGGCCTGGAGTCAGGAAGACCTGAATTCAAATCTTGTCCTCAGACACTTGCTAGCTGAGTGACGTTGGGCAACTCATTTAGCTCTGTTTGCCTCAGTTTCCTCTTCTGCAAAATGAGCTGGAGAAGGAAATGGCAAACTACTCCAGTATCTTTGTTAAGAAAACCCCCAAATGGGGTCACAAAGAGTTGGACATGACTGCAACAACATGTGAAAAAAGAGTCCTTCCCTCACTGCTGATGGGCAGAGCCTTTCTAACACAATGGAATGATGGTAAGTCAAAGCATTAACCCTGGAAGTTCCAAGGAAGACCCAGACTTGGAGCTTAGAAGGAAAAGGAAGGTGGGCCTCTAGGATTTAGAACTTCCAGCAGTTCTAACCATTCTAACCATTCAGTCCAACAAATGAGGAAACTAAAGTCCAAATAAAGAAAGTGATTTGTTCAAGGTCATACTGTTCATAAGCTGCTGAGGTAGGGCCAGAATCATGGTCCTAACTCCAAGTGCAGTGATCTTTCTGCTACCTCACAATTCCTCTCAGTCTGACTTTTAGACCTGGCCAACTCCCATGATGCCTCAAGCCTATGACCCTGAGTCTGGACTCTTCTCTGGTTTCAGCTCAACTCACCAGTGAAGCAGCTTGGTATAGAAGGGAGGGTACCAGATTTGTAATACCCAGGGTAACATCCAAGCTGTATGGCCTTGGGACTTCTGCTGACATCCTGTTCCATAGCTTCTCCATGGACCAGAGGTGACCTAGGGTTCCCACAGACTCTGGCAGCTGGGTATGAGTCCCAGCAGGTCTTTGTCTGAGGACAAGTCTAGGTGAGCTCAGAGATACTCAATACCAACATGGCAGCAAACACTTGGGAAGATCATCTTATTAGACTCTTTGAAGGTAGAAACTATCTTTCTTTCTTTTTTCATATTTATATCCCTTATTCTTAGCACATAATGACACGTAAAAAGTGCTTAGTAAATCTTAACACATAACAGAATTGTCAAGTTATATGTTACAGCCCATATGAAATATTTATAGAATTAAATTTAATTGACTCCTAGGGGCAGAGGTTCTGAATTTGGAGTAGGTGGAATTAAAAAAATTTTTTTAAATGATGATTTCCTTTGAAATATTATATGTTTTATTTTATGCATTTAAAAACATGATTCTTTGAAGGGTTCACCATAGCCTTTACCAGACTGCCAAAGAGGTCCAAGACACACACAAAAAATCATCAAGAACCCTAGTACTAAGTTATAGAAGTCTTTTAATGGGTATGAGTGAAGGATGTATTGCAATCAATGAAATAACAGATCTTTGAAGTTTTGAAGTGATTGAATTTGGGCAAGTCACTTGATGTGTCTGGGCCTTAGTTTCCTTCTGTATAAAATCAGGGAGGGATAGAATAAGCATTTATTAGGTGCCTACTATGTAACTTTGCTAAGCACTTTACAAGTACAAATGGTCTCTTAAAGTCTCTTTCTGATCAAAATATTGTGGTCCTATGTCTTGCTGTGTACGCCTGGGAATTTACCAGCAATCCCTAGTTGCTGTTGAAGTCCCTTTGATAATTCAAACTTTGTCTTCAGTGATTAAAAGGGATATATTGGGCAACTATGCTGAGTTTCGGATCATAGCTATGAGAGAAGCAGAAGGACCTTCTTTTTCTCTTCCCCCAGTTAGCTCAGGAAATGGTATCAGACTGTGAGGCAATATTGGGGTGTCTTAAGGTGAGATTGCTCTGTTCTTGCTTGATATGACACCTGGTCTTTGCAGGGGCTGTTACATACAACCTGACAATTCTGTTATGTGATTAAGATTTTTAAAAAATTTTGTTTCATTTTCTTTTGTTGCTGGTAAAGTCTTTTTTGATAACTCAGACTTTGTCTTCAGTGATTAAAAGGGACATGTAATATGTTGGATTGTCACTTCTCCCTTTGCCTTCCTTTACAAGACCCTACTCTTTGCACTCTGACCTTCAATCCCTTGACCCCTCAATTCTCTCCCAGGTGATCTTCCTTGCACTAGCCACTCTTTTCTCTTCTCATCAGCTTGACTCTTTGGTGAACCAGTTCAACTCTACACAGTCCTCCCTTGAATCTCTAGCCTCCTTATCATATTGCAGATTACATCCAGCCCAGCTTCAGCCTCCCACTCTGTCTCCTTTACTCTCTCACTTCCTATAGCTCACCATCTCTCCATTCTGTAGCTGAGAACTTTGTCTCATTCTTTATAGGAAAAAAATGAGGCTACTTGCCGTGAACTCCCTCTTCTCCCCTCTTCCTCATTTATCACTCAGGTACCTTCTGCCATTATCTTCTCCTTCACCTCTGTGTCACATGATGAAGTGGCCTTGCTCCTTACCAAGACTAACCCCACTACTTGTTCAAGTGATCCCATTCCATCCTGTCTCTTCCAACAGATTCCCTCACTCTGTCATCCCAGTTTTTTCCACTTGTTTTCAATCTCTCCCTCACCACTGGTTCATTTCTCACTGCCTGCAGATGTGCCTTTGCCTCTCATCCTGAAAAAAATACCCTCACTTGACCCTTTTATCCCCACTTATTATCACCTATCTCTTTTCTACCTTTTGTAGCTAAACTCTTCAGAAAGGCTTTTTATAACGAGTGCCTCTACTTTCTCTCCTCTCATAGTCTTCTCAACCCCTTATAATCTGACTTCTGACCTTATCACTCCACTGAAACTGCTCTCTCCAAAGTTACCAATGATCTCTTAGTTGCTAAATCCAATGGTGTTTTCCCAGTCCTCATCCTTCTTGTCTTCTCTGCAGCCTTTGACACTGTTGATCACTTTTTTTCCCCACAATAATCTCTTCTCTCTAGGTTTTCAGGACACCACTTTCTCCTGGTTCTCCTCTTACCTACCTGACAGCCTCTTCTCTGTCTCCTTTGCTGAATCCTTCTCCAGATCACACGCTGTTAAGTGTCCCTTAGGGTCCTGTCCTGGGGAATCTCATCAGCTCTCATAGATTTAATTACCACCTCTATGTTGACAATTCTACCCCTCCTGCCCCAATCTCTCTGCTGACCTCCAATCTCATATCTCCAACTGCCTTTAAGATATCATGAACTGGATATCCAGTAGATATCTTATATTCAGCATGTCCAAAACAAAACTTATTATATTTCTCACCAAGCCCTCCCTACCTCCTACTTTCTCTGTTACTGTTGAGGACAACACTATCCTCCCAGTCCCTCAGACTCACAACTTGAGAGCCATCCTGGATTCCTCTGTCTTTCTCTCTCTCTCTCTCTTTCCCACCCTTCCCTACCCCTTTATCCAAGCTGTTGCCAAAGCCTGTTGATTTCACATTTGCAACACCTCTCCAATATGTTCTCTGACACTGCTACCACTCTGGTGCAGGCCCTCATCACCTTGTGCCTTGATTACTACAATAACCTGCTGGTGGATCTGCCTACCTCACATCTCTCCCCATTCCGATCTATCTTCCATTCAGCCACTAAAGTAATCTTCCTAGAGCTCAGGTATGACCATGTCTGTCAATAAACTTCAGTGGCTCCACATCACCTCCAAGATCAGATACAAAATGCTCTGTTTGGCATTCAAAACCCTTCATAATCTAGCCCCCTCCTTCCTTTCCAATCTTCTTATACCTTACTTCCCTGTGGTTTCTCTTCAGTCTAGCAACAGTGACCATTTTATGAAGAAGATACTCCATCTCTCAGCTCTGGGCATTTTCTCTGACTGTCCTTTATGCTTGGAATACTCTTCCTCCTCTGCTGCAACTACTGACCCCCTTGGCTTCCTTTAAGTCCCAACTAAAATCCCACCTTTTACAGGTAGCCTTCCCCAGCCTCTCTTAATTTCCTTAGTTTCCTTCCCTGTTTCCTACTTATCCTGTATCTAGTGTTAGTTATTTCCTTTATGTATAGCTTGCTTTGTATATATTTATTTGCATGTTGTCTCCCCCTTTAGATTGTAAGCTCCTTAAGGGCAGGGACTATCTTTTGCCTTTTTTTTTTTGTATCCTCAGCACTTGGCACACTGCCTGGCATGTAGTAGGAACTTAATAAATATTTATTGATTGATTGAACTAAAATCTCACCTTCTACAGAAAGCCTTCCCTGACCCCCATTAATTCTGGTGCCTTCCCTCTGTTGTTTATTTCTATTTTATCCTCCTGTATATAGCGTAAGTGTGTGTGTATTTGTTTGCATGTTACAATCTTCATTAGATTATAAGCTCTTTGAGGACAGGTACCGTCTTTTGCCTTTCTTTGTATCCTCATCACTTAGCAAAGTGCCTGGCACATAATAGACACTTGAAAAAATTATCATTGACTGACTGACTGCTAGCCCTTCAAATACTTGGGAGACAGCTGTTGTATATTTTCCCTAAGTCTTTTTTTCCCTTTTTTCTTCCCATCTCCTTCAACAGAGCCTGGTTTAAGTCCTTTAAGGCCTGGATTATCTCCCTCTGGACACTTTCCATCTCGTCCATGTTTTCCCAAAAATGTGATGCCCAGTACTGAACACATGACTGTGGTTGTGATCAGACACCAGAAGGTTGGCAGGGCAAACAAAGCAGGTTGGAACTGCATTGAGTTACCTAATTGTCTCTGAGCCACATATTGACTTAGTTTTAAAATGTGATGTTATCTGTCTTGTCGTACTTTAATTCATTTAAAAAAAATATTTCCCAATGACATTTTAATCTGGTTCCGGTAGCAGTTGGGAGTGTTGTGGGCCACGTGGGCAGGTTTTATGTTGGCATCTCTGCTCTTGGGTACCCTGAAAAGTTGAGGTATCTCTTTCCTACTACCACTGGCTGGAGCCCCCAAAGACTGTGCTATGTTAGGTGCCATTGGCTAGTGCCCCAGTGATATTTTAAGCACTTAACATCAGTTAACTTTTACAAAGGGTTATTTATTTAAAGATATAGCAAGAATAAAGTACAAACTTCCCCCCTCCTAATACCTCCTCTGGGAGGAGTAGGCCCCAAACTTAGTTTAGTTCTTACATAGCACTGATCCCACCAAGTTCTTCTCAGACGGATGAGTCCTTGTTTTAGGCGACCGCAGGGCTGGGATCCTGAAGGTCAAATCCCAAGGTCACTTTTTGCTCCTTGAGACATTGATGCTATGCTGGCACTCGACCCCAGACTCTGCGATGCTAGGTACCAGAATGACTTCCTGACCTTTTGAACTCACAGTTAGAGGTTCCTAAATCTTTCACTTAAAGTACAAATGTAGGGGTCAAAGCCCTTTCACAGTGCCTCAGACAAGACCTTAGCTTAAAAAGGCCAGTCTATCCCTCTGCATCTGGGGCTATTGCCAGTTGTCCTGATCTATATTTTGCTACTGGATTCCTATTACTCTGGAGGAGAGAGTGAGGATGATGACTTTTCATAGCCTTGCCTCACTTAAATCCGATTCACTTGCAAGTCAAGACTTTACCCCACCTGATGGTTGTATTTTTACATTACAATATGGTACTGTACACGTCCCATAAAAGAAAAAGAAAAAATTCAGACCTCTTCTCTGGCACGTAGTAGGTGCTTGATGAATGTTTATTATTGATTGAACTAAAATCCCACCTTCTACAGAAAACCTTCCCTGATCCTCATTAATTCTGGTGCCTTTCCTTTATCATTGGATCAATAGACCCAAATGATCGTCTTTGATCCTGTCGGAGAAGGAAAGACAAATAACAACAACAACAACCATGATGACAAGGGAAGAAGGTCTGATGACTTCCCTCCTTGTGGTGATGCTTCTCACCCAACCCTGTGAGTGAAGAAGATGTATCACCAGAATGTAGCTGAAGGGGAAAGTTGAGGCTGACCAGCCTTTTTGAATACTTTTACAGCCAATCAAAGAACCTCCCCTGCCCCACATGGTTAGGAGATCACAACCATAGTCTCTCCAACGCTCTTCCCCTAACACACTATCTCAACTCTTTAGGAAGGAGGCTCCGTGATCTCTCACATGGAGAGAGACTGTCCCGTGTGCTCCTTTCTTGCGCCCATCCCCTTGATAGAATGATTGCCTCTCACGTGCTGACACCAAGCTTCTCTTAATGCTGCCCAAGATCATGTAAGCTCATTTCTCTGCCATGTTGTACTGTTGAATTTCACGTTAGCTAGCTTCTTTCCCTTTGTTTGTGTCAATGGGCATGGGGGTGGGTTCTTTTATCCCCACCCCAGCTGTAATCAGATCAATATTGCCATTACTACTCAAAAGAGGGGACAGCTAGATGGTGCAGTAGATAGAGCACCGGCCCTGAAGTCAGCAGGACCTGAGTTCAGATCTGACCTCAGACGCTTGACACTAGCTGTGTGACCCTGGGCAAGTCACTTAACCCCATTGCCTAGCTAAAACAAGACAAAACAAAAACTTAAAAAACAAACAAACCAAAAAACTACGGGAAAGAGTATGTCAATCAACTCTTATGGCTCCACTTAGCATCCCTATGACTTTCCAAACCAAAACACTCTTCCTCGACTACCATTTCCCCGTATGTTTTGTCTCCATCTTTTTGAATGTAAGCTCCTTGAGGGAAGGAATTGTCTTGCTTTTGCATTTGTATCCATAGTGCTTGGCATGGTGGGAGGGAGAAGGAAACAGGAGTTTATTAAGCACCTACTATGTGCACTGTTTTGAGCGCTTTATAGATATTATCTCATTTGATCCTCAGATCCTCACAACAACCCAGGTAGGTGCTATTATCATCCTCTTTCTGTAGTTGAGGGAACTGAGGCCAATAGAAGTTAAGTGACTTGCCTGGGGTCACACAACTACTAAGTGTCTGAGGCTAGATTTGAATTCAGGTCTCCCTGACTGCTCGCCCAGTACTCTATCCATTGCACTGCCAAGCTTGGCACATAGTAAGCACTTAAATGCTTTTTCATTTATTCATGAGTTTGTAATCCATTGTAAGTTTCATATCTTTTTAAATTAAAAAAATTTTTTTTTAAGCAATTGGGGTTAAGTGACTTGTCCAGGGTCACACAGCTAGTGTCAAGTATTTGGTCTGAGGCTGGATTTGAACTCAGGTCCCCTTGACTTCAAGGCTGGTGCTCTATCCACTGCACCACCTAGTTGCCCCAGTTTCGTATCTTTTTCATGAAAAGACTGTTTAGTCTTTATTTCATACTTGTAAAGCTGATTTTTTTTAAACTTAAGGATAGGACTTCCATTTGCCTCTTTTCAGTTCCATCTTATGTGAGTTCTTGTGTTCTATCTGATATCTGATTTCCATTAGTTACTCTGCCTGACTCCCATCATTCTCTCTCCCTGGTTGCTTGCTGGCATGCTTCTGTTCCCAAGGCCCCCGTCTTCAGCTGTGGGACAGGCTCTGTCCCTGGCTTTGGCTCAGAGGGGAAGCCCTGGGCCGTGACTCTGGGCCTCATGGAATTGACATCGGAGTCCAGCCTTTGTGGCTTTCTCTTCGGGCTTGGTGGAGTCTCCATTGGGTGCCACTGAGGAAGGTGTTGTACTGGCCTGCTCCGGCTGCCAAACAGGAACAGCAGGAGGAAAAAGCCCAAAATAAACAAAAGCCTACCAAATCACGAGTCCTCATTCCCTCTCCTCCCCCCATACAATCATATAAGAATGCTAGGGATGGAATTTCAGTCCAACACACATTATTATGCTCGAGGTTCTTTGGGAGGCACTGGGGATACAAAGTGGGGACTAGATTTCTAATTTAATTAGTACAGGGAACTCCCAGATGAAGAAACTTCCTGCACCATTGCAGGTAGGCACACACTCAGCAAAGTTAAGTGTCTTAGAGTCGTCTAGAGCACTGAGAAGTTAAGCAACTTGCCCAGGGCCACACAAAGCCAGGACTAAAACTTGGGTCTTTTTGCCTCCCAGGCTGGCTCTCTCTAACACTGAGCAGCCTAGCAACCAAGGATATCCACACAAAGCCCAACCCCTTTCACATTGTAGGGGTTAGGGGCACATTTCTGTGATTTGGAAAATGCACATAAAATATTTTTGCCCTCCCTTTGTACCAGAGAAGAGGTCTGCATTTTTTCTTTTTCTTTTATGGGGTGTGTACAGTACCTTATTGTAAAATTTAAATATTTGGTCATAGGCTCTGTGTTGTCTGTGGCTTCCACAAAACTCCCAGATTCCCATTTAATTTTTCATGCTGACCCCTGATATATCAGAACCCAGTGGGGAAAGTCACAATGTGGAAGAGATAATTGTAATTGCTGCCCTCAAGGAGCTTATGCTCTTTTTAAAGGAATCTTAGAGTCCAACCCTTCCAATGGGACATGAGTACCTTGGAGACAAGAACTACTTTGATTTTATCTTTGTTGCCCCCGCAGAGGGCTTAATAAGTGTTTGTTGAATTAATTGAATTGAATGTTACAGCTACAACGTAATACTGCATTTATTTTTTTCATTTATCATAGTATTTTATTTTTTCCAATTACACATAAAGACAAATTTTAACATTCATTTAAAAATTTTGAGTTCCATATTTTCTCCCTCCCTCTCTCACCTCCCTCCTCCCTAAGATGGTAAGTAATTTGATATAGGTTATATATGTGTAATCATGTAAAACATATTTCTATTATAGTCATGCTGTGGAAGAAGAAACAGACCAAAAGAAAAAAAAACCATGAAAAAAACAGAATGAAAATTGTATGCTTCGATCTGCATTCAGATCTTTCTCTGGATATGAATAGCATTTTCTATCATGAGTCCTATAGCCAGGAATACCTAAGTCATTCATAGCTGATCATCATACAATGTTGTACAGCAAATATTTATTAAGGGACTGCGAAGTACAGAGCACTGTGCTAGGCTCTTAATATAAAGTTTAGATCAGGCATGGTCCTTCCTAGGTACCCACTAGAGTGCTGAGCACTGTGTGTGTGTGTGTGTGTGTGTGTGTGTGTGTGTGTGTGTGTGTGTGTGTGTGTGAAACAGAGACAAAGAGGACTAAGATTGTTCCTGCCTTCATAGAATTTATGGTCTGGGAAGAGATATGCCTCCAGTATAAGTAAGGCATACTACTGGCCATTGTCAAAACCTGTTCAGTGTGTAGAATTAGAAAGCAGTTTATCAGTCATCTAATCCAATTCTCTTGTTTTACAGATAAGATGAAGCTATTTGTCTAAGATTAGGGGAAGATCTAGGATTAGAACTCAGGTCTCCTGATTCCCATTTTCTCTCTCTCTCTCTCTCTCTCTCTCTCTCTCTCTCTCTCCTCTCTTTCTTTCTCTCTCTCCCCCTCTGTATATCTCCTCAATCTCCTCCTCCTCTTTCTCCCTCTTCTCATCCCCTCCTCTTGCTTTTTCTCCTTCTCCTTCCCCTTCTTCTCCTTTTCTTCCTATCTTCCACACCCCTCCTCTTTCTGCCTCTAGGTCTCTATCTCTAGGTCTGTCTATTTTTTTTTTAACTTCCTCTTTCTCTCAGTCATGGCCACCTGGATATGACAGACAGGAGCCTCACAGCTTGACAGAGTCTGGAGGTGGAGAGGGTGGCTCAGTTCAACCATCAAGGTTGAGGGGTGGATGGGAAAGGCATTTCATTATGTCATAGTTTCAGCTTCTCCTCCTTACCTTGCTTCTTCAGCTGGGTAAAGGCCTAATTCATAAAAGCAAAACCACTATCTTGCACACAGTAGGCACTCAGTAAATATTTGTGTGATGAATGGGTAGCACATAGCTTAGGATGAGTTTCCAGGATGAGAAGGAACTGAAGTGTGTGGAGACTGTCAGTTGGGTGTGTGATGGGAAAGAAAAGGAGCCCATGGGGTGAGATGAAGGTTCCAGAAGTGGAGGGAGAGAAGAGTTTGGCTTTGATTAATTAAATCAGGACTTCTTAACTGTGAGGGTCATGGTTAGATTTCAGAGGACCACAGAAAACTGGGGAAAAAATTACATTCTTTATTTCCATTGACCTCTAACTGAAATCAGCCTTTTCTTCAATTACAAATTAAAACAACAACAACGATGATGACAACAACAAATGTGATTCTGAGAAAGGCTCCTTAGGCTTCATCAGATTGCCAAAGAAGTCCAGGACATAAAGAAGGGTTAAGAACTCCTGCATTAGTTGATAGGGAAACCCAAGGACCATCTGCAGGAAGCCTTTGCAGATTAATCTCACTTAATCTTTACCTTCCCTCCTGCCCCAAGCCCCAGCGTTCCTGTCTGAATAATTCTTATAATTATCAGAGTTAGCTCCCTATAAGCCAACAAATTCAAATTTCAGATCTTTTGTTTAGCACCCGCTCTGTTTCAGGCATTGTGAAGGCATATAAAGATGAAAGAATGAAATAGTCCTTAAGGAGCTTACATTCCATAGAATGATTAGACTGGAAACTTCCTAGAGAGCAGGGATTATGTCTTTTTTTTCCTTCAAAGCACGTAGTAGGGATACATTGAGACTGTGGTCACTGATGATCTGGGGATGAGCTAATTGATGGGGATAGGGTAATCCAATGCATGAGAACTTTCTAAATAGAAGAGATTCTCTTTTGAAAATCAGTTGAGCTTGGTGAGGAACATTTCCAAAGGCTCATAGGCCAAGGTATTGGAGGAGCCCACAGGTAAGAAGGTTAAATTCCAGGTGTAGGGGTTTGTTTGCTTTTAATAACCAAATGTCAAGAATGGGAGGATCAGGGCCAATTTTCAATGGCTAAAGAAAACTTCCCAAGGATAGTGGTGGTGGGGAGTATAAGTGCCAGGTAGACATGGAAGCCTAAGGGTTGGAACTGATGTTAATACCAATAGCTTCTATATGTGTGGTGTCTTTCAGTTTCTTCAGAACAGCCCTTTAAGACATTGGGGCAAATATTGTTGCTCCCATTTTAGGTGCAAGAGAGTGACCTGTTTCGACTTCAGCAATGTTGAAGGTTCTGAAGAGGTGAAAACAATGAAGATAAAATGTAAAGGTAAGGTCACTTTGGATATAAGTAAAAAATCTTGGAAGGGGTCAGAGGCTTTGGATAGCTTAATTGCAGATGAAAAGTCCAGCTGACAATAAACTTGCCTCAGGACAGATTGTCACTAACCATTTGGTTTGCATAGGACCCCTACAGGAATCTGGGAAATGTAACCCATAAGTGAGGTTGGAACCCTACTCTGAACCAGGAAGAATTGCTAAACGGGACAGGCTATACCTCTCCCACCTTTGCCTGGGAGTTGACAAACCTCTTACCTAAGGCCCTGAGAGAGTCAAAGAGAAGACTAAAGATTTCTTCATTTTTCAAAGATTATAGTCGTACTCCGCTGAAAAAAGAGTACTATAATACCCAGTGAAACCAGAAGCTGGATATGATGGAGGTGGCAGACGCCTATTTAAAAGTGGTTTAGGAAGTCCAGTGAATCGACCCTTCCACAGAGAGGTTGCATCTTCTGAAGAACCATCTCAGTGGTGAATGAGGAACTGTTCTGGGTGAGGAGCTGATCAACCCTCTCAGTGTATCCTAGGAGTGTAATGACTTATCCAGGAGAAATGCTGTGCCCTATGTGGAGAAAGCTCAGCTGATCTGTTCACCCAGCTGAGATGCTGTGCCCTTCAAGGAACTAGCTAATCATCAGAGCAAATCAACCATCACCTATACCATGCCGTACAGTGAACTTCATGAGGACTCTGGAGAAGTTGCATCAAAGCCCTCAAGTTCCAGAGTTGGTCAATCTGTGTCACCCATATGTCATGCCATTTTAATTTATGGTTAAGTCCACTCTCCTCCATGGTATCTGAATGTATGTGTGAGACAATGTACCCCAGGTTCTGGGGAGGAATGTTTTGTAACTACTAATCTTGTCATGTCATTTGTATGAGTCTACTGGCTGATTATTAATGAGAAGTACACTGGTGGGGGCTTGCTAATGTTAGGAGAATAGCCACTCACAGAACCTGACTAGAACCTGAGGTAGCAAGTTACACCTCTGGGGACCCAATCTGCCAGTACCAATTTAAGATGTGGAATTGAGCCCAAGAGAGTACCACATATATATGGAGAAATTGAGGCTCAGGAAATGTAAGGGTCTTGCTTACATTCACACAACTATTAAACATGAAGGCTGGGGTTCAAAATCAGATCTGTACACACCAAGTCCAGTCCTCTTTCTATTGTACTATGCAAGGGGTAGGGCATTAAGGACCAGGGATAGAAGGAGTTGGGTTGGAGATTATTGAGTTGGATTAAGAGTCACAATCCTCTGAAGATCATAGCACAGAAGGCCTGATCTTCTCCATTCCTCCAAGGGGAGGCTAGAATAAGTGGAAATGGGATAAAGTTGCTAGTTATAGACTTTCCCAAGTGGGAGGAAGTGTGAGATAGAAGACTGTCATGGCTGAGGGAGACTTTGGAATCTTAAACACAAGGACAACTTTCATTACCTAGGGTGGTATGGCCCAGTCATGCCTGGTTTTTTTCTAGCCTGAAAAGGAGAAGTCCTGGGATGGAGGAAGACCTGCTTGATGCTTCAGTCTAGATGAGTAATCTGGCAGGGAAGAGGATAAGATGGACACAGATTTTGGAGGCAGCTAGTATAGTTGAGAGAATCAGGGGACTGGCAGCCAGGGAACACGTCCCTTAATGGCTAAGTGACTTTGGTTAGGTCACTTTCCTTCTTGGGGACGCAGTCTTTATCGAGGAAGTAGGGCCAGATGACCCACAGGTTCCTTTCCCTTTCTGACCCTCTAGGACTTGAATTCAAGCCCTGGCTTGCGTATTTACTAGCTGGGTGACTCTAGGCAAGTCACTTCATTGCTTTCTGGGCCTCTGTTTCCGTCCCTGTGAAGTGGCTATAAATCCACATCCTAGGGTCCAAGTGAGGAAAGAGCTTTGTAAGCATTAAAGAACTAGTGAGATAGATGTTAGTTATTATTTACATATTTCTAGGATCAAGAAGGGTTGAGATAAATTCCTGGATGACCAGTCCAGCATGGGTTATTAAGAGGAAATGAGAAGTTAGGAGTACATCCTTAAATTTAAGATTGGCAGTAAAGGGTGGGACAATCTATCCCCTGTGCTGTCCTATGTATAGGATCAGGGTGGGGAACCTGTGGCCTCGAGGACACATGTGGCCCTCTAGGTCCTCAAGTGTGGCCCTTCAACAAAATCTATTCAATAGGCCACACTTGTGGACCTAGAGGGCCATATATGGCCTTGAGGCCACAGGTTTCCCACCCTTGATTAGAGCATGAGGGGGACTCTAGAAATCATTTAGTCCAGCCTTTTATATTCTGGGTGAAAAAAATTGAGGGTCATAGAGATGTGGTAACTTGTTCTAGGTTACATAATCGGTGTTGTACAGTCAGGACAGGCCCCAGATCTCCCAACTCCGATCCAATGTTCTTTCCAGTGGACCATATTGCCTTTTAGTTCCTTCGTTGGAGACCTAATCTTGGGTTGGCTTGACCACAGGATTGACCTAGGATGGCATTTCCAATGTCGTCACATTTAAAACCCCCTACCTATTCTTGTGATACCTCATAGATCACAGCTACTCCCCTAAACTCTAAATCCCAGGTTTTGGAGGTGGGAAGTACTCACCTCATAGGTTTGGTGTGAGAATAAGCTGAGAAAGCATATGCAGAGTGCTCTGCACAGTGCCAGGCACACAGTAGATGCTTAATAAATGCTTACCCTCCCCCCCCCATTAGTCAACTCTTGAATTGTCAGTGTGAACAGAAGATACCTGAGCAAGGTACCCTGAGCCAGCTCCTTTTGGAAAGGTTGTATCAGTCCCCAGGAGACTGGGTTGTGGGCAGTAGATTATGTAGAAATGGAGGCCAGTTAGGAGGTTCACAGAGAGCAGGCCTTGGGCATTCCTAGGCCCTGGCTCCACCACTCCTCCAGGAGCCCCTGTCTAGGCACTGCCATCACGGGTTCTGGAATGTGCATGCTGGGCTCACGCCAATGGCACTTCAGGCATGTGCCCTGCCTGCTGCTGGGTGGAGAGGTACAGGAAAAGGGATTTCACAAGGGGAAACTGGAGGCAGGGTGGCTGGCTGGCTTCCTCTCTCCCTCCCACTCCAGCACCACTGTCTCTGGTTCCATGGGGAGCCAAGGGTGAGAAGAAGAAATGGAGAATCGGAGGAGGTGGCTAGAACCTTCTTTGTTTCCCTGGGAAATACTTCCAGCCTCTTGTTTTGATTCTCCTGAAAGAAATGCCAGGCCAAAGATGATGTTGGCTTCTCACGGGAGTCTGCCTCAGGACCTGCTCTCCTTATTTCCCACTTCTCAGGTTGTCCTTCTTGGCCTGTCTCCTCATTCACCACCTCTTGTGCACCAGCCCCCTCATTTCTCAGGATCCCCAGTGGGGGCTTTCAGATTAGCCATAGTGGAACTGAGCTGATCTCTGCCACAGCAGGCACCAGCCTGGTGCTCTTCAACCTTAGAACCCTCCTGGGGTGTTTTCCTTCCTTCTAATCTTGCTTGTTGTCCAGTCTCCTCCTCCAGGAAGCCTTCCCTGACTGACTCCACCCAGTTCTATTTCTTTCTTCCAACTTTTCCATACATAGTCCACATTCTTGTCATATATCACCGATTTGCTGGTCTGTTCCTTGGGCGTGTGGCCTGTGTCATCCATCCATCTGTGTGGGAGTTCTCTAAGGGCAGGTCCTGGTCTCTTTCCTTCTTGATCCTCTTCTCTTTTCTCCTTCCCAGCAGAATGAAACACCAAAGATTGTATGAAACAGTTAATATTGACAAAAATTCAATTAAATATGCAACAGGCATTAATAATGTATAATTTAATAAAATGCCTCCTACATGCACTGTTTCCAATACCAGGCCTACAAAGATGAAAAACAACATTTTTAGAGGTGGGTAAGATGGTATGGAAAAAGGATACAGACTTTGGCATCAAAGACCCTAGGTTGAAATCCTAGCTCTGCAGAATCAGGAGAACGTTGTACCCAGTAACAGCCACATTGTGCGATGACTAATGTTGATAGACTTAGCCCTTCTCAGCAATACAAGGATCTAAGACATCTCCAAAGGCCTCATGATGGAAAATGCCATCTACAGCCAAGAAAGAACTATGGAGTTGGAATACAGATTGAAGCATACTATTTGCTATTTTTTTCCCTTCTGTTGTGTTTTGTTTCCTCTTTCTGGTGGTTCCTCCTATTGGTTCTAATTCTTACTTACAACATCACTAATGTGAAAATGTGTTTAATAGGAATGTATATGTATGGCCTATATCATATTGCACACCGTCTTGGGGAGGGAGGTGGGGAAGGAGGGGGAGAAAAATTTGAAACTCAAAAGCTTGTGCAAGTGATTGTTGATAATTCAAAATAAATTGATTAATAAAAGAAATCCTAGCTTTGCTACTTAATATCTGTGTGACATTAGGCAAGTCACTTGAACTCAGTTTTCTTGTGAACTTGGTCTCAGTTTTCTGAGCAGTCATATGAAGGGATTGGACTAGATAATAATTATAATTGGTAAATTTTACAGTGCTTTAAGGTTTAAAAAGCACTTTACATATATTATCTCATTTGAAATAACCCTGTGAAGTAGGTGCTATTATTATCCCCATTTTCCAGATAAGGAAACTGAGACTGAGAGGAGTTAAGTGACACGGTCACACAGCTAGTGTTTGAGTCACGATTCCAACTCAGATATTCCTGACTCTAGAGTCCCAGACTCTATTCACTATAGCATATAGCTGTCTGTAATCTATGATCCTTTTAACATAAACCCTCCCCTTAAGGAGACTGCAGTCTACCAGGGAAATATGAAATGTACACAGACAAATATGATACAAGGTAGAGAGTGATGGGAGCTAAGGAGAAATTTAGCTAAAGTCATCTAGGAAAATTTAAGAAGGGAGGTAATCATTTTTAGCTGAGGGCATCAGGGGAGGCTTCATGTAGAAGGTAACATGTGAGCTGGATCTTGGGTCTTCTACTGGGGACAAGAAACTCACCCAATTATCCCCTCTCTGGACACCTTTGCCTCTTAGATAGCAGTCTCTTCCTTTTCTTCCTCCTCCTCCTTCTCAGTTTCCCTCACACTACCCCCATATCTAGCCTTGGAATTCTAGTTCATCAAATCTCCTGCTTTCACATCAGCCAATAATGCCTGACCCATCTTAACCTCCTCTCCCTTCTACAATGAATGACAAAAAACAGTGCTAGTCCCAGCCCCTCCTTCCCCTCATCCCTGGCTTCTTTCACAGGAGGGGGGACAAAGGAAGCTTGAAAGTGCAGTCATTTGTCAAAAGGAGGCCAGGGGAGTGGTAGGGTAGATGCCAAAGAATAATGCTGGAACAACCAAGCTGACATTTCTTTTATCTGCCCTGATAATGGACCGAAACCACATCTAGAGCTGTCTCTTCTCTGTAGCTAGGGAGAGTGATAAACTCTCAGCCTCAGCTTCACACCCAGCCTAGACTCCAAGACTGGTGCCAATCTCTCTGCCAGGTCCTACTGCAGCTATCTGTTGATACAACTTGGTAGAAGCCAGGAGGCAGCTCCAAGATTGAGCTGAGAGCCTTTGCTCCTGGAGCCACACCTATCCATCCTCTTGTCTGTCCCTCCACTCATCCATCCATCCATCCATCCATCCATCCATCCATCCATCCGTCCGTCCGTCCGTCCGTCCATCCATCCATCCAGTCAGCCAGCCAGGCAGACAGCTTTAAATCAAATTAAAATCAATTAAATTCCACTGGTATAATGGAAATATTGCAGTACTTTTAGTCAGGAGAAATCATTTCAAATCCCAACTGCAACACTTAATACCTATTCAGTCATGAGCAAGACAGGTAGCAAGTCAAAGTACCTGGATTCAGATCTTTCCATCTGGCATATACTCCTGTGAAACCCTGGGCAAGTCATTTCCCCTCTCTGGGTCTCAGTTTCTTCATCTGTAAAGTCAGTGTTGGCCTCTGAGGTCCCTTCCAACACGTAGGTCTGTGACTGCTGAGCCTCAGTTTCCTCATTTGTAAAATGGGGAGAGAAAGACCTATTGTACGTGCCTTACTTGGTTGTGAGGATCTTCAGGCCATTTGAGGATCATAGAGCTAGGAGGTACTTTAGAGGTCATCTGGTCCAATTGCCTCATTTTACAAATGAGGAAACTGAGACGAAGTGAGGGAAAGCGACTTGCCCAAACACACAGTAACAAAGTTGGGATGGGATTCCAAATGCAGCACACTTCCCACTGTACAATGCTGAGCAATGAACTGATGTATGAAAGGCACTTTGTAAACTTTAAAAGTGCTGTATAATAAATAAATAAAATCATCATCATCTTCATTATCAATTCAACTTAAGCTGGAGAGTAGGGACTGGAGATTTTGACAGAAGAGAACTGGTTGAAAAAAACTGGGAATGTTTTCCTGGAAGAGAAAATTTAGAGGGAAGCATGATTGCTGGATGTAGGTAGGTATTCAGATGTGGAAAGGGGATTAGATTTATCCTGGGTGGCACTGGCAGAAAGAATTGGGAGTAATGGATAGAGGAAACCCAGGCTAATTTAGTCTTGATGTAGGGAAAAATTTGCCAACAATTGGAGTGATCTCCAGATGGGATGAACTGTTTTGTGAGGTCACAGGACCATTGTTGTAGACTGGAAGGGACCTTAGAATAATAATAATTTATATAGCATTTACTATGTGCCAGGCACCGTGGTAAACACTTTATAAATAATCTCATTTGATTCTCACAACAATCTTGGGAGGAAGCTTCTATTATTATCCTCATTTTTACAGTTGAGGAAACTGAGGCAGAGGTTAAATAGCTTATTCAAGGTCACACAGCTAGTAAGTGTTTGAGGCTGGATTTGAACTCAGGACTTCTGACTAGGTTCAGAGCTCTAGCCTACTTCACCATGTAGCTGCCTCAAGTCTAGCCCCTGAAATTCATTTTAAAGGTGAGAAGACTGAGGTATAGAAAGGGTAAGTGATTTGCCCGAGGTTGCATAGGCAGTAAATATCAGAGGGGAAGGTCTGATCCAGAGGCAGAATTAGGGCTTGAACTCTTTAGTCTGCGATCTAGCACTTGGCCCATGGCATCATTCTGTTGGTTCCTCTTACCTGGATGTCTTCAAGCAGAAGGGTGAGTGGCCACTAACTGGGGACCCTTGTTTAGCTGTGAGTTAGACTAGAGGGCATCTAATTTCCCTTCCGATCCTGACGGTCTCTGATTCAATCCAGTGCAACAAGATTTTTGCTGAGCAAAAATCACCTTATATAAGTGTGTGTGCGTGTGGTGTTTACAGTCTACAGGGAGATGTATGTGATGTACATACGCTCATATGCATAAATATAATGCCAAGTAAAATGTGATAGGACAACGGAGAGATTAAATCAATGGTTTTAGGAAAATTTGAGAAGAGACGGATCACTTTGAGCTAAGGGGTAAAAGAATCATGAAAGACTTCATGTAGGAGGTGGGATCTGAGATGAGCCTTAAACGAATGATCAACAAACTCATTTATTCATTCAAGAACATACTATATCCAAGGTGACGGAAAGGACACTAGTCTAGGGTTGAGGAGACAAGTACTTATCTTGGCTCTGCTAGTGACCTCAACTGGCTGTCATTGCCAGGCACTGTGCTAAGTGCTGGCTGTGTGACCTTGGAACAGTCACTAAAGCTCTGCAGGCCTCAGCTTTCTCCTCTAGGGGAGAGGGGTGCAGTGTGGAGCACTGGCTGGGAGGGGGATCTGAGGTCAGCTCAGATCGCCGTGTCTTTCCCTCAACAAACCTTTGTGAAGACGCTGTTGCATGTGGAGCCCTGTGCCTGGGTGTTGAGGGACGTGATGCAAAGTATAGATTAAGGCATAGTTCCTTATGGAGCTCATAGTGTACCCGGGGAATAAGATGCCAACTTGGATAACTGTAATCTGACATAAGTGGTGATGAACAAAGACATGTGGGGTTTATGAGGGTGAGTCATTACTGACTGGGGGTGGGGGGAAGGAAAGTGACATGAGCAGGTGGGATTGGGGAGGTTCAGAGCAGGAACAGGAAGTCTCAACTTAGGGCCTGACCATGACCCTCTTTCTCATTTCCTTTAACTTCCTGTGGAAGATATCTGATGGTTTTGGTCGGGCAATAGAGCTGACTTTAGAACTTTGACCATGCAGGGAGTTGAGGCTAGGATAACTGGGGAGCAATGCGACCTTTGGGAGGGTTGATCAATGCTGAGGACTAAGGACTAAGCTAGTAGGAGGAAGAAGGATACATTGGGTATGAAGATCAGCATAGAAGATTAGGTGGGGGAATGGATGTGTGCAGCTGGAAAATACCAGAAGAATAGGCATGGGGGTGGTGGTAATCCACTAGGGAAGGCAGTAAGGGTGTGGCTTGTATAGGTACAGATAGTAGGGATGGGAGGACAGATGTGGAGGCCTGGGCAGACACTGCAGTTAGGGAGGAATGGAGGTGTAGAAAGCTGGCCTCGGGTGGGGGAGGACAGGAGGGACAGGTGGTCATGAAGGTATCTGTGAGGGAGTGTAACATGGCAGGTGCTGGTAGGAATCTGATGACTTCAGCACCTCTCTGATCTGCCATCTGAGGGCAGGTCTGCCAAGAAAGCAAACAAACACCAGGGCTAGATTGGGGACCTAATGATTGTTTTCAGTGGGACAGATTCCTCTATTCAAGGAGTTTATCTTCCCAGGTCATCGATCATACAGCCTGCACTTACTGAGGGCTAATAGCAGCTCACTGGGTCGTGGGCAGTGAGCTCAGGGCAATATAAACAAAGGAGAAAAAAAATAAGAGCCCCACTCCCAGCCAGGGGACAGGGCCCTGGCCAGTTCTTCTCAGTGCCAGGCCAGGCCCCCCAAATCTAGCAATATACTTCAATGCAATCCCATCCAATTCCACAAACAATTATTAAGTCATTACTCTGTGCTAGGCACTGGAGATATAAAGATTAAATAACCTAGTCTCAAACTTCAAGGAGTTTGGTGGGAATATGAATATGTGTGTATATATATGAATATTTATGTATATATGTATATATATATACACATACACAGAAACATACATATATACACATGTATATGTATAGACACACACAGTATATATATATACTTATATATATGTACATACATACACACATGTGGCTATGTAAGTATATATGTTTATACACACATATGTACAGATGTATATGACCCTTGCTTCAGAAAGCCTTCACTGCCTCCCCTTTCCAGGTCCTGCTCCTCTAGATCCGTCAACCAACCAGCCAATCGATTGATGGATCAATCAAACCTCAATTAACCAGGCCCTGTGCTAGGTACTGAGGACTGTTGTTCAGTCACATCTGATTTCTTTGTGATCCCATTTGGAGTTTTCTTGGCAAAGATACTGAAGTGGTTGGTCATTTCCTTCTGCAGCTCATTTAACAGATGAGGTGACTGAGGCAAACAGAGGTTAAGTGACTTGCCCAGGGCCATACAGCTAGTAAGTGTCTGAAGCTGGATTTGAACTCAGGTCCTGCTGATTCCAAGCCCAGCACTGTATCCACTTTGACACCTAGTTGACCGGGTATTGGGGAATACAGAGATAAAATGGAAACAGTTCCTACCCTAAAGATTCAACATAGACACACAGAGTTACACAAGTAAAGCACATACAAAGTAACGTTGGGGAGGAGAAAGAGCTCAGGAAACTTGAGCTAAGGCTTAGAAGGAATCTTCTGTTTCGCTTTCTCTTAGACTTATTCAACGCTGACAAAGGGATATTGAACTCTCCTGTTGTAGAAAAAAAAAGAAAAAGAAAAGAAAAGAAAAAGGAGAAAAAAAGAAAGAAAAGAAAGAGGAAAAACAAAGAAAAAAATTAGGGATTTCAAAGTGAGGAAGGAGAGCATTCCAGGTGTGGGAACCAGCCAGTGCAAAGGTATGGAGGTAAGAAATGGAGAGAGGTTCATGAGGAAGAGTGAGAAGGCTGGTTTGGCTGGACCACAGAGTTTGTGAAGGGGTGTATGATGTAAACAGGTTGGAAAGGTAAGACGGGACCATGTCATGAAGAACTTTTTGAATGGCAAGCCATGGATCATATATTTACTCCTAGAGGTAATAGGTAGTGGAGAGAAGTTTGCTATGTAGGGGTCAGAACTTCACTTTAGGAAGATCTTTTTGGTGGCTGTGAAGAGGATGGATTGGTATGGTGAGAGATTTGAGGCTGGCAAGCCACTGAGGACATTACTGCAATAGTCAAGAAGAGAGGTGATGAGGTCCTGAATTGGTAGTGGTTGTGTGGGTAGAGAGAAGGGGACAGGGAGATGCTTTGGAGGTAGAATCCAAAAGATTTATTAACTGATGGGAGACTTGGGGTCAGAAGAATTGAGTTGAGGAGATCACCAAGGCTGTCAAATTAGGTCATTGGAAGGATGATGGTGTTCTCGAATGAAATGGGGAAGATTTGGGGGAAAAGATAAATGTCTTCCCATTAACCTCAGGAGCAAAAAATCCTCTGTTTTCTCTTCTTCAACACCTGGATGGAGTCTATGTTTCCATTCTTAGCGCATAGTATCCCCCTACAGAAACACCCGCCCACACCCCTTTGTACTCTTCCTCCATTTTTCCTCTCTGGGCCTTTGCATTGGCTGTCCCTTATACATGAAATATACCTCCTCTTCACTTTTATGTCTTAAAATCCTTAATTTTCTTCAAGACTCACCTCTGCACTCACCATCTTCTGCACGAGGCCTTTTCTGACCTGCCCCCCAAGGACTAGTACTAGTACATTGCTCCTCTCCTTCATTCTCTTATATTTATTTGGGATGAGAGGAAGCACATTGGGTGGACTGACTGGAGCATGGTGGGTCAACGAGAGTTGAGCAAGATGAGAAGGTATGGATAGGCACAGAATGTAAGATCCTTGAGGGCAGGGACATTTTCACTTTTGTCTTCATCTCCTGAGTATCTAAAGGACCTAGCACAACGCCTACTATATGGTGATTAGTAAATTGATTTGGGCAGAATGACTCCAAATCCAATACTAACCAGGGTTACACCTCTGAGCCTTCATTTCCTCTTCTTTAAAGGTAGAAGTTTGGATTAGATGACCTGGAAGGTACTTTCCAATTCTAGAGTGCCTTGATTCCCTATATGGACAAGGCTAAAGCTCTAATGTTCCCTGAGGGCCACACCCTGGGAGGCCAAGCTATAGGGCTGGGTGTCCAGGGACTAAAGTCATTGCTGTGTCCTTTCCTGTTCTAGGAGAGGGCAGGTGGTGAAATCCTCCTCCTTTCCCTCCAACCACGTGCCTCCTGAGTTTATTTAGACTTTATTTCAGATTAGCTCCTAGAAACATCCCTTTGGTTGCAGAGACAAGGGGTCCTTGGAATCCTTGGGAAGCAGTCTGTGTATCTCTAGGCCCCTGGGGTGATGGTGTCTGCGTGTCTGAATCTTTTGGGGGAGGCTCTGAGTTTGCTGTCCTTGAGAAGGGATGGGGAGGGGTCTGGATCTGGGACCTTCTGAGTAGTATCTGTGTATCTGAGCCCTTCTAGAAAGAGTCCCTGGGTGGGGGTATTTGTGTGTCTGATTCTTCTGGGAGGGGTTGCGATCTGTGGGTTAATGCTGTGTGTAGGGGTGTCTGAGATCCTGGGGAAATGGGGAAATGTATAGCTTTTTGTCTGAGCATCTAGAGTGGGGATAGCTGTGTCTGGGAATTTGGGGGGTGTCTTCTGGGGGGGGGAGTATCTGTGCAGAGTGAGGGGATTATATGTTTGGTCTTTTTTGGGATGGGGTCTGGGTTTGGGATCTTCTTAGGTAGAGTGACTGTGTGTCTGGGACCCTGAGGAGGGGTGTCAGTCTGTATGTCTGAGACCTTGGGGAAGGGTTTGGCCCCTCTGGAGAGCCTGGTCTCTAGCTGGCAGGCTCAGTGCTTCCTGGGCCCGGGGGGAGGGGGAGAGAGGGGAAGCAGTGCTAGCTGGGGCAGCTCCCTGGGTGGGTTCTGTGGCTGGCTGGCCCAGCATTGCCTCATCCTAATGACACAGTCCTTAATGACTGTTTGCCATTGTCTGAGAGATGGCAACATATCTTCCCTAATGATACATTCTCTTGTGGCTAATGACCCGCTCCTTCCCCTTCATTTGGGGAGCTGCTGCCTGGCACTCAGGCAGCCAGGAGAGATGTTGACAAGCTCAAGACATTAGTGCCTGGTGGGGTGGGGGTGGCAGTGGAAGAGTAACTCTAAGCTCATTCATTGTGCACTGGGTAGCTAACCCAGGCTAATTCCATTCCTGGGTGGGAATTGAGGAACTCTTGGATGCCCTGCCCTCTGCCTCCTGGGAGGCCCACTGCCTGTGTCTGCTGTCTGGGATTGGCACCAAGTTATTCCTAGCATCTCTGTGTCCCCACACTGATCCTCCTGCTCTTCTTCCTCCCTCATCCCCAACCCATATTAAACAGCAGCTTTCTGCTCTGAAATCAGGAAGATTGCTCTTCCAGAGTTCAAATCTGGCCTCAGACACTTACTAGCTGTGTGACCTTGGGTAAGTCATTTAGCCTAGTTTGCCTCAGTTTCATCATCTGTAAAATGAGCTGGAGAAGGAAATGGCAAACCGCTCCAGTATCTTTGCCAAGAAAACCCCAAATGGGGTCACAAAGAGTCAGACATGACTGAAAAACGACTAAGCAACAGTAAAAACCCCTCAAAAACCTGCAGATAAGGGTTAGAGTCCTTGCTTTTCAACTTACTAGTGCGTGACCTTAGATGAGTCATTTCATTTTCTGTGAACCTTAGTTTCTTCAATTCTAAAATGACGGTTTTAGATTAGGTCATATCTAATGCTCTTTCCATCCATCTTTAGCATTCTGTGATCTTGTCTTCCCTAGATTGGTGAAGGATCTTACATGTCTCCATGGCTTTTGAGAGTCCTGGGGCCGGTCACCTAGCGAACACCAAAACCCTTCTTCTGCCTATTTAAAAAAATTGAATTTTTAATCAACAACAACAAGAAAATTTTCTCTTCCTCCAATTTTACCCTCCGCTAGAAAATAAAAAAGAAAGGAAAAGAAAACTCTTGAAACAAATATACCTGGTCAAGCAAAACAAATTCTTGCACTGGCCAAGTCCCAAAACATGTGTCTCTTTCTGCATCCTGAGTCCATCCCCTCTGCCTGTAGATGGGTAGCATACTTCATCACTGAAGCTTCCATCCATTTTAAGGTAGATAAAACATCTTGAGAGGAGAATAAAAGGCAGCCTTGAAGGGAAAAGGAAAGCAAAGTGTAACGAAAAAGAAGCCTGAGTCTGGGGCGGTTCTGGAGGGGGCAAGACAGGTGTTTGTTGTCAGGTAGCAGATTTACTTGAACACTGACCCCAGTGAGATCCATTGCTCCTTGGCAAGTCTTTCTGAGCACCACTCACCAGTGTGCCCTCAGTCCCCAGCTACTCTGCCTTCATCTCCCACAGCTCTCTGCTTCCCCTTACTTAATCTTTCAGAGTAACACGGCTCAGAAAGCAAGACCTGAACTACTTCATTAATTTATTCCACAAGCATTTATAAATCATGTCCAAAAATATTTGTCTCATTCTGCACCCTGAGTCCATCATCTCTGTCACTAGCATCTATAGTAGCAAGGCATTGAGGCTATAAATGAAGGGCTTCTGCCCTCAAGAAGCTTACATTCTACTGGAAGATAGAACATGCACATAATTCAGTAAATATAAGATGATTTGAGGAGTGAGGGTGCTAACAACTTGGAGGATCAGGGTGGGCTTCCCACCAGAAGTGGGGCCTGAGTGGAACTTTGGAAGAAGCTTAGGATCCATTGCGTGGTAACAAGAGCCCCCTTTAGTTACCAGCTGTGAAAGTTTACCTAATCTCAAAAACTCCCCTCTCAGTGAATTGTCATTTTGAAACAGATGAACCAGCTTACCTCCCTCCCTGCCCCTCACACCTGTGTCCCTGCCCCCTGTACCCTTCACACCTGTACCCTAACCCCTATACCCCTCACACCTGTGTCTCTACCCTCTGTACCTCTCACACCTATATCTCTACCTCCCATACCCCTCATCTAAATTTCTCACACCCTGAAGCCTTTACATAAGCCGCTGCTTCATACTATCTAACCCCGGTCTTGTTCCTCTTCTCCTATTCCACACTCCCCTCCCCTAGGAAGGCTTTCTTGGTCCACAGTGATTTGGGACAGACAGTGTTGAGGAATCCCTCCTCATCCTCCAAGGACTTCTGCATATACTCCCATGCAGATGTACTTGCTTAGACATGAACTATGCATATATCTGTCTTGGGTGTGTGCCTTATCTGCCTCATCTCCCTCATTGAAATGGAAGCTCCCCAAAGGCAAAGACCAAATCTCTTCCTCTGAAAGGCTCACTTTGACCCACTTCCCTAACCTAAAACAGGGCTCTACACATGTAATTGTCTTAGGACTGTCCAACTCTGTATTCTATGCTTTTCTGTTTGTTCTCCTCCTCCTGTTCTCCTCATCTCCTTTTCCTCCTCCTCCCTTCCTCCTCTTCTCTTTCTCCTCCTTTCTTTCTCCTCCTCTCTTTCTCCTCCTCCTCCTCTTCTCTTCCTCCTTCTCCCTTCCTCCTCCTCCTCTCCTCCTCCTCCTCTAATCTAACAACCATTTATTAAACATTTACAACATACAAGATACTGTGCTGGGGCTTGGAGATACAAAGACAAAATGAAAACAACCTTGCCTTCAAGAAGCCTGCATTCTACTGGGGGACACCACATATAAACAAGATTAATATACACATGATAATTTGAGGAGGAGAAGGAGAGAGTACAAAAGTGAGAGGACAGGAGAGGTTTCCTGTATAGGAGATGGAATGAGAACTGAGCCCTGTAGGAAGGCCAGGGATTGTAAAAGGTGAAGGTGAGGAGAAGGTACAGTCCAAGCAAGGGGCATGACTGATGCAAAATCACAGAGGCAGGAGATGAAATTTTGAGTTAGGGGAAAAGAAAATGTGCCCGTTTGGCTGGGGGAAAGAGCATAAAAGGGAATAATGGATGTGTAATAAGCTTGGAAGTGGAGGCTGGAACCATACCATGAATGGCTTTAAATGTGTCTTAATATAGACTTAGGAAGGTCTGGAGTATCATGGTCCAGTATAAGGAAACATGGAGCTCACAAGAAGACAATAAAGCAGCCTACTTTATTGAGGGGGAAATGCTTAACAATAAGAAAGGCAGTCAGGCAAGATGGTGGAAACTGGTCAGGTGCACTGGGCCCCTGGCTGGAATTGGGCACCCTGCTGGGGTTCTGGAGGGAATGTGGCACCTTCTTACTAAACTAGTAAAGTCTGGGTCTATAGGGTTCTTTATCTGGATCTCACAGGACCACATATAGTGGCAGCAGAACCAGGAGCCTTCATGCTCAAAAGGGGAAGAAGACTCCTGAGGAATTGGTGGCTTATTAGTATTCAAACTTTCCTCGGGCAAACCAAAAGGTTTTGGTCCATTACTGCTGGTTTTGCTCTGACAGCTAGGGGGCAGCTAGGTGGTGCACTACGTACAGGGCTAGTCCTGAAGTCAGAAAGACCTGAGTTCAAATCTGGCCTCAGATACTAACTGTGTGACCCTGAGCAAGTCACTTTACCCTGTTTGCCTCAGTTTCCTCATCTGTAAAATGAGCTGGAGAAGGAAATGGCAAACCACTCCATTGTCTTTGCCAAGAAAACCCCAAATAGGGGCAGGAAGAGTCAGGTATCACTGAACAACAACAACAATTACTCTAACAGAGTGACTCAGTTCCCCTTAGGCTTCTTCATTTGGCTAATGTATTCCTTAAAAATGCCAAGCTAAGGAGCTTATATATCTCTGTATCCCAGGGGCAACAGGGAGCCACTGAACAAAGCCTTCATCAAGTGCCAATCTGTGGGTACAGATGCCAATGGACTTGTAGAGGATGTGGGGACAATATGGTATACTCACAGTAGGCTGTGAAGTAATCGAAAGACTACCGGCTTTGGAGCCATCTATTCCCAGACTCTCATAGCTGTGAGGGACCTCAGAGGTCATCAGGTGTGACCTGGAGCTAACCAGGATTCCCCATGTCATCATCTCCTGCAGTGAGTCATCTAGCCTCTACTTGAGGGTCTCCACTGAAGAGGAGCTGGTCACCCCCGAGGTCGTCCATACTTGGTCTTCTAGGTAGCCCTAATTGTTAGAAGACTTTCCCTTAAATCCTTCTATTATCTCTCTTAGTTCTGACCATGAAGGTCCAGCAGACCAAGTCTAATCTCTCTTCTCAATGATGATCTTTCTGAGATTTGGAGACGTGAAGATCATGGCTCCTCTAGAGTCTCTCCAATAATACAGGTCATTTGCTTTGCCACAAGTCTCTCCATCAGCAAGGGGTGAGAAGGGCACAACAGCCTCTATCTGGAGCTCCAAAGGCATGTTCTAGTGACTTGAGTCACCTGCATTCCCAAGGCTAGCTCTCTTTGAAGCTAGATGTAGGAACACAGAGCAGAGGGTGGCCAGCTAGGGGGAAGGTCCTACACCCAGCCCTCTACCTGGACTGTTTCACTCCAGGCTAAGGTTCTGCTGGTAGAATTTCCCTGGACTTGCTTCAGAACCATTTTCCTCTAGGGTTTGGATTGAAAGTCCTCTGGGTCTTGGTACTTCCTGACCCAGACTCCTTCCTTCATTCCAGTTTAAAGTGTAGCCAGGCACAAAGATAGTTCTCCTTCCACCTTTTAAGCCTCCTGTATAGGGACCAAAGTTCTTTTGAACTGAGCCACACATAAGGAAATGTGCACAGCAAGTATATTACTAAGGCCCAGGGCCCGCTGGAGTGATCATGATGGAGCTCTGGGATAGAATTTCATTTCAAGTCACTAGGAGATAGTGACTTTAATCTGTATCTGCACCAGGGGATGTAGCAGCAGCTGGATTTTCTCTATAAAGGGGAATAGGAGGATAGCAATGAAAAGACAAGGGAGGTGTGGTAGGGAATGGCTTATTGTATAGGAAGATGTTAGTGATTCATGCTTCTGGCTGCAGAGGAAGAATCTGATTCTCCTCATTTTAAATCCCCCCCCCCCCCACGGGAAAGGAAACAGAAATTTGATGAATTGGGCAGTTAACGGAGAGCTGCTTTCTCACTGAGAATGGAAAGGGGGGGGAAGGAGATATCCCAGTATGCTCACCACAGTCAGCACTCTCACCTCTCCGAAGTCTCTTTCTCTTTTTTTTTTTTCCGATGAGGCAATGGGGTTAAGTGGCTTGCCCAGGGTCACACAGTTAGTGAGTATTGTGTGTCTGAAACCAGATTTGAACTCAGGTCATCCTGACTCCAAGGCCGGAGCTCTATCCACTGCCACCTAGCTGCCCCTTTCTGCATCTCTTTGGCATCTCCCAACTCCAGCCTCTCTGCCCAGCAGGGATATTTCAGAAAAATAGTGTCAGGGGAGTTGCCATCTGGAGATTGGCCGTTCCACTCTCCCCACCTCTCTTCTTCTGGCTCCTCTTTCCCAGTATTGTCCAAAACACACAACCCCAGAAAGCCAAGTTCAAAAGATGCCACTAACTGCTGAACTTTGGGATTCTACTTGAGCACTTCAGAGACATTTTGTCTTTTATCCCCTTATTGGGGGTAACAAACCCAGGCTCAACAGAAATTCCTCTGTCATTTAAGCCCCTGGCCACCTGGTTCCAGCCTATCTTTCCTGTTGAACTGCACCTTTCTCCCACTCAACACCTACCACAGTGCATCCACACTGATCTTCTCACTCTTCTTCCAACGTGATAGTCTACCCCCCTTCTCTATGCTCATGCATTTCCTGTCTCCCCATATCTGGAAAGCACTTCTTCCTTCCCTCTGTCTCTTAGAATTCCAGTTTCATTCAAATCTCAACTCAACCATTCCTTTCAATGGGAAACCTTTCATGATCTTCCCAGCCACGGATTCCTTACCTCCTCACATCTCTTTGTATCTATTTTGAAAATATTTTCTCCACACCTGTGTGTGGTCCATGTCCCTCTCCCTCTCCCAGGTGGTTACCACCTTAAGGACGGGGGACTGTTTTACTTTTTGGGTTTTTATCTCTACCTCCTATTCCTGGACTATTTGTTATTGTTGTTCTGTCCTGTCTGACTCTTAATGACCCCGTGGATCACAGTACGCTAGGTCCTTTTATCCTTCACTATCTTTTGAAGTCCAAGTTCATGTTTTTGTTTCCATGTGTAGGTACTTAATAAATGCTTGTGGACTGATGGATTTGCTAAGGTCCCTTCTAGCTCTGAATATTATGATTCCTCTTAGATAGCACATAAAGGTTTAAAGTGTGGTTACTCTCCTTTTGTTGAATCTAGATTGGCTTCCTGGAGGACGCAGAATTATAGAATCTACCTGAAGAATGGGAAGGCTGTACTATGGTAGGGTATGGGGTGGAAAGAATTTGAGGTATTTTACACTCTCAGAGGCAGGAATGGGAGATGGCATATGGTTGAGTGAATCTGTTCCCAAGTTCAGAAATGTCCCCCCGTGCCCTATCTCCCCAATCTTGAGCAGATAGGTCCCGAGAAAAGTCCTTAGGGTTAATTTTCTTTTAATTTTTCTTTTCTTACGTCTTACATGATTGCACATGTATAATCTATATCAGATTGCTTATCGTTTCAGGGGAGGGGGAAGGGAAGGAGGGAAGGAATAGAATTTGGAACTCAAAACTTTTAAAAAGTGTTTGAAATGTTTTTACATGTAATTGGGGAAAACAAAACATTATTTAAATTTTTTTATTTAATTTTAAATTTTCAGTTCCAAATTCCCTCCCTCTCTCCACTCCTCCTCCACCCATTGAGAAGGCAAGAAATACAATACCTAGGATTAGTTTTCTTTTCTTCAGGGACATTCAGCCCATGCCAAAGGCAAATGTGTATGACTTGTGGGGTAGGAGATGCCTGTGAGAGCTTCACCTTTAGATTTATGGGATGATAATAATAATTTATACTTAGATAACACTTCACAAAGTACTTGGTAACTCAGAACGATCCTGTGAGATAGGCAGCACTAGAATTTTTAACTCTATTTTATGGAAAAAGAGACTGAGTGTCTTGCCCACAGTTTTATACAGCTAGAGCCCAACTTCAAATACTGGTCTCTAAGACTAGTGTTCTTTTCTCTATGTCAAACTATCTGGGCAGTAAGTGACTGCCCAGAAATTTCAATACATAGGCTGGTCCCCTGATGGACAGAATACTTTACTACAGCATTTATGGTGAAAAACTGGAAAAGAAAGTTCAATTAAACAAATACTTATAAATCACCTACTATGGGCAAGTCTCAGGGGTAGGTGTTTATTACACATTATTCCAAAGATAAAATATAATGCAGTCCTTGCCCTCAAGGAGGTAACATTCATCTTGGGGAATATAATGTCTTGTTGACTGGTAAATTCAAGTATTTATAGGCAATTAATACAAAGTCATTTCAAAAGGGAGAAAGAAGTGGGAGGAGCTGACTCATCTAGCTGACTCTTCCAAAAGCTGATACTCCTCAGTGCCTGCTGCTGCAAAAGCAGGAGACTTTAGAGAAGGAGGGAAACTCTGAGATCTAGTCCAATGCCCTTCGTTTCCAGCTTAGGAAACTGAAGGCAAAAGAGGGAGGTCATCACAGCTCTGCCACAAAGTAGCAGAGCCAGGATTCAAATTGGATCTTTTGGCCTGACCCAGTCCTTTTGGATCAGAGTAGAGTTAATGTGTCTTTAATTCAGGCTTCCTTGTTATGACAAACAGCGAGTAGCTGAGATTTAGGCAGAAATTGGCTCAGAGCCGTGAATTTCATTGACAGACAGAATGGTTGCCGATGAGCAGCTGAGTTATCCAAAGGGAGTCGCTGCAGCAGGAGGGATTGAATATAGACACCAGATTCTGACCAGGTGCTCCTTGAGTGCAGGGCCTGGGTTTCTTTCTGTCAAGCTAATCCCCCAGCTCACCAGGTTTAGTAAATGGCAGGGAATCCCCAAGCTAATGCTGGTAATGAGAGAAGCCAAGCTTTGTTAAGAATATTTACAAACAGTGTGTAAATAAGCGAATAGGAATGAACACGGTGAAATAGGGACATAAATGCTAAGGGGATACAATGGAGGGTAATGGAGCAGTGAGCATTGGGTGGGGTAAGTCTGGTGTAACCTGTCTTTTGGCCCCACCCATAGGAACATTGTATTTGGAAGCTTTGGGGGGAGGGGAGGAAACAGACCTGCTTATTGGGCAATTTATCCATCATTCCCAGCATTTAAGGGGTCTATACCTGACTTTGAGGTGGAAAGGGGTTCTGGGAAGAAGGGAAGAAGGAGGCATGGTGTTATAGCTATGGTGTAGCCACTGGAACTGATGGGGTAGATGAGGGGTTGTGCAAATGTGATGTAGAACAATGACCAGGCATTAGCTAGGAGGGTAAGAGGGTAAGAGAGTAAGAGGGTAAGAGAGCTAGGAGAGTAAGAGACCTTATTCCCCCTTTCCTTGCACCCACTCAGAAAAAAAATTGAGTTTTCCTGCTAATCAGTTCATTTATTTCCTATTCCCATGGTCCTTCTTTATGCTGCCTGACCGACAGTGGGAAATGGGAAGCTTTATTCTTTGCCTAAATACTTGCCATCATTTCCAAGCTATTTAAAATTTGATAAAACTTGTTGGCCAATGAAACTCAAGCTGTTTGTTGTGTGATTTAATGTGCAGATAGAGGTAAGGAGAAAGGCTTCTCCTCTTTGAAGGCTGGAGATATTTATTTCTTCAGGAAAGCTGAGCTTGGGGTTGGGCCATATGAGAGCTCAAAAACACAGAGCCAGAGAGGCAGAGAGAGCACTCATGTTATTATTCCCTATAAGCCCTGCAAAGGCATGAGTCCCAGTTTGAACCATATTTCCTTTCCCTTTTGTAAAGCAGTGATCCTGAAAGTAGCCTTCTATGAGCAAAAGTTTATTGATTCAGTCTGAGAGGCTTCAGTGTTAGACTTCTCATGTGTATGCATTTCAAATGATGATGGAGGCAGGGAGTGGGAGAGGACTACTGGGCATTGCATGATTATTAGAGTGATGCCATCATCTTGATTTAATGAACAGTGTACCACTTTGTTCATAACAGGATTTAGAAGGAAGAGAGGGATGAAGTATTACTAGGGGTGGGGTGAAAATGGGCCCTAAAAGAAGCAATAGATACCAGAGGCCAAACACTCCCTGATCTCCACCCAGCCTGTACCCAAGTGACATCATTCAAAGGTATCTGATGAGGACCAGCCTTGCTCAGGGCTCTCATGTCCCGAGAGGAATTTGTAAGACCTCAGGTAGAGATAATCCAACTCATTTCTATCCATATGAGACCCTATGAAATCAGAATGCAAATTATATACAGATAGATGTATGACTCTCTTAACTATTTTCCCCTCTTCCATCTAGAGCTTCAAAGAGAACTTAGACATTATCTACTTCAACATCTTCATTTTACAGATGGGGAAACTGAGTTTTAGAGAGAAAGTACCTTGCCTAAGGAAGTGGCCTGATTGTATGGGTTAGTAACCCAACTGGGATTGGAACCCAGTTTTTAAGGCTCTAACTAAATGAATGAATGACAACAGAAATAATGAAAAAAAACCCCATTTATTAAGTGCTTACTATGTGCAAAGAATTAAGCTAAGCACTGGGGATAAAAATAGTACAGCAGAGACAATCCCAGCTCTCAAAGAATTCACATTCTTACAGATAGACAATACATAAAGGAAGTTTCAGCTGTATAGTTAGACTGAAAGGTCCCATGGTCCTTAGCTGATAGCAGCAAAGCAGATGGTAACATCTTTTAAAATTTTATTTCCATTGATAAAGTCACATCTCTTTCTGGTTTTGAGCCGCTTGGCAGTGCCGGGGACTTGGTTGTCAAAACTTTCCTTTCCAGGTTGTCAGGAGCTGTGGTTGTTGAGGAGGGGGAATTTGCAGCAACATGCAGAAGCAGTTCCCAGATCCCATCCCCAGTGAGGTTGCTTGATGGGAGGATTGATGGCTGCAGAGGCTGGGCTGGAAGTAGCCTCAATGGTCTAGAGGGCACTGGCAATCCCAGGACTCTTGGGTTCACCTACCCACAGATGACAGCTGATCAGTGGTTGATTTTCACAGCGGTGAGCAAGGCAGGGATTTTTTCTGAAGGGGATTACTCCCCTCAACAATTACTCCTACACAATAATGGTTGAAGAAACAAGGCTAGAACAGTCCTGGTTGTCTGGGTAGGTGGGGGGTACTTCTGTTCCCAGGTTTAGGTTCAGAGGACTGGGTGGGTCCATCAGGGTCTGAGGGGAGGTGGTGGCTGATAGTGGTAGTTGCACTCATCTCCTATATTTCCCTCAGGATATCTTCTTGTAGCTAGGCTAATTTGCTTGCCCTGTGGGTAGCAGCTGGTTTGCAGCCAATGGGGATGACTGCTCCTCCTTCACAGCTTTCCCAGATGATGACTTCAGAGTCCCGGCCAGTGGTCTTGGGGGAAGAGGGCACTGCCCTTGCCTTGGCTCTGGGGCTTACCTGTCCAACAATGGGAGCTGGTCAGTGGTTGGTTTTGGTGGTGTCTAGGAATGTGGTGCCCTTTGTCACAGGAATTTCTCCCTTTAAGGACCAAGTGGTCAAACCCAGGACTCTTTCCAGCTGATAGTAAACTTACCCTGAATGTGGCCTCTTGGCACATTCCATCTTTCTCACCTCGGGCAGTCTGTGGAAATCACTGGAGAGGGTGGCTGAATTCACTTTAGAGTTCCATCCTGGTGGAGTGGAGGCAGATAAGGAATCAGTGAGGTAATGATGCTCCTAATCTTCTCTCCAGCTATCTTTTTGCCTAAGGTCTCTGGGGTTCCCTAACACAGAGGGAGAAACACTTCTCCCAGGGTCAGTCAGCCTGTGGGTCTCCACATCTGTCCCAGACCTTTTTGTACTTCAAGCCTAATCCTGGACACTGGCTGGGAAGAGATTTAGAGGGAAGAGGCTACAGCTTTGTTTGATGGCAGGGAATGGACACAGGCCCAGGACGTAGACACCAAAAGACAAAGATAGAATTGAAATAGCCTGCTAGAGCTGGAGGGGGTGGAGGGGGAAGGGGAGACTCTGCAGGGGACATACAAATGTAGGATCGTAGATCTAGAACTAGATGGGACCTTAGGGGCTCATCTAGTTCACCCCCTTCAGGTTTACAAATGAAGTAATGGAGTCCTAGAGACATTAGGTGGTTTGCCCCGAGCCATTTCAAAAACGGCCATAGATTCAGAGCCGGAAGGAAGCTTGCAGGACATCTACCCAACCTCCTTTTCTTACAGGATGACTTACCCAAGGTCACATGGGTAGCGTGCCTGAAACTAGGTCCTCTGATTCTAAATACAAGACCCTTTCCACTGTGCCATGTGGTATACCCATGGGGTGGAAGAAAGGAAGGGAAAGGGAACAGGCATTTATTAAACACCTACTGTTTGCCTGGCACCATGCTAAGCACTTTAGCAACAGTATCTCATTCAATCCTCACAACTCTGGGAGGTAGGTTCTGTTACTTATCCCCATTTTACAGCTGGGGAAACTGAGGCAAACAAGTTGAGTGGCTTGTTCAAGGTCACACAGCTAGTAAGCATCTGAGGTTAAATTTCAATTCAGGTCTTCCTGTCTCAAGGCCCAGCTTTCTATCCACTTTGCCACCTATAGGCCTCAGGAAAATTCCTGGAGTGGGAGGGATTATGAAGCAAAGCTGAGAAAGGGAGAAGAGAAGGTTAAGAATTAGAAAAGCTGAGAGGCATGTGGGAGAGGGGAGAGGTATGTGTGGGTCAGCGTATATGGGAGCAAGTTTTCTTGGCTTGGCTTGAGTAGAAAGTCTGAGACCAGGCATTAAGGTGGGGGTGAAATGGGGAGAAGGAAGGGGCAACGTGTGGATGTGCCCAACAGTACTGATGTAGCTAGCTAGCTAGCTGAAGCATTTATCGAGTACTTACTATGCATGTGCCAAGCACTGCGTTAAGATTTGAGAATACAAATACAAGTAAAAAAAATAGTTCCTGCCCTCAAGAAGCTTACATTCTAATGGAGGAAGACAACACACAAAATCGAGCTGGAATTGGGGGTGGTGGTGGGGGAAGGGTACCCACATGGAGAAAGAGTCAAGAGTGGTGCGAAGAGAGAAGTGGCAGAACATTGGATTTGTAGTCTGGAAACCCAGGTTCAAGTTTTACCTTTGTTATTGATTTGCTTTGTGATCTTGGCAAATCCCTTTCCCTTTTTGGTCCCTGGTTTCCCCATCTATAAAATGAGGGGCCTGAACCAAATCATAGGGATGTGCTTGAGCTAGCTGTCAGGGGTCATAAGAGCTGATTGTTAAATGTTCAGTAAGACCATTTATTTACACCTCGAAACTGACAAATGCTACAAGATAAGGCTTGGTGAATTGTTTTGTTGATTGACTTAAGAAAGAGATGGAAGAAATTGTCGTAATGCAGGTTGAATTTAAAGTGTCCTATGTCCATTCCCGCACCCGGTCCTAAAGCTGGTTGTTAAATATTTACTAGCACACTCCTGGAACTAAATGTTCACTAAGGGCCATTTCAGTTATAGCAGATTAACAAAGTACTTTACCGATTTGAGGGGCTGCACTTAAGAGGCACTTGTGAGCTAGGGAGATAGAATAGGAGCTTTGATGAAAACCACAGAGGGCAGATAAAATCCTCAGTTCCCGGCTCCTCCCCATCTCCTAATCAGGCCGACTTTCTCCAGGAGAGTGTGTCCGGGGGGAGGGGTGTATGAAACTGACATAATGGCAGTGTGACTTACAGATCAAATCTAATCCCCAGGGCAGAAGAAAGTTGGAAAAGGGCAGGGGGTAGAGGGGACTTCTTCCCTTCTTTCCCTCTTTTCCTTCCTTCCTTCCTTCCTTCCTTCCTTCCTTCCTTCCTTCCTTCCTTCCTTCCTTCCTTCCTTCCTTCCTTCCTCCCTTCCCTCCCTCCTTCCTGCTTGACTTACATAAACATATATTAAGTACCTACTATATGCAGATCTTACAAAGATCTGCAAGACATGGTCCCTGCCCTCAATGAGATTCCAATCTAAAAAATCCATCTTGCAACCTGTCTCCCTTGCTAGCTTTTTACAAAGTCACTGCTACTTGTGAGCTATGTGATCTTGGGTAAGTCACATTAACTAGGCCTAAATTTTAGAGGCAGTTTGGCCTAGTGGACAGAATGCTGGACTTGGAATCAGAAATATTTAGCCTTGAATCCCACTTCAGATATGCATTAGCCACATAAGCCCTGGGTACTTGGCCTTTCTCAGACTGTTTCCTCATATGTAAAATGGAGATGATAGTGGTAGCACCAACTTTACAGTATTGTTGCAAGGATCTGATGAAATAACAAGACCCTTAAATGTGAGCTATTATTATTTGTCCATTTGGAAAATAAGGAGGCTGGGGGCAGCTGGGTGGCACAGTGGATAGAGTACTGGCCCTGGAGTCAGGAGGACCTGAGTTCAAATCCGGCCTCAGACATGTAACACTTACTAGCTGTGTGACCCTGGGCAAGTCACTTAACCCCATTGCCTAACCCCCCCCAAAAAAAAGAAAAAAAAAGAAAGGTGCTTCTAAGATGGCTTCCAGTCCTAAATCCTCTGGCCCTCATAAGGTCTGCCACCATGGCAGGAGGAAGCGGAGCAGGTCTGCTCAGTGGAGTTTTGGTGATGGCACCTTTCAGGACACCAGCTTCTATCTGTGCAGTGGGCAGAGGGTGTGGAGTGGTCCTGGCAGCCCTTGATCAGAGGGGCGGAAAGGGAGGGTGCCGAGGCACCACGGGGCTGGCAGTGGGAGAAGACACTTTAGTCCAACCTGAGCTGCTGTGCTGGGACCACCCTCGAAACCAAATGAGAGTAATTATGTTGGATATTAATGCTCATGTTGTGTGAGATGGCTTGATGTCATGGATAGAATGTCGGTCTCAAAAAACAGGAAGAGCAGAGTTTAAGTCCTGCTCAAAGCACTTAATGACTGTGTGACCCTGGGCAAGTCATTCTACCTCTCAATGCTCTAGGCAGTGAGTGCTCTGTGAGATGAGATGCACATCTGTATTAGTAGAGGAATCTCCTCATCTGGGAGTTCCCTAAATCAATGAAATAATAATAGTAGTATCCATATGGTTCATAGGGTGGCACAGTGGATAGAATGCAGGGCCGGGAGTCAGGAAGACTCATCTTCTTGAGTTCAAATTCATCCCCAGACAATTACTAGCTGTGAGACACTGGGCAAGTTACTTCACCTGTTTGCTCAGTTTCCTCATCTGTAAAATAAGTTGGAGAAGGAAATGGCAAACCATTCCAGTGTCTTTGCCAAGAAAACCCCAAATGGGGTCATGAAGAGTCAGAAACAATTGAAATAATTGACCAATAAGTACAGATAGGTTCTTTAAGATTTTCAAGTATTTTTTACAAATATTCTCTAAACCAATGAAATGCTAATGACAATATAGACAATAATGATAGCTGGCATTATTCTCACACTTCACAGTTTCCAAAGCATGCCATGTTATCTCATTTGATCATTTGCTTTTCTGCTCTGGTCCCTATTCCTAAGCTATGCTCACGTCATAAGTGGCACTTTGGGTCTCAGTGTACAAAGGTTCAGTAATAACTATCTTTAGCCATTTCCCCTAAAGCTTCATGCACGACAAGCTTAACCTGATTTAAAAAAATTCCCCAACTCGTCATTGAGTTCTGGACCAGCAGTATGGGAAGGTGGAGACTCTGTCCTGCTCTTTGAAAAGGGAGAAACTGAGGCCCTTTCGAATCCCAGCTCTGTCATTTACTAGCTGGGGAAGGTCACTTTAGCTACTTTGTTCCTCAGTTTCCTAATCTGCAAAAACCAAACAAAAAACAGCTTGCACGATTGACCTCGCAGCGTTATTGTGAGGGAAGTGATTTGTAAAAGCTTGACTCCAATTAAAACTGTGCATTTATAAAGAGCAGTATTAGAGGGTGTCCTTTGGTGGGCCCCTCCCCTCCCATCCCTCTGGGCTCCATAGCTTTTCGCCACCTTTTTCTCCACTTCGGCTGTCTGCCCAGACATTGCTGTCTGCACCTGATCCCTGAGCCAGCAACTTGGCAAATGTGCCCCATGAGCTCATGGGGAGGAGTGAGCTGGCAGGCCCTCTAGCCTTGCTGAGAACCGTGGCAGGTGTATGGCAGAAACCTGGAACGGGAGCCTTTTTAATCCATCCAGGCTCTGGCCTTGAAGAAGGCTCTTCAAAAGCAGTCAGTATTTCCTTGTCTGCCCCATTTTCCTCTGTCCCCTCAAGAAAGCATGGAATCAGAGGAAAATGACTGATACTGGGATATGAGGGATGGAGATTAGATTAAAGGAAAGATCTCCTGCTCCTAAGAGTAGATGTTGGGTGGGATGGGGCAGATCTTCCTTCTTTGAGAATTGAGTTTCATTCAGGTGAGTAGAAGTCAAGTAAGAAAAAAGGAGAGATTCATAGAGTTACTTGGAGGGGACCTTCTGAAACCAGCTGGTCCAGGCCTTGCCAGACTCTGATGAATGCAGTAAGATGACCTTCCAAGGCTGTAAGGTCCAGTCCAGGCCTGGGAGAAGTTATGGCTGTATAGAATAGGAGTGATGATGGTGAGAATGACCAAGAATCACAAAAGCTAGCATCGGTAAGTGCATGTTAAGGTTTGCAAGCTTTACGCAAGCTATCTATCTCATTCAACCCAATTGGAGGTTCAGGGTCCAGAGAGGGAATGTAGCCCCGGCTAATGTGAGCACCAATCTGCCATCCAGAAAACATTTATCAAGCACTTACAATGTGGAACGAACTGTGTTAGGTGCTATGGATGCAAAGATAACAAAATAATTCTTGCTTTTAAGGGGTTTATACTCTGGACCAGTGTGGGGAGGGGAAGGAGGAGGGACACAATATGTACACAGATAAGTAAATAAAAAGGAAATGCAAAGTTATAGAATAATTTTAGGAGGAAGGAAGCACTAGTGTGAGAGGATCAGACCCTCTCATTCATTCATTCATTCATTCATTCATTCATTCATTCATCTTCAGACATGCACTGAAAAATCTCAGTGCCCACTCTGTGTATAGCATTGTGAATAAGACATGGCTAACAATCATGTTCCAATGATCAGAAGTTGAACAGAAGGAAGCAAATAAACCATTAGTTTTCCATTTCTACCTGAGTCCAAATAGGTAGGGATGGACTGGGATTGTGGTAAAGTGAAAATGTGATGGAAATCTCTCCTGACCACCAAGGCTATGGGCCCCTGGGGGTGCAGGGTGGTGGATATAGTGTGATGGGCCAAAGGAACTGGAACAGGAAGAGCCTTCCCAACTCAAAGGCCTTGCTTTCTTCTGTCCTTCATTCACTCACTCACTAATTCATTCATCTATTCATTCATTCATTCATTCAATGAACATTTATTAAACATCTAGTATGTGCAAACTGGGCAGCTAGGTGGCACAGTTAATAGAATGCTGGGCCTGAAGTCAGGGAGACCCGAGTTCAAATCTGGCCTTAGACACTTACTAGCTGTCTTACTTACTAGCAAGTCACTTAACCCTTTTTGCCTCAGTGTCCTCACCTGTAAAATGACCTGGAGAAGAGAATGGCAAACCACTTCAGCATTCTTGTCAAGAAAACATCATGAAGAGTTGGGCACGACCGATGAACAAACAATAACACCAGCAAATGTGCAAACCACTGAGAAGTGTCACTGGGGTGCGTGGGAGGGGAAAGGTATGAAAAGATAAATGAGCCATCGTTCTTGCCCTCCAGGAGGGCTATAAGAAAAGCATGAAGCGAGTGACCGTCACCCTACCTGGAGGCAGGGGTGTGGCTGAGAGGGCAGAGATATCATAAAGTCATGGGATTATATGATTTTAGATTTCAGATTTAGATTTCAGATCTTAGAGATTGTCCAGCCTGGTTAAAACCCCTCATTTTACAGATGAGGATTCTGAGCACTACGAAGAGACTTGGCTGAGGTTATATCACTGTTGAACAGTCTCATAGATGGAGAAGTGGAAGTACTTTTTTTTTTTAAGGCAGTTGGGGTTAAGTGACTTGCCCAGGGTCACACAGCTAGTAAGTGTCAAGTGTTTGGTCTGAGGCTGGATTTGAACTCAGATCCTCCTGACTTCAGGGCCAGTGCTCTATCCATTGTGCCACCTAGCTGCCCTGAGAAGTGGAAGGACTTTTGAGGTGATCTGGTCCAACCCCCTCATTTTCCAACTAAGGAAACTAAGGCCTGGACAAGGCAATGAGGTGGGATTGGAGCTTGGGTCCTCTGCCTCCAAATCCAGGGGACCTGATGCCTCTATTATCTACTTTTTCATTTCCCTTCTCTGAATCTCTGCTGTCTACTAGTGTGTCCTCTGCCTTCCACTCATTTGCTAAAAAATATGCCTCTCCCATCATTTTTGGCTCTTGAAATACTGTTATGCCAAGAAGCCTTCCTGGCTTGGTCAAAGGACAGCCTACAGTATCTCGGGACCCTCTCTATGGGTCTGCAGGCCCCAACCCTCCTGCTTCCCTCTTCCTCCCCTCAGTTTTTTTTTGGGGGGCTAGGCAATGGGGTTAAGTGACTTGCCCAGGGTCACACATTTAGTAAGTGTTATGTGTCTGAAGCCGAATTTGAACTCAGGTCCTCCTGAATTCAGGGCCGGTGCTCTATCCACTGTGCCACCTAGCTGCCCCCTCCCCTCAATGTTTTACTCCATTCCATTTAATTCAGTACAAGCAACAGGTATTAACTGCATGCTGTGTGCCAGGTATTGTACAAACCAGCACCTTGCTTTGTACTCCTCCCAAACCCAACCACATTCCCTTCAACTTGACAGAGATGTTGATGCTTCAGTGCCTGGATCTGAACTGGTCTGTTGCCTTTTGGGCGCTACCTTGGCTTATGTATAAAGGGTAGTGTGTCCTGCAGGGGCAGAATCCCCCAGAGTCGGGACCTGTATCTGTCTCTGGAACTCTCATTTTACAGAAGCATCCACATGCATTGGTCACAGAGTCACAGAAATCCAGAACTGGAAGGGACTTTCCCCCAAGAGGGGAAAGGATACATAAATTAATTAATAGAAGTCCCCAAAGCCCGATTTTGTGCCTAGGATCTTTCTCCTAGAACATGAAGCGGAAGGCCCTGGCTCTGACGTTTACTGGCTATGTGACCCTGGCCGAGTCCCTTCTCGGCTGAGTCTGTCTTTTCAGCTGTTAAACAGGGCTAATCACACTAGCGCTCCCAACCTCATAGCACTGTCATGAGGAAACTTCTTTGTGACGCTTGGAGTCTTGTATGAATGTGAGCTGTTATTATGAAGCCACTCCCTGGCTCCGTGCTCCACGCCTCAGTTCCTATTATTCCGCCTGCGTGGAATGGCCTTCCCCTTCTTCTCTGCTAGTGTGAACCACACTCCACTCAGCAAAAGCCTTGCCTCCTCCAAAGAGGCCAAACCACATACCAGCCCTCACTGAGGTCTTTGCTCGTTCTCTAGTTACTGAAAGTACCCAGCCATCACTAGGCTTATTCTCTGGGGATTTGTAATGCATAACTTAGCACTTTATTTGTGCTCCCATAGAGACCTGTCCTGATTGTTAACTACTTCATGTAGTATTGTTGTTGTTCAGTTGTTTCAATTGCATCCGACTCTCTGTGACCCCATTTGGGATTTTCTTGGCAAAGGCACTAGAGTGGTTTGCCATTTCCTTCTCCAGCTGATTTTACAGATGGGGAAACTGAGGCAAACAGGGTTAAGTGACTTGTCCAGGGTCACATAGCTAGTAAATGTCTATCCACTGTGCCACCTACCTGCCTGTTTCGTGTATATAATTAAATAATTAAATTACATAAATATTAAGTGCTTACTATATGTAAAGCACTCTTCAAGAGGCTGGTGCAGATGTAGAGCTTAAAGAAGATCCAATCACTGCTCTCATGTTTCTTACAGTCTAGTAGGGGGAAAGAAAAAGGGCATCCCAGTGGTGCAGTTGATTGAGAGCCAGGCCTGGAGTCATGAAGACCTGAGTTCAAATCTATCCTCTGACACTAACTAGCTGTATAATCCTGGGCAAGTCACTTAACCCTGTTTGCCTCTGTAAAATGTAAAAATGAACTGCAGGAGGAAATGGCTTACCAAGAGAAGCCCAAATTGGGTCATGAAGAGTCAGGCAGAACTGAAATGACTGAACAACAACAGGGAGAAAGAAAGGAAACAAGCATTTGTTAAGCACCTACTACTGCCAGGCTAAGAGTTTTTACAAATATTATGTCATTCGATCCTCACAATAACCCTTGGTTATTATGCTTGGATGCTGTTATTATCTTCATTTTACAACTGAGGAAACTGAGGCAGAGTATAACTGACTTTCCCAAGGTCACACAGCTAGCAGATATCTGAGGCTAAATTTGAACATGGGTCTTCCTGACTCCAGACCCAAAGCTCTATCCATTGCTCCAATTGGTTGACATATAAGTGACTATAATATGCAATGTAACTTGATAAATGCATTAGGAGCAAAGAAAATATTGAGGTCTGAGAGAGAAAGGTGTTTCAGGAGAGAAAAGGGAAGGCTTGAAAATGTAAAGGATGGGTGTGAATTCAGTAGGCAAAGAAAGAGAGCGAGGGCTTTCCACCATCTTGGAGTCCAGGCTGTGGTCTAAGGCTATCTTTGCTGGTTCCGAGTGTGGCCTGTGAAATCAGAGAGAACACACAGCTCTTCTGAAAACTGAAGGAGTGTATGACAAGGAGGAAACTGAATTCTATTTAGGCGAGAGATGTGCCTGTGTATACAAAGCAAAGAAACAACCCAAATGATAACAAGCCCAACTGAACCAGAGTGATCTGGGGCAAAGTTCCTCCTGCTCACGAAAACAGTGGCATGCTCTGAGCCAAGTTCTGAAGCAACGTTCCCATATTGGAAGTGGGAACTGGGTGATACTATATCCCTCAAGAGTCCAGAAGATAGCTGAAAACTAAATAAAATTGTACATGGAGGTGGGTGGGGGAGAAGGGCATAGAGGCCATTCTTAGCAGGTGTACGATAAACTTCAGCTCTCAACTCAGTTGCAAGCTCCTCGAGGTTGATAAGTCTTTGGCTCCCTCTCATTGCCTAGCCTAGTTCTAGCCATATTGTAGGGTCTATACATCTTTACTGCTTGATACCAATGGTAGCAGGAAGAGGACCCATTGGGAGGTGATCCTGGGAGGGACAGGAGCCTGGGAAGGAGATAGTATCAAAGCCATCATTTGACTACCCCCACCCCAATAATCTGTGAGAGGCAGAGTGGCAATAATGGCCTGAGAGCTGTCCTTGGAGTCTTGGAGTCCTGCCTCTGATACATGTTTGACTGTGTGACTCTGGGTAAGTCACTTAATTTGTCCGTGCCCCAAGCCGCTTTCTAAGACTCAAAGTTGTGGAAGAAAGGACTCCTCTGGATTGGTTGAAAAAGTTCTTCACTGGGAGCTTTGTATACTGATGGAATCACAGGTGTGTTCAAAAAAAAATCTCTGGACTCCTCACAACAACCCATAAGGAAGGTGATAATATCAACAGCTGAGGTTCATAGAGCACTTAAATTTTTCTAATGCTTTACTTATCACCATGCATCTTATCACGCTCTACCTTACAACAGCCCCATGAAGGCAGGGACTGCAAAGGATTAGCATTCCCACTTTATGGCTGAGAAAATGGAGACTCAGAGAGCTCATGACTTGTTTGGGGTCATCTAGCTAATTTGTGTTAGGGGTAGGGTTTGAACCCAGTTTCCGTGACTTCAAATGTAGGATTCTTTCCACGACAGCACATTCTTCATTGTAGAACATTTCAGGTCCCTTGTCTAGGGAGCCAGCCTCCTGCCTCTGACACCTTGCCATTCCCCCCACCCCAATCCCCATCTTTGGCCTCAGTTGCTCTCTCTGTGTTCCGTATTGTTTCCTAATGCCTACACCGCCCTGCCCCCTGCCCCAAATACTAGTCCTCACCGAGCTCTTTACTAACTTTCTAGTTACTCTTCATCTCCAGCTATCAACTCCTCTTTGTACCACCATCAGGCCTAATCCATGAGAATTTGGGATGTACAGTTTAATACTTTATTTCATCCCTATGCCGACTAGGTGGCAGAGCGAGTAGAGTGCCGAGTCTGGAATTGGGAAGATCCATCTTCGTGAATTCAAATCTGGCCTCAGACATTTACTAGCTGGGTGACTCTGGGCAAATCACTTCACTTCACCCTGTGTGCCTCAGTTTCCTCAACTGTAAAATGAGCTGGAGAAGGAAGTGGCAAATCACATAGTATCTCTGCCAGGAAAACCCTAAATGGGGTCACAAAGAATTGAACGTGACTGAAAACAACTGAGCGTCAACAATAACAATATATAGACCTATCCTAGTTGTTAGCTGTCCTTCAAAAGATCGTAGGATTTAGAGATGAATTAGATCTGAGAGGTCATCTAATCAGCCATTTTACAGAGGAGAAAGTTGAGCCCGGGCTCCCATGGCTGGGAAGGCCCAAAGATCAAATTCAACCCCAGGTCTCCTGACTCCGAATCTGGATTTTCTGCTCTGCTCTTTGGCCTTGGGGCTCAGCAGAGGACCCCACAAGGAGGGTTTAGACCCTGATGTCACCAATCCAGGAACTCCTGCCCCTCCCAGCCCTGCCTGGTGGTTAAGGGGATTAAAGATGCTTTGGGAATTGCATGTCAACACAGTGGTTCTTTATCACTGGACTATCAAGCCAGCCCTCTCCGTGAATGTTTCCTCTGGGGCTGTGCAGCCATCACTGCCAGCTACCTGCCTCTGCATGCCAGCCAGCAGCTCCCACTTTGGCTCCGTAGTGGGCTGGTCCAAGGAAGTGGGGTGGGTGGGAGAAGTTTGAGTGGCTAGCTCAAATCCTGGGCCCTACCCTGTCCTGTGCACTGGGGGAAGAGACTCAGAGGGAGGAGAAAATATGAGTCCTGCTCCCAGAAGCTTCCAAGCCTGGTAGAAAGGAGATGAGACTCATGTCCCAGAACACAGATTGACAGGCGGATTCAGAGACGAGGTCAGAAATAGGAGCAGCTGGACCGGCTCTGGAGAGCAGAACTGTGGAGGGGGGTGGGGGGAATGGGAAGAGGTCAGGGAAGGCTTCCTGCTGGAGGAGGGGAATGGGGTCCTGAGTGGGAGGGCTGAGAGGGGCAGGGCTGGTGTGAGCAGGGGAGTCTTTCAGCTTAGGCAGAGAGCAGTGGTTTACAAAGGCCAAACATTTATGAAGTGGGACAGCTTTGTGCAAGAGAATCTGGACTGATGAGGGGTAAGATGAGAGTAAATAAGTGTATGAGGAGGAAGAGAGACAGTGAACATTGTTGAAACCAATGTAAGAATATTGGATTAAGGTCAAGAGGTAAATGGTCAAAGAGTTGCCATTCACTGTGGCTCTTCTAGGAAAGAGCTATTGGGAGTGCAGACAGGGCTGAAGGATGATGGAAATGTTAAGGAACTGGAGGAGAGAAGGCAGAAGAAACTAGTTGATCATTGTGTTTTCATCTAGAGAAGGGCTACAGATTTACTGTGTGAAAGAGGGAGTATCACTTTCCCTTTCTGTGCCTCAGTTTACTCATCTGTTAAATGAGAGAGTTGGATGTCGATGGTCCTTTCTAGGTCTAACATTCTTTGGTCCTATGGCTTGATCATGAAAGAAGCATGGATTTTAGTTCTTAGTCCAAACCCCTCATTTTACATATGAGGAAAGTAGGGCCCAAAGAAGGACCTAATCAGAACAGACTAGAATGAGGGTAACTGAAGTTTGAGAGGACTGTGTTGAGGGAAAAGTAAGAAGGTGGCCTGGCTTGAAGCAGCGGGGAGTGAGCTCGGCCTTCCTCACTGCCTCAGCTCTAAAATTCTTAATCTATGACTTTTACTCAGAGAAGGCGGACACAATCTTTGACTCACTGGTCTACACTAAAGGAAGTGGGTTCCAAATGGGGCAGGAGGAAATCGAAGCACCTCCCTGCTTTTGCTTCCTTGACCTCCTTGTATCATTGTCTCAGGGTTGAGCCAAGGAAAACAATTAGTTGGTCTCCACCTCAGGGTGGCCACTTCTTCTGGGGTAGGTCCAGCTGATGGCTTTATCTGCCTGCCTCTTCTCCTCTGTAGAAACTGGAGGCCCTTGTCCATGGCAAGACTGGACCAGGAAGCTTCTGCCCCATCTGGCCCCCGGGCTCAGGGTCTGGACTCCCTTCTGCCCTTCCTAGGATCGCCTCACCTTGCTACCACCTGGTTCTCTTGCTGGGAATTGTTTTTTCCCACGTGGGTGTCAGGCAGGGCGTTTCCAAGTTGGTGAAGAGCTTGACAACTGCATGTGGGGACCGGGACTGTTTGCCAAGCCTGGGCTAGGTCAGGGGCTGCCACTGGGGAGGAATGAATGCTCCTTTCATCACTCTGGGCTGATTCCAGTGAATATCCATTTGCATGCTTATTTACATAAATTTACATACAATCGATCTATAGATTTCAACTCTAATAAGGGCATTGGTCCCAGGCCAATAAGCCTCCATATCTGGAGTTGTAGCCGTGTTCTGCATCTTAGGGAGCCCTGGCAGAAGGGACACGGACACAGAGCAGAGAATCAGAGAGATCTTTTTCTACATTACCTTTTGTTTCCTCCATCCCTCACTAGAGCTGGGTTTCTTTATGTTCTTTCCTACTTTTTCCTAGATTTTTCTTTTCTTCTTCCTTCTCTCCATCTCTCCTTCTGCCCTTTGCCATTCTCTTCTCTTCCTTCTTTCCTTCCATTATGTCTTTCTCTTTCTCTCTTTTCATTTCAGCCCATTTCATTCTTCTTGTCAATCTCTCCCCTTTCTCCCCTCCCTTTAGTCTCCTCAGTTCTCCCACATCCCATCTCCCTTTTCTCTCTTTTCAGTATCTTCCTTTCCCTCAACCTCCCCTTCTTAATCTTCCCCCCTCTTTCTTTTCATCTTCCTCTTCTCTCCTTGTTTCCCAACTCAATTTCTCCCCTCTTCCCTTCAGTTTCTCCCTTTGTTTCTCCTTTTCTTTTTCCCCTCACTCTTCCCTTCCTTCCTACTCCAGTCTTCTTCTCAACCTCCTCCTCTCTCTATCCCAATCTGCCTTCTCTTCTTCTGTGTCTGCCTCTCTCTCCTACTCTATCATTTCTCAATCTTCTCCTGCCTCCTTATTTTACCCATCTCAGTTTCTCCTTCTGGAACCCCAAGTCCTGTCATGTAGCAAACACTAGTGGCTTGTATAAGGCTAAAGCAACCTGGTATGCCCAGGCCGAAGGCCTGAACGACTCTCTCCCTTGCCCTCTGCTCTTGGTGGCCCCTGCTTGGAAGCCCTATGGTGCCACCTGCTGCCCCAGGCTGACTTTGCCTCAGGCTCTGGACCAAGCCTACTTCTGTCTACACAGGTGGCTGTCCCTTGCTTTTCCACTGCTACCCTTGGAGCTTCCCCAGAAACAGAACTGATAATCAGACCAGCTCTGAGCTTCCTACCCTGCTGCTTCCTCCCTGTGGGCATGGGAGGTTTCTCTGAGTTGTATGCTTGGATGTGCACGTGTGTATGTTCATGGTGTGGGGACAGGAGTGGATGAAGTATGTCTCAATATATGTGTACCTGTTGTGTATAGGTGGATGGAGATGAGCAGGAATTGAAGAAATATAGAAAATGTATTTTTTTGTGTGTGTGTGTATGTGTGTATACATGTATGACCAGGATGCAGAGCTGTAAAGGACTTTAGAGATTATTATTTCAACTCCCTCTCTATACTGACAATAATAAGAATAGTAAGTATTTATATAATACTTTAAGGTTTCCAAAGCGCTTTACAAACATGATCTCATTTGACTCTCACAACAATCCTGGAGTCTACACTTCTACCTACTCCCACCTACATGCTATTATTATCCCCATTTTACAGATGAGGAAATAGAGGCAAATAAGTTATGTGACTTGCCCAGGGTCATTTAGCTAGTAAGTATCTGAGGCTAATATTTGAACTCAGGTCTTTCTGACTCTGGGCCCAGAGCTCCATCCACTGCATTACCGACCTGGCTTTATTTAAGATGAGAAAACTGAAGCCCAGAGAAATAAAGTGGTTTGTCAAAGCAGAGTTAGGATTTGAACCTAGATCTCCTGACTCTAAATCCAGTGCTCTTTCCATAACAACAGGGGTTCTTTTTTTTTAATTTAATTTTTTTTTTTGGTGAGGCAATTAGGGTTAAGTGACTTGCCCAGGGTCACACAGCTAGTAAGTGTCAAGTGTCTGGGCTGAGACTGGATTTGAACTCAAGGCCTCCTGATTGCAGGGCTGGTGCTCTATCCACGGCACCACCTAGCTGCTGCAACGGGGATTCTTAATCTGTTGTTTGTCCTTGGTTTTGGAAGAGGACTGATGACATAACAGGGGTGACGTCTTGACCTGTGTGAGTTGGATTTAAGTGAGGCAGAGAGGCACCGAGTCATCAGCCTCACTCTCTCTTCCAGAGTCATCGAAGTCAGGATGACTGGCCCAGGATGTAATGGATAACCTTGGCATCTTCACCTGGGGTCCACGGGGTTCAAGGGATTTATGGGTAGATTTTAAAGAGTTATATCAACTTGGATGGGGAAAAATTGTGTCTTTGTTTTCATTAATCTTTGGTTTCCTTTTCTAATCTGGTGTATTTTATTTTAGATACTTAAAGACATCCAGAGAAAGAACCTAGGGGCTTCACCAGACTGTCAGAGAGGTCCAGGATACAAGAGAGGTGAAGTAAAACATGATGAGATTCATCTCTCTTTGTTTTGACCAATAAGGCAAACATTGAGTCCAAGGGACCCCCAGAGATCATGCTGTCCATCTCACTGCTTCCATGTAGTTCTATCCGTACAGAAATTCTGGGAGGAGATGACCCAGGCTCCTATTTGCTCTCAGGCCTCTGCAACATATTCCCCACCTCCCTCAATTCTCAATTTAGGAGATGTAAGGAGACAGGAAGATCGCCATGTGTTGGCATGTTTATCTACACGTAAGAGGGACATCTCAGTTATTATTAATAATAATAACAGCTAGCTGGCACAGTGGTTAGAGTACTGGGCTTGGAACCACAAAGACCAGAGCTCAAATCCGGCCTCAGATACTTAACAGTTGTGTGACTCTGGGCAAGTCATTTCACCCTGTTTGCCTTAGTTTTCACATCTGTAAATTGAGCTGGAGGAGGAAATGACAAACTGCTCCAGTTTCTTTGCCAAGAAAATCCCAAATAGGGTCATAAAAAGTCAGATGAGACAACTAGGTGGTGCAATGGATAGAGTGCCAGGCCTGGAGTCAGGAAGAATCCTCTTCCTGAGTTCAAATCCAGCCTCAGACACTTACTAGCTGGGTGGCCCTGGGCAAGGCACTTGTTTGCCTCAGTTTTCTCATTTATAAAATGAGCTGCAGAAAGGAATGTCAAATCATTCCAGTGTTTTTGCCAAGAAAACACCAAATGGGGTCACAAAGAGTCCGACACAACTGAAAACTGATAACAGCAAAAGCATTTATATTGAACTTTAAGACTTGCAAAATATGTTACAACTATTGTTTCCATTCTTTCTAACAACAACCCTGGGAGGTAGGCGCTATTATTATCCCTTTTTTTTTTTTTACAGATGAGGAAACTGAGGCAAGCAGAGGTTAAGTGACTCATCCAGGGATCACAGAGTTAGGAAGTATCTGAGGTCAGATTTGAACTCAGGTCTTCCTGACTCCAGGCTCAGTGCTCTATCCACTGGGCCATTTAGCTGCCTTCATTCAATATGCCAGAGTCCCTGGCATGCATGGTTAAGTGTATATTTCTATGCATGTTTTTGGAGAAATGGCATGTGTTTGTTGTAACTGTGGTTTTTGTAACCAGATGTTCATGTTGGTGACCTTGGGAATGGTGTATGAACGTGTATATGTGTACTTTTGAGGGTGCTCTGTGTGTATGTTAGATATTAGTGCATTTGTATGCCTACCTGAGTGTTTCTATTCACTTTTGTATTCCTAAAGGACATGTGTGGCATTTTTCAACATATATTTGAGAGATGTAGGATACATAGGTGTATGTTCCCTTAAGTGAGTGTGGGCATGTAGACAGAAACATGTGTGTGCAATGGAGTGAGTTGGAGGAAAGGATGCGTGTGTACGTGTGGAAGCATGTGTCCTCAGAAGCCAGGGAACTGGGTGAGGTTTTGACTTCCCCGAAAAGGGAAATGTTTAGTGATTTTACAAGCTTTTAAAAAATATGAGTGTCTACTGACAAAGTGAAGGAACGCTGGCTTGCGGATCCCAATGCTTCATGTGGGCTTGACGTCAGCCCCTGCCCCTACCGTCACAGGACTGAAAGGCAGCAGCATCTGCCACCTGGCTGCTTCTCTGCCTCCCTCCTCTACTGGCCTTGGGGCCCCAGAAAGATCAGGGAGAGAACAGTGATGTCATTCCCTATTTTCAGCACACATATACACACACCTAACAGAAACCTGCCAGGGACCTTTCTGAATTCAAACTCAATTCAACACATCTTTATTAGGTTCAAACCACAAATATTAAGCACATAGTGCTTAACACATGCATAATATTGTGCTTGGCACTAGATGAAATAAGAGTGTAGATAAGACTTTCCCAGAGAAGACGAACAGATATATGGGACAAAAACACACAGAGATGGGTATATATGTGTATCTCTCTTTCTCTCTCTATATATCTTATCTCTCTCTATATGTATCTATATCTATCTATCTATCTATCTATCTATCTATCTATCTATCTATCTATCTGTATATATAGATATAGATATAGATAGATAAATGTGTTGTAGTATTGGCAGCTAGGAGATGCCACAGTTCGAAGAAGGCCAGGCCTTGAGTCAGGGAGATCTGAATTCAAATTTGTCCTCAGACACTTACGAGCTTTGTGACCCTGGGCAAATCACTTAAACCTGTTTGCCTCTGTTTCCTCATTTGTAAAATGTGTGTGTATATATGTTTAAATATATGCGTGTATATATATATATATATTAATATATGCATGTATGTGTTAATTCAAAATGTGCATACACCTGCTTGAAGGCTATGTGATGTACTCAGTATAGGAACTCATTCCATCAGCACAGATTACAGTTTGTCATGGCATCATTGATTTCGAGCTAGAAGGGATTTAGAAGCTATTGAACCTGACCCCCTCATGTTACAGATGAGGTAGCTGGGAGACAAAGGGGTTCAATGCTTTGCTCAGGGTCACATAGAAATAAATCTAAAGCAAGATTTGAACTCAGGTCTTCACATCAAGTCTGGTATCTTATCCACTATACCATGTTGTCTATGTCATGATAGACGGTAGGTAGTAAGTGACATCCCCCTCTCCACTCCATCCCCATTGACACAAGCCTAGTGCTCATGATTCACTAGCTAGCATTTTCAAAGGGCTTACTTATTTGATCTTTTAAACAACCTTTGGAGGTAGGTGCTGTTATGATCCCCATTTTACCAGTGAAGTAATGGGGGCAAACTGAGGTGTAGTGACTCACCCAGGGTCACACAGCTAGTAAGTGTGAGAGACAAGATTAGAACTTGGGTGTTTGAGGCATTTAGAATTAAAGTGACTTGGCCAGGCTCACACACTAATGTTAAGTGTTAGAGGTGGGTTTTAAGCCCACTTTTTTTCTGACTCCAAGCCCAACAGGCATAAAAATACATGTAACATATAACCTATACCTATATAAGATGACAGCATAAGTACCTCAGCTGTGAAAACATAGTGTTATTTAAGGTCTGAGGGGAGAGGTCTTCACTGAATAAGGGAGACAAGCAAAGAGGCTCCATAGAAGAGAAGACATTTGAGTTAGGTTTTAAAGGCTGAGTAGAAATTGTGAACAAAGGGATGGAGAGGGGAGAATGAGGAGTGAGGAGTGCAGCTTGACAAGAGTATAATAGGAATAATATGAGAAAGAGCTAAAAAATGAGAGCGATGCCAGTTGCTTTAAATAATCAGAGGGTTTTAAATACCAGCGAAGCCTCTTTGAATTTTATTCAGGAAGCATTTGGGAGCCACTGAAGATACTGGAACAGAGTGGTGTTGTGAACAGATCTTCTCAGCCATTTTCTCACCATGCTGTCTACATTACAGCCATCTTCCTTGTCTCCCCCCTCTCTTGATCCCCATAATGCAAACTTAGACTGGGTCTCTCCCGATTCACCGGCTCTGATAGGTGAGCTTTTGACTTATCCTCCAGGGAACCAGGCCTCCATGTCACTTTCTGGTGATCTCCCCACTGTGCCATGGTGTACCACCTTCACCCCACTTTGCCTCCTCCGCTTTATGTTTTAGCTGCCTCATTGGAGCATAAACTTCTTGGGGGCAGGGACTGTCTTGCTTGTTTACATTTGTATCTTTAGTGCTTCATATACATAGTAAGTGCTTAATAAATACCTCTATCTGTCTATCTAGGGCAGCTAGGTGGTGCAGTAGATAGAGTGCCAGGCCTGGAGTCAGGAAGACTCCTCTTTGTGAGTTAAAAATCCAGCCTCTGACACTAGTTGTGTGACTCTGGGCAAGTCACTTAACCCTGTGTACCTCAGTTTCCTCATATGTAAAATGAGCTAGAGAAGGAAATGGCAAACCTGTCCAGGATCTTTGCCAAGAAAACTCCAAATGGAGTCAAGAAGAGTTGGACAAGAATGAAAATGACCGAACAATAACATCCATTTATTGCCTTCCTTCTGAAATTATCTCCACTTTATCTTGCACGTATCTTGTATTGTTTGTATATAGGGATTTGCATGTGGTCTCCCATGTTAGACTGAGATCGTTGAGAGCAGAGACTGTGATTTTTTCTCCTAGCACTTCGCACAGTGCCTCCTAGCATTTATTAGGTACTTCATGAATGCTTGTTGACTATTATCTTTCTATCTATCTATCTATCTATCTATCTATCTATCTATCTATCTATCTATCTATCATCTATCTATCATCTATCTACCTATCCATCCATCCATCCATCCATCTATCATCAATCTATGTATGTATCTATCTACCTCAGTATCCATTTATCATCTATCTACCTATCCATCTATCTATCATCTATCTGTGTATCCATTTATCATCTATCTACCTATCCATGTATCTATTTATCTATCTCAGTATCCATTTATCATCTATCTACCTACCTATCTATCTATCTGTCTATCTATCTATCCATCCATCATCTATCTCTTTATTCATCATCTATCTACCTATCCATCCATCCATCTACCATCAATCCATATATGTATGTATGTATGTATGTATCTATCTCAGTATCCATTTATCACCTATCTACCTGTCCACCTATCTATCTATCTATCTATCTATCTATCTATCTATCTATCTATCTATCTATCTAACTATCTATCTATTGTCTATCTCCATCTATCTATTTAGCATCTATCTATGTGTAAAGTCAGATAGATTGGGGTGTTGAGAGTGGGAACACAAAGATACATGAGGACCCTACTCCAATAGACCAAGTTACTAGTAATGATGACCCAAATACACTAGGTTGTAACCCTGTTCATCAGTCCAGAGTGGTTATGCCAAGGCCTCTGCTTTGTTAAGAGGGAGCTTGAGGGATTATGAGGAAGAATTCCCTCTTCAGTTCCCATGCTCCAATTTCAGACCCTCCCCCTCCTTCTGTTCTTGCCTTGTATCAAGAAGTCCTAGGTTGGAAACCCAGCTCTGTTTGACCTTGGAAAAATCCCTTTCCCTCTGTGGGTCTTGGTTTTCTTATCTTTAGAGTAAGGACATTGGCCTGGTTGGTCTCTGAGGCTCCTTCCTAGGAGGCCCCAGGGTCACAGAGCTCCTTATTCTGGAGTGGGGAAGAGACTTCGACTGGGATTTTTACTCTGGCACTTACTTGGAAAGTTGCTTCCCTCAGTTCTGTTTCACCATCTATAAAACAAGGAACATAATACCTGTATGTCTTACCTGAGAAGGCTATTGTGAGGAAAAGATTTTATAAACCTTAATAGGTTATATAAATGTGAGTTCTTCTTATTACTATGACTCACAATTAAGGAGGTTGGAGTAGGAGGTAGACATGGTCAATAGAATGCTTAAAATTGGAATCAGAAAGACTTCAGTTCAAATCCTGTCTCAGATACTTAATAGCTGCGTGACCTTGTACAAGTCATTTAATTTTTCTGTGCCTCAGTTTTCTCATTTGTAAAATGAAGGGGTTAGACTCCATGGCTTCTAAGGTATTTTCTAGCTTTGAATCTATGATCCTATAAAATTGGGGCAGTTAGGACCAGCAGTTAGGCTGGTAGGGCTACCTGTTCTCCTTATTAAAGTAACCCTGACCAATCATGAAATCTCCAGAGATAGAGTCAAGGCAGGAAGTCACTGGAATAGGTGCCTAGAGATCTAGGCAGGTTAATTTCCTGGCTCAGACATCTGCTGGGTATATGACCTTTTTAAGCCTCAGCTTCCTTATCTGTAAAATGGGGATAGTAATACCTATTTTGTTGTGAGAAACAAATGAGATAGTGTAAATCAGACACTTCAAAAACCCCAAGCCTACATAGGAGCCACGATTATTATTGTCTGGGCATGAAGACCAAGGCCGGGGGTTCATCTCCAACCAGTCTGGGTGAGATGAGAACCAGGCCAGGAAGAACTTAACACCCAGTGGTGACGTCTCGAGTGTGCTGGTCCCTCGAATGGGGTATACATACAACAGGGCTGATTCCCGTGTCCCCTGTGGAATTAGTAATTAGATTCTTATACTTAGTTAAAACAAGCTGTTCTCACTCTCTTGGTGCCCCAGGAAAAGCAGAACAGAGCTTACCCCTTCTTCTGGTGTGCTCTCTATATTGCATCCAAGGGAAGAATGGGGAATGCTTGGGCCTCTAGGTACTCAACTCTACCTAGAGGGTCCACACGCCAAAAATGTTGGAGTTTCCCCTAAGTGGACCCAGCTTGTATCGAGAAGAGATATGTTTGTGGAATTTTGATTTAGGTGGTGAAATAGAGAGAGTGCTGGGCCTAGAGTCAAGAAGACCTGAGTTCGAATGCAGCTTTAGATACTTACTAGTTGTGTGACCCTGGGCAAGTCACTTAACCCCTTTCAGTCTCAGTTTCCTCATCTGTAAAATGGGAATAATGATAGGACATCCCTCCCAGGGTTGTTGTAAGGATCAAATGTGATAATGTATGAAACACCACATAAATGTTATTGTTGTTGTTATTATGATTGTTGCATTAGCATAATCTCCCTGAGTTGGGGCTTTAAAAATGTTCATGATTGATTATCACCATCATTGTCATTATTGGTTTCCAAAGCTCATACTCAGATAGCATGGTCTCAAATGACAGATGTCCACTGAGACAAAACTTCAGGCTTCCTGACTTCAACTGGTTCCTTGAAGATAGTGGTGCACAGAGACACTCAAACCAGTCTTTCTTTCATTAAAAAAAAGAAAGTATTACTGCCTTTGTTGGTTTTTTTGGGTTTTTTTGCCTTTGGTTTTTAAATCATAATCATTTCACCATAGGATCCTGCCTGTCCCCTGTCCAACCATTACCACTACCACTATTGTATCCTCCCTTATAACAGAACAACTCCCTTCTCCCAATTTCCTTTTTAAATCTGTCTCAAGACATCTATTAAACTCATTAATATACACATATGGCTATCAGGCAGCAGTGACATTGAAAAATCATAAAATCTTTTGAGGATGAAATAATGTCTATTCCTCAGGGATACCAAGTTCTTACAGATTGCATAACATCAATGACTGGGAGCTTTGAAATACCCACGTCAGGGTGGAAGGGGGATCCATGTGGGACTATCTGAGCCCTTGTAGACCTGCCTGGCTGTCAGTTTTGCTTATTCCGGGGGAATGTTCTATCCAATCCTTCTGCTCTCTGGTGCACCACATATGTGCTCTTGCCACTAGGGGGACCAGGAGAGAGAATGGGTTGGGCTCTGGATGTCTCAAGGCACACTCATGATCACTGCTTCCTCAAGCACTTTAATTATACTCACTTTGGAGTATTAGAGAGTACACTTTATCTTCCTTCCCTCTCTCCTTTTTCTTGTCTTCATTTCCTTTTCCCTGGTTTCCTCTCCCATCCCCTACCTTCCTCTGCTTTTTTCTTCCTTCTCTCTTTTCCCTCCCTCCCTTCTTCCTTCATTCTCTCTTTTTACCCCTTCCCTTTCCCCATAACCTCTTCTTTCATCCTTTCCTTCTCTTTTCATAGATTCATGATGCTTTAGAACTGTCAGGACCTTAGAGATGAGCCCCCTATAGATCATTTTACAGGTGAGGAAACTGAGGCTTATCAAGGTGAAATGTCTGGTCCAAGGTCACACAGCCTTGCTATTCCCTATTCTCCTTCTCCCTGTTTCTTTCCCTTTCTCCCTCTCCTCACCTGTTCTCCTCTGTGCCTGTGTAATGTAATGAGACCTAGTCTGAGATTGTAATAATCGACGAACCCTAGTTGCAGCTTGGTCACTGACAAAATGGAGGTCCACTCTCATGAGTGTGTGTCCCTTATTGGGCTTTGATTAGTGTGGGGAATCTTGAAAATGTGGTATGGGTACCAGAAATGAGGGCTAGGAGCTAGGCCCAGAGTTGTTACCACCTTAGTATCAAGTGCCAAAAACTTTCCCAGATAGACTGCCCATGAGCCCCTTTCTGCATACCCTACACTAACAAACATTTCTCCTATTGAGTTGAAAGGGAAAAGACCCAATTATATGCAGAGATATGTGTATATATTTATAACACACATTATATAAATATTCTTATAAAATCTGGAAGATTGTTAATTTCAATAAATGCTCTTTCTCTTGGCTCTGGCTCCTACCACCAATGCTCAAGGGGTTGGACCTCCCGTATGTTTAAGGGATGGATCCTCACTCTTACTTTAAAACTTTGTGTTCAAGAACATGGACACCAGTACCAGCAAATAAACATGGTTTTTGGTTAATGCTACAGTACTGAATAACGCAGACATACAGATAAAACATTGAAAAGACCAGACTTTTCATTGCAGGCTGTAAGGACACCATACCAGGACTTCTTTGCTTTCTTCCCCGCAGGCTGCTACTAATATCAGAAGAGTAATGAAGTAGATACAATCAGATGGGCAATGGGGAATGAGCTTTGGTCTTCATGGAGTTAAGGTGCCCCATCTGAACAGCCTTGGATGTCTCATCCCTGCATGTGATAAGCTGCCCATTAGGTCTTGGCAGCCCCCAGCCAGTCCATGTTCTGTTGGATGTCAGTCATATCCACACCCACCTCACCCCTCTTGGTTCAGGATTGTTAACAACACTCTGCAGCTGCTCACGGAGAAGCAGAAATTTGCCATTTCTCCATTTCCCATCCATCTAGGTGACTACTTCCTTAGGACAAAACGGCGCACCTGCTGGTATGCCTGTCTGGTCTTTTTGTGCAAACCCCTTGGCTTCTCTGTGGAATTATGCTCCCAAACAACTGAGATTTGGAAGAATGAACCCTAGCCCTCCAATTTTCATTGAGAACTGGACAGATTTGGAGAGGGTGGCAGGGATGAAACGGATCTATAAATTCAATGGCACGGAAACTCCTAGACTTACAGGTAGCTACAGGGCAAGGTATAGATATAATTCCAGTCCAAATGTTCTAGTTCTCCAGCTTTCACTATTCTCCAGAGACAGCACTGCACTAACTGTGTGTCTTTCCCAATTCTGTTTACAGTTTTGCTCGTATACATGTGTTTACTGCTATTCCCCACAGCATTCTGTGTAACAAGAATTTCCTGTGGGAGGGAATTGTTATACTTTCCTCCTGAGATCAGTCAGGGAAAGCATACTTGAAACCAGTCACTTCGCCTCTCTTGGCCTCAGTTTACCCATATGAAAAATGAGGAGGGGTTGGATTAGATGATTTCTAAAGTCCACTTCTAATACTGCATGATTTCCATCTTCTCAACTTTTTCACTCCCTACCTCCATGGTAGGGAAAGAGTCAGCCTTGAAGTTAGGAGGACCTGCTTTCAAGTCCCACTTCTGATACACACTGTTTGGTCACACTGGCTGTGTGACCCTGAGTGAGTCATTTAACATGTCAGGATTCTAGGGCAACTTTCTAAGACTATAGACATTGAAGAGAAAGTGCTGCCCTGCATGGGTGGAGAGAGTTTCCGTGCCATTGAATTTATAGATCCATTTCATCCCTGCCACCCTCTCCAAATCCCTGAGCATCTTGGGGCATGGTCTTTTAGGTTAGAACCAGTCTGACTCCTTTCTTTCTCCCACCTGTAGCCCATGGGGACAGACTTGAGCTGGAGACTGAAACCCAAGTGCTTAGAGATTCTATTGAGTCCCATAAGCCTAAGTATTAAGATTTACATTCAAGCCCTTCTAAAGCCACCAGCTCTGCTGGCAGCAGAGGTCTGCAGAGCAACTGTATTTACAGGGCTTCACCATCTTACTTTGATCAGTCAGCTCTGGGGTGGAAGGTAGGCAGGCCCAACAGGTTTGTCCAATTCACTGGCTAAAGCCTCTGTTTTCAGTGAGATAAAGGTGGAGCATGTGAGCTTGGCCACGCCTGAAATGCAGTATGTTTCCCCAGATGGGTAAGGTATATGTGTGGTTGCTATCTGAATATGAAGATAGCTTAGCTTGCATGCAGTATGGACAGATATCTGATGTGAGATCTGGTCCACTTCTTTCCAAAAGAGAATTTAATTCCCACCTTTTCAGGGAGTGAGGGTGAGCGTCAGGGTGGTGTGGCTAGGTACGTGCTCCTTCTCTTACCTATTTCCAAGAAGGGCTTGGACTGGAATTATATCTATACCTTACCCTGTAGCTATCTGTAAGTCTAGGAGTATAATTGGTTCAGAATGAAAGGCACCTTCTCTGATAGATCTCAAGAAAAAGGTAATAACAACTCCGTCCCACATCAAATACTTGTTATGCAGAAGACTTTCACAAACCCATTTGTCTAAGCAAAACTTTAAACAGAATTGGGGAAATTATACAGATTAGACTAGACCAAAGAATAATCCTGAAGGAGTTCTTTGACTGGGAATGAGATAAAATATCTCTGCTCAAGGAAGGAAAGAGGGGACAATCTCAGCTGAGGGCAGTTTGCTTTCAGCAGCTTACTTGGAAGTCAAGTGACAAACTGGGAGCTTGATTTCCCTACATATCTACAACTCCAAGGCTTCAGCCTACCATTCCAAAATTCATATGTGCCTCTCCCCAACTCCTTCTCCAAATTGTGTCCTCCAGTTATCTGAAGAAATCCATTCTCTCCTAATACAAATATGAAGCATCCGGTTTCCATGTTCTCTCAGGCAATTGGGAATCACATCTCCTTACATAGACAGTATAGTTACAGGACCATCCCTCAAGGCATTGCTCACTATTGTTTACACATGTTTAGAAATTTTTCTGGCCATTGGGTCACTGATTCTGTTTCCTAGAATATTCTATCCTTCCTTCCTCATCTCGATTTCTATGAAACTTATTACCTTTGCTTTCTCTTCCTATCCTTGACCTCCCATCCAAGGTCTGGGCTCTTCTTTCAGTCTGTAATCATGAAGGTGGCTAAAGCAGGCACTGTGGAGTGCTTAGAGTTGGTTGGCCATCAAAGATGCCAAGGTAATCCTCTGCATCCTGGGCCATCACTAGTCATCTTGACTTTTGTCCTGCAACTGGACTTCAATGAGTCACAGAGAGAGAAGGAGGCTGATGACTTTTCTCAACTCTGCCTCACTTACATCCACTTCACATGCAAGTCACGACATCACCCTGTGATGTCATTGGTCCTCTTTGAAAATGAAGAGACACTTCCCTTGTGCTCTTGTCATGTGAAACTGTTTCCTCCCTACTTCTGTGGCTTTAGGTCAGCTGTGGGTAGAGAGGCTATTTCTGGAGAGGTGGCAGAGAAGAAGGGGGAAATTATTTATTTTGTTTATTAAATGAGATAAAATGTGTAAAGAGTTTTTCAAACCTTAAAATGTCTTCTTCTTCTTCTTCTTCTTCTTCTTCTTCTTCTTCTTCTTCTTTCTTCTTCTTCTTCTTCTTCTTCTTCTTCTCTTCTTCTTCTTCTCCTCCTCCTCCTCCTCCTCCTCCTCTTCTTTTTCTGGTGGGGACAGAGATGTAAACGTCTTTGAAGCAGTTTCATCTCCATCCTTCCCCCTTCTGACCCCTCAACTCCCTAAATAGAAGTTACAGGGGCCTAGATTAAAAAAACTTTTTAGATTGCCTTTAAGAGACATTGATCATAGATTAGATGTCAGAGTTCATCAATTCCATTTTCTTAATTTTACAGATGGCAGAGCTAAGGACTCAAGAGGATAAACGATTTGCTCAATGCCACACAGGTAGCATCAGAGTGAGGATTCCAACTGAGGTCCTTAAATTCCAAATCTGGTGCTCTGTTTATATATCTATGTCTATATTATCTGTAGTTCCATTTCTCTAATTCTATCTCCATCTTTGTGTCTTTTTTAATCCTGTATTAGATCTGAGAAGGGAATTATAATTTTCATATTAGTCAATATATGTGTAATGAATACATTAATAATTAACAATAATGATGAATATATTAATATATAATAATAATTACTATATTAATAATAAAAATCTCAAGAGCTGCCTCTCTGGCTCGGGAGTCAGAGCTCACAATGCAGCTTAAACTGATTAATCAAAGCTCTGACAAGGCTCACAATCACTGGACCTTAAGTGAAGTGAATCAAAGACTGTAGAACCTGTTCCTGTCACAGAATTCTGGTTCTGTATCCTGGGAGGTAGTCATGACCCCAAAGACTCCATAATTATTGTATTGTGGGATTTGTGGGTTTCTTGTGGGAAATCACTAAATAATTGTTTGTAATATACCTTCTACCTTAATCCTCTCCTTCCCCATTTATGACTTAAGTATATAACCTGTGCTTTTACTTCAGCTCTGAGAACATTCCTCACTCTGAAATTGATTAATTAAACTACTTGATTAACTGACACTCCTGTCTCTGGGACCGTTTTGTGTGGCTCTGAATATTCTCAAGTTGGAGACTGGCTTAATAAAAATCTTGTTAACAGAGCTATATTTAATCTGTCCAGAACCATAATTCATCAATATAGGGGAATTTGCCAGTGAGGAATACTTCCACTAGCAATGCAGACTGGCAATTCATATTCTCAGAGACTTGCGTGGGACTCTCAAATATTAAGTGACATATTGAGTTACGCAGCCAGTGTGTGTCAGAGTCAAGACTCAAATCTACTTTTCCCTGATTCATGGACTAGCTCTCTAACCATTACACTTCAGTGCCTATATCTAGCCATCCATTTTCAAATATTTAAGATGCCAGTATTGAGCCAGCTTACGGTTGTACACACAATTGATTTGGATGTCCACACTGAAGCAGATGGTTGGAGCAGAGAAAAGCTATTGAATTCTATCCAATGTTCTTGTCATGTGGTAGAAATTCAGCTCGGTTGGATAAGCTTTCTGTGAGTCTTCATGGACTTGCATTCTACTGTAAAGAACCCTGGAAATCAAGAGATCTGAATTTTAATCTTTACTCACCACTAATTTACTATATAGCTGTATAGTAGACAAACTCTTGGCCAACACCTGCCTGCCATCTGTTTTTGGACAGCCTGAGCTAAGAATTGTTTTTAGATTTGTAAATAAAGTTTAACTGTATTTTAAAGTCATTCTCAGCTCTAGTTCTGTACAGAAATAGTCCGCAGACTGGATTTGGTCCATAGACCATAATTTGCCAACCCCTTGGTGTATAGTGTTGGGTAAATCACTGTCCCTCTCTAGGTCCAGTTATAAAATTATATATGGCAGAGTTAGAGCAGTCAACAATCAGCCAATAAGCGTTTATTAAGCACTTTCTATGTGCCAGGCTCTGTGCTGAGTGCTAGATGGTCTCTAAGTTCCCCTCCAGCTTTGATATTCTATGTGTATATGAAATTTAGCAGAACAGTCAGTTGGCAAACAATTGTCTTATCAAAGTAAATTGGAGTCTTTTCCAATCTGATAATGTACTTGGGCACACTGAACCTACTGGTCAATTCAGTTGGAAAAAAAAAACAAACAAAAAATACAGTGCCATCTGCCGTTTGCTGATTCTACCTGTTGAGTTCAGTCAGACAACTAGCATCTTGTTTTCTCGTCAAATCGACCAGAGTTTAATGGCATCAGTCCTGTTGGTTTGGCCAACAAAGTCATGTATGGAGATAGAGGCTTAAATCATCTGGTTGTTTTGGTATCAACTAGACAAAGTCTAGGTGGCACAGCGGGTAGAGCACTGTCCCTGGAATCAGGAGTACCTGAGTTCAAATTTGACCTCAGATACTTAATAGCTGTGTGACCCTGGGTAAGTCACTTAACCCTGTTTGCCTCAGTTCCTCATCTGTGAAATGAACTGGTGAAGGAAATGACAAAGCACTCCTGCATCTCTGCTAAGAAAACTCCAAATGACTGAAAAGACGAAGCAACAACATCAAGCCTTAACAAACCCACTTAAACCTTGTCAAAGTGGGGATGGGGTATAGACGATGAATTCTGCTGTTAAAGCAACAGCTCGGGAACAATGACATTTAGGTTGGTTTTGAGGCTGTTAAATAACTGGTAACAGTCTTTCCTTTTCCTTTTAAATTGGTGTCCTAACCTGGGCCTTGAGCTATGAAGGCTGTTGTCTTTTCTCTGAGGTTTCCCCTTTATGTAAAAGCACATCTGATCATGTGAGGCCCCCGGGATGTGTGCCTGTAGGCGCTGCAAGCTCACTTTGGAGAACTTGGCCCGTTCCAGGGTTTTCCAGCCCTCTTTTGTCAAGCCGTGGGCATCGGGCATGAAATGCCAAGCTAGACCAAATGCCATGATAGGCTCAGAGGGAATAAAATAAAATAAAAAGCCTATTAATGAGAAAAGAAGACAAAAAATTTCAAGTAATTTAGACCATGGGATGTAAACGATGTCCTATTTGATCTCCCTGTTTCCAGTCTCTCCCCAGTCCAATTCGTTCTCCACAGGCACCAAAATGATTCTCCTAATGTGCAGGTAGGTCACTCTTCTACTCAATAAACTCCAGTGACTCCCTATTACCTTTAGGGTTAAATGTAAACTTCTTTGTTAGAGGCGGCTAAAATGGTCCAATGGGTAGGGTACTGGGTCTTGAATACAAATGTGGACCCTAAGAGTTACTAGCTATATGTCCCTGGGCAAGTCACTTAACCTCTAGCTGCCTCAGTTTCCTCAACTATAAAACGGGGATAATGTTAGCATTTTCCTTCTAGAGTTTTGAGGATCAAATTACAGAACATCTATTAGATATCAGGCACATAGTAGGTGCTTAATATATGTTTGTTTCCTTCCTCCCCTCCCATTATTTGATACTTAAAGCTCTTCACAGCCTCCTGGGCTCTTATCCATCCAGAGTTCTTAACTCCCCCAGACACTTTATGGTCCTGCCATATTGGCCCATTTGAGATTCTTCTCACATACCCCTCCATCTGTTGTCCCTCCCCATGGCCTGCAATGCTTTCCCTCAGCTTAAACACCACCCTCTGTCGGAGGCTTTTCCTGGGCTGTTGGTTAATGCCTTCGTTCAGTCAATTAGTATGTATCTATTAAACTCCTACTATGAGCCAGGGACTGGAGAAGGAAATGGCAAACTATTCCAGTATCTTTGCCAAGAAAACCACATGGACATCATGGTCCATGAGGTCCCGAAGAGTCAGGCACAACTGAATGACTGAACAAAAAGAAATATATCAGGGACTGTGCTTGCCAGGGATGGGGCAGGGAGACAGAAGTACAAAGCCTGAAACAGTCCCTCCTCATAGTGAGCTTAAATCTTCCCCTCTTAGATAACCATTGTCAACAGGCAATCACAACTTCACGAAACTTATGTGAAAACTAGGTTTGCTACAAATGAAATGAACATGCATCCAAAGAGTTCATTCACCATCCATACAGAAGCTTCCATATTTATAACAGTAGGACAAAAGGAGGAAGAAGTACCAGAAATCTCCACCAAAAGGGGCGTAACATGGGAGGGGGTCAAGGGATTCCTTAACATCTTCCAATGTGTTATCTGTGATATATGTTTATTATTTAAGTAATATTTAATACTAACAACAATTCATCAACAATAGAATATTAATATAATTAGTATTTGATATTATATCTATATCTATATCTATATCTATATCTATATCTATATCTATCTATATCTATCTATATCTATATCTATATCTATATCTATATCTATATCTATATCTATATCTATATCTATATCTATATCTATATCTATATCTATATCTATATCTATATCTATCTATATCTATATCTATATCTATATGATTGCTATTTTGTTAAGTCATTTTTCAGTTGTATCCAACTCTCCATGATTCCATTTGGGGTTTTCCTGGCAAAGGTACTACAGTGCTTTGTCATTTCCTTCTCCAGCTCATTTTATAGATGAGGAAACTGAGGCAAACAGAGATAAGGGACTTGCCCAGGGTCACACAGTTAGTAAATGTATGAAGCTAGATTTGAACTCAGGAAGACTCATCTTCCTGACTTCAAGCCTATCCACTGCACCATCTAGCTGCCCCATTATATATCACATTTACATACTATGGGGAGAATTTTGTATCTTCATTAGAATGTAAAATCCTTGAGGGCAGGAACCATTTTAACTCTTGTGTGTGTGTGTGTGTGTGTGTGTGTGTGTGTGTGTATCCCCAGTGCTTTAGCACAGTGCCTGGTATATAGTAAGTGCTTAATTTAAATGCTTTTTTTTTTTGTGAGTGACTTTTCCAGAGTCACACAGCTTATTGATAGATAGATTGATTTATCTTTTCTGGTCTTCAATGGCCCTAAGCCAACTTTCAGTTGTATTCATTCAAGCAGTGCTCCAGTAATAGAAAGAGCAGAGGATCTGAGATCAGGAGATTAAATTAGTTGTGTCTGATACGAGTCCCTTTCCCTCTCTGTGTTTCAGTCTTCTGTTCTGTCAAAGGGAATGATAATGACTGTTGCACTCTCCCTTGAGGCAAGCCCTGTGAGGGTTATTGTAAAACTCAGACTAGATTGAACAAAGCCAGCAAAAGCACTGTGAAAAGTTGAAAGCTTTTTCAAAGGGCCGGTGTTAGCATGATTGGTATGATTCGTTATTATTACTATACACAGTGATTTTGGAGAAGTTATTTTAGTCAACACAGTCCTCTCTCAATCTTCCCCGAGGCTGATCAGCAAACATCAGAATGACTGACCCCAGGTGAGTGGTCCAGATCATTGTACATCATCAATAGTGTCCAACTTAAGAGCCCCAAATTAAAGCCTAGAGAAGCCTGAGCGTGAATAAAGCACAGATCTTTGCTTATTTTCATTTTGTTATTTGGGGGAGAAAAAAGCTGCTGTGGCTTATTACCCAGCTACACTGTCCCGTAGAGTTGGGTTTCACCTTGGGAGGGAAAAGATTCTAAAATGGGACTGAGAGAAAATTGGGATCTAGGGGCGGGGAACTAACCCTTGCTGCCTGTGGCCTCAAGGCCACCCCTACCCCTGGAATAAACAGTCAGCTCAAGAGAGGCATCCTCCAGGTGAAGGGAACACTGGACAGGACACAAATCAGAACACCTGGGTTCTAGCTTGGTGAGAGTCACAGCAACCTCTGAGCTTTAATTTCCTTGTTTTTTGCATTATACTCCAACTGGGGTACTCCCGACAAGTGGACTTAAACTTGCAAGTTGGGTACTTGGCTGCCACCTCAGGTTCTAGGGGGTACCTGGTAGGCTTGCACGCGGTGGCTTCCTTCAAGTCCCAGCTCAAATCTCTACCTTCTGGTTGTTATTCATTTGTTTCAGTGGTGTCTGACTCTTGGTGACCTCATTTGGGGTTTTCTTAGCAAAGATGCTGGAGGAGTTTGCCATTTTCTTCTCTAGCTCATTTTACAGGTGGGGAAACTGAGGCAAACAGGGTTAAGTGACTTGCCCTAGGTCACATAGCTAGTGAGTGTCTGAGGCAGGATTTGAACTCATGAAGATGAGTCTTCCTGACTCAGCCTTTCCCGAGCACTGTAGTGCCTTCCCTTTGTTGCCATTAGATTGTGAGTTCCTCAAGGACTAGACTTGTCTTTTGTCTTTCTTTGTAACCCCAGTCCTTAGCACAGTACCTGGTATGTAGGGAGGAATAATAAATGTTTATTGATTGATTGACAGTTACGCTATAGTTTGCTAGCTCTCACTGGTGTGCTTCCCATTGACGATTAGCCAGGAGACGTAAGTAGCTCAATTCGGGTGGCAACTGGCAGATCAGCTCTCCAATCTTTCCATTCTAGGGGGTGCAGTGGGTAGTGTTCAACTGGGAATTAGGAAGAGCTGAGTTGAAATCTGGCCTCAGACATTTAGAAACTGTGTGACTCTGGGCAAGTCACTAAACCTCTATTTACTTTAGTTTCCTCAACTGTAAAATGGGAATAATAATAGACCTCCCCCCAGATTATTGTGAGGATAAAATTAAATAATATTTATAAACTGCTTTGTGAATCTTGAAGCTCTAGAGAAAGACTAGTTGTTATTGTTATCGTGATTAAACAACAAGAACTTGTCAGAAAGGATCTCTTCTGACATTAATGGTTTAGATTACGAAGAACAGACATGCAATGTTATAGAATCACTCCCCTCCCCCCTTCTTCTGTCTTGCTACAGGGGCCTGTTGTAGGAAGATGAAAGGTAAGAAGATAAAACCCAGGTAGGAACCAAGTAAAAGTCCAAGGCAGCAAAATCAGAGAAGGGAAATGAGGGTGGAAAGTTTGGTGGGGAATCTGGCCCCTTGAGGCCACATGTGGCTCTCTAGGTCTTCAAGTGTGGCCCTTTGACTGAATCCAAATGGACTCAGTCAAAAGGTCACCCTTGGGGACCTAGAGAGCCACATGTGGCCTCGAGGCTGCAGGTTTCCCACCTCTGGTTTAGACCAACTTTGGCTGGGGCCAAGACTTTGAATACTTGTGGATTCAACTTCTCTCTCCCAAGAACTCCAGCAGCTGGGTCCAGTATGATTGGTTGAGCCTCCAATGTGCACTGAGTCGTGGGCTCAACACATCTTGTGCTAACGTGAGTTTACTTATCGAATATGAGCTCAGATGATCTTAACAGAGCCGGAACAAGAAGTCCCCACACTTAGCAGGGGACGGAATGACTATCTTTGAATGCTTCATGGGCTGTCGGATAGAAAAGGGAATGAGACCTGTACTTTTTGCTCCCAGAAGGGAGAACCAGGAACCATTGATAGAACTACAGAGAGGGAGATGTCAGCTGGGTAGAAGGGAAAAAGTTGTAGTCATTGGAGCTGTCTTTCAAGGAATAAGCTCCCTTGAGAGCGAGTGTGTTCCCTCCACCCCCTGGAGATTTTCTGGGTTCAGTTCCCACTTCAAACACTTCCTACCTATATGACCACAGGCAAGTCATTTAACTTGTCAGGGCCTCAGTTTCCTGTTCTGTAAAATGCTTGTATTACTTACCGCACAGAGATGTGGGGATAGTTCTTCGAAAATGCCATACAAATAAGTTATCATTATACTGTTCTCATCTTTTGATAGTGTTTTTTTTTGTTATTATCTATCCCAGTCCCTTAATTTATAGAGAAGGAAATTGAGGCTCAGATCAAGACTCCAGTCTTCTAACAAATCAGAGCTCTTTCCATTATATCATATTTCAGTTAGGTAGTACAGTGGATAGAGCTCTGGGCCTGGAGTCAAGAAGACCTGAATTCAAATCTCACCTTAGACACTACTTAATAGCTGTGTAACCTTGGGCAAATCACTTAACTTCTATTTGCATCAGTTCTATCATCTATAAAATGGGTGTAATAATAGCCCCTACCTTCCCAGGGTTGTCATGGGAATCAAATGAAATAATATTTGTAAAAGGCTTAGCCCAGTGCTTGGCACATGGTAGATGCTATACAAAAAATATATATCAGTGCTATATTGCAAGTGCTATATATAAAGATGCTATTGTTGTTTTATTGTTATTATTTTACTACTCACTTGATTTTAAGCAAGACCCTTTTTCTTGGGTCTGAATTTTCTCTGTTGTGTAAAATAATTGGGTTGAGTAGATGATCTCTGAGGTCCTTCCAGCTCTTGATTTCATGGCTTTCTGAGCCTATTTATCCAAACCATAGTGGCTTCAATTCCCAAATCACAGACCAATACAAACAATATAATCCAAATTCCAGAAGCCATGCAAAAAAAGGAATGGAGGTGTGTGTGTGCGCGCACGTGTGTGTGTGTGTGTGTGAGAGAGAGAGAGAGAGATTTTGGAATCTCTCTGGCTCCAACTCTCTTCCAAAGAGGCAAATGTCTTCATCTTTTGTTCACAAAGCTGGATTCCTCAACCTGAGACCCCTTCATCATTCTCTCTCCCTGTTTCTCCTCTGCTTCCTAACTCCCCTCCCCTAATTTTCCCTCAGACAGCTTCCCTCCAATATATAATAATACTTGCTAGAATTTAGGTAGGACTTGAAGGTTTGCAAAATGCTTTATAAATATTATCTCACTTAATTCTCACAGCGTTAAGAGGTAGGTGCTGTTATTATCCCCATTTTATAGATAAGGAAACTGAGGTAGATAAAGGTTAAAGGACTTAACTAGGGTCCCACAGCTAGTGAGTGTCTGGGGCTAGATTTGAACTTGTCTTTCTGACTCTAGAGCTGCCAGGCTCTGCTCCTCACCACTCCTTCATCCCTGTGCCCATTCTGCCTCAGTCTTATTGACCCCAGATCTGTCCTCTTAGCTCTGCTACCTGCCAGACCCAAGTTGACCATCCTAAAGCAAAGAGATTGATCTGAGTGACCTCTAAATTCCCTTTCTATTCACTGTACCCTTACTCTATTCACTATACTTCTCCTGCCCAGGGATTGGATAGCTCTGTTGAGATAATTGAACAGATGTGGAAGGGTCTACGTGACAGACTGTATTATTGAAGTTTCAATGTTCATACTTCCAGTTTCCTGTCTGATCAGCTCTTCCCAGTTACTCCATTCTAGGTGGTATAGGGAATAGAGTGCTGGGTCCAGAATCAGGAAAACCTAAGTTCAAATCTCTGTCTTCTCAGTTTTCTCAGCTGTAAAAGGGAGATCCTAATAACGCCTACCTCCCAGGGTTGTTTTAAGGGCCAAATGAAAAAATATTTGTAAAGCGCTTAGCATGGTGTCTGGTATATAGTAGGTGCTTAATAAATGCTTATTCTTTTCCTCTTTATATACAGTTTGCCTTCCCTCCTTTTCTACCTGCCTACCTGGAAAAGGATTTTGCTTTCTCATCATCCACATTAGGAGTTTGGGAACCAGAGAGAGAATTACAGTCACCACCACAGACCTGTCTAGATTGTTGTGGCTCGTTGGAATTTTTCTAATAGAAAGGCATTGCTAGACATCATCTCCTCGGTCACTCAGTCACCAAGGCTGACTGTATCATTCCCCTTTGCCACTTCTGGACTCTTGTGTTGGTTGGTTTGGTGGGCGGTCTGGGAGTTTCAGTGACTATGGTTCAGTTGAATGCACGAGATCATAGGATTAAAACTGGAAGTCACCTTAGAGATATCTTGGTCCAATCCCTTCATTTAACAGAAGAGGAATCGGAGGAGAAGAGATTTGCTTAACATTCCACAGGTAGCAGGTACAGGACCAGAGCTTGAACCCTGGTCTTCTCACCTCAGATCTAATACTTCTCCTAATATATCACTCTGTTTCTTACATAGAAGGGATCCAAACCTGAGACTTAGTCTTTTCTGACTCTGTTTCCCAAGGTACCACCTCCAGCCATTGCAACCAGTTCCTAGACACTTGCAAGTAATCCTGGGGATTTCACCTTTGACTATCTCCATTCATTAATACCTCATTTGAGATACTGTGTCTTCTAGACCCTGGTCATTGAGTTGACTTGGCTCTAATCTCAGAGATCTGCTATATGTGGTCCCTGGTTATCTTTCTCCTTTCTTCTGATGCTGTCACTCTATCTGAGTGCCCAGTTCTAACACCTAATTCCCCTTTTGCTACTCTTGTTTATCCCCCTCTTACTCCATATCACAAAAGGACATTTTTAAGGGTTTGCTTACAAGGGAAAAGAGAAAATACAAATTCAAAAATAATGCACTAGAACCAGGTTAGAATGGCTCTTTAAGGACTGCAAAGCACTTTTACATATATGATTTCATTTGATCTTTCTAACAATTCTGCGAGGTTGATACTTTTATTATACCCATTTTACAGATGAGGACACTGAGGTTGGGAGGTGTTTTAAGTGACTTACCCCAGAGTCCCAAGGCTGGTGTCTGAGGTAGCCTATCTGGGGAAGGAATTTGCTTCCTGAATCTAAGCACAATGCTCTATTTTCACTATGCTGCTTACTTAGCATGCCTAAATCAAAAGCATGGATAAAAAGATTGCCGGACTAGATGACCCCACATTTCTCAAGTTACTCATTTTGCCTCGGGTTAGTTGTGCCTTCAGTGGTCCTCCAGGCCAGGGAAGGCCTCAGAGCAGGATGGGTCCCCAGTTAGATTTGGGTATTTAAGGGCTTCTACTCTGGATCCAGCTTATTGGTCCTTTCTTCTAGCTCTAGGGTCACCCTCGGGCAATTGAGAAGCCTCTTAATGGCAAGGCATGCTTATGTTGCTTCCCACACATCACCACATAGCCACTTAGTCAATGCTGCTGGAGTCCCCCTCCATCAAGGGAAAAGAAGGGATCACAACCAGTACAGGCAGGGCTCCTCCCTCAAAAATCAGAGCAATTCAACCTGACATATCACCCAACCCCCAGGTTCACAAAGGACAACGATGTTCCTTACCTGCATGTGTACTTGGGAGGGGTTAAAGGAAGTGAAGGGCAAATGAAGCCTGCTCAAAAGAACTGTAAACCAATGTTAAATACAGCAATTCTCTCCTGCCCTAAGTCCTGGTGACATGTTGTGGTAAAAAGACCTTAGATTCGAACTGGAAGACTTGGGCTGGAGTCTGTCCAATAATATTGAGTGACCTCGGGCCACTCATTTATATCCATCAACAAGGATTTATGAAGCACTTACCATGTGCTGGGCACTGTACAAAATGCTGTGGATACAAAGAATGGAAAAAACACAAAAGAAAGGCAGCTGGATGGTAGGAAATGGATCACTGGACTTGAATCCCAGAAGACCTGAGCTCAAATCGGTCTTAGATGGTAACCAGCTCTAGGAGTAGGCTGTGCACTTACCAGATCAGAGGAGCTGATGGTTAAATTTCCAGTGTGAGCGTTTATTTACACCCTGGTAAATGTTTACAGATCAGAGGAGCTGATGGTTAAATTTCCAGTGTGAGTGTTTATTTACACCCTGGTAAATGTTTACAAATCGGAGGAGCTGATGGTTAAATTTCCAGTGTGAGCATTTATTTACACCCTGGTAAATGTTTACACATCAGAGCTTATAGTTTTGTTGATTGTCTAGGCTTATGAAAGTGAAGGACAAAATGTTAATAAGGCAGATTAAGCTTCAAAGATTAAAAAGTATCCCCTGCTGCATTATGTTTCCCCCCCTGGAGAATTCTGTTAAATATTTACTAGCACACTACTATGTTGGACCCTGTGCAACTCACTTAATCTCTCTCTGCCTCGGTTTTTTTAATCTGTGAAATGGGGATAATAATATAAGCTACCTCCCAAGGTTGTTTTGAGGATCAAATGAGATGATATTTGTAAAGTGCTTTGCAAACCTTAAAGCACCATATAAGTACTAGCTATAACCATCATCATTATTATTACACCTCCTAAATTGGTCCCTGCTTTTAAAAGGCTTATATTCTAGTGGGAGAGGCAACATGTAAGTAAGTAGGCATAGCCAAGAAACAGTAAAATGACGATAATCTTAATGGGGAAGGCTTAATTAAGTAGCCGGAGGGGCCAGGAAGGGCTTCTGCAGAAGGTACTGTTTGAGTTGAGTTTTGAAACAAGCTAAGGTTGTCAGGAGGTAGAGGTGAGGAGGGAGAGAATTCCAAGTATGGGGGACAGCAAATGCAGAAGTGGAAGATGGAGCGTCATGTTTGAGAAACAGCCAATCGGGCCATATCTCTGGACCTTAGAGCGTGGGGAGGGCAGTTGAGTATGAGCACTGCAAAGGCTGCATAGGATAATGTTCCATTGATTCTTCCACCCCATTTAAAAGCAGATACCTTTGTTAGATAATAATACTTCTTGATTGAATCAATCTGTTATTCAGACAGATTATGAACCAAGAGAGAGGACTCAAGAAAACCCAGAGAAGAGACGATATCCAAGAGAAGAGAGTGGTGATCAATATCAAATACTGCAGTAAGGCTGGGGATTAAGAAAAGGTCATTAGATTTGTCAAATAAGAGATCATTGGCTACTTCAGAGTGAGCAATTTCAGTTGAATGATAACATTGGCTGTCACATTTTAGTGTGTTTAGAAGAGAATGAGAAGAAAGGAAGTGAAGCCACTGGATATAACATGACTTTTTCAAGGAGTTCAGCAGAGAAGGGAAAGAGATATTAGACGATAGTGGGGATAGTGAAAATATGAATATATTTGTAGGAAGCAAAGAAAGAGCCATTCAATAGGAAAAGATCCAAGAGTAGAAGGAGGGTGAATATGACATTGGGTGGAGTGGGTGGCAGGGGATGGGATTAAGGGTACATGCAGAGAAGTTGGCCTTGGAAGAAGAGTAACTTCATTATCAGAATCTGGAGTAAAGGAGGGATAATGTCAGAGCAGAGGTGAGATGAGGAGGAGAGAAGAGGGAACTAACTCTGTTGATGACATTGATTTTTTATTTTGGTGAATACAGATGAGGTCTTCAGCTGGGAGATTGGGGAAGGTGGTGTTGTGGGGAGTCTTGAGGAGAAGAGAAAGGTTTGGAAGCGGATAGAGAATTAATTAGAGAAGACAAGAAGGGTTGCATTGCCATGAGGGCCCAGTTGAGATGACATAACATAAATCTGTAGGATTTTATTTTGTTATGTAGGACATAACTGAAATGGCTGAATGACAACAACAACATAAATCTATAGTGGTCCCACCTGGTAAGGTTTGGTGACTTTCCTTCCTCTTCCTCTAGAGGCTGATAGGCTCCTATCAAGCAGAGAATATTCCTGGAGAAAAGGGGATGTGGTTCAAGCTATGATCACAGCCTATCAGGAATCAGATGGGGTCAAGTTAAAATGAACAGACAGTGCCAAGTCCAACAGGCAAGATGCAGGACAAGAAAAGGACAAAAAAGAAATTGTCTAACATTTCTTCTTAGAGTCCATAGGATTCAGAGCTAGAAGGGACCTTAGTTAGGGAAGCTGGTGAGGAGTCAAGGAAAATAACAACACAAAACAGCAGCTGTAGGACTGTCGGGGTTAGCTTCCTTGCCCAAGCAAGGATTTAATTCTCCTATGATTTGACTGTTTTTGACATGTCCCCTTCTCTGTTCTGGGGAGTGGGTACCACCGTGTCATTCAACATGAAGCATATCCCCAAGTTCTTAGAGAAAAATTGTTCCTTAGACTAGGTAGAACATATATGCAGTATTGTGGACTGCCTTGAGCTCAGCTACTATAAAGGAGTAAGGAATAAAGGAGTAGATTATATCATTACCCCAAACTAAGCCACCCTCACAATCTTGAAATCTGACAATCACCTCTCTCATCATCGTATTTATCCTTTCTGTCACCCCTGGCTCAGAATCCCCGCCCCCAGAGGAGAGGGAGGCACATGAATGAGGATCAGTCTTGGGTCTGGACCCCCACAGGAGAATGTTTCTTTCTTTGTCCCTTCCCTTCCCCCAAAATGGAATAAAACTCCAGGGAAGTCTCCAAAACAAAGCTTAAGTATAACTCAAGACTTGGGTGCCTTCCCACAAAGGTACTGAGTGTACAATACGGCTATCGAATATGGGACAGCTTTTATTTCTGCCAGTACAGAAAATAACATGAGGGTACAAAGAGATCACAGGCGTGCACGTGCAAATGCAAGAAACATAGCCCGTTATGTTCCACTTTGTGGCACTGCTGAACAGGTTTTTCCCATTCACTAGATTGGGCTTTCTTGCTCGGCCAGAATAAGGGCTTAGGCAGCTGGCCAGGATATTGGATAGAGTGCTGCCTGCATCTGGAGACATGAGAGTCCTACTTCAGATACTTACTAGCTGTGTGACCCTGGGCAAGTCACTTAACTTGTTTGCCTCTGATTCTCCATCTGTAAAATGGGAATGATAATAACATAACCTACTTCCCAGAAGTTGTTGAGAGGGAAAAAATGAGATAATAGAAGTAAAACGCTTGGCAAACTTTGGATACAAATGTTGACTAGTATCCCATAGTAGGACAAAGGGCCAAGGGATACAAAGTTAGAGGCTGTAGGATCTTTCTGTTGGCAGTCCTCTCCTGCTATTAATAGCCGGCTCTCCCTCAGGGCAGCCGGTGCCCAACTCTCCAACTCAAGAGGTCTCAAATTCAGGGTTACCCAAAAAGTCATCCCTGCTTTAGGATTGCTAGTTCTAACCTCTGCTCAGAAAAGAAAACAAAGATGGAAGAAAGAAGTTAGGAATTTGGAGACAGAGGAATTCCTGCTGCCTGCCCACCTCCTTCATGAAAGGTTAGAAGGTTTACCTCCTGCTCAGTCTCTGTTTACTTGTCCAGAACTACTTCACATACAGTTTCTCCTGGCTGCTCTTTTGCTCTGGCAGCAACACTTTCCCAAGATGGTGTCCCTTCTCCCTCCACTTTTCACTGAGCATGGTCTTTTCCAGGTAAACTAAAGTATTTTGTATCACATAGTCGTTTCTACCTGCTCAGTGGCCCATGAGAAGAAAACCAACAAGAACTATATCTCTAGGCTGTGGAATACTTGCAATCTGGCTTCTGACTGTGTCATTTGAAATTGATCTTTCCAAGTTTATTGATGACCTTTTACTGCTAAATCCAATAGCTTCTTCTCATTCCTCATTCCACTTGACTTCCCTGAAACTTTCATGCTATTGACCACTCCCTCCTCCTGGGGACTTTCTCTTCCCTTGTGACCTGCTTATTTGACCGCTCATTTTCAGGATCTTTTCTTGGGTCAACATTTATGTCTCACCTCTTAACCATGGGTATTTTCCAAGATTTTGTCCTGGGCCCTTTCCTCTTTTTACTTTTTAAAAAAATTTAAGATCATTAGCATCTACTGGCTCAGTCTCTATGTAAATGACTCCCATATCTATGTCTATCACTGCCTGAGGGTCCACTCAGCATCTTAAATTCAACATTTCCAAAACAGAACTCATATATTTCCCTCAAGCCCATCCCTCCACCAAACATTCCTATCTCTGTTGATGCTGCTGCTATCCTTCCAGTCGCACAGATTTTGAACCATGGAGCCATCCATGACTTTTTTTGCTCTCTCATCTCTCATATCTAACTGGGTGCCATGTCTTGTTGATTCTGCCTTTACAGTATGTCTGGCATTTCCTCTCTTATCTGCCCACACATAACCATTACCATTATTTCAGGTCCTCATCGCATCTCCTATGAACTATTAGAAAGCTATTGCTTCCAGTTGGTCCCCTGCCTCTAGTCTCTCACCCCTTCAATCTGTTCTCTGTATACAACTGCCAAATGGATATCACAGAAATACAGCTTGAACCATACGACTCTTCCAGGTGAAGATCATCAGGAGCTTCCTATTACCTAGAGGGAAAAATACAAATTTCTCAGTCTGGCTTCAGTTTTATAGATTCTTTTCCAAATGCTCCCAGTTTCTTTCCAATAAGTGCTTCTCTCATTGAAACTTCCTTAGGAATGAAATAAGTATAGTTAAGTAAGACCAGTGGAGACAGTGTACGCCTTATCTCATATCATGATTCTTCACCTATCTACTGAGAGAAGGGAAATGTTGCATCGTTGGTCCTCTGAAGACAAGATTGATCACTGTATTGATATGAATGCTGACACCTTTTAGTGTTATTTTCCTTGACAATTTTTGTGGACATTGTGCATGTTATTCTCCTGCTTCAATTAACTTCTGTCTGCTTCAGTTTGTATGAATGTTTCCAAGATTCTCTGAAATCTTTCATTTGTCCTTTCTTATGGAGCATGACATTCCCATGCCACCATTTGTTCAGTCATTCCCCCAACTAACGGGCACCTCTTTTATTGGGTGTTTTTTTAATTCGCTTTGCCACTTAAAATCCTCTATTATTTGACTCTAATTGACCTTTCTGGGTTTATTTTGTATTAGTATTACTTCACATGCCTTATGCTCTACCCAGACTGGCTTATGACCTGTTTTCCAACTCTGGCATGCCGTCTCCCACTCCTGGGCTTTTGTATTCATCGCCCCCCTGCCTGGAAAGCGCTCCCTCCTAATCATGGCCTCTTAGAATCCTGATATTCATGTGAGGCTTGGCTCGGTTGTTACCTCCTACACAAGGCTTTTTCTGATCCTTCTTCTACCATGCCTCTTACAGTGGTCAGCACCATTTCCCTCTCGAAATTATTTTCTTTATTTTTATTTTTTTATTTTTAGGCAATTGGGGTTAAGTGACTTGCCCAGGGTCACACAGCTAGTAAGTGTCAAGTGTTTGTCTGAGGCCAGATTTGAACTCAGGTCCTTCTGACTTCAGGGCCGGTGCACCACCTAGCTGCCCCTTGAAATTATTTTCTTTTTACTTATCTGTGTCCATGGTATATCCCTCCACTAGTAATGATGATGATGATGATGGTAATGATAATAATACCTGACATTTACATAGCACCTTAAGGTTTATAAATTACAATTTTCTCATTTCATCCTCACAACAGCTTTTTGAGTTCAGGACTATAGATGTTATTACTCCTACTTTACAGATAAAGGAATTGAGGCCAAGAAAGAAATCAAGTGACTTGTCCAAGGTCAAAATATAATGAAAGCTTTTTGAGTGTAAGGAATGTTTCATTTCTGGCTGTATTCTTGGTGTCAAGGATCGTGTCCAACACTCAGTAGGTGCTTAATAAATGTTCATTGACTGATTTTTATATTTGTTGTATTGGTTGTATTATTTAAAATAAGGCTAGTATCCACCTCCAGGGAAAGAACTGACAAATGGAAGTATGTATAGTGTGGTTTTATATACATATACATACACACATATATAGACATATTTGTGTCTAATGATAGACTTCTCTAGGTGGCGTGGGAAGGGAGGGAGAAAAAATAAAAAGTGTGCAGCAAGAACAAAAGACAACTTAGAAGGAAGTACAGAAAAGCAGGGTAGCTTTGGCAATGATGAGGAGTATTTATTGCATAATTTTTTTTAAAAAAAAGTAAACTGTGAAATGGAAATTCATGGTTTTATATTGAGTCCTCTTTTGATATTGTGCTATGTACATGGAAATGTTATTTTTGTGTGTGTCTTTTTGTATTTAAGTTCAAAATAAAAAAATTCTCCTCAAAAGAAAAAAAAATAAAGTAAGGCTAGCTACGGTGAATTTTTACCATATATAAGGCTTTGCGGGAGAGCCTGAAGTTTATGTAGATAGAAAATACCAATTTCAAAGGTGAAATCATCCTTGTCTTTGGGAGCTTTAGGATCATTGGATTTAGAAGTGGGAAGGACTCAGGGATCATCTATTCCACCCTTACTGTTTTACAGATGAGGAATCTGAGGACAGAGAGAGTAAAGTGAACTGCCCAAGATCACGAAGCTAGTTGATGGAGGAACCAGGATTTGAACTCACTGTGGTCCCTCTGGCTCCAAATCCAGACCTCCTCCTGTTGCAACCAGGTTGTCATCTGTGTCCTGGAAATGGTGATGCTACTTGGAGATTATAGGTGTCTATGTGGATGATGCAGACAAGGTCACTTATACATCATGACAAGGGCTCTGTCATGGGATCTTGGCTGATTCTTCCCTAACTTTGATCCAGGGTTAGGGTTTGAGATGAAGTGAGTAGGATTTGCCTTTACTTTCTCCTAGAATAATTCACTGTCACCGGGTAGTTGTATGTCCAACCCAGTATATAAGAGTAAGTAGTAAGTACAAGAGTCACACAGCTAGTAAGTCTGAGGTCAGATTTGAACTCAGGAAGAGGAATCTTCCTGACTGTAGCCCTGGCATTCTATCCACTGAACCACCTAGCTAAGAAGGGATCTTAGAAGTCAGCTAATCCAAACTCCTCATTTTACAGGTGAGGAAACTGAGGTCCAGGGAGAATAAATATTTGCCCGAAGTCACATACTAAGTGACAGAACCAGGATTTGAACCCAGTTTCTATGATTCCAAATCTAGCATACTTTCTATTCTAATTTTGGTTGCTTTTCTTTTTTTTAAGTTTAAGGCATTGACTCAGTTTGCTAATTCTTCCTTATTAAATAGCTATTCTATTTTATGAATTTGCCTGTAAGGATTACTTTGGCTATATTCCATAGATTTCTATGTGTAGTATCTATACTGTCATTATCATTCATATAATCTTTTATTGTTTTTTAATTCCTCTGTCATTATTTAATAAATCATCTTTATTTTCTATAGGGCCTTACACATTTTATTCACTGCATTTTGGTCTAAACTAAATGTGGCTTAAGGACACTCTGTTCACATCAGTTGCCAACTCTTGTCAATTCAGCCTATACAATATCTTTGGCAAAATATGAGCTCTCTGATATAAAAACAACTTATCTGAAAAGCAGCCCAAGGAGAGATCATCTAAGAATCATTGAACTCCCTGAAAATCATGATAAAAAAGAACAACTTGGACTCTACATTTCAAGATACCATAAATGAAAACTGCTCAGATCTATTAGAACTAGAGAGAAGATTTAAACAATTCACTGATTACCTCTTGAAAGAAAACATAAAAGGAAAAGTCTTAGTAATGTCATAATCACAATCCAGAGCTTCCATGTCTAAGAAAAAATACTGAAGGAAGCCAGAAAGAATTTAAGTACCAAGGAACCACGGTCAGGATGAGACAAGACCTGATAGCTTCTTTGAGAGAGCTTGGATTACAATTCTAAAAGAAAAAAGATGTGAACTTACAATCAAGAATAACTTAGTTTTTTAGTGTTGAATACAATCTTACTGGAAACAAATGGAGCCTTAATGGAAGAGAGGGTTTTTAAGCATTTCTGATGAAAATACTAGAGGTGAGTGGGAACTTCAAAATAGAAACACAAGAGTCAAGAGAAACCTAGAAAGGTAAATTTGCTCAATTAGTAGATGATCCAGTGTTAACACTGTGCTAGGGAGGGAAGAAGCAAACATTCATTCAGAACCTTATTGTTGCCAAATATATTGAGGGAGTTATATAAGGAAAAAAAAATTATAGGACCTGGGAGGGGTGAATTGGTTCTGTTCCAAGGGTTTTAAGAGGGAAAATAGAAGCTAGGAAAAAAGGAATATGCTAGTGTAGGGGAGGAAGTAGGAAGTAGAATATGCTATTTCTTGCAACTAGAGTGTGTAAGAATAATATACAAAGATGGAGGAAGGGGTGGAGGGAGAAGGCATCAGATAAATCACAGATAACTGAACCATTCAAAGGAGAGTTGAACACACACACACACACACACACACACACAGAATTTGGTTTAGGAATACTCTATGTAGGGGGAATTAATGTCTTTCTTACTTACATTTTGTTGGATTTATCATATACAGATAATAGAATATTAAAATCTACTTACTCTTTTAAAATTTGGTTTCTTCTCATATGATTAGGACACTTTCTTTTGTGAATTTTAGTGCAGATTATTGGATGCATCTCTATTTAAGACTGGTCTGCTTTCATTTTGTCCATAATCTTTTAGCATAATATAATGTCCTCATTTGTCTCCTTTAATATTTTCTAGTTTGAATTCAACTTTTAATACCATTATTGTCACTCTCACTTTTCCTGATTTGGTATGGTAAGTTTTGGAGCACCCTTTCATTTTGAGTCCCTTTAGAAATGTTCTAGATTAAATGTGTTTCTTGTAAGTAGTGGCACCTCTATCCCAAAGCCCATTGGTATACTGGTGGAGACGAATGCCTTGCCTTGCATGAGGGGTGGGGCAGAGCTGGCAAGAGGTAAGAGTTTCAGTTCTCAGCCAGTCTCCTATGAGTCCCCTTTGGGGACTCATCAAATTTTGAGTCTTCTTCTTTATGTTGCTTTGGAGCTGCTGGTTTCCAGCTTCAAGAGAAGATGGAAGAAGCCAACCCCATTCCAGGTTGCTGAAGGAAAAAATTCTGAGAAGACAAGTTGCTGGCAGTCTTCATCATGTCCCCATTCCTAGCTTGCTACTCTAGAGACTTCAAGTGTTTTCTTCTTGCGTCAGACCTAGGACTCTTTGTCTTTGTTGAGCTGAGTTTTCTTGCTGTTGTTATGTGAAAGCTCCTTCATTCTGTGTTATCTGGCATCATTTCTCCCATACATACATTTTCTGTTTTAGTATGATTTGGATAAATGGAATTCTTTGCTCTTCTCTGTGTTCATTGTGGAACTGGCATAAGGTGGGAAAGAGGTCAAGCCCTGGATATAGAGTTTGGGCTTCCCCTCCCCCTCACAAATGACACAGTGATTAGAAACTAGATGGAACTCAATCATATCCCCTACACTAGTAATATTTAAGGGAAGAGATAAATATCATTGTAGCAAAGTACTCCCTCTCTCTGAGGACACTGGAGTGGCCTCAACTCAAGTTCCTGCTTCCCTTCCTGGCAAGAGGAGGATGGAGGGAGAAGAGGCTACAGATATTTATTCTGCCTCTCTTCAAGACACATATTGACAGGCCCAATAAATACATGGGTCCCTCTCTACACATGGGATCCCCTTACCACACTCCATTTGCTACAGTAGCTTAGGGTTGGGTTCTGTTTTAAAAAATCATTCTATGACTTTTTCATTCTATTGGGTAATTTGGTCCATTTGCATTTAGCATTATAATTGTTAGATTTGTCTTTTCTTCACTCATTCTGTGTCATTCTTGTAATGTTGATTATAAATCTTAACTTATCAGAGCCACTCTTTAAAAAAAATTATTTTATTCTTAGTTCTACATTCTCTCCCTCCATCCATCCTTACTTTTCTCTTTGACAAAGCAAGAAATTCAACATCATATATACATGTATGTGTGTATACACATACATATATGCACACAATCATGCAAAAATATTTCTACATTAGCCATATTCTACAAAAAAGCAAGAAACATAAAGGAAAAAAATATGCCTCAATATACACTCCAATTCTGTCACTTCCCTTATCTGGAGGTGGATAACATTTTGTATCGTGAGTCCTTTGGAGTTGTGGTAGATCATTGTATTGATTGGAGTTTTACAGTTGGTTTTCCTTACAAAATTGCTGATACTGTGTAAATTGTTCTCCTGGTTCTGCTTACTTCACTTTATATCAGTTCATATAGGTCTTTCCAGGTTTTTCTGAAACCATCCCCTTCATCATTTTTTAGATACAATAGTATTCCAGCAAATTTGTATATCATAACTTTTTCAGCCATTCTCCAATTGATGGGCATCCCTTCAGTTTCCAATTCTTTGTCACCACAAAAAGAGTATTGCTATAAGTGTTTTTGTACAATAGGTCCCTTTCCTTTTTAAATATTTAGTCAAAGAATATGCACAGTTTTATATAGTCCTTTGGGCATAGTTTCAACTTATTATCCAGAATTGTTGGACTAATTCACAGCTCCATCAATAGTGGATTAGCATATTTCTGCCCCTCCCTTCCCTCCAGCATCTGTCATTTTTCTTTTCTGTAATTTTAGCTAATTTGATGGATGTGAGTAGTACTTCAGAGTTATTTTAATTTTCATTTCTCTAATAAATAATGATTTAGAGTGCTTTTATTTGACTGTTGATTACTTTGATTTCTTTCTCTGAAAACTGCCTGTTCGTATCCTTTGACCATCTGTCAACTGGTGAATGTACCAGAGCCACTCTAAACAAAGTTCCTCTGCCTTCTATTAATAAACACTTAAACTTGCTCTCCTTTAATAAGGTTATGAACTTCACTTTGGGATTACATTTTTCTCTCATTAATACCATTCGTCCTCTTTAATTCACCAATACCTTTTCTCTGAAACATCCTTAAACATTGAATAATTTAGCTGATACAAGACTCTGTAGATTCTGACTTGCTGTTAGTGGCACTCCTTTTAGGACACCCAGGTTCAGGGTACTGTTTGGATTATCATGTCTTCACCAAAATATTTCCCTCTGTTGCGACCACAGTAAATGAAATATAAGTTCCAAAGCGAAACAAAAACAAACCAAGAAAAGTCCAATTTAATTAAAACAGGATAGCCAGGTAAATAATAATGAATTGAATCAGATAGTAAATGTTCCCAGAACCTGTATGTAAATGGGTGCCATTTTTCACGCATACAGGGCAGTGCAAATCAACACCCTCCTTAATTCTCCTGAATCTTCAACATAGTGAGAGGACACAATCAAATCCAGTACTCTGTGCCCACACTGAGGTGTGGTGTTCCAAACTTTTTTGCCTTCTCAGTCTTGTCATTACAGGCTAGAGAATGCTGACTCCTAGGAGGTAGATGAACACTGATGCCTCTTGCCATAGCTCTTGTAATCCATATGGATTAGTGGCCCATATGGGATAACGGAGTTCAGGATGTGATGGTCTGATCCATACCACTTGCTTTCTAACGTTTTCTTCTGTTCCTTTTTCTGCTGCCCACTACCAGACTTTCACAGTGCCTTTTAAATCTTGCCTACTATGGAATCTCCTTGTGAACTGGAGTCCATACTGGGTCACTTTTATTTTTATTATTATATTCTATCTTTACTTCCTTGTGTACATGTTGTAACTTTATCTCCACCCTCATCTCCAGTAGCTTGTAAGCTCTTTGAGGTCTGAATTCTTATCATTTGTCATCTTTGGTTTTGTATCTTTTGGCATAAAGTAGGTACTTAATAATACTTTGAAGTTTTGTTCAGCTGAGTGGAATATTTCTGCTCTAAACACTTGTAGAATCTTAGCATCAGAAGGTGCCTCAGAGGTTGAGTGGTTCAATTTCTATTTGAAACATCGATGCATTTTACAGCATTTCCAACAAATAGTCATCTAGCTTCAGCTTTAAGATATCTAAAGGTGGGGAATACACTATCTCCTGACACAACCACACTGGAGCCCTCCTGCCAAGCCTGACTGAGACTATAGCAGAAGAACTATTGGGGACCTCCTCCTCCTCATCTCACCTAATAGTATTCAGATCTCCCCTCCTTCCACTGTCTTCTCCTTCACCCTGTCTCACTCAAACAGGTGGCCCTTCCCTCCAAGGCAAACCTGTCCACATGCAACTTTGATTCCACTCTATCTTATCTTTTCCATTGGAATATCTCCTCTATCATCCTCGCTCTCACATTAATCTTCAGTTTCTCACTATTTACTTGGTGCCTCCTTGCTGCCTGAAAACATGCCCACATCTCTGTCATCCTTAAAAAAATTCTTTACTTGCTACCATCCTAAGCCTCTCTTCCCTTTCATGGTTAAACACTTTGACAAGGCCATCTACAATTGGTACCTACACTTCCTCTTCTATCATTCTAAACCATCTCTAAGTGAAATTACTGTTTTCAAAGTTACCAATAATTTCTTAATTGCCCAATCTAATGTCCTTTTCTCAATCCTTATCCTTCTTGACTTCTCTGCAGCCTCTGACATAGTCCATCACTTCGCCTCCTTCCTGGATATTGTCTCTTCCATTTGTTCTTGTGACACTGCTTTCTTGTGGTTTTCCTCTTACTTGTCTGGATCACTCCTTTTCAGTTTCCTTTACTGGATCTTTTTTTTTTCTTTCAGGTCACATACAGTAATCATGGGTGCTCTCCAAGGCTTCATCCAGGTGTAGGGTGTGTTCAGGGAAGGCTAGTACCTCTCTTTCAGGGCTGCTTTCCATCTCTGGTGGCTACCTGACCCACCTAACTCTCACCTGTGGCTCCAAGAAGCTGTAGCAAGCATAATAGCCACACCCAGGGAAACTGTTTTGGCAGATGGGATAAACCAGATTGAGGGTAATCGAGGGGTATCAAACCCATTGGTGAGTTGGGGGGGTGTCTGCTCCAAGCATGTGAAGACTTCCCCTGATGGTATGGGCAGATGAGAACAATTTATTTCAATGGGCATAAAGGTGGCTGAAGCAGGAGCCATGGAGCACTTAGAGCTTGGATAAACACCGATGATGCCAAGGTCATCCACTGCGTCTTGAGCCATCCATCACCAGTCATCTTGACTGTCCTGCCACTGTACTATGATGACTCTGAAGAGAGAGTGAGGCTGATGACTTCATGCAACTCTGTCTCACTTAAATCCAATTTATGCACAAATTAAAAGACATCACCCACACCATTTTACCTATCTCAAAGTCCTATGTTAACCCACAAGTGATGAAGCAGCAGATGAGCATACACTGGAGCTCTAGTCACAACCCTGTCCACAGGCAGCCCAGGCCATAGGGTTGTCTTCTCACTGAAAGCAGCAGTGGGCTTTGGCAGTGGGTATCTGAGCAGCTTTTTAGAGGACCACACTGCTCATTTCCTGGTGTAAGGAAGGGGCTAGAAAAGGTGTCCTAAAAATTGTCTGCTTACCCAACCCTGGCCTGATTACATGGCAGGTGGGGATCCCATTCTGTGGTTGAAACACAAAAAAATGTACAAGCAGTTCTCAAAGATGATTCCACTCACCATTGATACATGGTCTGTGCACACACTTAAAGCAACACAAAATCCAGTAGACCCAAAAGATGAATAGCTCTTGTTGCAAGAGAACTTAGCAGATATCATATGCAAATAGCATGCCTGGGTGAAACAAGGCTGGCAAATGAATGCCAGCTTACTGAATTTGGAGCAGGATACACAGTTTTCTGGATGGCTGCAGTGAAGGAGAGTGTCATGAAGCTGTTGTACATTTTGCAATCAAAACCAATCTAGTCAATGACAATGCAATTACCACTTGCAGGAAAATGTCATCATCAGTGCCTATGCTTCCAGCAAGACAAACCCTGATAAGGTCAAAGAAAATTTCATGAAGACCTGGAGACCCTTATAATCAGTGTGCCAAAAGAGGACAAGCTTGCAATTCTGGGTGACTTTAATGCTAGAGTGTGCTCAGACCACCAGACATGGCAGAGTTTTTGGGAAGAATGGAATTGGAAATGGCAACTGCAGTGATCAATTGCTACTGAAGACTAGTGCACCTTCTCATCACTAATACTGTTTCCCATTTACCTAAAATGCAATACAACTCTGTGGATGCACCCTCAAAGCAAACATTGGCATTTAATAGACTATGTGATTATGAGAAGAGACAGACAGGATGTGAGAGTGATGAAGGCAATGTGTGGCACAGAGTGCTGGATTGATCATAGACTAATCCTCTCCCAGCTAAATATTCACATTCAGCAAAAGGGGTGGCCCCAAGGCAAAATGACTACCAGAAGAATTAATGTCAAATGGATTAGAGCTTCTTTGAAGCAGAAACAGTTTGTTGCTAAATTGGAGAGAAAGTTGAGCCAACACACGGTTGACAATGGTGGAGCAGAAAAGAAGTGGGCAGCTTTCAGAGATTTGGTGTAGAGCATTGCATTTACTCATCTGGGCCAGAACACTTGCAAACATCAAGACTGGTTGGATGAAAATGATGGGGAAATTCAGAAGCTGCTAAATGAAAAACAAGAACTCCAAAGGGTTTACCAGCAGGATAGTTCATCCATCTCTAAGAAGGCAGCATTTAACTCCATCAAAAGTAAAGTACAAGTGAAGCTTAGAGAGAGCCAAGGATTCTTGGCTCAGTAAGAAGGCAGATGAAATTCAGTTTTATGCTGATATTAACAATTTAAAGCACTCGTATGATGCCCTGAACAGTATTCATGGGCCAAAGACATATGGTGCATCTTAACTACTCAGTGCTGATGGAGCCACAGTGATCGTTAAGGACATGATCCTAGAGAGATGGGCTGAACGCTTCCATAGTGTTCTCAAAAGACCATCATCAATCAATGCTGAAGCCACAGGCCATTTACCTCAGGGTGAAGTCAATCCCTCTCTAGACAAATTTCCAACTGAAGAAGAGGTTTTGAATGCCATTAGGCCCCTCTCCTGTGGCAAAGACCCTGGCGCTGATTCTATTCCAGCTGAGATGTACAAAGTAGTGGGGGAGGTCCAGTGCTCATATAGAAGCTGACTGAAATTTTCTGGGTTATATGGCAAGAGGAGGTTATCCCCTAGGAGTTCAAGGATGCCTCCATTGTCCATCTCTATAAAGGAAAAGGAAATATGTTTTCTTGTGACAATCACAGTGTGTATGTGTGGGAGAGGGGAAGGGGGCGGGTTTCTCTTTTAGTCATTCCTGGCAAGATTTTTGCCAGAGTCCTCCTTAATAGGCTGATCCCTTACTTGGAAGATGGTCATCTACCTGAGAGCTGGTGTGGCTTCAGAAAGGGCTGAGGAATGATCAATATGATGTTTTCTGCCTGATAACTCCAATAGAAATGCCAGGAGCAGAACAGAGGTCTGTACATAACATTTATAAATCTGACCAAGGTCTTTGATACTGTCAGTCACGGGGGCTTATGGAAAACTATGTCAAAATTTGGTTGTCTGATCATCAGTATTCTATGTCATCATGCTTGCTTGGATTCTGGATAATGAATGATGCTCTCACACTTTCCCAGTCACCACTGGAGTGACATAAGACTGTGTGCTTGCTCCTATGCTATTCAGCATGATGTTTGATGGTAAATTCTTCAACTCAAAAAGGCTACAAGCCAAGACCAAAGTGGATGGCGTGTTGGTGTATGATTTTTCATTTGCAAATGATTGTGCACTCAATGCAGCCTCTGAAGGTGATATGCAACAAAATATGGATCAATTCTCTGCTGCTTATGCTAATTTTGGCCTAACGATTAACACCAAGAAAACACAGGTGCTCCATCAGCCAGCACCACACCATCCATATGTAGATCCATCAGTTATATCAAATGGAGAAGTTTTGTATGCTGTGTATAAGTTCGCTTACCTTGGCAGTATACTTTCCAGGGATGTACACATTAATAATGAGGCTGACATATGAATTGCCAGAGATAGCTCGGTGTTTGGGATGCTCTGAAGAAAAGTGTGGGAGAGAAGAGGTATTAGGCTGCCTACTAAACTGAAGGTAAACAGAGCCATTGTGCTGACCTCATTATTGTATACCTGTGGAACCTGGACAGTCTACCAGTGCCGTGCCAGGAAACCAAATCACTTCCATTTGAATTGTCTTAGGAATATTCTGAAGATCACCTGGCATGTTAAGATGAAAAGACACTAAGGTCCTTTCTTGAACTAAACTGTCAAACATTCAAACTCTACTGCAGAGTGCAACTCTGATGTGCTGGCCATGTTTGAATGCCAAACTTATACTTGCCTAAAAGACTATTTTATGGAGAACTCACCAGAAAAAATGATACAAGGACACTCTCAAGGTCTCTCTGAAGAACTTTGGAATTGATTGTGTAACATGGCAGATGCTGGCACAGGACCGTCCAGCATGGTGTGCCCTCATCAGAGAAGGTGCCAGAATTGCTGTAGCTCAGAATAAACGTGAGATGTGTAAATTTAGAGAACCTATCCCAAAAGTTCACATGGGCTATTTATGTCCAATCTGTGGTAGAGCATTCTGAGCTTGTATTGGTCTGATCAGCCAGTCAGACCCACTGTACCTTGACTCCAACATAGTGACACCATTTTGGTCCTCTTCAAGAACGAAGGCCAGCAACCATCTATCTCCAAGGCTTCATCCTTGACACTCTTCTTTTTCTCACCTGGTGATTTCATTCATCAGTTCCCATAGATTCAATTATCATTTCTATGCACATGACTTTCAGATCTATGTGTCCAGCCCTGATCTGCCTCCTGACCCCCACTGTCTCCCATTACCAGCTGCCTACTGGACATCTCAAACTGGATATCCCGTAAATGTCTCAAAACCAACATATCCAAGACAGAACTCCGTTTCCCCCAAACCCTTCTCTCCTTTTTTGAATTTCCTTATTATTATTGAGGGCACTACCATCTTCCTAGTTACCCAGGTTCAAAACGTTGGTATTATCTTTGACTTCTCACATGCACTCACCATATATATCTAATCTGTTGCCAAGTCTTGTCATTTCTACCTTTATAAGATCTCTTATATATGTCTTACTGTCTTTACTTACACAGCCACCACCCTGGTACAGGACTCTTATCACCCCATAGCTAGACTGTTGCTCTCCTAGCCTCATGTCTTTCCCCACTCCAGTCCATTCTCAACTCATCTGCCAAAGGGTTCTTCCTAAAGTACAGGTCTGCCCATACATGTTGCATAGGTTTCCCTCCTCCCTCCTCCCTCTCATGGCTCCCTATCACCTCTAGGATCAAATATGAAATATGTTTGGCTTTCAAAATCCTTTGCAGCCTGGCTTCTTTCTACATTTCTGGTCTTCTTATAATTTACACTTCCACCATATTCTGAGATCTAGTGATACTGGCCTATTTGCTGTTCCTTAAACATAAGCCTTCCTACTCTGTAAATTTTTTTAAATGATATTTTTTTCCCCCAAATACATGTAAAAATAATTTTAAACATTCATTTAAAAAAATTTTGAGTTTTCTCCTTCCTTCCCCCTTTCCCTGAGACGATAAGCAATTTGACATAGGTTATACATGTGCAACCATGCAAAACGTATTTCCATGTTAGTCATGTTGTGAAAGAAAACACAGACCCCTCCCCCCAAAAAAAAACCAGGAAAAAATGAAGTGAAAAATAGTGTGTTTTGATATGCTTTTAGACTCCATCAGTTCTGTCTCCAGAGATGGATAGCATTTTTCATCATGAGTCCTTCGGAATTGTCTTGTCATTGACAACAGCTGAGTCATTCACAGTTGATCACTATACAGTATTGCTGTTACTATATACAACATTCTCTAGATTCTGCTCACTTCATTCATCAGTTCATATAAGTCTTTCCAGCTTTTTCTGAAAGCATCCTGCTCATCATTTCTTATAGCATGATAGTATTCCATCACAATCATATACCACAATTTGTTCAGCATTCCCCAATTGATGGTCATCCCCTCAATTTCCAATTCTTGGCCACCATAAAAAGAGCTGCTATAAATATTTTTGTACATGTGGGTCCTTTTCCCATTTTTATGATTCCTTTGGGATACAGCCCTAGAAGGGTATTGCCGGGTCAAAGGGTATGCACAGTTTTTTAGCCCTTTGGGCAAAGTTCCAAATTGCTCTCCAGAATGGTTGGATCAGTTCACAACTCCCCCAACAATGCATTAGTGTTCCAATTTTCCCACATCTTCTCCAACATTTATCATTTTCCTTTTCTATCATATTAGCCAATCTGCTAGGTGTGAGGTAGTACCTCAGATACTCTGTGCATTTTTTTTACTGTTTTCCATGCCTGGAATGTAAACTCCTTTCTCCCAGTGACCAGAGGACACCTCTATTCAACTTCAAAAGATCAGAAGGTTTGGTCCATCCCTGGAGCACAGAAGGAAGTGATGGCAGTGTCTGCATCAGGAACTGAGAGATTGGACAAGGACAAATTAGACACATATAAGAAGAGTAGCAGAGAGCTATACCTAAGGGGAACTTCATGAGGACTCCATAACGGGAGAAAAGGATTTCCAGAAGCTGTGAATTAGCCCTTTGCTACAAGTGTTCTCTAAGCTTCAGCCCACTCTTCCCTAGACTCTAGATGTACTTGTGGGAGAGTATGTCCCAGACTTTTGAGGAGATTGGTTTTATTTCTACTATTTTTACTATACCTGCTTAATAAATACTCCATTCTAAAAAACAATTAAGTTTTTGGTTGGCTGATAATCAATGGGAAACACACTGGATGGGGGCTCTTGAATGAATTCTATCCCTCAGGGTTACCTTTAAAACCCGGAGAAAGTAATAGTCAGTTTCTCTTTGAGGACTCAACTTGCCAATGCTAGTGGGATTTGAGAGACTGAGGCAGTGTCACACATTTTAGGCACTTTCTTGAATTATATTGACTAAGTAATTTCTAAGGGTCTGGGCAAACTTTTTTTTTTTAACTGGACTTAGGATTTCATTTGTGTAAGGAATTTTTGCTAAGGAGCTTCGGTCAGTTTGTAGGTCCTTCTGATACCAAATAAGAGTCTTCATTCTTGGAGTATGAGATCAGGAGGTCATGTGGTGAACCCCTCCCCCACAGACTGCACCAATGCACCTAACACAGCACAGTCTAGGCAGTTTTTCCAGCAATCAATTGCTTTCTCTCTCTCTCTCTCTCTCTCTCTCTCTCTCTCTCTCTCTCAGCAGTAGTAGGGGACAACAGGGAATGGAAGACTTGTTTTATTTTTAAAAAATATGTTATTGATGCCTTTTCTCTTTATATCTTAGTCATTCCCCCTCCCCCCATTGAACCTTGCCCTGTGACAGAGAAAAACAATTAAGCAAAAACTTCTTCTACAGCCAAATCGTTAACTAGCACTTATTAAGCACCTGCTATATACTAAGTGAGGCAGTTAGACTGCTCAATGGATAGAGTTCTGGGCCTGGAGTCAGGAAGACCTGAGTTCAAATCTGGCTTCAGACACTTACTGTGTGACTCTGGGCAAGTCACTTTAACCTCTGTTTGTCTTAATCCACTGGAGAAGGAAATGGCAAACCACTTTAGTTAGTACCTTTGCCAAAAAAAAGCCCATGAAGAATCGGACAGGACTGAATGGCTGAGCAACAAATATGCTGGGCACTAGCGCTAGGGATATGAAGAAAGGCATTCCCTGCCCTCAGGGTGCTCACATTCTAAGGAGGGCTGGGTGGGGGACAGGGACAATATGCAAACAACGATGTTCATACAAAATGTATTGGAGGTAATGCATACAATAGTCTGTATCAGCCATAACCCACCTTTCTACCATGAGGGAGATGGCATGCTTGCCACCTCTTTGCCAGGACTTTCAGTGATTGCTCCATTTACTCAGAGTCCAACTCCCTATTGGTGATCTTTTTCTTTCCAACTTTCTCAAGACCTTGCCTTAGAAAGGAGTCAGGAAGAGCTGAGTTCAAATCCAAACCCAACCTGAGATGTTCATTTGATCCCAGGCAAATCACTTAACCTGTCGGTCTTAATTTCCGCAAAATGAGGGTGATAATAGCACCTCTCTCCCGGAGTTGTTGTGAGGATCAAAGGAGAAAGTATTTGTAAAAGGCACTTTAGCAGAGTACCTGACACACAGTAGGTGTTTAATAAATGCTTGTTTCCTTCCTTCCTTTCCCCTGCCCAGGGAGCTATTCCTTGTATCTGGTATTTAAAGTCCCTTATAACCTGGGTCTAATTTACCTCTCTTGGCTGGTTTTACATATTGCTCTCCTTTGTGCCCTAGACCAAACTGGCCTTCTTGTTCTGTTTCCAGTCTCTAGGCCTTTGAACAGGCCATCCCCATTGCCTGGAATGCATTCCCTCCTCTCCTTTGCCTCTTAGAATCCTAAACTTCCTTCACAGCTCAGGAGATTGCACCAGGTGCTAGCTCCAATGAGCTGTATTTACTTTATGTATATTGGCATATACTTGCGTGTACACATGTTTATTTCTACTCCCTTGAGGGTAAAGACTCCCATTTTTTTTTGTTAGTTTTTGTTTTTGCTGGCAATGGGGTTAAGTGACTTGCCCAGGGTCACACAGGTAGTAAATGTCAAGAGTCTGAGGCTGGATTTGAATTCAGGTCCTCCTGACTCCAGGGTGCTAAGACTCTCATTTTTGTTTGTGTCTAGAACTCACAGCTGGGAATTGTTGGGACATTAAACACCCAGAAAAGGGGTTTTATGTTTGAATTCAAAGCAACACACACATATATGTGAACACATAGGTACTTAATAATGCGTGTTGATACCTTGCTAGATTGAAGGAAGCTATTGAAGGCCCATAGACCATTCCCACACTTATATAGACAAGCAGACTACTGTAGTGCAAAAAGCACTGGCTTTACCTTCTCCAGCGTCTCTGGGGAAGATAATACTGTTCAGTCTTTCTTTTATCTAACTGACATTTCTCTTGCTCCTTGCTTGGGTAAGTTAATTTCTTTCCCACCCACATATATCCAGAAGCTCCAGTAGGCACAGAAAGAGAAAGACTCACCCTAAGAGGATGGACTTTTATTATCTGAGTAGTAAAAGGTGATTTCTAGCTTCTGCATGAAAGGCACCAAAGTTGCCACCCTGGGAGAGTTTTCTGAAGGAACCTCTCAAACTGCCCAGGGCCTTGGGGTGAGGCAAGGCTGGGAGAATCTGGCATTAGCCCAAGGCTACATACCTGGAGGGGCTGACCTTTTGCTTTTTTTGTGTTTATTGCTAAGTCTAATGTTTATTCCCTTTTTTAGCAGGGTCTTGAAGCATTTGGAAATTGTTTGCTAAAGTCCAAGGGAGGATATGGGAGAGGAGATAAGAGAGGTATGTCTGACTCACTGCTGGGGATTGTTAAGATACTAAATGCCCAGGAAAGAGGTTTTCTGTTCAAAGCACCACAAACGTACATATGTGTGTGAACATATGTGAATAGATACACACAGATATGTTCAGCTTTATGCTTATAAAGACATACACAAGTACATATACATAATGCAAATACACATACAAACTCCACATGGGTGTACATACACATGGGTAGGTACAAATAGACACTGGATGCTCAGACACAGACCCACAATTACACAGGGTGGTCTACTGGCAAGAACATGAAATTTGGGGTTAGGTGAGCTGAGTTTGAATTCTGGCTGTGCTGCTTTGCTAGTTGTATGACCTTGGGCAAATCATATAATCTCTCTGAGCCTGTTTTCTCATCTATAAAATGAAAGGATTGTATTAGATGATATCTCTGGTCCCTTTCAACCTAGCCTCTCATCTCATACATGCATACACATATATACACATGCATACATAGACACGCACACATATATAAATGTGCATGTACCTGCACCCACAAATATACTTTCATGTACACAAATACACAGATACATGCACTGTCTCAGATACCCAGTTGCATAAGTGCAAATATACATCCCTCATTGTGATTAAAATCAGTGAGCTCTGGAGTTAAGCTGGGAGGACTTTTCAGCCATTCTATGAAAGCTGACTGATGATGTTCAGGGCTCATGGGGAGGTAGGGGGTGGTGGTGAGACAACTGTTCTTATCTCTAGAAATATTTTCATTCATTTTGGAGGTATTGGGGCTGGGTGATGAGGAGGATGGAGGGAGGCTGCCCTGCTCTGCTCTGCTCTGCCTTTCTGAAGAAACTCTGCTTTCTGAAGGAGGAGTGAAGTAGTCAGGAATGGCTCTGAGCCCCCTGTGACCCGGTGAAAAGGAAAACCTTCCTCTTCCCTTCTTGTAGAACATCCTATCTTCTATCCATTTCTTTCCCCACCTCCCCCCAACCGTGTGTGAGTGTGTTTGTGTGAATGTGTGTATGTATGTATGTATGAGTGAGATGTGAAGCAGATTTTCCCAGAATACCTGACCACAGCTTCCTGCAAAGGGAGGGCCCTGAGGGTTAAGAACCAGAAGGGAAAAGAGATAGAGAGGTGGAACAGGGTCCTTACCCAAACTACTTCGGGCCTGGGGGGTGCTAAGATAAACCTGTTAGGCCAGAGGCTGGATCCAGCTCTAGGGCCCAGGAGTCACATTGCTTAAGAAGTGAGCTGTCCCTCAGGGGAGAGGACACCCCCGGGGAGAGGGTTTCCTGGGCTGAAGAGCTGCTGACTTCCAATAGAGTGGGGTTAGGGACCACCAGGCAAACTTCCTCCCACATTGGCCCTTGAAGCATGATAGGGGTGGGATTATCCCATGAGTTTCATGAACCACTACTGACCTCAGGGCTCCAGTGTCTACACATAATTCCATTTTAATCCATCCCCACTATCACCACCTCAGCCCCAAACTGAGACACCCAAGGTCTAGGATTATAGGATTTGGAGCTGGAAAGGGCCTTGGAGGTTATCTGCTCCAAGTCCCTACTTTTATAGATAAGGAAACTTCTACTGCCCCACTTTGTCAATTCTGCTCTACACCCGCCTTGTCCAAAAAGCCTAGTATGGCTCATTCCTCCCCAGACATTTCCACAAATCCTTCCCTCATCCCCACAGAGCTATCAGTCTGCTCTTTCTTCAGTCTTTGTCTCTATCTCTGTATCCTGAATGTCGGTACTGTCTCCTCCATCCAATGAGGCCTCCCAGATGGCAGGGCCAATGTCTTCTCCCTCCAGGTCATCCTTTTTAGAGACCTCAGGGTTAGGTGGTAGTGATAGTGGCGAGGGACTGGGTGTGGCTATACCTGTCTACTGCATCAACCCCCCAAGCCCCAGCCAGTTCCTCAGGCAAAAGTGGCCTAGTCTCTCTGGGGAGGTTCCCGGCAGGTTGAGAAAGGTGGATGAAAGCCAACCCCGCCCACCTACCTGCTGTAAGCTGATCTCTCCAGCTAGTTTGGGGCAGGCCCAGCCCAGTTCCTAACGGATAAAAAGGGGCCAGCTTCTGGGGGGGATTCCAGAGGGTTCACCGCTCCTGTTTCACCCAGGCTTGTCCAGCTGTGCCCAGCCCAGCCCGAGCCAGCCCGGTTGCCAGCCAGAACCTCATCTTCGACCAGTATGTCTGTCCAGTTTCACTCCCAGTCCTTCAGCTCCCGCTCTGCAGCCTTTCCTCGAAGGGGAGGCCAGAGGCTTCTGGTCTCAGTGGCCTCCAGGGGTGGCTCAGCCAGCCAGCCAGGGGGCTTCGGAAGCAGCAGTCTCTATGGCTTGGGTTCTGGGAGGCCCCGAGTGGCTGTGGGATTGCACTCTGCCTATGGAGGGGCTTCAGGGGGAGGCTTTGGACCTAGAGGGGCTGGCATCCACGAGGTGACCATCAATCAGAACCTGCTGGCCCCACTCAATTTGGAGATTGACCCCCAGATCCAGCAGGTGCGCAAGGAGGAACGTGAGCAGATCAAGACCCTAAATAACAAGTTTGCCTCCTTCATTGACAAGGTAAGAAAGGGGTGGGGTGGAGATTTCAGGGCCTCCTTTTCCCTCCCCCTCCCTTTCACCCCCCACCAACACCCTAAGCTGTAGAGATCTTTGTCCCCAAGTTGCAGTGGGTGGGGAGGATGGGGCGGGGTGGAGGGTGGATATGGGAAGGATGAGGGGTGGAGGGTGGAGGGTGGAGGTGGGGAGGCAAACAGTAGACATGGGAATTAGTCTACCCCCCTTTCCCCTTTCTAAGGGCCTAGTACTATGACCAACCCTTATTTCTTTGGGCCTGTTCTTAAATCTCCCTTTCTCCAGGGAGTCTCTCTACCCCACCCCACCCCTTCATCCCATCCAGCATCTAAAACTGTGGGTATGTCCTGCCTCCCCCACTAGACTGGGAACAGGTGAGCTCCTCTTTCCTCAGGGGGTGAGAAAATAGGATGGGTTTCAGTGAACAAGGTGCATAAATGGTTCTAGTAGAAATCAGTACAAATCTGTCCTCAGACACTTACTAGACGTGTGACCCTGGGCAAGTCACTTAAGCCTGATTGCCTAAAAAAAAAAAAAGGAATGTAAGCTCAGTGAAGGTAGAAGCAATTTCATGTTTGGTTTTTGTATGCCCAGCGCCTAGTACAGTGTTTACTACAGGCTTGTTTGATTGACTAGAGGACAACTGGGAGGGATGGAACCCAGACACAGATTTTGTGGTGGACCATTGGAATCTCAAGCTGTTTTCAGGATATTATACTAAATAATAGAAAGAGCACCAGTCTCAGAAGCAGGCACTGTGGATCCTGGCTCTGATACTGCCCATGCAACCACCCATAATTCAGTAACTCTGAGTTTCAGTCTCTCCCTCTGTGAAATGGGATTAATAATGCGTTTACCCCCTATCTCCCAGAGCTTGTGTGATGAACGTGCTTTGTTCTCCTTAAAGCATGAAGAAGTTTTGAATTAGCATTATTCTATACACATTAGTTAGGAGGGGTGACATAGCAGAAAGAGTCACTGGACCTGAACCCAAACCATGCCTCTGTACTTGCTGTCTCCATGACCTTATTCTAGTCACTTACTCCCTTTGGAGCCTCAGCTCCTCACCTCTAAAATGAAGGAGTTGAATCAGACAATCACTGAAGTCCCTTCTCGCTCTGATCCTGTGATTGATTTTTCTTGTTTTCCCCCTCTCCCCTCCTCCCAAACGACCTGTATCACAAAGGCAGAGCAAGGCCAGGACAGCTTTGGAGGTCCCAAGAGAGCTGGGATGAGAAGAGAGGAAGAGGAGGGGCCAGGGTCTTGGTTGGTTTCTTTGGGTAGGGGGGCTATTTTGTATGTCCTCATTCCCATCTCCTGGTTCCCTTGGCTTCCTTCAAGGCCCAGCTAAAATCTCACTTTCTATAGGAAAGCCTTTCCCAATTTCTCTTAATTCTGGTGCTCTCTGTTGATTACTTCCAGTTTATCCTGTATATAGCTTGTTTGTACACACTTGTTTGCATGTTATCTCCCCCACTTAGACTCAGAGCTGTTTGAGAGCAGGGACTGCCTTTTACCTTAATCCTCAGCACTTAATAGATGCTTATTAAATGACTGGTTCCTTTGCTACCCCAACCCAGATTTTTGGCATTTGAAATCCTTCATATTTCCAACCTTATTTCTCTAGTATTCCCTGCAGGAACCCTCTACTCTAGGAGGGTTCATTCCCCGACCCTGCCTATGTCCCACACTTCCTCATTGTTTGCATGATCTCTCTTACTTGGAATGTTTCGCCCATACCTCAGTCCTTTCTCCCCAGGGCCCAGATCAGATTTCGACTTCTCCAGGAAGCCTGCCATTTACTGGGCACTGGGCAAACTCAGCTTTTATTGTTTGCTATCTATCTGTCACCTTGAATCTTGTCTCCCCAACTGCACTGGGAGGGGCCATGGCCTGGCTTCATTCTCCTTCTGAATTTTCCCATAATGCTCATCATGAAGCATGGACAAAGCACTCTGCTTACAGACTCAAATCCTTGCTCTGCTTACAAAGAGTGTGATCCTCAGTTTCTTATCTGTATAATGGGGATACTAATGCAATAGCTCTATAAGGTACATACTGCAAGTAAAAAAAGTGCTCTTTAAACCTTCAAATGCTATGGAAGTGTTATTGTTATTATTACTAATTATTACTATTATTATAACAGGGTCTGCTCAGTGAATGGAGCTCCTTCCCCAGTAGTCCCCATTTTTATGGTTGAGGAAATGGAGGCAAACAAAGGTTAAATGACTTTCCCAAGGCCACATAGCTAGTAAGTGATTAAGGGCAGATTTGAGCTTGGAGCTTCCTGACTTCAGGCCCAGCACTCTATCCACTGTGTCACCCAGCTGCCCCACCCAGTCTCTGTGATCTGCCTCTTCCTTGGGATCTCAGGTACGCTTCCTGGAGCAGCAGAATAAGATACTAGAGACCAAATGGAGCCTCCTCCAGGAGCAGAAGTCCTCCAAAGGCAGCCGCCTTCCATCCATCTTTGAAGCCCAGATTGCCAACCTGAGGCGGCAGCTGGACGGACTTCAGGGAGACCGGGGCCGCCTGGAGGGCGAGCTGAAGAACATGCAGGATGTGGTGGAGGACTTCAAGAACAAGTAACATAGTGGGAGAGGCTCTGTGTGGGGTGGGGACTTGGGTGGCCCTGGACCCTCAGTGGAAATCCTGCCATTCTTGATGCTGACACAACCATACTCCTGTCTTCAGAGCTGATGAATCTCTAATGCAGGCCCATCATCTTCATAATTTCCTCTCAGAAAGACTCAGTGTACTTATGGAATCTTTCACCCCCACCCCATCATGTAATCTCTGCTCTCATTACCTCGCCCTCCCCTCCCCCCTAAACGTTGAGAAAGACTTTCACAAAATCTCAATTCCGGGAGGACCTTAGACACTAGTCCTAGTCAAACTTGAAACCACGTCCCATCTACCGCCCCCATCACATCTGCCTGAATACTCCCCAGTGATGGGGTGCTCACTGCATTACTGGACAGCTCTACGGAGTTTCTCCTGACCTCAAACCTAACATTTGCCACCTTCCGTTCACTGCTCCTGGTTCTTTTTTGCCCACTAGGGACAAGTCTCATTCCTTCTTTCCCATAATAGCCTTTTAAATGCTTAAAGATAGCTATTATGCTTCCTTCTAAGTCTTCTTGGGTAAATAGCCCATTTGCAGGTCTGTCTAATGTCCATCTGTCCCATAGCAGGCCTAGCTTTGTCTCCTCTTGTTGGAGCCTTGGGAGTGGCAGGCTGAAACTGCTTGCCTAATGACTCTTTATTGACAAGTCCTGAGTGGTCCCTTCCTCTCTTCCCCCACCTCACTGCATGCTTTATCAGGGGCTGCTTTCTGAGTCTCTGGTCATCAAAGTGAAAAGCAGATGTTCTCCTTTCCTTTGCAAGGATCACACCAGTGATGAGTCCTTCCATGAGTTGCTCTTGAACGAGAGAGAAGTGGGAGAAGAAGCTTTATTCTAGCAGGGGTAATTCAGTTGGAAGGAACCTTTCCAAACAGAATATGGACAAATACAAATGAAGCATCACATTTGCTGTAGGGATGCAGAATAAAGGACTCCTGGAGGGATGGCAGAGTGATATGGTGGAAGGAGCAATAGATTGGGAGTCAGAGGGCTTGGGTTTGAGGTGCAAAAGCTACAACCTCTCTGGGTCTCAGTATCCTCTCTTGAAAATGAAGAAGTTGCATTAGCCGACTTTCCAGTTCTAAGGGACAGGATTGTCAAAGGAGGGAGAGGAATCCAGTAGGAAACAAAAACTGAATGTAGGGAAAGTGGAAGGCGTTGAAGGTAGGGGCTGCTGAGGACAGCCTGGGAGGCAGCTGCTGTGCCTTCCCTTCCGTGGAAAATCACAGCTTGAGTGCTTGGGGTGGGGCCACACCCGGTATACTTTGATGGGTGCCGCACTCATCAGAGCTTTGCCTTAGGAGGGGCAGGCACAGGGCTGAAGGCCTTAGGAGAGAGGGGTGGGCTTAATATAGGAGGGCTTCCTGGAGTAGGGAAGGAAGACCAACTTGGAGACGGACTAGATACTTCCAGCAGAAGCTTGAGGGAGGTGGGAGCTGACCTAGATAACCACTGAGAACCAACAGGGCTTCTGGCTATGGGGAAGTGCCCTGCCCATCTCTCCTAAAGAAAAGTCAACATCCCTAATCCTCATAGCAGGTGAAGTGAAGACAGGTGCAAAAGACAGGCATGGAGGGGCTGATGAAGGCTCCTAGGGATTCTAAGCACCTTTTAACCTGATGATTTTCACTCCCCATTCTCCTCCCAGCCCCCTTAAAGCCCAGATCTCTTCTGCCTTTTGATCTACTGAGAAAGCCGAGGAAAGGAGGGCAGGTGGGGAAAGATCCTGGAGGGCTGGGAGGAGGTCTGCTCTTCCTTTCTGTTGTACTACCTCAAAGCAGCTGTTCTGCCTTTTATCCCCTGGTCTCCCTCTGGCCATTGAAGCTGATTTCAAAGGCTTAAATTGGGGCAGAGGGAAACCTGGATGTTTTGAGCAACTAACAATCTCACAGAACCTCAATTTCCTCCTCAGTTAATTGAAGTCCCTCCCAGTTATCAATCCCATGATCCTTCTTGGTGGCTGTCATTACTAAACAACCATCAGATGCTATTATACTCCATTAGCTGCAACCTCATTTGATGCCCTGAGAACACCCAGTTATAAAACTGTGTTAAACTAATGTCCTCTTTTCTCTTGAAACCTCCCCAACTCCTAATTCTACCTAGTGGGGCAAAGTTAATTTTGTGACCCTGTCTATCCTACTGTCTATAGACCCCAATTTCTAAGTACCACTCACCCCCATACAGAGTTCCAGAGAAACTCATATAGAGGACCCTGGGAGATTAAATTTCTGTTAGACCCTGGCAGGCCCTTGGGTTTGAAGGGGGTGGGGCGGGGAAGAAGGGCTGGTTTCCAAGAAAGGTTATTGGAGAACTAGATAAGCAGATTACTTTTGCTTTAGAGTTCCTGGGGGGGGGTGTAGAATGAGAACCTTTCTTGCTGTCTCATCCATCTTACCCCATCCATTTCTATTTTCAGGTATGAAGATGAAATCAATAAGCGCACAGCTGCTGAGAATGAATTTGTGGTGTTGAAGAAGGTGAGTGGTAGGCAGAAGCATGTGTCCTGACCAGGTAGTCAATATTATGGCGGAAAAAAGCACTGGAGTAGAGCAACATTGAGGTGCAGTTGGAAGAATGCTGCACATGGTGGTTTGAGTAGTTTCTCCATCAGTAAAGACGGGTGTATGTTGAGCCAACCACACTCTCTGAAGATCACTTGACCCATTTGTGTCGTACTTAGCCAAGACTAGGAGTGCAGCCCAGAGTACAAAATAGCAACCCCATCCACCCAGGGCTGGAAACCATGACCTTTGAGCCGTTCATGCCCTGCCCTACCCCAGCAAGCCTGTTGGTCTTGGGGTTGACATTATCTGTCCTAGTCATAAAGTCTATACCCATCTTGGTGGCTCTGACATGTGCTTAATCTCTGAAACCATTTCCTTATAAATGAAATTGGGGACAAAGTAGAATAAGTTCCTTGAAGTCAGGAATAATTTTGGTTTTAGATCCATGGCACTTGTCAATTTATTTTTTATATAGTAGGTATTTATTAGGTACTTATTGGATTAGATAGATCTTTCTTGAGCCCCCTTAATGCTACTGCCTTCCCTCCATTGATTTTTGTGTGTCTTATTTGTACTTAGCTATTTACATGTTTGTTGTCTCCCCCATTAGACTGTGAGCTCTGTGAGGGCAGGGGCTATATTTTGCCGTTCTTTGTATCTCCAGCACTTAGCACAGTGCCTGGCACATAGCACTTAATAGATGCGTATTGACTGACTGACTGCTTTGTAGTATTACTTCATTTGCTTGTCAGGAGAAAGGTTCTTTATGAACCTCAAGATGCTGCATAAGTGTGAATCATGTGCCTGGGTGACCCTGGTTTTAGTTTTGTCTTTGCCACTAAATTGTTCTGCATCCTTGAACTAATCAATTTTCCTCTATCACCATCAGAGGATCACCATCATCTTCCTCTTTTGTAAAATGATTATCTCTAAGGTCCTTCTATTTTTGATGTTTTGTCTCTAAGACTTCATGACTAGGACAGATAATGTCATCCCCCAAGACCAATAGTCTTACTGGGCATCAATGGCTCAAGGGTCATGGTTTCCGACCCAGAGCAGGTTGCAATTTTGTACTCTGGGCTGCACTCCTAGTCTCGGCCAAGCACAACACAAATGGGTGAGTGCTCTTCAGAGAGCGTGGTTGGCTCAACACACACCCAACTTTACTGATGGAGAAACCACTCAAAGCATGTGCCCCAGGGGTAGTGGGTCAGAATTCTCATCTGCACAAAGAAGGCAGCATATATAATACACACAATAGTAATACTAACAACCACTGTGATAATTAAAGATATATTGTATTTGTAAGGTACCTTACATTCTTCTGAAAGTACTTTCATTTCCATTATCTCATTTAATCCTCTAACAACTCTGTGGAGACACCAAGACAAGAATTATTTACATTTTTACACATAATGAAATAGATTCAGAGAGGAAAGGAAATTTTCTTAATTGAGATCATGAAACTGGTTGGTGGTGGACCTGGGAGTCTAATCCTAACTTGAACTTTAGAAGCGGTTAAATGCCGGGCTTGGAAAATATCTTAGCCAACCAGCACCAAGGATTAAAATCATTTATCAAGTATGTCAGGTGGTAAAGTATAGAAAGAATTTCAGAAGTGGATTCAGAAGATCTGGGTTTCAATCTTGACTCTACTATTTACTACCTGTGTGACTTTTGGTAAGTTTCTATAATTCTCTGAGTCCCCTCTATAAAAGAAAGAGGTTGACTATGTGACCTGAATACTCGTTTCCAGCTCTTGATACTCTGATCCAACATTCTAACACCTCTATGATTAAGAATAACCAGTAGCACATGGTTATACTGGGGACTGGTGGCCTCCATAACTTGTCTTCGAGCAAAGAGACATATCTAAGCCATGACCTTAAATAACAGTGCAGCCAGTGGATGTCATTTGAGTGTCAGTGGTTTAATGTGGCTGCTCCTAGTCTTGTGGACTCATGGTGTCTGTCTTCCTTTCTCTGACACTCCAGGATGTGGACAATGCCTACATGAACAAGGTAGAGCTTGAAGCCAAGGTGGACGGCCTGAATGATGAGATCAACTTCTTGAGAACACTTAATGAAACGGTAAGGACTTCTGGGAGTAGGAGATGCTTAGGAACTGAAGATTGGGAGGTCATCTTATCCAGCCCCCCACCTATGGGCAGGATGACACCTAACCAGATGTGTTTTAGAGGGGTAGATTTTGATCTGTGTGTGTGTGTGTGTGTACACACACACACAAACTGGTAATTCTTTATACTATCCTATGCTAATATATGTATATATGTGTGTATACATACACACATATGTATATACATAATATACATATATATATATATATATATATATATTCTGCATTGAATAGTATAAAGAATTACCAGTTTTCAGTCAGTTTAAATCCTAGTTCTTTGTGACAATGGACAAGTAATTTAATTGCTCATCTGAGTTCCTTCTTCTGTACAGTGAAAAGACTAGATAATCTCTAAACTCTTAATCTTATGTAACACCATCTCTTCCCATAGAGACTGTTGCTATATCTTTAAGAATGAGTTACTTTTAAGTTTAACTTTAAGAATGAGTTAATTGTTGGGGATTTATAGTTTTACATGTAATTCTGGAGTGATTTAACAGTCATGGCTAAGAGAGAGTCTGTTAAGCACTTAGAGAAAGGAGTAAGAGAACTTCTTTCTTGAGAGTCTGAGTGAGTTATCTGTGATCTTTGAGAAAAACCGAAAGGGCGTTTTGGGAGAACTAAGTTTAACTCGTCCTGTGGAGAAGATAACCTGAAGAAAATTCTTGAGAGTTTGATGGAGATTTTTGAATGCTGGTGCTAATGGTTTAAGTGACAGTTGCAGCTGATGGTCAGAGGTGACTGTGATCCTTTTCACAGCTGTTAAATTTTTGAAATCTTTATATATGTCTCTATTGTTTGTTATTATTGTATAGCTAATAACACTGATGTTAATTTAAGCCCATGAGATTAGGGGGTTTGAGAGAGACATATAGAGAAAGCATATGTGAAAAGTGGCTTCTCCGGTTTATTTATAGATAAGTGGGGGCTCAGAAATAGTTGAGAGTGATCATCCATTTCTGTTAGCTTATGATGAAATAACAGAACACTCCTTAAATACCTCAGGTACCTCCCTTAAATACCTCCCTACATTTTAGGGAGAATTAATAAGGAAATGATCCAGTGGCAGTAGAGAGGGATAAGGACTTGTGTGGTTGCCAAGGCCCATATTGCCTAAATCAGACCTCACGTGGACTACATGTGGGGTCATCAGTTCTAAAATTGTTGCACCTATGATGTTTTATTACTTTATATATCATATTAGTATTGAGAACATAGGAAGGAATAAGGGAAACTGAGTAGGGTCAGTTAGGGAAGGTGTGTGAAGTCATGTGTGTATGTATGGGGAGAGAAAGTGGAATGCTATCTGCAAGCAGGGGAGGGCTAGACCTGGGCTGAGAGGAAGATGGGGAGATTATTCCAGGTTCTGTATACATATGGAGGCTCAAAGCCAGGTTAGAATGAAATGGGGGTCTAGTAAACGTGGAATGGGTTTGTGTGGCTGAAGACTTGGCATTTGTACATTGAATAACTACTTCATGAGAAGTGTGAGGTGAATGGGGCTCCAGAATATCCTGGATAGATTAGATTGCTTGTTGGTTCACATTCCTCTCTCCTACCATCACTTTTGCTGATTCTTTCCTATATACTTCCAGCCAACCTCACACTCACGCCCTCTCATCTGTCCTCACGCTCTTACTCGACTCTTTTTTACTCACTCTTTTTCTTTGTAGACCTGTGTTCATTCTCATCATATCAACCTAACTGTCCTTTGGGTATCATGGTGGAGGCTGGAGAACTGGGCTTATAAAGTTCGGGAGGCTCATGGGGTCACTTACATTTCTGTGGATACTTCCACTAGCTATTCTTTTTTTCTCCTCTTTTTGAACATTTTATTATTATTTATTATATATATTTATATTATATATATTTAAATTATTTTTAATTTTGATTTATCAACAATCACTTCCATAAGCTTTTGAGTTTTAAATTTTTCTCCCTCTCCCTCCCTAAGACAGTGCGCAATCTGATATAGGCTATACATACACATTCCTATTAAACATATTTTCACATTAGTCATGTTGTAAAGAAGGATTAGAACCAATAGGAGGAACCATTAGAAAGAGGAAATAAAACAAAATAGAAGAAAAAAATAGCAAATAGTATGATTCAATTTGCATTCAAACTCCATAGTTCTTTTTTTGGATGTGGATAGCATTTTCCATCATGAGACCTTAGGAGGTGCCTTAGATCCTCGCATTGCTGAGAAGGACTAAGTCTAATAACGTTAGTCATTGCATAATGTGGCTGTTACTGTGTATGATGTTCTCCTGCTTCTGCTTGCTTCACTCAGCATCAGACCATACAAGTCTTTCCAGGTTTTTCTGAAGTCTGCCTGCTCATCATTTCTTATAGCACAACAGTATTCCATTACATTCATATACCACAACTTATTCAGCCATTCCTCAACTGATGGGCATCCCCTCAATTTCCAATTCTTTGTCACCACAGAAAGAGCTGCTATAAATATTTTTGTACATGTGGGTCCTTTTCCCATTTTTATGATCTCTTTGGGATACAGCCCTAGAAGTTCCATTAGCTATTCTACACATCGATTTTGGTCTCTATTTTCCTGACTCCTACTTATGTCTGAATTTCAACCAGTCTGTATGAATTGCACAGATTGGTATTGCCTTTAGTGTTGGTATTATCCCAACCCCAGCCACTATTTTACATACACACACACACACACACACACACACACACACTCATATATGTACATGTATGCATTTGTGTGTGTGTATCCCTAATCCAAGAAGAGGCTAACAAATGACTCTTATTTACAGCAGAAATACAAGCAAAACCCTAATTCAAGAATATGTTGACAAGATCCTCTATATCTATGTGTTTGTGACTATGTCTCTCTCCCATCATTTTGGCTTCCACGCCTCCCTATGTCTTTAGGTATCTTTACCTTATATCTCTTTCAGGCTCTCTTTAAGTTTGTCTCTTGCAATATCTGCCTTGCTATTATGCTAAATATAGGGTCAGGAAGCCCTGAATTCAAATTTCATCTCTGACAAAACAGGTTGCTTAATCTTTCTGGGCCTCAGTTTCCTGATCTATAAAATGGGCATCATAATACCTGCAGTGCCTGCTGCATAGGCTTACTATGAACCTCAAAGAAAATAACACGTAAACTGGAAACTTTAAAGTGTTCTATAAATGCCCACTATTCCTATTATTGGCCTCTTTCTTTCAGTATTTCTCTTGGTATCTGTCCCCACTCTTTATTCACTTCTCTCTCAGTATCTCCTTGGGTATTTTCATCTCTTTGTCTCTCATTGTGTCCCTTGCATCTCTCTCCTCTTTTTTTTCACCTCTCTCTCAGTATCTATTTGAGTATCTTTATCTCATTGTCTTCTGTGCTGCCTTTCCCTTTGCTGCATTGCCCTTGATTTCTCCTCTTAACCTTGTGTGATGTGTGGTGGGCCTGTGGAATCTGGGGGGAGGAAAGGCTTTGTCTGCTGGTCCCTGACCATAACTGTCCACATTTCTACAGGAGTTGAATGAGCTACAGACCCAGATCTCGGACACTTCTGTGGTTCTCTCCATGGACAATAGTCGTAACCTGGACCTGGACAGCATCATTGCTGAGGTCAAAGCTCAGTATGAGGATATTGCCAACCGCAGCCGGGCTGAAGCTGAATCCTGGTACCAGACTAAGGTGAATGGGGCTTTGGGAAGGGATCAAATCCTCCACCTGGTAAGGACCTGCAGGGGTCATCCTAGTAATTCCTGAGCTACCTCTCTCAATTCAGACACACAGAAGCCTATTCTTCAAGGTTGAAGAGGCCATAGCCTTCCTCAGATACCAGTCAACCCCAAACAGGAATCCTCAGTTCATAGTGTCACAGTAGGATATAATTTCCTCTTCTTGGGTACTCAACAAAGGTCCTTATTAGAGATATAATGGGTATAGCCTTCAAGGAGGCAGGACAAATTCCATGTCATGATAAGGCATGGAAAGAGGATCCTAGAGGAGGAAGATGCAGAGACAGATACCTGTAATATAGAAACTTATGCTCTGAGTGCAACAGAGAGACATTATGGCTTGGAGGATAGAGTGCCCACTTTGGAGCCAAGAAGACCTGAATTCAAGTCCTTCTTCTGACCCTGGGCAAGTCACTAATCTCTCAGTGTTCTATGAAACTAAGACTATAATTTGCAGAGATGGTGCCACCCCACATTGTAAGGGTGAGTCCCCCTCAGTAAGGAGTTTCCTGTAGCAATGAAATTACAGATCCAGGCCCTATCCTAGGCATGCCACTTAACCTCTGTTTGCCTCAATTTCCTCAACTGTAAAATGGGGATAGTAATACCTATCTCCTAGGGTTGTTGTGAAGATTAAATGAGATAATATTTGTAAAGTGCTCAGCACAGCTCCTGGCACATAAGTAGATATTATCTATAAATGTTAGCTATTATTATTACAAAATAAAGTGTCATGTGAAGTCAGAGAAAAGAGAGCATTACTGAAAGGGGACTTAGGGAAGACTTCACGGAAGAGCTAGGTTTCCATTGAGCTTTAAAATATTGGGTAGGACTTCAGCAGGTGATGGGAAGTGAGGCCATTCTAGACAAAGGCTTTATGGTGAATGGGAGATTGTTGGGGGCTTCAGTGTGCATGTTGTAGGGCACACGTGGTGGCTGAGGAGATAAAACTGAGGGCTACCTCCTTGGCCCTGTGGATGAATCATTTATTCTCATTAATCACCTTCTGTCATTCTCTCCTTTCTTCCTTCTAGTTTGAGACCCTCCAGGCTCAGGCCAGTAAACATGGTGATGATCTTCGAAGCACACGGAATGAGATCTCTGAGATGAACAGGGCCATCCAGCGGCTGCAGGCCGAGATCGACAATATCAAGAACCAGGTAGTGTGGGACCCTTCCCCTACCATGACTAACAAGTCCAAAATGCCTGCTATTTTGATTCCTAAAAGAATGAAAGTTGGCATTGTGGGACTAGTGGATTTTCAGCATTTTTGAAAACCAGGCCAGTCTCTGGTCCCCTCAACCCCTGCTGAAACCCTACCCACTACCGATGCTTCTTCCTCATTGGCTTCTGTATATATGTCTACTTCTTAATAACCCTATGGAGCATTTCTCTAAATAATTAGCACAGCCTTAACACCCATTCCCAAATCTATTCTACCATATCCTCTTCAACTTTGTCTGGGAATCTGAAGAAAGAAATATATTTATAATGTTGTATATATTTTATAAATATAATACATGACATATATTGCATATATCATACATAATGCAATATATAACATATATTATAAATATTATATATAATATTATATATATATACATATTATAAATATAACATTTATAATGACCTTGGGGAATAAAACCTTATAAAGAATTGACCTCAGGCAGGAAGAATGTATGTGGGATATGAGGGAGGAGGGTAACAGTATTCATAACCCTACCTCAGACTTATTTCCATCTGAAATTGTTATAAGATGTACAGACGGGACTGCTTCCTCATTGGAATTAAGCTTCCATTCAGAAGGATGAGACCTTGAAGGAAAAAGATAGAAGAAGCCCAGCTGGAGAGACAGAATTGGCTACTGTTTGACAGAACCATACCTAGTCATTTTGAAGCTGAGAGCTAGCAGCATGTATCACTCTAATTCACGATGTGAAAATAATACAATAAGTCATTTGGACAATTCAGCTTAGACATAATTAATTACTATAGTGGCTCAGAGATGGGTATTATTAATAATCCTTGCCATCTAATAGCTTCCTATTTTAACTAATTATTCTTGTTAACTTCAGTGTGTTAAATGCAGTTGTTTCCATGTTATAGAAAGAGTGCCTGTGAAGTCAACATGTGAATGCAGTGCTTTTTTAAATGCACAATCTTTTGAACTCATTATTTACATTTTTTATGCTCTTTATATTTTAGTGCCCCAGGGACAAAGCCCAGGTCTCTCTATCCTAGTTCTCCTGCTAGTTAGAATTCACTCTGGGCCCGGAGGGTGCTAGACTGGGGGATCCCATTGATCTGTTAGGGAGACACCATGCCGGAGCTAAAGAGGGGAGAATAGTTGGGGCCACATAAGCTGTGAGGACTGATGGGCCAAACAGGTCCCTTCCTCATTCTCTCTCTACCTCTAGGCTGATCCTAATGGACCTCAAGTTCTTTTTCCATTCCTGGGCTGAGAACTCAGACTTAACAAAGGCCCTCAGCTGCCCCAGGGGGCCTGTTCCAACCCATATTTGAACCTGGGACTATCCTAGGAGGGATTTCTGGACTATCTCAGTGGTTCTGAGATGTTTGTGGTACCCTTCCAGACTTCCTCTCAGGGGCCACAAATTGGGTCCCAGACCAGGAGTAGAGTATTCTTACCATGACTCATGTGATTTATTTGTGAAGAAATGGAGGAAATGAAGGAAAAGGCCTGGGGTCTTCTGAACACCTGGAGTTCGGAGGAACATACATCATACCACTCTTGGGCATTATAGTTCTCAAATGATTCCCAGTAATTAATTGGAGCCAGTGGGGGAGATCTGAGGGAGTCCATAGTATTTGGGGACATCTTTACCCTTTACCCTGGAGGCAGGAAGACCTGAGTTCAAATTTGGTCTCAGACACTTACTAGCTGTGTTACCCTGGGTAAGTCATCTAATCTCTGTCTGGCTCAGTTTTGTCATCCATAAAATGTGAATAATAATAGCACCTACCTCCTAGGGTTGCTGTGATGATAAAATGAGAAATATTTGTAAAGCACTTTGCAAACTTTGTGTTTGCTATGTAAATTCATATCTATGTATCTATCATCTGTGTTTGCATATATGTATATATGTGTGTATCTCTCTGCCTCTCTCTGTCTCTATCTCTCTGTCTCTCTCTCTGTCTCTCTGTCTCTCTCTCTCTCTCTGTCTCTCTCTCTCTCTATCAAGGATCATGGGATCCCTTTATGGACACTACTCCAAGTCTCCAAGCTGATGCCATAAAACTTCCCTCTTCTCCTCTCTTGCCCTCCCATCCTCTCTTCCCTACAGCGTGTAAAGCTGGAGGCCTCCATCGCTGAGGCTGAAGAACGTGGAGAGCTGGCCCTCAAGGATGCCCGGGCCAAGCAGGAGGAGCTGGAGGCTGCCCTGCAAAGAAGCAAGCAGGAGATGGCCCGGCAGCTGCGGGAGTACCAGGATCTGCTCAATGTCAAGCTGGCCCTGGACATCGAGATCGCCACCTATAGGAAGCTGCTGGAAGGCGAGGAGAGCAGGTGTGCATTGTGGCATTTGGCGGTGGGAAGTGATGCAGGGTCTCCGGAGCGGACCTGGGGGAGTCAGTCAACCTACCCCCAAACACGTAGCGAGCACTGCCATACCGGTTGTCAAGCATCACAGAAAGGAGCAATGGATGTTTCCAGTGAAGGGAAGCTCATTGCTGCATGAGACAGGTTATTCCATTTTCTGAAGCTCTAATTATCAAGAAGCGCTTGAGCTGATCTTTAACAGATGGCTAGCAAAGAGCCAGAGAGTGCGGGGGAAAGCTCTCTCAATAAATGTTTATTGAATGAACAAGTGAGTCAATGAAGGCAGGAAGAACAGAATAAACAAACAAAAAAGGATAGGAACAACACTGGTATGTTTGAAGCCAATACTGGGCTGTTTTTTTTTTTTTTAGCAAATACCAAATGCATGGAGATTACATGCATAATGTTGAGTTTTAAGATTTAAAACTGTATTTTTCTTGCATGGTCTCCTTTGGATCTCACAAAAACCCCCTGAGGTAGGTTATAGTGTAACTACTATCATCCCCATTTAACAGATGAGCAAACAGACTCAAGGAGGGTAGGTGACATACCATAAAAGGTCAGTAGTAGAGCTCGGATTTAATTTGTGCTTGGGTCTTCTGGCTGTAAATTCCATGTGCTTTTCAGTATTCTACCCTGTCTCCCTGTATACCTTTTCCCTCCAGTAGCTAAGAGCTTGGCTGGGGAGAAAAGGCTTAGGCAAAATACATAATTAGATAGCAATGTGGAATATAATCAAAGGCTAAATTATGGGGTATGGATCATCAGATCTAAAGCCAAGGGAGTGGCATCATCTAAATGGGATTGGTAAGGGAAGTTCAACCTCTCCCTTTTATTTCTTTTCTTTCAAAAGTTTTACTATGGATTTTTGTTTTTGTTATTCACACCACAATTAGTTACTGATATACCCTCTCCCCACCCTCAGCAAAAAGACCCTCCTTTGAAATCAAGAAAAACAGTTCAGCAAAACTGGACTCATCTGGTAGCCTTTACAGCTTATACCTACATATGAGGAAACTGAGGTGCAGAGAAGTTAAGTGACTTGTCTTAGTTTATACAGGTGGTGAGCAGCCCAGTCAGGATTTGAACCCAAGTTGTCTGACTCCAAACCCAGCATCCTTCCCATTGTACTCTCCTAAGGTCCTTTTCAGGACCTTATGAACTCTTACCAGACAAAGTCAAGATTGGGAGTAGCTACTATCTTTTATCTCGGGGGGGGGGTTGGGGTACAGAGCTGGGAATGGGGTGGGGTTGTGTGTGTGTGGGAAGATAAAGAAGTGACCCATGAAAGGCTAGTAGGGGATACAGTAGTGAGAAATGTGAGATAGGACCTTGGCCAACTGCGGTAAAATGGGGTGTGTGTGAGGGGAGGTTGAGATTGCAAAGGGAGTTTCTCGGCTAATTGTTCTAGCCTCTTTGGGGATGGGCACAGGAATCCCAAATGAGTGACTTAGAGTATGTCAAAGTCCCAAAGTCCCCGAGAAGACGAGGAAATTAAAGTCCCAACTGCCTCTGGTCAAAGGGAACAATCAGACTAGGAAGGATCCTCCTTTTCCTTCCTCCCCAACCACCTAGGACTTAGAGGCCACTTCCTCTTAGAAAAGAATGGGAACAGTCAGTCTATCTTGTCCATTACTGCTGCTGCTTCTCAGGATCCATTCTCTAGCCTAGCTTCTTTTTTTTCTAAAATGCTCCAACCTCCAAATTCTCTGAGCTCTGAGAGTCTCTGAGCTGAAAGGAACTTTAGAGACCATGAAGCTTGAAGCCCACATTTAACAGATGAGGCGCTGGGCTGTGAAGTGATTTCCCACAGTAAACTAATGGCTTCTGGCCTTTGTTTTAACTCAACACAGCGTTCTATTCTTGGAGGAGAAAGGACCCCACACAACATGAAACCATCTTCAAGCACTTAACTATGGTCCTTTGGTATCCCTCTTGATAAATAACCTTGATCCCCATCCTGTTTTCTTAATGTTCTTGGCTGCAAAGAACCAGGAGGGGACGGAAGCCAGGCTCTCTCCTAGCCACTTGTTTACTCTCCAGCAAGACAGAGCCAGTGTGGCCCCAAGGCCAACTGCTCCTTTCTAATGGGGCATGAGTCACAATACAAATAAGGCAGCTGCCATGAATGAATTTTTTATCTCCATAAAAATCATACAAGTTTGCTTTAGGCTGACCCTTTACTTCCCTCTTCCCTTCATTGGCACCAAGTTAACCATTATTGACAGCCAGTTCATTCCCTACTTCCCCATCAGGTACAAAGAGAGCCCTACCCCAATAAGGTGTGAGGAGAGTCAGAAAGAGAAGGGCTGCAATGGTCCTCTGCACAATAAGAGCTTAGAGTCAGATGGGGGAGGAGGGGACAAGCAACCAGATTCAGGAAGGATAATTAATAACAACAATAACAACAATACTGAGTGCTCGTGTTTCCTATACTAATATCTTTCTATGGGGTTTACAACAACATAGCTGGGTAGAGTAAGTATTCTTAACAGCTAGGTGGTGCAGTGGGTAGAGAGTTATCCCTGCAGTCAGGAAGACTCGTCTTCCTGAGTTCAAATCTGGCCTGTGTGACTCTGGGCAAGTCACTTAACCTTGTTTGCCTCAGTTCCTTCATGTGTAAAATGAGCTGGAGAAGGAAATGACAACCACTCCAGTATCTTTACCAAGAAAACACCAAATGGGGTCACGAAGATTTGGACACAACTGAAATGACTCAACAACAAAAATATTAAGTAGCTTTCTAAATGTCACAGAACAAGTAAGTGGTGGGGACAAGGACTAGAAGAACCCAAATCTCCTGACCCCAAGTCCAACTTTGCTTCCACAATGAGTAGCTGGAGAGAGGGAATGGTGAGAGATAGAAGGAATGGAGCCTGAGTGCAATTGAGTTAGGGAGAGAGTATGTGATAGGTTTGTGAATGTCAGGCGAAGGAAGCTTGGGTAAGACGTTTGAGGTCTAGGAAACAGCTGTGTTAGAAGATGCAGAGGTGGGAAAGGAAGAGTTAGGAAAAGACTAGGGTGGTGGTGAGCAAGGTTGCTAGACAAAAGCATTAATTTAATTTCTTTTTGTTTTTCGTTCAACAGACAATTATTAAATACTTATTATGTGTCAGGCATGGTGCTAGGTGGAGGTGATAAAAAGAGGAAAAATTACATAGTCCCTGCCTTCAAAGAGCTTGTTGGGAGTGAAGATGTGGGGTGTAACATGCACAGAACAAAATATATAATACAAGGTGCTTGAAATAAAAAAAATATTGCCAAGAGAGAAATGATTTCCAGTTTGGGGGTAGAGTGCAGATTAATGGAGGAAGGTTTTAGCATCCAAAATGTGTCTTGAGGGGAGAGAAGCAAGAGGAATTGCACTCTAGGCATCAAGCAGGGAGCCAAAGCTTGGAAGGCGTAGGAGAGATGGAGCAGGTGTTGTCGCAAGAGGGAGGGCATCAAAGTCTAGGATGAAGAGTACAAATTTGTTAGAAAAAATAACCAGAAATAATTCAGATCTCTAAGCCCTGAAGGAATATAGATTCTAACCAGTCTTTCTTTTTCAATTGTAGATTGGCCGGAGATGGAGTTGGAGCTGTCAATATCTGTAAGTCACTGGTTTTTGGAGCTGAAACTCAAATCACAGAGGCCTAAGGTCAACTACCTCAGGTCTCCTGAGTCTCCCACCTGAGCATGAAACCAGTGATATAGATAATCCCGCTTAGGCCTAGGAATTTGTCTGGAATTATCTGCAATTGCCTTAGCCCTTTACTATCTTTTCCTTGGCTGCTACATCTGGCAAAATAAAGCAAGCTAGGTAGGGACTCTAGTTGTCAGGCCATGGGGTAGAACTAGTGGGTAAAAAAAAAACCCTCAAATTTTAGTTCATGGCCTTGTGTAAATCTCTTCCCCACTCTAGGCCTATCAGGAATGCATGCAGTAACCAAACACACAGGCCACATGCAAAAACACAATTTGTGCAATTAGCACATAGAGCAAGATGTATACTGTGTGACAAAAACACAGGTCAGATGTAACATGTTGCATGTGTTGTGGCTGCGTATAGAGTACACATTACTTGGTTAGGTATCAACCATTACATTCATTATTTTCTATTATACATCTACCTGGGTAATTGTTTTACTTTTCATACCCTGGACATCAAGAAAACTTTGTTAGCTTCCTTCTTATTCTAGATCTGTGACTGACTTTTCCCTGCAGAGCCAAATAGTCTTTTTTTTTTTTTATTGCACGTGATCAACATGTATTGTTTCAGGGGTGGGGGGACAGGGATATTGCCTTCTTAGAAAGTACAGCCCAGTAAGGGAGCCAAATAGTCTTGATGTTTCTTATTGATGGCTCTACACCTTTGTGTAACTACAACCTTGAGCTTGTGTATAGCCTAGGCTATCAGCTGCTGTCTCCAAGCCCTGTAGACAGCTTCTCTTCCATATCTGGAATAGATCTGGAAGCATCAGGCAGTACAGTGGTGATTTCCAATGTCAGCCTTACCCTGTTTGGCCAGAGTTCCCACTCAGGCTGAGGCTCATTTGATTGTCTTCCTTGACACTCCAGCAGGTACAAAGATGAGGTTTCCTCTTCATCTGAATCATCCTGGCTATTATCCACCTTCAACAATCTGTATTCAACTGGGCTAACCCTTCTTTCTGGAGCTTCTTTGACGTACTCCACTTCAGTGTTTTCCTGTTGGTCACCAAAGAGCCCTACCAAACCTCCAATGGGCAATAGGTGATATCTTTGCAGGTCTCTAGCAGTGGCGCAGTAGAGTGCTGGGCCAGAAGGCTGGAACTCATCTCCCTGAGTTCAAATATGGCCTCAGATACTCATTAGCTATGTGATCCTGGGCAAGTCACTTAACTCTGTTTGCCTTAGTTCCTCATCTGTAAAATGAGCTGGAGAAGGAAATGGCAAACCACTCCAGTATCTTTGCCAAGAAAATCCCAAGTGGGGTCATGAAGAGTTTGATATGACTGAAACAACATAACAACAAAAAACTGCCTCCAGGATTATTTTGTAGATTGGCAAACTGCCTAGTCTTTCAACTACTTGACATAGGACAGCTTTCCATCCATTTGCCTTCTTGTGTGTTCCCTGCACACCAAGATTTCTTAGTAGAAAATCTATCCCTTTCCTGGAGTTCTAAACCTGATCATCATACGTACCACTGTAGGCTGCTATGTGAATTCAAAGTGAGTAGCCTCCTTCAAGGGATCTCTCAGCTAAGGAATGTAGTGATTGATTTTCTATGTCCAGTCCACCTTCTGAAATGCTAAAGCACAAATCAGTACATGATTGTGCTTCTCCCCTAAACACCAGCAGCTATGATGCCAAGCCCATGGCATTCTTGGTAGCATAACATGCACCCATTCAAAATGCCACATGGTGACTCTATTGAACCTTCAACTCAGGTCTTATGGTCCGCAGCATATTCAGTATTGTGTGATTAAGGTACTTAGGTTGTGGGTCTTTGAGGATGGTCAGATGTGGTTTTAGACTTTTAGTTTCTACTTCCTTTAGTTTCTACCTTGATCAATTGAGATCTTGGCAGGGAAACACCACACACACACACACACACACACACACACACACACACACACGTTAATTGGAGGAGATTTCAGGTTTCTCACTGGGGTATAACTGAAACCCACTGAAATGGTCAGACACTACTAGGATGTTGCTTATATTCTTACTATCTCCTTTGAGAGTTTAACAAGTCTATATGCCCTAGCTCCAAGGATTTGCTGGTATTTATAATGTTCAAAGATACAGCATGATTTGGCAGAACTTTCATTTGAGCACACTGAACATGTTTCACAATTCTTAAAGACATATACTGCCATCTGGTACCAGTTAGAATCTATTCCTTAATATCTCTAAGGTTTTCTTTCTAAATTTTAAAATCTATTTTGTAAGGTATTTCCCAATTAATTAAACATTTTAAATATTTATTTTTTAAAAATTTGAGTTACAAATTCTCTTCTTCCCTTCCACTTATCTCCCATCCCTTGAGAAGGCAAGCAATATAATATCGATTACACATATGAAGTCATGCAAAATATTTCCACATTAGCCATGTTGTAAAAGAAAACATACACAAAATACCAAGAAAAATAAAATTAAAAAAGTATACTTTGATCTGTACTGTTCATCAGTTCTTGCTTTCTGGAGATCAATAGTGTTTTTTAGATGGGTCCTTTGAAATTATCTTGGGTCTTTGTCTTGAGCAAAATGGCTAAATCTTTCACAGTTGATCACTGTTATAACTTTGCTGTTACTATGTACAATATTCTGCTGGTTCTGCTCAATTCACTTTGCATCAGTTCATATAAGACTTCCCAGGTTTTTCTGAAAACATTCTGCTTGTTATTTCCTATAGCACAATAGCATTCCATCACAATCGTATACCACAGTTTGTTCAGCCATTTCCCAATTGATGAGCATCTCCTCAATTTCCAATTCTTTGCCACCACAAAAAAAGCTTCTATAAATATTTTTTGCACATATAGGTCTTTTTACCTTTTCTTTGATGTCTTTGGGATATAGACCTAGCAGTGATATTACTGAGTCATAGTTTTATAGCCCTTTGGGCATAGTTCCAAATTATTCTCCAGAATGGTTGGACCGGTTCACAACACCTCCAACAATGCTTTGGTGTCCCTATTTTTCCCATCCCCTTCAGCATTTGTCATTTTGCTTTTCTGTCATGTTATCCTATCTGATAGGTGTGAGGAAGTATAACCCAGAGCTGTTTTAATTTCCATTTCTCTATTTAATAGTGATTTAGAACATTTTTTCATGTGACTCTTGATAGCTTTGATTTCTTCTTCTGAAAACTGCCTATTCATATCCTTCGGCCATTCATCAGTTAGGGCATCTATGGTTCTCTCATGATACAAATGTTGAACATTCTCATTCAGGGCTTTCAGAAGTCCATAGAATGAAATTCTTTGGGTAGTTCCAAATCTTGTCTGACATCTCATGTGGGATCACTTACAGTTCAGTACAGCACTCCATTGCATAGCTACAAGTTCTTGCTAATCTCTGAGCTCTTCATCATCCCTGACATTCTAGGATGAATTGCCAGATTGGGTTAGATTTAAGGTTCTCTAGAAATAGGCAAGTCTGAGGCAGGAAGAAAACAAACAAACAAAAAAGGCTGCTCTTCCTCCTTTCCTGGAAAAGTACAAAAATGGAAGGGACCCCCCTCCCCCACCAGAATCGGGTCAGTCAGTGTCTCCTTGCATCAAGAGGTTTCCCAAATAGCTTTCCACTCTTTCAATTCCCATCCTTTAGTTCTTACACTAACCAGACACTCTGTTTTACCTCATATCCAATAGAACCACCCCTAATGATTAGATGTTGAGGGGAAGATGGAGACCTTGTATGAAAGAAAGCCACAGATAATACAAAATATGTATTTTGACTTGATTCATGATGCTAGTGCTGGGGAGTTGCCTGGTAGTACTGGGAATAGCTAAATAAGTCATAATTTAGTTTCATGAGTTGGAGACATATTGACCTCTCTTCTCTCTCTTCTTCAGCTGTGGTGAATTCAGTTGGAGGAAGTTTAGGTAGCGGGGTGAGCTTTGGTGGAATGATGGGCAGCAATGCCCTTGGTTTCTCCAGTGGAGCTGGATCTGGGACCTTGAAGAGTTATTCTATCAGAACCACATCTTCCAGCCGGAGGAGCATCCGGAACTGAGCGAAGGAGCCACTGAGGCTTGAGGAAGGAGTAATGGCAAGAAAGAAGAGATATTTCACTTGTCCCCTAGTTCACCCTTTGATCTGCCTCCTCTCTCTGGAGCTACAGTGAGGAAAGAGATATGGAGAAGCTGGATCTGTAGATGGTTTTTTCCCCTTGCTTACTCCATAACCCCATCCCATTTCCCTTCACCACGATATAGCAGATGAGAAAGTGGAGATTAGTGCGTCTTGGGGCCTGTGGGGAGCATCTGAAAAAAAAAACTCTCAATAAAGTTGTTCTGCTCAGGAGAGTTTGCTGTCCATGTCCTTTTATTCTGATCTTAGAATGGTGCTAGGACAAGGATGTCAAAGGTCTGGGGGTGGGATGATTGATAAGTAATGGTGACATCAATATTGAGGTTTTCAGAAGAAGCCAAGAAGGCTGGGTAATATGGAGGAAAATCCAACCTTTGAAGGCTTGTGGCTAATCTCGGCCTCCATCCCTAATATTCCAGTCCCAATCCCCCACACTGGAATTCATCAAATGGTTACTAAATATTACCTGTTAGAAGAACACTGAGCTGGTTGCTAGGGGAGATACAAAGATAAATAAACAAACACTCCTTGCTCTCTTGGAGCTTAAGGACTGGTGGAGGATATAACCAATGAAGAGTCAAAGGTAGCATCAAGGTTTTAACCCTGGTTGGCTGCGTGAATGGTGGTGTCACTGGGAAATCAGGAGGAAGATTAGGTTTTGAGGAATAAATAATAAATTCAACTTTAAGTATATTAAATTTGAGGTGCCAGACAGATACAGGGAGGCAGATTTCAGTTCAGTAGACTTATTTAATGTTTTAAAACTAATCACAGATGGAACAGACCATCATGAGAGATAGTAAGTTTCCCATCACCAATGGTATGCAAGTGGAGCAATCACCTGTCAGGGATACTGTAGCTGAAACCTCTCAAGTTCATTCCATTCCTAAAATTGGAATCTATGAAGATGTCCAATAGGCCGTTGAAAATCCAGGTCTAGAGCTTGGTAGACAGGTGAGGAGGAGAAGGAACAAGCATTTACTTAGTGCTTTATAAATATTATCTCAAGTCTGTGACTCACCCATACATGAATCACTCACTTGCAGGATGACACTCGTGTCACTGAAGGGCACCCTCTGTGGATGAGATCCCAGATCTATTGGAGTACTGTAGTAATTTACATAGATAGTTGAAAACCAGACCTTGGGAAAGAAATTATGTTAAGGGATTGGGAAAGGGAAGAGCAGATGGATGAAGGAGAAAGAGAAATGGTTAGAGGCAGGAAGAGAACCTGGAAAGTGTGGGAATGAGGATTCTGGAGAGAGAAAAATAGTGTCAAATATTGCAGAAATGTTAGGGAAGGTGGTGACTGGTTTTTTTTAACCAGTACATCAGATTTGGTAGGAAAGTGATCACTGATATTTCTGAGAGATCATTGGGGAGCTCTGTGCTCTAGCTCATGCCTTGGTAGGTAGGATGAAAGGACTTTGGGTGTTTAGTATGAAGAGTGTTGGGAAAAATGGCAATGACTGTTTTGGGGTATTTGAAAGTTTTTCAAGTAGAAGGAGAGCAGGTCTTTCTGCCTAGCCCAGGGGGACAGAACTAGGAGCAATGACAGAGCTCAATATGAAGGAAACTTTTTTTTTTCCCCATGACTTTTAACATTTAATCAGATGGGATAAATGAATACAGAAGATCAAGACCTCCACGGCTCTGTGCTGCAGACTCTCGGAAGGAGAACTTGGTTTTTATTTTTTATTTTTTTTCCACTTCCACAAGTTTTTGAGTTCCAAATTTCTCACCCCTCCCCCCACCCCAAGATGGTATGCATTCTGAATACCCCTTCCCCTGGTCTGCCTTCTCTTCTATCTCTCCCCCCTCCCTTCTCTTATCCCCTTCCCCTTCTATTTTCCTGTAGAGCAGGATAGACTTCTGTACCCCCATTTCCTGTATTTCTTATTTGCCAGTTGCATGTGAAAACATTTTTTTTGAAACATGTGTTTTTAAAACTTTGAGTTCCAAATTTTCTCCCTTCCTCCCTCCCCACCCACCCTCATTGAAAAGGCAAGCAACTCAATATAGGTTGTACATGTGCAGTTATGCAAAACACTTCCATAGCAGACATGTTGTGAAAAACTAACTCTATTTCCCTTAATCCTATCCTGCCCTCCCATTATTCTATTCTTTCTTTTGACCCTGTCCCTCGTCAGAAGTATTTACTTCTGATTACCCCCTTTCCCAATCTGCCCTCCTCTCTATCACCCCCCTGCTCTCTTGACCCCTTCTCCCCCTATTTTCCTGTAGAGTAAGACAGATTTCCATACCCATTATGAGAATAAGATTCCCTTATTCCCTCTTACCTTCCCCTGTTTTCCCTCCACTGTGAGAGACTTTTCTTTTCTTTTTTTTTTTGTGAGATAATTTACCCCATTCTACCTCTCCCTTTCTTCTCTGAGTATCATCCTCTCTCATCCCTTAATTTTATTCTCCAGATATGACCCCTTAATCTTCAACTCACCCTGTGCCCTCTATCTATCTATATATACATCATACAATTTTTTTTCCCTTCAACTACCCTAATACTGACAAAGTTCTCATGAGTTACAAATATCATCTTTCCATGCAGGAATGTAAACAGTTCAATCTTAATAAGTCTCTTATGATTTCTCTTTCTTGTTTACCTCTTCATGTTCCACTGGAGTCCTGTATTTGAAAGTCAAATTTTCTGTTTAGCTCTGGTCTTTTCATCAGGAATGCTTGAAAGTCCTCTATTTCACTGAATGACCATTTTTTCCCCTGAAGGATTATACTCAGTTTTGCTGGGTAGGTGATTCTTGGTTGTAATCCTATCTCCTTTGCCCTCCGGAATATTATATTCCATGCCCTGCAGTCCTTTAATGTAGAAGCTGCTAAATCTTGTGTTATCCTGATTGTGTTTCCACAGTACTTGAATTGTTTCCTTCTGGCAGCTTGTAATATTTTCTCCTTGACCTGGGAACTCTGGAATTTGGCTACAATATTCCTAGGAGTTTTCCTTTGGGGATCTCTTTCAGGAGGAGATCTGTGGATTCTTTCAATTTCTATTTTGCCCTCTGGTTCTAATATATCAGGGCAGTTTTCCTTGATAATTTCTTGAAAGATGATGTCTAGGCTCTTTTTTTGATCATGGCTTTCAGATAGTCCAATAATTTTTAAATTCTCTCTCCTGGATCTATTTTCCAGGTCAGTTGTTTTTCCAATGAGATATTTCACATTGTTTTCTAATTTTTCATTCTTTTGGATTTGTTTTACAGTGTCTGATTTCTCATAAAGTCACTATCTTCCAATTGCTCTATTCTAATTTTTAAGGAAGTATTTTCTTCAGTAATCTTTTGGACTTCCTTTTCCATTTGGCCAATTTTTCTTTTTAGGGCATTTTTCTCCTCATTGGCTTTTTGGACCTCTTTTGCCATTTGGGTTAGGCTGTTTTTTAAGGTGTTATTTTCTTCAGTATTTTTTTGGGTCTCCTTTAGCAAGCTGTTGACTTGTTTTTCGTGATTTTCTTGCATCACTCTCATTTCTCTTCCCAGTTTTTCCTCTACTTCCCTTACTTGCTTCTCAAAATCCCTTTTGAGCTCTTCCAAGGCCTGGGACTGATTCATATTTTTCTTGGAGGCTTTGGATGTAGGAGCTTTGACTTTGTTGTCTTCTTTTGTTTGTATATTTTGATCTTCTTTGTCACCAAAGTAAGATAATATAGTCTGACTCTTTTTGCGCTGTTTGCTCATGATCCCAGCCAATTACTTGAGTTTTAAACTCTTTGTTAAGGTAAGAGTCTGCTTCCAATGTGGAGAGTGTACTGTCCCAAGCTTCAGGGGTTTGTGTAGCTGTTTTCAGAGATACCTGTAGGGACCTGTAAATTTTCAGTTCTTCTAAGGTGGTATGATAAGGGGCGAGGTGTTTACTCCTTTCCTGGCCTGTGACCACAAGCACTCCTTTCTGTCCCGTAACTGTGAGGAGGGGTTTCTCTGCACAGCCACTACAAGCTCCACCACGCCAGTGCTCCTCCTCACCCCAGCACTGCCGCCCAGAACCGTGACCCAGATCCACACAGGGGCAAAGCAAGAGATCCCTGCAGTCCCTCTCTGATCAGCCACTGGATTCCCCCTCAGTCTTTGTGCCGGAAGCTCAGGAAGTAGCTGCCCCCGCCCCGGGCCACGCTCTTGGGGAATGGAGCTGAAACCCCGCCTTCCTTTCTCAGCACCGACAGAAACAGACTTTTCCCACTGACCTTCTAAGTTGTCTTTGGCCTTAGTGGATTGAGGAGTCTGGAAACCTCCACAGCTGCCCATGATTCAGTCCTCTGAGGCCTGCTCCAGGTTCACTGCAGTCTGCGTGCCCATGCCGCGCTGCGCTGCGCTCCTAGCCCGTCAGGATATACCTTTCTGATCAATCATCCAGGTTGTCTTGGGCTGGAAATTTGTTTCACTCTGTCTTTTTGTGGGTTCTGCTGCTTCAGAATTTGTTTAGAGCCATTTTTTATGAGTATTTGGAGGGGTTTGGGGGAGAGCTCAAGCAAGTCACTGCTTTCACTCTGCCATCTTGGCTCCTCCCCCTGAAGGAAACTTCTTTAAAAATTGTAGTTGTCGGGGCAGCTAGGTGGCTCAGTGGATAGAGTCAGGAGGACCTGAGTTCAAATCCAGCCTTAGACCAAACACTTAACACTTACTAGCTGGGTGACCCTGGGCAAGTCACTTAACCCCAATTGCTGGCAAGTCACTTAACCTCAATCACCTAAAAAAAAAAAAAGATAGTTGTCTTCATTCAGAATGAACTGCTTCATGAAATTGTGGAATGCCTCTCACTGGAGGTGAGTAAAGGCTAAGTGATCTCTAGGTGGAGTTGGATCATACTCTCCGAATACACTTGGTGTTAAATTGGAGGCCTAATCCTTGGTAACAGTTTATTGGATAGGAGGCAGGGTTCAGACCTTCATGGGTCTGCTCTACAGAGAGTGAGGTAGTGATCATGGCTGGAGACCCCACTTAGGTTAGAATAAACCTCCGTGAAGGTGGAAGGTTTTAGGAGAGCTACCACATGGGGAATACAGTCTGGATAAATGTGCGAGCAAGACCAGCAAATGTGTCCCAATCCTAACCATGAACCAGCCTGATATATCTGCTGGCATTGGTGAGGTGGTTCCATTTCAGGCTGATGTTTAGTCAACTCAGTTCATTATGGCAGGAGAAAATTGTGGGAAGCTTCTCAATTTGCCCAAACCCCCTATTAACATTAAGCAGGTCTGCATTCCAGGGGGCATTGCTGAGATTTCCACCCCTACACAAATATCAACTTTAACAGAGTGCACAGAGAGAGTCCTGAATCCATTGGTGCTAGCACCTACTGTGAAAAAGTCTTTGATCTCCCTGAGGGTAATGTCCCCATTGAGACTCCACGCACCACCCTTGGCCAGTTCTATCCCCTTGGACACCTCCTTGCAAAGATTTTGATATGCTGGACTATCCTACTACTTGCTTATTGATGACTCTACCTGTTATGGGTCTGACATTGGCCTCTTTCTTCTTCTTCATACAATATTCTCTTTCCCCTGGGGGCATTTTTACTGTCCCCCGTGCATGGAATACTCTCTCTTCTCATCTCCTTCAAATCCTTCCTTCAAGTCAATCTAAAGTCCCCACCTTCTACAGGAAGCCTTTCCCAATCCCCCTTAATTCTAGTGCTTTCCTTCTGTTGATTTCTCCAATTTATCCTGTATGTCTTATTTATACATGGTTTGCATATTGTCTCCCCTATTAGTCTGTGGACTCCACAAGAGTTAAGAGCATAGACTTACTTTTGCCTTTCTTTGTATTTTCAACATTTGGCATAGTGCCTGGCACACAAATACTTAATGTTTATTTGATTGACTGATGCCTATTTCTCCTTCTCTGCAGTGCCTGATCAGATTTCCAGGATAAGTCTAGATTGGTCTTCTTGGGATGGCCTTTGTGAGGGGAGGGAATAGATCATTGTTTGATTGAAGTCAGATTGTGGCTGTTTGCCTATCTGGGTGGTAGGAAGCCTGGAAATTCAACAGCTATCCTACCAAGGGGGGCTTCTTGTGGATGCAGAATCAGGGATAGAACTTTGCTGATATAGCTGATTGCTTTTTTATTCAAGTGGGCCATATCCATATCAGCTTTTACTAATGCTAGGATACTCCTTCAACTAAAGAGAGTAAGCCTTGGACAGAATTTTTTATGATCTTCCCACTTTGATTTCCTCTGATTCAAGGGCCCATTTCACCTCTAGCACTGTAGAGGATTGGGCTAAATCCCATCATATAATCTCTTAATTTGTTTATTTTTTTTTCATTTGGATTATCATCCCCAGGCAGTGAGCTTCATTGATTGTCTCAAAGGCTGGCTCCATCTATTGATTCTTTCTAGAACTTGTATTTGTGACAGGTGTACAACTGGGCTGTAACACTATTAAGGAAAGGACCATTTATTCCTATACTTTCCAGTAGTTTAAAAAAAAATATGTGAGTACTGTATTCTGTCAGATGCTTTTTTCTACATCTATTGAAATAAGCACCAATTTCTAATGTTTTTCACTAATGTTTCTGTTATCAATATGGCTCTTACGTCATTAATAGTATAAATCTGGAGTAGTAATAATGGGTAATATTGATATAAGTTTACCTCTTTGTTGCAGAAATCAGGTCACTTTAATAGTAATGAAAATATTAATAATGGGCAGCTGGGTGGCTCAGTGGATAGAGTACCAGGCCTGGAGTTAGGAAAATGCCTCTTCATGAGTTCAAATCCAGCCTCAGATATTTGCTAGCTGTATGACCCTAGGCAAGTCACTTAACCTTTGTCTGCTTCCATTTCCTCTTCTGTAAAATGGGGCAATAATAAGGTTATTGTGAGGCTCAAATGAGATAAAATTATAAAGAACTTAGCTCTGTACTTGGGACATAGGCAGCACTAGGTAAATAAATGTTAGCGATGATGATGATGATGATGATGAGACTAAAGTAAGTAGTGTGGTGTTCTGGTTCTGGCTAGAGAAGGCAACACACTAACCTATTAGTGTTTTGGGAAGCCAGGAATAGAGTCTTAGATTCCAGTGGGCTGGAGATGGATTGAGAGGGAGGGCCATGGAAGGGGGCTGCAGAAAGTGGCATGGAAGACTAGAGCCCTGGATGGAGATTTGAGACCCATGGGTTCTTATTCCAGCCACATCCTTCATTCCTTGTGACCTTCAGCAAGTCACTTTTCACCACTTTGGACCCCAAAGTCAGAGCCATAGTCTTTGCGACAGTGTTGCTTGGTGAAAGGCCCATGGTCCCAGGCCCCTTTTCCCTCACAGGAAGCAGATATAGGACCCAGCCCTTCACATTCCTAGATGTCGTGAACCCACATGCTTTTCTCTAGCCATGGCAGCTTATTGCTGGTAGGTATATGTAATGTTATGAAATAGTGTTTCTCCTCTGCTATCACCACCTCTTCCAAATCTGACTGCCCAAGCCTTTTCACTCCATAGCTGTGTGGCTTTGGGCAAATCACTTCACTTCTGAGGCTTAGTTTCTTCATCTATAAAATGGGATGGTTGGATCCATCTCTAAAGTCCCTTCCAGCTCTAATATTCTCATAGTTGAGGATTTTTTCTGGCTTGGAATCTGCTATGATGAAGTAAGTGTTCCCATTTTCTGCTCATGGGTTGTTCCTCCTACCTGGATCATTCTTCCCAACCTTCTCTCCTCAGCCCTATTCTTCTTCAGCTTCTGAACCCCATTCTCCCCCTTACACTCCAAGTTATGCTTTCTAGCATCTTCCCTATCCGTCAGCACGGATGCCTAAACTTATGGCTCCCCTACTACCCCTGAGTCTCTTACTCCTGGCTGTACAAGTATCTGTGTAATTTTGTGATACTTCTGTAGCTCTCTTTTAACATCTGTAAAATCAAGAGGTTGGGCTGGGAGGGGAATAGGCATTTCTATAGCACCTACTATGTTCCAAGCACTATACCCTCATTTGATCCTTGCCACAACCCTGTGAGGTAGGTATTGTTATCCCTATTTTAACTGAGGCAAACAGAGGTTAAGTAACTTGTCTAGGGTCACACAGCCAGTAAATAGCTGAAGTCGCATTTGAACTCCAGGCCCAGCACTTTGTCCACTGGATCATCAGCTGGTTGCCTCTGATATCCTTTTCAGCCCTGACATCCTGTGATTTGGCATTCCTGTGTCCTGGGTGTTCTTCATCAGATTAAGAGCTCCCTAAGGACAGGGACCCTGTACACTCCTTCTCCCTCCATTGTCCAGGACAGGGCTTTGTTCATATTGGCAGACTCAGATAAGGCAGGAGGTCTTACCTGAGTCAATGTGTATTGATAAAGAGCTGGGATAACCCAAACATTTCCTTGGGGACGGTCATGGCTAAAAGATGTTTGAGTGACTGGTTGGGCTAGGGGTGGAGAGGACATGAGGTGTATGGGTATACTTTCTTGAAGCAAGGCTCTCTGAGTCACTCTCTCAGAATAAACCATAAGGTTGCCAGAGTGCAAGGAATATCGATTTATTGGAAACCCAGTAATCAAGCCCAGAGGAAAGGGAGAGAGAGAGAGTACAGGAAAGGGCCAGCCGACCTAGTGTATCTGGTATAGAGTGGGGATGAACCTGGTCCTTGCTTGGGGAGGGCGCCCCTTCAAGAAACAGAGATATGGGACCAGAGAAGTCAGGAGCTGGCTAGAGATAGCTGCTCAGAAGATAACAGCTGCAAAATTGAAAACTCCTCTTCTTTCTTCTCTCCCCCTTCCGTCCCGTCTCCCGCCACCCCCGTTCCCCGGTGGACATCCTCGGGTCTCTCAATAATTCTGCCTCCAATTCCGAGGGTTAGGTTCGTGTCTTCGAAAGCGGCGGCTGTTATCTTCTGATTCCCAGGGGGCGGGGAAGGGGTTATTTACAGCCGAAGCTCAGGGCAGCTAAGCAAATCGGACTGAGCGGCTGCTCCCGCGGCTGAAGCTTTGGCCGCAGGGCACACAGGGACCCCCAGTGCTCACCACCACATTCCCGCTACATGGGGCGCTGCAGACGCTGCCCGTCACTGGACGCGACCCTGACACACAGAGGTCTCCGCAGACGACCCCGCCCCGGGAGCTGCTCACACCTGTGGGGTAGGAGGAGAATGGAGGGCAGGTTATCTCTCTGGGGGATCACTGAGTCCCTCCCCACAACCTGAGTCAGGGGACGGAAAACCCTCCAAACGCAGGTGTCTCCCACTGGTCCAGATCCAAGAGAAAGGAATAGATACTTCTGGGTCCCACCTGTATAGCTGAGGAATACTTTAAAGAAAGTATAACTCTCCAGCTGCAATCACTCCTGCTGCAAAGAGGGATCATTTGATTTTAGATTTAGAGCTGGAAGAGATCTTTGAGGTCATCTAGTCCAACCCCATTTTGCAGATGAAAACTGTGACCTGACTAGCCTAAGGTTGCACAGGTAAGTGATAGCTGAGTTTCTAATATAGATCTTCTCAAATTTCTTGGAGCATTTTAAGGTCCACGAATCCCTTTCTTCTAACAACTCTATGGAGCAGGGGATACAATATTATTAGCCTCATCTTGCAGATGAGGAAACAAGTTGAGAGAAGTGAGATGACTTGGCCAAGGTCACACTAGAAAGTGTGCAAGGCTTGCAACCCCAATGTCAGAGATTGTTAGAAGATGAGATAGGATCTAGCTGCAGGTCATCTTATTGAAGTGATTATTATTATTATTATTATTGAGCAATTAACATCCAGGGATACTGCCATTCCCATCAGCCCATTCCCTCTTGTCTAACTTAACTTCTTTCAGGACCTCAATTACTTACAGACATTCACAGCTCCAACACCTTCACACAACCTGGGGGAAGGGAAAATGAAACACCATTAGATGGGAAGTGAGTGAGACATATCTTTTATAAAAAGTATTTGGCCCCAAATGCTGATCATCTCTCTTTTCCAAAGATTCTAATGAAAGTTTTGTGCAAATAGATTCAAATTAAAGTAAATGTGATCATGGTAACACTGAGTGTGGATGGAGAATGGAGCATCATTATATAGAGAGGGTAGGCCTAAACCTAAGGAAGAAGGGCTGATGCCAGGGATTCACCTTTGCTCTTCACCCTCCAGCAGCCGTTTGTAGGTGGCGATCTCGATGTCCAGCCCCAGCTTGGAGTTCATGACCTCCTGATACTCCTTCAGTAGACAAGCCATGTCCTGCTTGGCCTTCTGCAGAGCCTCCTCCAGCCCTGCCAGCTTGCAGCGGGCATCATTGAGGGCAGTCTCACCCTGCTGCTCAGACTGGGTCACAGCAGCCTCCAGCTTGGAATTCTGGGGGAACACAAGAATCAGGTGAAGAGATAATGGGTTGTCAAATTGTCCTGGAATCACAGACTCCCCAACAGAGGCAAATCTAATTATTCTTCTATCTTTGTTCAAAACTCTACCCTTCTCCTCCTTTCTCCTCCTCCCCCACATCTACATGCACATCAACTAGATTAGGAAGACAAGGGCTTCTCTCCAGGAGAAGGTTCCACAGCATCCTTCTATCCTTTTTCTCGGTGTATCGCCAGATGAGCTGGTTGGGAAGTTCTCCTTGGTATCCAAACAGAATTCCTCCTGCTACAATCTAACTGAATTCTTTAATTTTGGAGAGTGGTCAGTGTCAATACCTGGCACTTGGCGTTCTCCACCTCAGCGGTCAGCCTCTGGATCACGCGGTTCAGTTCATTGATCTCCTCCTTTGTCCTGCGCAGACTCTCCCCATGGCGGATCACTGTGGCCTTCATCTCCTCACACTGTAAGGGGAGGGGGAGAGGGTGGTATCCCATAATTCACACATAGGTACATGAGGGACCATCTCATCTATGCACTGTTCCTCACTAGGAAAGAAGACTCCATAACTTCCCAGGGAGCAGAAGCTCCAGATAAAGGGAAAATCCTTCACCATCCTTCCCATTGCTGCTAGACAATCCCACCATACCTCAAGTCACTATCTTAACTCTCCACAACAGATCCTCTAAACCTTTTCATTCCTTCTCAAGCTTCCTACGTACACACTCCTAGATGAGAACCTTACCTCATATTTTGCAGAAAAAAATAAGTCCATTCACCATGAGCACCCTCCTCTCCCCTCTTCCTCATCTACCTTCTGCCATCATCTCCTCCTTCACCCTGTCTCATATGATGAAGCAGCCTTACTCCTCACCAAGGGCAACTCCTCTACCTGCCCAAGTGATCCCTTTCCTTCCTGTCTCCTCCAACAGATCGCCCCCTCTGTCACTCCACTCTGTAGCTTATTTTTATCTTTCTGTTTCCTTACTGTCTACAGAAATGCCCATGTTCCCCTCATCCTCAAAGAGCCCTCAACTGATTCTCCGTTCCTGCTAATTATCTTCCTATATACCTTCTGCCCTTTGTGGGTGAACTGGAAAAGGTCATCCATCTACAATAGGTGCTTCTGTCATGTCTCATCTTGTTTTCTTCATAACCCCTTCTAAACCCTCTCCTGACCTCATCATTTCATCAAAACTACTCTTTCCAAAGTGACCACGGATCTTTTAATTGACAAATTCAATGGCTGTTTCTCAATTCTCCTTCTCTGAGACCTTTCTTCAGCCTTTGATGCCATGGATTACTCTCTTCTCTCTAGGTTTCTGGGACACTGTCTCCTGGCTCTCCTCCTACCTATCTGACTGCTCCTTCTCAGTCTCCTTTGCTGAATCATCATCCAGGTCACGCGGTCTGACTATCATTGTCCCAGAGGGCTCTGTCCTGGGCCCTCCCCCTTCACTTGGTGATCTCCTTAGCAACCATGGATTTGGCTCCCATCTCTAAAAGGCCACACGTGGCATCCCAGGCCTCAGCATCATATAATGCTAATCTCTCCGCAATCTCCAGTCTTGCAGCTCCAACTGCCTTTCAGACACCTCGAACTGGATGTCTAATAAACATCTTAAGCCAAACACGTCCAAAACAGAACTCACTATCTTTCCTAAATCCTCCCTCCTGCTTAACTTCCCTGTTAATGTAGAGGCCGATACCATCCTCCCCTCCCCTCAGGCTTTCAATCTAAGTGCCATCCTCAACTCTTCACTGTATCTCACCTCCAATATCCAATCTGTTGCCAAGGCCTCTCCATTTCACCTCTGCAACGTCTCTCAAATATGTCACCTTCTCTCCTCTGACACTGCCACCACTTTGGTGCAAACCTCATGACCTCATGTCTGACCTATTGCAACAGCCTGCTGGTGGGTCTGCCTGTCTCAAGTTTTTCCCTACTCCAAATCTATTTTCCATTTAGCCACCTAAGTGATTTTCCTAAAGTGAAGGTCTGACCATGTTATGCCCCCTACTCAAAAACCTCCAGTTGCTCTTTATTACCCCAGGAGCAAATAGAAAATCCCAGTTTGGCATCTAATGCCCTTTATAACCTAGCCCCCTCCTACCTTTCCAGTCTTTTTCACCTTACCGCCTTCCGTGTACTCTTCAATCCAGTGACCTTGGCCTCCTGACTGTTCCATGAACAAGACATTCCATCTCTCTGCTCCAGGCATTTTCTCTGGCCGTCCCTAATGTCTGGCATGCTCTCCTTCCTCACCTCTGCCTACTGCCTTCCCTGGCTTCCTTTAAGTCTTACCTAAAATAAAATCTTCTACAAGAAGCCTTTTCCAATCCCTCTTAATTCTAATGCCTTCCTCTTCTTATTTATTTTTGATCATAATATCATATAACATATATTTTATTTTAATAATCTTATCATAATATGTATATTTATATATTTTATATATTATATTAATATACTATAACATATTGTATATTACATATTATAATTTTATCATAATGTCATATATATCTTGTTTGTATATATTTATTTTCTTGTTGCCTCCCCCATTAGATTGTGAGCTCCTTGAGGGCAGGGACTATCTTTTGCTTCTTTTTTGTATCGCCAAGGCTTAGGTATGGTGCCTGGAATATAGTAGATACTTAAGTGTCACAGTAGATAGGGCATGGGGCCTTGAGTCAGGAAGACCTGAGTTCAAATGTGCCTTCAGACACTTACTAGCTGTGTGACCCTGGGCAAGTCACTTAACTTCTGTTTGCTTCACTTTCCTCATCTGTGAAATGAGGATAATAATAGCACCTACCTCCCAGAGTTGTGAGATAATAACTCTGTAACAACAATAACAATTATAAATGTTTACTGACTAAACATCATTTCTGGTAAGCGAGAGTCAGGCTCATTTACCTTGCTTCGGTACCAGGACTCGGCCTCAGCCCGGCTGCGGCTGGCGATGTCATCGTACTGAGCCTTGATCTCGGCAATGACACAGTCCATGTTGAGTTCTCGGCTGTTGTCCATCTTCACCACGACCGAGGTGTCTGAGATGTGGGTGTGAAGGACTCGGATCTCCTGTGGGGCAGGATCACCAAAGCTTATTCAGAATAGACCCTCGCCTCTCTAAAATTGCCTTTCAAATCCTCCTTCTCCTCTCCCTTAATATAACTCCTCTGTGGCCCACATCCTCAGAATCCCCCTACCCAGACACACAGTCCCACAGAAACCCACAAAGAGTGGAAAAGGTTACCCAGGGTCATTTCATTTCTGTTATGTCTACTGCTGACGTCCAACAGATCTACAGGTTTCTTATAAAATATCCTGCCTAGGTATTTTAGGCAATGGTAGACCTGTTGCCTAGTTTCTATCTAACCCACAGATTCTCCAGAAATTCCTTATCTATTTCCATTTATCATCCTTCCGTCTTCTTTTGGGTACTGTACTTGTGCCAGAGCCTAACTCCTTGGCAGGTTACTGGTGTTTATAACCATCTCCATAGTAATAGTGAATAACAGGGGTTACCATGTTATGATGACCTCAAGTCACCAAGACATAGGATTTTCTGCTACCTGAGTTCCCATTTGAAACAGCTCTTCCTGGTGTATCTCCTGATTCCTCCTCTACCCTACTACCCCTTTAGCCACTGAATACCACATCTTCTGCTTGTTTGGTTCCATAGATCAGAAAGTAGGAAGTCCTTTTTGTCATCCCACCCTCACGCCTCCTCCTGGAACACAGTGCTTCTCACCTCCTCATACAGAGCCCTTAGGAATTGAATCTCCTCTGTTAGGGCCTCGGCATTGGCTTCCAGGTCTGATTTTCGGAGATAGGCAAAATCTACATCCTGCAGAGGAGAATGGGAGATTCAGGGACCTTGAGGTAGATACTCCTTCTCTACTGTTCCCTTCAAAAGTGACTTCACTGCCAGCCTCTCTTAATCTTAGTTTTCACATCTATAAAATGGGGCTAATAATATACTACCTATCTTAGGAATGTTGTGAGGAAATCAATTCAATTATAAAATAACACAACTATGAGTGACGAGGATGAGGATGCCACTAGGTGGTGCAGTGGTCAGAGTGACAAGGCTGGAATCAGGAAGACTCATCTCCTAGAGTTCAAATCTGGCTTCAGGCACTTACTAGCTGTGTGACCCTGGGCAAGTCTATTTGCCTCAGTTTCCTCATCTATAAAATGATCTGAAGAAGGAAATGGCTAACTACTTCAGTATCTTTACCAAGAAAACCCCAAATGAGGTTATGAAGAGTCAGACATGACTGAAATGACCGAACACCGGCAACAAAATTATTATTATTATTTCTCCTACTTTTTTCTTTTGGCTAAGGTTAGACAAGTATGTTTAGCAAATTTTTATGATACCCTGTCACTGGGAGGGGCTTTTGGAGACAGGAAGGATTTCTAAGAATTGGTGACATTTTGGATGATGATACAAGGGATGCCAAGTCAAGAAGGAGCTTGGACTACAGTCAGGCAAGGTCAGCTGCCTCTTTCAGTAGGCTATTCAAGAAGCACAATGAGGAACTTTTTCCAAATGCACATAACTTGGGTCCTAGATAATCAGTGACACTCATAGGTAGGAGCATCAGTTGTAGACTTAGAAGACCTGAGTTCAAGTGCTAAATTTGCTACTTGATGGCTATGTGATCTTGTTCAAGTCACTTCTCCTCCTATGAGTCTGAATTACTTTATCCAAAAAATGAGAAGGATTAGACTCGCCTTCATGGTCCCTTCCACCTCTGAATCTGTGCTCCTTTGACCTTAGGCTATCAATTGGATAGGGCAGAGGGTATAGGCACCATTAGGTGTTACTATGATGGCTGAGGAGCGTAGGGAGAACAGCGTTGAGGGTCTGGAACTATCTTCAAATCCTACTATGTGCTACATAGAAATGGAGTATGGTGTTCTAGGCAGGGCTACCATGGAGAAGAGAATTAGGGCATTTGGAAAAAAGGATACTTGACGACTGGGTTCCAAGCTGTTGGTGTGCTATGTGATGTTGGCAAAAGTCATTCGACCTCCTTCATGGTCTCAGGCTTCCAATATCTTTCACAGGAGGGTTGAACCTTGTCCTATTTCTAGTCTAGGATATCCTGGGCCTGAGCACTCACCTTCTTCAGGATCACAAACTCATTCTCTGCTGTTGCTCTCAGGGCCACCTCCTCTTCATATCTGGGGGGGAAAGAGGGTTTCAGTTTCTGGGACCCTCAGAGCTCAGAGTTTGTGGAGGAGCAGAAAGAGAGAGAGGAAAGAAGGAAGGGATGGAGGAAAGAAGAGAAGAAGGAAGGAAGGGAGGGAGGGTGGAAGAAAAGAAGGAAGAAAAAAGAAAGAAAGAGGCAGGGAGAGATAGAGGAAGGAAGGAAGGATGGAAAGGAAAAATGAATTTGGATGAGGCCTAAATTTTACTCCCAGAAGGCTGCCTTTTGAGGACCTTAGGTGTCTTGGGATCAAATAGCTTATGGAATTAAAATATTCTTGGGCTGTGAAAGGAATCTGAAGAGGTAATTTTGCCCAACCCTCTACTTCTGTGCTCCAGAGCATTCAAACCATCCCCCAAGAGAACTCTTTCCTAAAAAAGACAAAAAACAAAACAAAACGAAACAGTCTAGGAGTCATCATTACTCCTCATCTGCTAGAATATTCTAACCCTTCCTTGTGGGAAGCATTCTTAGCGTTTTTCTCACTGGAAGTCTTTCTGCTGCAGTGCTAGGTTGCATCTTTCTGCTCTCAGGAGACATTTGCCTGATATAAAGTCAGAATTTGTTTTATCTCCTCCAACTAGACTATAAACCTGTGGAGGGCAGGCAGGGTCATGTTTAATCCTTCTGTATTCTATACAAGTACCAACCACAGTGGAAAGTACATACACACACACACACACACATACACACTACACACATACATATATGTTCTCAATAAATGTTTTTGTTAAAGTCTTTATTTTTTTGTTTCAGCATATGGGGTTAGAAGTATTACTTCTAGTATTTAGCAGATGAGGAAATTGAAGCTCAGATAGTGAAGAAGCTTACTTTTCCCCACTGATATTGACCTTTTCTTCTTCTTGCCCCACTTCTTGAAGATGATACAATGGAAAGGAAATATTGCTAAGTCAAGAATTTGCCTACGGTCTACCAATCAGAAAATGCTAGAGGTCTTGAAATGGCAAGTTATCAGTGTTCCCATCTCCATTTAGGAGCCAGAACTAAACACCTTTAATAGAACCTAGAGAGGTGAGAACTGTTCTTATGATTACTGCACCCCCTCCCAGCTCCCTAACGCCACTCCACAAACCTCCCTATCCCCCTGTGCCTATATGTCTATCTAACAACTTTCACCATCTGGAAGTTTTTTTGTTGTCTGACTCAAATCCTTCTGCTGGGACTTAAATCCATTCCCTGCGATTCTTTCCCCGAACACTCACTTTTTCTTGTAGCCCTCCAGCACTTCCTGCACGTGGTTGAGCTCAGCTGCCAGGCGACCACTGTCAGCCTCCACGCACTCCAGCTCCCGCCTCAGGGTCTCGATGTAGCCCTGGAACAGCGGCTCCAGATTGCTCTCGCAGCATTTCCGGCTCTGGTAGAATTGCCACTTGGTCTCCAGAAGCTTGTTCTGTTGCTCCAGGAATCGAACCTGCCATCCCAGGGAAGGGGAAAAGTCATCAGGGACATTCAGAGGGAGAGAATACCTCAGCACCCCTTGGAAAGCGTGGAAACATGGATCAAAATCATAGCAAATGTCTGCCCAGGGGCATGGACGAGATAACTTCTTGTGGGAACGCTACCACTCCTATCCCTCAGCCTTAGGATAGAGGAGGTTTGATCTGTGATTTCATTGTTACTTGGGTAAGGATCCCCCCTCCTTCATCTCTGATGCAGGTCTTTAGCATCTTCAAGCCCTAGAAAAATGTCTAGAGAGCAGAGAGAAGTGACTTGAACCCAGGTCTTCCTGGACTATCCATTATACCATGATGTCTCTTAGTATGAGAATCCTATACAGAAAAGCCCATTGTCTAAGGACAATTTGATTGGAAGAGACCTGGCAAATATTTCAAGGTGTGGGGCTGTAAGCATTTTTGAGGATAGTAGAAAGAGAACTCATCTGGAGTCTAGCTCTGGTTCTGCCATCTGTTTGTCACATGAGTCCCTTTCCCTCTCTTTCATCATTTTTAAAAATGAGGTGGCTGGACTAGAAGCTATGAGTAGAAGTTGCCGGGAGGCAATTGGGGCTGTGCAAATGTGGAAGGGTTTGCCTCAGGAGACACTGGAAGTCTTCAGGTAAAGACTGGATAAACTGCTTGTCAGGTGCTGTGGGGCAGGGGGAATTCCTGTGCAGGTCTGGGTTCAACAAGATGACCTCTAAAGTCCTCTTTCCTCTGTGATTTCCAATTTTGACACTGCAGGGTTTTGTGATTCTGTGTGAAGATAGTGTGTGTGGGGGGGGCAGCTAGGTGGTGCAGTGGATAGAGCACTGGCCCTGAAGTCAGGAAGACCTGAGTTCAAACCCAGCCTCAGACACATAACACTCACTAGCTGTGTGACCCTGGGCAAGTCACTTAACCCCAACTGCCTCACCAAAAAAAAAAAAAAAGAAAGAAGGAAAGAAAAAGAAAAAAACCAGAAAATATGGAGAGGGTAGCTTGGTTACACAGGTTGTCGTCCTCTTTCCTCACCTCTTGGAGTCCCTAGCTTCTTTCAGGGCCCAGTTTAACACCAATTCTTTTTTTTTTTTTTTTTTGGCAATTGGGGTTAAGTGACTTGCCTAGGGTCACACAGTAAGTATCAACTGTTTGGTCTAAGGCTGGATTTGAAGTCAGGTCCTCCTGACTTCAGGGCCAGTGCTCTACCCACTGCGCCACCTTGCTGCCCCTTAACACCAATTCTTAAGTGGTCTTTTCCTAGTTCCACCGCACCCCCCAAATTAGTGCTTTCCCCACATCCTCCAAAAATTACTTTGAATATATTTTCTCTTTACTTATCCGTTTATGTGTTGTTTCTTCTCAATAGAATGTAAGCTTCCTGAGGGCAGACTATTACAGTTTTGTCTTTGGATCCCCAGTGTCTTGGCATAGAGTAAGTGCTTGCTGAATTGAATTGAGATGGAGTTCATTGCCTAGGCTTCTGTACCTACTCTCCACCCCTTCTTTGGTGTGGGACTTCTGGAAGCTCCCAGATTGATGAGGGAATTATCAGAGGTCTTATTACTCAACAAAAGTAAGAGATACATTTTATCTCCACGTTCCCAAACACTCATTTCTACTCTCCAGGCAAACGAGAGGTAGATGTTCTCCCACTAAGGATAGAACTGTTATCCAAATATCTTCCTCCCCTCTATTGCCAGGAGTTCTCTCTCCTCAGAAAATAATATCATCTTGTGTTTGTACAGCCTTTACACTTTCTGAAGTCCTTTCACTTTTGTTATTTTATCTTCATGACAATTTCCATGAAGGAAGAAGTTAGGAGAGTTATTGTTGCCCTCATTTTACTGAGGGTAAAATTTTACCCAACTTAAATTAAATTTATCCAAATTAAATTAAAATTAAAAAAAATCACCCAATTAAAAAATTTAGGGTTAAGGTTATGGTTTACTGAAGCTTAGAGCAGTTAAGTTACTCCAGCTAGCACTTGTGGGAGCTGGGACTGGAACCTAGGTCTTCTGAATAGAATGTTCTTTCTTTCTGGGGATTTGCATCCTGAAATATACAATACTAACATTTGCATATTGAAACACTTTCCCACAGGATCCTGGCAAGTAGCCTTTGTCTTATCTTGCTGATCTATCCACTGCCTCCATAAAATTTCATTTGTGTTTATCAAAGACAACTAGATCTGGAAAGGACCACAGAGATCATCTAGTCCATATCTTCCATTTGGTTGATGAGGAAATTAAGGCTCAGAGTGGTTTGTTAGTACTGGGAGTAGAATCCTACACTCCTTCTCTGGAAATCTATCCATGGAGTCTCTGACGATCTCTCACAAAGACCTCTGGGAAACTAGCCTTTCTGGCCCAAGGATGTGGGGGCCCCAGAGAACAGTGGAGGGTGACTCAGGGCCAAGGGTTGGGGAATCTGTCCTAACTGGGGAGATGAGGGGAGCAGCAATGACTGAACCTGCAGACATGTGGCCCCGGGGCCAGGCCTTCGGGGTCTTTGCTAGACCGCATGGGATCAGAACATTTAAAGTCGGATTAAAGCGCCTTCAATGGGACCTAGTTCAACCCCTCATTTTATGAAAGGGGAAACAGAGGCTCATAGGGGACTTGTCTAGGTTCTTCCTGTCCTAAGGGAAATTGTCTGGCCCCGGTTCACCTTGTCGATGAAGGCGGCGAACTTGCTGTTGAGACACTTGATTTGCTCCTTCTCCTCATGCTTCACGCACTGGGCGTTGGGGTCGATCTCCAGGTTGAGGGGGGTCAGGAGGCTTCATTGACAGACACGGTGGTGATGCAGGGGGGACTGGGCCCGCACACTCCCCCAGAGCGGTAGCCGAAGCTCCGGCCGCAGGAGCCAGCCCTGTAGCCCGCACAGACGCTGCGGCTGCCAAAGCCGGTCAGTCCCCTGTAGCAGGACACTCCTCGATAGGGAGCAGCGCTGATGCAGCAGCGGTCACCCAGCCTAGGCACGAAGGCTGAGCAGGAGCTGAAGTTCCGGATTCTGCTGCTGGAGCTGGGGCGGAAAGAACGGCAGGACATGATGCTGCTGGAGAAGGCAGACGAGGTCAAGACTGGAAGCGGCACCAGGTTGTCTGTGCGAATCTGATGCCATCCCTTTTCTTATATTCCCCAGCCCAGTGGGGTTGGGCAGCATAAAAAGACCGAGGAAGCATTTATGAGCTTGAACTCCTTGTATCATACACTCCTTGTATAGTAAGTATTTGTAGTGAGCTTCTGCTGGGGACTCCCCCCAACCTCCACCCCCGGAAATGAGGAAAGATATCAAAGCTGGGTTAGCCTGTCTATCAGCCCCTATAAAATAGCATCCTTCTCCTGCCCAACTGTTTTATGGAGTAGGGGAATAGACTGAAAATTAAAAAACAATTTCTGCCCTGGTGCTCCTAATTGGGCTATGGGAAGTCAGGCCTTTCTCTCTCCGTGTGCCTTTAGGGCAAGCAGCCAGAAGATGAATGCTAGGCGAGGTTCACAGTGGATGGTGCTTCTAGGATTTCTGAGGTGATGAAATTGAATGAGGCATGAGTCATCCTGACGCCTTCTTATGCATCTCACACTTCCTTTCCTAACTCAGATCCACTCCCCTTCTCTATCCAGGAGGCTTTCTCTGATCAATCCCATCTACCCTTAAAAGATGACCCTTTAAATAAATTTCCTTTTAGCATTTTTCTGTGCTCTATTTGTAAAGGCTTTGTCTCGTTCATTTCATTCTGTATTAAGTTTAGCTCATTTTCAGTAGGGTGGAAGAGAACTATTTCTTCCTAAGGGTAAAAAAAAAAATCTTACCATTTCTTTCCTCAGAATTCAATCAAGTCATTCTTTCTTTAGCAAACCATACTAAGTGTTCACTGAGTACATTGTACTGATTTAGATGCTTTACAAATGCCTTGTCCTGGATGCCTTCCTGGTCCACTTTCCCCTTTCCCAGGCCCCACAGGACTGAAATGAGGCATTCAGTTTAGATGGTTGCTGTTTCTGTGCCTTTGGTTTGTGTCTATTTTTCCCATGAGATTGGAGGAGGGATTTTGAAGATCATCTTAACTAAATTCCAATTTTACAGGTGAGAAAACTAGATTCTGAAACTCCCAGCTCAAGGAGAAAATATTATGAGCAACAAGAAAAAAACAATTCAAATACAGTGGAGCCACAATTAGAATCACACAAGACCTAGCAATGGCTACACTAAAAGACTGCAGATCTTGGAACACAAATGCCTTGTCCTGGATGCCTTCCTGGTCTACTTTCCCCTTTCCCAGGCTCCACAGGACTGAAATGAGGCATTCAGTTTAGATGGTTGCTGTTTCTGTGCCTTTGGTTTGTGTGGGGCCGAAAGAGGAAAAGTTACTTACCTAAGGTCTTACCAATTTATTTTTAGAATTAATTTATTTTAAGCTTAAATACTAAAACTTAAATATACAATAAGAAAAGAAAAGAAACACATTATAAACTGAAATATAAAATAAGAAAAGAAAAAAAAAGCATTGCCATGTGCACAGTAGAACATAAGAGAGGATTCAAAATATACAGCAGTAAATTTCCATTTTAAGAAAGCCATTATGTTCTGAGCTGTCCCTCTTTTCTTTGCTTCTTTGTAAGTTTTCTTTTGTTTTTTGCTATGCACTTTTTATTTTGTTCTTTTTTCTCCCTTTGTCCTACACCTCCCCCCCCCCCAGGCTACAATTGAACATGGCTATATTTGTGTGTAAATATATACTCACACACATCAAACAAACGTATACATATGTTTACATGCACATACATATGCTTAGATATCTATAATCATGCTCATACATTCATATGCATGTATATAAGACTATACTATACTTGTTTGTCATCTGTTTTTCTGAGGATGGATAATGTCTTCCTTCATAGGTTCAAATCTTTCCCTATTTTTCTAAGTCCGCCAACTCATTGTTTCCTACATCACAGCAATATTCCAAACTTATACTGTCTAGTTTTGTTTTTTTTTGGCTAGGCAATAGGGTTAAGTGACTTGCCTAGGGTCACACAGCTAGTAAGTGTCAATTTCTGATGTGCAAATTCTCACACTGAATATTTAACAACCAGCTGTTAAGCCCAAATAAGCTGGTTGCAGCTTGTACAAGCTGTCCCTGCTTGTACAACTAAAACCCCTAGACCCTTTCCAGGTCTTTATCACCTACGTTGATATCACCATCTGTTTATTTCTGTTCCCTGCCAATATCTCATCTGAATCCTTTATGCTTCAGTCTCTTTCCTTTCAATGGGAAGAAGTAAAAGCAATAATAGCCCAAAGAGAAAAGCGGAGCAAAAGAAAAATACAGGAAATATCATTCACTCTTGTTAGGAATGCTCTCTGTAATGACAATGCAATGGGGAGAGAGAACAGATGAAGATCAAAGGAATTTTTTTGGAGATAGAATCTTCTTCTCTCCTACAGCAAATCTTAAAACTACCTTTGACAGGACAGAATTGAGGGAATTGCATTGATCTAAAACTAAAAGCAGTCTGGTTAGACCACAGCTGGAGAAAGGAACTGGTTCTTAGGTTAGACTTTGATAGAGTATTTCCTAGACACCTGGGATGGGAGGTTCTAGAATAAGGAACAAGAGAGACAATGGCTGGTCCTTCCCTGGAAAACCTTCTGACCAGGATAGCTCAGCGTTTGGCCATCCAATATCCATTAGGCAGGTTAGACAAGGTACCTTCTAGGAATTTATGAGTCAATTGATTTCTGCACAATGACAATGTGAAGTTAAAAGTAAAAGAAGCAAAAGAGGCCAGCTTATCTGCAATGATGCTGCCAAGTCTTCACTCAATTTTCTGTTGATTAAGCTTATCACCAACTTCCCTTCTTGTGGGTTATGAACACTACACTCTGCCAGGAAGATTCGGCTCTCATCAAACACACAGATGAAGATTTAATGTGAGGAGGCCTGTTTCCATCAACAAACACAGAGTTGAAAGAACCCATTCCTTTGTCCCCAATCAAAATGGCACCTTATTTTTAGACTAGCCATAGAGAGAGCTAGATCAAAAGTAAGAAGGCTTGTTTTTAAATTGTGACTTTTACCATTTAATATTGGTAAGAGGGAAGACGGTGGAGTGGGTCAGAAAATTCCAAGCTCTCCAGATTTCCCCCACAAACAAGACAAAACAGCACCTTAGGGCAAACATAGGTTGGTAAAAACAAACAAGAATTGGGGCACAACAGTGGTCCTCCTGGGACAACAGGAAGAAAAATCCCAGGACCAAGATTTAGTCCCTGAGAAGTGTAAACACCTTCAGGCTAGTTCTTGCTGAAACAGTGGGAGCCCTGGGGCTAGCTGAGTTGGGAGGTAACCTCCACCCCAGCCACAGGAATTTTCACCTCCTGGACAGCATGGGGAGTTGGGAGTCTGAGTAGGTAAGATTGAGGGAACCTCTCCTGATAAGGGACACCAACCCCAGCTGTGCTATGGAGATGCAGCCCTGGGCAAGAAGGAACAAACACTTGCTAGCTGAGTGCAGAAGCAATGGGGTAGGGACCCCACTGGCTATAGGCACTTACAGGAGGGCGGAGTTCTTGGTTTCAGTTCCAGGCCAGAGGGGAGAACTGAAGGAGTATCTGAAGCCAGAGACACCATCCTCCATACCCCACGACTAGGAGGGGTTTGTGGTAGTTGTTTTAGAAAATGAGCAGGTAAAAGAGAAAGAATTCAACCATAGAAAGTTAATATGAGAACAGACCAGGGTTCATCTTCAGAGGAAGGTACTGAAGCAAAAAAAGCTTTTCCTACCCCAAAGGGTAATCTCAAATGGTTACCTGCCCAAAAAGAATGCATAGAAGAACTTTAAAAACACTTTAAAAATCAGAGAGATTGAAATTTTTTTTTTTAAATGAACAATCCAAGAAAAACAAATACATTATGAAAAGAAAGTCAACCAACTAGAAAAGAAGATCCAGAATCTTAAGGAAAGAAAGTGAGAAAATTACTTTTCAATTTACACTCAAGTTTCATTTGTTCTCTCTGTGGAGGCGGATAGCATTTTTTCATCATGAAAGAAGTCCTTGGTTCATTGAATTGATCAAAGTAGCCAAGTCTTTCACAGTTGATCATCATTACAACATTGCTGTTACTGTTCACACTGATTTCTTGGTTCTTCTCACTTCATTTTGTATCAGTTCATGTAGGTCTCGTCATGTTTTTCTGAAATCACCTCCCTTGTCATTTCTTATAGCGCAATAGTACTCCATCACAATCACATACTGCAGTTTGTTTAGCCATTCCCCACTTGATGAACACACCCTCAATTTCCAATTCTTTGCCACTACAAAAAAAAGCTGACATATTTTTGTGTATGTATAAGTCCTTTTCCTTTTTCTTTACTCTTTTTGGGAAACAGACCTAGTAGAATGTTGCTGGGTCAAAGGAATAGTTTCAAATCACTCTCCACTTCACTACTCCACTAACAATTCATTAATGTTCCTGTTTTCCATCATCTCCTCCAGTATTTGTCATTTCTGATAGATGTGAGGTGGCACCTCAGAGGTGTTTTAATTTGCATTTCTTTAATCAATAGTGATTAGAGCATTTTTTCATATATAATTTTTTCACATATATATTGATTTAGAGCATATTTTCATAGATAGCTTTGATTTCTTCTGAAAACTACTATTTGTATCTTTTGACCACTTATCGATTGAGGAATGGCTCTTCCTTATATAAATTTGACTCAATTCTCTATATATTTGAGAAATGAGGCCTTTATCAGAGAAACCTGCTGATTTTTTGATATTTTTAATTTTTTGATATTACTTTATTGTCTGTGGCACCTTTTTAGCAAAATGTAGTTTATCTGATTAACCTTTTTAATTAGGTCAATTTTTGCTTTTGCTATGTCTGAGATCACAATTGCTACCCCTGCCTTTTTTTTACTTCAGTTGACTCATATTAAATTCTGCTCCAGCCCTTTATTTTAACTTTTTGTGTCTTTCTGTTTCAAGTGTGCCTCTTGTAAACAATATATTGTTGGATTCTGAATTAGAATCCATTTTGCTATCTGTTCATATTCTCAGTTATAATTACTGTTTTTCCCTCCATCCCTTTTTCTTCTGTTTCTTCTTCTCTCTCTTTTTATCCTATCCCTACTCAAGAGCCTATGTTTTGCTTCTAACTACCACCTCCCTTAATATCTACCCCTCCCTTTTATCATCCTCCTTACTTCCTCTTATCTCTTTACCTTCCGATTTCCCTATTGGGTAAGATAGATTTCTATACCTGATTGAGTGTGTGTGTGTGTGTGTGTGTGTGTGTGTGTGTGTGTGTGTGTGTATTCTTCTCTTTTTGAACTAATTCCAACAAGAATGAGGTTCAAGCATTGCCCAGCCCCACATTTCCTCTTCCATTGTAAAAGCTTTTCCTTGTGCTCATCTTTTATGTGAGGAATTTTTTTCCCATTCTACCCCTCCCTTCCCCCTTCTCCCAGTGCATCCCTCTTTCTCATCCCTTCATTATTTTGGGGAGATCATTCCAACATAACTGAGTCATACCCATGTCCTGTGTCTATATAAACTCCTTTTAACTGCCCTAATAATGATAAAGTTCTTAGGAGTTACATGAATCATCTTTTCATATAAGAATGTAAACAGTTTAACCTTATGAGTCCCCTGTGATTTCTCTTTCATGTTTCCTTTTTTATGCTTCTCTTGAATCTTGTGTTTAAATGTTAAATTTTCTATTCAACTTCTGGTCTTTTTATCAGGAATGCTTGAAAAGCCTCTAGTTCATTAAATATCCATTTTTCTCCCCAATGGATTATATTTAGTTTTGCTGGGTAGGTGATTCTTGGTTGTAATCCTTGCTCCTTTGCCTTCTAGAATACCATATTCTAAATCCTTTGCTCCTTTAACATGGATTCCACTAAATCTTGTGTGATCCTGACTGTGGCCCCATAATTGAATTGTTTCTTTTTGGCTGCTTACAATATTTTCTCCTTGACCTGAGAACTCTGGAATTTGGCTATAATATTGCTGAGAGTTTTCATTTTGGGATCTCTTTCAGGAAGTTATTGGTAGATTCTTTCAATTTCTATTTTATCATCTGGACTTATGATATAGGAGCAGTTTTCCTTTATAATTTCTTGAAGTTATAAATGATGCCTATACTTTTTTTTGATCATGTCTTTCTGGTAGTCCAATTAAATTATCTCTCTACAATCTGTTTTCTAGGTTGGTTGTTTTTCTGAGGAGATATTTCACATTTTCTTCTAGTTTTTCATTCTTTTGACTTTATTATTTCTTGATGTCTCATGGAGTAATTAGCTTCCAGTTATCCAATTCTAATTTTTAGGTGGTGATCGGTGGATTTTTTCTATTTCTCCTTTCCTCTCTTGTTCTAACACTTCAGAATAATTTTGTTTAATTATTTATTGTACTATTGTATCAAGATCCTTTCTTATTGTAGCTTTGAGCTAGTCTGATTATTCTTAAGGTTTCTCTCCTTGATCTGTTCTCCAAATCAGTTGTTTTTCTTAAGAGATGTTTCACCTTCTCTTCTATTTTTTCATTCTTTATATTTTGTTTTATTATTTCTTAGTCTCTTATAACTTTCCTGGCTTACCTTCTAATTTTTATTTCTTCTGTGAACTTTAGTACCTCTTTTTCCATTTGGCTTATTCTGCATTTTAAGGAGCTCTTTTCTTGAGTGAATTTTTGTAAATCTTTTACTATTAGGCCAATTCTGTTTTTTAAGGAGTTATTTTCTTCAAATTTTTTTTTTGTTCTCTTATCAAGCTGTTAATTCTCTTTTCATAATTTTCTTACATTGATCTCTTTTCTTTTCCCATTTTTTCCTCTATCATGCTTATCTAGTTCTTTAACTCTTTCAGAAATTCTTGCTGGGCTTGGGTTCAGTTGCCATTTTTCTTTGAGGCTTTGGTTGTAGCTGTTTTCCTATTGTAGTCTTCTGAGTCTGTGTCTTGGTCTTGCCACTATAATAGATTCTTATGGTCAAGTTCTTTTTTTGTTGTTTGCTCATTTTTTTAGCCTATTTCTTAACTTTGAACTTTATGTTTTTTTTTTTTTGGCAAGGCAATTGAGGTTAAGTGACTTGCCCAGGGTCACACAGCTAGTAAGTATTATGTGTCTGAGGCCAGATTTGGACTCAGGTCCTCCTGACTCCAGGGCTGGTGCTCTATCCACTACACCCTCTAGCTGCCCCCTTGAACTTTATGTTAATGTTGGGCTCTACTCCCCTCAGGGTGAGAAGACCCTGTTCTAAACTTTCAGCTTTTTTGTGTTGCTTTTTTCAGAGCTAGTTCTAGGGGTCTGCAAATTTTCAGTCATTCCAAGGTAGTATGGTCTGGGGAGAGGTATGGCCACTGCTCTCCTGGTGTGTACTTTGCTCTTTGCCCAGGAAGGGCCCATAGTCTCCAGAAGCTGCAAACACTAGCACTCCTCTTGGCCCTGGAACTGGGACCAGGTCCCCTGTTCTTCTGCAGCAGCAGGTGGTAGAGCTCCTCTCTACCTTGGAGCTTTGACTAGGGCCTTTGTGACAGACCACACATGCTCCTCTCTACCCTAGGACTTCTATGCTGAACTGCATATGGGCAAGAGAGTTACCATTCAGCACCAGCTTTAGCCAGTGCTACAAAAGGGTCGCCTGTGATCTCTTTCTGATCAGCTGTCTGACCCCTCTTGCCATCTCTGGACTGAGAGCTCCTGAAGCTGCTCTGTTGCATGTGTTCCCTCCAGACAGGCCTTCACCTCAGACTCCTGCCAACCTGCCATGTTTCCTTAAGCTGGAAAAATGTCTCACCCTGATCTTTTGTTGACACTGCCACTCCCAAAATTGATTTGAGGCATTATTCTACAGTTGTTTGGAGAGGAGTGTTGAGAGAGTTCTGCTGGGTGGATGCTTCTAATCTACAATCTTGAGTTATATGCTTTTAAGTCCTGTTCTCTAAATATGACATTCAAGGGTCCTCATCAACAGGCACCATTTTTTCTCTCTAACCTTAATTCCCATTGCTTTCCATTGTATTTACTCTGTTTCAATGGAGGCCAGTCCCCTCCCCTGGTTCCCCATATATATACCACACTCCTGTTTTTCACTTTCATATTTATCCTTCTTGGGATTCCCTTCCCTCTCCTCTTTGTCTGGTTTATTTCATTTTTATTTTTTTTGCTTTTAAGCAATTGGGGTTAAGTGACTTGCCCAGGGTCACACAGCTAGGAAGTGTCAAGTGTTTGGTCTGAGGCCGGATTTGAACTCAGGTCCTCCTGACTTCAGGGCTGGTGCTCTATCCACTGCGCCACCTAGCTGCCCCCTGTCTGGTTTATTTTTAAGCTTTAGTCTAGTTTGCCTACTCCCATCAAACCTTTCTTGATTACATAATTACACCACAATTATCTTCCCTTGATTTATAATTTCTATGACACATAGAACTTTTAATAAATAGTTTTGTACTTGATTCTGTCCAGTCTTTTATCACTCTTCTTATTAATAAAAATCATAATAATAGTTTACATTTGTTGAGGACTGTATGATTACAAAGTACCTTCATACACAAGCCTTTGAGTGTAGGTAGGGCAAGTATACTTATGCCCATTTAAGGTTAAGTGACTTGCCTACAGTCACTCAGCTAAATGGTATTAGAGCCAGGACTCAAAGCCAGATTTAGTCATCCTTCACTATTCCAAAGGCTATTTTGTTTCCCTAAATTGACTGTAAGCTTCTTAAAGGCAGGGATTTTATCCTTCGTTTTCCCCTGATTTCCCTACCAGAGTCTGGCACAGTACCATTCTATAGAAGACATTTGCCAAATATTTTTTTCACACGATGCCCCCTCTGTCACAGTGAATTTGAACCAAAAGACAGCAGCCAGGAGTTCAACAATGATTGGGTCATTGTTCCCATCTGCGTTTAGCAGGCCCATGGGGATGCCTGCTGCCCAGCTTTGGTAGAATCCTGGGATTATAACAAGGAGAGATCGCCATGGTCCTGGGAAGGAGCTGTGATAGGGCTCAGGCCCCCTGGGATACAGGGATTCTGAGTGACCCTTGGCCAGTAGCCCCGCACTGGGACCTTAGAGAGAAGATTGGAGCAAATTCCTGCTCTTGCCATCATGATAGGACATGTCTACATTGTTGGATGGATGAAAAAGGGGTGATGGAGGGACCCCAGTCTAGTTCTTTTGGAACTAGCCTGTTTCAAACATGTTCAGCTGTGTCTACACTCCTAGTAGATAGATGGAAGGTGGGTTGGGAAGCTGATTGGAATCCACCTACAAATCTATACAAGTCAAGACTTTTTGGGGGGTGGGGATGGGGTTGGGAAGGATGGGTAGGAAGATCTATTTCCAGTCTTTAAATACCAAATTTGCCCTCAGCTTCTGCCAAGAAAAGTACTTCCCCCCCACCCAGGTTGGTGTAGACAGCCTCTTCTCCTTGACCATTTCCCCATAATGTAAGAGTTTGATGATTGCTATGCTTTGTTTGTCTTTTCTAGTATCCCCAGGCTGTGTGTGTATGAAGTCCAGGGCAAGCTGAGCACAGGGAAATTGTCTCATGAGTTTGACCCTTGTAAACAACCTCCTCCATAAAGTGGTTTTGTGTTTAGGAGAGGAAAATCAGACAGGGCCTCAGCCTCTGCGCCAAGAACTCAACAATGATTAGGTCATTGCATCCACCCAGACTCAGCAGGCTAACGGGGACACTTGCTGTGGAGGAAATGATTTACAAGGGTCAAATTCATGAGACAATTTCCTTGTGTGCAACTTGCACTGGATTTCATGCACACGTATGGTCCTCACACCTGCTGCCTAGCCCTCAGCTACACCTCCAGGGACAGCTCATTGTATCCTTGCCCTTCTCCTTAGACAACATCTTCAGTTGTAGAACAGGTTTACTTCCTGAATTTTTGGGTCTGACCTAATGGGTCTAGGGACTGACCCAGGCTGATGGGGGTGGTCATGGTGTTGGACAGTGAGAGAGAAGAGAGATAGATCACAATAATCTTGTCTGTGGCTCAGCCCCTTATACTTTCCAAAGCCCATTCATGTTCATTACGGGCTATAGTTCTTCCAACAACCTCAGGAGGTAGTGAGGGAGATGGCATAATTACCATTTTCTAGATGAGAAAATTGAGGCTAGAAGTCAGATGTCCTGACTCCAGATCCATTGCTCTAAAATTTGCCCTTCTCATGTTCTCCTGTCTCTGTCTACCCTGCCCTCTCATCTGAGTAGTGGGAGGACATGAAAGGCCGGGGAGGCCCAGGAAGAACTTGCGTCAGCACGAGGAAGAACTTAATAAGCTTAACCAGGCCGTTCAGTGGCTCATAGGCCAGGCGAGCAGCACCAAGAACCAGGGAGGTTGGCGGTCTTCTCACAGGCATCGACCTTTCCACTTCATCTGAGATTGCACTTTATGAAGTGTCTGTAGGGATGGGGGCATCCCTTCTCCTCACCCTTCCTATAATTTAGCTGGGTACTTGGCCAACAAAAAAGGGAAGGTGGTCTAGAGGAAGGTGACGGCTTAGTATGTACACGTGTATGTATATCCACACACCCATAATTGTCCATATACAAGTGTAAACAACTGTACAATGTAACTGTTTACTTGCTTTATACAATGCAAATGTGTATAGGTGTGTGTGTGTGTGTGTGTGTGTGTGTGTGTGTGTGTGTGTGTGTGTATATATGTGCATACCCATACCCACATATGTTTTGTGTTGCATGTTTGTATAATGCAAACACATGTATTTGTTTGCTTACATTTGCATCTCCAGTGTTTAGTGCCCAGCATAGAGTAAGCACTTCATATATGCTTTCTCTATCTATGCAAACACATGCATGTACGTACGCTCTTTAAAAATGTATTCTGTACATATTTCTGAATGCTTACATACTATGAATTTGATCTTGGGTGTGCATAGGTCCAGGCATATGGATGTGTGCCTATGTGTGTACGTGGATGGCATGTTACTGTATCCTGCACAGGTGTGTGTCTGCCTCCATTAAAAAGCAACTTCACGTATAAATTTGGATTATCGAATTTGGGGTTATATTTTCTGTATTACCATGATCTCTGCTCATCTCTTATCAATGAAGCGGCAGGAGTTGTATAGGCCCAGGATCCCCTGATTTCTGTAGCTGCCTTCCTTGGACAAATTTGATATGAGTAGCAGGAAGCTCGGCTCAGTTCTTTCTAATAGGAATTTTAAAATTATTTTTTATTGTATTTTATATTTTTGTTGCAAAGTAATTGGATTTAAGTGACTTGCCCAGGGTCACACAGCTAGTAAGTATCATGTCTGATGCCAGATTTGAACTCAGGTCCTCCTGACTCCAGGGCCGGTGCTCTACCCGCTGCACCACCTAGCTGTCCCAGCAGGGTTTTTTTTTTTAACTTGTGGTCAATAGAACCCCAAAGGGCAAAAGGGATCCATAGATAGATGGTGGGGGAAACTCATGACCTTACGTGGGAAAAATACAACATTTTAATTTTCACTAACCTTTGGTGTCCTTTGGAATTTTATTTACTTTGATTGAAATCATTTAAAAACAGTATTCTGGGGGCAGCCAGGTGGCGCAGTGGATAGAACACCGGCCCTGAAGTCAGGAGGACCTGAGTTCAAATCTGGCCTCAGACCAAATACTTGACACTTACTAGCTATGTGACCCTGGGCAAGTCACTTAGCCCCAATTGCCTAAAAGCAAAAAAAAAAAAAACCCAAAAACCAAAAAAACCCTCCCAGTATTCTGAGAAGGCTTCACCAGACTGTGCTAAGAGCCTCTGTGCTAAAGAAATTTTGGCTTTCCCAGCCTGCATAATTGTACTCTTTCTCCTTTAACCACAAACAATCCCTAATTGTTATTTGAGTTCAACAATCAATCAATAATCATTCAGTAAGCACCAGCTATGTGTTAGTCACTGTGTTCTTTATTGTGTTCTTTGAGGCTTGGTGTTTCTGCCTTGTTCATGCTGGACATACAGTGGCCGTTCACAGGCCAGATCACATTCACTATTCATCAGCCTGGAAGTCTCTGACCTGGGCTAGTTTGCCCCTCCTGAGGAGGTCTTGGTGGCCCTCCTTTCCTGGGAGCTCACCATGTTGGTGTCAGGCTTTGTGTGACACTGGATCAGGTAATTATCCCTACTGCAGCTCAGAACTTCTGAGCTCCAAGCATCCACCAGCCCCAATCTTAGCTTCCCTCAGTAGTGGGAATTACAAGCATGTACTACCATGCTCAGCCCAAACAGTGTTACACCTACTGTGACCAGAGAACTGCTAAGCACAGGGAGAGATAGAAAGCTTAGATAAGACCCGGTCTTATCTCTAGGGTAAGTATCTGAGATGGGTCCATGAACCTTCAGTCTAGCAAGATACCAGTATAGATGGGTATAATACACCATCACTCCACAGAGAACTATAATACGCTTATCCTTTGATAAATGCATTTTTGTTGTTCAGTCATTTTTAGTCGTGACCCCATTTGGGGTTTTCTTGGCAAAGATACTAGAGGGGTTTGTCATTTCCTTCTCCAGCTCATTTTACTTATGAGCTATGAAGTGTCTGAGGATGGATTTGAACTCAGAAAGAGGAATCTTCCTGGTTCCAGGCCTAGTGCTCTATCCATTGCATCACCTAGCTGTCCAAATAATTGCATTAGAGAATGACAACACGAAGTAGTCCAATTGTTCATAGGCTCTGAAGGGGAAGATGTTACTAACTAGGTTGATGAGAGAAGGACCTCCATCCTGTATCCTATGACTAAGGGCTATTTTGGGTCATTGCAGATGGTGGAAATGGGAGCTGAAGTGGTTTCCCACCCTCTGTCTACTTTACATCCCCAGCATTTCAGACTGGGTGGAACCAAAGACCAGTCTGAGTAGTTTGGTGAGGACACCATTGGCAGTGCGCAGGGCAAGTTGGCTTGGCTGGAGGGTGCACTCCATAAGGTGAAATGAGATATGGCCTACCAGGAGCTGATGAGTGTCTGGCTGGGGCTAGACTTGAAATTGCCACATGTTAGAAGCTTCTGGAAGGAGAAGAGAATAGGTGAGCTTAGGGTGTTCAAAGGTGTGCAGATGGTCACAATCTGAAATTGGGTCTGTTACCTCCATTTGTGTGACTTTGGGCAAATCCTTTGACCTCTCTGAGCCTCAATCCTCTCATCTGGGGAAAGAAAGGGTTGGATAAGATGTTTCTAAGGTTCCTTCCAGCTCTGGTATTCCATAATTCTATGGCATGAGTTCTCCGAACCTCCATTTCCCCACCTCCTTCGTCCTTCTGTTTGCTGGCAGGACTCCCTCCCCTTCTTGTCCTCTCTCCATAGTCTCTGTCTTGGTAATCTAGGTTGGCTTCAGTTACCACCTCTCTGGGTTTTCTGGAGCTCCAGCCCTCTGTTAGTGATCTAATGGGCGACACCACCTGAATGTCTCATAGGCATAGTTCAATCTCAATGGGTCCCAAACTGAGCGTATTGTCTTCTTCCTAAACTTGTGTTCTCCCCAAATTCTGTATTTCTGTTGGTATCAGTGTCATCTTTCCAGTCTTTCTTCAGACTAATCACCTTCTCCATGAAGCCTTTTCTGCTCTCCCCAGGTAGAATTGTCTCTCTCCTAATTCTTTTAGCATTTTGTTATTTACTAATTTACTACTCATTTACATGCATCTCACACTTCCTCAGTACATTATGAGTTCCTCAATAATAATTTTTTTTAGTAGTTTAAGATTTATAAACTCCTGGAATGGGGCAGGGTGGGGAAGAAGCTATAGTAGGTAGAGTTTACATAGATTTTATTTGATTATCATTATTTTTTACTTTTAAAAAATCTAATACAGGAGAACTAAGTCAAATTTATAAGACTACAAGTCATTCCCCAACTGATAAATAGTCAAAGGATATGAATAGGCAGTTTTCAGATGAAGAAATTAAAGCCATCTATAGTCATATGAAAAAATGCCTTAAATAATTACTGATTAGAGAAATGCAAATCAAAATGATTCTGAGGTACCACATCATACCTATCAGATTGGCCAACATGATAAAACAGGAAAATGATAGATATTGAAGAATATGTGGGAAAATTGGAACACTAATGCATTATTGGTGGAGTTGTGAACTGATCCAACCATTTTGGAGAGCAATTTGGAACTATACCCAAAGGGCTATAAAAATGTGCATACCCTTTGACCTAGCAATAGTACTTCTAGGGATGTTTCCCAAAGAGATCATAAAAATGCAAAAAGGAACCATATGTACAAAAACGTTTATAGCAGTTCTTTTCATGGTGGCCAAGAATTGGAAATTGAGGGGATGCCCATCAGTTGGGGAATGGCTGAACAAATGCAATACGATTGTGCTATAAGAAGTGGACTTCAGAAAAACCTGGAAAAAATTGTATGGATTGATGCTGAGTGAAGTGAGCAGAACCAGGAAAATGTTGTATACAGTAACAGCCATGTTGTGTGATGACTAACTTTGATAGACTTAGCCCTTCTCAGCAATGCAAGGATCTAAGCCATCTCCAAAAGTCTTATGAAGGAAAATGCTATCCACATCCAGAGAAAGAACCATGGAGTTTGAATGCAGATTGAAGCATACTATTTGCTCTTTTTTTTCTTCTGTTTTGTTTTGTTTCTTCTTTCTTGTGGTTCCTCCTATTGGTCCTAATTCTTCTTTACAACATAACTTATGTGAAAATATGTTTAATAGGAATATATAAGTAGAGCTTATATCAGATTGTACACCATCTTGGGGAGGGAGGTGGAGAGGGAGGGGGAGAAAATTTAAAACTCAAAAGCTTATGGAAGTGATTGTTGAAAACTAAAAATAAATAAATTAATTAAAAATCTAAAAAAATTACTTATTTTCACTTTTCAAATTCTCTCCCTCCCTCTACCCCTCCCCCATCTATTGAGAGAGTAAGAAATATGGTACCTTATATATGTGTGTATGTCTATATATATAGACACACACACACACATATATATTCATACAACATATTTCTGCACTAGCCATATTTGAAGTGGGGGAGATCTGGCAAAATAAAGGAAAAAATATATTTCAATCTGCAATCAGATTCCATCAGTTCTCTATCTGTAGGTGGATAGCATTTTTCATTGTTACATATATTTTAGCAAAATGTTTGATAAAATCTCTTTGTTGTTTTAAAGGCAGAGAGAACTGGGCTAAATAATAATGCTGTAATTGTGTTTTCAAGGCCCAGCAATCCCAGAATGCAAAGAAATGGGTGTTTGGGGAGAAACTCTGGAAACTGCAAAAGGAGTAGATATGGAATCGGTCAACTTGTTAGACTCCAAGAGTGATTGTAAATAGTGTTGCTTTTTGATTTTGTGTCTCTTTTTCCAATTGATTAACTTTCTTTTCATAATTTTCTTGGATTGCTTTTCTTTTAATTTTTTCCCTTAATTTTCCCTCAATCTTATTTGAGTTTTGAATTCCTTTTTAAGTTCTTCTAAGAACTCTTTTTGGGCTTGTGACCATTTGATGTTACTCTGCGGTAGGAATGGATTTTTTTTTTTAAACCTCACTATCTTCCTCTGAATATGAACCCAAATTTCTTTTACACCAAAGTAGCAGGTCATGTTCTTTTTCCTTTGCTTACTCACTTTTTAATTTAATTTTGTTTTATTTTCACTATAATCAAGTTTTAATCTTGAGTTGTGGGTAATGTTGTTCTAGGCCTCAGGTCCTCCTTACTGAATTCTGTCCTGGAACTCAACCTCAGGGATTCCTTTTCTCCTCTAAGCCACAGTCAGGGCTCCTAACATTCTGTCCCCAAAATGTTCCTGATCCCTGTAATATACCACACTCATTTGGAGTGTGCTTGCTCCTCTTTGCCCATAGCCTCAGCCCAGGATCACTTTTGGTTAGCGCTGCTAGGCCTGGTTTCAAGGAACAGCAGGTTTGATGGTGGTGGGTTGGAGGGTGGCCTGCAATCTTCCCCCACTCAGCCACCTTCTGGTGCTTAGATGAAAGTTTGTGAAGTAAAAGTAAGTTTCTGAGGCTGTGAGGTGAAATTTCTTGAGGCTGTGAGTGAGGTGAAAGTTGAGGTGAAATTTCTTGAGGTCTAGTCTTCTTCCTGACAGAGCTGCTCCAGGGCTTGCTGTTTGTTGATTCAGTGGAGTAGTCCTGTAGGTGTCTACCTGGCCAAACCTCAGCCTTTTGAGGCCCTGTCTTTTCTGAGGTCCTCTCAAGTTGTCTTAGTAGGAGAACTGCTTAACTCCCTTATTTTGCTGCTCTATATTCATTTCCTGGTGATTTTCTCTGTTTGTGGAGGAAATCTGGAGATCCTGGAAATTTCTGACCTATTCTGCCTACTTAAAATCTGAAGGAATAAAATAACTTCTTGAAACTAGAATTGGGTAAGAGAAATCAAATGATGTTATAAGATGCCAAAAATAATAAAAAGAAATAGAAGAGGATCTGAAACATCTCATTAGAAAAACAAATGATCTGGAGAACAGATGGAGGAAAGCCAATATAAGAATTGTCAGGCTACCTGAAAGTTATAGTCAAAAAAAGAATCTGGATGCAATACTACAAGAAATTATTAAGGAAAATTGTCTTGAAGTTTTAGAACAAGAGGGTAAAGTAGAAATAGAAAAAAATCTATAGTTCACTATCTGAAACAGATTCTAGGAGGAAAATTTACAGGAATGTCATAGCTCCCAGGTTAAGGAAAAGATATTGCAAGGAACAAGAAAAAACAATTTAAATACTGTGGAAATACAGTCAGGATTTCACAAGACTTAGCAGCATCTACTCTAAAAGACCATAGGTCTTGGAACATTATATTTTGAAGAGCAAAAGAGCTGAAGTTGCATCCAAGAATAACTTATCCAGCAAACTTATCCTGAAAGATATCACCAGGGAAGGAGGTCTACAATGAAGTGTTCCAGGGATCTATGCAAATCAAGGAGGTGATGGAAGTCTTTGAGTTCATGTCACAGAACTAAGGATAAAAGAAATCTTTTTTTGTAGTATTTTTTTTTCAAATTATATGTAAAGATGATTTTTAACATACATTTTAATAAAATTTTGAATTCCAAATTTTTGTCTCCCTCTCCCCTCCTGTCTTTCTAAAATGGTAAGCAAGCTTATATAGGTTATATATCTATCTATATCTATATCTATATCTATATCTATATCTATATCTATATCTATATCTATATCTATATCTATATCTATATCTATATCTATATCTATATTATTCTATATCTATATCTATATCATATCTATATCTATATCTATATCTATATCTATATCTATATCTATATCTATATCTATATCTATATCTATATCTATATCTATCATCTATATCTATATCTATATCTATCTATATATATACACACACATACATATATATGTATATGTGTATAATATACATATATATATATATATATATATACAACCACGTAAAATGTATTTATGTATTAGTCATGTTGTAAAAGAAGAAACAGACCAAAAGGAAAAAAAATCATGAAAAAAAGTGAACACAGTATGCTTCCATGCACATTCAAAGTCCATCAGTTTTTTCTTTGGATATAGATAGCATTTTCCATCATGACTCTTTCGTAATTGTCTTGGATCATTGTATTGCTGAGAGGGGCTAAGTCATTCATCACTATTCATCACCCGTTGTTGCTGTTACAGTGTACAATGTTCTGGTTCTGCTTATTTCACTCAGCATCAGTTCATATAAGCCTTTTCAGGTTTTTCTGAAATCTGCCTGCTCATTGTTTCTTATTGCACAATAGTATTTCATTACATTCATATACCATAGCTTGTTCAGCCATCCCTCAACTGATGAACATCTCCTTAATTTCCAACTTTTTTGCCACTACAAAAAAAGCTGCTACAATTTTTTTTCTTTTTTGCATGTAGGTCCTTTCCCCCTTTTCATGATATCTTTGGGATATAGACTTAGCAGTGGTATTGCTGGGTGAAAGGGTAGGTACAGTTCGATTGCCTTTGGGCATAATTCCAAATTGCTCTCCAGAATGGTTGGATCACTTTACAACTCTACCAACAGTGCATTAGTGTCCCAATTTCCCCACATTCTTTCCAACATTTATCATTATCTTTTTCGGTCATATTAGCCAATCTGATAGGTGTGAGGTGGTACCTCAGAGTCGTTTTAATTTGCATTTCTCTAATCCAGAGTTATTTAGAGCATTTCTTCATGTGACTAGAGATAGCTTTGATTCTTCATCTGAAAACTGCCTGCTTGACCATCTATCAGTTGGGGAATGGTCTGTATTCTTATAAATTTGATTGAATTCTCCATATATTTGAGAAACGAGGCCTTTATCAAAGACACTTGCTGGAAAAATTGTTTCCCAGCTTTCTACTTTCCTTCTAATCTTGGTTGCATTGGTTTTGTTTGTGTAAAAGCTTTTTAAATTTAATATAATCAAAATTATCCATTTTACATCTTGCAATGCTCTCTATCTCTTGTTTGGTAATAAATTCTTCTCTTCTCTGTTTGCTTAAAGTATCACCCTTTATCTCTAAGCCATGTGCCCATTTTGACCTTATCTTGGTAAATGGTGTATGATGTTGGTCTATACCTAGGTTTTGTCATATTGTTTTCCAGTTTTCCCAGCAGTTTTTCTCAAAAAGTGAGTTCTTATCTCAGAGGCTGGGGTCTTTGGGTTTATCAAATACTAGGTTTCTAAGGTTGTTTACTACTATGTCTTTTGTACCTAATCTATTCCACTGATCCACCACTCTATTTTTTTTTTTTGGTTAGGCAATGGGGTTAAGTGACTTGCCCAGGGTCACACAGCTAGTAAGTGTTATGTGTCTGAGGCCGGTGCTCTATCCACTGCGCCACCTAGCTGCCCCTCACCACTCTATTTCTTAGCCAGGACCAGATGGTTTTTATGATTACCCCTTTATAATACAGTTTGAGATCTGGCAAAGCTAGGTCACCTTCCTTTGCATTTCCCCCCATTAATTCCCTTGATATTCTTGACCTTTTATTTTTCCAGATAGAAGTCTTGAAGGCATATGTGGAAGAGGAAATCCTTGTTTTTCCTGACCCTAGATGGTAGAACCAGGAGCTCTGGGTGCAAAAAGGCAGATTTGGGCATCAGGGGTATGTTGGTAAATATTTGATCTTTCCTAAAAAAAAGTACAAGGCACACTTTTTAGTTTCATCCACATCTTTAACATTTCCTCCACCACTTTCCTAAGGCTAGACAATCAACAAAATAATAAATCAATTCCTGATTTATAGTGTTTGCTGATTTCCAAAGTGTAAATACTTATCCTAAAAATTTAACAACTGGGTCCCAAACTCAAGTTTGACCTGGCTCCAGCACACCCCAACTTGGGCTCTACTTCAGGAAACATTTCCCAACAATTAAATCTAAGTTGCTTCAGGATGCAATGGCTTACCAATCATTGGAAGACTTAACACAAAGAATGGATTGCTTAACTTGTTGGGTAAATGGACACAAAGACAAAGTTAAATTACTTAACTTGTTGGGTAGATAGTAGAGGACATTGCAGAGTGAGCTAGGTCACTACTGAGGTCCCTTCCAACTCTGAAATTCTATAAATCCTATGAGGTAGGTAGTGATGGTAATGCTCTTTCCCATTGCAGAGAAAGGAATTTTAAGACTTGGAGTAGTTGTTTTTGGGGGCCAGGACTTTAGCCCAGGTTCTTCCACCTCCATATATAGAACTTCTCTCTTTCTCTCTCCTCCCTCCCCTCCTCTCCTTCCTCCTCCTCCTCTTCTCCTTCTCCTCTCTTTCTCCTTCCTCTCTTCTTCTTCTTCTTCTTCTTCTTCTTCTTCTTCTTCTTCTTCTTCTTCTTCTTCTTCTTCTTCTTCTTCTTCTTCTTCTTCTTCTCCTCCCCCTCCTCTACCCCCTCTCCCCCTCCTCCACCCCCTCCCCTCCTGCCTCCTCCTCTCTCTCCCCCGGATTGTGGATTGAGGTTGATTTCTTGGAGCAGATGTCCTTAATGTATTTTTATGTTATGGAGCTCTTTGCCAGTCAGGTGAAGCCTCTGGACATCTTAGAATAATGTTTTTAAATATGTAAAGTACACAGGATTACAGAAGAAACCAAACGGTAGTGAAGATAAGGATTCCCACCCCCATCCAAGGGGTCCAAGGACCCCTGGTAAAGAATCTCTGTAGAGTAACTTTACTGATTCTAAAAGTTGTAGGAGACTGAGGAAGCCAGTGCAACCTCTATATCTGGCATATAGTTGGTGGTTAATAAATGTTTATTGACTTTTGAAGAGGATCTAATTGAGGCTCATCTATCTTGGGTGGTCTTGGGGTAGAGCTCAGGGGGGAATAGATGGTTTGGCTTTTGGAAGGCTTAGAACATTTGTGTACTTCTATGCTTTCTCTCTATGTAGACTCAGTGAATGACTTGGGGCTGTAAGTGTTGGTAAGCAACCTAGAACATGTCACATCTTACCTCTGTGCTTGGGTGAGAAAGGACCTTAGCTTTTAGGGTGGGATGATTAAGTTTGTCTCTTTCTGTTTGCACCTTGGGTGATTCTAGGACTCTGGGACTTTGGAGATATCATACTTCTGGCCTCTGGAGATTCTCTAATTGGGTCTGTGAGTCTTTTGTTGGGGGATGGACTGAGAGGGAGATTGTCTGGGGAGGCTCTGTGTGTCTGGACCCTTCTCAGGTGAGTGTCCTTGTGAACAGAACCTTGGAGAGTTATCTGACCTATCTGACCTGTGTTCTTTTCCCACTCAGCTCTCCAAAGGGTGGCTCCCCAAAGGGTGAGACAGGCTTGGGATCTGGCTCTTCCTTCCTGCCTCAGGCCAGCAATCAGAAATCCAGTCCCATGACCTCAACCTCCTGTACCGTCTGCAGCTCACTTGGCTGCCCTGTTGGCCTCAGCTGCAGCAGTATCTGGAGATGCTGAAAAAAGTCTTAGAAACTTAACCCTGCCCATATGAACTCCTTCTGTCCTCTGAGTGGCCTCCAGGTCCCTCCCTGTGCCAAGGGGCACTTACCCTTGACCATCCCTGTGAGCTCACCTTATCTCCCACACTCACTCTCTGCCATCTGCACCCCTTGCCACATCATTGTTCCATCTATACAGCCCTTTTCTCTGCCCCCAGGATGCTTAGAACTTAGCTTATTGAATAGCAAGAGAATTGTCCCCCACCACTGGTTGATACTGGGATGTTCAAGGATGTTCCAGGTAACAAGATGCTCTTCCTTTGTCCCCTGGTGCCTGGTGATCACATTGCTAACCAGATTCCCTATCTTATCACCCACCCCTCCTGGCTCTGTTTCTCCTCCTTGCCTTCCTTCCTCCAAGAAACTGCCAAAAATACTTCCTTAGTAGATCAAAACTCTCTTTGAGTCTGGACATTGATTGCTGAGACTATTAACTCCTAGGACCAGGACAAGCTAGGTGCCGAGGTAGGAAAACGGGAGTATTTTCTCTCTCCCAGAGTCTCAGAGTTGGAAGAGACTTAAAAAACCAGTTGGTCCATCTTAGACCTGGATAAGAATCCATTCAACAACATCTGTGACAAGAGGGCATCTAGCCTTTGCTCAGTGTTGGGGAGAACTCACTGCCTCTGGTGAAAATTCCTTCTACTCACTCTTTACTCCCACCGACCCCCCATTTCTCACCTTTGAGCTCCTATTTAGTATCTCTTGTAACCCATATCCTTTCTCCACCCTCCCCAAGAGAGTCCCAGGGACACACACACAGAGGGGCCCAAGAGAAATGGAGGAGACTCTGGGTCATTTCTTTTAGGTATACATGGGGTAGTGGGATTTAGTGGAAAGAATCCTGGCTGGACTGAGCCCAGTTATCTGGATGAATCCATTCTTAACTCTGACACTGGCTTTACTTGCAGTGTTTACATCACTGAGTTGTTGGGAAGAAAGTATTTTGTAAACCTTAAAGCATAATAGAAATATAAGCTATCACCAGGTATGCTGGCACATACCTGTAATCTTTGTTACTTGGGGGAATCTGAGAGTGGGGCATCCCCAAGCTCAGGAGTTCCCAGTCACACTAGAGCTAAAGCCTATCAGGTGTTGACGCTAAGTCTGGCATCAATATGGTGAGCCTGTAGGGAAAGGGGTCATCAGGCTACCTAGGAAAAAGAAACTGGTTCAGTTCTGAAGCAGGTGAAGATTTCCATGATGGTCAGTACTCGGATCAGCCTGTGAGTGGCTAATACACTTTGACCTTGGGTGAGGAGGAGGAGGAAAAGGAGAAGGGGGGGGGAGGAGAAAGAAAGAAGTGAGGAGTTGAAAAGCATCACCTTTCAGACCAATGCAAAATACCAACCTATGATAAGCTTTTTGGGGGTGGGGTGGTGGTGGAGGGAGGTGTCTCTAAGCTCTAGCCTGGCAGGCTTATGTGTTCCTTGGAGTTATCAGGAGGCAATGAGGTGTTAGTTTTCAAACCACCACTTTGAGTTTCTTTGGAATCTATTGAGTCATCAGAGGTGGCTGTAACGTCAACCAAAGGGACAGAATAAAAGGCAGTGACAGTAATTGCTCCCATTTACACAGTGTTTTCTTCACAACAATCCTGTAAGGTAGGTATTGCAAGCATTCTTATCTACATGTTTCTGAAGAGGAAACAGAGGCTCAGAAACGTAGTCACTCAGCAGAGAACCTGGCTCTCTGACTCTAAATTCAGCCTGGTTTTATGTTTTTTGTTTTTTCTTTATACTGTGTCGTTCTTGATAAGTTGAAAGCAAGATTTGCCTTGGCAAAGCTAAGGAGGATACTTGAGAAATCTGAATCCAAATTCAGTTAGTCAATAAACATTTATTAAGCTCCTACTATGTGTCAGGCACTGTGCAAAGTCTGACCTGTTCAATGGTGTCTAATAAATGACAAATTATTTCAATTCAGGAGCTATGGTTCTTCCTTCTTCTGGATTCCTGTTCCCAATTCCCCTCCCTCCAAAGCCCTAGCTGATCCTTTAAGGATGTCACCTTAACATAGACCTACATTTTGGTCTTATGTGAAAACTGACTGTTGTATAGAATTATATTTGTGTGGAGTTCACAAGCTTTGTGAGTCAGTGTAAATTCTGAAAGCAAGAGGATTGTCATAAAGGAGTCAGAAAAGTTTGAAGTCATAGAAAAATTTGTATATTCCTTTTCTAGAGAAGAGGGAGGGAAGGAAGGAAGGAGGGAAAGGAAGGGAGAGAGGGAGGAAGCAAACATTTAAGTGCCTACACTATACTCAACACTTTACAAATATTATCTCATTTGATCCTCACAACACCTCTGAGAAGCAGATGTTATTATTATCCTTATTTTACAGATAAGGAAATGGAGGCAGTCAGAGGTTATGTGACTTGCCCAGGGTCACACAGCTAGCAAATGTCTGAGACCCCAGGTCCAGGGCTCTGTGCACTCTGGTATCCCCTAGCTGGTATAGACTTGGAGGTGAATAGCAAAAACTCTAGTAAAGGTTTTGAGCTCCAATGAAAGACAAACCATGAGATTTAATTTGTGAAGGCCCAGACTTGCCCTGGCCAGACTAGTTCAGGCTTTCCCTGGCCTATTTACTGCCCCTCAGCTAGACTGTTTTTTTAAAATAGTATTTTATTTTTTCCCCCAATTGTCTTAGATCCTTGTATTGCTGAGAAGAGTTAAGTCTATCAAAGTTGGTCATCGCACAATGTTGCTGTTACTGTGTCCAATGTTCTTCTGGTTTTGCTCCCTTCACTCAGCATCAGTTCTTATAAATCTTTCCAGGTTTTTCTGAAGTCCACCTGCTCATCTTTTCTTATGGAACAATAGTATTCCATTACATTCATATATCACAACTTGTTCAGTCATTCCCCAATTGATGGGCGTCCCCTCAACTTCCAATTCTTGGCCACCATAAAAAAAGTTGCCATAAATATTTTTATGGGTCCTTTTCCCATTTTATGCTGGGTCAAAGGGTCAAAGTACAGTTTTATAGCCCTTTGGGCATAGTTCAAATTGCTCTCCAGAATGGCTTGATCACTTCACAACTCCACCAACAGTGCATTAGTATCCATATTTTCCCACATCTTCAACATTTATTATTTTCCTTTTTTTTTGTATGAGATGGTACCTCAGAGTTGTTTTAATTTGTATTTCTCTAATCAAAAGTTATTTAGAGCACTTCTTCATATGCCTATAGATAACTTTGATTTCTTCATCTGAAAGCTGCCTGTTCATATCCTTTGACCATTTATTAACTGGGGAGGGGCTTGTATTCTTGGTAAATTTGATTCAGCTCTCTATATATTTGAGAAATTAGGACTTCATCACAGACACTTGCTGTAAAGATTGTTTCCCAGCTTTCTGTTTTCCTTTCAATCTTGGTTACATTAGTTTTGCGTGTGCAAAAGCTATTTAATTTAATATAATCAAAATTATTTATTTTGCATTTTGTAATGCTCTATCTCTTATTTGGTCATGAACCTATAACTCAATTAACTTCTCCTTTAAGAATTTAGATGCTATGCCACTTGGTGCATATGTGCTTAGTATTGATATTACTTCACTGTCTGTGGTAACTTTCAGCAAGATATAATTTCCTTCCTTACCTCTTTTAATTAGGCATATTTTTGCTTTAGCTTTGTCTGAGATCAGGATTGCTACCCCTGTTTTTTTGTTTTTTTCTTTCAGCTGAAGCATAAGAGATTCTGCTTCAGCCCCTTACCTTTACTCTGTGTGTGTCTGTCTGCTTCAAGTACGTTTCTTGTAAACACATATTGTAGGATTCTGGTTTTTGATCCACTGTGTTATCTGCTTCTGTTTCTTGGGAAAGTTCATTCCATTCACATTCAAGTTATGATTGCTAACTCCATCCTATTTTTCCTCTCTCTCCTTTCACCCTTTCCCTCCTTGATAGTCTTTTGTTTCTGTCTGCCACCTCCCCTGGTCTAACTTCTTTTCTGTCAGTTCCTCTCATTCCTTCTTTACTTAATCTTCTCCCCTCCTACTTTCCTGTTGGGTAAGATAGATTTCTATATTCAACTGATTGTGTATATGATTCCCTCTTTGAGCCAATACTGATGACAGTAAGGTTCAAGTGATGCCTATCGCCCACCCTCCCATCTTTCCCTCCATTGTAGTAGGTTTTTCATGCCTCTTCATGTGAAATGATTTACCCCATTCTACTTCTCCCTTCCTTCTGAATCCAATGTACTCCTCTTTCTCATCCCTTAATTATTTCTTTTTGTCATTCCCTCAAATTCACCTTATACTATACCCTCTGTCTAAGTATATTCCTTCCAGCTATCCTATTAGTGGTACAATTGTTAAGAATTACAAGTATCAGGGCAGGTAGGTGGCACAGTGGATAGAGCTCTGACCTTGGAGTCAGGAGGACCTGATTTCAAATCTGGCCTCAGACACATAATACTCATTAGCTGTGTGACTCTGGGCAAGTCATTTAACCCTGATTGCCCCATCAAAAAAACAAAAAACAAAATTACAAGTATCATCTTCCCATGTAGGGATGTAAACAGTTCAGCTTCAATTTATCTCATATGTCTTCTTTTCCCTTTTTCCCTTTTTAGACTTCTCTTGGGAGTCTAAAGATCTCTATTTGAGATCAGTGTTTTTTTGTTCTGTTTCATTAGATGACAGTTTTTCCTTGAAGTATGATGCTTAATTTCACCGGGTAGGTGATTCTTGGTTGTAGTTCTTTGTCTTCTAGAATATCATGTTCCATGACCTCCAATTTTTTAATGTTGCAGCCTCCAAGTCCTGTGTAATACTGATTGTGGTTTCCCAATATTTGAATTGTTTCTTTCCAGCTACTTATACAGTATTTTTTCCTTGACCTAATAGTTTTGTAATTTGGTATAATGCTCTTTGGAGCTTTTCTTTTGGGATCTCTTTCCTGAGGTGATCGGTGGATTCTTTCAATGTCTATGTTGCCCTCTGGTTCCAGGATATCAGGGCAGTTTTCTTTGATATTTTCTTGAAAGATGCTGTCCAGATCCTCTTTTTTTTTTTTTTTGGTGCAATGGGGTTAAGTGACTTGCCCAGCGTCACAAAGCTAGTAAATGTTATGTGTCTGAGGCTGGATTTGAACTCAGCAGATCCTCTTTTTGATTATTGCTTTCAGGTAGTCCAATGATTCTGACATTGTCTCTCTTGGATTTATTTTCTAGGTCAGTTGTTTCTCCAATGAGGTATTTTACATTTTCTTCTATTTTTTCATTCTTTTGAATTTATATGATTGATTCTTGATGTTTTGTAGAGTCATTAGCTTCCGCTTGCCTAATTCTAACTTTTGAGGCATTGTTCTTCTCAATTGGCTTTCCTTTTCCATTTGGCCAATTCTACTTTTTAAGGAATTGTTTTCTTTAGTGGATTTTTGTGTCTCCTTTTCCATTTAGCCAGTTTTACTTTTTAAGCAGCTGTTTTCTTTTTCCAAGCTGTTGACTCTTTTTTCATAATTCTTTTGTATCATTCTCATTTCTTTTCCCAATGTTTCTTTTACTTCTATCGTATGATTTTTAAGCTCCTTTTTGAATTCTTCCATGAATTCTTTCTGGACTTGAGATTGCTTCCCATTTTTCTTTGGGGTTTTGGCCATAGGTGTTCTGACGTAGCTGTCATATTCTGAATTTGTGTCTTGATTTTTCCTGTTACCATAATAACTTTCTGTGGTCAGATTTTCTTTTTTTCTGTTTTTCAATCATCTTTTTTGCTTTTTTTTTTTTTTAATTTGAGCTCTGCTCCCAGGGTGGAAAGGAAACTGTCTCAGGCTTCTTTTGCCAGTGGCTTCAGGCCCTGGCTATTTACATGGTACCACACTGATGTTGCCCTGAGGCCCACAGGGGACCTTTGTGTCTGGTGCAGCACTGAGGTGTGGAGTGAGGGGGTGGCTGGCACTGCTAGAGACTGAAGAGGTGTTTACAGACAGCTTACCTGGTGCTGAGCCTGGGTCTTAGTGTTGGTATTTGGTGTGTGGGTGGGGTATTTCTGCCTTTCCCCAGGGCTATACTGAAGCATGTGTCGGTCTGGCACTGGCAGCTGTGTGTTGGCCTGGGGCTGTATGCGATGGCTCTTGGAGCTGGAGTTTGCCTGTTCCGCTAGCTATCCTGAGGCATGTGGGGGTCCTGGTGTTGGTGTTTGCCTGCTCCACCACACTGGGGCTCAGACTCTCCTGCTGGTTTGTTGAGGTGGGGCTTGCTATTGATTTGCTGGGACACTTCTTGTTCTGGACTGCGTTCCCCTTTCACCTGAATGAGACAGATCTTTCTTGCTGATCTTCCAAGTTTCTTGGGCTGAAAGATTGTTTCACCCCATCTTTTTGTCGGTTCTGCTGTTTCAGAATTTGTTTTGGGGCTCTGTTTGATGATTGTCTGGATGTGATTATGGAAGAGTTATGCAATTTACTGCTTACTCCCTCAGCTAGATTGTTTCAAATCAACCAAAGGTCATGAAGAGTAGGAGAGTCGGATTCGACTGAAAAACAACCAAACAACAATAACAACATTGTTGGGCAGGGCAAAAATAGTTTAGTGGTTCAAGAAGCACTTCATTAGCCAGAGATATGGCCTTCCCAGCTCAAACTTATCACCTCTCTCTCTCTCTCTCTCTCTCTTTTTTAGGCAATTGGGATTAAGTGACTTGCCCAGGGTCACACAGCTAGTAAGTGTCAAGTGTCTGATCTGATGCTAGATTTGAACTCAGGTCCTCCTGACTCCAGGGCCAGTGCTCTATCCATTGCACCACCTAGCTGCCCCATAAACTCATCACCTCTCACATAAAATTCACATTTTTCACTTCAATTCTCTGATTTGTGTTCTGTATCTCTGGTTTTGGTGGAATTTGGTGTGTCATGTACATGGACTTACATATATTAATATCAATAATATTAATATATAATATTAGTAGATATTACCAACATATTACTGATATTAATATATACCCTATAGTTTTAAAAAACTTAATTGATGTTTTCTATTTCTTACATCACAGTATCCCTCTCCAAGAGCCATTCCATATGTAAAAAATTATTTTTTTAGAAAGAAAAAGCCAGCACAACTGACTGATACGTTGAAAAAGACTGAAAGCACATTCCCACCTATCACCTTCCACCTCCATGAAGGGGTAATTGGGGGTGTCTTTTCATCTCTCTTTATTTGATCACTGCTTGATCTTTATAATTTTGTTACATTTACTTTTGAGTTTTGGTTTGTGGCTGTTCTTTCCATTTACATTGTTGTAGTCACTGTGTATATTGTTTTCTTGGCTCTGCTCACTTCACTCTGCATCAGTTCATTGAGATCTTTCCAAGCTTCTCTATTTTCATCACATGCATCATTTCTTACCACACAGTAATATTCCATTATATTTGTGTATTCCACAATTTGTTTAACTGTCTTCCAACTAATGGAAATCTACCTTGTTTCCAGTTCTTAGCTATCACAAAAAGGACTTAATAGAGTCTCTGATTCAAGAGACATTTTAGTAACTTTATTTGCATAATTCCAAATTGCTTTCCAAAATAGTTGTACCATTTCGCTGCTCCACCAACAATGTATTAGTTTGCCTATACTACCATAACCCCTCTAATATGGACTGTTGCTATGTTTTTGGTCATTTTTGCCAATTTTCAGAGTGTGAGGTAAAACCTCAAGGTTGTTTTGATTTACAGTTCTCTTCTTATTAGTGATTTGGTACTTTTTCATATGGTTATGAATATTTTGTGGTTCTTTTGAGAACTGTTGTTCATATCCTTTGAGGCCATTTATCTGTTGAAGAATGGCTATTAGTTACACACACACACACATACACACACACACAGACCCCATTTAATATATCTTAGATACCAAACCCTTTTAAGGGAAATTTGATACAAAGCTTTTTTTTCTCATTTTATCCTAGGTGCATTAATGTTATGTGTGCAGAAGCTTTTCAGATTTAAGTAATCAAAATTATCTATTTTTGCTTTGTAATTGCCTCTATCTCTTTTTTGGTTAAGAATACACCTCCTACTTATAGCTATGAGAGGTATATGATTTGTTTCTCTTCTAATTTTTTTATAGTTTGCTCTTTAATATTAAGGTCATGTAGACATTTAGAATGCATTGTGGAATATGGTGTAAGGTGTTGGTCTAAGCCTAATTTTTGCCAGATTGCTCTCTAGTTTTCTCAACAGTTTTTGTTCCCTAGGTAATTCATGTTTTCCACTTTATCAAACACTGGGTTATTGAGTCCTCTTGTTTCTCAATCTCTCTTATCTAGTCTGTTCTATTGAACTGTCTCTCTATTCTTTAACTAATACCAGATGGTTTTGATGACTGCTGCTATAGAATGTAGCTTGAGTCTGGAAGTGCTGTTCTTTCTTTGTCCCTACTTCTTTTCATAATTTCCCTTGATATTCTACATCTTTAGTTCTTCCAAATGAATTTTCTTAATATTTTATCAAGTTCTGTAAAGTATTCCCTTGGTAATTTGATCGGTGTAGCATTAAAAGTACAAATTGACGTTGATAGCATTACCATTTTTATTATATTAGCACAGCCCAGACATGAGCACTGAATATTCCTTTAGCTATTCAAGTTCTTCTTTATTTCTTCAAGGAGCACTTCGAAATTGAATCTATACATGTCGTTCGTCGTCTTTGGGAGGATGATCCACAGATATGTTTTGAATTTTGTACTTATTCAAAATGGGATTTTCCTTTCTATTACTGCTCTTCGTGTTTTGTTATTATAAAGAAATGCTGCTGATATTTGAGGATTTATTATTCTGTGTAAGATAGAGATAATAAGAGTACTTACCTCCCAGGATTGTTGTGAGGATCAAATGAGATAATAATTGTAAAGCACATAACAGTATCTCATACATATCAAGAACTATATGAATGTTTGCTATTATTATTTTTATTATCATTATTATTTTTGCTGTTATTTCTCTAGTCATGAAAGACTTCTTGGAGGAAGAAAGGAGAAAGAAGAACAGGGTTAGGAAGAGAGGAGAACTTGGCAGGTGGAAGATTGGATATGGGCAGTCAGTTGGAGGAAAGATGGTCAAGTCCAAGCTGAGGGATTGAGGGACAACATGGAAGAAGATGCTAGACTTGGAGTCTAGGAAGGCGTGGATTCAAATATGGCTCCAGATTCATACTAGTTGTGTGACTCTGGGCAAGTCACTTAATCTCTTTCTACCTTAGTTAAGCAAGGGTCAGAGGATACTAACATTCGAAATACTTTTTTTGCTCCCTATCTTCCTGCTTAAGGTTGGTAAGCCTCCATTAGGCCAATCCTACAGGGCCAGTAGGCCCCTGTGCTTTCTGCCATTCAGAGGGCTCCTCATAATCAGCTAAAAGCATGACAACTACAGGTACCAGACTCAAGTATTTGGCCATCCAGTTACAGAAGGCTCCCTTTCCTGCATGTGCCTCTCCCCTGCCCAATACAATCAGAAAATGAACCATGAGATCATTCTGATTCAATTCCAACAACCAATATCAAATGTTTTAGGCTTGGCATAGCTAGGGCCAGTCCAGTAATTCAGGGCAAGAAATCTCAGCTGTTAATTTTAGCCAAGAAGGCAATATACACAATGATTACAACAATATAAATGGAAAAAAAAATGACCATGCACATATGTCAGAAGGGAATGTTGCAAAATTATAAAAAAACAAGAAACATGGCTTATTAGGAAATCTACAAGCACTGTATATCATATATATTTTCAGGCTATTCTAATTTATTGATTAGTTATATTGATTTTTCTTCTTTTTTGTCATTAAAAACACTATTTTTTATATGGGGTGGCTCTCAAAAGGAGGAGTAATACTGGAGAGAAACTATGATTATATTAAAAAAATTAAAATTATTTTAAAGTAACATGTGTACTTATAAAGTTAAAAAGATGCAATTTCCTGATTCAAATGGACACTGCAACCCCTTATCCAGAGCAGTAATGCTGGATCAGGAATGCAAATCACTGGGCAGCAGGCATTCTGCTAATCCTCTGAGGTGCTGGTTCCTTATAATTCAGATGTTTTATAACTCTAGTGTCAAGACAGCAATGCTGATTGTTTAAGCCCTAGTTGCCTGGACCAGCTGCATCCCCAGAACATCCTCTTTGGCTCCTTAAAGGAAAACCTTCTCAGTCTATGTACAAACAGATGCCAGTCCCACCGCAGCTTATAATAACAATGAAAGCTTGTATCTTCCAAAAACAGATTATTCCTTCTGAATTCCTCTATACCCACATGTTTCTGAATAAAGCTGCCTTTAACCTATATCCTAAATTGTGAGTTATGGTTTTTGCCATGACATTGTGTCACTTTGGGCAAATATTTTTTTTGAGCCTTATCCAAATGTGGCCAGGAGCTCTATTGAAAGTATTTTCCAATATTACCAGCCCTGAGTATGGGATATGTGTGTGTGTGTGTGTATGTATATATACACATACACACATACATACATACATATATATGTATGTATGTATGTACGTGTATATATACATATATATACATACATATATATATATAAAGAGAGAGAGCAGAGACAGAGAGAGACAGAGACAGAGAGACAGAGAGAAGTAGAGAGAGAGACAAATAGAGAGAGAAACAGAGGGACAGACACAGAGACAGACACACAGAGAGAGGCAGAGACAGAGACAGACAGAAAAAGACAGAGACACACAGAGAGGCAGAGAGAGACAGATAGAGAGACAGACAGAAACAGATAGAGACAGAGAGACAGAGACAGAAAGAGACAGGGAGAGAGACAGAGACAGACAGACAGGCAGAGACAGACAGACAGAGACAGAGAGAGAGGCAGAGAGAGAAAGAGACAGAGAGGGATCAGAGAGAGAGAGAGAGGCAGAGAGATCTATAACTATCTATATTACATATATAATATTGTATTATATATAATATACATGTAGTTTTAGCTCATGGTAGGCATTTAATAAATACATGTTGATTGATTGGTTAACTATTTGGATTATTTCCTCTGAAACTCATTATCTTATCCATGGTGAAATCACTCTGATATGATTCCATCCACACCCACCCCACTCCAGGCCCATCTCACAACACCTTTTCTCCCTGTCCACTTGAAATATCAATGTCTGAAGGAGCTTATTGCTACTTGAAGATTTGAAAATTCATTATGTTTAAGTTCATTTATTTAAAAAAAAAAAAGGAACTGAAACTGGTCCCGGACTGATCTGTGAGGACCCTTCCATTTATATTCCCCTGGGCAGAGAAGGGAGAGGTTCTCCCAGCCTTTTGTTTCTCAGGTTCAGGTCAGTTTCCTACTCACACATAAAGCATTCCTTCTAAGCCAGGAGTGACTCAGTTTTAGCCTTTGGTAAGGTACCTTGTTAAAGGTCCTTTGAAAGTCTAAATAGATTGTGTCTGCTTTTGTCCACATACCTGTGTGTGCCCGCAAAGAACTTTGTGCATTCTTTCCAAATGATTTCATCTTAGCAGGAAGAAAATAGGTCATGATTGCTTAAGAGTTTGGTGACTTGACTTTATAATAGATTCCATTAGTTTATCCAAATGTGGCCAGGGATTTATGGCTCTATTGAAAGTATTTTCCAATATTCTCAGCCCTGCCCTGGGTATGAGGAGGGCTAAATACCAAGAGGTATTTAGAAGGGTAAGCTGGTTTTGTGTGTGTGTGTGTGTGTGTGTGTGTGTGTGTGTGTGTGTGTGTGCGTGTGTGTGCTTACCCTGTGCATGCAAGCATTGACAGAAAGAGAATCTAATCTTATTCCAGGTTTAGCATAAAAGAGATCTTGCCCATCCTGGTCCCAGTGAATAAGGATATAGACAGCAGCTGTGAATGGCTACATTAATTTATTGGAAACACAGATTGAGAAAAAGATATCTAAGACAGAAAAAGAAGGGAAGAGATGGGAAGGGGTTGAAGTGGGAGAGGGTGGAAGTTTAGCTTAGCATTGGGCTCTGAATGCTGGGCAGCTAAGCCTCTCTTTACCATGAGGACTTCCAGACAGGCATTGCTTCCACTGGGCATCCTTTGCCAGCTTAACAGAGGCTGGAGTCTCGGAGGAGGGAGTTCCTCACAGAAGTCAGAACTGGAAAGAGTTTCAAAATGCAAATCAAGTGATTGCGCAAAGGTTCCACACACCTGCCAGGCCTGAGAGATGTCAGATAGAGGCCAGGTCCCTGACATCCTGGGGTTCAGGGCCCACAGACCACTCCTCCCCTGGAGCTGCTGACATCTGAGAGGGGAAAAGGAAAATAAAAAGAGTATCAAGATCCCTGTGGAGTCAATTGAATCTCCCATTTAATATGTCTCAAGAACCTACTATGTGCAGAGGACTATGCTAGGCAGTAAGAGAGATCCAGACACTAAGGGGCAGGAGGAGTGTGATGGAAAAGAACAACAAAGACTCTTTGAGTCTCAGCTCTACCACTCACTCCCCACCTCCCTAGGCCTTATTTTTCTTTATGTCTAAAATGAGGGGGATTGGACTCAGTGAACTCTAAGCTCTATTCCAGCTCTAACATCCATTCTATCAATCAATAAACATTAAGCACCTACTGTGTGTCAGGCACTGCGCTAAAGAAGGTTGTCATCAGAAAGCCCTTCCCCCTAGCTTAAGTGGTTTATCAGGGGCCTTTCCTGTTCTAGGATCCCTTCACTGCAAGGCTAGAAAGTTCTTTCCAAAGGCTAACTTCAGCTTCTCCTGTTGAGATGTCAGTGTCTCATTTGTGGGTTTTTCCATTTTCCCATGAAGGAAGACCTTCCCTGTTGCTAGACTTGAATTTCTCCTTTTAGGGCCTTGATTACTTACAGACATTCACAGCACCAACACCTTCACACAGCCCGAGTAGAGGGAGGAGAAAAGGACAATATTGGAGATTAGGTATCAGCTGCCCCCGGGGCCTTGGACAAAGGTGCCAGGGGGACCAGGCTTGAAAAAAATTTTCCCAGCAGGTTGTACTTATACCTGATAGGTTAGACCAAGGGACTGTAGGCCTGGGTTTTTGTGGCACAGCTGCTACTAACTGGGGGTTTATGGCATAACTAACTTCTAATCTCCAAATGATACAAAGAGGAAGATTCCTCTCTGCTCCCTCAACATCCCGGCCTCTTAACCCAGTTGTCCTCTACCCTGGGGCGGTAATTGCTCTCTGTACCTGGGCAGAGTGAGAGCTTGATATATAAGTGTCTGGCTACCTGTCAGAATCTATCTCCAAGCAATAATCCCCTATCACTTGGTCACTTGGAGTTAGGACCTCAAGTTTCCCTTCTCAACTGCTTTCCTGACTCACTCACTGAGCATCCTTGGGACAGTCACAACTTCTGAAACTCAGTTTTTCTATCTGTGGAATGGGGTGAATCATTGTTGCCCCTTGAGGAATCAGTTTTAAACAAAATTGGGCACTGGACATCATCATAATTGAATGTCTTGGGGCAATAGGTGCTGGTGTATAAGGGATGAAATTTGAAATCTGTACTGAATATATGTGGTTTAGGCTGAGGTGGAGTATGGAAGCAGAGGGTTCCCACCTATGTTCATCACTTTTCAGCAGCTGTTTATAGGTGGCAGTCTCGATGTCCATCCCCAGCTTGGAGTTCCTGACCTCCTGGTATTCCTTCAGTAGACATGCCATGTCCTGCTTGGCCTTCTGTAGGGGGCCCTCCAGCTCAGCCAGCTCACAGTGGGCATCATTGAGGGCTACTCAGATTGGGCCATGGCAGCCTCTAGCTTAAAATTCTAGGGGCATAGAAATTGGGGAGGAGAAGAAAGTGTTATGGTCTTTGTGGATTGGATCATTGGTCTAAGAAGTTCTATCAACTAGTCTCCTTTCATCTGGATCCTTTTATACTCTCCCATAACAGAGCTCAGGTATGGGTATTGTTGGCTTGTCTAGTGGGTGAGTGAGTAGGGAATGATAGCCAGAGGACAAGAGGAAATATATCTGGGAGACAGAAAGGACTCAGGCATACATCTTTTGCTGTCTTACTATAGAAACTTAAACTCTCCTTTCTAAATCCTTGAATCTCTCCCAATTCTTCATGCTAATGGAGGAGAAAGGATCCCAAATGGGTGAACTATTTCAAAACATGAATGATTCAAAACTTCAGTCTTTAGAACCCAGACAGCCCTGATTAATTCTGATTTGTGTTTTGTGGAATAATAACAAGGCTTAGCAACCTCTAAGAATGCACCAGAGAGCCTTGGGTGTGTGTGTGTGTGTGTGTGTGTGGAGTATATCCCTGGAGAATTAACAGATCACATATAACCTCATTTAGTCCAACATTTAATTCTTTTTAGCAATTCAAATACAGAGATGGGTAATTGAGGGTAGGCTAGAAATTGGAGTTCCATTGTGTTGAATACCAATCAAAGGTGCCTTCTGTCTGATGTCCATGGCATCAATACCCACTGGGGATGCTCTGATAATTAAATCCCCAGGGTCTTGTACCTGACACTTGGTTTTTTCGCTCTGGATCATGCAGTTCAGCTTGGTGATCTCCTTGGTCCTACATAGACTCTCCCCATGGCGGATCACTATGGCCTTCATCTCCTCAAACTGCAAGAAACAAAGAAGCAGGATTGGTGACTCACACAGGGCCACAGGAGTGGTTCATCCCTTTGCCTCCATGACACCTCAGCCCAAGAGCCCTCTTCTCTCCCTGAAATATCCTCAGGGAGGGATACTCTGCAACTATTTTGGGGTTAGAGTCTTCAGAGGGAGAAGGCTTCCCTGATCAGTTTCTAGGAACTGAGGGAACTGGACCCACTCACTTGGCTGTGGCACCAGGACTCAACCTCATCTCGGCTGTGGCTGGCAATGTCATCATACTGAGCCTTGATCTCTGTAATGACACAGTTCATATTGAGCTCTCGATTTTCACTATGACATAAGCATCACAGATTTGGCTGCAAAATAAAGCTAGAACGGATTCAGATTAGAATATAGACTATAGTATGATCCTCTCGGATAAAGGGGAGGAACCCAGATACATGATCAGAGTCTGGCCCCTGGGCTTGTGGCTACACAGGGGTGCTGTCAGGCCTAATTAATGATCGGATCATAAGATTTAGAGATGGAAAGGACCTTAAAACAATCCCTTCATCTTGTATAGCATAGGAACCTAGATTTTAGAAATGGAAGAGACAGACCTTCAAAATCATCTAGTCCCATCCTTTCATTTAACAGTTCCAGCCTAGAGACACGAAGTGAAGCGAAGTAAGCAAGCAAGTCATGACTGCAAGCCGTGACTTGAACCAAGGTCTTCTGCTTCCAGGTCCAGCACTCCCAAGGTCAAATGGCTTATCCTGGGTTGCACATGGCAGATCCAGAATTTGAACCCAAGTCCTCTGACTCTAAATCCATGGTTCTTTTCACTGCATCACTACTGAGCATCCTTAGGACTGGGTGGATACTCCTCCAGCTGTCTGAGAATGCTAGAGAGGATGGTGCTTTGAGGGTTTCCCTGACATTATACAGGGTCTGCCTCAACCTTGATTTCATGTTCCCAGTCTCCTATGTGTCTAGAGCAATGACAGGCCAGCATCTCATAAATTTTATCCAAGTTGGTCCTAGGGTCAAACAGGTGGAGCCTCTCTCCCTTGGTGAGGGTACATGGATAACTCAAATCTACAGAAAAGGCAGGAGTTCTCAGACTTCCCTATCAACTGCTCCCACAGAGCATCATCCCCTCCCATTGGTGGCTTGCTCCTTCCCATTTTTCCTTTGTGGAAGGGGTTGAGGGGATTAAAGGACCTGGATACCACTCTTCCTTCTGGATCACTGAGAATATGTAATGGTTTCTTTCATTTTTCAGCATGGAGAGAGGATTAGGTGGAATCATTCAACATGACTGGGGAGCATTCTTTTTATTTGGCTTTGTCTGGGTCAGTTGGTAGTGTCTAGCCTTTGGTAGATTTCCAGGGCTATCTCAGATCACAGAATCATAGGATTCAATGCTGGAAGAGACCCCAGCAACCATCTAATTCCTCCTCTCTCCCAATTTTATGAGTGAAGAAACTGAGGCCCAGAAGTGAGATAAGCTACCCAAATTATCACACAGCTAGTGAAATGTGATGACTACAATTCCAGTCCAGTCCTCTTTCTGCCATATCTCATGTTCCCTGTGTGTCTTTTGGCTTTTTGTGTAGCTGAGATGGCAGAAATTGACCTTTCTCATGGTCACTATCAACTCCTTTTCTGCCCTCCCAACCTTTCCTTCTCTCTTTATAAGATCCTCTCCCTTACCTCTTCATATAGTTTCCCGTGGAACCTGGTATTTTCCATCAGGGGCTTCATCATCAGCCTCCAGATCTGATTCCTCAAGATAATCATAATCCATTACCTGTAGGGACAACAGAGAATCATACAATCAGGTTCAAAGAGCAACCTCAGGAAGGCCATCTCATCCATCTCTCTGCCTCTAGCAGTTCTATATACCAGACTCATGGATCATACTACAGTCTATATTCGAATCTGAGTCCATTCTAGCTTTATTTTGCAGTCTTCTTGGAAGCCAGACCCTTAAAATGATCATATAAGGACCTCCCCCTATTTCTTCAAGTTTAGTAGTCTACAATGGACTGAAAAATTCAAGTCCCAGAATACATACACATCATTCCAGAGAAAAGTGTTCTTCTGGAGTGTATGTACATTCTTGATTGAATGTCAAGTTGAATGTGTCAGTTTCCATTCCCCATTTCTCCATCTGTCTCAATCCTCCTTACAATTCTGATCTGTCTATGTATGTATGTATGTGTATGCATGTATGTATGTGTGCAAGGATGTATATACATGTGTATGTGTATGTGTGTATGCATGTATGTATCTATCTACCTATTTCCTCACTTCATGGAAGCCTTCTTGGATCCACTTATAATTCCATTGCTCCCATTCATATCCCAACTATCTGGGTCTTCCTAGTTTCTGCTTTTCTGTTTTCCAATCTGGGTCCAGAGTTTATGTCCCAATGTCTCAGACTTGGGACTTCTAAAAGGCAGGAACTCCCAGTATCTCCTTCCTTTAGGTCCCCTTAATAATCCCATAGGGAATAACTCAAGTCGCATGTGGCTGGGGAGATGGGCTCTCCCTTTTTCAGAACCACAGATTCCTTTTTAGTTTTGGCCCTGAGGGCTGCCTCCTCCTCATACCTACCGCAAGATCAGGGGAGAAGCCATTACTAGATTTTCCTCCTTTCTCCAAAGCAGGTATTTATAAATGGGAGGAAGGTGAGGGCCTAGAATGAGACAATTTCCCCAAAGTGGGCCAGGCTCTTACTCTGGAAACTAGGCCAGGGTTGGAAGAACTGGGTACTCAGCTTTACAAAGAGGAGGCTCCCCTTTCCTCCACTGAGAGTCTGAATCTGTTTAGTATTTAATGCAGCTCCCTAGAGTTACTCAAGTTACAGTGAATCTGTATAATAGATATCCCCCCCCAAAACCAGGGCCTTTCATTTTGGCCACTGGCTTCCACTTTCCTTCACTACCAGCAATTTGGAAGTGGGGTGGCTCATACAGGCTCACTGAGCCTGGGGGGAAGATGCTGGACTAGCCCCTCCGTTAGGAATCACAAGCAGTTTGGGGTAGAGAGAGCCAAGACAGAACAAGATAGAGAAAGATAAATTGAGAGACAGACAGGGACAGGGATAGAGGGAAGTAGTTCTGGACAATTCTTACATAGGAACTTTAGCCTCAGGTTAACAGCTTTCTTTCTGTCTAGACCAGGGGTGGAAACCTGTGGCCTCAAGGCCACATATGGCCCTCTAGGTCCTCAAGTGCAACCCTTTGACTGAATCCAAACTTCACAGAACAAATCCTCTTAATAAAAGGATTTGTTCTATAAAACTTGGACTCAGTCAAAGGGCCTCACCCAAGGACCTAGAAGGCCACATGTGGCCTCAAGGCTGCAAATAACCCATCCCTGGTAGATCATGGCTATCACATCACCAAGGGCTGTGGCATTTCTATTCCCCTGAGAAGTACTCAGGGGCACAACGGCACAATTAGGGAATTCTTTCCAAGTTTCCTGACTTCCATGACCCCTGGTCTAATATGAGCAGGCAGGCAGTATTTACATATAGCCAGCCTGATTTTGGGGAACATTCATGTCAGATATCACAGCTCTCCCTGCCCCCAGTACTTACTTCTTCTTGTAATCCTCTATCAATTCCTGCAGGTAGTTGACCTCAGAGGACAGATGATCACTTTGGGCCTCCATGCTTCCTAAGTCTAGCTTCAGGTAGCTGATGTACACCTAGAACATGGGCTCCAAGTCACTGTTGTTGAATTTCCTGTTCTGGCAGAATTGCCTCTAGGTCTCCAGAAGCTTTTTCTATTATTCCAGGAAGCACACCTACAGCCCAGGGAAGAAGATGAATGGTCAGGGTAGTTCCCAGGGTAGTTATTCCTCTTTTCTAGAGGGACCTATGGGGTAACAATTCCAGTCTAGGGTCTCAGAACTCACAAGGGAGTGAAGGCTGTCTGGGGGAGGCATAGCAACATCTTCCCTGTCCAATTCAAAGGGTACCCAATTGACCGTCTGACCTCTCTGATCTGGGGTGTTAGCTACAGATCTGTCACAGATGATTGAAGAACAAATGAATCTTGTAATTCAGAGGGCTGCCGGCCAAAGATAGGATCTGTTTCATCATCGAAAACATATTTAATGAGCAACTGAACATCTGGACATTCCAACCTGGAGGAAAGGTCAGTGAAGAAGATAGGAAAGTCAATCTGCTCCAGTTAGTGTAACAAGATTTAAATCTGGATGGGACCTTAGATGTCCTTTAGTCCAGATGTCTGTCACCTTTTTTGTGCCCAAGAACCCTAACAAAATCTATGGATAATGGTCTTAAATGCATAAAATGAAACAAATAGAAGTAAAAAGGAAAACAGATATGTTGAAATGGTTTTATATCTGCACGTATATGCATATATGCATGTACACATACAGATACTTATACACACATATACATATACACACATACATACATAGCTATAAGTATGTATATGTCTCTATTTATTCATCTATCATCTATCTGTCCATCTACCATAAGTTCATAGGCCCCAGATTTAGAACTCCTGATCTAATCCCCATTCTTATTGTATAGGTTAGAAAAGTGAGGTTCCAAACCAGGTAAAATTTTAAAGGCTTGTCACTGGTGAGACCAGCTCTATCCAAAGGCTCCTAACCTTCATTCTGAGGGCAGAAATTGACAGATGCCTGCTCCAAATGGAACAGCCTCTCCCAGGGAAGGACAAAAGTTCTGGAATAAACTTATTTGGAGGGAATTCCAGGAAGATGAGACTTCCAAGGTTTGGTGCTGATGGCATATCAACCAGAGGGTTAGGAAAGAAGGTGAACACCAGTCTTTCCTACCTTCCCCGGTCTATCTACTTATCTTCTTCTGTTATTGTTTAGAAAGTGACATTACCCTGAACTGCCCTTTTATTTGGGCCTTTAGGAAGGAGCCCCATTTCCCCCAGTTTTCCCAAGCTCCTAACAAACCTTCTTGGAGGGTTTCTTCTGCCTGTGTCCCCTTAGCACTAAATTCTCATGGATTCTCTCTGTGCCTTTCTGTGTTGTAGGTGTGTGTGTGTCCTATCTTTCCCATCTGAATAGGCATTCCCATAGGATAAGGCCCAGGCCTCTTCCTCCTCCCCCTGGAAGACATGCCTCTGCACATATTAGTTGGGCAAAACTCAGGAACCGGTCAGGAAGGATTGAAACTGACCTTTGTCAATGAAGGCGGCAAACTTGCTGTTGAGACAGTTAATCTGCTCCTTCTCCTCATGCTTCATGCACTGAGCATTGGGGTCAATCTCCAGGCTGAGGGGAGACAGAAGGTTCTCACTGACAGACACGGTGGTGATCCAAGCAGGGTTGGGCCCTCACACTCCCCCAGAGTGGTGGCTGAAGCTCCAGCTGCAGGAGTCAGCCCTGTAGCCCTCACAGATGCTGCGGCTGTCAAAGCCAGTTAGTCCCCTGTAGCAGGACATTCCTCAGGAGGGAGCAGCCCTGATGCACCATAGCCAGGATGGAGTCCACAGGCTGGGATGCAGCTAAATGCCCAGCCCCCAAATCCTGATCTGCAGGTCATGGTGCTTGGAAACTGTAGGGCTACAAAATGCTGGAGGGAAAGAAGAAAAGAGCTGGGGAGAGATTTGGGGATCCCAGGGATCAATCTTAGTAGCCTCCTCAGCTCCTGAGCTCCCTATTTATTCCCCCACCCAAGGCTTGGTTATGCATATGGTGATGGGACAATTTGGTCCTTTATGAGCTTGGGCGGTTAGCTCCACCGCTCTTGCCTGAATGTGTGGGACCCACCCAGGCACCACAACCAGGTGCAAATAAATACTTAGCATGTTTCATCTTCAAAGTGCTTCCCACACCCAGCCATTGCCCTGCACTGCACTGAGGACAGCAGAAATACTAGGGGCAGCATAGGAGGTTGGCCATGCTTCAGAGGAGGGTGCACAGATCAATGTGGGTGGGGGGCAGGCAAACCCTCTATTCTAGTCTTGGTAGAGGAAGAGAGATACTAGGGTCTGGGAGACACTAAAGCAATTGGGGAGGGGCAGGGGGCTGTCTAGACTTTGAAAGGTAAGGGGAACCAGAAGAGTGATGGGTGTGGCTAGAGATAAGAGCACCAATGAGGAGAAAGGATAGGTTGAGCCCCAACATTCTCTTGGCTATTTCAAAGTTTAGGCTGAGCTCAAACCATTGGAGGTCTCTGGGTAGGGAGGTAAACCTAAGTATTTTGAGGCTGTGGGTACTCCCTGCTGGCTTAGGACATCTTTGACTCTTTGAGGGCAAAGGTGGCGGGAAGCTCAAAGCCATCGCCAAAGAGTGGAGGGGATTCTGTGGAGGATGGGAATGATGGAAGGAGAAAGAAACTGGAACCTAGAGAGGGACATATTAGTTGGGGATGCATTTGGGAAAATGGGTTGTCAAGATGGGAAGTTAAGAATAAGAATTATGTGGGTCATCTGGTGGTTGAGGGAGGGTGACATTTGCTATTATTTTATAGGTTTGGAGGTGCCAGACTGGCATTTTAGAGTCTATTTATTTCCCCTGAACAGTGCTTGCAATTCAGGTAGCTGCTGACAACTGAACTTTGGTGGCTTGGATAATTGAGTCAAACATACTTCAGTCAACTCAATTCCTTCTACCAATCCTTATTAAAGTGTCTTAATACTTCAAGGACCCAATCAATTCAAAATTACAACCCTGCCACCACATTGTAAATGGCTTCTGTGACAGGGGTCAGTTGACCACCAAGGTCACCTCCAAGATACAATGAAACTATTTAAATAATAAGCATAACTACTATCTAATCATTCATTACTAACATTTCCCTAACAATTTGAAAGAAAAAAACCCAATTAAGAGCAAACTTTAAAGAAATATAAATGTTAAGTACAAATTTAAGCCATAAGCCCTGGGAACAGTAGCATCACCTCCAGATCACTCTGATTCTGGGTTGGCTCTCACTACCATCAGTACCAACACCACCACTAGCCCCACCTAGACCACTGGCCTTCCATTTAGGCCATCCACTGAAGCCATCTTCCAGGGGAGCAATTCTTGTGGAAATATGGCTTGGCAGGTCAGTCAATAAGTCATTCACTAAGCACTATGTGCCAGTCAGTAAGTAAGGCAAAAGAAAGTCCCTGCCCTCAAGGAGCTCACAATCTAATGGGGGAGACAATAATCAAATAAATATATGTGAACAAGCTACATACAGGATAAATAGGAAATGAAGAAGACAGGGAAGGAACTAGAACTAAGAGGGGTTGGGAAAGGCTTCCTATGGAAGATGGGATTTTAGTTGGGACTTGAAGGGAGCCAGGGAATCTAGTAGGTGGAGATGAAGAGGGAGAGCATTCCAGGCATGGGAGGCAATTGCCTCTACTGATGCTATATCCCATCTTCCTCCTTGAAGCAGCCACATCTACTGAAGAACCAGGAAACAAAGTGTTTACCATCAAAGTACTTGGTACCATCAAAAATTTTATCAATGGAAATGCCCTTAAAGAAAATGCATTGCCATCCACTTGAAGTTGAAATTGCCTATATGTATTATTACCTCCTACTATTAGAATGTGAGCTCCTTGAGGTCAGGAGTCATCTCATCCACTTGTAGCCACAATGCTTGGCATGACGCTTTGTACATAGTAAGTGCTTAATATGTGTTTTTTTTTCATTCCCTCATTTGTTTCATTCCTTTCCCAGTAAACATTAACTATTCTCAGTGACTGCTTGATCCAATCTGGACGTTATTCTAGACTAAGAAGAAAGCTTACTTTGAATCTTTCCTTGAAACCTAGTCTTCTGGGTACAAATACACTGCCCCACGTCCCTTATTCCAGGATTTCAGGCCTTTAGGGAAATTCCCCTTATCAAAAGTGCTTACATTTTCTCAAAGAAGACATTTGCTCCAAAGTACTCCCAGTAATTTCTCAGAATGTTTCCTTCAATTGTAATCAATCATCACTCAATCAATTAATCAGGGGATCACATTTAGAGCTGCTATATATAGTTCAGACTTTTTATAGCTCAGCAAATCTATGGTGAACATTTTTATAGACTTTATGGTTCTAAACTGTTTTATATTCATTATCTCATTGAATAGTCACAACAGTCCTGCTAGGTAGGCAGGGGAGGGCTTACTGCCTCCTTCCCCCTTTTTTATAGATTAGGTTCAGAGAGGCAAATAAATCATACAGCTAGCCAGGGCAGAATGATGGTCCAAACCCAAGTTTTCTGAGCCCAATTCCAGAAGACGTTTTCTTTCCTTTTGGTATATGTTCATTCACTGGCTATTCCCTCTCTCCACCTTTCTCCTTTCCATTTTACTCTGAAAGCATTACTATTCTGTAAATACATCTTGCTACTAATTCAGTAAATACACACTGCTACTAATAATTGCTCCTAAGCAGAAATTTTGTCATGAGATTTTCTCCTTTGGGCCAAAATGGTTCTTATTTATTATTCAATAAATTTGGAAGAAGTCATTGTCATTGATTTCCCAGCTGTCACTGTCATTGATTTCCTAGCTTGGGAGCTGTCAATTGAGTTGTCGAATGACGGGATAATCCCATCTGTGATCCTATAAACCCAAGGGTCAAGGGGCATATAATAGCCCACATTTCCACACTCTTTTGTTAGTTTTCCTTGAAGAAGTGAAGTAGACAGTAAAAGTCATAGCGCCATAGAGTTTGAGTTAGAATGGATCTCAGAGGCCATCTAGTTCAACTTTCTCATTTTACAGATGAGGAAACTGAAGCGTAGAGAGGTGACAGGACCTGCCTCTGGTCATCTAACTAGTAAATGTCATAGCTGGGATTCAAATCAAAGTTTCCTGATTCCAAGTCTATAGCTGGGGACAGACTCAGGGGGAGAAGAGGAGAAGAAGAAGACTCTTGTGCCCAGGGTCCGATGTGCTTCCTGGCTCAGTGACCCTAAAAGGAACATTGTTTATCTTGGGGAAAATGAAGCAGGATTTACTTTGAGGCTCCTCCTTTTTGTGGTCATGATTCTTCCTTTGGCCAAAGTGTAAAACAGTGGCTGAGGGTGGGGTGGGCCCATCCCCAGCTATTACAGCGGCCCCAGCTTTTGTTGGGAAGTTTATAGCTTGACTGAGTGATGGTGGTGGTGCTGCTGCTGCTCTTGTGTTTGTGGGAGGAAGAGGGGGAGGGCAGGGTTTCTGAGTCAAGGTTCTTTACCTGAGGGTCCCCACCTGTAGCCTTTAGTCCCCATCCATCCCCCCCACTCAATGGGGTTTCCTCTATCCTGTGACTACCAAACTGATTGGTTGGATGTATGTGGTAGGGGAAGAAGGGGGCTCCCCAGTCGGTCTCTAAGAAGCCCAGGACCTCACAGCCTGATTCATCCACGGGCTAGGCCTTGAAGTTCCTTCTTTAAAAGCCCAAGTGCTACTTCTGACTGTCATAATGCTTACCATCCTTGCTTCCTCACAACATGGACCTAGGCACATTCCCCTCTTTGGCCCAACCTCTAACTGCCATGTTTCATCAGCTGGATTTTTGGGCTCAGCAGTCATATCTCAGAGTTAGAGCAATGGCAAAGTCCTGGAAGCCCCTATGTGCCCAGCATGAAGATCTTTGGCCATAATTCGGATGTGGGTGCATCCATGGCCCTTTCCACTCTCAGTGATGGGAAATTTTTCTGACTAAAGCTTATAGGTCTCCAAAGGCTACATTGGCTACAATAGGGGTATGGGGAGTGTGAGGAGAGGTACTGCAAAACCTCTCCAAAAATTGTAGCCACTGCCTCCCTCCCTTCCTTTGTCTTACTTACCCAGACCCTTCACTCTTTAATGGATTCCTAATCCTACACAAAGGTATTATAATCTCTCCTCACCTCTGACTTTTATCATAGATTCTTATTCATGTGGGAAGCCCTCTTCAAAGTCCTGTTTCCCCCTTATATCTAAAAACATAGTCCAAGACTCCTCCAGGAAGCCTTCCCTGATAAACCTCCCTGACTTGGGAGGGGAGAAAGCCCATCAAATGACACAAGACTAATCACTCAGCAGCCCCTCAAAACTCATGGTCAACTCTTCTTGATTTTTGCACTTGATTGCCATTTCCTCTGTAAATGTTCTGCTTTCAGTGTGTCCTGTTTCCTCTATTGGACTAGGGGTTCCCCAATGATAGAGAGGCTCCCAAGTCTCCTACGTGCTTTCCTCCCCTGCAGCATCCAGGAAAGGGTTCTGCATATAGTTAGACCACAAAAAATATTGTTGAACATATTCCTTAAAACATGACTTAGCCAGGCAGGGAGATGACTGATTTTCAGAGTTCTAAGGAGGCTTCCAGTTCAGTCAAACCTCTTCCATTCTCTTATACCCTGTCTTCAGCCTTCTCTTTTCTTACTCATTTTGAAGCTCATCTCTTTAAAGGATGGAAACCTTGTGCTTATCACAATTTCTTTTTAAAAAAAATTTTTAAATAGTATTTTATTTTTTTCTAATTACATGTAAAGACAATTTTCAAAATTCATTTTTATAAGATTTTGAGTTCCAAATTTTTCTCCCTCCTGCCCTCCTTCTCTCCTTCCCTTCCCAAGATGGCAAGCAATCTGATATAGGTATAACATAATTTCTTAACTGAGAGGCAAAGAGTCCTGTACCATCAATATTTGCCATCAATTGGACCAAGACTGTGCTCCTGATTATCCATGAAAGAATTACCTCTTTCGAAATTATCTTCAGCATCCTTCCCTCTACCATTCAGCTAGATCCTGGGCTGCTGATATCCCAGTGATAACCAGGATAAGGGGCTAAGGAGGGTGAATTTGAGTGTATTTGAGTGTATCTGTGATAGAATCTCAGAATTGAAGAAGACCATAGAAGTCACTTAGTTCAATAAGTAAATGAACAGGACTCCTATTATCTACAACATCTCCTAAACGGGATCATCCAGTCCCAGAAGACCTCTTGTGATGGAGAACTCATTACTTGCTGATCTATTGGACTATTTCTGATTGTATTCCAAAACCAAATAATAGCTATTTATGAATCATCCATTGTTTTGAAATATCCAGAATGTTTGGATTATTCATGCCTCAGCTCCTTTCCAGTAATGCTATTAGCAGCATTTTCCATCTATCTGAAAGAGGTCAAATGAGGCCTTTCCTAAGGCATTGGGGTCCTTTCCGAAGGGTATGAGATGGTGAAAATTTGACTGTTGCACACTTTCTAGGCAGCTAGGTACTGCATGATAGAACTCTGGCCTTGGAGTCAGGAAAAGCTGGGTTCAAATCTGGCCTCAAATACTTACCGGCTGTGTGACCCCGAGCAAGTCACTTAACAGCTACCTGTCTCAGTTCTGAAACTATAAAATAATAACAATATCTACCTCTTAGGATTGTTGTGAGGATCGAATTAGATAATATTTGCAAATTGCTTAGCATAGTGCCTGGCATATAGTACATAGTAGGCACTTAATAAATGCTTCTTTCCTTTCTTCCTTTTTTTCTCAAACAGAGAGAGAGAGAGAGAGAGAGAGAGAGAGAGAGAGAGAGAGAGAGAGAGAGAGAGAAAGAATGTCTGTGGCCTGGTTCTCTGGGAGAAGGGATGACTACCCTAGTTAACTGGGAAGTGAGGGTTCATGGTTGCTTTCAGACTATCATCCCTTCATTTACAAAGCCCAGGATTGTTTTTTTTTTGGGGGGGCAGCAGGAAAAAGAGGGATTAGCCCTTTGTAGAGGTGGTATGGGGTCATTCAATTCAACAAACATTTATTAGATCACCACTATGTGCCCAGCATTGTGCTAGACTAAGAGGAAACATACAAAAGTCTCTATCATCAAGGAGATTATATTCTGCTGAGGGGAAACAATCCCTATTCAGAAAAGTTATTATAAATACACACAAAAAATAAAAATAAAATAATTTGAAGAAGAAGGGAGAAGCACTCACAACTGTGGGAATTGTTGCCTTTTGTTGGGGATAGCACCCGAACTGAGCCTAGAATTGACCTGGGGGTTCTTGGAGGAATAAGTAAGGAGGAAGAGCATTCTAGACATGGGGTTCAGCCTGTGCAGAGTCATGGAGGTCAGAGATGAGATGTTATACACAGAGAACTAGATGTTATATACAGAGGCCAGTTGGACTGGCTTATGGTACAATGGCCTGTTCTGGCAAAAACTGTGCTCCTCAAAATTCCAGCCTTGTTGGAACCAGAGTAACAAAAATATAATTGCATTCAACTGGTGTTTGACCGAGAAGAAAATGGGAACTGGAGAGAAGGGTGGTGAAGACACCCTGTAAGGCTGTGTAAGAGCAGGGTCAGCATAAGGGACTTGTCCAGGGTATTGTGAACCTGAATAAAAAGGGGTTGGTGGAAACCTCTCTCTGCCTCATCTGCAGACTGTTATCAATTGGCATCTTCCCTGCTGTCTATAAACATGTTCAAATCTCCCCTGTTCTTAAAATAATCTTTGCTTGGGCTTACCATCTCATCAAGCTATCAATTAATAAAGCAATAAGCATATATTAATGACATGCTATGTGCCAGGCATCATTCTACTTGCTGGAAATATAGAGACAAAAATGAAACAATGCATTCAGAAGGAACTTAGATTCTAAGCACATACAGAAATTTGTGTATACAGAAAATATGCAAAGTAATTACAAGGTTATTTTGGGAAGGAAAGCTCTGGGAGCTGGGGGTAGAGTGGGGCTCAGAAATGTTTTATGTAGAAGGTGGGATTGAATTGAGTCTTGAAGGAAACAAAGCATTATAAGTTGGAGGAGAGAGTGCATATCCAGTGACAGGATGTCCTTTTCTTCCCCCTACAAGAGCCACCACCTCTTTATCCCTGGGGCCATGCCTCTCAATACATCCCAAGATCACATGAACTTTTTCAGCTGCTACATCATATTGCTAATTCATGCTGAGCTTCCAGCCCACTAAAACTTCTGTATTTTTTTTCAGACAAATAACTTGTCTAGCCACATCTCTCCCATTTGGTGCTTGTGAAGTTGTTTTTGAACCTAAGTGTAAGATTTTGCATTTATCCCTATCATATTTCATCTTATTGGACTGAGCTCAATGCTCTTGCCTGTCAAGATTTTTTGGATCCGGACTCTGTCATTCAGTGCGTTAGCTATCTCTCTCCCTCCCCTTCCTTTCATAGCCAAACTAGGCAAAGGGGTCTACATTTGATGTCTTCCCTTTCTCACATCACACTCACTGCTTAACCCCTTGACATAGTTTCTGTTCCCAGCATTCAACTACAATTGCTTTCTCCAATGTCAATCTCTTTATTGTTAAACCTAGTGGCCTTTTTTTTTTAAACTTCCCATTTTTCTTGACATCTATGTGGAGTATGTCACTATCAACCACTCAATCCTTCTTGATATGCTTGGGTTTTCATGACACTACTCTGGCATGGTTCTTTTCCTTTCTGGACAGTCCCTTTTAGTTTACAAGATTATTATCGATGTCCCACCATGTAATTGTGAGCCAATGGCTCTTTCTAGGACTCTCTTTTTTTCCACTCCAATTTTTCTTTCTCTTGGTGATCTCATTAACTACCATGGATTTAACTATCATCTTTATGCAGATGACTCCTAAATGTACCAATCCTTCTCCTGAGCTGCCTGCTAGACATATTTCCTTTGATGTTCTATCAGAATCTCAAAACCAACATGTCTAAAACAAAACTTAAGTCCCCCCTAAACCCATCATTTCCATCTATTACCACCATTCTTCAAGTCACCTAGCCTTATAACCTATGGGTCATTTTCAGCTCTTGAATTTCTCTGCTTCCATATCTCATTAGTTGTCAAGTCTCATCAATCCTTCCTTCATAATATCTTTTGAATCTGTCCTCTCCTTTCCACTCATACTCTAAGTTAGTTAAGTCTCATCATCTCTAGCCTAAATTATTACAGTGACCTCTTAATTGGTCTCCCCATATCCAGCCTCTGTTCTTTCTCATCTATCCTCTGTACAGATACCAAAGTGATTTTCTTATAGTACAGGCATGACCTCATAGCTCCCCTGCTCAAGAAGCTTCAGTGGCTCCCTACTGCCATTAGAATAAAATACAAAATTCTTTGTCATTTAAAGCCTTTCACAATCTGGCTCTAGTCTATCTTGGTATTATGCTTACATATCAATCCCCCTTCATACACCTAATAGTCAAGCCAAAATGGACTGCTGGCTATTTTTCATACATGACATTCCATCTCCCAATCTGTGACTCTGAATAGGCTGTTTCCATACATGAAATGATCTCCCATTGGAATCGCTACCTCCATTTGAGTATCAACTCAAGTGTTAGCTGTTTCAAGAGTCCTTTCCTGATTCCCCCAGTTGTCACTGTTGTCCCCCCTCATCACTTTATGTTTATTCTCTCTCTCCTTCATTTCTCTCCCTTTTTCCACTTCTTTCCTTCCTTCCTTCCTTCCTTCCTTCCTTCCTTCCTTCCTTCCTTCTTCCTTCCTTCCTTCCTTCCTCTTTCTTCCTTCCTTCCTTTCTCTTTCTTTCTTTCTTCCTTTCTTTCTTCCTTTCTTTCTTCCTTCCTTTCTTCCTTCCTTCCTTCCTTCCTTCCTTCCTTCCTTCCTTCCTTCCTTCCTTCCTTCCTTCCTTCCTTCCTTTCTTTCTTTCTTTCTTTCTTTCTTTCTTTCTTTCTTTCTTTCTTTCTTTCTTTCTTTCTTTCTTTCTTTCTCTCACTGTCCTCCTCCCCCCCCACCTCCATCTATCTATATCCAGCATTTGCTTATCTGTGAACATGTTGAATCTTCCCAGTAGAATTTAAGCTTCTTGAAGGCAGGTACTGTTTTGCTTTTGCATCTGTAACCCTAGAGTTCCTGGAACTTTAGCAAATATTTGTAGATTGGTTGATTATCATTTAGGAACAATTACCTCTAGGGAAGGCTTTCTGGAGAAGAGGCTAGAGTATCTAAAGGAGGATTTAGATAGTCAGGGTTTTGGGGGGACACTTTCTATATAGGAATAACAGCCATTTTAGGTGCTGATGGAAAACAAAGGATGGAAGGAGAGTTTGGAGAAGAGGTGGAGAGAGAGGCCAGTTCATAGATTACAGGATTTTGAGTTAGAGAGAAGTTTAAAGATTATCTAATCCAGGGGGTGCTGGTGAATATTTAACAACTAACTTTCCAAAAGCTTAAATTGGCATTATTAACATTTTCTCCATCACTTTCTTAAGGCTGGACAATCAACAAAACAATAGGTCAAATAACTCATCTAAAGCCTATGCTAATTTCTGAGGTGTAAATAGTCACACTCAAAATTTAACTTGGAGGTTTGGAGGAGTCCTAGTGTTCTTTCCCCTATACTGTAAGGCAAAGGGAGGTAGAATCCTGTAACTTCTAAGGTGCCTTCAGGCTCTAAGTCCATGATCCTAGACTCCACGCTGCTTCCATGCCTAGAGGGGCTTTAAAACAACAAAGGAGCAGCCGTGTCACCAAAAGGGGGTGGTTGTGGGGGGGAGGTAGGAGCAGATCAAAGAATGGGGTTCTATGGTTTGATTGTCTACAGGATCCTCCAGCTGGGACACTTCGAAATTCCCCCTCTGCTCTGTAGGACAGTGCAGCTACACCTGGGAGATAGTTTGGAAGGGACACTGACTATTGGTCAGTGGACTATTGGGGCTATTGGTCTTTAGGTTCTTAGGAGGAGCTGAAAGACAGAACTGTCCAGTCTCTGGAGAACTCTTTACTACTAGAACTCTTGAACAGGGTCTGATTTTACATTTTTTGGAGGGAGAGTCTCATTTGAAAACTTTGGGGAGCAGGAAGTATTTGGTGCAGCAGAAAGACTTAGAGTCAGAAGACCCTGGTTCAGTTACCAGTTCTGTGTTGTAGTACCTGGGTGACATTGGGCGGGCCATTTTACTTCTTTGGATTTTGGTTTCCTCATCTGAAAAAAATGAGGGGTTTAGAGGATTTCCAGGGTCCCTTCTAGCTTTAAATCCTGTAGTTGTGTGTGTGTGTGTGTGTGTGTATTCATAGGAGTATAGGCAATTTATAAATTTGCTTTGTGTGTGTATTGTACATGATCTTATGTGGGAGTGGGCATGGAAGGTAGTGTGCTGGCATATGCATTTGTGTACATGTAATGCCTATATGTTGCTGAAGGAGCCGTCACAGAGAACCATGAAAAAAGGTCTAACATCCTCTCCTGTTCCCCCAAATAATGTCTGATTCAAGATTCTCCCCCTCACCCCTGATCCCCCAGCTTAGCACAGAAAACATTTCTAGGAGAGGGGACCCCTGTCCTCAGAGCTTGGAGCTCTGGATCCAGGAAGGGAAGAGAAGGGAGGAAGGAAAGAAGAAACCCCAGTCACACTTACTGGCCCTGCCTCAGTCCCCTGGCCTGAGTCACTCCAATCTCCCAGTTTCCACACCTGCATAATGGGAGGGGATGGTGTTTGGGTCTTTGAAGATGAAAAGCGGGCATTTTGGGGTGAAGGTTCATAAACATTTGTGCTGCATCTGGCCCCCAATTAAACAAATTAAGGGAGGAGCTGAAGCAGCAAAATGCCCCAAGCCCATAAAGGCTGTTAATTGCTCTTGACCCAGTGACGGGGGCCAAGCCTGGCTTCCACAGGTATAAAAGGACCACGGCACCCACAGGCTGACATCTTGTTGACAATTCCTCTCCTTCTCATTAGACAACCGTGCCTAGAAGCATCAGCATGACTTGTGGATCTTACTGTGGAGGCTCTGTGAGAGCTTTCAGCTGTGCCTCAGCCTGTGGGCCCCGACCTGGCCGCTGCTGCATCAGCGCTGCTCCCTACCGAGGAGTGTCCTGCTACAGGGGACTGACTGGCTTTGGCAGCCGCAGCTACTGTGGAGGCTACAGGGCTGGCTCCTGCGGCCGGAGCTTGGCTACCGCTCTGGCGGAGTGTGCGGACCCAGCCCCCCCTGCATCACCACCGTGTCTGTCAACGAGAGCCTCCTGACCCCCCTCAACCTGGAGATTGACCCCAATGCTCAGTGCGTGAAGCATGAGGAGAAGGAACAGATCAAGTGTCTCAACAGCAAATTTGCCGCCTTCATTGACAAGGTCGGTGATAGGAGAACTGAGCTCTGCTCTGTGGGGAATGCCCTGGGGGAGGCAGGGGGAAGAATGCAGACAGAGGGGGAAGAATGCAGACAGAGGGAGAAGTCTTGGAATCTGGTGTAGGATGGGGCTGTTTCTGAGCCATGACAAAAGGGGGCAAGGATTACCAGCTAGCTTCCCTTTCTGTACTGCCCCAGGAGATCCCAATCAGCACAGGTATCCCTAGAAGTCCCACCTTCCTCAAAGCTTTTCCCATTTGCCTACAATCTGTCCTTTGCAGGGTAAGCATAGGGGGACCAGGGAGTCCCATCTGAGACTAGGAGCTTACCTTCTCCTGCCTTTAGAATGAGAAAGCTGAGGCCTTTGGACTAGAGCAGTCTTCTCACTGAGACTCAGAGAACCAGATATTTCTATTTGCGAATCCCAGTTTTCTCATCTACAAAGTGAGAAGGTTGTACTAAAATTGAAAGTGCCTTCTGGCTCTAGATTTTATATTCTCCCCTCTCCTATTCTTGGGTCCTCTCTGTGTTGGAAAATCCAAAGGTTCAATAATTAGATACTTTCTGGACTAGAAAAGCATGATATTTCCCACTAGCCATCCTTGGAATTACAAAATCCAGAGCTTTGCCTACCATGCTGGGTGAAAACATTCAGGGATTTGGTTTTTTATTAGTTGCCTTCTCATCTGGACAGGACACATGTTCATAGGACCAGTTGACAGGACATATGTTCATAGGAGCAGTCTTCTATTGGTTGTCTTCTTCCCTTCCCTGCCTTCCCTCCTTCTTCCCTCCTCCCTTCCTTCCCTTCCCTTCCCCTTCCTTCTCATGCCCTCCCCTCCCCAAGATATTTCCTCATTTTCCCCTATTGAGTTCCTGGCTGAACTTTCTCTGAAACACCCTCCATGGAATATGAGAATAACCAGAAACTACCCTGACCACTCACCTCCCTCCCTGGGCTGTAGGTCCGCTTCCTGGAGCAGCAGAACAAGCTTCTGGAGACCAAGTGGCAATTCTACCAGAACCGGAAATGCTGCGAGAGCAACTTGGAGCCCCTGTTCCAGGGCTACATTGAGACCCTGAAGCGGGAGCTGGAGTGTGTGGAGGCTGACAGTGGTCGCCTGGCTTCTGAGCTCAACCACGTGCAGGAAGTGCTGGAGGGCTACAAGAAGAAGTAAGTGTTTAGCAAAAGAAAGGAAATAAGCTTCCATTAAAGAACTTCTCAATAGTAAAAGTTCTTAGGGACAGGGACATAAAGACAGGGAGACTTTCAACAGAAAGGAGATTCAGGTACATGGGGTATGGATACAATGAATGCACTTGGTAATGGGGGAAGCAAGGGTGTTAGAACTCCCTCAGTTTGGGCACTAGAAAGGGAGGAAAGAAGGGCCTTCTGGATATTTATCACTTCTCCATCTTGGATTTGCTTTCAATCACTTCTTCTTTTGACATCACTACTCTAGTCAGCTCTCATTTCCCCGAGTATCCTCCTGCCCCAAAGAATCTTATAGATCAATTGGCCACTAGAAAGAAAAGTCTTCTGTTACTGCTTTATTATCTACCCTTGTAGCCCAGGGAAGGCATGAATCAGCCAGCTGGCTCAGAGACAGAAGGCAACTCCACACAGGCTGATTTTGTTCATCTCCCTAATTTAAAATGGAGAAAGAGGGAAATGAAGCCATGGATAAACTGAGGAAGATGGACATATTTTAACTCTTCCCAAGACAGTTACACAGGGAAGCTTTCTGAAGTGCTGTGGATTCCCACATCATGGCCAATGGTCACATATAAAGACAAAAACATGTCTCAGGTTCAAAAAGAGGATGACTTTTAAATGATCAATTATTTGAAATTCTGCATTGCTAGTGGACCCTTCGTTGATATGGAGAACCAAGAGTTAGGTCTCCATTTTTTGATACCAGTCTAATACACGTGATTTCTCCCAGTTTACATGCCACCCCTTCCCTCAGAGGGATTGCAGTCTTCCTCCCACTGATCTGGATGCCCTCTCCTTTAATTTATTTCAGGTATGAGGAGGAGGTCTCCCTGAGAGCCACAGCTGAGAATGAATTCGTTGCTTTGAAGAAGGTGAGTGACACTGAACATAGGACTTGACTTGAGAGAGATGGGAGAATGCCCAGAAATATGTACCCACAAAGCTTTCTTCAGAGTAAGATATCTGTTATCTTCAGAAGAAGGTAAGATGATCTTTCCAAAGCAAGCCAGGCTACTGAGCAGCACGATTAGAAGCTGGGAGGTGATGTTTGATCAGGGAGTGGTATCCAGCTCCAAGGAAGGGATGGGTATGAATTGACCTCTTGCTTTGGAAAGGGGTGGAGGTTCTGCCAAGTCTTGGAACAAAGAAAGCATCTCTACATCTGCATCTTTTCCTATTCTGAGTTTCTTCTTTTACTTTGGAGATGGAACCTAAAAGGTCTTGCCCAATCAGATCCATCAGCAAAGACATGACTAGGAGTAGTAGGACATAACATATACATCAGGGCTTAGGAGATAGGAAGGGAGTTAAGGAGGTGAATGCTTGGTTCAAAAGAAAAGGAGGAACAGACCTGAGGATATTGTCCCAGACTGGGAAATGGCCTATGGGAAATCTTAGAGGTGGGAAAGAACATATTTTGAAACTGGGAATGAAATACATTTGCCAAGAAAGAGACCTAGATTTATGTCCCACTTTGCATCTTGATATCTGTTTGACCCTCGGATTCCTCAACTATAAAATAAGGACTAGATAACTTCTAAGCTTTCATTTCTGTGGATTCAGTCTTCCTTCTCCATTTCCCAATAGGATGTGGACTGCGCCTACTTGAGGAAATCTGACCTGGAGGCCAATGCCGAGGCTCTGACAGAGGAGATCAACTTCCTGAGGGCCTTGTATGAGGAGGTGAGAGGCTGAGAGGGGACTCCTGGAGATGCATAGCCCATGAGGGAGAGGAAAGGCCAGGGATAGGAGAAGGCAGCCAGGACCAGTGAGGTTTGGGAGGAAGGAATGGGCTAGCTCTGAAGACAGTGGAAGTAACTGGGAAATCAGAGCAAGCCTGCTGGATATGTCAGGATAAAGCAAGGAATCCGTAGGTCTGATTAGAAATCAGGAAGTGGGATCAATTGAAATGGAAATTCCCTGGATGATTCCTGACTCTCTGTGTGGCTTTCCTGGGACTATGTGTCTGAAGTGAGGTATGAGACATGTCTGAAAGTAAGATGGAATCTTGGGAAGGAGTTATACAGAGAGACAGAATTCCATTCTCAACCAACTTTTGATCATTCTTTCTTTTCCCCTTCCCCTGACTTTGTAGGAGATCCGCATTCTTCAGGCCCACATCTCAGACACCTCTGTGGTGGTAAAGATGGACAACAGCAGAGACCTCAACATGGACTGTGTCATTGCCGAGATCAAGTCTCAGTATGATGACATCGCCAGCCGTAGCCGGGCTGAGGCTGAATCTTGGTACCGCAGCAAGGTGAGTGGGCTTGAATTCCTTCCCTTTTCTCCCACCTGGAACTACAGTGGGAAGGTTGGTGGGTGGGCTTTAGGAATGGCTTGCCTTTTATCCGGAGACACTCATTTTCAGGGCCTTTCCCAGTGTTTTGTCTTTCTCTAGTACATGCTTTCCCTCTTCCTCTTCTTCCCCTTACAGTGTGAAGAGATGAAGGCCACAGTGATCCGTCACGGGGAGAGTCTGCGCAGGACCAAGGAGGAGATCAATGAGCTGAACCGCATGATCCAGAGGCTGACCGCCGAGGTGGAGAATGCCAAGTGCCAGGTACGGGTACAGATCACATTTGGATAGAAAGGAATCAGGTTATTCCAGAGCAAGAGGGATTCAGTATGTATACCAAGGGGAACTCCCAATGAACCAGAAGAGACAAAAGATAGAGGGAGTGCTATAGAACATTTTTCCTTAGAGAATCCCCTTTCTATATGGTCTACATTGTGTGTGTGTGTGTGTGTGTGTGTGTGTGTGTGTGTGAGAGAGAGAGAGAGAGAGAGAGAGAGAGAGAGAGAGATGGATCAATGAGGGAAGAATCATGCACAAAGGCAGGGAAAGGGTCTTATTTGGGAAACATGGTTCCAGAACACTTTGCTAACTTGCCTTCTCCTCCCTGGCTCCTGTCCCCTCTTTCAGAACTCCAAGCTGGAGGCTGCTGTGACCCAGTCTGAACAACAGGGTGAGGCTGCCCTCAATGATGCCCGCTGCAAGCTGGCAGGCCTGGAGGAGGCTCTGCAGAAAGCCAAGCAGGACATGGCTTGTCTGCTGAAGGAGTACCAGGAGGTCATGAACTCCAAGCTGGGTCTGGACATTGAGATTGCCACCTACAAACGGCTGTTGGAGGGCGAGGAGCAAAGGTGGGTGTCTGGGACAATCTTTCCTTCTTCCCAATCCAGCCAGGTCTCACAGGTTGCTTTGTACCTAACCATTCCGACTTAGGGCAGAGGAAACAATCACTCGACTCTCCTTTACAATCTTCCCCCCATCCTGCACTGGACAGGTAATTTGAACTTAGTCCTATGAGTACTCTTCCCACCTCTTATAAGCATTTGAGGGGGGGTCTTCAGTTGGACTCATTGACTGTAGGTGTGGGTCCTCAACGCAGGGCTTTGTCTGTAGCTTCTTGAGCAAAGTAGCAGAGTCAAATTCTTGAACCTTGATCCTTTGAATCTGGTATCAATAACCTTCACTTCCTTCCCAGATCTCTTCCCCACCTCCACTGCTGGCACTTAACCCCTTCCTATTCCTAGAACTCTACCACCCCTTTAATGTGGTACTTAGTCCTCTCTATCCCTGATGGTTAGCACACTCAAGGCTTTTAGCTTCCCATCCCTGACACTTACTCCATCTCCATTCCACTCCCACCAATGGTGCTTAGCCTGTCCTTACCTCATATTTAACCCTCTAGCCCTGGCATTTTGTGGGTATCCCATCCCTGGCACTTTACCCTTTATCTCTGGTTCTCTCTGTCCCTATAGGTGCTCTAAGGCTTCAATCACATTGGTCTGACCCCAGCTTTCTAGCAAATCCAGCCCCAGATTTCTATCAATTTAATTGTCTTTTATACTTGAGGGCTTTGATGGGAAGCTTTCATTGGCTTGTCCACAGCCCTCTGATTTCTTGAGTTCCCCAAATTGGCATCAATAATGGAAGCAAGGGTTTCAGCCAGACACTAAGAAGAACTTTCTTTTCAGATACTCAAAGGTTGTGTTCTCTTCTAGATAGATCTTTACAAAAGGAATTGATAACTCTTAGTGATGGTGAAAATACAGTCTTGTAGAAGGCGAGGGAATGGACTAAATGATTCTAGTGTCTCTGGCTGGGTCAATCACTAGGAGATGGGGCAGAGAAATTTAAACCAAGTATGGTCCGGGCCTCTTGGGTCTTTCAGCCAGCCAGTCAAGCCAGTCAGTAGTAGAACTCTCCATACTGGGCGTCTCTTTTCTATGAGCATTGGGAAGGGAAGTTGGGAGAGACTTTGCTTCTGCCTCAGCCAGCTTCCAGTCTAATGTGGAAGTTAGGGCCCCAGCATTTAGAAGTAGCAGTTCTAGAATTTAAACAGAGGTCTTCTGATTCTAAATTCAGTGCCTATTGAATGACTTTGAGTTTTATTTCCCCTTCATTGAGTGGACTGAGGGGCTTTATTGGTATTAGACTGACCTGTCTTCCTTTTCTTCCCCAACACAGGTTGTGTGAGGGTGTTGGTGCCGTGAATGTCTGTAAGTAATTTCTGCTTTCCCCCTTTGCTCGTATTGGGGTTGCTAGAGGGTCTCTTGTGGTGGTTGTTGCTTTCTGGATGCTATGAAGTGGACCAAAGTACATGTAGCCCAGGCTTGACCCGTTTCTCTCTTGCCTGTCTTCTCTCTAGGTGTCAGCAGCAGCCGAGGTGGCGTCGTCTGTGGCGATCTCTGCACCGGCACCTCTGGTGCCCGTGTTGTCAGCACCGGCAGCAGCGGCCCCTCTGGCGGCAGCGTGGTGGTCAGCGCCCCTAATGCCTGTGCCCCCTGTGGGGGTGGCTCAGGCTATGGGGTCGGCTCAGGCTACAGTGTCCGCTCTTGCGGCGCCAGCTCTTGTGGAGCCAAGAGGTGTTAGGAGGTCAGGAGGAAACAGAACTAAACTTCACCCCAGAAATGTCACTGGAATCTGACCACATCTCTCTACTGCTCTTGGACAGCAATGCATTCCTCAGCCCCATCCTCTCTCCACCAGCCCAGCCACAGTTCCAACAATAGAGCAGGAGAACTTGCACATTTTATGCCTCCACGTGAAATTTCTCAGGGATTTCCATCTTCTTCTTCTACTCCCTGATGGCCTTATTTAACCCAGACCTCAGTAGCTGTTGGATGGCCTGATCATAATACCCAATCGGATCTATTTCTCGGATGGGTGGATGGCTCCTTTTCCGAATCTGTTGCTCATTCCAGGCAGTTATTTCCTAGTAGTTATCTCACTGTACTATGGGTTCACATTCTTCTTTTCCAACTGTCTGTCTGTCTTCTGCTGGATTATTTGGCTCTGGCGGGTCTATTACTATACCAACACCAAGGTCTATGGAGGGTGGAGGAGAAACCCCCATGTGGAAGCAGGGGGTTTCCTAGTAGCTTTAGGTGATGATCCTTGGTTGTCACCCTGTCTAGGATGTTATTGTGGCTGCTGCCTCTGGAATGGAAAGATGAGAAACATTGCTGTATTTTTGTTTTCAGTTGACTCTATGGTATTCGTACCCCATCTAATTTCCTTCCCTTGTCTGTACCCAAAAGTTCCCCGGAAGCCAATAATTCAATTTCTTGTATGTTTGTCTTTGTTTCATTCTGTATCTCCAATAAACTCAATGTAGTGAATCAAGTCTGTTGGCTAAGGGTCTTGAATGTACCAGTGACCTTGACTCACATATGTGAGTAAGAAGATTCATAGAAGGCCTTACAGGCTTATCAAGTACTCCAGGACTGGAGCAAGTTAAGAAATTCTCCATTTGGTAGTCAGCTCAAACCTAATTATCTGTCTGTGGGTGAGAGGACTTCAAAGGTAGGATACTCTCCCTAAATAATGCAGGCTGCTTAGATCTGCCTCCTTCCCAATGGTGGAGAATGGATGCATACATAAAGATAGTGACTAATTAAGGTAGACCCTAACCCCAAAGGAATTCTACCAACCTGTTTTGCCATACTTGACCAATTCAAGTTTGCTGCATTTATAAGAGACTCCATTTCCCTTTGTTTATATAAGGGTGAACAGAAGACTCTTTCCCAATATATTCTGCTGAGTATATCCCTCCCCATTGAGCCAAAATATTCATTTGCAAATCCATTGGAGGTTCAAGAGATCAGGACTTCCTGTTCATTCCTGTTACATGTAGTGTAAAACTGAACAGCTCCTGAAACAGGAGGGTCAGCTGGTTATTGGGTTATTTGTTATGGATAGATCTGACCTTTAAGGATAATGACATGGATATGTACACACCTTCTTGTATGAGTGTGTCCACATGGTTTGTATATTTTCCAGAAGTTAGAGCATCTTAGTGTAAAGCTTGGTCTATGTTTCTCAAAATCTCAAATATGATTACCAACACCATCTCCAGGAAGCCAGGCAATGGTTACAGAGAGTTCTGGGACTCAGGACTTGGTTTCTCTTTCCTTTTAACCCACAAAAGAGCTAAGAATCTTTGGGGCCAGGGCCACACTGAGTGGCCCTCACTGAAGTGAGAATCATAGGATCACAGATCTAGGTCTAAAGAGACACAGGAGACCTGGATTGCTGGCTTTATCATTGATTCCCATGAGGATGGGCAAGTCTCTTTATCCTCCTGGGCTCTTTCCAACACTAAGACTTGTGTTTGAATAAGCCCACTTCAACACCCACCGTTGTTTTCAGTCCATCTGGCTGCATCTTTAAGTTATGTACCCCCTGGGTCAAATTGACCTGGGATGGGCATCTTTGAGTTTTCCTGATTATTAATGATTTTTTTTAGATGTCACAGCAATCCCTGTCCTTGAAATTGAAGCGTTTTCTCCAGGCCAGTGTTATGTCCCACAGATCTACACAGAGGTCAAATTACAGAATTCTAGAATGTTGGATTCCTAGAAGTATAGAATTCTAGGATATTTGACAGGACTTTAGAGGCTTTCTAATGGTCTCTTCATTTAATAGCTGAGAAACCTGTGGCTCTGAGAGAGAAGAATGATTCCCTCAGGGTTACACAATTAATTAAGTGGCAAAGTAAGAACTGGAGCTTGGGTCTTCTGATTCCTGGATACATGATGCAGCTAGGTGGTTCAGTGGATAGCGTTTGGAGTTAAGAAGATGAGTTCACTGGGCAAGTCTGGTTCAGTTTCCTCATCCGTAAAATGAAGACGAATAACAGTGCCTACCTCCCAGAATTGCTGTGAGAATAAAATATAATAATATTTACAAACTTTAAAGTGCTATGTAAACACTAACTATTATTAGTGCTAGTATATGAGATAGGGGTGGAACAGAATGCTATTTGAGGTCCCAGGGAAGAGGTCTTTGCTGACTGGGGAATCAAAGTATTCTTGGGGAAAGTGGCTTTTAAGTTGGATTTTAAAGAACAGGTAAAAATTCCACAATTGAAGGGGAGGAAGGGTCTTTTGGGCATAAGAACAGTGTAAGCAAAGGCATAGGGATGGGGAAAGAGAATTATATCAGTTTAGCTGGGGGCATCGAGAGAGGCATAGTATGCGATATGGTTGGAAAGGTAATAACAACTGGAAGAAAAAGGAAGGATTGTCAGATTGGGAAGGTTCTTGAATTTAAGGCAAAGAAATCTGACCTTTACTCCTTAAGCAGCAGAGAACCATTGAATATCTTTAACTGGTGGAACAGCATGACCAAATTCATGCATAAGGTAAATAACTCAGGCAGTGGTATGGAAGATGGCTTGGACTGGGGGCATATACCATAAGCACAAAAGCCTGCAAAGGAGACTGTGTGCCAGTCTAAGAAGGTGGTCCTAGCCTGGGGTGGTGGTGGCACTAGGAATAGGAAGCAGGGGATGGGGCATGGAACACAGAGAGAGCTGGGACTGTATCTATCACTAGGGACACAAATAAAGATCTAGAAAGTAATTTGTGGAATAGTACAAAGAGATCTGTGTCTTCAGGAGACCTGGTTTCAAATTTTCCTTCTAGCTATGAGACCAGGAATACATAATTTCACTAGGCCCCAGTTTTCTCATCCACAAAATGGGAAAATAATCCTTCTCCTATATACCTCATGGCGTTGTTTGAAGAAAAGTGCTTTACAATGCTTAATGCATTAAATAAATGGGATCTAGTATTATTATATTTATATTTCAGCCTCTTAACTGAAGTTCAACACTGGTTTTAAGAGGGCATCAAGAGACTGAAGAGGGAGAATTCCAGAAAAATGTTCAGAAGGCCTTGGAGACCAAAGTGGCCTATATCTTAGTGCAGCCTTAAGCTGTTGAAACTTAAAAGTGCTCTAAGACTTTTGGAATATTTTATTAGAGTATTTTTTGGTGATTGCAACAAACTGGCCAGAGTTAGATAGAGGCAGAAACAGGAAGAGTTTGGGACAGGGAGAGGAATGAGACCTGTGACTTCATTAGCATGGGGAGCTCCCCATACAGGGAGGTTGTGGAATCTCAAGGCTAGAAAGGAGTTCAGAGGCTGCTTATTCTTCTTTGGTCCATTCCTCCCAGAGTTTAGGAGGGTTTCAAGGGGTGTGTGTGTGTGTGTGTGTGTGTGTGTGTATATGTAGTATGTGGTGTATATGTGTGGTGTACACTGTGGGATAGGGACTGTCCTGGGACTGGGATGTGAAAGTCCGTGGTGGGAAGGGCAATGAAAGAAAAAACATTTGATGAGATATATACTGAGAGTCACAAATCATTTGCTTTGTCAGCAAGGGCAAACACCCCACCTAAGTGTCAAGTGATATCTTACATACTTTTGTTGAAAAAATCTGAGGAAGAACAGACTTCATCTTTTGAATGGGGAGTTCATAGTGAAGTGGGGTCACCATGAAAGGAGTAAGAGAGAGTTTTGAAACAAGATATGGATTATGAACTTTGTGAGAGTGGGCCCATGAAAATTTTAACTCATTGTAATTCCCATGCCTAGCACATAGTAGGCATTCAATAAATATTTTGTTAAATCCTCTATAAAATACTATTTTATTGTTGAATCATGACATGAAGGTGACTTTGGGTTTTCAAAGGCTAAGCTATTAGAATACAGGCTACTGATTCTACCACATTGGAAAACTTCAGGTATGGGCTCCTTTCCCAGAGGCAGATCACTGGTAGGCTGGCTGCTTGGTCAAGAATCTTTTGATCATGGCAACCTGTAAAGCAGAAGAAAAAAAACCACAGGCCTTAGTCCTATCTTGCCCCTTTTTTTTTGCTTTTGTAGTGATGGCAGCAGAAGGGTAGAGACAGGTGGGGAAGGGGGAGAAGGTGGTAAGAACTACACTGTTGTTAAATTATACACAGATATAGACCCAACTGTGGAGACTCTGAATGTGACACCTTTGCTCAGTGACCAAAGAAGGACATTCTAATGGAGAAACTGAATAATTTTAATATGAGCATTCTGCTATAAATGAAACCAGAACACAAAAGGGAGTCATAGCTAAACAGAAGGCTGGCTCACAGGTTCTCTCTCCTTGGAGAGGCAAACAAAGGAGTCGGTAGAGTTGGTTTTTATTGTGCATCCAATTGCAACATGAAATATCATTTCACGGGACGCTTTGTCATTTTGTATTGTATTACTTATGATGAGCTTTTATAAAAGGATTTCTGTGAAGATAATTATAGCTTATGTGACATTTGTTGCTGGGGATAAAGAGCAAAGGAAATTGTATGAAGAAATGAATAAGGCCTTCCAAAATAAATCAACACATACTTTAATATTCAGTGACTTCAAGGCAAAGATGGGTAAAGAGGAAGATGTCATAAGTATGCTGGAGAATATGCTCAGAAATAATGAACATAAGATGCCAAAGCCTTATACGCTACTCAGAAATTTCATGTCTCTACAAGGTGTCCCAAGAGTCTTAGCTTTAGATGTTTGGGACACCCTGAGTCTTTTATTCAGGAAAAAAACTCAGAGACATTGAAATAGGAAGCCCTAAATAGTGTCATGAAAAATGAAATTGTCTATGATTTCAGATAGGAAATAACTGGTTACCAATGTGGGAGCTATTATGAATCATCAGACCATTGGCTTGTTAGAATGAGGACCCAAATCAATGCCAAATTAGGAGAACAAAAATAGGATTACATGGTGTGCAATTAAAACTGTTCCAAACTGAAATGATTAAATAAACTATTGACAAAAAAAGTTAAAAAGGAAAATAGATAATTACATCACATGAAAAGGCACGAAGACCTATTACAGTAGAGGGAAAGAAGGGAGGAAGTTGAGCATTGTTTGAACCTTACTCTCATCAGATTTGGCTCAATAGTCAGTTAGGTATATAAATCTAACTTACCCTATAGGAGGCAGGAGGGGAAAGGGAAAAGAAATAGGAGGGAGTGGATAGAAGAAAGGGAAGAAGTAGTAATGGTAAAGGGGAAGAAAAGGGAGGGGGCTGATAGAAGGGAGGGCAGACTGAGGGAGGTGGTGGTTGAAAGCAAAACTCTAGTGATGAGGGAAAGGGAGAAAGGAGAGAGAAAAGCATAAACAGGGAAAAATAGGATGGAGAGAAAGACACAGATAGTAATTATAACCATAAATGTGAATGGGATGAACTCTCCCATAAAATTGAAGTGGATAGCAGAGTAGATTAAGAACCATAATCCTACAATACATTATTTAAAAACCTGGAAAGACTTATATGAACTGATGCTGAGTGAAATGAGCAGAACTGGGAGCACGTTGTATGCAATAACAGCCACATTGTTTGATGACTGACTTTGATAGACTTAACTCTTCTCAGCAATGCAAGGATCTTAAACAACTCGAAAAGACTTTCAATGGAAAATCCTGTCCACGTCTAGAGAAAGAACTTTGGAGTCTGAAGGCAGATGGAAGCATACTATTTGCTCTCCTTTTCTTTTGTTGTTTTGTTTTGTTTCTTCTTTCTCATGGTTCTTCACATTAGTTCTAATTCTTCTTTACATCATGACTAATGTGAAAATGTTTAATATGATTATATAAGCAGAGCCTATACCAGATTTCACACCACCTTGGGGAGGGGGGATGAGGAGGAGGAGAAAATTTAAAACTCAAAATCTTACAAAAGTGAATGTTGAGAACTAAAAATAAATAATTAATTATTTCCTGAAGAAATTTAAATGAGTAAATTAATTATTGAAAAGATGGGGCTAAGAGATCCTAGAACCTGCCTTAGCAAGAAAGCACTTGATGTTTCCAAGTCAGTCAGTCAATAAACATTAATAAGTACCTATTATGTGGCAAATACTAGACCAAGGGCTGGGGATATAAGTTGTTCAGTCATTTTTCAGTCATGTCCAACTCTTCACAACCCCATTTGGGGTTTTCTGGGTGAAGACACCGGAATGGTTTGCTATTTCCTTCTCCAACTCATTTTACAGATGAGGAAACTAAGTCAAACAGAGTTAAATGACTTGCCAGGGTCATAGCTATTAAGACACTGAGGCTGGATTTGAACTCAGATCTTCCTGACTCCAGGGCCTGCACTCTATCCATTGTACCACCTAGCTGTCAAGAGGTATAAAGAAAGGTAAAAGACAATCCTGCCCTCAAGGAGTTCTAATGGAGGAGATAACACGCAAACAACTATGTGCAAACAAGTTATAGTCAGGATATATAAGAAATAGTCAACAGAAGGAGGGCACTAGAATTAAGAGGGATTGGGAAAGGCTCCCTATCGAAGGTGAAATTTTAGCTGGGACTTGAAAGAAGCCAGGGAATCCGGGAGGTGGAGATGAGGAAGAAGAGAATTCCAGGCATGAGGAATTGCTAGTAAAAATGCCTAGCTTTGGGAGAGTAAGTGTCTTGTTTTATGAACAGCAAAGAGTACAGTGTCAGTGTATTAAAGAGTGCACGTATAAGGTATAAGAAGACTGGAAAAATTAAGTAGGGAGTTAGGTCATGTATGGCTTTGAATGACAAACAGGATTGTAAATTTGGAAGTGATAAGGAGTCACTAGAAGTTATTGAGAAGGGATAATGACGTAGTTGGATCTGTGCTTTAGGTAGTTAAGTGAAAGATGGACTGGAATGGATACTGAGTTGTGGTAGACAGACCAACCGATCAGTAGCTATTTCAGTGGTTCAGGTGTGGAGAGATGAGGGCTTGCACCAGGGTGGTGGTGATATTGGAGGAGAGAAGGGAGTATATTTGAGAGGTATTAATTACTAAAGGGAAATTGACAGGCTTTGTCAACAGATTGCATATAGGGGACAAGAGTGAAAAATCATGTATGACACCTAGATTGTGAGCATGGGAGACTGGGAGGATGATGGTGCCTTTGTCAGTAAAAGGGAAATTAGAAAGAAAGGAGAATTTTTGGGAAAAGATAATAATTTGAATTTTGGACATATTGAGTATAAAATGTTGATGCAACATCAAGTTTAAACATCTGAAAAGTATATAGAGATGCAAGACTGGAGGTCAGCAGAGGTTAGGGCTGGATAAATAGATCTAAGAAGCATCAGTGTAGAGATAACAATTGATTCTGTGGGAGTTGATAAGATCACCAAGCAAAAAAGAATAGGTGGAGAAGAAAAGGGGACCCAGGACAGATCCCTGTGGACATCTAGAATCAGTGGGCATGACCTGCATAAACGTGGAGATAGAGGAGTGGTCAGATAGGTAGGAGGAGAACCAGGAGACAGTAGTGTCTTGAAAACCTAGAGAGAAAAGAACATTAAGGAGGAGAGAGCGATCAACACTGTCAAAGACTGCAGAGAGGTCAAGGAGAATGAGGATTTGAGAAAAGGTAATAAATGATTGCCAAGGACAGCATCAATTTTGAATATAAAGTTGTTTTTAAAAGCGTAGAGGCATGGGACAAGATTATGAGAGCATCATCTTATAAAAGAACAAAAAATGGCTAAAAAAATTATAGAAAGTTTGGTGAGACATGTGTTAAGCCAGATCATTTTGAAAACATTTAAGGGAACTAGAAGGATTTATTTTATATGCTGCTATTAGTTTTGATAAATTAACTTCAGGAAATTTAAAAAAACCTACAAAAATAATCATCCTTTCCTTACAAAATCTGACATGAAGAGATAGACAGAGATGGAGAAATTCTTTTCAAAATAACAACAAACTGCATAAATATCTCAGAATTAACCTACTAAGACATACTCAAAACTCAGAGAAAACAATCTTTGAAGAAATAAAGGAAAACATATAATTGGAGGTATAGTCGTTGTTCATGGCTGGGCCTCACCAATAATAACAGTAATAATAGTTTTTATATAATTTTTTGAAGTTTGCAAAGTGCTTTACATATATTATCTTATTTAATACTCACAACAATACTGTGATGTAGGTGCTATTATTATCCCCACTTACAGATGAGAAAACTGAAGCTGAGAGAGGTCATGTAGGGTCACATAGCCAGAAAGTGTCAGAGATAGAATTTGAATTCAGATCTTCCTGATTACAGGTCTAATGCTACCTCGCTGCCTCAATATAATAAAAATTATGATACTTCCCAAATTAATTTATAGACTTCAGACCTCCTAAATTAATTTATAGACATCAGATCATAGATTTAGAGTTGCATAGGATCTTAGAAACCATGTAGTCTGACCCTCTTATTTTACAGATAAGACATCAAGTACCCATAAGGTTAAGTGAGGTAGTAAAATGGCGGCACTGAAGTTCTCAGTCTCTAAATTCATCATGTTTTCAACTACGTCACACTATCCCTGTAGTGTCATAACAATCAAAATAGCAAAGGGCATTTTATAAACAAGACAAAATTAATAAAATTCTTCTGGAAGAACACAGGGTCAAGAATTCCAAGGGAAACAATGGGGAGAAAAAGCAAAGAAATGGGTTAAAAAAAAAAAGAAAAATTGAGCAAAAGAACAGAGTAGATAGCTGGGAAGCAGTTGAACTGATTGTGGCACTATGAAATGGTCCAATCCTTTGGGAAAACAATTTGGAATTATACTAGAAATGTCACTAAACTGCTCATACCCTTTGACTCAGTGACGTCATTAATGGATAGCTACTCCAAGGAGGTCAAAGTGAGAAGCAAAAGTACAATTACTATCCCTCCATCCCATAACAACACTATCATAGCATAGTGATCCAAGAAAAAAAAAACAACAACAACCTGGAGACAGTGGGTTCTCAATGACAATGGAATGTCTGAAGAAATCACAATCTACTGATGTAATGGAATATTCCTATGCTTTAAGAAGTGACAAATATGAGGAATTTGGAGATGCTTGGGAGTATTTTCATGAGTTCATGCAAAGGGAAGTAAGCTGAATCAAGAGAGCAATGAAAAACAATCTTGCAAAACATCAAAATTTTGGTCAATGACTAATTATGACTTCAGAGGATGATGAAACAGACTTACATGTTCTTAACAGATGGACTAAAATAAAGAATGAGCTGTACCTTGTCAGTTACAGCCAATGCATTAGCTATACTTCTTTGTTACAAGAAAAGAGGGAGGTCATTTCTCGTCATAAAACAATTAATAAACTATTAAAAAATAAAACCAAAGAAACTGAAAGAAAATGGAAAAAAAATTTAAATGGAAGAGTTTTGTTCAGATCTCCATCATTGACAGTGGAGTCACTATGTGTTGACTCTAATGATCACTGATATACTGCATGAGGAAGTAGATATTACAATAAATTAAATAAAAATGAGAAAAGCAACTGGACTAGCCAAAGTATACACGGCAGAGTTCCGTGCTGGAGGTAATACATCTTATGGGCTTTAAGGGATTGATTCTCAAACATTTGAAAGAGCAAAATGCAAAATGCTTGGGGGGTAAATTGAGAACCTCATTACTGCTGAAAAAAGATGATTCAGAAAGCATCTTTTTGATGCTGAAAACATTTTACATACATAGGGAATATGCTCGATTAAGATACCAGAAAGGAGGAGATAGGTTATCAAAAATGACATTCTATGGCAGATGCAAGGCAAGCCATTTGATGTCACAGTAATACGAGTCTATGTTCCAACCACTAATAACGAAGAGGCCCAAGTCTATGAAGTCCTACAACATCTTCTAGAAATAACATCAAAAGGATGTCACATTCATCATAGGTGATTGCAATGATAAAGAGGGAAATCAAAAGATAACTGGAATAACAGGCAAGTTTGGCCTTGGAGTACAAATGAATCAGGATGGAGACTAATAGAGTTTTGTCAAAATAACTCCCTGGTCATAGCAAACAATCTTTTCCAACAACCCAAAAGGTGACTCTACATATAGACATCACCAGATGGTCAATACTGAAATCACATTGATTATATACTTTTCAGCCAAAGATGGAGAAGCACTATATACTTGGTTAAAACAAGACCTGGAGTTGACTGTGGCTCAGATCATGAACTTCTTATTGCAAAATTCCAACTTAAATTGAAGAAAGTAGGGGAAACCATAAGACTGTATAAGTATGCTCTAAGTAACATCCTTATAAATATGAAGTAGAAGTGATGAATAGATTTAAAGGATTGGATATGGTAGATTGAGTGCCTGAAGAACTATGGACAGAGGTCCACAATATTGTACAGGAGACAGCAACAAAAAACATTCCAAAGAAAAATAAGATTAAGAAAGCAAAATTGCTGTCTGATGAAGCTTTACAAACAGCTGAGAAAAGAAGGAAAGTAAAAGGTAAAGGAGAAAGTGAAAGATATGCCGAGCTGAATGCATAATTCCAGAGAATAGCAAGGAGAGATCAGATTTTCTTAAATGAGAAATGCAAAGAAATAGAAGAAAACAATATAATGGGAAAGACAAGGGATATCTTCAAGAAAATTAGAGATATCAAGGGAAAGTTTCCTGCAAAAATGGTCATGATAAAAGATAGGGACTTAACAGAAGTAAAAGAGGTTAAGAAGAGATGGCGAGAATATACAGAAGAACTAAACAAGAAAGACTTTAACATCATGATAACCACAATGGTGTGGTTACTGATCTAGAGCCAGACATACTGGATAATGAAGTCAAGTGGGCCTTAGGAAGCATTGCTAACAATAAGGCTGGCATAGGTGACAGAATTTCAGCTCAGCTTTTTAAATCCTAAAAGATGATGCTATTAAAGTGCTGCACTTAATATTCCACCAAATCTGGAAAATTCAACAGTGGTCACTAGATTGAAAAAGATCAGTTTACACCCCAATATTAAAGAAGGGAAATTCCAAAGAATGTTCAAATTACTGAGCAATTGTGCTCATTCACGTCAGCAAGGTTATGCTTATGATTCTGTAAGCTAGGCTTCAGTAATATGTGAACTAAGAATTCCCAGAACAAGCTGGTTTTTGAAGAGGAAGAGGAACTAGAGACCAAATTGCCAACATTTACTAAGTTATGGAGAAAGCAAGGGAGTTCCAGAAAAAAAAATCTACTTCTAAAAAAAAAACTTATCTACACTAAAGCCTTTGACTGTGTGATCACAACAAAATGTGGCAAATTCTCAAAGAGATGGAAAAAGCAGATCATCTTACTCATCTCCTGAGGAATTTTTATGTGAGCCAAGAAGTAATAGTACTGAACATGGAACAACTGATTGGTTTAAGATTGGAAAAGGAGTGTATTGTCACCTGATTTATTTAACTTACGTGCAGAGTACATCATGCAAAATGCCAGGCTGGATGAATCAAAAGCTGCAATTAAAGTTGCTGGGAGAAATACCACCAGTCTCAGATAGGCAGATGATAACCACTCTGGTGGCAGAAAGTGAAGAAGAATTAAGAAGTCTCTTGATGAGGGAGAAAGAGGAGAGTGTGGAAGCTGGCTTGAAGCTCAACATCAAAAAAAACTAAGACCTTGGCAACTGGTCTCCTTCACTTCCTGGCAAATAGAGGGAGAAGAAATGGAAGCAGCATCAGATTTTGTATTTTGGGGACTCAAAGATCACTGCAGATGGTGACTACAGCCATGAAATGAAAAGACACCTGTTCCTTGGAAAGAAAGCTATGTCAAATTTTGACAGCAACTAAAAAGCAGAGATATCACTGTGCTGACAAAGGCCTGTATAGTCAAAACTATGGCTTTTCCAGTAGCAATGTATGGCTGTGAGAATTGGACTATAAAGAAAGCTGAACACTACAGAATTGAGGCTTTCAAATTGTGTCACTGGAGAGGACTTTTGAGAGTCCCTTGGACAGCAAGGAAGTCAAATCAGGCAATACTAAAATAAGTTAATTCAGACTATTCTTTGGAAGGATAAATACTGAGGCTGAAACTTAAATACTTTGGCCACATAAGGAGAATGCAGGACTCACTGGAAAAGACTCTGATGCTGAGAAAGATTGAATGCAAAAGGATAAGAGGATGGCAGAGGATGAGAGGGATAGAAAGCGTCATGGAAGCAATAAGCATGAGCTTGCACATATCTTGGAAGATATTGGAAGACAGAAGGGCCTGGCATGATGTGGTCCACAGGGTCACAGAGTCAGAAACAATTGAACAGCTGAACAACAACAAAAACAACATAGCAGATCATATATAGTCATACAATTTACTGATAAGCATAGTGAGTACCAGAACCTGCTGTGATTATGGTTTATTGACTTAAAAATAACAACAACCCATATCTAATTATAAAGACTATGCTGCCACTTTAAAAGCTCTCTTCCAGCAAGGTGTTTCTCTATATTATGTCAAAATTATGCAAGATTCATTGAAAGATACAGCAACATAGCTTTGTCTGATGCCTGTCTTATAAATCAGTCAACAAACATTTATTAAGCACTTATTATATGCCAGACACTGTGCTAAGTGCTGGAATTACAAATAAAAAAACCCCCAAAACAGTCCCTACACTCAAAGAGCTTACATTGTAATGGGAGTAAACAACACATAAAGAGAATTTGAAAGGTGAGGGAGCACGGTATCCAGTGTAAGAGTAAGCTGCAGAAGTCCAGAGTGCAGCCTGGTGAGAAATGAAGAGGCTGTTGGCCTTCCTCAAGTAAAAGTTCTGAGGAAAGCCATCCAATTAGAGGACTGGGCTCTGGGGCTAAGGATACTTACATGGTGTGAACTCCAGGGCTGAAAGGATCTTCTAGGATGAAAAAGTTTCAAGTGAAGTATAAAACAGGGAGATATACATTTACCAGAAGTGTATGCTACTATTAGGGAAGACATCCAGGACTTGGACTACACATGTGAATAGGGTCATAATTATGTGAAGGAGAGCTTCTCTATAGAGAGTGAGGTTTTTCAGCTCCTGTTTGGGGATGACAATGTGCTGACTGCATCAAGTCCTTAAACTCTCCAGCGTATCCTAAAAAAGGTCCGTGATGACTTAAAAGAGTTTGACCTATCAGTACAGGAGAAAGCAGTGGATGAAAAACATCTGGCTTGTTCTCTAGCTTATGATATGTAGATAAGTAGTCAGTCCATCTGTAGATCTGTTCCGTCAGTAGTGATAATAATAACAGCTGGCATTTACACGGTGCCTAAAGTTTGGGAAGTGTTTTATCTGTGTTCTTTCATTTGCTCTTTAAAAGGACATGTATTGAGGACAGATACTGTATAGGAAGCGGGAGAGGAATTGGACCTATGATTTCACTGGTACAGGGAAAAAAGCCAATATATGTCAGAGGTGAGACAAACCCAGGTCTTCTTCCAAGGCCAATAAGCACTCTATCCACTACAGGCGCACCTCATTTTATTGTACCTCACTTTATTGCACTTTGCAGATATTTCAAATTAAAAAAAACGTTTTTAATTTTTTTACAAATTGAAGCTTTGTGGCAACTCTGTCAAGCAAGTCTATCAGCGCCATTTTTCTCCCTGCAGCATGTGCTCACATCATGTCTCTGTGTCACATTTTGGTAATTCTTGAGGTATTTCAAACTTTTTTTCATTATTATTATATCTGTTAAGGTAATCTGTGATCAGTGATCTTTGACATTGCTATTGTAATTGTTTTGGGGTGCTATAAACCATGCTTATAAAAGATGGTGAACTTAATCAAGAAATGTTGGGTGTGTGTTCTGACTGGTCCACCAACTGACTGACTGTTCCCTTATCGCTTTTCCTCTCCTCGGGCCTCCCTATTCCCTGAGACACAAGTATATTGAAATTAGGCTAATTAATAACCCTACAATGACCTCTAAGCATTCAATTAGAGGACTGGGCTCCCTACATGAAAGGAAGAGTCAACAAACTGCATTGTTGTCTTATTTTAAGAAATTTCTGCAGCTACCCCAGCTTTCAGCAACCACTATCCTGATCAGTCAGCAGCCATCAACACGGAGGCAAGACGCTCCCCCAGGAAAATGATTACAACTCTCTGAAAGCTCAGACAATGGCTAGCATTTTTTAATCAATAAAATATTTTTTAACTAAGGCATGCACATTGCTTTCTTTTTTTTTTTTTAAAAAGAGACATAATACTATTACATACTTAATAGACTACAATATAATATAAACATAACTTTACATGTACTGGGAAACCAGAAAATTCATGTGACTCTCTTTATTGTGAATTTACTTTATTGTGGTGGTCTGGAACTGACCCTGCAATATCTTTGAGGTATGCTGTCTTAAGAAATGAATTAGAGGAGGAAATCAAGCTTGGTTATACTTGGGAAATTACATAATGTTTTAATGAGCTCAAGTTTCTCTCTGAAACAAAGGGCCTCTTCTTTTAACACAAATTTTTTTGCAGTGATGCTATGCGGCTGTGAGTCATATGCCACTCTCTGGAGAATTAAAATTATAAGTGTTACCTAAAGGCCAGTGAGGAGATACATAGTTGAGGTGAGTAGACTTCAGAACGTTGCCAAAGATTTGTCACAAAAATGGCGTGAAGGACGCCACTTAACAAATGTATGATCAGAAAATGAGCCATGCTGGGTATGTAGAGAATTAAAGAATAACTGATGGACAGCCCATGTGCTTCATTGGTATCCAGGCAATGTCAAAAGAAGATCTCCTGTCCTTCACAATGGAGTGGACTTCTGCCAATGGATAAAGGATGAGAAGGCATTGGGAATTGTAATTTTCACTATTGGAAAGAGTCTCTTCCTTAAAAATCATACATTGATTAGAGCACTGATGTAAGGTGGTGGTGGTTCATGGCAGTGGGAAGGAACTTTGCCTGCTTTAAAATATCACCCATGACTGGTCCTACTTATACACCCAGGGACATTTTCCTTTAGAATCCCCTAGTCTAAGACAGACATAGACACATGGTCATAGGTGGATGTGGAAGGGGCACAGAAGCACAGAATCTCAGAGTTAAGAGAGTTCTTAAAAGTCATTTACATCAATCTTAACCTGAACACAAATCACTCAAGATTACCTACAATATCTCTACTCGTGGACCTCCAATTTTGGAGAGCTCACTGACCTTCAAGGCAGTCCATACCCCTTTGGTTAGGTTCTAGTTGTTAGCTTCCTTACCTTAAGACTAAATCTGACTTTCTGCATTTTCTGCCCTTGCCTTTTGGGTTTATTCCCTGAGGCAAATTTAATTCTTTCACATGATTGCTCTTCTGCTATTGGAAGACATTAAGGTATGCCCTTTGTCTGCTTATTTTAATCTTTAGTTTATTACATTTTCTATTTTTTAATGAACTTAATAAATATCAACAAACAGGAACATTTTAATATGCAAAGAATAATATAAAAGGATGAAAACTGTGAATTGCTCATTTGTTGTTCTTTTTTTCATTAAGCTCAGCTTAGGTTTTTTGGTTTTGGTTGTTTTTTTTTTTGTAATATACAAATTTAGCATGGTACTTCCAACACTACTCTGTCTGTCCCCTTCTGAATGAACTATGCTTTTCTGTTTATTTTTTTTAATGATTCATTGATACTTCTCCTACCAAGTCTTGTTTTCTGAAGGCTATATGTGCTTGACTTCCAGATAGAATAGAAACTGTCAATATTAAAACAGACAGGGGACCACTAATCATGGAAAGGTCAGAGGACAAGACATCATTGAGGTAAAGAAGAGTCCTCCATCATAGGTTAGGCAAAGGACAGCTTGAGTCAGCATTCTTTTAACAAATCTGTAATGATTTCCTGGAGGAAAGAGTGAGGGTGAGGTTGAATTTCAGGAGCTGCTAGAATGGCAAAGAGCTGATATTGCATGGTGACCTCATGATGGAGGCCAGAAGATGAGTCCTTTGAAGCTGTGTCTATAGCATTCCAATGACTTACTTCTATTCCCTGTCATCAACTCTCTGTACAACTCATCTGAATTGTTCACCGTTGAGGAGCAAAAGTACTTGTGAATTGCCACCAGAGTCTGGAAAAATGAGTTTGTATGGCTGGACCTAGGGGTAGGGTTCAGAAAAAAGAAGTTAGCTCATGCCTCAGGGGCTTGAATACAAGATTCAGATCCACTCTGGTGAAGATGGATAGAAAGATATCTAGATATTAGACATATGGATAGACAGACAGACAGACAGACAGACAGATAGATAGATGGATGAATGAATAGATGGATGGATGGGGAGAGAGAGAGAGAGAGCGAGAGCTTACATGTGTCAGCCAAGATAGTGTCTGCCCTTAAAAAGCTTATATTTTAAGAGTAGAAGACAAAACATAAAAGGGAACTAGAAATGGGTGGGGGAAGAAGGAGTCATTTCCCAGTGTAGGGAAAATGTGGCAGGTAAGAAGGAGGAAGATTATAGAGACAGTCCATGGATGAGATGGGGCTTTTTGACTCTGGATGGTCAGGAACTGCTCTGCTTTTCTCACCACCCCCTCTTCTGACTCTCAGCAAGCTAGATAATTGAGGTGAAGGGACAAGAAGGAAAAAGCAACATTGCCAACTGTGACCAGAGTCTACTTATCTGGCATAGCACAGTAGTAGACTAGGGGTGGGGAGCTCTCATGCCAAATTCCAATTTTACTACTTACTAACCATCTATCACTTATTAACTATGGAATTTGAGCAAACTGCTTTGCAAAAAACAATATGGGACTGCTGGAAGAGAGCTGTGTTTGTAGTCAGAGGATCTAGATTTGTATCCCAACTCTGCTGCTTACTATCTATGTGACCTGGGAAAGTCACTTGACCTCAGTTTCCTCATCTCTAAAATGATTAGATTGGATTGGATGATCTAAAATTCCTTTCATCTTTAATATTCTGTGGTCACTCTTTTTCTTGCCTCTCTAAATTCTCTGGATTATCCCAAACCACAAGGTTCAGGACAGTGAGAAATGGAAAAGATGCTAAGGGAGTTATAGTTTCTGACACATAACTCTATAGCCAGGCAGAAGCAAGAAGAAAGTATTCTGAACATCCCTGTTTGAGGTGAGAGAGCATGTGAGGGAGGGAAGAACAGAGCTAGAGATAAAGAAATAAGGACTGACTGAGAAAAATGAGATAAACTGGGGAGGGAGGGAAATCTGGAAGGAGGAAGGCCAGTCTCTGTCCTCAGAGAGTTCTCCATCTAGTGGGGGAGATGGGACATGAATCAGGAAAAAACAAAACAAAACAAAACAAAACAAAACAATCTAGCAAACATTTATTAAGGTCCTACTATATGTAGGTCACAGAGAAACAAAGACAGAGCTGAGAGTAGATGGACCTCAGTGATGGGGGGGAATAGGATGAAAGCTGAACTGGGTGGGGGTTAGTAGAGTTTGGATCAGAATATCCTATGCCTGGCAAGGGGAGAATAGCCTGTGGGAAGATTCAGAAGTGGGAGGTATGCTGCAATAGTGGTGGTAGGAGGAAGGGAGCAAGTTCCTTGGATAGAACTGAGAGTCCGAGTTGGGAAACCAAAGAGATATGAAGAATAAGGCTCAGGAGGGCAGGGAGGCCCAGAAGCCCAGGGTGCGGAGTTAACTGCCGAGATTACTAGGAATGATCTGCCTCTTGAAGGATTTCATAGTACTTAGTATGTATCTCTCCTCAGTACTTTTCATTTTCTGTCTTCTTATTGGCATTCATGCTTTATCTCTTTCCTAGACTACAAACATTTATTTCTGTATTTCCAGAACAGTGCCTTGAACATGGTAGAAAGAGTTAGTTAGATGGCTTGCTTAGCCTTGTTAGTTAAAGCCCACGTCCTTCTGAGAAGAACTGGATCTTTGGGTTAGAGCTGTCAGCTGCTCACAAGCTCATGGGGACTGAGGTTAGGGCTATGGCAAGCTGCCTCAAAATAGCCCCATAGTTGGGAAGGGAAGAAAGAGTGAGCCAAAGATGAAGTCACTCTCTTTTTAAAGGCCTACTGAGTCATCACTTCTTCCTTCTCAGTAACCAATGAAGGTATTACTTCATTATGTCAAAGTGCAAGAGTCCTTTAGTGCCAAGTCAGGAGGTAAAATAAGAAAGTGCATCTCTATAATGCTCCCTTCAACACCCAGTTACATGACTTTTTTGTTGACCTTCACTAAGTTCTTTCTTCAGTGCTATCTAGGCTAGGCTTCTTAAATCCCTAAGGTCAGGGCTATTCTGTAAGGATCCTAAATCTATTTAAGTGGTAGAAATTCTTTTAGAAGACCATTAGGACCTTCTGCCAAGGCGTGAGATGTGATAGGCTGATATAATTTTTTCCTTAAAGGGAGGGAAAGCTCAGAGGATTAGGGCTCAAGTCTTTGTAAGTTATCATGATCTGTTTTGGTATCATGTCCCTTGTTCTTTTGCTCCTTGGTTGAAGGGGCTGCATTTTATGAAAAATGGTTTTATTCTCCTTAGCACTTTACACAATCTGTACGTAGTAAGCACTTGATAAATTTTTGTTGAATAAAGAAAGATAATTTGTAAAGAGCTATGTTGCCTTTCAATAGCTGTTTGCCACTCTAAGACCACCCTCTTCTCTCCCTCACCTCCCCAACAAAACTTGTATAGTGTATATAAGTGTAAGCCTTGTAAGTGAGACTTTATATGTTCCTGAGAGTGGGTCAGGACAAGATCCATGAGCTCTCATCTTGGTATCTAGGTTGCTCTTAACCCAGCAAGAGTGTAGCAGAAATGACTCTGGATTTGGAACCCAGAAAACCTGGGGTTGAATCTCAGCCTTGCTCCTAATTACGTGTGATGTTGGGCAAGTCACTTCACTTTATTTTTCTGTTCCTTGATTTCTTCATCTTTGAGGAAGTCAGACTAGATTATCTCTAAGTTCTCTGTTATTGGAATCTATAACCCTAAAATCTGCACTAGTGCTCGTACCAGTGACACCCTCTGCTTTGTCTTGTTCTTCAGGAGGGCTTGCTATCCCAGTGGGAATGTTCCATTCCCAATGGACATCACCTGGATGAGAAACCACAAGAAAGCCATACATTTCAGGGCCAAAAATGGCTTCCAAAGTTTATTGGATAAACATAAGACAATATGCATTGAGAAGGATTGAGGCAGATTAGCAATGCCCTGTATACAAACCCCTTTTGGGTCCAGGATCCAAGAAGGAGCTGTAAATGGGATCTATTTCCCTACCATCAGAGATATGTTTCCAGATCATGGGTGTAAGGGAATGGGGAGTTTGGTGTATTCTCAGAACACGAGGTAGGAAAACAGCTGTTTTAGGAGGCTGAGATCTGGGGGGGGGCTGTTAGGGAATAGAACACATCTGGAGATGATGGAAAGGGCACCTCTGGTTCTCTGGCTCCTTCTAGAATCTTCCACAGCTGGTGCTGAGGGGTCCACAGGGAGCACAGGTTCCGGTGCTCACCACCAGGTTCCCACTGCAAGGGGCACTACAGACACTGCCGGTGATGGGTCGAGAGCCGGACTGGCAAAGGTCACCACAAGAGACACCACCCCGGGAGCTACTCACACCTGCAGAAGTAAGAGAGGAGGAGAAGGAAGAGGGTTCAGGGCAATATTAGATTTCCTGCTTGTGAAGCCAACATTTTCAAGCTCCCAACTCCAAGCAAGACCAGTCATTTCTTGTCTCAAGCCATTCTGGTAACAATCTCTCTAATTTGACCAGACTTCCCAGGAAGGAAATGGTATCTGGTTCCTCACTGCCCTGTTTCAGTTGTCTTCCCATTTTCCCATCTGAGAAGTCCTTCCTGAGACTAACCCCATGGGACTTCCCTTCCATGGGCTTGTCTGGTCTCCTATGGTAGATCAGAGCACTCCCTCTTGTCATTATTGTTGTTTATCCTTCTATTCTGGAAGAGGACCATGGCATCACAAAGATGATTCCATGACTTGCAAGTAAATTGGATTTAAGTGAGGGAGGGCTATGCCAAGTCACCAGCGTCACTTTCTCCTCCAGAGCCATCTGGGTCCTGTGGCAAGATATAGATCAGGTTGACTGGAGTTGGCCCTTGCCCTCTTGTCATGGTCTTAGAGGAAGCGCCTCTTACAGGGCCTCTCTACTCTCCCAGGCAAGAAGTCCTCCCTGCTATGTAACCTCAATCTCTTCTTTCAAAGTCAAAATTACTTACAGACATTCACAGCACCAACACCTTCACATAGCCTGAAGAGGGGAGAGAAAAGGAGAGAAAAGAAATGTCAGAATAGGATCCCAACTCACTCAGTCTCAGTTGATAAATTTCCAGGAATGTGGAAAAAGTTAGATGAAGCTAGAGAGATGGGGCTGGGGGGATGGGGAGGATACCTGGGTACACATAGTGGAAAGAGCCCTGAATCTGTGGGTCACTAGGCCTGGGCTCAAATCTTGACACTGCTTTTTACTACCTGTGGGACCTTGGGCAAATAAGTAGTTTAACTTTATTAGACTGTAAGCTCCTTGAATATAGGGAGTGTTTTTTTTGCCTCTTTTTGTGTTCCTAGCACTTAGCACAATGCCTGGCACATAGTAGGCACTTAATATATGTTTACTGATTGATTGATTAACTCTGCTGATGTCAGGGATGTTTGAAACCCTGCTCTCCTTTCTGATTGCTTTCTAGATTAGTGTTTCCTGGCTGGTGCGAGTTAGGGGGTCATTTTAGTGCATGGTCAAGACCTCACTAGGGTATTCTGGGAACCTGGGTTTTATCTCTTCTCCCATACCCTAGCACTGACTTAGTATTCTCTGATGTTTACCTGGGGTAGGGGAAAGATATAATTCTCTGAGTTAAATTAGCTATAATAAGCCACCTTAATTTACCTGTCCCAATCACTGGTATACCTGTCTTTAATGTCTCCTGTACCCAGGCCTGCAGACCACTCTGAAGTCTGATATAAGGCCCCTATCTTTAAGTGAGGCAGGCCAGTGTAGTCCAAAGAGCACTGGAATTGGAAGCCTAGTTTTGAGCTCTGGCAATCTTTTCCCCTAAGCAGCTCATAAAAATAATACCATTTTCAGGAGGAAAACATGGTGGTATAGTAGGCAGAACACAGGATTTGAATTCAAGGCCTGGGCTACAATCCTGGCTTTGATGCTTCAAGAAAAAGGCCATCAAAGTCAGTGTTCTTCTGTAAGGGGATCACCTTCACTGTGGGTGAGGACCTGCATGTCCCTGCTTGGATAGCCTACCAGCTCCTTATGCTTAACATGCCCAGACAGCACTAGATATAGAGGCAAGAGAAATCTGGGTTCAAACACTGCCATTTGCTAACTGTCTGACCCTTGGAAAGTCACAGTCTCTGACCTTTAGTTTCATCTGGAAAAATGAAGATGCTGTTATCTGCACAGAGTTATTGTGAGGAATGTCCTTTTACTCTTTAAGGTCATAGAGAACGGTGACCAGAGATTTCCCCCTTCACCTGGCTCCATTTTTAACTTGACTATTTACTATCTGTGGTGATACCACTTCTCCCCTCACTCTTCTCTTTTTAAGGGCTTGTTATTCTAATTACGGTAAATTTAACTTAATTTTATCATTATTAATTACATTTAAATTAATTATTATTAATTACATTTAAACGTAGTTGTGTTAATTATATTGATATTAATTATTAATAAAGAAATTTCTTTCTTGCCAACACTTGGAAATTCCTTGGAACTTGGTTTAGGGGTTCCTACCTGTATTCCTCGCCCTCCAGCAGCCGTTTGTAGGTGGCGATCTCAATGTCCAGCCCCAGCTTGGAATTCATGACCTCCTGGTACTCCCTCAGTAGACAAGCCATGTCCTGCTTGGCTTTCTGCAGAGCCTCCTCCAGGCCTGCCAGCTTGCAGCGGGCATCATTGAGGGCAGTCTCACCCTGTTGTTCAGACTGGGTCACAGCAACCTCCAGCTTGGAATTCTGGTGGGGTGTGGGGGTGTCATAGGTAGGATGTGAAAAGAGAATTATTGAACTGTCTTGGACTCATGGACACCTAGAGTCTATGACACCAGCAGAGACAATCCAATTATTCCCCCATCCCCCTGGGCTGTCCATGCAGGACTACTCCAAGAAAGAAGGTTTCATAGTGTCTGGTGGTCTGTCAACTGTCCTAGGACAATCCACAGAAAGTCTACCTCTCTGTTTTTGTAAAAAGCTTTATGGTGCTTGACTTGAAACCCTCTGGCTTCAATTTTTCACATTTCTGGTGATGGGGGGACAGAAGAGAAATGTTGGGTTCATACCTGGCACTTGGCATTCTCCACCTCAGCAGTCAGCCTCTGGATCATGCGGTTCAGCTCATTAATCTCCTCCTTCGTCCTGCGTAGACTCTCCCCATGGCGGATCACTGTGGCCTTCATCTCCTCACACTGCGGGAGGCAGGGAGTTTATGTGTCATCACATTCATGCCTTTGCCTCTATGCTATCTCAGTTAAAGAAGGCATCTGTGCCTCCTTCAAATACCCCCAGAGAAGACTATAAACCACTCTGGGGATGTGTCTACAGACAGAGGTCCAGTCCATTCTGACATCTACTCCCCATGCATCAGATTCCTCCCACTGCAGTTTCTAGGACCTGAGGGAGCCAGACCCACTCACCTTGCTTCGGTACCAGGACTCGGCCTCAGCCCGGCTGCGGCTGGCGATGTCATCGTACTGAGCCTTGATCTCGGCAATGACACAGTCCATGTTGAGTTCTCGGCTGTTGTCCATCTTTACCACGACGGAGGTGTCTGAGATGTGGGTGTGGAGGATTCGGATCTCCTGTAAAGTGGATTGGGAGAGAAGAGGACAAACAATTTATTTGGGCTTCATGTTCATGGTCCAGACTGCTCTTATCTCATCGGAGCCCAACAACCTATGTCTGGGGGGGATGCATCTCTGTGAAACAATATAACATTCTTCATAGAATGAAAACTTTCTTCGGGTCAAATAACATTCGTTAGCAATTATCTCTATTCTGGACCTTGTTTCATCCCAATTATTTCTTGGCGTTGTTTGATTTTAGACTGGCTCTCTCTCTCTCTCTCTCTCTCTCTCTCTCTCTCTCTCTCTCTCTCTGTATCTCTCTGTCTCTGTTTGTCTGTCTGTCTGTCTGTCTGTCTGTCTGTCTCTCTGTATTTTTCTCTCTCTCTTTCTGTCCCTACACCTTTTCTAGATTTAGCCACTGCTTTCATCTAGGCCAGTGTTCATGGGCCCATCTTAACCTTCTCTTAGCCCAAAAGAATTAGGAAGGGCAAAAACTGTCAGAGAAATCAGGTTAACTTTCCCTAAACACAACCGAATTACTCTGGAGATTTTCCATGGCATGAGATTATACGTGCTATTCCTCCTATCTGTCAGCACAGAGAAAGAAGTTAGCTCTAGCCCAGAGAGAATGTTTTGCTTGTGTCAGTCTCTGATACTTTGGGAGAAATGTCCTTGCTTGGCCCTAGACTTTTTGTTACTAGATCCAGAGAGTGAAATACTCTCTCCCCTCCCTACCCACATTTTCACCCACTACTTCTACCCATATTTCAATCTCGAACCTGGTCATCAGTCATAGCTGTAATGACCTTGGGTAGCCTGGGCAGGACTGAGGTGACCACAGATAAGGGAGGAGAAACCAGAGAGGAAAGAGAGGGAAGGGAAGAAAGAAGAGGAAGATGGGGACATGGAGAAACAGAGAGAATAAGGGAGGAAAAGGGAGGAAGAGAGAAAGTGGGGCAGGGAGGGGAAGGAGAGAGAGAGAGAGGAAAGGGGTAGAGATTGAGGAGGGGGATAGGGCTGAGCAGAAGATCAGTAGGGAACACAATGGGGAGCAGTAGGGTGCCTATCACCAAAACAGCCACCCATTGTCTTGGCTTGCCAAGCCTTCTGCTACAATGATACTCTGGTTACCCTGACCTTCAATGACCAGCTTCCCTCACCTCCTCATACAGGGCTCTCAAGAAGTTGATCTCTTCTGTCAGTGCCTCAGCATTGGCTTCCAGGTCTGACTTTCGTAGGTAGGCACAGTCTACTTCCTGTTGAGAGATTGTAGGGGAGATAACTGAGCAAAGTCTATCTACTTTTTCAAAAGACTGGAAAGATGGAGGCAGGCCCCTGGACCCTAGAGGCTGGGAGCAGGAAGGATCAGGATCTCGTCCCTGGTTCTTAATCACTCACCTTCTTCAGTGCCACAAACTCGTTCTCAGCTGTAGCCCGAAGAGCGACTTCTTCCTCATACCTGAGGTGAGAGAGAAGAGGCTCAGGCTTTGTCTGAACAAATCTCAAAAAATGGCTTTAAAGCACCTGGAGTCTAGATGTCCAAGTTTTACAGAACAAATCCTTTTATTAAGGGCTTTGTTCCATCAAGTTTAGATTCAGTCAAAGGGCAGTACTTGAGGACCTAGAGGGCCACATGTGGCCTCATGGGCATAGGTTCCCCCACCCCTGGTCTAAACAGATAAGACCAGTCCTCAGAAGACTGTTGGCCCAATCTCCCAGGGCACCTCCGTTCATTCCCAGAATTGTGGCTTGTAAGGAGCCACTGAGCCTGGAGGATGGTTCAAATCCATTGATTCCCAATGCAGCTTTTCCTTTGGCTGAGCCATGGAACCAGGGTAGAGTGGTTTGGAAGGGCAAAAAAGAAGAAAGGAGCCAGGATAACACATACATAGGTATCATAGCCCTGGGAACCTTTTGTCCAGATCTGGGCACATCACAAAAATTGGCTCATTTCTTTTTTTTGTTTGTTTGTTTTTGGGTTTTTTTTTTTGGTTGGGTAATGGGGGTTAAGTGACTTGTCCAGGGTCACACAGATAGTAAGTGTTATGTGTCTGAGGCCAGATTTGAACTCAGGTCCTCCTGAATCCAGGGCCGGTGCTCTATCCACTGTGCCACCTAGCTGCCCCCAAAAGTTGGCTCATTTCTATTCCCCAGGGAGGTGCTTCTCTGGAAGCAGATACTCTAAGATTCCCTTATATATCCCCAATTCTAGTAAAGCCTGGAATGAGCATGTAGGCAGTATTTACAAGCCTGATTTAGGGGCGCATTCTTATCAGATACCAGGAACCTTTCCCACCTCTCACGAATTACTCACTTTTTCTTGTAGCCCTCCAGCACTTCCTGCACGTGATTGAGCTCAGAAGCCAGGCGACCACTGTCAGCCTCCACGCACTCCAGCTCCCGCCTCAGGGTCTCGATGTAGCCCTGAAACAGGGGCTCCAAGTTGCTCTCGCAGCATTTCCGGTTCTGGTAGAATTGCCACTTGGTCTCCAGAAGCTTGTTCTGCTGCTCCAGGAATCGTACCTATGATGCCAATGCAAAAAGTCTGAGCGTGTGCCTTTGGGGAGCTGATCTGTGTGATTGCACCACGGATAAAAGTAATGGAAAGAGCACTGTATCTGGTGTTAGAGCATCTGGGTCCCAATTCTTTTTGCCTCTGTAGACCTGGGTAACTCTTTTAGCATCTCAGAGCATCAGCTACTTCAAAAGAGAAATGAGACAGCTTCTGCATCTAAAGCCTAAGTCATCCTTAGAGGTCACAGAGTTTAATAATAGCTAACATTTATATAGCATTTTAATGTTTGCAAAATGCTTTGTATCTCATTTGATTTTCAAAACAACCTGATGAGGTAGTTCACATTATTATTATTATTATTTCCATTTTATAGATGAAGATACTGAGGCTGAGAGGAGGCAAGTCGTTGGCCCAGAGTCATCAGCCAGAAAGCAACTGAGACAAGATTCAAATGCAGGTCTTCCTGACTCCAAGTCCAGCACTTTATCCATTATGCCATCTGATAGTCTTCAAGAAACACTTATAAAGTGCCTACTGCATGCAAGGCACTGTGCTAGGTAGTTGCTGAACATTACACAATCCTTGCTGCCTGGAAACGTGCAACCTGATTGGGGGTGGGGGGGCCAGGACAGGCACACAAATTAATACGTTACAAGGTAGAATATGGTAGACATGAAAGAGAGATCCAGGTAAAGGACCCAAAGAAGTGTCAGGAGGGAGAGTTTTTCAACTGGGGATGTATGAAAATTCCTAAGAGAAGTGCTAACTGAACTGAGTCTCAAAAAATAGAGAAAGATTTCAACAGGTGGAGGTTAGCAGCTTGTTCCTACATCACAGGCACGAGGGATTGGTCCCTGAGAGTGTGAGGAGATAGAAGGAACCAGAATGAGATTGGAGAAGAGCTCCTAATCCATTCTGGCTGCAGTATAGAATATATAAAGGTAAGACAGTGCCAAATTGTGGCACTTCTCAAATACCAGGATGTGGATTGTATTTTGCCCTCTAGGCAATAGGGAGCCATGGAAGATTTCTGAATGAAAAGTGACACGATCAGACTTGTGCTGGTTGGTCTACAAGGTATGAGTTGGAGACTTTCTGTTCCTCCAACAAGACACTCAGTCTCTTGACTCCAGAAGTTTTCTCTGATTGCCCCCTGTGCCTGGAATTCTCTCCCTCCTCAGCTAGACTTCCTAATTTCCCTGGCTTCCTTCAACTCTCAGGTAAAAGCCTACCTTCTGCAAGAAGTTTATTCCTGGTCCCCTTAATGCCATTGCTTTCCCTCTCAGATCTCCAATTATCCCATATGCATCTTATTTGTACATAGTTGTTTACATGTGGTCTTCCCCCATTAGTCTGCAAACTTCTTGAGAGCAAGGATTGTTTTCTTCATTTTTGGTATCCCCGGTGCTTAGCAGACTGCCTAGCACACAGCAGGTGATGTATAAATGCTTGTTCACTTGACTCGGAGAGGGGAGAGGACTGCTGGAGATAAAACTGTTAGCAGACTATGTAACCCTATATAACTATAAGACTATATAATGCTGTTAGACTATATGACACTATATAACACTAATCAGGGACTCTTGACAAGAGCTTGAGCTAAGATGCACCGGTAGAAAGTAGAAAGACAGAGAGGAATTTAAGAAATACTCACGAGGAAGAAGGCAGCCTAGAGTGATGGAAAGCATATTGTGGAGTCAGGAGACCTGGGTTTGAGAAGAATCTACGTCTAAAACGTCTGATGCTGAGCAGATTGCTCCCTGTGCCTTAGTTTACTCATCTGTAAAATGGGCATCACAGGGCTTCACTGGCTTGTTGTGAAGAAGACAATTTGTGGTATCCTATTTTGGTTTATATCCTAAAGCTCTATTAAATGGGATTTATTGTTAAGACAGAATCAGCAAGATATAACAACCAATCAGAGCTGAGGGGAGGAGAGAAGAAGGAGGAGGAACTCTGTCAGGTTTTTTTTTTTTCATCTTTGCATGTCCAGCATCCAGCACAGAGCTGACATAATGCCGTTCAATTAAACCAAAGAGTAAACTTCCTCCCATACCCACGCCAAAAAGGTGAATAATAAGGCTGCATAATGCACAAAACATTTGGTTCTTTCATAATAATGCAATTAGAATCAGCAGCCACTGAATGTGAGACTTGAAAGGGACATCAAAGATGATTCAGTCCAACTCCTTCATTTGACAGAGCTGGAAAGGGAGGCTCAGAGGGGTTGAGCAACATGCCTTAGGTCACACAGCACCTTAGTGAAAGAAGAACTACAACCCAGTTCTCCAGACTCCCAGAACATTACATTTAATAACCGTAGAATGAAAAATTTGAAAGCAGCTCCTCCCACCTCCTCCCCTGGTTCCAGATGGAATTCCATTTAAGTCATTGAATACATAACAATCTCTCTTGTTGCAGAGAAGGGGATTCACAGCAACCTGTCCCGTTGTCTAATGATCCTCCCTTCTGGTAAATTTTTCTTTCCTTTCATCTATTCTAAAACCCTCATGTTGCAGTTTCAGGCTATTTCTTTTGGTCCTCAGTGGAGACAAAAGATGGCAGTCTCTTCCTCTCTAGAGTGAAATTCAATATGGGTCTGGCCAAAGGCTGTCAAGGAAGTCAAGGTATAGGGGAAAGATGCTCCAGTACTGGACTGTGTATGAGAGGAGATCTGGGTCTGAACCTCCACTCAGCCATTTAATTGGCTGTGTGGGAAAGTCATTCCTAGCTAAATCATATGGTGGCTTGAGTGCCAGATTTGGAGTCAGGTCGACCTGAGTTCAAATCCAGCCTCAGACACTTACTAGCTGTGTGACTCTGAGCAAGTCACTTAACCTCTGTCTATCTCAGTTTCCTCCTCTGTAAAACAGGGGGTAATAAAAGGATCAAATGAGATAATAGCACTTAACAAACCTTAAAGCCCTATATAAATGTTAGCTATTATTCCACTTTACTAGGACTCAGTTTCTTCAGCTGCAAGATGAAGACATTGGACTAGATGACCTGCAAAGCTTCTAGGGTTCTTGACATCTGATTCCTTTAAGGATAGATCCCCTCCTCATTCTGTCATCATTCTGATTTGGCTTAAAGATATTTGGATCAAACATTTTTTGACCCACATTCAAATGGCCAAGGTGAGTGGTACCTCTCTTAAAGAGAGCTTTGAGGATCGTCCCAAGGTCATGAACCGAAGTTCGATTCCACAGGAACACTATGGTTGTTTTGTTCTTGTTCAGTCATGTCTGACCTTTCATGACCCCATGGATCATAGCATGGCAATACTATCCATGGGGTTTTCTTGGCAAAGTTACTGGAGAGGTTTGCTATTTCCTTCTCCAGTTCATTTTACACATAAGGAAACTGAGGCACACAGAGGTTAAGCCCAGGGTCACCCAGCTAGAAAGTATCTAAGGCCAGATTTCAAATCTTCCTGACTAACCACTGAGCCGCCTTAGCTGCCTTCTACATGACCACTAAACTTCACTTCCTGATTTATAAAAGGTAAACTCTAGGATGAAAGTGACCACCCCCAGGAAGGTTGAAGCACAACGCAATAGACAGAGGAGTGGAAGGGCCTTAGAGATCATCTTGTCTAGTTTATATCCAGTTCAGAGTGCCTTCTACAATACCCTCTTCCTCCATGGGTGGTCATTCAGCCTCTCTGTGAAGAGCTCCAGAAATGGGAAACTCACTACCTTCCAAAGGCCAAAAATTCGACTTTGGAACAGATCTGATCACTAGGACGTTTTTCATAGCGGAAATATGTCCCTCATCAGCTTCCACCCACTATTCCTCGTTCTGCTTTCTGGGGTCAAGCAAAACACATCTCGTTCCTCTTTCCCATGCCAATCTCTAATGAGGTTCATGGGCTCATAAGCCCAGAGCTGGAAGGACTTTCAGATGGCCAACCCCCTAATTTTTACAGATGGGGAATCTGAGGCTTACATGAGTTAAGTGACTTGTCCATAGTCACGTACCATCTCAGTTCACCCCCATCCATTCTTTTCTTCTTCAAACCAGATATTTCCACTTCCCAACCCAAACTCATAGAGCATACTCTCCAGATCTCCAGGCTTCTTAGCATCCTAACTCCATCCCCCTCTTTCTCTGTCTCCGCCTAAGGCATTGAGATCTAGAGCTCTGTCCAGCTGCACCTCATTCTGTCCTGCTCTCTCATCTCTGTATTTTAGGATCAGAGATTTAGTGTTGGGAGGAATCTTAGAGGGCATTGAAGCAATTGAGTCATTTGACAGATGAAGAAATGGGCACAAAGAGGACAAGTATCTTGTCCAGCAGCACGCAGCTCCTAAGTTTCTGGGGAAAGGAGTTGAATTCAGGTTTCCTTGATGTCAGACACAAGTCCCTGTCCACGCTACGCCATGCTACCTTCACTCTCACCTCTTCTGCAACCAGACCAAAAGTATCCCAAGGGTAGCAGCCATCTTCCCTTCTTGATCTGGGTCTTCCCTTAATGCCCAGCACACAGAAAGCTTGGGAACCCAAGGGCCTCTGACACTGACCTTATCAATGAAGGCAGCAAACTTGCTGTTGAGACACTTGATCTGTTCCTTCTCCTCATGCTTCACACACTGGGCATTGGGGTCAACCTCCAGGTTGAGGGGGGTCAGGAGGCTCTCGTTGACAGACACGGTGGTGATGCAGGGAGGGCTGGGTCCACACACTCCCCCAGAGCGGTAGCCGAAGCTCCGGCCGCAGGAGCCAGCCCTGTAGCCTCCGCAGATGCTGCGGCTGCCAAAGCCGGTCAGTCCCCTGTAGCAGGACACTCCTCGGTAGGGAGCAGCACTGATGCAGCAGCGGTCACCCAACCTAGGCACGAAGGCCGAGACGCAGCTAAAATTTCTGGGGCGGAATCCACAGCCCACAGTGCTAATTCCACAAGTCATGGCGAAGGTAGCAGAAGGTCCTGGTGCTGATGGATGAGAATCCAGCAAATGCTTCTGAGATCTAGGCAGTGGCTCTGCCTTTTTATTTGTCAGGGAGAGCTGCATTAAAGGGGGCAGCAAAAAGGTGATGATAGGTGCATTTTATTGGCTTGGCATCACTCCTGTCTTCTTAAAAACCAACTTAGCTTGCCTCTCTGGTACAGCTGTGTCAACAATCACTGTTCATGGACCCACAGATCCCATTTCATCTTCAAAGCCTTTATAAGCTTCCCCCCTCCCCTGTCACACTTTCTCTTCTACCTAAGTGCAAAAGGCAAAAGCCTTCCTAGTAGTTGGAAATTGTAGTTGGCTCCCCCACCCTTCCCTCTTCTTCTTTCTCCCTCCATTACTAGGATCAGTACCACCCCCATCCAGGAATAAGGATTTCTCCCTCCCATGAGGGAGAAAAATGGATGTTTTCTTTTTTTTTTTAGTTTCTTTTTTTTTCTTTTTAAAAAATGATTTATTTTTCGTTTTCAACATTCACTCCTGTAAGATTTTGAGTTTAAAATTTTCTCCCCCTTCCTCTCCTCCCTTTTCCTCAACATGGCGTGCAATCTGATATAGCTCTACTTACATATTCATATTAAGCATATTTTCACATTAGTCATGATGTAAAGAAGAATTAGAACTAATGAGAGGGACCACGCGAAAGAAGAAATAAAACAACAACAAAAGAAAAGGAGAGCAATAGCATGCTTCCATTTGCATTCAGACTCCATAGTTCTTTCTCTGGATGTGGATAGCATTTTCCATTGCGAGTCTTCTGGAGTTGTCTTAGATCCTTTGCATTGCTGAGAAGAACCAAGTCTATCAAAGGCAGTCATCACACAGTGTGGCTGTTATTATGTACAATGTTCTCCTGGTTCTGCTCATTTCACTCAGCATCAATTCATATACATCTTTCTAGGTTTTTCTGAAGTCTGCCTGCTTATCCTTTCTTATAGCACAAGAGTATTCCATTACATTCATATACCACAACTTGTTCAGCCATTCCTCAACTGATGGGCATCCCCTCAATTTCAATTCTTTGCCACCACAATAAGAGCTGCTATAAATATTTTTGTACATGTAGGTCCTTTCCCCATTTTTATGATATCTTTGGGATAGAGCCCTGGAAGTGCTATTGTTGGGTCAAAGGGTATGCACAATTTTATTGCTCTTTGGGCATAGTTCCAAATTGCTCTCCAAAATGGCTGGATCAGTTCACAACTCCACCAGTAATGCATTAGTGTTCCAATTTTCCCACATCTTCTCCAACATCTATCATTTCCCTGTTTTATCATGTTAGCCAATCTGATAGGTATCTCAGAGTCATTTTGATTTGCATTTCTCTAATCAATAGTGATTTAGAGCATTTTTTCATATGACTATAGATAGCATTAATTTCTTCCTCTGAAAACTGCCTATTCATATCCTTTGACCATTTAATAGCTGGGGAATGACTTGTATTTCTTATAATTCGATTCAGTTCTCCACATATTTTAGAAATGAGGCCTTTACCAGAAACATTGGCTGTAAAAAATTGTTTCCTAGCTTTCTGCTTCCCTTCTAATCTTGGTTGCATTAGCTTTGAAAACCAGATATTTTCACTCTTCTCAGGTGGGAAAAAATGTAAACTGTGTCCTAACCTCCTAGAGAGGGACCTAGACTTCTTTGGGGAGAGTAGCTCTCCTTGATCAAGCCCTATGCCTAACAACCAAGTTGGTCCTTCTCTGCTAAAACCTTACTCCATTGGCCCATGTGGGGGTGCACTTTGGTTCCCAAAGACTTTGATGGAGTAGAAGGGTGAAGAATTTGAGGGCCTTGAGGAACTGATTATTCCTCTTCCCCCTCCCCCAAATGAAGAAAATCTAGGATGAGGAATCATAGACAATAGGATATAGTGATGGAACGAACCTTAGAGATTACTTAGTCTGGCTGCTTAATTTTTTAGGGGACAAAATGGCAGCCCAGAGGACTTAAAGGACTTATCTAAAGGCACACACATAATTAAGCAGCAGATTTGAACCCAAATATAGGTTGAGATGTTCAGAGTTATTTTCCAGGGCCTCTTCTTTAGCCCTCGATGTCAACTAGTGCTCTGCATCCAATTATCTTTACGGGCCCAGGGGAGGAGCAAGCTTTGATATGCAGACAATGGAAGCGTGCCTGGAGGTTTTTCTTTGGTCATCATCATCATCAGAGCTTCTCTGTCTTGAGTGTCTGAGCCTATAAATTCTTCCTCTACAAACCTCCTCTGGTTTATGTCTCTCTTGCCTCCTGTACGTTTTGGGATGTTGCTGACTGCTGGGTTTCCTGGACCAGTCACTGTCACATTCCAATTGTGCTTTGGACTGAAAATACTTCTCCACCATGGATCCTGTGTAGCCACCAGAAGCCATCTGGCCTGGTGCCTAAGCTCTGACTCTCTCTCTTTCCTCTCATGTTAAGAGGTTCTCCAGACAAAGAGGGGAGCGAATGAGAGGCTTGGGACAGAGGAACGCTCCACAATGTTCTATGGAACCTGAAAGGCCTTAAACGCAAAATTAAAAACATTAAGCAGTGACTTTAAAAGAAACCGGGAAGCAAACCTAAGAGGGATGGAGTCTCCCCAACCCCTCTTCTTTGGTATCTGTATGTTAACCTTCCAAGGGTGTTGAGTCAGGGTCCGTGGGGCCCCAGGGCATCATCTGTAGATACGGAAGTCTGGGGAAGCAGTGAGGCAACAGAGAGCAAGGGAAGGATGTGTCAAGTGGGAATGTGGATTCACAGTAATGCCTACAGAACGACTAAATAGGATTGTGTATCTGCCCCCATTTTGGAGAATTATTCTATGGGAGAATGAGTATAGGATTTTAGCTTGCTTGAGTTTCCAGTTCATTCTGAGATTAATTGGGTTAGCAGGAGGTAAATATGCCCTGCAACTCACAGGAGACAAAATACAAGAAAAGAACCTTCATAATATCCATATGTGAACATACCAAGTATGGGTAACAACAATATGAACTATAGATAACAATCCAAGGAGGTATATCTTATATCCTGGCTATCTTTGGGATTTAGTGGGTTGAGAGGAATGCTTAGAGTGGCTTCAGAAGAGTAAGCCTTATTCAAAAGCACAGGATAGGTAGGTAGGAGTAGGATGGATTGGGGTGGAAGTTAAGTAACACTATGTAAGATTAAAAAAAAAAACCTATGCTTTTTGTTCACAAGCCTGACAGAGATAATTTTTCTTAATTCAATTATTCTAATTCTAAGCACCTCTGTTTAAGGAGAAGTCCAAGGGGGTACAATTTCCCCACACCTCTGAAAATTTCTCAGTTGCCAGACATTTTGGAATTGCAATTTATAGTATTCCCAAATAAAGCCAAAACTTCAAGACATGATATAACATAGTCACAGACTTTAGGTGAAAATTGACAACAGAACCTATTAAAAAACAAACAAACAAACCAGAATAGTAACTTTGTGACCTGCTAAACAGGGGTTCCTAATACGTTTCTGTGTCATGGTTACCACTGACACAGTCTGGTGAAGCCTACAGACCTCTTCTCTAAATATGTTTTTAGACTGGGTTTTCCTATCTTTCCCAGTCTGAAGATGCAGCCTCTGGTACTCATTGGCTTTGGCCCACCTGGTTTCCCATCTAGGACAATTCATGCCACTTTAAACAGCCAGGTGCATCTCCCCACCCTCATCCACACCTAATGGGGTTTTACTCTATTGGTGCCAGACTTTTTGAGGATCCTTAATACATACTGCAGTTCAGAAATCCTGATTTAGTTTCAGAAGTAGATTAGAAAAGGATGTTAAAAATTATCTCAGACTGCGACATTTTGAGAACTGATAGTTAAAGAAAGACAAATAAGAGTTTCTCATACAAATTAGACCAAAAACTTCAGAAAAAAAGTACTATTCTAATAGGATTTTGTAATATGTAACCTAAAGAGAGAAGGGATGTGTTTGTATATGTCTATGTGGGAATATATTTCCACATATATTATATACTTATGAAAGGAAATATAGGGACCAGAGGAGTGATACATGGTAGAGTATGTTTGGCTGAAAGTTAGTAGAGACAGAAATAGAAAAAATGGCAATTGGGAGATAGATATCAGGATTCTGTCACAGAGACATGATACAGTGGCGATTGGAGATTTCAATTATCTGAACATTTGCTGAAGCTCACTCTCTTTCCAAAGAAGAGGAACTAGCAATAGTTTGATTTGCCTTCATGCTCATTTCATATTTTAAAAGGTAGAAGAATCAATGAAGGAAATTTCTATTATGTATCTGGTTCTTACCAGAAAGTAACAACTGGTTGATGGGGTGGAAATGATGGGAACTTTGGGTGGAATTTATTACTTGGTCTTAGAATTTGTGACAGTACCCCCAGAAACACTGAAGAAAATAACACCTTAAAAATAGCCTGACCCAAATGGCAAAAGAGGTCCAAAGAGCCAAGGAGGAGAAGAATGCCCTGAAAAGCAAAATTGGCCAAATGGAAAAGGAAGTCCAAAAGCTTTACTGAAGAAAATACTTCCTTAAAAATTAGAGTGGAGCAATTGGAAGCTAGTGACTTTATGAGCAATCAAGACACTGTAAAACAGATCTGAAAGAATGAAAAATAGAAAACAATGTGAAATATCTCATTAGAATTTCTGACAGAGCATCTAGGCCTACTTTGACATAAATTGTAGATTTTAGGAAAGTGGGATTTCAAAGGGTTCCAAAGGGTGGGATTCAGTGGCCTAAAGCGGTGCTGGGCAACTCTGACCAAGAGGAGTAAGAAGAATTATGAAGACACAAAGAGAAATATTTCCAACAAAGAAGAAAGGGGGGGAATTGTCTAAGGAGACTAATTTGAATCTCTGGGTAAATCACTGATGACTTAGATATTTACCAAAGATAGGAGCAAGAGCGGGCAATGAACCATGAACTCAAATCACAGCAATAATAATAACAGCTAACCTTTATATAGAACTTCAGTGTTTGTGAAGCACTTTACATATATCATCTCATATAAGAACTTGGGCCATACAAGAATAGTGTCAGAACACTAAAGCTCACAATGACCTGAAGCTAAGGAAACAAAAAGAATATTTTAAAGCCATATTGAGAAATGTAGGGAGAAAGATAGAAATATATATGTATGTATGTATGTATGTATGTATCTATCTATCTATATATATATATAGAGAGTGTGTGTGTGCATATATGTACAATATACATGTGTATCCACATATACATATACTAACATATGTTTATGTATATATAATACATGCATATATTTACCTACCTACATACAGGTATTAGTTCTCTGACAGGGACTGATGGATTCAGAAATACTTATTCAGATTCAAAGATAACTTGATGTCAGTGTGAAAGGAGATTTCTAGTGGAGTTATCCAAAGATCTGTGCTTGTTACTCTACTTTATAACATTTCTGCAGCACCTCTCGTGGGAATATTTCTCCAATTCACACTCACAATGGAGGTTTGGGTTCCCTAGGAGGATAACTACCCTTGCATTCTAGGGGTACTCTGTGGGTATCCACTCCTAACACTATAGTCCACTTGTTTACTTCCTGCTAATAATCACCAGTAGACACAATTTGCTCTTCACAAAGTTATTCCAAGACAGTGTGGTTAGAATAGTAACTACAGAACATTTCCCCCATCAACCTGGGATGCACCTTCCTACAGATGTACATAGCATCTGTAGGAAGAGCGGGGAAAGAGTACAACGGTAGTGATAAACATGTGTAAAGATAACATAGGAACAAGTCTCAATTTCCAAGGCTAATTCTCTTATGGTGATACGATGACTCTATTCTTTGCTGCCAAGGGTCATGTTCTTCTAAGTGCCTCCAGCCTTCAATGCCTTCCTCATTATACCTGTTTGTCTTCAGAGTATGTGTCTCTGCTCCCTTACCTGTGCCTCCTTTCAACTGAATTCTCTCAAATGGTCTCTCTGGCTGTTGGTGGCAATTTCTTCCTCTGTGTGGGTAGCGCTATTATTAGAGGTTATTGCCTCCAACTGGGGGAAGGGAGTTAGGAGAGAAAATCTCCTTCCTCCCAGAGGTAGAAAGCTGGGTTTTTCGATTACTGCTGCATCTTGCTTGAATGGCTGGGCTGTCTTCAGGGCATAGCTATTTCAAGTCCCCAAGAATGGCCAATTTTTCGCTTGTCCAGTGGCCAGGCTCCTTTTTATTCCATCAGAGAAGGGGGTTCAAATAAGTGAATAAGGGTTCACCAAGTAAAACCTTGTTATACTATATTAATATCTCATCATCTCAACACAAAACCATAATTCTAGGGGACTCAAGATGAATTAAGTTACTGACCTCCTGATAGAGAGTTGACAGACTCAGAGTACAGAATCAGATTTTTTTTGGTCATAGGCAATGCAGTAATTTGTCTTTCTTGCCTATACACGTTTATAGTAGGATTTTGATTTTCTTGTTTTCTCTATTTTTGAAGGAGGTGAGGAGGATGGGAGGGAGATAATTTGGATCTGAAGAAAACTTAATTAAAAACTACTTCATCATCTATGATTATATCCTATGACTACAACAACTGAGCTGGGGGCAGAGGGATGATGGCAGAAAATGAAATCTTCCCCCTTACATTTGAATTAGAGCATAGATGGTATGCTTATCAAATTTACAGATGACATAAAGCTAAGAGAGCCATCACAAGGCCATGATTCAAAAAGCTCTTCATGGGTTAGAATGTTGGGCCACGTTTCATAAGATGGAATATAATAGGGATGAGTATAAAGGCAAATATTCAACCTCATTAGTACAAGATGAGGAAGGCATAACTAGATAGTAATTCATATGTGAAAGCAATGGCGTTACAGTAGATTACAAGCTAAATACGAATCAAAATGAGAAAATATTTGTAAAGCACTTAGCACAGTGCCCAGTAGGTGCTTAATAAATGCATATTCTCTTCCCTTCCCTTTTTTTCTTCCCTTCTCTTCCATTCCTCTCCTTTCCCTTCCCTTCCTTTCCCTCCCTTTCCTTCCCTTTCCTTCTTTTCTTTTCCCTCCATTTCCTTCCCTTCCCTTCCCAATAACATGGCGGCCAAAAAAGCTATTGCGATTTTAAGCTACATTAGGAGAGACACCATGTCTCATGACTAGGGAGGTGATGATAGGTAGGCAAGGAGATAAAAAGACCAGGCTGTATCTTGGAGGCTACCTCTGGATAGTGATCTTCTCTCTATAGGTCTGGATCTGCCCTATGCCTCAGGCCTGAAGGGTAGTACACAATTATCTTCTCAGGGGGATGTAGCTATTTTCACAAACTGATCTGGGGAAAGCTGCCCTTAGCCTGAAGATTCCTTATCACAACAATCTGTGTGTCACAGCTCCTGAAACCTCACCTGGTAGCAGTCCTCCTTGGTCCCTGAGTCTGCTTGGCTCTTTTCGTCCCTGATTTTCTGTGCTATAGCACTGATTGCCTGAGTCTCTTCTGCTGCTTCCTCCTTGGCTCTGTGCCCTGGAGAGGACACACACACACACACACACACACACACACACACACACACACACACACATACACATTATCTCTCTCTCTCTCTCTCTCTCTCTCTCTCTCTCTCTCTCTCTCTCTTCCTGTGTCTCCTTCTTTCTCTGTCTCTCTGTCTCTCTGTCTCCCTCTTTCTCTCTGTTTCTCTCTGTCTCCCTCTTTGTCTCTCTCTGTCTCTGTCTCTCTGTCTCTCTCTCCCTTCAGCTTTCACATTTCCCAGACTCCAGGAGACAAGTGCAGTTGGTGCAGAAAAAAGTATACAAATCATATACATGGGCCATAACAGCTGTCTTCAACTACATGAAGCAGAAGCTAAAGGAATTAGACCTGTTCTGCTTGTCCCCAGAGGGTAGAACTAAACCTGATAAGCTGAAGATACAGAGGCAGATTGATCTTGATAGAAGAAAACACTTCTTAACAATTAGAGTTGCCTAAAAGGGAAAGGGGTTGCCTTGGGGCATAGAGATCCTCTTAGTCCCTGGAGTTCTTTGTGATGACTACTTGTGGGTGTTGAGAAGATAGATTCCTATCTGAGTACACAGTCTCAGAGGTCCCTTCTGAGATAAGAGAGTAAGATAATTAAAAGGTGGATTTACTAGTCTATCCCAATCTATATCTACCAAATCCTTAAAACTTCCATGAGTTCTCCCTAGGGCCCTAGAGTGCTTGGCCCTCCAAGGGTGGGGAACCTGTGGCCTAAGGCCACGTGTGGCCCTCTAAGTCCTCAAGTGCAGCCCTTTGACTGAAGCCACACTTCACAGAACAAATCCCCTCAATAAAAGGATTTGTTCTATAAAACTTGAACTTAGTCAAAAGCTGCACCCAAGGACCTAGAAGGCCACATGTGGCCTCAAGGCTGCAGGTTCCCCACCCCTGGTCTATTCTCCTTTCCTTATCCCCCATCAAAACAACAAAACCCAACAAACCAGGATGGTGTGGCAGTGCCATACAGTGGAAATAGCTATAGACTAGAGTTCTGGAAATCTGCTCTAGGTCTTCCATTGACTAACTAGATGTGAGAACTTGGGCAAGTTATTAAAATTGTAAGTCATTAGACTGTAAGCTTCCTGAGGGCAAGGACTGTCTTTTGCCTCTTTTTGTGTCTCCAATGTTTAGCATAGTTCTTGGCATACAGTAGGCACTTAATAAATGTTTATTGATTGAGAATGCAATCTCCTTGAGGGCAAGGACTGTTTTTTATTAGCACAGTACCTGCCATATGGTGTTTAATAGTTTGTCCTTTGTTCTTGAAGAGGATCATGACATCATGGAGGCGATGCCATGACATGCAAGTGAATTGGATTTAAGTGAGGGAGGATGAGCAAAAGTTACCAGCCTCGCTTTCCCCTCCAGAGCTATCTGGGCCGGCCCCTGGAAGAATTTAGGCATTCCCTGAACACCTTCCTTTCCTCCCCACTCCCACCCACCTGTTTAGGATCCACCTAGCAAGATATAATGTACGCAACTCATTAGTCAGTCCTACAGGCTCTTCTTAGCCAGTAAGGAAGTCTGTTCAATGATTTGTTATTTTTGTGTTTCAACCACTCCTTCTTACTTAATTACTCTGTAAATATCTTTCCCTTCCACCAAGCCCTCCTCCAATGCTTGGGTTCTCCAAGGCTATGCCTGCAAAATGTAAACTCTGGATCTTTACCCCCTACTGGAAAGGTTTTATGTAGCAATTAGGTGGCAGTTCAAATATGGGACCATCAAATATAAGGACCATCTAAGATAAATATGGAGTTTCATCACCAGCATGGCAGATACATGGTGAAGGATTCTTCAGCCACAGCAATTCAATAAAAAAAGCAAAATACAAAATGGCCACAGTCCTATGCAATATCCTTTCGTTTCTTCAATAACAGTGGCAGTATGGTAGAAAAGGGAATTGAGGGTGAGAAGAATCACCGAGCTTTTAGACCATCCAATAAACTTTTCCTTAGCTGTTGTTCCTCTAAATGTGAGCTTATTATCCAACACTCAATGAATGGACATACTACTGGATGAACTGAATCATATCCATCTCAACATTCTCACTATAAACATCAAAAGGGGGGAATGGAAGGATGCCTCACAGGTACTCCTTGGAGAGGCAAAGAAAAGCAATGGTTAGTTGGTTTTACCATATAACCAAAGGTAAAAAGAAACATCTTTTCATGAAACATTTGGTTATCTGATATTGCAGTACTCATGATAAGTATTTGCAAAAAATCCACTGGAAAATAATTGCAGTCCTGATCTACTGTGAATATATTGTTAAGCTATTCTCAACAATACAATTCTTCAGTCAAGACAATTCTGAAGGACTTATGATGAAAGGTGTTATCTGTCTCCAGAGAAAGAACTGGTAGATCCTGAATGCAAATTGAAGATACTTTTTCTTTACTTTCTTTATTTTCCTTGTCTGTGTGTTCTTTCACAGCATGACATGGAAATGTGTTTTGCATGATTACATATGTATAATTTATGTCAAATTGCTTGTCTTCTCAATGAGGGGGAGGGGAGGAAGGTAGAGAATTTGTAACTCAACATTTGAAAAAAGAATGTTAAAATTGTGTTTACATGTAATTGGGAAAATAAAATATTAAATTATATTTTAAAAATAAAATAATTGCAGTCTATGCGTCAACATCAGTTGCCAAAGATGAAGAGGAAGAATTCCATGTCCTTGTCAAATTTCTAAAATTAAGTGAACAGACTATTTGATAGTTGGTGATTTCAATGCAAAGGTGGAAACAAATGAAATTGTGAGAAATACATTGGAAAATGAGCAGGTAGATGGTGCAGTGGCCTGGACAGCAAGAAGGTCCAATCAGTCAATACTTACAGAAATTAATTCAGACTATTCATTGGAAAGTAAATACCGAAACTGAAGCTTAAATATTTTGGCCACATACTGAGAAGATAGGACTCATTGGAAAAGACCCTGGTGTTGGGAAAGATTGAAGGCGAAAGGAAAAGGTGATGGCAGAGGATCAGATGGATAGACAACGTCAGTGAAATGACAAACATGCACTTGGACAGACTTCAAGAGATAGTAGAGGAGAGAAGGGCCTGGTGTGCTATGGTCCACGAAGAGTTGGAGAGACTGAACAACACATTGGAAAGTATGTCAGGAGTAAGGAATAGTAAGAAGCCAAGTTTTGGAGACTCTCAGAAGCCTTACAATATGAAAAACTTTTTTTTTTTTTAGGGGAAAGGAAAACAATGGACTTGGTGAGAACCGAATGACATCACAAAAATTGAAATTGACTGAATGTTAGTAGTCATTATTGATGAAGGAGTCAATCTTGAATGAACTGTCTATGTATAGTCAGCCCATAGACTTGCTAGAGTAAAGATCAAAATTATTAGAAAACTAGAAGAAAAAATAGTAATGAAAGAAATGTGGCATGCAGTTGAAACTTCCCAGTCCTGCCCTTTTTAAACAGATGTATATTTTAAAATAGATAATAGATAACAAAAATAACAGCACTGAAGATAATGATTTTATACAGTTGAACTGATGTAAATCAACAATTATGTCAATAGATTTAACCTCAAAAGGGGATTAAAAAGAATTTTTACTGTCAAATACATTGCTTACTTGCCAAACATAAATAGATGACAGCTAAAGACACGAGTTTAGAATATTAACTTGCTTGTAAAATCTTATAAAAAGGTTTTATAAGCCAGAGTCACAGAATAAAGAAGAAAAAACGGGAGGACAAAATTAGTTTAAAGAAAACTTGGTGAGAGACCCAATTAAGCTCAGCTACCCAAAATGGAATTTAAGTATAATAAATAGGGGAGGATAACAAATGGGGGGGGGGATAGAAATGATCTGGAATTAAAAAAAAACTTTTCTCACTATAAAAGGCAATAGATACATCATGCTTGGAGTCTATCAACACAATCCTGAATATGCTTAGAGAGCAGGCAGACATGACACTAAAGAGAGCAAGGCTAGAAAACACAGCTGAATTAAATGAAGCACATGAAAGAAATCTGTTCTAGAGGCAACACAATTGTGAAGGCATTGAGGGATCAACTCACAAGGTATTTGAAAGAAGCAAAGCTGCATAAGGGGTAGAAAAAGAGATCTAGGACCTTATTGCCCCTTCCCCCTGCCTCCCAAGGCAACCAAGAGAACATTGACAATTCAATCCCATATGCCTGTTTTCCCCTCTAGATTACATATGCATGAGAATCATCTCCAATCAAGGGGCGGTATGGAAAAGTGAATAGAGAGCCTGTCTTGGAGCCAGGGAGGCCTGGATTCAAGACCCATTTCTGACATAAATATTGTACAACCCTGGGCAACTCACTTCTTGGGCTCCCAGAAATTCAATAAGGCTATAAGTTGGAGAAGAGTTGCTGATCTAGTTGGTGACTTGTGAGGAAGCATTTGGGGTCCTCTAAGATGCCAAACTCTTTTGGCTGCTTCCTGTCAGGTGGTAGTTCAACTCATTAAATTAGATAGATGATGATAGATAGATAGATAGATAGATAGATAGATAGATAGATAGAGATAGATAGATAGATAGATGATAGATGATGGATGCAGACAGGCAGAAAGAGAGAGAGAAAGAAAGAAAGAAAGAAAGGAAGGAAGGAAAAAAGAAAGAAAGAAAGAAAGAAAGAAAGAAAGAAAGAAAGAAAGAAAGAAAGAAAGAAAGAAAGAAAAACAGCCCTTCTGATATGGCCAGTATTATCAGCACTGATGATTGGGAGAAAGGGCCTGTCTAGGGAAAGTGAGGACACATCTAGCATGCAGATTAAGGTGGAGGTGGGGGAGACAATGATTGATGAGAAGAGGAAGAGTAATCATTTTTTCCCCCCTGGGAAAATCACAAAACTTTGGTGTAACTTTGAGTATGCCTTAGCCAGCAGAGAGACTAACAACCTGAAGTGAATTAAAAATCCTCCAGATTAGTAGAAAACGAGTCCCTTGAGGGCTCCTGAATGAGGGGGAAAGTAAATGTCTTCCAGCTGTCGTTTGTGTCCCTTTTTGGATTCTTTGCTAGTAATTACCTCAGGTTCTCCCTATTTCTCCTTCTAGCAAAATACTGATAAGGGAGGATTTTTATGGAGTGAAAGACTTCCTTTACCCACTGTCACTCCTTTCTGCCCTGATACTTACATACGGAGCATCCAACTTTTTCTCTTATTACATCCCTTACAGGAAAGGGTACTATCATGCTCCATTTACTCAGTGGGACTCACATGCAATGCCTTCTACCAATATCCCCAAAGTACCTATTTGCATGGCTAGCCTTATTTCCTAATATAGCTGGTGGCATGTCCCAATCTCTACCTCAGTTCTGTATGATGGTGTGGCATGGGGGGCCCATAACTAAAGCCTGACACTATTTAAGTGGGTTCAGAACAGAAGGCAGTATCTCATTGTATCCAATATAGGCTTGTCAACATATCTTGGGTGGGGTGGGGGGCTATGATGGAGCAGCATAGACCCAGTCTACCAAATCCAAGGGAATGTCACTCCCTTCCCTGCCAACCTTCACCAGGAAGCCAAATGCAAAGGAAGCTTGTTTTTATGGATCCAGGTATATACAACTCTTCATTATAGCCAACTAAAAAGAGACAAAGGATAGTCCGTATCTAGGGCTTCTAAGTGTTGATTCAACTGGCTTTACAAACGTGGACTCCAGGCCAATGGAACTCCACAGCTGGGAGAAATGCCACACTGGCCCTATTGGACCTCTTGCCAACAGTGAGTTGGTTACTCCAATGTTACTTCAATGAGTCATCAGGTTCTTCTTCAAACTTACGCAGCCTCCCAAGCTTGGTGGTGAAAACACACTTGTGGAAGAAGTCATCCCCTTTGGGGAATGTAGTGGGGGTCATGATAGGGAAAGCCCAAGTCTCTCTTAGTACCTAGTTTCCTTCTTAGTTCTCAACCTCCTTCCTGTCCCATTCTCTTCCTTTATAGCCCCTATCTCAGCAAACCTTAAAAGCATTTTCCTTTAAGACCTTTAGAGAACTTCTCGCCTTCAGCCCGTTGTTCCAACCCCTCCTGCCCCCCATCAATACTGTTCCTTTTATATGTGTTGTTACTCACTCTGTAAGCTGCTATTTGCCTTCAGAGCAAAATACTTCAACAATAAAGGTGCATTGATATCTATTTTGAGTTATTTAATGCATAGATCACTTGCATTTTTAAAACAGTATTTTATTTTTTCCAATTACGTGTAAAGACATTTTTAAACATTCACTTAAAAAAAAGTTTGAGTTCTAAATTTTCTCTTTCCCTTCCTTAACATCCCTCCCTAAGATGATAAGCAATTTGACATAGGTTATGTATGTGCAATCATGTAAGATGTATTTCCATACTAGTCATATTATGAAAGAAACAGGCCAAAAGCAAAGAACCACAGAAAAAATAAAGTGAAAATAATATGCTTTTATCTTCATTCAGACTCCATAGTTCTTTCTGTGGGTGTGGTCAGCATTTTTCATCATGAGTCCTTTGGAATTGTCTTGGATCATCATATTGGTGAGAGGAGCTAAGTTGCTCATTGTTGCTCATTGCACAATATCACTGGTACTGTATGTTCTCCTGGTTCTGCTCACTTCACTTTGCATCAGTTCATGTAAGCCTTTTCAGGTTTTTCTGAAGTCTGACTGCTCATCATTTCTTATAACATAATAGCATTTCATTACTCATATACCACAACTTGTTCAGCCATTCCCCAATTGATGATCATCCCCTTAATTTCCAATTCTTTGCTACCACATAAAGAGCTGCTATAAATATTTTTTACATGTAGGTCTTCATCTCCTCCACCCCCCGCTCCTATCTTTTTTTTAATCTCCTTGTGATAGAGACCTAATAGTGGTATTACTGGATCAATGGGTATGCACAGTTTGATTGTCCTTTAGGCATAGTTCCAAATTGTTCTTCAGAGTGGTTGGATCAGTTCATAACTTCACCAACAGTGCATTAGTGTCCCAATTTTCCCACATCCTTTCCAGCATTTGTCATTTTCCTTTTCTGTCACATTAGCCAGTTTTATAGGTGTGAAGTGATACTTCAGAGTTGTTTTAATTTGCATTCTCTAATTAATAGTGATTTAGAACATTTTTTCATGTGACCATAGATAGTTTTAATTTCTGCCTGCTCATATCCTTTTGGAGAATGGTTTGTATTCTTGCAAATTTGACTTGGTTCTCTATATGTTTGAGAAATGAGGCCTTATATCACAGACACTTTCTCTAAAGATTGTTTTCCAATTTTCTGCTTTCCTTCTTATCTTGGTTGCATTGGTTTTGTTTGTTCAAAACCTTTTTAATTTAATATAAGCAAAATTATCCATTTTACATCTCATAATGCTCTATCTCTTGTTTGCTAATAAATTCTTCCTTTCTCTATAGATCTGACAGGTAAACTATTCCTTGCTCTTTTAATTTGCTTATGATAGCACCCTTTATGTCTAAATCATGTACCCATTTTGACCTTATCTTGGTGTATAATATAAGATGTTGATCTGTACCTAGTTTCTGCCATACTGTTTTCCAGTTTTCCCAGAAATTTTTGTCAAATAGTGAGTTCCTCTCCCAAAAATGGGGGTCTTTGAGTTTATCAAACACTGTATTGCTATGGTTATCTATGGTGTCTTGTGTACCTAATCTATACCACTGATCCACCACTCTATTTCTTAGACAGTACCAGATAATTTTTATGATTATCACTTTATAATATAATTTGAGATCTAGTACAGCTAAGATGCCTTCCTTTGCATTTTCCACTAGTTTCCTTGATATTCTTGACCTTTTGTTCTTCCAGATAAATTTTGTTGTTATTTTTTTCTAACTCTATTAAATAGTATTTGGTAGCTTGATTGCTATGGCACCGAATAAGTACATTAATTTCATCAGAATTATCATTTTATTATATTGTCTCTGCTTACTCATGAAGAACTGATATTTTTCCAATTTTCTAGATATGACTTTATTTGTATGAAAAATGCTTTGTAAGCGTGTTCATATAGTTCCTGAGTTTGTCTTGGCAGGTAGTATCCCAAGTTTTTTATATTGTCTACAGTTATTTTGAATGGAATTTCTTTCTCTTGGTACTGGACTTTATTAGTAATGTATAGAAATGCTGATGATTTATGTGGGTTTATTTTATGTCCTTCAACTTTGCTAAAGTTGTTAATTTTTTCAAATAGTTCTTTAGTTGATTCTCTAGGATTCTCTATACTATCATATCATCTGCAAAGAGTGATAGTTTTGTTTCCTTGTTGCCTATTCTAATCCCTACAATTTCTTTTTCTTCTCTTATTGCTATAGCTAACATTTCTAGTACACGATTGAATAATAGGGGTGATAATGGGCATCCTTGCTTCACCCTTGATCTTATTGGGAAGGCCTCTAGCTTATCCCCATTACAGACAATGTTTGCTGGTGGTTTTAGATTGATACTACCTATCATTTTAAGGAAAGTTCTATTTATTCCTACACTCTCTAATATTTTAAATAAGAATGGGTATTGTATTTTGTCAAAAGTTTTTTCTGTATCTATTGAGATAATCATATGATTTCTGTTGGTTTTGTTATTGATATGGTCAATTATGCTGATGGATTCCCTAATATTGAACCAGTCCTGAATATCTGATATAAATCCCACCTGTTCATAGTGTATAATCCTTGTAAGATATTGCTGTAATCTCTTTGCTAGTATTTTATTCAAAATGTTTGCATCAATATTCATTAAGGGAAATTGATCTATAGTTTTCTTTATCTGTTTTAGCTCTTCCTGGTTTAAGTGTCAGCACCATATTTGTGTCAAAAAAGAAATTTGGTAGGATTCCTTCTTTGCCTATGTTTTAAAATAGTTTACATAGTATTGGAATTAATTGTTCCTTAAATGTTTGGTAGAATTTGCTTCTGAACCCATCCGGCCCTAGGGATTTTTTTTCTGAGGGAGTTCATTGATGGGCTTGTTTGATTTTCTTTTCTAAGATGGAGTTATATAAATATTTTATTCCTTCTGGTAATCTAGGGGATTTATATTTTATAAATATTTATTTTGCTTACATTTTCAGATTTATTGGCATATAATTAGGCAAAATATTTACTAATGATTGCTTTAATTTCCTCTTCATTGGTGGTGAATTCACTCTTTCCTTTTTGATAATGGAAATTTGGTGTTCTTCTTTCCTTTTTTTAAAATCAAATTAACCAATGATTTATCTATCTTATTTGTTTTTTTTTCCATAAAACCAGCTCTTAGTTTTGTTTATTAACTCAATAGTTTTTCTTTTTTACTTTCAATTTTATTAACCTTACTATTGGTTTTCAGGATTTCCAATGTGGTGCTTAATGAGGGATTTTAAAATTTGTTCATTTTCAAGTTGTTTTTAATTGCATTCCAATTCATTGATCTGTTCTTTCTCTAATTTGTTGATGTTAAGAATTTAGAGAAATAAAATTTCCCCCAAATACTGCTTCGGCTATATCCCATAAATTTTGCTATGCTGTCTCATTGTTGTAATTCTCTTTAGTGAAATCATTTATTGTTTCTATGATTTGTTCTTTGACCCACTTATTCTTTAGGATTAGATTATTTAGTTTCCAATTGATTTTTAATCTCTTTCCACTGCCCTTTATTGAATGTAATTTTTAGTGCATTGTGATCTGAAAAGGCTGTATTTAATATTTGTGACTTTCTACATTTGATTTACAGATTTTTATGCCCTAATACATAGTCATTTTTTGTGTAGGTGTCAGGTACCACCGAGAAAAAGGTATATTCTATTCTATCCCCATTCAATTTTTTCCTAATGTCTGTCACATCTAACTTTTCTAAAATTCTATTCACCTCCTTAATGTCTTTTTTCTTTCTCTTCTTTATTTTGTGGTTAGATTTATCTGATTCCAAGAGGGGAAAGTTGAAGTCCCCCACTAGTATAGTTTTGCTATTTCCTCTTGTTACTCACTTAACTTCTCCTTTAAGAATTTGGATGTTACACCACTTGATGTTCAGTACTGATATCATTTTATTGCCTATGGCACCTTTTAGGAAGATGTAGTTTCCCTCCTTATCTCCTTCAATTAGACCTTTTTTTTTTTACTTTTGTTTTGCCTGAGATCATGATCGCTACCCTACTCCAGACTTTTATCTTTATTCTGTATGTTTGTCTCTCTGCTTCCGATGTGTTTCTTGCAGACAACATATTGTAGGATTCTTGTTTTTAATCCACTCTACTATCTACTTCCATTTTATGGGGGAGTTCATCCCATTCACATTCATGGTTATGATTACTAACTGTGTCTTTCCCTCCATCCTATTTTTCCTCTTGCTCTCCTTTATCCATCTTGCTCTCCTTTCACCCTTTCTCTTCTCACGAGGGTTTTGCTTCTGACCACGGCCTCCTCCAATCTATCCTCTCTTCTGTGAGTCCCCCACCTCTTATGTGACCCCCCTCTTCTCCTACTTCCTAGTAGGGTAAGGTAGATTTCTATACCCAACTTACTGTGTATGTTATTCCCTCTTTGAGCCAATTCCAATGAGAATAAGGTTCAAGTGGTGCCCATCACCCACCCTCTCATCTTCCCCTCCACTGTAATAGGTCTTCTGCACCTCTTCATATGAGATAATTTATCCCATTCTATCTCTCCCATCCTACTCCCAGTGTAATCCTTTTTTTCACCCCTTAAGTTTTAAAAATATCATCCCCTCAAAGTTGCCTTACACCTTCCATCTCTGTCCATGTATACTCCTTCTAACTGCACTAATAGTGACTCAGTTCTTAAGAATTACAAGTATCATCTTCCTGTGTAGGGATGTCAACAGTTTAGCCTTATTGGATCCCTTATGTTTTCTCTTTCCTTTTTTCTTTTTTAACCTTTTTATGCTTGAGTCTTGAAATTAAAAATCAATTTTTTTTTTGTTCAGCTCTTGTATTTTTATCAGGAAAACTTGAAAGCCTTTTTTTTTTTTTCAAATGACCATTTTCCCCTGGAGGATTATGCTCAGTTTTTCTGGGTAGGTAATTCTTGGTTGTAGTCCTAGCTCCTTTACCTTCCATGCCCTTTAATGTTGAAGCTGCTAAATCCTATGTAATCTTGACTGCGTCTCCTCAATATTTGAAATGTTTCTTTCTGGTTGCTTGCAATATTTTCTCCTGGACCTGGGATTTCTGGAATTTGGTTATAATGTTCCTGAGAGTTTTCATTTTGAGATTTTTTTTCTGGAGGTAATCAGTGGATTTTTTTCAATGTCTATTTTACCCTCTGGTTCTAGGATATCAGGGCAGTTTTCTTTGATACTTTTTCTTTGATCATTTCCTAAAGTCTTGATATCTAGGTCCTTTTCTGATCATGGCTTTCAGGTAGTGCAATAATTCTTAAATTACCTCTTTTGGATCTATTTTTTCAGGTCAGTTGTTTTTCCAATAAGATATTTCACACTTTCTTCTTTTTTTTCATTTTTTAAAAATTGTGTTTGATTGATTCTTGGTGTCTTATGAAATTACTAGCTTCCACTTGTCCAATTCTAATTTTTAAGGAGTTATATTCTTCAGTTAGTTTTTTAACCTCCTTCCCCCATTTGACCAATTCTACTTTTTAAGGGTTTTTTTTTCCTTTAGTAAACTTTTGTACATCTTTTCCCATTTTTTGTGCTTCCTTTACCAAGCTATTGACTTTTTTTGGGTGACGATTGTCTTGCATCACTCTTCTTTTCCCAATTTTTTCTTCTACCTCACTTATTTAATTTTTACGTTCCTTTTTGAACTCTTCCAGGTGTTCTTTGTGGGTCTGAAACCAATTCACATTTTTCTTTGACATTGTAGTCCTCTTCTAAATTTGTGTCTTAATAGAAACTTTTTGTTTTTGTTTTTCTCATCTTTTCCAGCCTATTTCATTACTTTTAAAGTTGATCTCTGTTCCTGAGATGGAAGGGATCTCAAGCTTCTTATGTGGCAGGCTGCAGGCCCCAGCTGTTTGCCTGGTACTGTGCTGGTGCCACCCTAAGGTCCAAAAGGGACTTTCCTGCTGCACCAGGGCTGAAGGGGTCTGGCAGTTCACCTGGTGCTGCACTGAGGCCTGAGGGGGTGGGAGTGGTGCCACACCTTGGTGTATGTGTGGGTGTGGGGTGACACTCTAGCCACTCACCCACTACTTCAACGGGGCTGTGGGGACTTGTTCACTGACCTGTACTGGGGCTCAGGGTCTCCCACTGGCTTGCTGAGGCAAGGCCTGCTGTTGGCTTGCCAGGATGCTTTCATCAAGACCTGGACTGTGCTCACCTCTTACCTGAATGAGACAGGCCTTTCCTGCTAATCCTTCTAGCTGTCTTAAGTTAGAAAATTGTTTCACCTTGTCTTTTTGTTGGTCCTGCCATTTCAAAATTTATTTTGGGGCTCTATTTTATGGTTGTGTGGAGGTGAATAGGGAGATTTCCTGCTTACTCCACCATCCTAACTCCCGGAAGTCTCTTGCATTTTTTAAATACAAGTGCTGCAACTTTCCTAGGACTTTTTACTAACGTCTGACAGTACTCCCCCTTGCAATTCCTTTACTCTCTGCCGATGTCCTTCAACGTTCATGTAGGCTAATCCTGGTGAGTTGTTTTACCAGGGTGTGGCCACTGCACATGCTGCAGTATTTTAGAGCCACAGGTGAGAGCTGGGTGAATCACGTGGACATCAAAGGAGGATGAGCAACCCTAAAAAGGGCTAAGTAAGCCTTCACACCAGAGAGGCTAGTCCTCTTGAATAACCCATACCCCTCAAGTGGAGGGTAACCAATAGGGTAACTGTCTACCTCAAGCATGTAAAGACTTCCCCTGTGGAACTAGGCAGATGAGAACAATCTGTTCCAACAGCCATGAAGGTGGCCAAAGCAGGTGCTGTGGAACTCTTTGAGCTTGGTCAGGCATTGAAGATACCAAGGCCATTCGCTGCATCCTGGGCCATTGCCAGTCATCTTGACTTTTGTATTGCCACTGGACTTTGATGACTCAGGAAGAGAAAATGAGGCTGATGACTTTATGCAACTCTGTTTCACTTAAATCTAAATCATGCTTAAGTCAAGACATCCCCTGTGATGTCACTGGTCCTCTTCCAAAATGAAGGGCAAAATATCAACAAGGCAAATCCCACTGGATCAGTAGGGACCTTTCCCCTGTTTCATTGTTAAGAATGTCTGTATGCAGCCAGAAGGGCAGCAGCAAGGTTCCGGACTCTTTTATTGAGTCATCCAATCCCCTGAAGCTCTCTTTCTTTCACATCACCCTACCCTACTTCAAGGTCATCTCATTTTGTTAATGGCACTAGGTGGTCTAAGCTAGGCCAGGCCAGTCCAATGGTTCAGGTTCAGAATTGGAACACAATGAAACATTCATGGACCTCATAACATTTAATAAAAATAAGTTTATTTGACAACAAGAAGGATATTCAACAGAGATACACCATAGATGCAAGTGGTTACACTTCTCCTCTGCCTTTGGATTTGTCACAGTGCTGGCACTCGGTCAGAAATATGTGTTGACTCAAATGAAGGTGGGGATTTCATCAAGCCCAAGGAACATAGACTCCTCCTTTGGCTGGGTCTTCTAATCTCTAGGTGACCAGGAAACCACACTAGTGCTTTGGGCTCTGATTCCCTGAACCAATCAGATTTCAAGGACAATTTTCCCTGCCCTTTTAAGGAGAGACTATTTCAGCCTACATGAGATAAATGATCCACTTACCACAATGGTTCCGTGTGTCAGCTTTCCAGAGCTGGGTTGACAGGCTGCCAATCTTTGCCTTTTAATCATAGGCAGCTTGGGACAGTACTACTCCTTGTAAGCATTGTAACTGGAATCAGAAATATACTTAACTAGCTGCATGATCCTGTGCACATAATTTAATTTCTCTGTGTCCCAGTTTCCTCATCTGTAAAAGCAAGAGATTGGATTCTGTGGTCTCTAAGGGCCTTTCCCTTGAAACCTAACTACACCCTCAGCTTCCTTTCACAAAATTTCTTGCAACCTTTTCAAAATAATAGTTAATAATAATAGCTAACATTTAAATGGCATTTACTATGTGCTAGGTATTGTGTTAAACACTTTATATATTATCTCAACTGGTCCTTGCAATAACCATGAGAGGTAGGTGCTGTTATGATCTCCATTTTACAGGTGAGGAAACTGAGGCAAACAGAGGTGAAATGACTTGAACAGGGACACCACCTAGCTAATAAATGTCTGAGGCCAGATTTTAGCTCAGGTCTTCCTGAGCGCTCTAACTATTGTGCCATGGAGCTGCCGCTTACACTTATATGTTTCACCTTGAACTCATACACAGCCTTTTGGGATATTTACTTCCATAAATAACAGCCCCTGTTGTGCCTGGATACATTCCCTTAAAATATGACACCTGCTTCATTTTGGCCCCACTTTGACCAGTGTTACACAGGTGTTCACCAATGCTGTGTTTAGTTCTTTTAGCTCCTGATTCTCTTTTATAGCCTGACCCATGGCTTTTAGGGATTCTGCTGGGCCCAAACCATTCCAAGATCTGTCCTTTCCCCAGATCCTTTGGCCATGCCCTGGATCACCCACTTCAAGCTTCTGAGAGGCAGTATGACTTAGCTGATAGGGAACTAGATGCAGAGTGGAGAAAGCCTTAGTTCAAATCTAGCCTCAGATAATGACCTGCTGCGCGACTACAGGAGAGTCATGTCACATAAACTTTCTGTGCCTCATCTATAAAATAAAAGGTTGGACTAAGTGACCTTTAAGGTCTTTTCAGAATCCATGATCCTGGGATTCTATGACTGTCACTATGCTCCTCAAAGATAACTATGGTCCTAGAACCAACAAGTTCAATGCAGAACTGGACAGTAAAATATTCATTTAATTGACAAACTATTTGTGAAGCCCCTACTATCTATAGCAGAGCAGCTAGGTGACACAGTGACTAGAGTGCCAGGCCTGAAGTCACAGGTTCAAATCTGGCCTCAGACACTAACTGTGTGACCCTGGGTAAGTCACTTAACCTTGTCTGCCTCAGTTTCCTCATCCATAAAATGAGCTGGAGATGGAAATGGCAAACTACTCCAGGCAAGAAAACCCCAAATAGGGTCATGGAGAGTCAGAAATGACTGAACAACAACAATCTATAGCATTATTCCAAGGGCTGTGGAGATGGGAAACAGAAGTAGAATTCTTGGTTCTGGTCCTCAGTATGCTCGGGTTCTGTGTGAGGAGACAGGACATACACATATAAGAAAGGTCTTTTTAAAGTTTTTAGTGATATCTTTTGTTTTTCTATCACCTGCTTTCCCCACATATGTCATAAGCCAACCCTTAAAACAAAGAATAAAAAAAGAACAACAAAAAAGTTTAGGAAAAAAACCCAAACATATCACCTAAGTCTGACATTGTTTCTGCAGAGAGGGTGGGGATGTTCATTCTCATAACTCTTTTCCGAGGGACAAGCTTTTTGATTATAATTCCCTAGTCTTCAGTTTTTATTTTGTTGCTTCTGTTCTGTTTGCATTGTTCTCTTACTTCTCTTTTCATTTCTTTGCCAGTTTTCCCCTGCTTCTCCAAACTCATCATATTCATCATTTTTTTACAGCACAGTGGTAGTCCATTGGATTCCCAAGTTGTTTAGCCATTACCTAGTTGATGGGCATTCACTCTGTTTCCAATGCTTTTAGCATAGACGCTTTCACGTGAATCTTTGCTGAGACATTATCTCTTCTCTTTTTGGAGAAGAGTAGTATGCTCATAATAATACATTAGGAAGATTGCTTGGGCAGCAACATGAAGGGTTCATCACACATATAAAGTTAACAGCTAACATAAAACAAAGATGCCGCAAGGCGGTAGTAACATCAATATTGTATTGTAAATTCGGGGAAGGTAGAGAATGCTATGAGCTAGAGTGATTCAAAAAAGGGGGGAGTGCTTTCTGGAAGAGGTGGGACTTTTATGTTGGGCCTTAAAGGATGACAGAAATTTGTTTAGGGGAAAGAAAAGGGGAAGAGGGGAAAGGAGGGAATTATAGGAAGGAAGAATGGGAAAAACACAAATGGGAGAGGGAATTGGGCAGTTGATCTGATTCGAAGGTGTTTGAAGAGAAGTCTAGTTGGAGCTAGAAAAGAAGGTTTCTAAATAATAGCTAATAGTAATAACTAACATTTAGATAGCACTTACTCCATGCCAGGCACTATGCTAAAGCTCTTTACAATTATCTCATTTGATCCTCAGAACAACCCTGGGAGGTAGGTGTTGCTATTATTCCCATTTTACAGATGAGGAAATTGAGGCAAGCAGAGGTTAAGTGACTTGCCCTAGGGTCACCCTCCTAGTAAAAGCATAGAATGCTGGGCTAAGAAGATAGGATTTTATTCTGTAAGCAATGAATTGCCAATGAAGGCTATTAAGCAGGAGAGTGATTTTGCCCTAGGAACATTAATCTGGCAATGGAGTGGGAGAGACAGAGGGTCAGTCTGTCCAGAGAGAGATAACAAGAGCATGAACTAGAGTGCTGGCAGTGAGAATGGAAAGTTGAGGGGTGGATTTAAGAGACCTCATTAAACCTGTATCAGGGGAAACTTCGATTAAGCCTGGGGGTGCATCACTGGAAAGGAGAATGGATCAGGAAGAGAAACTGAGAGTTTCATATCCAGGTTTCGTGGGGCCAAGGGAGCTATCAACTCCACTTTGATCTATTTGGGAAAGCTTCCTGGAAGAAGGGGGATTTCAGGAGCCATTGGAATATTGGTGACATTTGGTGCCTCCTGAGGTCAGACTGGGGTGCCCTCTAGTGGACATACATAGCATAATAATCTGTTTAGACTCTAGAGATTTTTTTTTTCTGAAGCATTATGGGTGGGATGATTTAATGACTCTACCCAGCTGTGTTGAATGAGTCCCCAGTCTTCTGGCCTGTGAAATGGGAACATTTTCTATTGCTGTTAGGAAACTGAATGAATGCATATTTTTATGGATCACCGAGCCAGGCAGAAGAAAAGAAGGATCATTTGAAGAGTTTCTGGGCCAAACCTGACTGCATTACTTCCGTTCTGTAGCAACCCTTCCTCATAGAATCGTAGCTTTGGGAAGGAACACTGGGCATCATATGGTTTGACTTCCTATTGAATACAAGTGTAACTGGGGTTCAAACAGGGCATGGAGAAAGTTGCCCTTCCTGAATCTAGTCGGCCACAGGTAAGGAAGCATTTGGGCTTCTCTACGAAGTCAAACTCCTTGTCTGCTTCCTGTCCAGCTATGGTTCAATGCATTGAATTTCACCCTCCCCCCAAATACTCTTCTTCCTAACTTTCCTTTCCAGACTGTCAATGGACTCTCTACTCCATGGTCAGCTGTCAAGGCTCGTGATTTCTGCCTTCACAATATCTCTAGTAACATTCACCTTTTCTCCAGTCACATGACCACCAACTTCATTGAAGTTCCGATCACATCTCACCTTGGCTTTTGCAACAGCTCCCAAATTGGCCTCCTTGTTCTCTCTTTCCTAAGAACATCACCCACACAGGTACCAACATTCTCTTCCTGAAGCACAGGTCTGGTTGAGCTTCTCCCAGAAGGAGAGGGAAAAGGAGAGAAAGAGAAGATGAGGGAGGAGTGAAGAAGAGGAAGAGGAGAGAGAGAGAGAGAGAGAGAGAGAAGGAGAAAGAGAGGGAGATGGAGAGGAGGAAGGAGAAGGAGAGGAGGAGGGAGTGAGTGGGAGGGACAGGGGGAAGAAGAGGGAGAGAAGAAAAGGGAGAGGGAGAGAAAGGAAAGGAGATGGGAAGAAGAATGAGAGATAGAGGGGGAGGGAGAAAATGAAGGGGGAGAGAAGAAGGGGGAGAGGAAGTGAACAAGAAGGAAAGAGAGAGAAGAAAAGGAAGAGGGGGAGAAGAAGAGGAAGAGGGGGATGGAGAGAAGGAGAGAAGAGAAAGGAAAAGGGGAGGGAGAAGAGAGGAATTGAAGAAGAGAGGGAAAAAAAGGGAAGGAGAAGGGAGGAAGAAGAAGAGAAGAAGAAAAAGAGGGAAAGGGAAAGACAGGGAGAGAGGAGGGAGAGGGGGAAGAGGAGAGAGAGAGAGGTGGGGGGAGGGAGAGGAAGAAGAAGATGGTTGCCTATTGTCTCTAAGGTAAAATACAAACTCCTCAGCCTGGCGTTTAATATCCTTCATAATCTTGTTCCGTCCTACCTTTCTGTACTTATTTCGTGTTGCTCTCCCTACTCACTCTTGCTTTCTATAGGGCTTGCTTACCAACTGTTCCCTAAACTGCACATTGTCTTGCCTGTCCATGTGCCATGTGCTCTTCTCCATGCATCCAAACCATTCCTTCTCTGTGTCCATCTCTGGGAATGCATAGCTTCCTTCGAGGCTCGGCTCAGATGCTATCTCATATAGAAAACCTTTCCCGACCCTCGGAGGGATGAACTATCCCTCTGAGTGAACTTATGCTCTCTTTATTTATCTGAGGACAATTTATATTTTATGGCTGGAAAACTTTCTCCCACTTTCCAAATTCTCGTAATTATTAGTTGAAAGCTTCCTAGGCGAAAACTCCGATTCCTTATCGCCATCTATATTACACTCCTTCCTGTCACTTTCCTTCCATGTCCAAATCAGAAGTCAGTAGCTTGCTCCCAAACCTACCTGTTGCCCTTACTTCCCTATTTCTGTCAAAGGTACAGCCACCCTGACAGTCATTCAGGTTCACAAACCCAGTGATCCTCCTTTACCCTTCACTCCCCTTCCCCACTCCCTCCCATACCCAATCAGTTCCTCAATCTCATCATTTCTACATAAACTCTCAATCTGTCCCCTTTTATCAGTGGCCACCATCTCCGCTCACCTGGATGATTACAATAACCTACTAATTGGTTTCCTTGCCTCAAGTCTCTCCCCTCCTCAATCCATCTTCCACACACCTGCCAAACTTATGTTCCTAAAGGACAGGTGTGACTAGGTCACTCTTCAGCTGCAGAAACTCCAAGGATCCCCTTGTGCCTCTGGGAGGAAATGGGGACTCTATTGTTATTTAAATCCCTTCACAATCTGTCTCAGACTCCTTTCCAGACTTCACATCATTCCCCCTCCTGCACTCTGTGGTCCACCCTAGGGCTTGTCCATCTAAACTGGCCATCTTTCTATTCCTGTGCATGACATTCAGTCTTCTGTTTCTATGCCTTTTACATAGGTTGTTTTTGATGCTTGAGATGCACTCTCCCTTCATCTCTGCCACTTAGAATCCCTAGCTTCCTGCAAAGCTAATCTTGAACATTACCCCATATCTGAGGCTTTTCCTGAGCCCTCTTCCTGTTGCTAGTGCCGCCCCCAATTACCTTGTATTTATACATATGTATCATGGCATCTATTTATATGTTTGTAACTGACATTTGGCCATGTCCATGGGTTGCAATGATTCAAGATACTTGGGAGCAGGAACCCATGCTGCTCACCAGAGTGGGGTAAACCCGGACTCCCCTCAAAAATCTTTGGTAAAGGGGCTTATGGATAGCAGAACCTGGAAGGTAAGTAAGAAAAAGATACCAAGTAAGCAGGAGGGGTAGGAGGCAATTGTGAGTTGATAACTCTGAGGTATGCTATTTGTGGCATCAGAAATCTAGCTATAGAAGAACCCAGTCCTTGAGAAGGAATTGTTTCTCCCTTTTTGGGGTGAAGAGAAGGGATTTCTTTTCTCCCTCCATCTACCATGGTGTCTTGGAGCGGAGCTACTCATCCAGTAGTCAACAATGACCAACAAGGGGTAGGAATACGAGCCAGTCAAGGCACAAAACTTGAGAGTTTCATGAGGAGAGAGAGACACAGAGAGAGAGAGAGAGAGACAGATACAGAGAGACAGAGAGAGAGAGAGAGAGAGAGAGAGAGAGAGAGAGAGAGAGAGAGAGAGAGGGAGGGAGGGAGGGAGGAGAGAGAGAGAGAGAGAGAGGAGAGAGAGAGAGAGAGAGAGAGAGAGAGAGGGAGAGAGAAGGAGGGAGGGAGGCAGAGGGAGGAGGGAGGGAGGAGAGAGAGAGAGAGACAGAGAGAGAGAGAGAGGGAGAGAGAAGGAGGATGAGGGGAGAGAGGGGGAGGGAGGGAGGAGGGGAGAGAGAGAGAGAGAGAGAGAGAGAGAGAGAGAGAGGGAGAGGGAGAGGGAGAGAGAGAGGGAGAGGGAGAGAGAGAGAGAGAGAGGGAGAGGGAGGGAGGAGGGAGAGAGAGAGAGAGAGAGAGAGAGAGAGAGAGAGAGAGAGAGGAGGGAGAGAGAAGGAGGGAGGGAGGGAGAGGGAGGGAGGGAGGGAGAGAGAGACAGAGAGACAGAGAGAGAGAGAGAGAGGGAGGGAGGGAGAGAGAGAGAGAGAGAGAGAGAGAGAGAGAGAGAGAGAGAGAGAGAGAGAGAGAGAAGGAGGGAGGGAGGGAGGGAGAGAAAGAGGAGGAGTAGGAAGAGAGAGAGAAGAAGAAGGAGGAGGAGGAGGAGGAGAAGAGGAGAAGAGACAGACAGACAGACAGAGACAGAGAGAGAAACACAAAGACAGAGAAACAGAGACAGAGACACAGAGAGATACATAGAGAGACAGAGAGAACACGCATGAGAACTCCTTGGCTGTTGGGAAGTAAGCTATTGAAAAGAACAAGCCCAGAGAGTACAGCTGAGTGAATTGCCCAGCAACACAGTGAGCCCAGGAAAAGCAACATCAGGACATCATCATAAGAAAAGAAAGGACATTGGCATCTAGTAGTGCCAGAGGTGTGAATTGCCTTGGCCTTACACGTTCCCTAAATGTGCGTCTGCTCTTACAACAGGAGCTGTATGTAGTTATGTAAGAGTGTGGCCCAAGTTTAGGTATGTGTGGGGAGGTAGTGGTGGAATGTTTTGTTACTAAATGTTCTTACAATGTTATCTTAGTACATTCTTTTGCTTTAAGTTAATTGTGTTTAATGGCTGACAATTATAGGCAAATACACTAGTGGGGGCTTGTGAGCTATAGTTCTAGGAATATATACCCACTGCATTAGTTACAAGCAGTTATGACATATAGAAAACACTTGGCTGATCTCTCTACTCACATAATACTCACCTTAATATAGATTTTCATCATATTTTGCTTGGATTAGCCTCCTAATAAGTCTCTTCACAATTCATCTACATAGCTAGGAAAGTGATTTTCCTAAAGTGAAGGTCTGACCTCTGCTTAATCAACTACCATGACTCCCTACAGCCTCTAGGTTCAAACATTAGCTTCTTTGTTTAATTTTTTAAATCTCTTTACCACCTACCCTCAACTTACCTTTCCAGTCTTATTCCATTACTGCTTTCCCATACCCAGTCAAATTAAGCTTCTTGTTCTTACCCCTAATATTTTATGTTGCACCCTAGGTCTTTGCATTGGCTGTTTCCTCACCTCTGACTGTTCTAATCTGGTTTCCTCCAAAATTCTGCGCATGATACCTTGTACATGAAGCCTTTCCTGATCCCCTTACCTGCTGGTACTCCCCCCCAATTTACTCTGTATTAATTTTGTATATTCTCTGCATATGATTACATATGTTTATGGCTCTCCCACTAGAACATAAGCTCCTTGAGTTCAGGGACTATTTCATTGTTGCTTTTATATTACTAGCACTTGGCACAATACCTGGTGTTATTATTGAGTAGTTTGAGTCATGCCTGACTCTTTGTGACCCCATTTGGGGTTTTCTTGGCAAAGAAATTAGATTGGTTTGCACTTCCTTCTGCTGCTTATTTTACAGATGAGGAAACTGAGGCAAACAGGATTAATTGACTTACCTAGAGTCACACAGCTAGTAGGCTGAATTTGAACTCAAGTCTTCATGACTCCAAGCCTAGTGCTCTATCCACTGTGCCACCTAGCTGCCCTGTTTGGTATATAAGTCCTTAATAAATACTAGTTGATTGATTGAATCTTAAAGTACAATATGCATGTCAGATATTGTTATTACTATGTGTCCAAACACTATGTGGGATACAAAAGAAACAGGGTGTTTTGTTTTTTTCTCCTGAGGTTTTTGATTTGGAAAGGTTTTAGGGAAATAACTGTTCCAGTTATGGCTGCATAGAGCTTGTTGCAACTGAGGAACGCAAAAGTTGATATGTGTAGCTTACAATTTATATCACTGAACTACTTTAAAACATTTTACATATGTAATATTGTTTGATCTTTATAATAGTTCTTGAGATTAGTAGGACAAATGTTATGAGCTCCTTTTTATAGAGTAATAAACTGAGTCTCAGAGAGGTTATGTGACCTTCAGAAGGTCACAGGGATTGTAAGTGTCAGAGCCACGGTTTAAACTCAACACCTCTGACTCTAAAACCAATGCTCTTTCTACCAATGTCTCCCAGGAGGAAGGTAGCCCTACTTTGTCCCACCCACACAATCTTTTCTGTGGAATAGGATCAGTGAATTTGTCTATAAGCTGAGCATTCTACTGAGTCCCCATGGTTCCCTGTCATCTTGCTCTTGACCTTGAACAGATTTCTGGGAAGAAGCCAAGGGAGAACCTGGAGAGGGTGCTTATGGGGGGGTTGACTGGAGAGGTGACTGGATGGAAGGAACCAAGGATGAGTCTGGACCAGAGTTGCTGACCAGGTATAATAATCCAGGATGAGGGAAATGGTGACCTCTAATCTCCAGGATCAAATATAAAATCCTCTGTTTGCCTTATGAAGTCAACCTGTTCCCTTCCTCCTTACCTTACTCTCCACCTCATACCCTGGATCCAGAGTCACTGGTCTCCTTCCTGTTCCTAGCAGAAGATGTTCCGTCTCCTGACTGGGTCATCGAATACTCCCCATGCCTGGAATCTTTTCCTTTCTCATTTCCACCTCCTGGTCTCCCTGGCTTCCTTCAAGACTTTAAGTCCACAGTCTACAAGAAGCCTTGTCCTGTATTTCCCACCCTTCCCCCAGTACTTTATTGCCTATGTGACCATTTGCCCATCACTCCCTTCATCTGTGCCTCAATTGCTCTTCTATAAAATGTGGAAGTTGAGTTTGATAATCTTATCATCAATTTATCTTATCTATCTCTCACATATACATGGCCATTTGCATGTTGTCTTCCCATTAGATTGTGAGCTCCTTGAGGGCGGGCACTGGGCTTGTCTTTGTTTTGGTATCTCCAGTGCCTGTCACTTAATAAATGCTTGTTGGCTGACTATCCGACCTGCAGACCTTGGGACCGGGGAGGGACATCAATTCAATGAACAACACTGGTTTTTACCTCTCCCCCCGCCTTTGTTCCCCCAAAGAGCCAATCTTATCTCCTGCTTTTCCCTTAGTCCCTCTTTGGCTGTCCTTTTTGTTCTTGGCGTTGCCCTAGGGCACCATGGAGGGGCAGCTTTCCCCACAGTCACCCAACATGTCGGTCTAGTCCACGGAGGATGGGGTAAACTGGAAGGCTTCTGCAATGCAGGAGCCAATTTTTGCCAATAGCTGGCGGCTTTCTCAAGCTGGAGACTCCTGGCCTTGCTCTTGCTCTTGCTCTCGCCCTGGTGGGGAGACATGAGACTGCAGGATAGAGAGTTAACATGGAACCTTGGAGATTATGAAATCCAACCTTCTCATTTTATAAAAGAGCAAATTAGACACTGATGGAGGGAGTGACTGGCAAATGGTTCTACAGGAAATGAACTGCAGAGGCACGAGTTTGAATGAAACAATTAAAGATAAATACAAGCCAGTCCTTCTCTAGGATAGTAATCTCCAAACTTATTTGATTATATGCCTCATCTATATATGGACATATAGACACACACATATATATATATACCATACACTCTCATATATGTGTGTTTACTTATTTATAAATTTTTGACATGTACTCTTATGTACATTATAATACTTACATTGTAGAAAAAGTAGAAATATAATAAATTATAATAATACAATATAAAATAATAAAATAAGAAATATATATATTGTAGAAAAAGTAGAAATCGGAAAAGAATGAGAATAATATTTCAATAGAAGTCCACTGGCATTTATCATATAGGCAGTGACATGGTCAGAGATCACTTTAACAAAATCACTTTGAAGTTGTGTGGAGGATGGATTGGGGGAGAGGGTGCAGCAGGAAGAGATCTGAGGCAGGGAGGCCAATTAGAAAGCCATCATAATAGCTAAAGCAAGAGCTGAACAAGGGTGGTGGCTATGTGCGTAGAGAGGGGAGGACATACAGGAGAGATGTTGTGGAGGGAGAAATGTCAACTGATTCGATGTGTGGATATGGGGTAAGGGAAAGTAAGCAGTCAAAAATAACTGGAAAGATGGTGGTACCCTTGATAATAATAAGGCACTTTGGAAGATAAGTTGATTTGGGGGATGGGGAAGGGAAAATAATATAACACTGTCTATGATCCATTAACAATTGGTCAGTACTTAGTTACTCTGTGTGACTCACTCTGTCCCACCCTATGTGAAAAGCATAGATTGAGCTCTTTCTCATTAGTCATTGCCCCCCCCTCCCCAGCTCAGACTCTACTCTCCTAGTGACACCAGCCACAGTCGTGAAGTGACCTAGGATACAGAAATTTCCTAGTGGCCCTTGAATGGTTGCTGTGGGTAGCCTTGGTTTAAGTTATAACTACCCTGAGGGGCTGGTAGCCAGCTCAGAAGAAGGGTGGTTGGAATGTAAGATGTCTTTGTTTCTTCTGACTATGATTGGTTCATCACACACCCCTTGGGGGTCAGGCCATACTATCTTGCAATGATGCCTGGTTCCCCAGGAGATGCTGACTCCTACTTTGGAGACTCTGGAGTCTTTGAAGGCTCTGAGGAGCCCTTTTGTTGGGGGAGGGAAGGCAATCAAGGTTAATAGGGACTTGCCTAGGGTCACACAGCTAGTTAAGTGTCAAGTGTCTAAGGCTGGATTTGAACTCAGGTCCTCTTGACTCCAGGATGGGTGCTCTATCCATTGCACCACCTTGCTGCCCTGGGAAGAACCTTTCTTGATATCATATATTCCATGTGGCTTGAGCTAAGTCCCAAAACATTACATTTCTTTTGCCTTATAATCTGCAAAACACTTGCCTTATAATAACCCTATGAGGTAAGTGTGTGAGAAGTATCATAATCTCCATTTGCAGATGTGAAAACTGAAGCTCAAAGAGATGAAATGATTTGCCTGGACTAGCAGTAGAGCCAGGAGGGGAGCCTACATCTTGGGGAATAGGTTCTTAGAGCTCACGCCCATTTCTTCTGTTTCACAAACTAGTTCTGTAGCACATAGAGAAAGAAAGCCCTTCTTATTATCTGTGTGACCCTGGGCAAGTCACTTAACCCCTATTGCCTAGTAAGAGAGAAAGGAAGGAAGGAAGGAAGGAAGGAAGGAAGGAAGGAAGGAAGGAAGGAAGGAAGGAAGGAAGGAAGGAGGGAAAAGAAAGGAAAAAATAAGAAAGAGAAAGAAAGGAAAGAAAGAGAAAGAAAGCCCTATCAGCATCATTAACTGACTGATTTTGGGCAGGCACCTTCATCTTTATGGGCCTCAGTTTCTTCATCTGTAAAATGAGCCAGTTGAACCATATGACCTCCGAGGTCCCTGTCTGCATCAAATCTATGATTCCATAATCCCCTGGAATCAAGTGCTGTAGCTTCTTAACTATTGAAGTTGTTCTAAAATGTCTTGTTCCAGTGGCAGCTAGGTGGTGCAGTGGATAAAGCATCAGCCCTGAAGTCAGGAGGACCTGAGTTCAATTCCAGCCTCAGACCAACCACTTAACACTTACTAGCTGTATGACCCCGGGCAAGTCACTTAACCCCAACTGCCAAAAAAATAAAATAAAATAAAATGTCTTGTTCCCTGTCACTAGAGGTTTTAAAGAAGAGGCTGGATGACCTATAGTTGCAGACCTTTTAGAAGGGCTTTCTGCTCAGGTATGGGTTGAACTAGGCAGCCTCTAACGTCTCCCCTAACTCTGGGATTCTGTGATATGTTTCTGTGATTATAGTGAATGGTCCTTGAGTCAGAGTAGGGGAGCTTTGGTGTGATACAGTGGAAAGAATATGGCCTTGGAGTCAGGTGGTAGGTTCAGGCACTTATTAGTTCTGTGTGACCTTGGGCAAGAGACTCACTTTCTGAGCCTGAGTTTTCTTCTGTGAGGAATATGGAAGTTGGATAAATCATCTTTTAAATTTCTTCCAGCTTTTGGTTCTATTATTTTTGGCTTTCTTTCGCTTTCTCTAACTCCCAGTGACCAAGACAAAGTTCTAGAGATGCATGGGTGAGGCTCAGTGTCAGTGGTGGCAAAGAGAAGAAATGATTCCGCCTCCCCCCCCCCCAACCCCTCTTTGTGTGTTGGAAGGAAAAGAGAAAAAAAAAGGCCACATCTCAAATTCTGGGTATTGTCTGGCTTCTTCTGCTGTCTGACGTTCTCCTAGGCAGCCATCTGCTGGGTGTTTCCCCATTCTGCCTCTCTGACACAGACCCCTTTCTCAGACAAAGAACGATTCTAATGAGCTCTTTTCTTTAAAAGCCCCAGGGGCCTGTAGACACTGGCAGTCAGCATGATTACAGCCTTTGGACTAATTAGAACCACTTCAAAAAGGAAGCCACCTCCCCAACCAAAACCCCTTTCCCATGCTGACTGACCTTATGTGTTGTGAAATCAAGAGCTAGTACAGACTGGAAGCAAGCATTGGAGGGGCTGTGGAAAAACAGATGCACCAATACACCGCCCATGGCACCAATGAAGCATGTCTCTTGACATAGAGGATGGTGGCATGAAATGAGGCAGACACTGGCTAATGCATTGATTTTTACTTCACTATAATTTTTTGTGACAAAGGGAGGGTTCTATCAGAGTTGGAGATGAGTCATTTGGAGTAATAATAGCTAACATTTATATAACTCTTTAAAGTTTGCAAAGCACTTTACAAGGGGCAACTAGGTGGTACAGTGCATAGATCCCTGGCCCTGGAGTCAGGGGGACCTGAGTTCAAATCTGGCCTCAGATGCTTGACATTGTGTGACCTTGGGCAAGTCACTTAACCTCAGATTGCCTCACCGAAGCAACAACAACAACAACAATAAAAGCTGGGGGCAGCTAGGTGGCACAGTGGATAGAGCGCCAAGCCTGGTGCTCTAAGGCGCTGAGTTCCAATTCTGCCTTAGACATTTGCTAGTTGTGTGACCCTGGACAAGTCACTTAACCCTTTTTTACCTCAGTTTCGTCATCTGTAAAAAATGAGCTGGAGAAAGAAATGGTATTTTTACCAAGAAAACCCCAAATGGGGTCACAAAGAGGTAGATATGACTGAACAACGACCATAATCATTGGGCGCTAAACATATGCATACATACATACATATATATACACGTTCACACATATATGTACATGTATACATACACACACACTCACGCCCCCATATATATATGCATATATATGTATATATATATATACTCGAAGTTCTTCAACTTTTCACTTCTGTGCATCATCTCTTCAACTAGATTGGGGGGGACAGGGATCTTGTCTAAAGATACACATTTATGGAGGCTAAAGCTTTCATGAAGTACTGTCCTCACAGTAACCCTTCCAGGTAGGTCATAGGGTCAGAGTTGAAAGGGATCATAGAAGTAATCCAATAATAATAATAATAGCCAGTGCTTGAAGGGTTATAAAGCCCTTAACAAATGTTATTTCATTTTATCCGCACAACAACCCTGGCAGTTAGGTGCTTTTATTGTCCCCATTTTACAGATGAGGAAATGGAGGTACAGAAAAGGTATTTACCCATAATCTCCCAGCTGGGTAAGTGTCTTACGCCAGATCTGAACTGAGGTCCTACTGACTCCCACTCCCAGGCTCTAACCATTGAACCACCTAGATGCCTCTCATTTTCTAAGCTTCTGATTTTACAGATGGAGAAACTGATTCACAGAGGAGTTGACCTTTGCCTAGGGTCGCACAGAAAATAAGTGGCAGAAGTAGAATTGGGACTAATGTCCTTTGACTCCAAGTCCAACATTCTTTCTATCATACAAAACTGCAGGGCACATAGTGTTATCATTCATATTTTACAGATAGGTAAACTGAGCTTCCAGGGGGTTAAGTGACTTGGCCAAGGTCACATAGTTAATGTGTTTAAAAGCCCCATCATTCTGCTCTTCCTACTACTGATGTACATGGCCTCTTTTCTTCCCTCTAGTAACTCCATCAGTGCTTTCCATATAGGAAGTGCTCAATGTGTGCTGAACGGATGATGGGATGCAGTGAATAGAGTTGGGTTTAGAGTCAGATTCAGGTGATATGGGCTCACCTCCCAGGTCTGCCACTTACTATCTATGTGAATTTGGACAAATTCCTTCTGCTCTGTGTTGTTCAATTGTTTCAGTCATGTACTACCCTTTGTGATCCCATTTGGGGTTTCTTTGCAAAGAGGCTGGAGTGGTTTGCAATTTCCTTCTCCAGCTCATTTTACAGATGAGGGAAACTGAGGCAAACAGGGTTTAAGTGACCTTTCCAGAGTCACACATCTAGTAAGTGTCTGAGGCCGGATTTGAACTCAGGAAGACCAGTCTTCCTGACTCCAGGCCTGGGCCTCTATCCACTGCGCCATCTAGCTGCCCCCTTCTCTTCTCTAGGCCTCTGTTTTCTCATCTGTAAAATCCGGAGCTTGGATCAGATGACCTTCAAGGTTTCTTGTAGTTCTAAAGGTCAGTCTCCTAGTATTAGAGGTTGAAGGCATGCTTCTTTATCCAGCATTTATTCCTGTGTCCTGGTAGCCTAGCATCATTGGGGACTAGTTCTCTTCCAGATTAGAAGGACATGGGACCCTTCAACTCTTAACAATTCTTCATTTCCTAGGCCAGGTCTATACTTGCTCATGTGGGAAAATAACCCTGAGCCCACTCACAGGGGATGATTGTGTATTAATGGGTTAATAGATATGTCAGGGCATGTGGGGTTGAAAAGGCAGGGGTGATGTTTATTGTGATGTAGGGTCTCTCAGATAGGCCTATAAAAAGCGGCAAGTTTTGGCTTTGCTCTTGGCCTGGTGAGTGGGAGAATCCCACGCTCATAAATTGTATGAAACAACTTTCCCTTCCCTTTTATATTGTCTGAGCCCCCTCCCAGGGCGCATAAAAGGGAGGGATGGTTATTGGGCAGGTCACAAGTCACATTGCCTTCTCTCCTGACTTCCTTTTTCTCAGGAACTTTCACCTAGGGAGACATCATGGCCTGCCGATCTTCCCACATCAGTTGGAAGAGTGGAACCAAGAACTTCAGTTCTTGCTCAGCTGTGGTGCCAAGGCTGGGAGCCCAGCCGAGTGTCACTACCCTCTCCTACCAAGCAGGAAGCCCTGGGGGTCTGGGCTACAGGAAACTTGAGGGCTTTAGCAGCCGGAGCTTGGGTGTTGTGGGGTCCCCTCAAATTTCTGTAGGCAGTGGACGCCCTCCACGCAGTGGGGGCAGCTTTGGCTACCGAGTTGGGGGCCTGTGTGGGCCCAGTCTCCCCTCTATCACGACTGTTACCATCAATGAGAGCCTTCTGACCCCACTCAACCTGGACATTGACCCCAACGCCCAGTGCGTGAAACAAGAGGAGAAAGAGCAGATCAAATGTCTTAACAACAAATTTGCTGCCTTCATTGATAAGGTGAGTTTGGGATCTGGGATCACCTGGGAGCCAGGAGGATGGACACAGAGGAGTTCACGCATTGACTCTCTTTAATATTCCATCTTCTGTGGCAAACATTGATTTCCTCTTCTCATTTGACACTGCCATTTCTTCAAATTTAATTTCTCTATGGAGTTGATCACTATCCCAATTAATACTCTTAAAGGAAACATACAGGTATCAGGAAAGAAAGATCTTTAATGCAAAAACACTTAATTCCTTTCTCCATATCTGTGTCATGCAACACCAGGTAATTGATTGTGGGAGGAGGAAGATAGATGACTCTATTCAGACTGGTACCATCCATCTAAGAAGTGATGCTGTAAACCTAAGCATTCATTCATTCATTCATTCATTCATTTCTTCAACAAACATTTATTAAGCAGCTTATCATGTGCAATACTCTTGAGAAAACCTAAAGTTTGATCTGGCCTCTGGCACCAATATGCCTCCAGTCTAGTAGGGGAGACCAGGAATGCATACAAACAGCTATAATATAAAACTGAACATAACCAGTATGTGAGTGGTAGGAAACTGTGCTCTGAGAAGCAGGGAGGAGGAGCAAGCCAGCTTTCCATTACCTCCTAAGCAGAGTCCTTGGAAGGTTATTTTAGTATTTGTCGTGAGGGATTTTGAATTCCTACATTACACATCTATCTATTGTAGCCTGTATATATACCACATATGGGTTACATTCTTGGTTTCTTTGGAAACTGTGGGTTGACACTCCCTTCTGCTCTGGTATATGTGCGTGTGTGTGTGTGTGTGTGTGTGTGTGTGTGTGTGTGTGTGTACTGCTTTAGATACTGGAGGCCTATCATCCAGGGCCATTGGTAAATGTTTAACAACTAGCTGGGGAACTTTTGGGGGGGAAAAGTATGTGCAACAAAATTTTAAATTTAATCTACATAATTAACATTTTGCTTAGCATGATTAGCATAAATAATTCAGCATTAGAAAAGCATACTTTTCTAAAGTAGATGATTCTTAAAAATCTCAATAAATCAAGCCTTGGCTTGTGGCATTTGCTCATTTCCAAAGCATAAATGCTCACACTGAAAATTTAACAACTGGCTCTCAGAAGCCAGTTCAAGCTAGCTGCAGCACACCCCTAGGCTTTTTGTCCCAAGCTGGGCTGGGGCCAGAGCTACAAGGAACTGCAGAGAGCATTCAGTTTAACCCCCTCAACTTACTGGTAAGGAAACTGAGGCAGAGGTTATGATACTTGTCCAGGGTCACTTGGGGAGAAAGTAACAGAAGCAGTATTTGAAGCTAGGCCTTGTGGCTTCAAGCCTAGCGCTCTTCCTGCTACGCTATGCTGCTGAGGGAGAGGTTCCTTTTGGAGTGTGTGTTCTGGTCTATGTCTTTGGCATAGAGCCTACAGGAGGATACGTGTCCTCACAAGACTGGAGGGATGGGGATTGGTCTGTCTGCATTTATGTCAGAGGGATAGATGGAAAGAAGAACCTATGGTGATCAGAGATTTCCCAAAAAACCCATTCACAAGCATGATACCAGGGAAAGAGCACTGAGTTTGGGGACAGAGGCTCAGAGTTCAAGTCTTACAACTATTATTTGATGCCTGGGTGCCTTTAGACAAGTCACTTACCTCCTCTGTGCCTCAGTTTCCACATTTATAAAATAGGTGACCTCTAGGGTCTCTTCCTGCTCTAGATCCATGACATTCTGATCCAAATACATTTTCATGATCTGCACCAGTGGCTTCCTTCTGCAATCCGGGGCTTGAGTCCATTTGCATGAGACGCTCTTCATTGCCAGAAAAGGATTCCTCGCTGCTCCCTGCCTGCCTTGAGGGAGCGGAGTAGACAAGAGCCCGAGAAGTGAAGTGATTCAAAGCCTTCTGTGTTCCAGTTTTAAGAGAGGACACAGCTAGTTCCAGGATCTTTTCAGGAAGGGGTCTCTGGAAGGAAAGAAAAATTTGGGAAAGAAGAGGACCTGCAGAGAAGCTATATCCTAATCCTACTAGACACTGTTAAGGATCTTCAATCTCTTCTGCCAGCTAAGGCCACCCTATTTCAGAATTAGAGAGAACTTAGAAATCATTTTGCAGATAAGAAAACCAAGGCCCAAAGAGAGAGAAAATGTTTTATCTAATTTTACCTAAGGTCACACAGGTATCAGGTTTAAGAGTCAGAATTCAAACCCAAGTCATCTAGTACTTTTCCCACTACTATGTAAGACCCCCACCCTCCCTTCTCAACTGGGGTGCAGTTAGCCCTATACATTAAAAAATTAATTTATTGTTTGGGAATTATCCACGGAGTTGAATGCAAGACTGGCTTTCCTTTTCCTTTGTTTTCCAAAGGCATCCATACATTCACAAGCGCAATTTTCTAGTCCTAGAATGTATCCCTTACTCATCTCCACGTGTCGAAATCTGTCTCTTTCTTCAAGGCTCAGCTTAGATGACATCTCCTCCACAAAACTTTCCCTGATCCTTAGGAGCATGGATTTAGAATGGAAAGGAACTTCTTAAGCCATTCACTCTAACTCCTTCCTTGTATAGATGAAAATGCCCACATAGAGGCAACATGACTTTCCCAAAGATACACAGGCAGTTAAGTATCAGAGGCAGGATGCCCCTAGTTGAAAGTGCTGTCTCTCTCACATTTTTCTAGAGCACCTTACCTGAATTTCTCCCTTCTCCCATCACACTCTTTCTTGCAACATGCTAATCTGAGAGCATGCTATATCTCCCTGAAGAGCTATCCAGTTACAGAGCTACGAACCCTTGAGTAAAGCAGGGAAGGGAACAAGCATTTATTTAGTACCTACTAGGCACCAAGGCAATCAGCACCTACTATGTGCCAGGCAATTAGCCCCTATTATGAGCCAAGTAATTGGCACCTACTGCGCTAAGAGCTTCACAGATATTTCATAGCCAGAAGGAGTCGGGATCCTGGACGTGCTGCTTACTGTCTTCCTAGAAATCAACTTAACTCCTCTGGGCTTTAGTTTCTGCATCTGTGAAATGAAGGGGTTTCATTAGATGACTTCTAGGGTCCCTTCTAATTCTAAGTCTATAACCTACTGATCTACTCAGCTTTTGTAGCACATTCTTTGATTTGGTGTTGGAGGCGACCATCTTTTAACCTTTCCATTCTATTGTGTTGAGGCTAACCATGAGTTTTCCACTCCTTATCATTGATTAACATTTGGTGAAGGAAAAGAAGGGACTTTCTTGGTTGGACTTTCTTAGGAAAATTCAATTCTGGTGCTCCCTGCTGAAAATAAGGCTATCAGGTGGAAATGACATAGTTCTTGTTTGTGGAGCCTGTAATCTAATTAATCTAATCTAATTAAAGCCATGGCAGGGTAGGGGTGGGGGAGCCCAACATTCTTCTTGTAGCCTTCCAACTACAAGAAGAATCATAGTTTGTGTCTGTTGTGTTGCCTATATACAAAAGAGGAGCTATTGGTGAACCAAGGGAAATTTGGTTCATCCATCCTCAGGGTGATAGTGGGGCAAGAGTCCAGGGAGTTGACTAGTTTCTAGAAATCTGAATATTGTAATTAGCAGGGTCCTTAGAGATCATCTAGGCCAAAATCTCTCATTTTACAGATACAGACACTGGAAATTAGGGCGTTAAGGTGGCTGGGCTGAAATAACTGGCTACAGGCTCTCCCATGATGTCTTTCTCTCTGGTGCTACAGGTCCGGTTCTTGGAGCAGCAGAATAAGCTGCTGGAGACCAAATGGAACTTCTACCAGAACCAGCGATGCTATCAGAGCAACATGGAGCCCCTGTTCAACGGCTACATTGATACCCTGAAGCGGGAGCTGGAGAGTGTTGAGACGAACAGTGGACGGCTGTCCTCTGAGCTCAACCACACGCAAGAGGTGTTGGAGGGCTACAAGAAGAAGTGAGTCTCAGGTTGGGAAGGAGCCAAGAGGCTTTCATGAAACTTGAATCAGGCTGAGTCCATAAGTAGTACAAGGGGAATGGGAAGATCAAGTCATTGGCTCCAAATCACAACTTTCTGGTCTCCAAGGTGTTTAGCCTGAGTCTATATGAGACAAAGGAGGGTCCATCAGTTTGCTCCCCCTTCCCCTCCCCTCCTACGTTCCATTATTCATACAGCCTTGTTTTGAGCATTTGGGAAAAATCCAGAAGAGAAGGATACATGATCCCTGTCTTTGGGGTGCTCCTAGTCAGAGAGAGGATATGGCACCGAAGCTACAAACAATATAGATTGATGCTATGGAGACTAATAGAAAGGCGAATACTTAGTAGTAGGAATTGCATATGTTACTGCTGAAGGGTACTTAATACCTAACTATGGAAGGTTGACTTCCTTGATTAAACAAGTAGAATCAATCAATGAAAAATTCCAAAGGAAGGTGATTTGATAATGATCTAGTTAATTTGATCAATGCGTATAAAAATGGATGGTTCTTTCCTTCCTTACCTCTTTCCCTCCTGTCTTCCCTCCCTTCCTCCCTTCCACACTCCCTTCCTTCTCTCCCTCTTTCCTTCCTTCTCTCCCTCCTTTCTTCTCTTCTCTCCTTCTTCCTTCCCTCCCTCCCTCCCTCCCTCTTTCTCTTCTTCTCTCCATCCTTCCTCAGATCTTCTTGACATCAGGCCTAGCACAATATCCATCATGACACCTAACTGTTTTAGATAGCTGGGAGACTGAGTATTTGGTATTGTTATATCTAAACATCATGCTTAAATTTTTATGGGTTGATGTTTTGACCAGAAAATTGTGGGTAATAGTTTGATTTGTGGTGAGACTCTGGTTCTTATCCAGTTGATTGTCTGCATTCTGCAGGATATTTTGAGGCTAGTATGGGATTTTGTCATTTCATGAAAAATAATGAGTTTATAAAATATAATTCTTGCCATCAAGTCATTTCTTACTAGGTATAGTTGTTACTGTTGTTGAATTGTTTCAATTATGTCTGACTCTTTACGATCCCATTTGGGTTTTCTTGGCAAAGATACTGGAGTGGTTTGCCATTTCCTTCTCCAGCTCATTTTACAGATAAGGAAACTGAGGTAAACAGGGTTAAGTGACTTGCCCAGGGTCACATAGCTACTAAGTGTCTAAGGCTAGATTTGAATTCATGAACATGAGCCTTCCTGACTTTAGGCCCAGCTCTCTATCTACTATGCCACCTAACTGCCCATATTAGGTATTATTAGGTAGCTTGCTAGTATTTTTTCAGCCTTCAGTGATGAGTTACAAAGTTTCTACCATGTCCTTACATAATTTATATTGACTCATTGATATACAAAGTCCAGGTTCTTTAAAATTAACCTTTGTGTAATTTTTGGAGAAGACAATATGGTCTTGAATTGTTGCCCCTACAAAGCTTTTCACTTCCACAAACAATTCTGCATGATTCAACCATTTATTCTGTGCTTCTTTGTTAATACATTGTGGGCTGAGTTCCTGAAGATGTCACCCACGGAGAACCTTTTGATTCTATTCTTGAATCTTAGTTGTTTATTGGACTCCAACCAGGGGTAAAACACATTCAATTACATTGAACAAATTGAAAGTTGTTTATCTGCTGTCATCCTTTATTATTTTTCAATGAAATAATGTTTACTTGTTTCAAAGGTGTTTCTGTAGGTTTTTGTGTCTACCAATCCTCTCTTCTTTTTGGTTAGGTAGTATTTTCCTATGGCCATCTTAGGATTATGGACCCTGTGTTTCATTAATATTGTACGGGTTTTTGTGAAGACACTTTTCAAATATGTTATGGTCCATTTTACATTTCCAGGAGTAAACATGAAGACTGGTGTTATATAGGTGTTGATTGCTTTAAAGGCATTTATTTTTTTAAATTGATCTTTGCATTCAGGGTGCCAGTACATCTGTTAATGTATTGAACCATAGCTTTCTCCTTGATAACTTCATGCTTGATATGTCCTGCCTAGGAGAACAAGGTATTTGTAGATATCTTTCTCCATCAGTTTAATACTTTAGTCTCCATCTTTTCTTGTCTTGTATTAAGACGTTTACATTTACTGAGTCCAAGATATCACTGAAGGATTTTCATGAGATGAAGTGACTATTGCAGTGGAGCCATGTAACTTGATTCCATTCATGTGCATCTACTGATTAATAACACATTTTGGTTACAGTCTTCTAGTTTGAGATCACATTTAGTTCTATTTAGGAGAGATGATGATGGGCTTAAGGATAGATAAAACCATAATGGACTTTAACTGTCTTACTAAAGAAATGCTACATTTTATTGTATTTTAATTAAATTTTTTTCAGGTCTACATTCTCTTCTATCCATTTCTCTTCCCCCCAATCAAGAAAGCAAACAACAACAGCAAAAATCCTGTTATAGACATGTATAGTCAGGCAAAATAAATTCCCAAATTGGCCATGCCCATACACACACACATAGAAACACACACACATATGCATATGTATGTATCTATGTATGATATACATATATGTTTATATCTATTTTATATATATCTAGTTTATATAGATGTCTATACATAGATGTTTTATGGATATATATATATAATATATATATATATATGTGTCTCAATCTGTAATTTAATCTTGACATTATTGTATTGGTGGCATATTTTAAACAGAAAACAGTTTGCCATGTGGATCTCAAATTCTCTAGAATTTGCACTCTGCTTAAGTCTGTTTTATAAATTTGTGCCACATGAATAAGCCATGAATGGGAAACAAAGTCAAAGGTTTGTTATAATCAACAAAGACAGTACAAATGTTATATGGTGCCTTGGGGCAAGTGTTCATTAATTACTAAGTGCTATAAATAATAACTTGCTCTTTACACACACACAGGGCTTTGAGGTACACCTTTTTTGTTTCTCAAACAATAGATAATTTTTTGCATATATGTGTATATATATATTTATATATATTTTAGTGACATAAGCTGTGAATGCTTTATATAAAGTACATAACACAACTGACCTATTTTTGGAGGGTACTTTAATGTTCTCATCTAATGCCTTTTGTTCAGAAAGATGAGAGCAGGCATAAGGGTAAGTTGGTAAAATGGCATGCTGGTAATTCACGGACCACTGTGAAGCATTTGAGATGACACATATGGATTTTAACTGCTCCTGCTACTTTAGAAGCTAGAGTTGTAGTTACCTCCCTTGATATAACTCTTCTCTGTCATTCGCTATATGAATGGTGCTCAAGCTTTCTATTTCTCATTTGATCTAACTTGGATTCTTATTGTACTTCTTGCAGCTATATAGATGACTGAAAATGTTCCACGTAACTGTTATTATTGTCATCGTTATTATTAGGAATGAAGACCTGCCACTATTCTGTAATTTATGGTCTTAGAGGGTTGCTTGGGGGCTGTTTAGAGGTTAAACGACTTGCTTCAGGCACATAGCTAATGCATTTTCAAAGGGATGACTTTAATCTACATCTTCCTGCTGCCAAGGCCAACACTCTATCCACTAGGCTATCTTGCTTTTCCAAGAGATAAGAACAGGGACCAGACCTGTGATTTCATTAGTGTAGGGAAAACCTAGAGAAGGAAGTCCCTCAACCAATCTGGGTCAGTCTTAGAGAATTGTCTGGGGCACTGAGAGATTAAGTGACTTGTCCACCGTCACACATGTGGCCAGTGGTGGGACTTAAACCTAGGACTTTCTGCCTCCAATGCCAGTTCCCTATCCACTAGATCAGTGATGACAAAATCAAATAGAAATAGATCCCACCTGACTACATATTAACTTATAAAACCACAAATTAACATAATCTGTGTTGTATTTTTATTCATTTTGTTAAAATTGTCTCAATTACATTTTAATTTGGTTTAGGCAACATTCAAGATTTTTGTGGGTCCCATATGGACTTTAGCCCATTAGTTTGACCCCTCTGTACTAGACCACACTGACTTCCCAGTTATTATTATTAATGTAAAACTTTGTAGTGAAATTTCCTAGATTATTGCTAATTTACCCTCACTTTGTGTCATAAAGATGCATCCTGAGTATCTAAGTCCCACGTTGATTGGAATTTGGGGAAATGATACAGTAGAGAACTAATTCTGATAATTCAGAAAATCACTTTTTTTTGAGAGTTGGTAGGGACCTTAACCACCATCTTGTCTAACCCACACAACCAAGACCTCCTCACCACACCGTACCCAATGAATGGTCATCAAGCCTCTGTCTGAAGACTTCCCAGGAAGGGGAAATCCACCATCCCTTTGGAAGCCTATTGTACTTTTTGACAGCTCAAATTGTTAGAAAACTTTTCCTATCATCAAATCTAAATTTCCCTCATTGCAACTTCATTCACTGCTCCTGGTTCTGTCTTCTGTGACAACATAAATATACAATCTCCCCTCCATAAATGCTTAAAAGGCAGCCATCGTATTCCCCCTGAGTCTTTCCTTTCCCAGGCTAAATATGCCAGATACTCCACCTCATCCTCATGTGTTATGGGCTCAAGGCCCATATGTTGTACTCCGGCTATACTCCCATGGAGGTCTGAAAAGGGCAGAGTACAGTGAGATGGTACAGAGTACAATTACTATCATTGCCTCTTAATATTTGTTGTTGTTCAGTTGTTTAATCATATCTAATTTTTTGTGGACCATCGCATGCCAATACTGTCCATAGAGTTTTCTTGGGAAAGGTACTGAGTTCAGTATCAGAATCAGAAAGACCTGAGTTCAAATCTAGCCTCAGACACATATGAGTTGTGTGATCTTGGGCAAATCACTTAACCTCTGTCTGCCTCAGTTTCTTCAGCTATAAAATGAGGACAATAACAGCACCTATCTCCCAGTGTTAGGATGATACAATGAAGTAATATTTGCAAAGTGCTTTGAAAACACTATGTAAGTGATAGCTATTATTATTACTATTACTGCTATTGCTATTACTGTTACTATTGTTGCTGCTACTGTTACTATTACAGTTACTATTACTACTACTATCATTACTGTCATCATCATCATTGAATAGGTGCCTTTGCAACTTTAAGCAACGAATCATCAACTACTATACCTATTCTTCCCCTGGCCCTTAATGGATGTCCACTTATCTGATACCGTTCTATGACTCTACTACATCAGTCTTTGGAGAACAAGCAGCTTCTCCCTCCTCAGGATATCTTTCCTCTTCAGGAAGAACTTTATATCTATTTTAAAGCTCTAACATTCTCTTCCTCTTCCTTCCCTTTCTCATCTTTGTAGTGTTTTTCCATTCTCTCCCATTCTGGCAAGGTCAAGCCTCCCTTCCTCTTCCTCAGATCCCTTTTTTTTCTGTTGAAGCCTCACTCTTGTTTCCTTTAAGAACATGTTCATTTTTCATAATGGTCTGGAGTGGGAAGAAGTCTTTTTTTTCAAGCTCCTAGATCAGTCTGAAGTGGGAACACAGATAACTTGATTGTGGTAGAAATATAGACTTGCAGGGTCAAATCTTTTACTTGGTTTTTTTTCTTTTTGAATTACATGCAAGTGTTTGTACCACAACCATAAGCCTTTGGCTAAAACTTTTTATAGCCCATTGTCCTCTCCATAAGTTGACATTCCCACTCAACTTCTTTTTCTTAGTCTCAACAACTCAATAATCAGATCCACCTCCCCATCAGCCTTCCATCAACCTATCTGCTTCTCCAATTTGTCCCATCCACCAGGCCACTGAATCAATGTTACCCTTTAATTGTTTCATTTATCTTTGCTTCCTCATCTTGCCTTATCTTGCCAACAACCTTTTCCTTATTCTTCTCCAATCTGCCTCTCTAGGTTCCATTCTCTAATCCTTCTGGATTCTCCAGATTTTTTTTGTATGTCCTTTCTGATTGTCTTTGATCTTTTCAACATGGAAGTAGAATCTGGACCAGTATTTGGGCCTGGAACTTGTTCTTCAAATTTTCCTCAATTTGTCTCCAAGTTTGCTCAAAATTTACTTTATAAAAGCAACCCCTGACCTAGGATAAGTTTTTCTCAGTAGTTCCTGACATTCCTCATATTCTTTCCTTTGCAGTTTGTAAAGACAGTGAAGTTTAACGCAGGAGATAGAACAGCTAAAAGATATCTCTTTGATTGAAAGAGAAAAGTGCAAGTATAACTCCTTACTATTATTTAGCTCATTTTTTTCTCTTTTCCTGACCCTTCTTTTATAACCTTATCTTAAAGAAACTCAAAGTAGAATTCCACCCAATGTGGAATTTTAGTTATGAACTAGCTAGACCAGGGACATGGATTCTTGCTTTGGTCTCCTCTGAGGTGTCAGAGAAAGACAATTGTTTAGCTCATGTTTTTTTCTTTTATTTTTTCCCCCACTGTCAGGGTTGGGAAAGATAGAATTCTAGAGCTGATGTTTCACAGAAATAACCAAAATTGCCCAAGATATCCATATCCTGTAGTTTAACTGTAGTGGACCTTACTGCCAAGCTGAGGAATGTGTGGGTTTCCATGCCAACTGGGGCTGAATTAACCTCAAATTCACTTCCATATTTTATGAGAAAAGGCAGCAGATCTAGAGTGGGAAAATCTCTCCAGAACAGCATGAACTCATCTTTATTATGTCAGATCATAAAGATTCAAGCCACCAGTGGTAGAATTGGGAATGAAGGACTTGAGTGAGAATAGGGTTTTTTTTTGGAGTAGAGCTCCATTAGATCTGAAGGGCATCTTGGAGGTCATATGTATTAATCCTCTCATTTTACAGAAGTGGATCGTGAGGCTCACAGAGGGCCTATGACACCATTTAGCAGTTCCCAATCTGATCTTTTCACTGAATTCTTGGCATTTTAAATTTGTGAAAATGAAAGCCAAGCAAGGTTTAGCCTGTTCTTTGAATTTTGAGGAGAGTCAGCCTGAAACAGTCCTAGGTCTTTCTACCCCTTTTGCTCTCTCTTCATAGGTATGAAGATGAGGTAGGTCTCAGAGCTACAGCTGAAAATGAGTTCGTGGTCTTGAAAAAGGTGAGTGACTCTTCCTCCATTCAAAGTAAATGTCATTGCAAAGAGAAATCTGAGTTCAGAGGTATGGTTTAGTTGTCACCCTACATACAGGGTTGTTAGCGGACATTTGAATTCACTGGTTAATGTTATTTAGATTGACTCAGAGGGAAATGAATAAAATAGAGGAGGTTATCTTCCATCTTTCCTGGCTTCCATGTCTCCATTTAGGACCCAGGCACTCTGTATTTACTGAGCATTGAAAATCATCTATTTCATTCTGAATGACTTTGTCTCTTTGTGGGCAACTGAGTGAATGGCTGTTTTCCTCTCACTTTATTTTGAGTTTATGTAGATACAGGCCACCTAAGACAATACTAGTCCATTATCATAGCTCTGTGACCCATAGTCCTTACTAGCTGCCATCTAAGATACATCTTGAAGAACTTGTAATGGTCACTATTCCAAAATATTGGACTAGCCCCCAAGGCAAACTTAGAATATAACCTCATGCCCTTTAATTATGTATAAATTTAGTCAAAATTAGCACCTTCTTTAAGATATTGTCATGGAACAGATAGATAGGCAGAGGGAAAAGCAGACAGTTGAGTCAAAACAGAAGTCCTGGTTTGTTTGGTCAGAAACCTCTGCTTGATCAGAGTGAGACAATGGTCTGCACAACAGAAAGGACTCACAGTGAGTTGTTCATTCTTTTTTTTTTCAGCCAAAGACAAGGTTTATTAGAACATCCACCATATTGAGCAGACTCTTAAAGAGTCTGAACATTAGTGAGCTATTGGCTAGATTATAAGAATCTGAGCCTGAGTTGTTCATTCTTGAATGACAAATGAACTACGAATCTGATTTTCCAAGGAGTCAAATTCTAGTGGCTCCATCAGTGACTTTTATACCTCTCTAAGATGTGAGGAAAACAGCTTCCACTAACCAACAAGCTCTCAAAATACTAGTGTAGTAAGGTCCTGCTTCCCACTATCAGTGACTCCACTTGAGAGAAGAGCTACAATGGGTATTGTTGAAAGCTGGGTTCAGTTTGACCTGAAGGGATAACTGAGCAGAGAATCCATTTTGGGATGGGGCCAGCCTGGTGTTATGGCTTGACTTTGAGTTCCAGATCTGGCATTTTCCTTGGTTAATTCATTTCTCCTTGAAAAGCTTCAGGTTTCCAGTCCATTAAGTGAGAAGGTTAGACTCCACAATCTCTACAAAGACTTTAGAGCTTAAGGGGGCCTCAGAAAGTCCAACCCTCTCATTGGATAAAGGAGAAAATTGAGGCCTTTGGAGGCTGACTGACTGACCCAAGGTCAGATTGGTAATAAGTATGAGAGCAGGGACCCAAGGCTAGGTTTCCCGACTCCACGTCCAGTGTTTTTCCTACTATTCAATGCTTCTCCAAGTTCTCTTTCACTGCTAACATCATGTCATAAAAAAAGGGCAGTTAAATGGGACCAGTGGGTGGAGAAACCTTGAAGGTAGGACTCAGGAACTTGCATAAAATATTCTAGGGAAGAAAGAGTCCAAATTAACTACAAAGGATATATGAAGGAAGAGGCTATCTGCATCCAAAGAAAGAACTGATAAGTAGAAGTATGTATAGAATGATTTTATATATATGCATATATATGTAGATATATGTATATATGTATGTATATACATTATATATGTATGTGCACGTATATATGTTATATAATATATATATAAACATCCATCCATCCATCCATCCATCCATCCATCCATCCATCCATATATATAATGGTAGCCACCTCTGGGGGAAACAAGAAAGAAAAAAAGGAAAAAAAAGAAATTTGCATGATAACTTTATTATATATTTAAAAGGAATAGCAAGTTGTACATAATAGATTTGTTGTTTCACGTGCAATTATCTTTTTTTAAATTATGTTATAGAAATGCTTGTTTTATTCCATAAATTAAAAATAAAATAAATAAAAAATTTTAAAAAGAGTCTCTGTTTTTGAGCAGAGGAAGAACATTGTTCTCCGTGGAAGATAACTCTAAGAGCATTGTTAAATGCATATGAAGGGAGAAAGAACTTGCGATCCAGCAGGAAGCCTGTTGCAGTCACTTGGGTGGGAGCTGATGAGGGGCTGGACTAAGGTGGGGGCTCTGGGAGTCAGAAGGAAAAGATGAAAGCTAAAACACATGGAGAAGAAAGAATCATGACCACCTCTATCTTCTTTCTCCCAAGGATGTAGATGGTGCTTACCGCCGCAGGGCAGACCTGGCAGCAAATACTGAGTGCCTAGAGGAGGAGATTAGCTTCCTTCGAGCTCTGTATGAGGAGGTAAAACAAACTTTGTATTAAGAGGGACAAGAAAGGAGCCCAGTGAAGGCATGATAAGCCCTCTGGGTCCCTGTTTTATAGGCAGTTGTAGACCCTAAATCATCCAAAGCTTTAACATTCCTTGCCAATGAGACATTCCCATCTCAACTGAATCCCCTTTGTTACATCCACAACACATTTTTGTGGTTTGTTTCTTCATACACATGTGAAATGGCTTGTCTCCTTTGATCTTTAGGATAATCTTGAATGCTGGAATTAAGGTTACATCTACACAGCACAATGTATGTCCATAAGAGGGGGATATGGACTTTTGGCAATTATTTTATTCATTCTTGGAGTAGAAACAAACAAAATAGCAAATTCTGAACCTCAGATCTAGTCAATGGCTCATTCAGCAAGCCAGCTGCAGATAGCCAGTGGAAATCAACCGAGCCTCAGAGGAGGATGCTTCAATTGGACTGTCTGCTTGGACCAGAAACCAAATTCTTATCTAATCTCCGCTTAGCTCTTGGCCGTGGGAATATGACCCAAGTAACTCCTTAGCCAGCTCTTCCTAAAGTTGTCTGACATTTTAAGGTTTATTCCCCAAAGCTCAGGGTTTGGTACCTGTCTTTTGTGCTTGATCTCATCATTTCATCAGATGAAAGTTTAACGTTTGAGAAAGGGAAGGGAGGGAACTTCCAGCCAAGAGTAATGGCCATCCCCTCTTGTAGGAGATTCGGGTACTCCAGTCACACATCTCAGACACCTCTGTCGTGCTGAAGATGGACAACAGTCGGGAGCTCAACATGGACTCGGTTGTTGCTGAGATCAAGGCTCAATATGATGACATCGCCAGCCGTAGCCGGGCAGAGGCTGAGTCTTGGTACCAAACCAAGGTTAGAGGATCCATCTCCCTTGTGTTCAGGAAACTGTAGTGGGGAGGATTCAGGGTAGATTTTGAGCAAGTGAACCTGGTGGGATGGGGTGAGACTTTTATTAGGTTCTAGTCAAATCTATAGGTAGCATCAGTCTTCCCAGAATCAGGGCTAGTGGCCTGATTCAAGGCCATGGACACTTTGAGAAGATGAAAGTTCACACGTTCAGACGTAAAGTGCCCTGAAGTTCATTCGTTGCTGGATGGAGGAAGGAGAACAAAGATACACCATATCTCCTCTTGATTCTGCATGCTATTGGAGAGGAGCAGTGGCCTAGCTCAGTACAAAACCTACTGTTAGGCTCAAATTTTCTAGTTCCATTGCAAAGAAGCCGGGTCAAATCAACATGGCTAACCTGTTTGATGGCTTTGATGGGCAAGGGGCTTGAGGGATGGGTGAAAGAGTCCTGACTCTATGGCTTGATGATCTGGGTCTAGGCACCGTCACTTAGAGTGTGATCTTGGGGATGCCACTTCTTTCTCAGCATCAGTTTTTCTACTCTGTAACTTGAGGGAGTATGGATGAAATGAACTTTAAGGTCTCATGTGCCTCTAGAAATCTGCATTTCTCTTTGGACCTGCAGTGTGAGGAGATGAAGGCCACTGTGACCCGACAGGGAGAGAATCTCCGGAGAACCAAGGAGGAGATCAATGAGCTGAACCGCATGATCCAGAGGCTGACGGCAGAGGTGCAGAACTCCAAGCAGCAGGTCAGAGGGCAAGGGAGAAGGGTGTGGGGCACCACAGGGTGGTACCCTTCATTAGCTCTAGCCCCTTACATCTTCTGATCTATATTCAGGTCAAGGAGTGACTCTGTAGTGCCAGTGTGTTGCCGAGGCTGGCTTCTCTTGCCCCCCAAAATGGTGGTGCTATGTCCCCACTATCCCTCATTGGTCAGGACATGTTCAGAAAAAAGCAAGATCATTTTAGTTCTCCTCTCCCTTCCTCCCTTAGCGCTGCAAGCTGGAGGCAGCGGTGTCAGAGTCAGAGCAGCAGGGCGAGGCAGCTCTGAATGATGCCAAGAGCAAGCTGGCGGAGCTGGAGGAGGCACTGCAGAAAGCCAAGCAGGACATGGCCTGCCAGCTGCGGGAGTACCAGGAGCTGATGAACATCAAGCTGGGGCTAGATGTGGAAATTGCTACCTACAGGAAGCTGCTGGAAGGAGAAGAGAGCAGGTGGGGGCAAAGGCAAGGGACACCCAGCAGTTCTTATCTGGGATGGAATCCTAGAATGTCAGAGCTGAAAAGGATCCCAGAGATAATCTTCTAGTCAAACCACTTCATTTTATAAAGGAGAAAGTGGAAGCCTGGGGAGGGAGAAGCCACATAGCTACTTAGTGACAGGGCTCCTTACTATTTTCCACTTCTCCAGTGTACTTTCTGAGAAATGAGATAATATTTGTAAAGTGCTTAGTACAGAGCTTGGCACATAGAAACCATGTAATAAATGTTCATTTCCTTCCTTCCTTTCTCACACTAAGGCAAAAGCTTGGCAACTCCATTTAGGAATGGAATTCCTTCCAGGATCATAGAATTTAGGGCTGTAAAAGGCATTAGCCATCATCTAGTCTAGCCCCCTTGTTATATAAAAGAAGAAACTGAGTTCCAGAGAGGGAAAGTTACTTGTCCAAAGTCACAAGGCTAGTAAGCAGCAAGCCAGGATTGGAAGACAGGTTTTCACTGTCCAATGATGCTTTTCCATCAGAAACAGCATAAACTAAAGTTTTGTGCCATCCTCCCTACTCCCCTGATCCAAACCTGAGATTTCATGAAATTAGGAAACTCCCAGTGTGGGAAGTTCCTCATCCTAAACCTGTGATTTCATGAGAGTAGGAAGCCCCCAGTATGGGACCTTCTTCTGATGAAGTAGAGCTACAATTCTGCCATAATTAACAGTCTTATAGAGTTGTCTATGGGCACTGAGAGGGTAAGTGATTTGCCCATGGTCATGTAACTACTATGTGTTAGAGGCAGGATTTGAATCCAGGTCTTCTTGATTCCAAGGCTGACCCTCTCCATCCATCACTCCACATTGCCTCTCTAGGAACCTGAATCAGCTAAAACTTTGTTAGTCTTATCTGGATATGGCCAAACTCAAACTCAAATGATGGAGACAGAGCAGAGCAAGACAGATTTGCAGCTGGGAGGGAGAACAAGTGCACATAAATTTAATAACTCTTCATCTAAGCTAATTTCTTGACCTTCCCAGTATGAGCAACCTTAAGCCATGACACCAGTTGCACCCAAGGAAATATTTCCGATATATTTGCTCCCCCATTGAAATAAGATTCAGTCTACCCATACAAATACACAGATCTCATGACATCTATCCATGGCATGGGTAGTGTCCTACTGGATTCCTACTATGAATTCCAAGTCTCTAAAAGTCTCTGCTTTATATCTTTAAGAAAGAAGAGAGAGCATCTATTAAGCATCTACTATGTGCCAGGCAATGAGCTAAGTGTTTTATAAATATTTATAATATAATTCACATTACAATATTACATTAATATTATAACACAATATTTATAATATAATAAACATATACATTACATAGGTATACAATATTATATTAATATAATAAATTATAGAATATATTACATTGATATAATATAATAGGATTTATAAATATCACATGAGATACATTTCATCCTCACAGCAACCCCAGGAGGTAGGTGATATTATTATCCTCATTTTACAGAGGCAGAGGGATTAAGTGAGTTATCCAGGGTCACAAAGCTAGTCAGGTCTTCCTTACCCTGTCTAGGCCCTGTGCTCCTTCCACTGTTCCACCTAGTTGCCTAAGACAAAGGTCAAACCACCTACAGTCCTTGGCATTCACATCAAACTATATTTTCCTCCTCACTTTCCTTTATCTCTATGGTTTTCACAGGCTTTTCATATACAGTACTGATTGAACATCTTGGAACTAGAAGGGACCTTGGAAGACTTCTAGAAAGTGACTTGCCCAAGGTCACACAGACTGTAAATGACAGAGCCAGGATGTAGACCCAGCCCTTTTGATTCTACATTCAAGCTTTTTACACTATACCATAGTTGTCTATCTAGTCCAAAGTTCTCTATTTTGAAAAAACTAAGGCCTAGAAAAGGAAAGTGATTTGTCTTAAGTCACAAAGCTATATAGGGACTCCCCAAGCCTTACTGATAGAATGAAAACTTCTTAAAGGAGGGTCTATTTTTCATTTTTATCTCTGTATCCCTATCATACAATACAGTGTTCTGGATATAGTTGGTATCCAATAATCATAAAGCAAATGTTTATTGAATTTAGTTGCTGGCAAGGTGTTGGGAGAGGAAGCCCTATAATGTCTTCTGTGCCACCCTTACTGCTCCTTGCCTGTTAAAATGCCAGAGGAGAATATGGTGCAGCAATGGAGTACAACTACTTCCCTGGGGATAAATATTCGCCCTACCTTCTCTGTCTTGCCCAAAATTAAACTCAAGGCTTCATAAGCAATTCAGAGAACTTCTGTGTCACTGAAAAATGGAGGATTCCATTTCTAACCTTGTTCTCTATCCTTTTTTGGACAGGTTGTGCGAGGGTGTTGGCTCAGTCAACATATGTAAGTATTGTATATGCCTTCCCACATTGTAGTAATGTTCTAAATGGGGCCATGTCTATGGTTGTTATCCAAGTGCCCATTGGGAGGGGGGAGAGGAAGGAGAAGGAAAGGAGAACTAGAGAGGAATTTTCAGTTTCCTTGCTTCTGATTCCAGTTTCAGAGTTGAAGGACCCGTTTCAATCAGATTATCACAAACACTATTCACGTGCTTGGTGCTGGGACCTGGGCACGACATGCATGGATGCATGTGAGATTTAACGAATCTCTTTAACAAACAGCATAATTTCAAGAAAGAGAATGCTTAGTTTGAACTCCTGACCCAGTTACTTTGGATTTCTGACATGAATTCTTGATTATCTATTGTAGGGACACATTATAGCCCATAGCAAATTTTTGTTTTTACTGAATAATTTATATGCTATATTATATTATTATAATTTACACTTATGAATAATTTATACACACTCTTAAGTTTACAAGGTACTTTTCACACATTCACTTAATTGAACCTCAAAAGAGCCTTATAAGGTAAGAACTACAAGTGTTATGATGCCCATTTTAGAAATGAAATAATTGAGATTCACAAATGAAATAACTTGCCCATGGTCACAGAGCTAGTAGCAAAGGCCAGATTTGAACTCAGGTCTTTCTGACTCCAGATCTAGCTCTCTACTGACTTTGTCATGCTGGGCTTCTCTTATCATAGCCTCTTCCCCTCTATCTCTACCCCTATCCCTGATATCATCCCAGGCTACCATCCACAAAGATCTGTCAATAAGAAGACTGGCATTGTGAAATTTGGTCATGTTGATATGATATGATGATATCTAATTTAAAATCAGAGAAGCTATCATTTAGTGGATAAAATAGTGGCCTCAGGGTCAAGAAGACCTGGGTTCAAGTCCAACCATGACACATACTGGCTGTGGGACCCTAACTTCTAAGTGCTCTAGGGAATTCTCTAAGACTTCAAATTGGAGAGAAGGTGTCACCTGCAATAGAGGGATTTCCTCATCTGGGAGTTTCTCCAGGTCATCCTTATTAATATCAAACTGTGCTCAATGGAATTGGGAAGCTCAATCTTTTGTCTCCCAAATTAAGGAATTTATCTCCCCAAATCTGATTGAAAAAAAGCTACTTTAGGGCCATTTGTTGCTTTGACCCATCAATGTTACCATCCCATTGGGAAGAGAACTGATCACTAACTGTAAAACATGTTGAGTTGAAATCTGCCTTGCAGGAGAAACAGGCTGAGAAATCTGATGCCATGTCTTTGTCCACAGGTGTGAGCCGTTCCCAGGGGGGAGTGGTCTGTGGAGATCTCTACCCCACTGTCGTCTCTCGAGGGACAGGGTCTGTGGGTGTCAGCACTGGTGCTGGTGGGATCTGTTCCCCATCGGGGGGCGTTGGCTGTGCCAGCGCTAGGTCTGTCAGGTTTGCATAGAGAGGAGCCTGATCTGGACAGAAGGGTCTTGGAGAGAAGGGGACTTTGATTGTTTCAGGTCTGTTTCATAAAGCACTCCAGCCAAAGACCCTCAGTTATCTCTCCGATGTAAGCACGGTGGAAAAGAGCCCTGGCTTTGGAGTCAGAGGGTCTGTCTTCAAACTCCTCCTGCAATGCTTACTCCCTGTGAGACCTCCAGCAAGACACTTATAGCTAGCATTTAAATAACTTCGCCCCCTGGGGTATTAGTTCCCTCATCTGTAAAAGGAAGGAGTGGGAATCAATGGCCTTAGAGGAAACTTGATGATCTGTGATCTTTTGGCCTCTCTGTTGATTTTATTTACTTTTGTTTGTCTTAATCTTTGACTGATGTTATTTGATTGACGTAGGTTGGCTCCCACAGGTAGGGACCTGGATAGGACTTTGGACGCAACACCACCTCTAAGTTTTCTTTCCTAGGTGTCTGGAAGTGGTGAGTCATGTAAAATGACGCTTTCATGCTAAACATTCTGGTCCATCAGTCCAGCCATTCAGGCCCAAGGAAGTTAACTGCTCTTGCTTGGGCTGGGAGGTCTAAATCACTGCCCTTCGACGAATTGGCAGACCATTTGAACAACCAAGGATCATCCTGTAGGTACTAGGGAAGATACATTCCAACCTCTACAATGAAGAGAGCACACAGGAGTGGAGCATAGTTCTTTGGAGATCAAATCTATTAAACAGTCAGTTAAAAAAGGTAGAGCAGGTCCTTTCTGGAATTTTTGTTTAGAGAAGCCAGTCTGTTTAGACTCTAAGCCTTAGAGGGTAATTGGGTATTTGCCTGCTACTGAACTTCTCTGCTCCTCCTCCCTTTATCCTTCCCCCGCCTTTTGAGTAGTCTCACTCCTAACTCCAGTCACCAATGACATCACCGGTCCTTGAGATATTCCACCTAGAATAGCCCTTTAGGCAGAAGTGCCATCCTGATACAAGAGATCACAGGGACGGATCATTCACCTTTTTCTCTAAGACCCTTCATAGGATCATAGATTCAGAGATGAAAGGGGTCTCAGAGGTCATCTAGTCCAAATGGCGGATGCTGGGGGACAAAGAGTCACTTGGGGAAACTGAAGCTCTGAGCTAGTGAGATATTTTCTCATGGTTGGGAAATATAACTAGGACTCATTTCAAGGTCTGTGACTCCATGTCTAGTGTTCATCCTGCTCTACCAGGTTGAACATATATTTGGGAATAGTTTCCGGCCATTGCTTCTCTATTCACTTGTACTAAGAAGCCTCTATGTTCATCTCATGGATCAATTTGGAATCAAGGATTTTAAAAATGTTTTGCCCTTTTCCTCCTGTCCACCACCGACAGAATGGAAGTCATCCAACCCTAAGTATACTGGGAGCAATACTTTCTATCCATAGACAAATATGGCAGTCACCAGGCTGTGTCGTACATAGCAGCAGCTGCCCACACTTGGTTCATTTCCCTGCTTTTTGTAACCTACAGGGAAGTAGGCTGCCATCTGATCAAGTAGTTAATTAACTAGCAAGGGGGTGTAGTACATAATTTTGCCACCACATGATTCTACCCTCAGTCCCGCCAAACAGTTTCATCAGAAGTTAGCCAAATGAGGGGCAGCTAGTTGGGGCAGTGGATAGAGCACTGGTCCTGAAGTCAGGAGGACCTGAGTTCAAATTCGGTCTCAGACCAAACACTTGACACTTATTAGCTGTGTGACCCTGGGCAAGTCACTTAACCCCAATTACCTAAAAAAAAAAGTTAGTGAAATGCCCATGTGTTAGCTTTCCTAAAAGCTGTAGTATCCTCACTGCCCAGCAGAGGGCTTCAGCCTGACTGCTGTCATTCTCACCTACTTGAGCCTCCAGCAATTTGCAGGATGGCAAAGGCCCTGCATTCAATACAGATCTAGGAGCATACTACAGAAGAAACTGCAACCCTACTAAAATAGCAAAAAAAAAAATTCTTCTGTGTCCTTGAGCTCCTACCCCATATTTGTATAATATCCCTCTATCTGACCGATTTTTATATTATCGTTTAACATAAGCGATCTATAATGCAGTCACGTTCATTTCATTATTCAGAGCAAACAAAAGTCAAACTGTCTTTGACCATTTCTGGAAACAGCTATAACATTCTCTGGCTCTCCTTCCTGCTTTCCTTGGGTGGTAAATGAATCAGGGGTGGGATTTACACAAGGGTCTAAGACCCTTCTCAGGGAGCAGGGGCCTAAATCAACTAGGTCAAGGAAACAGAGAGGAGAGAGTTTGCCCTTCCCACCTCTTTGCCAGCTGATGCTGCTCAGAAGCTGTTCAGCAGGTACCCTGGATGTCATCTCTGCTACAGCCTGTCTCCTCCCTCAACACCAACATCCTGTAGTCCTAGAAAGCAGACTGAATCTCCGTCTGTTCTAGGTCTGGCTCTCAACTCTTGAACTCTCTCAGAAGGTTGGGTCACTGCTACATCCAGCAGGAGTCTCATCTGAAAGTATCTGTCTGATCACAGTGGCCATTGGCTTCTGCGGCCAGCATAGCATGGACCACATGGCCTCTTTCCTTTTCTCTTTTTGTAGCCTAAAGCTTGTGGCTGAACAGAGATGTTTTCCAAGAACAAGAGAAACTTGGAGATTTGTGGGATGTTGTATACCCACCTATAGCTTTTCTTGGTAGCTTGCTGATTTCCTCCCCCAATATCACTTCCTCAAGGGGGGAGGGTCATTAGGAATATCCAGATGCAAAAACCTTTGAGCAACTCTCCCCTAGGATGGATGGTTCTAAAATGGCATCTCCCAGACACCATGATGGGGGTTTGTATTGTGTGATGTGAGACATTGTGTATCTGAATCACTTCAGTGAGTGGAGACTGCCTTCTGAAAGTTTGTCCTTGGGTCCCCACTCCCACCCCCATTCCTGGATACAATGATGATGTATTCCCCATCTTCCCCATCAACATTTTTAAGCAAATGAAATCAAGTTTAAGTGAATGAAAGGAGAATTGATGGGAAAAGTAACAAAAAAGGGCTTATCTTAGAAATTATAGAGCATTTAAGCTGGAGAGAACCTTCTAAATACAGCAGAATAGAATAGGAGCTCCAACATTACTAAAATAGTAAAAAAAACTTCACCTCTATTCCTGAATTTCCACCCCATATTTGTGTAATTTCCCTGAAGTTAAGCCTAGCCTCTTTACTTTATAGATGAGGTCATGGAAGCCCCAAGTAATGAAGTGACTTACCCCAGGTCACCCAGCTAATTAGCAGCTGAGTTGGAACTCTAAGGCGTGTTGTTGCCAATTCAGGGCTCTTTCCACAGCATGGTTTTATCAGCCATTGTCTAGTCCAGGCCCCTCATTTTAGAAATGTTGGAAATGATGTTCAAAGATGGGAAAGGACTTGCTTCACTTCACACAGCTGTTTCTCACAGCTTGGTGATGATAGTGGGAGGGAAATGGGTAGTTACCAGCTGATCACATCAATGAATCCTCAAGTCTCTTTGCTTTTAGGATTGGTTTTTTCCTTGTTCATTATCTCTAGCTATCTAAAGTCGCCTCTTTTTCCTACTTTCATTGCCTAACGATCTGCTTCCCTGAATCATTGCCCATAGCATGGTACCCCAAGCAGAGGGCCCAGGGAGACTTCTCTAGTGAGTTGTACTCAAGGTGGTCTTGAATTATTGTTCACATTCTGAGTTTACAACATTCAGAGAGACACAGGAAGGAACTATAATGGTTAAAGTCCATGAGGTTCTGGGATTTAGAAAGATGAGAAATATCACAATTCATTTCTTCCTCCAGACCATAAATCGAGGCTGGATATTTAAACAAGGTTGGGGAGGGAAGCTCCTTCAGCCTCAATGTAGGTTGTATTTAGCTCAGTGGTTAGTGCTTGCTTAGTACTGGGGCTTCAAAGGAAAAAGGATTCTTAGCTATAAGTAGAGCTCTGTTCATCCTGTAAATAGGGGTTTATGCAAATGAGGCGTATCTCTGTTTTGTTCACCTGTGTTTTCTGGGACCACTCACCTACACAGTTTGTTGTTTGGGGCTATTGCCCCTTGAGTATTTGTTAGCTACTTTTTGAAGTCTTTTGTAAATTCCTTTCAATAAAGCTCTGTCTTTTGGTTAGCTTTGGCTCTTAGCATTTAAATCTTTACTTCTCTTCAAAGGAAATGCTGTTGCCATGAGAAACTGTCCTGGAAGCAAGGAAGCACCTCAGAGATGCCAGTTGTCTGTCATAAGGAAAACTGGCTGAGAGGATGGGGATGATTCCTCACCAGCTAGTTGTAATTATTGGAAAACAGCTTGAGACATGTAGCGGCCTCATTTTGGTAATGAAGGATAGGCTTGAATAAAACACAACCAAAAAATAAATAACACCCAATCCAGCTGCTGAGGTTTAGGAGCTTAGGGTGCTGAGACCCCGAAATAATAACATGCAAGCCCGGCCTGAATGAAAATTTGATCCAAGCCTTCTTTCTGCCAAAGACAAGGTTTATTAAAGATCTGCCGTATTGGCCAGACTCTTAAGGAATCTGAACATTTGTGATGCTTGTATTGACAAGTGGGCTAGATTGAAGCTCAGCCATTGGCCAGATTTTAAGAATCTGAGCACCTTAGTGGAGACAAGATGGACTCTATGTACAGAAAGACTGTGGGAGAGATCTAGGAGTGGCCAAGTAGTTTGGGGTGACTGTGAGGAAGGGTCTAGGGAGGTTCTGGATGGGAGTGTCCAGTAAGCTCGGGTGACTGTGAAGTAACAGAGAAGGAGCTGGTGAATATCACGATCTAGACCAGGTAGCCAAGGGAGAATGGGGTCTAGATGGTATCAAGGGTGAGAAGGTAACAGACAATGAAGTGGGTGGGTCAGAGGTAACAGAATTGGGAGATTGGAGATAGCCAAAATGAAAGGCCAGTTGAGGGGATTACTGGGATGATGCCTCAGGTGAACTGCTAGAGACTTAACTTGATCAAGAGGGAAATTTCAAGGAGAGTTCGAGGAGGGGGTTTCCATTCCCCCCTCAAACAAATGGTACCCAAATTCTTATGGGATAAGAGGCAAAGGTTTTGGCTTGGACCCATCCCACATCACTGCTTTTCAGGCACAATGCTTCCCAATCAGATTTACCTGTACTTGACCAAGGCAGATTTGTAGCAACTACTTAAGAAAGATTTAGTGGTAGCTAGCTGGCATAGGGGGTTAAGCATTGGACTTGGAGTCAGAAAATCCTTAGTATGAATTGGACACTTATTAACTGTTTGACCCTGAGCCTCAATTTCCTCATCTGTAAAATAAAGATAATAATAGCACCTAGTTCCCAAGGTTGTTGGAGGATCAATGTAAACCTTAAAGTGCTACATAAATCTTAGTTATTATTAGGAAATCTATAATCATAGAACTGAAAGGGAAGATTATCTAATCTAGAGCCTTCATTTTACTAATGAAGAAACTAATCTAATTAATACTAATTATAATTAAATTAAAATAAATTTAATTAATTAATATATAATTAAAACTAATATAAAATAATTGGCTCAGGGAGGCCAACTGACCTGCCCAGAATCACACAGTCATCTGAAATTTACAACTAGGATCAGGATCTAGATTTTCCCATTCTTAGTCTACTAACTTTTTTTTTTCCCACTCTAGGACACTGGAATTACCTTGGGGCACAATTTTGCAATGTCATGGGAAAGTGGGACCTTGAAATTAGAAATTTTCTGGAGTTGAAAGTTGACTATTGTCGTTGAAGCTTATTAGATTATTGAAATTTTTAAGATAAAAACAAAGATAGGGAGGAGAGGAGAGCTGGTACGAATTCAGAACTCACTATGATCCTATGATCATAGATTTCAGGCTGAAATAGACTGTAGAGATCTGCTAGTGTAACCCTCTCATTTTATGGAAAAGGAAACTGAAGCCCAGAGAGATTCAGTGATCTTCCCAGGGTAATATGGCTAACCAGGATCAGAGACAGGATTTGAACTCAGGCCACCCTGACTCCAATCTCAGCACACAGACTATTATATCATATGAAAATACCAGAATCTTTGAAATGAATCCTCAGCGATCACTTAATCCAATAACCTCATTTAAAGATGAGGAAACTGAGTCCCAGAGAAGAGAGGTGATTTGTCCATCTTCACAGAACTTATGAGGGGCTCATTCAGTCCAACATTACATTCCATCTTTTAAAAAAAAGGGGTTCAAGAGGACAAAAAGATTGTCATTTGGTGTCAGGCTTCAAACCCTCTCAGACAATGCAACAACCCCAGTGGCTGTCAAACCCTTGGGACTAACAGCACAATGGGTTTCACCTTCTCTCTCCCAGTCAAAAGAACCTGCAAAGTATCTGTGAGCCAATCAAAGAACATTTGTTAAGCACTTTACTATGTGCCAGTCACTGTGAAGAGTGCTGGTGACACAAAGAAAAAGCACAACTAGTCCTTGTCCCCATGGGGTTTGCTTTCTAGTAGAGGAGACATGTACATACATGATTATAAATAAAATGCAAAGTAGGTAGAGGGTAATCTCAGAGGGGAAGGCACTAGCTTCTGAGTGGACATGGAAAGATCCCTCACTGAAGCTGGTGCTTCCGTTGAGTCTTGAAGGAAGCCAGGAAGAGATAGTAGCATGGAGAAGAAACTGGAGGAAGAAAATTGCCTGGCAAATGTTGATATCATGGAGGAAAGGAACCACTGTGGCAGAAAACTGGGGAGCAGAGCACATCTCTTATCTGTCTGCCCACCCTTGGTTCTTTGGGTATTATAATAATAATAAACATACTCTATGCCAAGAACCATGCATACTTCACAAATATTATCTCATTTGATCTTCACAGCAACCCTGGAAGTAGATGTATTATCATCCTCAATTTTCAGATGAGCAAACTGAGGCAGAGGAATTGACTTTCCCAGGATCACACAGCTAGTAAGTCTCTGAGGCTGGATTTGAATTCAGGTTGTCCTGACGCCAGTCTGATGCTCTATCCACTGTGCCATCTAGCTGAACCACTTAGACCCATGTTCTGGATATTGTAGAGAGATGCAGATTGCCCTTGAGGAACCTCCCATTTGGATGGAGAAGATTGACACCCAATCTAGACCCAGAGAGGGATGGAAAGATAAGGATAGGACTGGGGGCACCTGGACAGATGCCAGTGCTGAAGGAGGTGATAGAGAGTGGAACTAAAGTATTCTCATCAAGGAAACAGGGATGTGAAATTGGGCTGAGAAGCAGACAAATGGGGCAAGTCTCAGCAGAAGGAAAGGGAGGGGGTTTTAGCAGGAAGAATGGTCAATGTAGTCTCAGAGACAGGGCAGCTAGTTTTGCCTGGATGGAGTGGTTTCCAGGATTAGGGAATCTGGGCTGATAAGAAGGATTAAATGGTCATGGTAGGGGGAGAACCATATTTGTAGAGGCCTTAAAACTTGAGCAGGGAAGTTTGGCTTGGATATAAGAAGCCAAAGAGAGGCGATATGCCCAGGTAGTCCTCATGGCATCCTAATGCCTACTGTTCTATAGTGGATGGATGGTAGGGGGAAGAGATGAGGGATAGGGAAAGTGGTGGGGAGGCTCTTGTTCTCCTCCAGCAGTGAGTTGATAAAGGCCTAGACTAGGGTGAGGATTATAGAGATGAACAGGCAAGGGTAAGGTGAAGAGATAAACACTGCGGAGAAAGGATGTGTAGAATTTGGTGAGAATTGAACAATAGCAAGATGGAGGCATGGAGGTGGGTTGTTATTGACATCCTAGGGGTAGGGAAATGGTGAGCTCAGTCTTGGCAGATTTCTTGCGCCCCCCTTTTTTTTTTTGGAGACTGGGTTTCCTAGTCTTGCCCAGGTTGGAAGTTCAGTAGTCATTTATGGGCCTGATCGCAATACCAACTGGCACAGAAGCTTTAACCTGCTCTGTTTTTCCCTCTTGGGTTGGTTTCCCACTCCCTTGGCAGCTGGGTGGTCCTGCCTTCTGGAGGACTCACCATATTCTTGCTAGACTTAGTGTGGACACCCAGCCAGCATTAGACTTCCTGCATCTCAGAACTGCTGAACTGGAGCAATCCACCAGCCTTTGCCTCCCCAGCAGAAGGGATTGCGGGCATGTACCTCCACATCAGGCTCAGTCTTGACATGTTAATGTCTCCTGGGACACCCACCCCATTTGTTCAAATACACGCCTCTGATACGCTGCAACAGTTTATTGAAATACAGAATGAGACAACCAGAAGGTAGGACACCCACAGACATTTACAACAAAGAGAGATATACAAGAAGTGGCCAAACCTTACTCTCCACCCTTATTCATTGCATTAATAAAACACCTTTTGTACACAATGGGAGGAGAGCTGAAGCAATCACTATTTCCATCCAGTTTTCTCTGAAATGTATAAAGGTGCAAGACACATGTGAAGTCCTCTTACCCAAGTGCTATAGGCAGAAGGAATTCTATGCTTAACCAGCTTCTCAACTGCAAAACCACATAAGGAGGTTAGCCAGAACAGGTTAACCCAAAAGAAGGAAGGCAATCATAGCCAAAACCACACAAAACAGTCAATTGCTTCCCAAAAGACAACCCTGGACATTTAACTCCCTAGTTTCCTGGCTGGGAAAGAGGAGGTTCTAGAGTTGAGTTTCTCTTTCCATTGGATTTCTATGTTATGGAAGTCATGTTTTGTAGCCTCAAAAACCCTCTACCCAAAGGGATGGGTAAATTTCCCAGTTATACTGCCACTAGGGGATAATTGGTGGGATGCTAGAGGGTGATGGTAGAAGTGAGATGATTAATACAAAGATGACAATACTATGATGAGTGGGGCTTAACTGGAGAGTTAAGGGAGTTAGAAATGAGTCCTTAAATGGAAGTCAAATAGAATCCTGGAAATTAGTTCCCTAAAATGGGAGCCAGGTGGTGGGATGGAAAGGGAGATTTCATGGAGTGTGATTTCATGGAGGTAAGAGGAGAAGGGTTAGTATTCAGGAACACAGCCTCAAGGAAGCAACAACACAGACATTCCATTCATCGTCAGTTCTGTGGCAGGAAGTTGAGAGGGTGGTGGGAGTGTGCTTTTTGCATGAGATCCCAGCTCTCTATGCAAAGCGGACAGACCGGCTGCTCCCACAGCTGAAGCCCAAGGAGCGGGGCTGGCAGGGGGCGCAGGAATCAGGTGCCATCACTGTGTAGCTGCCCCCAGAGGCAGAAGGACCAGAGGCAATCTGGAGTCCTGGGGTGGTGCTGCAGGTGAGACCCCCACAGGTCACCCCACCCCGGGAACTGCTCACGCCTGTGGGATGAGAGACAAAGATGTGAAGGGACCGAACTGACTGATCTCACACATTTCCTGTTCCCATCCCCCCTCCAGAATTCAGGGCATGCCATAGGATCAGCCATCACTAAGTAGATGTCAAATACTGTCTAGGTCATGGAATTTAAGAGCTGGATGGGACCTGGGAAATCGTCTTGTACAACTGCCTCATTTTGTAGATGGGAAAACCAAGAAATAAGGTGGCTTCCCCAATATTGCAAAGTTAGTTAACTGCAAAGATGACACTAGAATTTAGGACTTCTAACTTAGGGATCCAGTGCCCATAAAACTGCTTTTATTCTCAGCATCAGAACGGATTGATCTTAGGAAAGGAGTGGGAGAAAGAAGGTCAGTTAGGATGAAGGGGCAGCCTAGAAAAGTGGTGATTGTCTTCCTCTGTTCTCATAGTCTGCATGGATGCCACCACCAGAAAACTATTTGCTATAGCTTTAGTCCCTGCGATCCACCCTCTTCCCTGGGACTTCCCAAGAACCCTTCTGAACACATGGCTGGAGACCCACTAAACTGTGTAGCTTATGGACCCAGATTTTTAAACTGGAACCACCAGCTTTGCCCAACAAGCCATGTTGTCAAAGAGTTTGGGTGAAGGATACTTACAGACGTTCACAGACCCCACACCTTCACACAGCCTATGGAGAAAGGAAAAGGGAGAGAGGTTAGTCCTGCACATCTCAATTCACCTTCCTTGAGCTAAGAGAACTACGTTCATGATGTCATCACTGGGCACTCAGAGGGATGGAGGGAACGTCTCTGCATCCTGAACCCTTTGGGGAAGGCTTGTCTTTCTTGGATTCCCCAAACCTAAAGTCTCTGTAGAATATTCAAGTTTTACCTTACATCTACCCAAAATTTCTCTTGAAGTTGGACCTATTGTGTTTAGAATTAGCAGAAATGTCTGCTGGTTGTAGGCACTATGATCCCTAAGCCACCTGGTCTGGCCCCATATTCCACAATTTTTCTTGATAGGCCATGCCAGAATTTCACATTAGAAAGTTCTTCATCTCTAACATTGACCTCTTCCGCTGGTCCAGAGAGAGTTGCATCCCTTCTATATTCCTTCATGTCTCTGGCAGATCTCACCTGTGCTCCTCGCCCTCCAACAGTCGTTTGTAGGTGGCGATCTCAATGTCTAGCCCCAGCTTGGAGTTCATGACCTCCTGGTATTCCTTCAGCAGACATGCCATGTCCTGTTTGGCCTTCTGTAGGGCACCCTCCAGCTCAGCTAACTTGCACTTGGCATCATTGAGGGCAGCCTCACCCTGCTGCTCAGCCTCTGCCACTGCAGCCTCTAGTTTACAGCGCTATGGGGGAAGGGAACAGAGGAAGAAAGGAATGAGAAAATACCTTTTTGTTGCACGACATGATGGAGAAAGAAAGGATGGTTAAGGAGTTCTGGAAGAAGAAGGATATGGGCTAGGATCTCTAGCCAGGGGAAAGACAGGGAAATGGGGAAGATAGGTAGGAAGAAAGTGGTTCTTGACTTCTTGATTTTTATCCTACAGGTTATACCTGCATCTAATTTTTTAAATCCCTCTAGGGTCTCTGTCAGAGCTATCCCACAGCAATGAGAGATCATAGGATTTAGAGATAAAAATTGCCAGGTGGTACCATGGATAGTGTTGAGTCTGGAGTCAAGAAGACTTGAATTCAAATCTGGTCTTAGATACTTACTAGCTTTATGACCCTAGGCAAGTCACTTAACTGCTGTCTGCCTCAGTTTACCCAACTACAAAATGGGGATAACAATAGCACCTACCTCACAGGGCTGTTGTAAGGATTAGATAAGATAATATTTGCAAAGTACTTAGCACAGTGCCTGGCACACAATAGTCATTTACTAAATAGTTGTCTCTTTCTTTCCTAAAAGACCTTCTGAGGTCATCTAGTCCAGTACCTTCATCTTAAAGATGAGGAAAGTAGGCCTCAGAGAGTTTAAGTGACCAAGGTCATGCAGATAGTTGATCCCATTTTATACCTCTTCAGGGTAATTTTCCACAATATTTCTTGGCTGTTCATGTCATAATTTCATATTAGAAAGTGCTTCATAATTAACCATGATCTCTCCTTCTGGAGTGATTAGAGATAGTTCCTTGGGATTTTTCATATCTAAATGGATGGGAGTACCCACCTTTTACATCCCCCAGAGCTGAGTCTCTTCTTCTGACTCCAGAGTCAGTGGGAGTCAATGACAATACTCTCATTTTTATCCAGCCCCACAAAATGTGTGAAACTGTAAAGTTTCTAATAAATCCTCTGGGTTTCCCCATTTGGAAAATGAGCCCTGAGGCAATTTATGCCTAAGGCTTCCCACACAGATATACTGAAGTTGGGTTCAGAAAAGTCTATAAGAGTCATTGGCTTTGGAAGGGGAAGAAGGAGAAGGGTTGTAAGGGCATTTGCACAAGGACTTTCCCCCTTGTCTCTCGTACCTGACACTTGGCATTCTCAATCTCAGCCGTCAGCCTCTGAATGATGCGGTTCAGCTCATTTATCTCCTCCTTGGTCCTTCGAAGGCTCTCCCCATGGCGGATCACTGTGGCCTTCATTTCCTCACACTGCAGGGACATGACAGATGGAAGTGATTAAGGGGAAGTGTTGGGGACAGGGACACTTGAAGCTTTCCTGCTCAGAAGCCTAAATGGATTTTATCACTTCTAGTCATACTCTATTCTGGGTTTCAAGATCTTTCTACTCACCATCACCATCTGATTTTACCTCCTCCTCTCCATCACTTCCATCTCTCACCCAACCAAGCAAACTTAACCCTTATCTCCTCCATCCCTGTGTCCCCAATTCAGCTTCTCATACTTCTGAACCTTCACCAAAGTTATTCCCAGCCTTGGGCATCCTCCACCTACTTCTTCTCTCAACCCATCCATCTATTTTCTTCCTTCCAAACTCTCCTTCTCCAGAAAGCCTTCCCCAATGAGTACACCCCACCATACTCCTACTCCCTCAGCTATACTCTGCTCAGTCACAGAACCATAGACATAGAACTGTTCTTCCACTTAATTTTATAGATGAGGAAGCTCATTTATGAAAGGAGGAGTTAGCTGATTTGACCAAAGTCAAATATGTAGTAATTGTCAGGGCTGGGTTTAGAAACCAGGTACTCTGACTCCAAATCTAACTCTTTCATTGCACCAGGGAACAGATGTGCAGTCATCTGTCTGGCTACTTCTGAGTCTGCCATTTTCTCTCTGTGGCTGTATCTCTATCATGGAGCTCTATGCCACACATCCCAGACATCTATCCCATCTCTTCCATTAGAATGAGAACTCCCCAATTGCAGGGCACATTCCAGTAGAATGCCAGTTCCTTGAGAGCAGGGACTGTTTTTAGTTATACTTTTGAATTCTTAGCACCTTGAACATAGTAGTTTCTTAATAAATGCTTGTTGGATTAGACTGGCTTGGACTGGGTTGCCTGTTCCTTCTGGCTTTTCCCCAGTGTATAGTATTGTTATTATTATTATTATTATCATCATCATCATTATTACTTTAAGGGTTGCAGGGGTGCCAATGAGGCAGAGAGTACTAATGCATGTCAGAAGAGTGACCAACTGGGACTGAATTAGCCAGGGATGAAAGTATAAGGTGAATTTGGAAATACATGGATTTCCATGAGTATTTAGAATCAGGGAATTATGAAATGTTAGAGATGGAAAAAACTTAGAAGTCATTTAGTCCAAAGTTCTTGTTTTATAGGTGAGAAGATCTTCACCATAATGGATTAATCTATGGCCTTCACTTCATCAAAAACTATGAGATAATGGGACTTTCTAAGCCTCTGAGAGGTTGAGTGGATTACCAGAGGTCACACCACTGTTAAGATCAGAAAACTAGGACTAGGAAAAACAGTCATTTGCTGGGAAATTGAGACTAGGAAAAAAACCACCAATCTCTCATGTGATGGGATGGAATTAAACATGGTAACTTTCCTGATGGGTTTTCTTTGTTTTGTACTCACTGAAAGGCAGTTTTATGACACTCATTTCCTAGCTCATGAGTATTCATTTGAATACCATTTTGAGAGTCAAAGAGTAAGGCCTGGCATAGAGCAGGGAATCTAATACTTTATGGTGAGACTCATAGATCTATGTCTCTAACATGACTGTAGGATCTGCAGTCTACCCCTTTGTTCTTTCACTCCTGACTTAGTTTCCTCTACCTGTATGGATGGGGTTGGAAATTCCATTTGGAAATGCTTCTCACGGAGCTATAGAGGGCTCTGAGAATCTCTGTCCATTTTGACGAGCTCTTCCTGTGTCCTGGAATTTGGCTGTCTCGGGCACAAGGCTGTGGCCATACTGACCCCATGCTTGATAGAGCCCTGTATGTATGTGTGTGTGTGTGTGTGTGTGTGTACATGTGCTACATGATATCAGCATGAGAAGGGCAGATATGGAGCAAACCGAGAAGGTTAGAAAGCTAAGGACTGGGTAGGAACAGAAGCAGTAGAAAGAATGAAAAAGAATAAAGAAAGCTATAGATTAGGAGGAAAACAGACAAGGAGAGAGCAGGCTTGGGGATGTGACCTGAAAGACAGATAGCCCCTTTACATACAATCTCAGCATGATGTGGTAGAAGGATCTGGCATCAGGACATCTGTGTGTTTAAATCCCAGCTCTAATACTTACTAACTGTGTGACTATAGGCAAGTCACATCAGCTCTTGGGGACTCCTATTTCTTCATCTGTGAAATGTATTACAGTATATATAATGCCTACTTTACAAGCTTGTTGTAATAAAAGGATTCTTTAGCTCTCAAAGCACTGTAGAAAACTGAGCTATTACACCACCATCCCTCCCTGCACACATCTGACCCACCAAGGTGTCTAAGGCAACTGATATACCTTAGTGCGGTACCAGGATTCGGCCTCAGCCCGGCTACGGCTAGCGATGTCATCATATTGAGCCTTGATCTCAGCCACTATGCAGTCCATGTTCAGGTCACGGCTGTTGTCCATCTTGACAATGACTGAAGTGTCTGAGATTTGTGATTGGAGGACCCTGATCTCCTGTGGAGGCCAACATGCAACACATTCAGGCCAGTCCCTCCCATCTCTAAAGGACAGAAGAAAGCCCTCCCTAGGGGCCAGGAAGGGACTCAAGCCACAGCTGTTCCACATATGCATTTACATGTACATGTACATACAAACAAGAAAACACACACGTACAGATATATATCTTACTTCATATATAGCCAAGCACATGCTTCCAAACACACACACACACACACACCAGAGACCCACGTGCTCACATAGACATATGAAAAGACAAAACTACAGGCTCACATATATACATATGCACATAAACACGGTCACACATATAGACACATACATAACCATACATGTAGACACATAGATGCTCCATGTACATTCTTGTCTGGCTTGAAATGCTGTGTTTATATTAATAATAGAGGGCTGTTTTCAAAGCTGGGAAGACCTGGATTCAAGTCCTGACTCTGACACATACTGACCCTAGGACCCTGAACATGACGCTAACTCTGCAAGGCCAAGTCATGAGCCGGGTGCCAGCCACCTGTGTTGGTGGAGGTAGAGTCCTCTCTCGGTAATTCCTGCCACCACTTGAAATCACTGGTCCACTAGACTCATATTCATATGCATAGACAACCTTAGCAATGCCCAGTCCATTACAGCTCACATTCACATATGCATGTGCAAGCATCCTCACACGTGCACACACACTCCCCAGGGCTGACTGCCCAGCTTCCTCCCCATCCCCCTCACCTCCTCATACAGGGCTTTCAAGAAGTTGATTTCCTCTGTCAGAGCTTCAGCATTGGCCTCCAGGTCAGATTTCCGCAAGTAGGCACAGTCCACATCCTGAAAGTGGGGAGGAAAGGGAGCAGAGAAGCATGTGACAGCAGGCCTACCATGGAAGCCCCTTTGGGCTCAGGGGTGGGGGGGGGATTCCACCCCAAAGAGCCTGTTACAAGGACTGGTGTGTTTGTCATTTCTCTTGGCCTACTTACTTTCTTTAGCACCACAAATTCATTCTCAGCTGTGGCCCTGAGGGCCACCTCCTCTTCATACCTGGGCGTGGGGAGATAGAAGATCAGAGCTGAGGAGTGGGGCCCGTGTTCTGAGCTGAGCCTCATGACCCAGGTGCAACAATCAAAATACACACTCCCTCATACATTCACTAGCTGGCTTTCTTTAGCGCACTGTCCCACACCTGCTTTGTGCCTTCAGTACTTATGGGCCATTCAATAGAAGTAGCATAGAATGATAGGAGCCAGTAAGACCTGACTTTAAATCCTACCTCGGACACTTACTAGCTATGTGGTCCTGTGCAAGTTACTTAATATCTCAGGGCCGCAGGCAATTCTCTAAAATTCTGAGTTCAATTCTGGTCTCAGATACTTACTAGCTGTGGGACCCTGGGCAAGTCCCTTAACTGCAGTCTGCTTCAGTTTTCTCAACTGTAAAATGAGGGTCACAATGCCTGTCAGGGTTGTTGTGAGAATTGAATGAGATACTATTTGTAAAGCACTCAGCACAGTGTTTGGTACATACAGAGTTTGTCTAATAAATGCATATCCCCTTCCCTTTCCTTTCCCCTAAATTGAACAGGTTCCTATCTGCATTGGTGAAGGGATATGGAAAAAGTGTGGTGTAATCAGTAGGGCACTGGACTTAGAGTCAGAAAGACAGGGGTTTAAATCCCACCTCTGATACTTCCTAGCAGTATAAGTCACTTAAACAGTCAGTGTTAGTCACTCACACTTACTAGCTGTAAGTAAGAGGTTAAATGACTAGCTGGGTGAGTCACTCAATCTCTTAAGGTCTTAATTTTCTCATCTATAAAATGAAGGGGTTGGATTCCATCTTCTCTAAGGTCCCTTCCAGCTCTGAATCTGTAACTCTATGATCCACTTCAGGCTGGATTCTCTGCCAACCCCAAGATTCCCATTTTTCTTGGCCAAGCTGGCTCGGCTTAGGAAATGCAAACTCAATTATGGGAGTCTCATTGCATTGGAAAGTTTATACTTCTCCCAAAGAGGAGATGTCAGCCATGACACTTCAGAACCATACAGAAGAAAATTTTATATTACCCAATGCTTGGGACAAACCATACCACAGGGAATCCCCCTCTCCATAAAGGAGAATCAGGAAATCTTTTTCATAAAATTGACTTGGTGAAGTCAGCCATTGGGCTTGGTAGGCCTTTAGGAAATTGGACAGACCTATAATCTCCTGTTACATTTCTGACCTTACCTCTGCTAAAATCAGTTCCATCTTCTACATTATTGTTCTGTTAATTCAAGTCATGAAACAAACCATGAGCCCATGTTTTCTCACGTAATTGAGGTCCATATGGTCCTAGATCACTCACACAATGAATGAGCCTCCCTGCCCTCACCTGGTCCCTTCCTGACCTGTCTAAATCAAGTTGTTTAAAAATGCCAAGCTTCAGAGCCACCTCCCATGAGGACCTCTCGACTCCCTGTCCCCTCATCACTCACTTCTTCTTGTAGCCCTCCAGCACCTCCTGCATGTGATTGAGCTCAGAGGACAGGCGTCCACTGTCGGCCTCCACACACTCCAGCTCCCGCTTCAGGGTCTCGATGTAGCCGTTGAACAGAGGCTCCATGTTGCTTTGGCAACATCTCTGGTTTTGGTAGAAGTTCCATTTGGTCTCCAGAAGCTTGTTCTGCTGCTCGAGGAACCGAACCTGCAGTACCAGCGAGAGAGATATCATGGGAGAGCCTGCCACTGCCCAAAGGAGAATAAACCATACTTCTCTCTAGGATGCCATCTTTGCCACAGGGCAAAGTTGTTCCCTAACTGTCCTCTGTTTTCTTGGGAAGGAAAACACAAAAGAGCAGTTTCTACTCTGAGTCTCTCAGTGTGGGCTTTGCCTTTCTTAGGGAAGGCCCTACCTGGTTGCCTGGAACATTGGAGTCAATTAAAGAATACACGCATGAGAAGACGCCACTGGACTGATACCATCTATTGCCTTTAAGTATTCTTAGAGAGCATCATTACACATAGTATTTAAGAAATGTCCGTTGAATGTATCATTGTATACGTGAGACCATCAGGGTCAATCCTGCAGAAGGGGCACCCAGATTGCCACCAGGAAGGAAGGCAGAAGCTTATTATTTGCCTCTCCCTAGCCTCCTTTCTTCCATTGGCCACAAAATACATCTGCTCCTTCCATGGTTTTCCATCCTTCTAACCAAATGTAGAAAGGCATCTCTCAGAAAATCAGGAAGAATTTTGACTTGAGAGGCAGACTGGATCTATCATTGGTGAGTTGGAAGATGGAACAGTAAGCTCACCTGTCTGACCTTTGTTGAAAAGAGTGTTTCCACCTCTGGCACCATATTTGGAGTCAAAGGACCTAGGCCTCAATCTTTGTTCTTACCGTCTCTGTGACCTTGGCCTATCTGTTGTCTCTCTCAGTATCTGTTTCCTCCTTATTTATAAAATGATGGGGTTTGACTGACTTCTGCTATACCTTTCAGCTCTAAATATATGAAAAGCTACTAAGTAATTTCCTACCCAATCTACCCAGACCCTCAGTTTTCTCACCTTTAGAATAGAGATAGTAATGTCTATTCTTCCCATCTCATTAGGCTATCATGAGGATTGAATGACATAAGGTCATATTTTGAAAATTATAAATGCTATGCCAAGTTGAGGTATTATTGTTGTTTTTCTGCTTTCTGGGTGTGTCCCATTCTCCCCATCAGACTGGGAGTTCCCAGAAACCTGTGCCCTCCCCGTCTATGTTACTGCCCAGTGCCCAGCTCTGCATGAAAGATGAGAGGCCACATGGTGCATAAGGTGGATGCCCCATCTCACAATTGGGCAGTGAGTTGGAGCCAGAGAACTTGGGTTCAAATTCTAGCTTTGCTCTTCCTCTGAGCTGCCATTTTTTTGCTTGTAAAATAAAGAGGTTGGATTAGATGGCCCCTGAATCCCCTTCTCTCTCTAAATAGATGATCCCAGGATCCTATGATTCAGAAAGAGCTAAGAGGTGATACTGACCTTATCGATGAAGGCTGCGAACTTGCTGTTGAGACACTTGATTTGTTCCTTCTCCTCATGCTTCACGCACTGGGCGTTGGGGTCAATCTCCAGGTTGAGGGGGGTCAGGAGGCTCTCATTGACAGACACAGTGGTGATGCAGGGGGGACTGGGGCCACACACTCCCCCAGAGCGGTAGCCGAAGCTCCGGCCACAGCTCATGGAACGGTAGCCTCCAACGGAGATTCGGGGGCCACAGGAGCCCACATTACATAGGCTGCGGCTGCCAAAGCCGGTCAGTCCCCTGTAGCAGGACACCCCACGGTATGGGGCAGCAGTGATGCAACAGCGGTTGCCTGTCTTGGGGGCCACAGCCGAGCAGGAGCTGAAGTTTCTGGTGATACCACAACCCGAACTGATACGATAGGAACGGCAAGACATGTTGCTGGTGGGGTCCGAGTGGTGGAGTATAGAGAATGAATGAGTACCAGCAGCAAGAGAGTGGGGCTCAGATTCCTTCTAACCTCTCTGATCCAACTGAGTCCTTTTATTAGTGGGCAGAGGTGGGGTTGGCTGCATAAAAGGAGTGAAAATGCATTTTATCTTGTTTATTAGCTTGGGGAGTTTGCCAGCAACTCCCCAAAGACTCATCTTAATGGTGAGCTCAGAGGCGACTCTGGGGCGATGTAAGAGTATTGAAGATGTTATTAGGAACACAGTGTGTTTGCACTTTTCATCTTCAAAGCTAGTTTACATACATTAAGTAATTAATTTTCACAGTCTCCCTGTGAGGTATCCTCAACCCACACCCAGAGACTGAGCTGAACTCCTAAACAAACAGACTAGGAGTAGGGGGGATCAGAAGATGAGTTGTAGGGGACATGGAAGATGTTGGGTATCTCCTGCCTCCATTCAGGATTCACCAGCCTCCTATCAACTTTCTCTTATTCTTGAATTAAATGCAGCTGCATTGGCATAAAGCTTGGAGGGTACCAGACCTATACTTTGGTGCTCAGAAGAATGACCCAGAGAGGTCATTTTGGTTATTCCTCTGCCTCCCACAGTGCCTACAGAGGATAGAAAATAAAGTAGATAATCTATTTGACCCCTCTAGACTCCAGCCCAGAAAGTCTGGTTCTAGCTTCTCTTTCCTTTCCCAGTGAAATCCCAAACCACTTCTACTAGATTATCTGTGGTCACAAGAATGAGAGCCACCAGATAATTTCTAAAAGTTGTGTCTCTTTCTTTCCCCACAATCCATTTCCCTGGACTGTTCAAAAGACTTGGTTGCCCTTAATAAGGATGTTTGGGAAATGGCTGAAAAGAGAAACTAGAGTCTAGAAAAACCACAAGTTGGAGAACCAGTCCCAAAACACCAAAGAGTTGATTGTGCTCTCTGAAGATGTGCTCTGGGCTTCTTTCTCCAGTTGCTTGAAAGAAACAGACCTTATAATTCTCCCTTCTTCCAAAAGGTGCCAGATAGATGGATCATCCATTTCCCTTTCCAGCATAAGAATTATTCATACATCCACGAACATTCAGGGACAGGAAGAGGGAGAGGATGCATTCTTGTGGTTCCTCCAACCCCAAGGACTCTAGATTTCTTGCTCCAGGAGACTCAGAAAGCTCCTGACGCTGACCCCTACCTCCTCATGTGTCCTTGGGCCATTTGTTAGCATAATTATTGCTACTGCCCTAATGTTTACTAAGCAGCAGCTATATAGAGGGATTCCATGAAACTGAAAAGACATGATCTCTTCTTCCCAGGCAATGGGAGACAGTCCACATGGTCAAAGCCCTCAAAACTTTAAGAGGAGAATAACAATTATTAAACTTTCTTCATTCTCTGTTACCTTATTCAAGCGGCCTTTCTTGATTAACCATTTATATTCACCTTTCCTTCACACCTTCAACAGGATGTCTTAAGTTCTGTTCATCTGTCCCTGTTTTCTGTCTCTCTGCCTCTGTCTCTCTGTCTGTCTCTCTCTTGTCTCTCTGTCTGTCTCTCTCTCTCTAAGGTGTGAGTGACTTTAGTATTCGGTGCAGGGAGGAGTGGGCTTTGGCCACCTGTGGCTGGGCAGTGATTCAGAAGGTAACCAGATGGAAAAGAGGAGGAGAGACTTCGTCAGATAATCCATAAATCTCCCACCTTTCAGAAGAATCAAAAATATTTTCCCTCATGTTGTTCTCAAAGAGCACGCCTCTTTTTTCTCTTCAAAGTCATTCTTGGTGCTCATTGTTTGTTGTGCATCTTTGGGTAAGTGACCTCACCTGTCTGAGTTCCTGCATCTTTAAAATGGGCATAATAATAGAATCACAGGTTTTTGAGCTAAAGGAGACCTTACAGCTCATTTAGTCCAGGGGTTCCTATCCTTGGGTCCATGGGCCTCCAAGGAGTGGATAGGGGGTTCCATGAATGTGGATGGGAAAAATTACATTTTTATTTCAATATAATTGGTTTCCTTTCTAATACTCTTTTATTTTGCTAATTTAAAACCATTACTCTGAGAAGGGGTCCATTGGCTTCACCGGAATGCCAAGGAGGCCCATGATTCAAATCAGGTTAAGAACTCTCAAACCTCATATTTCACAGATGAGAGAAACTGGGGCCCAAGGACACATAGCTAATGTCATGACATAACATGACATAGTAAGTGGTAGAGACAAGAGAGGAAGTTTTTGATCTGGATGGGGCTATAGGGATCATTAATTTCTATCCCAGTATTATATAGATAGGCCAAGGCCCAGAGAAGGATAACAACTTGCCCAAAGTTACATAGGTACTTGGAGAGCTGGCGTTAGAAGCCAGGCTTTATGACTTTCAGAAGAGCGCTCTTTCCATGTTATCGATCATTCTTGCTGTATCAGTTAGACACCAGGGTACATTGTAAACTGAAGTGGGAATGAGGGTCTCTGGGGTGAATGAGGGTCATTTATCATGAGGTCCAAGTGTATGCACATACGTAAAGTGTTTTTTAAAAATCTTAGAGTTATATAAATGTCAACTCTACTTGGGTGCAAAGATGACAAGGAGTATATACTGTGATTTTTACTGAGGTCCCCACACTTCCTTCATCATCATTAGCATCAATAAGCATTTATTAGGTTCTATGTGCCACACACTGTAATAAGTACTGAGGACATAAACAAATGAAAAAAAAATCCATCCCTGCCCTCAAGGAGCTCACAATCTAATGTTACAATCTAATAACATGCTAGTAACTATGCACGCTCAAGATGTGTAAATGGAAGGCAATCTCAGAGGGAAGGCACTAGCAGTGGGGAGGGACAGGGGAGAAAAGACTGGAAAAGGACTCTTGCCAAAAGTGGGATTTGAACTGTCTTAGGAGGTGAGGAGAGGTGCCATTCTAGCCCCAGGGGACACAGCCCAGGAAAAGGCAAGGAAGGTCAAATTTCTCCAAGCCTTGTGTCCACGTTTTGGTACTCAGGATAAACTTCTGTCTGACCACTTGACTTCTGTGGGACAGGCAGCAGGAGAGGAGGCGGGGGTGTGGGATTTAAGGCACCTTTGAAGTCAGGAAGTAAGGAGTGGCCCCCTATGGGGAGAGAAGAAGGGGGTGGGAATATTGGAGGCACCGAAGGTTTCACTCATGCTGCCCGCATTCATAAAAACCACACCCTCCTAGACATTTCTCTTACAATTCTCCTCCCCACCTTCTTTGACTTTTGTTGGAACTTTTACATGTTAAAATCTATCCCTGCCTCTCCTTGGTGATGGTGGGGTATGAAAATAGGATGCTGAAGGGGAGACCACCAAAATGGTGACTTCCACCCCACCTGTTTGGACTGCCCTGTCTATGTGAAAAGCCCAACGCTGTGCACTGGGGGTTTGATGGGAGAGTACTAGAGAAGCCAAAATAAGGAGCAGAAAAAGTCCCTACCCTGGAGAGTTCTTAGAGTGATGAAGGAGCTAGGGCCCTGGACCCAGAGAGACACCAGGATATATTGTAAGCGGGAATGGAGTGCCTTCTGTGCTGAGGGTGACTTTTTTTGAGGGGAGAGTAGGGGATTAACCAGGGAAAGCTTCTCATATGAGAGGCCTAGAAGGAGGGGAGAGACTGGGCTGTTCAGGGACAGACTGTTGTCTCTGAGCCAAGAGTATGCTGCTAAATATTTAACAACCAGCTCTCTGAAAAAAAATACCACCGATGCACTTAAGATTAATCTGCATCATCAACATTTTTTCTATCACTATCTTAAGTCACTCTAGAGTTTAGACAATAAAAAAAAATCCCAATAAAACCAATCCTGAATGGTAGTGTTTGCTGATTTCCAAGGTGTAAATAATGCTTACGCTGACATTTTAACAATCAGCACCCCAAAGCCATTCTGAGCTGGTTCCAGGACAATCCTCCCCTGAACCCTCCAGAATAAGAGAAAAATCCATGGATTATATAAACACTTGGACTCAATTGCTCTGGTGGTGAAGCCAGATTCTCATAGACTTATCCAGGCTCACTGGAGGCACTGGCTTTCAGACTTCACCCTCAAAGAAGGCAAACCTGCCTCTTGCCTTGTTGGTCTTTGCCTTCAGCTGAAAGCCCACTAATCAGCCATGCAATCTTGGCAGGTCACTTTTTCTCTGGAGCCCAGTTTTACCATCTATAAAGTGGGTTGGATGAAGTTAGGGCTCTTCTGATGATTGTGCTATTTTTTCTTTCTTCCAAAGGGAGCACCAGGTGACCTTATGTTTCCTGGACTCCTCCCTCCCAAGTCCTGTCATATACCATTTTGGCCCCTTCCTCTCCCTCGGCTTTCTTCCAGGCTATTCGCTGTGCCTGGAATACCCTCTTAAGTGACTGCCTTTCTCCCATTATTCGAAAGATCCCTAGCTGGCTACTTCTTCCAGGAAAACTTCCTGGACTCATTAGGTGAGCCATCATGATTTGTCTTTCAATTTACCCCAATGTCAACAAGCACCTTTAAAGACACCCACCTTGCTGTCTCTGGCCTTTCCAGCCTTGCTCTAATTGTCTCATCCTACATCTAAGCCATTTCCTTCTTGTCTCAAGATAATTTATCTCATACCCTCTTTGTGGAATTTTCCTCTCCTGCACTCACACATTCTCCCAGGCAAACCCTATATTGGGATGCCCTTTCCACTACAGCCCACGGAATCATCTTCCTCCAATCATTTAAAAAGGATTGGAAGTGCCACTTTTTTTCCGGAAGGCTCCCTGATAGGGTTGGCCATAGTGATGGTCAAGGGGGAGGCAGCGCCCACATGAAGGTACACAAGGGATGTTTTAAATATTTCTCCACAGAGATACATATACATTTAAATTTTTAAAATTGTGTTTTTTAAAAACTTAATATTGAACATCAGTACAATCTACCAAACTTGCATGATAATGATTTACATTTAAATTTATTAATTCATTTCAACACATAAAGTGTTATAAACAGCTGTTCTAAGTCTCTTTCATGATTCTTTATTCAATCATTCTTAAATTCTATTTCTGAAAACTTGCATTTTTGATGCCAGAAAAATCCTACGCTCCATAGCTCATTGTGGCTAGCTAAGTTCCACATTTTACTTATATATGTATGTATATATACATGTATATGTATGCCACGTACATATACATGCATGTTTACATAATATATGTATAAATAATCGATATACCTCTGTGCCTATACACATGTATATCCGTTTACATATATGCATACGCATGTACATGCACATGCATGCATATTATATATGATGGAGAGTAACACACAAAGAACCCAGTTTTTAGATGCTCTTTACACAGACCTATGACACTCATTGGATATGGTTGCTGTAACATTCTTCAAACATTTACTCAGCACCTACTGTGTAGATCTCCTCAAGGCAAAAGGCCTAGTGATAGAATCATGAGCCTTAAGGCAACTTATGGTTCATCTCCTCCAACCTCTCTGTTTTAAGTGTGAGGAAATAGAGTTCCAGGAAAGGGAAGTGACTTGTCCAAGGTTATACAGCTGTCCAATTCCCCACCCCCACTCTCGACAACTTCTCTCTGCTTCACTATGCAAATGTGAAGACTCCCTTTGAGAGGCAGCTAGGTGGAGTAGTAGATAGAGCACCAGCCCTGGAGTTAGGAGGACCTGAGTTCAAATTCAGCCTCAGACACTTGACACTTACTAGCTGTGTGACCCTGGGCAAGTCACTTAACCCCATTACCTAGCCGAAAAAAAAGACTCCTTTTGAACTCACTTCACAAAATGTTCTTCTGAGACCTCTGAGATAACTATCTCCCACTCCCATCCTCTCCATCTCCTCCTCCTCTCCTCCATCTCCTTCCACCTTTGAGCTGTCTTCTAAGCTCCACTGAAGTCCTAGGACACCTTTCTTCATGCTCTCGCTCCCCAAACTGCTCCTTGTCACTTTTCATAACTGAATTTGAAATTCTCTTTTCTGCAGGGAGTCTGCCAAGGCAGATCAGAGGAGAGTTGATGGCTTCCCTGATCCAGTCTTCCAATTAGAGCTCTTCCAGTGATGCTACCCCCCCATTCCAATTCTCTCATTTTTTCCAGTTTGGTGAACATTTTAAAAGTGCCTACTGTGTGTGGGGCACTCTCCTATGCATCAGAGGAATAGATACAAATTTTTTAAAAGGCAAAGTCCTTGCCCTGATGGAACGTACATTTATTTTATTCAGCTTATATTGTGTTATAGTCTCAGGTGGGGAGCTCCCAGAAGGCAAAGTCTGGGGCAGCAGGACTCTGCGATTCTCATCCAGAAACTCAAAATAATTAAATCCAGTAAACATTCATTAAACACTCACTAAATAGAAGGCACTGAACATGGCATGGGGGGAAGGGATTCCAAGTAGGCTCATGTGTAGTTGGATGTCAAAACAAAAGATCCTGATGAAGAAAGACAACTCTTGTCTCCTACAATTTCAGCCTAGTAAGAGGATGAGATATAGACAGGAAAGCTGTAATATCAGCTAAAATGTGATTAGATATCTGTACAGGAGAGGTCAGAATGGCCTCAGAGATTCAAGGAGGGAGGACTCACATCTACCTGGAGGGCTTCTTGAAGGAGGTGGCACGTGAGATGAGCCTTGGAGGAGAACAAAGTCAAAGGATTGATGGAAGTGGGAGAAGTTTCTTCCAGGCAAGCTGGATGGCACATACAATAGAGTGGTGAGGGACCTGAAACTGGGGAATTTCGATTTAAATAGACATAGGGAGAAAAGGGAGAGAAGTTGAAAAGGTAGGTTCTAGTCTGACTAGACTAGGGGGCCACTAGGTGGCGCCCTGGTGCACAGAGCACCTGGGCCTAAAGTCAGAAAGATTGCTCTTCCTGAGTTCAAATCTGGCCTGAGGCACTTCCTAGCTGTGTAACTTTGGGCAAGTCACTTAAACACTGTTTGCCTCAGTTTCCCCATCTGTAAAATGAACTGGAGAAAGAAATGGCAAATCACTCCAGTATCTTTGCCAAGAAAACCCCAAATGGGGTCATAAAGAGTCTGAAATGAATGAATAAGTCTGACTACAGCAGGTCTTGAATAGTGGGCTGAGGAGCTTGTCTCTTATGCCATAAGGAACTGTTGAAGATGTCTGAGGAAAAGACGAGGTGCTTACCCAGTTAAGAGCAGTAGAAGACAATAATGCCAATCCAGCTAATATTTATGCACCATCAGAGGGGCAGTTGGGACGTGTTAGAAAGAGATTCAGAGAGTCAGAGATCCTCTGGGCCCCCCTTTTTAGTATCATCCAGATAGTGACCAGAGAAGAGTATCTGGGATTATAAAAAGTCTCAGATCTGTGCCATGTGAAGATGTGTAGAAAGAACTAGGGATGTTAGCAAGGACAAGAGGAGCCTGGTAGGGCAGGGGGAGGCATGGTAACTGCCTTGCAGTATTTGAAAGGCTGTCATGTGGAAGATAAATCATGTTTGTTCTGTCGGGCCCCTGATGACAAAATTAAATGCAATGGATGGTTGTTACAAAGAGGCAAATTTAGGCTTGATATTAGGAAAAATGTCCTTACAATTTGAGATACTCAAAGCATCTCAGGAGGTTGGGGGATCCCTCTTTGGAAGTTATCAAACAAGATGGCAAACTTTGGGGTGTGTAGGAAAAGACATTCTCTTTTAGGCTGGGTTGAACCAGCTGTTTATTCTGTGATCTTGGGGAAGCCACTTCCCAGTCATCAGGCCTCAGTTTTCTTATTTATAAAATGAAGGGAGTGGGACTAGATGACCTTATTTCTTTCCAGCTGAACCTCCTATGATGACCCCGAGTCTCAATGGGGCTTTTTCCATTTAGGACCCATCAGTCTAGGCCAGTCTCATCCATTTGGGGTAGGGAATGCCTTGTTAGTCAGAGCTTAAGTGGCTTCTTTCAGGGCCCAGTGATGAATCAGTACCATTATGGAATAGCAGTGATGGTCAGAGCAGCAGGAATGAGCTGAGAAGCTGAGTAGATTAACTGTTCACCCTGCACCAGTGACTCCTCAGATTGGACTCTTAATGCCAAGCAGACAAATGTGTTCCCTCCCTCCTGCTCTCCCACTTCCCTGTCCTGGGTCATTCCCTCACCTCTCTAGTACAGGCCTTCCCCTCCATGGAGAGGGGATGTGATCTAGAGGCAAGAACTCTCGACTTTGGGAGGTAGGTGGGTCTGGAAACCTGCTCATTCACTTGTTATCTGGGTAACCTTAAGCAGACCACTTCACCTCTATGGGTCCCAGTTTTCTTATTTGTAAGATGAAGGGTTTGCCCTACATGGTCCTTTTAAGCTTAAACGTTATGACTCCCTCTAAACCTTTTTTCACCTATACCTCTTCTAGAAAACCTGTGACCATCCCCTCCTTCCAGCTTTGTTCTCTCTATTTACGTCTTACAAAAATAAAACAAAACAAAACTTCCCTAAGGCCTCATTCCCCCCCCCCCCCAATCTGCACTCTTTCTCTGTAATATCATAGGCTCTAGAGCTGGGAGGAAACTAAGAGATTCAACTCTCTCATTTTATAGATTAGGAAACTGAGTCTGCAAGAGTGGAAGTGATTGCTCAGCTTTACACAGCTAGGAATTAGGAAAGCTGTGAACCCCAAACTCTAAGCCCAGGACTCTCCCCTCTGCACTAAGCTGTTTTTATTCTTCCTTCCCTCTTTCCTTCCTTCCTTCTTTCCTTCCTTCCTTCCTTCTTTCCTTCCTTTCTTGCTTCTTCTCTTTCTTTCTCTCTTCTTATTTTTCTCCCTTTGTTTTCTTTTTTCTCTTTCTTTCTTTCTTCTTTCTTTCTTTCTTCTTTCTTTCTTTCTTTCTTTCTTTCTTTCCTTCTCTTTCTCTCTCTTCCTTTTTCCTTCCTCTTTCTTTCTCTCATCTTCCTCTCTTTTTCTCTTTCTTTCTCTCTTCTTTTTCTTTCTCTTTCTTCTTCTCTCTTCTCTCTCTCTCTCTCTCTCTCTCTCTCTCTCTCTCTCTCTCTTTCTCTCTCTCTTTCTCTGTTATCACTGATAGCTAGAACTCTGCCTACCCATTCTTGGTCCTGACCTTGCTTGCATCACACTTTCTTCATCTTACTCAGAATTCCCCAGAATGGGGCTCCTGTCATCTCTCTCCTCTCTTCCAAAATAAAAACAGAGCTCTACTCTGAGATAGGGGAAAAGTGGCTGAGACACTGAAGAAAGTAGGAGTGTCAGAGAGCTAAAAACTCAGACCTGTTTCTCCAGACACCAAACTCTCAATTTTTCCTTAGAATCCAAGATCATGGCTAGGACGTTTCTCAGACGCCTGTTAACTTTGTGAGCAAAACTGTCAGCCGCCTGAGATCCGGGATCACGCCTTATTCAGCTTTGTATCACCCTTGGTTCTTACTACGCCATAGACATTAAATAAAGTCAGGAGTGGGATGGGAAGGGCTCTAGATAGAGCCTTCCAGGAACTGACAGTTGGCTATAGGGAGGCTGAGATGAGATGAACCTGATGGTGTTTCAGGGTTCAGATTCCATGATCTCCCAGGCTCCTTTGGGCTCTAATTTGACTGATTTCCATAGCTCTGTCCTCCAACTTGTTTCTTTAGTGGGCGCCATGGAGGATTTGACCAGCAGAGGGCAGCAAAGCCTTGAGATTATAGGTTCCTGTACTCGATAATAGCCTGCCAACAGGGAGTTGCATTGAGGCTTAGGAATGTAGATTTAAAACTAAAGAAAAACAAATCCAGACCCTGCATAGAACTACAGAATGTGGGGCCCAGAAGGGGCTCTAGATAGAATGTATTGCAACCCGTTCATTTTACAGATGAGGAAACTGAGGCCCAGAGAAATGAAACAAATCAGTAATTAAATAGCTAAGGGGACCCAGATCATTGACTGGCAGAACTAAAATTAAGCAGCCTTTTTCTTTCTCACACCCCTTCTCTTGCCTCCTGGTAACTGGTACTCTCTCTGGCTTTCTTGGAGTTATTTTGTATTGTAACTTGGTGGTGCAGGGCATATATATATTTATATAGAGAGATATAGATACATAGAAACCTGGAATCGGGAAGACCTGAGTTAAAATCCTACCTCAGATACATAAGAGTCTTCTGCCCCTGGGCAAGTTACTTAATTTCTGCCTGCCTCAGTTTCCTCATCTGTAAAATGGGAGTAATAACAACACCAACCTCTCAGGGTTGTTGTGATGGTCAGAGGAGATATTTGTAAAGTGCTTTGCAAACTTAAGCACTATACGTTGCTGTTTGTTGTCAATTTGTTTCAGTCATGTCCGAATCTCCGTGACCCCATTTAGGGTTTTCTTGGCAGAGATACTGGAGTGGTTTGCCATTTCCTTCTCCAGTTCATTTTACAAATGAGGAAACTGAGGCAAACAGGGTTAATCGACTTACACAGAGTCACACAGCTAGTAAGCATCTGAGGTCACATTTGAACTCAGGTCCTCTTGACTCTGAGACCAAAGCTCCTAGCTGTACCACCTAGCTGCCCTATGTGCTATTATTACAGGTATGCCTGGGAGATATTGTGGGTTCAGTTCTAGAGCGCCACAATGAAGCAACTATTGCAATAAAGTGAGTCACTTGGATTTTTTGGTTTTCCTGTCCAGTTAAAAGTTATGTTTACACCAAACTGTAGTCAGTTAAGTGCGCAATAATATTATGTCTAAGAAAACAATGTATATAACTTAATTAAAATACTTTATTGCTAAAAAGAAATGCTATCATCTGAGCCTTTAGTGACATAATCTGTTTGCTGGTGGAGGGTCTTGCCTCCACATTGATGGTTGTTGACAGATCAGTGTGGTGACTGCTGGTTGGGGTAGCTGTGGCAATTTCTTAAAATAAGACAATAATGAAGTTTGCCACATGGATGGACTCTTCCTTTCACTTAAACACTTAGAGGTCATTGGAGGGATATTAATTTACCTTATTTCAATATTGTTGTATCTCAGGGAATAGGGAGGCCTGAGGAGAGGGAACCAGATGAAGAACAGCCTGTTGGTGGAGCAGTCAGAACACAAACACATTTCTCGATTAAGTTCACTGTCTTACATGGAAGCAGTTCACAGAGCCTCAAACAATTAAAATAGCGACATCAAAGATCACTGATCACAAATCACCATAAAAGACAGAATGATAATCATGAAAAAGTTTGAAATATTGCAAGTATCAAAATATTACACAGAGACATGTGAACTGTTCCAACATGTTTCCAATATGCTGTTGGAAAAATGGCACCAGTAAACTTACTTGATGCAGGGTTGCCATAAATTTTCAATTTGTAAAAAAAAAAAAAGTAATATCTGCAAAGCATAATAAAGTGAGGCAAAGTAAAACGAAGTATGCCCGTATTTACTTATCTGTATACTTATTATATCCACTAGTTAGGGATGTCGTGAGGCTCAAATGAGTTAATGGATATAAAGCATTTTGCCAGCCTTAATGAAATTTTACAAATATCATTGCTGTTGTTATTTATTGTTATTAGCCTATAGTCACCAGGCCTCTAGTCTGGTGATGACTTTATTCCCCAACCTTCTATTTCACTCTTTATGAGCTCAAACAGTGTTTAAAGAGCAGTACTGGGGTATGGTAGTAAATGTTTAACAACCAGACTGTTTTTTTAAAATGTATGCACACTCACTTTTAAATTTAATCTACATTATCAACATTTTCTGATTCAAGGTCAGCAAACTCCAGCCTCTAGGCCAAGTTCAGACTGTATCCTGTTCTTGTACACCTAAGAGCTAAAACTGTTTTTTTTTTTACATTTTTAAGTACAATAAAACTTTATTTTAAAATGTAAAAACTATTCTTAGCTCCTGCCCTTACAAAAACAGGAAGCCTATCCCTGCTCTAGACAGGGATAGAAGAAGTAATAAATCAAGCCCTCATTTGCAGTGATGGCTGATTTCTGAAATATAAATGCTCATACTGAAAATTTAACAATCAGCTGTCAAGCCAGTTTCCAGTACACTCCTGTTCCCAATATAGTAGGTCTTTCACAACAGGCTCAGTTTTGGTTTTGTCTTTGTATTTCACAACTTAGAAGCCCAGCAGCACTGCAAGAGAGGTTAAATGATTTGTCCATTACACACAGTTGCTACATTACACAGGGGCAGGTATGGATAGAGTGTTAAGGCCTTGGTTCGAGTCTGGCCTCAGACACTTATGTGCTGTGTGACCCTGGGCAAGTAAATCACTTAACTTCTGTTTGCATCAGTTTCCTCATCTGTAAAATGGGGATAATAATAGCACCCACCTTGTAGGGTCATTGCAAGGATCAGGTGAGATGAAATGAGATTGTTAAGCAATATAAATGTATTCAAAATATACATGATGAGGTTAATGATGATGGTGATGATGGTGATGATGATAATGATGGTTAGAGGCAGGAGTCAAACCCTGGGTGTCCTGACCACAAGGCTAACACCTTATTCTCAACTCTACCTCAAAGTATTTTGCATAGTTGCTTAATTGAATTGAATTCCAATTCCCAGGGTAGCATACTGACCTCAGGGCTCTGACTTCCTCGGGAATTGTAGTTTGGGTGGTGGGATGGTAAAGGGAAGGGCCATAGGGTTGGGAGAGGTATAAATGATGTAAAATATACTTTTGGGATTTAGACTCTACTGATCTCTCAGGGATATCAGCTCTTCCTCAGAGCTTGGTCAAAGGGATCATGCTTTCAGTCCCAGGCCTTTTAATGTTGCACTTGTGGCATTTAAAAAGGCTCAAGAGACTTAGTTTCTGGGTAATTTAATAATTTTATTAATAATGCCAGCATTTTTTAATTAAAAGGATGGTTATTTGGCTGTCTTTCTTAGACCAAAGATGCCTATTGGGCGTGGGCCTTTATATGCCCCCTTTGGAAGTTTATATGCCCTTGGAAGAGCAGGTGCTCAATCAACTCTGATTAGTTAACAATTAATGAGAAAATGAATATTACAATGAGAAGGTAGGCTATATTATAATGAGGGTCTTGGGGTATGTGACTTGGGTCACCCAAATCTTGGTCAAAGAGACTTAGCAATTTCCCTATCACCTGTCTCACGGAAGAGAGAATCAACATTTCCCCAGACCTGTCTGAGCAAACACAATGAGCAGGAATGCACCCATTAGCCCAATTTTAGAATTTCTTTTACTGTCTGATTAGATCTTGGCCTGGATAAATCTTTAAGAGAGATTTCCCACACTGGTTGATTTCTGAATGAGGAAGTAGAAAAGGAGAAAAACCTTGGTCCTAATGCAATAATTAGTTATTAAATATGAGATAAATAAGCATTTCTCACACATTCCTTTTGTTGTCGTTCAGTTGCATCTGACTCTTCATGACCTTATTTAGGGTTTTTTTGGGAAAGATACTGGAATGGTTTACTATTTCCTTCTCCAGCTCATTTAACAGATGAGGAAACTGAGGCAGATTGGGTTAAGTTGATGGGGGGGGCATCTGGACCCCTAAAAGGAAAAGCCCCTGAACTTTCCCACAAATTTCAGGAACCCAGCCCCTGAATCCAGATCCCTGGCATTGGCCTGAGGCACCTGGCCCATCCCAGTCAATAATCCTTTTAACTGCCCTTTCATCGTCTGCACCTGGCCCACTCCAGACTACTTGCCACTCCTTAATGTCATCCAGAGCTTCCCACAGTCTTCCTGTATGAAAGTACCAATTTAATCCTCATCAAATTTGAAGATTCTTAAAATCTGGCCCACAAATACTGCAGACTCACTAGGAGTCTGGCCTGCCCCGCGGTGTCATAATAAACTCATTACTTGGACTGAAAGAAGGCTTGAGAGGTTGAATTCTTTTGAGGTAGACTCCTGCCTTGTACCTTTGCATTTCAGAATTCCCAGTACTCCTAGACCACACAAAGTGATTTGTTCAGGATCACAAAGCTAGTAAGTATCTGAGGCCAGATTTGAACTCAGGAAGAAGAGTCTTTCTGACTTCAGGCCCAGTACTCTACCTGGCAGGGTACAGGCCCATGCCTAGACCTTTGCCGCTTACCTCAAAAGAATTTGTGTCCCATTTGTTTGAGGGTACATGTTCTGGAAACCCCCCACCTTGAACTCTCCTTGAATTTCCTCACTTGATCGAGTCTTTGGCATTCACCTGAGGCTATAATCCTTTCAACTGGCCCTTCATTACCTCCTATACCCAGTCTCCCAATTCTCTGTATCCTTAACCTAGCCCAGTCTGCTCTCCCTGGGCTACTTCTCACCCTTTATTCCATCTTGGTCCAGGTCCTTGGCGTTTGACCTCCTAGTCACCCTAGCCTGCTGGCCATTCCCATCATTATCCTCCCTAGACCCCTTCTCCCAGTCACCCCAGACTACTTGGCCTAGATCCTTTCCACAGTCTTTCTGTATATAAGCCTCCATTAAGGTGCTCAGATCCTTAAAATCTGGCCAATGGCTCAGATTCAATCTGGCCTGCTTGCTTTAGCAATACAAATATTCAGATTCCTCAAGAGTCTGGCCAATATGGTGGATTTTTAATAAATCTTGTCTTTGGCTGAAAGAAGGCTTGGGTTGAAGTCATTCAGGCGGGACTCCCATGTGGCTATTTTGGGGTCCCAGCTCCCCTAAACTTCAACATATCCAGTGGGCCACCTAGTTGCCCATTGCATTCCTTCATTAGGTCTTCTAATTCTTGGCCACAAGAATGTACTTGCTAGTGCATGTGATTACTCTGGCTCTGTGGCCTGGGTGCCAGATGTGTCATGTTTCTACCCTTTCTCCAGGCTTCTCTGGTAGGCTTACAGGGATCTTGGCATTGTCTAGTCTCTGCCAATGGCTCAGACCCCTAACTGTGTTCCCCTAATTTTAGGGGTCCCAAAATTCTAGTTTCATTTAGCCACTTAGCAATCTTATTACCTTTGACAAAGGAATATTTACTTTAAAGGTGTGAGAAATGAAAGAGTTAAGTTTCCACATAAGTAGATCAGAACTCAGCATAGACAGGCTGACTTCTCCATCCAGGGGGAGTGATAACACAATTCTAGGCACATAATGTATGTTGGGGGGGGAATATAAGGAATATTGTAACCCAGAAGGATTAGGACCAATCCTGATCCAGAAGGGAGGAGTTAGGAATTCCTAACTATAAAGATTGCTCTGGCTTCTTTTACCACGTGCATTTCTCTCCTTCCAAGGAAGTGCACCTGCTTCTTGTGAGAATTGAAATGGCACACTTCAACCTCTTTAATAAAAGTCTTTGATAAGAAATACAGGAAATGGGGTACAGAAGTCTATCCTGCCCTATAGGAAAATAGAAGGGGAAGGGGATAAGAGAAGAGGGGGGAAGAGATAGAAGAGAGGACAGACTAGGGGAAGGGATATTCAGAATGCATGCCATCTTGGGGTGGGGGGGAGGGGGGAGATGGGATGAAAATTTGGAACTCAAAAACTTGTGTAAGTGAATGTTGAAAACTAAAAATAAATAAATTTATATTAAAAAAAAGAAACATCAGTCTTCAGAACTGAGTTTGGGGTCATCTTTATAACAATTTGGGGGCTCGTCCTGAGATCCAAGTAGACTACCAAGAAAGGTGAGATCTAAGTGGCTGGGGAAGCGCTCCCTTTGATTTTAACGGTCCGGTACTTGGATTTTGCTTTCCTTGGGGCTCGTGAAATCCCGAAGATGGCAGCAATTGCTGTAGAGAGAGGTTGAACAGAGGCAAAAAAAAAAAAGGAAAGAAAATGGTTGAGGATCACTCAAGTTGAGATATATATATCTCAAACAAAGGTAGGAAGAAATTTACAAAGGTAGGAAAAATTAATGAAAAATTCTGCTTTTGTTGATCTGGGAATCCCTCCTCTCTGGGAGTCAGTTTGTCTGGGTTAACTAAGCATTAGTTAATACACCTGACTTAGATATGGGAGGGAAGAATTCAAAGGAAAAAGCACCAGGGAAAGGATTCCAGGAACCCCTCCTGGAGATACCCCAAAGGGCCCTGCTGGGGAGAATGCTAGCTAGCAAATTGAGGTAGTGGGACTACCCAGGAAAAGCTTTCCTTACTGAAGGAAAAGGGGAGGAAAAACCTCGGGACCCATTCAAAGGGGACCCTGGGACAAAGTGAGTTTCTTTTGACTGGTCAAGGTTAGGATTGGAGTCTCGAGCATGTATTATCTGTCTGTCTATTTGTATTATCTGTCTGTCTGTTTGTCTGTGGATGTTTTGTGTAAGGTGCAGCTGGCAGCTTTTGCTGATAAGGATTTGGAGCATGCCACCCAAGATGGCTAGGTCCAAGAGAAAAAGAAAAAAAAGGGGGGGGAGGGCTGAGAAGAATTTGAATTCAAGTTTAATGGGATCCCACCAATATATTTGGTCTTGGGGCAATGTGTTTAGAGTTGGAAAAAAATAAGGTTTTTCTGTCTTTTAATGCAATAAGATTTCAGTGAATTGTTTAGAATGCATAATAAAGTTGTAAAAGCGGTTTGGATAGAGAGAGGGGGAGGGGGAGAGTTCTATTCGATTCTTATCTCCCTTCAGATTTGCAAAAGAAAGCTGCCTAGTTTTGGTGAGTGTAATTTGGGTGGGGGTCTTAAGTTCCCCACCCTTGGATGAGGATACCCTCTTTATAGCTTTAGTAAGCCAAGTAAGTTGAGAAGGCGTGAGGAAGTGGTCTGTTTTAAGTAGAAGGATTGAAAAATGGAAATTTTGTAGGTTGATTTCAAAACCAATAAAGTGATAGAGGGTTATGCCCTGTTCAAACTGCTGAAGCCTGAGATTTTCAGGAGGGTAGTTCTATCTGATAAGCTTCTAAGAATAAGAGAGGACTTTTTCTTTGTTCCTTAAGGAAGTAGGAAAGAAAAGGAGAGAGAATTAGAGCAGAAATTATCACCATGTGTCTTTTTAAGGGAACATATAAATTTGTGGAGAATATTTCCTTTTAAAGGGCCAAGAGTATTGGATTTGAAGCAGAATGTTTTTAAATGTTTATCATTAGTGATTATAAAATTTGGATCTGATTGGATTTAAGTTTACTGTTCTATAAAAAAAATAAGTTGTTATGAGATGTGGCATTATTATTAGTTAATGTAATTGTTAAAAGTACTAAGAGTAATAAGAGCGATCATTTCTATATGTGATAATATGAAAATGCAATTGATGTTATCTGAAGTTTATTGTTCAAGTAATTACTGTATTTCTAAGTTGTATCGTATTTCTAAAACTCTTAGACTGTAAAATTTGAGGGACCATTGTGAGGTAGAAATGGTGTTAAAGTAACTCTTGACCTGGAATGGGTCTTTTAGTAATAAAAATTAGATAATTTGAAACTGTTAAATATCTAGTGAGGTATATTTGGTTATAAGCAATAGTTATATTGATATTTAATATGGTAGCAGATTTTCATTTGAAATCTTGACTATTGAAAAAATATGTGGTGGTTTAAAGTTATAGTTCCAACATATTAATAATGAGATGACTAATTCTCTGTGCAAAATGATTTGGGAGTGCATACATCTAAAGTGATTATGGGTTGTTTCAAAGTTTATTACAATTGCGGAAATAATTTTATAATGTATGCCCTGTGGTACAAGCATTTTTTGTTGTGAAAAACTTATTGATATGTATTGATTTGGAGTTAATGAAATATTCTCTCATTTATCAGGGCCTCAACTAGAAATTAAAAAAAAAATGTTTTTAACCCAGGCCTTCTTTAGGCTAAAGACTGATTTCTGAAGCACAAGTATACATCCACAGACTAGAAAGAGAACGCATAAGCTACCTAAGAGATAGAGGAGTCACTCAGCAGAGGTTACCTCTTCCAAGGCTGGTGGGTAAGAAGAGCCAACAGGAAACCAAAAACATGTCCCATCAAGGGAAACTTGAAAGAGAAGACCAGAGGGGGACTATCTACATTCCAAGATCCTTTCATCATTATAACAAAGGTAAGCAAGAGCAAACACACAAACATCCCTACCCCCTAACATTTCAGTCTCTGGGAAGGGGATTAGGTTCTCAGTTTTACTCAGTTCCTATAGAGCACAATCCCATCAAGTTCTAAGTCTAAACACTCCACCTTTGCCCTTGTATCCCAGTAACCTGGTTTCTCAGGCATTTGCTGCTGGAAAGGTAGTAACATGAAGCCTGAAATTCTGTCTCTGAAGTCACTATGGCTCCAAGGTCCAGGGATTTCCCCATATGTGACTAAAACTGAAAAGGAAAACCAAAACAGACTTCCCAGGGCTGCAGGGTCTAAAGGAGAGGGGGAGAAGTAGACCTTTTCCTCATACTAATACGATGCCCATACTGTGGATGAATAGGACCTTAACCCCCTGGACCCTGCTGAAAACAGAGTGAGATAGTCCTAGTTTTGTCTAGTCTAGTTTTTAAAGATGCAACCTGTTTCAGCTACTTGGCCAATGGGAAGAGACTGCTCTCACCCATATAGTAGAGAAGCAGGATGACTTCTCTCCAAGAAATAAATCCTGTCCTCTCCCACATAGGTGCCTCCATATTAGATGATTTGGGCATGTGAAAAGACCGATTACACTCAGATTTATTTATAAGAGAAAATAGAATATTCAACTTCAGAAATAATCTACCAAGGTTGGGTAATTAATACCCAGCTCAGGCAAAGTGTGTGTTGTTTTTCAGTTGTGTCTAACCTGGAGTAATTGGTATCATGATCCACCTGTCTTCTCTTTTGAAATCCAAAGTTATATTAAATACAGGAAGGAATTCCTAAGGGGAAGTGATCCAGAAAGGAAATAAAGTAGTGACTATTCTGGAATATTAAACCCGAACTATATTAATATATCATTATCTTTTTCTTGTTCAAAATTCCAGTAATTGTTGACTGAAATCTACTCGGGGCAAAGTTTTATGTTGGAAGATATGGAGGACTTGACATCAGTTTGGACTGTCTCTCTCCTCTCTCCTCTCTCTCTCTCTCTCTGTTAAACATGTCTTGGCTATACATTAAAGAAAATTGGTTTTAGTAGACTCAAGTCTAAATTGCAGAGCACATTTTCTATATTAATGATTTTCTTTGACAATCCCAAATGGAGTTAGATCACAGCAATGAAAATAAGACATTGATTGATGGATAAAGACCATCCAGTAAATCCTATTCTGTGATAGGTTAAGCCTCTGCAGTTTCTTCAAGTAAGGGGATAGCTGAAAGAGGAAAATGCCAATCCTTCTGGGTTCTAGTTCTCATTGGATCCCTCTTTGAATACTCTGGTACCATGAATGAGCTGATACTCTGACTCTACAGCATCTACGTTGGTGCCTAATGATCAGTCCCATGGAAATTTTGAGTGAAACCTCCTGTGGTCCTGCTGAGATTTGTGGTGCTGGGAACCCTGAAATGCAGGGAGTACAGGGAGTCTGCCTCAGAAGAATTCAACTACTCAAGCCTTCTTTCAGCCGGAGTAGTTAGGCTTTCTTATAACACTAGTAAAGCAGACAAGATTCCTAGTTAATCTGAGAATTTGATGAGGATGGGATTGATACTTGTGTACAAAAAAGATTGTGAAAAGATCTGAATGAGATTAAGGAGTTGTAAATAGCCTGGAGTGGGCTAGCTGCAGACAATGAAAGGAGTTAAGTGGTCAGAAAGCCATAGTGAAAGGGTAGTTAAAAGGATTATTGAGTATCTAAGTAAACTGGGATGGGCCTGATGTCGCAGGCAAAATGTGACCTGAGCTGCTGAAATGTGTGGGAAAGTTTAGGGGCTCGGTTGTGTTCAAAGACAAGGTCTTTTCCTTTTAGGGGGTCAGGTCCCATAACCCCATCAGTGTCTCTGTTGTTATAACCTTTTGCCTCCTCAAGAGAGGGTATACATTGCTTAGAGTTCCTGATCCTATGCCTGGGAGAACTTCTGGAGTTTGAGAGAATGGAAGGTGCTCATTAGAGGCTCATTGTTTATTTTATTCATCATCTCTCTGCAAGTAGAGTTTATTTACTTTCTGATTCTATGCTAAAGGTAAAAATTCTGCATGTAGGAATTTAGTATATTTAACTGCTTTCATAGGGAAACAACTCCTTTATGCCAAGGTCGTATGACCTACATTCATTGAAATAGAAACCATTCAAAAGGGAGGAATTCTCTAGTGGATGGGAGCTCAGAGCCAGTTTTGAGTAGAGGTCTCTACAAATTTATATGCTTCTAACCCCTAGTGGAGCTAACCCACAAATGGGGGCAAAGTGGGAGGAAAGAAGTTCCTTGACCTTTGGTAACCATAGAGACATTTGCTCCATTCTTCTACGTAAGTGGCCAAGATGAATTTGTGACTTCCCAATGAATGTCCATCAATGCCACCAATGGGTTAAATATTTGTTGAACTGAAATATAAATTCCAAAACAAACTGGGGATGTGGAATAAGGGTGAGATGTTCAACTTTTCAATGAGTCTTTTAACATTAAAAGCCACATAATAACATTCATTATGTCATGAAATGACTTAGTTTAATAAACAAACATACTTTGTGTAGACTAAGTAAAGAACATGTTATTGATAGATGCATCACTATTTTTAAAATGTATATTAATGCTGTTATAATTAGTAAAATACAAATTCATTCAAATTATTACAGAATCATAGTAATTTTGGCTTATGTAATTTCTCAATTAATGACTATTCGAAGCATAAATAATTTTTATATTTGAAGGTCATTGTGTGGGGTACAAAGACCCTTACCAATAAATCAGAGACTCAGAGATGTTAGCAAAGAGAATAGTTTGTTTATTGGCTTTCTAGAGAAAGGGCTTCCTCAGGACACTCAAAAGATGGGGCCAACCAGAGAGTGAAAGTGTGTTCAACTCAGTAGATTATATAGATCCTAACCACAATCTCCCCACCCCCCCACTGGCTCTTCTTCCCACGGGCTGGACTTCAGAGCTCACAGTCTAGGCACAAAAGAAAATCTTCCTATCCCATTAGCTGGGAGGCAGGCTTACATTCTAGGTGTGAAAATTCAAAGACAAAGAACAAGGAAACAGGGTATAGCCAATCCAAACATACATGTCCTTATTTAGTAAACCTAATGCTGACATAGCAGTGGTGTGGTGATCAAGAGGGGGTTTAGGGCTGAATTCCCATGAGTTAGGTAATTCCTAGGAAACTGAAATTTACTGCAGTTCCCCCTCCCTAACTCCCTTCCCCCTTATCCCAGAGACAAGAGAAAGCGGGAATCTAAGGGCAAGCTGTTCAGGTTGGGGGCAGGGCTTATTCTTTCTGTTGTGTTCTTAAAAACAGGGTCTGAGCAGGGGAGGGTTTTGAAAGCAACAATCAAGAAATATTAACAAGAACTATTGATCCCCTGAGGAGGCTTCACTTTTGAGAGATCATCTCTCCTATCATCATACTTGAAAATCTAAAGAATTAGTTGTCTAAGTTATGCTATACTATCCTATAGAGCCCCCTCTAGACATTTTTATTCCTGGCACAAGCAGCACAAAATAAACCCAAAGTAAGTAGCCTGAAATCTGTCTTCAATTCATTTGGGAGTGAGGAGGAGTGTCAGAATCCTCATGAAACCTTGACATTGCTTTTGGAGAGCAGGACAAGGCTGGACCCAGGAGAAGCTCACATACTGCTTGTGACAAAAGTTACCATCTAAGACCTTCTTAATTTAATTATCCTTGCTAATTTGGTGCTAAACCCAATTAAAAGACTGAAAGTGTGAGTCTAAACAGTCTACATTTTGATACCAAGGGGCAAAATTCCAGACATCCTTGTTAAGTGACAGCTCTCAGTCCTGACTTCCTCTTAGGGGAGAGTAGAGGCCATCAGTGGATTTCACACACTACCAAAGATGAAAAAGGCTGCCTCTATTAGAACACACTGATATACTCTTTTTTGAAACCATCTTACGCTTACTGAAGAACAGTTTGGAACTGTGTGAGAAAAATCACCAAACTATTTGTATCCTTTGACCCACTACTGGAATTAAACTCCAAGGAGAAAAATCGATAGTGTAAAAAAAATCCATATACATACACACATACGCATACACATATGTGCATATACATATGCACACACATATACACACACACACATATGTATGCAATATGCTCAAAGTAGGATTCTTTGTGGAAGCAAAAAACCAGGAATAAATTGGATACTCATCAATCAGGGAGCAGCTGAACAAATTGTGTTATATAAATGTAATGGAATATTATTGTGGCATATAAAGCAATGAATACGAGGAATTCAGGGAAACAGGTGAAGACTTGTGTGAGGTGATGAAAAGTGAAGAAAGCAGAGCCAAGAAAACAACATCCATGTCTGTAATGATAGAAATAGTCATATTTAAAGTCAATCGCTTTCTGATGAATGTAGTGAAGAATCCCAGTCCTGTAAACCTGAATGAAATGAACATCAGTCTTCTCCATATATAGAAAGATGGGGAACTGCAGATGTGGAATAGGTAATGCACTGCCAGATAAAGTCACTGGTACTTAGTTTTGCTTAGCCTTTAAAATCTAATTATGAAAGAGGTCGTGGGGGAGGGGAGGAAGGTTAAGAGAAAGGGTTCAGTGAGAGGGCTACCGGGAAATGGTTGTGGTATAAAAATTAAAGGCTACAAGTCAAATGGAAAATAACAGCAGAACACACCGAAGGCCTATTTGGGGTCTTTGGATCTCACTAATTGATCCGTTCTTCTAATTCACACATGCACTTTTAGACAATTTGGAAGTCTCTTGATGTCATGGCAGACTCACATTGTGCTCAGAACAGGAAGGGAAGAATGGTAATAGAATGAGTTCCAGATTTGGAGCCAAGATACCTAGGATCAAATGCTGGCTCTGCCACATCTGCTTCTGCATTTGATCTATTTTGATAGGTTGTTTTAGCCGAAGTATATTTTATACATATACATATACATACATACAAATATATATATATATATATATATATATATATATATATATATATATATATATAAATGCAATGTGATCAATAAGAATATGTTGAATATTTTTGCTTTCTCAGTGGTTTCTAAGGTTTTTTTTAAATTTCTTAAGGACACATGGTTAATTTTTATGAATGTGCTATATAGCACTTAGCAATAGGTAGATTCTTTATTCCCATTCAATAATTGCCAGAAAGCTATTGTATCTAACTTTTTAAAAAAATTCTATTCAAGTCCTTAATTTATGTTTTGCTCATCTTTTTTGTTAAATCTTCCCAATTCTGAAAGTGATACATAGTTCCCAGCTAAAGTTTTGATATCTAATTTATTTTTCTCTGCAATTTAATTAACTTTTCCTGTAAGTACTTAGATGCAATGCTATTTGGTGTTTATAGATTGTTATAGATATTATTTCATTTTCTATGGTGCCTTTAATTAGAATGTTGTTTTAATGTTTAGCTCTTATAATTTTATTTGTACTGTTGCTTTGACTGAGATTCTTTAAAATTTTCTTCAAATAAAAGTTCTTCCCTAACCTCTCATTTGAACTCTGTCTGAATTTTTGTGTTTCTTATAAACAACATATTTTTGGATTCAGCTTTCTGATACATTCTATTACCCTCATGTTTGTGATTATGGTGGTTAATTATTTCCTTCCATCATAATTCTCTTTTACTTTTTTTCCTCTTCTCTTTGTCTTCCACCCCTCCCCCCCTTTACAAAGAAGAGAAGGCATAGAAGAGAAGGAATGTTATTAACATTTTTTGTTGTTGTTGTTGTTCGGTCATTTCAGTTGTGTCTGACTCTTCAAATCAAACGTAAGTGCTATATGTTGCTGTTTATTGTTGAGTCATTTCGGTCATGTCTGAATCTCCATGACCCCATTTAGGGTTTTCTTGGGAAAGATACTAGAGTGCTTTGCCATTTTCTTCTCCAGCTCATTTTACAGATGAAGAACTGAGGTAATCAGGGTTAAGTGACTTGCCCAGGTCACACAGCTAGTACATATCTGACATCAGATTTGAACTCAGGAAGATGAGTCTGCCTGACTCCAGGTCCAACACTCCATCCACTGTGATATTATCCCTTCAAAGTTTCTCTTGACTCCTATATATGCATTTAAAAGTTTCTATTCAGTTACGATCTTTTTATTGGGAATGTTTAAAAGTACATTATTCTATTAAGAGTCTATTCCATCCCCCCCTACCCCCAGGCTTATACTCAGTTTCACAGGGTGAATTATTTTTTATTGTAAGCCCTTAATTTTTGCTTTTTGGAATACCATGTCCCAAGATTTTCTTTCCTTTATAGTGAGAGGCAGTATGGTATGGTAGCTAAAGTGCTGACCTTGAAGCTATAAAGATCTGGGTTTGAGTTCTGCTTCTGAAGCAGATTGGCTGCATGATCCTGGGCAAGTAACTTAACCCCTCCATGCTCTAGACAACTCTCTAAGACTATAAATTATAGAGTAGATATCCACCTGCATTGGTAGAGGGAGCCTTCTTATTTGGGAATTCCTGTACCAATGAAATTACAGGTTCAGGCCCTATCCTCATCTCTCTTTAATAGTAGTTGCTGACAAGTCTTGTGTGTCAGAGCATTGTCACACTTATGAACTGTTTACCTGAACTCATGCTGGCATCCTTGGCCAAATCCTTTTCCCAGGCCTCTGGCTGAAGGCATTTTTTATTGTTTCTTTTTGAATTTCTTGATCCATATTTTATCATTTGTGGTTTTTAGATCTTTTCTGGAGTAAATATGGAGAACTGGGCTTCTCTATGACTTTTCCTGTTGCTATTTGGATTAGAAGTCAAGTTCTGTGGTTTGAACCTGGTATCAGAGCACCTGTATGTGAAACCCAATTCTAACCATGGAACCCAAGGAAAATCACTTGGCTTCTGTAGGGTGGTTAATTTTTGAGCTGCTCAGAGGCTTTAAAGGCTCCAGAGTAGAGTAAGACACTACAACCAGACTAGGAGAATGTGCTGTGAGGTGCAAAGTGCCCTCCCTTCAGCAGCTTCTAATACGCAGTGAAATGGGACAGGCACACAGTGCATTGATACAGTGGCAGAAATAGAGACAATCCAAGAGGCATGTGTAGGCAAACCTAGAAACACCTGCACAGAGTTGTACAGAAACACCTGTACCAAGGACTCCCAACAAAGCAAACTAAATATCAGTCTGTGTTCTAGAATTCTTCCACACTGAAGCAGAAGTTTGAAAGCATTTGTACTGATGATATGCACTGAAATTGTTGTTTGTCCTTCATTCTTGAAGAGATCCATAACCTCAGGGAGGTGGTGCAGTGACACACAAGTGAATTAGATTTAAATGAGCTGTGCAAAGTCACCAGCCTCACTTTCTTCTCCAGAGCCATCTGGCTCCAGTGACAAGATTTAAATCAAGATGACTGGAGATGGCCCCAGATGCAGTGGGAGACCTTGGCTTTTTTAGGCTAACATCTTTAAAATGCACTGAAATAGACATGGTAGGAAGCGGGTACCACTGGAGAATTATAATTTGTATTTCTGGATTGACAGAGGACTTTCCTGTGAGTTCGTAGCTTAAAGAAAAGCCAATAAAATGGCCAATCCTGTGAACAGTAGGGCATAGTGTTTGGAGAACAAATTTCCCAACTCAGGTGCCCAAGTCATGGTCGACAAAAAATTCACAAAGGCCAGAGGTGTCAGACAATCTGTCTGAGAGATCCTCCAGTTCAAGTGCTGCCTTGTTTTGTCATAATACTCTGCTCTGTCCAGGGGGATCTGCTCCATCCTTGGCCTGTGATTGTCTCCTCCTTGGGATAGGTCATTACTCTTAATGGGAATACACTCTATTTCTCTTTACCAGTTTAGGCTTTTCTCCTTCAAAAGCAGGTTAAAGCCCCTCCCCTTCTCCACTATCTACCTCCTCCAGGAAACCTTCTCAGGTGAACTCTTCCTTGCTCCTTCGCTTTGCCTAACTGCCCCAATTTGTATGTACTTATAGAATAGTAATACTGAAAGATCATATAGCCCAATAATTTCATTTTATAGATGAGGAAACTGAAGCCCAGAGAGGAAAAGTGTTTTGTCCAAGATCACACAGTAAGTTATTGGCTACACTTCCGTGGCATATGGCTTTGTAAGTATTCTCAAAGTCTTTGCTTCATATTGTCTCTCCTCAGCTTGACTATAAGCCCCATCTGGGATTAGGGCAGGGTCTTTCCCATATTCTCAGGATAGGCCTCTCTTTGTTGTTGTTTTGTCATTTTTTTTCAGGCATGTCAGATTCTTTGTGACCCCATTTGGGGTTGTCTTGGCAAAGATATTGGAGTGGTTTGCCTTTTCCTTTACCAGCTCATTTTACAGATGAGGAAACTGAGGCAAACAGGGTTAAATGACTTGCCCAGAGTCACACAGTTAGTAAGTGTCTGAGGCCAGATTTAAACTCAGAAAGATGAGTCTTCCTGACTTCAGGCCCGACACTCTATCCACTGTGCCACCTAGCTACCTAGGGCTCTCTAGGCATTGTGTAATTGAGAGGTGTCTGATTTATTAGATAACTGTCTAGTTCCTGCTTTGCATTTCCATAAAGAATCCCCAAACGAGAAAGACAAAGTACTTCTTGTAGTCAGCTTAGCAAGTTTATTGGAAACACCAGAAAACATGAAGAGCAACACATATGTGTATAGAAATAACTTCCTTCCCTTTTCTTCTCCCTTCACTTCTTGACAGATACATTCTAGATGCCAGAAAGCAGCTAGAGGTCTCTAACCATTGCTGAGCAGAGAAATAAAGCGTCATCCAGAGAAATCTCTTGACTTCCCACCAATCAGATGGTCTCATTTCGGCAAGGACCTTCCCTCCACCGTCCTGAGAAGCCATCCTTCCCAGGAATTTATCGATAAGCACAGCCCTAAACAGAACTAAGTTGTAGAGTTTAGGTCCTACAATGTCAGACAAACAACCCAGCAAGAAAAATATGGCATCTAGCAGCCAGCTTTCATACACACAGTGGACAGACACAGCTCCTGAGATAATCACCTGGGGATATATAACCCCAATCCTCCAAGCCAAGGGGCTCTCTTTGAGGGAGATACCAGGTCCAAAGGAATCTAGGATAGCAGAGACTTACAAATCCAGGAAAGAGGGTCAAAATAATTTCCTTTTTGCCTAAGAGAAAGAAAAGAAGCAAGGGGAGTGTGGACAAGAGAAACTTGTGTTAAGTACAAACAATTGTCTTCAAATAGAGAGAAGCAGAGACAGGGATTACTAAAAATGAATGCCAAAAATCATAGGCTTAAAGATTTTGAGTGAGAAGGGTCATCTGGATGAGATAACTAGAGGTCTTTAAGTCCAAACTCCACATTTAGTAGAGGAGAGAACTGAAATTCAAAGAAATACAGGGTTTTAGCTGAGATTACATGGCTAGGTGGTTGAGTCAGCATTCAGACCCAAGTTCTCTGAGTTTGCAGTCAGCTACTGCTCCCCTGTGCTACCACCCTGTCTCCTTCTCTGTTTCTTTGGCTTTGAAAGACCCTGTACATATTGGTTGGCAGCAGATTTACCTTCCCAAAGCTATGTGTCATGGGTGCATTAATTTGAATTTTCCTTCCTGAATACACACCGATAGGAGCTGCCGCCAGGGCTCACGGGGAGAGCCAGCCTGGGACAAACTGTGGCTCCAGAGAATTCACAAGACAGATAGCTCCTCTAGAGAAGGGAGAATTTGGGAATTAATTTAGGGGCATCTCATCCACAAAGTCCATAGTTAGGCATTTCTGGGGCCCAGCGTAGGACTCCTAAAGGTGCTTCTTCCTCTCTCTCGGGCAACGGCGGATCTCGGTTTCTTCCGTCAGTAATTGTTGCGGTGGTATGAGGTAGTGGAGACAAAGTGGACTGCGGAGCTCCGACCGCTCCGGCTACCGCTGCCGCTGCTGCTGCTGAAACCCTCCTTGGGGAGACAGGGATTGCAGGGGGCGCAGGCCTCACCAGCGATCACGGTGCTCCCTCCGCTGGTCACTGCCACATCGCCGCCTCTGGCAGAGATCCTAGATCCCTGGCTCAGGCCTGTGCTGCAGGAGCTGCCAGAACGCCAGGCACCCCCGGAACTCAGGAGCCCACTGCTGCTGGAACAGACGTTGCTACCCCCAGAGAAGCCAGGCCCGCCTCGGGCATAGGACAAACCGGAGACAAAGGCTTCTGAGCCACATATCACACCACCCCTGGAACTGCTCACAGCTGGAGAAGGAAAGGAGTCATCAGAGAGGAGCCTGAGGGAAATGACAACTTCTAGGACACTAGGCTACTTCCCAGCCCCATACATATGGACAACGTACATGTACCAGACCAAAGTGTGTGCTACACCCCACATGCCCACACAGACTCACTCCCCCAAGGCCTACTCTAGTCAGGGTAGGCTGGGAATCATATGACAAATTCTATTGTTTACTCAGCCCATAATCATTTTCTTCCCCAACTAGATGATTCAGGCCAGGTCTACTACAAGAACAAAAATCCAGATAAAAATTGGAAAAAGTGGGGCACCTAGGTGGTGTGGTGGATGGCTGGAGTCAGGAGGACCTGACTTCAAATCTGACCTCAGACACTTGACATTTACTAGCTGTGTGACCGTGGACAAGTCACTTAACCCTGAATGTCTCTCTGAAAAAAAGAAAAGAAAAGAAAAAAAACTAGGAAAAATAAATCCCTGCTGTTTCCAAATATTCAGGCACTTGGAGTTATTTCTGTTTAGCCCAAAGCAAAGTGTGTAAGAGGTTTGAGGAGTGAGGTTCTGAATTATACAGATTATAGCAGCAGTGTAGACATAGGTTTTTTTAGCTAGCCCACGTCACTCTGGGTTTTGAGACCAATGATACTCATGAGTCTTTTCAGATATTCATAGTATCAGTAATTCCTATTTGTTGGTGGTCAATCATGTCTGACTCTTTGGGTCCCCATTTGGGGTTTTCTTGGTAAAAGTATTGGTTTGCCATTTCCTTCTCCAGCTCATTTTATGGATAAGGAAACTGAGGCAAACAAGGTTGAGTGACTTGCCCAGGGTCACACAGCTAGTGAGTGTCTAAATCCAAATTTGAACTCATGAAGATGATTCTTCCTGACTCCAGGCCCAGAACGCCTACCCACTTACACCACCTAGCTGCCTAATAATTCCTATGCACAGCCCTTAAAGAATACGTCACAAGCTCCTCTTACTTGTCCAAGGTCACGCTGCAAGGTATTGGTTGGGAAGCATATGGTTCAATAAGTATTCTCAAAGTATCCTCTCTCCCACCTTGAGTATAAACCCCTTCCAGGCCAGGGGAGGGTCTTCATCCCCACATTACCAGGATAGTGCTGTGCCACTAAACACCTGTTCAACATTCTATAACATATCAAGGGTGGGGATACACCCTTGATATACCTTCCCCTTTCTACCATGCTCATCTGAATTCTTTCCAGTCTTCAAGTCCAAGTTTGATTTTCCCTTTTCCCCATGAAGCCCCCGCCTTGACCTCTCCAGGACCCCTCAAAGATGTCCCGTTGTGGACTCATGTAGCATGTATTCTTTGTATTGGTCACAACATAACAAAACCTGCCAGAGGGCCTTTGTGGCAACAGTGACAAACACTTGACAAATGGATGGGATAATGGGCCAACGTACTGGTTCTCAAGCATTTCTTTGGCTATGTCCAGTATTCTTTGACCTGAGGAATCACAGTGCACTGCATATTTAAATTGACAACAAAGAGTTCCTAGATGGCTCTTATTGAGGAAGGTTAGATTTCAACTCAGCCTTCCCCTCCAGCCAGCCACCAAGGGGTGAGCAGACCTACTTGCCCATGGATTTCCAATCATTCTTCAGGGTTTTGCCCACGGAAGGTAAGGTCTGTGACTTGTTAGAATGGGTTAACTATTTTTTAACCCTTCAAATGCTTTCCACAAAGGCTTGAAGACCCCTAGCCAGGTACTTAGCTCATCCTGCACTCACCTCAGCCTTGGCAAGTTACTGACCCAAATGTGATTTTGAGCAAAAACACAGCAACTACCCTCACCAAGCCCACTCCTATGCCACTCTTTCCCCCTACTCCCCAGGGAAAAAAAGACAATTTTCTTACATATGTTCACTGGTCCAACACCTTCACAGATCCTAAGGGGAGAGAGACGAAAAAAAGATAAGTCAAGTAGAAGAGACAGTGTCAATTTGAAAAAGTACTGAGCTGAGACTCAGGAGATTGAATTCTAATCTTGACCCGGATGCTAGTGAGCTGGGTGACCTTGGGCAGATCACTGCCCTTCTCTGGGCCTCAGTTTTCTCATCTACAAAATGACGGAGTTCTACTAGGTGATTTCTCAGGTTCCTAGGACATCTATGAGTTGACAATTCTGTTAATATTACTATCACTCTAGAAATCGCCAACTTTGATCCAAGGGGACATTCCCCAAATGGATTTCATGGCGTATTGATTTAAGAGGACCCTTAAAAGTAGGATAGCTGTAGAATTTTAGAGTTGGAAGGAATCCTCAAGCTCTACCAATGCAACTAACTCCCTCATTTCACATTTAACAGATGAAGAAAATATATTTCACAGAGGGGCAATGACCTGTCTATGGTCACAAAACTAATTAGTCACCTCCACGAATCAAAAACATTCTTCCCTACTGAAGTAGTCTACTTGTCCCTTTCTGAAGAGGTAATTTGTTTCCTAGGTCCCTTATTAATGGTCCTTTTCTCTGCCCACTGCTTCACTCCTTCCAGAAAGTTAGTCTTTCCCAAGATCTAACCTCAGTTCTTCTCCCGTACTAAAGTTGCTCACCTGTTCTCTTCACCTTCTAGGAGTTTCCTGTAGGCAGTGATCTCAACATCCAAGGCCAGTTTGACATTCATCAGCTCCTGGTACTCACGCAGCTGACGGGCCATGTCCTGCTTGGCTCGCTGCAAAGCCCCCTCCAGTTCAGCCAGCTTGACCTTGGCATCATTGAGAGCCGCCTCTCCCTGCTGCTCGGCCTCGGCAACAGCAGCCTCCAATTTGGCACGCTGTGGGTTGCAAATTGCAAGGGAGCATTTATTTGTCCTAATCCTTGGGCAGAGTCAAATAGCCTCCCAAAGATGTTGGGGACATGTTGGTGCACTGAGTCACTGGGGTGCAATTCCCCAAGTGAGGCTTACAAAAATCCATGGTCTCTGGAAGGATGTTGCTAAGGGATGCAGTTAATCCCTTCTTCAGTTGACCCCTCCTCGTCTCACCCCTCTCAAGCCCAGCACTGTGTCTCTGCCAGCTGGGATTGTCTGTCCTAGCTGCACAACCCAGTTCTCCATCTCCTACACTTCTCATCTTCTGCTACCTCTAAGTCTCATTCATAGTGGCCTTCCTGTCTGGGATGCCTTCCCTTCAACCTTCTCTCCTGGACCATCTCCATCTCCTGCACAAATCAGTCATCAATCAATCATCCAACATTCATCAAACCCCTCCTGTGTGGTAGGTGCTGGAAAAACAAACCGAAAAGGAAAGAAATCTCTATTCTCAAGATATGAATTCTCCTCCCTCCTCCCCACCCTGTTTTTCTCCTCCTATCTCTCCCCTTTCCTGGCCTTCCTAAACCAATCCCCTAGGTCAGTTGTCCCTAGACCCCTTCATCATCCCCATTATTGAAAATACAGAGTCCTAGCTAGCAATCTTTAATTTGATATTTATACAGATACATGCGTATCATTCTGTGTCTGTGACCTGGTGTATGTTGCATCTCTCAGCATCTTGATAGCAGCTCCTAGTGGGCTGGGCAGGGCTGGGTAAGATAGAACAGGACCAGGCAGGGAAAGGCCTGTTTCTTGCTCCCTAAACTTAATCCTCAGTATTCAGCAAGGAAGCATCAGAGACCAGTGAGGGTGGGGCTAATTGGCTCACCTGATTTTAGAAAGTCTACCCTAAAGGGGGAAACCCTTGGGTCTAACCTCCCTCTCCCTTTCCTTAATGATGCTGTACACACCTGTGCCTTGGCATGATCAATCTCAGTCTTCAGCCTCTGGATCAGGCGGTTGAGCTCATTGATCTCATCCCGTGTGCTCCGAAGATTATCAGAGTGCACGCCCGCTGTTACTCGCATTTCCTCATACTATAAGGGCAAAGCCAGATGAAAGGCAGAGGAGTCAAGAGTTGAGTCATTGTCCTCGTGGTGCTTTGCCAGCCTCCCCCTCCCTCACCTCAGTGCCCTCAGAGTCCAGTAGGAACGCGCACAAATAGACGGAAGAGGAGAAGCTGGCAAGATTCCATTTCCCTTAAGCGAATAACAATAATAGCTAGCATTTTATACAGCATCTACCATGTACCAGGAACTGTGCTAAGCCCTTTATAAATTGTGTCTTGTTTGGTCCTCACAACAACTCTGGGAGATAGAGGCTATTATAATCCCCATTTTACAGATGAGGAAACTGAGGCAAATAGAGATTAAGTGACTTGCCCAAGGTTACGTAGCTAGTGAATGACTGAGGCTGGATTTGAACTCAGTCGATGTCTTTTGTACCCCAGCCAGCCACCCACCCTACACACAGCTGAACTAAATTATCTTAGAGTGGCCTTCAATAGTAGCCGAGGGGTAATCAGCTCTAACTTTCCATCCTGGAATTTAATCAATTGCTTCTAAGCTCCTCGGCCTCTCCCCCCCCCACTGCTCAGCCTTCCCCTATGGGGAGGAAAAACAGCTTGTTTTACTGAAATTCAAGCCTTGCTCCTCCCTTCTAAGTGTCCTCTGAAAGTGTGAAGCTTTTCTTTGAGCAGGCAGGAGGACCCTCAAAGGACCAGGCCATGAGAGACACTGTGCTGGGGTTCCAGCTCTGACAGTTACCTCCTGAAAGTGCAAAAAGGTCATGCCCTCCACCCCTTTTATGCAGCACATGGGGAAGTCTTTTGTGAATCTTGGGAGCAACTTGTGTGTTGGGTTGAATGGATCTGACTGATGGGGCAAAACTGTCTTATCTCACTTAACTTTCCTTTTTTTCTCCTTGATTAAGAGTGGACAGTTGGGGCAGCTAGGTGGTGCAGTGGATAGAGCACTGGCCCTGGAGTCAGGAGTTCAAATCCAGCCTCAGACACTTGACGTTAGCTGTGTGACCCTGGGCTTAACCCCAATTGCCTTGCAAAAAAAGAAAAAGTAGACAGTCAGCTAGCTAGATAAATAGTTGCTGAAGCTAGGTGGTACAGTGTATAGAGTACTGAGCCTTGAATCTGGAGGTCCTGAGTTTCAATCCTACTTTAAATACTTTACTAGCTATGTGAACCTGAGCAAATCACATAATTTTTCCCAGTCTTAGTTTTCTCATCTGTAAAATAGGATAATAATAGTACTTTTGTTGTTGTGAGTATCAAATGTGATACCTTAAAGCTCTATATAAATAATAATAATTATTAATTAGTATTACGTATCTTGCACACAAGTTATCCTGATGCCAGACCCACCCCTCTATGATGCCACACTGCCTCTCACAAGACTAGACCACTGAATTCAGAGAACTCAACTAGCTCAGAGGTCCAGCTCTAGGAGGCTGATATCAGGACCCAGAGGTTGCTGGAACAATACATTTTTAATGCAGTAGAGAAGGGAAACACTGTAGGGGACTACTGTAGGGAAGTCTCTGGTCTAGGTTGTATCTATATTCTCTACCCTTCCCTCCATTCATCTCCACCATCCCCTCCTCCAACACAGATGCCCCATGGCTTTTGAGGGGTGATGTTGTTTAGTTCACCTTAGTTTGGTACCAGGCCTCAGCATCAGCCCGGCTTCGCTTGGCAATGTCCTCGTACTGAGCCCTAATTTCAGCAACTATGCCATCCAAGTCCAGGTCCCTGCTGTTGTCCATTTTCACAATAACAGATGTGTCTGAGATGTGGGAATTGAGCAACTTGATCTCCTGCATGAATCAATCATCAATCAATCAACCAACATTTTTCAAATCCCTACTATGTGCCAGGTACAGGAGATACAAACCGAAAATGAAATAAATCTCTATTCTCAAGACAAGAAGTCAGCAATAGGAGCGTAACCAGGGACTACTTTGTTTTTTGACCTGCTACCTTGCTAAGAGGTTGAAAGATGAGATCTCATCAAGAACAAAGAAAATCGAAATCAACTCTTAGTTATCTTCCCTCTCAAAAGGGATAAGAAGTAACCATAGATAATTCAAAAGAGTAGATAATGGCAAAATAGACCATCTGAAAATCTCTTCTATTGGAGTTTAGAATTATTTGGGTAATTTGAGGGGGCCAAGATCTATTTACATTTCTGAATTGTGTAGGCAGAAAGTAAAATCATGTGCCCCCAGTATTCTTAAGTCCACACACCAGCTGAGCAAGAGTAGATGGCCTATGGACATGTTAGAGGGTAGAGAGAAGCTCTTTTCCATTGGAATGTGTTCTGTACATAATCTACCCCTCAATATTTGAGAGCTGGTTACATCTCAAGAAAGAAAAGTCTCCAAACCTTAGGGGAACCACAGAGTATGGAGAGTAGGTGGTAATTCTAGAGGGAATACTCTCTGGGCTCTTCGGTCAGTTCCACCAGCTTGATTTTGATGACGTCTATGCCACATCAGGTAGCTGGTGAAGCCAGAGAAAGCCATTGTCATGGCTTGACATTAGCCCTCTGGTCATGGGAAAATTTTCCAGTTGGCTGCTGAGAAATATAGTTCTAAGACTATAGAAGAGACATTTACCTGTTCATACAGAGCTTTCAGGAATTCGATCTCACTGATCAAGCTTTCCACATTGGTCTCCAGATCAGACTTGTTTAAGTAAGCTGCATCCACATCCTACAAGAAGGAGAGAGGGAAGAAGACCTATGCTCACCAATCCAGAGCTACAGAAGGTGGGGAAACCTGGGACTACAAGGAGGGGAAGATTTGCCAGATAGGAGGCCACCGGGTAGTATTGCAGGAGGTGAGTGTTATGGAAGCCAGAGATGGAGATGGAGCTGGTACTACTACTACTACTACTACTACTACTACTACTACTACTACTACTACTACTACTACTACTACTACTACTACCACTACTACTACTACTACTACTACTACTATTCTCTCCCTAAATGCTCAGAAAATGGCAAGAGGGGACATTTTTTCTAAGATTCAATTTTTGTTTTAATGGCTATGTAAAGACCAGGGTTGATCCTGAAAATCCAGATTTGGAAAGCCAGCTTATCTAATCCCTGCTTCCCCAGGGTTCTAATGTCTGGGTAAGGGGGCTCTGGGATCCATCTTGAGGGTACTTGGGTAATGGTTCAGTGTGTAAAACATTTGCCTGTTTTGCTGAGAGTTGTCGCACACCTGCAGCTCTAACTTACCTTCTTCAGGGCCACAAACTCATTCTCTGCATTGGCCCGGAATACTACTTCCTCTTCATACCTGGGTTGGCAAGCACAAGGAAACTGAGTTACTCATGCTGGACCCAACCAGGGCCAGTTGCTCATGATTTTCTAGAACTACCCTTTTGGTCCAGCTAGGTAATGCTCCTTTCTGTCCCCTACCCACACTTCACTCATATCAGCTACAAGCCCTATCACAATTTATGCCTTTGTCTTGAGACACTGTCTCTCCATCTCTTCTTCCCCTAGCACTGTCCCTTTCTCTTTTGTCAACTTTGCTCCACGCTCTATTTTTCCAGGAAGCCTTCCCTGATTGACGATATCCAGGATTAAATGCTCTTTAAATCCATCTCCCCCCCCCCCCACACACACCAGTGCTGGTTGCTCAATTTGCATTAAATTCATTTGCACAATCAAGTTGCCTGGACTTCCAGTCCTGACTCACCTCCCCCCTTCATATTAAACTGAGAGAACTCCTTGAGAGAGGAGACCATGTCTCCTTTCTCTATTCCTTCTATTCTTTCACTTCCCCTAAATACCCAAGACAGGACTCTGTACTCTGGAGGAAAATAGTGATGTAAAGTATGGCAACCTATCACAAATTAAAAAACAACATTTCTGAGGCTGTTTTCAACCAGCAATGATAGCCTCGGAGAGTGGATTTGGAGTTAAAGGACAAGTTCTCATACATCAGCTTGGCCACTTGGTAGCTTTGTGACGTTATCCTGCCAGGGCCTAACTTTTCTTATCTGTAAAATGAGGGGATTGGAACTGTTGACCTCTAGGGTCCCTTCCAAGTCTAAATCTTTGTTTCTAAGGACTTCTTCAGCTTCAACAGCCAAAGGGGTGGGGGTGGGGGAGGGGGCTCTAAAGCCATTGTTGGGTGGCCTCAAGTTATATATACATACATATACTCATACACACTTTGTATATACAAAGTTTCCCTCCAAATTCCTTTTATTTTATCAAAGCAGAGTTTGGAGTCTAAAAGCTATCTAGAAGACTGGCTAACTTTTCTGTTTCTTGATTTGAGACATCACTTTGAAGCACTGGGTCACAAAGTACCCAATGTTGGGTTGAATCCACTCATTGTTTTTCCAAGAACCAAGTTTCGGAAAGGTCTCCTCAATCAGATTCCTACGATCTCACAATACTCGGTGTGAAAGGAAACTTGAGAGACCAACTCCTCAAGCAGACCTGTGCTCTCACCCCACCAGTAGCAGAGCATCCCGCACCACCTTTTTTCCCTGCTAGGATCCACAGACAGCATCCCTCCTCACTCCCCTTGGAAACGGTTTCCCTTTCAGGACATCCTCCACAGCCTCTCCCCCCAGCCCCTCTGTCAGAGACTTCCCACTCAGGGTCTCTAGGCCCCTTTCACACTCACTTCTTCTTGAAGCCCTCCAGGACATCCTGCATGTGGTTCCTTTCGGCTTCCAACCGGGCCCGGTCCCCAGCGACCACATCCAGCTGCCGTCTGAGGCTATTGATGTAGTTCTCAAAGAGTGGCTCCAGGTTGCTCCTGACACATTTCTGGTCTTGGAGGAAGTTCCACTTAGTTTCTAGGAGCTTGTTTTGCTGTTCCAGGAACCGAACCTAAACCCCACCAGGCAGAGGAACAAGAGCTGGGATGGCCTCACCTCTTTGTCTCAGTTGGCCATGATACATTTTTGCTTTCAGCTTTTTGCTGGCATTGCTACCTCTTTAGCTCATTTTTACTACCCCCCACCCCAGCCCAACAGGAGATGGGAGAACATTGCTTCCTTATAACTAAGCTCAGTTGAAAAGAAAGGCCCTACAACTCAGACATTTAAGAATCACCTTCTTAAAATTTTTTTTTTTAAATCACCTTCTTTGGAAAGACCAGCCAGCCAGGAGCTTAAAGAGAAAGGGGCCAATGGTGGTGATGACTCTACTTGGGCTCTTTGACATTGGACTAGAAAGTAACGGGACCCTTCCCCAGAATAAAATAGGGATCCACATAAAGTAGAATCAGTATGACAACTTTCTGGAAGTTCAAAAACACCCCAGGGTCATGTAGAGATGAATCAGAGGATTATCTGATACTGAAGGCTACCCTGGACCCTGAACCTACTCTCTGCCATGAGCAGGGACAGTTCTAAGTTGACTGCACTTGCCCATGAATATATTTAATCTACTAGGCACATTCTCACCCAGAAATCCAGGTTGAATCTACACTTCCCCAAGTGAAACAAAGCTGTAGCTTCTTTCTTTTTCATTGGTCCAAAGTGACTTTTATTCAGGCCACAAAGAACAAGTTTTCATTTGTTTGTATTTCTTCTGAATGATCTGATTTGGCCACTTAGATGACTCTAACCTGGGTGATGTTGGGCAAATCAATTAACCTCCGTGGGCCTCAGTTTCCTCATCTCTAAAATAAGAGGGTTGTATAAGATGGCCTCTTCCAACTCTATAGTTATGACCTTATAAGAAGGTTGTCTATATTCCTCTTTGGGGAAGGGGAAGTAGAGACTACTACTACTCCTGTAGTAAGGAGGAAGTTCGATATAATGATCTGGGTCATTCAGACCCAGAAAGACTTCCTCCAAATCTAGAGCACTGAGTTAAAGCTAGAGTTTGTGGACTGAATTATTTAAACCTATACCTCAGTCCTTTGCTTCCCTCTATGCATACAAGCATAGCCCTAGCTTCAGAAAAACAAGGAATCCTCAATGACATCCATAGAACTAAGAAGACAGAGAATGCCCCAGGTCATTCTGTGAGCCTGAGGCAGTGAAGTTTCCCCCAGATCCCCAAGGTCCTTTGGGTCTTGCCATACAAATGAGGATGGACAGGTGGGGAGCAGGAGGTAAGAGCCAAGGGCCAGATGTCTCTTTGGAGGTGGCCACCCCATGCACCTCAAATCACCCGTGCCAATTTTCTGCTTTTCAGATATAAGTGTGGCCAGCAACAAACCTCTCCAGCTTTAAGTAGCTTTACACAAGAAAAAGATCTAATCAGTGATCAAGTTACTGCCCATACCCAGCTGATGGGCCATATGTTGCCTAAATATTCTCCTATTTGACTGACTTCTCCAGTTTTTCTCTGGATGTTTGATTGTCTGCCTGATACCTTGTTCAACTAAGAGTATATTCATTCCATCTGTATCCTATGCTAAAGAAGATTGACCCTGAAAACATACAAAAGGAGCTTCCGAAGCAGATGTGGAGAATACAAGTGATTTGGCCAACACTCCAGCCTCTTGAAGGAGAGAGAAAATTCACATTCATTTGGTAATCCTGGCCCCAGAGAATCAGCTGGACAGATATGTAGATACCTTGTCAATGAACGAAGCAAACTTGTTATTTAGAGTCTTGATCTGCTCCTTCTCATCCTTCTTCACCCTCTGAACATTGGGGTCAATCTCCAGGTTGAGAGGTGTCAGTAGGCTTGTGTTGACAGTCACAGCTGTGATGGAAGAGGCAGCTGGGCCTCCAATTCCACCTACTCTGTACCCAAAACCAGGTCTGCCAAACCCATAGCCAAGACTGCCACTGGGCCCCAAGCCAATGCTACTTCCAGCTCCAAAGCCAATGCCGCTACCAGCCCCAAAGCAGGACCCACTGTTAGGTCCAAATCCAAAGCCAATGCCACTGCCAATCCCGAAACCAAGCCTGCCACCAGATCTAAAGCCAATCCCAGAGTGGATGGGGTAAGAGCTCACTGCCACCCTTCGGGGTGAGTAGGATCCAAAATTGCACAGACTCCGGCTCCCAAAACCACCCAAGCCCCGGAAGCTGACACCACTTCGGCAGGAGACAGAGTTGGCCTGGTAATGGTTCAGATGCTGGGGTACCACTGCTGAGCAGGAGCTGAAGTGGCCAATGCGGCGGCCAGAGCTAGCCCGAAAAGAGTGACAGGACATGGTGGCTTCTAAGTTGGAAGCAGAGAGTGACCAAGGAGCAATGGATCCAACTGGTGCTAGAAGTCCCTCTGGAGCTAGTGGGGCCTGCTCAACCCTTTTATGCATTTGAGGATGTCAGGTTTGGCCCCATAAAAACAGGAAAAAAAAGCCATTTGGTGGCTTTTATGAGCTTGGGTTGTTAGCAGAAACTCTTCATGCCTATAACCTCTTTAACAGTGAGCTAATCAGAGGCACACCTATTCCCATCTTCATTATGGCCTATAACATCAAACTCATAAACATTAAGAACACATAAACATTACAATCCTATTTTCTCCATAAGTCTACCACAATTGCCCATATGAGGACATTAATGGGCTATAGTTATAAAACCAATAGGGTTGTTTTCTGTGAGTGTGGCTAACCACCGAAAAGTTAGAATGGTAACTGATTTGAGCAAGAGGAAAGAAATAGAAGTATCTATAGTCATGGCCTGATGAGAAAAAATGGGGGTGGGGAGATGAGGACAGATAGTAAGGAAAGGTAGAGTCTATATACCCCCAAGGGAAAGAGAGATGTGCTACCAGTTCGCATTAATGCATCTCTAGGGAGCAGATCAATTATTCATTCAAATCTTAAAAGGATCTTTTGGATGGTCGAGTTTGGGGAAAATGGAAATTAGTTACCCTCAGTGAACCCTTTTGATTGTCTCCATATATTCAGTGAGCTTGATTACTGACAAATCTCTAGGTCACTTAGGTCAGTGTTGATACATTCCAGATGTGAGACACTCAACAGATATTCATTCATTCATTCATTCCCCCACCCTCGTAGCTCAACAAGTGCCTGCTATATGTGAGCCATCATACTGGGCATTGTGGGGGATCCAAAGCTCATATGATGCCTATTTTTGGTGAGCTTACAGTCTAGTTGGGGAAAGGATTTCTTTTGGGAACCTCTATTGGTGTCATCAACATGGCAGAAAGTAAAGGGGAGATATCAGGTAACAATGAAATTCTTAGATCTACGAAGACCATACAATTCTGTCCTTTTCTCTCTTCCCCTCATACCTCTCCTCTACAGCTTTTTGGATCCTCAATTATTAGCTTATCTACAAGGATTGTTTGAACTAGAGAGGGTAGAAGCCCAGAAACACTTGGTTGGAAAGTAGAATACTCAATCATACAGATGTTTCCAAACTTAAAGATGTTTAGCATCATGTTAAATAAACATCTGGATGACTGACTTATTTTTTTTTTTGCTTTCTGTTCTGGTGACATGAAGATGCAGTGTTATTTTCTTTTCACTGAAATCAATTCAATTCGACAATCATTTATTGAAAATATAACTCTACGTGAGGTATTGTAAAGCTGTTGTTTTGATTTATAAATTATTCAGATCCAGGAATTTATTATCATGAATACATACCAGCTACATGTGTAAGTGGAAGAGGGACAAGTAGAGAAAGAAGGAAATGATAAAAAAAAAAATGGAAGGGCAGGAGAAAGAAGAGTAAGGGGAAAAGAAAAAGCTTGGGAAAAATAGGCAGAGAGAAAGAATCCAGGGACCTAGCTAGACTTGTAGACTCTATGTGCTTCTGGAATGATAGAACTTAGAAGTAAGGGCACCTCAGGGATTTAATTCCAATCTTCTTGTATAAATAGATGAAATAAGGAACGGAAGGTAGTGCTGGTAATGGGAGAACTAGGATAGTCAGAAACCTAGGAGACATCTGTATTCTTTATACTTGATTGGGGGAAGATCATAAGGCTGGGCCACCTGGGAAAGGGCTGAGGGGAAAGGCAGACATGCCTCACTTGCATTCTCTGGAAGAAAGTCAGAGATCATTCAGAGAACTCAATTTCTTTGGGGATTATGCAGTTCTTGGGTAATGGGGTGAGCGGTGGAAATTATGAAGACCATTATTTATGTGTATGAGAGGTATAGTGGATAGAGAGATCATCTTGGAGCCAAGAAGACTGGAGCTGAAGATTTACTTCTGACCCATACTGGTCATTTCATCCTGGGCAAGTTAAAACCTCTCTAAGAAACTCTGAAATAGTAAATTACATGAAGGTGCTGACTTACATTGGTAGAGGAAGTTTCCTTCTCTGGGGGCTCCCAATAAAAAATGAAATCAAAGTTCAGTCCCTGTCTATGCCTGAATCTCTACACATTTGAGGCTACCCTCAAAGGTGAGGGAGAGGAGTGTGGTGACAGATCTGCCTTTTTTCCTTCCTTCCTTCCTTCCTTCCTTCCTTCCTTCCTTCCTTCCTTCCTTCCTTCCTTCCTTCCTTCCTTCCTTCCTTCCTTCCTTCCTTCCTTCCTTCCTTCCTTCCTTCCTTCCTTCCTTCCTTCCTTCCTTCCTTCTCTCTCTCTCTGTCTCCCCAATCTTTCACTTTTGGATAAGCCACTCACCCCTCAACTCCTCCCCCCATTACAATGGATTGGACTCCTGCATTTTCAGGACCCACAGTCCTCTTGTTCTACAAGGGCCATCTCTGTATATTTGTTACAGTTTTTGTCCCACCCTGAGTTCCTTCACTAGTTTGAAGGAGGGAAGAGAAATAATTGGGATCCAGTCAAGCAAATCCCACCTCCCACCTCCTGATGAGCTGTCCCAAGCAATAATTTATGGATCTGAGACATCATTTCTCCCAACTTTGCATAACACAATCATCTGCCACTTCAGTAGGGGGGAAGGGACAGTACTGATTTTGCTGCTGTGACAATTTCTTCTGTTGTCAGCCTTTAATCCCACATATCTGATGGTAGGAGCCTAGCCCCAGCAGCTGACAGGAATTACCGTGAAGTGATTGACTGCTGGTTCATCAAGATGCTATCTCAAGGCTCTTGGGATGATGGTGAAACCTTGATACACAGAAGGGGAGATGGAGGAGTGGCCCCACGGAAGCAGAAGGTGGAGGCAGATGCAGGTGGGTGGAGGAGGAAACCAGGCTCTTCTCTGGTTGGATTCCCAGTGGCTGGGGATAGTCCTGTAGTAAGTGGCTGAGGAGGAGGATGTGGAAAAGTTGCAATAGCAGAAATGCCTTTCATTTGACAAGGCACTCATTTCTGCTGAATGGATGGAAGTTGATCTGGTGAGGCTTACCTGTTCTGACTTGCCTGGGCTTGTTTGTAAAGGAAGCTTTGTACTCTCCACCTGGGAAAGACCTTCAGAGGTCAAAGAGGACACCACTCAGCCTGGACATCACCTGGGACTGACTACTAGACTCTTGAGAATTTCTCCTGAATTTAAAGATTGGTGTGTGTAGGAGAGCATCCCTAATTCTGTCTGTGTATGCTTGGCTTCTATTCTTCATTGCCTCCCAGCTCCATACCATACCTCTAGCTGTACCCCCCCCCAGTGCCTCCTTACACACTCTGTCCCTCTCCCCTAATGGTCCTTGACCTTACCCTGGTATCTGTATCACTGTTTCCCAACCTTTATTTCTCCTACCTATCTGTTACTTAGAAGCTTCCCTCCCCCACCTATCAAAATGCCCATTCAATTTCATTTCAATCTCTTATATAAATAAACACAAACAAAACAAAAACCATTTTTTCTTCCTTCCTGAGTCATAATGGAGACTAGATCCTGCCCCGCCCTCCACCCAGTCAGTGCCCTCTCACTTTTAATTATCTTTATTTTAGAAAGGGTGTGTGTATGTCTTTATTCTGAGTCTCTTGGGGACGGACGCCAGGCTCCCAGTCTCAAAGTCCTTAGCTTCACATTGAAGTGCTTCAAAACCTGGCCCCTTCCATAGCTTGCCAGTTTTAACACTTCATTCTCTTCTACTCATTCTAAGATCCAGCTATACTAATCTACTTGCTGTTCTTTGCACATAAGGAAACTACTTATTTAGTAAGATTATCATCTTACCAGAAGAGTTGGATCATAAAGCTGACATGCCATCTTCCCTGAGTTTCCATCAAATAAATCAATCGTCTGAGGATCATGAGGGGTGAAACTTGCAAAACTGGGATCTGGGTATCAATCTACCATGATGAGGTCATAATGAGGGTTCCATGTTGCATGGGCATGAGGGTTTGGAAGTGGTGATGAGAGAGGGGAATGGGATATCCAATGGGAGGCTGAAAAACAAGTATTTACTATGTACCAGGTATGGTGCTAAGTGCTTTACAATTATCTCATTTCATCCACACGGCAACTTTTACAAGTAGGTATTATTTTTAAACATTCAATAGTCTTTTATTTATTCCAATTACATATAAAGACAATTTTCAACATTCACTTTTTGAAAGATTTTGAATTCCAAATTTTTCTCCTTCCCTCCCCTCCCCCTTCTCCAAGATGGTGAGCAATAGGTTATACTTGTCAATCATGTAAAATATATTTCCACATTAGTCTTATTGTAAAAGAAGAAACAGAACAAAAGGAAAAAAAAACACGGAAAAAAGTGAGAACAGTATGCTTTGATCTGCATTCAGACTCCATGGTTCTTTCTCTGGGTGTGGATAGCATTTTCCATCATGTGTCTTTTGGAATTGCCTTGGATCATTGTATTGCTGAGAAGAACTAAGTCAACCATAGCTGATTATCGCACAGTGTTACTCTTACTGTGTACAATGTTCTCCTGGTTCTGCTCACTTCACTCAGCATCAGTTCATGTAAGAATTTCCAGGTTTTTCTGAAATCCATCTGTTCATCATTTCTTCTAGCACAATAGTATTCAATTGTATGTGAATATGACTTGTTTAGCCATTCCCCCATTGATGGGCATCCCCTCAGTTTGGTGGATACTATTAATATCCCTGCTTTCACAGATAAGGAAAATAAAGCAGACAGAAAGAGGATAAGTGATTTACCCAGAATCACATCAATAACTTCCCATCTCCGTGCCTTTGCAGTGGCTGTTGCCCATGTCTAGAATGTTCTCCCCCTTCACCTCAACCTCTTAGTTTCCCTGCCTCCCTTTGACACATCTCAAGTCCCACCTTCTGCGGGAGGTGTTCCCCAGTCCATCCCAAGTGTCAATGCCTTCTCCTCTAAGATTACCTTCCTATGCTCTTTAAATAGTTCGTATGTCTTCACTTATTTTTGACATCTTATCTCATCAATAGAATATGAGCTTCTTGAGGGAACAGAGATTTATAGGATCACTTAGCATCATACCTGAATAATAAGTACCTTATAAATGGCTGTTGACTGACTGCATTTCTTAGACGCCTGTGTGCGGCTTAGCATCTTTCAGCACATCCATTTCAGAAGGGGAAAGGGAAGGAGTGTCTTGTGATGGGATGAGGTGAGGACTGAAGTCTGGGGAGCAGAGTCAGAAAGGGAGATGGGGAAGAAGCGGCAGCTGAGCTCTGATCCTGCTGTCCTGTTTGCCTGGTTAGTGTGGTAGGAAAGCAACAATCCCCTCTCAGGAGGCCCCCTGGTTACTGTGCTAGCACCGACTGTAAATGTTCTTAGTCAAAATGCTATTGATACCTAATGCAACCCATACTGCTGTTGTGGACACGACTGGACATCTTGCCATGGGTGACTTGATGTTATGCTTCTTCAACAATGGGGTGGAACTAGGAGGAGGGGTAAGGAGTGGCTATGAGGATTTGAGAATGACACTGCTTAGGAGTCCTATGTAGGTAGCTGCTAGGTTTGAGTGTTAAGAGTGTAGGATGCTTGACTCAGCAGTCAGGCCAAATTGGTCATGTCTCTGTTCCTCACACATGATACTCCAGCTCCTAGAGCACATTCTTGTGCAGTATTCCAGGAATGCATTCCCTCCTCACTTCTGCCTCATAGAATTCCTCTGTTCCTATAAGACTCAGCTCAGGCCCCACCTTCTACATAACGCCTTTCCTGACTCCCCTCCAGTAGCTAGTTACCTCCTGCTTTAACCCCCTTGAATCTAAACAATTTGTGCTCATTCCCTCAGTATTTATCCTCTATATACTCATACATGTACTTGTTGTCTCCTCAAATAGAACACAAGCTCCCTGAGAGTAGAAATTATGTCGTGCTTTGTACTTGTATGCTCAGTGCCTAGAACAGTGTCTGGCCCACTGAAGGAACTTAATTCGTGGTACTTCTATTAAATAATACTTGTAATACTTGCCTCTAGGCGGTGCTGGGCCTGAAAGTCATGAAGACCTGGGTTTAGATACAGCCTCAGATGCTGCCTATGTGACCCTGGGCAAGTCATTTAACCTCTGTTTGCCTCAGTTTCCTGTAAAATGGGGACAATATTAGCACTTCCCTTCTAGGGTAGTTGTGAGGTAGTTGTAAAGCACTTAGCATAGTGCCTGACACATATTAAGCACTATATAAATTTTTTTAGCTATTATTATTATGTAATAAGATTGATTTAACACTCTGTTACTTATTCCTTTTTTAAAATGTTTATTTATTATTAATTTATTAACATCATTTTTAAAAAATTTTGAGTTCCAAATTCTCTCTCTCCCCTTCAGCTCCTCCCCCACCCATTAAGAAGGCAAACAATATGACATTAAGTATGCATGTGAAATCATGCAAAACATATTTCCATATTTGCCAAATTGCAACAAAAAAGCAGGAAAAATAAAGTGAAAAAATTAAACTTCAATTTGCACTCAGGGCTAATTAGTTCTCTCTGTGAAGGTGAAGAACATATTTTATGACTCCTGGGGAATTGTCCTGGATTATTATATTGATCAGAGTAGATAAGTCTTTCACTGTTGATCATCATTACAACACTGCTGTTACTGTGCACAATGATCTCCGGGTTCTTTTCACTTCACTTTGCATCACTTCGTATAGGTCTTGCCATGTTTTTTCTGAAACCAACCCCCTCATCATTTCTTATGCTACAATAGTCCTCCATCACAATCATGTACCACAATTTGTTCAGTCATTCCCCAATTGATGGGCATCCTTTCATATTTATTCCTTTTTAGAGAAAATATCTGTTGCTTTGTTTTACTATACTGTAGTATACCATACCGTGCCATGCCATGCCATGCCATGCCATGCCATACCATACCGTGCCATGCCATACCATACCGTGCCATGCCATGCCATACCATACCATACCGTGACATGCCATTCCATACCATACCATACCGTGCCATGCCATGCCATACTGTACCATACTGTGCCATGCCGTACCATACCATACCGTGCCATGCCGTACCATACCGTGCCATACCGTACCATACCGTGCCATACCGTACCATACCGTGCCATACTATACTATACTATACTATACTATACTATACTATACTATACTATACTATACTATACTATACTATACTGTACTATATTATACTATACTATATTACTATTTATTCTGACTTGGTCAGGGGGAGATTCAGTGGGAACTGAGCCTTGTGAGCCGTGGATTGAGATGGATATGTCCCTTTGAGTATGATATACCTGAAGAGTGGCCAACAGGGGCCATGTTATAAGTGTGCATGTTAAATGTTATTTGTGTAACTTTTGTATTCCTTCAGTAGAATGTAAACTCCTTGAGGGCAGGGATGGTTTATTTTTTTCTTTGTGTCTCCAATGCCTAGTCTAGTGATTATATGAGTAATATAATATAATAACCAATATTTACTTAACTAAGCAGAATCTTATCAGCCTCCACTGTTTGGTATTCTCCATAGGCTATTTTGTCCTCCCTTAGATTTCCCCTTTCTAGATTTCCCCCTCTTCCCCTCCCATCTACAGAGATAGAATTCTGCAGCTTTTCTCAACTCTATGACATGTCTCTAAAACTTGCCCATATTCTCCATATCTCCAGAGGGGAAGAGGCAAGACAGAACTGAGACCCAGAAGGTACAGTTGGAAGAGCACTGAACTTGGCAGTCTTTAATTCTGCCTCTGCTCCTCTTGCTGTGTGACCTTGGGCAAGTTACTCTACCTCTCTGCCCCCTAGTTTCCTTATATGTAAAATGAGGGTGTTGGACTACTTCCAGTCCTAATATTCTGTGATTTCATGAAGTCTTTGGGGATGGGGAAGGGAGAATAAAGGAATGATGGAAGGAATGATACCAGATGCTAAAGTGAGACTGAGAGCAATAAGGGAGAGGAGCAGGGTATGTAAAAAGGTATGTGTGTGTGTGTGTGTGTGTGTGTGTGTGTGTGTAAACAACTATAACTATGGAGTAGAAGTGAGTGGGGGGCAAAGGAGAACAGAAGCTAAGCAGACAGAAGAGGAATGTCAGAAAAGAGTAAATGTGAACTACTGGGGGAGATGGCTGGAGGACTAGAGGTGGTGTTGGTAGGGGGTCTCAGGATCTAGGTAAGAACAGCTTTTTAGTCTTCCTCTCAAGTCTCTCCTCTGACTACACCTCATTTTTTCACAATCCTTCATTAGCTTCATCAGACTTGGGTCAGAGGACTTGGGTCATAGTCTTTCTGAGGGCAAGTGAGATGGTCAGAGGAGCCCTGGCTTTGCTTCCTATTCCTCCCACTCCAAATAAAATTACAAAGAGCAACACCATGACATGACTATTGTCTTTGTCTCCTCAAAATGTCAGCTCCTAAGGGAGAAGGGAGGGCTGGATAAGCTCTTCCTAGAGACACATTCTCTTCCTAGGAAAATAACCACATCCTGCGGATATCGTTGGTCTCGGGATATGTCCAAGTACTACTACCACCCTGTTTCAGCCAATAAGAATTAAAGAAAAGCAAGTCAAACATAATAGGGACCTTTAGATAATTACCTGTAAAGCACTTAGCACAGTACCTGGCACATAGTTGCTGCTTAAAAGATGCTTCTTTCCTTTTCGTCTTTCTGTAGGTTCATGTATAATTCTCTCTCTCTCTCTCTCTCTCTCTCTCTCTCTCTCTCTCTCTCTCTCTCTCTCTCTCTCTCTCTCTCTCTCTCTCTCGGCAATTGGGGTTAAGTGATTTGCCCAGAGTCACACAGCTAGAAAGCATCAAGTGTTTGGTCTGAGGTCTGATTTGAACTCAGGTCCTCCTGACTTCAGGGCCAGTGCTCTATCCACTGTGTCACCTAGCTGCCCCCCTACAATTCTCTTTTTCTGTACTATTAGGTATCTAGAAATGCTAGTTTTATTTGGTACTGTTAAGTTCAGAATAAAGGAAGGGGTTTTTTTAAAAGGAAAGAAGTTAGTGGGAGACTCTAATTGAAAGTAACCATCTGTCCTTGTTCTCTTCCCCTATATACACATTCAGCCACATACTTCTATAGAATGTTAGATCCATCGTCATGCTAAGTTCTTAGGGAGCTTGCCCCTTTAGTTTTAGAGGTCATCTGAGCTCCCAGAATGGGCACAGGAGGCTCATCTATCCCCATTCATTCTTAAGCTGTGTTAACATAGCCTCAGTGGGTTATCAGGCAGGAATCTCCCAGGACAGAAGTGAATGTGATCCCTAGAACTTCTTTTTTTTTCCTTCTGCCTTTGTCCCTAACGTCTTTTCACACTTCTGTGTGTGATTAGTGTCCAAAGGCTCAGAGAAAGAAGCATTGCCTGGAATGTTCTCCCTCCTCACCTTCATCTCCTGGCTTCCCTGGCTTCCTTCTACAAAATGTCTTCCCAACTATTTGCACCTTCCATTTGAAATGATCTTCAATTTACCCTGTATTTCTTGTATGTACACAGTTTTCTTTCCTGTTCCTTCCTTCATTAGAATATGAGCTCCATGAAGGCAGGGGCCATGTTTTACTTTTGCTTTTGTATTTTGCCATTTTCATATCCCCAAGATTTAGCACGGCGCCTGGTATATGGTGATCACTTCATAAATGTGCATTGACTTGACTCTTGCTTGCATGTTGTCTCCCCCATTAGAACGTGAACTCCATAAGGTCTGGGATCATGTTTTTGCTGTTTTTTTTATCCCCAGAACTTTGGTCAGTGCCTGGTATATAGTAGGTGCTTAATAAGTGCTTGTTGATTGGATACTGCATATGTCTCGTATGAACAGAGTTATTGCGTGTTGTCTCCCCATTAGAATGTGAGCTCCTTGAGGACAGGGACTGTGCTTTTGCTTTTATTTGTATCTCTTGTACTTTGTACAGTGCCTGGCACATAGTAAGTGCTTCATAAATGCTTATCGATTGACTCCAGAATCCAGACTTGGCTCCTCAACCCACATTCCCCAATCAGATCCCAATGGATAACATCCCCTGCTCTTGCGATTCTGACTAGGTGGGAACTGCTCTGTGTTGGGGAGCTGCCTGGTGAGATGAAGTCATTAACAGTGACATAAGGGAAAGAGCTCTGAAGATGGAGCCCAGACACCTGCTTTTTATCACCTGTGCAACCTTAGGCATGTTGCTTCAACTCTCTGGGCCTCAGTTTCCTCGCTTATTCAATTAGAAGATTGGATTAGATGACTTTTACAGCCCCTTCCAATTCCATGACTTATTAAGGTACACAGGGATCACAGGAACATAGATTTAGAACTGGAAGGGTCCTTAAAGGTTACTGAGCCCTACACATTCGTTTTACAGAGACAAATGACTTGCCCAAAATCATATATCTGGGAAGTATCTGAGGTGGGATTTGAATCCAGGTCTTCCTGATTCTAAATCCAGTGCTCTATCTACTATGCTAGGATCAAGTCACTATAGATGAACTATTATAGATTCAGCATAAGCTCCCAGCCCTCAGTGCCCTCCTGTAAGTAAGGTGGATTTTAGCGTGTGTAAGGAGGATTTTTATTATTCTTTTTAAATAATAGTTCCAGGACCCTAGATAATATTTCCCACGAGTTATGGTTGAAAACAACTTCTACTGTGCAATCAAGGTAAAGAAAGGGGGTGACATAATGTGATAGTCACCATGCATGTGCCATGACAGGTCATGACGATATTGCTAAAGTTAACCTGTGAGGCTATTGTTGGCAATATGCCTTCTTTGTCTGTTGCCCTATAAAGCAAGTTGCCATATAAAGCACATGAGGGATGTGCATTTGTGCTTGCCTTGATTGGCCCCCATCAAGGCTTGGGGGGAATCTGCGTTTGCCTCAACTAGCCCCAAATGAAGCTTAGGGGATGAGGAGTTGTACTCCTACTCTTGCCCGCCCCTGTGAGAAGTGTGATTAGAGAATGCAGTAGGAGTTGGTGTTCCCATTATCAGCAACCCTTTTGAGAAGACTATTATTCTAATAAAGTAAGCTCATTTAACCCTCCAAAGCTGTCTTCCTGTCTGACCAGATCAAAAGCGAACCCATGCTAGAATACCTGTTAGTGTTAGGAGCCCTGCTGTGTTCTCCTGCCCAACAAATGGTGTTACCTGTGAAACGCTTCTCTAGAAGGAGCATTATGTGCCAGGCACTGTGCTAAACAGCTTAGGAATATTATCTCATTTGATCCTCACAACAACTCCAAGTGACAGGTGCTGTTATTATCCTCGTTTTACAGTTGAGGAAAACAGGGGTTAAGTGGCTTGGCCAGCATCAACACAGGTAGTGTCTGAGACTGCATTTGAACTGAGGTCTTCCTGACTCCCGGTTCAGCACTCCACCTATGGCACCATGTGACTGCCTAGGCACTTACAACAGAGAAGACTCTGAGATGAGACAGACCTGGACTCTGGCTCTGTTGCACAATCTCTCTTCTCCACTTCCTTCTCCCTGGGTAGAACGCTTTAATCCCATAAAAAATGGTGATGGGAGGTAAGAAAGAAAAGCTGAAGAAGGAAAAGCTGGGGGGGGTCTGCCATGGCACACACTAGGGGATCTGCCTTCATAAGGACTTTTTCCACACAGATGAAGTAGTTAAAATATCAGCACATAGAAATTTATGTGGCACATGTCTATGGATTGCAAATAATTGGGGTGCTATTTCCACATATTATGTAAGTTGTGCATAGATCTATAAGTATTGCCCACGGAGGGTGGTTGATTAGGGGATCCCCAATCTACAATCTCTCAGTCCCCTTTTGTTATAAAGAGCTGATCCTGAGCTCTTATCTTGTCCCCTTTCTGACAAAAGTATACCCTGATCAATGCCCCACCTCCTTTGTTTTTGTTGTCATTTTAGTCATGTCCAACCCTTTGTGACCCCATCTGGGGTTTTCTCAGCAAAGATACTGGAGTGGTTTGCCATTTTCTTCTCTAGCTCATTTTTACAGATGAGGAAACTGAGGCAGATAAGGTTAAGTGACTTGCCCAGGGCCACACAGCTAGTAAGTGTCTGAGGCTGGATTTGAACTCATGAAGGTAAGTCTTCCTGATTCCAAGCCCAGTTTTCTATTGCCATATCTCTTTTTAGGGGATTTATACATCTCTAATTGTTCTTCACACTTTTTTCACAAATTTTTTAAATAGTCCTTCATCCCTCAAAAAACCCCAAAAGTTCCCCCTCTCACTTTCTTTTTAGGATAAATCATCCTGATACCTAGATCCTTTGATCAAGAGTTCATTTAATAGCATATCTGTGTCTCAGGTCAAAGTTCCTTTGCTTGAGCTCCAGAGACACTGGTGATGCAGGCAGCTACTGGAGGCAGAGTTGCTCATGACCAAGGACCCATGGGAACATGCTCTAAACTAGTCTGCTGGGGACATTCTGCTGGGGGAGGGATGGATGGGGAGGAAGGGCAGGCTACAGTCAGAGATGAAGTAGGAAGGAAGGACGGAGACAATATTGCGTGTGATGTCCTGGGATATGCTGCTCTGTCTGCAGATTATTCACTTTGTCACCCACAGTAACTGTTTGTTAGATACTGGCCAGGCTTTTCCTAGCTTTTCCTGCCTGCCTCAGTCCCCCCTCACCATTAGTCAGTGTGTACGCAGCCACAGGAATAACAGAAGGAGTTAGGTAAACCTTCAGCAAAGCCAAAGATGTCCTGTAGAGTCAGCTCTCAGTTTTATAAACCAGTAGAAGCAATAAAATAGTCCTAAAGCCCTTTCTGTGGCCCAATGCCTCTCTTGAATGCCCATTCCCCACTTTAGTTTAGGTAGATATGCATTGAGTTTACTTTCCCTGAGCTAGTTGAGAGATAAGGCATTGGGGAGCCAGCTGGTTGCAAGGGGGTGGGAATGGGGCAATTTTGTTGTATGGATAAAGAACTGAACAAAATGGATAATTCATTGTTTTGTGTAATGATCCTGTTTTGTGAAAAGATTGGGGGGGGCATCTGCTATTTTTACATCTGTTGTTTATTTAACCAGCTGCCTAGTTAGAGTATCAGTTCCTTGAGGTTAAGATCTGTGCCTTAATGTCTTCAAATCTCATGATTTCCATCCTTGCCCCTGCAACAGTATCTAGCACAGTGCAGATCAAGAAACTACAGTGAAGGGTAGTTTCAAATGAAAACACACTATTGTGTCACCAAAAAAAAAAGAGTTATAAAATGATTGGTTTCAGAGAAACTTGGGGAGATTTGTATTAACTGATGTAGAGTCAAGGGAGCAGAACCAGAACAACTTATACAATTGCATTCACAGGTAGGAGCAAAGTGGATAGAGTGCTGGAACTGGAGTCAGAAAAACTTATCTTCATGAGTTTAAATATGGCCTCAGACACTTACTGGCTGGGTAACTCCAGGCAATTCTCTTAACTCAGTTTGCCTCAGTCTCCTAATCTATAAAATGGGCTGGAGAAGGAAATGGGGAACTACTCCAGTATCTTTGCCAAGAAAACCCCAAATGGGGTCATGAAGCATCAGATGTGACTGAAATGACTGAACAACAACAATCACATTGTAAAGAAAAATGGCCGTGAAAGACTAAAAACTCTCACCAAAGAAATGACCAACTATGACTCCGGAGAATCAATAATGAAGCATGCTACACACCTCCTGATTGAGAGGAGATGGGCTCAGGTTGCAGAATGAGATACATTTTGGACATAGCTAGTGTTGGAACAGGTTTTGCTTGTCTATGTATATTTGTCAGGAGGGTTTTCTTTTTCTTTTTTCTTGTTGGGGATGGTTGTGAGAAAGAAAAAAATGTATGCTTGTTAATTGAAAAAAAAAAAGACAAGTTTCAAAAACCACACAGGGTCAATGCAGAAGGTTTTGGAGCTTGTAATTATTCTGGAAGCTGATTGGGAATCCAGGGCTGAGAAGAGCCATCAGGTTCCTAGCCAGGCCAGAGGACGTTAGCATTTGTGGCTAGATGAACCACCAGGCACAAGCTTGATGCTTGAGTTCCTCCCACTCCCACAACTGAACCCACCCTGAGAGGCACAAGGGACATAGAGCTCGCCAGTGCCCACCACAATGCTGCTCCCCACAGTGCCTGAACTGCAGCCCCCACTGCTCCGAATGCCGCTCGAGCCCCCAGGGCAGAACTCTGTTCTCACCATGCAGGGCTCGTACAAGATGGCCCCTTTAGAACTGCTGACAGCTGTGAGGAAGAAAAGGAGGAAAAGAACGAAAATATTTATCCAGAACACAACATAGTTCAATAACCATCCATGTCAAATTCCAATGCTTTAGCTAGAGCTACAAGTCCTTTCCTTCCACAATCTCCATTCCTGGGATGTTGAACGGTCCTCTGGCCACGTACACCTGCTCCCATCCATCAGCCACAGCTTCCTGCTTCTTAGGCTTTGAGATCATTTCCCCAGCCTGGGGCAGTCTCCCTCCATCTCTTTCTAGCCTTGACTCTCCTCTCCTTCCCAACCTTCCCTCACATTCCTCTCCAACACATTAGATCCACTGGCTCTGCTAGCCCTAATCTCTTCCCATCCCTCCAGTAATGAAGTCCAGAGCTCTGACAAATGGATTCCTAGTCGTACCCTTCTTTATGTCTCTCTGCCTGTTGCTGCCTATCTCCTTGTCAGAGTGGGTGATCCCTGAAGGCAAGGGCAATGTTTTCCCTTCCTTCATTATCTCCTCTCTAGGACTCAGAAAAAGACTCCATCCACAGGAAGTGCTAGAACATAGGGCTGACTATTTTTGATGGACAAATACAAGATATGGGCCAGGGTTTCCTGAACAACAGCCAACACCCCAACTTCACAAGATCCCATAACTACCTAGGACAATTGTCTACTTACATATATTCACGGGTCCAACACCTTCACATAGCCTGGGAACAAGAGAGAAAAGGAAAGATGAAAAGACATTCAAGTATCACAATGAAAGAGGATGAAGAAGATTTTTTAAATGTTATAATCCCACCTCTATGTTCCCCTCAGACTGGAAAGAACCAAAGGAATTGGCCACTGTTGCCCTTGGTTAGCACAAATAATCCGCAGCTGACTGCCAATGAAAATGGCTAAAATAGATAGACAGTAGGAAGGAGAGCCAGAAACAAAAACCCTGGAATATCCACAGGCTGGGTCTTTAACTCATTAGCAGTCTTTACTAAGCAGCCTGCTCACCTGTGCTCCTCGCCCTCCAGCAGCCGCCTGTAGGTGGCGATCTCGATATCCAGTCCCAACTTGGAGTTCATCACCTGTTGGTACTCCTTCAGTAGACAAGCCATGTCCTGTTTGGCCTTCTGCAGGGCCTCCTCCAGCCCTGCCAGCTTGCACTTGGCATCGTTGAGGGCAGCCTCTCCCTGCTGCTCAGCTTCAGCTATGGCACCTTCAAGTTTGCAGCGCTACAATGGGACACAGAGAGGGACTGTTGGGGATTACCAGCATCACTAGCAACAACGAACTGGGTTTGCTGAGAAATTTAGAACTACTTCTCACTAAACTACATCTGCAATTTCCTTTTTAGAAGCGGTAAAATACTGCTTTGGAGGAAATGGATGCATGTCTACTGGCTGGTCTTTGCTGGCTTGTAAAAATAGAATTAATTTGATTTCCCAACTTGTTGGAAAACCCCTACCAGACCTATAATCATAAGATCAAAGAATCTTAGCACCGAAAGAAAACCTAGAGGCCATCTATTCTACCCTCCCATTCAATGTAATGATCCCATTTATAGCAACCTTAACCAATAATCATCCAGACTCTGCTTGAGTATTTCTAGTAACAGGGAACTCACTTTCATGGCAGTACATTCCATTCTTGGGAAGCTCTTTCTTATGTTGACCTAAAAATCCGCCTCCTTGCAAATTTCACTCCTTGGTTCTAGTTCTACATTCTGGAACAGCCCAGAACAAGTTTTCTCACTTTTCCATGTGACAGTCCTTCAAATATTCCAATAGAAAGTTGGCCCTGATTTCAAAAGAATGGGCCTGAATGAATAGATAAACCAGAATATAGACTAGTAATTCAGAATAGAATTGCAACCAGGGTTATGTTGGAGCCAGCTCCAAACAGCTAGAGAAAGCCGATTTTGTTAAATTTTCATTGTGATGTGAGTATTTACACCTTGGAAATCAGCAAACACTAAAAATTGCAGCTTGATTTATTGTTTTACTGTCTAGATTTAAGAAAGTGTTAATAATAGAGATTCAGTTTAATATTAACCTGTGCATTTGTTTTTTCACGAAGAGCTGGTTGGAGAGCACACTCCCACCTGTAATGAACAGTTTTGAGTCAGAGCTCACCTGAGCTTTAGCATTCTCGATTTCTTGCTGTAGTCTTTGGATTAGTCGGTTCATTTCCAGGATCTCATTCTTGCTGTTCCGTAGGTTGTCACAGTGGTTTCCAGCTGTCAATCTCAGCTCTTCATACTGCCAGAGTACAGAAGAAGTCAGAATCGCCAGGGCCCAAACTGGGTTAATCCCAGCAGTGGTGTTCTCCCTTATCCAGCATCCTTCTATCTGGGCATTTGCACATTCAATGGCTGTCCCAAATCAGATTCTCTACTCATCCGTGTCAACCTGTCTTCTGTCCACACTTCACCTCAGCTCATTCTCCTAGGCTTCTCACTAGAGTAACTAACATTTTGCACTCTCAGCTTTGCCTCTAGCCCTAGCACTGTCCCCCTTCTTTCTAAACCTCAATCCACAGCCTCCTGCTTCTCTTCTGTCCTATTCCTCTTGTAACTTGAGTACTGACATACAGAGTTCTGCCCTTGATCTTTACTCAGTCCTTGGCTCCATCTAGGTCCTGTCTCTACCATCAGACTCACCAAGAGAATCACCATCTGACTCCCACCACCCCCTCTCTCCTTCCATGGTGGAGCTGGAAGAGGGGAGATGAACAGAAGGGGAAAGCACACAGGATGGAGCTTCACACATCAGTGTTCTCAGGTTCAGATAAGACCACTGACCTGAAGACTGATACCCAGAATTAGACTAACTCTGCTCAGATTCTTTCATTAAAAAAAAAAAACTCTCAAAACTCTCCATTTCTTGCTTTAACTTTTTAACAATTAAAAAATATCTTTGGTTTCTGGATCTAATTTCTGAATCATGACTTTAGTAGGAATGAGTTTTCTAAACTGATATTAACTGACTTAAGATTCAGGCCACCCTAAATTTCCTGAATTTAATGGAAGCACAGATGATATGATAGCATAGATGATATCAAGTAATCCTAAAGGCAATTTCTCTCTTGTTCTGAAACTCACTCTTTTTGTTTTTTTTTCCCCTAGGGGAATGATTTACCTTTTAATTTTGTTTAGCTGAGGAGAGAATGAACTTAGAAGTGAGTTTGTATCCCCTGAATACACCCTGGCAGAGGGCAACCCAAGGGAATGGGGAGGAGTCAAACTGGAATGAAACTTAGGCTGGTATGAACCACAGAATGGATAATTGAAATGGCTTTTAAGACATTTCTCAATGTCCAAACCTCCCCCTCCAATATGTTATAGGTCACTATGCAGATGTTTATCTCACTTCCTACCCTCTTGGTGTGTAATTACTTGATTGCACAAATTGGTGGCCATATTAATCATTATTTCTGCTTGGTCGTTAGTAACCATTCTATTCCACCAGTCTCTCCCACGCTCAGCAAATAGCCCACTAGCCATGCCCAATAACATCACTATCATTGTCAAGTGGTATTTATTGAGGGCAACTTAAAAGCTGGAACTGGACTGGGAACTTTCAATGAGTCTCAGGGTAAATAAAACTTGGGCACCCACTGCTCCCTGATGATAGGTCTGGTCTGTTAAACCAATCTTCCTCCCACATGCCTCACTGGGACTCAGTCCTCTAACAGCCAAAAACAACATTGTCTGGGATTTACAGAGCATCCTGTCACTTCATAGGGGCCTTGACACCTCACCAGTTAACTTTAGGGGAAGTCTGCCCTCTGCCCTGCCTCCTTTCCACAGAGGACAGAGGAATAACCCCTGGCTATCCTCACCCGGCATTGGTACCAGGCTTCAGCCTCAGCCTTGCTCCGGCTGGCAATGTCATCATACTGAGCTTTAATCTCAGCAATTATGCCTTCCACATCCAGATTCCGGCTGTTATCCATCTTCACAATGACCGAGGTCTCAGAAATCTGTGACTGGAGCAGGCAGATCTCCTGGCAAATGAGAGAGGGAATTGGAAAGTCAAAGAGGTCTTTATGGCAGGAAGTTGGGGGAAAGGAAGAGAATGAAATATGGACACTATACTAGAAATAGTTTCTCCAAATGATTCAACGGCTATGTTTTTGTTGCCTCTTCAAGTATTCTCTCATTGATTCACCTCTCTTCTTCACAAATAGGCATCATCTTTGGTTACATTTGGTTACATAGCAAAAAACACAAGCCCAGACCCTCAGAGACTCCCTGACTTCTGGTTGAAACCAACGTTGAGACTGAGAGAAAGAAGATTCTTTTTCAAGGAGGCTCACTGGCACTGCCCAATATTCATTGGTTCTAATACCAATGAGATAAGAGTTTTAGAACTCTTTGCCTGGAAATGTTCTCACTGACTACAGCAGGGGTTCTTTGTCTTTTTTTTTTTGGATCATAGACCCCTTTGGCAATCTGGTGATGCCTAAGGATCCCTTCTCAAAATCATATTTTAAAATGCATAAAATATATAAAATTACAAAGGAAACCAAAAGTCAATGAAAATAAAGACATGCCCTTTTCCCATCAAGTTCTTAGGTCTCCTGAAATCTATCAATGATCCTACATTCCAGACTCTTAGGTTAGAGGCTGAAACCACACCCAGTCCATAGATTACCACAGCATGAGCTCATTTACCTCCTCATACAAGTTTCTTAGAAAGTTGACCTCCTGAACCAGAGCTTCTACATTGGTCTCCAGGTCAGCTTTGATCAGAAAGGCTGTATCTACATCCTGAAGGAAGATAAGACATGTGAAATCCTAAAGCAAGGGCACTCCCAGGTATTTGCTGAGAGTCTCTAAATCCTCCCTTGGCTGAGGCCATCCTTCACTCATCAGAGCCATTTTTTAGGCTGTTGAGCAAAGGGAAGCCAGAGTCCTGTGGTTGCTTTGTTTGGTAGATGGGGAATGAAGGGGATGATGTAAATGGAGGAGGAGGAGGAGGAGAAGGAATCATCAGCAATAGGGCTCCATATATCACAGCTTGTTGGCATTAGGGAAGAGAAAGGGTACATTCTATCCTGACTAGGTCACTTTCCTGCTTTGGCAGGAAAGGGTTTTGTATTTGTTTTGTTTCTAAGGAACACCTATACTATAGTTCTCTGAAGCTTTGATTACCTAGTTGGAATTTCATTGCTTGAAGTGTCTCTGCATCGTTGGAAAGATTAGGGCACTCTTTGTGTGTGTATATGTACATGTATATGTATATGTATAAGTATATGTATAAGTATATGTATATGTATATGTATATGTATATGTATATGTATATGTATGTGTATGTGTATGTGTATGTGTTGTGTGTGTGTGTGTGTGTGTGTGTGTGTGTGTGTATACACCAACTTTCAATTATCTGAGTATCTTAGACAAATTGGATTTGGGGTGGAGGAAAGGGCCTTTAAATTGGCCTTAGCATTCAAACCTTCTTTTGCTTTAATCAGTTGAGGAAGTTAAGACATGAGAAGATGTGAATACTCTAGAAAAGTTGTTTGAATTATCTATCAACCATAAGCTTCCTCACTGCATCTCCTCCATCATCTAACACAGTGCTTTGGACATAGTAGCCACCTAATAAATATTTTTAATTTAAAGGAATTATGTGGATGAATACTGCCCAGCCCCTCCTTTGTTGCAGGATACCCACAGGAGGCAGGTTGCCTTTCCTCTTGAGTGGTAGGAAAGGAGAGCAGTATTGATATTATTACTGGGCACTGTCCAAGGTTCTTGTGTTCTGGAGAACCTGCCTGGAGGGTTTTAGGAAAGTATCTATGTCAGGCCTTCCCTTACCTTTTTCAGGGCCACAAATTCATTCTCAGCACAGGGTCGCAGGGATAGTTCTTCCTCATATCTGAAAGGCAAGGAGAGAAAATTGCTTTCTCTTGGTTTATCCCATTTGGAGGTCACCTCTTAGGATTATGGGATTTGGAATGGAAAGAGTTCTTAGCCATTTTCTAGTTCTACTTCTTTGTTTTACAGATGAAGAAACTGAGAGATGAAGAAACAAAGAGGTGAAGTGATTCCTTCAGGGTCACAGAGATAGTATCAGAGTGACAATTCAAACACACAGTTCCTTCAACTTCTAATCCAGTTCACTCTCCTCCCCACCAGTACAACATTTTCTAGCTCTGGATAGATGGATTTCTTGGTACAAGAAATCCACCTCTAACCAACGGAGGCATTTAATAAAGATAATCCCTTAGTCCAGAGCCTCACACGTAGAATGCGTTTCATAAGTGTTGGTTGAGTTGAATACCTTAAGGGGCATTTCACTTCCCTCCTGCCTGGAATGCTCTCCCTCCTTCCCTCTGTCTCTTAAAATTTTTAGTTTTCTTCAATGCTCAGCTCAGCACCTAATGGAGCCAGCACCCACCCTTCCATTAGTATCCTGATCACTCTTTAGGAAGCTCTTCCTTGTATGAATTCTCATCCTAAGTACTGGGCTGAGGAAGTTCATTTCATTCTCTTCTTTCTACCGGTAGTTGGGGAAGAGTTGTGTGTTTGCTGTCCAAGAGGGGGAATCTGGTGAATGTGACCCTCTGTGTTGAAAGCTAATTCTATAATTTCTGATTCTTATCAGCTGGTCTAAACGTCATCCTCTTTCTCCACACAGAGGTGAGTGAAGGGGTGTCAATTACCCAATTCACTGGACCCATGTAATAACAGGTATCATCATTGCTTACATTTAATTGAAGATTACAGTTTACAAAGTATGTGTGTCACAACAACTCAGTGGGTATGTAAGATTGCCCCCATTTTACAGATGAGGAAACTGAGGCTCTGAAAGGTTAAGGGATTTTTCTAGGGTCACATGGGAAGAGCCAGATCTCCTGACTCCAAGTCTAGTATTGTTTCTGTTGCTCCAGTATGAGATTTGAGACCTACTCGCCTTCGCCCAATTTAATACTGGGATAGAATGATTGATTTTGATTTCCAAATGGCTCCAAAGATTCAAACAACTTCCTATCTCTCTTCCCTACAGCATAACTTCCTGCCCAAGCACCTATTGTGACCCTCTCTCTCATCCATCATATCCAACCCAAATATCTTTGCTCAAGCTTAATGTTCTCTCCACCACCTCTCCCTCACCTGACCAGTAGAATTTCTTGTGGTTCTCCTATAAGGATGCTCTTTTCAAGATTCCTGATGCCTCATCCCCATCCCTCCTTTGGTGTCTATTCTATAGAGTGTTCCTTCCCACCTACCATACTTCCCTGACCTTTTCTCTTCACCACCTCCTTTCTCTCTCCTTTCAAACTCTGTCAGCCTATTTTCAGAAAACCTTCCTTGATTAATTCCACTTAACATCATTACTTCCTGTGTCCTTTGCACTTACCTACTTAGGTTCTTACCCTTCTTTTGCTCTTATTTCTATCTCTAGCTTAGACCCTGAGTATATGTCCGTTCACATCTGCTACCTGACATAGTGGATAGAGTATTAGACTTGGAATCAGGAAGACCTGAGTGGGAATCCTGCATCAGATACTTCCCTAAACAAGTCAACAGATCTTTCTTCATCTGTAAAATGGGTATAATAATAATATCATAGTATTATTGTGAGGCCCAAATGAGATAATATTGATATAGTGTTTCCCAAACCTTAAAATGCTAGATAAATCGTAACTATTATGATTATTTTCAGTATATGAGTTCTCACAACACAGGGATAATGTTTTCTTTTACCCACCCTGCCTCCCCCATACACAGAACAGGACCCTCCCTGACCAGGCAGCTAGGAGATCTTTCCTATACCTCTTCCCATCTTTTAGCACAATGCCTTGGCTTCTATTTCTTCTTGCCTGGAGTGAGGGAGGAGGGCAGACTCACTTTCTTTTGTAGCTCTCTAGCACGTCCTGCAAACCACTGAGCTCTGCCTCCAGTCGCACCCGGTCCCCTGCCACACAATCCAGCTGCTTCTGAAGGGTGCTGATGTAGGTGTCGAAGATGGGTTCAATGTTGCTCTTGCAGCATTTCTGCTGTTGCAGGAAGTTCCACTTGGTTTCCAACAGCTTGTTCTGCTGCTCTAGGAAGCGCACCTGCCAAATCAAATAGCCAGGGGATCACTTGGGATTGGGGGAGGCCCCGGAGAACTTTGCCTATCAGGTGTAACTTTGTGCTAGGAACTGAGGAAGATGCAAAATTTAGATTAGAGCTTACAGTCTAGTGGGAGAGTAGACACTATATGGATAACTATAATACACATTGTTATGTGACAAGTGTAGTCACAATTTAGAAAGTGAAATATGACATGATCTTCAGGAGGGATCTTCAGGGAGGCCTCCAGTTCTGCCCTCCCAATGCATTTTCAAACCAATGGAGGAGGATTTCAGAGGCATCCTCTGATTAAAGGTTAAAGGAGCCCCAGGGAAGAAATTTGGGTCAGGGGGGTTCCTCCTGGGTCTTCTGAGTCACTATCCTATATCCACAAGTATCAGTATAGACTAGGTGGATGTTAGAAGTGGAAGGGGGATTAAGGATCATCTAATATAATCCCCTCATTTTTCAAAAAAGAAAATATGGATGTTACCCTATATCTGAAAGGAACTTCTTCCTTACTTCTTTCTTGTAGAAATCCAAACATCTTGGAAAGCACAGCCCAAGAGTTACCTAATTACCAGGCCTTTCTCAATTCTCCTACCCCACCTCCACCTCACTCCCCACTCTCATTGTTTATGATTTTCAAGACAAGTCAAGTGACTTAGCCAAGGGCATACAACCAGCTGATAGCAGAGTCAGAACCAGAACCCATGTCTCCAACTTCTAGTCCAGTGCTTGCTCCCTTTCAGTGTAGGGATGATGATGATGATGACAATGAACATGAAGATGATGATGATGATGATGATAACATCTGACGTTTAGATAGTGCTTTAAGTTTTGCATTTGTTCTTACATCCCTGTGAGGTAGGTATTATTATCATCCCCCACCTTGCAGAAAGATAAGTAGATGACAGATAGAGATAGATGGGTAGATAGATAGACAAATGAACAGATAGAGATAGATAGGTAGATATCTATCTAGAGATAGATAGATAGATAGATAGATAGATAGATAGATAGATAGATAGATAGATAGACAGATAATCTATTAAGCCCTTACTATGTGTCAAGGCTATATGGAGAGATAGGAGCTTGTTTGAGATCAGAACTCATTTTTCTTAAGGTTCTTTTCGTTAAGCCATCATAGCTTTAGAAATAGGGAGATAACATGGTTCAGGGTCATGGCTAGTGTGGTGGACTTGGAGTCAGAAAAGCCTCAGTCGAAATCCTGCCCTTTCCCAGCTGCCAGTTGTGTGAGTTTCCCCATCTATAAAATGAAGTGCTTGGACTCAATGTTTTCTAAAGTCTCAGGAGGTTCCTCAGATAGGAGGGAGAAGAAAAAGCAACTTGGTAATCCACTGACTGGAATGCCATTTATCTGTCTAATTGAGAAAGAAATAATCATAGTTCTTGTCTACTGCATTTCATTCATTCATCTACCTATCCATTCATTTATTTACGCATTCATTCATTTTTCAGTACTTCTTTAGTACCTATTCTGTATGTCCATGGCACTAAGCTAGGTGCCTAAAAGTCTCTGTTGGGAAAAAATTATTTCCCCAAATACATGCAAATTATTACAAAAGGAGTTGATAGAGATATAATTTTAGAGCTAGTCACTTCACTTCTAAATGATCTTAGTGTTGGAATTGATTTGGAAATACTGAGAGATAATCTAGTCTAACCCCATTTTACAGATGAGGTAACTAAGGCTCAGAGAGGTGATATGATTTGCCCAAGGTCACATCCATCAGTCAGTTGATAAACATTTATTAAGCACCCACTACATGCCAGGCATTGTGCTAAGTGCTAAGGATATGAAGAAAGGCAAAAGACAGGTGCTGCCCTTCCTCACAATCTAATGGGGGAGACAATATGAAACCAACTATGTGCAAACAATCTGGATACAGGATAAATAAGAAATAATCAACAGAGGGCATGAACTACAATTAAGAGGGGTTGTGAAAGGCTTCTTGTAAAACGTGGGACTTTAGCTGGGAACCAAAGGGAGCCTGGGAAGCCAGGAGGCAGTGATCCTATTAGTGGTAAAGGAAGGACTAATATCATGTGAGAGGAATGAAGGCAATCCGAGGCTGACCTACACAAGCAAATTCTTCTGGTGAGTAGCTCTGGGTATAGGCAAAGGTTAGGCTGAAGTAACTTAATACATTGGATTATCAGTGGGGCTTTTCTTTTGCAAAACAGGTATAACAATTCCTGCCAATCTCCCAGGGTTATATGATACTCAAGTAAGAGAACAGGCATGCACGTGCTTTGTCAATAAAAAATATAACATCATCTTTATCCAGGCTACTCCTGTATTCCTCCACATCTCCCTCAGCCCCAAGATCATGGATAATGGAAAACTGACTTTCATAGAACATGGTCTTGGTTTTGCGTGCCTAGGTTGGGTGGGTGTTGAAGTCTACTGCCTTGATGTATTCTTGGAGAATAAAGACATGGATTTAGGACTAGACAGAACTTTAAAGACCACCCAGTTCAAACCCATCATTTATAGATCAGAGAGGATGAGTGGTCTGCCCAAAATCAGAGAAGTAGTAAGTGGCAAGTCAGTTCAGCTGATACTTCCTATGGGAGATCTTTCTTAATCCTCTCCATCTCTAGTCCTTCTCTCCTCCTTGAAATTCTGGAGGATTATAGTTTATATTTACTTATTCATATAGAAGTTATTTCTTCCCCAATAAAATGTAAGTTCCCATTCTCTACTTTCTGTACATTTGTTCATGTTATATTTTTATATATTTTGCACTTGTTTCTGTAACCTGACACCTAGCACACTGCCTGGCACATAATAGGCATTTAGATGCCTTCTGAATGAAAAATGAGCTGGGATTTGAACCCAGCTTCTCTGACTCCACATGCAGCACTTCTCTCACTGAACCACAATCACTCTCATGATCATCTCTGGCTTCCCAATGGCCTCTGCTTTCCATAGCATACATGGAAAATGCTTGGCACATAGTAGGTGCTCAATATATTCTGTTTGAAGAATTGTGCTATGACTGATCGGGCCTCTCTGCTCTGGTTTCCTGTTGAGTTGATTGAGGTGAGAGAAAGGAAGCCATTGGTTATGATTATTTAAGCATGAATCTTGGTTTTTAGTCAACCAGGCTTCCTCTAGGACTATGGATAAGGTAGACCCTAATGAGAACTCCCCACCCATGATACATGGCCCTCCCGGCCTCAGTCTTCTCACCTTATTGATGAATGAAGCAAACCGGTTATTGAGACACTTGATCTGTTCCTTCTCATTCCTCTTCACTTGCTGTATGTTAGGGTCTATATCCAGCTCCAGAGGGATCAGCAGGCTCTCATTGACCGTGACTGGGGTGATGCAGTGGGGAGGTCCGCAGGCTGCCCCCACCCGGTAGCCAAAGCTGGGCAAGCTGCACCTGGAGGCAATCCGGGGCTTCCCGCAGCCCACATTGCACAGGCTTTTGGAGCCGAAGCAGCCCAGCCATCGGAAGGTTCCCGTGCCCCCTACCTTGCATGGCCCCTTACTCAAGGAGGAATAAGTCACTGTCCGAGGGATAACAGCAGAGCAGGAGCTGAAACTACGGTTGCCACATCTGGAGCCCATCTGGAAGGAGCGGCAAGACATGGCAAGAGAGATTCAAGTGACCAGAGCCTAAGGGAAGGAACAGCAGAGACCAGACACCGGCACAATTCTCAATCAAGTCATTAGAGAGCCTTGCCCCCCTTTTTATCTGGTTGGGGGTGGGATCGCTGGGCTAGGTTAAACTCTAAATAACCATTAAATCACTTTTATGAGCTTGGGACATTGGTAACTGCTAAGGCCCAAGCCGGGTAATTAGGAATGGAGAGGAGAGGCCAATGGCCAGGGTGGATGAACCATATAAAATTCCCATTTGTCCCCTCTTCTTGTTTATGAGAGTGATGAAGGGGGCTGACTAGACAGGTATGTTTGATGTATGAATGCAAAGCCCCAAGGAAAGTGAGAGTTAGAGATTTACCCCCATTTTATAGGACTGAGGAAGTGGGAGACTGGTTCTTCACCTGGATGATTATATGCCTCAGCTGCCCTGAGACCTCAGCGAGAATGAAATATGCCCCCAAAATGTCCTGTCTATTTTCCTAATGATACTTCTAGAGTTTTCAATGATTTTTGAGACATAGGTCTCCTCTGTGGTTTCCCAGATCCAGGTGATCCCAAAGAAGGTGACTTTCATCTGGGTGGGATAACATTCTGGTACATCCCCAAGAAACCAGTTGTGACCTAAACTGTTGTGACCCAAAATATCCCTCCCCCAAACCCTACAAAGGGAACAGGCCACCCCAGAGATTCCAGGTATAGAGACTGAGGGATCTCTAGCCATCTTACCTGAAGGTAAGCTGATTAGGGATGCCGTTGGAGTGAGGACTAGAGAAAGAACATTCAAGTCAGTGGACAGACCTCTGGCCTATACAGCAGAAAATAAAAAATAGAAATTTGAGCCATGAGCTAAATGGAAAGCAGAAAGCAACTTGACGGAAATCAGATTGAAAAGATATATAATACACTGAGTTTCTCTTCTCAGGATTCCCCAAGTTGTGACTGGCATTTGCCAATGCTTAATGATAATAATATCTAACATTTATATAGCATTTACTAGCTGCCAGACACTGGGTTAATCACCTTACAATTATTATCTTGCTTGATAACCCACAACAACCCTGATGGGGAGATGCTATCATTATCCCCATTTTATAGATGAGGAAACTGAGACAGACAGAGGATACGTGATTTGTCCAGGGTTACACACCTAATAAGTGTCTGAGGCTAGATTTGAGCTCGGGTCTTCCTAACTCCAAGCCCAGAGATTTATCCACCATGCCACCAGCTGCCTTTACTTCATAAGTATTGTGTACTTCATAAGAGTTTGAGTTGGAAGTAGTTAGAGAATCTAATTCTCCAATTTATAGATGAAGAAAATCTGTTTTCAGAGGGGAAGAGATTTATTTCACGTCACACAGGTAGTGACATGAGCAGAGCCAAGACTTGAAACAGTATCCTCAGACTCAAGACCCAGGACCTACCCCAAGGGCCTAGCTAATGTTTCTTCAAAACACCTGCGGATGTTATTGTTATTGTTGCTGAATTGTTACAGTTGTGTCTGACTCAGGAAACTGAGGCAAACAGGGTTAAGTGATTTGCCCAGGGCCACACAGCTAATAAGTGTCTGAGGCTGAATTTGAACTCGGATCTTCCTGACTTTAGTTCCGGCTCTCTATCCACTGCTATCTAGCTACCTGTTACTGACTGCTTTTTAGATTAGATTGGGTTAACTAATGATTTTGTGTTGATATAGTAGAAAGAGTTCAGGAAACTTGACTTTGAGTACCAGCTCTTCCAATAGCTTTGGTCACTACTAGTTGTATAATTATAATTATAATCTTTCCCCATCCTTAGTTTTCTTATCTGGATATTAGAGAAATAACACACTTTCTACCTCACAGGGTCATTATGAAGAAACTGGATGTTTTATGCCATGGCCTGTTTCTTAGTTTTGGTTTGGAAAATTGTTCTCTTCATGGGTTCCCATGGGATCCTATCTTATGGAGACTCTGATGGGGCCAGGTATTGCTTTTGCTGTTCTCTGAGCCCTGGGGAGGGAACAAGGAGCAATGAGGTCTATAAAGAGGGTCTATGAAAAGCGAAAAGATGGTGGTGAGGAAGAGACTTAGGACCTACTGGGGTCAGATGTAAGCGTTCAGCCTACTAGAACAAGGAGAGAAAGCTCTCTTGAGTAGAAAAAAAACCCTTTATTTTAAATATAAATTTCAATGTGTATCTTGTTTTTTACATCACTTACACTTTTCCCCATTCCATCTAAAAACAAGTATTTTTAAAGAAAAAAGAGAAAAACCAATCAATTCATAGAAAATGAATCTGATATATGCGATGTTTCACATCTGTAGACTTCTCACCTCTGTAAAAGTGTGTGTGTGTGTGCACGTGCATGTGCATGCGTGCATGCATGTGTGTGTGTGTGTGTGTGTGTGTATGTGTGTAAAGGGGAGGAAGATGTCTTCTCATATCTCTTCTTTAATAAAAACAATGCTTTATTAAGACTTTTCAGCTACTCCTTATCCGCCCCAGGACACATGACTCTGCATCCTCTCATCCTCTACATGGTAGCAAAGGGAAATGAAGGGGAAAAGGGGCGGGGGAGGGTTGGCCCGGACAAAGGGAAGAGCTGAGAACTTCCACATTGGATGGGGACAAGTTGGAGTCTGTTGCCCAAAGGACACCTTTTAACTTTCTCCAGATAGTGACAGTATGAGTCAGAACATTTGAGAGTTTAGGCCACAGATGCATCTTCCCTTGAAAAGTATAGCTTTCTCAGTAAGCCCTGGCCCTTAGGACTTTTAGGGAAGCCTCACTCTGCTCATGCAGCTCAGAAATTTGGAGAGAGCCTGGATCTTCCCCAGGACTTATTTTGACTAGGGACCAGGCCTGGTCCTTTTGCTTCAGCAGCTGGGAGTGCCCTGGGCCAAGCCACTCTCCCCTAAAACTATGCTAGGGCCATGGAAGCTTCTGGTTTCACTTAGAGACTAGGGAAGTGAAGTGGGAGATGCCAAGATCCCTTGAAATGACACAATTATTTTCAATAGCAATGGGGCAGAGGCGCTTCATAAAGTTACCTCTAATTTTTCTAGATTGGGAAGAAAAGAAAAAGAAACAGCAGTAGCCTGACTTCTGAACTCTCAGAATCTGAACCCTGGGGACATATCTGTCCTGTTGGTTAGTTCAGGGCCTGTAGTAGCTGTGGGAGGGGGCAGACTGAGGAAGTCCTAGCTGGTTCCTATATGTCCTACATTTTTGCCACCATGTTTGTCTATTTGGAACTCCAAGCCTTTGTAAGGCCTTTCATTTCCTTTTAGCCCACATGTCTCTCTGAGGTCATCTTGTTCAACCACCTTGTTTGACAGAAGAGGAAACTGAGGCTTAGTGAAAAATGGCTCATCTAAGGATACACAAGGGGTAAGTGGAAGAGCAGGGATTGAATCTAAGTATTCTCACTCCATATCCCTGTCTCTTGAGCCAAAATCCTGTTTCTTTCCACCATGTCTCAGACTTTTCTGAAAGCAATAGGTAGATGTTTGGGAAAGGCCTCAAGGTAAAGGAAGTGTAGCCTAGCCATCCATGGTGGTCTTCAGCAAGACCATGGCCCCTTGGGAGCTTTTCTTCCTCAGGCTCTTGGTCTCTCAGAGGGCTTAAGCCTGAGGCCTGGAGGCAGCATGTCCTTTTGCTGTCATAACCCCTTCCCCAATTCTGCCCCACCACTTTGCACACCAGAAAGCAGATTATCCACACCCTCACTGAATAAGGGTGGGCATGAGGGAGGTGGGGAGAATAGGCTTGTAGAGAAGCAAAAGGCAGCATGACACAGTGGTTAGAGAACAGGATTTGGACCCGGGTTTGAGTCCTGACTGCTGTAATCACTTCTCTCTCTGGGTCTATGTCCTCATTTGTAAAATGAGCCCTAAATCCTATAATTATTGGAACTAGGAGTCATAAGCTCTTGGCTTGAATTCCTGCTATCATTGTTTATTTGTTCTGTGACCTTGGGAAAGTCATTCCTTCCTTATAGGACTCAGTCTACTAATCCGTAAATGATAGAGATTGAGTTAGCGGACTCTAAGAGCTCTTTCAGGTCTCATGCTCTATGAGTTTCTCCCCCATATCTTTAGCTTCTCCCTTAAAAATAAAAAAGCCTGCCCTGGACCTGGGGGTAGAACTAGAAGGAAGAATGATAGAATTGATACCTGCCATTAGGAGCATCCACTTTGGTGGGGGAGGGGGAATCCACCTTTTGTGGGTCCCACACAGATGCTCTTGAGTTCTGAGTTGACTGAGAGGTTGTTACTAACAACCACAAAACAACAATGGCTTTCTCTGCCAAGGTAGCGTCATGGAAAGAGCCCTGGGCTGGAAGTCAGGATATGCAGCTCCTAGTCCTGGATCTGCTAATCACTAGCTTTGTGGCCTTGGATAAGTTTCTTAACCTCTTTGGGCTAAACCTCAGTTTTCTCATATGTTAAATGAGGAAAATTATCTTCTTCTGCCCATTCAGGTGAAGACTCCTTGGGTTCTTTCTGGGAGAAAGCCATGGAAATTTAACGGTTGTGTAGAGGGAAAGTTCGTTGGATGTGGAGTCAAAAGAACCAGGTTGGAATCTTGCCCTTGCTACGGCATCCCACGTGACTTTGGGCAAGTGACGTTACACTTCTGGGGCCTTCGTTTCCTCATCTGTGAAATGATAGCATTGGTCTATCCCAACTCTGAAACTGATCACATATTTTTAATAGCTTGGATACCCGACCACAATTGGTGGAGAGAGATGTGCAGAGTTTGGATAGAGATTGGGGGATATACAAGATGAGGGCTCATTCTTCCACAGTCTAGGAAGGAACCTGCCTCTATCCAAGTAAATGCCACAGAAATGGGCATAGGGTACCAAGAATAGTGTGACAAATCCAATCAGAGGGACTTAAAGTTCTGAAGAGCTCTGAGTTACTTCAAAGGTGCTTAAAAACGAATAGATATTAAAGCATTTTTTGAAAAAAAAATATGTATAGGGTCCTTTTACAACAGGAGGACATGAGGTTAGGTACTGGGAGGAAAAGCAAAGATGAGAATTACCAGAGATCTTGAGTAACAGGAGATAAGCTATGTGAGCTAAGAAAAGAGGCTGTCCCTCCCCAACACAGGCAGACCCAGCCCAATATTGGCAGACATACAGAGGTGAGGTAGCAGAAGTCCTAAGAGGTATCCGAGCCTTACTTAAGAGATGTATTCCAGGTGGCGTGATCGTCAGAGCATATGACAACAAAAATCAGTCCAGACCAGACAGTTTGACTGCCTTTTATTGAAGCTCTTTGAGCAAATGGACCTGGAGGGGGGGTACAGGAGAAGGACCTGAAAGAAGGGGGGCTTTTTTTCTGTTAACAGTCACCTCTGGAATCTATATTAGTGGAGGAACAGGAAACATGCAGAAATACTCAAGTTCTTTCTGCTGGTCTTGAGAATTACATCCATCTTGTTTTGGTCTTGGACAAAGGTGATGTGTGATGCTTTGGGAATTCACAATGCAAACTAACAAAGTTTCACTATGACCACCCATCACAGAAAGGGTTGGGAAGTGGTCCTACTTTCCCAATCTTTTCTCCTTTCAGTGATGCTCACACCAGCCTATACTGAGTTCTAAGTCTGTTATCTTTTTTGGATCATACCTTCCTTTGGGGGGTGAGTAAGTTGGTGTATTTGTTTCAAAGTCCTTCTAGTCTGGCCAGTGTTGGGTTGCAGGTTGCATCTCAAAGTCCAAGTCAATAGAGACAGTGGTGATGCCAACAAAAAGATTAAATAAGCAAGAGAGTTGTCATCCAGTAACGAATTGAAGAAGAGAGACAAGCAGATCACAGAGGGAAATAGAATTCAAACTTTCAAACAGAATGAGAAAGAGGACGGAAGGAGGTAGACAAAAGTAGAGAAGAAGGGAGAGAAAGGGGATCAAAGATCTAGATAGAAGTTGAGTTGGAGAAAGAATGAGAAGAAAAGATAAGAGAGAGAAAGACAAAAAGACCGACAGACAGACAGAGACAGGAGAGAAAGAGAGAGAGAGAGAGAGAGAGAGAGAGAGAGAGAGAGAGAGAGAGAGAGAGAGAGAGAGAGAGAGAGAATTTAAAGAGGGAAAGAAAACTGTCTAAGGAACAGAAATCACTAGCCCCAGACCTTATTACTGGAGGATCAGATTGTAAGGCAAGGGGAGGTGGTGGTGATGATGTAAACAGGAAGACCCCTAATACGTGACAATTTGATTCTCCACTTATGTATTATCAAATATTTCATTCCAGGCTAGCAGCCCCTGGAAGTATTTGACCCCCATCAATTAATATTTCATAAAGTAAATCAGTTATAATATTAGCTTAAGGATAAATAAAAGTAGGATATGGAATCTGCTTTGAAATATCATTTACTGACTTCCAGACATTCAGGCAGAATTGTCGGATTATTTTCTTACTAGTGTGGATAATTGAAAACTGATTATGTCCCAAAATCCTGCTTTTGGAAGTGGAAAATTGGTGGAAGAGAGGAACCGCGGCAGTTGAGTTTTCTTATACCTGTTGTAATTTGGGTCAATGGACACTGATGGTGAGGGGCTTGGGGCAAAGGAGAAGAGGTTTGGTGATGAATGTGGGTATAAGGCACCCTGTCATCTGTTTTTCCTTCTGTTTTTTTTTTCTGCTCTGAGAGAATTTGTTGAATTTTGCTTACTTTGCAGTGAAGGTCAAATAGTGTAAAAGCCCTAATCCAGAGGATATCAATTCTTGCTGAGACCTAGAAATGGAGAAACCAGGGCATTTTCTAACACTCCCCCCCTCCAGAAACAAGGAGAAGTGATTTAAGGAAATGCAATATGACAGCTTCAGGATAGATAGAAAGTAGAACTTCTTATCATGAAGACCCTAAGGAAGGCACTTTTGGACTCAGGAGGACTTTGAAAACAAGCATTGTTCTTCATCTGAGGAATGGAAGCAAAAGGATGGACAAGATGACCTTGGAAGACCTATGAACCCTCTGTTACATGTCTGACTGTACAAAAGAAATTTCTTTCTGGGTCTTTAGCAGAGTATCAGGCCTTAGGGTTGGGAAGATGGGTTGGGGAAGGGTGGGCAGTTAAGTAGAGAAATTTTAGCTCCGATAGCTTTTCTTAGTGGATGATGTCTTGGAGATGATGCGCATGCTGGAGCTGCTGCCCCCCATGCTTCGGCCACTGGTGGAGCTGAAGCCTCCAACTCCACTTCCATAGCACAGGCTGCTGCTGAGGCCACCTCCGCCCATACACATGCCACTGTTTCCACCATATCCAGTGCCCCCGCTAGAAGTGACCACGGCTGTGGGGAGAAAAAGACAAGAAAAGGCCTCTCATTTGCATACATATTCACATGTCATTTTGCATAGCAAATATGATAGCATCTCATGCCTTGCCTGGTCTCCTAGTTACTGCTGTTTTTTCCTCCTAATCTCAAACCCTTTTCATTGGTACCTGTCTCCTAAATGTCTCAATAGACTATTCAAGTTTTTCCTGCTTCACTGGGAGACCCAGAGGCACTGAGAGGAAGAGGGTACAGCCAAGTGATGCTAAGGCCCGACCTTTGTATGGTGATTTACAATTATCAACGTGCTTCCACATTTAGCATTTCATACAATAACCTCATGGAGTAGGCAGGGCAATATTATTATTCCCATTTTAAAGGTTGAGAGAGTTCAACAATACTAATGATAACAACAATATATTAGCATTTCTATATTTAAGCTTATGTATCTCTCTCTCTCTCTCTCTCTCTCTCTCTATATATATATATATTTGGTGATGAATGTGGGTATATATATATGTGTGTATATATATACATATATATATATATACATATATATATATGCATATATATATGTATATATATATTTAAGCTTTAGGAAGTGCTTTATACACATTACCTTATTTGATGCTCACAACAACCCTGGGAGGTAGGTATTATTATTAACTCCATTTTACAGATGGGGAAACAGAGGCAGACAGAGGTTAAGTGGTTTGCCCAAGGTCACACTGCTAGTGTCTGAAATTAGATTTGCACCCATGTCTTTCTGACTCCAAGGTTGGATTTTAATATATTACATCAAGCAACCTCTCTAAGCAGCTCTAATAATAATTAGATGTTTCTTTATTCTATTGAGCTGAAATCTGTCTCTCCATAACGTCCATGCTTAGGTCATAGTTCTACCTTCTGGAACAAACCAGGACACATCTTCTCCCTCTTTGATGTGAAAAATCCTTTAAAAAAGAGACTGGGTCTTTCTCTAAGGTTTGTCTTCTTGAGGCAAAATGCCCCATGTTCTTTCAACATACTTTCCATACTCCTCACTAACTTACTTTGCCATGGTCCCTCCTAAAGCATGATGGCCGGAATGGAATATGTTTACAGAATACTGTAGACATGGTCTGATCCAGGAAAAGCAGGAGCCACAATAAGTGACACCTAAGCTTTACTTCCAATTCTGACCCTCCCTAGCTGTGTGACACTGACAAGTCACTCAACCTGTCTGGGCTTTAGAGTGTAAAAAGGATAGTAATACTTTATAGTTTTTATCTCACAGGGTTATTGCAATGCTCACATTGGATGATGTGTGTAAAGTACTTGAATTTCAAAGTGCTACATTATCATCTATTAGTATTATTGTAATATAACCTAAGATTATGTTGGCTTCTGGGTTTTTTTCCCTTTGTCTTGTTCTTAGCAGTTGCATCACACTCTTGGTTAGCTAGGTGGCACAATGGATAGAGTTCAGGGCCTGGAGTTGGGGAGAGCCATCTTCCTTAGTTCAAATCTGGCCTCAGACACTTACTGGCTGGGTGGACCCTGGGCAAGCCACTTAACCCTGTTTGCCTCAGTTTCCTTATCTGTAAAATGAACTGGAGAAGGAAATGGCAAACCACTCCAGTATTTTTGCCAAGAAAATACCAAATGGGATCATGAAGAGTCAGATACAACTAAAATGACTAAAAAACAAACAATAACAACAAATAATCATACTTTTGGCTCATGTTTGATCGCAGTGGGTCTTTCATCTTTTTCACATGTTAGGCTACCAAGTCAAGTATCTGCTTTCTATCCTACACTGCTGCAAATTTCTAGATAAAGGACGTACATTCTTATTGAAATTTCACCTTACTGATTTGGACTCGGGGTTTCAGCCAGAGCTGGGATGAAGGATTGATCATCCAGGCTCTTACTCACACTTATTATAAGGAACCACGTGCCTTCAGATTAATCTCCATTTATTAATCTGCCAAAATTCACCAATTTGGGGGTGAATTCACTAGTGCAAAGATGACCTCATTAGTTGTCGGGACTTCTACTTGAGAATAACCTGAGCTCTTTGGTAGATCTTCCGAAAAGAAGAAGAGAGCTCACTTTACTCCACTTCCAACTCATCTCTTCTTGTTGTTCAGTCATGTCCAACTCTCTGTAACCCTATTAGTAGGATGGAATGTCACCCCTTGAGGAATTTTTTTCACCACCCCCTCCCCAAAGTCCATTTTTTCACTGGCCTAGAATCCTCAACATTTCTTTGTCTGATTGGGAAGAAGTGCCCAAAGAAGTGGGATCTTTGTAGGAAATTTTTTTCAGAAGGATCTCTGTCTCACCTGTGTTGACACCTGTTGACAAAGAGCCTTCTCCAGCCCACTGGGGACTGCATAGACTACATTCCCCTTCCCATATTACCCACTGTTCAGTAGTGTCTTAGAGTTATTACTCACATATATTCACAGGTCCAACACCCTCTCCAGTAAGTCTGTCAGGAGAAGAAGAGAGACATTCTGTTTAATTGAGAAATCTTTTCTTTTTCTTTTATGTGAATGTGAGAAGATACAGAGAGAAGAATACTGAAGTATATAGATTCTCCCACATAAAAAGAAATAGAGGGCAAAGAGGGAAAAATAGAGGAACTGAAGAAGTGGAGACAGAGGGGAAGGAAAAAATAAGGGGAGGGGGACAGAGAGAACATAAAGAATAAGAGGGAACAAGGATGAAAGTGAAAAATAGAGAAAGACAGAGACAGAGATAGAGACGGACTGAGAAAAGGAAATTGCCCTTAAAGGTCCAGGCAGTGAGAGTTATAAGTTGTGAGGTAACTCCAGGTAGCATAGGTCCTTCCCTGAATGGATAGTTAGAATAATGACACAGATCACCCTCCAAAGCTAGGCACTATTTCAAAGAGGGAGCCTGGGGTACAGTATGGATTCCCTCAAACATGAAACAAGGCATACTCTTGAGGGCCAGTGTAAGAATGTCCAAGAGCCGCACAATTATGCCTGGAACGTCATGAATGATCATGAGCAGACAATTCTTCTGAATGTGGTTTTGGGACCCTGTAATTAAAATGAGCTGAGGGTTTGGCAGCCAGGAGAAGATGACTGTGATTTTGAAAAAAATGCCAAAGTTCACAGAAGATTATTAAGGATTAGCTCTGCCTCTAATTAGCCATGTGGTCTTACAAATGTTTTTGTTCTCCAGGTTTCATTTTATGGATCTATAAAATGAGTGGGCTAGATTAAACTACTTCAGAAAGGGCCACAGGCACTTCCCCAGGGAATGGTGGATACTTTTCTAGGGATGGGAAAGGAGCAGCATTTTCCAAGACACTCTCATCTCTAGGCATTTTCTCTAACTGTCCTACATGCCTGGAACACTCTCACCTCCTCTCTGACTACTCACTTCCCTAGCTTCCTAACTAAAATCCCATTTTCTACAGGAAGCCTTCTCCAACCTCCCTTAATTCTAATGTCTTCCTTCTGTTAACTGTTTCCTATTTATCTTGCATATAGCTTGCTTTGTATATATTTGCACGTTGTCTCCCCTATGAAATTGTAAGCTCCTTGAGGACAAGGACTTTCTTTTGCTTCTTTTTGTATCCCCAGTGCTTAGCTCAGTGCCTGACACATTGAAGATACCTAATAAATGTTTATTGATTGATTGACTTGGTTTCTGGAAATTCAAATAAATTGCTTAATGTTGTTGGGGGTTGGTTAGCCTTGTTATGGAATTATGATACTATGATATGGGATAGGGAGAGTTGATTACCCACCTGCACTCCTCTCCCTCCAGCAGCTTCCTGTAGGTGGCAATCTCGATGTCCAGGGACAGCTTGACATTCATCAGCTCCTGGTATTCACGCAGCTGGCGGGCCATGTCCTGTTTGGCCTTCTGCAGGGCATCCTCCAACTCAGCCAGCTTGGCCCGGGCATCCTTGAGGGCCAACTCCCCACGCTGCTCAGCATCTGCTACAGCAGCCTGAAGAGTAGCACACTGTGGGAGAAGATGATGTAGTTTTTTAAAAAAATGCCACACTTCACAGAATATTATTAAGGATTAGCTCCACCTCTCATTAGCTTGTTCTCCAGGTCTCAGTTTCTGGACCTGTAAAATGAGTGGGCTAAATTAAATAATCTTAAAGTTTCTTCTAGTTCTAAAATTATATAAGATTGTGATATAAAATAGCATTATAATGAGACAGATTTAGGTTGGACCTCAGGAAGACATTGGGCATCAACTCAGGGGAAGTCACAGCTTCTCCAATCCTGAGAAAGTCAGAGTGACAGTGTCAACCTGAATGTTTAGGTATTGACGTGGTAGAAGGCAATTCATTCCTTTTGAACATCCTTTTTTCCTCTAGGATTTTCTGGATAATAAATAAGAAAGCAACTAATTTGTGGCTTACACTATAACTTGTTTAACCTGAAAAGGTGCTCAGCTTTCCCTGTATAGCAGGAGGAATTGAGGTTAATAATAATAATAATATAATAATAATAAGTAGATTTATATATTATTTTAAAGGTTGCAAGTTGTTTTACATATGTTATTTCATTTACTCACAATAACTCTGGAAGATATTGTTATTCCCATTTCACAGATGGGGAAACAGGCACTGAGCTGTTAAGTGACTTGCCCAGGGTCACAGAACAAGTAAGTGCCTGAGGTAGATTTGAATTCAGGTCTTCCTGACTACAAGTCCAGCATTCCACCCATTGTGCCACCTACTTATTTAATCTCAGGAAGAATATCTTGATATCTTAGGTTGTGGAAGGAAATTATGGAATTGAAATTATAGGATCCTATTTCTGAGAGGTTTTTAAGTCCTAATTTGGTTAGAAGCAGGTATTTTAGAAGTCAGGATGATGGCTAAAGTGTTTCCTATAAGCCTTACCATACCTGCTTCTTCAAATTGTCAATCTCAGAACGCAGCCGCTGGATCATCCGATTCAATTCAGAGATCTCCATTCTGGTGGTACGGAGGTCATCCCCATGTCTACCAGCAGAAAGCTGCAGTTCCTCATACTGTGAAAAAAAAAAAGCAAACACCAAATTTTGGTAGCATTAAAGAAACAGGTACAACTAAAACTAGAAATAAGAATCCTGAGGTTTTCTGGTACACCAAAAGTCTGTGAATTGTCATATTGGTGACTAGTCCATTTTATATTTCCTTTACCCAGACCATCACCAAATCCTGCAGCGTTATTGTACTATTTCTTATCCCTTTTCCATTCTGTCCATTTCTACAACCCACTACTCTCATTTAGACTGCCATAGTAACATCCTCACTTATTTCCTGATGATCAGTCTTTTGCTCCAGAATTATGGTTCTACCCTCTTCTCTAGGTACCCTCTTAATCCCCATCCCTTCCAGGCTCAAGACCACATAACTGCTCCCTATTGTCTATGATAGCAGACTCAAAGTCCTCTCCCTGGTCTTTATGGTAACCCCTCATATCTGCCGTCAGCATCAACTAAGTCTCCCTGGTTTAGAATTTTTGCTCCAGTTGGTCAAATCTGGTCATTATCCTACCACATCAAAACTTTACCCATGGTATTCTCTTTTCCATGTAGGATGCACATTTTCCTTTTGTATTTAGCCCTGACTCCCCTCTACATTAAAACTTTACTCCACATTCTTTTTCTCTTTGGGAAGCCTAACTCTTTCATTTATTTCTCCCCTTTCCATCTACCAACATTGACATCTAGAGCTAAGTTCAGTCACTTCTCATCTCCTTGACCTCAAACTCTGTCTTCAGTGTATATCCCATCTCCTTTAACAGACTAAGAGATCTCCTAAAGGAGTAACTCTCTCCTTTTTGCATCCTCTCTATCTCTCCCAAGTTCCCAGAAGTAGATTCTACTACCCACAGTGGAAATTTAAAACTGAGGAATGAGTTAGAGAGTGGCTGTTTCTGGCTCCAACTTATCTCTTCTTTAGCTCCTCACCTTTGACTGGTACCAGGACTCTGCTTCAGCCCGGCTTCGGTTGGCGATGTCCTCATATTGAGCTTTGACCTCAGCGATGATGCTGTCCAGGTCCAGGTTACGATTGTTATCCATAGACAGGACCACTGAAGTTTCTGAGATCTGGGCCTGAAGCTGAGCCAGCTCCTGTGATTGGACCCAAGTATAGAAATATGGAAATTGAGGACTCTGTGTGTGTGTGTGTGTGTGTATGTGTGTGTGTGTGTGTGTGTGTGTGTGTAAGAGAGAATTGGACAGAGATACAAAGAAGGGAAAAGAGAGAGAGAGAAAGATGGAGAGGAAAAAGAGAAAGGGGAAAGAGAAAAGCAGAGAAACAGAGACAGAGATTTTCTCAAACTCCTTAGAGGCTGAGATTCTGCAGGACTGTGTATTAGCTTCTAGGATAGCATCTACCATTGAATGAGCACCTTCAAGGTATTGTACCGGACAGCTGCCTCTTTAGCTGAAAGGAATCAGAGGACCTAGATTTTAAACCCTGACTCTGCCACTTACAGTGCAACCTTGGACAAGTGACCTTGCAATATGTTTTTCTCTTTCATAAAATAAAGGGATTGGACTAGATAACCTATAAGTGTTCTTTTCAACTTAAATCCATGATCCTACACTAACAGAATTATAACCAGATTCTTTTATCTGTGCTAATGGGAAGAGGCAATAGTATGCATAATCCTAAATGGGTTTTCTAAAAGAAATTCCCATTTGTTTTTGAAATGCACTTCTGTCCTTACACATAAGCTGGATTCTTGCAAGCATAGTCATTAATTTATTCAAAAACATTTATTGAGCAATTTCAAAGCCCTATAGTTTGTATAAGGTGAATAAGACAGAAAACATCAAGGATTCTACCATTTAGCGAGGGAGATAGCAAGCACACAAGCAACTGGACCATAAGGTGGGAATGTGATAAGTGCAAACAACAGTGGTTCAGAGGTAGGAAAAGTCACCTCTCACTCAGATGCAAAATACCAGCCTCTTCTCCTCTCTCGAATTTTGATGACCATTTGCCTCATATACGCCTTAGGATAGGAAATTAAAGATTTTAGTTTGCTCTTTTCTGGTAGCTGACCTAAGCTGACTTGCCAGACCTTGGCTTTATTCTCAGTAAGAGACAGCAGGAAGCAGAAGAATCATTGAGCAGAATAAGGTAATAATAGCGTCAACCACTAACACTATTCTACGATGCAAAGACAGCCTAATCAACTTCTACTAGTAGTCACACTTTTATTTCCTTTTCTTGAGCCACAAAGACTGGACTAGCAGTAACTTCCACTTACTTAATATATCTCTTTGGGCAAGTCACTTAACCACTCTGAAACTGTTCCCTTACCTACAGTAATATTTACACTACCCAACTCATGAAGCTTTGACAAATGAGACGATGTAGAAAGGTATTTTGCAGCCCAAAATTCCATATAAATGGATGTTATTATTAATCACATCACCTAAATTTCTTTGAGTAATTGGCTCGTTAATTGATCACTGGCCCTGCTAAGTAACAAATATATTGCTTGTGTCTAGAAGCATGAATTATTGTTTTCTAGTTGATGTACTTGGATTGCCCTGCAGATTCAGGGAACACTATCTTTGGGGGGTTTAAATGACTTGGACAACATCATACATAAAACTATCCGCTCTCACGAAAACAGTGAAGACAATAACTAGAAACTGAATGATGTGAAATGATAACAATCAAGCTTGGACCCAAAGGAGAGATGTAAGAATGTATCTCCTTCCTTTCATTGCAGAAGTGGGTGCGGAATATTATAAGCAATTTTATTTTGGCTAGTTTTGCTGAACTTTTTTATTCCCATTTTTAATTTTTATTGTAAGAGATGGCTTTCTGGGAGAAAGAGGGAGAATGATATATAGAAAATGAAAGTGATATAAAAGAAAACATTAGTTAAAATTTAAATGAAAAAGAAATAATCTGTCCTCACTGGTACACATCCATTCTTCATCTCCTCAGGCTTGTCTATGCTTGTAAGGAGATTAGAAGAACATAAAATATAACAGATTGGGAGAAAAGGAAAAAGCAGCCTTGGTCCTGGTTATTTTCCAGATTCCTCAGCCTCAATCTGTCATGCCCCACCCTCTTCCCTTGGTACCTTTCTTCCTCACTATAGATTGATACCGATGATTAGCTGTGGCTCCCCACTCCCAACTTCTTAAATCATAGCTATGGATGGCAGAGGGAATGAAGTCACCATATGAGGGCACACAAGTTGGCTTCCCCAGACCTTGCAATATCCTTCATTTTGGAAGCAGAGTTGTAAACCTAGGAGAATGACCAGCCACCATGAGTCTACTTTCCTCTCTGCTTTTTAAAAAGGCCTTCTCTGATAGGAAGAATGAATCTGTGAATGCAGAATATGGTGGTCTCAAACAAGGCTCAAAGGGGAAGGACAGGAGGTGGCCCCTTCCATATCCCATGAGTCAAGCCAGCAAATAGTTCCAAGAGATAGATGGGAGTGAAATGAAAGGGGAGAGGGATGGAAGGGAAGGACTAAGACCCTCCTTACCGCCTCATAGAAAGCCCTCAGAAAGTTGATTTCATCTGTCAGGGCATCAACCTTGGCTTCCAGTTCCACTTTGTTCATGTAAGCTGCATCCACATCCTGAAATGCAAAATCGGAAACAATTATTCTAATTCTTATCCTTCCCAGATTTTAATTTCCCCCTTAGGCCCACAAATCCCGTTGAACTACTTCTACTCAGCTGGGTGAGTAAGTTCTCAAATGCCAGGCAATAGGGTGTAGCTTAGGGATGGGAATTCTGGGGGTGAGGCTTGGTGATCGTTTGGTTGATATCACTTTGGAGTCCCTAAGGGGTTAGGATGTGTAGGATCTAAAATTCCCTTCTCTGTTCCACCTCAAAAAAAGTCAAGCTCATTAGGTATTTATCGCCAGTGGTATTCTCTCTAAGTCAAGAGGTTCTTAACTTGGGGTCAATGTATCCATGAACTCAGAAGGGAAAAAAAATTACATCTTTATTTTCACTAACCTCTAATTGAAATTTAGGATTCCCTTTAATTATTTAAATACATGATTCTGAGAAGGGGTATGAAGCCTTCACTGGATTGTCGAAAGGGTCCATGGCACAAAAAAGGATTAAGGTCTCCATTCTCCAAACACCTTAACCTCTCTGGCCTCAGAGACCTTCCCATAGGCTAGTGTCCTCATTACATGGCCTCCTCCCTCTTCTTCACAATGCTGTCACACAATCCCCTCTTTAAGACTAAGCCTCCAGCCTTTGCTTCTTCACAACCCATTCTGGTTCTCCCAGCACTGCTGTAACAGAGCACTACCCATCTGCTTTTGCTTCTGCTTCCACTCTTGCTTTGTTCTCTTTGTGCCCTGGGCAGATGCTCTCTTTCCCCCATCAAACCAAAAGCCTCTCTCCTTCCTCCCCAGCACCCCAGCACTGTGGAGTCAGATCTAAAGTTTCCTCCCTTGTTCCACCTTAGAAAAATCTGAACTAATTGGATATTTTGCACTCTATGGGAATGATGTTGGGCAGACCGGAGTCAATATTAGAGCATCTTTCTCTCCCCCTTCACCTTCTTGAGCACCACAAACTCATTCTCTGCTGCTGTGCGTCTGTTGATTTCATCTTCATATCTGTTGGAATAAACCAGATATTAAGCTGCATTAAGATCAGAGAATCTGAGAATGAGGAAAAGGATGCTTTTCTTTTTTTTAAAAAAAAATTATTTAATTTGTTCTTAAGCATTTCCATAACATAATAATATAAAAGATGATTGCACATGAAACGGTAAATCTATTATGTACAACATGCTATTCCTTTTAAGTATATAATAAAGTTATCAGTTCCCAGGCAGAATTCAGAAAATAACATTAAGGAGGACCTGAGGCCTAGGGCAACATTACCCACAACACAGGATTAAAAATTATAATAATAAGCTGCTAAAAATAAGATAAACCAAAATAAAAATGAGTAAGCAACGGAAAAAGAATCTGACCACAGATAGCTATTTTGATGTAAAAGAAGATCTAGGTTCATATCCAGAGAAAGATAGTGAGGTTAAAAAAAAGCCACTCCTACCCCCAAAGAGTAATGTCAAATGGTCACAAGGCCAAAAAGAGCTCTTGGGAGAACTTCAAAAGGAATTAAAAACTCAAATAAGAGAAATTGAGGAACAATTAGAAAAAAATGAAAGCAATCCAAGAAAATGATGAAAAGAAAGTTAACCAATTGGAAAAAGAGGTACAAAATCTTAAGGAATAAAATAACTCCTTGAAAACTAGAATTGAGCAAGAGGAATAAAATGATGTTATAAGACACCAAGAAATATTAAAACTAGGAAAAATAGAAGAGAATCTGAAACATCTCATTAGAAAAACAACTGATATGGAGAACAGATCGAGGAGAGACAATGTAAAGAATAGTCAGACTAAGCTTTTCAGGTGAGTAGGATGAGATGGCTGTGTCAAAACAGCTTGGTAAAGTTCCATGATATTAAGCCACATTAAGGCGAAGGAGGCTTCTTGTTAAGAAAAAAAAAATTAAAAAGGCAGAGAGGGTGGGGAGGAGATTACACCATAGTCAACAAACCCCATTGTTCTGGACCAGAGAAACCAGCCTTTAATTGTCACTCCACCCTGATTTTTTGTGACATCAAGCATTTGTAATGTCACGTAATGTCTCTGGGTTAGTTTCCTTCCTTCTAACATAGGGGAGGTAAGGAGATCTCCCTTTCTGTTCTCTCTTACTGGGAGACGTCAGAAAGATTAATTATATTGTTTTTCTTACTGAGATGCATGGCTCTGGGCAGACTTCCAGGATCCCACAAGACGAATTACCCGTCCCCTGGCTCACAGTCACTTTACCACATCTTTGTGGAATGAGTCCAGGGACCACCCCTCTACCTCCTTCACCTGGGGAAAGAAAGGGAACCACAGAGGGAGCTGAGAGGCATGGTTGTCTCCCATTCTTGGGTCTTCCCTGAGGTCCATGCAAGGATCTTATGAGCTCCTGGATCCTCTCAGGGCAAGGTGGGGACTTCCTATGAGTTCATTCCCTTCCTCAAAATCACTGGGTGGAATTAAGGAGGGAAAGTTGCGCAGCAGAAAGAATGCTGATTGTGGACAGAGAGAAAACTCAGGCTCAAAATCTCAGCCACTTATGCCCTGTGCAACTTTAGGCAAATCATTTAATATCTCTGAACTTCAGTTTCCTCATATGTTGAGTGAGTGAAGAGCTGACCTACATCTAAGGTCTCTGACTTCAAACTGTGACTCAAGGGTGATTAAACACTTTACCCTAAAGGTTAATTATCTGGGCTCTCCCTCTGACTTTAGGCACTTTTTCTAACCCAGAGACAAACAGAAAGCTATTCTGGATCTTAAGGAAAGAAGTTTCCAGTCACTCTACTGTGTCCCAACACACACTGAAAGCTAAGAAGTCTGTCTTCTTGTCTAGCTTGTGTCTCTCCTGATACACTCTGACCCCCAGCCTGATTTTTTTTTAGTGCATTCAGGACTTAATGAAGCACCTCCCTGTACTTTCTTCATTGGGTTCGTTGGTTCACATTCTCTGTTTATTTCCTCATCAAACCTCTGCACCAATTCCAAAATCCTTATCTAAAGTTTCAAGGTTTCTCTACCCAGCACTTTTCTTCCCATGACTCTTGTCTCTCATCACACTTCAGTTTAAATTCAGAATCATTGGAATTTAGAGCTGGGATGGGCCCCACAGAATTCTTCCCTGTTTGCTGTCTGCCCCACACCCCTAGCCCCACTCTAGCCCACAATCCCCAACAAGTTGCCAGAGAAGAAAGTAAAAAAATAGTGACATTGTTTAACTCAAACCTGCAAAGAATAGGGTATCACTTCTAGATTATCCTTTGGCATTAGGGGATCATCTTTGCTGATTATCAAATGGGCAATATTTAATGCTGGAGAAGCTTCCCCTGCCTTTAACCCTGCTCTAGGCTTTGCATCTCAGGGAATGAGCTTTCATTTTCATTTGGATCTCACAGTAAAGTGAAAAGGTGTCTTTCCTGCCCTGAACCTGGCAGCTGTGGGATTTGGGACAGGTCACTTCATTTTTCTGCTCCTCCGTTTCCTCCTTCATAAAATCAATGGGTTGGAGTAGGCAATTTCCAAAAGTGCCTTCTAGATCTAACGTTGATGAGACTAAAGTGAGCAAAATTAGAAAGATAAATCTGTAATTTATGCCAAAGGTCAACAGAAATGACTTTTTGGAAAACCCTCTCGTTGGGATTGTCTATGGCTTGCTTCCCATCTGTTAACAGGGGATCTTCAAGGACCATAGGATGCAGAGTTGGAAGGGCCCTTAGATCATCCACTCTACATCACTCATTTTATAGATGGGAAAACTAAGGTCCTGAAGGGTTGAAATCACCAAAGTCATGCAGTAAGTCAGTGGCAGAACTGGAATTTGGACCCAGATCTTAAATCTAAATGTAGTAGTCTTTCCACAATATTATATTGCCTCTCTTCCTACTATCCACTGCCTCAGGGCAATCTGCTCCCATATCCTGCACAAAACCCTTATTTTCTGACCTTAGGACCTCTAGATGTCCTAGATTAATTCAGTGATCCAAAATGTTCTCCTCACCCATTCCCATTTAACTCTGTTTTTCCCCTCACCCCTGATCTGATCTACAATTGGGACCCATCTGGGACCCCATTATTCAGTGTCTTCTTAGTACAAATATCTCTGTGTCTCTGTCTGTCTCTGTCTTTGTCTCTGTCTCTCTCTGTGTCTCTGTTTCTCTCTGTGTCTCTGTCTCTCTCAGTCCCACTTTATTTACTTAAAATGGAAATATTAACCTATGCCCATCCACCTTATAGGCTATTGCAAGATCAGAGAAAAACATCAAGGCCCTCAGCAACCATTGAATCCAATCCCACACTTAAAAGAAATCCCTGCTTTAACATATCAAACAGCTTCTCCTTTGAAGACCTCCCAAAAGAGTGAACCTATCACCTCTCAAGGAAACTCATTTTGCTTTAGGACACACCTAATTGTTGAGAGAGGTTTTTCCCACCTGAAATCAAGACTAAATTAATATCTTTAATTATTCCACCAATTAATTGCTTCTTGTCCTTTATCCTGGGGCCAAACATAATAAGTCTAATCTTTCCTCTATATGACACACCTTCAAATACTTGAAGACAAGTATCAAATGATATAATATATTCAAAGCATTTTGTAACCATGCAGTGATATATATATATGTGAATGTACAGTATTATTAAAATCATTAATAAATATTTGTTTGATTGTTTAATTTGATGAATGAAAAATAGCATTGGCTATTTTACATATTTCACCTATTAGCTATGGGCCACAGATTTTTTTTAAAAAATGACTTTTAATAATTACTCACTCACATATTTATATTGCATTTTATGCTTCCAAAATTATTATATCACCATGCAAAGAATGTGAGTACAAAGAAATTAAATGATTTGTCCAGTTTGTTTCCATATATCAATGTGGAAAGTGGGTTGAACCTGGCTCTTTTCTGACTTCATACCCAATACTATAACATCCTTTCTCCAAATATTGTTATGATTAAAAAGATAATTAAAACAAAATAAGATAATTCCCTTTCATTGTAGCCATGAATATATTGGGGCTCACTATACTGTTTTCAGCCTTTGCCTCTGTGTGTGTTGTGCATACATGCATTCTAGGTGTATGTCATTTCCCTCATCAAACTGAGACTTAACCAAGAGCAGTGATTGCCATCTTCTCCTGGATTTGGCTTCACCTTCTCTTATTTCATGTTCCCTAAAGCTGGATTCTATGAACAGTAGCTATATTACCAATGCAAAGAAGCTGGATTTGTAAGGCATTTAGGGTTGGGGCAAATGCATAGGAATTGTGTAATCGTGTTATTCTGAACCAATTTCAATTTCTTTCCCCTCCCTAACATCTAGACGTCTATCTAGAGCTCAGTCCAGCTTCCTGAATCTGTTCTATTGTTTTTCTGGAGTGTCTCTGGCCTCTCCCATCTGCTCGGGCAATCCCTGAGGGCAGGGGCTATATCTTCTAGCTCTGGGACTCCTCTGAAATATCCAGAATTTACTTGGCATAAGAAGTGCTCAGGACAAGGAGATGAATGAGCTTGTGGCTTGTGTTCCTTTCACACTCACTTGTTCTTGAAGTCTTCCACCACTTCCTGCATGCTCTTCAGTTCAATTTCTAGCCTCCCTCTTTCCCCACCCAGGCTGTCCAGCTGCCTCCTTAGGTTGTTGATATAGGCTTCAAACAGGGGCTCAATGTTGGCTTTGGTTGTCTTATGGTCCTGGAGGATGCTCCATTTGGTCTCCAAGACCTTGTTCTGCTGTTCTAGAAAGCGAACCTGTATTCCCCGGAGAAAAGAGAACATTAAGCGTTCAGAAACAACAACCTCACCTTGGTGGTCAGAGCATATGAAAAAATTATCTAGTGTTATCAGCAAAGTGGAAGTGCTGAAGATCAGGAAGCAGATCTCCTCCTCTCTGATCCAAACAGCTTTTTGATAGTGGTTCCACTTGGGAGATGAAGTAGGAGAAACCTTTATTTAAGTGAAACTATGTAAGAAGCAGAAATGGAAGAAATAAAAACTGTTTGGAATTCCCAAGAGAAGCAGGGCTTATGTATCATCCTCAAGACATTTGTCTTGCTTCACCAAATAAGTAGAAGACACTTGACAGGAAAGAAGAATATGCCAAGTTTATTCCCCAAATTGGATCTAATTCATGTTACATATGCTTTTCGCAAATCTACATGGAATCAATTATCCCTGTAATTCGGGGAAGCTGGAATGAGAAAGTGAGATATAGAACTAAAACTAGGGTTGATCAGCTGGGATATTGCCCCAACTGCTAGAATCTTGGAGGGTAGGATGTAGGCTTTCTCTCTGCCGTGGTGGAGGAACATTTTATATTTCACATCGCATAATTCTCTGATTGTTGACCCTCATTGTCGTTGTTTCATTGTTTGTCTTTCGTTCTTGAAGAGGACCATGACATCAGAGAGGTGATGCCATGACATGCAAGTAAATTGGATTTAAGTGAGGGAAGGCTGTGCAAAGTCACCAGTCTCACTTTCTCCTCCGGAGCTATCTGGGTCCAGTGGCCAGATATTGATCAGGAAGACTGGAGATGGCCCTGGATATAGTAGGAGACCTTGACCTTTTTAAGCTAAGGTCTCTAACAAGTCTCAGTTTGACTGAAGCAACACCCATTCAGTGGTTAAAGCTAGGTAAGAAAAGAGTCAGAGAATAACTTCTTTATCTAGTTTTTTTTTTAATCTATCTGGGAGGGGAATTTGGGATTTCTGGCCAAAACAGAAACAATTGCTATTTGCATTCACTGAGATCTCAACAGTGACCAAGTAGGGCTTGGCCTGGGACCCATTGTTGGCCAGTCAATGAGAGCCAGAGTAGTTTGGGCCCCACAGAAGCTGGAGGGAAAGAAGACAGTCCCTTTAAGGGAGTATAAGAATGCAGTCTCTGACTGGTTGAGGAGAAGAAAATGAGTAATCCCTTCTCCTATAATTCCATCCTCAATTGAATTGTATTTCCCAGAGGCTCATTTGTTTTCTACTACAACCCTCTCAGGGGCACAATCAATCTCAGACTCTGAGGGATTCTCCTTCCTGAAATTCAATTTGTTCTATGTGCCAACATTCCTAGTTATGGCTTTTGTGAAATACAGTGGAAATCTCACTGGTCTCTGAACTAGGAGAATTGAGTTCCAGTACCTGTTTTCCTTCTCAAACTAGCTGGATATCCTTTAGTGAGTGACTCCCCCACTTCATGGCTTGCTTCCTCATCTGCCAAATAAGGATTGGATGTGATGATCTCTTAGGTTCCTGGCAACTCTAAGATTTTAAGATTCTCTGCTACTAATTTGGCTTTCTAGACTTAGTCAAGTTCTTGACTAATATCAATAAGCAATGTAAGCAATGGCTTCTAGAATCATTCAATCTTTCAGGACTTGTCCCAGAAGGTTTAGAAGATAGGTTTTAATTACCCTTACCTTTAAAGAACATTTCTCAAACCGAACATAGTGGGAATGAGAGTGGGCCAGGAGACAAAAATGGCTGAGGCTCCATTGCTTTTTTGGTAGTCATGGCATGGGACTTTCTCTCCATTTAAACTCAAATGATTAGAAGATAAAGGAGCCTTAGAAAGCCATTTCTTCTGAACATCTCATTTTATAGATGAGTATACTGAGGCACAAATGTGGAGAAGTGACTTACCCAGGGTCATACAATTAGGACAGCAAAAAAAAAAATAGAACATGGGTCTACTGACCAAGGGTCTCTTCATTATATTTTGCTGCTAATCATTATTCTTTCTTTACCATAACATCTGACATGCTGCATTATCCATTTGTTATCAAATAATGATAGAATCACATGACCACACCCTGATTTCTCCCCAGATCAACTAAAGTTCTAACACCCTCTTCTCATATACCATGGAAGTCTGAAAGTGAAAGCAAAAGGAAAAGTGCAGGATGGGATGAGCACTGTCACAAGATGAAAAAGTTTAAGAACCACTTTTATGGCAGTGTCCTTGGCATAGTTTGCCCGGACAACAACCCTGGTAAATGACACTAATATTTTATAGGATTACTGACTTCTAGAACTGGAAGAAGTCTTAGAGATCATGTAAGTGAAATGAATTCCTCAAGGTCACATGGCTAGAGAGGCAGGTTGAAGAACAGAACCCAAATTTCCTGAATTTAGTTTCTGCCACACCACAGGTTTAGAAGAGCTGAATTATTCAAATCGTTATCTCTGTTATTTCTTAAATAAGAAGGTGATCATTCAACCCATGTATTAAATGGTGACTGAGGAAGAGAGAAGGTATAGAAGGTGAGATGATCATATATTGGAACTAGAGGAAATGCCCAACTAGTGCAGTCTGGGGCTCAAAAACAGCTATTCCCCCATGAAAAAAGGACTATAAGCTTAGATTACTTCCACTCTCCACATCCCTCTGGAATCACTGGATAGATGCCCCATTGTCTTTCAGCAGATATTCCCCCTAGACCAAGTTTGTAATTGTTTCATTTTATTTTTTAGCTTCATCTAGTCTGAATTCCTGTCAGTTAAAAAGCCATCTCATTCTCAGTCATCATGCATTGAGAAAAAAATGACCTGGTTATGGGTTAGGGAGCTTTCTGAACATAGTGCTGACCTAGCAGCATTGTTCATGAACATGGAAGCCCAAACATTCTCTGTCCTCTGCTTCACCAGTTGGAAGACCAAAGAACACTGAGTAAAATGTCTGTGGAGTAAAGCTTCTTGGTTGAGGCCATAGTTTCTCACTCTCTCTTCCCAACCTTTACTCCCAGTAAAAGCATAAAAATGACAGATCAACTAATAGACCACCAGGAAGTTTCCTATCCAGGGAAGCAAGTTCTTACCTTGTCTATGAAGGAGGCAAATTTGTTATTGAGAGTCTTGATCTGCTCTTTCTCTTCCTTCCGAACCTTCTGGAGGGATGGGTCAATCTCCAGGTTGAGGGGAGCCAGTAGACTCTGATTGACTGTAACTTCATGGATGCCACCAGATCCTGCCATCATTCCACCTCCAAACCCATACCCCCCAACCCTGTATCCTATGCCCCCATATCCCAAACCACAACTAGCACCCCCATAGCCAGCTCTGCTGGAGCGGTATGCCCCACTGACAGAGATCCTTTTGCCACCTATAAGGTTGTGGAGGCTCCTGGTCCCAAAGCCACCCCCAAGACGACTCCCACTCTTCCCGCCCTGGGACACAGACACAGAGCTGAAGCTGGTTCGACAGCCTGGGAGCAGTGATGCCGAAGAGGCACTGAAGCTCCGGCTGCCACCAGTAGACTTGATGCTGACCGATCGTTGAGCCATCAGGGAAGTATGTGTAGAGAGATTAGAGAAGTGGGACTGTCAAAGAAAGGAACAGAGATCCTTCTCAATCCTGTCCTCTAGAATTCTAGGCTTATATTCTCTTTGGAAACTGGGCTTGGCCAGAGAAGATCACAGACCACTGTGTTGAATTCATCTCCTTGGCATGTCTGGCTATAGTCCATTTTTCATGTCCCACTAATAATCACTGAGGGAATCATGTACACACCTACCAGAGGCAGGACCAGACCTGGGGATTTCTGACACTTAACATTACCCTATTCCATGTCCAGTAAATTTTTTCCCTGTTCCTAGTTCTTGTAACCATAGCTCCTTCATCTTTATGATGCAACTAGATCCTCCCCATGTTGGATGTTTATCTCTCACACCCTTAATTCTTTTAAAAAATGTTTTATTGATATCATTTTTAACATACATTTTCAAAAATATCTCTTCCCTGCCATCTCTTTTAACAATGAATACAAAACAGAGAAAGTAAAATAGTCCAGTAAAACTGACCAACAGAACCACCAAATCTGACATCATATGTAGTGTTCTACATCCATAATCATCCATCTCTACAAAGAAAGGAGGCATGTGCCTTCTCACATCTCTTCTTTGGAACCAACTTTGGCTACTACCATTTCACAGCACTCAATTTTGATTGTCTGGCTGCTGTTCTTTCCCTTTATTCTTTCCACCCTTTGTTCTTAGTCTTTTATTCCTGGTCCTTAGCTCTTTACCCATGGAGATTGAAAGAACTTGTGAAAATTTTCCTTAGTGCTGGTATGTCTTGTATGTCCCCCCATCTCCGACACACACACACACACACACACCCCTTGGCCCTTGGTCATTTAATATTCTCCTCATACTGATTCTTTTCTTAGACTAGGGTCTTAGACTAGGAAAATCCCTCTCACCCCTTCAGCCACCCAAGACTAGGGGCACCTGAAAATGCTTCCTATTTGAGACGATTTGACTACAGCCCCCTCCCCATCACTACTACCACTGTCCTGGAGGTTATTCCGTTTTAGCCACACCCTTGGCCAAGCCCTAATGAAAGGGTCTGGGAAGCTTGTAAATTTAGGAATTTGCTAGATTACCGGATAAGTCTTACAATTAAGGACCTAAACTCTCTCTTTTGTGAAAACTTAGCCCCTGGGGTTGGCTTTTAACTCTTCTCCCTGGCCTATTATTTCTCCACTCCTGTTGGCATGTTGGAAGCTGTCTTGGAACAATCTGTCCCTTTGCAGCCTCTCTGGAGTAGAGGGCTGGGCCACCCTACATCAGCTGTTGTGGAACATATTTTCTGTTTGGGAGGGGAACAGAATCCTGCCCTTCACCTGGAAGGCATTGTGAAATGGGAGCAGGGTCTCTGTTCTAGGACAATGCCATCTTCAGTGAGAGACTGGGAATCGAGAAGATAGAACGGGTGGGATGAGGAATATATGAATAAGAGAGAAGACTGGCCTTTACACCAATCATTCCCTTTCTCTGAAATAACCTTCCCCATCTCTGCCCATCCACATCTCTTTCCTCCTTCTCCTCTGAACCCTTCATGTCTTGGAAAAGAAAGTAGGATATCAATTATCTAGTCAGTCCTTGGGCCTTAGACTGAGCTGTTGATCCACACCTTAGTTTCCCTTGGTGCCTTTCACCATCCAAACAGAATCCATGAGCCTATGTATCTTATACATGCATTTTAATAGGCAATTTCCTAGAAGGCAAAGGAAGGAGGTAATACCCTCAGGGAATAGCTTATACACACTATAGGATAGGGTGGCCAACGAAATGACATCAGTGGTATCAGCAAGACTGTTCCTAGCAGAGGAACTCATCTGAAAGCACTTGTGGAAATGGCCTTGGAGAAATGGCATCGGAACTCAAGTCCCCCTATCTTCTTGCATGTAGAGAAACTTAAAGGGAATCTTCTAAAGCTGAATTGGGACTTGGACATCCCAGGAACCAGCACTGTTTCTTCCACATAGCAAAGGCTTATTGAACTGAGTTGTTTTGAAAGAGAGAGGCTTTGGCAACTGTACCTTGGACAGCAGAGCTAAGTATCTATGAGTAGAATAAGATTTATCTGAGAAACAGTGGCTAGGCTAGGGTTGGAGACCTAGGTGTGATTGTGACTCCCAGCTCCTCAGCAGTACCAAAAGTATATCAAATGGGTAGATGGATGGCTTGACTGGCTGGCAAGAGAGAGAAAAGAATACCAAAGGACCTAGACATCTGGGAGCGAAAAGATGAGCCCTGAATATGGGCAGTAGTGAGAAGGCTAGCCCAAGATCCAGAATGAAGTGAAATTGGGAGAGATATTGCTGGAGGACATCTAATGCTTGTAGCTCTTTCTAGAGGAGGTTGTGGAGACAAACTTAATGCTGGAATTACTGCCACTGCCAAAGCTGCCTCCCAGGCCTCAGCCACTGCTAGCACTGAAGCCAGTGCTCCCCAGCCCTCCACGTAGGCTGTGCCCACCACTGGTGGTGTAGGAATAGCTGGTACCCCCCCAAGCCCAGGCTGGTGCCACCAACACCACTGCCACTGCCATAGCCACTGGAGACAGTAGAGGTGACCACAGCTGCCAAAGGAAAAAGAGACAATCAGAATCAGAATCAGAATCAGAGGTGGAGTCAGCATACTCCTTAAGGACGTTTGGGCAAGCATCCAGAGGCCAAGATGCCTCTTGTTTTAAAACTCCTTGAACCTCACTTTGAGTTCTATGGGAAGAAGAGCTAAGCTGGAATTGAATCTTATGGAGTCCAGGCTAGAAGGGAACCTCAGATATTTACTCATCTATTATTCTGATTCTAGGCTGGAATGTGTCTACATCAGCTAGCACTAGGCTAGGACTCTGTGGTTGTACAAAGGATTCCAGAGAAGATATCTTGGTGCTAAAGAATTCCACCTTCCAGAATGGGTGGAGGTAAAAGAATCAGTTACTTTTAAAATAATAATTAGTTGTTATTAAGTGATAATATAAATAATAATTATTTTGAATAGTTAAAATAATAATGCTTAAATAATAACAATAGGTATACAAACACTATCTCACTTGAACCTCACAACAGTCCCATGGGGGTTAGGTCCCAGATGTATTGCTATTCCCATTTTACCATTGAGGAAGCTGAGGTTCAGAAACATTAAATGAATTGCCTATGGTCACAAAACTAATAAGTGTCAGAGGTAGGATTTGAATCCAGGTCTCCTTAACCCCAGATATAGCACTTCTTTCACTATACCATAGTGCCTCATGATAGGTGGCATTCATTTATTATTTTCCCATTTATAAAGCACTTTATAAACAATTTATCTTATGTGATCCTCACAGCACCCCTAAGTCAAGTGTGTCAATCCTATTTTACAGGTGACAAAACTGAGGATCAGCATGGTTAGAACAGGGATTGAACCAGAAACAGAATCCAGATCTTTAGATTCCAAAGACAGTATTCTATCCACCTCTCTATATGGCACCTACAGCATGCTGACTTTTGCAAAACCTCCTAATCTTCAGGGCAGCAACAAAAATTGCAAAATGAAAACCTTTTGCAAATTAATTAACTGGCCAATAGCCTCTACTACCTCTTCTTAAAGTGGTGCAAAGGATTGTAATTTACTGCAATGTCAAAGGAGATTATACTCACAGATATTAACTGGTGCAACTCCCTTTCCACTCAACCTGAGAAGAACAAAAGAAAGGTTATACTTGTGTCCAGCAAATGGCAGCCTCTTAAAATGATTCAAATAATAGCAATTGCTATTAAAATAACAATAATAATCACAAGATAATTGGAATAATGTGTGGATTGGAGACATAAAAGGAAAGGCAGTGATTTGGGCAATGGAATTTTATTTTCATAAAAACTCGTCAAACACCTCATGGAAAGGACCATTAGTCATATGTTGGCATCAAGGCAGAAGGTAAGACTTCTGGAAACCTGTCACATAAGGAGGGAACTTTTTGTCTTAATAATGAGCTATTGTCAGGTACTTGGCTAGTGTTCAGGCTGGTATAATATCTTAGGAGAACACTGGGTAACAACAAAATCCAGAAGTAAATTACAAGTGCCACCTATATAATGGAGCCCATTATTTCATTTTGAAAAAAAAAACCAAACAATTTGTGTTTTCTTTGATTATATGAGAGAATACTGATAGAGTGCTCAGCAGAGTGCCTGATATATAGATGCTTATTCCCTCCCTCTTCTCTTCCCCTTTATAAACAAAGACCTCCCTTGTGTCTCTTCCTTCCACTGGTCACCCTTTCCAATTCCTTTGGATTGACTCTGCATGTAACAGTTTACAGGAGGTTATCATTTCTATGCCTATCACTATTCTCTTACCAAACTGACTAGGCATGCTACAGCTCATTTTCTGTCTGGAAAACCTGATACGAGGTGGCTTATACCCTTATTTTAGCAATAGAGATGGTCTTTTATGAGAACATAGAGGAGTTTTTTTTCATCAGCCTCCATTCAGAGGCTAGGGCTTAGAATTCCAGAGTGTCATTGCTCCCCTATCACCGAGCCCCACTCAGTTTTACTGATAAAGAAACAGGCCAAAGAAGGGGAAGCGATTTGCCCAATGCCACACAGATAGCAGTGGCAGGAGCTGAGCTTGATGCCATGTCTCTTGATTTCCATCTCAGTATTCTTTCCACACTTGCTGCCTCCCACATCTGGAAACTTGTCAGACAACCACGAGAATACTTTTTTTTTTCCCTTTCACAGGAGGCAGTTATTAGGTCCAAGGTGAGGCCTGGATTCTGTACCATGTTGAAACCAGGTTTCAGCCTGGCAGCAACGACAGAACTCAGCCCCAACTTTTTCCCTTAGAAGGGACTCACGGAGTAAAAAACATACTATTGGTATTAGTCACTGACTGGCCTGCATACATGTGTATTCATTCTGTGAGATTTTCCAAAAGGGCTGCAGAGGCCTGAATCCTTGGAAAATCTGCTTAGTCACCAGGTATTAGCAGGTGATGTCCAGCCTGCCTTGGGGACAAACATGGTTTTAGGTTCTCCTACCTGAATTCCTCTTCTTCCAGCAACTTCCTTAGCTGGAGATCTCTATATCCAGGGCCGTCTTGACATTCATCAGCTCTTGGTACTCGCGCTTCTGACGCACCATGTCATGCTTAGCTTTCTGCAGGGCATCTTCGAGGTCTACCAGCTTGGCCCGGGCATCCTTGATAGCTATCTCACCACGCTGTTCAGCATCGGCGATGGCTGTCTGCAAATCGGCACACTGTAGGGAGAACAGGGGGAGTGTAGAATTAAATTTCAGAGCTACATAAGACCTTGAAGGAAAAAAAAGGGTAGTCAATAACTCCTTTGTTTTGCAGTTGAGGAAACTGACGCCTAGTGAGGTGAATGACTTAACCAAGTTATCAGAACAAGTTAGTGGACAAGTTGAGATTGCAGTCCGGGTCCCCTGCTTCCCAGGCTAGCTTTCATTTCACCAGCGCACACTGACTTGCTTTGTATGCAACTCACAAAACCTCTCATGCGTCTAGGATAGAAATCCCATCAGCAGATTAGGATAACTCCAGAAAGAAAACAACCTGTTAGTAGGAGCTTATGGGAATATTAAATCTGCCCTTTTTGTGATTTTGCAGCAGAATATAAGATACTCAAAGGTGATGACTTTTTTTTTCATTTAGTCTAGTAGGGCTCAATTATTGCTTGTTTTGAATTGAATTGCATTTGCCTAGAAAAGAAAGACTAAATATGACTTGAACCTATTGATATCGTCTCCAATATTCTGGAGATTTTCCCCAGCCTACTTGAGAACCTTGTACAATTCAAGGGGGAGGAGAACCAGTGACTACGAGGGGGGATGACCCGTGGCACCGACAATACCAGACCTGTGGATTTAGCCCCAGAGGCTGCACTGAAGTTCACTTGTACATATTATTGACCTGCAGGCCGGGGGTTCTTCTGGAGCAGCTAAGACCTTACCTGCTTCTTGGCGCTGTCGATCTTGGCTCTCAGCCTCTGGATCATGCGATTCATCTCAGCGATCTCATGCTTGGTGTTGCGGAGGTCATCTCCATGGCGTCCAGCTGTGACCTGAAGTTCCTTGTACTAGAGCCACAAGAACAGACTCAGTCAGTTTGTCAGCCAGCATCCTTGCCCTGAGCGCTCTCTGTATGATGAGTTTTATTTGGGGCATCGATAGGATCACAGGATCATAGATTTATTTTTGTTTTGTTTTGTTTTTGGTGAGGTTAACTGACTTGTCCAGGGTCACACAGCTAGTAAGTGTCAAGTGTCCTGTCTGAGACTGGATTTGAACTCAGGTCCTCCTGACTCCAGGGCCTGTGCTCTATCCACTGCACCACCTAGCTGCCCCAGGGTCATACGTTTAAAGCTAGGAAGGACCTTCAGTGTCCTCTAGACCAACGCTTTCATTTTGCAGTTGAGGAATGGGAAGCCCAATGTCACGCAGGTACTAAGTGGCAGAGTCAAGATTCAAACCCAGATCCTCTCATTCCACATCCAGCATCCTTTGCTTTGTAGACTGTCTCCTTTAAGACTCAGGTGAAAATAGAATATGCAGCACTTTCCTCTAGAAATGAGGATAATCAGTCTAATGGAGGAGGTGGGACACATAGCCAGGACATAGTTACAGAGAGACAAGGTCAGAATCAGGAATGACAAGAAAGCTGTGAACACCATTGCTAGAGGAAGAAGTCCGAAAAAGGATGGATGTTAGAGAAAGTTCTCACTTTCTCTGGTTATTTCTCCCCAGCTATAACCACTCATTCATCATACACTTTTTTTAACTTTTTTTTTTTACTTTTATACTCTTTTTCAAGTGGGCCTTTTAAAAATACACTTGTATTCTCACTGCCTAACATGGTGTCTGGCATACAGTAGGTGCTTAATAAGCATTTGTTGATTGGTTGATTGATTCGTATTTCTGTCCTTTCCTTGTCTTTAACTCAAGCTGTTAGCAGGCCATAAGCTATGTTCTTATTTCCTTTACACTTTCACATAGCATAGACCCACAGGGGTCTAATTCCCAATAACTTACAAACAATCTACTGTCATTATGGACAATTATGTGACTGACTTGCAGAACCCAATGAGGATGGCTCATTTGGTTCCCTTTGGTGAGAATGTTTTCAAACATTGTCATGAAAGTCAAGGGTCCCAGATTCCCAAAGAGTGGGGTTAGTCATCTGTGTATTGTGGCTTCATTATCATGAAAGCTGTGGGGGAGTTTGGGGGAGACGCACTGGAAGCCATCGCTGAAGCATCCACTGCTTACCTCAGTCTGGTACCAAGACTCTGCCTCTGCTCGGCTGCGTTTGGCAAATGTCCTCATACTGAGCTTTGACCTCAGAGATGATGCCGTCCAGGTCTAGTCTTCGGTTATTATCCATAGAGAGCACCACAGAAGTGTCTGAGATCTGAGTTTGCATCTGGTCTATCTCCTGCCAAGCCAGAAAGTCCAGGGTCTTAGCACCTCATAACCAGAAAGGACCTAGAGGTCCTGGAGTCTGCCCTCAAACCCAGGGCAATATTCTCTTTTATAACATTCCTAACAGATGGTCACAGACTCTTGACTAATCTAATCTAATGACAGATGCCTAAGAGCGCACGTTTCTCCTTTTTTTAGATTTTAATTTTTTTTCATTGAACAAAATTCTCTTTTTCTTTCCTTCTCTCTACCCCTAATTTAAAAAAAAAAGAAAGAAAAAAATATAACAAAATCTTTGTAGCAAAAATACATAGCCATGCAAATTTCCACATTGACTATGTACAAAAAATATGTCTCATTCTGCATGCTGAGCCCATTACTATTCTATCAGAAAGTTATCCTTTGAGATTTCTAGAGAAAGAAATGTAAAATAAATAGATGATATATAAATATATAAAAATATATAAACAGTGTATGAATATATAAATAAAAAGTATATGTAGAACAATTTTACATATCTATGCCTACTTGCATCTAATGGTAGCAGTCTCTAAGGGGGGGGAGAAAAAAAGGAAAAAATGAAATTTACATGAAAACTATCATATATTTAAAAGGAAGAGTAAGTTGTAAGTAATAGATTTGCAGTTTCATATGCGATCATCTTTTTTATTATACCATGTTATGGAAATGCTTGTTTTGTTCTATAAATTAAAAACAAAATCAATTTAAAAAAATTTTAGTCCCTTCATTGTCCCAAAAAATGTTCAGAGAAACTTTCTGGGATATTGGCTAAAATGAGACAGATATAAAGCACTTGATAGTTTAAAATAATAAATGTCAGTTGTCATTCTTATTGTCACTCTTCTTATTATTATACTACTATTATTATTGTTAGGAGAAGATAGACTTCAGACACTCTCAAGATTAAAACAAAAGTGCCCACTCTCCCATTCCTAAGTGTCATTTCTACGTGCAAGCCCTGGGATTCAGAAGGGAATATTGATTTGTATTAAACTACAGTGATTTCTACATATTCTTTGTTTTTATCTAACCTTGAAGGTTTCCTGTCTTCTTAGGCGATGTTCAGGATAAGACCCTCTACACCCTGCATCTCTCTTCCCTCTTATTGACTCAGGAGTCTAACTACCAAAAGAGGCTTAGAGTGGAACTCCTCCAGAGGCCAGTGACTGGAAGAAGCAGCTAGGGTCTGAGTTCTCCAGAATGATGCTCAGTATGCTGCCATTTGGGAAGTTGTCCTACCTTGAGGGAAGGGCACTCAGAACAGGATACAGGAGGAGCTCCTGGTATCCTCCCAGGGATATGTCAAGTGCCTGCTTGGAGAATACTAAATAATCTGTACTGAGACGATGTTCCCTGGGTGTTCATTCAGATTATAGCCTCGTTTATTAGGATTTTAGAATCATAGATTTAGAACTGGAATGGTATTAGAAGCCAACTAGTCCAATCTTTTTTATTTTACACCTATAGAAAATGAGGCCCAGAAAGCTGTTCAAGGGACTTATCCAAGGTCACACAGGTAATAAAGGGGTAGATAGGATTTGAACTCAAGTCCCCCGACTCCAAAGTCAGTATTTTTTGCCCCGAGCCATGCTCCCTTCCTCTTCTCCATCTCTCCATCTCCAGGTAGGAAATATGTGTGTATGCATCTATTCATAGCATATATATATATATATATACCAATAATTGAAAAAATGTGTCTATGTATATATATATATATATATATATTATATATATATGTATACAGACACACACTCACACACACACACACACACACACAGGAGTGTTCCTTACCACCTCATACAGCATTCAGAGAAAGTTTATCTCATCTTGAAGTATTCCCACCAACTACTAGGAAGCCCCACAGCTTTCTGGGAGGGGGGGGGTCCACCTTTCCTTAAAATCTTCTATCAATCAGCCCAATCCTTCTATTAGATATTGCCTTGGGCTCTTCCCAAATCTGCTTTCCATTCCAGATAATTTTTTTTTGCATAACTCCTCTTCTTTCCGTGACTACTGCTTCCTTTCTTTTGCCTTCCTCAAGCTGTCCCAAAATTCATGAAGTGCTCCATCTACCACAACCCCTTGTTCATATCCTTCCCACCTCTTTTCCTCTCATTTTTCCAAGAAAACTGAGGTAATTCACTGTGACTTCTATATGCTCTCTTACTCCATGTCTCAGAAGCCATATAATCACTCATATATATTATATATATCTATATATATATCTATATAATATGTAATATATGTATATATTATAATTCCCCCTTCCTTTGTTCCAGTCACTAATGAGGACATGCTCCAGAATTCCTGCCCAAGCCGAGCACTCTACTTGCATCCTTGATTTTAGAGTCTCTTCCAGATGACTAAGATCTGTTAGAGCAGCAGCTCTTGAGAATAGAAAATTATGAGGAGTATCACCCCCACAAGATGGGGAAGCAGTGAAGGGTAGTTTAAAAATGTTTGGTAAGAGATCCAACTAAGAAAATCCCACGGCCATTTAAAGTTTTAAAAAAGTATACATCAAAGGAGGATGACAAAGAGAAGAAAAATGTCTCAGATTGTTTTTAGTTGCAGACTGCTTTCACCAGGAAGAGCAGTAGACTTAATACTTAGGCTTGAACATCACAAAACCAGATCGCTGTGGAGGAGCCATAATCAGCAGTTAGATGATACCAGGTGTGCATAAAGGGCATTTTGGGGAGTAAAATTCAACAAAGGTAGTCTGAGGCAAGATAACATTTTATTGATAGGGCATGAACCTACCAATGAGAAGGTTCTAAAGACTGCCACAGTTAGCCAAAAAAAGAAAATGGGGACTCAGTTCCTTTTATATAAGATTAGAACAAAGAACAGAACAGCGTAGGTGAGGAAATAATACAATTGGTTTTAGGGGTGGTGACATCGTAGAGTTGAGGACAACATGACTGATGACAGCATGCAGAGTGATATGATTGGTTAGAAGTTAAGAATGATGGGGTAGCAGCAACCTCCTACTTTCTTCTTGTCATTAGACAGTGCATTGTTTGAGCCCACTTGCAAGGATAGTGGACCAGACTTCTATGGATAGCAAATCAGACATCATGAAGGCTAGCTTGGTGATGTAAAGATGCTAGATCAGACTCCCTGGTGTCCACCTGCATTTCCTTTTTTTTTGTTTTTTGGCTAGGCAATGGGGTTAAGTGACTTGCCCAGGGTCACACAGCTAGTAAGTGTTACGTATCTGAGGCAGGATTTGAATTCAGGTCCTCCTTACTCCAGGGCCGGTGCTCTATCCACTGTGCCACTTATCTGCCCCTTTCTTTCCACCTGCATTTCCCAAGGATAGCAGATTTCTTTGAGGCAAGAATAGAACACAGATTAACGAGAGAACTGAATTTCTAAACAACTCATTATAGTCCAGCTGAATTTCTAAAGTAAATTCAAGGACAAAGAACCATGACTTGGGCAGTTACAGGACAAAATCAACTAACTGTACATAGAATCAAGAAAAATGATACAGAATCAACTTAATTTTCTCAACACCTTTGCTAGAGGTGCCATGGTTGTGAGGGTGCTGAGGGATTTAAAAGAAGAAAATGTGAATACAAGGTATTCAAAAGAGTGGAAGATACAAAATCATGGGGGAAAATCTTATATCATCATGAGAAACAATACATAATGGGAGAAGAGAAAAGGGCCCAGGACAGAGCCCTGTGAGATAACCATGGTTTGGTTATGACTTAAAGATGCAGAAAAGGAGATTGTGGAGTGGTCATATGGGTAGGAGGAGAACCAGGAAAGGGCAGAGTTCCAAAACCCAGATGGAAGAGAGAATCAAGGAGGAGGGAGTGAGCAGCAGTGACAAAGGTTACAGAGAGGTCGTTATAGACGAGGGTCAAGAAAAGGTCCTTATCTGGTATATATAATATCTGTAAAGCACTTAGTTCGGAGCCTGATATAGAGTGTGTGCTTCAGAAATGCTTATTCCCTTCCTCTTTCCTCTCAATATCAGAAGAAATTGAATAAGATCTCTGGCACATTGGATGGACCTCTTGTGTCTAAGCTGGGAGGAAACATGAACAAGATTTGTGCGGGATGAGCTGGCATATATGGGAGGGAACATGCAAATGAAGTAACACATTCATTTTACTATCTGATTGTGTAGTGACTAGCTTTATATATGCTAGATGCCATCGGGACCACAAAGGGATTATTTGCCACAGTCCTTGACTCTCAAGTTGCTAAACAACTTTGGAGGCACACGTGCGTTTTGTAGTTGAAACGATTAGAAAACAACTGAGTATAATCTAGCATGCATGGGAGACTGGAAAAATGTGCAAGCATGATATAGGATCATAGATTTTTGTTTGTTTGTTCCTTTGTTTTTTGGCTAGGCAATGAGGTTAAGTGACTTGCTCAAGGTCACACAGCTAGTACGTGTTATGTGTCTGAGGCTGGATTTGAAATCAGGTCCTCCTGAATCCAGGGCCAGTACTCTATCCACTCACTGTGCCACCTCGATGCCCCGGGATCATAGATTTAGAGATAAAAGGAAGCTCTCTGGACCTAAGCTAAATTCTCTTGTTGGAGTTAAGAGACTTGCCCCCAGACATAAAGATAATACATAGCAAAGTCAGGATCAGAAGCCTGGCCACTGAGTACAGAGAACCCGGTGTCTTGTTTTGTTTTGATTTTTTGAATGTGTGATGTGATTTTTTTTTTTAGGTTCTAGAAGTGCTCCCTTATTTTTCCATAGCAAGGAGAGGTATTGCAGATGCATGCCAGGACAGGAGGGAGCCGACCTGGATTTCTGCATTTGCCACAGAGAATACCCAAAGTGGAAAATAAAGACCTATTTGTCATTGAATCTATCATCCACATGGACCAGGTAAAGTTGTGTCAACACAAGAAAGGGTCAGGTGAAAAGTAAAAAATGAGTTCATTTGAATGCTTCTAGGCAGCATCTGAATGTTGACTCTTCTGCAGTTTGAATATCAAACATGGTTGAGTTTTTCCACTTTCCTAATATTGTTGGATATAAGGCAAGGCTGTGGTTTGAGGAAATCTGGCCCCCTTGCTCCGGAATATATCCAGTTCAAAGCGACAGACCAGCATAAAATCAACAAGTCTGAGTGATGGTGATGGTGATGATGATGATGACAATGACCATGACAATCTGACAGTGACTGTGACAATCTGACAATGACCATAACAATGGTGATGACAATATGGAGGAAGCTGAGAGTATTTTTGCCAGCAAGACCCAGGGTCACAAAAGAAATTCTTGGTCAGGGTTTGAAAATATTTGTTTTACAGAAATCAACACATCCAAATCCCTTCAAGCTCTTTGTGGGTGGATACTGTTTTGTTTCTGTATCTTTGTATCTCCCCAGCTAGCTCAATACCCTGCATAGAGTAGGTGTTTCATGATTTGTTGAATTGACTTAAACTTCAATTATAAATTAGAGTCTGATTCTTCATTTTACAAATGTACGAGCCCAAGAATTTCCCTAGTTAGCAACTCTTCTAGTGCATTTAAAGGATGGGTTAATTTATAAACATTTTTTACGGAATAGGGAGAAATCATAGACTCTTAGAAGAGGTGGAAAAGATCTCAGAAGCCAGTGAATGGAGTTCCTAGTAACATGTATTGCTTAAAAGAAAATATGTCTCCAGAATGGGATACAATCTTCTCTTCAAACAGCAAGGTAGGACCTGAAGCAGGGTATCTGGAGGGATAGATGTTGCTCTTCCCATCTTGGAAAAAAAAGTAAAACATCCTGTGGTCACATATCCTGCCTGAGAGTTAAATTAATAGTCCTGCTGTTCCTTTGGGAAATCTGCTAATTGTCTTCAGATATGTTCAAAGGAAAGTCCCTTTTAAAGGAAATGTTTGGAAGTTCTTTTTTGTTCTGCCCTTGATCATGATTGTGTTAAGCAAGGCTCAGAAAATTTGGAGGAGGTCCAGAAGCAACAAAGAAAATGACGAAAGGGTTGAGAAAGAGACACCATGAATGAAGATGTAAAGAATTAGATTAAGTAGATTTACAGAAGGCTGGATGTGGGAGGGAGTGATGACGAAAGGTAGGGGAGAATCAATGAATGAGCCCCTTCAAGTCTATAAAAGGCTAACCTTCTGAGCTTCTCATCTTCATTTCTACCACAGAATGGATTTATCTTCCTCAGGAGGAATTCAGATTAGTAAAGAAGAACAACTCCCCATCTTGAAATGTATCTGTGAGACAAGGGAATAGGGGAGGTCAGGTGGGAGGATCTTTAGTTCCTGAGACAGGAAGATCTAAACCAGTGCATTCTGGGTTGGTCACTTTGTCACCTCATTGAAAAAGTACCCAATTGGCTGATTTAAGAAGGAGTCCAAAAATCCAGGCCTGTTCATCAGGCTTTTACTTTAACAGGTGTGTGGATAAATTCCCTAGCAAGAACGAGACTGATGAGAGGTAAAGCAACTGATGATGCTGTCTCAATGTCAACTTGACTTGACAGTGCTCTACTGGAGGAGAGGAGAGTAGAGCAGAGCAGAACAAAGCAGAGTGAAGGAGAAGAGAGGAAGAGAGAGGCAAGGAGGTGTTCCATTAAAAACTGGCTCAACATTTCCATATTCTCTTCCAGGTAGTGTTTCCTGCTTAACTCCACCCAACTCTGATTGCCTCTGGTTCTTCCATTCATTCTGAATTCTTTCATTAAGTCCTTTTCCAATTGGACTTAGCGTTTTCCATGCTTTTGCACTTGACCTGAGTCATAAGCTGGGTATTTTATCTTCCTCCATCACATTGAGAACCTTCCATGGGTAGAGACTGTTACCAGACCCAATTCCACATGTATTTGTTGAGTGTGTAGGACCTTCTGGGTCTCCCTCTATTGTTCAGGACAGGCTCTACACATAGGGAGCCTTATATTGTGTTGTGGACCAAGTGACTTTCAGGATGCATCTCAATGCATTTATTAACTATCTGAATAAAATAATTTGAATGACTGTCAAAGGTTTAAAAATAATTGTCTGGATTTTACAATTATGTCCTTTTGGAGCTAGTGAGTATGCACACCAAACTCAATTAGTCCGAGTTCCATCTTCTGAACTAAGTGAAGGTCCCTGAGAAATGGAAAGGAATTGAAATGGGGAGTGCAGAGCTGAAAATAGTCAGGGAAGGCTTCCTATAAAAGTAGAGAATGAAGTAGGATTTACCAGAAGCAGAACTGACCTATAGAGAGAAGAAAGGAGACTGTGCTGTACTACTTTGACTTATGTGCCAAACTGTACTGACTTACCACTTCTTTTCCTGTGGCCAAAACCCCTTTGTCCAAAATTCCAAAACAGTGCCTTAAAAACAAAGGAGACACTTCCTAAGTTGTTGAATATTCAATGACAACTGAGATTGCTAGCTGCATTTGCCCAAGGAGGGTAATGACATCACTATTGATGTTATAGTTAACTCTACCTGACTCAACAGATGATCTCCTTAGGTGATATACCCTCTGTCCTAGTTCTCAACTTTTGGCATCCCTCTGCACTGAAAGCTTCACAAGAGGGCAAACTGAGGAAGGGAGAGGTTGAGGAAAACTCAGCTCAGACCTTTCTCATCTACATCGGCAACCACAACCAAAGTTAAGTGGAGGAGGTCATTGGATTATTGGATTTAAAGCCGGAAGGGACCTTTGGCGGTCATAGAGTCTAACCCAGGACTTCTGTTTCCAAGTCCAGCTGGTGGGCTCTTTCCATTTTTTCATTGTCTTTTAAATCTAAGTCTCTTTCTCACCCACAACTCCCTGGAACAGATGGGAGTTAAACTGGAACACATTCCTGGATTTCAAATATAGGGACTTGACCAGAATCCCTAGGGAATCCAACTTTAGAATTTGTTTTCATTTTTAAATTTTGTTTGTTATTAACTTGAAGACTAACAAACATGAATATTTCAACAAATGAAGGAAAACAGGAAAGACAATTGTATATGAAACTGTGAGTTTCTATTACATTCATTCTTGGAGGATGTCAAACATCTGGTCTCAAAGGCCAGAGATAAGAATAGCAAACTTGTAACTGTGGCAGCAAACTTCAAGACATAAGATCAGGGTGATCAAGTCTGCTCCTTCTTTGTGTTTTAGCCCTTGAGGACTGATCTTGATTATGTGAGTGAGAGATCTGAGTTTCAAGGTATCAGAATGCTGTTAGGTGGTAGTACTGCCTATAAAATGATCTGAGAGCTGGTTTTGTCACTAAAGGCAGGGGTAAGGAAGATATAGAATTAGAAATACTTTCACTTGGGGAAAGAAAAAAATGAGTTGAGGTTGAAAGATTAAAAAAAAAGGTGTGTGATTTGCCTAGGTAGTAAGTGGAAGAGATAGGATGTGAATTCAAGTCTTAAGACTTCAAAACCAGAGTTCTTTCTAGTATAGAATACTGGTTGTGTTTTGTTTTGTTTTATTTTGTTTTTGAGGCAATTGGGGTTAAGTGACTTGCCCACCATCACACGGCTAGTGGGTACCATATGACCGAGGCTAGATTTGAACTCAGGTCCTCCTGACTCCAGGGCCAGTGCTCTATCCACTGTGCCACCTACCTGCCCCAACACATTGTTTCTTGAAGCAGATGTGGAAACTGAGTTTCAGACAGGGGTAGTCATCTGCCCAAGATCACATAGCTAGTTTTGAAGAGGCAGATCTAGCTGTGAGGGAGGTCTTCAAATATTTTAAATATTTGAATTTAAAATTCAAATTTGAAGTTTAGATATTTATAATTTTACATACTTCACATCTGTCATGAGACAAAGCAATGAGAACTCTTCTTTGATCCTAGAGGCCAGAACCAAGAACCATCAGTGAAAGTTTCAGAGAGGCATATTTAAGAATTGAGTTAAGAAAAAAACCTTTTGATTAGAACCATCCCAAAGTGGAACAGACTGTCTTGAAAAGTCATAGGATCAGAAATTTAGACCTTATACAGCACCTTGGAGATGATAGAATCTAACCCCCTCATTTTACAGATGAGAAAACTGAAGGTCACATGAGCACTGCATAGCAGAGCTGAAATTCAAATGCAGGTTCTCTGACTGAACCAAATGTTCTTTCCATGTCACCATAGTAATTGGTTTCTCCATTCTGAAGGTCTTTAAGCAAAGGCTGGAATACTACATATCAGATATGTCATAGAGGGGATTCTTGTCCACCTGAGTTGGAATTGGCATTGGAATTGATAGTGGCATTGGATTTTGAACTGATAGCTTTGAGGTGCCTTCTAGACTTGACATCTTGTGGTAACCTCTACTCCATGTTGAAGAGGACTTTGGAGGAGAAAGAGGGTGGGGACTTGCAAAGAGTGATATGAGATTTCACTTATCTCCTCAGTGCCCCATGTAAATCTCTAGAAGTATAACTTGCAAAACAAGTTTCTATCAACACTGGTAGAAAGGGTTTCTTCACTGGGAGTTGTCTACCTCAGTGAAATCACAGCTCTGGGGAAAATAAAACTACAGGAAAATGAATCCTAGCTGCAAGAACCCCAAGTGTTGGAGAGAAGCCAAGTGGAAATATTGTCCCTTGCTGGAGGGGTCAGAGGAACCATCACTGCCTCGAGTTTTGGTGAAGGTGACTCACAACTGGGCACCATGGCCTCAGCAATATGAAATGGGGTGGCTAGGGCAGCAGTTGCTCTACATGGTGGCACATACCCATCATATGAGGCAAACTCTAAGGGAAGGCTGTCATTCCCTGGATGTCTCCTTTTAGGGAGGAAGCCTACTCCCTAAATGTAGAAGAAATCTGTCTCTTATGTCAGTACTTAGTGGCAATCCTCACCAGCCATATGTTGTAACAACTCTGATGTAGTAGATGATTAGAGCAGGGGCTCATAACTTTGTTATCTGCAGGGTTATTTGGTTTATTTATTCTGAGGAGGGTTTACCTCCTCAGAATATTGTTTTATAAATGAATAACTTTTAAATACATAGGATTGCAAAGGAAACCAATTGTACTGAAACACAGTTATAAAAATATTTAAATAAGACATATTCATGACCCCCCTGAAATTAGCCACAGACTCTTGAAAACCAGAATTCCTGGACTAGAATCTTCTCCAAGTGAGAGGGAGGTTAGAGGATTTAAAAAAAAAAAAGGTTTGACAACCACAGATCTTGTATAAAGGCAACTCCAGACAATAGCAATATATATTATAAATCTGCTTTATTAGACAAGTATAAGAGATGGAAGGGACCAAAGAAACACCCCACAAGGATACAGTTTCTGTATTTTATCTGCTTATATCACCTCTGCTTTCTGGGACACTGCAAGAAAACACCAGTACCACTTCTTTTTAGCACATAGGGATTCAGAGAGTGCAGATGGCCAGCTGAGGTGGCCAAGTACACGATGCTTCTTTCAGATCCAAAGTGAGTGTCTGTTGCTAAAAAGAACATTTAGGTGTTTTTGCAAGTCCTCTGACTTAGGACTTAAAGACAATAGGTGGATATTCTGATAGCTGGACAGGAGGATCAGATGGAACTTGTGTGACCCTGCACACTGACGATATTCTCAACAATCTCGTGACTGGAAGTTCACCTCAGGGACTATAATTCAGTTGGTGAATAAGTGGCATTTAAAATTTTGGACAAATTTGGCCCAAGACTCAAGTCTGGATGCAAGAGAAGATCAAAGGTTGGAGGGGGGGGCACGTCTAGAAATCAACCCCAACATCTTCCGCAGACAAAAGGATGGCAGCCTTGATTCTAAGGGTTAGGAACAGGAAGCAGGAACTTGAGGCATTCCGGAGCCAAGAATCTGGTAGACACGTTAGTGCTTGTAACTCTTCTTAGTGGAAGATGTGGTTGTGGTGTACTTTACGCTGGTGCTGCTGCCCCCCAGGGAGCCTCTCCCACTGCCAGCGCTGAAGCCACCTCCAGCGCTGAGTCCTCTCCCACACTGTAGCTGCCGCTGCTACCATAGGAATAACCACTTCCTCCACTCAGACCAAAACCACCGGCAACACCACTGCCACTTCCATACCCGCTGGAGACTGTGGAGCTCACAACAGCTGTGGAAGGAATGGAAAAAAATGTGCGTTGAGACCCCACTAAGCCAGAAAGCTACTGAAAAGTGAAAGCAAAAGTGGGAACCATCAAAGATACTTACAGATGTTGACTGGTCCAACACCCTCTCCACTCATTCTGTGTGGGGAGGAAACAAAGGTTATATTTCAGAAGACTGAATTTGGGACAAAGTGGGATGATTCCAGAAGTTTCCCCAGTGGCCTTTAGGGTAACCACTTTACTCTGTGTTTTCTCAAAAGAGCTCAATGCTTCTGAGATTCTGCTCAGTGCTTTAATGGCTGAGGCGACCTACCACGCAAAGCCCAGAGAACAAGTACCCACCTGCACTCCTCTCCCTCCAGCAGCTTCTTGTAGGTGGCGATCTCTATATCCAGGGCCAGCTTGACATTCTCAGCTCCTGGTACTCACGCAGCTGGCGGGCCATGTCCTGTTTGGCTCTCTGAAGAGCATTTTCCAGCTCCTCTAATTTGGCCCTGGCATCCTTGAGGGCCATCTCACCCTTCTGCTCAGCTTCAGCAATGGCATTCTGCAGGTTGGCACACTGCAGGGAAAAAGAAAGAGACCTTATCTTCATTTGAACCGGGATACAATTAGGAAAGCAGCTGGAACTCATCAATTCCAGCCCTTCTCCTTAGCACCAATCCTTGTTATCAACAAGCCCCAATTTAATGTTGGTCTGTGTTAGCCATGTCAAATGTGGAAATGAATGGCAACGGGTAGGATATGGGCCAGCCATAGTAAGGACAGGGCTCTTTAATTGCTAGAATCATACGGGTAGATTAGCTGTGAGGAAAGAACTTAGTAGCTCCTGCCATGGTCCCTGGACTGAATTGTCATGGTAGCAGTGATGAAGGTGTCCAGAGAGGAAGTGCAATGTTGGCCCAGAAAAACAGCTATAGCCTACCTGCTTCTTGACGTTATCGATCTCGGCTCTCAGCCTCTGGATCATTCGGTTTATTTCAGAGATCTCGTGTGGTATTGCGGAGGTCATCCCCATGGCGGCCAGCTGTGATCTGTAGTTCCTCATACTTATAGGACAGAAAAAGGAAGAAAAGGAGAGAAAGACAGCATCAGCATCACACTGAAATGCTTCCCAGATTGTGTCAGTGTTTCTTCATGGGATTCTCTCTAAATGCTCACTAGGACAATTTAACTCATCCTTCATAAGCAAGCTATTAGGGAGAATGGATTTTCATATCACAATGTTCTGTTTCCCAAATGAAAAAGGGGTGGGGAGGACTCTAACCTGCCCTTAACTATCTGGTAGGTTAGTATGGAGATTAAAAACAACCCAGTTACTTCCCCCTTATCTCACCTTGGTCTGGTACCAGGACTCAGCTTCAGCCCTACTCCTCTTAGCAATATCTTCATACTGAGCCTTGACTTCAGCAATGATGCTATTCAGATCCAGAGAGCGGTTGTTGTCCATGGAGAGGATGACAGAGGTGTCAGAGATGTGGGTCTGCATCTGGGACAGCTCCTAGAGGACAGAGACAATCAGTTGTACCATCTTTAGTCAGTAGGAAGCATTCCCAGGGGATCTGGGAATTCTGCCAACAGTCCCCTAGCCCAAACCTTTATTAGATGATATTTCAAGGCCTAATGGATCTGAGATGCCAGGCTTAAAGTTTTACATATTGAATATTCAGCATGCTTCCTTTGGCACCTGTCCCTTAGTAAACAACTTTTTTTTTTTTTTTGGAGAACAAAGATAGAATTCTTACTGCTTCATATAAGGCTTTCAAGAAGTTGATCTCCTCTAGGAGGACGTCTGCATTGGCTTGCAGTTCAACCTTATTCATATAGGCAGCATCAACATCCTGGATGGGGAAAACACAAGAATTCAGCCAATGAGATCTTCTTTCTCCTACAGCCAAACACAGAATGTGTACTTGGACACAGGCTTCCTCTTTCTGCAGCCTGTCCCCTATAATCAATCAACTCACCTTCTTCAGCGTCACAAATTCATTCTCTGCTGCTGTGCGCTTGTTGATTTCATCTTCAAACCTAGACAGAAGGAGAAAGGAAAGATGGTTGAGTCAATGGCCAATAGGACAGGGTGAAACCAGCCTGAAATCCAAGATCTCCCCCAAAATGGACCATTCCCATGTGGATCTGGATCATGAATTTCCCTTCATTGATATGAAGAGGTGAACTAACACAGGGCACACTAGGAAATTTAAGAAATATAGTTGTGATCTCTGACCTTCTTTACTACCCCACCACCCCCATTTTGTCCTCTTAGGGATGATACAGAATAGCGTGAGGTGTTTACTTCCTCTATGAATCTTTTGTAGTCTGCACACCAGCTGTTTCCTCCTTTCTTCTGGTCTCCATCCATCCCACACACTTTTTCTCTTTTCTACTCTTACTCTCTCACTTACTTGTTCTTTTTTTTTTTTTGGCTAGGCAATTGGGTCAAGTGACTTGCCCAGGGTCACGCAGCTAGTGAGTGTTATGTGTCTGAGGCCAGATTTGAACTCAGGTCCTCCTGAATCCACGGCCGGTGCTCTATCTACTGCACCACCTACCGGTCCTCACTTACTTGTTCTTGGAGTCTTCCACTTGATCTTGCATGTTTCTCAGCTCACCATCCAGAGAACCTTTCTCATGTGTGATTCTGTCCAGTTGCCCTGAGTTGGCTAATATAGGCCTCAAACAATGGCTCCAAATTTTGTTTCACAGTCTTGGTGCCCTGTTCCTGGAGCAGTGTCCATTTGGTATCCAAAACCTTGTTTTGTTGTTCAAGAAATCGTACCTGGAGAATGGAAGAGAAAGTCAGTCCCATAAAGCGTTCCCAGAGCTGGTGGAAGTCAGTACAAGATAATGCCATCAATGTTGTATGACCTTCCCAAATTGTAGCAGGGCAGCAAATCCTTATGATGTCATATTGTGAAGAGAGGTTTTGACGATGGCAATTCTCTACTCAAATTCTACTGGCAATCCCCAATTTTCCTGTGGGGGTTGCCCAGTCACCATCTCTACCAACAGATTTAAGCAAAACCTACCTTCTTCTGCCTCTTCCTTATCTCATCACTTTAGTTTTTTAGCTGTAATTGAATTTTAAGAAGACAATTTGTCCACTCTAGAGTACAAAGTGGGTCCTAGAATCTTAATGTTGGAAGTGACTTTAGAGGACAGCTAAGTCACACCTCCACCCAATGCAAGAATCCCTTATGCAGAACCCTTTCAAGCCTCTGACTGAAAGCAGTAGTTAATTTCAATTCATTTCTATGTTTTAAAGTGTCCAAGAATTCGTTGCCCTTCCTATCGTGATGCTTCTTGAGTGAACCGAACATATCTTTTGTTTTACTTGTGTCTTCCTATGCTAGGATCAGAGAATCATAGCCTTAGATAAGATGAAAGGGATCTTAGAGGTCAATCAGTGCAATCCCCTCCTTTTACAGGTGGGGATCCTGAGACTCAGAAAGGGTGACTTGCCTAAGATCACACAGGTTGTAAATAGTAGCCCTGGGATTCAAATGCTGGTCCTCTGACTCCCAAGTTGGGTAGAATTTTCTCTGTACCATGCTGCCTTACTATGCCATAAAAGCTCAATTATTATTGGCTGACAAAAATTTCTCACCACTCCTCAGCATATTCCAGCAATGAGAGAGCAACCCACATTTTAACTTGTTCTCTTCACATGTCATAGGGTTATTGACATCTGAGAATTCTCCCCATCCATGGAGAAGAGGAAAAGTTTCCAAGAAACTAAACTTATGGATGTAGTTATCCCTTTCCTTAATCATCAGGCAATCATTAGTTGGGCAAGCTTCCCAATGCAGAGAGAATTTGAGTCTTTCTTCTCTCTCATTCCCAAGTCTATCTTGGCAGGAAGTTAAGTACAAAGATATGCACTGATTTTCAGGGGACTCTGAAATACATGATGGTTGGTATGTCTTAGTGTCTTACCTTGTCAATGAAGGAAGCAAACTTGTTGTTGAGGGTCTTGATCTGCTCCCGCTCTTCAGTCCTCACTCTCTGGATGGTGGGGTCAATTTGCAGGTTGAGGGGAGTCAGAAGACTCTGGTTGATAGTGACTTCTTGGATTCCACCAGGGGGGGCAGGCAGAAAACCCAGCTCTAAAACCAAGTCCACTTTTAATGCTGCCACCACCAAAGCCATATACACCTTTCTGCCACCAAATCCACTCCAGAAGCCACTATTGGACCCACTGATAGAAATTTGCTTTGAGCCATCCAAATTATAGAGACTTCGACTACCAAAGCCAGTCCCCACACCACTGATCCTCCCTAGCCCTCCATGGCCTCCTGATGAGCGAACCATGGAGACAGAGCTAAAGCGGGAGTGTCCAGCAGCAGGGTGGTGGCAGAGCGGCACTGAAGCCCCTTCGGCTCCCTGTCTTAAAGGTGACAGTGGACTGACGAGACATGGTGGAATGAAATAGGATGGCCAGAAGAAATTGCTGAGTGTGAAAGGAGAAAGAGAGGAGACACTATGGTTGAGAAGCTGGACGTCCCCTAAGTTTTTATCGGTGAGTAGAAGGAGGCGAGTTATTGCTAAATGAAGGAGGGCTTGCTGATTGCATCCTCTTTGGCATTTGCAACACTGAGCTCACAGCCAACTCCTGGTTAGAAATGGTGTAAAAGTCACTGGTGCCTTGGCATCCTGCCCTCGTGTGGAAATTGACTTCCAGTCTCAACATGATCTGCAGACAAACAAGAGGCATGCTAATTGCTTTCAGTCATGTCCCAGTCATGCACTCTATAATGAAGACAACAAATACAATTATGAAACACAACCAAGATGTCTCATTTCTGATCTGCTTTCTTAGGTCTGAGACTTCTGTTCAAATACACTATGTCAATACAAGCCACTATTACTGGTTACTTCCTGTACATTGAACTACTCCCCATCTCTGAGAATTCTTCTGACTTTTATTGCCCAACTGCTCTGACCTGGGGAAGGGGAGGTCACCCACTTTCCCATCCCCAAACTCTAGTCTTTCCTTCAATTCAATCTACGTTCTTGCAAACTGATCACTCACATTCTCTAGGAAGCTACCAATCTCTTCTCATGCTTTAATGCTGCATCCTCTCAATATATAGCTTACTTTGTCACATTTGCATCTGTTCGTCTCTTAAATAGCTTTGGGAGAGTGTACGTGTGCACATGCATGCACACATATGCACATGCATGCACATAGCTCATCTGCCAAACACTGGATTGGGAATCAGAAGACCGGGATTGATATGCTGGGTCTTCCACTAATCACCTGTGTGACCTTGGGTAACTCACTTCCTTCTTCTGAGCCTCAGTTTCCCTTTAGATGGGAATGTTAATATATGTACTACCTGTCATTGTGAAGATAAAATGTGACAAAGTATGTAAAGTGTTTTGTAAACCAAAAAGTTAAACACGTATTTGTATGTGTTTGTATGTTTTGTGAACTATGATGATCTCATTATTGAAGATTACAGTGACTGAGCTTCAAGAATAAAGACCGTGTTTTCTCTTTCCAAACAAGCCATCAACCATATGTCTACTGATTGCTATTTCTCAATCCAATACATTGGTCAGGTCCTTGAAGGATACCAAAGAAGTCTTAGACATGGTCTCAGTCTTTAAGAAGTTAACAATCTCCCTAGGAAAGCAAGCTAGATAATCCTAAGACAATCAGGCAAATAGTCAAATGCACATTTCTAATCTTCCCTAGTCATCTTTTCCTATAAATCATAGTATTGTTAAGGGACTTCAAAGGCATCTAATCCAACCTGCTCTTCAATTAATCCTTAATAAATATTTATTAAGTGCCTACTACTTGCTAGAAACTGTTAGGCTGCAGTGATACAAAGACAAAAAATGAATAATCCCTACTTGCAATTAGCTTACAGTTTAATGAGGGAGAAAACAAGTACATATAAAAATATGTACCATATTAATATAAAATTAATCAATAGATATGTGTGTATATGCACACATATACACAAAGTTGTTAAATACAAGCTACTTTGAAAGAAAAAACACCAGCTATTGAGGGTAGGGATGAGAATCAGGAAAGGCTTCATATATAAGATGGTACCTGAGATGCATTTTAAAGGAAGAGAGAAATTCTATAAGGTGGAGATAGTCAGTGCCTGCCAGGTATGGTGGATGAACAATGCAAAGGTGCTCATTATACAGCAGAGGAAACTGAGGCTAAGAGAAGCTAAGTGACTTGTCCCAGATTACACATTGAATAAAATTTCAGGCAATATTATTTTCTTGAGTGTCAATTAAAATTTAACTCCTGGGCAGCTAGGTGGTGCAGTGGCTAGAGCACTGGCCCTGGGTCAGGAGGACCTGAGTTCAAATTGACCTCAGACACTTGACACTTACTAGCTGTGTGACTCTGGGCAAGTCACTTAACCCCAATTGCCTCACAAAAACAAAAATCAAAAAACAAACTTAACTCCTTCATGAAGTATTCTCTGTTAAACTCTGTTCTTTTCTCTTAACCATCCTGGAGGCCTCCCTGTGTTAATGACTGCATTACCCAAGTCCCTAGATTTAGCACAGGGAGGGACCTTAGAAGTTATCTAGTTTACCCACTTATATAATAGATGAAGAAAAGGCACAAGGGAAATGGCAGAGCTGAGTTTTTTGTCTGTTTGTTTTGTTTTTAGTGAGGCAATTGGGTTAAGTGACTTGCCCAAAGTCACACAGCTAGGAAGTATTATCGTCCGAGGCCAGATTTGAACTCAGGTCCTCCTGACTCCAGGGCCGGTGCTCTATACACTGAGCCACCTAGCTGCCCCAGAGCTGAGATTTAAAGCCAGGTCTTAAAGCTCTGACAAGTTATTCTTCATTCTAACCTTGTCTCTTTCAAAACTCTGTGTCCTATAGCTTAAGGTTCATCTTTTCCCCTTCCTTCCTCACTAATTAAAGTGGAAGCTCACTGAGGGTAAGAGGCCTTATATTTATTTCCCTTGGATCCCACCATAGGATGATATGGGGCACATAGAACAGGCCTTCTCTAATGCTGACCTCTTGACCCATCTCCCTAGGAAGTATGGCCTAGCAGAAGGACGTTGGCAAATGATGGTCTCATAAGATTCTCCATCAATCAGTGGGGCAATAAGACATCCTATGGATGGTTTTCTCCTCAGGAATGAGACCAAGGGGGTGTCCTCCTCCGTCACTGCTTTGTGAAACCCTCTCCTGCCATAGGGAACCTATGAATCATAGCATCTGTTGATACAGGCCATAAAGAACCACAGAGCATCTCTCATCTTGCTGTTAATGTACCTAAGTCTCACCAAGCTGCCATAAAGGGGTGGTGTGTGCTACCTGAGTGGAAATAATAATTGTCTTTGTTTTCTATAGGCCTCATTATCAGGGATAATCTTTCTCCCAGAAGAAGGAACGCTGTTTCCTGAGAGGTGCTGTGACTAGCTACATGAAGAGCTTTCCATAGAACAAAGATGGGCAGAGGGTTAAAAGCAGAGCACAGCTTGGATTCATTATCTCAACTTATCTGGCATGCCTATCAGATGGGAGACAGTTACAGTATTCTCCCAGCTGACTCTTCCCCTGTGGGAATCTGGCTGGGATTGGACATCTCTTTCTAGGTCATACTGCTTCTTTCCTGGACCTTGTCCTAGGAGCTCTGTTCCCAAGCATTGTTGTTCTGGGATTTCTTCAGAGGTTGCCTTCAAGGTGGGATGAGCTCACTGCTTCCTCTAGAAATGTGGAAAGGTTTTCCACCAAGAGCATCATTTGCCCATTTCAATCTTATTTCACTCATCAATGGAAATAGACAAGATTTTTACCTTTCCTCATTCTATTTTCCTAATGGTATTTAGTTTTCCAATTACTTGTAAAGATAATTTCTTTTCTTTTCTTTTTAGAAACAGATGGCAAGTTTATTTGGTGAAAGCAGAGAGAGTTGGAAGTAAGGATGTTGCTAATCCTGAAAACATTAGTTGCTTCAGGGGCAAGAGGATGATTTTCACACTAAGAAAGTTAGTGGATTCTTTGTGGAAAGGGAAGTTGTTCACAGCCATTCAGCACCACCTGGACTAGCTCTTCGTAGCTGATACAACTGTTGCTGTCCTCATGCCCTGCCACCAACACTTCTACTTCGTCCTCTGTCATCTTCTCACTAGGGGTGATGAGGACTTATTGCATTTCAGCCCCCATAACTATGCTGTTCCCTTCCTTATCAAACACCTGAAGCCCTTCTACATAGTCTTCATATGTGCCCTGGTCCTTATTATTTTCTATGGTCTGAAGCATTGGCAGAAAGTGTTCAAAGTCCAGAACCTTCACATTCATCACTCTTGGGATCACTCTTGGGATTCCCTAAAATCTTGAGCACCTCAGCATTGGTAGGACTCTGGCCCAGGGGCTTGCATCACATCCCCGCACTGGCTGTATAAGATCTTTCCATCCCCTGTTTGATCAAACCACTGGAAGGCTTCGTTGAACTCTGCTGTCTGATCCTCTGTGAAGTCATTCAACTTGGCCATGCAGCTCGCTCACACTACTACTGCTGTATGTAATCAAGACAATTTCTAACATTCATTCCTTTATAAGATTTTGAGTTCCAAATTTTTCTCCCTTCTTTGCTTCCCAAGACAGCAAGCAACGTTATACAGGTTATATGTGTGTAATCATGCAAAACATATCTCCACATTAGTCATGTTGCCTCACTTCTTTTTGACCTTTGATCCTGAACTTCTCTTGGCCTGCCCTCTCTTCCAGACCATGTCACCTTCTCCTTTTAGACCCACAGCATAATGCTGTCCTGACCTGAAATACTCACTATATCCGTCTGTCAACCCATGTCTCTTGCCTTTCTCAAGATCCTGCCTAAAATTTAACTCATCTGGGTTTAGATAAGCTCCCCCTGCTGATCTCTGCTTTTTCCTCTACACCCACAGACTGAGTTTCTGCTAAAATATTTTTATTTTCTATTGTTTTTCTTTCTTTCTTTCTTTCTTTCTTCTTTCTTTCTTTCTTTCTTTCTTTCTTTCTTTTTCTTTCTTTCTTTCTTTCCTTCTCTCTCTCTCTCTCTCTCTCTCTCTCTCTCTCTCTCTCTCTCTCTCTCTCTCTTTCTTTCTTTCTCTCTCTCTCTCCTCTCACTCTCTCTGCTTTCTCTCCCTCTCTGTCTTGGATCTTTGTTACCTTTGTTACCTTCAAATGACGAGATTGTTTCCTTCTTCCTCTGGAGAGTCAGCACTCTGGATAGGGTTCTCGACCTGGGAGAGGGAAGAGTTCAATCTAGATCAGAGGTTCTTAATTTTTTCCAGGTCATGGACTCCTCTATTAGTTTGATGAAGCTTGACCCCTTCTAAGAGTAATTTTTTTAAAAAATAAAATAAGATAATAGCAATAAAATAAAAATAACAGGCTAGCATCTATAGAGCTCTAAAAGGTTTGCAAAACATTCTATAGGCATTATTTCATTGGATCCTCGCAACAACCCTGGGAGATAGCTGTTATTATTATCCCCATTTTACAGATAAGGAAACTGAGGCAGACAGGTTAAGTGGCTTATGCAGGACACATCGATAGTAAATGTCTGAAGCTGGATTTGGACTTAAGTCTTCTTGACTCTGGGTCCAGTGCTCTATCCACTGAGCCACTTGGATATAAAGTACTCTGCAAACCTTAAAGCACTATGTAAGTACATATGATTACAGAGAAAATCAGTTATATAATAGCACCTACCTCCCATAATTGTTGTGAGGATCAAATGAGACACTATTTGTAAAAAAAAAAAATTAGGTCAGTGTCTGGCCCTCAAAAACACCTGTTTCTTTTCTTCCTTTTATGAAACTAAAGTTTTCAAAATAATTTTTTTTCCATCCAACTTCATGAGCGCCCTGAAATCTATCCATATGGATCCCAGGTTAAGAATCTGTGATCTAGATTGTTGACTATGTAACAAGATGGACTCCAGATTCTAGCAATTATAGTCTTCTTGAAAGTCTAGACTCATTCTTTTATTCTATAGCTCATTACCATCTAGGTTATTTTAGAGGTGTATCTGGGACTAGCTACTCCACAGAATGTTTACATTGGATGGATCTTAAGTTGGAGGAATATTTTACATGGCTCAGGGGTACAACATCAGGAGAGTCATCTCATTTCCTCCCACTCCACGGATTCCAAGTAGGTTAGGGAGGTGTGTCAGGCCACCATGGAGCTTGGGAAAGAGAAAGCAAGAGGAGATAAGAATGGAGTTGGGCTGTCCTCCTAAAGGGCTGAGTGGGGGCAGGGGGGAGTCATGGATACCCTGAGGTAGTAACCATGATCTGTGATCTAGGTAAGTGGGAGCACTGAACTGAAGGTGGTGTGCATTGAATAAAGGCTTATAACCCCTCTACTCTCTGGGAGAAGTCCTGGCTTCCAGAAAGATCATAAACTTTGTTCAACCCCCTGTGGAAAAAGAAAAATAGGAAATGCAGAGATGGCAAAGGCCAGTGACAGCTGTGGGATAATCTCTTAGTCTCCATAGCTACAGCTAGGAGCCAAGGAAGGTGGTCTTACATGTGAAAAAGCAGGACCGTTCCAACCTAAGGCAGCTTCCTCTCCTTGGACTCACTGCATAGAGGAAGCAGGTCCCATAACACTTGACATATCCAATTGGATAAGTCCTAAACATCCTATCTATGAACAACCACTATCTAGACCCTGCCTTTCAACATGAAACATAGTGAATGGACAGGCTTCCAGGAATCTGATGGGAAGGCTAAGTTGAGTCGTTGTTCAATTTGCAAGCTTACCTTCCCACAGAAAGACCCAGCATTCTGTGGCAAAAGCTGCTTCTCATAGCTGGCCTATCTCAGGTTTGAGGAGTGGCAGTAATCCCAGGTAGCACAGTATGGAAGTACTGTATGTCTATCCAGAAGCCTTGGGTTCTAATCTCAGTTCTGCCATTTATTATTCCTGTATCTTTGTGTAAGTACCTTCATCTCCGAGCCTCAGTTTTGTAAAATGTTTAATAGTGCCTTGCTACTTTTCAGGCTCCAATAAGTTCTTTGTCTATGTAGGAATATTTGTAAACCATTAAATGCCATGTATGGGGGTGGAGCCAAGGTGGCAGAGTAAAAGCAGTGACTTGCTTGAGCTCTCCCCCACATCCCTCCAAATACCTATTTAAAAAAATGTCTCTAAACAAGTTCTAAAGCAGCAGAACCCACAAAAAGACAGAGTAAAACAAATTTACAGTCCCAGACAGACTGGATGGTTGATCGGAAAGGTATATCCCAACAGAGGGGGAGAGGAGGGCAGTTTGGCACGGGCAATGAGGCAAGGCAGGCCTCAGCGAACCTGGAGCAGGCCTCAGAGGACTGAATCATAGGCAGCTGTGGCACTTCCCAGACTTATCAACCCATGAACTTAGAAGGTCAGTGGGAAAAGTCTGTGTTTGCAGTGAGAGAGAGAAGCATGGGGTCCCAGTCCCAGTCCCCGAGTGTGGCCCTGGGGCAGCGGCTGCCTCTGGAGCTTCTGGCCCATAGACTGAGGGGGAATCAAGTGGTTGATCAGAGGGGAATTGCAGGGATCGCTCTGATGGTGCAGGATTCTCTTGCTTTGCCCATGCTTGGATCTGGGTCACAGGTCTGGGTGGCGGTCCTGGGGTGAGGAGTGCTGGCATAGTGAAGCTTGTAGTGGAGGTGCAGAGAAAATCTTCCTCACAGTTCCAAGACAGAAAAAAAGTACTTGTGGTCACTCATAGACCAGAGCACAGGCCAGCGAAGGAGTAAACACCTCACCCTGGATCATAGCATCTTGGAAGAACTGAAAATTTTCAGGTCCCTAGAAGTATCTCTAGAAACAGCTGCACAAAACCCCCAAAGCTTGGGACAGTACATTCTCCACACTGGAAGCAGACCCCTACCTTAACCAAGAGTTTGTAACTCAAGTAATTGGCTGGCATCATGAGCAAGTAGCACAAAAGAGTCAGACCATAGAATCTTACTTTGGTGACAAAGATCAAAACATACAACCAGAAGAAGATAACAAAGTCAGAGCTCCTACATCCAAAGCCTTCGAGAAAAATGTGAATTGGTCCCAGGCCATGGAAGAGCTCAAAAAGGATTTTGAGAAGCAAGTTAAGAGAAGTAGAGAAAAAACTGAGAGTGATGCAAGAAAATCATGAAAAACAAGTCAACAGCTTGCTAAAGGAGACCCAAAAAATACTGAAGAAAATAACACCTTAAAAAATAGCTTAACCCAAATGGCAAAAGAGGTCCAAAAAGCCAATAAGAGAAGAATGCCCTAAAAAGCAAAATTGGCCAAATGGAAGAGGATGTCCAAAAGCTTACTGAAGAAAATACTTCTTTTTTTTTTTTTTGGCTAGGCAATGGGGTTAAGTGACTTGCCCAGGGTCACACAGCTAGTAAGTGTTAATGTGTCTGAGGCTAGATTTGAACTCAGGTCCTCCTGAATCCAGGGCCGGTGCTCTATTCACTGCGCCTAAGAAAATATTTCTTTAAAAATTAGAATGGAGCAATTGGAAGCTAGTGACTTTATGAGAAATAAATGCTAAGTATGAATAAGCTAGAATTTTTTCTCCTGGATCTCTCATAATCAATTCCCACCTAATCTAATGCCCTAGTTCTAATCATATCACTCCCTTGCTCAAAAGTTTCAATGGCTCCCTATTACTTCTTAGGATAAAATACAGTCTGTTCTACCTGACACTTAGGGTTCTCTGCTATATGGCTCTAAGCCACCCTTCCAACCTTGTTTCACAGTGCTCACCTTTATGTTCCAATAAAACTGTCCTGGACAAACAAAGCTGTTCCTCACACTTGGCATTCCATCTACCACTGCTGTGTCCCTACGTGAACTAATGCACTCACTCCTAAATCCAGCCTCCCAGAATCCTTACCCTCCCTCAAGGCTCTGCTCACATAGAACCTCTTCTATGAAGCCTTCCTTGGTCTTCTCAGTCACTGGTTTTCTCTCTGCTCAAATTACCTTGTATTTACTGATCTCTGGTCGATCATGTTATATCCTCCGAGAGCAGGGGTTCTTAACCTTTTCTGTGTCCTGGATCCCTTTGGCAGCCCGGTGGAACGAACCTCTTCTGAAACTAATTTTTAAATGCATACAATAAGATCGCAATATAAACCAATCATATATATGTATGTACATGTCTGTGTGTATATATGTATAATATAATATATGTATATATATATACACATACACAACATGACAATACAACAATATATATATATATATATACATACACACACAGACATATATATATATATACACATACACACAGACATATATATACATACACACAGACATATATATATACATACACACAAACATATATATATATATACATACACACAGACATATATATATATATACATACACACACACAGACATATATATATGTTTATAATAGGCAGTTGGGGTTAAGTGGCTTGCCCAGGGTCACACAGCTCCTAAGTATTCAAGGCCAGATTTGAACTCAGGTCCTCCTGACTCCAGGGCCGGTGCTCTATCCACTTAGCCACCTAGCTGCCCCAACCAATTACACTGATATGCAGTCATCAAAATTTTTAAAGTTGTCACCATCTGGTAGGATGGTGTAATGCTGTGTATTTCCTATCTGTAACTCTTGCTACGGGGGGAGGCTGAGGCTGGTGGATGGCTTGAGTTCTAGAGTCCTGAGCTGCTGTTGGGCTACAGCCAGTCCAATGTTCACACTAAGTCTGGCACGAAATAGAGTTAGATTTAGATGACAAAGAATTAGCTACTCTATTTGCAGGGCAGTTGTATGGTATAATGGATAGAGCACTGGGCCTGGGCTCGGGAAGATTCATCTTCCTGAAATAAAATCTAGCCTCAGACACTTACTAGTGTGTGACCTTGGGCAAGTCACTTAACCTTGTTTGCCTCAGTTCTTCATCTGTAAAATGGGCTGGAAAAGGAAATGGCAAACCACTTCAGTATCTTTGCCAAGAAAATCCCAAACTGGGGTCACAGAGAGTCAACATGCCTGAAACAACTGAATAACAAAGATAGCTAACATTTATATTGGGCAGTGAAGTGTGCACAGTGACAGTGGACAGAGGAGAGTACTGGGTCTGGAGTCAGGAATACCCGAATTCAAATTCAGCTTTTGACGTTTACGAGCTGTGTGACCCAGGGCAAGTCACTTAACCCTGTTTGCCTCCGTTTCTTCAACTTTAAAATGAGCCAGAGAAAGAAATGGCAAAGTGCTCTAGGATCTCTTCCAAGAAGACCACAAAGGGTGTCACGAAGAGCTGGACGTGATTGAAAAGAGTAAGTAACAACAACTCTGCTTGTGTCTTTGATTGTGGCATCTTCCAGACGACTGACTTGTTACAATAGCAGTTCTCAGGGATGGAAGGTTACGAGGAGTATCGTCCCTTAAAGCAGAGGGAGGCCCCAGAAGCAGACGGCTGGCCACCTGGCAGCTAGAGAGGTGCAATCCAACCCAGGTTGGAATGGACTGGGTAGATGCTTCCCCGTTGGTCAGCCTTGTGACTGGGCCTGCAGCCCTGGTGAGATAGGGAGACCGAGTGTCTTGGGGGAAAAAAAGCTCATGGTAAGTTCCAAAGTGAAGAACCTCTGTCCCAGGGGTGGGGAATCTGTGGCCTTGAGGCCACATGTGGTCTTCTAGGTCCTTAAGGGTGGCCTTTTGGCTGAATCCCCTGTTTACAGAACAAATCTTTCTATTTTTATTAATATATTTTGTTCATATTTTATACTTTTATTTTATTTGATTACAGCTAAATACTAATGTGGCCTTCTAACATAAAAAAGTTCCCCACCCCTGCCCTGTCCTATAGAGCATGAGCTCCTTCAGGACAGGAACCATTTTGTTTTTGTCTGTTTTTTTTTTACCCAATGTACAGTGTTTTGCACACTGTTATTAAGCACTCTGCTGAATTAAAATAAATTTGTTATGGAGCCATCACCTAGTTTAGCCAAACATTTTCCAGAAAATTTAGTTGTTCTGGGCAGTGAGACAATCCTTCAGACCAAGTATTTTTTTTACATCAGTTTTCAGTAATATTAATAAGTACTCCTTGTAGTCAGGGCTTTGAGTCAGGCTTGTGGTTTTTTTTTTTGGGGGGGGTGGTAAGGGGGTGGAGAAGAGAGGAATACAAAATAATAAGAGCCGGTCTTTGTTTCTAGGGAGTTTCTAATCCAGTTGTAGAGAAAGAGCACAGGTACACAGGTACACATATATGCACAGGGAAAATAGATCACAAATACTCACATAGTTTGACAATGTCTACAGGGAGCCTAGATGCTAAGTTCCCTTAGGTGGAGTCAGAGAAACTCTCCTTTGCCTATGTGGCATTATTGAGGCCCTGCGTAAAGACAGAAGATTGAAGGAAATGACTTTGACATCCTCTGCATTACATCACAAGCGGAAAGAGGGGGATTTAGGCAAGAAAGAATTAAAAGCATCATTGAAGGCATAGTAAGCATATCCTGATCATTCAACTTAATCTTTCAATTGATTCCAAGATTTGGGATGCTCCAAGTCTTTGGAGAAGAAGCAGCCAAGCAGGGAATCTGTTGAGAAAAAAGAGGAGCCTCCTCTTTTGGAGACAAGTGGAAAGCTCTTTGGCTGGGCTTATCCCCTGGGTGGGGATGGAGAGGCTGTCTGTTATGAATTGTAGCATAATCCCTAGAAATCTCAGCATGGTAAATGCAGACATGTAGCAGCAACAGCCTGCAGATGGTTCTGGTTAGGTGGGCTGGGTGATACTGCCATAGCTTGGGGACACTGCTGACACCATCCTATTGGCTTGTTATCATCTAGAGAGAGTTAGCTGTCTCTGGGGGTTGGGGTGTGTGTCACTGTGTGAAGAAATCACTGCTGAAAGAATATTCTCATCCCCATGCTTGCTCTAGGACTTTCTCAGACAGTATTTCATGAACTCTGATAACCCCCATATCTTATCTCCTTCTTGACTCTCCAGTAATAACTGTCATTTATACAGAACTATAGAGTTTACAAAATTCTTTACATACATTATTTCATTGGTGCCCCACCTCAGCCCTGAGACAGGTATTTACAGGTTTATTTTTACTTTACAGATGAGAGAATTGGGGTTCAGAAAAGGCAAGGAATTTGCCCGTGATCACATAGCTATTAAATGTAAAAGGTATGTTTTACCTGACTCTTCCGGACTCCAGGTCCAGCCAGAACTGTGTCTACTATAGCAAAAGTTGATCCTCTGCCCCAACCTTCATCTTCAGATAAAATAAATGTTTCTGATATGGGATTTCAAACCAGATGGGATGACCCCCTCCAAAAAGGTAGAAAAATGAATATGGTGATTCACCATTGGGCGGTTTATCTAAGGATTTGGGTCACTGCTGCTCTTCCCACTCCATCCTCCCCCCGGAAAAATACACAAAGGGAAAGTAATCCCACCAACTACTAGGAAGCCCCATAGCTTTCTGGGAGGGAGGGGTCCATCTTTCCTTAAAATCTTCTATCAATCAGCCCAATCCTTCTATTAGATATTGCCTTGGGCTCTTCCCAAATCTGCTTTCCATTCCAGATAATTTTTTTTTTGCATAACTCCTCTTCTTTCCATGACTACTGCTTCCTTTCTTTTGCCTTCCTCAAGCTGTCCCAAAATTCGTGAAGTGCTCCATTTACCACAACCCCTTGTTCATATCCTTCCCACCTCTTTTCCTCTCATTTTTCCAAGAAAACTGAGGTAATTCACTGTGACTTCTATATGCTCTCTTACTCCATGTCTCAGAAGCCATATAATCACTCATATATATATATATTATATATATATATATATATATTATATGTAATATATGTATATATTATAATTCCCCCTTCCTTTGTTCCAGTCACTAATGAGGACATGCTCCAGAATTCCTGCCCAAGCCGAGCACTCTACTTGCATCCTTGATTTTAGAGTCTCTTCCAGATGACTAAGATCTGTTAGAGCAGCAGCTCTTGAGAATAGAAAATTATGAGGAGTATCACCCCACAAGATGGGGAAGCAGTGAAGGGTAGTTTAAAAATGTTTGGTAAGAGATCCAACTAAGAAAATCCCACGGCCATTTAAAGTTTTAAAAAAGTATACATCAAAGGAGGATGACAAAGAGAAGAAAAATGTCTCAGATTGTTTTTAGTTGCAGACTGCTTTCACCAGGAAGAGCAGTAGACTTAATACTTAGGCTTAAACATCACAAAACCAGATCGCTGTGGAGGAGCCATAATCAGCAGTTAGATGATACCAGGTGTGCATAAAGGGCATTTTGGGGAGTAAAATTCAACAAAGGTAGTCTGAGGCAAGATAACATTTTATTGATAGGGCATGAACCTACCAATGAGAAGGTTCTAAAGACTGCCACAGTTAGCCAAAAAAAGAAAATGGGGACTCAGTTCCTTTTATATAAGATTAGAACAAAGAACAGAACAGCGTAGGTGAGGAAATAATACAATTGGTTTTAGGGGTGGTGACATCGTAGAGTTGAGGACAACATGACTGATGACAGCATGCAGAGTGATATGATTGGTTAGAAGTAAGAATGATGGGGTAGCAGCAACCTCCTACTTTCTTCTTGTCATTAGACAGTGCATTGTTTGAGCCCACTTGCAAGGATAGTGGACCAGACTTCTATGGATAGCAAATCAGACATCATGAAGGCTAGCTTGGTGATGTAAAGATGCTAGATCAGACTCCCTGGTGTCCACCTGCATTTCCTTTTTTTTTTTTTTGGCTAGGCAATGGGGTTAAGTGACTTGCCCAGGGTCACACAGCTAGTAAGTGTTACGTATCTGAGGCAGGATTTGAATTCAGGTCCTCCTTACTCCAGGGCCGGTGCTCTATCCACTGTGCCACTTATCTGCCCCTTTCTTTCCACCTGCATTTCCCAAGGATAGCAGATTTCTTTGAGGCAAGAATAGAACACAGATTAACGAGAGAACTGAATTTCTGAACAACTCATTTAGTCCAGCTGAATTTCTAAAGTAAATTCAAGGACAAAGAACCATGACTTGGGCAGTTACAGGACAAAATCAACTAACTGTACATAGAATCAAGAAAAATGATACAGAATCAACTTAATTTTCTCAACACCTTTGCTAGAGGTGCCATGGTTGTGAGGGTGCTGAGGGATTTAAAAGAAGAAAATGTGAATACAAGGTATTCAAAAGAGTGGAAGATACAAAATCATGGGGGAAAATCTTATATCATCATGAGAAACAATACATAATGGGAGAAGAGAAAAGGGCCCAGGACAGAGCCCTGTGAGATAACCATGGTTTGGTTATGACTTAAAGATGCAGAAAAGGAGATTGTGGAGTGGTCATATGGGTAGGAGGAGAACCAGGCAAGGGCAGAGTTCCAAAACCCAGATGGAAGAGAGAATCAAGGAGGAGGGAGTGAGCAGCAGTGACAAAGGTTACAGAGAGGTCGTTATAGACGAGGGTCAAGAAAAGGTCCTTATCTGGTATATATAATATCTGTAAAGCACTTAGTTCGGAGCCTGATATAGAGTGGGTGCTTCAGAAATGCTTATTCCCTTCCTCTTTCCTCTCAATATCAGAAGAAATTGAAGAAGATCTCTGGCACATTGGATGGACCTCTTGTGTCTAAGCTGGGAGGAAACATGAACAAGATTTGTGCAGGATGAGCTGGCATATATGGGAGGGAACATGCAAATGAAGTCACACATTCATTTTACTATCTGATTGTGTAGTGACTAGCTTTATATATGCTAGATGCCATCGGGACCACAAAGGGATTATTTGCCACAGTCCTTGACTCTCAAGTTGCTAAACAACTTTGGAGGCACACGTGCGTTTTGTAGTTGAAACGATTAGAAAACAACTGAGTATAATCTAGCATGCATGGGAGACTGGAAAAATGTGCAAGCATGATATAGGATCATAGATTTTTGTTTGTTTGTTCCTTTGTGTTTTGGCTAGGCAATGAGGTTAAGTGACTTGCTCAAGGTCACACAGCTAGTACGTGTTATGTGTCTGAGGCTGGATTTGAAATCAGGTCCTTCTGAATCCAGGGCCGGTACTCTATCCACTGTGCCACCTCGATGCCCCGGGATCATAGATTTAGAGATGAAAGGAAGCTCTCTGGACCTAAGCTAAATTCTCTTGTTGGAGTTAAGAGACTTGCCCCCAGACATAAAGATAATACATAGCAAAGTCAGGATCAGAAGCCTGGCCACTGAGTACAGAGAACCCGGTGTCTTGTTTTGTTTTGACTTTTTGAATGTGTGATGTGATTTTTTTTTTAGGTTCTAGAAGTGCTCCCTTATTTTTCCATAGCAAGGAGAGGTATTGCAGATGCATGCCAGGACAGGAGGGAGCCGACCTGGATTTCTGCATTTGCCACAGAGAATACCCAAAGTGGAAAATAAAGACCTATTTGTCATTGAATCTATCATCCACATGGACCAGGTAAAGTTGTGTCAACACAAGAAAGGGTCAGGTGAAAAGTAAAAAATGAGTTCATTTGAATGCTTCTAGGCAGCATCTGAATGTTGACTCTTCTGCAGTTTGAATATCAAACATGGTTGAGTTTTTCCACTTTCCTAATATTGTTGGATATAAGGCAAGGCTGTGGTTTGAGGAAATCTGGCCCCCTTGCTCCGGAATATATCCAGTTCAAAGCGACAGACCAGCATAAAATCAACAAGTCTGAGTGATGGTGATGGTGATGATGATGATGACAATGACCATGACAATCTGACAGTGACTGTGACAATCTGACAATGACCATAACAATGGTGATGACAACATGGAGGAAGCTGAGAGTATTTTTGCCAGCAAGACCCAGGGTCACAAAAGAAATTCTTGGTCAGGGTTTGAAAATATTTGTTTTACAGAAATCAACACATCCAAATCCCTTCAAGCTCTTTGTGGGTGGATACTGTTTTGTTTCTGTATCTTTGTATCTCCCCAGCTAGCTCAATACCCTGCATAGAGTAGGTGTTTCATGATTTGTTGAATTGACTTAAACTTCAATTATAAATTAGAGTCTGATTCTTCATTTTACAAATGTACGAGCCCAAGAATTTCCCTAGTTAGCAACTCTTCTAGTGCATTTAAAGGATGGGTTAATTTATAAACATTTTTTACGGAATAGGAGAAATCATAGACTCTTAGAAGAGGTGGAAAAGATCTCAGAAGCCAGTGAATGGAGTTCCTAGTAACATGTATTGCTTAAAAGAAAATATGTCTCCAGAATGGGATACAATCTTCTCTTCAAACAGCAAGGTAGGACCTGAAGCAGGGTATCTGGAGGGATAGATGTTGCTCTTCCCATCTTGGAAAAAAAAAGTAAAACATCCTGTGGTCACATATCCTGCCTGAGAGTTAAATTAATAGTCCTGCTGTTCCTTTGGGAAATCTGCTAATTGTCTTCAGATATGTTTAAAGGAAAGTCCCTTTTAAAGGAAATGTTTGGAAGTTCTTTTTTCTTCTGCCCTTGATCATGATTGTGTTAAGCAAGGCTCAGAAAATTTGGAGGAGGTCCAGAAGCAACAAAGAAAATGACGAAAGGGTTGAGAAAGAGACACCATGAATGAAGATGTAAAGAATTAGATTAAGTAGATTTACAGAAGGCTGGATGTGGGAGGGAGTGATGACGAAAGGTAGGGGAGAATCAATGAATGAGCCCCTTCAAGTCTATAAAAGGCTAACCTTCTGAGCTTCTCATCTTCATTTCTACCACAGAATGGATTTATCTTCCTCAGGAGGAATTCAGATTAGTAAAGAAGAACAACTCCCCATCTTGAAATGTATCTGTGAGACAAGGGAATAGGGGAGGTCAGGTGGGAGGATCTTTAGTTCCTGAGACAGGAAGATCTAAACCAGTGCATTCTGGGTTGGTCACTTTGTCACCTCATTGAAAAAGTACCCAATTGGCTGATTTAAGAAGGAGTCCAAAAATCCAGGCCTGTTCATCAGGCTTTTACTTTAACAGGTGTGTGGATAAATTCCCTAGCAAGAACGAGACTGATGAGAGGTAAAGCAACTGATGATGCTGTCTCAATGTCAACTTGACTTGACAGTGCTCTACTGGAGGAGAGGAGAGTAGAGCAGAGCAGAACAAAGCAGAGTGAAGGAGAAGAGAGGAAGAGAGAGGCAAGGAGGTGTTCCATTAAAAACTGGCTCAACATTTCCATATTCTCTTCCAGGTAGTGTTTCCTGCTTAACTCCACCCAACTCTGATTGCCTCTGGTTCTTCCATTCATTCTGAATTCTTTCATTAAGTCCTTTTCCAATTGGACTTAGCGTTTTCCATGCTTTTGCACTTGACCTGAGTCATAAGCTGGGTATTTTATCTTCTCCATCACATTGAGAACCTTCCATGGGTAGAGACTGTTACCAGACCCAATTCCACATGTATTTGTTGAGTGTGTAGGACCTTCTGGGTCTCCCTCTATTGTTCAGGACAGGGCTCTACACATAGGGAGCCTTATATTGTGTTGTGGACCAAGTGACTTTCAGGATGCATCTCAATGCATTTATTAACTATCTGAATAAAATAATTTGAATGACTGTCAAAGGTTTAAAAATAATTGTCTGGATTTTACAATTATGTCCTTTTGGAGCTAGTGAGTATGCACACCAAACTCAATTAGTCCGAGTTCCATCTTCTGAACTAAGTGAAGGTCCCTGAGAAATGGAAAGGAATTGAAATGGGGAGTGCAGAGCTGAAAATAGTCAGGGAAGGCTTCCTATAAAAGTAGAGAATGAAGTAGGATTTACCAGAAGCAGAACTGACCTATAGAGAGAAGAAAGGAGACTGTGCTGTACTACTTTGACTTATGTGCCAAACTGTACTGACTTACCACTTCTTTTCCTGTGGCCAAAACCCCTTTGTCCAAAATTCCAAAACAGTGCCTTAAAAACAAAGGAGACACTTCCTAAGTTGTTGAATATTCAATGACAACTGAGATTGCTAGCTGCATTTGCCCAAGGAGGGTAATGACATCACTATTGATGTTATAGTTAACTCTACCTGACTCAACAGATGATCTCCTTAGGTGATATACCCTCTGTCCTAGTTCTCAACTTTTGGCATCCCTCTGCACTGAAAGCTTCACAAGAGGGCAAACTGAGGAAGGGAGAGGTTGAGGAAAACTCAGCTCAGACCTTTCTCATCTACATCGGCAACCACAACCAAAGTTAAGTGGAGGAGGTCATTGGATTATTGGATTTAAAGCCGGAAGGGACCTTTGGCGGTCATAGAGTCTAACCCAGGACTTCTGTTTCCAAGTCCAGCTGGTGGGCTCTTTCCATTTTTTCATTGTCTTTTAAATCTAAGTCTCTTTCTCACCCACAACTCCCTGGAACAGATGGGAGTTAAACTGGAACACATTCCTGGATTTCAAATATAGGGACTTGACCAGAATCCCTAGGGAATCCAACTTTAGAATTTGTTTTCATTTTTAAATTTTGTTTGTTATTAACTTGAAGACTAACAAACATGAATATTTCAACAAATGAAGGAAAACAGGAAAGACAATTGTATATGAAACTGTGAGTTTCTATTACATTCATTCTTGGAGGATGTCAAACATCTGGTCTCAAAGGCCAGAGATAAGAATAGCAAACTTGTAACTGTGGCAGCAAACTTCAAGACATAAGATCAGGGTGATCAAGTCTGCTCCTTCTTTGTGTTTTAGCCCTTGAGGACTGATCTTGATTATGTGAGTGAGAGATCTGAGTTTCAAGGTATCAGAATGCTGTTAGGTGGTAGTACTGCCTATAAAATGATCTGAGAGCTGGTTTTGTCACTAAAGGCAGGGGTAAGGAAGATATAGAATTAGAAATACTTTCACTTGGGAGAAAAAAAAATGAGTTGAGGTTGAAAGATTAAAAAAAAAGGTGTGTGATTTGCCTAGGTAGTAAGTGGAAGAGATAGGAAGTGAATTCAAGTCTTAAGACTTCAAAACCAGAGTTCTTTCTAGTATAGAACATTGGTTGTGTTTTGTTTTGTTTTATTTTGTTTTTGAGGCAATTGGGGTTAAGTGACTTGCCCACCATCACACGGCTAGTGGGTACCATATGACCGAGGCTAGATTTGAACTCAGGTCCTCCTGACTCCAGGGCCAGTGCTCTATCCACTGTGCCACCTACCTGCCCCAACACATTGTTTCTTGAAGCAGATGTGGAAACTGAGTTTCAGACAGGGGTAGTCATCTGCCCAAGATCACATAGCTAGTTTTGAAGAGGCAGATCTAGCTGTGAGGGAGGTCTTCAAATATTTTAAATATTTGAATTTAAAATTCAAATTTGAAGTTTAGATATTTATAATTTTACATACTTCACATCTGTCATGAGACAAAGCAATGAGAACTGTTCTTTGATCCTAGAGGCCAGAACCAAGAACCATCAGTGAAAGTTTCAGAGAGGCATATTTAAGAATTGAGTTAAGAAAAAAAACCTTTTGATTAGAACCATCCCAAAGTGGAACAGACTGTCTTGAAAAGTCATAGGATCAGAAATTTAGACCTTATACAGCACCTTGGAGATGATAGAATCTAACCCCCTCATTTTACAGATGAGAAAACTGAAGGTCACATGAGCACTGCATAGCAGAGCTGAAATTCAAATGCAGGTTCTCTGACTGAACCAAATGTTCTTTCCATGTCACCATAGTAATTGGTTTCTCCATTCTGAAGGTCTTTAAGCAAAGGCTGGAATACTACATATCAGATATGTCATAGAGGGGATTCTTGTCCACCTGAGTTGGAATTGGCATTGGAATTGATAGTGGCATTGGATTTTGAACTGATAGCTTTGAGGTGCCTTCTAGACTTGACATCTTGTGGTAACCTCTACTCCATGTTGAAGAGGACTTTGGAGGAGAAAGAGGGTGGGGACTTGCAAAGAGTGATATGAGATTTCACTTATCTCCTCAGTGCCCCATGTAAATCTCTAGAAGTATAACTTGCAAAACAAGTTTCTATCAACACTGGCAGAAAGGGTTTCTTCACTGGGAGTTGTCTACCTCAGTGAAATCACAGCTCTGGGGAAAATAAAACTACAGGAAAATGAATCCTAGCTGCAAGAACCCCAAGTGTTGGAGAGAAGCCAAGTGGAAATATTGTCCCTTGCTGGAGGGGTCAGAGGAACCATCACTGCTCGAGTTTTGGTGAAGGTGACTCACAACTGGGCACCATGGCCTCAGCAATATGAAATGGGGTGGCTAGGGCAGCAGTTGCTCTACATGGTGGCACATACCCATCATATGAGGCAAACTCTAAGGGAAGGCTGTCATTCCCTGGATGTCTCCTTTTAGGGAGGAAGCCTACTCCCTAAATGTAGAAGAAATCTGTCTCTTATGTCAGTACTTAGTGGCAATCCTCACCAGCCATATGTTGTAACAACTCTGATGTAGTAGATGATTAGAGCAGGGGCTCATAACTTTGTAATCTGCAGGGTTATTTTGTTTATTTATTCTGAGGAGGGTTTACCTCCTCAGAATATTGTTTTATAAATGAATAACTTTTAAATACATAGGATTGCAAAGGAAACCAATTGTACTGAAACACAGTTATAAAAATATTTAAATAAGACATATTCATGACCCCCCTGAAATTAGCCACAGACTCTTGAAAACCAGAATTCCTGGACTAGAATCTTCTCCAAGTGAGAGGGAGGTTAGAGGATTTAAAAAAAAAAAGGTTTGACAACCACAGATCTTGTATAAAGGCAACTCCAGGTAATAGCAATATATATTATAAATCTGCTTTATTAGACAAGTATAAGAGATGGAAGGGACCAAAGAAACACCCCACAAGGATACAGTTTCTGTATTTTATCTGCTTATATCACCTCTGCTTTCTGGGACACTGCAAGAAAACACCAGTACCACTTCTTTTTAGCACATAGGGATTCAATAGAGGTGCAGTTCCAGATGGCCAGCTGAGGGTGGCCAAGTACACGATGCTTCTTTCAGATCCAAAGTGAGTGTCTGTTGCTAAAAAGAACATTTAGGTGTTTTTGCAAGTCCTCTGACTTAGGGACTTAAAGACAATAGGTGGATATTCTGATAGCTGGACAGGAGGATCAGATGGAACTTGTGTGACCCTGCACACTGACGATATTCTCAACAATCTCGTGACTGGAAGTTCACCTCAGGGACTATAATTCAGTTGGTGAATATGGCATTTAAAATTTTGGACCCAAGTCTGGATGCAAGAGAAGATCAAAGGTTGGAGGGGGGGGCACGTCTAGAAATCAACCCCAACATCTTCCGCAGACAAAAGGATGGCAGCCTTGATTCTAAGGGTTAGGAACAGGAAGCAGGAACTTGAGGCATTCCGGAGCCAAGAATCTGGTAGACACGTTAGTGCTTGTAACTCTTCTTAGTGGAAGATGTGGTTGTGGTGTACTTTACGCTGGTGCTGCTGCCCCCCAGGGAGCCTCTCCCACTGCCAGCGCTGAAGCCACCTCCAGCGCTGAGTCCTCCTCCCACACTGTAGCTGCCGCTGCTACCATAGGAATAACCACTTCCTCCACTCAGACCAAAACCACCGGCAACACCACTGCCACTTCCATACCCGCTGGAGACTGTGGAGCTCACAACAGCTGTGGAAGGAATGGAAAAAAATGTGCGTTGAGACCCCACTAAGCCAGAAAGCTACTGAAAAGTGAAAGCAAAAGTGGGAACCATCAAAGATACTTACAGATGTTGACTGGTCCAACACCCTCTCCACTCATTCTGTGTGGGGAGGAAACAAAGGTTATATTTCAGAAGACTGAATTTGGGACAAAGTGGGATGATTCCAGAAGTTTCCCCAGTGGCCTTTAGGGTAACCACTTTACTCTGTGTTTTCTCAAAAAGAGCTCAATGCTTCTGAGATTCTGCTCAGTGCTTTAATGGCTGAGGCGACCTACCACGCAAAGCCCAGAGAACAAGTACCCACCTGCACTCCTCTCCCTCCAGCAGCTTCTTGTAGGTGGCGATCTCTATATCCAGGGCCAGCTTGACATTCATCAGCTCCTGGTACTCACGCAGCTGGCGGGCCATGTCCTGTTTGGCTCTCTGAAGAGCATTTTCCAGCTCCTCTAATTTGGCCCTGGCATCCTTGAGGGCCATCTCACCCTTCTGCTCAGCTTCAGCAATGGCATTCTGCAGGTTGGCACACTGCAGGGAAAAAGAAAGAGACCTTACTTTTTCTTCATTTGAACCGGGATACAATTAGGAAAGCAGCTGGAACTCATCAATTCCAGCCCTTCTCCTTAGCACCAATCCTTGTTATCAACAAGCCCCAATTTAATGTTGGTCTGTGTTAGCCATGTCAAATGTGGAAATGAATGGCAACGGGTAGGATATGGGCCAGCCATAGTAAGGACAGGGCTCTTTAAGTGCTAGAATCATATGGGTAGATTAGCTGTGAGGAAAGAACTTAGTAGCTCCTACCATGGTCCCTGGACTGAATTGTCATGGTAGCAGTGATGAAGGTGTCCAGAGAGGAAGTGCAATGTTGGCCCAGAAAAACAGCTATAGCCTACCTGCTTCTTGACGTTATCGATCTCGGCTCTCAGCCTCTGGATCATTCGGTTTATTTCAGAGATCTCGTGCTTGGTATTGCGGAGGTCATCCCCATGGCGGCCAGCTGTGATCTGTAGTTCCTCATACTTATAGGACAGAAAAAGGAAGAAAAGGAGAGAAAGACAGCATCAGCATCACACTGAAATGCTTCCCAGATTGTGTCAGTGTTTCTTCATGGGATTCTCTCTAAATGCTCACTAGGACAATTTAACTCATCCTTCATAAGCAAGCTATTAGGGAGAATGGATTTTCATATCACAATGTTCTGTTTCCCAAATGAAAAAGGGGGTGGGGGAGGACTCTAACCTGCCCTTAACTATCTGGTAGGTTAGTATGGAGATTAAAAACAACCCAGTTACTTCCCCCTTATCTCACCTTGGTCTGGTACCAGGACTCAGCTTCAGCCCTACTCCTCTTAGCAATATCTTCATACTGAGCCTTGACTTCAGCAATGATGCTATTCAGATCCAGAGAGCGGTTGTTGTCCATGGAGAGGATGACAGAGGTGTCAGAGATGTGGGTCTGCATCTGGGACAGCTCCTAGAGGACAGAGACAATCAGTTGTACCATCTTTAGTCAGTAGGAAGCATTCCCAGGGGATCTGGGAATTCTGCCAACAGGTCCCCTAGCCCAAACCTTTATTAGATGATATTTCAAGGCCTAATGGATCTGAGATGCCAGGCTTAAAGTTTTACATATTGAATATTCAGCATGCTTCCTTTGGCACCTGTCCCTTAGTAAACAACTTTTTTTTTTTTGGAGAACAAAGATAGAATTCTTACTGCTTCATATAAGGCTTTCAAGAAGTTGATCTCCTCTAGGAGGACGTCTGCATTGGCTTGCAGTTCAACCTTATTCATATAGGCAGCATCAACATCCTGGATGGGGAAAACACAAGAATTCAGCCAATGAGATCTTCTTTCTCCTACAGCCAAACACAGAATGTGTACTTGGACACAGGCTTCCTCTTTCTGCAGCCTGTCCCCTATAATCAATCAACTCACCTTCTTCAGCGTCACAAATTCATTCTCTGCTGCTGTGCGCTTGTTGATTTCATCTTCAAACCTAGACAGAAGGAGAAAGGAAAGATGGTTGAGTCAATGGCCAATAGGACAGGGTGAAACCAGCCTGAAATCCAAGATCTCCCCCAAAATGGACCATTCCCATGTGGATCTGGATCATGAATTTCCCTTCATTGATATGAAGAGGTGAACTAACACAGGGCACACTAGGAAATTTAAGAAATATAGTTGTGATCTCTGACCTTCTTTACTACCCCACCACCCCCATTTTGTCCTCTTAGGGATGATACAGAATAGCGTGAGGTGTTTACTTCCTCTATGAATCTTTTGTAGTCTGCACACCAGCTGTTTCCTCCTTTCTTCTGGTCTCCATCCATCCCACACACTTTTTCTCTTTTCTACTCTTACTCTCTCACTTACTTGTTCTTTTTTTTTTTTTGGCTAGGCAATTGGGTCAAGTGACTTGCCCAGGGTCACGCAGCTAGTGAGTGTTATGTGTCTGAGGCCAGATTTGAACTCAGGTCCTCCTGAATCCACGGCCGGTGCTCTATCTACTGCACCACCTACCGGTCCCTCACTTACTTGTTCTTGGAGTCTTCCACTTGATCTTGCATGTTTCTCAGCTCACCATCCAGAGAACCTTTCTCATGTGTGATTCTGTCCAGTTGCACCTTGAGTTGGCTAATATAGGCCTCAAACAATGGCTCCAAATTTTGTTTCACAGTCTTGGTGCCCTGTTCCTGGAGCAGTGTCCATTTGGTATCCAAAACCTTGTTTTGTTGTTCAAGAAATCGTACCTGGAGAATGGAAGAGAAAGTCAGTCCCATAAAGCGTTCCCAGAGCTGGTGGAAGTCAGTACAAGAAGGCAATAATGCCATCAATGGTTGTATGACCTTCCCCAAATCCTAGCAGGGCAGCAAATCCTTATGATGTCATATTGTGAAGAGAGGTTTTGACGATGGCAATTCTCTACTCAAATTCTACTGGCAATCCCCAATTTTCCTGTGGGGGGTTGCCCAGTCACCATCTCTACCAACAGATTTAAGCAAAACCTACCTTCTTCTGCCTCTTCCTTATCTCATCACTTTAGTTTTTTAGCTGTAATTGAATTTTAAGAAGACAATTTGTCCACTCTAGAGTACAAAGTGGGTCCTAGAATCTTAATGTTGGAAGTGACTTTAGAGGACAGCTAAGTCACACCTCCCACCCAATGCAAGAATCCCTTATGCAGAACCATTTCAAGCCTCTGACTGAAAGCAGTAGTTAATTTCAATTCATTTCTATGTTTTAAAGTGTCCAAGAATTCGTTGCCCTTCCTATCGTGATGCTTCTTGAGTGAACCGAACATATCTTTTGTTTTACTTGTGTCTTCCTATGCTAGTATCAGAGAATCATAGCCTTAGATAAGATGAAAGGGATCTTAGAGGTCAATCAGTGCAATCCCCTCCTTTTACAGGTGGGGATCCTGAGACTCAGAAAGGGTGACTTGCCTAAGATCACACAGGTTGTAAATAGTAGCCCTGGGATTCAAATGCTGGTCCTCTGACTCCCAAGTTGGGTAGAATTTTCTCTGTACCATGCTGCCTTACTATGCCATAAAAGCTCAATTATTATTGGCTGACAAAAATTTCTCACCACTCCTCAGCATATTCCAGCAATGAGAGAGCAACCCACATTTTAACTTGTTCTCTTCACATGTCATAGGGTTATTGACATCTGAGAATTCTCCCCATCCATGGAGAAGAGGAAAAGTTTCCAAGAAACTAAACTTATGGATGTAGTTATCCCTTTCCTTAATCATCAGGCAATCATTAGTTGGGCAAGCTTCCCAATGCAGAGAGAATTTGAGTCTTTCTTCTCTCTCATTCCCAAGTCTATCTTGGCAGGAAGTTAAGTACAAAGATATGCACTGATTTTCAGGGGACTCTGAAATACATGATGGTTGGTATGTCTTAGTGTCTTACCTTGTCAATGAAGGAAGCAAACTTGTTGTTGAGGGTCTTGATCTGCTCCCGCTCTTCAGTCCTCACTCTCTGGATGGTGGGGTCAATTTGCAGGTTGAGGGGAGTCAGAAGACTCTGGTTGATAGTGACTTCTTGGATTCCACCAGGGGGGCAGGCAGAAAACCCAGCTCTAAAACCAAGTCCACTTTTAATGCTGCCACCACCAAAGCCATATACACCTGTTCTGCCACCAAATCCACTCCAGAAGCCACTATTGGACCCACTGATAGAAATTTGCTTTGAGCCATCCAAATTATAGAGACTTCGACTACCAAAGCCAGTCCCCACACCACTGATCCTCCCTAGCCCTCCATGGCCTCCTGATGAGCGAACCATGGAGACAGAGCTAAAGCGGGAGTGTCCAGCAGCAGGGGTGGTGGCAGAGGCGGCACTGAAGCCCCTTCGGCTCCCTGTCTTAAAGGTGACAGTGGACTGACGAGACATGGTGGAATGAAATAGGATGGCCAGAAGAAATGCTGAGTGTGAAAGGAGAAAGAGAGGAGACACTATGGTTGAGAAGCTGGACGTCCCCTAAGTTTTTATCGGTGAGTAGAAGGAGGCGAGTTATTGCTAAATGAAGGAGGGCTTGCTGATTGCATCCTCTTGGCATTTGGCAACACTGAGCTCACAGCCAACTCCTGGTTAGAAATGGTGTAAAAGTCACTGGTGCCTTGGCATCCTGCCCTCGTGTGGAAATTGACTTCCAGTCTCAACATGATCTGCAGACAAACAAGAGGCATGCTAATTGCTTTCAGTCATGTCCCAGTCATGCACTCTATAATGAAGACAACAAATACAATTATGAACACAACCAAGATGTCTCATTTCTGATCTGCTTTCTTAGGTCTGAGACTTCTGTTCAAATACACTATGTCAATACAAGCCACTATTACTGGTTACTTCCTGTACATTGAACTACTCCCCATCTCTGAGAATTCTTCTGACTTTTATTGCCCAACTGCTCTGACCTGGGGAGGGGAGGTTACCCACTTTCCCATCCCCAAACTCTAGTCTTTCCTTCAATTCAATCTACGTTCTTGCAAACTGATCACTCACATTCTCTAGGAAGCTACCAATCTCTTCTCATGCTTTAATGCTGCATCCTCTCAACATATAGCTTACTTTGTCACATTTGCATCTGTTCGTCTCTTAAATAGCTTTGGGAGAGTGTACGTGTGCACATGCATGCACACATATGCACATGCATGCACATAGCTCATCTGCCAAACACTGGATTGGGAATCAGAAGACCGGGATTGATATGCTGGGTCTTCCACTAATCACCTGTGTGACCTTGGGTAACTCACTTCCTTCTTCTGAGCCTCAGTTTCCCTTTAGATGGGAATGTTAATATATGTACTACCTGTCATTGTGAAGATAAAATGTGACAAAGTATGTAAAGTGTTTTGTAAACCAAAAAGTTAAACACGTATTTGTATGTGTTTGTATGTTTTGTGAACTATGATGATCTCATTATTGAAGATTACAGTGACTGAGCTTCAAGAATAAAGACCGTGTTTTCTTTTCCAAACAAGCCATCAACCATATGTCTACTGATTGCTATTTCTCAATCCAATACATTGGTCAGGTCCTTGAAGGATACCAAAGAAGTCTTAGACATGGTCTCAGTCTTTAAGAAGTTAACAATCTCCCTAGGAAAGCAAGCTAGATAATCCTAAGACAATCAGGCAAATAGTCAAATGCACATTTCTAATCTTCCCTAGTCATCTTTTCCTATAAATCATAGTATTGTTAAGGGACTTCAAAGGCATCTAATCCAACCTGCTCTTCAATTAATCCTTAATAAATATTTATTAAGTGCCTACTACTTGCTAGAAACTGTTAGGCTGCAGTGATACAAAGACAAAAAATGAATAATCCCTACTTGCAATTAGCTTACAGTTTAATGAGGGAGAAAACAAGTACATATAAAAATATGTACCATATTAATATAAAATTAATCAATAGATATGTGTGTATATGCACACATATACACAAAGTTGTTAAATACAAGCTACTTTGAAAGAAAAAACACCAGCTATTGAGGGTAGGGATGAGAATCAGGAAAGGCTTCATATATAAGATGGTACCTGAGATGCATTTTAAAGGAAGAGAGAAATTCTATAAGGTGGAGATAGTCAGTGCCTGCCAGGTATGGTGGATGAACAATGCAAAGGTGCTCATTATACAGCAGAGGAAACTGAGGCTAAGAGAAGCTAAGTGACTTGTCCCAGATTACACATTGAATAAAATTTCAGGCAATATTAAACCCATTTTCTTGAGTGTCAATTAAAATTTAACTCCTGGGGCAGCTAGGTGGTGCAGTGGCTAGAGCACTGGCCCTGGGGTCAGGAGGACCTGAGTTCAAATCTGACCTCAGACACTTGACACTTACTAGCTGTGTGACTCTGGGCAAGTCACTTAACCCCAATTGCCTCACAAAAACAAAAATCAAAAAACAAACTTAACTCCTTCATGAAGTATTCTCTGTTAAACTCTGTTCTTTTCTCTTAACCATCCTGGAGGCCTCCCTGTGTTAATGACTGCATTACCCAAGTCCCTAGATTTAGCACAGGGAGGGACCTTAGAAGTTATCTAGTTTACCCACTTATATAATAGATGAAGAAAAGGCACAAGGGAAATGGCAGAGCTGAGTTTTTTGTCTGTTTGTTTTGTTTTTAGTGAGGCAATTGGGTTAAGTGACTTGCCCAAAGTCACACAGCTAGGAAGTATTATCCGTCCGAGGCCAGATTTGAACTCAGGTCCTCCTGACTCCAGGGCCGGTGCTCTATACACTGAGCCACCTAGCTGCCCCAGAGCTGAGATTTAAAGCCAGGTCTTAAAGCTCTGACAAGTTATTCTTCATTCTAACCTTGTCTCTTTCAAAACTCTGTGTCCTATAGCTTAAGGTTCATCTTTTCCCCTTCCTTCCTCACTAATTAAAGTGGAAGCTCACTGAGGGTAAGAGGCCTTATATTTATTTCCCTTGGATCCCACCATAGGATGATATGGGGCACATAGAACAGGCCTTCTCTAATGCTGACCTCTTGACCCATCTCCCTAGGAAGTATGGCCTAGCAGAAGGACGTTGGCAAATGATGGTCTCGTAAGATTCTCCATCAATCAGTGGGGCAATAAGACATCCTCATGGATGGTTTTCTCCTCAGGAATGAGACCAAGGGGGGTGTCCTCCTCCGTCACTGCTTTGTGAAACCCTCTCCTGCCATAGGGAACCTATGAATCATAGCATCTGTTGATACAGGCCATAAAGAACCACAGAGCATCTCTCATCTTGCTGTTAATGTACCTAAGTCTCACCAAGCTGCCATAAAGGGGTGGTGTGTGCTACCTGAGTGGAAATAATAATTGTCTTTGTTTTCTATAGGCCTCATTATCAGGGATAATCTTTCTCCCAGAAGAAGGAACGCTTGTTTCCTGAGAGGTGCTGTGACTAGCTACATGAAGAGCTTTCCATAGAACAAAGATGGGCAGAGGGTTAAAAGCAGAGCACAGCTTGGATTCATTATCTCAACTTATCTGGCATGCCTATCAGATGGGAGACAGTTACAGTATTCTCCCAGCTGACTCTTCCCCTGTGGGAATCTGGCTGGGATTGGACATCTCTTTCTAGGTCATACTGCTTCTTTCCTGGACCTTGTCCTAGGAGCTCTGTTCCCAAGCATTGTTGTTCTGGGATTTCTTCAGAGGTTGCCTTCAAGGTGGGATGAGCTCACTGCTTCCTCTAGAAATGTGGAAAGGTTTTCCACCAAGAGCATCATTTGCCCATTTCAATCTTATTTCACTCATCAATGGAAATAGACAAGATTTTTACCTTTCCTCATTCCATTTTCCTAATGGTATTTAGTTTTCCAATTACTTGTAAAGATAATTTCTTTTCTTTTCTTTTTAGAAACAGATGGCAAGTTTATTTGGTGAAAGCAGAGAGAGTTGGAAGTAAGGATGTTGCTAATCCTGAAAACATTAGTTGCTTCAGGGGCAAGAGGATGATTTTCACACTAAGAAAGTTAGTGGATTCTTTGTGGAAAGGGAAGTTGTTCACAGCCATTCAGCACCACCTGGACTAGCTCTTCGTAGCTGATACAACTGTTGCTCTCCTCATGCCCTGCCACCAACACTTCTACTTCGTCCTCTGTCATCTTCTCACTAGGGGTGATGAGGACTTATTGCATTTCAGCCCCCATGACTATGCTGTTCCCTTCCTTATCAAACACCTGAAGCCCTTCTACATAGTCTTCATATGTGCCCTGGTCCTTATTATTTTCTATGGTCTGAAGCATTGGCAGAAAGTGTTCAAAGTCCAGAACCTTCACATTCATCACTCTTGGGATCACTCTTGGGATTCCCTAAAATCTTGAGCACCTCAGCATTGGTAGGACTCTGGCCCAGGGGCTTGCATCACATCCCCGCACTGGCTGTATAAGATCTTTCCATCCCCTGTTTGATCAAACCACTGGAAGGCTTCGTTGAACTCTGCTGTCTGATCCTCTGTGAAGTCATTCAACTTGGCCATGCAGCTCGCTCACACTGCTACTGCTGTATGTAATCAAGACAATTTCTAACATTCATTCCTTTATAAGATTTTGAGTTCCAAATTTTTCTCCCTTCTTTGCTTCCCAAGACAGCAAGCAACGTTATACAGGTTATATGTGTGTAATCATGCAAAACATATCTCCACATTAGTCATGTTGCCTCACTTCTTTTTGACCTTTGATCCTGAACTTCTCTTGGCCTGCCCTCTCTTCCAGACCATGTCACCTTCTCCTTTTAGACCCACAGCATAATGCTGTCCTGACCTGAAATACTCACTATATCCGTCTGTCAACCCATGTCTCTTGCCTCTCTCAAGATCCTGCCTAAAATTTAACTCATCTGGGTTTAGATAAGCTCCCCCTGCTGATCTCTGCTTTTTCCTCTACACCCACAGACTGAGTTTCTGCTAAAATATTTTTATTTTCTATTGTTTTTCTTTCTTTCTTTCTTTCTTTCTTTCTTTCTTTCTTTCTTTCTTTCTTTCTTTCTTTCTTTCTTTCTTTCTTTTCTTTCTTTCTTCTTTCTTCTTCTTTCTTTCTTCTTCTTTCTTTCCTTCTCTCTCTCTCTCTCTCTCTCTCTCTCTCTCTCTCTCTCTCTCTCTCTCTCTCTCTCTCTCTCTCTCTCTCTTTCTTTCTTTCTCTTTCTCTCTCTCCTCTCACTCTCTCTGCTTTCTCTCCCTCTCTGTCTTGGATCTTTGTTACCTTTGTTACCTTCAAATGACGAGATTGTTTCCTTCTTCCTCTGGAGAGTCAGCACTCTGGATAGGGTTCTCGACCTGGGAGAGGGAAGAGTTCAATCTAGATCAGAGGTTCTTAATTTTTTTCAGGTCATGGACTCCTCTATTAGTTTGATGAAGCTTGACCCCTTCTAAGAGTAATTTTTTTAAAAAATAAAATAAGATAATAGCAATAAAAATAAAAATAACAGGCTAGCATCTATAGAGCTCTAAAAGGTTTGCAAAACATTCTATAGGCATTATTTCATTGGATCCTCGCAACAACCCTGGGAGATAGCTGTTATTATTATCCCCATTTTACAGATAAGGAAACTGAGGCAGACAGGTTAAGTGGCTTATGCAGGGACACATCGATAGTAAATGTCTGAAGCTGGATTTGGACTTAAGTCTTCTTGACTCTGGGTCCAGTGCTCTATCCACTGAGCCACTTGGATATAAAGTACTCTGCAAACCTTAAAGCACTATGTAAGTACATATGATTACAGAGAAAATCAGTTATATAATAGCACCTACCTCCCATAATTGTTGTGAGGATCAAATGAGACACTATTTGTAAAAAAAAAAAATTAGGTCAGTGTCTGGCCCTCAAAAACACCTGTTTCTTTTCTTCCTTTTATGAAACTAAAGTTTTCAAAATAATTTTTTTTCCATCCAACTTCATGAGCGCCCTGAAATCTATCCATATGGATCCCAGGTTAAGAATCTGTGCTCTAGATTGTTGACTATGTAACAAGATGGACTCCAGAGTCTAGCAATTATAGTCTTCTTGAGAGTCTAGACTCATTCTTTTATTCTATAGCTCATTACCATCTAGGTTATTTTAGAGGTGTATCTGGGACTAGCTACTCCACAGAATGTTTACATTGGATGGATCTTAAGTTGGAGGAATATTTTACATGGCTCAGGGGTACAACATCAGGAGAGTCATCTCATTTCCTCCCACTCCACGGATTCTAAGTAGGTTAGGGAGGTGTGTCAGGCCACCATGGAGCTTGGGAAAGAGAAAGCAAGAGGAGATAAGAATGGAGTTGGGCTGTCCTCCTAAAGGGCTGAGTGGGGCAGGGGGGAGTCATGGATACCCTGAGGTAGTAACCATGATCTGTGATCTAGGTAAGTGGGAGCACTGAATTGAAGGTGGTGTGCATTGAATAAAGGCTTATAACCCCTCTACTCTCTGGGAGAAGTCCTGGCTTCCAGAAAGATCATAAACTTTGTTCAACCCCCTGTGGAAAAAGAAAAATAGGAAATGCAGAGATGGCAAAGGCCAGTGACAGCTGTGGGATAATCTCTTAGTCTCCATAGCTACAGCTAGGAGCCAAGGAAGGTGGTCCTACGTGTGAAAAAGCAGGACTGTTCCAACCTAAGGCAGCTTCCTCTCCTTGGACTCACTGCATAGAGGAAGCAGGTCCCATAAGACTTGACATATCCAATTGGATAAGTCCTAAACATCCTATCTATGAACAACCACTATCTAGACCCTGCCTTTCAACATGAAACATAGTGAATGGACAGGCTTCCAGGAATCTGATGGGAAGGCTAAGTTGAGTCGTTGTTCAATTTGCAAGCTTACCTTCCCACAGAAAGACCCAGCATTCTGTGGCAAAAGCTGCTTCTCATAGCTGGCCTATCTCAGGTTTGAGGAGTGGCAGTAATCCCAGGTAGCACAGTATGGAAGTACTGTATGTCTATCCAGAAGCCTTGGGTTCTAATCTCAGTTCTGCCATTTATTATTCCTGTATCTTTGTGTAAGTACCTTCATCTCCGAGCCTCAGTTTTGTAAAATGTTTAATAGTGCCTTGTTACTTTTCAGAGTTATTGTTAGGCTCCAATAAGTTCTTTGTCTATGTAGGAATATTTGTAAACCATTAAATGCCATGTATGGGGGTGGAGCCAAGGTGGCAGAGTAAAAGCAGTGACTTGCTTGAGCTCTCCCCCACATCCCTCCAAATACCTATTTAAAAAAATGTCTCTAAACAAGTTCTAAAGCAGCAGAACCCACAAAAAGACAGAGTAAAACAAATTTACAGTCCCAGACAGACTGGATGGTTGATCGGAAAGGTATATCCCAACAGAGGGGGAGAGGAGGGCAGTTTGGCATGGGCGCTCAGGCAAGGCAGGCCTCAGCGAACCTGGAGCAGGCCTCAGAGGACTGAATCATAGGCAGCTGTGGCACTTCCCAGACTTCTCAACCCATGAACTTAGAAGGTCAGTGGGAAAAGTCTGTGTTTGCAGTGAGAGAGAGAAGCATGGGGTCCCAGTCCCAGTCCCCGAGTGTGGCCCTGGGGCAGCGGCTGCCTCTGGAGCTTCTGGCCCATAGACTGAGGGGGAATCAAGTGGTTGATCAGAGGGGAATTGCAGGGATCTCTCTGATGGTGCAGGATTCTCTTGCTTTGCCCATGCTTGGATCTGGGTCACAGGTCTGGGTGGCGGTCCTGGGGTGAGGAGGAGTGCTGGCATAGTGAAGCTTGTAGTGGAGGTGCAGAGAAAATCTTCCTCACAGTTCCAAGACAGAAAAAAAGTACTTGTGGTCACTCATAGACCAGAGCACAGGCCAGCGAAGGAGTAAACACCTCACCCTGGATCATAGCATCTTGGAAGAACTGAAAATTTTCAGGTCCCTAGAAGTATCTCTAGAAACAGCTGCACAAAACCCCCAAAGCTTGGGACAGTACATTCTCCACACTGGAAGCAGACCCCTACCTTAACAAAGAGTTTGTAACTCAAGTAATTGGCTGGCATCATGAGCAAGTAGCACAAAAGAGTCAGACCATAGAATCTTACTTTGGTGACAAAGATCAAAACATACAACCAGAAGAAGATAACAAAGTCAGAGCTCCTACATCCAAAGCCTTCGAGAAAAATGTGAATTGGTCCCAGGCCATGGAAGAGCTCAAAAAGGATTTTGAGAAGCAAGTTAAGAGAGGTAGAGAAAAAACTGAGAGTGATGCAAGAAAATCATGAAAAACAAGTCAACAGCTTGCTAAAGGAGACCCAAAAAATACTGAAGAAAATAACACCTTAAAAAATAGCTTAACCCAAATGGCAAAAGAGGTCCAAAAAGCCAATAAGGAGAAGAATGCCCTAAAAAGCAAAATTGGCCAAATGGAAGAGGACGTCCAAAAGCTTACTGAAGAAAATACTTCTTTTTTTTTTTTTTGGCTAGGCAATGGGGTTAAGTGACTTGCCCATACAGCTAGTAAGTGTTAATGTGTCTGAGGCTAGATTTGAACTCAGGTCCTCCTGAATCCAGGGCCGGTGCTCTATTCACTGTGCCTAAGAAAATATTTCTTTAAAAATTAGAATGGAGCAATTGGAAGCTAGTGACTTTATGAGAAATAAATGCTAAGTATGAATAAGCTAGAATTTTTTCTCCTGGATCTCTCATAATCAATTCCCACCTAATCTAATGCCCTAGTTCTAATCATATCACTCCCTTGCTCAAAATTTTCAATGGCTCCCTATTACTTCTTAGGATAAAATACAGTCTGTTCTACCTGACACTTAGGGTTCTCTGCTATATGGCTCTAACCAACCCTTCCAACCTTGTTTCACAGTGCTCACCTTTATGTTCCAATAAAACTGTCCTGGACAAACAAAGCTGTTCCTCAGACTTGGCATTCCATCTACCACTGCTGTGTCCCTACGTGAACTAATGCACTCACTCCTAAATCCAGCCTCCCAGAATCCTTACCCTCCCTCAAGGCTCTGCTCACATAGAACCTCTTCTACGAAGCCTTCCTTGGTCTTCTCAGTCACTGGTTTTCTCTCTGCTCAAATTACCTTGTATTTACTGATCTCTGGTCGATCATGTTATATCCTCCGAGAGCAGGGGTTCTTAACCTTTTCTGTGTCCTGTATCCCTTTGGCAGCCCGGTGGAACGAACCTCTTCTGAAACTAATGTTTTTAAATGCATACAATAAGATCGCAATATAAACCAATCATATATATGTATGTACATGTCTGTGTGTATATATGTATATATATACATATATGTATATATATTATACACATACACACACAGACATATATATACACATACACACAGACATATATATATATATATACATACACACACAGACATATATATATACACACAGACATATATATACATACACACAAACGTATATATATATACATACACACAGACATATATATATATACATACACACACACAGACATATATATATGTTTATAATAGGCAGTTGGGGTTAAGTGGCTTGCCCAGGGTCACACAGCTCCTAAGTATTCAAGGCCAGATTTGAACTCAGGTCCTCCTGACTCCAGGGCCGGTGCTCTATCCACTTAGCCACCTAGCTGCCCCAACCAATTACACTGATATGCAGTCATCAAAATTTTTAAAAGTTGTCACCATCTGGGTAGGATGGTGTAATGCCTGTGTATTCCTATCTGTAACTCTTGCTACGGGGGGAGGCTGAGGCTGGTGGATGGCTTGAGTTCTAGAGTCCTGAGCTGCTGTTGGGCTACAGCCAGTCCAATGTTCACACTAAGTCTGGCACGAATAGAGTTAGATTTAGATGACAAAGAATTAGCTACTCCATTTGCAGGGGCAGTTGTATGGTATAATGGATAGAGCACTGGGCCTGGGCTCGGGAAGATTCATCTTCCTGAAATAAAATCTAGCCTCAGACACTTACTAGTGTGTGACCTTGGGCAAGTCACTTAACCTTGTTTGCCTCAGTTCTTCATCTGTAAAATGGGCTGGAAAAGGAAATGGCAAACCACTTCAGTATCTTTGCCAAGAAAATCCCAAACTGGGGTCACAGAGAGTCAACATGCCTGAAACAACTGAATAACAAAGATAGCTAACATTTATATTGGGCAGTGAAGTGGCACAGTGGACAGAGTACTGGGTCTGGAGTCAGGAATACCCGAATTCAAATTCAGCTTTTGACGTTTACTAGCTGTGTGACCCAGGGCAAGTCACTTAACCCTGTTTGCCTCCGTTTCTTCAACTTTAAAATGAGCCAGAGAAAGAAATGGCAAAGTGCTCTAGGATCTCTTCCAAGAAGACCACAAAGGGTGTCACGAAGAGCTGGACGTGATTGAAAAGAGTAAGCAACAACAACTCTGCTTGTGTCTTTGATTGTGGCATCTTCCAGACGACTGACTTGTTACAATAGCAGTTCTCAGGGATGGAAGGTTACGAGGAGTATCGTCCCTTAAAGCAGAGGGAGGCCCCAGAAGCAGACGGCTGGCCACCTGGCAGCTAGAGAGGCGCAATCCAACCCAGGTTGGAATGGACTGGGTAGACGCTTCCCCGTTGGTCAGCCTTGTGACTGGGCCTGCAGCCCTGGTGAGATAGGGAGACCGAGTGTCTTGGGGGAAAAAAAGCTCATGGTAAGTTCCAAAGTGAAGAACCTCTGTCCCAGGGGTGGGGAATCTGTGGCCTTGAGGCCACATGTGGTCTTCTAGGTCCTTAAGGGTGGCCTTTTGGCTGAATCCCCTGTTTACAGAACAAATCTTTCTATTTTTATTAATATATTTTGTTCATATTTTATACTTTTATTTTATTTGATTACAGCTAAATACTAATGTGGCCTTCTAACATAAAAAAGTTCCCCACCCCTGCCCTGTCCTATAGAGCATGAGCTCCTTCAGGACAGGAACCATTTTGTTTTTGTCTGTTTTTTTTTTACCCAATGTACAGTGTTTTGCACACTGTTATTAAGCACTCTGCTGAATTAAAATAAATTTGTTATGGAGCCATCACCTAGTTTAGCCAAACATTTTCCAGAAAATTTAGTTGTTCTGGGCAGTGAGACAATCCTTCAGACCAAGTATTTTTTTTACATCAGTTTTCAGTAATATTAATAAGTACTCCTTGTAGTCAGGGCTTTGAGTCAGGCTTGTGGTTTTTTTTTTTGGGGGGGGGTGGTGGAGAAGAGAGGAATACAAAATAATAAGAGCCGGTCTTTGTTTCTAGGGAGTTTCTAATCCAGTTGTAGAGAAAGAGCACAGGTACACAGGTACACATATATGCACAGGGAAAATAGATCACAAATACTCACATAGTTTGACAATGTCTACAGGGAGCCTAGATGCTAAGTTCCCTTAGGTGGAGTCAGAGAAACTCTCCTTTGCCTATGTGGCATTATTGAGGCCCTGCGTAAAGACAGAAGATTGAAGGAAATGACTTTGACATCCTCTGCATTACATCACAAGCGGAAAGAGGGGGATTTAGGCAAGAAAGAATTAAAAGCATCATTGAAGGCATAGTAAGCATATCCTGATCATTCAACTTAATCTTTCAATTGATTCCAAGATTTGGGATGCTCCAAGTCTTTTGGAGAAGAAGCAGCCAAGCAGGGAATCTGTTGAGAAAAAAGAGGAGCCTCCTCTTTTGGAGACAAGTGGAAAGCTCTTTGGCTGGGCTTATCCCCTGGGTGGGGATGGAGAGGCTGTCTGTTATGAATTGTAGCATAATCCCTAGAAATCTCAGCATGGTAAATGCAGACATGTAGCAGCAACAGCCTGCAGATGGTTCTGGTTAGGTGGGCTGGGTGATACTGCCATAGCTTGGGGACACTGCTGACACCATCCTATTGGCTTGTTATCATCTAGAGAGAGTTAGCTGTCTCTGGGGGTTGGGGTGTGTGTCACTGTGTGAAGAAATCACTGCTGAAAGAATATTCTCATCCCCATGCTTGACTCTAGGACTTTCTCAGACAGTATTTCATGAACTCTGATAACCCCCATATCTTATCTCCTTCTTGACTCTCCAGTAATAACTGTCATTTATACAGAACTATAGAGTTTACAAAATTCTTTACATACATTATTTCATTGGTGCCCCACCTCAGCCCTGAGACAGGTATTTACAGGTTTATTTTTACTTTACAGATGAGAGAATTGGGGTTCAGAAAGGGCAAGGAATTTGCCCATGATCACATAGCTATTAAATGTAAAAGGTATGTTTTACCTGACTCTTCCGGACTCCAGGTCCAGCCAGAACTGTGTCTACTATAGCAAAAGTTGATCCTCTGCCCCAACCTTCATCTTCAGATAAAATAAATGTTTCTGATATGGGATTTCAAACCAGATGGGATGACCCCCTCCAAAAAGGTAGAAAAATGAATATGGTGATTCACCATTGGGCGGTTTATCTAAGGATTTGGGTCACTGCTGCTCTTCCCACTCCATCCTCCCCCCGGAAAAATACACAAAGGGAAAGTAATCCCACCAACTACTAGGAAGCCCCATAGCTTTCTGGGAGGGAGGGGTCCATCTTTCCTTAAAATCTTCTATCAATCAGCCCAATCCTTCTATTAGATATTGCCTTGGGCTCTTCCCAAATCTGCTTTCCATTCCAGATAATTTTTTTTTTGCATAACTCCTCTTCTTTCCATGACTACTGCTTCCTTTCTTTCGCCTTCCTCAAGCTGTCCCAAAATTCGTGAAGTGCTCCATTTACCACAACCCTTTTTCATATCCTTCCCACCTCTTTTCCTCTCATTTTTCCAAGAAAACTGAGGTGATTCACTGTGACTTCTATATGCTCTCTTACTCCATGTCTCAGAAGCCATATAATCACTCATATATATATATATATATATATATATATATATATTATATGTAATATATGTATATATTATAATTCCCCCTTCCTTTGTTCCAGTCACTAATGAGGACATGCTCCAGAATTCCTGCCCAAGCCGAGCACTCTACTTGCATCCTTGATTTTAGAGTCTTTTCCAGATGACTAAGATCTGTTAGAGCAGCAGCTCTTGAGAATAGAAAATTATGAGGAGTATCACCCCCAAGATGGGGAAGCAGTGAAGGGTACTTTAAAAATGTTTGGTAAGAGATCCAACTAAGAAAATCCCACGGCCATTTAAAGTTTTAAAAAAGTATACATCAAAGGAGGATGACAAAGAGAAGAAAAATGTCTCAGATTGTTTTTAGTTGCAGACTGCTTTCACCAGGAAGAGCAGTAGACTTAATACTTAGGCTTGAACATCACAAAACCAGATCGCTGTGGAGGAGCCATAATCAGCAGTTAGATGATACCAGGTGTGCATAAAGGGCATTTTGGGGAGTAAAATTCAACAAAGGTAGTCTGAGGCAAGATAACATTTTATTGATAGGGCATGAACCTACCAATGAGAAGGTTCTAAAGACTGCCACAGTTAGCCAAAAAAAGAAAATGGGGACTCAGTTCCTTTTATATAAGATTAGAACAAAGAACAGAACAGCGTAGGTGAGGAAATAATACAATTGGTTTTAGGGGTGGTGACATCGTAGAGTTGAGGACAACATGACTGATGACAGCATGCAGAGTGATATGATTGGTTAGAAGTTAAGAATGATGGGGTAGCAGCAACCTCCTACTTTCTTCTTGTCATTAGACAGTGCATTGTTTGAGCCCACTTGCAAGGATAGTGGACCAGACTTCTATGGATAGCAAATCAGACATCATGAAGGCTAGCTTGGTGATGTAAAGATGCTAGATCAGACTCCCTGGTGTCCACCTGCATTTCCTTTTTTTTTGTTTTTTGGCTAGGCAATGGGGTTAAGTGACTTGCCCAGGGTCACACAGCTAGTAAGTGTTACGTATCTGAGGCAGGATTTGAATTCAGGTCCTCCTTACTCCAGGGCCGGTGCTCTATCCACTGTGCCACTTATCTGCCCCTTTCTTTCCACCTGCATTTCCCAAGGATAGCAGATTTCTTTGAGGCAAGAATAGAACACAGATTAACGAGAGAACTGAATTTCTAACAACTCATTATAGTCCAGCTGAATTTCTAAAGTAAATTCAAGGACAAAGAACCATGACTTGGGCAGTTACAGGACAAAATCAACTAACTGTACATAGAATCAAGAAAAATGATACAGAATCAACTTAATTTTCTCAACACCTTTGCTAGAGGTGCCATGGTTGTGAGGGTGCTGAGGGATTTAAAAGAAGAAAATGTGAATACAAGGTATTCAAAAGAGTGGAAGATACAAAATCATGGGGGAAAATCTTATATCATCATGAGAAACAATACATAATGGGAGAAGAGAAAAGGGCCCAGGACAGAGCCCTGTGAGATAACCATGGTTTGGTTATGACTTAAAGATGCAGAAAAGGAGATTGTGGAGTGGTCATATGGGTAGGAGGAGAACCAGGAAGGGCAGAGTTCCAAAACCCAGATGGAAGAGAGAATCAAGGAGGAGGGAGTGAGCAGCAGTGACAAAGGTTACAGAGAGGTCGTTATAGACGAGGGTCAAGAAAAGGTCCTTATCTGGTATATATAATATCTGTAAAGCACTTAGTTCGGAGCCTGATATAGAGTGGGTGCTTCAGAAATGCTTATTCCCTTCCTCTTTCCTCTCCTCAATATCAGAAGAAATTGAAGAAGATCTCTGGCACATTGGATGGACCTCTTGTGTCTAAGCTGGGAGGAAACATGAACAAGATTTGTGCGGATGAGCTGGCATATATGGGAGGGAACATGCAAATGAAGTACACATTCATTTTACTATCTGATTGTGTAGTGACTAGCTTTATATATGCTAGATGCCATCGGGACCACAAAGGGATTATTTGCCACAGTCCTTGACTCTCAAGTTGCTAAACAACTTTGGAGGCACACGTGCGTTTTGTAGTTGAAACGATTAGAAAACAACTGAGTATAATCTAGCATGCATGGGAGACTGGAAAAATGTGCAAGCATGATATAGGATCATAGATTTTTGTTTGTTTGTTCCTTTGTGTTTTGGCTAGGCAATGGGTTAAGTGACTTGCTCAAGGTCACACAGCTAGTACGTGTTATGTGTCTGAGGCTGGATTTGAAATCAGGTCCTTCTGAATCCAGGGCCGTACTCTATCCACTGTGCCACCTCGATGCCCCGGGATCATAGATTTAGAGATGAAAGGAAGCTCTCTGGACCTAAGCTAAATTCTCTTGTTGGAGTTAAGAGACTTGCCCCCAGACATAAAGATAATACATAGCAAAGTCAGGATCAGAAGCCTGGCCACTGAGTACAGAGAACCCGGTGTCTTGTTTTGTTTTGACTTTTTGAATGTGTGATGTGATTTTTTTTTTAGGTTCTAGAAGTGCTCCCTTATTTTTCCATAGCAAGGAGAGGTATTGCAGATGCATGCCAGGACAGGAGGGAGCCGACCTGGATTTCTGCATTTGCCACAGAGAATACCCAAAGTGGAAAATAAAGACCTATTTGGTCATTGAATCTATCATCCACATGGACCAGGTAAAGTTGTGTCAACACAAGAAAGGGTCAGGTGAAAAGTAAAAAATGAGTTCATTTGAATGCTTCTAGGCAGCATCTGAATGTTGACTCTTCTGCAGTTTGAATATCAAACATGGTTGAGTTTTTCCACTTTCCTAATATTGTTGGATATAAGGCAAGGCTGTGGTTTGAGGAAATCTGGCCCCCTTGCTCCGGAATATATCCAGTTCAAAGCGACAGACCAGCATAAAATCAACAAGTCTGAGTGATGGTGATGGTGATGATGATGATGACAATGACCATGACAATCTGACAGTGACTGTGACAATCTGACAATGACCATAACAATGGTGATGACAACATGGAGGAAGCTGAGAGTATTTTTGCCAGCAAGACCCAGGGTCACAAAAGAAATTCTTGGTCAGGGTTTGAAAATATTTGTTTTACAGAAATCAACACATCCAAATCCCTTCAAGCTCTTTGTGGGTGGATACTGTTTTGTTTCTGTATCTTTGTATCTCCCCAGCTAGCTCAATACCCTGCATAGAGTAGGTGTTTCATGATTTGTTGAATTGACTTAAACTTCAATTATAAATTAGAGTCTGATTCTTCATTTTACAAATGTACGAGCCCAAGAATTTCCCTAGTTAGCAACTCTTCTAGTGCATTTAAAGGATGGGTTAATTTATAAACATTTTTTACGGAATAGGGGGAAATCATAGACTCTTAGAAGAGGTGGAAAAGATCTCAGAAGCCAGTGAATGGAGTTCCTAGTAACATGTATTGCTTAAAAGAAAATATGTCTCCAGAATGGGATACAATCTTCTCTTCAAACAGCAAGGTAGGACCTGAAGCAGGGTATCTGGAGGGATAGATTGTTGCTCTTCCCATCTTGGAAAAAAAAAGTAAAACATCCTGTGGTCACATATCCTGCCTGAGAGTTAAATTAATAGTCCTGCTGTTCCTTTGGGAAATCTGCTAATTGTCTTCAGATATGTTTAAAGGAAAGTCCCTTTTAAAGGAAATGTTTGGAAGTTCTTTTTTTTCTGCCCTTGATCATGATTGTGTTAAGCAAGGCTCAGAAAATTTGGAGGAGGTCCAGAAGCAACAAAGAAAATGACGAAAGGGTTGAGAAAGAGACACCATGAATGAAGATGTAAAGAATTAGATTAAGTAGATTTACAGAAGGCTGGATGTGGGAGGGAGTGATGACGAAAGGTAGGGGAGAATCAATGAATGAGCCCCTTCAAGTCTATAAAAGGCTAACCTTCTGAGCTTCTCATCTTCATTTCTACCACAGAATGGATTTATCTTCCTCAGGAGGAATTCAGATTAGTAAAGAAGAACAACTCCCCATCTTGAAATGTATCTGTGAGACAAGGGAATAGGGGAGGTCAGGTGGGAGGATCTTTAGTTCCTGAGACAGGAAGATCTAAACCAGTGCATTCTGGGTTGGTCACTTTGTCACCTCATTGAAAAAGTACCCAATTGGCTGATTTAAGAAGGAGTCCAAAAATCCAGGCCTGTTCATCAGGCTTTTACTTTAACAGGTGTGTGGATAAATTCCCTAGCAAGAACGAGACTGATGAGAGGTAAAGCAACTGATGATGCTGTCTCAATGTCAACTTGACTTGACAGTGCTCTACTGGAGGAGAGGAGAGTAGAGCAGAGCAGAACAAAGCAGAGTGAAGGAGAAGAGAGGAAGAGAGAGGAAGGAGGTGTTCCATTAAAAACTGGCTCAACATTTCCATATTCTCTTCCAGGTAGTGTTTCCTGCTTAACTCCACCCAACTCTGATTGCCTCTGGTTCTTCCATTCATTCTGAATTCTTTCATTAGTCCTTTTCCAATTGGACTTAGCGTTTTCCATGCTTTTGCACTTGACTGAGTCATAAGCTGGGTATTTTATCTTCTCCATCACATTGAGAACCTTCCATGGGTAGAGACTGTTACCAGACCCAATTCCACATGTATTTGTTGAGTGTGTAGGACCTTCTGGGTCTCCCTCTATTGTTCAGGACAGGCTCTACACATAGGGAGCCTTATATTGTGTTGTGGACCAAGTGACTTTCAGGATGCATCTCAATGCATTTATTAACTATCTGAATAAAATAATTTGAATGACTGTCAAAGGTTTAAAAATAATTGTCTGGATTTTACAATTATGTCCTTTTGGAGCTAGTGAGTATGCACACCAAACTCAATTAGTCCGAGTTCCATCTTCTGAACTAAGTGAAGGTCCCTGAGAAATGGAAAGGAATTGAAATGGGGAGTGCAGAGCTGAAAATAGTCAGGGAAGGCTTCCTATAAAAGTAGAGAATGAAGTAGGATTTACCAGAAGCAGAACTGACCTATAGAGAGAAGAAAGGAGACTGTGCTGTACTACTTTGACTTATGTGCCAAACTGTACTGACTTACCACTTCTTTTCCTGTGGCCAAAACCCCTTTGTCCAAAATTCCAAAACAGTGCCTTAAAAACAAAGGAGACACTTCCTAAGTTGTTGAATATTCAATGACAACTGAGATTGCTAGCTGCATTTGCCCAAGGAGGGTAATGACATCACTATTGATGTTATAGTTAACTCTACCTGACTCAACAGATGATCTCCTTAGGTGATATACCCTCTGTCCTAGTTCTCAACTTTTGGCATCCCTCTGCACTGAAAGCTTCACAAGAGGGCAAACTGAGGAAGGGAGAGGTTGAGGAAAACTCAGCTCAGACCTTTCTCATCTACATCGGCAACCACAACCAAAGTTAAGTGGAGGAGGTCATTGGATTATTGGATTTAAAGCCGAAGGGACCTTTGGCGTCATAGAGTCTAACCCAGGACTTCTGTTTCCAAGTCCAGCTGGTGGGCTCTTTCCATTTTTTCATTGTCTTTTAAATCTAAGTCTCTTTCTCACCCACAACTCCCTGGAACAGATGGGAGTTAAACTGGAACACATTCCTGGATTTCAAATATAGGGACTTGACCAGAATCCCTAGGGAATCCAACTTTAGAATTTGTTTTCATTTTTAAATTTTGTTTGTTATTAACTTGAAGACTAACAAACATGAATATTTCAACAAATGAAGGAAAACAGGAAAGACAATTGTATATGAAACTGTGAGTTTCTATTACATTCATTCTTGGAGGATGTCAAACATCTGGTCTCAAAGGCCAGAGATAAGAATAGCAAACTTGTAACTGTGGCAGCAAACTTCAAGACATAAGATCAGGGTGATCAAGTCTGCTCCTTCTTTGTGTTTTAGCCCTTGAGGACTGATCTTGATTATGTGAGTGAGAGATCTGAGTTTCAAGGTATCAGAATGCTGTTAGGTGGTAGTACTGCCTATAAAATGATCTGAGAGCTGGTTTTGTCACTAAAGGCAGGGGTAAGGAAGATATAGAATTAGAAATACTTTCACTTGGGGAAAGAAAAAAATGAGTTGAGGTTGAAAGATTAAAAAAAAAGGTGTGTGATTTGCCTAGGTAGTAAGTGGAAGAGATAGGAAGTGAATTCAAGTCTTAAGACTTCAAAACCAGAGTTCTTTCTAGTATAGAACATGGTTGTGTTTTGTTTTGTTTTATTTTGTTTTTGAGGCAATTGGGGTTAAGTGACTTGCCCACCATCACACGGCTAGTGGGTACCATATGACCGAGGCTAGATTTGAACTCAGGTCCTCCTGACTCCAGGGCCAGTGCTCTATCCACTGTGCCACCTACCTGCCCCAACACATTGTTTCTTGAAGCAGATGTGGAAACTGAGTTTCAGACAGGGGTAGTCATCTGCCCAAGATCACATAGCTAGTTTTGAAGAGGCAGATCTAGCTGTGAGGGAGGTCTTCAAATATTTTAAATATTTGAATTTAAAATTCAAATTTGAAGTTTAGATATTTATAATTTTACATACTTCACATCTGTCATGAGACAAAGCAATGAGAACTGTTCTTTGATCCTAGAGGCCAGAACCAAGAACCATCAGTGAAAGTTTCAGAGAGGCATATTTAAGAATTGAGTTAAGAAAAAAACCTTTTGATTAGAACCATCCCAAAGTGGAACAGACTGTCTTGAAAAGTCATAGGATCAGAAATTTAGACCTTATACAGCACCTTGGAGATGATAGAATCTAACCCCCTCATTTTACAGATGAGAAAACTGAAGGTCACATGAGCACTGCATAGCAGAGCTGAAATTCAAATGCAGGTTCTCTGACTGAACCAAATGTTCTTTCCATGTCACCATAGTAATTGGTTTCTCCATTCTGAAGGTCTTTAAGCAAAGGCTGGAATACTACATATCAGATATGTCATAGAGGGGATTCTTGTCCACCTGAGTTGGAATTGGCATTGGAATTGATAGTGGCATTGGATTTTGAACTGATAGCTTTGAGGTGCCTTCTAGACTTGACATCTTGTGGTAACCTCTACTCCATGTTGAAGAGGACTTTGGAGGAGAAAGAGGGTGGGGACTTGCAAAGAGTGATATGAGATTTCACTTATCTCCTCAGTGCCCCATGTAAATCTCTAGAAGTATAACTTGCAAAACAAGTTTCTATCAACACTGGTAGAAAGGGTTTCTTCACTGGGAGTTGTCTACCTCAGTGAAATCACAGCTCTGGGGAAAATAAAACTACAGGAAAATGAATCCTAGCTGCAAGAACCCCAAGTGTTGGAGAGAAGCCAAGTGGAAATATTGTCCCTTGCTGGAGGGGTCAGAGGAACCATCACTGCCTCGAGTTTTGGTGAAGGTGACTCACAACTGGGCACCATGGCCTCAGCAATATGAAATGGGGTGGCTAGGGCAGCAGTTGCTCTACATGGTGGCACATACCCATCATATGAGGCAAACTCTAAGGGAAGGCTGTCATTCCCTGGATGTCTCCTTTTAGGGAGGAAGCCTACTCCCTAAATGTAGAAGAAATCTGTCTCTTATGTCAGTACTTAGTGGCAATCCTCACCAGCCATATGTTGTAACAACTCTGATGTAGTAGATGATTAGAGCAGGGGCTCATAACTTTGTTATCTGCAGGGTTATTTGGTTTATTTATTCTGAGGAGGGTTTACCTCCTCAGAATATTGTTTTATAAATGAATAACTTTTAAATACATAGGATTGCAAAGGAAACCAATTGTACTGAAACACAGTTATAAAAATATTTAAATAAGACATATTCATGACCCCCCTGAAATTAGCCACAGACTCTTGAAAACCAGAATTCCTGGACTAGAATCTTCTCCAAGTGAGAGGGAGGTTAGAGGATTTAAAAAAAAAAAAGGTTTGACAACCACAGATCTTGTATAAAGGCAACTCCAGACAATAGCAATATATATTATAAATCTGCTTTATTAGACAAGTATAAGAGATGGAAGGGACCAAAGAAACACCCCACAAGGATACAGTTTCTGTATTTTATCTGCTTATATCACCTCTGCTTTCTGGGACACTGCAAGAAAACACCAGTACCACTTCTTTTTAGCACATAGGGATTCAACAGAGGTGCAGTTCCAGATGGCCAGCTGAAGGTGGCCAAGTACACGATGCTTCTTTCAGATCCAAAGTGAGTGTCTGTTGCTAAAAAGAACATTTAGGTGTTTTTGCAAGTCCTCTGACTTAGGGACTTAAAGACAATAGGTGGATATTCTGATAGCTGGACAGGAGGATCAGATGGAACTTGTGTGACCCTGCACACTGACGATATTCTCAACAATCTCGTGACTGGAAGTTCACACTCAGGGACTATAATTCAGTTGGTGAATATGTGGCATTTAAAATTTTGGACCCAAGTCTGGATGCAAGAGAAGATCAAAGGTTGGAGGGGGGGGCACGTCTAGAAATCAACCCCAACATCTTCCGCAGACAAAAGGATGGCAGCCTTGATTCTAAGGGTTAGGAACAGGAAGCAGGAACTTGAGGCATTCCGGAGCCAAGAATCTGGTAGACACGTTAGTGCTTGTAACTCTTCTTAGTGGAAGATGTGGTTGTGGTGTACTTTACGCTGGTGCTGCTGCCCCCCAGGGAGCCTCTCCCACTGCCAGCGCTGAAGCCACCTCCAGCGCTGAGTCCTCCTCCCACACTGTAGCTGCCGCTGCTACCATAGGAATAACCACTTCCTCCACTCAGACCAAAACCACCGGCAACACCACTGCCACTTCCATACCCGCTGGAGACTGTGGAGCTCACAACAGCTGTGGAAGGAATGGAAAAAAATGTGCGTTGAGACCCCACTAAGCCAGAAAGCTACTGAAAAGTGAAAGCAAAAGTGGGAACCATCAAAGATACTTACAGATGTTGACTGGTCCAACACCCTCTCCACTCATTCTGTGTGGGGAGGAAACAAAGGTTATATTTCAGAAGACTGAATTTGGGACAAAGTGGGATGATTCCAGAAGTTTCCCCAGTGGCCTTTAGGGTAACCAGTTTACTCTGTGTTTTCTCAAAAAGAGCTCAATGCTTCTGAGATTCTGCTCAGTGCTTTAATGGCTGAGGCGACCTACCACGCAAAGCCCAGAGAACAAGTACCCACCTGCACTCCTCTCCCTCCAGCAGCTTCTTGTAGGTGGCGATCTCTATATCCAGGGCCAGCTTGACATTCATCAGCTCCTGGTACTCACGCAGCTGGCGGGCCATGTCCTGTTTGGCTCTCTGAAGAGCATTTTCCAGCTCCTCTAATTTGGCCCTGGCATCCTTGAGGGCCATCTCACCCTTCTGCTCAGCTTCAGCAATGGCATTCTGCAGGTTGGCACACTGCAGGGAAAAAGAAAGAGACCTTACTTTTTCTTCATTTGAACCGGGATACAATTAGGAAAGCAGCTGGAACTCATCAATTCCAGCCCTTCTCCTTAGCACCAATCCTTGTTATCAGCAAGCCCCAATTTAATGTTGGTCTGTGTTAGCCATGTCAAATGTGGAAATGAATGGCAATGGGTAGGATATGGGCCAGCCATAGTAAGGACAGGGCTCTTTAAGTGCTAGAATCATATGGGTAGATTAGTTGTGAGGAAAGAACTTAGTAGCTCCTACCATGGTCCCTGGACTGAATTGTCATGGTAGCAGTGATGAAGGTGTCCAGAGAGGAAGTGCAATGTTGGCCCAGAAAAACAGCTATAGCCTACCTGCTTCTTGACGTTATCGATCTCGGCTCTCAGCCTCTGGATCATTCGGTTTATTTCAGAGATCTCGTGCTTGGTATTGCGGAGGTCATCCCCATGGCGGCCAGCTGTGATCTGTAGTTCCTCATACTTATAGGACAGAAAAAGGAAGAAAAGGAGAGAAAGACAGCATCAGCATCACACTGAAATGCTTCCCAGATTGTGTCAGTGTTTCTTCATGGGATTCTCTCTAAATGCTCACTAGGACAATTTAACTCATCCTTCATAAGCAAGCTATTAGGGAGAATGGATTTTCATATCACAATGTTCTGTTTCCCAAATGAAAAAGGGGGTGGGGGAGGACTCTAACCTGCCCTTAACTATCTGGTAGGTTAGTATGGAGATTAAAAACAACCCAGTTACTTCCCCCTTATCTCACCTTGGTCTGGTACCAGGACTCAGCTTCAGCCCTACTCCTCTTAGCAATATCTTCATACTGAGCCTTGACTTCAGCAATGATGCTATTCAGATCCAGAGAGCGGTTGTTGTCCATGGAGAGGATGACAGAGGTGTCAGAGATGTGGGTCTGCATCTGGGACAGCTCCTAGAGGACAGAGACAATCAGTTGTACCATCTTTAGTCAGTAGGAAGCATTCCCAGGGGATCTGGGAATTCTGCCAACAGGTCCCCTAGCCCAAACCTTTATTAGATGATATTTCAAGGCCTAATGGATCTGAGATGCCAGGCTTAAAGTTTTACATATTGAATATTCAGCATGCTTCCTTTGGCACCTGTCCCTTAGTAAACAACTTTTTTTTTTTTGGAGAACAAAGATAGAATTCTTACTGCTTCATATAAGGCTTTCAAGAAGTTGATCTCCTCTAGGAGGACGTCTGCATTGGCTTGCAGTTCAACCTTATTCATATAGGCAGCATCAACATCCTGGATGGGGAAAACACAAGAATTCAGCCAATGAGATCTTCTTTCTCCTACAGCCAAACACAGAATGTGTACTTGGACACAGGCTTCCTCTTTCTGCAGCCTGTCCCCTATAATCAATCAACTCACCTTCTTCAGCGTCACAAATTCATTCTCTGCTGCTGTGCGCTTGTTGATTTCATCTTCAAACCTAGACAGAAGGAGAAAGGAAAGATGGTTGAGTCAATGGCCAATAGGACAGGGTGAAACCAGCCTGAAATCCAAGATCTCCCCCAAAATGGACCATTCCCATGTGGATCTGGATCATGAATTTCCCTTCATTGATATGAAGAGGTGAACTAACACAGGGCACACTAGGAAATTTAAGAAATATAGTTGTGATCTCTGACCTTCTTTACTACCCCACCACCCCCATTTTGTCCTCTTAGGGATGATACAGAATAGCGTGAGGTGTTTACTTCCTCTATGAATCTTTTGTAGTCTGCACACCAGCTGTTTCCTCCTTTCTTCTGGTCTCCATCCATCCCACACACTTTTTCTCTTTTCTACTCTTACTCTCTCACTTACTTGTTCTTTTTTTTTTTTTGGCTAGGCAATTGGGTCAAGTGACTTGCCCAGGGTCACGCAGCTAGTGAGTGTTATGTGTCTGAGGCCAGATTTGAACTCAGGTCCTCCTGAATCCACGGCCGGTGCTCTATCTACTGCACCACCTACCGGTCCTTCACTTACTTGTTCTTGGAGTCTTCCACTTGATCTTGCATGTTTCTCAGCTCACCATCCAGAGAACCTTTCTCACGTGTGATTCTGTCCAGTTCTGCCCTGAGTTGGCTAATATAGGCCTCAAACAATGGCTCCAAATTTTGTTTCACAGTCTTGGTGCCCTGTTCCTGGAGCAGTGTCCATTTGGTATCCAAAACCTTGTTTTGTTGTTCAAGAAATCGTACCTGGAGAATGGAAGAGAAAGTCAGTCCCATAAAGCGTTCCCAGAGCTGGTGGAAGTCAGTACAAGAAGGCAATAATGCCATCAATGGTTGTATGACCTTCTCCAAATTGTAGCAGGGCAGCAAATCCTTATGATGTCATATTGTGAAGAGAGGTTTTGACGATGGCAATTCTCTACTCAAATTCTACTGGCAATCCCCAATTTTCCTGTGGGGGGTTGCCCAGTCACCATCTCTACCAACAGATTTAAGCAAAACCTACCTTCTTCTGCCTCTTCCTTATCTCATCACTTTAGTTTTTTAGCTGTAATTGAATTTTAAGAAGACAATTTGTCCACTCTAGAGTACAAAGTGGGTCCTAGAATCTTAATGTTGGAAGTGACTTTAGAGGACAGCTAAGTCACACCTCCCACCCAATGCAAGAATCCCTTATGCAGAACCCTTTCAAGCCTCTGACTGAAAGCAGTAGTTAATTTCAATTCATTTCTATGTTTTAAAGTGTCCAAGAATTCGTTGCCCTTCCTATCGTGATGCTTCTTGAGTGAACCGAACATATCTTTTGTTTTACTTGTGTCTTCCTATGCTAGGATCAGAGAATCATAGCCTTAGATAAGATGAAAGGGATCTTAGAGGTCAATCAGTGCAATCCCCTCCTTTTACAGGTGGGGATCCTGAGACTCAGAAAGGGTGACTTGCCTAAGATCACACAGGTTGTAAATAGTAGCCCTGGGATTCAAATGCTGGTCCTCTGACTCCCAAGTTGGGTAGAATTTTCTCTGTACCATGCTGCCTTACTATGCCATAAAAGCTCAATTATTATTGGCTGACAAAAATTTCTCACCACTCCTCAGCATATTCCAGCAATGAGAGAGCAACCCACATTTTAACTTGTTCTCTTCACATGTCATAGGGTTATTGACATCTGAGAATTCTCCCCATCCATGGAGAAGAGGAAAAGTTTCCAAGAAACTAAACTTATGGATGTAGTTATCCCTTTCCTTAATCATCAGGCAATCATTAGTTGGGCAAGCTTCCCAATGCAGAGAGAATTTGAGTCTTTCTTCTCTCTCATTCCCAAGTCTATCTTGGCAGGAAGTTAAGTACAAAGATATGCACTGATTTTCAGGGGACTCTGAAATACATGATGGTTGGTATGTCTTAGTGTCTTACCTTGTCAATGAAGGAAGCAAACTTGTTGTTGAGGGTCTTGATCTGCTCCCGCTCTTCAGTCCTCACTCTCTGGATGGTGGGGTCAATTTGCAGGTTGAGGGGAGTCAGAAGACTCTGGTTGATAGTGACTTCTTGGATTCCACCAGGGGGGCAGACAGGAAACCCAGCTCCTCCATAGCCACCACCAAAGCCAGCTCCACCACCAAATCCGAAGCCACCACTGACTCCGCTGCCGAAACCATATCCACCTCCCATTCTTCCACTATATCCACTCTGGTAGCCACTGCTGCCTCCTGCCATGGAGATCCTCTTGGACCTCCCTAGGTTGTAAAGGCTTCGGCTGCCAAAACCAGCTCCCCCAGAGATTCCACAGGCCCTTCCAAAGCCACCACTGCCCCCAGAACGGCACACAGACACAGAGCTGAAACCTGACCGGTTAATGCCAGGGGTGATGGCAGAGTTAGCACTGAAGCCACTCCGGCCACTTCTTTGAATCCTGACTGTAGACTGAGAAGACATGATAGCTTGGTTTTGCTCAAAAATGAGAAGACTGAAGAGATAAAGTTAAAGCCAAAGAGGACCAGAGAGGAGGAGGAGAAGGACTGTGTGAGGCTGAGATCCCAGCAATGGTTTTATATAGGGAGACAATAGGGTTGGGTCCAATGTATGAAGATGAGCTTGCAGGTGGGGAAGGGCTGGGCTTTACAAATAGTGAGATCACTCCCACCTTGCTGGAGGAGGTATGAAAGACCAAGATTGCTTTTTTGGCTTCCGTTAGTCATAGAGAAATTCTCTAGCCTTCCAGCCTTAACTTGATCCCTAGACAATAAAGACAGTATGCAAATTCACTGAAGTCATCTACGAGTCATGTTTCTAAACAGGGAGACAAGGAGCTGATCTGTGGTAATTGTGCTCTCCTCTGCTTACTCAGATGTGTCCCCCCCAAGTCTCTCCCTCTACCAGCGCCACTCTCCACCCAGGTAGGGTGGGACTTTGCCATAGGGCAGTTAGGCATTTACTCAATGGTTAGTGTGTGTGTGTTTGTGTGTGTTTGTGTTTCTAAGGAGGCAAAGAATAACTTCTTCCTAACATCCTGGTGATTTTATTTGGGTAGAGAGAAGGAGAGAGAGAGGGCACAGTTTGATGATGCCTGACAGCAACAGAGCCCGGTGTTGCCCTCCACCCATTGTCAGCAGGTCTTTAGGGAACTTTTCTGAGAGAAAAGGCAGGCATAGTCTGAACTGGGACTCTCTGACCTGGCGTTTGAAGGAAGGGGTTCAGTTCAATTCAGCAACCATTAATATGCATTATCATGTGCAGTGCATTCTGCCTTAACATTTTACTGGAATGATATGCCATGTGTACTCTTAGGTAAATACAAGGTAACTTAGGGAGAGAAAGATCACTAACAATTCCAAGACGTAATTTTGTCCAGTAGAATGTGAGCCCTTTGAGGAAAAGGTCAGTTATTTTTTGTTCATTTTGTCTGAGTATCTCCAATGCTACCACAATTCCTGACTTGTTAGATTAGATGGAGTGGACATTGTCCATTGTTCTTTTCACTTAACTCGCTACCTTAGCTTTTCTGCTAAACTGTCATAGCACATTTTCCCCTCCACTTTCTGCTTCCTTGAATTGTCCACCTGCAGCTAGCATTGAGAACACAAAATGAGTTAATGGAGCAACATATCATTAAAGAAACCACTAGTGATTGAGGCATATCTTCAGAATCAGGTGTCAAGGCTTATGGAGGGGCAAAAGGGTATTCAGCCATGAGTCACAGGTATTTGTACTTACAAGTGGAGTCATGTTAGAGGCACATATCAACCATATATTTCTGATCTTGCTTGCAAATTCAAATCCTAGCAGAGCTGCTCAGGGGAGTGTGTTGGGTAGGAGGGAGGGAGAGTACTGTAATTTCAAACTGACAGTTCTTTTGCTGAGGAAAGGAGTTACATGTTATTATCTCTTTCCTGATATTAGCTTTCAGTGCTTTGCATCAATGTTTTTGAGAACAGTTCCAGAGATGTCCATATTCTAGGAGCAAATGAGAGAAATAAGGAAATTTGAGTGATCTTGTTTCTCTCAGCACAGTGAATTTTTCTGATGCAATCTTCAGCTTTTGACCAAGCAATTGGATGTTTCCAGCCCTTTTGGGTGGTCATCACCCCCCCCATGGGTGGAATGTTCTCTGCCACCAAAGAAGGTGCCAACTCAGCATCTGGCTTGGCAAATGGCTCCTGAGGATGTTGGAAACAGCATTCCGCCCTCCACCCTAGTTGCCCAACGGGATTCCAAGAATGCGCTTCCACCCAGTTCTGGGAAAGAAATGTTCCTTCTCGGGGCAGGGTGTCCCTGACTAGGATCAGCGGTAAGGGACTTCAGAGACAATCTATTCCAACACCTTCATTTTACAGATGAGGAAACAAAAACATAAAGAATTTCAATGACTTGGTTAGGGTCATAGAGGTAGTAAGTGGCAGAAATAGACTTTAAATTTAGATCCTCTATCCTAAGTCCACTAATCAATCTAGTGTTTACCACTCTATTATATAGATTCTACCCCCATTGTTTTGAGATCAGTGCCTTAGACTTGACTTCAGCATCAAAAAGAAGGTAGGAAGACCTGATAAGAAGGATGATACAATATCAGATAGCCCATGGGATATTTGGCCAACAATGTGGAATAGACTTTAGGAATAGACTTTCTCTGAGTGGGGGTGGGGGTGGAGGAGCAGCCCATACCCACAAACTTCTTTTTAGGCATCTAGCATCTGAATGACCCTAACTTGCTTATCAAAGGCCTCATATCCCTGCTGATTACACTCTCACATCAACACCCCTGCTTCTCCTTTTCTTTCTTTATAAAAATTAAATTGATAATACTATATTGATATTGTATTATGATAATATTATATATTGATAACTTCTTTTCTTTTTTCAACATTGTCGTCACTTCCCATTGACTGTCCTTTCCTCCCTAAAATATATCATCCTTTTATAACAAATAAGTACAGTCAAACAAAACAAATATGCCCCAAAATGTTTGCTTCACTCTTCATCTCTAAGTCACCACTCATCTGCTGAGAGGTGGAAGGCACACATGACCTAAAATCATGATTCATTAGACGGAACTTGGAAATCTTTCAGCGTTGTTTTCCTACACATTATTGTGATCAGCATGTAAATTGTTCTCCAGGTTCTGCTTATTTCATTCTGAATCAGTTCAGAAAGTCTTTCCAGATCCTCTTTAATTCTAATGCCTTCCCTCTCAGTGTTCGTCATCCCCAATTTATCTTGTATATAGTTTGTTTGCACATAGTTGTTTGCAAGCTGACTCCCCCATTATGCTTGCGAGCATCTTGAGAGTGAAGACTGGTCTTTGTTTGTTTGTTTGTTTTTCTTTGTATCCTCAGCACTTAGTATAGTGCCTGGCACATAGTAGGTACTTAAATAAATGTTTGTTGACTATCTGACACATCTTTCCAGTTTTCTCTGAATGCTTTGTATTCATCGTTTCTTAAGGTATAATAACATTTCATATATATTACAGTATTATTTATTTGATCATCCCTTTACTGATGGACACCTATTTTGTTTTGTGTCCTTACTGCTCTAAAAAGCGTCCTTATAAATATTTTCATACATATAGAATGTCCCAAAAGTCTTAGTGCAGTTTTCAGCTTTAATTACTTTAGAAGTATAAATGCTATATACCTAGAAACCATCACTTAAAACTTTAATTATTAGGGGAGGAAGGGGGAGAGAATTTGGAATGCAGAATTTTAAAAAATCAATGTTAAAAATAGTTTTTAGCTATGATTGGGAAAAAATGAAATATTTAAAAAATTGAAAAGTTTAATTATTTAAATTTCATGTACACTTGTTTAGTTTTGTGGCTTTTGAATAATACATTTTAATGCTAATTTAACCAGGATGGGGCATGGTATATGGGACAGTTTCTGGTTACCATATTGTCATCCTCTTGCTTGGTCCAACCACTCTGGAAAGAAATTTGGTGCTGTATCAGTGACATTATTACTAGGCATATATCCCCAGTGGTCAAAGTCCAGGGGAAGTGACTTGTCTGTACAAAGATATTGACAGCAGCACCTTTTGTAGTAGCTCGGAACTACATACAATGTTTGGACTAGCTCAAAATTTTTCCAAGAAGGCATTGGTGTCTGTGCATGCCTGTGCCTCTGTAATGTTTCTTGCCCTGATTTTTTGCAAGGCTATGTTTACATAACACTGGGTATAGATTAAATGAAAAGTTTTTAAAAATCCATCCTTCCTCTGGCTAATGAATTCAATCCTCAGTGCCTGTTACATGCAAAATTACTGGCTAAGTGCTGGGAGACAGAAGGACAAATAGGATGGAATCCCTGTCCTCAAGGAGTTTACAATCTAGTGAGGGAGCCAACATGCAAACAAATATCTGCGAAGTAAACTATATACAGGATAAATAGGAAATAATTAAAAGAGAGAAGGAACTGGAATTAAGGGGTTAGGGAAGACTTCCTGTAGAAGAGGAGATTTTAGTTGGGACTTAAAGAAAGCCAGGGAGATCAGTAGTCAGAGCGATGGAGGGAGAAAGGAGAAGATACAACTTTGTCCTAGCCTAGAAGCCCCCACTTGCCCCCAGCAGGCCCTGTGAGTTGTGCCCTTGAGGGAGGAGGTAGTTTTAATAAGAGAGTCTCTTCTCTACCTCCTATCCTTCATTATTACCCCCAATTCAATTCATCACGTTGCTTAGATGATAATCTGAATTTCTCTTGATTCCCATCACTGGCCCTAAAAGTCAAATATTGGCAAACTTGCCAATAAAGCTCAATAAGAATTTGTTGAATGAATGAATGATATGGTAGACCCAAAATCTTTCATACCTGAAGATTAAGTCCAGGGAATCTAATTAGTGATAGTTTAGGCAGAGGGGGAAAGGTAGGAAGCATCAGTTTCTTCCCTGCCCTAAGCCCTACTCCTTAGTGACATCAGGAAAATAATCATCTTTCCAGAAGCCCCACCCCTGGAATCCTCAGTAAGTGCTTTAGAATCATGAGAATGTGCCCATCTTGTTAGAGGTGAGTTCATTATTCCACCCCAACACCATTTCCGAAAAGCCATAGTATTCTGGGTATGCTACCTAGACTGTCACCCCCTTTCATCATTGTTATTTCCACTACCCTGCTCTTTTAAAATGCTGTTCATGATCATCTGTACTAGTAACTTCTCCCTCCCCTCAATCCTTGACTTACTTAGAATTGGGAAGGGAAGAGTTGGTGAAAGTGCCTGGTACATAGTAGGTGCTTAATAAATGGTTTTTTGATTGATTCATTCTTTAAGCTTTCCAGCTGGACCACAAGGCTAAGGCCACAACACTGCTAGGTTTGTCCCAATTCACAAGAACAGAACAGGTCGGTCAGTTGAAGGCTACGTCAATATAGACATTGACCCTGAACCTTCTAATCACCTGCCTCCATCAGCAGACCCCTCAGTTACTCTGTCTAGATTTATTCCTCAGTGGTGAGCATACACCTACTCCCTCCTACTCTCCCCATCACTATGATATTGAATCCCCAGCTGCTGAAAAACAAACCTCACTTCCCAACTTCAGCTGTCTGCTTCCTCATTCCATAGTCCCTTAATCCTGTGCTGCCCCCAATGCCACACTCCAGAGCTGCCTGCCCCATCCACTATGCTCCCAAGAATAACTGCCTACATTTAGCTTTTTTCCTTTCTCACTCTTTTGGCACTCCCTGAAACCCGACTCCCTCCTGACAGTACTGCTGTCCTGGACACCTTTTTCTGCACTTTCACTCATACCCCTGACTCACTGGTTGTGGTGGTGGTGACAGAGTACTCCTGGCTCCCTATTGACATTTCCACACTCTCCCTTTACCCTCATCACTCATCTCCTTTTTTTCCTTTGAAGATCTTTCAATCTAAATTTACCACCCAATTCAGATTCTGGTAGCTGTTACCTACTAAACATACCTCCAGGACATTCTCCTTCTTTTCTCAATGATTTCAGTACCTGGCTCATGCTTTTGCTCCCACACTCCAATTTCTTCCCTTATTCTAGTAGACTTCAACACACACCTTGATTGTTCTTTCAAAAACCCAAATTTTCCCTTTCCTCACTCTACCTCATCTGGTCAAACACTGTCTCACTTCCATGTTCATGAACTCAGAAAACCCTTTACTTGATCATAATCTTGGGTCTTTCCATTTCTCCCTCACTCATCCTAAACCTATTTATTCTTCCTTCTCTTCATGCTCTCTAATCCCAGCATCCCTCAGGGCTATTCCAGGGCATCATTCCTGCTTTGGCAATGCTTTCCTCCCTTACCAATCTTGATGTTTTGCCAAACCAGTTCAAATCTATGTTGTCTTCTACTCTTATTTTTTGAAATTCGACTTATTATTTTAATAAAATCAGAATATGCACAGCATAAGCAACTAAATGAATATAATGAGCAATTGCTAAATGTGACTTGAAATTCAATATCCATTCCTGCATACTACTTTTCAGTCTTTGTTTACAAACAGAAAATATTACTGGCAGATGAAATTTGCTAAAATGTTACCACTGAATGTACAAGTCACTGATGACGTCAATACAAGAAAGATAACTATATATCTGAGGTTTGCAATGTGCCAGGCATTCAGGGGAGAGGAAAGGGCTCCCTCTCAAAATATACAACATATGAGAATATCAGTGTTTTAAAGTGTTTAATATCTTAAGAAAAAATTGTCAAAACTTTAGCAAGTTCAGTTTTCTATTCTGAAACCCTTTCTCCCTTATCCTATTAACATACCTTACCCATCCCAGCCTTGGTCACTCCTGCTATCTGCCTCCTTCACTGTTACTCTGGTGTAGCTGAATGAAACTGGAGGAAATCACAGAACTGTGCTGAGTGACTGTACAGTTCATACTAGTTAATCTAAACTGGAACTTCTCCTATCTTTCTACATTCCAGCTTTACTTATTCTATTTGCTGTTCTTCATATGATCCTCTATCCCCCACCTCTCTGCCTTTGAACTGGCTATTCCTCATGTTTACAATACTCTCCATCTCTGCCTCTGACTCTTAGAATCAATTCCTGGCTTCCTTTAAGACCCAGCTCAAGCTCCATCTCTACCAGGAGGCCTTTCTTGGTCTCCCCAAATGATAATTTCATACCCTCTAAGTTTATCTTCCATCTACTCTGTATTTATTGTATATGGTCTGATGTATATATGCTATATCCCTAATTAGAATGTAAGCTCCTTATGGGCAAGGACTGTTTTTGCTTTTTCTCTCTCCCTAGTGATTAGCACTCTCAGCACATAGTAAGCTCTCAACAAACACATGTAAATTGATTAATTATTGATATGCTATAAAATGGCCTCATTTTAAATAGGATTTTATTTCTCCCAATTATACATGAAGACAATTTTTAGCACTGATGTTTTACAAAATTTTGAGTTCCAAAATTTTCTCCCTCCCTCTCCTCCCCTCCCCTCTTCCTAAAATGTAGGCAATTTGATATAGGTTATGCATGTACTATCATGTAAAACATATTTCCATATTAGTCACAGTTGTGAAAGGAGAAATAGATCAAAAGGGAAAAGACCATGAAAAAGAATAAAGTAAGTGAAAAAAGTATGCTTCAATCTACAGGGTATATCGTTCTTTATCTCTATGTGGACAGCATTTTCCTTCATGAGTCCTTTGTACTTGTCTTGAATCATTGTGTTGCTGAGAAGAGCTGAGTCATTCCTAGTTAATCATCACACGGTGTTGCTGGTATTGTGTACAATCTTTTCCTAGTTCTGCTCATTTCGTTTTGCATCAGTTCATACAAGTCATTCCAGGTCTTTCTGAAATCTGCCTGTTCATCATTTCTTATTGCACAGCAGTATTCAATTATATTCATATACCACAGCTTGTTAAGCCATTCCCCAGTTGATAAGCATCCCCTCAATTTCCAATATTTTGCCACCATGAAAAGGGCTGCTATTATTATTTTTGCACATGTAGGTCTTTTTCCCTTTTTATGATCTCTTTGGGATAAAGGGAGTATCCCTGTAGTAGTGGGATTACTAAATCAAAGGGTATGCACAGTTTGATTGCCCTTTGGGTATGGTTCCAAATTGCTCTTCAGAATGGTTGTATAAGTTCAAAACTAAATCAGCAATGCATTAGTATCTCATTTTTCCTACATCCTCTCCAACATTTATCGTTTCCCTTTTTTGTCATATTAGCCAATCTAATATGTGTGTGAGGGAGTATCTCAGTTATTTTTATTTGCATTTCTCTAATCAATTGTGATTTAGAACACTTCTTCATTTGTCTATAGATATCTTTGATTTCTTCATCTGAAAACTGCCCATTCACATCCTTTGACTGTTTATCAATTGTGAAATGGCTTGTATTATAAATTTAACTTAGTTCTCTAGATATTTGAGAAATGAAGACTTTCTTTGTCAGAGACACTTGCTATAAAGATTGTTTCCCAGCTTTCTGCTTTCCTTCTAATCTTGGTTACATTTGGTTTTGCTCATGCAAAAGCTTTTTAATTTAATATAATCAAAATTGTCTATTTTACATTTCATAATGCTCTCAATTTCTTGTTTGGCCATGAGCTTGTAACTTACTTAACTTCTCCTTTGAGGATTTGAATGCTGTACCACTTGGTGCATATGTGTTTAGTAGTGATATTACTTCATTGTCTGTGGTACCTCTTAGCAAAATGTAGTTTCCTTCCTCATCTCTTTTAATTAGGTCTATTTTTGATTTTGCTTTGTCTGAGATCAGGATTGCTAGCTTTGATTTTTTTTTTTTTGCTTCAGCTGAAGAATAATATATTCTGCTCCAGCCCCTTACCTTTACTCTGTGTGTGTCTCTCAGCTTCAAATGTGTTTCTTGTAAACAACATATTGTAGGATTCTGGTTTTTGATCCACTCTGCTTTCTATTTCTTTTTGTGGGAAATTTCATCCTGTTCATATTCACAGTTATGATTACTAACTGTGTATTTACCTCCATCTTATTTTTCTTCCTGCTCGTCCTCTCTCTCCTGTCACTTTCCCTCCTTCACAGTGTTTTGCTTCTGTCTACCACCTCCCCCAGTCTACCCTCTCTTCTGCCAGTTCTCCCTTTGTCCTTTACTTAATCTCCTCCACTCCTACTTTCCTGTCAGGTATGATAGATTTCTATATTCAACTTTTTGTGTGTATTATTCCCTTTTTGAGCCAATACTGATAAGAGTAAGGTTCCAGCAATGCACATTGTCAACCCTCCCATCTTTCCCCTCCACTATAATAGATTTTTGTGCCTCTTCATGTGAAATAATTTATCCCATTCTACCTCTGCCTTACTTTTGCACCCAGTGTACTCCTTTTCTCAGCCCTTAATTATTTTTTATGTCATTCCTTCAAATTTACCTTTTACCCTCTGTCTATGTATATTTCTTCTAGCTGTATATTAGTGGTACAATTTATAAGAATTACAAGTATCAGCTTCCCACGTAGGGATGTAAACAGTTTAGCCTCATTGAGTCCCTTATGTTTTCTTACCCCTTTTTCCCTTTTTAAACTTCTCTTGGGTCTTGATGTTAGAAATCAAATTTTTGATTCAGTTATGGTCTTCTCCTTATGAAAGCTTGAAATCCTTCTATTTCATTGAATGACCATTTTTTTTCCCTTGGAGTGTTATGCTTAATTTCTCTGCGTGTGCTCCCCAATATTTGAATTCTTTCTTTCCAGCCACTTGCAGTATTTTTTCCTTGACATGATAGTTGTGCAATTTGGGTATAATGTTCTTTAGACTTTTTATTTTGGGATCTCTTTCATAAAGTGATTGGTGGATTCTTTCAATGCCTATTTTGCCATCTCATTCCAGGATATCAGGGCAGTTCTCCTAGATGATTTCTTTTTTTTTTTTTTTTGTATTTTGTATTTTTTTTTCCTTTTTAGGCAATTGGGGTTAAGTGACTTGCCCATGGTCACACAGCTAGTAAGTGTCAAGTGTTTGTTCTGCAGCCGGATTTGAACTCAGGTCCTCCTGACTTCAGGGCCCATGCTCTATCCACTGCACCACCTAGCTGTCCCTCCTAGATAACTTCTTGAAAGATACTTTCCAGATCCTCATTTTGATTATGGCTTTCAGATAGTCCAATGATTTTGACGTTGTTTCTCCTAGATCCATTTTCTAGTTCGGTTTGTTTTTTTCCAATGAGGTATTTTACATTTTTTTCTATTTTTTCATTCTTTTGAATTTGTTCAATTGATTCTTGATGTCCCATAGAGTCACTAGCTTCTACTCGCCCAATTCTAACTTTTAAGGAGTTAGCTTTTGTCCTTCCTTTTCCATTTGGCCAATTGTACTTTTTAGGGGGTTGTTTTCTTCAGTGGGTTTTTGTATCTCCTTTTCCATTCGGCCAGTTCTACTTTTTAAGCAGTTGTTTTCTTTTTCCAAACAGTTGACTCTTTTTTCATAATTCTTTTGTATAACTCTCATTTCTTTTCCCAATTTTTCTTCTACCTCTCATATGAGTTTTAAGCTCCTCTTTGAGCTCTTCCATGAGTTCTTTTTTTCATTAATTAATTTTAAATTTAAATACTAAAACTCAAATACACAATAAGAAAAGAAAAAGAAACATTAAAAACTTAAATACAAAATAAGAAGAGAAAAAAAGCATTGCCATGTGCACAACAGAACATAAGAGAGGATTCAAAATATACAGTGATAAATTTCCATTTCAAGAAAACCTGTATAATAAATACTGCACATTGTGTTCGGAGCTGTCCATCTTTTCTTTGCTTCCTCATCAGTTTTCTTTTGTTCTGTACTGTGAACTTTTAACTTTGTTCTTTTTTTTTTCCTTTTTCCTCCCTTCCCCCAAGAAGGCTACATATAATTAAGCATGGATACACACACATGCATACATATATTCACATATGCACACACATACATACACTTACATATACATACATTTATTTAGATATCTCTAGTCATACTCATATATAGATATATACATTCACATGCATCTATGTAATACCGTACTATCCTCATTTGTCCTCTGTTTCTCTGAGGGTGGATGACATCTTCCTTCATAAGTCCAAGTCTTTCCATATTTTTCTAAGTCCACCTACTCATCATTTCCCACACCATGGCAATATCCTGACCTTATACTGTCTAGTTAATTACTTTAAAACAATATTGACTAATATGGCTGATATATAATATAGTTCCCCTATTTTTCTCTTTTGACTAAATCTATTTTAGCTTTAACTTTGTCTGAGATCATGATTACCATCCCTGCTTTTTTTTCTAATAAATTCCACTCCTGATCTTTATTTGTGTTTGCAAGTATCTCTTATTTCCTATCCTTCCTGACTCTTCTACTTTACTTCTGCTTAGCTACCTTGCCCTCCTATTACTTAACCTACTCTCCCTCCAAAGATCACTTCCTTATCCTCTCCCTCCACCCTTTTGCCTTACCCTCTTGTTCCTATCTGAATTTAGAAGACTTTTGTAGCCTTCCAAATATATATGTTATTCCCTCTTTATCCCATCCCCATTAATCTAAACACTCTTCTCTATCTCCCCTTATCCTATTCCCTCATGCTCTTATTTCTTTATAAATTTAGAAAACTTTTATTCCCTTCTAAATGTATGTATTGTTGTCTTTAACCCAGATTCCATGTGAGTAGAGTTCCCTCTAAAAAATCTCTCCCTTATCCTCTCCCTCTCCATCCCTTTAGCTTTTTATTTCTTTCTGAATTTAGAAGACTTTTATACCCTTTTAGATACATATGTATTTGTTCCCTCTTTAATCTATTCCTAATGAGAATACGGTTCCAGAACTACCAGGTTCCCTCCCCATATCTAATTCCTCTGTGTCAGTTCTTCCTCTCACACCTCATTTGGATAAGATGATTACTCTTTTTACCTTTTCCTAAACAGTTTTACTTTTTAGAATCACATCTTTCTTTAAATTACCCAATTACTGATAACAATCTTAGACATATGTTTTACATTTCCTCATGTAAAAAGTAAACAGTCCTTATTGAATCCCTTGTAATCAGTCTTTGATGTGTACCTTATATTTCTCTTGGATCTTGTATGTCAAATTTTCTATTAAGTTCAGGTTTTTGTTTTTGTTTTTTTGTTTTTTGGTTTGGTTTTGGTTTGGTTTGGTTTGGTTTTGGTAACAAAATCCTGGAAGTCTCGCAATTCATTTAATGTCCATTTCTTTTCATTCAAGATTGTGTTTAACTTTGTTGGGTATGATATTTTTGGCTACAACCACTGTTCTTTTGCTCTTTGATGTGTTTCAAGACCTATAGTCTTTTAGCATTACTGCTGCTAGGTCTTTGTATGATTCTAACACAGCTCCACCATATTTTAATTGTTTTTTTTTCTTGTTGCTCATAATATCTTATTCCTGAACTGGGGGTTTCAGAATTTAAGTATGTTATTTCTGTAGGTTTTCCTCATAGGATCTCTTTCAGGTGATGATCAGTGGATTTTTTCCTATTCCTACTTTCCCCTCTTGTTCTAAGGCTTTGGGACAATTTTTCTTAATTATTTTTTGTATTATTGTAATCAAGATTCTTTTTTGATCATAGCATTCAGGTAGTCCAATTATTCTTGTTTCTTCTTCTTGATCTGTTCTCCAGATCAGTTGTTTTTCTTATGGAATGTTTTACATTCTCTTCTATTTGTTCTTTCTTTATATTTTGTTTTATTATTTCTTGGTCTCTTATAACTTTGCTGGGTTCGCCTTGCCTAATTCTAATTTTCAAGGAGTCATTTTCTTCCTTAAGATTCTGGATCTCCTTTTCCAGTTGCTTGACTTTCTTTTCATAATCTTGTTTTTCTTGGATTCTTCTTATTTTCCCTCCATCTCTCTCATTTGATTTTAAAGTGTTTTTTAAAGTTCTATGAATTCTTTGTGGGCAGGTGACCATTTGATGTCACTCTTTGGGGTAGGAGAGGATTTTTTTTGTTTCAGTATCCTCCTCTGAAGATAAACCCAGATGTTCTCTATTCCCATAGCAACTTTCTATACTTAGGTTCTTTCTCCTTTGCCTGCTCTTTTTAAATTATTATTTGTAGCTGCTTATTATTGTAGTTACCTCTAGTCCTGGGGGATGGGGGATGGTGCTTCTAGCCTCAGATCCTTCTTCAGTTCTCCCCTGTATGCTGTAACAGAAACCAAGAACTCCACCTTTCTGTAAGTACCCACAGCCAGTGGTGTCCCCACTGCTTCTGCTCTCACTGGCACACATCCAACTCCCCACACTGTCTCAGAAGCAAAAATTCCTGTGGCTGGGGCTGGGGCTGGGGCTACCTCCCAACCCAGCTAGCCACAGGGCTCACATCTTGCTGTTTCAGTGGAACTTGCTTGGAGGTGTTTACACTTCACTGGGACCAAAACTCAGTCCTGAGATTTTTCTTTGGATCTTCTGCAATTGTCCCAGGAGAACCACTCTTCTGCCCCAACTCTTATTTATTTTTACCACTCTTTGCAAAGATGTACTGGACACTAGCTAGTCCATCTGTGGAGAAGTGGTTAATTTCAGATAGGTTAAGATTTAAAACCAGGCATCACACAGACCATCAGTCTCTGACCAGCTAGATGGCACCATGGATAGAAAGCTGAACACAGAGTCAAAAAGACCTGCATTCAAATCCTATCTCAGACACTTACCAGCCATATCCCCCTAGGCAAGTCAGTTAGCCTCCCTCACTCTGGATTTCCTCATCTGTATAGAGATACACATGTATAGGAATAATGACAGTTACCTGCCTTCCAGGATTGCTTTGAAGGTCAAATAAAGAAACATATGTAAAGCACCTTGCAGACCTTAAACTGACATACAAATTCTATTATTATTATTCGCCTGGATGCCATGGCAACAGTTAATTGGTTCTTTCAAATATTACACCTCACTCTTGGATTTGTTGCCCCAGCTCATTCTGCTTGTAGATTAGCCTTATCAGCATACCACCTATACAGTATCCTTATTAGGACAATCAGCTGAGGGAATTTCTATGTATTTCACGTCCATTTTTTTCTCTGTTGAACAAATTGATTATCTGACTATTACAAGCACCACAAAAGAATATAAGTAATAAGGTTTGAGTCTACTGTAAATCTGTAGTCTTACCCACTCATCTAACCCCCTGGGGAAGACAATCAGGCATCGGTACCTGTATTCCTCCAAATGCCTTCCTGGGAGCTCCACAGCTAGGTCCTGTGTTTCTAAGACACAGAGTACATCAAAAAAGAGGACTTGAGCAAGGAAGATATGTACTGCAGATTCCCTGATCTCAAAATTGGACATCTAGTACTCTGCCATTGAAGAGAGCTAGTGGTAGACTTCATACCTGGCAGCTTATAGAGAAAAAGACATGCATACCAGTGACTAGAATATAAGGTATCACTGGGAAGAATAATAAGATGCCATAGGACTACAGAGCAGGAAGAATTGACACATTCAGACTGATAAATTGGCTGCTAATGAGTTCTACCTTCCCCACGTTTCTGACAGTTGAGTCACAGTCATATTCACCCCATTAACTTTGCCCTTTGTTAGCATTTGGATTGTGTCTTTGGCTTAGGGCTGGGTGTAGTTTGGCACCACCTGTTGCAAACCTGGTAGCCATGGTGCCAGGAGTCATCATCCTGAAACACACTTTTGATCCCCAACATCCCCTGCAGGGGCCCCATCATCCATAGTAGCCAGGCAGGCAACAAGCATTTATTGGGTTCTTACTATGTAAAGGGTACTGTGCTAAGCACTAGCATGCAAAGATAGTTAACAACATGGTTTATGCCCTCAAAAAGCTCACATTCTAATAGGGGAAACAATATATAAAAGATATATACAGAAAAAGGGCAGCTAGGTGGTGCAGTGGATGGAGCACTGGTCCTGGAGTCAGGATAACCTGAGTTCAAATCCATCCTCACAAATTTGACACTTACTAGCTGTGTGATCCTGGGCAAGTCATTTAATCCCAATTGCCTTGCAAAAATAAAACAAAACAAAACAAAATGAAACAAAAAACCAAAGATAGATATATGTATGTATGTATGTATATATACACACACACACACATATATATGTATGTGTATATATGTATGTGTATGTATGTGTGTGTGTATATTACACACACACACACACACACACACACATATATACACATACACACACACAGAATGGAGGGAAGGTATTCTCAGAGGGAAGGGACTAGCATGTGGATGACAGATGAGGAGAGGTAGACAGGGAAAATGCCAGAGAAATGCCTCCTGGAATTTGAGCTGAATCACAGAAACCAGTAGGTGGAAGAGAGGAGAGAGAGTATTCTATGGGGGACAGTCTACAAAAAAGCATGGAGCTGGAAGATTGAGTGTCTTGGGGGAAGACTTGTGTGGCTAGATGTTCAAGAACATGGTAGGAGTAAAGTTTAAAAAAACTTGAAAGGTAAGAAGGGCTCAAGTTGTGAAGGATTTTCAGTGTCAGAGCATTTTATATTTGATCCCAGAGGTAATAGGGAGCCAGCGTAGTTTACTGAGTAAAAAGATTACATTGTTAGACTCAAGGTTAGACTCAAGGCAGAAACCATGTTGTTAACTATATTCCAGCTCTTTGGACAGTGTTTAAGTCTTTCTATCTAATTAATATTGGGGTCTGATGATTCTCCAACTCAGACTGTCTATTCCAGAAGGGCAAACTTGCTCCCCCACTACCAATATCTTCTCTTCCACTTTTCACCCTTTGAACAAGATTTTTCTCCTATTTATGATACTTTGTCTGCTTACCACTTTCCTTCTTTATTTTCTACAACCTGTTCAAAATTTAACTTCCCCAGGAAACCTATTCAAGAAAAGTCCTCAGTTCATCCCTGTTATTTCACTCCCACTCCCAATGCCAGCACGGTCTTCATTTGGATTTGTCTGTAAATAATCGGGGAGGGGAGAAAAAGACTCCTATGTTCTATTCATGTTCTGGGTCTGTGTCCCATCTTACCTCCCAAACCCTTCTCTCTAACCCCATCAGGCTGGGGAGATCATATCTCCTCTCCTGTCTTTCATCTTCCTTCTTCTGCCCAGCACTCCTCAGCGTAAAAAAGACTTCTCAAGGCGACTCTAGTAGCCCTCTTAGGACCCTCCTAATGGTTACTGACTGTTGCATCCTAGAATATTTTCCCACAGGACTGTGCACGGGGAAGGCTAGGCTCGACTTAATCAGAGGAGAACAAAGGGCTGACAGTTAAGACAGCTGTGCAAAATAGACTGAAAAAAAGCAGTTCTGAGTAACTCTTGATGACAGTTGAGCCACCTCCCCAAGCAGACTGTCCAAATAGAAATCATTCTTGATCCTGGTAGAACCTCGGGGAGCCACCTGCCCTTAGGCAGTAGGACACTGCCTCCTCCTAAGGAACTCTAGGTCTTTTTCCCAGTGACCTATGGATTAGCCAGTGTGCTTCTTACTTTTCCAGGGAGGAAAAGCATCGAGCAATTGTAGCCTGAGTCATTCATCATCACGACAGTTTGCCCAGATGACTGCTATACTGGGTTGGGTTAGGGGATGAGGAAAAGGAGCAAACTATCATAATCATCAGAAAGCTCTGATTTAGTGCCTCAGCCTGCACAGACTCAGTCTCTGCCCATGAAAGGCATGCAATCTATGGGAATTCAATTGTGCAAACCCACAGTGGAATGCAGATATTGTCAAACCGAGACACAAATGAAGAGGAATGGAATGAAGAGTAATGGAAGGATCCTTAGGCTTGGAGTCAGGGGGCCTGGGTTTGAGACTTGGTCCTGAGACTTACTAGCTATGCAATCTTGGGCAAGTCGCTCTACCTCTCTCTCTCTCTCTGGGCCTCAATTTCCTCATATGTAAAAGGAAGGGGTTGAACCAGAAGATTTCTAAGGTTCCTTCCAGCTCCAAAATTCTATGAAAAAGGGACAATAATACTTTCATCCTACCTCATAGGATTTATATGATCGTAGATTTGAAGCTAAAAGGAGCCTTAGAATTCATGTAGTCCAACACCTTAATTTTATTTTATTTTTTCAATGTTATTTTTAAAATTTATTTTTAGTTATCAACATTCACTTTTATAAGATTTTGAGTTCCAAATTTTCCCCCTCCCACCCCTTCTTCCTCCCCAAGGTGGCATGTAATCTTATACATGCTATACATATTTCCACATTAGTGGTGTTGTGAAGGAAGAATCAGAACAAAAGGGAAAAACCATGAGAAAGTAAAAATAAAGAGAAAGAAAACAGTACGTTTCAATCTGCATTCAGACCCCATAGTTCTTTCTCTGGATGTGGATAGCATTTTCCATCATGAGTCTTTTGGAACTGTCTTAAATCATAGTATTGCTGAGAAGAGCTAAGTCCATCAAAGTTCGTCATCACACAATGTTGCTGTTACTGCCAACACCCTAATTTTACAGATGAGTAAACCAAGGCCCAGAAAGATGGAGTGACTTGCCCAAGGTCATAGATGACAAAACAGGGATCCAAACCTAGATACTGTAACTCCAAATCAAATTTGTTTTCTGTGTTTTATAAACCATAAAGTACTATAAAGGTAAAGGATGCTTTTTTTTTTCCAATATTTTCCCTATAAGTAAAAGATTGACAGGTAAAGTGGGGAAAATTCTGGATTTGAGGTCAGAGAGACTCTGGATTCAAGTTCCTGTCTTTGCTGCTTACTTCCTTGGTGACTTTAGACAAGTCACTCAACCTTGTTGGGTTTACATTTCCTTACCAATAAAAGCATTGAATTAGAAGGGATCTCTAATATCCTTTGCAGTTCTAAACCTGTGATCCTAAATACATAATTGGTATAGGGACATCATTGGGAGGAATAATGTCTAGTTTGTCTGTCAGTCTTGGAAAGTTTCCTGGAGAAAGGACATGATGGAAGACTGGGACCAAAAAGCATGTTCTAGGCACAATGGGCTGCTTTAGAGAAGACTCAGAAGTGGGAAAGGTGGTGATGAATGTCCCTGACATGGTTGTGTGTTCAGCTGAGAGAGGGGAGACAATTGCTTCTTCTCCTGACAATAATAACTTACCTATTTATCTAGCACTTAAAAGTTTGCTACGCATGTTTCATAACTAATTCCTTGAGGTAGGCAATGTATCATTATCCCCATTTTACAACTGAGGAAACTGAGGCTCAGAGAGATTAAAACCACTTTGCCTATATCTATACACCTAGTCAGTCCCACTCAACTAACTAATCAACAAACTTTTATAAAGTGTCTATTCTGTACCAGGCACTGTGCTGAATGCTGGGGTAACCAAGCATCCATAAAGTGAAGCAATCCCTACTGAAAAAATGCTTCCATTTAGTAATGGGAATGAAAAGGGAGCTGTTCCCAAAGAATTACAATGACCCACAGGGATGGTGGCCATGAGAGGACTGATGCCAATGAGGAACAGCATAGATGGATTTCCCCTTCCTGTCCCCCTGCACATACACTGTCCCTAACTCCTTGGGCAGGCTACTGGTTCACACATGCAGCGAGATGTACATTTTAATCCAAAGCCCTGAGCCACTCAGAACTCAAGCCTGTAAAGCCTTATGGACCCTTGTGGGCAACTTATTAACTTAGTTTTAAATGTAATGTTATATATGTTCTATTGTATTTGTAGTTTGCATTGTATTGTTATATATATATGTGTGTGTATGTGTATATATATATATATATACATATATATACATATACATATATGTATGTAGCATTTTTATTTATTTTGTTATTATTTCCCAATTCTGTTTTAATCTGGCTTGGGGCCACTGGTGATTATTGTACAGTATTGTGATAACTCTGGTCTAGGCCCACTCAAATAAGGGCATTTTCTGAGTTGCTTAATAAGGAATGAAGAATGGGAGACAGGAACCCAGGAAGTTTAACTCTAACTGTGCCTCAAGAAGCAAGCAGCTGGGAAAAGGGGCAGTGTCTGATCCGCAGGTCGGTGAGACCTTGTCATTCACGCAGCTGGGGATTAGGACCACACTCAGCAAACTGGTTTTCACTGCTTCACTGGTTCACGGGTTCCTACCTTTTTTGTGTCAAGCAATCTGGCAAAGCCTATAGACCTTTTCTCAGAATAATGTTTTTAAATACATAAAATATGTATTACAAGGGAAAGCAATTATATTGAAATGCAGTTATCTCTCTCTCTATCTACACTATCTCTCTTTTCATCTATTTAGCTGGTAGATCCCAGGTTAAGAACTTGAAGATCTTAGCCCTCTTCTAGCTCTGAATCTGATGATCTTCTTCCAGGCCATTTTAAATGATGTGCCTTCATTCTCATAACTCCAAGTTTCGAGCCAGCATTCAAACCCAAATCTTTTGGTTCCAGAGATCTTGTGTTCTCTACACCTCTTGGTATACTCTAAAGAAGTAAAATTCCTAGAAAGAATGGAAGCTGATTAGGCTTTCTAATAGTTCCCTCCCTTTGAAAATCCTTTGTCATCTCATTTCAAACTGCCTAGTACAAACAACAACAACCTTTGTCTGGCTAGGATAAGCGAAGGCTCTCATCCACTGTAACTCATGCATGAGGTTCCCTTGCACTTTTCAACTTCCTTCTTCTTCCAGCCTTCTGGACTTCTTCACAGAAGTAGAGAGGAATACAGCCCACATTCACCTAGAGAGACAACATGGTGAGGAGACTGTTCCTCAAACATGGCATGAGAAACATGCCTGATACCACAGAGGGACAGAGACAAGGGGATAAAAGTTTCTATTGTCACAGAAGATCAGTTTTGGAGAAGCTGGAAGTTTTTGACATTTCAACTCAATGACTCATCAAAGGTTTATCAAGTGCCTACTATGTGCCAGTTTCTGCTAACAAAGATTCATTAGTTTCTCAGTAACTCCAGGATAAAATATCAATTCCTCAAATGCTGTGGATTCACATAGAATCTTCCAAAATCTGACTCTACCTGTCTTTTCTTCAGGCTTTTGTAATATCCCTCCCTTTTGTGTATCCCATGCCTCAGATGCATTAGACTACTACCTATCCTCAGAAATTGACATTCCGTGTCTTACCTCTGTTCAAGCTGTCCTCCATGCCTGGAGTCCATGCTTGGAATGTGTTCCCTTCTCATCTCTGCCTGTCAGAATCCCAGAGATATCTCCTCTTGTGGGTCAGCTAAGTTGTTTCCTACTCAGAGGAGTCTTCCCAGATTTCCTCAGTTGTTACTGCTCTTTTCCCTCCTCAAATTGTCTTATGTTTATTTATTTTTATATGTGTTCTATCTCCCAGTAGTATTAAGTTCCTGGAGGGCAAATATTATTTCATTTTTGTCTTTCTATTACCAGGTTTAGGACTGTACCTGACACATACACATTTAATAAATGCTTATAAAGTTGAATAGAAACAAACAACAAAGAAAAAATACAGTCCTTGACCTATGTTTTTATTGTTTATTTGTTTCTGATTCTTCATGACCACTTTTGCGGTTTTCTTGGGAAAGATACTGAAGTGGTTTGCCATTTTTTCCTCAAGCTCATTTTTACAGATGAGGAAACTGAGGCAAACAGGATGAACTTGCCTAGGTTCACACAGCTAGTAAGTGTCTGGTGTGGATTTGAACTCAGGTCTTCCTGATTCCAGACCCAGAGATCTATCCACTTTGCCAACTAGCTGCCTCAAAGAAGTCACTTTTAAGAAGACAATAAGCTCAAACCCACATAAGTCATCGGCGTTTCTATATATTACTAACAAAGCCCAACAACAAGAGACAGAAAGAGAAATTCCATTTAAAGTTACCGTAGACAATATAAAATATTTGGGAGTCTACCTGCCAAAACAAACCCAGGAACTATATGAACATGATTACAAAACACTTTTCGCACAAATAAAGTCAGATCTAACTAATTGGAAAAACAGCAGTTGTTCATGGGTAGGCCAAGCTAACATAATAAAAATGACAATTCTACCTAAATTAATTTACTTATTCAGTACCATACCAATAAAACCATGAAAAATTATTTTATGAAGCTAGAAAAAATAATAACAAAATTCATCTGGAAGAACAAAAGGTTCAGAATATCAAGGAAATTAGTGAAAAGAAATGCAAGGGAAGGTGATCTAGCCATTTCAGATCTTAAATTGTACTATAAAGCAGCAATCATCAAAACTACTTGGTACTGACTAAGAAATAGAGTGGTGGATCAGTGGAATAGGTTAGGTACTCAAGACACAATAGTCAATGACTATATTAACCTACTGTTTGATAAACCTAAAGACTTCAGCTTCTGGGATAAGAACTCATTATTGGACAAAAACTACTGGGAAAACTGGAAAACAGTGTGGCAGAAACTAGTCATAGACCAATATCTTGCACCATATACTGAGACAAAGTCAAAATGGGCACAGGATTTAGATATAAAGAATGAGACTATAACCAAATAAGGAGAGCAAGGAATAGTTTACCTGTCAGATTTATGGAGAATGGAAGAATTTATGATCAAACAAGAGATAGAGAACATTATGAAATGCAAAATGGATGATTTTGCTTACATTCAATTGAAAAGTTTTTGCACAAACAAAGCCAAAGCAACCAAGATTAGGAGGGAAGCAGAAAATTGGAAAAGAATGTTTACAACCAGTGTCTCTGATAAAGGCCTCATTTCTAAAATATATGGAGAACTAAGTCAAATTTATAAGAATGCAAGGCATTCCCCAATTGATAAATGATCAAAGGATATGAACAGGCAGTTTTGAGAGGAAGAAATTAAAGCTATCTATAGTCATGTGAAAAAATGCTCTAAATCACTATTGATTAGAGAAATGAAAAACAAAACAACCCCAAGGTGCTGCATTGAATCACACCTATCAGATTGTCTAACATGACAAAACAGTAAAATGATAAATGTTGAAGAAGATGTGGGAAAATTGGAACACTAATGCATTGCTGGTGGAGTTGTGAACTGATCCGACCACTCTGGAGAGCAATTTGGAACTATGCCCAAAGGGCTATAAAAATGTGCATACCCTTTGACCCAGCAATACCACTTCTAGATCTATCCCAAAGAGATCAAACAAATGGGAAAAGGACCCACACGTACAAAAATATTCATAGCAGCTCTTTTTATCGTGGCAAAGAATTGGAAATTGAGGGATACCCATCATTTGGGGAATGGCTGAACAAGTTGTGGTATATGAATGTAATGGAATACTATTGTGCTATAAGAAATGATTAGCAGGCTGACTTCAGAAAAACCTGGAAAGACTTGCATGGACTGATGCTGAGTGAAGTGAACAGAAGCAGGAGAACATAGCACCCAGCAAGAGCCATATTATGGGATGACTAACTTTGACAGACTCATCTTTTGTTTGCAATGCAAGGATCTAAGACACCTCCAAAGGACTCATGATAGAAAATGCTGTCCACATACAGAAAAAGAACTGTGGAGTCTGAATGCAGATCAAAGCACATTACTTGCTTTCTCTCTATTTTTTCCCCTTTTTTTCTTCTTTCTCATGGTTTCTCCTATTGGTTCTAATTCTTCTTTACAACATGGCTAATGTGAAAATAGGTTCAATATGAACCTATATGTACAGCCTATATCAAATTGCATGCCATCTTGGGGTGGGATGAGGGGAAAGATGGGGAGAAAATTTGGAACTTCAAAATCTTATTGAATTGAACATTGAAAACTAAAAATCAATTAATTAATTATTTAATTAAAAGACAAGCTGATGGGATGAGGTGGGTGAAACAACAAACCCAAGTACAAATAATTATAATGCAAGTTAATAGAGAATGATAGGAGCAGGAGAGACATCCAGACAAAGTACTCTAGGAAAGTCTGAGGAAGGACAGAACACTTTTAGCTTATGAAACCAGAGTAGGACCTTAGCTAAGACCAAGGAGGGCTTCCTGAAAGCACTGAGCTTTGAAATAACAGGATTTCAACAGATATCGATGAATACAATCCAGATATCATAGAAGTGGGATGCAGGAGGAAAGATGAGAACTAGTGGTGCATTTGGTTGGAGCATTGGCTTTGTGGGAACACAGGGAAATAAAACTAGAAAGACAAGTTGGAGCCACATAGTGTTGGGCTTTGAAGGTAAGACCATGGTTAGACAGTCTCCTCAGTTGAAAGCCAGGCAAATCTCTAGGATACAAAGACCTTTAGGGCAGAGTTTCAGGTCACTAATTGGCTCTCTCATCTAGAAAAATGCAAATATGGGAAGTTGCCTCACTAGGCCATTGTTGTCTATTTGCCTTATGTTTTATAATGCTCTCTTCCCTTTACAAAGTGTTTTCTCATTTTATCCTCACAACAGGTATCATCTCCATTTTATAGGTGAAGGCACTGAAGCACAAATTAAGTGATTTGTCTCAAGTCTTAGCAATTAGCAAGCTGCCAAACAGGAACTTTGAATCTATATTTGGTTTTCTGGGCTACTAGCCCTGAGCTCTTTTCATTACACAGTACATCCTTTCCAGGGTCCTTCATTTGGGAGGGGGGAGGGGGAGGGTGTCAACCTCTTTACAGCAATCCAGGGAAATCCCCAGGTATCCCAATCACTAATCAGTATTTCCAGGAGCGACTCTCCATCCCGCCTCCCTTACTCTTCATTCTGGAAAAGTACTAAAGGTTAACTCCTCAGACTAATGCTCATTTGCCCTTATCAGTTATCCCATTTTACTTAAGAATTATCCAGATATGACTGTCCAGGTTGGTTATAGACATAAAAAAGAAATTCGGCTCAGAAACTTAAATTATAAATGTATTTTATTGAACAAACACCAAAAAGTGGTCAGAATCAAGAACAAACAATGGGGAGTGGAGTTCTGTTGACATTCACCGAGCGACTTTTGCTTCCAGTACAACCAAATGCCACCTCCTGTGAAATGTAAGGCGGTCTCCCAGGAGAAACCAGAATTGCTTACATGACAAATGGCTAAATCCCACCCTTAATCACAGTGAGGAGGCCAGACACCTTTCCGCTAGACAGAGCATGGACTGAACCACTCTTTCTGAAATCACAAGATTGCCCTAGGGTGCCCCAGCAAGAGACTTGGGGATTGCCACTCCCCAAGGGTTGAGAAGCCCAGATTCTGACTAAACCACAGCCTTTCTTCAATTGTTTCTGGTCCTTATCTTCCTCAATTCAAGGATTATCTAAGCAAACATACCAATATGGACCATGCTTCAGACATCTCTGTCCTGCTAAATCAGGAGGGCGTGGTCATAGTTTTGGGCTAAGTGCTTATGTGAGAGAAATGAATGCTGGAATGAGTGGAGTCATGGAAAGGAGGATAAAGATTACTTATATGGCCTCCAAACTTCATTGGAAAGCATTTTCTGATGGCCTCTGGCCAGGCTAGGAGCTAAGACCCAGAGGAGAGGGTGCTAAGTGCTGGAGGTGACCTGGAAGGCTCATGAATACAAATCACCCCCTTAGTCTGGTCTAGACTAAACACCAGTGAAGAGGGAAGGAGAGGGGTAGGCGGAGAGAGGAAAGCAGAGAGCAGCTTGGCTGCCATCCAAGCTAATGAGGATCCGTCAGGCAGTGGCCAAGGGACAGGGAGAGCTGATATTCAAGTGAAAGACACTTGCTGGGAGGTGATTTAGCTCTTGAGGCTCTTCCGGGTGGAGGAAGTGGTGGACACAAATTTTACGCTGGAGCTGCTGCCCCCGCCGCCGCCCAGGCTGACCCCCAGGCCCCGGCCACTGCCGGAGCTGAAGCCAGAGCCCCCTGCGCTGAGGCCGCTGAGGCCGCCGCCGCCGCTGCTGCTGGAGTAGGAGTAACCGCTGCCGCCTCCGAGCCCTCCGCCCACGCCAAGGCCATAGCCACTGCCACTGCCGCCGCCCAGGCCACTGCCGCCGCCGAAGCCGCCGCCGCTGCCATAGCCGCCGGACACGCTGGATGTGACCACAGCTACGAGAAAGGGAGAGAAGAGATGAGGAGGCCACATGGCCCGCCCATTCTGATGACCAGGGCCCTGGCCAAGGGGTGGGAGAGAGAAGGAAGGAAGTCTGCCTTCTAGGACTGACTGGTCCCACTCCCTCCCCTCCACGTCCAATATGACTTCGAGATTGGGAAGGGGGAGGGAGAGGGAGAGGGCCGTAACATCCAACCTCCCCTAGTGACTTTCGTAGCAAAAAAACATAAACATTACAATTGCAGCCACTCCGTGGGCTCCCTGTGAGTCTATTCACCGAAAAAACTCTCCAGAACTTAATTTTATATAGGACTATAGATTCTGAGATAGAGCAATTAAACATCACTCAGTCCAGCTCTCTTACAGATGAGTGGAAACAAAGGACCATTACTGCTTCTATTTCTATTTATCATATGCATCTTCTCTTAATTCAATTAACCAAGTATACATTGTGTCAAGCTATGTGTTAGACCCAATATAAGACCAATATGGTCGCAATTCTCAAGGAGCTGACGCATGAGTTTTATACCTTCTTAAACACTTACTGATGCCCCCAGAGAAGAGGAAAAGGTTTAGCATAAGCATGGAGGGAAGGCCCTCTTGTTATGATGAGTAGAAGGAAAACTTGCTATCTATAATTTGTGAACTGTGAATTGCATCATGAGTTTGTATCACAATTGTTCAGGTTTGTGAGGCAGGTATTATTATTACCATTTGGCAGATAGAGAAAACTGAGGCACTGGGTTGCACAGTTGGGTCAAGGTCCCTCAGTAAGTCAGTGACAAGATCAGAATAAGAAGCTGGGCCTCTTCCCTCCTCATCTGAGCTCTTTTCATGTGACCACATTTCTTCCAGACCTCTTGCCCATATGGAATTTCCCAGCTGTGTGACTGCTATCGAGGGACCCTACCTTCAAAACTAGAGCTCAATGTCTGATATTAATAACATTATCACTGCTATTCTGAGCAAGGTACTTACAGATATTGACTGGTCCAACTCCCTCTCCACTCAGCCTATAAAGAGCAAAAGAAGGGAGGTGAGATTGAAACTAGACAGTGAAGCAAAAAGCAGCTTTGTGCCAGAGGAGATAACCCCAAAGTCCTATAACTAACTGATATAGATACCTTCTGTCCAACAACAGAAGGTGCACAGCGAAGGCCTTCAAAGAATTTTATATGTTTTATCTCATTTGATGCTCACAATTATATGACTTTGGAGGTAAGAGGACATCATTTGATACTCACAATAACCCTGCAAGTTAGATACCATTATTGTTCCCACTTTACAGACAGAGAAATGGAGACTCAAAGAATTTAAGGGACTTGTTTAAAGTCATACACTAGTCTGAGGAGAGATTTGAAACCAGGCTTTCTGAAATGATTCCAGATCTAGAACTCCAGGCACTGAGCTCAGGTCTCGCCATTACTATACCATACTGAAATGGGTTTAAATTGCAGCAAGAAAGGAGTTGGTTAGATCCCAAGGGCACATTTCCTGACTACCACAAATCATATCCTACTAGAACAGGTAACCTAAAGTGGTTGTGGCAGCTCCCTCCCTAGAGACCTTTCTGGGCTGTCTATTTGGGTTTCTGGTCCCCTGGAGGCAGGACACTGGTTCTGAGGACCAGAATTCCAATTCTGGAATTCTCTATTTCAACCTGGGAGGTAGTGACAGAAAACAACTCAGCAGGTCTCAATCAAAACAAAATCTCTCTACCAGTGACATTTTCAATTCCTCCACATACTGAATTTGAAAATTGAGCCAGCTTTCAGTTATCTGCACCAAAGGAAGGAGGAAGTTGAGTGGATAATCTGAAACATGTATAACTGCAAATAGAAATCTGAAACTCCCAGACTTTGTATCTGACTGGTGATGTTTCAAAATACATGCAATTTTTTAAAAAAGCTAATTTATCTTTAAAAGAGCCTTGTGAATGTTCAATAAAAGCAAAGTAAGTAAAGGCTCACCCAGGATGAATTGTTTCACCTTTAGATAAGACTTTTGGGATTAGAAATGGAAGTAGGGAAAGAGGGGAGGGGTCAGTTTCCCACCTGCACTCCTCTCCCTCTAGCAGCTTCCTGTAGGTGGCAATCTCAATGTCCAAGGACAGCTTAACATTCATCAGCTCCTGGTATTCACGCAGCTGGCGGGCCATGTCCTGTTTGGCCTTCTGCAGGGCATCCTCCAGCTCAGCCAGCTTGGCCCGGGCATCCTTGAGGGCCAACTCCCCACGCTGCTCAGCATCAGCGATGGCAGCCTGCAGGTTGGCACACTACAAGGGAAAGGAGAGAAGTGTTTGGGGTGGGGCATGGTGGACAGAACCTAGCCTTTCTTTTTTTCTTCCTGAAGAGCCTTAAGTCACACAAACCAGAACAGCTGATATACCAAGAAGTGCCCTATATGAACTCAAGGACATCTGCAGCTTGGGTATTAGGCGTGGTTGTACCATGTTCCCACTCCTGAATGAATATGACTGTGTATTTAAGTGTGTGTGTGTGTGTGTGTGTGTGTGTGTGTGTGTGTGTGTGTGTGTGTATAGGCATGTGCATATAACAATAGGGATACCCACAGATACCTGCACCTGTGACCCACTTGTATGCCTTCTTTCAATATCAATCTACCTGCTTCTTGACATTATCGATCTCAGCTCTCAGCCTCTGGATCATCCGGTTCATCTCAGAGATCTCATGCTTGGTATTGCGGAGGTCATCTCCATGGCGTCCTGCAGTCTGCTGCAGCTCCTCATACTGGTGCCCCCAGAGAAGAGGAAAAGGTTTAGCATAAGCATGAAGGGGAGGCACTTTTACCATGATGAGTAGAAGGAAAACTTGCTATCTATAAGCTATTGTCTCTTGAACACTAGGACTTAGAATCTTGAAAACAAAAAAAATAGCTTGTAGGGATTAGAATAATAACTCCAATTTCTATAACCTTCAAGCTTTACAGAGTGTTATACTCATGACAATCTCATTATTTAAAGATGTCAAGTATTATTAACTGCATTTCCTAAGGAAGGAAGGAAACTGAGGCAGAGAAGTTAAATGATTTATCCAAAATCACAATCTATAAGAGGCAGAACTAGAACTCAAACTAGAACTCAATACTGTCCAAGTATTCATGGACAAGATTAATCCCTTCTTTGACCTGGTTCCCCTAATAGTTCCACCAATCCTTGAAAGTTTCTCCATTAGGTCCACCCTATGCTTCTCTTTCACATTTCCAACAGTTCCTTAAACAGCAGTTGTCCAGTTCTCCTAGGCTGGATCCCAGAGCTTGGATTCCCATTACAAATTAGCACTAACTCACCTTGGTCTGGTACCAGGACTCAGCTTCTGTTCGGCTGCGGTTGGCAATGTCTTCATACTGAGCTTTGACCTCAGCAATGATACTGTTCAAGTCAAGGTTACGGTTATTGTCCATAGACAGGACAACGTTGGTGTCAGAGATATGAACCTGCATCTGAGAGAGTTCCTGGGGAGAGATATGCAGTCATTAATTCTGTGTCACTAATTCTTTTGTACTTTCTTCACAATTATAGCCACATTCAGATGATGAAGAAAGTTAAGAGAACAACTGAAATCTTTGCTGAAACAATTTAAAAAACTATATGATTTCATTTTCCAACATAGTGGTTTTCAAATGTTTATATCTAGTGACCTTTTCCCCCACCACTCCCTCACCAAGGAGCTCCATAACCTCTCAGGTTTTAATCTTGCTGCTTCTCCTCACTAATTAAAATATACCTTCCTATTCTGGAAGGAACTAGAAAGTAGTCCATGAAGTCAGAAAACCTCATCAAAGGAGGGCTTTGGACAAGGAAATCTCAAAGTTGTCTTACAGCTCAAACATCCTATAAATCTATGAGACTCACTTCTAAGGCTCTTTACATAGCATAGTTACTGGGAGTGAATGAAGAATTTCTTTCAGGAATATAAATGCCCAGGAAATCAAAATTGGGGAACTGCAAGAGGAAGGAAAAGGTTTGTACTTAGGAATATTGAATCTGGGACAGGATTGTATTTGTTAGTCCCAGGATCTGGGAATCCAGCTACCATTTAAGCTAATAGCCCTTTGTCTCCATAGATATTAGCTTATGGCAAAGTCACCAATTGCTATATCCTGTACTTGATTGAGAGAAGGTGGTTCGTTACCATGTCATAGAGAGTTCTCAGGAAGTTGACCTCATCAGTGAGGCTGTCCACCTTGGCTTCCAGTTCCACCTTGTTCATGTAGGCACCATCAACATCCTAGAAAAAACAGACCAAATTTTCCATCCAAACTCCAATGAGCCATGCCCTGTACCCAAAATGTAACTTCAGGCTATAGGCACAAATCAATCCACACCTACCTTCTTGAGTATCACAAATTCATTCTCTACTGTAGTACGCTTGTTGATTTCATCTTCATACCTAATGGAAAAGGGAACAGGATTAATTGATAGGGGACCTGAGATAGTCAACATTGAGGAGCACAATTACGCTCATGACTAAGCCAAGCACACATTGGCCTTCATATTGACTATAAGGAGGCTCATCTCTGCTGTTGCAAGATGTCTATTTCTCATCTTCTTTCCTACAGGCTAGGAAACTCCACTTGGGGAGAGAAAAAGAGAGAGTGAAGGATGATGGCACCTGCTATGAAGGAATGAGCTCTTGAAAGAAAGGGAGGAAGTAGTCATGGCTTAAGCCCCGGGTACTGGCAATTGTGGGAATCTGTCTTCCCTGTCTGCTTGGGAAGAATCATCCTGTCTTCAACTGCCCACTCAGTCTGTCTTTTACAAATCCAGTTATTCAAAGAATATACTAATAGATTCCCTATCTTACTCTTCTCCAATTCATTAAGCCATTTATACTGATGCATCTGGTTCTTCATACAGAGATCACTCAGAACATCGAAGCCTGTGGTTATCAAATTAATAGGATACTAAGATCATAAATATAGAGTTGGAAAAGGTCATCTAATTTTATAGACATCTTCTCATTTTATAGAGGAGATAACTGAGGCACCAGGAAGGCAGATAATTTGCCCAAGGTCATGAAAGTATTATATTGTAGAGATGGGTAGGATTTGAACCCAAGTCATGAGACTCCAAATCCAGAACTCCTTCCACTAAATTCTGCTGACTCTCTTGAATGAGAATAAAATGAATTGAACTGAATCAAGTTGAATCCTATCCCATTTGATTCTATTTGATTCAATTCAGTTCGAGTAAAACCAGGAGTCCAGCTATGGGGGCCTTGAAAATAAATGTTTTGTGTCTGCTTCCTTTGGTCACCATTGCTCTCTCTCTCCCTAGATAAAGGAGAGATTTTTACTGTGTGGAAAATCAGAATGAAAGCCCTTAAGGGGCAAGGAGTATATAGAATGCCTGTGTGCTCTAAGTATGCTGTAAGGGTAGAATTATTGCTGTAGGTTAAATGCCACGGGAAAGAGGTTAAACCCTAAACTGGTTTGTTGTTGTTGGTTTGTTTTGTGTTTTTTGTTTTTTCATGCCTGAGCAAGGATTTTTTAATTGCCACATAGTGCTGAGAAGCGCATTATCTCCCAGCTCCAGGGCTAGAAAGCTTAGTATTTAGAATTGGGGGCGGGGATAGGATAGGGAAGGAGACACCAAGCGGAAAGACTCAGAAACAAAGGGTCTCCTGTCATAGGTTCAAGAGGGGCCAAACACATTGTGATGCTCTGTATAATGCCCAGAACATTATAAGTACCCAACCTAAAATACATGCGCACAATATACATCACAGTTCTGTCAAAGGCTGGATCCTCATTTATTGAGTGTTGGAGGAAGGGACCCATGAATATGAACATAAAATTAGAGGTGATGTCCAATTCAGGGAGTCCATGCCTTAGTGGTTTTATGGCTAAGGTATATCACTCCTGTTGTGGGGAATGTGGGCAGGGGTGGGGGAAGTTGGACTGGAAAAATTAAAATCATCCAGAAACTCCTAGATGTGACTAGGTATTTTTCAGACTGTTGTGTTCTGAGGGAGAATACTGAAAAGGCAGTACAGAGAAGGCTAACAGCTATGGATTCTCTTATTTGCCAACTCCCTCAAACCACATATAGTAGAAATTCAAGGATTTGTCTTAAGACAAAGCAAACCCTTATCATGCTCTACCATTCCTATTCTTTTGATTCTTTTTCCCATTCCACCATACTCCGCTCCATTCCCCAGCCCATAGCTAAGATTATGTCAAGTTAGGGAGATAGCCTTCCCAGCTCTACTTCCTTCTTTCTGCTTACCTCCATTTTCCCACTCCCTACCAGTAATCAGACCTTCAGTTTCTAGAATGGAGAAACCATAATGTTTTCCATGGTACTCAGTCTCTGTCCATCTGTCTCTCTCTCTCTTTCTCCCTCTTGCTTCCCCCTTCCTCTCCCTACCTCTCCATCATGAGCTTCATCTGACTGTAGAAAGACAATTCCTTACTGCACCCCCCCAACACACCCCATTGACTCCTCCTACTCACTTGTTCTTGAAATCCTCCACTGTATCCTGCATGTTCCTCAGCTCAGAATCCAGGCGGCCCTTCTCATTCAGAATACTGTCTAGCTGCCTCCTGAGATTGTTGATGTAGGTTTCAAAAAGTGGCTCTAAATTCTGTTTCACGGTCTTGTGACCCTGCTCCTGGAGCAGCGTCCATTTTGTATCCAACACCTTATTCTGCTGCTCAAGGAATCGCACCTGGAAACCAGAAGAAGAGACATTTCAAGAGGAATATCTAATATTTATATTGTTCCATGGAATATCACGGGGTTGCTACTTTCAAGTCCTCATCTTATCAATCTCTCTCTTCCTCGCTCATTCTCTCTCTGTCTCTGCCTCTCTGTTTCTCTCTCTCTCTCTCTCTCTCTCTCTCTCTCACACACACACACACATACATACATACACACATACATACATACATACATACATACACACACATACACACCCTTTTTCCTCCCTGCCCCCCATCCCCTAGAGAAAACCTGCAGGGAGGACTGGCAATGCTTCTTGCTTTCGAGGGCTTCAGTATAGTGAGGATACAAGGAGAGACATAAGTTAGAGAGATACAAAAACAAAGTGAAGAGCAGCTAGATAGAACTCTAGGCGTCTCTGCAAAGGGGAGCCTGCCCAGCATTTAAAGTTTTGCCTCCAATTTCTCTCCATAACATAAGTAAGTATCCAACATGTGTAAAGTTTAGTGCTGGGCTCTGGGAGGAGCAGATTGAGAAGGATGGGAAGTTGTTCCATTCTGCAGGCTCCTAATCTAGCAGGGAAGGTAGACCACACAGACAGGCATACGGAAGGACGTACAGATGGGAGGGTGGATAGAAGATAATGCACACTCTGTACACATTTGTCTAAGACATGAAATCTCCTTCCTACCCATTCTTGCTCTGGCAGTTAGCCCAGATTCACAGGAGTTTAGTGAGCATTTCTTGTCTCACCTTGTCGATGAAGGAGGCAAACTTGTTGTTGAGGGTCTTGATCTGCTCCCGCTCTTCAGTCTTCACCCTCTGGATGGTGGGGTCAATTTGGAGGTTGAGGGGAGCCAGGAGACTCTGGTTGACGGTGACTCTTGGATGCCACCAGGGGGGCAGACAGGGAACCCAGGTCCCCCATAACCTCCACCGAAGCCAGCTCCACCACCGAACCCAAAGCCACCACCAGCCCCACCGCCGAAACCAAATCCGCTACCCGCTCCTCCACCAAAGCCGCTACCGGCTCCTCCACTAAAGCCATATCCGCTTCCTACTCTCCCTCCGTAGCCACTCCTGAAGCCACCACCGCCTCCCATGGAGATCCTCTTGGACATTCCAAGGTTGTAAAGGCTCCTGCTGCCAAAGCCGGCTCCCCCTCCAGCACCACCAATACTGATGCGGCCATAGCCGCCGCCGCCTCCACCGCCTCCGGCCCGGGATACAGAGACAGAGCTGAAGCTGGTTCGGCTGACAGAGGGGGTGACCGCTGAAGAGGCACTGAAGCCACGGCGGCCCCCACTCTGGAATGATACGCTTGATTGCCGAGACATGGCTACTTGGGGAGCAGAAGTACCAAGTACTGGAGTAGCTTTCCAAAGAAAAGAACAGAGCAAGGTGAAGGAGGAAGACAGAGGCTCTGTTATCCAGCGACTCAAATCTTCCCCCTTCTCTTTATATCCTTCTAAGGGCTGGGCTGGGCTGAAGAATCTCTTGCAGATCTGAATGATTAAGTGGGTTGGGCATGCCTGGGGGGCAGCTGTGAGCTCACCCCTCTCACACCTGCATAGTAGTAGGAGATACAAAAGACTCCTTCCTGGCAGACTTGGCTCATTTAGAAACAACCCTGCCTTGCAGGGCCCATATGTCAGTGGCACCCCAACAGGCTTGCCAAGTCTTCCTTTCCCCACCAGAGGCTGGGAGGAGGTTAAAGAAGATAATGCCAGGGGGCAAATGGACATTCATCCAATGTTGAAGGGGAGGTACTTGTAGAGGAGGGGTTACTGTTTCCATTTTGCTCTGTATAGTGGCCTGGCATCATGAGCATTGATTTTTCCTGTTTAGGGTAGAATTATCAAATCCTGAGGGGTGATGTGAACTTCTCCACTAAGAAGAGAAGCAAGTATCCAGTGATTTGTGTAGTGACCAGCTCTTGGTATTTTCCTGAGGGAAGAGGCAGTAGGGACCTGAGTCCTTATAAACTCTAGTGGCTGACATCATAACTTTTTGCCCACCTTAAGGTAAGTTCTTTATCTTAAGGTAGGATGACTTGGAGTATTAGAAAGACTGCCTGATCTCCATCTGAGTTCAGATCCCATCTCTCTACTACTTGTAGTATGTGTGGTAAATCACAATACCTCTCTGGGCTACACTCTCCACATTTATGAAATAACAGGCAGCGAGCAGTTTCCAAGGTCCTTTCAAACACTATAACTTCTCCAAAGCAAGTTGGACAAAATCCCATGCAGGGGCTTAAACTATCATCCTCTCATCCTTAATTTCCTTCTCCCATCTCCAGAAAAGTACTCTGAGTCCAATTTGCCCAAAGACCCCCTGAGTGCACACTCATCTTACCTTGACTCAGTTCTCCCCAAAATAATCTATTGCATGGCATTTGTCCACTATTCCTGCTTTACCAGGACTGTATAGAGATGGCTCCTATCTCCCCATCCCACCTAAAAACAGCATTGAGGCGCTAAGAACCAGAGTCATACATGTCATTCTTTTCCCTTTGGCGGGGGGCTTTTTTGCCTCCCCCCTCCCCTTTCCCCTCAGGTGTGTTCCAGCAAGCCTCATTCCACAAAAGGAAGAAATGAGTCATCATATCTGTTGATACAGGCTGAAGGCTGCCACAAACACATACCTGCAGGAGCTTTCTAATCTCACCAAAAACATGTTGAGAATCTGCCTACCTGTTATAACGGCATGCTGCATTGTTCTGCATGGCAGCAACTGACTATGCAGTCTTCAAGTTCAATCCAAGGAAGGGAATGATATTCCTCCCAAAGGAATGGCTCAAGTTTGTGGGAACCAAGGAACGCAGTAGAGTATAAGCTCATTAAGGCAAGGTACTGTTTGCTCCTTTTGCTATTGCATCCTCAGTATGCAGCACATTCTATGTACCTTACCCAAGAGGATAAAGAATTTTTCATTGCGCTCAGCTATCATGCCTCCTCTTTTTTGATTTACCTTTCCCTATTTGGTGCCATAGCTTCTGCCTCTTCCCACTACCCCTGTCCACCCTACCCTATCCCATCCCCCTCCAGAGAGAATCTGAGCTTGCTGCAGATATGCCCAGTATGGCTCTGGCCATAGGTGAGGTGTTGGTGAGATCACAGGATTTAGACTTGTATTGGAGGAGGAAGGTAGGTGCAACAAAGAGGCTTTAGAATTTAGATGTTAGGACAGGAGAGGGGGGTGTAAATAACTGGGATGTAGGTATTCCAAAATGGATTCCCTGGGGGAGACCTAGGAATACAATTCAGTCCCAGGCTCCAGCATTCCTAAGCAGCTGGCCACAGAGAAGCCAAACCTCTATGAAATGATTCAATAGTTGGTTGGAAGGTTGACTTCCAACCAACCAACAGTTAGTTAGAAGGGGCAGCTCTCTCTGCCCCTTACTCAAGATCTGTGGTGAGAAAGGAGCTGACAGAGTAAGTCAGAGAGACAGACAGAGCCGCAGTTACAAGTCTTAAGTCATAAGGTTTGAGCCACCTCCCTGGAGAGCTGCTGAATTTCCCAGGTATGGAGTGTGCTGAGTATGCTTTTTTTAGGGATTCTGGGAAACAGAGTGGCTGTTTGCTAAAGATTGTGGCTTCAAGGCCAGAGGCAAGATGGGGAAGAAAGACCCTACCACCACCACCACAATCTCTTCTTAAAGCAAGATCATTCTTGAGAGATTAGCCCACAAGTGCTCAAGAACCTTTGGTCAGGATGACTTGGTGCCCCCCCCACTGGAAAAATACGAACTATAAAGTTCCCCGTCTCTGACCCCAGGATCTCATGCACGCTCATTATTGCCTTCTGGGGGAGTCCCACCCCTGCTGGAACACTAGGACATTCTCTTCTCCACATCCTCCTCCCAGCTGGGTTATTAGAAGGTACAGGAGGTGTTGAAAAAGGAATGCATTCCGGCCTGCTTGGGAATCACAAGACCTTGCCAAGATTTCAACCCAGGTGCCGCCACCAGAATTTGAGTGGGTGGTGGGTATACTGCCTGATATTGTTTGGTTCCTTGCTGGAAGGGGAGAAGGCAGCTGCAATCTTTGGTCCTCAGAGCAGACTTGGCAGACCAGAACCAAGCCAGAGCTCCAGAGAGAGGGCAGGGCACCATGACCAGGATGAATAATACAGATCCTTCCATAGGCACTGGCACCAATACCTTCTGGAGAATCCCCACCAGGACCTGGCAGCTAGCTCAGGGGAACTGGGGCTTCAAGGAATCTTAATACAATGACCTTTTAGACAAGGGAACTAAGGTCCAGAGAAGGGGAAAGTGTCTTACCCAAGGTAACACAGGTAATAAGCAGAGGAAATGGGAAGTGAGTTGAGGTTGAGTTCCAGATCTGTTCTTTTCCCTGCCACATGCTGTCTACCACACCCCATTTGCACCAGGGGTAACAGAGCTGTTGCCGCTATCCATAAATTTGTATACAATGTCTGTGTTGAGCACTGTACAATTCAACAGGCATTTTAAAGTCAATAAATCAATGTGCTCGCTATATGTCAATTTCTGGGCAAAGAGCTGGGTATACAAAGAAAGGCAAAAACAGTCCCTCAAAGAGCTTATAATCTAATGTGGGAGACAACATGAAAGCAACTATGTTCACATAAGATTAATAATAACAATAATAACTTTTATAGCGCTTTATCATGTGCCAGGCATTTTGCTAAGCATTTTACTATACGATAACTTGGACGTAATTTCAGAGGGAGGGGCAGTTAGGTGGTGCAGTGGATAGTTTCAGGCCTGGAGTCAGAAAGACTCACCTTCTTTGTTCAAATCTGGCCTCAGACACTTACCAGCTGTGTGACCCTGGGCAAGTCACTTTACCCTGTTTGCCTCAGTTTCCATTTGTAAAATGAGCTGGAGAAGGAAATGGTGAACATTCCAGTATCTCTGCCAAGGAAATCCTAAATGGGGTCATGGAGGGTTGGACTCAACTAAAATGACTGAATAATCTCCTCCTGCAGGAGTTGGGATTTTAGCTGAGACTCAAAGGAAGCCAAAGAAGTCAAGAGGTGGGAATGAGGAGAAAGAACATTCCAGGCATGGGGGACAGCCGGTTCGTGCAAATGCATGGAGCACCTGGGAAATGGAATGTCTTGTTCAAAGAACAGCGAGGAGGCCAGTGTCACTGGGTTGAAAAGTACCTCTGCATGCAATGCCCCATGCTTGGGACTGAGAACAGAACAACATTCCTGTCCTCAAAGGAATCATTCCCCCATGTCCCTAAGTTCAAGTCGCTGCCATAATAGTGCTAGAATCTAAATCCATGGTTTTGATGCTTACTAGCTGTATGACCTCAGACATATCCCATTACTCTTGGGAGCCTCGTTTTCTCGTCTGGGAAGCCCCTAGCTTTCTGGTCCTTGTAAAGAAAGTTCTTTCCTCTAGAACTCTTGAAGAGATAAGGAAATGAAAGCTAGTGATGTATTGCTGGGAACATGGGCAGACATGCATAGGACACCGAGACAGATAAGCTCTGCACCACCCATGTTCCAGTTGAAATGTTCTATAAGGCTTTTCTGACTAACAGCCAGCCCTGCTCCACCCAATCCCTTCCCATCCCCCAATCTGGATGGCTAGAGAGCTCTGTGTTGCACCTCCTGGTTCTCTCTGGGCTTATCTTGGTATTTGTGTCCACTGTATCTTCTGTGTGCCTCTGCCCCTCTATAAAGCCAGGAGTTCCTTGGTATATGATGCTTCCTGCTCCCTCTCAAACTCTGTGCCCCACCCCCTCCCCCAACCTCCTGCATTCACGATAGACCCCTGTACAGAGGGGAAACCATTCAGTATAATAGCAAACAAACAAACAAAAAGACAGCTGGGTTAACTTTCTGTCTCCACCAATGGTCACACCTCGACTGATCCTTAATCTATAGGAGTCCTATCAGGAGAAGTCAGGGTCCCCCTCCACCCCAAATCTGACTCTGTTGTTTTTGCAAAGCTTCTATTCCGTTGGAACTTCGGCTGTAAGCTGAATTTAGGTTGGTGAGTCAGACTCTTCACTGGAATGGGTGCCTGAGCCAAAGGGAGCAGGATGGGGAGGGGCAGGTATCAGCCACTTGCCAGTCACAGACAACTGTTAACAAAGCTCTAGCCTCAGGGGGGGAATGCGAGTGAATATTTTTCTCTGGCTCCACCCAAAACTGGGGGGTCCCTCACCCCTACCCCAAGACTCAAGTTTGGACTTAGCAAGAAATCTTAGAGCTCTCAAGCCTTTATGTGGATGAGAATAGGTTGGGAAATGTCAAGAGAAGTAGGAGAAAGTATGTATGAAACTAGGAAAGGACCTCTGAACTTGGGAGCCACAAGAACTGAGTTCAAGTTTTGGCTTACCATTAACTAGGTTTGGGACCTTACACAAGTCATTTCACTTCTCTGGGACCTGGTTTTCATATCTGTAAAATGAGGAGGGTCTCTAAGAACTCTTCCAGCTCTATTATTCTGTCATATTGTCTATTTCCTGCAAATTGAAGTGTGTTATAGCCCTATGATGTGACTCTAGGAAAATCACCCAATCTCAGTGAGTTTTAGCTGCATAAAGGAGATGTGCTTTGAAATCAAGCAAAGAAAAATGGTAGCATAAGTGTGTTAAAAAGGGAGACCTCAAGGTCTTAGGGAAGGATTGGATAGGAATAATTGCAATAAAAACAGAAGGGGCAACATTTAGCTAGGCTGTGGAGGAAACTTTCTGCTGGGATTATTAGATTACTGGTGGAAAGACTCTCCCATCTTTCGGTTTATGTTGGTTAAAAAAAAGTAGTCCCGAGAAAATGGCTTCACATGAGACCAGTACTGGTCCTAATTTGGCCCTAGTTTGCTGTGTGACCACAACAAAATTGCTTAGCTTCTCAGGGCTCTGTTTCCCCTGTGTGTTCCTTGGAAAGTGTAATGGCCGGAGTCACAAGACAGATGTGGCAAAACACACAAAACCACCAAGGGAATGGCACTGTGAACTCTCTTGAGGGGTCATTAAAACCTGAAGACTTAAATGCCATAGATGGGGTAGGGGAGGAAAGGACAGAAGAGAGTGTGTATAAGGGAATCAGGAGCAACCTTAACTTTTGTTACTTAGACCTAGCCTTTGATGGGAACTAGCTGGGTGAGAGCTTAAAATGGAGTGCTATGCCTTTCTTCCAACAGGCCCCCACAAGTCTGAGGAATGTTCTTCCCTCATTTGGAAGGGTGTTGTGCCAATGGTGCACTAAGCCCTCAGAAACCCCCCTTCCGGCTTTGGCTGAGGAAAGCTATAGCCTGAAAACCAAGACGAGTGAATTGGTCCCAGAATGAAAACAACATAATGAAGTCAGTTCTCAGTTCTCTTCACTGTTAGGGAAGAACAGTAGCATAAAAATAATCCAAAATCAGTAAATTATTCAGAGAAATTTCTAATTCTGTCTGAAATGTGTTTTGTCTAAATAGGAATGTGGATGTGTTTGATTCCCAGGGAATTTCCAACCCGTAACGCCAAGTAATGAAGTCCCCTAGTGAGACCACAATTCTAGAAGATCTGGAAAGCTGTCTTGCTTTCCCCATCCTGATCCTATCAAGTGAGTCATTCCTCTTACCCCACCACTCTCCATGTTAGAGATGGACGGCATCACCCTTCAGATTGATGGGACACACCAGACTGACTAAAATTGCCCTCTTTCTCTAAGCTTTTGTCTGTATAGCTCACAATCTCCCTACGTGGTAAATCATGAGGTAAAGGTATACCCTAACAAGAGCTATGTATTTTGTTTCTAATGTTTTTGCCTTCCATTTCTTTCTAGCCGCCAAGCTAAGTCCACAGAGGTAGTTCATTTAACAGACAGACAGAAACGAGCTGAGGTTTGTGGATAGGAGGAAGGATACACATAAAGAGAGGACTGAGTACACAGGTTGGTAGGAAAGGATTGGGGGGGGGGGAGAAGTCTATTCATCGTGCAGCTTCCCCCATACCCATCCCTATCCAGGGAACCTCTGTGCCCCAGAAATAGCAGCTATGGAGATGAATTATAAAAAGAGTTCTTGGAGGAGGAGCTCTCTAGTAATGGGGATAGTAGACCAAGCTTCCTAGAATAAAGAGGAGGACTAAATTTATTATGCTGAGGTCCCAAACCTTGCAAGCAATGGATGAAGACCCAAGAGCAACAAGACGAGAGAAGTTGATGCACACATTATTCTTTATTAGTACTAGATCCAGAAATCAGCCATATTCTGATAGTCCCAGAGGAAACCTGAGCGGGAAGGGGAGAGAGCACTTGTTAAAGTGAGTGATTCCCACCCCCGCCCCACATCTCTACTGAGTCAAACCTGGTCCGTGTAAACCCAGAGCTAGAGTTTTGTGCCATGGCTTACTACTATTATTACTTTTAATAAATGATCATTAACAATAATTAATAATTGATAATAAATACTACATTCAAATTAGACTTCATACTCCTCAAAGTCCTTTTATATTTATGATCTTAATGGTTATTAGTACTCTTTTCCTTCTCAAATCACCTTACATTTACTTTTAGGTTTGCAGATTGCATTCCTACCTAAACAGAATTTATGCTCCTTGAATTAAGGGACTATCTATTATTGTTTGGAATTTTTTTGTCTTTGTATGTGTCTAGCCTACTGCCTCATATGTCATAATAATGTGGAATGTGTTTGTAGATTAAACTGAATCGGATTGAAGGGTGATAATATCACCAGATGGCTTGAGTAAAATGAGCAGCTGATATTGGTATTGAAAAGCGATGAGCTTTGCTGTAGAAAGACTCAAGTGTGAATGAGTCAGGGGCAGCATTGAAAAAGAGCTTTCATTTTCTCCCCAAGGGATACCATTGATTTATAAAGTTATCAAGGTAAATTGGAATTAGCTGGCCTCTCCTGCCCCACCCTGAGCCTCCCAACCCCCTAGACACTGATTACTGCCAAAGACTTTTTAACTCTTCATCCCCTCTGTTTGCCTATTATTTGCCCCCTTTCCCAGGGTGTGTTTGTTGTTTGTGAAATTAATGAACAGCATCAAAGCTGAATGCTGCTTCTTGGATGGACTACAAGATGAAGGAGGGAGGTGTTCATGGTGTGCAGTTTATCTCTGTCAGGAAGCAGGAAAGTTTTGGACCTTTCAGCTTGATCCAGTGTTAGAGGTGACCCAAAGGAATGAGAGCTTAGAGGTACTTGTGCCTCAGGAATAGTGGAATCTTTGTGCTTATGGAGGAGTACCAATTCATTCACACTTGTTAGTATGCCTACTTATGTTCTGGGCATGTTTCTTATTCTGCTTCCACTTTTCACTGCCACCTCCTTCCCACATCAAATACCCCCATGAGGCAGGCAATGGTTCCTTGTCTTCTTCTAGTGCTTGAACAAGATTTTAACATGGCTGGCTAGCAAGGGAATGCAGATGTTGAAAGCAAGATGTGGAGTGAAGCCTTGGGATAGGGGGAAATAATTTGGCTACAGTGGAAGCTTGATACCAACAAAATTAACTGTGTGATCCTGGGCAAACCATTTAACCTCTGTTTCATCTATAAAATGGGAGTAATAAGGCAAATCATTTAACCTCTGTTTGCCTCTGTTTCATCTATAAAATGGAGGAAATAATAGCACTTATCTCCCAGGGGTCTCTTAAGGATAAAATAAGATAATAATTATAAATCACTTTGCAAATCTTAAAGCACTATTTAAATGCCTGCTGTTGCTGTTATTATCTTGGTGGTGGTTGTGAATTTTCAGGTGGTCCTTCCAATTCTAAGCCTAAGTCAAAGCTACCACTAAGAACTGTCTCCACTTCTGCTATATCCTTCTCTCCAACTGGATCTGGCCATGGCTATGGAAAAGAATGAAAATCATTGGGAATGCCTTTTCCACTCCCATTTATCTTACTCAGGGCTGTCTGAACTCTCAGCCTGATTATCCCACCCTGGCTCAGAAATCCACAGGGGCTCCCTGTTGCCTCTTGAATATACACTCCCTATGATGGCTTTCAAGAAACCCTCATGTCTCTTCCCCTTCCTCTTTTTCACTTCCCTCCCACCCTCCAAGCTGCTGGCCCAGAGTTTCCAATGTAGAAATTTCATTTGTCTCCTGTCCTGGGCTCCAACCTTCTCTTTTCCCTTCTCCCAGACTATTGTGCACATAACACAGGTTGGGGTTAGATAGAAGTATACTCTCCCACCACCAGCACCTCTCCATGGGAATCCCCTCCTCCAGCCATGCTTCACTCTCTTTGGTAGCTGAAACCTTCACATAGGCTGCTGTGCCCTTTCCCCTTATCTTCCCTCAGTCCTTCCTCTTCTCTCTTGCTCCATTCTATTCCTTATGAATTTAAGATTCTTCATCTGAGAAGTCTTTTTTTAAAATACTTTATTTTTCCCCAATTACATGTAAAGACAATTTTTACCATTAATTGTTTTTAAAACTTTGAGTTTCAAATTTTCTCCCTGCTTCCCTTGCCTACCTCCTCACTAAGACAGTAAGCAATTTGATATTTGATACATGTGCAATCATGCAAAACATATTCCACATTAGTCATGTTGTGAAAGAAGACACAGACCTAAAGGGGGAAAAAAACCACAAAAAAAAGTGAAGCGGAAAATAGCGTACTCAGGAAGTCTTCTTTAACCAACCTCACTCCCAGTTGTACATCCTGAAACTCCTCCTCTTCTCCCTTGCATGCCCATCCTTTTGGATCTAGAACCCTGCCCAATCAAATAACAAGCTCTTATTAATTGCTTACTACATTGCGTGAGGTACCAGGGATACAAATGAAAAAAAAAGAAACAATATCTACTTACAAGGAGCTTACGTTTTAATGGGGAGACAATGACAAGTATGTGTGTCTGTAAACATATATATGTAAATATGTGTATATACATATACATATTTATACATATAATAAATAACTATAATGAAAATAAGTACAAATAAATACAGAGTAGTTAAATACAAGCTAGTTCAGGGAAGGCACTAGCATGTGGGGGAATCACAATTCTCTGAGACAGAGCTAAGGAAGAAGTCCATTGCAGTTCTTTATAGAACCACCAATACAGAAGCACAGAGGTCAGTGACTGGATTATAGATTGAGGAAAGGGGAATGTGTTCAATGATTCTAGAAAGATAGGTTGGGGGCAGATTGTGAAAGGCTTTAAAAAGAATTTTTCTTTTGCCCTAGAAGTTGCAGGAATCACTTCTGTCTTTGTCTCTTCCAGTGTCTCTTTCTGGGGTGTCTGTCTTCCTCTACCAAAGTAGGAGCTCACCCAGGTCCATATCTCCTCCTCTCCTGAATTTTACTTCCTTTCATCCCCTAACCCCATTCGCCAGGACTGGGCTCAGAGAATAGAATGGGTGTGGAGTTTGGTTTGAATTTTTACAAGGTAGATGGTTGATAGAACAGAAAACTCGGGTTTGCTCATTCATCTTTATTATGAAGCCAGATGAGTTACTCATAGATACTCCCTAGTGTGATTCTTTCTTCAGCCAACCCAAGAGAACCACAAAAACATTGGGCCTTAGATTCACTGAACATGTCAGAAGTTATTAGCTGTTGTAAGCATAAGGCAAGTTTCATTATGTATAGAGACAGAGAGAACATTACTTTGACTGAACACAAAGGAAGCAGCAGAACTAGGGCTCCAATCCAGATCATCCCACCAAGAGAATGGGCAAGTTTCCAGAATGTCAGGACCGTGGATAGAGACTGGACTTTGCAGAGAGAGAACATAAAAGGATTTGTCAGCTTCATAAAGACTGGGACAAACTTTCTATCTCCCTCAGTGCCTAATATAGTGATCTGAATACAATAGGTCCTTAACAAATATTTGTTCAAAGGATAGCATAAAACCAGAAGGGCCTTTAGACATCAGCTAGTCCAATCCCTTCATTTTACAGATGAGGAAAATGAAGTAGAATGACTTGTCCAAAACCACACATAGTAAATGGTGGCATTCAATTGAATTGATAACATCCTATGTTTTTGTCAAAAGGGAGAATGAACCTCAGTCATTGAGTGCTGGTCCTCTCTTTTTACATTTCCCTCAGGAAAGACTAAGATGAACAGAACCACTAGAAAACGCTTTCTCGAGGTAGTATCATTCTAAAACAGTGAGATTTTTCTTGAAATTTTCATTTTTTAAAAATTCTCAACTAATTTTTCACAATTGGCCCAACCTCCATTGTCTATAGGCTGTTCGTAACTGTTACCTATCCTCCACATCTCACCTGTTTATGAAGGCATCTGAAACCAACACATTCAGGCAGCTCCCATGGAGTGGGAAGACTCCAGAAGGTTATTCATTAGTTTTAGTGCTGAAATTCGGGAAAGAACTTTAAAGAACATCGAGTTCCACCTTCTCATTTTACAGATGAAGAAACAGAGGCACTATAAAATTAAATAATTTGCCTGCAGTCACACAGTAAATAGCAGAGCCAATACTGAGCTCAAATCCTCTTAGACTGATGAAGTAGCCTATGCCTGAGCCCCCAGGTAGACTAGCATCAGATTATTACATTTCATTCATATCTATCTTCTAATTTCTCTTTTGCTTCACTGCCTGATCTTCTCCAGCCTTCCTTTGCTAGACAGGAATCCATAAGCTCTGGTGGGCTCCACCCAGCAAAAGTATTCTTGTGCTTTGGAGCTCAGCCCTTCTAGACCAAGAGTATTCCAAAGTGAACAAAAGTTTCTATTCATGATCCTTCTGCCCTTGATCCCAATGCAAGGGACTGGGATACCCAACAGGTTTATAAACTGGGCCTGTGGGGCTGCTACTCCACCCAAATGTTCTCTAATCCTTCAGAAGCTTCACAGAGATGCTGTTATCAAAGTCCAGAGCCAGCCAGAGGCTCAGAAGTGCTTGATAACCACAGAGTAGGTGGGTGGGTAAAGCCCAACTTGGCCTTTTGCAGGGTCTCCTATAGTTCACCCAGCTCAGACGGAGTTTTTGAGAGCTAACTCTCCAACAGCCTGTAGATTGGCACACTGCCCTCTGAAGAGAACAATAACACATTATGGTCTTGGAGACCTCAGACTTATATAGACCCATTGTTCTGAGTCTGGGAAATCATCTAACACATCTCCTGGGAACTCTGGTTATGCCCAAACCCCCTTCTCACTCCACCTCCCCTCCAGTCAAGAATGTGCCCTGGGTTCCCTAAGCAATTCAATTTAGCCCAACAAATATGTGCTAAGCACCCACTGTGTCTGTTACCATACACCATACTGGGAAACACAAAGGCAGAGGAGCTACAGAGCCTGCTTTTAAAGCACTTAAAATCAGCTCAGGCGTCCTGCCTAACAATAACATTACAGTGCTTTAAGGTTTGCAAAACACTCCGTTGGCATTATCTTGTTTGATCCTCACACTAAACCCTCTGCTCCAGTTATTATCATCACCATTTTGGAGATGAAGGAGCTGAGACTGAGAAAGGTTCCATGATTTGTCCAGGGTCATACTGCTGGTAAGTGTCAGAGGTGGGCTTCAAACCCAGATCTAGATTCCTGGTTCCATGTGTACAGATGATTAGAGGGATTATAATATCATAATATGGGATATTCAGCACCTGTACTGTGAGGGTTTGTTGAACACTTTTCAGGGCTGCTCATCCACCGCCGGTGTCCACCTTCACCCTACTCTCATCTGTAGGTCCAAGAAGCTGTAGCATGCCCAGCAGCCACACCCTGGTAAACCATCTTGGCAGATGAGCTAAACCAGGTTGAGGGTAACTGACAGGCCTTTCAAATCCATTGGTGAGTTGGGGGGTGGTATCTACCCTAAACATGTGAAAACTTAACCTGGCAAAAAGAGTGGACAAGAACAATTTGTTCAAATGGACATGAGATAGCTGAAGCAGGCACTGTGGAGCGCTTAGAACGTGGTCAGACATCAAAGAAGCCAAGGTCATCCGAGGCATCCTGGGCCATCACCAGTCATCCTGACATCTTGCCACTGAACTTCAATGATTCTAGAAGAGAGAGTGAGGCCGATGATTTTGTGCAACTCTGCCTCACTTAAATCCAATTCATGTGTGAGTCAAGACATCCCCCATGATGTCCTTGGTCCTCTTTGAAATGAAGTACAAACAACGATAGACTATAATAGATGCCAAAGGAGAGGTCCAAGCAAACTACACTAGGGAAACTGAGGGAAGAAAGGATCATTTTCACTTTCTTGCCATGTGATGCTGACCCTCCAAGTAGCGTCATCCTAGCCACATTAATGCAAGGGAGCACTAACTCTGCCTCTTGTTGTACAGTGCACGGTTTAGGCTGGGCAGGGGAGCTTCTAGGGAGATTCCGGCCTGTGATCAGAACTGACTGGCCTGGAGAAAAGTATCCCAACCCTCCTGGTATTCTTCTTGTAGTAAGTCTTAATAATAGCTCACACTTCTGGAATAATTTAAGATTTGAAAAGCACTTTGTCACAACCCCTTCAGGGAAATAGGGCAAGTATTATTATTCCCATTTTACAAACATAGAAACTGAAGTTTAGAGAATTGAAGTGACCCTTGGCTGCACTGTTGTCAGAGCTGAGGCTCAAATCTGAGTATATGGCCCATCTCCCTATCAAATAGGGAGCTCGGACCAGGTCTCCTCCTTCTTTTGGATTCCTTCTCCTACCCTCTTTTCACTGTGTCACCAGTGAAGGTATATTCCACATAGTCAGGGCCTTAAGAGAGCTAGAAGAGACCTTAGAAATCATGTAGTACAATTTTCTCACTTTATAAATATGGGAACTTCATTCCAAAAAGTTGTGACTTGCCCAAGGTCATGCCAGCAGTTAGTGCTAGAGATGGGATGTGAAATCCGGTGCTGGATCTGAAGCCATTGTCTGACTTTTGGGGCTGATAAAGCAAAGAGCCATAGACAGTATTGAATTTGGGCTTTCTAAGAACCTATGCGGAAAGTATGGAGCTTAATCTACCTGGACAGCATTTGCGGCAAAGTGGGAGATGTTATCACTGGCCTCATAAAGGTCTCTCAATAACTTAATTTCATGGGGTAGCTAGGTGGTACAGTGGATAGAGCACTGGCCCTGGAGTCAGGAGGACCCAAGTTCAAATCCATCCTCAGACACATGACACTTATGAGCTGTGTGACCCTGGGCAAGTCACTTAACTCCAACTGCCTCACCAAAAGAGCAAAAAAAAAAAAAGAAGAAATTAATTTCATCCCTCAGTGAAGCCACCTGGGCTTGTTCATGGAGGTAGCAGCTCCCTATGAAAAGAAAATGCACCAGAGAAGGATCTCTGTGTAGGAGAGAATATGAAGCCCCTTCCTCTGCTCCCTAGCTCCTTCCCTCCAAAAATTCCTTAAAAAGTGGCCAAGGTCACCCAGTTAATAAATGGCAAAGCCGGGGCTCAAGCCTAAGCCCTCTGACTCCAAATCCAATGCTTTTCCCAGTCTACTACACTTCCTTCATTCAGGCCCCCTTCCCATTATTAATCCTAAGGATGCATCCTCTTTCTGAATGCCAGTTTCATGCAAAATAAGGCATAAGTCTCTTGAAATCTACCCCCATTCCATCTTGCTGCAATGTCAGCATATCCATCATGGGAGGATTAGAGAAACTGACTGGCATCATCTTTATCCGAACCCTTGGTAAACCTGAAAGCTGTTACGGAGACTCTCACATCTCCTTCATAAACCCCTTAACCAATTTTAATCCCTACCCCACCCTAATTTCAGCTATACCTTGCAATCATTCCCCTAATGACTCAGTGTGAATGAGAGGAGAGAAAAAGCCTATTGCAATTTCCATCCAGAGAGTGAAATGAAATAGTTGCTCATTCTCATTGTGACTAAACACTGGAAAACCTTGCTTGTTGACTTTATCGTCTGCTTATCTTGGGCTGCATTAGAAGAAGTCTGGCATTCAGGATGAGGATGGCTATAATCCTACTGGGCTCTGCTCTGGTCAGACTTTTTCTGGAATATCATGTTTTGGGTATCACATTTTCTGAATTACATTGACTAACAGAATCATGTAACAGCATGGTGAGAAGACAAGAAGCCATGACACACATGGATTGGTTGAAGCAATTAGGGAGGTTTAGCTTAGAAGTTCTAAGGTTTAGCCTAAAGAAAGGAAATCCCTGTCTTCAAATATTTAAAACCTTGCCATGGGGAAAAAGGATTCAATTCATTTCAGAGAATGTAACTAGAAGGAAACCACAGGAACTCATTTTAATTTTAATATCAAGAACTTCTCAACAATTGAATTTGTCCAAAATTAGAATGGGCTATCTATCTCAGGAGCAGTGAGTTTTTCTGACCCTGGAAGTCTTGGAAAGGTAGAGGTTAGCTTGTTACCTTTAAGGATGTGGTAGACAGGACATATCATAAGGGGTTTGCCTAGACAGACTCTGAGTATCCTTATGAATCTGGAATTCTATGATTCTGTGACATCAGCACCCATCTTGGTTGATTTTTGCTCCTCCATAAAACCTACTATCCAGGAGGAGCTGGGAAGGAAGGACTTGAAAATTGTAATACTGGGAGGCTTGTAGTTAAGATGGAAACTCAAAGGGTTCTAAGAAGATCCAGCTCCAGACCCAGAATCAAAGCTCCTCATGAAATTTTAATATCGAAGAAAATTTTTGTTGTGCTTCTCCATCCTGTAAGAGATGGTACAAGAAAATCTAGAGCAATGACTGCACTTGTATAGAGGCCTCTCGCTGGAGACAGGCAAAAGAATGGGGCTAACATCACCAGTAACTGGGGCCTGAGGTGCCATAGGATCAGCTTCAAAGCTGTGCCAACCATGGCGGCTGAGGCCTGGAATCACCACGGACTTGTAGGTAGACTGGAAATGTAAAATCCTGGAATAACAAGGGTCTAAGGTCTCTAAAAAGACCAGATTGAAGCCAGCTGATCCAGGTCAATGGAAACCACAAAGCCTCTGTAAACGGCTGCCCAAAGACTAACAAGGACAATGTTTCCAGCTGGGACAGTCCCAAAAGACAGAGGGACTATTGCAGGCTGATGCAGTAGGAGGCTGCTAGATGCAGCATCTAGCTTCCCATCTCAGGCCAGGGCTGTAATTCCAGGCCAGGGCTGTGGAAGGTGGCAGGGCATGGCCTCATGTAGCCTTCTATCTAGAGATCACAAGGCAATGACTTTTAGAGTATAATGAAGGTAGAGCATACTCTTGGGATAGCATAACTCCACTCCAGAACAGGGAACAGGACCTGGACCTACCTATCCTTATCTAATCATGCAAGAGAAAGTAGAGCTTGGCTCTAGCACAAAGTTCTAATTTAAGAATTGACATGGTAGATATGAACAAATAGAAGGAAAAAAAACTCTTCCAACAAAGAAATAATATCATCCCATGATAAAAGCCCAGAGGAAGAAAATAATTCTGAAATAGCTTATGGAACTCTCACAACAAAAGGATGGATGGACCACAAGAACTCCAAGTATGGATGAAAGAAATTAGGAGTGGAAATAAGAGATCAGCAGATTTGGAATAAGAATAAACAGCTTGGGCAATCTTTAATTAGCTGACATCTGAGAAATATGGAAAGATTTATATGAACCGATGCAGATGGAAATGAACAGAATTAGAACAATTTGCATGATGACCATAAAAATATGAGTGGAAACATGCTGAAAGACCTTTGAACTTTGATTGAAACAGCAACCAAAAACAGCTACAAAAGCCTGATGAAAAAGTGTGTCTTGAACTTCTTAGTAGGTGGATTAGATGGACAGAACCAGACATATGTTCTCCAATATGGTCAAGATCTCGGATTTGCTGGACTATACATATTTGACACAAGGGGTGAATTTTTTTCCCCTTGGGAGGAGGGGGCAAAGGTGAGGCTACGCAGGCAGTGATCAATTTGAGAAGAGAGCATCAATAAAGCATTTTAAAAGTTTAAAAAGGGGCTTAGATTTTTATCATCTAGCCAACAGCTCAGTAATGTTCAGATTCCTTAAGAGTCTGCCCAATATGATGGATGATCTAGTAAATCTTATCTTTGGCTGAAAGAAGGGTTCAGTTGAATTCATTCTGGCAGGACCCATGTATTGTGATTTGGGAGTCCCAGCACTTCTAAACCTCTAAACCTCAACATTTTGGTGGCCCTTATGAGGAAACTGCCTAATCCCAAGTTCTTCTTTAGCCAAGACTGGAAGGTACGTAAGCCTCCCTCCCTTCTTTCTTGCCCTGCAGCTGAGGTTGCTCTCCAAGCACCTAGGAAGGCCTGGAGGTGCCTTTTGGGCAGACAGTTACGAGGTTGTCTTGCATGCTCAGGCTCTCAGCCTACTGGTTCAGTTCAAGGCCATGGACCTGGCTACACCTTCCACAGCGTAGAGGACAAGGAGGGACACCCTATCTGAAAAAGTATTCCCAATTCTGTTGATTTTCTCAGCTCTAGGGAATTGGGAAAACAGCAGGTGCTTTCTGGTTCCCTTTGGCTTACTTACTCCCTTCCCTCTATACCCCTGAATGCTCCTTCATGGAGGTTACAGAGAAAAGTTAGAACAGCTAAAAACTTCTTAGCAGATTCTGGAGGTTTTGTGATTGAACATTAAGGAGTTTTAAAACACCTCCTTGCAACCCTGGTCACTCCCTTCTCCCACTCACTTCCCTTGAGTCAAGAGGGTATCTTTGTTAACCCCTCTTTTAGGAGAAGAATTTCACCCTTTCCCTCTATCTTCTAATTTGCCCTCCCCCGCCTGGCGCAAGGAAGAGGTGGGGGAGTTGCAGCAGCCACAGCATAGGCCACACTAGCAATGGCCTTGGGCCCTGGAGCAACCTTTGCCTGGAAGCATCGGCACATCCTGCTCACTCTCCTACTCCCACCTCAACCCCCAGAAGCCATGGGGAGAGAGAGAAGGGGAATAGGTCAGGGTAAAGACACTAGCCAGCCTCTGAACTTGGACTACAGGCCATTCACCTATAGTTAGTAGCAAACAGCAGTTACCAGCCTATGTCCCCCCATCATTTCCTGGATATAGCCTGTGCTCGGTTGCAGTCAGCCTTCTCTTTGGGATCCCTTGAGGCAGGGACAGCTCTACACCCCTTACCAGCAGGAAGCAGTTTCAGAAGCCAAGACCTTTGCCACTTACCCCCCAAAAATTTGGGGAATGATGAGAATGGGATCTGGATCCCAAAAAAGGAAGAATCCTGGACTTTCCCACATGGCCAAATCTCTGGCATTTGCCTGAGGCTATAATCCCATCAACTGGCCTTTCATTATTGCCTATGCCCAATCTCCCAATTCTGTTACCTAGCCCTCCATTGCCTATTACCTCCAGATGGCCCCCAGCCACTTCCCACCCTTAATCCAGTCTAGGCTCCATTCTCCCTTGGCAGCTTGGTCCAGGTTCCAGGTCCCTTACATTCTATTACCTTACTGTCCCCTGAAGACTACTTGGCCACTCCTAGATCCCTCCCACAGTCTTTCAGTACATAAGGCCCATCTTGTCTCCATTAAGGGACTCATGTTCTTAAAATCTAGCCACTGCTCAGATTCTTATAGTCTAGCCAATAGCTCGGTAATGTTCAGATTCCTTAAGAGTCTGGCCAATGTGGCAGATGTTCTAATAAATTTGTCGCCGGCTGAAAAAAAAAGTTTAAAAAATGTAACATATTCTCTTTCTGCTACTATGAGGATATTCCTTGATTCAGGCAGATAAGAGCATGGTAATAGGAATGACAAAAGACTGCCTTTTCCTTTTCTCATTGAGAAGGAAGCATTGATTGTACATATGCCAGTGAGGGATCCCAACATCTTGAGTACTACGAGTTTATTCTTTTCCTTTGTCTGATTGGTTATCTCACCTTCATACCTGTAATAGAAAGGAGTCATTTGATCCTACACTCTCATTCTTAGGTCTGTGAAGTAGAATGAATGACCCAGTGGTTTTGGGAGTAGAAGAAATTGATCTTTCCAGGAAACACTCCAAAGGGAGTGCCTTACTGCTAAGTATCACCCCACACCCTGCAAACATGCCACACAGGCCCAGATGCCCTAGGTCAGACTAAAGAACAGTAAAGGTACCTGAAAATTTCACCTAGTGCCCTTGGACCATAGAGGGAATTAATCATATAAAGATGCTTCTGCTTCTCTTTACATTTCAATTGTTTATTTTAAAGTGCATATATATACACCCACAATGGACATATCAACAACTGAATTCAGGTCTTGCCTCTGATACACACTGACTGGGTAACCCTAGGGAAGTCACTTCCCACCTACTCCACCCACCTCCAGTCCCTTCAGGCAATTGTCTAAGTCAAGACTTGAAAAGCATGTGCTGACCAGCATTGGTAGAGAAAGTTCCTCCTCAGAAATCCCCCTATACCAATGAAATCACAGGTATAGTTTATGCCTGCACATACACACATATGTATGAGTGTGTGTGTGTGTATGTATGTGTATATGTATATGCATGTCTATATATGTGTGGATATAGAAACAAATATATACATGCATACATGTAAGGAAAGCATGAGGTCAAGGCATACAAACCCCACTGAGAAGGGGAAAATCAGGCTTCTGGTGCTCCTTGGCTACTGTCCTTGCTCTGTTCCCATTGACCTCAGCCTCAGACTTCTCTAGTAGCCACTATCAGACACTGATTCCCTGCTATGCTCCATTTGCCAGCTATTTTAGGAGAACCAGATACCCTTCTGCAGGACTAATAGAAGCCTCATCTGTTTTGCAATCTCAGAGTCTTGACCCAGAGACTTGCCATCTCTTGAGCAAACTCCCAGGACCATGTACAAAGCTGTTTTACAATAAATTGTGTGTGTGTGTGTGTGTGTGTATATGCATACACATATATAATGCATGCTATATTATATTATATATCCTATATGCACTATTATATATTATACTATGTATAAGTAGTATACATTACATTACATGTATGTCCGTACATATGTATATATGACTGTATGTATGTATATATGCATACACACATATACATATGCATGTATATGTATATATGCCTATATGTGTGTATGCATGCATACATATATACATGCATGTGTATGTATATATGCATGTGTGTATGTAGATGGATAGATGGACAGATAGGGAGATAGAAGATGGATAAATGATAAGTGATAAAGAAACAGATAGGTAGAGGATAGATAGCAGAGACAGACCTGCATTTCATTGATACAGAAAGCTCCTGAGGAAACTCTCTCTACCATGCAGGTCGGTGTCTTCTCTGCAATTTAGATCATCTTAGCTGAGTAGAGCACTAAGAGAAGGTAAATGATTCACCAAAGTCTACAGAGCCAATGTGTGTCAAAGGTGCAACTTGAACCCTAGGAGATCTTCTTGCCTTCGCGGCCGGCTCTCTGTCCACTGATTATATTGGCATTTCGGCACGTGTGTGTGGTCATGTGCATAAAACACACACATAGATGCAGGCATGCACATTGCAAACACAGACTTACACACCGATTTGTACATGTACTAACTCTACCAAGAAAACAACAGGTGGCCCTTGTTGGTTCTACTTTCCCCTCTGAACTTTTTTTATACTCTTCGTTATTCTTGTTATTTTCCTAGTGATAGCTACTGTGCAGGTTGCTGCTTTCATTTGGCTTTCTTTGCTCTGAATCACTTCATATTTCTCCCCATGTTTCCTTGTATTTGACATTTCTTGTGATGTAATAGAATCATGAGAGCTGGAAGATTATCTCTCATTAGAGATAATATCCATTATGTTTGTCCCCCACAATTGACTTAACCTTTCACAATAGCTCTCTTTTAAGAAGGGTCCAAGCCATGTATGACATAATAGTGAGTCGTTTTTTCCTCCAACACTTTGAGAATTGGCAGGAGTCCCCTGCTCCCTGTTTTATCCATCCCAGATTCAGCTTCGTCTTCAAGGTCTCCTCTCTCCCATCTAGCTACCTTGTGACTCAGTTCTACCCCAAACAAGTCACTCTGCTCCCCATTCTTACCCACACCTCTACCTCCTCTACTTTCAATCTTTTCTAGAGACTATTTCCTGAGACTGTAAACAACATGCGACATCATCTCATTGGAAACAATCCTTTGTCCCAGCTTAAAATTTTATGTCCCGACACTATATCTGGGACCTCATTGGCACAAAATAACTACCTACAGCCTGGGTAGGGTGAAGAGCTTTCTTTCCACCCCACCACCCAAATCCTAGTCATGTCCTTCCTTTCTGGCTCTCCCATAGAATGTCTTTTCTGGGTTAGTCCCCTGACTCTATTTTCCCAATGTGCACAGAATCACAGAACCATAGTTCAAAGGAACCTGAGACCATCTACAATCCAATCCATCCCCAAGCAAGAATTCCCCTCTACAACATCTCTGACAAGTGGTCTTCCATCTTATGCCCAAGGACCTCTAAAGAGGAAGATCCCTCCACCTCTGGAGGTGCTCAATTCAATCTGTAGATAGCTCTAACTGTTAAGAAGTTTGCCCCTTCCATCAAGACAAAACCTGCATCTCTGTGGCTTCCTCTCATTGTTCTCATTTCTGCCTTCCAGGCCAAGCCAAAACAAATCTAATCCCTCTTCCATATGACAAGTCTTCATAGACTTGACAGCTATTGCTCTGCTCCCCTTCCCTCCCCTCCCCGAAGTCTTCTCTTATCCGGGTTAAACATCTCCAGGTCTTTCTTCTGATCCTCTCATGGGTTGGTTTCCACCAGATGCTCTCTAGTTTAGCAATGTCATTCCTCAATATGGCATCTACAACTGAGCATAATTTTTCCTGGTGTGGTCTGACCAGAGTAGAATACAATGAATGAAGCTACATTTCCTCTGTTTTTGACACTTTGCCTCTCTTAATTCACTTGCACTAACATTTTTGGGCTGATACTTCATACTCTGGCCTTAACTTAACTTTGAATTTACAATCCACTATATAACATCAGCAGTGTGGCATTTAAAAGGGTTCAAGACACATACTTTAATAATTTTACTAATAAGACCAATATGTTTATTAATGAAAACATAATCATTTGGCCGCCTCTCAGACTAAAGACCCATCATGGCAGTGGGCTTATTGTTTTTATGCCCTTCAAAGAATATGTGTTCTTGAGGGTGGTGATCAATTCTGATTGGTTCACACCTAATGAGAAAATGAATGTTATCAATTTCCATATTACTTGTCTGACAAAAGGGAGGGTCCACATTTTCCCAGGCCTGTCTGAGCAGACGCAATGAACAGAAATGCATCTATTAGCCCAAACTCAGAATTTCTCTTACTGGCTTTGATTAGATCTTGGCCTGGGTATATCTTTGAGAGAGATTTCTCACGATGGTTGATTTCTGAATGAGGAAGTAGAAAAAGGTAAAAAACCTTGGTCCTAATACAATAATTACTTATTAATACCAGGAAGAAATAAGCATTTCTCACAGTTGGGAGAGTAGACACACAGAAAGGGACACAATTAGACAGACATACATGTGAAGAAAGCATGAGGTCAAGGCATCCAGGCCCCACCGAAAAAAGGACAATCAGGCTCCTGGTGCTCCTGGGCTGCTGTCTTTGCTCTGTTCCCCTTGACCTTGGCCCTAGAGTCACCAGTGGTCACTGTCAGACTCTGTTTCCCTGCTTTGTTCCAGATATTTTAGAAGAATCAGGACTAGTAGAAGCTTCATCTGTTTTGCAGCCTTGGAGTCTTGGCCCAGAGGTTTATCATCTCTTGAGCAAATTCACAGGACCATGTATAAAGCCCTTTTACAACAAGTAGTCTTGTCACCCCAGCAAACTATTATCCTCAGTCTTTAGGTTTTTGTTGTTATTGTTGTTTTTTCTCAATACATTTGCTTATAGGGCTAGGTGACTTTGGTCAGAAACCTCACCCTAGTTTTTGATAACCAACCAATACACTTCTTAAATTTGCATCTCAACTGGCCAGACCTTAAATTGTTCTGGTATTCTGAGTTCTCCCAATTTTTACATATGAATTTCTCCCACTTGCCCATGTAAATGAGTGGACTGGGAGAAGAGTAAAGAAGCAGTCTACACACAGGAGGTGAAATCATTGTCTCCGCTAAGTGCTCAGCGAATTCCTAGCCTTTCCATGAACACATGCTTCTTCTCAAGGTCTGAAAGGAACTCTGTTATACACCTTTACCAATAGGCCAACCTAAAGGTATGGCTCTTCCCATATGAGACCACTCTGCAACAGAATCCCCTAATTCTTTTTAAGGGTATCCATCATCATTTGTAAAGGAATGTTCTAGGAGATGCAAAGGAGAGTGTCCATGCCTATAATATAATATAACAGACATGATATGATACAGAATATTCTTTTTTTCTATTCCCATTTTGCTATGGAAATGCTTATTTTATTTCTTAAGTTCAGAATTTTAAAAAATTCCAAAAGTCATTACCTGTATCACAATCAATTTGATCAGGGAACTCCCATGACCAACTTCCCAAAGATGATTCAGAGCTTTCTATTGTAACTCTCTCATCCTTGCATTATTATCTCAGAGTATGCATTTGTATCCTATCTCCAGGACACCAGGAGTTCCCTGAAGGAGAATCTATGTTTTCTCTTTATGAACCCTGCCTTCCCTCTCCTATACTAGATCCTTCTCCCAGTGTCTAAGATTGGGGAGTCAGAAACAGGACAGGCAAATGCATTGCCCGACAGCTTTGGGAGATCTGAATGTGAACCTGCTTGGACACTTGACTGAAAGGCAAGGAAGTAATGAATTCACATAATTATATGATCTGGGTTTCTGGAAACCACAAGTGGATAAATTACAGTTGTTAGAGAGGGCAGGAGGGAGGAGGAATTTAAGGTATAACAGATCTTTGACCCAAGAATGACAGACAAGGCAATGAAAAGGCATAGGGGATACTTGGGGTTTTCTCAGTCTGTGACAGTCTGTGGATTCCTGGGGGCACTCCCTTCTGCTGGCCTTTAGCATCTCCCAGCTCCCACCCTCTGGTGCTTGGCTCCTGAACTAGGGCCAAGTTTTGAAAATGTTTTTCATTGTTCAACAAGGGCTACTCCAAAAACCCTAAAAGAATCGCAGTCTCAAAACCATGAGCCTCTTTCCTTTCTTTGCTTTCTTTCCCTTCTCCCAGAACTTGTAGCCCTTGACAAACTGTCAGCTTATACAGATTCAAAGAAATTAAGAGTTACAAGCAGCTATATGTTGGTAAATGTTTAATAATGAGCTTTCCGTGAAAAAAAAAAACACCAGACACACTTTTAAGTATAAGCATTACTCCATCACTTTCTTAAGTCTAGACAATCGACAAAACCACCATTCAAATCACCATTGAGGATTTCTGAGGTGTAAACGCTCACACTGAAAATTAAACAATTGGCTCCAAGCTGGCTTCAGTACACCTCAGATTATAAGGGACCTCGGCAGCCGTCCAATCCAATGGTTACTGGAAAGGAACACTCACCATGACATATCTAGAGGGGATCAGTCATACATCTTTAGAATCACTCCAAGGAAGGATAATACCCCTCCCCCAACCCTCCCTGCCACCCTTTCCCACTCTCCCCACCCCATCTGCCTCCACCGAGGCAATCCATCATCCTATGTTTCATTCATTTCATTCAATAGCCACTTGTTGAAGAATGTCTTCATTCTAGGCTCCTTGTTAGGTGCTGCCCTAGATACACAAAGATCAGCTTCCACCACCATCTAGGAGGGGAGTGGCAGTATGATAATTTAGAATGACAGATTTTTATAAGGGCCACCAAGTGCAAAAAGGATTCAGGAAAGGGTGAATCTGAGAGGCTTCACAGGAGAGGAGATGCCTGAGCTGGCCTTTAAAGAACAGGTAGCATTTCATCAGGCCAATGCCAGAGGTGAGGTAGGGATTGACTTCAACATAGGCGTGGAGGTGGCAGAGGTCAGGACAAGCTCATAATGGATCAGGATAAACGCAGCATCAACGGAGTTCATGGCGTTGGGGGTGTTAAAGACGTCCCAGCTGAGCATTTCTGCTAGAAAATTCAGCTTGAGTATAATAATAGAGTCAACAACTACCAATTAACCATGTTAAAGGAAGGAAGGGAAAACAGAAGAAATGTTAGAAATCTTAGGGTGTCTTTCATTCAGTTTATTTAGCCAAAATTTATTGTCTACAGTATGAAAAAGCATTGTCCTAGATGCTAAGGGAGATACAAAGTTTAGAGAGGACTCTGTTCCTGTCCTCCCAGTGCTTACAGTCTGGTAAGGCGATAAGACATAAACATAAACTATAACTATAATTTATATAGATATATATACAGAAAAGCTATAACTAGGGTTTACATACATATAAACATAAATTATAACCATAATTGAGTTATAGTTTTTCATAATAAATGCAACAGAGGAGCGCAAAATAATAATAATAACTAACACGTGCATAGCACCTACTACGCACCAGGTACTATGACAGGTGCTTCACAATTATTACCTCATTTGATACCCTGAGAGGTAGGTGTCATTATTACCCCTATTTTACAGATGAGGACACTGAGGTACACAAGGCTAAGTGACTTGCCCAGAGTCACACAGCTAGCAACTGTCTGAGGTCAGATTTGAACTCAGGTCTTCCTGACTCCAGGCCCAGCACTCTATCCACCTATATGAAGTTCAAGAGAACACTTGGTGGGAGATATATGGAAGTATAAGGGAAGGCTTCATGGTTGGGTTCTCCTACCTTAATCATTCTCTGCCCTTTTTTTGACTCCTACCATCCTCTCTACTACCTAAGTCTGCAGCTGGTCTGGAAGATGTTCATGGCGCCATAGGCTACTGGGCAGTTTGCATTATTAGTCATTACAAAGGGTCGGACACAACTGCAAATGACTGGACATCAGCAACTGACTCTTCATGACCCTATCTGGGGTTTTCTTGGCAAAGATGCTGGAGGGGTCTGCCCTTTTCTTCTTCAATTCATTTTATAGATGAGGAAACTGAGGCAAGCAGGGGTAAGTGACTTGCCCGGGTATACACAGCCAGTAAGCATCTGGGGCCAGATTTGAACTCACAAAGTTGAGTCTTCCTGACTCCAGGCCTAGCACTAGGTGCTGAGGGTTAAAAAGACATAATCAAGACATCAGTCCCCATACTCAATGAGTTTGTATTCAACTAGATCCACGGCACATGATAAATAACACAGGTAAGTATACAAGCCAAGAGAAGAGTGGTAACAGTTGGGCGGGGGAGGGACAGAGAACAGGAAAAGCTTCCCAGATGATACCTGAGTTGAGTCTTTAAGAGAACTCTACACCTCCAGTCTCCAAAATCTCTCTGGAAATGTCCTTTCCATCTCTGCCCCTCACCCAACATCCTGACTCTCGCTTCCCCCACTCACGTTACCCACCTTTCAGTTTTTAATAGTATTAGGATATTTAGGTTTGCTATGCCATTCTTCCTTCTGGAAAGAATAGAGATGGATGGTAGGGTTCTTAGAATGTCTGCTCCCTCTAATCCCTCCTATAGTGACTTCATGCTGGTCTTCTCAGAGTTTCCTTGCTCCCGGCATTCCTTTTTCTCTTTCTTCCCTCTTCCTCCACCAATTTGGATCATCATTGACCTAAAACAATACTCCCACTTGGCACAGAAACTAAGAACCATCGGGATCTGAAACCGCAGCATGGAGAAAGGACTTGTTTGTTCCTGCCTCCAAACCATCACCTAGGTCATTCATTCCTTCCTTACCTCAGAGCTACCCGCTCCCCACTGCCCAGGCTAGGCTACTTTGCTTGCCCTGCTTTACTTCCTTTCTTTTAAAACTTGACTCCAAACTCACCCCCTCCAGGAAGACTTCCATGACTTATGGTTCCCAGGCTCCCACCATCTGCACCATTCTTCTGAATTTGTCTTTAGATTTTATGACCTCGTCCTGCTGACTTTACTAGAGTGCTTTAAAGTTTTTGTGGCTTGCTCTGTTCTTGCCAGAAGAGTCCATGCTCTGGCATGTCCCACCAAGCTGAGAACACTTTCAGTATGCGCCTGGCCATAGACTGTATGTGTGCTGTCCAAAGGTCAGCCTTGCTATGGTCAGAAATACTAATGACCAGGCTGGCTGCAGGGCGAATAATAATAATTTTAATAAGATGTAGCGTTTATATAGTGCTTTAAGCTTTGCCAAGTGCTTTACAAATATTATCTTATTTGATCCTTGCAACAACTCTGGGAGGTGGGTGCTATTATCATCTCCATTTTACAGATGAGGAAATTGAGGCAGGCAGTGGTTGAATGACTTGCCCAGAGTCATTCAGCTAGTATGTATCCGAGACTGGATTTGAACTGAGGTCTTCCTGACTTCCAGGTCCATGTTTTATCTACTGCACCCCCTAATTCAACTATGGTAAGTCCTGAAGACTTGTCTACTAAGTGCAGAGGGTTGATATCAGCATCGGTAAGGGAGTAAACACTGATGGAAATCACAACACTCCCAGGATTAAACTCTTTGGTCCTCTGTAAATCCAGCTGTTTGCTCTCCCCAGTTTGATTGACAGGTCTGGGATCAAGGACCAGAAGCTCTTCCTCCTACTTCTAAACCCCTCTAAAGAGTCCATTGCACAAAGTCTCACATGAATTGACCTTGTTCTCTCATTATTCCCCTTTCAGTACTGATATCTAACAGAAGCTGAGAGTTATAAGCAGAAGTATGCTGTTAAACATTTAACAACCAGCTCTCTAATGTCCTAATTCCATCACTTTGCCTTGTTCTGTGCCCTGGTTATGTAGCCGGTCTTCTACATCAGACCGGGAACCTTCCTGTGGGCAGAATCTACACACTATGGATGTTTCCGTCTCCCTCTTCCCATCACACTCCTCATCCGTCCCTCCCACCCCCTTCACCAATCACTGTATGCCAAACAGGGTAACTCTCCAAAGCCATCCTCTCACCTAGTCCAGGAAAGGCAGACTTATTGAGGGTCTTGATCTGTTCCTGTGCTTCTGTTCCCACCCTTTGAATCTGGAAGTTCATCTTCTGATACAGCAGATATCATGATGAAGGGAATCCTGTTTGGGAAGGGGAAGGGGTAAAGAAAGAACAGACCCTTCTGGGTGTCTCTAACCCATCCACTGAGCCAAAGCTGATACCCTCAGACAGAAGTCAGAAGGAGCTCTGACACCATTCCAAGGGCGCCTGGCTGAAAATGAAGAAGTGCCTTGGCTCATACGCACATTGTATATGGACACTACCCCAGGGGAGCCAGAGTCAGGCCCTGGGCAACCTGCCACTCCTTCTACACCAGCCCAGAACAGCTGCCTAGAACAAGTGAAATCCTACAGCTGGCATTCCAAGCCACCATGGTCTGGCTCATCAAGTCCGGTCAAGGAGACAGGAGCAGCGATCTGAAAGGAGACCGAGAGACTGGAACAGGGCATGCGGGCATCCCCTTTTATCTCTTCAGAGAAGTTTGGCATGGAGCATTCAGAGCAATCCAGGGACATGCACATTGCAGGAACTTGTCTCCCCTCGCCCACCCTCCTGTATAAACAACCCCTATCGGGGGAAAGGCAAGAGGGGGCTTGCCAGTCACAGATGCCAGGAAAATCACCTGGCCATTTTCCCAATTCAGTTCAAGCAAACATTTATTAGTCCCCTACTATGTGCAAGGCTGTCCTAGAGGGACTGGCAGTACCAAGATGCTGAGCAAGCATCCTGGCCTCAAGAAGCCATTGTTCTCCTTAGTATGTGTTGGGGTAGGGGCGGGAGGAAGGTTTGCTGTATAAAAGTATAATACAAGGTAGAATGTGATGGCAGCAGAACAGAGATCCAGACAATGGGCACTAGAAGGGAAGGAACGTTTGCGCATGGCTAGGGTGGAGATCAGAGAAGGCTCCATGTGAGAGGGGGGCACCTGAATGGGCTTTGAATGATAACACTCTGAAAGGGGAAGGAAGTACATTCCAGCCACAGAGGCCTGCACTAATAGGGTCAGCCCAAGTTGGTCGATGGTGATCATTAAAAGTTATTTCTATGTCACTTTAAGGTTTACAAAGTATAACAATAATGTTGATGATGATACTACGATAATAATAGCTAACTCTCTCTCTCTCTCTCTCTCTCTCTCTCTCTCTCTCTCTCTATATATATATATATATATATATATATATACATATATGTAAACTAATAATAGCTAACTAAAATAAAGCATGACTATGTACCAGGCACTGTGTTAAGCCCTTTATAATTATTATCTCGTTTAATCCTCACAACAACCCTGAGAGGTAGGTAGGAAGAGGTAGACTTTTTTTAGATGAGGAAACTGAGGCAAACAGAAGTTAAGTGATTTATCTAGGGTCACAGATGGAACACACCAGTCACACAACCATTAAGGTATCTGGGGCCTGATTTAAAGTGGGGTCTACCTGACTCCAGGTCCCCATTCTATCCACTGCACCACCTAGTTACCCCTATACTTATTACACCCACTGTACTGATGAGAAGACAGAGGTTTAGAGAAAAAGGAACTTGCCCCAGGTCCCCAGAAATTAAAAGGCAGAATCCAGACACTAATCCAGGTCCTGACTCCAAAACAATTGATTACTGCACTGTCCCTTGACATTCCTTGCCAATTTCAAACATGCCTTCCTATTAGGAAGCCTTTCTTTAGTTCTACATTCTTTTATCTAGCTATTTATTGCTGACGCATCCATCTCTGCCCACAGTGGAGCTTCATCAAAGTCATTTTTAGTCAATTCAATTAAACCAGACAATTCTATATTAAGCACCTACTGTATACAGGGAACAGTGCTGGGTACTGAGGTTAATACAAAGGTTTCAGTGACACAGAGTCCTGCCTAGCATGGAGAATAAACCTTTCAAAATGAAGAGCCATTCATCAGTTCCCTTCTCCAGGCACAAGCTTTCTCAGCCCTCCCACTTTCCCTCCTCAGGGCTCCTTTTTCTACCTCCTGCATCCCTTGCTTTTCCTGGACCCCCTCCAAGTTTCCAGACCCTCCCTCCTCTTTCTCTCTCTGGATCTCCAGAGATTCTCACCCCCAGGACTTGGTCTTAGCCAAACTTTAGCCTGTCTGTTCCTGCCCAGAGACCCTCATCAAAGCTAGGACTGGCAAAAGCATCAGTGGAAAGATCCATCAGTGCTCCAGCCTGCACGTTCACTCCTTGGGGATAAATCCATCTTATGAGTCATCTTCTGGCACCTGTTTTCACAAGCACTTTTTCAAGGGAACAATTGTGCCTCACATTGAAGGCATCTCAGAGCAGCTGAAGCACAAAGAAGAGGCGATTTCTGTGATGGAAATGGTGGTGGCTCTGGGTGAGGGAACGAAGGGTAGGTTATTGAACACATCACTGCCATCAGCAGCAGCAGCAGCAGCCTGGTCTAGGCCTGACTTTTTAGATATCTGGGCTGTGTGGCCTTGATCAAATCATTTAAACACTTTGGAGACTCCAGTTTCAGTCATCCGTAAAATGGAGATTATAGTGTATGCCTCACAGGGTTGTTGATCTACCAATCTGAGTTACCACGATTAAGATCTTACAAAACCTCTTTTTACTCTGTCCCAGGAAACATGTACAGAGAATTGTAGAGGCATATACTTCTTGCTTTCTGGGTATTGCGTTCTAAAAGGAGATCATGTTTACATAGCACCTTAGAATTACAAAGCATTATTTATATTACAAAACATGCATATTTCATCTAATCTTCACAAAAACCATGTGGTGTTGTCAGGGCAAGCACGATTCTTGTTTTCATTGATAAGGAAACTAAGTCCTGTAAAAGTCAAGTGATTTAACCAAGGAGTCAACCTACCTCTACCAGCCATTGTTTGGGATAACACGGGCCTTCCATTCCCCACACCAGCTTGAAAACCAATCACCACAAGGTGCCACAGAGTGAAGGCTGGAGACTTGTCACTTCCCCAGTTCCCACCAGGAGTAAGATACCCACCAGCATCTGGATACTGGCCCCTGTGCGTCTCTCTCTGGAGTATCCCAAAGGTCCATTCTCCTCTAACCCTTGGACCCACCATCCTGTCATACAGCCCTGCCTTGGATCCCCAGGGTGCTTTGGACTTTAGTATTTGCCCTGCTACTGTCCCTGCCTAAGTATGACATGGCCTTTCCATTTGCCATGAATGAACATGAACCCTCCTAAACGGGTTGTCTCCCTCAGTTATAATGTGAGCTCTTTGAGAGCAGGGATTGTCTCGATCCTCCATCTGCATCCCCTTATTAAATGCTTGAAAAAATGCTTTTCCATTCTCAGTTCTATTCCTAGGTCACCAGTGAAAGATACTCTGACCTCAAATCCAGTTCCCTCTCCACTATACCATGCTAGCTCCCAGGAAGGTTCTTGGGATACTAGGATTAAGAACTGAAAGGGATCCTTGAGAGGTTCTAGCCCAATGCACTCATCTTACAGATGAGGATACTAAAAACCAAAGAAGTTAAGTGATTTTCCCAAGGTCACAAAGCTAGTAAGGAGATAGTCAGGATTTTTGTAGCAAGAATGAGAGAAAGAACAGCTATTTAGCAACCCCAATTCACCCACCTCACCATCAGGAATGAGAAGAGGAAATCTTCCACTATACTGGGAAGATATTCTTTGGAGAACTTGTGGGAAAACATGGACAGGGACTATATAGGAGCAGAAAGCATAGAGGTCCCAAATAGTGTTCATAGCTAGCATGTTTCCAGACTCAGCTCACGTGCCCCTTCTTGTATAAGGGCTTTCCTGATCCATCTCCAGCTTTTCAGTTCTTTCTATCCACCCAGCTGAAATGATTCTGTATTTCTTTTGCACATGTTCATTTTACTTATTTGCATACTGATTGTTTCTTTCCAGTAGACTGTAAGCTCCTCAAAGGTAGGGGCTGCTTGGTTTCTCTTTTTGCAACTCCAGCACCTAGCACAGTGCCCAAGACATAGTAATTACATGAGAAAAGCTTGCTGAATTGAGGGGAGTACCAAAGTATTATATAATTTATTACTAAAAAGTTTTCAATAGATCAATCAATAATTATTTATTAAATATCTTCTAAGTGACAGGTGCCACACTAAGCTGCTGACCATACAAAGACAAATAAGAGTCCCTGATCTCAAGAAGCATATATTCTCAGGGTTGGGGGGGGGAATAGATGACATGGAAGAACAAAGACTCTTCTTCCCATCTGCACAGGAACCCTGGATCCTTGTTTTCTCTCTCACCTTTTTTCTAAGAAATGTCTATTCATTACTCCTCGTCTACTCACCCCTCTCTCGTATCCAAGCGTTCTCCCACATTGCACCCAGTGCCCCCTCATACCTACTCAGTAAGTAGGAGAGTGTTTTCTCAAACACCTAGTCAGCATGGTTTATTCCCCATGATAAACAACCACCAATGATTTTCTCCAAGAGAGACGGTTGGGACTGGGCTGGGACGTGACTATCCATTGTATGCAGAGAGTTCTATGGTCCTCTTGGCTTCTGAGAGCATACCATCCACGCTTGAACTTTTTGTCAAACCTGCCTCAGCTTGCATCTGCCCATCCTTCCCCACCTCCCCCCAACCCCTCACCTTCATTGCTGCTCATGTGGCTGTAAAGTTCAGAGAAGAAACAAGAACCCAAACTCTTCCTTTACACATTTCCTAGGAGTCCAATTTCCATGATCAATGGCCCCATGGTCTCTCCATGGATTTCCCAGGACCACCAAGAGCCTCTGTCCCCTCCCTTTCTCATTGGCTTTCAAGATCAGTGGCAGTAGAATCAGTTTGGAGGAGCTGAGGGGAACTAACGCCATGTGGTGGGATGTCTCTGATATTATCCCAAAGCCAAAAGGGTAGGGTTTGTTAATCATTAAAAGTTTAATTTATTTGGTGATCAATCCTTTGCTTTTTTCCTTTCCTTTTTAAAGTATCTGTGACTTTTCTCTTTTAATTATTACCTGTGATGAATAGTTCCACCCCAGTATAGACAAGTCCTTTTTACTCTTGGGGGAGGGGGCAGTGAAAGAATGTGAGTTGAGGGAAAGCAAAAGAGAAATATCTCCTTAAAAGATACTGTTTTTTAGCCTCAAGGCTGGCATTTCTGATAATGCCACAGCCAAATGAGGCAGTGTTTTGAGAATTGGGTTGCATGAAGAAACTGAAGGAATTGGTAATGTTCAGATAGAAGAAAAGGTTGAGAGGGGAATGAACAATAAGGGGAGAAAAGAGGAGAAGAAAGGAGAGGAGGGAAGGGGAAGAGAGGGGAAGGGAAAGGAGGGGAGGGGAAGAGAGGGGAGGAGAAGAGAGCTGAGGAGAGGAGAGAAGAGGAGAAGAAAGGAGAGGGGAAGGGAAGGGAAGGGAAGGGAAGGGAAGGGAAGGGAAGGGAAGAGAGGAGAGAGTAGTGGAGGGGAGAGGAGAAGAGAGGAGAGGAGAGGACGGGGAGGGGAGGGGAGAGAAACTGTAATTGAGAGAAATATTGAGAGATTGAGGGAGAGAGATGGTGAGAGAAAGAAATCAGTGAGAATTCTCTAGAATGAAAGAGATTGAGAGAAAGGAGAAAGACAGAGACAGACAGACAAATAGACAGACAGAGACAGAGAGACAGACACAGAAACAAAGATGGAGAGACAGAGGACAGAGACAGAGACACAGAGAGAGAGAGACAGAAAGAGAGACAGAGACAGAGAGAGACAGATCCTGTTTTCTACTCTTTAAAAAAAATGAGTTTACACTACACAAAGGGAGTTGAGGCTAGCTAGGAAGCTGAACATCTTGGCAACCAGGATCCTGAGGCCAGGGCACTAGGTAGTCTTCTCTGAGTAGAGTGAAGTAAAGGGAAGCCAACTCTTAAGGAATGTGGCCTAGGGGATGGCCCCATCCTCTGTGGGGACAGGACAAGAGATAAAGTGATTTGGTGAATATGGTGGAGTTTCTTACCTGACTTCAGTCGAAATGATCAAACAAATGTCAAAAGGAAAGGGTCTGATGAAAGTCATAAAGAATGACTTTCATCAACAGAGACAGGCGAGGGACTTTTGCTTTGTCCTCTCTTATTTGGAATGTGACTTTTGTACACTTGGACCCACGGCACTATTCTGGTCAGTCTTGGCCGTAGTGTTGACCTCCAAGTAGCTGCCACTGACTTTGCCTTCTGAGAGGCTCCCACCAGATTTGACCCGGCCCGCTGAGCTGTCCTGGCTTTTGACTCCTGGGGGGCATCTGCTGCCTTTGACTCCAGCGGGGTTCTTGTTCATTTTGACTCCTGAGGGAATCTCAGTGATTTTGACTCCCAAGAGGCTCCCACTAACTTTAACCTTTGAGGGCCCCTTTCTGAGTTTGAGTCTTGAGGAATTTTCATTTCTTTTGTCTCCTGAGACTCTCTCTCGCTGTTTGACTCCTGAAGTGAATTCACTTTGTCTGCCTCTCAAGGGATTCCCACTCTCTCTAACTCTTGGGATGTTCTCTCTGGGTCTGGCTGTGCTGGGGCTTCCACCAGCTTTGACCACTGCCATGGTCCCAGTTCCCGTGACTCCCAAGGAGCTCTCACTTGGTTTGATTCCCAAGAGACTCCCACTTTGTTTGGCTTCTAGGGGGCTTCCACCATGTTTAACCCCTGAAGGGTTCCCACCAGACTTGACTCCTGCAGAACTCCCAGTGTGTTTGACTCCTGGTCGATTCTTGCTGGATTTGACTCCTGAGGGAGTCTTGACTCCCAAGTCGCTCTCACTACTTTTGACTTCCAAAAGGTTCTCACTGTATCTTCCTCTGGGGGAGCCATTCTTATTTTTGAGGCCTGAATCACTCTTGTTGATTTTGACTCCCAAGGTTTTCCCACTGCATTTCATTGAGTTAGCCCTGATCCTTTTAACTGCTGAGGGACTCTGAAGGCGTTTGACTTCTGGGGAACTGCTTCTAACTCCTGAGTTACTTCTATTCATTTTCACTCCCGAGGGACCCTTGTTTTCACTGGCTCTGGCTCCCAAGTCACTCCCACTGCTTTTGACTCTGAAAGATTTTTCACTAACTTCACATTCTGAGTCTTTCTCACTACTTTTCACATTTGAAGAGCTACTGCTGATTCTGCTGTCCGAGTCATCCTCACTCATTTCCGTTCCCATGAGGACGTTGTCAACCCTAGATTCTGACTGCCCTTGTGAAGTAGACAGATTCTCCCCCTGGCCTTTCTCTGCCCCTCTTGACTCAAAGTCATTCATATTTATCCCCAACCCATCCAAATCCTTAACTGCATTTTCACTGTTAGAGCTAACATTGACGTTTTTGATTTCAGGAGAGGTCTCAGGTCCAACACCAGCCTCCAACTCTAATGCAGCTAAGGCCTGAGCATAGGGATTTGCATCTGGAAAGGAAGCACATTTGGGAAATGAGCAGTGATCTAGATGGGATCCTCTCCCTCTTCCCCTTCCCCTGCATATCCCAGGGTGTGGGGCAGACACAATACTTACAGATGTCAATTGGAGGAATGTTGACCATCCTAGTGGGAAAACCAGAAGGAGGATTAGTTTTGCCATTCCCAGAAAAGCAGCCCCTGATCCAAGAAAAAAATCAGGTGGCGGACACCTAATGGAAAGGGAGTAGTAATTCCAATGGAAATTGGGCAATGAGACTAATGCACGTTTTCCTAAAATCAAAGACTGTCAGAGTTGGAAGGGACCTTCAAGATCATCTTAGCTTTTTTGTGTATTATCCCTCTTTGGCAGGCTGGTGAAGCTTACAGACCCCTTCTCAGAATAATGTTTTTAAATACATAAAGTAAAATGCATAGAATTACTAAGGAAATCAATTATATTGAAATACAGTTATCAAAAAAATATATTTTAAAGTTCCTGGACCTGATGTAAAGGATCCTTGATCTAGTCCAATCCCTTTACTTCCTAAACAAGGAAATGAAATGACTTACTGAAAGGTTATACTGCAAATGACAGACATGAGTTTGAAACTAGGGTCTCTTGCCTTCCACTCCAACTATACAATTTGCATTCAAGGTTTTGAGTCATAGCTATTAGCTGTGTGACATTAGGAGAGACTGTCAACTCTTTAGTCCTCAGTGTTTCAATCTATAAATAAAGTGAATGCAACAGACAATGTGTAGGTTCTCTCTTGGCTCCCATTGTATAGGAAATCTAACAATGGATTGATTTGCCAGTATAATAAAAAATGGGGTAGAGTAAGGGTGTAGACTCAAGATAGTGTTTTTTCCTCCAAGCCAAGGGTAATGAATGAATAAAGGGGCAGTGGTCATGTGTAAGCCTGCTGCCTTATTTTTGTTTTGTTTAGTTTTCAAGAACTGCTCTCTAATTTCCTTTAAGAACTTTCTTTCGGGAAATTGAGGATAAAGTGAGTGGGTAGGGCAAAATGTTGGGGTCCCCACCTGAGCAGCTCACTTTTTGTCTTCTTCAGGTAGCTGGTCTTTATATCTTTACTCATCAACTGGAACTTCTTCAGGTGCCGGGCAGTGTCTTCTTCAGCCTTCTTCAAGTCACTTTCCAGCTCAGATAGTTTGCTCCAAGTGACCTTCAGAGATATCCTCTCAAGTCGTTTGGTGGTGTCAATGGAGTCCTGGAGCTCCCCACACTAGAGAAAGGACCGGGGTTGAGTGAGAAATTGGAGAGAATTGAGAGAGATGGAAATCTCCCAGAGGCCAATGTGCCATGGGCTTAGGGACCACCCCTGATCCCACATGCAATTAAGGTATCAGCTGTATCCTCCCCTCCTTCCCTACACATTCCTTTTTTAAAATTTCTTTTATTTTTAATTTATGGAATGGAATAAGCATTTCCAAACATAATATAATAAAAAATATGATTACACATGAAAATGAAAATCTATAATGTACAACTCGCTATTCCTCTTAAATATATAATAAAGTTATCATGTAAATTTCTTTTTTTTTCTTTTTTCCCATTTTTTTCTTCCCTCACCCCACCATAGAGATGGCTACCATTAAACACAAATAGGTATATATACATAAAATTATTCTATACATACTTCTATTTATCAGTTCTTTGCATACAGATAGTATCTTTCTTCATATGTATTTTATTGTAAATTTGGGTATTTATAATAGTTAAAATGATTTATTTGTTCAAAGTTATTCTTTTTTATTAATTTATTTTGATTTATCAACAATCACTTCCATATGCTTTTGAGTTTAAAATTTTCCTCCCCCTTCCTCCCCACCACCTTCCCCAAGATGGCACACAATCTAATATAGGCTATACATATACATTCCTATTAAACATATTTTCCCATTAGTGATGTTGTAAGTAAGAATTAGAACCAATAGGAGGAACTACCAGAAAGGAAACAAAACTCAACAGAAGAAAAAAATAGCAAATAGTATGTTTTGATCTGCATTCAAACTCCATAGTTCTTTCTTTGGATATGGAAAGCATTTTCCATCACGAGGCCTTTGGAGATGTCTTAGAACCTTGTATTGCTGGGAAGGGTTAAGTTTATCAATATTAGTCATCGTACCATGTGGCTGTTATTGTGTACAAAGTCCTCTTGGTTCTCCTTACTTCACTCAGCATCAGACCATACAAGTCTTTCCAGGTTTTTCTGAAGCCAGCCTGTTCATCATTTCTTATAGCACAATAGTATTCCATTATGTTCGTATTCCACAACTTGTTCAGCCATTCCACAATTGATGGGCATCCTCTCAATTTCCAATTCTTTGCCACCACGAAAAGAGCTGCTATAAATATTTTTGTACATGTGGGTCCTTTTTCCATTTGTATGATCTCTTAGGGATTATAGCCCTAGAAGTGCTATTGCTGGGTCAAAGGGTATGCACATTTTTATAGCCCTTTAGGCATAGTTCCAAATTGCCGTCCAAAATGATTGGATCATTTCACAACTCCACCAACAATGCATTAGTGTTCCAATTTTCCCACATCTTCTCCAACATTTATCATTTTCCTGTTTTGTCATGTTGGTCAATCTGATAGGTGTGATGTGGTACCTCAGAGTTGTTTTGATTTGCATTTCTCTAATCAATAATGATTTAGAGCATTTTTTCATATGACTATAGATGGCTTTAATTTCTTCATCTGAGAACTGCCTGTTCATATCCTTTGACCATTTATCAATTGGGGAATGGCTTGTATTCTTATAAATTTGACTTAATTCTCTATATATTTTAGAAATGAGGCCTTATCAGAGAACTGGTTGTAAAAATTCTTTCCCAATTTTCTACCTTCCTTCTAATCTTAGTTGCATTGGCTTTGTTTGTGCAAAAACTTTTCAATTTAATGTAATCAAAATTATCCATTTTGCTTTTCATAATGTTCTCTATCTCTTGTTTGGTCATGAATTCTTCTGTTCTCCATAGATCTGATAGGTAAACTATTCCTTGTCTCCCAGTTTGCTTATATCAGCCTTTATATCTAAGTCATGAACCCATTTTGACTTTATTTTGGTATATGGTGTGAGATTTGGGTCTATGCCTAGTTTCTGCCATACTCTTTTCCAGTTTTCCCAGCAGTTTTTTTCAAAGAGTGGGTTCTTATCCCAGAAGCTGGGGTCTTTGGGTTTATCAAATAATAGATTACTATAGTCATTGACTACTGTGTCTTGCATATTTAACCTATTCCACTGATCCACCTCCCTATTTCTTAGCCAGTACCAAGCAGTTTTGATGATTGCTGCTTTATAATACAATTTAAGATCTGGAATTGCTAGGCCACCTTCCCCTGCATTTCTTTTCATTAGTTCCTTTGATATTCTGGACCTTTTGTTCTTCCAAATGAATCTTGTTATTATTTTTTCTAACTTATAAAATAATTTTTGGTAGTTTGATTGGTATGGCACTGAATAAGTAAATTAGCTTAGGTAGAATTGTCATTTTTATAATATTAGCTTGGCCTACCCATGAGCAACTGATGTTTTTCCAATTATTTAGATCTGACTTTATTTGTGTGACAAGTGTTTTGTAATTGTGTTCAAATAGTTCCTGGGTTTGTTTCAGGAGGTAGACTCCTAAATATTTTATAATGTCTACAGTAAGTTTAAATGGAATTTCTCTTTCTGTCTCTTACTGTTGGGCTTTGTTGGTAATATATAGAAATGCCCATGATTTATGTGGATTTATTTTATAGCCTGCAACTTTGCTAAAGTTGCTTGTTATTTCAAGTGGTTTTCTGCTTGATTCTCTCTAAGTATATCATCATGTCATCTGCAAAGAGTGATGGCTTTGTTTCTTCTCTCGAAGTTATTCTTAAAACAATATTTCTATTACTGTATACAATGTTGTCTTGGTTCTACTCACTTCACTCTTTATTATTTCAGATAAGTCTTTCCATGTTTTTCTAAGATCATTGAGCTCATTATTTCTTATAGCACAGTAATATTCCGTTACAATCATATGCCACAACTTGTTCAACCATTCCCCAATTGTTCTTATGCTAGACCCATAGCCATTACAGCTGGCCATGGCCAATGACAGCTTTTCCACCAGGTTTCCTTTTCCTGTAATAGCACCATCACCCCCCAGCCTTACCAATCCAGTTCCATAATCCCCTGTTCCAGAAAACCTTCCTTACCTAAATTCTCTCTCTCTACTTCCTTAGGCTCTACCTAACTACTATTTCTTTGTCTATGGACTTCTATAATCTTTTGCTGCCCTCCTTTTTTCTTTTTTCATTTTTCCTTCCCCTTTTCTCACTGTTCATTCTAGCCAAACTGACCTACACATTGTCTTCTGCACACACTCCCCCGAAACCTGCATTATCCCATCTCCATGCTTTTGCTTACACCCCATTCCCTGATCTTGGAATATCTTCCCTCTCCTTCATCAGTTGAATCCTTTTTCATTTCCTAAAGCCCGTATCAATAGCCAGATATCTTAACTGTTAACTGCTGGTGAGGGCAGAGACCACTTCTTACCTAAACTATGCACCACCCTCAGTCCCGAGCACAGTATTCTAGGTAGATGTGCTGAATTGAAGGTACACAGCTCTGCCTCACTTAAATCCAATTCACTTGCAAATCAAGACACTACCCTTCTGAAGTCTTTGACCTTCTTTGAGAAAAAGGGATGAACAGCAACACTGAACTAAATGGAATGGAATTATATCTTGGAGGTGTACGCACTTCCTGCCTCCTCCATTATAGTAAGATAAACAAAAATTGGAAGGACCCACTCAGAAACTAGGTAGGGGGCTTAGCAAAAACTTTATTCTCCAGAAGAACAGGTATAGACAAATGATATGTGTCATATGACACATCAGTGCCCCTCCTGGCCTCGGGGTTCAGCTTCCAGGTTTCCTCCCACAAGCCCCAATGATATGAGAAGTGAATTGTTTATCCTTCTAGCCTCTAACCCACCTCCTCCTCTAGGCATTTTGCTCTGTGTTTGCACTTTCTAGGAGTCTGCACGAATAGTCATTTAATAAAGATGGGGATGTTGTTTTCTCCTTTGTCCCCTGCCCTCAAACTCTACTTTAGAGCCCCTTCATCCAGAAAGTCTTCCTGATGAAACTCCTGATCTCCTTTCTCTGAAAACTTTTGTTGGCGAATCCATTAAACTATGAATTCCACATTCCATTTCTCAGGGTGTGGTTTGTTGGTTTCTATGACCTTTCTATACATATAAGGAGACATTTATTCTTAGACTTTTGTATCTGTAAGTGCTATGCTTCCTCTGGGAAATGGGAATGGATTGATAGTGTTTGCTAGGAAATATATACATTGTACACAAAATATACACATTACAGAATATAGTAGTAATAAAGACCTTCCCCTCTCTCCCATGTTCTCCTTAATTTTACTCTAGTCTTAGAATACTGGCATTTTCCATTGCCTTCCCTCCTGGTCATATGCTGCTGAATGAAGCTTGGGGAAAATTATGAAATTGTGCTGATTGGGTCCACTACAAATTCATACAATATATTCTCCACTGGGCTGTCACTGCAGTAAGGCAATTCTTTTGCCCCTCCCTAATTGATTCACAGTCACACACACCACAGAAGATTTATTAAGCCCTTTTGTCCCTCCTCAAACCTCTACCTCCACTACCCTCTCAGCTGAGAACCTTGCTTTATATTGAGAAAGACTGAGGCCACTTCTTGAAAGTTCATTTTTCTTCCTCCTCCACTTTCTCATCTCATATAACTCAGGGCCCTTCCCCCACTGTTTAGCAGGTAGGTCACATGGTAGATAGAACATTGGACTTGAAGTCAGGAAGACCTGGGTTCAAATCCTACCTCCAAAACTTACTAGTTATGTGACCCTGGGCAAGTCACTTGACCATCTCAGTGCCTTAGTTTTCTCATCTATAAAATAGGTATAGTAAAGACTAAATGGAATAGCATAAGTGAAGCTATATGGCAGCTAGGTGAAGGGTCCTGGAGTTCAGGAAGATCTGAGTTTAAACCCTGCCTTAGATATTTGTTAGCTGTGTGACCCTGGACAAGCCACTTAACCTTTTTCAGCCTCAGTTTCCCCCTTCCCCTCCTCTCATCTCCTTCTTTCATCTTCTCTTAATATATGAAATGGGAATAGCACCTACTTCCCATAGTTATTGTGAGCATAAAATGAGATAATATTATAAAGTGCTTTGCAAAAGTACTCTTAAAATGCTTATGTAAATGCTAGCTACTGTTACTACTACTATTAAAATTAAAACATTATACAAATGGAAATTATTATCATTATTATTATTTTATTATTATTATTATTATTATTATTATTATTATCATCTCCACCCTTTACTCATGTGAAAGTGGCTTTTCCTGCCAAGGTAAATCTCTCTACATACGTGAATAATCCCATTCTATCCCATCTTCTCCTGTAGAAGATGGCTGCTTCCCTCCTGCCTACAAACCCAGGGCTCCCCATCCTCTAAAAATACTCAGTTGATCCATCTGTCCCTGAGAGCTATCATCCTAGATCTCTGCTCATTTTCATGAATAGTCCTGGAGAACACCTTGAGAAGACATCTACAATTGATGTGTCCATTTCTTGCCTTCTCACTCTTTTCCTGACTCTCTGAACTATGGTTTCTAACCTCATCATTCCATTGACCAAGTGATGACCTAATTATTGCCAGCTCCAATGGTCTTTTCTCAACCCTCATATTTCTTGACCTTTCTGAATCCTTTGACCCAGTTGACCACATTCTTCTTGATATACTTTTCCTGACACACTCTCCTTGATACTCTCTTTTTGCAACACTGATCTTTTCTAGCTGACTGTTCTTTCTCACCCTCTTGCTGAATCTTCATCTAGGTCTTACCCAATAACCCTGGATGTCTTTCCCAAAGGCTCTGTTATTGGTCCTCTTCTCTTCTCCTTCTATACAATAGACTCATTTATCTCAGATTCTCAGATCTATTGATCTAGCCGTAACCTCTCTCCTGACCTCCAGTATTTCATCTCTAACTGCCCATTGGACATCTTGAAATAGATGTCCCATAGAGACTTCAAACTCAACATATCTTAAACTCAACTCATTATCTTTCTCCTCAAATCTCCTTCTCTTCTGAACATTCCTATTACTATTGAGAGTACCACCAACCTCTCAGTCACCCAGGCTCAAAACTGAGGTATCATTCTTAACTAATTCTCTCTTGTCCCCCTTCATATCCTATCTGTCGCAAAGTCCTATCAATTCTACCTTTACATCTCTTGTGCACACCCTTTTCTCTCCTCTGACATTGCCACTACTCTGCTACATGTCCTCTTCACCTCATGCCTAGGTTACAGCTACAATAGCCTGCCAAACAGTGCCAGGATTCAGAGAGTTAAGAAGAAAGTGATAAAAAAAAAAAAAAGGCAGTGGACCCATCAATTGTAGATGCCCTTCTCAAGGACTGTTTGTGAAAATGAGGAGAGATCTAGGATGATAGCTCTCAAGGATGGATGTGAGATTTTTTGAGGATGGGGGAAATGTTTGTAAGTAATAAGCAAACAGCCAGTAGGTAGGGAGAGACTGAAGATAATTGAGAGGCATGAAGATGGTAGAATGGACAATCTACTGGAGAAGATGAACTAGAACGGGACAATTTGTGCATGTAAAGGGATTTACTCTGGCAAATTGATTTACCCTGCCTCAAGTCTCTCCCCATTGCAGTCCCTTCCCACTCAATTTTTGAACTGATCTTTGTAATTCCCACCAATTACTGTCCTGGAACACATCCCTATCCCCCACCAAAAGAGGAAGCATCCCTAACTCAAGTTAGAGATGAGACTTCTCCTGTACAGTTGGAACCTGTCCTTCTAAAACTTTTATTCATTTTTCCTACTTCTGGATAATGTCAGTACTGGATGTAAAAACTAGAAAGGCCTTTAGAGACTATATCTTCATTTTATAAAGGACAAAAGAGGCCCGGGGAATTGAAATGATTTACCCAATCACACTCCTAGTAAGGAGAACTAGAGACAATTGTGGCTCAGAGGAGTGAATGAGGCCTGAATTCAGAGTCAGAGAACCTTGATTACAATTCTATTCCTGCTGATAACTAGTCATATTCCCTTGGGTAAGTCATTTCATCATCATCATCATCATCATCATCATCATCATCATCATCATTGTCATCATCATTGTCGTCATCATCATCATTGTTAGCATTTATAGAACTCCTACTTTGTGCCAGGCGATATACTAAGTGCTTTAGGATTATTATCTAATTTGTTCCTCACAACAACCTTGGGAGGTAGTTGCTATTATTATCATCATCTTACAGTTGAGAAAACTGAGGCAGAGAGCCTTGCGTGTAGTAAGTGTTTACTGAAGGAATGAGTAGGCATCAACTCCTTACCCGGGATTTTACCAGCTTGATTTCATTCCATTGCCTCCTGATCACTTGGTTGAGGTTAGAGATCTTCTCTTTCGTTTTGTTCACGTGTTCCAAACCTTCTCTGGCTGATGTCTGCAGTGCCAGCAACTAAGTGGGAACAATGAGATGGAAGGATCATTTACATGAAATTGTAATGGGAGTACCTTCCTCTAGCTAAGTGAATGAATGCGTAGGATCCCTCACTATTGGGTAGAACTTTGGGGGAAAAGGTTGCCTGGGGCTATTACTAAGCCAGGAGATGAATGGAGCTACTTGACAGGCTACCACCACCCCTCTCTTCCCTAAAACAATAAATAACAAAAGCAGCTGTTATAACAGATGTGCATGCTGCACTTGAAGATCCTCGCTGCACATTTTGTGTTAGCTTGTTTGAATCTTATCAGTCCAATGATTTAGCTAACACAAGCTAACATTGCTAGCTCCGTTTTACAGATGAAGAAACTGATGCTCATAGAGAGAGGCTCAGTGATTTACCCACATTTACAAATCTCATAAATGGCAGAACTGAGCTTTCAATCCGAGGTCTTCTGACTCCAACTCAAGTACTCTTGCCATGACACCACAGAAACTGTCTACACCCTGGACAAGTGCCCAGACAAGCCGATGGGATTGACCCATCCTACATCAGGACTGTTCTGCATTGGAAAGGCCAGAATTCTCTTTGAGACAGAATCTAAGGTCTGGAGAACTGAGATGGAAAACCTGTTCGAGCCAGTCTTCTTGACTTTGGCTTTCTTTCCTAGTTGTTGACTTCCATATCAGCTTTCACAGCCACCCTGGGACTAGAAGAATCCAGTAGAATATAAACTCACTGAAGGCAGGAATTGTCTTCCATTTTTGCCTTTGTAGCACGTATAGGGTGTTTTGCATATGGTAATTTCTTAATTAATATTTACTGAATTGTTAGGCAATCTAGGTGCTGAGTCTATCTTATGCACCCAAGCTCCTCTTTCCCTCTATCCTCCCCTACTCCCCCTTTCCATGTCCTCACCTTGCTCCTTTATCCTGCCCTACTCTTCCATAAAGCAAAGAACATGAAGATATATAGTTGATACCTCCAGTGCTTCCCTTAGGCTAGAATCCTAAGGAAACTATATAGAAGGGTTGGGGAATGTCTGCTTCTCTTATAACTGTAAGTAAGACTGACTTCCATGAGGTCATTTTTTGCCCCACTTTGTCCCACTCCCAGAAGATGCTATATGCTTCCTTCTTTCAACTCCATATCTTTCTTCACTATGATTCCCTTACCCCAGAATCCCCTTCCTCTCCTACTTTCCTACCTATCTTTTCAAACATGTCTCAGATGCCATCTCTTCTATGAAATTTCCACAGATACCCCCAGGCAAAAAACAACCTTCTTCTCTGGATCCCTCCTAGCACCTTACTTTATTGTCCTTTAATTCACTTAGTATGTAATATGGTGCATGATTGTTCAGTTCTCTTTGTTGGTGTCATGCTCCTCACTTAGAAGGGTTTGAGCTATATGGCCCTCTGAGCTCCCTTTAAACGCTGAGATTTTGGGATTCTACATTGAAAAGACAGGAGATTCTACCATCTCATTTGTACCCCCTCCAGTCCTCTGAACACAATAGGCACTAAGTAAATGTTTGCTGCATTGTATTGCTTCTGGTTTGCAACCCCAGTGCAATTTCTCATCTGAGTGAAATCACACTCACTGCTCAATTTCTATTAATCTCACCACCTGATATCTTTTAGATTTCGGAGGCACAACTCCAGGACTGATTTTTCCTGAAGGTGGCTGAGGTCAATGGGGTTAAGTTCAAAGAGCTCATCCATCTTTGATGGCAGCAGCTGAGCTCTGAGTCACCTGGGCCTCAGTGTCTAATGGAATCTCAGCCTGCGTTGTCTGCTTGCAGTCCTCATTCTGGTTTTCTCCCTTGGATGCCATTCCCATCTTTCCAAGTCTATGTTGCTTCTTGAGACCTGCTCCTGTCCATAAAGAAGATGATTTTGGCATTAAAAACATGTGCCCATAGCTGACCAGCTAGATCACCAAAAGATTCAGTCGGTGGAGCCCAATAGGCAGACCTTCCTCAAAAGCATGATCATTTCCAGGTGCCTAATAGCTAGACTTTATATAGCACTTCAAAGTTTACAAAGCCTTTACATATGCTAATTCATTTGATTTTCACAACAACCCTGGGAAATAGGTGCTATTATTATCCCCATTTAATAGATGTGGAAACTGAGGCAGAGGTTGAGTGACTTGCCCAGAGTCACACAGCTGGTAAGTGTCTGAGGCTGAATATGAACTCAGATCTTCCTGACTCCCAGTCCAGCGTTCTACCCACCGTACCACTGTACTCTGGAGCCATTACTTCCTCTCACTCTCTCAATAGTCCTGGGAGGTAGGCAGTGTACAAATTACTCTCTTCCCCTGGGCAGATGATGAAACTGTCTCTGACATTAAGCAACTTACCCAAGATCACCTATTAAGTAGCAGCACCTGGGATAGAATCCAGACCTGGTCTCTCCAAGTTAAATGCTTTTCTCCCCCATCATCCACACAATAATACCTTATTTTGGTACCACGCTTTCATACTTTGGAGTCAGAAAGACCCGAGTTTGAGACCTGCTTCAGACACTCACTAGTTTTTTAACCCTGGGCAAAGCACTTAACCTGATTCTGCTTCAGTTTCTTTGTCTGCAAAATGGGGATAATAACCATACCAAATGTACAGGGTAGTTGTAGGAATCAAATGATATACATAAAGTACTTTGCATTATGTATAATTACCATTATTATTATAATTCTCTTCAAAGCACTTGGCATACATTATCTCATTCACTCCTTACAACAGCCTTTTTTTTTTTTGGCAAGGCAATGGGGTTAAGTGACTTGCCCAGGGTCACACAGCTTGTAAGTGTCAAGTGTCTGAGGCTGGATTTGAATTCAGGTCCTCCTGACTCCAGGAGGTGGTGCTCTATCTACTGTGCCACCTAGCTGCCCCACAACAACCTTTTGTGGTGGGCACTTTTGGAGATATTTATCCTCACTTTACAGATAAGTGAACCAAAGTGACTTATTCCAGTTCCCATATGGCAGAGCTGAGGTCACACCCTGCAGCTGCTGATTCTCAATCTGGTGGCTTTCTCCACATACTGTATGTTCTTCCCAGGCCACTGTTTTTAAAAAATCAGCAACAAAACAACAACCCTTTTACCTGAGCCTTGATGACAGATTTTCAGGCAAAGTCATGTAGGTATATATAATAAGGGCATGGATAATCTATAAAGTGCCCCGCTGCCTCTGAGTATTAACTATCCTGAACTCCCATCACCCTGTGCTACCATAGAAACCAACCACAGACCACACACAAAGCACCATCCTTACCACCTCACAGAGGGCCCTCAGGATCTTGATCTCATTGGCCAGACTGTCCCGATCTCACTTCAGCTATCTACTCCCTAGGGGATAGGACCAAAATGTCCTCCCCAGCCTCTGACAAAGCTGCTTCTTCTATAACCAGTTCACAAGAAACAGTTTCTAAGGCCCATTAAGTCTCATGGAGGAAAGTTAGCAGTTGTCAGTGCTATGCAAATTAGGCTCTAATTTGGAATCCACCCGTGTTTGATTTCTGACTCTGATTTTCAAGTTCTTTATCTATAAAATAAGATAACAATATGAGTTCAGGGAGAAGTAGCACCTCTGGTGTGAGGGCTTGCCAAGTCCTTTTCAGGGCTGCTCGTTCACCTTTGGTGTTCACCTGGCACCCAATTCTCACCTGGGGCTCCGAAAAGCTGTAGCATGTTCAGCAGTCACGCCCAGTGAGACCATCTTGGCAGTCAGGCTACACCATGTTGAAGGTGACCGGCCTGAAACTGGTGAGTGAATGAGGGGGATGTCTACTCCAAGCATGTGAAGACTTCCCCTGGTGGAATGGGTGGATGAGAACAATTTCTTCCAATGGCCATGAGAGTGGCTGAAGTGGGTGCTGTGGAGTGCTTAGAGTTTGGTGAGGCATTGAAGACAGCAAGGGCATCCACTCCATCCCGGGTCATTACAAGTTGTCTTGACTTTTCTCCTGCTGCTGGATTTCAATGGCTCTGGAAGGGAGAGTGAGGCTGATGACTCTGTACAGCTCTGCCTCACTTAAATCCAATTCACGCACAGGTCAAGACATTCTTCCATGCTGTCACTGGTCATCTCTGAAAACGAAGGACAAATGACAACATGTTGTTACTACCTACAGGCTAGTGAGATCAGACAAGCCCATTCCTGCAGCAGCAGGGCTGTGGGATTACAAAGATGTGAGATAGCTAAGGTGAAGAGTGAATACCTACGAATGCAGCTGATGGAGAATCCCTGAGGAATTCTGCCAGCTCCTCCAGTTTAACCCTTATCTGACCTAGTGGGGTTGATTCACCTCAAACCTGAGCTTCCATTTCCCTTTGTCTATCTTGATATGAAACCACATAACCCCTAAAAGTTGTGGACCATATGGGTTCATGTTCTTGGCTTGGAATAAGCCCACTTTCTGGGAGCAGTTATGTGTGCACCTACAGTCCCCTGAGCCAGATAAAAGATGAATACCTATCAAGTTGCATTGAAACAGATGTGCACAGACCCTCTTAACACCCTTTCTGTTGGACTGAGACCCAAGTAGTTTGCTTGTATATTATTAAATCAACCCTATAGTTAGCATAAGGTAGGAGCGGTTTTGTCTCTGTTCCTTGAAATACTGAACATGACTAACATGCCCCAAAGGATGTTGTTAAGGCAAAGAATTTTGTAAACCTTTAAATACTATATAGGCTCTAGAACTTTAAAAAGGGATTTTACACACAAGAAAACTGATATTCAAAGAGAAGTGACTTTCCCAAAGTCACAGAGGTAATAAGTTTCAGAGCAGGAATTCAAACCCTGGTCATCTGATTACAATGTCATGGAAGTGGACAGTAGATAGAGTGCTGGGCCTAAGAGTCAGGAAGACCTGAGCTCCAATCCAGCTTCAGACACTTACTAGCTGTGTGGCCTTGGACAAGTCACTTGACCTCTCTCTGACTCAGTTTTCTCAACTGTAAAATAGGTATATAGCACCCACCTCCCAGGGCTATTATGAAGATCTCATGAGATAACGTTTATGAAGTGCTTAGCATACTGCTTGGCATATAGTAGGCACTCGATAAATGCATATTCCCTTCCCCCTACTACGTGCTCCTTTAACCATGTTTGCTCTCTATATAAATGTTAGTTATTATTGTAATCATCAAGTGATAATATAAGAAAAAAACCAATAATTAGAGCTGAGGACCTCATCAAGAGGTAGTGAGTTCCCCATTACTGGATATATTTAAGCAGAGGCTAGATTATATTCAGGTAAGGTCAGACTTATAGGCCTCTAAGATTCCTTCCAACTTTGAAAGTCAGTGACTCTATGGTATAATGTAGACAAAGGGTTTTGTTGCCAGGAAGTATCATAGAAATGTCATAAACTCTCATTGAAAACCATAAGTCATTGTCAGCTTCCAAACCCTTTTTCCTCAGCTTTGCACGTGACCCTTCTTCTCCCTGCCCTTGAGAGGAAAGCACTGGATTTCTAGTCTGGAGTATTTAACTTGTCTATCCATAATTGCTTGCATGTTGCCTTCCCTTTTAGAATGTAAGTCTCCTGAGACAGAGCTTTTGCTTTTCTTTGTAACTCCAGTGCTTAGCACATTGTGTTTAATAAATGCTTGTTGAAAAACTACCTATTAGCTGTGGTAACTATGAATAATCACCAGGATTCTTCAAACCTTAGTTTCCTGTAAAATAGATGTAATATAAAATGGATATAATGACATTTTGACTACCTAGGAGGAAGGTACTTTAGACACTGTATGGGTCAATGCATATATAGCAGCTATCAATCCCCTTTTAGCCCCTTTCACGCATCTCAGCTAGCCATTTTTACTTCATGTGGCTATTAATACCTTGGGTTTCTTTCACTGAAAACTGTTTATATCTTTTGACAATTTATTTATTGAGAAATAGCTCTTATTCTTACACATTTGAATCAGTTCCCTATATATCTAGGAAATAAGACCTTTATTAGAGAAACTTGCTGCTAAGATTTTTTTTTTGCCCCAATTATGCTTCTCTTCCATTTTAGCTGCATTGGTTTGGTTTTGTTTGTGCAAAATCTATTTAGTTATATAATCAAATTGTCCATTTTATCTCCAATAATCCTCTGAATCCTTCATTTAGTCATGAACTCTTCTTTTATCTATAGATGTGAAAGGATATTTCTTCCTTGGTTCTTTAACTTGTTTATGATGTTACCTTTTATGTCAAAGTCATGAACTCATTTGGGGCAGATGGGGGGTGCAGTGGATAGAGCAACAGGCCTGAAGTCAGGAAGCCTCATCTTCCTGAGTTCAAATCTGGCAGTAGCCACTTACCAGCCGTGTGACGCTGGCAAGTCACTTAACCCAGTTTGCTTCAGTTATTCACCTATAAAATGAGCTGGAGAAGGAAATGGCAAACCACTCCAGCATCTTTGCCAAGAAAACCTCAAATGGGGTCATGAAGAGTTGGACACAACTGAAACAACTGAACAGCAACATGAACAGATTTTGAGTTTATCTTGACATACAGTGTGAGATTTTGGTCTATACAAGTCTCTGCCAGATGGCTTTCCAGTTTTCCCAGCAGCTTTTGTCATATAGTAAACTTTTATTCCATTGATGGAATCAGACAATAGACTATTGAGTTCATTGTTTCTGTACATGACATGCCTAATCTGTTCTATTCATCAACCTATTTTTTTTTTGGCTTGGGTTTTTGTTTTTTGTTTTTTGTTTTTTTTTTTTTGGTTAGGCAGTGGGGTTAAGTGACTTGCTCAGGAACCTAATTTTTTTTTTGTAAATAGCATTTTATTTTTCTAATTATGTGTAAATATAGTTTTCAACATTCATTTTTCAATAAGATTTTGAGTTTCAAATCTTTTCTCTCTGCTACCCCCCCAAGATGGCAAGCAATCTGACATAGCTTATACATGTACAATCATGTAAATATATTTCCACATTAGTCATGTTGTGAAAGAAGAAACAGAACAAAAGGAAAAGCCACAAAAAAGTGAAAATAGGATGCTTCAATCTGCATTCAGACTCCATAATTGTTTCTCTGGATGTGGATAGCATTTTCCATCACAATTCTCTTGGAATTGTCTTGGATCACTGTATTGCTGAGAAGAGCTAAGTCAATCATAATTGATCATCCCACAATGCTGCTTTTACTATGTACAGTGTTCTCCTGGTTTTGCTCAGTTGACCCAACCTCAGTTCATGTTAGTCTTTCCAGGTTGTTCTTTATCAACCTATTTTTGAGTCAACACTAAATAATTTTGATGATTATTGCTTTAAAATTACAATCTAATGTTTAAAATTATTTCCCTAGAGATTGACTTTTCTTTCCTCCAGATGAATTTCATCATTACTTTCTAGCTCTAGAATGTAATAATGAAAAGCTCTAGAAAGTAATAATGAAATTCATCTCATCTCTTTTGTGTACAGTTGGTTTTTTTTTGGTCAAGGACAAGATTTATTAGAACACAGGTCAGGGTGGGCGTGATTTGAAGAATCCTTACTATTGGACAGACTCAAGGAATCTGAGCCCACAGTTGACTTTCTTTAAAAATATATAATAAATTCAACATGTAACATTTGTCAGTGATTCTATCTGACCTGCCTTTGTTCTCTTCTGTTAATTTAAAAAATAAATAACTCAATGACCTTCTTTTCTCTCCTTTATCTTATAATTCAGCAGATATTGGCACATGCTATAAGGACTGGACCTTCAAGCCAGCCAAACCCCCCATTTCACTTTTCTTTAATCATGTCTAGCTCTCTTCTCCCTTCTACCCTAAATTAAAAAAAGAAAAAAACAATACTCCAAGGTTTATCTTACAGAAAATTGAGGCTCAAAGACCATGTAGCAAATTAATTAGTGGTGGACCTAGGAGGAACAATTAAAGTCAGTCATCAGGCCAACTCCTGCCCAAGCTAGTGACCCTTATCTGAATTTTGGAGTAGGGAGGGGGAAGGAATAGAGATAGCTGGGAGACAAAGGGAAAGTGTAGGATAGGAAGCCATTCTCAGCATTTGCCCTCATGTGGATCTCAACCTCATACCTCCTCAATGGGGCAAGGGTGGTAGAGGGGCATGCAGCCAAATTGGCAAGAAAGAAGGAAATCTTGCAGCCAGATTTCTCCACCAGAGCTTCTGGGTCTTACCTCCACCTACTGAACCTGCCAACCACCACCTTGAGACTGCATGACAATTTCTTCTTACATTATAGAGGATCGTCCTACTCAGGAACACTTGAATTAAATGACCTGTAAGGTCTCTTCCAACTCTGGGATTCTGGGATTGTCCAATTCAGTGATTCCTCTCCTGCCTCTGTTTTTTAAGTACCCCAACAAGTCTTGCAGGTCCTTCATTGTTCCTGCTCACTCTATTGCGTTTGACTGATGTTGGGGAGACCTCAAGCAGTGGTTCTAACCAGAGGTTTTCTACTCGGTGCCTAGTAAACTTGTTCTTTTTTAAAATTTTATATTTCAATATAATTGGTTTTCTTTTTTTAATTTTTATTTAATTTTTAATTTATACAATAAAACAAGCAATTCTATAATATAGTATAATTGCTTTTTTAAAAAAGATGACTGTACATGAAACTGCAAATCTATTATATACAATTTGCTATTCCTTTTAAATATATAATAAAGTTATCATTTAAATTTCTTTTCTTTTTTTCTTTCTCTCCCCTGTTGAGGGCCGATCTTAAGAGTCTGATAAGGGTTTAAGATCCAAGGCAGAGTTTGACCTCTGCCCAGGCTTTTACCAAAATGTTGCCGGCAACCAGATTGTACACCGAATGGAAAGGTGTGAAATAAACTTGAGACATGGGCCAGGCAGAGCAGAAAACTGACTCAGTTTATTCATCTGAGGGTACAGGATATATAGAGAAAATCTAGCCTAACTTCAAAGAGTCCTCCCTATGAGATACTCCCCAAAACATCTGCTGAGGACGTGACAACATACATTTCCTCGTTATCAGGGTTCCTAGATTGGGTTGTATTTTCCAAGGTTTTCCCAGGCGCCTTGGCGCCACCTGCATAGAGGAGTGAATGTGTAAATCTAAGGTTCAAAGAGTGAGAGGGAATGTCTCAGGGACCTCCTAATCAGGAAGGGATTGGAGAACTGTACCACTTAATCATTGAGCCCTTTCGGGTAAAAGCCTGGGCAGAGGTCAAACTCTGCCTTGGATCTTAAACCCTTATCAGACTCTTAAGATCAGCCCTCAACACTCCCCTACTCTTCCCTAGAGATGGCTACCATTAGACACAAATAGGTGTATATATGTACGTAAAAATTATTCTATACATACTTCTATTTATCAGTTCTTTCTCTGGATGAAGATAGAGTGGTTTGACCCTACATATTTTATTTTATGCATTTGAAAACATGATTCTGAGGAGTCCTTGACTCCACTAAGCTGCCAAAGAGATCTATGACCCTCCCCCAAAAATCAAGAGCCCCTGTTCTAAGCAACTCCTGGCCACATTTGACTTCATCCAATATGGTGCAGTGGGAAGAGAGCTGGATTTGTGGCCCAAGACCTTGGGTTCAAATTATAGTGTTCTGACTCTATATGTGACTTTAGGCAAAACACTGAACTTCTCTGGCTTCAATTTCTTTATAACAGGTGGAAAGTGGGGAGGGGTGGAGAACTAAGGTTTTACTTCATCTTTAGAATTTTGTTCTATTGCCCTAGATACAGGGCAATAAAATTTGGATTCAGTCAAAAGGCCACACTTAAGGATCTAGAAGCCTTAAGGCTGCAGGTTCCCCACCCTGCAATGTAGAAACAGAACACCCCCCCCAAACCCTTCCTTTTTCCTCCTTCTTCTCCTCACACCCAATCCCACCTGAAAAGTGACAGTAAAAACATATCCTGGTGCCATTTGATGCCAAGGGCTGAAAGGGAAGGTTGTGGTCATCTGGTCCTTCCTCTTTCCCCAGCACTCAATTAGCCATGCCCTTTTTTTTTTTTGGCTAGGCAATGGCGTTAAGTGACTTGCCCATGGTCACACAGCTAGTAAGTGTTAAGTGTCTGAGGCCACATTTGAACTCAGGTCCTCCTGAATCCAGGGCTGGTGCTCTATCCACTGCACCACCTAGCTGCCCCCTTCTGTCCCCTTTTCTTGAAAAGTTACAGTGAGACTTTAGCTGCCTCCCCCACCTTCCAATTTCATTATTATTAAAATTATTTACTTATATATAATATTTTATTTATCATTATTTGTTTTCCTTCTTTATATTTTATATTTATATTTGTTTTTATTTATTTGTTTGTTTATTATTTATATATGACTCCACTTCACACTGACTGTCAGGTTGCTATTTCATACCCCCTCCCACCCCCAGAGCTACTAAACTGCCCCTTCTGAAGCCAGTTTGAAGAACAATGTAGGAGGGTGATTCCAAGCCCCCCAATTTCCTGGCAAGGTTCCCTATAGGTTTTTCTGTGCATATTGGGAACCCTGAAGGGAAAGGAAGGAGGTGCTGAGCAGGCTGAACCCAGAGCTCAACTTGTCTTCTGCCTTCTGTATATCCATCTGCAGCAGCAGGCAGGCCAGACTAGGCCAGGCCATCAAACCCCAAAGGGCTCCGGCATTTGACAACAGCACATCACATGGAGCAAGACATGGCTGTCCTCTTCACCAAACTTTATGTGCTTCATCTCCTTCCCCAGTACTCTCTGTCTCTTCCTCCACAACCATGGACCCCAGGAAGTGGGAGTCAGCTTGAGGACTTTTTTTTATTGCCTTCCTGGGTCTATCCCTAATTGTGTGACACTTTTTCCATCAGACAAGGGGGTAATTGCGCTGAAGCCAACCTCAAATCCAGCTCCCCCTAAGCTAGCTTGGGGTGCTGCCCCAAGAGGTCCTAATGTCCTATGGAAAAAGGCCAAAATTACAGCTTTCTCCCAACCTCACATGGCTCTCACTGCCCTCTAATATGCACCCTCACCTCCAGATCCAAGTGGCAGAGAAGGCAGATAGAGACTGATGCTGTTTGCTCATCTATTAGTATTTGGCTAGTGTTTTGCCTAAGAAATTCCTTCCAGATAATAGGATGAGACATATATAAAAGGAAGGAGACTTAGAAGAGGCTATCTCACAAAATCCTTTCATTTTACAGATGAGGAAACTGAGACCCAGAGAGGGAAGGAACTTGTCCAAGATCATATAGATAGTAAGTGGCAAATTTGAACCCAGGTCCTTTGACTCCCAAACTAGTGGATTTTCCACTATGTCTTACTACCCTTTCTTCCTTTCAGACCTTCTTTCATCCCTTCCTTCCCTCAGGGACCCTTCTCAGACTGAATCCTATGACTCCACTCTCCCTGGACTTCATAGTCTCCCAGAACCCTCATCATTTGGTAGAGTTTTCACTTTTACTACTCCAGAGACAGTGTGGCAGTGTATGGTTTTTATTTTTGTTTGGGGTTTTTTTTGGCTATTGGGGTTAAGTGACTTGCCCAGGGTCACACAGCTAGTAAGTGTCAAGTGTTTGGTCTGAGGCTGGATTTGAACTCAGGTCCTCCTGCCTTCAGGGCCGGTGCTCTATCCACCACACCACCTAGCTGCCCCAAGAAATGTATGTTTTTGTGTATATTACATGTAGCACCCCTTCTGGGAGTAGCCAGGTGCATGTGCTATCTGCATATGTGTATGAGTATATATATGAACTCACTAATATATATTTGCACGTATGTTTGTGAGCATGTGCCTGCATGTGTACAAGTGCATGAAGGGTATGTGGATTTGTTTGTGTATTTTTGTGTATGTATATAACATTACACATTGTGTAATCCATATGTGAGTGTGCATGTGTGTTGTGTCTTGTATCTGTATATGTATGGGTGAATCTATGCATGTAATTTTGTGTGTGGATGCACATGTATCATGTATATATTTATATATGTGAGCAAACATGTGTATATCATTGTAGATTTATTTGTATGTTATGTAAATTTATGTGCATCTGATTATATATTTCTTCATGTCAGTATATAAATGTTAGTAAATGTGTATGTGTTTATACATTTATGTGATTATTTATGAATGGATGCAAATATGTATATCTGTATATAAAATATGTGAATACATGCATGTAGTTATTCCTATGTGTGTGGCAATGTGTTCACATACATGCATATGTTCATAGGCCTGCCTATGCATGTCTATGTGTGTTTTATGTGCATGTCTATGTACATATGTGTGAGTACATTGTTTGTATATTATCACGTTTTTATATATGAGTGACCATAGAATTGTGTATTTTAAATACTCAGAGACCAAGTTATATTGATCTTGCTGTTTATTGAAATATGGAGAAAGTCAAAAGAGTGAAAGAAAGATGAGAAAAGCCAATGGTATTTCTCAGCCTCTGCTTTGGTTATGAGAAAATAAAGACAAAAGATCCTTCCATGGATCTGAATTACATTTAATATAGCTGGAAGTGAACCAGGTAGGTTTAACCAAGGGATGACCAAGTCACTCCTGGCACTTTTTGCCCCTCTAGCCCAGAATCAGTAGGTGGCCAAGACAGGAGTTAGAAAAGGATGGTATTCACTGTCTGACTGCCGAGCCCCTGACATATCAGGACTAGTGGGTTCTAGGGTCCAAGAAGGCACAGGTTAGGTGACCAGAGGAGCTAAGAAGATCCAGAGAGAGGGAATTCCATGATTGCTGGAGTTCCAGCTGCAGTCTAGAGCATAGAAAAGGCAAGAGAGGTAGACATGAAGTGTGTTCAGGATGTGGTCAGTGTGGGCATAGCCATGGACCTGGGGGGCAAAAGAAAGAAACAAGAAAGAGGGGCAAGAAGTAAAAGAAGTAGTTTAGGAATCCAGTGTTGCCCCAGGACCAGGCAGATTCAGAAAAGGCTGAGGACTTAGGAAAACAAAAGAATTTTGGCTGATAGTGCCCCAGGACAAGCAGTTCAGGGCAGAGATGTGTAGCATGGAGGGCTGGAGCTGTGGTGACCAGTGAGGACAGTCAGCAGGAGAAAACGTTGCAGAGCATCTATCGGCTGGTTTTCCTGATGGGAGAACCCAGGCTAGAGGATTTGCTCAGGGTGTCCTTGTAGTCACCAACACTGGAACTTTGGTTCTTGCCATCCCTGGCCCGTGTGCTGCAGACTCCAGAGATACAGGACCCACTGGAAGCCACGTAGCTACCACTGACAGAGCTCGGAAGGTAGCCATAACCACTGCTTCCACTGGTACTGCTGATGACAGCTGCAAGTTGAGAGTCAGGTGTCAGTTTATCCCTGACACCCTGTCATATAGGATGTGTCCTTCCCCCACCACCTCCCACTCAACTCAGGGCCAGAATGAAGACATGTCTATATCACATTTGTAGAGTGCTCTAAGGTATATTAAAGATTTCCTTCACTACAACTTTGGGAGCTAAGGCATCTAAGTGTATTATACTCATCCAATACGTATGGAAACAAGCTCACAGAGAGTATGACCTGTTCAGGATCGTGCTAATAATTCTCAGAGCCAGGATCAGAGCCCTTTCAAGTTTCCACTGCAGCCCTCTCAAACCTGGGTTCACCCTTTAGAGGCCAGCTCACAAAGCAATATTTGACAGGGGAACTAGTTCAGGTTAAACATTCTCCTTTTCCCCAGGAAAGCATCCAAAGGATAGGCTTTCTTGGTCCTCAACTATCCAGTCTGTAACCATGGCCTTCTGATTATTCCTCTATAATAACCTGACCTCAACACTTTTCTGACCATTCCTCTGGCCTTGGCCTCTAGATGATAGAAAAACCTATTTGTTCTCCTAGATGGCTTCCTAGGCTCTGTCTCCATTCTCTCCTTTCCCTCCTGTAGCAACATAGTAATACTCTAGTGACTGTACTAGCCATAACTAAAACGTAATACCTGTTTAGCACTTTAACCTTTGCAAAGTGTTTATGTAGAAGTGGGTACTTCTACTTGACCAAAAATTCTCATGATGGTCTGGTGGACACAGCCCTGGACTGAGGTGATTTGAGTTTTTGTCCTGACTCTGCCTTTAACTAGCTGTTTGATCTTAAACAGTGACATACCTCTCTTTTTCTTTCAGTTTCTACATCAGCAAAATGAGAATAATACAATTTTCACTCCCCACCTCACAAGGTTCTGTGTCTATGATTATGGTCCCACAGTTTTTATAATTCAAGGTACTTACAGATGCTGACAGAGGATGGGAATTCTCCAGACATTCTGTAGAGGGAAAACAAAACAGGATAGGTCAGTCTTCCAACCAGCAGTCTCTTCTCCAAACCCTCCTTGGAGGATGAATAAAAGTCTGAGAAGTAATATTTACAACCCCCACCCTCTGGTGTGAGAAGTATCTGAATCACTCAGAATAGGTGACTTAACTACATATTGCTTTCAACACTATCATGACCAGATGGATCATTGGGTACCACTCCTGGAGCAGAGGGCCATTAATGTCCATTCAATAATGCATGTTACCTGTGTCACTCTCCAACCTCCTCATACACTCACTCTTCATCTCTCAGAATCTTCTCAGAATCTTTGTCTTCTTTCAAGGCTCAGCCCAGGTGCCACCTCTTCTAGGAACTCTTTCTTGATTTCCCACTCCCTCCACAGAAACCTCAATTTTTAGTATTCTCTACCTCCTCAATTTTACTTTCACTATCGTTATTTGTGCAAGTCCTATCACAGTGTTGTTATCATGGTTAAAGAACTGGACTTGGAGCCAGGAAGACCTGAGTTCAATTCCTGACTCTGATACATACTGGCTATCTAAGCTTGGGCAAGTACCATAACTTGTCAGTACTCTTGGCAACTCTCAAAGACTGTTCTAAGTTATAGAGAAGGTACATTGTTAAAAAAGAGCCTCCTCATCTAAGAGTTCCCCTTCCCAAACCCTCTATCACCTGAATAGTTTATTATATATTTAAGCCAGAAACTGCTTATTCTCGTCCTGATATCACTCAGACCTAGGATAGAGACTTGCACGTAGTAGTGCCTTGTATATGTTATGTTTGGTGAACCGAATTGAAAACTCCCATTTTTGGGAAAGTGTAGACATGACCCCAAAATTCCAAACCAATAAATCAAGATTCCCTGCCTCCCTTAGAAGTGTTCTAATGCCATTACCCTGAAAATCTGAATATCATCACCACCAGATTAGGGTGGATTTCCTTTTCTCATTCCTTTCTTCCTGAATTTAAAGTGTAGCACTAGTCTACAGATGGAAATTAGCCCTTACCTGCACTCTTCACTTTCCAGTAGCTTCTTGTAGGTGGCAATCTCAACATCGAGGGACAGCTTGACGCTCATCAGCTCCTGGTATTCCCGCAATAGGCGGGCCAGCTCCTCCTTGGCAGTGTGCAGGGCACCCTCCAGTTCATCCAGCTTGGCCCTGGCATCTTTCAGGGCACTGTCTCCTCGTTGCTCAGCATCTGCAATGGCCATCTCCAGGTTGGAGCACTGCAGAGATAGAATTCAAAGTGTCAGAAGATTTGGGAAGGTAGGAGGAAGGAGGAAGGAAGTATCCAACTCATCTTCTTGCCTTTGGGCAACCTCTCTTCCTTAACCATATTTCAGACTCCTAAAGATTTCTGCAGATAGAGATGCCAACAACCCCTTGAGATGACATTTTCTCATTTCTAATTTTCTTATTTCTCAGGTCAATAGACCTGAGGAATTCTTTAAAACAGCACTGGATTTGAAGCCAGATAGAGGGAATATTTGGTGAAAAGGTTCCAAGACTTGGAGGCAGAGGTCCTAGGTTTAAATCAGGTCTTAATACTACTACTTAGTACAGCATATTACTTGTGTGATCTTGGGTAAACTTCTCTGGGTCTTGGTTTCCTGTGAAATGAGGGACTGCACCAAATGCTATCTAAAGAATCTCCTAGCCTTAGATACTATTTTTAAAATACCTTTATTTGCTCCTGCTCAGATGGAAGCCTCTTTCCTCTTGTTCTGTCATTTGTGATGATTGACTTAGAGTAATGGCATGTTCAGGGCTTATCCCATCCTGATACTGAGCATTCTTCCAAACTAACCTTAACTCTAACCCTAAATTCCTGCCTGGAGTTCCCACCATTAAAGTTGGGCTTCAGTCTTCTCTGTAAAATTAGGAGTTAGATGAAATGGACCTAGATTTTCATGTACTAGGATTTTAGACCCACCACTAAGACTCTAGATTCACCTACTAGGATTCTAGATCCATGTACAGGGCTCTAGATTCATGTGCTAAGATTCTAAATCCATGTGCTGAGATCTCAGACTAACATGTTTGGATTCTAAATCCCCATGCAGGGTTCTAGATTCATGTGCTGGGATTGTAGATTCATGAGGTGGGATTCTAGATGGTAAGATCCTAGAGGACAGGTATTGTCTTAGTGTCAGATAGATAGATAGGTCTAGAGCCAGAAGGGTCCTCAGAAGCAATCTAGTCTAGCCCCCTCATATTACAAATCATAAAGTCATGGGTCATAGGACTGGAAAGGACCTTAGAGGACTTCCAATCCATTTCCCAATTTTACACATGAGGAAACTGAAGCCCATGGCATTTAAGTGACATGTCAAATGTCATACAGGTAGTAAGCATCAGAAGCAGAATTTGAACACAGGATTTTTACTTCCAAGTCAGTCATCTTTCTGTTGTACTACCTTGTCTCCTTATACATCTCTTATATGTCATCTCAGAGCCCAGCACAAGCCAGAATACATAGTAAGCATTCAATAAATACGGAAGAAAAGAAGAAAGAAAGGAAGGAAGGAAGGAAGGAAGGAAGGAAGGAAGGAAGGAAGGAAGGAAGGAAGGAAGGAAGGAAGGAAGGAAGGAAGAAGGAAGGAAGGAGATCTCTGCATGTGTGGCACCCTCCATCAATAATTTGAAGTTATACATCTCCCTCCTTGATCTTCTCAAATCCACATGTAAAAAGTAGCCCCTAAAGATGTTTAGCTCCACACTATTTGAGCCCCTGACTTCACTGACCCATTCTTTGTTGAGTAAGAGATGCAGGACACTGATTATTAGAGCCCCACTCCTCCCCCACCGCAACTGACCATTGGACCAGAGTCAGCCAATCCACCTCACCTGCTTCTTCACGTTCTCAATCTCTGAACGAAGCCTCTGGATGAGCCGGCTCAATTCTGAGATCTCATTCTTGGTTTGTTTGAGGTCGTCTCCATGCCTGCCGGCCACCAACTGCAGTTCCTGGAACTTGGGACCGCAAAATAGAACTCATTGACAACACATTCTTCTTGCTCCTTCTCTCTCCCTAGAATGAGGAACTGAACCCTATGCTCTCCTCCCTCTTCCATCTTTGGAGTTATGGGGTTCACATTATATGGATTAGCACCAGCTTTGAAAACAAACTAGGGGCAAAGCCTAATAAAAATGGAATCTAGGTCCAGCAGAAAGAGACTCCTTGGGACATTCAGATAAAATCTGGGCAAAATTTGAAGGTCCAATAGGATTTGGAAATTCTCTTTTGAGACTAAGTCAAACTGTAAAGGACAATTTCAAACCTTGCTCCTGACCTTTATTCAGACTGTTGCCTATGCCTGCAATGCTACCCTTTTAACTTGTTGGATTTTTGTCCATCCTTTAAAACCCAGCCTAAATGTCACCAACTCCTCCAGGAAGCCTTCCTTAATCCCCCTAGTTAGGAACAGCCACGATCCTTGGACATCACATAGCATTTTTTCTGTTCCTTTTTCTTATCACATAATAGTTTGTGTTTTAGCTCTCTGGGTGAGTTTCTTTCCCCACTAGCTCCATAAGGGCAGGGAGAGTGTCTTATGTAAACACCATATATCTGTCAGTTCCTAGCATGGCACTCTGAACACAATAAAAATGCTTAACAAATGTTGATTGAATTGAATTGAAGCTTATTCTCTGGTTCATCTCTGATCAGTGGCTTCTGTCTGATTTTCAGCACTTTGATTCTCCATGACTGTTAGAAGTCAAGGAATGTTTCTCAAATCTCCAGAATCCTAAATTCATTGCTCCCTCCCACAAAATGTTAGAAACCTTGCTCTTCAGGCTAGAGAGATCTACATGATGCTGTGTTATAGGGGAGAGATTAATGTTTCTAGGGATTATTGGTGACTTGCAGCGGGTGTGATATGGCAGAAAGGCAGCTCAAACCCTCTCCTCTTACCCCTAGGAAATGTTAGGATGCTCCTCAGATCACATGCCTCTATGCTCACTGAAGCCAGTGCTCCTTGGAGCCACCCCCAGCCTCACCTTGGTCTGGTACAAGTTCTCAGCATCAGTCTTGCTCTTCATGGCAATCTCCTCATACTTGTCTCTGACTTCATCGATGATGCTATCCAAGTTCAGGTCTCGGTTATTGTCCATGGAGAGGATAACAGATGTGTCACTGATGTGGGACTGGATCTGAGCAATCTCCTACCATGGGTACAAAGACAGCCTCAGAATGAGAGCCCTCTTATGGGCCAAGGTTGGAACAAATTCCTGGAAGCAATTTTCCTTCTTCCCCACAAAAGTTCAAAAAGTATGCTTTGCCCAAAAGGCCATTGGTCTAATTCTTCATTGCCTTCAAAGAGCCCTGCTCCTCAGCCCCTATTCTTCTCCCATCATTAGAGTAGAAATATTTCTCCAAGCCTGTCAAGTATACATTTTGTTCAGGAAACCAGATCTCTGGACAGTGTCTAAAGATACACCCAGTCCCAAAGTCCACAACCTTGGTGTCACCCTTGACTCCTCACTCCACATATCCAATCATTTGCCAAATCCTGTCATCTCTACTTCCACATGTCTGGAATCTGTCCCCTCCTCTGTAGTCTCATACTCTTGTAGCTCTGACACTCAATCACTTCACCTAGATGACTGTAATAGTCTCCTGGACTACTTGAATTAGTCTCCTTGCTGAAGTCTCTCCCTTCTCCAATTCATCCTCTGCCCTATTGCCAAAGAAATTTTCCTAAAGTGCAGGTCTAACCATGTCCCTCCCCTACTCAATAAACTCCAGGGGCTCCCTATGGTGATCAAGCATTATTTCATCTTTGTCTCACCTTTTTAAAATTTCTACCTTTATGTATGATTGATAAAAATGCACATTATCATTATAATAGCATATTATATAATGCATAAATAAGTAAATTACATATTTATAAATGTGTATATATACACATATATGTGTGTGTATGCACAAACACACACACACACACCATATATTGAGCATACATGCTCAAAAAAAATTTGATGGGGATATGTGATTTTTTAAAAACTGCTTAGAGACCCCTGTTCTAGTATATTGGCTGATTTGTATGTGTGCTTCCATCACTCTACCTTCAGTTGTTAAGTTTCCTGAAAGCAGGTTCTATGTTCTAGCTGTCTTTGTAACTCTGGCATCCAGCACAACATAGTACATGGGAAACCTCATTGATCATCAAGTACATACTTGAAAGAATCCCTTCCATAAGATCCCTGAGAAGGGTCATTCAGCTACTCATTTCACTTGGAGATAGTTCTGATTATTAGGAAGATTTTCCTTGTTACAAACTAGAATCTACTTCCCCTCAATCTACTGCTCCTCATTCAGCTTGGTGGCTAAGTGTCAGAGAAATGAGAACTCTCAAGGATATTGTCTGCAATGAAAACTTACCGCTTCAAACAGACACTTCAGGAACTTGGTCTCTTGGTCCAGGGATTCTACCTTGGCTTGCAGTTCTACTTTATTCGTGTAAGCAGCATCCACATCCTAGGGGAGACACCCCCCCCAAAAAAAACATACTCCAATTACTGCCTGTTCTTCATAGAAAAGTAGGAGAGACTTCTCCTCAAGCTCCAGTCACCAAGTATCAAGAGGGAGAACTAGGCTCCTTTCTCCAGTGCTAGGTTGCAAAGGAGGAAACTGAAGGATCTCCAGGAAATGGTAGATGTCCTCTAGCAACCACATACACATCATGGCATAGTGGAAAAGCATAAGGCTCTAAAGACAAGGAATCTGGATTTGACAGGACAGCTCTTCCGAAAGGGTGTCCCCAGCTGCCTTCTTAATGTTACTGATAGTTTAGAAGTCCCTCCTGCAGTCTGATCTATGTCCTTGCTGCAATGGAAACCCCTTTCCTTTGGTTCTCAGGGAAGATTTGCCTAGGCAACCTAGGGTACAGGTCCTTACTATCATGTGTGTCATGGGCCCCCTTTGATAGTCTGTTGAAGCCTATGAACCCTTTCTCAGAATAATGTTTTAAATACTTGTACAAAATGCTAAATTTCAGTTAGAGGTTAGTAAAAATAAATATGTATTTTTTTTCCCATCCAAGTTCATAGATCCCCTGAAATCTATTCATGGACTCCAGATTAATCCTTGCTTTAGGGCAATCATCATCTGCTTGAAAATATTTCTGAAGTCCTCCTTCACCTCCACCTCCCCTAAGAGCTTTCTCTCTTCTGGAATTTTCATCATGATCTCTTCCACCTCTAGTCCTCGTTGGTCTTGAAATAGCTCGTAGCAAGTGACAGTAAAGAGTGGAAAGATGGCAACCCACCCAAGGCTTCAGAAGCCTCTACAACTCACCTTCTTGAGCAGCACAAATTCATTTTCTGTAGCTGTTCGCCTGTTGATCTCCTCCTCATACCTGAAAGAGGGATAGCTGATCAGTGAATATACTTTTGTTGTTGTTGTTCAGCTGTGTTCAGTAGTGTCCAACTCTTCATGACCCCATTTGGGGTTTTTCTTGGCAAAAGTACTAGAATGGTTTGCCATTTCCTTTTCCAGATCATTTTTACAGATGAGGAAACTGAGGCAAATAAGGTTAAGTGACTTGCCCAAGGTCACACAGCTAGCAAATGTCTGAATCAGATTTGAACTCATGGAAAGGGAGTCTTCCTGGCTCCAGGCTCAGCACTCTATCCAATTACACCACCTAGTTAGCTGCTCCTATATACTTTCTAGAATGTCCTTATGTGCAGAGCCCTACCTATATCCCTCAAAGGAGACACAAAAGGAAGAGGAAACCAGGGCTCTGTACTCACAACAAAAGGAATATTATTAGTAGTATAAATAAGTCTAGACCAGCATCCTACATCATATGCCACAATAAGTTTCAAATGGTCCCTCAACTTAAATCAGTGGGCTACATCAGAAAAAAAGATTGAAGGAAAGTTGATGAAGATATCTTCAATTCCTATGGCTAGAGGAGAATTCTTAATCAAATAAGGGTTAGAGATCACAAAAGGTAAAATAGATATTTTTGATTACATTAAATTAAAAGGTTTTTGCAGGAACAAAATCAATGCAGCTAAGATCTAAAAAAAAGGAAACTCATTTGAGAAAAAAAAAATGGTTTTTCTTCAAATTCTCTGATAAAGGTATGAAATCCAAGCCATGTAGAGAATTTAGACAAATATAAAGTACCAAGAACCACTTCTCAATAAGTTATGAACTCAATAATAATATGAACAAGTAGTTTTTAAAAGGAGAATTGCAAGCTATTAACAACCATAGGAAAGATTACTTCAAGCCGCAAATAATAAGAGAAATGCAAATCACAACAACTCTGAAGTTTACCTGACACTCAGAAAATTGGAAAAGATGGTAAAAAAGAAGAAGAAATAGTACTAGAAAGTCCACGGGGAAACAGAAACACAGATTGGTGAATTGGCCCAACCATTCTATAAGACTATTTGGAATTATTTTTAAAACCAAGTGCTGAGGGGAACATATTAAAATGTCTAGACCCTTTGAACCAAAGATTCCACTGCTAGGCATCTACCCCTAAGGAATTCAAAGACAGAAACCAAAGTCCCCTGTATACAAAAGTATCAGAGTGAGTAACATTTTTTGTGATTGCAAAAAAGTGGAAACAAAATGATGACTATCGACTAAGGAATTATTGTACATAATTCCAAATTATGGTACGTGACTACAATGGAATATTATAATGCAGAACTAATGGTAAATATGACAATTCAAATGCTCGTCTCATGCTACTTCTCTGCCTTATGATCATCCAGGTTCTAGGTGTAGGCGAAGTACAGAAATGGTCATAACAACCACCACGCAACAGGTATGATACACACACACACATACATACATATATGCGTATGTACCTATATGTATATGTATGTGTGTGTGTCCCTATGTCAGACTAGGGCAGTCCTTCTAGGAATTGCTGGCATCCTATATGATGTTACTAAGGGATTAACACTAGGGGCATACTAGCCTTCTCCCCAACCCCTAAACTTCAAGCTCAAGCTTCTCTTGCAGAAACTGATGAAAAAGCCCTGACATGGCCCAATTCTGTAGGATGCCAATTTGGTCTCTGGGGTCCAGGCACCCAGTCCCCAGGGATCACCTCTCTTCTCACCTCTTCTTGTAGTCCTCCACAACATCGCGCAAGTTCCTCAGCTCAGAGTCCAGTCTCACCCTGTCCCCTGACAGGGCCTCCAGCTGCCTCCTCAGGTTGCCAATGTGGCCCTCATAAATGGGCTCCAGGTTGTTCTTGCAGTTACTCAGGTCCAGCTGCTGCAGCAAGTTCCACTTGGTCTCCAGGACCTGGTTCTGTTGTTCTAGGAACCGCACCTAGAACCCAACCCCAGAAGTTAGAACCTAATTGAAGAGATTCCATTCACCTAGATTGTGAGGGTGGCTGAAACAAACAAGGTGATAACCCCAATCCCTCAAAATACCATGTGCCTCTCTTTAACTTCTGGAGCAGAGAATACCTTAGTTTGGTCAGTGCTCAAGTCTCTGTAGTCCTGGGATGCTTGGGTAGTTTAAATTCATTGGTGATTCCCACATGTCATTTTGCTATTAGTTTTAGTTCCCCTGTCATGTAAAACAGATAGATTGAGACTTCCCTGCCTCTCTTTTCCTTTAGCAAAGGTCAAAGGATGAAAGAAAGGAGGAGAGCACTTTGACTTTGGAATATTTGGATTGTATCATGTTTTTTGGTTTGGTTTCTTTTCTATTAGAGGCACTAAAAGTACACTAGGAGACACATAGATAGTGGAGCTGGAGATTAGAGGTGAGCTTCAGCCTAGAATTCAACATTGGTATTAGTCAATTTGCTCCCCTGGGACTCAGTTTCCCAGCTGTAAAATGAGGGGATTAGTCTAGATGGTTTCTTTTAGATCATTTCTAGTATTCTTACCTTGTCTATGATTAAAAATAATTTACAAAATGTCTAATCTTCACATAGATGATCAGGAGTTTATTTTGGTAGTCATAGTTTTAGAGCTGGAAGAGACCTTGTAGGTAACCTGGTCTAATGCTTTCATTGCATGGATGAGAAACAGAAGCCCAGAAAATTGAATCAAGGGCATAGTCAAAGAGCTGGAAGTCAGCTCAGGTCAGAAATCCAGATCTCTTTCCATTGGACAACACTGCCCCTCTTTCCATGCCACTCAATCCACCAAGTATTCTATTTCCTGAACTCCCGAGGGAACTTCTCCAGCTGCTGAAAACCAACCACAAAGACAACTAGACCCAAGGTAAGCTATGCTCCAAGGACTAATAGATTCCACAGTGTTAAGTGTCTGACTTGCTGGGAACATCTGGATGATGAACTGAAGCTGAAATCCTTGCCAGTTGTCTGGTCTGGAGGATGCACATCCTGTATCAGAGGTGTACCCTCTGTTGTCCAGCAAAAATAACTCAGGGATTGTCTGTTCCTCTGGATCATCCCCTGGCCTAGCTTCCCTCTCTTAATGTGGAAATGAGAGAGGTGTGAAGGTTCACTTTCTTGATACTCAGACCTTCCTGCCTCCATAGGGTTTTCCCCACACAAGTAGCTTGCTACACTTCCAATCCTGAGCTCCCAGTGCAGAACGAGGACACCTCCAGATCCCTCACTAGTTGGCTATGGGAGTAGTGCTGAGGCCGACCCACAGGCAGTGAGCTTACCAACAAAAGTAAGAAACTAGGATTCCACACAATTCAGGAAGCTGGTGCTGGCAAAGTTCAGATTAAGTTTAGAGATAGACCAATGGATGACCTCTGGACCTACATCTTCTATCCTGACTTGCACGTTATTGCAAAGGCCTGTTACTATGAGGTGGAGGCAGCTGGTGCTGCTGAGATTGGAGTCAGGAACATCACAGTTCAATTCTGATCTCAAACACTTACTGGCTATATGATCCTGGGGAAGTCACTTAATTTGAGTTTACCTGCTTCCTAAGATGTAAAATGAGGAGAGTAATGACACCCACCTCCCAGAGTTGTTGTGAGAAGAAAATGGGATGATATTTGTAAAAAGTATTTTGCACAGTGCCTGACACATACTGGGTGCTATACAAATGCTTATTCCCTCCCCCTTCTCTGGCAAAAGGAAAGGAGCCCTGTCTGGAAGGCAAAAGACCAGGCTTCCCATGCCTTCTCCCCTAGCAGCGTGACAAGTCATTAAGCACTCATAGTCCCAACTGCAAAAATATAGACTATGATACCTGCCTGAAGGCAGGGGAATAGTTAGACCAGATGACTTTCTATAGTCATTTATAGCAGATACTTTACTCTTCTTCAAAGTCCCCTTACCCCTTACCCTTCCATGAGGTCATATCTAATTCAATGAAACTCATGCTCCATGAAAGGGTCATTCCAGGAATGATGGTGCTTGAGAAGTACACATGGCTGGAATCCTAGGTTCCACGGAAGAAGACATAGTCAGAAAGAGGGAGAAGGTCCCAATGCTCCCTTGATTTTTCTAGCAAGGCTATAGACAGAATTGTTTCTCATGCACTTTTCTCTACAATGGCCCAGGAGCTGAATCATGGCATCGAGAGAAACCTTAAGATTAAGGTCTGCATTTCTTTTTCCCCTCATCTCTCCCCTTCTTGGTTCTCATGACAAGGTTTTGTCCAGGACCTGAGATAACCTAGCAGATCTAGCTTTTATATTCTCCCTAGGAAGACTTTTCATAAAAACAACAAGAAAAAACTCAGTAAATTCACTTTGTTGCTGGGACACATGTTTTGATTAAATGCAGCAACTGCTCCTTTGTTTGGGAAGTCCCTCCAAAAATTTAACTTTAGACCTTCCTCTATAACTGAAAAAATGTTTCAAAAGCTAGTCACTCTCCATTACCCCCAACCTCTATCAAACTCACCTTATCGATGAAAGAGGCAAACTTATTGTTGAGGGCTTTCATCTGCTCCCGTTCCTGGGTTCTCACTCTCTGGATCTCCGGGTCTAGCTCCACATTGAGTGGAGCCAAGAGGTTCTCATTAACAGTCACCTGGTGAATGCCCCCGGGTGGGCACACTGATGGGCACACAGGTCCTAGGGCCACACTGCCAAACATGCTGCCAGCAAAGCCACTTGGTCGGCCCCTGCCCAAACCATAAGTCCCATTCAGTCCATTTCCCCCAGCCATGTTGAATGAGATATTCCGGGTCCCTCGGAGGCTGTAGAGGCTTCGACTGCCAAAGTTTCCCCCAAGCCCTTTGCTTCTTGCCTGGTAAGAGGACGAGCTACCCAGTTTGCTGCTGGTAACCCCGGAGAGCACAGCTGAGCAGCCGCTGAAGCCTCCTTTGGCATAGACTCCTGGTTTGCAGTTGAATTGGCGGCTCATGTTGCTGGTGGAGATGGCGCTGAGATGCAGCAGGAGGAAAGCAAAGCCTGAGAGTCCCAGTCCAGTGGTGTGAGGGATAACCGCCTATCCCCTTATATGTGTTTGACACCCAGGCTAGCACTCTAAAGGGGCAGTCCAGGCATTAATTCATGGGTTTGGTTTGCCTGGAAGCAAGAAATCATTTTCTCTCTGCTGAGCCTCCCCATCTCTGAAACAACATGAAACATTCAAATTGCTGGGCTTGCAAGCCTTGCTCATATAATTTGGGTCTTATCTAATTAACTTGCTGTCATAGAGTAATTAGCCCAGAGACCAATTCTCCTCCAAGGGAGTTGGGTTAAGGGGATGAACTTGTTGCTTTTTCCTCCTGGTTGTTCTTTTCCAGCTCCTTAGCTCCTTCTCTGGGTGATGGGGGACAGAGGCACTGGTCTACTGGCAGCCTCAGCCTTGGTGAGGTGAATTCACTCTGTCACTGTGGGGTGACTTCCCCTAAGCAGGCTAGGTAGGCCATTCCCCAGGACAGCAAGCTTCTGAACAGAGGTTCAAGCATCCGAACCACTGAGAAAATGCCAGTTGTTCAAGCTTACCCTCTACTGCCCCTAGAAAAATGCCCCGTTATCATTTGGGGAAAATGAGGAATCCTCATCTATCTCCTGGTTGTTGAGTGATAAGGAGACAGCAGCTTGGCATGGTGGAAAGAGCTCTAATTGAAAGTCAGAAAGGATTACTTTGGATTCTAATTCTGTTATTTATATAACTTAAACAAATCACTTAACCTCTGTGGGCCTCAGTTTCCTCATCTAAGTGAGTTGGACTACGTAAAGGGTTCTATGAAAAGTTCTTAACCTGTGATGTGGAAATTTTTTTTTTTTTCCAAATATTTTGAAATTTTTTTTTCAATATAATTGGTTTCATTTGTAAAGGAATTGGATGTATGGGGTGTATGAGGTGTTCAAGGAGAACCAGCACTTATAGTATGAGGGCTTGCTGAGCCCTTTTTAGGGCTGCCCATTTCGACTTTGGTGTCCGCCTTCACTCATCTCTCACCTATGGCTCCAAGGAGCTGTAGCATGCATAGAAGCCATGCCCTGACAAAACCATCTTGGCAGACGAGCTACAAAAGTTGAGGGTAGCCAAGAGGCCTCATGGTGGTTGGTGAGTTAGGAGGATGTCCCCCCACCATCAGCATGAAAGACTTCCCCATTGGAATGGGTAGATGAGAACGATTTGCTCCAGTGGCCATGAAGGCAGCCGAAGCAGGTGCTGTGGAGCACTCAGAGCTTGGTCAGACATCGAAGATGCCAATGTCATCCACCGCATCCTGAGCCATCACCAGTTGTCTTCTTTTTTGTTCCATCCCTGGACTTCAATAACTCTGGAAGACAGAGTGAGGCTGACACCTGTGCAACTCAACCCCACTTAAATCCGATTCACTCGAGAGACAAGACATTGCCCGTGATGTCATTGATCCTCTTTAAAAATGAAGGAGGAACAACTCCAGACCAGCAAAAGGGTCTGTGACACAAACAAAAAATTATAAAAACTGCTGGACTAGGTATACTAAGGTCCTTCCCAGTTCTAACTCTTATTATCCTAAACCAGGCTTCAATTGGCCTTCTTAATGTTCCTCACACATACTCCATCTCCCACCTCCACGTATTTGTACTAGCTGTCCTCCACGCCTGGAATTTACTGACTCCTTACTTCTACCTCTTAGAAGCCTTTTCTTCCGCTGAGGTTCAGGTCAAGCACCACCCCTCACACAAAACCTCTCCTGATACCCACATCCTCCTCCCCAAACTATCTTGGATCTATTTTGTATAGTGCTACGTATAAGCACGTTGTTTTCTCTTGCTCATTATTTCATCTTTGTATTGCCAGCACCTCGAATAAAGCTTGGCATGCAGCAGGTACTTAATAAATGCTTGCTAATTGATTAGATCAGAACTCCTGTGTGAAGGGTCACTTCTGGTTATACAAACCAAGACACTTAAATTTGTGTTCCAGCATTTTTGCACCTCCAAAGGAGAGACTATAAGAGGAAAAGAAATATACCTACAGAGAACAGGGTAGGGAGATGAAAGAGGTCTGAGACTTTAGTAGAAAGCAAAAATGGAGTAGACTTAAAATGACTAAGAGAGGAAGATGGAGGTCTAGGAAATGAATGGGCAGGAGAATGGAGGAGGCTCTGGGAGTAAATGGAGAAGGTTGGAAGAGGAACCAGAGAGAGGACAAAAAAGGAAGATAGAAAGACTCAGGGAGAAAATAAAGGAAGAAGACAGAAGATATCAAAGTGGAGAACAGGGGAAGACAAAGGAGGAAACTCAGGAGGGGAATTAGGGAAGATGTGTGGAATGTGCTCAGGGATAGAATGTGCTTCCTTCATCTCTCTCTTCTAGAATTCTTAGCTTTCTTCAAGACTCAGCTTGGGTGCTATCTCCTATGTAGAGGAAGTCTTTCCTCATCCCTCAAGTTATTGCTTTCTTCCTCCTCCAGTTACCTATATTAACTATCTGCAAATGTTATATTCTTCCTTCAGAATATGACAGAGAGAGAGAGAGAGAGAGAGAGAGAGAGAGAGAGAGAGAGAGAGAGAGAGAGAGAGAGAGAGAGAGAGCGCTCCTTGAGTTCAGGAACTGGTTTTTGTTTCATACTTGCATCTCCAGCATCCAATATAGAAGAAGGACTCTTTGAATTGACCTAAAGCCACCCTCCAGGTATGATGGAGAAGAGAGAATTAGTCTGTGCTGTCTAGTTTGGTCTATATTCTCCTCCTTTTAGGTATGCATCTGCTAGTACATTCTCTCTGGGAGGGAACAGAGAAAGAAGAATGGAGAAGGCTCAGTGAGAGAAGAGGGACACTTAACGTAGCAGAAAGAATGTTGACTCTGGGCTCAGGGATGGTTGTTGCCATTGTTCAGCCATTTTCAGTTGTATATGACTCTTCATGACCCCATTTGGCAGAGACACTTGCATGGTTTGCTATTTCCTTCTCCAATCCATTTTACAAATGGGGGAACTAAGGCAAACAGGGTTAAGTAACTTGCCAGGGGTCACATAGCTAGTAAGTGGATGAGGCTGGATTTGAACTCAGGTCTCCCTGATTTTAGGTGCAACATGCTATCCATCCACTGTGTCACCTAGCTGCCCCTGGACTGAATTCAAATCCTGTTTCTGCCATTTCTTACCAATGTGACCTTGGGCAAATCACTTAAATTTGGATCTCAATTTCCTCATCTATAAAATAAGGAGTTGTAATTAGTTGACTTCCAAGAGTTCCTTCCAGCACTAAATCTGTGATCCTATCATATGTGGAGGCAAATATTGTCTAATACATTGTCAGAAGAGATGAGATCCATGTAATTCATCCTATGTAGTCTTTTGTAGATACCACAAACATAACTTCAGATTTAAGAATCTTCTGAATTTTCAGACCGAGACATAAGGCAAGATGGCCTCATTCTGCCTCCCTACCCAACTTTTGATCTCTTACACCCACCTCCCCAAAGCAGGCTATCAACAGGCTTGGATCATGGTGGCTCTCTCATTCTAGTCACCAGGAATAGAGTTCTTTGGAAAGGTTTCTCCATAAAGGATGGACCATAAGCCACGTGTCCTACTGCTTCCTGGAAGAGCCCTAACTTGGCAAGACCCTAGAAGAGTTATCATCTTGCATCTGTGGCTAAAAGCCCCAGTGCCACCTCCCCTTCATGGCTCCCCACCCTTCAGTGTCACCAGCTCCTCAGTGGGTCCAGTGACTCAGTAGTTTCACCTGGGTGATTAGAATCACTGTTTGGCTGCCCTGATTCAGCAGATGTCTCTGCATTCTGGAAGCTTGGCCTGGCCCATGCCCCTAGCTGGGTGACTGATGAGTGATGTCTGACTCTTGAATAGGGGGTGGCTTGGAAGGAGGAGCTAGAGTTCCCCTATGCTGCCTACTGATGGGCCGCTGCTCCACGTTCGATCCCTCCCATCTTTTTTAGTCTTTCTGAGGCTCTCTGTTACTCCCCTTTTCCTTCCCCTGCTCATCTCTCTCCACTGTCCTCTCCTTCCTTCATCTTCTCTATCCCTCTCACTCCTCCACTCCTCTCCCTTTTTCCCTGTGCACTCACCCTAAACAGTGGCTGAAATCCTTTACCCGAGGAGAGAGATCCACTCAGACTGAGAAACAAGAGCTTGTCACCCCTGTTTTGTTCCTTCTTTGTCTCCCCTTTCCCAGAGTATGCTGGGTCTATGGAGAATATGCCTCTGGGGTATGTTGTGAAGAGACCAAGGAAGGCTTCTTCCTCCCGCAACCCCAATATTCTCCCACTTAACTGTTATTGATGTCTAAAATTCTACCAGCTCAACTAAGAACCTTCCCTGTGAAAGTACCACAAGGAATAATTTGCTATTTCTAGATCTAGTTAATTTCATTGGTACAGGTCCTTAATCCAAAAGATGTGCCCTATACAAGGATTTGTGCCTGATTGGAGTAAGGGGAGGGAGGTGGTAAAGAAGAGACTATGAAGACCAAAAAAAAATGAAACCATCACTGCCCTCAGTGAGCTTATAGTCTATTTGAGAAATACAATATGTCATTGGAAAACTATAATACAAGGTAATTGGAGGATTGAGGGGGAATCAGGGAAGGCATTCTAAAACAGGTGGAGCTTTCAGAACCTTTAGGGAAAATAAGGATTCATAGAAGAGGTGGGGAAGGCACAGGACTGGGGAGGAAGGTAGACATACTCTTCATAGACACGTCAGTGGAACATAGTTTTCAGGGGAAAGCTAATAGAGCAATATTTGTAAAAGCCAAAGGGAGTATCTGAAAAGGGATGATAGGAAGTAGATCTGGAAGGTGAAATGGGAGCCAGTGAGTTTGGAACCAGCATGAAGAGTTTGCATTTTAGCCTAGAAGACATGGCCAGACTCTTACCTTGATTTTGGCAACTAGAAGGAGGCTAGATTAGAGAGGGGATGCTAGAGTCAGGGAGAGGCCAGTTAAGAGATTGTTTTAATAGTCCAGGGGAGAGCTGATGAAGACCTGAACTAGAGTTGTAGCCCCATGAGTAAAGGACAGGACAGACACAAGGGCTGCAAATGGAAAAGGGACAAGATCTGGTTACCATAGTAGAGGCAAGGAGGTAGCTTCTGCTGGCAGGTGTTAGCATCAGCACAACCCAGAAGGCTGGTGTCAGATGACCTGATGCTGCCAATAAACAGAACCCAAAATCAAGAGCTAGAAGCATTCTTAGAGGTGATCTTGTCTAGCCCTCTCTTTTTACAGATGAGGAAACTGAGGCCTGGGCTGGCAGGATGATTTTCAAAATATAGATATACAGAGATAATAGAGATAATAATATATAGAGATAATAATAAGAGGCAGGATTTTAAACCAGAACCAAAGCAAGTTCTCTTTCCATTGTACCAGACTGCCTCCTCCTTCCAGTAGCAGAGAAAACAGAGAGCTTACTTGGAGTCAGGAAGGACTGAATTCAACGTCTGACACAGACAATAACTAGCTGTGTGAACCTGAGCAGGTCACATGCCTCAGTTTCCTTATCTGTAAAATGGGGGTGATAACAGCATCTAGGATTACCATAAGGATAAAATGAGATACTATTTGTAAAGCACTATGTAAACATCAAAGTGCTATATAAATGCTAGTTATTGTTGTCATTATTGTTTTCAATTTATATTACTTCCTGCCAGAGTTTGTAATAATCATAATCTTCATCATAATCTTCAACAGCACAGGACAGAAATTAAATTATAGATATGGGGCTATACCAATCTGACTGCCAACAAAGCATTTTATAGTCAGGCAAAATAATAACAAAATTCATTTAGAGGAACAAGAGAGCTGGAATTTCAATGGAAATGGTTTTTTTATAAGTAGCAATTAAGGGGAAATAGTGCTTCTTAGATCTCAAATTCTATGTTTATTATAACATATGTTATATTATACCATATATTGTATTACATTATATTGTATTATATCATGTCATATAATTTTATATCATATATTATATTATACCATATTATATTATATTGTGTTATATAGTATTGTAGTATATCATAACATATATTATACCATATATCATATTATATTATGTTGTTACCTTACATTATGTTGCATTATACCATATCATATAGATCCCACCATATTATACCATTACCACATGTGATATGATGTGATATTAATCATGAAAGTTATTTTGATACAAGTTTAAAAACAGGAAAGAAAACTATTCAGGGGAACAGACTAAATAAGTAAGAATCAATAACAACTGAACTCAATAAAGCGGTATGTGATAGACCTGAAAATATAAACTATCGGGGGAAGGATTCCCTGTTTGACAAGAATCACTAGGAAAACTGAAATGTAGATCAACAAAAAATAGGTTCACACCAGCATCCTATACCATATACCAGGCCTGCACAACATCATGGGCCGCTCATGGCCTGCATGCCACTTGCGCCTGCCAAAGAATTTCAGGCAGCCTGCAAAAAAAGTAGAGAATGTAAAACAGGACTGCCATATATATATATTACAAATTGCTACTCAATTTAAATATAAAATTACTCATCCTAAAAATTGGAGAAGGGAAACATATGGAGGTCAGGAAGAGAATCCTTAACCAAACAAGGGAAAGAGGAGATCACAAAAGACAAAATAGGAAACTTCAACTACATGAAACTGAAAGACAAAATCAATGCAAGTAGGTTGGAAAAGGGAACATCTCATGTTTAATGAGAAAATAATCTTTGCACCAAACATTCCTGATAAGAGTCTGATGTCAAAGCTACACAAGGAATTAACACAAGTATATAAAACTAAGAGCCATAATGGATAAGACCATTCTGTAATGAGTACATGGTCGATTCACATGAGCAAGACATTTTCAAAAGAACAGCAAACATTTAACAACCATATGAAAGATTGTCCCATAACAATATGAGAAATGAAAAACAAAACAGCTCTGAGGTTCACCAGAAAAGACAGCAAAAGATGGCAGTGTTTAAGAGGCTTTGAGGGAAATAGGTAGTGCTGTGAATTAGTTTAACTGTTCTTAGAAGTTATTTAGAATTATAGTTTTAAAAGGGGTGGGGTTGGGGCATGCCCATACCCTTTGAACCAGAGATCCCAGTATTAGGCACATACCCCAAGGAAGTCAAAGAGAGAAAGAAAGGCATCCACACCAAAATATTCAGGGTAGCACTTTTTGTGGTAGTGAAGGACTAAAAATAAAATAGATGTCCATTGATTGAAGAATGGCTAAAGAAATTGTGGCAGATGAATGCAATTGAATATTATCATACCATAAGAAATGGCAAATACAAGGAATTCAAAGAAGCACGGGCTGATTCACCCGAACTGATGCAGAGTAAACAGGAAAGCAGAACAGGAAACAGAACAGTAAGCAAAACCAAGAAAATAACATAGGTGATGATTACAGCAATGTAGATGATAAAACAAAACAAAACAAAATGGAATGTTGTGTAATTATGATGACCAAGAAGCTTGGCCCTAGAAAATAGATGAGAAAATACACCTCCCTCTCTTTGCAAAGGCGGAGGATTATGAGTGTGGAATATTATGTATACTGTCTAATAAAGTAAATATGTTAGTTGGGTTTTTTTTACACTGCTTTTTTTTTCTTTTTAAAAGAATCTTTACCAGAAGGGAAGACTTGCTGGGTAGAAGGTAGAGGGAATATATTCAGAAAATCAATTTTTAAGTAATCAAAAGACATCAAGAAAGAAAATCAAAAAATCAAAAAATGAAGGATTACCCACATCTCAGATAAAACATGGAGGGGTTGAATGATGAAGAGGATTTGATTTAGACTCAGAGAATCTAGGTTCAAATCCCAACTCTCTTATTTACCTATGTGAACATGGGTAAATTGTTTCCTCTCTCAGGGCCTCAGTTTCCTTCTTTAGAGAATGAAGAAAACTTAAATGACCTCTAAGATCCTTTCCAGCTAGTGGAGGGATATAAAAATGGATTATAAATCATTCCTTCTTTAAGAAGTTTACAATCTAGAATTACCCCTTGAAATGCAGATGTTCCTGGCAAGGTTAACCCATTAAGCCATTATCAGCCATTACCACCCTAGCTCGAATTAGTTTATCAGATCTTTTATAACCTGCCAGTTAGTCTTGAATAGTTCCACATAAGAATGAGACACCCAGTGTTTGTTGTTATTGCTGCTGATGACAATAGTAGAAAAGACAGAGAGAATAACAGAACTACCCAGGGAGGGGCAGGTGTGTAAGGGAGACATTCAGGGCACCCCAAGGAATGGGCAGCAGATATACGTGTGTGCTGGGGATGGGGCATGGGGGGGAATGTTGGTGAAAAGAGATGGGTAAGGAGAGAGAGGGCGGCATATCAAAGACAAACTATTCTATGACAGTAGACACAGGGATTTATTATTTATTTTATATTCTATTCACAGTGTCTGTTTCTACTAGGTATTTAATAAGATGGAAGAAAGAAAGAAAGCAAGAAAGAAAGCAAGGAAGAGAGAAAGAAAGAAAGAAAGAAAGAAAGAAAGAAAGAAAGAAAGAAAGAAAGAAAGAAAGAAAGAAAGAAAGAAAGAAAGGAAGAAAGAAAGAAAGGAAGGAAGGAAGAAAGGAAGGAAGAAAGGAAGAAAGGAAGAAAGAAAGAAAGAAAGAAAGAAAGAAAGAAAGAAAGAAAGAAAGAAAGAAAGAAAGAAAGAAAGAAAGGAAGGAAGGAAGGAAGGAAGGAAGGAAGGAAGGAAGGAAGGAAAAAAGAGAAAGGAAGGAAGGAAGGACAGAAGGAAAAAAGGAAAGAAGGATAGAACAGAAAAAAGAAAGAAAGAAAGAAAGAAAGAAAGAAAGAAAGAAAGAAAGAAAGAAAGAAAGAAAGAAAGAAAGGAAGGAAGGAAGAAAGAAAGAGAGAGAGAGAGAGAGAGAGAGAGAGAGAGAGAGAGAGAGAAAGGAAGGACAGAAGGAAGGAAAGGAAGGAAGGAAGGAAGGAAGGAAGGAAGGAAGGAAGGAAGGAAGGAAGGAAGGAAATCAGCTTCTACCTAAGTCAGTTTTGCCAGAGGGTTGGGACTTCAAAGAAGGAGGAGATAAGCTAAGATGACTGATTTGGGGTCAGATGACCTAGATCCAATCCTAGTTCTACTTCTTGTTTACCTATGAGAACTTGAAAAATTTAACCTCTCTGGGCCTCAATTTTTTCATCTTTAAAATGAAAAAATCAGACTGAATGACCTCTAAGTCTTCTCCCAACTTCAAAACTATGATCCTTGTCCCTGGAGATCTCTCAATCTGGTGGGAGAGAGATTACTGGTTAGCAGAAGTCCTCCAAGAGGAGGTCATCTATTGAAGAGAGTAAGGCAAATTGTTTGCTAAGCAAATAGTTTCACACATCCCCCTCAGAAAAAGAAATTAAAATGAATTAATGATGATAATGCCTATGACATCAGCTCCCATCACTCCAGCTTCTCATTGCTCTGAAAGGAAAAATTTGAAGAGTTTGGCTCCCAAGCTGGGTGGGCCCAGGCTCCTTAGCGGCCCACGTTGGGTCTTTCATATCCCTTCCTTCAACCTGCAGTTTTTGGCAAGAGCCACTGGATGAAGATTGGCCCAGCCCATCCCACTCCCCCCTGGGGATCACCCCCACAATCTGAGCAGCTCATCTATGGGGCGGACCTAGCCGCTCAACAGGTTTGATGCTGGCACTACTGTGGGTGGGTGAGCTCATCATGGGTGTTGTAGGTCCCTCTGGTGTGCTAGGTTTGAGACTGGAAAAAAGGAGACCCTTGTAGAGCATTTTAACTGTTAACAAAAGGAGATTGACATGATTCTCAAAAACTGAAGACAAAACATACTACTCTGAGTGGTGACAGACTCAAGATACAGTTTGAGACAGACATTTTTAGAGGGATGTCTTTATATTATTATAACATCATATATTTTAATACAAATACATATTATAATATAAATTCCCATGTTGGCTATATAAATAGATATGTATATGTGTATATATTTATATATGTAGATGAACATTTGTATTGGCTGTATACACACACACACACACACACACACACACACACACATATATATATATATATATATATATACATATATATATATACATATATACATATACACACACACATATATCCAATGTGGGAAATTATTTTGCTTGACTGCATACATTTGTTACAGGGGTTTTGATTCTCTTCTTCCCCGCTCCCCAATGGGAAGAGGTAGGGGAGAGAGAAAATAAATGCTTCTTGATTGATAGAAAAATAAGTTAAACAAGGAAACAAAAGCAGGTTTCCTTAACCATAGCAAGGAAAAGTCAGCAAGAATGCCTTGTTGATAGGATATAGCATTGATTCAAAGTCAGTTCCCTGCCACCATGTTGGTCAGCAGACCATGCTGGTGCTGGCCAAGCCTGAAGGAGAGGAGCTACTGACTCATCATGGGTTGGCTTTTGTACAGAAGCAACCAGAAAACTATGCCTAAAAGCTGAAGCCTTCATGCCCTGAGACATTTAAGTCTTGAGGATAGCTTCAATACCTTCCTGGGTTTTTTTACATGTAATTTTTATTTTATTTTTTCCTCACCTGTAAATAAAAATTTTTAACAATTTTTTTTAATTTTAGGTTCCATATTCTTTCCCTTCCTCTCCTCCCCTTTCCTTGAGAAGGCGAGCCATTTGATATTGATTATACATGAGCAGTCATGCAAAACATTTCCATGTTAGCCATATTGCAAAAGAAAATGCAGACCATAAAACCAAGATTAATAAAGGAAGTAATAAAAGTATGTTTCAGTCTGCATTCAGACTCCATCAGTTCTGTCTCTGGAGGTGGATAGCATTTTTCATCATAAGCTTTTGGAAGTGGCTCAATATCTCTCCAGGAAATACTCCTACCACATAGAGCATTGGAAGTGTCCACCTGCAGGCTGATAAAATAAAAAGGACAAGTAAAGTACTTTCTCGCCTCAGGGCATTGAGCCCTGTGCCTGGTAGGAGAGAGGGCATGATAGTGCTTCCTTCAGTCTTCTGTTCTATTCTTCCCATTGCCTTCTTCACCCTTATACAATCAACTTTCCATTTACAGGGTGTCCCAAAAGTCTTAGTGCACTTTAAAGCTATTGTGCTGGTGATTTGGGGGTATTTTTGTTGTTTTGCACACTCTGAATGAGTGTGCTTACATATGACTACACATCTATATCTCTAGGTCTCCAAGAACTGAAAGTATGTCTGAGGGCTTACCTATCTGTGTACCCCCAAGCAGGCTTGTGTCAGAAACTTCACACTGAGGCAAGCACTCAGAGCTGAATTCCAGCTCTTAACATTTAACCCAGAGCCTGACACATAGTAAGCACTTAATAAATGCTTGTTGACAGATTGACTAACTGACCGACACTTGGGCAATCCTTAACCTCTCTCTAAGCTTCAGCATGATCCTCTGTCCTCTTTTCTTTCCACTGCTACATTTTATTAACCTTAGAGTGTTCTAGAAATGTAAGTGATTCCTCTGGACCTCTTTTTGCTTGTTATCCAAGTGACCATGATTGAGTATGACTGAGCACCGATATATAGAGTCCAGTGCCTTTTTGTATCCACAGCTGAGAAGGTTGCCCTTCTGCCCTACTCCCAAAGCTCAGACCTCATTCTCCTGCTCCTCTCAAGCAGTTAGGTGGCACAGTAGATAGAGTGCCAGGCATGAAGTCAGGAAGACTCATCTTTATGAGTTCAAATTTAGCCTTAGACACGTACTAGCTGTGTGACCCTGTGCAAGTCACTTAACCTTAGAATGATCCAGAGCAAGAAATGGCAAACCATTCCAGTATCTTTGACAAGAAAACCCCAAATAGAGTCGCAAAGACTCAGACATGACTGAAATGCCTGAATGACAACAACATTCCTTTTAGGCCTTAAAAGTTAAAGAGAAAATAGATTAATAATCCCATACTTCCTTCAATTAAACAAAGTCATAATCTCATACATCACATAAGGAAACAAATTTTATCAAACGAACTCTGTAGGTAAACTGAGTTGGCTTACAGATTAAACTACATTTAGAGGATTACAAACAGGCTGATTGAGAAGGAGGATTTACAAGGAGTTAGGGACAGTTGAGATTCTTCCTCTGGCTTCTTGCTCTTAAGTAAAATTTATATTCCATAAGACAGCTTTTGTTCAGGTGAGGTTAATGTTAAAACAGACTTTTAGTTAACCAAAAATTACAGGAGGAACGGCCAAATAATAAAATGAAATTAAAAATTCCCATAATAATAGTAAAAGGCAAAAAGAGATGATACTAAGCAACTGGGATGAAAGAGGGGAAGGGACCAAGAGAGGTCTCCTACAGGTGGTAGAACTTGAGATAAGTCTTAGAGGAGGACAGGGACAGTCAGTGAAAAAGCAAAGAGTTGGGCAATGGTGTGTCCCATGCTGCAAGTAGGCCAGTATGGATGACTTGTAGAGTATTTGAAGAAGAGTGTGCCGTAAGAAGACTAGGAAAATAGGAAAAGGCCAGGTAGTAAAAGACCTTAAATGTCAAACAAAAGGACATTAAATTTGATCCTGGAGTTGCCAGATTTTTGTTGGGTAGAGGTTGGGGTGGCACGGTCTCATAGACAGACCTAAGTTTTAGGAAAATAAGTTGGGCAGTTGAATGGAGAATGGACTGCAGAGACTTGTGCCATGGAGACCCATTAGAAGGTTATTAGTGTGGTCCAAGGGAGGGCGATGAGGGCCACAACTAAGGCTGTGGCTTTGTGAGTAGAACTAAGAGGAAGTGTGAGAAATATTGTAAAGAAAGATGTTCTGATTTTAGGCAGTGGATCAGATATGAAGAGCGAGTGAGAGACGAGTAGAGGGTGATACCAAATCAAGGTTATAAGCCTCTGTGACAGGGAGGTTGGTGGAGCCCTTAGAAGCAATAGGGAAGTTCATTTTACAGGTGACTGAACTGAAGCCTAAGAGGGGAAGTGATTTGCCCACAGTCAGCTAAATCAGTGGCATAAATAGAATAAGAAGCCAAGATTCCTGATTCCCTGACAAGCAGTCTTTTAGAAGGAATGTCAGAGGTCACAGGATCCTTGAACCACAGACAAGGTGCCAGAAGGGATCTTAGAGGTCATCTGCTCCAATCTCATTTCATAAATAAGGAAACTGAGCTTAAGTGACTTACTAAGCTTGGGTAGCAAATGCTGGAGCAAGAATTCAACCCAAGTCCTCTTGCTCCAAATACAAATCTCTTTCCACTACATCACAACCTCATTGAACATCTGAGGTTCCTTCCAATTATGAGCTTCTATAATTTTATAAATATTTGTGTATATACATATGCATGTATTTTATAATTACGTATTATGTTACATATTACAGTATTATCTAATATGGAGGCAGCTAGCTGGCTCAGTGGATAAAGGGCTGGGCCTGGAATCAAGAAGGCATGAGTTCAAATCCAGCCTCAGACATTTACTAGTGCATGACCCTAGGTAAGTCACTTAATTAGTTTGCCTTAATCCACTGGAGAAGTAAATGTCAAACCAACAGCTTTGGTGTCCATGGGTTCATGAAGAGTCCAACACAATGGAACAAAAACTTATATATTATAATTACATATGTTTTGTAATTGTACATATGTGGAATTTTATAACTGCATATATATGTAATTGTACAGACATACCTCATTTTATTACTCTTCCTTAATCGCACTTTGCAGATGCTGCATTTTTTGCAAATTGAAGGTTTGTGGCACTTCTGCATCGAGCAAGTCTCAATACCGGCGTGTGCTCGCGTGTCTCTGTGTTACATTTTGGTGACTCTTGCAATATCTCAAACTTTTTCATTATTATTCTATCTATTATGGTGACCTGTGATTTTTGACGTTACTGTAATTGTTTGGGGGCACCACAAATCAGGCCCAAGTAAAATGGCGAATTTAATTTATAATTGTTGTGTGTGTTCTGACTACTCATATGGCCAGCCTTTCCCCATCTCCTCTCCCTCTCCCTATTCCTTGAGATACAGCAATATTTAAATTAGGCCAATTTACAATCCTGCTAATGGCCTCTGAGTGTTCAAGTGAAAGGATCAATTTATGCAGCAAACTTCATTGTTGTCTTGTTTTAAGAAATTACCTAACCACTCCAACCTTCCACAAGCACCGCCCTGCTCAGTCAGCAGCTACCAACATTGAGGCAAGACCCTCAACCAGCGAAAAGATTGTGACTCACTGAAGGCTCAGATGATGGTTAGCATTTTTTAGCAATAAAGTATTTTTAATTAAGATATGTACATTTTTATATAATATTATTGCACACTTAATAGACTACAGTATAGTGTAAATATAACTTTTGTAGTTATATTCATGTGACTCATTTTATTGTGATATTCACCTTATTATAGTGGTCTGGAGTCAAATCTGCAATATCTCCAAAGTATACCTGTATATGTCCCCCAGTTTGCACCATATTAATGGATGTGTGTTTATGTCTGGAGGTACTCCTTCCTTCCGCTGTGATAGAGGAGCTCCCCAAAAGCAAAGACTTTATTTCTTCCTTCCTATGAAACCTCACCCCCATCTCTCACCTGTCTTGGTCCCCAGGACAAAACTATGTGCACATGAGTAGCCTTGATGCCAGCTCTAACATTCAGCTCTATGACTTTGGGGCAGATCACATAATTTCTCTTAATCTTGGTTTTCTTATCTGTCAGACTGAGATATGTCTCCACTCCCTGTCTTACAGGCTTGTGAGGAAAGAATCTAGGAAACTTCTAAGCCCTCTTAGGTGAGTTACTCGTGAAGTTTGCTGGAATGTTGGGCTGATTGAAAACAGAGAACCCCATTGAAGTTCCTCTAGTGCACTTTATTTGATATACAGCAGCTATAACTTAGAACCATAACAGTAAGCAAAGGATGACAACAAGCAAAGAGCATGCTGGTTATGTAAGGGCTATTTACACAAAGAGCTGAGGCTGCCCAGATCTGGGCATTACTGCCCAGGGGCCAAAGGAGAAAATTCTATTCACTAAATGCAGCTGATGGCATTCTCTGGAAGCAAAAAAGCATTGAGAGCTTAAGAACTATTGAGGGCAGGACCCCAGAGAGGAGATCAATGGGCAAAAAATCACAGACCGCAAGACCTTGAGATGACCTGACCTACTGAGTGTTGCCAAAGTGGCTGAGGCCAATGATCAGCCTTCTGTTCACTTGGTGTTAAGGGGAAAGGATAAATAAAAACAACTGAAAGTCCAAAGCTTTTTTGGACTGGGCTTTGTGACAGTGGCTATATTGGATGAGCTGAGAAATCGCAGCCCTTCGCAACTAATCACAAAATTAACCCTGTGAGGACTTGACCCATGAGGAGCCAGGAAGATGTCCAGCTTCCTTCACAGCCCCACTACTTCCTTCTTCATGCCAGGGAAAGGCAGCATCACCTCTCAAAAAGTGACTAAGCATCTGGCCAGGTACAGCTGTTCTTCCTCTCTCTTCCTAAGCTTGTATCTTCTTCAGATCTTCCTTAGGACAGAGAATGTAATTATAGGTTTTACTTTTAAAGGCTTACTTCGGGACTGAAGTCTTCAAAGGGGTAAAAAGCAAAAAGTCAAAGAGGAGATATTTGTATCAATAACAATTTGGAATCAGGATAGACCACAATGTGGAGGGACCAGAGTTAACTCTAAATACTCTGGAGACTTGAGAATTGTGAGTATTTTAGAGGGCGGCAATCAAGGTCGGTATCATCTATAGGCTGGGGGCAAAAATCGTCTTCTTCCACAGTGCCATGGTGAATGGGGCCAGAGAGATTATTGGGTAGTTTTCTTGGCTGGGGAGCTAGCTGAGGAGGTCTTGGTCAGGGATTTCTTGAGGTCACCCACTCCTTCCCCTGTGGTCTTGGTTTCAATGCTTCGGGCACTGCTAGAGGTGCTTGACCTAATGCCACTGCCATAGCTGGCACCAATTGAACTGGGTCTGTAGCCATAACCACTGCCGCTTCCGCTACTGATCACAGCTGTGGAGACAAAATAATAAATTAAAAAAAAAGGCCAGCGGTAGTGGGGGGACCTTATCCCAAACAGTAAAACCAAGAAGGGACACTGGGCAGGCAACACGAGGTGGGAAAAGAAGGCGTATTTGCTAGTTTTTATTCCCATAAGAGAATGAGTTTCCTTTGCAGCAGCCAAAGGGCTTTTGGCTAGAAGTGAAGCTGAACTTCCCAACCATAAAGAGCAGGAAATAATGGGAAGCTGTGGAGTTTCCTGCTCTGGACCTTTTTTTTAATCTTTCTTTTTTATTATTTTTAGGCAGTTGGGGTTAAGTGACTTGCCCAGGGTCACACAGCTAGTGTCAAGTGTTTGGTCTAAGGCCAGATTTGAACTCAGATCCTCCTGACTTCAGGGCCAGTGCTCTATCCACTGCACCACCTAGCTGCCCCACTGGACCCTGTTTTTGAAACAATCATCATGGAATAGGAGTGATAGCAGCCACACTGCAACAATAATGGAATTAATAGAGCACCAGCCCTGGAGCTGGGGGACCTGAGTTCAAATCCAGCCTCAGACACATGATACGCACTAAGCTGTATGACCCTGGGCAAGTCACTTCACCCTGATTGCCTCGCAAAATAAAATAAAATAAAAGGCCCTTCGTGGACAACATCCACGTGAGTTCATACAACAATATATTGACTTTTAAAATGTCAAACAAATAAGTGTCTGAGTTATATAGATTTATTTGTGGAAATGGAGGGCTTTATGAAGGCAGTTGAGGATCAGGTCACTGTCCCTAGAAATTACAAAACAGTTTATCCTTAAAGAGCCAAGACTTAGTGATCAATATCGATCATACAAGGCAAAACCATGAAACCCATTACTGCGAGCCATAAAAGATTCGCACCAATTTGATACCTAGCAAGATATGGCCTCCCTGCGCTTCATTGATTGACAGAACCCAAATCCCTATTCTACAGATATATACCTCAAAATAGCCTTGATAAATCAGCTAATAAACTTGTTGGCAGCAGACCCAGACCAAATCCTTGCTCTCGGTTGCCCAGATAAAAACTGAAGGGCAATGTTTTTAATAGTTGTTGCCACATTAAAGAATCAGTCCCAAACTACATGGAATGAATAAAAAGCTTCCAAAATATAAAGGCCTAACAGAGGAATTCAAAATCATATGGGAATAAGAATGTGTGTGTATATGTACATGTATGTGTATGAGTGCATGCATATATGTGTGAATATACATATATGTGTATATATCTATATATACACATACATATACGCACATATATATCTCCATCATCCAGTCTTCTTTCTTCATCACTTCACATCTGGACTACTGCAATAGCCTGCTGGTTAGGTCTGACTGCCTGCTGTCTCTTCGTACTCCAATCTATCCTCCATTCAGCCACTAAAGGAATTTTCCTAAAATGCAGGTCTGACCATGTCACTCCTCTCCTCAATAAACTCTAGTGGCTCCCTATTGCCATCAGGATCAAATGCAAGACGCTCTGTTTGATGTTCAAAATCTAGCCCCTTCCTATCTTTCCAGTCTTCTTATTACCTTACAACCCAGCATGTACTTTTTGATGCAGTAACACTGGCTTCCTTGCCATTCCACAAACAAGACCCCTTGTCTCTCAGCTCCTAGCATTTTCTGTCTGTTCTCCATGACTGAAACAGACTCCCTACTCTACTCCACCTATTGACTGCCCTAGTTTCTTTTAAGTCTCAACTAAAATCTTTTTTTTTTTTTACTGGAAGACTTCCCCAACCTTTCTTAATTCTAATGCTTTTCCTCTGTTAATTACTTCCTATTTATCCTGTATATAGCTTGCCTTGTATGTATTTGATTGCATGTTTTCTCCCCCTCTAGAGTATAAGCCTCTTGAGGGCAGAGACTGGCTTTTGCTTTCTTTCTGTATCCACAGTGCTTTGTAAAGTGCCTGGCACGTAGTAGGAGCTTAATAAATGTTTATTGATTGATTGATAGAATTGTGCCAGGGATGCTTTCAGTGAGTCCTATAGAGGATCAGCTTACATCCTAATATTTTTATGTAACTGCATAAAGCAGTTATTTAATCCATTCATTTAATAGTCTATAGAGCATGAAATATAAAATAAGAGTGGTAAACATTAAATATATTTATAAGCTATAAAAATATAAAATCATTATCCTAAGTATAGTGATTGACCCCTAGACCATTTCTATGTGAACTTCATCAAAAAGATGAGTAGAATTTTTGTATAATAGTAACTTACAGTTTACAGAAATTGAGGGCTTTGTGAGAATAATTTAGAATCAAGTGACTGTCATCAGAAATTACAGAAACATTATCTTAAAGTAGCCCAGATTCACTGATTGATAAGGATCATTCAGTGAAGTGATAGAAACTGCAAAAAAAAAAAAACCAAAACATTTAGTAACCACCATATGTCCAAAAGGACCCAGTCAGGTTACTGAAATTCTGTAGCAAATGTTCACTATTCTTTATATAATCACAGATGACAATCTCCATCCTACAGAGAGAAACTTTGAAATGCCCTTGAGAAATCAACAAATAAGCTGTATTGAAAATGGAACGTCATTACAAACAGAACTGATGCCCTCAACCTCCTGGCCATATTTGATCTATTAAAATTTAAAAATAAGGATTTTAATGGAGGTTGTCATACTGAAGACTCATAATCTCCAAATTACATGGGATAAAAGGCTTTCAAAACATAGAGACTCATGGGAAGAAATTAAAAACAGGTGGGGACAGGACAAGATGCATGTCATCCTTGTTCTTCCATCATTTACTGGAGCCATCCCAAAGGTACTTTCAGTGAGTCTGCAGAATGCAAGCCGACAACCCAATACTCTTATTCAACTACAACAAATAGTCATTTTACCCACTGCACAGTAGGGCTCAAAATGTTAAATATAAATGAATAACTACAAGATAACAACTTGTCCTGGGACTGTTTCTGTCCAAATCCCTTTAAATATATGTCAATAATGAGATAGTAGTGATGATAGAAATAACAATAAGCAGCAAAGTATGATGGGAAGAGAAAACTGGCCTCAGAGTCAGAAAGACCTGAGTTCAAGTCCTAATTCCAACATACCAGCTATGTGACCCTGAACAAGGCAGGCTGGAGTCAGGAAAACCTGAATTAAAATCCAGCCTTAGACACTTGCTAGCTGTGTGACTCTCGGCAAGTCACTTTACTGCTGTCTGCCTTAGCTTCCTCAACTATAAAATGGGAATAACACTTACCTTCCAAGGTTGTTGCAAGAATCAAATGAGATAATATTTATAAAGTGCTTAGTACAGTGCTTGGCATATAATAGGCATTTAATAAATGTTTGTTTCTTTTCATAGCTCAGTGCCTTTAGGCAAATTCTCTAAAATCTATGCCTTGTACAAGTAGTTAGTTGCTCACCTGTATTGGTAGAGGGAGTTTCTTGACCGGGAATTACCTACCCTAATGAAATCACATGTCCAAGGGGGAAAAAATGGCCTGCTCATCCTTCATTATGGTGTGTGTGCAGTTGACCCTGGGTCCTTACCAGTGGCATACAAGTTCAATGACACACTGTGGACCTAGCTCACCACCAGAGGGTGATGATGGCTTTCAGCTGCAGCTCATGAAGACCTGTCCCTCAGCCACAGAAACCTCAGGCTCTGCATCCCTGGCAGGGGTGCCCGTGTTCACAAAATCACAGATCACTTGGAACAGCAATGACAACAGCTTGCCTTCTTTGGAGGCTTTACAATTTGCAAAGAGCTCTTCTCAGAAAAACCCAGGGAGGCAAGCAGACTACAGTCAGTACTGCCTTGAAAGAAGAAGAAAGAAAAAATGTTCCCAAACCTCAACTCTGTCAGGACAGCATATCTGTCTAATTTCATCTTTGGATCTCCAGTGTCAAACACAGTGCCCCACAAAGAGGAAGGAATTTCTTAAATTTGTTAGCAGCCACTTTTTCTTCTCTCCAGAACCCTAAGCCCCACACATCTTCTAATCAGATACTTACAGATGCTCACAGAGGAGGGATTCTCTCCAGACATCCTGTAAGATAGAACATTAGAACAGTACAAAACTCCAAAAAGTGTCTAGACAGAATTTGCTCAGATTTGGGGTCATGACACTTTCAAGAATATCCCAGGGGAGTGCAGGACACTATTGTATAGTTCGGGGAACCTGTGGCCCTCTAGGTTCTCAAGAGTGGCTCTTTGATTAAATCCAAACTTCACAGAACCCCTTGGATTTGTGATTTTGTGGATTTGTGAAATTTGTGATTTCCACTCTATGAAGTTTGAATTTATTCACATGGCCACACTTCCTCCCCTCTTCCCCTCTTTCCTCCCCTATTTCCCTTCTTTTTTCCTTTTTCCCCTTTTTTCTCCTTCCTCCTTTCCTTCCCTTCCTTCCCTTTCTCCTTTCTCCCTTCTTCCCTTCCTCCCTCTCTCTCATCTATACTCTCTTCCATGCCTCTTCCTTTCTTCCCTTCCTTTCCTTCTTCCTCCCTCATTCCCTCCCTCTCTTCCTTCCTTTCTTTGTTCCTCCCTTCCTTCCCTCCTTCTTCCCCTCCTCCTTCTTCCCCTTCCTTCCTTCTTCCCTCTCCCATCCATCCTACCCTTCCTTTCCTTCCTTCCTTCCTTCCTTCCTTCCTTCCTTCCTTCCTTCCTTCCTTCCTTCCTTCCTCCTTTCTCCATATTATCTTCAAGGGTCTTGTCTTCTGGTTCCCATGCTAATAGTCAAATAACAAAGTCAAAAGACCTTGGTCTCACTCATTCAACCCCATCTCACCTGCACTCCTCTCCCTCCAGAAGCTTCCTGTAGGTAGCAATCTCCACATCCAGAGCAAGTTTGGTGCTCATCAGTTCCTGGTAGTCTCTGAGCAAGCGAGCCAACTCCTCCTTGGCACCGTGAAGGGCACCTTCCAGTTCATCCAGCTTGGCCCTGGCATCTTTCAGAGCACAATCACCCCTCTGCTCAGCATCTGCAATGGCCGTCTCGAGGTTGGAGCACTGTGGGGTAAAGAGGAGGCAGTTGATTGTACAGTCAGTATTTTAAAGCTGAAATTAATAACTCATGTTTCTATATCACTTTAAGCCTTACAAAATGTTGTCCTTTCTTGTATGGACTGATACGAAGAGAAGAAAGCAGAACCGGGGGGACAATATACATAATGACTACAATAATGTAAATGAAAACAACTTTAAAGGGCTATTTAAATCAAATTAAATGTAATCAATCAATAAGCAATCAGTAAGTATTACATCTACAATGAATCAGACACTGCGCCTTTAAGCACCAAGACTGTATAAAAAGAGGCCTCAAGGAGTTTACAATTTAATGGAGGAAGTTACAATATCATTATCATTATGACCCAGCACAGAGGTTCTTAACCTTATTTTATGGATTTATGTAGACCACTTTGGAAGCCTGCTAAAGCCTCTAGACCTCTTTTCAGAGTCATTTTAAAATATCTGAAGAAATCACCAAATTTACATTTGAGGTTAGAAAAAAAAAGATGTAATTTTTTCCCATCCAAGTTCATGGACCCTCTGAAATCTAACCATGAGCCCCTGGTCTAAAGGATGAAATATACTTCCCTCCTCTCACTGGGAATGAGGGTAGCAGTGAGAAGTGGAGGCTTATGGAAGCTGAATGTTGCATAAGCTGAGGCTGTTGCTAAATTGACAGGTTTTACATGACTGTTTCTCTTTATAATTACCAGAGGATTCTATCACAAGGTCTGGGAGGTGAAATGACTGATTGCAGTATAAAAGAAGAAATGTTTTTGCCTTTAAAAATAGTGCTTTCATTTTTGTAACTAACCACCTTCTGAGATAGAAAGCACAAACATTATTCTCATTTTACACATGAGGAAACTGAGGACCAAAGATTAGCTAGGTAGTTAGAGCTAGACTCAGAGTAGGGAAGACCTGAATTCAAATCCTACCTCAGATACTTAGTGGCAGTTCCCTCATCTGTAAAATGAAGCTAATAATAGCATCTCACAGGGCTGTTGTACGGACCACATGATAGTGGATGTCAAGCATTTTGCACCTTACAATGCTGTATAAATACTAGCAGTTACTATTCTTCACAGAGATTAAATAACTTTCTCTAGGTCATAAAGGCAGGAAGTCAGAGCCAAGCTTTAAGCTTAGGTCCTCTTATTCCAAATCTAGTACCCTTTTCATTTTACGTGTTGAGATAAGCAGAGGGGAGAAAGCCTGGTCTTGTTACTCCCTATTCTGGGAAGATGGGAGCATAATCATGATAAAGAAGAGCCCAGCAGTGCATCATCAATCAACAATTATTGATTAAGCTCAGGTTGTGTGCCAGGAACTGAGCTAGACCTTGGGGTTATAAATGCAATGAATGGAACAATTCCTACTCATACACGTTCAACGTATGTTGCAATCCCCCCACACACACACCATGCAGAGCCCTGTGCTGAGATCTCAAAGCAGGGAGAATCATGGTCCTTGCACTCAGAGAGCTCTAGAGAGCAATCTGGATTAGGCAGCCAGAGTTCTCAAAAGGTACCTCAGGGATGTGGGAGTTATGGGTGGGGAAGGGGTCCATCAAGTCTTCCTGGAGGAGGGGTGTGTGGAGGAGGCACAGGAAAGAAATGAGCAAAAGGGATGAGCCAAGAAGAGGCATACTTCAGCCTGCTCAGGTGGGCTCTCTAGAATCAATTGTTTCATTTTCAGTGTGAGCATTTACACCTCAGAAAAGGGCTTGATTTATTGTTTTATTGATGGTTTAGACTAAAAAGTGATAGAGAAAATGTACATAATGTAAATTAAGCTTAAAAAGGATGTTGGGTATACTCTCTCTCTCTTTTTTTTTTGGAAAGTTGGTTGTTAAACATTTACCAGCACACCACTGGAAAGTCAATTGTTAAACATTTACCAGCACACCACTGGAAAGTCAATTGTTAAACATTTACCAACACACCACTGGTAAGTCAATTGTTAAACATTTACCAACACACCACTGGTAAGTCAATTGTTAAACATTTACCAGCGCACCACTGGAAAGTCAATTGTTAAACATTTACAAGCACACCCCTGGAGAGAGGATGGAGGACCATGTAGCCAGGGGCACCTGTGTGTACAAGTACTAGGAATGAGTTTACTGAGTGAAGCAGTTTCGACCCACCTGCTTTTTCACATTGCCTATCTCAGAGCGAAGCCTCTGGATAAGCCGGTTGAGCTCTGAGATCTCATTCTTGATGTGTTTGAGGTCATCTCCGTGCTGGCCAGCAGCCAGCTGTAGCTCCTGGATCTGGTTTTCAAGAAGGAGAAGATGGTGAGAAAGGACATGATGCTGGCTCACCCCATTGTGGGCTCCTCCAGCATGTTACAGGGGAAGGAGGAGGTGGTCAGTCTGACCACCTCTCAACAATGCAAAATAAATAAATTAGATGTGTGCACCAGGGAAGAAACCAGAGAACAATTTTTTTTTACATAGGGAGATTCTAGGGCCCAGTGCCATGAGCCTCCCAACAAGCTATCCAGTGGTGACAATGCCTCTGCCTGTCACAGTATTTATAAAATGGTAGAGCCTCAATGTACTCTGGTGTGATCCCTTCATTTTATGTTTACTGAGGCCCAGTGACTTGTCAAATGTCAGGCAGGTAGTAAGTATCAAGACCATAACAAATGGCCTACTAAAGCTGGCTTGTTTGGGCACTTTTATTGTGATATCTTTCTTTGTTGGGTATATTTGTCCCCGTGGTGTGCCTTAGATTTAAAAATCAGTTAACATGTTCTTTGTGGGGGATAACAATAGAAATTAAAGGGAGAAGAATAGCTCCCATGTTGTTCCACTAAACAACTTCCATGTTGTTTAGATGTGGACTAAAATGCCAAACACAGAAAGACACCAGAATAAAGGTGTCAGGAGGTGTTGAGACAAGAAAGGACAGTGAGATATTTTTTCTTACTGTTGGGGTCTGGGTCCATGGAATTCTCTTTGTGTAGTACCGAGCTCATTACCTTGAAGGATTAATGGGGCTCTCCCTCCAATGGCTTCTCACTGACCATAGAGTAAAGCCTAAACTTTTTCCTTTGGCATTCAAGGCTCCCTGGAATCTGTTCCACTCTCCCTTTCTGGATTTATTTCATATTATTCCACTGCATGCACTCTATATTCCAACAGATTTGGACTACAAGCAGATCCCTCATTTTGCCCCATCCCCTATGCATTCACATAATATGCCTCCCGTACCCTCTACATCTCTACCTCATTCCTTCAAGAAGCTCTGGAATCACCTCCTCCATGAAGCCTTCTCTGATGTTCCCCACCCCAAACTTCCAGCTAGAGGTAATGCCTCATTCACCAAATGCCTGTTTCTTTCCTGGTCTGTGTCTGTCCCATGGCATTGCCTTTGCCTGCCACTTGCCTTGCTCTGGTACAAGCTTTCAGCGTCCGACTTGCTCTTTAGAGCAATATCCTCATACTGAATGCGGACCTCATCAATGATGCTATCAAGGTTCGGGTCACGGTTATTGTTCATGGATAGGATGACGGAGGTTTCACTGGCATGGGTCTGGATCTGGGCAGTCTCCTGTGGAGGCAGCAAGGAGATAACGTTAGGTCTCTATACCCTCATCCCTTCCTGCTCAGGCCCATTGGGATAGTCTCTCTGCAGCTTGGGGTAAAGTGAAGGGTGGGCACAGAACTGGGACCTGTGGGGCTCAAGTGAGGAAGGCCAGAAATCTAATATGGATGGACCTCATTAGATGGGAACCCTCCTTGCTAACTCTCAATTCTATAATCGCATAGAAAGGGCAAATCTCATTGAAAATAAATAGATGTCAAAAGAATGAAAAAGAGACCATAGGCACCATGTGGTATGCAAAGGAAACAGAAGAATGCAGTTGCTGGAGTCTTACAAAATTCACCTCCCTGCCTCTAGAAAAGGTAGCCATCTCAACCCCAATAAGATTATCTTCTATGGGTAAGGCTGTCCAAAGAAAGGGATTTTAAACCTCTCTTCATCATCTGTTGAAGGAATTTTTACATCAATGGCATGTATCACAAATCTCCTTTGGTACAAGTAATGTGAAGTGAGTTCTAAGTTGAGGGGTGTGAAGGGGACACTGTCTCATGAGATACCAGCTCCAGGAGACTACTGAAGGAGCCAGGAAGTAATTCATCCATCCTGCCATCTGGTAGCCTCCTCTTTTAACTAAGTATTCTTGCTAACTAGGTACCAAATTCTGTTGTTTCTTTATTGCTGGTGGATTTAAAGGATTGTCAGTGTCCTTTAAATATGGCACCCTGGAGTAAAGCTCTGGTCACCCTACCTTAGTTATGGCTCGGATTTCCTAGTCCTTCCCTCATTATATATTGAAGCCCTTCTGCTATAGCTTATTTTTTCAGGTGAATGACTGGGAGATAAATCCTACCTATGTCAGTCCCTGGTTGGACAGCAGTAGCCAGTATAGGGAGGTAAAGTAGAGCATCACGGGTCCTTACCGCCTCATACAAGCATTTCAGGTACTTGATCTCCTGGTCCAGAGATTCCACCTTGGCCTGTAGCTCTACTTTGGTATAGGCAGCGTCAGCATCCTATGGAGAGTTCACACAGAGCCTGGGGTTAAAATGTCCCACAATTCCAGTTCCCATTCTCCTGGCCCAGAGCTGGTTTGCTTCTTTGTGATATAGAAAAGGCACAGACCTTGATGCTCTGGTTGAAGTCCCAGATCTGATGATCACCAGCTATATGATCTTAGGTGGGATCACTAAAGTTCTTAGTATTAGTGTTAGTATTCTCACCTACAAAATGGGAATCGTAATTCTTACCCCAACTACTGCATATGGTCATTGTGGGGAAAACAACCAGGAAGTCTTAAACTATAGAAATGTGGTCTATTGTTATCCCTTTAATTTTCAATATTATACTGCCTATGAAAATATAAATAGATAACAACTTGTAGTAATATAGCAATTTTTCTATAAATCTGTCTTTTCTATCTTTTCTATAAAACTTTTCTATACATTTTTGAAGGTTAAAACCATCTTCTCAAGGAGAGGGGAGGGGAAGATAAGCCCTTTTCTTTCCATATTGGAGCTGGGGAAACCAAAGTGTTACATTGTTTTCCCTATCACACAAAAAGCCCACCATAGACTTAAAGGTTTTTGATTCCCAAGCTAGAGTTCTTTTCATTTCACATGCTTGTCTGTGCTCCACATGTTTCTAAATCTCATCTTCCCCAACAAACAGGGAATATCTCTGAAGCAGAAGAGATCTCTTCTGCCTTCCTCCCCTCAGTTCCCAGGACAAAGTTCTGAACAGAGCGTTGGCTCCTGGGATGGACGTATACTTGAACTAGAATCGTATGATTTAGATCTAGGAAGATATCTACGAGGGAGAGGAAGGGAATAAACTTTTATTAAGTGCCTACTATGTGCCACACCCTGTGCTAAGGGCTTTACAAATATTATCTCATTTGATTCTAATGAATCATAGAATTTTATAGAGACCATTTGGTCCAACCCTTTTACTTTGCATCTGAGGAAATCTAGGCCCAAAGAAATTAAGAGATTTTCATACAGTAAATAAAATATTCAGTGTCCAGAACCCTGACTGCAAACCCATTACTTTTCTCAGTAAATTGCAAGATACCCGGGACCTTTTATTCGCCTCACCTTTTTGAGAAGAACAAATTCATTCTCTGCTGCTGTGCGTCTATTAATTTCTATCTCATACCTGCAGACAGGGAGAGATAATTGATGCATTTGTCTCCCCCTAACCTCCCCAAGGGTCGGACAACCTAATCACATCACACCATGTACACACATGCATACACAGGCGCACACACACACACACACACGCACACATGCATGCGCACACAGACACACACACACACACAGCCAGACAAATGTCCTGAATGCCATTGGAACACCATCTCTTTCTCAGTTTTTCTCAGCACTACTAATTGGATCTCTTTTTTACCCCATCATACTTCTTACATCATAGTTCTCTGTGTATATATTTTCTTTCTCCTATTAGTCTATAAGCCCCTTGAGGGCAGGGACTGTATCTAATTTCATCTTTGTATTCCTAGCACCTAGTATAGTACCTGGCATACAGTATGCATTCTAAAAAAAAAAGTACTTGCCGCACTTAGTGCATCGGTAATGTTCCCATTAATTAGTATGACCATTCTAGAAATCAATTTGGAATTATACAAATAAAACCACTATAATGTTCATACCTTTTGACCTAAAAATTCCAGGTCACCAGACAGGATCTAGGCATGACTTTCCCTCTCCATCTCCTTCCCCTAAAAAAATGTCAAAGGTCAAGATGCCCCAGAGGCACCTTGGTGCATGTTGTATTTTGTCTCCTCACCTCTTCTTGAAGTCCTCCACCAAATCCCTCATGCTCCTCAGCTCAGAGTCCAGTCGCAGCTTGTCCCCTGACAAGGTATCCAGCTGCCTCCTCAGGTTGCCAATGTACCCCTCAAAGATGGGCTCTAAGTTCTTTTTACAATTGCTCAGGTCCAGTTGCTGAAGCAAGTTCCACTTGGTCTCCAACACCTGGTTCTGCTGTTCTAGGAACCTCACCTAGAATCCAACAGGAGAGTTACTTAAAGCCCACTGCTGAATACCTAAATGACAGCTCTCTGTGCACGAAACAGGGTCGTGGGGCTGAGGATGACATTAAGAGTTCTCTTCATCCATTTCTCTTCCTCTGTCTACTCTTATAAAAAAAAAACCCTTCATAAACAAGAGTCTCACAAAGTAATTAAAGCCACTTCCATCTATGCAATATTGTAATATACATTTATTGATCCTAATAATATCCCCATTTTGCAAAATCATGAAAGTGTGTCCAAGACCACAGAGCTAGTAAGACCTAGGACTTCCTACTACAAGTCAAATTCGCTTTCCTATAAATATCTCCTGATTAATTATAAAGGTTTCTGAAGAAAAATATTCAATAGTATCCCTCAAGTACCTGGTTTAAAGATCCCAAAACCATCTCAATTAAGAAGTCCTTCCTTAGATCTAACTTTAATCTTTTCTACAGTACTGAAAGTCAATTTCCACCGAAAAATACTGACCTCTCTAACCTTTTCTCATAGGCTATGAGCCAACAAGCCCTCCATAAACCATTCCCATCCCTTCCAAAGTCATTTCATTCATCCCACCTCACCCCCATCTTGCCCTTCAAGACAGGGCTAGCCTCCATCTACCCTTTTTGGAAAATTCCTAGAAAACCTAATTTGGCCATCTCACTTTGTTTCATGTCAGCTGCCTCTTGAGGTCAGGAAGTCTTTCCTATTGTCTAACCTCAAGCCTTCTGAACATCCTCTGTGTAAGCAGGAATAATTGCCCATTTTCTCAGCCCCACTCCACCTGCCTCCCCTAGGAGACTTCACAGGCTCACCTTGTCGATGAAGGAGGCAAACTTATTGTTGAGAGCCTTGATCTGCTCACGCTCCTGGGTCCTCACTTTCTGGAGCTCAGGGTCCAGCTCCACATTTAGGGGAGCCAAGAGGCTCTTGTTGACAGTCACTTGGTGTATGCCCCCGGGTGGGCACAGTGATGGGCACACAGATCCCAGAGCCACATTGCCAAAGATACTCCCTGCAAAGCCGGTAGCCCTGGCCCCTCCATACCCAGCCCCATGCCCAAAACCATAACTCCCAGTTCGAATACCCCCAGATACATTGAGAGGGATGCGATTACTGGCCCCTAGGCTGTAGAGGCTCCGGCTGCCAAAACTAATACCAGCCCCTTTGACCCCTGCCCGATAGGAAGACGAACTGCCCCCTACTTTCCGTGGCAAAATTGCAGAGTATCCACTAAAGTCACTCTTCTCACCACCAGACTTCAGGCCCAGCTGCCGGCTCATGGTGCAGGGAAGAATGGAGATTGTGGAGTGGGAGATTATTGAAAACCAAGAGAGCTGAGAACAAACAGTACTAATAGGCCAATTGGAATATCTGTCTCCTTATATCCCAATCAAGTCCAGGACAGCCGGAAAAGGGCGTCTCTCCCCCATCTCCTCTCCTCCTCCCAATGAGCCAGGGGGCAATGGGCAATTTGCTGAACTTGGATAACCAAAGCCTTTATACCAACAAAGCCCATCCAATCTACAACTGGATATGCTGTCCTTGCGATCTGCAGTGGTCTAATTTGCAGTTTATCTGTACTCCCTAATTATGGATTAGAAGAGTTATCCCCCAAAGATCTACAGGATTTATTTTCCTAGCTCTGCCTCCTTCTTGTTTGAACTTTTTTGATATCTCTGGGTTTACTCGCAGGAAGATTTCATCTCTCTCCTAATTCATTCCTTTCAACTCTACTGGAATTTCCCCCAGTCAAGTTCTCCTTCCTCCCTAGGGATGGGACATCTTCCACCCGATCCAATCTCCCCTATATTCTAACAAAGAATGTTAGAAGTAGAAAGGACCTTACAGACTCAGCCAAATTATTCATCTTACAGATGAGAAAACCAAGACTCTAAGCAGTAAATCATAGCTAGCATATCTATAACTCCTTTAGGTTTACAGAGTGTTTTCCTCACAACATCCCTTTGAGGTAGAGAGTGCAAGTATTATTTCTCCCCATTTTACAGATGATTCAGTAGCAAAGGTGGAATTTTAACCCTATCCTTTAATGCTGTTCCTAAAGTCCAATGCTCTTTGCATTATGCCATATTGGTTTTGTATAACCCACAATACCGAACATATCCTGCACTAATGAATATTCAAAATAGATTTGTTGAATGAATGAATATACAGAGATGGTAATGGCTTCTTTTTGCCCTTCTGTGATGTCCTCTGTTCTCCATTATGTGTGGTCCAGGCTGGGTTTCCTCCATAAAGTTAATGAATAAAGTTACCTTATTTAGAGCCAGGATGAAAAAATGGACTCCGGGGCAAAAATCAATGGGGAAAAGGAAAAACAAGATTAAAAAATGGGCGGGATGGGGAGGAGTCAGTATGGTATATTGGAAAAATAGGAGCTTGGGGCGGGGGGGGGGCAGCTAGGTGGCGCAGTGGATAGAGCACCGGTCCCGAAGTCAGGAGGACCTGACTTCAAATCCGACCTCAGACCAAACACTTGACACTTACTAGCTGTGTGACCCTGGGCAAGTCACTTAACCCCAATTGCCTTAAAAAAAAAAAAGACAAGAAAAGTAGGAGTTTTGGAGCCACAGCAGCAGTTGCTGCTGCTGCTTTTCAGTCATTTCAAACTCTTCATGACTCCATTTGGGATATTCTTGGCAAAGATACTAGAGTAGTTTGCCATTTCCTTCTCTAGCTCATTTTACAAATAAAGGAACTGAGGCAAACAGGGTAAAGTGACTTATTCAGGGTCACACAGCTAGTAAGTGTCTGAGGCCAGATTTGAGATCAGGAAGATGAGTCTGACTCCAGGTCCAGAGCTCTCTCCACTGCGCCACCTATTTGTATGAAACAGCAGACATGGGTTCAAATCTTGACTCTGGAGCGTAGTACCTGTGTAACCTTGGGCAAGTCACTTAATCTTCTTGTCTTCAGTTTCTCCATCTATAGAATGTAAGAGCTGGACTAGATAGCCTCCTTTGCACAATCCTATAAGTGGTTAAACCTCTTCTCTTAGTATATAAAGCATGGATGAAACTAAATTCATCATAAATAAGGGGTATGAACAAATTTGGTATATAAATGAATTCAGCATGAGAACAAAGGACAGACCACAACCACAAATAAAAACACTTCAGTGTAATTGAAGTGTAATTGGGGCAGGAGACATGGATTTGAGCACCAATTCTGCCTCTTCCTAGCTTTGTGACTATGATCAAGTTATAAACTCTCAGTTGGAAAGAATCTTAGAGGTCAATTAGTGCAACCTGCATCTGAATAGAAATCCCCTCTACAACATTCCTGATGAGTAATATTCCTTATCAGGAATTCACTACTATCTAAGGCTTGAGAAATTTTGACTTTTTGAGAGCTCTCATTAAGGGGAAGTTTCTCCTTATGTTGACCTTAAATCTGCCTGTCTGCAACATCATTCACTCCTTGATCTTAGCTCTGCCTTCTTGGACTATGCAGAAGAAGATCGATCCCTCTTTCACATGGCTCCCTTCAGATACTCAAAGACCCCCTATCATGTACTCCACCCCTAGTCTTCTCTTCTCCAGGCTAGACATTCCCAATCCCTTCAACAGATTCTTGGAATGATATTGAGTGGAATGATGCTGAATGGAATAATATTGAAACTCCTCATCCTCACCATTTTCCTCTGCATGGATTCTAGCTTGTTAATGTCCTTCCTAAAATTTGGTACCCAAAACACAGATGTGGTATGACCAAAGCTGAGTCCGGTGAAATAATGACCTCCCTCATTCTTGACCATAGATGTGCAGAGTGTGAGCCAGATGTGTGTGGGGGGGGGGAGGAAGCAGCATATCCATTAACCCATCCCAGAGAGCATATGCTCTATGTACAGTGTTTTGAAGCTTCTGCTAATGTAGCCTAATTCCATTAGGGTTTGGGGGAGGTTTTTGGCTACCAATTCATTCTGATAACTCACATTGGACTGGCATTCCTCTGTCCTATGTCCTCCATTATTTTAATCTTTTAGACCATACACTCCAATCCACGTTAGTGACCATTCTCCAGATGTTAGCTCACCCACCCTTGCTCTGTGTTCTCTTCTTTTCTCCCATCCCTCTGTAGAATCCTACTTTAGATCTTCAAGGGGACATCTACAGGGAAGAAGAAAGAGATGCATGGTCCCTTACTAGGAGAGCTCCTAGTCTTAGTGGAGGTAAGACACACACACAAGGGGTCCAGAAAACAAGTACAAAATACTCATATTCAGTGTGAACTGAGCATATCCAGTGTTTAAGAAATGCTGAGTAAAGTAGTAATGATAAGGAACTGGTTACAGTGAAGGTAGTCAGTCTCTATCAGGAGGAGTCTTCTGATATGATGAGGAAGAAGGAGGAAGAAAAAGATTTCCTTAAAAACAATGATGGGAGCTTCACCCCACTCTGATTGGTGGCCCCATCTAATTGGATCCCAGGGAATTTAATTGCATGGAAATTGTTCTTGTCCTAATGATAAGATCTCTGGCACCCCTGATCTGTAAAGTGCTTGGCCATCATTTAATTAGCCATTGCACACCATAGTCATGGTCTTTGAGTGGGACACTTAGGGAGGAAAATTCTCTCAAGACCTAGAAGCATCATTCATTCATTCATGCATGCATGCAGAAACACACATAGGCGTACATTCAATAAATACTGACTGAGCTACGTGCACAGCTCAGTGCTAGGCACTGGGTGGGAGGAGAGAGGATATGCAAAAGGAATGTGGGACACAGAATTTGCCCTCTAAATTTTACAATCTAGCTGAGGAGGCAATGTACATAAGGCTCAGTAATGATATGTTATGAGATGACTAAACACCAAAATGTGTGATACATATACTAATGCTACTGGTATTCAAAAAGCAAGATGAGTAGGAGCATGAGCTTCTGGGAAAGGCTTCATGAAGGAGGCAGAAATGAGGCTGGGTATGATCTTGAATGATGGGTAGGATCTAGATAGATTGGAGAGAGCGGGGAAGAGATGGAGAGAGAGGGAGAGCAAGAGACAGAGAGACAGAGAGAAACAGAGAGGAAAAGAAAGAAAGAGAGAAAGAATGAGGAAGAGAGAATAAGGAGACAAAGAGAGATAATGAGACAGAGAAAGACTGAAAAGAGAGAGGCAGATAGAGGGAGAGGGAAAGAAAGAAAGAGAAAGAGAGAGAGAGAGAGAGAGAGAGAGGAGAGAAAGAGAGAAATAGAGAGGAGAGACAGAGAGAATGAGAGAATGAGAAAGAGAGAGAATGAGGAAGAGAGAAGAAGGAGACAAAGACAGATAATGAGAGAGAGAAAGAATGAAAAGAGAGAGGCAGATAGAGATGGAGGGAGAGAAAGAGATGCAGAGAGAGAGAGAAAGAGAAAGAAAAATAAAGAGACAAAAAAGAGGAAGAGAAATAGAGAGGAGAGAGAGGGGAGAGAGAGAAAGAGAGAAAGAGAGAGAGAGAGAGAGAGGGAGAGAGAGAGAGAGAGAGAGAGAGAGAGAGAGAGAGAGAGAGAGAGAGAGAGACTGGACAGGTCCAGATTATGAAGAGTCTTGAATGGCAAGAGGAGGAGGAGGAGGAGAAGTTTGTAGTTTGACAAGGGTTTTACAGTTTAAACAGTGTTTTCTTCATAAAAGCCTTATGAAATAGACAGTAGAGATTGGTCACTGGGCTTGTAATTTATTCGTATAAGGAATTCCTAGATGAGGAAGTTCCTTCTATCAATGTGAGTAGGCACCTTCTCTGCAATTTATACTCTAGTTACCAGAGCACTGAGAGGTTGAGTTACTTGCCTTGGGTTTCATAGCCAGTATGTATCAGGGGCAAAACTTGAATCCAAGTCTTCCTGGCTTTCAGGCTGGTTTCCAATTCATTAAGACACCTATACTATTATGTCTGTTTATAGATCAGGAGACTAAGATTCTAAGAAGTCATTAATGCATTGTTGTTCACAACTCTTAAATGGCAGTCTGTGTCTCTTGTTCATATCTCAAAAGGCAGCCAGTGTCTTCCCTCTTCCCAGGCACAAGAGTAGCACAGTATAGGCCACTGGAGCAGCTGTGGTGGCGACAGTGACCATGGGCAGACCATCCAAAGACGTGGCAGACTCTCACAGCAAGAGAAGCCAATGGAAGAAAAGAGCTCACTTGGCATTGATCAGGTTATAAGCATCGGAGGAGAGAAGTAAAGGAGCAGCCCTATTGAAAATAACCCAAGGAGGCTTGTATGCTACACCCTCTCAAGTGATTGTAATTATCCTATGATTCTCCACTGCTTAATGTTCCCTTCCTGTGTGGGATTAAAACTGCTGATTCCATATGCAAGGGGGGAAAGTGCCTAGTATGAAAAAAGACACTGAGCTAAACTCAGGGGATTCAAAGATGAAATCTTTGGAATGCTTACTTTGCAGGGCTATTGTAAGAGAATCCCTCTATAAACTTATTTAGAGGGCCATAGAAATGGGAGCTATTTAATAATAGTTACTTCTGTAATTATTATGCCCACGCCAAAAGATACTTTCCCAAGGCACACCAGGTGATGGAATAAGGAAAAGACATTAGAATATCTTGAGGGGCAAGAGAAAGGGGTCTGGAATTAAGGACTAATTGTGGATAAGTGTGAATAGGTGGATAAATGAATGACATCTCTAATTCCCTACTCATTCAAAAGGCCTGCCTCCTGCTCCATGAAGGCTTCCCTGATTCACTTGGTCAGTATAATTTTCTTCCTTGTTTTGCCTCTCTTGAGTGAACTGATCGAGGAAATAATGTGAGCCAGTGTTATCAGTTTGGGTTTTTAATCTCCATACTAGACTGTAAGTTCCATGAGGGTAAGGACCGTCTGTATCTTGCCTTAGTTGTATAATCCTTAGTTTCAAAACAGTCCTCTGGCCATGGTGATGAATAAATATTTGATAAATGAATGAATGAGATGTAAAATTTTTGAGCTTTTTGTATTTCCTTCAAGAATGAATTCACCCCGTTGCCTGTCTACAGGAGCACAAAATGAGTCAGGTGTTTTGAATGATTTTCCAATGCCAATTCAAGTAATAATTTCCATCTATTGCTGCCCATCCCTTCCCCTCCTCATTGTTGTGTCCCTCTGAAGATCAAGCTCTGTCCTCAGCACAAGGGAAAAGATCAGTACCTGCCCTCAAGAGGTTCCCAGTCTGATGGGGGAAATGAGAAACATGCTGAAGACATGTTTTCAGAGAGACCAGGACAGCACTAGCTAAAGTGGGGTTCTTACCTGGAGTCCAGGGACTTGTTTTTTAAAAACATATATTTTGATGTAATTGGTCTACTTTGTGATTTTATTAAGTATGAATTTAAAATGTTTATTCTATGCATTTAAAAGTTATTATTCTGAGAAAGAGTCTGAAGGTTTCACCAGACAGCCAATTGGGAAAGTGACACAAAACCAGGGCTGAGGGAGGTCCTGACATGGATTTGCCTTTCTCTAGATCACAGGCCTTCAACCCCTTTATTCATTTGTCCTTAGTTGAACCATCTCTTCTCCATGAGTATCATAGGTTCCATTCACCTCAGCTCTGTTCTTCCCAGTTTCTCTGTCACTCCCCTTCTCGTGCCCGAGGTTTTTTCTGGTTAGGTCTTTTCCCAGCTCTTCCATTTGGGATTTACTGACTTAACTTCTCTTATCTATCTGCTCCATAGTTTTACAGCTTTGCTTTGTTTTTCTCTCTTAATTTAGTTTATTTTTTCTCAGTTATATGTAATAAAAGTTATCCACCTCCATAGAAAGAACTGATGGAGTCTGTATGCAGATTGAAACACACCTTTTTTTAACTTTATTTTTCTTACGGTTTGGGTTCTTTTGTTTTTTGGGGTTTTTTGGTCTGTGTTTTCTTTCACAACATGATTAACACAGAAATATGTTTTGCACGACTGCACACGTATAACCTATATCAAATTGCTCTCCTTCTCAACGAGAGGGGAGGAGAAGGCAGGAGAGAACTTGGAACTCAAAAATTTTAAAACAAGTATTAAAAATTAATTTCCATGTAATTGGAAAAAATAAAATATTATTTTAAAACACTAAAAAAATTACCCATAAAAATACTTTTACATTCACTTAAAAAATACTTGAGTTCCAAATTCTCTCCCTCCCTCTGCTCACCCGTCCCTGAAAAGACAAGCAATTTGACATGGATTATACACATGTAGTCATGTGAAACTTATTTCCATATCAGTCATGTTGTGAAAGAAAACACAAACAAAAAAAAAACACACACAAGAAAAATAAAGTTTAAAAAAGTGTGCCTTGATCTGAATTCAGACCACATCAGTTCTTTCTCTGAAAGCATTTTTCATCACGAGTCCTTCGGAATTGTCTTGGATTATTGTATTGATCAGAAGAGCTAAGTCATTCACAGTTGATCATCTTATAATATTGCTGTTACTGTGTACAATGTTCTCCTGGTTCTGCTTACTTCACTTTGCATCAATTCATATAAGTCTTCCCAGGTTTTTCTGAAATTGGCTTGTCATTTCATACAGCACAACAGTATTCATCACAATCATATACTACAACTTGTTCAGCCATTCCCCAATTGATGGGTATCCTCTCAGTTTCCAGTTCTTTGCCACCACAAAAAGAGCTTCTATAGTTTTACATGTAAGACTTTTTCTTTTTTCTTTGACCTTTTTGAGATACAGACCTAGTAGTTGTATTGAAGGGTCAAAGGACAGACACCGTTTTATAGCCCTTTGGGTACTCTCTTCTCCAGAGTGGTTGGACCAATTCACAATTCCACCAACAACGCGTTAGTGTCCCAATTTTTCCACATCTCCAACATTTGCTATTTTCCTTTTGTCATATTAGCCAATCAGAGTTGTTTTAATTTGAATTTCTCTAGTCACTAGTGATTTAGAGAATTTTTTCAGATGACTTTTTTTTTGTTCAAAGCCCTCTTAGCTTTTTACAACTCCCATCCATCTCCCAAAGGCATCCATCCTCTAGATCCACTCCAGAGTTCCCCTCCCTTGGTAGAAGATTTTTCTGCTCAGGTGAGCTTCTGTCTGAACTCAAATACACATTTACATGTTGAAGACAGTCACCATCTTCTTAGGACAGGATGTCCCCAGCATGATTCAGTGGCCAGGGGACCAAATGAGGAGTCAGGGGCTTTGAGAACAAATCCCAGTTTTTCTGCTTCACTTGCTACCGATGTGGCCTTTTGTAAGTAGTTTCCCTTCTATGGACCTCAGTAACCTCCTCCATAATATACGAGGGGCTTGACCTCTCAGGGCAATGGATGGAGTGTTGGGCCTGGAGTTAAAAAGACTCATCTTTCTGAGTTCAAATCCAGGCTCAGACACTTACTAGCTGTGTGACCCTGGGCAAGTCACCTAACCCTGCTGGCCTCAGTTTCCTCATCTGTAAACTGAGCTAGAGAAGGAAATAGGACACCACTCCAGTATCTTTGCCAAGAAATCTCTAAATGGGGTCACAAAGAGTCAGACACAACTAAAATGACAGAACGACAGTAAGATCCCTTACAGTTCTCTTCCCAATAATCCTACTGGAGAGGCCAAAATCTTTCACAAGTTCCTCTTGGGCCAGAATCACTGCTTGGGACAGTAGTTCTTTTTGGGCAGGGGATGAGTACATTGAGGACAGAGAGTGATGGATAGGTGGGAGAAGGGATGAGTCTTTTGATCAGAGATTGTGGAATTTAATGCTTGGCTTGCTGATCTCTCTCTTCCTCTGCCTATCTCCAGAGCAAACAAGTCAAACTTCTTTCTAGGTTATAATTATGGCAGGTGTCATCACACTAATGACATGTTGTCTTCCATGGGGGAGTATGTGTCACTGTCCAAACAGGAAGGGAAATTCCCCCTCTTCCATTCCCTTGCCCTAGGGTGCAGTGGGACTGATGAGGCTAGCCTGAGGTGACACCATAACTCAGATGTAGGAGTAGGGGAAGCCTACCCCCTCCCCCAACTATTCTCCCTGTATTTGAGCCCCAGTGGGAACCAGAAGGAGAAAGGAATAAGAAACAAGGCAGAAGATGTCCAAAGGGGTTAGGAGGAAGAAAAGGAGCTGAGGCTAGCTAGATTGAAGGTATGTGGGATTTTGCAGAAGAGAAGTAAGAAATAAAAGAGAAAGTATCCCAGAAGTGTGTATGTGTATGTGTGTGTTTTAGAGGGAGTTGAGGAAAATTAGGGACATGAGGAAGGAATAAGGCCATGCTGAGGCAGGAGGTGGTATGGGGGGGTGTCTAACTGAGGCCATGGAAAGTGAGCTTGGATTCTATGAACTTCAAATTCTTGAAAACAGAAATTTTGTACCTACCTACCCCTCCCCTGCCCCCCCATATCCTAAATGTCCTAAATATCCTTAATTTTTCCAATGGATCCCCGTGATCTCCACTCCTCCCGATATCCTGCTTCTACTCCTCTGGATGCCCTTCAGTTTATCAATATTCCAGAAATGAACATAATTCCCACCAAATGTGACAGACCAGGAATGACCCAGATGTGGACTTTCCTCACAACAGCCCCATGAGAGAGATTATGCATGCATTATTGCCCCATTTTACAGGTGGGGAAAAGCTGAAGCTCAGAAAGATTATGATTAATGGGCATGCCCCTAAGACCGTCATTCTTTTTCATTTTTTTTTTTTTGCTTTTTTTGGTAAAGCAATTGGGGTTAAGTAACTTGCCCAGGGTCACACAGCTAGTAAGTGTCAAGTATAAGACCATCATTCTTATCAGACTGCCATGCTGATCAGCCGGGAGTTATCACTGTCAATGTCAAAAAACTACTGGGACAAAGAAGACTGACCCCAGAGAGGCTGCTCAGAAAAGGATAGTGTTAAGACTGGAGATGAGAAAACAATGCTATAGATCTGAGATATGCTAAGGGGGGAATTCATTCAAGGTCAGACTAGAACATCTGCTGAAGTCTCTTATTGTTCAGCCATGTCCGACCATAGCACGCCAATACAGTCAGTGGGTTTTTTCTTTTTTCTTTTTTTTGAATAATATTTTATTTTTCCCCATCACATGTAAAAAACAATTTTTAATACTTGTTTTCTAAAATTTTGAGTTTCAAATTCCTTCCCTTCTTCCCTCCCACCTCCCTCCTTGAGATGGTAAGCATTTTGATATAGGTTATACATGTGCAATCAAGCAAAACATTCAATGAGGTTTTTCTTGGCAAAGATACTGGAGTAGTTTGCCATTTCCTTCTTCATTGGATTAAACCAAACAGATACTACATGACTTGGTCAGGGTCACAGAGCTAGTAAATGTCTGAGGTTGGATTTGAACTCAGCTCTTCCTGACTCCAGGCCCAGCACTCTATCCACTGAGCCACCTAGCTATCCTGCTGAGGTGTCTATCAATGCTCAAATTTTGTGCTTTTGTGATAATGTTATGGTACAAGGGCAGACATTTCATGTGTCCAGCAGTTAATAGAGACCCTGAGATTGACTTGGGTAATCAGGGCTAGAGATTGTGAGCAAGAATGCCTGAGAAAGATTGAACTGGGCAAGCAGAATCTTAGAGGGGCTTGTGGAAGGGTTCCTAGGCTGGAATTCAGTAAAAGGTAGAACAGTTATCTGAGTTCAAGGGTCTGCAAAGTATGGAATTTCCCTGTGGAATTAGGCATCACACCTGGGGCCAAGTCAGAAAAGGACCTGAAATAGTCAAGGACTCAGGTTCAGAGGCGGTCAGGCCAGAGGAATTTAGCTGACTGGGCTGGTGACATGTTTTGTAACAGAAAAAGCCAAGCTTAGGTGTTTCAAGCTCTGCCACGCAGAATCTGTGACTCAGCTGAGTATCTGTAATTTACCTATTGGGATGTAGTTTATACTCTTTCAAACTCCCACAATGCCTGTCACTGTAATAAAGCAGACCTTTCCTTTTAAATGTCCGTCTGAGATCATAATGGGACACTGATGACTGACGGCGGAAGGGAGCTACGGGAAAAGATAAAGGGTCCAAGCTATTCCTGGTGTAAAGACAAAATCTCCCATTGCTTGGGTGGTGGCAATAGGACTGGCCAGAGGCAAATATGAGGTGGCTCTCATTGGAGAGTGTTTATCATCCTGCCCCGTCATTTTCCACAGCTGAAGGCATGGGGAGGTGGCACATCCCTGGGTGTGGGACAAGGGAAACAGCTGACCAAAGAAAAGTTGGATTCCACCCAGAAAATTTCTGAGGGTTGCTTTAAGATTTTCAAACAAACTGTCCTGTCCTTTTCTTTTTCTCAGACCCCATGTGGCATATTAAAAAGAGATTTGAATGGAGTCAGAAAACCTGGGCTCCCATCATGGTTCTACAATAGCTGTGTGATCTTGGACAAATCACACCCTCTCTGGGCCTCAGCATCCTCCCACATAAAATAAAGGAATTAGACTAGATGACATCTAAAGAGATTCTCCAGCTCTCAATTATCTTGTCTAACTCCAAGTTCTTTTCCTCCAGGAAACCTTCCCTGATTCCCCAATTCTTCCAGTACACACACTTACACGTACACACACACTTTGTTGTTCAGTCTTTTCAATAGTGTCCAACTTGTGACCCCATTTGAGGCTTTCTTGCCAAGGATACTAGAGTGGTTTGCCATTTCTTTCTCCAGATCATTTTACATATAAGGAAACTGAGGCATACAGGGTGAAGTGACTTGCCCAGGGTCATATAGCTAGTGACTATCTGAGGCCTGGATTTGAACTCAGAAAGATGAGTCTTCCTAATTCCAGTGGCCCAGCCACTGCACCAGCTACCCTTCCCCACATATATACTCTCTCTCTCTCTCTCTCTCTCTCTCTCTCTCTCTCTCCTCTCTCTCTCTCTCTCTCTCTCTCTCTGCCTCCCTCCCTCCCCCTCCCCTCTCTTCTCCTCTCCTCTCCTCTCCTCTCGTCTCCTTTCCTCTCCTTTCCTTTCCTCTCCTCTCCTCTACACCAGAGGTGTTACACTCTCAGGAGCAGTACCTTGTGCTCCAAACCAGACTGAAATGTAACTGGGAAATGTTTCTCAAAATAAAAAAAAATACAATACAATGTAATGGTTGTCTAAGCCAATATGCAACCTTGCAGGGATCATTTCTATTAGTTTGACACCACTGTTCTACATTACCTCAGCACTTATTAATTTTAATTAGGGATTCTCGGTCTGTGTACTGTGGGCCTTACCTTTCCTATCAGCCTGGGAACTTTTTTGGGGGTGAGTTGCTGGAAATGAGACTCTTCCCTTGGAATCCTGTGCCCCCCCCATTCCATCCCCCAGAAGGCCCAGGCTAAGTCTTTGCATGAAGAGCCTTAACCGACTCCAAAATTCTCAGTTTCCCAGTACAGCTCCCAAAGCTCTGCATAGACCAGAGGCTCTTTTATCAGGGATGAAAAGGGAGCTAGGAAAGAGGGACTGTATTTCCACTCTTCCTCTCTAACCACTACTGACCTATAAGACAGCCATGGTGTAGTGGAAAGATCACTGAATCTGGTCAGACAACCTGGGTTCAAATCTTGTCCTTGCTACTTGCACAAGTCAATTGCTTTCTCTGGACTTCAGTTTCCTCCTCTGAAAAATGAAGGGGTGGGATTAGATGCTCCTTCAGGGTCCTGTGAGCTCTGTGTCCCAGAATTCTATGGTCCTGGAAGGTCAGAGGCAGAGAGAGAAGTCAAATGGGGTTTGGGAGCCCAAGAGAAGAGCAGGTGATGAATGATGGAAGCAAGGCCCAGGGTGGCGCAGGAATGGAGAGAGGGCCAGGGAAGGCCTGAGAAAACACTTGCTCAATGCCAGCTGGCATACCGGTGATGAGCAGGTGAGCCTCGACTCTGCCCCCAGGACATCCCAGGGCTTTAGCAGGTTTGGACAGAAAGGAGCCTGAGTCTCAGGTTTCTGCCTCCCTCGCTTAGAGGCTTGCTTACTAGGCACCCAGGATAGAAGTTGCAATACCTAAGAAAGATCACAGAGGGCAATGTTAGCCCAGGAAAGATCTGAAAAGACATTAAAAACACTAACTTGTATTTCTATAATAGCAGCACATATTCCACAAGGCACTGAGGTTTACAAGATGTTTCCTTCACAACAGCCCTGTAAGGGAGGCAAGGATTTCATCTTCACATTTCCCCACACTTCACTCTCTGTATTGTACACAATAGGTGCTTAATAATTTTTTTTTAAATTGAAGCGTTATTCCCATTTTGGAGGTGAGGAGAAGTTAAATGACTCACCTAGAGTTAGTAGTTAATTAAATACCAAAGGCAAGACTTGAACCCAGGTCTTCCGATTCTAAGACCATTATACCTCACTGCCTTTTATGAAAGAACCTGAGAGTTAGACAGGAGCTTAGGTGTCACCTAGTCTAAGCTCCTAACCAATGTAGACTCCCTTCTACTACATCCCTGCAGGTGGTTAGAAGCAGCAAGCATGTTATATTTGGAGTTTGGAAAGCGGGGGGGAGGGTGTCCTCTGACTCCACACCATCTGTTCTTTCCAATTATATTTTGTATTAACTTACTATTACTAACACACATGTGTGAGTCAACAAGCATTTATTGCCTTGTGTATATGCATGCATGAGTACATGTGTATATGCACACATAAGCAGTAGTTGGTATAGTGGATATAGAGTGCTGTATTTGTGTTCAGAACAAACTGAGTATAAATTCTGCCTAAGGTGGTAGCTGTGTAACCCTGGGGGAGCAAATTACTTAACTTCCTCAGCCTCAGTTTCCTCATCTGTAAAATGGGGATAATAATATCCCCTACTGCACAGGATTGTGAGGATCAATGTAAAGTGCTTTGCAAACCTTTGAATGCTCTGCAAATGGCACCTATTTATCCGCCCTGTATGTGAACCTTTCTGGTGACAGAGGGCTCACTACCTCACAAAATAGCCCTTTCCAGTGGAAATTATTGGAAAAATTTCCCCACCAGATAGTTAACCCATGGTACCAGGCAAATCCTCTAGGGCCAGGTTAGGAATATGTCAGGGTATGATCTCCATCCTTTGTGATGAAATGGTTTTGTGTTTGGTTGATTTGTTTTTGAATCGTCTCATTTCTTTTAATCTCTAAGAGAGTCTTTTGGGAAAATGCATCTTCTGTCCTGGTGCACAGAGGGAACAGTTGCACTGAGTTGAGTCAAGGACTGGTGGCAGTGATGGAGAGGAAAGGCTGGCACCCAACAGCTCAGGGATGCTGCCTAGTACAGATGAGGAAGGCAGAAAGAGAATAATGCTTTCCAGAGGGCTTCAAGAGGCAGTTTTAGTTCAGCCTGCCAAGGTCCATTTGGTCACATAGGAACGGTAGGAGGAAGATGGATGGGGAAAATATATGGGGAGGGGATCAGCAAAGCCGCCACAGAAAACTAGTGATTGTGAGCTTTTCAGCATTTATGGGGAAATCAAGACTCACTATCACAGAGGAAACACAGAGTCTCACCAAGCTTTGAGTACAAGGCTCCATAATGGACTGTGTATTCCACCCCCTCCTACAGGACAACGGTGGTTAGGAGAAAGAATGGGACTAGAAACCCTCTGCCCTAGACTCCTCTCTATTCCTAATCAGAGAACACTGATCTATAGAGAACTCTCCATGGGAAGCTTGTTGCCTTGGGAACCTGAAAATTCTGAAGGCAGTTAGGGGTGTGTGTGTGTGTGTGTGTGTGTGTGTGTGTGTGTGTGTGTGTGTGTTCTCCAAGCATTAGCCTAGCTAAGTATGGAAAGTATTCACCACAGGATACCCACTGGATGAAATTTTTGGTTGTTGAAACTCACAAAGACTGTATGATATGGCAGAGAAGGGGCTGTAATCTGCACTGTTGTGGGAAAATACTTCAGAAATCTCAAGTCTTAAAGCAAGAGAAATTGAGAGAGATGTTAATATTTATGATCTGTGCCCATTCAGTGGCTGCCCATCCAGAAGCAGATGGTAGGGACCACAGGCAGGCAAGTACCAGATTACGCTTGGAGCACTTCTCTGGAGCTGTTGACATGGCACTCGTTGGGAAATAGTTCTTTCCTTGGAGTATTTTGGGCAACAGACACCACAGTGAGAAACAAAATAGCATATGACATTTATTTAGGAGGCAGCAGAAAATTGACAATGATCAGCCGTAACTAGATAGCAGATGGCATCAGGACAAGCATATGGACAGCCCAAGGCAAGAGTTCTCTTTGGCAATCTAAAGCCGGCAGTTGCACGTGTATGGAGAGTGGAACTGGGGAGCGATGTATCAGGGGATACAATGGCTGGAGGAGCTGAGAAACATCCAGAATATATAAACCCTTTGCATCTTGAGAGGCAGCATAGCGTAGCAAATGGGATACTAGACAGGGTTCAGGTTATACCCTTGACACTTAGCTGCAGTAGGTAAGTAGTGCTGGATTGGAATCTGGATGACCTGAGCTCAGAGATGCTAGCTGTGTAATCCTGGGGGAGCAAGTCACTTAACTCCCCTCAGCCTTAATTTCTTCATCTGTAAAAGGGGGATAATAATATTCCCTACTTCACAGGGTTGTGAGGATCAAATGGCCTCTCTAAGCCTCAGTTTCTTCAACTGTAGAATGAGGATAATACCTACAGTATTCTATAGTATAATAGTATAGTGTATAGTGCCTCGCTCATAAGGGTGTTGTGAGGTTCAAATGAAATGGTCTGTAAAGTGTTTTGCAAGCATTAAATTTATGTAGAGATGCCAGCCGTTACTGGGTTTGTGGCCCTGTGAAGGCTGCCCACAGAGGAGCGGTTATCAGAGTCCATAGCTAGGCTGGGCTAGATCCCTTCTGCAGAAGATACTGAAGATGGCAGGAGAGGGAATCAATCAGGCTTTTTGAGAGCAAAGAGAGCTTGCTGCCTTGGGAGCTGAACAGGGGGTCACTGGGTAGCAGCAGGGGCTCAAAGATTCCTTGCACATATCCTAGACTGGGAGGAGTTGGCTGCTCAGCCTTTATCTGGAGCCCTTCTTGGCTGGGGAGCTGCCGCCTTTGGTCACTGGCTCCTTGTAGTCGCTTCCACAGCTGCCTTTGGTTTTGATGTCGGTGGCCCCCGGCTTATAGCTGTAAGTGCTCGAGGTTCCGAAGCCCACACTGAAGCCAGTGCCTCCTGGTCCCGTGTTGGTGCTGCTGATAACCGCTGTGAAATAATACACATACCGAACTGACGCAGGGCAAAGGGAGAAGAATCAGGAGAACAGCATATACAACAACAGCGGTGCTGTAAAGAGCTCCAAAGGATGAACCATTACTACGCCTCTCCTGACACACAAGCGATGGACTCGAGATGCAGAATATGACAGAGATTTCCAGACATGGCCAATGTGGGAATTTGATTTGCTAAACTATGCATCTTTTATATAAAGGTTTTTTGTTTGGGTTTTTTCCTCAGGTAGGGATGGAGTGGAGAGGGGAAGGAAAGGGAGTCTCGGGATAGTTTTGTTTTTTATTTTTAAAAGAAGAAAAAGAAAAGATGACTGAAATGTTTTTGAAATACCAGAAGAGAACAAAAAGAAGGCTAGAAGGAATCATAAATAGGACAGCTTTGAAAGTACTATTAAGATATAAAGAGAAAATATGATATGTTTAAAAAGAAAAGCAAGCTGTTTGGAAAAGAGATTCACACTTTCATGTACAGCTCTCTCTGTTCATTTGAGCTTATGAAAATTGTGGGGTTTTTTAAGTTCAGAATTTTAAAAGTGAAAAAAGAATCTAGAGAACATAGGAAAGAAAGAAAGAAGAGAGGGAGGAAAGAAGGAAGGAGGGAAGGAGAAAAGGAGGAAGCAAGAAAGAAAAGAAGGGAAGGAAGAAAAAAGGAAGGAGGGAAGGAGGGAAGGAGGGAAGGAGGGAAGGAAGGAAGGAAGGAAGGAAGGAAGGAAGGAAGGAAGGAAGGAAGGAAGGAAGGAAGGAAGGAAGGAAGGAAGGAAGGAAGGAGGGAAGGAGGGAAGAAGGGAAGGAGGGAAGGAAGGAGGAAAACAATATAATGGGAGAGCCCTGGACTATGAGCCTGAAGACCCATGTCCTTCCCCTGGATCTGCCACTCACTGTATGGCCTCAGAAAATTTACTTCCCCTCTCTGGTCCTAGGTTTCCTCCTCCACAAATGAGAAGGCTGCACTCACAACCTTTACCTAAAAGCCCCTTCCAGTTCTGACAATGTGTGGTCCACTTGAGACCTTCCACCAAAGGCTGGAGGATCCCTTGTCAGATATGCCATAAAGGGGATTCTTGTTTGGGGAGGGTCTGAACTAGATCCCTCTGAGGTCCTTTCCACCTCTGAGATTCTACCATTCTGACATTTTAGAGCTCTCCCATCCATTGGTCTCCCTTGATTACCACCCAAACCCAAGGGAGGGCTACATTGCTCCTTGGACTTTTGCCTCTCCCTCTCCTCCAAGTATCCTGATCCCCTGAATTGCCCTAGAAATGCCTGGCCCCTATGCTGTGTAAAAGAGTTATCAAGAAGAGGGCCGAGGTCTGCGTGTACTTACAGATGCTCACGGAATTGGGATACTCGCCAGACATCCTGCAGAGGGTGAAGCACAACAAAGTGACCAATGACAGTTATTCTATCTAGCCCAATGCATTTTACTCCCAATTATGCAGTTGCAGGGAGGGAATGCTAAGACAATTTATATAAACTATTCCCACGTCAGTTTAAATCCTCAGCTGCCATTTCCTACCTCACAATATCCTCCATAGGGAGATAGAGTGTGGCATTAGAGATCAGTATGGGACAGTGGAAAAGAACGTTGGACCTGGGTTCAGATTCCCAACTCTACTGCTCAGGTCTGTGTGGTAGACTGGGAATCAGTTAAGCTCTCTCAGCCTCCAGTTACACTGATGAGCTCTGAGGGTCCCATCCAGCTCTAAAACTTTGAAAATCCCCCTCACCACTCCCTCTCCACCATTCTTGGGGAAATGAGTCAGTGGGTAGAATTCTGAATTTGGAGTTAGGAGATCTGAGTTCTAGGACTGGCTCTTTGCCACTTACTAACTAGATGACTTTAGGCAAGTCAGTTTCCCTATCTGTAAAATAAGAAAGTTCAACTAAATGACCCCTAAAGTGCTTTCTAACTGCAATAGTCAGTGCTGAAGCTCATTCTCACTCCAAGCTCCATTCAATGCTCAATTTGAGTGCCACCTTCCATACAAGGTCATTCCTAATCCCTCCTACCCAAAATTACTTTGTATTTCATTTTTATGCATTTGACATTTATTTATCTGTGTATGTCTTTTCACTAATACAATGTAAGAGGACTGGGGTGTTTTTGCCTCTTTTTATATTCTCAGTGACTGGCGCATAGTAGATGTGCCAAGAAATTCTGATTGATTGATTGATTGGCACATAAAAGGTGCTCCAACCTACCTTTCTAGACTTGTTATATATTTTTCCCCATCATGTAGTCCAGCCAAACTAACCCTCTCACTGTTCTTCACATACAACATTTCATCTCCTTTCTCGGAGCCTTTTATTAAGGGAATTTGTTCTGGGAAGTTTGGATTTGGTCAGAAGTCTGCACTTGAGGACCTAGAGGGCCACAAGTGGTCTCAAGGCTGCAGATTCCCCACCCCTAGGTTGTCCCTTATGCCTAGAATGCCCTCCCTCCTCCTCTCTGCCTCTTAGAATGCCTAGTTCCCTTCAAAGCTCAGCTCAAACACCCCTTCCTTTCCTCCAGCTACTAGTGCCTCCCCTCCATCAAATTATATACCATGTACACTTATATAGGCACATGTTGTCTCCTGTAGAATATAAGTTCCTTAAGGGCAGTGCCTATTTCAATTTTATCTGTGGAAACCCAGCAGCTAGCCCAGTACCTGACAAATAGTAGATGCTTTAAAATATTTGCTGATTTGTTTATAAATAAATACTTGTTTTATTGTCTTCATGTAGAACCTGATCAATCGCTGGCTTGTACAAAAGCAACATCACTCTCCCCTTCTCCTCACCTGCACTCCTCGCCTTCCAGTAGCTTCCTGTAGGTGGCAATCTCCATGTCCAGGGCCAGTTTGACACTCATCAGCTCCTGGTAGTCCCGCAGCAGGCGAGCCAGCTCCTCCTTGGAGCAATGTAGGGCACCCTCCAACTCGTCCAGTTTGGCCCGAGCATCTTTCAGAGAACAGTCACCCCTCTGCTCAGCGTCTGCGATAGCTGTCTCCAAGTTGGCACACTGTGGGGTGAAGGACACAAGTTCTAAAGTATTTTCGACTACATAGAAAGTCTTGATGTTATAGGATCATAGATTTAGAATTGGAAGACACCTCAGAAGTCATGTGGTCCAGCAGACTCATTTTACCAATGAGGAAACTTGTCAAGAGACTTGTCCAAGGTCATACACATCAGAACTTTAGATTTCCCCACCTTTGGGATAATAATCTACCCCAGCATTGAAATGAACCCTACATTGGAACCACCCTGGCTAAGGTTTGGAGAATGAGAACTTCACACATTCTTCATCCTTCTATAACCTTTCTAGTTCTGAGGACTCCATCACCTCTTGCCGTATGCCCTGCTACTATGTAATATCGCCCCTTTCCCTGACATCCCCCAACCCCCACCTTTCTACCTTTTGCTAGGGAATTAATAACATTGATGTTACTATTGCCATATGAAGGGCATGATAGTCTACTTTCCCATGGCTCCACTCATAATCTTTGTGTTTCCACTCATGATCTAGGCTAAAGCTCCCTTCCCTGACCATTACTCCCCACTCCCTCATACCCATTCACATCAACCCCAAACCTACTCTGTCCAATAATCTAAATGTGAGCCAGGAGGGGTCAAGCTTCTATGGACAGGACAGTCAAAGCAGGGTACCCCATTATATTGTGACAAAGTACCCTTCATATTTTGTCTATACTTTCCCCAGAGAAATTAGTCAGTATGTATTTTATATTTAAATGTTATTTGGTCTTCTCCCTCCAATAGAATCTAAGGCTGTTGAGGACTTTTGCTTTTATTTCTATATCAGCCCAGTGTGTTCATGATAGGTGCTTAATAAATGCAAGTTTGATTTAACTGAATTGCAGTACAGATTCCCATTTATTTAGATGCCATGAGGATCAATATTAAATACTTTGAGATCTCCAAAGTCAATACCTCTGCCTGTATCCCAGGTTTCTCTAAACCTATAATTATACAAATAGACTCAGGAGAATACAGGGTGGGGGAGGCTACGGGAACATGGCAAAATTATTTTCTCATGTGCTCTGAATAATAATAATATCTAATTTTGATCACGAAAAGTCAATTTCTGCTTGATATCCTTTCCCCATCAAAAAAACCTATCATTTCATCAATTAAACATGATAATCTAGTGTTCATGGTTGTTTAAAAGGTCTTTTGCATTTTTTTGCATCTATGCAACTCTTGAGTCTTGAAAAAACACTGTCAGCTCTTCATTTTCCATGTATGGATTATCCACTTAATTAATACTTAGTCCCAGCCTTTTTTCCTTGACTATTTTGGCCCTACTCACTCTTTAGAGGCTGAAAGAGTAGGCAGTTCAGTTGAGGTAGGAGTTGGGAGGGGAGAAGAGCTGAGAGCCTAGATGGAATGGGGCAAGGGATATGGGGTCAGAAGAGCCTTTAGCAGAAGCCTACCTCTACAGACCCATAGTTTGGCCTGCTGCTTCCAGACAAGGGTGCAGCAAGCATCCAAGTGGAATAGCAACATCAATTCTCCAAGTTCATGGAGATATACAAATGTGGTCCCTGGTCACCAGAAAGCAAAAGGCAGGGTGACCCCCATGCCAGCCAATGATATAGCATAGGATCATAGATGAAGATCTGGAAAGGATCCCAGAAACACCTAGTTCAACCCCTTCTCTCACCCTACCAATTTAATCTTATTTCTTGGTACTCCCCAACGCACATCATTTGTCCAGTCAGATCCATCTCCTTACCTTTTCCCATGTTCATGCTTTTACTCATCTTGTTCCACTTTCCTGGAAAACCCTTCAGTCCTTTAAGGTTCAATTCTAGTACTTCATTTGCCATGAAGTCTTCTAAGCCTATGCTATGAGACCCTTTGATCTCCCTTCTCCCCAGTCTCCTACAACTTTTATCATGCCATATGGTTTAGCAGTTAATTATATGCTGTCTTAAATTAGTCATCATGCAGACTAGTGTCTCCAAATACACTGCACATTTCTCAAAGGCAGGGGCCATCTATCCTCCACAACATCTTGGGTTATGCTAAGCACATAATAGATACTCAACAAATACTCGTTGATTGATTTGTCGGCATAACTCACCTGTTTCTTCACACTCCCGATCTCTGAACGAAGTCTCTGGATCAGTCGATTGAGTTCAGAGATCTCAGCCTTGGTAAGTTTAAGGTCATCCCCCTGCCGGCCAGCCGTGACTTGTAGCTCTTGGATCTGAGGGTGAGCAGCAAGGGCAAGGAATAGAGAAGAGAATGAGGATTTATTCATAGGGGGTTAACCGATTCGACCAAACAATTTGGTCTCATGTACTCATACAATATTGACACAAACATAGCATCAAAGTCTGAAGGACAGTAATTGTAAGTCTGTGACCAAGCGTGTCCAAAAGAATAAGGAAGGACCATGAAGTGTTGTCACAAGCATGGCTCTCACTGACCCTGACAAAGAAGGGTCATCATTTCTCAGCTCTCAGGCCAATTACAGCCCAGTCCAACTTCCAAGATTTTACTCAGAGAAACACAAACCCAAGTCCATAGAAAAAGATACCTACATAACCAGACTCCCCAGAGCCACACTCCTTTGCCATTAAAAAAAATACCTCTTACTCTCCCTCCTTCCAGCATCCTTAGTTCTAGTGTCATGGTCTGTAAGAATCATTTTAGGAATAGCAGCCCTGGGGCCGTACATGCATTTTATAGGCTACCTAAAGTCATCCTCATGGTGGGAGAAAGATCAGTGCCCACGTTAGGGTTATTAGCAGCAGAGTAACCACTATCTTTCTGCCCACAACTTGACTGTTCTGCCTTCCTTATCAAAATAACACACAAAAAGAATTAGAAAATCAGGAAGTCATCCCAAAAAAACCAAATAGGATCAGAATGGCCTTTTTTTTAACAGGGGTGTTTAATTGGCCTAAACAAACCAAATTTCCTTTGTCCATACCTATACCAAGATAGATACTCATATTGTGGAAGCAGAAAAGACTTCAAGGCACCATCTCTTTATCCTTTCATACATATTGTTGAATGGATCCATGAATCTGACCCCAAGTAGGAGAATCTTTGTTCTGCCCTGATTCTCAATGGCTTTCAGGGAATACAAATGCCTTCAGTCATCATTTACAGTCATCAGGAAGTATTTACTTAAATTTACACTATTACTTCCAAGAGGGAAACAATACGTTAAGAGAACTTTGGTGGAATTTGAGTTTCCTCTCCTCTCCCTTTCCTAGTCCCAGGGACTTGGAAAGTAGCTCCAAAGTGGATGAGAAAACATAAGGCAAAGTAATGTCAAAAGCCTAGCTCATCTGTAGAGTCAAGCCAAGCTGGAGTACAGGTGAACTAAATAACAGAGGTAGAGGGCCTAACCTCAGTGCTCAAGTCCAGTATTAAAAATTCCATCTGAGCCCACCATGCCTGTGAAAGAAACATTTTCTAATAGGAAAACCAGGTTAAGTAGCTATGGCCCACCCTCAACACCATATTGTAGTGGAAAGAACGAGACCTGAGTCCTAGCTTTGCCATGTACTCGCTGTGTGACTTTGGATCAGGCTTTTAATCTCTCTGATCCTTAATTTCCTCATTTATTAAATGGGGATAATGCCTATCTCAGAGGGTCATTGGAAGGATCCTGTGAGATAATTGCTGAGAAAATCTTTACCATCCCCCACCTTGCTCTGATAGAGGGCCTCAGCCTCAGTCTTGCTTCTCATGGCCGTCTCTTCATACTGGCTTTTGATATCATCAATGATGCTGTCCAGGTTCAGGTCTCGGTTATTGTCCATGGAGAGGATGACAGATGTGTCACTGATATGGGACTGGATCTGGGCAATCTCCTAGGCAATGGATAGGCAACAGTGAATTTAAGAGTATCTCTCTTTTCCCAAATAACCTTTTAGGTAACCCTGGGGCACTCTATGCCTTGAATAATGCAAATACTAAGGGTGTGCTAGGAAATGCTCAAATAATCAGCTCTCTGGAAAAAGAAATGTACTTACAATACAATACACTTTTAAGTTTAACTTGCCTCATTAACATTTTCTCCATCACTTTCTTAAGTCTAGACAATCCACAAAGCAATCAGTCAAGCCCTGAGTTCTAGCCTTTGCCTGTTCTGAGTTTTCACCCTGAACATTTAACGATCAGCCAGTTCAACCTGGCTCCAGCAACATCCCTTGGTCTCACTTTAACGATCCAAGGGTGATGCAAGGAGGAACAGCAGTTGACCAAGAGTCAGAAGACCTGAGTTTTGGTCTCAGCTCTACCACTTATCAGCTGTGATTGCAGTCCACTCTACTTCTTAAAAACTCAGTTTCCTCATCTGTAAAACTGCACTGAGGACAGGGGCTATTTTTTTATCTCTTTTGTAGCCCCAGTCCTAAGCACAACACTAGGCATATGCTAAGATCTTAATGAATTGTTTTAATTTCTCTTTTAATTAAAATGATTTCCAAAGTCCCTCTAAGCTCTAATTTTTCAAAACTTTGCTGTCCACATGTCATGTACTTATGTCTGTTTGTGTTTGTATATCTGCCTCAAACTTATAGTTCTTCCAGGTCAGAAAGCACATGTGTCATTCACTTTTTACTGTTCCTAGCCCCATTCTGCACTCTCTCCAGTACCTGGGAGTATTCTTAATATTTCTGCTGTTGAGATGAATTGTCTTCCTTAACAAAAGCCTTGCAAACAAGTAACTACACTTACCAGCCCATCTTCCTCCTCAATCCTTTCAACTAACCCCCTTTCCATGGCATCTGCTTCCTGGCCCCCCTTACCCAACACCAGTCCTCTAGATCTTGGGCAAAGAGACAGATGGCATCTATGGGGCCACTTGCCGGTATGTTTTACTTGTGTGAGGGAAAGGATGGGAGATGATGCTTACCCCTTCATATAGGCACTTGAGGAATTTGATCTCATCAGTTGCAGCATCCACTTTGGCCTGGAGCTCTATTTTGTTCATGTAGGCTGCATCCACATCCTGTAGAAGCAATAATCCAAGGAGGTGTAATTTCTTCCTTCATGTTCACCCACTTGCCTCTGACCCAACTGCTCCAGGATTCAGGGGCAGTATCCTGCTGCAGCCATAACTTCAACATCACATAGTAGCGATGTCTACCTCCAAAACCTAGCTCTTCTGCCAGCAGAATATCTCTGTACTTTCCCCTCACCTTCCCCATGCTTAATAGGAAGAGGACCCAGGAGCTCAGATCCAGGTGTGCCCAAAGTACATGGTCAATCAAACATCTGAATTTCAAACCAATGAATTTTTATCTTGATTTCTTCCAAACAACATTTCAAGAATTTATTCCTTTCCAGGCCACATTACTGACTCTGAACTTTCTCCACCATGCTATAGAAACCTCTGTACCCTGGAAGATCACTCCACTCCTATACTTCACACATTGAAAGCATTCTCCATGCCACTGACTTCTCCTTCTGATTGGCTTCTTCCTCCCAGAACCACCATTTGAAGGAGGGTGCCCAGGTCAACTGTGTCCTCATTTCTCTCCAGACTTCCCCTACAATGTCTCTAGTAACTTCATCTCTTCTTTCTAGTTCCCTTTCATGTGTTGTCTTCACACACACACACACACACACACACACACACACACCCCATTAGAACATAAGCCCTTTGAGGGCAGGGATTATCTTCCTGCTTATATTTTGATTACCAGAACTTAGCATGGAGTCAGATACATAATTAATAAATGTTTTTTGAGTCAATTTAACTCAAGACAACTAACTCAAAACAAAATGTGTGACAGTAATCGACTTATGAAATACTTGGCCAAAATGTCAATCAGGGTCCAAGGAATAAAGTGACCCAAGTCCTTTCTCAGCTGCCCACTAGCCGGGCAAGTGACTTACACTCTCTCGACCTATTTCCTCTTCTGTAAAATGGGGATAATAATGGCATTCACTTCCAAAAGTTGTTGTGAGGATCAAGTGAGATAATAATACAGGCAAGAGCCCCACCGTGTTAGTGCCTGCTATCCCCTCCCACAAAACCACCAGATTTTAGGCTTGCCTGGAGTGAAGAGGCCAGGGGTCAGTAAGCCCTTTGGGCCCACCCAGGGCTACTCCCACTTTGTTTCTCTTCTCCCACCCCCAGCAGTTGCTGTCTCACCTTCTTGAGCACCACAAACTCATTCTCAGCTGCTGTTCGTTTATTAATTTCCACCTCATACCTACATGGGAATAAAGAGAAGGGAATGAAAATGAGATTCATTAAGAAGATAAAGACACCTAGGCAGGCAGGGAGGCTCTAAACTTTGACAACATTGAGGTTCATGTCCAGTGGGGATGAAGGAGGCTTCACCTCTGTGACTCACATATAGTCTTCTCCAATGAAAATTCCTCTACTCCTTCCCAATTTTGTTCAAAATAATGACTATGTTTACATAGTAGTTAATAGGTTACAAAATTTTTACTTCACCATATATCATTTAATAGTTGTATAACAACCCTCTAAAGGAAGCAAGACAGGTGTGTATTATCATCCCCTTTTTATAGATGAGGAAACTGAGGCTTAGAGAAATAATGGAACTTCTCCAAGGTCCCAAGTAGTAAATGGAACAGCTAGCACTCAAATCCAGGTCTCTCCTGACTTCATAGTACAGAACTTTCTATTAAAATATTTGTTAAAAATTTTTTTTAAAAAAAGAAAAAAATATTTGCTATTGTTCATTTGTTCAGTTGTGTCTGATTCTTCATGACACCATGGAGCATAATATGCCAGGCTCCTCTGTCCTCCGCAATCTGCCCAAGTCTGTCCAAGCTCATGTTTATTGTTTCCATGATGCTATCTGTCCACGTCATCCTCTGCTATCCCCTTCTCCTTTTGCCTTCAATTCTTCCAAAAATCAGGATCTTTTTCAATGAGTCTCGTCTTCTCATTACGTGGCCCAAGTATTTAAGCTTTAGCTTCAGTATTCTGAGTTAATTACTAAAATATATCCCATCTCAAAACTACAGTTGACTATGATTGCCTTCTTTCCTCTGCATTCCCTCCCCACCGCGGTGATCAGCTTGCCCTCTGTTCCTTTGCATGGCTTTATGTGTTGTTTCTAATCAGTTTAAGTCTTGGTATATGCCCCATTTCTCCCACTCACCCACAAAAACCGACCATACAGACAATAAGACCTCCACTCTCTAAGTTCAGGGAATGAGTCTCTTTCTTCCATTTGTTTCTATGTCCAGTTTCTCGGATAAAGACAGCCGTGCCCTTAGAAATCGCCCAAATGGGAAAGTACAAGGTGGCACTGAATGGAGGAAGCTCCCTTTTATTGCCTATAAATTGCCCATAATCTCAGAAGCCTCCAATTCCTAGAAGTCCTGGGCCACGGAAACTATACTTAGGGGCGTGGTACTCTGAAAACTGGTCTTCTGATTACTGGTTCAGCTTAATGGGAGAAACAGTCCAAATTAAGATGCCTCTCAATTCTCCACCCCAAAGAGGGGGACCAAAAGTACAGACAAGTGTTCATGAATAGTAGGGACTGAGCTTCTAATTTCACTGGTGTAGAGAACTCAGTGAGGAGACTCCCTCTGCCAATGTAAGTTGGTCTGCAACATTGAGGATTGGGTAGGATAAGCGACTTGCCCAAGGCCAGTCACACAGCCACAATGTGTCAGAGGCACGATTTGAGCCCATCTTCCTGGTTGGGGTGCTGGGCTCTTTATTCATTGTACTACAAATAGTGGGTTTATCCAAAAAGATTTCTGCTACAAATGAATTTCATTGTTGATGCAGAAATTATGGAGAGGCACATGATGAAACTGCCCAAGAAATTCTAATGCACAAGGAGCCAGAAAATCCTCCAGGTTCCAAATCTAGACCTACTCTACCACCACCTTTGTGCTAGGAACAAACAATATCATTTCTCAGAACAACAGCCAAAAAAAGAAAAAGAGAAAGTAATAGCCTGAGCAAATCTTCTCTCTCTCTCTCTCTCTCTCTCTCTCTCTCTCTCTCTCTCTCTCTCTCTCTCTCTCTCTCTCTCTCTCTCACTAAAATTTTCTTTTTCTGACTCTGTCTCTTGCTCTGTTTCTCTCTGTCTTTTCTCTGTCTCTCTGTCTCTTTCTGTCTGTCTGTGTATGTGTCTGTCTCTTTCTCTGTCTTTCTTTCTGTCTCTGTCTCTCTCTCTCTCTTTCTCTCTCTCTCTCCCTCTCTCTCTCTTTCTCCCTCTCTCTCTCCCTCTCTCTCACTAAAATTTTCTTTTTCTGACTCTGTCTCTTGCTCTGTTTCTCTCTGTCTTTTCTCTGTCTCTCTGTCTCTTTCTGTCTGTCTGTGTATGTGTCTGTCTCTTTCTCTGTCTTTCTTTCTGTCTCTGTCTCTCTCTCTCTCTTTCTCTCTCTCTCTCTCTCTCTCTCTCTCTCTCTCTCTCTCTCTCTCTCTCTTTCTCCCTCTCTCTCTCACTCTCTCTCACTAAAATTTTCTTTTTCTGACTCTGTCTCTTGCTCTTTCTCTCTGTCTTTTCTCTGTCTCTTTCTTCTGTGTATATGTCTCTTTCTCTGACTGTCTTTCTTTCTGTCTCTGCCTCTCTATCTCTCTCTCTCTCCCCCTTTCCTCTCCCTCTCTGTGTCTCTCTGTTTCTCTCTGTCTCTGTGTTCTCTGTTTCTCTCTGCCTCTTGTATCTCTCTATGTCTCTCTGTCTCTCCCTTCCTCCCCTCTCTTTTAGTCTACCTGATTCACACATTCTCTGAAAGACTAGAGAGACTGTAGAAAGGAAAGGAAGAGATGTTGGCAGTGTCAACAAAGGATTAATATTAGCATGAAATCCTTAAATGTGGGGAAAAAGCTGAACTTTTCATTTTCCACAAATAAAATCCATATCTGCCTCCTTCTCTGCTTACCTCTTTTTTTAAAGTTTTATTTATTTTGTTTTTAATTTGTGAAATAAAACAAGCATTTCCATAACATAGTAGAATAATTGATTGAAGCTGAAAATCAATTATGTACAACTTGCTATTCTTACCTCTTCTTGAAGTCCTCCACCAAATCTTGCATGTTCCTAAGCTCAGAGTCCAGTCTCACCCTATCCCCTGACAGGGTCTCCACCTGCCTACGAAGCGTGCTGATGTAGCCTTCATAAATGGGTTCTAGATTCCTCTTGCAGTTGCTCAGGTCCAGCTGCTGCAGTAGGTTCCACTTGGTCTCCAGCACCTGGTTTTGTTGCTCCAGAAAACGCACCTAGAACCCCACACAGTTGGCAATTAGAACCCCAGACTTGGGTTAGATGACTTCTGAGGTACTTCCTAGCTCTGAGAACACTATAGTGATACTATAATTCTTTTACTTCTTCTAGGTTAGGAAGGAAAGCTAGAAATCAGTCAAGTGGTGAAGACCATAGCCATTGCTAATTAGAGACTAACTATGGTGGTTGTGGTCATCAAGGAGGGGAAAAAAACTCATCCAAAATAAATCATGCAGTAAGCCTGGAGGAAATAGGGGAATGGGATTCAGAAAATGAATGGTTTCCCTCCTTATGGAGGTGGCATGGGGAAGCATGCTACCCACTTCCTCACAGAGATGATAGACTCAAGATGCAGAATTAGACAAAGAGCTTTGGATATCCTCCTCAGTGGGGAGGAGGATAGGATATGGGAGAGAAAAAATAAATGCTTATTCATTGAAAAGAATATTGTTTTAAATAAATTGTTTTAAAAATCTAAAGAGGATAGAAAAATTCAGTCACTGCCTTCAAGGAGATTAATTATGTGGCAATTTTCTCAGCTTTTACTCTGGCTCTATGGTCCTTCCCCCATTTCATTAACTCTCCCTTCTGCCATTCTCCTATTTTATATTCCCCAATTTTTCTGTGACTCCACAGTTCAGACTCTAGCCAGGAAATATCTGTCCTTAGTTCTCTTCCCAAAAGGCCTCTCACACTTTTGAGTCTCATGGGCCAGCCCCCTTACCTGCCTTGTCTTCCAAGCCAAAGTAACCCTACATCATACTCCCCTCCTTCCTTACCTCTGCCAGAAAGCCTTCCTAGATTTATTCCCCCACAATGTTTCAACGTCCTCACCAGATTCCTTTCCATTCTCCCAGTTCTGATTTCTAGAGCTATGTATGGCTGCTTCTATCTCTACTTTTCTGTGTCTGGATACATTGGGCGTCATTTTTTTTCATTGAGGTTTTTTTTTTAGTTGTTTAATTTTTTTGTTTTTCCCCAATTACATGTTAAAACAATTTTTAAACTTTTTTTTTCAGTTTTGAGTTCCAAATTCTATCCTGCCCCTCTCCCTTCCCAGTAAGCAATCAGATGGAAGGTTATGCATTCATTTACATCTTAGTACTGGACATCATTTAAAGCAACAGTTTTCAAGGTGTGGTCCAATGGCCTCTAGAAGTTCTGAAACTCTTTAAAGGGATCTGTAAGGTCAAAACTTTTCATACATTTGAATTTTTAATTTAGTAAATATTTGTAGATGTAACCCACATAACCAAAAGCTCTTTGTGAAAGGTTTCAACAATTTTTAGGAGTGTAACAGGGTCCTGAGATCAAAAAGTTCGAGAACCACTGAAGTTTAAGAACCACTAGATTCCATTGCTTATCTCCAATTTATCATTTATATAACTTATTTGTGCATAGTTATTTGCATGTTATCTCCCTCATTAAATAGTGAGCTCCTCAAGATCACATTTTACCTTTCTTTGTACCCCAGTGCTTAGCACAGTGCCTGGCATATAGTAGGTGCATAATAAATGTTTATTAAGTGACTGACTGGCTCAAATCCCAGCTCTGCTATTTGACTTTAGATAAGTCACTTCCCTCATCTGTAAAATGAAGAAGTTGAGCTATATAAAATGTCTAGGGTCCTTTCCAGTTTTAAATCTTGTAGTCTCTCATAGGTTCCCCAAGGCCAGAAATGGAGGCTGCTCCTCTTTCTGAATCCCCCACAAATGCCCACCAGTGCTCAAGATGGGGCTGTGCCTAAGGAAAGGAGGAGGGATTTTTCAAGACAATACAGAGAAGACAGTTCAACCCACCTTGTCAATGAATGAGGCAAACTTATTGTTGAGAGCCTTGATCTGCTCACGCTCCTGGGTCCTCACTTTCTGGATCTCAGGATCCAGCTCCACGTTGAGCGGGGCCAGGAGGCTTTTGTTGACGGTCACCTGGGGGATACCTCCAGGAGGACAGATCGATGGGCACACAGGTCCCAGCCCAGCATTTCCAAAAATTGTTCCCACAAACCCACTCACCCTGCCTCCCCCAAAACTAGCCCCATGCCCAAGAGCATAGCTCCCAGTCCGGGATGCCCCTGTTGTGGCACTGATAGAAATGCGACGGTTGCCACACAGGCTGTAAAGACTCTTGCTACCGAAGGCTGCTGCTCCTACTCCCTTCACTCCACCCCGGAAGGAGGTTGAACTGCTGCTAAGCCGACTTGAAATGACAGCTGAGCAGCCACTGAAGCCAATGCGGTCCCCACTGGGGTAGTGATTGAACTGGCGACTCATGGCAGCCAGGCAAAGATGGCAGCAGATGCAATGCAAGGAGACAAAGAGATGGGACCAAGAGGTGCACCTCAGCTGATCTACCTCGATAGCTTCTCCTCTTATATAGCCTGGAAAGTTGGGATGGGAGACAATGAAGTCAGCTTAATTTATGGGTCAGGAATATCTTCCAGGTCACTCTGGACCACTTTGTAAATTACCTCTTTGGTTCTCCATTTTGTAAATTATCTGTCACCCCACCTCACAGATTTTTGTCTCTTCCGCCCTGGACTCTGATGAATCCCCCATAAAATGACCCAGAACACAGAAATTGCATTGCTTACATGTTGCATTACAATAATTTGGGCTTATCTATTCATGTTGCCCTCCAATTACTGGGGTTATCAACTCCTGGATCTCTAAAGTAGGCTCCCAGATTGTCTCGCCCCCTCAGTGGTTGGGGCTGTGGGTTGGGTTGATGTTGGGGCCAATTCTGGGTCAGAAGTGGGATGAGTAGTATTGGGAACCATTTAGAGAAATGCCCTTCTTTCCTTCCACTAACTGCAAATACTGACCAAAATTCTTCCCTTCCTACACCCTGCATGGTTCCTGTGCTAGTTGCTGAGGGTTTATGAACTCAGGAAAAGAAGTTACATGGGTCCTTCCTTGGGAAACTCAGAATCTAGAAGGGGAAGTGTGACACATGCCCAGGAGAGAGAAAATTTTTTAAAAAGACAGTCCTAGGACAACTGGTCAAAGATATTATAACTATCTGAGGCAGAAGGAAAATGGCTAGAAAGGGAGCAAAAGATAAGCAGGAGGAAGGAGAAAAATGGTAAGGCAAGGCTGTGCTAGGTAAAATGGCTTGTGGGACATCTCCAGAGATAGGTTAGGGCAGGGATTCTTAATCTTTTTTGTATCCTAGACCCTTCTGGCAGTCTGGAATAGCATTGGACCCCTTCTCAGATGAATATTTTTCATTTAACGATTGAAGGAAATGCTTAATTCCAGTTAGAGATTAGTGAAGATAAAGGTGTAACAACCCCTTCCCCCTGAAATCTATTCATGAGCTCTTTGGAGGTCTGTGGAGCCCAGGTTATGAGCTCCTGAGTTGGGAAATGTCCTTCCCCAAAGAGTTCCACAAATAAAAGAGATTGGAGTCTGTGCCCAGAGGCAGGAGATTGACTGTGATGATCCCTCAAAGTCTTTTCCAGTCCCCAAAGACTGATTCATTACTTGGAACTATCTAGACACCAATAATCTTGAATCTAGGATCTGATAGGAATGTCAGCCTGTAATGACTCCATTTTGCACCTGGAAGCAAAGCATTAGAGTCAGGCAGAGGCAAAATTAGGACAAAAAGGAAGGCTGTCCTGCACATAAATTGAGACCCCATTTTCCTATTCCCCCCCCATTACAATTGAGAAGTTCCTCTTTGTTTGTAACTAAGCCTCCTCTGGCTACAGCGAGTCTGTTATTGTAGAGATTCTCTTTAGACATGAAGGGCAGATGGTCCTCTTCTGTTAAATATTTTCTTTGTTACAAGGGTTTTGGTTCTTATTTTCCAACAGGGGTGGGGAAGGAGAAAGAGAAAATAGGTGTTTGTTCATTAAAAAAAAAATTAAAAAAATTAATGAGTCCCTGCTTAAACACGTCCTCTCTAAAAAGAACTCTGTCTCAGATGAAATCTCTTCTCTGTGTACAATTTGGACTAATATAAACTCCTTGAGGATAGGAATGTTTTATTTCAGGCTTTATATCTCCAGCACCTAGTAGGAGACTTTCCACACAGTAGGCACTCAATAAATATATTTTAAATTGAATTGTTAGATTGTTTTTCTTGGCTGCAGGAGAAAGAATTAAGACCAAAGACTGGAGAGTGGCTGATTTGGACTCAAGGTAAGAATTTTTTATTCATTAGAACCATCTGAAAAGGCTGCCTCTCAAGGTACTGATTTCCCATCATGACTAGCAGTCTGGACAACCACTGAAATTCAGTATGTTAGAGAATAGATTCACACATCAGGCAGGGAGTTAGACTAGATAATGTCAAAGGTCCCTTCCAACTTTGAAATTCTTAGTGAGAGGCTGCAGAGTGTAATGGAAAGATCACTAGACTACAAGTCAGTAAATCCATGTTCAAATTCCAGTTCTGTCATTCTCAATATGGCCTTGGGAAAAGTCACTTCTCTCTAACTTTGGTTTTCATCATTAATCAAAAGAAGAAATTGGATGAGACGATCTCCATGGGCCCTCCCTTGAGTTGATGTCTCCATGGTGTCTTCCTGTACTGTCTGGGATGCCTCTGTGGTCTCGGTTCTGTTTAGCCTTTCTGGGGAGTCAAATGGTGCACTGTGCATCAGAGCCAAAAGCCCTGTGTAATCACAGCCAAAGCTGTTTACCTACCAAGGAATGGAGTTGTTAGAATCTTGATAAGCAATGAAGACAGAGGGAGAGGGAGGCACCAAGGTGATGAGAAGATTAAGAACCCAAGGGATGACCTGAATAATAGGATTTTGCGACTTTTGGAGAATATGTGAGATCAGCCTCCTAGAAGAGACCTGGGGAAAATCTGTGTATCCAATCCTTCTGAAAGATCTACATGAACTCTGAAGTGATGAGCTGTGTGTTCAATCCTTGTGGGGGAGATCTATGTGTCCAAACCCACCAAAAGTGTTCTGTGTCACTGCTTCCTCTTCGGGACAGGTATCTAGTCCTTCTTTGGGGTTTGTGTAGTCAGTCCCCTAGAGGAGTTGCCTGCCTCCTGTCTCTCAGGAAGGGAAGGATGTCTTTATGTCTGTGCTTCTATCAGGGGAGTCTATGTATTCAGAACCTTTGGAGGAAACAGTCTATGAGGGTCTCTGTATGTTCAGTCCCCTTGGAGGATCTGTATCTAAATATTTCTTCCAGGCTCTTTGTTACCATCTTCCCCCTTTGTGTTTTCACTTCCTTTGGCAGAAATGGTCCACATATCTAGCCTTCCTCAGGGGCATGTGTCTAATCTCTTGAAGAGTCAGGGAATCTATATGTCTATCTCCAGAGGGAACAGGGTGGATTGTGTGAAAGTTATATAACCCCTATGGCCTACTGGGAAGAGAGTATCTCAGTCCTTTCTAGTGTTTAAGTAGTGATGTTGGATAGTAGAAAGAATTTTAGAGAAATCTGTAGACTTGGGTCTGAATCCCAATTCTGATACCAATGAGTTGTGTGAGCATGGACAAGTCACTTCAGAACCTCAGTTTTAAGAAAACTGAAAATGAGAATAATTATATTTTCAGTACTTGCCTCAGAAGGTCATTATGAAGAAAGTGTTTTATGAACTTTAAATGCTATGTAAATATGAGCTTTTATTAACTAACTCTACCTTATTTCCAGCCTCATATGTATTTGGCATCTTTCCCCTCACTTTAAGCTTGGAAGGGATCTCAGTTACTGAATTAGATTAGACTAAGGAAGAACTCATCTCTGAAGTATGTGAGACAATAGAAGGGACTTGTGAGGGATGCTTTGGGAATCACTTTTTCTGGAAACATTTAAAAACAATAGAGATGCCCCCATTTGTCTAGGATATTAGTAGTTCTGCCCGGGGACAAGGGGATGGATGAGATAACTTTTCAACATCTTTTTTGAGAGAGGATGAATAAATGGATGGATGAGTCAGTGATCTGTCTTCTCCCAGAATCTACTTATTTTAAGATTCAAAAGTGACTGGAAGGAAATACCTAAATACTAGAGGTAAAAAGGAAGTACCAGAGTGGGAGGATCAAAGGGGTAAGGGGTGAGGGGAGAGGCCTGGAGGACAGTTTTCATCAGCATCCCTGCTTGGATCACCCCAACTGCTAAGTCATGAACTAAGGTTTACTATGCCCCTAGGCCACCCTCTGGTCTGCAATCAACACTGAGCTGTGGCTCCTAGATGAGAGGTCTTTAGAGCAGAGGGCAGAGTACTATTTGGAGATTGAGCAGAGAGGTTTGTGGTGGCAGTTTTGTAATTGAAGGAATCATCAGAATGTCAGTCAGTAGAAGTGGTGAGGGTGCTTTCCATCAAGTCCAGGTAGGAACTCTCCCAAACACAGTAGGCTCCATACCTGGGGTCTTTGGTACCTTTCACTGGAGGGATGGTATTAACTATGGCCCAATACTCTAATCTTGTCCCCCAACTCATTCTCTCATTTTAGGCCTCTGGTACTGCTGATTAAAGTCGCTTTTCTGGTGCCCCATCACTTGGGTACGGAGCACACTGGAGGGGCAGGGAGTATTGGGTTTGCTGTATTTCCCATCCTCCATCATTTTGGAACAGGGTTTTAGACTTTATAATGAACCTAGTAATTCTCATCTTGGGTGTGTATATCATTTTCCCTTATCTCAGCCTGGGAGCTCCCTGAGGGCAGAAATGGTGTCACCCTCTCTCAGCCCAGGATCCAGGATTGTCGTTTTTCACATGGGGGTCCAGGAAAGAAATGGGAGGAAAAAAAAGAAAAAGAATTTCATGATGTAGTGGAAATCGGACTGAATTTAGGAGGCAGGAGACCTCCATTCTAATCCTGATTTTATCTCCAATTAGTATATGAAAGAACCCTAGTTCTTTGATTGCTTTCATTAAACTAGATTTTTTAAGCTCTAAGGCTTAATGATTCTGATTTGCGAATCAGCTCTCATATCAAATCAGATGAGTGGGCTAAAGTAGATGGGCCCTTCCTCAGACAAAGCTTATCCATGGTGTGCTGGAAACCAACCGTTAAATTTCCACTGTGAGCATTTAGGCCTTAGAAATTGGCAAATGATCTATGAATCATCACCTATTTATTATTTAGTTGTTTGCCTAGACTTGAGAAAGTGAAGGAGAAAGTGCTAACATTGCATATTGAACTGAAAAGTGTGTTGTGTGGACCTTTTTTCCCCCTTAAGAGTCAGTTGTTAAACCTCTGGGAGGATAGATACTTGTCTAATGGCAAAAACACTGACTCGGTTTCATCTCTGGGCCTCAGTTTCCTCACCTGTAAAGTGAAGGGATTGGATGAGATCATCCCCAAGGTCCCTCCCCGCTCTAAATCTACAATGCAGTAGAATCAAAAGAACTAGAATACTAGCTCATATGTTTGTAGTGCTTTAAATACGTTATGTTATTTAATACAACAAGCCTGTAAGATTGGTGTTATTTTTATTATTCCCATTTTGCAAATAAGTAAACTGAAGCTCAGAAACATTATTCATGACAGTTACACAGCTAGTAAGTGTCTGAGATGAGATTTGAAATTGTGTCTTCCTGACACCAAGTCCAGCATTTCAACCACTACATCACACTTTGAATTCTACCCTTGCTACTTTGAATTACTGATTTAGAGCTGGAAGACACCTCAGAGATCACCTAATCCACGGTTTGTCAAATGGAGGAATGCTGAAACTCCCTAAGTTTAGTTGTTTTTAACAAACTTTATGTTATTTGTTAATGGGAATTAAAATAATAATAATTTTGGAGGATTTTTCTGCAAAGGTTAACCTAAAGGGTTCTACCACTGTGGGAAAGTTTGAGAATCCTTAGATTCTAAGCCAATGCCCTCATTTTATACAGGAAACAACTGAGGTCCAGAAACATTAACTAACTTGCCCAAGACAGGTAGTAAAAGGTAAAGTCAGGATTTGAACCCAGGTCCTCTGACTCTAAATCTAGGGAGCTTCCCACTGCACTAGGCTGTTTCCCTTAATGTCTCATTCCTCTACTTAAAACAAGCTACCTGTAGTACTGAGTCACTTCCCTAAATCTAAATTTAACTCATGTAAAATGAAGCAGTTGGACTCAATAATTCTAAGGTCCTTTCCAGCTCTAATATTATGTAAATATGATCATTGATACCTGTGCCTTTGGTCTGGAACAATACTTGCCTTTTGGATTATTTTCTGGTGTGCTGGGGGAAGACTTGAGCCTGTAACATCAAGCCTCCTTAAGGAGGGACCTACCCAGTTCATCCCAACAGAAAACCTTCTAGGCAAAGCTTCAGATAGCACAGTAAATTTGTCAAGTTTATTGGAGGGACACAGAGAGAAAAAAAAAATAGTGAACAGAGAGGCCAGGCAGCAAGGAGTGAACAACACCATGAAGTCACATGTACAATTGCATATGGTCTTTTGTTTACAATCCTCTCTGAGAAAACTCATCCACTAGAGCCATCCACCACCATTCTGAGCTGCCCCTTGTATCTCTTGGAGTATTCACATCTCAGAAAAGGAAGGCAATTAACAGCTGAGCCCTCTCCCTCCCTGCATTCAAGGACTTTGCTATCAGCTCGCCTTTCTGGAAACTACCTCCTTCCATCAGGGACTTCATCTCACTCTGGAAAAAAAAATTCCCCTTCCACCCAGCCAGGCCAAAAGAAAGAGCAGGGGGGAGAAAAGAAAAGCCCACATCCTTGCACTTGATAAAAGTCATCATTGAATCGAGGTGGCTGGGTAGAACTCAGCTTCTTCGGGGTAACAATAGACATTCCCTTGGGAGGGAGAACAGGGTACCCAATGAATGAGCAGGATGGAAGCTGCAGCAGCAAGAACTGGAATTAGCCCTGAGGGAGGACTTCCCTTTTTCTCTAAAGTCCCAGGTTGGCAGCAATGTTGCAAGCTGTGGAATATTCTTCTCTAGAGGGCTGATGAACATGGAAGCATTTCTTTTAGAAGTGAGTGCTGGGTGGAGACAGGGGGGCAGGCAAGGCAACCTCTAGTCCTAAAAATCTGTGGGTCTCTAGCAAGAAAAAGGTAGAGAGCCCAAAGATGGAGGACATTTCAGTGGCAAAGAAAAGGAAGGAGAGGATTCTAAAGAGGCAAGGAACTTCTTGGAGAAGTGAATTAAGAGGAAATTAGGGGAAACATCAATCTCCTCAGGTTGGTGCAGGAGAGACCCATAAAGAACAGACCCTCAAAGCATCCAAAGGCAGCCTGGCTCTAGGCTATTTATCTTGTCATTTTCTTGGTGGGTGAGCTCAAAGCCAAAGACTTCCCAAGGGTGTCCTTGTATTCGTTGGCACTGCCCAGTTGGGTCTTGGATTCCCCCCTTGGGCTGCAAGCTCCGCTGCCAACAACACATCCTCCACTGAGGTTTCCATAGCCACCACTCACTGAGCTGGGCCGGAAGCCATACGAGCTGGCACCGCTGAGCCCAAATCCAGTCCCTGTGCTGGCATTCCCAGCCATGGTGCTGCTGATCACAGCTAGAAAGGAAGGAAAAAAGATGGTTAGACCACGTTCTAGAGAAGCCAAGAAGACAGCATATAAAAATGAAGTCAGGACAGTAGCAAGGATTTAGGTTAGCAACCCAGGGAGGCACTTTATAACCAGGAAGGCTTCCAAAAGAACTACTCCTATCCAGACAAATGTTGACTCCTCAAGCAAATGAGAGAAGACAAGTGTATAAACCTCCCAAAGAGTAGATAGTTACAGTGTATTGAATAATATAAAAATTAGTGAAAATTAAACTTTGAATGATATTCTGCTATTTTTTTAAATTGAGAATTTAATAGCTATGAAGAAATATTTCAACACAAAAAGAGAAACTATGAACTTTAGTTAGTTTTTAAAATAGAAATATTCATATATACTAAATTTAACAAGGTAGAAACAAAAATCACTCTATCCATGTTCCCCTCTGTATGTTTTTGTTTAATTCTATGGATCTCATAAAATGTTTATTGATCGGAGGTTTTACTTATCACATACCCACTAACACCCCTCCCCCATGACTTCTCTTTTAACAAACATATAGGTAGAGTCAAATAAAACAGGTCAACACATTGGAACAGGCAGCTGTGGCCCTGTACAAGAGCCATTGAGAAGGTATCAAAAGATTTGCCTTCAAATTGCAGCTAGGCTATTCTGTATTTGAATTGGGTAAATCACTTCTGCTCTCTAAGCCTCAGTTTTCTCACCTACAAAATGGGAGGGTTGAACCAGCCCTAAATCTTATGATCTAAGATTTTTTTTCCTGCTATTGATTGGTTTAAGCCAAATAAACTTGGCAGGAAAGCCAGTGCAAAGCTCACTTGGGGACCAGCTGAACCTCTATGTGAAGGAGAGACAGAAGATAGCTCTGTTGATAGAATAAAGTGTTCTGAGGACAATCCAGCAAGATTGAACGTTGGTCTGGGCTTGCTAAGGTTTTTGTTGTTCCTTTGATTGTAGTCTGATGGGGGGGAGGAAGGGGAGAATTCATTTTTCTGGAATCTCGTGATTGTTGGTGGAGAGTGTGGGAGTGAAGTGTGTGAATGAGAGGCACTTTGTAAGAAGGCAACCTTTTGGGAGTTGCCTCTCCCATCAGACTGCAAAGGCTGTCAGTGGATGGGTTCTCAGAGAGAATTTTAAACCAAGGCCAAGTGCTATGTACATATAACATCATACTGTTACTCTGCCTGACCTCAGTTCACTACTTTATTGTGCCCTTTCAATACACCTGTCAAATTTATTGTTAATGGTGACTTTGCTTAGAGAATTTTCTCTTGAGAGGAAGGACTCAACTCCTCCCCCAGAGAGCAGGGACAGTCTCTGGTCTTCCTTTTCAACCCCTGTGCTTGGCACAATGCCTGGGGCAAAGTAGATGCTTACTAAATCTTAGTTAACTAACAGTAAAATCCTTGAAGGGGGGGGGCGGGGAAGCTATCACCTGCTCAGAAAGCAGCAGAGAAAGCAAAGGGACAGCTCAGGTTAGAGGTGTACAATTATCAGTGTCCAGAAAAAATTGTCTATTTGTGTCTGACGGTAGCCATCTCTAGAGAAGGGGTGGAGGAGAGGAGGGAAGAAAAAAAACAAAACTTAACATGATAATGTTGTTATTTGAAAGAAATAGGAAGTTGTGCCTAGGAGATTTGCAGTTTCATGTTCAATCATCTTTTTTTATTGTACTGCGTTATGGAAATGCCTGTTTTGTTCCATAAATTAAAAAGAAAATTTAAAAAGAAAAAAGAAAAAAAATTTGTACAAATAAAATAAATATAGCCAAGATTAGAAGTAAAGCAGAAAATTGGGGGGGGGGGATTTTAAAGACAGTTTATCAGATAAAGGTCTCATATCTAAAACATATGAAGAACTTTGTCAAACCTATAAGAATACGAGTCATTCCCCAATTGATAAACGGTCAAGGGATATGAATAGGCAGTTTTCTGATGAAGAACTCAAAATAATTTATAATCGTATAAAAATGCTCTAAATCATTATTTATTAGAAAAATGCAGATTAAAACAACCTTGAGATATCATTTTATACTTACTATATTGGCTAAAATGATAGAAGAGGAAAGTGATAAATGTTGGAGAGGATGTGGAAAAATTGGGACATTAATTCATTGTTATTGAATTGTAAAATGATCCAATCATTTTGGAGAGCAATCTGCAATTATGCCCAAAGAGTTATAAACTACCTATACCCTTTGACACAGCAATACCACTACTTGGTCTATTTCCAAAGATGATCAGGAAAAAAGGAAAAGAACCTTTATGTTCTAAAATGTTTATAGCAGTTCTCTTTGAGGTGACAAAGAACTGGAAATTACAGGGATGCCCATCAATTGGGGAATGGCTGAACAAGTTGTGGTATATGTTTGTGATGGAATACTACTATACTATAAGAAATGATGAGCTCAATGGTTTTAGAAAAACATGGAAGGACTTGTACAAAATAATGAAGAGGAAAATGAGCAGAACCAAGAGAACATTGTATATAGTAAGAGCAATATTGTTTTAAGAGCAACTTTCAGCAAATAAGTTACTTTGTCTATTATAAATACCCAAATTAACTATAAAGGACATATGAGGAAAGATGCTATCTGTGTCAAGAGAAAGAACCAATAAATAGAAGTATGTATAGAATGATTTTACATGTGTGTGTGTCTAATGGCAACCATCTCTAGGGCAGTGAAGGAAGGAGGGAAGAAAAAAAATGAAATTTACATGATAATTTTGTTGTATATTTGAAAGGAATAGCAAATTGTACATAGCTGATTTGCAGTTTCAAGTACAATCATCTTTTTATTGTACTATGTTATGGAAATACTTGTTTTATTTCACAAAAATAATTTTTAAAGAATAAACGGTCAGTCAACAAACATTTATTAAGCTTCAAAAGGTTGGAGGAGCCACCAAAGGCCATTCAGTCAAGCACCAAGCATTTATTAAGCACCTGCTTAATGCGCTAGGCATTGTGTTAAGCACAGAGAATAGAAAGGCAAAAGACAGTCCTTGCTCTCAAAGACCTCACAATCTAAAGGAGGAAAAAATACACAAACTGTGATTAAATAATGTATATACAGGATAAATAGGAAATAATCTGTGGAGGGCATCCACCACTATATTTGAAGACCTCCATCACAGGCACTCATTACGTATTTATCAAGTGATTTAATTGATGAAAGGGTTCGGGGATACTTACAGATGCTCACAGAGTTGGTGAACTCTCCAGACATCCTGTAAGAAAGAAATGAGCAGATCTGAGTTCCCATGCATGGTATAGCATCCCAGAATGGCAGACATATTGAACCCACTCAACGAAACACCCAGATGGGAAGACTAGAGGCATTAAAAAAATCCGGAAGCCAGATTCACTCATTCTTTCCAGCTGCCTGACTTCATTCACTTCCATCCCCACATCTCCAGGCCCCTACCCATCTGCTAACTTCTCTTTGTCTATCAAAATAACAAAAAGTTACAGTTGAATAAGACCTTGGAAAGCAGCTAGTCCAATACCCCTATTTTACACAGACCTTAATGAGGAGTGGGGAACTTGTAGCCTCTAGGCCGTATGTGGCCTTCTAGGTCCTTGAGTGTGGCCTTTTGACTGTGTCCAAGTTTTATGGAACTAATCCTTTTATTAAGGGGATTTGTTCTGTAAAGTTTGGATTCAGTCAAAGGGCCATACTTGAGGACCTAGAGGGCCCCTGGAACAGATACATTTAAAGTCTTACAGTGAAAACACCACTATCTGAAGCTGGCACCTAGGGAAGAGGCTAAATATATTTCCTGTCTCTCAGACCTGCTTCTCAATTTTAGCTAAGCACACTGTTTTCCTTCCATGAGGTCCACTGTCTGCTCTTCACATGAGCCACACTTAAATTAAATGATCCTCAGTTATGCCTATTCCCCGCTCTCACCTGCACTCCTCGCCTTCCAGTAGTTTCCTGTAGGTTGCGATCTCAATGTCCAGGGCAAGCTTGGTACTCATCAGCTCCTGGTAGTCCCGTAGCAGGCGGGCCAGCTCCTCCTTGGCACTATGCAGGGCACCCTCCAGTTCATCCAGCTTGGCCCTGGCATCTTTCAGGGCACAGTCACCCCTCTGCTCAGCATCTGCAATGGCTGTCTCGAGGTTGGAGCACTGTGGGGTAAAGGACCAATTCTAAGGCACCCAAGCATACCCTCCCATTCACCATCTAATCATTGTAGTTGGTTCCAGATTGAGTCTACTGTTTAGCTACTCTATTCATTGGGAGCCAGGTGGGACAGAGTAGCTCTCAAGTGATCAGGGTAGAAACCTTATGTTTGAGGAACAGTTTTTCCACTACAGTCCTCAGAGACCTATGGAAAATATTTTCCAACTGTTTCTGCCCTAGAGTTTGAGGATAATTGCCAGGGCTGGAGACTAAGTAATGTAGAAACATAGGGCTAAGCGTAAGGGAATAAAGCTGAATGTGGAGATAGGGGAGGGAAACTGTGTGTAGGGACTCCAGGCTGAATGTGAAGGATGGCAGAAATGTGTAAAGTACATAGGGATGGGATGAACATAGAGAATGAGACTGAGTGTGCCAGTTGAAGAGAATGAGTGGAGAGGAAGGGGATGGGGTTAAGTAGAGAAGGTGAGAGATATGAAGGCTCTGAGGAGATGAGGAGAGGGAATAGGGATAATGGGAGAGATGGGAGCCTGAGTATAAAGATAGACTGAGTGGAGGGAATGAGTTAAATATCAGAAATGAAAAGAAATAATGTTGGACATTCAATGAAGGACTGGGTGTCTGTGGGGACTCCATCTCACCCCCAACTTAGTTTCAGTGTGCCAGGATACCCCAACTCCCCATTCTCATCCTTACTGTGGACAGGGCCAGCATTCCATGAAGATGTACTCACCTGCTTCTTCACATTCTCAATCTCTGAGCGAAGTCTCTGGATGAGCCGGCTCAGCTCTGAGATCTCATTCTTGGTGTGGTTGAGATCATCCCCATGCCGGCTGGCTGCCAGCTGCAACTCCTGGAACTGGATTCCAAAACAGTATCACTGACCCAAACAGTTATTTGGGGCTAACCAGCATGCATGGCAGAACATCCCTGTGCTGGTTGGATGAGATGATGGGAAAAGAGTTCTGTGTAGAATGACCCATTTTTAGGCTGACTTTGTTAGCAACCATCCATTTGTCCATTATGAGCACCTGACAGCCAGGATTTTATTCTCTTTATATTTACTCAGAATCTAGCACAACGCATTCCATCATAGGCATGTAATGTTTGCTAAGTGAATGTTGAATGATTAAGCCATTTGTTTATTTTTATTTGTTTTTATTTTTCATCTTAGGCAATTTCTGGTCAACTGATCACCCCATTTCATTTAATTTGACCATGGGGACACCCAAAAATATCCTTTTGTACCTACAAAGTTCACAGTTATCTATGAGAAGATTCTCTGCTTTTAAAAAAAATTGTGGAGATCAGGATAAAACTTTGCTTTATCACTTCTATAACTCAGGCTATCAATAGCTATCATGGTAGTGGAGAGATATGTATATATGTGAAAGGGAGGAAGAAATAGAGAGAAAGTGAGGGAAAGATAGAGACAGAGATGGACAAAGAGTAAGAAATAGAGAGTAACAAAGATACAGAGAGACAACTCCTACTGAAAAGATGCAAATTTTGATTTCATATAAAGAAAAACTTCCTCTCTACTAGCTATTAGAGCTATTCCTGGATAGTGGAATGAGGTGCCTTGAGGGGTAAGGAGGAGGGTAGCAGCCTCTCTTTCTTTGGAAGTCTTCAAGCAAAGACTAGATGCCCACTTATGTGGGTTTTAGAGGAGATTTTTGTTCAGATTTTGGTTGAACTCAACATTCTCTGGGGTCTTATCCAACCCTGAAATTTGGTCATCTTGATGTGGGGATAATGCAAACCTGATCTCCCTTTCTGATAACACAAATAACTTAAAATAAACTGGATTCCATGCCAACAGTATGTCTTCATTTGGTCAGACACTACATTCAGACATTCATTAGACAAATACAGTCTACTTTCCATTCTCCATCTGTGAATTATCCGTAAAAAGTATTTAATTCCCAGGCTATCTCCTCCCTAACCCTTCTGATGCTTCTGGACTTAGACTTCTTAAAATGACCATGTTCTCCCAAGAGCATGGAGCTCCTTCTCACCATCTTTTGATTTAGCCCATCTCCAGGTGGAATGGTAACTTTCCTCCTCTTTTATATGTCTGCTTAGTATTTTCATCACCATCAGTATTATTATCAACAATAATAATAGCAATAAAGCTGATGCTGTTGTTTATGGCTACATGTTACATGTGTTATCTAATCTGTTCTCTTTGAGGATGATGAATATTTTCGTCAATCAAAGTGGGCATGGGTGTCTCCTCCTGGCCAACTTTATCTGGATGGTTGCCTCTAGAATAAGGGTCCAGGAACTTGTTTTTGAAATATTTTGATCACCAATTTCAATATAATTTGTTTCCCTTGTAATCCTAGGTATTTTATTTTATACACTTAAAACTTTGACTCTGAAAAGGACTCCATAGTCTTCACCAGACTCAACCAAAGGGGTCCAACACACACACACACACACACACACACACACACACACACACACACACACACAAAACGTTAAGAACCCAGGATCTAGGGAGCAAATCAATCCTGATCCCTCTAACTTTGGTGTGAACAATGGCCTTCCTGCTGCTCCTCATTGACAGCATATCCCAATGCCCTCTAGCTAACTCTCTATCTTAGGGGCTAACAAAGGGAACAGTAGCACAGATAATTGAAAAAAAATTTGGGGTGACTCTGAAAGACATTTAGCAACTTTCTGCCAGTAAACTGACCTAAGATGACCCTTGGGTCTCCCCAGCACACACCAAGAAACTTTAATTCTACATCAGAAAACCTGAGCTTTGCTCAGCTTTGTTATTTACTGCCCATGTGATATTGGACAAGACACTTTTTTATGGGCCTCAATTTCCTCATATGTAAAATGAGGATATTGGATTTAATGACATTTAAGTTCCAATCCATCTCTAAATCCTAATATCTTCTGAAAATATAACAAGAGAGCAACCCCAGAGCAAAAATCTGCCTAAAATGAATACTGATCCCATTGAATGAACAATTCACTCAAGGACCCAAGGCTGTTGCATTGCATACTCCCTAGCTGGGTTTCACAGCAATGAGGGGGTACAGTGGATAAAAGAATTGGAGTTGGATTCAGGAAGATCTGAGTTCAAATACTGCCTTTGACACTTGCTAGCTGTGTAACTTTGGACAAGCCACTTAATCTTTCTCAGGATTAGTTTCTTCATCTGTAAAATGAGGACGCCAGATTCAAGATTCCTTCCTGTATGGGGAACAGGGAGTGGGAATGAAGGTCTTATTTTTAAATACTGATTGTGTCTATCTTCCAGATTTGGAGGAGTCCATATCCTCTGGTCTTTCACCCACCATCTTGACTCCTAAGGATTGTAATAAGGTCTCTCCATAGTTTATAGTTCCCTTGAGAAAGAGTCTGATAAACCCTAAGGGGGGTTTAGGAAATAGTCTCCCAGTGAGAAACCAAGTTATCTGAAGAATCACCTTCCCACTCAGCAACCATTAAGGATGTTAAGATCAAAGTGACTCATTCTCTCTCTCTCTTTCTTGAGTCCTGGAATTGGATTTCATTGGAGAACTAGGGGAGATTCAGATAACAGCTAAAATAGCACCCCCTCTCCAGCAATTAATTTTAATTAACAAGAGAGACTAAACTCCATGTCTGTTGCAGCCTTCTAAATGCTTCAAAACTCACCTCCTCTAGAAAGCTTTCCCTGTCTAACCCTACCCAATGTTAATAAAGTCTGTACTCAGCCTTTGTGTACCTATTTGACCCTAAACTCACATATACTTCACACTCTATGTCTCTTTGCCTAGAGATAGAGCCTGGGTATGTGTCCAGTTTTCCCCAATCAGATTGATATTTCTTCTATGGCAGTGACCATGTGTTCCCAGCCTGAATCTCACTCCCCAACTACCTAGGGCAGAACCATGCACATAGTGGGTCCTGAAGCTCAGTACTGGCTTCATGAAAAGAACAGATTGGCCCTCTGCCTCTGGGATGTGTCAAGTGGGGCTGCTCCAGCTTCACTCACCTTGGACTGGTACAAGTTCTCAGCCTCAGTCTTGCTCTTCATGGCGGTCTCCTCATACTGGCTCCTGACTTCATCAATGATGCTGCCCAGGTCCAGGTTTCGGTTATTGTCCATGGAGAGGATGACAGACGTGTCACTGATGTGCGACTGGATCTGGGCTATCTCCTACAAAGACGAAAGAAGTGGGAAGAAACTCAAGTTGAATTGACATCATGGGGAAACTTTGAAGAAAACAAAGATAATATTCAGATAGTGATTGATCTAGGGAAATTTGAAGATGGAGCAGTTAAATGGGAACATTAGGGAAGATTTCATTGAGGAGGCAGACTTGGACAGAGAAAGATTTCAAATGGTAGAGATAAGAGTGGAATGTTCCTGGTAGAAGGGATAGCCTTTTCAAATACAGAGGTGGGGGACGGCAGGATAAGGGCAAGATTTGGAAACAGTGACCAGTCTAGCCTGGCTGACAGAGAGGGTGTAAGAGGAGAATAACACAAAATCAGGTCAGGCAGATAAATTGGAGTCAGATTGTGGGAACATTAAATTTCAGACTAAGGAGTTTGTAGTTTATCCAAGAGGTGAATTAACTGAAGGTTTTTAAATGAAAGAGTGGAAAGATAAAACCTGCATATTTTAATTGCTGATAGAACAGCACAGTACAGACTTGAAAAAAGCCCTGTAGGGAGAGGGCTATTCAAATGTGTCACCATGTGTGGTAGAGGACATTTCTGGGTAAACAATCCAATCATATGAAGGTCCAGGGGATCTCCATTGCCCTGGAGACTTGGGACCCTGACCTGTTTGCCAAAGGTTGTCCAGGCAGCCTTGCACCTAAACCCTGAAGGACACAGAAAACAACTTGGGTCTTGGAGTCTGGTAGGAATAGAGGCAACTGATAGGAGCTCCACAGTCCCCAGAGATTCCTGAACTTAAAACATGTGCTACTGAGGCTATATTGATTGGAATTCAGTATCAGTGGGGAGAGGGAACTCTCACTCTTCAGGCCCCCAACAAGAAAGGTAAGAATGGGAAGATGCTTAGGTTGTCCGATAGAATGCATTAGGTGCTCAGCATCACTGAAAACCTACCTCTCAAGTGTGTGCATGTGCGTGTGTGTGTGTGTGTGTGTGTGTGTGTGTGTGTGTGTGACTAGAGAGAGGATCCTCAGAGTGGCCAAAAAGGGCTACCAGGTCTTCCTGGGAGGAGAAGGGAGAGGGGTTGGTATGACCAGATACAAACCAAAAGAAGTCTGAAGCTGAGTCTTATAGAATGCCAAGACTGACCAAAACTACATGTATGACATCAACATTCCTCTCCTCCTTGACCTCCCAAATGTGCACACTAGAGAATACCTGGATTCTTAGACCTTCCAAGGTTACAGGACCCTGGCATTCTTATCCTACAATAGGCTGTCATCTCTGCCTTTGTCTCTGATGCTGCCTGCTGCAAGGATTCCAGCTAAGATGGGCTAGGAAGGGTCACTCTCTGCCATGATCTCACAGGTATCAGAGAAAGAATGAATGACAACTTGAAAGCAAAAGGAGGATATTGAATTTAATCAGGAGCTGTCCTTTCCAATTATTGCAGTGGGTGTTATCAGGAAGGTCAGAGGGACCATGGGAGAGACAAAGCGTGATAGGGGTTGCTTGAAACCTAGATCACTGTTTTAGTTGGGAGTTGGAGGGAGTCCTTGAATGAAGAAGGCCTACACAGATTCACTCCTTCCATGGAGTGGGCAAGAGGAGGAGAAGGGAGAGAGACAGGAACATAAAGGGGTAGAGAGACAGAGATAGAAAGGAAGGGAGAGGGTGATAAGAGTGAGAGGAGGGAAAGAGAAAGAAAGGGAAAGAGGGAAGCTCTGTGGGGAACAGTGAAAGCATACTCACTCCTTCATACAGGCACTTAAGGAATTTTACTTCACCATCTAGGGATTCCACTTTAGCCTGCAGCTCCACCTTATTTGTGTAAGCAGCATCCACATCCTGGGAAGAGGACAAATATTCCCTGATGTGCCTTTTTTTCATGCCCTGGAAGTGAAGACACCTTCCCTTCTCCTCTCCACCACTGAACCTTCAAAGCCTGCTCAGACTGTGTCCATTTAGTCCAGTATAAAAAGACCCAAATCTGGATTCTAATCTCTAATCTGCCCAGGCATGACTCGCTATTAGACCTTGGGCAAATCACTCCTCTCTCAGGAAAGAAATGGGAATGAAATAAGATATAATCATCTTTCCATTATCTGCATGTAGATTATCCACATGAGCTTCTTCTTATCACCCCCACTTCCCATCTCCCCACCCCCACACACACACACATGCTTGGGGTCATTCCCACTACTGTGTTCAGGGAACGCAACTCATTTGAGCCCTTGCCTCAGATAAGCAGGATTCAAAAGGTAAGCCAGCTGCTCTAGAAAATCAAGTAACACATCCCCAAACCAAACAGATTTTTTCAGATTATCCACATCCAAAGTCTCCTAGATTGTCATAGATAATCAAAATCTTACCATGGTAATTGTAATAAAAATAGATCATGTTTACATAACACTTTGTTTTATTTATTTCTTACCATTGAAGCAGAACTTTGAAAGCTCTAAATAAACACACAGGTAATCAATACCACCACCCCACCTACCCTTTGTTGCCTTCCCTCCTTCCTGAGCCTACCTAACACTTAGTAGAGCAGAGAAAAGGTAACACCCCCTCAGAAGGCCTGGTGCCTTCCTCTGAGAGCTGAGCTTCCTTCTGTCCTCCCTCTATCCCCCACCTTTCCTGCTTCAATTGCTGATGGATATCCACTTCCTCACCTTTTTGAGCACCACAAACTCATTCTCTGCTGTTGTCCGTTTATTGATTTCTTCTTCATACCTTTGGTTGGGAGGACGGGGAAGACATGGAGGAGAATAAAGATGAGGATAGTGGTGAGCATATGTGGTCTGCCCCCATCTTGACCATAGGGGACCTATCCTAATCTCACAAATAATAACATATTTAGAAGGATTATTCCAAGACCTTGCAAATAAGCCCTAAGTTACCAGCCATAGAATCTTAGCATCAAACTCTTTGAGTGTTACTGGCAATCCTGAAACCTGCATGAATGGAGGGCACCTTTCAGAAAGGATGTCGCACACTCACCTCACTGTCTCCTTTGTACCAAAGGATAAATATCCCAGTGCCCACAGGGCTAGTCTCGACTCTGCTGGACTGATCTCAATCCAGCACCCAGTCCCACAAAGATCGCCTTCCTTCTCACCTCTTCTTGAAGTCCTCCACGAGGTCCCTCATGTTCCTCAGCTCGGAATCCAGTCTCACCCTATCCCCTGACAGGGTCTCCAGCTGCCTCTGCAGATTGTTGATGTAACCCTCATAAATAGGCTCTAAATTCCTCTTGCAGTTGCTCAGGTCCAGCTGCTGCAGCAAGTTCCACTTGGTCTCCAGCACTTGGTTCTGCTGCTCCAGGAACCGCACCTAGAATCCAAACCAAACTGGGTTTTATATCCCTGGAGCCTGGGATGTGCTGGCACCAGCTCTAGTCAGCTGGCAAGAGCCAATTGCATTTATATCTCAGAAATCAGCAACTGCTACAAACTGGGACTTGACATATTGCTTTGTGGATTACCTAGACTTATTTGAGCAATGGAGAAAATATTAATAATTCAGATTAAAATTGTTAAATGTGTCAGGTATATATGCTTTTTGGAGAGCTGGTTGTTAAATATTTACCAGCATATCCCTGCCTAGAACTCAATATGACAGGTACCTAAAGCTAAATTTGACAGCCAAAACATGGTCTCTTCACTCACTCTCCCATTTGATCATTTGTTCATTCATTCTTTCATTCATCAAATCTTTACCGAGTACCTCCATGTGTACAACATTGTGCCAGATGCTAATGTCAGTGGTGGTGGGACATTGAGGGTGGGGTGAAGAGGGAAGGATATTGCATAAGACCCAATCCCTGCCCTCAAATTGCTTACAATATGGTTGAGAAATGAGATATATACACACATAAAAATAAGTAAGATATTAGGACTATCATTCACTTAGAGAGACTGATTAGACATAGGAAAAGCTAGTCTTTGTCAGACCATTGAATGGCCTTCTCACTGGTTCCTCAGTGCTCCATAAATGTCTTTATGCTTGCTATTGTTATTTCTTTGAATCTAGTCTCACTAATTCATCCTCTCCTATCTTAACAATCCAATTCAACAAGTCCTTATAGCATGCTTATTTTGCTAACCCCAAGGGAGACATAACATTTACCCAAGACAGGATTCCCATCCTTATGGAGTTTACAATCTAGTAAGTTCTAAACATAAGTGAGCACTTCATGAAATGAGAAGGGAAAACTAAATAATCTCAAAGATTTCTGGCTATAAAGCCAATGATCCATCTGATCCCCTACCTGGGACATTTTCTCCCTCTTCTTCCCATGTCCCTGTCCTTCCCCTCCTTCAAAATTTTTTCCCCTACTGCCCTCACTTTTTTTAACCAAGAAAAACATGACTCTGTTTTGCCTAGCCCATTAGCACCAACCCCAGAATCATAGGTCTTACTAGCAAGAGGAGAAGGAGTTCCTATCAAAAGAAACAAATCTTAAGACCAACTCTCAGCTTTAGCTTATCATGCACCCTTGGCCTTTGGGTGTAGAGGTTCAATATCTCTGATAACTGTTCTCAGTAATCATGCTCACCTACAACATTGATCCATGTGCCAATGTTTCACTAGAGCTCTAAAGCCCGTGGATAATGAACTGCTTTAATCCCTGGGCATAGGACAGATGCTTAGTAAGCAGAGAATGATGACCTAGGGCCAACTGTCTATCAGTGGAAATAAATGCAATCCCAACTGTACCATACTTGAATCATTCAGTTCTAGAGTTGGAAGGCACTTCAGGGATCATTTAGTGCAACCCATAATCCAAGCACAAATTCCCTTCACAAGGTACTTACTGTCTATGTGACCTTGAATGAATTCCTCACTTCTCTCAGCCTCAGTTTCTTCAATCTGAAAACTGAGGGAGTTAAACTCGTTCATTTCTAAAGTCCCTTCTGGCCCTAAATCCTATGAGTTTTAGGATCCCTGACAAGCAGTCCCATAGAATCTGCTTGAAAATCCCTAATGACAAGGAGCTCTCCTCCAAGAGTAAATACAAAGAAAGGTAAGCAGCATTGCACCTGCCCCACAAAACCTCATGTGCCATGATAGACACCCCAAAAAAGATACTGAATACAGCAAGAATTTGGGCTAAATTGCAATTGCCTCATGAGCATCTTCTGATTGACGTAAAGAGTTATCAGGTAGATATATTTGGAGAAAGATAACAGGAAGGAAGGAATGAAAGTCCAAAAAAAATGTAGAATCTCTTTCCCTGGAGAAAAGCAATTTAAATCCTAAGCATACCATCTGTCCTCAATGGGCGGACAGTGATCAGAACCTGAAAGGCTGCCTTACGTCAGCCTCCTAGTCCATCCTATCCCCAATTGGAGGCACCACAGGGGCATGAGAGTCAGGGAAGGTGGACTTGTCCTCCTTTACATTAGCCTCAACTATCAAGCAAGCATTCCAACGTTCTTGTTTCTCTCAATGATGCATTCTGAATTGGCCAACCAGAAATTTACCTAAACATTCTAAAATCTGTTTATAACATTATCCTGTAGCATTTTTTTCATAGTCAGGATATCCCTTTCTAATCAGGGCTTCAGTGGCCACTCATGAACCAATCAAATTAGTAATTGGTAAGGAAGCTTTAATCTGTTTCCTTTTTCCATCCAGGTCCAGTCCTCTGCTTTGAGGGGGCTCTCCAATAATTAGTGCCAAACGATGCTAACAGTCTAAGAATTTTAGCCCAATGGCAACTCAGCACCCCTGAACTCAAGAGAGCCTGTAGTTGAGATTGCACACATACATGCCACCACTGTCCTAAACTTGTCTCTCTCAAGCTCAGTGTGGTCCCCACCCCTACCACCAGGTTTTCTGGAGTAGGATCATTCTTCATAATTCTATAGGTTTTGAGCAGATCCCTTCTCAGTCCTGCCTTCAGGCAGGTGCATGAATGCGCTGATGCTCTGAGGTCCTTCCAAATAAAGATTTCTAAGGATACTAATCAGAACACCTCCCCAGAGAACATAACAATTGGCTCAGTGACTAGAGTGCTGGACCTAATATCAGGAAGACCTGAGTTCAGATCTGACCTCAGAAACTTCCTAGCTATGAGACACCCCCAAGAAAATCACTTAACTTTTGTCTGACTCAGTTTTCCCATCTTTAGAATGGGGATGAAAATAACATCTACCTTCCAGAGTTGTTGTGAGGATATTCATAAAGTGCTGAAAGCACTATATAAATGCTAGTTTATAGAGATCATTAGAGAGATTGGGTTGTTTCCTAAACCTAGAGACCATTTTGACATGGCTATGGGTCTGTGGGCCTATGAACCCCTTTCTCCATAGCTCTGCTTCCCCTGATCCTTCCCCATCCACCCCTGTTTCCATGTCCTTGATACCCAAGGGCAAAAATTGGTTCTTATCTTCCTTTTGTTTTCCTCTGCTCTCACTAGCAGCACACACAAAAGTACACTTGCGAGCACACGCATGCATGCGCGAGGGAATGAAATGGGAAGCAAGGTCATGAATTAGCTGGCTTTTATACATGAACAGGGATTTTCAAGGTAACACAGAGAAGCTTGGCCAACCCACCTTATCAATGAAACAGGCAAACTTATTGTTGAGAGCCTTGATCTGCTCGCGCTCCTGGGTCCTCACTTTCTGGATCTCAGGGTCCAGCTCCACGTTGAGGGGAGCCAAGAGGCTCTTATTGATGGTGACTTGGTGGATGCCTCCTGGTGGGCACATTGCTGGGCACACAGGACCCAGGGAGACACTGCCAAAGATGCTCCCAGCAAAGCCGCTGGCCCGACTCCGGGCGAAACCGTAGCCCCCACTCCGCCCACTCCCACCAGCCACACTGAGAGAGATGCTTCTAGTTCCTCTCAGGCTATAGAGACTCCGACTGCCAAAACCCCCCTGGAGTCCTTTGCCCCCTGCCCAGTAGGAAGATGAGCTGCTGGGACTCCCAGAGAGCACGGCTGAGCAGCCACTGAAGCCTCCCTTGGTGGGAGCTCCTGACTTGTACGTGAATTGACGGCTCATGTTGCTGGTGGAGAAGGTGGTACTTAGACCTGAGCAGAGATGAATGAGTCCTTTGGGGAGTGATTTAACATTTCCCCTTTATAGAGCTCAGAAGAGGATTCACTTCCCTAATTTGGGGGTTTGGTTTGCCTTCAAGCAAGAAGTCATTTTCTCCCAACAAAATCAGAGACACCAAGTAAATAATATGAATTCCCCCCCTAAAAAAAAATGCTTGGCTTGCAAACTTTGCTCATGTAATTTGTATTTTATCTAATTAAGTGACTGCCATGAGGCAATTAGCCCTGGCTGAGTTATCTCTAGAAGGATCTGGGCTCTAGAATTTGTCTTGGCCCCAACTGTTCTTCAATAGGGACTGCTGAGAAAGGATGGGGGAAGGTGGAGTCAGCTGGAGGGGCTGTGAAAAGAGACTCTTAATCTACAATGTCATTGATAAGAGATCTGTGGACTGGCTGGCTGGATCAGATGGGCTAGTGCAGGATCCTTGGGTGTGTTTCTTTAATGTGGTTAGGACTATATCTCCACGCTCATCTTCTTGAGAGCTCCAGAAACTTTTCTCATGGTTTTATAGAATGCTGGAATCTCAAAGCTGGAAAGGATTTGGGAGGGCCTCTAGTCCTCCTGTCACCAAAAGAGTGAAACCCATGCCAGGCAAGCATTCCCGTAACCTCTGCATGAATACCTCCAAGTTAACAAAGACCATACAAACATGCCCCCAAATCACATGAAATTAAGGGAAAATATTTTATAATGGAAAGTTAAGAAGAAGTGGGTAAAAACACTAGACTTGAAGTTGGGCACACCCAGGTGTAGGCTAGTCACTTAATCTTTCCTAGCCTCATTCATAAAATGGAAATAACAATTGCACATCTCTCACAGGGTCGTTGTTATGATCAAATATGAAAAAAGTATATGTACAGGTCTATGTAACCTACAGTCAATTCCACAGCATTTCTGGACAGCTAGAAAGCTTTACCACAGGGTTTCCAAGAAGTTATGGCAAATTTTGGTTATAATGTATTGATTAATTGATCGCTAATGTTTTAAGGACATTATTGTAAAACATCAACCAGAGACTATGCCTTTAAAGTCAAACTCTTGAGTCCTGGTCTGCAAGGTTCCTCTGTTAACTGTCCACCTCATTCTTTACCCCTCCCTACCACACACACACACACACACACACACACACACACACACACACACACACACACATTTCATTTCTCAGGGTACCCTTCACCCAGCAAGCTAGTCTGCTTAACATTTGACTCACTAATTTCTGCCCGACAAACTTCAGGCTATGGACAAAGCAATTCCCTCACCTAAAATGACCTTCTTTTCTCTTTTCCTCTTTACAAACTCTGTACTAAGTGCCTTCCCCTAGGCAGTCTTCCTTGATGAGCTCCACCCAGAGAGAGGCACTCACTCCATTCTTGCCATCATGTCTCCCCATCCCATTCCCCTCCACACTTAAGGCTTTGCTTATCAGCAATATCAATTTCTACTGGTCTGGGGATACTCCATCCCCATATGTGTCCCAGGACTAGGCCTTCTTTGTATGGTGAGTAGGATAAGTGGAGAGAAGGCCAATCAGTATGGCAAGGGACAAAATGGGGGTAAGGACAAAGAGAAAAACTGACTCTATGGTTAAATCATATAATCACAGAAGGCCAGAGCTAGAAGGCACCTTAGAAACAATCTAATCTGACCTCTTCCCTTTTAAAGATGAGGAGATGTTAAGGTATTTCTGTAGAGCTAGTAAGTACCAGAGCCAGGACTTAAATGCCCTGTGAAATAGATGAAAAGCCCCAGAAGCAAGAGTGTGCTGATAAATATTTAACAATCAGATCTTAGGAGGAAGGAGGGAGTCAGGAATGTATCCATGACACACTTTCAAGTTTAATCTCATTATTGATATTTTCTTATGTTTGGACAATAAAAACCATAAATCAAGCCTCAATTTATAGCTTTTGTTTATTTCCTAAATGCTCACACTGAAAACTTAATGATCAGTTTTCACTAGCTGGTTCCAGCATATGCCCGCCCAGAGGTCCTCGGGGTATGTAAGCATCAATGTCGAGGCAGATGAAAATGCCTCTTGATCAGAGTTATTTCCATTGGTATCAATGATGGTGAGCCATCCGACTGTGTCACCATAGTGACAAGAGTTTTCTTTTCTATCTCTTAAGTAATATGTTTGGGTGCCATGTCCAGGACTGCCTCCAGGAGAGTCTGAGGAACAGTGGTGGTACAATAGGCCTTTGTTTCTCCCCCAGAACTAAATATATGCCTACAATATGTGATCACTTTACCTTTGTGAACCTTGGATTTTTCATCTATAAGATGGAATTGTTGATCTAGAAGTTCCCTTCCAACTCTAAAAGTCGATAAGCTTATAAAAGACCCTTTCTAATCATTCCTTCTTCTGTGTCCCAGGATTTTTGACACTGGGCTAAAACAATTTCCCAAATGATCAAAGTTAAAACACATTTTTAAAAGGTTGTTCACACTGGCCCCAGGCAGCAACAGATTGTCAGTCTATCACATAATAGCTCTATCAGCCTACTTTGGTACAGAAAGCAAAGAATTTGCAATTCTGAGAAGTTTGCCCAGGTTTCAGACAAGACACATGGCCTATTTAAGTCTCAGTTTTCTAATTTGTAAAACAGGGATAATGATCCATGCACCATCTACTTTGAAGATTTGTTGTGAGGAAGGTGTCTTGTAAACCAGAAAGTACTATACAAGTGTAAGTTATTTTTCCTCTAATTAATATAATGTCCTCTGTTAATAAACAAAGAAGAGATAACTAACTGTTTTCATCTTGGTCAAAGGAGGGGATAGAGTGGATCATATGATTAAGGAAGGCTGCAGTCCATTTGCACAGCACCCATGACCAATATTTAGGCACAACATGACTTTTTTAATGAAGTTTATTGATAAGATGGGGAGAAGGGGGAGGAAGAACATTCAAGGCTTTAAAACAAGGTCCAAAAGCATAGACAACAAGCAAGATATGATCCACAAATAGTTATCAGCCTCAGCTTAGTTCTGATATCTCACCTAACCCAATTACTCAGAAGGAATATTCATCCTCAACCTGAGATTAGATAGCTACCGGGGAGCCCACTACTGTGCCCAACGCTCCATTTGGTGGCAATTACACCTTTGATCCTTTTCATGGGGTTTTAATTATACCCTCCAAGAGTAATACTGTGTACAAAAAAAACCAACCAAGGAAGAACCCACCCTACTGGGTTCTGGGGAATGGCAGGTAGTCTCAATGATTCAAATATAAATTAAGCTTTTTATAGAAAAGGCTTGAGTTCTAGATAGAAATCATCCTGCCCTTCAGCATACTTCTGGACTTTATCTGTTCTCCATTGTTTGAGATGGACTCAGAGATGGAAAATCTGCTTGTGCAGAAAACAAACCCTGTTGTCAAAAACAATAATAATGCCATACAATGCACACCCCAAATAGATATGATTTTGGGAGCATTCATTACTGTGAATTATCTCCCCTCCATTGGGGCAGATAATCAAGGGCTGGCACTAATTGGCTCATAATTGTACCCCTTATTTAGAAATAGGATTGGGTGGAAAAGAAGAAAGAGAAGAAGCAGCTTCTGTCAGCAGTCTGATAGGGAATAGAGAGGGGTAGGAATTCCAAGGAATAGAAAAGGAATAATAGGAAAGACAAATTAGGAAGGGAGACAAAAGATGAACAACCCCAAAACACTCCTCCTCCTGCCTTCCCAATTTCACTGAGAAGGATGAATAGAGAAAAGAGATCTGCTTTTGATTCAAGAGACCATCATCCTCAAATGGCCTAAGATGATGAAGGATGCATCAGAGGCCAGAACAATAGAACCTAACCAAGCTTGAGGATACAAAAAAATCTAACCCCTTTAGAACTTCTCTCTAGTATAGGAACCCTCCTGACTTCCCTGCCCTGAGTTGGAACCCTTCCTAGAACTAGATTCTTGGGTTCCAGAGCCAGAGCTGGCTCCTGCAGATCCAGAAGTAGCATGCGTAGAGCTGGACCTGGTGCCAGAGCTATATTCAATCCCAGAGCTGTGTCTGTTGCTTCCTTCTCCGGAGCTCTTACCCCCATAACCGAGACTTGCTGATGCTGTCCCAGTAGATGAGACACTGCTGGTAACCACAGCTATAGGGAGACAGGAAAGAAGCTCAAGTCCCTGAAGAGCCCCATACCAGGTCCCCAGCTATCCATCCTACACACAAGAATCATCTTCCTCAACAGTAAGCCAGCCTTGCTTCTTTCTCTCCCTCTCCCTCCCCTATCACAGCTCGTGACCAAATCCCAGCTCCTCATCTTACGCTTTAAGTCCCTCTCATACTTCCCCCACCATCATCTCTCATCTTGCCTATGCTCTGGGTGCCCCCTTCCCCCTAGATCTTTCCCAGCACCATATCTTTGTATACAAATATACAGGGCGCTCTCATCCCAGACAGGAAAGACAGTGAGGAACTCTCAACAAAATCCTTCCCCTACCCCCAATGCAGGTTACTTACAGTAGCTCACAGCACTGGACACTTGTCCAGAAAGCCTGCGAGAAGAGAAAGAAAGAACACAACTATCAATCACCCTCCTAAGTGCGACTTGGAAAAAAATTCCAGGTTTTGGCAACCTCTGCTGTATTGGTGAATTCCAACATGGTTCTAGGCTAGGGTGATGAGTTACAAGGACAGCCGTTCTCAACCATGCCTTCACTGCTGTTGCTTCCCAGGCACTTTCTGCTCATCCCACAGTCACCTTTTCCTGCAGGACTACTTTGTCCTTCCTTAAGTCATTAGACCATCTAGAGTGAGTGACTAGCCCCAGGGCACCAAAATTTAGAAGGTATGAACATTAACACATGAACTCATTGAGCAGCATGGAATCCCTTCTTTACTGACTAGGAGCTAAGCACTTCTTTAGTGAGAATAATTAGTTAAAATAGGAAATTACCAGATTGTTAATTACACCCACCTATTAGCAATTATAGTGACTTCCCCTCCTGCTCAATTGAATTTGCCTTAATTACTTCTATCATTTTCACATAATGAATTACAAAGTTGATTTGAATATACCACTTCAAACTACTTGTCCCATTGACTTTCAAACTGCTTCCACCAAGGAGCCAAAATTACTAGTTACAGCTCAATATTCACCTGACCTCTACTCCATCTCAGTTCTTGATACCACACCACCCGTCCCTTTTCTTTATCCTTTCTTAGTATCAACCCAGGATACCAAAAGTCCAGTTCTAAAGAGAACCTGATTATGTCCAAAATGGGCAAAGCCAATGGGCAAAGCCAATGGATAAAGACATGCCTTACCCCATCTTCTTCTCAACAAAAAGGAATCCTACCACAAGATTGGCCGGGGGGGGGGGGGGGATTTGATAAGGGAGAAAATGTATGAGATGTATATATTCAGAAAACCCCAAAACAAAAGTTGCTAGAAAGGTACGATTATATTGGACATAACCCCTAAACTAACTTAGCATTTTGGGATCCATTATCAATGAGTCACAGAGTGCTGGGTATGTCTAAGGCCACAGAGTAACCAGATATGCTCAGGAGAGGCTAACATGGGCTCCATACAAGAGAAGAAAAGAAACAAAAACTTCCTAATAATGTGAGTGTCCAAAATTGTAAGGAGATACATAGGTAGTGAATTCCTTATCTTTGAACATTTTCAAGCAGAGGCTGGGTAACCCTTTGTCAAGAAGGTTGTAGCAAGATACCTGACCAGCTTGGGATTGAGCTAGATGACCTCTGAGATCCTTTTACGCTCTGAGATTCTAAGATTCCATGACTCCACTCTACCCAAGGGTAGGAGCAGTCAAGTCAATGCATATCTTGCTGAGCTCACCTGCTCTCTTCTCCCTCCAGCAGCTTCCTGTAGGTAGCAATCTCCACATCTAGGGCCAACTTGACACTCAGCAGATCCTGGTAGTCCCGGAGCAGCCGAGTGAGATCTTCCTTGCTCTGCTGCAGGGCATCCTCCAACTGAGTCAGCTTGTCCTGGGCATCTTCGACAGTTTTCTCACCTTTCTGCTCAGCCTCCAGGATGGCCTGTTCTACTGCAGCATTCTGTAGAGGGTAAGATGAGGTGAATCAATGGACCCTATGCCATGTTAGCAACTCACTTATAAAGAAGCACTCCAATGAACAGGATCAAAAGATTGAGAACTGGTAAGAGTCTTGTCTATCTGTTCCAGCCCTCTCCTTTGACAGATGAGGAACATGAGGCCCCAACACATTAAGTGGTTGACCTGATGTCAAAAAAGCAGTTAGTAGCAGAGCTGAGATTTGAACTTTTTGTTTTGAACATTTGTTTTTGAAGATATTAGAACAAAATATCTTTTGAGGTAGCTAGGGGACATGGTGCTAGGTGGCACAGTGGATAGAGCACTTGGATTGGGATCAGGAAGACTCATCTTCATGAGTTCAAATCCAGTCTCAAACATATACTGTCTATGGGACCCTAGGGGAAATCACTTAACCCTATTTGATTCAGTTTCCTTCTCTGTAAAATGAGCTGAAGAAGGAGATGGCAAACCATTCCAATATCTTTGCAAAGCAAACCCCAAAGAGGTTGTGAAGAGTTGGATGTGACTGAAATGATTGAACAACAAAAGGCAATAATGGAGAGAACACTGGATTTGTAGTCAGGAAGACCTGAAATCATCTCCTACCTTTGGTGCTCTCTGCATCACTTTGAGCAAGTTTTTTAATCTCCCTAAGTCTCAGTTCCCTCATCTGTAAAATGGGGATAATAACACCTACCTCTCAGAGTTATAGTGAAGATCAAACAAACCTTAAAGTACTATATAAATGTTAACTGTTATTATTGCTGTTATTATTATTCTCTCCACATCTAGAGCTTTATCTACTACCCCAGACTGTCTTCCCCTTATATGATCTTCTTCCAGTAGGGATCACTATCTACCTAGTCAATGGAATGTAGACAACAAATAGGAATAAAGCAAGAGCTCAGGCATGTCAACACTAATATTAACAGCAATACTCTTTAGCAGTAATACCCATTGATATTTAAACAGAGCCCTAACGCTTATGAGGCACTTTCCTCACAACCCTGTGAGGTGGATCATAGAAGGTATTCTTATCCTCATTCTACAGATGAAGAAGCTGAGGCAAAGAGAGGTTAAGTGACTTACCTATGGTCATCTAGTTTGTCAATATCAAAGCAGAAATTTGAACCCACTGGACCCAGAGTGACCTGGGTTCTAACCATGGTTCTCATATTAACTAGATATATAAACATGGACAGGTCATTATACTTTTCTGGACCTCAGTTCTCTTATTTAGAAAATTAAGAACTTGGGCCAGTTGAACTTTAAGGTCACTTAACTGCTTCCTACCTCAGTTTCCTCAACTGCAAAATGGGGATAATAATAGTAGCACCCACTTCCCAGGGTTGTTGGGAGGATCAAATGAGAAAATATTTGTAAAGCCCTCAGAATGGTGTCTGGCATAAATAGGTGCTTAACAAATACTTAATTCTTTCCTTCTTCTTTCTTCCCTCCTTTCTTTTTCCTTTCTTTTTTTCTTTCCTTCCTTTCCTCATTTTTCCAACTTGATCATTCTATTGGTCTCTCACTCCTGCTCTAGTTTTTTTCACACCACACTACCTTCTCATTGTGATTAATTCTCATGACTCATTCACATCTTCTTTACTGGGCCCATATCACAAACTTCCCAAGGGCAGAGACTAAGGCCTCTCCTTACTCTGGAGCTCTTTCAGAACCCTATCCCCTCCCCTGCCCCCAGTCCTTTTCTCTCCCTTCATGCCCAGCACCCAGCATATGGAGACAAATAGTGTTCATTCATTGACCTGGAAACCATAATCATGGGAGATTTTGACCACAGAGAGTCAAACCACAGCCCCTACCTGTTTCTTGACATGGTCGATTTCTGCACGTAGTCTCTGAATGGTTCGGTTCAGCTTACTGATCTCAGTCTTAAGTACCTTAACATCTTCACCATGTTTCCCTGCAGTGATCTGAAGCTCTTGGTACTAGAGTTAAGGAAAAAGACCAGAGTCAAAAACAAGTAGGGGGAGATTGTCCAGATGATGGCAGCTCTCCTCAGATGGCCATTCCACCTCTTTGTGCACTTACACAATGAGGTCTTCTGGAGCAGAGTGCCCAAGCCTACCTGATCAGGTCAGACCCTGAAGCACAATTTGAAGCTGGTCAGGTCAGAATCACTGAGCACAGAAAGATAATTTATCCAATATAAATAGAGAGTCAGTTTGTGGCACTTGATTTAAGGCTGATAGAGCCATCCATGTGCCCTTGAGAGTTCTCTTGGTAATCTAGCCTTCTAAATGAAACAACTTCCCTAAAGCCAACCAGGCAAAAACCTAAGGATGCTGAGATCTACTGGACAATGTTTCCAGGAGTTATGATAAGAGATTCTTCTACCACTCACTCCTTCCCAGAAAGGGATGAAAAAAATGCTGGTTCCTCCACAGACCAGATTGTGCTCTAGATGTCTATCTGTTTCCTTCACTCACCTTGGTCTGGTACAAGGTATCAGCTTCTGCCTTGCTCTTCTGGGCAATGTCTTCATACTGAGCTTGGATCTCCTCCAGGATGCTCTCCAAGTTCAGGGTACGATTGTTATCCATGGAAAGGACCACACTAGTGTCACTGACAGTTTTATGCACTTGGACCAATTCCTGTAGGACACAGTTTGGATTCATCTTTGGTAGTTTTCTTTTTCTTTGGCTCATCTTTCTCCTGAGGTTCACAGAACTATCTCTCCCCCCAACTCCACTCACAAATTTAGAGACCTACCCAGAGTGCTTCCCTCCTGAGACCTTTTCTCCCTTGTCTCTCTGTTTTCCAAGGGCCCTGGGGCTCCTACAATGGTTACAGTGTAGGAGGTAGCCCCTAAACTTACAGTCTCATACAGGACCATGAGGAATTCAATTTCTTGCTGCAGACTGTCCACTTTAGTGGTAAGGTCAACTTTAACTGTATAGGCAGCATCCACATCCTAAAATAAAGCAGGTAGGAAAGCATATCAAGGTGAAGTTAGGGAGGACTCGTGATGCCTGAATGTCTCTTGAATATGTTTTGAGTACAGATATGCCTATTGGTCTAGGAAAAGCCCAAAAGAAAAAGGCATAGTGGGAAGAATTGGTTTAGGATCCAGAATGCCTGAGTTCAAATTCCAATCCTCCAATCTATAGGTTATGTGACTTTGGACAAGTTTCCTTAGGGTTCCTCATGTATAAAATGAGAGAGAGAGAGAGAGAGAGAGAGAGAGAGAGAGAGAGAGAGAGAGAGAAATTAGATGACCTCTGAAATCCCTTCCAGCTCTGATACTGATTCTAAGAGAAGTTTTCTGTCTTAGCTTACCATCAGCCTCAAATATGCTTAGTACTCTTCCAGATAAGAAGTAATTAATAATAAACCAAAGCACTAAGCCTTTGTTCAATTCAGTCGTTTCCAACTCCTCATGACCCCATTTGGGATTTTCTTGGCAAAGATACTGGATGGCTTGACATTTTCTTCTCCAGCTCATTTTACAGATGAGGAAACTGAGGCAAACAGGTTTAAGTGACTTGCCCATGGTCACACAGCAAGTAAGTGTCTGAGACCAGATTTGAACTCGGGAAGATCAGTCTTCCTGACTCCAGGCCCAGTGCTCTATCCACTGTACCATCTAGCTGCCCTGTCACTAAAAAAAAAAAGCACTAACCCATGTTCCCTCCCAACACCAACAGATTGTACTATCACACAGCAAAAGTCACCAGCTGGCAAGAATATGGGCAAAGGAGGTAAAGAGTAATCATAGCTAACATTATGCAATACTTTCTCACAACTAACTTATGCCAACAAGAAATTTGATTTGCAGAATTTACTTCAAGTTTCAATGCAGAAAACCAAGAACTAATTATATTTGCTGTATCATTAGTATGGTTACTATAGATTTCACTGAGTTCCTCATCAAACAGGCCTGAGAAATGGACTGGGGGCTAGACTTATTCACAAATGGAAAAACTGAGGCCCCATGAATAAGGAACCATAGTTTCCCAAGACCCAGGAATTTGTGCCTGCTTTCTTGACTCCTAGTGGAAGATTCAGCTATGCTCACCTTCTTAAGCACCACAAAGTCATTCTCAGTATTTGTACGGGTGTTGATCTCTGTTTCATACCTGGTAAAATTGAGAAGATGGATAAGTAACCACCATGAGCCCTAATGAGCAGTTCTGGAAGGCTATTACCACCAGGAATGTCCTAATTACTAAATTCCCCTGTGTTTAGATGACCTTAATCTCTGCAACAAACCTGGAGTCTGGGACTTGGTGGTTGTAGATAGATAGAAGAGAGAGAGAGAGAGAGAGAGAGAGAGAGAGAGAGAGACAGACAGACAGACAGACAGACAGACAGACAGACAGACAAATGGATGATAGATAAATGGATGATGGATGGATGGATGGATGGATGGATGGATGGATGGTTGGATGGTTGGATAGACTGACAGACAGACAGAATTCATTTCTTTTGAAATTCTATGCATTTGAAAACATCATTCTGAGAAGAAACACAGGCTTCTCCAGACAGCCAAGGGCTCCAAGATGCACACAAAAGTTATAAATTCCTAATCTAAAGCCTTAAAACATCTCCAAGGCCTCCTAGTCCATCTCCCTTTCTTTATAGATAAAGAAGCTAAACCTCAGAGGTTTAGTGACTTGCCCAGCTTCACATGGTAGTAAGTACCTACATAGACAAGATTTGAACCCAGGCTCTTTGACACCAGAGACAGTGTTCTTTTGACTGCACCAGCTTGCCTTCCCTAGTGATGTGTGATAAAGCCCTTATAGTCACCACAGGAAAATGTTTTTTCTTCCCTATGTCAGAGCGGCAGGAGCAGCTGTTTGATGCTGGCAGTCTATAGAAAACAAACCATGGGCTTCCTTTCTAGGGCCCAGACATGTGTGGGAATCTGATGGAGATGAGGACATTTTTAAGAGCTCCACATAAGCAGGTAAGTAAAGCAGCCTTTTCCTCTCATAGATTTCCCCCACGAGCCCCATTTACTTCTTCTTGAAGTCTTCCACTGAGTCCTGAGTGGTCTTCAGCTCTGCATCCTGCTGGCTCTTCTGGGACTTCAGATCATCCACCTGGGCCCGCAGGCCATTCAGGTAGGCTTCAAAGATGGAGTCCAGATTGGTTGCACGGGCACTGACATTCACCTGCTGAAGCAGGTCCCACTTGGTCTTCAGTACCTGGTTCTGCTGCTCAAGGAACCGCACCTGAAATGGGGAAACCAATCCATTCTATAGACAACAGGGACTGCTCAGAGCAGAGGATGCTGGGACCTCTGGAGGGCCCTTCTCAGAATCACAGCATCCTGTGCTGTCAGAGCTGCAAGGACATTCACCATCACCTAGTCTAACCCTCCTTATTTTACAGATGAGGAAACTAAGGCATGGAAAGAAAGGACTTGATCAAAGCACGCAGCAAGTTTGTAGCAGTTCAAACTCTCAGTGTCACATGCCATTCCCTATAGAGAGCATTGCCCTTGAGGTCAGGGAACCTGGGTTCAATCTCACCTCTGCTATGTACTGCCTAGGCACCAAGGTGGCCCAGTGGATAGAGTAATGGGCCTGGAGTCAGGAAAAACCAAATTCAAATCCAGCCTCAGACATTTGGTCCAGTGGATTGAGCAATAGTCCTGGAGTCAGGAGACCTAAGTTCTAATACAGCCTCAGAGACTTACTAGTTGTGTGACTCTGGGGAAGTCACTTCACATTTTTCTGCCTCAGTTTCCTTAATTCTAAAATGGGAATATTATTAGCATCTACCCTACAGGATGGTTGTAAAGATCAAATGAGATAATATCTATAAGCCACTTTATAAGATAATGCATATAATTTATAGATAATATCTATAAGGCTGTGTGCTAAGTGCATAGTGGCTGGTACATACTAGGCTTTAACACGTGCTTTTTCCTTTCCCCTTTCCCCATCACGCACATTGGACAATTCACTTCATCTCTCTAGGCCTGTTTTCTCCTCAGTAGGACTAAATAGTCACTAACATAATTTCTAGCTCTGCATTCTGTGGTCCTTACAAGGTTTCTCCTACTGCCCCTCCATCTGTGTCCCTCCATTCAATCTTGGCTCAAAGGCTCTCTCCTGCAGGAAGCCTTCCCTGATTAACCCTACGAGCTATGTAGGAATATTCCTCCACTCCCCTCTGCCCTTAGCTACTCAGTACTGTTTCTTCATATATATTTGCATGTTGATTTGTAAGTATTCTTAAGTCATTTGATAATGCAATGCTTAGTGTCCCCGACTTAGAGCCCCTTGAGAACAAAGACCTTGTCTTCTTTCTTTCTTTCTTCATTTTTTGGTATCTCTATACCATTCAAAGCTCTGCCCACAATAAACCTTCAACAGAAGTTGCTGATCCCTCCATTGATTTTTCCCCACCCTTAAATTCCCCTAAGGCAGAATTTTCTCTTCAGGGTGTTGTATGACATTCCTTTAGTGCTAGAAAAATGACTTAATCATCACATAATCAAAGGGAACCCTCCTGAACTTGCATAACAGCTCACTGATGCAAGAGGCTCCAGGCTGTCCAAAGTGTTCCCCAACACTCCTTACTCTTTCCACTGTTTCAGTGAGGATTTCCTAACCGACCTTACCCTTTTTAATTCCGCCTTTAATATATCATCTTGAGATGGAGGGGACATAGGTTTCCTGAAGCCTGGATGACCACTTGTAGGGGATGGAGTGAAGGAGAATATGACTTAGACTTTATGAACTCCAAGATCCCTTCCAATGCTGAGAGTATGATTCAATAAGGCTACTCCAAAAGAACACAAGCTCTGGTCCATCCATAACAGCAAAGCTGGAAAGACTGAGGACATTTGTCTGTCTGCTGCCTGAGTAATAATCTAGTTAAGTTCTTCTGCTCATCAGCAGAAAACATATGGCCACCAACAGGTGGATTTTTTTGGCTATGTCAGTTCAGGCAGAACTATTTTACTAAAATGTTTCAACCTGCATTAACAGAGGAAGTCCTGCTCAAATCGTTTTTCCTTCCTCCCTTCTTTTCTTTCCTTCCCTCTTTCCCTCCTTTCCTCTTTCCTTCCTTCTTTTCTTCTGTCCTTCCCTCTATCCCTCCTTCCCTCTTTTTTCTTCCTTCCTTTCTTCTGTCCTCCCCTCTTTCTCTCCTTTCCTCCTTCCCTCTTTCTTTCTTTCTTTCCTTCCTCTCTAATACCTAGTATCTAAACCAGGCTGGAAGTGCAACAGCCATTCACAGCCCAATCTGACTACTGATAAGCACTGACCCTTTGCCCTACTACATTTTTCCTCCCCCTAACGTCATATTTGTATAGGATTTAGTGAAGGCATCCAATCAGCTTAATCTCTGCTGCAGCTCAGAACTCCAGAGCTCAGGAGATCCACCAGCCTCAGCCTCTACCTGTAGCAGGGATTATAGGTGACATTGTCACTGCCCACCTCACTCAATCCAAAATCCAGTCTAAAGTCTCATTGACTAAAATCAGGAAATGAAGAGTGGGAAAAGGCCAGAGAAGAAAAGGCCTTCTATGATAGCTTGCTGTGGGAGACAGACCCTTGGCCTTGGAATCAAGAGATCTGGGTTCAAACCCTATTCTTAATTGTGTGACCATAGGCAGACGTTGTAAACCTTAAAATGCTATGTAGATGCTGTGAATAAGTGGGATTTAAGATTTTTAGAGTCATCTAAAAACAGACTCCCAATCAAATAGAAAGTTCTATTTTCACTTCTGAAGCCAGACCTAGTGACATTGGCCAGCCTGGCTAATAGAATTTAAAGTCAACTGACCATCTTCCCTACAACAGTCCATCTTACCCAATTGTTCTTCACTCTTTGCTATCATCACTACCTTTTATTCCAATTTCCTGACTTCAACTCCAGAAAGACCAACATGCTGCCAATGTGCTCGTAATTCCCCTTACAGATCTAAATTCATATGAAAACCCATGGGAATCAGAGAATATTCCATTATTTTGGGGTCCCTTACTTATCTCTAAGAAAGCTCCCTGGGACCTCTCAAAGATTCTATTGTGAAAACATCTTCATTTCTGGTTACATCACTCATAGAGAACTAAAAGGAGGCGCTAGGTTGAAACTGAAACTAAACTAAGGTTCAATATTGGGAAGACCTTCCTGTCAAAGTTGAGACCTCCTATCCCCAAGGACAAGTTATCCTGGAAAGCTGTGATAGCTCCTTCATTTTGGAGAATTTTGTGAATAAAGTGAGCATCTATCCCAGTACCCAAAAAACTTTAGACACTTTCCTGTTGAAAGACAGTGAAAAAGGCTAGATAGGCAACCTCTGAAAGTTTAGAAAACTTCCTTATTTGTAGATCTTAGAAATAGCTTATTCCTGGCTCTCCGAATGTTAAATGTTGACACTTACCTTGTCGATGAAGGTAGCAAATTGGTTGTTGAGGACCTTGAGTTGCTCCCGCTCCTGAGTCTTCACCTGTTGGACCTCAGGGTCTATCTTCACACCCAGAGGCTCCAACAGGCTCTGATTGGTGATCACTTCATGGATCCCACCAGGGTAGACATTAGGCCAAAGGATCCACCACCCAGACCAACTCCTCCCAAACCACCTAGGCCAAAGCCTCCCATTCCAAAACTGCCACCATTTAAAAGTCCGCTTCCAAGGTCCACCATTGCGTAGCCTCCATAGCCAAGGCTTCCTTGGCCTCCACCTGCCACACTGGTAAGGATGCTCTTGTGCCCACCGAGGTTGACAAGGCTCCGGCTGCTGGAGCTGACCCCTCTGCCTCCAGAACAGCTTCCAATTTTCAGAACAGAGGAGCTTCCAGCCACTCTTCGGCTCCTGCCAGGCAAGACAGCAGAGCCACTGCTGTAAGCTCCACTTTGAGATCTCCAGACAGCCTGCCTACTCATGGTGGCTAAAAAAGAGTGAGTGAGGATGAGCTAAAGAGAAGAGCAAGAAGGCCACTGGGTACTTGGGAGAAGGGAAGGATCCCCTTTTATTCTCTGCTGGCTTTGGCAGCTGTCCAAGGTAATTGGAATACAAATGTATGGGTTTGGTTCCCCTACAGCAATAAACTAAAAATGACATGAAAATAAATTAATGCCATCCATCTAGGGAACAGTTTGTCAAATGATAACTGCTTGGTTAGCAGGTTTTGCTCAATTATCTATTGACTATCTGCTGGCCTAGGCAATATGAGAGATGTGAGGTGGTTCCTGAGAGCCCTCCAAGAGGCTCTTTTTCAGTTGTTAGTATTTCACCACTTTTAGTTTACTTCAGGGTGGGATCAAAACCCAGGCAGTATTTCCTTAGATACTGGAAGTCAGAGACTTTGATCATCTCCAATCAGGTGTCCAGCAAGGGCACTAGTTAAAGAAGTCCTCCCCACCCCCAGTTGCCCCACGCAGTTTTCTCAGATTGATGGAAAATTGCTCCCCATCTTGCTTCCCCTACCCCCCACTTCCCCAAAACAAGAATATTTCAATGTGGGGACAGCCTAATCCAATATTGTTGAAGAATGGTCATTCTTTAGACTCTCAAGGAAAGAGAAAAATAGCAAAGTTATACATAATTTCCTAATCTTTAGATTGTGAGCTTCTCAAGGGCAGGGAATGTCTTTTGCCTTTATATCCCCAGTGCTTAACATGGTCCCCGGCAGATAGTAAGTGCTTAATAAATGCTTACTGACTGATCAATGTTGAATAGCCCTCTAAGCCAGGCTAGGAAAATTCCTATGCAACTGATGGGGTGCTTGGGTCCTTGTTCTTGGATCCCACTTTCAAGATCATATTTTTCCCTAGCCTCAAAACACTATCCCTGACAGTTTCCCTCCAGCCCAAGGATCCTGTCTCTGGGCAGTGACTCATGAGTGGGCCCAGTGAGGCAAACTATATCTCCCTGTTACAAGAACAAGCTGACCTCTGTAGAATTTCCCTTGTATGAACAGACTAGCAGGTACCAGCAGAATTATCATGTACTAATTCCCACATTTATCATATACAATTCAGAGGTCAAGCTTTTTTGACTTGTAAGGACTCTCCTCCCTACTCCCCGCTGTTCAGCATTCCCGTAGTCACAACATTCCATATGTGTTCTTGTTTCTAGTCACTGAGTCCAAAAAACAGAAAACAAATCTCTGAGGGGTTGGGGGGGGGGGAAATCATGTAGCTCTGACTTGGATTCTTCTAAAGACTAAGACTTAAGCCCAAGTGGAAAAGACTTGGCTTTGAGTCCCATGTACCTTTAGGCAAGTTACCAACCTCTCTGGGATTCCATTTGCTTCTCTGTGAAATGAGTGGGTTGGATGAGAGAATCTTTCAAATCCCTTCCAACCCCAAGACAAGAGGTAGGTTTCAGACAGGGGCAATAGGTATTATTTTTATTAAAGAAACTCAAAATAACTAACAACTATCTAGTATGTGAGCTGCAATTCTTACACAAACTTTGATGATGGGATGAATTATCATAACAGATACTTATAGACATCTTTAAGAGGCTTGGCTTGCCAGAGAGAGCTGACCTTGATGCCTGGAAGACCCAAATTCAAATCGTACTTCTAACACCTATTAGTTGCGCGACCCTCGGCAAGTTACTTCATCTTTTGGTGCTCAAGGAAGCCTATAGGATGTTCATTTACAAAGAAGGTCCTTCATAGGCAGGGGAGTTCCCTATAACAATGAAATCACAGGTCAAGTCCCCATCTCTTTAAAACTTACAAATCATCTTCCAGATATTATCTGTTGTAAGCCTCACAATAACCCTATGAGGCAGATACTACAGCTATTATTATCTTCATTTTACACAAGAAGGAATTGAGACCCAGAGACATTAAATGACCTGCCTGTAGTTAGAATGTCAAAGATGGTATTTGAATTCAGGTCAGTCAGTCAGTCAACAAGAATTTATTAAGTGCTACTACTGTCAGGTACTACACTAAGCGCTTTGGATACAAAAAAAAGGCAATCAGGGATTCCTGATTCTAAATAGAGCACTCTAATCCCGTCACCCTCAACTGAGATTCAGAACTCAAAAACTGAATTCAAGAACCTAAGCAATTACACTCGGTTCATAAGCTATTTACTGCAACTACTTGTATACATAGTACAGCACTACGTGCTGAGAATGAGAGAAATTGTATCTGAGTTGACTTTCTTGACCCACATGGAGCTGATGTACTAGCTGGGGGACAAGACACATACACACATAAACCTTTAATCCTCTCAAGGCCCCTTGAAGGAAGGGAAGGCAGGATAAAGTCTTCTCAATTTAAAAAGAAGAAATCTGAGAGGGAAAACTGCTTTCTTTGGGGTACACAGCACCTTGTACAAATCAGCAGGAAAAGGGAACAGTCCTTTTTAAATTTTAAATTTTAATATTTTACTTTTTCCCAATTACATGTAAAAAACAATTTTAACTTTATTTTTCAAATTTTGAGTTCCAAATTCTCTCCTTCTCTCTCCTGTCCCATCTCATTGAGAAGGCAAGCATTTGACATAGATTGTACATGTGTAGTCATGCAAAACACATTCCATATAAGTCATTCTGTGAAAGAAAACACAGACAAAAAAAGAAAAATAAAGAAAGTAAAGAAAAAGTATCTTTGATCTGCATTCAGGCTCTACCAATTCTTTCTCTAAAGATGGACAGCACCTTTCATCATAAGTCCTACTGAATTGTCTTGGATCATTGTATTGCTGAGAATAGCTAAGTTACTCGTAGTAGATCATCATACAAAATTGCTGTTACTGTGTACAGTGTTCTCTTGGTTCTGCTCATTTCACTTTGCATAAGTTCATGTAAGTCTTTCCATGTTTTCCTGAGAGCATCCTGTTCATCATTTCTTAAAGCACAATAGTATTCCATCACAATCATATTACACATTTGTTCAGCCATTCTCCATTAATGGACATCCCCTCAATTTCCAATTCTTTGCCATCATTAAAAGAGCTGCTTTAAATATTTTTGTACACATATGTCTTTTTCCTCTTTATTTTTAATCTCTTTGGGATACAGACCTAGCAGTGGTATTACTTGGTCAAAGGGTATGCATGGTTCTATAGCCCCTTGGGCACAGCTCCAAATTGCTCAGCAAATAGTCCCGACACATTCCTAGCAACAGGAATCTAGCTTGTGAATTATTCCAGCCACCTTCATATGCAGGCCTTTATGGAAATCCATTCCAGGATACTCTAAGAAGCATAGTAGTAAATGCCTGTAATACCTGCTGTTGGGGAGGCTCAGGATGGTGAATCACTTGAGCTGTAGAGATCCAGAATCAATATGATGAACCCCTGGGAGTAGTTAATCAGTCACTAGGAATTTACTAAACATCTACTGTGGGCCAGGAGCTGTGCTAAGAGTTGGGGATACAAAAAGAGGGAAAACATAGTCCTTAAGTCCAAGGAGCTCATAATCTAGTGGGAAAGACAAGAAGAAGGGGTGGGGGGGAGTACAAACAAGCTACATATAAGAAAAATATAAAAAAATAGGAAATAGCTAACAAAGGAAAGCACTAGAATTAAGAGGGATTGGAAAAGGCTTCCTGAAGAAGATGGGATTTTAGCCAAGACTTAAAGAATGCCAGGGGAGCTAGGAGGTGGAGGTGAGAAGAGAGAGCACTCCAGGTATGGGGAACAGCCAGAGATAATGTCCAGAGCCTAGAGATACAGTGGCTTGTTCATGGAATAGCCAGGTAGGTGGCACACTAGAGTGCAGCCCTGGAGTTAGGAAGACTCTTCTTCCTGAGTTCAAATCCAGCTTCAGACACTTACTGGCTGTGTGACCCTAGGCAAGTCACTTAACCCTGTTTGCTTTAGTTTCCTCAACTGTAAAATGAGCTGGAGGAGGAGATGGCAAACCACTCCAGTATCTTTGCCAAGAAAACCCCAAATGGGGGGCAGAGCCAAGATGGCGGAGTGAAAGCAGTGACTTGCTTGAGCTCTCCCCCAAACCCCTCCAAATACTCATAAAAAATGGCTCTAAAATTCTGAAGCAGCAGAACCCACAAAAAGACAGAGTGAAACAAATTTCCAGCCCAAGACAACCTGGATGATTGATCAGAAAGGTGTATTGTGCAGGGCTGGGAGTGCAGCACAGCACAGCGTGGGCACGCAGGCCGCAGCAAACCTGGAGCAGGCCTCAGAGGACTGAATTGTGGGCAGCTGTGGAGGTTCCCAGACTCCTCAATCCACGAATGTCAAAGACAATTTAGAAGGTCAGTGGGAAAAGTCTGTTGCTGTCGGTGGTCAGAGAGGAAGGCAGGGTTTCAGCTCCATTCCCCAAGAGTGTAGCGGGGGGGGGCAGCTGCTTCCCGAGCTTCTGGCCCACAGACTGAGGGGGAATCCAGTGGCTGATCAGAGAGGGACTGCAGGGATCTCTTTGCCAGTGCTGAGGCAGGAATCTCTTGCTTTGCCCATGTGTGGATCTGGGTCACAGTTCTGGGCGGCAGTGCTGGGGTGAGGAGGAGCCCTGGCGTGGTGGAGCTTGCAGTGGCTGTGGAGAGGAACCCCTCCTCACAGTTATGGGACAGAAAGGAATACTTGTGGTCACAGGCCAGGAAAGGAGTAAACACCTCGCCCCTTATCATACCACCTTGGAAGAACTGAAAATTTACAGGTCCCTACAAGTATCTCTGAAAACAGCTACACAAACCCCTGAAGCTTGGGACAGTACACTCTCCACATTGGAAGCAGACTCTTACCTTAACAAAGAGTTTAAAACTCAAGTAATTGGCTGGGATCATGAGCAAGCAGCGCAAAAAGAGTCAGACTATATTATCTTACTTTGGTGAAAAAGAAGATCAAAATATACAACCAGAAGAAGACAACAAAATCAAAGCTCCTACATCCAAAGCCTCCAAGAAAAATATGAATCAGTCCCAGGCCTTGGAAGAGCTCAAAAGGGATTTTGAGAAGCAAGTAAGGGAAGTAGAGGAAAAACTGGGAAGAGAAATGAGAGTGATGCAAGAAAATCATGAAAAACAAGTCAACAGCTTGCTAAAGGAGACCCAAAAAAATACTGAAGAAAATAACACCTTAAAAAACAGCCTAACCCAAATGGCAAAAGAGGTCCAAAAAGCCAATGAGGAGAAAAATGCCCTAAAAAGCAAAATTGGCCAAATGGAAAAGGAAGTCCAAAAGATTACTGAAGAAAATACTTCCTTAAAAATTAGAATAGAGCAATTGGAAGACAGTGACTTTATGAGAAATCAAGACACTGTAAAACAAATCCAAAAGAATGAAAAATTAGAAAACAATGTGAAATATCTCATTGGAAAAACAACTGACCTGGAAAATAGATCCAGGAGAGAGAATTTAAAAATTATTGGACTATCTGAAAGCCATGATCAAAAAAAGAGCCTAGACATCATCTTTCAAGAAATTATCAAGGAAAACTGCCCTGATATATTAGAACCAGAGGGCAAAATAGAAATTGAAAGAATCGAGGGGCAGCTAGGTGGTGCAGTGGATACAGCACCGGCCCTGAAGTCAGGAGAACCTGAGTTCGAATCTGACCTCAGATCAAACACTTGACACTTACTAGCTGTGTGACCCTGGGCAAGTCACTTAACCCCAATTGCCTAAAAACTAAAAAAAAAGAAAAGAAAAGAAATTGAAAGAATCCACAGATCTCCTCCTGAAAGAGATCCCCAAAGGAAAACTCCTAGGAATGTTGTAGCCAAATTCCAGAGTTCCCAGGTCAAGGAGAAAATATTACAAGCTGCCAGAAGGAAACAATTCAAGTACTGTGGAGGCACAATCAGGATAACACAAGATTTAGCAGCTTCTACATTAAAGGACCACAGGGCATGGAATACAAATTTCTGGAGGGCAAAGGAGATAGGATTACAACCAAGAATCACCTACCCAGCAAAACTGAGTATAATCCTTCAGGGGAAAAAATGGTTATTCAGTGAAATAGAGGACTTTCAAGCATTCCTGATGAAAAGACCAGAGCTAAACAGAATATTTGACTTTAAAATACAGCACTCCAGTGGAACATGAAGAGGTAAACAGGAAAGAGAAATCATAAGAGACTTATTAAGATTGAACTGTTTACATTCCTGCATAGAAAGATGACATTTGTAACTCATGAGAACTTTGTCAGTATTAGGGTAGTTGAAGGAAAAAAATTGTATGTATGTATATATAGATAGATAGATAGAGGGCACAGGGTGAGTTGAAGATTAAGGGGTCATATCTGGAGAATAAAATTAAGGGATGAGAGTGGATGATACTCGGAGAAGAAAGGGAGAGGTAGAATGGGGTAAATTATCTCACAAAAAAAAACAGAAAAGTCTCTCACAGTGGAGGGGAAACAGGGGAAGGTGAGAGGGAATGAGGGAATCTTATTCTCATAGGATTTGGCTTAAGGAGAGAATAACATACACATTCAATTGGGTATGGAAATCTGTCTTACCCTACAGGAAAATAGGGGGAGAAGAGGACAAGAGAGCAGGGGGGTGATAGAGAGGAGGGCAGGTTGGGAAAGAGGGTAATCAGAAGCAAATACTTGTGAGGAGGGACAGGGTCAAAAGAAAGAATAGAATAAATGGGAGGGCAGGATAGGATTAAGGGAAATAGAGTTAGTTTTTCACAACATGTCTACTAAGGAAGTGTTTTGCATAACTGCACATGTACAACCTATATTGAATTGCTTGCCTTTTCAATGAGGATGGGTGGGGAGGGAGGAAGGGAGAAAATTTGGAACTCAAAGTTTTAAAAACACATGTTTTAAAAAAAATGTTTTCACATGCAACTGGGAAATAAGAAATACAGGAAATGGGGTACAGAAGTCTATCCTGCTCTACAGGAAAATAAAAGGGGAAGGGGATAAGAGAAGGGAGGGGGGAGAGATAGAAGAGAAGGCAGACCAGGGGAAGGGGTATTCAGAATGCATGCCATCTTGGGGTGGGAGAAGGGGTGAGAAATTTGGAACTCAAAAACTTGTGGAAGTGAATATTGAAAACTAAAAATAAATTTTAAAAAATTTAAATTTAAAAAAAATAGAAAATAAAAAATAAAATAAATTAAAAAAAATAGAAAACCCCAAATGGGGTCATGAATAGTCGAATACAACACAACAGCCAACTACTTTATTTAATAGCAGTTTCAAACAGCATGCAGACATGGATGAGCATTAAAAAGAATGAGGCATCCAGTGGAAAGTTCCAGTCCAATTTTTCCATCCCTTTCCACCTCCCACCCTTTCTTCTCTCAAGTTGGAGGAGAAAATGGAAAGAAATGTGGTCTTTCAGGAGCCTCCTCAGCCAGTGCCCTGGGAAACAGGAAGGGGCTGGACTCTGCTCTTATCATCTGTTGCCACAGCTGTTTTCCAGGCCCCTTTTCTGCTGCTCTTACTAGCTCCACTGGCTAATCCATGCCCAAGGCAACCCTCCACGACATTCAGTTGCAAAGAAGGTCCTTCATAGACAAGGGAGTTCCCTGTAACAATGAAATCACAGGTCGAGTCCCCATCTCTTAAAAACTTATAAATCATCTTCCGGATGTTATCTCATACATGCCTCATAATAACCCTGTGAAGCAGGCATAACAGCTGTTCTCTGATTTTGGTGGCAGGAGGAACAGTCCACCCATCCCAAACTCCCTGCTGGGCTTGGGAGGAGATGTGTGGACAGGGACACAACCCCACTTGTTCTTCTCTGAGCTGCCTTATGGAACAAGCTTCTTCCCAGGGTCTACAGCCCCCCAAACCAGGCTTCCCTGTGCACACTCCCTATCCCCAGCCCATTACACTTAGCCTGGAGTGCTCTCTGGGGAAAGGTGACCCGAGTGTCTGAGTCAGGAGGATAACCCAGGTCTTTCCTGACTCCAAGTCCAACAAATACTTTGCACTATAGCATTTTGCTGTTATTGCTCAGTCATTTCAGTCAGGTCCTACCCTTCATGACCCCATGTGGGGTTTTCATGGCAAAGATACTGGAGTGGTTTGTCATTTCCTTCTCCAGGAGATCGATTTTGTCAGGCAATCAAAGGTTAAGTGCCTTGTCCAGAGTCAAACAGCTAGGAAGTATCTGAGGCTGGATTTGAATTCAGAGTTTCCTGACTCCAAACCCAGTGCTCTATCCATTGAACCACCAACACTACAGTATTAATGTAGTACATACGTACACACATATTACATACAGCACTGCTACTACCTCTCAAAAATGTACAAAATATTGTTATAGAGAGAGATAGTGATAGAGATGAGATGAGATATAGATAGTAATTGAGATAGAGATATATGATAGAGGCATATACATACCCGGAAGGGGAGAGAAGAGGAAGGGATTAGGCATTTATAAAGGATCAACCATGTACCAGGTACTGTGCTAAGTGCTTTTTGTAAAAACAAATATTGTCTGATTTGGTCATCCCAAAAACGTCCTTCAAGGTTTTTAAAAATACTTTTTTTACATGTGAAAAGATGATTAGATTCAGGTTCGTCTAATCCTCATAATAATCCTGTGAGGTTAGCACTAAAGGTGATTTTATTATCCCAACTTTACAGATGGGGAAAGTGAGGCTCAGAAAATTTGACAGTAACAGTAAGAGACTCTTAGAGGTGGCATTTGAAACCAGATATCTCCTGATCCTAAGTCCAACACACTCCAAAAGAAACAGTATGTTTCCTATTTATCCTGAATATAGTTTGGCTTATATGTATTTGTTTGCATATTGTCTCCTCCATTCAACTGTAAGCTCCTTGCAGGCAGGGACTGTCTTTTGCCTCTTTTTATATACTTACCACAGCGTCTGGCATGTTGTTATTGTTCAGCCATTTCTAACTCTTCATGACTCCATTTGTGGATTTCTTGGCAAAGAACTCAGGAAGATGAGTCTTCTAGCTACCTAGCTGCCCCCAGCACATAGTAAGCACTTAATAAATGTTTATTGATTGATTTATCTGCAGAGGCAGCTAGGTGGGGTGCCTTACCGAGAGGCAGGAAGATCTGAGTTCAAATCTAGCCTCGGACACTTAATAGCTGTATTATCCTGGACAAGTCACATAACCTCTGACTTAGTTTCCTCCATTATAAAGTGGAGATGATAATAGCACCTACCTCCCAAGATTGTTGTGAGGATAAAATGAGATGTTTGTGAAGTACTCTGTAAACTTTAAAACACTTTAAATCATTGTAATTAAATAATTTAAAACATTATTCATATCATTATAAATAGAATGCTAAACTTAAAGTCAAGAAGATCTGGGTTCAAATTCTCCTCTGATACCAATAGTGTTAAGTGACCACATGCAGGTCACTTAACCTTTCTGAGCCTCAGTTTCCTCCTCTGTAGAATGAGAGAATGGCCTCTAAGATCCTTCCTGCTCTAAACCTCTTAGCCTATGGTCTTGCCATTACATCCTCTAACAGGAAGAAGACTTCTCTTCATCCTAGGTATCTCCCTCTCATACTCCTTCCATTTCCTGGTGTTCACAAAAACCTAACTTACTCCTGAAAATGCCACTGAGTGCTGCACCCTTACTCACAAAGCCCAGAGGACAAGTCAGCATAAATCTTGCTCTCCACAGCTATACCAGGATCCGCCCTCTTCCATCAGTAACCACTTCTCTAGGTCCTAACTGCAGTCATCTATGGACTTCCAGACCATTCCCCTCTCCTCCCTAGTAAATTCAGTAGCTCTCCACCCTTACTCCTTCTCCCTTCAAACACCTTGCCTTTCCACCTCCTCATTTTCCCTAACTCCCATGATTTGTCTCCAATCCACCTCAACACAAACACATGGTTATACCTTAGAACCTCATTCTTCCACCCTGATAATTTTTCTCCCCAGCTATCAGAATTCCTAGTTGCACCTCTGGTTTCTAAAATGAGCTCTTAACTCTAAACCCTAGTCAGACATTACATTGCAACAACACTCCTTCTATGCACAGACTGATAAAGGACACTAGGGAAAAATCTAGAAAAAGGAAGAGACAAATTCCAGGGTATCAGGAGATTTTTAATTGAATAGGGAAGGCTAGAGAGGGGACTAAGACACAGGATGAAAAAACATCAACAAGCCTTTAATCTTTCTTCTGTCGATTTAATTGAGTCAATTTAACTTCATCTAAGCCCCTCACTTTACAGATGAATAAAGTGAGGCCCAAAGAAAGCATTCAAATCAGGTTTTAAAGCCAGAACTATAAAAGCTCTTTCTTGCCTTTTTTATGTGAGATAATTTACTCCATTCTATCTCACACTTTCCCTTTCTCTCCCAGTGCATTCCTCTTTCTTACCCCCTTAATTTTATTTTTTAGATATCATCCCATCATATTCAACTCACACATGTGCCCTCAGTGTGTGTGTGTGTGTGTGTGTGTGTGTGTGTGTATGTGTATGTGTGTATACTCCTTCTAATTACTCTAATAATGAGAAAGTTCTTATGAGTTACAAGCATCATCATCCCATGTAGGAATGCAAACAGTTTATTAAGTCCATTATGACTTCCCTTTCCTGTTTTTTATGCTTTTTATGCTTTTTTATTCTCTTGAGTCTTGTATTTGCAAGTCAAATTTTCTATTCAGCTTTGGTCTTTTCATCAGGAATGTTTGAAAGTCCTCTATTTCTTTGAATATTCTATTCATTTCCCCCTGAGGGATTATAATCTGTTTTTCTGGGCAGATAATTCTTGGTTGTAATCCTAGCTCCTTTGACCGCCAGAATATCATATTCCAAACCCTCCAATTCTTTAATGTAGAAGCTGCTAAATCTTGTGTGATCCTGAGTATGGCTCCATGATACTTGAATTGTTTCTTTCTGGCTGCTTGCAATATTTTCTCCTTGACCTAGAAGCTCTGGAATTTGGCTATAATATTCCTGGGAGTTTTCATTTTGAGATCTCTTTCAAGAGATGATCAGTGGATTCTTTCCATTTCTATTTTACCATCTGGTTCCAGAATATCAGGGCAGTTTTCCTTGATTAATGTCTTGAAAAATGATGTCTAGGCATTTTTTTTGATCATAGCTTTCAGGTAGTCCAATAAATTATTTTGTAAATTTTTTTAATGTTAAACTTAAATACAAAATGAAAAAAGGAAAAAAATTGTCATATACAAAGCAGACCATAAGAAAAGATTCAATATGAATTTCTATTTCAAGAAAACTTATTTAATAAATACTATAGATTGTTTTCAAACTTTGCTTCCTTGTTGGTTTTCTTCTATGCACTGCTGTGTACTTTTTACTTTATTTTTTCCCCTCCCTCCCACCCTAAAGAAAGCTATAATTAAACATAGATATATATGTATATACATACACATATTCATAGATCTCCATAAACATACACATATGTACAAATGTACACATACACATATATGTAAGACCATACTATGTTATTTCATTCTATCATTGGTTTCTTTGATGATGGATAGTAAATTCCTCCATAAGTCCAAGTCTTTCCCTTTTTTTCTAAATTAACCAGCCCATAGTTTCATACACCACAGCAATATTCTAATCTAATCACATCCTATCTAAGAGACTGTCTATGAATGTTTTTCCCTCAATTTTCTGCATTCTTTCTATTCTTAGCTACATAGGTTTTATTTATGCAAAAAATTTTAATTTTAAAAAATTGAAATTGAATCCTTTTTACACTTCAACAATGCTCTCACCTTATAATATAGTTTAAGATCTGATACTTCTGAATGTACTTCCTCTTCATCTTTTTTCCCCTGGTTTCTTTGAAGTTCTTGACCTTTTGTTCTTCCAAATGAACTTTGTCATTATTTTTTCTCACTCAGTAAACACAATTTTTAGTAATTTAATTGAGATGACCTTGGATAAATAGATTAGTTAGGTAAAATTGTCATTTTAAAAATTATATTGGCTTTACCTACCTATGAACAATAAATATTACTTCAGTTGTTTAGATCTTAGTTTATTTGCATAAAAAGTGTTTTATGTTTATGTTCATATAGTACCTGTGTCTCTTTTGGAAGGTATACACTCAGGTATTTTATACTGTCTAGGTATTTTAAATGGTCTAAAACAGTATTAAATAATGTTGTTGACACATAGTGTAGTTTCTCTATTTTTCGCTTTTGATTAAATCTGTTTTAACTTTAACTTCATCTGAGATCATTATGATTATCCCTACTTGTTTTACATACTAAATTCTATTCCTACCCTTTATTTTATCTTTGTGTTGTCTCTCTTATTTTTATAATGTTTCTTGAAAGCAACATATTGTTGAAGTCAAGTTTTCAATCTGCTATCTGCTTCCATTTTATGAGTAAATTTGTCCCATTCACAGTCTGAGCTACAATTATTTGTTGTGTATTTTCCTCCGTCCTATTTTTCCTCTCTCACCCTATTTACTCTATTGCTCCTTACTCTTCCTCTTTCCTGCTCCCGGCTACCTTGCCCTCCTATTACCTACCCTACTGACCCCTTAGTCCTTCCCTTATCCTCTCCCCCCATTCCCTTGCCTTCTTATTTCTTTCTGAATTTAGAAGATTTTTATACTCTTCTAGACATATATGTTGTCCTTTCTTTAACCCATTCCCAAAGAGAGTAAGGTTCCATCACTAGATTATTAATTTTTCCTTTTATGCCTCATTTGTATAAGATAATTACTCCTTTCTATCTTTCCCCATAATGTTTTGGTTTTTTTAGAATCACCCCATCATACTCAGCTCAGCACACACCTTTCTTTCAAACTACACAAATAATGATGACAATCATAAGAGTAGTACTACTAATATTTTCACATATAAGAAGTAAACAATTTGACCTTATTGGGTCCCTTATAGTTGGTCTTTAATGTTTACCTTATATTTCTCCTGGATCTCATATGTTAAATTTTCCCTTAAGTTCTGCTGTTTTTGTCATAAATACTTGAAAGTCTTTCAATTCATTAAATATCCTTTTTTTTTTTCATTCAGGATTATCCTTAACTTTGCTGTGTAAGTTACCCTTGGTCATAACCCTAGCTCTTTTGTCCTACAGAATATAGTATTCCAAGACCTACTGTCCTACAATGTAGTAGTTTCTAGGTCTTGTGTAATCCTTGCTGTTCAAATTGTTTTTTTTCTTATTTCTTCCAATGCTTTCTCCTTAACCTGGAAGCATTGAAACTTGGCTATGATATTCCTATAACTTTTCCTCCTGAGATCTCTTTCAGGTGGTGATTGGTGGATTTTTTTCTATTTCTAATTTGCATTCTTGTTCTAGAACTTCAGGGCAATTGTCCTTGGTAATTTCTTATAAAATTGTATCAAGATTCTTTTTTTATTATAATTTTCAGGTAGTCCAACTATTTTTATATTATTTCTCCTAGATCTGTTCTCCTGATCAATTGTTTTTCTGATGGGATGTTTCACTTTCTCTTCTATTTTTTCATTCTTTTGATTTTGTTTTATGATTTCTTGGTGTCTTAGAATGTCATTAGCTTTCCTTTGCCTAATTCTAGTTTTCAAGGAATTATTTTCTTCCTTAAGTTTTTGATTCTCTATTTCCAATTGGTTGACTATCTTTTCATAATTTTCTTAATTTTCCTGGATTCCTCTTTTTTTTCTAATTTTTCCTTGATTTCACTTATTTGGTTTTTAAATCCTTTTTAAGTTCTTCCAAGAAGACTTTTTGTGCTTGGGACCATTTAACATTCCTCACTGAAAATGGAGTGGCTTTTTTAGCTTTATCATCTTCCTCTGAATATGAACCTAGATCTTCTCTATCCTCATAGTTACTATCATTGAATAATTTGAAAACACACAAAAGAGGGGCAAAGCCAAGATGGTGGAGTAAAAGCAGTGACTTGCTTGAGCTCTCCCCCAAACTCTTCCAAATACCTGTAAAAATGGCTCTAAACAAATTCTAGAGCAGCAGAACCCATAAAAAGACAGAGTGAAACAAATTTCCAGCTCAAGACAATTTGGATGGTTGATTGGAAAGGTCTAATGTGCCTGATTGGGAGAGGAACACAGTTCAGCACGGGCCCATAGGCAAAACAAGACTCAGCAAACCCAGAGCAGTCCTCAGAGGACTGAATCACAGGCAGCTGTAATGGTTTCCAGACTTCTCAACCCACAAATACCAAAGACAACTTAAAAGGTCAGTAGGAAAAGTCTGTGACCATGGTAAGAGAGAAGCATGGTCCCAGCCCCAGCTGCAGCCCTGGGGTGGTGGCTGCTTCTGGAATTTCCAAGCCACAGACTGAGGGGGGAATTGAGTGGCTGACCACAGGGGGATCGCAGGGATCTTTTGCTGGTGCTGAGGCAGGATTCTCTTGCTTTTCCTGTGCTTGGATCTGGGTCACAGTTCTGGGTGGTGATCCTGGGACAAGGAGGAGCGCTACTGTGGTAGAGCTTGTAGTTGTGGTACAGAGAAAATCCTTCTCACGGTTCCAAGGCAGAAAAGAGTGCTTGTGGTCACTCACAGACCAAAGCAAAATCCAGGAAAGGATTAAACACCTCACCCTTGATCATACCACCTTGGGAGAACTGAAAATGTGCAGGTCCCTAGAATTATCTCTGAAAATAGCTGCACAAAACCCCCGAAGCTTGGGACAATACATTCTCCACATTGGAAGCAGACCCTTACCTTACAAAGAGTTTAAAGCTCAAATAATTAGCTGGGATCATGAGCAAACAAAAGTGAAAAAAAGTCAGACCATAGAATCTTTCTTTGGTAACAAAGAAGACCAAAACATACAACCAGAAAAAGACAACAAAATCAAAGCTCCTACATCCAAAGCCTCCAAGAAAAACATGAATTGGTCGCAGGACATGTACTCAAAAAGGATTTTGAGAATCAAGTAAAAGAAGTAGGGGAAAAACTGGGAAGAGAAATAAGAGTGATGCAAGAAAATCATGAAAAACTAGTAAACAGCTTGCTGAAGGAAACCCAAAAACATACTGAAGAAAATCCCAAATGGCAAAAGAGGTCCAAAAAGCCAATGAGGAGAAGAATGTCTAAAAAGCAGAATTGGCCAAATGGAAAAGTAAGTCCAAAAGCTCACTGAAGAAAATACTTCCTTAAAAGTTAGAATGGAGCAATTGGAAGCTAGTGACTTTATGAGAAATCAAGATATTGTAAAACAAAACCAAAAGAATGAAAAAATAGAAGAAAATGTGAAATATCTCATTGGAAAAACAACTGACCTGGAAAATAGATCCAGGAGAGAGAATTTAAAAATTATTGGACGATCTGAAAGCCATGACCAAAAAAAGAGCCTAGACATCATCTTTCAAGAAATTATCAAGGAAGACTGCCCTGATATTCTAGAACCAGAGGGTAAAATAGAAATGGAAAGAATCCACCAATCACCTCCTGAAAGAGCTCCCCGAAGGAAAACTCCTAGGAATATTGTAGCCAAATTCCAGAGTTCCCAGGTCAAGGAGAAAGTATTGCAAGCAGCCAGAAAGAAACAATTCAGGTATTGTGGAAACACAATCAGGATTTAGCAGCTTCTACATTAAAGGACCAAAGGGCTTAGAATATGATATTCTGGGGGGCAAAGGAGATAGGATTACAGCCAAGAATCACCTACCCAGCAAAAACTGAGTATAATCCTTCAGAGGAAAAAATGGACATTCAATGAAACAGAGGACTTTCAAGTATTCCTGATGAAAAGACCAAAGCTGAATAGAAAATTTGACTTTCAAATACAAGACTCAAGAAAAACATGGAGGTAAACAGGAAAGAGAAATCATAAGGGACTTATTAAGGTTGGGCTATTTACATTCCTGCATGGAAAGATGATATTTGTAAAGAGAACTTTGTCAGTATTAGGGTAGTTGGAGGGAAAAAATTATATGTATGTAGATAGATAGATAGACAGATAGATAGATAGATAGATAGATAGATAGATAGATAGATAGATAGATAGATAGATAGATAGATGGCACAGGGTGAGTTGAAGATGTATGGGTGATATCTGAAGAATAAAAGTAAGGGATAAGAGAGGATTATACTGGGAGAAGGAGAAAGGAAGAGGTAGAATGGGGTAAATTATTTCACATAAAACAGACAAGAAAGGCTTTTACAGTGCGGGGGAAGGGGGAAGGTGAGAAGGAATGAGCGAATCTTATTCTCATCAGATTTGGCTTGTAAAGGGGACAATATACACACTTAATTGGGTATGGAAATCTATCTTACCCTACAGGAAAGTAGGGGGGAAGGGGATAGAAGAGCAGGAGGATAATAGAGAGGAGGGCAGATTGGGGGAAGGGGTAATCAGAAGCAAACACTTCTAAGGAGGAACAGGGTCAAAAGAGAGAATAGAATAAATGGGGGCAGGATAGGATGAAGGGAAATATAGTTCATTTTTCACAACATGACCACTATGGAAGTGTTTTGCATGACTACACATGTATAAACTATATTGAGTCACTTGCCTTCTCAGTGAGGGTGGGTGGGGAGAGAGGAAGGGAGAAAATTTGGAACCCGAAGTTTTAAAAAAAAATGTTAGAAACTGTTTTCACATGCAACTGGGAAATAAGATATACAGGCAAGGGGTATCGAAATCTATCCTGCCCTACAGGAAAAATAGAAGGGGTAAGGATAAGAGAAGGAGGGGGAGAGATAGAAGGGAGGGCTGATTAGGAGAAGGGGTATTCAGAATGCATGCCATCTTGGGGTAGGGGTAGGGACAAGATGGAGAGAAAATTTGGAGCTCAAAATCTTGTGGAAGTGAATGTTGAAAACTAAAAATAAACAAAATAATAAAATTTAAAAAGAAAAAAAGAAAATACACAAAAGAGAGTGGAAGGGATTCAGAAGGGGACAAATTAAAGAAAAGTAATGTTGGAACTACCACGTTAAATTGGAATTATAAAAAAAAAAAAGCCAAGCTGTACTTAGTTCAAATCCTCTTTTTCTGTTCTTTTTAAAAGGAAAGATGTATGGTTTTTGATGTCTATCAAGTTTGGAATAATAAAAAGGAATTTTTTGAAGTAAGAATTACATAAATGTCTAAATGGATGAGAGAAGGAAGTCTGTGATTCCAGAAGCGAGGAAATGAAGCATAAAAGGGGTTGGAGAATCCTCAAAGAATCAATCTATTTTAATATCCTCCTAATTTATGCAACTGGAGAATATATGCTAGCACTTGAAAGTGCATCATCCTTTTGCTTAGGACCTTTTTCAAATTGTTCCCCAATCCAGGAGCCTTAAAATAGCAAATCACCTCAATTTAAGGATAGCTCCCTCTATGCCCAGGAGTAAAGCCACTGGGAGGCAACAAGAGAGGAGACTGCCTGGACCTCTCTGCTCCTCCCATTTCCCAGCTAATTGTCTTGAAATGACCATCTCCAGAGAGAAATTTCTAGAAGATATGCACCTTCACAGAACAGATCACACACACATGCACACACACACACACACAAAACCCTAATTTTAGCCTCACATAAATTTAATCTGCATGAAACCAACACCAATCTAATTCCAGCATGAGTTTACCTAACTTAGCATGATTGTATATGAAGAATTCAGAGATGGAATGTGAAAACTTACACAAATTGATGTCAAGAGAAGTTGGCAAAACCAGGAGAAAAAAAATCTAGGAAATGATTACATTATAGAGAACAAAGAAAAAGAAAGAAGGAAAACTAAACACTGTTTATGTAACAGTCCAATGAGGTCCCATTTCTCAGAGCATGAGCAGAGGGCTCTTGCCTGCTGCCAGCCCACATGGAGCTTACAGGTTGAGAGAGAGATCAGGGTCAGATAAGTAGATCCAAGAATGGTCAGCACATAAATGATAATTAAATTCATGAAAACTGATGAAATTACCAAGCAAAATAACATAGAGAAGAAAAGAAGGCCCAGGACAAAGCCTTAGGACGATGGTTAATGGGCAAAGTTAGCCATCTGAGGGACCTACACAGTCCTGCAGAGGTACTTGGGACTGCTATGGCACCTCACCCAGCTTGGCTGTGGCTACTCCCATGACTTCCCATCACTAGAATTCTGGTGGCTCCTCCAACCTTTCAAAGCACTTAGCACATTGCCTGACACATAGTAGGTGTTTAATAAATGTTTGTTTCCTTCCTCCTTCCCTGTATAGAACAAACTCTCAGAATCAATCATCACTTCCCCAGAATTGGGAGGGATCTGGAACTAGGGAAGCTATGAATCATTGGCCTCAGATGAAAACATCAACCCTAATCCTGTTTAGATTAGCCTTTCTTTCTGGGAAAATCTGACTTACCCTCTGGCTCCTTTCTCCATGCTAAATTAATCCCATAGACCTTGATAACTTCCACCCTAAGTCCTCCCTGGTGTAGGGATCAATCCCTGATACAGCTTTCAGGGCACATGGCAGCTCTGTAAAGAAGAAGCCTGAGTTGTCTCCATACTCTGCAATGGGGCACTGGTCTGATCAGAAAGCCACTTGTTAAAGGAGGCATAGGATTGAAGGAAGGAAAGAAAGATTGGTCATTAACTTTGATTTGGAGGCTCAGACGCTAGAGGGTAATTCTGAAAACTGAGATGTTAACTTGAGAAAGAAGGTCTTCCTTAGGTTACCAAGTTTGCCAAAGTGGAAGAATAAGTGGACAAAGGAGACAGAGGAAAAGACCTTTCTTTTCCATGGAGAATGTCTCCTTCATTAAAAGGACCACTTGCATAAACATTCCTCATCCTATATCTATGGTCTTCTAAAGTCCATTTGTCTAAGGGTACATGGAATAATGATGGAATAGCTAGGACTAGGTATGCTTAGATAGGAAGCTCACCTTGGCTGGTAATCTTGCACAGGGTTTGGGAGGAAGGCAGGGCAAGGGCAGAGTAGAGGTTGAAGTAGTGGAGAAGAGGGAAGGCTTGTGGGAAGGCTTGGGAGTAGGACACGGTAAGGCCCAAGGGATGGAAAACTGAAATACTAAACTAAAAATTACTGGAGAGGATGGAAATGAAGGGTCCAAGTGCAGGGGGTTGAGTTTAACATGAGCGACAATTAGGAAATCGTTATAGATTTGGGAGCGGGGGAAGATAGTGAGTCTACTACATTTATCTTCCTCTGCGACTTTGACTAGGCCAAAAGAATTGGATTCTTTCCCATCCCTAAAGACCTCCATAGATGGAAGTCCTGAAACTTCTCTAGGATACAATTTGTCTAGGATGCAATTTTCTGCTCCATCAGGAGGTAGCAAGAGGAGAAGGGACTCAAGACAGTATTTTCTTTTTCAAAGCTCTATCTTCCTTATGCCCAACCAAAGCTTCAAGTGAAGTCCATTTTTTCTTGTCCCATCCTGCATGAGAATGAAGAACAGTCTACCAGGGGTGGGGAATCTGTGGCTTCGAGGCCACATGTGGCCCCCTAGGTCCTCAAGTGCAACCCTTTGACTGAATCCAAATTTCACAGAACAAATCCCCTTAATAAAAGGATTTGTGCTGTAAAACTTGGACTCAGTCAAAAAGCCACACCCAAGAGCCCAGCTTTTCTAGCCAGACTCCAGTACCCTCCAGTTAAGGTCAAGTATAAGAATGTCATCACATACACAACATGAATTGCAAACGAAGTTTATTTTATAGACAAGGGTAGGGGCAGGGCAACATTTTAGACAGCAGATTCAGAAGGAGGAATTATGTACACAAGGAATGACTTTTTTTTCCTTTTTTGCTGCATGCAAGAAAATAGGAATTCTATAGTGTCCATCAGAAGGGGGCACTAGAAAAGTGGGAGCATGAAGGAAGCAGCCCCCCAAGCCATAAGAGAATTCCCCCTAAAGGAGAAGAGCTAGAAATAGCTCTGCCCTTTTTTGGAGGGGCTGCGGAGGCAAGAGCTTTCTAAAAATATGCTTGAGCATCTCTTTCCCCCTGAAATGAGGTTGGATGGGTACAGTTTGGGATGCTGTCAACAAGTGGATCAGAGAAAGGCTTGTTTTTACATTCTGGGTAGAGAGGCATTGGGGCATCAGCTTTATCTGAATGAGAATGACACACTAGAGTCACAGCTCTTTTCTCCTTCACCTGGACTGGAGGTGTAGCCTCCTCCAGGCCCTCTGGTAGAGCCACTGCCTCCACCTCCTGAGCCTGAGTCTCGACCCCCAGAACCGGAACCTCGACCTCCAGAGCCAAAGCTGGCCCCTCCTCCTCCACTGCCACATCCTGAGCTAGATCCCCTGCCTCCAGAACTGCTGCCTCCAGAGCCATATCCTCCTCCTCCTCCAGACCCAGATCCTCCTCCTCCTCCAGACCCAGATCCCCTGCCTCCAGAGCCATATCCTCCTCCTCCTCCAGATCCCCTGCTTCCAGAGCTGTATCCTCCTCCAGAACTGGACCCTCTGCCTCCAGAGCTGTATCCTCCTCCAGAACTGGACCCTCTGCCTCCAGAGCTGTACCTTCCTCCAGAACTGGGCCCCCTGCCTCCAAAACCATGTCCTCCTCCTCCTCCTCCTCCTCCTCCTCCGGAACCTCTGAAGCCAGCCTTGGATGCCACACTAGATGAGACAGTGCTGCTACTTATAGCTGTAGAAAGAAACCAAGTCACAGTAAGCATACTGATCCTGCCTCTGCACAGCCACTACTTCTAATAGAAGAAATCTCATAAAGAGGGGTCATCCCTCATTACTTACATATGGACACGTTACTGGGAACTTCTCCAGAGATTCTATCAGGGTAGAGGGGGGAAAAAGAAGTATTGTTATCAAATTGTATTTTTTTTTTGGTAACCACAGTCCCAAAACCCATTAGTAGGGACTATCTCTTCATTGGTGGAAAAGAATGCGCTGCCCTGAGTGAGGGGTGAGAAGCCAAAAGACCCCAGAGCGGTTCTTCAGCTCTCACCAACTTCATCCCATCATGCTCATGGGCTTTGGGACTGAGATTACATTTTTTTTTCTTTGAAATTCTATCTCAACAAACCATAAGTTCCCATAAGGGAACACTGCCCAATACCACTTGGACAATCCCATTTTCTTCAACAATGACAGTTATTTTTAAATGCTAGTACAATCTTGCAGTTGGAATGCTCTCTATCCCCACTCCCTGTTCCTTATTTTTAAATACTCTTCACTTCTTGTGATAATGGAGTGGAGGGGAGGGGGTGGCGTGGTTCTGGGTGGCCTAGCTAAAAATACTTGGCTTTCTAATTTTTTATTGGAAAAAATAAACAACTAATTTTGGATCCAATATTCTTAAAATTCAGTTAGATAGACAAAAAGTGAAGCTGCCCTGTAAAGCTTCATCCAATCTAGGAGGATCTAGAATGAGACTGTCAAGTTGCCTCCCTTCTGTCTCCTCTACCTGCCATTAACCCTAGCTGAAATCTTCCTTCTCTACGCCAGTGCCTCTTCACATTTCTATCTAAGGCATCAGCATAAGCAGAGCCACTATTCCATGACTCACACCTTTCTTTGAGAAAAAGAAAATGAAGCTTTCCCTTTTCTCTCCTTCTGCTGCCAAATTACAGACTTCTATTTAAGCAACTGTAAACTGTGTTTATGAAACTGTGAAAGGTGAAATTGTGTTTATTCCTTCAGGGGGTGGGATTGGAGATAAAATTCAAAACCTTGCCTACGGTGCACAGAGACCTTGGCCTTAGCAATTCTATTCTACTCAGACTTCCACAGTTTGGAAGGAATCTTATAACTGAGTAAACTCAGACCCAGAGAGGGGTCCCACACTTGTTCCGCAGCTAAGACTTAAGTCCTGGTCTCTTCATTCTGAGAGCAGTATTATCTGCTGCTTCCCCTTCCATTCTGACCCCCACCCTGACAATTACCCTGTTCTATTTAGTACAGATAAAACTTTAAGATGACATTTCCCCCTTCCCTGGTCCCTAGCTTTCTTCTGCTTTTCCTGGTCCCCAGAGTCCATCCCTCCCTGACATTCCTCTGGGAAGAAAGCAGGAGAGCCAGTGCCAACTTTGGACTTTTATCACTCTTCATCTCTAGCCATAAAATGTGAGTCATCTCCCCATCCCCTTACCTATCCTCCTCTCCCTCCAGCAGCTTCTTATAGGTGGTAATCTCCAAATCCAGGGCGATTTTAACGTTCATCAGCTCCTGGTAGTCCCGCAGCAAGCGGACCAGCTCCTCCTTGGTCTGCTGGAGAGCTTCCTCCAGCTCTTCCATCTTGTGCTTGGCATCTTTGAGAGCATGCTCCCCCCGTTGTTCTGCATCAGCGATGGAGTCTTGCAGGGCACGGCACTACAAAAGAAGGAGGGAGGGATTCTGGGTGGCATTGGGAAGCCATGGGAAAGGGCAGCCTACACGTCCCAAGGGAAAGCGCCAAGGTAAACAGGGAACAGAAAGGTTGGTGGACCGATTTAAGTCTTTGGGGGAATGCTGTTGTGATGGCTGCATTTCTGGATCAAGCTACACAAACTTTGATACAAAATGCTGGCTCTGTATCATCATCATCATCAATCGATCAAACTCTCTTGCACTTATAGATGTACCCAAAGGTCTTCACATCTGTGATCTCATTTGACCTTCATGACAACCCCATGAGATGATAGGTCCAACATTGTTACCCCCATTTTAAAGAAAAGAAAACTGAGAATGTTCAAGAACTGTCTTTTGCCTTTCTTTCTGTCCCTAATACTTAGGAAAGAAGGAAACAAGCATTTACCATGCACCTACTGTGTGCCAGGCACTGTGCTAAGTGCTTAACAAACATTATCTCATTTGACCCTCACCACAAACCTTGGAGGTAGGTGCTATCATTATCCCTATTTTGCAGTTGAGGAAATTGAGGCAGAGGTGAAATGACTAGCCCAGGGTGATACTAGTAAGTGTCTGAGGTCAGATGTGAACTCAGGTTTTCCTGATTCCAAGCCCGGAGACACACAGTCACCTAGACGCAGTGCTTGGCATATAATAAGTACTTAATAAATGTTTACCAACTGCCTAGATCATGGGGTTTAGAGATGAAAGACACACTTTAGAATCATCTGATCTTGCCCATTCATTTTGCTCAAAGAGAAAACCAGGACCCAAAAGCCTTAAGTGGCATGTCCTGGGTGACATAAGGAGCCAAGTGGATCATAGAGTCAAAGGCTGAAGGGCACTTTGAACATTTTTTATCCTGACCTCCCCACTCATTTTACAAATGAAGAAATTGAGACTCAGAAGGTTTCAGTTACTTGCCCAACACTAATAGCAGAGCCAGATTCGCTGACTATAAATCAAAGCTCTCTACTACATCACAGGTAGGAATAAGGCTGGGGACCAGACCTGTCATTTCATAGGTGTAGGGAACTCCCAGAGGAGAAAACACTTTCTGCCAAGGCAGTTCAGCATCTTCTCTGCAACTTACACTCTTACAGAATTTCCTACAACACTGAGAAGTTAAGTGACTTGCCCAGGGTCACACAGACAGCATTTGTCATAAGCAAAACTTGGACTTAAGTCATCCTGGCTCTGAGTTCAGTTCCGTGCTGCTGCCAAGTGCAGTGAGCCTTAGATCGTAGCCCCTTAGGAGGCAGACACTGGGTCTCTCTGGTGTACAACACAGCCCCCTATCAAGAAAAATGGTAATTCCAAGTATGGGATCATTTCATGCTCAGCTTAATTCCATCTACAAATAGTAGAATCCATCTACCCATTTCTCTCTGCCTCTTTTTTTCTCTGTCTCTCTCTTTCCCTCTTTCTCTTCTCTCTCTCTCTCCCCCCTCTGTCTTTATCTCTCCCTTTCTCTCTCTCTCTCTCTCTTCTCTCTCTCTCTCTCTCTCTTCTCTCTCCCCCCTCTGTCTTTATCTCTCCCTTTCTCCCTCTCTCCCCTCTCTGTCTTTATCTCTCTCTCTCTCTCTCTCTGCCCTCTCTGTCTTTATCTCTCTCTCTCTGTCTCTCTGTCTCTGTCTCTCTCTCTCCCGCCCCTGTCTTTATCTCTCCCTTTCTCTCTCTCTCCCCTCTCTGTCTTTATCTCTCTCTGTCTCTGTCTCTCTCTCTCTCTCTCTCTCTCTCTCTCTCTCTCTCTCTCTCTCTTCACACACACACACACACAAACACACACCCCTATTCACCACCTACAAAGACCCTTAGAACTCATCCAGTGCTCCATCCCAGCCAATCACTGAGACCAGCCAGAAAGGCGAACCAAACTGAAGCCCTGGCTCACCTGCTTTTTCACATGGGCAATTTCTCCCTGAAGCCTCTGGATCATGCGGTTCAGCTCACTGATCTCCATTTTGATTTCCTTCAGGCTTTCTCCATGTTTCCCTGCAGTGATCTGGAGCTCTTCGTACTGGTTTTGCAGAAGAGGAAGAAAAGGGGGAAGCGGGAAAGGGAGGAGGTTTGTTTGCAGTGAATTTTGTTTGTTGCCCATGACTGGGCCTAGGAAGTTATGGCTGAAGCCCTTCCCTGCACACTACTCTCTGCCCTCCTCTCAAGAGAGATCAACTCTAGGACATTGGAAGAAGTCAGTGGAAAGAAGCTTTCTAGCCTCTACTAGCCTATGTAGGCTAGGATGTCAGTATGTCATCTACATGTCTCCTAGGAATTTGGATAGCTGGTCTAGATTTGGGTCCTTCTGGGGAAGGGGACAGTGTAGTCATTGTGAATATCTACTTTAAGCAGTCAATTAATCATCACTTCTAATTGTCCATAAGCTCCTGTACATTTCCTGGCTCAAGTCCAAAATCTGTAGTAATGGGTTTGGTTAGGTTCTCACTTTGCTGTGATATAGGGCCTCAGCCTCTGTCTTGCTCCTCTGTGCAATATCTTCGTACTGGGATCGAACGTCATTGATGATGCTTTCCAGGTCCAAGCTACGATTGTTGTCCATGGACAGGATCACGTTGGTGTCGGTGATGCATTGTTGCATCTGGGACAGCTCCTGAATTAGGCAGAATACTGGTCATGACTCACATTCTTAGAAATATGGGAAAGTAAATGGAATCACAGGAAGAGGATGATTTGGGCAAGGTGGGACCACATCCAGACTTCTGTTTCACTCCCTTTCCACCCCCATTCTAGGGCTTTGCTTACTTATTCTTGTGCATCTGGCAGCATTAAGCTTCCCACTCAGCCCCAAGCACCATGCAACCATACTGATTACTTTTACCAGGAATAGCCAGAGTCCAGAAAGGCAGAAGCTAAGCTCATGGTAGATATCCCCTTCTAGGAGTCCTGTCTTTTGAGTCATATCACTAAGGAAAGCTTGTCTCAAATGCTTTGTTTAAATTTCAGATGGCTGAGGGAGCCAAGATGGTGTAATACATGCAGCAACCCAGCTGAACTCTCCCAACATTAACCTAATATACCTATTCTAAAATACCTCCTCAAATCAGATTTTGGAGTGGCAAAGCCAACAGAACATTGGAGTAAGACATTTTTCCAGCCTAAGACAATGTAGGAGGTCAACAGGAAAGGTCTATGACACCAGGTTGGGGGGCCAGCCTGGAGTGTGGCAGCAGCACAAGCAATGAGCCTTGGAGGCAACCATGATAGTGGTGGCATCTGCAGCAGGAGCTTTGGGAGCTCTCATCCCAGAGCCAGTAAGGAGGTTGGACAACTGATCAGAAAGAACACAGGGGACCCTTTGCTGGCACTGAGCGCAGCTGGCACTGACTGGCAACTCTATTGCCCATATGCACTTCTGGGTCACAGTTCCAGGGTGGAGAAGAGCACTGGTGGTTGGTGACAAGGGAGAAGGGGGGGGCAGCTAGGTGGCACAGTGGATAGAGCACTAGCCCTGAAGTCAGAAGGACCTGAGTTCAAATCCAGCCTCAGACCAAACACTTGACACTTACTAGCTGTGGGACCCTGGGCAAGTCACTTAACCCCAATTGCCTAAAAAAAAGGGGGGAGAAGGGGCCCTTGTTGCAGTTCCAAGGCAGACTGGAAAATCAGAGCTCATGGCTGTAGGACAGCAAGGGACCTGGTCACAGTGGCAGGGCTACTGTGCTTTCAGCTGCAGGGGACCAGGAGCCCTTCCTGGATAAAGACCTCTCACAGACCAAGAAAGCAGTGACCACATCTCCCCCAGGATCATACCACTTTGGAAGCACCAAAAAGTTGAAGACCCCTGGGGGCAGCGAGGTGGCACAGTGGATAGAGTACCGGCCCTGGATTCAGGAGGACCTGAGTTCAAATCCGGCCTCAGGCACATAACACTTACTAGCTGTGTGACCCTGGGCAAGTCACTTAGCCTAGCCCCCCAAAAAAATGCAGAAAAAGTTGAAGACCCCCAAGAACTAGTTCTGAAAATACAAGCATGAAAAACCCGGAAACTTGGAGTGGTACCTCCTCACCCCCAGGTCAGCAGAACCCAACTTTAACATAAAAATTCATCAAGAAATAGGCTGGGGAAATGAGCAAACAATAATAACAAAGAGCTTGGTTATATGTTTTACATAATTTTGTATGTATAATTGATACCATTTTACCTACCTTCTCAGTGAATGGAAGAGTGGGAGGGAGGGAGAAATTTTGGAACCCAATTTAAAAAGAAAAGAATGTTTTAAAAAAATAATAAATTTAAAAAACAAATGGGGAAAAAAATAAAACGAAATTTTTAAAAATTTTCATATTGTTGAATCTATGGGGAAGGCGGGACTGTTCTATTCTCCTGCTTGGACTGAGAGGTACTTTCTCCTTTAGAGGAGGTTGCAGGATAGTTACTGTCCTGTCACGCAGGCTACAAAAACTAGTCTCACCTCCTGGAAATCCTGCCCAATCGCCCCAATATCACAGGCTGTCAATTTGACGGTGAACTCTCTCCAAGTAGCTGGAAAGAGAGCTGCCGAGTCATCAGAGGGGAATGAGCACCAAGGGAAAAGATTTTTTTTAAATCATACCGTTTCATATAAGACCCGCAGGAAGTCAGCTTCTTCTCTTAACACATTCACCTGGCTCTCCAAGTCCACCTTTTTCACATAGGCATTGTCCACATCCTAAAACAGTGATCAAATTATAATAATGATGACAAATTATAATAATGATAGCTAAAGTTTAGATAGCCCTTTATGGTTTACAAAGTACTTTTCTCATATTATCTCACTTGATTCTCACAACAGTCCTCTGCAATAGGTGCCATTTTACAGATGAAGAAATTGAGGCTAAGAGATGTTAAGTTGCTTGCCCAAGGGTCACACAGCTACTAAAGGTCTGAAACAGGATTCAAACTGAGAACTTCCTAAACCCAAGTTCATCACTCTAACCAATACAACACTTTGATGCCTCGAAAAGTCTGTTGAAATGGCATTCTGTATGCTCCCGGAACCCAAATGCTTCAAAAAATCATGTGAATTTTCTCCTTCCCCAAGTAGCCACCTCAACACCTTTCCTCATAATACCCAAATTCCCTTAGTTTTCTCTTTGTAACCTTTACGGCCCCTTGAGGTGTTCTCTAAACCACCCCACCTGAAATACTTCCCTCTGAATTATTTCCCCGGTGAGCCTTGCCTAATTTGTGCATTCCTATGGCAAACACCCTATCCTTCCCCCACTCACCTTCTTAATTGTCACAAAGTCATTCTCACTGGAAGTGCGTTTGTTGATCTCGTCCTCATACCTGTTAGGAGCCAGAAAAAAGAGATCAGTACTGGCCTTGTAGCATCATAGAATTGAGACCAAGAAGGAGCTTTACAGATTATCTAATCTAATGTCCTCATTTTACAGATGAAATATCTGAAGCCCAGAGAGGCAAAGGGACTCTTGTTCAAGGTTCCACAAGCAGTAAGTAAGAGGATTTGAATCTAGGTTATTTAACTCCAGATCTGGTGCTCCTTCCACAATGCAAACTGCCTCTCCTGCCCTCTTCTTGGTAGACTCACCCCCAAAACATCCCATATTCCAAGATTATCAAGTAGAGTTTTAATTGAAGTTGGTATCTCAGTTAGGAATAACTTTCCTTTAAAATATAATAATAATATTAGTAGTAACTATAATGAGAACTATAAAAATAATATGATTAATAACTATATGAAAACACAACTTCTAAAACCTCTTAGTTTTAAATTTTTTTAATTTTTTTTTAATTTAAAACCTCTTAGTTTTAGAAGTGTTACCAAAGGAATAGTTTCAAGAAATTCAAAGAATATACTCCCCCTCCCAGAAACTCATTTGGGGAAGAATGCTTTCCTGGAGAATTTATTCTGTTTGGTTATTAATATTCATTACCCATTGGTGTTTCCCCAAACACGCACACACTTACTTCTTCCTAAAATCCTCAACAAGATCCTGCATGTTGTTCAATTCTGAATCTTGCTTTGTTTTCTCTGTTGTGAGAGTGTCTACCTTCTGCTTCAAGCTGCTGATGAACGTCTCAAATAAGGGCTCTAGGTTAGGTGAGCGGGTACTGACATCGATTTGTTGGAGCATCTCCCATTTGGTTGTCAACACCTGGTTCTGCTGCTCCAGGAAACGTACCTGCAATTCCCCAATCCCCAAGACTTAACCTTCATCATTCATAAAAGTCGTGAGCTCATCTTCCTCTTCACTAGGATTCAGACACCAGGAATAAGTTGATCCAGAGATAGGGATAAGCCTAGTCACAACCGGAACAGATGTCCCATTCTGCCAGCTAAAGAATATACTAATATCTTCCTTCCTCCTTGGAGCACTCCACTGCTTCTTCCCCAAACCTCTCTCTTCTTTCCCAACGCATCACCCTGGCCCTTCCCATCCCGAGAGATCCCCTCCTCTATTCCACCAAGCAGCCCCCAACATTCCAGAAGGGCCCCTCCCTAATCCTAGTAGAATTCCTGGCAAAGCCAACGAAAACCAAAAAACCAGAATTTACTGGCATTATGCCAAAGAGTGCTTAGTATGAGAGCACTGGAGGGCAGGGTTTCTCAAAGTTCTTAAGAGCCTTATAAAACGCAGCGTTTTAGTTACACCTGCTATGCAATGGGAGGAAAAAACTCTATAAAATTCCAAGGTGACATCAATAAAAAAGATGTTGTGGTTCACCAAGGCATGGAACCTGCTCTCAAAGGCAGAGTTTCAATTTACCAACAAGCCACTATTTCAGGCTAAGCTTGTCAGTTTCTTGGGGAGCTTACTCCCAAAAGAGGAGAGACTCACTCACAGAAGAACAGAAGACAGAGGGACCCTTCTGTTCCCATTGAAATGCAGTTCTAATGTGGCCTAAAATATTCAGCAGGTTACCAGACCACCCTCAGAGACTGATGAGGGTTTGGGTTGTTTTGTTTGTTTTCTAACAAATTTAAACACCAATGTTTATTCAGCTAGACTGAAATGAGAAAACCAGTCATAAAGTCTTTCAAGACCTGGCTAAAATTCCACCATCTGTAAGAAGCCTTTCTTGAACCCCTTTAAGGCTAGTATCTTCCTTCTATTATCTATCTCCAGTTTATCCTATATACATCTTCTATGTACATAGGTGTTTGCATATTGTCTCCCTTCATTAGATTATGAGCTCCATGAGAACAGAGACTGTCTTCAGCCATTTTTGTATCCCCCAGTGCTTGGTATAGTGCCCACCCTTGCACATAGTAAGTGCTAAATAAATGCTTAGTAGGATTATCACATTCCTTTGTCTCCTTTTGTGTCTTGCAGAGTATCCAATGCATCCTCTCTTCATTGGCAATCCCCAGATGAAATTAACCAGCAGTGGTTCTTTTTCACTAATCACGGACTGGAAGCAGTACCCACTGAGCCAAGAGGATCCCACCGTCTCCAGACTCACCTTGTCAATGAAAGTGGCAAATTTGTTGTTGAGTTTCTTGATCTGTTCCCGTTCCTCTGACTTGACATTCTGGAACTCTGGGTCAATTTTCACATTAAGAGGCTCCAGGAGGCTTTGGTTGACAGTAACTTCATGGATGCCACCCCCAGGGTATCCTCCAGGACCAAAGCCACCAGGGCCACCAAAACCACCACCTGGCCCAAAGCGGCCTCCTCCAAATCCGCCGCCTCCGCCAAATCCACCGCCACTGCCAAAGCCGCCTCCGCCAAAGCCGCCTCCGCCAAAGCTACTGCCTCCACCAAGACCGCCACCTCTGCCGGAGAAACCACTGCCTCTTCCGGCCACACTTATGGAGATGCTCCTGCTCCCTCCGAGCCCAATAAGACTCTGGCTGCTGGCACCTCCACCACCTCCACCATGGCGCATTAAGCAGGAGGAACTGCTGGCAGATCTTCGGCTCCCACTGACCACTGCAGAGCCTGAACTGAAGCCTCGGCCCCCTCCTTTTGAGCAGGACCCACCGAAACCTCGGCTTCCTCCTTTTAAGGAGCTCACACTGAAACTCCAGCTTCCTCCTCCTTCTCCTCCTCCCCCTCTTCCTCCTCCTCCACGAGACCTACAAGACAACTGGCGACTCATGATGACCGGCCAAACGAGGAAAAACACCTCAGACGCGTGAGGAGAGCTAAGACTGAAGACTCAACTCCACTGATGGACTAGTCTTCAGGGTCTGCTTATATACCTGAGGAAGAGGCGTCTGTACTCTTGGGTGTCACTATGCTTATGCATGGGTTTGGTTTGCCTGGAAGCTACGTGTGGTGAGTGATTACTGGGCTAATAGCCATTAAGAATCAACTAATCAGCTCGATCCCAAAACTTGCTTTGATTGCAAACTTCTCTTGCTTATCACGCAATTTGATTTTTGTGAAATCATCAGAAAAGGTAAATCGTGGGCTTCTCCCTACCTGGGATTGGGAGGAGAACCTTCTGCAGAATCCTGCCCTTAAATCCGGGTCTTTCTCATGACAGACTGGCTATCAGTCAGAATGGTGCAGGCTGGCTTCCTGGGTTTGAATAAAGAGAAAAAGTGATGGAAGGTTTGGGAGTCTAGGTGTACCCCCTATTGCTTGGCAATTGCATCTAATCCACTGCCACAGCTTCAATTATCATTTCTAGGTGAATCATTATTAAATCAGCATCTCTAGCCTCAATCCCTCCTGAGGTTCACCCCCATATTTTTAATTCCCCCTCCCTGGCTAGTTATCTCCAGAAGCTACCTAGATATCTCACCACCTTAATCTCAAAACCTGCAAAGCTGAACTCATCTCTCCAAAAATGTGCAGAACTGAACTCATCATCTCCACAACCTGCTCTTCTTTCTGATTACCTTGGTTTGGGGGGGAGGGGAGAAGGTTACTATTGACATCACCATCTCTTAGTTACCTAGGCTCAAAACACTGAAATCATCTTTGGTTTATCCTTTTCCTCGACCCTGTCCCCTGCCCTTTCATATACACACACAGTCAATCAACTGCTAACTCCTCTTGATTCTATCTCTGAAATATCTCTCATATTCATGCCCTCCTTTCCATTCCTATTACCCTCACCCTATTTCAGGCCTTTATTATCTTTTGCCAGGACTATTACAATAACCCCTTAACTGGTCTCCCAATCTCCAGTTCCTCCCAGCTCCAATCCATAATGCACACCAAAATTAGAATAATCTTGATTACATAACTCTAATTATGTCACTCCCTCATTCAGAAATATTCAAAAGTTTCTCATTGCATCCCAAAGAGAGTCTACATTCAGCCTAGCATTCAAGACCCTCTACAATCTGGGTGTGATCTACCTTTCTCTCTCACAACTTCCTATTTATGCAGCTGGGATCCTGCCAGATTGTACTGTTCCCCAAATTTACCCTGTGGTTGGGTTTGGTGAATTTGGTTCGGTTCGGTTTGGTTTTGTGGGGGGTTTTTGGTTTTTTGCCTCTGACTTTGCTCACACCACTTCTTATACCTGCAATGGACCATCCTCTAGCTGTCCCCAATCTCTGCGTGTTGAAATCCTACCTACCCTTTGAGGCCTTCCCTAACTCCCTTATGAAGGCTTTTGAAGTCTTCCCTAGCTCCCTCTGCCTAAAATATTCCTTTGAACTTCCATAAAATTTTGTTTCTACTACTCTATGTACTTTTCATATTCCAATTTTGTATCTTAGTTGTTTGTATGGCTATCTCATTTCTCCCAATTAGATTATAAGCATCATTAGAGCTGAGAACATTTCTTGTTTATATTCCTGTCTCCTTCAACACCTGGCATAATTAATGTTTTGCACGTAGCAGGAACTCAGGAAATGTTGCTTGCATTGATTGAATTATTGAATCAGTCTAAGTTAAACTGTTCTTATTCTCAGAGACTTTTGACTTATTCCTTCCTTGAAATGAAAGGTAAGTATTTTGGTTTATAAGTGTTTCCCTTCTAAGTTTCTGCTACTGACTCCAGGATGCTTGAGGGAATAAAAGTCAGGACAGGTGCTAGTAATGTCAAGAAAGTCAGTTGACAAAAACTATAATGAGCCTATTGGCCTTGGGCATTGAAAGTAGGCCCAGCCTGGAAGCTTTTACATTGTCCCAAGACTGTGGGCATCACCCTGGCCTAGGGAATATGCCTAGTACTTGATCCCAAAGTGGTGGAAATACTCTATAAGGCAAACACTACCTGGTTGACTAGACTGGATTCTATCCAACTTTTCTTTGCATGTAATCCTTTTCCAAGAGACTGTTTAAGCCACAACAGTACACTCCCCTTCCCCATCTCCCCCGACACTTAACAAAGGAGGACAAGTTTCTCATCTCCAGTAAAGTTCATAACGACATAGAACAGACTGGTGGTGCTGTCCGCTGCATACTCAAGATCCCCAAATGCCTGTTAAGACCTCTTAATTATCACTAATTGCCACAAGAGTTTGAAAGCAATTCCAGTGTAGATTATCAGGGGCCATCTTGAATCCTGGTTCCTTGTTCTCTCCATTAGCCTGGATTCATTTAATCAAAAGACATTAACATGGCGAGGAATGTATTAAGTGACAACTTCATCTCCTTGTGGGGCTAGATAAGATCACAACTCTTTCAGGTTCCTGGGCAGACACCATTTACTCAATGACTCCCTCTAGGGAGATGTTTTAAAAATCATCTTACTCAGCATCTGGACCCAGTCCCTGACCCAGTTCTAAATCACAACTCCATGCCTCCTCTGCTTGTTTTTCCCCCTAGAAAGCTGAAAAATAAATTACTTTGAAAGGTAAATTTAATTTTAAAAAATACAATTTGATACAGTATCAACACCATTAGAGGAGTTTTTTCCTCTGAACCCAATGTCCTGATGATCCCTGAAACTGTGTCCTACAGAAGCCTTCAATCCATCACTTGTTTTTAACATGGTGAATGAAGGAATCCACCTTGAAGCCCTCAGAGAGTAACATACATCTCACCAAAGATGAGTTCTTTGGCATCAGAAAGGTATGTACACTAAACGGCACGTGTTTTTACCCAAACCTGGCAAAGTTGTAACAAAAGGGTATGTAACAGAAAAGGATTGAACTCTAGAAAAGGCTTTTGAGTATAATGCAAATGTTTAAGGCACGAGGAGTCGGTCTCCAAAGAGATGAGTGAGGACAATCTTTGGATTAAAACTTTCTGTAAGAAACTTTTCATGGTCCTCCTTAAAGCCAGTGCCTCCCCTGTATTGATTATCTCCAGTTGATCTTGTACATATCTTGTCTGCACATAGCTGTTGGCAGGTTATCTTTGCCGTCCCTCCCCCATTAGGATGTGAGCTTCTTGAGGGCACTATTTTTGCCTTTTTAACCCCAACACTTTTAGCAGAGTGCCTGTCACATAGTGGGTGCTTTATAAAGGCTTCTTAATTTGACTTAAATTGTACTTTAACATTCAGGTTTATCACCTTTACGACATCTATGATCTTGGCCGAGTCAGATCCCTTCTCTGGATTTCACATTCCTCACAGATACAGAAAATCAGAGGGGAAGCGTACCCTGAAGTCCATTGGCTGTGGAACCTTCCATATCTACATGGTTTTCGTAGGTAGTCTATGGTCCTAGCTGGGGTAAAACAAAAATCTGATGTGGTGACATTTCAGATCTGACCTTCTTGGGAACCATGATTGCTCATTCAAACAGTTTCAGATCACAGAAGACAAAGCTGCCTACAGCTCATTTCTGACATCTTTCTTGTTTTGGTTTATTTCATAGGACTTCCTAGGCATTAGAGCAAGAACCAACCTTTGAGATCATCTTATCAGTTTCAGAACTCGAAGATATCTTGGAGGCTAACACTCAAATATTATATACAAAGACACTGAGGCCCAGAGAGGGAGACAACTTTCCTGGAGTCACACAGAGCTACAAAGCTAAGTGGTAAGTGGATAGAATGCTAGGCCTGGAGTCAGGAAGATCCAAGTTCAAATCCAGTCTCAGACACTTACTAACTATGTGATCTTGGGCAAGTCGCTTTCCTTCTGCCTGCCTCTGTTTCCTCATCTGTAAATGGGTATAATAATAACACCTACCTCACAGAGCTTTTATGAGGACCAAATGAGATAGTAACTGTAAAGCATTTAGCACAGCCCTGGCACATAGCAGATGCTTAATATATACTTGTTCCCTTCCTTTCCCTAGTAAGTGTCTTGGGCAGAATTCAAACCCAGGTCTTCCTGACACCAGTTCCAGTTATTTAACCCTGTTATTTTGTTTTGTTTTTTAGGCAATTGGGGTTAAGTGACTTGCCCGGGGTCACACAGCTAGTAAGTGTCAGGTCTGAGGCCAGATTTGAACTCCTGACTTCAGGGCTGGTGCTCTATCCACTGCGCCACCTAGCTGCCCCTAATCTCGTTATTTTTTACAGATGAGGAAACTGAAGCAAAGTGCACACAGTGACACAGCTAGTAAGGAACTAAATTAGGATTTGAACCTGGGTCCCCCATCGCTTTCCACTCTCGTCTGATAGACACACAATCTTCCTGTACCAAATCCTTACTTCAGTGTTTCCATCTCAAAGGTTATACTGGCAAAACTCCAGCAGGATCTACCTGACCTGAAACTCTGGAAATGCTTAGAGTCTGGCCCAGCAATGGACTGCAAATGTTTCGTTCAGGACTGTCCTGGCTCAGTCTGAAATAAGAGCAGCGGCTTTGCAAAGAATGATCCTAACTTTGAACCCAGCTCTGTTGGATGATTTGCCAAGAGAAAAAATTTCCCTGGATATCTCTATTAAAAAACTTGGGATCTCTGATCAGCCCTCCTACCCCCCCCCAATCTTTCTAAATTCTAAGAAAACTCACAGAATAACTGTGAATTAAATGTCGTTAGGTCTTGTTAGAGCAAATAATTTGATTATAAATGGATGGCGCAGTGGATAAAATGCTGGACCTGGAGATGGAGGCTCATCTTCCTGAATTCAAATCTGGCCTCAGGTGCTTACTAGCTGTGTGACCCTGGGCAAGTCACCTCACTTTGTTTACCTCAATCTCTTCATCTGTAAAATGAGCTGGAGAAGAAAATGGCAAACTGCACCAGTATCTTTGCCAAGAAAACCCCACAAAGCGTCAGACATGACTGACAAATTACTAAACAATGGGCACTTACAGAAGGCTTAAAAGTGGGCAGAGCATTTTGCATACCTTTTCTGACAACAACCCCATAGGTTGTTACTGGATCCATTTTAGAGATGAGAAAACCAAGGCTTGGAGCTGGAGATTAGGTGACTTGGCTCTTGTCATTCAAATAGCCAGTATCAGAGGCATGATCTGAAATCAGAACCTCCTGACTCAGAACCTCCTGCACCCCATCCTCTATGCAACATTCTCTCTCTCCTGGATTCTTTTATAATACACTGAGGACCCTCATTTAACCCAGGGCAATAGTACATTTTTGCCCATTTTATTCATAGTGCTTTTATATAAGGAATGCCATAAAGAGGGGCAGCTAGGTGGCGCAGTGGATACAGCTCCAGCCTTGGAGTCAGGAGGACCTGAGTTCAAATCCGGTTTCAGACCAGACACTTGATACTTACTTGCTGTGTGACCCTAGGCAAGTCACTTAACCCCCATTGCCTCACCAAAAAAAAAAAAAAAGGAATTCCATAAAGTAAGGCAGAAAGAACCCTGGACTTGCAGTTAGAAATAAGGCTCTTTTCACAGTTTTGTTTTGTTTTGTTTTTTTCCATTCATCAGCTGTGTTCCATCAGTCAGGTCACATCAGTCAAACCCACTTCTCTGGGTTTCCAGTTACTTCTATGAAATGAGGGCTTCAGACTAGATGACTGCTTAAGGTCCTTCCTGGCTCTGAAAGTCTATAACTCGGGACACAATTTTTACTATTCTAAACATTCATAGAGAGTTATCATTATTATATGTTGGTTTTTAATGACATATGTCTCATAAAAAATATTATAGGAAAATACACCCCGGGCTTACCAAGAAGGCATCCTAGTGAAAAGTAGGCATGACCTGTCTTTGGTTTATGTTTACTGAAGGCATATTTATCATGTTTCTCCTAACAACTTGCAAGCTCTCTAAGCATAGGGACCCTGTGTGTCCTTTGGTGTTTCTAACCATCATGCTGGGGCAGCTGGGTGGCGCAGTGGATAGAGCACCAGCCCTGAAGTCAGGAGGACCTGAGTTCAAATCTAGCCTCAGACCAAACACTAGACACTTAAACTAGCTGTGTGACCCTGGGCAAGTCACTTAACCCCAATTGCCTAAAACTAAAAACAAATAAAAATCATGCTAAAAGTGCCCAGCAATACTTCCTGGCTGACTGATAGATTAACTGACAAAAACTGTTTCTTCAAAGCAGAGCCAGTTCTTGGGCCTTCTTCTTTTTAGTTGGAGACAAATGGAGTAGACTTAGTTCTAAATGATTCCCATGAAGGCCAGTTCTGAATTTACTGGGAGCAGATTCAGTTTATGGATTATCTAAATTCCCTGTTCTGCCTTTCCTTCCTGCTTTTTAGAATCCCCAGCACTTAGCATAGTACCTGGCATAAAGTAGATGCTTAATAAATGTTTCTTGACTGATAGCTGCTCCTTGCTTTTGAATTTTTTTTATTTGTTATGTATACCTCCTCCGCAAAATAGGCAGTGAAAAATCAGCTGTCCTATGTCATTTTTTACTATCAGGCCTCTTAAAAGTTAGGGAAGTTTGTTTTTCCAGGAGATTCAGAATACCTGTGATTTTTATAACTCATGATTCTTCTATCCTTCAGTCCCATGTATTCTAGAGACAATACTGAATGTTGCCTTTAGAGTTCAGCTAGACAGCTTGCCTTTGAATTTGCCTGCACTGCTTTCTATAATTGTAATGACTGAATAACCCAAAGTTACATAGAGTTGGTGCATATCTGGCTAATTGAGATCATAGGATCTAAAGGCTAAAGGCTCAATCCTCTCATTTTACAGATGAGAAAACTGAGGCCTAGGGACATTAATGGTCTTTTCCAAGATCACACAGCTAGGAGCCAAGGCAGGATTCTAACCCAGGACCTCTGGCTCCAGATCCAGGACATTTTTACACTCTATCAAGTATATCTAGCTAAACCAGATACTCCCACGGGCTTCAAACCCAGTGATTGGGATGACATTTCCCACACTTGGCCCATTTTCCACCTCAACCCCCTTGCCTAAGCCTCTAAGGCATTTTTTCAGAAGAGCCTCAAATCCCACACTTTCCCAGATGGAATGTAGGTAAGCAGTAGCTTTCTCTGGCCTCGCCCTCTCTGGGAGGGGAATTCCACAGCGCCTTCCCTTCTCCATCTCATCAAATTGCATTTGCTGTTGACCTAGATATAAAGCAGATGCTTCATTCACGTGGCATTTGCATGTTTTTAGCCTCTTGTTTGTCTGTGCCTATTTTAAAGAGAAAACCAGCAAAGAATCAGCCCTGCATCTGGGTAATTTTATTTACACATGCTTAATACAGTGTCTTCCACTATACCTACTCTCAGTAAATCCAGAGCTGGCCTTTATGGGAATCATTCAGAGCCAAGTCTGTCCTACTCACTTCAGACTCAAAAGGCTTTTTGGATCTGATACTGTTGAGATTTTTAGGCCTGAATGTTGTGATTTGTCTACCTAACCCCGAGTGGAACAAGGGCCAGGCCTAAAGTCAGGACACCTAGGTTTGCACTCTAGCTCCAGCTCTCACCAGCCAGGTGAGAACTGAAACAGGTCATTTCTCTGAGTCTCAGTTTCTTCATCTGTAGATCACAGAGAAAACCTACCACACTATTGTAAATGTGAAAAGCTCTATAGAAATGCAAGCTATGATGATGATAATCATTATAGGCAAGGTTTGTATTCTAGATGGATACACTTGGCTCCCTCATTCGTAGGAAACACCCAGCAGAGGCAGCTCAATCTGAAGCAGTACACCCTCAGACTTACTCGAGGAAGTGACAATATGGAAAAAGCATCAAATAAAGGCAACTTTAGGACTCTACCAAGGCACAAACTCTTGGATCCCAACAGAGAGTTATACCTAAGGAGAACTTCCTAAAGACTCCATGAAGGGAGAAAAGGACTTTTAGTCACCAGGAAGTGAGAATTTACCCTTTAGCCACGTGTGTTTGCCAAGTTTGAATCCACTTTCTCCAGGGATCCCTTGTGTCCAAAAAGAGAGTGCACTCTAACAACTGTCCTTGCTATACCTGCCTAATAAACATCCTTTTTAAAAGTCAGTTAACTATGTCTGATAATCAATGGGGAACACACCAGTGGGAGCTTGTGAGCAGCATTACAACAAATCCAGATCCTCAGCCTAGTTCTTCAGGGTAGTAACCTAGACCTAGGATACTGAGGCAAGAAGTAGCTAGCTGCACTTGGGGACTTGACCTACCACTAAGACTGGAATTAGAAGAGCAAGCCTAGGGGCAGCTACGTGGTACACGGTGGATAGAGCACTGGCCCTGGATTCAGGAGGACCTGAGTTCAAATCTGGCCTCTGACACATAACACTTACTAGCTGTGTGACCCTGGGCAAGTCACTTAACCCCATTGCCTAACCAAAAAAAAAAAAAAAAGAGTAGGCCCATAGGGAATACTTTTTTGTATTATAGGCACAAACAGCCAAAAGTACATTAGCAAAAAACTGATCAAGTTCTCTTTAATGTTTGGATTTTACAGTAATTTTGTTGCATGTCAGTTTTCTTGTTTTTAACTTAAATTGCCTTTCATAGCCATGACTGTCATCTAGATGATTATAATCCTCATTGAATCCAATATTTTTCACTCCTGTAAACTCATAACTATCATGCTTTTCATTCTCATCCAGAGTTCAAGCTGGGAATGGTTTGGGAACTTTGTGACAGACGCAAAGTATTCTAACCACCATCCTGTCTATTTGGGATAAAATGGTTTTGGCTTTTGTGTAACCATGTTTGATGGGCCATTTTATAATGTAACCCCAAGGAGTATTAATTTATTTTGATCAGTCAGGGGTTCTGAAGGTATGGTAGGTAGGGTCTTTGTTGTAAAGTGAAGCAGCATGGTTTAGTGAACAGAACTCAACTCAGTTAGGAAGATCTGGTTAAAAATCCTTCTTTAGACACTTACTAACTGTGTGACCCTGGGCAAGTCATTTAAATTTCAGTTTTCTCATTTGTAAAGTGATGACTGGATTCAGTGGCCTTAAAGGGTCCCTTCCAGCTCTAAATCTGTGATCTATGATTTATAATCAGATATCATTCCTACCAAAGTAGCTGTTTATACTATCTGATTAGAACCTTTTGATTTCCCTCTTTCTGTTCAATTATCATATAGGCATCCTCAATATTCAGCCTGATCAGGGGACAGCAGGTGGGATCAAATATGTGTTTTAAAGGGACCTCTGAACCACACGTTGATGCATAACCAAGTTGTCCATCTCTGAGTCCTTCCAAAGCATCACGAGTCCTAAGGTTGGACTAGTAGAATTGTGATTAAAAGTCTTGTTTGTCTCTTGGTCAGAAAGTTATGGTGTGATATCTGACTCTGTACATATCTGCTTCACAATCAACCATAGGTCTAAAGGAATAATGACATACCTTCTCATCCATAAGGCAAAAATTAAATAACAGGTGGAACAGAGTTGGCATAATTGGAGGAGCCCAATATAATCTGCATTCAGTATTTTGGGTAGGCCAGTGAACATGGCGGCATAAGTACCTAATCTTTCTGATATATCCAGCTGTCTGGCCAGTGAGGGGTAGCTTTCAATAGTGCATTGTGTAGCCAATTGTGGAAACAATCATATACCAAGTATAGGCTCTGCTGCAGCCAGGTAGCACAGTGTATGCAGTGCTGGGTCTGGAGTCAGAAGACCTGAGTTCAAAACCAGCCTAGTTGTGTCATTAGCTAGTTGTGTGACCCTGAGCAAGTCACTAAACCTCTCTTTGCCTTATATTCCTCACCATAAAATGGGGTTAGTAATAGCACCTACCTGGCAGAGTTGTTTCAAGGATCAAGTGAGATAATATTTATGAAGTGATTTACAAACCTTAAAGTGCTATATAAATGCTAACTGTTGTTGTTTTTGTTGTTGTTAAATGTTTGATGATCAATGGTTTGAATAAATAAATGAATACAAATAAATGAATGAAATACGGCTTCAAAATTTGCCTTGCATAGAAAATAGAATTTTAGCAAGATAGGTAGAGATCTCCGATCATAATGCATTATTGGCTTAATAAATACTGCTATCAACACTTCATCAGCTGAAATTATGAGAAATAGGTCATGACCTGGATAATGGGAACTGACAGGGAATCTAAAAACTTCATTTAAATCATCTGATTTTATTCTTTCCGTCTGGTTGTGAGACTGGATAATCTAGGAACTTATGGGATCCTGGATAATTGAGAGTTGGCTAACTTTCTATAATTGGGTGACTTCTGTTTCCCCCCACCCCAGGCCACATGCAGGGCTCCTCAGTTCCTTGGATGGCACACGGCAATTTGCAGGTTCCAGTACAGTAGCACCCAGATGCCTGCCAACACCACCTAGCCTGCGAGCTGGATTGCATCACCGTGGTAACCAGGCCCATCCATCATCAGGCACATGGAGGGGGAAAGTAATTCAGCCAAAAATGAGGCTCTCCCCCAGGAAGGAGCCAGAGGAGTTTCTATGTCTCAAGCACACCCTGGCAATTAACACAGCGTGCATGGGGATACTCAAGTACTAAGTGAAGAAATTGATGACTGACTTTCTCACCACTTACTTCCTACTTTCCCAGCTTCTATAACATGTTCGTCACTTTCACTAACTTGCCAACTGCTCAATCAGCGTCACCAGGGGCGGGACCAGGAAATAGTCTGTGCTGACAAGAGGAGAAACTGAAGATACTAATGATAATGATAATGATAGTAACAACAATGGCCCGTGTATCTACAATACTTAAAAACTTACAAAACATCTTCCTCACAATAAACCTTGCTATCCTCATTTAAGGTGAGGTTACTGTGGCTTGGCTAGCAAGCTGGTATTCCAACAGGGGTCTTTTGATTACAAATCCAAAATTCTTTCTAATACAAAACTTGTTGTATGTCATGGATGTGAGACATCCAGAATGGATATTGAAGAGTGTTTGACTCTTTTAATAAATCTATCTGCCAACCATTTGTCTCTTTTCCTTATTATTAAAAATTAATGATATTTCTATAGACAAAGAAGAACAGGAGAGAATTATATCTAACTCTATAATGTCCCTCTAGCAATATCTTTTCCCCTCATTTTACATATTTTAGATCCTCCAAAAGACAACTAGGTTCAAGGTACTTAATAGGTACAGACTGCTAAAACATAACTCAAAGCATCCATCAATACACATATCTTTAGTAAGCAGCCAGTAGACCCACTTAGTCCTAAGAAAAGTCATTTGCTGTAATAGTATAAGAACAAAAGTAACAAAATGTTTCTCTCATACACCTCACTCTCCAGCAGGATCAGTCACAAGGGAGTAGGGGCCCATGTCATAATTCCAGGGCAAAGAAGTGTACTAGAACTTGTGGCTGCAAGGGACCAGGGGCCTTTTCTAAGTAACAACCAAAGCATAGACCATGAGAATATCTATTCCTGGATTGGAAGCACCAAAAACTTGCAGACCCTCAGAACTAGCTCTAAAAACATCAGCATGGAAAGCTCAGAAGCTTGGGGAAGTGAGCAGAGCCCAACTTTAACAATAGTTAAAGTTAAGAAATAGGCTGGAAAAATCTATAAACAACCAAAAAATAATTTGACCATAAAAAAAATATTGTGGCAGGGAAGACCAAGACACAAACTCAGAAGAAGATAGCAATCTGAAACAGCTACAAGCAAAACCTCAAAGGGAAAAATGCTGATTTAACCCAAGACCAACAAGAATTTCTAGAAGAGATAAAGAAAGACACAAGAGTGGTAGAAAAAAATTTGAGGAAAGAAATGAGAGTAATGCAATAAAAATATGAAAAGAGAATTAACAGCTTGTTAAAAGAGGCCAAAAAAAAAGTACTGAAAAATTTGACACCTTAAAAATGGAATTGGCCAAATGGAAAAGGAGGTACAAAAATTCGCTAAAGAAAATAACTCCTTAAATGCTATCCACATCCAGAGAAAGAACTATGGAGTGTGAATACAGATTGAAGCATACTATTTTCTCTCTCTCTTTTTTTTTTGTTTCTTCTTTCTCGTGGTTTTTCCCTTTGGTTCTAATTCTTCTTTACTACATGACAAATGTGGAAATATGTTTAATATGATTGTATGTATATAGCCTATATCATATTGCATGCCCTTTTGGGGAATGGGAGCAGAGGGAGGGGAAGAAAATTTAGAACTCAAAGTCTTATAGAAGTGAATGTTGAAAACTAAAAGCAAATTAAAAAAATAATTTTTCGAAAAATGAAAATAACTGCTTCAAAAGCAGAATTGTCTAAATGGGGAAAAGGTACAAAAGTTCACTGAAGGAAATAATTCCTTTAAAATTAGAATTGAGGGGTACCTAGGTTGTGCAGTGGATAGAGCACTGGCCCTGGAGTCAGGAGGAACTGAGTTCAAATCTGACCTCAGACACTTGAGATTACCTAGCTGTGTGACCCTGGAAAAGTCATTTAACTCCAACTGCCTTACCAAGAAACAAAAAAATTAGAACTGGTAAAGTGGAAGCTAATGAGTCCATGAGACATCAAGGAACAACAAAAACAAAGTTTTTAAAAAATGAAAAAAATAGGAAAAAATGTGGAATATCTCATCGGAAAAGCAATTGACCTGGAAAATAGATTAAGGAGAGATAATTTAAGAATTAATAGACTATCTGAAAATCACGATCAAAAAAAGAGCCTAGACATCATCTTTCAAGAAATTATCAAGAAAAACTGCACTAATAGCTTAGATCCAGAGGATAAAATATAGATTGAAAGAATCCACCGATCACCTCCTGAGAGATCCCAAAACAAAAACTTCCAGGAATATTATAGCCAAATTCCAGAGCTCCCAGGTCAAGGAGAAAATATTGCAAGTAGCCAGAAAGAAACCATTCAAATACTGTGGAGACAAGATTGCATAAGATTTTGCAGCTTCCACATTAAAGGAGCAGAGGGCTTAGAATATGACATTCTAGAAGGCAAAGAAGCCATGATTACAGCCAAGAATAACCAACCCAGCAAAACTGAGTATAATGGATCATCAAATGGATATTTGATGAAATAGAGGACTTTTAAGCATTCTTCATAAAGAAAATTCCAGAGCTGAATAGAAAATTTGACATTCAAACACAAGATTCAAAAGAAACATAAAAAGGTAAACATGAAAGAGTAATTATAAGAGGTTCAATAAAATTAAACTGTTTAGATTCCTATTTGGGAAGATTATATGTGTAATTTCCAAGAACTTTATCATTATTAGGGCAACTAAAAGGAGTTTAGATAGACAAAAGGCATGCATATAAGTTGATTGTACTGTAATGATTTCCCCCAAAAAACAAAGTTATGAGAAAGGAGGATGCACTGGGAGAAGAGAGATGTAGAATGGGGAAAATTTTCTCACATAAAAGAGATGCACAGAGAAGAGCTTTTACAGTGGAGGTGGAAATGGGGAGGTGGCAAGCAATACTTGAACCTCACTCTCATTGGAACTGGGTCAAAGAGGGAAGAATATATATATAGATATATAGATATATAGATATATAGATATATAGATATATACACCACACACACACACACACACACACACACACACACACTCCGTTATGTACAGAAATCTGTCTTACTAAATGGGAAAATAGGAGGGGAAAAGGATAAGAGAAAGGGTAAGGGATGATAAAAGGGAGGGTGGAATAAAGGAGGCAATGGTTAGAAGCAAAATAGACTTTTGATGGGCATGATAAACGGAAGAGTGAAGAAGAAATAGAAGAAATGAATTGGAGGGAAATGCACAGTAATCATAACAGTGGATGTGAATGGGATGAGCTCACCCACAAAACAGAAACAACAGCAGAATGGATTAGAAACCAGAATCCAATAATATGTTGTTTACAAGAAACATACTCGAAACAGAAAGACACCCAGAGAGAGTTAAAATAAGGGGCTGGAGCAAGATGTAATATGCTTTAACTGAAGTAAAAAAGGCAGGGGTAGCAATCATGACCTCAGACAAAACAAAAGCAAAAACTGATCAATTAATAATTAATAAATAATGATAATTAAACTAATTAAAAGATAATCATGAAAACCACATTATGATAAAAGGTACTATAGACAATGAAGTCATATCAGAACTTTTTGCAGCAAGTTTCTTTGATAAAGCCCTCAGTTCTTAAGGTGATACTGAGAATAGGACTGAGTCAAATTTATCAAAATATGAACCCTTGTCTACTTGATAAATGGTCAAAGGTTATGAACATGCAGTTTTCCAAAGAAGAAATCAAAGCTATTTATAGCCATATGATAAAATGCTTTAAATCACAATTGATTGGGTAAATGCAAATTAAAAACAACTCTGAGGTACCACCTTACACCTATGAGAAATGACAAATGCTAGAGAAGATAAAGGAAAAAATAGGTATACTAATGAATTGGTGGTGTAACGAACTGATCCAACCATACTGGAGAACAGTTTGGAACTATGCCCAAAGGACTATAAATTTGTGTATGCCCTTTGACCCAATAACACCACTAGTAGGTCTGTATCCCAAAAGAAATCAAAGAAAAGGGAAAAGGAAGTATTTGTAGAAATATTTATAGCAGCTCTTTCTGTGGTGGCAAACAGTTGGAAATCGAGGGGATGTTCATCAATTGGGAAGTGGCTGAATAAGTTTTGTATGATTGTGACTGAGTACTTTTGTGGTGTGAGAAATGACAAGTGAGTGATTTTAGAAAAACATGACAGTAAGACCTACATGAATTGACGCAAAATGAAGTAAGAACTGAGAGATTATTGTGCACAGTAGCAGCAATGTTGCAACATTGATCAACTGTGAAAAAATTGGTTACTCTGATCAATGCAATGACCCAAGATGATTCCAGTGAGTCCTCATGATGAAAAATTGCTATCCACCTCCAGAGAGAGAACTCTGAGTGCAAATAGAAGCATTATTTTCTCATGTTCTTTATTTTTCTTGCTTTTTAAAAAATATGGCTAATATGGGAAAGTTTTGCATGATTTTGCATGTATAATTGATATCGTACTGCTTTCTTTCTCAGCAGAATGGGAAGAGTGTGAGGGAGGAAGAGAATTTGGAACTCAACCTTTAAAAAGAAAAGAATATTAAAAAATAAATAGTAATTTTTTAAAAAGAAAGAAAATTAATTTAACCTTTATGATCAGCATCACCAATAATTGGAGTTTGTTTTGCTTGCAAATTCTGTGCTCTCTTTTCTCTGTTACTACTTCTTTCCGTAATTACCTTAATGTATTTCTACAGCAGCGAGGTGGCACAGTGAAGAGAGTGCCAGATCTGGAGTCAGAAAGACCTGAGTTCAAATTTGGCCTCAGACAATTACTGGCTGTGTGACCCTGGGCAAGTCACTTAACCCTGTTTGCCTCAGTTTCCTTATCTGTAAAATAAGTTGGAAAAGAAAATAGCAAATCACTCCAGTATCTTTGCCAAGGACCCCAAATGTGGTCATGAAAAGTTGGACACAACTGAAATGACTTCAACAACATTTCTGTAGCAAACTTTGTGTATGTGTTCAATCCTTTTTTGTCCAGTTCAGATAACTAGGAGGTTCATGATATCTCCATTCCTCTCACCCCCATTTCTATGTTTATATACTCCTCTTCTGGTATAACCACAACAATGAGAAAGAAGAATGAGTCAACAAAGGAGATTCAGAAATAATGTCTGAAAAAAGGGCAGCTAGGTGGCACAGTGGATAGAGCTCTGGCTTTGGAGTCAGGAGGACCTGAGTTCAAATCTGACCTCTGACACTTGCCACTCACTAGGTGAGTGACCCTGGGCAAGTCACTTAACCTCTATTGCCTCAGCAAATAAAACAGAGAGAGAGAGAGAGAGAGAGAGAGAGAGAGAGAGAGAGAGAGAGAGAGAGAAAGAGAGAGAGAGAGAGAGAGAGAGAGAGAGAGAGAGAGAGAGAGAGAGAGAGAGAGAGAGAAATAATGTCGTTGGGTAAGAGGAGACAGTGAGAGAGCAATATCATGAAAACCAAGAAAGGAGAGACCATTCAGGCAAAGAAGAAAGCCAAGTATCAAATGCTACCAGGACGTCAGGAAGGATGAAGACTAAGAAAAGGCCATTGGATTTGCCAACCAAGAGACTGGAAGTTTTGGACAAACGGATTTAAGTTGTATGACAAGGTCAGAAGCCAGATTGCAGGTTGAGAAATGAATGAGAGGAGAGGAAGTGGAGCCAGTTTTTATAAACAGCCAAGTCAAAATTTGCACTATTCTTTGCACTATATCATATTCTTTTCCATCTTATTCACCTACTATAAGTTCCATGAGGACAGAGATTATATTGTGTCTAAATTGGGTGTTTCTCTTAGTACCTAACTCAGTGTCCTGTACATATAGGAGCTCAATACATGTTTCTTGAATGTTGATTGAATATTTGAGCCTTTCTACACAATTATTAACCGATGAAGAAGGTAAGTAAATGTGTGGTAAGAATGTGTGAGTCCTTATAACATGGGTTCCCAATATGAGATATGCATATTACTGGGAATACAAGAAATTTCTCAAAGGATATGGAGAATATTTGGTAAACAAACAAAATATTCTGTTGAAATATCCCAAAAATAATAGTATTTTTTAAAAAAAAGTTGTAGATTAGAGAAAGTTACTTTAGGATACTGAAAAAACTGTTATAAAGTAAATAAAGTTTTCTTTATGAAAAATTAGTCAATTTTATTTTTATGTATGTATGCATGGTAAACTCTAAAAAAATTTTTTCATACTGAATAAGGCTACAGGGAGGTTTACTGAAAGCCAAGGGATACCAGGAGGTAATAAAATGTTGAGAACCCCTACCTTAGATAAAAGTTTTTTGAGAGCTACTTTCTACTTTATAGTAATACTAGCCCACAGAGATGGGTGATACACAGTTATTCATTATAGTTATAGTTAATTACAGTTAATGAGCTTAGTTAATGAGTTTATTATAGTTAATGAATGTAGAGGAAGTTCCCTACCAATAGAGGGCATGCTCCACTAGGTAGGAAAGATTAAAAGTTAATTGACAAACTGGAAAATGGATGGAGTCACCAGAGAAGGGGCAGGACTAGCTCCTTGGGGACTGAACCTAAGGTCATAAGTTGATGGAAACAGTCTCATTTTTTTTTCAGAAATGGATTAACAAAGATACCAGGGAAAGCTAAGAAGCATTTCATCCTCTTTAGCGTATATGAGAGTGCTTGGGACTCCACTTGCATTTTCATCCTTACCCTTTCCTAAAAGTATCTAGTGCCATCAAACCCTGCCCTCCACATATTGTTTCCATTGCCAGTGTTTGCTACAATCCAGCCACATCAAGACAAACGAGCGACTCGGGGTACTGTCTCGTCCCTACTCTTCCTGGTCCTTAAGTGTTGATTATACCCCAACTTGCTGGAGCCTTTTCTTGAGGAGATAGAGCCCACTCCTTCTGGTTCCATTCCAAATCCTGTTTCCCTCTTTACCTATTAAATGGGGCAATTGCAGAAAGTGTTTTGTAAACTTTAAAGGGTGAGTTGCTTTGTTGGTGTTGTATGGTAGAAGGTCTGCTCCAGATAATAACATCTATGAGAGACACCAAAACACAGGAGACAAAAGTATTAAAGTAGGACTCAGAGATTGGTAGGTTGATACTTGCTTCACAATAGAGTCTCTTCTGGATAGGTCTCGTCCTACACTATCATGTAATAAGTGACCACACTTCAGCAGGAGTTCATCCAAGCCCCAGGGGCACAGAATGAATAACTGTATATAAGCAGCTGGTGGTATTGGCTAGCTAGGCAGACTGAGCTGTCAGTCATCCATTGAGTGAAAGAGCTCAATATATAAAACTCACTCCCATTCCCATAGGGCTTGGATTTCTTTTAGCCAGTTTTCCCTCAGAGGTGGAGCTTCTTTTTGAAATTCTGTGCCTGACTCCCCCAAAATATCACAACCATTAGTTTTCTTTTGCTTTGTTTTTTTATTAAATGAGAGCGATATAATCCACAATTTGCCCAATTGCAACCTGGGGCTTTTTATCAACTTTTGTCTCTTTCTCCTTCTAACTCCTAAATCATTTTCTCTTTCTCCTTATTCACTGATATCTCAATTAAATATTCTGCTTGAGGGCAGCTAGGTAGCTCAGTGGATAGAGCACTGGCCCTAGAGTCAGGAGAACCTGAGTTTAAATCCAGCCTCAGACACATGATACTCACTAGCTATGTGACCCTGGGCAAGTCACTTAACCCTGAATGCCTTGCAATAGATAGATAGATAGATAGATAGATAGATAGATAGATAGATGATAGATAGATAGATAGATAGATAGATAGATAGATAGATAGATAGATAGAAAAACAGACAGATAGATATTCTGCTCAACAGCCCCCCTAGCTAGTTTGCCTGACAAAGTACAACTATATTCGTAAAACCCCAAGCTTTCCAACGAGCTTCTTTCTCAGAGTTTTGTACTCTCTCATTTTCCAATCTCACTGCTATCACCCAAATAAGAAAAAGTTGGCACGAATTCACAGACTGAGAAAACTGTTAAAGAGAAATGGTTTATAGAAATATCAGTTTTTGCTTCCAGGAGCCAAGAGGGAGAAGTAAACAGGAAATCATGTGAACTCTCCCATATTCACCTCTAAACAACTATAAAATATGCCCCCAAATGAATTTGGAAACAGCAGAACCAATAAAAAGACAAGGTGAAATAATTTTCTAGCCCCAGGCAATTTGTAAGATCGACAGGAAAGGTCTGTCTCACCTGGGTAAAAGGCGAGTGCAACTCAGGGCAGGCAGCATGCCAGCAAACGAGCAGGAGGCCCTGAGCTTTAACCCAGGTCAGTGACCTAAGTCCTGTGGCCTCTTTGCAACAGCAGGCAAGTGGCTAGCCCCCCTCCCATGCAACCCAGCTCAGAATCATTCCCACCCTTCCCCCTACTCCTATCCCACCCCTGCGGGCCTCAGCCCAAAGCCAGATGAGCTTCCAAGCTTAACACTTGTGGCACCAGCCACTCCCCACCTCCACCCCCACCTCATCACAAGCCCCAAAGCAGAACAAGGGTCCCCCACATGTCTCAGTGAACAAGCAGATGCCAGCACCAGGGCCACCACCATTCTACCATGTGACTCAGCACAGCAGTAGGCAACAGCGGATGCCAACACCAGGCTCCCCCAAACGGGTCTCAGAACAATGCCAAGTGAGCTGCCAGACATTCAGGGTAACCTACAGCACCAGCCACTCTACCCCCACCCCAACCTTAGAGCAGCACAAGGGAGCCATCAGACCATGCAGCCTCAGCACGAGAGTCTTCCACGGTCCTCAGGGCAGCACCAGAAAAAGAGCCAGGGGCTTTTAGCCCCTGCAACAAGAAGCCTGGGACAGTACTCTTCACTCCAGGAGCAGAGTTCAACTTTAAAAGTAATGAAATAGATAGGGAAAGATTAGGGGAAAAAAGAATGTGACCATAGAAATTTATTATGGTGACAGGAAAAGACCAAGATACAAACTCAGAAGAGGACAACAATGTCAAGACACCTATATGCAAAACCTCAAAGAAAATTGTGAATTGGTCTGAAGCCCAAAAAGAACTCTTGGAAGAGCTCAAAAAAGAATTTAAAAATCAGATAAGAGAAATAGAAGAAAAATCAGGAAAAGAAATGAGGACACAAGAGAATCATGAAAAAACAAAGTCAACAGCTTGATAAAGGAAGCACAAAAAATGGGGGGAAATATACAAAAATTTACCAAAGAAAACAACTCCCTAAAAAGTAGAATTGACCAAATGGAAAGGAAGGTTAAAAAAGAACTAACTGAAGAAAATAACTCCTTAAAAATTAGAATTGGACAATTGGAAGTGACTCCATAAAACATCAAGAATAAATCAAACAAAATTAAAATAATAAAAAATAGAAGAAAATGTGAAATAGCACATTGGAAAAAGATCCAGAGAGATAATTTAAGAATTATTGGACCACCTAAAATCCGTCATCAAAAAAGGACCTGGACATCATACTTCAAGAAATTATCAAACTGCTCTCATCTCCTAGAATCAGAGGAAAAAATAGACATCTAAAGAATCCACTAATCACCTCCAGAAAGAGATCCCAAAATGGAAACTCCAAGAAGCATTATAGCCAAATTCCAGAACTTCAAGGTCAAGGAGAAAATATTGCAGTCAGCCAGAAAGAAACAATTCAAATATCAAGGAGCCAGTCAGGCTTACACAGGATTTGGCAGCTTCAATATTAAAGGATTGGAGAACATGAAATACAATATTCTGGAAGGCAAAGGACCTGGGACTGCAACCAAAAATTACCTACCCATAATCTTTAAAAGGGGGAAATGGTCATTCAAGGCTTTCAAGTTTTCTTATGAAAAGAGCAGAGCCAGACAAAAATTTGATGTACAATTTCTAGACTCAAGAGAAGCATAAAAAGGTAAAAATGAAAGGGAAAACCTAAGGAATTCAATAAGGCATCTCTGCACAGAAAGATGTGACTTGTAATTCTTAAGAAATGTTTCACTATTAGTGCAGTTAAAAGGAGAATACATAGACAGAGGATGACTTCAAGAGGATGATATGAAAAAAAATAAGATATGAAAAAATAAGAGGTGAAAAAAGAGGATTACACTGGGAAAAGAAGGGAGAGGTAGAATGGAGTAAATTGTCTCATAAAAGAGAGGCACAAAAGACCTATTACAGTGGAGAGGAAGATGGAAGGATGGGTAGTGGGCATTGCTTCAACCTTACTCTTATTGGAATTGGCTCAAAGGAGGAATAACATACCCAACTGATTGTGTAAAAGGAGAGAGGATTGAGTAAATAGGGGAGACTGACAAAAAGGAGGGTAGGTTGTGGGGAGGCAGTGGTCAGAGAAAAATACTGGTGAGGAGGGAAAGAGTGAAGGAGAAAGAGGATTAGCAGGAGTAAAAATAGGATGGAGGTAAATGTGCAGTTAGCAATCATAACTGTGAATGCGAATGGGATAGAACTCTCCCATAAAGTAGGAATGGATAGCAGAGTGGCTTAAAGACCAGAATCGTACGATATGTTGTTTGCAAGAAACACACTTGAAGCCAACACACACACAGAGTAAAGGTAAGAAGCTGGAACAGAATCTATCATGCTTCAGCTGAAGTAAAGAAAAAAGTGGAGTAGCAATCATGATCTCAGATAAATCAAAAGCAAAAATTAGGTTTAATTAAAATAGATCTAATAAGGAAGGAAATTACATCTTTCTAAAAGACAGCATACACTGAAGTAATATCAATGCTAAATATATATATATATATATATATTCATCAAGTGGTATAGCATCTACATTCTTAAAGGAGAACTTAAGTAAGTAACAGGAGGAAATAGGCAGCAAAACTATTCTAGTGGGGGACCTCAACTTTCCCGTCCAGAACTAGATAAATCTAAGCACAAAATAAACAAGAGAAATCAAGGAAGTGAATAAAATTTTAGAAAAGTTATATATGGCAGACCTCTGGAGAAAACTGAATGGGGATAGAAAAGAATATACCTTTTTCTCAGTGGTACTTGACACCTACACAAAAATTGACTACATATTAAGGCATTGAAAACCCTCAAGATCAAACATAGAAAAGCAGAAATATTAAATGCAGCTTTTTCAGATCATAATGCAATAAAAATTGCATTCAATAAAGGGCAGTGGAAATATGGATTAAAAGTTATTGGAAACTAAATAATATAATCCTAAAGAATAAGTGGATCAAAGAACAAATCATAGAAATAATCAATAATTTCATTAAAGAGAATGACAACAGTAAGACAGCATACCAAAATTTGTGACATGCAGCCAAAGCAGTACTTAGGGGAAATTTTATTTCTCTAAATTCTTATATCAATAAAATAGAGAAAGAGCAGATCAATGAATTGGGCATGCAACTAAAAAAATGAGAAAAAGGACAAATTAAAAATTCCCAATTAAGTACCAAATTGAAAACCCTGAAAACCAAAGATGAGAGTAATAAAATTGAAATTAAGAAAACTATTGAGTGAATAAATAAAACTAAGAGCTGGTTTTATGAAAAAAAAAAACCCACTAAAATAGATAAACCATTGGTTAACCTGATTTTTTTTTAAGAAGAAAGAAGAAAACCAAATTTCCAGTATCAGAAATGAATAGTGAATTCATGACAAATTAAGGGGAAATTAAAGCAATCATTAGTATATATTTTGCCCAGTTACATGCCAACAAATCTGACAATCTAAGTGAAATTGATGAATGCTTACAAAAATATAGATTGCCCAGATTAACAGAAGAGGAAATAGAATGCTTAAATAACCTCATCTTAAAAAAAGAAACTGAACAAGACTTCAATGAATTCCCTAAGAAAAACATCCCCTGGGGCCAGATGGGTTCACAAGTGAATTATACCAAACATTTAAAGAATAATTAATTCCAATTCTATATAAACTATTTGAGAAAATAAGCAAAGAGTCCTACCAAATTCCTTTTATGACATAAATATGGTGCTCATACCTAAACCAGGAAGAGCTAAAACAGGAAAGAAAACTATAAACCAATTTCCCTAATGAATATTGTTGCAAAAATTTTAAATAAAATACTAGCAGGAAGACTACAGCAATATATCACAAAGATAATACACTTTGACCAGGTGGGATTTATACCAGGCGTTTTGGGCTGGTTCAGTATTAGGAAAACTATCAGCATAATCGACTATATCAATAAAAAAAACATAAATCATATGATTATCTCAATCAATTCAGAAAACACTTTTGACAAAATGGAGCGCCTATTCCTATTAAAAACACTAGAGATCATAGAAATAAATGGAGCTTTCTTTAAAATGATATGTAATATCTCTCTGAAACCATTAGCAAGCACTATCTGTAATGGGGACAAGCTAGAAGCCTTACCAGCAAGATCAAGGATAAAGCAAGATGACCATTATAACCACTATTATTCAATATTGTACTAAAAATGTTAGGTATAGCAATATGAGAAGAAAATTAAATTGAAAGAATTAGAATAGGCAATGAGGAAACAAAACTACCATTCTTTGCAGATGATATGATAGTATACTTAGAAAGTAAAAAACTACTTGAAATAATTAACAACTTTAGTAAAATTACAGCATATAAAATAAGCCCACATAAATTGTCAGCATTTCTATATATTACCAACAAAGTCCAGCAGCAAGAGATACAGGGAGAAATTTCATTTAAAATAACTGTAGACAATATAAAATACTTGGGTGTCTACCTGCCAAGACAAACCCAGGAACTATATGAATGCAATTACAAAACATTTCTCATGCAAATAAAGTCAGATCTAAACAATTGGGAAAATGTCAGTTACTCAAAGATAGGCTGAGGCAATATAATAAAAATGACAATTCTACCAAAATTAATTTACTTCTTCATTGCCATACCAATCAAACTACCAAAAACTGTTTTGTATAGCTAGAAAAAATCATAACAAACTTCATCTGAAAGAATGTCAAGAACATCAAGAGAATTAATGAAAAAAAAATGCATAAGAAAGTTGCCTAGCTATACCCACATCTTAAATATGTAGTAAAGTGGTGATCATAAAAACTATGTGGTACTGGCTGAGAAATAGAGTGTTAGCTCAGTGAAGACACAGTAGTAAATGACCATAGTAATGTAGTATTTGGCAAATCCAAATACACCAGCTTCTGGAATAGGAGCTCACTATTTGACAAAAACTGCTGGGAAAACTGGAAAACAATATAGCAGAAACTAGGTATAGACCAACATCTTATGCCATATGCCAAGATAAAATAAAAATGGGCATATGATTTAGACATAAAGGGTGATACCATAAGCAAATTAGGAGACTAAGGAATGTTTTATCTGTCAGATCTATGGAGAAGGGAAGAATTTTTGACCACACAAGAGAAAGAGAACATTACATGAAGCAAAATGGATAATTTTGATTATATCAGATTTAAAAGGTTTTGTACAAACACAACCAATTCAACCAAGATTGAAAGGAAAACAGAAAGCTGGGAAACAATTTTTACAGCAAATATCTCTGATAAAGGCCTCATTTCTCAAATATATTGAGAACTGAGTCAATTGATAAATGGGCAAAGGATATGAACAGCCAGTTTTCACAAGAAGAAATCAAAGCTATCTACGGTCACATGAAAAAAATGCTCTAAATCTAAATGATTAGAGAAATGCAAATTAAACAACTCTGAGGTGCCACCTCATACCTATCAGACTTGTTAATATGACAGAAAAGGAAAATGATTAATGTTGGAAAGGATATGTGAAAATTAGAACATTAATGCACTGTTGGTGGAGTTGTGAACTCATCTAACCATTTTGAAGAGCTTTGCCACTATACCCAAAGGGCAATCAAACTGTGCATACCCTTTGATCCAGCAATATGACTACTAGGTCTGTATTCCAAAGACATCATAAAAAGGAAAAAGGACTTACCTGTACAAAAAATACTTATAGCAGCTCTTGTTGTGGTGGCAAAGAATTAGAAATTGAGTGATTGCCCATTAGTTGGGGAATGGCTGAACAAGTTGTGGTATATAAATGTAATGAAATACTATTCTGCTATAAGAAATGATAAGCAAGTGGATTTCAGAAAAATCTGGAAGAAATTACATGAATTGATGCAAAAAGAAGTGAGCAGAACCAAGGGAACATTGTACACAGTAAAAGTAATATTGTGTAATGATCCACTATATATAACTTAGCTCTTCTCAGCCATACAATGATCCAAGACAATTCCAAAGAACTCATGATGGAAAATTCTATCCGCGCCCAGAGAAAGGACTGGTGTAGTCTGAATGCAGACTGAAGAATACTATTATCACTTTATTTTTTCATATTTTTATCCTTTTGGTTTCTTCTTTTACAACATGACTAATATGGAAATAAGTTTTACATGATTTCATATATATGACCTATGTCAATTTGTTTACCACTGGGGCAATGAGGTGGCACAATGGACAGAGCTCCAGCCTTGGAGTCAAGAGGACCTGAGTTCAAATCCAGCCTCAGACATTTGGCATTTACTAGCTGTGTGACCCTAGGCAAGTCACTTAACCTGGACTGCATCACCAAAAAAGCAAAAAAAAATTGTTTACCATTTTAGGAAGGGAAGTGGGAGAGAGAGAGAAAAATTTGGAAATCAAAAAAAAATTTTTTAGTGTTATAAATTGTCTTTATATGTCACTGGAAAATACAATTTAAAAAAAGAAATAGCCATTTTAAAATTTGCTACAGTCCGCTGCTCCAGAGAGTCAAGAGCAAGTTGGCTGGCTTCCCTTATATCCAATTCTCCATTAGGTAAAAGGAAGGGACTATAAAAGGCAGTTAACAGGTAAGAGGATCTCCATCTACTGGAAAGTATTTCTGGGCTGGTTCTGGGATTTTGTCCTTGGCTCCTCCTAGCTCATTAACATCACTGGATAATGATGGTAAAGTTCAATATACAAATGACGACTAGGATGCTTCTCTGATTCCAATCTCCACCCATTCACCAGCACATGGTTTTTAGTTCTTTGTGCTTTCTTCTCAATATCACCTTGCTTAGCTGACTTTTCCTACCTGTAAGCTCCCATCAAGGTCAGAGTCACAAAAACATTTTTAGTGTTTTATACTGAGGTAAAATATGAAACCTGTCAGAGCTTAAAGAATACTAGAGGGACTTCTGGTTAAGATGGCTACATGAGATAGAGGGAATTGTGGGAAGATGGCAGAGTAAGGCAGGAAACTACCTGGCTTTCCCAAATTCCCACACAAATAACTTGAAATAATGCCTCAAAGTAAAATTTAGAGTGGGAGAAATAATTTATAATTGGGATAAAGCAGTTGTCCAGCCTAAGTCAGCTTGGGAGGACTTTAGGAAAGATCTTCCCTCCTAGGGTGGTGGTCTGGACTCATTGAAGTACAGATACCTCTGAGTCAACAAACAGCAAACCCTGGGGACAGCTGTATGGGCTACAGCTTTAGCTTTGGGAGCTTTTGCCCCACAGACTGTGTGGGAGTCAGGCTGACGATCAGGGGAAAATGAGGAGGGAGAAGTGCTCCACTGGTGCTGGACACAGGGCCTAGACTTCCTGACTGGCCTCAATCTAAGACTGTGGCTATAAGTGAAGAAGAGTAAGCACATGCAGGTGATTGTGGTCACAGGGGAGCAGGGCCTTCCTGGTTGTTGTCACTCAAATGAGAGCAGATTCCCAGGCTTTGGTTCCAGGGCAGATGGATGAGCTAATGTTGCATGAGGGACCACAGAGAGCAAGAGAATTTGTGATGGCAGTGATGCTAGGGGCCCTGGTCAGGAGCTCAAGGAAAGAAAGGAGTACCTGAAGTCATTTATAGACCAAAGCACGAGCCAGAGAAGAATTTACCACACATGGCCTTAGACTACAGAACTTTGTAAGAACCAAGATATCAAAGGCCTTCAGGTAGAGCTCAGTCAACAACAAAAATACCTGAAGCATGAGACATTATCTGTGACACCCCAGGAGAAGAACCCTACCTTAACATAAAATTCACAACCAAGAAAAGGGCCATTTAAAAATGACTTAAACATTACAAAAAGCAAAATGGATAATTTTGATTACATTAAATTAGAAAGGTTTTGCACAAACAAAGCCAATGCAACTAAGATTAGAAGGAAGGTAGAAAATTGGGAAGGAATTTTTACAACCAGTCTCTCTGATAAGAGCCTCATTTCTAAAATATATAGAGAATTAAGACAAATTTATAAGAATACAAGCCATTCCCCAATTGATAAATGGTCAAAGGATATGAACAGACAGTTCTCAGATGAAGAAATTAAAGCCATCTATAGTCACATGAAAAAAATGCTTTAAATCATTATTGATTAGAGAAATGCAAATCAAAACAACTCTGAGGTACCACATCACACCTATCAGATTGACCAAGATGAAAAAACAGGAAAATGATAAATGTTGGAGAAGATGTGGGAAAATTGGAACACTAATGAATTGTTGGTGGAGTTGTGAAATGATCCAACCATTTTGGAGAGCAATTTGGAACTACGCCCGAAGGGCTATAAAAATGTGCATACCCTTTGACCCAGCAATAGCACTTCTAGGGCTATATCCCAAAGAGATCATCAAATGGGGAAAGGACCCACATGTACAAAAATATTCATAACAGCTCTTTTTGTGATGGCAAAGAACTGGAAATTGAGAGGATGCCCATCATTTGGGGAATGGCTGAGCAAGTTGTGGTATATGAATGTAATGGAATACTATTGTGCTATAAGAAATGATGAACAGGCTGACTTCAGAAAAACCTGGAAAGAGTTGTATGGTCTGATGCTGAGTGAAGTGAGCAGAACCAAGAGAATGTTGTACACAATAACAGCCACATTGTGCGATGACTAATATTGATAAACTTAACCCTTCTCAGCAATACAAGGATCTAACACATCTCCAAAGGCCTCATGATGGAAAATGCTATCCACATCCAAAGAAAGCTGAAGTTGAATTGCCATCTTTTTTTTTTCTCTTCTGTTGAGTTTTGTTTCCTCTTTCTGATGGTTCCTCCTATTGGTTTTAATTTTTACTTACAACACCACTAATGTTTACAATATGTTTAATTTAATATTTAAAATATGTTTAATAGGAATGCAAATGTATAGCCTATATCAGATTGTGCGCTGTCTTGGGGAGGGTGGTGGGGAGGAAGGGGGAAAAACATTTTAAACTAAAAAGCATATGGAAGTGATTGTTGGTAAACCAAAAAAAAGTAATAAAATAAAAAAAATTTAAATGAATTAAAAAAAAAACAGAGAAAGAACCTGACCATAGATAGCTACTATGGTGATAGAGAACATCTGGTCTAAACTCAGAAAAAGACAAAACAGCTCCTTGTAAAAGTTTCAAAGAAAAATTTTTAAAGGTCACAAGCCCAAAAAGAGTTCTTGGAAGAGCTTTTAAAAGGACTTTAACAATCAAATAAGAGAATTGGAAGAAAAAATTGGGAAAAGAAACAAAAGTAGTGAGATAAAAGCAGGAAAATTATGAGAAGAAAGTCAACCAACTGAAAAAAAGATCCAAAAACTTACCAAAGTAAATATCTCCTTAAAAATTAGAATTGGAAAAAAGGAAGCTAATGACTTCATAAGACATCATGAAACAATAAAATCAAATCAAAAAATGAAAAAATAGAAGAGAATGTGAAACATCTCATTAGAAAAATAACTGACCTAAAAAACAGATCAAAGAAAAGTAATACAAGAATTGTTGAAGGTTATGATCAAAAAAAGAGTCTAAACACTACACTTGAAGAAATTATTAAGAAAATTGCACTGAAGCTCTAGAACTAGAGGGTAAAATAGAAATTGAAAAAAATCCACAGATCACCACCTGAAAGAGATCTAAAATGAAAACTCACAGGAACATTATAGCTAAGTTTGTTTTTTGTGAGACAATTGAGGTTAAGTGACTTGCCCAGGGTCATACAGCTAGAAACTATCAACTGTCTGAGGCCAGATTTGAACTCAGGTTCTCCTGACTCAAGGGCTGGTGCTCTATCCACTGCACCACCTGGCTGCCACTATAGCTAAGTTTCAAGCTCCCAGGTCAAGGAGAAAATATTACAAGCAACTAGGAAAAAAGAATTTAGATATTGTGGAGCTACAGTCAGTAAAATGCAAGATTTAGCAGCTTCTACATTAAAAGACTGAAGGGCATGGAACATAATATTCTGAAGAGCAAAGGAACTGGGTTTGCAACCAAGAATTATCTACCCAGCAAAGCTGAGTGTAATCCTGTGAGGGAAAAAATGGAAATTTAATTAACTAAATGCCTTTCAGGTATTCTTGAGGAAAAGACCAGAACTAAAAGGAAAATATGACTTACAAAAATCAGGAGAAACACAAAAAGATAAAAATAAAATGCTAATAATAAGAGATTTAATGAGGTTAAACTGTTCACTTCTGATAAGGGGAAATGATACTTGTAACTTCTAAGAATGTTATCATTACATCCAGTTGCAGAAGTCCAATAGTCATTGATAATGTGGGACTGAAGTACAAGCAAAAAATGAAAGAAAGAGAGAGACAGAGAGAAGTAGAGTCACAGAGATGATAGAAATCATGGGAGCTGATTAGATCACCAAGTGAGGAATTGTAAAGAGAAAAAAAAGAGACAAGGGCAGAACCTTGTAGTACAAGTACCAGTTCTGGTGGAGCATGTAGGTCATGAAGATGACCTACGAAGGAAACTGAGAAGGAACAGTCAGACAAGTAGAAAAGAACCAAGACAGAATGTCATTTTTTTAAATGGAAGAAAGACTTGATCAAAGAGATGTTTAACTGTCAAACGCAGCGCAAAGGTCTAGAAGAATGAGGATTGAAAAAGGTCTTTCTATTGGGCAATTTCAATATTACTGTTAACTTGGAAGAGAGCCTTCCTTCTAAACCTTCAGCTGAGTGTAAGGTTCCTTATATACTATCTCTAAGATGTTAGGCAAGTCAGTCAGGCAGCTAACTTTTATTACACTCCTACTGTGTTCTAGGCATTGTGCTAAGCACTGAGGATACGAAGAAAGACAGAAGACAGAATCTATCCGCAGGGAGCACACAATCTAATGGGGGAGACAACATGTGATAAATTGTGGGAAAACAAGATAAATAGAAAATAATAAACAGAAGGAAGGCACTTAATTAAGATAGATGGAAAAAGGCTTCCTGTAGAAAGTGGGATTTTAGCTGAAATCTGAAGGAAACCAAGAAGCATAGATGGCAAGTGAGAATATTCCAGACACTGGAGGAAACCAGTGATAATGCCAGAGTTGGAAAATACAATGTTGTGTATGAGGAACAGCCAGGAGGCAAATGTCACTGGATGGAAGAGTACTTGTGTAAGGGTGTGAAAACATTGTAAAGGTAGAAAGGGGCTAAGTTCTGAAGGACTATGAATGCCAAACAAGCATTTTGTATTTACTCCTAGAAGCATCAGGAAGCCACTGAGGTTTCTTGTGATATGGTCAGATCTGAGTTCTAGAGAGTATCAATTTGATAGCTGAGTGAGAGATGGCCTGGAGTGGGGAGGTACTTGAGGCAGGGAGACCAACCAGCAGGTGAGTGCAATAGTCCAGTTGTAAACGGATGATGGCCTTCATCAGGATGGTTGCAGTGTCAAAGAAAGAAGGAGGCATAGGTGAGAGCTACTATGAAGGCGGTTGGTTGGTGGCTGTCCTTCATTCTTGAAGAGGACCAATATGACATTACTATGCTAAAGTCAAGTTACAGTCTGTCCAACTGTGGCTGATCAGACCTATAGAAGCTGAGAATGCTTTACCACAGGTTGGGCATAAACAGTTCACGTCAACATTTGACGTGGATTCTCTAAATATGCACATCTTGTGTTTCCTTTGAGCTACTTCAATTCTGCTTTGTTCATAGAGCAGAGCACCTTCTCTGATGTGGGCACCTCATGCTGGGTGGTTCTATACCAGTGTCTCCCATGTCACACAATCAATTCCAAAGTTCTTCAGAGATATCTAAACAGTGACCTTCATCTGGCTTCTTCTGACCAGTATAAAGGTAAAAATGGAAGGACTTGATTACTGATTGGAAGAGGTGGAGGGAGAAAGTGAGGCGTTAAAGAAGCCCCCTATGTTCTGTGTCTGACTGACTGCAAAAATGGTGGTAGCCTTGACAGTAAGAGTGAAGTGAGAGAGAATGCAGTGTTTAGTGGGAAAGATCACAATCAGTTTTGGATTTGCTGAGTGTAAGGGGTCTAGAGGTCATTCAAATGTAGATAGCTAAAAGGCAATTGGAGAGGCCATTCACTTTCCTAATCCAATGAATAAAGGACATGCACTACATTATGTCTGAAGTCTCTTCCAGTTCTAAATAAAAGTAACAGCTCACATTTGTATAGCATTGAAAGGTTTGCAAAGCCCTTTACAAACTTTATTTCATTTGATCCTCACAACAGCCCTCGGGGCTAGTTGCCATTATTATCCCCATTTTAAGCTGAGAGAAACTAAGGCAGAGAGGTTGATTAATTTATCCAGGGTCACATGGCTAGTAAATATTTGAGGTTGGATTGGAACTCAGGCCTTCCTGACTCCAAGTCTCATGCTCTACCCATTCTGTCACTTCACAGTCTCTGGCCCTCTGAAGCCTGTTCTAATTAGCCCTACCCAGCTCCATTTACACAATGTCCCTTCAATATATCTAAGCTTGATTTACACTGCAGTCATTTGCCTGTGTTTGATACTATTTTATAAACTTTCCTATCACTTTCATATTAGGGTATCCTCTCTTTCAGGCCTTATCATAAGCCTTACTCCTACCTGGAAGTTTACAACCTTTAGCAGTGGGTCTTAGGAGAGACAGATGGGTGTGTTACACAAAACACTCAAGAGACAAACTTGCAGAATTTCCAATGCAATTTATTGCAGACAACACAAGAAAATGGAGAGTTTGAGATCTCCAGAAAAGTCAACCAACCAGCTTACACCTTATACAAAAACAAAAAACAAGAAGAAAAACCAACCCAGAATTTGTTACTGCGGTATGGAGACACACTCCCAACGAGTGCTAGATTGAAATGGCTCTCCTTCTACTTGGCTGGGGGAGAAACTTTTGAAATGTAGAGTGGGCAGTGATGATGGGTGGATTTCTCAGGCTACAACTTCATGATTGACCAAGGGAAGGGTTCATTCATGTCAAGACCTGGTTTCACCATTTGAGACACAGGAAGAGGGCAAGCCAAATGATGAAGGCCTGGATAGACAATAGCTAGCAAATGGGAAAGATGGGGAAGATCATTGCTCTAAAAGGCGAGAATCATCAGTGACCCTCCCTATGCACCCACAGAGAGTAAGAGCAGTGGAAGCCATGGGGTTGAGGTGCCCACTGGTTGGATAACTTACAAAAAGCTCTAGGAATTAAGGTCAGTGAAAGGAATTGGGGGGGGGGGTTGGGTTAGGAAAAGAAGATGAACTGCTGGAGGCCATCACATTTTATTTTCCTCAAGAAAAGTTGAAGGTTTTGACATCAAGAATTGACTGAGAGTGAACAAAGACATTGATCTAAGAGATGGCTAACAGGGAGCTCTGACTTTAATTGGTGACTGTAGAATAACTGGTAGAAGTGAACTTCACACTAGAGCTGCCACTAGAGCCCTTGACACTCCCAGAGCCACCACCAGAGCTGCTGCCTCCTCCTCCTCCTCCTCCTCCAGAGCTGGAGCCCCGGCCTCCTGAGGAACCATAGCCTCCTCCTCCAGAGCTGGAGCCCCGGCCTCCTGAAGAACCGTAGCTGCCTCCTCCGGAGCTCGAGCCCCGGCCTCCTGAGGAACCATAGCCACCTCCTCCAGAGCCATATCTGCCTCCTCCAGAGCTGGAACCATAGCCGCCGCCTCCAGAGCTGGAGCCATAGCCCCGCCTCCAGAGCTGGAACCGTAGCCACCTCCTCCAGAGCTGGAGCCATAGCCGCCGCCTCCACCTCCACCTCCGGAGCCATAGCTACCACCACCTCCAAACCTTCCTCCTCCACCACCAGACACAGACACATGGCTGGTGCTCACAGCTGTGGAAGACATCCCTGCTGTTATTTTGGGTACCACTCATCACTGTACGAAGTCCACCCCATCCCAAGAAGTTTTCCAGAGCCCAAAAAATCATTCTTGATACTTACACACACTCACGTTTGGAACACACTCTCCAGATACCCTAAAAGGAAGATAAAAAGACAGTTCCTATGACTCAGCTCAACAACCCCATTCTTCATCCCATACTTGACACTACTGACCTTCCTTCTAGGCTGTTCACTTCCTCATCACCCAACCTAAGTCTCTCCCCCCTGCCTTTCCAAATCATAGATCAATTCCCAGAAATCATTATAACAGCTTAAATTTCCAGTAGCACCAAAAGCTCTTCTTTCCACAAGCCTGTGAAATAGTTCAGTAATGCTTTCAGTCCACTGCATTTGGGGCTTACTACAAAGAGGGAGGAAAGTGGGACAAGGTGGAAGTCAAAGAATCTCACCTCCAATACTATCTTTACCATTTTACTGCCTGTGTGACCTCAGATCATTCACTTAACCACTCTGAACCTCAGTTTCATTATTGGTGAAATGAGAGGGTTGGATTCAATGGCCTCTAAGGTCTCTTTCATCTCAAAGTCAATTTTTCTATGACCTGGGGCAAATACTGGCTCTACAACTGACTAGCTGTCAGAGCTTAGGGAAGACATTTAATGCCTGTGGGCCCCTGGACTCTCATCTACAAAACAAGAAGGTTAGACTCCATGATTCCTGAGGGTCCTTTCATCTGTAGGTCCTGGGTTCCTCTAACCAGGGCCATAGAAGGACTATAATCCTTCTATAGGGTGTGCTAGGCTAAGGAATGCTAATTCTTCTTCATTAAGACTCAGGGAGAGAAAATGTGGGGAAATCGAAACATTAATGAATTGTTGGTAGAGTTGTGAAATGATATAACTATTTTGGAGAGCAATTTAGAACTATGCCCAAAAGGCTATAAAAATGTGCAGAGCTTTTAACCCAGCAATAGCACTTCTGGCGCTCTACCCCAAAGAGATCACACAAATAGGAAAAGGAGCCACAAGTACAAAAATATTTGTAGCTGCTTTTTCTGTGATATCAAAGAATTGTAAATTGAGACAATGCCCATCAATTGAGGCATGGCTGAACAAGTTGTGTTATATGAATGTAATGGAATACTGTTGTGCTATAAGAAACCATGAGCAGGCTGACTTCAGAAAAACCTTGAAAGACTTGTATGGATTGATGCTGAGTGAAGTGAGCAGAACCAGGAGAACATGGTACACAGTAACTGCCATGTTGTGCTATGACTAATTTTGATAGACTTAGCTCTTCTCAGCAATACAAGGATCAAAGACTTCTCCAAAAGTCTCATGACAGAAAATGCTATCCATATCCAGAGAAAGAACTATGGAGTTTGAATGTAGATCAAAGTATACTGTTTGCTCTTTTTCTCTTCTGTTTCCTTTTGTTTCCTATTTCTTCTGGTTCTGCCTAATGGTCCTAATTCTTCCTTACCACATGACTACTGTGAAAATATACTTTAATAAGAATGTATATGTAAAGCCTATATCAGATTGCATGCCATCTTGGGGAGAGAGGGAGAGAAAAATTTTAAATTCAAAAGCATAAGGAATTGATTATTGAAAATGAAAAATAAATTAAAATAATTAATTAATTAAAAAAGACTCAGGGAGCTTATGCCACCAGGAAGTTCCCCTGCCTTCCCCTGAGTGTGGTTCAATACTCTTCAGTGGTCATCCCTCACCTGCTCTCCTCTCCCTCCAGCAGCTTCCTATAGGTGGCAATCTCAGCATCCAAGGTCAGCTTCACATTATACAACTCCTGGTAGTCCCGCAACAGCCGGGTCAAGTCCTCCTTGGCCTTCTGCAGTGCATCCTCCAGGTCTGCCAGTTTGTTCTGGGCATCTTTCAGGGCATTCTCCCCACGCTGCTCTGCATCAGCAATGGCTTGCTGAAGCCTGGCAATCTGCAGGAGGAGACAGCAAACCATGCGTATGGATCAGGTCCTCAGTCCCCACTCACTACCACCAACAGCCACTACTAATCCCAGACCCCTACTTTGGCCCTCTCAGGAGAGAGCAACAATAACAGTAACAACAGCAATAACAATAACTACCGTTTAGCAACACTTGAAAGTTTGCAAACACTCTTAGTTGATCCTTGCAACAACCTGGCAAGATGGCTGCTATTATTATCCCCATTGGACAAATGAGGAAACTCAGGCTGAGAAAGGTAAAAGCCATTTGCCCAAGGTCACACAGCTGGTAATCATTCAAGGAAAGATTCAAATACAAGTCCTGTCCCTCTATCCATTGCCTAGAATGGTTAAAAAAAAAAAACCTGGGGCTAAGGACCCATTCTCCAGCCTCCAGATAGGAACTAGAATGCTCAAGTATGCAACAGGACCTTACAGACACCTAATATACCCCCAAAATGCATCTGTAACAACCTCCTTCCACATTCCCAACAGGTGGTCCTATGGCCTCTGTTTGAGTACTTCCAGTGACAGAGAACCCACTGACTCACAAGAGAGTGAATTCATCTGTCCAAGCCTATCTCGGGCACTTGTAACTGTTAAAAGTTCTTTGGCCTTTAAGTCCTCATCACAAGATTCTCTCAAGGAAACCTTAGTCACTACTGAAACTATGGCTCCAGTGGGGATTCTCACAGGTGCACAATCTCAAAATTGGCAGTGACCTTTCAAGTCATCTAGTCCAGCCTGGCCTCGTTTTCCGAGTAGAGAAAGCCTCACCCAACAACCCCATGGTAGCCCCAAGGAGGATGGTGAAAGAAACCAGTACCTGCTTCTTCACTGAATCAATTTCAGAATTGAGTCTCTGAATCATTCGGTTCATCTCAGAAATCTCACTTTTTGTGTTTTTCAGTTGGTCTCCGTGTCTCCCAGCAGTGATCTGGAGCTCTTCATACTGAGAACAGGAGAGCAAAGAGATGACTCATGAGTGCATCCTGACACACAGCGAACCTTACGTACAAAGTTCAAGGAAGCCAGAGGCCTGCTGGGGAGACTCTATCCGCTCACTTTGTGCTGGTACATGGACTCGGCCTCAGCTTTGCTCCTCTCAGCAACCTCATCATAGTGACTCTTGATCTCATCAATGATGCTACTCAGGTCCAGGTTCCTGTTGTTATCCATGGAGAGGATGACATTGGTGTTGCTGATTTGAGTCTGCATCTGGGATAGCTCCTACAAGATACAACACTGCTGTGAGTTTTGTGCCTTCCAGAGACAAAGCATGAACTGCCACCAGTGTACATGTGATTTTCCCATATTTTGTGTGATGCAGAATGAAGATGTAGGTCCATGTAGATGATCATGAGCTTACTTACTGTGTCATACAGGACCCTGTAGAAGTTGATGTCATCCGTCAAAAGATCCACCTTGCCCTGAAGGTCAACCTTATTCATGTATGCATTGTCCACATCCTGTAGAGCCAGAGTAAGAAGTCAAGCAACGATTATGCATTCAGAGGAAGGTGACCCCCTGTGGTTGCATGGAACAGCTTCTGGACTGAAAGGAGTCTGTACTTTTCCAAGATAATGAGGATGAAGAGGATGAGGAATTTGACTCCTGAGCTGACCTTCATTAAAACCCTACCCACCCTTTGGCATCTTGGGAATTTCCCTCACTTGCAAAGGGGAAGTCTTCTGGCTCTGCTTACCACGCTGCAGACAGGAATATGGGGAAGGCAACTTACTATGGGGGCCAGAGAGCCAGATAAGTATGATACACTGGTAAGAAATATTCATATTTCCCTTCAGCTAAAACTGAATCCACAGTTTGATTCTCCTTGCTTCTTTTGGGCTAGTATAGTAAACCTGGACTTATTTTCCCGGATTAAAATGTGAGCTTCATTCTATTAATTTGACTCGCCTTCTTGATGGTCACAAATTCATTCTCTGCATCAGTACGTTTATTGATTTCATCTTCGTATCTGTTGGAGGGGAAAAAGACAGGATGGATGGTGAGGTTTGGGGAAGGATGAGCCCTAGAGTTGAACATTCTAGACGGAGTGATGAAAAATATCATTGATTCCCTCAGTCCTGTATAAAATCATATCAACCTGGGAATGTCCTCTTATCTATCTCTCTGCTTCTGGACAACACAACTGTTCAACTTTGTGTAAAATACACTTCTATGAGCATGTAAGTTTCTAAAAAAAAGATAGTCCGAATTGCTTCTGAAAAGGAAGAAAAGAAGGAAGGGAGGGAGGAAGGGTGGAAGGAAGAAGGAAAAAAGGAAAAAAGAAGAAAGGAATCAGTGAAGGTGAGAGTGAGAGAACCAGCAATTTATAAGCATCTTCTATGTTCCAGGAGGGGCAGCTAGGTAGTGCAGGAGATAGAGTGCCAGGCCTGGTGTCAAGAAGACCAGACAAATCCAGCTTCAGACAATTACTAGCTGTGTAAACCTGGGCAAGTGACTTAACCTTGTTTGCCTCAGTTCCCCACCCTTCCCCACCCCATGAGCTAGAGAAGGAAATGGCAAACCATTCCAGTATCTTTGTCAAGAAAATCCTGAAAGGGATCACAAATAATCAGACATGACGAAAACAACTGAACCCCACCATTAATATAGTCCAAGCACCATGCTAATTGCTTTACAAATATTACATCATTTCATCCTTGCAAACAGCCCTGGAAGGTAGATGCTATCATTGTCCTCATTTTATAGATGAGAAAATTGTGATTAAATTGATTATATTAGATAGATTAAATGATTTGCCCAGGATCACACGGTTAATATATGTCTCAGGCTGAATTTGAACTCAGGGCTTCCTGACTCTCAGCCAGTATATTGTCCACTGGACCACCTGGCTGCCTCTGAGGAGGGGAGAAATGCCATCCAATTAGGCCTCTCTGTTCCCTGACACTCTCTAGAGCCCCCTCTGGCTACTCTCTGGGAAGCCTTCTCAGGGGTAATGCCTTGCTTGTTCAGCACAGAGGGAGCACAGGAAAGGCAGTTGGGGCCATACTTTCCCTTGAAGTCCTCCACCATGTCTTGCATGTTCTTCAATTCCGACTCCATCCGTGAACGGTCATTCTTCAGTTTATCCAGGTTCTGCCTGAGTCTAGATATATAGGCCTCAAAGAGGGGCTCCAGGTTCTGGGTTCGAGTTGAAGTGTCCACCTGCTGCAGCAGCTCCCATTTGGTCTGCAGCACCTGGTTCTGCTGCTCCAGGAACCGCACCTGCAAACACCAAGTCCCCCAAAGCCTTTAGCCAAGGCATGGGGCCTGGGAACTGCTGGTCCCCAAATCAAATCCCAGAGGAAGAGCAAGGAACAAGACAGGGAACCATTGTTTTCCCCTCATTCTCAACCAGGGCAAGCAAAGGAAAAGCAAGACAAATTAATTGGTATAACAGCCCATTTGATTTACAGCTGAAATCTTTCTTTGGTATCTCCCCCATTAGAATAGGAGCTCCTTTAGAGCAAGGCCTGTCTTCCTTTTCTATTTGTATCCCCAGCCCTCTGCAGGTAGTAAGCACTTAATAAATACTTTATCATTTCCTTCCTTCCCTCGTTTATTCATTCATAGCCATAATCAGCCCCCAACTCCATAGCTCCATTCAGAGCAGCCACACATTCCCTGACACTGGTAATTCCAACTAACTTAACTTAAAATTCACATGAATCAGTAGCACCCCCCCCCGAAAAATCCTGAACAGCAGAGAAAATGCAAGATCATCATTTTAATTTGACTGGAATGATAGTTCCCATTTCTATATACTTTAAAGTAAAACAAAGTGTTAAAAAAAATTTAAATCACCAGATTATACATGACTGTGGATGAGTCAATAAATTTCTATGGCCTCAATTTCCTCTTCTATACAGTGGCAATAGTAATATCTGCAGGTTCCACCTCACAGAGGTGTTTGGTGACTCAAATTAGATAACATAGGTAAATCACTAGGCAAAAAATTTTAAAGAGGTATGTCACTACCAGCTAGCATTGTTAATATCTATTATGGTGAGTTTTGCCTGAATGACTATCAAAATGTTTGCTTTTCCTAAGGAAAACCTCAAGGCTTACTAGAAGGAAAAAATCAGGGAAGCATTGCTGAGGAAACTAAGCTAGCATAGTTAGAAGCGGCAATGGATAATTGGGAGTTGACTGTATTGATGATCAAGCTAAGAGACAAAGAAGATTGTATGACTATTTGAATGTTTGACAAACTGGAAGAAGACTATAATTCCACATCAATGGAGCTCAGCTCCCAGAGGGCAGGTTCACCTGCTGAGTTTAACTTAGAAATGTTCACAGGACACTGAGAATACTACTTCCTAATACTGGGTTATTGACAAAAAAGAACTGCAATGCCTTTGTTAATGAGAATAATGAGAGCAATAATAACAGTAATAAAGAAAACAAAAAATAACACATAAGACTTTAAGATTTGCAAAGCAAAATATTATCTCATTTGAACCATGCAATAACCCTGGATGATAGGTATTATTTTAGCCCCATTATACAGATGAGAAAACTTAGGCAGACAGGTTAAGTGACTTTCCCAACATCACATGACTAGTAAGTGTCTGAGGCAGGATTTCAACTCAGGTCTTCCTGAATCCAGGATCCAGGACCTGGCTGGCCCTCAGACCATTCTACTGGAGCACCTTCTCAAAGTTCTCCCTTGCCCCTTTCACAAGGTTTACTCTGCCCCTTTCCCATTATTTTAAAGTCCTCCAGAAGTCTCCACCTCCAGCCTCTTTTTCAATAGAATAATAATTACAATAAATTCAATGTACTTTCCTCATAAGAGTCCTCCCTATGAAGAAGGTACTGCAAGTCTTTTTATTTCCATTTTACAGATGAAGAACCTGAGTCTCAGACAGGTTAAGCACATTAGCTACGATTATCCATCTGGTGAGTGCTAGAGCAGAGACCCAAACCAAGTCTCACAGACTCAGATCCATTGTCCTTTTCCCCTACACACACATACAGTCCTCTCTCCCCCTAAGAGGAAAGTCACAAAATGGCTTGAGAACTCAGTGGAGAAACATTTGGATTTCAGCACCAAAATGATCAGGCCTTCCATTAAGAGCAGTGCCTCTCCACCCAAAGCTATTTCTATGGACCCAAGACTAGGGATGCTCTCCTCTGCCTCCTTAGTTCATGTAGGCACCAGCATCATTCACAAGCATCCAGCCTCCAAGCAAGACGTCTTGGCCCAGAGTTACCCTTTGAGTCATCCAAGTATGAGATTCTATAGTTGGAGATTAGAACTCCCATTATTGAACCCCAATCCCTCACCTCACTCCTTTTCCTCATCTATTTCAAATAGCTCCAAATGTTCCCACCACCAGCAGCAGGAAACCACAAACACTCACTTTGTCAATGAAGGTGGCAAATTTGTTGTTGAGATCCTTGATCTGTTCCCTCTCTCTGGTCTTCACTTTTTGAATCTCAGGGTCAATCTCCACATTGAGTGGCTGCAGGAGACCCTGGTTGATGGTCACCTCCTGGATGCCTCCAGGGGGACAGACATTCCCAAAGCTTCCTCCACCAAAACCACCCCCTGGACTTCCAAAGCCCCCACCTAAGCCCCCACCACCAAAGCCACCACCGCCATAGCCACCACCGCCAAAGCCACCACCGCCAAAACCACCACCACCATAGCCGCCGCCACCGAAACCACCACCACCATAGCTGCGGCCACTGAAACCACCACCACCATAGCTGCTGCCACCAAATCCTCCACCACCGTAGCCGCCGCCACCAAAACCACCTCTTCCATAACTGCCACCAGCAACACTCTGACAGATTCTCTTGGAGCCACCTAAGTTAATCAGACTTTGGCTTCCAAAACCACCACCACCAGCTCTATAGCTTCCACCTGAAAATATGCCCCCACCTCCTCCACTCCTGCGAATGGTGGAGCTGCTTGTCACCCTGCGACTGTAGGAGACCCCAGCAGAGCCTGAGCTGAAGCCACCACCACCACCACTCCGATAGCCAGATCTGGAACTAAACTGTCGACTCATGTTGACCCAACAAGGGGACAGACAGCAGAAGAGAGGAGGAAGGAGCAAGGAGCTAAGCACTCCTTTACTTGTAGCAGAGTGGCTTCCTCCTTATATATACATTGGAGGAACTGGGTTTGGTCCCATGGAGTCAGTGGAGATTTAGAGCAATCTGAAGGGCTTGGTTTGCCTTGCAGCCATGCAAGATCTTTACGAGCCCCAACAATACAATAAACACTACACACCTAGCTCCCAGGATGGGGCCTGGAAATTGCTGCTCCTGCAAAATCCATTCAAGTGGTAATCAGTTTACCAAAGATATCTCTCTTCATCAAACTCATCTGATGTTAGGGAAGCAGGACCCCAAAACTCCTTTCCTGATACCTCTGCTTGGTCTTTCATCAATTTGCCTTGAAGTTATGCCAACTCCGTCTCAGAGCTTTGCCTTTCACTCCACAAGAAGGCTCCTCCTACAGCTCCACGCACCAGCCCATATATTGCAGGAGGACATCCTCATCCTCCTCATGCTTTCAAACCTGACTCCCAGCTCTCCCTAGGCTCCCAGCTCACCAGATCAATTACCCCTCTTTCATTGCCACAGATTTTCAAGTCCCAGCCCTTCTAGGGGGATCTTTCTACTCAAATCAGGGACTAGTTCACCCTTAGGTACTGCTTTCTTGACAATAACACTGTGAAATTGTTCTCCCATTTTCCATTCAAGGACAGTTCCAGGATGGAAGCTCAGAGAGGTCCAGCCCTAGTTCCCCTGCCCACATAGCCAGCTAAGAAAGATCAGTGCCAGGAAGCAAACTCAAGTCTCCTGATTCAAAATTAACACTCTTGTCCACCATCCCAAGGTTCTTCTCAGATTGATCAGGGGATATGTGCTGCACTTGTATTCCAGAAGACCTGAGTTAGCTCACTCAACTTTTTTATTTTTCCTCAGTTTCCTCATCTATAAAATGGGAACAAAAAGAGATACCACCCTCCCAGGTTAATGTGAGGATCTGATGAGATAACATATAAGTGCTTTGCAAACCTTGAAGCATGATATAAATGCTAGTTACTATTATGTGACAGCTTCCTTTAATTCTCTCTCACCTTGGGCACAGTATTCCTGTAACTACTGTCTCCATAAAGGTCATCTCAGCTACACATTAAACTCCCTTCTCTCTTACTTTTGGCCCACCTCTGACATAAATAGGCTAGTGACCATTGATGCTTTGTTTTCTGCATTTCCTTCTGTGATCTCTGTTCATTTATCCACATCAGCATGCCTTTTCTCCTAAGTTCCTAGATGACAGAGAATGTCTCAGTGGGCTTTTTAGAGGAGAATGGTATCCAAAAAAAGACCTTCCCCCACATCCTGAAGACTTGAACTTGACACTCCTCCCCTCCCCCCAAGTTCAAGTAGCACTGACTGGACAGAGATCCTGGGTCAGTTTCCTTCTCTATACAACAGGGACAGAAATTCTTTTGCTCCCTGTTCCAGTTAGGCTGGTGAGAGGATCAAGCAAAATTGGGCCCTTAATGGGCTCTGTAAACTTTAAAGGGCTATACAGAGGTCAGCTATTGTTTGCTCTGAAGAGTGCTAACACTGCCCACTATCCCCACCATCCCCACCCACCCCACCCCCATGAGATGCCTGCTTTCTGATGCTGAGAATCTGTCTGCAAGAGAAGGCAACTGCATGGGTGCTTGTCTCAATGTAGACAGAAGGCAGAGAACCAAAATAAGGACCAGTGCACATGCTCCAAGCCTGAGCAGAGTTGGGATGGCAGCCTAAGAGAAACCAAGCATCTGTTCTCTGGGTTCAAGCAAGTCATGCTTCTGACATGTCCTGGTTCTCATCATTTACCTCTCAAAGCTCTCAGCAACGCCCTGAGACTAGAATGTGCAGAGAAGGTGCCAACCTGCTTTGGCAGAGGAAGGCTCTTTACCTGGGAACTCCCTGTACCAATGAGATTGCAGGCCTAGGCCATATCCCTTCTCTCTCTAACAAAATCCTTTTCTGATAGATTTCACTGGACTTCATCAAGAAGGAACTCTGAGTTTCCTACCAGAAAGACTTTTCCCATGGAAGAGATGGAAAGATACAGACAATTAATGAGATAGTAAATTGCAAATGCTCTTAAATCTTAGAAAAATAAGTCATATATGTTTTATGGAAGAGAGAGCAGCTTAACCATTGCCATGTTGTAACTAAGAAGTACCAGACCATGTTCCTAGTATTTGTAGAAGAGACTAAACAATGATGAAGTACTTACATGGTAATAGTGAGAGAAGAAACACATGTCCTTTGGAACCCTAATATCTTCTAAAGTCACAGGCACAGTGAAATAAGACAGACAGAAGGCCTGAGTCTGATTTCAATCTGTTTTGGCCATCTTAAAAGAAGACATAAAATGGATGGGTCTCTAAGGAAGAAATTGGGAAGAAAGACAGGAACTTACTATTTCTCATAATTTGGGTATATGAAAAAAAGATTCTGCAAACATGAAGAAAGGAGTAGGAAGAATAGAAAGGAAGATTGAACTTCACTCTTATCTGAATTGACAATGAAGGACTGCATGCATACTAGGGGTTTGATAGGAAAGGGAGTAAGGATTAAAAAGAACAAAGGAAAAAAGTGTCAATGAAATTTTGTGTGTGTGTGTATATATATATATATATATATATATATATATATATATATACATATATATATATACTTAATGTGCAGAAGAGTATATGCAGTTTATTATCTTTAAGAGCATAATCAGAATTATTGTACCAAATCACAGCTCATCCAAGAGTATATTAATATGTCTGATTTTCCAGAGCCCCTCCAATATTTTCTTTTATAAAATCAGCTCTACTAATATAATATACATGGGGGAGAAGCTTAGAGTTGCTTTAGTTTGCATTTTTTTAATTATTATTCATCTTCATAATTATTTTTTAATATGGCAATAGTTAACTTGGATTCTTTCCCTTAAGAACTGGCTGTTCATATTTTTTTATCATTTTTCCTTGAGAGATGGCTTTTGTTCATAGAAATTTAAATCAATTCCTTATACATTTTAAAAATAAGACATTTTTCAGTGAAAATTTCTGCAAAGATTCCTCCCCAGTTATCTGCTTTCTTTCTAATTTTTGCTGCATTTTATTCACTTGTGCAAACTTTTTTCAATTTACATAATCGAAATTGCCCATTTCATTTCCTATGACCCACTCTATCCTTGTTTGGTCAAAAACTCTTCCTCTTCATAGATCAGAAAAGTAATTTTTTCCCCTCATTTGTTTGTGATGTGTCCTTTTCTATGTATATCATGTTTCCATTTAACATTATCTTGGTATGTAGTGTGAGGTGTTGTTCTAAAACTAATTACCTCCAGGCTGCTTCCAGTTTTCCCAGACGTTTTTTGTCAAATCATGATTCCTTACCCCAGTAGCTGAGGTCTAATTCTACAAAAAGTTACTCAATTGTCCATAGACTTTGACCCATCAGTACCACTATATGCCAAAAAGATAAAGAAAGAAGAAAAGGGGTGTGTGTATGTTATGTGTGTGTGTGTGTGTATATACGTATGTGTATAAATATACATTTACACATATGTAGATGAACATATTCGTGTGGTATCTCTTTTTTGTGGTAAAGAATTGAAAATGAGGAAGATGCTTATCAAGGAGAATAGCTGAATAAATTATGGCATGTGAATGTAAAAGATGGTGTAAAGAAATATTTGTTGTGCTGTTAGAAAAAAAACAAAGGAAACAGTTTCACAGAAACCTAGGAAGACATGTATGAATTGATGGAGAGTGAAATAAGCAGAACCAGGAAGAAGATTTCTTCTCAGCTCTGGTCTTTGCATTAGGAGTACTTAAAAAGTCCTTTATTCTATTAAAAGGTTTATCCTCCCCATGCCCCAATACTATTATTTATATACATACTATTAAATATTACAATAAATATTTATTACAACAAATGTTTTGTTTATTGTATTAATATATATTAGAATATTATAAATACTATTAAATAAATGATAATCAGTATTTTTGGGTAAATTTATTCTTGTCTTAAGTCTTTAGCTTTTGCCTTTTGAAATATCATACCTACTGTCTTACCCTACAGGAAAATAGGGAGAGAAGGGGACAAGACAGCAGGGGATGATAGAGAGAGGGCAGATTGGGAAAGGGGGTAATCAGAAGTAATACTTCTGAGGAGGGACAGGGTCAAAAAGAAAGAATAGAAAAATGCGAGGGCAGGATAGGATTAAGGGAAATAGAGTTAGTTTTTCACAACATGTCTACTATGGACGTGTTTTGCATAATTGAGTTGCTTGCCTTTTCAATGAGGGTGGGTGAGGAGGGAGGAAGGGAGAAAATTTGACACCTAAAGTTTTAGAAACAATATGTTTAAAAAAATGTTTTCATATGCTACTGGGAATAAGAAATATAGAAATGGAGTACAGAAGTCTATCCTGCCTACAGGAAAATAGAAGGGGAAGGAATAAGAGAAGGGGAGAGAGATAGAAGAGAGGACAGACTAGGGGAAGGATATTCAGAATGCATGACATCTTGGGGTGGAGGGAGGGGGGAGATGGTGTGAAAATTTGGAACTCAAAACTTGTGGAAGTGAATGCTGAAAACTAAAAATAATATAAATTTATATTTAAAAAAAATATCATACCTATGAAAAATGTTATGGAGAAAGAAATGACAAACCTTGGTGAATTTTATTTATGAAAATAAATTGTAAAAACAAACACCTTTGAAGGACTTAACAATGTTGATCAAACCTTTGAGAATCCTACCTGTGTCCCTGATAGACAGGTGTTGCATATATAAAGAACAAGACACATGTTTATGGAAGTAGCCAATGTTGGGAATCCATTTTGCTTGACTTTGCATATTTGTTATCAGAGATTTTTTTCTTTTTTTTTTTCAATTCAGAGAGTGGGTAGTGCCTTGAGGAAGAGAGAAAATAAAATGCTTGGTTTTTTTTAAAATTTACAACAACAAAACACTACACATCACATATATCAACATTACATATACACATACATATACATATACACATACATACTTATACATATACATTATACATAACATATTATACATACACAATATACATACACATATACAACATAACTATACATTATACATATACATATACATATACTATACACACATACACATATACATATACATATACCTATACATATACAATAACATACTATATACATATACATATACATATACATATACAATATACATATACATATACATATACATATACAATATACATATATACATTCATATACATATACATATACATATATTCCCTACAAGTGTGCCTCACCTCCCTATGATGCTATGTGTATCTGTAGGAGTTGTTTTCAGTTGAAGGGAGAAATGTCTTATAGCTACTGTCTTTACTATTTCTTCTTAAGCTTTCTCTATGAGCTAATCATGTCTGTCAGTCAACAAGCATTTGTTAAGGATTTCCTATGCACCAAACGCTGTGTTGAGTACTGGACATACAGTAAAAAAAAAAAAGCAAAAATGGACCCTGCCCTCAAGAAGCTTATGTTCTAATGAGGGATGCACATAAATAAGCATGTATAAAATACTCATAGAGTAGATGGAAAAGTAACCATAGAAAGAAATGCACTAGCAGCTTGGGGGGGAGGGTGGAGTGTGAGGAACAGGAAAGTCATGGAATCCTTCCTACAGAAAGTGATGAATGAGCCCGTCAGGAATTCTAAGGGTAGAGGTTAGAGGGAGAACACTCCAGGCAAGGGGGCAGCCAATACAAAGGCACAGAGATGGGAAAAGGAGAATCAGGTGGGAATTAAGCTGTTTGGGTTGAACCAAAGAAATGAATATGGAGGAGATTAATATTTAAGAGGTCTAGAATAAAGGAGGTTTCATGTTGTGGACAGCTTTTAAATGTAAAACAGAAGCATTTGTTTCTATTTGATCCTAGGGGCAAAGGAGAGCAGTGGAGTTGATTAATAGGGGAGCAGCATAGTCAGACCTCAGTAGGTCTGACTTCATAGCACAGGCAAGAAATGGTGAGAGCCGATCTAGTGTGGTGTTGTTGTGAGTAGATGGAAGGAGAGGGTGGAAGAGAGATAGCAGGGAGGGAGAAATGACAAAATTTGGCAAATGATTGGATATATATAAATATATATATATATTATATATATATATATATATATATAATAATATTATTATATATATTATAATATATATATAGGAAGGAGAGAGAAAGGAGTCAAGGATGATTTTGGTTGTGAATCTGAGAAACTGGGATCCTGATATGAGTACTGATATCCTCAACAGAGATAAAGTAGTTTGGAATGAGAATATTTTTCAGGGGGAAAAGATAATGAGTCCTGACTTGTACATGTTAAGTTTGAAATGGCTAGGGGATGTCAAGTTGGAAACATCCAATAATCAGTTGATAATGTGGGACTGGAGCTCAGGAAAGAGGAGAGGGAGACAGAGAGAAAGAAAGAGAGAGAAAGAGAGGCAGAGAAAGAGACAAAAGGAGAAAGAAACAGAAGGAGAGAGAGATCACAAAAGAAGAGAGAGACAGAGAAATTAGGGAGTCACAGAGAGGATAGAAACCATGGGAGATGATGATTAGATCACCAAGCAAAAGGTTGTAAAGAGAAAAAAGAAGGAAATTAGGACAGAGCCTTGTAGCACATGTACAGTTTCCAGTGGAGCATGGAAGATGACTTAGCAAAGGAGACTGAGAAGGGGCAGTCAGAAAGGTAGAAAGAGAAACCAAGAGAGAATTTCATTTAAAGAGAGAGAGAGAGACAGAGAGAGAGAAAGAGAGAGAGAAGAGACTTGATCAAAGAGATCTATCAAATATAGCACAAAAATCAAGAATGAGGATTGAAAAAAGGGCATGCTATTGGGCATTTTCAATATCACTGGTAACTTGGAAGAGAGCCTTCCTTCCCAACATTCAGCTGAGTGTAAGGTTCCTTATATATTACTTGTGTGACCTTAGGCAAGTCAGTCAGGCCCTAATTTTTCCAGTGGTGGGGAACCTGGGACCTCCAGCCACATGTGGCCTTCTAGGTCCTTGAGTGTGGCCTTTTGAAGGATTCCAAGTTTTACAGAACAAACCTTTTATTAAGGGAATTTCTTCTGTGAAGTTTGGTTTCAGTCAAAGGGCTGCACTTAGGACCTAGAGGGCCATGTGTGGCCTTGAGGTTGCAGGTTCCCCCCCTGTAGCTAGACATTGTGCTAAGCTCAGGAAATAGAAAGAAAGACAAAAGACAGAATCTGTCCTCATGGAGCTCACCATCTAATGGGGAAGGTAACATGCAAAAATTGTAGGAAAACAAGAAAAATAGAAAATAATCACAGAGGGAAGGAACTTAAATTAAGAGGGATTGGAAAAGGCTTCCTGTAGAGGGTGGGATTTTATCTGAGACTTGAAGGAAGCCAGGGAGGCCAGGAAGCAGAGATGACAAGTGAGAATATTCCAGGCATTGGGAGAAACCAGTGATAATGCCCAGAGTTGGCAAATGGAGTGTTGTGTGCAAAAGCAGCCAGGAGGCTAGCGTCACTGGATGGAAGAGTCCTTGGTGGGGAGTAAGGTGTAAAAAGACTGGAAAGGAGAGGAAAGGCTAAGTTCCAAAGGGCTTTGAATGACAAACAAGCATTTTGTATTTGCTTCTGAGAGCATCAAGAAACCACTGAGGTTTTCTTGTGATATAATCAGACCTGAGTCCTAGGGAGGATCAGTTTGACAGCTGAGTGAGAGATGAGCTAGAGTGGGGAGACACTTGAGGAAGGGAGACCAACCAGAAGATGAGTGCAACAGTCCAGTGGTGAGGTGATGAGGGCCTTCATCAGAATGGTTATAGTGTCAGAGAACAGGAGGCAAATATGAGAGCTATTATGAAAATTAAAATGAAAGGACTTGACCACTGATTGGAAGAGGTAGAGAAAGAAAGTGAGGAGTTGAAGAAGCCCTGTAGGTTGTGAGTCTGAGTGATGGGAAACATGGTGGTAACCTTGATGGTAACAGAGAAGTGAGGGAGAGTGGAGTGTTTGGTGGGAAAGATTGCAATCAGTTTTGGACATGTTGAGTGTAAGGGGTCTAGAGGTCATTCAATTGGAAATAGCTAAAAGGTGATTGTAGAGATGCCCCTCCCCCACCCACTTTCCTAAACCAATGAGTAGAAGACACACACTAGACTACGTCTGAAATCAACTTCCAATTTCAAATAAACATAATAACTCACGTTTATAAAGCCTTGAAAGGTTTGCAAAGCCCTTTACAAATTTTATTTTATTTGATCCTCATAATAGCCCTCGGGGCTGTTGCCATTATTATACCCCACTTTACAGCTGAGGAAACTAAGGCAGAGAGGTTAATTGATTTACCCAGGGTCACACAGCTAGTAAGTATTTGAGGTTGGATTGGAACTCAGGCCTTCCTGACTCAAGTCTCATGCTCTACCATTCTGTCATCTCATAGCTCTGGCTCTCTGAAGCCTGTTCTAATTAGCCCTACCCAGCTCCATTTACACCAATGTCCCTTCAATATATCTAAGCTTGATTTACACTGCAGTCATTTGCCTGTGGTTGTTGCTATTTCATAAACATTCTTGTCACTTTCATATTAGGGTATCCTCTCTTTCAGGCCTTATCATAAGCCTTACTCCTACCTGGAAGTTTACAACCTTTAGCAGTGGGTCTTAGGAGAGACAGATGGGTGTGTTACACAAAACACTCAAGAGACAAACTTGCAGAATTTCCAATGCAATTTATTGCAGACAACACAAGAAAATGGAGAGTTTGAGATCTCCAGAAAAGTCAACCAACCAGCTTACACCTTATACAAAAACAAAAAACAAGAAAAAAAACCAACCCAGAATTTGTTACTGCGGTATGGAGACACACTCCCAACGAGTGCTAGATTGAAATGGCTCTCCTTCTACTTGGCTGGGGGAGAAACTTTTGAAATGTAGAGTGGGCAGTGATGATGGGTGGATTTCTCAGGCTACAACTTCATGATTGACCAAGGGAAGGGTTCATTCATGTCAAGACCTGGTTTCACCATTTGAGACACAGGAAGAGGGCAAGCCAAATGATGAAGGCCTGGATAGACAATAGCTAGCAAATGGGAAAGATGGGGAAGATCATTGCTCTAAAAGGCGAGAATCATCAGTGACCCTCCCTATGCACCCACAGAGAGTAAGAGCAGTGGAAGCCATGGGGTTGAGGTGCCCATTGGTTGGATAACTTACAAAAAGCTCTAGGAATTAAGGTCAGTGAAAGGAATTGGGGGGGGGGTCGGGTTAGGAAAAGAAGATGAACTGCTGGAGGCCATCACATTTTATTTTCCTCAAGAAAAGTTGAAGGTTTTGACATCAAGAATTGACTGAGAGTGAACAAAGACATTGATCTAAGAGATGGCTAACAGGGAGCTCTGACTTTAATTGGTGACTGTAGAATAACTGGTAGAAGTGAACTTCACACTAGAGCTGCCACTAGAGCCCTTGACACTCCCAGAGCCACCACCAGAGCTGCTGCCTCCTCCTCCTCCTCCTCCTCCAGAGCTGGAGCCCCGGCCTCCTGAGGAACCATAGCCTCCTCCTCCAGAGCTGGAGCCCCGGCCTCCTGAAGAACCGTAGCTGCCTCCTCCGGAGCTGGAGCCCCGGCCTCCTGAGGAACCATAGCCACCTCCTCCAGAGCCATATCTGCCTCCTCCAGAGCTGGAACCATAGCCGCCGCCTCCAGAGCTGGAGCCATAGCCGCCGCCTCCAGAGCTGGAACCGTAGCCACCTCCTCCAGAGCTGGAGCCATAGCTGCCGCCTCCACCTCCACCTCCGGAGCCATAGCTACCACCACCTCCAAACCTTCCTCCTCCACCACCAGACACAGACACATGGCTGGTGCTCACAGCTGTGGAAGACATCCCTGCTGTTATTTTGGGTACCACTCATCACTGTACGAAGTCCACCCCATCCCAAGAAGTTTTCCAGAGCCCAAAAAATCATTCTTGATACTTACACACACTCACGTTTGGAACACACTCTCCAGATACCCTAAAAGGAAGATAAAAAGACAGTTCCTATGACTCAGCTCAACAACCCCATTCTCATCCCATACTTGACACTACTGACCTTCCTTCTAGGCTGTTCACTTCCTCATCACCCAACCTAAGTCTCTCCCCCCTGCCTTTCCAAATCATAGATCAATTCCCAGAAATCATTATAACAGCTTAAATTTCCAGTAGCACCAAAAGCTCTTCTTTCCACAAGCCTGTGAAATAGTTCAGTAATGCTTTAAGTCCACTGCATTTGGGGCTTACTACAAAGAGGGAGGAAAGTGGGACAAGGTGGAAGTCAAAGAATCTCACCTCCAATACTATCTTTACCATTTTACTGCCTGTGTGACCTCAGATCATTCACTTAACCACTCTGAACCTCAGTTTCATTATTGGTGAAATGAGAGGGTTGGATTCAATGGCCTCTAAGGTCTCTTTCATCTCAAAGTCAATTTTTCTATGACCTGGGGCAAATACTGGCTCTACAACTGACTAGCTGTCAGAGCTTAGGGAAGACATTTAATGCCTGTGGGCCCCTGGACTCTCATCTACAAAACAAGAAGGTTAGACTCCATGATTCCTGAGGGTCCTTTCATCTGTAGGTCCTGGGTTCCTCTAACCAGGGCCATAGAAGGACTATAATCCTTCTATAGGGTGTGCTAGGCTAAGGAATGCTAATTCTTCTTCATTAAGACTCAGGGAGAGAAAATGTGGGGAAATCGAAACATTAATGAATTGTTGGTAGAGTTGTGAAATGATATAACTATTTTGGAGAGCAATTTAGAACTATGCCCAAAAGGCTATAAAAATGTGCAGAGCTTTTAACCCAGCAATAGCACTTCTGGCGCTCTACCCCAAAGAGATCACACAAATAGGAAAAGGAGCCACAAGTACAAAAATATTTGTAGCTGCTTTTTCTGTGATATCAAAGAATTGTAAATTGAGACAATGCCCATCAATTGAGGCATGGCTGAACAAGTTGTGTTATATGAATGTAATGGAATACTGTTGTGCTATAAGAAACCATGAGCAGGCTGACTTCAGAAAAACCTTGAAAGACTTGTATGGATTGATGCTGAGTGAAGTGAGCAGAACCAGGAGAACATGGTACACAGTAACTGCCATGTTGTGCTATGACTAATTTTGATAGACTTAGCTCTTCTCAGCAATACAAGGATCAAAGACTTCTCCAAAAGTCTCATGACAGAAAATGCTATCCATATCCAGAGAAAGAACTATGGAGTTTGAATGTAGATCAAAGTATACTGTTTGCTCTTTTTCTCTTCTGTTTCCTTTTGTTTCCTATTTCTTCTGGTTCTGCCTAATGGTCCTAATTCTTCCTTACCACATGACTACTGTGAAAATATACTTTAATAAGAATGTATATGTAAAGCCTATATCAGATTGCATGCCATCTTGGGGAGAGAGGGAGAGAAAAATTTTAAATTCAAAAGCATAAGGAATTGATTATTGAAAATGAAAAATAAATTAAAATAATTAATTAATTAAAAAAGACTCAGGGAGCTTATGCCACCAGGAAGTTCCCCTGCCTTCCCCTGAGTGTGGTTCAATACTCTTCAGTGGTCATCCCTCACCTGCTCTCCTCTCCCTCCAGCAGCTTCCTATAGGTGGCAATCTCAGCATCCAAGGTCAGCTTCACATTATACAACTCCTGGTAGTCCCGCAACAGCCGGGTCAAGTCCTCCTTGGCCTTCTGCAGTGCATCCTCCAGGTCTGCCAGTTTGTTCTGGGCATCTTTCAGGGCATTCTCCCCACGCTGCTCTGCATCAGCAATGGCTTGCTGAAGCCTGGCAATCTGCAGGAGGAGACAGCAAACCATGAGTATGGATCAGGTCCTCAGTCCCCACTCACTACCACCAACAGCCACTACTAATCCCAGACCCCTACTTTGGCCCTCTCAGGAGAGAGCAACAATAACAGTAACAACAGCAATAACAATAACTACCGTTTAGCAACACTTGAAAGTTTGCAAACACTCTTAGTTGATCCTTGCAACAACCTGGCAAGATGGCTGCTATTATTATCCCCATTGGACAAATGAGGAAACTCAGGCTGAGAAAGGTAAAAGCCATTTGCCCAAGGTCACACAGCTGGTAATCATTCAAGGAAAGATTCAAATACAAGTCCTGTCCCTCTATCCATTGCCTAGAATGGTTAAAAAAAAAAAACCTGGGGCTAAGGACCCATTCTCCAGCCTCCAGATAGGAACTAGAATGCTCAAGTATGCAACAGGACCTTACAGACACCTAATATACCCCCAAAATGCATCTGTAACAACCTCCTTCCACATTCCCAACAGGTGGTCCTATGGCCTCTGTTTGAGTACTTCCAGTGACAGAGAACCCACTGACTCACAAGAGAGTGAATTCATCTGTCCAAGCCTATCTCGGGCACTTGTAACTGTTAAAAGTTCTTTGGCCTTTAAGTCCTCATCACAAGATTCTCTCAAGGAAACCTTAGTCACTACTGAAACTATGGCTCCAGTGGGGATTCTCACAGGTGCACAATCTCAAAATTGGCAGTGACCTTTCAAGTCATCTAGTCCAGCCGGCCTCGTTTTCCGAGTAGAGAAAGCCTCACCCAACAACCCCATGGTAGCCCCAAGGAGGATGGTGAAAGAAACCAGTACCTGCTTCTTCACTGAATCAATTTCAGAATTGAGTCTCTGAATCATTCGGTTCATCTCAGAAATCTCACTTTTTGTGTTTTTCAGTTGGTCTCCGTGTCTCCCAGCAGTGATCTGGAGCTCTTCATACTGAGAACAGGAGAGCAAAGAGATGACTCATGAGTGCATCCTGACACACAGCGAACCTTACGTACAAAGTTCAAGGAAGCCAGAGGCCTGCTGGGGAGACTCTATCCGCTCACTTTGTGCTGGTACATGGACTCGGCCTCAGCTTTGCTCCTCTCAGCAACCTCATCATAGTGACTCTTGATCTCATCAATGATGCTACTCAGGTCCAGGTTCCTGTTGTTATCCATGGAGAGGATGACATTGGTGTTGCTGATTTGAGTCTGCATCTGGGATAGCTCCTACAAGATACAACACTGCTGTGAGTTTTGTGCCTTCCAGAGACAAAGCATGAACTGCCACCAGTGTACATGTGATTTTCCCATATTTTGTGTGATGCAGAATGAAGATGTAGGTCCATGTAGATGATCATGAGCTTACTTACTGTGTCATACAGGACCCTGTAGAAGTTGATGTCATCCGTCAAAAGATCCACCTTGCCCTGAAGGTCAACCTTATTCATGTATGCATTGTCCACATCCTGTAGAGCCAGAGTAAGAAGTCAAGCAACGATTATGCATTCAGAGGAAGGTGACCCCCTGTGGTTGCATGGAACAGCTTCTGGACTGAAAGGAGTCTGTACTTTTCCAAGATAATGAGGATGAAGAGGATGAGGAATTTGACTCCTGAGCTGACCTTCATTAAAACCCTACCCACCCTTTGGCATCTTGGGAATTTCCCTCACTTGCAAAGGGGAAGTCTTCTGGCTCTGCTTACCACGCTGCAGACAGGAATATGGGGAAGGCAACTTACTATGGGGGCCAGAGAGCCAGATAAGTATGATACACTGGTAAGAAATATTCATATTTCCCTTCAGCTAAAACTGAATGCACAGTTTGATTCTCCTTGCTTCTTTTGGGGCTAGTATAGTAAACCTGGACTTATTTTCCCGGATTAAAATGTGAGCTTCATTCTATTAATTTGACTCGCCTTCTTGATGGTCACAAATTCATTCTCTGCATCAGTACGTTTATTGATTTCATCTTCGTATCTGTTGGAGGGGAAAAAGACAGGATGGATGGTGAGGTTTGGGGAAGGATGAGCCCTAGAGTTGAACATTCTAGACGGAGTGATGAAAAATATCATTGATTCCCTCAGTCCTGTATAAAATCATATCAACCTGGGAATGTCCTCTTATCTATCTCTCTGCTTCTGGACAACACAACTGTTCAACTTTGTGTAAAATACACTTCTATGAGCATGTAAGTTTCTAAAAAAAAGATAGTCCGAATTGCTTCTGAAAAGGAAGAAAAGAAGGAAGGGAGGGAGGAAGGGTGGAAGGAAGAAGGAAAAAAGGAAAAAAGAAGAAAGGAATCAGTGAAGGTGAGAGTGAGAGAACCAGCAATTTATAAGCATCTTCTATGTTCCAGGAGGGGCAGCTAGGTAGTGCAGGAGATAGAGTGCCAGGCCTGGTGTCAAGAAGACCAGACAAATCCAGCTTCAGACAATTACTAGCTGTGTAAACCTGGGCAAGTGACTTAACCTTGTTTGCCTCAGTTCCCCACCCTTCCCCACCCCATGAGCTAGAGAAGGAAATGGCAAACCATTCCAGTATCTTTGTCAAGAAAATCCTGAAAGGGATCACAAATAATCAGACATGACGAAAACAACTGAACCCCACCATTAATATAGTCCAAGCACCATGCTAATTGCTTTACAAATATTACATCATTTCATCTTGCAAACAGCCCTGGAAGGTAGATGCTATCATTGTCCTCATTTTATAGATGAGAAAATTGTGATTAAATTGATTATATTAGATAGATTAAATGATTTGCCCAGGATCACACGGTTAATATATGTCTCAGGCTGAATTTGAACTCAGGGCTTCCTGACTCTCAGCCAGTATATTGTCCACTGGACCACCTGGCTGCCTCTGAGGAGGGGAGAAATGCCATCCAATTAGGCCTCTCTGTTCCCTGACACTCTCTAGAGCCCCCTCTGGCTACTCTCTGGGAAGCCTTCTCAGGGGTAATGCCTTGTTGTTCAGCACAGAGGGAGCACAGGAAAGGCAGTTGGGGCCATACTTTCCCTTGAAGTCCTCCACCATGTCTTGCATGTTCTTCAATTCCGACTCCATCCGTGAACGGTCATTCTTCAGTTTATCCAGGTTCTGCCTGAGTCTAGATATATAGGCCTCAAAGAGGGGCTCCAGGTTCTGGGTTCGAGTTGAAGTGTCCACCTGCTGCAGCAGCTCCCATTTGGTCTGCAGCACCTGGTTCTGCTGCTCCAGGAACCGCACCTGCAAACACCAAGTCCCCCAAAGCCTTTAGCCAAGGCATGGGGCCTGGGAACTGCTGGTCCCCAAATCAAATCCCAGAGGAAGAGCAAGGAACAAGACAGGGAACCATTGTTTTCCCCTCATTCTCAACCAGGGCAAGCAAAGGAAAAGCAAGACAAATTAATTGGTATAACAGCCCATTTGATTTACAGCTGAAATCTTTCTTTGGTATCTCCCCCATTAGAATAGGAGCTCCTTTAGAGCAAGGCCTGTCTTCCTTTTCTATTTGTATCCCCAGCCCTCTGCAGGTAGTAAGCACTTAATAAATACTTTATCATTTCCTTCCTTCCCTCGTTTATTCATTCATAGCCATAATCAGCCCCCAACTCCATAGCTCCATTCAGAGCAGCCACACATTCCCTGACACTGGTAATTCCAACTAACTTAACTTAAAATTCACATGAATCAGTAGCACCCCCCCCCCGAAAAATCCTGAACAGCAGAGAAAATGCAAGATCATCATTTTAATTTGACTGGAATGATAGTTCCCATTTCTATATACTTTAAAGTAAAACAAAGTGTTAAAAAAAATTTAAATCACCAGATTATACATGACTGTGGATGAGTCAATAAATTTCTATGGCTCAATTTCCTCTTCTATACAGTGGCAATAGTAATATCTGCAGGTTCCACCTCACAGAGGTGTTTGGTGACTCAAATTAGATAACATAGGTAAATCACTAGGCAAAAAATTTTAAAGAGGTATGTCACTACCAGCTAGCATTGTTAATATCTATTATGGTGAGTTTTGCCTGAATGACTATCAAAATGTTTGCTTTTCCTAAGGAAAACCTCAAGGCTTACTAGAAGGAAAAAATCAGGGAAGCATTGCTGAGGAAACTAAGCTAGCATAGTTAGAAGCGGCAATGGATAATTGGGAGTTGACTGTATTGATGATCAAGCTAAGAGACAAAGAAGATTGTATGACTATTTGAATGTTTGACAAACTGGAAGAAGACTATAATTCCACATCAATGGAGCTCAGCTCCCAGAGGGCAGGTTCACCTGCTGAGTTTAACTTAGAAATGTTCACAGGACACTGAGAATACTACTTCCTAATACTGGGTTATTGACAAAAAAGAACTGCAATGCCTTTGTTAATGAGAATAATGAGAGCAATAATAACAGTAATAAAGAAAACAAAAAATAACACATAAGACTTTAAGATTTGCAAAGCAAAATATTATCTCATTTGAACCATGCAATAACCCTGGATGATAGGTACTATTATTAGCCCCATTATACAGATGAGAAAACTTAGGCAGACAGGTTAAGTGACTTTCCCAACATCACATGACTAGTAAGTGTCTGAGGCAGGATTTCAACTCAGGTCTTCCTGAATCCAGGATCCAGGACCTGGCTGGCCCTCAGACCATTCTACTGGAGCACCTTCTCAAAGTTCTCCCTTGCCCCTTTCACAAGGTTTACTCTGCCCCTTTCCCATTATTTTAAAGTCCTCCAGAAGTCTCCACCTCCAGCCTCTTTTTCAATAGAATAATAATTACAATAAATTCAATGTACTTTCCTCATAAGAGTCCTCCCTATGAAGAAGGTACTGCAAGTCTTTTTATTTCCATTTTACAGATGAAGAACCTGAGTCTCAGACAGGTTAAGCACATTAGCTACGATTATCCATCTGGTGAGTGCTAGAGCAGAGACCCAAACCAAGTCTCACAGACTCAGATCCATTGTCCTTTTCCCCTACACACACATACAGTCCTCTCTCCCCCTAAGAGGAAAGTCACAAAATGGCTTGAGAACTCAGTGGAGAAACATTTGGATTTCAGCACCAAAATGATCAGCCTTCCATTAAGAGCAGTGCCTCTCCACCCAAAGCTATTTCTATGGACCCAAGACTAGGGATGCTCTCCTCTGCCTCCTTAGTTCATGTAGGCACCAGCATCATTCACAAGCATCCAGCCTCCAAGCAAGACGTCTTGGCCCAGAGTTACCCTTTGAGTCATCCAAGTATGAGATTCTATAGTTGGAGATTAGAACTCCCATTATTGAACCCCAATCCCTCACCTCACTCCTTTTCCTCATCTATTTCAAATAGCTCCAAATGTTCCCACCACCAGCAGCAGGAAACCACAAACACTCACTTTGTCAATGAAGGTGGCAAATTTGTTGTTGAGATCCTTATCTGTTCCCTCTCTCTGGTCTTCACTTTTTGAATCTCAGGGTCAATCTCCACATTGAGTGGCTGCAGGAGACCCTGGTTGATGGTCACCTCCTGGATGCCTCCAGGGGGACAGACATTCCCAAAGCTTCCTCCACCAAAACCACCCCCTGGACTTCCAAAGCCCCCACCTAAGCCCCCACCACCAAAGCCACCACCGCCATAGCCACCACCGCCAAAGCCACCACCGCCAAAACCACCACCACCATAGCCGCCGCCACCGAAACCACCACCACCATAGCTGCGGCCACTGAAACCACCACCACCATAGCTGCTGCCACCAAATCCTCCACCACCGTAGCCGCCGCCACCAAAACCACCTCTTCCATAACTGCCACCAGCAACACTCTGACAGATTCTCTTGGAGCCACCTAAGTTAATCAGACTTTGGCTTCCAAAACCACCACCACCAGCTCTATAGCTTCCACCTGAAAATATGCCCCCACCTCCTCCACTCCTGCGAATGGTGGAGCTGCTTGTCACCCTGCGACTGTAGGAGACCCCAGCAGAGCCTGAGCTGAAGCCACCACCACCACCACTCCGATAGCCAGATCTGGAACTAAACTGTCGACTCATGTTGACCCAACAAGGGGACAGACAGCAGAAGAGAGGAGGAAGGAGCAAGGAGCTAAGCACTCCTTTACTTGTAGCAGAGTGGCTTCCTCCTTATATATACATTGGAGGAACTGGGTTTGGTCCCATGGAGTCAGTGGAGATTTAGAGCAATCTGAAGGGCTTGGTTTGCCTTGCAGCCATGCAAGATCTTTACGAGCCCCAACAATACAATAAACACTACACACCTAGCTCCCAGGATGGGGCCTGGAAATTGCTGCTCCTGCAAAATCCATTCAAGTGGTAATCAGTTTACCAAAGATATCTCTCTTCATCAAACTCATCTGATGTTAGGGAAGCAGGACCCCAAAACTCCTTTCCTGATACCTCTGCTTGGTCTTTCATCAATTTGCCTTGAAGTTATGCCAACTCCGTCTCAGAGCTTTGCCTTTCACTCCACAAGAAGGCTCCTCCTACAGCTCCACGCACCAGCCCATATATTGCAGGAGGACATCCTCATCCTCCTCATGCTTTCAAACCTGACTCCCAGCTCTCCCTAGGCTCCCAGCTCACCAGATCAATTACCCCTCTTTCATTGCCACAGATTTTCAAGTCCCAGCCCTTCTAGGGGGATCTTTCTACTCAAATCAGGGACTAGTTCACCCTTAGGTACTGCTTTCTTGACAATAACACTGTGAAATTGTTCTCCCATTTTCCATTCAAGGACAGTTCCAGGATGGAAGCTCAGAGAGGTCCAGCCCTAGTTCCCCTGCCCACATAGCCAGCTAAGAAAGATCAGTGCCAGGAAGCAAACTCAAGTCTCCTGATTCAAAATTAACACTCTTGTCCACCATCCCAAGGTTCTTCTCAGATTGATCAGGGGATATGTGCTGCACTTGTATTCCAGAAGACCTGAGTTAGCTCACTCAACTTTTTTATTTTTCCTCAGTTTCCTCATCTATAAAATGGGAACAAAAAGAGATACCACCCTCCCAGGTTAATGTGAGGATCTGATGAGATAACATATAAGTGCTTTGCAAACCTTGAAGCATGATATAAATGCTAGTTACTATTATGTGACAGCTTCCTTTAATTCTCTCTCACCTTGGGCACAGTATTCCTGTAACTACTGTCTCCATAAAGGTCATCTCAGCTACACATTAAACTCCCTTCTCTCTTACTTTTGGCCCACCTCTGACATAAATAGGCTAGTGACCATTGATGCTTTGTTTTCTGCATTTCCTTCTGTGATCTCTGTTCATTTATCCACATCAGCATGCCTTTTCTCCTAAGTTCCTAGATGACAGAGAATGTCTCAGTGGGCTTTTTAGAGGAGAATGGTATCCAAAAAAAGACCTTCCCCCACATCCTGAAGACTTGAACTTGACACTCCTCCCCTCCCCCCAAGTTCAAGTAGCACTGACTGGACAGAGATCCTGGGTCAGTTTCCTTCTCTATACAACAGGGACAGAAATTCTTTTGCTCCCTGTTCCAGTTAGGCTGGTGAGAGGATCAAGCAAAATTGGGCCCTTAATGGGCTCTGTAAACTTTAAAGGGCTATACAGAGGTCAGCTATTGTTTGCTCTGAAGAGTGCTAACACTGCCCACTATCCCCACCATCCCCACCCACCCCACCCCCATGAGATGCCTGCTTTCTGATGCTGAGAATCTGTCTGCAAGAGAAGGCAACTGCATGGGTGCTTGTCTCAATGTAGACAGAAGGCAGAGAACCAAAATAAGGACCAGTGCACATGCTCCAAGCCTGAGCAGAGTTGGGATGGCAGCCTAAGAGAAACCAAGCATCTGTTCTCTGGGTTCAAGCAAGTCATGCTTCTGACATGTCCTGGTTCTCATCATTTACCTCTCAAAGCTCTCAGCAACGCCCTGAGACTAGAATGTGCAGAGAAGGTGCCAACCTGCTTTGGCAGAGGAAGGCTCTTTACCTGGGAACTCCCTGTACCAATGAGATTGCAGGCCTAGGCCATATCCCTTCTCTCTCTAACAAAATCCTTTTCTGATAGATTTCACTGGACTTCATCAAGAAGGAACTCTGAGTTTCCTACCAGAAAGACTTTTCCCATGGAAGAGATGGAAAGATACAGACAATTAATGAGATAGTAAATTGCAAATGCTCTTAAATCTTAGAAAAATAAGTCATATATGTTTTATGGAAGAGAGAGCAGCTTAACCATTGCCATGTTGTAACTAAGAAGTACCAGACCATGTTCCTAGTATTTGTAGAAGAGACTAAACAATGATGAAGTACTTACATGGTAATAGTGAGAGAAGAAACACATGTCCTTTGGAACCCTAATATCTTCTAAAGTCACAGGCACAGTGAAATAAGACAGACAGAAGGCCTGAGTCTGATTTCAATCTGTTTTGGCCATCTTAAAAGAAGACATAAAATGGATGGGTCTCTAAGGAAGAAATTGGGAAGAAAGACAGGAACTTACTATTTCTCATAATTTGGGTATATGAAAAAAAGATTCTGCAAACATGAAGAAAGGAGTAGGAAGAATAGAAAGGAAGATTGAACTTCACTCTTATCTGAATTGACAATGAAGGACTGCATGCATACTAGGGGTTTGATAGGAAAGGGAGTAAGGATTAAAAAGAACAAAGGAAAAAAGTGTCAATGAAATTTTGTGTGTGTGTATATATATATATATATATATATTATATATATATATATATATACATATATATATATATACTTAATGTGCAGAAGAGTATATGCAGTTTATTATCTTTAAGAGCATAATCAGAATTATTGTACCAAATCACAGCTTATCCAAGAGTATATTAATATGTCTGATTTTCCAGAGCCCCTCCAATATTTTCTTTTATAAAATCAGCTCTACTAATATAATATACATGGGGGAGAAGCTTAGAGTTGCTTTAGTTTGCATTTTTTTAATTATTATTCATCTTCATAATTATTTTTTAATATGGCAATAGTTAACTTGGATTCTTTCCCTTAAGAACTGGCTGTTCATATTTTTTTATCATTTTTCCTTGAGAGATGGCTTTTGTTCATAGAAATTTAAATCAATTCCTTATACATTTTAAAAATAAGACATTTTTCAGTGAAAATTTCTGCAAAGATTCCCTCCCCAGTTATCTGCTTTCTTTCTAATTTTTGCTGCATTTTATTCACTTGTGCAAACTTTTTTCAATTTACATAATCGAAATTGCCCATTTCATTTCCTATGACCCACTCTATCCCTTGTTTGGTCAAAAACTCTTCCTCTTCATAGATCAGAAAAGTAATTTTTTCCCCTCATTTGTTTGTGATGTGTCCTTTTCTATGTATATCATGTTTCCATTTGAACATTATCTTGGTATGTAGTGTGAGGTGTTGTTCTAAAACTAATTACCTCCAGGCTGCTTCCAGTTTTCCCAGACATTTTTTGTCAAATCATGATTCCTTACCCCAGTAGCTGAGGTCTAATTCTACAAAAAGTTACTAAATTGTCCATAGACTTTGACCCATCAGTACCACTATATGCCAAAAAGATAAAAGAAAGAAGAAAAGGGGTGTGTGTATGTTTATGTGTGTGTGTGTGTATATATACGTATGTGTATAAATATACATTTACACATATGTAGATGAACATATTCGTGGTATCTCTTTTTTGTGGTAAAGAATTGAAAATGAGGAAGATGCTTATCAAGGAGAATAGCTGAATAAATTATGGCATGTGAATGTAAAAGATGGTGTAAAGAAATATTGTTGTGCTGTTAGAAAAAACAAAGGAAACAGTTTCACAGAAACCTAGGAAGACATGTATGAATTGATGGAGAGTGAAATAAGCAGAACCAGGAAGAAGATTTCTTCTCAGCTCTGGTCTTTGCATTAGGAGTACTTAAAAAGTCCTTTATTCTATTAAAGGTTTATCCTCCCCATGCCCCAATACTATTTATTATACATACTATTAAATATTACAATAAATATTATATTACAAATGTTTTGTTTATTGTATTAATTATATTAGAATATTATAAATACTATTAAATAAATGATAATCAGTATTTTTGGGTAAATTATTCTTGGTCTTAAGTCTTTAGCTTTTGCCTTTTGAAATATCATACCTACTGTCTTACCCTACAGGAAAATAGGGAGAGAAGGGGACAAGACAGCAGGGGATGATAGAGAGGAGGGCAGATTGGGAAAGGGGGTAATCAGAAGTAAATACTTCTGAGGAGGGACAGGGTCAAAAGAAAGAATAGAATAAATGGGAGGGCAGGATAGGATTAAGGGAAATAGAGTTAGTTTTTCACAACATGTCTACTATGGACGTGTTTTGCATAATTGAGTTGCTTGCCTTTTCAATGAGGGTGGGTGAGGAGGGAGGAAGGGAGAAAATTTGACACCTAAAGTTTTAGAAACATATGTTTAAAAAAATGTTTTCATATGCTACTGGGAAATAAGAAATATAGAAATGGAGTACAGAAGTCTATCCTGCCCTACAGGAAAATAGAAGGGGAAGGGAATAAGAGAAGGGGAGAGAGATAGAAGAGAGGACAGACTAGGGGAAAGGATATTCAGAATGCATGACATCTTGGGGTGGAGGAGGGGGGAGATGGTGTGAAAATTTGGAACTCAAAAACTTGTGGAAGTGAATGCTGAAAACTAAAAATAAATAAATTTATATTTAAAAAAAATATCATACCTATGAAAAATGTTATGGAGAAAGAAATGACAAACCTTGGTGAATTTTATTTATGAAAATAAAATTGTAAAAACAAACACCTTTGAAGGACTTAACAATGTTGATCAAACCTTTGGAGAATCCTACCTGTGTCCTGATAGACAGGTGTTGCATATATAAAGAACAAGACACATGTTTATGGAAGTAGCCAATGTTGGGATCCATTTTGCTTGACTTTGCATATTTGTTATCAGAGATTTTTTTCTTTTTTTTTTTCAATTCAGAGAGTGGGTAGTGCCTTGAGGAAGAGAGAAAATAAATGCTTGGTTTTTTTTAAAATTTACAACACACACATATACATATACATATATACATACATATACATATACACATACATATACATATACATATACATATACATATACATATACATATACATACACATATACATACACATATACATACACATACACATATACATATACATATACATATACATATACATATACATATACATACACATACACATATACATATACATATACATATACATATACATATACATATACATATACATATACATATACATTACATATACATATACATATACATATACATATACATATACATATACATATACATATATTCCCTACAAGTGTGCCTCACCTCCCTATGATGCTATGTGTATCTGTAGGAGAATTGTTTCAGTTGAAGGGAGAAATGTCTTATAGCTACTGTCTTTACTATTTCTTCTTAAGCTTTCTCTATGAGCTAATCATGTCTGTCAGTCAACAAGCATTTGTTAAGGATTTCCTATGCACCAAACGCTGTGTTGAGTACTGGACATACAGTAAAAAAAAAAAGCAAAAATGGACCCTGCCCTCAAGAAGCTTATGTTCTAATGAGGGATGCACATAAATAAGCATGTATAAAATACTCATAGAGTAGATGGAAAGTAACCATAGAAAGAAATGCACTAGCAGCTTGGGGGGAGGGTGGAGTGTGAGGAACAGGAAAGTCATGGAATCCTTCCTACAGAAAGTGATGAATGAGCCAAGTCAAGGAATTCTAAGGGGTAGAGGTTAGAAGGGAGAACACTCCAGGCAAGGGGGCAGCCAATACAAAGGCACAGAGATGGGAAAAGGAGAATCAGGTGGGAATTAAGCTGTTTGGGTTGAACCAAAGAATGAATGGAGGAGATTAATATTTAAGAGGTCTAGAAATAAAGGGAGGTTCATGTTGTGGACAGCTTTAAATGTAAAACAGAAGCATTTGTTTCTATTTGATCCTAGGGGCAAAGGAGAGCCAGTGGAGTTGATTAATAGGGGAGCAGCATAGTCAGACCTCAGTAGGTCTGACTTCATAGCACAGGCAAGAAATGGTGAGAGCCGATCTAGTGTGGTGGTTGTGTGAGTAGATGGAAGGAGAGGTGGAAGAGAGATAGCAGGGAGGGAGAAATGACAAAATTTGGCAAATGATTGGATATATATAAATATATATATATATATATATATATATATATATATATATATATATATATATATATATATATATATATAGGAAGGAGAGAGAAAGGAGTCAAGGATGATTTTGGTTGTGAATCTGAGAACTGGGATCCTGATATGAGATACTGATATCCTCAACAGAGATAAAGTAGTTTGGAATGAGAATATTTTCAGGGGGAAAAGATAATGAGTCCTGACTTGTACATGTTAAGTTTGAAATGGCTAGGGGATGTCAAGTTGGAAACATCCAATAATCAGTTGATAATGTGGGACTGGAGCTCAGGAAAGAGGAGAGGGAGACAGAGAGAAAGAAAGAGAGAGAAAGAGAGGCAGAGAAAGAGACAAAAGGAGAAAGAAACAGAAGGAGAGAGAGATCACAAAAAGAAAAAGAGAGAGACAGAGAAATTAGGGAGTCACAGAGAGGATAGAAACCATGGGAGATGATGATTAGATCACCAAGCAAAAGGTTGTAAAGAGAAAAAAGAAGGAAATTAGGACAGAGCCTTGTAGCACATGTACCAGTTCCAGTGGAGCATGGAAGATGACTTAGCAAAGGAGACTGAGAAGGGGCAGTCAGAAAGGTAGAAGAGAAACCAAGAGAGAATTTCATTTAAAGAGAGAGAGAGAGACAGAGAGAGAGAAAGAGAGAGAGAAGAGACTTGATCAAAGAGATCTATCAAATATAGCACAAAAATCAAGAATGAGGATTGAAAAAAGGGCATGCTATTGGGCATTTTCAATATCACTGGTAACTTGGAAGAGAGCCTTCCTTCCCAACATTCAGCTGAGTGTAAGGTTCCTTATATATTACTTGTGTGACCTTAGGCAAGTCAGTCAGGCCCCTAATTTTTCCAGTGGTGGGGAACCTGGGACCTCCAGCCACATGTGGCCTTCTAGGTCCTTGAGTGTGGCCTTTTGAAGGATTCCAAGTTTTACAGAACAAATCCTTTTATTAAGGGAATTTCTTCTGTGAAGTTTGGTTTCAGTCAAAGGGCTGCACTTAGGACCTAGAGGGCCATGTGTGGCCTTGAGGTTGCAGGTTCCCCACCCCTGTAGCTAGACATTGTGCTAAGCTCAGGAAATAGAAAGAAAGACAAAAGACAGAATCTGTCCTCATGGAGCTCACCATCTAATGGGGAAGGTAACATGCAAAAATTGTAGGAAAACAAGAAAAATAGAAAATAATCAACAGAGGGAAGGAACTTAAATTAAGAGGGATTGGAAAAGGCTTCCTGTAGAGGGTGGGATTTTATCTGAGACTTGAAGGAAGCCAGGGAGGCCAGGAAGCAGAGATGACAAGTGAGAATATTCCAGGCATTGGGAGAAACCAGTGATAATGCCCAGAGTTGGCAAATGGAGTGTTGTGTGCAAGAAGCAGCCAGGAGGCTAGCGTCACTGGATGGAAGAGTCCTTGGTGGGGAGTAAGGTGTAAAAAGACTGGAAAGGAGAGGAAAGGCTAAGTTCCAAAGGGCTTTGAATGACAAACAAGCATTTTGTATTTGCTTCTGAGAGCATCAAGAAACCACTGAGGTTTTCTTGTGATATAATCAGACCTGAGTCCTAGGGAGGATCAGTTTGACAGCTGAGTGAGAGATGAGCTAGAGTGGGGAGACACTTGAGGAAGGGAGACCAACCAGAAGATGAGTGCAACAGTCCAGTGGTGAGGTGATGAGGGCCTTCATCAGAATGGTTATAGTGTCAGAGAACAGGAGGCAAATATGAGAGCTATTATGAAAATTAAAATGAAAGGACTTGACCACTGATTGGAAGAGGTAGAGAAAGAAAGTGAGGAGTTGAAGAAGCCCTGTAGGTTGTGAGTCTGAGTGATGGGAAACATGGTGGTAACCTTGATGGTAACAGAGAAGTGAGGGAGAGTGGAGTGTTTGGTGGGAAAGATTGCAATCAGTTTTGGACATGTTGAGTGTAAGGGGTCTAGAGGTCATTCAATTGGAAATAGCTAAAAGGTGATTGTAGAGATGCCCCCTCCCCACCCACTTTCCTAAACCAATGAGTAGAAGACACACACTAGACTACGTCTGAAATCACTTCCAATTTCAAATAAACATAATAACTCACGTTTATAAAGCCTTGAAAGGTTTGCAAAGCCCTTTACAAATTTTATTTTATTTGATCCTCATAAGCCCTCGGGCTAGTTGCCATTATTATCCCCACTTTACAGCTGAGGAAACTAAGGCAGAGAGGTTATTGATTTACCAGGGTCACATGCTAGTAAGTATTTGAGGTTGGATTGGAACTCAGGCCTTCCTGACTCCAAGTCTCATGCTCTACCCATTCTGTCACTCATAGCTCTGGCCCTCTGAAGCCTGTTCTAATTAGCCCTACCCAGCTCCATTTACACAATGTCCCTTCAATATATCTAAGCTTGATTTACACTGCAGTCATTTGCCTGTGTTGTTGCTATTTTATAAACTTCTATCACTTTCATATTAGGGTATCCTCTCTTTCAGGCCTTATCATAAGCCTTACTCCTACCTGGAAGTTTACAACCTTTAGCAGTGGGTCTTAGGAGAGACAGATGGGTGTGTTACACAAAACACTCAAGAGACAAACTTGCAGAATTTCCAATGCAATTTATTGCAGACAACACAAGAAAATGGAGAGTTTGAGATCTCCAGAAAAGTCAACCAACCAGCTTACACCTTATACAAAAACAAAAAACAAGAAAAAAACCAACCCAGAATTTGTTACTGCGGTATGGAGACACACTCCCAACGAGTGCTAGATTGAAATGGCTCTCCTTCTACTTGGCTGGGGGAGAAACTTTTGAAATGTAGAGTGGGCAGTGATGATGGGTGGATTTCTCAGGCTACAACTCATGATTGACCAAGGGAAGGGTTCATTCATGTCAAGACCTGGTTCACCATTTGAGACACAGGAAGAGGGCAAGCCAAATGATGAAGGCCTGGATAGACAATAGCTAGCAAATGGGAAAGATGGGGAAGATCATTGCTCTAAAAGGCGAGAATCATCAGTGACCCTCCCTATGCACCCACAGAGAGTAAGAGCAGTGGAAGCCATGGGGTTGAGGTGCCCATGGTTGGATAACTTACAAAAAGCTCTAGGAATTAAGGTCAGTGAAAGGAATTGGGGGGGGTCGGGTTAGGAAAAGAAGATGAACTGCTGGAGGCCATCACATTTTATTTTCCTCAAGAAAAGTTGAAGGTTTTGACATCAAGAATTGACTGAGAGTGAACAAAGACATTGATCTAAGAGATGGCTAACAGGGAGCTCTGACTTTAATTGGTGACTGTAGAATAACTGGTAGAAGTGAACTTCACACTAGAGCTGCCACTAGAGCCCTTGACACTCCCAGAGCCACCACCAGAGCTGCTGCCTCTCCTCCTCCTCCTCCTCCAGAGCTGGAGCCCCGGCCTCCTGAGGAACCATAGCCTCCTCCTCCAGAGCTGGAGCCCCGGCCTCCTGAAGAACCGTAGCTGCCTCCTCCGGAGCTGGAGCCCCGGCCTCCTGAGGAACCATAGCCACCTCCTCCAGAGCCATATCTGCCTCCTCCAGAGCTGGAACCATAGCCGCCGCCTCCAGAGCTGGAGCCATAGCCGCCGCCTCCAGAACTGGAACCGTAGCCACCTCCTCCAGAGCTGGAGCCATAGCTGCCTCCACCTCCACCTCCGGAGCCATAGCTACCACCACCTCCAAACCTTCCTCCTCCACCACCAGACACAGACACATGGCTGGTGCTCACAGCTGTGGAAGACATCCCTGCTGTTATTTTGGGTACCACTCATCACTGTACGAAGTCCACCCCATCCCAAGAAGTTTTCCAGAGCCCAAAAAATCATTCTTGATACTTACACACACTCACGTTTGGAACACACTCTCCAGATACCCTAAAAGGAAGATAAAAAGACAGTTCCTATGACTCAGCTCAACAACCCCATTCTTCATCCCATACTTGACACTACTGACCTTCCTTCTAGGCTGTTCACTTCCTCATCACCCAACCTAAGTCTCTCCCCCCTGCCTTTCCAAATCATAGATCAATTCCCAGAAATCATTATAACAGCTTAAATTTCCAGTAGCACCAAAAGCTCTTCTTTCCACAAGCCTGTGAAATAGTTCAGTAATGCTTTAGTCCACTGCATTTGGGGCTTACTACAAAGAGGGAGGAAAGTGGGACAAGGTGGAAGTCAAAGAATCTCACCTCCAATACTATCTTTACCATTTTACTGCCTGTGTGACCTCAGATCATTCACTTAACCACTCTGAACCTCAGTTTCATTATTGGTGAAATGAGAGGGTTGGATTCAATGGCCTCTAAGGTCTCTTTCATCTCAAAGTCAATTTTTCTATGACCTGGGGCAAATACTGGCTCTACAACTGACTAGCTGTCAGAGCTTAGGGAAGACATTTAATGCCTGTGGGCCCCTGGACTCTCATCTACAAAACAAGAAGGTTAGACTCCATGATTCCTGAGGGTCCTTTCATCTGTAGGTCCTGGGTTCCTCTAACCAGGGCCATAGAAGGACTATAATCCTTCTATAGGGTGTGCTAGGCTAAGGAATGCTAATTCTTCTTCATTAAGACTCAGGGAGAGAAAATGTGGGGAAATCGAAACATTAATGAATTGTTGGTAGAGTTGTGAAATGATATAACTATTTTGGAGAGCAATTTAGAACTATGCCCAAAAGGCTATAAAAATGTGCAGAGCTTTTAACCCAGCAATAGCACTTCTGGCGCTCTACCCCAAAGAGATCACACAAATAGGAAAAGGAGCCACAAGTACAAAAATATTTGTAGCTGCTTTTTCTGTGATATCAAAGAATTGTAAATTGAGACAATGCCCATCAATTGAGGCATGGCTGAACAAGTTGTGTTATATGAATGTAATGGAATACTGTTGTGCTATAAGAAACCATGAGCAGGCTGACTTCAGAAAAACCTTGAAAGACTTGTATGGATTGATGCTGAGTGAAGTGAGCAGAACCAGGAGAACATGGTACACAGTAACTGCCATGTTGTGCTATGACTAATTTTGATAGACTTAGCTCTTCTCAGCAATACAAGGATCAAAGACTTCTCCAAAAGTCTCATGACAGAAAATGCTATCCATATCCAGAGAAAGAACTATGGAGTTTGAATGTAGATCAAAGTATACTGTTTGCTCTTTTTCTCTTCTGTTTCCTTTTGTTTCCTATTTCTTCTGGTTCTGCCTAATGGTCCTAATTCTTCCTTACCACATGACTACTGTGAAAATATACTTTAATAAGAATGTATATGTAAAGCCTATATCAGATTGCATGCCATCTTGGGGAGAGAGGGAGAGAAAAATTTTAAATTCAAAAGCATAAGGAATTGATTATTGAAAATGAAAAATAAATTAAAATAATTAATTAATTAAAAAAGACTCAGGGAGCTTATGCCACCAGGAAGTTCCCCTGCCTTCCCCTGAGTGTGGTTCAATACTCTTCAGTGGTCATCCCTCACCTGCTCTCCTCTCCCTCCAGCAGCTTCCTATAGGTGGCAATCTCAGCATCCAAGGTCAGCTTCACATTATACAACTCCTGGTAGTCCCGCAACAGCCGGGTCAAGTCCTCCTTGGCCTTCTGCAGTGCATCCTCCAGGTCTGCCAGTTTGTTCTGGGCATCTTTCAGGGCATTCTCCCCACGCTGCTCTGCATCAGCAATGGCTTGCTGAAGCCTGGCAATCTGCAGGAGGAGACAGCAAACCATGCGTATGGATCAGGTCCTCAGTCCCCACTCACTACCACCAACAGCCACTACTAATCCCAGACCCCTACTTTGGCCCTCTCAGGAGAGAGCAACAATAACAGTAACAACAGCAATAACAATAACTACCGTTTAGCAACACTTGAAAGTTTGCAAACACTCTTAGTTGATCCTTGCAACAACCTGGCAAGATGGCTGCTATTATTATCCCCATTGGACAAATGAGGAAACTCAGGCTGAGAAAGGTAAAAGCCATTTGCCCAAGGTCACACAGCTGGTAATCATTCAAGGAAAGATTCAAATACAAGTCCTGTCCCTCTATCCATTGCCTAGAATGGTTAAAAAAAAAAAACCTGGGGCTAAGGACCCATTCTCCAGCCTCCAGATAGGAACTAGAATGCTCAAGTATGCAACAGGACCTTACAGACACCTAATATACCCCCAAAATGCATCTGTAACAACCTCCTTCCACATTCCCAACAGGTGGTCCTATGGCCTCTGTTTGAGTACTTCCAGTGACAGAGAACCCACTGACTCACAAGAGAGTGAATTCATCTGTCCAAGCCTATCTCGGGCACTTGTAACTGTTAAAAGTTCTTTGGCCTTTAAGTCCTCATCACAAGATTCTCTCAAGGAAACCTTAGTCACTACTGAAACTATGGCTCCAGTGGGGATTCTCACAGGTGCACAATCTCAAAATTGGCAGTGACCTTTCAAGTCATCTAGTCCAGCCTGGCCTCGTTTTCCGAGTAGAGAAAGCCTCACCCAACAACCCCATGGTAGCCCCAAGGAGGATGGTGAAAGAAACCAGTACCTGCTTCTTCACTGAATCAATTTCAGAATTGAGTCTCTGAATCATTCGGTTCATCTCAGAAATCTCACTTTTTGTGTTTTTCAGTTGGTCTCCGTGTCTCCCAGCAGTGATCTGGAGCTCTTCATACTGAGAACAGGAGAGCAAAGAGATGACTCATGAGTGCATCCTGACACACAGCGAACCTTACGTACAAAGTTCAAGGAAGCCAGAGGCCTGCTGGGGAGACTCTATCCGCTCACTTTGTGCTGGTACATGGACTCGGCCTCAGCTTTGCTCCTCTCAGCAACCTCATCATAGTGACTCTTGATCTCATCAATGATGCTACTCAGGTCCAGGTTCCTGTTGTTATCCATGGAGAGGATGACATTGGTGTTGCTGATTTGAGTCTGCATCTGGGATAGCTCCTACAAGATACAACACTGCTGTGAGTTTTGTGCCTTCCAGAGACAAAGCATGAACTGCCACCAGTGTACATGTGATTTTCCCATATTTTGTGTGATGCAGAATGAAGATGTAGGTCCATGTAGATGATCATGAGCTTACTTACTGTGTCATACAGGACCCTGTAGAAGTTGATGTCATCCGTCAAAAGATCCACCTTGCCCTGAAGGTCAACCTTATTCATGTATGCATTGTCCACATCCTGTAGAGCCAGAGTAAGAAGTCAAGCAACGATTATGCATTCAGAGGAAGGTGACCCCCTGTGGTTGCATGGAACAGCTTCTGGACTGAAAGGAGTCTGTACTTTTCCAAGATAATGAGGATGAAGAGGATGAGGAATTTGACTCCTGAGCTGACCTTCATTAAAACCCTACCCACCCTTTGGCATCTTGGGAATTTCCCTCACTTGCAAAGGGGAAGTCTTCTGGCTCTGCTTACCACGCTGCAGACAGGAATATGGGGAAGGCAACTTACTATGGGGGCCAGAGAGCCAGATAAGTATGATACACTGGTAAGAAATATTCATATTTCCCTTCAGCTAAAACTGAATGCCACAGTTTGATTCTCCTTGCTTCTTTTGGGCTAGTATAGTAAACCTGGACTTATTTTCCCGGATTAAAATGTGAGCTTCATTCTATTAATTTGACTCGCCTTCTTGATGGTCACAAATTCATTCTCTGCATCAGTACGTTTATTGATTTCATCTTCGTATCTGTTGGAGGGGAAAAAGACAGGATGGATGGTGAGGTTTGGGGAAGGATGAGCCCTAGAGTTGAACATTCTAGACGGAGTGATGAAAAATATCATTGATTCCCTCAGTCCTGTATAAAATCATATCAACCTGGGAATGTCCTCTTATCTATCTCTCTGCTTCTGGACAACACAACTGTTCAACTTTGTGTAAAATACACTTCTATGAGCATGTAAGTTTCTAAAAAAAAGATAGTCCGAATTGCTTCTGAAAAGGAAGAAAAGAAGGAAGGGAGGGAGGAAGGGTGGAAGGAAGAAGGAAAAAAGGAAAAAAGAAGAAAGGAATCAGTGAAGGTGAGAGTGAGAGAACCAGCAATTTATAAGCATCTTCTATGTTCCAGGAGGGGCAGCTAGGTAGTGCAGGAGATAGAGTGCCAGGCCTGGTGTCAAGAAGACCAGACAAATCCAGCTTCAGACAATTACTAGCTGTGTAAACCTGGGCAAGTGACTTAACCTTGTTTGCCTCAGTTCCCCACCCTTCCCCACCCCATGAGCTAGAGAAGGAAATGGCAAACCATTCCAGTATCTTTGTCAAGAAAATCCTGAAAGGGATCACAAATAATCAGACATGACGAAAACAACTGAACCCCACCATTAATATAGTCCAAGCACCATGCTAATTGCTTTACAAATATTACATCATTTCATCCTTGCAAACAGCCCTGGAAGGTAGATGCTATCATTGTCCTCATTTTATAGATGAGAAAATTGTGATTAAATTGATTATATTAGATAGATTAAATGATTTGCCCAGGATCACACGGTTAATATATGTCTCAGGCTGAATTTGAACTCAGGGCTTCCTGACTCTCAGCCAGTATATTGTCCACTGGACCACCTGGCTGCCTCTGAGGAGGGGAGAAATGCCATCCAATTAGGCCTCTCTGTTCCCTGACACTCTCTAGAGCCCCCTCTGGCTACTCTCTGGGAAGCCTTCTCAGGGGTAATGCCTTGCTTGTTCAGCACAGAGGGAGCACAGGAAAGGCAGTTGGGGCCATACTTTCCCTTGAAGTCCTCCACCATGTCTTGCATGTTCTTCAATTCCGACTCCATCCGTGAACGGTCATTCTTCAGTTTATCCAGGTTCTGCCTGAGTCTAGATATATAGGCCTCAAAGAGGGGCTCCAGGTTCTGGGTTCGAGTTGAAGTGTCCACCTGCTGCAGCAGCTCCCATTTGGTCTGCAGCACCTGGTTCTGCTGCTCCAGGAACCGCACCTGCAAACACCAAGTCCCCCAAAGCCTTTAGCCAAGGCATGGGGCCTGGGAACTGCTGGTCCCCAAATCAAATCCCAGAGGAAGAGCAAGGAACAAGACAGGGAACCATTGTTTTCCCCTCATTCTCAACCAGGGCAAGCAAAGGAAAAGCAAGACAAATTAATTGGTATAACAGCCCATTTGATTTACAGCTGAAATCTTTCTTTGGTATCTCCCCCATTAGAATAGGAGCTCCTTTAGAGCAAGGCCTGTCTTCCTTTTCTATTTGTATCCCCAGCCCTCTGCAGGTAGTAAGCACTTAATAAATACTTTATCATTTCCTTCCTTCCCTCGTTTATTCATTCATAGCCATAATCAGCCCCAACTCCATAGCTCCATTCAGAGCAGCCACACATTCCCTGACACTGGTAATTCCAACTAACTTAACTTAAAATTCACATGAATCAGTAGCACCCCCCCCCGAAAAATCCTGAACAGCAGAGAAAATGCAAGATCATCATTTTAATTTGACTGGAATGATAGTTCCCATTTCTATATACTTTAAAGTAAAACAAAGTGTTAAAAAAAATTTAAATCACCAGATTATACATGACTGTGGATGAGTCAATAAATTTCTATGGCTCAATTTCCTCTTCTATACAGTGGCAATAGTAATATCTGCAGGTTCCACCTCACAGAGGTGTTTGGTGACTCAAATTAGATAACATAGGTAAATCACTAGGCAAAAAATTTTAAAGAGGTATGTCACTACCAGCTAGCATTGTTAATATCTATTATGGTGAGTTTTGCCTGAATGACTATCAAAATGTTTGCTTTTCCTAAGGAAAACCTCAAGGCTTACTAGAAGGAAAAAATCAGGGAAGCATTGCTGAGGAAACTAAGCTAGCATAGTTAGAAGCGGCAATGGATAATTGGGAGTTGACTGTATTGATGATCAAGCTAAGAGACAAAGAAGATTGTATGACTATTTGAATGTTTGACAAACTGGAAGAAGACTATAATTCCACATCAATGGAGCTCAGCTCCCAGAGGGCAGGTTCACCTGCTGAGTTTAACTTAGAAATGTTCACAGGACACTGAGAATACTACTTCCTAATACTGGGTTATTGACAAAAAAGAACTGCAATGCCTTTGTTAATGAGAATAATGAGAGCAATAATAACAGTAATAAAGAAAACAAAAAATAACACATAAGACTTTAAGATTTGCAAAGCAAAATATTATCTCATTTGAACCATGCAATAACCCTGGATGATAGGTACTATTATTAGCCCCATTATACAGATGAGAAAACTTAGGCAGACAGGTTAAGTGACTTTCCCAACATCACATGACTAGTAAGTGTCTGAGGCAGGATTTCAACTCAGGTCTTCCTGAATCCAGGATCCAGGACCTGGCTGGCCCTCAGACCATTCTACTGGAGCACCTTCTCAAAGTTCTCCCTTGCCCCTTTCACAAGGTTTACTCTGCCCCTTTCCCATTATTTTAAAGTCCTCCAGAAGTCTCCACCTCCAGCCTCTTTTTCAATAGAATAATAATTACAATAAATTCAATGTACTTTCCTCATAAGAGTCCTCCCTATGAAGAAGGTACTGCAAGTCTTTTTATTTCCATTTTACAGATGAAGAACCTGAGTCTCAGACAGGTTAAGCACATTAGCTACGATTATCCATCTGGTGAGTGCTAGAGCAGAGACCCAAACCAAGTCTCACAGACTCAGATCCATTGTCCTTTTCCCCTACACACACATACAGTCCTCTCTCCCCCTAAGAGGAAAGTCACAAAATGGCTTGAGAACTCAGTGGAGAAACATTTGGATTTCAGCACCAAAATGATCAGCCTTCCATTAAGAGCAGTGCCTCTCCACCCAAAGCTATTTCTATGGACCCAAGACTAGGGATGCTCTCCTCTGCCTCCTTAGTTCATGTAGGCACCAGCATCATTCACAAGCATCCAGCCTCCAAGCAAGACGTCTTGGCCCAGAGTTACCCTTTGAGTCATCCAAGTATGAGATTCTATAGTTGGAGATTAGAACTCCCATTATTGAACCCCAATCCCTCACCTCACTCCTTTTCCTCATCTATTTCAAATAGCTCCAAATGTTCCCACCACCAGCAGCAGGAAACCACAAACACTCACTTTGTCAATGAAGGTGGCAAATTTGTTGTTGAGATCCTTATCTGTTCCCTCTCTCTGGTCTTCACTTTTTGAATCTCAGGGTCAATCTCCACATTGAGTGGCTGCAGGAGACCCTGGTTGATGGTCACCTCCTGGATGCCTCCAGGGGGACAGACATTCCCAAAGCTTCCTCCACCAAAACCACCCCCTGGACTTCCAAAGCCCCCACCTAAGCCCCACCACCAAAGCCACCACCGCCATAGCCACCACCGCCAAAGCCACCACGCCAAAACCACCACCACCATAGCCGCCGCCACCGAAACCACCACCACCATAGCTGCGGCCACTGAAACCACCACCACCATAGCTGCTGCCACCAAATCCTCCACCACCGTAGCCGCCGCCACCAAAACCACCTCTTCCATAACTGCCACCAGCAACACTCTGACAGATTCTCTTGGAGCCACCTAAGTTAATCAGACTTTGGCTTCCAAAACCACCACCACCAGCTCTATAGCTTCCACCTGAAAATATGCCCCCACCTCCTCCACTCCTGCGAATGGTGGAGCTGCTTGTCACCCTGCGACTGTAGGAGACCCCAGCAGAGCCTGAGCTGAAGCCACCACCACCACCACTCCGATAGCCAGATCTGGAACTAAACTGTCGACTCATGTTGACCCAACAAGGGGACAGACAGCAGAAGAGAGGAGGAAGGAGCAAGGAGCTAAGCACTCCTTTACTTGTAGCAGAGTGGCTTCCTCCTTATATATACATTGGAGGAACTGGGTTTGGTCCCATGGAGTCAGTGGAGATTTAGAGCAATCTGAAGGGCTTGGTTTGCCTTGCAGCCATGCAAGATCTTTACGAGCCCCAACAATACAATAAACACTACACACCTAGCTCCCAGGATGGGGCCTGGAAATTGCTGCTCCTGCAAAATCCATTCAAGTGGTAATCAGTTTACCAAAGATATCTCTCTTCATCAAACTCATCTGATGTTAGGGAAGCAGGACCCCAAAACTCCTTTCCTGATACCTCTGCTTGGTCTTTCATCAATTTGCCTTGAAGTTATGCCAACTCCGTCTCAGAGCTTTGCCTTTCACTCCACAAGAAGGCTCCTCCTACAGCTCCACGCACCAGCCCATATATTGCAGGAGGACATCCTCATCCTCCTCATGCTTTCAAACCTGACTCCCAGCTCTCCCTAGGCTCCCAGCTCACCAGATCAATTACCCCTCTTTCATTGCCACAGATTTTCAAGTCCCAGCCCTTCTAGGGGGATCTTTCTACTCAAATCAGGGACTAGTTCACCCTTAGGTACTGCTTTCTTGACAATAACACTGTGAAATTGTTCTCCCATTTTCCATTCAAGGACAGTTCCAGGATGGAAGCTCAGAGAGGTCCAGCCCTAGTTCCCCTGCCCACATAGCCAGCTAAGAAAGATCAGTGCCAGGAAGCAAACTCAAGTCTCCTGATTCAAAATTAACACTCTTGTCCACCATCCCAAGGTTCTTCTCAGATTGATCAGGGGATATGTGCTGCACTTGTATTCCAGAAGACCTGAGTTAGCTCACTCAACTTTTTTATTTTTCCTCAGTTTCCTCATCTATAAAATGGGAACAAAAAGAGATACCACCCTCCCAGGTTAATGTGAGGATCTGATGAGATAACATATAAGTGCTTTGCAAACCTTGAAGCATGATATAAATGCTAGTTACTATTATGTGACAGCTTCCTTTAATTCTCTCTCACCTTGGGCACAGTATTCCTGTAACTACTGTCTCCATAAAGGTCATCTCAGCTACACATTAAACTCCCTTCTCTCTTACTTTTGGCCCACCTCTGACATAAATAGGCTAGTGACCATTGATGCTTTGTTTTCTGCATTTCCTTCTGTGATCTCTGTTCATTTATCCACATCAGCATGCCTTTTCTCCTAAGTTCCTAGATGACAGAGAATGTCTCAGTGGGCTTTTTAGAGGAGAATGGTATCCAAAAAAAGACCTTCCCCCACATCCTGAAGACTTGAACTTGACACTCCTCCTCCCCCCAAGTTCAAGTAGCACTGACTGGACAGAGATCCTGGGTCAGTTTCCTTCTCTATACAACAGGGACAGAAATTCTTTTGCTCCCTGTTCCAGTTAGGCTGGTGAGAGGATCAAGCAAAATTGGGCCCTTAATGGGCTCTGTAAACTTTAAAGGGCTATACAGAGGTCAGCTATTGTTTGCTCTGAAGAGTGCTAACACTGCCCACTATCCCCACCATCCCCACCCACCCCACCCCCATGAGATGCCTGCTTTCTGATGCTGAGAATCTGTCTGCAAGAGAAGGCAACTGCATGGGTGCTTGTCTCAATGTAGACAGAAGGCAGAGAACCAAAATAAGGACCAGTGCACATGCTCCAAGCCTGAGCAGAGTTGGGATGGCAGCCTAAGAGAAACCAAGCATCTGTTCTCTGGGTTCAAGCAAGTCATGCTTCTGACATGTCCTGGTTCTCATCATTTACCTCTCAAAGCTCTCAGCAACGCCCTGAGACTAGAATGTGCAGAGAAGGTGCCAACCTGCTTTGGCAGAGGAAGGCTCTTTACCTGGGAACTCCCTGTAAATGAGATTGCAGGCCTAGGCCATATCCCTTCTCTCTCTAACAAAATCCTTTTCTGATTAGATTTCACTGGACTTCATCAAGAAGGAACTCTGAGTTTCCTACCAGAAAGACTTTTCCCATGGAAGAGATGGAAAGATACAGACAATTAATGAGATAGTAAATTGCAAATGCTCTTAAATCTTAGAAAAATAAGTCATATATGTTTTATGGAAGAGAGAGCAGCTTAACCATTGCCATGTTGTAACTAAGAAGTACCAGACCATGTTCCTAGTATTTGTAGAAGAGACTAAACAATGATGAAGTACTTACATGGTAATAGTGAGAGAAGAAACACATGTCCTTTGGAACCCTAATATCTTCTAAAGTCACAGGCACAGTGAAATAAGACAGACAGAAGGCCTGAGTCTGATTTCAATCTGTTTTGGCCATCTTAAAAGAAGACATAAAATGGATGGGTCTCTAAGGAAGAAATTGGGAAGAAAGACAGGAACTTACTATTTCTCATAATTTGGGTATATGAAAAAAAGATTCTGCAAACATGAAGAAAGGAGTAGGAAGAATAGAAAGGAAGATTGAACTTCACTCTTATCTGAATTGACAATGAAGGACTGCATGCATACTAGGGGTTTGATAGGAAAGGGAGTAAGGATTAAAAAGAACAAAGGAAAAAAGTGTCAATGAAATTTTGTGTGTGTGTGTATATATATATTATATATTATTATATTATATATTATATACATATATATATATATACTTAATGTGCAGAAGAGTATATGCAGTTTATTATCTTTAAGAGCATAATCAGAATTATTGTACCAAATCACAGCTCATCCAAGAGTATATTAATATGTCTGATTTTCCAGAGCCCCTCCAATATTTTCTTTTATAAAATCAGCTCTACTAATATAATATACATGGGGGAGAAGCTTAGAGTTGCTTTAGTTTGCATTTTTTTAATTATTATTCATCTTCATAATTATTTTTTAATATGGCAATAGTTAACTTGGATTCTTTCCCTTAAGAACTGGCTGTTCATATTTTTTTATCATTTTTCCTTGAGAGATGGCTTTTGTTCATAGAAATTTAAATCAATTCCTTATACATTTTAAAAATAAGACATTTTTCAGTGAAAATTTCTGCAAAGATTCCCTCCCCAGTTATCTGCTTTCTTTCTAATTTTTGCTGCATTTTATTCACTTGTGCAAACTTTTTTCAATTTACATAATCGAAATTGCCCATTTCATTTCCTATGACCCACTCTATCCCTTGTTTGGTCAAAAACTCTTCCTCTTCATAGATCAGAAAAGTAATTTTTTCCCCTCATTTGTTTGTGATGTGTCCTTTTCTATGTATATCATGTTTCCATTTAAACATTATCTTGGTATGTAGTGTGAGGTGTTGTTCTAAAACTAATTACCTCCAGGCTGCTTCCAGTTTTCCCAGACGTTTTTTGTCAAATCATGATTCCTTACCCCAGTAGCTGAGGTCTAATTCTACAAAAAGTTACTCAATTGTCCATAGACTTTGACCCATCAGTACCACTATATGCCAAAAAGATAAAAGAAAGAAGAAAAGGGGTGTGTGTATGTTTATGTGTGTGTGTGTGTATATATACGTATGTGTATAAATATACATTTACACATATGTAGATGAACATATTCGTGGTATCTCTTTTTTGTGGTAAAGAATTGAAAATGAGGAAGATGCTTATCAAGGAGAATAGCTGAATAAATTATGGCATGTGAATGTAAAAGATGGTGTAAAGAAATATTGTTGTGCTGTTAGAAAAAACAAAGGAAACAGTTTCACAGAAACCTAGGAAGACATGTATGAATTGATGGAGAGTGAAATAAGCAGAACCAGGAAGAAGATTTCTTCTCAGCTCTGGTCTTTGCATTAGGAGTACTTAAAAAGTCCTTTATTCTATTAAAGGTTTATCCTCCCCATGCCCCAATACTATTATTATACATACTATTAAATATTACAATAAATATTATATTACAACAAATGTTTTGTTTATTGTATTAATTATATTAGAATATTATAAATACTATTAAATAAATGATAATCAGTATTTTTGGGTAAATTATTCTTGGTCTTAAGTCTTTAGCTTTTGCCTTTTGAAATATCATACCTACTGTCTTACCCTACAGGAAAATAGGGAGAGAAGGGGACAAGACAGCAGGGGGATGATAGAGAGGAGGGCAGATTGGGAAAGGGGGTAATCAGAAGTAAATACTTCTGAGGAGGGACAGGGTCAAAAGAAAGAATAGAATAAATGGGAGGGCAGGATAGGATTAAGGGAAATAGAGTTAGTTTTTCACAACATGTCTACTATGGACGTGTTTTGCATAATTGAGTTGCTTGCCTTTTCAATGAGGGTGGGTGAGGAGGGAGGAAGGGAGAAAATTTGACACCTAAAGTTTTAGAAACATATGTTTAAAAAAATGTTTTCATATGCTACTGGGAAATAAGAAATATAGAAATGGAGTACAGAAGTCTATCCTGCCCTACAGGAAAATAGAAGGGGAAGGGAATAAGAGAAGGGGAGAGAGATAGAAGAGAGGACAGACTAGGGGAAAGGATATTCAGAATGCATGACATCTTGGGGTGGGGGAGGGGGGAGATGGTGTGAAAATTTGGAACTCAAAAACTTGTGGAAGTGAATGCTGAAAACTAAAAATAAATAAATTTATATTTAAAAAAAATATCATACCTATGAAAAATGTTATGGAGAAAGAAATGACAAACCTTGGTGAATTTTATTTATGAAAATAAAATTGTAAAAACAAACACCTTTGAAGGACTTAACAATGTTGATCAAACCTTTGGAGAATCCTACCTGTGTCCTGATAGACAGGTGTTGCATATATAAAGAACAAGACACATGTTTATGGAAGTAGCCAATGTTGGGATCCATTTTGCTTGACTTTGCATATTTGTTATCAGAGATTTTTTCTTTTTTTTTTCAATTCAGAGAGTGGGTAGTGCCTTGAGGAAGAGAGAAAATAAATGCTTGGTTTTTTTTAAAATTTACAACACACACATATACATATACATATATACATACATATACATATACACATACATATACATATACATATACATATACATATACATACACATATACATACACATACACATATACATATACATATACATATACATATACATATACATATACATATACATATACATATACATATACATATACATATACATATACATATACATATACATATACATATACATATACATATACATATACATATATTCCCTACAAGTGTGCCTCACCTCCCTATGATGCTATGTGTATCTGTAGGAGAATTGTTTCAGTTGAAGGGAGAAATGTCTTATAGCTACTGTCTTTACTATTTCTTCTTAAGCTTTCTCTATGAGCTAATCATGTCTGTCAGTCAACAAGCATTTGTTAAGGATTTCCTATGCACCAAACGCTGTGTTGAGTACTGGACATACAGTAAAAAAAAAAAAGCAAAAATGGACCCTGCCCTCAAGAAGCTTATGTTCTAATGAGGGATGCACATAAATAAGCATGTATAAAATACTCATAGAGTAGATGGAAAGTAACCATAGAAAGAAATGCACTAGCAGCTTGGGGGGGAGGGTGGAGTGTGAGGAACAGGAAAGTCATGGAATCCTTCCTACAGAAAGTGATGAATGAGCCAAGTCAAGGAATTCTAAGGGGTAGAGGTTAGAAGGGAGAACACTCCAGGCAAGGGGGCAGCCAATACAAAGGCACAGAGATGGGAAAAGGAGAATCAGGTGGGAATTAAGCTGTTTGGGTTGAACCAAAGAATGAATGGAGGAGATTAATATTTAAGAGGTCTAGAAATAAAGGGAGGTTCATGTTGTGGACAGCTTTAAATGTAAAACAGAAGCATTTGTTTCTATTTGATCCTAGGGGCAAAGGAGAGCCAGTGGAGTTGATTAATAGGGGAGCAGCATAGTCAGACCTCAGTAGGTCTGACTTCATAGCACAGGCAAGAAATGGTGAGAGCCGATCTAGTGTGGTGGTTGTGTGAGTAGATGGAAGGAGAGGTGGAAGAGAGATAGCAGGGAGGGAGAAATGACAAAATTTGGCAAATGATTGGATATATATAAATATATATATATATATATATATATATATATATATATATATATATATATATATATATATATATATTATATATATATATATATATATAGGAAGGAGAGAGAAAGGAGTCAAGGATGATTTTGGTTGTGAATCTGAGAACTGGGATCCTGATATGAGATACTGATATCCTCAACAGAGATAAAGTAGTTTGGAATGAGAATATTTTCAGGGGGAAAAGATAATGAGTCCTGACTTGTACATGTTAAGTTTGAAATGGCTAGGGGATGTCAAGTTGGAAACATCCAATAATCAGTTGATAATGTGGGACTGGAGCTCAGGAAAGAGGAGAGGGAGACAGAGAGAAAGAAAGAGAGAGAAAGAGAGGCAGAGAAAGAGACAAAAGGAGAAAGAAACAGAAGGAGAGAGATCACAAAAAGAAAAAGAGAGAGACAGAGAAATTAGGGAGTCACAGAGAGGATAGAAACCATGGGAGATGATGATTAGATCACCAAGCAAAAGGTTGTAAAGAGAAAAAGAAGGAAATTAGGACAGAGCCTTGTAGCACATGTACCAGTTCCAGTGGAGCATGGAAGATGACTTAGCAAAGGAGACTGAGAAGGGGCAGTCAGAAAGGTAGAAGAGAAACCAAGAGAGAATTTCATTTAAAGAGAGAGAGAGAGACAGAGAGAGAGAAAGAGAGAGAGAAGAGACTTGATCAAGAGATCTATCAAATATAGCACAAAAATCAAGAATGAGGATTGAAAAAAGGGCATGCTATTGGGCATTTTCAATATCACTGGTAACTTGGAAGAGAGCCTTCCTTCCCAACATTCAGCTGAGTGTAAGGTTCCTTATATATTACTTGTGTGACCTTAGGCAAGTCAGTCAGGCCCCTAATTTTTCCAGTGGTGGGGAACCTGGGACCTCCAGCCACATGTGGCCTTCTAGGTCCTTGAGTGTGGCCTTTTGAAGGATTCCAAGTTTTACAGAACAAATCCTTTTATTAAGGGAATTTCTTCTGTGAAGTTTGGTTTCAGTCAAAGGGCTGCACTTAGGACCTAGAGGGCCATGTGTGGCCTTGAGGTTGCAGGTTCCCCACCCTGTAGCTAGACATTGTGCTAAGCTCAGGAAATAGAAAGAAAGACAAAAGACAGAATCTGTCCTCATGGAGCTCACCATCTAATGGGGAAGGTAACATGCAAAAATTGTAGGAAAACAAGAAAAATAGAAAATAATCAACAGAGGGAAGGAACTTAAATTAAGAGGGATTGGAAAAGGCTTCCTGTAGAGGGTGGGATTTTATCTGAGACTTGAAGGAAGCCAGGGAGGCCAGGAAGCAGAGATGACAAGTGAGAATATTCCAGGCATTGGGAGAAACCAGTGATAATGCCAGAGTTGGCAAATGGAGTGTTGTGTGCAAGAAGCAGCCAGGAGGCTAGCGTCACTGGATGGAAGAGTCCTTGGTGGGGAGTAAGGTGTAAAAAGACTGGAAAGGAGAGGAAAGGCTAAGTTCCAAAGGGCTTTGAATGACAAACAAGCATTTTGTATTTGCTTCTGAGAGCATCAAGAAACCACTGAGGTTTTCTTGTGATATAATCAGACCTGAGTCCTAGGGAGGATCAGTTTAACAGCTGAGTGAGAGATGAGCTAGAGTGGGGAGACACTTGAGGAAGGGAGACCAACCAGAAGATGAGTGCAACAGTCCAGTGGTGAGGTGATGAGGGCCTTCATCAGAATGGTTATAGTGTCAGAGAACAGGAGGCAAATATGAGAGCTATTATGAAATTAAAATGAAAGGACTTGACCACTGATTGGAAGAGGTAGAGAAAGAAAGTGAGGAGTTGAAGAAGCCCTGTAGGTTGTGAGTCTGAGTGATGGGAAACATGGTGGTAACCTTGATGGTAACAGAGAAGTGAGGGAGAGTGGAGTGTTTGGTGGGAAAGATTGCAATCAGTTTTGGACATGTTGAGTGTAAGGGGTCTAGAGGTCATTCAATTGGAAATAGCTAAAAGGTGATTGTAGAGATGCCCCCTCCCCACCCACTTTCCTAAACCAATGAGTAGAAGACACACACTAGACTACGTCTGAAATCACTTCCAATTTCAAATAAACATAATAACTCACGTTTATAAAGCCTTGAAAGGTTTGCAAAGCCCTTTACAAATTTTATTTTATTTGATCCTCATAATAGCCCTCGGGGCTAGTTGCCATTATTATCCCCACTTTACAGCTGAGGAAACTAAGGCAGAGAGGTTAATTGATTTACCCAGGGTCACACAGCTAGTAAGTATTTGAGGTTGGATTGGAACTCAGGCCTTCCTGACTCCAAGTCTCATGCTCTACCCATTCTGTCATCTCATAGCCTCTGGCTCTCTGAAGCCTGTTCTAATTAGCCCTACCCAGCTCCATTTACACAATGTCCCTTCAATATATCTAAGCTTGATTTACACTGCAGTCATTTGCCTGTGGTTGTTGCTATTTCATAAACATTCTTGTCACTTTCATATTAGGGTATCCTCTCTTTCAGGCCTTATCATAAGCCTTACTCCTACCTGGAAGTTTACAACCTTTAGCAGTGGGTCTTAGGAGAGACAGATGGGTGTGTTACACAAAACACTCAAGAGACAAACTTGCAGAATTTCCAATGCAATTTATTGCAGACAACACAAGAAAATGGAGAGTTTGAGATCTCCAGAAAAGTCAACCAACCAGCTTACACCTTATACAAAAACAAAAAACAAGAAAAAAAAACAACCCAGAATTTGTTACTGCGGTATGGAGACACACTCCCAACGAGTGCTAGATTGAAATGGCTCTCCTTCTACTTGGCTGGGGGAGAAACTTTTGAAATGTAGAGTGGGCAGTGATGATGGGTGGATTTCTCAGGCTACAACCTCATGATTAACCAAGGGAAGGGTTCATTCATGTCAAGACCTGGCTTCACCATTTGAGACACAGGAAGAGGGCAAGCCAAATGATGAAGGCCTGGATAGACAATAGCTAGCAAATGGGAAAGATGGGGAAGATCATTGCTCTAAAAGGCGAGAATCATCAGTGACCCTCCCTATGCACCCACAGAGAGTAAGAGCAGTGGAAGCCATTGGGTTGAGGTGCCCACTGGTTGGATAACTCACAAAAAACTCTAGGAATTAAGGTCAGTGAAAGGAATTGGGGGGTTAGGAAAAGAAGATGAACTGCTGGAGGCCATCACTTTATATTTTCCTCAAGAAAAGTTGGAGTCTTTGACTTCAAGATTTGGATGACAATGAACAGAGACAACAAGCTATTTGGTCAATCTAATAAGGGATGGCTGGCAGGGGAGGGAGCTCCAACTTTAATTGGTGACTGTAGAATAACTGGTAGAGATAAATTTTGAACTAGAGCTGCTACTGGAGCCCTTGACACTTCCAGAGCCACCACCAGAGCTGCTGCCTCCTCCTCCTCCTCCTCCTCCAGAGCTGGAGCCCCGGCCTCCTGAGGAACCATAGCTGCCTCCTCCAGAGCCAGAGCCCCGGCCTCCTGAAGAACCGTAGCTGCCTCCTCCAGAGCCAGAGCCCCGGCTTCCTGAGGAACCGTAGCCGCCTCCTCCAGAGCCATATCTGCCTCCTCCAGAGCTGGAACCGTAGCCGCCGCCTCCAGAGCTGGAGCCATAGCCGCCGCCTCCAGAGCTGGAACCGTAGCCACCTCCTCCAGAGCTGGAGCCATAGCCGCCGCCTCCACCTCCACCTCCGGAGCCATAGCTACCACCACCTCCAAACCTTCCTCCTCCACCACCAGACACAGACACATGGCTGGTGCTCACAGCTGTGGAAGACATCCCTGCTGTTATTTTGGGTACCACTCATCACTGTACGAAGTCCACCCCATCCCAAGAAGTTTTCCAGAGCCCAAAAAATCATTCTTGATACTTACACACACTCACGTTTGGAACACACTCTCCAGATACCCTAAAAGGAAGATAAAAAGACAGTTCCTATGACTCAGCTCAACAACCCCATTCTCCATCCCATACTTGAAACTACTGACCTTTCCTCTAGGATGCTCCCTTCCTCATCACCCAACCTAAGTCTCTCCCCCCTGCCTTTCCAAATCATAGATCAATTCCCAGAAATCATTATAACAGCTTAAATTTCCAGTAGCACCAAAAGCTCTTCTTTCCACAAGCCTGTGAAATAGTTCAGTAATGCTTTCAGTCCACTGCATTTGGGGCTTACTACAAAGAGGGAGGAAAGTGGGACAAGGTGGAAGTCAAAGAATCTCACCTCCAATACTATCTTTACCATTTTACTGCCTGTGTGACCTCAGATCATTCACTTAACCACTCTGAACCTCAGTTTCATTATTGGTGAAATGAGAGGGTTGGATTCAATGGCCTCTAAGGTCTCTTTCATCTCAAAGTCAATTTTTCTATGACCTGGGGCAAATACTGGCTCTACAACTGACTAGCTGTCAGAGCTTAGGGAAGACATTTAATGCCTGTGGGCCCCTGGACTCTCATCTACAAAACAAGAAGGTTAGACTCCATGATTCCTGAGGGTCCTTTCATCTGTAGGTCCTGGGTTCCTCTAACCAGGGCCATAGAAGGACTATAATCCTTCTATAGGGTGTGCTAGGCTAAGGAATGCTAATTCTTCTTCATTAAGACTCAGGGAGAGAAAATGTGGGGAAATCGAAACATTAATGAATTGTTGGTAGAGTTGTGAAATGATATAACTATTTTGGAGAGCAATTTAGAACTATGCCCAAAAGGCTATAAAAATGTGCAGAGCTTTTAACCCAGCAATAGCACTTCTGGCGCTCTACCCCAAAGAGATCACACAAATAGGAAAAGGAGCCACAAGTACAAAAATATTTGTAGCTGCTTTTTCTGTGATATCAAAGAATTGTAAATTGAGACAATGCCCATCAATTGAGGCATGGCTGAACAAGTTGTGTTATATGAATGTAATGGAATACTGTTGTGCTATAAGAAACCATGAGCAGGCTGACTTCAGAAAAACCTTGAAAGACTTGTATGGATTGATGCTGAGTGAAGTGAGCAGAACCAGGAGAACATGGTACACAGTAACTGCCATGTTGTGCTATGACTAATTTTGATAGACTTAGCTCTTCTCAGCAATACAAGGATCAAAGACTTCTCCAAAAGTCTCATGACAGAAAATGCTATCCATATCCAGAGAAAGAACTATGGAGTTTGAATGTAGATCAAAGTATACTGTTTGCTCTTTTTCTCTTCTGTTTCCTTTTGTTTCCTATTTCTTCTGGTTCTGCCTAATGGTCCTAATTCTTCCTTACCACATGACTACTGTGAAAATATACTTTAATAAGAATGTATATGTAAAGCCTATATCAGATTGCATGCCATCTTGGGGAGAGAGGGAGAGAAAAATTTTAAATTCAAAAGCATAAGGAATTGATTATTGAAAATGAAAAATAAATTAAAATAATTAATTAATTAAAAAAGACTCAGGGAGCTTATGCCACCAGGAAGTTCCCCTGCCTTCCCCTGAGTGTGGTTCAATACTCTTCAGTGGTCATCCCTCACCTGCTCTCCTCTCCCTCCAGCAGCTTCCTATAGGTGGCAATCTCAGCATCCAAGGTCAGCTTCACATTATACAACTCCTGGTAGTCCCGCAACAGCCGGGTCAAGTCCTCCTTGGCCTTCTGCAGTGCATCCTCCAGGTCTGCCAGTTTGTTCTGGGCATCTTTCAGGGCATTCTCCCCACGCTGCTCTGCATCAGCAATGGCTTGCTGAAGCCTGGCAATCTGCAGGAGGAGACAGCAAACCATGCGTATGGATCAGGTCCTCAGTCCCCACTCACTACCACCAACAGCCACTACTAATCCCAGACCCCTACTTTGGCCCTCTCAGGAGAGAGCAACAATAACAGTAACAACAGCAATAACAATAACTACCGTTTAGCAACACTTGAAAGTTTGCAAACACTCTTAGTTGATCCTTGCAACAACCTGGCAAGATGGCTGCTATTATTATCCCCATTGGACAAATGAGGAAACTCAGGCTGAGAAAGGTAAAAGCCATTTGCCCAAGGTCACACAGCTGGTAATCATTCAAGGAAAGATTCAAATACAAGTCCTGTCCCTCTATCCATTGCCTAGAATGGTTAAAAAAAAAAAACCTGGGGCTAAGGACCCATTCTCCAGCCTCCAGATAGGAACTAGAATGCTCAAGTATGCAACAGGACCTTACAGACACCTAATATACCCCCAAAATGCATCTGTAACAACCTCCTTCCACATTCCCAACAGGTGGTCCTATGGCCTCTGTTTGAGTACTTCCAGTGACAGAGAACCCACTGACTCACAAGAGAGTGAATTCATCTGTCCAAGCCTATCTCGGGCACTTGTAACTGTTAAAAGTTCTTTGGCCTTTAAGTCCTCATCACAAGATTCTCTCAAGGAAACCTTAGTCACTACTGAAACTATGGCTCCAGTGGGGATTCTCACAGGTGCACAATCTCAAAATTGGCAGTGACCTTTCAAGTCATCTAGTCCAGCCTGGCCTCGTTTTCCGAGTAGAGAAAGCCTCACCCAACAACCCCATGGTAGCCCCAAGGAGGATGGTGAAAGAAACCAGTACCTGCTTCTTCACTGAATCAATTTCAGAATTGAGTCTCTGAATCATTCGGTTCATCTCAGAAATCTCACTTTTTGTGTTTTTCAGTTGGTCTCCGTGTCTCCCAGCAGTGATCTGGAGCTCTTCATACTGAGAACAGGAGAGCAAAGAGATGACTCATGAGTGCATCCTGACACACAGCGAACCTTACGTACAAAGTTCAAGGAAGCCAGAGGCCTGCTGGGGAGACTCTATCCGCTCACTTTGTGCTGGTACATGGACTCGGCCTCAGCTTTGCTCCTCTCAGCAACCTCATCATAGTGACTCTTGATCTCATCAATGATGCTACTCAGGTCCAGGTTCCTGTTGTTATCCATGGAGAGGATGACATTGGTGTTGCTGATTTGAGTCTGCATCTGGGATAGCTCCTACAAGATACAACACTGCTGTGAGTTTTGTGCCTTCCAGAGACAAAGCATGAACTGCCACCAGTGTACATGTGATTTTCCCATATTTTGTGTGATGCAGAATGAAGATGTAGGTCCATGTAGATGATCATGAGCTTACTTACTGTGTCATACAGGACCCTGTAGAAGTTGATGTCATCCGTCAAAAGATCCACCTTGCCCTGAAGGTCAACCTTATTCATGTATGCATTGTCCACATCCTGTAGAGCCAGAGTAAGAAGTCAAGCAACGATTATGCATTCAGAGGAAGGTGACCCCCTGTGGTTGCATGGAACAGCTTCTGGACTGAAAGGAGTCTGTACTTTTCCAAGATAATGAGGATGAAGAGGATGAGGAATTTGACTCCTGAGCTGACCTTCATTAAAACCCTACCCACCCTTTGGCATCTTGGGAATTTCCCTCACTTGCAAAGGGGAAGTCTTCTGGCTCTGCTTACCACGCTGCAGACAGGAATATGGGGAAGGCAACTTACTATGGGGGCCAGAGAGCCAGATAAGTATGATACACTGGTAAGAAATATTCATATTTCCCTTCAGCTAAAACTGAATGCACAGTTTGATTCTCCTTGCTTCTTTTGGGCTAGTATAGTAAACCTGGACTTATTTTCCCGGATTAAAATGTGAGCTTCATTCTATTAATTTGACTCGCCTTCTTGATGGTCACAAATTCATTCTCTGCATCAGTACGTTTATTGATTTCATCTTCGTATCTGTTGGAGGGGAAAAAGACAGGATGGATGGTGAGGTTTGGGGAAGGATGAGCCCTAGAGTTGAACATTCTAGACGGAGTGATGAAAAATATCATTGATTCCCTCAGTCCTGTATAAAATCATATCAACCTGGGAATGTCCTCTTATCTATCTCTCTGCTTCTGGACAACACAACTGTTCAACTTTGTGTAAAATACACTTCTATGAGCATGTAAGTTTCTAAAAAAAAGATAGTCCGAATTGCTTCTGAAAAGGAAGAAAAGAAGGAAGGGAGGGAGGAAGGGTGGAAGGAAGAAGGAAAAAAGGAAAAAAGAAGAAAGGAATCAGTGAAGGTGAGAGTGAGAGAACCAGCAATTTATAAGCATCTTCTATGTTCCAGGAGGGGCAGCTAGGTAGTGCAGGAGATAGAGTGCCAGGCCTGGTGTCAAGAAGACCAGACAAATCCAGCTTCAGACAATTACTAGCTGTGTAAACCTGGGCAAGTGACTTAACCTTGTTTGCCTCAGTTCCCCACCCTTCCCACCCCATGAGCTAGAGAAGGAAATGGCAAACCATTCCAGTATCTTTGTCAAGAAAATCCTGAAAGGGATCACAAATAATCAGACATGACGAAAACAACTGAACCCCACCATTAATATAGTCCAAGCACCATGCTAATTGCTTTACAAATATTACATCATTTCATCCTTGCAAACAGCCCTGGAAGGTAGATGCTATCATTGTCCTCATTTTATAGATGAGAAAATTGTGATTAAATTGATTATATTAGATAGATTAAATGATTTGCCCAGGATCACACGGTTAATATATGTCTCAGGCTGAATTTGAACTCAGGGCTTCCTGACTCTCAGCCAGTATATTGTCCACTGGACCACCTGGCTGCCTCTGAGGAGGGGAGAAATGCCATCCAATTAGGCCTCTCTGTTCCCTGACACTCTCTAGAGCCCCCTCTGGCTACTCTCTGGGAAGCCTTCTCAGGGGTAATGCCTTGCTTGTTCAGCACAGAGGGAGCACAGGAAAGGCAGTTGGGGCCATACTTTCCCTTGAAGTCCTCCACCATGTCTTGCATGTTCTTCAATTCCGACTCCATCCGTGAACGGTCATTCTTCAGTTTATCCAGGTTCTGCCTGAGTCTAGATATATAGGCCTCAAAGAGGGGCTCCAGGTTCTGGGTTCGAGTTGAAGTGTCCACCTGCTGCAGCAGCTCCCATTTGGTCTGCAGCACCTGGTTCTGCTGCTCCAGGAACCGCACCTGCAAACACCAAGTCCCCCAAAGCCTTTAGCCAAGGCATGGGGCCTGGGAACTGCTGGTCCCCAAATCAAATCCCAGAGGAAGAGCAAGGAACAAGACAGGGAACCATTGTTTTCCCCTCATTCTCAACCAGGGCAAGCAAAGGAAAAGCAAGACAAATTAATTGGTATAACAGCCCATTTGATTTACAGCTGAAATCTTTCTTTGGTATCTCCCCATTAGAATAGGAGCTCCTTTAGAGCAAGGCCTGTCTTCCTTTTCTATTTGTATCCCCAGCCCTCTGCAGGTAGTAAGCACTTAATAAATACTTTATCATTTCCTTCCTTCCCTCGTTTATTCATTCATAGCCATAATCAGCCCCCAACTCCATAGCTCCATTCAGAGCAGCCACACATTCCCTGACACTGGTAATTCCAACTAACTTAACTTAAAATTCACATGAATCAGTAGCACCCCCCCCGAAAAATCCTGAACAGCAGAGAAAATGCAAGATCATCATTTTAATTTGACTGGAATGATAGTTCCCATTTCTATATACTTTAAAGTAAAACAAAGTGTTAAAAAAAATTTAAATCACCAGATTATACATGACTGTGGATGAGTCAATAAATTTCTATGGCTCAATTTCCTCTTCTATACAGTGGCAATAGTAATATCTGCAGGTTCCACCTCACAGAGGTGTTTGGTGACTCAAATTAGATAACATAGGTAAATCACTAGGCAAAAAATTTTAAAGAGGTATGTCACTACCAGCTAGCATTGTTAATATCTATTATGGTGAGTTTTGCCTGAATGACTATCAAAATGTTTGCTTTTCCTAAGGAAAACCTCAAGGCTTACTAGAAGGAAAAAATCAGGGAAGCATTGCTGAGGAAACTAAGCTAGCATAGTTAGAAGCGGCAATGGATAATTGGGAGTTGACTGTATTGATGATCAAGCTAAGAGACAAAGAAGATTGTATGACTATTTGAATGTTTGACAAACTGGAAGAAGACTATAATTCCACATCAATGGAGCTCAGCTCCCAGAGGGCAGGTTCACCTGCTGAGTTTAACTTAGAAATGTTCACAGGACACTGAGAATACTACTTCCTAATACTGGGTTATTGACAAAAAAGAACTGCAATGCCTTTGTTAATGAGAATAATGAGAGCAATAATAACAGTAATAAAGAAAACAAAAAATAACACATAAGACTTTAAGATTTGCAAAGCAAAATATTATCTCATTTGAACCATGCAATAACCCTGGATGATAGGTACTATTATTAGCCCCATTATACAGATGAGAAAACTTAGGCAGACAGGTTAAGTGACTTTCCCAACATCACATGACTAGTAAGTGTCTGAGGCAGGATTTCAACTCAGGTCTTCCTGAATCCAGGATCCAGGACCTGGCTGGCCCTCAGACCATTCTACTGGAGCACCTTCTCAAAGTTCTCCCTTGCCCCTTTCACAAGGTTTACTCTGCCCCTTTCCCATTATTTTAAAGTCCTCCAGAAGTCTCCACCTCCAGCCTCTTTTTCAATAGAATAATAATTACAATAAATTCAATGTACTTTCCTCATAAGAGTCCTCCCTATGAAGAAGGTACTGCAAGTCTTTTTATTTCCATTTTACAGATGAAGAACTGAGTCTCAGACAGGTTAAGCACATTAGCTACGATTATCCATCTGGTGAGTGCTAGAGCAGAGACCCAAACCAAGTCTCACAGACTCAGATCCATTGTCCTTTTCCCCTACACACACATACAGTCCTCTCTCCCCCTAAGAGGAAAGTCACAAAATGGCTTGAGAACTCAGTGGAGAAACATTTGGATTTCAGCACCAAAATGATCAGCCTTCCATTAAGAGCAGTGCCTCTCCACCCAAAGCTATTTCTATGGACCCAAGACTAGGGATGCTCTCCTCTGCCTCCTTAGTTCATGTAGGCACCAGCATCATTCACAAGCATCCAGCCTCCAAGCAAGACGTCTTGGCCCAGAGTTACCCTTTGAGTCATCCAAGTATGAGATTCTATAGTTGGAGATTAGAACTCCCATTATTGAACCCCAATCCCTCACCTCACTCCTTTTCCTCATCTATTTCAAATAGCTCCAAATGTTCCCACCACCAGCAGCAGGAAACCACAAACACTCACTTTGTCAATGAAGGTGGCAAATTTGTTGTTGAGATCCTTGATCTGTTCCCTCTCTCTGGTCTTCACTTTTTGAATCTCAGGGTCAATCTCCACATTGAGTGGCTGCAGGAGACCCTGGTTGATGGTCACCTCCTGGATGCCTCCAGGGGGACAGACATTCCCAAAGCTTCCTCCACCAAAACCACCCCCTGGACTTCCAAAGCCCCCACCTAAGCCCCACCACCAAAGCCACCACCGCCATAGCCACCACCGCCAAAGCCACCACCGCCAAAACCACCACCACCATAGCCGCCGCCACCGAAACCACCACCACCATAGCTGCGGCCACTGAAACCACCACCACCATAGCTGCTGCCACCAAATCCTCCACCACCGTAGCCGCCGCCACCAAAACCACCTCTTCCATAACTGCCACCAGCAACACTCTGACAGATTCTCTTGGAGCCACCTAAGTTAATCAGACTTTGGCTTCCAAAACCACCACCACCAGCTCTATAGCTTCCACCTGAAAATATGCCCCCACCTCCTCCACTCCTGCGAATGGTGGAGCTGCTTGTCACCCTGCGACTGTAGGAGACCCCAGCAGAGCCTGAGCTGAAGCCACCACCACCACCACTCCGATAGCCAGATCTGGAACTAAACTGTCGACTCATGTTGACCCAACAAGGGGACAGACAGCAGAAGAGAGGAGGAAGGAGCAAGGAGCTAAGCACTCCTTTACTTGTAGCAGAGTGGCTTCCTCCTTATATATACATTGGAGGAACTGGGTTTGGTCCCATGGAGTCAGTGGAGATTTAGAGCAATCTGAAGGGCTTGGTTTGCCTTGCAGCCATGCAAGATCTTTACGAGCCCCAACAATACAATAAACACTACACACCTAGCTCCCAGGATGGGGCCTGGAAATTGCTGCTCCTGCAAAATCCATTCAAGTGGTAATCAGTTTACCAAAGATATCTCTCTTCATCAAACTCATCTGATGTTAGGGAAGCAGGACCCCAAAACTCCTTTCCTGATACCTCTGCTTGGTCTTTCATCAATTTGCCTTGAAGTTATGCCAACTCCGTCTCAGAGCTTTGCCTTTCACTCCACAAGAAGGCTCCTCCTACAGCTCCACGCACCAGCCCATATATTGCAGGAGGACATCCTCATCCTCCTCATGCTTTCAAACCTGACTCCCAGCTCTCCCTAGGCTCCCAGCTCACCAGATCAATTACCCCTCTTTCATTGCCACAGATTTTCAAGTCCCAGCCCTTCTAGGGGGATCTTTCTACTCAAATCAGGGACTAGTTCACCCTTAGGTACTGCTTTCTTGACAATAACACTGTGAAATTGTTCTCCCATTTTCCATTCAAGGACAGTTCCAGGATGGAAGCTCAGAGAGGTCCAGCCTAGTTCCCTGCCCACATAGCCAGCTAAGAAAGATCAGTGCCAGGAAGCAAACTCAAGTCTCCTGATTCAAAATTAACACTCTTGTCCACCATCCCAAGGTTCTTCTCAGATTGATCAGGGGATATGTGCTGCACTTGTATTCCAGAAGACCTGAGTTAGCTCACTCAACTTTTTTATTTTTCCTCAGTTTCCTCATCTATAAAATGGGAACAAAAAGAGATACCACCCTCCCAGGTTAATGTGAGGATCTGATGAGATAACATATAAGTGCTTTGCAAACCTTGAAGCATGATATAAATGCTAGTTACTATTATGTGACAGCTTCCTTTAATTCTCTCTCACCTTGGGCACAGTATTCCTGTAACTACTGTCTCCATAAGTATCATCAGCTACACATTAAACTCCCTTCTCTCTTACTTTTGGCCCACCTCTGACATAAATAGGCTAGTGACCATTGATGCTTTGTTTTCTGCATTTCCTTCTGTGATCTCTGTTCATTTATCCACATCAGCATGCCTTTTCTCCTAAGTTCCTAGATGACAGAGAATGTCTCAGTGGGCTTTTTAGAGGAGAATGGTATCCAAAAAAAGACCTTCCCCCACATCCTGAAGACTTGAACTTGACACTCCTCCCTCTCCCCCCAAGTTCAAGTAGCACTGACTGGACAGAGATCCTGGGTCAGTTTCCTTCTCTATACAACAGGGACAGAAATTCTTTGCTCCCTGTTCCAGTTAGGCTGGTGAGAGGATCAAGCAAAATTGGGCCCTTAATGGGCTCTGTAAACTTTAAAGGGCTATACAGAGGTCAGCTATTGTTTGCTCTGAAGAGTGCTAACACTGCCCACTATCCCCACCATCCCCACCCACCCCACCCCCATGAGATGCCTGCTTTCTGATGCTGAGAATCTGTCTGCAAGAGAAGGCAACTGCATGGGTGCTTGTCTCAATGTAGACAGAAGGCAGAGAACCAAAATAAGGACCAGTGCACATGCTCCAAGCCTGAGCAGAGTTGGGATGGCAGCCTAAGAGAAACCAAGCATCTGTTCTCTGGGTTCAAGCAAGTCATGCTTCTGACATGTCCTGGTTCTCATCATTTACCTCTCAAAGCTCTCAGCAACGCCCTGAGACTAGAATGTGCAGAGAAGGTGCCAACCTGCTTTGGCAGAGGAAGGCTCTTTACCTGGGAACTCCCTGTGCCAATGAGATTGCAGGCCTAGGCCATATCCCTTCTCTCTCTAACAAAATCCTTTTCTGTTAGATTTCACTGGACTTCATCAAGAAGGAACTCTGAGTTTCCTACCAGAAAGACTTTTCCCATGGAAGAGAAGGAAGGATACAGAAAATTCAATGAAACAGTAAATTGCGAATGCTCTTAAGTCCAGAAAAACAAGTCATATAAACATTATGGGAAGGAAAGCAGCCTAAACATTGCAGTTTTGTAACAAAGAAGCACCAAATCACATCCCTTTCTGAGCCTTCCTTTTTCCACATGTCCCCAGAGCAGAAAAGCCTAATGGGAGGTTAAACATCTATCCAAGGCACTGACCCAGAGCATATGTAAAAAGAAAGAATTTAAACTGGGTTGTAAGTTGTATTGATTAATAAGAAGAGAGTAAAGCATGGTTGACTTTCCAAAGCAAAGTTTAGAAGAAGGAAGGAATCCCAAGCTTGAGGAATGATCCTGTTCATCACTTTGAAAGGCAGAGCTCCCATTTCATTTGAGCTGTTGGGTCTTAGCCAGAGTGGCTCATCCAAGCCAATTTATGGCCAGGGGGTGGGGGAGGTGGGAAGATAGCCATTAGATATGGCCTAAAGTTTAATAGGAGGCACTTCGAAATCCGATTTGATGAACTCAGATTTGATTCTCTACTGTCCTCCCTCTACTCAATAGTAAATAGTGAAATATTCTCCAAACCAGGAAGACTTGGGTTCAAGTACTGAATCTGAAATATTGACATGTCACCTTGGTCAAGTCACTTCTCTTCTCGGTGCAATTCTCTAAGAGTATAAGTAGCAAAGATGGTGCCATTCTGCATTGTTAGGAGTTTCCTCATCCCTCAAATTCCCTGTACCAATGAAATTATGGATCCAGTCCCTACCCTAATAGGTTCACTCTGTTTCTTCATTGTGTTACTTATTTGTGTACGTGTTATCCTTCCACTCCTCCCCTTAACCTTACCATAGAATGTAAGCTACCTGAAGGCAGGACTTATTTTGTTTTTGTCTATGTCTTTAGTGCCTAGCATGTAGTAGGCAACTAGTAAGTGCTTGTTAAATGACTTATCATGGAGGAGCTGAAATCAAAAGAACCTTTGAGAAAGATAACCTTTGCTTTCTGTGTTTCCACTTGAATGACTGTGGCAGAGAGCCTGGCAAGATGCTTTTTGCTTTGGCTTGTTTACACATCTACCAAACGTGAATGCATCTGACTCGGGAAACCACAAAGAACTTTCTGAAGAGAGCAACACTGGACCTGCTTAATAGGCAATAGACGCACTGAGATGTGGAAAGATCAGAAGCCTGTGCAGCCTCCTATTATCTGACTTCTTGGAAAGCTGGTGCTCTCACCAGGCTGGTATGAAACCACAACAAGATACAGCAACTAAGACTACATTCAAATGACTTCTAAGAGTCTTGCAGAAGTTGCCTGCTGTGTCTCAAAGTTATCTATTGGTTATCAGAGAAGTCAATTTTCTGGAATAAGAGATATGCAGGCTGATAGGGGCCACCCTACAGAGTAAAAATAAATCCCATTTCTTTTTCACTTTTAATGAAGTGGTAAGCCAAGTAAGTAAGCCCACTGGGTAAGCCCATTGTATAGAAAAGTAGGGGCAGCTAGGTGGCACAGTAGATAGAACACTGGCCCTGGAGTCAAGAGGACTTAAGTTCAAATCCAGCCTCAGACATTTACTAGCTGTGCAACTTGTGCAAGTAACTTAACCCCAAGTGCCTTCAAGGAAAAAAAGAAGTAATAGTGGCAGAGGGTGATAAGAGTATTTATCATCGTCATTCTTCCTCATTGGACACAGAAGTTTAGAATTGATCCTTGCTCTCAAAGAGCTTAAAGTATTGTTGTTGAGGCAAACCTTTAAGCAATTAAAGAACGACACAAAAAGAAAAGGAAAAGAAAAGTAAACTGAGCCTCAGAAAGCAAACGTGACTGTCACGTTCCCATGCTCCTTGAGGTTAAAAGACTCAAACCTCAGTCTTCTGATTCAGTTCAGGATTCTTTCCACTACACCCAGACATAAAGATGTCACTCCTCTCCTTCCCCACCCCTAGACACCAAGTTCTATCCTTCCCCTCCTTCCAAAAGCTATTCCCCTTCTCCAGAAAGGTCTCCTCCATCTAGGCTGATCTGATATTTAGGGCTGTATCCAGCTGCTCTTGGTTCTGCCCTTGTTTTTGTGTTTCGGTATCATGGCTACAGGATGGCTTCTGTACCATCCTCTCTCTTGGTTATTATGAGTAATTCCAGATTTTGCCCCCATCTTGTAACATTGGAGACCTGGGAGGACACACTGGATGTGGCAACCTTTCTTGCATCACTCTTTCTGTCACAAGACCAAATATCTTTCAGCTCAGCATACTCCCTAATGATACATATCACTGGAGACAATCAGGTTCCTTCTAGCACTTTTGAAGGATTATACAGATTTTATCCCTCTGTGAATGAAATCTGAAGAAAAAGGATGGATTCCCACCAATTCTGGTCCTTTGCTCTGGTCCTGAGCTCTCCCATCACCATAGGCAATTACTGAGAAGATGGACAAATCTTAAGACCCACCACATGATATATGAGCATGTCATAGCCACTGATTAATTGATTGAGCTCCCGCTTTGTGCAAGGCTGATCCCAAGCATGAAGGTAGAGAAGAAAAAACAACGCAGAGAATAGAAAATGCAGGTATTGGAGAGGGGGCAGACATCCAACTAGCTGCACATGATGTATTGAATCACGCTGTCTTAGATCTGAAGGGGACCTTAGAAATCACAAGAGAATTATAGTGCAATGTAACTAAAGTCAGAAAACCGTGGCACAAGGGAAAAAGCATCTTTCTTATTTTCAGGCTAGTAACTTAAGCACCCTGCACCTCAATTACTTCAACTGCAAAATGGGGTGGGAGGTAGCCCAGACAGTCTCTGAGGTGCCTTCCACTTCTCTATCTATTATCCTCTAAAGGCAGGTTCATGTCTGGGCTCTGACACTAACTGGGTGTCTAATTCTAAATCTATGAACCTCTCTGAGCCTCGGTTTTTTCATCTATCAAATAGGAATGAATATAATTTAATAATGAAAGCAGGAGATTAGACTAGATGAACTTTAAGGTGCTCTACATTTATGATCCTGTGATCTTCCTCGCACTCTTTACCTGGAAGACCCATTATGGGGCAATACTTTATATATGTAGAATTCTACATAAATGTAAATTGTTTTTACTGAGTCCAATTCTCTCATTTAACAGATAACAAAATTGACCTAAAGCAACTTGTCTGAGGTCACAGAGTTGGTGGCAGGGTAAGGGATCAGAACATTAATTTCTAGTGGATTGTGCTTCCTATGACATTCCTATGGCATGTCATAGGAAGCACAATCCTATGGCATGTCATAGGAAGCATGTCATAGGATTGTGCGTCCTATGACATGCCATGACTATAGCTTTTAGGGGAAATTAAATAAACATATAAACACCACCAACCCATCAAGTTCATAAAGCATCTACCATGTGCCCATTTTGACAAGTATTATTAGGAGACCATGAACTTATGCTGAGAGAGTGGGCCAAAAGTCTAAATAAGGGTGGATGTTCCTATGCATCTGACACATTCACCCACTTAAGATCACAACTCCAAGTGCTATGCATGAGTTAAACAGAGACCAAATGCTGGAGCATAATCTTTTCCCACACTCCTATCCCTGCTTTCATGATTTACAGAAGAAGAAATGTGGAATGTAAATTTCATGAGAGCAGGGACTTCGTATTCCCTGGAACATTGACTTGCACCTAGTAGATACTTAATAAATGCTCTTTGACTTAAATTGACATTTTATTCCCAACCAGAATTCCATGTTTTGAACACCTCTTGTATCCATTGCCTAATCTCAAACTTGTGAAATCACCACTATAGTCCAGGTCCTCATCATCTCTCCTGTAATAGCCTCCTAATTAATCTCTCTTTCCTAGTCTCACCCACCTCCAGTTCAACTTTCAGTTGCCAATATAAGCTTCCTAATTCATTGGGGTGACCATGTCATCATGCTACTCAAAAGTCTTCAGTGATTCCATATTGCTTCTAGAGCGAATGACAACTTCTCTGTTTGGTATCAAGTCTTTTGCATCATCTCCCACCAATCTGTCTTTTCATAAATTGTCTCCTGTGTCTAGAATGCACTCCCTGTTCACATCTACCTCTTAGAATCCTTAGCTTCCTTCAATACTCAGCTCAAATGCCACCCTCCCCTGAAGTCCCTTCTGATGCTCCCCTACCCCTTTCTCAAATTATATTGGCTTCTTTTATCTGTTTATACATGGTATTTCCCTCTAGCATACAAGCTACCCAAGGGCAAAAACTGTTTCTTTTTCTTTTTCTTTGTCTTTGTAACCCCAGCACCTAGATGGCCTCAGGGGTCATCTAGTCCTACCTCACTTCTGCCTCCATTTTACAGATGAAGAAACTGAGGTCTAAGGAGATTAAAAAGCTTACCTAAAGTCATATGGCTAATCATCAGAAGCAAGATTTAAATCCAGGTCCAGTGACTCCAGAATCAATGCTCACTCCCCTGTACAATAACTTTTTTTGTCATTCCCAGTGACAGTAGCAATCATTTGATAAATGCTAGTTAAATTGGATTAGATAGAAATGAATTGAATTAAACTGAAAAATCTTCAATACTTCTGAGATCATTGATGTCATCAGTGTCAAAGTTACCTCTTTCTACCAATACAAATCTCTCCATACTTGAGTGAGACATGAGAAAAACCATGGACCTCTAAAGTCTCTTCTGATGCTGAGGTTCCTTGAGCCTAGGAGTCTGTGACCAGTCTAGTGCATAGAAAAGTCTTCCTTATACTAAGTTGTCATCTCCCTCCCTAGAACTTCCACCTGCTCATCCTGGTTGATCCCTCTAGAGTTGAAAGCAACAATTGAGTTGATTATCTCATGAGATAGAAGTATCCTTCTATTGGTGTCTGCCCTTTTGGGGATGAGCCTCTCTACTCTTGGTAAAGTTGGTCCTCAGAAGACAGACCTACAGGGCCCTGAAGTAGAAACCTCTTCTGGATGATAAAGCCTATCAGAATTTGTGCTCCACTGACATAGAACCCAGAGTCACTCAAGAACCCAGGGTCAGCCACATTGTGATGAGACATTATAAGAAGACAATGGAGAAAACAACAAAAATAATGAGAGCAAATATTTACATGGCTCTTTGAAGTTTATAAAGTGCTTTATGCACATTACCTCATTTAATTCTAACAACCACCCTCTGACATAGATACCACAGGTAGAATTATCTACCTATGCTAATTATGTATAAGCTAAAAAAAAGAGGATGAATGAGTATGTACAGCAAAAGAAGAAAGAATGAGAAAACAACCTGATGTTCTGTCTAAGGTCTGGATATTTACTAATTTAGAGACCTTGGGCAAATCATTAACCTCTCTGGGTTTCAATTTTCTCACATATAAAATGAAGGTCTTGGACTAGATGGTCTCCAAAATATTTTCTAGCTCTGAATTAATGGTCTCATGTTTCCCTGTACACTCAATGATTGTTTTAATTTTAATTTAGTATTTTATTTTCCCCCCAATTACATCTAAAAAATTTAACATTCATTTTTTAAATTTTTTGAGTTCCAAATTCTCTTCTTCCCTCCCCTCCCCTCTCCTTGGGAAGGCAAGCAATTTGATGTCGGTTGTATATTGCCTCAATGATTGTTAGGTTCCTATGGGAGAACTATTCTACAATCCAGCCTGCCCAAAACCATGAGGACAATCTCTAGTATGGCCTTCTGCTGCTCGAGATGAAACCCAGGATTCCTGCATCATTTCCATAAATCTTATTCCACAATCCTCTCCTCTAACAAGTCTTCCTAAAATGACCCGACTCTTTCCTATGCTCTCCTCCTCTCAATCCTGCTCCATACAGATTCCCCCACTCCCAATCCTATTTCCAGAACATAGCAATGATTTCAAAGGTCCTATATGACGAGTTGGCCGCCTCTTCAGCTAGCTTAGATTTTCAAGCTTCCTCGAACAATATAACCCTTCCACTTACCTCACCCACTTATTACTCATTTCCCCTGAACAAAAACCCTCCATGCAGACTAACCCATCTCACCTACTGTCCATGTCTCCTCTCTTTGCCCTCATCTATAATTCCCTCCCCGCCTCTCCTTGGTTTTGAATATGCATTGCCTGTTTCCCTTGACTGATCTATATCCCTCATTTCCTATGGGGAAGACTTTCTTGACTTATGGCTGCCCAACTAGTGGCTTACTTCTGCATTTTATCTTGCATCTCTTCTTTATGCAAATAATTCTAAATATATTTGTACTTTGTGATATATCATGTTATTTCTCTCTGTGTGCTCAATTCATGTTCCCTGACTAGATCATAAGCAACATGAAGGTAAGATCTAGGTCTTCTACTTCATAGAGTTCCATAATTTGGAAAGTACTTTGGAGATCATCTAGTCCAACTCCTTTACCGATGCATGAATCCACTCTTCAAACATCCCCAACAAACTGTCATTTAGCTTGTGCTGTGGCACCACTGGTGATGAGATACACCATCTTATGAGGCAATCCACTCTACTGTAGCTCTCAATTCCAGAAGGAGCAACCAAAGCCAGAAGGTGGGAGTTCTGGGGAGGAAGATGACAGCTCAGTATAAGGAAGATCTTTCTACCCACTAGACTGACTGCAGACTTATGGATACAAAGATTCTCAGAGTTAGAAGGGGATTTGAATGTCATCTAGTCAAACCCTATCATTTTACAGATGGGAACAGAGGCCCGGAGAGATACAATCTCACATGTGAGTCAATGGTAGAGCTGAGATTAGCACCGAGGACTATTGCCTTTGTTTTTTCCACTGTACTGTGTCCAACACCATGAGCTGGAAAGTCTGTGATACTGTGAGCAATTCTGATGGTTAGAGTGTTCCTACTTAGACTAAATCAACATCTGCCTTCCTATAATTTTCATTGACTTATCCTTGTCCACATCTCTGAAATAAAACAGTATGTCTAAATAAAGACATACAAATTATATTTATTTTGTCACTATCATCACCACTATTGCCACCACCACCACCACCACCACCAAGAGTGCCTAACACAGAACATGCAGCGAGTACTCAATCAATGCTGGCTAACAGACTGACAAAACTGCTGAGATTTGAGAAACTCCCATCTCCCATACCCAGGGCTTGTCATTCAGCATAGGGGCATTGTTGAATGGGATGTAATAAATTGAGACTTTGGAAATGGGCATAAGTGGGTGGGGTGATGGTTTGAGGGATATTTTGAGGGAAGAGGCTGAGGAAAGAGATGGGGTGAGAAACATGCACTGGCAGGCCACATCAACCCAATGGGGCCTAGCCTCAGGGTTGGGAGAAGGTAACAAACAAGGAACAGGGAAAAATTAAGTTTGGGTGGAGTAGAGGGGAGTCAAAGACAATGGCAGGGAGGGCCAGACTGAGGAAGGATGTTGAAAGCTGACAGCTAGAGGAGGAGGAGCTAGGACTTCTTCTGTAAGAGAAGAGGATGTCAGAACAGAGGCACAGAACTGGGGGAAGCACCCACCTGGAGTGCAGGGAGAAAAGAAGCTCCAAGAGACCGATAAAGAAGATGGAATAGGAGAGAGACAGAGACAGAGAAAGGCAGAGAATCAAGAATGAAATATGGAAATGGAAAGTCTCTCTTGCCTTAAGAAAGGTTTACATTGATTTAGGAATTGAGAGAGAGCCTGTATGAGATGAAATATTCACCAAGATAAGATGTCTCAACTGTTGGTGGACAGATGTACTTTGGGGATCAGCAGAAGGAATGATGAAAGATGGAAGAGAATTCTTGGAAGTCTTGTGGACCTTCAGCTTAATGCTGACAATGTTTAGATCAAGTCAAGGTTAGAGCTACCAAAGTTAGAATTATCATCAAGTTGGGACTAGAGTCTTAATTACTTATCAGTGTTAGGGTTATTATGGTTATTAGTTAAGAGTTATGATGAGTTGGGGTTAAGGTCCAATTCAATTCAATCAGCATTTATTAAGTGCAAGGTACTACACTAGATGCTGAAGATGCAAAGACAAAACTGAAAAACAACCCCCACCCTCAAGGAACTTACATTCTGTGGAGGGAAACCTACATGTAAACAGATACAAGTAGATGAAAGATAATTTGATAAAGAAGAGAAGACTCACAAGAAGGAAGGTCAGGAAAGGCTTCAAGTAGAAGACAGCACTTAGCCTTGAAGGAAGCTAAGATTCTAAGAGGCAGAGGTGAGCAGAAGAACCCAGTCTAAGCACAGAGGTGAGAGCTAAGATGACAACTATGTCAAACAGAAAGTAGAACAGTTTCCTTAGAACATGGGATTCTAGATTTAGAGAAAGACCTTACAGGCCATTGAGTCTCTCATTTTATAGAGGTTAAGTGACCCTAGGCAAGTCACTTTCTGACTCCAAGATCACTGATCTATCCACTGCACCATCTAAATGTTTACAGGTTGCTAGGGTTACTAAGTCTGGCTTGTTTCCTCTTGGGATTTAGCTTAGAGTTCTTTTCTGGGTTGAGGTTAGGGCTAAAGTTTAAAAGTAGTTGTCATTTACTGTTTTTATGCATCTAGTGCTAGATGCTCTCACAAGAGACAGGGAAGGGTGAAGAAACTTCTAAACAGTAGACTCCACCGATTGCAGAGAAATGTAAGTAATGTGGAGAGGACTCAAGAAAATCCATAGGTATGATGGAAGGTCTGGAAAGGAAAATTGATGGAGAAGGTAAAATGAGTTGGGATGGTTTGATCTTAAACTTTGAAAGCAATGAAATAACTTTTCTATCCATAAGTCTCCACTTATTGGACCATCACCACTCTACCGTTCTCCATCCCCATCTTGAAGTGAATACAAATTAGAGCCAGAAAGAGCCTGGATTCACTTGAGAAAAACTCTTCTCCACAAGCAGGGATGTTGTAGACTGGGAACAAAGAAGGAAGGACTGTGGAATGGGTTCCCTGGAAGCCTTAGAGAACTGCGCAGGATTGAATTTGCTTAAGATGCTTTAAGTGAAAGAGGTGCGTGAAGTCTGGGTCATGGATTTGATGGCTTCTCTTTAGAAGTCCCTTTTTAGGCTTACAATCAGGTCAGCAAGACTTGATTTATTCCAATGGTCCAGAGCCCAGTTACCTGGGATCTTAGCCCCACCACTGATGTGAACTTGTATCTGACTATTTTCTCCTCACACTGAGAAGTTGGTGTTAGTAGAGAAGCAGCCGGCCCTACCATGGGAGCTGCACCCACCTTAGCACATTTCTTAACTTAAAGACCAGATCTAAGACCAAACAGTTACATGTGCTTATGGCAAGATGAATTTTTAGAGGCTCTTTTTTTCTACTTAGAAATATCCTAGACAAGGAAGTGAACATCTTGTCTAAGATTGGATGAAACTGGATGCATAACAAATTGACAAGAACTCCTCCCTCTAGAAATCTCCTCCAAAGATAGAAATCTCTCTCAGTTGGGGAGCTAATAGAATTAAAGGTAGATTCCCAGAGTGCCCCTCCCCAAGAACAGCCTGACAGGGAGGTGCAGTTGGCAAGCTGTGCCCTGGGACTCATGCTGCCCTGGGCACTGTCTACCTCCCATATGAATTATGGGCTTGGCCTCCTGATGCTCTCTCTCTTGCAGCACCCACATTGGTTTGTAAGGGATGGAAGATTTCAAGGGGGATTTCTCCAGTGCCCAACAGGAGCATTCATTCATTTCTCCTGGGGTGTCTTCCTTCTCTCAAAGCATTCTGAGGTCACCACTGAAGGAATCAGGAGGGGAACTCATTATCTCCTGCTGGATGGTGGCAATGCCTTCTGGCCAGCCTCTGTCTAGATACCATCAACCCTACAGCCAAGCATCAAAAATCACCTTCCTCAAACACCCTTGTGGTCCCATTATCTCCCTTCCTCAGGCCACTGTAATGTCTCCTTTTCATCCACCATTGTATGCAAGCTTCCTACTCAAAAACCCCCTCTACTGATTATGGGATCATGGGATTTGGCCCTAGAGGGAACCTTAGAGATCATCTAAGTTGTCCCTCATTTAACAGAAGGAACTGAAGCCCAAAGAAGTTAAGACCAAGACCAAACATGTAATAAGTTTAGAGTCAGGATTTGAACCCAGTGATAATGAAATTTTATACACAATTTGAGATCATAAAATATTGTTCAAATCCTAGCTGTTTCTTACTACCTGTATGAGCTTAGACAAATCATTTAACTTGTCTGTACCTCAGTTTTCTCATCTATGAAATGAAAGGGATGGACAGCATAATTTCTAAATTCCCTTTCAGATCTAAATCGTATAATCCTATTATCTTTTGACTCTAAATTCAGGGTTCTCTCAACTCCTGACACATTGTCTCCAACTCTCCTAACTCTTCCACCTCCACTTCACCCAACCCAGTTCTTAATACTCCTTCCAGTAAACTGTCTACCCCATGATAAGGTCAGTCAGGTATCACTATCTGGTCCCACTCCAGATTGCCCTCATCTACACCCACTAGCTATGATAATGGAGTTGCCAGGACACCAATTTCTAGGACAGTCACCAAGCCTTACCCAAGAACGGAGGGATGGACAAGATGAGCTCTGTTTGACTTATGCACCTCCCCCCAACCCCACCCCAGAGAAACAAAATAAACATTTAATCTCATGTATTTTCAGGGCACTTATATTGGAAAGATGGGACTTGTTTTGAGACTCTAGCAAATGCTTTTCTCAAATCTGTTTCATCTCCATCTGTCACCCAAAGCATGACCATTCACCTCCTACCAGAAATAATCAGATAGGGGTTATAGCATACCTGAAGATATTTACTGTGGGGAAGACATGGGAAAACTTTGGAGGGATTCTCCCCCTCTTCTCCACCACATTTGGAATGCTATTAGGTGGGGAGGGAGGTACCTCCACAGTTGACTAAAAAAAGGAGGATATGAAAAGATCCTCTAAGCAATTGTTATGGACTCTGCCTCATATCATTATTCTCTCTCCCTCTCCTTTCCTTCTCTCCATCCAGGCACTCCCTTTTCTTGTTTGCTTGGGGTTTCTCCTCCTACCCAGCCTATGGCTTGTTACTGTCAATGGTTTGGGCACTGATTGGTTGTCTCTTCCTCCACTCCTTCCTGGTCCCACCCTAGCCAGATGTTGCAAATTTACCCTGAAGTCTGAAGCTGAAGCCAAGAAGTACAGAGGGGAGTGGATTAAGTAGACACTAAAAATATTTTTGTTTGTGATACAATGGAAAATGTTCTGAGATTAGTCCTCAGAAGAACAAGGCTCCACCACCAACTCACTGAGTATTTATAGAAGAGTTACTTGATCTCCCTCGATCCATTTCCTTGCTGTAAAATGAACATAAGATACAATGGAGACAGGCAATGTGGTAGAATGGACAAAGTAATGGATTTGAAGTCAAGGGTTCCAAGTTCAAATCCCGCTTGTAATAATTATGACTTGCAGTGGTTAACCATCAAATCACTTAGCTTCTCTGTACCTCGGTTTCCCCTTCTGTACAGTGAGGTAGTTGGATTACATATGGTCTCTAAGATCCCTTTGTGCTCTCTGTCTATGATTCCACAACCTACTAAACTCACTTCATGGGGCTGTAATGAGGATCAAGTAAGATAATAGCTAGGCAAGCACTTTGAAATACAGGAAGTGCTAAATTGAGTAAAACTACTTTAATTACTAGTTTGGAGATATTTGGTTGTAATGCAGTTCTTCTCTGGATCTTGGTTCTATATCTTAATTGAATTTAGTACAAAAGAAAACTCCAGTCTTAACTCTTGTTTGCTATGTGACTGAGTAAACTCTCTGGGTCCTACTTTCCCCAAACAGAACATAAGATTCGTTTCTCCTCTGGCCCACCCTCATTTGCACTCCTTCCTGCCCATCTGCCCCATTTTCAGATGCTACTCCCATAGGCCTGCTGCTGAGTCAGATGATACTAGATGGAATTTCTCTGGGAGGCTGGGTAGTTGAAAGTATGGTGAGGTGTGTCTGGGAATAAAACATCTTATCAATATCAATTTTGTTTCTGCTTGGGGTGGATTTAGTACCCAAATTCAATCTATATTTTCCCTCTGGGAAAAAAAGTAGGTTGTGTCTTTCATGTGACTGCAAAGAAATACAATGTGAGCCAACATAATAGCCATAGTATGTAGTAGAAAAGCAGCTCTCCTCACCCCTAGCCTCTCCATTCTTAAGTTTCGATAGCTACTTCTCTAGGAACATGAGTTTAAAAGTCCTTCAATCGAGAAGTATGCCAGAGTCAGCTTGAACCAGCTCTAGCTGATTGTTAAATTTTCAGTGAGAGCACTTAAGTATTTACCAGAATCCACTGTCTCCATCTATATCAACCTCCTCACTCTTCAGCTCACTGACTCTTCAACTCAGATACTATCTTTACCACCCCTAAAAAAAAAAAAAAGACATCTCCCCATCCATCACCTACATCTCACCCTCAACTACCACTGAGCCTTTCTATTATCCATTCTCTCACCCAGTATGCCCTTTTCACTTCTCTCTAGCCATTTCTCACCTTCCTACCTCTCCATGCTCTGTAAAATCCATCCTTTGGCCCAGTCTTCCCTAACTCTCCTCCCCAGGACTAAAATCTGAGGGTTCTATCCAGTTCTGTGTCTTTCTATGTGTGTGCGTGCCCTAAAACTTGCCCCATCTCTGATATTAGGCTATGAGTTCCCCAAAAGTGAGGAATAATTGTCTCCCCCCCACCTTTGGATTATAATAGCCAGAGCAGCAAGGCTATGCACACCAAGTGAAAGTATTTCTTAAGTGCTATTGTCTCTTCAACAATAGGTGAGACCATACCTGAGAGTGTTTCAGACCAAAAAGGGGTACTCAGGGATGAAAAGCATAGCCAAACAGACTGATACACAGAACAGTTTATTGGAAAAGCACCCAAAATGTCAGCCCTTTGAAGACCAAGTCTCAACAATGAAATGGAGCCAATGGCAATACACTGCTGGCCATTCTTTCCCCAAGGGGGTGAATGTACCTAAATGCCATGTTGTCCCCATCAGCAGCAATGAAGGGAGTTCAAAGCTGGGAGTGGGGTGCAGAAAGAAGGAAGTGGTATTACATCACAATAAGGAAGGAAATGAAGGTAAGTCCATGTCTTGGGAACCAAACATATTCCTTGTTTCAAAGCCAATATGTCCATGCCCTCAATCCCCCATAATCCCTTAAGACTGCTTCAAGAATCTCATCAGATTCTCCCTGTAGGCACAAATATCTCTTATCTGGAGAGCTCAAGGGCAGGCAGGAAAGGCAAAGGAAAGACAACTAGAAGGCTAAGCACAATTTCAAAATACCAGCCACGCTGACAGAACTTCTAGCAGGACATCTGGATACTGCGGATGCCTGTGGGAACATGACTAGAGAGCAAGGCAGAAACAGGACCCAGTGGCCCATATCTGTTGTTCTCTTTCCTTCCACATCTGCCCCTCGTATTCCCAACAGAAATTCTTCCTTATGGAAGAAAGGTCCATTACCAATTACCTCTGGGACCCTCCCCCATGGGAATATTATTGCCTACTCCAAGATAATCCTCAGGATTAGGATGGCCACTTAGATCATTTTCAACCTTTAGTATGGGCAGGAGATTCTACTGTCCCCAGAAGGATTGAGGAGTTAATTACAGTTCAAACACTGTATATAGCAGTCCCTCTGGAAATGACAGATCCTCTCTTCCCAGGCAGTGTCTGCCTTGCAAATAACTCTCCAGAAAGAAATGTTCATGTCTGTGCTTATTGTTGTTGTCAGGTTGTCGTACAAGCTATGGGCCAAGGAGGAAAAAGGGCCACTAAGAGTCCCAATCTCTGGAGCTGAGACACTTGGTACAGTTACAATCACCTCTCAATTACCTGCATTGGGGAGTCCATGAAACTTCCTTTTCTCCATTACAAAACTAGACTCTAGAACTCAATAGACAGATCCAAATGAAAGAATAGTGAGGTCTAGCATGACCCATGTATGTCTGAAGATTTGTATATGTGTCTGTCTTTCTGTCTGGATGACTGAGACAGCTATAAATGAATTTTGGATTATCTGTTCCTTGGGATCAACCATATATTGCTCCTCTAACTTCTCTCCTCCACTCAAGCCCACCTTCATCCAGCAGCTCAATTCTGCACACCTATGGCACCCCACACACATTGACACGTAACCAAGGCTCCAATGTATTTACAAAATTGTTGAGTCTAATCAGGAAGAGGCTAGGAAAGGGGCTAGGGAAAGGCTTGAGGGGCAGGTGAGATCAGAAACTGGCAGCCATAATAGCGGAAATCCTGGGTGGCTAAGGCATTTGTCACACTACTCGATGACATGTCTGCTGGAGGAGTTGGTAGAGGTTCGGATGATTTGCACCCTGGAAGAGCTGAGCCCACTTTTCCTGCTTCTGCTGCTCTCTCCATACCCGCCACTGCTGCTCCCCCCATAAACTCCTCCACCACCCCCTCTGGAACTGCCACCACCCCTACTGCCCCCATAGCTCTCTCTGCCACTGAAGCTTCCAGATCCTCGGCCAGAGCTGCTCCCATAGCTGCCGCCGCCTCCGCCATAGCTCACGCCGCCTCCGCCACCGCTGCTGCTGCCTCCAATGGTGACTTTGCTGCTCTGTACAGCTGCAAGGAAAAGTCCAGACCAAAGGGCTTGGTCTACAGAGACTCCACTATGTGTGCTGGTGTCCCTCCTCCCATACTGATTGGTCTACCAGTAGCATCCTTCAGGGAGGTCCTGCACCTCCATATAATCCTTAAGTCCTCCCCACCTCCACATATACACATGCACTGCTACTTACAGATGCTAACAGGGTTCTGAAATTCTCCTGACATCCTGAAAAACAAAATAGAGCCATGTCAACCGGTCCCACAAAACCTGAAGTAGATGTAGATCACAAATACATGGTGCCTTAAGTTTTATAAAGTACCTGACGTATCATTCGATCCCCATGACACCCTGTTAGGTGTCAAGATTATCCCTGTTTTACAAAAGGGTAAACTGAGGCTCGGAATGATTAAGCAGCTTGCCCAGGGTCACACAGCTAGTAATACCTGAAGCAGCATCAAAGCCCAGGTTTTCCCGGCCCCATGACACAGCTTCTCAAGAAAGAAATAAGGCCAGGACACCAAGAAATCAGGGTTGGGATGGAATCATGGAAAGTAAGGGAACTTAGTCACCAGTTAGTCCAAACCCCTAATTTTATAAATGGGAAAAGTGAGGCTCAGAGAGAGGCAATAGCTTGTTGGAAGATAGTGGTAGAAGACAGGATGGAGCTTGGGTCTCCTTACCCTGTCCAGTGTTCTTTCCTCTGTAAGACATAGCCTAAGTTAAACTAATTGTTCAGTGTACAACCCTATACCCCATCCCCATCCAGGAAAACTTAGGTTCAGGCTTCTGTTTTTCATTATCCCTGGAGACTAAGAGAAGAATGTATTCATCCTAAAGCAGGAAGAGCTGAGCTTAGACCCAAGGAACAATTTCTTATCAGAGATTTTTTTGAGAGATGGTGGCACTGCCATCCTTCAGGGATCATAAGACACTAGAAACAGCCTCAGGTGGCTAGGAAAGCGTGGAGGCAGGGGAATGGAGAAAATGACCTCTCAAGAGCACACTGAGCTCACTGAGACAAGTCTCTGGCTGTCCCCATGCCCACCTGATCTCCTCTCCCTCCAGCAGTTTCCTATAGGTGGCAATTTCAACATCCAAGGACAGCTTGGTGCTCAGCAGCTCCTGGTAATCGCGCAGAAGGCGGGCCATCTCTTCCTTGCTCTGATGGAGAGCCTCTTCCATGTCTTGCAGCTTCTGCTGGGCATCTTGGAGGGCTTGATCCCCTCTCTCCTCGGCATCCGAAATGAGTGATTGCACTTGGCCAATCTGTGCCAGAGAAAAACCAGGAAGGAGTCAATGAAGTAGCCCCTTGCATCATTCACAGATCCTAGATTCTTAGTGCTAAGGGGACTTTGGAGGTCCCCAATTCAATGCACTTATTTTACAGAGCAGGAAACTGAGGCCCAGAGACATGAACTGACTTGCCCAAGATTGCGCAGTGTCTGGAGAAGAGCTGGAGAAAAGACTTAGAGACTGGATTTGGATTCAGTAAATCTGAGGGCAAGGATAGTTTATGCAGGTTCTCTTCTCCTAGCTAGTCATTATATTTTTGCACCTACTCCCCTCTCCTGCAGCTCAACAGATGAAGGGGATGCTTTTGATGCCCAAATGCTTTATTGTCTTCCTCCTTCCATATGTGTAGAATGTATAGTTTTCAGGGAGAAGGGGGCGGCTCTGCTTTTATATGCTCCTAAGAGATGAAACTGTCCTTCCCTATCTCAGAAGGCAAAGTCAGTGGGAGGAAAGAATGAATAAAGAGAAGTAGGTGACACCAAAAGATATAAAGCTCTCTACTGACTTTCTAACCCTTCCCAGCCCAGCCAATATCCCCACAAGATGGCTTTGTCTCTTATCTAAAGAGGTGTGAACTCCCATGTCATTTAAACTCCCATGTTTATACTTGAAGGCAAAACCACAACCCCAAATCCAATAGAAATAGGTATATTTTGTTCACTGTTTGGGATCCTCTGTATCCCATCTCCTTCATGGGAAAAACTAAGTATTAATTCCTTCATGTAATGCCTTTGTGTGTTTAAGTAATCTCCCTCCTGCTTTACAATATCGCTGTAGCTACTTCCTTTGCTGGTATCACCCTCATCCCTAAAAAAACATACTACCCACGAGGGGCAGCTAGGTGGCGCAGTAGATAGAGCACCAGCCTTAGAGTCAGGGGGACCTGAGTTCAAATCCTACCTCAGTCACATAACACACATTAGCTGTGTGATTCTAGGCAAGTCGCTTAACCCCAATTGCAGCAAAAAAAAAAAATCAAAAAAAATACTACCCATCAATCTGAAATAGACTGTTGGAAGGAAGACAGTCATCAAATCCTATCCTGGAGAGCAAGACTCAATTCATCTCAACTCTTGTTTTGGGGCCAGGCCCATTGTGCTGGGGTAGACACTCTAGGAAAAGGATAATGGGAAAATAGGAATGTTTCACTGAAATCTATTTGGAGGAAGGGAGGCAATAATGGGCCATTTTGTAAACTAACGCTGGAGGCTCTTCCTACCTGTTTCTTCACATTTCCAATCTCTGACTGTAGCCTTTGGATTATCCGATTGAGCTCTGAAATCTCCATCTTAGTGTTCTTCAGGTCATCATCATGTCTGCCAGCTGTAATTTGGAGCTCCTGGTACTGCAGGCCAGACACCACATCACACTCAATGATGGCTCACCTTGTGGAATCAAAGCTAATCTTCATGAGGTACAACCACCCGAGCGCCATAGTCAAGGTTGCGTTCAACCTAGAGTTGTCCCCTGCCTTCCATAGCCCATCTGAGTACTCACATCCCATGAGTTCTGGGCTCAGACTCTGCTCCAATTCGGCAAACTTGCCTCTCCCCCACACTCACCTAACCTCTCCCACCTCTGGGTCTTTACACCAGCCATTCCTCCAATGTGACCATCTTATGTGAGCCTTCCCCAGTGTGACCCATGCTTATTACTCGTTCCTCCGAGAAACCTTCCCTGACTAACTTAAATGACTGTGGTCAAGCCACTACTCCCCTACCCTCAGCATTTATGGACCTCAATGCACTTAATTTGCATTTTCTTCTTTTTCTGCATCTCTGTGACTCTGTCTCTGTCCTAGACATATGTCCATCTTCCCCTTTAGCATAGTAGTTTCCCAAGAACAGCATATAGATTTCTTCTTCCCTCTGCCTCTCCTCCAACATGTATAGCAGGGGTCTGAAGGTAGAGGACTCTGAATTTGACTTTCTATTACATTAACCTATTTAACTTCTCTTTAGTTCAATTGACCCCACCTTAAGCATATCCATATGGGGCGTTTGAGAGAGCCGACTCCACTTTGACCCTTGAACCAAGGTACAGACTCAGGTTGTGGGACCACTCACCTTGTCCTGGTACATAGCCTCAGTCTCAGCCTTGCTCTTCTGGAAAATTAGTTCATATTGTTCTTGGACTTCCTGGATAATGCTATCTAAATCCAGACTACGGTTGTTATCCATGGAGAGGATGACGTTGGTGTCGCTGGTGGTAGTCTGCATCTGAGACAACTCCTACGAGAGACAGAGATCTGATCACTTGGTGCTCCATTTTTGCTTCCCACTTTCCTCCAAAGACACTCTTTATACTTCTCCAGGAAGCTTCCCAAAGCTAGATCCCAGACTCCCCAGTCCTGCCAGCAGGGTCACCCTCTCACCCCATTCCAACAAGTACAGAAAATCTTCCATAGAGTTTCATTTTCCTACTACCTGTGGTTCTATTTTCTCTGTCTATAACCTAAGTGTTTTTCCCACCTTCCCAAGCAGACTGGGAGCTCCCAGAGGGCAGGAATCTATAGCCTCCTGTCTCTGGATACCCCCTACCTCAACAACAGAGGCAAAGATCTGCATACAGGGACATTTAAAAGTTGGGAGGTGTCTCCCCATTGCCTACCAAATAAAATATAAATTCTTAATGTTGGCACACAGGGCCCTGTACAATGTGTTTCCAACATACTTTTCCAGCCTTATGATATCTCCCTTTGCCATATTCTGTGTTCTAGACAAACTGGACTATTCTCCATCTCCTGTTCTCATTTAGTCGTCTTATGTTTCTATACTTTTGGTCACACCATTCCCCATCTTTAATCTGTTCAAATCCATCCTTTTCTTCAAGGCTCAACACAGGGATCACCTCCTCCATGAAGTTTTCCCTGAACTCTTCCCCAGAGGGAAGAGGGATCTCTCCCTCTTCCAGTTTCTCAGAGCCCTTTGTCTGGACCCCACTCTCCCATGCATCATAGTTATATGTGTGCATATTTTCTCCCCTAATAGAATATGAACTCTTTGATAAGAGAGCACCATCCTATCTCTCTTTGTATAGATGCCTCATCTCCGTATTTATACTAGTAGGTGTTTAATAAATGTTTCTTGATTTTATTCTTGGCTATAAGTGGTAATTCTCTGATGGGAGAAGAGAGAGATCACTGACAAACGTACGTGATATTTAAACTATATATATATATATATATATATATATATATACACACATATACATATACATGCACATACTTGTTTGTTGAATTTAAGTTGAAATAAAACAGTGACTAGCAGACAGGACCACTCCTAATCTATCCAAGATTTAAAGTTTTGTTTAGGTCCTTAAAGACTTGTAGAGAAAAGCAAAAATATCATCCCAATCCCAATATCCATCTTAACACCCAGAAAGTTTTTCCTGTTATAGAACAATTCTAGTGACACCCCCAAAGAGTAGATGAGGACCTGAGGATTGAGACTCCTTTCCCCCTAAGAATCATGCCACATTCAGAATTTTATTTATGGGGGGGGCTAGGCAATGGGGTTAAGTGACTTGCCCAGGGTCACACAGCTAGTAAGTGTTATATGTCTGAGGCCAGATTTGACCTCAGGTACTCCTGACTCCAGGGCCGGTGCTCTATCCACTGCGCCACCTAGCTGCCCCTACATTCAGAATTTTAGGTAGGAGAAAAAGCTAGCTTCCTATGGATAGACACCTTACCGCTTCATGCAGGAACTTCAAGAAGTCAGTGTCCTTAAGCAGTGTGTCCACCCTAGACTGCAGGTCAACTCTGTTCATATAGGCAGCATCTACATCCTGAACAAAAGAAGTAGAGATATTTTGACCTCACAGCCACTTCTCAAATATTGATGGATAAACTGTGGATTATTCAGGCCCGTGTCTTCCTACCTTCCCACCTGCTGAACTTTTACCAGAGGGCAGAGACAAGAACCTCAAGAAAGGAATGGAGTCTCCATCTGTCAGTGTGACTACTTGCAAATAGCTCTGACCCAAGGTCTGGCCATGGGGCAGAGAAAGGCAAAGCACTTGCTTGGCCCAACTGCGGTGCTAAGTTCAGCCTAAATCTCCCACTAGCTGGGCAGTCTCCACCCTCCTTGGATCATGAATAATCAAAAAGATCATTAGTGATTTTAATGTAAGATCAGAATTAAGAGATTTAAAGCAGTCTCTCTTTCATATATCCTGCTTTCAGAGTGAACCAAGATTCAACTTTTCTAGCTGACATAATTTGATTGTCAATAAGCACTTCAGAGGCCAACGTGCATTCCCCTGCCTCCAAGCATCTGGCATCACCAAGGACCACAGGAATCGAAATCTAAGGGTATCCCAGAATTCCCTTCAGTTACTTGGAATGTGGGGAAGGAGTGCTCAATTCAGAGTCAGAAGAGCTGGGCTCTAAACTACCTGTGGCCTTAAGAAAATCACTAGAGCTCTCTGGGCCTCAATTTTCTCATGTATTGGGAGTGGGGAGGGGTTCGTACCAGAAAACGTCAAAAGTCCTTTCAGCTCAAAATCCTATAACTTTGCTACTCACGTCCGCAACTCTCACTCTTGCTTCCACCCTCCATTCTGTGCCCATGTGGCATCTTAGCCCTCTCTAGCCACCCACCTTCTTCAGCATGACAAAGTCATTCTCAGCATTGGTCCTTTTATTGATTTCTTCCTCATACCTGCAGAGAGAGAGGTGCAAGAAAAATGCAAATGGCCAACCCTGGATCCTTGAGGGGTCCTTTCAAGTATAAACAGTCAGATGCACACTTGCTTATGGGATTGAACATCTTCCCCAGACTGAGGCTGCTAGGTGGCATGCCAGGGTAAACTCAAGGTCAGGAAGATCAGAGCTCAAATCCAGCCTCATACACTGACTAACTATGTGACCCTGGGCAAGTCAATCTTATTCTGAAAACTGTATTCAAGTCAATACTACAGTTGAAAGTAGAAATTAGGGCTCCACTCACCAACCCTGTGACTCTCCATACCAAACCTCCCATCCCCAGTCACCACTCCTCAATATGTGTGATCTCCCTCTATTAGAATGTAAGGTCCTTGAGGGCAGGGATTATGTCACTTTTATACCTGTATCCCCAGTGCCCAGAGCACAGTGTATGGTATATAATAGGCACTTATTAAATGTTCTTTTTTCCATCCCTTCATTTCAGTCTAACATTCTTTCCACTGTCATGCTATTAATCTAAAAAAAAATATCAATTATAGTTTTGGAAAGTGTTGAGTTACTATTATTAATATATAATTGGGTAATTATAAAACATTCCAATATAATCTTATTACTACTATGACATATTCATAGATGCATATCTGATTCCAGGACATTTGTTATGATGAGTTCCCTAAGCACACACCACAGAAGGTAGTTCATAAATGGGGCAGGTTATGGAGGAAAGCTAGTCTGAGATTAACACTGGATAATTATGTCATTTATAGGCATTACTGTACCATCATTACCATAGCTCCTAAAAGGCTAATAATGATAGCTAACATTTATATAGTGCTCTAAAATTAATGAAGCTCTTTACATACATTATCTCATTTGATCTTCACAACAAACCCTAAGAGGTAGGTGCTGTTATTATTCTAATTTTACAGATGAGGAAACTGAGGCCGAGAGAGGTTAAGTGACTTGCCCCATGGTTGCACAGCTATTAAGAAGCTGAGTCAGGATTTGAATTCAGGTCTTTCTGCCTCCCAAATCCAGTGAAGGAACTCTCTCCACCAATGCACATCAACAACCCTTCAACCCCCAAATAAATGGTCTCTGTGTTGTCCTGCCTGAAAAATTCATCTTGTTAGGGCAGCTAGGTGGCGCAGTGGATAGAGCTCTGGCCTTGGAGTCAGGAGGACCTGAGTTCAAATCCAACCTCAGACACTTGACACTTACTAGCTGTGTGCGAGCTAGGCAAGTCATTTAACCCCAGCAGCCTCACCAAAAATGAAAAAACAAACAAACAAAAATTCATCTTGTTGCAGTCAACCTGGTAAAGGGCCTCTCTAATTGGGCTTCTAATAAGACACACAGAGTCATTCTAACTTGGTAGCAGCTGACAGAGTTTGCAATCTACTTGCATTGATCATGTGGGGCAACCTCCATGACATGATAGGGTTCCAGAGCTAGTACTTTAATGGAGATATAGTAACATGTATATAGTACTTTGGGTTATGAAGCTCTTTTTCATGTACATTATGTACACAACTGTCCTGGAGACAGGTAAGACAGGAAGGGTTAGGCTCATTCTATAGATGAAAATTAAACCCCAGGAAGGAGAGATGACCTGCAGAAGGTCACATAACTAGGACTTCCCCTGAGCCAAATTTCCCTCCTCACTATGGCAAGTTTTCCTAATATATCCCATCCTCCACCTCTCCCCACTCTGGGCTCCCACGCTCACTTGGCCTTGAAGTCCTCTACTAAGTCTTGCATGTTTCTTATCTCTGAGTCTTGGAGCATCCGCTCGCCATTCAGGCTATCCACCTGCCTCCTCAGCTCAGCAATGTAGGACTCCAAGATGGGCTCCAGGTTGTTCCTCCGGGTGGTGGTATTCACCTGCTGCAGCAGGTCCCATTTTGTCTGCAGTACCTGGTTCTGCTGCTCCAAGAACCGTACCTGGATGCCAAAAGAGCTATTGGAGCCTGGTTCCCTGGACTTTGTCATCAGTCCTACAGCTGAACCCCTGAAATGCTTTCCCGAAGCTTCTTGAGGTCAGAGACTGTCTCACTTTTCTATCTGTATCCCTCATGCTTAGCACATTACTTGACCCATAGTAAACATTTAATAAATTAAATTTATTCACTCATTTATTGGTTTCCTCTCCTGTAAAAAAAAAAAAAAGAGTACAATATTTGCTTTACTTGACAGGGTTTTTGTAAGGAAAGTATTTGGTAAACAAAGAAATGTGAGGCATTATTCTTGTTCCTGAGTGTAGGAACTGACCATATTATCCATTCTCACTGGCTACCCACTAAGCCCTCCTCTTTGCTCTCAGCTTTGTATTTTGGGCTATCCCCAGCCCTTGCTAACTCACCTTTAGTCAGGCAGAGCTGCAAATGACCACTCTCCTGTCTGAGCAAGGGCCAGAATGTGCCCACCTCTCCACAGTTTCTTAGGCTCTTCCCAATCCCCATAATCATCCCTGCCGGCACCAGGCCACCTCCTCCTGAAGGAGTAGGACTAGGTAAAACCTTTGTTATCGAATGTAGCAATGGGACACTCATCTCAAGCAAGACTCTGCAACACTCCTAGGCTCAGGGTGCATCCGGAAGCCTCTATATCTCAAGCCCCTTATGTCTGAGGAGCTAGATCTTTATTGATTATGGCTTGGAGACAGAAAAAAAATTCCCAAAGAAGAAAATCTCGCATGATTTCCTTTCTTGTTTATTTCACTGGGAAAAGGGATTAAGCAAGAGGCTTCCAAGGGTGGTGTCAGTATGACTTGTTTTTATGGGAGACTGTTCACAAAGACACTCTGTGAGACATGCCAGCTCTCCACAACCTATTTTTATCCTGCAGTTACTCACAGGAAGAACATCAAAGCTGATAAGGGAACTTCAGCATCACCTGGTCTAATCCCCCGAGTTTTCACAGAAGGAGGCCAAGAAGAGTGAAATAACTTGCCAAACATCACACAACTTGTAAACGGCAGAGATTCTAATAGAGATCCATTTAACAGAGGTCCAAGTCCAACCTTCTTATGAGTGAGTGGAGAGATTAGATCTAATCAGCAGAAAAGCTGCTGGGCTTCTACAACGCTATGTGAAGTGTGGGGTAAGGGATGAGGCCAGAGAGGGACATAAAGAAAAACAGATGTAAACTCTGCCCTCAAGAACTTTGGTTCATCCCCCTACTACTTAGCACAAGATTTTGCTCAATAAATGTTTGTGGAATGGTAAGAAGTAAGAGGGATTTTTGAAAAAATTGTTTTGGCCAACATCAAATAGTTGGGGCATGGATTACAAAGCATATCCACAAAGCAAGGTTAACCTGGACTGTGTCTCTGTCTATAGCTTAATCACCTATGAAAGGAGAAAATTTGATAAAGGGGAGGAGGAAGAGAAGAAAGAGGAGAAGGAACAGGAAGAGAAGAAGGAGGAGGAAGAAGAGGAAAAGAAGGAAGAAGAGGAAGAGGAGGAGGAAGAGGAGGAGGAGGAGGAGGAAGAGGAGGAGGAGGAGGAACAGGGGGAGGAAAAGGAGTAGAAGAATAAGGAGGAGGAGGAGGAGGGAGAAAAGGAAGAAGAGAAGGAAAAGGAGGAAGAGGGAGGAGGAAGATGGGGAGGAAGAGGAGGAGCAGGGGAGGAGGAGGAGGAGAAGGAAGGGGATAAAGGGAGAGGAGGAGGAGGAGGAGGAAGGGGAGAAATGGGGCAGGAGGAGGAGGAAGAAAAGAGAGAGGAGGAGGAGGAGAAACAGTAGAAACACAAAGTAACCAAGGCAACTTCCAACAGACTTCTCCTTTCCATACACTCCTATGTCCTCCCCCAACCCCTTCTGTCCTGTTCCCAGTGTCTGCTCTCCTCTCTTCCAACCTGCGTCTTTGGGATCCTGCTGCTGAAATACAGATAAACATGTCCGCATTTCCAAGTACAGTTAATAGGCTGAGCTGGTTCTGTTTGGTCTTTACACTGTCATGCTGTATGAACTCGGAGAAAGTGGCTGAACTTCTCGGGGAAGTGATTGCACCTCTCTAGACCTCTGTTTCTTCATTATACCGTAGCCAGGAGGATGAAAAGAGAGTCATCTTCACATTCTGGGAATCCTTCCAAGAGTGATGCAGCAACCCCTATGTTAAGTCCCAGTTCAGAGAGTGGAAAAGGAGGAAAAGGGAAGTGGTTGCTAAGCTGCCAAAGCACTTAATGATTTCTCTTCTAGAACCAGGTACAAAATGGGATTAAAACTGGTAGTCCGGGGGGCAGTGAGGTGGCACAGTGGATAGAGCTCCAGCCTTGGAGTCAGAAGGACCTGAGTTCAAAATCCAACCTCAGACACTTGACACTTACTAGCTGTGTGACTCTGGGCAAGTCACTTAACCCCAAGTGCCTCACCAAAAAGAAAAAAAAAACCTGGTAGTTTTAGGAAGAAAGGGAGGGTGCAGAAAAGAGAGGTTCTTTTCTTTCCCTGTGGTTCCACATTGTTGGCTTTCAGAGATCTGAAGGGGAAGACACAGGAAGACTCACAAACTATATGGTAACTCTTACATGCAGCCAGAGGCACTTAGTGAGTCAACCACCTGCTCCATCAGAGCTTCCAAAACTTGCAGGAAAGAGGATGTGGGTAGGAAGCCAGGTCTTTTTTTTTCTAACAGACCATCATAATCTCTAGAGCAGGGGTCCTCAAATTTGGTTGCATTCTGGACCCTTTCTCAGGATAATGTTTTTAAATGCATGAAATAAAATATATTGGATTACAAAGGGGAACAATTATATTGAAGTACAGTTAGGAAAATTTTTTTTAAAAATAAGTTTATGGATCCCAGGTAAAAAATACTTGCTGTAGACATGAAAGAAACCTCAGAGATGATCTATTCCAAGGTTCCTATTTTGAAAAGGAGGAAAGTGAGGGGGAGAGTTGAGATGACTCCTAATGTCCCCATGGATTATGCCCTTTCCTTCCCCAAGGGGAGGGGGGAAGAGCAAAGCTAAAGCATCTTCTAGAGGAGTAACTGAGGCTTTACAGCACTGAATCGCTTCCCTCAGGTCACAAAATCTGGTGTAGTGGATTAGGCATGAGACTTGGAGTCAGAAAGACCTGGGTTCAGATACTACCTCAGACACTTACTAGCTCTGTGACACTGAGCAAACCCTTCAACCTCTCCCGGACTCAGTTTTCCTAATCTATTAAATGAGCAGGCTGCACTCCATGACTTCAAAGGTCCCTTCTGGCTCTGAATCTAGGATTCTATAATTCATTACCAGACTAGAGCTAGATAGTCAGGCAACAAGCATTCATTAAGTACCCTGCACTAGGGATACAAAGAAAGGCAAAAGACAATCCCTGCCCTTGAGGAGCTTACAATCTAATGGAGGAGACAACAAGGAGACCTTGTTCACTGTTCTGTTGATATTCCCAGTCAGCCAAGCAGGTCCCACGAATTGGTGTCTCCCTCTATCACTCCCTAAACTTAAGAGCAAGTCACTCACCTTGTCAATGAAAGAAGCAAATTTGTTGTTGAGAACTTTGATCTGCTCACGCTCTTGACTTTTTACTTTCTGAAACTCAGGGTCCACCTCCACCCCAAGAGGCTGAAGGAGGCTCTGATTAATGGTCACCTCGCGAATGCCCCCTGGGGGACAGGAAGGACCAAAACCCCCAAGGCCAAAGCTACCACCCCCAAAACTCCTGCTCCCAAAGCCACGCCCACCACCACCACCACAACCTCCACCTCCAAAACCTCTGCCTCCTCTGCTCTGCCAAAAGCTACTGGCCCCATCCCCCACCAGGCTGCTCCCACTCAGATTATAGAGGCTTTGACTGGTATAGCTGCCCCTAAGCCGACTGTAACCCCCAAAGCCACCAGCACCACCAGCACCACCTCCACACCTCCCATCTATGCGGCACACAGACCCGCCGGTCTGGCTTCTCCCACCAAAGGATCTGGCACTGTAAACATGCCTGCTCCCCAATCCAAAGGCAGACCTAGAACTGAACTGCCGGCTCATTGTTTCTCAAGCATCCAGAGAGACAGAAGGAGAAGGGGCCCTGTCAGGAAGGAGAGGAGGAGATCAGAGCAGGAAGGAGACACAACTCCTTTGACAAGAAAACTGGCACTGCCCCTTATATATGCAATTGGGCTGGGTCCGTTCTCCAACCCTTGGGAGGAGAATAATATTTAGTTTACCTGCCAGCAATGAGTCTGGTTCAAAACTAATACCTAGGAGTTGCAAAAACCCCATTGCAGACAAACTTCCCTAACTTGCTCATTTATCTTTTATCTCTCCCTACCTGCTTAGAGATTCAATTGAAATGATTACCCAGGATCTGGTTGCTGAAAACTCTTCTATCATTTCCCCCTAAACGTGAGGTCATTGTTTTCCAAGCAACTCCCCAAGAGAGTTGTTTGTTTGGAGATGTGCCCTGAAATCTGGGGCAAGTCGTGGGGGTGCCTGGCCATCCTCCAACATTAATTGAGATGGCTAGGGCTGGGGCTGGTGGGCAACTTCTGGAACAAGAATCCTAGAGATATTTTGGTAGGTCCCTTCTGCTCTCCTTCCCACACCACTCCTGTACTATGTATTGTTATTACTGCTAAAGCCTGAGATTTTTTTCCCACAATTTCTTTGACCCTCAGTCACCTCATCCCCAAAATGGGGATAAAAACACCATGTCTATTCCCACATGGTTATTGTAAGGATAAAATTATCTAATATATATGAATATACTTTGTAACCAGACCCAACTTTACATGGATCTTGTCTTGTGATCTTTAGGAAAGCTCTTGATGTCTCTAAGCTTCTCATTCCCATTAAGTCCTAGCCACCAATCTTCACTTCCACTCACAGTGAGTTTCAATAAGAAACTATTATATATGATGCACTGTCGAGAACACTGGGTGAAGAAATCCCTATAAATTCATTGTACAACCCTTTGACATGTAGCCAGATCTCCACATGCACTTACTGCTTATTCCAAACTCTAACACATGTCTACTGGGTTCTACATACCCCAATTATCAGCCAGTGTAAGTTCAAGGAAATACAAGTTTATGCTAGCATCTATATGAACCAAATCAAATTAGGAAGATCAATCAATTAGTAGAAAATCGGATAGATTGTTTCCGAACCAAAGAGAAATCTCTTTTTGATTATTCACTGTTTTGCATTTCCACTTGGGTAGATCATAGAAAGCTGGCTATTAGCAATCAATCAATCTACAAGCATTTATTAAATACCTACTGTATGCCAGACACTATGGTGAACTCATAGGGACACAAATAAAGGCAAAAGCAGGGCCTACTCCCTAGAAGCTTACATTCTAATGAGAAAGACAATGTGTATACGAACAAGAATATTCCAAAAAAAGCATACAGAGTAGATGGAAGGCAACTGTACAGGGAAAGGCACTAGCAGCTGGGGGGACCAGGAAAGGTTTCCTGCAGATGGTGATATTTGATGTGGGTGTTGAAGAAAGCCAATGATTCCATGAGGCAGATTCCAGTGAGGAGGGAAAGCCTTCCAATGCAAAAACGCAGCAATGGAAGTTGAAGTATTATGTTCAAGGAACAGCAAGTATGCCAATATGACTGGATTACAGAATTCATGGAGGGGAATAAAGTATAAGAAGCCTGGAAAGGTAGTCAGTAAATTTGGGGCCATCTAGTTCACCCCTGTGGACCTTGGTTTCCTCATCTGTAAAACTGGAGTGGGAGTTAGGGGCTTGAATTAAAATGTGCTTTCTAAGCAGAATGGCAGAAACTAGGCATAGACCAACACCTCACACCATACACCAAGATAAAGTCAAAATGGGTACATGATTTAGACATAAAATATGATATCTTAAGTAAATGAAGGGAGCACGGAAAAAATACCTGTCAGATCTATAGATAAGGAAAGAGTTTATGATCAAACAAAAGGCAGAGAAGATGACAGGAGGTAAAATGGATAATTTTGATTACATGAAATTAAAAAGGTTTTGCTCAGACAAAACCAATGTAGCCAAAATTGGAAAGAAAGTTAGGGGAGGAGAATTTTAGAGCAAATTTCTCTGATAAAGGCCTCATATCACAAATATGTAGATAATTGAGCCAAATGTATAAAAATAAGAGTAATTCACCAATTGATAAATGGTCAAAGGAAATGAACAAGCGGTTTTCAGAGAAGAAATCAAAGCAAAAAAATGCTCTAAATCACTACTGATTACAAAAATGCAGACTAAAACAACTCTGAGGTACCACCTCATAGCTTATCAGATGGGATAACATGATAGAAAAGGAAAATGACAAATGCTGGAGGGGATGTGGAAAATAGGGACACTAATGTACTATTGGTGAAATTGTGACTTGGTCCCCCCATTCTGGAGAACAATTTGGAACTGTGCCCAGAGGGTTATAAAACCATACATACCCTTTGACTTAGCAATACCATTACTAGGTCTGTATTCCAAAAATCAAAAGGAAAGGAAAGGAAAATGACCCTCAGGTACAATAATATTTATAGCAGTTGATTTTGTGTTGACAAAGAATTGGAAATTTAGGGGGTGCCCATCAGTTTTGGAATGATTAAATGAATTGTGGTGTATGATTGCAATGGAGTACTATTGTGCTATAAGAAATGATAAAGAGAATGGTTTCAGAAAAAACCTGGGAGGACTTACATAAAGTGGTGCGAAGTGAAGTGAGAAGAACTACAATAATGTACACAGTAACAGCAACATGGTAATGATGATCAATCGTAAAAAACTTAGCTACTCTCATCAATGCAACAATCCAAGATAATTTCAAAGGACTTATGAGGAAAAATACTATCCATATTCTAAGAGAGAACTGGTGAACTCTGAGGACACATCGAAACATATTTTTTCACTTTATTTTTCTTGCTTTTTGCAACATGTATAATATAGAAATATGTTTTGTATGACTCCACATGTTTAAAAAAAATCCTGAAAAAAATGAAATGTGCTTTCCAATTCTAATACACTAAGATTTTAAGATTTATTGAGCAACGCTGTGGCCAAAAAAAAACCACATCCACCAACAGGTGCAGAAAGGAGGTGAAGAACAGACATCAGAAAAGAAATCTTGATGACAAGACACAGGTGAAAAATGGAAGCCATCCTAAGAAAGAGAGAGGTCTAGGCTGATGGGCAATGCTGAGTTTCCATTTGCCTTCTAAACACTATACCTGCTCACCTTTCCCTGTAGCTATGCCTTCAGGGAAAGCGTGTCCTTGGGATTCCAGGTATATAAATCTATTCTTGGGTACTGGACCAAGAAAGAGAAGGAAAAATTCAGAGGGAGGATAAAGGACATGCCCTGCCTATCCAGGTGAGCACCCTGGGAATAGCTAGACAGAACTCTCTCCAAGGATAGGGACAGAGAGGGAGGCAGACTTGGGCATGGGGGGTAGTCTAGGAAGGCTTCCTGAAAAGGAGGATTTGGAGCACAGCCTATAATTAAAACATGGGCAGAGAGGAGACAGGAGAGCATTCGCAGGAATGAGACTATGCCAAGCAAGAAGCCATATGAAGTTTCAGATGCCTTTCTGGCCTCCTGTCCTGATCTTCCAGGTGCTCTGTCCTTAAATCTTGAAAAGGGGCCATGTCTCTTGAGCTTCCATGAATCAAGTCGGTATGGTGTTTGCACTGAGCTTACAATGATGCAGTAGGCCACCAGGTTGCTCAAGGAAGGGTAAACCAGCCTGGGATAGAACAGGTTGTCATACTGGGTCAGAGTGGGACTAGGCCTGTGAGGAGTCCCTAGACTTTTAGCCTGGTGAAGATAGGCAGATCTAGTATTTTTAAAAAAAAATCATGCATGTTAGAATTTTCAAGTTCAAAGCTACCTACTCCAACCCCCTCCTTCAACAAATGAGAAAATTGAGGCTTGAAGAAGGGAAATGACTTGCCCAAGGTCACCCAGGGATAAGTTTGCAGAACCAGAATTAGAATTTAGGCAGCCTGACCCTGGTTTATTATTCTTTCCACTATACCTTTGTTTCCTCCTGCCCTCAAAAGTTCAGGTTTTATCCCTACAACCTACTGTACTCTTCCAACATGAATCATATGGTCATGGAGTCCATGTATAGTTAACTACATGGTCTTTCAAACATTTATATTTTTAACGTGGAGTATGTTTTTCCCATGAGTAGAGGCTGTAACATTTGTTGTCCAATTCTCCTTCTTCACTGGAGCTAATAAATGCCATGAATCTGGGAAACAATGTCTCAGTGCACAATCAACTTTCAGCTAGTGACTGATCCATAGTAAATCTTATTTTTAATTTTTTATAGATATGATCTATACTACTAAGATAACTCTAGGAAAGGAGAACTCCTCTAGTGACCACATCAGTAGCTCTAAGATCCCTCATAATAATGATTCACTTGTACTCCTACTGAAACTGGAAGAGAAGACCCACGAAACAAAAACGCTCAATTGTCACTCCTCAGCTCTCAGAAAGCATAGTGAGAGAAGAGTTCTGCTTAGTCTGGTGCGTGGCAACAGTCTCAGGATGAAAGATGATATTTTCCTAATTTCAAATTCAGCCTCAGATATTTACCAGTTGTATGAGCTAGGGCAAGTCCCTTAACCTCTATTCGCCTTGGTTTCCTCATCTGTAAGATGGGAACAATAATGGCACCTACTTCCCAGGGTTGTTGTGAGGATCAAACGAGATCATATTTGTAAAGCCCTTAGTATAGTGTTTGGCACAGAGTAAGAGCTATATAAATGTTAACTATTATTATCATTATTAGTATTATATAACTCCCTTATTTGTATATCAACGGTGGAGCATTCCTGGGACATCAAATATCAGGCAATATGGTTAGACAAATAAAGCAGAAGCTTTGGAGATCTAGGGCTCTAACCCTGAGTACAAGCAATTTGATGAATTGTGATAAAAGAACAACAGTTACAAAGAATGAACCCATCTATTTGGTCTTGACCCTCTCCCTTTAAGATTCCATACACCATACTTACTGCCCATGTCTCCTAGAGTGTGGAGGGGCCGGGAGGAGGAGGGTTAGAGAAGAGGAAGAAATCCCAATTGTCATAGAGGAAATAAACTAGAATGGCAAGCAGCACATGGAATTTAGATTGAATCAAGGGAAGAACTTTGTCACAGGCCAATATTGGGATCCCAAAGGAGATTGATATGTGTTTGTAGTAGGAGAGATAGCAGCAGCTTGTTTTCAAGAATTTGTAACAGAAGGGAGCAGAGTAGAAGGATTAGGGTCCAGGGCTACCCATCCAGGCTGACAATGGAGGTAAAGGGATGAAAGAGATAATAATAAGAGTAACTCAAAGTCACATGGTACTTTGCAGTTTACAAAGCACTTCCTCCACAACAGTTCTACAAGGTTGGCAGAGTAGGTATCCTAAGTCACAGAGTTAGTGAGTGCCAAAGCCGGGGTGATCTCCCAAGATTCCTTTCAGGTCAAAGATGGAAGCAGTTATGATGACATGGCTTATGGCTGACCATTGAATCCCACATCAGCTCCTATATGGACAGGAATTCTGGAGCATCCCTCTCCCCCCTCCCCAGCCTTGCCTCCACCTGTCACCATGGAAAGGAGAAAAGATAAGTCAGTTAAGGGCCCAAACTCGCCCAGCCTGTCTCCCAAGTCCTAAACCTGAGATTGCCAAGTGGGTGAGGTCCTAGGCAGCTATCAGTTACCCAGATCACACTTTCAGGTGGCAGGAGGTGGCGGGGTTCAGAATAAGCTGATGATGTGATTAACTAGCATTCCCCCAACACATTTTCCAAGCACACCTCTGCCAGCAGGCTTCCTGAATCAATCTGGGCCGGGGGAGGGAACCAGGACTCCCTGCACAGGACCAGTTCCATCCAATAACATTTTACTGAGTATTAGCTATCATTAAGCTAGGTTCTGGGCACACAAAGACAAAAAAGAAAAGCAGTCCCTGACCTCAAGAAGCTTACATTCTACACAGAGATACAATATGCAAACAGACACCTAAGGACAAAGTTACTTGAGAAGAGAAAAAGAGAATGTTGAGAATTAAGGATTCTCTTAGGAGGTAACACCTGAGTTAAGTCTTTTAAAGGAAGCCAAGGGAGGGCATTCCTGGCATGGGAGCCATATTGGCATGGAGCTCTAATGGGCACAGCAAGGGCATAGGAAGGGGACTGAGGAAAGTGAGCTCCAGTGACGGTGGGGAAAGGAAAAATTAATCAATCCTACCTTCACAGGAGAGAGGTGCAAGCATGTCAGTCAAGGGAGGCCTTAGAATTCATATGGCTATAGCACCAGAGCTACAGAATGGAATGGGAAAAGCATCAAAATGGTTGGCAACCAACCTTGAAGACAGATGCTAAGAGGAAGTGGGGCAAGAGATTATGAGGGAATTGGGGGAGAGGACATCCCCATACAATCAAATCCAGACTCCTTATCCAGGGTTTCTAGTTTCCTCCACAGGTTGCCCCTTCAACACTAAAAGCAGACTTTGAGATCCAGCTCTCAAATGAGAGAACCAAAGCTCAGGAAAATGATGTGATTGCCCAAAGCCACACCAATAAGCAACAGAGCCTATGGTGAGACCGAGGGTCAGGACAAGGCAGCCAATGCAAGAAAAATAAGAAAAGTGAAAGAAAGGGGAGGTGTGACAGATAGCTCAGCTTTCCCAGTGACATTGTATTCTAATTTTGAAGTGATAAGAAAAATTAATTGCTTGCTGATAGCTCCTTCTTTCCACTCCCTCTTTGGGGTGGAGAAGGGAAGAAATGCAGTTAAGGGAAATGATTAGGTTACAGTGTGGGAGAAGTGCCAAAAACCGGACCAGCAATCAGATTGTATCCGGATTGTCTTGAGTGATCCACAAAGGTACCAAGAAGCTCATTCCAAAGCCATCAACTGGGCAAATCTCAAATCAATGTGGGGGGTGTCCTAAGACAGAAGATGCCCTTCTCTTTGGGGTCAGGAAGGCATATAGACAACTATGGCCAAGTTAGGCCAAGAAAATTATAGAAAACTAAAATCAATCAACCAATAAACATTTATTATGCACCTACTATGTACTGGGCACTGTGTTAAGTACTGGGGATACTAAAATAGGCGAAAGACAGTCTCTGCCCTCAAGGAGCTTACAATCTATTGGGAGAGACAACATATAAACAAATACATACAATGAGAGTTATATACAGGATAAATAGGAAATAATTGACACAGGGAAGACATTGAATTAAGAGGAGTTGAGAAAGGCTTCCAGTAAAAGATGAAATTTTAGTTGGGACTTAAAGAAAGCCAGAGAGGTAAGTAGTTGGAGTGGAGGAGGGAGAGAATTCCAGAGAAAATACCTATAGCTGAGACATCGATGGAATGTCTTGTTCATGGAACACCAAAGAAGTCAGTGTCACTGGATCAAAGTAGGGAGTAAGGTGCAAGAAGACTCAAAAGGTAGGGGGCTAAGCTATGAAGGGCTTTGAATGCAAATGGAGCGATTTGTATTTGATCCTAGACGTGATAAGGAACTACTTAGATGTAATATGCCATCCAACTGCGGTGGTCCAGACTCAGAGAATTCTATGGATTCTATCTTCATTGAACTGCCTCATTTTTAGAATTATTTCTGAATTTGTGTATTCTTTCTTCCTTGTAAGATGATGAAATATCCCTCTTACGGGAGCCTAGATTTAGAACTAGAAGAGACCTTAGTGATTACCTATCCTAATTTAGAGATGAGAAACTGAGACCAAGAGGTAAGGTGATTTGTCCAAGCTCACATAGGTGAGTGGCCCAACTAGGATTCAAACCCAGGTCTGAGGATGCCAAATCCATCCTTCTTCCACTGTACCACACTTCCCTACCTCTCTGGTAGGATTGATAGTAGAGGACAAGGAGGGAAAAGGGAAGGGGAAACCAAAACCTGGCATTCAGCAAAAGCAAAAGAAGAATAGGAAAAAAAGCAATCGGAGCCCAGATCCAAGGGATCTCTGAATCCAGAGAATCAGCACAGTCTCAGTGTCCAAGAAGGGCCAGGAAACTGGTGCCTGATGATGTAGTAACCAGGAGAGCTTAAAAAATTAGTGAAAGATAAAAGCCCTGGAGCCAAAGGAAGTACTGGTGCACCCAGAAAACAAAATGAGATAGGTGAAAGGATTGGCTGGGAACTAGGGAAAATGAGGGAGAGAAAGAGAATTGGGAGAAAAGGGAAATAGTGAGGTGGGGGTAGAGGGAGGCAGAATCCAAGAGACAGAGACATAAAGAGATCGACAGGAGGCTGGGAGGGAAGGAAGGAAAGAAGGGAGAGAGAGGAAAGGCAAGTCCTAAGAAAGGGAGGGAGAAAGGGAAAATTGGAAGAAAACAACAGAAAGGAAAATCAAAGACCTAAGTTGGGGCCCCCACAAAGCTTTAAATATATTTTCTTTGAAGGAATAGAGTAGTAAGTAAGGCAAGCAGGCAAAGTGAAAACCGTTTGTGAAAAATGTCCAGTTTACGATGCCCAAAGGGCAACCAAATTGTGTATACCCTTTGATCCAGCAATACTGCTACTAGGTCTGTATCCCAAAGAGATCATAAAAGAAAGATGAAAGGACCCACATGTATGAAAATATTTCTAGCAGCTTTTATTGTGGTGGCAAAGAATTGGAAATTGAGGGGATGCCCATCAATTGGGGAATGGCTGAACAAGTTGTGATATATGAATGTAATGGAATACTATTTTGCAATAAAAAATGATGAGCAGTTGGATTTTAGAAAAACCTAGAAAGACTTATGTGAACTGATGCTGAATGAAGTAAGCAGAATCAGGAGAACACTGTACACAGCAACAGCGACATTGTGTGGTGTGTCATGTGGTAGTATGATAGACTTAGCTCTTCCCAGAAATATAATAATCCAAGACAATTCCAAAAGACTCATGATGGAAAATGCTATCCACATCCAGAGGAAGAACTATGGAGTCTGAATGCAGATGGAAGCAAACTATTTTTCCTTTTATTTGCTTTTTATTTGTTTTTTTTCTTTCTCATGGTTTTTTTTCCCTTTTGTTCTGATTTTTCTTTCACAATATCACTAATGTGGAAATATGTTTACCATGATTGTACATGCATAATCTATATCAGATTGCTTGCTGTCTTGGGAAGGGGGGAGGGGAGAGAGAAAACTTTGGAACTCAAAATTTTACAAAAATGAATATTGAAAACTATCTTTACAAGTAATCAGGGGGAAAATAAAATACTATTAAGGAAAAAATGTCCAGTTTATAGAATCAAATGATCTGAAGATTGACTATCCAATCTAACCCATACCTGGAAAACAGATCAGCTCTGTAACTTACATAACAATTGGTTTTCCAGTCTACACTTAAAGGTTTCGAAGAAGGAACCAACCCACTGCCTCTGGAGGCAGCCCATTTCACTTTTGAATACCTCTGATTATTAGAAACTTTCTTTACCTGGAACCTAAATTTGCTTGTTCAGCTTTCACCTGTTTCTTTCTCCTTCTAGGCGCAGAACTACTTTTACTTCTAATCCCTCTTGCACATAACAGCCCTTCATATATTTAAAAATAGCTGTCATGACTCCACTAAGTCTTCCTCTCTCCACTCTAAATATTCTGAGTACTTTTACCTGCTTTTCATCTGATATAAACATGTAGACAGTTCAACTTTGGGGTTGTTGTATCCTATCCAGAAAAAAGAAAAGTCTTACCCAACCCATAAAAAACCCTAAAATACTTGGCAGTGCAGGTCTTCCTCCTTGGGAAAATCTCCTTTTGTTGGAGGGAGGCTGTAATCTCAAGGAGTCAGCCCCACAGTGATGGTCAGGAGACTCCCAATCTATCAGCCTCCATTATCCCTAGAACTTCCTACCAGAGTGGTATCCTAGTCTATCTCATTCCCTGAAATATCCTCAGGAGCCTATGGGACAGATTGTATGTTCCCAAAGCCACAAATTCTCATGCCCAAGCCTGCCCTTCTTGTAGAACACCCACAAACGATGGCATGTCTTGGCAAGTACCCCCAACAGGACCCACCACTCTGTTCTCAAGGATCCGAAAGTGTCCTGGGCCCCAAATATTGTCCCCAGCCAACAACAGCAGAGCCAGGCAGCCAACACCTTGGGCTGGGTAACCCATGATGTTGAGCACTGGGAGAGAGGGGAGGATCCAAAGCAAAGACAGACATGGTTCTATCCTCAAGAGCTTACAGTCTGGTGGAGAGAAAGGGGCACTAGTGAGAAAAAAGAATCTCAAAGTTCAGGAAGAAGGTTGCCCCCTCTCATCTCAGAAAATGACTTTTGTATAGCCAAGGGATGGGACAGAAAGTCATTATATTCTTCTGTCCTGACTTCCAGGCTTCAAGGAATATCTCCCCTTCCACCCCACCCCCTAACCTGCTTGACACCTGATACTAACCCATTCATCCTCACCATTGTCTTCACATCATTGTCATGCCTTCAGCCAAGATCTAGAAACCTAGTAGTAAGATGGAGGATTAAACTCTTTCTCCCTCCTAATTCAATGGGGCTTTTGCTCTGCTTGGAGATCATCAGTAAAGCTCTAAGGAGACCTGAAAAGTGCCATGGCCAGAATCCAGGAGTGATGACTTCATTTATCTCAGGCAGATCAAGCCTCTTTCCTGCAAATATGCCTCAAGCCATTTCTATTCATATAACAAAATTTAACCCCAATGCACTGTCACCACTTTGGAAGCCAGTTCAACTGGGAAGGCATAGGACTAAAAGAATATTCAGCAATGGGATGTATACAGTCAGATTCCCAATAAAGTATGAACTTCTATAGCGAGAGTGTCAACTTCCCTAGAAGTGGAGATATTTCCAAACATCAGGACATGGGAAATAGAAAATTTAGGAAGGAGGAATCTCAACATCTGACCTGACTGCCCAAGTTGTAGACATACTGAGAGAACCTTCCCAAAATAGACTGGTAAGGTCACCCTAGGGCTAGATCACCAGAGAGAGAATTTCCAGGGGTTCCGAAGAGAGCTAAAGAGGATATGTTCTCACTCCCATACTACTAGGCAAAAGCCTCTTAGAGAGGCAGTGTTGGATATGGAGTTAGGAAAAGCTGGGTTCAAATATCATCTCAGACACTTAGTAGCTCTGTGTGACCTTGAGCAAATCGCTTAACTACTCTGTGCCTCAATTTCCTCATCTGTGAGATGAGATGTTGGACTCTAGGGCCTCTAAGGTCCCTTCCCACTCTAGATCACTGATGCTATGATCCTCTGCTCTGTGAGACCACTCCATACTAGTTGAATGCCTCCCCAGCCTCAAATCAAATGAAATAGTAAATATGAGAGTCCTTTGACAAGTAAAATACACTAGGTAAAAATAAGGAATTATTAGTCATACTAACAATAAAGAGAAGTCATCAAGGCACAGTAGATGGATAGAGATTTGACCTTGGAGTCAAGAACACCTGGGTTCAAGTCCTGTTTCTAGTCAGTCTTGGCTGTATGACCTTGGTGAAGTCATTTAACTCCCTAGTTTCCTAGGCAACTCTCTAAGGCTAGAAGTCCCGATTGCATTGGCAGAAGGAAATTCCTCAGGAAAGTTCCCTACTAATGAAGTAACATAGGATGATGATGATGATGATGATGATGATGATGATGATGATGATAAACTACTTTGATTCCTCATTATGCTGTGTAGATAACCTTGAGTTTTCAAAAGCTCAAGATCTGGCAAAGGTCTCCAAATACCCTAGCCTCCCAGTTCTTCAGTTGGCTCAACTTCCGTGACCCACTGCTTCACTCTACCTTAGTCGCACACAGAAATTGCCCCACCCTTGATCTTGCCATCTAACTCACAAGTGCTCCATTTCCATGATCAAGAGTCCTGAAATTCCTTTATCACATCAGTCTTCTATAGTTCCATCTCTCCCTATGCCTCACTCCTCCCAAACCCATTCTTCATCCCCAACTGCAATGTCTCCACCCCTCATTATTTTGTCATTGTCTTCCACCATCCTCCAAACTTCCCTACTTCTACTGAGGGCACCGCCATTATCCTAGTCAACCAGTGCTACAACCATCAAGTCATCCTTGACTCTTGCCTTACCCTCACTTCCAATATCCAATCAGGTACAAAATCTTGTTGACTCCACTAGCACAACACATCTCAACGCTTCCCCTTCCCTCTACTCACACAGACACTACTCATTGCCTCGTCACCTCTCACCTGGATTATGGGAATCACTTTCTATTTATCTCCCTGTTTCTAGCCTCTCCCTTCTCCAACATATCTTCTACATTGCTGCCAAAATAAATACGGATCTGACTTTCCCTAGCTCCCCATTTCCTACAGAATAAAAGACAAATTCTTCAGCCTGGCATTTCGCAATCTAAGTGCCTGACACTTTTCCAGCCTTACTTCGTACTACTCCACTTAACAGACTTTACATTGAAGCCAAACTGGACTGCTAACTGGAAGGAAATAAGTAAACAAGTACTCATTAGGCACCTACTATGTGTCAGGCACTAAGCACTTTACAAATATTCACGTCTATTCCGCACAACAACCCTGGGAGAAAGGTGCTATAATTTTACATTTTATAGTTGAGGTGATTCAGACAAATTGAAGCTCACCTGGAGCCAAACAGCTAGTAAGTGCCTGTGGCTGGAATTTTTGAGCCGATGTGTTCCTGACTCCATGCCCAGAGCTACATCCGCTATTCCACCTAACATCCCATGTCCCTATATTCAAACAAGGCTGCTCTCTACTTGGCATACACTCCCTTCTCTCCTGCTTCTCTGAATCCTCCCAGGATCAACTCACATGCTAATTACTCTGGAAACCTTCCCTGATCTCTTTCCTCACCCCAGTAAGGGAGGAGGAGCACATGTTGTTATCATGAGTAGAATGTAAGTTCTCCAAGGGCAAGGACTGTTTTGTCTTCGAATCCCCAGCACAGGGCTTGACCCATAAAAAGCACATAATAAATTCTTATTGAATTGGATTGAATTGAATCTCAGAGTTAGGAGGTCAATCAGAGGTCATCTGCTCTAATCTTCACCTAAGTAGGAATCCTTTCTGTTATATCCATGATAGGTGATCATACATCTCTGCATGAACATTTGAAGTGATAGGGAAGTCACTACTTAGACAGTCAGGTAGGGCATCATTATCATCATCATTATCATCACCACAGTATTTATATATAACACTTTAGGATTTGCAAAACGCTTTACACGTGTCATCTTATTTAACCGACCCAACAACCCTATCACTATTATTGGCATTATTATACTCATTCCAAAGATGAGGAAATTGAGCCTGAGTATCAAAATATTTAAAGGCAAATAATGATAATTTTCTGACAAATTTCTAAATGAACCACAAAGTTGTAATGCTGGAATTGACAACATTAAATCTGAAACCATATTCCTTTCAGAAAACAGCCCATAATGGCCCCTACCAACCAGCCATTGTCAACATCCAGACAGAAATTTGAGTGCTTTTCAGAATAAATTTTTGACCCACTTATGTCCTTTGTAGAGTTGGAGTAGGGTGGGCAAGAAAAAGATTAATTTTCTGGTTCATAGGACTTTTATGAACAATGTCATTATAGTTTTCAAAACAGTCCATGTAGAAGATACAGTTCCTGATTTGTTGATTTGAGGACATGACTATAAGATGTTAGAAATTATTTTTCTTTGTCTATATATGGAGGGAGCAAGAGGGGAAGAGGGGAAAATGCGTTTTCCTTTTTTTTTTATAGAAATGGAAAGAGCAATAGCTGACATTTATATAGCTTTTTTGTGCATTATCTCATTTACACAGCACTTTACAGATATTCCATTTTAACCTTATAACAATCTTGTAAGGCAGCATTTTTTTTTATTTGGACCTATGGTTTTATTGCATGGGAACTGCCTCTACCAAGACCCATTGCAGCTGAGGTGCTATTTTACAGACAAAGAACTGAGTGGAGGATTGGGAGGTTTAAGTGTCACACAGCCCATAGATGTCAGAGGCTAGAATTGAACCTAGGTCTATCTTGAGTGCAAGCCCTACCCTCTATTTAATATGCCACATTGTCACTCACTTTGCCATAGTAGGCACCTAATAAATGTTTGCTGATTTGAATTTCTTAAGGAATGGGTCCAGCTTCCAAGTTTACTGACAGTAGGGCTAAAACTAAATTCAGAATGTGAACACACACACACACACACACACACACACACACACACACACCCTTCTTCCAGAGAAGCTAAGAAGCTGGGGCAGATAAAAGTGAGGCTGAAAGCAGGAAACTGAGGCTAACTTTGCAAAATCACCATCTACCAGCTTCAATCCTATGTGTCATGTCTTGTGCTAACACAAGTCCGAAACACTGACAGATTCCATTTCCAGAGGATGCACTGTTCTCCCTTTCCCTGGAATGGCCAACTGAATGTGTGTTGGGGAGATAGAGTTGGGGATGGAGAGGCCAGTTTACAAAACTTTTCAGTAACTAGTGTGACAAGATGCACAGCATTATTGGGGGAGGGCAAACAACTTTCGCTCGGTGGGCTTTGAGGTTAATTGTCTTGATTGTTGGCATGATTTTTACCCTTAAGCTGGTCCTTTTACTTCTGAACCCTAGTCAAAGTCACCTCCAAGGCCTTCTCCCTTTTTGCAGTATCCTTCTCTCCAACTACTGCTGGCCATGGCTATGGAAAACAGTGAAATCGTTTCATGTCTTTCCACTTGTTTTCTTACTCAGGGCTGTCTGAACCCTCACTCTGACCCTATCTCATGCTGGCTTGGAAATCCACAGGGAAATCTCTTCCCTCCTACAATGGGCTTCAAGAAGCCCACTTGTCACTTCCTCTTTTTCAATTACTTCTCATCCAATGACTCCCTGGCCCAGTGTTCTCACGTAGTCAAGTGAATCTATTCCCAAGCCCATCATTTTTCTCCTGTTGTGAGCTCCTCCCTTTTGCACAAGCTTCTCTCCTCTTTTTCCTAGGCCATTGTACACACAGCATAACTTAGGATTAAATAGAAATCCCCCCCCCAAACCTAACACCACTTCCTGAATTCCACCCTCCACCCCGTGGCTCCTCCTCTTCTATAGCTAAAACTTTCACATAAGCTGCTAACCCTGTTAACAGGAGAAGATGCCCTCTGTCCTTGCCTCCCCTCAGCCCTTTTTCTTCCCTCCTACCCAGCTGTTCCGTAAGAGCAAAAATACTTGCTCCAGGAAATCTTCTTTGACTAAGCTTATTGATTTTGTATCCTGAAACCCTTCCCACTGTCCCCTACCCAGATGTCTAAATTCTATCCAACCACTCCTGGTTCTGATCCTGTCTCTGGGTCTGGGCCTCTGTCCTAAGTGTGTACCTGTCTTCTCTGCCAAATTAGGAGCCCAGTAGAGGCAAGATCCACAATTCATCTCTCTGAATCTTCCTCCACTCCCACTTCCCCTAACCCCACTGTCCAGAGCAGGGCTCTGAGAAGAAAATGGATGGTGCAGAGCAGAGCCTAGACTGAAACCCAGATCCTCTGGGACAACCACACTTCAATAGATTGGGCAAGTTTCCAGAATTCCAGGACCCTGGCTAAAGTTTGAACATGGAAGGCAGGGATGTGGTGATGAGAACTTGAGAATTGCTAAGAAATGGTTCCATACTTCTTGCCTAGTAGACTATAAGTATCATGAGGGCAGGGTTTTGTTGTGTTGGTTTTTTCTGAACTTCATGTCTCCCTCAGCACCTAACACAGTGTTCTGAACATAGTAGGTGCTTAATAAATGTTTGTTTAGGGAATTTCATAGGGTTAGAACTGGAGGGACCTTAAAGGTCATCTCCTTCATTTTACAGATAAGGAAATTGAGACCCAGAAGGTTTAAGTGACTTGTCCAGAGTCACACAGAAAAGAATTTAATTGAAGAGCTATTCGCTGCACTATTTGAAATAAAAGTTCTCTGTATGAGTCCAAGGAATTCTAAAATGAAGAGATTTAATCAGTCCCACTCCATCCTTTTTCATTTCCTACATTTGGCAGCAAATGCCAAATGCGGGACCATATGGTAACTCAAAGTCTGCACCAGAAAAGAAGAAAGAAGAAAACCCATGCATGAGATTTATGTGTATGAAAGATGTATTAGGGGCAGCTAGGTGGTACAGTGGATAGAACTCTGATAGTATAGCATCAGTATAGTATATGATATATGACATAACAACACAACACAACATAAAACAACACACAACTAATAACATGTAACAACATGTAATAGCATGTAACATGTAATATATGATATGTGACATAACACAACACAAAACAACATGCAGTCAATAACATGTAATAACATGCAATAATACACGATAACATGTGATAACATATAATAGCATGTAACATGTAATATGTGATGTATGACATAACACAACATAAAACAGCACACAATAACGTGTGATAACATACGCTGTAAGTAACATGCAATATATTGGTGACACACAGGTAATGATATGTGGCAACATATGATGACATGTAACAACATATTACATGTGACAACGTGCGATGACGTGTCACGACATATGGCATGTAACATGTGCCATGTAGCAGCGTGTGACAACATGCAACAACATGTAACAGCACATGACATGTGACCACATGCAGTGGCATAGAGCTGCGTGTGATATGTAGCAACATATAACATGTGACGTGTAACAACATGCAATAACATGTGACATGCCATAACCCTCTCATAGTAATAACATTGAGTGCACTTTATGGTTACAAAGTCCTTTTATGTTTGTTTCCTCTCTTGATCCTCAGGTGTATTTATCTTTGTTTTACTGATGAGAAGACTGAGGCTCAGTGTAGTTAAATGACTGAAGTTAGATAGATGGATAGTAGCTGGTCAAGCCAGGACTAGAACGTAGGTCTTCTGATTCCTTGGACGATAGTAAGCAATCACAGACCAGCAGTAGCCTGGAAGAGTCCAGGAGGGTACTGAGAGTCTCTCCTGTTTGGAACCAAGTCCTAGAGACCAAGTGGCAGCTGCTGCAGGACCATGGCTCCATCTCTAGCTCTGACACCCAGAACCTTGATCCGTTCTTTGAGAACTACATCAGCAGCCTCAGGTCCTACCTGGATGGGCTGGTTAGTGACAAAAACAAGCTGAATGGGGAGTTGTGTAGTAGGGAAGACTTGGTTGAAGACTTCAAGAAGAAATGAGTTTCACTTCCAGCTGTAGCTTAGCAAGCATCTGGGTGTGTGCGTCATAGAGTTAGATCTGGAAAGGACATCAGAAGGAATGTCATCCAACCCCCTCATGTTACAGATGAGGGAAACTGAGGCCCAGAGAAGTTTAGTCACTCACCCTTTCGTGTGGAGGAAAGGATACTAGATAGTAGGTCAGATGATCTGAGTTCTAGTCCTGGAGTCAAAAGGACCTAGTTCAAATCCAGCCTCAGACACTTGACACTTATTTCTGCTGTGTGTTAGAAGCACTCCCTCCTTCTCAGGGATTCCAGAAAGATGATTGGTGGGGAATCAGGTGTTATCTATTATCTCCGATCCTCTATCTATGCCTTTAAATCTTTGACTGAAGTAATTGATTGAGGGGTATAAGAATATGATGTGAGTGTTTCTCCGTTTGCCCAAGTTGGCTGACAAGGGAGGTTATGCAGGATCTTCTCAGTGATTCCGGTGCTACCTTGACCCAGATGGACACTTATCTATGAAGTTATACTTAGAGAAACAGGAGGAGAATTCAACAGATTTTAGAAAAAGAAAGCAATTACCTCACCAGTGCCAAAAAGGATGGTTTCAGGTTGTTTTCAAAACAGGATCAAAAGGTCTGATAACTTGTAAATGCTCATTTAGACGGGAGCAGATGGAGCCAGGGGAAAGAAAATGGAATGCTTCAATATACAAATATCCTAAGGGGGGGATAGGTCTCAATTATTAATATAGCCACATATAAAAGCATGTTTACATGGATCTGTTTTCTAGGAAACAGTATCAATCCCTTCACATTCCCCAGAGAAAGGATGGCTCTTTCAGTTACAAAATCCAAACATCTCCTTCATACACAGAATGAGAAGGGCCATCAGGAACCTCAAAGCAAACACTGTGAAATTGAACTGAATCACAGCAGTCTATGTCTACAGGAGCATCCTCTGTGAGCTCACTGGAGAGGGTGGAGCTTAATCTTCAGAAACTGTTGCCTTCCCCCAGTAAATGAGGAAGGCTTCTCCAGAAGCCAAACAAAATCCCAAAGCCTCCTGTATCATAAGAACTGTAGGAGGCCATGGCACCGAACAGGAGATGATTCCATTTCACTGATATCCAGCCCGTGGCTTCTCTTCTGGCCCATTGCCTGATTTTCTTCAGTCTGGCTTTGTAAGCTCCTGTGGAATCCACCCAATGAAAAAATGCTTACGTTTTGAAGCTCAGCCATATCAGGCCAGGAGCATTCCAAAGTCAACAAAAAGGTCTCTTCATGATCCCTTGTCCCCTCACTGGCCCCTCCCTGTGACCTAAGATTCCTGACAGGTGTGGGGACCTGCCCGGCTTGCCTTGACCTTTAGCAGCTCTCTCTGGGTGGTGACCTCAGTGCCCAAGGCCACCTCAAAGCTCAGAAAGTCCTCACCTTTTTAACTTCTCTGTGCCTCAGCTTTCTCACCTGGAAAAAATGAAAGGACTGAACCAGAGGATCTCCAAAGGTTCTTTCCAGCTCTAAAATTCTATGATCCCTTGGAGATGCCAGGAGGCCTTTTCTAAATGATTCTTCCACACCCTCGTGTAAGTCTGCTCCTTTCTCTCCATACTTCCTCATTTTCCTCCCTATCCTCCCTCCTACCCTTCCCCCCACCAAAAAAAAATGGCCGGAGTGTTTTCCAGCTGTTCTGTGCCTGTGTTAAAGCCTGGGCCCTATCTTCCCATTAGACTGGGAACTCCCTGAGGGCAGAGACCAGGTCTTCCTCCTCTTCTCCGTGTCTCCCACACCCACACTCCCCCATACCATCGCCCAGGGCAGGGCACTGAACATGGGAAAGAAGTGCTCGGTGTGGGTGGTTGTAGCAACAACAATAACAACCCCAACCTCTATACCCTTTAAGGTGTTTGAAGCACTTTGCACACAACACTATGTGAGGGAAGCTGTTCAGCTTTGTGGTATAGATTCAGAGGAGGGAGAAGGGGAAAGAATATGTATTTATTAAGTACCTCCTACATGCCAGCCACCGTGCTAAGCACTTTACAGATATCTCATTTCATCTTCACAACAACACTAAAAGGTAGATGCTATTATTATCCCTATTTTACAGTTTAGGAAACTGAGGCAAACAGAGTTGAAATGATTTGCCAAGGTCACATGGCTAGGAAGTGTTTCAGGCTGGATTTGAACTCATGGTTTCCTGTTGCCAAGCTTGGCTCTCTGTGCACTATGGCGCCTCCTAGCTTCCAAGAAGGAAAGTGACCTACTAAGGGTCACACAGCTAGTATCAAAGCCAGAATTCAAACCCATGTCTCTTGACTCCATGTCCAATACTTTCTAACTTGTTGTTATTCTTTGTCCTTCATATTTGAAGAGGACCAATGACATGATGATGTTTTTCACCATGGGTCCCACTACAGTTCATATAGTTCCATAAGTGACTGTGATCAGCACCCTCAAACACACCTTCCTTCCCAGGAGAAAGAAGAGATGCCATGCTAGAGTAGGAAGACCAGTGGAGATCATTCACAGAACTTATTATCGGAAAGGATTTTTAGAGATCGCTGAGTTCAGCCTCTCCCCCTATTTTGCAGATGAGGAAGCTGAGGCCCAGAGAGATTCAATGATTTGCCTAGAGTCACACAGGTAGTAAGAAGCAGATACGACACTGGAATCCAAGACTTTTGGTTCAGAGTCCATTCACTGCTAAGTTGTAGAGTGCTTTGAAGACATTTGGGAAGGTGAGGGAATAGCAGGCCAGAGCCCGAGCTCCAGGACATCATGATGTTGCAGTCAAAGTATAGTATGTTCGACTGTGGCTGATCAGTCCAATATGAGCTCAGAAGGCTCTACGACAGGTCAGCCACAATGACTTTGGAAAGTCCCTGTGACACTACAGCCTCCCCTGGGAAAGATACAATAGAGAAGAAGGAAGCCGGAAGGACATCATGAAAACTAGAACTGAAATGTCTTAAACAATGCAGTTTATTGAAGAGGAATAACAGCACATTTCCCTGGAACAGTATCACTCAACAAGAAATCAAAGCATCTGGATAAAATATAGACCAAAGGATCTCCCAGGGGTTAGAGTCACTAGACTGAGACTCTCCCATAGGACAGAGGGCCTTCTGGGGCAGAGGGCAGGCTCTGGACATTGATCAAGGGCCTCATATCCTAGGTATAGGCCCAAATGATACTTTCCAACACATTGCAAACCCTCTGACTTCCATGGCTGTGGTCTCAATAGCTGAAGGATGCCAGAGCAGGGGGCAGAAGTAAGAAGAGGACTGGAAGCTATGTAGGGGTGAGGATAGCATAATGCAGAGTTTGCTTAGCCTGGGCTAGTAAGGAGCACAGATGAGCAGGGTTGGGCTTTTGATGGTTTACTCATGTGTAGTTTAGAATTTGCTGTTGGACCTCTGGCTCCTCATAGAGCTCTGTGAGACCTGGATAGAACTACTACCACCCCCACTGAGAACCCCAGAGCCTCCAGACTGGCCAGAATACCCACTTCTAATGCTACAGCTCCCACCAGAGCTCAAGCCCCCACTAGAACTGCTGCCATGGCCCCCACTGCCCATCCCCCCACTACCATAACTGCCCCCACTGCCCATTCCCTTGTTGCCCATCCCCACACTGCCATAACTTCCCCCACTGGTGCCACTTTGGCCAAGTCCACCAGCTTCTCCTCCCATGGAAACACCACTACTGCTGCTGGTGCTGTGGACCATTTCTGGAGAAAAAAAAAACACACACGCATATGCAATCAGTAACCTGGAGTGGCTTTCCACTAACCTCCCCCATCACTCATCTACGCGCATACACACACACACACACACACACACACTGAGCTATAGCTAGAAATGTTGGTGCCCAGGGCAAGCAATTTTCCAATTCACAGTGTGAAAATAATACAAGTAATTTAATATAAATTCAATGGAGTGGAAGAGGAATTAGTTATGATCCTGGCTTCTACCTGCTGAAGGCATTCATGTGTTACATTTAGGTGCCCTGGGTCAAAGCCCTGATCATCTTGTCCTACTTATGGATCTGCACTAAAACAATCCCTCTAGTTTCAAATTTGCCATGTGACCTTGAGAAAGGAATTAGACTTCTATGTTCCTCATTTCTAAAATGAGGAATTGGACTAGATGGTTTCTAGCTATAATACTGTAGGGGTGCATCAATACCTATATTTAATCTTGTAGGAACTATACTAACAGATGTCTTGTCAACTTCTATGGCAGACAGTTGAGTGTCATGTCAGAGAAGGTATAGAAATTTCTAATCAGACATGGGTTAGAGTAAGTGGCTTCCAAATCAGAGACTCTGGAATCGTTTAGTGGAAAGCACACAAGACTTGGAGGCAATAGACCTGGGTTCAAATCAGGATTTGTTGCCAACTAGTCAAATGACCTTGAGCAAAAAATTTGCATCTCTGGATCTCAGTTTCCTTGTCTGTAAAATGAAGCAGTTGAACTAACTAAACACTCTATAATATCCTGCAGCTCTAGGACCATAGGTTTCAGAAAGAAAAAATTGCAGATTCCAGGAAATGTACTGGATGCCACTTGTATCTGTAATCTATACTGTGACTGCTGAGCCCCAATCTCTCAGGGAAAGGAGTGGGAAGCCATAGGCTCCTTAGCCTAGGGAAAGGGAGGAAGCCAACCACTCCTATTCCCAAAACCAAATCTGGGTTGGCTCTCGATAGCCCTGACCACAACCTCTTTTGTCTCCTATTCCTATTGTTCTTCCCAAGTCATAGTTTAAGAAACAGCAGCCTAGCATTTTACCTCTCCCACAGCTCCTCAAAGTAACAAACCAATGCTTACCGATGCTCACGGTGTTCGGGCACTCTCCAGACATCCTGTTAGGGGAAAACCTCCAGCTGCACATTACTGATCCCAAGCTTGGGTTTTTTCCTTATGTCTCCCCTGGACTACAATACAGCCATCTTTAGTTCAATAGGGACCTTTCGCTGAATGTCATCTTTCTCCTGGCTGAATTAGCTAAAGCCTAAATTCTCTACCTTCCCATGACTACCCTCTTTCTTAGGAAGAGGGAATTCTGCATAGACTAGAGATAGAAGGACCTTTCTCTAGGCAGAGTTAGAGCTAAATTATTTCCCTTTCCATAAACATTCTCAAAGCAGGACATTCTTCAGCCTCCCTTGGAACTGTGCCTTGGTGCTTCTGAGTCCTTAAAAGCAGAATGTTCTCCCTGATCTTCTAGCCTAATTCTTCCCCCTGGAGTTTTTGAGGTATTTAGCCTGAAGAAGAAGTGACAACAAAACTGCCTTCAGATATTAGAAGGCCTGTCACATGGAGAAGGGATTACATTTATGCTACTTTACTCCCCAGAAAAATAAAGATCAGTGGAGGGAAATTACACGGAGGCTGACATGAGATTAATGACAATTAGAACTGTCCAAAAAATGGAAATGGCTGACTCAAGGGGTAGTGAGTTCCCCATCACTGGAGGTCAATAAGAGGAGGTAAGATGATTCTTCTTATCAGGGATGTTGTTTAAGGGATTCATGTCTTGGGTAGGAGGTTGATGTAGAAATACCCTTAATGCATGCTAAGACTCACTGTCTCTTCTACATCCAACTCCCCCAAACTCAAGGACTTAAAAATCTCCTTCTGGCCTGTGTCTCCTGGACCAAACCATGCTCCATGTCTAACCATGGCCCCACCTGCATTCCTCTCCCTCCAGCAGCTTCCTGTAGGTGGCTATCTCCATGTCCAAAGCTAGTTTGACTGTCATGAGCTCCTGATAATCATGAAGTAGGTGGGCCAGGTCATCCTTGGCCTGCTGCAGGGCAGCCTTGAGGTCCACCACCTTGGCATTAGCATCCGTAAGAGCCATCTCCCCACACTGCTCAGCATCGGCAATGGCTGCTTGAAGGTTAGCGTTCTGATGGGGAAAGGGTGGGAATGACAGGGAGGGAGTAGAGAGGAGAGAAGGAAAATAGTGTTAGCATCGTCACATTCTTCAGAGGGATGCTTCTCGTGACTGGATAAGTATGACTGGAGAGTGATCAGTCTATGTTTATATGTCCCTTTATAGTTTACAAAGCACAGTCCTCATAACAGCTCTGTGAAGTAAATATACAAGTCCTATTCTTCCTCTTTTCTGTCTATATTTTCCATATAATTTGTCAACATCAGATCTGTTGAACTTAGGGTACAATAGTCTTTCTACCACTGAAAAGCTGTCTCTGCCAAGAAGCTTGCCTGGATTAAGGGGAGGTGAAATGGCTGACAGCTTCTTCCCAGCTTCCCCCTGCACTTCCAATCTGGACATGGGGCTTCTACAGCCATCCCCACAATGCACATATTTACATCTTGGCTTTGCTGTCTAAATGTTTGCATGACCTTTTACATTTTGGTAATGTTTCTGACGTTAGCCTGCTTCAGGCTTCCATAGGGCAAGGCCTGAGTGTGGTTGCTATCCTGGTGAAGCTCCCGGGACAGGATCAATTGGATGGGTGGAGGGGCACTAATCAATAAATCAATCAACAAGCATTTATTGAATACTTACTGAACCAAAAGCTCCCTACATGGATAATTAGGCCTTGCATTTTCACTTTCGACAGCCATGTTTTATGATTTAAGCTTAAGCCATAATAATAACTATTATTATAATAGCTGACACCTAAAGTTTGCAAAGCTTTTTACATATATTATCTCATTTGAACCTTCCCATTTTACATATAAGGAAACTGAGGCTCAGAGAAGAGAAATAACTTGCTCAGAGTCACAGAGTGTCAGAGGCTAGACTTGAACCTAGGTTTTCCTGGCTCCAAGTCTAGCATCTATCACCTCTCCCTCCAGCTACCCACCTGCTTCTTGACATTCTCAATTTTAGCTTGAAGCCTCTGGATCATCCTTTTGAGCTCAGAGATCTCACTCTTGATGTTTTTCAGGTCATCCCCATGCCTGCCAGCTGTGTTTTCCAGCTCTCCCAGCTAATAGTCAGAAAACAAACCCATAGTCAGAGCACCCAAAGGACCCTTAGAGATCTTCTAGTCTAATACCTCCACCATTCTACAGATGCAGAAACCAAGGCCGAAAGGGGGGAGGTGACTTGCCCAAAGTTCCATAGCAGAGCCAGGACTGAACCCCATGCACCTTTGCTCTCACAACAATTTACAACATATCATTGCCACAGTCTGATGGTTCCAGAACCTAAAACCTGACTCAATTTCAGGTTGATGCAACTGCCCAAGATGGGGAATTTCTGACTATTCTGGTGTGACCAACTGGAGAGAATCTATGTGGAGCTCTTTGGGCCAGCAGAGAGAGTCTAGGTTCACATCATTTCTCCTCGCTCCATAGTAGAGAAGGAATTTTGTACTCTGCATCAAAAGCAGATGCTAAAGGAAATGTGCTTGGAATTCAATAAGGACTTAGCCTGGACCACTTTTTTGTGATGAACCCCTTTGGCAGTCAAGTGAAGCCTATTGGCTTTCTCAGAATGATTATTTTAAGTGCAGAAGATAAAACACAGATGGTTAAGGAAACCGATTATAATGAAATAGTTTTTAAACATGTTTAGAGAAGAAGAGAAGAAGAAGAAGAAGAAGAAGAAGAAGAAGAAGAAGAAGAAGAAGAAGAAGAGAGGGGAGAGAGAGAGAGAGAGAGAGAGAGAGAGAGAGAGAGAGAGAGAGAGAGAGAGAGAGATATTGAGATTCATGGCCCCGGATTAAGATCCCCTGGGTTAGAGAGAAGGTTTCTGTTTTCTACTTCACAATGATCAGGAAAAGAATTCCATGATACCTAGAGTAGGTAATTGAGAGGAATGGTAGAATGTTTTCCCCAGGGGATTATGAAAAATAACTCTAACTCTCCTTAATAAAACTTCAGGTTTGCAGATCACTTTCCTTGCCCTGTAAGGAAGTATTACTTCCACTATTACAAGTATTACTCTCCCCATCTTGAAGAAGAAGAATCAGCTTCAGAAAGATGTGGACTACCATGGTAACACAACTAGAAAGTGGCCAGTCTGGAGTTCTAACCCAGGTTTTCTGACTCTCAGTTACAAAGAATATATGGGACTCTAACATAGGGTAAGTCTGGACTGTCAAAAGCAGGAGTCTGCTCTTAACAAACTCCTTGCCCCAGCTCTAGGGTCATAGGACACAAGAAGTTTTCCCAATTACTTACTTTCCTCTGGTACAGGGCCACAGTCTCAGACTTGCTCCTCTGTGTGATCTCCTCATACTGTGCTCGGACTTCAGTGATGATGCTATCCAAGTCCAGACATCGATTGTTGTCCATGGACAGGATCACAGAAGTGTCTCTGGTGTCTGACTGCATCTGGGACAGCTTCTGCAAACCCACATGGGTACACTCACTCCCAGACATGGTCTGTGGGCACTGAAAACCATCAGAGAAGGAGGAGGAAAAGGAGGAAGAGCAGGAGGAGAAGGAGGAGGAGGGAAATGTAGGATGTGGAGGAGATAATATGGATTCCAGCAACAGGGACTGCAGTTATATAACAAGACCTTCCTGAAAGTCCTCCAAAGAGAAGCTAGAAAAGCTCACCAATATGTTATATTATTAATATAATTGTTATTACTATGCAGTGAAAAAGATTAGAAATTTTTCCATTAAATACAGAAATAAGCATCAATGCCTTCTTCCCCTGCTATTATTTGACATAATTATAGAAATTCTATCAGTAAGAATAATAAGACAATAACAATAAGAAAGAAATTTAAAGCATAAAGTCAAAGAGAACACTCTACCTCTGCTCAAGGGAAAATAAATACAAAATACTTACAGTCTTCTCATCACCCATCAAAAATCAAAATAATTCAATCCAACCCACATATTACCACTACAGTTCCAAAAAAAAAACCCTTAGAGATATAAGAAAAATCTCATAGACATAGATATATTAAATATAGATGACTTTGATATAGATGATATACATATAGACTCAGATATGGGTATGGTGAGATAGATAAATGATGGATGGATAGATAGATGATACATAAATGATAGATGGATGGATGGATAGGTAATAGATAAATGATAGATAGACAGACAGATAGATAGATAGATAGATAGATAGATAGATAGATAGATAGATGATAGATGGATGGATGGATGGATGGATGGATGGATGGATAGATAGATAAAGAGAGAGAGAGAGAGAGAGAGAGAGAGAGAGAGAGAGAGAGAGAGAGAGAGGGAGGGAGAGAGAGATACAGATGTAGATATGGAGCAACTCCATGGTGCAGATCCAGGCCTGGAGCCAAGAGGACCTGAGTTTTCAAACTAAACACTTACTAGCTGCGTGACCCCTAGACAAATGACTGCTGTCCACCTCAAGTTTTCTCACCTGTAAAATGGGGAATAATAATAGCACCTACCTCACATGATTCTTATGATGATCAAATGAGATAATAATTGTAAAGTGCTTACTTAGCATAGTGCCTGGCACATAGCAAGCAATATATGTGTTAACTGTTATTATGATATAAATAAAAATTGGGGATGGGGGGATCTTAAAGAACTCCACTCCCAATACCAGAGGAATTGACAGGAGGTCATAGAAATAAAGCAGCCTCAGTCCCCCTGACTCTCACCAAGCTTTCCTGAAACACCCACTTTGCTCATTCGGCCCATAACATCCCAAGCCCCAAGATGGGCCACATTCTTATTCCTTTCCCTGCTTCAGTGTAACTAACTTCAGTCGACAGCCACCTGCACCAGCAAAAATGGGGATAATGTGATTATTGCCAAGGAGCCCCCTCCTCTGCCAAGCAAGGATGATGAGCCCATCGCCCCTTGAGAATCTCCTGCCCCCTTCAGCTCCCAATACTATACATCTCTACATAGCCTTGATGTCTATGTCTATATAACTGTGTCAGCCAGGGGAAGGATATGTGAGAGTTTTTTAATTATTAAATTTTATTTTTAATTTATGGAATAAAACAAACATTTCTGTAACAGTACAATAAAAGATGATTGCACATGAAACTGCAAATCTACTATACACAACTTGCTATTCTTTTCAAATATGCAACAAAATTATCATTTAAATTTCTTTTTTTCTTCCTTCCCCTCCCCTTCCATAGAGATGGCTACCATTAGACACAAATAGGTACATATATGCAAAATTATTTTATACATACTTCTATTTATAAGCTCTTTCTCTGGATGTAGATGTGTCCTTTATAATTAATTTGGGTATTTATAATAGTGATATGTGTTTTTAAATAGGATATGTGTTTTTAAATCTTAGTTCCTGACCAGTTCTTAGCCAGTAGAACCGGGCTCCCCATAGCCGAGCAATCAGGGACATTGGAAGGATTGGAGGAAACAGAGCTTGGGGAGTTAATGGAGCAAGGAGTGAGAAAAGTCATGGAATCGCTTAGCTGGAATGGACCTCAGAAGGGAATTTGTTGTATCCCTACCCAAATCGCAAATTCTGACCACAACAGCCTGGTTCAGACATTGTCTAGTCCAACCTCCCACCCCATGCAGGGCACCCCATCAGGTTAATATCCAGCCTCTACCTGGATACTTTTGATACAAGAATTTAGAGTGACATAAATTCTCTTGTTGAGGGATCCAGGATTTTTTGTTCTTGTTTTTTGGGGTTTTTTATTGTTGTTTCAAGGGTTTTTTTGCTTTTTGATGAAGCAATCGGGGTTAAGTGACTTGCCCAGAGTCACACAGCTTGTAAGTGTTATGTGTCTGAGGTCAGATTTGAACTGGGGTCCTCCTGACTCCAAGGCTGGAGCTCTATCCACTGTACCACCTAGCTGACCCCGATCCAGGATTTTTTTATGATTTTAGAAAGTAACTTTGTCTTCTAGTACTCAGCTTATGGCTCGATAGTTGGACATAAAAACTCCTGGAAAGCTTCCATGTCAGGGTACTCTTTTTAATAAAAGTTACAGCTTGACTGTAAACCTTAATGATCAAAGGACAAGGACCTCTAATCTTTTGCTGTAAGAGTACACCTCTCACCTTTATCCTTTGCATGGTTTCCCACCAAAGTCCCTGTGACACCCCCCCCCATCTTAAGTCAACAGCTTTCTATAGTAGTTACATCTGCCAGACACAGATTCCTGGCTTCCTTATCTCTCCAGTACAAATATTTGTATATTCAATACCCCCATATACATGGCCTGAGAAGCAGTATAGCATAGTAAAATGATGGGCTTGGAGCCAGGAAGACCTGAGTTCCAGTCCTATCTCTGACACAAATTATGTTACTGTGTCTAAGTCACTTAACATCTTATTGCCCTAGGAAACTCTCTAAGATATAAGTTGTGAGCTACTTTTTATGCCCTCCCCAAAACTTGAGATCATTAGTGGGATGTATGGGGTGGGGTGGGTTGAACAATAAAAGAGGGAGAAGGGGAGGGAGGGTGTGCACTGGTAATGAAAGATGTGAACAGGAGAGGAATGACTGCTTATGAGCCTAGGGTAGAGAAGGATCAGTCCTCCAGATCTGTGATAAAGCTACCAATTTATCACAATTATCCATTTGGGAAACCCTAAAAAAAGCTAATGAATCAATTTAGGATTGTGATAAGCCTGACATTACAAGTACGCAATCCTGACTCATCACGCCACATTGAGAGGGAAGGATGTTGGTCACAACCCATTCAAGGAAGGTCATGAGATTCCACTTAATCCAATATGGGCTCAGGTACCTTCAGCCTCTTCCCTATTTCCAACCCCTGTGCATATTGATCTAGTTTCAAGGTATTACTCTCCTGCTTAGAAAACTACTAAAGATCCCCGTTTTCTACCATGTACACAAAACCAAGATGCAGTATATCATGCAGCAGTTTATTGAAGAAAGAAACATAGAAAAGAGAGAGGGCAAAGCATGCATTCAAACATAGGACTGTGCTGGGATTGGAAGTGGAGACAAAATCCTAATGGAAGAACCTCAACTCATATCACAGAAATCTCAGATTTGGAGAGGACCCCATAGGTCATCTAGTCCAATGAATACATGAAAGAGCAATCTCTTCTGCATTATCCCTGACAAGCGAACATGCAAATCAAACTCTCCCCCAGTGCCTTCGCCCACCAAGATGCTGAGATACATGATGGTTCCAAGGCCAAAGAAGACTCATCTCTCAGACTCTGCTCTTGATCCGGAGGGCAAGGAGGGGGCCAGGGAGCCAGGGCAGTGGCTAAACTTTAATACTTGGTTGTGGAGCGCTGGCTGCTGGTGGTGGTCTGGACAATCCTGGCTGAACGTGAGCTGCCACTCTCTCCAGAACTTTGGCCAATGGTGACTCTTCTGCTTCCAGACTGGGAGCTCTGGCCGGTAATCACAGTCTGGTCTCCACGATTGCCAGAGCCAGAGCCTGAGATGCTGTTCCCTCCAGTGCCCTGTCCCCCTCTGCTTCCTCTTCTGGAATGGCCTCCAAAGCCGGTGCTTGTACTAGTGTTGCTGACTACAGCTGCAGAAAGGGTAGATCAGGGGTCACCTGTGCCCTGGGCTGACAGCTGACTGGAGAGGTAACCCCAAAGTCATGAGCACTAGGGTGCTATTGGGACAGAAGGGTAGGAAACAGGAAACAGACCTTTGAGGTCTGAGAAAGGATGCAGGGACCCACACATATAAAAACAGAAATGGACTCAGCCAGACACGAATCTAGACATCAGGGTTGGAGAGGTGGATAAGGGGAGCTACGGTTAGAAGGGACTAATCATCAAAAACTTCCTAAAAATGGGAAGTGAGAAAAGTACTTTCAAATCTCTCCACACCAAGGATGGAGAATTCCAGGTGAATCTTAAAAGTATAATCTCATCTTAGACTCAAGAAGATTCAGTCTTCACCCCAGTGACACCTTCCCTGGGTGACTTGGGAAGTCAACCAGAAGGCTGTAATTCCTTTTGGACACCTCAAAGCCCCAAACCTACCCCCACAAGGATGGAACCTAGTGGCTAAGAAAACTTAAAACATTGAGGGAAGGATATATGGATGAACTAACTGAATATGGCAAAGCTATGTGGTCTCAAAGAGAATGTTATTTCAATCAAAAAAAGGAAGAGAAGAAGATACTTACAAATACATACAGTGTTTTGGCACTCCCCAGACATTCTGTTTGGAAAAGAAAAGCAAATTTCAGGAGAACAAAAAACTTAGCTGGGAAAGAACTAAATATTGGCCAGACTTGGCTCCTAAAACTTACCAGAGAGAAGCAAAGTCGTTTATTAACGTATATTTTATATATAATAATACATATATACATTATAATACGTTATGATATACTATATATTATCATATATTACATATAGTAATATGTATTTATGTAAAGAGCCATAAAAATGAAGATAGAAGACCTGGGCCCAAATCCCAGCTCCTTTATTTACTAACTTCATTCACTTAGGCAACCTCTCTGAGACTCAGTTTTCCCTTCTGCACAATGAGGGGTATAAAACTCGTATTTTTACTTCTTAGGATTGCTGGGAGGAAACGCTTTGTAAAATATTATGTAAACATGACATGCTGTTATTGTGATGGCAATCCAGGACATAGATAATAGAGAGATGACTGATTGATTTCTAGAACTGAGTTTCAACCCAGCATCCTTTGCTGATCTCTCACCTGCACTCCTCACTTTCCAGGAGCTTCTTATAGGTGGCAATCTCAATGTCTAGGCCCAGCTTGATGTTCATCAGCTCCTGGTATTCCTGGAGCAAGTGGGCCAGGTCCTCCTTGGCTTGCTGCAAGGCTTCCCTGAGCTCAGCCAGCTTAGCCTGGGCATCCTTGAGGGCAAGTTCCCCACGTTGTTCGGCATCTGCGATGGCCGTTTGCAGGTTTGCATTCTTTGGAGAGGGAGAAGGGACTGTGAGGTTCTGGCAGCAGCCCTCCTGTTCCCTTGCCTCTGCCCTCTGGAAGAATCTATCACCTATGTAGCTGGATGATCTCCCTTCACCATCTTGGGACCAGCCTTGATAGTCATTCAGGGATAGCCTATTCCAGCTGTTGATGGCTGACCAGAGTATATATTTCAGAGACCATGTGAAAAGCTATCTTTGTATATCTTTTCAGGAAAAAGAAGAGGCATCCATGGACCCGGGCCCTAGAAACCCTATCCTATCCTAGTAAAGCTATAAGAACATTGTCCCACAGGGAAGGCAGGAGAGAAGAGAACATTAGTGACAGGGGACCCAAGCTCCCCTTTAACCCTACACCATACACTGTTGCCCATTAGATATCTCACGGCATCTCCCCAAGCATGAGAACCCTCCCTCTGAAAGTTCTTCCCAGGGGCCTGAGAAATCTGTCCAGGTTGTTGAGTCCAGGCTGTGGCCTCATGGTTGTGAGACAGGGAACCCTATTTACGCATCGCATCTCAGACCTGAGAGAAGCTGCTCCCTACCTGCTTCTTAACGCTTTCTATCTGAGCCTGCAGCCTCTGGATCACCCTGCTGAGCTCAGCGATCTCACTCTTGGTATTCCTCAGGTCATCCCCATGCTTGCCAGCTGTGATCTCTAGCTCCCCGATCTGAAGCAGAGAGGGGAGAGAAAAGAAGAGTTAGCTTCAGGTACTCAGACACAAGAGAAAAGAAAAGCAGAGGAGGAACTGATCAGATTAGGTCCAGGGATGTTCACATTGGAAATTTAAAGTAGGAGGGTCACAAATACAGGTCATAGTTGCCCCCTTAAGATCTAAAACAATGGGGACAGCTAGGTGGTGCAGTGGATAGTACACCAGCCCTGAAGTCAGGAGGACCTGAGTTCAAATCTGTCCTCAGACCAAACACTTGGCACTTACTAGCTGTGTGACCCTGGGCAAGTCACTTAACCCCAATTGCCTAAAAAAAAAGAAAGCACCAATGGATCTTGAGAGCCCTAATAGGAGATATTACCATTCCCTCTCCCAAGCTTACCCCCAATTTCCCAGTGAAATTCACTAGTGGTGGCGAGTTGGGGGTAGATAGTTGGGAACTATTCCGTTCCCTCCATGCTGATGCTATGAGATCATAAGCTCCTTGAAGGTGGATTCTGTCAATTTTCAGCTTTGTATACAAAGTACACAGCAGGGGCAGCTAGGTGGCACAATGGATAGAGCACTGGCCCTGGAGTCAGGAAGACCCGAGTTCAAATGCAGCCTCTGACACTTAACACTTACTAGCTGTGTGACCCTGGGCAAGTCACCCCAATTGCCACACACACACACACACACACACACACACACACACAAGACACAACAGGAGCTGTGTACTTTAATAAAGACCCAGGATTCAAAGCAAAAGAGATGGTATTTCTGCTGTATTTAGCCACACATGAAACACTGTGTCCAGTTCTGGGTGCCCTATTTTAGGAAGGACAGCGACAAGTGGGAGCTTACGCAGAGGAGAGTGAAGAGGAGAATGAATGACCATGCCAAACTCAGAGTTGTGGAAGAAACTGGGGGTGGGGGTGGGGAAGGAAGGTTATCTTTGAAAAGAGTGCTAGAGAGAACATGCTAGCTGTCCCCAAGGATCTGCAAGGCTGCCATGTGGAAGAGGCTTCTTCTGTTTGGTCCAAAGAACAGAACTAGGTGCAGTAGGCAGTTTGGTACTGAAATGGAATGGGATTTAGACTCAGAGGACCTGCATTCAAATCCCAGCTCTGTTACTTGAATGCCTGTATGACCTTAATTTCTCTGTACCTCAGTTTCTTCATCTGTAAAAATGAAAGAATTGGACTCGATGACCTTCAAGGTCCCTATATGTTACAGAAAGGTAAATTTAGATTCCATATGAGGAGAAAACTCCCTACAAATAGAGCTATCCAATAGTAGATTTGGCGGCCTCGGGTGACAGTAGATTTCCCTTCATTCTGTGTCTTCCAATGGAGGCTAGCTACTGTCTTGTTAGGGATTTTGTAGGAGCGTTCTTTTTTCAGGGAGTGATAGCCCTTTGTAAAAGTAGACCTCTGAGGTCCCTTCCAACTTTGAGATTTGCATGCTTCAGCAAAATGTTGAATTGAATTGAATTGAATTGAATTACTTGTGTTCTCTGAAAAGAGGAGCAAGAGGAAGAGCCATAGAAATGATGGCTGAAGCGGAAATAGATCCTAAAAAACAGAAGAATAGGTGGGGCTCACGCATATTGGGGGAGGGGCTTTGCTCACCTTGGACTGGTATAGGGCCTCCGCATCAGCCTTGCTCTTTTGGGCCATCTCCTCGAAAACGGCTTTGGCCTCAGCAATGATGCTGTCCGGATCCAGATTTCGGTTGTTGTCCATGGAGACGATCACAGAGGTGTCACTTGTTTCTGACAGCACATTGGAATACTCCTATGCACACAGAGAAAACAGTTGCCTTATCACCCCTCCCCCCCCAGTTCTCCAGGACACTCTCCAGGGGTGGGGAAGCTGTAGCCTCGAGGCCACACATGGCCCTCTAGGTCCTCAAGTTCAGCCCTTTGACTGAATCCAAACTTCACAGAACAAATCCCCTTAATAAAAGTATTTGTTCTGTAAAACAAAGAATAGAACTAAGAGGTACTTTTATCTCACCTTTCTAAAGCCCCTTAGGGCTTACAAAACACTTTTTCCACAACCAAGGGACCAGGAAAGCAGCTCAGGAAATGGAGAATAGATAGGGTTAGGACTGGCTTCTAGCAGAGAGATAAAGAATGACCCCTTTCTAAAGCCCCTTAGGGCTTACGAAACACTTTCTCCACAATGTGGGAGGAGGAGAGGAGTTGCCCACAGCTGTGCAATAAGTATCATGCAGAACTCGAACCCAGGTCTTCTGGGCTTCATTACGCCCTGTTATAAAGGGGAGAAGTTGGGGAAATATGGGAGGAGCTTTAACAATTCTTTTCATCCAGAGATGTTTATAAGTGGCTTACAAGCCCTGATTCAGTTGAGAATGAGAGTGGTTCATTATCTAATTTATGGGGGGAAGCATTCCTCAGCTACTCTCCCACCCACCCACCCAATGCCAGAGAAGGCAGAAAGGACACAGAGCCTTACAGCTTCATAGAGAGCCTTCAGGAAGTTGATCTCATCTGACAGGCCCTCTGCTTTGGCCTCCAGGTCCACTTTGGTCATGTAGGAAGAATCCACATCCTAGAGAAATTATTGCAAAGCCACATTATTAGGATGTCACACATGCTATTTGATTGGATCTCATACCAAGTCCGTGGTAGTAGGGTTAGTGCGTATATTTTTACACTGCTTTTGCTGATGAGGAATGTGAGTTTCCAAGGATTTTAAATAACTTACCTAAGGATGTAGAAGTGGTCGAGCTGGAGCTCTAAAGGGCCTTAGGGATCATAGATTATAGAGCTGGATGGGTCTGCAGAGACCATCTAGGCCAGCCTTCCATTTTATGGTTGAAGAAACTGAGATCCGGAAAGATCAAGCTACTTACTTGCCCAAAGTCACACATGTAGTATCTGAAGTGAGATTTGAACTCAGATCCTCTGATTCCTGAGCCAGTCACCCTTCCACTGTTCTACAAGATCATCTGGTCCAAAACATCTCAAGTCTTAATGCCTTGAAATTAGCCTTTGCAAAGTATATCATGATCATCTTTTCCAATATGATGTTTATAATTATAAATATAATTGGAACTATGCAGTTAAAATTATAAATGGGACTTATATTTTGGAAAGCTCAAGGCAATTTTGATGAAGCTGAGCTTGACCCTCTCTCTCCAGTCACAGAGAGAGCCAGTTATATTAGCCCTTCAAGAATCGTGGTGCTAGACAGTGGTGTTCTTAAAGGGTCCATAGGAACAGATTTCCAAAGCATGGTATTACTCGCTTAGTACAGTGCTTGGCACAAAGTAGGTGCTTAATAAACGTTTGTTGACTGAGTGAAGCACTAGAAGGACCAGTTTCTGTGTGGTAATTTCTCCCCGCTTGAGAGAATCACCCGGTCCTTTCCAGAGACCACAACAGAGAAACAACCGATTGACTCCAGAAGCTTCACCCATGGCATCATGGGAATTTGGTCTGCCCTTTGAGTAAAAGTTGTTGGATTCTGCCCAGTTGGACCCAGCCCAGCACTAAAAAGTTAGTCACGTTCCCCACCACCACCACCACCACCCACCCCAACCCCACATTAAACCCGGACCTGCTCAGCCTCATTGCCCAGTTTACCTTTTTCAGCACCACAAAATCATTCTCAGCTGTGGTTCGTTTATTAATCTCATCTTCATACCTGCAGGAGATAGTGAAAAGGGTGGAGAAATTAAAGGAGTGGAGAGGAAAAGATAAAGGAAGAGAGGAGAAGAGGGAAAAGAGGAGAAGATGAAGGAGAGAAGACAGAGAGGAGAAAGATCAGGAGAAGAGAAGACAGGTCAGGAGAGGACAGGACAGGTCAAAATAAAAGAGAGAATACAGGAGGATATGACAGGACAAGAGAGGACAGATTAAGAAGGAGAGGAGAGGAGAAAAGAGACCCAGCTCAGTGAAGCTTTGTATGAGTTGTATCTACACTAGCCTAAGAAATGTCCATCCTAGTATTTGTATCAATGTCCTGGGGCTGGGTTTTTGGGTCTGTCTTTCAATCCCCTGATACATCAAAAATTAAATGGGATTATTATCTGGCAATTCAGACAAAACCAGGCTTAGAGATAGATTCTTTGAATCATCAGGTGCTTAAAAGTTCATTGCACACACACATTACAGACTTCTAATGCCTCTTACATCTCCTCTCCAAGCACTTAGGCACAAGCTTGCCCGTTCCCTCATACCAGGACTTTCCTTTACACATTAGCCTGTGTTCCTGTCCAGGCTGGTTCTCTTCTGTCTTTTCTTAAATGCTCCCAACTGCCTCCCCCTCATGCTTATGAGTTCTGGGAGTGAAAACTTTTTTTTAATATTCTCCTGAGCCAAACAGAATTGTGAAAGAACTAAGTGTCCACATTGCTCCTCTTCTACCAATTGCCATTGCACCTGCCTCACTTTCTCCCCCTTCCCATTATCCTCTACCCCAAACACTTCCAGACTAAACTCCTGGTACCAACTCAGCTTGCCCAAGCTTACTCTATTTTACCTACCTTGCTTAATCTATTTTAGAACTTTGTCCAGGGGCCCCAAGGTCAACCACTGTCACACTGTCTGTGTGTCTGCCATGGACATGTGCTTTTCTCCTCTGTCAGACAGAGAATTCTCTGACTGCAGGATTTCTGTCACATTCCCTCAATTCAGTTTCTTCCTGATATAGCAGCTTCCTTATTTTCATGGATAGGTGACTGTTTGGGGTTTGGTTTGAGATTTTTTTAGGGGGACAGTTGGACCAGAGAACTGTGACTTCAGATGCAGATCTGTTACTTTTCTCTAACTTACATTCTTAGAGAGTTATTTAGGGGCACTTAGCAGTTAATGACTTACAAATGTGCCCCCACTCATATGTGTCAGAGGTACGGTTTGAGCCCAGGTCTTCTTGACACCAAGTATGCCCTTCTATATACACACTGTACATTGCTGACTCCCAAGGATACCAATGTACATTGTCAGAAGCAAGTTTGAAATTATGGCATCCTAGAGTTGGAAGGACCCTCAGACGTCACTGAGAACAACCACTACTACCTCGAACATGAGCCTTCAACATCTCCAACAAGTTGCCATCAGTGCTACTTCTTGAAAATATGCTACTTCATCCAGGGGTAAAGCTTTGAAATTAAAACCTCCTTTGCTTCTAGCCTGCATCCTACAGATCTTGGAAATAAGGATAGAACATGTCCCCCATTTTAGGATCTTATCTATTTGATGTGAGCCATGACCACCCCATTCATTACAGGGCCAGGTAACTGTTCCTTTGGCTGCCTCGATCACTCACTTTTTCTTGTATTCCTCCACCAGGTTCTGTACCGTACTCAGTTCTCCCTCCAGGCTGCTCCTCTCCCTTAGGAGCCCATCCAGGTGGGACTGGAGGCAGTTGATGTAGGATTCAAAAAATGGTTGCAAGTTATTGGAACTGGAGCTGGAGCTCTCTGTCTGCTGTTGCAGGAGGCACCACTTGGTCTCTAGAACCTTGTTTTGTTGCTCCAAGAACCGAACCTGTAACCCAGTAAGAAAAAAGGAGGTTGGGTAACCCCAACTCAAGTCGCTTCCTCCCAGGGATCACCAAACCTACAGTGTTAATTTTCAAGACAGTCTTGAGCCCAAGTCCAAGAGAAGTCTCAGTGGGCGTCATCATTCTCTACCTCCAAACCAATACATAGCCACAAACACTCACCTTGTCGATAAAAGTAGCAAATTTGTTATTGAGGGTTTTAATCTGCTCCTTTTCTTGGGTCTTCACCACCCCAATCTGGGGGTCAAGCTTCACATTCAGGGGCTGCAGGAGACTCTGGTTGATGGTCACTTCTTGAATGCCAACGGGAAAATCACCAGAACAACCGAAACCACTGGATGCACCTCTGATACCACTGAATCCTCCTCCAAAGCTGTAGGATCCTCCTCCAAAACCACTGCCCATGCCTTTTCCACCAAAGCCACCACTCTGGCCACCACAGAAGCTGGGCCCAGCCACACTACAGGAGATCTTCTTGCTTCCTCCCAGGTTATACATGCTTCTGCTGCCAAATCCTCCACCTATCATGGCACAGGCAGTGGCCATGCTCATCCCTCCTGATCGGGAGGCTGATTTGGATCTCCTAGAGGTGCTGTAGCTCTGACCAGAGATCGTGGCAGAGCGTCCACTGAAACCCTTACTGGTCTGAGATGACCGGGTAGACTGATGACTCAGCATTTCCTTGGAATGGAGGAAGACAACAGAGTTGAGTAGCAAAGGAAGAGCAAGAACCCTCTAAGACAGTGGACTGGAATGGCGCTTTTTATAGGGCCCAGGAGAGTCAGCGAATTAATCTGGAGCCTTCCTGGGCTTTGTTCTCCCGACAAAATAGGTCAATGGTTCAAATATGAAGCACACCACTGCCCTAATCACCAACTCCCCAGCTGAGTGCCTTTTCCCCTCAATTAGTTTTGGTTTGTCTCCACCAAACTTGAAATTTGTAGGCTCTCCTTTTGATGGGTAAACTTATTCCTTGCCAGGACCTGGCCCAACCCTACAGCCTCAAGGCACCAGCTTCAATTAGGTGACTTGTGCCTTACTCCCTTCCTCAGGAACCTGGTTGATCTATTCCCATCACTCAGTCCTTGACCTGATCGAGCAGGTTCACAAGAGAACTTGAGGTGCTCTGGGAAGATGAAAAAAGTGGAACCTTCCTTAAGGCTGCTCCCTCAGGAAACGCCATAATGCTCACATTGCTAGAGCACCTCAATGGTTAACAAAGTACTTTCCTATCAGCAATACTGTGAGATTTGTATTGCAAGTTCTGTGATCACCATGGTTACAGATGAGAAAACAATAGCCTGAGGAGATTAAGAAACGAGCAAACGCACATAACTGATAAGGAGCGAGTTAGGACTTGAACCCAGGTCTCCTGGGGCCAAATCCAATATTTCTCACTAAACAGCAGGGGAAGCAACTTAGCCAGGATTATACAGTTAGTAAATGCCGGACCCGGGATGCGAATCCGTAGCCCCTGACTCCAAGGTTAGCTTTTATTCCAATCAACTACACAGCTTCTATGTCATCCCCCAAAGAAAGAACTAGATAACATGTTCAAAAGTGTAACAAAGAACCCTTTTTTCACTTTTCCAAGTGGGAGAGAGAATAGCTTTGGAATGGTAGATCATAGTGCTCCAGGACTTCCCCAGGTTTCGTTTCAATGAATTCACCATTGGAGTCTGTTCATCTCGAAGTCATCATTATTCATCACAGTTCAGAGGGGAAGGAAAGAAAGAAGGAAGGAAGGAAGGAAGGAAGGAAGGAAGGAAGGAAGGAAGGAAGGAAGGAAGGAAGGAAGGAAGGAAGGAAGGAAGGAAGGAAGGAAGGAAGGAAGGAAGGAAGGAAGGAGGGAGGGAGGGAAGGAAGGAGGGAAGGAGGAAGGAGGGAAGGAGGGAAGGAGGGAAGGAGGGAAGGAGGGAAGAGGGAAGGAGGGAAGGAGGGAAGGAAGGAAGAAGGAGGGAAGGAGGAGGGAAGGAGGGAAGGAGGGAAGGAGGGAAGGAGGGAAGGAAGGAAGGAGGGAAGGAAGGAAGGAAGGAAGGAAGGAAAGGAAGGAAGGAAGGAAGGAGGAGGGAAGGGAAGGAAGGAGGAGGAAGGGAGGGAAGGAAGGAGGGAAGGAGGAAGGAAGGAAGGAGAAGGAAGGAAGGAAGGAAGGAAGGAAGGAAGGAAGGAAGGAAGGAAGGAAGGAGGGAGGAAGGAAGGAGGGAAGGAAGGAAGGAGGGAGGGAAGGAAGGAGGGAAGGGGAGGAAGGAAGGAAGGGAAGGAAGGAAGGAAGGAAGGAAGGAAGGAAGGAGGAAGGGGGAGGGGGAAGGAGGGAAGGAGGGAAGGAAGGGAGGAAGGAAGGAAGGAAGGGAGAAGGAAGGAAGGAGGAAGGAAGGAGGGAAGGAGGGAAGGAAGGAAGGAAGGAGGGAAGGAGGAAGGAAGAGGGAAGGAAGGAAGGAAGGAAGAAAGGGGAAGGAAGAAGGAGGGAGGAAGGAGAAGGAGGGAAGGAGGGAAGGAGGGAAGGAAGGAAGGAAGGAAGGAGGGAAGGAGGGAAGGAGGGAAGGAAGGAAGGAAGGAGGGAAGGAAGAAGGGAGGGAGGGAGGGAGGAAGGAAGGAGGGAAGGAAGGAGGGAAGGAAGGAAGGAAGGAAGGAACGAAGGAACGAAGGAACGAAGGAAGGACTACATAATAGACATTAACAGTTTCATATACAATCCTCTCCTGATCTACAATGTATATGAAAACATTCATTTTTATGAGATGTTTGCTAAATTTGGATTTTAAAAAAAAAGAAAAAAAGGACTTTTTAGCAAAGTACTGTGTATCTTGGACGAGTGTCTTGATTCTGAACGTAAAATCTAAATCTCAATATGGACAATAATTCCAAAAGTAATCACATGCCAGTTCTTAAACAAAGTGTATTATATGACTATATATGTAATAGAATGCATAAATTAGAAAGGTGGGTGGCACAGCGGATAGAGCATGAGACTTAGAGGCAGGAAGAACTGAGTTTGATTCTTGCCGCAAACACTTAACAGCTGTGTGACCCTGAGCAAGTGACTTAACCTCTCTGTGTCTCAATTTCCTCACACGTAAAATGGAAATCATCATAGCACCTACCTCACAGGGTGGTTGGGGATCAAATGAGTTAACACATGTAAAACACTTGGCAAACTTTAAAGCATTGTTTACATGCTAGTTATTTTTTTAATTATTATAGTAGAGAAGTTCCTTCAGTAAATTATTTTTGTCCTATGAATGATACTTTCAAAAGTTCATATAAACTCAACATCAACTTTGAAAGAAAAAAAAAGCCACCTCTGTAGGCTTCTGTTTCATTAGCTATAAAATGAGAACTTTGGACTAATTGATATCTAAGGTCCCATTCAATTCTAAATCTACAATCTTATGAGTTCAGTCTATTTCTGGCTCTGTTCTCATCTCTGCCTCAGTCTGTGTGTCATCTGCATGTTTCCTATCTTCCCCAATAGTCAAGGTGTTCAGGGAGTGGGGTGGGGGGCTCCTCTTGCTGAATCCCTATCTATACTCAAGGACAAGACAGGGCTCTCTCCACACGTAAAGGTCAGGAAAGGCTGGTGACAACTGACTAATTGAAATTGCCAAAAATCTCCTACTTCAGAGTTTCTGTCATGTCTAATGTACCATCTCAGATGGATGAGCAACACAATCAGTACTTGCTTATTCATGTTAATTGGAGGGAGCACCAGCATGAGTGATACCAAACAACCAGTCATCTGGAAACCATTTTGATTTGGCCCTGGGCTCTCAGACCCTCACCTGAATAAATGAGCATGCCCCAGTCCTCTGCTGGCTTGCCTCTTCTGTCCACAGTCTGAAACTCATCAGGGTCATACAGAGGAGGCCATAACAGATAAAGGAGAGCTGATCCCATTAAGAATAGAATTTATATTAGAGGTAAGAGAGGGCTTTAGAACTGATGATGTAATTCCTTCTTTGAAAGTTAAGGGGCAGGGGGCAGCTAGGTGGCGCAGTTGATAGAGCACCAGCCCTGAAGTCATGAGTACCTGAGTTCAAATGCAGTCTCAGACCAAACACCTGACACACTTACTAGCTGTGTGACCCTGGGCAAGTCACTTAACCCCAATAGCCTTTAAAAAGAAAAGAAAAGAAAAGAAAGTTAGGGGGCAGCTAGGTGGTGCAGTGGATAGAGCACTGGCCCTGGATTCAGGAGGTTCTCAGTTCAAATCCGGCCTCAGACACATAACACTTACTAGCTGTGTGATCCTGGGCAAATCACTTAACCCCATTGCCTAGCCCCCCCCCAAAAAAAAAGAAAGTTTGGAGAAAGGGAAGAGATATCAGGGAATGGTTAGAATGTATCAGCCAAAAGGCATTTCAGTATTTACTATGTGCCAGGCACTGTGCTAAGCCCTGAGGATACAAGGAAAAGTAAACTAGACCCTCAAGGAGTGTACATTCTAATAGGGCAGAGAACATGTAAATAACTAGACACATAAAAGATATACAGTGTGAATAGAAGGTAATGCCAGAGGGAAGGCACTGGCAGCTAGAAAGGGGGAGGAAAAGCTACTGCATTTGAACTGAGTCTTAAAGGAAGCCAGAGAAATTGAGGCAAAAGTGAGGAGGGCAGAATATTCAGTTATGGAGGACAGCCAAGGCAAAAAACACAGTGTTACTTTCAAGGAACTGCAAGGCCAGTAGCATTGGCCAGAAATCAACAACAGAAAACAATAACACAATAAAGTGTGGAGAGGAAAGAAAAGTATTAGAAGACTGGAAAGGGAGGTAGGGCCAAGTCACAAAGAACTTTAATGTCAAACAGAAGAGAATATATTTTATTCTATGGAAATTAAAAAGAGAGAGATATGAAAGAAAAAGAAAGAAAGAAAGAAAGAAAGAAAGAAAGAAAGAAAGAAAGAAAGAAAGAAAGAAAGAAAGAAAGAAAGAAAGGAAGGAAGAAAGAAAGAGAAAGAAAGAAAGAGAGAGAGAGAGAGAGAGAGAGAAAGAAAGAAAGAAAGAAAGAAAGAAAGAAAGAAAGAAAGAAGAAAGAAGGAAGAAAGGAAGGAAGAAAGAAAGAAAGAAAGAAAGAGAAATAATAATAATAATAAAAAGGGAGCCACTGGAACTTATCAGGCAAGGAGGTGACATGGTAGGTCCTACATATTAGGACAAAACACCTTGGCAACACCTTGGAGGATGGATTGTTGTGGGGAGAGATTTGAGGGAAGGAGGCCAGTTAGAAGGTTGTGTAATTGTCCTGGTGTGAGGTAACGAAGGCCTGCACCAGGGTTTGGGCTGTGTGAGTAGAAAGAAGGGGCATATATGAGAGATGTCATGAAGGTAGAAACAAGATTTTGCAATGCATTGGATGTGCAGGATAAACGAGATTGAGGAATCAGGAATGACACCCAGGTAGGGAACCTGATTTACTGGGAGGAAGATTGTGCCTTGAACAGGGAATTTTGTGGGGGAAAGGTAATAAATTCCGTTTTGGACATGTTGGGTTTGAGATGACTATGGGACATTCAATTTAAAACGATGAAAAACCAGGTGAAAGTGAGAAAAAATACCTCAGCTCAAACCAAGAGCAAAAGAAAATGACCTAATCACCAGGAGGTCCCCTCTCAATATGCAGACCAGGACTACCTTTTCACTGAATTAGGGTATGGTCGCTCAATAAACATATATCATAAATATATATATAATAAATATATATATTTGAATAAATAAAATATATAAAACAAATATAAACACAAACATAAATAAAATCAATCAACAAACATATGTCAAGCACCTACCACATGCCAGGCTAAGTGCTAAAGATACAAAAAGGGATAAAAGACAGTCCCTGCTCTCAAGGAGTTTACAATCTAATGGGGGAGACGGGCAAACAAATATAAACAAAGCAAACTATGTACAGGTTAGATAAGAAATAATTCACAGAAAGAAAGCGCTGGAATTAGGAGGGGTTAAGGAAGGTTTCCTGTGAATAGGTGCTACAAAAAGACAGATAGAAATCCTGTCCCCAATCTCCATATTTTAGGGGAGGGAGGGAGCAGTGCAGCACACATATAAATATAATGAGGGAGGAAGTTGGTGCAAGCAGCTTGCTCAGCTTATGCAGTCTCTCTGCATGCAGGACACTGGAGAGATGGCTTCCAGGAGAAGCAGGATGATGTGTAAGGAAAGTGATGTGGAGAGATTGTAGAACACAGTAGAGTTGGTTCTGGTTGGCAAACCGTGTGAAAGAAGCATTCAAAAAGCTCCGACTACTTTCTCTTTGTTTCATTTGCGTCTGGGAGAGCTCAGTGATTGGTCCCCTCCCAGATACAAGTGAGAGGCCAGGTCATAAAAGGGAGGGCCTTAGGGACTTGCCTCCCTCAGAGGCCACATGGCTGGCAAGAAACTGGTCCCAATCCTTGGCTTTTTCATTTAGCATTTCTTATTCTAGGTGAAAGGAGTGGTGCCTCTGATCTTGGCAAGAAGAATCAACCACAGGAATCTGGGAGTCAGAATCCAGGTTGGAATTTGCATTGAGCCTAGCATCATCGGTGCCTGGATAAGAAGTGGTCTTTGGGAGTCATCTTCAGGACCCTTAGCCCAGCAGAAGCACTTATCCAGCGGTCATGCTGCATCTGGATATAAAAGTGGTTGGACAAGTGCTATGTAGGTACTGAGCTGTTACCGTCTCTCCACAAGAGACTAAAAGGGTATAAAGGAAGTAAGACCCAGAGGTATTTGGCAGGTGGGTGGGAAGGGAAGGGGAGATGCTTAAACATTATTTCTAGGGATATCTTTGAAGTGAATATCCCTTTGTAAAAGCTGACTGATGTTAAGCGATTAAATGAAACTGGAGTTTTAGCAACAGTCCCCTTTAACAGCAGGGGAGGGGCAGAGGGAATGGGGTGGACACACGCAGTAGGGGCTGAAATTGATGTTGATAGAGGAGAAATGTTTCACAAACCCTCAGGGTGCCCAAGAACCCTGAGAGACTGATGTAGCAGGTGGCTCTGGGAGAGAGAGCCAAAACAAAACATCATGTCAATACCTATGTACATATGGGATACACAAAGTAGAAGAAAGGTAATCTTAGAGAGAAATTACTAGCAGGAACATCCAGAAGAAGGAGGAAACTCAGTCCCTTCTTTCAGGGAGCTCCCAGGCTATTGCACTGAGCATCACAGGTATTCTTGGAGGGTACGTTGGGTATAGCATCACACTCAGCTGGGCTTATTAGCACTGGTTTTTCTCCATCCTGTCCAGGGGAAATAAGACTCAAGCATCTCTAGCATGAATTCTAGGCATGCCTAGAATGCTCAGGCATGGCCAGAATGCAAACCCAGATTGGAATTAGGAACAACCAAATATCTAAGTACTATCACTTGGGCTAGAGGGAAGAATAGAACCAAATACGGCTAGGGTATGAGGTTAGCTTGGCAAAGCAACCTAGAGGGAGAGAGAGATTTAAACAGGATTTGGCTAGAAAGGACAAGAAATAATATTCTAAGGGCAGCTAGGTGGTGCAGTGGATGGAGCACCGGCCCTGAAGTCAGGATGACCTGAGTTCAAATCCAGCCTCAGACCAAACACTTGACACTTACTAGCTGTGTGACCCTGGGCAAGTCACTTAACCCCAATTGCCTAAAAATTTTTTAAAAAAAGAAATAATATTCTAACTGAAAAGCAAACACCTATCTGTTTAAAGACTGATGGGAGGAAACAACTGTTTTTGTATCATAGACCCCTTCCGCAGTCTGGTGAAGCCCCCAATACACCTTCTTAGAATGATGTTTTTAAATGAATAAAATAAAATACACAGGATTACAAAGGAAACCAATTATCTCAAAATACAGTAATCAAAATATTTTAAAAGCAAGCTCACAGACTCCCATGTTAACAATCCCTAACTTCTAGGAAGGAACCTTTTTGTAGCAAAAAATCCAACCTAACTCTGAGCCTTAATCATTAGAGGCTGCTGAAACCAATTTACAAGTGCCTGTTCTACAAGGGAAAAGAGGTATGTGCTGGTCCAGACATTATGGGAATGCCAGCCCAGCCCACTGTGATACACTGGAAAGGAATGATGCTGGTTATGGTAGCTTGAAACCTTGGAACAGGTTGCAAAGTTAGGTTCAGTTCACTTACTCTCAAAGACTTACCTCTAATCTCTCTGCTCCCATCACATTATACACATCTGAGAATATAATATTCCACAGAAATAACTTCAACATATCATGTTCCTGCTTAGAGAATTCCAGTATTTCCATATTGTATTAAAATCAATCTCTCAACTTGACCTTCAAAGACCCTCCTTCCCCACATTCCTTACCACCTCACCAACTTCCGTTCCAATCCAGTCATCCCCTGGACTCAGAGGACCCTCAAAGCAACTCAAGACTACATGGTGTAATAATGAACAGAGGACCTGATGCTGAGTCAGGAAGGCTTAGGTTCAAATCCTGTCTCTAACACATAATAGCTTTGTGACCATGGGCAAGTCATTAAACCTCTCAGTGATACCACAAACTCTCTAAGACTAAGTTGCGCAGGTGAAAGAGTTTCCACACTCTGGGAAACAAATATTCTTAAATATTTAAATGGATTTGCGATCTCTTGGGTGTTGTTAAAAACATTAGCCTCCAACAATGCAGATCACAACTTATCCATAACTGTCCATCCAGTAGAAATCTGGTCTAAGCCCTCCCATTCATTTGCCACAAGGAATCCACCCAACATGCCAGAGGGCTTCTGCTTCCCCTGACATCACAGAGGCACTAGTGAAGTTCTCTCTGGCTGCCTATGTATCTTCCCTCACCCTTGCCATGTGACCGAACAGCCTTCTCTTCCTATCACACAGCTCTTTGCAGATTTCATTTACACCTGTTCTGCTTCAAGGTTCCTCACTGGTTAGATGTTGCATCATTGTCACACCCACCTATCACACACCTTTTCCATTCTCTTCTGTGATATTTGTTTATAATTATTTGAAGACTATTATATTCTATCCCTCATTACCATAGGGCAACATCAATAGTGCCTTAGAGAAGAGATACAAACCAATATTTCCTGGCAAAAATATGTCTTCAGTCAAATGTAACGAACTTCTTTCAACAAAATCTCTTTTGGATACCTGAGTATTTTACAAAAACTTTCTCTTTACCCTTTCCTAATAAGAACACTGATTTACCATAAAATCACTCCTTTAGACAGGCATTTACTAGCAAATACATAGATTAGTATATTAGCATAGGAAAGATTGATAATTCCTTTTCATATTAAAAATACCATGAACTCAGAGAAATAGTATTAATATCATGCCCATAAAACCTATGTGTGCTAGGTTATACAAGGATTGTCACCCTTATTTTGCATATTAGGAAGGTGAGATCAAGCCCCTAAGGCCACATAGTAAGAAAACAGAAGAGATGAAAAATCAAATTCTCAAATTTGTTCTATACAACATAGAGAGGCAGAGACAGACAGACAAAGAGAATATACAACAGTAGCTAAGTAGGTGGCACAGTAAAGGGAGAGAGGAATTTGGAGTCAGGAAGACTTGAGTTCAAATGCAGCTTCAGACACTTATTAGCTATGTAATCTTAAGCAAGTCATTTCACATCTATCTCAGTTTTCTCAACTATAAAATGAGGATGAGAATGGCATCTACCTCCTAGGATTGTTGTAAGAATCAAATGAGTTACCACATGGAATATTCTTTGCAAACTTTAAAGTGCTATATAAAAGCTGATTATTTTTATGAATTGTTTTATTATGGTATACTTAGAGAACCCTAGAGGATCAACTAAAAAGCTAGTTGAAACAATTAACAACTTCAGCAAAGTTGCAGGATATAAAATAAACCCACATAAATCATCAACATTTCTATAATTACCAACAAAACCCAGCAGGAAAAGATAGAAAGAGAAATTCCATTTAAAAAAACTACTTAGGAGTCTACCTGCCAAGACAAACTCAGGAAATATAAGAACATAATTAGAAAATACTTTCACACAAATAAAGATGGATCTAAAGAATTGGAGAAATATTAATTGTTCATGGGCAGGCCAAACCAATATAATAAAAATGACAGCTCTAAATTAGTTTACTTATTCAGTGCCACACCAGTTAAACTAACAAAGAATTGTTTTATAGAGCTAGAAAAAATAATCACAAAATTTATCTGAAAGAACAAAAAGGTCAAGAATATCAAGGGAATCAATTAATGTGAAGGAAAACAGCCTAGCAATACCAGATTTCAAACAATATTACAAAATAGTAAATATCAAAACAATCCGGTACTGACTAAGAAATGGAGTGGTGGTTAAGTACAAAATACACAGTAGTAAATGACCATAGGAGTGTTTGATAAACCCAAAGACCCAACCAAGCTTTGAGGACAAGAACTCACTATTTGACAAAAATTGCTGGGAAAACTGGAAAACAGTATGGCAGAAACTAGGTATAGACCAACATCTTACATCATATACCCAGATAAGGTCAAAATGGGTATATGATTTAGACATAAATGGTAATAGCATAAGCAAATTAGAAGAATAAGGAATAGTTTATCTGCAGATCTATGTAGAAGAGAAGAATTTAGGACCAAACAAGATACAGAGAGTCATAAGCAAATTTTGGAAGCATGGGATAGTTTACCTATAAGATCTATGGAGAAGGGAAGAATTTATGATCAAACAAGAGACAGAGAGCATTAGCATTATGAAATGTAAAATGGATCATTCTGGTTACATTAAATTAAAATGGTTTTGCCCAAATGAAACCAATGCAACTAAGATTAGAAGGAAAGAAGAAAGCTGGGGGTGGGCGTGGGAGAGAATTTACAGCAAATGTCTCTAATAAAGGTCTCATTTCTCAAATATATAGAGAACTGAGTCAAATTTATAATAATACAAGTCATTCCCCAAATGCTAAATGATCAAAGGATATGAACTGGCAGTTTTTATAAGAAGAAATCAAAGCTATTTATAGTCATATGAAAAAATGCTCTAAATCACTATTGATTAGAGAAATACAAATTCAAACAACTCTGAGGTATCACGTCACACATATCACATTAGCTAATATCACAAAAAAGGAAAATGATAAATGATGGAAAGAATGTGGGAAAATTGGGACACTAATGTACTGTTGGTGGAATTGCGAACTGATCCAATCATTCTGGAGAGCAATTTGGAACTACGCCCAAAGGGGTATAAAACTGTGCATATGCTTTGATCTGTCAATACTGCCACCAGATCTGTATGCCAAAGAGACGTTTTAAAGGAGGAAAAGATCTATCTGTACAAAAATATTTATAGCAACTCTTTTCGTGATGACAAAGAATTAGAAATTGAAGGGATATTCATCAGTTGGGCGATGGCTGAACAAGGTGTGGGTATGTGATTGTAATGGAATACTATTGTGTTATAAGAAATGAGGAGCAGGATGATTTCAGAAAAACCTGGAAAGACGTAGATGAACTGATGCAACGTGAAGTGAGCAGAACCAGGAGAACATTGTTAACAATAACAGCAATATTGTATCATGATCAAGTGTGAATGAATTAGTTATTCTCAGCAATACAATGATCAAAGACAATTCCAAAGGACTCATAATGAAAATCTGCTATCCACATCCAGAGAAAGAACTGATAGAGTCTGAATGCAAATCGAAGTGTATTTCACTTTATTTCTCTCATGGTGTTTGGGTTGTTTGGGGGTTTTTTTGGTCTGTGTTTTCTTTCACAACATGACTAATATGGAAATGTTTTGCATGATTGCACATGTATAACCTGTATCAAATTACTTGTATTCTCAAGGAGAAGGAGGAGGGAAGAAGATTTGGAGCTCAAATTTTTTTAAAAAATGCTAAAAATTGATTTTATGTGTAATTGGGAAAAACAAAATAGTATTCAAAAAAAGGCATAATCCTCAAAGCAATTTGGTACTGGTTAATAAACTGGTGGATCAGTAGAAGAGATAAGGTACATAATATACAGAAGTAAACCACCATAGTAATCTAGTGTTTGATAAACCCAAAGATCCAAGCTTTGGGGGCAAGAACTTACTATTTGATAAAATCTGCTGGGAAATTGGAAAGCAGTTTGGCAGAAACTAGGCACAGAACAATATCTCACACTATATATACCAAAATAGAGCCAAAATAGGGCATGATTTAGATATAAAGGGTAATATCTTAAGTAACTTAGGGGAACATAGAAAAATGTACCTATCAGATCTGTCGACAACAGTCCAAGCAAAAAGTAGTGAGCATTTGACCTGGGATAGTATCAGTAGCAATGTAAACATGGGGACAGATATTTGTAAAGGTAGATAAATTGCAGAGATATATTATAGATATATTGTAAGTATTTGGGATATATTGTAGAGATACGATGGATTGTCCTGAGAGTTTTGCCTTGAGGCTGCCTTGTATAGGTGAGACGACCTCTAAAGATAATGCATAATTCTTCACTAACTAAATCCCATTAAATGGGAACCATAATGAACCCACTTTATTTATTTGGGGGGGGGGGCTAGGCAATGGGGTTAAGTGACATGCCCAGGGTCACACAGCTAGTAAGTGTTATGTGTCTGAGGCCAGATTTGAACTCAGGTCCTCCTAACTCCAAGACTGGAGCTCTATCCACTGCACCACCTAGCTGCCCCTAAGAACCCACTTTCTAACAAATGCTACTCTCCCATAATTAGGCTTATAGTAAGGCTCCAACATATGTTTGTTTTTAACTTGTATTGTTCTGACTGTAGGCTGACCTTTAATATAGGTTACATACTAAAATGAAATCACTTTGAAAGGATGGATAGATAGATAGATAGATAGATAGATAGATAGATAGATAGATAGATAGATAGATGGTTGGACGGACAGATGGACTGATGGATGAATGGATGGATGGATACATGAAGTGGATGGATAGATTATATATATATATATATATATATATATATATATACATATATATATACATATATACATATATATGTGTATATATACATATATATATATTCATGTATGCATACCTAGGTACATAGGTATGTCATTTGTAAAACGAGAACAAAATACCATCTAAAAATTTACTATTGAATGAAGGAGTGAAAGAAATGTATTAAGCTCTTACTATTTATCCAAACATTGTGATAATAATACAAAAGTAAAGCTAGTTCCTTCCCTTAAGAAGTTTACATTCTGGGGCAGCTAGGTGGCACAGTGGATAGAGTACCAGCCCTGGAGTCAGGAAGACCTGAGTCAAATCCAGCCTCAGACACATAACACTTACTAGCTGTGTGACTCTGGGCAAGTCACTTAACACCAATTGCCTCACCAAAGGAAAAAGAAGAAATTTACATTCTAATGGGGGAGACAACACAGATAGGACACCAATAACCAGGAGAAGATATTGTGGTTTGGAAAGTTACAAGGCACTTCATAAACCCTACAGTTACATGTGGAGTCATAAGGAAGAAGATGGACACATATTTTCCAAGACCAGTGACAGAGCTGGTTTGATTATGGCTCAAGACGTGGAAAGCGGGATGGTCGTGGGACAGAGAGTAAAAGCAGATAATAAGGATCTGGCCAGCTAGTGAAATGAAGTATGGCTAGAGAAGAGAACTAGAGAAACTGAGGCAAGTAGCAATTGGGTGAGAGGGGGCCCGAAGACAGGAGCTCCAGGCACCAAAAGGTTAAATCTCTAAGGCCTGGTTTCTGGGGGCTGGTAAATAGATGGGTAAGAGTCCTGAACCCCTTAAAGGATTTTGTTTACTTTTAAACATTCCCTGGGTTTGAATCCTGGCTCCAGCACTTGCTATTTAACTATAGACTAGTCACTTTGTGCCACTAAGGCCCAGGTTCCTCATCTGTAAAAGGAGAATAATAATATTTATACTACATACTTCATGAAGTTGTAACATGAAAGGAACTTTATAAATTTTACAGACTATAGATGTCATGATTAGCTCTATATATAATGGTCAACACACCATCTCTCTTCACCGAACCCCCAAACCCTAACAGGTGGGAGTGCATAGAGGAACAGCTTCTATATTTCTGTGACCATGTATACATTCCGCCAGCAGTCTCTGATGGGGCATATGGTGCAGAGCTGGAGGTAGGATGGTAGAGCTGGTAGAAGGAGGCAAGTGTGATTAGCCATATGCAGAAAAGGGTCCAACTCTTCATTGGAAGAGTTGAGTCATCTCTTTAACTAGTTTTATGCTGTATGGGTGAGCAGATGTTAACATCTGCACCAGGGAGAACAATTACTAACTTCATGAATCAAAAGTTCTCGCTTAACTTCCTTTATAAAGCATTATCATTGTTTAGTTTAAGCCCCTTTACCTAGATTGCTGACTGTTTATTAAAATGCTGCCTCAGCGTGGGCCCTTGTTCCGAAATGCAAGATGTATAAAAGTCAAACCAATTTGTCGGCATCCAAACTTGGAAAATTTTAACTGGTGAGTAATAGCTTCAATAATGCAGAACACCTTCTTTAAAAGATTCGTCTTAGGTGCAGCTAGGTGGCATAGTGATAGAGTGCCCAGCCTGGAGTCAGGAGATTCTGAGTTCCAATCCAGCCTCAGACATTTACTAGCTGTGTGACCCCAAGCAAGTCACTTAACCCAGGTTGCCTCACACCCCGCCTCAACAAAAAAAAAAAAAGATTAAACTTATTAACCTCGATGGTTGAATTAGAATGGACATCTTTCCATCTAGCACTGTTATTCCCCTTCTTCATCCAAACTGTTTACCACTTTGTTCTCCCTAGATGCTTTCTCCAATAATTCAGCATTAAATAAATCATAAATATGAATGCATAGATAGGAACAACGATGGTCATTTCATACAGTTTAATGATGCCACAAATCTTACCAAATCAGCAAAAAAAAAAATGCCCAGCTCATTAGAAAACAGAAAGATGTAATACACTTGTTGTTTCAGTCATATCCATGTGCTTTAAAATTGTGTCTATCAATCTTTTTTGGCAAAGAAGTATCACTTTTTCCATAGCTTCTATAGTTATAGCTTCTATAGTCTTGGGGTGAGAAGCCCTACATTTCCTCAGTAGGGTGAGGGTTTTTGTTAGGATGCTTTCCAAATCTGTTATGATCAGTTTCATAGTTCTGAAAGTGTGCATTTAAAGTCTTATTATATAGGAGTGAATTGCTTTAAACATGTCTTTCTCTTTTAGCTTTGATTTCAGGATGATAGTAATACTCTGAAAGTATTCCGCCATAGCCATTTGCTTGATATTTTCTCCCCTGGAAAAGACCATGGTATTTGTAGGTTTGTTGTTTCCTCCAGCATTCGTTCATTAACAATAAGAAATGTCAAACTATAGATTGGAATAGCAAGTTGTACATAATAGATTTGCAGTCTCATGTGCAATCACCTTTTTTTATAATATTGTGTTATGTAAAGTGGTTGTTTTGTTCCAAAATTTAAAATAAAATATATAAGTTTTAAAAAGTGAACCCAAGTAGCATTTTATAATCACTATAACCAAGACTTGATAATATAAATTTGCCAGCAATAAATGGATAAGAACTTTAAAAAAAAAAAGTAATGTAAAACTAAGAATTTTTTGGCCAGGGATATTTGGCTGCCACATGGTCAGTGCTGGCCACTGGCCACATGCTGGTCTGGCAGATTTCCTATACCTAGATTTCATCATGACAAGATCTCTTGCATTCTTGTCTTTGTGGATAAAGTGGAGAGATATAACAGCACAGTTATGTGGGTTTAGAACTGGGTGAAAAGTAGTGATTACAATCAATGTCAGCTTGGCAAGAGATGACTGCAGTACAGAGAGGTCAAACACAATGGCCAGCAGGCCACATTGTAGCCCATGTTCCCGTGTCGAGTCTGAACCAGATTAAAATGTAATTAGGAAATATTTAGCAAAATAAATAAAAATGCAATACAATATAAATAATATTAATACATGGTTGTCTGAGTCAATATATAACCTGCAGTCTTCCTTATGTTGGGCTTAGTAACCTCCATTTTTATTTGAATTGACACCACTGTTCTAGTGGAATGTCTCTTAAGCTGTTGTATTCAATATTTTCATAAATTATTTAGGCATCATTAATATGTTTATGAAGTTTCTGAAAGGTTTAAATATGGATAAGATAGACAACATGTTAGACAGTGGAATCAATATCTAAAAAGATGGACAGAAATGATGGGACAGATCTAATAAAATGAAGTTCAATATAGATAGATGGGATTATATATGTATAAGCATGTGTGTGTGTGTGTACATATATATACACACAAATTTATGTAATATGTGAATATAGATATATCGGGATTGAAAAACCAAAGTATAAAAGTGCTTCTTGTACGAGAATGTGACTATATAAGAGACCATGTGAAAAACATCTAGAGAAGGTTTAGTGACCTTCAATACAGTAGCTTAAAAAGCTTTTCAAATTTAGGTTGTGTTAAAAAAAAATTAATGTTGGTGTTCAGAATGAGGGAAGTTATAGGCCCGGTCTTATAGTTCAGGTTCAATACTGGAAAAAAAATGATGCACCCCTAAAACTCTTAACATTAACAGAGGTTTATTTGGCCAAAGAAAGGAAAAGATATTCAACATGGGCTCATTATTGGTGCATTTGGGTAGAGTTTTCTTCCCTCTGTATTAGACATGCTGGTCTGTCAGGCAGAAGCTGCTGACACTTTAGTCAGAGATGCTTCGGGCACCTCATGACTGGCTTTTTGTACTTTGGTCAGCAGGAAGCAATGTCAACAGCCTAAGTCTTAGTCTCCTGAACCAATTAATTCTCAAAGACAGTTTCAATACCAGTTAAGGTAAAACTAGTCTAGCCCACATGGTAGCTATGATTCCTATTACACCCTGCCCCTTAGTGGCAAGGCCTTAAAGGTTTTCTATAGGAATTTCTGCCACTTAAATTACTTTGGGACTATTACTGGACAACCCTTATCTCAGAGATATGAAGAGCCTGGCATAGACAATGACAGAAAGAGAAAATAAAACTAAAACATTTAGCAAAAATGTCCTAAGAGTAACCAAGAGATTTGTCAAAAATGTGGCCCCAGTCAACAGGAGAAGTATTCAAGTGGGAAAGGAGGAGGAAGCCCCTGATCCAGAATTTCTAAGATGTGTGAAGAGATTTCTTCTGAGCTTTCAATTGTTCACATTTTCAAGTGACCCAGAACCCCAGACAAGCAACGAAGATAAGGAAAGGGGGGATCGAGAGAGAATAGAAGTGTTTCTCAAAGCTTAAGAAATTCCATGATTAGTTCAAGAAGAATTAAGTACAGTTCAGAAAGGATCCTTCAGGGCCTTGGGAAATACTCTATGAATTTTTACAGCCCTAGATTCATTTGTCTGGGACAGAGAGAGATTTGCAGCTACTTCCCTATTGCTGCTTCCCCTTATAAAATTATCTTGTATTTGCTTCTTATATATTGTGTATTGTGACAGCTATGTACCCATTGTTCCCAACCAGTAGAACTGAAAGCCAAGGTAGCTTTCATTTTTTTCTTTATCCCTAGCACTTAGCAAGATATCTGGCATACAGTAGGTACTTAATAAATGCTTGTGGAATTGAATTATTTCTAATCTTCTGTAGATGCCAGAGTTGCAGCTAGGTTTAAGACCAGGTTTGGAGTTATAGAGTAAGGGGAGAAGGAAAATGGGGACAAGGGGGATCAAGTGCTTCCAACCTGACTCTCCTATCTACCCACACCCTCTCTCATACGTGATTTCTCTGCACCAGACTCAACAGCCTCTTCTGCTGTCCTTTCCTGGTCCTGCCTTGTTATTGACAAATAAATTTGCATAATATTGAAATCTGGGCTAAGTAGATGGATAACCCTGACTTTTCCTCCTTTGGTTACTTTTGGCCCATCTCAGATTCATTTGCAGCTAAGCCGGAGAGGATCCTAGGGGAATGGAAGATTGGAAAATTGTAAGTAAGATTGTTTTCTGTAACAGAAGGCTCTGTGATCTCAGGGAACTCTGCCTGCTTTTGTTGGTAATTATAACTAGCGAGCTGTCAGCATGCCCTAATCAAGGCAGGTTCTAGCCATTGTACCCTACCGGAATGAAGGCTACACCAAGGCAGAAATTTCCCTCGCCAACGGGCAGGGAACAAACTCAGCAAAGCAACACTCTCCAGGGATACACTACCCTAAGGAAGGAGCAGGACAGTTGAAAGTAGTGCAATAACATCATACTGCGTTGTTGGAGGCATGGATTGTCCCTCCACGTGTGTGGTATAGATGCCTGGCTTAGAATCAGGAAGACCTGGGTTCAAATCCTGCCTCAGACACTTACTAGTTGCTTGACCCCTGAGTGAATCAATTGACCTCTCTGGGCCTCAGTTTCCTAACCTGTAAATTAAAAGGGCTTGGACTCGATGACCTTTAAAGTCCCTTTCAATTTAAAAAAATGCTCTAAATCATTATTAATTAAAGAAATGCGAATTAAAACAGCTCTGAGATACTACCTCGCATGTATCAGATTGGCTGATATGACAGAAAAAGAAAATGACAAATGTTGGAGAAGATGTGGGAAAGTTGGAATACATTGTTGGTGAAGTTGTGAACTGACCAACCTTTCTGGAGAGCAATTTGGAACTATGCCCAAAGGACAACCAAAGTGTGCATACCCTTTGATCCAGCAATACCACTACTAGGTCTGTATCCCAAAGAGATCATAAAAAAGGGGAAAGGACTTAACATGTACAAAAATATTTATAGCAGTTGTTTTTGTGGTTGGCAAAGAGTTGGAAATTGAGGGGATGCCCATCAGTTGGTGAATGACTGAACAAGCTATGGTATGTAAATGTAATGGAATATTACTGTGCTATAAGAAATGATGAGCAGGCAGATTTCAGAAAAACCTGGAAAGACTTACATATGAACTGATGCTGAATGAAGTGAGCAGAACCAGGAGAACGTTGTACAGCTACAGCAACATTGTGTGAAGATTAACTATGATAGACTTAGCTCTTCTCAGCAATACAATGATCCAAAACAATTCCAAAGGACTCATGATGGAAAATGCTGACCACATCCAGAGAAAGAACTGTGGAGACTGAATGCAGATCAAAGCATACTATTTTTGCTTTTTTTGTTGTTTTTGGTTTTTATTTTATCATAATTTTTCCCTTCTGTCCCCATTCTTCTTTCACAACATGACTAATGGGAAATATGTTCGACATGATTGTATACATATAGACTATATCAGATTGCTTGCTGTCTTGGGGTGGAGAGGAAGGGAAGGAGGGAGGAAGAAAAATTTGGAACTGGAAATTTTACAAAAACGAATGTTGAAAACTATCTTAACATGTAATTGGAAAAAAATACCATTAAGAAAAAAATATAGTCCCTTTCAAAAATCAAAGACTCTATGTAGACCCCATATGTGTGTCCCTCATGCACCCTCACTGCATGATCCCTCAGTATGCTCACTCTCCCCACTGAGGGTATGCATATTTTGCTATGGGGAGAATATTCTATTCAGTTACTATGTTATTTCACTGAATGCCTATACTTTGAATCAATTGTCCTTTCAGTGACTAGAGAAAAGGTAGATCTATTGGAGAAGACTCATGAACTATGGTTTTGAGTGGACGTGGACCCACAGAGAAGCTTGGACCAAGATAATCATCCTAGTGACCTCATGGTGAGCAGAGTTGTCACAGGTGCTCTATATATGCTCCATCCACAGCCTTCCCACAGTTTCCCAGAAGCTCCAAAGCTATACCTAAGCTTAATTCCCCTTCACCCAGGGAGATACCAGAAGCAATCTCCTCTGGACTCCTCCTGAGAGAAACATGCTTGAGATCCTCAAGAGGAGTGAATTCTTTATGGCCAGGCCAAGCCCCAATGGTAAAATGAGAAGTAGGAGATCTTTCCATGATCTACCAGCTTGAGAATTTCTATCTCCTCCAGAAACAATGGGTACAATTTGCAAAAAGACAGATTTAGGCTTGATACCAGGAAAAACTCCCTAATAATTAGAGCTATCAAAAAAAAAAGGAATGAGAAGGTTCCCATCAGTGGACATTTTCATATGCAGGTATCCATTCCACAACATGACTTTCCCCATAATTGTTTCGATATATGGTGGGTCAGCATAAGAAATTAAATGGGAATTTGGGGGGAGTTTTGTGGAAGCCTCAGTCAACACATGAAGGCTGGCAGAAGACACAGAAAAATACTTAACCAAAATTTTAAAATAAGGTACTATAAACACCCCATAAAAGAAAAAGAAAAAACTCGGTCATCTTCTCTGGTGTGAAGAGAAAGCCAAAAAGTTTTACATGGATTTTCCAGATCACAGGAGCATAGCACCCCCAACCCCCATGTTCCTAACCCCCATCATGTGAGAGGGATAACTGTAGAGGCAGGATGACTCCTCATTGGGTAGGTATGTTACCTCTTGGGGTACAGATTAGACTAAATGGCTGTGGAGGTCCCTGCTAACTCTGCGATTCTGTGAAAATGTCCAAGACAGACAACTCAACAACCAGGCTGTGAAACTGGGCAATTTATTGAAGTAAGAAAGCGCAGAACACTCTTCACCATACAAGGGAGCAGCCTAGGGCATTGTGGACACCAGGAGAAGGCCAAGAAGACAGGATGAGGAGACGTGGCAGTGCCCACAGCAACTGGTAGTCAAAAGATCTTATCCACTCAACACTCCAGCCCAACCAAGAGTGCCTGTGGGAATACCATGCTTCTAGAAACCAGGGCAAGTCACCTCCCACCACAGACAATGCCAAAAAAATTTCCTGCCCTGGACCACTGACTCCAGATATAAAGAAAACCCAGAGGGAAGCAGGGTAGACTATGAAGGTCCAGTATCAGCACTGGCATTGGCACAGGCTAGAGGTAAAAGAGTAAAAGATTACCATTGCCAAGGTTCCTTCAGAGATACCTCCATTCTTGGTTTTTAGTTATCCAGCTATCCAGCTTTCAAGACCAGTTGACCAGTCTGGCTAAAACTGGTTATAGAGAAGAGGGAGAAAACAAGCTGAAAGTTCATTGCTGCTTAAGGGACTTAGCAGGGAAAATAACCCATTCCTTAGGGTTTTTGACAAGGTCAAGGGTATTTTGTTGATGAAGAGTTGGGAGTTAAAGATGATATTGGGCAGAGAAGGAAGGAAATAAAGGTAGACAAATCGAATCAGGTCAAGTGAGGTTTGAGATGGGTGTTCATTGTGAGATTACTTGCAGTGCTGGCTGGAGCTGGTCTGGGACACATGAATGCTGGAACTGCCTCTGCTTCCAGAGCCATATCCTCCACTTCCAGAGGTCTGGATGCCACCTAAGTTGCTGCCAGCACTGCCCCAGCTCCCAGAAACACTCCCTTGGCTCCCAGAAACATTCCCACGGCTTCCAGAAACATTTCCTCGGCTCCCAGAAACACTGATTCCGCTACTGAGACAGCTGCTGCTGCTGGTACCACCAAAACTTCCACTTCCTCCTCCAAAGCTGCCACTGCTTCCACCAAGACCACCACTGGTGTTACTGCTGGTAACGTTGCTGACCATGGCTAGAGGAAAAAATGTACACCCAGCTCAACTGAGGGAACAGGAAGGTGTGGATTCAAATCCTAACTCTACCCTTACTGTCAGTGTTATATGGGCAGAATCAGAATTCTGCTTTTCTTCTCTTCTTTTCTCCCTCCCAAAGAGTTGTAAAGATAAAAAGAGATGGCGGATGGGAATGGGCTGTAAAAGATCAATTGACAGAAATGCCTTAGGAAGCCATCTCTGAAATTCTTTAAGAGAAGCCTGGATGACTCCCTTAGCAGAAAGGCCATAAAAAGCGCTTCTCTCCCGGGCACATAAAATCATAGCTGTAGAGACAGAAGGGACCTTGGAGAAGCCAACTAGTCCAATTTTCCCAACTTACAGATGGAGGCCCAGGGAGGTTAAGTGATTTGGCCAAGATCACAGTAAGTATCAGAAGGAAAATCTGAACCCAGGTCCTCTCATTCAAAACAGTGCCCTTCCCACTATACCATGTGATCTCTGAAGCTCTTTCCTGTTCTTGGAGAGTCTCTGATCATTTGGTAAGATTTATTTCTGATAGGCTTTCCTAAGGTTACTGAAGTACCCAACCTGTCTCCTGCATGACATTTGACAAAAACCATTAATTCCTAGGATTCCAGGACACTGAGAATTCTAGAAACTAGCCTCTAGTGAGAGGTGGTCCTTAGGACAAAACTGCTTCCAAAACAATACAGGAATTCCCAATAGTCTTAGAGGTTCGGACCCTCAACCAAGAGACTGAAGTAGACACAATCTCAGTTGCCCAAGAGAAATCGACCAGGGGGGTTGGTAAGGTAACCTGAATTAATAGGCATTGTTTTTCTGTTTAACCTCCCAGTTCCAATCAGAGTAAAGACTCTTCATAAGAAGTACTTACAGATGCTCACAGCACTCTGGCACTCTCCTGACATTCTAGGAAGGAAACGAAAGAAAGAAAAAAAAGTCATTCCCACAATTCATCTAACACCCAGCAAGCTAAAGGGAACAGATAATCGAAGACACTCAATATTATCTCCTCACAACTGCTCCATGAAGTAGGTACTATTATCCCTATTTTATAGATGAGAAGACAGAGACTCAGAGGTTAAGTAACTTGCTTAGGATCTCACAGTCTGGGGCAGGACAATAACCGTGTGAGGTAAGTCATGCAAGTAATAAGGTTCAGAACCACTATTCCAACTCAGGTCTCTCCTAACTCCAAGACCTTTGCTCTTGCAGTAGCAAGAGGCAGTATCAGAGGCAGCTGGAAAAGAATACTGGGCTTGGAGTCAGGAAGACTTAAATTTAAATTCTGCTTCAGACACTTACTAGCTGTGTGGCCACTTAACCTCTGTTTGCCTCAGTTTCCTAATCTGCAACATGAGGATAATAATAGGACCTACCTCCCAGGGTTGTTGTGAGGATCAAATGAGATAACACATATTACAATGCTTTATAAACCTTAAGCACATTATGAATGCTAGCTGTTATTATTACTATACCATAATACCTTAATATATAATATGATATGGCATGGTAATGTCATATCATATCATATTATATGTACGAGGCAGCTAGGTGGTACAGAGAATAGAGTGCCCTGCCTGGAGTCAGGAAGGCTTGAGTTCAAATCTGGCCTCAGATACTTACTAGCTATGTGACCCTGGGCAAGTCATTTAGCCCTGTTTGCCTCAGTTTCCTCATATGTAAAATGAGCTGGAGAAGGAAATGGCAAACCACTCCAGTATCTTTGCCAAGAAAACCCCAAACAATAACATACACAACACACACATGTATGTGTGTATGTATATGTGTGTGTATATACATATACATATATGCATGTGTGTGTGTGTGTATATATATATATATACATATATATATATATACACACACACATACATAAAATACATTTATATAGCGTTTACCATGTACCAGGCACAGTGCTAAGTATTATATAATTATTCTCTATATGGCTCTAGAAAAATGCTTTCATTTTTTCTCTATTTATACCTTGTCTCCCTCATCAAACTAGAAATTCCAGCAATGTCCAGTCTCAAATAATAATGGAAATGATTACAAAGTCTAAACCAGCCATGGTTTTGTCCCTCCAGTTTCACACCTGCACTCCTCTCCTTCCAGCAGCTTCCTGTAGGTGGCAATCTCAACATCCAGGGCCAACTTCACATTCATCAGTTCCTGGTAGTCCCGCAGCAGGCGGGCCAGGTCATCCTTGGCCTTTTGCAGGGCACTTTGCAATCCCTGGAGTTTGGCCTGAGCATCCTTGAGGGCCAGCTCCCCACGCTGCTCAGCTTCAGCTATGGCTGTCTGCAGGTTGGCATTCTGAGGGAGGGAGAGCAGTAGGAGAAGGGTTGGTGGAGTGAACAGATGAGTCTCATTCTCTCCTAGAAGGATATTTATTGCCCTTCTAATGTCCCTTTCTCCCCTAAGGAAGAATCCCCAATAGCAGACACTGTGGAGACAGACAGGAGCCAATTCTGCAACTGGGTCATCATAATTCATATGTACTAGAAGTCAGGAAACCAAGTTTCTTCCACAGGCTGGAGAAATCCAGGCTGGTAAGTCTTTGGCTTTATTTTCCTGGTCTGTTAAAAGCCCCTTTTACTGAATCATGTCCTTCTTGTGAAATGGCATCCCCCATAAGAGCTAAACAAAAAGTTACAGACTTGTACTGCTCCCAAAACAAAGCCTCCCAAAGAACTGAGTGTAATATCTTCTGGGATATTATAGACTCTGGAAGCTTTTAACCTCCTAAATGTTCCTTTGGGTGATATGTTCTCTTGGCTATTTGCCATAAGGGGGAGATTATCCCACTCCAGGGATTTTTCAGGATTCCTTGGACCATTCCAGTGTATCCTGGTGCCTGCAGCATAAATTGACTCTACCTCCTCATTACACCAGAAGGAACATCTAGAAGGTCAAAAGCTTCCAGAGATGCTCATCAGTTGGGGAATGGTACTGTGGGATATGATTGTAATAGAATACTATTATGCTATAAGAAATGATGAGCAGGCAGATTTCAGAAAGACATGGAAAGACTTACATGAACTGATGCTGAATGAAGTGGGCAGAACCAGGAGAACATTGTACACAGTAACAGCCACATTATGCAATGATCAGCTATGATAAATTTAGCTCTTCTCAGCACTACAATGATCCAAGACGATTCAAAAAAACTCATGATGGAAAGAAAATTCTATCCACATCCAGAGAAAGACCTATGGAGTCTGAATGCAGATTAAAGTATACTATTTTCACTTCTTTTGTTTTTTGTTTTTTTCATGGTTTTTCTCTTTTGTTCTGTTTCTTTTTTCACAACATGACTAATGTAGAAATATATTTGACATGATTGCACATGTATAACCTATATCAAATTGCTTGCCATCTTGGGGAGGGGAGAAGGGGAGAGGGGGAAGGAGAAAAATTTGGAACTCAAAATCTTGTAAAAAATGAAGGTTGAAAACTATCTTTACATGTAATTGGAAAAAATAAAACACTATTTACCAAAAAAAAAGTCCTTCCAAAGCCTATAATATCCCATAAGTTATTGCAAGGAGAAAGTATTAAAGGTGAGGTAGAAGTAGCCAATTGCTTCTCCCTCTTTCTCAAAAAGCCCAAATATTCCTTCTGTTAATCTGATCCCAACATGTATCCCACTATTGCCCCACTGTCTTCAGAACATTGGAGAAATCTCCAGCCCAAGCCCTGCTATGTAGAGCTATATCCCACCTGTTTCTTGACATTCTCAATCTCAGCCCGCAGTCTCTGAATCATCCTGTTGAGTTCCATGATCGCACTCTTGGTGGTCTTCAGGTCATCACCATACCTGCCAGCTGTGGTCTGCAACTCTCCCAGCTGCCACATAAATCAAGATGATTATGTTAAGGCTGAGGCACTCTCAGCTCAATTCTGTGCATGGTTCTCCATGAGGGAAAGGGAAGAGTGAGGAGGAGGATGGACTAGAAGAAACTTACTTTGGTGTGGTATGCAGCCTCAGCCTCTGCCTTGCTCTTCTGGGTGATCTCCTCATATTGAGCTTTGACCTCAGCAATAATGCTGTCCAGGTCGAGGCAGCGATTGTTATCCATGGAGAGTATCACAGAGGTGTCGCTGACATGGCTTTGCATCTGGGACAATTCCTGTAGAACAGAAATGGTCACTCACACCTCCAGGCTATGGGGGTTGGAGAAATAGAAACACCCAGTGTTGAAACAGGAAGAGACACCACAAAGTTCATGCCAAGAATAAGGCAGAGAGGGACAGTTAGATGGTGCTGTGGTGGATAGAGCACCAGCCCTGGAGTCAGGAGGAATTGAGTTCAAATTCAGCCTCAGACACTTCACACTTATTAGCTGTGTGACCCTGTGCAAGTCACTTAACCCCACTGCCTACCCAAAATAAAAAAAGAATGAGGCAGAGAGAAAAAGCTTAAATTTGGGGCTTGATCTCAGCCTGAATGAAATCAGGCTGAAAACTTTAAAGAAATCTGGAAAATTGTCAAGATATCAAGCTACTTCACATAAAGAAATCACTCATTAAATTTCATGAAAAGAGAGGGAAGGACTGTTGGAAATCAGGCTTGGGGCCCAGTGGAAATCAGGCAGCAGGACCAATAGAAATGGAATCTTTTTTCCCTCACCCCAGGGTCCTCTATGTGTGAATGGTAGACGGAAGGCTGAGGACACTAGTGGTGTAGGCTGGAGAAGGAGTTGGAGAATAGATGCTGCAGGGGCCAGAGTGAGGATGAGGAGGAAGGAAAAGAGCATTTGAGGAAAACACTAAGGCCCAATCAAAGTTGGATGATCAAAAGAGCAGCAAAGCAGCCTTTTTCTAAGGCTACTACTATTTAAACATCATTGGTAATATGTGAAGGTCACATCCCCAGGAAGGTCAGATCATCGTTACCTTGTCCATGGTGCTGACAGGGAATAGAATTTAGGTGCCTGAGGGGAGGTATACAGAACGGTTGGGGTAGATAGAGGAAGGATATTTACCATCTCATAGAGAATTCTCAGGAAGTTGAGCTCATCTGTCAAGCTGTTGGCATGGGCCTGCAGCTCAACCTTGTTCATATAACCAGCATCCACATCCTAGGGGAAAGAACAGGAGCACAGAGATTTATCCCCTCAGATTCAGCGCTCCCTCTCCCAGTGTGTACTTTCTTCTTAATAAATGACTTTTCCAAAGTAAACTTTATTTGGGGCCATCCCTCTATGGCTATCGTTCTCATTTGATGCATAATTCCATTAAATTATTCTTTTCATAATAAAACCTTTCTTTAGAATTTAAAAAGTACCTTTGCTCACAACAACTCTGTGAAGTAGATGGAATAAGTACTGGTCCCATTAAATGATAAGGCATCTGAGACTCACAGAAGGGAAATGAGTTGCCCAAAGTCTCAGCTAGGAAATAACAGAGCTGGGACTAGAATCCAAGTCTTCTGACTCCAAATCCAGTCTTCTTTCCACTACCCCAAGGCCTGAGCATCATTAATTTTTTTTTCTTTAAATACATCTGGTTGCTCTAATCTTACCACATTATATGGCTTGGGTCCTAATAGACAAGGAAGGATAATCTATTTCTGGGGAAGAATGCTCCAAGTTAGTTGACAAAAAAAAAACATTCAATAGTCCTACTCTCTGAGTTTATGCCAGTATGTTATGCTCAATCTAGAAGCATTATGGGGTTGGGATGGGAGTTAGGGGAATATGGAATTATGATTCCAACATAGTTGGGAATTCTTCACAGGGAACTTCTCAACACCAATGTAGATGACAACTGTGACTTACAATCTAAAAGTGTTGCCAGGAAGACCAAGAAATTAAGCAATTTACCAATGGTCACATTGATAGTGTGGACTAGAACCTAGACCTTCCTGACTCCAAATGTGGCCCTCTATCCACTACACTACACTACCTCCTCCCAGTACCCACCTCAATTTCTTCATGCAAAATGGGAATAGCAACACTTGTACAACATGCCTCACAGGATTGTTGAAAGTGTTATGAATGCCTTAAAAGCACTGAGCAGGGTTTCTTAATGTTTTTGCATCCTAGACCCTTTGCAGTCTGAGGAAGTCTGTGGCCCCTTTTCAGGGGCTTTCTTTAAATGCACTTAATACATTATGAACTTGAGTTCAAATCCAGCCTCAGAAACTTGCTAACCAGGTGACCCTGAGCAAGTCACTTAAGCCTGCCTCAGTTTTCTCAACTATAAAATGGAGATAATAATAGCACCCACCTCACAGGGTTGTTGCATGAATGAAATGAGCTCATATTTGTGAAGTGCTTAACACAGTGCCTGGCACATAGTAGATGTTTAATAAATGCTTTTTCCTTTCCCTTATGCATATATGGTTAATGTTTTAAATCCATTCTACTCATTGTGCATGCATGCATAATGTTGTAAATGCATTTCAAATAAATATGATTAAAAAAGAAACCAATTATATTAAAATAAAGATGTAATTTTCCCATCTGAGTTCATAGACACCTAGAAATCTACACACAAAACCCTTCTCAGTGTAATGCTTTTAAATGCATAAAGCAAAATACGAAGGTTTACAAAGGAAACAAATTATATTGAAATACAATTGTCAAAACATTTTTAAAGTTAAAGGACCCCTGCATTATAGAGAAATTAATAATTGTTATTACCAAGCTCCTCAAGATTTCTAACATGTGCAAATGTACACTCTTACTATTATTATAATTGGGACTATTAATAATGACACCCAATGTTTATTTTTGTTGTTGTTCAATTGTTTCGGTCATGTCCTATTCTTTATGAGCTCATTTTGGGCTTTCTTGGCAAAGCTACTAGAGTGGTTTGTCATTTCCTTCTCCTGCTCATTTTACAGATGAGGAAACTTGGGCAAACAAGGTTAAAATGACTTGCCCAGAGTGACACTAGTATGTATCTAAGACCAGATTTGAATTCAGAAAGATAAGTCTTCCTGACTTCTGGTCTGGTACTCTAAGCACTGTGCAACATTAATGTTGAACATATTCATTGTTAATTAGTATATTGATATTAACTGTATTGATAAGAGCAACAATCCTGTTTCTTAAAATGTCTCTTTGCCCTCATAAAGAACCTTTCCCTTCCAAGGTTCATTTATGAAAAAGTAGATGGACAAACTCTAAGGCATTGCTAATTGGATCTGCTATGGGATGACAACCCTCAAGAATAGAATCATGGTTTTAACCAATCCTATCTCACTCACCTTCTTGATCCCAACAAACTCATTCTCTGCAGCTGTACGTTTGTTGATCTCATCTTCATATCTGTAGAATAAAAAGAAACACAATTGGACAGTATCATCTCAGGGGTAAAAAGAAAAAGGAGTAAGAAACTCTAAAGATACAAGCAAAATCTCTCTCTCAATAAAAAGAGATTATTTCTTTCTTGAACCTCATCACTCTGCTCCTCATATATCTAAGCTAGAAGAAGGATAATTTTGTAGAACATAGGACTGAAAGCTGAGATGGACTTTAAAGATAATCTAGTTCATGATGCTGAGTGAAGTGAACAGAACCAGAACATTGTACGTAGTAACAACCACATTACTGATGACTAACTTTGACAGACTTAGCTGTCCTTAGCAATGCAAAGGATTTAAATATCTTAAAAAGACTCATGATGGAAAATGCAGTCCCTATCCAAAGAAAGAGCTATGGAGTCTGAATGCAGATTGAAGCATACTATTTGCTCTCTCTTTTTTTCTGTTTTGTTTCTTCTTTCTCGTGGTTCCTCCCATTGGTTCTAATTCTTTACAACATGACTAATGTGAAAATATGTTTAATATGAATGTTTATGTAGATCCTATATCAGATTGCGTGCTGTCTTGCGGAGAGAGGAGGGGAAGGAGGGGGAGAAAATTTAAAGCTCAAAAGTTTATGGAAGTGAATGTTGACTAAACTAAAACTGAAACTACATAAATAAATAAAAGACAAAAGAAAAAGAAAGAAAATGGATGCTATTTAATGGCCAAAAATATCTAGTTCATTTTACAAATGAGGAAACTGAGGCCCAGAAAGGACAAATGATTTCCCCAAATCATAAGGGTAGTAAGTAGTAAAGTTAGGATTCAAATTCAGGCTCCTGACTCCAAATCCCATAATCTGCACAATGTTGTCTCTTAAAAACATAGGAAATTGGGGGTATTGCTATGGAAAGAAGAAAAGGTTGTGTCTTTTCAGAGCTATCATCCATTAGGAATAATCTTAGCAAAATAAACCCAATCATCCTTAAGAAGCCAAGTGGCTAAGCTATTCCAAGAGCTCCAAATGCAATTGTCTCCTCTTTTTCCTCTCTCCAACCTAGAAGAGTTCCAGGATTAGTTTATTAGAAATCTCCCTCCACTTTATGGGAGCATTCTACCCTGGATCTAAGAATCAAGGGCACTCAGAGGCCATCTAGTCCAGTCCATACCTGAGCAGGAAACCTCCTTACAAGATCTTCAATAGGTATTATTCAGTATTTTCTTGCAGCCCTCCAGTGATGGGAAACACTGCCTCCCAAAACAGCACGTTCCATTTGGGGCAGCTCTAATAGGAAGCTTTTAAATTTCATCAAGCATAAGTTTTCCTCTCTGCAATTTCTACTTCTTGTTATTAGTTCCGCATTCTAGAGCTAAGCAAATGCCTTTTGGTTCCTAATTCTAGTCAAATTTCTGGTTGGCCATACTTCAGTACATCAGTCAATCTGAGGATATTGACTAAAGATTCAGTTAGGAACAATGAAAAACCCCATTTAGGACCACGACTTGATGCTAATCTTCCAAGAGGAGTTTGGAGCACTCACTTCTTTTTGAAGTCTTCCAGCAGCTCTTGCATGCTCCTCAGCTCCCCATCCAGTTTCCCATGCTCCCCCTGGAGCCCATCCAAAGTCCTCCGAAGGTTGCTGATGTAGCTCTCAAAGAGGGGCTCAAGGTTGTTGGTGCTCGTGACAGAGTTGATGCCTTGCTCCTGGAGCAGGCTCCATTTGGTCTCCAGAACCTTGTTCTGCTGCTCTAGGAACCGCACCTACAGAGCATCCGGAGAGACAAGACATCATATTGGATGGACAGGATTGGCCCAGATATCTCTGTTCAAGGCCAGCCATGACCCCAGCACCAATCCAGGCCTTCCATCTGGATCATCCTCTCTCTCCCTTACAATTATAGAAAAATCCAAGCTTCTCATTGAGGAGAAGTTACCACAGAAGGGAAGGTCTTTGGATTCTGAAATTTTTCATCACTGTTAATTCCACTTAGGAGCAAAAGCAAGAAAAATAACAAAATGATTCACAGTCATCCTCATACATTTCTACTACTACAAGTTTACTCTCAATTATCCAGTTTCTGGATTATCCAGGTCTAATTTTAAGTCCAGAACTGACTTCTTCCTGATATCCATCACATTCATCCATATCTATGTATTTCTATGCCTTTGCAGAGTGTTTCTCAAATTGCACATGAAGGAAACATGAAACACCCAAAGTTTGCTAAGGATTTTTTTTAATGAGCCTTATGTTATTTGTTAATTGTGAATTAAATATAATAATTTTAGAGGACCTGATTTTCAAACTGAAGAGTTCTACCACCATGGAAAAGTTTGAGAACCATTACTTTAAGAGAATGCAAGCTCATTCTCATTCACACTAGCCAACTCATAATGTAAGGAAGATAAGTCTACAGGCAAAGAAAGACATGAAAATGCACTCCAAGATAAACAAATGCCAATGAGATTTTGGTTGCTTGTAAGTCTGTTGGTCACCCTAAATGTTGGAAAGGTAACTGTAAGATTGGACTTCTCCAACTCTTTTATTCCCCCAGACCTCAATGGACTTTCATTTCCCCTTTCCTTTATCCCCAAGCTATGTCTAGAGTGAGACCACAACAAGAATTCTTCACCCAGATTACATGTGAGGGGAAAAAAAGCACAGAGTGGTTGAGCTATTTCTTCCATGTCACATTGTACATCATGGCAGAATTAAGAAAAGAATTCAAGTCCTTTGTTTTCCTGACACTGACACCATTCTTGGGATATCCTCCTATAACTAATCATCAAAAAGGATAGCATTTCTTTTGGCTCAATGGGGCTCCCTCACCTTGTCAATGAAGGAGGCAAACTTGTTGTTGAGGGTCTTGATCTGCTCCCACTCCTGAGTCCTCACAGCCCCAATCTGGGGGTCGATCTCCACATTGAGGGGTTGCAGGAGACTCTGGTTGACAGTCACTTCCTGGATCCCACCAGGGAAGCCACCAGGTCCAAAGCCACCAGCCCCTCCAAAGCCATCAGCCCCTCCAAAACCTCCAGCCCCTCCAAAACCACCAGCTCCTCCAAAGCCACCAGCTCCTCCAAAGCCACCTCCTACTCCCCTGCCTCCACCAAAGCCACCTCCAAAGCCACCTCTACAGCTGCTGCGTCCACCACCATAGCCAAAGGCTCCACCCCTGGAACCACCAGCCACACTGTAGGAGATGCTCCTGTTGCCACCCAGGTTGTAGAGACTTTGGCTGCCAAAGCCACCTGCCCCACTACGGGACACACAGGTTCCTCCACCAGAGCGCCCGGTGCGGGCCACGCAGCTCATGCGACTGCTGCCAGAGACTACAACAGAGCGGCCAGAGAAGCCCTGGCTCCCACCACCTGAGGTCTTGCAGACTTGTCTGTTCATGGTGAATGGATAAAGAGCCTCTCAAGGAAGAGTAGAGAGGACTATAAGGTAGAAGGATAGAAATGCCAGTGGGGCCTGGCATTTATATACCGATAAGAAGAGAGGCTTTGTGGAAGGAAAGGCAGGCAATTAGCTAAGAGTCATAAAGGGTTTGGTTTGCCTCCAAGTTAATAAGTTAGTTCTAGGTTCCAAACATGCCTCAGAGATAATCCCCTGGCCTCAAAAGGCTTTGCTTTCATAGCTTAATCACCCCAAACTTGCCCCAGTTGACAAAAGAGGTGAATCTTTCCTCTACCAATTGAATTGATTTCATGGGCCTCAGGCATGCAAGCAGTAAGTGCTAGTGCGATGGGGGGAAAGGAACTGGAGTTCAATGGGAACATAGTGTAATGGAAATAATACTAAGTTTGGAGTCAGGAAACATGGGTTCAAATCCCAGTTCTGCTATTTACCTTGGGCAAATCATTTAACTTCAGTTAAGTGAGCCTCAATTTCCTCATCTATAAAATGGTAGGGTTGTATTTGGTGTCTTCTAAGATCACTTCTAGCTCAAAATCTATGATCCTCTATAAGGAATGAAAGACAACGCAATCCATGACACAGAGGCATAGGTAGGATGATTTCTCTCAAGCATACTTGACAATGCCTCTGATCCCAGGGTCAAGAGGTTGAGACAAAGGCCCAGCGGGGAACAGACAATGCAGGATCCCCCCCACCACACATACAACTGGGCAATTCATACCCTTCTAGTAGAGTCCTGCTCCCCTACCTCTAAATTGAGATTTCTGAGACTGTGAGAGACCCCTGTCCATTGGAACCCGGAATGACTTAATCCTGGTCCTTCACAGAGACATAAGTCTGAGTAACCTGAAGTGAAGTTAGGCAGAGCATATTCTAGAAGATTGGGACAAAAAAGCCAAATGAGGAGCTGAAAGTGAGTGGAAGAGATGGGGGAAGCGGTCGGAGTTGTTGTTAGGGCATAAGAGATGGGGGGGGGATGCTGATAGAAAGGAGGGCAGATTAAGGGAGGCAGTGGTCAGAAGCAAAACAGACCTCAACTTTTCCCTCTCAGAACTAGAATTAATCTAACCATAAAATAAATAAGAAAGAAGCTAAGGAGAATAAAATTTTAGAAAAGTTAGATATGATAGACTTATGGAGAAAATTGAATGGAAATAGAAATACCTTTTTCTCAACTTCACGCAGCACCTCCACAAAAATTGACCATATATATTAGGGCATACAAACCTCACAACCAAATGCAGAAAAACAGAAATATTAAATGCACCCTTTTCAGACCATAATGCAATAAAAATGACATTCAATAAATGGCCATGGAAACACAGATTAAAAATTGCTTGGAAACTAAATAATCTATTCCTAAAGAATGAATGAATCAAAGAACAAATCATAGAAGCAACACATAATGTCATTAAAGAGAACAAAAATAATGAGACAACATACCAAAAAAATGGTATGCAGCCAAAGCAGTACTTAGGGGGAAATTTATATGTATAAATATATGCCAATAAATCTGACAATCTAAGTGAAATGGATGAATATTTAGGAAAATATGAATTGCCCAGATTAACAGAAGAGGAAATAGACTATTTAAATAGAAAAAGAAATTGAACAAATCATAAATGAACTCTGTAAGAAAAAAGCCCCAGGACCAGATAGATTCATAAGGGAATTCTACCAAACATAAAGAACAATTAATTCCAATATTATATAAACTATTTGAAAAAATAGGCAAAAGAGTCCCACCAAATCCCTTTTATTATACAAATATGGTACTGATAACATAAATCAAAAAGAGCAAAAACAGAGAAAGAAAATTTAGATGAATTTCCCTAACCAATATTAATGCAAAAAAATTAAATTAAATGCCAGCAAGGAGATTGCAGTAATGTATCACAAAGATTATACATTATGACCAGGTGGGATTTATATCCAAAATACAAGACTGGTTCAATAGTGGAAAACTATCAGCTATTGACCATATCAATAACAAAAATCACAAAAATCACATGATTATCTCAATAGATTCAGAAAAAGTTTTTGACAAAATACAAGTCATTCCTACTAAAAATTCCTATTGCTATTAAAAACACTAGAAAGCATGGGAATAAATAGATCTTTCCTTAAAAAAAAAAAGTAGTATCTATTTAAAATCATCAACAAGCATTATCTACTTTGGGGATAAGCTAGAAGCCTTCCCAATAAGATCAAGGGCAAAGTAAAGATGACCATCATCACCAAATTTATTCAATATTGTAATAGAAATGCTAGCTATAGCAGTAAGAGAAGAAAAAGAAATTAAAGGAATTAGAATAAGAAATGAGAAAACAAAACTATCACTCCTTGCAGATGATATGATGGTATACCTAGAGAATCAACTGAAAATTTAGTTTAAACAATTAACAACTTCAGCAAAGTTGCAGGATTTAAAATAAACCCACATAGATCATCAGTATTTCTATATACTACCAACAAAACCCAACAGGAAGAGATAGAAAGAGAAATTTCATTTAAAATAACTGTAGACAATATAAAATTCTTGGGAGTCTACCTGCCAAGATAAATCCGGAAACTATATGAACACAATTACAAAACACTTTTCACACAAATAAACTCAGATCTAAACAACTGGAAAAATATCTATTGCTCATGAGTAGGCTGAAACAATACAATAAAAATGACAATTCTACATGTTAACTTACTTATTTGGTGCCATACCAATTAAATTTAAATTTTATAGAGCTAGAAAAAATAATAACAAAATTCATTTGGAAAAACCAAAGGTCAAGAATCAAGGGAATCAATGAAAAAATGTAAAGGAAGGTAGCAGTACCGGATCTCTATTACAAAGTAGTAATCATCAAAATAATCTGGTACCGGCTAAGAAACAGAGTGGTGGATCAGTGAAATAGATATACAGTAGTAAATAATCATAGTATTCTAATGTTTGATAAACCCAACTATCCAAGCTTTTGGGTCAAGAACTCATTATTTTACAAAAAATGCTGGGAAAACTGGAAAACAGTTTGACAGAACTAGGTATAAATCAACATCTCACACTGTATACCAAGATAAAGTCAAAATGGGTACATTATTTAGACATAAAAGGTGAGGTCAGAAGTGAATTAGGGGCTCATGGAAAAATGCACCTTTCAGATCTATGGATAAGGGAAGAGTTTATGACCAAACAAGAGCACAGTATGGGATATAAAATAGATAATTTTTATTACATTCAATTAAAACATTTTTGCACAAACAGAATGCAGCCAAAATTAAGAGAAAAGCAAGAAACTGGGGAGGGGAGGAAATTCTCACATAAAGGCCTCATTTCTCAGATATATTAGAGAACTGAGCCAAATTTATAAGAACACATTTCCCAGTTGATAAATGGCTAAGTGATATGAACTAGTAGTTTTTGAAGAAGAAATCAAAGTTATCTATAGTCATATAATAACACTTTAGATCACTATCGATTAGAGAAATGTACATTAAAATAACTCTGTGGTACTCTCTCATACCTATCAGATTGGCTACTAACAGAAAAGGAAAATGACAAATGTTGAAAGGGATCCGGAAAAATTGGGACACTAATGCACTGTTGGTGGAGCTGTAAACTGATCCAACTCTTCCTGGAGAGCAACTTGGAATCATGCCCAAAGGGCTATTAAACTGTGCATATCCTTTTGCACAATATCAGTATTCTATAACCCAAAGAGATAAAAAAGGAAGGGCGGGGGAAAGGAAAGGACCTATATGTATAAAAATATTTATAGCAGCTTTTTGTGGTAGCACAGAACTGGACATTGTGGAGATGCCCATCAATTAGGAAATGGCTAAACAAGCTGTGGTATATGATTTTGATGGAATACTACTGTGCTATAAGAAAAGATGAGCAAGACGCTTTCGAAAAATCTGGAAAGACTTTCATGAAGTGATGCAAGGTAAAGTAAGCAGAACTAGGAGAACACTGTACACAGTAACAACACTATTGTATGATGACCAAGTGTGAATGACTTAGGTATTCTGAGAAATACAATGATCCAAGATAATTCCAAAGGACTCATAGCAAAAAAAAAAAAAGAAAGAACTCCAGAGAAAGAACTGATGGAGTCTAAATGCAAATCAAAGCATAGTTTTTTAACTTTCTTTATATTTCTTGGGTTTTTTTTTATTTTTCTATCTGTGTTTTCTTTTGCAGCATGGCTAATATGGAAATGGCTTGCATAACTTCATACATATAATCTATATCAAATTGTTTACCTTCTCAAGGGAGAAGGGAAGGGAGGGAGGGAGAAAATTTGGAACTCAAAATTTTTTTAAATGAATGTTTAAAAGAATTTACATATATTTGAGAAAAAGAAAAGAAAAAAGAAAGAAATGGAGAGAACATTGATACTCATTCCGGTAGCAACCACCACCTCCAGATTCCAAACTACAGCCCCGGGGCAGCTTTTAGATTTGTTTTCTCTATGAGGTCATTTATTCTTTAGTTCTTCCTTTTATCTCCCCTCTCCCTTCATCCTTTCCCTTTCCACAGAGAGTAAAACAAAAGTGAACAAGCTTTGATTTCATACAGAAAGAAGGTTTAAGACTAGACACGAAGGAAGGACTTAAGGAAGGGAGCTAAAATAGATCTTCCAGAATTAATCCTAGTCAGAATAGAGAGCCAACCCTCTCCCCTGAGTGATTTTAAGATTGTTTGGGGGGTGAAAGGAGGATTAAACTCAAAGACTCCTGGAGAGTCCTCCCAGGCTCCCTGGAACCCCGGGTTGACACTCATTGTGTGGCTGTAAGCAGATCATTTGACCTCACTAAGCCTCAGTTTCCTCATTTGAAAATGAAATTAATAATATTGACCCTATCTGCCTTGTTACAGTTGTGGTAAGTCAAGTGTTTTGTAAACTTTAAAGTGCCATAGAAATGTGAATGGAGTTCTAAAAACAGCTCCCTCTCCATCATTTATGCTAGTGGTATTCATGGGGCTGGATGTAATGATGCAAATTATTAAAATAAAGCATTGAAAATGTTTCTTTAAAAGATTTAAATCTGGAAAAGACCAAAATCCTTAATTATCAGATGAGGAAACCGAAGTGGGGAAGTGTTTATACTTCCCTAGCTAGATATTTCAGTGAATAGAGCACTGGACTTGGAGTCAGGAAGTCCTGAATTCAAATCCCACTTCAGACACCTACTAAATATACAACCCTGGGCAAGTCACTTAATCGCTGTCTGCCTCAATTTCCTCATCTGTAAAAAGGGGATAATAATAACACCTGCTTTGCAAACTTTAAGGCACTATTTAAATGCTAGCTATCATTATTATACCCAAAGCACTTAATTATCAGAGCCATGATTTCAACCCAAGATATCTTATTTATGAAGTGTGAGGGAAAATATCTTCAAGAAAGTTCCAGGGCTCCTTTTTCTACATCATGGTGTTTTAGCTATGGGTAGTATCAGCTCTAGGGGAATTCAGGGGAAATAGGAGAGTCAAAGAAGAGGAGCTGAATTTTCCTATTCATGACCTTCTCAGGCTGATTATTAACATGACTCTGATCTCCCAGAGTACATTCCAAAGGAGAGTAAAGGGTGGTGGCTCAGAAGAATGTTGTGGGTGGGGGTGGGGACACAAGGAATCCCAGGTGGGATGAGGGTGGATTCCAGAAAGGTGTTTTATGGGAGCCAGGAGACCCAGGTTCTCACCCCACTTCCACCATCATTCAGCATGACACTAAGATCTCTCCACCTAGTAGGGCTACCTGAAGGCTTGGAAGAGACATAAAAGTACTTTGAAAGCATAAAATATGTTTTCTGGTCTGGATCTATGATTTCAGCAGTAAGAAAAAGTCCCAAAATGGAAATTGTCTTATCAATGGAGAGCACCATTGTTCTTGTAACTTGAAATCTTAGAAATTACCTGTCCTTTAACCCCACCACCACTACCTAGGGAACTTAAAGCTCCATGAAGGTAGGAGTCTGTTTTATCTAAACTTTGCAGCTTTTAAGGAACTAGACAGAGATCTGCACATAGCAGGTGCTTTTAAAAGCTTGTTGTACTTCGTTTAGTAAAACTATTTCTCTTCACATTTCAAGAATATATTACATTATTTATACGTATTATATTTATAATAATAAATATTATATTACATGTTATGTCATGTTATATTATGCTATATTATATTGTATTATATATTATATTATGCTATATCTATCATATTATATTATGTAACATAATGGTTTGTTACATTAGATTGTATTATATATTATATTAATTGTATTGTGTTATGCTACATTGTGTTACTTTATATTGTGTTACATTATGTTATGTTACATTACATTATGTTATGTTATGTTATTATGTTATGTTATGTTATGTTATGTTATGTTATGTTATGTTATGTTATATTACGTTATGTTATGTTATGTTATGTTATGTTGTGTTATGTTATGTTATGTTATGTTATGTTATGTTATGTTATGTTATGTTATGTTATGTTATGTTATGTTATGTTATGTTATGTTATGTTATGTTATATTACGTTACGTTACGTTATGTCATATGCCTGCTAGACTAAAAGTTCCATGAGGATAGGAATTGTATCTAACTAACTTTTGTATTTCCCCCACTGCCTAGCAAAGTGTTTGCATATAGAAAGCATTTAAGGAATGTGTATTTAATGAATGAACAAGTATGTCAATTATCAAGATTTGTTATTGGACAGCTGGGTGGTATAGCAGATAGAGTGCTAGGCCTGAAGTCAGGAAGACTTACCTTCCTGAGTTCAATCTGGCCTCAGACACTTATTAGCTGTGTGACTCTGGGAAAGCCACTTAGCCCTGCTTGGCTCAGTTTCCTCACCTGTAAAATGAGCTGGAGAAGGAAATGGCAAACCACTCCAGTATCTTTGCCAAGAAAACCCCAAATGAGGTCACGAAGAACAATTGGACACAAACGAAAAACAACTGAACGACAAATTTTGTTTCTCTCCCACTGCCTAGCAAAATACTTACATACAGTAGGTATTTAAGGAAAGTGTATCTAATGAATGTACAAGTATGTCATTAATCAAGATTGACACGTTCCATCAAGGAATGGGATAATTGTGAAATGGCTCCATTGGCTTTCACTCAGAGATGCCTTCCCTGCAACACTCCCCCACCCCCACTCCTTACTATCAATCCTCCCTAAGGCATCCCCTCCCAGTGAGCCAGTTCTTCATGTTCCCTGTTCTCTTTAGAGATATGAGATCTAGCACTCCCTTGCAAGTTCTGGGCAGATAGCCTTCGAGAGGAGAGAGAGCTGAGCCAGTCTCATCTGAAGCATCAGGTGCCATTGCAAAGCAAATAAAGACGAACAACACTATTCCCAACTCCTGCCACCTCCCAGTGGCCCAGGCTTAAGGGCAGGGAGCTGCCTAACAATCACCACCAAAAAAATCATTTTTTGCATGCTTACTGTTCATCCCTCAGCACAGTGGAATAGCTGGAGGGGAGTGAGAAGGTGAGGGTGATGCATGGGCAGATCACAAAACTTACCAGCACCTCCTTATTTAGCTGGCTTGTGTTGTTTTTTCACCATTCAGCTACTAGTACTGAAAAAACCTAAGCTGGCCATCCTTTGCCATATTTCCTTCATTACTTCTAAGCTCTTGGAGCACTTTTGAAGATTTATGTTTTAATCCTGGCTCCACCCCTGTCATACCATGTGAAGACACTCTGTTGTCAAGTCCTTAACCTCAAATTCTCCACATCAATAAAATGGGGACAATCATTACTAAGCAGAACTACCCTTCTGAGAAAATCTCTCTCATGCCTTCCCTAAGGTAAAGAGTTGGAATCATAGAACTTAGGAATGGAATAAAGCTTGAAGATTCTCTAACCCAATTCCCTTATTTTACAGATGAGGACAAAGAAGTGAATTGACTTGACCCAATTCATGTCAGTAGTGAATATGAGAGCCAGCATTTGGTTGCAGGCATTCAGACTTAGAGTTCCATCTGGTTTCCAGTAGAGTTTTCATTGAAAAGGAGAGACCCTCAAGCTTCCTTCTCTTGTAAAGTTGATGATAAAGCTAATTAGAGTCACTTTAAAAGAGGAAACATCAGTATCAATAAGAAATTTAAAAGCTTAGCCATGGGTAAACCATAATGGGAATATATAAGAGTTGTCTGTGTTACAAATTGCAAAGTGCTTTAGAAATAACACCTCATTTTACCCTTATAGCAACCCTAGGACATAGGTGTTAATATTATCCCCATTTTACAGATGAAAAAAAAAACTGGGACAGGAGTGAATAGTAAAGGTGTGAATCATAAAGCATTTATAACTAGAGCTGAATGATTAGCCTGCTGAAGACTGATACATAAAGAGGGCTAGAGAAGTGCTCTGTGTCTAGGAATGGGTCCGAAAGGCTATGATATCTGTGATCATTTTATAGGTTTGGGTTAACAGATTTACTTTTCAAGAGGGGCTTATCATCCCTTAAAAGAATTGATCTTACAATTATTGAAGACTAGAACCGGATAGATAGGGATGCCTTGGTTTGAGCTGCCAACCTTAAGCTGTAGGATTATTAGTTGAGAAAGAAAAATGAGCTATTTTGTCTACTCTTTACTCTTTTATTAATAAATGTTTATTAAAGCAGTCAGAATTAAATTATATGCAGTAAAGTAGGTCATCCTAAAAAGCAGAGTTTAAAGAAATCAACATGTGGGTACATTTTAGTACCTTTCCCAACCCCAACTTAATCTAACTCTAGACTTGAGTAGAAGACTTCTGCCCTCCAAGAACTCACTATTTGACAAAAACTACTGGGAAAACTAGAAAGTAGCCTGCAGAAACTAGGCATAGACCAACATCTCATACATTAACCCAAAATGGAGAAGTGATTTAGATATAAAAGACGAGATCATAAGCAAATAAGAGGAACATAGAAAAGATTACCTGTCAGATCTATGAATAAGGGAAGTTTATGACCAATAAGAGATAGAGGATCATGGGAGGTAAGATGGATAACTGATTACATGAAATTTTAAAAATTTTTGCATGAACAAAGCCAATATAGCAAAAATTAGAAGGAAAACAGAAGATGGGGGAGCAGAAATTTTACAGTGTTTCTCTGACAAATGCCTCATTTCTCAAATATATTGAGAACTGAGTCAAATTTATAAAAAATAAGACCCATTCCCCTATTGATAAATGGTCAAAAGATACAAAAAGGCACTTTTTAGAAGAAGAAATCAGGCTATCAATAGTCATGCAAAAATGCTCTACATCACTAATAATTAGAGAAATGCAAATTAAAACAACTCTAAGTTGTTACCTCACACCCATTAAATTGGCTAAGGTGACAAAAAGGGAAATGACAAATGCTGGAGGGAATTCAGGAAAATAGGGACACTCAGACACAGTGAGTAGAATTGGGAACTGGTCTAAACATTCTTCAGAACAATTTGGAACTATTACCAAAGGGCTATAAGATTGTATGCAGCTTTTCACCCAGCAATACCATGACTAGATCTATATCCCAGAATAAAGACCCTTATGTACAAAAATATTTATAGCAGCTCTTTTTGTGGTGGCCAAAAAGTTGAAAATTGTGGGGCCACCCATCAATTAAGAAATAGCTGAACAAGTTGTGGTATATGATTGTGATGAAATACTATTGTACTATAAGAAAAGACAAATGGATGGTTTCAGAAAAACCTGGGAAAATATTTAAACTGATGCAAAGTGAAATGAGAAGAACCAGGAGAACACTGTACGCAGCAACAGTAATATTGTAACAATCATCAACTGTGAAAGACTCTGATCAATACAATGACCCATGACAATTCCAAAAGATTCATCATGAAAAAAATACTACCCACTTCCAAAAACAGAATTGATAAGAAATGCTATCCACCTCCAGAAAAAGAATCTGGTGCATGCAGATTAAAGAATAGTTTTTCACCTTCTTTTCTTTTCTTGCTTTATTTTTGGCAACATAGCTAATACAGAAATGTGTTTTTCATCACTTCACATGTGTAATGGATATCATATTGCTTGCCTTCTAAGTGAAAGAATTTGAAATGCAAAAATTTTAAAGGGATGTTAAATTAATATAACTGTTTTTAAATTTTTCTACCCTTAGTTGGGTTTATCCATGGCTCTAGATCTTCTGGCTAGGCTGGCAACAACAGCCCTCTCTGCTTCTCATGACTGTTGCTTTTCTTCACTCTGAGCATGGCTGGAGAAGTTCTGTACATTGGCGATGACCATTCAAACTTACGAAAATAGATAGTCCTCATCTGCCCTTCCAGTATCCTTTACCAGTCTGCTGTGCCCTCTGGCTCTGCCTCCTCCCTCTACCTGCCAAAGTAGAAAGAATCAACAATTGCGTAACTGCATCTCCACACTAACAGCAGGCAATATGAATGCCTTCCCAATCAGAAAGAAATTTTTTTCTACTCTGACAGAGAAGAGTAAAAGCTTCCCCCTACCAACTAGCTAGCTGTTCTGATGAATATGAAACTGGAATAAAATGGCATTTCTCAGCCTCCAAGGCTACCTGTCACCATCATAGAATATTACACCTTGGAGAGACTTCAGAGGTCACCTCATCTAGTCCCTCATTTTGAAGTTGAGGAAACAGGTCTAAAGTAGAGACAGAAGTGGGCTGCGCTGCATCATTACTAATGCTTATTAAGCATTAACACAAAAGAAGAGATGTGGTCTCTGACTTTGAGGGACTTACAGTCAAGTTAGAGAGACAGGAGAGATAATAATAACAACAACAACAACAACAATTATTATTGTAGTAACAATTACACTTCCTCCTCATCTCCACCTCCTGGCTTTCCTGGTTCACTGTAAGACTCAGCTCAAATAACACCTACAAGAGGCCTTTCCCAGTCCCCTCCCTCCACTGCTGCTTCCTTCCCTCTGAAATTAATTCCCTTGTACATATATAACCAAAGGAAGCTAGGTAGTGCAGTGGATAGATTGCCAAATCTGGAGTCAGGAGGACCTGAGTTCAAATCCAGCCTCAGACACTTACTAGCTATGTGACCCTGGGCAAGTCACTTAATCCTGTTTGCTTCAGTTTGTCATCTGTAAAAATGATCTGGAGAAGGAAATGGCAAACCACTCCAGTATCTTTGCCAAGCCCAAAGCGGGGTCATGGAGAGTTGGACATGACTGAAACAACTCAGCAACACATGAATAACCATGTTTGCAGCTGTCTCTCCTATTAGAATGTGAATTCCTTGAAGAGAGAGACCATTTTTGCCTTTCTTTTTATCCTTAGCACTTCACACAGTGCCTGGCATACAATAAATGCTCGTTGATGATAATGGAGGTGATGATGGCAGTGTTGGTGGTGGTGGTGGTGGTGGGATCAAATGGTTGTAGTGGTGGTCAAGTGGTATTGATGATGATGGTGATGAAGGTTGTTAGATGGTGGTAGTAAGGAGGTATTGATAGATGGTGAAAGTGGTGGCCAGCTTGTGGTGATGGTGATGATAATGACAGTAATGGTGATATGGAGGTGATGGTGGTGGTGGTGGTGATGGTGATGATCATGATGATGACAGTAGTGATGATGGTGATGGTAGTGGTAGTCAGGTGGTGGTAATCAAATAGTATTGGTGGCCAGATGGTTGTGGTGATAGTGATGGCGGTGGTGGTGATATTGATGATGAAGAAGAAATCACAGGATCAATTCCTATCCTTGTGCATGAAACATTGTACAGTTGTTTTCCCATCATGTGTGACCCCATTTGCGCTTTTATTGGCAGAGATACTAGAGGGGTTTTCTGTTTCCTTCTCCAGCTCATTTTACAGATAAGAAAACTGAAACAAAAAGGATTAAGTGACTTGCCCAGGGTAACACAGCTAATAAGTGTCTGAGATCAGATTTGAACTCAAGAAAATGAGTTTTCCTAACTCCAAGCCTGTCACTCTATCCACTGTACCACCTGGGCACTTAATAAATATTTATTGGTTGATTGAAGCCAGCTCAGAAATTTTACCTCAGATTAGTGTTAAGACATGGAGAGTCAGAGGGAAATCCATACATCTACTCCCCCTCCCTGTTTATTGCCCCTGCCCCACATACATGGAATCAAAAAATGTTTGGGCTAGAATTCTTTAGTGTAATTGTTTTCCCATATATAGGGTAAAAAAATGCCCCCAAAATAAGGCTCTCTCAAATAGCATCCAAGGATATTAGATTCTTTGTTCTTCCCTAAGATAGCAAGGTTGACATAAAGGACCACTGGATTTGGAGTCAGAAGACATCTAGGGCTCCACTCCCAATCCCACTATTTCCTAGTTATGTAAACTCAGGTCTCAGCTTCCTAATCTCTAATATCAGAGTAATAATATTATGTGAGGCTCAGATGAGATAACACATAGAAATAGACTTTTCAACCAAAAATGCCAGCTGCATTTGTTATTCAGAAAAGATTAGCTAAAATATCAGGCAAATGCTCACCTGTTATCTGAGTAATCCTATTCTTAATATTTCTAAAGCAGTATCTCCAAAATGGGCTCACTGCATAACCCTAAAGAGGACTGTGATCAACCAATCAGAAGGTAAGACGATGGATCACATCCCACCCTCTCCTCCTATCCAATCATGAGGCTTTTGTCCAACCCAACCACACCTACCCTAATCCTCCTACACTCTCCTCACTCCTCCAGCTTCTGCTGTGGAAGCTTCTGGCCTCTCCTATTCTAAGACTGTCTAAGGATCCTCAAGGTAATTATAGCCGAACAAGCCACCACCCAGGCACCCACAATAGCTGCTGTGCAGGTGTCACTGGGAAAATTCCACCTCCCCCCAGGATACCCACCCATTCTCCCTGTCCCCCAGTGGCCACTCGGGTGCCACTTAAAGGACAAGCTCTGTGCTCCAGGGTAGGGAGAGGTCAGTAAAAGTCCTGACTCCCCCACCCCACCCCCGCCTTTTTTTTATTTTGGGTGGGACCGAATGAGTAGCAAAGGATGAGCAAACATGGTTGGGTGGTGATGTACACTGAAGACCTCATTACATTACCCCAAAACTCATTGTCTTCTGAATTTCTTTACTTCTGTTGAGGACATCATCATCTCTCAGTCACCTAGGTTCACCACCTTGTGTCATCTTCTACTCCTCACCCCACAATTCTGATCAGTTGCCTAATCTTGTACTTTGTACTTCTATAACCTCTCTTGCATCTGTCCACTTTTCTCTACTCACACAACCACCACTGTTGTTCAGGTCCACGTCACTTCTTTTCTGAGCTCCTCCAAATTAATGTTGTTTAGTCAATTATTCACGTCTGACCCTCACTGGGGGTTTTCTTGGCAAAGATACTGGAATGGTTTGCCATGTCCTTTTCCAGCTTATTTTACAGATGAGGAAACTGAGGCAAACAGGGTTAAGTGACTTGCCTAGGGTCACACAGCTAGTAAATGTCTGAGACCACGTTTGAACTCAGGCCCTCCTGACTCCAGAGTGGGCACTCTATCTACTGTACCACTTAGCCGCCCTGCCTATAGCAAGAGTCTTTACAAGAGCCTCCTAATTGATAATCAAAAGACATGTAGAGAACGGGACCTGGAGCCAGAAAGACCTGAATGCATTTTCTAGCTGCATGATTCTAGGCAAGCCACTTAAGCTGTGTTGGTTTTCTCATCTGTAAAATACAGATAATAATAACACCTACCTCAAAGTACTGTTGTGAAGATTAAATGGGATAATACACATGAAGGGCTTCAAAAACCTTAAGCACTAAATAAAATACTAGCCACTATTGTTCTCTCTCCTCAAGTCCCTCCCCTCTCCATCCTTCGCATAGCTGCCAAAGTGATTTTTTTCTGATGTACAAGTCTAATCAAAGAATCAAATACAGAATTCATCTTTAGCTCATCCTTTTACCATTTCTTTTTAGTGTAAGTTTTTAATGAACATAATTATTAGTAAAGCCCCATATGTAATTAATAAATAAGTAATAAACATTGGAGATGTGTACTTTTTTTTAACTGAGAGGAATGCTTGATCAAAACTGTTTGGGGACTCCTGGTCTCTAAAAGATAGTAAGAATATGAAGCAACAGAAACACATTAGAGAGCTTATCTTAGAATCAGAAAGACCTGAGTTCAAATCCTGACTCACAGCCTCACACTACGTGTGTGACAAGTTATTTAACCAGCTAGTGCTTCAGTTTCCTCATCTGTAAAATTAGGAGATTGGACTCAATGGCCTTTAAGGTTCCTTGTAGTTCTAAGTTGAAATCTCTTAAAAATCTTCCTCCTTCAGGAAGCCTTCCCAGATTGATCAAAAGATTAAAAGTTTTCATCCCTCTACCCATGGTGACAAAGGACAAAGGACTTCCAAGATTTTTCTTACCCCAATATCACTCCCAATTTTTCACTTAACTTCTGTATCGTATTATTCTTGACCTCTGATGTTAATACCTCCCTCCCTCATACTTTTTTTTGCGGTTTGACATTTCCTTCTCCTGCTACAGATAAGGAAACTGAGGCAAATGGGGTTAAGTGACTTGCTCAGGTCACACAGGTAATAAGCATCTGAGGCCAGATTTTAACTCAGGAAGATGAGTCTTCCTGCTTCCAGGCCAGGCACTCTATCCACTGCACCATCTAGCTGCCCTGCTCAAATGCTCAGCCTGGTTTAGTTTTTCTATTCTGCTCCATGAATGTCTTCAGAATGAAAGACAAGAAGGCAGGGACTAGATCCATGCTATTCCATTTATACAACACCTAACAGAGCAACATGTTTAATGATTCACTTAATAAGAGCTATTTGATGCCACCAAAGCAGATGATGAGGAGAGGCAGAGCTGTGATGTAATTCATGGCACAACTGGAAGGGGGTAGGGGTGTGACTCACCTATACTACATGGTCTAGTAAAAACCTTCAAATAATTTCTCTCTTTGACCCCAAGCAAGAAGGTTACTAGGTCTCCAGGCACTAATGTGACCACTCAAGTGCCATTCTGACATGAACACTTCCAGTCATGATGTTTGGGGGCAGTAGGATGCTGAATGCCCTATCCCCGCAGAACAAAATGATCCCTTATTGCCTCAGAGGGGCTCCCGTCCTCCCTTGCTTTCCCTCTCCCCTTGCCTTCAGCTATCCCAGAACCAAATCCTGAACTACTTCATGGCCTATATGGCTCAGATAAGATGGGAATCACCAACTGCATTCCTTGCAGTGAGTCAGAGGACCAACAAGCCTTAATATCTTTCCTGCCACTGCCTATTATAAGGTCCTCCAGGCTTTTCCTGTCTCTGAACCCTGCAGACACTGTCATTACCTCTTCCCCCACTCCAGGTACTAACTTACCAACTGATCTTCAGACAGTCTCAGTGTTCTTGACCTCTATTCTTCCATTGTACCCTTGGGCCTCATAGATCTTTCTGTCCTCTCTATAGCAGAATTGGTGGTGCCATGGATAGAGCATAAGCTTGGAGTCAGGAAGGCCTGAGTTCAAACTCAGCCCCAGACACTTCTTAGCTTTGTGACCCTGGGTAAGTCATTTAACTTCTGTCTACACTGGGAATTAGGTGGTCTGGAATTTAGTCATGATTCTTGCCATCCGATGATTGTGTGACCTTAGAAAAGTTTTGTCTTTCTGGGCCTCAGTTTTATGGTCTGTAAAATGAGAGGGGGTTGGACTAGATGAAATCCTTCCAGCTCTAATGTTCTATGATAATTGAGGTGCTCATGGTTTCCCTGAATGAATGAATAGGAAAGAATTTATTGTCTTAATTTATTTAATTTTATTAAATGTTCATGTCACACCCATCTAACACCAGGCCCACCATAAACGCTCTAGGCCCACAGGTGCTTTTTCCCCCCTAGAGTTCCCTTAGTGAGGGAGGCTGGAGTGGTAAGTAGTTGACTCTTCAGTCTTGGGTTCATAGGATTAAGGGCTGATGGTAACCACGGAGATCAGCCAGTTCAATGCTTTCATTTTACAAATTAGGAAATTGAGACCCAGAGACTTGCTTGTTCAAGGTCATATTAATGTTAAATAACAGACCCCTGATTGAAACTCAGGTCTTTGAGCTACACCCTCAATCATCCCAGAGTAATAGCGACGGGGGGGGGGGGGGGAATAGGAAATAGATGTTGGCCCTAAAGAGTTTCTAGGCAGAAAAGAGCAAGTTCCCTTCAGTGGTGCTAAAAGGAATAATATTGTCAGTGTTGTAATAGAAGATGTTCAAGAAAGGAAGACGGTTAAAAAAAAGGAAGGAAGGAAGGAAGGAAGGAAGGAAGGAAGGAAGGAAGGAAGGAAGGAAGGAAGGAAGGAAGGAAGACCATTAGTGGAGTGGCCCTAGATGAGAAATGTTGGAGGGAGCTATGGAAGGAGAGAGAACCTAGTAAGAAGCAAACACAGAAACCTGATGTGAAACACAATGCAATTTATTGAAGGCAGAACAGATGAGCCAAAAGGCGTTTGCGTTTTATGTACATCAGAGCAACAGTGGCCTCTCGTCTTCGGAGTGAGGTGGGAGGAGACCCTAGGAGTGCAGACAGATCACCAAGATTAGCCACAACCCAGGCGCATGGATAGGGACTGGAGGGGAGCTGTTGGAGGCAGGGAGCCGAGGTCAGAGGGGCGGCGGAGCTGGCCAGGGTGCTTATCTGGAGGAGCGCTGGTTGGATGACTGAGAGTACTTGACGGTGCTGCTGCTGCTGCTGCTGCCCCCGCGAGTGCTGCTGGAGCTGATTCCACCCCCGCTGACCCTAGAGCGCCCTCCAGAGCCAAAGCTGCTGCTGCCGCTGCCAAAGCCGCTACCGCCGCCGAAACCGCTGCCGCCGCCGAAGCCACTGCCTGCTCCGCGGCCGCCGCCGAAGCCGCCGCCGTATCCACCGCCGGACACGGAGGTAGAGGTACTGCTGCTGACCACAGCTGCAAGGGGAGAGAGTGAGACGCCCGACAGGTCAAGGTCATTGCAGCCAGAGCTCGCTCAAGAATCCCACCAAGCCTTGGCAAACCAGGGGAGACACTCTTTATCGTCATCATCAATCATCAGCAACATCACCATTATCTTTATCATTACTACTACTACCCTATTTAGTTTATTATTAGCTAGTGGTACCGTGGTATAGGGGAGAGAGCATCGCATCAGGAGACCTGGATTCAAGTCCCAGTTATCTCTTATTGTTGTGTGCCCTTAAACAAGTAATTTAACTTCTCCTGGCCTCAGTTTCCTCATGTGCAAAAATGAGGAGGTTGGACTGTCCCTTCTAAGGTCCCCTCCAGGATTAAATCTTATGATCCTACTTAATGATACAATGGCCATTTACAAGTAATAATTGATGCCATCATACAGGATAACTTCATAATTAATTCACTTCCATATTGTTAAACTATTGTGAATTATCAAACAATTACATTATAGACTCGGCTAGCTCTCAGTTTTCAGCTTTACCCACCAGAGAGCTTTAATCCCAGGCTGAAGTCCCTCTACCTCCAGTGCAGCCTGCCCCTGAGGCAAGCGGCAGACTATCCCCCTAGCCAGGGGTCATAGGCTCATTTCTCTACATCTGGAAAGGACTTCAGAGAGCATCTAATCCAACACTCTCATTTTGAAGAGGAGTAAACTGAGGTCAAAGACAGTTAAATTGCTTGTTCAAGGTCATATAAGTAATAAAAATAGCTAGCATTTACATCGTGCTTTAAAATTTGCTGATTGCTTTTAATATGTTATCTCATTTGATAGGTAGGAAATATAAATTCATCTAATACTGTCTGGAACCCCTTCCCCCGAATTTAAAAAATCAATGTGATATCCCCAGAATGACATACGTTCCCCTAGGAATGTTTTTTGGGTTTCCATTGCTCCCCTTCATTGATAGATAATCAGGAATTAAGAGTTATTGTCCATTTTAATTTTGGTTACTTACAGATGCTCACAGGGTTCTGGAACTCTCCAGACATCCTATTAGGAGAAGCAGGAGAAAAGTGATTCAATCATATAACAAATATCTTTCAATGTCATGGCCCAGGGTGAAAAATATCGCACACCATTGTTGGGAGCCCAAGCTGAATTCAAGAATCTGGCAAATCAGTCCTTGAGGACTAACTTGAGACTGGGCAAAGGCTAACCTGAAGAGGGAGGGGGAGTTAATAAAGGTCGGAGCTTCTTTGCAAGTTATATCTAAGAGTTGAACCTCTTTGTTCAAGTGGCTACTCTCCAACATTGGTTTAGTGAATGAGTTTAAGGTTCAGAGGAGATTACCCACCTGCACTCCTCTCCCTCCAACAGCTTCCTGTAAGTGGCAATCTCAACATCCAGGGCCAACTTCACATTCATCAGTTCCTGGTAGTCTCGAAGCAGGCGGGCCAGGTCATCCTTGGCTTTTTGCAGGGCACTCTGTAATTCCTGGAGTTTGGCCTGAGCATCCTTGAGGGCCAGCTCCCCACGCTGCTCAGCTTCAGCTATGGCTGCCTGCAGGTTGGCATTCTGGAGGACAGAGGAGACAGGAGAAAAGATTATCAGAGTGGGAAATATGTCCCAGCACAGGGTACTTCAGGGAACTCTCCAGGTTTGTCTGAATGCCTCTATTGGGAAGTGATAGATGTAGCAAGATAGAGGTAGAGGTAGAAATAGAGATAGAGGTAGAGCTAGAGGTAGAGAGAGAGAGATACAGATAGGGATAGGAATAAGGATAAGGATAAGGATAGGGATAGGGATAGGAATAGAAATAGGGATAGGGGATAGGGAGATGGAAATGGAGATGGAGATGGCAACATAAAAGCCAACATCACCACCACTTCTGTGCTATCTTCTTAGTTGTTCCTTCCTTTGTTATTCCAAAGATGTTTGAGAAGAAGACATCTAGAATTATTTAGGCAAGCCAGGGATTTGGATGAGATGACCTCTGGAGGCTTCTTTCAGTCTAGGATCGTGGAATACAGTCCCAAGGCACCCACCATCTAACTAGACTTTCACCTACCTGTTTCTTGACATTCTCAATCTCAGCCTGAAGCCTTTGGATCATCCTGTTGAGTTCCATGATCTCACTCTTAGTGCTTTTCAGGTCATCACCATGCCTGCCAGCCTTGTTTTGCAGCTCTCCTAGCTAGAGACAAGAAAAGTAGATGTTGTGTTTCAGGAAGGGACATGTCTTTGTCCTGGACCAAACTTTGGCCAGCAGTTAAATCACTGACCCAGGGATGTCCATTTTGACCATCTTCTTTGCACATACCTCCCTGAGTATGCAGAGCTTTGTGGACAAAGGGAAGCAGAACTGCTGAGGGTGTTCAATTCTCCTGTCTCAATGAGATAACCTTGTCATCTTTCCTTCTCCCACTGCTTCTCCCTTCACCTTTGCTTCATATCCTCAAGACCCTCTCTACCATGGTTCTCAACCTTTTTTTGTACCTTGGATTCCTTTGGCAGATTTATGGGACCCCTTCTCAGAATAATAATTATTGCCTACATTTATAATTGAAGGAAATGCTAAATTTCAGCTCAAAACTAGTGAAAATGAAGATGTATTTTTCCCATCCAAGTTCACAGACTCCCTGAAATCTATTCATGAACACTAAGTTAAGAACCTATGCTGTATACTCATTCTAAGTTGCTAAATAAAGAAAAATCTTCACTCTGATCAAGCTTCATAGAATTCTAGAAATCTAGGGTCATTTGTGTGCAACATAGCCAGGAAAGGATGAACTTTTCCTTCTAAAAGGCAAATCCTTGCCACTGGACAAGGCGAATAGTGGGGGCACTCCAGGGATTGATGAGGAATGGTATGAAAACATTAGGGATCAAGGAAGGAGAGCTTCTCCCCAAAAGGATAAATTATCCATTGAGCCCTAGGTTAGAACGGTTTCCAGCTGAAACAGATTCCTGACACCTACCTTAATCTGGTATAGGTCATTGGCCTCTGCCTTGCTCCTCTCAACCATCTCTTCATACTGTGCTTGGACCTCAGCAATGATGCTATTCAGGTCCAGGGAGCGGTTGTTGTCCATGGAGAGGATGACAGAAGTGTCGCTCACATGGGTCTGCATCTGGTTCAGTTCCTGTGGGGTAGAAATGGTCCTGCTCAATCACTGAACTTCTAGAACTGGTGTGAAAGGGAAGATCTCTGCTTCAAGAACTCTGGCTTATACCTCAGAGTCCTCCTCTATTCTGTACAAGCTCACATGGGACCAGGACGAATACAATCTTGTTATGAGACTTGCCATCTGATTTTTACATTTCCACTAAAAGTATACTGCCTGATTTCTCTAGTCCCTGCTTTCATGGATCTTACAATCCAGTAAACTCTACCTATCCCTTAATTTATACATTATCAATTGGTTTTTATTTTATAGGTATTCATCTTATCTCTCAAAAAAAGTAAGCTTATTAAGAGAAGGGACTATTTCATTTTTGTCTTTGTCTCTATGACCAGATGTGGCACATAGTGGGTGTTTAATAAATGCTTGCTGCATGAATGGGAAACTTTGCATGGAGCGGAATGTAGCCAATAATTCTATTGTACCCCCAGTGCCAAAAACACAGATGTTCAATACAAACTGGATACTTAATTGGGAGTGAGAAATTAGCAGGTGGGGATTTGAGCCCTTTGGTTCTTGCTATTTCCTATCTCAGACTTAAGACCAGGATCCAGTGATAAAGAAGTGGGAGCAAGGACAGCAGAGGAGTCATCTTCAGGGCCTCCATCACAGGCCTGAAGAGACCCCTTAAGATAGAAAGCAGGAAGCATCCTTACCGCATCATAGAGAGTCCTAATGAAATTGACTTCATCAGTCAGACTGTCCACCCGGCCCTGCAGCTCGACCTTGTTCATGTAGGAAGCATCCACATCCTGGAGGAAAGAGAAGAAAACACAATAGGGATCCATCTGTAATACTGCTCAGCCAATGAGCTGCAAATGCAACCGGAAGTATGGAAGTTAGTGCCATGGCAAGATTGAATATAGAAGAGTCTATTTCTTTAAGTGAGCTTTCAATGGTGCCTTGATCAGAGGCAGGGGGCTGGTTGAGTTGACCCCTTAGGACTTCTTACAGGCCAAAAAGTTCATGACATCCTTGACCTTGGAGAAGGGGACAAACCAGGTTTTGTAGTTAATTCTCTAGCTGCCTACTTAGGTGTGTAGGAAAGAAAGTGAGAGAGATGTCCTCCCAGCTCCCCAGCACTGCATACACAAACACACACACATACATACATACACACACGCAGCCTGTGACTCAGGACCCCAGAATCTCATTCCTTTCTTATTCACCTTATTTTTTTACTCTCCTTTTAAAAAAAAATTATCATATAGCAAATTTCTCACTCACCTTCTTAAGTGTCACAAACTCATTCTCGGCAGCTGTGCGTTTGTTGATTTCATCTTCATATCTGTAGGGATGAAGGAGAAACCAGATTGGGTTTGGCGTAATGATAGCACATTTACATAGTACCTTAAGGTTCTAAAAGTAATTTTTTTCACACTATCCCTGTGAAATAGGTCTTGCAAGTATTACTATCCATATTTTACAGATGGGGAAATAGGGACTCAGAAAGCTTGAGTCCTCTCAAGGAATCAAGAAAAGGGGGTACTGTGGTATAGCAGAAAGAGCACTAGATTTGGACTCAGAAGACCTGGGTTCAAATTCTGACTCTATTCTTTTTTTATTTTAATTTTTTTTTTAGGCAATTGGCATTAAGTGACTTGCCCAGGGTACACAGCCAGTAAGTGTCAAGTGTTTGGTCTGAGGCCAGATTTGAACTCAGGTCCTCCTGACTTCACGGCTGGTTCTTTATCCACTGGGCCACCTCGCTGCCTTTGACTGTACTTTTTACTATACCTAGCTGCTAAACCACCAGGAGGGGAAGCTCCCAGTGTGGGGCACTTACTTCTTCTTGAAGTCTTCCACCAACTCTTGCATGCTCCTCAGCTCTCCATCCAGTTTCCCTCGCTCTCCTTGGAGCCCATCCAAAGTCCTCCGAAGGCTGCTGATGTAGCTCTCAAAGAGGGGCTCGAGGCTGTTGGTGCCCGTGACAGAGTTGATGCCCTGCTGCTGAAGCAGGTTCCACTTGGTCTCAAGAACCTTGTTCTGCTGCTCCAGGAACCGAACCTGTAGAGCATGAAGGCAAACAGCATCAGGCTACCAGACTGCAATGGGAGAGAAAGAAGGAAACATCCCCAGCAGAAAGGCTTGGAATCTTTAGCCTGGGCAATGGCAGGAGTCCAGGGCTCTTGTCTATGCTGGGCAGACAGAGAAAATTCCAGGATTTTTTTTAAGTTGGAAGGCCTCATAGAGATTCTTTAGTTTAACTCCTTTGTCTTAGAGTCAAGGAAACTGAGGGGAAGTAGGGAAAAATTACAGGTAATAAGTGAAAGTCAGAATTGGACCTTGTTTTCTTATGGCAAACCCAAGGCTCTTCCTGCTGCAATCACCAAACAAGGAGAGCAAGGCAAAGTGAATGAAAATCAGCTCTGCTCAGAGGCAGAAGGATGGATGAATTGACTCCTTGCCATCCCTGGGAACTCCATGACTCATTCGCAAAAATTTAACAGACTGAGTTAAAATACACACACTTCATTCTCAGGCTTCTTTGAAAACTCTTGCTGTGGGTGTGTCTACAGAGCTAGTGGTAATAATACTGATTGACATGTTATATTGAGGAAGATAAACCCTACTTCGACTCAGACCCTGGGAGAGGACAAATCACATTGGCTTCAGGAGAATCCCTGAAATCCCAGGTCTCTTTTGGACCAACCCAGAAAGAGGTAGAATGACAAGTGAATCACTGGTTCTCTTTCCTCTTTGTCCTTTCTCCCAGGATGAACCTGTTTCCTTGGCATGTAGCCCCCACTTTGAAAATGGGCCTGGAAGCTTAATCAAGTTTAACTCATATTCAATTTAGAAAGAAATGTAGCACTCCTTAGAACAGAAAATGCATTTCAAGAAAACATTAATGAGAATGCATTATAGGAGGCGCTGTCTTAATTAAAATGTTTTTTTTTCTCAATTTGGTCAACTCTAAAATATACACATCACCAAAAGCTAATGATTAACAGGGAGGAAAATATTAGATTTAAGATACACTGCACATACAAGGTTTTCCCCTTATGGGAGAATTTTGACTCGATCAAAATTCACCAGGTCATTGTCTGTCTAAGTTCTGCTGTTCACTGGACTATGAATCTAGCCCTGCCCTCAATCTAGCAAGATCATTAGTCATAAACAAGGGGAAAACACCATATTTGGAGTCAGGAGATCTTAGGTTCAAATACTGAGTACCTGTTTGACCCTGGACAAGTCACTTTCCCTCTATAGATCCCAGTTTCCTCATCTGCAAAATGAAAAACCTGCACATGAGCTCTAAGGCCCCTCCAGTTCTGAATCCTATAATGATGATTTCAACTACTACTCCTCTAATTATTCTCTCACTTCCCCTACTCATGATACCCACTCTAGAAATGTACCAGAACAGGTTCTCTAAATGCCAGGCACAAGTCCCTCACATCAAGGACTAGGCAAAGGGATCTGGGTCAGAATGTCACCTTGTCAATGAAGGAGGCAAACTTGTTGTTGAGGGTCTTGATCTGCTCCCGCTCCTGAGTCCTCACAGCCCCAATCTGGGGGTCGATCTCCACATTGAGGGGTTGCAGGAGGCTCTGGTTGACAGTTACTTCCTGGATCCCACCAGGGAAGCCACCAGGTCCAAAGCCACCAGCCCCTCCAAAGCCACCACCACCTCCAAAGCCACCCATGCCACCAAAACCACCAGCTCCTCCAAAACCACCAGCTCCTCCAAAGCCACCAGCCCCTCCAAAGCCACCAGCTCCTCCAAAGCCACTTCCATAGCTGCTGCGTCCACCACCATAGCCAAAGGCTCCACCCCTGGAACCACCAGCCACACTGTAGGAGATGCTCCTGTTGCCACCCAGGTTGTAGAGACTTTGGCTGCCAAAGCCACCTGCCCCACTACGGGACACACAGGCTCCTCCACCAGAGCGCCCGGTGCGGGCCACGCAGCTCATGCGGCTGCTGCCAGAGAGCACAGCCGAGCGGCCAGAGAAGCCCTGGCTCCCACCGCCTAGGGTCTTGCAGACTTGTCTGTTCATGGTGAATGAATTGGATGGATAGGAAAGCCGTGAGGCAGGAGGAGCAGTAATACTGAGACAGACAGCAGAGTAAGAAACCAAAGGAACTGAAGACCTCTGCAGCACCAATCCCTTTATATATGTTTAGAGAGCTTGCTAGGCTCAAATGAGGGAGAGATAATTAATCCCAAATATTCATGGGCTGGGTTTGCCTGGGAGGCAATAAGTTTGTTCCAAGCTTCCAAACACACCTTGAAAATAATCTGAAATGGTAAAAGTGCTAAGGTGACCGAGCTGCCTGGAGAGGGTGGAGAAGTGGGTGGCTCCCAGGGTTGCCCCATGCTTGGGCAAGGCTTTGTCTCTTCAGGGCCCAGAAGGCACACTCCTCCACATCAGGCTATTTCAAGAAGCCATATCCCCATTTATGTCAACTGCCCTGGGGCCCTGGCACAGCTGGCCAGAGAGAGCCTTTGGAAGAATGGTAGGGCTGATCTGAGCTTGGAGTTTGGTCTCCTCAAGGGTCTGGCCCGCTCTCCAGCACAGCCTGTATGCAAAACCCTGTTTGGGCTTCCTGGGGGAGATAGGGGACAGAGGAGAGACCCTGAGGGAGGAAAGGACATGGGTAGGTCCCAAATCACCATGTCTAGAGCTGGAAGAGATGGTAGAGCCTCTAGCCCAATCCCCTCATTCATTTTACATGTGCCCCGATGACTTATCCTAAGTCACATGGATTGTAAATAGCAAAGCTGGAATTCGAACCCAAATCTTCTGATACCAAACCCAGGAGTACTCTTTCCTTCATAATCTGGCTCCAATCGGTTTTTCCCAATTCATTTCACATTGATTCCCCCTCAAGCCCACAATGTTTCAATCACTGTATTTGCTGTTCTTCACCCTCAACATTTCTCTTGCCTTCATTCTCTATGCTTAGAAAGCTCTGCCTCTCCCCTTCGGCCTCATGGAATCCCCGAATTCCCTTCAAAGCTCATCTCAGGACTCACTTCCTACAAGAGGACTTTCTGATTCCCCCGTTGTTGGTGCAGGAATCTCCTTCCCTAAATTATTTTCTATATTCTTTTTTACAAAGCACTTAGCACAATATCTGGCACTTCGTAGTGGCTTAATAAATGTTTATTGAATTGAATTGTAAATATTTTATATTTATCTTTGTACAATAGAATATAAAATCCTTAAATATTTTAAGTATTTTTTTTCTCTAGCACCAAGCACAATCCCTGACATGTGTGGAGTATGTCATAGATACTTGTAAAGTTGAATCCCATTTAACTGAATTTCACTACAACCCAATTCAACCATCCAGGTATTTATTTCCAAGCATTCCATTGAACCGAGCCTTGAAGAGAACTAGAGATTCCATAAGGCAGAAAGAGAAGGTGGAGAGCATTCTAGGCACAGAGAATGGAGGAAGAAGACAGAATGTTGAGGATGCAGAATAGGACAGCTTCCCTTCTATACACACTTGAAACACCAGGAGGAAAAATCTCACCTCTGCTGGATTTTTAGTTTGACTGGAATATAAGTAGTTCTGCTGGATTTTTAGTTTGACTGGAATATAAGTAGTATGTTTACGAGGAAGCAATGAGAAATCAAAGTGAATTTTTAAAACTTTTTTTCATCCAGATATTTTGGGTGTGGTATAGACATAGTCACAAGTACCAGCACTGAGAAATAGGGAACCAGGGAAGGATATGAATTCCTAATGCTCAGAAAGATGGAAATGGACCAGCCAAATTCCCTTTCTGAAAACAGGTGGGTTCCCATTCTACTCTGATAACCATTTAAAACGTCTTGATGAGTATTATGAGCACAGATGTAAAGCAATTCTTCCTTGTCTCTGATCTCCCGGATCTCCATTCCACTTGATAAAGCATCATTTTTGAAGGTCTGTGTTTAAAGGATGAGGGAGGGAACAAGCACTTGTTAAGTGCCTACTATGTGCTAAGCACTTTACAAATATTCTCTCATTTGCTAATATTATTGAGGAAAGAGTCTGAGGAATGAACCCAGCTAAAAGCCTGCTCTAGCCCACCCTGGCCCCATTCCCCCATTCCCCCATGGAAGCAGATAAATCCCGTGAGACAGAAGGCAAGGGCCTTCTGAGACCCTCTGCCCTGAGGAAGTTAATGTTTTCTTTGTTGACAGTTTGCAATGGATCAGGGATTCCTCTAGCTAGACAGTGTTGTCTGCCAGGCAGGGCCTCACTTCAACCATTCCAGATCAATGAACATCGATTCTTTTGTGAAAGTTTTCCCAAACTTGAATCATACGTATTTTGTAGCTACCATGCTGTGGCTGGCAGTCTTCCTTATGTCTAACCTCAATCCCCACTGCTTGCTGACCAACCCATGTCCTCTCTGCTGTCAATGGGGTTAGAGAAAAAGCAAATTACCTTCCTCCATATCTGGGGTTCTTACCCTTATTTGTGTGGCACAGACCCCTTTGGGTGGTGTGGTGAATACTATAGATCTTTTCTCAGAATTATGTTTTTAAGTAATTGGAGGAATTGCTGAATTTCAGTTAGAGGTAAATGGAATTAAAGATGTAATCTTTGTTCCCTCCAAGTTCTTAAACCTCCCTGAAACCTTCAAAGATTGAAATAAGTGAAGGACAAAGTGCTCCAAAAGACATTGGCCTGAGTGTCAGGAGGCCTGAGTTCTAAGCCCGAATCGGTCACTAATTTACTATGTGACCTCAAGCAAGTCACTTTACTTCTATAGGGCTCATTTTCCTCATTTGTAAAGTGAGAGATTGGGTTACAGGTCCCTTCCGACTCTGGCATCCTGGGAGCCTACAGTCTTGTCTCATTAGTAAGGATCTCGGGCCATTTGCTGACACTCAAGAGATGCCAATTTAGTCATTATTGCATTATGCAGGTGCTGATTAGCCCTACAGAGGGCTAGCCAAGTCCTTTGTGTCTCTTCCTTTTCCCTTTCTTCTTCTTGCTACCTGCCTTGCCCTGTGTATTCAGCCCCTGCCTGACAGGTAAAGTGAGATAGGTAAAGAGAACTCCCATCCAGTCTGGGATGTCTGGGAGGTGGGGGGACCAGCAGGAGTTCGCTCTATTGGCTACTGTGTAATCTTGTCATAGCTTTCAAGTCTCTAGAACTTCTCTCATCCCAGATCCCTGGACTTGGCGACATCACTGAACATGTCTGATTCAGAAAGACAGAGATTCTGCCTGCTTGGTGTTTTTCGGAGGCTTAGGGACTGGGTTTGGTCCCTCAAATGACTTTGCTCTATGCCTCAGGAGCCTGCCAAGCTGACTGCTTATTTCTTCAGGATGGATCTTTTTTAATTCTCTTTGCAGTAAACTCTCTTCTAAAACTTTAGCCAGGCCTTGCCACTGGGGCAGTTGGCATAGCCCTGGCAGCAGGCTAACTCTGAATGCTGATGTGGATTCCATGGAGAGGATAGTAGTATACCAAGCCCAGTGCCAAGAGTTTTTCAAATATGGGAAAGGATTTCTTCTGAAGTCTCCATACAGGCTCAGACCTTGGCAAAATTATTTATCAGTGAAGCTTGTCTTGGACACCCCCATTCTGAGCTCTCCTCCCTCCCCCACTGGTATCCCTATTACTTCCCCTAATCTGGGCCATTTTATTATTCTCTCTCTCGCGCTCTCACTCTTGCTCTATCTATCTTAGTGTGTGTGTGTATGCGCCTATGTGTGTTTGTCTCACTCTGTCTCTCTGGCACTAGTTCTGTGACCTTGGGCAAGCCACTTACTCTCTGTTTGCCTCACTTTCCTCATCTGCAAAATGGGGATGATAATAATAGTGCCTACCTTCCAGGGTTCTTGTGAGCATTAAATCAGATAATATTTATAAAGCACTCAACATAGTGCCTGACACAGTGTAGGCACTATATAAATGGTAGCTATTACTACTACTGCTACTAATGCTATTACTACTACTTCTACTACTACTACTACTACTACTACTACTACTACTACTATTACTACTACTGCTACTACTACTACTGCTGCTGCTGCTGCTGCTGCTGCTATTACCACCACCAAGGAAAGGGTAGTCCCCTTCGAGGTCTTCAGTGACTTAAAGAACTGCTTGCCATCTTCTTAGGAAGAAAAACAGTCTTGGAGAAGTAGGTCTAGAAAGAAATCTCCAGTCATCATCCACAAAGAACTTGTCAAGACTCAATCACCGCTATCACTGCCTTTGACTGGGACTTCCCCAGGCAACAAAGGGATAATTCAACTCAGTTCAACTCCACAACATTTACTAAGCAACCCACATGTGAACACAAGTCTTCTGACTCCTGATTCAGTACTACTTCAATTCAATTCAACAAATGTTCACAAGCACCTAACATGAGCTAGGTGCAGGTCTTACAGAGCTAGGTGCTGGGGACTAGACCATCCTTGGGTGAGCCCAGTGCTTGGGAACATACCAAGCATCCTCCGCCTGATGCAGTCTCCTACATGGAAGCCAGGGAGGTGAGCCTGCCTCTAGAGGTTTGTGATGGTGTGGAATGGAGAGGCCCGGATTCCCACAGGTATGAACAGGTGTTCAGTGACTATTTCCACTCTGTTAAGGTGTCTAAGATTCTTATCCAGCAGCTACGCCACGTCTGGAGGTGAATTTTGGTGAGGGCAAATCCTCTGAGCCAACTGCTTTAAGTTTGAACCCAATTTATTCAGTATCTGAAGTAGTTGAGGTCAGAGTATGTCCCTGCCATTTCAGGAAAATGTTTTGATTGAAAAAGAGAGACTAGATGTTGAGTAATTAAGAAGATAGTGGGGTACTAATCAATAGTGTCAATGATATTTACTAACACTAGAGATTGATACTGCAGAGAACATACCAGAATGGGGGCTTAAGATGATAGCCTCAGAAAAATAACCCCCAACCCCTTAGTGTCACCTCCTAGAGCTCTGAGGGGGTGATGCAGCTGCCCTCTGGAACCCCAACCTACCATTTGTCCTGTTACAGACTTCCCAGGGTCCACATGTGTGATAAAAGACAGAAGCAATACATCTCTGCCTACGAGGAGCATACATTCTACTGGGATTGTGTCTCCTGTATCAGCCTGTCTTTTTTTTTTTAATTTTTAGGCAGTTGGGGTTAAGTGACTTGCCCAAGGTCACACAGCTAGCAAGTATCATGTGTTCTGTCTGAGGCCAGATTTGAACTCAGGTCCTCCTGAGTTCAGGGCCGGTGCTCTATCCACTGTGCCACCTAGCTGCCCCTATATCAGCCTGTCTTTACCCTTTCATTTAACAGTTGGGCCAACTGAGAACCAGAGAAGTAAATGACTCTCAAGGCCAGGCAGCATGGTAGAATGGAGAGAATTCTGGATTTGGAATCAGAGGACCTGGGTTCAAAACCTGTTGCTTTCTAATTATGTGACTGTAGACACATCACTTAAACTGTTTGAACCTCAGTTTCCTAATCTGGAAAATGAAGGACTTGAGATACAGCTTTCTACTCTCTTCCAACTCCAAATCCTATGTACAAGAACAAGAGGATCTTTGCTCCTGGTTTTGTGCTCAACATGCATTGTATTTCTTAATACAGGTGGAAGAAAACTCCTATTCAAGGGTTCGAAGGTGGGAAGGAGCGGCTTGAATATGAGAGATGGGAAGCAGATTACTTTTGCTAGAGTATAGCTTTCGACACTGAAGCCCACCTCCTGACAGAGGTGATAGACTACACAAAATAAGGCACGTATTGTTGGACATGGCTAACGTGGGGATTTGCTTTGCTTTGACTATGTGTATTTGTCACAAGGTGTTTTTCCCCCAATGGGGATGGAAGAAGAGTGGGAGGGAAAAATAAATGCTTATTCATGGAAAAAAAAATAATTTTTGAAACATAAAAAAGCCGAGAAGATAAAGGAAGAGGTTAGAGGTAAAATGAGAGTGAGGCAGCAAGTAGATGGTCTTAAGAGTCAGGCACATGGGGAATGACTGAACAAATTGTAATCGCATGTACTAGAATATTACTGAGCAGCAAGAAATGACAAGTGTGAAGAAGTTAACGAAACTTGGAAAGACTTGTATGAACTGATGCAGACTGAAGCAAACAGAACCAGGAGAAGAGTTTACATGATAACTACAATAAAGGAAAACAACCTTGAAAGGTTTCAGAACTCTGATCAGTGGAATAGCCAATCCTGATGGTAGACAATAGACAAAGAAAGCATTTATTAAACACTTACTATGTGCCAGGCTCTGTGCTAAGTTCTGGAGACACAAATAGGAGCCAGCAAAGCAGTACCAGTTCTCAAAGAGCTTACATTCTAATGGGACAGGACAGTATTTAAAAGGGAGCTGGAAGTCGGGACAGGGTAAGCACAAGCCCGGCATCCCAGGGGAAGAGTCCAAGCTTCCAGTGGGAAGGGGATGAAGCTGATGGCCACAGTGCAGGCAGCATGGTGTACTACATGTACTGATGGTGAAATATATTCCTACCTCTGAGAAGTAAGGTATTAGACCATAAGTGTGGATCATCCATTTAGAGCCGGGGGAGGACCTTAGAGGTCATCAAGTCCAACCCCCTCACTTTTACAAATAAGGACAACCGAAGCCCAGAGAGATGAATTGATTTGGCAAATACGTTGAGCAGAATTTGAACCCAGGTCCTCTGGCTCCAAATCTATTGCTTTTTGCTTAAATGTACATCTTTGTTACAAGAAAGAGCTCTATGGGGGCTGCGCAGTCATTGGCAAGTGACAATAATGTCCAAAAAAAGCACCTGTAAATCACTACTGGTTTGCTTGGTTTTGGTTTTTTGTTTGTTTGGTTTTTTTAAAGATCAGATAGCATTTCTAATTGGGACCTCCCAAAAACTACTAGAAGAAAATAAAATTAGGGTGTGCCCATCATGAAAAATATCTGTATCATTTAATTCCACCCAGATTATGGATTTTGGTAAGTCCTGAGTCTCTTTCACCTAAAAAAAGGAATGAATCATTGTATTGCAATTTATCAGAGACTCATAAGGATGCTGATACAGGAAAGGAGGTTATTCATACCATCCCCCTGCCTCGGGGATTATAACCTCACCTGGACTTTCTGACTCTCCAGGATTTCCTCAGAACAAGACTCATCAAATTGTTGGGCTTACCCAGGTCAGTCTGACACCCCGATCCTGACTTGAGAAAATCCCTTCTTGAGCCTAACTTTAATCCCTCCCACTGCAGTGGAAATCTGCCTCCTATATTCTGCATAGCTAAATTATATTAATAATAATGTAATTTATTAATAACAATAAAAGCTAAAATTTATACAGCACTTGCCACGTGCCGGGTATTATGCTAAGCGCTTTACAATTATTATCTCATTTGATCCTCGCAACAACTCTGGGAGGTAGTTACTATTATAACACCTATTTTACACATGAAGAAACTGAGACAAACACAAAGATTAAGCAACTTGCCCAGTGTCATACACCTAGCAAGAGTCTGAAGCTGGATTTGCACTTGGGTCTTTCTGACGGTAAGTCAAGCACTCTATCCACTGTACCACCAGAAGTGGAAGAAGTTTTAGTCTCTTTGGAGAATTTATCGCTCAGTAAATTCTCTACACAGCATCTCTTCTTTGCTTGTGAAGGAATCTATGTTTTTGGTTAACTCTTACTCCTCAGGAGCATACATGCAGATCAGTCCCCAAGTAATGCCTCCCACCATTGTTGTATAAGGGAGGTTTTGAATGATCCAAATGGCCTCCCCCAGCCTTGACCTTGCTATGAATTACTATACAGTCAGTCTCTTCATATTCTGACCTGTCTTTCCTTTTTCTGTTGTTTTTTTTTAATTCTGAACTTCAACATCAAATAAAATGAGCTTTTCCATATGCAGTAGAAAAGAAAAATAGAATTGTACGTTATGCTGAAGATCCATTAGGAATCTCTTGCTTTTCTTTTTAAATACATATTCAACATATAATTTTCAAAGTTATCCTGCTTGACTGATTCCTTCTAGCTTTCCTTCTGTCCTCTTCTATGCATTATTTTTAAACAAATGCCTCAATGGACCTTTTTAAATTCGTATTTTCCTTTCTCTTTTTTTTGCTACCCAATCCCTAGCCCCTCCTATTCCTTCTCATCTCCTGACCTTATAATTTCTTAATTTTATTCTCTGAATCCATCCCAAAAATTAGAGACCTCTGTAAGTTTCCAGTTCAAAAACATTGCAATACTTTTCAAGTAACTTTGACCTCCTCTGGGCAATGGAATGATCCACAACATCTCTATTTATCAAACCCATAATAAAGAAGTAAACCACACATGCTAGATGTTAACACAATAATATAACAAAGCAACAGCCTTAGTTGGTGACAGCCAGTAAATAACAGTGCAGATTCATGGCAATGACAATGACCACAATAGTTAAGCTAGCATTCATATAGCACCTACTATGTGCCTGTGCCAAGTACTTCACAAATATTGTCTCATTTGATCCCTGTAAGAGCCTAAGAGGTAGGTGCTATCATTCTCATCACCATTTTGCAGTTGAGGAAACTGAGGCAGACAATAGTTAAGTCCAGGAAATGTCTGAGGTCAGATTTGAACTCAGGTTTTCCTGACTCCAGGTCCAGTGCTCTATCCATCACACTATCTAGCCTCCTAGCATTCCATTTACATAAGGATAAGCAATAATGTCATACTTAATGTTGCAATTAGCATCATTGGATACAAGCTTCAGTGTTCATTCAACAAAGGAAGGCAATATATTGGGAGTATTGGAGACAAATACATATGGGAGAGACCAAATCAGGATCTCTCCAACTACTCCTCTTGACCTCACTGGTGCAGTTCTGTCTCTTCTTCTGTGAAAACTCCTCTCTATCCCTTTTGCTGGTCTCAGTCCCTTAATCAGGCCATTTGACCTCCAGTGAGGCTGTTTCTAAGGCCTCAGTGTTTGCTTTCACATCTTTGCCTCCAGCTCCACTGGTCATAGCAGCAGCCAATTTACAGACAGAGACAGACAGACAGACTCTGTCCTTTCAGACACCGGACCGATCCCTTAGATCCTTGGGTCAAAGTACACTGGGGAGGGCAGCTAGGTGGCACCGTGGATAGAGCACCGGCCATGGATTCAGGAGGACCTGAGTTCAAATCCGGCCTCAGACACATAACACTTACTAGCTCTGTGACCCTGGACAAGTCACTTAATCCCATTGCCTAATCCAAAAAAAAAAAAGTACACTGGGGATCTTATATATGCCAGCAAACATCCCACTGTACTTGACTTTGCTAACGTCCCAGACTTACTGTTCTTCTGCTGTGACATGCTATACCTTTCTGAAATGACACAGTTCCATTGTCTTCTGTCCTGGTCAGTTCACATTACTACAGTATTACATTAAGTTCTGGCCTCACATTTTAGGAAAGACGTTTGTAATCTTCCAAAAAAAAAAAAGGGATCAGAATGGCTAAGCACTTAGAAATGAGATTTCATGAAGATTGTTTGAAGATACTGAGTATGCCTGGAGAAGAAAAGACTTGGGGAAAGGGTGATGTGATTGTTATCTTCAAGTGTCTGAAGGGCTGTTATATGGGAGAGGGATCCAATTTGTTTTATTTGGCCTCAGAGAACAGAATTAAGAGCAAAAGACAGACGCAATATAAGGCAGCTAGGTGGCACAGTGGATAGAGTGCCAAGCCTGGAGTCAGGAAGACCTGAGTTCAAATCTGGCCTCAGACACTTACTAGCTGTGTAACCCTGGGCAAGTCATTTTAACCCTGTTTGCCTCAGTTCCTTCATCTATAAAAGGAGCTGGAGAAGGAAGTGCAATGATAAACCATGCCAGTATCTTTGCCAAGAAAACTCCAAATGGAGTCACAAAGAGTTGAACACGACTGAAAATGATGAAACAACAAAAAAAGCCTAACAATTAGAGGCATCCAAAAATGGAAGGGGCTGCCCCTTCACATCAAGTGAAGGGTAGGTGCTCATTTATTTGTAAGTGGCCATGTTGTAGGAAAAATGCCTTCAAGTATATGATGGTCTAGATGACATGAGGTCCCTAATTCTCCGGAAATCAAAACCTCATAGTATGTGTGTATATAGTCAACTCCAGGGTCTACACATATACACAGAGAAGCAGTGATATAGTTGAAAAGTATGCTTTATCAAAAAAATTATATCTGTTCAACCTTGGGGTATATTTTTGTCTTTATATGTAAATAGAATCTCAAAAAGCTTATAGTCTGGTAGAAATGGAATTGGGACTATAATATGAAGTAATTAGCTTACAGTGACTTCAGACTTGATGTAAGGGTTTCTTTTTCTTACAAAAAATAAAAGACCCTCATACTTTCCATAAAGCAATCTGCAAAATGGCATTCATATAAAATCATGAGTTTATCATAATTTTACAATAGCACACAAACAAATCTTAAACACACAATAAATACGTAACATCCTAGTATATTTTATTGGTAAATCCTGTATCGTTTTCATATTTACAACAAAAATAGTAAACATAATAGTATTATTGCTGGAATGGGTAAGATTGTTTTTCAGTGAAAAGTCACTTTATTCATCAGTAAAACAGGCAGTTAGAGGCGGGGATCTCTAAGGCTTCTTTGGACACTAGACCCCGTGGTGCAGAACCTTGGATTTCTGAACTGGTTTCAGAAGCAAGCAAACAAGAACATCTGTATCTATACAGTGCAGTCCCTGGTGGGTAGCATTGACCCCAGTCCAGCTTGACAGATCTGTGTAAGTTCAAAATCGATAGAAAAATGGCTTTTTTTTTTCAACCCAGATTGTCCAATCTGACTGACTGTAGAGATTGGGTAACATGGGACTCCCACCAGGAGACTGTGCCATAAATAATGTTTGCTTGTTTTCAAATTTAAAATCAGATTTTTAGGACTTCAATTAAAACATCAGAATGGGAGGCATTGTAGGATAATGGACAGAGAACCATTCTTGGTGCCAGGAAGATCTGGGTTCACATCCTATCTCTGGCACACACTGCCTATATCATCCTGGGCAAATTACTTAATCTCTTGGAGCAGACAGAGTGCTAGACTAGAGTCAGGAAGACCTGAGGCTCAATTCTGCCCCAGACGCTCACTAGTTATGTGACCATTGTCATTTAACCATTCTACGCCTCCATTTCCCCATCTGTAAAATAAAGGGAGTTGATTTAATGGCCTCTAAAGTGCCTTCCAGATCTAAATCTATGATTCTATGATACTCTAAATAGTCTAGGCAATTCTTTAACACTATTAGTTTCAAACTTTGAAGGACTTAAGATGTCTGGTCAACACAATGACCAATCATGATTCCAGAGCACCAAAGAATTTTTTTTAATTCCCACCTCCTGACAGGTGATAAACTCAAAATGCAGAATGAGACACACATTTTGGGACGTGGCCAATGTGGGAATTAGTTTTGCTTGACTATGCATGTAAAAAAAAAAAAGGTCTTGTTTTTCTCTCTCTCTGCCCACCCAGCAGAGATTGACAGGGAGAGAAAATCAATACTTTTTAATTAGAAAAGACACATTTTTTAAGACTACTAATTACAGAGAAGGTGCTGCCCTACTTTGTCTTCACTAAACCCATGAAATCATGGATCTAGTCTTCATTCTGTAGTCCTAAATTAAAACCCTCACCCTTGCCCATGCACATATAAAGACCCAGAAGTGATGTAGGCATTAGCCCCTGAATGGCAGCAAAGGCAGTATGCAAAGTGTAGCTATTTATGTATTTTTCTTTTTAAGTGGGGAAGGGAAGGTACTCCAACCTGTAACTTTCAAGGTGTACCACGGCTGAGTGCAGAGCTTAAGAAACCCAGGCCCCACCCCTGCCAAAGCCCAGGCTCCCCCAGCCCAAGACATCTGGAGCTGAGCTGAGCTGGTATTTTCCCAGGGGCCAAGCAGCAGGCAGGGAACAATGTTGAGAAGACACTGAAGCAGTTTGACAGCATTGTGGAGACTTCCTCCTCTGACACATGCCTGGGAGAAGCTGGGGCAATAAGAAAGAGAGACAATTAGGAGATTAGTGGTATTTGTGAAGGACAGAGCCCTCTGGCAGGTTTGGGTTTCTCAATAAAAATCACCTGCCAAATATCTACCCCTTGGAATTTGCCATTTGGATGTTTGCTCACCCAATGCCCCAAGGCAGCATTGGAGCCATGCATCAATGTCAAAGAGGTGGATTTCACAGGTCAGGGGTTGAAGAAGCAGAAGACAAGAGAGGCAATGAGATCTACACAGCAAGGAGAAGGGCCAACTATCACTGGGGAGAGATGAATTGGAATTAAAAAGTATGATGAATTACCCAGTCGGGGGTAGTAGGGAGCCATAGAGCTACTCAGCAGTCAAGGAGGACAATGACATCTACCTAGGATGGGTAGAAACAAGCAACATTGTGGGGAGGAAGAAATGGGTACATCTGAGAGCTTACTAGAAGTTTTCTTGGACTTAGATTTAGAGCTGGAAAGTATCAAGCTAAAATCTTTCATTTTATGGATGAGGAAACTGAGACACAGAGAGATTAAGAGACTTGCCCAGGGTCACACAGTTAGTATCTGAAATAGGATTTGAATTCAGGTCTTCTAGACTCTATCTAAGGAGACCCCCTATCACCTAAGAAGACCCTTCCACTAAAGATGGCTTGCAAAATAGATGGCAGTGTATTCATAAATCTATATAGATAATCTCAGGCCAGAAACCTGTGCAGAATTATTATCATTATTTTTCTAAGTGATGACCTCCCCCTAAAAGAAGATTGTACTTATAGGTGAAGGGGAAGGAAGTTCCTTACCATAGTGGCAAAGTCCCAGCCTGGGTCAAAGAATGGTTAAACTGAATTTTCCATTGACACCTTCTTGTACTATTAGCACAAGATTACTATTGCTATAATTAGTAATACCTTGTATAAAAACCTTCTGAGTTGTTATCCCAAATGAGGATGGTGAAGGACCATCTATTTGGTTACCAGCTATACCCCAGAATTGGGAATCCTAGGACTTGAGGGGACTGTCTGACATGGCTATCTCTTGATCCTGTATATCTTTTATAAGTGATAATAAATATCACCTAAAAACTTCAACAATGGATATCTCAGTGGTGACTTCCCGTACCTTAACACTAGTTATGAACTTTGAAAGTAGATGTAATGGGAGAGCTTGGCCCCAGGCTCCAAAAGAAAGGAGTAAGCTGGGTATGATGACTTCCCAGGCTCCTCTAAGCCCCTAGGTGATTGTGAATATGCTTTAACTTTCTCAATTTTTCACCCAAACAGAATCTCCAGAAAAGCAAAGGGATGTGTCAAGAGATTGGGGTTCAGTCCCAATTCTGTCACTAACCAAGTCCTTTTCCCTGTCTAGGTGACAGTTTCCTCATCTGTAAAATGAAAACATTAGACTGCATGATCTCCAAGTCTCAATTCAAAAAAAAAAAACGTGTATTGCTATTACCACCCCCTCTATCAATAACAACAACAATCTTCCCCCTACATCTGCAGAAGGACTTCCTGTTGCCTGAGTGACTTTCCTTCTTCACTGTCCCATTATTATTTCCTTAACTGCATAGCCTGTGGGCATAACTGATGTGTTCCTGAAGAAGCAGGGAAGTTAAGGAGACAAGAATGCTTTGTTGAGTCTTTTACCCATTCATATATTTATTCAGCCCTTCATGGAGAGTCAACGGAGGATAGAGTGGTAGACTTGGGATTTAAGGAGACATGGATACGAATTCCACCTCTGACATTTAGCAGCTGTGTGAACAAGTCACTTAACCTCAGTAACTCTCAAGCAACTCTAAGATTGTAAGTTATGGGAGGCTTAGATATTCCTCTCCATAAGGAGTCCCCACTCTGGAAAAATCACAAGTTCCATGTGCTGAACATATTCATTCATTCATTCATTCATTCATTCATTCATTCAATAACCGAATGCTAGAACAAGTTTCTGACAGGGAGACCTCACCCATTCCCTGGATTTTTAGCCTCCTTCCTACATGGAGTCCAGTGAAAAAGCTGGAATGTTTATAGTGGTTGGTTGAATTTAGCTAGTAGAGAATCTGACCAATTGGAGAGCATAGCCAGCCAGCCTTTCTCTCAGCCTTGGCCTCTTTATTTTGGGGAGGAATTTGGTTTAATTAGATTGCCATTACCCAAGGACTTGTCATCAATTTTATGGGTGGATATTTCTCACCGTTCTTGGTTCCTCTAGCCACTCAGTGCCAGAGGACACAAGAAGCTAAAACTTAAGTCAAGAAAAAGCCTCTAGATTAAAGCATCTCAACCTAGAGGTCTATGGGCTTGCTTTAAAGAAAATTTTAATAACTATATTTCAGCATCATTGTTTTCCTTTGTAATCCTACGTATTATATTTTATGCATTTAAAAGCACTATTCTGAGAAGGGATCCATAGGTTTCATCAGACTGTCAAGCGGTCCGTGACATTAAAAAAAAAAAAAGTTAAGAATCCCTGGCATAAATAAATCATTCCACCCAGAAGCCACTTTTATCTCAATGGTATGAACTATCTGAATAATTTCAGCCACATGTTTCCCTGTGTCCTACTTACAAACACAATTGGCCCAGGATGAATGAAAAATGCATTTTATTGAAGATACACCAAAACAGTAACAGAACAAGATAGTGAGGGAGCAGTGGGGGAAAGAGGAGGAGATTAAAGGACAACTGACTGTGTGTCAACCTTGAAGAACCATGACTTTTACTTTTTGGTGATGGAGAATGAATTTTGGACTGGCAGAAGTGAGGTAAAAGTATTATTAGATCACCTATTTTAAGTGGGAGAAGATGTATCTGACTGTAGAAATGTAAACAAACCCCGATCTGGGTGGAAGAAACCATATCTGGGTGGGAAAGGGCATGTCTGTTTGGAAGAATGCAAAGCCCACCATGGTATGGCTAGAAGATTGCACATCTGGTTAAGAGATTGAGAAGTGCCATTTATGAGCACATATTATTGAGAAAAGGGTATGATTACTTAAAAGAAGGAGGAAAAAGCCTCCTAGCTATTTTTCTCCTCTGTCTGACCAAGATGGAGAGTCAAGCAATAACTCCCTCCTGGTCCAGTCAGGAAGCCAGCCCACAGCCTCAACAAGGCAGAAAACACCTAGAAAAAGTTGGCCAAAGACACTATCTCTTCACCGATATTCTTGGAAAGGGGGAGAAGAGAGGATTCTCTCATCCTCAAGCAGTTCCTGTGAGCCAGGCCCAGAGGGCATGGGGCAGAGGTAGGAGCTTTAGGTGAAAGAGGCACAGAAATTGAGGAGATAGGGTTGCAGTGCACTCAGGTGCTTACAGGGAGCCATCTCACCATTATCGGCTGCTCCTTTTGGTTAGGCCAGAGGAGGAGACAATTTTGGTGCTGGAACCACCACCGCTAATCCCAAAGCTGCTTCCGCTGCCTAAACCATTGCCCAGCCCAAAGCCAGAGTGGCCTCCAAATCCTCCTCCGAGAGCTCCAGAGCTGACACTGCCACCAACCACAGCTGTAGGGGGAGAAGCAAAAAGAAAAAAAAATTAATAAACAGTCTTGGGTTAAATCAACAAATCTAAAACCAAGGCTCCAAAAGTCCAAATCTTACTCAATACATGAGCAAGAGGACATAAAGGCTACTTACAGATGCTTACAGCACTCTGGCATTCTCCAGACATCCTGTGGGAGGAGAAAAATACCTAGTGAATCATAAGTCATCCTGTCCAGTCCTTGCATCTAGATAGGATTATTCCTCTCACCCTTCCAAACAGATGAGAATACTGTTTTCATACTTCCTGTTTCATTTGAACAACAGTTTCTTGAAGGAAAACTTCCTCAGGTCTAACTAAAGGCCCTTATGCTTACATGTCTGATGCTTCTCATTAGAAAACTATTCCAGCCTGGAGTAGACCTGACCAAAATTCTAAACATTCCAGGGGAGACTTGAACCAGGCAGCAGGAGAGAGACTTGGGCTCACAAGCCAAGTTTGGTTTCCTTGCCTACTGGCTTCCACGCTCTCTCTGGGTCTCCCCACCTCTGCCACCACTTCACCTGCACTCTTCTCCTTCCAGCAGCTTCCTGTAAGTGGCAATCTCAAGGTCCAGGGCCAGCTTGACGTTCATCAGCTCTTGATATTCTCGCAACAGCCGGTTCAGCTCCTCCTTGGCCTTCCGCAGGGCACTCTCCAGCTCAGTCTGTTTGCTGAGGGCATCCTTCAGAGCCACCTCCCCACGCTGTTCAGCATCAGCCACCGATGTCTCCAGAGTTTGGCACTATAGGGGGAGTGGGGCAAGGAAATATTAACTGTCAGACAGCACAGAGTCCCAGAGAGGGCAAGAGACTAGACAAGAGTGATACCAATTGTAAGTGGTAGAGTCAGGATTCAAATGCAAATCCTTTCACTTTAAAGTTTTACAGGGCAGCTAGGTGGCTCAGTGGATAGGACACCAGCCCTGGAGTCAAGAGGACCTGAGTTCAAATCTGGCCTCAGACACATGATACTTACTAGCTGTGTGACCCTAGGCAAATCACTTAACCCCAACTGTCTCACAAAAATAAAGTATTAAAAAAGCTTATTAATCTGATTCCAAGTCCAGAACTCTCACCACTCTATATGCCACATTGCCTAACATAGTTTGAAAACCCGAAAGGAATAGATACTTGTCAGTTATCATCATTATTGCTATTATTATTGTTATTGTTATTACAGAAAACTGAGGACTAGTGAGGGGAAATGACACATCCAAAGTCACCCCCCAGTTAGGGCAGTGCTAGGACCTGGATCCACGTTTCCTTACTCTAGCCTTCTTATTAAGAGGGCAGATGCCCATCTGATCTGTTTTAGCCACTTCACCCTTTTGCCTCCCTTGCATTCCTCTGCTTTGTCATTCCCTGACCCTGCACTTTCATACCACCCCATGCCATCTTCCTTGACTCTGGAACAGAGGTGGGACTCACCTGCTTCTTGACGTTCTCAATCTCAGCCCGAAGCCTCTGAATCATCCTGTTGATCTCAGCGATCTCACTCTTGGTATTCTTCAGGCTATCACCATGCAGGTCAACAGAATTCTGAAGCTGCTGGACCTGAAGGTCAGGGAAATGCCAAGGTGGGTCAACTGTCCATTCTCCAAGTTGGATGGCATGAATACCCATTCCCAAATATTAAATAATCCCTAATCATCTCTGCCTGGTTTGGGGACACATCTACACGGTCCCTTTGAAGCAAATTAACCATCATTCTGCTTAGCTGGGGCTTTTACTTAAATTCACCAAGAACTTAATGATGGACGGTGGAGTAGTCTTAGAAATTCCAGAAGCAGAGCCTCACAGACCATGCCCATGCCCAACCCCCAACTCTCCCATCACCCACCTTGTTCTGGTACAGATTTTGAGCCTCTGCCTTGCTCTTCTGGATGATATCCTCATACTGTGCTTGGACCTCAGCAATTATGCTGTTCAGGTCCAACGATCGGTTGTTGTCCATGGAGAGGACCACAGAGGTGTCACTGACATGGGTCTGCATCTGGGACAGTTCCTACAAAGTACAAAGATAGATGTTCACCTCAGCACCCTAAGGTATATCCTTCTAAATTATTTCTGATTGCTAAAAATCTACTTTTTCAATTTAAGTAGGACTAGATCATAGAGGTTTGGATTGGCCTAAAGCTGCTAGCCCCTTGGGAGCACTTATATAGAGGAAGCAGTAGGACAGAAAGGACTCACTGAGTAGGAGCATAGCATAGTGGGAAAGGTCATGATCTAATAATCAAAATACATGGATTCATGTCCCACCTTAGACACATATTTCCTAATTATGTGACTGTAAGCAAGTCATGACCTCTTTGAACCTTAATTTCCTCATCTGTAAAATATTTTAAAAATTTCCTCATCTGTGAAATGATAATCCTTCCACTGTACTAAATACCTCATAGAGATGCTGTAAGGGAAGTGTTTTGGCAACTTCAAAATGGTAGCAGCAGTATGAGCTATTAATTTCTGCAGGAGAATAGTCCTACTCAGTTCTTGTAGAACTGAGTTTCAAAAGTTCTTAATTCAATTTAGTTTAGTATTCACTGAGTATCTTGAAAAGAATATGAATATGAAGAATAAAATATGAAAAGAATACTCTGCTCTTAACTCAGGGGGCACTCCATCAGATGGAATGGGTCGCTTTCACCGACGGAATTTTTAACCCTGAAGAATTCTACTAACAGAACTAATCACTTCCATCTGTATAATCTCTGGTTTATGATCACTTCCACCATTTTGAGTTGTTCTCCAATGAGTTTTTATTTTCCAGACAGGGAAGAAGAGTTCCTTTAAATGCACAGGGCCTTATTTCTAACCAGCAGTATCACAGATCCAGAGAATAAGAGTCCTCACCATCTCATAAAGGACCCTGAAGAAGTTGATCTCATCATTTTGGGCATCCACCTTGGCCTGCAGCTCCACTTTGTTCATGAAAGCAGCATCTACATCCTACAAAGAGGGACAGATAAGGTAGCATTTTGTTACTGGAAGGACATGGAACAGGAAGGATTTCAGTTAGATTTGAATAAGTACATAGAAAAAAACTAATTGAAGGGGACAGTGGCCAGTATGGTATCAAATTCTACCTGTAGGGACAGTTCTAAAATCTATCTGGGGGAAAAGGGATGAATTAGACAAATCATACAGCCTTAATTTCTCAGATCTCAGCTCAGTTCCCCAATTCCCTTTGACCTAGGCACTATTAAGTGGAATGGGGTTTGGGGTATTGATCGGAGTATCTAGCTAAACTAGATGAAGCAGGTCAGAGACTGACCAAAAAAAGGAAAGAAAAGACATAACAGGCATTTTTCTGCCCTCTTCATCATCAGCTTAATTCAATAAGCATTCATTGACTGCCTACTATATGGAAAGCACTGTTCAAAAATTCCAGGGATACACACACACACACACACACACACACACACACACACACACACACACACACCAAAAAAACAAGAAAACAGTCCTTTGGAGAGCTCACATCCTACCTTCTTGAGGACCACAAAGTCATTCTCAGCAGCTGTACGCTTGTTGATCTCTTCTTCATATCTGTTGGGGTCAGAGAGAAGAGGGATGGGAGAAGGAAAGCATGCTTAGCTAATGTTTCTTGAGCCACATAACTAAAGGCTATCAAACACTCAGATAGTTGGAAATGTCCAGAAAATAGAATTTTCCAGAATTCTTCCATAAGACTGAAACCCTGGAAATCAATCTTGACATTATAGAAACAAAGAGAAAATTTAAATGTTTATTCTAAAGGGAGAAGAAAAGAAATTGAGGACTTGTGTCTACATAATGCCACACAGAGAAGAGCTGGCCCTCAGCCAGGTAATTTGATGCTAACAGAAGGAAAGAATTCAAGATTTCTACTCAATTTGGCCATCATAGTGATGCCTTGCCAATATCTGAGACCCTCTGATACAGTGTAGAAACAGCTCTCTTAGCACAAGAAGAAGGAGTTGTATTTTCTCACCACCACATGCCTATCTGGTCTCCAATTTTTTGAGTTAAGTTACACTAGTTGACTGCTTATAAGAGTTGGGAATCAGAATCATAGATGTCAGACCTGAAAGGTACTTTAACTATCATCTAATCTAATTTTACAGATGAGGATAACTTAGGCCCAGAGAAGTGATTTGCCCAAGGTCACTCAGCTCATCAGGGATAAAGCTGAAACTAGATGCCAGTTCTCCTGACTACCAAGCCAGTCCTATTTCCACTACTCTAAGTCTTCTATTTGACCATTCTATCACATCAAAACTGCCTCTAATTCTTGAACTTCAGCTTGGAAGAGGCCTAGGCTTGGTGGCAAGATAATGAGTTCTATTTTGGACACGTTGACTTAGAGATATTTGGTTTTAGATGTCAACTAGGCTATTGGTGATATGAAATCACTTCCTCGTTTATTTGTTTATCCATTCATCCACTCATTTATTTAACCATCCAATTTATTGAGCGCAAAAGATGTGGATGTCTAGAGGAAGGAAGATGGACTCAATGACCTTTATTGACCCTTCAGTATCTCTGATTCTAAACTAATGACTAGGAGCTTAAGGAGAGTATGCCTGGGTTGAGAATGGTCATCTGCACGTGATATCAGGCTCCCAGAAAGTTAGACCTGGGAAGAGACCCCAGAAATCAACCAGCCCGACTCCTGGCAGCGGGACAGCCCTTGCCCCACTACTCCAGGCCCTACGCACTTGTTCTTGAAATCTTCCACACTGTCCTCCATAGTTTTCAGTTCAGACTGTAGGCGACTCTTGTCATTGAGCAAGCTGTCCAGCTTCTTCCTCAGGCAGTTGATATAGGTCTCAAAGTAAGGTTCTAGGTTTCTGCTAGATGTGGTGGTTGTCTGCTGTTGCAGGAGATTCCACTTGGTCTCCAAGACTTTATTCTGCTGCTCCAGGAACCTCACCTACAGAAGAAAAAAAAAGAAGCCAAGTGGCCAGTGTCAGAAGCTATATAGCCTTGGGCAGTGCAGCTCAGCTAACCCAAAGAAGCCTTAGAAGGGAAACCCTCTGTTCAGAAACAGAATTGATTCATCAAGGCCTCAGGGGCTTAAGGTAGAGCAAATAAAGACCTTTCTGACTTCCAGACACCCTGGAATGGTTTATTTGAAAACAGAGTCCCTGGAAAGAACACTGTTCTTCTCTTCCAGCAATTGAGTTTCTGAAAGAGAAATACCTTCCATATGAAAAGAAGGGGAGTTAAGAAGTGAGTCATCTAATCTTGACTAGAAGTAGAGGGAAGAATAATCATAAACTCAGAGCTTGAAGGTACGTTAGAAAAAGTAGGTCTCAATTTCCTTATCTCTTAAATGAAACAGTTGTATTTTTAAGATTCTTTCCAATACTAACAGTCTATGACTCTCTGCTTTCCATTAGAAATACAGTAACTACAAGCTTTCCTTTAGTGAAAAGAGTTTGACAGGTCACACCAGGATAAGGGCTTAGGTAAGCACTCAAACATGAATTCTCAGTTTGGTTCAGTGATAACTTCTGCCTTAAATGGTCCCTCACTATGTTCCTTGGAGTTGCCAGTGGAAGGACAATCATTCAACATCTATGCATTTATTACTATGTGACCAGCCATTGTGCCAAGTATTAGAGATAACAAGAAAGGCAAAAACACAGTCCCTGCTCTCAAGGAGCTCACATCCTAATGGGAAAGACAACACGCAAATAATTGTGCATAATTAATAATGGCTGAACAAGTTGTGGAAAGTGATTGTGATGGAATACTACTGTGATGAGCTCAATGATTTTAGAAAAACATGGAAAGATTTGCATGAAATAATGAAGAGTGAAATGAGCAGAACCAAGAGAACATTGTATACAATAACAGCAATATTGTTTTAAGAATAACTTTGAAAGAATAAGTTATTTTGATACCTAAATTAACAACAAAGGACATATGAAGAAAGATGCTATTTGCATCAGAAAAAGAACTGATAAATAGTGTGCATAGAATAATTTTTCATATATATATATATTATATATATATATATATAATATATATATATATATATTTGTGTCTATGGGTAGCCATCCCTAGGGTGGGGAGGAGGGAAGAGAAAAAAAGAAATTTACATGATAATTTCATTGTATATTTGAAAGAAATAGCAAGTTGTGCATAATAGATTTGTGGTTTTGTGCGCAATCACCTTTTTTATTGTACTATGTTATGGAAATGCTTGTTTTATTCCATAAATTAAAAATAAGATTCAATAATGAAAAAAAATAATTGTGTATAAAAGATATATAGTGTGTAAATAGAAGAAGCTTGGAATGACCTAGATCTCAGCCCAGTGAAATAAGGGAAGATTAAGGTGGCCTCAAAACTGGTCTCCTTCAGATCAGTAAGCACTGAGAGTCAATGATACTTCCTAAGTTTACACAGATGCATTCTAATACTAATGTATACTTAGTAGTGTATTAGGATATACATTAGCTTTAGAAGATGTAACATGTTACATGTTCTAATACTGGTATATACTTCAAAAAGGCCATGATATTCCCCACTTTCTGGCCTTTAACAAGAATAATAAATCATTAAGGATTTTAGAACTAGAGGGACCTTTAGAAATTTTCTAATCCAGCCACCTTGTGTTACCGAAAAGGAAACCAAGGCACAGAGAGAGACGTCATATATCTTACTAGAGATCACTTAGGTAATAACTTACTGAGCCAGGATTTGAACACAAGTCTTTAGACTCAAAATCCAGAGCTTTTTTGTCAACTTCTAATTAGATACATTCAAAATTTTCTTGATCTGGCCCTTGCACATCGGATGAGCAAGACTTAGACGTATTTTTAAAAGCCTATCTGAGTAGAACTCATGAAAGAGTTGTCGTGGCAACTGGGGGAAAGGGCATTAGGCATCGTACTCATCCAGTTCTTTCAAATGCATGACTCAGCTGTTTGAAGGCTGATTAGCACTCTACCAGCCATCACATCTGGCTCTTACTCAACCCATTGGCTAGACCAGACATGGACTAGAGGAGAGGCCATTCTTTTGTCTTCACAGTCACTCCAGTGGAGTTAAGCCATATTCTTCCCCAAGCCAAAACCTTCTCAAAATGAAGAGGCCATAGGGGCAGCTAAGTGGCACGGTGGATAGAGCCTTGGAGTCAGGACCTGGGTTAAAATCTGGCCTCAGACACATAACACTTAATAGCTGTGTGACCCTGGACAAGTCACTTAACCCCATTGCCTCATCAAAAAAATTTTTTTTTAGATGGAGAGGCCATTGAGTGGAATGGTGATTTCTACTTTACAACCAGAAGGACTGGAATCCAAAGGATTTATCATTTGTCCAACATGTCATAGCACAGCCTGTGAACTCAAAGATCACCAGCAGGTTTACTTTGGTCTCTATAATATCCTGAGTTCACCTACCAGTTCCAGGAGGTAGCATTCACATCTAGCATTTAGATAATGCTATGTAGCAAACCTTTAGTTTGCAGAGTATATTTTACAAATATTATTTCATTTTATCCTCACAACACCCTGGGGAGTAGGTGCTATTACTATCCCCATTTTCCAGACAAGGAAACTGAGACAAACAGACGTTAAGTGACTTTCTCAGGGTCATGCAACTAAGTAAGGGTCTGAGGTAGAATTTGAACTCAGGTCTTCTTGACTCTGGGTGGGGTGCTGTGTGTCATCTATCTGAAAACTGATCTATGATCACTTGAGTTAGAGAAATTATTTCATTTTGTAGCTAGGAAAAATTGAAACCCAGAAAGGGTGAGCAACTTGCTCCATGTCACATAGCATATTAGAAAAGAATCGCAGAGTTTTAGAGTTTAGTCTTAGACGTCATTTTGTTCATGAAGAAATTGAAGCCCAGAGAGGAAGTGCCATGCCCAAGGTCACACGACTAATACTTGTCAAAGCCTACCCAAAATATACCCAAATACTCTGATTCTAAATCCCGGATTCCTTCAGTGTGAGACCCCAGTGCTCTGCAACCTAATGCCTGCACTTATCTAGACTTAGGACAGCTCACCTTGTCAATGAAGGAGGCAAATTTGTTGTTGAGGGTCTTGATCTGCTCCCGCTCCTCTGTCCGCACCTTCTGAATCTCTGGGTCAATCTCCAGGTGGAGTGGGGTCAGCAGGCTCTGGTTAATGGTCACCTCTTGGATCCCACCAGCAGGGCACACAGGGAAGTTGGATCCCCCTTGGCCACTGAACGCCCCACCAAATCCTCCACCAAAGCCTCCAGCACCATAGCCTCCAGCACCAAAGCCTCCAGCACCAAAGCCTCCAGCACCAAAGCCTCCAGCACTGAATCCAAAGCCAGCCCCTTGCCGGCTCCCCACCATGCTGATGTTCCTGTTTTTTCCAACGTTATAGAGACTCTGGCTGCCAAAGCCTCCAGAAGAGGATTTGCAGCCTCCACCGAGAGAGATGGAGGCAGAGCTGAAGCCAGTCCGCCTGCCCCCACCCACCACTGCTGACCCACTGCTGAAGCCCCTGGAGCTGCCTCTGATGCCTTGAGATCTGACAATCATGGCTGGTGGAGAAGAGAAGACCTTCAGAGAACTGTCGCCACCAGTAGAGGGGAATTAGGCCAGAGCCAGTGAATGAAAAGACCTCTGCTCAGGGTTCTTATATATGTGCTGGAGCAGTTGGGTTTGGTTGCAGGGGCATAAAAGGAAAAAAATCTAAAACATCCCTCGGGCTGGGTCTTTGGCAAGAGCCCATCTTTCTTGTACCTGCCTTGTCACTAAACACACCTACAGAAGTCATTTGGAGGGCACAGTTACTTGGATCAGATCACTTGCACCTGCCTGACAGCCTGCAGGGGCTCTCTATGACACCAATATCAAAAGCAAACTCAGCAGTGTTCGGGAATCAGATACTGCTCAGCAAGGAACCAAGTTAGAAGACCTGGGTTCCAGCCCTATTTCTGCCATTCGCTGGCTCGTTTTAGGATCATAGGAATATAAAAAAGGCCATCTTGTTCAACACCATTTTACAATTAAGAAACGAGACCCAAGAAAATTAAGTAATAATAATAACAATATTATTATTATTATAACTAATAACTAGTATGTGACGCTTTAAGATTTAGAAAATACTTTGCAAATATCTCACTTGATTCTCACAGCAACCCTGGAAGATAAGTGCTATCTTGTTTTACAGATAAGGAAACTGAGGCAGACAGGGGTTAAGTGACTTAACCAGAGCTGGTAAGCTAGTAAGCATTTGAGCTGGGATTTTAACTCAGGTCTTCAGGACCGCAAATCCAGCACTCTATCCACTGCGCCATCTAGATGCCTTAAGTGACACATATGTGAAATAGTCACACAGGTAGTCCATGTCAGAAGCAGAATTTAAACCCAGTTCCTCTAACCCCTGAGCCAGTGGTCTTTCCATTATACCATGAGGATAGCTTATGGCAAGCTTCACATGTCCAAGTCTAGGTTTCATATATGTGTGCATGTACGTATGTATATGTATATATATACATATGTGAACAAGTAAAGGTTGAATTCTATGATTCCTAAAAGTCTTTTAATGGTCTATAAATTCTCAAGTGACCTTTGGGACCCCTTCATATGTTGCTTCCTCCCCTTCCCCATCTCATCAGCCTTTTTTCTCTTCATTCTTGGTTCTGACCAAGATAATCTGGGATACCACCAACTATTCCTCCATTTTCCAGATTCTCAAGGTCCATTCCACCCTTCCCTATCCCCACCCTACCCCTTTCTATCCCCACCAACAAGGATTATAAAGATAGAAACAGTCATAGACCATCTAGGAAATAAATAATAGCAGGCACGACTTTATATGGTTAATATGACACTTTATCTAATTCAATCATCATGCCCACTCTGGGATGTGTAATACAACCACTATTAGCCTCCGTTTTACAGAAGTGATAAGTGACACTTAATGAGGCTTGGTTACTTACCCAAGGCTCTAAGTGGCTAAGCCAGGATTTTAACCCAGGTCCTCTGATTCTAAATCCTTCAGGCCGTCTGCTAACCCATGTTGCTTGTCAGCCAGGGCTGCCCTGGTAAATGTTCAGCAATCCATTTTGGGGATTGGGGGAGAGAATGTACACCTGATATGCCTTAACCTGTATTGTTACCATTTTCTCCATCACTTTCTTAAGTCTAAATGATTAACAAAACAATAACTCAAACCCTGTTTTGTAACATTCGCTTGATTTCTCAGGTGTAAATGTTAACACTGAAGATTAAACAATCAGGTCTAGAGAGCTGTTTTGAATGGGCTCCAACATCCTGGCATCCTCTATCTGGTTCAGCCCTCCACTCTATGCAGGAATCCCTTCCAGCCTCTTCTTCAACTTCACTGCTTCCAAACTCTGATTTAGACCTACTGCATAGGGGCAGCTAGGTGGCACAGTGGATAGAGCACCGGCCCTGGAGTCAGGAGGACCTGCGTTCAAATCCAGCCTCAAACACATAACACTTACTAACTGTGTGACCCGGGGCAAGTCCCTTAACCCCATTGCCTAGCCAAAAAACACCAAACAAACAAAAAAAAGACCTACTGTATCCTCAAAGGGTTTTTTCTGGACAACATATTCACAATCACTTCTTTGCACCATTTTGTTCTCAACACTTCTGTTTATGGTAGGCACTATTCGTTTGTGCTTAAGGAATCATGGAGTTTCAGAACTGGACATCTGTCTGCTGTCTTGGGTTTTTTGTTTGTTTTTAGGGGAGTCTTTTGGTGAGACCACATCTCCCTATCTTGCCCAGACTGAAAGCATAGCAGTTAATCTCCATTCAACCCCATTGCTAATTGGCACAAAAGTCTTGACCTGATCTGTTTCTAGCCTGGGCCAGTTAACCCCACTTTAGGCAGCTGAGTGTCCTCCTCCCCCATCCCAAGGAGCTTATCATATTGGTGGCAGACTTAGGGGTATCAGATTGGGCAAGACACCCAATCAGATTTAGCTTTACTTCATCTCAGAACTCCTTAACTCAAACAGTCCACCAGCCTCAGCCTCCCGTGCAGCAAGAATTACAGGCTGACACCACCACCACACCAGGCTGTCTGTTTCCTATAGTTTTCCCTATTCTGTGTCCTGTCTGGCCCATTTAACGTCCATATAAAATGCTGAGGCATTATGAATAAATCACCCCAGCTGCCAGGATGATATTATTAAGAATACATAATTTATTATCCCATAATGGTACATGTCACTCCTAATGTTCCCATTGGCTAGAGGTGCCTGGATAATAGAGACACACGAATCCTCATTCAAATCTTCGCTCCAGCCACAAATGTTACTATTACCTATTAACTTCCCATCCTGTTTTTGGAAAGTATTGCTAGTGAGAAGCAAAGAAGGGGAATTTTTCTTCCCTGTCATTTTCCTGCCCTACTAGCCCAGGCCTGAGTAGACAGGCAGCCACTCGAGGAGGGAAAAGTAGAAAAAGGCAGAGACTTGAGCTGGAACCTGGATAATCCACACAGAAATGATATGCGCTTAAATAACTAGGAGTTGTATGAACCAAAGAGAAAAATCTAAAAGAAACAAAGAGAAAATGGAAATGATCCTCCATTGTATGGATGAATAAAGTGAAGAGGAAGAGGCCTTAAGACCTAGGAATGAGTGATTGGAAGGTCCAGGGATCAATCACTGTCATTGTTTTTCTTTTCTTTTATACACTCCCATAAAGTCTTTCTCTGTGCTGAACACTGAATTCTCTCTCCCCATCCATCATGTCCTTCATGTAAACTCCCCCTGCCCCTGCCCAGAAAGAGGAATTAGAAAGCATCTCCATCATGGTGTCTGGGAAAGCTAGAAACAGTGAGGGCAGGGGAGGTCTTCAGTAATCCAAAGGCAGGCAGAATCTGTCCTACCCTCAACATCACCCCAGGAGAGAGATAGAGAGAGAGAGACACAGACAGTTTGTCAGTTAGCACGTATTCATTAAGCCTTTGGGGACCGGGCTGCATTTTATCAGTCATATATTATCACTGTAGGGAGACAGAGAGTGTCTGCCCTGAGGATTAAATTCTAGGCCCCTCCCTCTATGCCATTCAGCCATTTCTCCTAGTCATTTCTTTTATTAGACTCCCCATTCCCCATCCCCAAAACACACACGCACACCCTTCATGCTGTCTTGATCCCAGAGGCTATTCTCAATGTCCCCACCAACCAAGGTTACCTTCTCCCAGAAGCAGCTAGGTGGCACAGTGGTAGAGCTCTGGGCCAGGAGTCAGGAAGCCCTGAATTCAAATCCAATTTCATACACTAGTTGTGTGATACTGGGCAAGTCATTGAACCTTTGTCTGGCTCAGTTTCCTCAACTATAAACTGAGGAAAGTGACAGCTCCTACCTCCCAGGGTTGTTGTGAGGAGTAAATGAGCTAATATGTGTAAAGTACCTGTCAGATAGTAGGAACTTGATAACTGCTAGTTTCCTTCCTCCCAAAAGAAACTGGGTAGAGATCATCTAATCCAGCCCCTTTAGTCCAAAGAAAAGAAAACTGAGGCTCAGAGAGAGGTAGTAATTTGCCCAAGGTTACATAGGTAAGTGAGAGAACCAGTACTAGAACCCAGATCTTTGGATTCCAAGTGCAGGTGGCATGACTCAGTCACTAAATGCTATGTCTCCCTTCATCCCAACTCCCTCTCAAAGTTTGCTTCATCTAGGAAGCCTTCCCAGATTAACTACTTTCCAGTTCCTCACCCCAGACTAATTCCCCATGCTACCAACTAGATCTCTGGACCAGCTGCTGCTAGATCTGTTTCCCTCTGTGTGAAAAAATGTGTGCCCGTCACCCAAAAGAGAAGGGGCTGTGTCTCCTCCTCCCTCTGGATCGCCATCCAAGACTTATTATAGGGATTCCGCTCAAGACAGTGTGTTGTAACCAAAGGGGTCTTTTCCCCAACGACTGGCCTTCCTTTTCTTCATAGGCTGAGAGCTAGATTTGCACAGCTAAATTCATTTACCCTATCTAAATTTGGGGACCAGATACTAATGCACTATTAGTGGAGCTGTGAATTGATCCAGCCATTCTGGAAAGCAATTTGAAACTGTGCCCCCCAAATAATTAAGCCAGGTGATTCCACTGCTAGGATTGCATCCTTAAAGAGATCAAAGACAGAGGAAAATGACACCTATATTCAAAAATATTTCTAGTAACTTTTTTTTGTGATGGCAAAGAACTAGAAACTAAGGGGATACCTATCAGTTGGGCAATGGCTGAATAAATGATAGTATATAATTCCAGATGACTGATGACAAAATACAATACCCACTACCTGACACTAAGGTGTTAGACTCAAAATGCAGAGTGAGACACATTTTTGGTCATGGCCAATTCAAGAATTTGCTTTGCTTAACTATGCATATTTGTTACAATGGATATTTTGGTTTGTTTTTTAGTTTTTTGTTTTGGTGGTTTTTTTGCTGTTCAATGGAGAGAAAAGGGTAAAAAAAATGCTTTAACTGAAATCAATTTTTTAAAGATTTGGGGGCCAAAATGATAGATCAAATAAAATCTATAGTACCATAAGCTCCCCTTCATACAATATAGATATGATTTTTCCCAGAGGAATACATATCCCCTTTCTGGTTCCTCAGAAGTATTCTTTCCTTGGTATGAACAAATCTGAGAGAAAGCTAGAAAATAGCATGGTTTCTATACTAGGTATAATCCCTACAGGCCTAACCAGGAATGTCAGTGGGCAGGCACCAATAGCTGTGTGAACTGAATGAACTTAGTAAATCCTACTTCACGGAGTTTTCTCTCATCTTTTCTATTTTCTTTCCAAATGAAAGGTGGAAAGGTGTGTTGGAACCTGAGCCAGGGTGGATAAACTGGAAATGAACTCCCCAATCCCAGGCCCTTAATCCTTCCTGTTCAGTGACATTATCCTAACATCACACCCTCCTGATGGCTCACCTTGGCCTCTTAACCCCAATTTCATTCTTCAGCTATCCCTTGTTTGTTTTACTAGAGATATTCATGAGTTACAGTTTTTTTTTTAGAGTTTTTTAATCTAATAGTATCTTATTTTTTTCTAGTTTCCACACATGCAAAGACAATTTTCAACATTCATTTTTTGAAAGATTTTGAGTTTCAAATTTTCCCCCTCCTTCTTCTCCCCCCTCCCCAAGACAGCAAGCAATCTGATATAGGTCATACCTGTGCAATCATGTTAAACATATTTCCACATTAGTCATGTTGTGAAAAAAAAGAAATAGAATAAAAGGGAAAAAACACACAGAAAACATGAAAGTAGTATGCTTTGATCTGCATTCAGACTCCATCAGTTCTTTCTGTGAAAGTAGATAGCATTTTCCATCATAAGTCTTGGAATTGTCTTGGATCATTGTATTGATGAGAAGAGCTAAGTCAGCCATAGTTGATCATTGCACAATGTTATTATTGCTGTGTACGATGTTCTCCTGGTTCTGCTCATTTTGCTTTCCATCGGTTCATATAAGTCTTTCCAGGTTTTTCTGAAGTCCACCTGCTCATCATTTCTTACAGCACAATTGTAGTCCATTACATTCATATACCACAACTTGTTCAGCCATTCCCCAGTTGATGGGCATCCCTTGTTTGCTTCACTGGGAATATTTATGAGCTAGAGTTTATAACAACAAAGTTGTAGCTACAAGATGGCACCCAGTGACACCTTTCCATTATGTATTTGTCTCTTAGGGAGGCATCCTGTTGTAGTGAAGGGAAGGCCTGAGTTCAAGTCCCAGCTTCATGATCCTGGACAAGTCACAACCCTCTGGACCTTGGTTCCTCATCTGCAAAATGAGATCAAAATGCTTACACTATGATCCCATAGCCTTGTTATAAGAAAAGTGCTTTGCAAACATTACAATGCTATAGAAATAGCTGTTTTTATTAAGTAGCATAGTGTATCTTCTCTAACAACTCACACTTTGACATGACAGCGCTCTCAGCTTTACAAAACGCTTGCCCTTATAACAGCTCTCTGAGGCCAGCAGTTCACTTCTTATCACTCCCATTTTATAGATGAGGAATCTCAGCTCTGTGGTTTTCTTTGTCTTAATCTCTCCAAGCCTCAGTTCCCTTATCTGGAAAATAGGAATCAAAATAGCTACAAAAATCTGCCTCCCAGGATTGCTGTGAAGGTCAAAGGAGAGTGCTTTGAAACCTTTTGAAAGATTTAAGAACATTGGCCAAGGCAGTGTCCAACCATGATTCTAGAGGATCCCTAATGAAGCAAGCTACCCACCTCCTGAAGTGAAGGTGAAGGACTCAAGGTACAGAATGAAACACACATTTTTGGACATGGCCACTATGGGAACTGCTTTGTTTAACTCTGCTTATTTGTTACAAGGGTTTTGTGGGGGTTCTCCGTTAGGTGGTGGTGGGAGGGAAAGGAAATAAATATTTGTTAGTTGAAAAATAAAATAAATGTTTTTTCTAACAAATGCTTATACCCATCAAGTGCCACCGACAAATGTGAGCTATCATTCTTCCAGATCACTGGAAGTATTTAAGTCAAGCCCCAGTACCTACTTAATAAGGATGTGGAGAGGTGGGGAGGGTTCTAATTCTGGTGGTAGCGCCTTCTAACTCTGAGAATTAAAATAAGTAAAATAAGTGTAATTGGTCTTTATTTTTTTACGTGCAAGGAGATGGAAACTCAATTGCTTGCCCACAGTTATATGGTCAATCAGAGGAAAAGCATAGCTCTAAACTCAGATCTCCTGAAGTCATACTCTTCCCACTACACCAGAGGGTCTCAATATATGGGCCTCAGACCCCTGGTTGTCCCCCGAGACTCTTTCCGGGAATCTATGAAGTAAAAACTTTTCCAAAATAAAACTAAGATGTTACTTGCCTACTAGAATACTCCCTTTTCCAACGACATATCTTTGTGAGGCCAATTTTTCTTCATATACTTCAACCAAAATGACATATCGTGAGAGATTAAATGCAGAAGCAAACAGGAGAATCCAGCTGTCTTCTATGAGACCAGATGTTAAAGAATTATTAAAAACATAAAAAAGTTACAAAATATAAAAGGCAATGTTAAAAGTTACAAAAAATGAAAAATAATTGTTTTGTCCAATAGTTTTTCATTGAAAATGTTATTTATAAATTAACATATAGTAAATTCATTGCTTTTAAATAAAATAATAAATATTTTAATTAATTTATTTTAATTTCTAATACAATCAATAGCAATTTACTCTAACCCACATAAGTAAATGTTCTTTGGGGTCCTCAATAATTTTTAAGAGTCTCTGAGGCCAGAAAATTTGAGAAGTGCTATACTACCCCATAATGTCCCCTTTGGAAAGGAAATCCTGCCATGCTAGCTGGCCAGTGTCATTTGGATCAGATTGCCTATTCCAAGTGATCCTTCATCTCTTGCTGCTCTCTCTTGGTAAGAACTGAGAACTTGGCCCCTGAAAACCTCGGTTGCCCTCCTGCCTGCCTCCCTTCCAGCCCCTCATCAGGCTTACACGCTGCACTGATCTGTTCAGGCAACTCTCCTCCCTCAGATCAAATGGGATAATATCTATGAAGTGCTTTGCACAGTGCCTGGCACATAGTAGGTGATTTAAAATGGTTTGTTCCTCTCCCCCCTTGGCACCTCTGCTTTCCATACAGTCAAGGAGATGAGAAGCTGTCAAGGGTGTGGGGAGGGTAGGAGATTGTTTATTTGCTAAAGGCTTTGTCTCTGAGGCAAGCCCTTGTATTCAGCTCTGGGATTATTTACACCAAAAAGCTTCTTTACACCCGCAGCCCCACACAGGTCGGTAATAAGGGAAAATGCACCTGCCCTCAGCCAAACCTGTTCCCTCTCTCCATTCAGTCACCCAGAGTTCAGTCACCCTGACTCACCCAGTTGGAGACCTGAAGCCAGCTTAACTCTTAGGGTGAATGCACGGGGAAGTAGGTGTCAGCAGTTCAGTAAGGGGGAAGCATGAAAGTGAGGGTCAGGAGGTGGCAGCACCCTCACACAGGAACCGCAGGCCCTGGGAGATCGGGGAGGACCCAAAGACACTATTAGGCAACTTTGGTCTGAGTTATTATGTACCGGACAATGAATGCAAGCTGATATTGCTTGCTGAAAAAATATAGAGAGAAGCAATATTTATATAAAATATGTATTTATATAAATTTTCATTTATATAAAATATATTTATACAAAATATAAGTTTGTGTTTTATATATTTATATAAAATATAGGTTTAGATTTTAGATTTATATAATATATGTATTTATAGTTTCTATTTCTACAAAGCATATTTTTACATTTTATATCACATATTTATATAAAATATGTTTTATATATTTATATAAACCATATTTCTATAGTTTATATTTATATTTTATAAATATATTCTATTGCTATATTTATTAAATATATTTTTACGTAGGGTAACATATGTATGTTATATAAAAACCTCTTTGAATGCAGCACCAAGGGCTCCAAAGTACCATTTAGATGTTCCCGTCTCATCTCTTTCTCTCCACTACTTCCCTGGAGGTTCTCTCTTGAAGTGTATGGACAATGAACTGAAGTGGGTTCCTTACACAGGTCCCATCAGGGCCCAAACAGCCCTGTGGTACTTGGGATGATAACCAGCCTTAAATGAGGAGGAAACATTCCAATCTTATATTCTTATACCTCTCAATCAATTACCTATGTTCAATGAGTAGATCTGGAAGCAGAGCTAACAGACAACAATTTGTTCCCCATTAATCACTATTCTGGGAGCCACAAAAGTCAGGAAGCATCAAGGATGAAAGTTTGAAGCCATCTTCAGAGAGCTAACACACTAGCACTCCAATGTGGACACAGTTTGGGAGGACCACAGCAACCCCCATCTCTGGCCCATCTTCACACAGATGGAAAGAATGTTCTCCAACCGTTCTCTTTTGGACATGGCAGTCTTATACCTTCTTTTTCTTCTTTTCCCGTCTCTACGTGGGTTACCTGGGTTACCACATAATCATTCATTTGGAGAGGCATTTGCTGTCAGATGTAGGAATTGAAAAGGGGAAAACAAAATGATCAAGTCTCCTCAAAATCATATAGAAAACCTTAATTCTAGTTGTTGCAGTGAATGGCCCTAATTTAGGGTGATAAAAGAGCCTTACCTCAACTTAGAATATTTGATAATAATAATAATAATAGGTTCATAGACTTAGAGGTAGAACAGACCTTAGCCACCATATAGCCCAAATCTTTCCGACAGATAAGGAAACTGAAGCTGAGAGAAGTTAATTGCCCAAAGTCACATAGGCAGCAAGTAGCAAAACTAGCATTTGAACCCAGATCCTCTGACTACAAATTGAATATACTTCCTATTGACTAACACTTTATGCCAATAACTAATGTTTCTATATATTTCTATACACTTCTAAAAGTTCAGAGAAGGGAGGACACAGCCAACAGGCGATCCAGCTGAACTCTCCCAACATTCCCCTCCAAACAACTTTAAAATAAAAATCAATCAAAAACCTCAAATCAAATTTTGGAGTGGCAAGCCAACAAAAAAAAAAGTGTGAGACTTTTTCCAACCTAAGAAAAGCTAGGAATAGTTTGTAATGTCTAGGTAAACACCTGTCTGGAGCCCACACAGTTGAGGCAGCAACAGCAGCTTCAGGAGTTCTCAGCCCAGAGATGGTAAGGTGTTCAGACAACTGGTCAGAAAGAGATTATAGAGGACCCTTTGCTGGCACTGGGTACAGCTAGGATTGATTGGCAACTCTATCACCCAAACATAGTTCTGGGTCACAATCCCAGAGCAGAGAGGAGCACTGGGGGTCAGTCACAAGGGACTAGGGACCCTGGCTGAGGAGTTCTAGTGCCTCTGGCTACAGGAGACCGAGGGATATCATTTTTACCCGTATGTGCTTTACGGCATATAAAGGGAAGTAATGTACAAGAACACCAAAAGAGTAGATTTCAAGAAGTCTCAGAGATTTTATTTATACTATTTAATTCTATTTGTGCTATTTCACTGGAGTTTATTGGGTAAGGGAGTGATGTTGTCGTACCTGGGCTTTAGGAAAAATCACTTTAGTACTTACATGGAAGATGGATTGGAATAGAGAGAGATTTGAGGAAGGGAGGCCAATTAGAAGGCTATTCTATTTGTCCAAGTAAGAATTGACAAGGCCTGAACTAGGATGTTGGCTGTGTAGGGGACAGATGAGAGATTTGGTGGATGAAGGAACAAGATTGAGTAACTTAATTGGGTGTGTGGAGTGAATGGAAAGTAGGGAGTTGTGGATGCCACCAAAGTTGTGACCATGGGTGATTAGAGATATGGTTAGTATGCTGGACAGAATTAGGGGATTTCAGAAGAGAAGTGGAGTTAAAGGGAAAGATAACAAGGGGTTTTTGTTGTTGTGATGTTCAGTCTGAGATGCTTACAGGATATCTAGTTGGAGACATCCGATAGGACTAGAACCAAGGAGACAGATTAGGGCTTATTATTGAGATGTGGGAGTTATCTGAATAGTTAATTAAATTCATGAGAGCTGAAAAGATTACTAAGTGAGGGAGTCTAGAGAAAGAAGAAAAGGGGCTCCGGGACAGTCACTGTCCAAGGTCAACGTCTGCCATGCTTGAGCTAAATATGAGAAACTTCTTCTTATTGGCCTTCCCCTTTCTCTTCCTCCTCGGATAACATCCATCTGCATAGAATCATAGCACCCAAGGTCTGGAACTGGAAGGGACCTCAGAGGCCATCTTAAAAAAATTGCTTTAGGGGCCATTAGGTGGCACTAAGATAGAGCGCCGGCCTTAGAGTCAGGAGGACCTGAGTTCAAATCCGGCCTCAGACACTTGACACTAGCTGTGTGACCCTGAGCAAGTCACTTAACCCCAACTGCCCCACCAAAATGCAAAACAAAAAAAGCCTCATTTACTTGGCAGCTCAGGAAAGTGAGACTCAAGGAGTTAAAAGATTTTCCCCAAATGACACAGATTGTAACACCAGAGGTGAAATTGGAACCCATTATCTTTTCACTGTGCTATGTTGTACCTGAATCTAAGGCCACTGAGGGTGTCAAATGTGGACCAAGGCCAAACTGCCTTAAAAAAAAAAGTCACATGTACACTAGCTAATTAACACTTCTAAACTCTCGGTGATCAAAAACTGACTCTTTGTTAATAAGCTGCTTCAAATGAGGCCTATCTATATAGAAGCAAAAATGCTCCAGCCTCAGATTTCATCACCCCCAAACATTTGTCCTGGGGCCCTCGCAGGGATCATGGCTCTGGTATCAGCATACTGACAGTTGGCATAGAACCAGGAAGGATGAGTGCAGAGAAACATGCCCTTCAGTAAAAACTGCCACGACATACACGCATTGGACTCCAGGTTTTGCTTTCACCCTTAGATTGACATGGTAGTCATTTACCAGATATGTGCTGGTAAATGTTTAACAAGCTACTCTCTCTTTACAAAAAAATAAACAAAACACAATGCAGTTTAATCTGCGTGATTAACATTCTCCCCATCCCTTTCCTAAATCTAGACAATCAACAATACAATAAAACAAGCCCTCATTTATAGTGTTTTGCCTATTTCTAAGGTGTAAGTGTAAAATTGAAAATTTAACAATTGGCTCTCAAGCCAGTTTGAGCTGCCCCCAGCACACCCCTACACAATAACTAGTGATTTAGAGAGCATTGGCAGCTAAAATTGGATAGGTGAGAGATAATGACCTTAACCTGTGGAATTAGCCCCTCAAACTTAAGACACAGGACAGATACCAAAAACCCCACCTGGGGCAAATGGCAGGAAATCTGTTCTTCAGCAGGGGGACAGGCTGCTGATTCGAGGGGGGAGGCAGGGGAGGAGAACACACCAGCCCACCACTTCTTATTTTAATTTTTCTACCTGTTGAAAACTACACGTGCACTCAATCTCCTCCACCTTCAATGCCCTTGGTCAAAGGCCCAGTCACCTCCACTCTGATTACATCTCCGTTACCAGAGAGTTAGTTGACTTGACTCAAGCTTGGGTCCACGGATAAGATAGACTCAAGAGACAATGAGAGATATGGTTGCTGTTTATTGAGATACATCATAAGCAATATAAAGGAGGGAGGGGAAGAATGATCAGAGGAATGGTCTGGAAGACACTCAGGTTTGGTTCTGTTTGGGGTGGGGGCAGAACAGGGTAAGATGGCTTCCCCCTCTCCTTACACCTGCTTCATCAGTATGTGTAACAAAGAACTCAGCATTCACAGGCAGTAGAGACTGGGGTAAACTGAGGCTGCCTTGGGAATTCAGCAAAAGCTAATCATTGAATCTAGTGCTGGAAGGGACTTCAGAAAACATCCAATTCAACCCCTTCATTTTACAAAATAGAAAACTGAGGAAGCCCAGAGAAACTTGGACATCCTGCCCAGAGAAACTTGGGCATCCTGCCCAAGGTCACACAGCAACACCGAGATTCAAACCCAAGTCTTCTGAATCCAAATCCCATGGCCTTTCCACTACACCAGGTAGCCCAATTCAACTTTCTCGTTCTACCTGATAGCCTCAATGCCTGTTCTGTTAGCTGTGCTTAAACTCTAGAAAGCCAATCAATATAATATGCACGTGATACAACATGCCAACATATGTAAATGTGAATTTCCAGGTTATTTTGGGTTCTGGAATGGGGAGCTCTGTAAAGGTCTGAGTGGGTGGATATGAGGGAAAGAAGAAGGGTCGGGAGTTGGGAAAGGAAAGCTCTCAAGGAACCGGAATGGCCGACACCAGCTTGACACATCACAGGATGGTTAAAATCGCCGGCTGGACGACTTGACCGTGGTACTTGTGCTCTTCTTCAAAATGGAGGTTCCCCCAGAGCTAGGCCCTCCCTTGACATAACCACAGGAAGAGCCATAGCTCCCCTTCACCCCTCCACCACCGCTGCCCAAGGACAACCCACCCCCGAAGCTGCCACCACCGACCACCTGGTTGCCTCCACCACACATAGTGGTCGAACTGCCCGTCATAGCTGCAATGGAAAGAAGAAGAATTAGGAAGTGTAGGCCAGGGAGGTTACTGAAGAAATCATACTAGGTGAGAAGGGGAAGTGTATCTCACAGACACCAACTGGAGAACTCAGGCGAAATCAGGCAGTGAACTAAATAGAAACTGGGCAGAGTTTGATAAGGAAATTCCCTCTCTCTCTAGAATAGCATGTACACTTCCACCAGTCACATCTCAGAAGGGACGCTGATAAACTGGAAGAAGCCCATAGGGTGGTGTCCATCACAGTGAGAGGTCTTGAGACCATGTCTGTCTTACAAGGAATGGTTCAAAGAATCAGAGGGGTTTAGCTTGGAGAAAAGAAAACTTAAGGACACAACAGCTGCCTTCAAGTATTTAGAGGGTTGTCCCAAGAAAGGGGAATTCAACTTGCACTTTTAGATTCTGCAGGCCCAGTAGGCAGAGGTTGCAAGAGGCCAGATTCACGTTTAATATAAGGAAAAACTTCCTAACAAAGATCGATATCCATGAATGAAATGGCCTGCCTCAGGAAGTAGGGAGCTCTCCATCACTGTAGGTCTTCAAGCAGAGGCTGGTGGGCTATTAGGTAACATCTTAGACAGGATTAGTGATTCAGGTAGGATTTGGACTAGATGAAATGTGTGGTGCCCCACCCACCTTAAGATTCCACAATCCGCAGTTGCAGTTTTCAAGGGGCTCTATAGGAGGAAGGGAAAACCTGAGAGGGTGTATTACAGATGCTAATCTTTTTTGGAGGTGGTGGGGAGGGGCAGAGCTGAAGGGGAACAGTCTTGGGGAAGGTGACATAGTTCACAGTCCAGGGAAGACCTAAGCAAATGGGCAAGATCTGTAGGTGTCTGGATTCTGCTTATAGCACTGCTCTATTTCCCTCAAAGAGGGACGGGAGTGGGATCGAGGACAGTTTGTGGAGGATACTTACAAATGCTAATAGCGTTGGGACACTCTCCAGACATTCTGTAGAAGAAAAGATGAGAGAAGGCTTAGCAGGTACAACAGCTGCCAGCTTAAAGATCCAAAAGAAAAATCCTCCCCTTTCCCCCATTCTCTAGAAGCTCTCTGCCCAGTGACCAGACCTTTCTATTCTCCAGGCCAATAGAGGAGCAATGGTACTCAGTAGACAAGCCACCATATTGATTGCCTATAGGTTGATATTATACAAAATGGCAAAAAGTCTAAGAATCCCTTCTCTTTGGCTTTGGTTTATACTTTTGTCCTCTTGTGGAACAAAAAAAAAAAATATGCTCTTGGAAGATATGATGTTCTGGGAATTAACAAGTCCTTCCACCAAAGTAATGAAGCCATTTGGGGGTGGGGTGGAGGAATTCAGGAAGATCTAGGAAACTGTTCAGATTCTCTATTCCATAGTTCTCGTCTCCCAATCTCCAAGGTAGGAGTTGAAGGCATCACCTCTCAGTGTGATTCAATGGAAAGACTGGTTCTGAAGTGAAAAGACCTATGTTCAAATCCTACCTCTAACATTTATTACCTATGTGACTTTGGACAAGTCACTAGCCACTTAACTGGGACTCAATTTCTCCCCCTAGAAGGGGGCTAGGTGGCATTGTAGATAGAGTGCTGGACCTGGAGTTAAGAAGACCTGAGTTCAAATCAGGTCTCAGACACTTACTAGCTGTGTGACCCTGGGCAAGTCACTTAGCCTCTGCCTCAGGTCCTCATCTGTAAAATGGAGAGAATAATAGTGCCTACTTCCCATGTGTGAGGATCAGATGAGATAATTGGCACATAGTAGGCGCTAGACAAATGCTTTTTTCCTGCTCCTACTCTGTAAAATCACGGGGTTGGGCCTCTGAGTTCCCATCCAGCTCTGCTTCCATAACTAAGAACAAGGATGAGGTGAATACTGAGCAGTCAGGACAGAGCTGCCTTCTTGCTGGCTTTTACACAGTGCTTAGCACATAATAGCCACTTAATAAATGCTCATTGCCTGACCAACTGACTACCTATCTGGGTGGAGATTTCTAGAGAAATAGGGGAGGGGATCATTTTGGTTGCAAACCCTTTTGTGGGCAGTAGAGCCTACGTGTTGGAAGGGGATCTCAAAGGGATGCCTGTTGAGAACCAGCCAGAGATTTAAGTCAACAGAGGAGCTAATCAAATCAGCCAAGGAATTAAGTAAACAGGAGAAAGGAAAATGTCAACAGATCCATGATCAACCTTGGTAATTATCTCCTGAATGAGTCAGAGTTAGCCTGATGCTTCAGTCATTCAAGGAGCTGTGATGTCTTCCTCTGGTGTGCACTTTAAATGCAGGTCACAGCCTCTGGAAGCCTCAGTTAAATGAGTTGCCATGGCCAAAAACAACCTTTCCTTGGTGGCCCTCTTTCTGAGGACAAAGCCTCTGTCGGTTTAGCTCCACTGGTTTTCTCATGACCAACATATTCATTCTAACACTTGGCCCATTTCCCAAACCTCCCCAGCTTGGTAGAAATTAACAAGGGCACATTTCATTAGTCTTTAGGAAGCCGGGGTTGTCAAAATGAGGCACCAAAGGAAGGCTTCAGCTGCAAGCAGAGTTGGCCAATCATCAATCAGTAAGCATGTATTTAGATGCACCTAGCTGCCACATTTTATATTAAATGCCTACTCTATACTAGGCACAGGCTAGGAACTGGGGATATAAGTTCAAAGAATGAAACAACACATTCACCCAATGAGGATAAGGGTGGTCACTTTCATTTTCTTTTGGGAAGGCCGGGGGAGTCAACCGGGATTAAGTGACTTGCCCAGGGTCACGGAAGCTGAGAAATATCTGAGGTCAGACTGGAACTCAGGTCTTCCCAACTCCAGGACAGGGTGTTCTATCCACTGTGCCACCTAGCTGTCCCTGTCACTTTCATTTTCTCTCTTTCTTTTTTTTTAAGCCCCACTTCTTAGCACAGTATAAAATGAGCCAGCCATTCTAAATCATACCCCATCCCAGACATCCCACTTAACCATGCATGAGAATATTTAAATGAGTCAATCACTATCGAAGAAATGCTGGGAGTCCCTGTGTTTGAGTGTTACTCCTTGACCTCCTTCCCCCAGCCCACATCTCACAGGGTCTCAGTGTTCCCTGGGCACCACTTAATAGACCCAACTCAGAAAGAGCTGGAAATCTCACCACTTTCTGCCCTGCTACTGAGGCTCAGAGAAGTGAGTGACTCCCTCAGGGTCATACTACTTTCCCTCAGTTGGATTCAGAAAACTAAGGGCTTTGAAATCCTGACCCTATCATGGGACCAGCCACAACATTACAAAACTTAACATAAAATCTCATGTCATGTTTTGGGTTTGTTTTGTTCGGGGAGGGGGGAGGTAAAAACTAGCTTCATTGGCACTTACAATAGCTGGAAGATAAATAAATCTGAAAAAATATAGTGTATGCCAAACAATATTTAGCTCCACATTTCCCAAATCAGATCTGAACTCTGTTACAAAAATAACTATCAAGAGCTTCAATTATATTCTATATACTCAATTATTTCATATATTATATAATCAATTATTGTACATATTATATATAATACATATTCAATTATTTCATATATTATATATAATACATATTCAATTGTCGCACATAGTATATAATACATATTTAATTATTTCATATAGTACATATAACACATATTCAACTATTTCACATATTATATATAATACATATTTAATTATTTCATATATTATATATAATACATATTCAATTGTTGCACATAGTATATAATACATATTTAATTATTTCATATAGTATATATAACACATATTCAACTATTTTACATATAATATATAATACATATTCAATTATTTCATATATTGTGTATTCCATTATTATATATAATACATACTCAATTATTTCATATATTGTGTATTCCATTATTATATATAATATATACTCAATTATTTCATATATTATATATTCCATTATTATATATAATACATATTCAATTATTTCACATATTACATATTCAATTATTTCCTATATTATATATTACATACATGCCCTATTTCACCCTCCCGCCATCCTTGCCAGCCTGCTTACCTGCCCTCCTCACTCTCCAGCAGCTTCTTGTAGGTAGCGATCTCCATATCCAAGGCCAGCTTGATGCTCATCAGCTCCTGGTAGTCTCGCAGAAGCTTGGTCAGTTCCTCTTTGCTGTGATGGAGGGCCTTTTCCAGGTCTCCCAACTTCTTCTGCGCATCTTTAACAGCCATCTCCCCTCGCTGCTCCGAGTCAGCGATAGCTGCCTGCAGCTGTTCACACTGGGGGGGGGGGGGAGGTATGAAGAACACTTTCCAATATCATCCTCTATATTCTCACCTCCAGACCCAACCCAAAATGACCAGGAAAAGGAAAAAGAGAAACATTCTCCTGTGAAAAGGAGACACAGCAATGCTGTGAGGTTGGTAATGCAAGTATTATTATTCTCAACTTACAAATAGGGGACTCAAAAAAGGATTTGCCCAGAGTCACACAGGTGTAGGAGCTGAGACTTGAACACAGGCCTCGTGATTCTAAGGTCACTTAGAGTTTTCACCTTTCCCTTAAGAGCAAGGGCCTAAACACCTGCGTATTCTGAACCAGGGTGTCCCAAAATGTAATGGTGTGTCTCACGTGATAGTGAGCTCCCACCACTACAGGTATTCGAGCAAAGGCTGACTGATCACTTATGGAGTGGCATAGACTTGCCTCCTCCAGAGGGACCCAACTTTTTTTAAAGAACTCACTACTTGCCCACCCCTCAGTGTGCTCTTTTCCAAACTAAATAACCCTAAGGTTCATATTACAGACCCAGGGTATTTTACAAGTATAGTTAGCAACCTAATAGTAGAATAGCAGGTGTTAGACCATGACTTTCCTCATAAAGATGTCCCCAGCTACTGTGGATGGCAATGGGCATAACCCCGAGACCACTCCTCCCCCAACCTCCTGACTGAGGTCATCCGCACCTGCTTCTTTACTGAGTCAATCTCCCCCTGAAGTCTCTGCACAACTCGGGTGAGCTCGGCGATCTCATTCTTAGTGTCCCGGAGACAGTCCCCATGCTTCCCAGCTGTCACCTGGAGCTCTTCATACTGGTGGTCAAAGAGAGTTACGTAGACAACAGACCCAGCCCACAATGCCCAGAAGAAACCCAAGTGGCCAAAAGGACCCACCCTGTCTGTCTTGTGGGCCTTCCTCAAACTAGTCTCTCTTTTTGATCATTTTCACCAGGAAATCTATGTGCCATGTAAAGGTGGAAAATAGTATAGTCCCTGCCTTCAAAAAATTTACAAGTGTCCAGCCACCCTGAATGGGGCTTTCGTTTCCAGTCAAGCCTTTAGTATTGGGAGTCAGGCTTAGGCTTGCCCCTTCCCTTGAGTCAACAACTTGCACTCACTCACCTTGGTCTGGTACCAGGATTCTGCCTCTGCACGGCTCCTCCTGGCAATCTCCTCATACTGGCTTTTGAGCTCAGCAATGATGCTGTCCAGATCCAGGCATCGATTGTTATCCATAGACAGGACAACGTTGGTATTAGAAGTGTGGGTGTGGCTCCCTTCCCGCTCCTACAGGAACAAAAAAAGCTATAGATTCTGTTTGGATTCCTCCAACCTCCCCACCTTTCTCTCCTCAGGAAGTAACATCAAAATGGGCAGCTGGAGACCTGTGTTCTTCTAGGGTCATAGCTTCTAGAAATGGGATGACTCTCATTTTACAGATGAGGAAAACAAGTCCTGGAGGGGTGGCGTGATTTACTTAGTATCATAAAGCTAGTCATCAGCAGAGCCCAGGTCTTCTTGTTCCAAAACTAATGTCTAAGATTTGGAGACAGAGGACCTTGGTTCAAATCCTAACTCATCTACTTATTAACTATAATCTTGGGTAAGTCATTTAAACTTATTGGGCCTCAGTTTGTTCATCTAAAAAATGAGGGGGTAGGACCAAATCTTCCAGATCTCAATCTATAATCTCTGTTCTCACACTTTATTCTATCAGTTGTTAATTACCTGTCCACACACGTTTTATCTCCCCAAGTCATCTTTAGACTCCCTGAAAGCTTGAAATACTTCTTACCCTTCCTCATATCTGGATTACTAATAATTATTATTAATAAATCCCAATTACTGAAAGAACTAAAAGTCTAAAATTCATTGAGAATGACTAATTATGTGATCCTATAGCTAGTCAGTGACTTTTGGGAATATAAAGTAAAGAAGAAAGAAAGGACTAGAGACAGGTAAATGTCTCAGCCCTCAAAGGGAGAAAAATCAATCCTGAAAACCCTAGACTCACAACTGCAATGTCATTGCTTTGAAAAATTCTAGAACAAACTATTGAGGCTGATGATTTGTGAAAACTTGGAAATGGAAGTGATAGTCAAGGGAAACCAGGTAGAGTTCACTAAGAAAAAAAGTTATGCCTGATGCATTCTAAAGGGGGAGGAACTAGTAAAACAATTAATGCAATAACAACCACCCTCTAAATACCGGATGACTCATAATTCCAGCCAACTGGTGATGAAGCATGCTACCCACCTCCTGCCTGAGAGGTGACAGGCTAAATATGCAAAATGAGGCAGACCGATTTTGGACATGGCCAAAGTTAGAATCTGTTTTGCTTGATTATAGATGCATATTAGTTACAAGGATTAGTTGGGGTTTTTTTTTTCCCTCCCAGTGAAAGGGGGCGGGTGAGGGCATAAAAAAAATGCTTATTAATTGAAAACAATTTTTTAAATGTTTAAGTCATGCCAAAATAACCTCTTTTTTTTTTGCTAGGATTACAAGACTGGTAAATCAGCAGAATGTCAGAAACATATTTTATCATGATTTCAGCAAGTCATACAACAGTTTTTTGTGTTATCTTTGTAGATAAGTCAGAGAAGCATGGACTATTATGCTAAGAGTTAAGTAGATGAAGAGCTCTACTCAGAAAGTACTGATCAATGCCAACCTAGAAGAAAATCTATAATAATGTGTCACAAGGTTCTCTTTTGGACCTTGTCCTTTTTCATGTTTTTTTTAAACAGATTTGGATTGAAAAGATAGTTGCCAAGCTTCTGAAGTGTGTGGTTGACACAAAGAGGGGAAGGACATGGGCAGATCTGCCAAACAAGGGGGAAAGGATAATCCCTAAATAAGACAAAATCAGTACTGGGGGCAAAAAGTCTCGATAGGATTAGTACACCAGTCACAATCAGTGAGATTAAAATTCAACAAGGATAAATGGGAAGTCCTTCATTTTAGATTCCAGTATTTCATGCGAAAAAGACCTGTGAAGTCAACCACAAGCTCATATGAGCCAATACAGCTGTTGAAGAAAGAGAGACATACTGGGTCGGGTTGGGGAAGTGGGGGAAGGGAGGGAAGGAGAGAGGAGAGGGAAAGAGGGGGGGAGAGAGAGAGAGAGAGAGAGAGAGAGAGAGAGAAAAGAGAAGAAGAAGAAGAAGAAGAAGAAGAAGAAGAAGAAGAAGAAGAAAAAGAAAGAAAGAAAGAAAGAAAGAAAGAAAGAAAGAAAGAAAGAAAGAAAGAAAGAAAGAAAGAAAGAAAGAAAGAAAGAAAAGAGGAGGAGGAAGAAGGAAGGGAAGAGAAAAGAAGAGAGAAGGAAGGAAAGGATGGGAGAGGGAAAAAGAGGGGAGAGAGAAAGAGAGGAGTAGAGAGAGAGAGGAAGAGAGGAATGGAGAGGAAGAGATACAGAGAAGGAAAGAAAGAGAGAGAAAGAGGGAGAGAGAGCTAATGCAATCCTGGGTTTCACTGAAAGAAATCATCCAGGTCAAAGGATTAGATGGTTGCACTATGCTGCCTACTGGTCAGTGCCACACTGAGAGAAATTGACAAATTTCAATGCATCCAGGAGGCTTACGATGAGGATAGTAAGAAGAATGGAAGCCATGTAGTAGGAGAAAAGGCTTTATGTTCTGGGTTCAACCTTCAGTTTATCCCGAAGAATAAAAGATTTGGGAATGACACTATAACTCTCTACAAATATTTGAAAAGTCATCTGGAAGAACAATCAGATTTAGTACATATAGCTCCAGAGGGCAAAACTAAGACCAAGAGATGAAAGCTATTGGGAGACAAGTTTTAGCTCACTATGAAGAAGAACTTGTCTAACAACTACAGTGGGCTAGCAATGGACCATGAAATGCAGTACGGTGGTTGTGGAATCAGTAGACCTTGAATAACAGCTCTGACCCTTTCTACCTGTGTGGCCTTGGGCAAGTTATTTAAAATCTCTAGGACTCAGTTTCCTCACCTTAATCCAATGATCTCTAAGGTCCCTTCCAGCTCTAAATTAGTGGTCTTGTGATCTCCATGACTAAAAGAGTTGAAGCAAAATTTAGATGACCAAAAAAGGGAAAAGGATCTATTTGTACAAAAATATTTACAACAGCTCTTTTTGCAATGGCAAGGAATTGAACATTGAGGGGATGCCCATCACTTGGGGAATGGCTGAAGAAGCTGTCATATATGATAGCAATGGAATATTACTGTGCTATAAGGAATGATGAGCAAGATGTTTTAAAAACAAAAACAAAACCTGGAAAGACTTATATGAACTGATGCAAGGTGAAGTGAGCAGAAGCAGAACAGTGTAGATAGAAATAGCAATATTCTATGATGATCAACTGTGAATGACTTAGCTATCCTCAGCATTACAATGATCCAAGACAATTCCAAAGGAGTCATGATGAAAAATGCTCTCCTCCTCCAGAGAAAGAACTGATGGAGTCTAACTGCAGATCGAAACATACTATTTTTCACTATCTTTGGTGTTTTATTGTGTGTAGGCAGGGGTTCGGGGGGGGGTCTGTGTTTTCCTTCACAATGTGATTAATATGGAAATACATTTTGCATGATTATACATGTATAACCTACATCAAATTGCTTAAATTATCAGGGAAGGAGAGAATTTAGAACCCAAATTTTTTAAGATTTGGGAAAAAATTAAATGTTATTTTTTTTAAAGTTTAGATGACCACCTAGAGAATTCCTACATCTAGTTGAGAAGGGGGTGGAGTGTGTATGGATTCCATGACCATTAAGGTCCCTTTCAATCCTTTAGAGTCCATGATTCTATGACTGGACTCATGTCTCATGTCAAATCTCAAGCTTTCATTCTAAGCTTCTCTTCTCTGACTCCTAAGTGACTTCTCAAATTCCAGGTAGGCTGTAAATTCTTGTTTTCAGCCTATGTTTCCCTTTTTTCTCTCACCCAGAATATTCTAGCCCCTTCTGTATCCAGTACTCCTATTCTCCTCTTATCCTATTACAAGTTAAACAGAGTGGACCATAGATAGGGAAGGACAGGGCTGAGTCAAGACTCATTTCTCTCCTGAAAATATCCAATTGGAAAGAATGGGGTCAATCCAGAAGAGAGTATATATAGGAGCTTCTCAATATTGCAGACAAAATGTTGTCCATTTGTCATATTCCCTAACTGGCTGCCTTACCGCATCATAGAATGTCTGCAAAAATTTGATATAGTCCATCAGCAGTGAGACCTGGGCCCCAAGACTCTCACGGATTAGGTACTGGGAATCAACATCCTAATGGCAAAAGAGAATAACATTAACAAAGTTCCTGGAAGCCAACATCCCATTAGGAGATATTCCTAATACCCAAGAAATACCCAAGTCACTCTACTCACCTTCTTGAGGACGACGTACTCATTCTCTGCTTCTGTTCTCTTGTGGATTTCATCTTCATATCTGTGACATAGTGCAACCTGAAGTCAGCATTATGTCTCATTCCCTTTTAGGCCCCACTTTTTTGAGAGCCAAAGCACTGCAGGACCCCTCCTTGACCACTCAATCTTCTCTATGACCTACTCACCCAAAAGGAGAAGCAATGTACTGCTGAGTTGTGAATGAAATGGAAGTATGATATTTATTCATATGTTCCCTCTTTTGGGGATCAGATACTTTAGCATACAAGTTAGGTAAGAGGGGGACTGTATTAGAATAATAATGCTCAGACAACGTGAACCCTGGCTCAGCAGAACCCTGCTATGTGAATACTCCAAGCACTAGTCCTGATACAACAGAGCTTCAGATGGTTTTGTAAAAAAGTAGAGACAGAGCTGGGAACAAGTAGTTTGGCAACTGCATTCACTTTGACCAAAGAGAATTGAATTCCAAAACAATTTGCACTTCTTTGCACAAAACAGTTCTCAGCCACCTTTGGAGGCTTAGAAGAATAGGCGATAATAACCCAACTTGCTAACAGCTCGCCCTCCAGACTATTGGAAGAATAATTTTTAGATTATTAGAAAAGAAATAAATCCTCAAAACAGAGTCTGTGGCTTTTGTGAGAGAGCTGTCTCCCTAAAGGAGAATTCCTTGACAGAATTCCAGAAATATTTGTGGAGGCACATAGAAACAAGTCAATTTAAGTCAGGCATCAAGCATTTCTTAGGACCCTAAAATGCGGCAGGAATGGTGCTAAGTACCAGAAATATGAAAGAAAAGGCAGGAGAAGGAGGAAGAAATGCTGGCTGGATAGAAAGGACTCCTTGTGTGAAGGACAAAATTAAGCATTTTCAAAACTGTGAATAAATGAAGACATAAAGAGGAGAAATATATAAATAGAGTTGTTATCCAGAGGTTAATGGGGCCTGTGTCTGAGGGCCAAGGGGAGGGAGGAAAGAGTTCTAATTATGCTTCTTCAGGGCCAAAAGGGACTGTAGTGCCCTGATCCCCTAGATATTCTGTCCCTCACCTAGCTTTCTGAAGATGCTGCACCCCCAGCCCTACCCTGCCACCTTCACATTGGCCCCACCACCATCCTCCTCTTCCTCACTTGTCTTTGAAGTTGTCCATCTGTTGCTGCACATTACACAGCTCAGTTTCCAGCTTTTCCTTCTCATTCTTGAGGCTATCCAGGTGCCTCCCAAGCTTGTTTATATGTGAGTCAAGTAATGGCTCCAGATCCTCAGGAAACTTGGTGTTCTGGCCCTGCTCCTGAAGCAGGGCCCACTTGGTCTCCAACACCTTGTTCTGCTGCTCCAGGAATCGTACCTGTGGTCATGGAATCATAGTACAGTTATCCCTTCCCCATGGCAGGGGTTAGGGGCACGGCACCACCACCACCACCGCCACCACCATCCCCACCCCCAGCCCTGCCACAATCTGGAAAATCCACGTACAGTTTTTTGGCCCTCTCTTTGTACCAGAGAAGAAATCTGAATTATTATGGTATTAAAATATAAAATATGTTGATATTATACAATACTATACGTATATTTTTATGTATTTCTGAGTTTCTAAACTTTTTTGTGTCATCTGCTGGCCTTCATGCATCATCTGTAGCTTCTGCAAAACTCTCAAAAAATTCCCATTTAATTTCTCATGCTGACCCACGACATATCAAAACCACAATGTGGGAAGTCGCAATGCAGAAGAGCTAACTGTATTGAGATGTAGAGGATCAACTATAGTCCAACCCCTCCATTTTCCAGAGGGTAAAACAAAGGTCCAGGAAATGCAGTGATTTATCCAAGGTCACACAGCTGGGATATAGGAGAGCCAGGATTCAAACCTAGTTTCTCTGGCTCCAGCTCCAATGCTGTTTCCATTTGTGACATGTTACAGGAGAAGAAAGAAAGGACCTGAGCAATCCATGCCTGGCAGTGGAAAGGGACCCAAGCTTCCCACCATTCCCCTGCCCCAGCCTCACTCACATGATCTGTCTATAACCTGGTCTATCAATAACAACACCAATTCACATTTACATGGCACTTCAAATTTACCCATCTGAGGCAGGTAGTATGGATATCATTATCAACAATTTAGACATGAGGACACTGAGGCTCATGAATATTAAGTGACCTGCCTAGGATCACACGACCAATCAGCTGGACTCAGACCTACATTCACATCAAATATTCTCCCCTATCATGATTTAACAGGAACAGTTTCCACTCTGGATACTGGAGCGGAGTAGGATTTTTCTCTGATGGGAGATCTTAAGGCACTTTCCTGGAAATTATTCTGGAAGGGATTGTCAGTTGAGAGTTGGACACTTCTACCCTTTGTGAGTCATTCAAGGGGTGCCCAGTTCTGCCCAAAGGGAATGTAAACAGTTAGAGAATTTCTTGTATAAGCTTCCTCTGAAGGAATCTCACTAGAGTCAAGAGTCACTCAAGGAAAGGGTAAGGAGGGCAGGGGATGATATGCCTCATGATTTCACCTTTCTTCTGTTCCCCTTCCACCTGCACAGGATCATAAAATCACTCATGGCAATAGGCAAAGCAAGCCAAGGCATTGGGCCATTGACCATGGAACATCAGTGACATATATGCAGTTCAGCCTCAGCATGAGGCAAGGGAGAGGGCAGAGAGAGAAAAATGCCAGCTGACCATAGGAATAACCAAAAGTCCCCAGTGACCCCAGATTCTGTATCATGCTCCAGATAGAAGCACATATTACAGCCACAGTTGGGAAATTTGGATTCACTGAATAGCTAGTCACTTGGCTTCTCTAGAACTTACTTTCCCCATCAATAAAATGGTCCCTGCCCTATCTGCCCCCCCACCCCCAGAATCAGATAAGATAATAGATATGAAAATACCAAAGTACCATATAAATAATGACTGCTGGCCTTCAGACTTACAAAGCCCTTTCCTTATGGCAGCTCTGGAAGGTAGTGAGTAGAAATAGCATTTCTCCCATTTTACTGTTTGTGGAAACTGAGGCACAAAGTGGTGAAGCAGCTTGCCTAAGTAGTAAATGTTTGGGGTTCAAACCCATTTTTCCTGATTCCAAGCCTAGACCTCTTTCCATTAGACAATACTGCCTTCCAAGTGGAAGTAAGGATTTTTAAGGTACCATCAATATCATCTCAGATGAAGCATGTGACCCAGCCAGCACCTGACAGAGATGTTACTGGGTGATGGGAGAGGGCTGCAGCGCCAAGGCTTGGAAGGCAGAAATAGGATGGTGTATAAGAGCACTGAGTAATTCCATCCCCTTCCCTTTTTCAGTGTTTATATCAGGAGGCCAAATGGGATGGGAGAGGGGAAAAAATGAGAGAAGCTAGAAGGGAGGCAACCCTTTCTCTTGTCTTCTACCTGGTGCTCTCATGATTGTTCTCACTATCCCTTGGAAACCCTTCTGAAAAGCAAGAGAATAGCTCCCAGCCCCAGGGTTCCTAAATCCTCAACCTTTGTTGGAATCTAAAACTTCCCTGGGTCTAAGTGTTCCCATCTGCAGAATGGGAAGAGTTGGTAGGGCCATTAGCCTACCAAGATTGAACCTTCTTGAGTTGGATTCAGATCTCAGCCCTGCCACTGATTAGCTGTATAGCCATGGGTTAGTCACATTACCTCTCTGTGCCTCAGTTTCCTCATTTGCAAAATGTGGGGGTTGGACCAGGTGATCTCTAAACTTATTTCCAGTGCTAAGTCCTTTGAAATGTGGTTGTGGTAGTAGAGTGATGTCATAGGTGTAACAATAGGAATAATGAGAGCAGACAGTGTTGGACTTGGGTTTGAGAGATCTCTGCTCCAACTCAGGTTCTGTCACTTACTGGATGCATAGTCTTGGGCAAGCCACAGCTATGGCTGTGAGCCTCAGCTTCCTCATCTGTAAAATGTGGATAATAATGCTTTCCCCATCTGCCCCACACAGTTGTTGTGAGGTAAGCGTTTCATGAACATTAAAAGAGCCATGTGGGAATTATCATTCTGTAGATCAACGGAACATGATTAACCAAAGAGGGAAGCCATATGACTATAATTAAGTTTATACAAGATTTATGTTATCAAAAGAATAATAGAATAACAGCATCTCCACGTGCAAATCCTCATGACTTAGAATCCCTGTCTCAGACGAGAAATGATTGCTTCAATTCCTCTGCCCCAGACCGTGCAAAGCTTCCTATCCTCTGGAGATCTCACCTGCTTTCTTGGTCCCCCTACTACCACCCACCAATCTGAAGTCTCTAAGATTAGACAATCCTTCTCACTGCAATGCCTACCAAAGTCTTCTGCTTCTAATTCTATAACCATGCTAAAGCATTTGGGGGTGGCCAGGATCGAGCTTAAAGGTCCCTTCCTCCTCAGTCCCACTCACTAACTTCCATTTCTTTACATTGTTTGTGCCAAGTTAGTATTTCCAGGACTCTGTCAAGAGTAGGTAAAGAGGAAAACAGGATAACATTCCATGCCTGGAATGCTTTGCCCTCTCACCCTGGCTTCCTTAGCTTCCTTCAGGACTCAGCTCACTCCACCCCTGGTTTCCACTCCTGTTCCAGTACATTCCCCTTGAAATTATCTCTCCTTCACACTATATAATATATGTATGTATACATATATATGAAGAGAGAGAAATATATATACAATCACATATACACTGTATATTATATACATATATTCTATGTATTATACATATATCTATATATACACACATAAATGTGATAGATAGATAGATAGATAGATAGATAGATAGATAGATAGATATAGATAGATAGATAGATGGATGGATGGATGGATGGATGGATGGATGGATGGATAGATAGATAGATAGATAGATAGATAGATAGATAGATAGATAGATAGACAGATAGATAATTAGGTATACATAGTTGTTTGTATGTTATGTCCCCCATTATAATGTGATTGAAAGCCAGCACCCTGTTTTTTATCTTTCTTTGTATCTCTAAGAGCTTAACACAGAGCTAGACACACACTAAGCACTTAATAAATGCTTTTTAACTGACAGTTGAACAGACCCAAAGACAATGTTGTTAGACACTAAGACTTTCCATGGTCAAAATGGGTCCTTGGAGCATTACCTTTCTTTTTTTTTAAATTTTCATTTCTGAATTCTGTCCAGCCTTTCTCCTCATTCATTGAGAAGGTAAGAAATATGATATCCGTTATAGACAGGAACATTGCCTCTCAACAATAAAAATTTCATTGATTCTTCATGTTGGAAGGCACCTCAGAGGCCTCCCGGTCCAAGCTAGACCTGACCAGCAATCTCCCCTACCATCTGCACCACCCCCCAGCTAGTGATCATTCCACCTTTCCTTGAAGACTTTCAGGGAAGTCACTACCTCCTGAGGCAATCCCATTCAACTTTTGGACACTCCTAATTGTTGGGTAGATTTCCCAGGCTGAAATCTGCCTCTCTCCAACTCCCACCCTTAGTTCTGAGGTCTGCCTTCTGAAGCCAGGCAGCACAAGTCCAATTAATGCCTCTTCCCAAATGTCATCTCTTCAGAAGCTTGAAGACAGCTGAGGGCTGCTCTATGACCATCTCCATGGCACTCAGAGCATTTCCTCCCAACAACCATAGGGAGTAAATAGTGTAAACATCATCACATCCCCATTTTACAGATGAGAAAACTGAGAAATAAAGCGACTTGCACATCCAGGATTTGAATCCAGGTCTCCTGAATCCAAGTCCAGTATTCCTTTCACAACTCCACAAAAGGGGTCACAACAGTGCTGGCCAGTAAAAGTTAAATGAGACTGAGAGGTGGGCCTGGGCTAAGGTAGGAGCCAGTCCCATTTCACGTCTAAGGTCTATCTCCCAATAGGCTTAGACAAAATTCCACACATGATTCTCAACCCCCTTCACCCTTTCACCCTCCCACCCTCCCCAGCTCACCTTATCAATGAAGGAGGCAAACTTATTATTGAGGGTCTTGATCTGCTCCCGCTCTTGAGTCCTCACTCTCTGAATCTCAGGGTCAATCTCCACATTAAGGGGGGTTAGTAGGCTTTGGTTGACAGTCACCTCCTGGATGCCTCCAGGGGGGCAGGAGGGCCCAAAGTTTGACCTCGTGGTGCCCAGACCTAAAAAGCTACCAGCCCCAACACCAAATCCCCCTTGGGAGGCCTTCTGAGCCATACTGCCAGAGATGCTCCTGTTAGCACCCAAATTGTAGAGGCTATGGCTGCCAAAGCTGGTCTTGGGGCTGCCACCAGCAGCACCCCCAAGCCTGCTTCCACCTCTGGACACTGTCTTGTAGCTGAAGCTGGTGTGAGTGTGAGTGCCACCCGCACCGCGGCTTCCAGAGGCCGAGGAAGAGCTGAAGCCCCCTTGGGTAGTATAGGTCTGGTGAGACACAGAGCCCTTCATGAATGCTGGGGAGGAAGACAAGTATGGTTAGAGTCAGGATAAGAGGGCAGTGAAGATCCCAGGAGTGCAAAGAGATGGTCCTTTTATCTGCTCCAAGAAAGGTGGCTCACAGGCTCCCACAGACACTCCTGCCCCGTTGCCCAAGGAGGAGAGAGAGGGAGGAGCAGCTGTGGGTCTGGGTATCCACCCCCGCCCCCCACACCTCCCTCAGTGTTATCTCCTTTTCTGAGGAAAAGCCAAGACTAATCACTGTCTGGGGTGGGGAGGACACTTTTTCCCCCACCTCCACCTCCACCCCTACCTCCAACACATTTCCTAACTTGGAATATGACACCAGGTTCCTACTACTATCTCCCTCCCCTTCCCCCAACACCTTGGTGACAGACTTGAATTCCTGTGCCCCAGCCCAGCCTGCTGTCAATGAAGCCCTTTCTGTTCTGTGGGGTTTGTTCCTCAGCCCTGTTGTAAGAGGAGTCCCAGAGCCCTAGGGCAGTGCAGGTGGTAAGTTAGGTTGGGTAATGGAGCTGAAGAAGATTGGATGCCCAAGCCTGTTTCAGTGCCACCCTCCCAGGCAGCCCATGAAGTCTCTCTTCTCTCCAGTCAGATCCAGGCTCTATGGGGACCATGACTGACACCTTCAAGTATTTGTATGTAAGCTCCTCGAGGACAGGAAACGTTTAGTCTTTGCTTTGTATCTCCAGCACCTACAAGGTCCCTAGCATTATGGCAGATCTTGAAAAAAAAATGCCTGTGGGTTGATTGATTCATTGTCTTTCAGAAGGATTACATTTGTTCTCAGCCCCAGACAGCAGAACCAGGTGAAACAAACAAGTGCCTAGCTTAGAACTGTCCTATTGTCCTATTACGTAACAGGTTATCGTAAAATGGTTATCGAATTGAACTGCACTAAATGAATTGAGTCAAAGTTGCAATGGGACAAATTTCAGCTTGTCATAAGAAATAACTTCTTTTTTAAATGTTTTGAATTTTGAACTTAGCCACAGAGAGAGAGAGAGAGAGAGAGAGAGAGAGAGAGAGAGAGAGAGAGAATTTCCACATACCCAGCAAAACACAAATAGAGGATTGCATACGAAAATATGAGTATCAATTTTATAACCACTTGCTTTTTTCAAAAGTATATAATAAATTTCATGTTACTTTCAAAACTGTTCTGTTTATCTATGCTTCCTTCTCTCCTGTAGATTTTTTAAAATAGTTCAATGGCTCTCTCTTTCTCTTTCTCTCTCTCTCTCTCTCTCTCTCTCTCTACACACACACACACACACACACACACACACACACACACACACACACATCATTATTGCTAGTCCTCCTCTTCCAACCCCTACTCCCAATTAAATGGCTGCCTTTGAACATAGTGAGTTCCCCAACACAGGAAGTCTTCACGTGAAGACTATTTATTGAGACGTTGTTGAAGAAATTCCTGTTAAGAGGTACACTGGACCGGATGATCATGAGGGTCACTCCCAGTCCTGAGATTCTGTTTTTCAGAGCACTAGAGGGTAATAATAATAATAATAATAATTTGTTGTTCAGTTCTTTCAGGCATGTCTGATTCTTCATGACCCCAGTTGGAGTTTTCTTGGCAAAGATACTGGAATGGTTTGCCATTTCCTTCTGCAGTTTGTTTTACAGATGAAGAAACTGAGGCAAATAGGGTTAAGCGACTTGCCCAGAGTCACACAGCTAGTATATATCTGAGGTCAGACTGGAACTCAGGAAGATGAGTCTTCTTGACTCAGCCCTCTATCCACTGTACCACCTAGCTACCTATTTATAATAGTAATAGCTAGCATTTATATAGCACTTTAGGATTTGTAAAGCTCTTTACAAATAGTGTCTCATTTTATTCTCACACCAACCCTGGAAGGTTATTCCCATTTTACAGAAGAGGAAATTAAGGCAGAAAGAGATTAAGTGGTTGGTCCAGGGTCGAACACTTTCCTCTTAGGAAGCTCTCTAAGGTGAGACTTGAACTCAGGTCTTCCTCATTCCAGGTCCAGTGCTCTATCCATTGCATCATAATACAGGGAATATCAGTCAGCCTGTCCTTCCACACGTCCTGGATGCTGGGGGTAGGGCAGGGCATGACAGCTAGGAGATGGTACAGATGGAGGAGAAAACATTGGCCCTGTTTTCAGAAAACTCCCAGTCTGGAGAGAGAAACAAAACATGTACACGTATGTCAGAGACAGACAAAGAAAGGCAGAACCTAGAAACATTTAAGCAGAGTTCAGAGAATAGTTTCATCCAGGAAAACATCTTAGAAGGAGGAGTCTAGAGTAAAGTCTGGAAGAAGAAGCATTTGGCTTTGAAGGAGAAGAGGAAGAGGAAAGAATCTCAGGAAAGAGAGATGTTCAGTAAAGCTTGAGGACTAGAAAGGGCAGGCATATGTATGAAGATTCCTCACTCCATCCAGAGGAGTGATGGGAGACGAGGCATTGAGCCACATGAATATTAACATCATGAATAGAAGATCCAGGAAATCCCAATGTTCAACACTGTAGGGGTCAGGTACAGCACCTAAACAGATCTGGGTTGGACCAATACCATAAGATACAAAAGACTGAAAGAAAATTGTGGCTTTCCTCCCCCTTTTTCCTAACAAATCCAGACCCTTGACAAGGTCCTTTTCGGGTCATTTCACCCATCCCTCTATTTCTAGGAGACGGGAATTAAACCCTGCCTTAGACTTAGTGACTGTCAGAGTAAATAGAGACCTTAGGGGACATTGTGTCCAACTCCTAGTTTGCAGATAAAGAAACTAAGGCCCAGAGATTTGCCCAGAATCCCACAGTGGGGTCATGGAAGCCCCAGGCTCTTGACTCCTAATCCAATGCTCTTCTTACCACATCCCTGAGCTGCTCTCTCCAGGAAAAGAGATTCCAACTACCCTGTACTTTATCTTCCCAAATAAAGAAGAACAGGTGTCAAGGAAAGAAGAGATGGAGCTGTCCCTTATCTGGTTATCAAACATAAAAAGGGAGGGAGTGGACTAGATGATCTCCAAGACGTCTCCTAGCAAGTTTGGTGTACAAGGTGTACAAGGCCCTTCATGATCTGACTCCCTCCTAGCCTTTCTAGCCTTTTTATATCTCATTTGACACCACCTCCCCTATGTACTCTGTGATCCCAGTGACACCGGCCTCCTTGTTAACACTCCATCTCCAGGTTCCAGGCATTTTCACTAGCTGTCCCTCACACCTGAAATGCCCTTCCTCCTCACCTCTGCATCCTGGCTTCCCTGCTAAAAATCCCAACTTCTACAAGATTTCCCTCATATCCCTTAATTCCAGTGCCTTCTCTCCATTAATTATCTCCAATTTATGTTGTATTCATGTTGTTTGTGCATAATCATTTTCATGTTGTCTCCCTCACCCCCATTAGACTGTTAACTCATTAAGAGTAGGGATTATCTTTTGCTTTTCTTTGTATCCCCAGAAGGTCTGGGTGGAGCAGTAGATAGATCTCTAGCCCTGGAATCAGGAGGACCTGCATTCAAATCTGACTTCAGACACTTGCTGGGACCCTGGGAAAGCCCCTCATTGCCTCCAAAAATAATAATAAAAATTGGTTCATTGTGCCAGGGCTTGTCACAGTGCCTGGTACATAGCAGGTGCTTAACTTCAAATTAAAAATGTGTAACTTAACATTAAAAAAATGACCAAGTGGAGGGGAAAATTATCTTCTCTCAAAGATCATAAAACTTGCTAGGAGACGTCTCGGAGATCATCTAGTCCACTCCCTCCCTTTACAAAAGAGGAGATCAAAAATCAGAAAAAGAGATTAAGTGTGTGAGACAAAGCAAAGTATTAGCAAAGGAGTCTATGGAATCTTCTTCCCCAGAGGACAGTGTGGAGTACCCACGGCTTAAGCTGCAGGAATTGTGATGACAGGAGATAAAAAGCCCACCATCCACTCAGCTGTCAAAATAATCTTCCCTAGGCACTGCCCAAACAGGTGACTCTCCTGTTCAAAAATTATCAGTGACTTCCCAATTGCCTCCAGGATAAAAGACCAGCTCCTGAGCCTGGGTATTTCAGGCCCTCCCCAATTTGACTCCAACCTACCTTTCCAACTTTGTTTTTATACTGATCTAATGTTTCACAAACTCTACGTTTTAATCAAATTGGATTACTGGTTGTTCCCAGAACTTGGCATTCCATCACCTACCTTTATGTGTTCAAACAAGTGAGCCCTATACCTAAAATGCCCTTCTTCCACCATTCAGAATCTTTATTTTCCTTTGAAGATCAACTCCTTAGCCACATTCTCTATGAAGCCTCTCTCTCTCTCTCTCTCTCTCTCCTCTCTCTCTCTCTCTCTCTCTCTCTCTCTCTCTCTCTCTCTCTCTCTCCTTCTCTCTCTCTCTCTCTCCTCTCTCTCATTCTCTCCTCCTTCCTCTCATTCTTTCTCCTCTCTCCTATTCTCTCTCTCTCCTCTCTCTCATCCTCTCTCTCCCTCTCTCTTCCCTCTCTCTCCTCTCTCCTATTCTCTCTCTCATTCTCTCTCTCCTCTCTCCTCTCTCATTCTCTCTCTCCTCTCTCCTCTCTCTCTCTCTCCCTCTCTTTCTCTCTCCCCTCTCTCCTCCCTCCTCTCTCTCATTCTCTCTTCTCCCTCCTCTCATTCTCTCTCTCTCCTCTCTCTCATTCTCTCTCCTCTCTCTTTCTCTTTCTCTCTCTCTCCTTTTCTCTGTCATTCTCTCTCTCCTCTCTCCTCTCTCCTCTCTCTCCTCTCTCTCCTCTCTCTCATTCTCTCTCCTCCTTCCTCTCATTCTCTCTCCTCTCTCCTATTCTCTCTCTCTCCTCTCTCTCATTCTCTCTCTCTTTCTCTTTCTCCTCTCTCTCATCCTCTCTCTCCCTCTCTCTCTCATCTCTCCTATTCTCTCTCTCTCATTCTCTGTCCTCTCTCTCTCATTCTCTCTCTCCTCTCTCCTCTCTCTCTCTCCTCCCTCCTGTCTCTCATTCTCTCTTCTCCCTCCTCTCATTCTCTCTCTTTCTCTCTCTCTTTCTCTCTCTCTCTCTCTCTCTCTCTCTCTCTCTCTCTCTCTCTCTCTCTCTCTCTCTCTCCTTCTCTCTCTCATTCTCTCCCCTCTCTCTCCTCTGTCCTCTCTCTCGTTCTCTCTCCTCCTTTCTCTCATTCTCTCTCCTCTCTCTCATTCTCTCTCTCTTTCTCTTTCTCCTCTCTCTCATCCTCTCTCTCCTTCTCTTTCTCATTCTCTCTCCTCTCTCTCTCCCCTCTCTCTTCTCTCTCTCATTCTCTCTCTCCTCTTCCTCTCTCTCTCTCTCTCATTCTCTCTCTCTCTCCTTCTCTCTCATCCTCTCTCTCTCTCCTCTCTCTCATCCTCTCTCTCTCTCTCCTTCTCTCTCTCATCCTCTCTCTCTCTCTCTCTCTCTCTCTCTCTCTCTCTCTCTCTCTCTCTCTCTCTCTCTCTCCTCTCTCTCTCTCTCTCCTCTCTCTCTCTCTCTCTTCTCTCTCTCATTCTCTCTCCCCCTCTCCTCTCTCTTACACACACATCCCTGTTTTGCTAGTGCTCTCTCCTTTCTAAAATCATCTTGTGTTTATCTTTGTGCATGTCCTCTCCTCTCACGTAGGAGTGTTAGCTCCTTGAGGTCAGGGATTGTTTTGTTGTCTTTCTTTCCCCAGCGCCTTGCGCAATCCTTTGTACATTGTTGTTCAGTTGTTATTCAGTCGTGTCCAACACTTTGTGACCCCCATTTGGGGTTTTCTTGGCAGAGATCCTGGAGCAGTTTGCCATTTCTTTCTCTAGCTCATTTTACAGATGAGGAAACTGAGGCAAAGAGGTTAAGTGACTTGCCCAGAGTCACCAGATTTGAACTCAGATCTTCCTGACTCCAGGTCCAGTCCTCTATTCATTCTAGCTGCCCCATATGGTAAGTATTTAATAAGTATTTGTTGAATTTAATTGAGCCAAACAAATTCAGTTCTTAAATGTGCAAGTTATAATCTTCCATTTGTGGGGTTTTGGAAGCTGGAAAATGAGAGAAGTCAAGAACTAGAAATTGAGAGACCTGATTCCAGAATCCAGATTCTTCCTACATCCCTGGGCAAGTGCCTCTGCCTTTCTAGTCCTACCTTCCTCCACCTGTAAAGGGCTGTCAGTGAGGAAGTCCTTGGGGAAGGAGTTGGCTCAAGATTATCAGGGGTGTGAGCCTTCACTTCCAGCCGACCTGTCTTCTCCTTTCCCTGAGGCTTCAATCACTTTCTCAGACACTCTTATCTATCTTCTTAGCTGTGTAGGTGGCCAGGAAAGCAGCTGAATGAGATTTAGTTCCAAAACAAGGCCCAGGGTGCTGAAAAAAGAGTGATGTCAGCTTTCCGAGTTACTCATCTGGGGTGGGAGAAGCACAAGTGGGAGAGAGTGAGGGGTTGTAAATAGACATTCCACTCCACCCTGGGGACGCCTGTCTTGGGCCTTGGCTCCTCTGAGTCACTGTGTCCATTCCCCTGCCTCTGGGCAGAACAGATTAGGTCCCCTAGCCCAAATAGAAGTGCATCCCTTCTTCTTCTCCAAACTCTCCATCCTCAGTCCTTCCTGGTGTATGAAATCTACACTCAGTCCTTCTTGCTGCTGCCTTTGAAGGTGCAGGAAAAAAAGCAGCCAGTTCCTTCTCCTAGCTCTACATCTCTGTGATGCTAGTACCATTGATCCTTTTCCCTACCCACTGAAACTGACAGGAAACAGGCTGCAACAATTCTTGTTTATTCACTTATTTATTCAATAACTGTGAAGTGTATGCTTATGTATAAGACACTGTGAGAGATCAACTGATGTTTAATCAAGATTCCTGCCCTCAGGGAGCTTACAGTCTAGGAGAGGTACAAAGCTTTCTAACTTGAAGAAACAAGGCTATAAAATCTCTTAAGTAATCTGGAAGAAGCCCATGGGGCTAAGAGAAGTGCTAACCTCCCCAGAGTTGTGAGGGGAAGGCATTGATGCATTCTCCTCCAGCAGCCCAAGATGAACTGGTGGATGGACATAAGGTGAGAAGAGCTGGAGTGACAGGTGCCAGAATGGGATGGGGGGAGGTTTTATGGTGGAGAAAAGACAACCAGTCCTAGATTCCCACAAAACCCCTTCTAGGAACCTTGACAGGGAAAAAGACAATAAATTTCTGGACTCATGTTCATAGGGGCCAAAGGATGGGAGATAAGATGAAGAAGGGTAGGGGCAGCTAGGTGGCGCAGTGGATAGAGCACCCACCCTGAAATGAGGAGGACCTGAGTTCAAATCTGGCCTCAGACCAAACACTTGACAGTTACTAGCTGTGTGATCCTGGGCAAGTCACTTAACCCCAATTGCCTTTTTAAAAAAAGATGAAAAAGGGTAGAAGGGAGTGTCAATATCTTCTGCCCCATGTTCTCTTGTAGCAGGAAAGGAGATAACATAAGACATCATAAGAAGTATATAAATGTCTTTGGCACCACGTAGACCAAATCCCCTTATTTTGCTGAGGGAAATAAAAAACCAGAGAAATTCTCAGTCTCTCTAAAGTCACGCAGATAACTAGTGGCAAAGAGTCAGAATTTGAATCCAGGTACTCAGACTCAAGATCCAGGGTTCTTTCCATTATTCCATGCTGTGATAATGAGAAAGGAAAGGGAAGGTTTCTCCCAAGCTACCATTCTTCCTGCATTGTTTGACAGCTATGCTTATCATTGTGTTGGACTTAAAGTCCAAAGGACTACTAATTCCAGATGTGTCACATGTACCATGAGGCAAACCCCAAACACGAGGAATCTAAAATCACTTTTAGAACATTTCTCTGTTCACAATGATCTTTGTTTTGAAAGACATGGCCAGGAAAGCTTATTTTTAGGGTGCTTCTCTGAATACATATGCGGTTTGTCCTTCATTCTCAAAGAAGACCCTGACATCAGGGAGATGATGACATGACTTGCAATTGAATTGGATCTGAATGAGGGAGGACTGTGTGACATCACCAGCCTCACTTTCTCCTCCAGAGCCATCTGGGTCCAGTGGCCAGATATGGATCAGGATGACTGGAGGTGGCCCAGGATACAGTGGAAGACTCTGCCTTTTGAAGCTAAGGTCTTTTCTCTCACGTTGAGTGAGGCAACGCCCATTCAGTGAATAAGCCTCTTTAAGAAGTGAGTCAAAGGATACTTATATATTTGGTCAACATTACCCTTGCCCTACTTTGATTGCCACCACCACCACTACCACTACGTCCTGGGCTCTGAGAAAGAAACCTTAGAGAACTTCCAGTCCTTGTGATATCAAGCACATTTCCAGGACACAGATAAGGACAAAATTAAAAGTGTCTGTCCAGAGTTCTGGACGTGGGTACTAGAATGATGAAGGACCAAAAGGATAAGTCAATGGGCTTAGCCAAGGAAAGATTCTTGAAGGATGGGAAGTGTGGTTAGATATAGCTAGGTAGGAGGGAAGGGATAGACCTAGGGAGAAAGAATGGGGAAGCCAGGAGGCAAGCTCCAGAGGACATGAAGAAACAGTTTTCAAAAGAAAAAATTCCAGTGATCAAAAATCATATTAAAAATGTTCCAGATCACTGATAATGAGGTGCAAATTAAAACAATTCTGAATTTCACTCCACACCCAGAAAATTGACAGACAGTAAAAAATCGAAAGAGCCAATGTTGATAGGGCTGTAGAAGGATGGGCATGCTATCAATGGAGCTGAACTGCATTTAACCATTCTGAAAACAACTTAGAAGTATATAAGTCACTAAATTATTCATACCCTTTGACCTAGAAATCTCATTTTTAGGCATAGACCAACACCCCTCAAGGAGGTCAGTGATAGAAATAAAGGTCCCATAAGTAATGATTATTCATAGAAGCGCTATTGTGGGAACTAAAAACTGGAAACAAAGTGAGTACTCTTTGACTGGAGAATGGATGGACAGATTATTATATTAGTATAATGGAATATTGTTATAAGAAATTATAAAGATGAAGAATCCAGGACCCTGAGCCACATGTGATATCTTGGGGTTCAACTGGTGTGCATAGGATTGATTTCCAATAGGTACCAAGTATCTAATCCCTTTGTTGCAGGTGATTTTTTGTTTGTTTATAGATCTCAGTGGTTTGCCCTGTCTTGTAATAAATATAAGAAGCTTGTCAGTCATTCTTAAAGATTGATAGGAAGGAGGTTGCCTGATGATCTAGAAATGCCAACTTTTCCCTTTTGGAAGGGAACATTTAATCAATTAATTTTCTCCGAAAGATAAAATGTTGATTTCTCATCAATCTTAACTTTATCCGGGATTTACATTTGGATTTTCACCTGTACTTCCAGGATCCATTCATGAAACTTTTATCTAGGAATTCTATTTTGGGTTTCCCTGTGTACTGCAGGGATCCACTGGGGGTAAAAAAATCAATCCAGAATGGTTTAATTTCTCATTTGTGGGTGGGGGATTGACTTTCAGTCGACCTTAAGTCTTGGGACTCCATTTAAGAGAACCTGTGCCTCACTACAATTTCCTCCCCCACAGAAACAGTTGGTGTCAATTTATGGTAATAACACATGGCAGAGGCTGTCATGAGCTTGTCATTGGCCTAAAAGGAGAGATCCAGAGAGTCAACACTCCCAGTTCAAGAAACAGTAGCAGCTGGGTCACTGATAAGATTTCTAGCAGAAGTACATGGCAATATTCAGTATGCCAGCTTGGTGCAAGAGGGGTAGGTCGTGTCTAATGTTCATGAACTCCCACCTCTTTGGAGAAGGATTCTCTCGGCATCAGAGTCGCAGAATCCAGTCCTCTACCCAGAAGAGGGAGAGTTCCTTGGTAACATTTTGCAAGTAATCCCAAATTCAAGAGTTCCCAAGTTCAAAAGTTCAACCCATGCTATAGATTAGCCATTCTAGAGAGAGAAGAGAATTTCTTGATGCTCCTTGAAGAAAAAGGAAAAAAAAGATAGTATGCATAGTTCCTGTTTATTGGGAGAGCAAAGACAGTGAGTTACTAGGACAGTGAAGGTCTGTTGAAAAGGGGATTACTTTTGGGGCAGCTAGATGGTACAGTGGATAGAGCACTGGCCCTGGAGTCAGGAGGATCTGAGTTCAAATCCCACCTCAAACACATAACACTTACTAGTTGTGTGACCCTGGGCAAGTCACTTAACCCCATTGCCTATCCCAGAAAAAAAAAAAGAAAGGAAAAGGGATTACTTTTACACAGCCCCCAAAGTACATCCACCTTCTACAGGGAATCTAAACCACAAGGTGGTACTATGAGTCTTAGGGAGAATGTTTGGAACTTTGAGAAAAAGAGTATCACTAAAATGTCAAAGAGTTGCCCTGGTGGTAACTCTAAGTTCTGTCTTTCAAGGAGGGGTGTGCTGGAGCCTATTCTTAACTGACTAATGTGAGCTAATTGTTAAATTTTCAGTGTGAGCATTTACACTTTAGATATCAGCAAACACTACAAATCGAGACTCGACTCATTATTTTGTTAATTACTTAGACATAAGAAAGTGATTAATAAAATATTAATAATGCAGATTAAAACTAAAGGTATGTTGTACCTTTTAGGAGACTTGATTGTTAGATATTTACCAACATACCCCTGAGGAGAACTAATGTGCTATATGTATTTTCTGTATCTGTGTGCTCCAGGGAGTTCTTTGTATCTTCCCCATTTTCTCTGGGGTAAAGTGAGGATTGTCTTTTATCCAATGTGCATTTTTTGCTTTGAGAGCTTGTTTTGGAGCTGGGTACCCTGATGGCCACATTTGAAGAGTCTAGACATGAGTTCTACCCTGAATATACTGGGAGTCTTTCCTGGAACATCTCCAGGTTGGGGCAGTGAGCCAAAGAAAGGGGATGACCTTCACTGGGTCAGCCTCCAGGATTTAACTCAAGTTTGTGTGAGCCTAGCATCTTGAGGTATTCTATTTATAAGTTACAATTAGAAGGTGTTTATGAAATTATGCAAAACCAAAATAACAATACTCACAGTGACTATAATAATGCAAACAAAAAGGCAATTGAACTCAAATTAATTTCAATGACTAATCTTGGTCCTAGAGAACGAGATGAAACATAAAGGCAGAAGACTACCAGTGAAGAATGTTGCATACGCTGTCAGATGTGGTTGTTTCATTGGTTAGTTTTGTTGTTTTTCTATGCTACAAGGAAAGAATACAACTCAACAAGTAGTTGAGATTTTGAGGGGTGGGGAAGGGAGGAGAAAGAAGAGAGAGGAGGGAGAGACAGGAAAGACAGGGAAAGAGGAGAGACAGAGAGAAAAGAGCAAGAGAGAGGAGAGAGGAGAGAGAAAGGGAGAGATAAAGACAGAGAGGGGAGAGAGAGAGAGAGAGGAGAGAGAGAGAGAGAGAGAGAGAGAAGAGAGAAGAGAGAGAGAGAGAGAAGGGAGAAATAAAGACAGAGGGGGAGAGAGAGAGACAGAGAGACAGAGACAGAGACAGAGACAGAGAGACAGAGACAGAGAAAGGGAGAGATAAAGACAGAGAGGGGAGAGAGAGAGAAAGGGAGAGATAAAGACAAAGAGGGGAGAGAGAGAGAGAGAGAGAGAGAGAGACAGACAGACAGACAGACAGACAGAGACAGAGAAAGGGAGAGATAAAGACAGAAGGGGGAGAGAGAGAGACAGAGAGACAGAGAGAGAAAGGGAGAGATAAGGACAGAGGGGGAGAGAGAGAGAGAGAGAGAGAGAGAGAGAGAGAGAGAGAGAGAAAGGGAGAGATAAAGACAGAGAGGGAGAGAGAGAGAGAGAGAGAGAGAGAGAGAGAGAGAGAGAGAGAGAGAGTAATATGGAGCCCAAGGGTTCAATGTAAAGAACCAGAGAAGGAGATAGAGGGATGTTGGTTAGGATTTGAAGATATAACCACAGCAAGGAGTCTGACCAAGAATGCCTTGTGAGATGAGATGAAATGGGGACACTAGATAGAGGTAACTTTCACCTGCTTGAAGACTGTAAATTTGTCACAGGAGGCACCTGGAGCTACTATAAGTTTCACAATAGGGAATGGAGACATCCATAAGGTCGTTTCCTAGCTGAGAACAGCTTGAAGTTGGAAAATAGATGCCAGAGGCAGTCAAGGAGATAAGGGAGTCCACAAGAGTCATCCATCAGGTACTGCTTCTCCTCAAAGAAGTAGAGAAATGGAGACCCAGGAAGCTAAAGCAATGTCCCCCAAAGTCACACAGTGAGGGAGGAGTGGAAGTCGGAAAGGAATTGAATTCTCTTTACTCTTAGTCTTGAAAGAGAAGAGGAAAGGCATAAGCATTTATATAGTACCTACTATGTGCCAGACACTGTGCTAAGTGCTTTACAAATAGCTCATTTGATCCTCAAAACAACCCTGGGAGGAAGGTGCTATTATTATCTTCATTTTACAGTTGAGGAAACTGAGACAAACAGAGGTTAAATGATTTGCTCAGGATCACACAGCTAGTAAGTATCTAAGGCTAGATTTGAACTCAGGTCTTCTTGACTCCAGGCCCACCACTCTATCCACTGTACCACCAGCTGTCTATCAGTGGGACCATATGGCTTCCCCTCACTTATTCCTTCTATTTCTATGGTTGGGTCTACACTAGACTCTGTCTGGGTCTGGGCAGTAATTTTTTTCAGGCCAGACTAACTTAATCTAACATAATAGGAAAGGATCATGGACTGAGTACAGTCTTCTCTGCATTTGGATATGAAATAAGAAGCCCTGAGGGAAGAACGAAGGGAATCCAGGCTAGGAAAATAAATACATAAATGAAGAGAACCCCTGAGTTGAGAACTGGGGGAGAAATTCATAAGAACCTAAATTTAGATCTGGAAGTGACCTTATAGGCCATTTTACACATGAGAAAACTATGACTCGGTTGTCCAAGGTTGTACAGGGAACACTTGCCAAAAGCTGGATTTGAACTGCAGGCCTCAGAGTAAGAGTACTTTCCAATGTGCAACAATACCTCTCCCTGAACAAGGAATAGTTTACCTATCAGATCTATGGAGAACAGAAGAATTAATGACCAAACAGGAGATAGAGAACATTGCAAAAAGCAAAATGGATAATTTTGATTACAATAAATTGAAAAGTTTTTGCACAAAGTCAAAGCAATTAAGATTAGAAGGAAGGTAGAAAATTGGGAAAGAATTTTTACAACCAGTCTCTCTGACAACGGCCTCATTTCTAAAATATACAGAGAATTAAGACAAATTTAAAAGAATACAAGCCATTCCCCAGTTGATAAATGGTCAAAGGATATGAACAGACAGTTCTCAGAAGAATAAATTAAAGTCATCTATGGTCATATGAAAAAATGCTGTGAATCATTATTGATGAGAGAAATGCAAATCAAAATGACTCTGAGGTACCACATCACACCTATCAGATTGGCCAACATGACAAAACAGGAAAATGATAAATGTTGGAAGATGTGGGAAAATTGGAACACTAATACATTGTTGGTGGAGTTGTGAAATGATCCAACCATTTTGGAGAACAATTTGGAACTATGCCCAAAGGGCTAAAAATGTGCATACCCTTTGATCCAGCAATAGCACTTCTAGGGCTATATCCCAAAGAGATCAACAAATGGGAAAAGGACCCACATGTACAAAAATATTCATAGCAGCTCTTTTTGTGGTGGCAAAGAATTGGAAATTGAGAGGATGCCCATCAATTGGGGAATGGCTGAGCAAGTTGTGGTATATGAATGTAATGGAATACTATTGTGCTATAAGAAATGATGAACAGGCTGACTTCAGAAAAACCTGGAAAGACTTATATGGTCTGATGCTGAGTGAGTGAAGTGAGCAGAACCAAGAGGACTTTGTACACAATAACAGTCAAGTTTACGATGTCTAATATTGATAAACTGAACCCTTCTCAGCATTACAAGGATCTAAGACATCTCCAGAGTCCTCATGATGGAAAATGCTGTCCACATCCAAAGAAAGAACTATGGAAGTTGAATGCTATCATTTTTTTCCTTCTTTGAGTTTTGTTTCATCTTTCTGATGGTTCCTCCTATTGGTTTTAATTTTTACTTACAACTTCACTAATGTGAAAATATGTTTAATATAAATGTAAGCCTATATCAGATTGGTGCCGTCTTGGGGAGGGTGGAGAGAAGGAGGAGAAAAATTTTAAACTCAAAAGCATATGGAAGTGATTGTTGATAAATCAAAATAAATGAATAAAATTTAAAAAAATAAATAACAAAAACAAAAACCCAATACCTCTCCCTGCCCCAAGACCTCAAAATTCTTGAAAAAAAAAAGACCTAGCAAATTTGCAGGAAAGGGAAACAAATAAACTTTATTGTTGTTCCAGAATCTTAGACCCTTGCATTTAGAGTTGTGGTATCATAGAATTTAGAGATGGAAGAGACTAGGGCCATTATCTAATCTAACCCTTTCATTTTGTAGATAACGAAGCTGAAGCCCAGAGAAGTTAAAAAATTTGGCCAAGGTCATACATCTAGTAAGTGGCAGAGCCAGGATTTGAACTCAAATCCTCCAAATACAGTGCTCTTTCCACTCCGTTAGGCAGCCACTCAGAAGAGCACAGTTCCAGTCCTAGTTCTGGCTTTTAGTAGTTATGTGACCATACATAAATCAGTAAAATCTCTGATCATCCTTTTCCTCATCATTAAAGTAGGTTTAACAATATTTGCACTACATGACTCATAGAGACATTGTGAGGAAAGTGAAACTATGAAAATGTGAGCTTCTATTGTTTGTGAGAAAGAAAAGGCATTAATCAATGTCTGGGTCTACGTGTATTGGAGGGAACATGAAAGGGACCAAGTTGGTTGAGGAGGAAAGCTCTGGATTGTGGAACCCTGTCTGGGCCATTACACGGTTTGCCTTTGGGCATCCATCCTGTCACTCAGTATGTGATAGTCTTCAAAGTTGACATGGTTGTCTTCTTCAAGATGGTGCCAGTGACAGAACCTGAACTGGATTTGGAGAAGCCAGAATCAGAGGCAGAGATGGAGCCAGAACCAGGGCCTTTGACAAAGTGGGAGCCTCCAACCACAACACTGGAGCAGCCGAACTCTGAGTTCCCACATCCTCCAGAGCCTGTGGTACCTCCACCAACCATTGCTACAAAGAAAGGTGCCTCTGTTAATGATATTGGGACTTCTTTTTTGCCTCCCCTTGGAGGCCAGGGCAATACCAAACCACCTACTCCCTTCCAGAAGCCAACCAGGACTCACAGATGCTGACATCGTCGATATATTCTCCAGACATCCTGTTGGGAAAAGGACAAGAGGAAGAAAATCTCAGTTAGGATCCACTGGATCCATCCTTCTAGGGCTCTGAGGACTCTCTAAAGGCAACTGTCCCCCAGGACAAGCAGAATTCCTAGTCCCCAATTCATAATCCCTCTTGGTAGATCTGGATAGCGACTCAAAGTGGGGAAGTAACCCAAGGTATGAGGGTATTTCACTGGAAGTTTCCCTATTACATATGGCATTGCTGTTGGATCATCTCAGGGTCCTCAAGGCCCCAGCGGTCACCTGCGCTCCTCGCCCTCCAGTAGTCTCCTGTAGGTGGCTATTTCCACATCCAGGGCCAGCTTGGTGCTTATCAGCTCCTGGTAGTCTCGAAGCAGGCTTGCCATATCTTGCTTAGCTTTCTTAAGGGCACCCTCTAAGTCCACCACCTTGACCTGGGCATCTTTGATGGCCTGTTCTCCACGATGTTCTGCATCAGTGATGGCCGACTGGATTGCGGCATTCTGAGAGAGGAAAAGCATTGGCTATACTAACTCAGTCACAGGACACTTTCCTCAGCCCACAGTGGACTAGGTGTGTTCCAATTTCCCTTTCCTCATGGGAGCAGTGAATTCCTAGGTCAGAGACCTCAATTAATTTCTTCTACTTTATTTCATTCTTTGTCAGAGAGAAAAGCCCGGCAACTTTCTAGCTCCTTCCAAGTGAGTAGGGACCTTCATTATTAGGGAAGAATGGGGCCTCGGGGATTACAATAAAAGTGAGTGCGTTAGACTGATCTTCAGAGGCCTTAGATTCAAATCTCAGTTCTGCCACTTTCTAGCTAGGTGATCTGGGATGCATGACTTCAACTCTCTGACCCCTGATTTTCTTCTGAAATAGGGGTGATCAGAACACCCACACTAAATCACAAGGTGCTATAGAAATGTGAGGTGTTATTACAGTGAATTCTCAGATTACCAGAGCAGAACAAGATACGAAGTCCATACTCACTCAGTATTTGACTGATTAATTGAACGCACAGATTCTCTGCCATGTGTACATGGCAGGACCCAAAACTGCATCCTGAATACACACTGAAGAATTTCTGCATTGTCCAGTATTTGGGATTTTCTGTGGCATGTTGCCTCTCCATCAGGGTGGATATTTGAGGGCTGATTGTCTGAGAATTCAGAAATGGCTTGTAGGCTGAACTTAGAGAATAACTTGGCAAGGGGGAAAGGAAAGATTCTGAGCTGATATTCTAGGAATTCATCAACCTTTGTAACAAGTCATAAAACTACCCTGTAAGCCCCATCCCATTTTCTGGCTCTACTCCTCTTTGTTAACACACACACACACACACACACACACACACATACACACACACAATGAAAAGCATCACCTCTGGGACTTATGCAAAACACCCAGCTAAGTACAGCTATTTTTTGTCTCTTTTACTCCCTACCTCTAGATCTTCACTACTTTACACTTTCCCTAGGGTGGGATGAAAGAATTAAGTATTACGATTTAAAATACCTTCCCTTGAAGCTCTTACTAAAATGGATAAGTCCATAGTAAGTTCAAAACTAACAACAAAGGAGTTAAGAAAGCAAAGAGGTGACCACGTTAATAGCCATCATCTGCCCCTTACCTAGGAGTATTAAGCAATTAGTTGAGTGTCAAGGAAGAAATGCAGAATTGTCTTGGCATCTCCTTGCCACATAATTGTTGTTGTTTGTCCTTTGGACCAATTATGTTCCTTATGTTAAGGAAGGTGATGTAATTGCAAGTGAATTGAATTTAAGTGAAGGAGGGCTATGCAAAGTCCCTGACTCTCTCCTCTGGAGCCATCTGGATCCAGTGGCAAGATGTAGATCAGGACGACTGGAGATGGCCCCAGTGCAATGCAAGACCTAGGCCTTTTCAAGCTAAGGTCTTTCCCAGGTCTCAGTTTGTCGGAGGCAACACCCATTCAGTGATTAAGGCGAGGTAAGAAATGAAGAGGAAAAAATGACCTCTTTTACCTGGTCAAAAAACAGAAAAATCATTCTGGGAGGGGAATACCTTCAGGGTTTCTGGCCAAAACAAAAATAATTGCTATTTACACTCACTCTGAGCCATCAAAACCCAAACTGTGACCAAGTGAGACTTGGGCTGGGACCTATTATTGGCCAATCAATGAGAGCCAGAGTGATCTGGGTTTTAAGGTATGGTCAAGTAACTCCATTTGAATCCCAATGGGCTCTATCAAAGCCTGGTTTTCCAATGCTCTATTTCAAGAAATCATAAATGATTTTGGGGCATGGGGCAAATGAGTTAATTGTCTCTGTTTGTTTTTTTTTTAAGATAGAACAAATAAGTAGAGAAAAGAAAAAAAATATAGCCCATAATCCCCAAGATATCTTGGAGGTTTCAGAGATCAAAATTTATATTCCTTTGGGCAGAGAGCACCCACAGGTAAGGGTATGATTCTCTAGCCGCATAATTCCACCCCTAACTAATACACCAAGGAAATGAGCTTAATTTCTCTGTTTATACTCATTACTAATTGAGAGTTGGAGAGAGAAGCAGGAGTTGGGGAGGGTAGGTTTTAGAGACACAAAAGGCAGTAACTGGAGGGAGATACTGAAGGAGAAGGAAAGGGGCTAGGGAACACAGAAGAACCCACCTGCTTCTTGACATTCTCAATCTGATTTTGAAGTTTCTGAATTGCTCGGGTCAGCTCAGTAATTTGGATCTTGGTGTCTCTCATGCTGTCTCCATGTTTCTCGGCAGACATTCGAAGTTCCTGATACTGATAAGAGAGCCAGAGATGACACTATCACTCACTGGTGGGCCCCATCCCCTGACGGTGACCCCCAAGATCACCCTGGATCCCTTTTGCACCTACTTCTCGTCATGTGTATGCCCATGATACCCATTAATGGATTTAGGTTAGGACTTCAATTTTCCTCTCCAGGAGATATAAGAATGTGCATTCAGAGACTGAGTTCCCCTAATGGGTGGATATTTAGGGAGCACTGAAGATCATTCATTTCCCTTCTTCATCACAATCCCTGGAGACAAGGGCACCATACCCCTCCCCAGCCTCACTCGGTAGCAGAATGATATCACACAGAATATATCCAGAAACCAAACTCCCAGAGTCCTTCCTGACAGTACAGGCCAGATGACTGGGGAAAAGTTTGGATGACCTCTAGGTAGGAACTGTGGAGAGTGAATGGGAGAACAGACAATGTCAGGATGAAGACCTTAGTCTGGTACATGGCTTCAGCCTCTGCTTTGCTCTTCTGAGTAATAATCTCATACTGGGCTCGGACATCTGAAATGATGCTGCCCAGGTCCAGATATCGGTTATTGTCCATGGAAACAACCACTGAGGTGTCATTGACATCAGTCCGGAAGTGATTGCTGTCCTATAGGAGAGAAAATATTATCCTGAGCCCAGGTCCCTCCACTCCAGGGACTCCAGAGCCCCAATTCCTTTTGAGTCTCCAGGCTGATAAGATCTTAGAGTCAGTGCCCAGAATCACCACTGAGGGTATGTCACAACAGGGCCCAGCCAGGAACTGAGCTGGGAGAGGTTGTCAAGCTAGACCAGTCATTATAGACCAGAGGAAAGGAATGAGGATCCCAAGGGGTCAAGTAAAGGCTGCTGGGAAAATTGAGAAGAGAGCACTAGGGGCTGAGGAGCCACTGTAGGAGGATGGCACAGATAGAAAAAGAAACAGAAGCTTAGGGGGCAGTAGAGGAGATAGCTATAAGCTAGGACAATAGAAGGGGGAGGGCAGGAAAGAAGTGTGTATTAAGAGCCTACTATGAACCAGGCAGGCACTGTGCTAAGTGCTTCATCAACATTGACCCTTACTGCAATCTTGATAGGTAGGTTCTATTATTATCCCCCTTTTACAGCTGAGGAAACTGAGGCACATAAAGATTAAATGACTTGCCCAGGGTTATGTGGCTAAAGTCTGAGGCCATATTTGAACTCAAGTCTTATTGACTCCAAGTCCAGTGCTTCATCTAGCTACTCCTGGAAGAGGATAGGGGTTGGAAGGAGACACTGTGAGAGAAGGGGGGAAGGGGAGCTGGTGAGAAAGGGGGAAGGGTTGAAGAGCCCTTGGGTAGAAGGGCAAGGAATGGTTAGAGGCACTGAAGGGAAGACGAAGGGGTAGAGAGGCAGGTGCTAGAAAGACATAAGGTGGGGAGATAACCTCCAGGGGAATAGGCCAGAAGCTGAGAGGAAACTTGGGAAAGAAGGGACGAGACTAGGGTCTAGCCTACTGGAGACTCTAGAATAGGATGAGGAAGGGATAGAGGAAAGATTATGAAGGGATAAACATATGGTGGGGAAAACTGGGGCCAGGGGGATAGAAGCTTGGGGAAAAGACTGGATGGGAGGGTTCTGAAGCAATAGAGTCTGGAGGGATTTTGGTCCAGGGAAGGGGCATTTTGACAGGAATAATATGCAGATTTGCCTAACAGAGGTATACTTCCTGGCCAATTAGAAATATGGTAACAGAAACCATTCCTACCCCGCTCCATTGGCCCAGCCCCTTCCTTGGGCCTTCAACAGAGACTTGACATAATACTCACTTCCTCGTATAGACGTTTCAAAAAGTTGATCGTTTCTTGAAGAGTATCCACCCGGCCTTGTAGTTCCACCTTGCTCATGTATTCGTTATCTACGTCCTAGGGGAAAATGGAGGCAAGAGACCTCAGTTAACTGCTGCCCAGATCCTTTTTTCTAGCTCAGACCAACTGGCTAGATCACCACCCTTTTCTATCCTAGACTACAGACCCATCCCCAGTCTACAAAACCTTCTCTCATACTCTTTGCCTAACTACAGAGGAAAACATTGGGGTTGGGGCACAGGGCGCCCCTTTTTCACAACAATGACTTATACTCTCCTCTTCCCGGAAGCCTTCTTTCATTAATCCCAGCCAGCTCTTCTTAGATAATTCCTCCCCTCTTTTTCTAGACCTAATATCTACATACCTCTTCAGTAGCTCCCAGCTCTGTGTATGTGTATATGTGTGAGTGTGTATGTCCAGGACTGTGTGTCCTGTTTCCCCCAGTAGCCTGGGCGTTCCTTTAGAGGCAGCACTCAAGACCAAATTAAAACTTAGGCATGTAATACCTGTGTGACTCTGGGCAAGTCACTTAACTTCTGTCTGCCTCAGTTTCCCCATCTGTAAAATTGGGATAATAATAGCACCTACCTTATGAGAATCAAATGAAATAGCATTAGTGAAGTGCTTAGCACAATGTCTAGCACATAGGAAGCACTATAGAAATGTAAGTTATCATTTTTATTATTATTTATAATCATCATCATCATCACCTTTCTCACCTTCTTGAAAACCACAAGGTCATTTTCAGCTGTGGCATGTTTGTTGGTCTCCTGTTCATACCTTTCAAATGAGAAGACACATTCTGAGGTACCCCAGAGGTCATCCTATCCATTCCCCCGCCTCTAAACTAGACTGTCCTGATACAATCCTCTCTTCCTCCCCCCCTTCCATATCTTTAAACTCTACCAGAACAGAAGGTTCCATACCCCTTTTCAGAAGTTTTCTATCCTTCCCTTGAAGTAGCTACTTCCTCATGTTGAATCTAAGCCCCTCTTGTCAGCTCTGCCCTTTTCTCTTACAGAGGGAAGTCTAGCCAGGGACCTGAAATTCTAGCAGGGTCATGAATGAAGCTAGAGGTTAAGGAAGGCCCCAGTGACCCTTCCTCCTCCAGTCCTGACAACCAAATGGTCAGAATCTGAACTCCACTGACTCACAGTGGCTGAACAGGAATTTCCTGAGCTCAATGAACTGTTGGGAGAGGCAGCCAGGTATTGTGGAAAAAGCATAGATCTTAGAACTAAACTGGTTGTTTAGTCATTTCAGTCATATCCAACTCTTCATGACCCCATTTGGGGTTTTCTCAGCAAAGATATTGGAGTGGTTTACCATTTCCTTCTCCAGCTTATTTTACAGACAAGGAAACTGAGGCAAATGGGGTTAAGTGACTTGCCTAGGGTCACACAGCCAATAAAGTGTCTGAAGCCAGACTTGAACTCATGAAGATGAGTCTTCCTGACTTCAGGCCCAGTACTCTATCCACTGCCTCACCTAACTGCTCTAGAATTAGGTGAGCTGAGTTCAAATCTTGACTTGGATACTTTCTAGCTAGGTGACCTTGGGCAAGTAACTTGACTCTGGACTTCAATGTCTTCCTTTGTAAAATCAGAAAGTTGATCCAGATGATCACTGAACTTCCTAGGCCCTATTATGATCTTTTCCTTCTGCCCATCTACTTAGGGCCCTCAGGTAAAGAAGATTTGGTGGGGGAGGGAGTTGCTTTTTCCTACTTGGTTTTATAATCCTCCTCCTGCTCCTGACAAGTCTTCAGTTCCAAGGCCAGTGCCCCATGTTCCCCCAGGAGTTTCTCTAGTTGCCTTCTTAGCCTGGCTATATAGTCCTCAAAGACGGGCTCCAGGTCTTGGAGACGGCCTCCCATCCCCTCCTTCTGGTCCTGCAAAAGCTGCCACTTGGTCTCCAGCACTTTGTTCTGCTGTTCCAGAAACCGAACCTGATGCACAAACAGAAGGATCTTGAAAATTCTCCAAGCGTAGAGGCCTCCAAAAAAGCCTCAGAATTGAAAATAGACAACGGAGATGGGGAAATCTGGCCCTACAGTCAAAAGACTCAAGTTGGCCACTTCTTGGCTAAGTGTCCTGGGGCAATTCACTTTCTGGGGTCAGGTGAACTCTAAAGGTCCTTAGATGCTATAATTCTGTGGCTGGTCAGTCCAGTGAAGCATCCCTTGTTAATTAAACAGAGCAAGTCTCTGTTTTGATCTTTCTTCCCCTTTGGCAAGTTACAGGGAATATTAGAGTCTTCTGAAGGGTTAGTAGAAGTAACACTTCCTAGTATTGACTGATTCTGTTTAACCAACAACCCCCACAGCTCTCCCCTGAAATGTCCAACAAGATAAAATGGCTTCTAAGGACATTGGGGGACATGACAGCTAGGTTTGGGGGGAGGGCACTTTGAAAGATGATTGGACAGGTCGTGGAGAGAAGCCAGAACGCCCCTCTCCTCAAAAATCTCTAAGCCTAGGACCAGAAATTGTCTCTCTGGTGAAGGTGCAGCTATAGGGGATTGGATGTAATGACCCTCACCTTGTCAATGAAGGAGGCAAACTGGTTGTTGAGGGCTCTGATCTGCTGGGTTTCCTGAGTCCGCACAGTTTGGAACTGGGGGTCAATCTCAATCTTGAGAGGACTCAGGAGATTCTGATTGATGGTGACCTCTTGGATGCCTCCTGGTGGACAAAGGCCAGCCCCCACCCCACCCTGCCCAAACTTCCCCCCAAATCTGCCCCCTGACCCCCAGCTTCTCTTTCCCCAGCCAGAGATGCTTCTGGCCTCTCCCATGGAACAAAAGCTTTTGCTGCTGAAGCGACCAGCTGTCTTTGCTCCCGGGATGACACCTCTACCCCAGTTCCCCATCCTGGCAGAGCAAGCAGATCGGGCACTGAAGCCCCCACGGGCACCAAATGGCACACAGGACATGGTCAGGACAGATGGTCTCAGTAGCTTCAGACAGATGGACAGTCAGATGAGGTGAGTGAGTTCCTGCCCTGGGGCTCCAGCACGAGACTTTTATCCCCACCAACTGGGCTGGGCCTGGGAGAGCAGGATGAACCAGGAAGATCTTGGCCTGACTATGTCTGTCACTCCCTTCCCCATCACCACCACCTCACACTGACCTGTCCTAAAACACACCCAGAGTCAATCATTCCCCAGCCATGAGCAGAACCCTATCTTCCAGAGGAAAGAGGAGACATGGGAGCTGACCTCAGGGAACATTCTTCCTAAAAGCGGAAATGGGACCCCCACATATCCAGATGGAGAAACGAGACAGAGCTAGGGGCAGTCAGACAGTTTGGGACATCAGTTAAGGGTGGGATGAGATGAAAAGAGAATGGAGTAAGCAGGCAGGGGTGAATGGGAATCAGAAAAGGCATCTGGTAAGGAGGAGGAGTAGAGGGAGAAAGGGAAAAGGGGAGGAGAAAAAAGGAGAAGGGAAAAGAAAAGGAATGGAAAGGGGGGAGGGTAAAGAAAGGGGAGGGGCAACAGTAGAAGCTTGTGAACTTCAGAAGTGGATAAAAGTAAGGTGTGGGGAAGGGCTGGGGAGCAGGTTTGCCTTACCAGAGTAGACAGCCTGAGACAAGCAGCTCCAGAAGGTGAGAGACTCCTCAGCAGCCTCCTGAGCAAAGGAAAATGAACCTTCTAGGAGACTATTCTTGCCAGCAAGATTGAGGTGTGGGAGGAGAGGGTCAGACACAGGCAGGGAGAGGCTAGAAAGTCATCCAGGCTACATGATGCAACAAGGTTTGGGAATGAAATTGGGGAACAAAAAGAATTCCTAGTCCCTCCCCCTACCACCACCCAATCCATCAATCAAGCACACCGTCCTTCCTGCACACAGACCAGGTATCTTTAGCCTCAGCTTTCAGAGAACAGGGTGTCTCCCTTCAACTTCATGAGCATGTCTGTACTTAAGGGTCAATCCACTTAACACCAATTATTACATTTATGCGGCCAAGCAATACCCCGGCTGCAAGACACACCCAGGCATCGAAATGAAGTGCTCTCAAGGGGAACATCTCTTTCTAAACTTCTCAACATCTTAAGAAATCTTGAGCGGTTTTGTCAGAGAAAAAGAACAGAAAAGTACATGCACAGAGTGCGATGAGTCTCAGAGTTCTGCATCTCAGAGTTCTAGGAGATACAAGACAGGCAGGCAGTTGGGCAAAATGCATTCATTAAGTGCTCACTATAAGCACTGGAGATAAAAATGTAAGAAAAAAAAGTCCCTGCCCTCAAGGAGCTTACATTCTAATGGGAGAAGATAACAAGTAAAAAGAAATCTGAAAGGGGAATGGGAAGAGGGGGCAGAAAAGTTACCTGTAAAAGAGAGGGAGAGGAGCAGCTAGGTGGCACAGTGGATAGAGTACTGGCCATGAAGTCAGGAGGACCTGAGTTCAAATCTGGCCTCAGACCAAACACTTGACACTTACTAGCTGTGTGACCCTGGGCAAGTCACTTAACCCCAATTGCCTATTAAAAAAAAAAAGAGAGAGGGAGAATCATTGTGTTTGGAGGCACGTTGATGAAGTCCAGAGAATGAGAAACATAGCCAGTAAGGGAATGAAACATGGCTGACCTGGGTCTCTCCCTAAAATGGAGGCTCCTTGAAAGAACTCTCTATGAGAGAGAAGGGGGTTCAGCAAGACAAAGGGATATTCTGGCCCCAGATGCTGAGGGAAGTTCTAGGGCAAGAAGGTCTGCTGAATTATTGTGGCAAGGGCCAGAGAGTCATAAGGACATCCAGGAAAGAAATGAAGAATGGCTGTCCTAGATCCATTCCCAAAACAACCCAAGGCATTAGAGGATCCATCAATTCAAATCTCAGTTCTGTCACATTAAGCGACTTATTTCACCATTCTGGCCTCAATTTCCTCATCCCATTTCTAAATCAATCATCTTATGAAACTGAACGAAGATTATAGTTTAGCAGATCTGGCAGCATCATGGAATCTGGGACTTGGAAGGAATGTTTAAGGTCATCTAATCCCATTTCACTCCCAGTGTAGTATCTTCTGTCACCCTTCATAAAAATCTACAAATGTGTTTATATTATATTATATTATATTATTTTATATTACATTACATTACATTACGTTATGTTATGTTATGTTATGTTATGTTACGTTATGTTATGTTATGTTATATTATACTATATTATACTATGTTATATTATGTTATATTATATTATAATATATTATATTATATTATATTATATTATATTATATTATATTATATTATATTATATTATATTATATTATATTATATTATATTATATTATTATTTTATTTTATTTATATTATTTATATTATTTATTATTATTAATTATATTATATTATATTATATTATATTATATTATATTATATTATATTATATTATATTATATTATATTATATTTTGTTATATTATTATTGCCTTTGGCTACTAGGCCAGCTAGGTGATGCAGTGGAGAGAGTGCCAGGCCTAGAGTTCATGTCAAGTTTAAAGTCAAGAAGACTCATCTTCTTGGGTTCAAATCTGGCCTCAAACACTAGCAGTGTGACCCTGGGCAATTCACTTAACCTTGTTTACCTCAGTTTCTTCATTTGTAAAATGAGTTGGAAAAGGAAATGGCAAACCACTCTAGTTTCATTGCAAAAGAAAAAAGAAAAAGAAAACAAGGTCATGAAGAATCAGAAACGACTGAAAAACAACTGAACAGCAGCAAACTACATATTTCTCCCCCTAACAAGTAAGTTATGTGTTTGCAAGCTAAAATGGATTTTAGTTTGGGGGGAATCTCTTCCTTATAGTAATTGACTTTTATTACTTAAATTTCTCTATAAAATTACTATAATTAGTTTCACTATGCTTTCTTCTCCCCACATTCCATTTTTTATCAGCATTAACTTGTTTAGGCCAACTAAGAGTTGTTTGAATTGCATGTCTGTTTCTCGTTTTTAGTTTTTTTTATATATTCTCATTGTTTTGGTCTTTGCTCAGACAAGTTGGTGGTTTGACTATATACTGACAGCTAATTCAGAAATGACTCCCACATTCATAATGAATCGTGTCTAATCAGTTAAAATGTAAAATCAATTTCATTTTTGTGACTTTTTTGGTGCTTACTGTGTCTAACACCTTCCAATTCTTGTCTTTAAAAAAAAAAGTATTCATGATTTATAGAGTTGAAGGGTATAGTTTACAAGTCTTTGCTTTCTTTCATTCCTTACTACTGAACTAGATTTTCCATCTTTTTTTTTTTTATCATCCTCACTTGTAGCCATCTTTGCTTTGAAATCAAAATCTGATGGGAAGAGAAGGAGACCATACCTACAATTTCATCTGGGTAGGGAAGTCATATAGAAAAAACTCCTCCTACCAATGCAATGGGCAACTCTTTTTCAACTTGTAGTCTTAGAGAGGTGTCTGGGACATTGAGAGGTGAATTGATTTGCAGAGGCTCATGTGGTCTGTCTGTAACAAAAGCAGAATTTGAACCCAGATCTTCCCAACTCTGAGGTGGGCCCTCTATCTGTAATGTAATACTCATCAAAGTATGTGTTGATTCAGTGCGGAAGGTCTTATCAAACATTTCTACAGCCTCCACAAAAGATGTTGATACATTGGGTATAATTATTTTTATGGTAGATTTTTGGCAAATATTTTCCATGAGCACCGCAGTACGAGACAGCCAAATTTCTCATGAAACGATATTTCTTGTGGTCATTGGATGTACAATAAAACCAAACCATTCTTCCATTTAAGTTCTGTATTTTGTCTTCTGGTTTCATTTATGGTGAGAATGTCAAGGTTAATAATATTCCTTTCCTCTAGTAATACATCCATTGGTCTGTCATTGGACAACTACTGGAGGAGGTTCAAAGTTTAAATAAGACTTGGTCCAAAGGTCCCAGTTACAGGGAAAATCTGTGGGAAAAACTGGACAGCTATCTGGCAGAAATTGGGTTTAGACCACTAACTTATACCGTAAGCAAGGAAACTCAAAATGAATATATGACCTAAATATAAAAGGTCATATTATAAACAAATTAAAAGAACAAGGAAGAAATTACCTTTCAGAACTATGGACAAGAGAAAAAAATCACAACCAAAAAAGGAATAGAGATCACAAAAGATAAAATGGACATAAATTTACATAATTTTTTTTTTTGCACAAACACAGCTGATGCAGTTAAGATTAAAAGGTGAAAAGTTACCTGGGGGGGAAAATCTTTGCATCAACTTTCTCAGATAAAGAAGTCATTTCAAAGATATTAAAGGAATGATTCAAAATTTATAAAAATAAAAACTAATCCCAATTGATAAATGGGTGAAGGATATGAAAAGGCATTTCTCAAAGAAAAGAAATCCAAATTATCTATAGCCATATTTTGAAATGCTCCAAATTACTAATAACTAGAGAAATGAAAATCAAAACAGTTCTGAGTTTTCACATCACAGCCATCAGATTGGCTAAGCTGACCCCCCCCCAAAAAAAAAATAACAAATGTTGGAAGGACTTCAGGAAAACAGGCATATTGCTGTACTATTGAAGGAATTATGAATTAGTCCAGCTGCTCTGGAAAACAATTTGGAACTCTGTCCCAAAAGTTACTAAACTATGTATAACCTTATACATAACAATACCACTACTAACCTTATACCCCTAAAAAGACCAAAAAAGAGGGAAAAGATTTAGGGTTTCCAGTGTCAAAGAACTGGAAATTAAAGGGATGCTCATTAATTGCAGGATGTCTGATCAAATTATGGTATAGTAACAGAATGCTATTATATTGTAAGAAATTATAAAAGAGACCGTTTCAGAGAAACCTGGGAAGACATATGAATTGATGTAGAATGAAGTGAGCAAAAAACAGGAGAATACTTTATATCATAACAACAACACTGTAAAATGAACAATTGTGAAAGATTAAAAACTCTGATTAATGCAAAGAACAGTCATGATTCCAGAGAACGCTACCCATACCTCCTGACAGAGTAAAGATGTACTAAATGTGCAGAATGATCCATACATTTTAGGACATGACCAATACAAGAATTTACTTTTCTTGACTATGTATATTTGTCAAAAGGGTTTTGTTTCCTTTTTTTTTCCATTGCAATGGGTGGAAAGGTAAGGAGAAAAATTAAATGTTGAATAATTGAAAAAAATTTAATTAAAAAAAAAAGACGTAGTGCCTGCCGTCATGGACTTTACAGTCTATCTGAGACCTAAGACACAAACACATTATATAAACTACAATACACGGTATTTCAGGATAATTTATCAGAAACACCAAAGAAGAGTTGGTGAAGATAGGCATTGACATTGGAGACAATATCATATAAATCTCAACTGAAGGAAATAGAAATGTTTATCCTAGAGAATAAAAGACTTAGGGAGACAATGATAGCTGCCTTTGAGTGTCTAATTGACTTTGTTTTGCTTGATTCTAGAGGACAGAATTTGCAGAGAGGCAGATTTAGGCTTGATGAATAAGAAAAAACTCCCTAAGTAGGACTGTCCCAGAATGCAAAGCCCTGCTTTTAGACATGACAAGTTCCCACTAGAGATATTCAAGTGAAGGATGGATGGATGGACAAACATTTGTCTGAGGTCTGGTAAAGATGATTCCCTTTCGGGGCAGCTAGATGGCACAGTGCATAGTGCACCGGCCCTGAAGTCAGGAGGACCTGAGTGCAAATCAGGCCTCCCACCAAGCACTTGACACTTACTAGCTGTGTGACCCTGGGCAAGTCACTTAACCCCAACTGCCTAAAAAAAAAAAAAAAAGATGATTCCCTATCAGATATGGGTTGGACTTCATAGTCTCTGAGGTTCCCGAATTCTGTATATAATGAGTACGGTTTACGCAGCCAGATCCAAGCCCACCAAGTACTTTCACCCATCCTAAATTTCTCCCATCTTTTCCCTTAGGATATTATGAAGTAATCTGGCAACTGACTTGCCGAAATCAAGTTATACATCACTGGCTTCCCCTTGGAAACTTGGTACTTTAATATTTCCATGTATTCAAGATTTCATCAGTGTTATTACCCCTATCCACCAATGCAGATCACGACCATTCTGTATATTTTTCTCTTGTACCAGGCAAATTAGCTAACATTTTATAAAGTGCTTTAAGGTTTGCAAAAATCCTCACAATGACCCTGTGAGGAAGATGCTACTCTTATCCCCATTTTACAGGTGAGGAAAATGAAGCACAGATAGGGTATGTGATTTGCCAGGGTCACATAGCTAGTAAGTTTCTGAGGCATGATAAGATAGGGACTTGAAGATAAGGAACTTCTTCTATCAATGCAGGTCAGTACCTTCTCTTCAATCTATAGTCTTAGAGAGTTGCCTAGGGCAGTGGTTCTTAAACATTTTGGTCTCAGGAACCCTTTACACTCTTAAAAATTACTTTTATGGGGGGCAGAGTACTGGCTAGAGTACTGGCCCTGGATTCAGGAGGACCTGAGTTCAAATCCAACCTCGGACACATAACACTTACTAGCTGTGTGACCTTGGGCAAGTCCCTTAACCCCATTGCCTAGCAAAATTTAAAAAAAAAAATTTAATTACTTTTATGATGACCTGGAGACCCTCATCATCAGTGTGCCGAAAGAAGACAAGCTTATAATTCTGTGTGACTTCAACATCAGAGTAGGCACAGACTATCAGACGTGGCAGGGATTTCTTGGGAGGAATGGAGTTAGAAATAGCAAAAGCAAGGATCACTCATTTTTGAAGACTCATACATCTCATGACCTTCTTATCACCAACACTGACTTCCATTTACCTAAACGCAATGAAACTTTGTGGATCCACCCTCGAAGCAAACATTGACATTTAATAGGTTATGTCGTTGTAAGGAGAAGAGACAGAATAGGATATGAGAGTAACAAAGGTGATGTGTGGCACAGAGTGCTGGGACAATCACAGACTTATCCTCTCCAAGCTAAACATTCACATTCAACAAAAGCTTTGGCCCCAAGGCAAGATGACTACCAGGAGGCTTAATGTCAAAAGATTAGAGTGCTTCTCCAAACATGAACAGTTTGTTGCTAACTTGGAGGGAAAGCTGAGACAACACATGATTGGCGATAGTGGAGCAGAAAAGGAGTGGGCAGATTTCAGAGATTTGCACTGCATTTACTCATCTGGACCAGAAAACTTGCAAACATCAAGATTGGTTTGACAAAAATGATGAGGAAATTCAAAAGCTGCTACTTGGAAAAACAAGAAATCTTTGCAAATGCAGTGTTTGGTTCCATCAAAAGTAGAGTGCAAGTGAAGCTTAGAGAGATGAAGGATTCTTGGCTCAGTAAGAAGGCAGACGAAATTCAGTCTTACACTTAATAGTAATGACCCAAGGACACTCTCAAGGTCTCTCTGAAGAACTTTGGAATTATTGTGAGACATGGGAGACACTGGCATAGGGCTGCCTAAAGAAGGGACTGTGTTCTATGGGTGAAGCAAAATTTCAGTAGCTCAAAAGAAATGAGAGATGTACAAACTTAGAGACATCTCCACTCCAAATGTTCACATGGACTATTTGTGTCCAACCTCTGGTAGAGCCTTCTGAGCTCATACTGGTCTGATCAGACCCCAACATATTGATGTGATTTTGGTCCTCTTAGAGCATGAAGGACAACCAACAGTCTTAGAGAGTTTCCAAGAGAACTAAGAGAAAAAGTGACTTGCCAGAGTCACACAACCAGTATGTGTCAGGGGCAGGACTTGAACCCACATCTTCATGACTTGAAGACCAGTCTTTTGCCACTGTGCCACAGCTATATATAAAACACCCTGAAAATGTCAGCTGTTATTAATATCAGACCACTCACTGATGTCTCATTATGTCATAAAGATATGAAACAGATGGATTCTCAAAGGTTTTGCCATCAGAGGACAAACCCTACTAGGTCCTCCCACCGTGGAAAGGCAATTCACCTAAGTGGAAGAGGCGTACAAAGGAATGGAATGGTGGCTTCTTGAACACAATGTTAGGGAAAGGAAGGGAAGAGAAGGGAATAAGTATTTATTAAGCCCCTCCTAAGTGCCAACTACTATGCTAAGCATTTCACAAATACCTCATTTAATTCTCACGACAACCCTGCTAATGGGATCTCGAATTTTTCAGATGAGAAAACAGAAGGAAACAGAAGGGAAGTGATTGCCCAGGGTCACACAGCTAGTAATTCTGAGGTGGGATTTGAACTTGGGTCTTCCTGACTCTAGTCCAAGAGCTCTATCCACTGCACCCCTTAGCAGTACAAACTAAACTCAAACTCAATGTTTAAAAAAAAATAATAACAAACCAATTGGGAAAAAAGAACTACAGAATACATAAAATGTTTTTTAAAAATAAAACTAAATTCCATCTCGGACTTCAATCAAATAATGTGGGCAAAGATTCTACTGCCTTGTCTGATGGAGGGGTCCACAACCTTCTGGTAAGTCTTTCTGCCTCAAGTATCTTCCTTACCCCATTCCATCTCCCTCTAACATATCAGAGAGATCTTCCTAAAGCTCAGGTCTGACCATGTCATACACACTCCCTACTCAATAAACTCCATGGCTCCCTGTTATCTCCAGAATCAAAAACAAAATCCTCAAAAGAGGTGTTCTAATGGGTCCATAAATCCAAATTTGTACCAAACATTATTATTATAAAATTTACTTAGTTCAAAAATACAGAGCAATCAGTATGATAAACAAAAATACCTTTCATAAATGGGAAAGGCTGTGTATTTTAAGCATATACATGTATTACTATTTTTCAAATGTATGTGGATGCTATTGTGACTAATAAAATAAAAATTCATTTAAAAGCATTAATAAAATAAAATAAAATCCTCTCTTTGGTTTTAATGCCCTTCAAAACCCGACCCCTTCCTATCTTTCTATTCCTCTTACATTTGACCCACGTATCTCCTAGGTAGTATAATTAGGCGGTATAATGGATAGAGTCCTGGGCCTGAAATCAGGATAGACCTGAGTTCAAATCTAGTTTCAGACACTTACTAGCTGGGTGGCCCTAGGCAAGGTATTTAACCTCTCTCTACCTCAGTTTCTTCAACTATAAAACAGCATTTTCTTCCCATAGTTATTGTGTAGATCAAATCAGATAATATTTGTAAAACACTTAGTATAGTGCCTAGCAAGCACTTAAGAAGACATCATTTCCTTCCTATTCTGTGACCCAACAACTCTAGACTTCTCACTGTTCCTCAAACATTTTGCTGGCTCTTCTGCGTGCCTAGAATTTTCTCCTCACCTTTATTTCCTGAAGTTCTTAGCTTCCTTCAAGACTCAGTAAAGGGGCAGCGAGGTGGCGCAGTGGATGGAGCTCCAGCCTTGGAGTCAGGAGGCCTCAGATACTCGATACCTGACTAGCTGTGTGACCTTGGGCAAGTCACTTAACCCTGATTGCCTAGCCAAAAAAAAAAAAAAGACAGTTCAAATCCCGAGTACCTCCAGCACTTAGCACAATGCCTGACATACGGTGAATACTTCATAAATGTTTGTTGACTTTGTACAGGCCCCTACCTCCAGTCATATGTCCCTCCCTCACCCCAATAAAACAAATGGAAATTTCCTATCCTAAAGATCTCCCCAGAAAGGTGATGCTATGACCTCCTCACATTTTTCAGCTAGGAAATGCTTTCTAAACCAAATCGATTCAATCCAATTGAACAAACATTGAATGGCCTGCTGTGGGAACTATGTGCTAACTGGCTCTGAGGACACAAAGGTTGAAAACTATAGGCTCTGCCCTCAATGACCTTACATTCTATTATGGGGAAACTACATGTACATAGAAAATAAAATAAAAAACATCTATCAAATAATTTCTCAGGAGAAGGTCATATGTCTTATACAAAGGGCATTGTGTTGATAATAGAATTGGAGTTCTGAAGAGTCCAATGGCCCCACTGAAGTCTCTTCCTTTTCCATAAAAGTTAGTTTAACATGGGCCAGTCCACAGAGCATTCACTCTGGCTCCTGTGGATGTACTCATGCTCTGGCCTCTTGCCAGACATGTGCAATCGCAAACTCCTGGTTGGTCCTTTCGTCCTCATGAAGGCGGGGAGGAGAAGAAGCCAGAGAGTATGTGTCACCAGTAGTGGCCTCAGTGCATGCTCACCCCAGCCCCCCTGTTATTCTAGATTAGTAGAAGTTTCTCCCAAAACTGCTGAAGGTAGGGAGGGGCTACATTCTTCCATGTGGCTGTTTCCTGATTCCTATCTCATCTTGCAGTTAAAACTAACCCAACAAGCAAGGAAGAAGAAGAGATTAGGGCTGCTCCTCCTTTTTCCCTCTGCTCTAAGACCAGGCTCAAACTCAGGGTCATACCATCCCGTGCCGCTTCCCAAAAGAGTAGGTCAGAGTGTAGCCCCCTCCCTGGGCACCAGTCACATCTTTCTGTGCTCTAACGGAAAAGCTGGGGGAAAGAAGGCTTATTCCACCCAGACCTCCATCCTGAGCAAGCCCCTAAAGAGAGTCGGAAGAGAAAAGTGAGGCAGTCCTGGTTCTCTCGGGGGGCTTCCAATCTGATGGGACAAATAATGTGTCCATACTCAAGGCATAGACCCGAAGAAGAAAGACCCGAAGAGACAGGACTGCCAGAAAGAGCTTAGTTCATGAGTGCTGCCAGAAAAGACATGGGGACGGGGTTATGTGGGGAGGGGAGTTTCCTGAAGAAAAAGAACATGGAGCAAAAGTTGGAAAGGGGAGGGTCAAGCCTGGGTCGAAAAGCGAGACTGTCCTAGGCTTCATTCCAAAGGGAAAGATGAAAAGGCTGAGAATGGAAGAAGAGATGTCATGGAGCAGAACATGAGAATGGGACCTTGGAAATGGGGAACCAAGTCTGGAAAGACCCTGAGAGGTTAAGGACAGGCCTCAAGCTATCTGACCTAACACGGAAAGACAGCAACAACCTTCAATCCACTTCCCCAATAAGCCAGTTCAAGTCAAGCCAGTCGGACGATGGTGTGGGCCACATTCTGCTGCTAGCAACTTCTTTCAACTCTGCAAATATTTATAAACCCTGTTACTAAGGACAAACTCCCCAGCGCTGTAGTGGGTGCTGAGATGATAGGGCAATTTCTAGGGAAAAGTTCTAGGGAGTCATTCTTCCCACATTCCTGAAGAAAGACAATTCTGGGCCCATGAATGAATAAGATTGACAGGTCTTACCCATATAAAGAATGCTTTAAGGTCATTTAGAAAGAACTTGACTCAGGTCTGGGAAAAGCACAAATATTATTTTATTATCATTATTATTAGTACTCTTACCACTATACAACACTACCTTTAAGAACCGTAAAAGCAGGGGGCAGCTAGATGGGACAATGGATAGAACACTGGCCCTGGAGTCAGGAGGACCAGAGTTCAAATCCAGCATCAGACACATAACACTTACTAGCTGTGTGACCCTGGGCAAGTCACTTAACCCCATTGCCTAGGCAAAAAAAAAACTATAAAAGCAGCAGGGAGATTAGCCAGCTTTCCTCATGCCTGCTTTTCTGTCCCACTTGGCCAATCTGTCATCCTCCTTTCTTCCTGTCCTAACCAACTCCTTTCTATAGAGCATTGCTTCTCTCCCTTATTTTTTCTTTTTTTATAGTATTTTTTTCCAATTACACATACAGAAAGTTTTCAACATCCATTTTTTGTAAGATTTTGAATTCCAAATTTTTTTCCTCCCGCCCCTTCCCTCTCCCCAAGAAAGCAAGCAATCCGATATAGGTCATACATGTTTCATCATATTGAACATTAGTCATGTTGTGAAAGAAGAATCAAAACAAAAAGGGAAAACCAAGAGAAAGAAACAATAACAACAACAGAAGGTAAAAATAGTAAGCTTTGATCTGCTTTCAGACTCCATCGTTCTTTCCCTGGAGGTGGATAGCATTTTCTATCATGAGTCTTTTGGAATTCTGCTTCTCTTCTTCAATGGGATTCAAGGGGAGGTGAGGGCACAGACTCTTCCCTCATTCAGCTACCAGTCTGATGGGAGAAGAGGGTCACAGATGCCCAAGACCCAGCCAGGCACAGAGACTAGGGTTAACCTAGGCAAAAAAAAAAAACCCTCTAGACATCAATCCAATGTGATCCAACTGTTGTTTACTAAATGCTTACTGTGCACAAGGCCCTGTGCCAGGGGCTGGTACGTAAAGCTCTTTGCATCTGTTTAAACTGCAAAAGAAGCCTGAGAAGTAGGTACTGCAGGTATCATAATCCCCATTTTACAGATGAGGAAACTGAAACTCAGAGAGGTTGCTTCGGAGGTAGGATTTGAACCCAGGAAGACTCAGGAGATCTTGTGGCTTAGTGGATGGAGAGCAGGCCTAGAAGCCAGGAAGACCTGGGACCAAGCCCCGTCTCTGACATGTATTGTCTATGTGATCCTGAGTGTGAACCTCTGAGTGTGCCAGGCAGCTCTATAAATTGCAAAGGTACCAAGGATCTGCATTGATATTTGGAGTTTCCTTACCTCAGAGTTCCCCGTAAAAATGAAATCTTAAGTCCAGTCTCTATCTCCTGGCCCTTCCTGGATGGAGCCCTCTATCTGCTCCTCCATCGTTGCTCATGGAGCAAGGCGTAGTAGATAGTATCATGGGAGAGGAGGCTCATAGGGAGATGAAAAGGAATTATCTGATACCTCAATTCACTCAAAAAGCTGGGAAGTTCTTGTTGATAGCTAGATCCATCCCCTAATCTTGTCCCTTATCTCACTAATAAGAGTTTGTTGAATTGAATTAAATTGAATTCCTAGGTATGAGGACCCCATTACCAAGCACTCCAAGTTAGAAATTGGAGTGAGTGTTAATAGAGGGGCCAGAGAAGACTGTCATATTCATTGTGGTGGGAGGAGTTTTAAAGGAGGTTTGCCTTTTAAAGGCCTTCCTAACCTGGCCCCTTCCTACCTTCCGAGCCTTCTTAAAGCTTATGCTGCCCACCACCACCACATACTCTGTCATCTGTGACAGCGGCCTCCCTGCTGTTCCATCTCTTGACTCTGGCCATTTTCAGCAGTTGTACTCCATGCCTGGAGTGCTCCACTTCCTCATCTTTGCCTCCTGCCCTCCCTGGCTTCTCTCACGTTCCAGCTAAAATTCTACCTTCTACAGGAAGACTTTACCAATCCTCCTTACTGCTAGGGCCTTCCTCTGTTGATTATCTCCGATTACTCCCGCATAGATCTTCTTTGCATATAGCTGTCTGCATGTTAAATTCTAATTTAATTGTAATTGTAAATTATAAATCATTAAATTGTAAGCTCCTTGAGAATAAGGACTGGGTTTCTTTCACCTTTCTTTGAATCCTTGGTGCTTAGCCCAATGTCTGGCACTTAGTAGACACTTAATAATGCTTGTTGACAAATGGACGAGGCTGTTGTTTACTTCCTCTTGGTCCCTAGGGTTACTTTGGTTTCTGTCCTGCAAGATAAGGGTGTTGCCCAGACTGCCACATCCCTCTCCCTTCCTCCTGAGTCAGCCTGGCCCTTTGTTCAAGTAACTTGGCATGTCAAGCAGCGTGAAAGTCAGGCTGCCCTGTGCCAAGCAGGAGGCTCGAGGACATAAGGCATGTGCCAAGAGATTAGGGCTCCAGTTAAAGGGTAGAGAAGGGAAACTCATGTGGACAGAAGGGCCAAGAGATCCCCAGACTTAGGCTATTTTTATTTCTGATGGCAGGCTCTCAACACCTCCCTCCTGGACTATTGCAGTAGCCTGCTGGTGGCTCTACCTTCCTCAAGTCTCTCCTTCTTCAAAGTGCAGATCCAATCATAACACACCCTCCCCCTTTCAATAAACTCCAGTGGCTCCCTATCACCTCCAGCATCAAACACGATATCTTCTGTTTGATATTCAAAGCTGTTCCTAACCTAGCCCCCTCCTACCTTTCCAGTCTCTTCTATACAGTGACACTGCCTCCTTGCTGTTCCTTGAACAAAACACTTCATCTCTCAGGTCCCAACATTTCCTCTACCTGACCCCCGTACCTGGAATGCTCTCCCTTTTACCAACTTCCCTGGCTTCCTTTAAGTCCCAACTAACATCCCCCCCTTCTACAGGAAGCCTTTCCCAACCCCTCTTGAAATTCTAATGACTTCCCCGGTCAATTATTTCCTATTTATCCTGTATAGAGCTTGTTTGTACATACAGTATTTGTTTGCTTGTTGTCTCACTCATTAGACTGTAAGCTCCTTGAGGGCAGAGATTGGCTTTTGCTTTTGCTTTTTTTTTTTTAATCTCCCAGAAAAAGAGATGCCAGGGATATGCAAACAAAAATGAAACACTAATTATCTCTGCTTAGAAAAGACCTCTGAGAAATCTTTGGTCCCATTTCACCACTCAGGAAGAGGAGGAAGATGATCCTCCGTCCTCAACCGACCTGTTCCAAAAATCTTTATTTGTGCCTTTCTCCCTCCTCTCAGTCTCTCCAGTCTACCCTCCTGCATCCTTCACACAACAGATAAAACAAGTGTCCTCCAGTACTGTTTTCATGTGGTTCTCCCCCTGCCTCAGGACCCCACTGTGGCTCTAGTCATCTTGGCTCAGCCCAACTTCAGGGTCCCCATAAATATGCATCGACTGTAGCACACGTCCACCTCATTACGAGGGCAGCTGGGTGGCTCAGTAAAGAGTGCTGGGCCTGGAGTCAAGAAGACCTGAGTCACTTACTAGCTGTGTGACCCTGGACAAGTCACTTAACCCCATTTGCCTCAGTTTCCTCATCTGTAAAATGAAAGGGAAATAGCAAACTATTTCAGTATCTTTACCAAGAAAACCCCAAATGGAGTCATAAAGAGTCGGACACAACTGGAAAACAACAGAACAACAACAACAACCCTGGAGATACCGAGGAAGCAGTTTCTGGTGGGTGGGAGCTACAGAATCTCTGAAACCTGGAAAGCCAATAAGAAAGTAGGAGTCATGGTTTCAGGAAGTGGAGGCAGAAAGACTTGTGAAATAATAAAACCTTAGAGCTTCCAGGGGCCTTCAGAGGCCGTCTAGTATTTGAGTTCCTCTTTTTACAAATAAGGAAACTGAGGCCCAGAGTGAGAAAGCAACTTGTCTAGGGTCACGCAGCTAGTTAGTAGCAGAGTTGGGCTGAGAAGACGGGTAGCCTGCCTATGAGCTCTGCATTCTTTAAGGAGGCCAGACTAAGAGAAAAAGTGGAAGAAAAAGACAGAGAGAGCACAAAAGGGAAACAAAACCACAGACAGTCAGAGACAGAGAAAGAATTTAATCACCCAATTTAAACGTGCAACTAACTCCCCAGTGCCCAAAGACTGTTAATAGCTCCCACAGTTATGATGTTAACATATTCATTGATTATGCCTGCGTTGAAACCCACTAAGGCTTCCTCTGATCAATCATCATGACGTGGAGAGATTACAGGAGCGTGGATTCAGAGCTGGAAAGGATCTCAAAGTACAGAGGTGCCAAACCCCAGCCTTCAGGACACTTCCAAATGCCGCCCAAACCAGATTAAAATGTAATTGGGAAATATTTAACAAAACAAATAAAAATACAACAAAACACAGATAATGTCAATACATGGTTTTCTAAATCAGTATGCAGACCACAGGGATGCCTAGGTACTGTTTAGCAGCACCCATTTCTATTTGAATCTGACATCATTCATCTAGTCCAACCCTTGACTTTGACAGATGAGGTGACTCTGAGTTCTCCAAGACTGTTCCAACAGAGCACAAGGTATGGAACATCACAGGAATGTAAAATCCTACCAAGGGAGATTTAAGCAACGGGCCTCATGATAATAATTGTAATAGGGGATAATGAGGGAAGCTCATGTGATTTGCTGGACCAGAGCACTTCCCACAGAGATGACCATGTGCAATGGTTTTTGTGAGACATGTGGTTTGGCCTCTTGGTCAAGGATATTCATGACATACTGGCTCCTAGTTGGTTCTTGATCCCACAAATTAAAAGAGTTATGGCCAAGGTGGTTGGTGAGTGACTGCAGTAGAAGGCTGTCCCTCACCTTTTGAATGTCATTTTGGGACTCCAATAGCTACCCCTTGGTCTTCCAGTAAGGGAAGGAGAAGAGATTTGTCTCCTTTCTCCCCACAGTGACCTACAGTACCAACATATGGCAACAAGAATATGAGCGCATTTATAAACAAGACCTCAATGCCCCAGCTTCCTTTTTTGTTTCGTGATTTTTAGTTTTTGTGGAACTTCCCTCAAAGCCTAGGGCCTCCTTGTCCTAGAACAAGGGTGGGAAACCTACGGACTCAAGGCCACATGCAGCCTGCTAGGTCCTCGGGTACAGTCTTTTGACTGAGTCCAAGTTTTACAGAGCAAATCCTTTTATTAAGGGGATTTGTTCTGTGAAGTTTGAATTCAGTCAAAGGGCTGCACTTGAAGACCTAGAGGACCACATGTGGCCTCGAGGCCTCAGATCCCCCACCCCTGTCCTAGAACAACCAACCACCTTCTGCAACAGCATTTCTACTCAATAAAAAAATCCAAGGGGCAATAATAAAAAATTGTATTACAAAGTTTTCCTTAAAGAACTAAAAAAATAACTTAAATAGCTGACAGAATATTCAGTGTTCATGGTTGGGATATGCCAATTTAATAAAAATTACAATACTACCAAGGTTAACTTATACTTTTAATGCTATACCAATCAAATAACAAAATTCATTTGGAAAAAATAAAAGATCTGAAATATCTTTTTTTTAAATATAGCCATCGTTGTTTGTCCAGTCTTTTTTTGTGTTTTTTTGGATTTTTGGCTAGGCAATGGGGTTAAGTGACTTGCCCAGAGTCATACAGCTAGTAAGTGTTATGTGTCTGAGGCCAGATTTGAACTCAGGTCCTCCTGAATCCAGGGCCAGTGCTGTATCCACTATCTACCTAGCTACCCCAAAGATCTAGAATATCAAGAGAAATGATGAAAAGAGGCATGGACAAAGGTGGACTAGCACTTCCAGACCTCAAACTATATTAAAAAGTCATGTGGTATTGGTTAAAAAATAGAGAGGTGGATCAATGAAACAGAGTAGACAAAGGAGAAACAATGGAACTTAATCACTCATTGTTCAATAAACTGGAAAACAAATTACTTAGAAAAGAATCCTCTGATAAAAACTTTTGAGAAGTCCGGCAGAAATTAGACTTAGATCAACACCTTATACCATGTACATGATCTTAGCATTAAAGATCATACTATTTTTTAAAAAATTAGAAGAAAAAGAAAATTTCTAATTTCTATTGAGGGCTTCACCATCCTTTTTATCACCCAGGTTCATAACCCAAAAGTTGTCTTCAATTCTTCACTCTCCCTCACCCCTACATTCCTAAACAGTTGCCAAATTTATGACCTAATGTAACTTCCTCATAACTTCCTATAACTGAGTCTTAGAAAGATTAAATGACTTGCCTGTTGGCCCTGAATCAAGACCAACAGTTTATTGGAATTGTTGGTTTCAAACAGGAGCCTAAAGAAATGTCACCCTACTGTCTTCTGGCCGTTTCAGAACATTATAGAGAATGGTCAGTTCATTAGGAAGAAACACTTGGGGGCAGCTAGGTGGTGCAGTGGATAGAGCACCGGCCCTGAAGTCAGGAGTACCTGAGTTCAAATCCAGCCTCAGGAGACCAAACATTTAATATGTACTAGCTGTGTGACTCTGGGCAAGTCACTTAACCCCAATAGCCTAAAAAAAACAAAAATGACTTGCCCGATGCCATGAAAATAACAAATGATGGAGCAGAAAGAAACGTGGGTCCAGTAGATTCTCCAATGCTCCACAAGGATATGGTGCAGAGTGGGTAGAGACTTAGAATCAGGATACACTGGGTTCAAATCTTGCTTCTGATAGTTATGAGCTATTTTACTTTGCGAAAAGTCACTTAACCTTAGGCAACTCCCTAGAGTTTATCTACAAGGCCTGTCTAAGTAGACAGGTGGTAGCATTTCCATTAGTGGGAGAAGTTCCCCAAGACAGTGAAATCATAAATTCTTCATGATATCAATAATAAATATCACCTGTGGTTATCTGCTCTTACTCAAGCAGCAAATCCACCCCTTCATTCCCTGTGTTGTCCTGCGCATGGAGCGTGGGGGTGTACCCAGGTGGATTTTAGCACCTAGTGACGTTCTCCCAACATTCATTCCCCAGACTGGGAATATTCCCAAGAAGCCAGCTGAGACAGAGCTTTTCCCACTCTTGACTCCCTCTGCAGGCAGCTGGCCTTTCCAACAGCTAAGGAAGGAATTAGCTCGTTCTAGGAAGTCCGCTGGTCTTACCCTCCCAGGGCCCCATTCAGGAATGAGGTATCATCGTTGTTGTTTAGTCATTTCAGTCCTGTCTGACTCTTCATGGCCCCATTTGAGGTTTTCCTGGCAAAGATACTGGATTGCTTTGCTATTTCCTTCTCCATCTTATTTTACATATGAGGAAACTGAGACAAACAGGGTTAAGTGACTTGTCCAGGGTCACACAGCTAGTGTCTAAGGCCAGATTTGAACTCAGGAAGATGAGTCTTCCTCACTTCAGGCCCAGCACTCTATCCACCGTTCCACCCAGTCATCAAAGTATCATCGAAGAACCGATATATGTAAATTAATTGGGGTAAAGGCCTTCTCACTGAAATAATGTCTTCAAATGCTCAAATGCACACACACACACACACACACACACACACATCCATGCTTCCAACCCCTAACCTTGAAGTTCCCCAATTTCTTCATGTCCTTAATTTCTGTCTTGCTGTTTACCCATCCAGAGGCAGAAGAATGATGTGCCTTACTGTCCACAGAGCAATACAGGAAAGGATAGGGGAGGAGAGAACACTTTCTGCTGGTAGACAGTTTTTTAAATTTATTTTTATTCCGAAATTAACAAACACCAAATGAAATGGGCCTCTCCTATGCATAATAGAACTGAAAAAGAAAATTGTAGGAGAAAATTAAGATCTCTGTAGTAGACATCTTTTTCCCAGCATTCCCTAAGCTCTAAGGGGGTATTAAATTTGACCTGAGAGCAGACTGCCCAAAATGTCGCTGACCTTGACCTTGGGGGAAGGGACCGCTGGGCAGAGAAACACAGAAATGAGAGGACACCCTCCCCAACACCCCAGCCTGGCCTTTTTATGTAACTCAAAAGGTGAGCTGAGCTTGTGTCGATGTTAAAGGTTCAAATAAACTCAATTGTTGGAGAATTTCACCGATCCCCCTGAGCAATGCCAAAGAAATCCTGGGCTGTCATAAAACTGGGTGGTAAACCTGTATTCGGAAGTCTGTCCTCTAGCCACTTGGCCCGCTGGGTACAATAGGGGGAAGGTCGGAGAATCCCTTAATGCTCCCTCTTCTCCCCACAATGTCACACAAAGAAAGCACACACACACACACACACACACACACACACACACACACCCCATCTCTTCCAGCCTCATGGAGCAGAAATTATGTGGTATTGTATGTGTGGCAGTATGTGTAGCATGCAGGTTGATGTGTGTTGGTATAGGCATATAAGTATAGACCTGTATCTATGTGGCTATGTATCACATATATGCGTGCCCTCCCACCATGTGTCCTAGTACCATGGCCAGATATTGCACCCTGGGCTGGACAGACCTCAGGCTAACCCAAGAGATACTTCAGAATGGTCTGATGCCTACAATGCTGTTAGTATTTCCTGGAAGAAAAATTGCTGGCTCACCTCTAACTTTGAACCAGCCCTAGTGATTGAAACTTGAGGAAAGCTAGAACACAACCATCTCCTGTCTTCCCTTCCACTCTCCTCTCAGAAAGCCTCTGAGACAGGGATTCACCTTCCCCCCGGGGCTCAGTGGATATTATGCCCCTCCCCAATTCTAGCCTTTCAACTGTATGCGCCTTTCCTCCTTTTCTACTCGCCTGTTTTCTTCTTCCACAGTTCAATTCCCCTCCCCCCCACCTCCCCATGCTAATATGAATGATAGCGCTCCAGGCTCCTCTCAGACATCGCCAAGAAAACTAACCCCGTCTTAACTTCAGAACACCTGCCACACAAGCCCAGACAGGCAGTGACACTCACAGACTTTGGTTCCCCAGTTTCCCTACGCGCGCGCGCACACACACACACACACACACACACACACACACACACACACACACACCATGCACCAATGAGAAAGGAAAGAATGCTCCAGTCACTTCCTGAGATAGCAGGAGGCTGAGAGTGTAAGCCTCTCTCTCCCCACCAAGCTGGCAGCGAGCACCCCCAGGAGGACAATGCCCCCATTCACATACTCACCAAGACAGGAGGCAAATCCCTAAGAACGGGAAGGAGTTGGGGTGGGGGCAGGGACAGGGGTAGGGGTGGTTGATTCTCAGAAGTACAGGTGAGGTTCATGAACCGATGGGAAAACAGGGCAATAAGAGAACAAGGAATAGAACACGGGACAAACTTCATGTCTGGGCATCATTTACATGCACATCTATAGACAACGAACTCTGGCTGGTTTGGGGCAGATGACAGAATCTTGTGTTTTTCTGGGACCCAGAGCCCAGTCTATTTTGATCAATTGTTTTTCTCCATCTTTTTGCCCTTTTCCCCTTCAGAGACCCTCCCCCCTAAGAACAGAAGGGCAAAGCAAGAAATGTAAGGAAGACGCTCCCCTCCTCTCCTCCTAGGGTGGCAATAAGAGCTTGTAACTTGCCTGGTAAGGCAGATACCCAGGAAACCTGGCTTACAGTGACCCCTATAGGGCATTCCTGTAATGACGAGAAGAAAGGGAAGGCAAAGCAGAGTCTGACTCTGAGATTCAGAGACTCCTTAAACTGAGCCAGAGGTAACCTTTGATTATCTCATGCCTCACCCATGGGGTGTGGGGTGGGGGAGGAGGTCAAGGAACTGTTGCTCATATCCACAAATAAGCAAAGTAATTTCTTCTATCTACATATATTATTGTTTTCAAATATATGTAGTAACACCGTCACTTCTAGAGTGCTCTAAGGCAATGTACTTTATATATGTTATATTGGTCGATCCTCCTGAGAACCCTGGGAGTTAGGAACCACGTTATAACTACTATATTTGCTATGGGAAATATTTTCTTCATTTTACAGGTGAAGATTCCGCGGGCTCCAGGCCACAGTCACACAGCTAGCATGCACCAGTGACAAAATTTAGACAAAGGTCATTCATGACTCCAAGTATTTCCACTATGCCGTATTGCCATAATTAACCAAATATAAATTTATTTAAAAGGACTACTGAAATCATAAAAGCCTTTTGGCATTGTTTTGGCCGCGAGGTGGCAGTGTAGAGTGCTGGATTTGGAGTTTGAAGACCTACATTCAATCCTTACCTCAGACACTACCTGTCACTTGACTGAGTCACTTAACCTCTATTTGCCTCAGTTTCCTCATCTGCAAAATGGAGATGATAATAATAGCACCTACATCCCAGGGCTCTGAGAATCAAATGAGATGATGTTTGTAAAGCACTTTGCAAACAAACCTTAAAGTGCAATTATAAAAATTCTAGTTATTATTATGTATTTTCTCAATTACCTGATCCTAGCCATACAGTTAGAACATATGGAGATCCTTGGATTTCTTTTTACTTTAAAAAGGGATCCACGTTTTTGAAAGGGATGGGAATCACTGATCTTGCCAAATCCTTTTATTTAAGGAAACTGAGACCCAAAGCCATATTTAGCAAGTTGGCTGCACAGCCAGAACTCAGGTGTCCAGAGTCTCAGACCAGTGTTCTAGCCACCCTAAGTTAGGGCAGGAATGCTTACTGGCCTTGAGGACACCCCTTCTCTGTACAAACAGACCCCAGTGAAAGAGGAATTCTAGGCAGAGGTTGTCCCTCCTGTCTGACCCACCAGACCCTGATGAAATCCAAAATGTGCCCTCCAGAAGCCACATCACTGGGGGTAAGAGGGGGAGAGGTTAGGTGGTGTGCCACTTCTCTTACCTGGAACTCAGTTTCCTCAACAATAAAATGAGGGTTTACTCTCAGGGATCACTAAGGTCTTTTCCAGCTCTAGCATTCTATGAATTAATAATAATAATCATTTTATAATATTTTATTTTCCTCAATTATGTGTTCAAACAATTTTTTCACTTTTTTTAAGCTTTGAGTTCGAAATTCTATCCCTCTTTCCCTCTCCTCCCTACTCCCTGAGCAATCTGATATAGTTTATACATGTGCAATCATGTAAAACTATAATAACAATAATAAATTATTAAAATTAATAATAATAATAGCTATAGCAATAGCTCACATCTATATAAGAGCTTACATCCCTGCATCCCTAGACGGTAGATAGTAGAAGCATGAGTATTCAGGTTTTACAAATTAAGCAGCTGAGGCTCTAAGAGTTAAACAGTTTACCCACAATTACACTTACTTATGTGAGAGCCAGGATTCAAACCCGGGTCTCCTAGCTCCAGGTCACTTTCTGCTATATCAGGCTGCCTCTCTGTTTCTCACTGGCTCATTGGATGAGAGAAGGGAACTATGGTCCTTTCCTCTCAGACCCACTTGGGTTGGTATTAACTCAATATGTAGGGCAGGGACAGGGAACCTGCGGCCTCGAGGTCACATGTGGCCCTCTAGGTCCTCAAGTGCAGCCCTTTGACTGAATCCAAACTTCACTGAAAAAATCTCCTTAATAAAAAGATTTATTCTGTAAAACTTGGACTCAGTCAAAAGCCACACTCAAGCCTTCACTGAACAAATCCCCTTGATAAAAGGATTTGTTCTGTAAAACTTGGACTCAGTATAAAGGCCACACTCAAGGATCTAGAAGGCTACATGTGTCCTTGAGGCTGCAGGTTCCCCACTGCTGATCTAGGCCCTGTTCCCCACCCCCATTGAGAACAGAACTGGAGAAAATGGGCTGACACTACAGAATGACTTAGAATGAATGAGGTTCCTTGAAGAACTTTCTGGCTGGGGCTGGGGAAGGAGAGGTAGTGGAGGAGCACGTTTTTGTTGTTGTTTTGGTTTGGGTTGGGGGGGGGGGTTTGGTGGAGAAGAGGAGAAATGAGCTCTTCCTTCCAGAGCCCCTTCCCATGAAATCTAGACTACAAAACAGCATAGTCAGGGTTTCTCAGGCTGGGGCACCACCCCCTAAGGGCAGAAGCCACAAAAATGGGATAGCATTGAAGCTAAGGAGATTAAGGTCAGAACTCTGAGAGGACTCAGTGAGGCCGGGATCAGCTCCTCCTTGCTCCCTCCCCAGTGAGAGCCAGTTCCACCACCCAGTTCCCAGTTCCCAGTTCCCATTCTGAAACCCCCCCACCCCCCACCCAAGAGGGAGGTGGCTGGGAAAGTAGCTTCAACAGCAGCTTTCTGAAAAAAATCTTTAAAATGCCCTGAGCCTGCAGTTTACTTGTTGACATCCACATATATACAGCACCTTGCCTTGTTTATGTCACCTTCCTCCCCCTCCCCCCATCTTGGGTAAGCCTGTGAATGGGTGCACCGAGAAGGGAAGGATAGAAGGGCGTGTGTGCGAACAAGTGAAGTCATTCTCTCTGGGTGGCTCCTTTTAATTAGCACTCATGAAAAAGCTCCCAGCCAGCAAAATTGGGCATCTCCAACCTGGGCCACACCCCTGTCTCACCTGGGCAGGGAAGGGAAGTGATGGAAAATGATTCTAGGCCCCCAAAATAAGAGCAACATTATCATCATCTTTAGTAGTCAACCAATAAGCATTTTTAAGTGCCTACTGTGTTCCCCACACTGTGCTAAGTAAGCTCTGAGGAGTCAAAAATAGGCAAAAGACTTTCCCTGCTCTCGAGGAACTCAAAACAATGTGCTTTCCCCTTTGTGAAGCAGGTAGTGTACAAGGATTATTAGCCCCATTTCTTAAGTGAGGTAACTGAGGCTCAGAGGTTATGAAATTTGGTTATGGTTGCACAGATTGCAATTGGCAAAGCCAGGGTTCAAATCTAGGTTTCCTGATGCCAAGTCCTGTAAAACTTCAGGAAACTGTGGTTTTATGACTGGTGAGTCTGAGGGAAAAACTGGTGATATTATCCCCTGTCCCTGGCTGTGGGTAGCAGGCCCAGATGCTGAGCTCCTAGCTCTTGGCCTCAAACCCCGGGACTCTGAATGGGCAATAGCTAGGGAAAGGAATCTTAAACCTCCTTCAGATGTTCCAGCGCCAAGACAAGACCTTGAACCACGGATATCTGGTTCTCCCCAACTCTCCTGGAGGGACAGGAATTAAACACAGCAAGTTTGCCCTATCTTGGTAACCAAGTCAGCCATCTTTTCTTCACATCAACAGTATCAGGGTCACAGACCTTCTGGTCCCAGAGGCCATCCTTTGCCCCAGCCTTTGACCTTCACCTCCTCCTTTAAGGTTTCCCAAGTCCCCCTCCTGCCTGTCTGATTGATCCCTCCACCCACCTCTAATCATTCTAGCATCTACCACAGATGCAGTGAAAAGAGTATTCAGAATCAGAAATCTTGGGTGTCTCTGTCTTGCTTGCCACTTAGTGACCTTGGACAAGTCCTTTAACGCCATGTTCCTCTTTGAAACAGGGCTAAGACCACCTGCCTTGAAGGGCTGTCATGAGAAAAAGCTGCTACACAGAGAGATGTGAATTACTTTAACACTGATTTTTCTTGCACTTTGGTTTATTTACATTTGTCTCTCTATGCCTGTGTTGGGGTGTGTGTGTGTGTGTGTGTGTGTGTGTGTGTGTGTGTGTGTGTTCCAATCTTTCTCCCCGTCTTTCCTTTTGCATCAGATTGAGAGCTCCCCTAGTGTAAGAACCCTATTTCCTCCTCACTCTAGATCCGTTCACTCTTCCCTTCTTCCCCCAGAGTGTTTGGTATAAATCTACATATGTCCATGTTGTCTCCCCCGTTAGAGTAGAAGTTCCATGAGGGCAAGGCCTATTTTCCTTTCATCTTTGCAACCTCAGTGCCTAACATTGTAACTAGCACATCGTTGGGAAGCTTCACTTATTCATCATTCTAGGCCAGAGTTCTGAATACCTGTGAGAACTCTGACCTTATTCAGAGTAGCAAGTCTATTCTCTAAAAGATGGGAGTGAGGAGGGGAAAAACTGGGACTTCCACATAGCTTGACTTACTCAGACCCTTCCTTTGTACAATTAGAAATCCAGAAGACCTGAGTTTAAATCTTGCCTGTGTAACCCAGAATAAGTCTCAGTAACCTCTTAGCCTTCGTTTTCTCATCTTTAAAATGGGGATAATAATAGCACCTACCTTACTGGGGTTTTGTGAGGATCGACTGGGATAACATAACTAAAGTGCTTTGCAAACTGTATAAATGCTAAGTTATAATCATTGTCTGAGAGCTGAGGAGATAGAGGGAGAGTCCTGTAGAGAGAATGACATGGCTATAGGAAAAAGGCTCGGACAGATGGAAATAGTTTCAAGTGTTCCCAGCAACAGAGGCCAAGAGCTAGGAATACAAGATAAGGGAAATTGGAGTCAGACTGCAGGTCAGAAATCCAAGCCTGCTCGGAGGGCAATGGAGTTTTGTCCTGTAGGGGACGTTCTTGGCCTATTCCAAAGAGATTGCCTACCCTGGCAACTTCCAAGACCCCAAGCCCAAGAAGTCAGGCAGTAGGGCAGGCTGCTTCCTCCACATTTGGATGAAATGCCAAAGAACCTACTAACCCTCCCACAGGCTCCATACTTTGGCAGGGGGTAGCTGTCTAGGGACTCAGAATATGCGGTGGGGAGATCAACATTCTGATCAAGGGGGGGATAGAGATGGGGTGATCGAAGGGGGATATGAGGAGGGAGTGTTTGAGGAATGAAAGCATCTCCACCCCATGGGTAAAAGAAGAAGCCGCCCAAACGAGGCAGCCTCCACCCTGTGGCCCCCATGACATTGGGTTCCCATCACACCCAGAGACCAGAGCTGTAAAACTCGCTTTTATGGTCTCTGTGGGGGTAGCTGTTTTGCTAGGGGTAGGCGGGGGTGAGCGTCTTTGTCTGTGGATCTGTGTTTATGTGTCTGTGTGTCTCCTTAGGTGGGCTGGCATGCATGTATGTGTTTCTGTACACCTCTGCCTGGCTTTCTGTGTGCACAGTGCCACACACATAGTACCTGTATAATAAATGCTTGTGGAATGAACAGATGATGTGGGGGGCTTCCTGCCCCAGCAGGACTCAGCTGTCACTTCAGGCCAAGGCCCAGGATTGGGGACACCATGCATTTAGTGACAACTCTGCTCCCACCCTTCACTCCCAATTAGGCAATGGTGAAATCAACTTCAGACAAAGAACTAGGGGGTCTCTATGCCAAAAACTCCAGGGAGCTCTGTTTAACCTACATCAACCGGGTCCCTTTGCCTTGCAATGACTCTGGGGAAAAGGTTAAAAACAGCAACACAGAGCAGGGGCAGAGGGCCCTAACCCTTGATCCCGGCCACCCAGTTATTGCCAACCACTCTGTCACAGGCCCTTGGAATACTGCTTGAGGGGAGCTGGAGGCAGAGAAAACAGCAAATGCAGCCAGATGCACTAAGGAGGCCTGAAGGACAGGACTGAGGAAGGGGAGGAAGGGAAGTCAGGGAAGGGGTAGCCTAGAGGAAGGACTTGTGATCAGGGAGCAGCTACCAAGATTGTATAACCTTATCTCTGTTCTTCATAACTGGCCCCATGGAGAGGGACCTCCCCCCTCCCCCCAACAACCTTTCAAAGGGTCACTTTCAAGGAGATCAAGGGAGGGTAGAGGCATGGGAAAGAGAAAACTCCAGAGAGCCTGAGGTTGGGGTAGGAGGGGTAGGAGGGGCAAGGATCTGGCCAGAGCGCAAAGTGGCAGTTGGTGATTGGTCGGGCCCAGCTCTCTCCCACGATCCCTGGGGCCCAGGGCGGCTCCTGCTTTCCTCCCCGTGTGATTCACCACCTCCCTCCCTTGGAGCTGGACCAGCGCCCAGGCCTCTCACCCCACTCAGGGAACCCCGCCCACCAAGCTGGGACTTCCTGACTCAGCAGAGGGGAGCCAGGGCCTGCCCAAAGCTAGGACGGAAGCTTCTCCAAAAGACACCTGGATTTCTGGCTTCCCAGGCTAAGAGGAAAAGGGGCCAGGCATGAAAAATAGGGGGTGGAAGGAGAAGGGAAGTCTCTGGCCCCTCTAAAGCAGTAACCTAACCTTTTATATGGGGCAACATTTTTTGTGTGTCCTGGACCCCTTTGATAGTCATAGGTGAAAGCCTATGGACCCCTTCTTGGAAGCATGTTTTTAATTGCATAAAATAAAATACAGTACAAGGACTACAAAGGAAACCAGTTCTGTTAAAATACAGATATCAAAATAGTAAAAGAAAAAAAAGTTTATAGATCCAGGTTAAGATCTGCCTACTTTAAAGGCATCGGAGTCTAGGGGGTTCTGTTTGCCTGGGACTCTCAGGACAGGGAAGGAAGAGGGAAGGAAGATACTGTGAAAACCCAGATTCCTTTTTTAAATCATCTAAAATTCTATAATTTTGTGATTGCTTTTTTTCTCTTGGGTCTGAGACAAGGGGAAATTGCTTATTTCCCAGAGTACTTAGTGCCTCAACTCTTCCCATATTGCCTTGATCTTAAATACAAAGTATACATAAAATTACACAAAGTAACTTCAAGTAATTTCACTTGGTACAAGAAGATAATAGGTCCCTCCCTCATCTCCCCACCACCCCCACTACACTCCACTCTCCCACAGCACTCAAATGGAGACAGTGTGATCCAGGGGTGCAAAGGCTATATACCTGAAATCAAGAGAGATCCAAATTCATTACTTGGCTCTAATACTAGGTAGCTTGGTCTGTCTGAGGCTATGTTCTCATCATTACATTTCCCCCCAGACCCATCCCTCCTCCAAATATCCCCATTTCTGTTGGAGACCCCACTATCCTTGAAGCCATCCAAGTTCCCAACCTTGGAATCATCTGTGACTTCTTTCTCTCTCCTCCCCTCTGCCCCTGTTTCTGCTTGTCTTGTTAATCTTACTTCTTCTGACTTCTCTCCACTCAGTCTCTACCTTAGTCCAAGCTCCAACCTTACCTCTACTGGACTGTTGCAACAGCCTCCTACTTGGCCTCCTTGCCTCCAGTCTTTCCCCTCTCTAACCAAATTGCTTTCCCTGAAACACAGATCTGACCATGGCATTCCCCTACTCAAAAATCATCAGTGGCTCCCTATCACCCTTAGGATAAAATACACAGCTAGCATTGAATGCCGCCATAATCCAGATCCCACTTGCCTTTCCAGCCTTATTTCACATTATTCCTCTTCACACAGTCTTTTGTTCTGATCAAAATGACCTTCTATCCTTTCTCCAATACATGATGGTTCATCTCCTGACCCTTGGCCTTTGCGTTCTCTCCAACTGCTAACTGAAAGAATCCCCAACTTTCTTTTGAGTATAGCTCAGGTACCACTTCCTATAGGGCTTTCCTGATTTCTTCCATGGTTTATGCAGTTGTTCCTCTTGAAATCCCTTTGTATTGGCATACACTTTGTATTTACTTATCAGTGGACTATTTGTCTCCCCCTTCAAGAATGTAAACTCTCCCAGGTCAAGGTCCATTTCATTTGCGGTTCTATATTCCACTGTCTAACACTTAGTAGGTGTTTAAGAAATGTTTGTTGAATTTACTTGAATCTATAAAAGGCCCTGGGGTCTTTGTCAGGATCCACTGAGATAATGTATGTAAAACTCTAGTTAAGGAGAGGGATGAAACCTAGGCCTATGAGCAGGGGAAGGAAAGGAAGGGAGAGTGATGCCAAAATGTCAGGTTGGAAGGTAGTGGTCAAACACTAGGTGCCACCTCTCAGATCATACTTTTACAGCCTCCCCCCATTCACATTTTATAAAAACCCCTGATGGGGATGGGGATGAGTTGGGATTCCATTAGATACAAATATAGTGAAGGAAAGAAGGGAAGCAGAGGGTGAAAGCCAGGAGTCCTAGTTTCTAGGACTACATTGTTCCCCATGTCCTGGGAGAGGAGGCTCAGGGGATACAAAAGAGTGAAGTTGGGGTGCCAAGAGGGGAGTGTCAGTAAAGCTGGACTGTCAGCAGCTTGATTTGGAGGAGTTGGCTGAAAAGGAGCCAAAACCACAGGAGGTATGAGTTGGGGGGGGGGAGGACACATTGTGTTTTGAAGCATTACCCCAGCAATCAGCCAAACATGCGGTCACCCAGGGGTAGATGGGATTATCCCATACAAGTGAGCACGCATAATAGTTGTAGGTTATAGAATCATAGCAGGCACACTAGAATGTTAAGAGTTGGAAGGGAGCTTGGCACATAGTAGGTGCTTAATAAATGTTTGTTGACTTGAGTTAGAAGGAACCTTAGAGATCTACCTAATTCTAACTGGCATTTTACAAATGGGAAGACTGAGGCCAAAATGATTGGCACAGGAAGCTACAGGAACCAGGGTACTTAACTAGAAGGAGGGAGGGGGAGTAAGCATTCATCAAGTGCCTACTATGTGATAAGCAATTTACAATGCTTTTTCTCAGAAGAAAAAATATGGGGGAGGGTGAAGGGACACATAATACCTATATTCAAGGATGTACATGGGCTGCCATATGGAAAGAAGATTGGATTTGTTTTATTTGACTCCAAGATAAGATAACTAGCCACACAGGCGGAAGTTACAGGAAGGAAAGCTGTCTCCCCACTCCCCCACTCCCACCCCAGTTAAGAACTTTCTAGCAATTTGAGCTACTCCCCAGAAGAATGGGCTATTTCAGGAGGATAAGCTCTGTCCTTGGAGGCTGGAGGACTTGACAGGGATACTGTGGGCAAGATTCTTGTACCAGGAGGAAAGATAGACCAAGTGACCTGTTCCCAGTGTCCCTCAGCCCCAGTCCCAGCTGACACACCAATGCCCTGTGATTCACAGTGGAACTGTAGAGCCCAGCATGCAGGCACAGTTACTTCAGGACCGCCTCACCTGGTGGGCTGGGCCCTAGCAGAACACCAGGCCTCATGGCAAGGTCTCTTCATTTGGGGCAGAGGCCACACCAAACCAAAGTGGGAACAAGTCACCCCACAGACCCCTCCACAGGTACCACACCTCTGGCCTTTTGGTCCTGAGCCCAGCTTGCTGGCCTTCTGCGACTTCTGCCTGGGCCTCAGTTTCCTCATCTGTAAAATGAGGGGGTTGAAGTAGATTCTGATTTCTAAGAAATCAGCTCCAGCTCTGACATTCTATGCCTTCACACTACTTCCCACACCTACTATGCACACGTAGGCCTTCACAAATCTATTCTACACACACACACACACACACACACACACACACACAGAGGCCTTCACATATGTGTTGTATACATACACATCAAGTGGCTTTCATCACCCTATCATTCATGCACACACAAAATCATCCATACATCTGCAATCTTCTATCCAGCAGAGAGGCCCATAAGCCCTCACACACATATACACAATCACACAACCACAAATGCAGACAGATATCCGACCCCACACTCAAATTTACCAATACCAATACACTCTCATGCAAAAGCAATAATAAATGCAAACCTTGCTTCCCTACTTAATTACCAAAGGAAAGTCCCTGATGCATAGATACCCCACCCCATTCCTCCCAAACTCCTCTGTAAATAACCAAGCCTAACCTCTCCCCCACTCATAGGCCCAGAGCACAGGCCCTGCCTGCCCTGCCGCACCCTGCCCACTCTACCCTGCCCAGGCCTGTCTGGGCGGGTTCCTGACACCACCCTGCCACCCTCCTCCCCAGAGCCAGCTCAGCAGGCAGCCTGGGTGGAGGAGAGCTGGGCGGGCCGCTCTGAATGCCAGGCCTGCCACTCCAGTAAGTCCCACCAGCCTCCCCCCCCTTCCCCAGGCCCTGCTACCTCAGCATTATGGGCCCCTCCCTAAGCCCCAGGGAGTCCCCACCTAAACCAAGGGAACCCAGCCAGCTTCTCTTCCAGTCTGAGCCAGCAGGGAATAGGGCAAAATGAGCAGAGCAGCAGAGCCTAGGGGAACAGTGAAGGCCTGAAACAGAACGAGAAATGGGAAAGGGAGAAGCTGGGGCGAGGGTCTGGAGGGGGAGAAGTCCAGAAGAACTTGAGTAAAAGAACACAGGATAAGAGCAAAGGCTATGGGAGAAACATGGAGGAGAAGCATGTGAGGCAGGCTTCCCCTAAACCCCACCCTCTCCTTCAACTCAACAAGCTTATTTTTACATTTCTTACATTTACATTTCTTTTTCCTTTTTGATCTCTCTTCCGCTGACGGAATTGAGTTCCCCTTCAGACTGACCCATAGTTGAAAAGCAATTGCTTCAGAGCCCAGTCGTTAGCATGCCCAGAATTGCTTCTTCCTGGGCCCTTAAAGTCCACAGCGCCAAGCAGGCCTTGCCCTATCTCAGCCCCATTCCCCTCCTGGAGGGAAGTCATGGAGCCAAAAGGACCACCATGGCCTTACTTCCCTGATGGGCAAGCTTGGATCAGGCCCCTTGTCTTTACCCCTGGAGGGGAGCAAGCCATTTGACAGACCCCTCCACAGACCCCCTACTTGCTGCCCCTCCCCAAGAGCTTTAACTAGTGAATTTCCCAGGGGTGATTCAGTGGCGAGGGTTCAGAGGGATAACACCAGCACTGAGAACAATCCCACCGTGGGTGCAGTTGAAACAAGATGAGGCAGCTGGTGCCTCAGAGAATCCCAGCTCTCTCTTAGGGGCTGGGAGTACAGGCAGCCCCCAGAAAAGAGTTTTGCCTTTGCAGGAAACTGGGGGCAAATCTACTCTTAGTTTCAGTAGGATTCAAAGCCAGGTTCTGGGATGGTAGTAACTGTGTGGAAGAAGCAGTAATTACACCCTCCTGAAGGAAAATGCAAGCCCTAACATATGTCAGCACCATGGGGCAAGGTGCCATCTGCCCTACGATTAGTTCCAGTTCTGCCCACAGGAACATGCCACACTTCCCACTCTCTCCTCAGTACTGGGTGATCAAATGTCCTGTTCCATGGATCTAAAGCTGAAGGAGACCACAGAAGTCATCTGGTCCAACTCTGTCATTTTACAAATGAGGAAACTGAGGCCTAAAGAAATTGTTTCTCCAAGATCACACAGAGGTAGGATTTTAACCCAGGACCTCTGACTCCAAATCAAGTGTTCTGTACCACACTGTTTGACAAACCTATACATCAAAGACACAAGAAAACACCGCTGTCTCTCACAAACAACCATCAGGCCTACCCTTTTCACACACCCATCCCAGCATTATCATTTACACAATCCCTGTTGCTCAAACATAGTTATACAAACTTTTACTTGTCTCATGTCACGTTTCTGTTCAGTCGTTTTCAGCCATATCTGAATCTTTGTGACTTCATTTAGGGTTTTCTTGGCAAAGGTACTGGAGTGATTTGCCATTTCCTTCTCCAGCTCATTTTACAGATGAGGAAACTGAGGCAAATGGGGTTAAGCGACTTGCCCAGGGTCACACAGCTAGTAGGTGTCTGAGGCCTGATTTGATCTTAAGAAGATGTCTTCCTGACTCCAGGCCCAGCACTCTGACCGCTGCAGCACCTAGATGCCCTGTGCATCCTATGCACCATCTCATGCCTCATACATGTCACAGAAGTTGTGAATATAGGAATAATTAAAAACATACTAGATCTGTCTGCCAGCCAGACATGGGCTTTGCCCAACTGATTCCCCTATCAGGGGCATACTCCAGTGTCCTGTTTGATCAAGAATAGGCATTGCCTTTGGGGAAAGAAAAGCACTTTTACCTCCCTCTAGAGGGCATAGGTTTTGGTGGGATTAAGAGACCTGGCAAAAGAACATTATGCAAATAGATGGAACAGAAGCTATAATATCCCGGGGAGGTAAGTGAGACTTTAAAAATGGACAGGGCCAGACTGGACCCTGAGGAGGCAAAGAGTCCACAGAGGTTAGCACGGGCAGGGATATGCTAGAGACAGATCTAATCAGCTTGCAAGAGCCAATGGTTAAATTTTCATTCAGTGTGAGCATTTACACCTCAGAAATCTGCAATTGCTTGAATTTTTGTTTCGTTGACCGTCTAGACTTAAGAAAGTATTAATAATGGAGGTTAAATTTAAAAGTGCATGCACAAGCACACCCCTGTGTTGCTCTATAAGTATTGCTTGAACTCAGAGTGTAGGAGAAGGCTCAGGGAATGAAGTCATCACCAGACTGGGGGCCTAGTGACTTTAGGTTAACAATGACAACAACAACTGGCATTTATATGGAGCGTTAAGGACTGCAAAGTGCTTTATATCCATTATCTGATCCGAGTCTCACAACACCCATGGGCATGAGAACTGAGAAGGCACAGAAGAGTAGGGGCCCTGAGAGGGCAGAGGCATCAGGACCAACTGGACCCAGCATTGGACTTGGGAGCCCCATTCTTTTCATCACATAAACTAGCTGGAGGAGCAGGGTACAGCCAGGATGCCTGGCCAGCCCAGCCCTCTGGAAGGGCCTAGACCAGGGAACAGGCAGACACAGGTACTGGACCAGAACCCTGTAGCCATCAGAGGAAGAAAAGAACTCTTTCAGACAGATGGACAGGCAGATGAAGAGCCTTTGAGCTCAGTCCCTGCCAAAGTTCGGCTCTCCTCCAGCCCTGAATGTGCATGTCTCTGTGTAATTTATGCATATGTATCTGCTTTTGTCAATGCCTATGTTTATATATTTGTGCATGTGTCCATGCATGTGCCCAGTCTGTCTCTCTCTGGGTGGCCCTCTCTGTAAGGAAAATGTCAGAGGGAGTTCATGAAGGGGAGAACTTGGGAAAAGCCCAGCCCTAGGAGTGGCCCTTCTGGTGAGTGAGAGCCACAAGGCTGGACTGAGAGGTCCCTGGCCAGAGTATACTGTATAGATATCCCCAGCTTAAGCTGGGAGACGGGGAGAGAAAAGAGGAGGGAAAAGAGCCAGAGGGAGACAACACTGGAGAGAAAGAGGCTAGAACTGGGGAATGGCAAGAACTAAGGGACAGAAACAGGGGCTAGAGGACATTTGGGGAGAGGGTTGCAAGATGCTGGAGAAGAGGACTCAGCAGGGAGAAGAGTCAAGGGGCACCGTGGAGGAGAGTGACGAGATAAGAGGACAATGGGAGAGAGGGACAGAAGCTTGGGAACATTAGAGGATAGGATAGGGGCTGGGGGACCTTGGAGGAGCAAAACACTCTGGGGGAAAAAATATGAGGGCACCAGCAGAGAGGGACGGGGCTGAGAGTCAGTACGGAAGATAGGTAAGGGCTGGGAGACCCTGAAAGGGAAGGCAGAGACTAGTGGACACAGGGGGAAAGGGTGAGGCTGGAGAAGAACAGGAAAGATTCCTAGGAAAATAGGCAAGAGATGAAGGACACTGGGGGGAGAGGACAGTGTCTGGGGGGCTTTGGGAGAGTGGGGCAGAGGCACATTGGGGAAAATGACAAGAGATGAAGGGACATTAAGGGAAAGGGACAGGGGCTGAGGGTGATTAAGGAAGATGGCCAAGAGCTGAGAGAAAGGGGAGAGAGGGGAAGGGGCTGGAGGGGAGGGTGTCCCAGGAGAGAAGGACAAAGGCTAAAGGAGCACTAGAATAGAGGGACAGGAGCTGGGAACACTGGGAAAGAGGGACAAGAGATGGGACACACTGAGGGAGAGGAACAGGGATTGAGGGGACATTAGGGGACAGTGGAGGAGAGGTAAGAGGGAAAGGGACAAGAGATGAAAGGAGATAGATAGGAGACTGAGGGCACTGCAGGAAGGGGGCAAGCACTGGGGGAGAAGAACAAGATGGGAGAAGACACCAAAGGAGAGGGATAGGGTCTGAGAAACACTGGAGCTTCCTCCATGAGGCATGAAGTGGTACTGGGTGAGGACAGGGGATAGGGGTCTCTATGGGAGGTGGATGGGGACTGAGGAATATTGGAAAAGAAAAGTTATGGAGCACACAGAAAGGGGGCAGATTGGGAAGGGGATAATGGAGGAAGAAGGCAGGAGTTTGTGGGAAGCCACTAGCATAAAGGGTCAGAAGGAATTCTGCAGGAAAGAGGCACTATTGGAGAGGCGGGGGCCAGAAAACAACAGGGAAGAGGAGCAAGAGTTATGGGGAGACACTGGAGAGGACCACGGGACCAAAAGGGCTTCAATAACCAGCATGGAGAATGTCAGCATTGGCTGCATTGTCTCCATAGCAACATAGATGCTACACGTGTAGATGAGCTGCATTATACTAAGCAAACAGCACCATTCAATTTAGGATTGTGGAAGCCCTTGCACCGGCTAAGGAAGACTCTTAAGGAAGGCTAAGCACAGGGCTGGCTGGGAGGAATCCCAAGAACAGCAGCTGGATCTCTGCTCCTCTGCTACCCCCTGGTGGACAGGCAGCGCTGCTCCAATGCTCGCTTCTCCTGAGCTGTCAGATGTGACCTAAATTTCTTCAAAGCCAAAGTCCCCATCCTTGACCTTGTCTTGATCCTTTAGTTGGAACCCAAAATATTGCCTAGCTGACTAACACCAGAAGGCACTTGGGTAGGGCCAGAGCTGCGCAATCTGGGGTTCTTTAGACAATGTCATCCATTCCTTTTCTCCACCTCATACTTTAACACATCTTAGATTATCTTGGTTTTCAATATGTCCAGACAGTAAAGGAAGAAGTGCATGGAAATTCTGCAACCTTTCATTCCAGTTGGAAAATCCTTCCTCGGGTCACAGAGAATACAGGGATGAACACAAATGTTGGAATCAAGAGATGCACACTTTTTTATCTCAACTCCAAAACTAACAATGTCACTATGGAGAAGTCACTTTGTTTTCATTTCCTCCTCTGCAAAATGGAATAATAATGCCACAACTCCTGCCCTCCTAGTAGGAAACTTCAACATACAGACTGATACTCATCTACTCTAATTTCCACCTGCCTTAATCTACCCAACTATATCCATTAGGGTACTCTTCATGATCGAGTGACACTGACCTCCTTGCTGGTCATCTAATAAGACACCACATCATTCCAACTCCACGCCTTATCCATCCCCTATGACTGTAATGCTCTCCCTTCTTACCTCCAGTTCCTAGTTTTCCTGACTCTCTTCAGGATTCAGGATGCCACCCTCTGAAGGAGGCCATCCCATCCACACCATCACCACCACCAAGTCCCTTCTCTCTAAGATTACATTTCACTTACACTGTCTATATATATCTTGTATGCATGCATGTGGTTATTAGTGTATTGACTCCACATTAGAATGTGAGCTCCTCGAGAGTTCCTTTCTTTGGGTCCCCATGCTTGACACAGTGCCTAGCACATAATAATCACTTAATAAATAGCTGTTGGCTCTCTCTCCCATCTCCCATCTCAAAAGATGGTCTTGAGGAAGGCACTATAATAGTAAATAGCAAAAGAAAATAGCAAAAGCACTATAATAATGCGCTGATGTTATATGGTGTTGTTCAGTTGTTTTTCAATTATGTCTGACTCCTCATGATCCATTTGGAATTTTCTTGGCATAGTTTGCCATTTCCTTCTTCAGATAATTTTACAGATGAGGAAACTGAGGCAAATGGGGTTAAGTGACTTGCCCAGGGCCAGATCTGAACTCAGGACAGTGAGTCTTCCTGACTCCAGGCCCAGCACTCTGTGCACTGTGGCGCCACCTAACTGCCCTTTATTATGTGGTATCTCACATTATTAAAGGTCTCTAGATCAAAAACTTTCATTCAGGCGGGAATTGATTGCTATCAGATAGTAACCTGCTTCTTACTCTGGTGAGCCCTAGGGGACAGGTTCAACAGATGGGTATCATGCTTTCAGAGTATGACACGTCCTTCCTCTAAACTTGTGTGTGGTTTGTCCTTTGTTCTCAAAGAGGACCATGACATCAGGGAGATGATGACCTGACTTGCAATTGACCTTGATTTGAGTGAGGGAGGGCTGATCAAGGTCACCAGCCTTACTTTCTCCTCCAGAGTCATCTGGGTCCAGTGGCCAGATATGGATCAGGACGACTAGAGAAGGCCCAGGATGCAGTGGGAGACCTTGGCCCTTTTAAACTTGGGTCTCTCCAGGTTCTCACTTTGAGTGAGGCAACACCCATTCAGTGAATAGGCCTCTTTAAGAAGGGAGTCAAAGGAGCATGTCCCATTCATTCAGGAAAGAGTTCAACTACTGAGAAGGGGGAGCAATTGAGCTGGTCATTATGGAGCCTTAGGGAAGGGTCACTTCTTTCTCCAAGATCCCTCAGTGGTTCCCAATTGTCTCTTTTTTTGGGGGGGGGCCTAGGCAATGGGGTTAAGTGACTTGCCCAGGGCCACACAGCTAGTAAGTATTATGTGTCTGAGGTCAGATTTGAACTCAGGTCCTCCTGAATCTAGAGCCAGTGCTTTATCCACTGTGCCACCTAGCTGTCCCCTCAATTGTCTCTTGAATAAAGTATAAACTCCTGATCTTGTCATTCAAGGCCCTTCACAATATAGTTCCAACCTACCTTTAGCTAGCATTATTTCCTATTATTACTTTTTATCTGATCTACTTTCTAGACAAACTAGTCTTTATTCTATCTCCATTCTTGTCTTGTCTTGATCTGTTATTCTCTGTCATTCTGTTCCCCCATTCCTGCCATGGTTTCCCCTATCCCCACCTCCGTTTGTTGAGTCTTTCCTTTCTTCAAGGCCCAACTCACATCCCTCCTCTTCTCCAAAGCCTTCACTGATTTTGTATTCTCAGCTCTTAGGATGGGGTCTTGCACATAGTACGTAATTTTTTTATTTAAATTTTATCTTTATTTTCAGTTTCACATTCCACCCCTCTCCCGCCCATTGAGAAAGCAAGAAATACAATACCCTTTATACATCTACAATCCTGCAAAGTATATTTCTGAATTGCTCATATTCCAAAAACAAAGCAAGAAAAATAAAGGGAAAAAATATGCTTCAGTCTGTACCCTGAGTCTATCAGTTCTGTATCTGGAGATAGATAGCATTTTATATCATGAGTCCTTTGGAGTTGTGGTGAATCATTTTATTGATCAGAGTACATAGTAGGCAATTAATAAACATCTTTTAAAACAATTGATTGATTGATTCAGGCTAAAAACCTGACTCAGCTATTTAGTACCTGCTTGACCTTGGACCCTTCCCCTCTCTGGAACTCTTTCCTTATCTGTAAAATGAGAAGTTTGGACTAGATGACTCCTAAGGTCCATTTAAGCTCTAAATCTATGACTCTTTTAAAATATAAAAAATAATTTTAAAAGATAAAAATATGACCTTTTAAAAATAAAATTTTTCCCCAGTTATATGTAAAGACAATTTTTAACATTCATGCTTTAAATTATTTTGAGTACCAAATTTTCTCTCCCCCTCCCTCATTTCCCCCCTCCGGAGACAATAAACAATTTTATACAGGTTATACATGTTCAATCATGCAAAACTTATTACCATATTAGTCATGTTATAAAGAAGACACAGACCCAAAAAGGGTAAAAAATACAGAAAGTGAAAAAATGGTATGTTTCAATCTGCATTCCAACTCCATCAGTTCTTTCTCCGGAGGTGGATAGCATTTTTCATTCTAAGTGTTTTGGAATTGTCAAAAGCTATGCCTCTTTAAGTAGATTTTTCTCCAAGATCCCTTTCAGGACTAAATTACTATGCTCTTATGTAAGGAAATAGAGAGTGGCCCAGTCCATTCCTGAGAACCTGTTGAACTGAGAATTTGTCACCAAAGAGGCCACAAGGTGGCGCAGGAGTCCAAGTTGCTCACTTTCTACGAGCCAGCAATGGGGGCAGTTGTCTCCAAATCCCACAGTTCTGCCCCCTTTCTCAGAAGTTCACAGACTTCTAGTATAAGGGGTGAGAGGATAGAAAAGGAGAAATGGGGGCTGGGAGGTGAGAGTTCCATTGACATCCTAGATTCAGGAAAATTGAATGCAGAGACTTTTTTTTAAAGTTCTGGACTTTCCCATTAAGCTTAGAGTCAAGGGACCTGAATTCAAATGCTAGCTCTGATCATTATTACCTCTGCAACCTTAAGAAAATTACAACCTCTCTGGGCCTCAGTTCCCTATTCTCTAGAAATAAGGGAGTTGGACTAGATTACCTTTGAGGTCCCTTCCTCTATCGGGACAACAAAGTGGCCCAATGGATAGAGCCCAGGACTTGGAGTAAATGCTACCTCAGACACTTGGCTGTGTGACCTTGGGGAAGTCATTTAACTTCTCTGTGCCTCAGTTTCCTAAACTGTAAAATGAGGATAATTATAGCACTGTACCCCACAAGGGGCTGTTTTGAGGATCAAATGAATTAACATACATAAAGCACTTTGCTAACATTAAATCACTGCACAAATGTTAACTTTGGGCAGTTTGGTGCCACAGTGGATTGAGTGCTGGGCCTGGTGTCAGAAAGACCTGAGTTCAAATCCAGCCTCAGATACTTACCAACTGTGTGACCCTGGGAAAATCACTTAACCCAGGGGTGGCCCTCTAGGTCCTCAAGTGAGGCCCTTTGACTGAATCCAAACTTCACAGAACAATCCCCTTAATAAAAGGATTTGTTCTGTAAAACTTGGATTCAGTCAAAAGGTTGCACCCAATGACCTGAAAAATTAATGTCCACCTCAGTTTCCTCGACTGTAAAATGGGGAATCATAATAGTACCTACTCCCCAGGGTTGTTGTGAGGATCAAATGAGATATTTGTAAAGCGCTCAGCACAGTGTCTGGTATGTCGTAGGCACTGAATAAATGCTTCCTTCCTTCCAGCTCTAAATGTATCATGAGTTTAATTATCAATTCCACATTGATGATTCCCAAATCAACACAACTTGTTATTTTGACCTGGTCTCTCTATTGAGTTTCAGTCCCTTATTATCAACTAACTCTCTATTAGACCTTTCAAACGGACGCTCCCCCCCTTTTTTTTTTACATTTTTATTTCTCAAATTCAACATGTCCAAAATAGAACTTTTTAATTTTTCCCAAAAACCCATGCTCTCCCAAGCATCCCTCTTTCTAGGGAGGGCGCCATCATCTTCACAGTCACCCAAGTTTGCAACCTTCATGTTATCTTTAACTCTGCACTCTCCCTCACCCGATAGATCTAATCACTTGCCAGACCTTATTGTTTTTACCTCCACAACATCTTACATCTGCTCCCTTCTTTGTATTCACAGAGCTACCACCCCAGTTCAGGTTTTCATCAGTCTTGATATCCCTGCCTTAAGTCTCTCCCCTCTCCTCCATACAAAGTGATTTTCCTAAAGTGCTGGTCATACTACGTCATTCTCCTACTCAACAATCTCCAGTAGTTCCCCACGACCTCAAGAGTAAAACGTAAATTCCTCCTTTTGCCAGTTAAACTGTTCACAACCTGACCCTAATCCACTTTATAACGTTGTTACACATGACGCTTCTTCATGAGCTCTACAGATCAGTCAAAATGGCCTCCTTACCATTCCTCACAAACAACATTCTATCTCTTCTCTCTGTGCGTCTTTGGGGGAGGGAGTCCTATGCCTGGAATGTACTCCTTTTTCATCTTGACCTTATAGAATTCTTGGTTTCCTTTATAACAATGGCCTCCTCCACAGGAAATATTGGGATAGAGATGGTGAAGAACCATGGGACATAAAGACTTGGCAGGCTAGAATGTGCATAGACACACAGGAGAGCCCCCAAGTTTCTGGTTCCAATGGCCTTGAAGTGAACTTGCATCAAGGTGTTAGAAGACCACAGGGATGGAGAGAAGAATAAAAAGAGGGACTACCAGCCACACCATTTTCCATACTTTTCTTGACAAGCTCAGCAGGAAACACAACATGGGTATACTATATTCCCTTGCAAAGGAAAGCAAAGGAAAGCAAAGCCATCACCACTGGTAACCTAGCATCAGATGGCACCCCTGCATTGTCGGCTATACCACACTTTACTTTCAAGCCTCAGCTCAGGTTCTACCTGAAGCTTTGCCTGCTTTCCCTCAATAAATTCTTTTTTCTCCCTAAAATATGTTTTAAAATATGAGCTCCCTGCGGGCAGGGGCTATTTTATTTTTGTCTTTGTATTTCCAGCACCTAGCACACTTGACTGGCACATAGCTTAACACATTTCTGTTGATTGATCGCCACAGCAAAGGATCTGAGATGGAGAGGTTAGATAAGAGGAAAAGGTAAGAAGATAAGTTAAGTGGGAGGAGAAGCCAGGAGCACAGTGCCACAAAAGCTAAGAGGAGGAATGAATCCAAGAGGAGGGGGCAGTGGGTGACAATATCAAAAGCTGCAGAAAGGTCAAGGAAGATGAACCCTGGGTGGGGAAAGGCCATCAGATTGAGAAGTTAAGTAAATACTTATAATTTAGGAAATGCCTTTCAAGTCAAGTGGTAATTTCTAAAGCCAGATTACAAGGGTTTAAGAGGTGAATGAGAGGTAAGGAAATGAAGAATGTAATTTTTTTTCTAGAAGTTTAACCATGAAAAGATGAAGAGATAAATGACAATACTTTAGCAGAATACCAATAACACTGTGAAGGTTTTTTGAAGAATGGGAAAGGGCTGAGCAAATCTATAGGCAGTCATAATAAGCCAATAGATAAAATTTGTTTAAGGTGACAGAGAAAAAAGTAATGATTAATGAGGCAAACTCAAGGGAACAGTCAGAAGTAAATCTCATCCATTCATAAAGGATTATAGATTTAGAGCTAGAAGGGACCTTAAAGTGACCTCCAACTCTAGCCCAACCCCCTCATTTTACAGAAAAAAAAAACTGAGACTCAGAAAGATTGAGTGTATCCCTCAAGGACACACAGGGGTAAGGGCAATTCCAGGATTCAAAATCAGGTGTGCTTTTTCCATAGCCCCACATGGAATGTCCTTCTTTCAGCTTCCACCAATAAGTAGATGATGCATATACCTATGTTTCTAGCCTTGACCTCTTCACTAAGGTCCAGATTCACATTTCTTTCCACCACCCACCTGATGTTCCACTGGTACCTCAAATTCAGTACGTCCAAAACAGAGCTCATCATCTCCAAAAAAAAAAAAAAAATCAAAACATGCTCCTTCTGCCCTGTTTCTGTCATTGTTACCACTTTCATCCCAGCCTCCTGGGGTTAATTCAATTAATCAATCATTAAGCATCTATCAGACAACTATGTTGGAACAGTTAGGTGGCACAGTGGATAGAGCACTAGGCTTGTAATCAGGAAGATTCATCTGCCTGAGTTCAAATCTGGCCTCAGACATTTATTAGCTATGTGACTCTGGACAAGTCATTTAGCCCTGTTGGCCTCAGCTCCTCATCTGTAAAATGAGCTGGAGAAGGAAATGGCAAACATTCCAGTGTCTTTGTCAAGAAAACCCCAAATAGGGTCACGAAGAGTCGGCCATGAGTGAAAGGACTGAAAACAAATGTGTCAGGCACTGAGCCAAGCACTCAAAACCTCAGAGCCATTTTCGAATCTTCCCACCATTTGCCAAATCCTATCTTTTCTTCCTTTTCAATAATTTTCACATTTGTCTCTTTTTTCCCAATCTCACTGTTTTTAATGTGTCTCCATTAGGAGATCCAATCTCTCCTCCCTCCTACCCATCCTACAATCTACTGCCAGATCTGCCTCCCAGTAACACAGGTCTGATCAGTCCCAACATCTGTAAAACAAAAGGAGTGAGACTCCTGGCCTCTTCTATCTCTGACATTCTATGTTTATCTAATAAAGTATGTCACTTTTCCTTCTTAAAAGCCTTCAGCAGCTACCCAAGTTAGGCCCAGATTCCTTAGGGTGGTATTCAAGTTCCTCCTCAGATCTATCCTCAGATTTACATCTCACAAATCTCAAAGACGTCTACCAAAGTATAGAGGGTGGAGAGCTATGTCGGTATCCCTGTTTTTACCAATGATATCACAGTTCCTTCAAATATAAAAATTTGCCTCCCATATTTATGCTACATTTCTGTCATATGGTCTCCCATTCAGGCATTTACTCAACAAATATTTATTAAGTACCTACTGTGTAATAGGGCACTCTACTCAGATACTGGGGAAGGCACAAAGTTTAGCCAAGACACAGTACCTGTCCTCATAAAGATCATATCTTAGTAGGGAGATAATACACAAACATTGATAAATATAATACTCAACATTATATGATAAGTAACTGAGAGAACCGTTTACTTAGGGTCTGAAAGGGAAAGTCCTTACCCACTAGAGGATCTGAGCCATACATGAGTTTGTATTTATATTTTTTTTATTAATGTTTTATGCTTTCATCATTTCACTTCACTTCAATGGGACTGGAAATATGTGCACAAGTAAAGCAGCTTGGTCAATGGATGGTTGGCCTGTGGGCTCCCTCAAACAAATGTCCCTTCCTTAACCATTCTCCTTACCCTCCTCAACTCCTCAGATGGTCTCTCAGGAAGATAGGCCATTTAGATACCTAGGGCCCTCTTGAATGGCCTAAAGGACCACCTGAGTGAAGAAATGTGGATAAAACCCCCAATTTTAAAAATTTTTTAAAAACCTGGGATTGGGAAGTTTGAAGGGAGGGGTAAAAGAAGAGTTAAATTTCTTACCAAGAGAAACATAAGCCAATCCTCCAGCTAGCTCAAGAGAATGGTGTGACTGACTCATATCCAGAATTATTCAGCCCCTATAGGAAAATATATGAAAATGGAAAATTAACCCCCAATTTCTATAATCTTTCCATCTGCCCCGAGCCTTCTTCCCAGCTCAATTTGAACACCAAGAAGGTGGGGAGAGCCTTGTGAGGGTCTTCAGAGTAGACCCTACTCTATCCCCTCTGCTCTCAGCACAGGCTAATTTTGGTTAAAAGTGAAGTGTCTCTAGGGCAGCTAGGTGGTGCAGTGAATAGAGCTCTGGCCTTGGACTCCTAAGGATCTGAGTTCAAATCCAGCCTCAGACACTTAACACTGACTGGCCGTGTGACCCTGGGCAAGTCACTTAGCCCTGATTGCCTCACCAAAATTTAAAAAAAAAAAAAGTGAAGTGGTTCTGAATCTCTCAATAAGATTATGTGATCAGGGCAGGGAGAATATAAAAGAACATATTCAACCAACAGGTGGCACTGATAGCCACTCATTAGAGAGGCTCATGCTCATGCAGGGGTGGGGAACCTGCAGCCTTGAGGCCACATGTGGTCTTCTAGGTCTTTGGGTGCAGCCTTCAGACTGAGTCCAAGTTTTACAGAACAAATCCTTCTATTAAGGGTATTTGTCCTGTGAAGTCTGGATTCAGCTGCACTTGAGGACCTAGAGGGCCACATGTGGCCTCAGGGCCACTGTTTCCCCACCCCTGTCAGGTTTATCTAGGACACGCTCCCTATAGATACTAAAAAATCAGTTATCTTTCTTTTGGCTTTTTACTGGCAGAGAGATCTGCATTCACTCCTAGTCAAAGGATATGTGGTCTGGAGGATTCATCCAATCAAAATCAGCCCTGAGCCCCCACCCACCGGCTCACCACACCTTCTTTTAACCAGGCTAGTGTTCAAAGCCTATTAGTCATGTGACCTTGGCATGATAGCATCGACTTTAGAAAGATATTGATAAGCATGTTTGGATATTGCATGCCGAATTTACTCTTAGCAGAGAATCAATAAACAAATATGTGCTACATAATAGCTAGAGAACAATGCATAATAAAATGAGATATGTGCTTAGCAACCCCAGCCTCCAGCTCTCCTCAATCCTGGAAGACCTCAGACAATTCCAACACAATGTAGAGCTTGAGTGTGCTTATTTTCCCAAGGCCACCTACCTTCAAGAGGGCGAAGGCAACAGCAGCCCAGTCAATGCTCAGTTCCCCCCATCCACCTCCCAAAGCTCTGGGGGAATTTGATTTCCTAAGATTTGTGGCATAGGTATCTCAACCCGAGGAACGGAGCTTGAAATGGAGTACCTATTGGAACTCAGGAGGGTTACTTCTTTCCCCCATCTCAGCAGTCTGGTTAAGGGCAAGCACCATCAACTCCTAGCCTCAGTCAGCCCCTCCAAAAGCATACCGAGCAGACTCAGCAGTCAGCTCCATCAAGGGAAAAGAACAAGCCTTTATGAAGTGCCTACTATGTGACAGGCACTACACTAGGTTCCTTACAAACACCTCATTGGATCCTCGTAAGAATCCTGGGAGATAGGTGCTATTACTAGGGTCCTCATTTTATAGTAGCAGGAGCTGAGTCAGTTGAAGTGTCTTCCCCACAGTCACACTGCTAGTAGGTATCTGGGGCTGGATTCAAACTCAGGTCTTCCTGATGCCGGGTGCAGTGTTCTATCAGGGCTGCCTAGTGTCCCCATTTCAATCTTGCAGCCAGCCTTTCTCTGCTGCCCCTCTTCCTCTCACATCCCTGGCTGCTCCTAGAAGCAGGTGCACAGAGAAGGCTCACAGGATCACAGACAGAGAGCCGGAAGGGACCTGAGAGGCTACGGAGTCAACCCTCATCTTACAGAGTTCACTACCCAAAAGGAAAGAGGAGAATTTCTTAAGTCACTAGAATCCCTTTTTTTTTAATCCTTTAAAGAAACATTTAGTGGTTACATGAATAGCGTGCCAGACCTGGAGTCAGGACGACCTGAGTTCAAATCCAGCCTTAAACAATTACTTCCTGTATAACCCTGGCAAGTCACTTAACTTCCGTCTGCCTCAATTTTCTCAACTGTAAAATGTGGATAATAATAGCACCTGCTTCCAGGGCTATAGTGAGGATAAAATGAGATTGTATTTGTAAAGTGCTTTGAAGCCCTTAAAACACTATAGGAATGCTAGTTCTTATGATTATGATTATTATTATTATCATTATCATTATATACTAAGTAAACATCATGAAAACCAAACATTTGTGTATACAGCAATAAAAAATAGTTACCAAACTCCATTAACTATTGTGTGATTCTTGTCAAAGTTTTTCTTTTAAGTACATATTAATTTAATGTTTTAATGAACAAAAATCCATTTTCTCTCCCTCCCACTTCCCCCCATTAAAAAATGAAAGAAAAACAAAACCCTTATAACAATATATATGAACTTTAACAAGATAACAAAACTCCTTTCTATTGTAACTACTGAATCTACTGTAGTTTTTTGCATTTTGATGTTGTTTTCTAAAGGGATCCTTTTATATGACCCTTCTTTATTTTTTTCTCTACAAATGGATCATTAATTTTATTTGCACACTTGCTAAAAAAAAATCAAAGGACTTTCTATTTACACATGCAATCCTGCAACCATTCCCTGAAATAGCAACATAAATCATCTGCCCCAGTACTTAACAGTAATTCATATGTTTGCAACTTTAACAGGTATGACCCTTCTTTAAATAGATTCCATTTCTGTTCCTTTTTCCTTCTCTCTACTCATCCAAACACTTTTAAATTCTACTTGAAAGAGGGCAGTAGAGGGGAAAGGATAGTGCAATTAAATCAGAAAATGACTATAATATAAAAACAAAATACATTAATAAGACTTATATCAAAGTAAAATAGTTGAAAAGAAGCTGGTTCATCCCCCTGTAAGGTAGAACTTCAAAAATAATCCTCTCAGTCTGGCAGAAGAATGTGTCTTTGTTCAGGTTTGGTAATCCACTAGTGTGATAATAGATTGGCTACCATTGTCCAAGAGGGATGGGGGAGTGGGTTAGGGGATGTCTTAGGTTTGGGTGGGACTTAAGGTCCTCAATGAGCTGGTGCTAGGCATTGTGGCACAGAACTGGGCATTGTGGTACAGTTTTACCAGCACTGGCAGTTTACTATGCTGGGAATCCATCCCTTCCTTATCAAGAGGCACACCCAAAGCTCCTTCTGGGAGAGATTGTCCTCACCCTCTTTCTATCAAGGATAGCTGCTATGCCTCCTCCCACTGTACCTAGAGTGCTTCCTTTTGCTGACAGTCATATTTGCCCAGCTAGCCACTGTGATCCCAGTCTCCGACTCAAATTTCACCAGTTGGTCTGGCCATGTCTCTATGACAGTGTGCAGAGGAAAACCAGCCACCCTGGGCTCAGCCCAGAAGGTGGAATATAATTGTCCCTAATGTAGACTAGTCATGAGGCGTGTTGGGCCATAGGGGGCAGCATAGATCCAACCTACGAAACCTATTTCTTTCAAAAATTTTACCTACTGCATTGGGAACTCACCTTTGTAGGGCTGGGTATGCACAGCTCCCCATCTTAGCTATCTAAAAAGAGATAAGAAAATAAAGAAGAAACTAAAGAAAAAATGTAACTAAAAAGAGATAAGGTGCAACCCTTCTGGAGGCTCTGATTTAACTGCCTTTACAAAAGTAAGTCTTCTGTCAACTCCCCATGGCAATGGAACTCTGCAATGAAGATCTACAATTTTGCTCCTTCTGACCACATCCTCCATAGCCTTTGTTCCATTGATTCATCAGGTTATAGTTTAAATTTCTGCAGCTTCCCACGATCCTTCGTGGCCAAAACCCTTCCACTTTCCAACCCCTCTGTGAAGGACATCACACTATGGGGTATACTAATAAACTAAGACCAAGGCTTTCTAAACACTGGTGACAATTCCCAGTTCCCAGCCTTATTCCTACCTCCATTTTCTTCCCCTTCCAACCCCGAGGTCAGGAGAATCTAACACATTTTCTAGTGAAACCTCTGGATCCTTGTCTGCATCTCCAACATTGCCCCTTCCTAGTTCTGCTGTTCTATCCACTAGCTGCCCCTCCATGCCTTCAGAGAACAGTCCTTAGAAACCAAAGAACTCTGGCCCCAGTTGTTGAATGAGCACAGACAGTTTACTTTCATTTTCCTTCTGCTGATGATCCAGTTTTTTTTCACCTTCTAATAGTTTTCCCAATTACAATGTAAAAATAATTTTTGACATTCATTTTTTGTAAAATTTTGAGTTCCAAATTCTCTCCTTCTTTCCCTCCCCGAGAATGCATGCAATTTGATATAGGTTATACATGTGCAATCATGCAAAATATATTTCCATATCTGTAATGTCACGAAAGAAAACGCATACAAAAAAAACACCAAAAAAAGTAAAAATTGTGTACTTCAGTCTGCATTCAGACTCCATCAGTTCTTTCTCTGGAGGTAGATAGCATTTTTCATCATAAGTCCTTCAGAATTGTCTTGGATCTTGGTATTGCTGAGAATAGCTAAATTATTCACAGTTGATCATCATATAATATTGCTGTTACTGTATACACCATTCTCCTGGATCTGCTCACTTCACTTTGCATCAGTTCATGCAAGTCTTTCCAGGTTTTTCTGAAAGCATTCTACTCATCATTTCTTTTTTTTTTTCAGGCAATTAGGGTTAAGTGACTTGCCCAGAGTCACACAGCTAGTGTCAATCATATACCATAACTTGTTCAACCATTCTGCCAATTGATGGGCATCCCTTCAATTTCCAATTCTTTCTATCACTAAAAGAATGGCTATATTTTTGCACATATAGGTGCTTTTCCTTTTTTTAAAATCTCTTTGGGATACAGACCTTGCAGTGATTGAGATTTTTTAAGACCATAAGCAATAATCAGAAAATGCTTCCTCTCATGTAAGCACACACAAGGCTAGTTCCACTAAATCAGTGAAGACCCTCTCTCTGCCCCAATAGGAAAGCTGGACCCTAAAAGCTACAAAGTGATGGCTGTAATGAGGCCATCCTTTCACCTGAGGCTGGGTTTTCTCTGCATCATCTATCCCTGACTTCAGCCATGAGAATCATGAGTCCATTCTGATCCATACCTATTGCCAATTGTCGCAAGCCAGGGATGACTGAGGCTAGTCTGGTGGTTCCAGTTCAGGATCACAACAAAACAAAATGTTTGTAGATCATCTAATAGTAAAAGGACATTTAGTATAGAAAGGATATTCAGCAAGGATATAGTGTTGGTTCAGGTAGATATATTCCCCCCCTAGAGGTATGTTGAGTTCACAAAGCATTGGAACAACCATCAGTCTAAAGGGCACTGAGTCCTCATTGGTTGACCATCAGATAGCTAAGTCATTAGCTCAGACTCAAGTCCTCTAGGTCAATCAAGTATAGCTTTTCCTGTTAGGGAAAAAGTAACTCAACCTACATTGCAGAACATAATAGATCTTACTTCTACCACAATTTAATGATTTGTGGGGTACAATTCTAAATTACTTTCCAATTCACAGTTCTAACAACAGTGCATTAGTGTGCCCAACCCTTCAAATACTTGCCATTTTCCTTTTTTGTCGTCTTTGTCAATCTGAAGGGTGTGAGGTGCAACCTCAGAGTTGTTTTCATTTGCATCTCTCTTTTCTTAGTGAACTGAAGCATCTTCCAGTATGGTTGCTAATACCTTGTATTTCTTCATTTGAAAATCTATTGTTCATATCCTTTGACTATTTATCTGCTGGGGTTGCCCATTTTCCAAACATAAGCCTACAGAAAAAAAAATTATAATCTCAATTCATTAATTAACAGGCATGGGAGTGTAATAGGTAATCTATCTACCAGTTAGAACTATGCTGAAGCTACTAGCTAATAGTCAGAGCCTATCTGGGCCTCCCTTTGCATAATTCTGAAGTGTGCTCACAGCCCACCAGAGGGCACTCAGCCTTCAAGCTCTTGGACTACTCCCCTTCCACTATCCCTACCTCAACGCTGCTCCTAGTGGGTGCATTGGGCAATGGCCCCTGGATTCAATATTAATCAAATTAAGAACAGGCATACTTAACCTTTTTTGTGTGTATTATAGTGGCAAGCTGATAAAACCTGTGGACCCCTTATCAGAATAAGATTTTTAAATACATAAAATAAAATTCATAAGATGATCAGAGAAACAAAAGGTTAATGAAAATAAATATGAAATTTTTTCCCATCGAAGTTCATAGACACCCTCCCCCTCAAAATCTATCCATGGACCCCAGGTTACGAACATCTGATATTGGAGTATGATATGAAATATGTCTGAGGATTATTAAAATACAGAAATCTTCATGGTTCTTGGCTGGGGAATTTCCTGGTCAATGCTCGATGATTCTGTCCCTTTATTAAACACAGTCAAGTAAAAAAAGCAAAGAAACTGCCAAACATTGTGCTCTCACAGAGGCCTTCACCCATTTCTCTCTAAATCTCCTCCTGGTTGCCCTCCCATTTCTTTTGGATGCCTGGGGAATTGTCCCACATCACCTTCTCCCATAGGTAATAGAAAGAACTAATTAAGTGGGTTAAGTGCCTAGGACCTTTCCTGGGATCATGGACTACAAGCACAGCAAAGTAGGACAAAAACAAGAAGGAAGGAGAGCTGGAGGTTCCAAATGGCCTCCCAACTTCTCATCACCTGCTGAAGTTTCCAGGAGCTGTTCTGGTTCTCAATACTATCTGGACTCACCTCCCTGCACACTAGTTCCCACCTATCTGCTTTGGCTCCCATGCCAATCCTGGTCTCCATCCTTCACCTCCAGAAGATAGAAAAACAAGTAGCAGAAGCCACTTAGAGGACTAAGAGCTCCTGGTCTGCTACCATCTCTTTCCCTGCCCCAGTGTCTAATGGCTGCTGGGCAGTCTCTCTAGAGCTACAGGGACTTGGTCTCAGGTACCTAAAGTCAGTTCCCCAAAGTCACCTAGAAGTCAGCTATCCCTTCTTCACCCTGCAGCAGCCACATACTTCTATTCCCTTGCATGATGACAAAGGAAGAGTCCAAATCTCAAGAGCATAGAGGAAGAAAAAGAAAAGTATCCAGTCTCCTATAACAAAATAACAGTTTGGTCACAGCTCTATCTTCTGGAGTCCTTGCTATTCTGGATCAAGCGATAACTCCTACATTACTCCCCAAGGGGCTGGAAAATGGCAACTGTCAGAGAGACCCAACTCCTAGTGAGAGGGAAGGTTAGCCATTCTATCACTGAAGAGCAAACAAGGGATTCTGATAGGAGGGTCACTTGGCTTGGGGTCCCCTACCATGAGCGCCTATTAGACACAAATGAAACATGGATTCTATAAGACTGTGAGCACACGACTACTCATTATTCAAGCCACATTCTTTATTGGAGCTAAATAAAGATCAAAATGACAATGCTTTATATTCTTATATATGGATCCTTAGACCCCTTCAAATAACTCTGCTGGTTGGTCTAGATAAGCGAAGCCCAAACAACTTTGGTGGTGGTGTTGACAAAGAATCAAGAAACTCTGTTATCTCCTCAGATTCAAGGCACGTTATCCTTCACATAGTTAAGTGCTCAAAACTCTAATTGAGGGGCAGGTAGGTGGCACAGTGGATAGAGCACCGGCTCTATCAGGAGGACCTGAATTCAAATCTGGCCTCAGATATTTAAAACTTACTAGTTGTGTGACCCTGGGCAAGTCACTTAACCCCATTGCCTAGACAAAAGAAAAAACAAAAACAAAAATATTAATTGAATACATGAATGAATGAACGAGCATCTAGGAATTTCCTTCTTACATCCAGCTCCCCATCCTACATTCTCTTTCACCCAGGACTGTGCCCTACTCCACTCTACCCCTAAAGACCTTACCCTTCAACCTTACCCCACCACAAAGCCTAGCATAGAGGGAAATGGCTTACCTCTTTGCTTGTGACTGGCCAGCCCTGAGCAAACACAAAGGATGTAGAAACCCTTCCAAGTGAGGGGAATGTTCAGTTTCCTCCTGGTCCTTGGGTGGGGCCCAAATACGGTTGGGTCGTTAGTTTAGTGGGGTGTGGGCACAGAAAGTAAATGTTGACTTTACTTTTCTCTGAATTTCCTAAATAAGGAGAAATACGTTTCTCTCATCATGCCCTGACCGTCCCAGACAGGACAGGCTGAAGGGGCAGTGAAGGGGGGAGAATGAATGACAGATTCAAGGGAAAACAAAAAACCAAAGCTCCCTGGTTCACACCTCCCTCTCCAATAGAAGAGAAGGAAAAACCAGTACAAAGGAGAGTCAAGTTAGGAATTTGCCCCACAGGTTTGGAATGCAAAGGAGCGAATGAGGTCATAGGACCACAGATTTAAACACGGATAAGATCTGTGGGGTCATCTAATCTAAACTCCGCATTTTACAGATAAGGAAACTGAGGCTTTGAGCAGCAAACTGACTTGCACAAATAGGTGACTAGGCAGGAAGGTTGGAGCCAAACTGTGGGCACCACACAACACAGGAAGTTAGTGGCAAAGCTCTGTTTCCAAATCGTCTTCTCTCGGCTCTGTATCAGAGGTGCAAGACTGGAGCCCAATATGTAGGGCCTAGGAATAACCACTCCATCCAGATTCTAGACACATCATACTGTCACATCTATCAATGGTTGAGAATTATTGTAGATAGCATACCAAGTTTATTTGTTTACTGGGAGAGTGGGGAGGAGTGGCCCACAGAGGCAAATAATTGGCAGAAGTTAGGTAGGAAACTAATAAGGTTTTATGGAGACAGGTCTGGAGACCTGTTGTGGGGACCTATGTCCACAAAGCCTGGACAGTTGGCCTTCCAACAAATAACTTTTTAAAATGCAAATACTGCTGGGAGGGGTCACACTTTAAAAGTCACAATCTCAAACCTTAATTAAAATGAGTCCACTTTGTGGAGGGGCAGGTCAGGTTAGAGGGGGGAGGGAAGTGATTGGAAGAATAATTGAAGGGACAAATGGAGAGACAATTTCACCTAGGGTGGGTGGTGTACCTAGATTCACCTAGAGTGCCCACGCTAAGGAGGGTGACCATTGTCCCAAGCAGAACTCAATAATGACTGATCACATCTGTAGCCAACCACCAGCCACCATTCCCACTTAGCCAGTTACTCCTATCCCAAGACTTAAGCCCTGATCTCAACCTCACAAAGACATCCTAAACACCATTTGACTAGGTCCTGTCTTACCCACCATATAAACACAGACACACCCAGAAAGATAGATAGGTTCCAAATTCAACAATTATTTCACAGTTTAAAAGTAAGAATAAATGCTAGAGACAGCAATAATCATAAAAACTAGGTGGTCCTGGTCGAAAAACAGAGATGTAGAGTCAGTGAAATGGACAAGGAAGGAACAGAAACAGCTGTACCTAATAACCCGGAGTTCACTAAACACATTAAACACATGTATTACTTGGGGAAAAAAACTCTCTATTCTACAAGAACTGCTAGGAAAACTGGAAAGCAGGTTAACATAAATTAGGCTCAGAACATCTTACACCATTTACAACAATAAACTAAAAATGGATTCTCAATCTGAATAAAAAAGGTCGCAGAATGAAAAAATAAAAGGAGTTATCCCTTCCACATCTCATCTTTCCCCATCAAGCTTTCTATATATCACTGGTCAGTATAAGAAATTAATGGGAATTTGGGGGTAATTTTGTGGAAGCCGCAAATGACGTAAAAAAAAGTTTAGAAACTCAGAAATGCATAAAGTATATGTATAGTATTGTGTAATAGTAACATATTTTATCTTTAATACTGTAAACACCCCATAAAAGAAAAAGGGAAATTTCAGACTTCTATGGTATAAAAGGGAGGACCAAAAAAATTTAGGTGGATTTTCTAGACTCAGGAGTGCCAGGCACCTAAGCCCCTCTATGAGGTAGGGATAACTGTAGAAGAGAATCCAATCAGGTACCCTTCAAGCTACAGCTAGGAGAAAGCTCTTAAGGAAACCAGGGATAGAGGAAATCACAAAACACAATTCAGATCATTTTGATCATGTGATATTGAAAGGTTTTTCATAAAGAAAATCTACTATGAGGGTAGCTAGGTGGCACACTGGATAGAGCACCAACCTTGAAGTCAGGAGGACCTGAGTTCAAATCCAATCTCAGACACATGATACTCACTAGCTGTGTGACCCTGGGCAAGTCACTTTACCCCAATTGCCTAAAAATTTTAAAAAATTAAATTAAAAAAAAATTAAAAAAGAAACCCAGGAAACCTTGTATATAGAATGAAAAAAACAACCAAAAACACAGTTACATATACATTATATGTAATATATATATAATGCATATGTCATAATTGTACACACACACACACACACACACATATATATGCAATAATTAATACAATTAATATGAAAGCCAGACTAAAACACAGTAAAACTCAGGTTGCAACAAACAATCTTGGTTCTAGACAGCAGGGCATAAAATACACGTCCCTCCTTTTGGGAGCTGGGTGACTACAGGCAGAGAATGTTAGATACAATGTTCAGTCAGTTTTGTTTAGCAGTTTTTCTTTGTTAAAAGGAGGGATTCAATGAAAGGAGGGGAGGGGAATTATAGAAAGATTGTGATTTTTTTTTTCAAAAGAGCATCCATTTTTTTAAGTGAGGTGAAAACAAGCAGTGTAACAGGTGGTGTATTAAAAGTTCTTACCAGGCCAGCTAAGATGAGAGCCTGGGGTTGATCTGGGAATGGAAGTTGGGCCATGAGGATATAAGGGACTACAGTGACAAAATTAATAGCACTTGGCAACTTATTGGCTATACAGGGTCCAGGAGGGGTAAGAGTCAAATAAATAAGACTCTTCATAACTTATGAGCCTGGGGGGGGGAGCTGGGATAATGGAGGTGCCACCAACAGAAAAAGAGAAAGGAGGGGGAGGGGGAGGTAGCAGGACATCCCAGTGGAGATAGCCAACAGGCAGTTAGAAATAAGAGAGGGAAGGCAGGAGGAGAGCTTGGGGGTGTGGAGATAAAAGCAGACTCAAATACACAAGACAAACACACAGACAAATACACAGTTCAAACAATCTCCTTTCCACAGCTGTGCTCTCCATACAGAGGGTACACCCTTTAGGGAGAGTACAAGCTCAACCAATGTAAATGAGGAGAAAGGAGGGTGTGTGCGCAGGTGGTTATGATCCAGTGAGTAGAGAGTCACCTAAATCAGTCAGTCCTGTCAGGTGACACACTGGATCTGCCTTTCTAGAGATCCAGCCCCTTTCCCAGGCTCTGTAATGCCTGCCTGGCTCAGGTGGTTGGAGCACTGGACTAAGGAGGCCAGAGTCACAAGTTCAGTCCCCAAGGGAGATCAGACAGCTTTGTAGAAAGACTCTGCTCTGCAGGGCCCAAAACCAGTGCCAGCTGATTTACAAAGGAATGAGATGGCAAAAAGGATTGTCTTTGGGTCACAAAGGAGCCCAGTGAAAAAGACAGCATAGAATTCAAACTACTTTGCACATTAGGGAGGAGAAAACTCAAGAGCATACATGACCTCATTAAGGGGATGGCTCAGTAGCACCATTTTCTTTTTCTTATAATATTTTATTTTTTTTCCCAATTACATATAAAAACAATTTTTAACCTTCATGTTTTTTTTTAAATTTTGAGTCCCAAATTCTTTCTCAAGGTGGTAAGCAATTTATATAGATTATACATGTGTAATCATGCAAAACATATTTCCATTTTAATCATACTGTGAAAGAACACATATCAAGTTTTTCCCTTTTGTTCTAATTCTTCTTTCACAATATGACTAATATAGAAATGTTTAATATGACCATTCATATATAGCATATATCAGATTGCTTGTCATCTTGGGGAGAGGGAAGGAGAGTAAGAAAAAAGTTTGGAACTCAAAATCTTATAAAAGTGAATGCCGAAAACTATCTTTACATGTAACTGGAAAAAAAAATACTATTAAGTGGTGGGGAAAGAACACAGACCAAAAAAAGAAAGAAAAAATAAAGTAAAAAATAGTATGCTTTGGTCGGCATTCAGGTTCCATCAGTTTTTCTCTGGAGACGGACAGCATTTTTCATCATGAGTCCTTTAGAATTGTCTCAGATCTTTGTATTGCTGAGAATAGCAAAGTCATTCACAGTTGATGCAATATTGTTGTTACTATGCACAATGTTTTCCTGGTTCTGCTCACTTCATTTTGCATCAGTTCATATAAGTCAAGTAAGATGGGAAGGGAGGAGGGATGCTCTTAAGTCTGTATATATCTTCCAAACCCCATAAACTTCCTCCTTCTCCACCACCCTCACCTCGAGAGCACACACACACACACACACACACACACACACACACACAAGGAAACAGCATGGATTAGTTTTGAAATGGTGAGTTGTATTTATTTCTGAAAACACAAATTGTTTTGAGGATATTGGCAAGAACAAGGAACCCAGGCAAGGCAGAATACAAGGTATGGCTGGGACCTATAATGCTGGTTTCTTCAATCGCCTCCCCCACCCCCAGTTTTCCCTCGGGTATCCTGGAGATTCTTAGAAGTACAAGAAAGGGGTGGGCTTCGAGGATCCATGAAGACCTCTCACTTAGGCAGAACATCTGATGATTCGGACACCAGTTTCCCATCTCGGGTCTCAATCTTCTTTACCACCACAGCCTTGTTGACTCGGCTGTAAGAGGGGAGACCAGAGCCAGAAGTAGACTGGAAGGAGCTCACCGCATAGTTGAGGCCAGGGCTAGTGAGACCTCCATAGCCAGAGCTGAACCCAGCTGAAAAAGAAGGCGCCCACATTACTATACTGCTGACTCACTCTCACTCCCCTTCCTCAGCTCTACACCTCACATCCATTTCTCCCTTCCATCCCCCAAAGCCTTCACCATTCCTATCCCACCCCCCACTGATGTCTATCTAGAGTTATAGCTGTTCAATCCTTATTCCTATGTACCAGGTACTGTCCCATTTCCTTTAGACTGGTAATTAACCAGGGGCAGGGCTCCTGTCTCCTGAGATTTCTTTGGATCCCCATGGCTTAACACAGTGCCTAGCACATAGCAAGCACTTAATAAATGCTCATTGATTGACTGACCCTTATTGCAAGAGTGGGTTTAAATAACAATAACCAATTACCCTTAATAAATATTTGTTGATTTGGTAGCTGGACTGGTAGACTTTTAGAAAAGTGTCAGAATTTCCAGGACAATTATATTATAAGTTCCTGGAGGGGAGGGACTGTTTTGCCTTTCTTTGTATCCCCAGCACTTATCACAGTGCCTGGAATATAGTAGGCACCTAATAAATATTTGTTGACTTGACTGACTTAACAATGGCTAAAATGGAAAAAGGAGGAAGAGAGGCCCTGAGTTGGGGAGGATGGATTGTGGGTAGCAGGGCTCACAGCAAATAACCTCCTGAAGCTAGAGTTGAAAGTCAAACCCCCTGAATTCTGGAGCTTTTGAGAGTCTCCCCCATACCTAACACACTCATGCCCTGTTTCTTTCCACAGACTTTTACCTGAGTAGTCTCTGCTGGTGGTTTTGGTGTGAATACTCAAGTTCTGCATCCCAGACTCAAGTCTGTCCAAAGAACAGATAGAGTTAGCATCGAGGGATACCTGGCCACTTCCCCACTGACCTTCCTCTACAAGAACTCCTCCCTCCCTTATGTCTAAAGCAGCACTTCTTAAACTGTGGGTCATGACCCTATATGGGGTCAAAAAGAACTGGGCAACAGTAAAAGGTTTCTGAATAGGCAATGAGGAAAAATTAATTAATTAAACGCGTATGGGGCAGCTAGGTGGCACAGCAGATAGAGCACTGACCCTGGAGTCAGGAGGACCTGAGTTCAAACCCAGCCTCAGACACATAAAACTTACTAGCTGTGTGACCCTGGGCAAGTCACTTAACCCCATTGCCTAGCCAAAAAAAAAAAATCAAACATGTAACGAATCCAAGGTGCTTCTGGCAGCACTTGCCTGTACTGCATCAAGCAGTTTCATTGCAGCCTTGGCTCTGAGCAAAGCTTGTGCACTTTGCACTGTGCACAAAACACCAACAAACACTGCTAGAAGAGGAAAAGGAGTCCCGAATGGAAAAAAGTTTAAGACGTCCTGGTCTAAAGGACCACCATCACCAAGATGGAGCTATGAGGGTGGATGAAGAGACACTATGGTGTCTCCCCATAGCTGGTCCCCATGCCCACCTGTTCTCCTCTCCCTCCAGCAGCTTCCTGTAGGTGGCTATCTCGATGTCCAGGGCCAGCTTGACGTTCATCAGCTCCTGGTACTCCCGCAGCTGGCGGGCCATGTCTTGCTTGGCCCTCTGCAGGGCAGCTTCCAGCTCAGACAGCTTGGCCTGGGCATCTTTGATGGCCAGCTCCCCACGCTGCTCCGCATCAGTGATGGAGGCTTCAAGGGAGGCCCTCTGTGGAAGCCCAAATTGGTGAGGTAAGGGGGGCCAGGAACTCTGCCAACAGCACTTCCTCCCTCCCTCAACTTCTCCAGTCACCTGCCCCAGTCCAATAGGACCACTGAAGCCCAGGTGAGCCACTGAAATTCATGCAAAGAAAGTTTCCACGACACTATTGCTTTTCCCTTCAAATAAGATAATATTTGTAAAAAGCTTAACACAGTGTAATTACTGTAATGTAATTACAGTGCATTACACAAGCATTGTAAATGCTTGTATGTTAATAAATGCTTATATCCTCCCCTTTACCCCTCTCCTCCACCAAATGAGAGTTCTGGACAATAGTGAGATTAAAAAAGTTTGACCCCTTTCCTCCTCACCTCACTCCACACTAATTTAGTTGCCCCACTGTCCCAATCTGATCCTAATCATGTCCCAGGACTTCCAACCCCACTTCCAATCTCCCCTTTAACTTAAAGCTTTTCTCCAAATAGGAACCCCACCTTGCTCCTCTTCTATGACCTTATTCTACTGTTTCCCCTTCCTCCAAGAAGCTTTTGTTTTTTAAATCAGTTCTCCCAACCTCAATCCTTCCCTCGTTGCCCTAGCATTACTGTCCAGGTATTTGGGCAGCCTCCTCAACAAGGCTGGAAGTTCTCCTCCTCCCTCTAGATCTCCACTGCCCACTGCTCCCCCACTCACATCTGTGTATCTCTGACACCCCCTTCCCTATCCCCAAAGCTGAGAGGGGAAGGTGGAAAAGAGTCCTCCACCAGTCAGCCATTCACCTGGCCTTTGAGTGCCTCGATCTCAGCCTGAAGCCTGTTAATATTCCTGGTCATCTCAGAGATCTCCGTCTTGGTGTGGCGAAGGTCATCTCCATGTTTCCCAGCCAGGGTCTGCAGCTCCTCATACTAGGGGAGAAAGAAAGATGAGTAAGGCTGCCCTTTACAGACTCCCAAGTCACAGAGACCCCTTGACTTCCCTGGTTCACTCTTAGATCCAACTCAAATCCTAGCCCCACCTCATTGCAGTGGATTCCCTCTGAGAATACCTTCTATTTGCGAATGAAATAATATTTATGAAGTGCTTATTAGCACAATGCCTGGAACATGGTAGCACTTAATAAATGCTAGTTACTTGGGGGCATCACACACTCACACACATACACACACAGCCTTCCTTCCTCATCTTAAAATGTTTATATACTATGTACATATACTTTTTTCCACATGGGTTCCTTAAACGCAGAAATCATGTTTTTGCCTTTCTTCATACCCTCAGTGCATAACACAGCACCTGGCACGTAGTAAGTACTTAATTTGTTAATTGACTGATCCTTATTGCAGGAGTGGGTTTAAATAGAAATAATAAATGACTCACATTTCTGCAGTGTTTTAAGATTTACAGATGCCTTCTCCCACAACAACCCTCTGCAGTAGATCATGCAAGTATTATTTTCCTCATTTTATAGTTGAGGAAACTGAGGCCCGCAGAAAGGAAGTAGCTGACCCTGAGGTCATATAGCCTATTAAGTATCCAAGGTGGATTTGAACCCAGCACTCTTTTCACTACATGGAAAAAAGCAGCTCCCTTGAGGGCTGGCCTCGCTGTTGGCAGTAGAACAGAAAGTTTCCCTTCCCTCAATGTCTATCTCTTTACTCACCTTGATCTGGTACATGCTCTCAGCCTCAGCCCGGCTGCGGTTGGCAATATCCTCATACTGGGCTCGGACATCAGCAATAATGCCATCCAGGTCCAAGGAGCGACTATTGTCCATAGACAGGACCACAGAGGTGTCCGAAATCTGGGACTGCATTTCTCGTATCTCCTAGTGTGAAGGGGAGGTAGAGAGTAAGATGCTGTCAACATTCTCCTCCCAGGTCCACCTCAGAATTACTATAGTCCTGCTGTATAGGAGAATGTCCATAAGAGACATGCCAGTAGACCCTGGGAAAGGGAAGGGTTAGTCAAGAGAGAGGAACAGTTTTAGAGTTGAGGTGAGGCAGAAGTGTCCCTCCAGAGGGAAAGGGCTGGCTGAAAGATTTAGAATATTAAGTGGGGGCCAAAAGAAACCAGACCAAAGATGAAATACCCAAGGAAAAACTCAAGCCTTTCGCTCACTTATCAGGACTTCTTGTCTCTAGGTATATGCTTGGGAGTTGGCATGGTGGGGGGTGGAATGGGTTGGGAAGAATACTCCAAAGGGGACAATTCTCATCCAACCAAGGAAAGAACATGGAGACACACATATTACCACTCCACCAGTACCCAATGACTTACTTCTTCAAACAACTGCCTGAGGAAGTTAATCTCATCAGTCAGGCCTTCCAGACGGGACTCCAGTTCCACCTTATTCATATAGGCTTCATCCACATCCTGGAAGAGAGGGGAGCCTGAGCCACTAAGCCCAAAGACTTCCTCCTCCCACCATCAGCCACCACTTCCCATTGGGAACAAGAAGTCATCCTGGCCACTCCCCTGCCTTACCCCTGTTTCTACTTGGGGATGGATGTCTTTCCACCTCAAGTCCCACTCCCAACTTTTCAGTAAGGAACATTTGCAGGAAGCCTTATCTGCCTACCTCTCCTCCCTACCCAGGCCAGTGGCCTCTCCAATAGAAATCCTCATTCTCCCCACCACCACCACCACCACCACCACAACTGAGGTCCAGAGATCTGTCTAGCTGCAACTACTTCTTTGTCCCCAGAAGCATTTAGGCAAGAATTCTTGTTAGGAATTCAAAAACAGATAGTAATTTCAGCTAACTGACCTCTAAAGGCCTTCTCCAACTCTGGTTCTAGTTCTGTTCTAGTCTGTTTGTTAGTATATTTGTCTCTCATTTTCTGTGCCTTGTACATAGCAGACCCTCAAATACTTGCTGAATGAATTAATAAATGCACATGGATGGATGGATGGATGGATGGATGGATGGATGGATGGATGGATGCCTTATCTCCCTTATCAGACTAGGTGATCCTGGAATACAGGACCTAGTCTCTTTTGGGGAGGGGGAGGTGAGGCAATTGGGGCTAAGAGACTTGCCCAGAATCACACAGCTAGTGAGTGCTATGTGTCTGAGGCTGGATTTGAATTCAGGTCCTCCTGACTCCAGCAGGAGTCTCATCCTCCCTTGATATCCCTAAGACAAGAGACTGTAATGAAGTGAACTCTTGGGACTGAGGTATAGTCAGACTGAGTGTCTTTCTTTCCTGCCCTCTACCTCAGCCTTCCTTCTTCCTCTGTATGAAGCCCTGTGTGAGAAGCATAAGGTGGGGATAGGGAAGCATGCCTCTGAAAGTCTCTCTCTTTCTCTCTTTCTCTCTCTGTCACACACACACACACACACACACACACACACACACACACACACACGTGCATATACACTCATACCGCATGTTCCACAAGCACCCCTCTCACCTTCTTGATGAGAACAAACTCATTCTCCATTTCTGTCCGTTTATTGATCTCATCCTCATACCTGTTGAAAGAAGGGGTATAGAGTCACCGAGTTGACAGACTAGGGTGGAAAACTGAACTGGGCTCCAGGGGAGAGACGACAAGTTGCATTCAAGGGGGGAGAAGGGAAGGGCTGACTGGCAGTTGAGATGGATCAGGCTGAGTGCAGGAGGGAAATTTTAGGTAAAACTTTAGGGGTACTGGGAAAGAGTACCGAGTAGCACAGAAGCTCAGAATGGGGAAAGCTCAGGAGCCCAAATGACCTCTTGTGGGAGAAAAATTCTTCTGCCCAACTCCAAATGCCTGGGCAGTGCATGTGCTTGGGGGATGCAGAAGGTAGGGAGCTGCCAATAGTGAGAACACCCTCAGCCCCACCTCTGAATCAGGGGTCCCTCTTAGCTCTCACTTGTTTTTGAAATCTTCCACAAGACCCTGCATGTTGCCCAACTCCGTCTCCAGCTTCAGTTTCTCCTGCCCCATGGAGTCCAGCTGCCTTCGAAGGTTGGCGATGTAACTCTCAAACAAGCTGTCCATGTTGCTTCGGGATGTCTTCTGCTGCTGGAGGAGGCTCCATTTGGTCTCCAGCATCTTATTCTGCTGTTCTAGGAAGCGTACCTGGATTGGGAAGGAGAAGAGGGGGTTGGACCACATTCACTGGGGACAAGCAATTAAGCCAAAGTGGGAAAAAGGCAATAGGCCCAGGAGGGAAAATCTTCATCCCACATAGCATATGCTCTCAAACTCAGTTGATTATATTAGTTAGGTATGCTGAACTGTTCTTTCTTTCATTCTTTCTTCCTTCCTTCCTTTCTTATGTTCTGTTACAAGGGATAGGGAGGATGAGGTGTAAGGGATCTATTTAGAAATGAAAGTAAAGTAAAAAATAAAAATTATCAATTATTTTTGTGACTGGGAAAGCGGGGGTGTGGGGCAGGGATCCACTACTCCTAAGTAGTTAAATAGGGGCCTAATGAGCCATTTAGTATATTTATCGTGGGCCTGGTTTTCTGCCTATTCTAAGGCTAGAAAGATGAAAGAGAAAAGCAAAGTGTCAGCTGTCCCTACACCAAAACAGTAAACTCTTAATTATTCTTTTTTTAAATTTTTTTTTTAGGCAATTGGAGTTAAGTGACTTGCCCAGGGTCACTAAGCTAACTCTCTATTCTGGGATGAGCAAGTAGAAGTGGAATCAGGACATCTTGACTCTAGTCCTGACTCAGTCACTAACCAGAGGAGCAAGCAGGACCTTGTGTAAATCAGTTTCCCTCTCTGAGCCTCAACTTCCTCATTTTAAAAATAACAATAATATCTATGGTCTCTTCCAATATTAGCTCTGTCATTTAATATCTGTCCTATCCTCTATTTCTCATGCAGGAATGGCCTCCTACATGGTGTAGTAGAAAGAATGCTGGGAATCCAAAAGATTCATGATGGAAATCACCCAGAGAAAGAACTTTGGAGTCTGAATGCAGATGGAAGCATACTATTTGCTCTTATTTTGTTTCTCCTTTCTTGTGGTTCCTCCTATTGGTTCTAATTCTTACGACATCACTAATGTGAAAATAAGTTTAATATGAATGTATATGTACAGCCTATATCAGATTGCACACCAACTTGGGGAGGGGTACGGAGATGGAGGGGGGAGAAAATTTAAAACTCAAAATCTTATGGAAATGAATGTTGGAAACTAAAATTAAATAAATACATTTTAAAAAGAAAGAAAGAATCCTGGGTTTAGAGTCAGAGACCTTGGGTTCGAAATCTGACCTTGCTGTGTGATTTTGGGTAAGGCACCAACTTCCTACAGTAAAGAGATTAGGTGATTCTAAGGTCCCTTCTGGTTCTAAATCTAGAATAGTTTGTGAAGAGGTAGAGAAAGTTACCTCTAATCTAACTCTTTTATCTGATTCTTTCCTCTTCCATTCCCCTTCAAAGCCCACAGAGGGAAGTCCCCCTCAGGCCCTCACAAGCACTTGCCTTCACTTTTTTGCATATCATTGTGTAAGGTAGCTAAATTTAGGAATATTGCCCAACTACATGGTAAACTAGTCCCCCCTTTTATCTAAACTTTGCATCTTGTCCACTTAATAAAAGAGGCTGTTCAATAAATGTTTCTTGAATTTCAAAAAATCCAGGAGCCTCTAATTCCAGTTGGTGATTACCTAATGTAAGAGTAAGACTTCTATGTTCTGTTTCCAAATGTATCTTTAGAACCAAAGGCAGGATGCCATAATGGCTTTAGGCAAATCAAGACAGATTATAAAGTACTTTTTACTAGAGAAAAGATGGGTAGGGGAGAAGCAGTAAAAGATGGGCACAGTGGGACAGGGAGCTGGTAAGAAGGGGTTAAGTTACTCTTTGGACTTTTTACCTCCCAATTTTCCCCAAACTCTGTGGTTTTAGGGAAAGATAGGAACAGAAAATGATGGGATCTCTGGGAAGGTCTGATGAACCAGATATGTGGACCTAGGTACCACATGCTTTCTAGAAATTCCTATTTTCTCCCCACCTCCAGCCAGTTGAGGCTGCTAGTGCCTTAACTGTGACTGTGGATCTATAATTCCATAAACTCACATGGGACAGGACAGGCCCTTCAAAAACAGGACTACAGTTCCTGAAGGCTTTATAATCCAGGCCAGCTTTTCTCACACACACACACACACACACACACACACACACACACACACCCCCCAACTCTTTTTCTCACAATGCCACCCAGGACAGAGTCAACACAGAAGACACCAATTCACAAACCCTCAGGGTCCGAGGGACCCCTGAGACTGACAAAACCTGGCCTGGAATTAGGGAAGGGGAGATGGCATAGTGTGGGGCCCAAACCTAGTAGACTGGGAAGGCGGGAGATGGGGGAAGGAATGGGGAGGGTACAGAGAAAGAGATCAAAAGGAGAAAGAGATATTGGCTGAAATTTTATCACAAAGCCATAAACGCTATGGAAAATAATGGGCACTAAAATCAAATATGTCTGGCCCACCCCTAGACTTTGAATCCCGGCTGGGGGATGGGGGTTACCCACACCCTATTTGGGCTCAGGGCCAAGTGGGCAATCAGGGTGTGGTTCATTGTTCATGGGCTATCTGAGGAGGGACATGAGCCCCAAAGAGCCACAGTGATGTTGACTAGGAGAGAGCCATGGTCTTGAGTCAGAAGACCTGGCCCCAGTATTTGGGCCTTGACTTAGAACAAGTCACCTAAACCAAATTAAGAGTCTCGGTTTCTTCATCTATAAAACAAAGGGGCCAGAGTAGCTAGATCTCTAAAATCCTCGAAATCTGAATCTCTAAAATCTAAAATCCTAGCTCTAAACCATATGACCTTAATCAGCATCTCAGACAGAAGAGGGAAGAGACCCCAAGTGGAATGTAAGGTTATTTAAGACAAGGAGACATAAACTTTTGAGGAGCTCCTTAAGACAAAATTAGGGCCCTTCTCTCTAGGTTTTCAATGAAGACTCATCTAACTGAACTGGTTTCTGCCACCTATTAAAACTCCACTGTCCCCCAGAAACTTTGGATAGCAAGCTTTAGGATAGAAGAGATAGCCGGGGGTGTCAAGAATTGCAGAGGTTCTTCCACTCCTTTCTCGGCTCCCTCTCACTATATTGATCTGGAGGCAGACCTCTGGCCCAAAATTTTTAAGAGAGTCAACCCCGAAGTATAATTTATTAGTAATCCCTGGTTTAGAGACTCCAGGAGGAAGTAAGGGACAACGTCACAAATGATCCAAAACCATGCAAATCCCTCTCCCTGTAGCCTTCTCAGCTGGCTTCCCCTCTCCCCTTCACCTCCATATACACCTTTCCCTTCCCCCAACCTAAGAACACTGGATCAGTGACTCATCTGGAGGTGAGGGCGGTGCCAGGGAAGGGGGGAGGGAGCATAGTGTTCTGCCAGGATTATCAGGCAGTGCCCACCACTAAAGGAAATTCAGGAAACTGAGTGCCCACCAGAGGAGTGGGAAGAAGCTAAAAGAGATAGGCACAGCTGAGAAGGGGTAGATCTTGGGGCACAAGCATCCATCCCACCTGGTATTTGGAAGTCAGCCCCTAAGGAGCAGTGAGCTCCAACTGGGAGTCCAGGGTGCTCCAAACAATGCTTCAGGAGCATCCAGTTTATACACACTCATAATTACCAGGACTGAGCTCCCTCCCCCAAACTCACCTTGTCAATGAAGGAGGCAAACTTGTTGTTGAGGGTCTTGATCTGCTCCTTCTCTTGGGTCCTCACGGCCTGGATGGTGGGGTCCACCTCCAGCTTCAGGGGACTCAGGAGGCTCTGATTGACAGAGACCGCCGTGATCCCGCCGACTCCGCCGCTGCCCCCGAAGCCCATACCCACGCCTGTCCCGAGTCCGAGCCCCGATCGGAAGCTACTGCCACTCCCCACACGAGAGAAGGACGATGAGCTGATTCGGGAGCTGGGACCGCTGGAGTAGGAGCGGCTGCTAAAACTCCGGGGGCCAGAGGAAGAGACCTTCAGGGTCCTGTGAGTGGTCGACCTGATGGACATGGTGAGGCCGAGAAGGACAAAAACAAAAGAGCCAAGAGAGGTGAGTTGCTCAGAGAGGAGGTGGAAGGGAAACTCCCAAAGCTGGGAAATTTATACAGCCTGTAACCTGCTCCAGGGAGGGGAAGGGGAGGGGAGGGAGGAGAATGGAGGAGAAGGACTCTGCACCTGAGTGGTTGGGGCCCCTCGAGGGGCTGAGCTTAACCTGACACCTACCTCCTCGGGTAGAGCTCAGGTGGGGGCAGCAGAGAGCCAGGCTGTGGGGTCAGGGAATAGACGGGAGGGGCCGAATTACACCCCCCTAGACATTGCCAGGGAAACAGAAAAATAAGACTCAGAAAATTTTAGAGTGGAAAGCGACCCTAGAGGCCAAGCCAAGTGCCCCCATCATTTCCCAGATGAGGAAACTGAGACCAAGAGAGGTGAAAGAGATTTGACCAAGGTTACACAAGTAGTTGGACAAGGAGCAGTGACTAGAACCCAGATCTCTTAATTCATTTATCCTTTCCACTACAGTGTGTGACTGTAGTGACTGACTACACCATGCTGTCTCCCACAGAAGAATTCAGAGCACCACCTCACTCTAAAATAAACACAGAAAGTCAAGAAACATTCCTCTTCCCCCTCTCCTTTCTTCTGTTCCCCTTCCCCCCTCTTTGTTCTCTTCCTTTAGTAGATTGAGATTAAGGGTGGGTTTTATGGAGCAAGAAATCAAGATCATAGAATTAGATCTGGAACAGACCTTAGGGATCATTGAGTGCAACCCCCTCATTTTACAAGTGAAGAAACTGAGGCACAATGAGGGGAAGTGGCCTGCTCATATTCACGCAAGTAGTAAATGGTAGAACTAATTTTCAAATCCATTGCTCTTTCCAGGAGAGTCTGCTATTGTTGTGAATGGGGAGGAAACCGGGCAGCTAGGCCAGCCACTAAGGTATGTACATACATCCAGTGGCACAAAGCTAGAGGGCAGTTTCAGAACTGTGGCTACTATTTGGTGAAGTCAGGTACCCCTTACCTCATCATCAGTACCATTGTTTCCCCTATGTTTGCAAGATAAGAAGATAAGATCCCAAAAGACAGGAATTCTTTTTTTCTTTAGGTCTTACTTCTGTTTCCAGGGCCCAAGAGATACTAGAGAAAGCTAACTAAGGCTTAAACAGAGAAGACAGGGAAGGCAGATGGTAGAAGGGGTCTGCACAGGGGAAAAGAGACAGGGGCAGCAATCACCTAGGGAAGGAAGGGCTAGAGCTGCCCTCTAAGGCCCAGTTTGCTTGCGCTTCTACTTCCTTGAGGATTCATCCCCATACATCAAAGACAGGACTGAATCAATGACATGGGCAGAAGGCCAAAAGTCCCAAGCTTCTTACTTTCTCCCATTGTTCTCTCATGTCCCAGTTCTGACCAGAGAAAATCGGAAACGTTTCTTACACCTGTTTCCCTGAACTAATTATCGGGAGTGAGTCAACTGGGCAGGTTGGAGCAGAACAGACACCTGCCGGTGGGGATGGCAAAGGGCTTGGCTCCCCCAGGCAGGGCTAAACTGGGTTAGGTTGGGCTGGGCTTAGGGTGGAGGAGGGCAAGAAGTTTGATTTCCTTAGGGTAAGAATTCTAGAAGCCATTAACTATTGGGTGAGGCTCTTTCTCATAAAAGTAACTACAAAGTGTAGATTGAGGAAGGAGAATTCTCTGCTAGAAAACAGAATAGAATTTTGGATCTGAATCAAACTCATTTTACCACAAGTAAAATAAATCACAAAAGAGAAGTAACATGCCCAAGGTCACGCAGTTGTTGAGTGGCAGAATGGGAATTAGAACCTAGGTTTTCTAAACTTTTAGCCCACTTTGTTCTTTGGTCCTTTGTGACTGGACGATATAGACACCACCCCCAGGTACCCAGGCAACAAGGGCATTCTCTCCCTACATCCTGACCCAGAGCCCTCCAAGAGGGGGTCCTGCCTCGACCTCTCTAAAAGGGTCGAACCATTCCAGGCCATAGTAAGGTCCCAGTTACTACCACTTCAAACTGGAAATTCATTCACCTGGCCCTACAAATTAGTGAGTCCCTCCCAAGTGAGAGTGCCAAATATGCTTCATACACCCACACACAGTCCAGCAGAAGGGTGAGTGAGAAGAACACTCTTTTTCCACCCCCATTGAGAAGAGGAGGGAGTGGGCACTGTGCCAGGTCTGGGCAAGAAGAAGCCGGAAGTAAGGAGGAGCTGGTCAGACAGGTAGGGCAGCTGTGTGGGTAGGAAGAAAAGGAGAGAGGCTATAGTCTGGAACTCCAAGGGACAGTTAATAGCTTCTCCCATATTGTAATACACAGAGGTCCCTGCAGAGAAAGACCCAAAGTCCTGCTCTTTGCCAACTCCTATTTGGGAGTTCAGAGACAAATACCTGCATTTGATTGACCACAGTTTCTCTCTCTCTCTCTCTCTCTCTCTCTCTCTCTCTCTCTCTCTCTCTCTCTCTCTCTCTCTGTCTCTCTCTCTCTCTCTCTCTCTGTCTCTCTCTCTCTCTCTCTCTCTGTCTCTCTCTCTGTCTCTGTCTCTCTCTCTCTCTCTCTCTCTCTCTCTCTCTCTCTCTGTCTCTCTCTCTCTCTCTCTCTCTGTCTCTCTCTCTGTCTCTCTCTCTCTCTTTCTCTCTCTCTCTCTCTCTCTCTCTCCCTCTCTCTCTCCAGGGTCTCATCGGTGGATTGAGTGGGGAGGACACGAGAACCATATAATTAGAACATGAGGAACCCCAGTGAAGGTCTGATCCTGGGGCTCTTTCAAATGTCTTTGCCCCCTTAGCCAGGGAATGAGGCCCACCGATCTAGACAGGGGACTGGTAGCCTCCAGAGAAAAGCAGAACTAAAACATGTTTATTTGCATATGCTTATTTGCACATTGTATCTCATTTACATACAGTTTCATTGAAGGTCAAAATGCTACCCCTCCCCAGTCCCTTAACCAAATTTTCTTTCAGTGCCCCTCAAGCTCTTTTCCCCTAATACCCTATTGCCCTTCTCCTTCCACCTTACCCCAAATATAGCTGTAGGAGCAAATAAGAGCCCTGAGAAGGGGAAGTGACCTTGGTGGAGGTTTCAGAGTCCAGATTTGAACCTGGCTCGTAAAGATCATCATAAAATCAGAAATTTGGGACTGGAAGAGACCTTCAAGGCCACCTAGTTCAAACCCTTCATTCTACAGATGAGGAAACTGAGGCTCACAAGGGTGAAGTCATCCAGGTAGAGGTGACAAAGCCTATATTTAAACCTAGGTCACAAATGAGATCATCATCGGAGCTACAAGGGACTTGAGAGAGGAAGGGGAAGGGAATAATAATGTATGTAGTGCTTACTATATGACAGATTCTTGTACCAAATGCCTTTTACAACTATCATTTCACTTGATCTTCATGACAAGGTAATTCCTATTGTTATCCCCACCTTATATCTGAGGAAAATGTCAAACAGAGGTTAAGTGACTTACTGATCACACAGCTAGTCAGAGTCTCAGGTCGCATTTGAACTCAGGTCTTCCTGACTCCAGGCTCAGTACTCTTATCTTCAGCTCTATTAGAGCTGCCTCTTAGAAACCATCTAGGCCAACCCCCTCATTTTATGGATAAGGAAACTGAGGCCCACAGAGGTAAAGACACTTGCCACAAGGTTGTACAGGTAGCTCTTAGACTCCCTGACTCCATACTGCACCACCCACAGGGCAGGGCTGCATTTGGTTTCTCTGGCAGAGTTTCCCTGTCTTGAATGGGAGGAAGGCCCTATATGAAAGGCCCTGGAGAAGAGGGTTGCGGAGAAACAGGAGAGCCCCCAGTAGGCACTCAGAATGAGGGAAGAGACAGGGGACGGGAAAAAGGGGAGGGTCAGACAGGTAGATAGTTCCTTTTAAGGTTCTCTATGGGTCTCTGTGGGCTGGGCTGGGCAGACTAAGGCTGAGAACCGCAGCAGAACAAAAGGGAAAATACTTTAAAATGATTGGCTACAGATGAGGACTTCCCTGATTGTTGCCTGGGATCAGAGAAGAACCTTCTTTCCTAGGGAGCTTGGAAAATGCTGGGGGGAGGGGGAGGTGTCAGTGTGATAGGCCCAGCCCCAAACACCTCAGAAACATTGCTTAAGGCATGCTGGTGACAATGATGGCAGGTAAAGTCCTTGACAATCTGTATCCAGACCTATTACATTCCTCCTCTTCAGACACACACACACACACACACACACACACACACACACACACACACACACACACACCCCTGTTCTCTCCAGCCAACATGTCTGGTGTTCCCTAAACTTGCATTCCATTCCCCAGTTCTACGACTCTCCCATGCCTGGAATTCTGTTCCTCCATGACACTATCTCCTTGTCTGTGCCTTGGCAGTAACCATTTGTCTCCCATACCTGCAATGGTTTCCCTCCTCTTAGACCTCTTAGAATTTCAGGTGAAATCCCATCTTCTCTGTATATATCATATATGCATCCAGTTATTTACATATGTAAATTACTTCCCCCTTTAGGTTGTGAGCTCCTTGGGAGCAGAGATGGTGATGATGATGACAACATTTACATAACGCTTCCTATGTGCCTGGCACTGTGCTACATGCTTTATAATTATTATCTCATTAAATGCTGCTATTTATTATCTTCATTTTACAGATGGGGAAACTGAGGCAAACAGAGGTCAAGTGATTTGCCTGGGGTCATACAGCTAGTATATTTGAACCTGAGTCTTCCTGACTCCAGGCTTAGCAACTCTATGTAGTCCCCTGTCTTCTGCTTTTCTATGTATCCCCACACCAGTTCACAGCAAGCACTTAATAAAATGATTGTTGACTGATTAGAATCCTTTACTTCCTTCAAGGCTAGCTCAAGGGCTACTTTTCCTAGGAATGCTCTTCCTGATCCTTGTTATTAGTTCTTCTCAACCATGGCAGTTTTTTTTTAATTTTTGGACCAAATTTATAATATATAAAGAACTACCAGTGAGAACACCGTCTAACAATGCAGATTGGCACCAAAGGTACTGAAAAATTGAATGACTCCCAAGATCACAGTCAGTATGTCCAAGGCAGGACTTGAACCCAGGGCTTCCTTCCTCAGAGGCCAGTTCTCCTCAAAATGGCTCCACCACACTGCCTCTTCTCAAATTGGCAGCACATAAACTAAAACTGGAACGATACAGAGAAGATTAGCATGGTCCCTAAGAAAGGATGACAAGCAAATTCGTGAAGCATTCCATATTTTTGTTCTGACTACTGACTTCCTTGGTTTTCTTTAAGTCCCAACTAAAATCTCACCTTCTACAGGAAGTTCCTTCCCCAACCTCTCTTAATTCTAGTGCCTTCCTTCTGTTAATTATTTCCTATTTATCTTGTATGTAGTTTACTTTGTATATATTTGTTTGTATGTTATCTCAAGGAGATTTAAACTCCTTGAGGGCAGGGATTGTCTTTTGCTTCCTTTTGTATCCTTAGCACTTAGCACAATGCCTGAAGGGTAGCAGAAGATTAATAAATATTTATTGATTATTTAATTATCTTTGTAAATGAGACCAGTATTGTCAGCAATTTGAGCATTTTTGACTAGTTTTCCTTTAGCTCTTTTATCAGGATCTTACTAAGTGCTCACTGAATTGAATCTAATGATGATAACAAGAGCTTTTATTCCACATTTCTGTGGGGCTGGCCAGAGGAGGGATTTGAATTCCCTGAGCCTGGCCCCGGTGGCTGGCGCACAGCAACCTTTTAATAAATACTTGATGATTGAAAAAAAGGCAGACAGGACAAACACACATATGAGTCAAATATATTTGTGAGATTTTGTACAAGCAAAGGGCTGGGGGGAGGAGGAGAAATGGAGATGGGAGACTGGAACAGGAGTCATATTTAACTGAGGAAGAAATATCAAGGGATTTCCCATTAAGATCACCATTCTGTCAGTCATTCAGGAAAGCCTTCCTACAGAAGGAGGTTCTGCACAGCCTGGATGATCCCATGTCCCTTGTGTCAAACCAGGACCCCATCCACTGTCCCTATACTCCCAGTTAAAGTCCTTCTGGCCTTCCTTATCCTTCCACCTCTGAACTTGTCCCATCTTGCATTACATACCTGGAATACTGTCTTCCTCTACCTCTTTACTCCTGTAAGCTGTCTTCTTACACACATCTCCTGAAATTAGTACCTTCCTCAGTTCCAGTTGTAGATACTGGACAACAGAGGCAAGAGACCTGAGTTCAATTGCCTGTTCTATCACAAACAAGTTACCTCAGTTTCCCTTTCTGTAAAATGAGCTGATCTAGCTACTTCCTGAGTGATCTTGGGCAAGGCATGAAATCATAGAATCTCAGAATTGAAAGAGTTCTCGGTTCATCTGTGCCAATCTACTTTTGACCAGGAGCCCCCCTCTACAGAACTCAATATGTACTGAGTGCCTCATATCCTAAAGGCACCGACCTGGGAGACAAAGAGAAAAATGTCACAGGCCTTTTAGGAGCTTACACAGAAGGATGCTATGAGGTAGAAAAAGTACTCTAGGAAGGTCTGGGGAGGGGGGGAGAACACTTTCATTTGGGAGGATTAGGGTAGGCTTTCTGAAGGAAGTAACTTCTCAGAAAGGCCTTAAAAAAAAAACTGGAATTTTAACAGGTGGAGATAAGGCCAGAGTGCTTTCCAGAAATGGGGAGCAACTTATACAAATATAAAAACATTAAGAGATACGAAATCAAGATCTAGGTATACTAATAGGTCAGTTTGTCTGAAATGGAGAACATGCAAAGGCAAGTAACATGAAACTAGGCTAGAAAGGTAGATTGGGGCCTGACTGTAGAGGTACATACCTACATAAATACATACATATACACACATACGTATATGTGCATATGTATATATATGTATACATAATTTTCCAGTTATATATAAAAAAAGTTTTAAATTTTTTTTAAATTTTGAATTCCAAATTCCCTCCTTTCCTTCCTCTCCTCCCCCCTCCCTGAAAAGGCAAGCAATTTGATATAGGTTATACATGTGCAATCATGCAAAACACATTTCTATATTAGCCATGTTGCAAAAGAAAATAGACCCCTCCCCCCCCAAAAAAAGAAAAATAAAGTTTTAAAAAGTATACTTCAATCTGCATTTAGACTCCATCAGTTCTTTCTCTGGAAGTGGATATCATTTTTCATGTCATAAGTCCTTTGAAATTATCTTGGGTCACTGTATCACAGATGATTAGCACTACAATATTGCTGTTACTGTGTACAATGCTCTCCTGGATCTGCTCACTTCACTTTTCATCAGTTCATGTAAGTCTTCCCAGGTTTTTTCTGAAGTCCGCCTGCTCATGATTTCTTATAATACAATAGTATCCCCTCAATTTCTAATTCTTTGCCACCACAAAAAGAGCATAGAGGGCTTTAAGTGCCAAGTTGAAGCATCTGTACTTTATTCTACACACAGTGGAAAACTACTAAATGGTTTTTAGCAGAGTTGTGAAATATTCACTGACAAATGGCTAGACAGCCATTACAAGACCTCCAGTGATAGGGAACTCATTACCCACTGAAGCAACCCATTCCATTTTGAGACAACTCTAATTATTAGAAAAAAATTTTCCTTATGTCAAACCTAAATCTGCTTCTCTGAAAACTCCATCTATAGTTTTAGTTCTGCCTGGATCAGCAGAACATAAGAAACCAAAAATTGAACTAAATAAAAATTAAAAATTACTGTTTGATAAGCTCAAGGTTACTAAAACTTATTTCAACTCTCTGGGCCTCGGTTTCTTTACCTACAAAATGGGATGATTAGGTGGCTCAGTGTAGATGTGTCAAGCTGGTGGCCAGTCCAGATTAAAATATCATTGGAGGGGCAGCTAGGTGGTGCAGTGGATAGAACACCAGCCCTGGAGTCAGAGGGACCTGAGTTTAAATCCAGCCTCAGACATTTGACACTTACTAGATGTGTAATCCTGGGCAAGTCACTTAATCCCATTGCCTAGCCAGCCACCACCACCCCCAAAATAAATATATATATGTTTGGAAAATGTTTAGCAAAATGAACAAAAATGCAATCCAACAGACATCATTTTAATTTGTAGTTTTTTAAGACAGTGTGTGCCCTCAGAAGATCCATTTCTATTTGAGTCATATCCCTGGCTTAGGGAATAGTGCACTGCACCTGGAGTTGGGAAGACTTGAGTTCAAATCTAGCCTAAGACACATATTTGCTATGTGACCCTGGGCAAGTGACTTACCCTCTGCTTGCCTCAATTTCCTCATTTCTAGAATGAGAATAATAATAGCACCTATGTCTCAGGGTTGTTGTGAGGCTAAAATGAGATTTTTGTAAAGTACTTTATAAATCTCAAAGCAGTGCATAAAAGCTATCATTATTGCTATTGTTGTTATTTTGATTCTATGACCTGTTGTTTGTCATTAGGAACTCATAGCAGATGTCTTTTGATTAGGTAATGGCTAAAAAACCATTGTACATTTTTGTAATGGAGTCTTTCTACAAGAAACAACAAATATGAAGAATTCAGAGAAACATAGGAAGGCTGACATATAGCATCAGACAAACAAATATATACAACTACAAAAGTACAAATGTATAAAAATGTACAAAATGTACAAAAGTATAAAAAGAATCTGAATGCTGGATAATCATGGTGCCCAGGCTTGGCCCTATAGAAGAGCCGAGAAAGGACACATCCCTCTCTTCATTATAGAGGCAGAGGATTATGGGTGTGAAATATCCCACATACTGTTAGACTAGTTTGATGTGTTAATTATGCTAAGCTGTTATTTTTTCTTTTTCCTTTTCATTCGAACCTTTGTTGCAATGGAAAGTTCTCAGGGTAGGGCAAGTGAGGAATTTATTTGGCAATGATGCCAGGAACAATCTGCAAAAGCAGCCCAGGTGCCCATCTCCCATCCCCAAAGAGGGTCACTGAAACTGTCACGTAGACATTAAAACCTCATTCTTCGGATCACCTTAAAGTCTGGATTACAAACAAACGTGATCTTTTCAATCACTGAGCAGCAGTGTATGAAAATTTTTACCAAGTTTGAAAATCGACTAGAGTAATGCAGCACAAGATGGTTGGTTATATTGAATTTTAATAAGAAGCATTAATACTTTTCAAGTCTTTTATTTTTTTCCAATTACATAGAAAAACAATTTTAACATTCTTTTTTTAAAATTTTGAGTTCCAAATTCTCCCCCACCCTTCCTCTCCTCCCATCTCATTGAGAAGGCCAGAAATTTAATATAAGTTACACTCGTGCAATCGTGCAAAACATATTTCTATATTAGTCACATTGTGAATGAAAACAGAGAACCCATCCCTCAAAACACATACATACACACACATACACACACACACAGACGAAAAACAGTATGCTTTGATCTGCATTTAGACTCCATCAGTTCTTTCTCTGGAGATGGATAGCATTTTTCATCATGAGTCCTTTGGAACTATCTTAGATCATTATATTTCTGAGAACATCTAAGTCATTCACAGTTGATCATCATACAATATTGTTGTTACTGTGTCAGTTCTGCTCAATTCACTTTGTATCAGTTCAGAAATATTAACTTTTTTAAAAAAATAAATAACTAATCTCTCAAATGTTGTTTTTGTAACTTTGCACCATTTATACTTCTGAAGTAATTAATGCTTAAAAGCTGCACTAAGACTTTTGAGACACTATATTTTTGTCTTCTGTAGTGTTGAACACACGATTTCTGAAAAACTTTTGGAGTTCCTTCTAAATTATTTTTTCTCATGCTACACTACCTCCTAACAGAGAGGTAGGTGATGGACTTGGGGTGCAGATGGAGACATTTTTTTGGGCATGGCCAATATGGGAATTTGTTTTGCTTGACCATATGAATATGGGTTACTAGGTTTTTTTCCCCTTGCTTTGTCAGTGGGGAAGTGGATGGCAAGTGAGAGGAAGAGAGGAAGAGAAGTTGGATTTTTGTTCATTGAAATGCTTTTAATTTTAAAAAGAAAATTATTTTTCTTCATTCTTTAATACTTTTTCTTCAGATGAACAAGAAAATATACTATATAGCCAAAAAAAGTATCGATTCAGTCCTGTTCACCCATGACAGCAATATGTTAGATAGTTAGAACAAAGACAGATTCCTTGTTTTAAAGAGATAATAGTACAATGTATGTATCTTTATTTGAGAAAACCTGGTGAACAAGATTCTAAAAATCCAAATATATTAGGGGGCAATTATTTGCATTATGGTGAGAATTTTTTGCTTTACAAAAGGATTCCTCTAATAGGCTCCTCTAAATAATAACTCCTCTGACTAGATCCTGAGCTATTTATCCAACAGCATGAGGTAGCATTAGGCAACCAAGATAGCATTAGAACACACAGCTAGTAAGTGTCAAGTGTCTGGGAGGGGATTTGAACTCGGGTCCTCTTGACTCCAGGACTGGTGCTCCATCTTCTTCACCACTCAACTGCCCCTAGCAGTGAGTTCTAATGCTATCTTGATTGTGGCAAAGTTACAAAAACAACATTTGAGAGGTTATTTTTTTAAGTTAATATTTCTGAACTGATACAAAGTGAATTGAGCAGAATTGACACAGTGAACAACAATATTGTATGATGATCAACTGTGAATGACTTAGCTGTCCTCAGAAATATAATGATCTAAGATAGTTCCAAAGGACTCATGATGGACATTATCTTGAGTGTAGGGGCCTCTGGACCTGTGATTTTGTTGGTTAACATGAAATATCTGGAATTATACTATAAGACCATGGGAAAAGTATTCAACACTCAAGGAACTGACTTATATACAATCATACAGGGACAACAAAGTTGAAGAAGAAGAAGAAGAAGAAGAAGAAGAAGAAGAAGAAGAAGAAGAAGAAGAAGAAGAAGAAGAAGAAGAAGAGGAGGAGGAGGAGGAGGAGGAGGAGGAGGAGGAGGAGGAGGAGGAGGAGGAGAAGAAGAAAGAAAGAAAGAAAGAAAGAAAGAAAGAAAGAAAGAAAGAAAGAAAGAAAGAAAGAAAGAAAGAAAGAAAGAAAGAGGAATTACCCAAGCACTTTAAAGTTTGTAAAATACATATATTTTCTCATTTGATTGTCACTTTCAGGATGATCTCACTTTTCCCGTGAGGTGAGTACTAAGGATATTATTATTCCCACTTTACAGATGAGGAAAGAAGTTTAGATTAAGTGACTTTCTGATAGCCACGGAGATAGTCATTGAGACAGGATTCAAACTTGTTATGAACCTCCATATCTTCTCAATCATTTTTGGCCTTCACCAACAAGCACTTCACAGAGAAGGCTTCCTCCATGAATTCAAGGCCCCTTGAAAGACACCCCAACCCTAATCTGAGAATCAATGAGGATGTTCCAGTTGCTAAGAACTTCCTGAGGCAGATAAATAAGGAAAATCAGCTGGGTCTGTTCTTGTTCAGTTTTGATTTGCTACAATCTGAGGATACTGTTTTCATAGAATTGATCTTTCAGCTGCTAAGGGACCCTAGACCTGGGACTCCCCCTGGGGTTTAGAAAAGAATCAAAGGGGCAGAGAAAAGAGGGTTATTTTTGGCAAAAAAAAAAACAAACAAAAAAAACATTTCTAGTGCTTTCTCCCACCAAAAATTACTTTGTTTTACACACAAGTGCATGGATACATAAACATATATGTATTTATATATTTCGCTGTTTTTCAGTCATTTCAGTCCTGTCTGACTCTTTGTGAGCCCATTTAGGTTTTTCTTGAGGAAGATACTGGAGTGGTTTGTTGTTTCCTTCTCCAGCTCATTTCACAGCTGAAGAAATGAGGCAAACAGGGTTAAGTGACTTGTTCAAGGTCACACAGTAAATGTCTGTGGTCACATTTGAATTCAGGTCTTCTTGACTTCAGCTCTTGATTACTGCTTATGCTTATCCACTAAGCCACCTAGGTGCCCTATTTACATATACATATGTATATATGTGTGTATGTATGTACATATATACATGTGATATATACATACATATACACATGCATGTATATAGATGGATGGATGAATGGATAGACGGGTGGATGGACAGATTCCTCAGGACAATATAATAAGTACGTTATAATATAGTAAGTATAATAAGATCTTTGAGGGCAAGGACCAATTCTGAATTTTGTCTTTCTATTGCCAATACCTAGCACAAAGTATGCAGGTCGCCCCTCCAGAGTGAAATGGAAGCTTCTTGAGAACAAGGACTATCTCCCTTTTGTATCAGTATCTCCCCCCATTAGTGCATTGCAGGCTTTTAAAACATATTTATAGATTAAGCACTAACATTTCAAAGATAATGATACAAGCTCTGCCTTCACAGAGCTTACATGTTAGGCACGAACACAACTATAAGGCAGGATAAGTTATGAGTACTAGGCTGATATACCAAAGGCTCAGGAATAATGTAGGTGGGAGAGAACTTGGAGCTAGGAAGGTCAGGGGAAGAGGCAGCACCTCAGCTGAACCTTGAGGGGGGAAAAAGCGCTTGACAGGCTTGAGATGAAGAGAGAGGGAGGAGGACATTCCAGGCTTGAGGAGACAGGCTGATGGAAATGCACAAAGGCAGGAGACAGCAGATGGAATCTGGAAAACAGTTCCTCACACAGTCTGGCTGGAAAAGAATTATATAAAACTAGTCAGGCAAACAAAACGTCATAGTAGCAATACAAAATTTCAAATAAAATATGGAATGAAATGGCTCCACCAAAACAGAACATATAAAAAGCAGTAAAACACAAGAGGGAATATGGCCTAATAAATGGAGGACTGGCCTTGGAGCCAGGAAGATCTGAGCTTAAAGCCCTGCCTCTGATAACTTTGGGGCTGTACATTCAAATCTCTCAGTGCTCAAAGTAACTCTGAATCTATAAATTACAAAGAAGATGCAGGCATGAATCTAGAGGTATTTCCTGTCCTTGGAGCTCCTTATGCCAATGAACTCATAGGTTCAGTCCCTAGGCTGGAAGTGATTCCTTCAATTGCTATAAAAATATTCATTATGATCCATGACAATTCAAAGGACTCATGATGAAAAATGCTATCTACCTCCAGAGAAAGAACTCATGGAGTCTGAATGCAGATCAAAGCATACTGTTTTTCACTGTCTGTATTTTTGTGGGCTCTTTTTTCCCTTTGGGTCTGTGTCTTCTTTCACAACATAACTAATGCAGTAATACATTTTGCATGACTGAACAAATATAACCTATATCAAATTGTTTGCTGTCTCAGGGAGACGGGAGATAGGAAAGAAAATTTGGAACTCAAAAAAAATTTTAAATGAATGTTAAAAATTGTCTTTACATGTAACTGGGGGAAAATATTATTTTAAAAATATATTCACTGATTTTTTTTAGGGGGGAGGCAGGGATATACAGAGAAATTATTCTAAGGCAGCAAGCCATGAGCCCTTGGGAGCAGAGTGGGCAGGGTACAGGAGACATTTACCAGGCTTAAGTCCAATCTAGCCAGGCCAAGCCTTTGGAATAATGAAGGGATGCCAAAAACTCTTGACCTTATAAGGCAAAAAAAAAAAAATAAGGTGAATGAGTACATCAATAAGTAACTAATATGCCTACTTCTTCATCTATATAAAATGTTTATACAGATAATCTAAACATGCTTCATGGACATCCTTGATGGAGATATTAATAAAAAAAAATGACAGACTTTTTCCTCTTTTTTTTTTCTTTTTTAAAATTTGAACACCAACAAACATGACCACTTCCATATATGAAAAAGAGCTTTATTTTGTATCATTTGTGTTTTTGGTGAGTAGGGGATCTGTTGTCGTTGTTTTCAGTTATATTCGGCAAAAGTTCCCAAAGCTGTCCCCTTCATGCACCCTTCTGATCTTTCTTCTCTTGTGTCCTTCATTGACGCTTTTCTTCCATCCTTCTTTTTTTTGTATCAATATCAGTAGGCAGCCTTTTGTCCCCTGTATTCCCCCTCCAAATTTTTTTTTAAAATCCTCCCTTGTAACAAGTTAGCATAGTAACGTAAGACATACACATATATTGGACACGTCCAAAAAATGTGTATCTCATTCTGTGCCTCTCAACTTCATCCTCTGGGGTCATGCATGATCGTTTCGTTAATGAGAGTTCATAAGGCTTTCATATGGTTTCCTTTACAGTGTGATAGTCATTGAATAAACTATTCTCCTGATCTCCCTCTGCATCAAGTGTTGCTAGGAACCAGTCCCTTTCATAATTTCTTATGGTGTGACAATACTCCATCACATTCATTTCCCATAGTGGGCATTCCTTTAATACAACAGGCAGATTTGCAGAAGAAACACCCCACAGTAGAACACATCTTTACCATGACACAACTGACCAAAAGATGTACAAGGTCCTATTGTGCTTATTGGTTGTTGTTTTTTAAGCCATTTGATTGGGAAAAGCAAAATTCTCTGCTTAAGATTCTCTTCCAGCAACGTGGAAGATGCACTCCCATGATGCATCAAAATTCCTTGAAAGAAATGACAACAGAGAATACCTTGTTCCACAGTCTGCCGAGGGTACATACCAGGCAAGACATAAAATAAGAAGCTGCATGCTCACCAAAATTGCCCCCCACTATCATGGAAGAAATCCAGAGTACAGTCTATGTTGAAATGGGATTCCCTATAAATGGTGAGGTCCTCTCTATACCCTTATTTGAGAATCATGCCTACTGGTTGCATCAATTCCTAGAACACTGCAGATAAATGCTAATGAATCCTGATCATCTTCAGGATAAAAAATAAAACCTTGTGTTTGATTTTCAAAGCCCTTCATAACATAGCCTTTCCAGTCTTCATACACCTTACTCTCCTCCACTAATTTTTTTCCCCTCCACTTATTCTTTAATCCAGTGCTGTTCCCGCTTTATGTCTTAGTCAAACTGGCCTATTTGCTGTTGCTCATCTACAACATTCCATCTCCTGTCTCCATGAAACTTTTCCAGATGTCCTCCCCTCCAAGCATTTTCTCCTTTCTCACCTCTGTCTCTTCAGATTCCTGGATTTTTTCAAGGCTCAACTCAAATATAATTTCCTGCATGAGACCCTTCCTGATTCTCCCATCTTTTAGTGCCCTCCCCTCTGCTCAATTTACTTTGTATTTTTAAAAAATTCTGCTTGCATTGAAAACTAAAATAAGTAAATTTTAAAAAATAAAATTCTGTTTGCTATTATGCAAAAAAAAAAATCCAGTGCTGTTCCTCCCATAAGACACTCTGGGCATTTTCACTGGCTATCCCCTATGTCTGGAATGTACTCCCTCCTCATCTCCTCCTGCTGGCTTCTTCTACAAGAAGCCTTTCTCAATCTCCCTTAATGCCAGTGCCTTCCCTCTGATGATTTATCTTCAATTTTTCCTTTATATACCTTGTTTGTGCATATTTTCTCCCTCATCAGACCACAAGCACCTCAAAAACAGGGACAACCTTTTTGCCTTTCTTTGCATCCTCACTGCTAAGAACAATGCTTAGCAGCTGATAAACACTTAATAAATGCTTATTGATGACTGACTTCTGGATGAGACAAATCTGTCAGTCAATGAGTCATTTATTATGCACTTACTAGTGCCAAGCACTTGAGCCTTTAAGAGCTAAAGATACAAAGAAAGACAAAAACAGGCCCTGCCCTCAAGGAGCTTACATACTAAGGGAGAGATAAAATAGGTATACCAAAAACACATACAGAGTGTGTATTCTTTCTAAGATCTGTTTGACCTAACCCTTAATACAAGAAAAATCCATATTATGACATGCAGTTGGAGCTTGTCTATTAGTATATATATGTATATATACAGTACAACATACTAGTAAGTAAAACCTATTAGTATATAATACATATTAATAATATATAACATTCTGCAACTAGCTTATCCATTTGCACTATTTGTCAAAGATACATAATTTTACACTATCTGTCCAACATATATGTACATATATAATATACATACACACATATATTATACAAAACATATTTTGGAAAAATTGTGTAATGGATTAGTTGGTCACAAAATTAAACTGCAGGAAGAGGAGAGTGGCCTAGATTCTTTCCTAGAAATCATAAAACCTCTTCCAAAAAGGAAGGTCCAATCTTTAATACCAATATTCTAGCCATGTTGTTGTATGGCTCTGTGAGTCATGGAACATAGCAGTCTCTGAAGAATGAAAAATGAACATCATTCAGAGAGCATGAAAAAGCACATGGTGAGTGGGAACAGACTTTAACACAGAATAAATAAGGAACTAACAAGAACTAGAATAAAGAATGCCATCACTTCCCAGTCATTTCTACAACATGCTACCTGTCGTCTGACCATCAGCTCCATCTTTCCCAATCAGAACCTTGGATTCTGCTTCTGAAATTTTGAGCTCTGACGGGGGAGTTTTGATTTACTTTGCTCAAACCAGACCTTCTCAGGGGTGTGCTGGAGTGGGTTCATACCGAATTTTGAAAGCCGGTTGTTAAATTTTCATTGTGAGCATTTACACCTCAGAAAAAGACAAAAGCTACAAATCAGGGCTTGATTTATTGTTTAAGAAAGTGATGGGGGAAATGTCAATAATATAGATTAAATTTAAGAGTGTGTCATGTATATATATATATACATATATATATATATGTATATATATATACATATATATATATACATATATATATGTATATATATATACACATATATATATGTATATATATATACATATATGTATATATATATATATATACGTATATATATATTTTTTTTTTTCCTGGACAGATGGCTAGAAAACATTTACCTGCGAACAACTGCTCAGGCTTCTTCCCAGCTGGCTTCCTTTTGTGTTACCTTCCCTGGCTAGAATCTAAGTTTCTTGAGGGTATGGACTGTTTTGCTTGCTTGTATGCTATTAGGATACTGCTTGGTGCATAATAGCTGCTTAATGAGTGCTTTATCTACCTATCACTGGAGACATATGTTTTCAAAAAAGATGGACTGGTCACCTGACTTGAACAATAGACAGCTTCTGTCTCTACTGGTATCTTCAAGAAGTCAGGAGAAATTAAGGAAGACCCCTACCATGTTAGATGGACCCCCTGATGGCAAACTTATTAGAAGACATGAGTGAGAGTCACACTACAAGTCTGGGCATGGATGAATTGCCATCTGGATATCACTGGACAAAATATCTACACCAATGACACCACAGATGTATTCGAATATCTCAGTACTGATTTTGTATTTTATCCTAGTAGCATTAGGGAGTCACAAAAAATTTTTGAGCAGGGGAGTGACACGGTTGGCTAGGCTTACGAATTTAGAAAGACTATCAGCAGCTGTTTGAAAAATGGACTAGAGAAAAATATTTGGAGCAGCACTTTTTGGTATATCAAAGAAGTGGAAACCAAATAGATGCCCATCATTTGGGCAATGGCCACAAAAGGGATATTGGGCCATAAGAAGTGATGAAAGAAGGGGGTTCATATAAAGCTGGGAAGCCTTCATGTGCAAATTCATGCCAGGGGAAGTGGGTAGAACCAGGAGAATAATTTACACAATGACTACAGTCATGGAAAGGAACGCAATTTTGAAAGACTTAAGCATTCTAATTAATGCAATGACCAATCTCCTGATCTTCAGAAGACTGCTTAAAAAGCATGTTTTTCATCTCTTGGCAGAGAGGTGATGGATGAGAAGTACAGAAGGAGACATGCATTTTCAGTAACAATGTATGGATTTGTTTTTCATGATTACACTTATAAGCTACATGAATAGGCTTCTCTTTGTGAAGGGGAGAGTTTTCAGGGATAGATAATGATAGAGATTCAAAAGAAAAGCAAAGAACATCAAAGAAAACCTTAAAAACATACAAAAGGAGAACAAAAGGGTCACAGACAAGGACAGTTTTGTAGATTGTATTAAATCTGATGTACACTTTTTGTTAAAAACAGGACTGTACATAATAGAAGTTTGCAGCTTTTTGTTGTTCATTCATTGCAAAGTTTGTTAAATTCATAATAAAAATATATTTTTTTAATGTATTACTGAAGGGAGAGAATGGGAGAAAGGTTAGGAGGCAAAGTTCACAAAAGCCCACTTCTCTTCCACTGGCCCTGAAATTCCAAGCCACAGTTTACTTAATTGTTTGGATTAAGGCAGTGAGGTCTCGGTAAAGTCACTGTTTAAACGGGGCTAAAATGTTGACCTTTGTTAATGCCTTGGAAAGACCCACTGATATGCCGGCTGGAGATCAATCTCCCAGATTAGCAATCATCTAGCAGAAGTGCCAGGTAACCAAGAAAATGAGAATGGACAGGGACTGGTCAATGTTGATGGGGGTTGGGCCAGGTTTGGATAAGTGGGAATTGTTGAGAGTGAGGGAGAAGAGACAGGTCTGGATGAAAGATGAGACTAAATTATCTTGCTGCATAGTTTTACTTGGAGCCAGCCCAGCAAGAAAGGGAAACATCGGAAAGTTTTCCTCCACCCCCCCAACTAAGAAATCTGCAGGTCCACAGGCAATTAGGAGTCCTTCCCAAAATTCTCTGCTTCCTCTGAGCCCAGGTGTGTGTGTCTTTGGCCTGGGGTGGGGATAGCTTTGGACTTTGAAGTCCTGGGTAGTTAGGATTTGAAAAATCAGGGAATTAGAGCCCTTTGGAGTGGGGCTGTTGCTTGCGCAGAACCTTTCTAAAGCAGAGGGGGAAAGAAGGCGGTGAAAACAATAGTAATCAACCTTGCCCCGGAGGCCCTGAAACGACCTTATCTGTAGAGATAACGCACCCTTCCCCCAGGCATTTGCTTTGTCTGATTCCTCAGCCCTCCCCCCCCCACCCCACATTCCACTCTTCTCTCACACCAACACCTGCTTACTGTCCCACCCCCACCACTGTCCCACCCCCACCGATGGAGGTAATGGAAGAAGTTTCTAAACAAGAGAGAGAGAGAGAGAGAGAGAGAGAGAGAGAGAGAGAGAGAGAGAGAGAGAGAGAGAGAGAGAGAGAGAGAGACAGAGACAGAGACAGAGACAGAGACAGAGACAGACAGAGACAGACAGAGACAGAGAGAGACCAACCCTATCCTCCACTTTTCTTGGCTGGTCAAAAGGGCTTTAAACACATTGGGGACTTATGAGTTTAGAGACCCCTTTAGGATCTGTCTCTGTCTCTTTGTGTATTTCTGACTCTGTCTGTCTCTGTCTCTCCCCATGTCTCTCTCTCTCTCTCTCTGTCTTTGTCTCTCTCTGTGTGTGTCTCTCTCTGTCTCTTTCTGTCTCTCTCTCTCTCTCTCTCTCTCTCTCTGTTTTTCTGTTCCATTCACTCTCCTGTCCCTGGGAGACAGAGGAAGGCAAGGGGGCTCAGATCTCAAGAGGGTGAGGTACCTCCCCTCAAAGCATTCAGAGATGAAGAAGAGCACTGAGCCAGGGGATTCCTAGAGGCCCATTCTTTTGGCTTTGTCTCATTCTCACTTCCAAGAACTCAGCTGGTGCTGAGGTCAAATCGTTGGGGCTAGGGGCAATGATGTAAAGGTGGGCAAGGAGAGAAAGAAAGGGAAAGGGGAGAAACAGCTATAATTGAAAATTACTCTTCCAGAAGAAAGTCCTTGATTAAAGGGATCATATCAAAGCTTGAGACTAAATTCTCAAGGGATCAAAGACTGGGGAGAAGGCTACAAGCCTCCATAAAAATAACTGCAGGCCCTAGGGAGGGGGAAGGGTGTGTCTGTAAAAGGGTGGAGATGAGATGGAGTGACCAGGGAAACCGTTGCTCTATTTTAGCCTGGCCCCTCTGACCATCTGCTCTACCTCCCCAGTTTCTTTCCTGAGCTGAGGGGGTGGAGTTAGTCATAGATTTGAAGAAATCAGGATTGAGGTTTAAAAAAAAAAGCAATTTCTATGTCGGGTAGGGTTGGGTTTAGGGGAGGACCTGCTAAGAGTGGTATATGAGCAGGGGCAGGCCTTGTTCTCTTTCTCTAATAGAAATGATCATTTCTGATAATGAAATCTATAGTGCTTTATAGTGCTTTTTTTTTTTAACAGCTCTGAGAGGGAGGACAGTAGCGTGAGCACTGGGTTTGGAATCGGGGAACCTGAATTTATATTTTGGATGGGACATTCACTAGCCAAGTGACCTAGGCCTAGTTAGCCTTGGGGCTGGTGAGGGCAATGAGGATCCATTCCGCTTCCTGGGGCAACACGGTCCGTGGTTTCCGGAGCTGAGCAAGTTAAACTAAAGCTCTAACCCAGATAAAGCCTTATCTTCATCTAGCCCTAGCCCATCTGGGCGACCCTGACATCTGTTCCAACTCAGGGGATAACAACCAAGTCGCCTCTGTCACTGCTCCCAGAAGGGATGTGCCAGGCCTCTGTATCTTAACACTGCTCAACTCCTGGGATTCTGAATCATTGACCACCTTCTCTGAGTCCTTCTACATATACTTCCAGATGCACCCCCAAAGCTCCGTCCTGGGCCATCTCCTCTTCTCTTCTGCCAACTGCATCAGCTCCCATAAGTTTAGTTATCATCTCTGTGCAGATGTCTCCCAAATCTATTTATCCAGCACTGGTCTTTCTCCCAAGCTCCAGTCTTACATCTTCTATTGTCTCTTGCTGTAGATATCTCAAATTCAACAAAATCCTACATCTAAACTGAACCTACTATCTTTGCTTCCCCTCCCTCCTTCCCCCCTACCCCAACACCTTCCAAATGCTCCTGTTTCTGTCTGGGGCATAAGCATTCTTTCAATAACTCAGGTTGGAAACTTCAATATCGCCCTTGGTAACTCATTGTCCCTCTAATCCACAGACACGACCAGCTGCCAAACCTTGACTGTTCTTCCACATCTCTCGACACTTTCCTTTTCACTCCACTTATTCAACCACCGCTCTACTTGTCACTACTTACTGGGACTTTTACAATAGCCTCGAACTGGTCTCCTTGCCTGATTTCTCCCTTCTCCACATCTTCCACAGTAAGCAAAGTGATTTTCCTAAAATGCAAGTCTGACCATGATACTCTCCTGCTTAATAAAACCCAGTGGTTCCCCATCATGTCCAGGATCATATATTAGCCCTTCTGTTTAGCTTTTCAACCCCCGTAAAACCTGGCCCCAACCTACCTTTATAACCTTATTTTACATTATTCCCTTTCCCACAATCAGTAGTACAGCCACATCTCCTAGAATGAATCTCCACCTTACCTCTGCCTCTTAAGCATCCCCTTTCTTTGAAGCCCCTTTGTTTCCTTCAAAATTCTGCTCAAGCAATACTTCATATATGAAGCCTTTCTTGACCTCTCTCCAGTCTCCTTTCCTCCCGCAACAAAAAAGTCACTCTGTATTTAATTTGCACACATTTATTTTTACAAGTATTGTCTCTTCCCAATAGAATATAAGCTCCTCAAAGACAGGGACTATTTCATTATTTGTTTTGTTTTGTTCTAGGCAATGGGGTTAAGTGACTTGCCCAGGGTCACACAGCTAGTAAATATTATGTGTGTGAGGCCAGATTTGAACTCAGGTCCTCCTGAATCCAGGGCCGGTGCTCTATCCAATGTGCCACCTAGCTGCCCCCACTATTTCATTATTTTTGACTCTGTATCCATAGAACCTATCTTTTTTTTTTTTGGCTAGGCAATGGGGTTAAGTGACTTGCCCAGGGTCACACAGCTAGTAAGTGTCAAGTGTCTGAGGCCAGATTTGAACTCAGGTCCTCCTGACTCCAAGCTCTATCCATTGCACCACCTAGCTGCCCCGAACCTACTATCTTTGATACACAGTATCTGGTACATAACTAGCACTTAATAAACATTTACTGATTGAGTGATTGACATTCCAGTATGAACTGGCCTTTCCCTCTGAATTCCTATAGCACCTACTCTCCACCATATACTGTCCCATGACAGTTCTTGTATTGCTCAAACTCTAATTCAGTCCATAAACATTTATTAAGTACTTACTGTTTGCCAGGAACTGTGCTAAGAAATGGGGATATAAATGTGAAATAGAAAGACAGTCCCTGCCCTCAACCAGCTTGACAGTCTAATGGGGAGCGGTAATACACAAAAGGAATCTGTACAGAGATGAGGGGGAAGGTATCCAGTCAGGGGCTTGTCAGAGAGGTCCAAAGGAGTGCAGTACGGTGGGAAATGAAGAGATGGCTGGCCTGGGAGCCCTCCTTAAATGGAGGTTTGGGAAGAAGCTCTTTCCTGAGCCCTCCAATCAAACAGCACTCTGACTGGGGATACTGATACAGAGAGGGATATTGATGAGATCTGAATACCAAGGCTTGCAGGATGATTAAGATTGGGGTTGGGCTGGAGAAGGGGGAATGAAGGAGAAGTCAATAAATACTTATTAAGCACTGTGCAAGGCACTAAGTTTAGACACAGCCAACCACTAAAGGCCCTGCTCTCAAGGAGTTTATGGTCTAAAAGAAGGAGAAAGACTTGGACACAAGTATGCTGGAAACAATCCAGAATGTGATAAGAGGAAAGAACAGTTTCTGATAAGGGGAAAGAGAGATCAGGCAGAATGCTCTGAGAAACTAGTCTGGAGTGAAAAGCAAGAGAGAGAAGGAACTGAGGTCTGGGTTGAAGGAATCTATTTCGGGTATTTCAGCAAAGGCACAGAGATTCAGGAGGGTAGTAAATTATGTATCATGACTTAACTTTTCATGAGTGTATGTGGTCTTTCTAACTAGACAGTAAACTCTTTGAAGGAGCTTATCTCTCTATGTATCCTGGAGAGCTGCCTAGGCACAGAGCCTTTATTCATTCAGCCAACAAACATTTATTGTGCCTTTAATAAGTATAGTACCATACCATGCACGGGCATTGAAAACAATACTGTGTCTATGTGTTGGGGAGAAGGAAAATATGTGGCCCAAGGCAGAGTGGAATGCAAAGTTGAACATAGGTAAGAAAAAGTCAAAATTTAAAAAAAAATGGGAATGTACAAATCCCAGTGCCCAGGAACTCAGGCAAATAAATGTACCCTGCCCTGTGATGGACTGTACTAGGATCCCTCCTCTCCCCCATCTCTTATCTTTTCATCCCTTCTGGTTTCTATACCAATCAGCTAGGACACTGCCTTATAAGTAAACTCTTCATTATCTAAACATTAGTAATTATATATAATAGTCTATAATGAGAGGCAACATGGTATAGGGCAAAGGTGTCAAACATCCTACCCGCAGGCCACATGTAGCCCAAAGGAGATTTAAATGTAATTAGGAAATAATTTTTCAAAAATAAAAATGCAATGAAATACAAATAATATTACATGTTAAGATTAAGTCAATATGTGACCCTCAGGATTCTTATGGACAATTTAGTGGATCCCCATTTCTATTTGAGTTTGACCCCACTGGTGTAGTGAGTGGACAGATGGCCTTGAAACCAGGAAGAAATAAGTTCAAGGTCTGGCTGTGTGACCCTGGGGAACTCACTTAACTTCTCTGTGCTCTAGGCAACTGCCTAAGACTAGAAATCCACCCCCCCCCCCAAAAAAAAGGCTAACCTGCATTGGTAGAGGGAGTTTTCTCACCTGGAAGTTTCCCATACCAGTGAAATCATGAGTCCAGTCCCTATCCCTATAATATAACATAGTTTTATTCAAAACATAATGCAAATTAGCTCGAATAATGTCAAATGCCAGTTAATCCAAGAATTTTTGTTCTATTGAGAATGTTCATTGTAGTCAATTCATGTAAACATCCATTTGCTGTCTACAATGTCCTAGGCACTGGAGGTATACAGAAGCAAATTCAATAGTCTTTGCCTCAAGAAGCTTCCATTCTATCATATGTACTATAGAAGAGTACCACAAAAACAAATGATAGAAAAGCCCATTGCTTTTTAATGTTTTATTAATACTTACTTATGCTTCTACCACACTCATTTCCCTCAAGTATAATGGAAGAAAAGGAAGTTCAGCACAAACGGTCAATAAAGCCACCTCAACTGCCAGAGTAGGGAACCCTCCGCACCCGTAATCCACCACCTTTCCACTCCGCCATCCAGCACGAGGAAACAATATTGAACATTTCATGTGGCCTGAGCCCTGTGGTCCCTCTTTAAGCACTATTTCCACAAATGGAGTCCTGCAAGTTGCATTTTGCCCACTCTATTCTATTGGATTGCAAACTTAGGGAGAGCAGAGCCTGTGGTGGCAGCATCCCTTAGAGCCTTGCATACCATAGGTGAAGGAGAAATCAGTTATCATTCCAAAACCTCCTAATCCCGAGTGTAGTCTGAACCAAATTAAAATGTAATTATGAAATAATTAACAAGATATATAAAAATACTGTAAAATATAAATGATATTACACTTTTAAATTGTCATCATGTGACTCTATCCACTGTGCCACCACTAGGCTGGGAAACAAGAAGACTCATTTTCATGAGTTCAAATCTGGTCTCAGACACTTACTAGCTGTGTGACCCTGGGCAAGTCACTTAACCCTGTTGGCCTCAGTTTCCTCATCTGTAAAATGAGCTGGAGAAGGAAACGGCAAACCACTTCAGTACCTTTGCCAAGGAAAACCCCATCGAGAGTTGACACAAGTGAAAAATAACAAATAGTGTGCCAGGCATTGTTCTCAGCACCCGGGATACAAAGAAAAGGGGAAAAAACAGTGCCTGCCCTCAAGGAGCTCACAGTCTAATGGGGAGACAACATGTAAATAGCTATCAGGGGTGGGGAACCTGCAGCCTCGAGGCCACATGTGGCCTTCTAGGTCCTTGGGTGTGGCCTTTTGACTGAGTCCAAGTTTGACAGAACAAATCCTTTTATTAAGGGGATTTATTCTGTGAAGTTTGAATTCAAAGGGCTGCACCCAAGGACCTAGAAGGCCACATGTGGCCTCGAGGCTGCAAACTCCCTACCCTTGAGATAGATAGACAGATAGATGATAGATAGATCAATCTATATATAATCTATAGCTATAGCTATATATAGATCTATCTATATAGATATGAATACATACATATATGTGCGTTTGTATACACATATACATAATAGCAGCACCTACATGTATGTATACGTGTATGTGTGTGTAATATACATGTATATGTAATATACACATGTGAATGTATATAATGTATATGTATCACCTATGTGATAAATCGGAGATAATCTCAGAAGGTACTAAGATTAAGGGATATATATGGGTAAAGACTTCTTGTAGAAGATGGGATTTTTGCTGGGACTTCAAGAGAAGCCAGAAGACAGAGATGAGGAGGGAGAGATTTCCAGGCATGGTAATAGCCAGTGAAGATGCCTGGTGCCTGGCTTGGGGAAACGGAGTATCTGGTTTGAGGAACAGAAAGGAAGCCAAGTTCTGGTTCTTTCATTAGTAAAGATGAGCGTGGTTGGGTAAGTTGCTTGGCTCCCCAAGATCCCAGTTTCCTCATCAGTAAAAAGATAGGGTTGAATAAGATGAGCTCTGAGGTCCCCCCCCCAGCTCTGACCATTCTATGAGCCCTTCCAGCGCTAGGAGTCTATGAATAACTGATTCAACAGCCTCTGGGGGCAGCTAGGTGGCACAGTGGATAGAGCACCGGCTCGGGAGTCAGGAAGACTGGAGTTCAAATCTGGCCTCAGACACTTGATCATTTGATACTTACTAGCTGTGTGATTCTGGGCAAGTCACTTAACCCCAACTGGTTTGCAAAAAACAAACAAACAAATAAATAAATAAATAACTGAGATTTGACTTGAAATTGCCCCCTATTTATTCCCATAGACTTCCTAGCCCTGGAGGAGGTCCCTGACAAGGAGGCTTGAGGGTGTGTGTGGGTGGGTGGGTATGTGGGTGTGTAACTGGAGGGATTCCTTAGCTAGTTACTTCGTGAGTTGACTGAAAAGAGAAGGAACTCATCTCCTAACCTCTTGTCCTTCCTTCCACCCATTTCAGGCTGGAAAATCCGAGATTGGATGATCCACAAACTGGTTGGATAATGAAACCTCAGAAGGCCTTCCTTCTTCCCCCAGGAGTGGGGGTAGGGCCCTAGGCTGCCTGGGGCCAATGTGCGCTGGGGGGTTGTTTGATCCCCATGGAGACAGGACTGTGTATGTGTGTTTGTGTTTGCACGTTCTGGGACAGTGCATAGGGACCTGGCTCTCTGCAAGGCCACCTCATGTCGCCTCCTCCAGGTTGCCACAGAGACCATTGATCATTGGGGCAATAAAGGCAGCCTGATTGCTGGCGGCAGCTTCCGGAGGGAGAGAGGAAAGGCAGGCGGGACTCAGAGGTCTGGTTGCTCTCACCTTCAAACCCATCCCACTCCAAGCAGCAATTGCTGGAGCCCAACTATTTGGCCTCAGCCATCTTCTCCTCCACTTGCTAGACCCTTTCTCTGTTAGGCACTCTCTCCTCAGTCCTTTCTTGCTACCACCCAGAGCCCACCCCTTGCTTCTATTCTCTCTCCCCACTTCCTCTCATCTCACCTGGGACCCTCTCCTCCTCCTCTCAAAAAGTCCTAGCACCTTGCCTCCTAACCCTGTTCCATACTCACTTCCTCTAGAAAGGATCCCCAAGCTGATCCTCCCTTCCCCAGCTTCTCTCCAGAATGAGTGCACCAGCACCCATTAACTGTGGCTTTGAGAATGTCATCATAAATAACAGATGACATTTATTTATATAGTTCTTTAAGATTTATAAAGGGCTTTACATACATTATCTAATTTGTGTCTTGCCATAATTCTATAGGGTAATCATTTATTATCCCCATTATTATCATCCCCAGAATTATTATCCCCATTTTACATATGGAGAAACTGAGGCTCAAATAAGTTAGGTGAGATGACTTGCCCAGGTCACAGAGCTATAGTCAAGAGGGAGGATTCAAACCAGAGCTCTTTGTACTAATCTCTTTTGCTGCCCCATATTATTTCATCTAAGGGGATTTTTAACTCAAGGTCTGTGAACTTAGTTTTTTTTTTCTGTAAACTTTGATAACTATTTCAATATAATTGTTTTCCTTTGTTATCTTATTCAGTAGTGTCTGACTTTTCGTAACTCCATTTGAGGTTTTCTTGGCAAAAATACTGGAGTGGTTTGCTATTTCCTTCTCCAGTTCATTTTGCAGATGAGGAAACCAAGGCAAACAGGGTTAAATGACTTGTCTAGGGTTATACAGCTAGTAAGTGGCTGAAGCCAGATTTGCACTCAAGAAGATGAGTCTTTTTTTTTTCAAGGCAGTTGGGGTTAAGTGACTTGCCCAGGGTCACACAGCTAATAAGTGTCAAGTGTTTGGTCTGAGGCCAGATTTAAACTCAGGTCCTCAGGGCCGGTGCTCTATCCACTGCACTACCGAGCTGCCCCGAGATGAGTCTTTCTGACTCCAGGCCTAGTGCTCTATCCACTGCACCACCTAGGTACCTCTTTGTAATCTTGGATTTTTATTTTATGCATTTAAAAACTTTATTCTGAGAAGGGGTCCATAGGCTTCACCAGGCTGTTAAAAGGGTCCAGAACACCAAAAAAGGTTAAGAATCTTTGGACTGGAAGGTCTCTTAAAGACCTGTCCAACTCAAAAAAAAAAATGCTGTTCCTAGTCCTGGTGTTCAAAGTTCTGACCACACCCCCAGATCTGACTGCCTCTTTCTCCATATCTGGTTTGAGAATGGCATTGACAACTTGACGTATATCCAGAAGAGGGTGACTAGGGTGATGATGGTACTTAGAAATAGTGCCACAAGAGGCTCTGTTGAAGGAGCTGGGGGATGTTCAAGTTGGAAAAGAGAAGATGTGAAACGGACATAGGTGTCCTCAAGCACTTTACCACATCTCTGATAGAAGACATCTTGCTTGGCTTGACCTCAGAGGTCAAGAATTTAGGAGCAATGAGGGAGTAAGTGTAAACACATACATTATGTAAAGGAAAATTTCCTGCCAATAAAAAGGGAAGGGGAATACCTCAGGAATTCACCTCATCATTGAAGGTATTCAAGCACAGCCTGGATAAGCATTTATTGGGGATATAGAAGAAGGGATTCCTTGCTCAGGAAGTGACAGGACAAACTGCCAGATAGGTGAAGTGGCTGGAGTTCTGGACCTCGAGTGTGACCTCAGACACTAGCTGTGTGACCCTGGGAAAGTCACTTAGCCTCCAACTCAGTTTCCCCAATTATAATATGAGAATAACAACAGCACTCACCTCCCAGGCTTGTTGTGAGGATCACATGAGATAATATTTATAAAGCGTTTACTTAGCACAGAGCCTAACATATAGTAGGCACTTACATGCTGATTCTCTTCCTTTCCCTTCCCTTATTCTCTGCCCTTGGAATTCCGCTCTGAAGCTGAGGTTCTGAGAGTCACAGACTAGAGCTACCAGAGGACAGTAGATTCTTTTCTCCTTCTCTGACTCCCTCTCATATCCCTCTTGTTCTGAATCAGAGAATAATAGTGATAGAAAAAGCAAACAAACAGAAATCCACTCCCTCACTTTAGCCATGTAATATTGAATCCCATTCCTCCCCTACCCCCAAATTTCTTCTCCCCTCCAATATTAGGAGACTTTGTCTTCTCCTTTGGGGGAAGGTGGGGAGATTCCCCTTGAGTATGACCAGAGACAAGAAACAGAGCCCCAGGAGATCAGGAATGCAGATCCTCTGCTCCAGTAAACAAACTTTACTCCAGCCAGGGCTGCACCACTGATAAGAGAAGCTAATCCTGAAAGGCTGGTGGGGGCTGCTGAGCTGGTTTTGGGTTTAGAGGTCCCAGATAAAGCTAAGGCCTGGCTTGGCCATAGGAGCTACCCCCAAGATTCCAAAGGCTTATTCAGGGATGCCCATCAATTTCTCTTTACATGTGGACCTGCTTGGAAGCTAGAGGAAGGACGAAACAGGGAGTAGGGTTTAAACTGTAGCATAGAGCAGAAATTAGAGGAGGAACTGGGACCCATTAAAACTGATTATATAGACTTAGCCCTTCTCAGCAATGCAAGGATCTCCAAAAGTCTCACGATGGAAAATGCTATCCACATCCAGAGAAAGAACTATGGAGTTTGAATGCAGATGGAAGCATATTATTTGCTCTTTTTTTTTCCTCTTCTGTTTTGTTTTATTTCCTCTTTCTTGTGGTTCCTCCTATTTGTTCTAATTCTTCCTTAAAACATGACTAATGTGAAAATGTTTTTTAAACATTTAAATAATAACATATTAAATTAAATAATAAAAGCCTTTAAATAATAACATCTAGTCTCATTAACAGTTAAAAAAAACAAACAGTTACAAAATTTTGATTTCCACAATAGCACTGGAGAAAGGCCTTATTCTGACCAGCCATTCTGTAATTCACAAGAAGAGATGGCATAGAACAACTTGGATTTTGTAAACGGAACAAGTGGCCCAAGACAGAAATCCTTTCGAGACCAGACATTAACAGATGATCTGACTCCTGAGTGGCATTTGAACAGAACTGCCTAGCCTAAAGATAATGGAAGAATATGCCCTTCAGATGAATTTAATCCAAGCAGACAAAACCGATTCACACTCTGTTCTTCACGTATGTTCCCATCTTCATTCATAGCCCCAGCAGACAGTTCAGGTGACTATGAGGCAAAAATGCAAGTGACATTCAGCAGCATGGAAACTCATGTACCTTAGCCATCCACCACAATTGGGCTTTGCCTTTCGATTAGAGGCTTGCAGTAGTTGTGGCTGTTGGTCAGCCGTTTCCATCGTGTCCGACTGGGATTGTCTCCCATCTGGGGTCTTCCTGGCAAAGATACTACAGTGGTTTGCCATTTCCTTCTCTAGCTCATTTTGCAGATGGAAGAAACTGAGGCAGACAGGGTTAAGTGACTTGCTCAGGGTCACACAGCTAGTAAGTGCCTGAGGTTGGATTTGAACTCAGGTCTTCCTGACTCCAATTCCAGCACTTTATCTACTTCACCACCTAGCTGCCCCAAAAGAGACTATACCCTTCAATTAAGTTTAATCTAGGAGGACAAAGCAGATCCTTGCCATGTGTTTCATGTATGTTTCCATCTTCATCTGTGCCCCAAGAAAACATTTCAGGTGGCTTTTATACAAGCAAAAAGCCACAAGCTGTGGAACAGCATGAGAAATCACCCATTTTCATGACTGATTACAATTGTGGCCTTTCGATCATGAACCGGAAGAGGAAAAAAAGAGTAAGCCGGACTTTGCAGCTGCAGCTGACTAGATCATTTTCATTTTCTATATACTCATTTAATCTGTATTTGCTTCCTTTACCTTGTTAATGGACCACACTTTGTGAAAAATGAGAAATCTTTGCATTTCATGGGAATAGAGAACTTATATTTCAGTATGGGTAGTAGTTTGATTATCTCAGGCTTGTACGGGTAAATACCTATGAAGGAAAAAAGTTGGAAATATGAAGTCAAAAGAGTTACTTATTTTTAATCTGGAAACTGGTTTCATTTGTTGAGATTGTATTTTTAGTTGTGTATACTTATGGAATTGCATTTCTGGTTGCAAAACTTGTAATAAAAATTAAATTTCCTACTTAAAAAAAAACTGATCACAGAGAAAGAGAGAGGTCTGAGGACAAACCCGATGACCTCTGGAGGTCAGCTTCCCAGACCAAGTAACTCAGCTGGTGTAAGAATTCCTAAAAAGAGATTGCAGAGGCAGAGACAAATGAGAAATGCCTGTATTTCCAGCCTAAGGGGAAAACTGAAAGGAAAAATTAAACAGAACATATTTTGTTCTGATAAGCCTTATCTTCCTCTGATTCTTATCAGTGGGTTCCCAGAAACCAGGACTGAGTCAGACTTGGGGCCCGACATGCAGAGGAATGAGGTGTACATGTCTGAGTCATGCAGGTTATTTGGCCACCAGAAGGGAAGGGCTGAGGGGTAAATCTCTGAGGGTGGGCTAACAACTGTTTCTGGAGAAATGCCCTTAAATGCCTTAAACATTCCTCAGGATAGGGTCATAATTCCTGGGTGAGAGATTTCCCTCTTGGAACTAGAGGCCATTCCTTATAGAGTTAATGTTTCCCAGCTCTTAAAATGTAGGCAATCAGCTTTCTGAGATCTAACTGAAATTCCTACCTAAGGTTTCTAGTGCATACCTTCTCTTCACTACCAAAAATTCCTTAACAGATCTGAAGACCATTGATAAGGTCTTTTCCAAGGGATTGGAAGCCAGGATCCACAATGAGAAGGGGAACCAGGTGTTATCCCTGGCTCCCAGCTCTCCCACTCCACTCATTCTAAGCTAAGACTCTTCCACACGAATTCTAAGTTCCCAAAGAAGGAGAACAAAATAGAAGGAGTGGGGGAAAGAATGGAAGGGAAAAGGAGGTGAGTAAAGGTGAAAGCAGTTTTCCCCTTTGCTCTGTGTCCCTGAGAAATTCTAAGCTTGCCTGTGATGTTCCCTTCCTCTTTCTGGCAGGTTGGTGAGAACTGAGCCCACAGGCAGAAAAAAATCCTGAAGTCAAATTGGCAGCCTCTGTAGAAAAGGGAAATACTGACACCATCAACAGCCCCCAGCCTCCCTAACACTCAAAGGCCCCCTATACCCTCCCTCCCCCCCCACATACACACTTGATTTAATTCATCTCTCTTCTGGACAGCTTTCTCTCCACCAAATTAAGCAAAGAATCCTAAAGCTGAGATGGCTAATTTTTCCATTTTTCAGAGAGCTCCAAGTTCCTCCTCATATTAAGTCAAAATTTGCCACCCTCTAATGGATAGCCACTAGTCCCAGTTCTCCCCTAGGTTCCAAAGGGCCAGAGGACAATTAATCCAATTAAGTAAAAACTGTCTTCCATAGCACAGCTTTTCAAATATCTGAAGAGTATAATACCTAATAATAGTAACCTACTTCACAGGGTTATTGTAAGGAGCAAAGGAGAGTGTGTGTGTGTGTGTGTGTGTGTGTGTGTGTGTGTGTGTGTGTGTGTGTGTGTGTGTGTGTGTAAGAGAGAGAGAGAGAGACAGAGAGAGACAGAGACAGAGACTGAGAGATTGAGAGAGAGAGAGAGAATTGGATTGTATTTCCCCCATAGAATACCGAACCCCTAGCTTTTGCAGAGACCCCAAGAGTCTGGGACTTTTGATTCTAAATACCCCAAACTTTGAGATCCTAGGAAAATTGAGGAGGGGAACAGAAATTTAGACTGAAAATGTACAGCTGATTTTTTCTGGTATTTATTCCCCTCATAAGTAAATTCCATTAATTTATTTTTGCAAGCTTTTCATTTGTAGATTGCTTGATTATCTAAGTACTGATATTTTTTGCCTTATTGAATTCTATATTATGTTTTATATTATTGAGTCCTGGATAAATACTGGTGCTAAGTTTGCTGTGTGAGAAATCTGGGATCATTCGATCGCTACTCTGTGGTTGCGATGTTCACATTGTTCTTTCTGCATTAGATATACACTTCTTGCCTTTTGTGAAAGCCTAATGTTCTACCCTTACTTAGGTGAGCATTCCTGTCCTAAAACTCACCAGTAGCTGATATTTTTTGCTACTTCCCTAATTGAGCCCACTTATCTTCCAGTCCTGATGGATGAATTTGCAATTCTATTTGTTTCACTCTGGCACTAATAAGGATCCATGTGGAAATTTCAGGTGTCCTTCAGGATAAAGGACCCAGAAGAAATTTCCTGGATCTCTAAGGGGATCAACTCTGCTAGAAGGACCACCCCTAGAGAATTTGGGTGTGCCCTATGTAGAAGGGGGCACTATACGTTCAGACCCTAGTTGGATGGACTTATGCACTGAGGGAATCATTGGAAGAGTTTCTACTCAGGGCAGTTTTCTCATTTAAAAAAGGGGCAGTGCCAGGTTGACCTCAAGTGCCAAATCCATTTAGAGAGAACTCCACATTTTCTTGGAAAGTTCAGTGTGGACCACACTTCTGCTTGAGACTGAAGTCACTTTTATTTATCTTTGCTTCTTCTGTTCGTGGGTTAAGAAAGGACCCTTCCAGGGAAAGAGGAGCCCTGAAGCCCTGAAGGATTTGCATGTTTTGGAAGGATGAATAAAGTCCTTTTTGGCTTCTGATGGGGAAGAGCTATTAATCAATGAATCTTTAAAAAGAAGTGACCTACCTCTCAATCCTTCTCTTCTCTTCACATCTTCAGATACTATATTAGGGCTATCAAAAAAAAAAACTCCTACAAAGGACAGGGGAGAGACTGCTTTGACATACTTCTTGCTCCCCATTGCGACTTCCAAGTTCTCCCCCTTCCTCCAACACTCAGTAATTTCTCTACCTTTGAGGTTCATGTATTCATCTCTACCACCCAATCAAAATCCTGGTAGCTATTGTCTACAGACTCCCAGGTCATCCCCCTTCCTTCCTCAAAGAGTTAAGAGCTGGTTTACAATTTTTCTCTCTTCCCCAACTCCTGCCCTCATACTAGAAGACTTCAACATGCATATAAATTCTCCCTCAAATACCCTAACCACTCTGTTCCTCAACCCACTCACTTCTCATGAGCTACTCCACCTCACACACAAGATGGTCATGCCTTTGATCTTTCCATCACGCACAAATGTACCTTCTCCACATTCAAGAATTCAGAAATCTCCTTATCTGATCATAATCTATTGGCTTTTCACCTCTCCCTCAGTCTTCCCTTACATAGTCCTACTCTTCATCCACACTGTGACCTTCAATCTCTTGACCTCTTCAATTCTCTCCAAGGATCTCCCCTACATTGGCCACTCTCCTCTTCTCTCTATCTTGATTCCTTGATGAATCAATTCAACTCTACACTGTCCTTCTCTTTTGAATCCCTAGCCCCCTAACAATATCGATGATTCTGCCCAGCCACGCCTCAGGTTTGGATCATCCTACCATTCATTGTCTTCACTCCTACACGTGTGCTTGCTGAACAAAGGTGGAGAAAGCCACACAACTGTTCTGGTGGAGTCTACTACAGATTTATGTTACATAACCTCAACTGGGCCCTCACGCTGCTAGGCAATCCTGCTGCGCTGCCCTCATCAACTCACTATTTCATTTGCCACATCCTTTTTTCAAACCTTTTCATCCCTCCTCAAAATTTCCATGGCTTCTGCTCCTCACATTCTCTCAGTTGAGAACCTTGCCACATATTTTACAGAAAAAACTGAAGCCACTTGCTCTCAGCTCCCTTTTCTCCTCTCTTCCTCATCTCCTATCACTCAGATACTTTCTGCCACTTTCTCCTTCTTCACCCCGTTTCACGCGATGAAGTGACCTTACTCCTATTAAAGAATAACCTCTCTACTTGTTCAAGTGATCTCCTTCCACCTCATCTCCTCCAACAGATTGCCACCTCTGTCATCTCTACTCTTTCACTTCTCTTTTCCCTCTTCACTGGCTCATTTCCTACTGCCTACAAATATGCCATGTCTCCCCTATCCTGAAAAAATCCTCCCTTGATCCTTCCATTCCAGCTATCATTCTATCTCTCTTCTGCCCTTTGTAGCTAAGCTCCTCAAAAAGAATGGTGCCTCCACTTTCTGTTCTCTCCTTGTGTTCTTAACCCTTTACAAACTGGCCTCCAAACTTTATTATTCCACTTAAACTTCTCTCTCTTCTAGTTGCCATATCCAGTGACTTTTTCTCAGCCTTCATTTTCCTTGACCTCTCAACACTGCTGATCATTCTCTCCTTCTTCTTACTCTCTAGGTTCTTTTTTTTTTTAAAGGCAATTGGGGTTAAGTGACTTGCCCAGGGTCACACAGCTAGTAAGTGTCTGGTCTGATGCCGGATTTGAACTCAGGTCCTCCTGACTCCAGGGCCTGTGCTCTATCCACTGTGCCACCTAGCTGCCCCTCTCCAGGTTTTTTGAGACACCACTTCCTTCCCACCTATTTGATCTACTCTTTCTCAATCTCCCTTGGTGGATCTTCTTCCAGATCAAGCCCTCTAATCACAGGTTGGAGTTCTGTCCTGGACCCTCTTCTATTTTCCTTCTATACTACTTCACTCGGTGATTTCATCAGCCTCTGTGTATTTAATTGCCAGCTCTTTGCTGATGATTCTCAAATCTACCTTTCCTGCCCCAAAACACTCTGCTGACCTCTAGTCTTGCATCTCTAGCCGCCTTTCAGACATCTTGAACTCACAATGTCCAAAACAGAACTCATTATACTTCTCCCTAAACCCTCTCTACCTTCTACCTTCCCTATAACTGTAAAGGGCAACACCATCTTCCCATCCTTTAGGCTCCCAACCCAGGAGTCATCCTGGGTTGCTCACTATCTCTTGCATACACACCCCTTATCCATGCTGTTGCCAAGGCCTGTCAATTTCACCTTTGCAACATCTCTCAAATACCTCTCCTCTCCTCTGACACCGCCACCATTCTAGTGCAGGTCCTCATCACCTCGTGCCTTGATTACTGTAATGGCTTGCTGGTGGGTCTGCCTGCCTCAAGTTTCTCCTCACTCCAGTCCATCCTCCATCCAGCCACTAAAGTGATTTTCCTAAATCTCAGGTCAGACAATGTCACTCTCCTACTCAATAAACTCCAGTGTTTTCCTGTTGCTTACAGTAGCGAATAAAAAATGCTATTTGGCCTTCATAACCTAGTCCCCTCCTAACTATCTAGTCTTTTTACACCTTACTCCCCAACATGTATTCTTCAATCTAGTGACACTGGCCTCCTGGCTGCTCCAAGAATAAGATATTCCATGTCTTGACTCTTGAAATTTTATCTGGCTGTCCCGCATACCTGGAGCTCTCTCCCTCCTCTGTTCTGTCTACTGACCTCCTTGGCTTCCTTTAAGTCCCTTCTATAGGAAGCCTTTCCTAAACCCCTCTTAATTCCAGTTCTTCCCCCCTCTTCCAATTACTTCCTATTTATCTGGTACATAACTTGCTTTGTATATATTTGTTTGCATGTTGTCTCCCCCTTTAGATTGTAAGCTCCTTGAGGGTAGGGATTGTCTTTTGCTTGGCGTGTTAGATGGCAGGGGCTTAATAAACATTTATTGTTTATTGAGTGACTGACATAGCAGCTAATGGCTAGAGAGAAGGGAATAAGCATTTATATAGCACCTACTATGTGCCAGGCACAGTGTTAAGCACTATCTCATCACAACAACGCTAAGAGGTAAGTGTTATTATTAGAGGAAACTGAGGCAAATGGAGGTTAAATGACTGGGGTGACCCAACTATTAAAGTGTCTGAGGCCAGATTTGAACTCAGGTCTTCCTCACTCCACACCCCATGCTCTATCTACTGTGCCATTTAGTTGCCTCAAGGAAAGGGTGGGAAGCTGAGCCTGGGCTTTGGAGTCTTTTTTCACGTTATGCTTCCTTTTCTAAGCACAGGTAACTGGACAGCAATCCTGTGATAGATATTCTTAGCCCTGGAAGCAGCCTTGTGAAATCAAGAGGTGGAGAGATCCTTGGTTAGAACTGACTGGTGAGAGGGGAAGAGACAAGGACCTTGAGGGAGTTGTTTGGAGAGTGCTGAGCTTAGGTGAAATGCAAACTTCTCATTGAGCAACCTTGGAAAGCATTTGGATGGTTTTAAGTCAGTCCCCAGAAAGAGTATAACAGTATAGCATAACTTACAACGGTAACACAGCACAGCTTATATACAGTAGTAGTATACTTAGAATAGAATAGTTACATTTAATATAGTATAACTTATAATAGTACTTATAGGTTATTTCTGCTGCTGCTTTTAATTTTCTCTGCCAATGAGTGTTTATCTTCTGTGTAGAAGAAATAAATAACTGTCCTATACCTCATCTACATTGTACATTGAACATCTTTCTACTTTTTTAGAAGAACCTAGGCATATTCCAAACCCTGACATAACCCTGGGACTCCAGGGTGGGGTTGTAAGAACTGAAAATACAATGAGACAAAAAGAACCTGACTCCTTTATTTTAGGTGGTCAGGCTCTCCAAGGACAAAATTTTAATAGGTCCAGAGTTGAGAGTGGTCCTCTTAATGTAGAGAAAGAGACAGCAAATACCCTAATCCCTTAGTTCCAGCAGAAGTCATAATTGTTAGATATATAAAGTGGTTTGCACATTTCAATGCACTATATAAATGTCAGCTATTACCATATGGTACATCTCTGAGTCATCTCAATAGCCCAGTCACACTCTTCTGGACCCATCTCAACTCTGCTATAATGGGGATAAACAGGTGAGTCCAAATGATTTACTGGACCCTGGGATACTTCTGCTGAGACATGTGGCTTCTAGCTCAGCATTGAAAGACTGTGCTTTGAAATGTCAAAGGAATAGTCTTATTGGCCACTGAAATGAGAAGAGCTGGCCACTGAGTAGACTTTGAAAGGACAGAAGGCTTCTATTCTAGCTCTTTTCTTCCACTCTCTGAAATATTTGGTGTGGAAATCTCTCTGATACTTCCCACAGCTGTCAAGGCAGCTGCTCACAAATAGTAACACCAGTGGGTGCTGCCTAGGCAAGCCCAAGACTGGGCCTCAGGCCCATGGTTGCCTCTTCTGCTTGAGTTTCTTCCCTGGAGTATACGTGACCCAAACAGCAGTTCTGAGATTGTTTTTAGCTTAGGAAAGAATCTCTTGAGCTGGACAGCTGTAGATTCTGGTCCTTCAGGTAGAGCTGACTGGCCTGAGAAAGCTCCTGCAGCTATATCCTTCTCAGACAAGACACTCATAAAGAGATGATGAATGCCCATGCCCCGGTCTGATTGGCTAAAAAAAACATGGACCTTGAGGAAATTGTACAGATGGCACAGAGCCAGAGTGAAGTTGAACTGCCTATTCAACAAGTCCAATAAATGTCCTATGCTATAGGCCTCCCTCTCAGGAGAGTATAGTAGGTGTTACAGGTTATTGCACCATGTTTTAAGTCTTTGTCAATGTGTACTTATGAGTCTTTCATGTTTTAAGCATTGTCTGTGTGTGTGTGTATTGTGGAATTAAATAACTATCCAATATTAAATCTACATCATACATTGAGTACCTTTCTATTCCCTTTTAAGGAGATACTAAACTTTGGTCATGTCTAAGTTTTAAGTAATCTTAATCTTCCCCCAAGGATCTAGAATGGGGACAAAAAGATCCAGAGACAATGAAAAAGAGCAAAGGCCTAGAGCCCTTGGGATTGAATCCTCCTGGGCCTAGCAGCAGTATATCGTTACATTGTCAGTACCCTTTCTAAAATATAGCACTCAAAACCTAAAATACAATCTTCAACACGTGGTCTAAAGTAGATAGGTATTACTGCAGAGGTGTGCTTACCACCTGAGGGAGAGGACCCACACAGATGAAATCAGGGAACCTGGATAAACTGAAGTAGGTACATTTCAATCCTATTAAATCCAGCCCATCATTCCAGCCTGGAGGGATCTTTCTGGATCCCAATTCTTTTATCCATTAGGGTAGCTTTCCCCATCAGATTCATCATGTCTTACTCAAGTTGGACAAGAAGGCCATCTATGTCTTCATCCTAGTCACTGAAAAAGCTGTTTAGCCATTGGGCCAAGGAGAGAACTCGGTCATTCTACTAGAGAATTCCTCTAAATTAGCATTAATTTATGCTCATTTATGCTTATTTAGTCATTCATCAATACTAGCACAGTAACTAGTATAAGTTAAAAGGGGCACCCCAGGGTGATGACATGGGGCAGGGGGAGGGAAGCACACTTCATTTCTGCCTCTCAACTCAAAGTCCTCCACCTTCTCCTTCTCTGACACAGCTGTCATGCTGATTGATACAGGCCTTCAACACCTTATGCCAGAACTATATTGCAATAACCTTCTGGCTGGTCTCCACATTTCAAGTTTCACTCCACTTCAGTTCACCCACTACTCAGATGCCAAAGTGTCTTCCTAAAGCACAAGGTCTGACCATGTCACTCACTTATTCCACAAACTCCTGTGGCTCCCTATGACCTCCAGAATAAAATGAAAACCCTCTCTTGCTTTTCAAGCCTTTCACAACCTGACCCTTTTCCTATCTTACCACCTTACAAGCCTTCCTGAACTCTGTGAACCAGTGATACTGGCCTTCTCGTTGTTCCTCACACACTCCATTACCCAATTCTATACCTTTTTTGCTGACTTTCCTTCACACCTGGGGATGCTTTCCCTCCTCACCTCTGCCTCCTGACCGCCCTGGTTTGTTTGTTTGTTTTTTCAAGCTGTTCAGTCATTTCAGTCACGTCCAACTCTTCATGACTCCATTTTGGGATTTTCTTGGCAGACACTGGAGTGGTCTGCCATTTCATTCTCCAGCTTATTTTACAGATGAGGAAACTGAGGCAAATAAGGGTAAGTGACTTGCACGGGGTCACACAGCTAGCAAGTGTTTAAGGCCATATTTGAACTCAGGAAGATGAATCCCAGTGCTTTATCCACTGTGCCATCTCAGCTCAAATACCATTTTCTGCAGGAGGCCTTTTCTACGGCTAGCCCCTTCCCTCTAAGATAACCTCCAATTTATCTGGTATATAGTTTGTATACTCAGAGTTGTTTGAGTTAGAATGTGAGCTCCTTTAACAAAGAAAAAGAAAAAAAAAGAAGATGCATTGCTTGGGGGAAAAAACTTTTTTGGGGGAGAGGGCTTTCTTTGTATCCCCAGTAAATAGCACAGTGCCTGGCACATAGTAAGTGTTTCATAAATAGTTGCTGACTGATTACCCCAACTGGTCCATGAGACCACATGACACAACCTGCCCTGTGGCCCCCCACTCCAGGGTCCATTCACCATAGTGCCCTTCTGTCCTCTTTCATGGGACTCTCCTCCTAAGTCAGTTCTTGTCACTGCCTGTGTGACCTTGGACAAGTCATTTAACTTCTCAGTTCCACATATGTAAAAATGAATGAATTCAATGTCCTCTAAGGCCTTAAGATCTAAATCTATGATTCTATGACCTCTCTGAGCTTCAATTTCCTGAGCAGCATGAGGGATGGCAGCTAATCCTTAGGAAGATCTCTTCAGACAAAGGAGAGGGAAGGCATGGCCAGCAAGACCCTCTCCACTCCCTCAGCTCATGGATCTGGGAGAGATTTAGTCCAGAGGCAGGAGGAGGATATTTGATATGGATTCCTTTTGCTTCTCAGCCCATACATAGATATCCAGGAGCTGTGAAGTGAAGAGTAGAGGGAGCAATAAGGGAGTAAGCACGATTAAATGAGGGATCAGGCTTAGATTCCCTGGACTATTTCCTTTTTTTAAAAAATTTTATTAATTTATTTTGATTCATCAACAATCACTTCTATATGCTTTTGAGTTGAAAAATTTTCTTCCCCTTCCTCCCCCCCCCAAGACAGTGCACAATCTGATATAGGCTTTACATTTACATACCCATGAAACATATTTTCACATTAGTGAAGTTGTAAGTAAAAATTAAAACCAATACGAGGAACCATCAGAAAGATGAAACAAAACTCAACAGAAGGTAAAAATAAGTGAGAGCAATTCGACTTCCGTAGTTCTTTCTTTGGATGTGGACAGCATTTTCCATCCCGAGGCCTCTGGAGATGTCTTAGATCCTCGTAATGCTGAGAAGGGTTCAGTTTAACAATATTAGTCATTGCATAACGTGGCTGTTATTGTGTACAGAGTCCTCTTGGTTCTGCTCACTTCACTCAGCATCAGACCATATAAGTCTTTCCTCCCTGGACTATTTCTCACCAGAAAAGGCCCTGAACACAAAGGCAGAGAGAGATGTGGTCTAGTGGCAGGTATTGAAGAGACACTTGGGTTTCCACTAAGCAGGATGGGAGGAAGAGCTATTTCTCCTGAAATAAGGGGCAGCTATGGCAACATGACAGCATAGGCAGGAAGAAAGGTTGGAGGAAGGGTGGTGGGATGGGGTGGATGGAGGAACCCTCAAACCCCAGCTCTCCACTGAACCAGACACCACCTTGTGGACAGATCCCTTGTTCAGGGAACCAGCCTAAGAGAGTCAAAAGGAGGAGAAGGCATGGCGCCTGCCTTTGGGAAACTCCCAATATGAAACACAGGGAAAATCAGACACACCCAGGGCACAGGAACAGAAGCAAAGACAGAACTAATTAATGCTGAGGGAATGGTGAGGGGCTGAGACGAGCGGGGAGGCATTCTTATGTAGTCAGGATGGCTATTTGGTACTGTGAAAAGAGTCCTGGATTTGGATTCAGGACCCACATTCAAGGAATGAATTAATTATTAATTAAATGACCTCTAAGGTCTTCAGATCTAAATCCATGATCCTATGACTTTTCTAAGCCTGCTTACTCGCTTTTTGACCTATAAGGATTACCATTTTTCAAGTAAGGAAATGGAAATTCCAAGAAGCAAAATGATTTCCCCACTTGTCACACAGTTAGGAAGCAGTGTCCAAGACAGAATTTGAACCCAACCCTCCAAACTCCAAATACAGGATTACTATACCATGCTGCTATTCTCATTGCTCCAGAGATTTCTCCCTGACACCCACATCATCATGTCTTTGCCCCTTCAAAGTCACATCGGGGATTCAGTTCCTCATCTGTAAAAAGGAGCCAGTTAGATTAGATGATCTCTCTAAGTTTCCTTTCCAGCTCTGACATTCTGTGATTCTATGAGCAGAGCTAGTTGTTGGGTAGAGAATGATGGTCAATCGAGACACAATCTGCCAGCTGGAAAAGTCAAGAGACAGGCCTGGGCAGAAAGCAAAAGGGAAGAAGCTAGATGCCAGCCCTCAGGCAAAGGAGTGAGGACAGCAGACAACAGCTTTCCTCAGCTGAAGCCAATACAAAAAAATAGTGGAGGACAGGGACATTCCTCTCCCCCATAATAGGAGAGAAGTCTGTATATGAGGAAATTATTCTTACCAGCCACTCATTTCCAGTGACTCACAGGTCCCAGGAAGTACACTCTGGGTATAAATAAGCTAAACCCCTTCCCCTACTTAAAAAATAGAATTTCCCCTTTCTCCCTTTGTGTTAAAAAAAAAATTAATGCTAAGAAATAGACCAGAATTGATCAAATCAAGTCTTTAGCCATAACCTCTGGTAGTAGCCCTACCTGAGTGTGCTGCGTGAATTGATAACCATCCAATTTTACTAACAAAGAAAATTGCCTCCTAGTGCCAGGGTAAGGAAGGAAGGGAAATAGTGATTAGCAGGGAGCCAGAAAGTCTTCCAGGGACAGACAGCACTCCGAGAAAAAGGATCTCCTGAAGAACTGTAGGGGGTGGGAAATGATGAGAGGAGGATGGACAAAAGCAGATACAGGTCCAAGGAGAGAATGACTCTATAAAGAAGATTGACTCTACTCAGAAAACACATTGACACTGCATTAGAAGGAAGGTAGTTTAACCCTGATAAAGAACATCTCATAGATACATAAGGGACAGTGAATATGTCGGGTGACAGAATCAAGACGCAGGAAGATCCTGACAGGCTGCTACATAGGACCAAAAGACGACATTTCTTCTACGTGTTGATGAATCTATGATCTTATCAGGCAGTCAATAAGCATGTTCCAGGCACTGTGCTAGGTGCTAGGTAATCAAAGACAAAAATGCACTAGGGCCTACCCTCAAGGAAGTTATATTCTAAAACTAGATGCTGTTTAAAACAAACAATAAAAGAAAAGGTCAAATTGGATACATGATTTAGACATAAAGAACGATATCATAAACAAATTAGGGAAACATAGAAAAAATTACCTATCAGATCTATGGCTAAGGGATGAGTAGGATCATGAGAATCAAAATGGATAATTTTGATTACATTAAATTAAGAAGTTTTTTGGTACAAACAAAACTGATGCAGCCAAAATTAAAAGGAAACTTTGGGGAAATTTTTACAGCAAGTTTCTCTGATAAAGGTCTCAAATACATAAGGAACTAAACCAAATTTATAAAAATAAGAGCCATTCCTTAATTGATATATAGTAAAAGGATATGAATATGCATCTTTCAGAAGAAGAAATCAAAGCTATCAATGGTCATATTAAAAATGTTCTAAATCACTAATAATTAGAGAAATGCACACTGAAACAACTCTGAGGTACCACTTCACACCTATCAGACTGGCTAACATAACAGAAAAGGAAAATGACAAATGCTGGAGGGGATGTGGGAAAATAGGTACATTAACGCACTGTTGTTGGAGCTGTAAACTAGTCTAACCATGCTGGTAAGCAATTGGAACAATGCGTAAAAAGGTATTAAATTCTGCATACCCTACAATATTCCTACTAGGTCTATACCCCAAAGAGATTTTTTTAAATAAAGAATAGAATGACTCATATGTGACCCAGCAATATTCCTACTAGGTCTTTACCTCAAAGAGATGTTGTTGTTTTGTTTTTTTTTAAAGAGTAGAATTTACCACCTGTACAAAAATATTTACAGCAGCTCTTCTTACGGTGGCAAAGAATTAAAGAGTGAGGGGATGCCCATCAATTAGGGAATGGCTAAACAAGTTATAGTATATGATTCTGATGGAATACTATTGTGCTATAGAAATGATGATTTTTAAAAAAGCTGAGGAGACTTCTAGGAACTGAGGCGAAGTAAAATAAGCAGAATCAAGAGAACATTGTACACAGTAACAGCAAGATTGTGATGATAATCAATTGTGAAGATTTAGTCACTGATTAATTCAATGATCCACAACAATTCTAAAAGACACATGATAAAAAAAAAATGCTATCCACCTCCAGAGGGAACTGATGAACTCTGAGTGCAGATTGTAGCATATTTTTTTCACTTTCTTTATTTGTCTTATTCTGCCTTTTTTTTCCAACATGGCTAATATGGAAATATGTTTTGCATGACTTTACATGTATTATGGGTAACATATTGCTTGTCTTTTCAATGGATGGGGGAGAGGCTGTGGGGAAAGAGAAAATTTGGAACTGAAAATAAAAATTTTTTTAAAATTTTAAAAAAGAAAAAATAGGTAAAGAAGGAATCCTACTAAATTCCTTCTATGACACAAATACAGTCTTGATACCTAAACTAGGGAAAGTCAAAACAAAGAAAGAAAACTGTAGACAAATTTCTCTAACGAATATTGATGCAAAAATTTTAAATGAAATGCTATAAGGAGATTACAGCACTATATCACAAAGATCATTCATTATGACCAGGCTAGATCTATACCAGGAATGCAGAGCTAGTTTGATATTAGGAAAACTACAAGCTTAATTGATCTTGTCAATAACAAAAACAACAAAGATCATATATTTATTTCAATAGATGCAGAAAAACTTTTGACAAAATACAACATACATTCCTATTAAAAAATATACTAGAAAGCATAGAGGTAAATGTAGTTTTTCTTAAAAAGCTAAGTAGTATCTACCTAAAACCAAGAGCAAACACTATTTGTAATGAAGACAAACTAGAAGTCATTCAATAAAATCAGGTATAAAGAAAATATGTCCATTATTATTCAATATTGTACTAGAAATGCTAGCTACAGAATAAGGCAAGAAAAAGAAATCAAAGGAATACGCGCAGGCAATGAGGAAATAAAACTATCATTTTTTGCAGATGACATAATGGTTTCCTTAGAGAATCCTAGAGAGTAAACTAAAAAAAACAGTCAAAGCAAAGAGCTTACATTCTACTGGTGAAGAAAACATGTACTTAAATAAATTTAGGGGGAGGTTGGGTTGTTACACATCTTACAGAACTGGCTTTGCTCTCAAGGCCACTTCTGGTAAGACATGTGCTCTGGCCCCACGCTAAAGGACCAGAGGCTCCATCATGGTCTCTGTGATGGGGAAAAGAAGCTGTGTCAAAGATCAGTGATTTAGAAATAGTTTCTAGTCAGTCTCTCTCTCTCTCTGAGAAATTCACTTTTCTTTTATTTGCAGTTACAAATTCTCTCCCTCTCCCTCCTCCATGCATTAAGAAAACGAGAAAAATAAAACCTATTACAATTATGTATAGTCATGAAAAATAAATTTCCATATTAGCTATGTTTCCACTTCCAAAAACAAAAACAGAGAGAAAAAGATGTGCTTCAATCTGCACTCAGAGTTAATTAGTTTTCTATCTGTAAGTGAACAGCAAATTTCATCATGAGTCCTTCAGAATTGTAGTTGGTCATTGTGTTGACCAGAGTTACTAAGTTTTTCAAAGTTTAAACATCTTTAAAATGCTGTGATTACTTTACAAATTGTTCTCCTGATTCTGCTCATTTCACTTTGTATCTATTCATTAGAGTTGTTCCAGGTTTTTCTGAAACCATCTCCTTCATCATTTCTTACAGTACAATAGTATTCCATAATATTCATATACCATAACTTATTCAGCCATTACCCAATTTATGGGCATCCCCTTAATCTCCAATTCTTTGCTACAACCAAAGAGATGCTATAAAGATTTTTGTACATATGGGTCATTCTGTTCTTTTAAAAAAAAAAATCTCTTTAGTGTATAAACCTAGTAGTAATATTGCTGGGCCACAGGGTATGCAGAATTTCACAGCTTTTGGCGTATTGTTCCAAATTGCTTACCAGCATGTTTGGACTAGTTTATAGCTCCAACAATGCATTAATATACCTATTTTCCCACATTTCCTCCAACATTTGTTGTTTTCCTTTTCTGTCATGTTAGCCAATCTGATAGGTGTGAGGTGGTACTTCAGAGTTGTTTCAATTCGCATTTCTCTAACTATTAGTGATTTAGAGCATTTTTTCATATTGCTATTGATAGCTTGGGAACTCCGAAAAATGCCTATTCGTTTCCTTTTACCATTTATCAGCTGGAGAATGGCTCTTATCCTTCTAAACTTGACTCCGTTCTCTATATATTTTAGAAATGAGACCTTTATCCGATAAACTTGCTACAAAGACTTTCACCCCGAGGTTCCTGTTTTCCTTCTAATTTCTGGCTGCATTGGTTTTGTTTGTGAAAAGCTTTTTAATTGAATATAATCAAGGTTATCCATTTGACCTCCCGTGATCCTCTCCATCTCTTGTTTAGTCATGAGCTTGTCCCTTATCTATAGCTATAACAGGTAATTTCTTCCACACTTCACTAATTTGCTTATGATATCCTTTATACATAAATCATGTGCCCATTTTGATCTTATCTTGGTGAACAATGTGAGAAGTGGTCTGCTGCTTGTCTCTGCCAGACTACTTTCCAGTTTTCCCAGAAGTTTTTGTCAAATAGTGACTTCTTGCCCCAGTAGACTGGATCTTTGGGTTTATCAAACCCTAGATCACTGTGTTCATTTGCTTCTATATATTGGGAACCTAATTTGTTCACTAATCAACCTATCAACCCATGATTACAGCTCTGTAGCATAGTTTGAGATCTGGTACTGCTAATCCCCCTTCCTTTCTATTTTTTATTGATTCCCTTGATATTCTTGACTTTTTATTCCTCCAGATGAATTTTGTTATTTTCTAGCTTTATAAAGTAATTATTAGGTAGTTTGATTGGTATGGCACCGAATAAGTACATTAATTTAGATAGTATTATTACTTTTATTGCTTTGGCCTACCCACGAGCAATTAATATTTCTCCAGTTATTTAGACCTGTCTTTATTTGTATTTTGTAATTGTGTTTATATAATCCCTTTCTGTGCCTTGGCAGGTAGACTCCCAAGTATTATATACTATTCATTTTAAATTGAATTTCTCTTTCTATCTCTTCGTACTCGATTTTGTTGGTAGTATACAGAAATGTTGATGATTTGTATGGGTTCTTTTTATGTCCTGCAACATTAATGAAATTATTATTTTGATTAGTTTTTTAGCTGACTCTCTAGAGTTCTCTAAGTAAACCATCATATCATCTGCAAAAAGTAATAGCTTTGCTTTTTTTTTTTGCCTTATGCTTATTCCTTCAATTTCTTTTTCTTGTCTTACTGCTATAGCTAGCATTTCTAGTATGATATTAAATAATATTGGTGATTGGGGGCAGCTAGGTGGCACAGTGGATAGAGCTCCGGCCCTGGAGTCAGGAGGACCTGAGTTCAAATCCGGCCTCAGACACATAACACTCACTAGCTGTGTGACTCTGGGCAAGTCACTTAACCTCTAATTGCCTCACCAAAAAAAATAATAATAATAATATTGGTGATAATGGATATCCTTGCTTCACCTCTGATCTTACTGACAAAGTTTCTAGTTTATCCCTATTATAGATAATGCTTGTTCTTCGTTTTAGATAGGTACTACTTATCATTTAAGGAAAGCTCCTTTTATTCCTATGTTACCTAATTTTTTTTTTAAACAGGAATGAGTCAAAAGCTTTTTCTGCATTTACTGAAATAACAATGTTTTTGTTGTTTTTGTTATTGAAGGTCAATTATGTTTATAGTTTTCCTAATATTGAACCAGCCCCACATTCCTAATACAAATCCAGCCTACTCATAGTGTATAATCTTTGTAATATTTTCTAGTCTCTTTCAAGGTGGCCATTTGTTGGGACAAAGACAATGTCAGTTCTTCTCCCAAGTTGGGAAGGGATTTCCCTCTCTCCCCATTCCAAGCAGAAGCTATGGTAACTATTAGAACACGGAAAGGAGAATATGTGCTTGCCTAAGTGAGCCCAAGACTGGACCCAAGCCCCTGACTTTTTTCTGCTTCATGTTTCTTTCTCGGGATACACACAATTGAACAGTGACCCTGAGAGATAGACATTTTTCCTGCCTTGGCACCTATCTCAGAAGTTTCAGAGCTACAGATGCCTTGAATGAAGTGCTGGCTGCCCATCAGCAGATGCCTCCTGTACCCACACCCTTCTCTGAGAGGATGACTACTTCTTTTAGCATGACCTTTTAGGATACAACCTTTTAGGATGAATTACGTATGCCTGGATGGCCCAAAGATATAGACTTGGAGTCACTGCTTAGAAAGCGCAGATCCTCTACTCAGTGTAGCAGCAGCCCTTCTTCCTCCACAGCGGTCAGCTATGAGCCCTGACTCCCCAAAAACCATGTCGAAGGGATGCGCAGTTGGCATTGATCTTGGCACCACTTATTCTTGTATGGGAGTCTTCCAACATAGGAAAGTAGAGATCATTGCTAAAGACCAAGGAAACAGGACCCCTCAAGCTACATCACCTTCACCCATATAGAATGTTTAATCAGTGATGCTGCAAAGAATCAAGTTGCAATGAACCCCACCAACACAGTTTTTGATGCCAAATGTCTAATTGGTCGCAGATTCGATGATGCCGTTGTACAGTCAGATGTGAAACCTTGGCCTTTCATGGTGCAGAAAGGACCTTAGGCAGGCCTAAGTTCCAAGCCAAAGGGGAAACCGAAAGTTTCTATCCAGAAGAAGTTCTTCTATGGCCTTGACCAAGATGAAAGAAATTGCTGAAGCTTACCTTGGGAAGACTGTCACAAATGCTGTGGTGACAGTATCAGCCTATTTCAACGATACCTAACGTCAGGCCACCAAAGATGCTGGAACCATTGCTAGTCTCAATGTGTTCTGAAACATCAATGAGCCAACTGTTGCTGCTATTACTCATGGCTTGGACAAAAAGGTTGCTGCTGAGAGAAATGTGTTGATCTTTGACCTTGGAGGTGGAACTTTCGATGTCTCCATTCTTACCTTTGAAGATGGCATCTCTGAGGTCAAGTCCACAGCTGGGACACTACTCGGTCAACCACTTCATTGCCGAGTTCAAGCAAAAGCACAAGAAGACATCAGTGAGAACAAAAGGGCTGTCTGCCATCTGTGCACTGCTTGTGAAGGTACAAAGCATACCCTCTCTTCCAGTCCCCAGGCCAGTATGGAGACTGACTCCCTCCATGAAGGTATCGACTTCTATACGTCAATCACTTCAGCCCTTTCGAAGAGCTGAATGCCGATTGCTTCTGTGGCATGCTGGACCCTGTGGAAAAGGCCTTAAGAGATGCCAAGCTAGATAAATCACAGATTCATGACCTCATCCTGGTGGGTGGTTCCACTCACATCCCCAAAATCCAGAAGCATCTGCGAGACTTCTTCAATGGCAAGGAGCTCCACAAGAGGATCCATCCTGATGAGGCCGCTGCCTCTGGTGCCGCTGTCCAGGCTGCCATTGTGTCTGGAGACAAATCTGAGAATATGCAGGACTGGCTGCTGTTGGATGTCACGCCTCTTTCCCTTGGAACTGAAACTGCTGGTGGAGTTATGACAATGCTGATCAAACATAATACCACCCTCCCCACCAACAGACACAGACCTTTACCACCTATTCAGACAACCAGCCTGGTGTGCTAATTCAGGTTTATGAAGGCGAGAGAGCAATGACAAAAGATAACAACCTGCTTGGCAAATCTGAGCTCACAGGAATCCCCCCAGCACCCAGTGACATTTGACATTGATACAAACGGCATCCTCGATGTTTCTGTTGTGGATAAGAGCACAGGCAAGGAGAACAAGATCACCGTCACCAATGATAAAGGTTGGCTGGGCAAAGAAGACATTGAGCATATGGTCCAGGAGGCTGGGGAAGATAAGGCTGAGGATGAGAACCAGAGAGACAAGGTGTCTTCCAAGAATCCTCTTCAATCTTATGCTTTCAACGTGAAGGCTACCAGAGAGGATGAAAAACTACAAGGCAAAACTGGTGATAAAGACAAAGAGAAGATCCTTGACAAATGTAATGAAATAATCAACTGGCTGGATAAGAACCAGACTCCTGAGAAAGAAAGAATTTGAGAAGAGTGCAGGGGGTGTACCAGAAGGCATGCCTCCTGGTGGGTTCCCAGGGGGTGGAGCAGCCCCATCTGGAGGTGCCTCTTCTGGAAGCACCATTGAAGAGGTCAACTAAACATACCAGGAGAAAGAGCATTCCACACAGCTTTCCAAAAATTGAAGGACTCAAATTTGTAGCCAAGGCAATAGCAGTTTAAAAATTGCATTTGAGCTACTGTGTAAATCTGGGCATTCTGAATATTTGAATGTGTGCAGAGGGAGAGAGGTGAACAGCATTGTACTTAATCAGTACTGTAAATAAGTGGAAATGCAATTCTTGTCCTGGAGAATAAAATCTATTTAAAATTGACACCATGAAAGAAAGGAAGAAAGAAAGAAAGAAAGAAAGAAAGAAAGAAAGAAAGGAAGGAAGGAAGGAAGGAAGGAAGGAAGGAAGGAAGGAAGGAAGGAAGGAAGGAAAAGAAAGAAAGAAAGAAAGAAAGAAAGAAAGAAAGAAAGAAAGAAAGAAAGAAAGAAAGAAAGAAAGAAAGAAAGAAAGAAAGAAAGAAAGAAAGAAAGAAAAGAAAGTACAGATCCCTGAGTGAATGTGAAATATCTATTCGGTACTCCTACAAGTCTCTTGGGAGTCTATGCTTCCCAGGATAGTATAACTGAGATGACAAATTAGAGTTTTTATTTTAAATATATGTAACATATACCTTTGAGCCTTTTGTGTTTTAAGCATTTCTTTTATGGTACGGGAAATAAATAGCTGTCCTTTCACTGGGCCCAGTGGTTAAGAAACCTCACCTTAATTTATAGGGACTGTCCAAATACTTTCAAAATTTGCATCTCTGCAGGCTAGGTTATAAACCAGATGATGTCTATTTTCCCAATAGCCACCAAAGAATTGTAAGGCTCTTGTTTCCTCAGTTTTTAAACTCTGAGTCTCTCTCATTAGTTCATCCAAAATCAGGGGGCAACTGTGTGACTCTGGGCAAGTCATTTAACCTCACTGCCTAACCAAAAAACCAAAACAAAACAAAAACAAGATCAGGGTGCAAGCTCATCTGTGCTAACTGCTCAGCCCCCTTCCTGACTTCATATACAAATGAGGCCACTTAGAGCTTCACACCCTTTATAAGCTTTGGACTATAAGGTCTGATAAGGGCCCTGTCTGAAAGGGACTTACAGAAAGCTTTCCCCATCACTGTAGGTCTTTAAGAAGAGGGTGAATGACTTGCTGTTGGGATATTCTGTTCAGATATAAGTTGGACTGGATAATTTCTGAGGTCCCTTACAGCACTGAGGTTCTGTGATTCTAAGGCCAGGAAGGACAACCTCCTTTGCGGGGAAGGGGGAAGGAATGTAGCCATGGTGCCCTAAGGGAGCAGCATCTCCTTGCTCCAGAAATCTGTTAATGTCCTGTGGTATCCCAGTCCATCCAGGTTTCTGCCCATCCCCCAGCTCAGAAATGAGAAGCCAAAAGCTTAGCCTAGGTCTCCTTTCCTCCCACTTCTGCAACCCTAACTTTTCATTTATGTGTACATAATAATCCCCCCAGAAAAAAAAATATACCATTCTGACAAAACAATTCAAAGGGGCCTCCTAAGGAGCAGCGAGCGTCAGGTCTCAGCCCTCTGAACGCTAGTTGGAGGGCTAGGGGGATTACCAGCATCGGCAGCAGCAGGCCCAGGTATGGGAAGGAGTTACAAGCCATGGCCAGCTTGAGTAGCAGATGCGAAACTCCCTCGGTTCAGGGACTCAGACCCAGAGTGGATTGCATGGCACCCCACACCTCCCAAGCCCAAACTCTTCCTTTCTTCCCAGCCTATCTAGTTACCGTCAAGTTCCCTCTTGCCTACAAACACTCCTCTCATCAGCTTCCCACTCTTCCCTTTCTTTTCTCTTATTATGAACTGGACAAATGTGAATATTTCCATTGGCAAAGGAGAGTGGAAGAAACCCAAAGCTCTATTACTTACAACTTTTAAAAGAATATATATATATATATATATATATATATATATATATATATATATATATGTGTGTGTGTGGTAATAGGTATGAAATTTGTTTAGCTGAAGAGGAACACTAACTACTCCTTCTAGCTGGCCCCCAGACTTATGGGGTGGGGGGGCGCCATAAAGCCACTTTTCTCCCAACTCCCTTCTCAACTTCTCTTAAACAAATGAAACAATACAAAATAATTCAGTTAATTGCAGTTTTTTTTCTTAATAATGGATTTCAGAGACTAGGTGAATAGCCTTGTGAAATCAGATAAATTTGTTTAGGAAAACATACATACTCTCTCCTCTGAGGGAAGAGGAGAGAGTGGAGGTTCACCACTAGTACTTCCCAGCAGGAGAAGCCAGATATAGGCTTTTCAGCAGTGTGTTCAGGTGATTCTGCACGTTATCCACAATTGTGGCAACTGCAGTGGTAGTAACCACAACAACAGAGGTTCAGAAGTTTCTTTCTCTCTCTCTCTCTCTCTCTGTCTTTCTTTCTCTCTCTCTCCTTTAATTTTCTCTGTCTCTTTATCTCTCTCTGTCTCTCTTCTCTTTCTCTTTCACCTCATGTAGACTGTTGCAGGAGGTGGGGTCCCCGTGGCAGCTTGGTTAACTCCACACTACATAAAGGTTGCAATTTATCTCATTCACTGCCACAGAGTGGTCACATTCCTCCCATTCTTCACAAGATTTCTGCTCTTGGGGCAGCTAGGTGGCATAGTGGATGCAGTACCAGCCCTGGAGTCAGGAGGACCTGAGTTCAAATGTGACCCCAGACACTTGACACTTACTAACTGTGTGACCCTAGGCAAGTCATTTAACGCATTGCCTAGCCCCCCCCAAAAAATTTTTTTTCTGCTTTCCCTTTCCTTCAAGACAAGAGAAAGGAATTATACTTTCGTGGAGTGATTAAAGCTCCTGAAGGTCCATAGATTAGAACATGTTGGTGATATGTGTCCCATCCTACAGACCTCCATCCCAGCCCCTTGATTAAAAGGTATATATGTATTAAATTTAACACAGTAGTACTAACACTGCTCTGCTTGTCTATGTCCCCTTCTGAACTTCATTCTGCTCTCTTCTGCGTGCTTTCTAAAATGTTTTAATGATGCTCTACTCCTTACTTTTCAATTTCTTTGTCTTTACACTACCCATCCTCAAAACAAAACAAAACAAAACACCTTTCCTCCTTTAACCTCATACTAACATCTTCCCAGACTCACCTAGCTCCCTGCTCCACTTCTCAGCCTCCCCTCTACCTTCCCACCAGCCTTCTATCCTCTTACCCTTCTCTCCTTCCCCTCTAACCACCCCACAGCTCTGGGCTTCCTTCCACCAAAAGGTGCTCCTTTTTATCCTGGCCCATGGACACCTGAGCATCTCAACTGGGACTAAAAAAAAAATGGCATGATATCCAAACCAAAATCCAGGAGATTAAGAATCTGGTGGCTACAGGATGGTGCACCAGCATGGGGTTAAAAAAAGTAGTCTCTTCCTCCTTCTGTCTCCTTTCTCCAAACTTTCTCCCAACTAGCCATTACCCTTCCCCTCCCTCTTTCTAGGTGCTGAATCCTTTTTAATAAATTCCATTGTAGAGTCTAATCCCAATACTTCCCAACCACCCAGGCCCTTACAAATGCATAGGGCCTCTAGGCAATGATAATGGGTTAAGGGAGAAATTTATGAAATCCAAAGCCTTAAATCCCCTAATCCTTCATAATTCCTTTCCCCTCCCCCAAACTTGGCATCCAGAGTAAGAATTAGATACCCTCTGACCTTTACCTTGGCCTTTAGAAATGAGGTTTCTTGGAGAAACTAAAAAAAAAAATGGATCTGGGAAAAGTCCCAAGTTCCATGGGAGCTTGCCCCTTCTCAGGGTTACTTCTGAGACAGTAAACAGAGTTGAACTGTACCCCTTTAGGAAAGATATCTTGTTCAGCTGCTCTGCTTCAGGACCCTAGCCTTGGTCTCATGGTACAATCTCCATGAAGTCTGAATATAGCCCTTCTACGGGGAATCTGTGTGTCTGAGCATCTTGGTGGGGAGGGGGAAAAGAGGAAGGGAATAAGCATTTATTAAGAAAGAGCCTACTATGTGTAAGGAATTGTGTTAAGCACTTTACAGATATTTCATTTGATCCTCACCATAATCCTGTGATGTGGGCATTATCCCTATTTTATAGCTGAGAAAACTGAGACAGAGAACTTAGGTCATCACACAAGTAATAAGCGTCAAATCTGAATTCAGGTCTTCCTGGTTCCAGGCCCAGTGTTCTTATCCTGTGTTCCACTTAAGGCATCAGTATGGCCAAGCCTCTCTGTGTATTAGACAGTAACTGTGTGTCCTGTAACTGGAGATTTCTATGTATTCAGACCCTTTGGAAGTATCTGTGTGTCTGGGTCCCACTAGAAAGGAGTCTGTTCGACAGATTGTGGTGGAAAGGTCTATGTACCTAACTCTTGGGGGTATTGCATGCTTGACTCCTCTTAGTGGGGAGGGCCATTCCCTCTCAGAAAATTTGTGTTTGGCCCCTCTTGAGGGTGTAAATAGCTTTGTGTCCATCTCCCCTGGAAGGGTGAATATATCCAGCCTTCCTGAAGAAATGGTGTTGAACAAGTGTCTCTGTGCACAGTCCTCCTCTGAGAGGGTGCACCTAGAATTTCTTCCCCATTACTCTCTCCCAGGACAAATCTCAGGTTAATTTCTACTCCTTTCTCCCATCTTCCACCTCTCCACCTCTCAGATAGCCTGCATGCTGCTAAAACTCAGGGTCCATATCCTCTCTGACTCCCTCCAAATTCTCCCAAGGGTGAGAATGAGCCTGAACTGGACAGGAGCTTAGGAACCTAATTTTCAGAGGTGAAAGGTGGGATGAGTCTGCAGAAGGGCTGGAATGGCATCTGCCTCTGCTGCTGCTGAAACAGGTCAGGAATGCAAACAGCAGAGATAAGGTCCTACCAAGAATCTCAAGCAGCTCTCAGAGAAGAAGGCCCAGGGGGAAGGAATAGGTATGTTGTTTAGTTTAGACTCATTGCGATCCCTTTTTTGGGTTTTTTTTTGGCAGATACTGGATTGGTTTGCCATTATATTCTCATTTGACAGATGAGGAAACTAAGGCAAACAGGGTTAAGTGACTTGCCCAGGGTCACACAGCTAATAAGTGTCTGAGGTCAGATTTGAACTCAGGTCTTCTTGACTCCAGGTCCTGCACTTGACACACTGCCCTACCTAGCTGCCCCTTGGAATGGGCACAGTATTCTTTTAACAGAGCTTGTTGGGACAGAATAAAAAAAACTACCAGGGTCATAGATGTCAAAGCCCAGTGGTAGTTGATTGCATACAAAGAATTTGCTAAATTGCAAATATGGCCCTGAATTTACTCAGGATTTGGTTTCTTTCAGTCTGTGGTTCTCATATGAAGACTCTCTTATTGCCCCCAAAACCAGTCAGTGTAATACAGTAGAAAGAACACAGGCTTAGTAATATAGGAGATCCAAGTTCTAAATCCCAGACCTGCTACTTAACTACCTGTGTGATGGAGAGTAAGTCTCTATGCCTCAGTTTCTTCATCTGTAAAATGAGGGCCCTGAGGGGAACAGAGGGGCAGTTAAGAGGGAGAATAATACTGGAGAGAGAATAATGGCAAGCTAAACAAATTTCCTGATCCTGAAGGGAGGGTGATGAAACAGAAAGAAAGAAAGAAAGAAAGAGAGAGAGAGAGAGAGAGAGAGAGAGAGAGAGAGAGAGAGAGAGAGAGAGAGAAAGAAAGGAAGGAAGGAAGGAAGGAAGGAAGGAAGGAAGGAAGGAAGGAAGGAAGGAAGGAAGGAAGGAAGGAAGAAAGGAAGGAAAAGAAAGAAAGGAAGGAAGAAAGGAAAGAAAAGAAAAGAAAGATAAAGAAAAAAGAAAGATGAAAGGAAGGAAGGAAGGAAAAAAGAAAAAGAAAGGAAGGAAGAAAAGAACTAGCATCAAAGAGTGTGCTCATCAATGTGGGGAACAGCTTGACAAATTTTGATATACGAATGCAATGAAATATTACTATGATGTAGGAAATAACAAAAAGAGACAAGTTCAGAGAATTCTAGGTAGTGTGAACTGATGCAAAGCAAAGTGAGCAGTCCCAGGAGAACAATTTTTAAAGGGGCAACAACGTTGTAAAGGAAGATGACTTTGACAGAACTCTGACTGCAGCAATGACCAATCACATCTCTAGAGGAACCACGATGAAACTTATTACCCACCTCTTGACAGAAAGGTGATAGGCCATTGTGTGTGTTTGTTGGCTCGACTAGAGTTTTTGGTTACAAGTTTGCTTGGGAGCTTTTTTTCTAAATCTCTCTTGGTTTTTACTTGGGGATGGAAGATTTAAGGGAGAAGCAACAATGATTCCCAAAAAAGACAGCCATTGAAAGATTTTTTAAATGCACAGAAGAAAACAAAAGGAAGCATAGATAGGTAGGACAGTTATAAAAATAAGAAGTGGAATTCATTATACACCTTTTTTTTAAAGTGAGTATTATAAAACAGAGATCTTCAATTTTATGAATAATCCTCATTTTTGTGTTCTGTGTATATGAAATTTTTTTAATGTTTAAGTTCAGAATAAAAATTAATTAAATTTTTTAAAATCAGGAGTTCCGATGAGGTGATCTGTGAGGATTTTTACCATCTGGACAAACTATAATTCAATCACTCAGTCAGCATTTATTAAGCACTTACTATGTGCCAGGCACTGTGCTAAGTGCTGGGGATACAAAAAGAGGCAAAAGACAGTCCCTGGCCTCAAGGAGCTCATAATCTAATGGAGGAGACAACATGCACACGTATAAATACAAAGCAAGCTAGATACAGGATAAATAGGAAATAATTAAAAGAAGGAAGGCACTAGAATTAGAATGGATTGGGGAAGTAATCTATCTTCTTGTAGAAGGGAGGATTTTAGTTGGGGCTTAAAAGAAGCCAGGGCAGTCAGTAGACAAATTGAAGGGAGAATGTTCCAGGCAGAGAGGACAGTGAGGGAAAATTCCCAGAGCAGAAATATGGAGTTTCTTGTTTTGTGAAACAGCCAGAAAGCCCATGTCACTGGATCAAAAAGTACATGTTGAGGAGTAATGTGTAAGACGACTGGAAAAGTAAAAGGGAGCTAGGTTATAAAGAACTCTGAATGCCAAACAGGGCATTTTGTATTTGCTCCTGAAAGCAATAGGTAGCCCCTGGAATTTACTGAATAGGGGTTGATATGATTGGACCTGGGCTTTAGGACACTCACTTTAGTGGCTGAAAGAAGAATAGACTACAGTGAGGCTGACAGACCCTCCAGCAGGCTATTGAAATAGTTCAGGCATGAGGTAATGAGGGCCTGCACAGAAGTAGTAGCAGGGTCAGAGGAGATAAGGTGGTGTAGGCATTAGCAACAGATTGGAAGTATAAGTCCTTGGAATAGGAGAGCCATTGTAAATTCTCCCATATTCAAATCAGTTAAATCAATATACATTTTTTAGGTCTGCCATGTACAGAGCTCTCCGGTAGACAGTAGGTACTGTGCTAGACTCAGCTTGAGGCTGAATCTGCTTTATATGACTGGATACTTTGGGCAAATGATAGAAAACCAAAGACTGTGGCCCTGCCCTTCTCATGGCCAATCAACTGACTTAGATCCTACAACTTCCACAGAGCCTCCCTTGATTGGCCCCACCAAAAGTTCATTCTCCCTCTTCAGGATGGCAGAGTAAAGAGTCCTGGACCAGAAGTTGAGAAACTTGGGTTTGAACCTTGACTCTAATGTTTACTAGCTGTGTAACCTTGGGTGACTCAATTTAACTGGCTGAGCCTCAGTTTTCTCATCTTCAAAGTGGGGCTTAATAATGTATTCATAGGTCAGCTAGATGGTGCACTGGATAGAGCATGGACCCTGGAGTCAGGAAGACCTGAGTTCAAATCCAGCCTCTGACACATATCACTAGCTGTGTGACAAGTCACTTAACCCAGATTGCCTCGCCAAAAAATAAAGAAAGAAATAAAGAAAAAAAAATAATATATGTACTACTGGCATCAGAGAAAGCAAATGGGGGAAATACTTTGTAAAGCACTTAAGCACCATACAAATTATTAGATAGATAAAGCATGTATAAAGTGCTTGCTGTTATCACATTCTACCTTATATATTAAGTATCTGTGTATATTCCTGGTCTCAACTATACTGTGAGCTCTTGAGAACTCATATACATTGGCTGATTCACCTTTGTACCCACTGTTTGCATAACAAGTTCTCAGTAAATGTTTATTGACTGAATGAATGGGTAATGGATGAGTGAACCAACAAATATTTATTGAACACTTATTGTAATAGCTCACATTTCTGTAATTCTTTAAGGTTTGCAGAGTGCTTTCCTCACAAAAACCCTGTAAGGTCTGGAAAGTATCAATATTTTCACTCACATTTTATAGGTAGAGAAACTGAGGCCCAGAGGGCTGATGCAAGTCGTCTAAGGCCACAGAAGTAGTAAGTGGCAAGGGTGAGATGTGAATGTAGGTTTCAATGTAGACAATACAGTTTGAAGAAGGAAATTACAGCCGCATTGCAGGAGACAAGAAGAATACATAAAACAACAGTATTTAGTATAAGACAGTACATTTGTAACTAAATTGTATGCTTAGGCTATCTCCTATGGTATACCAATAACTGGAAATTTAGATAACTAGTCCTATAATAAGGGGGAAGTGCCCGTACCCAGGGGAGGTAAGAAAAAAAAGCCTAAAGGTGAAACTTCCCAACCTGCAGCTAATGCTGGGATGCTGGACACATATTTGCAAGCTGTTTTGTATGTCATTTTCATTGTAGTCATGCCCTGTGACTTGTCTCTCCTAAGTGCCCTTCCAAATGCCTCCAACATCTTCCCTTCTTCCATCAGTCTCAATCCTACCAACCCATGCTGTTTAGTGTATGAGAAAGACAGGATTAAAACATTTAGAGCTGGAAGGGGCCTTATTAATTATCTAGTTCAACCTCCCCATTTTACAGATGAAGAAACAGAGGCCCAGAGAAGTGAACTGACTTACCCAAAGCTATATTCTATGACTCAAAATCCAGCACTTTCCACTACAACATCCTGGGAGTCAGGGCGTGAAGACGGCAAACAAGTGCTCAATTGTGACTCAATTGTAACTGGATAATCAGGAATACCTGGCCCCCAGCAGCCCAGGAACACTTCCATCTACCTTACAGCACCCTTGGATCTCTCCTTCCCACTTTTCCCCCTTCCCCCTCCTCCCCACCCTTCCTTCCTATGTCCAGCAAAGAGTTATAAAAAAATCAATAGATCAGGGAGCAAAGAACAAGCAAAAATGGAGGGGGGAGGGGGTAGCCAAGTCCAGCTAGGTTTAAAAGGTCAGGGGACTGAAAAGCACCTGACCTCTAGTTCCCCCTATTAATTTAGGAGAGAGGTGGATTTATTTCTACCCTTTGAGTTCTCTCCAGTCCAGTGACACCGACCTCCTCGATGTCTTCAAACATGATATTCCATTTCTCCACTCTGGGAATTTTCACTGGCTGCCCCAAACCTGGAATTCTCTCTTTCCTCATCTCTTGCTTTCTGGCTTCCCTGACTTTGGTAAAATCTCAACCAAAATCCTAATTCCTGTAAGAAGACTTTCCTTGGCCCCTTTACTGCTATTGCCTTCCATTCTGTATATATCTTGTTTGTAGATAGTCATGTGCATGTTATCTTCCCCATTTTATTGTGAGCTACTTGAGGACAGGGACTGTTATCCCTAGTGCTTAGCAGGGTGCCTGGCATCTGGCACGCACTTAATAAATGCTTATTAACTTGACGTGGCTTGATCTCTAATGTAGGATAGGAGTGGGCTCTCCCCTGAGGCTATTTGGGGCCAACTGAAATTCTTAATGAAAGTGGATTTCCTGAAGAGGGAGGCAACGACAGCCTGCCTGGAGCTACTGCCTCTGCTCTGCAGGATGGAGAATGAGGATCCCAAGACCCCTGAGGGGCATGACAGGCAATGAAACATCAAGAGTTGTTTATAGGTGACCTGGGGATGTAAAAGTGACTGGAGATAACTTAAGAATGTGTGTGCACACAAAAAATACGAATGTGCAGGAGGGTATCTAGAGGTAGCTCACCTTTATGGTTTATGAAGAGTTTTCCTTTCAGCAATTCCCCTGTGAGGTAGAGAGTAAAATCTTGTGGGTTTTGTTTGTTTTTAATAGGATTTGTGCTTTCATCAGAGCATTAAAATGGGAATTTCCTCTACAAACTCACGTAGGCACTTCTACAACTTATAGCTTTAGAAAGTAGCCTTTGGCAGTAACAGCAATATTGTATGATGATCAACTGTGAATGACTTAGCTATTCTCAGCAATACAATGATCCAAGACAGTTCTGAAGGACTTATGAAAAATGCCATCCTTCTCTAGAGAAAGAACTGATGGAGTCTGAATGAAGATCAAAGCATACTATTTTTCACTTTCTTTTTCTCGTTTTTTTTGTCTGTATTTTCTTTCACAACATGACTAATATAGGAATATGTTTTGCATGATTGCATATGTATAACCTATATCAAAGCCCTGTCTTAGGGACAGGGGATAGGAAGGAAGGAGGGAGAGAATGAATGTTAAAAAATTGTTTTTATGTGTAACTGGGAAAACAATAAAATATCACTATGAAAGAAAGTAGTCTTTGGGCACTGAGATGTTAAGTGATTTGCCCAGGGTTACAAAGCCAATAAGTGTCAAAGGTGATTTTTGAAGCCAGGTCTTCTTGACTGAGAGGTTTGCTCTCTACTATGATAGACTGCCTTTCGATATAATAGTATCTCCATTTTACAGACTCTATTTTTAAGAAATTGAGGCTCAAGAATGTTACTTGTCCAAATCATAGAGCTGGTTGGCGATGAAGCCTCTGTGAAACGTGAAAGCAACCTCTTCCACACCTAGCTAAGCAGGTTCTCAATTATTTGTTGATGTATGCCCCAGGGAGTGTAGAAAGGTATTTGTTAGTGTATTTGTGGGTCTCTAAAGATCTGTGTGTAAGTAAGAACGTGTATGAGGATGTGTGAGAGTGAATGTTTGCAGGGCTGTAAGTGTAAGTCTGGGACGGTAAGGAGGTGAAGTCTGATACAGAACTCAAGGCTGGAGGTTGGCAACAAGTGCTTCTCCGACACCTCCAGATCTCAGGCAGGAACATCCCCCCTCTACCTGGCCTTCAGCTTTACCTGACTTGGGTGTAGCAGGGAAAGGGGGGACGTCATTTTCCTGCCCTGAAACCTCCGCCCCAGGGCCCACACACCTGCTTTCCTCCCACCCTGGGGGAGGCGCAGGATGGATCCGGGACAAAGAAAGTTCAAAATCCCTCCAACCTCTTATTTATCTACCTATGCGCCTTCCGGAGCAGGGAGGGGCGGAGCCGGTCCTGGCCGGCGCCCTGTCCCCTTTCCCTCCAGACTATAAAGCCCGTGTGCTCTCACCCACCCTTCTGACTTTCGGATTCCGTCCAGCTCTCCTACACCGACATCATGAGTTTCACTACCCGCTCCACCACCTTCTCTACCAACTACCGCTCCCTGGGCTCGGTCCAGGCGCCCAGCCACCGGGTCCGGCAGGTCAGCAGCGCCGCCAGCGTCTATGCAGGCGCCGGCGGCTCTGGCTCCCGAATCTCCACGGCCCGCTCCTCCAGCTTTCGCGGGGGCTGGGGGACCGGGGGAGTGATGGGGGGGCAGGTCGGGGTCGGGGGGATCCAGGGGGAGAAGGAGACCATGCAAGACCTCAACGACCGCCTCGCCTCCTATATGGAGCGCGTGCGGAGCCTGGAGACCGAGAATCGCAAACTGGAAGGGAAAATCAGGGAGCATATGGACAAGAAGGGACCTCGGACTAGAGAATGGGGACATTATTTCAAGACTATTGAGGATCTGCGGGCGCAGGTGAGAATGGAAGAGGCGGGGGTGGCCCTTCGTCTACCCCAATCCACAGTCCCCCAACTCTGAACTCCAAGATGGTCTCCCTCTTCTTTCTCTTGCTTATTTTTGATAACTCTTGTCCTTCAATTTGGAAATGTCGGAAGTCACCTTGGGAAAGGCATGAGGGCAGAGGATTAGGAAGGGAAAACTCCAGAAAAACGAAGGACTGAGACTTTCCCCAGACTCTTCCCTAAGCAGCCCTTTACTAGTACCTCTCAGTGGTCTTCCCAGTATGGTAACTAGAAAACTCTCTTGACCCATGCTGTTGTCCTAAGTTAACAGGGGTGGGAAAGCGCGGCCAGAAGCAATGAGTTTTGAGGGTAGGAGAGAAAATAAATGTCCCTTAAAGAGGGCCCCTAAAGCCCTGGTTCTCAGATGCCCTCCAGTGAGAGGGTTAAGCGGATATAGCTGAGTCACCTAAAGGTAAACAAGAGAAATGGTAGGAGGGACTTGCTTCCCTTACCGCTTTTGGGAGGGAGTGGAAAAGCAGGTGCTTCAGAAAAAGCTTCAGGTGAAAGGTTGGGGGAGGGGCGCTTTGCAACTGGTTCCCCTGGGCCTGGGAGGGAGGGAACCCAGGTATAGCCTTGGGGAACAAGGTTTAATGAGAGGGCTGTTGCTGGTGGTTACTGGGATCCAGAGGACAGAATCTAGGGTACAATTTGTCTGGAATAAAGGTAGGTGATAGAAGCAGGGGAACATGTCCTGAGGGACATATCCCTGTGTTAGGGATCCTGCTTTCCCATGTGTGATCCCTACTCATGAAGCTCCATGTCTTTTCTCTGCCACCCCCCCCCCACCAGATCTATACAAGCTCAGTGGACAATGCCAGAATCGTCCTACAGATTGATAATGCCCGTCTGGCGGCTGATGACTTCCGAGTCAAGTGAGTCAGTGGAATTATCAGGGTTCAGTTTAGGTATCCCATTTGAAGTTTAAGAATATGGTGGGACTTAAGGGATGGGGTCATGGTTGAGGTTAAAATACCTAATGAGATGGAAATTAGTTTGGGATGGCTATGGGTGGGACTAGGTTTAGGATGGCTACTGGTTTAGGTTTGAGATGGGGGGTAGCCCTTTGGATTTCCCTCTCCTTCTACCCTCATCCCACCTACCCTAGGTATGAAGCAGAGCTGGCCATGAGACAGTCTGTAGAAAGTGACATTCATGGCCTCCGGAAGGTCATTGATGACACCAATGTGACCAGGCTACAACTCGAGACTGAGATTGAAACCCTGAAGGAAGAGCTGCTCTTCATGAAGAAGAACCATGAGGAGGTGAGCTAGGGGGGAAAGCAGAAATCTCTCAGCAGAGAGATGATAAAACTCAGAGCCAAAAAGGGACCTTAGGACTATCTAGTTTCTCATTTTACAATTGGGGAAAACTGAAATTGGACTGAGTTGCCCAAAGTCATGCAGATAGTAAGTAGCAGAGTAGGGGTTCAAACCCAGGTCCCCTGACACCCAATTTCAGCACTCTTTCCAGCTTTTGAAGGTTGGGGAGCTAGGCAACCTGGTAAGGAAAAACAAAGGGACCCAGTCTTAGAAATGGGATGAGAGTGTAACCACTCAGAGGAGCTTCACAGACAAGTTTAGAGAATACATGCCTACACTGTTTTAACCAGGCTGTTAACCACACTGGCAAGTCATATGTATTGAAAATAAATATTTAATACAGTTCATTTGAATTATAGTCTAATAAAGAGGACAGTAAACAGTCTGAGGCAAGAATGGAGCCAGGAACAACTAGGTAGCAGTGCCAGGAGGATGGCAAGAAGCAGCAAAGCCAAGTCTGGAGAGGATTAGCTAGAAAAGGGTGAGGAGGAGAAGTTTGGAAGAAGACAGGCACAAGTCAAAGGGCAGAGGAGAGGAAGAAGGAACCCGAAGAAAAGGTAGATGAAGAAATAATCTGTAGAAAAAAGAATCAGAAGCCTAGGGAGAGAAGTGGGGGGAGGGGAAAGAAGGCTTATAAAGCAAAGACTCTAGAATTGCCGTTGGCAGTCTGGCTGAGGCAGAAGTCCGGTGGGGAGGATATGGTTTCATCGGATGGCTCCTTCTGTGCCCCCTGTATCCTTCATAATCATCAGTGGTTTTCAGTCAGACAGTTTAAAAAAGTTGTGACCCATTCTGCTCACCTACTTTTTTTTTGTTAATCCCAGGAGGTGAATTCTCTACAAGCCCAAATCGCAGGCTCTGGAGTAACCGTGGAGGTAGACTCTCCCAAATCTCAGGACTTGAGCAAGGTCATGGCTGATATCCGAGCCCAGTACGACGCTCTGGCTCAGAAGAACAGAGAGGAGCTTGATAAATACTGGTCCCAGCAGGTAAGCAGAGAAAACCTCTCAGGGGTGGAAGCTTAGGGAGGGTAGAAGAGTTGAGACATGGGTCCTAGGAAGGCAGGAACATGAGGACAGAGCTCTTAACTGGACACTGAGAGAAGCCATATATTTTTTTCTCCCTGGACAGATTGAGGAGAGCACTGTGGCGATCAACACAAGATCTGAGGAGGTGGAAGCAGCTCGAAACACTGTCACTGAGCTGAAACGTACAGTCCAGTCTCTAGAGATTGACCTGGATTCCCTTCGAAATCTAGTGAGAAATATCCCCAACTGCCTTTCTACTTCCCATTCCTTCTCCAGGTTCTAACCTCCCATCTCAGGGCCTGCTGATTCTATCCCTGCCTACTTAGCTCTACTTCTGTCTCCCTGTACTTTGATTCATAGATCAGAACAGAAAGGTACCCTGGCATTTTATAAAGGAGGGATCTGAGTCCTAGAAAGACCAAGTACCTTGCTAACTGTTGCACAGTAAACAAATGGCAGAACTGTTATCTCATTGGATACCTCCTTCCCCCCCTCACTCTGTTCCTCCTTTGTCTCTGAACAGAAAACCAGCTTGGAGCACAGCCTGAGGGAGGTGGAGACCCGCTATGCTATCCAAATGGAGCAGATCAATACAGCCCTGCTACACCTGGAGGCAGAGCTAGGGCAGACTCGAACAGAGGGTCAGCGCCAGGCACAGGAATACGAGGCCCTGCTCAACATTAAGGTTAAACTGGAAGCAGAGATCAACACCTATCGAAATCTGCTGGAGGATGGAGAAGACTTCAAGTGAGTAGGGGTCCTCCTCCCAAGGCAAACCCCCTCCCACTCTTCTCTATCACCGAGCCTCTCCTGGATCCCACATCTAGATAGCCCTTTGTGTGCCTTATCCATTAACCAGGAGGTATTCTCATACTCTTAAGATGTCCTCCTTGCAGAACAAGGAGACCTAAGCTGCCCAGGGAATCGACTCCTTTAAATGAGACGGGGGAGCAAAGGTGGGGTGGGAGGATCAGGAGTTTCTCCTCCTTCCCTCCCCATAACTGGATTTGGACTCTCTCCCTAGTCTCGTGCATGCCTTGGACAGCAGCGGCAGTTCCTTACATAAGACCAGCACTCGGAGGACTGTAGACGGCAAAGCAGTGGCAGAGACCAATGACTCCAAAGTCCTGCGGCGTTAGGGCCATAAACTGAAGGAAGACCTGGGCTGAGTCAGGAAGTTAATAAAGGCTCTTTGGTCACCTAGCCTTCAATCGTGCTTTCTCTTCATTGATCTAATCACTTGGCCAGGCACAGAATCTGATCACTGAAGCCAGCTTAAACTACCAAGAAATTACAACATTCACCACACATTTATCAAGTACCTCCCAGGGACCCCTCAGGATGCTAGGTATTAGGGATACAAAGAAGGAAACAATCTCCACTCTCAAAGGAGTCTACATTCTCATGGGGTAGAAAACAACAGTAACAATAACAGCTATCACTGATAGAGCATTTAAAGGTTTATGAAATTCTTTACAAATCCTATTGCATTTGATTTTCCCAACATTCCTGTGGGGTAGGTAGTATATTCTTATCCTCATTTTACTTATGAAGAAACTGAGGTCAAGAGATACTGGACTAGGGCCACATCCCTTTTAGGTGTCTGAGATGCATCTCTAGTCTCAGTATAGTCCACTATCTTTACTATACACCACCCATCTCGCTATAGAATGGATAGGGAGGGAGAGTTGATGGAAAATGTAACAGGAGAAGGGAGGTTAGATATGGCGGGGGGAGTCAAGGGCAGGGTTTTTGTGGGGATGATCAGTTATTAAGTGGCAGGCAGAGATCAGCTAGATTCCCCATCTCCTCCATTCTCTTAGCCTCTAATCCTATTTCAATTTGAATATCCCATAGGCATGGGATATTCACATAAATGTGGAAGAAAAATTCCGTTCCAAATAATGTTCTTTGGAGAAAAGACCAGCTAGGAAAAGAGTGACTGGATAGGGGATCTGGGATGGAGCACTGTGATGGCCCAGGATGAGAGTAAGTCCTAGGAGAAAGGATATTGGTGTATTGAGAGAATATGGGGTCAGAAAGAGGCAAAGAAGCTTAACGAGCAAGATCTTATCTAAGAGAAAAGTCAGATAAGGAAATATTATGAGGACAATATAGTTATGCCATGACATTAGAATTCAAGTCATATTTAATAAACATTAAATCCTGTGCCTACGTACCAGGCACTGTGCTAAGTGCTGGGAATACAAAAAGAGGCAAAAGATAGACCCTGGCCTCAAGAAGCTTACAATCCAATGGGGCAGACAGCATGCAAACTGGTATATAACGGATAAAAAGGAAACAATAGAGAAAAGGTAATAGAATTAAGCGGACTAGGGAAGGCTTCCTGTGGAAGGTAACATTTTAGTTGGGATTCAAAAGAAGCCAGAGGGGCAACTAGGTGGCAGAGTGGATAGAACTCTGGCCTTGGAGTCAGGAGGACCTGAGTTCAAATCTGGCCTCAGACATTTGACACTTACTAGCTGTGAGACCCTGGGCAAGTCACTTAACCCCAACTGCCTCACCAAAAAGCAAAAGGAAAAAAAAAAGCCAGAGAGGTCAGTAGTCAAAGGGAAGGAGGGAGAGCATTCTAAGCATAAAGGACAGCCAGAGAAAATGCACAGGGCCAAGAGATGGAGTATGCTCATGGAACAGCTGGGAGGCCAGTGTCAGAGAGTAAGGTGTAAGAAGACTGGAAAGATAGGAGGGGGTTAGGTTATGAATGCCAAATAGAGCATTTTGCATTTGCTCCTGGAGACAATAGGGAGCCACTGGAGTTTATTGAGTAGGGAGGGTGACATGATCTGACCTGAGCTTTAGGAAAATCATTTTAATGGCTGAATGGAGGATGGACTGCAGTGAGGAGAAACCTGAGGCAGGCAGACCCCGCAGCAGGCCATTACAGTAATGACGGCACGAGGTGATGAGGACCTGCACTAGAATGGTGGCGGTGTCAGAGGAGAGAGGAAGCATATTCATGAAATGATATATCAGTAGGCCCCAACAACAGCTTGGATGTGGGGGAGGGGGAAGGTGTGTGAGAGAGCGCAAGCTACCAAGATGACACCTAGGTTGGAAGCCTGAGGGCCAGGAGGATGGTGTTGCCCTCTACAGTAATAGGAAGGTAGGAGATAGGGAAGGTTTAGGGGGAATTAATAAGTTCTGCTCTGGACACAGTGAGTTTAAGATATCTACTGGACATCTAGTTCAAGATGTCTGAAAGGCAGCTGGAGATGCAAGACTAGAGGTCAGCCGAGAGTTTGGGTCAGGAAAGGTAGATTTGAAAAAGAAAGGTAGCATGGAGATGGTGATTAAATCACCAAGGGTAGTAATATAGAGGGAGAAGAGAAAAGGGCCCAGGACAGAACCTTGAGAGACACCTACTGTTAGAGGGAGTGATCTGGAGGAAGATGTAATACAGGAGACAGAGGAGGAACAATTAGATAAGTAAGAAGAAAACCAGGAGAGAGTGGTGTCTGAAAGAGAGAAGAGAGTATTAAAAAGGGGAGAGTGATCCACACTGTGAAAGGCTACAGAGAGGTCAAAGAGAATGAGGATGAGTAAAGGCCATTTAATTTGGCAACTAAGAGATCATTAGTAACCAGGGAAAGCATTTTTGGTGAAAAGATATGGTCAGAAACCAAAATATAAGGGTTTAAGAAGAGAGTGAGAAGATAGAAAGTAGAGGCACCTATTATAGAAGACCTTTTTGAGGAGTTTAGCTACAATGGACAGAAGAGATATAGAATGATAGTTAATGGGAATGGAGGAACCAAGGGAAGGTTTTTTCAGGATGGAAGAGACATGGGCATGTTTGTAGGCAGTAGGGAATGAGACAGTAGAGAGGGACAGAAAATAAGTAAAAGAATGGGAATGTCAGAAGGGGCAATCTGTTGGAGGAGATGGAATGCAATGGGATCTCCATGTTAAGGAGTAAGGCCCCTTCATCATATGAGACTGGAGTAAAGGAGGAGAGAGAAGCAGAAAGCATCTGAGTGATGGGAGATGAGGAAGAAGGGAGAAAAAGGAATTCATGGAGAACATGGCCTCAATTTTTTCTCCAAAATATGACACAAGGTATTCAGCTGAGAGTTGGGGAAGGAGAGCCTTGGGAAGTTTAAGGAGGGATGAAAAGGTTTGGAAGAGCCACTGTGGAAAGTAGGATGGTCACTTGATAAGGGAGTTATACAGTAGGATTGCCTGGCAGCAGTGAGGGCCCAGGTAAGGTTATATAACATAAATCTGTAGCAGACCCAGTCAGAACAATTGTGTGATTTTCTCCATTTTGTTCAGCAGCACAGATGTAGGCGAAAAAGCAGAGAATGATGAAAGTGATCCAAAGTTGACGCTTCATTAGGCATAACTGGTGATATTATCAGGGGGTAGGGATTTAGGAGAGAATAGTATAGAGTTGAATTGGTTCACCTTTGGTCAAGATGGAGAGAAGAGGAAAGAATGACTAGTGTAGGGGAGATGGCCTGGGGGACAACTGAGGGGTCAAGGGACTAGAGGTCACAGTACAGATGAAGAGTAGGATTATGTAAAGGAAAACAAAGGGGAAGGTGAAAACCCAAAAATTATGGTGAGATAACTTCTGAATTCTTGAACTTGAAGGTGGTACATTTGTGAGTGATGGCAAGCTCTAGAGTATGACCATCTTTCTGTGTGGCTGAGGTGGGGTGAAGAAGTAGCTCATGGGAGGTGAACAGATTGAAAAACTGAGTGGTTAGGGTATTTGAGGAAGAATCAATATGTATGTTGAAGTCTCCTAGTATGAGGGCAAGAGTTGGGGAGGAGAGAAAAATTGTAAGCAAGGTATTGAACTCATTGAGGAAGGAAGGGGAGTGACCTGGGGTTCTGTAGACAGCAGCTACCAGGATTTTGATTGTGTGGCCGAGATGAATAGCATGAGCTTCAAAGGTAGAGAAGTTACTGAGTGATGGAGGAAGGGGGAGAACCTGGAAGTAGCAATGGGGAGCAAGTATTCTAATTCCCTGGCCTTGACTAGTGAGCCGAGGAGAATGAGTGAAGGTACAGCCAGTACTGGAAAGAATGACCAGGGAGGCTGTGTCATCAGGGGGAGGCCAGGTTTCAGTAAGAGCCAGTCAATGGAAGGAATGGAGAGGAATAGGTTTAAGATGAAGGGAAGTTTGTTGTTTATGGCAACAGGCATTCCAGAGGGCATAGTGGAAGGCCTGGGTGGAGTCAGAATGAAACTTTGGGGTGGAAGGATTGAGGGGGATGAAAATGAGAAATCAGGTGATTGGGGGGGAAGTGAGGAATGGAGTTTGGGTGGCGATCTACAGGGGTTCACAATCACTGGCATATGAAGAGTATAATCCAGGTGTGAGAATATTCATCACTGAGTGGAGTATGCCACTCCTGTACCCTCAAAGGACAAGTGTAGAAGGAGATGGGAGGCTTAAAGGAAAAGGGAGAGTAGCTCTTCTTTGCACTAGAGGTTCTCCACATCCCAGTTGGGAGACTGGGCTGGCAAAGGGAGATAGACAATACCTTCTTCTGGAACAGAGGGAAGTGATTGTTTTGGGGCATATAGAAAATGCCCAGCTTGCTCTCTCAGGGAACATGATGCACCCAGCAGGAGATGGAAGACTCAGGGTGCTATCCTACTCACAGTCTGAGGTCTTCTCACCTGATGGGGCTAGCACTGAGGTGGTAAGAGGTAGTGACAAAATCCCTATGTAGATGGAAGACACTGGGCCAGGCCCCTCAGGAGACATGCTGCACCCAGCTTAAGGGAGCAGTTCATACTTGGGTCTGGATGGAAGAAGACAAAAAAGACCAGACATTCCTTATCCTAGGAATAGCCAGGAAGGACATTTACTAAAAGGATTAAGTCCCAAAAGATTATCTGGAGATGAAACAAAGAAAATGAGAGATGCTTTAAGCTGAAGTGAACAAATAATATGGGATATTTACCTGATGCCAACCAGTTCAGGTAGATGGGGGCCTACTGTCCTTTAGGGAAGAATATCCTTTGCTTCTGGGTCCTTCCTCACCACTCTTCACCTTCACACTTTACACCCTGCTGTTACAAAGTCTTTCCTTGGATCTAACTTGACACTAGCATGCCCCTACCTTCTGGGTCTTCTAAGAAATCATTGGAAAATGGGGAGAAGAGGAGACTTTCAACATTGCACATCCCAACCCAAAAGCATAAAGAGAATTGATTTGTATTAGAGAAGATTTGGGTTCCAATCCCAGCTCTGCTATTTATTATCTAGGCAGACTTGGACAACTCACCTTGCCTCTTGGGGCTTAACCCTTCTTCACTGGTAAAATGAGAGACTTCGGCACAAAATTCCATAATAGTCAACAAATCTTCTCTCCTGTTTGCCTCACGGGGTAGGAAAGCCAAGGAAGGGCAAAGCTCACAAGAACCCTGAACCCCTGCTTGCTAACTTATCTTTGGAGGCATAAAAGGCTGAGCAACACCCAAAGAAGGTGCTCTGGTTCTGGCTGCTAAGAAGCCCAGATTTCTCTAACTCCTCCATAACTCTACCATTTGGGTAGAATTACATAACCTCTTTGGATTATTTCTCCATGCCAGAAGTATGGGAACAAAAGTAAGAAAAATTTACAGCAGTGGGGGGTGGGTATTGTTAATGACACTCAAAAAGGAAGAAAAGAATGTCAATGAATCATTAAAAAAATAAACAGAAGGAAGTTCAGAGGGGAAAACAGACAAGCAATGCAGTGTTTGAGCTACCATGTCAAACTTGAAATATAAAAAGTAAGCTGTACATTCTCTGTTTCCCATACAGTGCCCTGCTTTGTTTTGCAGGGTTTTATAAAAGGAAATATTCATTTTTGTCAAATTTGTAATAAAAAGAAAATTTTTAAAAAGAATAGAGTGGGAAAAAAAAGAGCAAGGAATCTTAGGTCATTGTCATAATTTCATTTAGTTCAAAGTACAAATAATTGCAAAAAGACAACCTAACTCAAAAGTCTATAGTTGTAATATGACTTAAAAGGTCATAAGATAAGAAAATTAATCCCAAGAAGAAGGTCTCTATCTGTATAGTTCTGCCTTTTTCTGCATTTCTGAATATATATACATTGACATGTATATATACTGCTGTGTTTTCTCTCTCTTCTGAATGTTAGGTCTGAAAATTGTCTTTTTTAAAAAAAATCTGGTGGAGTTTTGTATATCCTGCTATAACTAACAATAGCAATAGCTCACATTTCTAAAGTATTTTGAAGTTTACAAAGCCTTTTTTTCAGCGGGGGGGGGGATGGCCCACAAGGCAATTGGGGTTAAGTGACTTGCCCGGGGTCACACAGCTAGTAAGTGTCAAGTGTCTCCCCTGAGACTGGATTTGAATTCAGGTCCTCCTGACTCTAAGGCTGGTACTCCATCCACTGTGCCACCTAGCTGCCTCTACTACAACGAACTTTCTTGCTGTAACACTGTAGGAGAGGTTGAGACACAAAAAAATGTGACTTGTCCATGGTTAAATCAGTAGTGTCAAAGCCTTGGTCTCCTGACTCCAAGTTCAGTGCTCTGTCCTCTTTAGGTTTTTTGGGTTTTGTTTTGTTTTGTTTTGTTTTTTAACAAATCAAACAAGTTGCTGATTCTCTGAAACAAAGCAATTATGTGCCTTGTTCCCACTCCCACTCCACTGTTTTTATCACCTTGGTAAAGGTATCTGGGCCAGGAAACTCACGAAGTGATTCATGATGCATTGAAAAATGTCTTTAATTCACAAATAGCTCTCTTTTTTTATGCTACAATGCTGGACATTTCCAATGTTAGAATAGCCTTCTTGGGCTAAAACACTGTCTCCAGAAGGCCACTGTTAACGATGCACACAAACATAGGCATTAATACAGAAGCACAAGCATTTGCACCTATGTTTTCTACTACATTAGTTAACTGTCACTTTATAGAGCAAAGAAGACGTAAGAGAAAGGAGTACTGGGAAGCTAATTTTTGACAGACACTTATGAAGAAGGAGTGTGGGTCCAGAGATTAGATCTGCCTGAGGATGCTGGATCTAAGTGGAGGACTTTATTTGGATAGGAGGAATTAATAATTTGGTTCCCACTATAAGCTTTTAAAAAGATTGAATACAAAAGACTTTTCACACAAAGAAAGTCAGATCTAAACGGCTAGAAAAATATTAATTGCTCATGGATAGGCTGAGCCAATATAATAGAGATGACAATTCTACTTAAATTAATCTACTTATTCAATACCATAGAGCTAGAAAAAAATCATAACAAAATTCATCTGGTAGAACAAAAGGTCAAGAATATCAAGGGAATTAACAAAAACAAATGTGAAAGAAAGTAGCCTAGCCATACTAGATCTCAAACAGTATTATAAAGTGATAACAATCTGGTACTAGCTAAGAAATAGAATAGTGGATCAGTGAAATAGATCAGATCCACAAGCCTCTGTAGTAAACAACTATAGTAACCTAGTGCCTGATAAATCCAAAGACCCCAGCTCTGGGGGCAAGAACTCACTATGTGACAAAAACTGCTCGGAAAACTGGAAAACAATTTGGCACAAACTAGGTACAGACCAACGTCTTACACACTATACCAAGATAAGATCCAAATGGGTACACGGTTTAAACATAAACACCATAAGCAAATTAGGAGAGCAAAGAATAATTTATCTGTCAGATCTATGGAATAGGGAAGAATTTATGACCAAACAAGAGAGCATTACTAGATGCAAAATGGATAATTTTGATTATATTAAATTAAAAACCAATGTAACCAAGATTAGAAAGAAAGCAGAAAGCTGGGAATCAATTTTTATAGCAAGTGTCTCTGATAAAGGCCAAATTTCTCAAGTACATAGAGAATTGAGTCAAATTTATAAGAATACAAGTCATTCTCCAATTGATAAGTGGGCACTTTTGATGAATGGGCACTTTTCAGAAGAAGAAATCAAAGTTATCTATAGTCATAAATAAATGCTCTAAAACATTATTGATTAGAGAAATGCAAATAAAAACAACTCTGAGGTACTGCTTCACATCCATCAGATTGGCTAATACGACAGAAAAGGAAAATAATAAATGTTGGAGGGGTTCTGGGAAAATTGTGACTTTCATGCATTGTTGGTGGAGTTGTGAACTGATCCAACCATTCTGGAGAGCAATTTGGAACTATGTACAAAGGGCTATAAAACTGTGCATACCCTTTGACTCAACAATACCACTACTAGATCTGTATCTCAAAGAGATAAAAAGGGTGGGGAGAGGACCTTTTTGTGCAAAAATATTTATAGCAACTCTTTTTGTGGTTTCAAAAAAACTGGAACTTGAGGGAATGCCCATCAACTGCGGAATGGCTGAACGAGCAGTGGTATATGATTGTAATGGAATATTACTCTGCTATAAGAAATAATGAGCTGGCTGATTTCAGAAAAACCTAGAAAAACTTATATGAACTGATGCAAAGTGAATTGAGCAGAACTAGGAGAACACTGTACACGGTAACAGCGACATTGTGCAATGATCCACTGTGAATGACTTAGATATTATCAGCAATACAATGATCATGATGAAAAATGCCATCCACAACCAAGGAAAGAACTATGGAGTCTGAATACAGATGGAAGCATGCTATTTTTCACTTTCCATATTTTTTCATGTTTTTTTTTCCCCTTTGGGTCTGTCAACATAACTAATATGGTAATGTTTTACATGACTGAACATGCATAACCAATATCAAGTGGCTTACTGCCTCAGGGAGGGGAGAGGGGGAGAAGGAAGAAAGAAAATTTAGAACTCAAAGAATGTTAATAATTATTTTTACATGTAATTGGGGGGAAAATTAATATATTGAGCAAAAAGTTGACCTCTAAGATTCCTTCTAGATCTATGATCCTATGAAATTTCAAATTCCTCTACTTAAAAAAAAACAACCCTACAGTAGTTATTTATGTAGATTTCCACTGGTTCTCTCCTCCCTGTGGTCAGTGATAGGAAATTGGTTGCCTACTCCTGCCCTAGAAAAGGGTGAAGGAAGTTAGAAGTGCCAAGGAGTGATTGGAGAAATATAGGCCCACTAATACACTGTTGGTGGAGCTGTGAATTGTCCCAACCATTCAGAATACCAACTTGGTATCATGCTTTAAAAAATAAGTGATCCAAATGCTCATGCCTTTTGACGTAAAGAACCCATTGCTTTGGCCCACATCAGAGTCAAAAAGAAAGGTCCTATGTACACCAAAATATTCTTAGCAGCACTTTTGTGGTAGCAAAGAACTAGATCACCATCAATTGAGGCATAACTAAACAAATTTTCACAACTTAATATGACTGTGCCATAAGAAGGAAGGAAGAAGAGAGGAAAGAAGGGAGAGATAGGAGGCAAGGAAGGAAAGAGGGAGGAAACAAGCAAATATTAAGCGCCTATTATGTGCCAGGCACTGTGCAAAGTGCTTTACCGATATTATAATTTTTGAGTTTCATGACAACCTAGAAAGTAGGTGCTATTATTATCCCCATTTTATAATTCAGGAAACTGAGGAAGACAGGAGTTTAGTGGCTTCCTCAGAGTCATACAACTAAACAGTGTCTGAGGATTTGAACTCACATCTTCCTGACTCCAGACCCAGTGCTCTATCTGTTGTGTCACCTAATTACCATAGGCCATCAGAGAACTATGGAAAGATGTGATGCAAGATAAGCAGAATCAGGAAAGTAATATATACAATGACAGTAATGTAGATGGAAGGAAGACAGGAAGGAAGGAAGGAAATGCTGTATAATTATAATGACCAAAAGACTTGGCCCTGGAGAAGAAGTGAGAAAATACACCTTCTCCCTTTTTTGCAGAGGTGGGGAGCTACAGGTGTGGAATATTGTACGTACTGCCTGAGTGGTTTAATGTATTGGTTGTTTTTGCTGATCTGCTTTTTATCCTTCTGCCTTTTTTTTTTAATTCTTTATTACAAAGGATGGCTCACATGGGTAGGGTAGGGTAGAGGAATAGACTCAAAAATGAAGATCACTAAAAACGTATCAATAATTTTAAGGGACTGGTTTCCTCAACAAAGTCATCCTAGAGGTATTTCTAGTCCAAGCTGAAAATCAAAAGACTGCCTCTTTTGAGGGAGAACCTTTCTCCATCCTCAGGAATGAGGACTGGGTCTCCTTCGGTGAGTGAATGAAGGAAGTTCAACTTTCCCAGGGGATGCACCTTGGGTTATGGAACTGGAGGAGAACTGAGGAAATGAGTCCAAGCCCTTGTTCTACTGAGGGGCCTGAGCAAAGCAGAGCCAGGATATAAACCCAAGTCTTCTGACTCTAAACCCAGTGCTCTTTTCACACCATGCTTGAGGAATAGTTTTTACTTTGAGAGGTTAAGCAGTGGGAAAAGTAGTAATAGCTAGGAATTATTTGCCCTTTAAGGTCTGAGAAGAATTTTATAAGTGTTAACTCATTTGATCCTGACGGCAACCCTCAGGTAGGGGTTATTTATTTCTCCCATTTTACAGGTGAGGAAACTGAGGAGGAGAAGTGACTGAAGCCATCTGATCAAGGTTACACGGCTAGAAAGAGTCTGAGATGGGATCTGAGCAAAGGCCAGGCCTTAGCTCACAGCACCACTGAACAATGCATCCTAGCATTCGGAGCCAGGAGACCTGGGCTTGTGCCCCAACACTAGCTAGATGGCCCTAGGTAAGTACTTCATATCTCTGGATCTCAGACTACCTCACAGATAAAAGGAGGGAATTAAAATAGATGACTCTAAGGTACCTTCCAAATCTAAATCCTATGATTCTATAGACAAGTCATTTAACCAATTTGAATGTCAGTTTTTTCTATTTTTTTAAGCCTCAGTTTTTTCATCCGTAAAATGGGGGAGGGAGGAGGGATCTTTGTACACCCTAAATAGCTTCATAAATGTGAGCTGTGTGACTGACCTCAGCATTGAGGAGCTGGACAAGGGGAAGGGGGATGAGGTTAAGGTGAGGAATGTGGCTCTCTGTTTATTTAGCTAACAACTGAGACTGAACTAATCCAGGAAACCAGACTTCTCTCCAGTTTGGCCAGATTTCATTAAGACGCCCAGCCCTTCATTCCAACCCCATGAGCCCCCTCCCTCCTTTGTCCTCTCATCACTCCCATTTCTGTACTTCTGCCTCCCTGTGGCCCTCTTCCCGTTCTGGTCTATCACCCTCTCTGCCCTGTATCTGCTTTACCATTCAATGGAAACTAGGATTTGGCTTGAAGTTCTTTAGGACAGCCACACCCCATTCCCTCTTCTCTCCTTCTTTGGGGAGTGGTTAAGAGGAATTCCATCCCAACAAAAAAGGTCTTTGTGTAGAGATGTTTCCCCCTTGGCTTCCTCTCCACACTCTCCTCCCAGAGTTCCCAGGCCACAGGCCGCATCTGTCTAGAAAGGAAGTCTCTGAAGGACACATGGGCCAAAATCAGACCCCAAAGAGCCTATCAGAGAAAGGGAAAAGACAATGTTTTCCATGGAAAGGGAACTGTATGTGGAGTCAGGAGCCCTGCGTTCATGGTCATAGCTCCACTGCTCTTCCTGTGGCATTGGCCCTACATGTCCACACTTACAGGATAAAGAGTTGGTCTAGCTCTCGAAGCTTGAAACCCTTTGATCCAAAGAGGGAGGCCTTGGGCTTCCTCGCTCAGGAATAGAAAGGTCAATGAATGATGGCATAGGTTTAACTTAAGGAGTTGCCTAGGCAGCAAGACTCTAGAGCAGAGGTGGGGAACCTGCAGCCTCGAGGCTACATGTAGCCCCTCTAGGTCCTCAAGTACAGCCCTTTGACTGAATCTAAATTTCATAGAACAAATTCCCTTAAAAGGATTTGTTCTGTAAAACTTGGACTCAGTCAAAAGGCCACACCCAAGGACTTAGAAGGCCACATGTGGCTCAAGGCTGCAGGTTCCCCACCCCTACTCTGGGGTATCGGTATCAGCCTCTTCTGAGGGGTCATCAGCCTCCCAGCTTCCTAGAATAGCAAGTCCCCTGAAGACAGACTAATTTTTTTGTCTTAGTGTTCCTGCCTCCCGATATTCACTTCACATGTTGGTATTGGTGTTGGTCCTTGGTTTTCGAAGTAGACCAATGACATCACAATGTTGGAGTCAGGGTACCATTTGTTTGGCTGTGGCCGATCAGAGCAGTAAGTTTGGAAGGCACTACCCAGATTAGGCACAAGTGCTCTGTTAGAAGACTTGGTGGGGCAGGGGCTCGGGATTTGCGGAGTTCACATTTCCTTTGTTCTACTATGATTCTGCTTTCCTCATGGAGTATAGAGCTCTCTTTGACTTGGGAACACCATGCTGGAGAATCCTGTGCCAGTGTTTCCTACGTCTCACAGTCAATACTAAAGTTCTGCAGAGATGCCTTGACAGTGTCTTTATACTTCTTTTTCTGATTATCATGTGTGAGTTCTCCAAAAAATAGCTATTTGGGGAAGTGAGCGTTTGGCATTCAAACTACATGTCCAACCTATCAGAGTGGCACTCTCTGTAACAGAGTTTGAATGCTTGGCAGTTCAGCTGTAAAGAGGACCTTAGTGTCTGGTACCCTATCTTGCTACGTAATCTTCAGGATGTTCCTGAGACAATTCAAGCAAAAGAGGTTGAGTTTTCAGGCATGGCACTGGTAGACTATCCAGGTTTCTTAGGCATACAGCAATGAGGTCAGCACAATAGCTCTGTAGACCTTCAGTTTGGTATGTAGCCTGATAGAAGGCACATGAATGAATGAATGAATGAATGAATGAATGAATGAATGAATGAATGAATGAATGAATGAATGGTTTTCTGGTCTGGGAAGAAGTTCTTTCCCTCCATCTCTGGAAGCCTAGACTCAACCTGTGCTAGACTGATTGGTGATTTGGCAGTAAACATTGTGTGGTTCCCTCCTGGGGTTCACTTTCCTATCCTCTTAAATCTTTCTTCCTCGTGGCTCTGCCACTGTCCTACTCCTACCACTTCCCCTACTTGACCCCAAGACTAATGAGATATTTGCACTGGGACCTGGGGTGAAATTTGTCCTTTGAGTTCTGAGGAGGCAAGAAGAAGATTGCAGCTGTGGTTTCAGTCTCTGCACATGAAAGACTGGGGGTAGGGTGGAGGTGGGGGTGGGGGTTTGTGAACACACCCTGCTGTTCTAGGCAGCTTAAGCATCTGCTGGTACACACCACTGTTCAGAGAAAAAAAAGAGAGCACCATGGACTAGAGTGGTCAGGGAAGGCTTCACAGACAAGGTAGTAACTGGACCAGACTTTGAAGGATGAGTGAATGACAGTGAGGAGAGCAGGGGGCTCTGGATGCTGGAAGGGGAGAATTATTGTGTCCACAGTCAGAAATGACCACATACAGTCCAGCGTCTCAGGAGAGAGAGGGAGGGGGTTTAAAGCAACCCATGGCTCTTGGAATGAGTCCTTAGCTCATTTTTTTTTTTTTGGTCTCCTGCAGTGTCCACAGTATTCCTTATATAATGTGGAGAGACAACTTTTCTGTTCATTTTCCCTTCTTTGAGAGGAAAAATGGCTGGTCTCTCTGTATCAGACACCATCCCCACCACCCCCACCACTGTTGAAATCTTCTTATCCATTCTCCTTCCTCTAGGAACACATTCCACCCGTCCCATTCTGGCCACATTAGAAGGTCCAGATCACCATAGGCTGGAGTGGCCAAGGAAAACTTGGAGGTGATTGAGTATATCTTTGACAGAATCAGCATTTGGACAGATGGGGGAAATGGGGAAGAGCATTCCAGATGCCAGATGCTGTGAAAAACTAAGAAGTCTACCTGAGTGGAAAATGAATCCATCTCATGGCAGCTGAGCAACAGGAAGCGGAGGTGGGGGTGCCAGCAAAATTCAGATGAATCACCTGGGAGATAAGGGCAAGCAAAGGGTGGAAGAAAGAGGAGCCTAAAGCATCAACAAAAGTTTCTTGTACTGGAGTCGTTAACACTGATGCCAATGGACCTACTGCCCCACTCCACCCTTCCTGGACCCAGATAAGGAGATGAAATCCAGTCTACAAAACAAGCTAGAGTCTGTGCTCAGCTACAGCTATCTCAGGCACAATCCTTGCCCAAGTTATCGCACTGGACCTGGCAAAAGAATCCTGAACCCTGTGTCAAGCTGAAGGATCAACCAGGGTCTCCAGGAGGTCAACTCTTCTATTACTCTACATCTGGACATTACAGTATACCTCTTAAGCCCTGTACTTCAGGCCTAAGACAAGGGTCTCTCAACCAACTGTACCCTCACCCTTATTTATTCATAATAAGCCTAGGGAGACAATACATAAGCACATGAAACACTAGCAAAGAATACAAGATAGTCTATAATTAAACCCTAAATTATGTGACATAATTTATAAATATATTAATTTAGAGAGAGGGAGATCTCTGAAGCATTCTTCATGTACTAGACTAGGAGTCAGTGGAACTGTGTGACATAGTACAAAATATATTACCTCTCTAGGCCTCATTTTCCCTAACTTTTTTAAAATATAACTATTCTAAACAGAAAAATCTCTAGGGAGTCAGGGGAACTTGAGCTGGGCTTTAGGTGATATAGAGGTAACATAAGATATGTATGTAGAGGGTTGATTAGGGAAATCCCTAATGACTTTAGAGGATGGTATACCTTGTTTGGGACTTTGATTGGCTGGATCCCTAACTGTTGTGGGCAGCCCTTCAATCTGGGCCTACAAAAGAAAGGGTCAGTTGCAGTCCCCTGTTTTGCCTCTTTTCATTTTCAAAAGGAGTTGCATGTGTTCTCACCCATGTGCTCCAAGAGGAGAGTTTCTAGATCCTGAGTTCCTGGAGACAAGTGGAGGGAAAGGGGAAGGAGAGGAGGGGAGTCGCCAGGCGTTCCTGGGTGACCTCAGAATCTAGCCTCCAATAAGAAGGGAAAGATCCTGCATAGTGCCTGCTATGGGGTTGCCTTGCTAGCAGCTCCAAGTATGAGACTTCTGAGACAAAGCTCTCTTTCAAGAAAATGCTGCTTCCCCGGCAGCACCAGAGAGGGAAGGGAAAGGAAAGGAAACAAGTATTTATTAAGCTCCTATCACGTGCCAGGCACTATGCTAAGAGCTTCACAAATATTACCTCACATGAGCCTTGGAAGGTAGGTGTTATTATCATCCTCATTTTACAGTTAAGGACACTCAGGCAGACAAATGCTAAATGACTTGCCTAGGGTCACAAAGCTAGTAGGTGTCTGAGGATGGATTTTAACTCAAGTCTTCCTGATTCCAAGCTCAGCGCTCTCTCTACTATGTCACCTAGCTTTATCTCACACATGGTTCCTGAAGGTAGAAGAACAAAGGATTAATGCCATGAAGTGGGGGAACAAAAAAAATCTGGGCTTTGTCACTATTCCCATGAGTTATTTGGATAAATCTGGGGTGCTGGGCCACAGATTATAAATATGATGATTCTTGACCTCTAGAATCTTCCAATCTGATTGAGGAAACAAAAAATACAACAAATTAAATAACAACACAAAACAGCATATAATAATGTTAAAAGAGATATGCGGACCTACAGGAGGTCAGGAGGTCCTGACCCATCTCATCTGCACCTCGGTCAGCCAGCAAGCATTTATTAAGTGCTTATTTTGTGCCAGGCACAGGGCTAAAAGCTGGAGTTATAAAGAAAGACCAAAAAAAAAAATAAAGCTGTCCTTGGTCTCAAGAACCTCCTAGACATAATGCAAATGGTCATCTTAAAGATAAGGAATTCAGAGCAAAAGGTTTGGGGGAAGGCCTTCTGCAGAAGGTGGGATTTTTGCCTAGTCTTGAAGGATGCCAGAGAAAGTAGGAGCTGGAGGCGATGAGAGAGGGAGCATTCCAGGCAGTAGAAATGCAAGTGTTCAGAGGTCGGCGTGTCCTGTGTGAAGAGCAGCAAGGATGCCAATGCAGCGAGATCATACAGTGAGTGAGTACAAGGAAGTAAAGTTTGAGAAGGACTGGAAGACTGCTGGCCAAAAGCAGTGCCTGAATGGAGGTAGACTGCCTAGTTCCCTCCAAGCTAATCCACCAAAAACCCAGAATTTGCACCAGACTGAAAAATGATCAAGAAATCCAATGAGAAACTACATTAAGTGACTTATCCTACCCCAGAACTATACATTAGGTTAGCCAGAAGCCCACAAGATATAGGAAAAGGGGGTGCCAGCAAAGCCAGTGCTTACACAGGCAAAGAAACTGGCAACCTCCCAGAGTGAAAAGAGATGGCCCAGAGATATCACCTGCAAGGTCCTGTGTCTGGAGGCTCCCCAAAGAAAACCGGGGGTAGTCAGAAGGACCCAGGGATGTAGAAAACAACTTGTAAACCACAGGGAGCGTCAGTGACCAGTGCAGCTTGGTAGCCCTCAAACTGGGACAATCCAGGTGCCGACTGGCTCTGAGCTCACTAACGCTCTGAAGATCCAAAACTCTGAACCTCAGAGATCCAGGGAGACCTGACATTGGGAGGTGGAGGGGAGTTCAGGAACCCAGGGACCCAGGGTGACAGAATATTCAGGGCTGACTATTTCACTCACATTCAAAGCAAGGTATAGAGCCTAGTCCTGACCCAAAGCCCTAATTCTGGAGCTAAAGTTGGAGAGATGAGTAAACCAAAGAACATAATGACCAATATCAAAAATTTTTATTAATCTGCTGTTGCCCAAAATTCAGCCTAGAAGGAAAAAAGTAACTCCATAAAAACTGCAAAAAAATGACTCAGGGAAAAAATGGATTTTCATACTTTTTTTTCCTTTTTTTGGGCTAGGCAACAGGGTTAAGTGACTTACCCAGGGTCACACAGCTAGTAAGTGTTATGTGTCTGAGGCCAGATTTGAACTCAGGTACTCCTGACTCTGGGGCCGGTGCTCTATCCACTGCACCACCTAGCTGCCCTGAAAAAATGGATTTTCCACAAGGTCTACATGAATGTCCAGAAGAAATTAACCAGAGATTAAAAAATGAAATAAAAGGCATAGAAGGGAAAAAATTGGAAGGAAAATAAGTAACCTAAAGGAGAAAATGGTAAATCTTACCCAAGTAATGGACTCTGAAAATTAAAATAAGCCAAACAAGAAAACAATGACTCCATGAGAAAGCAAGAAATATTAAAATCAACAGACTGAAAAAATAGAAGAAAACATAAGGTAGTTCCTATCAAAAACCACCAACCTAGAAAGCAGGTCAAGCAGAGGCAATCTAAGAATCACTGGAGTGAAAATTTTGACCAATCCCCCCCCTGTATATTATATTTCAAGAAATCATAAACAAAAATTGCCCAGTTCTAATAGGACAAGAGGGTAAAGTAAAAACAGAAAAAAAGAATACAGAGATCACTTCCTAAAAGAAAATCCAAAACAAAAACTTCTAGCAATATCATAGCCAAAATCCAGTGCTTCCAAGTCAAAGAAAAAATACTTCAAGCAGAAAGGAGTCTAGGTTCCATAGAAACATAGTCAGGATCACACAAGACTTGGAAACTACCTCTATAAAGAAGAGGCTACCTTAAAATACAAGATTCCAAAAAGCATAAGATATGGACTTATGACCAAAAATAACTTACCTTGCAAAACTTAATACAATTCCAGATGGGAAAAAATGAAAAAAAATTTAATGGAATAGAGGACTTTCTGTTCCCCCAAATAGTGGAATAGCAGAAAGAAGTACAGCTGAGCCCTCCCTAACAACTATTTCACAAAGACCTAGAAAATCTACCAGACCAAATCCTGGTCATGAAATCTAAGGGGAAAAAAAATCACATTGAATCATTTTTCTAGCCCAGGTCAATCAGTCATTAAACATTTATTAAGTACTTACTAGCTGCATGACCCTGGGCAAGTCACTTAACCCTGTTTGCCTCAATTTCCTCATCTGTAAGATGAGCTAGGGAAGGAAGACACAAACTTTTTCCAGTACCTTTGCCAAGAAAATCCCAAATAGGGTCACGAAGAGTTAGACACCACTGAAAAATGACTGAACCACAAGTGCTTATTATGGGCCAGGCATTGTGCTAAGCACCGGGCATGTAAAAAAGGACAAAAACACTTCTAATAGGGGAGACAACATGCAAACAATTACACACAAACAAGCTATATACAAAATAAATTGGAGGTAATCAACAGAGCGAAGGCACTAGAATTAAGGGGAATTGGGAAAGGCTTCCTGTAGAAGATGGAATTTTAACTGGGACTTTGAAGGAAGCCAGGGAGACCAGGTGACAAAGGTGAGGAGGGACAGAATTCCAGGCACCCAGGATAGCCCAAAGTCAGGAGATGGAGTGTCTTGTGTAAAGACGGGGTGGGGATGGACAGGAACAAAGTATAAGAAGACTGTAAAGGTAGAGGGAGGGAGAGATAATATAAAGGGCTTTGAAAGCCAAACAGAAGATTTTATAAGAAGTCAGACAGAGAGATCGGCAGATACTGGGATGGCCCTGAGTCAAATATTCCAAGTTGGGGATTGAAAAAGGAATTGACAGTGGCTGTGCACTAGCAAGAAGTCTCAAATCCGGCACAGAGGAACGATACTCTGCAGTCAGCTGGAACAGCTTCCAACTGGTAGCTGTTGCACATAACACAATGCTAGGTCACAGGTGTAGGGAGTCCTGAGGATGGGATCCACACCTAAGGGTGGTAGTCAAGGACAAAGAGCAGTACAAGGTAAGTAGTCCTTGACCCTAGACTATGTATTGAGTGGTTCTAATGCAGAATCCAAAGTCAAGAAGTAAGGCTGGAAGAATGAGCAAAGAAAAAGAATCCCACCATAAAGAGCAATTATGGTGACAGGTGTGCTCAATACACGAACTCAAAATATCTACAATAAAAGTCTCAAAGAATAACACAGCTTGGGCACAAATTCAACTGGAATTCCTAGGAGAGATAAAACAAAAGTTAAAAAGAGAGTTTAAAAATGTTCTTACAAATGAAATGAGAGAGCTAGAGAAAAAAAATAGAAAACAGAAGAGAGCTAGGGAAGAAAGAATTAGAAAGAGAATTAACAGTTTGGCACAAAAGGTACAAAACCTTACCCAACAACAAATTTTCTGAAAATAAGAAAAGACCAAAAAGAAGTTAATGCCTCCATGAGACAACAAGAAATATTAAAACAAAGTAAAAAACTGAAAAAATAGAGGGAAACATAAAGTATGTCATAGCAAAAACAAGTGAAATAGAAAAAGAATGAGGAGAGATGATTTAAGAATCACTGGACTTGAAAGCTATGATTGGGGCAGGGGGAGCCTAGGGATCATATTTCAAGAAAACTGATCTCTTAGAACCTTTTGAGTCACCTTCTGAAAGAGCCTCCAAATAAAACTCCCAGGAACATTAGAGCTGAAATACACTGCTTCCAGGTCAAAGAAATAGGGGGACTTTCAAATATTCTTGATGAAAAGACCAAAAGTTGACATTCTCTAATTGATAAATGATCAAAGAATATGAATAGCTATGGAAAAAACCAAGCTATCAACAGCCTTATGAAAAAATGTTCCAAGTCACCACAAATTAGACAAATTCCAATTAAAACAACCCTGACGTTCCAACTTATCCTTCATCAGATTAATAAAAATGACAAAAAAGGAAAATGACAATTGTTGAGGGGTCTATGGGGAAACTAATAAGGTACTGCTGGTGGAGATAATAATAATGATGGTAATGGCTAGCATTTATATAGCACTTACTATGTGTCAGGCACTGTGCTAAGCATTTTATAAATATCTCATTTTATCCTCACAACAACTCTGGGAGGCAGGTACTATTATTATCATTTCTATTTTACAGTTGAAGAAACTGAGACAGATGTTAAGTGATTTGCCCAAGATCACAGCTGAGGCTGGATCTAAACTCAGGTCTTCCTGACCCCAGGTTGTTCAGCTGTCTTTCAGTCATACCCAATTCTTCATGACCCCATTTGGGGTTTTCTTGGCAGAGATACTGGAGCACTTTGCCATTTCCTTCTCCAACTCATTTTACAGACGAGGAAACTGAGGCAAATAGGATTAACTGACTTGCCCAGGGTCACACAGCTACTAAGTATCTGAGGCCAGATCTGAACTCAAGAAGATGAGTTTTCCTGACTCCAGGCAAAGCACTCTATCCATTGTGCCACCTTACTGCCTCAAAATGTCCTGACTCCAAGTCAGTGCTCTATCCACTGTGCCACTGTGAATTAGTTCAACTATTCTGAAAAACAATTTGGAACTATTCCCCCAAAATCACTAAATTCTGACTTTGACCCACTGATACCACTACCAGGCTTCTACCCCAATAAGAGTAAAGAAAGAGGGAAAGGATCCATGCACACAAAAATATTCATGGCAGTTCCTTTTGTTATAGCAAAGACCTAGAAACCAAGAAAGTCACCATGAATTGAGGAATGGCTAAACAAATTACGATATATTAATGTAATAGAATATTATTTTGCAGCAAGAAATGGCAAAAGGGATAATTTCAAAGAAACCTGGGAAGGTTCATATGAACTGATGTAGAGTGAAATAAGCAGGACCTGGAGAACAATGTTTACGATAATATTGTAAAGAAAAACAGATTTATAAACTCTGAACAATGTAATAACCAACCAGGATTCCAGAGAATGATAACAGAGAATGCTATCCACCTTTTGATAAAGGTGATGGACGCAAGGCACAGTGAGACATATTTTTTGACATAGTCAATGTGGGAATTGTTTTGCTAGATGATGCATATTTACTGAAAGGGTTTTGTTCTTGTTTTTCTTTTCTTTTCTTTTTCCCAGTAAAGGGCAGGGAGCAGTTGGAGAGGGGCAAGGACTATCCATATAGTTATTGAAAAAGGAAAAGAAAAAGAAAAGAAAGTCATTGAAGTTCATTTTTTAAAATGCACAGAAGAGAACAGAGGGAAAGCCAAAAGAAAACAAAGACCAGCAGGACAGCTTTGAAAGTTACATGGTCAGATTTATTATGTACTTAAAAGGAAAATCAAACTACATAATAGAGATTAACAATTTCATGTAAAACCCTCTTTTTCTGTTCTATTTTGTATATAAAAATGTTCATTTTATTTCATGTTTGAGTTCAGAACATAAATTTTGAAATGTTAAGAACATTATCTACACTCACTTCTAGGCGGTGGTAGAAGGAAAGGAATGGACAATCAAAAACTCTTCCATTTGGGGTCAAAACCAATGGGAGAACTTTACCAAGTAACATTCCCCACCCCCTTGCATATAATTATTTGTGGGGTATCTCAGCACATATCAGAATCACATGTCCTCTACTAAATTGAATAACCAGGCTGGTGGCTTTATGAGAATAGTAGAAGTTGGGGAGTGGGTCCACTGATAATTTGAATATATTACATATATCCATGTATATAACATATTTAATTAATATACATATAATATACAATTAATATATAATTAACATACATATACAGTTACTACGTCGCAAACCACATGATTTCCCTAAGGATGAGGCAGCTACCCCCGCCCAATTGTGTTCTTTGTGACAAAAGGAACACCCAATTTTGAAAGACTGATATAATTCCATGAAATTCCCTACCTGCCTCCAATTGGTAAATTAATTTACCCCCTTTTCCCCATCTCCTAGCAAAAGACTTGCCCTTCCTACAGCTAATATCTATTCAGGACAGGTATTATAGTTCCAGTAAGCTCAATACCATAGAGGTCACCATCAAAATTCTCACAGAGCATTCCCTTCTTCATTATAAACCCCTGCTGCACCACTCATCTGGGGTCTAATGATGAAGAATTCATCAATTCCAGCTGTCTGAAGATGCTACAGGAAGTAGATGTGATGCTGGTGGGCACAATCTCAAATTTCCTTCAAGGTAAAGGGACTGCCCACTCAAGGTCTCCGTACACCATCAAATGGTAGGTCTCCTTTCCTTTGGGACTTTTTTTAAGGTTAGACAAAAGTGGTCAAATATTTTATTAGTAGTATCTAACAGCATAGAAAAGAGATATTAAAAACAATTCATAGCAGGACACAACAGGAATTACAATGAGGGCTGACTCCCCTTTTCTCTTCATCCCTCCTTCTAGCCAGTCTGGGATGTGCTGAGAACGAGGACTGATGTTCAAACCCTGAACAGGTTTTTCCTCAGCACCATGTTCTGGTGAATCAGGGCACAATACAAATGATAACTTATCAATTCAGGTTAAAAAATACTTATTAAGCACTTAATATGAAAGCCACTGGGCTAGGCACTGGGCAGTTTTTAAATATATCTATCCTCAAGGAGTTTACATTCTACTGTCTATTTTAATTATACTCAGATAAGTACAAATCCAGACAATTTGAGGAGGGAGAGAAGACCAATATATGAAGAGATCAGGAAGAAAGGTAGCAACTGAGTCTTGGAGGAAACTAAGGATTCGAAGGTGGAGGAGAAATGGAGGTAAAGTTGTCCAGACATGGGGTATATTATAGCTTGTTGAATGAGAAAGGAGATGGGCACAGAGATGGTAGATGAAATGTCAAGTTCAAGAAGTAGATCATATAGAGTTTGTTCAAAAAAAAAAAGGGGGGGGAGTGGTGGTGGTGGTGGTAAATAATATGAAATAATAAGTCCAGATAAGTAGGCTAGAGTGATATTATGGGGGGGGGGTTTAATTCCAGGCTTGGGAATTTGTACTTTTTTTCTTAGAGGCAACTGGATGTCACTGAATATTTTTGCAAAAGGAAATGACATAGTCAGATTTGTGCCTTAGGAAGATGATTTTTGCAGCCCAATTAAAGGTAACTTGGAGAAAGCAGAAGCTAGGAAAGAAATTCAATATTACATTAATCCAGGTAAAAGAAGATTAGAGTTTGAACTAGGATAGCAGCCATGGAAGTGGGGAGAAGAAGAGAGATATAAGAGATGCTGGAGAGTTAAAATCAATAAGATTTGACAAGTGATTTGATATGAGAGGAATGAAGAAGAAAGAAGACTCAAAGATGACTCCAAGGTTGCAAACCTGAATGTCTGGAAGGATGATGGTGGCCCCAATAGAAATAGGAAAGTCTGAAGAAGGGCTAGGTTTAGGGAGGAAGACAATGAATTCTGGTTTTTTTTTTTTATTATTATTGCTTTTTGGGTTTTTTTCTACTTTATTTTTTTGAAATAAATGTATCATTTATTTACAATGAATTCTGTTTTGACCATGCTAAATTTGAGATACTGATAGAGCATACAGATGGAAGTATCCAGCTATCAACTAATAAGACTGAAGTGCAGAAGACAGATTAAGGTTAATAGAGGCAGCACAGTGGATAGAGCTCTGGGCCTGGAGTCAGGAGGATCTGAGTTCAATTCTAACCTCAGACACTTACTTGTTGATCCTGGGCAAGTCACTTCACCTCAGTCTGCCTCAGTTACCTCAACTATAAAAAGGGATTAATAATAGCACCTACCTCCCAGGGCTCTTTTGAGGATCAATTTTAAAATAATAATTATAAGGTGTAGCAATGGCATATAATAATATCAATAAATGCTTAATTAATGAATGACTATTTTATTCATTCATTTCATTATAGAGAGGCAGGAATCAGCTGCTTAATTGAAACTATAGGAGTAGATGAGGTCACCAAGGGTGAGAATATACAGAGAGACGAAAAGATGGGGAGAGATATATCTACGTGTATGTATACATAATGCATATATAATGTACACACACATAAAGAGAGGCTATATATACATATATATTTATACACAAATAGTATTTATGTATATATATACACACACACAGAGAAAAAACAAAAAAAAGCCCAGAAGAGAGCCTTAGGGGATACACAAACACACACACACACACACACACATACATACACACACACACACACAAATATATATATAACCTTGCTTAAGAAGCTGGAAAAGTTTGATGATACAGCAAATGAGACTGAGAAGGAGCAGTCATATGAGGCATCAGGAGAGCCAAGAGAAGAGAGTATCATAGAAGTCAAAGGAGAAAGAGGTTGGCTGCCAAGTTAAGGCCTGAGAAAAGGCCACTGGATTACAAGTTAAAATGGTGCTGGCAACTGTGGTGTTGTATTTGACTAATGCTGGACTCCAAGAGATAGGGAAGTAAACAGGAAGTGATTAAGTGGGGACCAAGATGTTGACATTTTTTCTGCATATTTGGTCTTATAACAGATCGAGGGGATGTCAGTTGGGGAGAGTTGGGAAGGAAAGTGGATCAGAACAGCCAGATCCAGAAGGTACAGAATGTAAGGGGCAATTAACAGATAAAATGAAGTGTTAGGGTCTTAAACAAAATCCATACTTCCTTACCCCTTTATCAGGCGTGAAGAAGTTATTGGAGTCAGGCTTGATAGCATTAACAGAGCAGCTAGTCAGTCATTAGCTAGCCAAAAGGAGGTGTGGGAGCTCTGGAAGTTGAGAAGAGGGAAGAAGACCTAGGCACATGGCAGAGAAATGCTCCTTGGCTAGGGGAGTGGAAAGAATGCAGAAGAGGGTTATTTCCCTTTCTTCTCCTCTAAATGACTATGGACAGCATCTCACAACAGAGCTATGTGTCCTGTAGGAGACAGGGAGCAGGCCCAGGAGAATCAGCAGAACAGCACAACCAGTGGACACCTTGCATCTACAGGCAATGTTATGAGGACACCAGGAGAAGAAAGATAACAGGACCCTGTGTCACAGGGGGCATGAGTTGCCTTGACCACATATGAGGAAGTACCCAACACTAAGGCATGGTGGAAAAGTCAGAGAAGTCCTTTACCTTACACACTCCTCTCTGTATGTACTCACTCTTCCATTGACATTGACCTAGCTGTGGGTTAGTGAGCTCGAGGCTCATGGAGCTACTGTTCTTATAACATAACTTGAGTAAATGCCTTTGCTTTGAGCTAACTGTGCCAACGGGCTGACTATTAGAGATAAGCACACCAATAGGGGCTTATAGTTTTAAGAGTTTAGACCTAGAGAAACTAGAACTTGAGGCAGCTAACCCCAGGGTAGAACCCACCCAACCCACAAATGCCCAGTTGGGAGATTGCTCCAGAGAGGGTGCTATAGCAGGATCAAGTTAAGGATTTTATTTTTTTTGGTAGGGGGAGAGATGGGGGGGAGGGGGCGATGTTTATTTTTAAGGATGGAAAAGAGACCCAGGTATGTTTGTAGCCTTCAGGGAAGAAGTCAGAATATCTGGAGGAGATGAAAGGAGATTTATGACCCAAAAGATCAGCCTTCTTATTCTACCTCCTCCCCACCCTCTACCACTCTGATTGTAAAGTGAGGCACTGAACTCCAAGCCTCCATTTAAGGAGGGCCTCGGCTTAAACATCTTTTCATCTCTCACCTGGATGCACTACTCTAGGGCTTCCCTGACTAACTTCTCCACCACTCCCAGCACTGGTATCTCCCCTCTACCTTTTCAGCTCTTTTGTGTGTTTGGTCTTTCCCTATTAGATTGTTAACTCCTCAAAGGCAGGGCTTTTCTTTCTCTTTTCATATTTCTAATCCCAGCACAATGCCTGGCACATAGTAGGCGTTTAATAAAATTTTGTTGACTACTGATTGGAAAAGCCACTGTGGGAAGTCTGATAGTCAATCAGGGAAGAACAAGAGGATTGCCCAGAGTAGTTGAAATTAGGTAACATAAATGGTCCAGAGTGTTTTGTGCCTCTTTGTGACAGCAGCACTTATGGGAGAAGCCAAATGTTATAGTTAGAATTTGGTAAGACACAAGCAGAGAGGACACAAGATGGCAAGGGATTCAAAGGTAGAACATAACTGCAAATTTGAACTGGTCTACACTAGAGAAGAGACTACGAAAAGAACAAGGCCACAGCACAAAATTAATACCAACCCAATGTCAATACGAGTATAGTCCAGCATTTCAAATATACATCTTTGTAATGAGCTGTTTACCTTTCCTACCTCTAGTTCCTGCTCTATTCCCCCCTCCCACTTTGCTTCCATCACTCCTATAACCAAGGACAGGTTGTTTCTGACTTCTGACACTAAAAAGGGAGACTATATCAACCACTTTGACTGAGGCCATAGAGGGATGACCTCAGTTCCCCAGGTTGTACTGATCTCAGAAGCCCCTTCCTTCCATGAGTGTGTCCTAAGGTTGTAAGCCCCAGAGGCCTTCCTCCTAGTATCAGTGGAATACTGTTTTGTCATCAATGATGATAATGATGATGAAAACTTAATGCTTTCTTTTCTTTTCTTCTCCTCCCCCTTACCCTTAGGCTGAACACCACATGTAAAGGGCCAGAAAGCAATGTGACAGTGTAAAGAAAAAGAAACTCAGGAGAAAAGGTGAAATAGCCTGGCACACAAGAAGAGGAGAGGTAGAGAGAACTGTGAAAGAGATGGTTTTTGTATGCTCCAGGGTGAATGGGCAGACTTTGAAAGGGAAGAATATTTGAAAGAGAAGAAAAAGAAGCATTTACCCAAGAGTGGAGGAGAGAATCTTTGCAGAGAAATGGTTCGTATCTCCCCAACCCAGATGACATGTACAGTTCTAAACAATTCCTCCTACTTCAGTCCTGAGTTTGCCTGTCCAGATCCTGGAGAGGTTCAGGAGTCTGCTTTGACCAATGACACCTCTACCTCTGTCTTATCTACTCTTGTATAGAGAGGTGGACAGGAGAACAGGGAGCTGTAGTCACATTTTGTTTTACACACCAGGCAGCCAGGCTTTCTTTAATCTTGTGTCCTTAGTAGGAGTCTTAGTCAATGAGACTCAGAGGTGAAGACGGAGTTGAGGAGGTACCATATCTTTGCACATTTGGTAGAAAGAATGGTAAGGCCGGCCACTGCTCCCCCTATTCAGGTAGCCTATGATTACTCTATCTGGAGCACCTGGCATGTCCAGGAACCTGTCTGATTGGGAGATATTTCTCTGGATTTAACTCGAAGGTCTGGGGCTGTTTAAGTGCTTCTCAACCTTCATCAATATGATAATATTATCTTTTGTCAAATGACAATGGTAGTATTGCTCACTAGTGATGAAGGCTGGCTCTGTGTGTGATGAGGATCTCCTCCCTTCTCTAGCATTCCTCTGCCACACTGTGAGCTACAGGAGCCGGTCTAACCAGGCTCCCTTTAGGCAACAGTCCTGGTTTTGGTGGATTATAGCACCATCCAGTGGCTAAACCTCTTCATTCCCAGGCTTCTCTCAGTCCATGACAACATGCATGGCTTCTCCATTTTACTGTCATCCTTCCTGCCCCACAGGTCCTTCTGGTGGCAAAGAAATGACAGGTTAAGGGCCAAAGAGCTGTTAAAGTAATGTCATGTGGTGATGCTGCCAACATACCTTTTGTTTCTGGTCCTCCAGAAACCCACTCCCAGATAGTCCTGTGTATGTAAATAAACCTTGCTTCTTGCCAGACATACCACATTTCTCCAGAATCACAGACTTTGAGAAAGCAAAGGGTCCTCTTAGCTTCTCTCCAGTCCTACCTATAACACAAAAGGAATCCTCGATGTAACAGCTGGCAATAGTTGTTCAGCCTTTGCTTGAAGGCAAGGGAAGAAGGGATGTGGTACCCACCACCTTGTGAGGAAGCACATTCCACTTCAAGGTAACTCTCACTTCTAGCTGGTTTTCCTGACATCCAGCCTGAATTGACTTGCTTTGCAGCTCTGACCCACTGCTCTGGCTCTGGAGGGCAGAATCAGAATTAGAGAATACATGATCAATAGCCAAATGATAGATAGACAGAACCATCTAATCTTTCCTCCACATGGTGACCCTTAAAATACTTGCTCCCCATGATCACCAGGATCAAATATAAAATCCACTGTCTGGCTTTCAGAGACCTTCATAACCTGGTCCCTTCCTACCTTTCCATTCTTGTTACCCCTTACTCCCCCCCAGGTACTCTGAGATCGAGTGATGCTGACGTGCTCGCTAATCTTCACGCGTGACCCTACATTTCTCCACTATATAGGTGTGTTCACTGGCTGTCCCTCATGTTTGGAATTCTCTCCCTTTTCCTCTGTCTTCTGCCTTCCCTTCAAGTCCCAGCTAAAATTCCATCTTCTAGAAGAAGCTTTTATGGATCCTCTTTAATCTTAGTGCCTTCCTGTTGTTGATTATGTCTAATTTATCCTGTTTATATCTTGTTTATACATAGTTGCTTACATATGGTAAGCATTAGACTGTGAGCTCCCTGAAGGAAGGGATGGTGTTTGTAACTTTTTTATATATGCCCAATGCTTAGTTATATGCCTGGTGCATAGTAGGTGCTTAATAAATGCTTGTTAACTGATTGATACAAAACCAGCTGCCATGACTCCCCCCCCCACATCTTCTCTTCTCCATTCCCTGTTCCCTCAATTGATCTTTAATATGATGTTTCAAAACCACTTCTTCCTAGAAGCCTTCCCAGCTTAATCCAGTTCATTCTCCAGCCTGTCAAACACAATCTCCAAGACCTTCTCCTCCCCTTGCCCTTTGCTTTCTACTCTACACATATAGGAAGCTTTTCTATTCCTCCACTAAGTTCTTCTTTGAGGCCTCCTAGTGTCATAAAGGTAACCCTGGGCTGTTCAAGGCTATGCCATCCAAGCACAGGTTCTACCAAGTTCTATAGAGTATGGACAACTGATGCCTGTCATCGCAGGACCAATCTCACTCAATTTAGAAGATTTTTTTAGAGATTTTCACCACTCACTTGGCTGCAGAATGATGGATTTTTCAGCCATAGCAACTTAAACACTAAGGCCAAGAAGGGTTGTGCTATATATTGGTGGAAGGACGATCCACACTTAAAAAAAAAAAATCACAGATGTCTGAAGAATCAGAAAAATTCTTTGTAATTTCGCATTGAGGTCTTCCTATGAGGGAATAGTGAAAGGAGCACTGAATTTGAAACCCAAAGACCTGAAGTGAAATCCTAGCTCTGTGACTTAACTTGACCATGTGACATGGAACAAAGTACCTCCCACTACGGGTCTGTAAAATAAGCAGATTGGACCATAAGCTCTTCAGTTCCTCTCCCAGTCCTCTGGTAGACTGTAATCTCTGTAAGGAAGAGATTCCATGTGCTCCTGATGACACCTCCTCTACCTAATACCTAAGAAAATGTCCTAGATAGTGACTCAATCCATACACTATAGTCAATACTAGCTCACTTTACTGACCCCTCTCTCACTCCAGAGGCTGCTGAACTTACTATTAACCTCCTATCCAACCTGAATCATGCTCTTCTTTGGCTCTCCCTAAATTACACCTTAACTTGGCTATGATGTAAAAGGACACTACTTATTACCTATTCATGTATTTCATTAATGTTTCTAATCTTCAAAAACAAAGTCCCAAATCCTGAGGTTGCCCCTTACACCCAACAAATTGGCAAAGATGATAAGAAATGGGAATGGTCAAAGGAGCTGTGGAAAGGGGATGGAGCGACAAATTGGTCCAACCATTCTTAACAGCAATTTGGTATTATGCAAATAAAGTGACTAAAATGTCCATATTCAGAGATTTCACTGTTAGGCATATACTCTAAGGCTACCAGTGACCAAAAAAAAAGGTTCCATATACACCAAAAGAATTATCGAAACACTTTTTGTGGTAGCAAATGTGGTACCAATTCTCCCGTGAGGAAAAACTCAGTCCTTAGATCGTGGGCATTTTCTGCCTATTGTCAGTCTACTTAGAGACTTAAGAAACCTGATTGCAAAATTTCATAGTGGAGAGGCCCTTCCCCTCCCCATCAGAGCAGCAGGTCTCCTATGACTGTTTCCTGTCAGGTTACTCTATGGTGATGAAAAGTCTGCTGTTTGGCTACTGACCCAGAACTGAGTGTGCATTCAGTGTCTGAATGGACAAACTCTCGCTTCCCTTCCCTGTTGGCTTTTGAGTAAGGAAGAAGAAATACCATGGGCCTCTGATGGGAGACATAACTGTGGCTGCCTTATCTCCCCACTTGGCCACATGACTCTAAACACAAGAGGCCACTCTTTCTTCTCTCTCTGTTGCGTTTATCCTTTCTTGATCTTAGGTGAATGGGTATGAGATCAAAAAACAAAACCAGCCAACAACAATGACAACAAGATGGAAGTTATGACTTGCAAAGCTTTGAAAGGTGGGAAGAGCCATCAAAGGATGTAGTATCAGAATCCAGCGAGGAGCTAGGCCTGGGCCAGCTCTCGGCACTTACCTGTTTGGCCCATCCTGGTTGTTGCTGTCCTTTGTTCTCAAAGAGGACTGTGACATCAGGGAGATGATGACAGGACTTGCAGGTGACTTTGAGTGAGGGAGGCCTGTGCAAGGTCACCAGCCTCACTTTCTCCTTCAGAGCCATCTGGGTCCAGTGGCCAGATATTCATCAGGACTACTGGAGATGGCCCAGCTTGCAGTGGGAGATCTTGGCCCTTTTGAGCTGAGGTCTTTCCAGGTTCTCGTTTTGAGTGAGGTAATACCCATTTAGTGAATAGGCCTCTGGCAGCAGACACTGAGATATCACGTCCCTTATCTATTACGTACAGCCACTTTAAGTCTGAGTTCACTCTCTCAGAGACCAAATGGGTATTTAGAGGTGAGAGTATGTCCCCTGTTCAGGAGGGGATATTTGTGTACTTCTGTCCTTACAGAATCCTTTCTCAATGGATATCCTTTTGTAAAAGGTAATTGGTGCTGATTAGTTAATTAATACTGGAAGAATAAAACTGGATAGCTGATAGTGGGGAGATGTTAACTGGGTGAATGACACTGAAGGGAACACATAGGGGCTCATGAGTGATAACACAAGAAACCCACCCCACCCCCACCCCTCTCCCCAGCTCTTACTCCAAGAACCCTGAGGAGCACACTAGCCACACTTTGAGGAATCAAGCCGCTAATCCAAATACAGCGCTGGGATAGTGAACACAGGAGCCTGAGCTACACAAATAACTGGAAACAGCAGATACCCACTGACAGAGTAATGGCTAAATAAATTGTGACACCATGTATAAACCTATGTCAAATTGCTTGCCTTCTTGATGGGAGAGAGGGAGAAGGAAGGCGGGAGAAAATTTGGAACTCAAAATATGAAAAAAAAGTTTAAACTATTTGTACATGTAATTGGGAAAAAATAAAATATTAAAAAATTTTAAATTGTGACAAATCAATATTGCTGAGCTATGAGAAAGAACAACTATGTGGCGCAGTGGATAGAGCACTGGCCCTGGATTCAGGAGGACCTGAGTTCAAATCTGGCCTCAGACAAATAACATTCACTAGCTGTGTGACCCTGGGCAAGTCACTTAACCCCACTGCCTAGCCAAAAAAAAAAAAAAGAGAGAGAAAGAGCAAATATGCCTAGCTCCACCACACTGAGAGAAATGATTATTTCTCTCTCACATTAATAACCAATTATTAAAACTGGGGAGAACCAAGTTTTTTTTTCCCCTATTCTATTTCCTACTCCAGTGTCTCAAGGATAGGCTTGATGGAAGATGGGATTAACATCCTCCTCTTTCTGGGTATTGCTACTCCACCAGACTAGCTCAGGCTTAGACAGGGGATAGAGATTCTTTGTCTAGATTGCCCAGGCTTGGGGTGGTCTGGGCATAGGGACAGTCTCTGCCCAAGAGTGACATCACTCTCAGCCCTTCATTGGAGTGAGCTCACTTCTCTTTGTAAAGTCCACCTCTCTTTAATTAATTCATTAATTGTTAACCAATAAGAGTTGACTGCCACCCCTCAGCAACATTTTTCTTCCCAAAGGGCATATAAGACATGAGTCTGCCTCCATGATTGTCTGTAGTCTAAGAGAAAGATGGCCAAATGACCATCTTTTTATTAAATAGCTGGCATTATTAATGAAATTATTAAATTATACAGAAATTATGTCTCTGGAACCTTTTTAAACATCACAACCAATATCTATTCCAGCAAAGACCTGGAAATCCAATGAAAAACTACAGAAGATGAGTTTTCCCACACCAGAATCATACAAAAAGTCAGCCCTAGGAAAGGGGACCTCCAAGGAAGAGAGTGTCAGCAGAGGCAAATTTGCTAAAGAAGTACTTGAGAAGAGTATACAAAGGAAGGGGTAGGGAATAACCTCAGTGTTACCAGAAATGTACAAAAGAGGGTTGAGCACAGGCACAATTTGGGGTGAAAGTACACTAAACAGGGAAACAAATAAGGATGAGGAAGGAAGCAGTTATGGGGAAGAAAATACTATGGAGGGGAATAGTCACAAGTTAAACCAACTTCATGATCATGAAGTGGGGAAGGGGTTAAAAGAAAAAAATAGAAAGTGGTGCCCATTAATTGAGGAATGACTGAAGAAATTATGGCATATGAATGTAATGCAAAATTACTGTGTCGTAAGAAATAATGAAAGAGACAACTGTAGAGAATCCTGGGAAGAAAGAACTGAGCAGAATGCAGTGAGCTGAACTGGAGAACAGTTTATACAACAACACTGTAAAGAAAAACAACTTTGAAACACTTAAGAAGACTGATGAAAACAATAACCAGCCTTATCTCCAGAGAACCTGTGATAAAACTGAACTCCCTTCCTATCAGAGAGGTCATGGATTCAAGGTGCAGGGAGAGACATACTTTTTAGCTAAGGCCACAGCCTGGATTTACTTTGCTCAATTAAACTTATTTGTTACAAGAATGTTTCTTTCTTATCTTGTCTTTTAATTAGGGGGAAGGGGAAATTGGGGAGAGGTTGGAATCAGTAACAGCAATGACAAAAAAAAAAGTAGTGGACCATTAAAACATTGTAGAAATACAAAGTAGTAAAGAGAAGTTTGGAAGGAAGCACAGAAAAGCAGGACCATTTTGAAAGTAATCTGTGAAATTTATTATACATACATATTTTTAAAAAGAAGGAATTCTTTTTGAAGTATGGAGAATTCATAATTACACATATAATCCTCTTTTTGTACTCTGTGGTCTATATGGAAATGCTCTTTATTTAGTGTTTAAGTTCAGACTTTTTTTCTAAATAAAGAATGAACATGATGAATACAAAGAATGACAGAAAAACTAATATGAGTTTACACAAAGTGAAGTAAGCTAAAACAGAAAAACTCAATGATTATAATAGTGCAAAGAGAAAGAACAATAGCAAAACAATTAAATTTGAATGGGCCTGAATAATAAGGACAAAATTTGTCCCCAAAGAAGTATGAGAAACGATTTCCCCTTGCTTCTTTGCAGAGGTGAAGGGGCCACAAGTGCAGAATGCCAAACACAATTCAGACCTTTCTGAAAATTTTGTGCAGCTTTTTTTTTCTTTCTTTCTCTTATTATTCTTAATTATAAGAACTGATTCTCTGAGGAAGAAGAAAACAAGAAATGTAGGTGTTATTAAAAAAGTAAGAATAAAAAAATGTTTTATTTAAAATAAAAAAAAAAAACATCAACAGTACAAAGCCTCCTCTCCTGCCTAGAGCTTCAGAGTCAGACTCTGAATCAAAAAGCTAAATGGGAAATCTCAGGTTAAAATTCTTATCAGGATCTCCTTAGAATAACAAACCACAGACCAGCAAATGAGAACCACAATGGGGAAAACAGAAATGAAATGCATTTGGACAAGAGCAAGGGCACAGAGGAAAGCCCTAGAGATGATCTCTGTTCTGCTTCAAGGTAGGATTTCCCTCACTTCAAGAATGAGGGCGCCCTTGCATTTTATTTAGAAAAGATTCTACAGCCTTCCTCTGTCAACTGCTCTATTTTCATAGTCCTGTTTTCCCAGTTGTCTAACCTAAACCTTTCCTGATGCATTTTATATGTGCATCAGGGGTTGAACAGAGCATGTGCAGAGATTCCCTGCCTGCTTCTAGCCAATCACATGTATGTGACTCACTGATGTGAGGGACTGTCACTTTGAGGTGACAAATTCAGCCAATCTTTATCGTTTCCTTTGGAAGAACAGCTCATGACTTCATAAATATTTAAAACTAAGTGTTCCCTTCCCTTCTGGCTACAGATGATGTCAGGACGATTTCTTGTTGCTTCCATGAGGGATGATGGGAAGAATGGCTTGTCCTGTCACCTATCCCTGAGCCTGGGTTTATAGCTGCCTCTCTTGCATTTATTTTTTTCCTGATCTTTGGTCACAGATTCTTAACTTAGAAGTCCACAGACCCTCAAGGGTTCATGGATAGTCTTCCGGGGGAGAGAGGGGTGAACTTGGAGAGGAAAAAATTACATCTTTATTTTCACTAACCTCTAAAGGTTAGCATTTCCTTCAATTGTTAAAAACACATTATTCTGAAATGGGCTCCATAGGCTTCACCAGACCCATCACCAGTGGGGGCTCAGGACACAAAAAAGAGCAAGACTTCCTCTCTCCAATGAACAAGTATCCATCCTAAGGGGAATGTATACGAGCCTGAAATCAAGCTAATGAGTTCGGAAAGTGTGGCAGGCCTTAAGTCAAACAAAGCAGAAGATCACTGATCTGGAACTAGAAAAGACCTAAGTTACTAATCCAGGGATTCTCTGGTATGTCAAGGACCCTTCAGCAGTCTGATGAAAGCTATGAACCCATTCTCACAATCATGTTTCCAAATGCATAATACAAAATATAAGGATTACAAAACTCATTACATTGAAATCATTATCAAAATATTTTTTAAAACAAATTCTCAGACTTGAGGTTAAGAAACCAATCTGGACCAATGCTCTCATTTTACAGATGAGGAAACAAGAGACCCAGGGTCTCTTGACTCTTAACTGAGTGAAGGACCTGGTAACTGGCCATTCACAGTACCCTTAGAGAAGACAACCACCAACAAGAGGGTGGGCCCAAACCTAGCCCATTCTTCCAGAAGATAATGAGCAGGAATTGTTAAGATTGCAAAACCCGAGGTGAAATGTAACGATGCTTATGCAGCAATCCCCAAAACTGCTGTATTTTCTGAAGAGATTTCAGTATCAATTTCCCAACTTTAGTTGTAACTTGAGTGACTAAATCCTGTTTTAAGTCTGCCAGCGTGTACTTTGAGTCTTTTGTGTCTTTTAGTATCTCTCTTCTATCTTTTAGTGCCGTGGTAGAAGTTTAATGAGCTGAAGATTGTGAGAAAAGGGAGAGCAAAAGAAGAGTTGTGGGGGCAGCTAGGTGGCACAGTAGATGCAGCATTGACCCTGAAGTCAAGAGGACCTGGGTTCAAATCCCGCCTCAGACCAAACACCTGACACTTACTAGCGGTGTGACCCTGGGCAAGTCACTTAACCCCAATTGCCTAAAAAAACTTTAAAATAAAATAAAATAAAATGCAATACAACTCTTAGAATATCCAACTATTTACAAAAGATGGCTGGCTCAGCCACAGCACATAAAGGATATTCGCCAACGATACAACAGCCCATCTGCCAGTCACAAGCCTGAGAGGGGAGCTGCTGACTCCTCTTACGTGGGATTTTTGTACTTAGGCCATCAGGAAGTTACAGCAATGGCCAGAGCCTTCTTTCTCTGAGTCAGTTAAGTCTTGAGCACAGTTTTAATGCTTCTTAAGGAAAAACTAACTTAGCCTATATGGGAGATATTGATCCCACCACACAGAGATCCAGAGCAGAAGGTCCAGCTTAGGAGAAGGAGTGAGTATGGTGTCCTAGCCCTAAGGGCCCAGCAGCAGTTCCTTAATTTTATAAATACATTCCTTCTGATTTGCCCTGAAATAAGAGCTCAGAGCCTGGACTCAAGGGCTCCCAGGGCTTCAGACAAAACAGGTCACAATTTAAATCACTGGACTCAATTTAACTTTTTCCCCCTCCTGACAAAAGTACATTTTTATAGTGTCATATAACTTAAGGTGCCATTAAAATCAAGGTAAAACATTCTTAACTCAAATATCAATTAATAAACAAGTATTAAGCACTTCATATGTCAGGCAGTGTGGTAGGCACTGGGAATACAAATACAAAAATGATACAGTTCCTGCCCTCAAGGAGCTTACATTCTAATGAGGGTTTATAACTCATCAGGGACTGGTGACCAGTAAAGGGACTGTGGCTCTAGGCAGTTACAGAAATTATGAGTGAAACCTAGTGCTGGTTACCTGTTGTTGATGTTTGTTGCTTGCCCTCTATTCTCAAAAGACCAATGACATCAGGAGGGTGATGTCTTGACTTGAATTGGATTTAAGTGAGACAAAGTTGTTCAAAATCATCAGCCTCCCAAAAAAACAAAAAACAAACAAACAAAAATCATCAGCCTCACTCTCTCCTCCAGAGTCATTCAAGAGTCCAGTGGCAAGACATAGGTCAGGATCACTGGAGTTGACCCCAGATGCACTAGGGAGACCTTGACCTTTCTAAGCTAAAGTCTTTCCCAGATCTCAGTTTTTCTGAGGCAACATCCATTCAGTAATTAAAGGCTGGGTAAGAACTGAGGCAAAAGATGGCCTACTTTACCTATCTCAAAAGAATCAATCTGGGAGGGGAAGACCCTTAGGGTTTCTGGCCAGAACAGAAACAACTGCTATGTTTTATTTTATTTTTAATTTATGGAATAAAACAAGCATTTCCAAAACACAGTACAATAAAAAAAAAGACAATTGCATATGAAATTGTAAATCTACTATGTACAACTTGCTATTCCTTTTAAATATACAACAAAATTATCACATACATTTCTTCTTTTTCTTCCCCCCCTTTTTCCCCCTAAGAGATGGCTACTACATACAAACAGGTATATCTATGCAAAATTATTTTATTAGTTCTTTCTCTGGATGCAGATAGCTTCTTTCTTCATATATCCTTTATAGTTAATTTGGGTATTTATAATAGACAAAAATAACTTATCCGCTCAAAGTTGATCTTAAAACAATATTGCTGTTATCGTACACAACGTTCTCTTGGTTCTGTTCATTTCACTCTTCATTATTTTTTGCAAGTCTTTCCATGTTTTTCTAAAATCACTGAGCTCGTCATTTCTTATAGCACAGCAGTATTCCATTACAATCATATACCATAACTTGTTCAGCCATTCCCCAACTGATCGGCATCCCTGCAATTCCCAGTTTTTTGCCACTACAAAGAGAACAGCTATAAACTTGGTTCTTTTCCTTTTTCCCTAATTTTCTTCAGAAATAGACCATGTAGTGATATTGCCCAGTTAAAGGGCATAAATAGTTTGGGCATAATTCCAGATTGCTCTCCAAAATGGCTGGATCAGTTCATAATTCCACCAACAATAAATCAGTGTCCCAATTTTTCCACAGCCCCTCCAACATTTGTCACTTTTCCCTACTTTCATTTTAGCCAATCTGGTAGATATAAAATGATATCTCAAGGTTGTTTTAATTGGCATGTCTCTGTTCAATAACGATTGAGGGCATTTTTTTCATATGATTATAAATTGTTTAGATTTCTTCTTCAGAAAATTGCCTGTTCATATCCTTTGACCATTTATCAAGTTGTATTCTTATAAACTGACAAAGTTCTTTACATATTTTAGATATGAAACCTTTATCTGATAAACTATGAATTTTTTCCCCTAATTTTCTGCTTTCTTTCTGATCTTGGCTACATTTGTTTCATTTGTACAAAATCTTTTAAATTTAGCATAATCAAAATGATCCATTTTATATCTCACTTTGCTGTCTATCTCTTGTTTATTCATAAATTGTTCATTTATCCATATGTCTTATAAGTAGTATGTTCCATGTTCTTCTAATTTTCTAGTAAAATCTCTCTTTATATCTAGTTCATGTATCCCTTTTGACCTTATCTTGGTAAATGGTATGATACTGGTTTATGCCCAGTTTTTGCCATACTGCTTTCCAGTTTTCCCAACAATTTTTACCAAATAATGAATCCTTATCCCAAAATCTTAAGTCTTTACAACTGTCAAATACAAGGTCATTATATTTATTCACTGCTGTAAATTGTATAACAATTACTATTTACACTCACTCTGAGCCAGCAAAACCTAAATAATGACAGAGTGAGGTTCGGGCTGGGACCCATTATTGGCCAATCTATAAGAAGCAAAGTGATTTGAGTTTAAAGGCACAGTCAAGTGGCTCCATTTGAATCCCAATAGGCTTTATCAAAGTCTGGTCTTTCTGATCTATATTTCAAGAAAGCATAAATGAAAACTACATGAGATAAAAGTTAACTGTCCCAATTTTTCAGGGAAAAAAATGATATAATAAATAAGGAAGGAAGAAAAAAATCTACCCCAATATCTTATGAAGATGGGTGGCTGGAAGGTGTGGTGTGGAAGGCTGGATGGCACAGTGCGCTGAAGGGAATTTTCACACATTTACTCATCCAGGATATCTAGGAACTCCAGGGAACAGTCCCAAACAGGATGGATTGACTGTACTCTGGTGAATTAAGTACTGAAAACAGAATTAGGGGCAGCTAGGTGGCGCAGTGGATAGAGCACCGACCCTGAAGTCAGGAGGACCTGAGTTCAAATCCGACTTCAGATCAAACACTTGATACTTACTAGCTGTGTGACCCTGGGCAAGTCACTTAGCCCCAGTTGCCTAAAAAAAAAAAAAAGAAAAGAAAACAGAACTATACTCATTTTCACAGATAAGGAAATTGAGGCTCAGGGACCTGTTCACCTACGGGTAGCACAGCTAATCTGTGGCAAAGAGAATAGCTTACTGCTAGAAAGGACCATAGATATCACAGAATCCAACATCCTCCTTTTACAGATAAGTAACGTGAATCAAGAGAGATGAAAGAACATACCTTAGGTCGCCAAGCTAGAACATGCTAGTACAAAGATGGAGTTGGAACTCAGTCCAGGGCTTCTGATTCTAAACATGGCATCCTGCCACACAGCAAACGCTCTCTCTGAGGATTTCATTTTAAAATAGTGAGATATTCTGATTTTTGTGGACTTTAGGACCTACAGAAGAAACTTAAGGGATCCTTTGATTTTAGCTACTGAAATAAACTGAAAGAGAAGTCATGGGAGGTGAACTACTATCAATTCAAGTAATCCTTCCCTCTTTTTATTTCTCATAACAGCTCACTGATTTCTTCACAACAACCTGTGAAGGAGGTTATTTTACAAATGAGGAAACTGAGATTCAGATGTCATGACTATTATACAAGGAAATGCTGGATACAGAACTGAAATCCAGGCCTTCTGGTTCCAAATCCAGTGCTTTTTCTGCCTCCTGTTTGTACCTCTCTTATGCACTCTCTCAATTTACTTTGTATTATCCTTAATTGTATATAGCTTTTTCAACCTCCCCTAGTAGATTGGAAGCCCCATGAGGGCAGGGATTCCTTTGTACCCTCTAAAGGGGATACACATTTCTTCAAATGACATTTGAGTAATATTTGCCATTTTCATGAGCACATTTATCACACATGTAAAAAACCCTCACTTAGAATCATAGAAATTTAGAGCTAGAAAAGATGTTAAGAGAGATCACCTACTAAACAGCTCACTCTGTAGCTGAAACTGAGGCCCTGTGATTTGTCTTAACTAAGTGGTCAAGTCAACAAACATTTATTAAGTTTAAGCTTATTCTGTTCTGGTACCAAGTACTCTACAAAGACAGGCAAAAACAGTCCCTGCTCTCAACAAGCACGCATTCTAACGCTTTTGTATTCTGAATTTTAATTAAAAAACTAGGATTAAGAGCATAAACCTATATCATTTTTAGTCATTTTGATTACAAATATGTTTAAAGAAAATTTCAAGCACACTAACACAAGAAATCCCAGATACCACATTAGACAGATAATTATTTTCACTTTCTTTCCTGCTCACACACTCAAAAAAAGAAAGCTTTCCTGCTTTTTCCAAGTTGTGTCAAATGATTTCTCAATTTAGAATGAATTACAACAAAGGAAGAAAAGATTGGCTCTTCACCTGCAAGGAAAAACTACTGCTATTGAAAACTGGGTTATAATTTCAATAGACTCTGATGAATCCAGGTGCTTAAGTGACATTTCCTGCCTCACTGCTGTGGTTCTCTTTAAAACCTCATCAGTCAACATACATTTCTTTAATGACTTATTCTTGGCCATGAAAATTAGTATAGTGCTTATTATGGAAGGATGATGGCTGGATGTCCACGTCATTTGACTTGGGTACTGAATACTGAAAATACTGACAAGAAAATAAGCTGAAGAGAGGGCTAGTTTTACTCACTTTTTTTTTTCACTCACTTTTTAAATACAACTTACTACCTCTATCATTGAGGCATATAGAAAGAGGCCTGCACTTGGGGTCAGAAATCTTGCATTCATGTCTCTGCTACTCTGCTTGCTAGCCATGGACTTGACAACTTATATTTAGATAATTCTTTATGGTTTATAAAGTTCTTTCCTCACAATAATCCTCCCTATGAGGTAGATGGTTATTGCTGTTTAATTGTTCAGTCATGTCTAACTCTTCATGACCCCATTTGGAGTTTTCTTGGCAAAGATACTGAAGTGATTTGCTATTTCCTTCTTCAATCCATTTTACAGATGAGGAAACTGAGGCAGAGTTAAGTGACTTGCCCTGAGTCATACAGCTAATAAGTGTCTGAGGCAATATTTGAATTCAAGTACTCCTGAGTACTCAAGTACTCAAGCTTTCTGCCCGTGACACTCCATCCACTACATCACCATGAGGTAGGTAGTTTAAGTATTTTTACCCTTAAAAAAACCATCTGAGGAAACTGAGGCTCAATGGAGATAAGTGACTCCATTCCATAGTTATGCAGCTAGTGCATGTCAAAGCCAGGATCTGAACCCAAGTCAGTGTGGTTTCCTTACCTGTAAAATGGTGACAGGAATACTTGTACTGCCTACCTTACAGGGTTGTAGTGAAGGAAGCACTTCATTTTGTAAACTATAAAGTACCATATAAAAGGGAGTGATCATTATTGTACTGTTGCTTAACCCTATAGGTGAGACACAAATCCATCCAAATTTCAGTAACACTGATAGGTAAGACACCAAATTCTCTATACTTGTTCAAAACCACAGAGCTTGGCTTCAGGACTGTTGTGTTACAGGCAATGACCCAGACTTTTATTTAGTCTCAGTCTTGTTTACAAATTGTCAATAGTCTGGCCACTACTCAACAGAGCTAAAAATACTCCTCCTCCAGTTCCATCTTACCTTTTAGGCTAATTTGTTTCTTCCTACTGTGCTTAGAGGAGCTGCTACAAAGTGGTTAGAGGGAAGCTTTCTGCAATTTCAACATTAGCTCTCATTTCTAGAGCCATGGTCTAAACAGAGACCCAAACACTCTATAAGTAGATGGTGCTCTCTTGTTTTTCCTCATCTTGGACAGATCTACAGACTTTGTCTATGAAAAAAGGTATCCGAATTATGATCACAGATTATCAATTCTACCCTTAATTGCTGTGAGCATTCTGCTGTGAGAATGTTTCCTGAGGTAGCCAAGTTTTCTACAAACCTCATTTCTTCTGTTGTCACACGTAAATATGTATTCCTGCTTCCTTGAAGACAATGCTCTGTCTATTCAAGATGGCAATATTCCCTTCAGTATTTCTGCACACTTGTCAGTTTCCTTCAATTCAAAGCCTAAATCTGTGCAACTGATTCACCAAACAGTATACAACAAACTATTTGGCAACATCAGCCTCCTTGGAAGGGCTGCTCTGGTCACAATAAACGAACCATGCCAGTGTGCGGAAAGGAGAATCTGACGCCCAAACATGGCAACTGAAATATCTTTTGCTGTAATCTGCTGGTTCCTTTTAAAAATTGTCCTTAGACAATGGAGACTTTCTTTTTGCTACAGGAAATGTACCCTGTGATGTGACATTATCATATCATAGTTACTGTATACATCAACCTGTATAGAGACTGTTAAGAGACTACCAGATAGGAATGATGATGCTGGAAGTGGATAATCACAGTCCTGTATGTTAATAGTGGCTACAAGCAAAAGATGTCAGTGAACTTACTATGATAATATCTAACATTTATATTGCATTTTACTGTTTGCCAAACATTTAAAATGTTATCTTATTTGCTCTTTACAATAATCCTGTGGGGTAAGTGCTATTCCCATTTTACAGATAAGGAAAATGTGGATGAGAGAGGTTAAGTCAATCTATCAATCAACATTTATTAATTATGTATTATGTGCTAAGCAGGGCAGCTAAGTGTCAAAGTGGATAGAGTGACAGGCCTCTAGTCAGGAAGGCCTGAATTCAGGATTCAACAACAACAATACATGCCAGGCATTGTGCTAAACACTGGGGATACAAATAAGAAAAAGAAGCAGTCCCTGCCCTCAAGGAGCTTACAGTCTAATAAGGGAGAGAACATGCAAACAAATATATACAAAGCAGGCTATACAGGAGACAAGGAGGAAATAATTCACAAAAGAAAGGCACTAGAATTAAGAGCAGTGGGTAAAGATTTCTTATTGAAGGTGGGATTTTAGTTGGGACTTAAAAGAAGTGAGGGAGTTCAGCTGTCTGATCAGAGGAGGGAAAGCAAGTGACTTGGCCAGGGCATGGCCAGAAAGTCTATGGGGCAGAATTCAAAACAATAGGGCTCAAACACAGCCCTACTCAGTCTGTACTGCATCAGTCACATGTTTTACAGTTTTTGGTACCCCATTTTAGAGAGGCAGCATGATACAGTAGATAAGAGTACTAAACTTTGGGTCAGCATGGTCTGACTTCAAATCCTACCTTGGGAAATGTCCCCTAACTTCTCTCTATCTGTTTTCTCCTTTGAAAACAGCAAATAATGTCTGCAATTTCTATTGCACACAGTAGTTATAAGGCTCAAATGCACACAAAACCACTCTGGGGTAAGTTCCACTTGTTACACAGACTGTGTGACCCAGGGCAAGTCACTTAACCTGTTTGTAATCTTTCCTGAATGAAAACAGAACAGCAAAAATAGTTTCTGCCCACAAGGTGCTCATATTTACAATAGAGAGACAACATGCAAACAAGATATTGACAGGGTTAACTGGAAGTCATCTTAGAGGGAAGGTACTAGCCTTAGGAGTGACCTGAAAAGACTTCTCAAAGAAGGTGGTGCTTTAGCTGAGGGTTGAAGGAAGACCCGGGGACAGAGAAGAGGAGGGACAGCATTTCAGGCAGTGAAAAGCACTGAGTGGCTTGTGGGGAAAAAAAAGCAATGAAGCCAATGTGACTGGTAGATTTTTAAATTTTAAAATGTTCAATTTGCTAAGTAACAAATTCAACACATCTTAAATTTAAACTGCATTCCTTTGTTGACAAAATGCAATATAATAAAAAAAAATTTTAATATTTTTTAAAATCAACGAGGCCAATGATGTCGCAGAAATTGCACTGACTGTGGAACCAACAGAATTGGCTTTACGTTGGCTTTACAACTGACCAGCTAGGTAATCTTGGGTAGGTCACTTTACTTCTCCAGTACTCAGTTTCCTCATTTGGAGCAATACGGGAGATTGGACTACGTAACCTATGATGTCTCTTTCTAGTCTAAACCTATGGTTCTATTCATTATTTTTGCACTCCCTGGTTTGGGACTCAAGGAAGATTGCTGCAAAGCTCTCCCGCCCGCCCCCTTTTCTATCTTTCCCTTCGGCGGGAGGACCCAAGAATCAAACTGGCTCCGCCCAAGCTAGGCCCGCCCCACACGTTCACGTCACGCCATTCCTACGCGCCAGGCAAGTCACGCCCTCCGTCCCACACGTTGTGCTTCGTCCCTTAGCCTGACGCAACCCTGCCGCCCTCGCGCTACGTTGATGCGCCCAGCTCAGCACCGCCTCGTCCCCCCGTCTCCCCTCCCCTTACCAGGCCCCCCCCCGCCCAGCTTCGCGTCTCCCAGCCCGACGCGCTCGCTATAATCACGTGATTGCCTCATCCGGGTCCTTTGCGTTCTCTCTCCCTCTCCCAAGATGGCGGCTTCAGGTGAGTGAGCGCTGGAGTGCCGCGGACTACTGGGCCCCGAAACCCCGCTTTGGGCCCAACCCGTTGGCTCCCTTGGGTTGGGGAGCCGGCGCTGCCGCCGCCCTTTGGGGTTTGAGGCTGCGCCTGACAGATGGCTCAGCCCTTTCAGGGTCTTCCCTCGGGGATGGGGTTAAAGGTGTCCTTCCTTACCCCTCACACTCTTTTTACCCCGTCAGCTCGAGGCCAAAGTGGGGGTGGGGACGGACTGCGGCGCGAACTGGAGTGGGGAGAGGGCGGAAAGAATCCGCAGGAGGCGCGAGAACCACCCCCATAAGAGCCAGACACCGTGCGCTTGCGGGCAAGGAGGGGTCGCTGGGCGCGCTCCATACGAGGTTTCCGGGGTGCGAGACCGTTGAGATTGGGGGGAGATCGCGGGGAGCGGTTAGAATACGAGCTCGAGAGCCGGTTGCAGGGGGTGGGGGGGAAGGGAGCGGCGCGGGAAGCGGAGGAGTGGAGGCGGCGACGTTCGCGCACGCGCGCCCGTGCCCAGATGGGGAGCTTTACGCGGTCTGGGTTCCCCTCCTTTTTCTCTTCTTCCCCCTCTTCTGTCCCTCTTTTCACCGACTGCCTGTGTCCCTGTGCTGACCAACCGCGCATGTGCTGGGGGGAGGTGAAGGGGGGGGGGCTGACTTATTTGGTCTCAAGCTGGAGTGCAGCGCCCACGTGTGGGGCAGACACGCGGGGCGAGCCTCGGAAGAGGAAGCGAAGCGGCGGGGTGGGGTTCGGGGTTTGCTCCACGCTCCCTCCCTACATTTGCCATCCTTCCGAGCTCTTCTCTTTTAGGGTTCTTGAAGTGTTAAAGCGTTATGTACAAATGAAAAATGGTATTACTACAATATTCATCTGTTTGGTCGGGCCTTTATCCTTCGATAGGCCCATCCTGGACATGCAGCATGTCTCTCATCGGCGTACGTCTTTGCACCATTTCCCGGCAGTCTGCTGGAGTTTTCTGTCACGTCTCTTGGTATGCTCCATCCTCTAGACCAGGAATTTTTAATCCCGGTTCCATAATACCGTGTGTTTTATTCATTTAAACCTTTTGAGAAAGGGTTCCATAGGTTGCACCAGAGTCCTAAAGGCTCTCATGACCACAAAAAAGTTTAAGCCTCCCTGCTATAGAGTCAGATGTATTCCATAGGCCGTTTTTTTTTTCCTCCCTAGTTCCAAAAAAGTTGTTAGGAGAGGGATATTGGGATTCTGGCCCTTTTTGTGGCGTTCAGACCATGTTAACAATTATTTCTTCCCCTTCTCCCTTCCCCCATAATTAGGTGCCATCTGCTGGAAGGGCTGAATAGCCCTTCTTGCAAATTTGTTTTAAATGTTACTGAGCTTTGCACAAATGCTGAAGGGAATAGACTTTTTGAATACTTATGAATTGTACTGGAAACAAACCCATGGTTAAGTGATCTTATTGTTGCTTTTGAAATGGTTGTGGAAAGGGCATAGTTTATTATCACTTACCATTAAGTGCCTTCTGTGTGAAAGCCACTCTACTAGCCAATGAATTCTACCTACTCTTGATTGCAAAATTACTGGTTTGTTTTGTTTTGGTTTTGCATGTAAAGTAGTTCTTTTATTTATCTTAAATTTACCTCTGTCAAATTCAAGACCAAAATCTATCACCCAAAAATGCCAATAATTCCAGGGATTGTTGAATATATCTGTAATCACTTTGTACATACCTCTCATTTTAGACCTGAAGGAACCTTAAGAGATCATCCATGTAATCCTCAATGACCTTCAATATCCCTTCTATCTCTAAGATTCTCTCGTACTCTCATTTTTGCAAATGAGGAAAATAAAGTCTATACCACTTGTGATTACTCAGTGACTTTTTATAGATTTCTGTCATATTTCCTTGTTTTGTCTTTCCAGTCTTGAGTCCATATGATTAAAGCTGCCCTCACAAAGTAGAATGCTATATTCTGGTTCCCAGTCCCAGACAGAAATATTCCAGATGAACCAAGGAAGCATAGGGTGGCATTTTCGGCATTTTGGTGCCCACCTGGCCTTTTTTTTTTTTTAGCTTTAAACTGGTCCTTGTGGAAATGGTTAGGGATGATTTCATAAATACCTGTTACAACCAATATTGACTCACTTAGAAACTCAGTGGAGCAATACTGTTTTCCATTGTGACCTAGTATTGACCTTCAAGAACTATGGAAGTATCCCTAGGGTAGACTTCTTCATGAGCCAGGTAATCAGGACTTAATATATTTTCTTTATTGACACCTCAGGAAGACTTCTCCAAAATTTGGGGGTTTCTTACTTGAAATTTTTCTTTATGATAAGTTTCACAGATTTGGTTGTGAGCTGAGCATCTAGGCAGTCCCCTCATTTTACAGATGAGGAAACTGAGGCCTAGAGAGGTTAGGTAACAGCATAGCTTAGTGAATAGAGACAGTGATAAATAGTCAAGGAAACGTGGGTCCAAAATCCATCCCTGGCCAAGTCACTTAACCTATCTTGGCCTCAACGCCTTCAGTTGTAAAATGAGGATTATGAATAAGATATGCTCTAATGTTCCCTTCTAAAGCTAAGTTCCTGTGACTTTTAAAGTTAACATAAACTGTGAACAGAAAATTTTGGATTTGAACCCAGGCCTTCTCACTCCAAATCTAGTGTTCTTTTAAATCCACTACTGTTATTTGGTATAATCAAGTTATTTCTTTTTCTTTCAAGCCACAACATAGTAGAGAGAGACCTTGGTCAAGTCAGTTCTCTCACTTCCCCAGACAACTCTGATATTTAGAGCAGTTGCAAATCTACCTTGGTAGAAGTTTCCTTACCAATCATAGATCTACAGTAAAAAGACTGCAGAAGAATTATTTTTGGGTAGCCTTCATATTTGCATTATTGAAGTCTCTCTAAAGGCCAATCTGTGCCATTCACAGAAGATGGCTAGGGATAGAAAAACAGAACCAAAACCGTTTCTGGCTTATATTCTCCTGGGGAAAACCTGTGCACAGATAAGTACATAGAAAAACATGCCAAATAATATTTTCTACATTATCATTCCTAAGCAGGAATAATACATACAGAAAAACATAGATGCTATATTCTTTTTGAGTATATGTAGTCAAGGTTTTAGTTTGAATGCTATCTTAATGCTTTTTTGGTCTAAATTTACCTTGTTTGTTACAACCATCCTTTTCAACTTTTCTCTTCACAACAGTAAGGGGAAGATGGGGAGAAAAAGAATACCATTCTTGCCTGAGGTCACCCTGGTTCTTTTTTCTGCTGAGCTGACTGCACAAATAATGCCAGTTGTACGGTTCAAATCTGATGTCCTCGAGTATCTCAAATTCAGCCTGTACAATTTGTTTCCCCTCCAAAACCATCTCTTCCAAACTTCCTGTTAATTCTGTCAAAGGCAGTTCATAACCTTGGGCCATTGAATTGCTCACCCTCTTGTCTGACTCATTCCCTCTGTTCCTATTCCTACCTTTATCACCTCTCCTTATTACCATGGCCTCCTAATTGGTCTCCCTTCTCAAGTCTCTCCACACTGTTCCTCAGTACAATCCCAGTGACCACTAGTATCAGAAATAAACTCTGATTAGCTTTAAACCCTTTCACAATCTGACCCCTTCCTACTCCCTTCATTTATTCTGCAGTCCTTCCACACTGGCCTACAATGAGCCACATCTCCTGACTGCCTCCAATTCCCTATTTTCCTTCCAGATGTTCATATTTACATATATTTAATGCCCTTGTCTCCCTTGTTAGAATGTAAGCTGCTTGGGAGTTGAGACTGTTTCATTCCCCAGTGTCAGAGTAGGCCCTTAATAAATAACTTGTTGATTATTGATTGCATATAAGATAATGTGTTCTGTGTTGCTCATGGTAGTGAATTGAACCACAAGTATTAATACTTGGAACTTAAAGCATTTCTGAAGTTCTCAAACCTTTGATGTGTCACACGTATTAGGAACTTGATATATAGTTTGATGCTCATCCTTTCAATAACCCTGGGGGGGGGTCCTCAATTTCCAGATGGAGAAATTGGTCACAGAGAGGTCAAGTAACTTAAGAGCAGAGGGTAGAGAGGATTGTTATAAGTCTCCTGGTTCCAGTTCTCCAGTGACACTAGACTTAATAGGGTAAAAGTAAACTATCTTAAAGTAATACTGTTTTATTCTATTAGATAGATTGCACATTGATATGATTTTTGATACTCAGATTTTTTAATGAGATTTTGATAGGTCAATATTTTTCATTTACTGAATAATCTTACAGGCCTACAGTTTTGTTGTGTTGGTTTTTTTGTTTTTGTTTTTGTTTTTTTGGCTAGGCAGTGGGGTTAAGTGACTCGCCCAGGGTCACGCAGCTAGTGAATGTCAAATGTGTGAGGTCACATTTGAACTGGGTCCTCCTGACTTAAGGGCCGGTGCTCTATCCACTGCGCCACCTAGCTGCCCCATCCTACAGTTCTTAAGAGTAGTGTGTCTTTCTGGAGAAATTTAAGTAGGATTTAATTTCTAGCTTTCTTACTTAGCCAGGGGATACTAGATTATTCAGAAGGGTAGATAAATAGTTGGCCTGGCCTGGTTGTTAATAGAAACTGATATTTGTTCATTTGAATCTGAAATTCCAGTGCTTATTTGGTTTAGTTTAATTTATTTAAATGATTATTGCTGAGCATGAGGCTCTGTGATGCAGAAACAAGTCCATTTTTGTAGAAAAGGCTGTTTCACTCATTAATCTTTCCTCTTAAGTTGTTGGCTATTTGTTGCAAATTTGGTTTTTGTGTTGCATGTGGTTTTTTGTTTGTTTGTTTTTAACATCTGGATTTTAGAATTCCAGGATCTGTCTTTTCCTGCATAAGTTTGGCCATTGACTGATTGAACTTGAACCATGGCTAGCTGATAAGCATGTACACACTCTTAGCATAATTAACACAACTCTCAGTATTCACATATACGTCCATATGTGTGTGTATATATATTCTCCTATTTTGACAACTTTAAAATGATGAAGAGAATTGTTTAGGGAGGCTTCAAAAATATTTTCCCTCAAAAAAGGTGCCTCTACTTAAACAGAAAATCCTTAAATTACAAATATATCTCAATTAGAGCTAATTTATGGAGGCAGCTAGAGAAGGCAGGCATATTTGCCCCTTTTTTCTAGGTGGTTTTAGGTATTAAGTAAGGCCATGCCTGATTAAGTCAAGATAAATTTGGATTGTCTGATTTTAGAAGGACATCTATAAAATGTTTCTTATAAACAAGTGTCTAATTAGAAAATAGAAAAGTTGTTAATCCTAAATTTGTAACTGACAGGAAAACTGGAAGGGGTTATATACAGTATAGGTAACATACACCTCCTATTTGTTGCTTCCCTAGTCTTCAGGAATCTGCTGCTTCTACATCTCTCACTCCTCCCCAACCTCTAACCCCACAACCAAGCTGTTTACCCCCCTACTTGTTTGGATTCCCCCTTCCTCACTTGATTAGAGAATGCAAGATGCCTCAGGGTGCCTCTACCTCCATCTACAAGTTGAGACTTGTTTTATTGTGTGAAAACTAGTAGATTACTATGATTACTTATGTTTGGGGCATGTCATAATTACCCTAATCAACTCAGTTCTGCCTTTGCCACTGGAAACCAATGTCCTTCCATCCAGGCTCTGCCCACTTGGTAAGTGGTAACTTCCCGAACCAAAACTTCCCTCCCCTGGGATCCCTTTCCTTCTGTCCCTCTTCCTATTAGAATGTAAATTCCTTGAGGGCTGGTGCTGGCTGTCTTTAGAATTTGTTTCTGCTGAGCTTTGCAAAGTCCTTTGTAAATATATTTTCTTTCTTTTACTCTACTTGGGCACTTCACCTGGATTACTTGTTTCTATAGTATCCTAATTGCTCTCCCTTCTTTCCTATACATCCCTTACTTAGGTCCGACTACCTCATTCCCTTGCTCAAAAAGCAAACACCAGTGTTTCCCTATTCCCTCTAGGATGAAATATAAATTCCATTGTTTGGCATTGCATGTTCTTCATAATCTGGCTTCCACCTATCTTTCCAGGCTGATTACACATTACTCCCCTTCATGTGCTTTTCAGTTCCATCAAACTGACCTATTTTCTGTTCTCTGTAATATTACATTTCTTGTGAGTCAACAAATACTTATTAAGTTCCTATTATGTGCCAGGCACTGAGGATTCAGAGAAAGCCAAAAAAGACAGCTCCTGCTTTCAAGGAGCTTACATTTTGGAGAAGATGCAAACAACTGTGTACAAACAAGATATAGAGAAGATAAATTGGAGATAATCAACAGAGGGAAGACATTAGAATTAAGGAGGACTGGGAAGAGCTTCTTGAAGATGAGGCTTTAGCTAGGACTTCAAGGAGTCCAGGAGACAGATGAGAATAAAGAGAGTTCCAGGCCAGGGGGACAGCCAGGGAAAATTCATGAAGTCCAGAGATGGAGTGTCTTGTACAAGGAACCACAAGAAGGCCAATGTCACTGGATTTCACATTACCTAAAGGGGGTAAAAAGGTAAGGAAGGGGCCCGGTTAAGAATGGCATTAAAAATCAAATAGGGATTTTGTGTTTGATCCTACAGGTAATGGGGAGCCACTGGAGTTGAATGGGGTATGTGTGGCATGATCACACTTGAACTTTAAGAAGGTGACTTTGACATCTGAGTGGAGGGTAGAATGAGGAAATGCTTGGAGCAAAGAGACCAGCCAGCAAGTTACTGGAACAATACAGGCTCATGAGACTGGGGGGGGGGGGTTCTGAGGAGAAAAGGAAATATATAATATAAGAGATGTACCAAAGATAAAATTAAACAGGCCTTGGCCTGGGTAAGGAATGTAGGGTGATACCTAGGTTACTAACCTGAGTGACAAGAAGGATGGTAATACCTTTTACTACAATGGGGAAGTTAGGTGGAGAGGGATTGGGAGAAAGATGAGTTCGGTTTTTGGCATACTGTTAAGTATGTCAAGAGTTAAAGATGGCTATAGGAAAACTATTTTGAGATGTCCAATAGGCAGTTGGAGATGAGGAGAGAGAATAAGCTTGAAAAGTAGATTTGAAAATCATTAACATGAAGATAATTGAAAACTTCTCTAGGAAAGGGAGAAGAGAGGAATATATGAGCTTTCTTTAAAAGTTGTGGGATAAAGGACATTTGCATAATTCTTATTATCTCTGCTTTGATTTAGTAATGATAATACCTAGCTATCATTTACATAGCACCTTAAAGTTTGCTTAGCTTTTTACAGATTAAGTACTTACCAAGTGCCTGGCACTCTGCTAAGTGTTAGTTATACAAAGAAAGGTAGAAGGCTGTCTGTGCTGTTAAGGAACTCAAGGTCTAATCCCAGAGGAAAGACACTAACATTAAGCAGTACCAGGGAAGGCTTCTTACCAAAAGTGGGACTTTACCTGGGACCTAAAGGCAGCCTACTAGGTGCCTCAGTGGTTATACTGCTGGGCCTGGAGTCAGGAAAACCTGGGTTCAGATCCAGCCTCAGACACTTATAGCTGTGTGACTTGGCCTGATACAGTCCATGGAGTCATGAAGAGTCAGACACAACTGAACAACAACTAAGCCAAGAGATGGAGAGAGAGTAATCCAGGTATGGGGACAGCCAGGGAAAATGCATGTGGTTGGGAGATAAAGTATCATATGCAGGGAACCAAAAGGAGACCAGCATTATTGGATTACAGAGTACTTAAAGGAGATAGACAATGGGATAAAAAGACTGGAAAGGTAGGGATGGGGAGAGGGACATAATTGATACTGGAAGTGATAGGCATCCACTGGAATTTATTGAAGGGGGAGTGACCTGGTCAGACCTGCACTTTTGGAAGACAGTTGAGACAGACCGGAAGACTTTTGCAATACTTGAGGCATAAGGTGATGAGGGCCCTTACTAAAGTGGTTGACAGGCAGGTGAGAGAGGAGGGTATATACAAGAGAATGTTTTGAAGGTGGCATCACCAGTCCTGGACCACAGGTTGGATATGGTGGCAGAGAGTGAGGAATCACCAGGTTTGGGAGCCTGAGTGCCTGGAAGGTGGTGGTACCCTCTACAGTAATAAGGAAATTGTAAGGAGGGGAGGGCTGGAGGAAAGAGATAATAAATTCCGTTTTGGACATATCGTGAGTTTAAGATGTCTGTGGGGCACACTGTTGGAGATGTTCAATGGGCATTGCCACCATATTTTGCACCATACGCACCCCCATCCCTGGGATGTTCTTACACTTTACCTCTTAGAACATTTAGTTCAACTAAAGTTCTCCTTCCTCCAAGAGGTCTTACCTGATTATTAGCACAGCTGTCCATCCCTTCAATCCCCTCTCCTCTCTAGCCCCTTGAAATTACTTTGTATTTGTGTATGTCCTATACTTAGACATCATTGAATTGTTCTGTCCCTCTGGTAGAGTGTAAGGTCCTTGAAGTTAGACTGGCTTACTTAAGTCTCTGTATCCCTGAAGCTTAGAACAGGGATGGAGAGCATGTGGCCTCGAGGCTACAGATTGCCCACCCCTGGCCTGGTACATACTAGGCATGCTATGAATGCTTATTGATTAGTTGGTTGATGTAGTAGACTGTCAATGTATTTTCAGTGGACTAATCTGTTATTATTGCACACGCTTAGACTTCGTTGAGGGGTGGAATACCTTCTCTTGTCTATGTCCTCCCAGAAATTGCACAGTAAGTTCATCCAGCATGTGGGTTGGGGGGTTCTTACATGAAGACCAAAAAGTAGGAAATATCCATTGACGTTTGTTTATACAGAGTTTTAAAGTTTGTAAACTAGTTTATGTATCTTAATCTCATTAGACACTCCCAGCAATCCTTTGAAATAGCCCCTACAAGTATTACTCATCTTAGTATCCTTCAAACTATATAGCACAATGTTTCATACATGTTGCTCTATAAATATGTTGAAAATGTAGGTATGAATGAATATTAAGCATTAGTGTATCACAAAGACTTTATTTCACAACCCAAACAACACAGTAGAATATTCCAATACTTTTTTTTTGTTTGGTATTAAGTAGCATCAGGATATAAGAGAAGTTAAAATGAACCAATATTGAAGCAAAGACCAAATTTACCACCTCTGAGTGATACCTAGTGCCTTTTTTAGGTGTCTGGATCACCAAATCCCCTTCTCCCTCCTCCCCCTCCCCCCCAAAATTAAAAATTATGAAAAGATTGCCTGCCAACAGTATATGAGCCAGGGCTATTCTTTTGCTCAAATTTTTATTATCCCTGTCTTCCACTCAACCTGACCTAGTCAGCTACCACATGAGTGTTGCTGTGGCTCTGTAGAGCCAATTAAGACTAACAAGCATATAGATGGTAGTAACCTATGACTTTTCATTAAAAAGTTAACCTTTTCTCTTAATATAGGATTAGTACTACTATTCCATTAATTTTAAATTTCCTGCAAAGGAATTGCACACTTAAAGTATTGTGCTTGTATCCCCTTTTTTGGGTCAGTATGCTCTCTCAGTATTTTGTGACAGGAAATTCTTGGCTTCCTGGTGTTAGAATTGGAATGGAAGGTGTTTAGGAAGGCAGATGCCAAGCTAGAGGGCAAATGGAATCTTTGGCTTTTTCTTTATCCTCATGGGGGGGGGGACGCCTAGGCAATAGTTGAGTGACTTGCCCAGGGTCACACAGCTAGTGAGTGTCAAGTGTCTGAGGCCAGATTTGAACTCAGGTCCTCCTGACTCCAGGGCCAGTGCTCTGTCCACTGCGCCATCTAGCTGCCCCATCCTCATCTTTCTTGACCTTTCAATTCAGCTTTTTATGCTGTAGATCTACCCTCTACTCCAGGATGCTCTACCCTGTCTAGGTTTTGTGATTGTTCTCTCTTGATTCTCTTTGTCCGTGTTCCTTCTCAGTCTCTGTATCTTCCTCCAGGTCATGGCCACTAACTGTGACCCCAAGAGTCTGTCCTTGGCCCTCTTTCTTCTCCTTCTATGCTATCTCACCTAGTGATCTCATGAGCTGTCATGAATCCAGTTATCATCTCTGTGAAGATGATTCACAGATTTATTGATCCAGTTCTAACCTCTGTCCTGACCTCCAATTGGATGTTGCACAGCCTTCTTAATCTCAATGTATCCAAAACTGAACTTTTTATCTTTTCTCTCTTCCAGACTTATTACTGTCAAGGACACTCTCCTCCCAGTTACCAGGCTCATAACCTAAATGTCATCTTCAACTCCTTATACTAATTCCACATATCCAGTATGTAAATAAGTCTTGCCATTTCTGCTTTCCTAACATCTCTTGTGAGTGCTCTCTTCTCCACTCACACAACAGCCACCCTGGTACAAGCTCTCTTCACCTTATGCCTGCACCGATGCAGTAGCCTGCTGATCTCCTTGCCTCAAGTCTCTCCATTCCAATTCATTCTCCACTCAGTTGCCGTGGTGATCTTCCTAGAGTATAACTCTAATCGTGCTTTCTCCCCCCCCCCCAAGTAAACTCCAGTGGCTCTCTGTTACCTCCAGGATCAAATATAAAATTCTTTGTTTAAAGCCCTTCACAACCTGTCCGCTTTCTCTTTTACCAGTTTCAATGTTTTACTCCTCTCCATATACTCTACAATCCAGTTACACTGATCTCACTATTCTTCAAACAAGTCATTCCATCTCCTGATTCGGCCTTTTTGTGGGCCATCCCCCATGTCTAGACTGCTCTATTTTTCCATCTTTGCCTCCTTCATGGCTTTAAGATTCAACTCAAATGTCACCTTTTGTTAAAAGAACTTTTCTAGTTTACCCCTTTCCCATATTCCCCTTATTGTTTGTGTCTTTCCAGTTTCCCTCTAAAATTACCTTCCATTTACACTGTATGTATCTTGTATGAACATGATTGTTTATATGTCTCCTGCATTAAAATGTAAACTTCTTGAGGGCAAGACCTTTCTTTTCATCCTCAGCCCTTAGCACAACCCAATAACACTTAATAAATGATGAAAATGAAGAAAAGGAGATTTGCCTTGGGCCAAAATCAGAGAGCCAAGACACATGTTTCTTGAAATCTAAATGAGTTTAAGGGCTACTAAGCAAATAGAATTATCAGAGAGGAGTTACAAGAAAGAGAAGTCTAGATGGAGCAATAAAGATGAAGCTTGCTACTATGAAACTGATTTGTTTTTTTCCCTCCCATCAATAACTCCTGCAAAGGCCTAGTTCTAGAGCTTATCTTATTCTTCAGTTATCCTGAGTTAGCAGTAGTACATGTCCTTTATTTGGTAGAGAAACTGCAGACCAGGATGACAGTTTCATTTTTGGTACTGAAAGAGATTACCTAAGTCAAGAGAATTCTCATACTTTTTCCAAAATTGTTTTCCTCCACAATGATTGATTGTGGATTTCCTCCACAGTGCCTTGATTTTGATGTCAGATGACCATTAACACTGTAAGATCTAAAGTGAGGATTGTGCATCTATCTTATAATTCCATTAAAACCTCACAGGTACCATGTGTGGTATTGGGTAAAAGAATTAGACTAGGAATCAAAAAATCTGTTTGCATCCAGATTTTTCTTAAAGTATTTACTCTGTTTTCTAAGTTGTCCTGTGATGGCGAAAGAAATGTCCAAATATCAGATTAGTTTTCTAAGTACAAATGCACAAGTGGCAGAATGTGTAAGTCTTTTCTGTAATGCCCTTAGTACTTAAATAGCAATGGGCAGAATCTGTTAGTATAAATCTCAAATTCTTAGAGGAGATAAACTCTTTGAAATGATACTATTAGGTCTTCTGAATCAGCAATTTATTTGTGTTGATTCTCTTTCTTCTTGGACAGCTAAAAAGAAGAATAAGAAGGGGAAGACCCTCACCTTGACAGACTTCCTTGCGGAGGATGGTGGCACCGGGGGTGGAGGAAGCACCTTTGTGCCCAAACCAGTCAGCTGGGCCGATGAAACTGATGACCTGGAAGGAGATGGTAATTTTCTGTTCTCTCCTCTTAGTGCCATGTAGATAAAAACTTCTTCTTAATCATTTAAATCAGAATTCTTTCTTTCAAGATGGGCCTTGAATTGTATCTGTTATTTATCAGGCTCACCACAATGCTTTGGAAGTAGCCCAGTGAGTGCTGATCAAGTGAAAGAATGAACGTGGGGGATTAGGTCATTAGATTACAGGAATCTATGATTTAACAAATTCATTTTATAGAATTATTGATCAGTTAGGGCTTTGGTTCTGGTTGAGGTAACCTGAAACTTTGAGCTTAATGTATAATAATCAAATATATCATGAGTGGAAAGAGCACTAAACTGAGGTATTAGGGAACAGGCCTCAGGGAAAGACAAGAGGGAGATTATTGGTCTGATCCAATCTTCCCATGTTATAGAACTTCTCCATTTTGCCATTGTTGCCTTAATTAAGTCAACTCTTTGGGCTTCAGTTATGCTCACCTGTAAAATAAGGGATTTTGATTAAAAATCCATATTTTCTCTATTACATAGTATGCCAACTGTGACCAAGGTGTGATATTGCTGCCTTGTTTTATTGTCTTTAGAGTTGAGGGGACCTTAGAGGTCATCTAGCCCAACCCCCTCATTTTGCAGATGAGGAAATTCAGGCTCTCAGAGGAGTTAAATGACTTGCCCGAGGGCCATACAGATAGGAGGTGCTGGAGCCAGGATTTGAACTCGGGTCTTCTGACTCCAAATTCAACACATTTTCCACTCTGCCATGATGCCCCTAAATCCCTGGACATAGGAGAAATTATCAGGTATTATAAGGGGCAGGGGAAGTAGTGGTGGTGAAAGTAGAAGGAATCTTGAGTATATATAGCAGCTCTACTTTTCGGGGAGATGACAAGGTTCAGTTGGGTGTAACAAAGGAATCTGCAGTAGACCACCTCCCAGTGTACTGTTGTCATCATTGTTCCCCCTCACCTTATCCCAACCCACACTTTTTTTTTCTTTAAACAAAATCTGGTGGGAATAGGAAGATTTTTCCCCTTTCTTAAGGAAGATTATCTTAGATTATTTAGATTTAGTTCTAAGAGTAGTCTTAGAGATGATCTGATCCATTGCTTCATTTTTTATAGATAGGAAAACTGAGGTCAGAAGACAATTTAAATCACTTAAGAACATAGGGTAATAAGTGTCAGAGCCTGGATTTGAAATCAGTCTGGCCTGGTATTACACTGCATCCTGCATTCTCTTCCCTTTTTGCGGTTAGCTTTATTGAAAAACTGACCATTCTGTCTATAAAGTGAGGAAGGCCAGACCTCTGGAAGGAAAACTGACTGCAGGGTAATTGATTTGGGAAGTGGGCATTTGCTATTAGGGGGCTTAGAACATTCAGTTCTTATTTTTAAAAGAGGTGCCTGTTCACCTTCTTCATAGACTCCCAGCATTGAGCAGAAACCTCAGATCATCTAAGCCAACCTTTCTCCACCTGAAGCCCAGGGCAGTTCTATAAAATACCTAGAAAATGAAGTGATTATCCAGTCCCTCAGGGCAGTGTTAGAGAACATCCCACTTCTTGAGGCAGTCCAATCTTTTTAGTTTTTCTTTACACCTTGCTGAAATCTATTTCCCTATAGCTTATCATCGTTAACCAAAGGAGAAAAATTTCTGTACCAGGGTCCAAACCACAAAGGATTTTATTGACCTATCTTTCACCTACATGATAACCCTTTCAGATGTTTAGGCAGATCACCTCTTAGCCCACAGTCTCCTCTTCTCTAGGCTCAGTAATCCTTTAAATGTTCTTGGTACCTGAAACTCTAAATGGTACTTTGAAGGTTCTATCATCTGGCCCCACCCTACTTTTTCAATTTTACATCCACTATTCTCCAGCAAGATTGAGGAGAGACAAGTGATAGTCAGGGGTGAGTTCTACCACAATGATTATTGCCACCTAAAAAGTCCCTCCTATCTAGCCTATCAAAATCCCACCCATCTTTCCAGGATTAGCTCAAGCCCCACCTCTACAGTTCATATCTCACTCTTAAATCATACTGCACCCTTTGTTCTGGTTTAGTTTCCTAAATTCTAGACTCTCGCCTTAAAAACCTGACCTCATACTTTTTTTTGGATTCTGTAGTATTGAGTATACTCTAGGTGCTTGATGAATCCTGATTTTTTTAAAGATGAATTGGTTGAAATCGAATCATAGGACAATTCCCTTTACTTTGCCTTGATTTGATTTTTTGTTTTTGGTGGAATGTGTTTGAAAAAATTGCCTTGAGAAGTATTTTGACCCTAGATTGAATCTAAGGTCTCAGAGTTGGAAAAGATCTTAGCAACAGCCTAATCACTTTCAACTTCTCGTTCACATCCCTGGCAAATCTAGTTTCTGCTACTATGATAATAATAAAAGCTGAAAACTTTATGTAATGCTTTTTTTTAACATACATTATTTCACTTGATCCTCAAAACAGTTTTTTTAAAGAGGTGCCACAATCACCCTCATCTTACAGAGTAGGAAACTGAGGCTTAAAGAGGTTATATGACTTGCCTTGTGGTCACACAGCTAGTGAGTACCAGACTCTGTTGACTTTTCCTAGTAGTTAGGGAGTTTACTGTCTTGCAAGTTCTCTATATTGAACCCAAATTTGCACACACTTAAGTTTAATCACAGCCTTTTATATATTTTAAATGCTGTCCTGGCTGTCTGATTCTTTTTCATGTAGAAAAGTCCTGGTTCAATATCCCTTAAGTCATATGACCTCAAATCATTTAACCTCTTAATTTCAGTTTCCTTTACTTTAAAAAGGGAGTAATAACTGCAAAGCCTACCTTGTGGAGTAGTTATAAGGATTAAATGACACTACATAAAAGTGCTTTAGAAACTAATGTACTTAATACATAAAATGTGACTTATTAAATATAATAACAGTACTCTTACCATACACTCTCTTGAATATACTTGAGTCTGTTGGTGATGATATCTTATAACTCAGTATATTCTAGATAGAAGGCTAACTCAGTGCAGAGTATGAGCAGAATATTATTTCTTTTGATCTGGATACTATATAATAAACCACTTGCAATGGTTTAATTTATCTTATTTCCACTCAACTCTGATTTGATAGCATTATGGCATATTAGTCTTCCCTCTCCCATATTTTTCTCTCAACTTGCAATTGGTAAGCATATCACATTTAATGTCTTTTATGAGTTCAAGATTTGGCTAGGTGTGAAAGGGCATAAAACAGTAGAAACTGGAGGAGGATACTTCTGTGTTGGTAGTAGGAACAAGAAGACCCTTCCCAAACCATCCTTGTGCAACAGTGCTCTCTGCAACCTGTTCAAGCCTTGCAAGTCTTAGAGAATAGTCTGACTGGAGGTTTTTTAAGTATGAAGTCTCGTCAGCAGTCTCATAAAGTAGTTTTTTACCTAAATATCTTAAAAGACCTTTACAAAAAAAATATGCTTGAGATGGAGTTTGTGCATTGTCAGTAGAAGTAGAAGTAGCATACCTTAGATAAGTGGGGTCCAAACCATGAAGGATCTTGTAGACTGATTTGATTTATACCTTGAATAGCATGCTTAGAAACAAATGACAAACCACTTGAGACTAAACTGCACTTTTTTTTTTACCAGTTTTATTTGTCATGTTAAGTTCATTTTATTGGCTCTTTTTGGATTCTGGTAATTTTAATGATTAAGTTTGTCATTCCTAGATCTGGAAACGCTAACGGGGTGGGAGCTGGGCTTCATCTTTTGATTTTATGGAAATAATTTTTGTCTTCTAGTTTCCACCACTTGGCATAGTAATGATGACGACACCTACAGGGCACCTCCAATTGACCGTTCCATCCTGCCCACTGCTCCACGGGCTGCTCGGGAACCCAATATTGACCGGAGCCGTCTTCCCAAGTCACCACCCTACACTGCTTTTCTAGGCAACCTGCCCTATGATGTGACAGAGGATTCCATCAAGGAGTTCTTTAGAGGATTGAATGTATGTCATTTTAAAAAATTTTTTAAGTAGTTTGGCTAGATCATATAATAATGCTTTCTGTTTCAGACCTGACACATCCAGCATTACACTGTTTGGGAGCTCCAATTATTTTCCTTCATATGTGGGTCTTAGTGGCTCAATAATAGCATCAAGAAATGGATCTCTAATAGATAACCAACTCTCACTTCCCAAGGAGCTGTATTGACTTAAATAATTCTCTATCAGTAGTTACAAAAATCAATGAGAAGATGATCCTCAAGTTTTAAATGGAATGATATTACACTTTAGGAATTGGTTAAAGAAGAAACTTCAGTTGGAAAATTTCTTGGATTTGTTAGCCAGAATCTGATTTTACTGATTTTTACTTTTGTGTCTTATTTAGCCATTATATGGGATAAATTGAATAGGATTGATAAGAAACTTTGTTTTTTACAGCTGCATAATACATATACCATTAAGAAGTCTGACCAAAAATTCCTGTTTTTGCATATTAACCTAAATGTTGACTTTTCATAAAGAAACTACCAGTTTTGTTTTTCCTTCCATGGTTTAACTCTTTTTGAGGATTGTAAGAGTCTTGTGATGTCAAAGATAGTTTTCCTTTTATTTTACAGAGATACCCAGGGTTTTGACAGTTGAGTTAATGGAGCTGGGTACTTGTCCCTAAGTTTTTGCTTAACTTTCTGAGCCTTTTAGAAATTTCATTCTTAGTTCTTCATTTGGAGGGGAAAACAATTGACCTGGACACTGGGTGTCAGCCAGACATATCCTCAAAAGAAAGCATATTAGCTTGCTAATGGAAGTCAGCTCTTCCCTTGTTATAGCAGGATGCTATTTAAATTTCTCTACTCTCTATCATACTTAACAGTGAATTTTGTTTTATTGTGAAGAAGCTAGGTGGATAAGTAGATTTTGAAGATTATTTAGGCTTTGAGCACATCTGAATTTGGGGGATGTTCAGTCATCAAACATCTCCAAGAGATGGGCACTAGGTTAAAACAGAGTGGATTCCAGGAGACAGGAAACAGATTATGAATAAGATGTGGGTAGGAAGTATATTTCTTCGTTTTGTTTTTTGTTTGTTTGTTTGTTTTTGGTTTTTGCTAGGCAATGGGGTTAAGTGACTTGCCCAAGGTCACACAGCTAGTGAGTGTCAAGTGTCTGAGGCTAGATTTGAACTCAGGTCCCTCTGACTTTAGGGCTGGTGCTCTATCTACTGTGCCACCTAGATGCCCCAGGAAGTATATTTCTTCTTGAGAAAGATCTAACACTATTTTATTAAGAGCCATAAAGGTGAAATGTGCTCTATGATTTGTGGACAAAAGGAAAATAACTTCTGTGAAATTCACAGTTTACTAAAGTAAATGCCAAATTATATTTCTGTACCCCACATGAATACCCAGCACAGCACAAACTATCTTGCCTATATTAGGTGCTGAGATATTTAAATGACAGAACTAATTTGTTGAACAAGGTATATGTTGCAGTTCAGATTAAAGAATTGTTTGCCGTGGTTATTAATCAGCAAGCATTTATTAAGTGCCTATTGTGTCAAGCACCAAGGATACAGCCACAGATAAAATAATCCCTGCCTGAAGCTTAAATTCTAATGGGGAAATATGTATAACTAGTAGTTAAGTACAGGAGGAACCAGGAAAGACCTTGTGAAAAAGGAAGTGCTTGAGTTGAGACTGGAAGGAAAGCTGATATCTCATGAGACAGAGATGGAGAGGGGGAACATGGCACATAGGGCTGAGAGTGAGTACAAAGGCACGAAAACAGGCAGTGGAGGTTGGTGTCTGAGGATCAGCAAGAAAGCAAGTGTGCCTGGACCAGAGTACATGGAGGGAAATAATTGATAATAGGGCTAGAAAGGTCTAGTAAGACCAGGTTGTAAAGGGCTCTGGATGTCAAACAGGAGTTCTTATTGGATCCTAGAGATAAAAGGAAGGGAGGTGGAGAGGACTGACTCCAAATTCGGTGGCTTGTACTTTCTTGTCAGCAAATTCAGAAATATGAATTGTCCTTTAACTCTGTTCATAACATTTAACTAAAAAATGACAAAAGATGCATGGCTGGCAAAAATAGGTCTTTATCCTGTTCCTTTGTTCTCTATCCCTGTTCTTAAAATCATCAGCACCACGTCATAGCTCAGTACGCTTTTGATTGCTGCTGTTTCATTTATCTTTGTATCCCGCAGAGCAGTAACTGACAAATGGTGAGTATTTAATAAACACTTCTTGATAATCAGTTAACTTTACAATTAAACCACTTAGTGATTAGTTCATATGACCTGTCCTTCTCACGGTGTCTCTTCCAAGAAATACTGTAATGGTAAGACAGAAAGTAGAGGCATCACTCCTACTTTGATAGGATTAGCTAAGCTCATTGAAAAGGAAAAGAACCATAAGCCTTTAAATGAAGATGCTGGTTTTGTTTCTTCTACTAGATCAGTGCAGTGCGTTTGCCGCGGGAACCCAGCAATCCAGAAAGGTTGAAAGGTTTTGGTTATGCCGAGTTTGAGGACTTAGACTCACTGCTCAGTGCTTTAAGCCTGAATGAAGAGGTAAGTAGCTAAAGGAGGTCGTGCTCACTTTCAAGGGGCTTGTTTGCTGACGGTCTGACTGAGAAATGCCACCAGATGCTGGGTGCCCTTTTCCTGAGATTGTTAGTATCTGTCGAACAGGAAGACAAGACAAGCCCATTCAATCCCATAGGCTCAGTAGTGTGGGATTTGCCAGGGAAGTTGAGGAAACTTGTCTCACCCCAGCAGGTCTGTTTTTTCATAATAGAATTTCACATCAAGCAGGGTCACTGTCAGAAAAGGGTTTCAGAAACAGATTTGTGCATACAGCGCCTTCCTTGTTCTCAGAAGGTTCTGTTATTACCAGTCTGTAGGCTAAGCTTACAAAATCCAGTTTGACTTGGGCTTGTAGAGGAACATAATCTTCAGTTAAATGTTTCAGTACAGGTGGTCTCACTTGAAGAACAGGGTCTTAGTGACACTTGTGTAGCAGAAGGGTTCCTAACTAAGAAGTATAAAGCTTTATTTTTTGAGGCAATTATAGACCAAGACATTCTTGGCAGTTTTGAGGGGGAAAGGCAGCTGAAAACGTACAGAAAAAGAATGTTTTTAGACCTTTATAACTGAGTGATAATTAACAAAGCCCATCTTCTTCATGCCAGTTGGGAGGGAAGGGTAATAATTGACATCTTCATATAATTAAAGGATTGTCCTGTGGAAGCAGAATTTGATTTGTTTTACTTGGCTCTAAAGGGTAGAGCTAGAACTAATAGGTAGCAGGTAGGCTGGCAGATTTCAGTTTCCCATAAGAACAATTTCCAAGCAGTTAGGTTTTTTTTTTTAATGGCTTGGGATATCTTGGGTAAGATAGTGAATTTACTATCCAGGAGATGTTTAAGCAGAAGGTGGATGACCTCCTCTGTTAAACAAGAATGTAGAGAGAAGTCAGAAGAATTAAAGTGAGCCTCATTGATAAGATTGGAATCAGAATAATGCAGAGTAAGCTAGAATATTGATTAGACAAGGATGCCTTAGAATAACCTAGTTAGTGCTAGGGGAACAATTTTTTTCACTTAAATTTCTCTTCTGGACAAAGGTCCCATCTCCTCCGCACCCCACCCAACAGTATGTAACCTTACACACCTACACCCACACACCCAGGTCTTTTACATGCATTTTTGCTGTTAGAAATAGTGACAAGGTTTAGAAGTAGAAATTAAGCATGGGACATGATATGTTGGGAGGAAACAATGGATTCTCCCTTTTTGTCAACTAGAGATTTTTACTGAGTGCTATTTTCAGTAACAAGATTTGGTAGGAGTATGTCTCTCAAAACAACGGCTTCAAATCAAAATTTACTTCTTCTCTGAATTTGTCCCATTTTCAGTTAAGTAATAAAGAAATTTATGGTACTATAAGCTTAGACTTGAAGAGGTCCAAGATATTTTAACAGTGGTGTGAGAGATTAACTGAAAAACCACTTTAAATATGCTTACGAATGCTCTCCTTATGTGGAAGGAAGCTAATTGTGATTCCCTAATTATTTAATTGCCATTTGTAATTTTAAAAGCAATGTTGCTTGATGGTGTGCAGTTTTCTTTTGATTTTTTTGTATCTGAGCACAGCTCAACTTAATTGTAATTTTCAGTAAGGGCTTCCCAGTTTTGTTGTTGTTGTTTAGAGAATTCTGTAGTTCCAGAAATCGGGGTCGGGAGTTAAGCTGTAGGAGTTATCTTTGATATTCTGGCTAGCTCCAGCATTCAAGGAACATTAACTACAGGCCTATCTTGGGAGTTGTACATTCTGGTTTTTAACATTGGTTTATATAGTTATGTGCTCTTAGTCCATAGGCAACAGAAGAATACGAGTGGATGTTGCCGATCAGGCACAGGATAAAGGTAAGAAAAGCATTGAAGAAACTCAGGGTTTCTCAAGGACCTGGGATTTAGAACTAAGGTGCTGTTAGTTCCCCAAAGGTTTTGAATGAAGTGATTCTGTCTTACCCAGCTAAGGTTAGCTGTCAACCAAGGTTAGTTATAGGCATGCCTGAATTTGTTTTAAGCAACAGTAATCATTAAACTAAAGTAAATGTTGTGAGGAGGACTAGCTAACTCAATTGGATTGCAAGGCTTTGGGGAGTAGGGCGCTAACGTTGCACTATAACATGGGGAAGGATATAGTATGACAGGCAAGGAATGAGGATTTTCTGTGCATCTAGGGCAGGTTGGATAAAAGTTATCTTCAGAGGAAAATTAGTTCCCCATAAAAAACCATTGCATTATTTTTAGCATATCCATCTACTCTTCATAGCCTAAATGCTATATAAATAATGAGGAAGAGAAGAAACAGTTATTAAGCACTTTCTATGTGCCAGGCATTGTTATCTCATTTGATCCCTGTAAGAGTCCTGAGAGGTAGGTACAATTATTACCACCCCACCCACCCCCTTTTTACAATTGAATAAACTGAGGCAGACAGATTATTGATTTTTCCCAGTGTCACAGAGCTCTAGTAAGTTCCTGAAGTTGAATTTGAACTCAGGTCTACTGACTCCAGGCTCAGTGCTGTTATTGTAATAGAGCTTCACGCTTGCTAGACTCCACCAGCTCTGTTCTCTCTAACATCTCAGAATTTAGTTCAGCTGTGTATAGATAGGTGGCTCAGGTAATAATAATGGGAAAGAGGGCCCGTCATTTGAGCCCTGAGAAACAGACAACTATTCTTTTGTGGACTAGAATAATTAACAAAGTACTTACATTGTTGTTGACCTTCTTTAGACCGAGACGATCGTTCCTTTGGCCGTGATCGGGATCGAAATCGGGATTCTGACAAAACTGACACAGACTGGAGGGCTCGCCCTGCCACAGACAGCTTTGATGACTACCCTCCTCGAAGAGGGGATGATGGCTTTGGAGACAGTAAGTTCATATTCTAATAAGTCAGTTTTTGCAAATCAAGAGACCTATGTAGAAGTGTAGCCATATCCTGTAACAGCATTTCCCAGATATTTAAAATTCTGTAACACATCCTGACCTCAACACAGCTTGGGCTGGTGGGAATCAAGGATTGTGATTGGGCCTTGAAAGGTATTCAGCTGTGATAATGACTGTAGAAGGGAAAGTGGAGCCTAGAAAAGATAAAGAGGAGAGAGTAAATATGCTCTTAAATTGCTTTATAAACACCAGTTGGGGAAATATTGCCGTAAGGTGAAGGCCTTTTAGGGGTCCTTGAACTTTTTTTTTTTAATATTTTGATAGTATGTCAGTATCATTGGTTTCACTTATAATCCTTCATATTTTATTTTATATATATATAAAACCATTCTGAGAGAAGGGGTCCATAGGTTTCATCTGAACTTCTACTGTATCCTAACATCTATCATTAATATGGTTTATTTTAGGCAGGGGTGAAAGAAATAGTTGAAATTAATTATAAAATGCAAGTTGTTATAGAAATCAGCAGCTACAAAAGATGATTTTCTGGGTAATTGATTAGCATAAGGATCAATAAATTTTTCATCGAGGAACTATTCTTTTTTTTTTTTTGGTTAGGCAGTGGGGTTGAGTGACTTGCCCAGGGTCACACAACTAGCAAGTGTTATGTGTCTGAGGCTGTGTTTGAACTCAGGTCCTCCTGAATCCAGGGCCAGTGCTCTATCCACTGTGCCACCTAGCTGCCCCAAGGAACTATTCTTTATCTGAAGCCTTGAAATCAGCCAGTGGGAAAGAAGAATGGTGTTTGTCTGGTTATGAACATTTTTAGGAAGGATGTGCCCTGGTGTGGTAAATGTACCAAAGGCTATATAGGGTTGAGATTAGTCTCTGAGTAAATTTCAGATGAAATAAGCAGTCATAACAATGGGGTACTCGAGGTGGTGATTGCAGAGCCAAGATTTAGACTACTCCCAGTGCATAGTGCGCCACCTGCCCCTTAGTCTCTGATGATTCAACTTCCAGTCCTCACCACTCTCACACTCCTGTCTATGGTTGCCAGTGATCTCTTAAGTGCTGTATTCAATGTCCCCTTCATCTCTCTGCAATACTTGACACTGTTGATCACTGATTTTTAAAAATTCAGTTTTATTGTTAAAATTAACATCAAAGTATCAGTAGCAGAAATAAAGTTTTGTGTTGTCTTTCCCTTCTTACAGTTGCACATTTTGACCAAGAATGGTATTGTTTTTACACAGCATATCTTATGACATACATTTCCTTAAAAAGTGAAATTATCTGTGATTGACAAAGGGGGAGAGATGTCTCTCTTGACTTTAAGCAGTAGGCTCTTAGCTTTGACAGTTACATTTATTTGACCTGTTTTGTTAATATTGTGCTTTACATTGTTGCAGTCATCATGTGTGGTGTTCTTTTAGTTTTGCTTTCTTCATTCAGCATCATTTTATGAAAGTCTTCTCATTATTTCATTGAATTCTTTGTAGCTATCTTTTAGCATAGTAAAGGTTCTATTAGTCATGTTTTATCTCTCATCTTTACTTGCTGGATGATTGTATGGTTACACTTCAGATTATACAACAATAATTGTGATCATCACTGCTTAAAAGTATTAATAATGATTCACATTGGTATTGCTTCAGCTTTTACTAAATGCTCATTTTGTAGTCACTAAGATCCCTTCTTGCTCTAAGATTCTATGAAATGTACCTCAGTGATCTGTCCTTGCCTGCATTTCCTTTTGATGGGCTTCCAGCTTGTCCCATCAATACAAATGACTCATAACTATGTTTTCTAAGTTATGGCTTACAGATCCTTAGTTCTGACTATCTCCTGGACAATTCCACCTGGGATTCCAACAATACCTGAAAATTCAGTAAGTCCAAAGCAGGATTCACGTACTTCCTCCCAAAATTACCAGTTTCATTTGTTTTAAATGATATTTTTATTGATTTCTTTATTTTGGCATTGCTTGGATACACTTCTGTGGTCATCTTCTCTCCTAGAAAACTATCCCTTATAATAAGTAATTTGAAAAAGAGGAAAAAACCAATGAACGCGTTGTTATGTCTCCCACCTCAGGAGAGGTAAATATATCATCGCATATCTCTCCTTTGAGGTCAGGCTTTTTCTTTATACTTTAAAAATAATTCGGTTTTGATTGTTTTGTAGTGGGGTTTTTTTTCCCATTTACATTGTTGCAGTTATATTGTTTTGCATCAGTTCATGTAATTCTTTCTCATGCTTCTATATTCATTGTGTTCATCATTTCTTAGAAGTATAGCTAGTATAGTGACAGCTAGGTGGCATAGTGGATAGAGCACTGGCCTTGGATTCAGGAGGACCTGAGTTCAAATCCAGCCTTAGATACATAACACTTAACTTAGTTGTGTGACCCTGGGCAAGTCACTTAACCCCATTGCCTATCCTTTAAAAAAAAAAAAGGTATAGTAGTATCGATTACATTTGAGTACACTTGTTTAGCCATTCCCCAACTGATAGGCATCTACTTTGTTTTCATTTCTTTGCTTTCGTGAAAAGTGCTGCTATAAATATTTTGGTGTGTATGGAGAACCTCTTTTTTTCTTTTTTGTTAGTGACCCATCTGGAGTATGTACATATCAATGAAATGTCTAGGTCAGAGGGTTTGCACATTTTAATTACTTTATTTGCAGTAATTCCAATTTCCTTTTCAGAATACTTACACCAAAGTCAAATATTCCTGTCTTTCAGTGTCTTTACCGGTTTAATGTGTGTGAGGTGAAATCTCAGGTGAAAAACCAAAAAAAGAGAAGGAAAGAAGAGGAAAAAAATCAACAAAAGCAATCAATAAAAAGCCTAAAAATGTGTACGGCACGCCGTACTCATTGTGCCCTCTGACTGTTCAGAGGAAAGGAAAAAGGGGTGTCTCTTCTTGTAGCTTTTCTTTGCAGTCATACTTGTTCTTGATAATTATATAACATTTGCGCTTTTGTTTTTACTGGTGGCTGTTTTCCATTTAAATTGATGTAATCTTTGTATGTTGTTATCTTGTATCTGCTTATTTAATTCTGTATCAGTTTATATAGATCTTTCTATGTTTCTCTACATTTATTACATTCACAGTAATATTCCATGATATTCATTTACTACAATTAATCCCTAATCAGTAGGCATCTACTTTGTTTCTAATTCTCTACTATCATAAAAATTACTGCTATAAATATTTTGATATAGATGGATCCTTTTTTGTCAGTGACCTCAGAGGAAAGGGGGCAGTGGATAACAGACCAAGGAGTGAAATCTATAAGTCAAAGAATGACATTCTAGTCACTTTGTTTTGCATTCTTACACATTGCTTACAAATTACAAATTACTGCTTCACAAATGTACTGCTTCACAACTCCCCTATGATACACTAGTGGGCCTAACTTCCTACAACCTTTTGCACCAGACTAGTTCCATCTTGTGTTATTTTTGCCAATTTGTATGTGAGGTGAAACTTTAGGGTTTTGATTTGTATTTCTTTTATCATTAGTGATTTGGAGCGTTTTTTCTTAGATACATCTATTTTATTTTTTATAATTGCCTCTGTTCTTTGGTTTAAAAATATATTTATCCATAACAATGAAAGATGTATGATTTGCTTTTTTTTCCAATTTTTTGTTGTATGAACTTTAATATTGAAGTCCCATATCTTCTTAGAATGTACTGTGAAGTATGGCAAGTATCACATAAATTACTTAGAAAAATTTGTGTTTTTTCTTAGTAGTAATTTGGAATGTTCTTTGATGTGGTTATTAAGCTTTTAATTCTTTTGAGAACACTTTGTTCATATCCCTGACCACTTTTCATTTAATAGTATCTCAACTACCTAATCATTCAGCGTAAAGCCTTAACATTTTCGAGTCCCTCATTCTTCATACAACTCATTCCAGCCAATTATCAAGTTCTGTTAGTCCTGCCTCTCTAATTTCTATTTCCTCTTTCTAGTTAATGCCTCACCATTCTAGCTGCCAACCACCCAGCTTTTAGGTCCTTACTGCTTACTAAACTGTTGAAATAGCTTCTCATCTCTCTTCACTTCATATCTCAAAATCTTCAGGGCATTCCCATTACCTATCACTATTGTGAGTGTTCAAGGATTGAAATCTGGTCAATCCTACCACTTTAATTCCATGTTTTACCTGATGTTGTTACTAACCACTATTCACAGAGCTCAAAATAGACTAGACTAGTGGACTGTTCCACAAACTCTTTCTGGGCTTTCCAGTTCTGTCCTTTTCCACTTCCTATCCTTCTGATCACACCTACTACATCCATCCTTTACCCCAGTCTCTACCTTTTGAAATCCTTCACGTCCTTTAAGGCCCAATTTAGATGCCACCTCATTCACAATTATCTAGTTTGTATTTATAACACACACACACATATAAAATTTTCGTCATTTGCTTATAAACTTCGTGAAAGCAGGCCACCATAATTTATTTGGCTTCTTGTATCTTTAGAGCTCAGTGCTTTGCACACAGTAAGTATTTAAGATAGTTTTTATTTTATTTAGCTCAGTAGTAGGCCAAATTGTGTTAATGTTTTAGGATAGGAATCCAGAATTCCCACTTGGCAATACTGTCTTAAGTGATTCACTGGTACTGAGTAGCCTCATCAGTGTTGTTACCTGCATGTTTCTTCCTAGAGTATCGTGATCGTTACGATTCGGATCGGTACCGTGATGGTCCACGACGGGACATGGACCGATATGGAGGCAGGGATCGATATGATGACAGGGGCAGCAGAGACTATGATAGAGGTATGTACTCTTAGATTGCCCCCAAAGGATTAGATTGGAAGGAAATGAAAGGTTTTACCCTGTAGGAAGGGGGAAATTATTCTTTTTAATCAATCTAATTTCTGGTGACCTCAAGCTTTATGCCAGTACAGGTAGGGTTTGTATGTAACATAACAAGCTTATTGAAGAGTTCATTAGCTTATTTTTTTCCCCCAAGCATCCTTTTGCCTTTCCACTAACATAACAATTCTCATTTTAGGATAATTGTATCTTTTTGTCATTGCTATCCTCTTGTCCCACAGGCTATGATTCTAGGATAGGCAGTGGCAGAAGAGCATTTGGTAGTGGGTACCGTCGAGATGATGACTACAGAGGAGGTGGAGATCGCTATGAAGACAGATATGATAGACGGGATGATCGGTCATGGAACTCAAGAGATGATTACAGCCGGGATGATTTTAGGCGTGAAGACAGAGGTAACTTATTCTTTTTACTTTCCTCAAAGCAAGGCAGCTAAGGAAATTTCAATTAGAGAATTAATGTTGTGAAAACATATTTTTTGTGAATTCATGTCCAGTCATATTCTTCTGACTTGGCCTTTGGAAACAAAGCAAAAAGCCTAAGACCAGCAGTTTCCCAATTTTCCTCACAGTGCGTTCTTGGGGAAAGTATCATAAAGTAAATTCTGTTTTTCCATAGGAAGAAACTTGTACAGAGAAAATTTTTTACTTTAAATACTGAATTGTAATTGTGGGTTACATTCTTACATTAATTTTTTTTTAACTAAATACAAAAAGACAAAGAAAAACCATCTCCATGTACACAGCACAACATAAGAAGATTCTATATAAAACCATGTTTCATTTCAGTGTTTACTTTTTTTTTTAACTGTAATAAATACTACACATCATTTTCAAAGGTACCCCTGCTTTTCTGTGCTTTCTTCTAAGTTTTTTTTTTAATTCTCTGTTATATGCTTTTCTCCCTTTCCCCACCCCACCCCACCCCACCCCAGAGAATATCATGATTAGACACAAATATGTGTTCTTACATTAATCTTAAACTCTATCCTACCCATCAAGCTATGAAGGTTGCATTCCTAATCAAGGTTTATTTGTTTGTTTGTTTGTTTTAAGTTAGGCAGTGGGGTTAAGTGACTTGCCCAGGGTCGAACAGCTAGTAAGTGTCAAGCGTCTGAGGGCAGATTTGAACTCACGTCCTCCTGACTCCAAGGCCAGAGTCCTGTCCACTGTGCCACCTAGCTGCCCCAATCAAGGTTTATTTAGACACTATATACCTATGACCAGAAAGTCCTATGAAATGATCATGAATGTATTGTACACATTAAGGAGCCACATGGTTTGAAGAGATCTGAGTTCTAGTCTCAAATATGCTGCTGTGTAACTCTGGGGAAGTCAGTTAACCTCTGTAGGTCTAAATTTATTCATCTGTAAAACTGGAAAGTTGTGAACTAGCTGATCAGTCACTTAAGGTCCTTTCTACAGTGGTGTGCAAATTAACTGGGACGAAGTAAAATAAATTTATTGACAATGCAGTAAATCTTAACAGCTTTTTACATCTTTTTAAAAACCCTTTTGCTGCCATTCTTTAGTTGTTCACTATGAAACCAAACTTTTATCACGTTCGATATTAGGCATACTTTAGATAAATAGTTCATTTTTCCAAATCTAGCCTTGATTATATAGTTCATAAGTTTTCAGTGGAGTTTCATTCAGTTGAGTTCTTAGACCATGTTTATATCTCTTAGGTAAACTTCTTCACCTTGCTGACATATAGCATAATGTTTCAGTATTCCATCTCCATTTGGGAATTTCTGCAAATACAGAACGGTTCTTTATCTTTACCTTATCTTAGTGTATTTGCCAGAATTCATCATTCCCTCTGGAACAAGACCTCCAATAAAAAAATCCCAAAATAATTTTGGGGTAAATATTTGTTTCACAGGTTGATGTCCAGATTTTACAGGCTTTGGACTTAAGTCTTTAGAATTCTGGTCTTTGTATTTCCTTGCCTGGGATGAGTATTTTTAGTTCGTGGCAATGGTTGACAACAATGCCAACCTGGATGAGCTAGTTGCCAGGTCCCCTAAAAATCTTTTCTTGTTTTCCACATTTTGCCCTGTGCTTCCCGTACAACTGATTCTTCTTAATTGTGGGCTTGAATGAATTTTATAATTCTTGACTTCCCCACATCACTAATGCCTGTCATCTTTGGCAGTCATTAAAATGTGCTCTTTATGAGCTACCACCATCAAACATTTCCTTGGCAGTAATCAAGGAATATCCATTCTTTAAAGTCACAAAATGTAAAATTTAGCAAGAGAGAGCAATGTGGGAAAAACCGACACAACTAAAAGAAAACCAACTAAAAGTGGGGAAACCAGTTCAATCCAGTTTCATCTGGTCTAGGGTCAGAGTCACCCAGATGACAATAGAAATGCACACTTCACAGATATGAGGCTACATCAAAATTACTGCTTACCCCAAGTGATTTGCACCCTGCTGTCATTCTAAAGGACTGATTGTAAAGTATGCATACTATTAGGTACTAAAATATCTCCTAAATTTGCTCTAAAGCTAATAATACATAATCATTAAACATGATTTTGCTTACCTTCTTAGCATAGAAACATCCTTTAATCAGAGGAATATATGTCTCAGCTGCATAGAAGATTTTGACCTGACTCCTATTCCTCTAAGACTAGTAGAAACATTCAGAAGCATTCCTTCCCTTACCCAAAAATAAGACTTGTTTAAAAAAATTGTTTGATGGCCTCATTAAAGACTTAAATTGTGTGAATTTTGAAGAACTAGAAATAGTCTCGTGAATCTTTTGAGAGAGAAAAGGACCTGACCTTTCAGTACAACATGTGAAGAGTTGGCTCAGGTGCTTTCTATAGTTGTGGAATTATCTTGTGATTTCTTTCCCCCAGTAGACTTTGGTATTGTTTCCAAGTGGCTTAATGTTAAGTGGGACCAAACTGCCACCTGCCGACAATGTTGTCCTGCACCCAGCTTCAGACTGTCCAGCTTTACCTCTAAAGCCAATCATGTCATATACCTGGCCCAAAAAGAAGGGCCATGAGTGATTGGCTTCACTGTTGTTCCTAGAAGAGTCCTGGCATGTGGGAGTGTGATAGAAGATTCTGTATTCGTTGTAGGATTGGGCAGTATTCACTGTTGAGACCACTCTCTCCTCCATGGGGATTCCCCTGGTGCTGTGGTGCTAAAGCCATCAGAGACTGCCTCAGTCTTCTGCTTCATCAGGCTCCTTCCCCAAACTTCAGACTGATTTTAAAATCCATTTCAAAAACCATTTAATATGCCAAGCACCATTATGCATTGGTGATTAAAAATTGCCTCAAAAAAGAAAGCATTCCTGCCTTAAGAAGCTTACATTCTACCAGGAAGATAAAATAATGCAAAAGGGGGGGAGAGGAGAAAGCAGTGATAATTAGGAAGATAAGAAAGCTCCATAGAGCAGATAGCACTTGAGCTGAGCCTTGAAGGGGAAGATAAGGATTCTGAGAAGCAGAGAATGGATAAGAATAGGGGACAGCTGGTCATAGTACAAGGAGGTAGAGAGGACAGAGTGTGAAGAACATGAACCAGCTAGTAGTACAGTTTAATTAGAAAAGACTATATATGAAAGTGAGCAACATGAGAGACGTTGGGGAGAGCAAGTTGGAGCCAAATTGTGATGTGCCAGTACCTGGAAGTAGTGGGGAGCCACTGAAAGTGGAGAGAATGTTACAGTCAGATCTCTGCCTTTGTTTATTTGGGTAGCTTTGTGGAAGGGGAAAGACAACAAAAGAATCCATTAAATTTTTGAGGAGAAAATAATGAGAGAGTCATGTGTTTCATTTATTTTCCTTCTAGTGCCTTATTTGTTGGAAAGGAGGGTTCTTTTGGAACAGGGAGATTCATCGAGAAGTGAGTGTACATCAACAGAGTATCTTTTTGAAAAAGAAAAGCGTTAATGAGGGCCAGGACCCTAGGGTGTTGGCTAGGGGTAAGGAGGAGATGACTGGGAGACAATGTCAAGTTAGTGAGAAGATCCCTGATTGGTCGGGATGGGGTAGAAAGGAGGAAGGGTCAAAAATTACCCCAAGGTTTCCTTTTAAGTAGTTATACAGCTCGTTGTCTAACAGTATCAGGACTGTCTCATTCTTCCAAAGTTCAGACCAACTTAATCTCAAGCTGTTTCCAGGCTTGGTTACAGCCTTGCCAGAAACAGGGTCCCTTTCCCCCTGGTGCAGTGTTGTTAGGAACTCTACATTTGAGGACGTTCCATGCTGTGTCTCTTTACAGGGTTTGGTTTTGTTTGCCCAGAATTTTTTTTTTAAAGTATCCCTGTCTCATTCCACACCCCTACCCCCTCCCTCTTAGCCAGCCTCTTTAGTGAAGAGAAACAATTAAGTAGAGTCTAAGAAAGGAACTATTTCTGACAACCTGTGCTTCCCTGCTCTACCAAGAGAAGGGGGCAGGCTTCATCCTTTGCCCACTGCACTGAGATGGCTCCTTGCAGTTCTTCTTACTCACTTCACTGTCTTCTTTTGACTTAATGCAAGTCTTCCTGTGTTTCTCTATACCCCTAAAATTCATTATCGTTTTTTTAATGGCATATACTGAAATTTGTTCTTTGTGTCTTTGTATGGAAGGAGTTCTCCCTCCTCCCCCCCCACCCCCTTTTCTTTCTTTCTTTTTTTTTTTTAAAGGCCATTGGGGTTAAATGACTTGCCCAGAGTCACACAGCTAGTAAGTGTCAAGTGTTTGGTCTGAGGCTGGATTTGAACTCAGGTCCTCCTGACTTCAGGGCTGGTACTCTATCCACTTCGCCACCTAGCTGCCCCCCCCACCCCCTTTTCTAATTTTTTGCTAGCATAAAGAGTATAAAGCCACAAATATTTTGGTACTCAAAAAACTTTTCTGTCACTGACCTCTTTACAGTTTCTGCATAGATAAACTTCACTAATGTTACAGTCATTCCAGAAGTTTACTGGGATCAGTCATTCACTCTAGTATTCATTTGTATAGCCTGAGTTGTTATTTAATATCTGTTGTAAATACCTGAATAGCTTGTGGTTTAGGTAACATCAACTTAGAACATCAATTCCAAAACATTGTATCTACCTACCATGTGCTGATCTCATGGGATACAAAAACAAAACGTGGGCTTTGCCACTCATATTCAACTGGTAGAATATAACATAATCAGGTTATATTGTTATATATGTTATATTGAAATGATAGCTAGCTTTTATGTAGTGCCAGCTGTGTGCCAGGCACCATGCAAAGCACTTTTATAGCTGAGAGAAAAGTGCTGCTATAATTCCCATTTTACAGTTGAGGAAATAGGTTGAATGACGTGGCTGTGGTCACATAGCTGGTAAGTGTCTGAGGCCAGATTACCTCCAGCAGTCTCTCTTTAAAAGAGAGCACACTGAGGGGATCAGCAGCGGGTCTTTATGGGTGATGGCACATGAATTGAACCTGGAAGAAATCAAGGGGACTCTGCAGGAGAGGTGAGGAGAACAGTTTTTGTTCATTTCCCAGAGGTAGAAGATGGCACAGAGTTTGGGAAACAGAAAGTAAACCAATTTGTCTAGAACAGAAAGTTTGTGTTTTATCCCAGAGGCCAATAGGGAACTACTTATGGTTCTTTAGCAGGGAAAGCACATGGTCAGACATACGCCTTAGGGAAATTATTTTAGCAGCTTTGTAAAAGAAAGACTGCGGAAAAGGGGAGACTGGAAGCTGGGGAGTACAATTAGGAGACTATTTCAGTGTTCTAGTCAAGAGGTAAAGAAGTCATGACAACTATAGGTTCGTGGCCACAGGAGGAGATATTCCCTACCCTCAAAAATAATACATACTAATAGTGTGAGACAACTCATAGGAAGTAGTTGGGGATAAGGGCGGTGGATGTTTTGGTCATAGCATCAATGAAGCTTGCAAACAGAATGGACATGGATAGAAGGTAGAAAGGGAAGAATTTAGGACAGTGCCAAGGTTGTAAAGCTGGATGACTAGGAAGGTGGCAGTTTCTTCACCTATAGTAGGGAATTTTGATAAGTTTAGAGGGGAATGTGAGAAGTCCTGCTTTAGATATGTTGGAGATAACCAGGGGTCATCTTTTGGGGAGGTATTTGACAGGCAGGCAATCAGTGGAGCAGGACTGGAGCTATGGAGGAGTGTCTAGGGCTGGATATCTATTTTGGGGAGCCATCTGCCTAGGAGTAATAATTAAACCCAAACCCATGACAACTGATAAGAGGATCAAAAGGGAGATGTAGAGCTAGAAAAGAAGATGGGCCAGAGCAAAGCTTTTGGGCCATTGTGGGATAAGATGTGCATAAAGGTTCAACAAGGCAGCAGTTGGGTAAGTAGAAGAAATCAATCATTGGTGACTCTGCATAAATGGCTTTTTCAATAGTGTTTGTCTATGAAAGGAAGGAGAAAGAGATTCTAGTTCAGTAGCTTAAGGAACTAGCAAGGTCGGGTGTTGGGGAAACAGGCTGATCTGAGTGGAAGAGGGCTCCTCTGGAGAACAGCTCATACTGTCTACAAAGTCCATTGTTGCTATTTTTAAAGATGATGCTGAATTGGTGGACCATTCATTCTAACCTGGAGCAGATGCCTGTGTGTGAGAATCTGGGTGGTTTTTTTGTTTGTTTGTTGTTTTTTTGGCTAGGCAGTGGGGTTGAGTGACTTTCCCAAAGTCACACAGCTAAGTGTTATGTGTCTGAGGCCACATTTGAACTCAGGTCCTCCTGAATCCAGAGCTGGTGCTACATCCACTGCGCCACCTGGCTGCCCCGAGAATCTGGTTTTAAGCCTGTAGAAACAGATTTGAAGAGACCTCACATAGGGCTTTCTGTAACTCAGGTCCCCCCCAGAGACCCAAACTGAATCTGAAGCCCCGTAGTGCACCCAAGGACGAAGATTCATCAGCTAGCACCTCACAGTCTAGCCGAGCTGCCTCCATCTTTGGAGGAGCAAAGCCAGTGGATACAGCTGCTAGGGAACGAGAAGTAGAAGAACGACTGCAAAAGGAGCAAGAGAAACTGCAGCGTCAGCTGGAGGAGCCGAAACTGGAAAGACGGCCCCGGGAGAGGTGAGGTGGGGAACGCACTCTGGGAAGAGTTTTTCCCCTACCCCCAGAGCCATCTGCAATTAAGCCGAAATCAATTGGTGGTACTGAATGACCCCAGACAGTCCAGGCTTCTGTCATTTGGGCAATAGATACTTGTATTTCATCCCCCTCTCTCTTATAGACACCCAAGTTGGCGAAGTGAGGAGACTCAGGAACGGTCAAGGACAGGAAGTGAATCATCACAGACTGGGAATACAGCTCCATCTGGCAGAAGTAAGTCAAGATAAGGGGAGGGAAACATGCCTTATGACTAGCTCAGTTCACTGTGTTCTTCGAAGCCAGGGATAGTATGCAGAACTGAAATTTACACAAATTATTTAACAAATAATAGAGCTTCTTATTTGGAAATATCTTTTTCATTCAATTTTTTAGCTTTTATTGAGGGTGCTGAATGTATTGGCTAGTATTTTCTTTGCCAAATCTACACTGTGCTTCAGTTTTTCCACCTAAGTGTTTTATATTTGAGAATTTATAACTCACGCTTCAAAGCTGAAATTGTATGTCTTTTTTTTCTACACGTATTGTAGGAATTTGCTGTTGATACATACTGTTTTAAAATAGCTTCTTAGGATATGAACCCTGTGTGTTAATGTTCCTTATAAATTGTTTTGTAGGTACATTTTTATTTTGTGTGCCTATTCACATGGATTTGCACTTAAAAGGGAATTCGTATTGCATTTTTAGATTGTATCTTGATAGCTTCTGGAAAATGTTCCATTTGCCTCCAAAAATCAATATACTAACTAAATAATGTATCTCAACCCATTTATTTTTATTTTAGATTAGATTTTTAAAATCTCCAAGGGACCTGACAAGTCATAAAAACTGTAGCTCTTGCTACAATTTGAGGAAATTATTTTCTTTCTCTGAAAATCTGGTGGGGTTGGGGATTGGAGGGGGCAGCATGTGATGGAGTACAGAAGAGGAGGACATGTGGGTAGAGGAAAGAATAGAACCATCCTGAACAGGGACTATATGTGTGCTGTCTTATTCCTCTGCCTTCTAAAACTTTCCAGGAAATTAAGTTTATTCATGCAGTGCTTATATTTGACCCTATGATATCTCTTTCTGAAAGTGGCTATTGAATTGCTATTTTAAATATGAATTTAATCTTGCTCATGATAATGGTAGTAATTAAACCATAATTTCAAATAACCCAGTTTAAGACAATTATAAAATAATGCCAGGAATCATAGTAGCTAACCTTTATATAGCATCTTAGTGTTGGCAGAGCATTGTCACATATTATTACATTTGACAGTATTCTTGGAACAGTGATAAGAAAAAACTGAAACTGATCAAAGTACTTATCCTGGTGTGACATTAGTAAAATATTAAGGAAACAAAGTCACTGTGAAGAGCTCCTACCCTTTCTGTTGATAGGTTATTATCGTACTGTCCCTACAGACACACGAAGGAGGGAGAGTGAGAAATCCCTAGAAAATGAAACATTCAACAAGGAAGAAGACTCTCAGTCTCCAACTTCCAAGCCTTCTAAATCAGATCAGCTTCCCTTAAAGGTGATGCCTGCACCCCCCCCAAAGGAAAACGCCTGGGTGAAACGAAGCTCCAATCCTCCTGTCCGATCTCAGAGCTCAGACTCTTCAGAGCAACAGTCTCCCACAAGGTGAGTCTGGGCTTGTAGGGGCAGCACTGTGTCAGCTATGGGATTGGGGTCGATTTGATATTGACTATTTTATTGATGCTGTAATACCTTATTTAGATTTAAGATTACCAATAAAGGGGGTTAAGGGGAGAGAATAAGCATATAATTTTTTTTTAATTATTAATTTCATTTATCAACAGTCACTTCCACAAGTTTTGAGTTTTAAATTTTTCTCCCCCTCCCTCCCCATCTCCTTCTCTGAGATGGTGCACAATCTGATATGGGCTATATATATATATATGTATGTATGTATGTATATATATACACACACATATATATGCATTCCTATTAAACATTTTCGTATTACTCATGTTGTAAGGAAGAATTAGAACCAATAGAAGGAACCACAAGAAAGAGGAAACAAAATTTAGGAAATAGCAAATAGTATGCTTCAATCTGCATTCGAACTACATTGTTCTTTCTTTGGATGTGGATAGCATTTTCCAGAATGAGACTTTTGGAGATGTCTTAGATCCTTGCATTGCTGAGAAGGGCTAAGTCTATCAAAGTTAGTCATCGCACAACGCGGCTGTACAACGTTCTCCTGGTTCTGCTCCCTTCACTCAGCATCAGTCCGTACAAGTCTTTCCAGGCTTTTCTGAAGTCTTCCTGCTTATCACTTCTTAAAGCACAGTGGTATTCCATTACCGAGAATAAGCCTATACTAAGCACCTTACCGATATTCCAATTGATCCTCACCATAACCTTGTGAGGTAGTTGTCCTTATTTTACAATTGAGAAAACAAACAGTGGCTAGGTGACTTTACCAGGGTTGGACAACTAGTAAGTGAGGCTAGATTTTGAACTCAGGTCTTCCTGACTCCAGGCCCAGTACTCTACCCACTGTGTCACCTAGCTGCCCCTGATAAAACATTAGGTATAATATCTTCCATGTTGTTATCTTCCCTTTTCATTTAAATGTCATGATGTTAAATATTATAATGCTTTTCAGAGCTTTTGACAATGTAGTCCTAAATTTGTCACATGTGCCTCCTTGGACTATTTGATAAATCTTGTTAATGTCTATTTTTCCTTAGTGGTGGAGGAAAGGTAACATCCCAGCAGTCTGAGGAAGGACCAGCTAATATTTCAAGAAAAGGTGAGGTATATTCCTTGGAATTGGTTCTTTAACCATTAGCCTACATAGAAGGCAAAATTCATTCTCCCTTTCCCCTAAGGCTTACTCTCTGGATGCTTGGTCAATGCTTTCTTCTTGCCACTAGAGGGCAGGAAAGCTCTCTTGAGAGAGCCCAGGGCCCTGCCCTTTCCTGGTAGAACATTCATCTCTAAGGGGGGGAAGAAAAAACAAAGAGAAGGAAATGAACATTCTCTGTCAGAATTGAAAGACCAAACCCACAAGGCCAAGGTCACTTAAAAATGTTATGACTCTTTTTGAGAGAGCTTGAGAAGAAGCCCATAGTCAGTCCATCCAAGTATTGATTTAGCTGTGCCACCTCCATTCTAAACCATGGTTGCCACTTTTTCCCCTTCACCCAAGCCTGCTTTTCTTCAATAATTTTGTATTTTTCTATTCCAGCAGATGAGAATAAGGTAGATGGGATGAGTGTGCTGAAAGGCCAAAGTGGGAACTCCAGCCGTGGCCCAGTGGATGGAGGGAGTAAAGACCATTGGAAGGAGTCTGATAGGTGCGGTTATGTTCCCTGACCCCCAGGTGTATAGCTGGAGGGAAGATGCTTCCTTTCTATCAGGAGTGTGGGGTGTGGGGTGTGTTTTCACACAGAAGACGTAAATGGCATCATAGCAGAGAAGTCGTAATCCCCAAAACAAACCTTAAAAAGACCATTTAAAACTGTTAATAAGATCATCTAGTCCAGTTCTGATCTTATAGATGAGAAAATTGAGGTACAAGGAAGATAAAATAACTTGCCCAACAGGAGAGATTCTGCACTCAGATCTTTTGTGTTCTCCACTGTTCCATGTTACATGTCTGTGCAGGTGTGGCCTCTTATTTGTTGTCTCAGATTATCTGCCAGAGTTAAGTGTCCACCGGAGGTAAAAACCCCTTAGGTACATTTTTACTGAACTTGATAGCATCTGTACTAAGTGGCGTCAGACTTAAGAAATTAGAAATCTCCAAATGTGCAGGTAATAGGTATCTGAAGGAGGCATATATTTTTTTTCTTCCGTCATCTCCCTTTGCAGAAAGGATGGCAGAAGAGATCAAGACTCAAGACCTGCATCTGAGCCAAAGAAACCTGAAGAAAATCCGGCCTCTGTAAGTGTTAACGTGTTAATCTTTAGTTTTTGTTTGCTGTCATTTTTTCTGAAATTCTACTTCTCTGGGACCTTATAACTTTGCTTTGAATTGTGCCAGCTTACCCAAAACATGTAAATGGAGTGATTTTTTTTTAATTACTTTTTAAAATTTGTTGGAATTGGCAAGGTCTTTATGACCCTTATGGGGGTAGAATGAGGAAGCACTGACAAAAGTGCTTAATCTGTATCTGCAGTGTAAAAAGATACCCCTTTTCCCACCTTCTGAGAGAAGGGAGAAGAGCTTAAAAAAATATATACAAACGGGCAAATGTCCTAAAAGGAAAAAGAAAGATAGGCCCATTTACTCTAGAGTACAAATACCTTTCAAAATACAAAGGCAGAAAATTTCTCCAATTTTGTTTGTCAAGAAGATGAGCCCAGTGATAGTGAGATGTGACTCAGAAAGCTCATAATCCCTACATAAGAAAGTATCATGTGTCTTACCCACACCATTGCTCTGATTCTTACAGAAATTTAGTTCTGCAAGCAAGTACGCAGCTCTCTCTGTTGATGGTGAAGATGAAAATGAGGGCGAAGACTACAACGAATAAACCTCCACATCTTGTGCTTTCTCCCCGTCTCTCACCAAACTGCAACATTCGAGAGCAAATCAAACCTCTATCCAGACACGACAAAATAAAACTCACCATCTCCTGGAGACCTTTCTTAACTTTTTTTTTTAAGGACAAAAAGGAAAACAATGAAATTCTTTTGCATGCTGCTGCAGCCTTTAAAGTATTAAACTAACTGGAGAATTTCCAACCAGTGTAGCCAGAGAGAGAGAGAGAGACATACAGCTTTTTAAAAGAAAAGTTCTGATGTGTTTTAGCAGCACCCCAAAATTGCCTGTATGATTAATACCTAGGGTCCTCCTTTTAGCAGAAACGTTAATAATATTAATGAGTTGGTTTCTGAAAGCTGGTTGGGCGATAGGACAGATAGAAGGAAGGAGGTGGGTTTTCTCCCTCTTAATTCTTGCTATCTTATTATGGCATATATGAATTCTGAAACATTATCCAAATAAAACTTCCATCCTTGAAGGTAGGCTAACTAGTCTCTGAGGTTATTTTAGTCTCCAGGAGGCTGCCAGCCCCTCCTCTTATTTAATCCCAAGCTGCTGGGGGCCAGTAATGGAGGGAAATGTTGTCCGGTTTTACCCCCCAAGGGGGTGGTTGGGAGTTGATGCCAAGAGGAATAGATATATTACTTGGTGATCAGATGCAGTGGGAGGGGTAATATGGGTCTGGGGGTGACGTGAATCCTTTTGGACTAGATAGAGTGAAAGGTCAGAATCTCCAGAAAACATAAGCAATTATTTCTTGGAACATAGATGTGGGAACTTGTAGATTCTTCCATAATCTATTGCAATCCTCAATCTTAAGAATTTCGGGCCTTAAGTACAGTTAAAGTCTTATATACTTCCCTTACTACCCACTCTCCTTTTCTGCAGTCTCCCCAACTAACATCTTGTGTTTATGTCATGTAACAGGTCATTTCTTGGGCCTTAGAAACCAGGGAGTTGTCAGGTGAGGAATTAAATTGCTATTCTAAAGCAGAAGAGCTTCCCATTGCTCCCTTTTCACCCCTCTTGCTACTCCTTGTTCCTCACCCTGGTCTGTGCCAGCACCAGCTTCCTTGATCCCTTGTGAGCACCAGCAAAATGGAAGAGGTGATCTTAGGAAGTGAATAAGGAATGGATTGATAGAGGCTATTAAATTGGTAGCCTTTCCCCAGCCATTTTCTCCATTCATTTTGATGGTTGATGTTTTTAGGAGTTGTCCTTCTCTCCACTGGAATCCCACACTAATATTCAGATTTATTATGTGGCCTAGATCAGTGTGTGGGTTTTTATCTTCCCCTGAGAGAATAAATGATGATTGTGAGAGAACTACTCAACAGGGCATTGGTTTCTGTTGCAACACAAAAGACCACTGTATTTGATTTTATGTGCAACGTTGTGAGGGTCCGCTTAGTGTAGATACTTTCTTCCCCCTTCACCAGATATGAACACCTAGGAGAGGAGGATGCCATCCCAGTCTCTAACACTTGCACAGTTCTTCTCCAGGCAGTCTTAGATTATTCCCAGCTTAGCCAAGTTGGTGAGATGGTATTTGTGTGGCTGCAGCAGTGAGTATATTGAATCATTTTATGAGGTGGAAATAAAAGGTAGACAAATTGAATAAATTACTAAATACAAGTAATTGGCATGGATGGGCCATTAGCTAGGAAGTGGACATTTAGAAGGCATATCCAGACTTAAGCAGTTACAACCTGTTTGCCATAGGTGTTGATAAGGTAGGGTTTGCCCTCTTCATTTCTACTCTCCTTCCAAATAGTTGTATCCAAGAAGCTGTTCTCTCCACTTCCCTTCTTGCTCCCTCTGTTAGACCAGGTACAAGGATTGATTTGCGTCCAGCACCTGAAGACATGTAAAATTTGTACAAAGATATCTTCTATGAAAATGATTTGTAATCTGTAGACTTACTACCTGGGAGATGTCTTATGATGTAAAATCCCCATCCTTTGGGCTGTGGGATTTGGTGGTGTTTTTTTTTTCCGGGTTTTTTGTTTTGTTTTCTCCAAATAAACCTAATCTTTAAAAGTTCCTTTTTAATGCTGAAATTCTTTTATTTGCACACTTAGTGCTTATAAATTTTTGGTACATGGACACTTCCCATCCCCAGTTATTGAAAGTTCATCATATTTATATAATTTACAAATGGATGCTGTTTTTTGGAAAGCACCACTGTAGGCAGCATCTCATTTGATGCTAATTGACAACTAGGGATTAAGAGCATTTAAAATGGTCTCTGCCCATTTCCCATGGTGTTGCCCTTGAATGTCTTGCAAGGTTGTTCCACCTTATTTCATTTGTGCTATTTCCTTTGGTCATAAATGGCCAGGAGTTCTTGAGCATATGTGGTGCAGGGTCAGTATAGTCATGAATTCTTTTTCTCCATATTTTCATTTTTATCTTTATCTTTGAAAAAAGGATATCTTCTCCCCTCTCCATTGCAACAGAAACCAGAGGCTGACTCTCTGTGGGTCGGGGTGTAAAAAGCTAAAAGATGCAGTGCCCCAGCTGCCAGAGTCATTTTTGATAAAGTCAGAGGAGCCGTGACCCTTCCATCAGACCTAGTGGGACTTTTCCTAACAGGAGGTCTGTTATGGTAGAAGTGGGAAAGAATGGGTTAGAAATAAGTATTTCTAGGGAGGGAAGGAACCTGGGAAACCTCAAGCATCAGTATCAGAGCCACGGGGGCCTGGAGCCATTGACTTCGTTTGGCTGAAGAGTTTCTTGGCCTCCTCGCACCTGGCTTGCCAACATTTGTGGTCCCCTCCCTCCCAAGAGGGGCAGTGGTGCAGCCAGCTAGGGGAGAATGAGAAGGGGGATCCACCTCCCTGGCTAGGTCTGGCCTGAGGTAGTGAGTAAGGAGAAGAATACCTCCCCACCTGCTCTAGTACTGTTCTTTATTCCACCTCTGGCTGCTTCTAAATGGCCTTAACTATGTTGGCCTGGTCTTTGGGGATTGGGTTGATTAACAGGTAGAAATGAAGAATGGGTTGGTTTGGAACCCGTATCCCTGGTCCTGGTCCCGGTCCTGGTCCCAGTCCCAGATAACTACAACTGCTTGTGTGGCTGGGGAAGTCATAATCTCTGTGGGTCTCCACGCATCCTTAAAATGAAAGGGTTAGATTTGCTAAGGCCTTGTGGAGCTCCAAACTTGGTTCTTTTCAGAATGGCTGTTGTAGGGCTAGAGCAATCTTAATAAAGGTGTTATGTCTTTGGGCTGGTTGGCCTACTTTTCTTTCCCACTTGGATGGTCACCTTCCCTTCAGAAAAAAAAAAAGTGCTCAGGCCACAATGGTCCCCAGAGCATGAAGTCGGGGGCGTTGTGTTAGTTCCATCAGCCAACAGCATCTGGTTTCCCAGGGCGCTGCTAGGGTTGCACATCTGCTCCTAGAAAGTGTATTTGCCAAATAAATTTTGTCTCCTGGCAACATTATGGCCCATAGGGCTGGGGGGGTGGGGAGGCAGTGCAGTGAGGGGGGGGAGGGACTCCCTTACCCTAGATCCCATTTCCAGGAGGCTAGAGAGGGAGCCGGGGGGGGGGGGGGGGGGGGGGGGGGAGAAGAGATGGAGAGGGTGTAGCTGTGTTGCTCTCCACCCACCAGGCTGGACAACCTTCTGTGAGACAAGGCAGCCTCTGTCTTCAGCTTGGAGATCCGCCCCTGGAGCCAGCTCAGCCCCTTCCCCTCCACTCCCCAGTTTCCCTCTCTCAACCCCTCTGCTTGAACTCCCCCCATCCCAGCCAGTGGAACGCAGAACTCTTACCAATTTTTGGAGGAGCAGGAAGTGCTTGTGGGGAGATCATGGAAGAGGGGGTTCCTGCTGTGACAAGGTGGGCTGCCCTCTGTGGAATCAAGGTGAGAGGGCAGATTGGGGGGAGGGGGCGGGGGTGGGTATAGCTTGGCTTTCTCCTCATCAGCATCTGTTCACCATCACCTACTGCTCTGCTTAGCTCTCTTTCTTGATTCATCACAGCTCTGAGCTGAGATCCCAAATACCAAGGGCCTTCCAACTCCACTCCTTGTCACCTTACCTCCATCACCTTTTGTGTGTCCTCTGCCCCCCACCCTTCTTGTCCTCATCCTTCCTCCCTGCAGCCTCTCCCGAGTTGAAGGTCTTGGCCCCAGATTCCTTGTGACTGTAGTTGTCCCATCACAAATAGAATCTTTTGAAGGCCAGAGTATCTTTATATTCCTGCCTAGAGCTAGCCCCAGTAATTGGCACTGTGTGTGGCCCTTTAGTAGACATTGAATGCATGAATTTCCCAATGGTGTCTGGAGTAGCATGCTAGGGAGAGGTGTTAAGAATATGTCCCTAAAGAATGCGAATCCAATTCAACAAACAAACATTCCAGCTTTATAAAATATTAGTGTTGGACCTTCTTTATTTTACAGATGAGGAAACTGAAACCTCAAGATGGAAAGTGACTTATCCAAGGCCACACAGCCAGTTAATTAGTGACAAACACTAACATAGGGCAAATACTATCAGGTAACTTGACCTAAGCCATAGGAGGAGCTAGAAGGAAGCTCAGAGGCCCAGAGAGGCTGACTTTCCAAAGGTCAGTCACACAGCTAGTAAATGAGGCAGGATTTGAAGAGGTTTTCATTAACTCCATGCCCACGACTTTAGCCACTACAGCACCAGGCTATTAGCTATTACCAAGAGCAGAAAAGAGACAGCCCCAGCCCTGTCACATCCTTCCTTTGTCTTTCCTGTTCAGCTTTTTCTCCCCTATCTCCTCCCAGCCCCTGCCCCCTCTTCCCAAAGTCCCCCATCCCTGTTTTTTGCCCCTCAGCCTTCCCCCTTCTCAAATGATACCCAAACTGGCCAAAATTGATAAGCATGTTTTCTTGGGCCTCTCTCCTTTAGAAATAATAAGAACCAAGGGTCCCTAGATTCCAGCCGCACCCAGAAGCCCCTCTACGAAGGCCCCATGGGTGACCTCTGCACCATGTGCTACTTCCCCCGACCCAGCTCTGAGTCAGGGACTCCCAGCACAATTGGCTTTGGCCCTGTAGTCCCATAATCAATACCAGATTTCTTAGGCCCTGCCAGAGTCAAAATGAGGTAGGAAAGAGAAAATGATAGAACGGAGGCTGGGGTGGCCAGAGAGGCAGAGCTCAGAACTGGTTGGAGCTCTCTCCCGGGCAGATACTAGGCATTCATCCCATGAGCATCTATTCCTCCATGCACATAGTCTCACTATTGCTTCCATCATGGAAGGTGGGGAAAACTGTGGCGGATAAGGGAGGCAAGGGGCCATGGGGGCAGTAATGGGCATTGAACTTGGAGTCAGAGTAAGACAGCCTTCATTCCTTACGGGATAGGCATAGTTCAAATCCCATACACACTACCCCTGCTGCCCCTCCCTGCACACACTGTGCCTATTAACCTGCCTCCCTGAAGGCCTAGTCAGCTATCGGATGCTACATCTGCATTAAGAGAAAACTGGGTTAAGGACTAGAAATTTTTTGTCTCACATCTTGCCATCCTACTAACAGATTAGGGCAGCTAGGTAATGCAGTGAATAGAGCACCAGCCCCGGAGTCAGGAGGACCCGAGTTCAAACCCAGCCTCAGTCACATAACACTCACTCGCTGTGTGACTCTGGGCAAGTTACGTAACCCCAATTGCCTCACCGAAAAAAAAAAAAACAAAAGCCACAACAACAAAAAAGAGGTTATAACTACCTATAGCCATCCCAGATCCTCTTACCTGGACTCTTGCAATAGTTTTCTATCCAGTGTCTCTCCCCTCTCCAGTCCATCCTTAACCCAGGTGCCTAAAGTGCTAATGATTGTCATACTCAGTAAATAAACTCCAGAATCAAATATAAAGTCCTGTGTAGGACATTTAAAGCTCTTCCCACCTGGCCCCTTCCAGCCCCACCAGTTTTCTTCCACTTGACTCTCCACATTCCAATTATTGCTGTTCCTCACAAGACTACCCAACTCACAACTCTGCTTTTTTTTTAGGCAATTGGGGTTAAGTGACCTGCCCAGGGTCGCACAGCTAGTAAGAGTCAAGTGTTTGGTCTGAGGCTGGATTTGAACTCAGGTCCTCCTGACTTCAGGGCTGGTGCTCTATCCACTGCACCATCTAGCTGCCCCCACAACTCTGCTTTTGCTTGGCCCTCCTCTCCCCGCCCAGGCCTAGCATCCCTTCCACCTCCATGTACTCAAGGATCCAGCCTCGCTGACCTTGCTTGCACATAACTCTCCATTGATGGGCCCTGTGCCTTCATGTTGTCTGCCCCTAGCCTAAAATGGCTCCCCTCTCCCCATACCCCACCCTGCTCCCTCACCTCCTGGCTTCCCTGGTATCCTGAAATACTCAATTCATATCCCATCTTCTGCAGGAAGCCTTCCTGGGTCCCTACCCACGGTTAGTAGAGCCTTCCTTCCCTCTGAGATGATCTTTCAGTTTTACATTTTGTATAACTTAGATGTACCTAGTTATTTATTTTTGTTTGTTTTTTGGAGACAATCAGGATTAAATGACTTGCCCAAGGTCACACAGCTAGTGTCTGAGGCCAGATTCAAATTCAGGTCCTCCTGACTCCAGGGCGGGTGCTCTATCCACTGTGCCACCTAGCTCCCCCTGTACCTAGTTGTTTACGTATTATCTCCCTTTTAGAACGTGAGCTCCTGGAGGGCAGGAGCTGTTTTTGTCTTTCTTTGCATCCCAAGTGCACAACAGTGTCCAGTATATAGTATGTGCTTAATAATTGCTTGTTCATTATCATAAGCAAACAGTTTATACTTAAGTTAGAGGGATTAAAGTTAGACATAGACGTGAGAAAGTTCTTGAATGTGGGAGATTTGAATCTCTTTTTGGAATGGGGAGAGGAAAAGGCAAAGGTTAGGAAGAAGTCTTTAAAAATAAGAGATTCTCCAGTGACTGGGATGGGTAGGATATGATCCTGCTCAGAGACAGAGCTAGATGAAATGATCTATGTTCTCTTCCTTAGCATGCTCCTTCCCTTGGCCCTTTTAATAAATTCTCCCTGGTAAGAGGAAGAACTAAGGGAAGAGTGGGGAAAACATCCTGGCCAAGGAGAGGAAAAGATAAATCTCTTCCTGGGTCCTCATCTCTGTTTCAACAACTCCAATTCAGCAACATGATTTGCAATGGTATGCTGGTAAACGTTTAACTTGGGGGTGGGGAGGAGTATACCACACACACTATTAAGTTTAATCTGCATTATTATGATTTTCTCAATTACTTTTTTTTTTTAGCCTAGGCAATGTGGTTAAGTGACTTGCCCAGAGTCATACAACTAGTAAGTGTCAAGTGTCTGAAGCTGGATTTGAACTTGGGTCCTCCTGACTCCAGGGCCAGTGCTGTTTCCACTGCACCGCCTCCCTGCCCCTCGATTACTTTCTTAAATCTAGACAATCAACAAAACAATAAATCAATAAAAAAAAAACAAGCCCCAATTTGTAGCATTTGCTGATTTCTGAGGTATAAATGCTCACACTGAATATTGAGAAAAGTCAAGAGCCTATTAAAGCTGGTACCAGCTCACCTCAGCCTGAAAGACACTTCAATGCCTGGCATTCAAGGCTCTCCACAATCTCATTTACTATCCTAAACTAAGTGGAACTATTCCCAAGGCTAGGTGCTTTCTCCTCCTCTCTTCCCTAACCTAGAGTTGATCCTTTTGTTGAATTCCCACCCATCCTGTATTTGAATATGTATGTACATATGCAAATATAAATATATGTGGGAAATATATACACATGTATGGGTGTATGTGTGTGTGTATATAGCTATATATGCAAATATATATATGAAATGCTTTTTGCCCTTTGTCTTTACAGCCGTCTTTTTCCAGCCACCACATACATATCAAGCCCTTCCTCATGACCAAAATAAATAAGGGAAAAGGTCTGAAACAGAGACTGACAATCTATGCAATATTCTGTTCTAATAGCCCCCCCCATACCTTTGTACTATGAGGAAGGATATGTTTCATTATCCTTTATTAGTTTTTCCATTACTCCGAGTTCAATTTCATTTTATTTAAAATTTTTTTCAACCAGCAAAAATCCACCTTTTCTCCCTCCTATCCCAATACTTCCCTCTACTCTGTTTAATGAAAGAAAAACAAAACTCTTGTTACAAACGTGTATAGTCAAGCAAATAAAATTTCTTGTCCACATCCAAAAAATATATGTTATCTCATCTTGCACTCTGAGTCATTCACCTCTCTTATCAGGAAGTGGTTAAATGTTTCATCATTAATCCTGTGGAATTATGATCTGAGTTCCTAATCTAAGTCAGCGTTGTTTACTTTTGCCATATTGTTTTCATCATATAAATTATTCTCCTGGTTCTGTTCACTCTGCATCTGTTCATACAGGTCTTCTCAGGTTTCTCTGAAACTATCCCCTTCATCATTTCTTACAGCACAATAATATTTCATCATATCTATGTCATCACTTGTTCATCCATTCCCCAATTTATGGAACCCCTTCAGATTCCCATTCTTTACCATCTCAAAAAGGACTACGGTTTTTTGATACATCCTAAGAGTTTCTTTTGCTTAGGACTAACCCCTCCTTTAATGTACTCTCCCTATAATTCCCCCTTTCTCTTCTCTTTCCCTCCTTTCTCTGTTGAGTGAAATGTATTCCTGTACTCAACTCTCTGTGTATGTGTATGTAATCTTCCCACCTTTGACCAATTCAGATGAGAGTAAGGTTCAAGTGTTAGTCACTTTCTTCACTCCCTGTTTAGGTGCCTACTTGCACAACCTGATTATACTAATTTTCCTTAACCTTTCTTTCCCTTCCCCATAACCTCCCTCAATCCCAGGATATTCCTCTTCCTATTTCTTTCCATTCTCTTAAAATCATCAAAGAACCACTCTCAGGCCTTGTCTAATTATACACACTCCAGTGGATAGAGCACCGATCGTGGAGTCAGGAGGACCTGAGTTCAAATGTGACTTCAGACACTTGACACTAGCTGTGTGACCCTAGGCAAGTCACTTAACCCCAATTGCCTCACCAAAATAATAATAATAATAATTATTATAATTATAATTATACTCCCTTAATGGTCCCTGATGATAACATGGTTAAGAGGAAACATATAGTGTCATTTCCCTATACTAGAATGTAAGCAGTTCATCCTTGTTGAGTACTGTAGGCTTATTCATTAATGTAGAATCAAGTGTAAAAAGACTGGAAAGGTTAGAAAGGGGCCAAGTTGTGAAGAGGTTTGAATGCCAAACTCAGGGTCTGTCATCTGGAGGTGATAAATTGAAGCCACTGAAGTCAGTGTCAGGGAGTGACATGGGAAGACCTATGCTTTAGGACTTACATTTTATTTGTCATTTATTACTGCATAATATGATTCCATTGCATTCATATACCCAAATTTAAAAAAAAATTGTTTTATTAATCTGTCCCTCCCACTTACCTCAGTAAAAAAAAAAAACATGAAAAATCAAGTCCTTGATACTTAGATGCCTAATCCAGCAAAACAAATTTCCATATTGAACAGTCATGTCCAAACACTTACTTTTCTTTTAAGTTCATCACTTCTCTGTCAGGAGATGCCATGTTCCTCTTCATTCTTTTGGATTTATGGCTTATCATTGCATTGATCAGAGTTCTAAAGTCTTTCAAAGTTTTTTTTCCCCTACGTTGTTATTGTACAAATTTCTCTGGTTTTGCTCACTTCACTCTGCATGGGTTCATACAAGTCTTTCCAATTTCCTTTTGTCGTTTCTTATGGCACAATAATGTTCCATTACATTCATATGCCACAGTGTGTCTAGCCCTTCCTGAATAGGATGACATCCTCTTAATTTCCAGTTTGGGGCCACCACAAAAAAGACTTCCTACCCATATTTTTCAATATAGATCCTCATCTCTCTTTGGGGATTATGGGCCTAGTATTGGTATCACTATGAGATATGGGGTTTATGTATGATTTAGTAACTTTGGGGACATAGTTCCAAATTGCTTTCCAGAATAGCTGGGCCAATCCATAGCTCCACCAAGAACATACCAGTGTCTCTGCTTTCCCACAGCCCCTCCACATTCGTCATTTTCCTCTCTTGTCATCTTTGTCAATCCATCCTTTTATCAATCATTCCTCAATCTCTGGGACCCTACATAAGTTTCTAGTTATTTGCTAATCCGAACAGTACTGCTGTGAATATTTTGGTATATTCTGTCTCTTGACTCCTTTTCAGGCATAGGCTTATTAGTGCCTACCCCTCCTTAAAAGGCCCAATTCAAATGTAGTCCTCCTCCATCAAGGCTTCCCTGCCTCCTACAAGATACCTTGCTCACCTCTTACGCACACGCTTTATTTTCTGATATAGTTACGAATTTGTATCGGATACCACTACTGGATTGTAAGCTCCCTGTGGACAGGGACCAGGTATTTAAAAACTTCCAATCTCCCCTAGGGCCTAGCACACCGTTTTCAGCACAGATTGGGTACTTAGTACTGTAAATGTGAACTGAATTCATGCTAAGCTCCCTGGGTACTTTAAGCTAGAGGGGTCACTGCCCCAGCCCCTCACCGAAGTACATTTCCTTGCGGAGAAAACCACGGACGTCAATAACTAGGACGGGAGGCTGTTGATCTGTCCTCTGTTTATCGGCTCTGGCTGTGTGCCAGGCCCGGCTGGGAAAGAGGGAGGAGAAGTGTGTGTGTCCAACTGCTTGGGAAACAGGAAGCCAGAGGCCGTCTAGGCCTGACCCCAAGCCCAAGTGCACCGACGCGGGGCCTGGGAGCGTCCCCGGGTGGGCCGGGGGAGGGGGGCGACCAGAAGGACCCTCGAACCCGATGGCTGTGTTCCACCCCACCCCCGACCTCTGGCTGGGAGGAGAGGGGTGAAAAGGTCAGCCCAGGGAGCCCCTACTCTCCCGCTCCCCAGAGGGGGACCTGGCAGGGTCTCGGGGTCTCTCTCCGTCTCTCCTCTCCAGTCTGGGTCTCCTACAGGCTTCGGGAGAAGGTGGGGAGAAGAGAGGGCTAGGGGGCGGGGAGCGGGGCGGGAAGTGGGGATTGGAGCCGGAGCGAGGGAAGGAGGGAGCAAGGGAGGGAAGGAGGGAGGGAGGAAAAGAGGGAACGAAGGAGGGCAGCGAGCAACCCAGCCCAGCCGGGCCGGGCAGCGGAGCGAGCGGGGACACGGGGACCCGGGGCGCGGGGCGGAGGCGGGAGGCGAGCGGAGCTGCGCTTGGAAGCGCTCGGCCGGGGGTGGCTGCTGCGGTGGCGGTGGCTGCGGGTCCCTCCTCTCTCCATCCCTCACTCTCCGCCCCGGCGGCGGGATGGGCTGGGCTGGGGGCTCCCCCTGCTGCTGCCCCCCGCGCTCCCGCCCCTCAGGACGGCCCCCCAAGGTGAGTGGGCGGCGGCTGCGTCACGGCTGATTCCGGGGCCAAGGAGGAAGAGGAGGAGGAGAAGAGGGGAGGAGGGCGGCGCCCTGGGCGAGGCCTGGGAGGCAGGGAGCCCCGCGGAGTAGGGCTGGTGGGGGAGGGGGACCCCGCTTCGGAGCCCGGCTTGGGTCGGGGGGCAGTCCACACCTACCCATTCACACCCAGTTCTACTAGCCTAAGACACGGAAAGTTTGTTCTTCAACGATGTGCAAACGCCGGCCTTAGGAGGCAGGGCTTGCGGGGACTCGGACTCACGTACACAACACTGGCATACGCACACACCCCCTTCCATGCACACAGGTACGCCCACCCACCAGCACACTCACATTCACCCCACCGTCCCGGGACGCGCACCTTCCCACGGCCACGCCGCACCTTTCAATGCATTCAAGGTAGCGGACATATCCAGATAGGCAGCCGCTAAATGCTACCTAGAGGCAAGTATGCCCCAAAGACACACCCAGCGCCACCAAGAGTCCCACAGCAGGAGGAAAGTTACCCTGGGCCCAAGATTTGTAGAGGTTTTGGAGAGTGGAGAGGGCTTCCTTTCCCCCCACCACTTCATGTTTGGGGAAACTGAGGCAGGAAGAAAGTAAAGACTGAAATTATATCCCCAGCTATGCTTCTGGCACAATCCCCCACCACACACACCTTTCAGTTCCCCCAGTCCCTACCCCTGATTTATTCTGCATCCCCAGTTATCTGGCCTCCCTTCTGCTCCTACCCTAGGACTCTTCCCCCCCCCATCCTAATTAAGGCCTGGATCCTTCCTTCTTTCCTTGGCCCTTTCACCCTTTCCCCCTCCCCTCTAGCCAGGCCTGGGCTTCCAGCCTGTGTATCCAACCACAGCTATTTCCAGGAGGGGGGGGTAAGGGGTGGAGGGGGCTTCTCCAAACAAACCGAAGACTTCCTGGCCCAGCATATGAGGGGGCCAAGTCAAGGGAGGGAGGAGGCAGGCAAACACTGGAATGTGCCCAGCAAGGATGGTTAGGACAGGAGGGAGCAGTGGGAGAGCAGAAGTCCAGCTGAGAGCTGAGTTTCATGTGGTCTAGGGGGCTAATATTACAACTTTCTTCCTACCTTAACCCTTAGGTATCCACACCAGATAGGTGAGTTTTCCCACTCTACAATATGGCAGGAAGTTAGACTGCCCTCCCTCCTGCCTCACCTATCTTCTCCTCTGCAGATGCCAATCAGGGGTACCCTGGTGATCTCAAATCACTTCTGTAATGTAGTGCCTCTCTTTTCATGCCCCTCCCAGCCCAGAACACAAGGAGGAAACTGAGGCCTGACCCACAAGTATTTCCTCCCACCATTTCTAACCACCAGCAAAGGTGGTTAAGGTGGAAGAGTTAGTGTTGCCAGACCTACAGAGGCTCAAGGGGAGGGATATTGGAAGGGTTTAGCTGCAGGCTGCCATGAGCCAGTACCAGGGAGATGAGTGTAAGACCCTTTAGGAGGAGGATGGCAGTCCTGAAGGGAGGAGTTAAAGACAAGGGAGCTGGGGGCTACAGATAAGAGTCCAGGGTTTTGTGGGCTGACCCAAGGGAAAAGAAGAGATTCAACTCAGAGGAGATGTGAGGAACTAGAAAGAAAAGAAAAATCACCTGCCACTCGATCTTCTCTGTGCCAGTCTCTCCCTAGGTACTGTATCATGCTAGGGTCCTACTGCCCACATTGGCACAATGTCTGGAATGTCCTGAGACCTGGCCAGACTTAATGGTGGAAGTGGGGGGCCCCAAGATCCACTGCCTGACCCTTTCAAATTTCAGGGCTGAGAAACTAGCCTTCTTGGATGTTTCTGTCCTTAGTCCTAAATTCCCTATTTCTGCACACCATCCTGTTCGGAAGGGGCCTAGTTAGTTGGGCAGATGCTGCCTGAAGCCAAGAAGCATTAGGAGGGTCTGATTCAATTTAGCAGCACCCAGTCCCTCAATTCAGTTAGGAAGTGGAGGAGACAGAAATAGAAAGAAGCAAGATTTTTCTGTAGAGGTTCCCCTAGCCCCGTGAGGTTAGTATCCTAGCAGTCTGCTAGGGCCCAGAAGGGGAGAGCTAGTCAGGAGTGGGTGAGCAAGAAAGAAATGGAGGTCAGGATACTTTTCAGGATACAGGCCAGTTCAAACAGGGAAGCAAGGGGTGGTGGGGCAAGCAAACCCTTTACCCCTCTCTAGACCTTAGGTTTGTCATCTGTAAAACAAGGGAGTTGGAATAGATACTTCAATAATTCCGTTTAATTCAACAAAGATTTACTAAGCATCTACTGAGAGAACACTGTTAACTGCCGGGGGAGACACAGTTTAGATAAGTCAAGGTGTCTGCCTTCTTGGTGTTTACAATTTAGTAAACTAAACAGACCCTAAGGGCTTTTCCAGTCTATAACATTCTATATACAAATTCAGTGCCTCACCCACATAAAGCTTGGGGACAACTATGGTGGAGGGGATGGGGGGAGGATTTTCAGGGGAAAAGGGGGCAGGGACTGAGGAAATCAGAGGTAGGACCGATGGAGTCAAAAAGGAGCACTTGGGCAGACTGCCTGGGCAGAGGCTGACCTTCAGTAAATACCATGCAAACTAGATGCAAATGAGTGAGGGGGTGACACATTCTTTCTGAGTGATTGCTCAGGTCCCGGGTGTTCAAAGGTTTCTGGTTGGGGTTAGGACAATAAAATAGTTAATCCTGCAAATTCAGGTCATGAACCCCTTGTATTCAAGGACTAACTTAGGGTTTCCTCCGTTCCCCCCTTCGCCCCCCACCTCCACCCCATTCCTGAGACAGGAAGCTGGCTGAATTCCCAGGAGGCTGGAGGCCTGTGGTAGGGAGGGGAGAGAAGAGGAGGGTGAGAAGGAGGGGAAGAGACTCCTGTCCTGTTCTCCTGGGCTCTGGAGCTGAGCTGGGTGAATACAGGGGAGCACTTCAGAGGGCAGCCATGAAGGTGACGAGAGGGAGTGGGGTGCGGTTGCTGGGGAGGAATAGGAGAGGGCTGGAGGGCTCAAAGGAGGGGTGGGAAGAGGTTGAAATGGGCTAGAGATGAGGAGCTGTCTCCTTAGGCCACCTATGGGCTCTCCTCTCCTGTCAGGGAGCAGGGAGGAGGGAGGAAGCTGGGCTGCGGCAGGAAAGAAGACCAGGACTTGAGACTCATCAGGATTGAGATATGGTAACAGAATAAGAAATTACACCTGGAAGAACTCTGGGGCCAAAAGGATTATCCCCAGAGGAGGGCTCCTAGGTGATGTGGGATCCCTCAGGCCCCCGCAGCATGACACCCTTGGCAGGACCAGCTCACAGGGTACCTCACTGCCCCAGAGAAGGATTCATGTGTCTAGGGCTTCTGCAATCGTCATACCTCGCATCTACTGCCAGACTACAGTGGACTGGGGAGGAGTGGGAGGCGGGGAGAAGGTGATGAGAAGGGAAGGTGGTTCCCAGGGCCCTCCAGCCTATGGAGGGAGGGGCCAGGAAGTCCCTGGGGGCACAAAATGTTCTGAACCACTAGGCTAACTGGGACACTACGTCCCCACTTCTTCCTTTCACTTAATTCACGAACTCTCTGGGATCTGGATCCTTGTCAGGGAGACCAGGTCCAGGTCTGTCCAGATCCCAGAGATCCATTCTCCTTGACAACGAGGATCTGATGTGGGTGTATACCAGCTATGAGGAATCTGGGATTCCCCGTCCACCTATTCCCCCCCCCCAGGAGATAGATCCCTAGAAATGGCCACCGTCCGGTCAGTTGGAGAGGTTATGATCTGATTGGATCCTTGAACGGACCCAATGGGATAGATCTTGGGAATATAATCTGACTTTGTCCCCACCCCCACTCCCCATCCTCTCTTGCCCTCCCCATTTCCTGAAGCCTAGCTGTGCCCCCTCCCACCCTGCACTCCCCTTCCACCTCCAGGCAGGGGTGGACCTCTAGCATCTGACCCAAGCCAGACCCACCCTTCCCCCCCACACACACTTCTTGTCCCAACCCCCGCCCAAGGGAAGCAGCCGCCTCCATCCTGCGGCTTCCAGGAAGCCCCAGGCCCAGCCATTTCATTGTTCCTGGCTCCCCCGCCCAGCCGGACACTCAGTGTCCACCCAGCATTGCCCCAAATATCCCAGCCTGGGTGGCCTTTGGCCCCTGGGGAAACATGAAGTCCAGCAGCCCAGTGGAGAGGCTGCTCCGAGCCCTGGGGAGAAGGGACAGCGGCCGGGCTGTGTGCAGGGTAGGAGGGGACAGGCACCGGGGGGATCGGGTGGGAGCAGGGGTCTTAAGTGGGACAGAGCCTGGAGGACAAGTTGGGGAGAAGCCACAGAGGCAGAATGAGGGAGCGGGGATTTCTCTGTAGGGCATGGCCCCTGGCAGAGGGGTAGAAATGGGACAAAGCGTGGGATGGGAGAGGGGAAATGGGTACTGAAGCCCTTTGACCTGATCCCTCTCAGGCTCCTCTTCTCCTTTTAATTTCCCCCCTAACCTGGCCACACTCTCTCAGTCTCTCTGTGGGCAAAGCCGGGGGTGGGGGTGGGGGTGCGGGTGCTTGGATTCTGCAGAAATTTGGGGGTGGGAATGACTAACAGATCCCCCAGCTAGGGAGGAAGTAGTGGCACAAGTCCTTGTCTCCTCCTTCCCTCTAGCTGGGGGCAGTCACTTAGCTGGTCCTCCACTTTCTGAGTCCAGGGAAACCATAACCCTGGAGTACTTTGGAACTATTTCCTTCATGCCCCGTGGGTCTGCACTCAGGTTGGGGAACTGGACAGAGATAACCCTTTCCTCCCAATTCCCTCTTAGAGGATTCTGTGGAAGTGGGATTAACTGGAATTAGGATGGAGTTTTCTGGCCCCAGGATGTGGGATGGAAGCCAGGGGTACATTAGGAGTACTCTAGCCGAAGGACATAATCTGTCCTCACTTTTATATACATTTGCATTTTGTGAACAGGCCTAGTTGCCTGGATCTCTCAAAAACCGATAGGTCTGGTTGGGTTGACCCAGAGTGGAAAAATTCCTGCCTGGGTTCCAACCAGTCTCTTAGGGGATTGCAAAAGAGAGGGGTCAGAGGGGAGGATATTTGGGCAGGAGCTGGGGACAGGTTGGGTAATACATAATGAGACTGTGTGTGGTGGGGTAGAGAATCAGAAAACATTGCCTGCCTTCCCCTCAGCCTCTCATCCCAGACCCCAAAAGGGTCAAGGGAGTATTGCCTCTCCAATCCATGATGAGATTATAGGAGAAGCAATTTGTCTCTAATCTTGTAAACCTGGATACGGGAGGATGTCCTGTCTTTGGGAGGGCAGACTAAGGAGGCCATAGGGCTCAAATGACAGGGAAAATTTGAAGCGCCAACGTTTTTCTGAAGCTGAATTGTTGAACAGGAAGTGATCTTTGTCAGTATGGGTGGGCTAGGTTTATGACCTAAACGGAAATTTAGTTGTGGAAAAGGCAGTTCAGGAGAGTAGAAAGAACCAGATATTAAGTTAAAAGACTGGGTTAAAATTCCACCTCTGGTATCTGTGTGACCATGGGCCAGTCACTTCTGAGGTCTCCGTTTCCCCATCTATAAAATGGACTGGATGACCCCTCAGGTCCCTTCCAGCTCTAAATTTGTGAGAAGTTTTTTTTTTTGCTTGTTTGGGGTTTTTTTGTTTGTTTGGGTTTTTTTGGTATCATATCTGAGCAGGCTGAATTTGGGACAAGAGAGTATTTTTTGGTTGTTGGGGTTTTTTGGAAGATGGGGGATGGGGGAGGGTTGAAGTTGTCATTGGTTAAAACACAAGTGTCAACGACCCTAAATCCACACGGAGAGTAGAGGAATATGGACCCACCAAAAAAGCAAAGTAAGTGACCCCTCAGAAACGTAGAATGTTGGAGCTAGGAAAAGTCTTAGGGACTATTCGACCCAACCCCTTCATTTTACAAATGAGGAGACCGAGGCTCTGAGATGGAGTGTGACTTGGCCCAGGTCACAGGACAAATTTCTGAGTTTTTGTCACGAGGGAGGAGAGTTCTGGAATCAGAGTATAGTCTGTCAGACGAAGAGGCATCCACCCACCCTGAGAGGCTCCAGGCTGCTTCCTACTTAATAATAATAACAACTAACATCTATATGGCATCTACTGTGTGCCAGGATTTTACAAAGTATAAAGTCTGCTGTGCAAAGGATTTTACAGATGTTCTCTCACTTGACCCTCACAACCCCCCAAGGTAGGAGTTATTGTCACCCCCATTTTACAGATGAGGAAACTGAGGCAAACAGAAATTAAATGACTTGCCCAGGGTCACACAGCTGGGCAGTGTTTACACTTCTGGTGTTCCTGGATCTCTGTCCACTACCCCACCTCGATCTTTCCTTCCTTCTGTCTTCTCACTGCAATCACACCTTACAGCTGGCACCTCCACCCGGTCAATGAGCAAATATGTGGCCCTGGCTGTGGCAAGCAGTTGGTGGCAGCCAAGAGAGAGGGGGGAGAGAGCAGGGAGAAGGGTAGTGTTGTTACAAGGGGGCATACCAGCTGCTCTGATGGGGGATGAAAGGGAGGGGAGAGAAGTGCCCGATTTAGGCCACCCCTCTTCTGAATACCAGATGAGATTCCAATGTCCCAAACTGGTAGGTTCAGGGACATGACGGGAGGGCCTATCTGCTGCATTCAGGTGACTTTCCCAGGAACTGGTGAGGGAGGAAAAGAAGGGAAGAGACAGTGGGGCCTCCCTGGGCGAAGGAAATGGAGACAGGGTCAGTGAACGGAGGGGGCCTTCCTCAACCCCTTAGAGCAAAGAGGGAGGCACTTAGAGCAAAGAGGGATGGCTTGCAGGCCCTGGATTAGATTTAGGCGACCCAGCTCTCAGGCCCCTCCCTGGGCTTGGTGCCCATGTTCCAGCCTGGCAAGGTAGGCAGGGACCATGAGGGCACTGTACCATCGATGACCATGTGATGTACACAAGTGTTATCCTGGGAGGAGCCCAGGTCGTCAGACCCAGGTTATGAGAGGAAGCAGATTCCAAGCACATTCCACCTCCCCCAAGAGGAGGGAGGGGTGAGACCAGAAACTCCCCAGGGCCAGGACTCCTCCCCAGAATTAACGGCTTTGAAGGGGGTCTCTATATCTTCCAGGCAGGGGAGGCAGGGCTAGAGGTTTGGAGAGTGAGGGTATAGGGGGGGAAAAGGAGAAAAATGTGTATTGCAGGCCTTTATAATTTCCGGTTGACAAACCCAAGCCAGATAGAGTGATAACGGGAGGGGGAGGGGCTCAAGACTGATGACTGGGGAAGGACAGGGCCGAAGCATGAAGACGCTGGGGACAGTATCTGATCCAGATTGTAATGAATTGTCCATTCCTGTGTCCTTAGCCTGGGAAGGCTGAGCCACACAGTTTTAGGGAGAAGGTTTTCCGGAAGAAGCCACCAGCCTGTACTGCCTGTAAGGTGACAATTGATGGAACCGGGCTGGTATGCCGAGGTGAGAGCCCTTGACATCCTCCCACACTCGAGAGACTCCCCTGACTCCTAGACATTCCCCACTCCCATCTAACCTGGGCATTCCCCGTCCAGGCAGCTCCCTCCCCATATTCCCAGCCTGTTCCTCTTGCAGGACAACCTGACAACCTCTCCCTCCCAGCTGCCCCCTTAGAAAGAGCCCCACTCCTTTAAAACTGGCCCATCTCCAACACCAAAATTCATTAATGTCCCCTCATAAGCCAGACAACACTTAGCACTAACAGCGCCTTCGTCCCTGCCCCCTCAGCCCCTGGCACTCCATTCCCAGCTTCATCCTCCCTTCTGAAATCTCCCCAACCCCAGTCTGTGGTCCTCAAGTTCCTCCTTGCCACTCTCCACTTACAACACCTACCATCCCCTTTTCCCTTTCTCATCCCTGTCAACATCCCTGATTGAGGAAATCCATGTTTCCTTCCCTATGTTCCCAGATCCTACTGGATCCCTAGGTTTTCCCTTCCAAGGTCAGGGAGAAAGGCTGTAGCCTAAGGCCATCCAAAAGTGTTTTTTTTATTCCCTCCTTCTCTTATTCCCCCTCAGTTTGCAAAGCGGCAGCACATCAGAAATGTGAGGCCAAGGTAAGTCCCCTGACCCTCAGCCTGGCTCCAGGAGGGTCCCAGAGAGATAACCTAGGGCTTAGCTGACCCTCCTGGCCCCCAGGCCCAGGAGGAGCCTGACACCCCCCCCCCCCACTCTTCCCTCCTACCACCATCCCCACAACCCTTCAGATATCCTGTATCGTTAGCCCTACAGACACACTGGTCACGGGGGAGGATGTTGTGCTTATCCCTTTAAGAGCCGCTGGGCTCCACCTCCAGGGGGGTGTCACGAGCTGGGTGGAGGGGGGAATTGGGAGTTTGTCTTGGTGATGTGCCCAGGCTGCAGCTGGACTGAGGACGAGGACGGGAGTCGAAGGAAGGGGGGAGGGGGTGGTGAGCCCCAGCAGGGAGGAAGGGGAGCTAAGTGTGGGGCTCCAGGTGTCAGGCTTAGCTTTCTCCTGTACTTCTGAAAGAGGGCTCTGGGCACCCGGAATGGCCCCTAGAGCTTGGAGCAGTGCTGGTCATCAGGACCTCCGGATTCTACCACTCCCTACCAGCCCTGCCCACCCCCACCCTCCAGCCTCCTGGAAAGTGTTTAAGATGAAAGAAGGAAGGGAGGGCACAGAGAGCCATTCACCACCATCTAGCAGTGTCACCTCTTTGGGGATCGAGGGTGTAGAGTGCTGGGGGTGGAGAAGGGGGAGGGAATCAGCCTGGGGGGAAGCTCTGTGCCCAGGGGCGGGTTCTCCCCCATGAAAGACACCAGTGTCCCTACTCGGCCACTGCCCGCCTGCGCTGTACTATATATAGCTTCTCGTCCCTAGGCTGGGATGAATGGGGGTCTGTGTGGGGAGGGGGCTGGGAGCCAAGAGCAACAAGCAAGGGGCCTAGGGGGTGGGGGGCTGAGAGGCCAGAGGGGAGACTGCAACAGCTCCGTTCTATAGCGTCAGTCCTCCGCTGGTGCCCACAACCCCCTCAGCCATCTCACCTTGGACCAGGGGTACCCTCTACCACCACCCTTCCAGGGAGTGGGCATTGGGGGCATAGATACCCCTTTCACCAGGGCCTCCTTCCAGGTGACCACAGCGTGCCAGGCCCTGCCTCCTGTGGAGCTGGTGAGTATGTTCAGAGAACCCTGAGTAGTCTCTTGTCTAACAGCTCCAGATATGGTGGGTGGGTTGGCTCTTCTGGGATACCCTAGGAAATTGGTTGTGGGCACCATTCAGGGAGCAGTTGGCATCTTGGTGCCCATCTTCATCCTCTTTCTCATCCTCCTGGTATAGACACTTCCTCAACTGTCAGCAGCCCCTTTCTACCCTCTACCCTTGGGAAGTGACTTGCCCACTCAGGCTGAGCAATCTATGGGACTTACTAAAAAGTTTGTTGGACGTTCCCCAGATACCGTCTATGTCTCCACTCTGCTCCCACCACTAATTCATCCAATGCTCTTTTCCTTCATAGAGGAGAAACACTGCACCAGTCAGACGCATCGAGCACCTGGTAAGGTAGCAGTCAAGGAGGAATGGGGGAGGGGGTTAGCTAGGGGAAATGATGACCTTCAAGTGAACGAGGTGGGGGGGGATGCTAAGGAGGTGGGAGAGGAGGGAAGGGCTGGGGAGTCCCAGACAAGGTTTCTCTCCTCCCCAGGGATCCACCAAGTCTTTGAATCATTCCAAGCAGCGGAGCACCTTGCCCAGGTATGAGGGCAGGGTGGAGGGTGGCGGTGGCCTTAACCCCTCCCCCCTTTAGTCTCCAGCTGTAACCAGACAATACCCGCTTCCCCATCTGTAGGTGAGGAGTTCCCATCCCTTAGTCATCTGTGTCCCGGCCCTGCACAATGTCCCCATATGATGTAGTAGAAAGGATGTAAGAGTATTAGGCGCTTAATAAATATTGATTGATTGGTTGAGCTGGATTCAAATGCCAGCTTACTAGGACTTACAGCCTGTGTAACCTTGGATAATTCATTTACCTGGGCTAGAGATTTCTTCTCTGTAAACTAAAAATGTTGGGGCAGCTAGGCAGCACAGTAGATAGAGAACCAGCCCTGGAGTCAGGAGGACCCGAGTTCAAATCTGGCATCAGACACATAACACTTACTAGTTGTGTGACTGTGGGCAAGTCACTTAACCCCATTGCCTAGCCAAAAAAAAAAAAACAAATAAAGATGTTGGAGTAAATGACCTCTTTCTAGCTCCAAATCCTATGATATCATTGGTATCATACCTTCTCCTTCCCATCTCCCCACTCTTCCTCTACTATGATATCTGCCATGCCCAGGTTAGGTGATTCTTTAGCACCTATGCCCGTACATAACCTTACCTGGCAACATAAACTCCTCCATAATTTGAGTGTTGGAAATGACTTTAAAGCTCCCAGGGAGAGTAGATTCTCTCTATAATATCCCTGACCAGCCCCTTCAATTTGGATACTTCTAGTGACAGAGAGCTCACTACATTCCAATTAGAGGAAAAATTCTTCCTAGAACTGCTTCCTACTAATAGTAGAAAGTTCTTTTAGGTTGACCCCAAGTCTTTTTCCCTGTGACTTTCATTCCTCCATCCCTGTTTGCTTCTATATAACTACTAGGAGTTTTAGCCTGGACCCACTCATGGAGCGCCGCTGGGACCTGGATCTGACCTATGTGACTGAGAGAATCCTGGCGGCCGCCTTCCCAGGGAGGTTCGATGAACAGAGACACCGAGGCCACCTTCGGGAACTGGCACACGTGCTACAGTCCAAGCACCGGGACAACTACTTGGTGAGAGACAGGGCCAAGACCTGGGAGAGTGGCTTGGAGGAGGGGCCTGGCGTGGTGGGGTACTAGGTCACAAAGCTAACAGCCATTGGGCTGCCTCATGGCATAACCTCAAAGCTTACTTTGTAGTTAGAAAATCTGGGTTCTAGCCCTATGTCTGCTATAAAATGTGAGGTCTTTGAGAATAGGTTTTCGAGGCTTTGAGGTGGTGTGGAGTCAGGAAGACCTGAGTTCAAATGCAGCCTCAGACACATCCTAAGCTGTCAAGCCTAGGGAAGTCACATTTACATCTGTTTGCCTCAGTTTCCTCAAATGTAAAATGAGGTTAATAACAGCATCTAATACTTTCCAGGGTTGTTGTGAGAATCAAATGAGATAATATTTGTAATAGTGTAATTTATAATACAGTAATAGCAGTGTGTGGCATATAGAAAGTACTATAAATATAAATCCTTATTCCCTTCAGTTTCATTTTTTTGTGTGTATTTGTATTCTCAGCACTTAGCACAGTGGCCGCACATAGTAGATGCTTAGTAGATACTTTGCTTGATTGATAAATACTGGCTGTATAACCCTGGCAAGTCACTTAGCCTCCAAGCAACTCTCTTTGAAGACTGGAAGTTGCAGAACAGAGGTGCATTTGGTGGGTCTTGGGAGTTCCCTATACCAGTAAAATCACAAACCGTCCCCTACCCCTGCCCCTGTCTTCTGCAGCTCTTCAACCTGTCAGAGAAACGGCATGACCTGAACCGCCTGAACCCCAAGGTAGGGGAGGGCTGCCCAGACTCTCCAAACAGGTATCTCTGCCTTAGGCTGGAGGAAACCTGGCCAATCTGCCCCCTTCCCTGTAAAGTGGAATGGCTGCGCTGCTCTTGAAAAGCCTCCCCCAGCCTGCCTCCTTGAGAGCAGGATGGCTATGATGTGCCAGAGAGAACAGGTTCAGAGAGGGTGGGGAAGGAGACATGCCAGGGCTCTGTGCTCCAGAAAACAGGGAGTGCTGAATTTTAGAATTCAGAGGAAAGGCCTGGGTTCAAATACCACCTCTGCCATTTACTGTCTATATAACTTTGGGACTTCTCTGGGACCTCAGTTTCCTCATCTGTAAAATGGGGAGTTTGGACTAGGTGACTTTGAGGTCCTCTTTGAAGCTCCTTTCAGCTCTAAATCTGTGATTCTGTGGGATCTGAGCCTGGCACAGACCAGCATAGAAGATCCCAGGATCTTCCCTCTCCCACCTTCAAGTAGTTCACAGCTACCCACCCCTGGCCCCAGGGCCCTAGTCATCCTACCTTGCCTTCTTTCAGGTTTTTGCCTTTCTTTGTATCCCCAGCCCTTAGCACAGTTCTTAATAAATTGCCTGTGGACTGATTGACCCCTCCAGGTCCAGGACTTCGGCTGGCCTGACTTACACGCACCCCCCCTGGACAAGCTCTGCTCCATTTGCAAGGCTATGGAAAACTGGCTTAGCTCCAGCCCCCAGCATGTGGTGGTTCTCTACTGCAAGGTACGCCCAGCATGTGGGGTGAGGGGTAGAGGAGATGAGGTCTGCGAGGACCAAGACTTCCAGCCGAAGTACCAGCCCCGTCTCTGTGTCTCTCTGCCTCAGGGAAACAAGGCCAAGCTGGGTGTCATTGTGGCAGCCTACATGCATTACAGCAAGATCTCGGCCAGGTGTGCCTCTATCCCTCCCTCCTTCCCACCAGCTAGGGACGGGGAAGCTTGGAACAGACAGCCTCATCCTCCACCCTCTTCAGGATGTGACCCATTGACATCTCACTCCCCCTCAGGCAGCAGAGTAGAATGGGACCCCCTGGGTCAGTACTAGCTTTGTGACCTTGGACAAGTCACTTAACTTCACCTGTAAAGTGGAGATAAAGGCAATCACTTGAAAATGATATAGGCATATATATATATATATATATGTATATGTAATATGTAGTTATATGTATATAATATTGTATAATATATATGTATATATGGGTAATATATTTATATGTATGTATTATATATAGTATATGTTATTATATTATATATACTCTATATAAAGCTGTATAGCTTTAGGCTATACAGAAGTAGACCATCATTATGGTTGCCTCCCCCCACCCCCACCCCCATCCTGCAAGGTTTCCTCTAGAGGGTCACTGGGGAGTGGGTTGGGAAAAAAAAAGGCTCTATACCTTCATAACTCCCCTGACACTCCCTCCCCTCCCAGTGAAGACCAGGCTTTGGCCACTCTCACCATGCGAAAGTTCTGTGAAGACAAAGTGGCCTCTGAGTTCCAGCCCTCCCAGAGAAGGTGAGCAGAGGACCCCCAGGAAGGGAGTGGTGGACAAGGGTGAGCGTGGGGTGGCCAGGTACAGTGGGGCCTGCCTGCTAAGGAATAAGGTGAGAACCAAGGGGCTCTAAGTGAAGCAGGACTCAGTGAAAGGAAAAGAGCTCTTTGGGATGCCCTGTCCCAGAGTGGAAGATGGAGAAGTTTCCTGGGGCTGAGAGGTAGAGGGCAGAACTGCCTGGAAGGGGACAGAGAGAGGAGATGATCCAGGATAGGCATTCTTCTTGACATGGGGTCACTGCATAGACTCCTAAGGAATCTGTGGATGAATTTCAGAGAGTCCACTTGGATGGGGAAAAAAAATACATTTTTATTTCACTAACCTTTAACTGAAATTAGCATTTCCTTCAATTAGGAATTAAAACAACAATCCATGATTCAGGGAAGGGGTCCATAGGCCTTAACAGATTGCCAAAGGCGTTTGTGATAGAAAAAAAAATAAAAGATCAGGAACTTAAGCCTGATACAGAATATGTAGAAAGGTATAGAATATAGTTCCCTTCTCTGAACTAGCCATCTCTACCATGAATCCCTCCCTCTCTTGACTCTGGTTGGAAATGTTCATTCCTTTCTCAGTCCTCATGTGACTTTTTCTCCCCCTGCCTCTTGTGCACTTGTCCAGCCTCATGATTTGTGTGCCTAAACACCCTTCCCTACTAGTCTATAAGCACTTTGTGGGCAGGGACAGTGTCTGTTCATCCCTCTCATTGCCTGGCCCAGTGCCTTACACCCAGTTCATGGTGCATTGAATAAACCCACACAGGTACATCAGCTACTTCAGCGGTCTCCTGTCTGGCTCCATCAGAATGAATAGCAGCCCCCTATTTCTCCACCATGTGCTCATGCCAGTCCTGCCTGCCTTTGAGCCAGGAACAGGTGAGTCCCCTGACGGTGTGGGTTCAGGAAGGGGCGGAGCCTTTCTTGGCCTCTTCCTCCTCCTCCTCCTCACCTTCCTCTTCTCTACATCAGGCTATCAACCATTCCTCAAGATCTATCAGTCCATGCAACTCGTCTATACGTCTGGAGTCTAGTGAGTTGTTACCAACACCTATTCCTCCCCATCTGCCATTCCCCAAGCTCAGCCCCTACCCTCCTTAGAGGCCTTGGTCCCCAGCTGAGATATCTTATTCCCCACACTATCCTGATTCTTCCAAATTCCTCCTTAACCCGGAAGGTCTGTTTCTAACTGCTCCCTCCTCCCCAGATGTTTCCACTCCCTAGTTCACCTGGCATCTGGGTCCCCACAGTCTGAGCCTTTGGTCCCTGTGTCTGCTCCCTTATTCCTGACTCATTAGACGTAAAGCAGATAAGCTTCCTCTCCAGTCAGCCTTCTATCTCATCCCTGCCTTTCCTCTCATTTTCCCTGAAGTCACATCTCAAACCCAGGGCCCCAGCAGCTTTGCATCAGCCTGGAGCCCGCACTTCTCCTCAAAGGTGATGTCCTGGTAAGAACAGCAAAGCCTGGGGGAAGAAAGGGGAGACCTTGGGAGGCATAGAGAAGAGAGTCATATTCTGATGTTCTGTGGGTCCAGGTGGTGAAGGTGGGACTTTGAGGTGGGGAAGGGGGGGTTCCCAGAAGAGGTTCCCTGGTGTTGAGCTATGGTGATAACCTGACATGGTGGCTGGGTGCCTAAGGGCCCTTTCCCCTCTTTCCGCCAAACAGGTGACATGTTATCATAAGGGGGGCCGGGAGTCAGAGCGGACCCTTGTGTTCCGGGTTCAGTTCCACACATGTACCATTCATGGACCCCACCTTACCTTCTCCAAGGACCAGCTGGATGAGGCCTGGACTGGTGAGTGTGTGTGTGGGGTGGGGACAGAAGGGGAAGGGACATGGAGTGGGGAGGGGGCTGGCATACCTGGGAAAGGGATAGTGTCCATGTTGAGAGCAGGGGGAGGGACTCACACAAAGGCAAGGGAAGTGGCTGAGGATCTCATGGGTGATCCCCAGGGCCCTTCTGCTCAGGCTTCTTGTCTTCCTTCTTCCCCAGATGAGAGATTCCCCTTCCAAGCCTCAGTGGAATTTGTCTTCTCCTCTGGCCCTGAGAAAATAAAAGGTAAGACCCAAACCATGTTCTGTTGTCTGTGTTCCCCCACTTCCCATTTCCCTCTTCCCTGGGTCTCCTGCCTACCCTTTGAACCTGGTACTCACTGTTCCTCCATCTTAGGTCGGGAACCTCCACGAAATGATGCATCTGTTTCTGTTGACTACAACACCACAGACTCAGCTGTTCGCTGGGATTCCTATGAGAACTTTAACCAGCACCATGAGGACAGTGGGGATGGTATGAATGGCAGGAGGAGAGTGGGGAGGGTGTGAGGTGCAGGAGGAGAGTGGGGAGGGTGTGAGGGGCAGGAGGACAGTGGGGAGGGTGAGAGGGGCAGGAGGAGAGTGGGGAGGGTGTGAGGGGCAGGAGGACAGTGGGGAGGGTGAGAGGGGCAGGAGGAGAGTGGGGAGGGTGTGAGGGGCAGGAGGAGAGAGGGGAGGGTGTGAGGGGCAGGAGGAGAGTGGGGAGGGTGTGAGGGGTAGGAGGAGAGTGGGGAGGGTGTGAGGGGCAGGAGGAGAGTGGGGAGGGTGTGAGGGGCAGGAGGAGAGTGGGGAGGGTGTGAGGGGTAGGAGGAGAGTGGGGAGGGTGTGAGGGTCATTCCACTAACTCTCTGGCCCTCCTGACCGCCTTTCCTGTGCTGTCATTCTCTTCGCTTGATCTTTTTGATCTCTCCTAGCTCTTCCTTCCCATACTGACAGCTCCTCTTTATTTTTGTGCTTTTAAAAAAAATCCTGAACTTTAAAAATGCCAAATAAAATGATACATTTCCATATACATAGTAGAAAGGAAAAAGAGAATTATACACAAACCTGGATATCTCTGTAATGTACAGCTTACTTTTCTTTTTAAAGCATATAATAAACTCAACCTGTAGTTTTCAAAGCTGTCCTACTTGTCTGTGCTTCTTTCTGGCCTCGTTTCTTTTTCTCATTTCTTAAAGAGATGCTTCTGTAACCTTTCCTTCCTTCCTTCCTTCCTTCCCTCCTTCTCTATCCCCTCTTAACTCTCATGACACCACCCCTCATTGGAAAAACAAACAAAATCTGTGTAACAAAAAGTTAATTCCCACTTTGCCTGTATCCCCAAAATATCTCATTCTGCATTTTGTGAGTGCCCCCCTTTTGCTCCAGCTCTGCCCAGTTCTTTTTCCCCCTGCAGGTTCCCCACCCCATACGCGGGGACCTCTGGATGGCAGCCCTTATGCCCAGGTACGGCGGGCCCCCCGGCCTTCCCCGCCAAGGCCCTCCCCAGAACACCCCCCACCTCCACTCCTCTCTGTCAGCAGTGACTCAGGCCATTCTTCCACCTTGACTGCAGAGCCCCCAGCTGACTCCCCCACTCGACCTCCTCCTACTCCTGCAGAGCGTCAGGAGCTGGAGCGACTTCTGGGAGGCTGTGGAATAGGTGGGGTGGGCCAGGGAGTGGGCCGGGAGACTGCCATTTTGGATGAAGAGGACCAGCTGCTCCCTGGGAGTGGTGCCCCGCTTGGAGTCTACCAGAGCCAGAGGCCCGTCCTGAGCCGACACTGTTCCTGTCGCCATGGCTATAGAGAGCCCTGTGGGGCTCCCAATGGAGGTGGCTACTACAGGCCAGAGGGGACCTTGGAAAGAAGGCGGCTGGCCTATGGGGGTTATGAGGCCCTCCCTCAGGGCTATGGGGAGGTCCCCCTGGAGAAAAGACAGCTCTGCCGATCCCTATCTGAGGGACCATATCCTTACCCACCAAAGCTGGGCAAACAGGCCAATGGGGAATTTAGCTACCGTCTTCCTGGCTACCGAGATGTAGTGATCTTGGAGGATGGGGGTCTGCCCACTTTGTGCCCATGCCCAGCCTGTGAAGAGAAACTGGCACTGCCCACAGCTGCCCTCTATGGCCTACGACTGGAGAGGGAGGCAGGTGAGGGGTGGACGGGAGAGCCAGGGAAGCCCTTACTACACCCTCTACGGACCAGGCACCCAGTACCACTGCTAATGCCTACTTATGGACACCACCATGCTACAGTGCCTGACTACAATTGTCTGAAGCAGCCTAAGGCCGGAGAGGATGGTCACGAGGGGTACCCCTATGCTCTCTGCCCTGAAGGAAGGTACGGGCACCCAGGGTACCCTACCCTGGTGGCATACAGCAGTGGGGGAGCGATGCCCGGGTACTGCCCCGCGTATGGGCGGTCAGCCCGGGGTTATGTGTCACCCAGTGAGAGCAGAGGGTATCCCAGCCCTGGAGTCCACTCTCCCTGTCCTGGCTCCATCTTGCCAGGAAACCCCTCCTACCCACCATCCAGCAAGCTGAGTTACGAGATACCTCCTGAGGAGGGAGGGGATGGGTACCCATTGCCGGGGCACCTGGCTCAGACAGGCAGCTTGGCACCTACAGGTGAGTAGCATCCTGATTGGAAGTGGGGAAGGTATGCTAGCGGGCAAAGAGGAGGGTCCCGGGAGAGACTTGGGAAGACCATGGGGGGGCCTGTGATAAATGGGATGGAGAAGGGTCAATAAGAAGCCTGGGAAGCTAAACATGGATCTCATCCCCAGTGGAAGGTGAAGTTTTTTTGTCCCAATCTTTACTTTGTTTCACTTGTATCCTCCTTTCTACAGATTCACCAGAACCAGGCTTATGGCAGGAGGGCCCCAGTGGGCATATTCCCATTCCCCGGCCAACCCTAAATGCGCAGGGTATAGAGAGTGCCCCATCGGATCTGTCTGGCTCCCCCACTCCTCTTCATACCAGCAGCCCAGTCCAGGGCAAGGAAAGGTACCGAGGTGGTGGGAGGATGCTGGCCTTGAGAAGTACTGGGAAGGGCCAGGCCAATAGGTTAGCATTTTCTGAGCTCCACCTCTCATATAGGTTCTAGGAAAAGGTGATGAGACACTTAGGTTGACCACATTGATTTTGCCCCTCCTTCCGTTTCTTCACAGCCCTCAGAATCGAGAAAGTCGATCCCCTAGTCTGGTACCTGCCTTGAGACTGAATCCAGAAGTAGCTCTCTCTGCTCCCCAGGGGAGCATTGAAAAGACTCCAGATCTGCCTTCAACGAGCGGGACTGATCCCCCGCCCTCTGGCCCTTTCCATTCGGCCTCTCCTTCCAGCTCCCCCAGGGACTGGCCTCAGGAGAGGAGCCCGGGCGTGTACTCTGGCAGTGCCAATCCCCGGGCCCCAGTGCCTACCACGCTGCCTGGCCTCCATCATGCCACCTGGCAGGGTCCTCGTGGTCCCTCGGACAGTCCGGATGGATCGCCCCTCACACCTGTGCCTGCCCCCGAGCCCCCACAAAGCTCACCCACACCTGCCTTTCCTCTGGCCGCCTCCTATGATTCCAGTGGTGCTGCCCAGCCCCCGTCACCTGAGAAACGGCACCCCCCAGCAGCTGGGCAGCAGGAGGGCCGAGTGTGGGGTGGGGAGCGCACATCTCCGCCAGGCAGAGGGAACAGTCATCGCGTCACCTTTGCTCCCCTGCTTCCGGATGATGCCCCCGGTTCTGCAGGTATCCACCGAGGACCGGGGATAGGAATGGGAGGAACCTGGAACATGAACTCAAGAGGAGGGATTGTTTTGCCTAGTACAATGCTTGGCATGCAGTAGGCACTTAATGTTTGTTGGTTAATTGGACCTTGGAAGATAATTTTGACTTGCCCAAGGTCACACAGCTGGGAAGTATGTGAGGCCAGGTTTGAACTCTTCTTTTTTTTTTTTTTGCTAGTTTTTGTTGTTTTGTTTTGTTTTGGGTTTTTTGGTGAGGCAATTGGGATTAAGTGACTTGTCCAGGGTCACACAGCTAGTGTCTTTGTTAAGTGTCTGAGGTTGGATTTGAACTCAGGTCCTCTTGACTCCAAGGCCAGAGCTCTATCCACTGTACCACCTAGTTGCCTCTAACAAACCCTTTCTCTCTCGGGATGGTTGTAGAGGTGGCTAGAGTTAGGGGGTAGGTTTCAAGTGGGAGATAGGTACCAGAGCCACTGTCCCACTGTGCTCCTAGAGCCCCCTTCCCAAGAGAGCCAGAGCAATGTCAAGTTTGTACAGGACACATCCAAGTTCTGGTATAAACCACACCTGTCAAGAGACCAAGGTAAGAAGACAGTCTCTTTCTCAAGATCCTTGTACCCAGGGTCTTTGCCTCAATGCTCCTCCAAACCCAACCCCACACCATCCCCCTTGCCCTTCTCTCTCCATCCCTTGCCACTCTTTCTAATTGTTCTTGGGTCAGGGGGAAGATTGGGGAGCTCACTCCACAATGAGGATTTTTGTGGGGGAGGAGAAGGTAGGCAGGAGGCTCAATTGTTCATTATTCTTCCTACCTCCCAGCCATCTCCCTGCTGAAGGACAAGGAGCCTGGTGCATTTCTGATACGAGACAGTCATTCCTTCCAAGGGGCATATGGGCTGGCACTCAAAGTGGCTACACCTCCACCCAGCGCCCAGGCCTGGAAAGGTGAGCTGGGGATTTGAGGAACACAAAAAAAGCATGCCATATGGTGGATACACCAAGGGCAAGAGAGCTGAAAAGGGCCAAGGAGAGGAGAAAACTACCTTTTTCTATAAGGGAAACCGAAAGGACAAGAAGCAGGGAACTGTTGAATAGAAAGCCAACCCCTTCCTGCCTTCACTTTCTTAGGTGACCCCTTGGAACAGCTGGTCCGTCATTTCCTCATCGAGACAGGACCCAAAGGGGTGAAAATCAAGGGATGCCCCAGTGAACCCCACTTTGGTGAGAAGCCTAGGGAGATGGGGTTTTTTCCTCTTTTGGTGAGGCAATTGGGGTTGAGTCACACAGAGTCACACAGCTAGTGAGTCTTATGTTTCTGAGGCTGGATTTGAACTCAGGTCCTCCTGACTCCTGGGCCAGTGCTCTATCCACTGCACCACCTAGCTGCTCCTGGGGAGATGGTTTTGAGATCACTGGGAAAGTGGGGGGGGGGGCAGGAATTGGTTTAGGGATGGTACAGTGGGAAATGTTGGGGGAATATGGCAGGTGAGGAGGGGAAGAGGAGAAACCAGTATCCTAATCACCTTCTCCAATCTATAGGCAGCCTGTCGGCTCTGGTCTCCCAACATTCTATTGCCCCCATCTCCCTTCCCTGCTGCCTCCGAATCCCCAGTAAAGGTGGGTATCATGCACTCCCCTCACCTCGCTCCCAATGAGCCTTCCAGCCACTAGCAAGCCTAAACCAACCTGGCTTGAAATATCTTGACTCCTAAGAGGCCATGATTCTGGGGAGAGCCTCCCCCCGTCTCCTTTGACTACATTCTTTACTCCCTGCCCCTCCCTCCATCCCAGATCCCCTGGACAAGACCCCTGAGGTTTCAGTGCACACCAACATGAGCACAGCATCAGACCTCCTGCGGCAGGGAGCAGGTACAGAACTTCCCCTTTCCCCAGACTTTGCAGGGCACTGGAGGAGGGGAGGGGGGAAGTAGAGAAAACAAGTCCCACTGATACTGACTCCATCCTGGAGGCTTCTTGTCCCTGGGGCCACTGAGGGTGGTGCCTGAAGACGCAAGGAAGCAGCCTGCTCCTGTAGGAAGAGGCTGAGGTTGGCTTGAGGGCCTCTAGCAGTCTGCTGATCTCAGCTGTCTCCCCTCACTCACCCTGACGCCACCACCAGCCTGCAGTGTATTGTATCTGACCTCCGTGGAGACAGAGTCCCTGACCGGCCCCCAGGCTGTGGCCCGGGCCAGTTCCGCTGCTCTGAGCTGCAGCCCCAACCCCAACTCCAGTCACCGTCCACTTCAAGGTCTCAGCCCAAGGCATCACCCTGACGGATAACCAACGGAAGTAAGTTTTTATGAGCCCAAACTCCTGATTTATTTCACCCTGACCCCCAAAGCCTGATTCATTATGGCCTCAAGGCCCCTCTTGAGTCTGATGTCATCCCCAATTCCATTTCTAGGCTCTTCTTCAGGCGACATTACCCAGTGAACAGCATCACCTTCTGTAGCATAGACCCACAGGACAGAAGGTAAAGTCCCTCGACCCCATGGCCAATGCTTGTACCCCCAATCCCTCATAACTTCCCCAAACACAGAATTACCTCTGGGCCCTTATACGAGTTACTCTTCCACTACAGATGGACCAACACTGATGGAACCACCACTAAGTAAGTCCACTCCTCCCCTGGGAACCCCTTTCCCCCACCCAGGGCCCAGGCACTCCCAGTGTTGCTCCCTACCCAGCCAGGTATCCACCCCCATCAGCTGGGAACCCTCCAGAGACGGCTTCACCCTAAAGCCTAATGTGTTTCCAGGATTCTTTTCTTCTCTACCCTCACCCTCTGCCCACTGATTCCCTAGGATCTTTGGTTTTGTGGCCAGGAAGCCGGGCAGCCCCTGGGAAAACGTATGTCATCTCTTTTCGGAGCTTGATCCCGACCAGCCAGCTGTTGCCATTGTCACTTTCATCACCAAAGTTCTGCTGGGTCAGAGAAAGTGAAGAGGGGGTGAAGGCGACCACACCCATATTAACTGTGCCCTTCCTCTCCCAGCCCCCCCCACTGACCTTTCCCCTCACATGGATTAAGGAAAAAGCAGCCCTTGCCCCCAAGCACAAGCAAGGGGCTTCCTGTGACACTCCCCACTCCCTACCCCCACCGCCACCCCCAGCCTGCCACACAGACCAGATGAGCATAGGAGATGGCAACTGTAGGTGAGCAGAGGGGAAGGGGATAGCTCGGGTGCAGCAGGGGTGGTGTCAGAAGGTAGGCCACAGAGGGGTCCGGGATGGCCCTGCCCGAGAGGACCCAGGTCTGGGAGGGGCTGCAGCACTGCCAGCTCCCCCCCAGCTGCAGGCCAGAGCGGAGTCAAAGGGAGAGAGGGAAGGGGGGAGGACTGTGCCCCTCCTCCTGCTTCCTCCCACTAAACAGAGAGAGAGAGAGAGCAGGATGGGATTATATGAAGAAAAAAAAAAGAAAAAGAGTCTATTTTTGTCTAATAAAGAATTTCTATGAGCTTTAGTCAGAGTTGGTGGTGTCCTGGAGGTGTAGGAGGCCCTAGTGTGAATGATCACTTGCTTCTGTGTGTCTCCTTCACCTTCACTCTCCCTGCCTGGCTGTAGGATCATGCATGGCCCTCCTGTTTCCCCATGATTGCATCCATGTATCTCCCCATGCACAACTGTATTCCCCGTGTCCCCAGTGCTACCCTCAATTATCGAGAGCTCTTAGGTCCCTGCAATGCCAACTTCTCCCGCCAAGGATGCAGGCATCTCAGCCATACTGATAAATATGGAAACTCCATCTTTATTGGCTGTATAAACATCTCTGGTCTGTACATACATTTCATACATCATAGTGCAGGGAAGGTGGGGGTGGGGAGAGGCCAGAGGTCTAGGTCCCCCAGCAGCACAGCAGCTCAGCCCCTCCTTTCCCCTAGAGGCCCCATTCCTTCTGTGCCAACCAGGGCAAGGAGCTCCTGTCCCCTGTCACGGAGAGGGGAATGGAGAATGTGAGAGCCCACAGTGGGAGTAGGGGAGAGAGCATAAGAGCTGGAACCAAACACTGACGCAAGCAGCAAGCAGACATCTCATTCCCCAAAGAGGAAGAGCGGGAGGGCAACACAGGGGAAGGGAGGGAGGGAGGGCCGAGAGCAGCCCCACCGCAGGAAGTCCAGTCACAGGGCTCTGGGGTCACTGCACTCCCCCACCTGTTCTGGGGGCAGACTGGGCTGGGAAAGCCAAGGAGGGGCGGCATCAGGGAAGTGAGGGAATCTCCGGAACGAGCTAAAGGAGCCGCATCTTCCCCACACACTTGGCACCAAGCTATTTGATGGGGCTGGAGAAATGTAGGAGTTTCTCCACGGGTCAATGGTATAGCATGAGGGTGTCTTCCAGACCTCGGAAGAAGGAACGGGAGACTGTCCCTAGACTGCTTGGGGCAACAGTCAGTACAAGCAAAAAGCCTCACCCCAAGCCCTGCCAGCAGGGGTGGGAGGAGGGACAGACCAAAGCAGCAAATATCACAGACATTCAGTAGACAAAGAGATGGAAGGAAGCAGAGAGATCCTTGGGAAAGACCAACTGGGGTGGTCTTGTCCTCCAGTCCCACCTCTGAGAACTGCCCCAGGCTCAGGCAAAGCTGGCATTTCAAAGACTTCCAGATGCTCTGAGCAGTGTCCAGCTTGGGGTCAAGGGAAGAACACAAACCTGGCCCTATTCAGTCAACAACTGAGACTCATCCTTCTTTGACCCAGAGGCCTGGGAAGGGGAGAGGGCCTTAGAGTCACTGGCAAAAAACCAAGGGCACCATGGTCCTGTTGGTACATCCCTGTCATGTTGGGGCCTTGGCCCTAAGGAATGATGATGAAGGTGACACCGGGACCAGAGAGGCAGACACTGGAGAACTGCCTGGCCCAGCAGGCATTTGGCCTGGTGCTCAGCCAAGCCAGGGCAAGAAACAGAATGAAGCCCTCCTCGAACCCCGGAAGAAGAGGGCAGGGGCCAGGGGAAGGAAGGAGGCAGGAAAGAGAGGCCATGAACTGAGTGTACAGTCCTGGGAAGGAGGAAGAAGAGGGAGTGGCCAAAGAAGTCCTAGCCGCTCAGAGGGTGCAGGTCCACTTTGACCTTTTCCCCACTACTCAGCATGCCAATGGTGGGGAAGAAGCCTCCAGGGGGCACAAGAGCATCCTTCTTGCCAATGATTTTGCCATTTCGGGTGAAGAACACCTGTGGGAACATGAAGCAGGTGGTGTCTGAAGCTTTCTCTGCCAAGGCTAAGGGCGCCAAGATGCATAAGAGTGAGCCTTTCCACTCCCACAGCGTTGTTCTAACAAGCACAAGGGGCCAGGACCACGGAGTGGCCACAAGAGGGCGCGCTGGGGCCACTCTTCTGCTGCTCCCTCCAACCCCCAAAGGAAGGGCAGATGCCTTCGACCCTCTCCTGCCACAGCCAGCTTCCTAACATCTCTTCGTCTCTGTCCCCCAGAGTCCCTCCCATCGCCTCCCTCAAGATCTCAACTCCCCACACTTACCACCACCTTTTTGCCCTCATGCTCTTGCTCCATCTCTTCCCCATCTTCTTCTTCTTCTTCCTCCTCCTCCTCTTCCTCCTCTTCCTCCCCCTCCTGATGTAGGTACATTACATTTCGGACAGCTCGAGGAGTGGGAGACAGGATCACCGTGTCACAACTGTCATCACTATCTCCTAAGAGAGGAAGGAGTGTGAGCTGTGCTCCTACCACCAGGCCAGTCTGCAGTCTTCCCTCCCCCTTGCCTACTCACCCTCACTATCCAGAATGTAATCTCGGGGAAACATGATCCCACAGCCCATGATGTCTCCTTTATAACAGCGTGGCCCAAATGGGTCCCCTACACCACTGCCATGGAAGATCTTCCCGTCATCTGGGGAGAGACAGTGGAGGGAGGGAGAAAAACACTCATTTGTGGGAAGGCAGGCCAAAGGCTTGGCTGTTACTTTAAAGAGTTTATGAAGATATTACATATACATTATTTCATTTAAACTTTACAAAAATCCTGTGAGGATCCTGTGAGGCATGCAAGCTTTATGGTCCTCATTTTATCAATGAGGACATGGGTTCAGAGAAATTAAAAGTCATTTGCTCACAGTCACACAGCTTGTCAGTGGCCAAATAAGGGACCTGAAATCCAGAATTTCCAGCTTTCAGATCTACACCAGACTGGTCATCTGAGTGACTGGAAGATCAAGACTCCCAGAGAAATGACATGAGGGATAGATGCCCCAAAGCAAGCAGTGAAGAGAGGACAGGCAGGGGGAATGCAGCTCCCCACACAGCAGGGAGAGGGAGGCGCAGCGGTGTACCCAGACAAGCAAGGCAGTGCTGGGACCATCACGTGAAATGTAACATGTACTTTAAGAAAAAGTCCAGGGGCAGCTAGTTGGCGCAGTGGATAGAGCACTGGCCCTGGATTCAGGAGGACCTGAGTTCAAATCCAGCCTCAGACACATAACATATACTAGCTGTGTGACCCTGGGCAAGTCACTTCCCCCACTGCCTAGCCAAAAGAAAAAAAAAAAAAAAGAAAAAGTCCAGGATTCATGGGGTCACATAAAATCCTCATTTTCTGTACTCTAGTATAAGGAAAAGTTGATGTTTGTCAGGTTTGTAATACCAAAAAAGAAAACTTTAAAAAGAAAAAATAATTTTTTAAAAAAGTGCTCAAAGGGAACAAAACACAAGAAAAAAAAGGAGGAGTCTGCAGGGGTGGGGTGGGGAGAAAGCCAACTCAGAGCCCTGGAATGTTCCAGAGCTTGGCCCCAGGTTCCCCCACCCCCCCAGCCGTCTTGCTCCCAGGGTTGGGAGGAAAAACACCCAAGTGCTCAAAGGAGTAGGAAAAGAAATAAGGCAGAACACTTAAGGCAGAGGGGAGGGAACAGGAGAAAGCACAAAGGTGGGGCAGGGGTTTCCCTCTGATATCATGTCCCTACATCATTCCCAACCACCCGGCTTCCTCCAAGGTAGACCAAGGGAAGGAAGAAAATGCCCTCACCCCCAACCCAAGGACCCTCCAATTACCTGCATGATATGCCACGGAACCTCTACTCCAGCCAGGATGCCTATTCTTGGGATAATCCTGGCCAAGGCAGGAAGAGAGAGGTCTGGGGTACTGGGAAAGGGGAAAAGCCCTCCCCAAGCTTTCCCCACCCACTTCTTCTGAACCTTGTAAAAAATGCCAATGGACAATCACCTCCCAGCCAAAACTTCCCCCGGGCAGGAAATGACAGGGTGCTCAAATGCCAAAGGACCAGAGCCATAGAGATGGTAATCTATGGGTGCCAAGTTTCTGTGACTCTGTACATGTAAGCATACACAGGTATGTGTATGCACGTGCACACGTGTATAAATGTAAGCTCTTCCATCTTCTCTGGTAAATCCAGTTTATAGCTCTGGCTCTGCATCCCCCCCCCCACATCCTTCCCTCCCATAGCCACAGGGGCAGCCAGACCCACCCTGACCCTCCCTCTCCACTGCAGGTCTCCCCCTCACCTTTCTTGCCAGCCCCAAGGCAATGTAGCACTTTTCCCCAGGGTCTACAATCTCCACCTCAAAGTAGTGACTTCTAGTGCTGAGTGGGTGGCGGGCTTGGGCCAGCCCTACATCAATGATGCTCTTGCCCTTTCCCACATACTCCAGCAGCTGTGGAGGGAAGCAGGTGATGGCAGGGTGGCTGATGCTAAAACCCACCCCAAACTTCCCAGAGTCCAGTGCCAGGGCAACTTGAGTCTGCCCCGAGGGCAGGGTGGGCTGCTAAAGGTCCAATGTGCCTGGATGTCTGGGAGCAGACTTGGGAGACAGGCTAGCAGATAAGGCTAAACAGGGGCCAGCAGCCCAGGACTGGAAACATTTCCTTCCTGCTGCTCCCCAGCTTGCTCCCTGAGCTAGAGCCCCTTCAGGGCTGGCCAACATTTCCCTTGGCTTATGGGGTAAGAGTGAGGAACAGTACAAAAACCCAGGTTGCTGGCTGAGCTGCCCAGAGGAATCTGCATCGAGGCGTAGCCAGGGATACCCTGCCCATATCACCACCTTCCAGCCAGCCTGAAATGTCTGAGAATGGTCAGCCTGAGGAGCCTTGAAGTTTAGGGAAGAGAGACTCGGGGAAGCTGTACAGGAAACCAGGCTACGCACTTGGGGTAATTTATGTATGATGTTGGTCTGGCCCTCACGGGGAGAGGGGGAGGCTAGCAGGCAGCTCCAGATGCTGGAGGAAGGTCAAGAGGCGACCCCGTCTGGGCTGGGATTGACACAATTTCTCAGGGTCTTGTTCCACTTGGCAGCAAATGGGGCTGTTTGCAGCTGGGTCAGGGAGAAGCCAAGGGAATCTAGGCCCTGGGACTCCCAGTTCCACTCAAATTTAAGGCAAGGCAGAAAAGAGGTCAAAGCCAAGATGTGAAGCTAGGGCTTCTGGCATCGTCCTCTTGGTTCAGGGGTCCCTTCCCTCACTTCACCTTCAAGTTCAGAATCAAAATTCTTCTTAGCCTCTATCTCTACTTCAAATTGCTAAGGGAAGCAGGAGAGGGGAGATGCCTTGTGGATTCTTGGGGCTACTCGGCCCCACAATGGCACTCCTCAGGCATGACAGGGCACCCCCACACACACCTTGGGTGTGTTTATTTATCAGCTGCCATGGTAACAGAGGACTATGACTCACCCTCTTCTCCCAATATCACCTAGGATTCTTTAATCCCTTTTTAATTAGCCAGAACTGCCCCCTGAGAGTCACCTCCCCTCAAAAAAAAAAAGTTCCCAAGAAAATCACCAACCCTCCCAGCTCCTGTGGTCCCTAGAACCCCTCCCTGAGCCCTCCTAGTCTCAGTGAGAGAGGGATCTCCTATCTAGTCTATCCCCTAAAGCAAAAGCCCTTTAACCCCAGAGGTCTAAAGAGGAGTTCTTCTTCAGCCTGTCTCCTAACTCCTCAGAGATGAAGAGAAGAGAGCACAGCTTCCCCTTAGCTTTCTCTTCCCAAAACTCAATGACCTCAAGTCTGCCTGCCCAGCCTCCCCTTAGAAAAAAGAGGGGCACCAAGAATGCGAGGAGGCAGGCAGAGCTTTGGGACAAAGCCCGCAGGCCCTCCGTGAGCTCTCCTGCCACCTCACATTTCACAGAACCAGCTGCTGCACAGGCTCTTCCAGGCAGACTCCCAATTCAGCTCCTATTCTATGACAGCAGATCCGCTCCTCACCCCAGACCTTCCCTCTTCTTCCCCAGCTGGGCTCTACTCTCCTATACTCTGGGGGTCTTCCCCTAGCTCAAATCATTTCTTTATTCTGCCTCCTGTGTTGTATTCATCTGTCTTTCTTTCTGCCTCTGTCTCATGTAGGGCCTCTTCTTTCCCATCAGACTAGGCTCAGCACCCCCTTCCTCTGGGTCTGTGGGGCCAGCAGGCAAAGGGGTCAGGAGAAAAGGAGGAAAGGCAGTACTGAGAGTGACTATTTTCATCTCATTTTCATTTCATTCAGGAGTAGCCCAGAGCCTACCATTTCCTCTCAATGTTGCAGCACAGAGTGGGGAACTCCACAGCTGCCCTTAACCCACACCATCCAACTGGCCCTAATGTGAGAAACACAACGTTCCCCAGTCCCAGGGCCAAGAGACATCTAGTTCAGACCCTGATCCCTGAGAAAAACATGCCTCAAAATTCCCTCTGCCCCAGCCCTAGGGAGGGCAGCTGTTGTAGCTTTGTCCAAGGAACATGAGGCTTTATGGACTAGAAGAGCTAAGGAAATCCCATAAGCCAGGAAATGGGGGAAATCAAAAGGCCTCTAGATGTATCTGGCATGTAATAATATAGGAGAAATGAGTATTCTGCAAATGCTGAACCACAATTCCCTCCCAAGTGCTATAAAACCTAAATAGTCATCCCTTCCGCTGTGTAACTCTTTGTCCTGTACCTTCAACTTTTCCCTGTCCCAAGAAGAACCACTAACTTCTTCACAAGTCCTTATGGCACCCTAAAATCTGTTTCCCTTCAACCAGTTCAGATGGATGAGAAAAAAGTGTGCCTCTGTGTGGGGGGAGGGGAAGGTAAGGAATGGAGACATAAGAAAGCCTCAGCCTCTGTTCTAATTCCTGCATCTTCTTTGGAAGGAGCACCACTGTGGTGGTAGGGCAGGACAGGGTAGAATTCCTTTTTGATTATACCTTTTCCCCTGCCCTATGCAATAATACCTAGAAACTGAGAGAAGACAGAAGCTATTTACAGAGCACTGTCCTAGGCCCTGAAATACCACTCCTACCTTCTTGGAGGCTAGACACACACAGAGGACTGTAACCTAATGTCTCTTCTCTCACTGGACCCCTTCTGTCGTTATGGCTGCCCAGAGACAATGAAAGGCTTCAATTTAATTTGACACTCACTTCACCTGTTTCACTGGGACCTACCCGTCTCTTGTCATCCTGTACGATTTTTGTCCAAATTACTTCCTGGATAACATACTCCACAGAGGAGTTATTGACCAGCTTGCAGTCCTTCCTCTGGCTTACTAATGTGTGGTAAGGAGTGTAGGATTTGAGCTGCCTATATGCTCTGGGCAGTGCCAGAAGTCTGCTCAAGTGGGATGGCCTCCTCCCCCTGCCCTTTTTGTCTATAACCACACACCATTGCTTCTGGACAGAGTGTGTCAATCAATTCCCCTGTGTCTTCACACTCCATCCCTCTGATACCTAGACCAAAACACCCTTCTCCCTGGCCATCACTCCCCTCTGTGTGTTGTCTCCTGTTAAAATGAAAACTCCTGGAGGACAGAGATCATTTTGATTTTGTATCTGTATCCGCAGAGCCTAGTTCAGAAGCTGGTGTATAGTGCTTTTTCATTCACTAGTTATGCTTCTCTCTTGCTACACAGTTAACCTACCCCCTCTTCCAGGTGGACAGTGTTAATGTTGCCCTTTCTGCCGAGTGTGAACATCCCCTCCGGTGAGCCTCACTGCCTTTTTTCCATGAGTACAGCCTCCACTCCAGTGCAGGCCCCTCCCACTTCTCCGACAGACCCAAGAGCCTCCTAAAGGTCTCCTCACCTCAAGTCTCTCCCCTCTCTAAAGACACACAGCTGCAAAAGTAATTTTCTTAATCCACTGGCTTTATCATGTCATTTCCCTGCTCAATAAGCCCCATGACGCTGCCATAACCCTGGGATAAAACACATGCAAAGCTCATCTGTTGAACACCCTGTCAGGAATGCACTACACAGTCCTCCTCTTCACGTATGCTAAACTGCAGTCCAAATGTCCCACATGATTCTCACCCACAACACTTGGGTGCCTTTGCCCAGGCCATCCACCAGGCCTGAGAAGCATGCCCTCCTCCTCAGCCTCTGGCCTCCTAGAACGTGGAGCTTCCTTGGAGGCTCAGTTCACAGGACACCTCCTCCAGGAAACCTTTCCTGATCTCCTCACTAAAGTCACATCTTGTATTTACAATGTAAGCATTTACACTTACATGCATCGATGTTGCATGCTGCATGTCCCCCAAGCCCCAGAAGGACGTGGACTCTTCGAGGGAAGGGATCAACTGGCGCCTGGTGCATGTTTGAGGGTCGGTGCTTTGCCCAACAGGCATATCTCTGCTGCCTCTGGGTGCCCCTGGTGTGATTCTTCAAGGGCCTCTGCGTTGTACTTTGTTGAACTGAACTGAATTCAATCCAACAATCACTGAGCAGCTAGTATCTGCAATGCGTTAAGGTGGGGGCTACACTTTATTTAGATTTCACTGATTTAATTTTGTTCTTATATCACCTCCACTTTCCACTCTGCTCCTCCCAAAAACCTATCCCTTATAACAAAGAATAAAGAGGAAAAAAATACAATTCAGCAAAACCAACCCACACAACTGCATTTTCCTTCAAGGGGGCTGTCTCAGCAGTCCCTGCAATATAATGCCCAGAATTCGGGATGTCAATCCCCCAGCAGCATCCTTACCCTGTATATCCACTAAAGCTGCTCGGAGTGGATCTCACTTCTGTCTACCACCATCTCCCACCTACCTGACTCCCCAACCACTGACTGCTAGCTATTCTGCATAACCCCAAATCTATCCCACTGTTCAGAAAGCTTGTTTGCTCAGTCGCAGTAAGCCATAAAAAAAAAAATCCTCCCGTTTGGGCTCTATACCATTAAGGCCTCCACTGCAGGAGGCTTGGGGACCTGCTTAGTAATCTTTTTCTAAGAAAGCCCCTTGGGGCAGCTAGGTGGCACAGTGAACAGAGCATCTGCCTTGAAGTCAGGAGGACCTGAGTTCAAATCTGGCCTCAGAACAAACACTTGACACCTTACTAGCTGTGTGACCCTGGGCAAGTCACTTAACCCCGATTGCCCCCCCAAAAAATAAATAAATAGAAAGCCCCTGAGGCCCAGAAAGGTTAAGCAATGGGCCTGATGCTACAGAGCAAATAGGCAGCAGAGCTGAGAAGAACCTTCTGAACCCTGCTTCCTTTCCCACCCTGCCCCCTCCTAATCCTCACCACCTTCCCGGCTTGCTTTCCCTTACTGGCACCTGCCTTCTTTGCTTGCCAGCCCAGACCCTAATCCCCCACGACAGGAGCACATAAAGGCTCAGTGCCCTAGGGGCGTCACAAACAGCTGCACAGAAACCACGAACACGCTTTCTGCTACACAGGTCAGGCTTCAACATGGTTTCCTCTTGGGCTGGGTCTCCAGGGAGGACCCCTCCCCACACCCCATAACCCCAGGGTGGGGCCAGTGCTCACCCCACTTTGTATATGGAAGCTGTTGCCCCGTCGCTAAGGAGTTGCCAAAAGGAGCTTCAAACAGGAAGAAAGAATAAAAGGAGCCTAATCCCCCAGAGTCCCCCTCCCCTCCCCTCCCCGTGCATTACCTCACTGCACTGGGCCTGGAGGCAAGAAGAAGGCAGGTGTGTCTGCTTTCCTTACCACTTAAAACAGCAATTCTCAGACAAAGTTAGAGCTCAGGGCCATGGTTTTGTAGGAGGGAAAACTGAAACCCACCTCAGGGAGCAAGAATCACTGATTCAGCAAAAGACATGAACAAGCAGCTTTCAAAAGAAGAATTCACCCTGCACAGGACCAGGAGAAGACATGGGTCAAATCATAGACAGTTAGAGAAATGCAATTGAAACCAACTCCAAAGTTTCAGCCCTCATCACACAGTTTGGTAAAGAGGACAAAAAATGGAAGTCACTGCTGGAGGGGTTAAAGGACTAATACACGCACTAACATACTCTTCCAGACTGCAATTTAGAATTAGGCAAGAAAAGAAACTAAACCGTCCAACCATTCCCTTTGACCCAGCACACTCGCTATTTCTCCAAGACAGAAAGGAATGATCACTGTATGCCAAAATATTCATAGCAACATTCATTGTGGGAGCAAAGAATTGGAAACAAAGTGGGTACCCATCAATTGAAGGATTATTAAAAGAACAATGGGCAGGGGAAAAAGAGAGGGAGGAATGTTTTAGGTTCTTTCGGGAGGAGCCCCCAAAATGAGCTGGAGGGAAGAGAGAATGTAGAGGACTCAGGTAAACTCAACTGCTAAAAAGAATGGGGCAGGGGCTGGAAGAAAGGAGGGCGAAGCTCAAGGACTCAGGCTTTATCTTACAAGGAAAAGAAGAAAGAGGCTGAGCAGAAACCTGAGGCTAGCAACAATACGGCAGTGCTCTAGATGCACAATGTCCGTCGAACTGAAATGTTCACACTGCAGGTACCAAAGTCATGAGTTCCAAGTCTGACAGGAGAACTGGGGGCTGAATGTTCTTCCTGGCTCTGCCACTTCCCTGCTTTATGGAGCTCTGGCCAAGTCCCACTTTCTCCCAAGCTCCAAGCCCCCTTCCTATTCCATGATTTCAATCACAGGGGTTTCTCTTCCATGGGCTGGACCCCTTCTCAGATTCATGTTTTTAAAGGCACAAAATATATAGCAATACAAAGGAAACCAATTACATTGAAGTAACTTTAAAAATATTTTCAAAAACAAGCTCAAGGACTCCCTGAACTCTCTCCATGCAGATGCTGGGAGTCCATGGATCTCAGTTAAGAACCTCTGATGTAAAAGGATATTTGATAGAGGAAAGGTGTTGCTTATTGTCTATCTCTACCAAGAGCACGTGGTAACAAGGCCTCAAAGACTCTTCTAGAGCTAAGTTACAAAGGACGGGGAAGGCAAACTAACCATAGTGTTTGTTTTCTTTTCTGAAGGCCTCAGAAACACAAGGCAAGAATATGGCCAAGACAACTTCTCACAAGCCCTTATGGACTAACAACTCTCTAGAGTTAGGTGTGGTAGAAGTTAAAAGGAAAGAAAATGATCATATTGGGGACTAGGGAGAAAATTAAAAAGGGCAGCGAGGTCTTCTCAATTCAAGAGAGGAGACAGTTGAGAAGACTACAGTGGCCCAAGACACTGGGGAGGGATGCCTTAGGCATCAGTGACTGCCACAGAGAAAAAATTACTCAGGAATAGGATTCCTGCACTGCTGTTCCCAAAGAAGGGGTGGGAATAAGAGAGGAGAGCCAAGCTCAACAGCCTGAAACAGAAGGAAAGCGTTCCTGAGCCTGCAGGGGTGTTGGGAAGGGGAACGGGGGGGGGGGGGGGGGTGGAGGCAGGACAGAGAGAAGGCTATTTATAAACACGGACAGCATCTTCCATCAATTAGAAAGGATTGGTTGGGAGGAGCTGGAGTGCTTTGGGAGGGGAGCAAGGACAGGTCCAGGCAGGAGAGGGCAGCAAGAGGATGCCAAGAAAAAACTCCCTAAGGAAAGGTCAGAGATGCAAACTTGAAAACTGGAATATCACCCTGGCTTTGTACCAAGTTCAGTTTTGCAGATGTTGTGAAAATGATGGTGGGAGGGGAAGGAAAGAAAGGAAAAAGATGAGGGTCAAAGGAGTGGGGACCTTAGAAGACATCCCAGAACCTCTAGTCCTCAAACTCCAACATGGATGGGCAGCACCATTCCCACTGCAGCAAGGGCATCCTCTCTCCTCATCTGTCCTATGCCCAACTCACCTAGAACTCCTTTCTTATACTGGACATCCCACTTTGCTACTATTGTGCTTTCAATCACAGAACATTATTCTGAGAACATTGTGGTTTCTGAGAGGGTTTCTGGTGGGGCTAGTGTGTGTGGAAGGTCACACCAACCCACCTAAGGTCAGGCAGTGGACAAGCTACTATGGGAGTCCTGAGCAGCCACCCTAGGACCTGGAATGCTGGACTCAATCCTTTTACTCTCATTATTGCAAAAAGGACTACAGATAGATAGGAAGAAAAAATTTACTGATTTCTAAGAGTCCATGTGTTTAACAGGGTGGTCTGAAGTCCAGAGAGTAACCGAATAATTCTGTCTGCCTGGTGGAAGAAGAATGGTATACAAACCATGCAAAATTATCTTGAAGCACTCTTGAGTTTTTGTGTCTAGAGGAATGGTGATTAGAACAGTCTCACAGAATTAAGTAGGGAGAGGGAGCAGCTAGGTGGCTCAGTGGATAGAGCACCAGCCCTGGATTCAGAAGGACCTGAGTTCAAATCCGGCTCAGACACATAACACTTACTAGCTGTGTGACCCTAGGCAAAGTCACTTAACCTCATTGCCTAGCCAAAACAAACAAACAAACAAACAGAGAACTAAGTAGGGACAGCCAAAATCAGCAGTGTTAAAGCATTAAACAAAATGGGATCCAGGTATTCTACCTCCAAACAAGACTCCTACCTTCCATGCAAAAAATTGCTCCTCTAAGCACAGACAGGATATGGGGGACTTGGGTAACCTGAGGCTGAAGGCACCAAGAAAGACACACATAAAGAAATGGTGCTGATTTCATGGGCCAAAGAATTAAATCAAGTTACCACAATCACCCCACCCCCAAATTAAGCAGCATCTGTATTCAGGAGGAGGCTTAGGGCATCGCATCTTGTCCCCTTATCATCCAAAGATTCCAAGTTCTTTTGCCAATACACCAAGCAGAGAGATCTTCCTTGATCTTTCAGGCCACGGACATCTGTTCACATCTATCTGACACACAAGAAGGACTGGGGCTGACACAAAGAAGGACTTAACAGAGAGGGGTATAAAAGTCACAACTGGGCAACCAAACTGTGGAGGTCTCACTGCCACCTTAAGTCTTGCCATCTTGCCAACTCCACTGCTCCACACTCTGTCCCCACGGGCAGCCCCCAACTCACCGTCCCACATACTTTGACATCATGCAATCGTCCCCACTCATCCTCATAGCTGTCCACCATCATCACGCTGTCATCCTCCTCACTGCCCAGCTCAGCATTCAGGTGTAACCGTACTTCTTCGCCCAGGGAATGCATGCCCACTGCAGGGAAGAGCCCATCTGGGGACACAGGCATAATGGTAGAGCCCACCTGCAACAGACGAGATCAGGCCCAAGAAGTTTAAGAAACAGGTAATACTGCCTTGCTTTTGTAGGTAATATTAATAAGTCACATTTTCATAAAGCTTAAAGGTTTACAAAACATTTTCCTCACAATAACCATGTGAAATAGGTAGGGAAGTGATATGCTCAATTTACTGATGAGGACGGAGGCTCAGAGAGGTCACATGGTAAGCAAGCATCGGTTGCCATTCAAGCCTAGATCTACTCACACCAAGTCAAGCACCACTCCCTTGACATCACAAACCACATCTCCACACACATGTCAGCACCCCCACGAGATGGGTTAGAAACACATCATCTGCATTTTACAGATGAGGCACGAAAAGGCTGAATGCCCAAAGTGAATGGCACAGACAGCCACCTGTAAACTGGGACTAAAACCCAGGCTCAGCATCTGAGCCTTCAGTGGGAAAAGGTCTGGGCTGGAAGAGGGCCTGGGGCCATGAAGCAATCCAAGACTTCCGGAAAGAAGAAAGCTCTGGAGATTGCGAGCTCAATCTGTCTGTCCCTATCTACTCCCTATCAGCCTTTCTCTAAGGTACAACTGAAGGGAGGAAAAGTGCAAAGTGAGGTAAAGGGAAATGAGACAAAATGTCATGGAAAGGGAGGACAGAAACCACAAAGGGATTTCAAGTCTAGAAGTCCAAGAAGGCTACCTTGTATCCCTTTTGTGGCCACAGCATATCTCTGCTCCCTCCCACCTCGGGGACACCCTCCCTGATCTCGGGGACGCCCTCCCTGACCTCAGGAGCCTCTATTTCTCACCATCCCCAAACATGAACGCTCTGTCCACGCAGCTCTGGCCTGTGCTCTGGGTGCCCTTCAGCACGCTGGGAGCTCTGTGATAGCCAAGACCGCACCTTCTCCTCCATTTTGATTTCACCCCAAAGCTCAGGACAGGGTGCAGATATGGTACTGATGAGGTAACAAGCTGAAGGGCCAAACAATTCCCTCAAAGCTGTTCAGCAGGTCACTGGTAAAGGCTGACTCTTGGTTCTACCTACGGTCCATACCACCTTGGGTAGCCAACAGGCCCTGGCTAGTTCCCCCCACAGGGACATTGACCCCCACTCACCCGCTTCCCATTCTTAGTAAAGAAGATCTGAGCTGTCTGCACATCAAAAGAGACGGGCTCGATGCCACAGCCAATCCGGTCCCCAGAGCTACATTTCGTCCCAAACTGGCGGCCCTTGGCTCGGCCACTATACAGCCTACAGACAGATAGATAAATAAATAGAAAGGCAAGAGCTGAGTCATGGAGCAAGGGGTCCTTCCCAGACTCATCCTATGCCCATTATCCCTAAGTTCTCCCCACGCCACAGCACTGCTAGATCTAGCAGCCACTAATTTCCACATTCATCTTGGTAACCTTCAGTGTCCTGTCTTTCTCTTCAGGTTGGCACTATCTCCTCTCTTCCCCCTTTTAGTGATCTCTCTTAGTATCCAAGACAGAGGAAGTCTCATCCTACAATGTTCTGGGGGCGGTGACACACCCACCTCAGCCAACTTCCCATACTACCTCTGTTCCTAGCCAAGAGGTCAGATGCCCCAAGCAAGCTACTCACTTGCCATCATCAGCATGGTAGGCAACTGAGTCAGGCAGCCAGCCAGGCTGGTGGTCCAGGCTGTAGTACTGAGGGACCAGCCCGACAGCAATGGTACCCCGCACCCCACTGTCCACAATTGATACCTAAGGGGGAAAGGAATATAATCAGCAGGTGCTAAGGATACCCAAGGGTTAGAAGAACTAGATAGGAGGTGAGTGAAAGCATTAGGGGCTCAACCAAAGCTTAGGTGAGGAGAAATGGAAGCTGTAAGGGCCAAGGAAGAGATACGGCCCATTAAAAGAAAGGAACTAGGGAGAGATACTGAGGCAAGATGTAGGGGAGCCAGGAGATGGGTTGAAAATAAGATGGATGGACAGGGAGGTCAAGATATGATATGCTTGGCTGAGGGGAAGAGAAGCAGAGGGTCAAAAGAGAAAAAATGGCAAGAGCCCAGGTCACCTTCTTCTCAGATTTAGGGACCACAACAGCGTGTGACCTGAAACAATAGTCTAGTAGGACCAGGCCGAGAACTTGGTAAAAGGAGTCCATTGAAGGTCAACCAACCCCTACCCACTGTCTCCATCACCTCAAAGTAATTGCTGTCCTTGGTCAGGGGCCGGGGAGCCACATAGCAGCCAACTTCACCAGAATTGCCATGGTAACTGTGGAGGGAAAATAAGAGGACACCCATTAGTTACCTGACCCAGCTCTCTGAGGAAGGAGAGTTCAGCACATCTACCCTTGGAGGGGAAGGCACAAAGGAAGGGGAAAGAACTGAAAAATCAACCCCACAGTCCTGGATCATATATACTATGATGTATACTACAGGATACTTTAAAGGTCATCCCACCCTTCCCCTTTTCCTCCACTCAGGATCTGATCCAGACCAGATCAGAGGAGGTCTGGTTTCTTCCATGTTTCCAGGGGAGCAGGATTTGAAGCCTCCCTTAGCTGCCCATTTGGGATCTCACAACCCTAACCTCAATCCCTCATGTTGTAGCTTCAGCCCTTTTCCTCTGGCTCTGTCCTGAGTGGATCTGGAGAACGGCTGGTCTCTATCCTCTGTACCAAAGCCCTTCGTTGATTTGAAGATGGTTATTCAGTCCCCTCTCCTCAGCCTTCTCTTCTCCAGGCTAAATAACCCTATTTCCTTCCCCCTTCAGCGACAACTTTAGGAGAGAACTTAGGGCTGGGAAAAGGGACGTGGAAGGGACTCAAGCAGGGAAAGAGAGAGAAAGCATATACAAACACACAAGAGCAGAGGGTGAAGGAAAGACATGGGGAGGGGGCAGAATACCTCTGAGTTCTACCCAACAATGTCTTCTGGGTACACACAGAATTGTCCAAATCAGGAAACCCCTCATCTCTAAAGTGTTACAACCTCATCCACCCTAACCCTTGAGACACTGGCAGAGGGAGACTCAAAGCTAAGGTGTGATTTGCCAGCCACCAGGTATCTGGGTGACAAGAAAAGTAAGGTCCCCTCTTTTCAATGTAGGAAGCTTCCTAATTCTGGATTGACCCTTTCCTATCCTTTGAGACCAGGCAGGGACCCAGTCTCCAGAGTAACCATGAAACACTGGCAAAGGGAAGGATATACTAGAGCCCCACCCAACAAGACTGATCCTTCAGGGACCTCTCTGAAAGCAGACATTCCTTGTTTTCTTTCCATTCCAAAAACCCAGGCAAGAAGGAGGGTGTGGAAGTCCTTGCTCACACCCACCTCAATGTGTCTCCCTCTACCAAAATGTGTTTGAATCTCTCCTGGTAGCGGACAGCCCGAACCTCCCGGATCTCTCTGATTCGCCGCCGCCAATTCAAGAACCGGTAGTGCAGGTTGAGGTCATCCATCTTGTTCAAGTGAGCCAGCCTGTTGTGGGTAACAAAGAATCAAGAGGGAGTAGGGGACTCAGGGAGGGGGTGTGTGAAAGGAAGACTAGATGTCTGCTTTCTCAATGAGGCACTCTTTAGAAGGCTTGATCCAGTCAGGACCCTCACTCTACCCAAGGCAGAGTGGGCATATGCTGGCAGATAGGAGCAACTCAATTTCACAATTCCACTGCCTGGATACACAGGGTTCCTGGAACAAGCTGTGCTCCCTGGGTCCCATGACACCTACACCCTACTAACAGCAACCCACATGAACCCGTTCTCTATTGGTCAGAGAAGGAGAAAAGGGAAGCCACCTTGTTCTTCATATTCCAAACCACTAAAAAGTGTGATCAGTGCTGATCACAGAAATCCCTAACACCTGCATCTGTAAAATGAAGGGGCAGACTTCCTAAAGGATCTTTAAGATCCCTCCCAGCTTGAAATCCTATAATTCTATACTAGGCCAGTCTCTGGTAACATATAGCCAAAGGTCTGAGTACTCCAGGGCATTCCTAAAGCTTTACTTCCAAGACACCTTGGCATAGGTTTGACCAGTCCTCAGGAACAGGACACTCAGGATCTGACGGCATATATATCCACAAAATATGGACAGCAGGGCCTAAATACCATGTCCTGAAAGAATGAGGGCCTTAAGCTTTCCCATTCGCCTACTACACGAGCATCAGGGCCTTCACAGTTCAGAGAAGGCTTGGAGAACAAAGTTCCTTAACTTCACTCACTTACTTGCCTGATATTTGGATACCCAGGACTACATGGTTGAGATACCTTGGCCCTAATGAATGGAGCCTTTGACTTATCCACACTCTCCCATAGCTGGGCAACAAAAATCCAGATACTCTGGCCTTGGAAAGTGAACGTCCCCCTATTCTGATCACCCAGGACCTAAAGGTGCAGGCACCTCAGCCCTAGAGAACAAAGATCTTTGACTGACCTAATCGGTATATCCCCAAACTTCAGAGTCCCAATACCTTGGTCTTGACAACAGTCCTCATTTCCAGAACCTCCCTCCCCCATATCTGGTAGGTATCTAAGAATCCAAGCTACCTTGGCCCAAGAGAACCTAACTCATCCATTCTTTCATCTCTGCAACACACTGAACATTAGGTTTTAAACACTCTAGCCCTAAGGACTGATGGTCATGGATTCCTCTACTCCTCTATATATGGGCCCTCAGGACTTCAAGATCCAAACACCTAGGCCCTGGAAAAGCTCCCTAAATCATCCTCTCCTACATCTGGGACCCCAGGACTTCAGCACCCTGACCCCTGCACATGGATGCGCCCCCACATCTGGGCCCCCAAGACTTCAGCACCACATCTAGCTCCCAGGACTTCAGCACCCTGACCCCTGCAGATGGAGGCTCCCCCACATCTGGGCCCCCAGGACTTCAGCACCCTAAGCCCTGCACATGGAGGCCCCCCACATCTGGGCCCCCAAGACATCCGTACCACATCTGGCCCGCAGGACTTCAGCACCCTGAGCCCTGCAGATTGGAGGCTCCCCCACATCTGGCCCCCAGGACTTCAGCACCCTGACCCCTGCACGTGGAGGCTCCCCCACATCTGGGCCCCCAGGACTTCAGCACCCTGAGCCCTGCACAAGGATGCTCCCCCACATCTGGGCCCCCAAGACTTCAGCACCACATCTAGCCCCCAGGACTTCAGCACCCTGACCCCTGCAGATTGGAAGCTCCCCCACATCTGGGCCCCCAGGACTTCAGCACCCTGACCCCTGCACGTGGAGGCTCCCCCACATCTGGGCCCCCAGGACTTCAGCACTTTGATCCCTGCACATGGAACACTACCCCCACTACATACACCCCCCCCACACCTCCGGCCCCGGGGCTTCAGCGCCCTGGCCACTAGCCCAGAGGCCCCGCCCCGGGGCCTGGGCAGCTGCCCGGGCTCCCTCACTCTCTGAGCAGGCAGGGGCCCCAGCGCCAACTGCAGCTTCTTCCTCGCCCAGACCGCAGGGGCCCGCTCCAGGGCCCGGGGTGCCGAGTACCCGCCCACCAGCCCCGCAGGCAGCCCGCCCCCTGGTCCCCGCCTACCCCAGCAACCCCGTCCTCCTCCTCCATGGGCCTGCCAGACCCCCGCCGCCGCTCAGCTACGGCCTCCACCACCGACATCCGGGTCCCCACCCTTCCTACTGGCTCGGCACCGGCCCCGCCCCCAATCCACCCACCTCAGCCAATCAGCGAGACCAGGCTGACAGGCGCCAGAAGTGCCCAATCCAAGAGCCAGAGTGCAAGGGGCGGGAGGCGAAGGCGGGGTCTTGAGCTGGAGCACTTGACGCCGGGGGGGGGGGTGGTGAAGCTTTGTCACGTGACGCAGAGGGGGCGGGACCGGTGTGAGGTGACGCCGCATCCCGGGTTATCTTGCTAGCTCTCGTGGCATGGCGGTGTTGGAGGTTGCCGGGGCGGGGCCGGGCGGTACTGGAGCAAGGCCTGCTGCTCCCCTGGTCAGGGCGGCCTAACCCCAGCGTATTAAGCGCACTCAGGCGCACCCTACTAATCTCCTGCCTGGCATGTGGTGAGCCGCGGCTGCCGGGGCGGGCTGTGCAGACCGAAGCGTCTTCCCGATCTCAGCCCTGGCGCCGCGACTTTGAACAAATCATTTCCCCGCCCTGAGCATCCTCATGGGGACAAATGAAGGCGTGAAATGGTTTTTTTTTACCCGTTTTCAGTCGTGTACAAGTCTTGGTGACCCCATTTGAAGGTTCTTCTGGCAAGAATACAGGAGTGCTTTGCCGTTTCCTTCTCCAGATCATTTTACAGATGAGGAAACTGAGGCAAATAGGGTTAAGTAACTTGCCCCAGGTCATACAGCTAGTAAGTGTCTGAGGCCAGATTTGAACTCAGGAAGATGAGGCTTCTTGACTCCATGCCCAGTAATTATTATTATCTTATTAATACATTTATCATAAATCTTATGAATAATTAATTATAGGTTCATGGTTTAGTCATATCACAATTTATTTATTAATAATAGCCTGTGGCTGAATAGCCAGGAAAAGCTGAGTTCCTAGGCCATCTAGATGGCTCAGTGGATAGAGTACCACCCCTGGATTCAGGAGGACCTGAGTTCAAACCTGGCCTCAGACACATAATACTTACTAGCTGTGTGACCCTGGGCAAATCACTTAACCCCATTGCTTAGCCAAAAAAAAAAAAAAAAAAGAAAAGCTGAGGTCCTGTCTGACTTGTGACATATACTAAGGCCTTTAGGAAGCTTTCTAGATTGAGTTGCAGGAAAGGTGCAGACCAGCATTATTAAAGAGTTTTCCTAGGAGTTTCTAGGTCTTCCCTCTAGAAACAAAATCACAGCTCTACTCCCTAACCTAGGGCTGTCCTGAGGATGGAATGAAATAACTGTAAGGCACTTAGCCCAGTGTGGTGTGTGCCACTATATAAATGTTAACTATTATCATTTATTACTATTATCAGCATCATCTCTTACACATATGCAGAGCATCCCAAAAAATCTTAGTGTAATTTTAAGCTTTAGCTTAAACTTAGGTTGTGCCTCCTGTATTATCTTCTGTGGTCCTCATAAAGCACCTGGGCAGGTAGATTCTGTATGTATTATCTACATTTTATAGAGGGAGTAATTAAAGCACTGGAAGGTTAAGCGATTGGCCAGTGCTCATGATTAAAAGCAGGAGGGGAAGGGAATAAGCATTTATTTTATTTTATTTTTTAATTTTTATTTTAAAAAATGTTTTTTCCATATGCTTTTGAGTTGAAAATTTTTCTCCCTTTTTCTCCCCTCCACCCTCCCCAAGACGGCACACAATCTGACATAGGCTTTACATTTACATACCCATTAAACATATTTTCACATTAGTGAAGTTGTAAGTAAAAATTAAAACCAATAGGAGGAACCATCAGAAAGATGAAACAAAACTCAACAGAAGATAAAAATAAGTAAGAGCGATTCGACTTCCATAGTTCTTTCTTTGGATGTGGACAGCATTTTCCAACCCGAGGCCTCTGGAGATGTCTTAGATCCTCGTAATGCTGAGAAGGGTTCAGTTTAACATTCTTAGTCATTGCATAACGTGGCTGCTATTGTGTACAAAGTCCTCTTGGTTCTGCTCACTTCACTCAGCATCAGACCATATAAGTCTTCCCCAGGTTTTTCTGAAGTCAGCCTGTTCATAATTTCTTATAGCACAATAGTATTCCATTACATTCATACACCACAACTTGCTCAGCCATTCCCCAATTGATGGGCATCCTCTCAATTTCCAATTCTTTACCATCACAAAAAGAGCTGCTATGTATATTTTTGTACATGTGGGTCCTTTTCCCATTTGTTTGATCTCTTTGGGATATAGCCCTAGAAGTACTATTGCTGGATCAAAGGGTATGCACATTTTTGTAGCCCTTTGGGCATAGTTGCAAATTGTTCTCCAAAATGGTTGGATCATTTCACAACTCCACCAACAATGTATTAGCGTTCCAATTTTCCCACATCCTCTCCAACATTTATCATTTTCCTGTTTTGTCATGTTGGCCAATCTGACAGGTGTGATGTGGTACCTCAGAGTTGTTTTGATTTGCATTTCTCCCAATCAATAACGATTTAGAGCATTTTTTCATGTGACTATAGATGGCTTTAATTTCTTCATCTGAGAACTGTCTGCTCATATCCTTTGACCATTTATCAATTGGGGAATGGCTTGTGTTCTTATAAATTTGTCTTAATTCTCTATGTATTTTAGAAATGAGGCCTTTGTCAGAAAGACTGGTTGTAAAAATTCTTTCCCAATTTTCTACCTTCCTTCTAATCTTAGTTGCACTGGCTTTGTGCAAAAACTTTTCGATTTAATGTAATCAAAATTATCCATTTTGCTTTTCATAATGTTCTCTATCTCCTGTTTGGTCATGAATTCTTCTGTTCTCCATAGATCTGATAGGTAAACTATTCCTTGTTCTCCCAGTTTACTTATGGTATCAGCCTTTATATCTAAATCCTGAACCCATTTTGACTTTATTTTGGTATATGGTGTGAGATTTGGGTCTATGCCTAGTTTCTGCCATACTCTTTTCCAGTTTTCCCAGCAGTTTTTTTCAAAGAGTGGGTCTTTGGTTTTTATCAAATAATAGATTACTACAGCCATTGACTACTGTGTCTTGCATATTTAACCTAGGGAATAAGCATTTAAATAGCGCCTACTCTGTACCAGGTGCTATGTTAAAGCTCTTTATGGTTATCTCCTCTGAACCCAGGTACCTTCTGTCTCCAGGTCCAGCATTTTACATCACTCCTTCTACCTCATGCCCGTTTAGCTTTAACATTCTATGAGTCACTATATGTCTACCCATATCCCACTACCTTATCCCTAGAGTTACCCTTCTTCTAATTCTTACTCCTACAACATTTGGTCCTCAAAGAATCACAGAATGGGAAGAGAAAGAAAAATATCACTGTTGCCTTTTTACACCTACTATACACCTCCTCATTGTCCTTTTGATCATTAGTATTTTTAATTCTTCTGTGACTGTGGTGTTCCATGATTCAAAAGCAATCAGTGGGAGACTATTGGTGTTAAAGAAAAAAAAAAGATAGGTTTTCTTAATATTGATGCTGGAGAATATATTTCCCTCCTGTCAGTACAGAGGTAGAAGCAGAATGTTTTAGGCATTTTTCAAATGCAGTTAGTTATTGATTGTTTCCACTTAACTGTTTCTCTTTGTTTAAAAAGGGGGGGGGGCAGCTAGATGGCCCAGTGGATAGAGCACCGGCCTTGGATTCAGGAAGACCTGAATTCAAATCTGGCCTCAGATACTTGACACTTACTAGCTGTGTGACCCTGGGCAAGTCAGTTCACCCCATTTCCTTAAAAAAAAAAATAAAAAGGTTTAGATACTGGGCAGTATGGGGAAGTAATGGAGACATAGCCAAGCCAAGGGTGGGGAACTTGTGGCCTCAAAGCCACATGTGGCCCTGTAGGTCCTCAAATATGGCCCTTTGACTGAGTCCAGGTTTTACAGAACACATCCTTTTATTAAGGGGATTTATTCTGTGAGGTTTGGATTTGGTCAAAGAGTTGAGTCCATTGACTCACTGGGATACTCACATTACTCCATGTGACAATATAGGAAAGATTTAGTCTTCATCCACTCGTTTTTTGCCCATGTGGATTAGTAGGCCAATATCTCTTGAGTAGCCATGGATCTCACTGAGAAAAATCTCTAAGATTTGTTCTGCAGTTAGCCAAGTGGGACTATGACATTTACAGGGAGTACCCCCTGTATTGGTCTTCTTCCATGAAAACGGTAAACATGTGGTGAGTGTATGTCTCCTGCTTTATACCTTACTTGGTTTTTTAAAATGATTTTCATTAAAGCCTTTTGTTATACATATGACTGAAACAATCACGGTTATTTCGGGATATGGCCCTCCCGGACCAAGTTGTTGAGCTGTTCCCAGTAAAAAAAGAAAAACAATGAAGCAAACTGATTGACACAGTGTAAGCAACATTGCACCCCTACAGTCCTGCCACACCCTACCCCCCAAGAACTTAAAGGGCTTCTTAAGAGAAAGTGTCTTATTTCATCTTGGGCGTTTCCTTATGATGGGGAGTTCAGCCTTGACCTCAGTGCTTCAGCTGGGGATCATGAGCTCAGAAGCATCATCGTTATTCCCCCTGCTTTTCTGTTGGAAGTGTCTTAATGATCTCTTCTTGAGACTGTAATCAGTCATTACAATTACTCAGAATTCAGCTTTCTTTTTGTCTTTTTTTTTTTTGGATGAGGCAATTGGGGGTTAAGTGACTTGCCCAGGGTCACACAGCTAGTAAGTGTTACGTGTCTGAGGTCGGATTTGAACTCAGGTCCTCCTGACTCTAGGGCTGGTGCTCTATCCACTGCGCCACCCAGCTGCCCCTTTGTCTTTTTTTATTTACATTATTTTAGTTACTAGGTATCTTGGTCTATTGGCTCTGCTTCATTCTGCATCAGTTCATAAAAGTTTTTTTTCCATTTTTCTCTGAATTATTTGCTTTATTTGTTCCTCAATAATCAATAATATCCTAATATTTATATACCATAATCATAAAATCATAGATTTTAGATCTGGAAAGGACCTCAGAGGCCATCCAATCCAAACTCCTCATTTAAATGTAAAGATAAGGGTCACTCAGACTTCTTTATTCAATCACACAATCAGAGATATGAACAAAGTGTGAACAAGGCCTAGTGAACTCTATATAATCAATTACCCCAACCCACTTCACTGCCTTTTCCAGGTGCAAACACCCCCTACTGAATCAACCAGTGAAAGGCATAGGTTTTAAAAGTCCTCGAAAGCTCCTGGCAGAAGTCAAGTGATGGCCACACACACACAGGAGGAGTTGCATTGGCTGAAGAAATTCTGTTATATCCTGTGGGTCGTCTATAAAATGGCAAGCCAGTTTAGAGCACCTGAGCGCTGGCCAGCTAGAAATGAAAGCAATTCCAGCCAGGCTCCTGAATTCCTTGCAGGGAGAGTAGAGCCTTTGTTTACTTTGTCCTTATGGTCCTCTCCCTCCCCTCCTGAACCCTGACTGTCTTGTGAACTTTGGAGGGCTGAAGGATTTGTGCACACATTAAACAAACCAGGAAAAACAGAGCCCAGTAGAAAGTGACACCATACCAAAGGGAAACATTTTGAGGACTCCAACAAAATGACTTCTAGGGGTTATGAGTTACCGCTTTGTAGCACGTTCTCTAAACTTGAATCAACTTTCCCCTGGACTCTGTATGCACCTTTTTTTTTTAAGGCAGTTGGGGTTAAATGACTTGCCCAGAGTCACACAGCTAGAAAGTGTCAAGTGTTTTGAACTCAGGTCCTCCTGAATTCGGGACGGTGCTCTATCCACTGCGCCATCTAGCTGCCCTTCTGTATGTACTTGCGAGACAGATGTGTCAGAGAATTGGGAGTGGGAATGTTTTGTTCCAACTATTCTTACTCTATCACCTTAGTAAAAAGTCCTTTCTAAAAGCTAATTTAGTCTGGCTGACCAACTGATATGAATTAATAAACACTGGGGTGAACACTGTGGTGGGAGTTCATGAGCTATATATAGCATTAGAAAGGTATCCCCAGAGGGAGGTGGGGAGGGAGGGGGAAAAAATTTAAAACTCAAAAGCTTATGGAAAAGAATGTTGAAAACTAAAAATAAATTAGTTAATAATAATAATTAAAAAAAAGACAGCAGCTGGGGGTGGGGATGGGAGGGGGGGGTGAATCAGAAAAGATCTCCGTGCAGAAGGTAGGATTTTAGCTGAGACTCAAAGGAAGCCATGAGTTGGAGGTGAGGGGCCAGGACATTCTAGGAGTGGGGTACAGCCAGTGCAAAGTCATGGAGATGGGAGATCTAGTGTTGGGTTCAAAGAACAGCAAATAAGCCAAGTAGGGATTGTATTGTAGGGATAGTAGAAGGGAAGTGTAAGAAAATAGAAATGGAGGAAGGGGCCAGAAGTGAAGATCAGATAGACGGGGTTTACAGAGAAGGAGAAAGTCAGAAAGGAACTGGAACCAAGTATGAAGGGCTGTGGCTTGGGCATGAATGGCTTCTTAAGACAAGGCAAAACAGATTTTTCTTTATTATTAAAAAAAACAGAAAGATACCCCCAGCCCCTCAGGGTTATCCCTAGAACTCCAAGGGGACACATAGTAGCCACTATCTGGGGATCCAGTCTGCCATTTCAAGTAGGATTTGGGAGAGTAGGCCTAACTCATGTGCCGTATACATATGTTCAAACCAAGGCATAGGTAGGTTAAGCTTGCCCGGTGTCATGTGGGTAGTAAGGGTCTGAGGCAGTGTTTTGAACTCAGGTCTTCCTAGCTTCAAGCCCAGCCCTCTATCCACTACATTTGCTAACTGCTCAGCTGATAGATACCCACATTGTTTCCAGCTTTTATACTACCACAAAAGTACTATTATGAATATTTTAGAATAAATCAAATATTTCTTTCCATCTTTGACTTTCTTGGGCTAAATGCCAAGTAGTGAAATTATTGGGTCAAATGGTATGAGCATTTTATATTTTAGTCACTTCCTTATATAATTTTGATATTATTTTATATTTATGGAGTAATAATGAGACAATTATTGAACAATTATCTCTATAGTTGCAGCTATCAGATATCCAGTATCATTTTATCATATACATACAAGAAACTTTATTGAGGGTGAGCCTTCAAGACTGTGCTTGGCGAATATTTTTTGAAATCAAATATAAGATCTTTTTTCTCTGTACCTTTTAGTCAATTGTATAACTGTAAAGATGTGATCTGCTGTAGAAGAATTATCTGTACAATGTACCTGTTTACTTCTCATAGTTTCAGTAAGGATCTCCTTCATATGTGTGCAAAACATTCTCATTAAGATTTTGTAAAAATGAGAAAGTAGGCACCTGTCAGCAGTTGCTGATGTTTTCTTTGTAACCTAATGTCATTGGTTCAAGCCCCCACCAATATCCTTCCTTCCAAGATTATCATTTGAGAATCAGTCAGCTAGCCTTAACTAATTTTTATTGTTTATTTTTATTATTTTTTTACTTTAAAAATTTTTTAGTTCAACATTCACTTTTATAAGATTGTGAGTTCCAAATTTTTTTCTCCCTCCCTCCTTCCCTTCCCACCTCCCCAAGACAACAAGTAATCTGACATAGGCTATACATGTATAATCATATTAAACATATTTCCACTTGTTGTGAAAGAAGAATCAGAACAAAAGGGAAAAATCCCGAGAAAGAAAAAAAAGAGAGAGAATAATATGCTTTGATCTGTGTTCAGGCTGCGTAGTTCTTTCTCTGGATGTGGATAGCATTTTCCATAATAAGTCTTTTGGAATTGTCTTAGATCATTTTACTGCTAAAAAGAGCTAAGTCTATCAAAGATGGTCATCACACAATGTTGCTGTTATTGTATACAATGTTTTGGTTCTGCTCATTTCACTCAGCATCACTTAACTAATTTTTTTGGGGGGGAAGGGCCTAGGCGATAGGGTTAAGTGACTTGCCCAGGGTCACACAACTAGTAAGTGTTATGTGTCTGAGGTCGGATTTGAACTCAAGTCCTCCTGAATCTAGGGCTGGTGCTCTATCCGTTTCCCCACCTATCTGTCCCCACTTAACTAATTTTTAGAAAAGGCTATTACTAAGGTGAGAAGTTAGGTGGTATAGCATCTTCTGAGTTCAAATCTGGCCTCAGACACTTATTAGCTGGGCAAGTCACTTGACCCTGTTTGCCTCGAGTTTCCTCACTTGTAAAATGAGCTGGAGAATGAAATGGCAAACCCTTCCAGTACCTTTGCCTAGAAAACCCCATACGGGGTCACAAAGAGTCAGACCGGACTGAAAAACCACTGAATAACAATAACGTTTACTAAGGTAGTACAGTAAGAACAGTTCATACAAAACATCTTCCCAGAGATATCTGTGACAACTCTTCCACAGATACAGGGACAAGAGGAGAGCGGACCCAAGTCCAGAAAGCACAGGAGGCAAAGGGGTCACTCACAGCTTCTGACTGCTGGTCCGCTTAAGCGGACCAATGCTGCCACTGCTACCAGCCTCCAGTCTCTACTATCCCAGAGGGCCAATGCCAGGATATGATTGGGAAGATGTTATAATTAATTATTAATTAATTAAATTAATTAAAATAAATCATAAAAGGAAACTGAGGACAAAGTTATCCAACATCGATGATTTAATTTGCAAAGCTAATTTGCATATCAAATCAGATTATCTGACTCCTCAGAAGTCAGAGGCCATGAGTGATTTATAGAGCTGATTTTTATAACATAAATGAGGAATAAAATGATTGAAACTTGTTTTGAATATAATTCAGTTAGACAAGGCAGGTCACCTGACTAGTTAGCTTGTCCCAGGTTTTCTTAATCCTTCCTTAGAAGTCCTTGCCTTACAGGTGGCACTTTTTGTAACCAGAAATCATAATGAGAAAGAGGAGCTTGTGGTCACTAGTTAGCTGTCACCCCCCCCCCACACACACACACACACATCTTCCAACTTAGACTTTAGTTCGAGAAAAAAAGAGCTTATCCACTAGGACTGGAAAGAGGAACTTAACCTATGGCTAACCTTTGTCCAGCTGCCAGAAAGGGGAATTTAGCATTAAAAAAAAAAAACCTTATAATCCTGTAATTATTTTATTCCTCTAAATTATCTGTTACTAAACAATAAAGTCTTATCAGTCTATTCACTAAACCTGTAGGTAACCCAGACTTGAGAGACTATGTTAGTCTGGTTTAGCTGTCAGGGCTAGCTTTTCCTAAAGAAAGAAGTTTATTCCTATAATCAAACTAAAAATAAATCAAAGAAATCAATACTGATTGATTTCCTTTTTAAAGATAAGAAGACCAAAATCTTTCAGACCCTTTAAAGTTCCCAAGATCTTCCTTTGGCCAAAGTTGGGGTGGGAGGATGGGAATATGGAGGCAGGGATGCTCAAGGTAAAAGCTGAGGCATCTCTTTCCCTCCCAGGAGATCCCTTCCCAAGAGTTTTAGCTAGACCTCCACGAGGTCTCCAGTTCTGGTTGAATGTCTTTATATTGGATCCAAAGGGCTTGGAGGAATCCTTTAGCTACTTAGATTTCTTGTCTACTCAGTTCACTTTATGCAATGACTTTCAAAGACTTTTCAAATTATGATTGATTGATTGAGGTGTATTCTTACCTCCCTAAGGTAACCAGGCTAAAATGGGGTGAGGTAGTTCCACTCCACCTTTACACATCTAAAAGTGAAATGAATTGATTTCCCAATTAGGAGACTCAGGTTGCTCTGATTTGTTTACTCAAACAGCTTACCCTTCCTGCCTCACCTAGTATCTCAGTCATAAAGGCATTAGATAGACTGAGTCTTTCCAAAGTATGGGAAAATTGCCAAAGTTGTAAATTTACAGAACAGACTTAAAAGTTTGGGCCTTATCACATGTAATGACATAAGTGATGCTAAAGGTATAGATGTGTCATGACAGCAAAGTTTTCTTTTTCCAATGAGATATTTCACATTGTTTTCTATTTTTTTATTCTTTTGGATTTCTCATAGTCACTAGCTTCCAATTGTTCCATTCTAATTTTTAAGAAAGTATTTTCTTCAGTAAACTTTTGGACTTCCTTTTCCATTTGGCCAATTTTGCCTTTTAAGGCATTCTTCTCCTCATTGGCTTTTTGGACCTCTTTTGCCATTTGGGTTAGGCTATTTTTTAAGGTGTTATTTTCTTCAGTATTTTTTTGGGGTCTCCTTTAGCAAGTTATTGACTTGTTTTTCATGATTTTCTTGCATCACTCTCATTTCTCTTCCCAGTTTTTCCTTTTCTTCTCTTGTTTCTCAAAACCCTTATTGAGCTCTTACATGGCCTGGGACTGATTCATATTGTTCTTGGAGGCTTTGGATGTAAGAGCTTTGACTTTGTTGTCTTCTTCCACTTGTATGTTTTGATCTTCTTTGTTACCAAAGAAAGATTCTATGATCTGACTTTTTTTGTGGGGTTTGGTCATGATCCCAGCCATTTACTTGAGCTATAAGACTGCAAAGTTTCTTGATGCGAAAAGGTGATTATGCAGGCATGGCAAATCAACAATAATTGAGACATACACTGAGGTTTTGTTTTGTTTTTTTTCTTATCTGTGGAGGCAGAGACTGGGACTCTCTAGAGGAGGTGGATAGAAATTTAGATTATGGGGGAGGGGACAAATTTGAGTTTAGAAGCAGGGAATGTAAAGGTTCCAGAGATGATTACAGCAACAGCAGCAGGAATTAACTACAGATGCAGTTCTGATAGTTATACCACATAGAAAAATCTTTTCCCAATCAAGCTCATTCTTCTGATGGCAGTATCTGTAAAGTTTTCTGGAATTTTGATGAATAGTTACTATACAGTCTACTTATATTCACTATTTTAGTTTTCTCAACTTGTCAAACACAGGCTGGCAATTTCTGACATGAGACAGCCAAATTAGACTTTAAGAGAGCTTTTGTCTATTCTCAAATGTTTTCTAAAAGCATTTTTGGAAGCATATCAGATTTTATGTTTTCTTTTCTTCATGAGCCCAAGTGTGATTTGTTTTGTTTTGTTTTTTTAAACAAGAAAATTCATGAGATGGGGCCCCTGATTCAATTTTCTTTGAGATAGAAAAAGACCTTTAATTAGGTGTGCCCTGGAAGTGACGGAGGCTTGACTTTTTACTCAAATTCCATGACCAAGCCAAACATGGGCAATGTGGTACAGAAAGTCCCCCAATTTTTTTTTGTATCTTTATATAACTTGTACTATCTCTTCTTACTCAAATGAGGAGGAACTCAACCATCTTATGACCAGTCAGTTAAGATATTCCATGCTTCACCCAACCCATGACACACACCCCCTTCCCCATCACTGGCATACCATTTCTAGCTGATGAATCATGTTTGGCCCTTGAAGCAAGGTCCATCAACCAATAGGATTCTGTATTTTGTGAAGCCCCTCCAAAGTGTTCAGGTATTGAATCTGATATCAAACCCTATAGGAACAAAGTCCTGGGAGCCAGGGATATCTCAGACCATAAGGAAAGTTTAGAGCCCACTTCATTTGAGGGGGCCAGGTCCCTTTAATAAGATGCTATTGGCTTGGAGCTTTGGCTTAGTTTCTCTTTTTGCAGTTTAGGGGTTATTGTCCCCACATACTTGGCAACCACAAAGGTACCAGGAGGACAGGACTCTCACCTCCTTTGTCTCTCCTACCTGCAATAGACCCAAAAGATAGTGTGTCTGGAGCAATTTTTGCTGTTGGCTCTCCTATGGATTCAAGCCCAAGAAGGTTGGATTCCCCTTGCTGTTCACACCTGCATTCTCTGAGCCTGAGGTAAGTCTCTGAAGATTTGTGAGTCTGCTTTGATTTATTTCCAAATTCTTATCCTTTAAGTAAGATCCCTAATTGAGTTAAAAGGGACAGTTCAAATTTATGATTGATTTGTTTGAGCACATAAGCTCCAGAGCGCTTAAGAGTATCTCATTACCATAGTCTTACTTTTTAAAACATAGACCAGGTTTTTCTTCCCAGTTTTTCTTTGCTTTCTTCATTTTGCTAAAAGAAACTGCTAAGTGAAGTCAGCTGAGAATGTTTGTTCCTCTTTTTTTTTCTAGTCAGCTAATGAAAAGGTTTTCTTTTTTGGCAGAGTTGAAATAGATTAATTACTTTTTTTCCTTTTAAGCCTCCACTAGTAAGTAAAACTGGATATTTAGATGTTTTCCTTTGAGAAATTGACATCAATCTTGTTGAAGTTTAATTGGCTCTAACCTAGAGGTAGTTGGTAAGCTTGGTCTCTGGATCTCTTCAGTACAGTTAAGTACTACATGAAGGGGAAAGGGCCACATTGCTGGCAGCTGCACCTGTGACTGGAGGAGCCGGGCACTGTGATTCCAGTTACAGAAAGCAAGGGCTGATAGTGAAACCCTGTAACCCTTTAATAGGAGAAAAGGTCCTTGCTAGCTTTCATGGTACCCGGGATGATCATAGCCTCACCAAGGCTGTCTTGAGCAGCTATTAGTGATAGCAGCTTTGAAAGCAAGGGTGATCAATCTGAACAACATGAATAGCCCCAAATGACCAGGAGGGTGCCACCAGTTAAGGCCTCCTTGGGGGTCTCTTAGTTTCAAGAACCTGGACACCAAGTCTGTGACTACATCTTCGGAAGCCTCTCATACATAAAGACTGAAGGGGATTGAACAGTATGACTCTTCAGGACAGAAACTCCTAATTGCCAAACCCTAAGGGAACAGTTTAGCTTCACAGGAGAGACCAACCACCTGGGTCTAGTCACTGATAAAGAATCTGTGGGCTCTAGCTGACTGGTCTTAAAGCCTTAGAGATTTGGCCCTAAAATTAAAAATTAAGAGCATTTGAGAAATTTGCCAGAACAGAGCCCTAAAACATGAGTATTAGCTGTAGGAAAGAATTTCCATATAGGCAGAACTCAGGCAGACTGGAGATTGCCCCCTACGATCCATAATGGTGGTAGTGCGGAGGTGGGGGGAGGCACCTGCAGGGCAGAACTTATCAAACAAAATAAGCCAAAAGGCAAGTACCTTGGGAATCTAGTCCAGTTTTCTCAAGAGACCTCCTCGGAGTGCCACTCCTGTTTGGGGATGCCCACAGGAGAGATGGGGTCAAGCATAAACATTCCTTTTTTTTTAATTAGGTAATTAATTTTCCCCAGTTACATGTAAAAATAATTTTAACACTCCTTTATAAAACTTTGAGTTCCAAATTCTCTTCCTTGCTCCCCCCCACCCCCACTCATTGAGAAGACAAGTAGTTCAATATACGTTATACATGTGTAGTCATGCAAAACATATCCATAACAGTCGTGTTGTGAAAGAAAACATAGACCAAAAAAACCTCAAGAAAAATAAAGTAAAAAAAAAAGTGAGGCATAAGCATTTCTACAGGATCTCCATTAGGCTTTGAACAGCCTGGGATAAGGGTAGACTCCCTCTCCAACAGAGGATGATTGGGGAAAGAGCTATTAAGCTGTGTAAGGTTTGGTATGAAACTACAAAGGGTTTAGGGAAATGGTTCTGGCCAAAGTTTGACTATCCTACTCTTAAAGAGTTACAGAACTTTATTGAGCTATCTCCCAAAACTAGTATAGGGCAGATGAATTATTGGTATTGCTGGGAGGCTCTGTCTAAAGACAACCAGCCCTCATCTATCTTTCGAGCTTTACGAGACATTTGTCTTCCTCCTTTTTCCTAAGCCCCTTCTGCTTCTGCTCCTTCTGAAGCACCACCTCCCTTAACGAAAGTCCAAGGAACAGAACAGCCTGCCGCTAATTTTCCTCTTATAAAATGCACCAAGCAGCAGGGGGAAGGCTTGTATATATTAGAGAACATTGTCATTTTAGACCATCAGACCTCTCTAATTGGAGGAAAGATACACCTAGATTTGATGAAGTTCCTGTTTCGGTTATCAATCAACTTAAAGCTGTCTTTCACGGCTATCACTCAACATGAGGTGATGATCTCATGGAGACCCTTTCATCTCCAGGAGAAAGTACAGGTGTTATTGAAGTTACAAACAGACAAATTTCGGGTCCAGGAGGTCAAGGGATCAGGCCACTGTAAGATCCTCACTGGGATCCTAACCCACCTACATGGTTTGCCAAGCTGCAACAGACTAGAGATGCCCAATTTAGGGGTATGGAACTTTTTGCAGAGACCGGATAGTTTCAGAAGACCACTCAGGAAAAGGGTGAAAATCCTATGAGATTCTATGATATATTATGTAAGAGTGGAAAGTGTTGTGCTATACTAACGATTATTAATGCAGCCTTTGTCAATTAATCATTGCCTAAAATCAAAGACTTTTTTCTCAAGTACTGCCTAGGCTAGCATGAAAAACCCACAGGGGCCTTTGGGTTACTAGAACCTAAATTGGCCTCAGAGGCAAGATTATGCCTCTGATTCAGGAAGCCTTTAAATCAAATTGAAGGGACCAATGGGCATAGGAAGGGTCCAGGAAAAAAACAACAGAGAGTATGAACAACAAGGAAACCTCTGTGCATGAAGGTGTAGGGAAGAGGCAGGGAATAGTATTATTTCCAATATCCTGCCTCTGCCTATCCCCTAACTGGAGAACCAAGCATAACTCTGAAAATGGCAAGCATCCCATATTGATACTGGAGCCACTCAATCAGTTTTGATTAAAAAACCAAGCTCTGGATGTACCATTCAATCTATAAAAATAGTGGGAATACAGAGAACACCATGTGTTCCCTGCCTCAGGGGAGCCTTTACATGACTGTGCCTAGGTTGTTGACTTGGCTGAGAAGTCTCACGGTGACCTTGTTGATGTCTCTCTAGATAATCCAGATTTGGTCCTCTGTCCTATTGGCTCCTCGTTTATGAAGGAACTCTTTACAGGAGCTGCTGTTTGTCTCTGATTACAGCATGGTATGGGCAGCCTCACTCCCTTCCAAACCTCAGTGCCCAGGCTGCTGAATGGATTGCTCTTACTCAGGCCTGCCACCTTGCTACTGGTATAAATGTCACCATATATCCCGACTCTTGACATGCTTTTGGAGTATGCCTTGTAATGGGGTGTTGTAGTTACAAAGAGGATTTTTTACTTCCTCTGGTAAAGTTATTGCCAATTCTTCTGTCTGCCATAAAATTGCCCAGAGCACTTGCTGTCATGCACTGCTCTGCTCATACTAATGGAACTGATCCTGTTTCCCTTGGAAATGCCTTTGCAGATGCAGCTGCCAATTCTGCACCTATGGAAGGACCTACTCTTGCTCTCCACCTTTGTGATTCTTCATCATCTTCAGGCAAGCCTTCATACAACCCTCACTGGGATCCTCTTCCCTACAATGACACTGCGATGGAGAAATGGAAGCAGCAGTACAATGCAAAACAGGTTTCTGGGGTCTGGGCCACTCCTTTGCCTTAGTTTTTTATCATCAGGCATATCTTTCACTTCATTCTGCTGGTCATTATGGCACACAGGGAAGAACTGATTCAGTTAGATGTGGGTGGGTTGGTCGTGGTATCATTTTAGGTGCTGCCTGTATAACTTCAAATTGTCCCATCTGTTTAGCCTTTAATCAACATGCCTTTAGGATTACAGCTTTCGATGGCCATCCCCTTGCTTGTACTCTTTGTGAGCACTTACAAATAGACTTTATACATATGCCCAAGGAAGGACATCTAAAACACTGTCTGGTTGTGATGGATCGACTGACTTACTGGGTGGAAGCTACCCTACTTCTTTTTGTTTGATTGTTTGTTTTTTGCTAGGCAGTGTGGTTAAGTGAATTGCCCAGGGTGGCACACAGCTAAAAAGTGTCAAGTGTCCGAGGCTGGGTTTGAACTCAGGTCCTCCTGACTTCAGGGCTGGTGCTCCATGCCTTTCTTCTTCTTAAGGTGTTATTTTCTTGTATCACTACCATTTCTTTCCCCAGTTTTTCCTCTCTCTCTCTCTCTCTCTCTCTCTCTCTCTCTCTCTCTCTCTTATTTGATTTTTAAAATCCTTTTTGAGGGGCAGCTAGGTAGCGCAGTGAGTAGAGCTCTGGCCTTGAAGTCGGGAGGACCTGAGTTCAAATCTCAGCCTCAGTTACTTAACACTTACTAGCTGTGTGACTCAAGGAAAGTCACTTAACCCTCATAGCCTCACCAAAAAAAAAAAAGCAAAAAAAAATCCTTTTTGAGCTCCTCCAAGATGTCACTGTTTAACCTCCCCATCTCCTGTTTGACCACATCCAGCTTAACTTGATTCATAGATCTTACATTCCAGACACCCTATAGCACCTAACCCCACTCCAACTGTTTTTTCCTTTCCTCTGGGGCAACCTGCTTTACTGTGATAGATTTGTGCTCTGCATTTTTTTTAGCATTCCTCATTCGCCCAAATTTCTAATACCTATCCACCTTCACCTAGAACAATCAACCCTAAACGTCTGCCTCAAAGGTACATCGGAAGACCAGCTTTGTTCTCCCAAATTTTGTAGCAAGATCTAGATTTGATCGTTTTTTACAGACTCTGTCCAAGTCCAGTATATTGGTGACCTTCTGGTAGCATCACCCACCATTGAGATCTGCCTAATAAATCACCATCATTTCCTTCTTTGGCTTCATCAAAGTGGCCATGAGGTCTCCAGATCAACCTGGAGTGTCAACATGAGGTAGACTATCTTGAGTTTGTCTTGTCTGCTGGGACATTTTCTGTTTCCAAAAAACACAAGCAGAGGCTCTTCAACAATTATCTATTTCACAGACTAAGAAGCAGGTATGTGCCATCCTCAGAGTAGAGGATGTTGTGAATCCCCTCATTTATTGAGATTACTAAACCTCTTGTTGCTTTGAGTAAAGATCCAGTTGTGGTGAGGAAAAATTTTCAAGAGACAGAGTTTCTAGGTAAATCATAATTAATTTTATCAACTACAGCTAGCACATAGTCAACAAAAAGGGCTCATTTGTCCTCTCCATGACCAAAGAGGCCTAATTTGTGGAACCTTCAATACTTATAAAGCCTTTGGAAAAGGGGGTGTACCCGAGGGTGGAAATCAGCTCTGATTGGTTAACAAGTAATGAAAAAATGAACATAATAATGAGAAGCAGGTTATTCTAATGAGAGTCTGGGGGATACCACTGATCACTCAGTCTTGGTTAAAGAAACTTATCTATACTCATATCACCCCATCTAGGGTAATCTAGATGAAGGGCAGAATCCACTTTTCCCCAGACCCATCTGAGTAAAAAAAAAAATGGGCCAGAATCCATCAGTTCACCCAAACTAAAATTTCTTTACCTTTTGAACAGACCTGAGTTTTCCCTCTCATTATCAGCCCTGCACCCCTGAATAACCTACAGGGACTTTCTGAATGAGGAAGCAGAAAAGGAAAAAAACCTTAATCCTAATTTGATTATTGGTTGTTAATACAAGAGAGAAATAACCATTTCTCTGACAGTTACTGAATCTTTGCGGCTTGATCCCAAACATCTTGCTGCCTTGACTAACCTTAAGAAAGCATTAATGTCTGTTCCTGCCCTAGGACTCCCAGATTACAATAAACCCTTCACTTTTTTTGTATGTGAATAAAGGAGAGTGGCCTCCAGGATCCTAACTCAACCATTAAGACCCACAGTGCACCCAGTAGCTTATTATTCAGCTCAACTGGATGATGTACGCGCCGCGCCCGTATTCCGCCTTGTCTGTGGGGAATAGCAGCCACTGGCCTCTTAGTACAGAAGGCATGTGACCTGGTCCTAGGATGTCCCTTAATGGTACAGTGCCCACATGAAATCGAGCCTCTGTTGCTATGCCATCGTACAAGATCTTTCTGATTAGAGGCTTGCAAGATTAGAGGTGACTTCGCTAGGGAAAGAGAATCTCACATTAAAATGATTTTCTATTCTCCATCCTGCAACAGAGCTCCCCGACCTACGTCTCTTTGGTGAGCCTTTGTATGACTGTACCTCATTTGTTGACTTGGCTGAGAAGTGTCATAATGACCTTTGCCTCTTGAGAATCTAAACTTTGTTCTGACCAAAGGCTCTTCCTTCATAAAAGATGGCAAATGCTAAGCTGGAGCCTCTAGGATACATCTTTAGCTATTCAATACACCACAGCAGCCATCTTTGGCTAACAGGCAGAAATTGACTCTGTGGCTCCTTGTACCTATGGAAAATCAAATGGTACTAAATATTCTGACTGCTTCACAAGAAGCCTGCACCATTATTAACCAATCCTGTTTTTTCTGCATCAACGGTTCAGATGACATTATCACAAACATCCATGACCTTCAAAGAAATTTTGAATGATACTCAACAAATAGCACATGAAACCTATGTAACCCCAGATAGTGGAAATTGGTGAGACTCTTCATCTTAGTTTTCTTGGTTCACCTCTGCGTTCCAAGGTGGTGCAATTTTCTCCTTCATTTTCAGAGGGGTAGTAACTATCCTGTGCTTTATCATTCTTTTCTGGCTGTGTATTGGCTGCTGCACTACACGTACCTCTAAATTGATCGCAAGGTTGGTTCCAAAATTCGGCTATGAATACTGATTATTTCTTTTTTATCTCCAGAGATTCTGTTATTCGTTATGATCTTGCCTGCTATAACGGAAGATTGTGAAGAGTTTCAGCTATCTGAATTCTAGGAAAATCTGGTAGAAGTCATTACCTCCTTAGGGCTCTCTGTTCCAAGGTTGGAACCCACAAGCTCATAAGGTGTTTCGTCTTTGCCACTTTTGATTGATTTCCTCACCTAACTGCTGTTCTTTCCAAGTTCACGCACAAGGACTTTGAGTTGCTCCAGCAGGACCGTTGTGTGCTTTGTGGTGACAAAGCTATCAAAGGTCGTCCCTATAAGGGTTGTGCCTGTGGTTCTTGTAGACGCTTCTTTGGAAGCCATACCTCAAAAAGCAAAAAAAAAAAAATGGTTTTGTAAGACTTCTACCAATAATTGTGAAATTACCAAATCCACCAGATAAGATTGTCGAGCTTGCTGCCTTAAACAGCGTCATCAAGCTGGAATGACTTCCCAAAATTCTAAAAAACCTCTGGCAGTTCTTCAGCGAGAAATTCAGTTTCTTTCTCAAGAGAGAGTGCAATTTATTTCTTCATTTGTTCAGGCACAAATTAGTGTACTGACTCCCTTCCTTAACTTTTTACAATCCATGTGCTCCAAAAGAGAGTAGGGTGTGACTTTTTTTTGACCAATTGCTGTTGCCTTTGCCTATGTTAAATTCCATATTTCATGTTGTTCTCAATAGCAAGAGCCTCTCTCTTCAGTACACCAGAAATAACCCTATCAAAACATCTTCAGCTATGGATGCCTCCCACTTTAAAAAGGGGACAATAGGCATCTCTCCAGCTCTTCGGTATCTGACTCTGAGGAGCCAGCCTACTCTCCAGCCTCCTCTGAGACTCACCCTGCTACTTCTGCATCTATCTTTTCCTTATCCTCAAGTTTTTCCTGTGTTGTTTGTGGGGATTTTGCTTTTAGGTATCATCATGGAGCTTTTACTTGTGGCATCTGTAAAGTGGTTTTTAGCAGAACTGTAGCAAAAAAGCATCTTCTTAATGGTACCACCTGGACTGGTAATTGCATTATTAATAAGAAGTGCACAGCATGCCACTTGTGAAAAATGCTATCAGCTAGGTATGTTACCCAAAAGCTAAAGGGGAGTAAGAAGACTAGAAGACTTGATTCCTTTTCATCAGTGGCTCTTCTGAAGAACTTGATTAAGTGAAGCCATATTCAGGCAGTAAGAACCTTTACATCATTTGTTGCTGGAAATAAGGAGATTTAACTGTGACCCTAAGGAAATTCAGTGACTCACAAGTCAGATTGATTGCTTTGCTCATTGTTATGCCATTGGGATGTTGTGGTTGCAACATGGATCCTTTACCTCCTCAGCTAAGGTTATAACAAATGCAGATTTTATTAAACATCTTCTCTCTGCCTTTCAGCTACCCAAGGCCTTGGTGGTTGTCCATTGTTCTACTCATACCAACAAAACTGACCCTTTTCTTTCATGGGAATGCTCGGGCAGATGCCACTGCAAAGTTAGCTGCTCTCAAACATCTACTGACCACTCTCTCTTCTCCAGTGGCACTGATATCAATCAGTGACATCCTCTTCCCTACAATGATGCTGAGGTTGAAAAGTAGAAACGGCAAAACAAGGCTAAACAGGTCACTGGGGTCTGGTGACTGAAGAAGGTAAGCCACTCTTCCCCTGGAGTTTCTATCACCAGGCGTGCTTTTTCATCCATAATGGCACACAAGGGATAATAGATTCAATTACGAGTGGATAGGTTGCTTCAGGCATCACCCCAGTGACACCTCACATAACAGCCAGTGGTCTACCTTGTAGGGCTGTCAATCAGCATGCAAAGCTTAAACCCCTTTCAAACATTTACAAATTGATTTTGCTAATATGCCCAAGGCAGGTCATAATAAACACTGTCTTGTCATTGTGGATCAACTTACTTGGTGGGTTGAGGCATTTCCTAGTTCTAAAGCCATAGCTGCCTTTGTTACCAAAATTCTCATCAATAAAATTGTGCCCAGGTATGGCCCACCTACACACATAGCCTGTGGAAAGCCCCAGAGTACTGCTGACAAAGTGCTAATGGATGAAGTATGTCTCCCTTAGCCAGTCATAGGATTCCACCACCACCACCCTGTCCCCTTCCTTCTGAAACTGACCAATCATGAGTTATAACACCTCATTAGTAACCTCCCAAGGTCTTTAAAAGGCCCATGGATGATGTGCAGGGAGTCCTTGGCTGAGAAGAAGGTCTTGGATCCAGCTGCTTAGGGACCACTGATATCCCTAATAAATTGATTGTGCTTGGGAATTCTGCCTCAGTTTCCTTTTGTTGCAAATTGGAATTTTGAAGCCCATATGTCAGATACCTGAACACAGCTATCAGGTCCTGCTTGAGTCTTCTTTTCTCCTCACCGATCCTCACATTTCTTGAACTCAAGGCCAAATTTATGCATTTGTTTTCTTATTTGTTAAACCATCCTGGTTGCCCTATCCTGGACCCTCTCCAGATCATCAATATCTCTCTTAAGCTGTATTGCCCAGAACTGAACACAATAAGCCAGATGACATTTGACATGGGCAGAGTGCCATGGGATTATTACCTCCCTGTTCCTAAAAGCTCTGTCCCCCCAAATGCAGCCTAAGACTATGTGAGCTTTTGGGGCTTCCCCATCACACTGCCGACTTCTGTTGTATTTGCAGTACACTGAGGCCCTCAAATCCTTTTTAAAACAACTGCTCTCTCTCCAGGCTTCCCTTATTGTATGTCTGTAGAGTTGACTTTTTGTCCCCAAGTATGAGACATTGCTTTGTCCCTTTATTGAATTTCATCTTATTAGATTCAGTCAGTGGTCTAATCTAGCCTGTTAAGATCTTCCTAGACCCTGATTCTGTTATTCAGCATATTAGCTATCACTCCCAGCTTTTTTCTCATCTGCAAATTTGATAAGCCTAACATCTATGCCTTCATCCAAGTTATAGATAAAAATGTTAAACAGTACAGGGGCCATGCACAGATCCCTGGGGCTCTCCACTGGAGACCTCCTGTCACACTGTCCCTGAACTATCAGTAACTGCTCTTTGGGTCCAGCCATTTGATCGGTTTTTTAATCCATTGGATTGTATTATCATTAAATCCACATCTCTCTATGCAATCTCTACTGTTCTCCACAAAAAAACAGTATGAGGTAATTTATCAAAATCTCTACTAAAGTCTAGGTAAACTATATCAACAACATTCCCTGATTTATTAGTTCAGTTAATCTTGTTAAAAATGGAAATGAGGGGGTAGCTAGGTGGCACAGTAGATAGAGCACTGGTCCTGGATTCAGGAAGACCTGAGTTCAAATCTGGCTTCAGATGCTTGACATTAGCTGTGTGACCCTGGGCAAGTCACTTCACCCCATTGCCTCGCAGCAAAAAAAAAAAAAAAAAAAGGAAGTGAGGTTAATCTGGCATGACCTGTTTTTGAAGAAGCCATGTTGGCTCTTTCTAGATACTTTTCTATTGCTTCTAGATATTCAGTTTTCTAGATTCCATTATTCTGAATTCCATTTCTCTCTCTAGATATTTGCCAACCACTGCTTTAATAAGGCAGGTAGGTATTGTAGTGAATAGAACACTGGGAGTTGGGATGACTTGAGTTAAATCCCTGACTCATTCACTTACTAGATGTGTGACACTTAACCTCTCCCAGCCTCAGTTTTTTCACCTGTAAAATAATAGCACCTACCTTATTTGTTGTGAGGCTCAAATGAAATAATATATGTAAAATGCTTTGCAAAATCACTATGTGACTGCTGTTACTATTACTGTTATTATGAAGAAGAAGAAGAATCCTTTATTAGCTTGTTCTTTGCAGTCATTTACCACTCTTTGATTAGGATATTAAGTGTTTGTTTCTAGGCTTTTTTGGACTCTTGGTTGTGGTGACTGTCTTACATTCATTAAATTTCCCTAAGAAACTATCATAACAAATCCATACCTTTCTTCTTATCCATTTCCCATTTTTCAGACTCAACAGCTCATTTAGATAAGTTAGAGCATTTGTAATTGTATGCAATGTATTCCCTTCATCTTTAGCCTTTCTTCTAATTTAGTACTGATTTTGACCTTAATTCTAACATGTCCGTGATCTGGCTGCACAAAGATAGCTGACTGACAAAACATTTTCACGTCAGTCGGTAATCAGCGATTTTCTATCAATTAAAGTATAGGATATTTCATTTTTAAGGCTATTGTTCAGGATTCACCTTATCCATTCTTTTTTTTTTTTAAATCTAATTTTTTTATCTAATTTTTTTTTTTTTAGGCAATTGGGGTTAAGTAACTTGCCCGCGGTCACACAGCTAGTTAAGTGTCAAGTGTTTGGTCTGAGGCCAGATTTGAACTCAGGTTCTCCTGACTTCAGGGCCGGTGCTCTATCTACTGCATCACCTAGCTGCCCCCTTCTAATTCTTTTCTTGAAGAATGCATTTGAGGGGCAGCTAGGTGGTGCAGTGGATAGAGCACCGGCCCTGAAGTCAAGAGGACCTGAGTTCAAATTCGACCTCAGACCAAGACACTTGACACTAGCTGTGTGACTCTGGGCAAGTCACTTAACCCTAACTGCCTTTTAAAAAAATGCATTTGAGAGAGAATTCTGGGAAGATGGTGCAATAAGGTTAGAAATTACCTGGCTCTCCCAGACTGAACTTTCAGCAGGAGAAATAATTTTAAGTCAGGGTAAAGCAATTGTCTGCTTAGGACAACCTCAGAGGACATTAGGAAAGAGCTGACTTTCTGGGATGGTGGTTTGGCTTCATTGAAGTGCAGATACCTCCAGACAGTACTGCAAATCAACAAACAAGCCCTGTGGGGAAGATGTGCCGGCTGCAGCCTCAGCTTCAGGAACATTTGCCTCACAGACGGTGTGGGAGTCGGACAGCTGAGCAGGAGAAGATTGCAGGGCCCTCGGCCAGCTCTGGGCACCAGACCCAGAGGCACTGACCAGACACGCTCCCAGGCTGTGGATGTGGGTGAGCAGGATCAAGCACACACTGGTCAATACAATTGTAGAGATTGGTGACCCTGCTGGCTGCGAGCGCTCTGGTGTTCCTTCCAGGGAAAAGGAGTGAGCTAAAGCTTGCAGCTGCAGAAGGGACCACAGGAAACAGTGTTTGCAAGTGACAGTGTTACAGGGGACCCTGGTCTTGGCTCAGGGGCATAGAAGAATACCTGAAGTCAGGTCCCCAGATAGAGCTCAGAAAACAACAGCACAAAAAACCTGAAGCCTGAGAGATTATCCCCCATCCCTTAGGACTAGAGCCCGACTTTAGCTCAAAGTTAACAAACAAGAAAGAATTCGCTAAAAAAAAAATGAGTAAGCAAAAGAGAAAGAACCCAACCATAGATAGCTACTATGTGATGGGGGAGAATTGGGTTCGAATTCAGAAGAGTATAGTGAAGTTAAAACAGCTACTTCTGTCTCAAAGAAAAAAAGCAAAACGGTCACAAGCCCAAAAAGAGTTTTTGGAAGAGCTTAAGAAGGACATTAAAAATCAAATAAGAGAGAATGAGGGAAAATTAGCAAAAAACAAAGAAAAGTACGTAAGAAAATCAAGAGAATTGTGAAAAGAAAGTCAACCAATTGGGGGAAAGAAGATCCAAAAACTTATGGAAGAAAATAACTGCTTAAAAATTAGAATTGGGCAAGGGGAAGCTAATGACTTCATAAGACACTAAGAAATAATAAAACAAAATCAAAAGAATGAAAAAATAGAAGAGAATATGAAATATCTCATTAGAAAAACAACTGACCTAGAGAACAGAGCAAGGGGAGACAATATAAGAATTGTTGGACTACCTGAAAGTTACCAAAAAAAAAAGTCTCAATATAATACTTCAAGAGATTGTTAAGGAAAACTGTTCTCAAGTTTTAGAGTGAATTTCAATTTAGAATTTAAAATTGCAATAGAAATTGAAAAAAATCCTCCAGTTACCACCTGAAAGAGATGCCAAGATGAAAACTCACAGTAACATCATAGCTAAGTTTTAGGGCTCCCAGGTAAAAGAGGAAATACTACAAGCAACTAGAAAAAAAAAAGCAATTTTAATACTGTGGAACTACTGTAAGGATAACACAAGATCTAGCAGCTTCTACATTCAAAGACCAGAGGCCATGGAACAATATATTCCAAAGAGCAAAGAAGCTGGGCTTGCAACCAAGAATAACTTATCCAGCAAAGCTGTGTGTTATCTTGAATGGGAAAAAAATATAGACATTTAATGAACTAAAAGACTTTCAGGTATTTGTGAAGAAAAGACCAGAACTAAATGGAAAAATTTGACCTATTAGGCTCAGGAGGAACATAGGAAAGTAAATATTAAAAACCAATTTAAAATGGATTTAATAAGGTCAAAATCATTACTTCTTATATGGGAAAAAGCTTATCTGTAATATTTAAGAATGTTGTCGTTACTTGGGGTAGTTTTAAAGAGCACACATAGATAGAAGGCTTGGGGCTGAGTTGAGTATGATGGGGTGATCCTAAAAAATAAAATTAGGTAGGGAGAGATAAAATGTAGCAATTATTATATAAATGAGGCTACAGTGGAAGCAAGAGGGTATGGAGGACTGGTAGTTGTAGAACCTTATTCTCATCACAGCTGGTAAAGAGGGAATAATATATACATCTATAAGGGTACAAAAGTCTTCTTAACTTAGAAATGGGGCGAGGGGATAGGATAAGGGAGGGAATATTAGAAGGGTGTGTAAATTATTAAGGAATAGGAGGATAAGGGGAGAAGATAAGGAAGAGATTCTCAAAGGGGGAGAAAGGATAAGGAGGGACTCTTAGAAGGGTGGGTAGATTAAAGAATAGGATGATGAGGGGAGAGGAAAAGGGAGGGATTCTTAGAAGAGGTGAAGATTAGGGAAGTAGTGCTTAGAAGTCAATTACATGTTCTGGAAGGATAGGGTAAAAAGAGAGAGATAAGGACAAACAGTGACAAAAAATGGGATGGAGGGAAATGCACGACTAGTGATTATAACTTTGAATGTAAATGGGATGAAATCACCCATAAAATAGAAATGGATAGCAGAAACCAGAATCCAACAATATATTGTTCATAAGAAACATATTTAAAAATGAAAGCTACACATGGACTAAAAATAATGGGCTGGAGTTGAATTTATTATGCTTCAGCTGATGCAAAATAAGCAGGGGTAGCAATCATGATCTCAAAGTTAAAGATAAAAAATAGATTTTATTTAAAAGAGATAAACAGAGAAACCACATTATGATAAAAAAAATACCATAGATAATGAAGTAGTATCAATACTAAAGCTATATACACAAATGCTATAGCATCCAGATTTTTAAAGGAAAAGCTAAATGAATTATCAATGGAAATAGAAAAACTGTAATACTGGGGGACTTCAATCTCCCCCTCTTAGAACTAGATATATCTACCAAAAAACAAATAAGGAAGAAGTCAAGGAGATAAATAAAATCTTAGATAAACTATAAATGATAGATATCTACAAAGAACTGAATGGAAATAGAAAGGAATACACCTTTTTTTTTTTTAGCATTACATGGTACCTTTGCAAAAACTGACCATATATTTAGGCATAAAAACTTTATAGTCAAATGCAGAAAAGCATAGATATTAAATGAATCCTTTTCAGATCATAAAGCAATAAAAATTATATTTAATAAGGGACCATGGAAACACAGATTAAAAATTATTGGAGACTAAATAGCCTAATATTAAAGAATGAGCAGATTAAAGAACAAGTCATAGCAACAATAAATAATTTTATTAAAGAGAATGATAATGAAACAATATGTCAAAACCTATGGGATGCAGCAAAAGCAGTAATCAAGGAAATCTTACATCTCTAAATGCTTACATCAATAAAATAGAAAAAGAGCAGACAAATGAATTGGCAATGCACTTAAAAAAACTAGAAAAAGAACAAACTAAAAATCCCCAATTTAACACTAAATTGGAAATACCAAGAATTAAAGGTGAGATTAATAAAATTGAGTGAAAAAACATTGAATTAATAAATAAAACTAGGAGTTGGTTTTATGGAAAAAACCCAATAAAATAGATAAACCATTGGTTAATTTGATTTTTAAAAAGGGAGAAAGAAAACCAAATTACTAATATCAAAAATGAAAAGGGTGACTATATAACTAATGAAGATGAAATCAAAGCAATTGTTAGGAATTATTTTGCTTAATTATATGCCAATAACTTTAGCAATTTAAGTGATATGGAGGAATATTTACAAAAAATATAAATTGCCTAGGTTAACAGAAGAGGAAATAGACTATCTAAATAAACCCATTTTTGAAAAAGAAATAGGAAAAAAAAATTGATCCCAGCTCTGCCTGGTCTTTCCACTCCCGGGCCTGGACAGACAAATAGACTCTTACAAGTTGCCTGGAGGGAGATCCCTGGCAGTCTTAGCAGCCCTGCAGCATTAGCGCGCGGGGCGGGTGGGGGGGGGAGGAGTAGTGGGGGGGGGCGAGGGAGTGAGACGACACAACAGCTGATGCTGATTCTTTTCGCTCCGAGTCCCGATTCCTGTTTTGTCAGCGGAGGTCGTGGCTGTGTTAATCTTGAGGACACAGCCTTGTCTGCCTGGGCACGATACCTCCCACCTACCTCCTCTGCAGCAGCCCCATCGAAGGACTATGCAGACCTTCTTGAAGGGAGAAAGAGTTGGTTACTGGTGGTTACTGGCCGAGTGAGAAAAAGATCAAGCTCAATTTCCAGGCCTTTGCCGACCTGTCCAGGAAAAAGGGCATGGAAATGGTGCACTGATTGGGAGATGTTTTTGTTTACTTGTTTTCCTCTTGTCCTGTCCTGCCCTGCTTCCTACTTGACCCGTCTGTGAAAGACATGAACTAATCTGGTATTCCTTGTCTGTGCCTCCATATTATCATTTACCTGTCTATTAACAATTCACATTTATAGAGCACTTTACTCCTAGCTACTCTACAATGTAGGGAGCATAGCTGAGAAATAAATTTTTATTGACTTTTCAAAAAAAAAAAAGGAAAAGAAAAAGAAATTGAACAGGCCATAAATGAACTTCCTAAGAAAAAAGCATCAGGAGCACATGGATTTGCGAGTTCTACCAAACATTTAAAAATCAACTAATTTCAATATTAAATAAATTATTTGGGATAATAGGCAAAGAAGTCCTCTTCTTATGAAACAAATATGGTGCTGATACCTAAAACCAGGAAGAGCAAAAACAGAAAGTTATAGACCAATTTCATTAATGAATGTGAGTGCAAAAATTCTAAATAAAATACTAGCCACAAGACTGCAACAATAATCACAAAGACTGTACATAGTGACCAAGTGGGATTATACTAGGAATGCAGGGATGGTTTAACATAAGGAAAACTATTACCATAATTTATTATTATATCAATAACAAAAGTAACAAAAGTCATATGATTGTATCAATAGATGTAGAAAAAGCTTTTGACAAAATACAACACTCATTCCTGTTAAAAACACTGAAAAACATAGATATAAATGGATTTTTCCTTTAATTGATAAGCATCTATCTAAAACCATCAGCAAGCATTATTTGTAATGGGGATAAGCCAGAAACCTTCCCAATAACATCAGGAGTGAAACAAGAATGCCTATTATTACCAATATTATTCAATATGGTACTAGAAATGCTAACAACAGCAATGAAAAGAAAAAAAAAATTGAAGGAATCAGAATGGGCAATGAGTCAATGAAACTATCTCTCTTTGCAGACGATATGATGATATACTTGGAAAATCCTAGAGAGTCAGCAAAACAGTTAGTTGAAACAATTAGTTTTAGCAAAGTAGCAGGATAAATAAACTCACATAAATCATCAGTATTTCTATATATCACCAAGATCCTAAGTTATACCCCATTTAAAATAACTGTACACTGTATAAAATACCTGGCAGTATACCTGCCAAGACAAACCCAGGAACTATAGGAACATAATTATAAAACACTTCTTATACAAATAAAGTAATATTTAAATAATTGGAGAAATATTAATTTTTCATGGGTGGGCAGAGCCAATACAATAAAAATGACAATTCTACTTAACCTAGTCTATTTATTCAATGTCATCTCAATTAAACTACCGATGAAATTATTTTATTGAGCTAGAAAAAATAATAAAATTCATTTGGAAGAACAAAAGGTCAAGAATATCAAAGGAATTAATGGGGGGGGGGAATGTAAAGGAAGGAGGTTTAGCAGTATCAGATCTTAAACTATAAGTCAGTAATTATCAAAATTATCTGGTGCTGGCTAAGAAGTAGAAAGGAAGATTAGTGGAACACACGACATATAATGCACAGTAATAAATTATTATAGTAAGCTTGTGGAAAAGAATACACTATTTGGTTTAAAAAAAATTGCTTGGAAAAAAATTATTGGGAAAACTAGAAATCAGTCTGACAGAAATTGGACATTTTACACCATTTACCAAGATAAGGTCAAAATGGATACATGAAGGGAGATATCATAAGAAAACTAAAAAAACATAGAACATATTACCTATCAGACTTATGGATAGGAAAAAAACTTTATGAATAAATGGGAGATAGAGAGCATCATGAGATATAAAATGGATAATTTTGATTGTATTAAACTGAGAAGAGTTTGTACAAATAAAACCAAGATAGCCAAGATTAGAAGGAAAGCAGAAAATTAGGGGGAGGGATTTTTTATAGATAGTTTCTCATATAAAGGTCTTATATCTCAAATATATAGAGAACTTCATCAAATTTATAAGAATATGAGTCATTCCCCAAGTGATAAATGGTCAAAGGATATGAAGATACTATTTTTCAATGAAGAAATCAAAACTATATATAATTATTAAAATTCTCTAAATCATTATTGATTAGAGAAATGCACATTAAAACAACTTTGATATATCATCCCACACGTATTAGATTATCTAAAATGATAGAAGGGGAAAATGACAAATGTTGGAGGGGATGTGGAAAAATTGGGATACTAATACATTGTTGGTGGAACTGTGAATTAGTCAACCATTTTGAAAAGCAATCTGGAGTTATGCCCAAAGAGTTACAAAACTGTGTGTACCCTTTGACCCTGTAATACCACTAGTAGGTTTGTTTCCTAAGGTGATGAGAGAAAAAGGAAAAGAACCTATGTGTTCTAAACTATTTATAGCAGCTCTCTTTGTAGTGGCAAAGAATTGGAAATTGAGGTCATGCCTATCAATTGGGGAATGGCTAAACAAGTTGTGGTATATGATTATTATGGATTATTACTATGTTATAAGAAATGATGATCATTTCAGAAAAACCTGCAAAGACTTATATGAACTGATGCAAAGTGAAGTGAGCAAAACCAAGAGAATGTTGTATATAGTTCACAGCAAAATTGTTCAAAGAATAATTGTGAATAACCAAGTTATTCTGAGTACTATAAATACTCAAACTATAAAGCATCTATGAAGGAAGATGCCATATCCTTCCAGAGAAAGGACGGCTTATGTTTATAAATCTGTGTCAAATGGTGGCCTTCTCTGGTGTGGGTTGGGAAGGGATGGAGGGAGACAGGTTGGAACTTAAAATGTAGCCAAAAACAAATAAATAAAGAGCAAAAAATCAATCAATAAGTAAATAAGAATGCATTCAAGGTATACAGGCTTGAGAATCTGGAGTAGTTACAAGTCCTTTTGCCTGTTTCCATTTCTTATTAATGATGCAAGAGGAGGAGCTGGCAATGGTCCTTGGCAGTTAAACCCCTTCTCCCTCTAAGTGTCTCATGGAAAAGATGGGAATTCCCTAGACAAGGGATCCTTACCACCTCACAGATAATGGTTTTTGTTCTAACATTGTCTAAAGCTCATGGATTTATTCATACACTCTTGGACTTGAATTTTTTTTTAAAGCTTCTAGTTTTTTCTTTTTATTTTGTGTGTGTGTGTGTGTGTGTGTGTGTGTGTGTGTCAATTGGGGTTAAGTGACTTGTCCAGAGTCACACAGCTAGTGAGTGTTATGTGTCTGACGCCAGATTTGAACTCAGGTCCTCCTGACTCCAGGGCTGGTGCTTCATCCACTGTGCCACCTAGCTGCCCCTTGGACTTGGATTTTAATAAAAGACTACAAAAAACAATCAAAGATGGAAGTGTTATGGGAAGATACACTAATACAGTTTTGGTAGAACTGCAAATTATTGCAATCATTCTATCTTTTTTCTTTCCCCCTTTGGTTGGGCAATGGGGTTAAGTGAGTTGCCTAGGGTCACACAGCTAGTAAGTGTTATGTGTCTGAGGCTGGATCTGAACTCAGGTCCTCCTGAATCCACTCTATCCACTGCGCCACCTAGCTGCCCCTATTATAATCATTCTGGAAAACAATTTGGAACTATGTGAAAAAAGTTAATAAATTATTCTTACCTTTAGCTCATTTGAACATTGCTATTTGCATGTTATGTCCCCCATTAGATGGTGAGCTTTTGCCTTTTTTGGTACCAGTGCACAATGCCTTAGTAGGCACATAGTAGGTGCTTGGTAAATGCTCATTGACTGACTGACTAATCCCACTACTGTGAATATTTCCCACGGAAGTCGAAGACAAGGCCCGTATTAACCAAAATATTTATGGTAGCACTTGCTTGGTAGCAAAGAACTAGAAACAAGCAGGTGCTTATTGAAGGGCTGAACAAACTTTGGTACATGAGTGCAATAGAATATTATTGTGCTGTAAAAAATGACAATTATGAATTCAGAGAAACCATGTTTTGGGCCAGTCTCAGGCTAGGTCACTTTTGTAGATTCAAATCTGGAACAAAACGAGATGCTCCTGAACTAGCTAAAATTAACAAAAATAAGTTTATTTAACATTCCTATGAAAAGAACCATCAGCAAGGATACCACATTGATTCAGCAGGGTCACAGATCCCTGACTGTATAGTTTACCATAGTGAAGCCCAAGGAGCTCTCACCTGCTCATGTGCTGAGCTTTTTGTATTTATGTGACCAGGAAACTATGTCAATGGTTCAAGGTTTAGTTTCCTGGACCAACTGGATCTTGAGATCATTGCCTTTTAAAGGGACCTTAGTAAACGTTCAGGGACCTCAGTAAAGGTTGTTCCTGCCATACATGGGAAGACTTGTATGAACTGATGCATAATAAAATAAGCAGAACCAGGAGAAAAAAATATTTTAAAAAAATTGCAGTTATGCAAATTGAAACAATACTAAACACAGTCAGACTCACAGTAACTGTAATGATCAATCTTGGCCCAAAAGAAACAGATATCTCCTTCCCTGGGAGATCATAGATGCAGATTGTTGCATATATGGTTAGACTTGGTCATATATTAGTTGTTCTTATTTACTGTTTTTCTTCATGCAAGGGAAAATTGAAAACAGGGTTTGTAGTGTGGGAAGCTATATCCAAAAATGACTGTAACATAAAAATGTGTCAGTAAAGCTTATTTATTTTTTAAAAATTCATTATTTTTAACATTCATTTAAAAAAAATTTGAGTTCCAAATTCTCTCCCTCTCACCCCTTCCCACCCATTGTAAAGGCAAGAAATGTGATGTCAATTATACATGTGAAATCATGCAAAATATTTCCATATTAGCCATGTTACCAAAAAAGAAAAATAAAGAAAATGAAAAAATTATGCTTCATTCTTCACTCAGTTCTTTCTCTGGAAATGAATAGCTTTTTTCATTATAAGTCCTTCAGAATTGTCTTGGATTACTGTATTGATCCGAATAGCTAAGTCATTCACAATTAACCATCTGTTACACAATATTGATGTTACTTTGTACAGTGTTCTCCTGGTTCTGCTCACCTCACTTTGAATCAATTCATGTAAGTCTTCCCAGATTTTTCTGAAACTATGTTGTTCATCATTTCTTATAGTATTCCATCACAATCATATACCATAGCTTATTTAGCCATTCCTCAATTGATAGGCATCCCCTCACTTTCCAATTCTTTGCCACTACAAAAAGAACAGCTATAAATATTTTTGTAATATAGGTCCTTTTCTTTTTCCTTTGATTTCTTTGGGATACAGACCTAGTAGCGGTATTGCAAGGTCAAATGGTTTTATACCCCTTTGGGCATAGTGCCAAATTGCTGTCCAGAATGGTTGGGTCCGTTCACAACTCCACCGACAATGCATTAGTGTCGCAATTTTTCCACGTCCCCTCCAACATTTGTCATTTTCTTTTTTTTCGTATTAGCCAATCTGATAGGTATGAGGTGGTACTTCAAAGTTCTTTTAATTTGCATTTCTCTATCAATAGTGATTTAGAGCATTTTTTCCTATGACTATAGATAGCTTTGATTTTTTTTTCCTCTGAAAACTGCCTGTTCATATACTTTGACCATTGATCAATTGGGGAATTGCTCTTATTCTTGTAAATTTGACTCAGTTCTCTCCATATTTGAGAAATGAGGCCTTTATTAGAGAGACTTGCTATAAATTTCCCCCCTAATTTCTTGCTTTCCTTCTAATCTTGGCCGCTCTGGTCTTCTCTGTGCAAAACCTTTTTAATTTAATGTAATCAAAATTATCCATTTTACATCCTATGATCCTCTCTATCTCATTCGGTCTTAAATTCTTTACTTAGCCATGGTTCTGACAGATAAAGTTTTCTATGCTCCCCTAATTTGCTTATGTTATCCCCCTTTGTGTCTAAATCATGTGCCTATTTTACCTTATCTTGATATACTATATGAGATGTTGGTCTACACCTACTTTCTGCCAAACTGCTTTCCAGTTTTCCCAGCAATTTTTGTCAAATAGTGAATTCTTGTCCCAAAATCATAGATCTTTGGGTTTGTCAAACACTAGATTACTATAGTCATTTACTACTGGGAAGCTAGTGGTGCAATGGATAGAGTGCTGGGCCTGGAGTCAGATGGGTCTTTCTGAGTTCAAATCCTACCTCAGACACTTACTAGTTGTGTGACCCGGCAAGTCACTTAACCCTGTTTGTTTCAGTTTCCTGAACTGAAAAATTAGCTGGAGAAGGAAATGGCAGTCCACTTCAGTATCTTTGCCAAGAAAACCCGAATGGGGGTCATGATGAGTCAGACACAACCGAAATGACTGAACAACAACAACAAATTGTGTATAAAGCTTATTTTTTTAAAAAAAAAGAAAAGAGGTTGTCCACAGAAAGGTCAGAGATCAGACACAGGAGGTAATTGGTCCTTTGGAGAAAGACATACACCCTGACAGTCTCTCCAAGGAACATGCATATCAAGAAACTGGCACCAGTTCTGATAAGGAATCAGAAACACGGACTTATTCATACTAGGTTCTGGAGGGAGATCTCTGAATCCAAACAAGTGCTCTAGGAAAGAAGGAGCATCCCCAAGAAAGAGACATGGAAAGGGAAAACCTTACATAAAGTGAGAGAGGAGATACAGATACTCTGCCTCACTTAGCCTGCATTGACTGTGCCATCTGCATGGCCCCAGAGGGAAAGAAGGATTTTCACAGCAGGGCACCAGTATATACTGGTAGGAGCAACCTGGACTTAACCCTCTGTTCAGTCGTTCAGTCATGTCTGACTCTTCATGACCTCATGGACCATAGCATGTCAGGCCCTTCTATCCTTCACTATCTCTCAAAGTCTGTCCAAGTTCACGTTCATTGTTTCCATGATGCTGTCTATCCATCTCATCCCTACCATCCCGTTTTCCTTTTTGCCATCAGTCTTTCCCAACATCAGGGTCTTTTCCAATGAGTCTCGTCTTCTCATTACCTGGCCAAAGTATTTAAGCTTTGGTTTCAGTATTTGACCTTCCAGTGAATAGTCTGAATTATTTTCTTTAAGTACTGACTGATTTCATTTCCTTACTGTCCAAGGAACTCTCAAAAATCTTCTCCAGCACCAAATTGGAAAGCATCAATTCTGTGGCGCTCAGCTTTCCTTATAGTCCAACTCTCACAGTCATACGTTGCTACTGGAAAAACCATAGCTTTGACTATACAGACCTTTGTCAGCACAGTGATGTCCCTGGTTTTTAGCAGGCTGCCCAAATTTGCCTTTGCTCTCCTTCCAAGGAACAAGCATCTTTTAATTTCATGGCTGCAGTCGCCATCTGTAGTAATCCTTGAGCCCAAGAACATAAAATCTGACACCACTTCCATTTCTTTTCCCTCTATTTGCCAGGAAGTGATGGGACCAGTTGCCAAGATGTTAGTTTTAGGGGGTTTTTTTGGTTTGGTTTTTTTTTTTATGTTAAGCTTCAATCCTGCTTTTTCACTTTCCTCTTTCACCCTCATTAAGAGGCTTCTTAATTCCTCTTCACTTTCTGCCGCCAGAGTGGTATCATCTGCATCTCTGAGATTGTTCATATTTCTCTCGCAACCTTAATTCCAGCTTTTGATTCATCCATCCTGGCATTTCACATGATGTACTCTGCATGTAAGTTAAATAAATAAAGTGACAAGGTATCTATAATAATTTTTAAAATAAAGATTAAGTTCCAAATTTTAGGGGCCAGTCAATCTTAGATTGGGTAGATACCTTTTAGATACACTTCTAATAACTTATTCTGTTGAATTATTTCTGAATTCGTATATTTTCTTATTCCTTATATGAGGATGACCAGGGCTTGGAAGTGTTTGGAAGTGCCTGCTTCTTTTTTTTGGCCCTTACCCTCCCTCATGGGAGTGGTCCCACTCTTTCCCAACCCCTCCTTGTAGGACTTTCTCCTGTTCCTTCCCAGACCTCCACCTTGCCAGGGGAGGGTTTCCTTGAATATGTCCCAGATAATGGAACAATAAGGAAGAAATATAAATAAATGCTAGAGGCACTAAAGTAACTGAGGGGAATGACTCTAACTCCCTGCTTTTACTGAGCCTCTGTTCCCTGTTAGCTCATTCTTTGTCCAGGGGAATCCGTGGATGATCCAGTTTCATTTTTTAGTCTCTCTTGGGGAGTTAAATAATATGCTATTAAAAAAACAAATCTCTTTGTCTAAGTCTGCAGCTGAAGATTCTGGCAAACGGGAATGAAGTTATTTTACATTACTTCTCTTTTTGTGTGTGCAGCTGACTATGACCTCATGAAATACACAGAGACCAATAATGCTTTGGATTAACCACAAATTGACATTAGTACTGCTCTTAGAGACTAAGTGGATAGTATTGAAAAAATAAGTTGTTGGGTTTTGTTTTTCTGTTTTGTTTTGTTTTGTTTAAACAGGGGGTAGGGTACAGAGCCAAGATGGTGGAAGAAAGAAGCAATATAGCTAAGTTCCCAGCCACAACTCCTCCAAACAGATTTATAAAATGTATCAGACCGTGTCTTGACGAAGAAATCCAGAAAAAGTCACAGCAATTCCTTTGTTTGGCCTAGGTCAGCACAGAGAGTTCTGCAGATATTGGGGGCCGGGTTGGGGCAGGAATACCCGGCAACTGAGCTTGCCAATATCCAGGGAAAGCCTTCATGCCAACACAAAAGGAGGTCCCAGGACCACACTGGGGCACTTTGAAAGGGACAGCTTTGTTACCTTCACTACCCAGTCCCAGGTCATAGCTCTAGGAAAGAGTGGAAAGGAGAGCTGCTGAGTAGGGAGGACCAGGGAGGTATATGGAGGAAGAAGGAAGTTCACAAGCCTACAGCAGCAGCAGTAGTAGTGTGGCTCAGACCCCACACCCAGAGCAGGGTCTCGCTTTCACCATCCAGCCCAGCCAGCCAAGGAATAACTAAGGCAGGAAACCAAGACCAAAGGGAACCTACAATTCTGCCATGATGAGTCAAAGGAGCTTTCCAGGTGGCTGATAGGAGCTGAATCCAGCACAAGTCTGTTCTTGCTCAGACCCAAACCCAGATCAAGAACTTACAGAGCTCTAAGGGGGCAGCAATCAGACTTTACCCTGGATCACTGAAAGCTTGCAAGTGCTCAGCCTTTCTCTGAGATCTTGGAATAATGCAACACCCCAAGAGAGTAGCAACAACCCCAGCCCATAGCTTCTTTCCAGAAACGTGGCAGCCTTAACATCAAGTCTGAAGTCAGGAAGTAGACTGAAAGAATGGGCAAGCAAACAAAACTCACCATTATGAGGGATGCTCAAGACACAAACCCAGAAGAAGAAAATGAATCCAAAATATCAACACGCAATGCCTCAGTGAAAAAGTCGGTTGGGCACAAAGAAACAGTGATAAGCTCTAGAAGGGGGAGTGTCACCTTCTCTGCTCTTCCTAGGAAAGAGAGAAGGGGATGAGGGGGAAAGGAGGGTCAATGGCACCATTGTCATTCTCAGCAAACATATACACCTACAGTTTCTCCAGCAGCCTTGGTGACTTAGGAATGGTTTAGCCATCCACATCCATTCCACCGCTACTCCACAAGCATGGTGGTTGCCTAGAGATCTACCCCTCTCCCTTGTTCTTTAACCTATGATCTTCTTGTAGTTGAAGTAACTAAGGCATGTTGGATGTGGGGAGGAGTAACCTCCCTTGCCACCCCCCCACCATGGGGAACTCCTTCCTAGACTTTCAACATACTTGCCTTTCTCTCTTTCTCTGATGTCATTCCCTCTCATTCTTCTCTTTCTTGAGGAGGGGAGAGTCTGGGCTTCCAATCTCAAGGTCTTGATCCCATAGTTCTCCAAACAGACAAACATTGGTGAGCTTTTAGTTATACTTGGAAACAAACTGTAGAAAATATATTCAGGGGCCAGGATGATCCAGGGCACTTGGGGCTTTGTGTTGGAGTTCATTTGTTAGGGAAGTTTAGAAAATGTTGAAAGGAACATACATCCTGCACAGCAGCAAGGTGAAAGGCTACTGGGACATAACAGTACATATTTGTAAGATAAAATCTTTGTATCAGATGTTCTTACTGAATTATTTTTCTTTGCCACAAGGGAAAGTTCAGTCCACAGAGTGGATAGGAAATGACTCTCTGATGTAAAGACATTAAACATGTGGGTTTTTTTTAATTGTTTATTAAAAAAAAAAAAGAAGGAGGAGGTGAAAAAATCCCAGGTCAAAATCAAAGTCTTCAGAATCAGCTCAGAAAACAGGCAGCTACTGCTTTAGGAAGCTGCCTGCACATCACTAAAGTCAAAGGCTGGATCCTTTATACAATTCAAGATATGGGCAGTATGTATCAGGGATATCCAACCCAAACAGAAATGAGGGCCAGTAAACCATATCTAAAGATCTCCTGTGGGCCATATATTGAATTAGAAAACCACCTATTAATATTATCTATGTTTTATTGTATTTTTTATTTATTGTTAAATTTTTTTCCCAATTACATTTTAATCTGGTTTGGGCCATTCTCAGGAGTGTCGTTGACACCTTTGGCATACATTGTCTTGCGCGCCCCCCCCCCCCCCCGCCCCCATGTTATAGATGAGGACACCACGGAACAACAAGGTTAAAAGTGATTTAGCCAGGGTCACACATGTAGTAAGTGGCAGAGCTAGGACTCAACCAGATCTTCTCAGTACTTTTCCCACTGTACCAGACAAATGCAAAAATATTCCAATTGAAAGAGGAACCCCGGGTGTGAGAGGCACAAAAGTCCCTGTTACCCACTGCTGAGGACTTCATTGACATTGCTGATATCTCCTTAACAAGGTGCAAAATTCCTTGACCAGGTTAACCCTTTGACCAGATTTGAGTTCTCTTTGTTCACAGAATCACTCAGTTAATGATGCTGAAATTCATAGGTGTTTACTTGAGTTTGATGGTGAAGTTTATGGGTACCTACATCCCCTATTCCCTTGGTCTTTAAAAAGTGAGCTAGAAGACACAGAAGAAGCATGGTGGTAGAGAGGAGCCAGTTGTGTTGGGGGTTTTGTTAAATAATTTATTTGTTTTAATGAGCCAAGATCTGTTCTTTCACCCTCCCACCCCATCCCCATATGAGAATATAGGAAAAAAGAAAGTCATCACAAACATATATAATCTTTGTATTTAAGTGTAAAATAAAATTTACCAAAAAAACCCCATGTATAAACAATCAAAATTAATTTCCATATTATCCACATCCAAATTTTTGTCTCATTCTGTATTTTGTATTCTGTAATATTTATCTCATTCTACATTTTGAGTCCATTATCTCTCTATCAGGAGGGTAGTATGGTAGGATGTTTTATCATTAGTCCTCTGGAATCCTGATAGCTCAGCACAATAGCATTCTATCACATTTATATACCATCATTTGTTCACCTATTCCTCAATTTATGGGCAACCCCTCAGATTCTCATTCTTTGCTACCTCAAAAAGAGCTATAAATGTTTTTGTACATCCTTAGAGCTTGTTTTGCTTAGAACTAATCCCTTCTTTTATCTCCTCTCCTTTAATTCACCTGCCCCTTCCACCCCTTTTCCACCTATTTCTCTGTTAAGTGAACTGTATTTCTGTACCTAAGTCTGTGTATATTTTCTTCCTTCTTTCGACTAATTCAGATGATAATGAAGTTTAACTATCAGCCACTTCCCCACACTCCCTCCTCCTTGTGTGTATGAGTATGTATACATATATATGTACACATACATGCACACATATGTGTACATATATGCACACACACATGCACACAATGTGTGTGTGTACATATACATACATATATATATATATATATATATATATACTTATGCCCTGATTATGGGAGATAATTTTCCCTAACCTTTCTGTTCCTCTTCCCTCACCCCTAGTGTACTTCTTTCCCTCTCTTTTCATTTTTTCTTTAACAGAACCACTCCCAAGCCTTGTCTAATTAGACTTCCTCTATGGACCCTAATGGGACTTTCTACATGGACCCTGGGAATATTCAGAGGGGTCCCACATATCATCTCCCCATATTTGAATGTGAGCAGCAATTATCCTGATTTGCTCCTTTTTCATTGTTCTATTCATGTTTACTTTTTTTATGTTGCCCGTAATCCCTATGTTTATACTTCAGAGTTTCTTTATAGCTCTGGTCTTTTTTTAGAAATGCTTGAAAGTCCTCTATCTCATTAAAAATCTATTTTTCCCTTTATAGTATTGTACTCAATGTTGTTGGTTAAGTTATTCTTGACTGTAAGCCCATATCCTTTGCCTTCTGGAATATTATAATCCAAGTTCTCTGTTCCTGCTATAGAAGTGGCTTGCATGATCCTGACTGTGTTTCCTCAGTACTTGAATTCTTTCTTTCTGGCTGTTTGCAATATTTTTCCTTTGAACTGGAAGCTCTGGATTTTGACTATGATGTTCCTGGGAGTATTCATTTTGGAGTTTCTTTTAGGAGTCTTTCTATTTCCACTTTGGTCTCTGATTCTAAAAGATGTTTTGGTAGTTTTAGTAGTTAATAGTAGTTTAGTAGTTAGAGGGTAGTTTTCTTTTAAGATAGCTTGAAATATGATGTCCAAGCTCTTTTTTTGGTCCTGGCATTCAAATATTCTTAAATTTTTTTCCTCTTCAATCTTTTTTCCAGGTCAATTGTTTTTGCTATGAGATAATTTATATTTTCTTCTATTTTTTCAGCCTCTCTTTGTTTTAATATTTCTTGCTGCCTTGTGGAGTCATTGGCTTTTATTTGGTCTATTATAATTTTGAGGCAGTTTGTTGCTTGGGTCCAGGTTTTGTACTTCTTGTGCTAAGTTGTTAATTCCCTTTCCAATTGTTCCTTCCATAGCTCTCATTTCTTTTCCAATTTTTTCCTCAAGGACTGTCATTTTGTTTATTTTTTTAAACATTTTTTAACTCTTTCTTCGTCTCTCCCAAGAATTCTAGTTCAGCTTGTACCCAAGTTATGTTTTTCTCTGAGGCATTGTTCGTAGATGTGGAGCCATTCTCTTCTGATTTGTGTCTTAAGTATCCCTGCCACCATAATAGCTCACTACAGTGGGGTTCTTTTGTTTGTTTGCCCATTCTTTCAGTCTACTTTCTGACTTCAGAGTTTGATGTTAGGGCTGACACACTTCTGGAGGGAAGTTCTGGGGCTGGTTCTGTTGGTTTCTTGGGTGTTGGGTGCTGTGTTATTGCAAGATTTCAGAGACAGGCTGGGGACCTGCAAGCTTTCAGTGCTCCCAGAGCGGTCTGATCTGGGGCAAAGTCTGATTGCTGCCCCCCTTGATTAGAGAGAGCTCTGCTAATTCTTGACCTGGGTTTGGGTCTGAGAAAGAACAGACTGCTGCCGGATTCAATTCCTATCGGCCACCTGGAAAGCTCTGTGGGTTCATCAAGGCAGAATTATAGGTTTCCTGCTTTGGTCATTTCCTCTGCAAGCTAGGCTTAGATGGTAGAAGTCAGATCCTACTCTGAGAGTGGGATCTGAGCCACACCACCACCACTGCTGCTGCTGCTGCTATTGGCTTCTGAACTTCCTCTTTCCTCCATACACCACCCTGGTCCTCCCTACTCTGCTCTCCACCACTGCTGTGGGCAGGGCTCCTTCTCACTCTGCCCTGGAACTTGACCTCCCAGAAACAAAAAGCACTCAGAGTTGCTAGAGAGTCAAACATCCCTTCCTTCTGGTGAGCCCTACCTTCCCAGGGACCTAGACAGTCTTCCCGTTTCAGTATAGCTCTGGATGGAGCCTTCTGTAAAGGAATAAGAACTCAAAGTTGATAAAGAGTTGACTCTCCCAAATTAGATAAGTTCTTTCTGGGGGAGGGGGGAGGTTGGCAGGGCTGAACCCTAAGGTAGCAGTATAAATATGGAGGATTGTATAGGTCTCTAAGAAAGGTACGAGTCTACATGAGAAAAAAAAGGATGGCTGTTTTAATCATTTGGGGACTTGGGTGTGAACCCTTGGAAAGTCTTAGTAGTACAATGTAAAAAATGGATTTGGAGTCTAGAGCGCCCATGTTCAAATCCCACCTTGGACAAACCACTTAAACCTCTCTGGGCTTCAGTTTCTTCATCTGTACACTTCCTATGATCATTTGGTCTTCCAGATGTTGAAATAAAGCCTGTCCTATAGTACATGTCACTGAATAGGCATTGCCTCACTTAAGGTGAGAACTTGAAAGATCTTAGCTCAAAAGGGGCCAAGGTCTCCCAGTATATCCTGGGCTGTATCCCATCATTCTGATCTATATCTTGCCACTGGACCCAGATGGCTCTGAAGGAGAAATTGAGGCTGGTGACTTTGCACAGGCCTCCCTCACTCAAATCAAAGTCAATTGCAAGTCCTGTCATCATCTCCTTAATGTCATGGTCCTCCTTGAGAACAAAGGACAAACCGCAGTGCAATACAACCTGTGAATAATTAGGCTACATGAGACCTGAGGGCTCTTTTCCTCCTGTAACAGAAACTTAGATGCTGACCAACTTCTGCTGTTTCCAGTGAGGGGGCCAAGATCCAAAGAGAAATTTCTATGAGAAATCCCCATAAATGAACCAGGTCTGTGGTTCTAAGCAAAGCCTACATCTAAAACAAACAAACAAAAAAAACCCCTTAATTTTTTAGTCAGCAGCTGGGATCAGGAAGGGGACACGGCCATTTCTTCCCTAAACCCCACCTCTAATTCCCTTTCCCTCTCCCTTTCTCAGTGCCAGAGGGTGGAGCTGGAACCCCCAGGGAAGAAAGGCCTGAGTCAAGATTGTAGGAAAACAGAAATAAATAATGTTGAGAGTTTGGGGACAAGAACACGGCTCCTCCCTCCTGACACCTGGAATAAGAGAATTATTGGGAGAGCAGAAGGGATAGATGAGAGGAGCTGATGTTTCAGCTAATGCCATTTGTTGAACTGAACTGAATTCCAAGTTGATGACATTGGCTGTTTCTCTTGGGTGGGTTGGTGGTGAGTGACAGCTGCCTCCTGAGAAGTTGACCTGGGCTCATTTATAGGTCAGTAAAGGATTGCTGAGGCCAAGGGTTAGAGTGGAAAGAGAAAAGCCTCTGCAGTCAGAATACATATTGACAATTCTGCTTTGGTTCTGTATCACCTTAGGCAAATGACAGCCTCAGTTTCCTCCTATGTAAAATGACGAGGTTGGACTGGACTCTGGTTGGTCTTCCAAGTCCCTTTCCAACTCTTTAATCCTATGAATCACATCTTCTGGCCTCCCCTTCCTCAGGTCCTACCCTCTTCCCCAAACTTTGCAGCTGCAAACTCTAAAATAGCCCTATATCACAGGAAGGGTGGGAGCAGGATTCATGCTTCTTTTGTGATTAAGGAATAGTTTGAAGGTCCTGGCTGAAGTTCTTGCTTGGGGGCCCAGAATTTAAACTTAGTCACAGCCTTGAGCCTTGTTTTAGGAAAGAATGAGGTGGCTATTGCATAACCAGGAGCTGGGAGGGTGTGGGCTGAAGAAGGAAACGATCCTGTCTCTTCCTGTGGCCTGGGCAGTGAGTGCTGAGGGTGTGTGTATGTGTGAGATCCGAAGGCAGGAGGGAAGCCAACAGAGGGTGGGGAGGGGGTCGAAAAGGGAATATGAATTTCTGAGCTGAAGTAGAATATGTTTTTGACTAGTTCCTGCCCTGATCGGCCCTAGCCCCAACACTCTCCCTCAGAACAAATCTTCATCTCTAATGGGGTTGGTTCCAGAAGTTCTCTGGAAAAAAAAAGAAGTGGGAAGTCGAATGAATGATAATAGGGAGCTGGTAACGAGCAGATGCAGGGGAAGATCAATTCTGATGGATGATACCGGGTTCTGTCTCACTGCCCCCCACCCACTTTGAGGTATTCTCTCAACCTCCATGCCCACATCCTCCGCCCCTGCTTTACACATATACACTCTGGCTAACTGCCTATCCCAGCCCCCACGTGAGCTGACCCTTCCTACCCAGCCCACAACTGTCCCCATTGTACCCTTTATCCCCCAAAGCTCTCCTCTGCCCTCTCTGAGATAATATACCTCCTTCCCATGGACACTCGTCCCATCCCGGTTCAGCTCTGCTATCTCTTCCTTCCCTAACCTTTACCCTCCAAGCTTTTCCCGTTCTGGCTTAGAAGGCTCAGTTCTTTCTTTCATTCTCCATCCCCGTCAGGTTTTTCCTATTCCTGCCCTCAACTCTATTGTCCTGTCTAGCCCTGTTCCCCATCTCTACTCTATATCCCCCTTTTATGATTTCCACAATTGTCTCATTCTTTCTCATCTCAGCCTCAGCTCTACCCTTTCCCTTCATCTTCCTCTTCCTCAAAATCCCCACCAACTTTAGGCTGCCCTCAGTCTCCCTCCATACACGCTTTCTCTCAGGTTCTCTCCCCTTCATCCCAATTCCCCGCCTCCCCTTCCCCCACACCCTCCTCCCACTCCCACAACCAGCTGCCCTGTTCCCAAATTCCGGGCGAGATTCCCAGGAACAAAGCAAAAAAAAAAAAAAAGACAATTTGGGAAGTAAACAGAGAATGGGAAGGGGGAGGAGGGAGTACCCAGGTGGGGGGGGCCTCTCGAGTCCCACCCAGTTTGGGGAATGCCCCTGCCCCCCCCCTTCACCTGGCTCTTAAAGGGGCCGGCCCGGGGCTGGCCAGCTACTTAAGACAGAGGGGCTGCGGGCGCCTGCAGATGCGCTCCGACTGCTCCAGGAGGGTGGGAAGGGGTGGAAAACCAGGCCATGACCCCCCGCGGGCTCTTGTTGCTGCTGCTGTCCCTGTTGTTAGGTGCCCATCTGGGCACCTCGGCACGGTGTCCAGACTGTGGGCAGGGGGCGCCGGCGGGCTGCCCCGGGGGCTGCTTGGAGGAGGAGGAAGGGGTAGTGCAGCCGCAGCCAGAAGGATGTGCAGAGGCCGGAGGGTGCGTCAGGCGGGAAGGGGAACTATGCGGGGTCTACACCCCTAACTGTGGTCCAGGGCTACAATGCCATCCCCCAGAAGAAGATGAGACACCACTCCGAGCATTGCTGCTTGGCCGGGGCCGCTGCCGAAGGTCCAGGGGGCCATCAGGTGAGTTCTAAAGCCCGTCCCCACCTCCCTCCAGGTGCCTGGGTGAGCCCAGCCCCCAAAGGAGGGCTAGAGAAAGACTAGCCCCCCTCAGAATTGTGAGTCGTCCCCCCCCCCAATTCTATCCACTCATTCTTAGCTCTATTCATTGTCTTCACACCCATCCTTCTGGCCCTGGAGTCTCCCTACCAACCAGCTCTTCCTCCTTCCAGGTTGAGTGCTGGAGAACTAAGTGCAAAGGGGAGCCTCTAGGGAGGTGTAGCTAAGGTGGAGGGCAGAGGCAGAGATTACAGCTAGAAAAGGCAGAGTCTCCGCACCTAGCTACCATTACCTACAATATTCTAGCACTCCCTTGTCCCCATGGACTAAGCGGGGAGGGGGGAAGAATCTGAAGGTCTGAGTTCTGGAGGCCCAGAAGAGATTTTGGAATATGTACAGGATTTTGATTTCTTTATCATCAGGGAACTTCCGGTGTCAGAATTCCCAAGTCCTAGGATGTTGCCAGAGACCCCCCCCCAAAAAAATAGTTGTGACTTGCCTAGTCAGATGGCCAGTAAGTGCAAGAAAAGGAACCTGAACCCAAGTCTTCCATGACTGAACTCCAACACTCTTTATCCACTAGTTCACCGTGGCTCTTTAGGTTCACAAGCCCTTTTATTCCTTTCCTTTTGTTTCACTGGGAAATTGGGGTGGCAGGTAGATTTGGGAGTCTAACTACAATATCCCAGCCCAATATGTCCAGCTCTTGTTGCTCAAGACTCAGGAACCAGGGAATGGACTGAAATTCCTGCCTCCCACTTTCCACATCTCTGGGATGGAGAGGAAAGAGCTAGGAACACAAAAAATAGCCACTATATTCATAAATGTTCTTCTTCCCCTATTCCCTGTGCAATCAGTCACCCTTGGTCTGGAAGAAAAGAAAAATCAGGACAGCAGTCCCTCTATTTCCAGGGAAGCACACTTGGAAATGGCATGGAGAGTAAACTCAGCTTGCAGGTTTCCCCGATCCTGTTAACCCTACCTAATATTGCATTGAATAGAGAAGGTCAGTCAGTCTACAAGCTTTTTTAAATGCTTACCAGACTCCGGGCACTGTGCTAGGTATTGTGGATACAAAGAAAAGGCATGGTTTACCCGGGGCAACCACATGCAAACAGTACAAACAAGATATAAACAAGATAAATAGGAGATAATCAACAGAGGGAAGGCACTGGCATTAAGGGGGATCAGGAAGGCTTCTTGGAGAAGGGGAGATTTTAACCAAGATTTAAAGAAAGCTAAGGAAGTCAGGAGGTAGAAGTGAAGAGGGACAGAATTCCAGGCCTGGGGCGGTGTCAGTGGAAATGCCCAGCGCCAGAACATGGAATATCTTGTTTAAGGAACAGCAAAGGAAGTCAGTGTCAGGATCAAAGTAAAAAAGTGAAGTTTGAGAAGACGGGAAAGGTAGGGGCCATCAGGTTATGGAGAGGGCAGAATTGAGTCAGAACTTGAAGGGGCATTAGGGGTAGAGACTGGACGGACATCAAAGGGAAAGGGATAGAAGAAAAGGAAAGGATATGGGCAGGGGTATCACCAAGTTGTCAGGGGATTGCGTCAACCCAAGAAAACTGGAGGGACTAGAAAGTGGTGAAGAAGATAAGAAACCCTCACCTTACCCCAAATACATATGAGTTTATAGTGGGTGTTAGGACAAAGCTTGCAATTACTTCATGATACAAACTGGTTAGGTCTGGGATGTTCAGGTTCAATCCAGAACTGACTGCATGACTTGGATTGAGGTTAATCGTTATTGGTATATTTGGATACCAAGGAGGTAGAAGAAGCTGCTGGTTTGCCAAACACTAACGTTATAAGGTTCGAGAGCTTTGGGGTTTACAAAGAAAGATTTACGGATGAAAGCCGATGGAAGTAGAAAAAAGATGATGTTACACAAGAGACTTTCTCATTGGCCACAGAGAGACGGAGAAGAGGTCAGAGAAGAGAAATAGATTTTGTCTTTGGGGCAAGAGGGACATAGACCTTTTAGAGCTAATGAGGAGATATAACTGATAATTATTCTTTTACCTGGGACAAGTTCCAAGAAGTACACAGTACCCTTTTACTTTGTCCAGTGCTGCCCCCCACCATCTTGAGTATCCTGTCCCCCATCCCCCAATCCCTTCCCACCAACTCCCTTGCCTAGATCCTTCCCAATGGAGAGAAACAAGTCTACGGATCAAAAGGTACTCCCTGCACTCCTTCCTAATGGTCTCCACTCTACCCATCCTAGAACTACCGCACCCTTCTTCCTTCTCAGGACCTGGCTAAGGGACCAGAAAGAGATCCAGCAGGGACCCCTCCCCCATCCCCTGCTGGATTTCTCTGAGAGTAACCAAACCTCAGGCACCGGGAGGAGTAGGGGTGAGTCACAAGCAGGGTCAGGCAGGGGACACACATTCCTTTTCTGTCCCTGCTGACCCCCTCCTCTCTATCCCCTCCCGCCCTGCTGCATCCCATCAGTTCCTGGGCTTGGGACTCCCCCTTCTGGCCATTTGTGGAATGTCCATTAAGAAATTAGTTGGAGTAGGGGAAGCTCCTGATTAAGTCAGACATAACAAAAATAATAACAATCTCACACTTCATAGCTCTTTACATTTTTCAAAATTGGTTCACATCTATTTCCCCCTCACTGCAGCCTCATAAAGTAGTTAAGGCCAATGGTGTTAAGCACCATACGACAAATGAAGAAATTAAAACGCAGAGAGGTATTAGGACCTGGCATCTCTGGCTCCAAAACTTGAGTTCTCCCCAGCTCAACCCAAAGCCTTTCTCTTCTTCCCGCTTAGGAGGGAGCTGAGGAAGAGGGGTCTCCATCTCTTTTCCAAGTCTGGGAGGAAGACCCTCCTCCCACCTCCCATCCTGATTATAGATCTCCTCTCCTCACCCTCCACCATGTTTGTCCACAGCGGAGAGTCCTAAGGGAACGAAGCCCAGCCCAGGGGGCCCCCAACAGCAGGATGTGAACCGTGGAGGTCGAGAGAAGAACTTGGGCACCCCCTCCACTCCTTCCCGACCCAGTCCTGGGGGTGGACAAGACAGTGAGATGGTGGGCAAGGGGGATCACAAGGGGTGGGGTGGGTTGATGACAATGCTCACCGGGGGGGAAAGGGTGGGGGAAAGTAATGATGGAAAGAAACATAGAAAGAAAGACCTTGGGAATAAGCACCTCTGAATCTGCCTCTTAGGGGAGGGCTCCAGGGGTCATCTCTCAGCTCTGAAGGGTCCAGCCTCTTAACCCATAATGTAATAAACTTCAAGGGTGGAGGTAAGCCCCCTTTCAGAGGCTTGCTTGGCTAATTCTTTCTTCATTGGTAAGGAATGAGCCCCTATCCATGCCAGAGTGACACATGACAGAAGGGAGGGAGGGCAGCCAAGCCTGCAGCCACCACCCTACCCAGGGGTGTCAGGGAGGAGAGGGGATATGACCTCTGGTTCTAAGAATCCTCTTGTCCCCCCCCCCAATCACACTGGCCATGTTCCCCCAGGGTCCATGCCGCCGACACCTAGAAACGGTGTTACAGCAGCTCCAGGCTGAGGTCTACCGTGGGGCCCGGACTCTTTATGTGCCCAACTGTGACCATAAAGGCTTCTACAGGAAGCGGCAGGTGAGAGCACACTTTCATCCCCTTCCCTACATCCTTCAATTAGCCCATAGACATCTATTGAGTTCCTATTACTTTTCATGTAAGGTATGGCATGAAGTGCTCCGGGGGCATATGATAAAAGAACAAGGCTTTGTTCTGCTTTTGCTGCTCCTAAGGAGCTTATCAATTAGTTGGGAAGATAGGAGATTTACACACATACACACACACACATTCACATATATGTGTCTGTAAATATACATATATATGTACATATGTGTGTGTAGGATGTATAGGGAATGAAAAGAGAACTAACAATGTAAGGCAGTATTGATTAATTACCAGTGACTAGTGAAAGCGTTAACAGTAGGAAGGAGGGAACTGTCATTGAGGGGATCAGAATGATCAGGGGATTTGAGCTAGGTCCCAAAGGACAGGCAGAATTTGGATAGTGAGAAGACTGTAAGGCAAGAGTTGGAAGAACAGAGGGCATGCATGGGTGGGTCAAGGCTAGGAATCTGAGGGCATCTCAGATATAGATACCCATTCACAGATCTGCCCCGTGCCAGGAGCCAGGAGTCTCGCATCTCCTTAACAAACCCACCTCCGCCCCCTTTGACTTGTTGACAATCAGCTCCTACCAGCTTGGACGTGAGACCCATTCACTTCCATCTCTGTGTCTCTATCCAGTGTCGGTCATCTCAAGGGCTGCGCAGAGGACCGTGTTGGTGTGTAACACGAATGGGACAACCCCTGACTGGCCCCACTGAATCGGATGCAAATTCCCTCTGTCTTTCTGACCCCAGTGGTTGAGGCAGAGGCAGGGAAGAAGAGCTAGGGCCACTGATGGAGCTGGTCTGGAGGGGTGCCATCGTGGGCTATTTATTGAGTGACGAAGAACTCAAGGTAGAAGAGCCCTGGCTTCCCCCTCCCCTTCCCCCAGCATCTCCATCTCCCCCTGGTCCTTCCTCAAGCTGGGCTGTGTGTGTCAGTGATTCAACTATGTGATAGTTGGGAAGGCTGTTGGTGTTGAATTGGGTTGTTAATAAAGCTGAGTTGGGGTCTTGGTGTCTATGTGTGATTACTTCCTTCCCCTGCCCCTCTTTCTCCTCACACACATACCTGCCGCCTCCCCCCCCCGACTTATTCTATCTTCATTCCAGCTCACTCTCCAATTTCTTACTACCCCATCCCCAAGCCAGTCATTAGACCCTTCCTGTTGCCTAATCTCCATCCTTCTTGAGATATTTGGAAGTCCTTTGGTTGATGAAGTTCCAAACCAACCATATCTCCCATCCACAGTACAGAGAGAGATGGGGACAGAGGGAAGAATAATGCCTGCTTTCTGTCGTTCTGTGTCCTGCTTTGGAACTTTGTCCCTGACGCTGATCTCTGAACACCATGGGAAAAGAAAAAGGTTAATAGTTAATCTCGGGAACCACCTCCCCTGCCTCCGACTCCGGAAGAAACATAATAAAAATGAAGTCATTCCTCCAGGTGTATCTCAGGGAAAGTGGGACCTGAACCCTGAGAGACCCTAGCAAGTACTTAAAAAGAAAGGTGAGTGGGTGGGAGTGGGGAATAATTTCTTCCCTAGAGATTATCCAAATATTGGTATCATCTTCAGTGATTCTAGTGCCACAGAACTGAGGGGGGAGTTGGTACCTCTAGGATGTCATGAGTCAGCAAGGAGATAGTCGTTAGCCTCCTGATAACACAAACTGACTCCCCATTTTTTCTTGACCTTTAGAATTCTGTGTGGGAGGCAGCTGAGAGATATCAGATTGATAAAGGTTCGAGATAGGCAAAGCCCTGTGCAGCTAACACAGCGCTCATTATCAGTGAATGACCTATAGAGGGGCGGAATGAATTGGAGGAGACAGGAAGCTGAAATGGAGGTGGGGAGGTGTACTCCTAGATCCCTCTGACAGGTGCAAAGTTCATTCTTAGGAACCCTAATCCTCATAAGATAACCTTATCAATAGCCTCGCAGTCCTTTTCCTCCAAAGAGGACTTTAGTCCACACTAGTCACACAGTGCACTGGCACTGACTGGGGCAGGTACTGTGAGAGGAGCCAGTTATCTGCTCACATACATCATGGAGCCAACTGGGACCCAGCCTCGGAGGAGAGAGGGGCGGGGAGAGAAGCAAGCAAACAACTGCCCCCTCAATGGTGAGTCTCCTGAGAGTACAGGAAAACCTGTCAGGGACAGGGAATGGAGGCAGGCAGAGGTGAGAGACAGGAGGGAGGGAGGACAGGGAAGGAGTGGGCAATGTATTGTTGAAAAGGCCTTAGGTCACCTCAGTCCTTTTCCCTACACTGGAAGATCAGGAGGTTCTAGATGGAATCTATCATTTCAGACCTTGTCTGCCTGAGAGAAGAGAAATATCTAATATTGTAATCTTTGCCTAATTAGTCTGATCCCATCTTTGTCACTGGCCTCGAACTCCTTATGGAAGGGAAGTTGCAGGGGGTGGGGCAGGGGAAGGAGTGGCAGAGTGAGAGAGAGGGCAAGAGACATTAGGATCAGTATTCTAAAAGGTCTCAGTGTAGGTGGCTGAGGCCTCCCTAAGGTCAAAGACAATACAGCCCAGATACTTCCTACCTCTTGGATGTGGCCAATGGCCCTCTCTCTCCTAGAAAGTGCCAAAGAATGTGAAATTCCTGACCTGGTGCAATTGATGAGGCATATGGAGGTAAGTGGGCTGGAGTTGGGACTGTGTTAGAGGTCAGAGATAAGGTCCCACAGTCAGAGGTCCAGCTGGACAGATCCTGAGGTCAGAGGGAAATGATGAAGACTGGGTTAGACGTGAATGTCTTGTCTTAGCATTAAAAATCAGTCGTGGGTCAGAGGTCGGTAAGGAGGTGGGGTTAAGTAACCCTGTAGTTTGGATCACAGGGTCAAGACGGGGGAAGGGGGCAAGGGTGGAGGTCCAGAATCAGGCTATAAGGAATCAGAAGTCAATGAAGGTGCAAGACTAGGAAATGAAGGAATCTCGGGGTGGTCTGCTTACTCTGGTTATAAGCCCCTCAGGCTGTGAAGGCAGAGTTGCTGGAGCAAGCGCACCAGCAGCTGACTAAGCTGTTTGATCGGGCCATTTGGGAAGCTGTGCAGTCCTACCCAAGTCAAGGCTGCCGCCCAGGCTCAGCCTTCCAGGAATCCCCAAAAAGGTAAAGACCGGAAGGTGGGCAGCAGGAGCCCCTCCATTCTGGAACATTAAACATCTCCCCACTAGCCCTTTCCCCCAACTTGGCAATGAATGTCTCCTGAGTTTTCTTACTTCTGTCCCCTGGTGCTGCCCTTATTCTCTAGAATTTCTCTGTCCTCCCTCTCCATTCAGAGCCCAGGAACCAAATCTGGAAAGACGGAAAGTTTTCATCCATCGCAAGTCGTTACTCGAGTGAGTCAGGGTAAAGGCAATAGTTAGGGACAGGGGAAGGGATGAGTGCAGATGGGAACCAGGAATCCCGACCTCCAGACTTGGGTGGACCAGGGAAGATGCTCTAAGTCTTAGTTTTCCCATATATCCCCCAGGAGAGGAAGGGGATAGCAAGATGAGATATGAGTGAATCAGAAAAGGGTTTGGAGAAACCAATGACTGAACTTCTTAACCTCACCCAACTCTGGTCCTTCCAGCGAATTGATGGAAATTAAGCATTTGCGAACCATTTATCACATTTTCATTGCGGGACTATGTGTCTTCGTCATCAGCACCCTGGCCATAGATGTCATTGATGAAGGAAGGTATGGGTGTTCTGGGTACCACAATCTATTCCATGGTAACAGCCCTCCCCACACACACACCTCCAACACCAATCATCTTAACCCTTCTTTAGGCAGCTCCCTCGCCCAGACATGTTCCATTCTGTTTTCAAGTTTTCTGTGTGTTATCCCTGGAGAGAGAGAACACAAAAGCTAATTAGGTTGAGGAGATGGGTAGGTGAGAACCCAAAACCTTGGGGAATATGGCTGAAGTCAGGAGGTCTGGGTTGAAATTCCAGTTCAGACACTTACTAGCTGTGTGACGTCACTTTTCTACATGTAATTTCCCAAATGGGTAGAATAATATTTTCACTAAAGAGTCAATATAAGGAAAACAGTAGGCCTAAAAGCCTGTATATTTGGTGTCATTAGGAACTAATATCTAGACCAGGGGGTGTCAGGGAGAGGATAAAAAATACCCATGCCGTCTGTATAGATCATTTCCAAAGTGTCCTTGGGGAAATTCCACCTCCCCCAAGAGACCCTGCCTAAGTCATCCATCCATTGGCATTTGTGCCAGCCACTGTGCTAAGTGGTAGAGATAAAAAGAAAGTCAAAAGGCAGTCCCTTCCCTCAAGGAGTTTACAATATAACGGGGGTGACAGCATACAAAGAACTATGTGCAAACAAGCTATGTACAAGATAAATCAGAAATAATTAATGGCACTAAGGGGGGAGCGCAGGGCTACGAAACACAGTATTTCATGTAGTCCAGGTTGGATCAGAATGATGGGGCAAGTCGAAGGGCTACCCTGGGGTTCAGGTCCCATCCGGGCAATATGGAAAGGAGGAAATCAAGGATGAGAGATGACTAGCGTGTACCCTCCCTGTATCTCCTCTTTCTACCGCAAGGCTCGTGCTACAGTTTGACCTCCTGGCCTTCAGCTTCGGACAGCTGCCCCTGGCCCTGATGACCTGGCTGCCCATGTTCCTGTGCACAGTCCTAGCCCCATACCAGGCTCTTTGGCTATGGGCTAGACCCGGAGGCCGGGGGGCCTGGTATGCAGGGGCGGGGCTGGGGGCAGGCCTTCTAGCCATCCAACTGGCGGCGTTGGGTGTCCTCCCAATCTACGTGGCCCTGCAGTACCAGCTGTCTCCTGGCTCCCGCTGTGTTCTAGTCTTTGAGCAGGTAGGGGCGGAACCTGGAGCATAAGGAGGTAGAGGAGGGGAAACTCGGATGAGTGGGTAAGGTTCCATAGGGACAGTTAAGTCTACAAGGGATGGGGCCAACCTTGAGAAAGAAGAGGAAGACTAATGAAAGTGCGGTCAGACTGAAGTCTCTTCCAAAGAAATCAATTCAGAGGTGGCCCAACCAGTCCAGGGACACTGGAGGCTGCCTACTGAATGATCAGGTAGGACTACGGAGAACCCAGCTCTGACCTGCTACACTCTACCATCTTCAGCCTCTGTCCTCCCCCAGGATCATTGAGTGTTTTAAGTACTATGAGGCACAGAATGAGCCTAAAATGGTGTGGTGAAGTGGAGAGCACCTTGTATTTAGTATCAGGGGATCTGGGTTTAAATCATTCTATTAATCAATCATTATTTATTAAGTGACTGCTGTGGTCTAGGCACTGTTCTAGGTGCCAGAGCCAAACAGTCCCTTTCCTCAAGGAGCTTACATGGGGTGAAGGGGAAGGGTGGAAATATGTATATCAATAGGTACACATCAAATGAATCAAGATTAGTTTTGGGGGAACACGGCAGCAGTGTCTGTGAGGACCAGAAAAGATTTCACATGGAAAAAAACAAGGAGTCTCTGAGAGACCAAGGTGTGGTGGGAGTGCTTTCCAGTCAAGGAGAACAGCCAGTACAAAGAGCCCGAGATGGTGATGGAGTGCCCTTTGTGAAGAACAGCAGAAAAGCCAGGTTCCAGAGTGCAGGAAGAAGAGTAATGTTTTAAATAGATTGGAAAGGAAGATTGAGACAGGGTTGTGGGGGCTATGAGAAAAGCCAGAAAGAGAAGCTTATGTTAGATTGTAGAGGCACCATGGTCAGGTTGAACCATAGGGAAAATTACTTTGGCCTCTATAAGGAGGAAGGACCACAGAGAAGAATAATTTGAAGCAGGAAAATTGATTAAGAGGCTGTGGCTGGAGACTGGTAGATAAGTGCATAAAAATGGTGCCCATGCACGTAGGGAAGGAAAAGAGAATAAGAATTTATAGAAAGTACCTACTATATGCTAAGTGCTGCCCTAATTTCAAATATGATCTCATTTGATCCTCACAACATCCGTATGAGGTAGGTGCTATGAATATCCTCATTTTACAGTTGAGGAAACTGAGGCTAATAAGTTAAGTGACTTGCCCAGGGTCACACAGCTAGCACGTGTCTGAGGCCCGATTTGAACTCAGGTCTTCCTGACTCTGGGCTATTACACCAAAGGCTGCCTCTAAAGAGAGGTGGACCCAGTATGAGATGCGTTAGGAAGACTAAAAGGTCAAGATTTAAACCCTGTCTCCAACACTTACCACCTGCATGACCTAGCACAGAGCAAGTCACTTCTCCCTTGAGTGGATTGGACTAGACGCCTCCAATGTTCTTTCCAGCCATGAAATCTAAGGGTTACTTCAACTCTAAAACTTGCACGTAAGGAGGTTTTGACACTGACATTTAATACCAGACAGTGCTACTCCCCAGCCAACCTTCCCGCCTTTGCAGGAAGCACTCAGCTGGGCATCATAAAACCTGTGTTCCAGTTTTGGTTAAACCACTCATTCTTTTTGTGACTTTAGACAGTTCCTTTCCCTTCTCTCAGCCTCAGTTTCCTCATCTGCAAAATGGGAACAATATTCTTACTACCTACTTCACAGCATTGTTGTCATGGCTATAAACAGGAAAGCACTATGCATGCATTGCCCTTATTCTCCCAGATTTACATCCCTTATACCTAGCACAGGGCCTTGCACACATTAGGTGTTTAGTAAATATCTGTTGACTTCAAGTGCTAACATCCCTCTCCAGTTTTAATATATTATGATTCTCTCCCAACTCCTACCCAGATCCGGTTGGTGATGAAAAGTTACTCCTTCTTGAGGGAAGCCACACCTGGAATCTTCCATGCCGAAGGAGGTGAATCCTCTGATAGGTGTATCAGTTCTTCTGTCCCCACACCCCCTATTTCCCAGCCCATCCTTTTCATTCCTTACCACAATCACTTCTGCATAGGCAAAGAAGGCAGACCAGACCCAGACAATGGTCTCTGGTACATCAGCTTAAACTCGGCTCCCTCGTTAGGTACTGCCTCCACCTCCACCTTGACTTAGAATTACCAGCATCATTCTTTCCCCTGTGATAAACGATAAAGGTGGTGGCATTGCCTCCAGAAGGCCCCTGTGAAAAAATGACACAGTCGGAATTGTTAGGGAGATACCTTTGGACATGAGGTGATAAATGGGGCAGCTTTCCTGTAAAAGGAAGAAGGCTAGGAAGCCTGAAGACAGGAGGGTGCCCTGAGTGGGATAGGACCTGCCCTCAGAAGATAAAGTGCCCCCCCCTCAGGGAGGGGAGGGAGATACAAAGAGGTCATGAAAAGTAAGATTGCCTGCTACTGCTTGGCTTGGAACAGACATTATAGCTTACATTCTTCCTCTAGGTCCTCCTCTCATTCCTTGAGTCCTCTGTCTCCCAGTCTTAATCCCCTTACTCCACTCCTACTGGATCTCCAGTCAGAGTCTGGTCTTTCTCCACCTCTCCCCTTATTAATCCATTAGTCTCCAGCACCCTCTTGCTCCCCCAACCTAAACCCTTCCTTCTTCTTCACTTTGCCTCTGTCTCCATCACCACTACAGGTAAGGGAGCCCGAGTTCCCAGTTTCTCCAGCTACCTCTACTTCCTCTTCTGCCCCACACTCATATACAGAGAGAGTTACCCCAGGTGAGTTTTCTGCCCTACCCTGAGTGCCCAGTCCCACCTAAAGCCCCATCTTTCTGATCTCCCTTTCTCCTTGGGATCTTTGACCCTACCCCAAAGCCCTGGATCCCTCCTTCTACCTGAAGGCACCAGATGTCCCAGATCCCAATCCCTCAGGTACCCCCCCCATAATTGAGCAATTGAGGGAGAGGGGATTCCAGAGGTTCAAAAGTAAGACTTCTTGAGGAGTCTGTGACACTCCTCCCAATTACTGTTCCAGGACAACCCATATCAGGTGGAATTATGTGGCCAAGAAATTTGCCCAGGTCAGAGAATGGGAAGTGATGGAGATGGGGGGAGGAAAGTAACCTGTTGTTGGGGGGAAGAGGAAGTATTAGAGAATTGGGTGGGAAAAAAAGGCCTGATGAAATCTTTGGGCAGAGAAAAAGTGGGGGTTCAGGGAGAAAGATTCAGAAGCTGGGGGTCTAAGTGAGATAGATATTCAGGATGAGTGGACACTCAGTGTAGCTGCTGATGGTCTCCCGTGCTTCCATCCTCTCCCTAGGTCCTGGCATGCGTGTTCTATGCCTGTTTCATCCTTGGCCGTCTCTGTGTGCCCATCTTTGACAACATGAGCCGTGAGCCCTTCAGCACCCGAGCCCTGGTGCTCTCCGTCCTGCATGCCACACTACCTGGTGGGTCCATCCTAGAGACCGTGGAAGCAGAACAGGATGCGGGATGCAGGATCCTCCACTTGCCCTAGTGGGAAGACTCTGGCTGGAGTGGAGGGGGAGGATGTGAGAAGCCAGCAAGCAGTTCTTAAAACTAAGAAGATAAGGGGCAGCTAGGTGGTGCAGTAGATAGAGCTCTGGTCTTGGAGTCAGGAGGACCTGAGTTCAAATCCGGCCTCAGACATTTGAAACTTACTAGCTGTTTGACCCTGGGTAAGTCACTTAATCCTGATTGCCTCACACCCCACCCCCCAAAAAAACTAGGGAGATAACATTGGGCATGAGTTACTGAAGGAAAAAGCATCCACAAAAATGGAAGGAGCAGAAGCCTAAAGGCAGAGGGGGTCTCTGGGTGGAACAAGGCCTGACCTCAGAAGATGGAATGGCCCAGAGAGAAGGGAGGAGGAGTCTGATCTGACCTCATGCATCACCCCCAGGTATCTTCATGCTGCTGCTCATATTCTTTGCCTTTCTCCATTGCTGGCTCAATGCCTTTGCTGAGATGCTACAGTTTGCAGACCGAATGTTCTACAGGGTAGGTAGGAAGAAGGGGAGAGGGAAATAGAAGTGGAAGGAAAGGAGAAAACTTTACCAGTAGATGAAGTAGGGGGTTGCCCAGAGGTATGATTTCAGGAACTGGGAATGTTCCTCTTTCCCAAAAGATACCTCTCTCCTTGGTAATGCTTTTTGCTCCTACTGGGAGTATTGCTGAGCTGTTTGGATAAATTTCATGAGTCAGAAAGCCCCAAGTTCAAGGCTTGTCTCTGACACACCCCGGCTTTATGATAGGCTCTTAACTTCTTAGCTTTCCAGGCAGCCCTACTACATCCAGGAATTTCTGACACATATACAAATCAATATGAGAAAGAAAAAAAAAGATATTCATTCTCTCACTATAATAAGACTTTCTCCCTAATTGTTGTTTTTGCTCAGTTGTGTCCGACTTTGTGAACCCAACTGGGTTCTTCTTGGCAGAGATACTGGAGTGGTTTGCCATTTCCTTCTCCAGCTCATTTTATAGATGAGGAAACTGAGGCAAAAAAGGTCTTTGTGTGACCTTGCCCAGGGTCACACAGCTAGTAAATGTCTGAGGCTGGATTTGAACTCAGGAAGGTGAGTCTTCCTGACTTCCAGGCCGCAAACTCTGTATCCAGTGCATAGAGTGCCAGGCCTGGAGTCAGAAAGACTGCCCTAATTAAAAGTGTAAAATCTCACAGTGAGAGGCAAACTGTTATCAGACTTTATCAATCATTGACACCATAGTGTAAATTACTTTATCAGATCTTTTTTAAAATAATAATAAAAATTTTCCCAAGTTACATGTAAAGACAAAAATTTTCAAATTATTTATTTATTTATTTTTACTTTTCAACGTTCACTTTTATAAGATTTTGAATCCTAAATTTTCCCCCTCCCTCCCCTCTCCGAAGATGGCCAACAATCTGATATAGGCTATACATGTACAATCATATTAAATGTATTTCCACATTACTCATGTTGTGAAAGAAGAATCAGAACAAAAGGGAAAAACTATGAGAAAGGAAAAAAAAAACGAGAGAAACTAGTATGCTTTGATCTGCATTCAGACTCTGGATGTGTATAGCATTTTCCATCATGAGTTAAAAACAGTTTTTAATATTCACTTTTTAAAAAATTTTAGGTTCCAAATTTTCTTTCTCTTTCTCTCATCTTCCCCTTCCCTGAGACAGTAAGCAATTTGTTATAGGTTATACATGTTCAATCATGCAAAACATGTTACCATATTAGTCATGTTGTGAAAGAAAACACAGACCCAAAGAAGAAAAAAAAACATAAAAAAACACAAAAAAGTGAAAAATAGTATGTTGCAATGTCAGATCCCTTTCTAAGAGCAAATTTGGATAGGTTACTAGGAATGCAGGAGGGTACTCAGTTTCTTCAGATAGCATCTTCCAGAAAATGGTGAGATTTTGCCTATTTCACAGCCTTCTAGGGAGCACAGGGATGGAGGTGGGTGAAGGGAAGGGAAGGGGGAATTCTGGGACCTGGAGAATCCATGTAGTCCATGCTGCAGCTGGGGAGCATTAAGGCAGAGTCAGAGAGCATTCTGATGAGTACTGAGCAGCCTCACCCCTGATGCTGCCCTTCTGTCCTCAGGACTGGTGGAACTCAACCTCCTTTTCTAACTTCTTTCGTACCTGGAATGTGGTGGTCCATGACTGGCTCTACAGCTACATCTACCAGGATGGAATTCAGGTAAAGGGGAGCCCCAAGACCACCTGTTCCCAGAACTCCCCAGAACTCTCAGACCTTCTGAGGGATCTCTCCATGTCCCTAGCCAAGAAGGTTTCCCTGCAAGGATCCAGGAAATGAGATTGGCCTTCTTAACTTAAGTCACTTACTCTTCCTAGACCCCATAGACTGCATCTGTAAAATGAGGGGGTTGCACTGGACAGCTTCTGAGGTCCCTTTCAGCTTTAGGGCTAGGGCTAGAATCCTAGAACTTCCTCCTAGCCTTTTCCCAACTTACTCCTCTCCTCCAACTCAGTTATTGGGAAGTCCCTGGAGCTTTCTAACTTCTTTTTCCCTTTGCTGTTATTTATCCAACATCTTATTCTTCAGCTCACCTCTCCCTAACCTATCATCCCTCACTCAGTTTTAGAACTGACTCATAAAAGGTAAGAGCTGGAAGGGCCCTTAAAAACCATCTAGTGTAACCATTTTTTTTTAAACAACTTTCATTTTATAGATGAGAAAACTGAGGCAGAACTGGACCTTGTGCTCCCCTCCCCCAGTTCCCTACACAAGGGCTGGTTATGTTCCTAGTCCACTGGCCACCCACCCCTATACCCTATATGCCTCCTGTCCTTTACTTGTACTATTTCTTCTCTTACAAGGAATTGGAAAGGACCCGAGACCGTAGAAAATTAGACATCATCTAGTGCAGGAGTTCTTAACCCTTTTTTTCACGCCATGGACCTTTTTGGCAGGCTGGGGAAGCCAACGGACCCCTTTCTCATAGCATATTTTTTCAAATTTATTTTTTAAGCACAGAGGTTTTTTATTCTTTTTTTTCAGTTCCAAATTCTCTCCCTCACCCCATCCCATCTCCCATCTAATGGGAAGGCAAGAAAAACAAAACCTGTTATAAATATGTCATATAATGTTTTTAAATGCAGAAAATAAAATATATGGGATTACAGAAGAAATCCATTCTATTTAAATAGCTACCAAATTTTTTTTTGAGCGTTCATGGACCCTAGCGTTAGTCCTATCTCTTGATTGTCAAGGTGAGGAAACTGAGGCCCAAGAGAAAAATGAATTGTTTAAGACCACATCACTAATCAACATCAGGAGACCAGGTTCTTCTCATTGAGTCCGATGCCCCTCTCTTCTCTAGTCCTTCAGACCCCATCACTTTTTGCCTCTTGGCTTCCTTAGGGAGGTCTCATGGGGAGACGGCTCAGGGGAAAGGAAGCAGCTAGGATACAGCTTGAGGAACTCACTCCTCTGCCCTCTCTCCCTCCTCCAGCTTCTGGGTCTCAGGGCGAGAGGGCCAGCCATGCTCAGTGCGTTCCTGATCTCTGCTGTGGTCCACGAATACATCTTCTCCTTTGTTCTGGGATTCTTCTACCCGGTTATTCTGATTCTCTTCCTTGTTGGAGGTAGGCAGAGTCCCTGTCATGTACAGCCAGGGCCAGTGAGTCACTCTGATCTTCTGTGTGGAATCCTTGCCCCTGGTGAATCACTATGGAGAGTGTGCACAGTAGAAGGAACACCAGAGATCCAGAGGGGAGAGGAGTCTTCAGAGAGTTCTCAACTTTGCACCTGACGTCCCCCTTGTATTACTGTACACATGGGTCCCTTAAAAATGAACCATGGCAAAAAAAAAAAAATGAACCATGGCAGGGCAGCTAGATGGTGCAGTGGATAAAGCACTGCCCCTGGAATCAGGAGGACCTGAGTTCAAATCTGGCCTCAGACACTTACTAGCTGTGTGACCCTGGGCAAGTCGCTTAGCTCCAATTGCCTACACACACACACACACACACACACACACACACACACACACACACTAACGATAGTATGAGGCAGGAAAGTGTAATAACAAAATGGTGGAACTTGGAGCCAAAGGACTAGGTCTGCCACTTACTATCTGTGGAAACTCAGGCATGTTATTTCACCTCTCTGGGCCTCTGTTTCCTTATCTATAACAATGATTGGGGGTAGGATGTTAGACTAGATGACCTCTAATGTCCCTTCTAGCTCTAGAGCTATGGTCCTATGACACATTCAAAAACCAATAGCTCACTAGCCCACACCTCCATATTTCTTTGCCAGGCAATCCGAGGACACATTAGTTTAAAGGAGGGAAGGGGAAGAGAAGGGGAAGAGGGGGGCAGCTAGGTGGCACAGTGGATAGAGCACCGGCCCTGGATTCAGGAGGTCCTGAGTTCAACTCCGGCCTCAGACACATAACACTTACTAGCTGTGTGACCCTGGGCAAGTCACTTAACCCCATTGCCTAGCCTGAAAAAAAAAAAGAGAGAAGGGGAAGAGGAGGGAATATGCATTTAGATAGCACCTGCTACGTGCCAGACCCCATGCTAAGTGTTTTTATAAATATCACCTCATTTGGTCCTTCCAACAACCCTAAGAAGTAGGCGTTATTATTTATCCCCATTTTAAAGATGAGGAAATTGAGGCAAACCAAGGTTAACTGACTTGCCCAGGGTCGCACAATTAGGAAGTATCTGAGGCTGGATTTGAACTCAGGCTTCCCTGACTCCAGGCCCAGCACTCTACTCACTGTGCCACCAGCAACCTGGTACAAAAGACAAATTATAAACTATAGCAACGTAGGTGACAAGTCCCTAGTCATACTCCTAGTGGTATGTCCTTCCATGAGTTACCATTTTGTTTTTGTTTTTGGCTAGGCAATGGGGTTAAGTGACTTGCCCAGGGTCACACAGCTAGTAAGTGTTATATGTCTGAGGGCATATTTTAACTCAGATCCTACTGAATCCAAGGCTGGTACTCTCTTCCACAGGTTATCGTACCCCAACATGAATGGACAGGAACACATGTGGAGCTAGCATATGTATAAGGAATGTGCAGAAGTGCCCCCCCAAAAAAGTCATTATTATCTGATTGATGCATGAGAGGGAGCGTGTCACTTACTTTGCTATGGTTTTTAATTTGTCTCTGTGTGGTCACTTGGTGTCCGTGGGTGCTGACTGTTGCCACTTGCTGGCTTTTCTTGTGACTTACTGTGGGTTAGGCAGGTCAAAACTTCTTTCCCTTTTTTATTTATTAGGCAGGAAGAGGATAGGAGAAGGGTCAGAAGAGAAGGGGCTCCCAAGATTCTAGGGATGTTCTCTATTCTTCTTTGAATCATGATCAGAAATTTTTATCTTGTACCATGCTTTAAAGTTGCCAGTCTGAGTCCTCACAGATCACTTTGGAAGTTCAGTTTAGCAAAACTTTCCCCCCAAACCACAACTGGATGGACCTGTGATGTGGAGCTTCCCATCATGCCGTTGGTTCATGCAAATCACCTTAGGGACAAGACCAAAAAGGGACTAAGTAAGGCTGCTGGAGCTCCCTACTTCTCCCCATCAACCAAATTCCATCTACTAGCCTAGTGCACACACAGAGGAGTTGTGCCTCCTTCATTCTCAAAGAGGAGCAATGACATCATGGGTGATGTCTTGACGTACAAGTGAATTGGATTTAAGTGAAGCAGAATTGCATGACATCATCAGCCTCCCTCTCTTCTTCAGAGTCCCTGGAGTCCAATAGCAAGACAAAAGTCAGGATGACATAGGAAATAATCCTGGGAGGGCACTGTAGCACGGATGGACGGTTAGACCGAGGGTGAATCAGACTATGCTTCTTGGAGGAGGAAATCGTGAAGCAGTGTTTGGAAGGCAGAGAGAGACGGTGCTGGGGGGCAGACAGCTTCTGAGTGGTACAGCATCAGAGATGCAGGTTTTTGTTATTCAGTTATTTTTCAGTTGTGTCTGACTTTTTGTGACCACATAGGGTTTTCTTGGCAAGAAAACTGGAATGGTTTGCCATTTCCTTTTCCGGCTCATTTTACATGAGAAAACTGAAGCAGGCAGGGTTAGGTGACTTGCCCAGGGTCACACAGCTACTAAGTGTCTGAGGACAGATTTGAACTCATGGAAATGAATCTTTCCAACTCCAAGCCCAGCACTCTGTCCACTGCATCACCTAGCTGCCCCAGATGTTCTGGTAGATTTACCCAAATGAGTATGGAAGTCTGAGCTGGAGAGATCCCATTGATAAAGGCATGAGATGAGGTTGGGCTGTCTTTACAGGATAGATGAGTGGAGGGGACCTTGACACCCAAACCAAAGATTTTAGATTTGACATAAACCATTTGATACCAATACTAGTTTCTAAACTGGTGGTGAGGAGTAGATGGGAGATGTCTTTTATCAGGATCTAGAGCTGAGGTGGGACGGATCCTTCACACTAAATGAGATGTTGTTCAGTCATGTCCAACTCTTTGTGACCCCCTTGGGGGTTTTCTTGGCAAAGAGACTGCGGTGGTTAGCCATTTCCTTCTCCAAATCATTTTACAGATGGGGAAATTGAGGCAAACATGTGACTTGCCCAGGGTCACACAGCTAGTAAATATCCAAGTCCAGATTCAAACTCGGGCAGATGAGTCTTTCTGACTCTAGGCATTGTGCCACCTAGCTGGTATATGCTAAATGAGACACATCTTGGATAAGAATCCTTAACCTTACTTCTCGGCATTGGGAAGAGAGAAGGGAAATGAGATGAGTTCTCTCCCTCTGGTACCTCTCTTAGCAGGCTATCCCCTGGACAAAGACCGAAGACAAGGAAAAGCTCCATGGGGCATTAGGGAAACCCAAGCACTGTCTTTCAACAGCTTGGGGAGATGGTGCCCAGAAATCATTGAGGGATATCATAGCAATACCTCTGGGCTGGGGAGGAGTTTTGAAGGTGCCTGGAAGGGATGTCTGGGAGAATATTTCTTGAGGAGTTAGAGACATGATTAGGGGGGCGATTTGGGAAGTGCAATTCCCAAGGTGGAGGTGGGATACCTGGGAGAAAAATTAAAGGCAAGGGAGAAAGAGTACCAGCAGGCTGGGAAATGGTGAGGGGAATGGAATCCCAGACTCATCTAATCTCTTCTCTCTAGTAATGTTTCACTTCCTGATGCGTGACCAGAACACTGAGTCCGTGTGGAATGTCGTCATGTGGACTATGCTTTTCTTGGGCCAGGGAATAATGGTCAGCCTGTACTGTCAGGAGTGGTACAGCCGGAAGCAATGCCCGTTCTACCCGGTAAGGGACCGCTTCCCTAGTTCCTTCCTTCGTACTTCCCTTCCTAGGCCAAGGCCCTTAGATAGTTCCAAATGTAGCCTGTTGTTCTAGGTGAATGACAAGCCATCTTTCTCACCAGTTTACTTTTCCCACACCTACTCCTAGATGCCTTGACCTCCTCACTCCCCCTAACCCTCACCGCTACCCACATACGTTGGCTCCCTGGTCAATGAAGCTCCTTTCCCTAAACTCATACACTTAGGACTGGATTTCATATTGGGGAAGGGGTCTTTGTCTCCCCACTGCCAGCCTGAATTCACTTCAGAGTGGAAGAAGTTCTTTTGGGTCATACCCATTCACCCCACACCTCCTTCCTAATGGAAGGGGCCCTTGCTCACACTCTCCTTTCTCTGGCACAGATGACCTTCTGGGGACTGGTTACCCCACGATCCTGGTATTGCCCCATCTAGAGGTCAACATGCTGCTACGTTTCTCCAGCCAGAGTCAAGTCCTGGGATTTTACTTCTCAGAGTCTCAGCTTCACCTGCCCCATCCCCTGGAACCAGGGCAGTCCAATCCTGGATATCACTCCAGTGGCAAAAAAAAAAAAAAGAAAAAAACAGCTGGAGTACATGAAACCTGCCAGTGGATGCCAGAGGAAGAAACCAGGAGCCATAGAGACAGCTGGACAGAAAGGAAAGTCCTCTCTCTTCCTCTACCCCAGGTTTCAGACACCATTCTAGAGTTGATGAAACTTGGGGGAACCTTGGAAGGACTTGAGAGCATGAGGGAGCTTGAATAAACTAGGGGGTGATTGGAATATGGAGGAGTGGTGGTACTGTCTCCTGTTCCTCTTCCTGCCAACAATAAACTTCCCTTTCTGAGTCCATTCGTTGCTAAAATGGCCCTGCAGATATAGGTTAACTCTGTGGCTGGGAGAGAATGAGGATGGGTCTGCCTTAATGAATGAAAACCTGTTACAGTTGCCCTCCGTGCTCCGCAATTTCCCCTCTGGCCTTTGTCCCATGTATACGCATTCTCAGATTCTCCCACCCCTACTCCTCCAGCACTAGTACCCACTGCATCCCTTTGGGACCCTTGTATTCCCAGCCATAGTCTACTCTCTGATTCCATTTCCTGGCTGGATATATCTGAGAGACTCAATAAATAGTCATATTGGTTGGTTGATGGGCAATCTGGTATAGCAGAATGAGCACTGGACTTGGTTTGAAGCACTAGCTCCTATGCTTACCAGCTGTGTGACTGTGAACAAGTCAACTACCCTCTTTGAGCCTTGAGTTCCTCATCTGTAAAATGGGAATAATAGAACACCAGCCCTGAAGTCAGGAGGACCTGAGTTCAAATCCAGCTTCAGACCAAACACTTGACACTTACCAGCTGTGTGACCCTGGGCAATTGCCTAAAAATAAAAAAATAAAATAAAATGGGAATCATATCTATCTCAGTGTTATTGTGGGGATAATGCTTTGTTGTTCTTAAAGGACCATAGAAATTTCAGTTATTATTGTAGATATAATAATTAATAATGGGGATAGGGGATAGGCTTGTGAACTGTGGCAATGTGAACTCTCAGGAGAGGAAACTCCGGCTACCAATGCAGTCAGCATGTTATCTGCAACCTATCTTCTTAGACAGTAGCCTAGAGCAGTGAGAGGTTAAGTGACTTGCCCAGGGCCACACAGCCAGGATGTGTCAGAGGCAGGATTTGAACCCAGGTCTTCTTGACTCTGAGGTCAACCTCTCTGTTCATCACACCTCAATGCCGATACTGTTGTTGGTATCATTGTTTTAGTGTCATGATTATTATATCCTGGGGAGGGGGGTGGAACTCATGCCAGTCAAGAAGTAGGATCCCCTTTGTCCAAACACTGGGTAGAAAGCAGGCTCAGTGAATTACGGTGAGCCTCTAGAACTGGGGGACGCCAAGATTCCTGGGTCTGGTCAAGAGAAAATGCAGATCCCAAGAAGGCTTGGAAAGGCATGATGATGCCGATGATGATGATGCTGCTGCTGATGCTATTAGAAATAATGCTTATTAGGGGCAGTTAGGTGGTGCAGTGGATAGAGCTCTCCCCTTGGAGTCAGGGGGACCTGAGTTCAAATCCTGCCTCAGACACTTGACACTAGCTGTGTGACCTTGGGCAGGTCACTTCACCCCAACTGCTTCACACACACAAAAATAATAATAATACTTATTGATGCCCTACTCTAATAACAACATACCACTTTTTAATACATTGATGTACCCCTTTAAGGTTTGCAAAGAGCTCTACATATATTATCTTACCTTATTCTCACAATACCATTGGAATTTGGTGATATTATTAGAAGTATGGGGTGATGTTATTATCCTCATTTTATAGATGAGGAAACTGAGGTAAACAGAGGTTATGTGACTTGTCCAGGGTCACACCACTCCTAAGTGTTTTTATGCAGGAGTTGCACTCAGGTCTTCCTGACTCCAAATTAAGGGCTCCCTGTCTACGATTCCACCTTGCTGCCCCCAAAAGGACACTTTTGTCCAAGTCTTCTTACTTCTAGTGTTGAGAGTCTTCCTTCCATCAGTGCAGGTCATAGCCCATGCGTGTGTCCTCATCCTGTGTCCTTTTCCCCCATGCACTCAATGCAGCCTCTGAAATCGAGATGCAGCAGAGTATCTAGATTGATTCCGTGCCACTTATGCTGATTTTGGTTTAACAATTAACACCAGCCAGCACCACACCATCCATATGTGGAACCATCGGTGACAGCAAGTGGAGAAATTTTCAATGCTGTGGATAAGCTCACTTACCTCGGTAGCATACTTTCCCGGGATGTACACATAGATGATGAGGCCGACCATGCATTGCCAGAGCTATCTCAGTGTTCGGGAGGTTCTCAAGGAAAGCGTAGGAGAGAAGATGTATTAGATTGTCTACCAAACTGAAGGTCTACAGAGCCATTGTGCCGACCTTACTGCAGTATGCTTGTATAACCTGCACAGTATGCCAACGCCATGCCAGGAAACTGAATCACTTCCATTCAATTTGTCTTAAAAAGATTATGATGATCATGTGGCAAGATAAGGTACAGAGCACTGAGGTCCTTTCTCCAGCTGAACTACCAAGCATTCAAACTTTACTGCCGAGAAAGCGACTCTGATGGGCTGCCAAACATTCGTTCGCCTAAGGCTATTTTACAGAGAACTCACACAAGGCAAATGCTCACATGGAGGTCAGAAAAAGCGATACGAGGACACTCTCAAGATCTCTCTGAAGAACTTTGGAACTGATCGTGCGAGATGGGAGACTCTGGCAAAGGACCACTCAGCATGGAGCACCAAAGAAGGCACCGCGCTCTACCAGCAAAACCGAGTTGCAGGATCTCAAAAGCAAATCCAGAGACATCTCCGCTCCAAATGTTCATGTGGACTATCTGTGCCCAGCCCATGGTTCGGGCTTCCAAGCTCTTCTTGGTCTGATCAGCCCCAGTTGGACATGCTGTACCTTGGCTCCAACATAATGATGTCATTTTGATCCTCTGAGGACAAAGGATAAGAGCCAGCCACCAACAACCAACCACAGATCCTCCATAAAGCATCCATCAACGTACTAGAGATGTTCCTTTAGTACTTCTTATATTCCATTGGTACCAGTGGAATATTCAGGTTGACCGGCTGTTATCCTTGGCTCTTGCTATATGCCCATCCCACTTCCTCAATGGGCTCCCACAATGGGGCCAGTTCTTGCAGGCAGGTCACCATTGGAAACATGCTGCCGCCTATTGATATCTACCATGTATACTCCTTTTTTTTTTACTTTTTTTTCTTTTTTCTTTTTAGGCAATTAGGGTTAAGTGACTTGTCCAGGGTCACACAGCTAGTAAGTGCTAAATGTTTGGTCTGATTCCGGATTTGAACTCAGGTCCTCCTGACTTTAGGGCCAGTGCTCTATCCACTGCACCACCTAGCTACCCCCGTGTATACTCTCCATCACCCTTTTACTCACCTATAACTCTGATTCTCTGGATATTTCATTCCAAGCTTCACAACCATCCAGTGCTTCAGGAAGAATGTTGGGCCTTGTGCTGGAGAACAGCTTGAGATCATGAAAAGCATCGTGCCTTGTTCAAAACCAATCTATCCCATTCTCTTCTTTGCTATAAAATTCTGAAACACAGTTTATTGTCCATTTCATTGTCATGGCCAATTTCAGATCTACATACTGATGTACTCACTCAGGGGTGTTATGGAGTGTTTGAAAACATGCATCTTTAGTTTTCTTCATTAAGAGCATTGCCATAACTAATGAAGTAGCTGTTGCTGATGCTTATTTTTCTTTGGGCTAACCAACTCCAAGTCACAGTCCAGGAATATCCATTTGGTTTTTCCTGTATAGATTATTAGGCCATTCTCTTTTGAGAACATTAAGAACTTTAAAGGTGCAGCTACGTGGCGCAGTGGATGGAGCACCGGCCCTGGATTCAGGAGGACCTGAGTTCAAATCCTGCCTCAGACACATGATACTGGCTGGGTGACCTTGGGCAAGTCACTTAACCCCATTGCCTAGCCAAAAAAAGAAAAAGAAAGCTCTTTAATATTGTGGAGGTTGTTGCGGTCTGCACAATATCACCTATAAGCATCTGCAGGGTCTTAATATCTATAAGCAACTGAGTCATATCTAGAAATTCATCCAAAAATAGTTGTTAGTGAGGTTGGTGGGGCAAAAGATGGTCCAGCTGATAAAGGTGATGGTCTATTCCTCCAGAGAGCCCCACCATGTACCCCTCTGGAATTTGGGGGCAGGAAGACAGAAGATATGGTGTGGAAGAATATATATCTACGTCCTTTTCTATTTCCCATTTTTAAGCATTGATGGCTTACTCAAATAGTTTAAGTTGAAACTCCCACAATTGTTCATAATACATTCTTTTTTACTTTGGGAAAAGCAAAAGATGAGACAATTATTTTTGCTTTATTAGATTTTATTTTTACTTTATTATTTATTATTTATCAGAGAAAAGATAGAGTGGTTATTCAGGGTGGATTTTGCTTCTTTTTTCCCCGCTGTGACATCATACTTGGTGAGGGAGACAGATTTTTGACTGAAGTGGCTGTCACGTTAGTAAAAATCCGGGCAAAAAATTTGAGGTAACTCTGAGTACAATATCTAAATAAACCACTAGGTGGCTTTTCTCTCCTGTCCAGGATACACCTACGGTACAAGTCAACTTTTCAACTGGGTGATCTATTCCTAAGCTAGAGGGCGCTCAAAGCCCACAAAAACTTGATGCATTATCCTACCGTAGTGTTAATTTCATTTTCTAGTTTGGTTCAAAAGTATCTCCTCTTGAGCAAGCTACCATATCAGAATTTTGATATAGAAGACAAAATATAATATCAAAACTATGGAAATTACTACTATTATCTGTCTTGGGCCCCTACAGTTTTCATTCCCTATACTCACAGGGCAGCTAGGTGACGTAGGATGTAGCACTGGGCTTGGAATCAGGAAGACTCATCTTTATGAGTTCAGATCCAACCTTGGACACTTACTAACTGTGTGACCTTGGGCAATTCACTTAACCCTGTCTGCCTCAGTTTCCTCATCTGTAAAATGAGCTGGGGAAGGAAATGGCAAACCACTCCAGTGCATTTGCCAAGAAAACCCCAAAATGGGGTAATAAAGAGTCAGACTCAAAATCTCTGAACAACAACAAAAATACTCACATTGATTCAAATATCTGCTATATGAAAAATGAAAAGGAAAATTTATGAATCCACCTTCCTCCCTTAGACCTAGGATTTGTTACCTATCTTGTTACCCTTTCATACCCTCTGTCTTTTCAGATCTATTTTGATTGGAGAAAGTCACTAAAGTATGTATATCCCAGGCTCATAAAGAATAGGAGTGGGGTGCTCAGATTCTTATAATCTAGCCAAGGGCTCATATTTTTAAGATCTGGCCCACTTTTATTAGTGATACAATTGCTTAGATTCCTTAAGAGTCTGGCCAATATGGTGGATTCTTTAAATCTCACCCACCCGCCATTGATGTTCTAATAAATCTTGTCTTTGGCTGAAAAAAAAATTATAGGAGTGGGGACAGGGAAGGGCTTTTGACCCCTTGTCTCAGGAGCGATGAAATCCCAGAGAGCTCTCCTCTCCACTGATCACCGGATTGGTTCTTGGAAGGATTGCTCAGAGTTCATAGTCCTCATCAGACTCTATATTGTAGATGGTATTCTCCCCACGTGGTCCAGAGTCAGCCCTCACTGCTGCTCTGCCTTGCTTGTCTCTTGACCCAAGAAATCACAAAGCTGAAGAGCCCGCACGACCAACAGCCAATGTCCCTTTATCCAATTTTGTCACCAGGAAGATAGCATGATAGGCACTCTCATTTCTAATACAAGGGTTATAGAATCTGCTCCTTTGGAATCGTCTATCACTAGTGCATGGAATGCTTCCAAGAGGCCACGAAGATGAAGAAAAAATCCTTCAAAATTCATACACCAGGGACAGCTAGGTGGCACAGTAGATAGAGAGCTCTGGCCTTGGAGTCAGGAGGACCTGAGTTCAAATCTGGCCTCACATGTGACACTTACTAGCTGTGTGACCCTGGGCAATCATTTAACCCTGATTGCCTTACCAAAAAAAAAAAAGCCAAAAACAAAAAAATTTATACACCAGCAAGGAGAATGATCTGTAGCCTAGAAAGTGCAGAACAAAAATGGCTAAGGGAATTGATGTCTAAAGATAAGTAGGGAGTTAGTAAGAGAGCAGGAAGATGCCCTGGTTAAGTTCAAGTCGTCGGAGGCAGAGGGACCAAAATCCAAGATGCGATGCTTGGAGCATAGGCGCCTGTGATCACTGAGCCACTCTCAGTAATCTTTGTAACACTAAGAAGAACAAGTTATACGTTAGCTGTTGGCACCCATTCCTCCCATTACCTTATCCTTGACCTGTATTTCATATAGTTGTAGGGGATTTCAATGGTTCCTTTAAACTATGTCAGGCACACCTATTGTTCATTCACATCTCAGGTGAATGTTTTCTGTCCACTATCTATGCTGCTTGTCACTCGTCATGGATTGCAATCCTTTACCAGGTGAGGACTGTGTCCCCACCATTCAGTGCAACATTTAGAATAACTCCTGGGTAATCTCATACTTAAGAAATGCCTTTTGTGTTGGTAATGATGGTTATTTACAAAAAAAACAAACAAAAAAACCCTATAAAATGAACAAATACCCCTATAAAAGTCCAGTAGGTTTATCATATTAACTTGAATATAGGTTACTCCCAAATACAGGCCATGCCCCTTAATATGACATTTCTTTGAAAGGAAAAATTACACTTGTAAAAATGTATTGTGATTTTTGTATGGGTCTTTATATTCAAGTAAAGATGTTTTATTTATTTAGTTAGTTCCTGTGAGTTGTTATCATCTCTAAGTGAATGAATCTAAGATCTATATATCCAGTCCTTTCTCTCTCCTGAGCTCCACTTCTATCTCCCTAACTGGCTTTTGGACATTTTAAACTGGATGCTCCAAAGGAATCTCAAATTCAACATGTCCACAACTGAACTCATTCTCTTTTCCCAAACCCTACACTCTTTCAACCTTCCCTATTACTGTCTAGGACACCACCATCTTCCAGTCACCCAGGTTTACAACCTCACTGTCATCTTTGCATGCTCCCTCGTCCCAAATAGTCAATCTGTTACCAAATCTTGTCTTTTCTGTGTCCACATCCTGTGTATACATCCACTCTTTTCTTTTTTTTCCTTACTTAATAGTATTTTATTTTTTCCAATTACATACAAAGTTTTTTAATAATTAATTTATTTTGAATTATCAACAATCACTTCTATAAGCTTTTGAGCCTCAAATTTTTCTCCCCCTCCCTCCCCACCTCCCTCCCCAAGACGTCGCACAATTTGATATAGACTATACATATACATTCCTATTAAACATATTTTCACGTGAATAATGTTGTAAGGAAGAATTAGAGCCAATAGGAAGAACCACCAGAAAGAGGAAACAAAACACAACAAAAGAAAAAAAAATAGCAAATAGTTTGCTTCAATCTGTGTTCAAACTCCATAGTTCTTTCTTTGCATGTGGATAGCATTTTCCATCATGAGACCTTTGGAGATATCTTAGATCCTTGTATTGTTGAGAAGGGTTAAGTGTATCAATATTAGTCATCACACAACATGGCTGTTACTGTGTATGATATTCTCCTGGTTCTGCTCACTTCACTCAGCATCAGACCAAACAAGTTAAAGATAGTTTTTAACCTTCACTTTTATAAGATTTTGAGTTCCAATTTTTTTTCTCCCTTCCTCCACTCCTCCCTCCCCAAGATGGCTAGCAATCTGATATAGCCTATACATGTACAATCCTATTAAACATATTTCTACACTACTCATGTTGTGAAAGAAGAATCAGAACAAAAGGAAAACCACAAGAAAGAAAGAAAAAAATTTTTAAGAGAAAATAGTATGCTTCAATCTACAATCAGAGACTCCATAGTTCTTTCTCTGTATGTAAATAGCATTTTCCATTATGAGTCTTTTGGAATTGTCTTAGATCACTGTATTGCTGAGAAGAACTAAGTCTATCAAAGTTCATTCACTCCTTTCTAATAGTATAGCCATCACCCTACTTCAGGTACTCATCAATTCTCTTCTGGATTATTGAAAATCCTTCCTATTTGGTCTTCCTGCCTATAACCTCATTCCAATCTATTCTCCACATAGCTGCAAAAATGATTGGTCTAAAGCACGGATCAGATCATGGCTCTCCCCTACTCAACAAATTCCAGGAGCTCTTTATTGCTTCAAAGATCAAATATGTATTCTTCTGTTTAGCATTTTAGTTCTTGATGACCTGGACCCTCCCAGTCTTTTCAGATTTTATTCCCCTTCCAACCACTCCACCCATACTGCCCTACTCCATATTCTACACACATAGCACACTGGTCTACTTGACCTTCTGCACTTATAACACTCCATTTTTTATCTCCTTGCCTTTGAACTGACTGCCCCCCCATCTCCCCCTCTACACATACCCTGGAATCTCTAGTTTCCTTACAGACTCAGTTCAAGTATCACCTGCTTCATGAAGCCTTTTAGTCTCTTCCACTGCTAGGATGCCCCCTCTCCAAGCTCTCTCATATTCATTTTGTATATAGTCCATACGTACTTACATATCTATATGTTGTCTCTTTCATTAGAATGTAAGCTCCTTCAGGGCAGGTGCCATGTCCCTTTTGTCTTCATAGCCCCAGCCCTGAGCTCAATGACCAGCACTTAGTAAAGGCTTAATAAATGCTAGTTGCTTTTTGATTGATTGAATGTAATAGATGAGGATTGGGGTGAGGGGGTAGGGGACAGACTCAGTTATGTTTCAATATTTTGCTCTCTCTCTTTTTTAATCCTTGTTATAAGGGATAGTTCTCTGGGCAGGGATAGGGAAAGATATAATTGGAAATGTAAAAATAAAAAGCATCAATTGAGATTTTAAAATACATCTATAAAATTATATATGAAGCATATTTTAGAATTGAGGAACTGTTGCTGGGCCCAAAGAATTGAAGTACCTAGTCATTCCCTATCCTGTAACCAGGCATGTTATTTGGACAAGATTAAGTGGATAGGTAAGAGGACCCTGCTTCTAATTAAGGGGAAGTGGGCTCCCTGCCCTCACATGCTTTGGTTCATTATTGAATCGCTAATAATTTATGGAATCAGGGAAGGAGACCACAGGGGTGGGGGTGGGGGGTCCCTTTGGGTTGAATCGGGATAGGCATACCCAGTTCTTTGGATACTCACCAGGAAAGACCACACTGGCAGCAATCACACTTCAATAAGATGCAAAGAGTATAGAAAGTACAGAGATAAATGACCTAGGGAGTACAGAGGCAGACAGCATGGGGACAGAGATGGAATGGTGGGGGAAGGCAGGTGGTATGGGGAGGAGAATGGGAAGAGGAGAGTCATGTAACCACAGACTGGATTTGGAAGCACTCAGGAAGCATGGACCTGCAGGAGGTAGAAGAGGATTGGTGTAAGATGCCCAAGAGTCTGGCGGGTGTCATTGGGGCATCCTTATAGAAGGTAGGGTCATCTCCATGATGGCTAGGGTACATTTCAAGTTGAGCAAGAAAGGTATTTGAGAGAAAAGGACCCACATGTACAAAAATATTCATAGCAGCTCTTTTTATGGTGGTACAAGAATTAGACACTGAGAAGATGCCCATCAATTGGTGAATGGCTGAATTTACAAGTGTTACAGTTCCTGGGAAAACAGTACCTTGGCCAGCAGCCTTGGAGGTTGGTCCCTTGGGTTCTGGTGGAGTTTGGGACCAGGTCAGAATATGATATGACTGTAAGTGCCTCTGCAGCAGGTGTGAAGGTAAGGTGGTTGAACCTCTGGGGAGGAATCCAGTATAGAGGTAGGGAGAGTTTCTGGGGCCTCTTTGAAGGGCAGAGGAGGCATAAGGAGTACCTGGTCTTTCATGGCCAGTAGTGTGATAGGTACATTACCATGAGTTGTTGTCTCTTGGATTGTGACTCCATTGGTTGTGAGTTCCAAGGTGGTGTTGGAGTAGAAGTCCTGGACTACAGGTGTTGTGAGTTGTGACATGACCAGCGTTATGAGCTCACAAGTGTCCTGCACCATCAATGGAGTAGTTTCCATGGCAGTCCCCATGACGCTTATCCCCTCCTCCAGGGCGGGAGGACATGCTTGAATTTCCTTCTGACATGGGCCCAGAGCCTTTAGTTGGAGTTCAGACTGTCACCTTGTGCTGTTGGGCAAGAGGCTTTCCTGGTCTGATGGCTCACTCCCCTCTGTGGCTTGGCAGTTACATAGAGGACACAGAGGAAATGCCATCAGTGCTCAATGTTGCCCTCATCATCCCACCTGTCAGTGTGGCAAACATGGTGCCCTGGGGTGGGCTGGCCATTGGTATCGTGTCAATATCCCTGCCCTCTATGTTCAGGGGATTCCATTGCATCACCCTTGTGTGCCACCCATCCAGCTTCACCCTCCTCCACTCCCTGGCCTCCAACTACTGTGAGGGGGAAGCAGTGTAGGTTTCCCTAAGGGTTGGGGGTTAGAGAGTCTAGGAGCCCTTCAAGATACCATTTGAGGTTTTTGGCCTTGCCCTGCAGAAGGAGGCAATGACCAAGATGTGGGTTGTAGGCATTTTGGTGGGAGCTCAAGGGGACATAAAAGCAACTGTTCCATGTGCAAAGTGCTCCATGTACTATTTCTGCCTACTTCAGGGTTCAGTTTCCCCCTAGAAGTTTGAGCAAGGTGGGGTTTTTTTATTAATTTATTTTGATTTATCAACAATCACTTCCATAATCTTTTGAGTTTTAAATTTCTTCCCTCTCCCTTCCTCCTCCATCCCCAAGAAGGCATGCAATCCAATATAGGCTATACATATACATTCCTATTAAACATATTTTCACATTAGTGATGTTGTAAGGAAGAATTAGAACCAATAGGAGGAACCATCAGAAAGAGGAAACAAAACACAACAGAAGAAAAACATAGCAAATAGTATGCTTCAATCTGCATTCAAACTCTATAGTTCTTTCTTTGGATGTGAATGGTATTTTCCATCATGAGACCTTTGGAGATGTCTTAGATCCTTGCATTGCTGAGAAGGGCTAAGTCTGTCAACGTTAGTCATCGTACAACACGGCTGTTCCTGTGTACAACATTCTCCTGGTTCAGTTGACTTCACTCAGCATCAATCCATACAAGTCTTTCCAGGCTTTTCTGAAGACTGCCTGCTCATCATTTCTTATAGCATAATAGTATTCCATTACATTCATATACCACAACTTGCTCAGCCATTCCCCAATTGATGGGCATCCCCTCAATTTCCAATTGTTTGCCACCACAAAAAGAGCTGCTATAAATATTTTTGTACTTGTGGGTCCTTTACCCATTTATATGATCTCTTTGGGATAGAGCCCTAAGAAGTGCTATTGCTAGGTCAAAGGGTATGCACATTTTTATAGCTTTTTGGGCATAGTTCCTAATTGCTCTCCAAAATGGTTGGATCACTTCAAAATTCCACCAACAATGCATTAGTGTTCCAATTTTCCCACATCTTCTCCAACATTTATCATTTTCCTGTTTTGTCATGTTGTCCAATCTTATGGGTGTGATGTGGTACCTCAGAGTTGTTTTGATTTGCATTTCTCTAATCAGTAGTGATTTACAGCATTTTTTCATATGACTATAGATGGCTTTAATTTCTTCATCTGAGAACTGCCTGTTCATATCCTTTGACCATTTACTGATTAGGGAATGACTTGTATTCTTATAAATTTGACTTAATTCTCTATATATTTTAGAAATGAGGCCCTTATCAAAGACACTGGTTGTAAAAATTCTTTCCCAGTTTCCTACTTTCCTTCTAATCTTGGTTGCATTATCTTTGTTTGTGCAAACCCTTTTCAATTTAATGTAATCAAAATTATCCATTTTGCCTTTCATAATGTTCTCCATCTCTTGTTTGGTCATGAATTCTGTTTTCCATAAATCTGGCAGGTAAACTATTCCTTGCTCTCTCAGTTGGCTTATAGTATCAGCCTTTATAGCTAAATCATGGACCCATTTTGACTTTATTTTGGTATATATGTGAGATTTTGGTCTATGCCTAGTTTCTGCCGTACTCTTTTCCAGTTTTCCCACCAGTTTTTGTCAAATAGTGAGCTCTTATCCCTGAAGCTGGGGTCTTTGGGTTTATCAGATAGTAGATTACTATAGTCATTGATTACTGTGTCTTACATACCTAACCTATTCCACTGATCCACCACTCTATTTCTTAGCCAGTACCAAGTAGTTTTGATGATTACTGTTTCATGATACAATTTAAATGGGGCAGCTAGGTGGTACAGTGGATAGAGCACTGGCTCTGAAGTCAGGAGGACCTGAGTTCAAATTCAGCCTCAGACCAAACACTTGACACTAACTAGCTGTGTGACCCTGGGCAAGTCACTTAACCCCAATTGCCTAAAAATAAATAAATAAATAAACAAACAAACAAACAAATAAATACATAAATAAATGATACAATTTAAGATCTGGAGTGGCTAGGCCACCTTCCCCTGCATTTCTTTTCATTAGTTCCCTTGATATTCTGGACCTTTTGTTATTCCAAATGAATCTTGTTGTTATTTTTTCTAGCACTATAAAATACTTTTTGGTGATTTGATTGGTATGGATTTGAATAAGTAAATTAGTTTAGGTAGAATTGTCATTTTTATTATATTAGCTCAGCCTACTCATGAGCAACTGATGTTTTTCCAATTATTTAGATCTGACTTTATTTGTGTGGAAAGTGTTTTGTAATTGTGTTCATATAGTTGCTGCGTTTGTTTTGGTACAGTAACTTTAAATGGAATTTCTCTTTCTATCTCTGAGCAAGGTGGTTTTTAAGAGTTCATTATGCTTTTCAATCAGTCCAGCAGCCTGGGGCTGCTATAAAAATGACAAGATATTGGGGCAGCTCGATGTTGCAGTGGATAGAACACTGGCCCTGAAGTCAGGAGGACCTGAGTTCAAATCCAGCCTCAGACCAAACACTTGACACTAGCTGTGTGACTCTGGGCAAGTCACTTAACCCCAATTGACTAAAAAAAAAAAATGACAAGATATCATTGTCCTCTGCCCACTGCTACATGTCCTGGGCAGTAAAATATGCGCCCTAGTCACTGTGGATGGTTGTGGGAGGGCTAAAAGGTACAAGAATTTCCTTTGACAGTCTAGTGATGAGATGATAGACTTTGGGGTCCTTACACAGCTGTCATAGCAAAAGTCCAGTATAAGCATCCACCGTGGTGAGGACATATTTAACAGCTTCAGCCTGAGAGGGCCAAGGTCCTAAAAAGTTCACTTACCGTATTTGGTGAGGTGACTGCCCCTTAATAATGCTGTCCTTATTCCTCCCATTAGTTCTAACTGTTCTTTACATCATGACTAATAGGAAAATATGCTTAATATGAATGTATAAGTAGAGCCTATATCAGACTGCATGCCATCTTGGGGGAGGAGGAGAAAGAGGGGGAGAAAATTTAAAACTCAAAATCTTATGGACGTGAATATTAAAAAACTAAAAATTAATTAATTAATTTTTAAAAAATAATGCTATCCTTAAGTCCATTTTAGCTGGCCAATGCTGTCTCCCATGGAATACCCTGCTCAATGCACCACTTAAATTGCAATTAATCTATAAAATACAAGAGGGTACTTCTAGCTCAAGCGGGAAGCAGATACATCTAGTTCTTTGTATACTTCCAGGAAAGATCACAATGGCAGAGTTAGGGAGAAATACTTCAATCACCCTTTAATTAGGCACAGAGAGTTCAGAGGCAAATGGCACATAAAATATAGGCACAAATGGTGTGGGGGTATATTACACAGGCAGATAGCATGGGGATAGGGATGGGGTGATGGAGGAAGGCAGGCAGTAAGGAAGAGAATGGGAGGGGGAGAGTCACTTAAGTAACAGGGGATCAGATTTGGGAGCGCTCAGGCCTCATGGACCAGTTGGAGATTGAAGAGTGTTGGGGAAGGCAGTTTGGGGGTGAAGGGGTTTCAGTTTTTCAGGATTTTGATGGTAGACTGACTCTTATCCATTCATTAACATATCTATATTATCTCAAAGTTACCAGCAACACCATAGAATTAGCTCATTAATATCCGCATCATTTCAAAGTTAGTAAGATCTGGTATTCTTCTGGTCTGACTGTGCACATCTGGATAAAGTACGGCAATTAACAAGCCCAAAGGACCTTTATAGCTGGCTTCCCCTGATTGAGCACATAGTCTCAGGACATGGGTTCTAGTTAATTTATGAGACGGTTTGCAAATAACTATTATGCTCCTTTTATCTATGAGACAGTCTGTAAGAGATTTCTAGTTTCCCCTTTCCTGCTATCATTACTTTGTCCTGGCTACTTATAAACTTATTCACTATACAAACTGGGGGAAGGGAAAAGGGATGGTCAGGAAGACTAGAATAAGATATAATTTTAACACAATTAAGCCTCCCACCCCAATGCCCTGGTGAAAAAAAATACTTAAGGTTATGGCTCACATCTAGGGATTCCTCAAAATGAGGGAGCAAATAATAATAATAATAATAATAATCAATGTACAGTATGAATGAAGTATGGGACAGGGTAATTTATTTATTTATTCCTATATACGTATTCCTATATATATATAAAGAAAGGCTAAACACAAAAAATTCACAAGCACACATTAACAGAACAGGATTTAATAATTTAACTTAGAACTACTGATATAATCTTCTGAGGAAATAATATTTTACCAGAAAATAAAAATAATTTATATGATTTTTGATTAGCCATTTTGCATTTTCACCTAAGCTCTGTACCACCATTTCATCCCAAACCTGAACCTCCTCCAAGTTTCATATTCAACTGATCACATAGTCAATACCTCCCTACATCTGCTTTGATCAACTGTTCTTCTCATTGGGTCCTAGCATCTTTGAACCTTTTGAACTCACAAGGTCACTTGTAATCCTGGACACATCCACCTTGAATTTAATGCTCTGTCACCTACTCAGAAAAGAAAACACAAATCAGGAAAGATCAGGGGGATGTAAGCACAATCTCACCAGGTTGAATCCACACTCCAGGAGGGGCCAGCAGCAAAGTAGGGGACAGGGTATTCCACCTCTATTTCCCAACTAACTTAAGGGAACAGTTAAAGCAGAGAATAATTTATTTACCATGATGCATGGAAAGTTAAAGCCATGAGGGCAGAGCTTTAAAAATACGTAACTTGCTATCTATCTGCTATTGTCACAGGGTGGGGGGTGATTAGGAAATTTCTCAGGGTTTCATTCTAAAATACCAGATCTTTCACCTTTGGGGCCTACATATTGGAATCACACCCCAATGCTCCTAGAAGGTCAACTGTTGGAATGAGGAGGAGAGCATTAAGTAGTGGGGAGGGGAGGAATGGTTATCAGTGCACATATATTTAAATGTATATGTAGGCTATCATTGTGTGATTATTAGCATTCTCTGTCCCCTTCTCTATCACTCTACCATCTTTACAATGGAAATGGAAGCTAATATATTGGGTAACAAAGTCAGGAGCCAAAAGAAAGCTAGAACACTGGACCATATCAAATTAGCTAAATTGTAATAGGGACAAATGTAAAGTCTTATATCGGGGCTCAAAAAGTCAGTTTCACAAATGTGATATAGCCATAGGAGATAAGTGACCCTTCTCGGTTACTTTTGTGATACTTGAAGCAGTAGGCAAGCTCCAGGTAGACTTACCTGTTGCCCCAAGTCAAGCCCCTGATGGACTTGTTCCACATCTTCTCCAAGCCTATGAGAAGGCAGAATGTCATTGAATGAACCAGCAAAATAGTGTAATACAGCTAGATCCTGACTAGTGAGAATAAGGAATCCCTTGAAGCGGTCACATTATTTTAATTTATGTTATTAAGTATTTGTAAGGATGTGCCCTTTTCAGACTTGAAATAATTACATTTGCACTTTTTAAAGGGTGCTCATGAGGAGCTAGGTGGCACAGTGGATAGAGCACAGAGCTTAGAGCCAGGAAGACCAGAGTTCAAATCCAGCTTCAAACACTTACAAGCTGTATGACTCTGGGCAAGTCATTTAACCCTGTTTGCCTCAGTTTTCTCACCTGTAAAATGAGCTAGAGAAAAAAATGGCATATTACCCTAGTATCTTTGCCAAGAAAACTCCAAATGGGGTAATGAAGAGTTGAACACAACTGAAATGACTCAACAAGTAAAAAGATGTTCACTTTTCAGATTTGAAATTCTTTTTTTTTTTAACCTAATAAAAGTTGTAAAACTTGGACAAATGGCAGTGACAGGTTTTTCTTTAAACTACATTTTATTTTTTCAATTATCAAGCATTTTTTCCCCCTCTCACCCCTGTGGGTATTGTGGTCTGAGAGACTGAGACCCCTCAAAGACCAGAGTACAGGCCGGGTGGTCTGGAATGAATTCACAGACTCAAGCATTCTTCAAGTCAAGGTGGCAAAGATTTATTGTTACGCTTTTCTGCAGGCAAGGATTCTTAAGGAACCTTCGAGAGACTGAGGATGGAGCTAGGATTTATATGGAAAAGGGCATGGGAAAGGAATGCCAGGGACACTGATGAGGTAATCCAAAAGTGCAGGTGTCTTTGGGGGCTATGGATGGGAAAGCACAGGGAGTATACCGGACAAGGAGGGAGATGACAGAGGTATGGATCTTTGGAGTCTGGCAGGAGAAAGAGTCCTTGGGCTGGGCAAGGCACCCTTCTCTCTCTGTCTTGATGAGAGAATGCTCTGCAACAAGGGAAAGCTTTCTCACAAGACAGGAACTTACTAAGGAATTGGGAGGCTTCCAGAGACATGATCTGTGGGTTGGGGCCTGAGCAGCCCAGCACTCTCTCGCCCAGCTTTGTGTAGCTGGACTAGGAAGAGAGATAAGGGTCTCGCTGAGGCCCATGCATGAATAACTGCTAGGCACAGTGTCCTTGGGCTGGGGAGTGGTTGTCAGAGACAGTGTTTCAGAGACTAGGGAGAAATTGGGGTCCAAGTACAAGCACAAGCACCCAAGCACCCCATCATGGGGAAGAAAAACCCATTGTAACAAATATGTTATTCCCAAATAATGAATTCCCATACTGACAATTTCTAAAAACATATGTCTCAATCTACACCCAGAGTCCATCACCTCTCTGTGAAAAGGTGGGTAGCATTCTTCATCATTGACTCTCTACAATCCTCGTTGTTCATTTCATTGATCAGATTACTTACATCTTTTAAAATCATACACAAATAAGTCTTTCCAAAGCCCAGGAAAAACACATCAATACCCTAGGTCAGTGGAAGTCTTCAGCTTCTCAACTCTTAAGCCAGTCCCCAAAACAATGCCAGTGTCCAGGACAGGATAACAGGAATATACCCTCTCTTCCCTGCCCCCCCCTTAGTCCCCCCAAGGACCAGGAGCAGGTTACCAAGGGAAAACACTTAGACTAAGGATGAGAGAAGTTCCTTCCTAGGGGTAGGAGCTTTGGACAAAGAAGGGTTTGGGGCTAGGAGGGAATTTGGGAGAACCTGGAAAGACTTAGAATAACACATTTAGAGCTAGAAGATACCTTAAAGGTCATTTTGCCCAACACTCTAGTTTTATAGATAAGGAAACTGAGGCTGAGAATCAAAGTCAATCAGTGAGTCAATAAACATTCACTAAGTGCCTACTATGGGCCAGGTACTGGAGACACAATTACAAGTCTTTCAAAAAGTCAGTCCCTAGGGGCAGCTGGGCAGCTAGGCAGCGCAGTGGGTAAAGCACCGGCCCTGAATTGAGGAGGACCTGAGTTCAAATCCTACCTCAGTTATATACTAGCTGTGTGACCCTGGGCAAGTCATTTTACCCCGTTGCCTAGTCAAAAAAAAAAGTCAGTCCCTGCTCTCGAAGAGCTTACAATCTAATGGGAGAAGGCAATATACAAAAGGAAACCTAAGTGTTGGGGCAAGGGAAGCTGCGGTAAATGATGGTGAACTCCAAAAGCAGGTGGGAAACGGGGAGACGACTTCTCTGAGCCCTTCCCTAAAGAGAGGTCCTGGAGCCAATGGCCCTGCCCTCCAGTCACGGGGTACCATCAAAGACCCAGAGTACAGATAAGACTTCTGGACCAGGAAGGTTCAGTCTTGCACTTACATTACCCGAGGGCATGGCGACAGAGATTTAGGAACAAATGGAATTTGAACCCTTATCCTCTGGCCTTCCAAAACAGTGTTCTTATCTCTACAAAATCTCTTGGGAAGATTTATGAGTTCCCTAAGGGCTTGTTGAATTGGATAAAGCCAAAAAAGGAATTGAAAACAACTGGCTACCGGAACGTTAAGGTTAGCTCCTGTTCCCTCCTTCCCCCAATGCCCCCAGCTAGCTAACGTCTAGCCCTTCTCTAGGTGGGTCTCTTTGGGAATCTGGTGCAGTAGAAAGGAAGAACCCCAGACTCTGGATTTGGAGGCAGGGAGGACTGGGGGTGGGGGGCGGGAAAGAGCTCCTTAGCTCCTTAGCTCAACTTCCACCTTACACTTTCGTTTTCATGCTTCTAATACAAAAAAGTGCTAACACTTGGGGGTGGGGATTGTCGTTTTTCCTTTTCCCCGCCGGACTCGGAGCTCTCATCGAGGCTGATTGGCGCCGGGCTTTCCTCGCTCTGCGTCTGGGGCGGAGCCAGCCAGGGACCGCCACTGCCTTTGTCCGCGGACTCTCTGATAGAACGGTACCCGGGAACCGAGCTAGCCCAGGTTTTACTCGGCGTCAGCGGACAACTTGGCGAGATCAGGTGAGACGTTCGGGATGGAGGGCACCACAGTGCGCAGGTGGCTAGCCCCCTCTGTCCTTCTCGGACTGGGGGGAGAGGAGGGGCGGCCGCTTAAAAGGGACTGTTGACCCTGCGGGCGCGGAAAAAGAGGAGCGACCTCCTTCTCCGTCCTCCTCTTCTCCATCTTCCCTCTCCTACCCCCGACGATGTACAGAGAGTGTTTGAGACAGCGTATCTGTGGCCCGGGCTTCCTTGGGAGAAGTCCTCCCGGCGCTAAACCTAAAGAGAAAGCTGAGGGAGGGAGAGGAGGCGGGACAAGCAATGTTGTCCCAGGGTCCGCATGACCTGCCTACTGCAAAAGCCCTGTATTTCCTGAGGTTTCTGTTCTCCAAGACTCACCTGTATTGAGTCATCAAGATCTCCCTTTCCCACCTGAGCCCACTCCAAGTTCTTCACCCTTTGGTGTGACACACACACACACACACACACACACACACACACACACACACACACACACACCACACACACACACACACACACACACACACACACACACACACACACACACACACACACACACACACACACACACACACACCCCCACCCATTCTGTCAGTCCCTATAGCATGGCCCCTACCACCTTAACCTCCAGGTCTTTTTCTTTCAATTGTCTCTCCCCACCCCCCTATTTCCTTAACTGGTCATGGTGTTTCTCTCCCTGTTTCATGGTCACCCAACCCCTACCGCATTGCTTGCCCAGGTGAGCTGGCCTCATGAACCAGGAAGTGCAGATTTTTGAAGTGCTCCGGGATCTGAAAGATGCAGATTTCCAGACGTTCAAGAAAGTTGTGTCTCAGCAAAAGCCGGAAGCATCAGCCTGGTCACTTCCAACTGCCTCCCGGGAAGATATTGCCTACCACCTGGTGTGCTCTTGTGGCCCCAGAGCCTTGAGTGTGGTGGCCCAGGCTCTGGACCATATCCCTGCTCGGCACCTCCTGGAAAAACTTGGAGAGGGGAGGCTTGAAGATAGTCCTCGGGGACAGGAGACCAGCATCATCAGCTCCCATACTAGAAGAGAGCCACCCATAGGATTAGGTAAGATCTGATGCCTCTTCTTAGCCTGGCATGGCTCTGCTCATCTTCAGTGACCCCCTTACTCTCCTTAAAGCTTATTAATTGCCATATTATTGTGTTACCTGTGGCCTGATCGCTTTCTCAAATGGTGAAGGACATGAATCCTGATGTCATGGACTCAGCTTTGGATTTGGAGATAGAACTCAGTTTATAACCCTAGCTCTGCTATTTTCTTTTTGTGACACTGGGTATTGAATTCGCAGGCCTCTGCGGTCCCTCCCAGCTCTAGAGCTGTGCTTCTGGTGTTTGCTTGACCCCTCCATTGCCTATTCAGTTGGTATCCTTGTGCCACATCGGTGATTTAAAAATTTTTTTACCTTAAAATTAAAAAAAAATGAACAGGCATTTATTTTTCTTTCCCTTCCACTTCTCCTCTGCCCATTAAAAAAAGACAAAGTCTTAGTAACAAGGATGCATAGATAATCAAGCAAAACAAATTCCCCAATCAGTCATGTCCAAAAAGGTTTCTCATTCTGCATTCTGAGCCAATCACATCTCAGGAAGTAGGTAGCATTCTTCAGCATCAGTCTTCTGGAATCATGGTTGGTCATCACATTTCTTAAGTCTACTAAAGGCGTTTTTGTTGACAGTGTTATTATAAAATCTTTCCCTGGGTTCTATTCATTTCATTTTGTATCAATTCGTAGAGCTCTTCCCAGGTTTCTCTGAAACCCATCCCTTTTGTCATTAATGGAACAATAATGTTCCATTATAGTCATATACCATAATTTATTCAGCTATTTCCTAACAAATAGGTGTTTAATCAGTGCCCATGGCCCTCATTTCCCCCATAGGACCAAAGCTTAGGGAGGGGAGACATCAAGAATGACCAACTTTACCTTCCCATGTCTAGCTGAGCCAGTGGTGACCCAAAAAACACTGATGAAGCTAGCCCAGCATGTGGGGCATGAATGGCGGCAGCTGGGAATAATATGCCTGGGCCTTCAGCAGCACCAACTGGATAGGCTGGAGGAAGACCACTCCGGGACCACCATGCGAATCTTCCACATGTTCCAACTCTGGCGGAACCAGGAGAGGGAAAAAGCCACAGCCACCAGGCTCCACGAACTCTTGTCTCAACGGAGCGTTTCTATCAGTCCTGAGGCCCTTGCTGTACTTCTGGAGGGCAGTTGACTCACGCAAAGGAGTGAGAGAATACTTCAGATCCTCTTTCTCAAAAAAGGTAAAACTCATCTACTAAATTTATAGATATGAACTACCTGAGCTCTGGGTCTCCATCTCCTAATGCAAATAGAACACAGCAATTTATTCATTCATTTATTTAATTATTAACTTGTTTTTTGGTTTTTTTTTTTTTAGTGAGGCAATTGGGGTTAAGTGACTTGCTCAGAGTCACACAGCTAGGAAGTATTATGTGTCTGAGGCCAAATTTGAACCCAGATCCTCCTGACTCCAGGGCCGGTGCTCTCGCTGCACCACCTAGCTGCCCCTGAATATAGCAAATTTAAATCATAGAACCACAGGATTTAGCTTGTACAGGAACAACTGACCATCACCTGAAACCCAGAATGTCCAAAATCACCCTGATTTTCCCTCTCCCTTTCCCTTGTGCCCATTTCTGTCAATGGCACCACCACAATCTCAGTCTTGTGGTGAAAATCCTAGAGGCTGTGTTTGATTCTTCCATCTTTGTGACCCCCCTCTATCCAACCAATCACCATATCCTGTCACAGAGGGAAGGTTCTAGAGCAATTATCAGGTCTTGTCAAAGAGGGGAGGTCATGGGGGCAGCTAGATGGCGCAGTGGATAGAGCACCAGCCCTGAAGTCAGGAGGACCTGAGTTCAAATCCAGCCTCAGACCAAACACTTGACACTTACTAGCTGTGTGACCCTGGGCAAGTCACTTAACCCCAATTGCCTGAAAAAAAAGTGAGAGAGAGAGAGGGAGAGAGAGAGGAGCTCATGGAGCAATTATGCAATCTTGTCAAAGAAGAAGGGAGGTTCTACAGCGGGGGCTTCTTTACCTGGGATCCAAGGCTCTTATGTGTCAGTGTTTTGAGGCTCCAGGTATTCTCTAGTGTGGAATGTGGGCACTCCCTCCTCCAGCCTAGCTAACAGTCTCTTCAAAATTTAATAAGTAGCTGGTCTTTTGAGAGCTGTTGTTACTGAAACTTCATCCCCCTCAGCCAGCCTGGAGAATCTACTGCCTCAGATTTAACCAGGCTGGTCCTGGTTAAATGATGAGCACACAATAAATGCTCAAGCAATATTTCCTTTCCTTCCTCCTTTCCTCCCTTCTTCTCTCCCTCCTTCCCTCCCCTTTTCCCTCCCTCCTTCCCTTTCCTTTTCCCTCCCTCCTTCCCTCCTTTCCTTCTCTCCCTCCTTCCCTTCCTTCTTTCCATCTTTCCTTCCTTTCTTTCTTTCCCTTCCCTCTTTCCATCCTTCTTTACTTCTTTCCCTTCCTCCCTGCTTCCTTTCCTTCTCTCCCTTCCCTTCCTTCTTTCCCTTTTTTCCTCTGTCCCTCCTTCTTCTAAGGGTTCTTAACCTAGCTTTTTAATCTACAGAACCCAAACCCCTGTGAACTTGGATGGGGAAAAAAAATCTTTATTTTCATATAATTGGTTATCTTTGTAAGCTTATGTATTTTGTTCTTTGCACTTAGAAGCGTCCTAATGAGAAGAGCACCATAGACTGCCAGAGGAGTCCAGCTCACAAAAAAGGTTAAGAACTCCTGGTCTACAGTGAAGCAAGTGGGACGACACCATTGTCTGGATGACATATCCTTCTTCTTCATTGCTCTTATTGCAATTTAGCTAATGGCCTTCTCTTTCTCTAGGCCAACTGATGCTAAGAAGGAAATGCTCTGGATTGCTGGCACATAAACACTTGGAAATGTTTATTCCCCCACAATAAATGAATGAACTGATATTCTATTTGTAACCTGGCCTCTGGTGAGTTAGTGTGGGAATGAGCCCCTTTGCCCTCCACTTGGCAAGCCAGTAATCCAGGTTCTGGACATACATAGCTGAGAGATTAGACACTGGACTCTTTTACAATGCAGGGCCCCAAGAGGCTTAGCCTGAAAGAGCCAGTTGACCTGAGTTCAAATCCAGCCTCAGATACTTCATAGCTGTGACCCTAGGCAGGTTCCTTAACCTTTGTTAAGATTGCTGGAGGTGGCTAAGTCTCATGATCAAGCCAAGTTCTCAGCAGGAGGAGCTGAAGACTTTTTTTTTTGGTATCAAATTTGTTTTATTCTTTACAGTGTCTCAATCATCTTGATTCAGTCATTAGCGCTGCTTCAGTCCGCAGAAGCATCCTTCTGTAAGTCTTAGACTCAACTGTAAAAGGGAAATCGTAATAGCAACTACCTCACAGGGTTTGTTGTCAGGATTCAATGTGATAAATATTTGTAAAGTACCTTTAGTGCCTGACACTTAGTAGGTGCTTAATAAATGTTTGTTTCATTCCATTCTATTCCCCTTTGACGAGTACAAGTATTATTGTATGCACTTTACAAGTGGGGAAACATGCTCAGAAAAAGGGACTTGCCAGTAGGCCCACTAATAAGTTTGAGAACCCACTTTTCCGGAGTCCAAATCTAACACTCTTTCCATTGTTCCACGTTGCTCTTTGATGAAGAGTATTGCATTGTGGATTAGTAAATAACGAACCCCCAGCAAGCACTTTATATGGTCATCATAGTATAAGAAGGTCTAGGTTAAAATCCATTCCTAGCCAAGTTACTGGGAGTGAGTCACTTAACTTTTGAACCTCGGTTTCCTTATATGGTAAATGAAGTTAATTGCCCACTCTCTCACAGGGCTTTTGTGAAGGTAAAATGAAATAAATGTATGCAAACATTTTGTCACTGTAAAATTATATATAAACTATAATTATCTGTGTAGCCTCCACTACCTTGATCCCTCACCCAGAGGTTCTCTCTCCTAAGACAAATGAAAAGCCCGAGAGGCAGAGTTTCTGGGTAATTAATAATCAAGTTATTAATTAGGCTAGCTGACAATAAATTGATGGTCAGTGGAGACAACGAATGTTTTAAATACCTTTGGAAAAGGGAGTGCCTCTGACAACTGAAAATCAATCCTGGTTGGTGAACAGTTAATGAGAAGGTGAGCTAAAAAGTCTTCAGCTGATTTTCCAGCGGTGAAGATCTGCCCGTGCCACCATGCCTCTCGCCAAAGACTTCCTGCACCCCTCTCCTGAGGAGGAGAAGCAGAAACACAAGAAGAAGTGCCTGGTGCAGAGTCCAAACTCGTATTTCATGGACGTAAAGTGCCCAGAGTGCTATAAAATCACCACTGTCTTCAGCCATGCACACATGGTGGTTCTCGGTGTGGGATGCTCCACTGTGCTCTGTCAGCCTACAGGAGGAAAGGCAAGACTTACGGAAGGATGCTCCTTCAGACGGAAGCAGCGCTAATGACTGAATCAAGATGATTGAGAAACTGTAAAGAATAAAACAAATTTGATACCAAAAAAAAAAAGTCTTCAGTTCCTCCTGCTGAGAACTTGGCTTGATCATGAGACTCAGCCACCTCCAGCAATCTTAACAAAGGAATCCATCTCTGCCCAGACCATTCTGATTGCTTTTCTCCTTCACGAGTTGGGTCCCCCTAAATTCCAATGGTGGGGCATAGTAAAAGGGACTAATGCTTTGGGGCTGAAATTCATCTAGATTAGATTCTTTTTACACTCTAAACAGAAGTAAGGTCTCCTAGTTGGGTGGTGTCCTGCCCAAGACTTCAGAGCATATTCCCCAAGGCCTTCAGAGGTGCTGACCTGACCTATAAGGACTGGCCCTGAATGAGGAAATAAGAAAAGCCTGGATCCCATTTTAATAATTGCTTATTAATATAATAGAAAAATAATCACTTCTCTCACTCCTAACCCCAATTTGTACTGACAGTTTGGGTCCCACTGTTCTAGGAGTAACTCTGAGGCATTGAGAATGTTTTTCTAATACAGCATCTTATGAGTCCCCACCAGTGTGCTCCCCATTAATGACCAGTTCAGGTTTCTTAGCTTTTTGTTAGGGATATTTACTACTAATAAAAGATGTATAAAACATTTCTAAAAATATGGGACATACTCTTCTACAAGTACATAATGAATGCTGAGGAAAACATCCAGAGAAAGAATTATGGAGTCTGAATGCAGATCAAAGCATATTATTTTCACTTTTTTGTTGTTTTTTGTTTTTTCTTCCTTGTGGTTTTCCCTTTTTGTTTTGATTCTTCTTTCACGCCATGACTAATGTGGAAATATGTTTAATGTAATTGTAATGTATAACCTATATCAGATAGTTTGCTGTCTTGGGGAAGGGGGAAGGGAGGGAGGGAGAAAAATTTGCAACTCAGAATTTTACAAAAATGAATGTTGAAAACTATCTTTACATGTAATTGGAAAAAAGAAAAATACTATTAAGGAAAAAAAATAGAATGCTGAGGCAAGTGAGCTTGTGAGAGATAATCTCTCAGAAGTGAAGCCTCCTCAAAAGGTCAGTAGTTCTTGTTAATAGTTTTTGTATTGTTTTCAAAACCCTCCCCCTCTCAGACCCTGTTTTTTAAGCAAGGTAGCAAAAAGAAGAGCCCTACCCCCAACCTGAACTGCTTGCCTTTGCAAAACTTCTCTCTCTTTCTTGTCTCTGGACAAACTTGTGTCTCTGTTGCTGGAGCTGTGAATGGATTGTGCTCCCTGAAGCCCAGCCAGTGGGATAAGGGGAAGGGGATTAGGGAGGAGAAGCTTGAGTTAGGGTATAAATAAACCTTGATTTCTGTACCGAATAAGTACTCTCCTGGCCGAGGGTTGGTACCCTTTCTCGTGAGAAAGCAATAAACTTCTTTCTGCTTTCAAGGTATTTAAGTCTCTGTTTTAATTTTGAGTAAGTGGTCTTTGCCCCACACAAGCTCAAGCTTAGGGAACATATGTGGCAGAATAACAGCTCCTGGTTGGATGGAAATCCTTTTATCCCTTCATGGAATCTTTATGAAGTTTTTTTTTGTTTGTTTTTGTGAGGCAGAGTTAAGTGACTTGCCCAGAGTCGCACAGCTAGTAAGTGTTATATGTCTGAGGCTGGATTTGAACTCAGGTCCTTCTGACTACAGGGCCAAGTGCTCTATCCACTGCACCACCTAGCTTTGTAAAATGTGCCCAGACTTTCACTCCATAACATTCCAGAACCTAGGATTGCCTTCCTGATGAGACAAGCAATAAGACCTGCATGGAGGTGAGAGAGGGAAGGATAATAATGTAAACAAAAAAAAAAAGTCCATACAAGTTAAAATTCCTGAGATGCCAGCAGCCCAGTTTATACACCAATGTTACCCTCCCCTCACTAAATCCCAGAGTATAGGTTTCAACATCTGAGGTTGGGCAGCTAGGTGGTGAAGTGGATAGAGTTCTGGGCCTGGAGTCAGGAAGACTCCTCTTCCTGAGTTCAAATCCATCCTGAGACACTAGCTGTGTGACCCTGGGCAAATCACTTAACTCTGCCTCAGTTTCCCCACCTGGAAAAGGAAATGGCAAACTATAGTTTACTTTCTGCATTCTGTCCTGTGCTGGCTCCTTTGTCTGGGGCTAGTAAGGACCCTAAAAATTCTCCAGACACCAACTCCCCAAGGCAGGATCCCTGGAATATAGGGCTCATGCCAAGGCCAAGGCCCAGGATACCAAGACAATGAAGGAAGAGTCTAAGACTCTAAGGAAGAAGTTCCTTCCTAGGGGTATGATGCTTTGGACAGAGGTGTTTGGGGTTGGCAAATCTGAGAGACCCTGGAAAGATGTAGAATAAAGGTCGTTTAGCAACCCTGTTTTAATTAAAGGAAACTGAGGCTGGGAGCTTAAGTGTCTTGCCCCAGGTCCTACAGAAAGTTATTTAAGACGAATCCTTATCCTCTGACCCCCCAAAACAGTGCTTTTCCCGCTACAAAGCATCTCTTGGAAGATGTGAGTTGCAAGAGGGTTTGTTGAATTGAGTAAAACCAAAGGGGAGTTAAAAAAAAACACAGCTAGGCAACCTGAAGTGGGATTGGAAGGTTGGCTCCTGTTCCCCCCTTCCCCCAACATTACCAGCTGACTAATTTCTAGCCCTTGTCTTTGGGAATCTTGCAATAGAGATAGCCTCCTTTTCTACTACAACCACCGTGGACATTTGCAGCCAAAGAACCCTAGAGTATCAAAGACCCAGGGGCACTGGTGTTTATCTTGGTGGAGAAATCAATCCATCACCTCTCCACTTCCCCTGAGGCACTGCCACAGGTCCCAGGCTTGAAGTTAGAGGACTTCGTCACCACATGGCCTTCCTCACCACCATTGCCATTGGTTTCCTTCAACTCCATTTCACTTTAGACACATTTATTAAGCTTACCATATGCATGGCACTGTAGTAGGTCGCAGGGGGATACAGTACAGGGTTCCTCTTTTGAAGTCTAAGGGTGCTGGGAACGCCAAAATTCAAGGGCAGAACACTTGGATCCTGCCTCAAAAGAATTCAACTCAAGCCTTCTTTCAGTCAGAGACAAAGTTTATTAAAACACCCATTGAGATCAGGGAGATTTTAAAAATTCGACCTATTGACTAGGTTTTTAAAATCTGAGCATTGGACTCTTCAGGAATCTGAGTGATTTAATGGGGGGCAACATGGACACTCACACAGAGAAAGACTATGGGAAGATCTGGATGGGAGTGGACAGTGACTGGGGGTGACTGGGAGGAATTAAGGGTGGGATGTGACCTGGGGCCATCCAGACAATGAAGGAAGTGCTGGGCTAGGTTAGAGGTAACCGAATTGGAGGTTTGGGCTTAGGCCACAAAGAAAGGCCAGTTGAAACGATTATAGCCTCAGGTGAACTCCCAAGACTTGACCAAGTGGGAAAGTTCAAGGAAAGTTGGGGGGGGGGGCCTGGGACCCATACCCCGTAGCCTCCTCTCTTGTAGTTTAATCAGACAAGTATTTGTTAATCTTAAATCTCTAGTCTCCATTTTCCAGCTCAAGTCTCTACTGGCGGCTTTGAGGTCATCTCAGAAGTCTGAAAGCCTAAAAGATAAGGGGGGGATCGGTGTGGTTTGGGTAACAAGAAATCAAGATACTGAGGGATGGACAAATTGTTGTGAGTTGGATTTATTTTTATGGGCTTCTCTTTGAAGTTCCCAAAGAGGAGTCTTACCAAATTGTTAATATTTATTGGCTCACAGACTAGCGGAGGTGAAAGGGATTGTGAGAGATGAACTCTCAGAGGTGAAGCCTCCTCAAAGGGTCAATAATTCTTGATTATTACTTTCAAAATCCTCCCCCACTCAGACCCTGTTTTTAAGCACGTAACAGAAAGAATAAGTCCTGCCCCCCAGCCTAAGCCGTTTGCCCTTGGCTTCCCGCCTCTTTCCTTGTCTTTGAATTTCGCGCCTGAAATGTAAGCCCCACCTCCCAGTTAGAATGTTAAGCCCACCCCCCCAACCCCCGTTAAGAGGGTAAGGGATAGTGGTGGGTGGAGACTTTGCATGGTGGGCGGAGATTTGCTTTTCTAAGGCGGCCCCCGTGATGCGGTCTCTCTCTCTCCTTCTCCACCTCTATAGGAGCAGCCATCTCTCGAGATTGTAATAAAGGTAACCTTTGCTTTCCACCTTGAGAAGTCTATGAGTTTAATTTGGGTTAGGGTCGCTGTCACACACAGGATGGTTCAAGAAAAAATGTTGATAGTATTCTCTGGGTCATAAGCAGAAGCCTGCCAGGAACAATTTTTATTAATTATCATTGTTCTAAATTGAAGCATTGATCTGCTTGAGAGAGAAATGCCCAAATTGACAGAGTCCCCTCAAGTCCTCAGTCATATCTCTCTAAACATTATTTTAAAATTTTTGTTTTTATTAACCTTTATAAGGTGTTCATAACATTATATAAAGTGGATATTTGCATATATAGTAGAAAATAAAAATAGAATTGTACATCTCTTTCGTGTAGAGCTTGCTTTTCTTTTTTTTTTTTCCTTATTTGGTGAGGCAGTCAGGGTTAAGTGATTTGCCCAGAGTCACACAAGCTAGTAAGTGTCAGGTGTCTGAGGTCAAATTTGAACTCAGGTCTTCCTGACTCCAAGGCTGGAGCTCTATCCACTTTGCCACTTAGCCGCCCCTACTTGCTTTTCTTTTCTTTGATCTTTTCCGCTTTTCTTTTTAACTATACAAGTTCAACCAGTAGCTTTCAAAGCTATGTTTGTCTGTGTTTCTTTCTGCCTTTCCTTCTAGTCTCTGCATTTTTATAAAAGATGCCACAATGGCCCTTTTTTCTTTTTTTTTTCTTTCCCTATCCTATCCCTACTCCTACTCCCTCCTGTATGCCCTAATTCCTACTCCCTACTCAAAAAGAAAAAAAGAACCAAGCCCATGTAACAAAAATGCTTAGTTGAGCAAAAAACACATTGGCCGATTCAAAGGGTCAGAAGAGTATGTCTTATTTTATATCTTCAGATTATTGTTTGCAATAACAAATCCCAAAAACTGAAATTGTTTTAGAAAGAAATGTATTAGATCATTCAGTAGAGGAGAGCAAGATGGAAAGGAGACGTAGCTCCCTCAGTCCTGGCTCTGAAGATTTACATTACACAGGATTTAGACAAGGATGCCCACCCATGAACCCACAGGTACGCAATTAAGCAAAGTTGCCAAGAGGGCAACTTGAAAGCAAGGTAGATTGAGGTAGTGTTAAGGGCTATTAGGGGGTCCACTGAACTTGTATTTTCGAGTTGCCAGATTTTCCAGAAACACTGGACCTAGAGCATGCAGGAGGACCTGCATATGTCAAGGATGATGCTCCCCCTAGCTGACACAATTTGTTGTTGCACCCCAAGCTGGACTCTTGTGTGTCTGAGGTGCCAGCCAGGCTGGGATGATGCTTGTGCAGCTGGGGTCCTTTGTAGATAAACTGACCTTCCTATCTTCACAGTGTAGCAGTTACCAAGGGAAAAGAATGAGGCTTTTGCCATCACCTTGCTTCTCCCTGTGGGCAGCGGTCTTATCTTTTTTCCTACCTTTGCTGAACTATTCCCCTTCCCATGTCACTCCCCTTCCTGGTATTCCCTCCTCCCTTTGTCCTGCGATTATTAAAATGTCAACTTCTGTAAAGACTGGGGTTCCCTATGCATGTTTATTTCTCTTGTAATAAACCTGGTTCTCACATAAGTCTTACGATTGCCTGTTGACAATAGATGTGGGTAACTGTAAACATTCAATAAAATTTCGGTGAGTCCAAAATACAAGCTTGAGGTGACCCTTCAAGTCCTAGGTGCGACAACCCAAAACAAAAATTCTTTGGGTAGAGCCAGGACCTGGGGGAACCCAAAATACCTTGTAGCCACCTCCAACATTCCTAGAGAGCTACTGGAGTCAGGGGACATTCTGGGTGCCGACAACCTTTAATCACACAGGATTGGATTTAAACCAAATAAAATTTTTTCCCAAACAATATAATAAACCATTTTGACCACAAGACCAACCTCTCTATCTCAAAAGGTGGGTAGTTACTTTATAATCAGTCCTGAAAATGCCTGGCATACAATAAGCACTTAATAAATGCTTCATGATGGATAGAACATTGGATCTGGAGTCAGGAAGACCTGAGTTCAAATGCAGTCTCACATATTTCTCAGCAGTGTGACCTTGGGCAAGTCACTTTAATCTTTGTCTACCTCAGTTTCCTCACCTGTGAAGTGAGGGTTATAAGAGTACCTACCTCCCAGAGTTTGATGAGGACAAAATGAGATATTTGCAAAGCATTTTGCAAATCTTAAAGTTCCTTATAAATGCTAGGTATTATTACTATTGCATTGAATAGAGTTCTCAAGTCAAATTCGGCCTCAGACACATAACACTTACTAGCTGTGTGACCCTAGGCAAGTCACTTAACCCATTGCCTAGCCAAAAAAAAAAAAAAAGGCTGAATAAAGTTCTCAAGTCTTTCAGTTATTTTTCTTTATAACATTATTACATGAATTACACATCATTTTGAGTTTCTTTTTTTATAATATTTTTGAACAAGATTTATTTCACGGTCACAATTGAGCAAGGGCCCAGAGTTTAGTTCAAAGTTCCTTTAACAATGCTTACTTAAAGAGATTAATAGTCACTTGATTTCCAGTAAAAGTCCCTCTATAATTACTCTCCTCAAGAGCTCCCTGACCCCCACCCCGATTTCTTCATTCTATTCTGTGGATCATCCATCACCTTAATCCAGGGATGAGGAACATGCAGCCTTGAGGCCACATGTGACCCTCTAGGTCCTCAAGTACGGCTCTTTGACAGAATCCTTTGTTCTGTGAAGTTTGCATTCAGCCAAAGGGCCGAACCTGAGGATGTAGAGGGCCATGTTTGGCCTCAAAGCCACAGGCTCCCCACCCCTGGAATCTGTTCAAGGGCTTTGGTAAAGAGGTTACAGTTGTTGTTTCAATCCTACCAGACCCTTTGTGACCCCTTTTGGAGTTTTCTTGGCAAAGATGCTGGAGCGGTTTGCCATTTAATTTCTATGTCTCATTTTACAGAAGAGGAACTAAGGCAAACAGGGGGTCAGTGACTTGCCCAAGGTCACACAACTAGCAATTGTCTGAGGCCAGATTTGAATTCAGGTCAACCTGACTCCAGGCCCAGCGCTCTAGGCACTGTATCACTTAGCCGTCCCTAAAGAGGTTACTACTCTTTGGGAGATTGGTCAAGAGCCCCGTTGCCCTTTTCTGTTGACTAATTACTTCAATAGAAGACTCCTCGATGAGATGATTTGAGAAAGGAGCAGAATGCTGCTTTGGAATTAGTAGAAAAAGACAGAGAAGTGTTTTTCATTCAGATTAGAACAAAGGTTTAAGACTAAGATCTTTTTAAATGCTTTTGTAATATTCCTAAAAGGAAGAGAGAATGGGGGGTATAACTGCTATGCTTCCACAGGACCTTGGAGATCTCCCTCATTTTATAGATCAGGAAACAGGCCCTGAGTAACTTGTCCAAGACCACAGTAAAATAGCAGAGCTAGGACTAGAAACCAAATTCCAAGACAGCTAGTCAACAAGGCCCTAGGAAGCCTCTATTACTGGTCAGCTGAGTTAACTTGATTGTAATGTAATTATTAGCCACAGAATAGACTTAGGGCCGAAAGTTGGATAGAGAATCAATTCCCAGGAGGGAGGCAGAGTAAAGTGAGCATTTTTGTCACACTCTCTCAACATTCCCCTCTAAAACAACTTTTAAAAGTACATCAATTCATATTCTAAGTGGGATAATCAACAGAAAGTAATTTTTCCAACCTTGGACAACTTAGGAAGACAGAATACATTAGCAGATAAGAGGTCAGGGGATTTGAGAATAGAGGACAGTGTAACATTAAACTGGCTAAGTTTAATTCATTAAACTTAATTTAAATTAATTAAAAATAATTTAATTAATTACACTGGTTAAGATTGGGAAAGGAGGAAAGTGAAATTAGAACAGTAGTTATGGCCTAAGAATAAAGGGACGGAGAGATTCCAGGTCCCTGTGAGGTCATAGAATAGGTTTTACAAGATACAATAAACAGGTTATTCATGCGATAAAGGAATTTCAGACGTGAAGAGTTGGATATGACTGGAATGACTAAACACCACCACCATCACCTACCTCCCAGGGTTGTTATGAAGATCAAATAAGATAACGGCAAAACGCTTAGCACATAGTAAGGAATGTAGCACATAACAGGCACATAATAAACGTTAGCCTTTAATATTCCTAAAGTCATCAAGTTGTACAGCACCTTGCAAAACTAGAAGGAAACTCTGGATACACAGCTCAATGTTTTTCTTTCTTTTTTTTTTCTTAAAGCAATTGGGGTTAAGTGACTTGCCCGGAGTCACACAGCTAATAAGTGTAAAGTGTTTGGTCTGAGGCTGGATTTCAACTCAGATTCTCCTGACTTTAGGGCCGGTCCTCTATCCACTTCGCCATCTAGCTGCCCCAGTGCTTTCTTTTATAACCATGTCTGGACAACTGCCTGAGCACCTGCCTCCACTGGACAATTGTCCAAGTGGTACCTAGAACCCGAGAGGAGGAATAAAAGCAGTCTTAGGAAGGCAGCCAGGGATCTTCTGACCTTCTGAGACCTCACCTTCACCGCCAAGAAGCATACAATAGCATTCCATTATATTCAAATACCATCATCTGTTCAGTCATTTCCCCAACTGATGGGCATCTCCTTGGTTTCCAGTTCTTTGCCACCACAAACAGTGTTATTATAAAAGACCTTTTCCTCCTCTTTTGATCTCCTTGGGTATTAACCTAACAGTAGTACTGCTGGATCAAAGGGAATGCACACTTTGGGGGCACGGTTCCAAATGGCCCTACCACGTTATAGCTCTGCCAACAGTGCATCAATGGGCCTGTTTACCCTCGCCCTTGAACAATGGTCATTTTCCTTTTCTGTCAGTTTTGCCAATCTGATAGGTGTGTGTGGATTTAATTTGCATTTCTCCAATGAGTGATCTGAAGTATTTTTGATATATGACAATCCATAGCTTGGATTTCTTCCCTTGAGAACATTTTTGACCATTCATCAATAGGGAAATGGAGAAATAACAACTTGTTATGCACTTATTATGCTGCCAGTCCCTGTTCAGATAGTGTTCATCTAAAGGCACACTGTAATCCAGGCAAGAGACTTTCTTCATTCACTTCCTTTTTCCTTAACTTATATACTAGCTAACATTTTTATGTAATACCTATTCTATGCCAAGTAATTACAATTATCTCATTAGATCCTCACAACAACCCAGGGGGGGTGCTTATCCCCATTTTACAGAAAAGGCAACTGAGGCAAACAGGTGAAAGAAGAAGTGTGGATGGGCAGGCCAAACTCCTTATGAGTGATTTGAGTCTGCAGTGTTCTAGAGCTCAGTGGAATTAGCATCATGTTACCCACAAACAAGAGCACCTCAAGGATACTACTATCCAAAGACAATCCATATTCAGCTCGTATTCTTTTTTTAAAAATCAGTTAATTGATTTTCAATTTTCAACGGTCACTTCTACAGGATTTTGAATTCCAGAGTTTCTCCCCGTCTCTCCTCTCCCCCTACTTCATGACGGCATGCATTGATTACCTCTTCCCCCAATCTGCCCACCCTTCTATCACATCTCCCTCTTATCCCCTTCCCCCCTACTTTCTTGTAGGGTAAGATAGATTTCCATACCCAATAGAGTGTGTATGTTATTCCCTCCTTAAGCCAAATCTGATGACTGTCAAGATCACTCATTCCCTCTTACCTCCCCTTTCTTCCCCTCCACTGTAAAAGCTCTTTCTTGCCTCTTTTATGTGAGATAATTTATGCCCATTCTACCTCTCCCTTTCTCCTCCCAGTACATTGCTCCCTCCCCCCTTAATTTTATTTTTTAGATATCATCCCTTCATATTCAACTCACGCTGTGTCCTCTGTCTATATACATTCCCTCCAACTACCCTAATAATGAGAAAGGTCTCATGAATTACAAATATCATCTTTCCATGTAGGTATGTGAACAGTTCAACTTTAATATGTCACTTATGATTTCTTTCCTGTTTACCTTTTCATGATTCTCTTGAGTCTTGCATTTGAAAGTCATTTTTTCTATTTAGCTCTAGCTTCTCAAGTATTCTTTAAATTCTTCTATGTCACTGAATATCAATTTTCCCCCTCTCAGTTTTGCTGGGTAGGTGATTCTTGGTTTTAACCCTAGCTCCTTTGACCTCTGGAATATCATATTCCAAGCCCTGTAATCCCTTAATGTAGAAGTTGCTAAATCTTGTGTTGTCCTGATTGTGTTTCCACAATACTTGAATTTCTTTCTGGCTGCCTGCAATATTTTCTCCTTGACCTGAAAACTCCGGAATTTTGCTATAATATTCCTTAGAGTTTTCCTTTTGGGATCTCTTTCAAGAGGAAATCAGTGGATTCTTTCAATTTCTATTTTACCCTCTGGTTCTAGAATATCAGGGCAGTTGTCCTGGATAATTTCTTGAAAAATAATATCTAAGCTCTTTTTTTGATCATGGCTTTCAGGTAGTCCAATATTTTTAAAATTCTCTCTCCTGGATCTATTTTCCAGGTCAGTTGTTTTTCCAATGAGATATTTCACATTGTCTTCTATTTTTTTCATTCTTTTGGTTTTGTTTTATAATTTCTTGATTTCTCATAGAGTCATTAGCTTCCATTTTCTCCATCCTAACTTTTAAGGAATTATTTTCTTCAGTGAGCTTTTGGACCTCCTTTTCCATTTGGCCAGTTATGCTTTTTAAGGCATTCTTCTCCTCACTGGCTTTTTGGACCTCTTTTGCCATTTGGTCTAGTATAGTTTTTATGATGTTATGTTCTTCAGTATTTTTTTTGGGTCTCCTTTATCAAGCTGTTGGCTCACTTTTCATGATTTTCTTTTCTTTCTTTGTTTTCTTTCTTTCTTTCTTTCTTTTGTTTAGGCAATTGGGGTTCAGTGACTTGCCTAGGGTCACACAGCTAGTAAGTTTTAAGTGTTTGGTCTGAGGCTGGATTTGAACTCAGGTCCTCCTGACTTCAGGGCCGGTGCTCTATCCACTGCACCACCTAGCTGCCCCAATTTTTCATGATTTTCTTGTACCACTCTCATTTCTCTTCCCAATTTTTCTTCTATTTCTCTTGATTTTCAAAATCCTTTGTGAGCTCTCCCATGGCTTGAGACCAATTCATATTTTTCTTGGAGGTTTTGGATAGAGGAGCTTTGACTTTGTTGTCTTCTTCTGGTTGTATGTTTCGATCTTCTTTGTCACCAAAGAAAGATTTTATGGTCTGACTTTTTTTGTGAGGTGTGCTCATGATCCAAGCCAATTACTTGAGTTATAAACTCTTTGTTAAGGTAGGGGTCTGCTTCCAGTATGGAGAACGTACTGTCCCAAGCTTCAGGGGTTTTGTGCAGCTGATTTTGGAGGTACTTCTAGGAACCTGGAAGTTTTCTGTTCTTCCAAGGTGGTATGATCAAAGAGAAGTGTTTACTCCTCCCCTGGACTACGCTCTGGCCTGTGAGTGACCCCAAGCACTCTTTTCTGCCCTGGAACTGTGAGGAGGCTTCTCTCTCCACTGCTGCCACAAGTTCTTCCAGCTTGTATTCTTGAATGATTCTTTTCCATCACCCTGGCAAACTCTGATGCCCCCTTCCCCACCACGTTTGTGGTCAAGAAGCACCAAAACGGCTTATTTCTGTTGTTGTCATCCCCACCTCTACCACTACCCTTTTCCTACCTCATTTCATGTGTTATCTCTCCCTGTTAGATTCTTGAGGGCAAGGACTGTCTTCCTTTTTACTAATTGTATCCCCAGTAAGCATTCCTTAAATGATTTTGATATGTGGGTGTTAGACACCTTATTGAAAAAATAGTTTTTCAAAAAATCACTTTTTTAACTGTATATTTAAATTTTTTTGTTTTGTTATTCTGATTTAACACACACCAAAAAAGAGAAAACATTTTCCACGTATAAAGGGTGACGGAACCACAGGGTTCAAAAGAGTAGGAGACTGGACATAGCATTGCCTTTTCTTGTCCGTGACATCCCTTGCTTGACCCATGACAAGAAGATTCTTCTCTCTCTCCTGCTCTCCTAATTCCCATCTCTTGTACCTCTTCCTAGACAACAGAAATAAGATCACACCAGATTATAATCATTTTATGCAGTCTGTGCAAAGTTAACTAATTGTCACAATAAGGACACCAAAAGAACAGAAAATATCTTAGTCAGCAAACATCCATCTTATTTGCCAAGAGATAAAAACTGGCAATGGCAATACCAGATTAGAATAGAAAGTATTTGTAAAATATTACAAAGAAAGCTGATGGACAGCTATGAGTGGCATTGTCTCATAAAGCAAAGAGAATCAAGAAAAGGGAAAACTGGCTTTTAAAAAGCCTAGCAACAGGGGGGCAGCTAGGTGGTGCAGTGGATAGAGCACTGGCCCTGGATTCAGGAGGACCTGAGTTCAAATCCAGCCTCAGACATATAACACTTAACAGCTATGTGACCCTGGGCAAGTCACTTAACCCCAACTGCTTCACCAAAAAGAAAAAAAAAAGCCCAGCAATACATCCAACTGAGTCAAGGCCAAGGGTATAAAGTCATCCCAAGGGCGTTGAAGGATAAAAATAGAAGGAAGACAACAAAAGAAAAATGAAAAATTTGTTTAAAAATTATGATATGTCTCTCAAGGACATAGTCTCAGGTATGCTCATAGGGAATGTCAAAAGGACACTAAAGAGAACAAAGACAGTAACGGCAATACAGAGAGACAAATCCATGCTAGAGGTGATATAATTGTGAGAGACTGAAGGAGCAATATACAAGGTATCTAAAGGAGGGGGTAACAGTGAAGGCATAGACAAAAATCTCAGATCTTATTAATACTGAAAAAAGGTAATAAAAAAGCCATAAACTACTGACATAAACCTGCTCTCTTATCTATAATCTTTATGAAAGTCATCTATACATAAATTAAGGACATCTTTCATGAATGTATTAATAGGGAATTTTGAAAGTGATAATCAGCAATGGAGCATATCTTTAATATTTCACAACTGACTGAAAGATGGAGGGAGTATAAAATCACACTGTGCTTTCTGTTTGCTGATTATGACAAAGTATTTGATTCAGTAGATCAAAACACCACCTGAGAAACTCTTTTTCAAAATTTCAAAATTATCCAAATCACTCATAATTACAGAGATACACATTAAAGCAATTTCGAGATTCTCCCTCATACCCATCAGATTGGCAAAGATGACAAGAGGAAAACAACAAATTTTGGAGCAGCTGTGGGCAAAGAGACCCAATAATCCACTCTTGGTAGAATGTGAATTGGCCTAGTCATTCTGTTTTGTTTTGTTTTTGCAAGGCAATTGGGGTTAAGTGACTTGCCCAGGGTCACACAGCTAGTAAGTGTCAAGTGTCCATCGTCGAATTTGAACTTAGGTCCTCCCGACTGCAGGGCCAGTGCTCTATCCACTGCGCCACCTAGCTGCCCTCATAGCCTAGTCATTCTGGAAAGCAATTTTGTATTATACCTCAAAAGTCACTAACCTGTACATACAGGTTAGTGGAGGTTGTACAGTAGAATGCTGGGCCTAGAGGCAGAAAGACACAAGTTCAAATTGGACCATGGACACTTTTTAGCTTTGTGAGCATTTAATAGCTGCCTGCCTCAGTTTCCTCAACTGAAAAATTGGGATAATAATAGCACCTATCTCCCAGGGTTGTTGTGAGGATTAAACGAGATGTTTGTGCACAGTGCCTGGCACATAGTAAGTAGGCATTTAATAAATGTTTGTTTCCTTCTTTCCATTCTTCTACCAGAGGTCTCAAAGTGGGTGGTACCATCTTTGGGGCACTGGAACACTCCAGGGGGGCAGTAGTAGTCTTGGGTGCAATTGGGGAGCATTGAATAAAAATAAGGGGGCAGTGTAAGCATAAGGGAAAATCAGAAAATTTTGAAAAACCGCTTGTACAAGTTTCATCTATTATATAACAGAATTAAAATTGTAGTGATTACATTATTTTCCAAATAAACACACAAAATGCAAGTTATAACCCATCAGTGGTTAAGTCGGCCAACAGATCTTAACAAGCAAGTGTTGGCAGGCAAGCTTGCCTAGCATTGTCAGGAAGTCCAGCATGCATCGGCAGAAATATGTGCTTGTTTACAAATACAGTACTATAGGGTTACACGATGCAATCTTTTGTCATTAAAATTTCAATGCAGGAAAAAAACACAAGTTGACAATAAATTATTAAATTTAAGATGCATCATTTAAAAAAATTAAGATTTTTTGAAATAATGCAAATTTTTAAAAAACATTAAAGGGTTAAAAAAAAAAAGTAGATTTCCAGGGTGGTGCTGAGTAACTTTTATTGTTTTAAAGGGGGCAGTAGGCCAAATAAGTTTGGGAACCTCTGTTCTAGACTCTCCCTCTCCTACTATCACTCAGCAACCTCCTTTCTTTTAAAGTTCATTCCTCCTATTTAGCCCACTCTGGCCAGATCCTCTTTTCTGTCATCCTTCATCCTCTAAGTCTCTCTCCTCAAGGATTTCAGATCCGGCTCATAGTACTCCTCTAACCCCTAAACCCTGCCCTCTTCCTTAGTGATTTCAGTATTTATACTGATAGCCCTTCAAACACCGTGCCCACCATTCTCCTTACCTCCAGTAACCTCCATTTCTGCTCACCATTACCCACCACCAGAGCTAGAGACACCTTAGACTGCATTCCTACAACCCAAAACTTTTACCGACCTCCACGATCTCGAATTCTGAAATGCCACTTTCTAATCATATTCTCCTGTCCTTCTGTCTCTCTGTCTACCTCCCTTCTAAACCTAGTCTTCTTTCTCCCTGTGGCCTCCACACTCTCCATCTCTCCCCGTTTGCCTAATCCATCACTTCGCTGCTTTTTCTCTTTGTAACCTTGACTCTATAGTTGACCAGATCCACTACGCACTGTCTACCCTTGAATCCCTTGTTCTACTCCTATTATAGCTGCTAAAAACTCAGCTCTGGGTCTGCCCACAAGCATCCATATTCTTGGCTTCTTTTGTTACGTTATGAACGCTGATGGAGGAAGTCACAGAAAAATCCTAACTTGGTTTACCAGAAGTTCATCATTATCATTGCCCTTAGTAATTCATCAGCATCAAAGTAGTATAAGCAAAACTAATTACAGCATTAAATTACTTCCTTAAAAAGAGGAAAGGGATTTAAAAAAAAAAAAGGAATTGAAGACACAAGAACGGAAGAAAACAAAAGTCTAGCTATAACTTAAATGTGAATGGATTAAACAATCCTATAAAACAAGAGTGACAATGGATAAGAAAGCAACATCCAACAATCTACTGCATACAAGAAATTCATCTAGGTAGGCAATTAAGTAATAAGCATTTATTAAATGATTACGATGTGCCAGGGATTGCGATAAATTATGGGGATACAAATATCAGTGAAAAGAAAGACAGTCCTTACCTTTAGGGAATTTATACTCTAAAGGCAGAAGACACCACAAAATAGGGATTGGAAAAGGGGAGATAAGGGGATAGGTCTCCTGATCAGGGACTTGAAGTCAGGAGAGTCAAAAGCACGGCAAAGAGGGGAATGAGGAAAGGAACTCGCCAATGGAAGAAGGGGGCCAGAGCTAGGCATATTCCAGGGTGAGAAGACCCCATGTACATGAAAATGAAATACTGGACCAATAAAATTTACTACATATTGTGAAAAAAAATTATTATTTACTTATGTCCAAAAGCTGCCCTACTTGCTTTCCCATTTATTGTGTATTGCTTAATATTCTAAATGGTGACTATAAGATGGCACAGTAGATAGAGTGCTCAAACTGGAATCAAGAAGACCCGAGTTCAAAACTAGCCTCAGATACTTATTACTATTTGCCAATCCTGGGCCTCACTAGACCTCAGTTATTTCACCTGTAAAATGGAGATAATAATTCTCAGGGGTGGTGGTGGTGGTGGTGGTGGTGGAATAATATTCTTGGAGCTGTTGTGAAAATAAAATGAGATAATATTTGTACAGCATTTTGCAAACCTTAAAGCACTATATAAATGTTAGAGCTATTATTATTAAGACACAAGGCTTGGTTTTTTTTCTGTTAGAAATTAAGAATAAGAGATCTATTGTTCTGTACAAACTTAAAAAATTGACAGCACTGGTTTTCTCAGATACCCAAGGCCACTGTCTGTCTCTTCCTTGGGTTCCCTTAAATGTTGCCTTTTAAGTGTTTAGGCCAATTAACTGCTCCCCACCCCCACCTCCACCCTCTCTCAGCTCATCTGAGCAGGTGAATTGTATATATTTTATCTCAAATCCTTCTCCCACTTAGAGCCAGTGCCTGGGATTGTGTAGCCCAGGGGAAGCACCAATGTGTCCTTCCCCTCTCCCAGCCCGTGATCTCATTAGACCCTGCTCCTGTTTGTAACTGTAAATGTACCAAGGGGACAGGCCAGTGGGATTCCTGGCCTCAGAACATGCTCTGCCTACTGCCAGTCCAACACAGAACCCTGTTTGCAGAAAGGCATGATGACACTGTATAGTGGAAGAGCCTTGCTGGTCAGATTCAGAGCATGTGCAGGTATTCTGACTGTTTCTGAGAGGCCCTTTTAGTTGGCTACTGAACCTAAATTGAGGGTGGGAGGAGGTGGGTGTGCAGACAAACCCAAAAGGTCACCTCCTTGTGGCTGTCGTTCAGTCACTCAGTTGCATCTGACTCTGTGATCCCATTAACCACAGCATGCCAGGCCCTTCTATCCTTCACGATCTCTCAAAGCCTGCCCAAGTTCATGTTTATTGCTTCCTTGATACAATCGATCCCCCTCATCCTCTACCTTCCTTTTGCCTTCAATCCTTCCCAACACCAGGGTCTTTTCCAGTGAGGCCTGTCTTCTCATTATGCGGCTAAAGTATTTAAGATTCAGCATTTCACTTCCCAGTGAATAGCCCAAATCGATCTCTTTAAGTGTTGACTGATTTTTACCTCCTTGCTATCCAAGGGACTCTCAGAAGTCTTCTTCAGCACCACAATTCAAGAGCATCAGTTCTGCAATGCTCAGCTTTCCTTACAGTCCAACTCTCACAGCCATACATCGCTCCTGGAAAAACCATCGCTTTGACCATATGGACCTTTGTTGGCAAGGTGCTGCCTCTGCCTTTGAGTCTGCTGTCCAGATTTGCCATGGCTTTCCTTCCGAGGAGCAAGTGTCTTTCAATTTCATGGCTGCAGTCTCATCTTCAGTGATCTCTGAGCCCAAGAATAAAACATCTGACACTACTTCCATGTCATCTCTTCACCATGAGGTAACCAGACCAGGACCTCTCGTTGATAAGCCAGATCCTCAGTAGGCTCAGGGTTTTGGCTGCTTCTCTCCCCTTTTAGTTTTAGGTGTATCCTGTCCTTAGGATATATCCTTATACATCCTTTAGGTGTACCTTGGTACAAAGGTATCCTTGTACCTTTAGGTGTATCCTAGGTTCTTCCCTAGTGCTATCAGCCTAAGCCCCAATTCTGGTGTGTTCTCTCCCTAATATCAGTTACCAGTAACAGTATTTCCCTTATATCATCAATATCCTCCAGCAATTAGCATTCTAGTATCATTTAACCAATTAATATCAATTAACTTTTGGGGTTTTTTTCTTTTTTAGGCAATTGGGGGTTAAGTGACTTGCCCAGGGTCACACAGCTAGTAAGTGTCAAGTGTTTGGTCTGAGGCCAGATTTGAACTCAGGTCCTCCTGACTTCAGGGTGTTCTATCCACTGCGCCACCTAGGTGCCCCTCAATTAACTTTTACAAAAGGGTATTAAGTATTGGGTATTAAGGGAGTAGTAAGAAGACAAAACTAGAACTTAAGCATAAACCATGGGGGGTGGGGCTCCCCCCAATGCTTGTCCACCCACCCACCCACTAACTTAACACCTCAGTCCTTGGGGAGAGTGGGCTCAGGCTTAAAAGCAACTTCCACAATGCAGTTATCAAACTCCCTTCCAAATGCAGCATGGCCAATGGATGAGTTAATCTCGCTCCCTCCAGGCTGCCTTTGATACACTAGTCTGCTGGGTCAGACAGGGACTTTGTGGCTCACCAGGCTCAGCTGTCTGTAAAATACAGCATCATCTCCAGACCTCAGAGTGACTCACTCTTCCAAACTTTTGAAGTTCATAGGTGGGAAGATTAAATCCTGAGGTCTTTCTCCTCTCCAGGAGGCTTACAGCATGTCTTCTTTTAATCCCAGCCAGGGAGGAAAAAGAGCTCAAACTGCCCTTCTGGGAGTCGGGTCTGCCTCTCATTTCAGGTTCAGAAGCCAGCCAAATGGGCCCCTCTTCACCAGGATGTAAGCAGATTAGAAAAAGTCAGCATACCCAAATATTCTCTGAATCTGGGAGCAGGACCTTTCCATGCTATCACACCATTTCAGGAGCAGGGTCCCATGGATTGTAAAGCAGGCAGAGCATGCTCTGGGGATCGGGCTCCTGTTACATTGGACCCTGTTACATTTACAGTTACATAAGGAAGCGAAGTCAGAGATGGGAAGTAAGGAGGCTCTAGTCGCACATAAACAAGCCTTTACATTCACTGACACATTGGGATCCGCTGCTCTAAAAGGAAATTAATCCCCCAGCTGCCCAGATGTGTAAAAGCAAATGTGGACGATCTGCCTGCTAAACAAAAATGTGGTTCTGTTTGTAATAAGACAGTTGTGCAGGTCCTGCTGAGATCTCAGACGCCCTGAGGTTCTATGGCTCCCCAGGGACATCTTTTCAGCTCTCCAGTTGGGATGTGACTGACAGTGGACCCCCCTAACAGGGAAATGCCCATATTAAGCTATGAGAGTTTTTTTAATAGGGACATGTTCTAATTTTTATGGTATATAAGCATTCTTTAACCTTTTAAAGGTCCTAGTTTCGATTCAAAGTGATCCCTGGTAGTTTGACACCTCACCAATCCTCGTTTATACAAGGTGTTCCTTAAATAAATTTTTACTAATATCATGGGGGCAGCTAGATGGCACAGTGGATAAAGCTCCAGCCTTGGAGTCAGGAGGACCTGAGTTCAAATCCGACCTCAGACACTTGATACTTACTAGCTGTGTGACCTTGGGCAAGTCACTTAACCCTGACCGCCTCACCAAAAAAAAAAAAACCAAAAAACTAGTATCTTCTGTTTCTTACATCATCATCATAGCTATCTCCAGTATCTCTCCCTCTTCTACTCCTCCTCCCCTCCCAGCCACCTCTTATATTAAATTGTTCAGTTGTTTTTCAGTTATGTCTAACTCTTCCATGACCCCATTTAGGGTTTTCTTGGCAGAGATACTGGTGTGGTTTGCCATTTCCTTCAGCTCATTTTTACAGATGAGGAAACTGAGGCAAACAGGGTTAAGTGACTTGCCCACAGTTACACAGCTGACAGAGGCTAGGTTTGAACTCAAGAAGATGAATCTTCCTGACTCCTGGCCCTGCACTCAAACCACTGTACCACCTAACCACCCCTCACATAATAAAATAATATCATTTAAAGAGAAAAACAAATCAGCACAATAGATTGATTCACAGAAAAAGTCCAAAGACATTATACAGCGTATTCTAAAAGTCAGTGTAGTTTTAAGCTAAGATCAAAGAGACTTCCAGTAGGTCTTTACAACTCTGGTCTGATGAATATGCATATGTTAATGATGAGGTCCTATAAATTTGGCTTATCCTACCAGGCTCATAGATGTATAAGGAGGTGGCTTCTCAATTGGGGTCTGTGAGATCTTAGTGAAAGGAACTATGGGCCTGGCCCAAGACAGACTGGGGTGGGATGGGGAGACGAAGCTCCACTCTCCATCAGAACTACATGCACCTCTTCATTTTGTAAATATGCCCCACCAGGTTTAACTGAACTTTAAGTGGATATAGTAAGGGATATTAGGGGAATATTCTAGCTGGGTATGTTGGCTTTTTTTTCATTCTTTTCATTGCATTGATAGATGCTAGGACTGGGATTTAAACTCCAGACTGCTCCAGCTGCCCCCCTAGGCAGAGCCCCTTTCTTCCTGCAGGCTCATAAGGGCTCTTTTGTCCCAGGGAGCCATGTGGACCGGAACACAGCCTGTAAATTTCTGGCTTGGTCTGTTTTAACTCAGCTTGAGCTTTTGGTCCACCTGATTTCTGACAAGAGAGTTGAGATTTCAAAGTTATTTTGTTTCACAGGAATTTATTCTATGGAATACTTGGACGTGGAGTTTGAGAACTTACTGGAATACTGGGATTTGTAAATTCAGAAGGACTAGCTTGCATTCTCTTACATATAGCCCTAAAAGCAATTTATATTATCACCATCTTGGGACTAGAAGGTGGATTCTAGTCACACCTGAGAATTTTAAAAGAGGCACATGGCCTTCCAGAGAGCAAGACGGCATCCCTTGCCACCACCAAGACTTAGGACAGACCGGAATGCATTTGCAGGACAATTTTGACTACACAAAATTTTAAAAGTTTTTTGAGCAAACAAAACCAATACAGCTAAAAAAAGTAGAAGGAAACCAGTTAATGGAAAAAATCTTTGAAGCAAGTTTCTCTGGTAAAGGTCTCATTTCCAAGATATATAAGGAATTGATTCAAATTTTTAAGAGAGTCTTTCCCCAACTGATAAATGGTCTAAGGACATGAATAGATAATTCTCAGAGAAAGAAATCCAAACCTTATGAAGAAAATGCCCAAAGGCTGGACACGATGGTTGTAGCTGTTCATTCGTGTCTGATTTTTCTTGGCAAAGATACTGGAGTGGTTTGCCATTTCCTTCTCTAGCTCATTTTACAGATGTGGAAACTAAGGCAAACAAGGTTAAGTGACTTGCTCAGGGTCTATGGTCAGATTTGAACTCTGGAAAATGAGTCTTCCTGGTTCCAAGCCCTCAGCATGTTATCCACTTCACCACCTACCTGCCAGGGCATGATGGTATACTCTTTTAATCCCGGCTACTTCCTGAGTTCACATTTGACCTCAGACACTATCTGTGTGACCCTGGACAAGTCACTTCACCCTGTTTGCCTCAGTTTTCTCATCCACAAAACGAGATGCAGAGGGAAATGGCAAAACACTCCAGTAACTCGGCCAACAAAAACCCAAATGGGGTCAAGCAGGGTTGTGACTGAACGACAACAACACCAGAGCTTGTCAGCACATACTTGTTTGTTTCTTCTCTCCCCGGTTAGATTGCGTGCTTCTGGAGCTCAAGAACCGTCTTTTGCCTCTTTTGTTATCCTTAGTACTCAGCCCAGTACCTGGCACATAGAAGGCACCAAATAATAAATGTTTATTGGCTTGACTGACTGGTAACAGACACTGCAATATACTCTATTTACTATTTTACCTAAATACTTCCTTTATCCTGATCTTGCCTCAAAAAAGAGGGACCAAAGACTATCTGGAGATTCACAAAAGTTCAAATTAGGGCAGAGAGACAAATCTCTGCTAGAAGGTTAGGAATTTGGGGGGGGGGGGCAATTGGGGTTAAGTGACTTGCCCAGGGTCACACAACTAGCAAGTGTCAAGTGTTTGTTCTGAGGCTGGATTTGAACTCAGGTCCTACTGACTTCAGGACCAGTGCTCTATCCACTGCGCCACCTAGCTGCCCCTGTTGGGAATTTTTGTAACTAGGAGTTCTACAGGAACTCAGCAGTTGTGTGATACAATTGTGATTGTACTACTGATGGGCAATGGGGCTGGACTGCTTTCAAAGACAGGGTTTTTTCCTTTTAGGGGTCCAGGTCCCATCACCCCATCATTACTAACTCCATAAAACAGCCGAGGAGGGAACCTCATGGACCTGAATCACATTGCCCCTAGGCTAAAAAGTGAACTTATTATTGTTAATAGGATACATTAGATTAAATTTCTGGCAGTCAGTATTATTAAGTGCTTTCTGGGTGCCTAACCCTACGCTAAGCTAGCAGATATCACAACATAAACTTCCCCCCACCCCTTCCCTTCTCCTGGTTCCTCCCCACCCAAAATAAGCAAGGCTTGGGAAGGAAAGATCCCAGGCTTATCTAGTTTAAAGGAAGGAGCAGAAAGAACTGACTTGTTCGGTTGCGTCTGAGTCTTTGTGAACCATGCTATCCAAGGGGTTTTCCTTGCTCTTTTTAGGGAACAGGCCTGGTAGTGGTATCACTTGGTCAAAAGGGTATGCACACAGGGGCAGCTAGATAGCTCAGTGGATAGAGCACTGGCCTAGAGTCAAGAGGATATGAGTTCAAATCTAGCCTCAGACACTTATGGGCTGTATGACCATGGGCAAGTCACTTAACCCTGTTGGCCTTAATTTCCTTATCTGTAATTTGAGCTGGAGAAGGCAATGGTAAAGCACTCCAGTATCTTTGCTAAGAGCGGAGAGAGGGATACTGGGGATAATGATAATGTAAGAAACAGAAGATATTGTAAAAACTTATTTAAGGAATATCTTGTATAAACCAGGACTAATGAAGTATCAAACTACCAGGGATCACTTTGAGTCAAAACTAGGACCTTTAAAAGGTTAAAGAATGCTTACATACTTTTATAAAAACTAGAACATGTCACTATAAAAAGGATCTCATAGCTTAATGTGGGCATTTCCCTGTTGCAGGGGTCTACTGTCAGTCAAATCCCAACTGCAGAGCTGAAAAGATGTCCCTGGGGAGCCATAGAACCAGGCACAGGGCACCAGATGTGTCTGAGTCTTTGTGCTTCAGGCAACTGGTAATCTCTTTAAAACTATGCACAACTTCTTGGGGACGGAGGGGGAGGAAAATTTAAAACTCAATAGCTTATAGAAGTGATTGTTGATAATTCAACATAAATTAATTTAAAAAAAGAAATATGAAAACAAAAAAAATACTTATTCCCTTTAAAAAAAACCCAAAAAACTATGCACACCTATAAAATGAAGGTGTTAGACAAGATGATCTCTAAATCTTTGCAGAAAAGGTGCCAGTCCGCATTGGTAGAAGAAATCTCCTCACCTGGGAACTCTCCATGCCAAAGAAATTGCAGGTTTAGTGTTTATCTAATATACCACCATTGGGTGTCACTGTGGAGTTGTAGAGTCAGCTTCTGGTAGTCACATTTTGCGGCAGCCATTCGATGGGCACCTCCTTAGTGTCTAGCTCTTCGCCACTACAGAAAGAACTGCTATCAATATTACATATTATATAATAAATATAAAATACTTTGGTATACGTCCTTTTCATTTTTGTGGACCATGCTGTCCACGGGGTTTGCTTAGCAAAAATACTAGAGTGGTTTGCCTTTCCCTTCTCCAGTGGATTAAGGCACACAGAGGTTAAGTGACTTGCCCAAGATCACACAGCTAGTAAGTGTCTCAGGATGGATTTGAACTTGGGTCTTCTTGACTTCAGGCCTAGCACTCTATTAACTTTGCCATCTAGCTGCCCCAAAATGGCTTAGCAAGTTACAGTATATGAATGCAGCATATGAATATGATTACGCTGTAAGAAACGAAAAGAATAGTTTCAGAGCAACCTGAGAAGATCTGTATGAAGTGACACAGAGTAAAATAAGCAGAACCAGAAGAACAATTTATACAATAACAACACTGTAAAGACAAACAACTTTGAAAGACTTCAGAATTCTGATGCGATGACAAACACAGCTCACCCCCCAAAATAATTAAATGACAAATCACAAGTCCACAAGACTAAAGGTTAATTAACTAAATCTAAAATCAACTCAACTAAATCTAGATCTAAAACTAAAATTAACTAAAACATTAATCACCTCCTGCCAGTAAACGTAGACATTACAGACAGACATATTTTGGGGCATGGGCAATGTGGGAAATTGTTTTGCTAGACTTTGCATGTTTATGATAATAATTTTTTTTTGGTTCTTTTTGTTCATTTTGAAGGAGAATGATACTCAGTAGGAGGGACAGATAATAAACTATGAAAAAGGAATCTTCATCAATATAATGATCAATCATGATTCTAGAAAACTGATGATAAAGCATGCTGCTCTTCTCCTGGCAGAGAACGAAACACATGTTTTTTGGACATAACCAATGCAGCAATATGTTTTGCTTGACTACGCATATTTGTTTCAGATGTTTTATTTTGCTTTGCTTTGTTTTTAATGGGGGAAGGTAGGAGCGAGAAAAATAATTTTTGTTCATTAAACATGTTAATTTTAAAAGTAAAAAAATAAATAAAATTATAAAGGAAGCATTGGGAGCACAGGGACAATAACCAACAGAAAACTGAAAGGAGAAACCAAAAGGAAGGAGAGTGGAGCTTCTGCAGTGAAGAGAGAGAGTTAGGGGCCCTTGGGCCCTTAGGCCTTTTAGGCATCTTAGAACAAAGTACTTGGGCTGAGGCTTCCAACTGCACTCACCTCTTCAAAGGCTGATGAAAGTCAGTGAGCCCTCCCCAACTCCCTCTTCTATACACCAGCATCTACCCTGGTCTCTCTGGAAGATGTCTCTGTATTCTCTTAGCCATCCTACAGATTCTTCTGTCTCCTTTGCTGGATCCTCAACCACAGATATCCCATAGGACTCTGTCCTCTCAGGTCCTCTCTCTCTTCTTCCCCTATATTATTTCACTTGGTGATCTCTTCAGCTCCCATGGATTTAATTACCATCTCTACCATGATGATTCTCAGTTTTATCTACTTTGCCCCAAATTCTCTGCTGACTTCCAATCTCTCATCTTCAATTGCCTTTCAAACATCTTGAACTGGATGTCCAGCAGACACCTTAAACTCAAACATGTCCAAAACTGAACTCAATATTTTTCCTCCTAAATTCTCTCCACCACTTCCAAATGTCCTGATTACTCCTCCAGGCTCAAATGTCATCCTGGATACCTCACTATCTCCTGCCCTACCCCCACCCTGCCCCCCATACCCAATCTGTTGCCAAAGCTTGTTGATATCACCACTGCAACATCTGTTGAATACCATCCTTTTTCTCCTCTGACACCAACCACCACTCCAGTGCAGGCCCTCATTCCTGGACTATTACAATAGCCTGTTGGTGAGTCTGCCAACCCCAAGTCTTTCCCTACTCCAACCCATCCTCCATTCTGCAACTGAAATGATTTTCCTAAAGTGCAGGTCTACCCTTGCCAGCACCTGTCCCTACTCAATAAATTCCAAAGCCTCCCTATTATCTCCAAGAACAAATTTTTTTTAAAAAATGCTCTTTGGGGCAGCTAGATGGTGCAGTGGATAGAGCACCGGCCCTGGAGTCAGGAGGACCTGAGTTCAAATCCGACCTCAGACACGTAACACTTACTAGCTGTGTGACCCTGGGCAAGTCACTTAACCCCATTGCCTAGCCAAAAAAATTAAATTAAATTTTAAAAAAATGCTCTATTTGGCATTCAAAGCCCTTCATAGTCTTATAACTTATCCCCAACATGTACTCTTCAATCCAGTGACATTGGCCTCCTAACTGTTTCATGAACAAGACACTCATCTCTCTGCTCCAGGCATTTTCTCTATTTGCCACACCTGGAATGCTCTCCCTCTTTATCTCGGGAGCAATCTCTAGTCATTTTAAAAAGGAATCAGCTTTTCTGTGAGGAAAAAGGTCAGTCAACATGCATTTATTAAGCATCTACTGTGTGCTAGGCATGATAGGGATACAAAGAAAGGCAAAAACAGACACCCCACCCCCAAACAACTTACATTCTAACAGAAGGGAAGCCTTGAATGGATGACAGGGAAAGGAATATTTCCTGTATAAATGTTTTCTGGTGAAAACTGCCAAGCACCTTTATACGTGGTGTAATTAGGTCAGTGAGAATGGTAAATGGGAAAAAGTTTTTGATAATCTATTCTGTGCAGGATCTTTTAAACATGCCCAAGTCTCTCCCATTTGAAAAAAAAAAGCTTTCCCTTAACACTGACTATTCCCTCAAGCTCATGTCTCAATGATCCTCAAATCTTGTGCAAAATCCTCAAAAAAAAGGTCTATACTTCCTGACTCTACTTCTCTTCCAAGAGATCACCACTGAGATGGCTTTCTCCCAAGTCACCACTTCATCTCCTAATTACTTCTCTTCTCATCCTCTTTGTAACTTTAGACACATTGAAAAATTCCTTCCTGTTTCTCCTCTCCTTTCTCTGCTTCCATAAATAGCTAACATGTATATAGCTATACTACGTGCCAGGCATTGTGCTAAGCCCTAGACAATTATGATCTCATTTCATCCTCACAACCGTCCTGGGAGGTAGGTGCTATGATTATCCCCATTTTACAGATGAGAACACTAAACTCTCACGGTTCTCTTCCTCCCTCTCTGTTCATTTTTTCTTTTTCTTTTTTTTTTAGGCAATTGGGGTTAAGTGACTTGCCCAGGGTCACACAGCCAGTAAATGTCAAGCGGTTGGTCTGAGGCTGGATTTGAACCCAGGTCCTCCAGACTTCAGGGCTGGCACTCCATCCATGGTGCGACACCCAGCTGCCCCCTCTCTGTTCATTTTCCATACCCATTGCTGGTTCCTCATTCTCATCCTGCTCCTTCAATGTGCGGGTCCCTCAAGGTTCTATCCTTAGCTCCCTACTTTCTCTCCCATGGTAATCTCCCCTCCCCTCAATGGTTCCAACTGCCATCTGTGCACTGAGGATCACAGAACTCTTCTGAGGACAATGTTTTTTGTTTTCCTGAGACTGGACAATACCTTGTACATATTCAAATACCTAAATGAATATGTGATCTCATGGATTTGGAAGTTCCCTTCAATAACACAGATCCCAACCCATGCATACCTGCTCTACCTGTTCCGCTCTGGTTTTTGTCCTCCTATAATTTTGCCAAAGGGGGTCCACCCAACATTTACTGGCAGCCTTTCCCATGTAATATGCTGCCCCTTTGTTATGTGGATATTTTTAGCGGGTGAAAGGGGAAGAAAAACATTTATACGTAGAACACTGATAAAATCAGATAAAAATGCTCAAGGAGAGAGACACAGTGTTCTGAGAGGAGAGAAAACCATCCCTTTCAGAGACAAAAGTCATGACAGAAGGTTGGGATGGCTGCAAGACATTGTGGTCCATCAGCTCATTTACATATTACTGTTTTCACGGTTATGAAAGATACAGGTCCCTATTGCTGCTGGAAGCGAAGGGACAGCAAAAATCATTCTCCTGCCTCAGTGGATATAGCACCAGCCCGGGAGTCAGGAGAACCTGAGTTCAAATCTGGCCTCAGACACTTGACACTTACTAGCTGTGTGACCTTGGGCAAGTCACTTAACCCCACTGCCTACCCAAAAAAATCATTCTCCTGTATGAAGAACCAACTGGATTTACTGACCTTTAGTACCATATACAGCCTAAGAGATGGGAAATCTCTCTGGTTCTTGTCTGTGTTGCCCCTTTATGGCTTATGAGGGAGAAACAGAGTAGGAAAGACAAACAGGCTTTTCATCCGCTTCTCTGTGAGCTGTGTTGATAAGAGAAGAGGCCTGGTTTTTTCTGAGAATGTACTGGAGAAAACAGAATGCCATGTTATTTGAAGAGTTGGCTGGGGAAAGGCAGCATGGCCCTATCAGTATCTACAGACTGAAAGGAGAAAACTGCCCCAGAACAGATCTGAGCTTTGTAGTTCTCTGGCTTAGAGGAACCCCTTATCCCTATAATAGCTTAACACTTCATCAGTGCCTTGCCAAGGATGTCTATATGCTAAAAGAACTTGATACTATTTCAGAATCCTGAAAGCAATAGGAGCAGCTTTGCCATGCTGGAGATAAGTGGTATAGATTTCCTGAAGGCATCAAGATCGGCAGTCCAGCCATGAATTGCCCCAGGTGCATGGATTCCACTACTCAAGTACCTTACTATAAGGTTTTTGTAGGTATATGCCCATTCTTCCTGACACTATGTATACTGATGGGAGATTATGAGCGGGGTTTATAGGTAGAGCATTACATTTTGACTACTCCTGCTTTTGCTTTCTATTGAAAAAATGTTAACGATTATTCCTTCCTTTGTATTTTCGTTAAGTAAATGTTTCTTTTTTAAGAGTCAGTGTTATCAATGTGACTGATTTTGTATAAATGGGAAGGACACCAGTGAGGACTCAGAGCTACAGTACCACATGGTAGGTCCCTGAAAATGATTAGTAGCCATGTGGCCACCCCTCTAGGGAATCATTCCAATTTGTCAAAGTGGATGCAGATGGGGTGACTGAGCCAGCCACAGCCCAAGAGGAGAGAACGTCTGGCTTGATCACTCCATCTGCAAGAAGAGATAGATACAGGACAATAACTAGTAAGGATGTTTGGACCGAGTGATGGTTTTTTGTTTTGTCGTGTTTTAAGAAGAGGAGAGGCAGGGAAATGTTTGTAGACAACAGGACAGAACACTGTATCGGAATCAGAAGATCCAGTTTTTTGAGTACTAGTACCGACATTATCTGTATTCCTTTTATGGGGTCATAGATTTAGGGAGAGAAGGGACCTTAGAGATCATCTTGTCTAACACCTTCACTTTATTTTATTTTATTTTACTTTATTTATTTTTTTAGTGAGGCAGTCGGGGTTAAGTGACTTGCCCAGAGTCACATAGCTAGTGAGTGTCTCAGGCCAAATTTGAACTCAGGTCCTCTTGACTTCAGGGCTGGTGCTCTATCCACTGCGCCACCTACCTACCTTCATTTTACAGATGAGGAAACTGAGTCCCAGGAAGATCAAGGGCACAGAGGCAGTTCATGCCAGAGCCAGAATTCAAACTGAGGCCACATCATTAAAAAAAATGAGAAGAGAAGCAGATAATATACCTATCACAGGTATGGACAGGAGATGAATTTTTAACTAAACAAGGGATAGAAGCAATCACAAAACATACGTAGGGCAGCTAGGTGGCGCAGTGGATAGAGGTCCAGCCCTGGATTCAGGAGGACCTGAGTTCAAATCTGGCCTCAGACACATAAAACTTACTAGCTGTGTGACCCTGGGCAAGTCACTTAACTCCACTGCCTAGCCAAAAACAAAAACAAAAACAAAACATATGTAACAGAAGTCACCCTGGCCTCCACTGTCTGGAGGTCAGGTAGGTTGCATTTCACTCCCCTTTTCTAGGGTTCTCTGATACCTTTAAGGGGGTTTAGTGTATGTCTAGGCTCTCTGCCAGTGGCTTCAGCCCTCACCAAAGGAATTCCCCCAAGTGGAGGGGGTAATCCTCTGCACTCCAATTCCATTTAGCCACTAACAGTCACATTAGTTTTGACACAGAAAACAAAAACACAAACTTACTCCCCCAACACATGAAAGGCAAAATCCTTCTCCTTTCCTTTACAGTACCTGTTTCTCAGAATAGAAAAGGTTCACAGCTTGGCTCAGTACCTATAGAGCATGGTTCTAGTTCTAATTCCAAAATTCCTCCAAAGCTTGAGTCCCAGACACCCTGGCTTCTTAGGGCTTCTATGTTGGGCAGGTTGCACGTACCACTCCACTTGAAATCCTGGATCCAAGATCACCAGGGCTCTAATTCCTCATCCTGGGGGGATCACCTGAAACTGAAGGAGGATGAATAACACAGAACAGAAACAAACACCCCGGGGTCCATTTCTTGGAGCTGAGACAAAAGAGAGAGAGAGAGAGAGAGAGAGAAGGAGAGGAAAATCCTTCCCCCCTCAATGGTTCAGTTCATGGCATCCTCACTGTGAGAAAACTGGGGTCTTCACCCTCTGGATGAAGCTATTTTTAAAAATTAATTCATTTTGAGTTTTCAACATTCACTTTTATAAGATTTTAAGTTCTAAAATTTCCCCTTCCCCTCTTCGCAAGACAGCAAGCAATCCGATACAGGCTAAACATGTACTGTACTCATGTATATGTACTCATATTAAACATATTTCCACATTAGTCATGTTGTGAAAGAAGAATCAGAACAAAAGGGAAAAACCACAAGGAAGAAAAAAAAGAAAGAAAATAATATGCTTCAATCTGCATTCAGACTCCATCGTTCTTTCTCTGGATATGGACAGCATTTTCCATCATGAGTCTTCTGGAATTTGGACGAAGCTATTAAGAGAGCAGCAGAAAGAGCTAACAGTTAAGTCTCATCAGTTTTAAAGACACAGGCAGGGTAGGGGATGAAGGGGCCTCCATGTTAGGCAATCTAAACATGTTCCAAAGATCCCTAAAAGGCACCTCCAATGTTAGGAGCACCCAGGCCCCAGGACTGAATCTAATCTGTGTAAACCCAGAACAGCCTGGGCCATGGGTTACACTTCAGACCATGCTGCATCCTAAGTTTCTTCATCTATAAAACGAGGGCATTACATACCAGGTGACTTCCTTTTTTTTTTTTTAATTTCTGGTGAGGCAACTGGGCTTAAGTGACTTGCCCAGAGTCACACAGCTAGTGAGTGTTATGTGTCTGAGGCCAGATTTGACCTCAGGTCCTCCTGACTCCAGGGCCGGTGCTCTATCCATTGCGCCACCCAGCTGCCCCCTCAGGTGACTTCTAAGGGCTCTTTCCAGCACCAGATCTATGATCCTATATCCCTCTCCTCTGATCCCAACTCATCAAGCAGGCTTCTTCTATTTCAGTGGTTCTCAAACTTTCCCATGGTATTAGAACACTTCTGTTTAAATACAACTTTGATGGAAACCTTACAATACAATCCTCTAAAGTTATAATTTCTAATATCTATTAAGAAACAACATAAGGATCATTTTAAAAAATGAGCTGGGGATCAGGAAGACTCATCTTCATGAGTTTGAACCCAGCCTCAGACACTCACTGCTGTGTGACCCTGGGCAAGTCATTTTGCCTCAGTTTCCTCATCTGTAAAATTAGCTGGAGAAGGAAACAGTAAATCACACCAGTATCTTTGCCAAGAAAACCCCAAGTGGGGTCACGAATAGTTGGACATGACTGAAAGGACTCAGCAAAAAAGTATGTTGATAATGAGAAGGGAGAACCTTGGAGAACAGACTGTGAAGAGATGAGTCCCCCTCTATAAAAGAGAACAGTTGCAGTGTTGTTTATAATTGTCACATGTGAGTCTGAATTGTATGAGACAATTCTCAGCACCAAATGACCCCCTTCAAGAAGCTGGATAAGTTGGAGACCTGAAAAGCTGAGAAATCAACCCTACATCCATAATGTCCACATCAAAGCTCAGACACATGGTGAAGTCCAGCTTGATACAGTCAGGCACCTTTCCTTACCCATTGCATTTCTGCACTGCTACGTCCTTGACTGTCTGTTCCTTCTACCAATCATTAAACTCTGGCCTAGGGCCTAGAGCTCTGCCTTTATACAGACAAGATTCAGTCTTGGGCACAGACTTCGAAAATAATTCCTCCCTTTGACTTGTTATGCCTCCCACCCAGATTTGCCTCTGGGAAAATCCCCAAATCCAGCTTGAATATATCTCACGTCTACGACTCTACAGATGTGGGTACAGATCTCTGATCCCCTACAAACACTCAAGGTCACAATGCATATATCCTGGGAAATAACATTAATAGCTAATAATATAGTGCTTTAAGGTTGGCAAAGCACTTTACAAATGCCATCTCACTTAAGCCTCACAACCTTATGAAGCTGGTGTTACTATTTCCATTTTACGGATAAGGAAACTAAGTCCAGTGACTTAGACAGCTAATAAATGGCTGAGGCAGGATTTGAATTTCCTGGTTCCAAGATTCAGTCCTCCATCTACTCACCACCTAGTTGCCAACTGCCATCAAGAAGATAAAGTACCATCTGTTTGCTGCTGCACCCTAAGGACCATTGGGCTTTGTCATTTGACGTGAAGTAGAAACCTATATATATTGTCTTCTCTAAATAGCAAGTGAGTCCTTTTAAGAGACCGACCATCTGGTTTTTCCCTTTTGTTCTGATTCTTCTTTCGCAACATGACTAATGTGGAAACATATTTAATATGATCATACATGTACAGCCTATATCAGATTACATGCCATGGTGGGGAAAGGAGAGTGGAGAGAGAGGAGGAAAATTTAGAATTCAAAATCTTATAAAAGCGAATCTTGAAAACTAAAAATAGTAAATTAATTAATTTTTAAAAAGAGAGACCAATCATCTTGCTTTTCTATTTACATGTGCAGTGCTTAGCATAGCTTAATTGCTTAATAAATAATTTTTCATTTCATTCATTGGGTCCAGAGTAGCTTTTATTATACCCAAATAAAAAGGACTCCCGGTGGCCCATAAACATTCAATACAATTCTTTCTCTCAAGTGAGTTCCACTTTCTACAGGGTCCTAAAGTATTCCAGGCTTTTGCACCATCCTGTAGCAAATCTCAGGAAGAAACAGAATAAGTTTTCTAGACAAGACATACCCACAACGTTCCAGAGTCTCATTTTCCATAGGGTTGCATGCATTATCCCAAATTCACAATGTCCCTCTGTGTTTTGAACTCCCCTCAGAAGAAAAATTAACTTAGAACTGCTAGGCAGGCAGCCCCTCGACAATGAGGCGAATCCCATTCGCTTACTTAGTTAATAAACATTAAGCACCTACTATGTGTTCAGCACTTTGCTAAGCACAGAGGACATAAAGAAACATAAAAGGCAGTTCCTCTTCTCAAAGAGCTCACAGTCTAATGAAAGAAATAACATACAAACAACTATGCATGATCAAGCTATAAACAGGATAAATTGTAAATTATTAACAAAGGGAAGATACTAGAATTAAGAAAAATTGGAAAATGCTTCCTGTAGAAGGTGGGATTTTAGTTAGGACTTGAGGGAAGCCAAGAAAAGGCTGGGGAAAGCCAGTGTAAATACCTACAGTTGGGAGATGGAATGGGTCTTATCAGAGAAACAAGACCAGTACCACTGGATCACAGAGTACATAGGATGGTGTAAAGTGTAAGAAGACTGGAAAGGTAAGCAGGGAGGGGAGGTTTATGAAGGGCTTTGAGTGCCAGAGGATTTTATATCTGATATAAGAAGTGATAGTCACTGGAATTTATTAAATGGATGACATGGTCATAACTTGTATTTTAGGAAGATCACTCTGACAGCTGAGTGGAGGAAGGACTGGAATGGGGAAAGACTTGTGGTTGGGAAACGATATATCAGGCTATTGAAATGGTCTAGATAAGAAGCCATGAAGGTCTGTAACAAGGTGGCGGTAGTTTCAAAGGAGAGAAGAGGGTATATTTGAGAGATGTTACAAAAGTAAAATCCACAGGCCTTGGCAACAGATTGGAAATGGGGGGTAAAATAAGAGTGAGGAGTCAAAGATAACAACTAGATTGTGAGCCTAGGTTCCTGGAGGGATGATGGTACTCTTGACCATAAAAAGGAAGTTTGGAAGGGGAGAGGGCTTGGGAGGAAAAATAATTAATTCAGTTTTGAGTTTAAGATGTCTACAAGACAAGCAATTCAAGGTGTCCAATAGGCAGGTGCAAGACTGGAGGTCAGTAGAGAAGATTTAAGAATCATCAGCACAGAGATAACTGACTCCATAGGAGCTAATGAAATCACCAAGTGAAAGTTGGAGAAGAGAAGAGGGCCAGGACAAGTCCTGTGAGACATCCACCATTAGCAGGATGAAGATCCAATAAAGACAACAGAAGTGGTCAGATAAGTGAGAAGAGGGATCAGGATAGAGTAGTGTCACAGAAACCCAGGGAGAGGGCAGCAACAAGGAGAAGGAGGTGATCAACAGTGTCAAAGCCTACAGAGAACGTGAGGATTGAGACAAGGCCATTAGATTTGGCAACTACAAAATTGCTGGTGACTTTGGAGAAAGCAGTTTTGGTTTAATGATGAGATTAAAAGCCAGACTGTGAAAAAGACAGTGAGAAGAAAGAATTGTTTTGTATATCTATTGTAGATGGCCTTCTCAAGAAGTTTAGCCACAAAAAGGAGGAGAGATATGGGGGCAGGGGAGGGAAGGCAGGATGGATGGATCAAGTGAGGGGTTTTTTTTAGGTGTGTGGCGGGGAGACAAGGGCATGTTTGTACACAGTGGGGAAGCAGCTGGGAGACAGGAAGAGATTGAAGATAAGCGAGAAGAACAAGGGAGTGGGGTGACAGAGAAGCAACCTGCTACAGGAGATGGATGGAATAGGATAATTTGTGCACATAGAGCGGTTTGTCTTGGCAAAGAGAAGTGCCATCTCATCATGTGAGGTGGGGATGGAGGAGGCCATAGCAGAAAGCATCTGGGTGACATGAGATGAGGAATGGAGGAGGAAGAGCTCTTGGGGAATGGCCTCAAATTTTTTCAGTAAAATTTGAGAGGGTGGGAGGAGGGGCAGGCAAGGGAGATTTCAGGAGGGATTTCTATTGGCATCTGCCTTCTAAAACTACTCTGAGAGCATAGACTCCCCTAGAAAGAAAATGATTTGGGGATTTCAGAAGAAAACATTTTCCTTTTTCCTCCTCAGGCTTCCACATCTTTTTTTTTTTTTGTAAATAGTACTTTATTTTTTCCAATTACATGTAAAGATAGTTTTCAACATTCATTTTTTATAAGATTTTGAATTCCAAATTTTTCTTCCTCCCTCCTCTCCCCCCTCCCCAAGACAGCAAGCAATCTGATATAGGTTATACACGTACAATCAATACATTTTCCTCTCTATGGAATCCACACTATCTGATTAACTCAGGATATTAACTAAGGACAAATTCCAGTTCCCCTGCTGCCTTATACTGTGACTTCAGTCTCTTAATCAGCACTTCTAGCAAGGGGCTAGAGCCTCTTGGCACGCTGCCCAGGTAATTCTCCTTCTTTTCACTTGAAGGCTATATTCCAGGATTTTACAGCCCAGCAAATTCCCTCTCTACTATCCAAGAGATTGGGGGTTCGGGTTCTTGAATTTAAAGTTGCTAGAGGCAACTCTCAAGAACTCTCACCACTTAGCAAAGTGGTTCCCCTTACTGCCTCCCATGTCTTGGGAAGCAAGGTGACACCACTGCCTCTCTGAAGATGAAGCCAAGAACTTGGGATCCAGAAACTATTTTTTTTTCTTGTATACTTCTGCCCCAAGGCAGCCATTAGCAGATTATGGAAGTGGGTGGAAGAAAACTCTCCGGAGAACCAGCTTCTGATGTTAACTCTGATCTGTGTCATTAATATCTTTCTGGAAAAGGCAAAAGGGTATATGGATAGCCTATATCAGATTGTGCATCATCTTGGGGAGACTGGTCGGGTGGAAGGGGGAGAAAAATTTTAAACTCAAAAGCATATGGAAGTGGTTGTTGATAAATCAAAATAAATTAATAAAAAAGAAAAAAGGGAAAAGGAGGAAAAAAGCCCCCAAAAGATCTGTTGTTTTATAAGCCAGTATAACCAGGGACTCTTTCCATTAAAGTCTGCCCCACAATAGCAGCAGCAAACCAATTAGCATAACGGCAATGTGCCAAGGGGCACGCCCATACATTCCATATAAAGATACAATTAAAACTCCAAAGGCTTAACCACCTTGTAGATCATAAAATGAGATAATATACAAAATGAGGTAATATGTGCCTTGAAAACTTTATGGGGCTATTAGTATCAAGTTGATGGGGAGCTCCCCTGATTGGCCACTGGCCTACGAAGGGGCAGCCTGGTAGAGTTGGACATGGCACTGCGTATGGAGTCATAAAGACCCGCGCTCAAATTTGCCTCAGACACAAGTGACCCTAGGCAAGTCACTTATCCTTTCTGTACTTTCCTTGCCTCATCTGTAAAATGAGAGTTGAACTTGACAGCTTCTAAGGTCCTTTCCAGATCTGAATCTACGATCCTGTTATCTTATGAATCCCCTACATATCCATCCACACCTTAACACATCCTTCAAGGACCAGGTTAATTTTCTGCCTTCCCTGGCGGCTTCAGATAACACTGATCTTTATCTTTTTCATTCTACAGCCTTTTTTTTGTACTTGCCTGTACTGCTCATCATATTCTATAACTGTGTGAATCACACCATTTAGTACTTCACATGTTGTTATGACCATACAATACTGATATGTCATGGTACCTTCCTATGCCGGTCCCTTCTGCTATGTCTTCTCTAACTCTATTGTGTCTCATATTTCTTTTGTATTCTGCAGGTCCTAGCACGGTGCTAAGTACATAAACCTACCATTTGACCTTTGAGGGTGCTATGGGACTTCTTGGAGAACTAAAAGGAGTATCAGGGAGAAAGACTGAGTCCCATATACATATCGGTCTTAGAATCTAGGAAAAGGTGTGGATGTGATACTGTATGGCGAGAATTTGGGGTTGTAAATAGTTGATTGTTCCGTTTGAAATGTTCACTGAATCAATCCTGGAAAAGTGATAAGAAAACACACCTTCTTCCCCTCAGTAAAGCTGGATTCCATGGATGTGGGATGCAGCATATACTGTCAGACATGGTCAGTGTGTTGGTTGGATTTGCTTAAATATCTTTCTTTGCTACAAAGGAGGATTCTATGGCAGGTAGGAGGTGGAAGTGGGAATGTTTAAAGGGAAATGCCTGTGGTATCAAAAACTAAAAGGCAATAATAAAACATAATTAATAAAATTTTAATTGAGAACTGTTATAAGTTTACAAAGAACTTTCCTTACTCAATCCAGGTCACAGGACTGCCTTAGGAACTCTAATCTGTGTGTCTACCCATGTGTCTTTGGTTGGGGGCAGGGAGGGGTTGGCTTCTCCGATGATCAAAATTCTGCCTCTACCATCCAATCCCTCTCTTCCAGTTTAGCATTTAGAGGCAGATTTGGGACCTACCTCCCCCCATCTTGAGCTTCCCAGACTTCCTTAGGAAGAAGACTCAGAATTACACTTGTCACTCATTTAATGGGAACACCCATTTGTTAGGATCCACATATGCTTCTGTAAGATATTCATGGCCTATGTAAGACATCCACATGTGATGTCTAAACATAGAGACAGGATGTTCAAGAGGAGGCGTGGATAGATATCTGAGGAATCTTGCCCACCCCTCTCCAAGGCAGACTTCTATTCTTGTCTTCAGGGGAGCAGGAGAGGGGACCATGAAGCTGGCCATTCTGCTTTCTTGTAAAAGAAGGGGTACCTCATAGGGGGTCATGACCTACAGTTTAAGAAGTGCTGAAGGGGTCTTAAGTGGAAGAAGTTTAAAAAGCCCTGCCAAGAATTAGACCTCCCCAAATATTGCTGGTCCATGGGGATGACTGCTTTAAAATAAAAAAGCCACCAGTTTCCCTGATAGTCATCTCTTAACAGGAAAGGGGACCCAAAGTTTATACCCACCAGCTTGGCCCCTTTCCACCAAATGCTAGTTAACATAAAAGACCACCACAAATAGTGAAGAGTGAGTAAATACTTTTATATAAACAGACGACAGAGATTGGAGAAGTTCTACAGATTAGAATATATCAGAAAATACATGAGTAAATGAGTTCTTTAGATAGGTGATCTTGTTCTTTAGGCAGGATTAAAGCGAGATCTCGATTAACCAAGTGAATAGCCTCAACCTAACTCAAGGGGAAATTCCCCAAAGTCTCTAAGGAAGCACTTGTTGAAAAGCCAGTTTCCCCTACACGTCTACAAGAAAGCATTTCTATTTCTCCCACCTGGAATTGGTCCCGAAAAGTGTGGAAGCAGGATTGTTATCTCTTAAAGAAGAAAGTGAAGAATGCCTCTCTTCAAAACTTTCTGCACCAACTCTACCCCTCACACAGCAGACAATATTCTTTCTACCAATTAGAAGTCTCATGAAAAAAACGCTCCCAGCTTGGCTGGAAACCCTAGTCACACAGCCAAGTTCCTGCCCCAATAATTTTAATCCATACCTTATTCCTTCCAGGCCCTAACATTCTCTATCACCCTTCCCTACTACTTAACAAACAGCTGCTGCACAAAAGCTAAAGGAGGTCGTGCAACAAAACTGACTACGTTATAAATTCATGTTATCCATCTCAACTGGGTCCTCTCTGCAGCGAAGCAATCCTTCTGTTCCTCTCTGAGTCTCTCTCTTACCCCCCACAGAAGCTCTTCCAATTCTTCTCCCCTTTCCTTAAGCCTTCCATACATCACCTTCCTCTCAACATTTCAGCTGAGAACTTCCAACTTTCCTAAGAAAATGAAGGCCATTTTACCTGAGCTCTCTCATTTCCACTTCTCTTCATCTCAAAACCACTTGACATCACTCCCCACTCTCTCCTCCTTTCCCCTAGTGTCTAACAAGTGGCCCTTCTCTTTGCTAAGATCAACCCTTCTATATGTGCCTTTGATCCATCCCCCCTCCCATAATCTCCAACAGATTACAATCCCCACTTCTAATCTTTAACCTTTCCATATCTACTACTTCCCTCCCTTCAAACATATCCAAGTCTCCCTCATCCTTAAAAAAATCTTCCCTAGACCCCATCATACATTCAGGTGATCACCTTCTATCTCACCACCCCTCCTTGGCTAAACTTCTGTCTTATACTTGTTGTCTCCAGAGTCATTCTTCAACCCCAACTCAAACTGCTCTCTTCAAAGTTACTGATGATCTCTTACCAAATCTGATGGTCTTTTCTCACCTTTCATCCTTCTCAATCCCTCTGAAGCATGTGACACTACAGACCATTCTCTTGTTCTAGATGTTCCCTCTTCTCTAGGTTTTTGTGACAATTCTCTTTCCTGTTTCTCTTGCTAATTCTCACTCTCCTTTGCTGGCTCGTCACCCATATGATATGGGCACACCTGCCATCTTCTCTTCTTTCTCTTGCTAAACTCCTCAGCCCCCACTGATGTACTTATCTCTATGCAGATGACCCACATATTTATGCATGCTGCTTATCTCTGCCCTGAACTTCAGTCCTATATCACGATTGGACATTTGAACCTGGATATACTGGAGTCATCTCAATCTTAACATGTCCTAAAGAGAACTCGTCATCTTTTCCCCAAAATCCACCTGTCTCACAAACTTTCCTATTTCTGTCCAAATCCTCCCAGTCTCCCAAGTTTGTAACCTGAGAGTTACCCAAGTCAATAAGGTTCCTCACTCTTCAGCCACTCACAAATACATTCAGTTGCCAAATCCTGACATTCTGCATCATCCCTTGTATCCTGCCTCTTCCTTCCACTCACACACGTATCCTTGCCTAGATTAGTGCAAAAGCCTAAGTGGACTCCCTACTTTGTCTCTCCCCACTGCAATCCACCTTCCAAATAGATGCCAAAGTAGTCTTGCTTAAGCACAGATCTGACAGCCACTCCCCTACTAAAGGAACTCCAAGTGGCTCCCGATGGCCTCCTGAATAAAATGTAAACTCACCTGCTTATTTTTCAAAGCCTCTCAGAGCCTGGCCCCCATCTACGTGTTGTACGTTGCTCCCGTTCCCACACTCTGAGATCTGCCCAAAAAGGCTTTCTCTTTGCTCCTCACACACAACACTCCACCTCCTGCCTCTATGCCTTTGCCCTGACCATCCTTCATGCCTGGAATGTATTTCCTCCTTCGCTCCAGCTCCGAGAATCTCCCTCTTCCTTCAAGACTCATCTACATCTACATGAAGCCTTTCCTGATCCCCGTAAATACTAGTGCCTTCCCTCCCAATCTAACTTGCATTTAACTACTCTGTATTTATTCTCATTATACGTCTATTCTGTATATTCTTATACATATTACTATCTTCTCCACATGAAGATGCCCTCCACCAGAGTTGGGATTGTTTCCCTTTTTGTATTTATATTCCCAGCACTTAGTACAGTGTCCGGCACATACTAGGCCCTTAATAAATGATTGCTGATTGCCTAATTGATTCCCTTCTCTTCCTCCACGACCTCTCACCATCACCAATTAACTTCAGGGCAAACAAGGTAGAAAGAGAATGTAAAGAATGCCTGACATTTATAAGAACTGTAGCTTATTAGTCAGCCTCGGCAAGTTATAAGTCCTGCCCCAACCGCTCCAGCTCATCCAAGAAGAAGTCTAGGTCGGCTGTGCGCAGGGCTGGGTTACCCACAATCAGGCGGAAGAAGTTGGGCAAGGTTCTGTGGGGCTGGTAGCCCACCATCATGGAGCCCTCTTTGACCATCCGCTCCTTCAGCACCGGTGCCACCTGCAGGAGATATAGGCAGGGCTCATAATTCCCCATCCGGACCCCATAACTGTCTTCCTTCACAAACCAGAATGCTAGCGAGATTCCACCTGCTTCTCCAATTGTCACATCTCGAGCCATTTAGCTGAGCTTTGTGGTTCCTCTGAGGTTCGCTTTTTTTCCCCAGCCCCATGTGACCCTTTTCATTGAGCAGGCAGACCTGGTGCTTAATGTCATTCATTCATCTCTGACTGAGATCCAGAAGGTTATATGACTTGTCTACAATAACATAAGGCAGGAAGAAGCACAGGCAGGATTTGAACCCAGACCTTGCAGACTCTCTTACACCACAAGGTCTGCCCCAAGCCTCTATAAAATCCCACCCTCACCATCTGCTAAATCCTCTCCCACCCCTGTTTTCACCACCACGCTTTGTTGTCTCTGACATCTTCCTCTCATATATTCCTCTACATCCAATCCGTCAGTACAGTCAAGCTGTAATGCTTCCTTCTCCCTCAGAAAGCTTGAAGGTTGTTGAGAATGACAGAATGTGGCCTCCTTAAAGGCAGGGCCTGCGCTTCATTTGTCTTCATATCCCACCATCTAGCACAGGAGGTCCCTAGTAACACTTGCTGATTGACTGATTGATTAGGACACAAATATAAACAAGAGGACACACTGATTTCACCAGAACTTCATGCTACAGGAACTGGGAGGAGGGAGAGAGTATTCAGCCTACAACACACCAGATACCTGCTCTTTTCTCCTCGCACCACTCATGTTCAGGCCCTCACTGGTTCCTGCAATAACACTCAGGCTGCTCGCCTCCCATCATCTCCCCCCTCAGTCATCTTTGAAGCCACATTCCAGGTGGCTTCTATCACTAAAACAACACTTACAGGGGCAGCTAGATGGCATTATGGATAGAGCACTAGCCCTGGAGTCAGGAGGACCTGAGTTCAAATTCGGTCTCAGACTAGACACTTGGCACTTATTAGCTGTGTGATCCTGGGCAAGTCAAAAGTTAACAACCCCTGCTCTAGAACCAGAGATGTTTTTGGTTTTTTGCTGAGGCAATCGGGGTTAAGTGACTTGCCCAGAGAAACACAGCTAGTAAGTGTCAAATGTTTCAGGCCAGATTTGAACTCAGGTCCTCCTGACTCCAAGGCCAGAGTTCTATCCACTGTGGAATTTGGGGTCAAAAGACCTGGGTTCAAATACTGGCATCACTCCTTACTATCTGACCTTGGGCATTTTTTACTTCATCCCTCTGCCTTTTGGATCATCTAACTGTAAAATAAGAGGGTTGGATGGAGCTTTAGGGTCCCTTCTAACTCTAAATTCTATTACCTCTTTTCAAATGAACCACTCAGTTCTACAACCTTCAGTTAAAACAAATACTCCTAATAAATACCTTTTTTTGTGCTTCTTTCCTCATTTGTCAAATGAAAGGGTTGCACAATATATCTAAACTCTCTCCCAGCTTTACCATTTGATGACTCTCTAACAGAATCTCTGACTTTACACAACTATCATATTTAAGAATTTTAAACTACATTTTCAATTTCCAATTTTAATTTTAAACTACGGTGATCCTCACAGCACCTCTACGAGGTGGACAGGCCTGGTGTTCTTATACTCCTTCTATAGATGAGGAAACTGTGGTTTGGAGAGGTTCAATGACTTGCAGAGCATTGGGTCATCAAAGGACCCCAGACTGAGGGTCAGAAGAGCTGCAGCCCAACTCTGCTATTTATTATCTATAGGACCTTGGGCAATCAGTGATTCCCTCTGGGCCTTAGTTTCTTCACCTATAAACTGAGTAGGTTAGATTAGAGGATCTCTCTGGCCCTTTCTAAATCCTATGAAGCTGGGATCTGGCCAGAGTCTCGTGGCCAGTAGGGAGCAGAGGCAGGATCCAAACCTAGGTGTCCTTCCTTCTAGGCACACTCTGGTCAGTCCAAGACTGATCCTCACCTCTGTCTCCTTGTTCTTGGGGTGGATAATCTCCCTGCTGCCCCACCCCACCCAGCCCACATAAGACTAGAAGCTTTCCCGTTAAAAGGACTGGGTCTCCTTTCTCCCCTAAGTTTCCAGTAAGAGGTGTGTGTCCCCTTGTAGCACACGTCTACATGCTGGGCCTGGCTCAGAACAAGTTGATAAACTTCTATTCATTATTTTATCTTCTTGCATTCCAAAAACAAGCTTTGTTTTACCCTCTTTTCTGCTTTCCCCAAATAAAAGTCCAAGGAAACAATGAATAGGGGGTACTGGACTTTCTCTTAAAGCCCCAACCCCCTCCAAAGACCACACATGAGGCAGAGACAACGCATTACATATTTCCGGCCACCAGGTGACAGAAGCGCACCACCTAAATTTCTGCCCCCAGCTCTAGGCCTAGAAAAGAAAGAGAGAAGGAAGGAAGGATGACAACCTTCAGCGCTTACTTACCTTAGCAAGCTTCTTGCAATAATCAGCACTGTCTTTCTGGCCACGAAGGCTGGGGGGCACGTACCAGAAACATACATTTACATACTCTGGCTGGGAGGGAACAAATGCAAAGTACAGATCACGGAAATGAGTAGACCATGGGGGTAGCCAATCCTCATCTCCCTCAGGGGAAGGAATTAGTACACAAAGAGGGGGATTATACCTCCATGACCAGCTCAAAGCCCTTCCGCATCTTCATCTTCTCTACAAAGTACCTACAAAAAAGCAGGTGCCACAGGGGAGTGAGGCAAAGGAAGGTGAAGGGGCCAAATGAAGGGCGGCACGTGAATGTAATAAACAGATAGTGACTGCGTCATCAGAAGTGGTGACTATGCGGCACTCAGAGAATTCTGAGAGAAGAAAGCAGTACCAGGAGAACAATCATTATACGTAATGACTTTAACAACATAAATGAAAACAACACTGAAAGACACCAAAGATGAACTACAACATAATGGTCAATTCTGATTCCAGTGCATTAATGACGAAAAACAATTCCCTTCTCTTGGTTAATGGTTGCAGAATACTCAATGTGTAATGTCTGTTGATTTCTCTGTTATAAGGGAGAGTTGGGGGGCGGGTTGGGTTATTGGGAAATATCTGTGGCATGAAAAACAAAAAAAAGCATCGATAACACTTTAAGTAACTGAATTTATATGATTAGAGGCAGCTTGGCATAGTGAACAGAGACCTGGGTTCAAGTCTCCCATCTGACAGATACTTATAAACCAAGGCAAGTCACTTAAACTTTCACTCTTCTAGAAAACTCTCTAGGGCTGTAAGTTGCAGAGGTGCCAACCTGGACTGGTAAAGGGAGTTTCTGACACCAACAAAATCATAGGTGCAGACTTTAGCCTGAAATTAAATAACATGTTAATAGACAAAGAGGGAAGGATGGGGCCACAGAGAGACAGGTAAAAAAGGAAACAAAGACAGCAAAGGGTCAAAGAAAGAGAGCCAAAAACAAAGATAAAGTGGAATGGAAAAAAGAGAGAGGGAAACAGAAGAAAGAGAAAAGAAACACAAGGACAGGAGCACATGGTCAGGTTCAGAGGCAGAGACACAGAGACTACTCTGAAAACAGGGAGACTCAGAAAGACAGACAGATGTTCTAAGCAGGCAAACCTCGGGGGCTCCCATACCGTGTGAGGGTGAAAGCCCAGTCCACACGTTGCTCCAGAGCAGATCCACCGACAGCCTTCCACATGAGCCACAGCTTCAGACAGTCGACACGACGGCCACACTGTATTACCTTGTCTCCTGTGTCCAGAGACACATCGTAGAACTTGTCTTGCTGAAACAGGTAGGTGGCCTGGGCTCCATGGCATTGCTTCATCAAGTTCTACAAGGGAAGAAACCCTGAGAATGTCCCTCAACTCTCGTCACCTCCAGTTCCTCCTGCCTGGTTTGGGAGAGAATCAAGGTCATCCCAGCCATTCCCCTCCTCATCACCAGAATCACAGAACTTCAGAGCTGGAACACACCTTCAAGACCACCTATCTAATCTGACCATCTCAGAGGCTAAACCTTGACCTACAGAGGTGATCCACGAACGGCTCAAATGCAGAGGACACAATTCAATTTGGTGGAGCAGGCACTGGACCTGGAGTCAGAGGACCTGTGCCTGAATCATGGCCCTTGTTATTTGCGTGACCCTGGACAAGTCACTTAACTTCTTGGCTTCAGTTTCTTCATCTTTCAGGTAACTCCAAGATCCTTTCCAGCTTTGAATCTATGATCCTGGGAGCTCTTCCCCCGCTCTAACCAGGAGCTCCCCTGTTATAATTCCAGACTTGAGCTTCTCTCTTTTACATAAAACCAGGAGAATGGGGAGTGTTGAGAGTGAGGGGTAGTCAGAGGTATCCAGGCAAGGAAGACAAAAGAGGCTGGGGAATGCCCTGATGATGTGGGGGTAAAGAGTACAACAGAGGGGTTCGGGGAGACCCACCGAGGTGTCCCGAAGGAGGAGAGCTGAGCACTGCAATCCCGTCGCCAGCAGCTTGTGGGGATTCCAGCACACTGAGTCAGCCCTGTGGAGAAAGCAAAATTAGGGTCACCCTGTCTCTCCCACAGCAGCCCAGTCAAACTGCCCCTTGCCCAAGCCAGTCCAATTATCTCCTCCTCTTCACGATTTCTAGGGCCTCCCTTGTTCTCTACCCTTACCCCTACCCTACCAGTTAGGAAGCACTCCCTTACATCTATAGATCTCCTACCTCAAGACCCCCCCCAACCATTCCTTTCTCCAGTACCTGACTCCCTTCTTTCACAATTTCCTTAGTTCTCATTTCTTGTTCTAGACTCAGAATGTGAAGAGTATAATTCAAATTTTTCTCCTAATCCCCTAGCTTCTTCTTCTACAGTCTATATGTAGTAATTCTAAATATTTTCCCTTTTCCTCCAACTTCTCCCAAGGCGTTTAATCGATGGTGGACCCACCTCCGCCTCTACAGTAGAACACCAAAGGACCAAGAGAAGAAACAGAAAGTTTGAGACAAACATGTACACACACATACATGTGTACATACACACACTGGGAAACGGTAAAGGGGGCACAGGGCACCCAAGAGAAGAAGAGGTGGGCTCTCTCATCCATCAGCACACCAGCTTCCACTGGACAGGGGCCCCTTCAGGCATCATGCCAGCACTGGAGAGTCACCCTGTGCCTATGGACGGACACACACACACACACACACACACACACACACACACACACACACACACCTCTCAATGCCGTCCAGGAGGTGCCGGTGTGTCTGAGACAGCAGGACGCTTCCACCCCAGGCTGCCTGTTGGAAGAGGGAGTAAAAGAAGGGGTACAAGGCTGCTCCTCTGAAGCCCACGCCCTCCCCCCAGCACACCCAGCACTGCCCCAGGAGAAGGCTAGGCACTCACATCCACATGCAGCCACAGTCCATGCTGCTGGCACACATTAGCGATGGCCTCCAGTGGGTCAAAGGCCCCCAGCACTGTGGTGCCCGAGGTGGCACTGACAAAGAGTGGCACAGCACCCTGTGGAGAGGGAAGGACAGTTTTGAAAGATCTAGAGATTTTCCCTCCCATCAATGCAGATTATCTGACTCCCCCTAAAACACCTCTGAAAGTCTTCCCAGCCCAGCTCTCCTTTCCATTCCCATCATTTGCTCTGTATGTCACCACAGCTCTAACAATCACAGTCACAGACCTAGAAAGAACCTGAGGACCATGTAGTTTATTCCTCTTAATTTATGAATAAGGGCATTAAAGCCCAGAAAGATCAGGTGGGTTGCTCAAAGCCACAGAACAAGCTGGACTCTCAAGTCTCTCTCCAGAAGCTACTTAATTCTTGTCTCTCTAGCAAGTACTCTATGCACCCTCCAGTCTCTCCTCCCAGCATGGAAGATCCCTGAGGGGAGAAAAGATGCTAATCTCCTCTTTCGTCCCCCTGTCCACGATCCAGGACCAGGCTAAGCTCTGCACACAGGTGGGCAGGCAGATGAAAAGCATCAGAGTGAGCCAACATAGGCGAAGAGACAACAAAATGAAGGCCCCTCCATAAGCTGCTTCCCCCTCCCCCACCCCAGCCCCGAGTATTTACCTCTGCCTCAGCTTGATTAATTTGTTTCTCCAAGTCCTCTGGGATCATCTTTCCCCTAGAAAGGGAGGCCAAGGAGACAGAGGCTCTGAATTCCAGCATCAGGAGGAAATTCAGAGGCCACAGGGTCCAGCTCATACCTGAGCAGCTCCCCTCCCCTAACCACCCTAGCAAATCACTGGGGGAGGAGGGGGGGCCCCCTCCTCTTCCAGACTGCTTAATTATCAGCAAGATTTCATTCCAACAAGCCACAAACTGTTTCTTTGCACCTTCTAGCCACTATTATCGTTCTCTCCTTTGGGGTTAGGTAGACTGAAGAGACTTGAAGCAATGCCCTTTCTAAAATGTGAACACAGACTCAAAATGTGGCCTAACCAGGGTGCGGCCAAGGTGAGGAGTATAAGGATGGCGGTACTCAGGAGCTCTAATCCCGGCCTTTCCTACAGGGCTGACGGTAGGGCAACAGGGCCATGGAGCTGGAGCTAGAAGGTTCTCAGAGGCCTTCCTCATTTCAGAGACGAGGAAACGAAGGCCCCGGAGGCGAAACGGCTTATCCAAGGTCACACAGGCAGCTGTGTCAGAGGGGATCTGAACCCAGCTCTCTGACTCTGGAGCCCAGTACTCTTTGGGAAGAGAGGGCAGAAGCAGCCACGTGGGGGGAAGAGAGGAAGGTCCTGCTTGAGTCAGGTGGACTAGGCCTGATGGCAGTAAAGAACAGACATGTCAATTCTGGGTCTGGGGCCATATGAACAGAAGCAACTTTCACCTTTCATCAGCCTTGACCAGTCGGATGCTGTCTGTGCCCATGCCCAAGAAAGCAGCTCCTTTCTGAAGAGAGTAGTGACTCTGAGGTAGGAGAGAGACAAAAAGAGACCAAATGAGGTGCAGAGTTGGGGAAGGGAGAAGACAACAGGAGCAGCCAGGCTCAGGCTAAAGGCAGAGCAGCCAAGAGATCTCGCCCCACCACCGGAGATTTGGCTAGCACGTTTGCTCTCAAGAACTAAAGTTGGGCAGAGAAGACTTGAGGATCTCTGGCTAAGCTGACAGGAAAGCAGGGATGGGAACCTCAAAACCGAGCCTCACACCTCCTGTGTTGTGAAGATGGCCAAGGGGGGCAGGGCCCGAAGTCCCCTTTGTTTGCAGTCAGGATACCGCTGGTAACGTGCTAAGTTCAGCGCACACATGTTGGAGATGGAGCCACCTGTCATGGGGAGCATGAGGGATGGATGGTGATGAGAGGGAAAACACACCAAGTCCCCTGGTGCCCTTCCCCCACAGAAGAAAGCCCTGGGATGGCAGATATCTTGGAGACAGCCCTGATCCTGGGGTAGTTTTGAAAGATAAAGGTTAAAAAGAACCACTGCATCCTCCCTTTACCTGACCTTGGACCCACCAGGAGGGATACAAGGACAGGTGTCTAGCTTTCTGTTAGCTCATCTGGTGTCTGGGTATATGCTGGGTCATCAGAGAGAAGAAAGAAACATTCCCAAACCCATCCTGGGGCCATACCCGGGCAGAAGACCCCATCCCCGCTGCTCCAGCCCACCAGGGCCCGGAGTTTCTTCAGCACCTCTTCCTCCATGAGGACAAACACGGGAGCAATTTCATAAGTGTACCTGGAGGGAGGAGAGGTGGTGAGTGAAGAAAGGGCAGGGGTGCTGCCCTCACTCATCTCTTTAAAAAAGGAAGGAGATCATGACAGAAAGAAGTCATGACAAGGAGAGACAGGAAATATGACATCCAGAGGGGCAGGGATGGGGGCTCCAGGAGTCAAAACCCAGGGTCCTAGAGCTCAAGCTGGATGAGGCCTTAAACATCAAGTCCAACCCCCTCATTCTATAGATGAGGGAACCAAAGCACAGAAAAGTACTCAGGTGATGTGCCCAGGGCCACCCAGTAACCAAGAGAATGAAGCAGAATGGGAACTCAGAGCTTCCTCATCCAAATCCAGTACCCCCTTAGAGGAACAGAAAGCAGAGAGAGAACCAAAGAGGGCAAAGGAAGGAAAGGGGGTCTGTGGTAATAGGAAATAGGAGAGAGGGAAGGGAGAACTGGAGGAGGAAAGAGAGGCTTCCATCAGGGATGCTATGGAAGTGTGGAAGAGGGACAAGAGGCTATCTTCCCATCCACACAGGTTCTACTCTCACTCCTTTTCTAAGTTTGGGTAAAGGGACACTTACTGACTAGTGTTGAGGGTCTCCGTGATGATCCGACCAGCCAGAGCATGAGGTTCCAGCCCTGAGAAGAGCTGATTGAAGAACCGAGGATGACCTGGAGTAGAAGAGAGCAGGTAGGCCAGGACTGAGTTGGGTTCACAAGCCTAGCTCTCACCCCATCCCTCCATGCCCTAAGTTCCAGACCCACAGGTCTTCACGCTGTACTGGATGATGGTACGGCACCGGTCAAGGATCTGCTCCTGTTTCTCTCCATGGCTCCGTAGCTCCAAATCGAGCAGCTTCTTCAGCTCCTCTGGCTCCTTCCACTCACAGACCTTGGTAAGGAAAGTTGGTGGTGGTGTGAAGATAGTTAGTCAAAAACACAGATTGAGTGCTAGCTTTGTATAAAGCTCAGAAACTAAATAACTACACAATCCTAGGGGACAGGATACATTCACATATAAAGGATAAAGTCACATACACATTTACAAAAGCAATACTGTAGATGAACATGGTAAAAATTTAACTGGTGCGGGGTTGTAGAGCAAGAAAGTTATCTGAATTAGAGAGAGTTAAGGTCCTTGGGAATCAAGAAGAAGCATGATTTGATAGAGTGGAAAGGGGAGCACTATACTTTATTTTTTTACCCCTTTAAAAATGTTTTTGTTTTATTTTTTCTCAATTACATATATAAACAATTAACATTTGTTTTTTATAATTTTTGAGTTCCAAATTTCCTCTCTCTCTTCCCTTCCCCTTCCTTGAGAAGGAAAGCACAACATTATACATGTGAAGTCATACAAAATATATTTGCAAGCAATATACTTTATGAAAGAAAGGAAGAAGAGAACCCACCTTCTCAGAGGCATCGGTTCCTTTTCGTACAATCTCTTCCATAACAATGCCAAAGACATCCTGAAGCAGGGCTTCACCAGCTGGCAGGTTCCAACCAGGGGAAAGGTGGTTTGATTCAGCCATCTGAAAATCTACTGAGATCTGCAAGTAAGAGATGACACCTCACCAGGACTGGAAGCCTCAATGGATCTGAGCTAGTTAAGCCTCCCCCTGCTTCAAGCAGGGGGAGTTAGCAATGGGAAACTCAAAAGAGAGAGGAAAAGACAGTTCCAAAGAGCTTCTGGAAACAGCCAGACTGAAAAAAAAAAAAAGAAGGACTTAAGGAGGAGTGGCAGTCATCCTCCACTCTAAATGCCAATCAGATTTAGGGGAAAGATAACCCTACTCTCCTAGTCAGCTGTCAGTTCAACATTCACCAGAGTTGGAAAATGAGAAGAAATCCGAGCGTCTCCAATACTTATTTGGAGCAATGGGGTTGGGAGACCAGGCAGAAGTTAGATGGAGGGAAATCAGAAGAATAAGCAAGTCATGTGGTTGTGACATCACCTCTGATGACCACTGGGCCAAACAGAATTTAGTAGTCTGTTATGGGGGAGGGGGAGGGAGTTGGAGAATAACAGCAGGGAGAGAGATAGGTCTCTTAGAATAAACATTAGCCCAAAAACTATGATGTGAAAAGGAGAAGAGCAGGGTCCAAGTTAAAGGCTTATGTATGAGCTCTGTTTGCTATGGGGGTGGAAGGGAGGGGACACAGACAGGGAAAGGGAGATGTACACTTTCAATCAAAGCTGCCCCACGTATGCACAGTGCCCAGGAGCAGCACTGTGAAGACACCATGGGAAAAGCAAAGATAGTAGTGCTAGGCTGTTAGTTTCCCAGGTCACGGGTGTCTCCTATGCTACCTCTCTACTAGTGTATTCTGTGGGAGGATGTATGTCCACTCTTCCCACTAATTCTGTGTTTTCATAGATTCCTCCCCAAGTTTATGTAAGAGATGTTTTGTTGCTACTCTCCTTACTCTGACATTTCAGTTACTTTGCCTTGAGGACACTGTGTCCTCTGGCTAATTACTTCAGGCCTGTACCATCAGCCAGACACCATGCTAGGCACTGGGGATACAAACACAAAAACAAAACAATACTTGCCCCCAAGAAGCCTACATTCTATATAGAGAAACAACGTAGCCATAAACACTCATATATAAAATAAATACCAAGTAATTTTTGGATGGAAGGAACTAGGAGCTGGGTAGATCAGGAAAGGCTTCATGTAGAAGATGGTGCTTGAGCTAAATCTTTTTTTAAAATTTTTTAATTTTTTTTTTTTTTGCTGAGGGCAATTGGAGTTAAGTGACTTGCCCAGGGTCACACAGCTAGTAAGTGTCAAGTGTTTGGTCTGAGGCCGAATTTGAACTCAGGTCCTCCTGACTCCAGGGCCGGTGCTGTATCCATTGCACCACCTAACTGCCCCCTTGTTTGAGCTAAATCTTAAAGGAAAGAGACACAGGTAAGAAAGGAAACCATTACAAGAATGGGGGGTTGGGGAAGGGCAAGGCAATTCAGTTTAAAGGAAGAGAAATAGGAAATGAAGTGTTGTATGCGAGGAACAGCAAAAAGACCTGTTTGGACCATAGTGCAAGAAAAGGAATACTATATAATAAGGCTGGAAACTGTAAATCACTTGCCAAGGGAATTCCTTATCGGGTATGGGTTGGACTAAATGTACTTCTCAGGAACTTTTCTGAAATGAGGGAATAGAGGGAAAGATGACAAGTAAAAATCATTATTATCTCCTTTAAAAAAATGAAACAAGTTCAGTCTACTAAAGGTAAACACACCAGTGGGGGCTCATGAACTAAAAATTTTTGGAGCAACATCTAGGCTTAGCTAGATCTACTATACAAAGCCAGACAGGCGAGGCTGGATTTTCTCCAAAAAAAACAATTAAACTGGTATCAATACTTATGCGGTCCAATAAATTAAGGCTTGAATCACTGACAAAGTTTGCCAGTTGCCTAAGAGAAAGAAAGAAAGAAAGAAAGAAAGAAAGAAAGAAAGAAAGAAAGAAAGGAAGGAAGGAAGGAAGGAAGGAAGGAAGGAAGGAAGGAAGGAAGGAAGAAAGAAAGAAAGAAAGAAAGAAAGAAAGAAAGAAAGAAAGAAAGAAAGAAAGAAAGAAAGAAAGAAAGAAAGAAAGGAAGGAAGAAAGAAAAAGGAAGGAAGAAAGGAAGGAAAAGAGAAAGAAAGAAAGAACAAAAGAGAAAAACAACTCAAGGAATCAGAGTTCCTCAGACTTGAGAGACTGGTTTCATGTGAATCAGCACACCTTCCTGACCTGGTTCACTTCCCTATACAGAGTAATGACAGCTTCATTCAACTGAATTAATGCTGTATCTTTGCTAAATACCCTTTCCATGCTATTGTTAAGTAAACCTTTTGTAAAATGCTAACTGGTCAATAATTGCCTCATTTTGTTCCAATCCCAAACCTGAACCACCAGATTAGTCTGAGCTAGTCCTGGCCCAAAACAAGTGCAGGCCCACAGTACACCTTGAATCTTTAGGAATAGTTTCCAGAGCACTCAGGCCCATGAGAGTTAGACTAATCACCCGAGAAGGATGGCATATTTACATCTCCTATAATACAAATAAGTGCTCAAGAGAGTTAATTCAATTCAACAAGCATTTTTAGCCCTACTGTGTATATCAGATACTACCATAGGCACTAGAGGAGATACCAAGTTTAGATAAGACGGCTCCCTGCCCATACAGTCCAACAGGGATATATGCCCTATACATAAATTACTACAATACCAAGTACCTGTGTTAATACATAAGAAATATACAAAATGCTACCTGAGAACTTGAGGGAAAGGTTACACTGGTTAGGGGAACCACAAAGGGTCATGAAGAAGATGCCATTTTAAATTGGTCTTTAAAGAATAGGTAGAAATTCTACAGGTGAGGGATGATCATTCAAGGCATAGTGAATAGTGTGAACAAAGGCAGAGGTGGGAAAATACTGTATAACTGTAAATACAGTATGACTAGAAGGGAACTGTGTTAAGGGGAATGGTCTGAGAAAAGGCTGGAGAAGTTGAATGAGGAAGATTTCAGTGACTACAGAAGGATTTGAATTCCAGACAAGGAGTTTAACTCAGCAGACAATAGGCAGGGTTTTGAGCATTAAGGATAATAAGATTAGTTATGTGAATAAGGAGTGCAATGTAAGAACTCTGACCAATGAAATGACCAGCCACAGCTTCAGGGTATTTATGATGACACATACTACCCTCATCCTAAAAGGAAGGTGAAAGACTCAAGATGTACAATAAGATAGACATTTTTGGACACGGCCAACGGGGGGGGGGGGATTTATTTTGTTTGACAATGTGCATCAATGTGTATTTGTTAATGAGGATTTTGTTTTTCCTATTTTTTCATTGATGGGGTGGGCTACAAAGGGAAAGAGACAGGAGTTAAAAAGTAACAACAAGAACAAAACCCCAAACAAAATGAAAAATGAACAAAAGGAAGGCCAGAAGCAATCACAAAGTTACATGTTAACTTTATTATATATTTAAACAGAGAAAGCAAACTGTACATAATAAAAGTTCATTGTTTCACATACTATCCTTTTAACTTTACTAGCTGTGTGACCCTGAGCAAGGCACTTAACCCCTATTGCCTCACCAAATAATAATAATAATTTCATTATTATTATTAATACACAATCCTCTCCTGTTCTACAATATATATGGAAATGCTCATCTTATTTGGTATTTGTTAAGTTTTGAACAAAAAAAAAAGGAAAAAAGCAGGGGGAAAAGAGTATAAGTCTGACAAAGGCAGGAAGCGATGGTTCAGAGGTGAAAAGAGAATTGATAAGATCAAGTAAGCGGCTATTATAATAGTCCAGGTGGGAATGGTCTAGTAGAAAATAAGCCCCTTGAGAACAGGACTGTCTTCTCCATCTCAGTCTTTTTGTCTCCAACACCTACTATACCATCTTTCATAAAGCAAGGTCTCAATAAACACATACTGAATTGCACTATTGGGTAGTAATAAGGGCCTCTTCTGGAGCAGTAGCAGGGGGAATAGAGAAGAAAGGACCAGTAAGAGAAATCTAATGGAATTCTTTGGTAAGTGACATAATATGAGAGATAGGGAGGGCGACAGGGGGAAAGCTTTGTCTGGAATATGTTGAATTTGAGGTGACAAGATAGAGAGGTGTTGCAAAGTGGTTTCAGAGTTCAGGAAAACAGATTTGAGAATAATTTGCAGAGAGGTAATGGTTCAAGCTGTAGAAGTGAATGAAACTGTCAAAGCAGAGTGCAGAAAGAAAAGGAAAGGTTCAGAGAGTCACAGAAGCTGGCACAGAGCTGGAAGGAACCTTAGGGAACATCTATTCCAACCTCCTAACTTTACAGGTGAGGAACTGAGAGGGGAACTGACTTGACCAAGGTTACACAGAAAGGATTGGAAAGGGAGAAGAGGAAGAAAGACTGAACTTTGGATAACATCCACCTTAGGGGCTCAAAGAGACTGCAAGGAATCATTGGAGATGACAGAGATACAGTCTTTGGAGAAGGAAGGCCAGCAGAGCATGATGTCTCAAAAACCAAGGGAGAAGAGCTTTTTCAAAAAGAGGGGGTGCTTTTCACAGTGTCAAATGTTGTAGAAAGATCAAGGAAGATGAGGACCAGAATTAGGACATTTGATGAATAAAAGGTTGACTGGGACCTCTGCAAGAACAATTTCAGGAAGAGCAGTGGGAATGAAGGCCAGAGTGAAGGTCAGTGACAGAGTAGGGACAGAGGCTGTGTCAATAACTCTTTCAAAATGTTTATCCTAGGGACAGCTAGGTAGCATAGTGGATAGAGCTCCAGCCTTGGAGTCAGGAGGACCTGAGTTCAAATCTGGCTTCAGATACTTGACTTACTAGCTGTGTGACCCTGGGCAAGTCACTTAACCCCATTTGCCTCGCCAAAAAAAAAAAAAGTTTATCATAAAGGAGAGGAACGAGATGAAGGGAATAAGTGTTTATATAGCACCTGCTATGTGCCAGGCACTATTTACAAATATTATCTCATTTGATCCTCACGATGATCCCCCATTTGACAGTTGAGGAAACTGAGGCAAACACAGGTTAAGTAACTTACTTGCCCCGGGTCCCACAACTAGTAAGTGTCTGACGCCAGATTTGAACTCAGGTCTTTCTGCCTCCATGCACAGTGCTCTATCCACTCTGTCACCTAGTCCTCTAGGAGGAATGTAACCAAGGGTAAAAGTACAGGGAAAGTGGGAGATGTTGCTGAGAACTTTTGAGGACTAGAAGAAGGTAACTGAGTGAGCTCATTTCAGATAATAAGTGGACAGTTTGGTAGCACAATAAAGTACTACTTTTGGAATCCGAAAGCTGATTTCAAATCTTGCCTCGGATATTTATTAACTATGGGACCCTCGGTAAATCACTGAACCTCTCTCCTCTTGGTAAAATAATAGCCCCTACTTTTCAAATGATCCTCAAATCTATATGAAAATGAATTCATATGAATATATGAAGGGCTCTGTAAACCTTAAAGTGCCATATAAATGTTATCTATTACTATTATTCCCAGTGAAGTGAGGGGCTGGTCATTTGCAATGACCCCCAATTCTTTCAGTTAATTAGGGGCAAGAGTAGGAATCAGAGATGAAAGGAGGTTATCAATAATGATGCAACAACAAAAAAAAAGAAAAGAGGATCACTGGAACACTCTTTAAAATGTATACACGAGAAAGCAGCACAGACAATTATAAAACATTCTTCACAGGAATAGGGACTTGACATGATTTCCACGTACAGGGAACAAGCAGGGAGAAGTAACCGCTACCAAAGCACGCTGGCAACTATTCTACAACTGACGGTCTCAGAGAGCTGTCCAGAGCCCTGGGAGGTTAAGTGCATAGAACCAAAGACAAACAAATAACTGGAGAGAGACTGCTCATGGCTGGGCTGTGTCAATATGGAAACAAGCAATACCATTACCTAAATTAACTCATTAATTCAGTACCATACCAACCAAGATACCAAAGGGTTACTTTACAGAACTACAGAAAAAAATTATAACAAAACTCATCTGGAGGAGCAAAAGTTAAGAATCTCAAGGAAAATAATGGAAAAACAATGGGCAGGAAGAGGGCCTACTAGAATCACTTGAAGTCTGAGGGTGAACTGAGGTGTCTTTCTCTTCTCCCTCATCTCTGACCAGAAGAAAACGTTATGACCTTCAAAAGGCTGTCAGACTTGTATTTCCCTTTGGATTTGGTAGCAGTATCCCCAGAAAAGCAGTGGCTGAGCAGTGTCTGCAGTGGCAGATGAAAAGACAAACTAGACACACCAAGGAGAGACTCTCCTGGCTATATCCTATCCGTAAATATTTCTTTATGGAGGACACTGAATTTTTCAAAAAGCACATGGTGTTCCTAGCAGACACTTAATGTTCGCTGGAAGAATGAATGAATTTTGGGGTTTTTTTGTTTGGTGTTTTGGGGGGGTTTTTTGGCTAGGCAATGGGGGTAAGTGACTTGCCCAGGGTCACACAGCTAGTAAGTGTTAGGTGTCTGAGGCCGCATTTGAACTCAGGTCCTCCTGAATCCAGGGCCAGTGCTCAATCCACCGTGCCGCCTAGCTGCCCCAGAATGAATGAATTTTGAGGGCGACTGAAGGTTTCTAACCAGAGAAGTGACACAACAGAATTGGTGCCACGGGAAGATTAGTCTCCCGGTAGAAAGTGCAGAAGGGAGTGGAAGGAAGAAGAGAATTCTGTCAATGAGGCTGAGCAAATAAGAGGCTATTAAAGTAGTCCAGAAGCAGGGTCATGAATTCCAAGACAAGGAAGGAAAAGGAAGAGACCGATTCTGAAGACATTTCAAAGGAAGAAACAATGAAACTGGATTGCAGATAAGACACGAAAGATAAAGATGAAGGAAGCATCAATGATATGCAGCTTGTTGGGGTCCCTTCTCAGCTAATCCCCAAGTACCTGGTAGTCATCTATTTGAGCCCACCATTCCTAAATCACCACTGACACTTTGTTTAATAAGCCAAACCCTATGACTGCAAATTCAAAACAAGGTTATTTAATAAAACAGAAAAACAAGCAGTCCTTAAGTCTCCAGGTACCCACTCCTAAATGGCTCTTAACACATCTAGGAGGGGAGATGACATGTCAGTCATTCTGTGTGACTCCACATCCCGCCTTCCAGGCGCCCTGTTCCCCAGCTCACCCCCGATCTCTGCAGCCTCCAACTCCTTTCACTATTTGCCCTCCTTTGGCAGCTACCTACTCTTGTGTCTCACTCCTCACCCCTACCCCAGCTAGACTTCGGTTTTCCTATGGCTTGCTAAAAGCATATCAATGCATGCAAAGACTTCAGAGAGATTACAGCTCTCAAAAGAAAATACGGAATCCAAACCCTGGGCCTGAGCATATACCAATGACAAATTTTAAACTTAAATGACTGGGAAAACGGTGGCAGCATTAGTGGAGATAAGGATGCCAAAAGGGGAAGCTTGTTTGGAGAAGATGGGAAAGTCAGTTTGGAAAGTGATCCAAGTGGAGACGTCCTGTGGGCAGAAGACAAGAGCCATGGAGGAGGAGCACAGACTTTTGTATATCTAGTGAGACAAAGAAACTCAAGATATGGATGTGAGAGTTACAAGTACTAAAATGAAGCTATGATACAGGACCAATTCACCAAGAAGAATGGGATGGGAGAAGAGCAAGGGGGTAAAATGCTTTGGTAAATGCCCACCACTGGGGATGGAAGGAGACAGAAAACAGCAAAGAATATAGAAAAACAGACATTTAAAAGGTAGGTGGAAAATTTTTTTAAAACATAGGGTGCCATAATAGTCAAGAGAAAAGTATTTCAAGGTCAACAGTGCAAAAAGTTGCAGAGGCCAAAGAATGAGAACTAAGAAAAGGCCATTTACTTGGCAAAGATATTACTGTAGACTTTCAAGAGTAAAGGAGACCTTACTAGAATGACAGGCAGAAATTATATTGCGGGAATTAAGAAAACAGAGGCAACCACCGTAGACAATTACTGAAAACCTCAGTGCCTGGGCACAGTTAAGTGCTAGACAAATGCTACATTAGACTGAATTGACACTGATCATTGAGAAGACAGGGCCTACCCGGCATGGCCTTAATGCAGTCTGCATCAAGCACAGGAGCAAATCCTCAGAGAAATAGTGATGTAGGGCTGGGGACTGGGAATCTGTTGGCATTCTTTCCAAAGGGAAGCTGCATTATGACTTTTCCCAGTCCATTCCTTCCTTCACACAACAATGACAAATTAATCTTCTTTATGCACAGTTTTAATCATGTCACTCCTCTTAAAATTATTCAGTGCCTCCTTATTGTTTACCAAAGAAAGTCCAAATTCCTTAGCCTACGATTTGAAGAGCTCCCATACTTGGCATCACTTTTTCTTGCATGCCTGCCCCCCACCAAATATTTTACACTCCAGCCAAACTGGACTATTTACCTGTCCCTTTACACACTTTAGTGTATCTCACTTCCAAGCCTTTGTTCACACTTCTCCCTAGGCTCTCTCCATTTCCAGTTCAAGGACAGTTTTCTCCATGAAACCTTCCTTGATCTCTGCAGCTAGAAAATATCTTTCCTTCCTAAGACTTTGTATAGAATGCTGTTTCTTCTTCTCTTACAAATAAACATTTATTAAACACCTACTATGTGCAAATACCAACATGAAAGTCCCAACCCTCAGGAAGCTTACACTCTGCTAGGGGAATAGAACATAAGGAAAAACCTAGACAAATATGCTTTCTGGGAGAAGTTGGCTCTTTGTTTAGCCTCTGAATATCCCTAGGTCCTGAGGAAATGATTCACAGAGAGAGGCTGACAGAGCAAATTCTGACATTCTGGCACAGGAAAAGGACTGCCCTCTCAGCCCCCGAGTTCAAAATGGTCCTTTTAAAAAAGGAGCAGGACTCCTACCATAAGATAAAAGGTTGCTTTCTGAACTTTGTACCCTCTCTTCATCTGTATCTCTATTCATACTTCTGCAGAAAAGACAGCCATACCGGTTGTCAAGAGACAAGCACAATTCAGGATGCTGCAGCAGCCAGGCAAGGACCAGGCCACTAGGGAGTCAGTTCCATACTAAGACCATCATCATCCAAAATCAGGTGAAGGGCTTCAATTATTATCTATCTTGTTCAAGTGATCCCATTTCAGTCCACCTCCTCCAACAGACTGCCCCCTCTCTCATTCCAACTCTTTTACTTTTTAAAAAATAAATTTATGATTTATTGATTTTTAACATTCACTGCTTTTAAATTTTGAGCCCTGAATTCTTTTCCTCCCTTTGGTCTCTCCCCTACTCACTGAGAAGGCAAGCAGTAAGATGCCAATTATACAAGTCTTTTATTTATTTTCAATCTTTCCCTTTCTATTGACTCATTCTCTACTGCTTACAAATGCCCATGTCTCTTCTAACGTGAAAAAAACCCTTCACTTTATCCTTCCCTCCCCTTCACTATGCCATTTGTAGCTAAAATCCCTGAAAAGGTCCTCTACATTTAGATGCCTCTACCCTCTCGTCTCACTCTCAACCCCTTAAAATCTGGCTTCCAAGAGTATCATTCCACTGAAACTGCTCTCTCCAGAGTTACTAATGATCTCTTAGTTGCCAAATCCAATGGTCTTTTCTCAATCCTTCTCCTCGACATCTCTGCAGCCTTAGACACCACTGATCATTCTCTCCTTGATTCTCTCTTTTCTCTAGGTTTTCAGGATACAGCTCAGTCCTGGTTCTCCTGCTACCTCACTCCTCAGTTTTTCTGGGGTTCCTCTTCCAGATCATGCCTACTAACTGTAGGTGTCCCTCAGGGTTCTGTCCTGGGCCCTCTTCTCTTCTCCGTCTATGCTACTTCACTTGGTGATCTCATTAGATCCCATGGACTTAACTACTAACGCTATGCTGATTATTCTCAAATCTACCTATCCTGCTCCAAACCCTCTGATGAACTCTAATCTTGCATGTCCAAACTGCCTTTCACACATCTCAAAATGGATGTCCAGTACCCATCTTAAACTCCATCCTTACCACCACTACCCACAACCCAGGAGTCATCCTGGACTTTTCACTATGTCTAACCCTCACATCCAAGCTGTTGTCAAGGCCTGTTGACTGCACTTTTGCAACATCACTTGAGTACGTGCCCTTCTCTCTTCTGATACACCATTACTCTGGTACAGACCCTCATCACCTCAGACCTCGATTATTGCAACCGTCTGCCTGCTTAAAGCCTATCTCCAATCTGATCTCCATTCAGCCACCAAAGTGATTTTCTTGAATGACAAGTCTGAGCATGTCAAACCTATCTGATAACTTTTACAGGAAAAAAAACTAGCTTAGCCTAGCTTGGCTTAGAGAGAGATGGAGTCTCTACAACCCAGGGGAATCAGGAAAGGCTACCTGGAGAAGGTGACATCTGAATTGTTCCCTAAATGTCGATGAGGTTTCTAAGAGTAAAAGGGAGGACAAAAGGCACAGGGGACAGACTGGGAAAAGACTCAAAGGGAAGGAATGGAATTCAGGGGTCAGGAAAATAAATATCACAATCCTTTATTAAGGTCCAGACCTTCCATATGAGCCTGACACTCAGGGGAGTACCCCCAACACACAACTACCGTCCGCCTTGATGCTTGCAGGGCTATGTCCCAAACAAACAAACAAAACAAAAAAGTGAAAGTGGAAAAAAAGCACTACTAAAATAAAATTTAAATTAAAAAAAATTAAATCAAAAGGAAAAAAAGAAAGAGCTTACCCTTCCCAAAGAGGAAAGTACTCCAGGTTGCTGGAGTACTCCCTTTCATGTATATGCAGTCCACTGATAACCCGAACTAGCCCAGACAAGTGTAACCAGGCCTGTAGACCTAGGGGTGCAGGGGTATGGATTACATTCAATTGTAAGTAGAAGATAAGTTAAATTTATCTTTTTTTTCCCTCTAATATAGGACTTTGCCTTTTCTGAGCACTTCAGAAAAAAAAGGAAAGCCAGAAAAAGGAGACATGGGCTCTTTTCAGAGTTCATCATTTATGGGGAACAGACAAGAATGTATCCAAGAAATTGTAACAACGAAAAAGAACTGAAAATGGAAAATGAAGAAACTGTCCTAGATTGATTCTGGAGGTCACTTCTGTCAGAACATTTTATGAGAATATGAGAATTTGGCCAGACACCAGCGCTGGAAATAATGAGGAAGCTCAGTAGGTTTACTTAGGGAAGCATTTCTGGAGAACATGAGGAGGGGCCTTAGAGTCAAAAAGACCAGGTTTCAAGTCCCACTTAGGATATATACATAAAGGCTGTATGGCCCTATGCAAATCACTTAATCTCTCAGTGCTCTGTGTCAGTGATCTCCAGTAGGGATGTAAGGGGTTATGGTCTGACTCAAGTCAAGGGACGTGTGATCAACCAATCAGGGGGCAGAAAGATCATTCCCATCCCAGACAGCCAACAAGAAAACCGGGAAAATTATATACATCCTACTGTGGTTGTTGTTGCTTTTTATGCATACCATGCCCTACCAGGTCCTATCCTTTGCTCCTCTCAGAAATGGGGTCTACACTCCAATTCCGTGATCTGTGAGGAAGAGCCCTGCCTTTTCCTTTTTCAGTGGGACAGAGCAAGTCAAACAGGATGGGCAGGCACAAACAGTTAGCAACATGCATCACAGATCTTCTTATGTTACTTTCCCTCCAAACCTACTCCTTTTCTGAATTTCCCTGTTTCTGCAGAGGGCACCACTATCCTTACAGTAATCCAAGTTGGTGCCAACCTGACTGCACACTTGTCCTCATCCCAGGATCCACTCAGTTACCCAGTGTCCTTTCTATCTCCACAGTATCTCTCATATCAGCCACAAAGCCACCACCCTAGTTCAGGCCCTTATCACTTCCCACCTGGTCTACAGAAAGAGTTTCCTTAGCTCGTCTTCCTACCTCAGTCTCTCCCCACCCTAATCTATTCCCCATACAGCTAGCTGCTGAAGTGGTTTTGCTAAAACACAGGCCTGATCATGTTATTTACTCTCCTACTCAATAAATGTCATGGCTTCCTAGTGACGCCAGGATAAAATATTATTCACAATTATCTCATCTGATTTTGGTTTCTACTTTTGTGTTTTATAATGCATCCAATTATTAGTATAGTAGCACATGTGTACAAGTTATAACTAATACACACACACACACATAGTGTATGCTCAAATTTTTTTGCTGAGAAGAGTATATGATCAAAAAAAAATGGTCAATTACAAATTGCAGAGAAGGTACCAACCTGAACTGGGAGCTCCCTATCTTGATGAAATCACAAGTGCAATTCCAATTCCTATTCCTATCCCTGGAAGCACTAACTGAGAAACTAAGTCTAGAAGGAAGGGAAGGGAAGCCTGGACTTCCCAAGAAAACCTAAGCCTAGATCATCTGGCCAGGACAACTTGAGGTCTGGCTAGATCTCCAAGATTCAGTCACACTAGTCATAGGTGGATAATCTGCAATGAAAATTCAGGAATGAATGGTTAAATTCCTTCAGGCCTTAGTTTTCCCAAAGAACCATTCACAGGGTGTAATTCCCCCCCTCACTAAGTGCTTGTCATCATAAACAGGAGAACTGCTTCAGCTTTAGCTTTGATAAAATGCCAAAGGTTCGGATAAATTTGAGTTGTAGGATGATTGCCCCCTTTGACCGAATTTTTTTAAATTTAATCTTCAAAGAGTCAGAAAGCTGTTATCTCTTTTCCCTCATCACAAATATCAACCCATTACACAGAAAAGTGGATAAGCTTTCCCTCTCTTCTCTCAACTATGTTGCAATATTTTCTTTACTAAAAAAAGAAAGTGGTTAAAGTCAGGGAATATCTCTGGTCCATTCCAGTGACTCCTGACCAAATTGCAGAGATAACAATTTCTATTACCCAACCAATGTGGTCTCTTAACAAGAGAAAGTAGAATAATGAACAGGAATAGGAAGGGGAGCTGGGTGAGGGACTTAAGCCTAGGATTTAAACACAGAACTAACCCTACAGGTCAAGAGATAAATGAGGAAACAGAGGCTTCAGAAAGGGAAAGCGACTTGCCCCAAGAGGTGGACTCAAATTCACTTCCTTGGATGTCACATTCAGTGCTGTTGCCATTATGCCATGTTAAAGCCCCATTACTTGAATGTAAGCTCCAAAAACAAAACAAAACAAAAAACCAGGAGCTATGTTGTGTTTCTCCATAGGATAGAAATGTAAAACAAAAAGCAAAAAAATAACCCTCACCACCACCCCCTCCCAAGGTGGGCCCTGGAGAATATAATTCAATCAGCATTTATTAAGCAAGGCTTAATAATTGCTAGATTTTAGGGATACAAAGATAAGACACTCGTCCCTGCTCTTATACAGCTCATGGACTATGGCAGGATGAAGGGAGCAGGGTGTTCATGCATTTAAGCAGCTAGAACATGGTACTGAGCAAAAGAAGCTAGAGCGCAGCAGGAGCATCCTGGGATGCTCATCAGCACAGAGAACAGGAACACCTGAGGGAATCAGGGAAGGCTTATAAGAGAAGGTGGCCCCTGGGCTGGAGAAAAGCCCTGAATAATGATTCTGAAAAGCAGGGATGAGAAGCAAATCCATTCCAAGCTCAGGGGACAGATGTAGGCATAATAGCATATTGAGTTTTGGGAGCAGGTGGTGGTCAGGCTTGGTTGAAAGGTAGAGTATGTAAAGGGGAGTAATGTTAAGGCTACAAGAAAAGCTAGACTACGGAAGGAATTAAATGTTCCTGGAGAAGATTATATTTTGTCCGAGAAGAAATAAAGAGCTACAGAATTGTGAAGGTAATGAAATGGCATGGTTAGACCTATGCCTTGGGAAGATTTTTAAATAGTGCATCAGAAAAATCCCACTGGGACAAATGAGATTCCTCATAACCTAGAACAATTGTGGGGAAAATCTAAGGAAAAGAAAAAATTGTACAACTATAAAAAAATTATAAAGAAAACATAAAATCTAAAGAAAAGTAAAAATTGCAGAAATGATGACAATTTACTTTTACAGGATGAGATGAACTATATACTTACCCTTTCTAGGTCATCTGAATTATTAGTATCCCCATTTTACAGATGAGGAATCTCAGGCTCAGGCACAGTTAGTAAATGTCTGAAGTGCCATTTAAACTCAGGTCTCCCTGACTTTTAGGTCCACTCTTTCTCCACTGGGTCACCTAGGGAGCCTGTGAGTTCTCTAACATCCTCGAGGCAGGGGCATTCCTCTTTTTGCTCTTTGTACTCTTAGAGCCTAGCAAAGCACCTTGCTTAGCAAATGTTTATTGAATTGAATCCCTACACTTCTTTTTCCATTTCTCCATCCTGTGGGGAAACATGACATGGTTTCTGCTTTTATAAAGATTATAATTAGTAATGGGATGCCAACAGGTACACAGCACAGTGTAGATACAACAGCCCTGGATGTGACTTCAAAGGAAGCAGGTATGTATAATTATGTTTCCTCAGTTTCCTAATCTGTAAGTGAAGTAGTTTTAAATAGATGACCTCTAGGGGCCCTTCCAGTTCTAAATCCTATGACTCTATGGTCTTGCTCCTCACCCTGCCCCTAGCCTTGACTGCAACATCTGTTGCCTATACAAAACATGTGCTGCCTCTAGCATCCTTATCTACTTACCTATTTCTTCCCCTCTCCTTCAGTAGAATTTGAGCTCCTTGAGAGCAGAGGCTACACACCTGACACATGGGATATGCTTAATACATGCTCACTGAAAGAAGAGAAGTTGAGGGATAACTTGAAGAATCACTCTACAAAGCATAAGAGCTGACTGCTTTCTTTGAAAGGAAACACACTCTATTGTTTTTAATCTTTTCCGTCACTGTATTCCCAAGCACAAAAAATGTTTGCTAAACTTAAGTGAAGGGGAATGGAGTAGAATGGAACTGAACCTGGTGCTTTCCATTCCTATTGCGAATAACATAAAAGCAAACAGCTTAACATTTCTGTGTAGCTTTTAAATCCCTTCCTGACCTGGGCCCGACCCCTCTTCCCAGTCTCAGCTCACAGCACTCCCTCCGCCCACCCTCCCGCACCCTGAGGTCTAGGCCAGGGGCCTCCTCCAGTCACCCTACCTTTGCACTGGTCATTCCACAGGCCTAGAATGAACTCCCTCCTCCTCTCTGCCTCAGGATGCCACCTTTATTTTATGATGAAGCTTAAGAACCATCTTCCCCATGAAGCCTTCCCTGATTTTGCCAACTTGTATTTATTCAGTCTATGTTTACACTGTACATACTCATATATGTCCTTGCTGACTTCCCCATTGGAACTTAAGGTCTTTCCACACGCAGATTGTTTCCTTCATCATCTTCATATAGCCAGGAATTAGCACAACGCCTGACACACAGTATGTGCTTAGTAACTGCTTGCTGACTGACGGATTGGAGCAACTTGGGCTAGACCCATCAAATAACTTTTCCCATCAAGAAGGCTGAGAAATACAAGAAGTGGAGACAGGCTTAAGGAGTCAATATTTTCCGACTAGTGGTGATAAAAGGCAACAAAGACTTCTAACTCAGGTGATACAGGTGAGGACCAGCCTAAGGAATCAATGGAGATACCTACAAGGAGCTCTTTTGTTGAGACTCTAAGATTTCAGTCTAACTTGAAAAAACTCAAGTTTTGCTCTTGTCAACAAAGATCCAAACCCCACAGTTTACCAACCAAATTGATAATGTGGTTAAAGATAAACCAGAGCAAAATGACATAATACCTTTTCTCCCAGCAACTAGTAGGAGGATCTGTCTCTCCACTAGACCATAAACTCCTTGAGAGCAGAAATCCTCATTCACCTTTGGGTCTCACCCAAGAACCAGAACCTCCACAGAATACAATGTATGTGCTTCATCACAATGTTTATGGAATGAATCAATCATCATTCTGAATGAGAATGCAGTTCATTTATACTGAGCTGGCATAAACCAAGCAGTGACAGTCACTCAAACCAGAACTGCTCTACATTTCTATGGAGCACTATGCTTTTCTTTTTTCAAATTTTCTTTATTAATTTATTTTGAGTTATCAACAATCACTTCCATAAGCTTTTGAATTTTAAATTTTTCTCCCCTTCCCTCCCCAAGAAGGCATGCAATGTGACATATGCTATACATACACATTCCTATTAAACATATTTTCACATTAGTCACGTTGTAAGTAAGAATTAGAACCAATAGGAGGAACCACCAGAAAGAGGAAACAAAACATAACAGAAAAAAAAAATAGCAAATAGTATGCTTCGATCTGCATTCAAGCTCCATAGTTCTTTCTTTGGATGTGGAGAGCATTTTCCATCATGAGGCCTTTGGTGAGTCTTAGATCCTTGCATTGTCGAGAAGGGCTAAGTCTATCACATGTTGTTGTTACTGTGTATAACATTCTGGTTCTGTTCACTTCATTCAGCATCAGTCCATACAAGTCTTTCCAGGGTTTTCCGAAGTCTGCCTGCTCATCATTTCTTATAGCACAATAGTATTCCATTATATTCATATACAACTTGTTCAGCCATTCCCCAATTGATGGGTATTCCCTCAATTTTCAATTCTTTGCCACCACAAAAAGAGCTGCTATAAGTATTTTTGTACATGTGGGTCCTTTACCCATCGCTTTGATCTCTTTGGGATACAGCCCTAGATGTGCCATTGCTGGATCAAAGGGTATGCACATTTTTATAACCCTTTGGGCACAGTTCCTAATTGCTCTCCAGAATGGTTGGATCACTTCACAACTCCATCAACAATGCATTAGTGTTCCAATTTTCCCACATCTTCTCCAACATTTATCATTTTCCTGTTTTGTCACGTTGACCAATTTGATATGTGTGATGTGGTACCTCAGAGTTGTTTTGATTTGCATTTCTCTAATCAATAGTGATTTAGAGCATTTTTTCATATGACTATAGATGGCTTTAATTTCTTCATCTAAGAACTGCCTGTTCATATCCTTTGACCATTTATCAGTTGGGAAATGACTTGTATTCTTATAAATTTGACTTAATTCTCTATTTATTTTAGAAATAAGGCCCTTATCAGAGATACTGGTTGTAAAAATTCTTTCCCAGTTTTCTACTTCCCTCCTAATCTTGGTGGCATTGGCTTTGTCTGTGCAAAAACTTTTCTATTTAACGTAATCAAAATTAACCATTTTGCATTTCACAATGTTCTCTATCTCCTGTTTGGTCACGAATTCTTCTGTTCTCCATAAATCTGACAGGTAAACTATTCCTTGCTCTCCCAGTCTGCTTATGGTATCAGCCTTTATATCTAAATCATGTACCCATTTTGACTTTATTTTGGTATGTGGTGTGAGATTTTGGTCTATGCCTAGTTTCTGCCATACTCTTTTCCAGTTTTCCCACCAGTTTTTGTCAAATAGTGAGTTCTTATCCCAGAAGCTGGGGTCTTTGGGTTCATCAAATAGTAGATTACTGTAGTCATTGACTACTGTGTTTTGCATACCTAACCTATTCCACTGATCCACCACTCTGTTTCTTAGCCAGTACCGAATAGTTTTGATGATTGCTGCTTTATAATACAATTTAAGATCTGGAATGGCATTTCATCAGTTTTGGTATGTTGTCTCATTATTGTCTTTCTCTTGAATGAAGTTGATTGTTTCTATGATTTGTTGTGGTTGGTTGTTTGTTTTTTAGGATTAGATTATTTAGTTTCCAATTATTTTTTAGTCTATCTTTCTGTGGCCCTTTATTACATAAAATTCCCTTGCATTTCTTTTCATTAGTTCCCTTGATATTCTAGACCTTTTGTTATTCCAAATGAATCTTGTTATTTTTTTCTAGCTCTATAAAATAATTTTTTTATAGTTTGATTGGTATGGCACTGAATAAGCAAATCAGCTTGGGTAGAATTGTCATTTTCATTATATTAGCTCGACCTACCCATGAGCAACTGATGTTTTTCCAGTTATTTAGATCTGACTTTATTTGTGTGAACAGTGTTTTATAATTGTGTTCATATACTTCCTGGGTTTATTTTGGTAGGTAGACTCTTAAATATTTTATAATGTCTACAGTAACTTTAAATGGAATTTCTCTTTCTATCTCTTGCTGTTGGGCTTTGCTGGTAAAATATAAAAATGCCAATGATTTATATGGGTTTATTTTATAGCCTGCAACTCTGCTAAAGTTGTTTTATTATTTCAAGTAGTTTTTTACTTGATTCTCTAAGTATATCATCATACCGTCTGCAAACAGTATGCAAATCTTCTCTGCCTATTCGAGTACACCTTCAATTTCTTTTTCTTCTCTTATTGCTAAAGGCAACATATCCAATATGATACTGAACAACAGCGGTGATAATGGACATCCTTGTTTCACCCCCCCCATCTTACCTGAAATGCTTCTAGCTTGTCCCCATTACATATGATGTTTGCTGAAGGTTTTAGGTAAATGCTATTTATTATTTTAAGGAAGACTCCATTTATTCCTATGCTCTCTAGTGTTTTTAATAGGAATGGGTGTTGTATTTTGTCAAGTTTTTCCTGCATCTATTGAGATGATCATGTGGTTTCTTGTTAGTTTTGTTGCTGATATGATCAATTATGCTGATAGTTTCCTAATACTGAACCAGCCCCCGCATTCCTGGTATTAATCCTACCTGCTAGGTGGCCCAGTGGATAGAGCACTGGCCCTGAAGTCAGGAGGACCTGAGTTCAAATCCGGCCTCAGACCAAACACTTGACACTTACTAGCTGTGTGACCCTGGGCAAGTCACTTAACCCCAACTGCCTAAAAACAAAAACAAACAAATAAATAAATAAATCCTACCTGGTCATAGTGTGTTATTCTTGTGATAAGTTGCTGTAATCTATTTGCTAATATCATATTTTAAATTTTTGCATCTATATTCATTAGCGAAATTGGTCTATAATTTTCTTTCTCTGTGTTGACTCTTCTTGGTTTAGGTATCAGTACCATATCTGTATCACAAAAAGAATCTGGTAAGACTCCTTCTTCACCTGTTTTCCCAAATAGTCTATATAGTATTGGAATTAATTGTTCTTTAAATGATAGAATTCGCTTGTAAATCCATCTGGCCCTGGAGATGTTTTCCTAGGGAGTTCATCAATGGCTTCTTCAATATCCTTTTCTGAGATGGGGTTATTTAAGTATTTTACTTCCTCTTCGGTTTATCTGGGCAATTTATATTTTTGTAAATATTCATCCATTTCACTAAGATTGTCAAATTTATTGGCATACAGTTGGGCAAAATAGTTCCTAATTACTGTTTTAACTTCCTCTTCCTCGGTGGTGGAGTCACCCTTTTCATTTTTAAAACTGGTAATTTAGTTTTCTTCTTTCTTTTTTTAAAATTAAATTAACCAAAGGTTTATCTATTTTACCGGGTTTTTTTCCCATAAAACCAGCTCTTAGTTTTATTTATTAGTTCAATAGTTTTCTTAATTTCAATTTTATTAATTTCTCCTTTGGTTTTCAGTATTTCTAATTTGGTACTTAATTGAGGATTTTTAATTTGTTCTTTTTCTAGTTTTTTTAGTTGCATGCCCAATTCATTGATCTCCTCTTTCTTTATTTTATTCATGTAAGTGTTCAAAGATATAAAACTTCCCCTAAGAACTGCTTCTGCTGCATCCATAAGTTTTGGTATGTTGTCTCATTATTGTCATTCTCTTGAATGAAGTTATTGATTATTTCTATGATTTGTTGGGGGGTTTTTAGGATTAGATTATTTAGTTTCCAATTATTTTTCAGTCTATCTTTCCATGGCCCTTATTACATAAATTTTTATTGCATCATGATCTGAAAAGGATGCATTTAATATTTTTGCCTTTCAGCATTTGTGAGGTTTTTATGACCTAGTAGTACATGGTTAATTTTTGTGAATGTGCCATGTACCGCCGATAAAAAAGTATATTCCTTTCTATCCCCATTCAATTTTCTCCAGAGGTCTACCATACCTAACTTTCCTAATATTCTATTCACCTCCTTAATTTCTTTCTTGTTTATTTTGTGGTTAGATTTATCTAGTTCAGAGAGGGGGAGATTGAGGTCCCCCACTAGTATAGTTTTGCTATTTCTTCCTGTAACTCCCTGAACTTCTCTAAGAATGTGGATGCTATACCATTTGGTGCATATATGTTTAGTAATGATGTTACTTCATTGTCTATGGTGCCGTTTAGCAGGATGTAATTTCCCTCCTCATCTCTTTTGATAAGATGTATTTTTGCTTTGGCTTTGTCTGAGATCAGGATTGCTACCCCTGCTTTTTTCACTTCAGCTGAAGCATAATATATTCTACTCCAGTCTTTTACCTTTACCCTGTGTGTGTCCCTCTGTTTCAATTGTGTTTCCTGTAAACAACACATTGTAGGATTATGGTTTTTAATCCATTCTGCCATCTGCTTCCATTTTATGGGAGAATTCATCCCATTCACATTCAAAGTTATGATTACTTATCTGTGTCTTTCTCTCCATCCTCTTTTCCCCATTTATGAGTTTCTTTCTCCTTTCTCCCTTTCCCTCCTCACTAGTGTTTTGCTTCTGACCACTGCCTCCCTCAGTCCCACCTCCCTTCTATTAGCTCCCTCCCTTTTCTTCCCCTTTACCCTCACTACTTCTTCCCCCTCTTCTATCTCCCCTCCCTTTTCTTTCTCCTTTTCCCTCCCATAAAGTGATGCAGAGGAAGAAAGCAGAGACAAGAAAATGTACATAATAACTACAAAACAATATGAATGGAAAGCACCACCACAAAACAGTCAAAAGCGAATGTTGCAAAATTGCAAAGAAAAAGCACGGCCCCTGGTAGGGAACATTATAAATATTTTCGATTTTTTTAATGTAAGGATTGGTTTAGCTAAATTCTTTCTCTTTTTTTTATTCTTTGTTACAAGGATCGGCTTTTTGGGAGAGGGAGAGGTTGCACTGGGAAATGTAGGTGATGCAAAAAAAACCTGTATCAATATGAAATGCTAGGTGGTACAGTGTTAGATAGCGTTAGATGTAGAGATAAGAAGGCCACCAATCTAATCCTGCCTTGGACTCTCAGCGACCCAAGGGCAAGTCAAGTCGTTTAACCCCTTCAGACCTGTTTCCTTACCAGTAAAATGTAGATAATAATAACAACTACCTCACAATGTTATGGTAAGGATCAAATGAGATAACATATGTAAAGTACTTCATAAACCTTCAAGAGCTATATTTAAAAAGGGAACTCTCCAGAGAGGAAACAATGGACTATGAGCCATGCCCTCCAGAAAGATAAATATGAGAGAACTTTGGGTTTTTCTACCAACAAGCATATAAGTACTTACTACCCATCAGGCACTGAGGTGGACATAAAGACAAAAGCCAAATTGCATCCCTGTCCTCAAACAGCTTCCATTTTACCGGTAAGACAATAAGCACATGTACAGGTATAAGACATATGCAAAGCAGAGGCAAAGTAAACTTGCAGGAGAACCATAACTCACTTTCTATGCCTATGGCCCCATGAAGGGACTCTGGACATTGACTTAGACACTGGGAAGGCTGTATATGGGAGACTAATTCACCCGGAGGTGAGGGGCTCAACCTCCCTTCCCACCTACCAACCCCTTCTAGGTAACCTCAGTGCCTAGCAGTGAGTGTTCCTGGAATAACTCAACTTTTTTGGTATGGAATAGGGAATTCTTGGACCTTCTGACCTTTAAAACCAGTTGCAGTATGCACAAGCTTCTGAGATGAGGACACAGTTGTAGTGCTTGATGAGGTAATAGCAAGTACACTGTCTCATGATGAGAATGATAGTTGTGGAGGGATATTACAGTTATTGATTCAGAATCTCCATTCAGTAATAGCACTAGATAAAATGTTTTCTGTACCCAAATCAAGATAATGTCTCAACCCTCATGTGCCACTTGGTATATAGTCACAGAATTGAGAATGGCCTTTGTTGTCCTACTGTTCTGCTGCCATTTGAAAAAGCAAACCATATTTTGGACCAACTAGAGGGATGTGTCTTGCTATTGCGGAGCAAGTACAAAATTTAAATTAATAGACTATGTTTCAAATTGTGCAAAACTACAAAAAGGAGAATTTGTGAAAGCATATTAAAAACTTTCTTTTCAGTTTCTCTAGAAATAGTGAGAAATTTCTCCGGATGAAAACTCTTTCCAGACTCTTTCTTTTAGAAAAGTTGAAATCACAAAGGCTAGGGCCTTCCTGTGAAATGGAGCAAGCGCCATAACCAAACCTGACTCTTGTCTAGATGGGCTCACGGCCACCCCTCCCATCTGGGGTGCCTGGTGCCATGACCCATGTAAGGACACTGTCTTCTTTTTTGAATTCTGAAGTACTTAAAAGGAGTGGTGCAGGAAAGAATTAAGTAGTTCCAGAATGTTAGCCCAAAACTATATTTTAATGTATTATGATCTTTTTCCTTCTTCTAGATTCCTATAAATATTATGTCAAATTATCTTAGGGCAGAGAGTTATATTCTAGGGCATGAAAGACTGCCATTTCTGGAGATCTTTCTCTCCAAGCTAGAAAGGCTTCAATATTTATAGCAGCTCCTTTTGTGGTGGCAAAGAATTGGAAATTCAGGGGATGCCCATCAACTGGGGAATGGCTGAACAAGTTGTGGTATGTGAAAGTAATGGAATACCATGGTGGTATAAGAAATGATGAGCAGGTGGATTTCAGAAAAACCTGGAAAGACCTGTATGTATGGACTGATGCTGAGTGAAGTGAGCAAAACCAGGAGAACATTGTACATCATAACAGCCATGTCTGATGACCGACTTTGATAGATTTGGCTCTTCTCAGCAATGCAAGGATCTAAGACAACTCCAAAAGACTCACGAAGGAAAACGCTATCCACATGCAGAGAAAGAACTATGGAGTCTGAATGCAGATGGAAGCTTACTATTTGCTCTCCTTTTCTTTTGTTGTTTTGTTTTGTTTCTTCTTTCCAGGTTCCTCCTATTGGTTCTAATTCTTCTTTACATTATGACTAATGAGGAAATATGCTTAATATGAATGTATCAGAAAAGCCTACATCAGATTTCACATTGTCTTGAGGAGGGGAAAGGAGAGGAAGAGGGAAGAAATTTAAAACTTAAAATCTCATGGAAGTGAATGTTGAAAACTAAAAGTAAATTATTTAAGAAATAAACTAAACCCAAAAAAAAGCAAAAGGTGAAACAACAACAACAACAAAAAGCCTGGCTAGGTTGTTGTTGCTGTTCAGCTGTATCTGATTCTGCAGGGCCCCATTTGATGTTATCTTGGCAAAGATACGGGAGTGGTTTGCTATTTCCTTCTCCAGATCATTTTTTACAGATGAGGAAAGTGAGGCAAACAGGGTGAAGTGACTTCCCCAGGGTCAAACAGCTACCAATTGTCTGAGGTCAGATTTGAACTCACAAAGGTGAATCTTCTTGACTCTAGGACACGCACTCTATACACCGTTAAATTCTATAAAATTCATTTCTGACAGACTTGAAGAAAAAAGAGAGAGAAAAGCACTATCAGCTTGGAAGTGAGGGAGGCTGGGGAAAGATGGCCAAAGAAAATCATGCAGAACACAACACTTGAACTAAAACCTGAAGTGAACCAGGAGTTCTAAGAAGACGGAGAGCAGTCCAGGAATTGAGGCTAACCGGGTGGGAAAACAGAGTGCAACACCTGAAAGGAGTAATGTGTAATAACTGAAGAAAGAAATACTCCTGACCCTTTGGCAGTCTGGTGGAGAAGCCTACCAACCCCTTCTCAAAAAAATAAAGTTTTCAAAGTCACAAAATAAAATATTACAAAGGAAAACAATTATATTGAAACAGTTATCAAAATACTAATAAAAAAAGGTTCACAAACTCCAGGTTAAGCAACCCTCGTTCTTGATCGGGGAAATAAGAACTGGTCACAGGATCTTAGGAGCGAAAGGCACATTGCAGGATATCCAGTGAAATCACGGTATGACAAGAAACTCTACATACAACATTTTTTTTTTTGCTTTTTGGTGAGGCAATCAGGGTTAACTGACTTGCCCAGGGTCACACAGCTAGTAAGTGCCAAGTGCCACATTTGAATTCAGGTCCTCCCGACTCCAAAGCCGGAGCTCTGTCCACTGCGCCACCTTGCTGACCCTACATACAACATTTCTGACAAGTGAAAGAGGAAGAAAAGGCAGCTCTTTAGTTTTCCCTTCTGTGTTTAAATGCTAAATACTAACTATCCTATTGAACAATGAAGGATTCTGGGAAGGGGGGGGGTGTTATCAGGAAGAACCAGAGGAATAGCATCTTGGAAGCAAAAAGAACGACAGGCAGATTCTAGAACTGCTTCCCAACAACCTTTAAAGACCCTCTCGGCTACCCACTTTTGTTGCTAATTCCCCCGCCCCCGACCCCTCTGCTGTCCACGTGACCCACTCAGATGCCCTCTACCAAGATGGCTGCCGGGACAAGCACCCCCTTCCTTTGCGCATGTGCGCTCCCGCCCCAACTCCATTAGTCCCGCCCCCCAGGCTGCACCTCTGGCCCTACAGCTTTCTTTCCCTCCCGCTTTCTCTCTCCCACCCGAGTCGGCTGGGCCCGGAAGTGGATGCCGCCGCTCGGCGGAGAGGACGAGGGGGAGGGGGAAAGTGCTTCCGGGGAAACGGGCCCCGGGCTGGTGTTTGTAAACTTGCCTCGGTCCCTGCGGGGGCAACAGCAGCGGCGGGGCTGGCACCGGAGAGTGAGCACTGGGGGAGGGGTTCTCCCGTACGGGAACACTGCTGGAGGCTGCGCCCGGCAGGTAAGAGCCCGTCCCTGGGAGCAAACCGCGACTCAGGCAGACGACTGCGCCTCAGGCCGCTTCGCAGGCCGCGGGGGAGAAGCGCGGGCGCGTGCGGAGCAGGCGGGGGAGGAGGAGGAGGAGGAGGAGGAGGAGGAGGAGCAGCGGGAGGAGCAGCGGCAGACGGCAGCGCGCGCGCGCGCACTTCTCTCTCCCCACCCCCTCTCGACACCCTACACCCCCGGCCCGGCCAATCCTGCCCGAGCGCGCGCGCGCTCGGCCTCGTCTCCGGGCCGAGGGGGCGGGGGGTTGGGGGGGCGTCGGGCGCGAGCACGCAGCTCGGCCGCTCTGCTCCTTCGGCACTCTCGCGGCCCCGCGCCCGTCCTCAGCGCGCCGCCCGCCTGCCCCGGGGAGCTCGGGCTGCCCGCTGCGTCTCGCACCCCTAGCGGCCCGGCCCGGAGCCTGCACCCACGTGGGGCCCAGCCCGCAGGCCGCGTCCCACTTCCGCCCGACTGCTTGACTGCTTGCCTTGCCTGCCGGCGCTTCCCAGAAACTTTTCTCGGGCGCGGCGGCCGCTGCTAGGGGTCCCTCCAAAGCTCCCCGGGTCTCTTCGCTCCGCTCCCCCCACTCCCCCCGCTGCTTTGTGTGCGAGACGCCGGACCCGTGCACCTCCTCCCCGGGGGGCTGGTCTCCCCAGCCTCTGGGGCATTGTTCGTCGCCCGGAGTTAATGCTGCCCAGTCTCCCTCCTGACCCGGGGACGAGGTTAGAGGGAGTGAGCCCCTGGAGCCCTGCATGTCCTCAACTAGTTGGGGGGACCTTTGTCAAGTCTCTTGCCGTTTATCAGATGGAAGGGATAGAATTGTTTCCCGGGCCTCCGACGAGTAATTTTCAAGCTGAAGTATGGGGTGATAGATACAGTGTGGAGTAGAGGAAGGAGCACGAGTGACCCCCACTTTAAAAAAAATTGTAGACCCTACAAATCCCCTAAAGCTATGTCCTGTTTCTTTCTTCCTTGTCGCCACCAAACTTATAGGGAAAAACAAGAATTATACTGAAATCACTACTTCCTTCCCTATCTCAACCCTTTTCACCATGGCTTCTTGGCCTTATCCCTCAACTAAGTTCTTCCTTCCGAAAGCACCTGTGACTACCAAATTGCCAAATCCTTTGACCTTTTTCAATCCTCTTCTTGCACTGTCTGCAACGTTTATTGCTTTCTTCCTGGACACTTTAGGTTTTGGGGATACTTTTTGCCTGTTTCCCTTTGCTCTTTTCTGTGTAGTCTTAAGTGATTTACCTGAGTTCATTTATCTCTATGCTGATGACTCCCAAATTTACATATCCATACATTCCTACTCTCATCTTGAGTACATTTCTAATTGTATAGCCTATAGATTTCTTAAACTCTTGAAGTTGGGAAAATCACTTAATCTTCCTGAACCTGTTTGTTTCTTCATCTGCAAAGGGAAGAGCTAGGCAAGATGGCCTTTGAGGTCGTTTTCATCTCTAGATCTATGATCTGTGTCCAAAATAGATTTCATTTATTGTCCCCTCTCACTGACAATCAGACCCTCTTCTTACCTGCCTCATTTCCATTACCCGGGTTAAATGACTTGAGTCATCTCCAAGCAGTTGCCCAGTCTTATGAATTCTACCTCCCCTGCGTTTCTTAAGTCTGACCCTGTCTCCCCACTAATGTGGCCACCACTCTAGCCTAGACCCATATCGCCTTGGACTACTGCAATAGCTTCCTCCTGATTGTACTCTGGTCCCTCCCATCTCCAAACCATCCTTCAAATTGCTGTCAAAGTGAGGTCCCAAGCACAGGTCTGACCCTAACACATCCTTGCTCAAAAAGCTCCAGTATCGGAGTTCATAATCTTTTATGTTATGGATCCCTTTGGTGAAATTCACTGACCCCGAAGAATAATGTTGAATGCATGAAAAAATAGAGTATTACAAAGGAAACCAACTGTATTGAAGTAAAGATGTAATTCTTTTCCATCTAAGTTCACAGACCCTCTGATTGCTTTCCATGGATCCCAGGTCAAGAAATCCAACTCCACTGGCTCCCTTTTGCTTCTAGGATAAAATGTAGATTCTTCTGTCTGGCAGTTAAAGCCCTTCCCAGTCTGGCTCCAGACTACCTCTCCAGACTTGTCTATACCTTACTCCTCTGCACTCTCCAGGCAGGCCAGGCTGGCCTATTTGCTGTTCCTCACACATAACATCCAGTCTCTTGTCTTTGCTCTTGAATGGACTGTCCCTCAGGCCTGGAATTCTCTCCCTTTTCATTTCTACTTCTTTGTAAAACTTCTTAGCATCCTACAATACTTAGCTTATTCGATGCCTCTTACAGGAAGCCTTTCATAAATGCTCAGTCAGCTGTGCCTGACTCCTTCCCCCTAAAAAATTACTTTCTACTTACTTTCTATCTTCTTATATGTTATTTCCCATGATTGTCACTGCTCCTTGACAGTAGAATCTTTTTTACCTTTATATTCCTAGCACCCAGGACAATGCCTGATGAATGTTAGGGGCTTTAGTAAATGTTAACTGATTTGCTGGGAGTTAAATTTTGATTCCTAGTGATAACATTTAGTTATTTCTCGGACAGGTAACCTCTCTGGGACTCAGTTTCTTGATCTATAAAATGAAGAAGTTGGATTAGATGATTTCTAACATCCCTTTCAGTTCTAATAGTCTATGTATTTCTGACTTAACAGGACTCCTCTGTGTGAGCTTCGTAGAAGAACTCATAAAATAATTCCACCCCATAGTACCATTGTCTGTTTCTCAGGCGATGGATCTCGGTAACCTCCGTCTCACTTTGTAGTTTCAGGTTTCTGAGACAGATTCAAAGTTACCTCCAGAGACTTGAGCTGGACACTGAAGACGGGCAGGTTTTCCTTTTATTCTGAGAACGGGCAGGAGTCCATCAGGAAACGACGACCGAGGTTAAAGAGCGCAGTTGTGGGGACATCATCTTCTCTTTGGAGAGCGCTGAGTTCCAGCGGCAGCCCAGGGCCTCTCAGTATGGCAGCAAGGGCATACAAAGGACATGGAATGAGGAGGCCACAGTGAAATGTTGATAGTTCTCTCTGAATACACACTAACCAAAGGAGTAAGAAACTCTTGAACTGTTGGATCGTGTTAAGTCAAGTGGGCGACATGGCTCAGGTAAGGCACTCTAGAGCACTCTTAAATCTATGCCACATCAGACTGTAGGCTCTGTGCTGTGGTCACAGTCATCCTACGTGGATGAGCCAAGTGCTGTGCTGGGCACAAGGGGAGAACTAGAGAACTATTTCCCTACCAGAACTATGCTTTGGACTGGTAAAATATCTAAATTTTCTCTTGAAGACTGTCCAGCTCTCTGCAGGCTCAATAATGAGGTTGTAGATACCTTAGAGGATGGGGATGGGAAGGGTGAGGAGGAGAAGGGGTCCATTTTTGAAGTTAAAATATTTTTTAAACAAAGGACTTTGCAAAGCTTTTTCTGCCATACAAGCAAAAATTTGCCATGAACTTGTGGCTAGAAGTTGGGAAATGCTGGCCTAGAGAAAGGAAGAGAGGCAATCTATAGTCTTTACCTTCGCTGAGCTCCCAGTCAAATAAAGCAAATAAGGTATATGCCCCAGGTACAGATGTAATGCTTAGAAGGCAGCACATACATAAGTGCAGAAAAGATGTAAATTGAGTACTCACTTGCTAAAGAGAGTAGAAGCTTCATCAGGGAATTATGGTCGGTGAGTGGAAAAAACACCAGAGTTGGATGTAAGAGAATTTTATATATTTCCTCAAACACTAACTCACCATGTGATCTTTGGTAAGCTCTTTAAGCCTCAGTTTCTTCATCTGTAAAATGGGAATAACTGTAACTAATACCCTGTAGTATCTATCTCATGGGATTGTTGTGAAGATGAAGTGAGATGAACATGTAAGAGGCTTATGTAATTTTCAAGTATCGTTGTTGGTAACAGTCTAATAACATTAATAAGGGAATACTTCCAGGATGGGAGAATAGTTTTAAATAGGGTTTTGGAGGTGAAGAAGACCTTGGGAAAGGATACACTCTCAACCAACTCTGACTTTTCCATACAACCTGCTGTACTGGCCAGGCTGTGTGCAGGGGGTACAGGGAGGTGTGTATTTCAGCCCTCAAAGAGCAGCCTGCTTAAGCCACTTGTCCCTGCCCATACTAGGTAAGAATTGTCTTTACTTTCAAGCAATATGGATTTTCATTTACTACAAGAAGAACAGTGGCAATTTTAGTATCTCTTTAGCTCATCCGCTTTGATGGAGCAGAAGAATCCTTAAGATTGTCCAGACAGCTATAGTTTCTTGTGTGCCTTCTTTCTTAGGCCTTTACCAATTACGTACCTTACTTAGTCACTAATAAGTATCTCTGCAATCCTGGGAGAGTATTTCTAATTAGTCATTTAGCCACTGACCACCAGGGTCTCTTCTATCTCTAAATCTCTCATAGGTGTTCAAATCTTTACAGCCACAGTTTGCCCTGATAAGGCATATGATATGTGGGACATGATGAAGTTACTAAAAGTGCACATTCAAGGAGAAGAAAATTGTTTATAGTGCTGAATCTTTCTGGCATTTCCTTCACTACTATTATTGCTCTTGTAATTTTTAGGAAAACAGCAGCTTAATTCTCAGCTCGATTCAGTGCTCTGCCTTGGATTCGGGTCCTTAATATGACCACAGGCATGTGGAAGCCACTGTTGAATTTAATGCTTCCTTTCCCTCTTGGATTAGACCTGACTTGGTGCTTTCAAGGCCACTCTCTCTCTTTGTGTGTGTGTGTGGTGTGTGTGTGTGTGTGTGTGTGTGTGTGTATGTGTGTATTTGGTTTTTTGGGGGGTGGGAGCAGAATCAGGGTTAAGTGACTTGTCCACAGTCACACAGCTAGTAAGTGTCTGAGGCTGGATTTGAACTCAGGTACTCCTGATTCCAGGACTGGTACTCTGTCCACTTTAACACCTAGCTGCCCCACAAGGCCACTCTCTTAATCTCCCTGCTCCAAACTTTATTGTGACCATTGCTGGTTATTAGGGGCAGGTCTCAAAACAGTCTTGTCTTTGCTTCCAGTGACCTCTCTTTTAATTATCCTTTGCTCCTAAACTCATTTGGGCAGCTAGCTGGTGCAGTGGATAGAGCACTGAGTTTGGAATCAGGGAGATTCATTTTCGTGAGTTCAAATCCACCCTCAGATAGTAACTATGTGACCCTGGGCAATCACTCAACCCTGTTTGCCTCAGTTTCCTCATCTGTAAATTGAGCTGGAGAAGGAAATGGCAAACTGCTCTAGTATCTTTGCCAAGAAAACCCCAGATGGGGTCATGAAGCATCTTGGCCAAGTTGGACATGACTGAAATGACTGAACAACAATAAAAACCTAAGCCAATTACTAAATCCAAGCAAGCACCCAGTATGTAATTATCCTTTTATGGCTTCTCTGTCCCCTAAAATTCAGTGTGTTCTCTGTGAAGATTTGTGTTCGTGTATTGTCCACTTTGAGTGAAGCCATTCTAAGATGATAGGTTTCCCTCTACAAACTTTGGTCAGAGCTAGCTTGATCTTGGGCTGAAGCTGGAGTCAACAGGGCCTAGGTTCAAAGTACACCTCTGACACAGACAGGATGGCCACATGTGAGTCATGACCCCTTTCTAAATCTTAGTGTGCTCAGCCATAAAAGGGGGTAATTATGCCACCTTGGGTTATTGTGAGGATCCAGCAAGTTAATCTATACCAAACTCTGAAGTGCTATCTGAAAAAGTCTATTCTTATCATTAACAAATGAAAAACAATGGACCAAGAGAATCTTAGTCCCATGTTAGCTACATACTTCAATAATTTCATCGTAATAACCATAACAGTGTCAAAAATTGGATAAAAATAAAAACAGTAATAATTGGGACAAGGCAGAAATGGAGATGTTACAGTTCGTTTTCTTAGCCTCCTGTTCACCCACTCCTGCCTTTCATGTATATTACCTATCAGGCACCTCATATTTAAGTACTGTGGCAAACAAAATCTCACATCAAACTGGACATTGCGCGTGAATAGTTTCAACAGTCACAAACACTAAGTACAGAAATCAAAATCATAACCAAACAGCATAAGGTGGGAAATGAAAGCGATAATAGAATGGTAACAAATACTTCCTTACTGTTTAGTAGTTGGTGTACTCTTCATAATGATTTCTGAATCTCTGAGAAACAGCTTGCAAAGTCTTTCCCAACCTATTGATAATTGTCTAAATCAGGGATTCTTAACTTGGGATCTGAGAACTCCAGAGAGAGAGAGTGAGAGTGTGTGTGTGTGTGTGTGTGTGTGTGTGTGTGTGTGTGTGTTTTAATGTAGACATCTGTATTTTGATATCATTGTTTTCTTTGTAATCCTGTATATTTTATTTTATGCATTTAAAAATATGATTCTGAGAAGGGGGTCTATAGATTTCACCAGACTACCGAGGAGTTCATGCCTCTAACCAAAAAAGTTAAATAGATAAACCTATCATGGGTACTCTAAGCACTGTCAGACATCATGCCCATCCACTGTAGCCACAGCTCTAATGATATAATTAAACCTACAGTAGGTGCTTAATAAATACTTGTTGACGGTTGTCCGTAAACATAATTGCATTCTGTGTGTGTCTACATTATTCACACAGATGAAATACAGCACACCTGTTCTCGTACTAGAGCCACATTGTGGCTTTCTTAAACCTACCATCGAGCATAGCATTAAATTCTTTTTTCAGCACCTACGTGAATTAGGTCCCATTTCCCACCAAACACCTTCCATGGTAACAACAATCTTATATGCCAGTGATGAGGTTAACTCCTCACATTTACAGGCATATCAGGGTTTGTGAAGCACTTCCTAATAATACTTGGTCAGCTAGTTATTATAGGAAATTGCAGCCTTCTTTTATAAATGAGAAAACTGAGGCTCACTTATTCACCGATGTTACAGTTAGTCCGTGTCAGGAGGACTTGAATTCAGGTCTTACCTGACTGCCCAGCGCTCTGCTTCAGTCGAGATATTTTCATTCTAAAACAAGAAAACCAAATATAGCCCTAAATGATGAAATAGTTGAATTAAAATCTTATAAGTACCCAACTTTATATCCAGTTTTGCTTTAAAGTTGTCCAAGTTCATACATCGCAGAATTGAATCTGTATAGAGTTTCAGTTAATCAAACTAAAATGTAAAATGTAGTTAAAGATGGTACACATAATGGCATTTACCAAACCACATTCCAGTAGTTCAGATGCCTCAGGATCTCACATAAAGAGAAACCCTTCATATAGACAAACCCTTGTCATCATTGCAAAAACAGGTCATGTTCATGTAGCTTTCACCTCAGTAGACTTTGGGCAGTGAAACATTATTTCTCTCTGTGCAGAAATTATTAGTTCAAATTTTATAATCCAAAAATCAATTCACACTAGTTAAAGCCAGAGAAGCCGTTCCTAATTCCAAGACATAGTCAGTGTTCTTTTTTCATTCTAACTCTAGACTGCTAGAATTTCTTGAAGGGCTCCCTTCCCCCCCGCCCCCTATTTTTTTTCCTCCTATAAAGAGTTAGAAACAATTTTCTAACTCCTTAAATTCATTCCCTCCCCTGTTTTGTTTTGTTAAGGATAATACTCTGCCAAAACAAATTAATACCTGATATACCAGCATACACAAGTTTAAACAGTGGACTCATACACACATATACTTGTATACACAGGCACACATGCAGATTTAACATTGAGCAATAAAAACTTTCAAAGTAAATGAGTCAGGGCACCTCCTTCCCGTCTTTGCAGATGTAGGGAACTGCAGGGCCGGGCAGCATGTGTTCTGTCACATTAAATCTGCATTGGTTAGTTTTGATGAATTACATTTTCTTCTCCCAACCTCCCCCACCTTTTTTTTTTTTTAACAAGGGATGGTGGTCTGGCTATGGGAGGGATGTTTTTGGTAATGAAGGCAATACAAAAACAAAAGATAGCAATAATTTTTAAATTGCATGATTAAAATAGGATAGGGTTAGGGAACCTGTGATTTCATTAGTATGAGGAGCTCTACAATGAGGAAACTCCATCTACCAATACAGGCCAGCACCTTCCCTGCAACTTGCCATCTTCGAGAGTTACCTAGAGCACTGCGAGAGGTCAGTCCACTTGGCCAGGGTCATGTGTGTGTCAGAGGCAGTGCCTGAAACCTGGTCATCCTGGTTTCAAGCCCAACTCCCCATTGTGTCATGCTACCTCTTATGATTGGAGTACCAAAAAGAAATCTTTTTTTTTTTTTAATGGTGGAGGGAGGTAGTAAATGAGTAAAAAGGGGAATGGGGAGGTGCAGAATTTGTCTCAGGTGGGTACTAAATCCATTAGAAAAATATAAACATATTGATGCTGTAACATGAGGAATTTAGCCAACTTTTCCAAATCCTCTTAAATTTCCCAGTACATGCAAGATAGAAGTAATATCATTAGGAAAGCCCTTTTAAGGGACTCAGACACAAGGTTCCAGTTTCCATTTTAACTTCCAAATGGTTTACAGGGGAATCACAGTTTTCATACCCCCCACCCAGCCTAATTATTATTCCAGTTATGTCAGACCCTTCACTAAGCATTGGGAAAACACAAAGAAATGTTAAAACGGTCTTTACCCTAAAGGATTTTACAGGTATATATTGTGTACTATGAAGACAACAAATGCTATTGCCTTCTTTCCTCCCGACCACCCTGCACCTAGCTAGCTCACTCTAGCCTCTGAACCCACAAAGTGGGCACTTTGCTGAAAAGTGACCATCCTTGTTGACAAGACATGTCGACTACTGCAGCTTTACACAGTTCAGCCCTAAGGTGGGACTTCTGTACAACTACAGAGAGTCATTTTTCAGTCTCTTAGGGATGAGTGTGGGTTTAAATTGACAACATGTCTTCCAAGGTACGCTATGTCACTAATAATTTTCCTTGTGTTGGTTTAAAATCTTTTCATCTCAAACCTCTTGTGGCACCCCCTCTCACCACCTGCGCACTGAGGACCCTGCCTCATTCTTCACAGGAAAAATTGAGGCCATTCAGAGGAGCTTCTTCTTCCCTTCTCATTTCACAACACTCAGATGTATCCCCTCGCTTCTTTACCCTATCTTACATGAAGAAATGGCCCTTCACCTTGCCAGGATAAATACCTCTATGTGCAAGAGGGATTCCCATTCCATCCCATCCTGTCCAGCAGATTGATCCCTCTATCATCCCCCCTCTTTCACAATCCTTCAATCTTTCACTATCTGCTAACTGTAACTATAGCAAACAAACATTCTCTTGACTCCCCCATTCTTAAAAAAAAAAAGCTTCACTTGAATCCATCCCAGCAAGCTACTATCATCCTATCTCTCTCCTCCCTTTCTTGGCTAAACACCTCAAAAAAGCTGTCTACAATCAGTGCCTTTACTTCCTCTCCTCTCATCTCACTTTCTTGTAAACCTCTAACCCCTCTGCAGTCTGACTTTTGACCTCGTCATTCAACTGAAACTGCTCTGTCCAAAGTCTCCCGTGATCTCTTAATTGCCAGGTCTAATGGCTTCTTCGAGATCCTCATTCTTTTTGACCTCTGAAACTTTTGACACTGTCAGTCCCTCTTGTTGATTCTCCTCCTGCCTGTCTGATATCTACTTCTTAATTTCTTGTGCTGGATCTTCTTCCAGCCACTTCACACCCACTAACAATGGATGTTTTCCAAGGTTCTGTCCTAAGCCCTTTTCTCTTTTTCTTCTATACGTGATTCTCAACTTTTTCACAGTGGTAAAAACAACTTTGTGTAGTAAAATCCTCTAAAGTTATCATTTTAATGCCTGTTAACAAACCACTTAAGTTTCATTTTTTAAAATTTGGTGTATTTCAGGGTTGTTTGCTGCACAGTTAGAGAAACGTGTAGGTGATTCTGAATCTATTTATCCAGCCCTAACCTCTCTCCTGATCTCCAGTGTCACATCAGCCACAATTGCCTGTCGTGCATCTTGAATCAGATATCCCATAGACATCTCAGACTGACACATCTGGAACAGAACTCCTTATCCTTTCCTCCCAAGCCCTCTTCTCATCCTCCTTATTACCGTTACTCCTCTATCAGTAATAAATTTCAGCGATTACTGTTGAGTGCACCACCGCCTGTCAGTCACCCAGCGCCTTACAACCTCAGTGTCAGCATCCTCACCTGACTCGTACTCATCTCCCTCCCGCCCTCACCGCCCCTTGAACACCAAGTGACTGTTGTAGTGGCCCTCTGGTGAGGCTGCCTGCCTCACTCCAGTCCATCTTCCCAGAGGGCAGGTGTGGCTTCATCTCTCCCTACTCCATCAACTCCCGTGGCTCCCTCTTACCTCTCTTTGCTTTCTAAAGCCCTTAACCATGTGACCCCTTCTACCTTTCCCTCCTTTAAAGGAGGGGTTGTTTTTGGATTCCCAGCACTCAGCCCAATGCTGTGCTTGTACGTACTGTGTGCTTATTGAATGTTTGTTAACTGGCTGTTGATTGACTTTGCTTTCCTTGTACTCTTCAGTCTAGGTACACTGGCCTGCTTGATGCTCTTTGAACATGACACTCCAGGTTCTAAATCTGTGCCTTTTCACTAGCTCTCCTCCTTAACTCAGCCTCCTGCTTTCGTTCAAGACTCTGCTCCCCTCTCACCTGTAGGAGGCATTTCTGGGCCTTTTCTAACTCCACCACCTCTCCCTTGTCCATCACTGTCTCGATCTTCACACAGCCTCTGGCTTAGCTCAAGTCCCAGTCCCTCTCACCTGGACTGCAGTAGTAGCCTTCTGGTTTTTCTTGCTGCCCGAAGAATCTCTCCACAGTTGCCAAATTATTTTCCTTAAATAGAGGTCTGACTATGTCACTCCCTTGATCAGCAAACTCCAGGACCTCTCTGTTACCTCTAGGATAAAATGGTCACTCCCCTGTTGGCCTTTTGAAACCCTTCACCACTTGACCCTAGCTGACCTTTGCAGCATCATTGTACATCACCCCCCCTCATGCATTCAGTAACCCTGCTATCCCTCCCTCATTGTACACCATCTCTCATCTCTGTCCCTTCTGGAATGCATTTCCTCATGTCTTTGAAGCCCTGCTTACCTGCTTACACCCGTTCTGCATGGAGATTCTCTTGGTTCCCCAGCTGCTCATTCCTCACCTTCTTAAATTATCTTGTATTCATTGTCAGTGCACAGTATGTAGTGTATTCATATATAATACATGTAATGTACACATACAGTCTGCATGTTACCTACATATATACTAAGTGTGTATACTTCACCCACACACCCACATATGATGTGTTAACAGCTCCAGTAGAATACAAACTCCTTGGAGCTATTTTATTCCTGTTAACCCTGTGCCCACAGAGTAGGCACCTGATAAATGTTTGGTAATTTATTGGTAGAAAGTGGCAGAAAAACCAATTTGTCATTGTACTCAGATGGAGGCTCTTTAGCGAACCCTCTGATGGATCTTTGAAAGCCTTGGAGTTAAAGGGAGCTTGTAATTTCTCTATGGTATTGTTGGGTCTTGAGTTAGTTCTTGTTGCTACCTTTTTATTATGCCTTTGGTCTCTTTACAAGAGGAAAATGGTATGTACATGTATACCCAGAAGTAGGAATGCCCTTTTCTTCCCTCTTTTTTGGGGAAAACTCCTTGCCCTAGGCTTACCAAGTATTACTGCAACATGTCTGAATTTTTCCCTTAACTGCCTCCACCCAGCTGCCTTCCTTTTTCCATGCTGCCTTAGAACACGCTTGGTTCCACTTCTGTTTCTTACACTGCATGTCCCATTTATTAAGTTTCCCCTACTAGAATGACTTTAAGGGTTCCCAATAGCTTTCAGTCCTCAAAAGAGAGATACTTAAAGTGTCCCAATAAGCCATTTATTTTAGGTAGGTGGCACAGTGGATAGAGCACTGAACTTACATGGAGTCAAGAAGACGTGAGTTCAGATCCAGTCACAGAAACTAGCTGTGTGATCCTAGACAAATCACTTGACCTCTGCCTGCCTTGATTTATTTTTCTATAAAATGGAGGTGAGGATAATAGCATCTACCTCTCAGGATGCTTGTAAGGATAAAATGAGATATTTGTAAAGCACTTTGCAAACCTTAAAATACTGTGTAAATACTAGCTATCATTATTGGCTAGGTGGACTTAACCAATCCATTTTTGGAGATTAGAGTGGAAGAGAAGAGGTTGGAACTTGCTTCAGCAGCACATTATAGCTGAGAGACCATATGACTTTTAGTCCCCTAATTTGGAGAGTGATAAAGGTAATGTGTTGTGAAAAATTATATTTGGATGTCTGCCTTTATGAATGATATTCAGTCAAGTACAATTATCATATAGCCAGCCTTCAGATCCCCACTGTTAATTATCCTAACCTAGGGGAGCTCTCAGTTGAAAGGGAAAAATGAGTGGTTGTCCAGAAAAAGCACATGTGCACACACACACGTAGAGATATAGACACGTACATATACACATACTGAATCTGTAGCTCCGGTAAGGTCCCCTCCAGAATCTCATTTTGGTTTGGATATGATGTCACCCTTCTTTCTCGAAGGCTGAGCTAGGCACAAACTTTAGTAGGTTTTACTGAACAGAAAAGGCTTCAAGTTTAGGTCTGGTGATGAATTATAGATGATACATCTGTTATATCAGTTCAGAGAAGCTTATCATCAGGTTGCAAGGTAATGAATTTTTCTGGCCAGAGCAATTCTGAAAAATCATCTTAGGTTGAGATGCATCAGTAGAGAGAGTACTTATCCCACTGAGATTACTCAGAGCCTGAAAAAAATGGGAGAAAGATAAGTTGCAGTCAATTACTGCTTAGCAGAAAGAAGTTTCCTCTAGTGAAGAAATTAGTAATATAGACCAGACAGAGCAGGGAAGTGCCTTGGATCCCATGAGATGATATTAAAATAGCAAAAGATGATGGTTCCGACAAACCTATCAGCAGAGGTGGCACAGTGGATAGAGCACTGGTCTTGGAGTCAGGACGACCTGAGTTCAAATCTAGACTCATACACATATTAGCTGTGTGACCTCTGGGAAAGTCATTTCACCTCTGTTTGCCTCAGTTTCCTCAAACGCAAAATGGGAATGAACAGCCCCTACCTCCCAGGCTTGTGGTGAGGATCAAATGGCATATAAAAGGTGCCATAAGGGGCGGCTAGGTGGTGCAGTGGGTAGATCTCTGGCCTTGGAGTCAGGAGGACCTGAGTTCAAATGTGGCCTCAGACACTTGACACTTACTAGCTGTGTGACCCTGAGCAAGTCACTTAACCCCAATTACCTCACCCAAAAAAAAAAAAAAAAGGTGCCATAGATATGGCTGTTCCTTTCCTTCCTAATAATCTCATAGCAGATAATAAATAACTTGTTGATGGGTTCAAACTGAATATAGTTACAAATGATCAGAAGAGACCTTTGGAGATTGTCTATTCTAACCCCATCATTGAACAGAAAGGTTTAGATACCTGTAAGTAACTTGGTCAAGGTCTGTCCTCTTCCTTGAGTTAGAATGAAAGAGTAGAAACAAGAACACAGAAGTTGGGGTGAGGAGACCGTAGGAAAGTGATCTAACTTCCCAGAGCCTCACTGTTTTCATGTGACAGATGGAAGGAGCGATACTGTCACTGTTGACCTCACAGTCTGGTGACGAAAGTGCTTTGCGAACCTTAATACATTCTGGAATAAAGCAGTGCGAAGTTATTGCTGATCTGAAGGTTCTCAGGACACCAGGTCTCTTCTGAGAGTGATGGGGCAGAATTTTCATCCCTTGTTTTCTCTTCCCCCATAATCCTTTCCCCTTCCATTTCGGCTGGAATCTGAACTTTGGCCCTACTCACCACATCTTTGAGACTGCAGATGACCCAAGGACTGAGCAGAATCTCTCAAGACTACTCTGAACAGGGCAAGCCCATGACTAAACCAAACCAACCTCTGGCAAATAACAAGTCGCTGCCCGGGATTCTGTATGCCCAACCTCCATTGTTCTCCTTAGTTTCTTCTTATGTGATGAGAATAATGATAACAATAGCTTACATTGATATAGCTCTTGCTAGTGCTAGGCAGTATGCTGAGCACTTTACAATTATGTCGTTTGATCTTCACAACAACCCTGGAAGCTGTGGCCTAGTCTTATCATACCCATTTTACAGATGAGCAAACTGAGGCAAACAGAGGTTACGTGACTTTCACAGAGTCAACACAACTAGTAAGTGTCTGAATCCAGATTTGGACTCTTTCTGACTCCAGGTCCAAAGCCTTATCAACTCTGCCACCTGGCTGTTTTATTTTAAGTGAAAGAATGACTGGTTCCTGGTAGGATCAGTCAGGATCAATCAATAAGCATCTTAATAAAAGCTCCTTATGTGCCCGAATAGTGAAAAAACACAAAAAACTTTATGGCTGTGCTTAAAAGAAAGCAAAGATAGTATTTGGTGATGTTGGGAAAGAGGAAGGCCATTCTGGAATAGAGGTTGGCTTGTGCAGAGCAGGGGACCAGTTGTGTGGGTGAGGGAACGTCACCAAGATTAGTTGAACCTGTCAAGTCATCTGACCTCTCTTCTCCCAATCTAGGCGAGTCTCCTAGCCTGTGAGGGCCTTGCAGGTGTGAGTTTGGTCCCCACGGCAGCCAGCAAGAAGATGATGCTGAGCCAGATTGCCAGCAAACAGGCAGAGAACGGGGAGCGCACGGGCAACCCAGAGGTGCTGAGGTGCTCAGGCCAGGTACAGCGCTGCGAGTGGAGCGACCTGGGTTTTCCGTAGAAAACTCTGGGCTTGTGTTCAGCCAGCTAGGGAGATGTCCCTTCCTTTTCTCGGTGCCACCAGTTCCCATTGATCTTGCTGGGGTGGGGTAAATGGGCATTTTTTTTTTACAACTGAGGGAGGGTCTTTCCCTGCCTCTAACCTTTGGATGCCACAACCTGAGCAGCTGTGAGAAGATAAGAACAGAGGTTCCCACTGAGGCCCCACTCTCTGATCGTTGGGATTGGGAAGAGGGAGGAGTCCGTGTGTCTGAAAATAGTGAGAACCTCTTTTCTTATCCTGTCTATTTACCCATTTTCATGTCTGTGGAGTAGACCAAAGCTTTAAATATGATCTTGTGTTTAAAAGGGTCACCGAAAAGATGGAGAAAAGTCGAGAAACCGAAAAGATGACAGCTCCACAGCTGAAGCTCCTCCACCAAAAAAAGTTAAAAAGGCAGGTAATGGGGCAGGCATACTTGGGGTTGAGGGATCCCCTTTACCTCTCTGCTCTGCTAGGATGATTGTCCTCGAGTTCTAGATCACCTCAAAACCAGTAGGCAAGCGAGGTGAGACTTGTAAGAGCTGGTTTCAAGTCCCCACGCTGCTATGTATTGATGGACTTCTTGGACCAAGCTACTTCACCCCTCTGAGTCCTAATTTCTTCTTATGTAAAATGGGGGTAACTGAGTATGGGGAGCATAGTGGAGTGGAAAGAACACTGGACCTGTAGGCAGAAAGCCTAGGTTAGAGGCCTGACTCCTTCACCACAGTGAAGCTCTCCTGCCTTGTTTCCTAATCAGTAAAGTGGAGGCAGTGATGCCTGCACTATTAATCACAGCAGAGTTGCCAGTCTGCGTAGGAATGAGGTGATTGTAGACCGAAGAGTTCCCTTTACCAAGGTCCATACCCCCATCCCCCCCCCAAAAAAAAATACTTAACATACCTCACAGGTTGCTGTGAGGATAAGTATTCTGTGAACCTTAAAGCAGAATGTAAATATTATTAAGGTTAGGATAATATCAGATAATGAATATAAAAGCCTTTTTTCAAATTGTTCCTTAAACTATATGGATTGCTCTTGTTATTGCTATTATTATTTGGTTTCTGACCTGGGTTAATAAGACAGGGAGGAGGAGATTGTAGATGTGGGATTCTTTAGGAAAGGTGTAGACTTGACTCCTCTCAGATCATCTCTCATGTTCCAGATTTGCCAAGATAAACCATTTTACTCTCATTTCCAAACTTGGATTGACCTGACCCCAGTAATGGAGAAAAAAGACTCTCTTTAGTATAAGCAGAAAGAAATTAAAGTTGAGCAACTACTGGAGATGCTACAGTAGAATAGGGTTTTCTAGGAATAGGCAGACATTGGGGGCTCCCCATAAGGTAACATGCCTGATTGTCATCCCCAGATGGTGGTTGTGGAGCAGAATGGCTCTTTTCAAGTGAAGAGCCAAAAAAACTTTATTTGTGAGCAGTGTTTTGGAGCCTTTAGAAGTAGTTATCACCTCAAGAGGCATATCCTCATTCACACAGGTAAGCCTTCTGTTTATGTCAGGAGAGAAAATAATCACTAACACACAAGGTCCCTGTCATACTGACTTTTCCTCGTTCATCTTTTCTCTACCATGTCCAGGGGAGAAACCATTTGAATGTGATGTTTGTGATATGCGGTTCATTCAGAAGTACCATTTGGAGCGCCATAAACGTGTGCACAGTGGAGAGAAACCCTACCAGTGTGAACGATGTCAGCAGGTACCACCCCAGTCCCTCCACATTCACCATAAACACACACTCCTCTTTACCGTCAATATACACCAGGGCTTCTTAAACTTTTTCCACTCACAACCCCTTCAGTGCTTCTTAAACTGCAGGTTGTGACCCCATATGGGGTATACTACCCTTCCTCAGGTTGAGGTCAACACAGAGTTCCTTGCTTGCTGTAAGAAACGAGATTCCACAAGCCTGACATTTCCCTCTACTATAATGGGTTAGCATCACAGGGTGACCTAAATTAGGTCTTTTTAGAATTAGTCTTCTTATGCAAGAGGACATTAGCACTATCCACTCATATCTAGTCCCGAGCAGTGTCACACTGAAACAGTGTTTGTTGTAATGGTACTCACTGTCCTCTTCCCTAGTCTCATGTGAGATGTTTCTGGGGAGAAGTCAATTTCACTGCTATGTCCCTATATGCAGAGCCTTGAAATGATATTGGAAGAAAAAAAAAAGGAGTAGGAGCACGTGCTATCAAGCATTTCCCAGTGTGATGGGAGGTTTAGAACCCCACACTTAGACAACATGTGAACAAGTGCAATATCATCAAAACACAGATATTGGGTTTGGGGTCAGTTCAGGATGGAGTAATGGAAGGTGGTTGGGTCTGGAAAAGATTGGGCCCAGCTAACTGGTTCTTCAGTTTTCTTCTTATGAGTTTACCCTCTCCTTTTTCTCTTCTCAGAGCTTTTCCCGGACAGATCGTTTGCTCAGACACAAACGGATGTGCCAAGGGTGTCACTCCAAAACCCTTGATGGGCAATTTTCCCTCTAGGCATGGGGCCCAGGGTGGTGGGAAGGATCAGAAGAGCTTGCTGAAGATGCTGCCCCCTCTGGTTCTGATGGTGCCACCACCTCCCACACTTCCACATGCCTCTTCTTTCTTCTCTTCATGGAGGAGGGGACCAGGAGAGTCAGAGACCTAACCTACATCAGGGGACAGGGCACCAGAGCCACAGCCCTGTAAATAATCTGAGATTTTGGTGGCTGGAGGGTTTTTCCAGCAATTCCTGGGAGGGTTGACCAATCTCTGAACCCTTGATTAAGCCATGGAAAGGGACTCAAGATACAGGACCAAGACAGAACAGCGGATCACACAGCCATGAACTCCATATGGGAGTGGAAACTGGGAAGGGGTGTGTGTGAATGTGTGTATATGTATATGTATACATATACGTATATATGTACATATATGTGTGTGTTTGTGTGTATACGTATATATGCATATGTGTGTGCATATATATGCATATGTATTTAATCCAAAAGTGATTTTACCAGATGAACTGTGGACATAGATAACGTGAAGGCATGGGACCCCAGGGCAAAGCAGGGACTGTGATTGTCCTGATCATCCCCCACAGATGGCACCCTGGTTGCATTTTGCCTTCAGCATTTACATGCCCTGTACCTCACCACCTTCTCTGAGGCAGGTGGGGAGCAGAGATGGCTGGCAGCTGAGCTTACTGTGGGCTATGGAAAGAGGTCCCTGGGAGGCAGGGGCAGTTGGACACACGCAAGAGTGGATAGGTATCTCCTTTCCCCCGGTGGAGTAGTAAGAGTTGTGCCCATGTGTGTTAAAGCAATATGGGTGACACAAACACTTGATGGGGCTGGCTCAAGTGCCTTTTGGAGGAAGCTATGGAAGGAGGCCTGGGGATTACCCCCCCCCTTTTTTAAGGATCCTAAATCTTGAGGGTGGCTTCCATGTAGCCTGATTTTCTGATTGCCTTCCCCCATTGCCACTGGAGTTCAAATAAAAGTGGGTGGGTTGGAAGTTCTGGGTGCCAAAAAGTGGATCAGCACTGTGCCCTCTTAGGAGTTCAGCTAGCTGCTCTGAGTCAAGATCAGACTTGAGTTGGGTCACAACCTGCTGAAGAAGTAAATGAAACTGGAGTCTGCCTTTTATCTCATTCCTGAAGTGGGGAGGGGGAGTGTATTTCCCCTGTACCTACCCACCCAAGTCCTATCACTGTATTGAGATGAAGATGGTTGCTTCCTCATAAGGAAAGAATAAGAGGATTTTGTCTCTTCCTAATGGCCCCCCACAGCCCAGAATGGGGTGGGAGGGGCGGGGGGACTGCTTGTAATGACTAGTGGAGCTAATGTGGACTTTATTTTAATCAGTACTCTAATCCCTATGTCCACTTGTTCCATGCCCCAGAGTTTGATCGATTACAAGTGTTTATGTGTTTGCACAACACCTGTGTGGATGTTTTGGAATATACAGTAATGGCAGATTGAGCCAAGCACCTCCTCTCTCCCAAACCCAAAGGGTTCTTGGGAAACTGAGTAGCATCTCGGTGATTTCAGGGGATTTTTATATTGAGCATTTTGTTATTTAACAAACAGAGGGTTCTGGTGTTTCTGGCCTAAGCTGAGAGCTAGGGATTCTTGAACAATGGTCATTTGGAATGAAATCACTCCTTCCCTTAAGGCGAAAGGTGTAAGGGATCTCTTTGGGAAGTGCGGCAGTATCTATCCCTATCTCCTATCTTAGTCTGGGCAAGTTGGATCAGTTACCTGTGTCTTGTGAGTAGGGTAGGATAGTAGGAGGTGGGACTAGATGAGAGCAGGGCTGGAAGAGTTGGTGTTCCCTTTAGTCCTTAAACTTGGGGAGCAGGGAGTCTGGCAGCAAACATGGCTACTCTGTGTAGATGGGCAATGGGGGGCCAGAGAAGGAAGGAATCCTCCTCTGAAGGGAGAGTATTCAGTGAAGTCAGAAAGAGATCCTTGGCTTTCAGATTCTGCAGTGGCAGCATGTGAGACTTTGCTCAGTCCTCCCAGTTTTAATTTCACATCCATTTCACCTGGCCTGAATTCTCTGCATTCCCCCTCCCCTATGTAGAGAATGATCACTGGGAGGGGGAGTCTTACCGAATGTCAGCCAGCTTCCTGGGTGTCGGGGAGGGGAGGGGAGGGGAGCCGGGTTTACCGGACTCTAAAGGGTTTCCTTAAATGTCAACAGTGAGGAGTCTTATGAGAAGCAAGGATGGATTTAGAAAGATGAACCACAAACAGCTCTTAAAAACTGGGAAGGCTTCTTCCCACCCCATCCCCTCGCCTTTCAAGGCTAATTTTGGGGGGAATCAGGTTTTTTATGGGGGTGGGGAAAAGAGTGGGAAATGTGAATGGGTTATGTGCTGATGTGTTCTAAGACTGCTTCTTCAGCTTTTGCCAGAGCAACCGAAGGAATGGGAGGGAGCTAATGAGTGTATAATAAGGGACCAGGCCAGGACAGCTCACAGCCATCAACTGGCGTAGGGGGAAGCCTGTGGCTAATTCTGTTGCAATGGGTGCTAAGACTTTAGAGGAAGGGGTGGGTAGATAGAAGGAGGGGTGCTGCACACCTACCCACCCAGGCCTAGGAGCCTCACCTAATGGAAGAAACCACAGAAGATTACAAGGACTCCTGGATTGAATCCTCACCACCCTCCTCTGTGCTGCAGATACTACAGCTGGGAGGAAGGGGAGATGAGCCAGTTTAAAGGGGAGTTGCTACATCAATGTAGCATTGACCCAAATTCCTATATCTCCAGCCCCTACCCTTCCTTTTTTGTCCACCCTAACGTCTGAGGGTCATAGAGACCCCTTCACCAGCCCACAGCGGCTGTTTAGCTACTGATTATGCCCCTTGGCCTGGTGGCCAGAGGGGAAGTAGTCTCCCTGGCCCCCTATTCCCAACTCCCTCTTCCCACCATCCTACACAGGCCTTGGAGCTTTTATTTTCACCATCCTCTTCACCCTCTCACCCTCCCCCCCTTTTTTTTAATACACTTATTTTGCTATTGGGGGGTGGGAAGGGAGTAACAGATGGACAAGAAATTTTAAATGGTAGTTTTTATAAGATGTTATAAACTTGTATCTTTTTACCATTCAAAGTGCAGTGTATGTTCCTTTGTGACATATTTAGAATATTTAAATAAAATGGGGGTTTTCTACAGTGTCTGCCTTTCCTGGGGAAGGGTCCATTTCAGGTTGCTTTTATCACCACAAGTTGGAGTAGGAAAATTTGGCATCCTAACTTTTTTCTTTTTTTTTGATAAGGCAATTGGGGTTATGTGACTAGCCCAGAGTCACACAGCTAGTAAGTGTTATGTGTCTGAGGCCACATTTGAACTCTGGTCTGCCACACTCCAAGGCTGGTGCTGTATCCACTGGGCCACCTAGCTGTCCCCTCCCCACCTTTTTTTGCCTTATCATTGCCTCCCTTATGTGTGGATTTAAAGGTAATATCATTTGGTTCATGGTGCTGCCCTTTGCTATAGAGGAACAGTGGGGAAAAGCAGGGGATGGCAATAGGGTAGAGATGGTGGACCTGAGTAGGGGTAGAAGATCTCTAAGGAAGTGCTCTCCAAAGGCCCTGAGTGTAACAACCAGGTGGAAGAAATCTACACTTTGCAGAACCAGGCAAAAACAAAACACTTGTGCAGTTGGGCTATTAATCCTCTGGTGGCATCAACCACTGTAGCTTTAGCCTTGGGTACAACTCTGTTATGGGGTTAGGAAGAGTTCTGGCCCTTGTGGGGTGAAGGACAGTTTCTATCCTGCACTTTTTTTTAAGCAATAATTTGTTGGGTGGGAAATTGCCAAATGGATGTGGTGTTAGGGGGTTCTTTGACTAGGGTATCCCTCAGCCTTTCAGAGAAGGGCCCTTTTGCTATTGTGTGAAAGGGCAGAATCCAGCCTGTGAGTAGCTGCTTACTGTGGGCTTTCATCATTCTCCCGGAATCGAGGATTGATGGTGGTGGTAACGGCACTCCTATAGAGGGGGTTGTCATCCTAGGGGAAAATGAGAAGACAGCAGTGGGATGAGGGTGTCAGAAGTGGGTAAGGGAGGCTGATTCTGCCTTCATTCGTTTTCTCTAGTCATAAGATTCCCTTGAAACAGGCTTTACCTTCGATGCCAACAGAAGACAAATTGGAGTGGAGAGGGACAGGACCAGGACAAGGCAAAAGAAAAGTTACAAGATTAAGGAACTATGGGATAGGGAACGGAATGGAGCCAGCAAAAGGATGCTCTAGGTAAGCAGCTGGAGTTGAGAAATATGAAGCAGCAAGGTAGCAGGTAAGGTTGGCTGTGAAGGTGTCCTCAAGTGATACAAAGAAGAGGAGAGAGTCTGGGGGCAGAAATGTGAAAAGGGTGTGAGGGAGAGCAGGTGTGGCTCCTCACCAGGTTCCAGTTGAGTTGCTTCCTTTCCTTTTCAAAGCGACTGTACTCTCTCCGGTCATAGATTTCGACGGTGAGTCGATAGGCCAGGATGAGCACCAGCCCTACTACCACAATACCCCCTGTACAACCCAGCACAATGGCCTGGGTGCGATCTGATCCTCCTGAAAAGTGGAAGGATGGTTACTAAAGGAGGCCTAGAACCTTCCTAGGAGGACCCTGCCTCCCCAACCTGTGCCCATGGGTACCTCCTATACCCAGAAGCAGACCCTTAGCTCTGCCCACGGGACTAAACCCTGTTATGTAACACATCTGAGATTCACCACCCCTCCCCGAAAGGTCCCTCTGCCCCCCACCACAGCCTTCACCATGTCCCCAAGTCCCCCTACTTCTATCCCCACAGCAGTCCCACTGATACTCACTCTCTCGAGGTCTCACTCTCAGCACAACCCTGCCCTCAGCTTCATTCTCCACCAGAAAGAAAAGCAGCTGATTGTCTACAGTTCTCTCTTTGCACCAACCATCATCCAGCGGAGGCATCAGACTCACTGTTACATTGGCATGGGCACAGGCCAGACTACAGTTGCTGGCCAGTGGCCCTGTCTTGAAGGCACCACATTCAGCACAATCCCTGTCCCACCAATGCCAAGAATCATTCACTGATACTCCCCAATAACCCTTCCTCCCCAAACCCACCCATTCAATGCAATACACTTACTAAGTGCCTACTCTGCAAAAGGCACCTAATGCAATGCCTTGGGCATCCCCTTGTATTGCTTGGGTCCCAACTCCTTGGAGTTCCCGGTGTCCCCAAACCCTAGCACCCCCACTTCACCTGTGCTTCTCACATGGTGTCTTGCAGCCCGGGCACTGATCACACAGGGCACCATAGTAACCCTCCAGGCACTGGCACTGGTTACAGCGGCAAAAGCCATGTCCGTTACAGAACCCATCCGGGGTGATACACTTGCTCGTGTCCTTGCTGCATTCACAAGCTTGGCCTGTGTGGTTGGCATCACAATGACAGACTCCACAATGACATTGGCCAAAGCCTGCAATGAGACAGGAGAAAAGGAAAGGGGCAGAAATTGAGCCTTCTCTCTCCTCAGAGGCAAGTGCCCTGCTGTGGAGATCATCTGACTCCCCTGGGTATTCATCCTAACCCAGTGTCTGCACCCTCCTAGAGACAGTATTCACCTCCTTAAAGCCCTCCCAGGTACCTGCACAGAGGATGCCTTCATGCCTCTTACAGCTGGCGTTATCACACTCGCAGAGATCCCCTGAGCTCTGCCCGCTGCAGCTGCACCGTCCACATTGGCACTGACCCTTCCCGCTGCAAAGGGGCCCCGTGCCATTGGGCGCCCGGCATCCAGATTCCAAATCTGGCGATGACAGCTCTACCTCTGAACATTCACAGAGTCGGCCAACGCGACCAGGAGCACAGCTGTGAAGGGGGATGGGGCGACAGGGGAAGAGAAGTAGGGAGAAAAATATTTTATGAAGGGACTGCCCATCCTCTGTGCACCTTAACCCATACTGCTCTCCCTCAGCATCTTCCAGTCCCTGCTCTTCTTCCCTTCTGCTCCTCTCTGATCAAGGGAGATTTAAAGTAAAAGTGGGAGAGGGAGGGAACTGACCACATAGATCTGCCAGTCCAGGTGCCAGAGGCATAACATGGTAAGATTATCAGCAGTGTATCATGGAAAAGGTCTAGTAATAAAACCTATAGTCTCCGATTTCTACATAAGGTATGGATAATATTCAAAATGAATTAGATATTAGCATGATAAGGTAAATTCAATTCTATGGGTATCACTGAGCTTTGGTGATATGGAACTCAGAACTAGAAATATGGCTCTAGAAAAGTATATTTTATTCAACTGAAAAAATATATTAAAAGCAGCAGTAGAGTATTTACAAGATATACCCTTGTGAGTAAATCTACAAACTAGAGGGGAAATTTGATCAATGGAAAGATAGTGAGAAAGTTATGCAAGTAAACTACAGACCAACTGGCCAGAAGGAGGAAATAGATGAGGAGTTTGGGAAATGGGTCACAAGCCTGGCACAAAGGCATGAAAAAATAGTGATGGGAATCTTCTGGCTATCCAGAATCATCTGCTAGAGCTCTCTCTCTCTCTCTCTCTCTCTCTCTCTCTCTCTCTCTCTCTCTCTCTCTCTCTCTCTCTCTCTCTCTCTCTCTCTCTAACAAAAGAAGAGTAACTAATTAATTCTTGATTTGACTTAGTTATAACTTAACTCTTCAAAGGTGGAAGAAGTGACAAGGGGAATTGTTCTTTGTGGCCTGATTTTGATCAATAAGGAGGAACTGATTATTGAATTAGACATTATAAAAACCTTGGGAGGAGGTGACTATTACATCTTAAAATTTACGAAAGACAAGAAGAAGTAAGCTGGGCAAAGCCTGATGTCTGCTTTTGAGTTGTGGAAAACAGATTTCAAAAAGTCAAGATAAAAGATAGGTTGCATCTTAAGGCTTAAAATTCTAAAGGGTAAATAAGCTCCCAAGAACAAAATTCTGAATATTAGAAAAATGAAAAATTCCAATAAAGAAGAAAAGGAGACACTGTTTAAAGAGATTGATGTGGATGCATAGGAAAGGTACTCAGGGGCCAACTTAAGTTTTTAAAACATACATGTAGACAAAAATCTTACTGTAATCATTTATTATGATGTGAAAGTGACCTTGGGTTCTCAAGACTGCACAATTTGGCAGGTTTCATCAATCTAATCTAATTCAGAGATTCATTGCCAACAGGTTGGACCAGTAGATTATGAATTATTTGGCTATGGTCACCCACAAAATAGGTAAAAAAAAAATTTAGACTGGCTCGAAGTCCTGTGCAGCCCCTTCCCACAGTGAACTTGATTATTTCTTACCAATCAATCAACAAACATTTATTAAGTACCTACTATGTACCAGGTGCTGTACTAGGCAGGCCAGAAGGTCCTAAGAATCACATTGTTTTTTAGACCATCTATAAACATTACCTTAATTGTTGGCATTCTAAAAGTGCTATTTTGTCCAATGACCAGCAGTTGGAATGAAATAAGCATTTATTAAGTGCCTACTGTGTACCAGGCAAGTGCTTTTTACAAATACCATCTCACTTGATCCTCACAATAATCCTAGGAGGTAAATGCTATTATTTCCCCCATTTTTATAGCTGAGGAAACTGCAGTAAAATGCTTTGCCCAGGGTCCCAGAGCTAGTACGTGTCTGAGGTCTGATTTGAACTCAGATCTTCCTCCAGACCCAATACTCGATCCACTGCCCCACCTAACTAATGGTTTGATCCAATGACGTTCTCACTTTTCATAAATAAAACCAGAAGACAAAGGAATTTGCAGCTCGATGAAAGAATACCTCACCGATTCTTGTTGAAAAGGCAAATAAAGGAGTTACTAGAATTGGTTTTTTAGTGTGCTGAAGGAGAAGACGATGTCATAGGATTTTCAATTCTCTAACCTCTCAGGGACTATGATGAGTATGAACAAACAGACTGTCTAGAAGATAATTGCAAATTATATGCCAACATCTGCTGTAATAGATGAAGAATAAGAAAATTCTACAAAAACTCTGACAGCCTCCAAACTAAGTCAATACCACGTTGATATTTGGTGATTCAGTGCAAAGGCGGACAGCAGGGGATGATGGCAAAAAGCACGGCAGAAATTATGGTTTGGGATTTAGTCATAAAAAAGACCAAAGGCTTGTAGATGATTTAGAAACCCCAGACCTACATATCATGAACAATTTATTCAAGAAGAGAATGAGGAAGGGCAGCTAAGTGGCACAGTGGACAAAGCTCCAGCCTTGGAGTCAGGAGGACTTGAGTTCAAATCCAGCCTCAGACACTTGACACTTATTAGCTGTGTGACCCTGGGCAAGTCACTTAACCCTGATTGCCTAGCCAAAAAAAAAAAAAAGAGAGAGAGAAAGAATGGGGAGGTGCATGACTGACTATTGAAATATCAAAATTAGTTGTTTGATGAAAACAAATGCCAAAAACAACACCAAATTAGAGGAGAGAATTATGATAAATCATTCCAAGCAATTACAGCAGCTTCCAACCCGGTCTATTTAAAAACAAATGATTAAGGGCAGCTAGGTGGATAGAGCACTGGCCCTGAAGTCAGGAGGACCTAAGTTCAAATCCAGCCTCAGACAAACACTTAACACTTACTAGCTGTGTGGACCCTGGGCAAGTCACTTAACCCCAATTGCCTAAAAGCAAAAAACAAACAAACAAACAAAACACACAACAAAAACCAACTATTAGAGAAGTTTAATAGTCACAGTCAGTGAGCCTGCCCAAAGTGCCAGAAAGTCAACTCCTTCAGCTAACACTGCATCAACTTATCAAGTGAAGAAAAATGTGTTGCCAAAGTAACAGTGTTTTAGGGTACATTTGCAAAAACATTATAGAAGATCATGGGAGATTCTGAACAGCCTATTAATTCATGAAACAGGAAAAAAAAAAGAGGGCAAACCTCCAGAAAGCTTGGCATGAAACCCAACTATGCCAAACCAGCGAAGAGCATTTATAAGTAAAACAAGAAGTAGGACAACAAATAGATGCAAAACAGAACAGATTTCCTGATTTTTCTATAGTTATCTGTCCTCATAGTGGAACCACCGCATTTGAACTCGTAATACCCTAGCGCTTGTGCTGTATAAGAAGAAATGGGATAGCACTAAGGAAGACGATGTCGAGAAAAGCCCTTACTTCTGTGTGCAGGAGACAACACAATAATGAAAGGGCTCAGGGATCCATTTTCAAAATACTTCTAAGAGGGGGAGATCAAAAAATAAAATAAAATAAATTTCTGATAATATTATTACCCCCCAAAAGAGCAACCAAAAAGGCATTAGCCACTATTGACCCACATACCTATTTCCAGATGTCTAATGTCTATGAGGAAGGGAGAGACCAAGGGAGGGTTCACAAAATAGATAGCACCTGACTTGAACCTTAAAGAAAGACAAATGTTCTGAGGAAAGAAGAGAAACCAGGAATAGTTTATGCAAACGCCCAAAGTATTGTGTTCTAGGAAAGAGCTGAGTGTCCAGTTTAGAGGGCTGGAAGGACAAGTGGGAGCCAGATTACGGAAGATCTCAAATGGCTGATGAGCTAAGGAGGTTATTTTATCCTAGAAACAATAGGAGAAGGGGGCAGCTAGGTGGCGCAATGCATAGAGTACCAGCCCTGGAGTCAGGAGGACCTGAGTTCAAATCCAGCCTCAGACACTTAACACTTACTAGCTGTGTGACCTTGGGCAAGTCACTTAACTCCATTGCCTAAAAAAGAGAAAAAAGAAAAGAAGCAATAGGAGAGCTGCTAAAAGCTTTTGAGTAGGAAGATGGCCCAGGTCTAACTTGGGACCTGGGAAGATTTCCAAGCAGCTGTACGGAAGAGGAGCCTGAGAGAGATATGGAAGACTAGAGGCCGAGAGAATGAGGTGATTATTCTGGTTGTTCAGGTAAGAAATGAAGAGGGCCTGGACTTGGGAAGTTACTACCTGAGTGAGTGAATTCAAGAGATCTTGCAGAAATAAAATTGTACAAAAGTCAACAAGATTTAGCATTGAAGGGTGAAAGAGAGGGAAGGGGAAAGGAAAAGGGAAGGGAATAAACATTTACATATAGCACCTACTAGGTGCCAGGCACTTGCTAAATACTCTTTACAAATGCTATCACACTTAATCCTCATACAAGCCTGGGGGTTAAGTGTTATTATTAAACCTATTTAGTAGTTGGGGAAACTGAGGCAGGCAAAGGTGAAGTGGCTTGCTCAGGACCACATAGCTAGGAAATGCTAAGGTCAGGGACGGCTAGGTGGCGCAGTGGATAGAGCACCGGCCCTGAAGTCAGGAGGACCTGAGTTCAAATCCAGCCTCAGACACTTCACACTTACTAGCTGTGTGGCCCTGGGCAAGTCACTTAACCCCAACTGCCTCACCAAAAAAAAAAAAAAGAAAGAAAGTATATTACAGCCCAGTGTAGGCTCTGGCCTAGCAACCCAACAATAGGCTTTGGGGGTGACTAAATTAGGGGCAGCCGTGGAGGTTTCCAGACTGTTGAGCCCACAAATGGTAAAGGGGGAGGGGTCAGACAGCTGGTAAGAAAGAGACGACAGGGGTCCCTTTGTTGACACCAGGAGCAGGACTCTGTTGCACTGCCCTGGGTCACAGTTCCTGGATCTCAGTCCCAGGGTAAGGAGGAGCACTAGCGTATAGTCACAGGGGAGCTGAAACCCTAGTCACAGTTCCAAGGCAGAAAAGAGTGCTCCGGGTTGCTCACAGAGCAGAACACAGGCAGCAAGAGTGGTTAATATACTCACATACCAAGCTACCTTATACCTTCTATGCTTATATGCTTAAACCTTATAAGGTAGTATGATACCTTAGAAAAACCGAAAACTTATAGGTCCCCAGAATTATCTCTGAAAACAGCTGCACAAAAAAAACTGAAGCTTGCAACAGTGCCTCCTCCATTCCAGAAGCAGAGCCCCACTTTAGCATAGAGTTAAAAGTCAAGTAATAGGACAGAAAAATAACCAAACAGCAGAAAAAGATCCTGACTAGAGAAAAGTTACCATGGCGACAGGGAAGATCAAAACACAAACTCAGAAGAAGACAACAAAGTCAAAACTGCTACATCCAAAGCTTCAAAGAAAAACATGAATTGGTCTCAGGCCATGAAAGCACTCAAAAAAGATTTTAAAAATCAAGACAGGTAGAGGAAAAATTGGGAAGAGAAATGAGAGCAATAGAAGAAAATCATGGGGAAAAAGTCAACAGCTTGGTAAAGGAGGCACAAAAAAATACTGAAGAAAATAATGTCTTAAAAAAAACAGAATAGGCCAAATGGTAAAAGAGGTACAAAAGTCCAATGAAGAGAAGAATGCCATGAAAAGAGAATTGGCCAAATGGGAAAAAGATATAAAAAAAAAAAAGAATCAATGAAGAAAAGAACTAAGGGGCAGCTAGGTGGCATAGTAGATAGAGCTCTGGCCTTAGAGTCAGGAGGACCTGAGTTCAAATCCTGCCTCAGACACTTGACACTTACTAGCTGTGTAACCCTGGGCAAGTCACTTCACCCCATTGCCTCACTCCCCCCCAAATAAAAAACTTAAAAAAAGAGAAAGAAACAATAAAACAAAATCAAAAGAATGAAAAAAAAAAAGAAGAAAATGTGAAATATCTCATTGGAAAAAACAACTGACCTGGAAAATAGGTCCAGGAGAAATAATTTCAGAATTAACCTGAAAACTATGATCAAAAAAAAAGAGCTTAGACATCATCTTTCAAGAAATTATCAAGGAAAATTCCCTGATATTCTAGAACCAGAGAGTAAAATAGAAATTAAAAGAATCCACCAATCACTTCCTGAAAGACATCTCAAAATGAAAACTTCCAGGAACATTATAACCAAATTCTGTGTTTTCTTTCACAACATGACTGACATGAAAGTATGATTTGCATGACTGCACATGTATAACCTATATCAAATTGCTTGCCTTCGCCTTCTCAATGAGAGAGGGAGGGAAGGAAGAGAATTTAGAACTCAAAATTTAAAAAAACAAAACAAAACAAATGTTAAAGGGCAGCTAGGTGGCACAATGGATAGAGCTCCAGCCTTGGAGTCAGGAGGACCTGAGTTCAAATCTGACCTCAGACACCTGACACTTACTAGCTGTGTGACCCTGGGCAAGTCACTTAACCCCAAATGCCTCACCTAAAAAAAAAATAGTTAAAAATTGTTTGTACATGTAATTGGGGAAAAATAAAATACTTTAAAAATGTTTACAGATGACAGGAAGCTCGAATGAATAGCTAATAGGTTAGAAGATAAGAGTCAGGCTCCAAAAAATATGTTAACAGGCTAGAACAGACTTATTCTATTAAGATAGAATACAACAGGTATTAATGTAAAGTCCTGCATTTGGGATCAAAAAATCAATTGCACAAATATAGGACAAAGGAGACAGGGCTAGACAATATGAAAAACATGAAAAATATTCATCAAGATATTCATCAAGAGCATGATGAGGCCACCAAAAAAGCTAATAAAATCCTAGGCTGCATCAAAAAAAAAGAACAGAACAGGCTAGGTTTACTCTTCCCTGGTTAGACCATATCTGGCATATTTACCTAGCCCTTGAAGCTTACAGATGAGAAAATAGAGGTTCAAGGAAGTTAAGCAACTTGCACTGCTAGGAAGTCTTAGAGCTGAAACTCATACCCTGATTCCAAATCTAGGACTCTCTACCCAATACCATACTGGCCTCAACATGGCCACCATCTTTTGGGAAGGGCTTCCATAAACTGGAGAACAACCAGATTGTCAAGGGGGCTACAGCCCACAGAAGGACTGATTAAAGGAACCAGGGACGATCAGCCTAGAGAGGAGAAGATTTAAGGGGCACGTGATCAATACTTGACAGCAGATGCCAGAGTTAGGAGCAACAGATACACATGACAGAAAGAACGATTTGGGCTCAAATTAAAACTCAAGAACTTTATAATAATTCAAGGGGGCAGCTAGATGGCGCAGCGGATAAAGCTCTGGTCTTGAAGTCAGGAGGACCTGAGTTCTAATGTGACCTCAGACACTTGACACTCACTAGCTGTGTGACCCTGGGCAAGTCACTTATCCCTGACTGCCTCACCAAGAAAAAAAAAAGTATAATAATTCAAGAGCTACTCCCAAAATAGTATAGGATGTCTTAGGAAGTAGTGAATCCTCCATCATTGGTCAGGGATGCTATAGGGTGGATGGATTCCAGTACAGACTGAACTAGGCCATGTTCGAGTTCTCTTACAATTCTGAGATTCTCTGATTCTCTTCTGTGCCCTCCTGCTTCTCCCCAGCCTCGGCCTCTACTTCCCACCCCTCAGGGTTTCTCCACTTTCTCCCCTTCTCCCCTCAGTGTTTCCTCAGGCCCAACCCCTTTGCTCTCCATACTCCCCAGCCCCTTCCCTTCATGGTTTTATTCCCCAACCCCTACTAAAAAGGAATAATGGTGAACTAAGACCCTGGTCATGTCTCAGAATATGTGAAGGATCTAGAAGTGGGGCATGGAAGGTCAGGCTGAGAATATCAAGGGATAGAATTTAGAGTAAGCCATGGGCTATCTGTGAGAAAGGAGGTCCTGAATGAGTGTGGGAGAAAAGTCTGGGTAGGGATGGCTTGCTGTAAGGGAGCACCAGAGGGGAGGAGGAACCCCTCACCTGCAGACTCCACACTGGAGGTCACCTTGGCCGTGGCTGCAGTGGGGGGCTCGTAACTGTACGTCACTGCAGTTACAGTCACACAAGGTATGCAGCTCCATGCTCAGCTCCTCAGAAAATCCAAGAGCCCGGAGTTTCAGGAGATGGGGCCCAGGTAGGCAGCTGGTAGCACGGATCTTTACCCAGAAATTCACCTGGGGGGAGGAGACAGGGTCAGCACATACAAGATACACACTCATAACCCAGAAAATTCAGTGGGAGGGGAAAGCATGGGGGTCAGGGTGTACACACACACACACACACACACACACACACACACACACAGATACCCACACTCTCACTCTAGGGGTTTAGGAATTCAATAATGACCCCCATTGCAAGGTCCCGGGTCCCTCTTGCTCCTTCTTCTCTGCCCTCCGTTTCTGATAACACTCCTTTATCCCTTCCCACATGGTTCTATTTCCCATCCCTGCTCCCATCTCACCGTCTGGTTAATTCGGACGTGGCTGCACTGGCCTTTGTCTCCTGGGTCTTCCCTGATCTCAGAATCACCACAGTGGGACTCATAGGAAATGTGGATCCCAGCAGGAGGTGGCGAGTGCTCCAGAGTCACAGTGGAAGACAGGCTCTGGAGTGCGGGGACAGTGTTTGAGAATCACAAGGTGGGGATGAATCTCTCCCTCCTCTTCCAACCTGGTCCCCGCACAAAATTCCCACTAGTCCAACAGCCAGTTCCTGGCCTCCTTACCCGTCCTGTGGACCCCCTTTTTATTGGACACAAGAAAATAAGAATTTAAGGAGCAGCTAGGTGGCGCAATAGATAGAACACCGGCCTTGGAGTCAGAAGGACCTGAGTTCAAATATGACCTCAAACACATAACACTTACTAGCTGTGTGACTCTGGGCAAGTCACATAACCCCGACTGCCTTACCAAAAAAAGAGAAAAAAAAAGAAAGTAAGAATTTACTAAAGTCTCATACTGGGCCCTCTCAGTTCTACAAAACAAGAGAATTTCAAGACAATGTTCCTACCCTCAAGGAACTGAGAAATAGGACAGTATAAGTCAAAAATCAGTGGTTTATCACGACGGAAAATGCTATCCACATCCAGAGAAAAAACTATGGAGTCTGAATGCAGCTAGGAACATACTATTTGCCCTCCTTTTCCTTTGTTGTTTTGTTTTATTGCTTCATTCTTGTGGTTACTCCCATTAATTCTAATTGTTCTTTACATCATGACTAATGGGAAAATATGCTTAATATGAATGTATAAGTAGAGCCTGTATCAGATTGCATGCTGTCTTGGCAGGGAGGGGAGAAGGAGGGGGAGAATATTTAAAACTCAAAAATCTTATGGAAGTGAATGTTGAAAACCAAAAATAAATAAATTATGGGAAAAAAAAAAGGAAAGGAAAGGGAAAAAAACAAACAAACAAACAGTGGTCTAGGAATCAGGAGACCTGCATTCCACTCCCAGCTCATTTGTGAGCTTGGACAAATCACTACCCCTGGACCCCAGGTTCCCCATCTGCAAAATGAGGAGGATGGGGTGGAAATCAGGGGGTTTCTACCACAGCCTATCTGCTGCCTGTTTTTGTACCACCCACAAGCTAAGAATAATTTTTATATTTTTTAATGGTTTTTTTTCTATTTAAACATGTCAAGACCATTCTTAGCTCAAGGAGCACCAAAAGAAGCTATGGGTTGGTCCTAAGGTGGTAGTTTGCTGACCCCTGAACAAGAAGGGGATCTCAAAAAGGTCCCTTCTGGCTCTGACATCCTATGAGTCTAATAGGGGACAGAAGCACCACATAATAGAAATACTAAAAGATATAAGCAAATTAAATTGGATCTGCCCTATTGGACTGTAAGTTGTTAGAGATTAAGGACCATATCTTATTTTTCTATGTATATCCAAGTATGTTGTGTATTATAAAGATGAAGGAATAAATGAAGAAATGAAGTGAGTGATTATGGTTCAAATATGGTTCACTTCAGAGCTAATTGCTAAGGTATATGAATTTAAGAAAAGATTTCTTCCTCTTCATTTTGGCCACCCCCACCAAGCAGCCCAGTCCTTCCTCAAGACCTTTGAATGGTCCCCTTCTCCACCCCCAACCCCACCCCCATTCATCAACTTTGCCCACTCGGTCCCTGTGCTCTTCTCCCCTCCCCCCACCTGGTTCCAGTCTTACATTATATGCATCCATGATGAGCTGCACAACATTACTGGAGTCCTCACTCAGCTCCCCGACGGCTGACTTGGGGATCAGCTTACTCAGCTCCTAAGGAATCACAGGGATCATTAGAGAGGTTCCAAGGGGGAGGAAAAAGGGATCAAGCTGGCAGACGCTGAGAAGAGTGGAAGGCTGGAGATGTAGGGGAAGTCAAGAGGATTGGGGAGATTGAAGGATCTGGTGTCCAAAAAAGGGTCACCTGGTAGACGGGCAATGCGGTACTAGTGACAGCAAAGATGGGCTGGATGTTGGCAGCAGATAGAACATGGGCTACTTGACCCACAGAAGGGTAGTCCTGAGAAACAGAAAGGATAGAATAATTATTTTACATATCTATCTATCTGTGTCTAATGGTAGCCATAGGGAGGAGGGAGGGAAGAGGAAAGGGAAAAAAATTTATATAACTTTATTATATATTTAAAAGGAAAAGCAAGTTGCACATAATAGATTTGCAGTTTTGTGTGCAATCATCTTTTTTATTATACTATGTTATGGAAATGCTTGTTTTATTCTCCATAAATTAAAAATAAATAAATAAATACATGTAATGTGCTTTCCAAAACTTAAAAAAAAAAAAAAGAAAGAAACAGAGAGGTCATTTCCATAAACCCTCTGACTCTGGTATCCTGGACCCCTTCGGCAGTGTCTGGTGAAACCTATGAATCCCTTCTCAAAAAAAAAATGTTTTTAAATGTATAAGATAAAATACATAGAAGGGCAGCTAGGTGCCATAGTGAATAGAGCACCGGCCCTGGAGTCTGGACGACTGAGTTCAAATCTGGCCTCAGACACATAACATTCACTAGCTGTGTGACAGTGGGCAGGTCACTTAACCCCAATTGCCTCACCAAAATAATAATAATAATAATAATAAAATAAAATACATAGGACTTTACGGGAAACTAGCTCTATTGAAATACAGTGATCAAAAAAAAATTTTTTTTAATTCAAGGACCCCAGATCTTTTTAAATTCAAGGACCCTCTCCTCTAAGGGCTGTCCTGTGGCTAGGTAGCTCCAGGAGGCAGAGAGGCAGGGAATGGGACCTGGCTGAAAGAAAGGGAGCTGCTATAGTTGGTAAAGGAGGTAGGGCTTAAGGCTCTCACAAAATCTCGGCTTCGGCTATAGAAACCATTAGCATCCAGGTGGCAGTGTCCATCACTGGGCATGAAGATGCCACCCAACTTTCCATCCCCTGCCGTGTGGAATGTGTCATCTGATGTAAACACCAGCAGCCGGGACACATTTCTCCAGCCAATCTGCTCCTAGGGTACAAGAGTGATACTGAGGTGAGGGGGAAATAAATATATCAGTGTCTCGATATCTCCTACCACCACAGCCACCTCGCTGGCAGCTAGTGGCAACATTTTAGACTCTCAGAGATCAATCTGTCCAAGGCTCTGCCTTTGGGTTTTTCTTTTTCCCTCCAAACCCTCTCATGAAATTCTTTATCCATGAAATTCTCTGCTATTCCTATGCCTTTGTCCCCAACTCCCCATTCCCCTAGCTTCTCTGGGTTTAGTGCTCCCTCCTTTGTCTTTCAGATCCTACCCCCCCCAAGCCCTAGCTTCCAGATCCCCCCACCCCTCAATCCCCAGCCTATCCCTCTTTGTCCCTCTCCCAACACACACACACACACACACACACACACACACACACACACACACACACACCTGGCAGAGGGCAGCTTGCAAGATGGCATCAAAACCCCCTTCAGGTGAGTCTAGGTTGCCCGACACACTCTGTTGCTCAACCTTATGCTCAAAGGCTGAGGCATTATCAGTGAGGGGCAGCACGTGTCTAAAACTAAAGGGTGGCTGGCATTTTTCTAGCCGCGTGGGACATGGATGTTGAAGCTTGGAGGGCAACGTGTTCACAAAGGGCAACACCGTCTTGTCCACAAAGGAACCAAAGCCTGGAATAGTGAGAAGAAAAGGATGTCTAGGAAAGAGGACCAAGGGACAGCCCGGGCAAGTTGCACTTTTGGGAGCAGGGGACTCAGACATGCCATAATGGTATGTGAGGCAAATTTTAGTTGATACACTCAGAACCACAAAATCTCAATACTGAAAAGAGCTTGTCAGAGACGGTCAATTTGTACTTGAACAGGAATACCCAGACAAGCTATTGTCTAACTCCTACTTTTTTCTGGGGGGGGGGGGCAATCAGGGTTAAATGACTTGCCCAGGGTCACACAGCTGGTAAGTATCTATGGCTGCATTTGAACTCAGAGCCTTCTGACTCCAGGGTTGGTACTCTATCCACTGCATCACCTAGCTGCCAGGAAAAGAAGTCTACTTATCTCCTGAAGCAAGCCACTCCACTTTTGGACAATTGTAATTGTTAAGAACTCTCCCCCTTAAATCAGGCATAAAACTGTCCTTAAACCATCCATCCAGAACAAATCTCTTCCACTTTCAGCCCTTCACATACTTGAATAGAGTGGATACATGCTGGGAGTATCAAACATTAGGAAATAGAAAGAATTAAAAGTCTGTAGGGTAGGCTTTGGGGTGGAAAGAATAAAATGGGTAACTGGAGGTTCCCAAAGGGGTGGGGAGTGATTAGAAGGTTGTAAAAGCTAGAAATTCATGAAAGTTGAGGAATAAACAGGGTTTAGGAAAGGAGGAAAAAATGAATGGGGAAATAGGTCTAGGTGGAAGAAGGCAGCCAGGGAAAGGGAGTTTGGGGATGGAGGTTGTTTAAAGGAGAGCAAAGGGACTAGGCATTTGAATGTGGAGCTCAGGTTAAGGCTGAGGGGAAAGGTAGGGGTGAATCTTGTACAAAGCTACTTGCAAGTCCCGAGCCCACCTTGCTGGTGACCTGGGATGTTCGGGGAGAGAGCCCAGACCTTTACAACTATGGGGTCCAGGTATAGACAACCTCTGGTGTATGTGAAGGGGAGGGTCTTCGAAGATAGTAGCCTGAGGGGGTTGGAGACCGGTCCAGGTGTGTCTCTGGAGGCTGTCCTGGCTTAGGGCGTAGACTGGGGTGCGGAGAGATTGTGCAGGGGTGTACTGAACTCACCAATACGCACCGAGCGGGTGACACCCCTGAGCTGGACCAGGAGCGCGTGTCCCAGCTGGCGCACTCGCTCCAGGTCGTCTTTCATGGAGTAGCTCAGGTCCATGAGGTAGTACAGGTCCACCGGATAGCCCTCGACTCGACGGAAGCGGACCCGGAGCCGTTGTGTCTCGCCTGTGGGTGGGGTCACAGCCGGACGGGGGACTGTCATCATCCCTTCCAAGTGCCCAACTCCACAGCGTTCAGGATCCCTTCTCCCGCCTCCCCCAGCCTCCAGCCCATTCCATCCCTCCTTCCAACCCCCAGGCTCACCCGGCCGCAGCTTAACCCGAAGCTTCTGCGGGGCCAGCTGCGTGGCGCCGTCGCCCTGTGCTCCCTGGCTGAGGGGCTCATCTTGTAGTACCTCCTGCTGTCCTCGGGGTTCCTCCAACTCCTCGGAGGGGCAGCCCCGGGGCCAGCAGCTCCTCTCGCCGGGCGCACCGCCTCCCCTCCGCCTCCCCCACGGCGGTGAAGTTCTGCGGGCCGGGAGGAGGCTTGTCAGGGATCCACATGCTTCCCACACTGACTCCGCTCCGACCCGGCATCCCCGCCATCCCTCTTTCTCGGTAAATCCTTAGCCGCACTCTCTCCCTGACCTGACTTCGAAGCTTCCTCCCCGCCGCTCCTCAATGCAAGCCCTGGCCTCCCCTCCCCATCCTATGGCCCCTTCCCAACCACCGCCCGGGGTCCAGGCCCTCAAACTTCTTGTAGAGAGCGTAGAGTGACAAGCAAGAAGGCAAGACGGGCCCCCACCGCCCCCACAGCACCCAACACACGCGCGCGGGCGCGCGCGCGCACACACACACACACACACACACACACACACACACACACAGAGTCAGTTGCCCCATACATATCCAATCACAGTCCAAAATGCCCCCTCACCAGTTGCTTGCACCAGGCACAACTGTGGTGGGAAAGGATGCATTCCCTACAGGAGGAGACTGATTGGCAGGACCCAGAAGGTGACAGATCAGTATCTTCTTCCCCCAGGGTCTCATCTGCAGATAGGTCCCTGGCATCTGGCTCCCTCTGGCCACTGCCCAAGGCCAGTAGGAGCCCTAGGGATATTGCAAAAGCTCCAGCTCTCATAGCCTACAATGGAAAGCAGGCGAAAGGACTGAAGGTGCTCAGCGGGTCAACTTATTCCCCATCAGTCTTCAAGCTTAGCGTGTGGTCTCCCGTCCAAACCCCACCCCATCTCCTTATCTCCACACCCCTGAGTTTCACTTCCCCCTATAGACTCAGTAGTTCTCTAAGATTTGGAGGGGGGAGGGGGTCCGAGACACAGGGAGAAGACAGATCCTGAGAGAGAGAGGAAGCAGGACCTGAACTCAAGACAATAAAGGCAGAAGAGATTAGTTTTCTACTTTCAGATAAGCGAAAGAATTGAAAGTCAGATCTGTATTCAAGGAGGGAGTGTGGTATGATGGAAAGGGCATTAGATCCAGAGTCCAAAAATCTGGGTTCACAGCCAGCTAGGCTGTGAGAAATTGTGCAAATTATTGGCTTCTGTGGACCCCACTTGCCTCATTGCAAATCAATTGATAAGTCGAACATTTATTAAGCACCCATTGTGTGCAGAGCCCCAAGGAACCATAAAATCACCTATTTCCAAACCAACCTACTTACTGTCTAGTAGAAAATGAGAGGATAAGGTTAGATGATCTGAAAGATCTCTTTCCAGCTGTGACATTCAGTGATTCGAGGGATAGTCAAAGACATTTGGGTATTGGGATTGAAGAAGAGAAGGATAGTGGAAAGGGAAGGGAAGGCAGATAGGTGGGACTGAAAAGAACAGTACATGGAGGAAGCAGTTAGGTAGCCCAGTGAATAAAGCACCGGCCCTGAAGTCAAGAGGACCTGAGTTCAAGTCCAGACTCAAATACTTGACACTTATCTAGCTGTGTGACTCTAGGCAAGTCACTTAACCCCAATTGCATAAAAAATATTTTTATAATTAAAAAAAAGAATGGCATATGGAAGAAACAAAGAGAAAAGAACACTCCTGAGGACTGAATATAACATGAGAATCCAGGTTAGACTTTCTAAAGATCTTGGGTGGGAGAAGGAAAGGGTTAGAGTTAGTAGGAAGATATTCCCTCCTACCCTAGAAGAGGCCTCAGGGGTTATCTGACCTGAATGTAAGATTGTAGCTGATATAGTTTCTGGAGGGCCAGGTGAACTTTTCTTGCTGTACAAATGCAGACAAGGTATCTGTGCACACTTCTTCCAAGGGTAATTGCAGGCTCAGAGCTAAGTGAGCCCTGGAGTATGGGGAAGCCGACAAAGAGAGGCAGGGAGATAGAGTTGTTCCCCTTTTTCTCTCCATTCCCCCCCTCCAACCTCTAGATTCAGGCAATGTACTGTACCACCCCCCCCTTTACTAGGCCCTTCTGGGGGGCCTAGTGCATAGCTTCAGTCTAACCTCAATTCTATGTGGTTAATGTATGTGTTTGTGGGGGGAGAAATGATAGCATCTTTCCTGGCTCTGACTCATTTCCTACAAAGCTCAGGGCCTCCACCCTTCTAGAACCCCTAACCTTGGGGGACAAACTCAAAAACAGTGTGTAATCCTCATCCATGCCCTTACTCTTATCCCAGTTTGGAGGAGTCATGGTCTTTCCACTTAGCTTTGTCCCCCAATTCCTCTTCCACTCAACTCTGCCCCTCGTCTCTTTTTCCCTCAACTCCTTCCTTTTACTCCGTCACCTTTCCCCATTTTTACTGTTTTTCTCTCTCTGTAACAATGGTCTCACCCCCCACCAACCCTCCCTCTTCCTTTCCCCCTTCTACTGCTCCCTCCTCTTTGTCCTTCCCCACAATCCTAACCCCCATCATCAAAGTCCAAGTTATGTCTAATCGGCTCCATCCAGTTCTCTCTTTACTATTTCCTCTCTCTTCCATTTCCACCACCATTTGGGTGTCCCTCAGTCTTCTTTTCTTTCTCCTCTAATCTCTTCTCATTTCTCTGATTTCCGCTGGTCCTAACTCCAGGACCTTAAATCATATTCTCCCTAAAGTACACAGTCCTCTTGTTATTTCCTTCTTTCCCACACTGGTAGGAAAACAAAGCCTAGAACATAGATGCCCTTTGTCCAAGTTACCTTCCTGCCTTAGTACTGACCCCTCTGTCCACAATCATAGGGACTCAGTACCTTTGAGGGACACTAGGAGAGGATGGAAACAATGCCTAGTGGTCACCCAAGTCTGTTTACCCTCTTTTCCCTAGAGAATGTGTGCTCATTTGGGAGTCCAAGATGGGAGAGTTAAACAGATATTAGGAAGAAGAGGTGCTAAGTTGAGACCCAAGGAGGAAGGACAATTGCAATTAACTTTGGGATGCTAAAGAAGTCCCTCCTTTTTTTTTTAATTTTTGTGAGGCAATTGGGGTTGTGACTTGCCTCAGGTCACACAGAAGTCCCTCCCTTCTTTATCTCTTTTCTCTCCCCCCTGTCATCTTCCCCTCACCCCCCAGTCCCCTGCCTAGAAAAATAAAATCAGAAAGGTAAGTGCGCATGGAGTTATGAGAAAGCTTAAGCTTCCCCCTCAGGAGCAAGATAGCCATCTTAAAACCTAGGCAAGATTCAGGAATCCAGAGTTCCCTTCCCTCACTCCTTCCTGGCTGTGGGACTCAGAAGTCCTCATGGGGAGCAGTCTGTGGGGCCTAGGGGTCCAGCCTCACTGGTTCAGAAACTTTCCCTTTCCCTTAGGAGGTGTGGAGGACAGAGTCTGAACTTGGAGGGAGCTACAGGTAAAGGGATTGGGTTGTCCAGTACTCACAGGTGCAGAGTGCTTTCTCTTGCAGTATCTGCCTTTGTGCTATTTGCATCTGCCTAGGGGCGGACTGGGGAGGAAGTGACACACCCAGAGTTGGAGGGGGAACTTGGGGGGGGGGGAATGTGTGCGTGTGTGCAGGGTAGGGGGAAGGGAGGGTGACTAGAAGATAGCAGAGAGAGGGAGGATGAGTGGAGGAGGGGCAGCAGAAAGACGGGAAGGCCAAGGAGAAATTGGGTGATAATGTTGGTTGGGAGTCATTGTGGAGAGAGGGTAGGGAGGGATAGAGGTATGGTGGATGGAGAAACCTAGGCTAAAATTGGAAAAGACAGAACGGGAAGATGACGAAGATGGGAGGTGGAAACTGAAGAGGGCTGTAGGCACCAGAGATCAGAAAAGTAAATGACAGAGGAACAAGAGAACAGGCACAAGATGGGGAGAAAAGATCTATACCTAAGGGTTATAGATTGAATGAGGATGTCAAGTCTGGCCTTGGGTAGGAAGGATCCAGGATCAGGTCTAAGAGAAGCTTCACAGGGTTTAGTTAGGTGGCACATTGGATAGAGCAGCAGGCCATATACTCAGAGGACATGAGTTCAAATTCGATCTTAGACGCTAGCTGGTGTGACCCTGGGCAAGTCACGTAACCCCACTGCCTCCCCAAAAAATAAAATTAAAAAATAAGGCTTTTAAAAAAAACACTAAGAAAGAAACCTGTGTTTTGTCTGTAGTAGAAAGCAATATCCAGGAAGCAGAGTCCCTAGAATACCCTAGTGGAGTATGGGGTCAAATACTAGGGATGAGAAATGTGTTGGTGTGACTCCTTGCCTGAATCCTTCCCTTCCCCGATCCTATAGATACTATGAAAACAAGGACTAGCCAGGGGAGCCTGGAAGGAAGAGAAGGGTGACCTGCTCTAGTTTAAGGAAGCTATCTTGGGACCTACAGTAACAGCCTTGCCCCCTAATTATCTACCCTCAAGTCATCCACCCTGTCCACCCTGGCCCCAACCTGTTTGATGGTTTCCTCTCCAGCTTCCACTTTTTGTGTGTGCTTTTTTTTGCTAGGCAATGGCATTAAGTGACTTGCCCAGGGTCACACAGCTAGTAAGTGTCAAGTGTCTGAGGGCACATTTGAACTCAGGTCCTCCTGACTTTAGGCTGGTGCTCTATTCACTTCGACACTTAGCTGCCCCCAGCTTCCACTTTCTCCTGATTCCTGGTTGCTTAGCTCCTAGCTCCCCACACTTCCCACCTGTGGCCTCTTCTGTCCTGTATCTCCCCACTCCCAGCACTGACCTTTCTGAAAAGACAAAGTCTGGAGACTATCTAGGCTCTTATCCCCAATTCCTCTCTTCAGGAAATCAAACACAGATCATGCCTAAGGTGTGTGGGGGGGGGGAGTGTCAAGGGGAGGCACCCAGGTGGAGAATATGGTTGGAAGGAGTGAAGGAGACAAAGTCAGGAGACCCATGGTCCGATCCAAGCTCTGCAACTTATTGGATATATAACTTTGGGCAAGCCATACCCCTCTCCCCAGACCTGTTTTCTCTTCTGCTGAAGATCTCAAAAGGCCTCTTACAGATCTAAATCTAAGATGCTAAGAATCTTAAGAAATAGGCTGTCTGAAGAATGTTTTGTAGGGAGAACTGGCTGTGTGAACCACGTCGCCACCCTCTAGTGGCCACGGAAGATACAGGCGCAGGTAGGACTGGGGTAGATCTACCCAGTACTCACACCAAGCCCTCCCCCTTCCCAGCCAAGAGTCCCAGATCTCTTTCCCTTTGGCTGTATTCTCACCCATCTGCCTGAGGAGTGGGTGGTGGCGAAAGCCTACAGTGAGGAGGTGGGGGTGGGAGGGAAAAGAACACCTGCTAGACCACAAGCCCTCACCTTAGCCTTTCAGGCAAGTCTTACTGGCCTCCCCCAACTCCGCTTCCCCACCGGATGAAGTCAGATCCCATTGAGTTTCCATCACTTTATTTTGCAAAAATAGAAAACTCAGCAATATGCGATACAGCGGGAGGGAAGGGGGATGTAAACAAAGGGGGGGAGGGGACAGCACCCAGCCCCCCCAGAGAAAAAGGGGGGCCAGTGGGAATTTTATTTGGCAGCTAAATACAAACCAGGGGTTGGGAATCAGAAGGGGCCCTGGGCTCCACCCCCAGAACCCCCAGGGGGATGGGGGGTAATTCCAGGGTGTAAACAAAAGCTAATAAATAAATAAGAGGCTTCCTCTGGGTAGGGTTGGGATCAGCTAAGCAGCCCTCCCCTCCCTGGGCTGAGCTGCTCTGGGGTATTGTGGGGGGAAGGCACTAGGGGTGGAGAGGGAGGGGCTTCCCAGGCCCCTCTGTAGTGTAGAAGGGTTCCGCCCCGATGGCTGAGATGGGGGGCGGGGGGCACCCAAGGCACATAGTAGGGCTGGGGGATTCTTAACGGAGGGCACTTCCCTTTTTGTGGGGGAAGCATGGGGAAAGGGGGAGTACACGCTGGAGCCATCAGCAAAGAGGTGCAGAACGGGCCTGCATCTGCCCCCCCTTCACTGCCCCCACAGGACTGGGGGGGGACCAGCTACCCCCTACCCTGAGCCTGGCACACAGGGAGGCAGAGGGCAGTGTGTGTCAGGCAGGGGGCATTGCACAGCGGTCACAAGGGGGTGGAGGCAGCTGGCCCAGCCCCCCTGCTCCTCCCTTTGGTCTCTAGTGTTCCTAATTATTCCTGGAGCTCTCCTCTGACAGGGTGGGGGTGGGGGGTTGGGGGGGATGGGAGACAAGGTCCTCACCTACTCAGCACCAACAAAGGTTCTCCCCCTTCTCCCTGCCTGGAGAACTGAGGGATCCTGATGTCCAAGAGATAGCTCCTAGATTCATAGCTGAGACCCCATCTACCCCTCCCATTAGATCTCCCTAAAGTGGGGAGGGAGGCACAGGAATCAGGTCCCAGCCACAAAATTGTGGGGAGGAAGCCCAGTTAGGACTTGGTGAGGGTAAAGGATGGACACATAGCCCAGAAAACTTTGGCAAAAACAAGGAGCTCAAACTGGTGCTGGTTTGGGGAATGGGAGTGAAGAGAGGGCACATAGGGTCCTCTCCCAGTCACTGGTGGGGATGGTCAGTCTATTACCCTGGTATCTGAAAACCCCTTACCACCACCACCACAGCAGGGGGAAGTCAGGGGTCTGGGTCAGGGGCAGGGCTGAGGTCCCCATCACCCCCACCCCCTATTCCCTCATCCTCGCTGGGGGGCTCCAGTCTGGGGCCAGGCTGCGAGGAGTCGTCCTCAAACATCTCAGGGTTCTCCAGCATTTCCCGGATCAGGGGAGGCATTGGGCCTGGGATCTCCATTTTCAAGGTGATAGCTCGTTCTGCTCCTGTGAAGAGGAGGACCCCATGGAAGAAGTGATCAGACCTCATTGCTTCTCTTACCTCTGACCCGCCTCGTTCCCATTCATCTCTTGGGACTTCCCAGCACAGACTCCCTAGTCCAGTCTGACAGCAAGGGTCCCCACCTCGATACACACATTCCTTACTCTCTGCTATCTGTAAGCTTTTAAAATGGGTACTTCCCAAAATGGGATGCCTCTCCTCTACCCAATCCTCTCTCTCCCCTTATTCCTTCCTAACCTTGCTGTATAGGGGCAGCTAGAATTCTGAACCTGGAGTCAGGAAGACTAGAGGTCAAATCCAGCCTCAACCACTTACTAGCAGTGTGACCCTGGGCAAGTCACTTAACTTCAGTTTCTCAACTGCAAAATGGAGATAACAGCCCCTCCCTCCTAGAATTGTTGAGGATCAAATAAGAGAATATTTGAAAAATGCTCAGCGCAAGGCTTGACATATAGTTGGTGCTTAATAAATGCCTATTTCCTTCCTCCTTCTTCCTGGAAGCCTTTTCAGAGAAACTGTCCCCAGTCCTAACTTTGATCCTATGAGCCACATTGCCGATGTGGAAAGTCAACCCATTTGTGCTTAGGCTGTGGTGTATACAGTGGAAAGAATTTGCCTTGGAGTAAGATCTGGGTTCAAATACAAGCATTAACATATACTAGTTATGTGACCCTGGGTACTGAGACTGGGTTCTACTAAGACTCAGTTTTCTCATATGCACCTGCCTCACATGGTGGCTTATGAGGAAAGATTTTTTTTTAAAGTGAGTTATCATTATGCCATGGGTGGTGGTGGTGGTGGTGGTGGTGGTAGTAGTAGTAGTTGCAATAGTAGCAGCAGCAACAATAGTAGTAGTGGTGGTGGTGGTGATGGTAGTAGTGGTAGTAGTAGTTACAGTAACAGCAGCAGCAGTAGTAGTAGTAGTAATAGCAGACAGCATTTATATAGCACTTCACAGTCTGCAACAGGTTTTACAAATCTTATCTCATTTGATCCTTACAATGACCCTGGGAGGTAGGTAAAATTATCCCCATTTTACTGATGAGTAAACTAAGGCAGACAGAGGCTAAGTGACTTGCCCAGGATCACACAGCTAGTACATGTCTGAAGTCTGTCCCATTTCTCCCCATCAGTCTGGGTACTCCCAGAGAACAGGCCTCCTCTGGCTTTCCTTCTCCTCTCCCTCTCCCTGAACCAAGGACAGAGTTCTAGGGCAGAGGCTGGGTGTATAGGAAATGTGGTTCCCAAGTGGACCCAGGCTTTCTCCCCAATTCACTCCTCCCTCTATCACACCCTTCCCCCTTCCAGGCTGACCCTTGGTACTGATGCCTCGAAGGTCAGTGATCTTCATGAGCATTCTTGGGAACATGTAGGGCTGGCTGGGCCGACGCCGCCTTGCATACAACCTCAGAGCCTCCAAGAGCGGCTCCTGCAATTTGTCCACTTTCTCTGGTTCCTCTAGGTCCATTCGGTCTGGGGAAGTGGGAAAGAAGAGGCATGGGTAAGAGGAAAGATTGTGGGATGTGATAGGAGAAGACACAGTAATAGTGGAGCATTGGAGACGACAGGAATGGGGACACAAAGAAGGGGTTACTCCCACTAGGGGGTGTCCTAGAGTAAAGCCAGAAATTTCCCATATTATTCCCACTCAGAGCAGGAAGAAGAGAAAAGTTTGTGATCTAAACTGATAAAAATAAGAAAAAAAGGGCCAATGTAGTCTCTCCCAGAAGTAGCTATTTTAGAGATAAAATGGACCTGTGGGGTCTGGACAGATTGGATTATCAGGAAGAAAAAGACTAAGGGAGGATCAGCAGATACCAGGGGATGTGGAGTACCTCCACAGATGAGGCAAATGGCACTGAGCAGTCCAGTCTCCGTGTCATCCATCTCAAGAGGCAACAGCTGCCCAGCAAAGGCAAAGACCAAGTCTGTGAGAGGCCCAAAGCCAGCGTTGTGCATCTGTGTCCGATTTAGGGTCAGCCCATCAGAAAAAGTCATTGTGTCCTGCTCTGGGGTGTATCGAGTGCAGATCCGAAGCATCTGGGGGGGAAAGGAGAGGAGTAAGGAAAGACACAAGGTGGGGAGATGGTCAGGAGTGGTCTTGGCCTAACTGGGGAATGGGAGGAGGCTCTATGATACTACCTGGGGTAGACAAGGAGGGGATTTGGAGCTGGGGAACAGGGCTCAGGGAGAGTGAGGAATGAGAAGAATGGTCTATCAAAGAAGGGAGTAAAAAGGGCGAAGCAAGGCATGGCATCCAGGGTGGGGCCGGCAGTAGGAGAGTGTCAGGGACAATGGATATACCATAAACACATTGACTCAGGAATAAGCCCCAAAGGGGTAGCTAGGTGGCGCAATAAATAGAGCTCCAGCCTTGGAGTCCGGAGGACCCGAGTTCAAATCTGGCCTCAGACACTTGACACTTACTAGCTGTGTGACCCTGGGCAAGTCACATAACCCCGATTGCCTCACCAAAAAAGCAAACAACAAACAAACAAACAAAAATAATAAGCCCCAAGAGTGGGTATAAGTGGGAGGAGAAGGAAGATAAGAAAATGGAGGCTGGAAAGTCATTTAAAAAAGGCTTAAGGTGAAAGGGTTTGTCTACTGGTCAGCGATCAGTCCTAGGGAAAGAAATGGATCTCTGGTGCTAGAATGGGAAGAGAATATCCTTGTGGTCAGTCTTAAGGAGCTGGGAGTGGGGGGAGGGAGTTCAGAAACCTGAGTTCAAGGATTTCTGGAGCAATCAGAACACGTACACATAGCACTTTTAGGTTTACAAAGAGCTGTGAAACAGATTGCTAGATTATTACATGTGGCATTATTTCCATTTCACTGATGAGGCTTACAGAGACCAAAATTCAAACCTAGTTCTCCTGACTCCAAGGACAGTGTCCTTTCTGATACACCACACCTGCTGGGCTGCTTGGGTGGGCAGTGACAGGAGAAGACCTGGGGAATATTGGAAAGGAGATGGAAGAAATCCAACAAAAGAAATCTTGGAAGCCTTGAGCTGAGGGAGGTAGGGAATTGGCTTTAGATGAGAGGGGTCTTAGGGGCCTAGCTGGGTCCAGATTAAGGATCTCCCCTGAGGGAAATGATTTCTAGAGTGTGGGAAGTTTTTGAGATGTGGGAGGTCTCGAGGAATGGGGGTGTGAGGCAAGGTAAGAATGATGTAAAGAAAGTGTTCTCAGGTGGTTGCTAGGGTTCCCTGGCTCTCACCAGAATGTCCAGGCAGGCTGCTTTGAGGAGGGTGATCTGGTCGGCAATGCTGAGTCCTGTGAAACCTGGAAGCCTCTTGGCAAACTCCACAATCTTGATGATGCACTTGGTGGCCAACTCACTGAACTTGTCCCACAGGCCTAGGTCCAGCTGCACCCGGTGATCTGCACTTGAGTTCTACGGATGGGAATTGGGGAGTTACAGAGTCAAAAGCCATTGTGACCTACTCTCAAATTCCTATCCCAGCATGGGCTCATAGTTGGTGTTTAATAAATGTTTACCGAGGAGCAGCCAGGTGGTGTAGTGGATGGAGTCAGGAGGATCCAAGTTCAAATCCAGCCTCAGACACTAGCTAGGTGACCCTGGGCAAGTCACTTAACCCTGATTGCCTCTATTGACTTATCCCCATCCCTAAAGGGGCCCCCTGAGAAACCAATTCAGTATATCTTCTTCATCATCTTCCCAACCTCTCCTGCTCCTTCCTCTTCCCTCTCAGTATCTCTAGGAGCCTATCTCCTCCTCCCAGTGCCCACTGTGGTGTCCCTGCCTCCTGACCTGCTGTGCCCACTCACCGTGGTATACTTGCCCAGCTGACACAAGGAGGGGAAGGTCTCTTGATGGGCCTTGCTGACCTTAGCAATCAGCTCCTCCAGCTGGGGGCTCAGCTCATAGCTGTCAGGAGGACCCTCTTCCTTGACCTCCTTTTTCTTCTTGTTTCGGTCATTCCGGACAGCTTGGGGCAGGGCAGGGAATGAAGAGAGAGAAGCACAGGGAAAGAGGTCAGGGCACCCAGGTCCATCCCCACCCCTTTTTCCTGTGTCTCAAAGTGATCCCCTTCCTCCTTCCAGCACCCACTTCTTGCCCTTCCATTCCCCACATTAACTGGGTCTCCTACTCTCCCTTCCCGGGCTCACGGCCTGTAGTCCAAGCTCCTTCTCTCTCCAGGCAGCAGGACTCCATCCTGCCCTTCCTGTCACCCTGCGGGAGCTACCGAGGGAGCCAGGGAGGGGGTGGGGGTGGGGGTGGCAGGATACAAGGCCGGCAGGATATCCACTTATAGCCCTGGCAGCACAATGGTGGGGGATGGGTGAAGGACAGGGAGCCAGCACCCCAAATCTGCACTAAAGAAGAATGGTTGGAACCTCTAATAAATCCTGGATTTTCCCTTGGGAGGAGGGCATGCAATGCCTAATCCCTATCCCTATTTGTGGGAAACCAAAGAGTTAAAGCCCATGAAACACTCTGAATTGGGAGAAGGGAAAAAGGGTCAAAGATGGGTGGGAGGGTCCTCCTGGATAGTCTTCAGTGGGAAGTCCAGCGGGGGGGGGGACAAAAAGGGGAGGGTTTCAGGGAGTAAAGGTAGGGGCCAGTCCCAGAGACATGGCCCAGAGAGGGTGTTCCCAGGAGTGGTCTGGGAGGGCCAAGCACTGGAGCAGGCAGGTGACCTACCTTCCTTGGACATCCCAACTTCAAAACACTTCTGCAGTCGGCAGTATTGGCACCTATTTCGGGTCACCTTGTTGATGATGCAGCTCTTATCCCGGTGACATGTGTACACCATGTTCTTCTGGATGCTTCGTCGAAAGAAGCCCTGGCAGTGGATAGGGGAAAAGATAGGGGGAGAGGGGGTGGTCATCAAGCCAACATTCCTAGAGCTCTAGGCTCCCACAGTCACTGCGACCCACCCAGAACCTCTCCCCTTCACTCCCGACCTCCAGCCCAGACACAGAGTGTATTATACCCAAAGCACTTGCCCAAACTCCTCTTTGCCTGACCCCACCCCAGACTTCTACTCTCTGACCTCACCCCAACCCCCTTTTTGCCTTTTTTTGTATCATCAGCACTTAGCATGGTGCTTGGCACACAGTAGGTGCCTAATAAATGCTTGACTCACTGATCTACCCAATCCTTAATCTAGGTCCTCCACCCTTTACACTAGACCCACCCCAACTTGCTCTGGATGAAGGTGGGCGGCGCTTCAGCCCAGCTCAATGAGGTCTAGACTTTCCCACCACACACGCACCTTGCACCCCTCACAGGAGCTGACTCCATAGTGATAGCCGGAGGACTTGTCATTGCAGACGAAGCACGGTTTATAGACTCTGGGAGGTGGAGGGGGTGAGGGTGAGCTGGGCACCATTTCCTCGGAGCTTGTGCTCTGGGTCTCTACCGCTGGGAGGGGCAGGAGCAATGTGGAATTAACTGAAGTGGCCCCCCCCAACACCCTTTCTTCTGCTTATTCTTCCAGCCTTGTAGCAACAACAGCAGACAATAACACAGCCATGCAAAGGACCCTACAGTAGCAAAGTTCAGGCTCCCTCCCATTGACACATATACAACTTTACTATAAACAAGCGGCCTCCCCCCATTTCCCCACATGCATATAATAAACACCCACCCAAGAACAACCCTACAATTAAGCCAGCCTCACCTTCAGCTCTTCAAAAACAGAGCCTAACCCCCCAAATCCAAAGAGACTCAAGCCCAACCTGAGAGGTTAACCCCTCAGTTTCCTCATCTGTAAAATGACCCATTTGGACAAGATTATCTAAAAGTCCAAGGTTCTAGGACTCTACCAAAAAAGCAGGGTTCTAGGTGTCAAACTTTTGTACTCGACAAGGTTCTTTCACCTTTTTCTCTACCCAGGATTCATACATCCTCATTTTCTAATGACCCCCTCCTTGGGGCCTCTGGGAGAGCAATAGGTAAGTAAGTGGGGAGCTGGAGTCTTATGGAGAGCCTGGAATGCAAGGCCTCCTTTTTTCCAAAACATAATAGGGTAGGAAGTTACCCTTTTCCCCTCAGGAAATTCTTTAACAACATGCCCCTATTCCTTAATTTCTCAGTGCCCTTGCCCTAAATCTATCTGGGGTTAAGAGGGGCAGAGAGGTCATCCTTGATGAACACAACTCAAGTGCCCAAGCCTATCTCCTGGATATACTGCACCCACACACACACAAAAAAAAGCATATAATCATAGCAATATAAACTGAAAAAAATCTGTTATTTTACAGATGAAGAAATTGAGGCCCAAGTAAATGAAAAGGCTTGACCAACAACACACAGTCAGCTGGCAGCGGATCTGAGATGATAAATCATGTCTCATTTAATCCCCTCCAAGCATGAGTAAGTACCTACTATGTGCAATGACACTCTAGACGCTGTTCCAAGCCTGGGGCTAGAGTTTAAAGGAGGAGAAGCTCAAAAAGGTGGGACGCTGAAAATGGGGCCCAGGGAGGGTAGAGACAAGGGGGGGGCATGTATGCAGAAGCATGTTTGGGAGTCTGTGGGGCATACGTGCCTGGGAAGGCATGCAGCAGCATGCAAGGAAGGGTAATGAGGGAGGAAGGACTATCTTTGAACAGTTTGTCTCCACGCTTCTCCACTCCTGATTACATTACAGAGTTGCTGAACTCAAAAACACCCAAACAAGGCTCCCAAAGTGGGGGCAAACTCACCTCACAATGGGTGAGAAGACACTACTCACTTCTACACCCGTAGTAATTAATCTGAGCGGAGACAAGACTGTTTTTTATATCTGGTGGCTGTGTGTATGTGTGTGTGTGTGTGTGTGTGTGTGTGTGTGTGTCTGTGTATGCCTGTGCCCATTCTCAAGAGTTAGGTAAGTCAGGCCCATCTGAGGGAGTCTCATGATTAGAGCAAGAATTACCCAGAACCCTGCTTTCTCGGTGAATGAAGGAACCCAAGATACATTAGCCCACTGGGGCCCACCTGTGATTGGTCCCCAATCCAACGAGAGGGGTAAGCATGGAAAGAACAACTAAGAGCCAGATCACTGGGTTGCAGCCTGGCTCCACCCACCCTCAGGGTGGGATGGGGGAAGGGAGACCTGACCCCCCCATTTACATAAGAATCCAGATGGGGAGGAGAAGGATGCCTCAGTTCTATTCAAAACTGAGGGCTGGTGCTGTAGCTGCTGCTAGGAATCTCGGAGAGGGATGGACTGCCAAATTCTTTCCCCAGGCCCATCTTCCCCACCACACTTTACTCTGGATGAACTGGGCCCACTGGGCTATGAATGGGTTTGGGTGCTCACCTCGGGCATTGACGCCTTCCTTGCCCTCAGAGAGCTGCCTCATTTCCTCTCTTGCGAAAGGGCCCCGGGTTGGGCCAAGCCGGCATGGGGCAGTGCCAGCCAATCCACAAAGCAGGGGGGTTCGAGGAGACAGGCCTAGGGGGCAGTTTTTCTACTTTGGATGATGCCATCACCCCTGCCTGAGCACCCTTGTAACAACCCTCCCCTACTCCTCCCACCCCAAACTCCAAACCCTAAAGTACAAAGCTAGTGATTTCAGGAACCCATTTGGGGAGGGAAAGCTGCTCCAGAGACCCTAACCAATGTTGGACCCAGCCCTGTCCCCAGCAAGGGCCCCCTAGGCATGACAGGCTTGGCTGGGGCAGAATCAGGGGGGCCTCTTGTGGGGAAGAAGAGGTGGTGGGCTCTGGGTTTTTCGCCTTTTAAAGTCCAAATTGCTGAAATTGAGGAAATTCCTGGCCAGCCAGTTGAGAGCTTCAAACAAACTCTTTATAACCCGCTGTAAATGCTCCCAGCTGCGAGGCCCAGGGCACTCTGAAGCCCCAGGCTCTGGAGCAGACCCACACCTCCTCCCAGTCAGACACACAGAGGCACGCTCGCTCACACATGCATGCGCACACGCGCGCGCACACACACACACACACACACACACATACACCCCTCAGCCCAGAAAGACCCACAAAAAGACAAAAGACTCAAAATACACTCACATGCAACCCAGTGGCATGCTAACAACATACACACCCATTCCTGAGACAGCCAACAAGTACCCCTAAAGACCCAGTAAGTTCTGGAACTCAGCCCTCTTCCTAGCTGTCCAACCAGGTTCCCTGGCCCTCCTTAACTGCTTGGCACCCACTGCCAGATGGACCCTGGGCTGTTAGGGGGTAAACAGCAAAGTCCCAGTACACCCTCGACTCCCCCCCCCATGGCCACGGTGAAGAGAGGAAGTGGTCAGTCAATGCCTAGGGGCAGCTTGGTGCCTGCTTGAAATGACAGAAAGGCCCTACCTAACTCCACAAAACTAGTTCCTGGAATACCCCTCCTGACCTCCCTACCCCTAGCCCAAAACTACATCCGTCCCCTTTACCCAGGCAGTGATGGGGCAGCTGAGAATCCAGGAAGGTTTGGGACATATCCCTCCTCCCCTTGCCCATCCCTGAAATGCCAAGACCCAACCTCTCTCGGCCCCTACCCCCCCAATCCCTTCCCATCTAATTCCCTTAATTTCCACCCCCATGCCCCCAGCCCCCTCAGTCAAGTCATTAGATCTGAGCAGCTCTGCTCTGGAACCGAAAACGGCTGAACTTGTAAACAGCACTACTGAGTGCCAAGGAGTGAGGCGCGTTGGCGGGGGCTCTGGGCTCGGTGACCGGGCTCGCACACTCCCACAGCGCCCCCAGTCCGCCCTGCCCTTTTCCCTTCTCTCTTCCCGCCCCCATCCTCACCATTCCCTATCCCCAACCACCCTTACCCTCCCCCCCTCCCTAAGGTGACCCGGGCCCTATGGAAATTGTGAATAGCGAGTGGGGGGGGGAGGTCACAGCCTCCAGCTCCCTCTGAGCCCCCCCTTCCAATTGGCCCACCCCCTCCTCCAGGCTCTGCAGCCCACTCTTCAAAGCTGCCTCTCATCTGGACTTCATTTTTACTGCCTCCCAGTCCCGGCTTTTTATTACAGCTCTGGAGAAGGGGACTCCAGGGCCCCAGTCTTCCCTCACCAGCCGAGTCCTCTATCTATCCCACCCCTCACCAGAGGAGGGCAGGATAGATATTTTGGGGTCCCACTAAGGAAGAAATTTCCTCTCTCTGTGACTAGCCTTTCTTCCCACCCCCAGCGCACACACATTTCTCTGACTCTGTGCTTCCTTCAAACTTGTATATGGAAAAGACCCAGAGGGAAACTCTGCCCTCTCGGTGCCCATCATCACTGCACCCCACCCCACCCATACAGGGTCCTTCCTCCTGCAGCTGTGGGAAGGAGCAGGCCAGGGCTACCCCCCTTCCCCCCCAGCTCACTCCCCACTCACAGTACTACACAACCATCCCTTTACACATACAGGGGAGGGGGACAGGATACACTCTCACACATATCACTTTCCAAAACCACCCACCCCCTCATCCACTGTGGGTCACACACTCCGTCAGACTCATGCCACAAACATCCACACAGGCAAAACCCACTCCATGGGGCGAGCTGGGAGGCAATCTGCAGGGAGACAGGGATAAACTAACACACACACACACAAACACACACATACACACCACCCAGGCACACACTGAGCCACACCAACCACACACACTCCCAAGGTCACACACACTGAAAATAACTGTCACCCACATTTCCAATATCAAATCACAAGAGTCCACCTAGGGACCTTAAAACTTTAGACACACTCCTGAGCTGCGCCGAGTGTGCAGGCTCTCCAAGAGCAGGGTCGACTGGTTTCTAAATTACACAAATAAACACCAGGATCTCCCCCCCTCCCCCAAAAAAACTTCTAAGCGACACTAACCACACACTCCAGCTATACACCCACTATGGAAATCACCTACTATACACCAACTGCACACACCCAAAGAAATCTCCGGGGGCCCCCACATTTAAAGAGCCAGTATCCCCCTTTCTCCTACACTCAAGGATTTAAAGGGCCCTTGTCAAGACATCTATTTTAAGTCCACTCCCCAAAAAAACACTTAAAGGGCCAGTATCCACCTCTCCTGCACCCCACACCTCTGTCCCAGGCGGTACCTACATTGTAGACTGGCGGACTGCGACCAAGCAAAGGACTCAAGCCCGGCGAAGCAGGGGCTGCCGCTGGCTTTGCGCAGCAAGCCAGTCCCGGGCCCCACCGCCCCATACAGCCGTCTGGGGCTCCCGGCAAACGTTTCCATGCAATCATACATCGCGGCGCGGGGTGGAGGAGGTGGAGGGGGAGGCTGGGCGCCGGGGACCCGCGGGCAATGCCCCTCCTCCCCCAGCAAGCGCCCCGCTACTGGAGGGAGGCGGGGGAGTGCTAGTGCGGGTCGCCGGGCTGCATAGGGGAGAGGCGAGGAAGGGGGGGGATCCCCAGTAAGGGGGAGGGGGCCGGGCGGGGCTGGAAGCCGCGGCAGCTGCGGTCCCGCTCACTCCGGGCGGGCGCCGAGGCTGCTCTCGCAGGGGAGACCTTTTGTAAAAGCGAAGCCCGGAGGGGTGGAGGGGGGTGGGGCTTGGAGAGCGGAGGGGGCCGGGCACCGAGCTGGAGCCGAACGAAGAGTCAAGCGCGCGCACACATACATATACACACACACACACACATACACACACACCCATATACACACACTCACACGAGCGCGCGCGCATGAAGGCATAGATCCATGCATATACACATCTTGGAGCGCACGCATATGCACATATTCGTCAATGCACACACATGCCCGCAAGCATATGCAAACATAAACACGCGCGCAAGAACACCCCATGAATCCCAGTCCACTGTACGGAAGCCCGTAATTTGCACCCACGCGCGTGCCTAGGGTGGAGGCGGGGGCAAGAAAAGAGGGCATGCATACTCTTCCTCTTCCCTAGCATCCACACTTTTCTTGCAACCCAACTCGAGGGAAGAAAGAGAGCTAGGACTGAAGTACGAATAGGGAAGGAAGGATGGAGGCATCCTTCTGCCCCCAGCGCGCGCAGCCCCGGGTCCGAAGCTCTCGCTCCCCTCTCCCTTCCCCCCACCCGGCTGGTTCCTGAGGCTCCACCCCCTCGGCGCGCGCTCCCGCTCCGCGCTCGCTCGCGGCACATTCCTGCGGCTCTGGCTCTGCCTCCTCTAGTCCCCGCCCTCTCTCCTTGCCGCCCTCCCCACAAACTCCTTGTCCCGGGGCCGAAGCGCGCGCCCGACGTGAACTCTCCGGGAACCCCCCTCAGGGCTGGCGGCCGGGCGCGCTCACCTCCCCCTGACCCGGCCCCGCCCGGCCCCGCCCAGCCGGCCGCCGGCCCCGCCGGCGAGCGTCCTTCTCCGGCCCCCCAACCCCCACGAACAACGCAGCCCCGGGGGCAGCCTCTTCCAAACTCTGGGGTCCCTGACTGCCTAACGCCCACACACACACACGCCTCCTGTCAGTGCCGTGACTCCCACTGCCCTGCAGGCTCTCAATCCCCTGCTTTTAGGGTCCCTGACTGCACCCCTGGAGAGCTCCATAATTGCTCCTCCGATATAAGAGCCCCTCAGGCATTCCCAAGTGCCCAACCCAGATTCACCAATAACCCCCCCCCGGACAAATATGTTCTCCCAAATACCCCTGTAGGATGCTGCCCGCCAGTATTGCCAACTGCCCCCTGGGATCACTGTGCCCCCCTGAAATAAAAAATGCCCCTCAAGATCACTAAGAATTATTCAAAATCAAAACTGTCCACCAGAACCACCAAATGCCCCTCTCCCAAGAATCATCACCTGTCCCCAGGAACATTAACTCCCCCCCAGGGCCACCAAGTGCCCCTAAGGACCACTAACTGCCCCCAGGATCACAACTGTCTCCCAGATCATAAATGCCCCTCGGAAATTTCCAGTGTCCTCCTCCCAGCTCATAGGGCTGCTCCCCCGTGTACACATGCAACCCCACTTCGCAGTGACCCTCACCGCTCCCTTCCCGCTCCTCCCAGCATCAGTCACCCTCCCGGTATGAGGCTGTGGGGAGACCCGGGACTGAAGGGAGCCCTGGAGCTGCTGGGGACCCAGGGCTGGGGAGGAGAGACCAGGAGCTGCTGGGGAGGGGGGCCCGGGGGCTGGGGCAGAGCGGGTGGAGGGAAGCTGGTCCACGTCAAGAGTTTGCCCGGGCGGAGTCGGGGGGCCTGGCCCCGGGACAGCGCCAGCGGCTGCTACTCCCGGAAACCGCCCCCCCTCGTCCCTCCCCCACCCCATCCATCCCCAGTACCCCGCCCCGCTGCCCGGCCGCCCGGCCTGCCCAGCCGGCTCGGTCAGCCTGGCTCACACTAGGAGCCGCGGAGGGAGTGGGAGCGCCGCCCGGCCTGGCCCCCCCCCAACACACACACACACACACACACACACACACACACACACACACACGCACATATACAACACACACACGCACGCACGCTGCTGGCCCTCCCCCCCAGCCCAGGCAGCCGCGGCAGCAGCAGCAGCAGGGCGGGGCGGGGCCCGCTTTTCTAAGAATCTCTGATGCAATGGGGGGGAGGGTAGTTAAGGGGTGCAAGGGACTTGAGGGGACAAATGCTGGGGAAAAGACTGGGAAGACAGAGAGCGGAGCAAGGGGTGCCACAGTACGCTGGGAAGTGAGGGTGGGAGGGGGCGGGAGTTAAAAGGTGGGGCTCGGGGGCTGGATAGTCAGACTGAGAAGGGACAGAGACGGAGGGATTGAGGGGACTGGGTAGGTGAGACAGACCATGCGGAGGGTGCTGATTGAATTAGGGGGTTGGGGCTGCAACGGAGAAAGGGATGCTGCCCTCTTTCCAATCCAGGGTAAGCTCCCCCATCATGTTTTTAACTCCCCATTCTCATGGTGGGGGCACCCCAACAAATAGGTGATGTATTTTTAACTTGGAATTGAGCCAGTGGCAGAGTTTGGGATGGGAAGTCCCGTGAATATTCTTGAAACATAAATTTATATGTGGGGACCAAAATGGGGATGACACCAACTCCCCAAAACCCAGGTGGAAAGGATAAAGGGATCCCAGTTCTTCAATGCAGGCTGTCAGTCCCCCACCCTTCCCCCTCCACCCTTCCTCTCCCGAAAGGTCCCAATTAAGTCAGGCCCGCCTGGTTGGTAATTAGAACCAGAAGTGGCCAGGCCACAGGGAGGGGGACTGGGAGGAGGGCACAAGAGGAGTGGGGGAGGAGGGTTCCAGAAAGCCCCAAACCCTTGCCAGCCCCCCTCTTCCCAACACCAGATGCTCCCCATTCCACATCACCCTTCCAGAGTTCCTTCCCTGCCTTCCTAAGAAAGGGGGTCCCAGCAGGGGAGGGGCATTAGGGCACTCTGCCTAGCCTCGCCCCCTTCACAGCCTTGGGGAAAGGTGTGACAGAGAGGGGGGTAGGGAGCTGCTCAACTCCCCCCTTACCCCCAATGTTCCCCCTGCCCTTATTGCAGCAATTAGGCCCATTACTCTTCTAGCATTTCATGAAAACCAGATGTTCTCCACCAGCCTGGGGGGGGGTGGGGGCACACTGCCTGACTCACCCCTCTTCTTGTGCCCCTTCCTCCTCACAAGCCTCCCAATCACACACACACACACACACACACACACACACACACACACACACACGAGAAGGGGGAACAGGGTATCTGCTCCCCTCCCCCCATAAGGAAAGTGACCATCCAAGCCATAAGTTCTATGAGTCTTGAATGGTCTTACCCTCATCATTACCCTTCCCCCAACACTATCCCTGGCACAGATGAATTCTAGCTGACATGCAGTCGGTAGGAAAAGGGGGCAGAAAACTTTCTTTATCCCTCACCCCCCCCAATCCTCACTCCAGATCAACTGTTTCTCTTTTGCAACTTATGGGGGGGAGGTCTTCCAGGGCAAAGTGGGCACAGCCTCAGGGAAGAAGACCTGGGTTTTGGAGCAGCCCCTGATAGGAGGATGGCCCAGGGCAATGGGAGGGGTCTCCGGAGCTCAGGGAGGTGGGACTAAGGGGTGGGGAGCCTTGGACTGGGATAGGGGCCTTCCATGGTAAGGATTGGATAGAGGGGGGCCAGGGAGAGGCTGGAGGGGGGTGCAGACTGGGCCCCAAAGGCGGCGGCTTGCCCAGCTCCCCCCGCCGGAGAGGTTTCCTGTTGCAATCAAAGCCCCGTTTGTGTCGGCCTGGAGCTGGAGCCGAAGGAGGAGAGAGAGCAGGGAAGGGGAGGGAAGGAAAGGAGGCGGTAGTCTGGGGTTTTTTCCTTGAGGCCGCCTGCCCAGTGCCCTCACCCGCCTGTTTGCACTCTCTGCCTCTGTATCTGAGTCTCTGTCTCCCTTTGTCTCTGTCTTTCCTGACTCTATCTTCCTGGTTGTCTCTCTGCCCCAGGATTTCCCTTTGTTTATGTCCCTCTACTCATCCCTCTGATTGCTTCTCATCTCCTTTAATTCTCACTTCTGTTTTCTGTGTGTGTCTTATGTGCCCCTTCATCTGACCCTGTAGAGCTGGGCAGGGCACCGTCTCGAGACGTCCCTAGCTGTGAAACAAAATCCCCAGATCCTAACAACTCAGCTACCCCCCCCCAGCAGGAGAAAGACCTTTGGAGAACCTTTCCCGCCCACTACACTCTGCCCCCCTGTCCTGGGTTAACATAAGTGCAATACTGATACATTCTCAACATTCAGAAATTCACTCACCCTCAGACACAAATGAAAGACCCCTAGATTCTCACGAAATACAATGTCTGTGGACACACACATCCACGAAGCCCTCCCTGCCTTCACATGCACACAAGCTTCTACATGCCTCAGCCTAGCACGTGCTCCCCCAACCTCCCCCCACCTTAGCTCCCTTAGACTCATCTCACCCATTTAAACCCAACGGTGGGCCCCTAGCTAGTACAGCAGAACCTCAACTGCCAAAAGGGGGGATTCTGAAAGGGGCTAAGGATCTGGGCTTCTGAGAAAGTGTGAAAACCATCAGACCTGGGCAGCTCTGAGATAATGCATTTCATTGACCCTTCCATGCCAATCTCTGATCTTTTTCTCTCAAAAGGACTGGGAATAGAGGAAAAGGAAGGCAGAGATTGGTACATGGGACAAAATATGGAAAGGAAGGTCGAAGGGGAAGGTGGAGAGATTTGGGGTCTAAAGAGAAGAGGGAACCCTCAGCACTGCCCAGGGCTTCCCTAGGAAAGCACATGGTTCCTCTTCTCTCCTTTTGTTTCCCTCTTTGCTCCCACCACTATAGCTTTCCCATGCATCTCCCCCACCCAAGTTGTCTGAGGCCCCAGCTTTCCCACCCCCAACCACCACAGCTCTGCCCAGGCCTGTCCCCAGCAGCCGCACCCTCCCCAACCCTCCCCAGCTCCAGGAGCCTGCTTCTCTGCCCCTAGCTTCAGGGCTGCCTTTGGAAAGGGGGCCCATGCTGGTCCCTGACCCCTTCTCCAACCTTAACCCCACCTTGAACCCTAAACCCTGACTTGTAACAGTAACATGACCAGAGACTGGGTCACAGGGTTATGGAATGGGAACTTGGGTTGTAACCCAGGATTCCTGGCTCCCAGATCTTTGGACTGTCTCCCTAGAATATGGGTTCTTAACCTGGTATCGTGAACCTGTCTTTTTTTTTTTAATATGTTTTGATAACTATTTCAATATAATGTTTTCCTTTTATAATACCATCTTTTATTTTATACATTTAAAAGCCTTATTCTGATAAATCCATAGGTTTCACCAGACTGCCAAAGGGTTCCATGACAAGAATCCCTGCTCTAGAATCTCCCAGTCCCATGCCTACCTGTCTCTCTTGCCCACCTACGTCATCCCACTCCCTACCACAGTTTATTCTCCAGCTCTCAAGCTCCATATTTGCTTCTCCTAAGATACAGACACTTTATTCCTAGGAAGAATGAGGCCCAAAGTCCTCATGATTTTGCAATAAGTATGGTGACAGGGCAGGGGTCTTGGCCTTCACAATCCAGAGCCCTAAAATCTTGTTAGAGATAGGGGGCACAGAGAGGTCTACTGGGTCTTAGACAAAGAGGATATGTTGTTTTTTCTCATGCACCTGCATGCCATCCACATATTTTCACCATTTTTTAGGTATGCCTAATCCATCAGACCCATAGCCAACTGGCTTGTCAGAAACCTCCTAGCTCACCCTCTACCCTTGCTTGTCTTTTTTCTGTACAAACAACACATATGAATGTCCATGTATGCATGTAACTGACACAAGGGCACACAAACTCACACACACACACACACACACACACACACACACACAATGCCTTCTCTCTCCAGATGAGCTCACTCTTTCCAGTACAGTTGCCAGCCTGGCCTAGTCACCCCTTTCCCTCCTTCCCCCCACCACACACACATACACACCACTCTCAGTGGCCCCTCCTCAAACACCAGGCTCCCCTCTCTCCCTCACCCCCTCCCGCTATGTTTTCATTTCTCTATCCAGGATTCTCTGACTCTATCTCTGTCTCCATCCTCTCTTTGTTTCTCTGCTTTTCTCTCCCTTTACTTTCTCTCTCCTTTCTAGTCTGGTGTGGGGTTTCCCCTTCTGCCTCACCTGCGCAGTGTGCCTCTCTCTAACCCTGTTCCACCCGGATCCTAGTAGGATCCTAAGACCCTAGGCACACCTTCCTTAGGAGAATGAGGGGAAGAGGTCACAGGTAGAAGGGGCCGGAATGTGTGTGTGTTTGGGGTCAGTGGGGGGAATGGGGGTGGACCAGATGACTGTCAGCACCCAAGGATTTCATTCAAAGTGGGTAGGGTAGGGGGGCATGTTGGGATCTGCACTGCACACAGGCACTGTGCCAGGTCCCAGAGGAGGGGAGGGGCACAAGTCCCACAAAGAAGGGAGGGAAGATAATCTGAGGACACCACCCCCCTATCTGGGGCCCCACCTCCCCTGTCTAAATATAAAGTTCTCCTATAGGACTGCCTCCACCCCATCCTAGAGCCTGGGAAGATGAACTCTTAATTCATCCACCTTCAGAGTCTCAATCCTGGTCTCCTTTTTCCCATCTTGGCTTTGGGGTTGTTCAAGGGCCTACTCTTCTGAAACACAGACTGAACCCGCTAACCCAGAAAACAATTACTGCTCCCCAAACTGGCTTCCTAGCCTCCTCTGCCGCCCTTGACTCCCAGACTCCTTTTTGGTGATAGGATGCTAGGCCTAGAGTCAGGAAGATGTGGGTTTCAGTCTGGACTCAGACATTTACTAGTGGCGTGACTCTGGGGCAAGTCTACAAACCTCAATTTCCTTATCTGTAAAATGGCAATAATAATAGTACCTACTTCCCAGAGTTAATTGGGAGGAGCAAATGAGATCATACTTATATAACGCTTTGCAAACCTTCATTTGCCATATAAACGTGTCAAGGATTATTATTCAGCAACAAATAAGTGCCTGGGACTAGACTTCTCAGGCTCTAGGACAACAGCCTCTCCAACCCCCAGTTCTTCCTCTTCTGCTTTTCCCAACCTATTTGCATGCAACAGCCCTCTTCATTATAAATACTTCCACATGGCCCAGATCCACATAACAACCCCCCCCCAACAAACACTCTATCAGAACAGTTTTTTCAGTACCCCAGGCTCTCAGACCTAACTCTCCCACCTGGGGGCCCAAGAACCTTGGTAACCATCTCCCCATTCTGTATAAGTCAGCTTCAATTGGACACCCCATATCTGACAACCCTCCAACCTCCTTGTTGTTGCCCCTTCCTCTCCCTTTCCCCTCACAGCCCCTGAGACTCACACAGAGAGGCCATCTCCTTGGGGAGGTCAGGCTGGCCCAGGCCCCGGAAGCCAGGACTCAGCATCTCAAAGGGTGGGGATCCCCGGAGTCCCCCAGAGAAGGCGAAAGGGAAGCTTGTCGTCCCAGGGAAACCAGCCCCAGGTCCCAGGGCACTGGGAACAAACAGACGATCCTTATTGGCAGCCATGGCGGTGGCATGGGTGGCTGAGCCCTCTAGGGTCTGCGATGGGCGGGGGGGACCCTCAGCCACACCCCCCCGCCCATGCCCGACGCCGGGGCCCAGGAGGCTCCGTGCCAACCCTGTCCAGCCCAACCACCAGGGCTCCAAGGGTCCTGGAGTGGGAAAGAAGAAAAAAAGGTCACATAAGAGGGGGGGATCACCTTTTGATTGTAAATACCCTTCTTGTGCCTCACTCACAGGGCAGCCACCTTCCCAATTTGCAGCTACTAGTAAAGGGCCCTTGGAAATTTAGGGGAAACACAGAAGGGGCCTTGTGTTGGGGCTTAGAGACACCCTCTAGATCCACTCCAGCGGAAAACAGACTTGGGGCCTGGGGCTATTGTCTGTCCTAAGTAGGTGAAAGAGATGAGGTGGGGAAGGAGGGAGGTGAGGGGTCAGGCCTCAGGACATATGAGTTGGGGATAACAATGGAGGAGGATAAGTCTATCTCTATTTTGAAGCCCAAGCCAGTCTCTATTTCTCAGACCCCTTTGTGTTCCCTTATCTCTTTATTAATCTGTGTACATTTCACACTCAAATCTCCTCAGCTACCCTTCTGGCACACTTACCCAAATCCCCTTTTCTTAAATTGTTATTACCTTTTCTCCCAATTTTCTTTCCCCCTTCTTTTAACTCTCTCCTCTCCCTTTTCCCTCTCTCCTCTAACTCCCTTCCCCCTCCAAATTCCCTCAACTTCTTCCCCAACTCTCCATCCTCTCCCCTTTCGCTTTCCCCCTAAATGCCTCTTTCTATCTCCTTCCTTCCTTTTCTCCCTTTGCTTCCATTTCTGAGTCTTTCCTAGGCTCTCCCTTTTTTCCTGCAGCCCCTGGTCACCTTGATTCCAGCCTGTATATGGTGTCTGGGCTGGGGAGTGGGAGGCCTGTTCGCAGAGCCCAGGGTATCCCCTCCTAGGACTGTAAAGTGGGAGAGGATGGAGAAAGACAGACACAAAAGGGGAAAAATAGAGAATGGGAGAAAGAGACAGAAGTGGGAAGGGTTCCTGCATCTCTCTTTTTTCATCGCAGCATCTATTTGTAGGACCACAATGATCTCTCGATCTTCATATTTATTATTTTCTGTTTGTTTCTCTTACCGTTTCTCATCTCTGGGCATCTATTTGGCCTGTATTTTTACAACCCTTAGTTTATCTGTCTTCTACCTCTGCTTCTGTCTCTTAACACTGTGTGTGCATGTGTCTGTCTCTCCCATGAGTCAGGGACTCTAGCCCCCAGTGATGTATCTGTCCATTCTGGTCCTCAAACCTGGTCATGAGACACCCCCCTACCACACTCACCTTGCACCACACCCTTACACCCAGAAGTCTGACCTTCCAATCTCAGGGGCCCCATCTCTCTTCCTTTCCCCTTCTCCTTGCACTCCTTATCCCAGGTGGAGCCAGGAGTCCTGTCTCCCAGAGGCCCCTGGGCCACAGCCCAACAGGCTGGGCTACATTCCAACTGTATTAACCCCTTTGATGCCAAGGGTGAGAAGAAAGAGGCTTCCCCCCCCCCACCCCTCCCTGTCCCTAGTTTAGACTTGAAGCTAGGATGCCCAGGGTCTCCTATGCTGGTTTCATTCTTTCCCCCTCATATATTGAGATTCTAGACAGTGGTCTAAAGAGAAAGGACCCTGGAATGGGAGACAGGAAGGTAGGAACCCAGCACCTAGGTGCTCAAATACTTGGGTCTCCCTAGAGAATGGGGTTTGTAGACCAAGGAATGGGAGCTGCCTACCTCTCATCTCCCTAGAGATTGAAATGGCCATGGGGGACAGGGCTAGGAAAGGCCTATGTCTCATCTCTGGAGCTTAGTTTCTCTTTCATTCATTGTAGATGGGAACCTCAGGTCCAGAGTGGGGTGGGGAGACTTTGGGGTTGGAGGAAAGGGGTGGTACAGGGAGTAAAGAGAAGCTTTGAGTTGGATATAAGACACCTGGGTTTCCCTGGGGAGCTGTCTGCAAAGAAATATTTTTCACCCCTCCAACATCTCACCCCAGAGAATGAGCCCAGTTGAGGGGTGGGCTTGCTTTACAAAGCAGCTTCTCTTATAACTGAGGGGGGGTGGGCGTGGGCAGGGATGGAGGGCGGATGAGAAGGGGGGGCATGTCTCTCTGCCCAGTCCAGCTAAGCTTGTGGAACAAAGAGGCTCTTGTGACTACTCTCCCCCCTCCCCTTCTTCACCCCCCCCGAATAAACACGACCACCTTTTTCCATGACCCCATCCACAATCCCAGTGGAAGGATTCAGGCATCCTTAGGCCTCCTGCCTAGGCCCCCTGGCTGCTACAGAGGGTATGGGGGTGTTTCCTTTGGCCCTATGCCAACCTCAGAGGAGCTCAGACCCCAGGGTCCCACCCACTCCCATCCCCAGGTGTCTTCCTTACACTAAAGTGGCCCCAGGAAAGGGCAGTGCCCAGGGGAGAAGGCAGGCAATGCCAGTGGAATGTGTGTGGGCATTGGAGGGCACGGGCAGGGTGGGGCAGGGGGGAAACTGGAGGTGCCAGTTAGGTGGCTTTCTGAGCCAGGGGGGGATGTGCCAGGGTGGGGATAGAAAGGGGCGTGCCCACCGATCCCTACCAGAGCCCTGAGCTATGGTGTATGAAGGGGGGAAGGGGTGTTGTTTAGGAGGTTATCCCCACTCCCTTCTCCTGACAAGGAGGGGGCACAAGCTACATTTCCCTAATACTGCCCTCTCTTCACCTCCCTCTAAAATGTGGGCACAGGTGAGATTTCCTCACCACAAAAGTCCCATGTCCCTCCCCAGAAGTTAATCTATGACTGGAGAGGAGCAATCCTTCTGGACTCGGGGAGTGAGACTCCAACTACCCTGGACATCAGACTAGGTACTGGATCCAGCTATTCCAACTTTCTGACCTAACCCTCTTTCCCCCATTTTTATCCCCTCCCCATTCAAACAGACAGCACACACTTACCCTTTGGCTGCCTGAAACACTCCTTCCTACATACTGGGCAAGGCTGAAGGGATTAGACTGTGACTGCTAGGAATAAAGAAGCAAAAGTCAGTAAGTAGGGCTGGAGGAATAGGACTCTGGAGTCTTTTACCTAAGTCTTCCAGCCTTTCTCAGTCCCACCTGGACTTTCAGCCAGAGGGACCCAGAAGAAACTCTTTCAACCTAGCCAGTTTGGGGCGGGGGGGGGGGGGGGGAATGAAGTACAGACTTAGACCCTCTTATGGAAGTGGGGGGAAAATGGAATCCTTAGACCCAGGAGTCTCCGATCCCCTAACACTCAGGCTCCCCCACTTCTCTCCAACTCCCACCCTACTCCACTCTGCTCTTGTCACTGTCCCTTAAATCTCTGCCCCTCATATCCCTCCATCCAGTGTTAAAGGGGAGGAGAACCTCTCTGACTAAAATGACCATTTCCCCAGCTGCTCCAGGGCTGGAGCTCAACACCCCCTCCCTGGTTTTTAGGGGGAGAGAACAAAGCCCACAATCATTCTCCATACAATCCCTTTTCTAAATAACTCCCTGCCTCCAGTATCCCCAAGTGGAAACGGGGGAAGGTCAAAATCTGCCCCATGGTCTTCTGGTCGCCCCTTCTACCTCCAAGCTCTGGGAGAGGATACGATAAAGCTTCCCCACCATGAAGATTCCCCAACCCCATAGATTCTCCTCCCATCCCAGAGTTCACCCTCTCACAGCACCGATATGCCCTCCTTGGGTCGACTTGAGTCCTCAAAAGGCAGGGAAGATTTTTGCCCTCAAGCACCCGAGACGTAGCCTTCCCAGACCACTGCTCCCCTGGGCGCCCCCCTCTCTCCATTGTAGGACCCAGGCATCCCAGCCCCCTTTTCCTTCTGACTCACCTGGAGGGGGAGGGGGAAGGGGAATCCTCGAAGCCTGGAGGTCCCAGAATTGGACGGTCTTGGTGATGGGCAGGCGCTAGAATAGGGGTTCGCGGTCACGGGGGGGATGTTGGGGGGGCCCAAAGGCTCTAGGCTAGGACTGTCCTGGGGCCTCTTGGAGCCTGCCCGCCCACGTGACCGCCCCAAAATATCCGACACATTTTCTCCCAAACCGCACACTGACTCCGCAGGCGGGGACACGGAAAATATTTTCTTTCTTTTTCTCCCTCCCTCCCCCCTCCCCTCCCTCCCTTCCTTGCCCTGCCCCCCTCTCCCCCTCCTGCTCTCGCTCCTCCCTCCCCGGACTGCTGCCCGGGCCCGGCTCCCTCCCTGGTGCCCTGGGGCTGGGGAGAAGGGGGGGGCTGGAGAGAAGGGGGGGCGGGGCAGCCGGGGACGCCTGTGTCTCTGCCCCTCCCTTTCTCTTGGCCTTTGTTGCTACGTCCCGGGGGAAAATAGGCAAGGCTTAGGGGCAGAGAAGGTCAGTGTCTGGGGTGCCAGGATGCCAGCCCCTTTCCGAGTTTTGCTTTTAGGGGGTAGGGTGGGGCAGGGATAGTTTAGCTTGGCTGGGTACTGTCCGGTTATCCATCATACCAACCTCTTTTGCTCACTGTGTGTCACTAATGTGGGGGGAGGCGATGGCTACTACTCACCCTCAAACATTGGGGGAGTGGCACTGACAGGGTCATGCCAGCGTTCAATTACATACGTACACACACACTTCTACCTTTCCCTTCCCCATTAGAGCAGACGTTCCTTCCCCACCCTTCCCTTCTTCTAATTCGATTCAATTAGATAAACATTTCTTAAGCGCCTACTATGTGCAAGGCTGTGTGCTAAGAGCTAGGGATAAAAGAAGAGGCAAAAGACAGTCTCTGCCCTCAAGGAGCTTACAATCTAATGGGGGGGAGGAAACAAATATCCCAGTCAGACCTATTTTTGACTTAAGGGGCAAACTGGTTTGACTGGTGAGGATGTGTAGGGGGCTGTTGGAGCCTTAGCAAGAAGACCCCTTTCCCCTTCCCCTCATAAGAATGACCTCTGGGAGGCAGGGTGCCTGGGTCCCTTGTTCGCTTGTATGTTCCTCTCCTCCTCAATGTTGGATCTGAAAAAAAAAGAATGGGGGGTGAGAAGCTGGCAAGGGAGGCACCAGGGCACTGGGCTAGTGGGTGGGATGTGGGAGGAATGCTGGGTGTGAGAAAGACTGGCCAGAGCTTCAGAGTATTGAGGGTGTCTCTGTGTGTATGCGCTCAGCACACAATGTGTGTTCCCTAAATGTTATTGACTGTAAGTGGGTGTGTCTGTCACTGTCTGATGGCATTTGTGAGTGTGTCTGTGTGTCTATGTCCATCGCAACCACACACTAAATTTCCAGTAGTGTGACAAAGGAGGTTTGCCCCATTTCAGACCCAGTTGTTGGATTTGGGGGAAGGGGAAGGGAAAGGGAAAACATTGAGGGAGGAGCCTAAAGAAGGGGTGGGATTCTGGGAGTTTAGGCCCCGCCTTGAGTCCCCTCTCTCCAATCATCCACCTCTTGAAGGGGGAGCGCTAAGAAAAGGGGAGGCTTCACTGGATGGCCGTGGAAACTGGTCTGGGGGACGCTGCCCGAAGGAATTTGTTCCCTCTCCCACTAATTACTCTCTAGGGTCCTATATGTACTCGGTAGGAGACTTTGGAGAGCCAGGGACTAGGACTCCTGGGTACCATCACATTTTCCATTTCGGATTCACTCCTTGATTCGTGGTCCTTGGGCCGCTAGTGATTGTTGAAGTAATGTGAAGCAGAGGGGCTCTTTCTCCGTCCTGGGAGAACGAGACGCTGGAGGCTAGGATAACTAGGTCTTCTCTCGGTCCGTGGGGCGGGGAGGAGCTAGGAATCAGTACTCCCGGGGCCCAGTCCCGGAGCGGCCACGGATGCTGTTGACATTACTCGGTTACTCTGGGAGCCACGCTGGAGCGGGGAGGGGCTGTCAGAGAAGTTGGACCTAGGCATCCTGGCTAGGAGTTGGACCCAGGCGTCCTGGCTAGGAATATAGTGAAACCCCCGTGTGTGTCCTGAGGGGAGAGGGCTTCTCTACACAATTAACTCTTTCTGCCCAGTATAGTTTGGGGAGGGGGCGGAGAGCAGAAGGGCGGGACCCAGCTGCGGTTTGGAAAAGCGGTCTAGATCCGCTTCCCTGGCACATCTGTACTTGGTATACAGTGAATGAGTCTCCTGTTCTGAGCCGGGCGGGGACACCGTTACCTCTCTCCTCCTTTTCCCGGGCATCCCCACACAAACCCAGGCACCACATCCCAGGATCCCCTCCCTAGGCATCACCTTCGGGCCAGCTCACCACCGGAGAGCCACAAGCCCTCCCTTCTCTTTACCAGGAGGAGCCTTAGGGCAGAACAAGCCTTGTTCCAAGAGGAGGGCAGCAGGAATGGGAAGACCACGGTGGAGAGAAAGGGGAAGGGGCAAACGACCGGGGTGGGGGCGGGGACAGGAGGAAGCTAAAAGAGAGGGGACTACAAGAGACAACTCTAGAGTCTGCGTTGTCACCGTTCGGACTCTAGATTTAATTACTTCCTAAGGGTCTCCTCCATCCCTGGTTAGTCCGAGCGGTCCCTGGCTTTGACAACCCTGCTCTATCTAGGCTCCTTCTCTAGGGATACATACACACGTACCACTCCCACCCTGCTTGGGAGTGCCCAACAACGGGGGTCTGTGTAGCGCTGGCCTGAAGTCAAAGCAAACAGAGAGCCAGTTGGGGGCTGGAAGAGAAGGAGAGGGGGAAGAGAGGAATGAGGCACAAAACTTAGAGTTGCCTTTCATCCTATTGGTCCCGGGAGGCTGGAAGCCAGAATTCCTGGTTCACCGGCTCGGTTATTCACGAGCGAGAGTTAATGAGGGACCCTGAATGACACAGCTCTCTGCCTCCCCTTCCCCTTCTACTCGAGGTCATGGTAAACTCGTTGTCCAATGATGCATTTGATATAATGACGTCATGGGGGACGCCTCTGGCTGCCTCAGTTTAGTAGTAGCCTCCTGTTGCTGCTCCCCAGATTTAACCTACTCCCATTCTGAGGTGCAGAGAAAGAGGCAGAGTCTAGGTGTTCAACTCATCCAGTCTTTCTTTACCTTACAAGCGAAAATTTTGCTTCCTATCTCCAGGGCAAAGAAGGGAACCCCAGACCTTGAACAGTCTAGGAGGAGGAGGAAAGGGGCTGGGCTGGGACACTTAGGACAGAAGAGAAAGGGGAAAAATAAATGACTACCAGGGAAGCAATGTGTTTGAGATACAGAACACCTTGGAGCACCCCCCACCCCACTCAAGAGCACCTCGGGTCCTCAGCCTGTGCCATTTGACTGGCATTACTGAAGCACCCTCCATTCAGGACATTGCAGTGCTCCCTTGGTAAAGGTAAAGGCAGTTGACAGCTTGGGGGAATGGGGAGATGCACATAAGCCTGGAACTCTGCCAAGGTCTCTGAGGGAATCATTAGGGCACAGAGGTGCCCGCAGGGGAAAGAGCACCAGGGAAGTGTTAGAGGAAAACATGTTTTGTACAACATAGCCCTGCCTCTCTGGTCTGCTCTCAGCGCCAAGGCTTGTGCCAGACTTAGGGGCCTCCTTGTTCACTCTTTGCCAACTGGCTGACCTTCCTCCTGCCAGCTCCCCCCTCCACAACCAGGAGGTACATCTAAATATATATATATGTGATAGGGGAAAAGTCACAAACTCTCGGGGATGTCTTGTGATGACATCACTTACCCTTCCTCCCGTCACAGTTCGCTAGACTATGAGCTCCTTGGAAGCAGGAACTATCCTGTGACTTTCTTTGTATCCTTAGCACTTAGTCTGGTGCCTAGCACACAGTAGGTGCTTAATGTTTGTTTGTTGGCCCAGTTCCTACACTCCAGGTCCTATCCCATGCTATGCTTACAGCATCTTTCTCCATCTGGTTACTGTAGGGACAACTGGCCTTGAGCTCAAGAAGTGTCCTTCATAGCTGGTGGAGAGGGGTGTCTACCTCCCGGTTCCCCTTGTCCAAGTTCAGTTTTCAGCTCCAAAGGGGCTAGTGAGCACCCTCTAGTGGCCACAGCAAGAGGTTAGGAGACTTGGATGCCTGGGTCCTGTTCTTGACCCTGTCCTGGTATGAATCTTTTCTTCCTCACACTCTACTTCCCAAGATACAGGAAAGGAAAACAGGGGTCCAGAAGGGAAAACTGTAGAGGCCCTTGGGATGGAACTAAACAACAGGATTCTTAATTCTCAGCCTTCAAGTCCCCTCTGGGTCAGGTTATCTCCTTCTGTCCAGGTGGAGCCCCTATCAAGCAGAAAGTGTTCTCTTCTCTCATAACCTGCCTCACCCAAAGTTAAACGAGTCCCAACCTGTCTTTTACATGCTTCAATGAGAATGTAAAGCCATGTCTTTAACAGTTTGTGGCTCTTTGTCTGAAAGTTTGTGTTCTAGGTATGAGTGTGTGTGTGTGTGTGTGTGTGTGTGTGTATCTTCTTTTTATCACGTCTAAGTCCCTTCAGTAGGGCTTAGCCTGTTGAAACACCTCACTTCTTACCATGGATTACAGAGATATCTATTACTCCACCCTAGCACCTACCTCAAAGGGCTGTAGTGAGATCAAATGAAACAATATTTGTAAAAAAGCACACAGCAAAGTGCCTGGCACCTAGTAGGCACTATTCCCTTCCCTCCCCTCCACAACGGAGGAGGCTAGGAAGCTTGGAAGCCAGGGAAGCAGTCGTTCCCCGCCCCCCTTCCTGTGGAGGGGTGGGGAATGGGGTGGATGTCAAGTTACCCCTCTTCTGCCCACCAGGGAGCAGTCACTTCAGCCTCCGGACACTACTAGGGTCTCTGGAGAGAGTAGAGGGGAGCTTATATGAAGCATTTTTCAGAGGGGAGCACTGAATGTTCCGAAATGTTAGAACTGAAAGCGACCCTAGAGATTATCTAGCCCACACCTGGCTGGAGGCCCAGAACAATGGCTTGCCTAAGATCACACAACAATATTGTCCAAGGTCACAACAATTAAATGGCAAGACTTGAACCCAGGTCTTCTAATTCCTGATCCAATTATAACACGCTTCCTCCTAAGGCAGGCAGGCTTTCTGCTGACTCCACTGCTGACTCTACAGTAGAACTTGAGAAAGCCATGGGAAGAATAGGGTTAACTCCTAACGTGGCTTTGACCCATTTTTTTCCCTATGCCCTACATCCCCCAAGGCCAGAGTGCTGGGTGAGGCCATGGTAGCACCTTCATCCTCACACCCTGGGACTTCCCCGCTCTGGAAACTCCCAAAACTCGGGCATCTTGCTCCCTTTTCCCCTTCCCCCCACTCCCTGAACCTTTTTTTGGCTTCAGTGAGGTCTTCTCAATCTCCAAAAAGGACAAGATCTCCTGGTATACACTTTTCAGTTCTTGGTTTTCTCCTTCAGGCTTAGCTCCTTCTCAAAGCCACCAAAGGGGTGCCATATCCCTAACCCTGCCTGTCCCTGCCTTTGCAGTAGGGAGGGAGGGAACCTAGATGGGGTGTTTTTCCAGGAGCCCCAAGTGTCTGAGGGTTTTAGGGGGAGCAGCTGTTTTGCTTCCCTCAGTCCAGGCCTGCTTTTCTGCAATTTCCACCTGTCTAGAGTCAGGGATGAAATGGGAGAGAGAGCAAAATTAACCTAGAGATAGGTTAGGGGTCAGGGGGAAGGGCTATCTGGGGGTGAAGAGATGGGCGGAGCTGTTCCACTCAGATCAGATCAGCTCAGCATGGCTCAAGACTAATCCTGTCCCACCCTCCTCTCCAGCTCGATCACTCCCCTCCCCCCTTGCAACACCCCCATTCTGCTTCTTCTGCTGCTGGATGGACTTCTCTCTGGGCCTGCGCTTGGGGCCTCAGGGCAAGAAGGCTCTCCCTAGACAGTCCCCCACTTCTCCTGCTCACTGTCTCCCTTCTTCCTGTCCCTGTCCCTTCTGTCCACCTCCTGCTTGCCCTTGTTCTCCCTACCCTCTCTTTGTCTGTCCCTGCCCTTCCTGTCCTTCTGCTTGTCTGTGTCCTGCCTACCCCCATCTTCCTTGCCCATCCTGTGCCTATCTGCCCTTAGCCTGCTCTCACACCCCCTGCCCTGCTTGCTCACCCTCTACTTGCCCTGACTTCTGCAGTCTTTGTCCTGCCTGTCCCCATCCTCCCTGCCCCAGCCACCCCTCTACCTGTTCCCATCCCACCCCTGGCCTTACCTGTCCCTCCTCCAGGGGCCGGGGAACCCGGTCTTGCTCCCGCTGTTGCTATGGCAACAGCTGCAGCTATTACGCTCAGGGTCCCAGCCCCCCTGCCAGCTGCTGCAGCTGTTGTTTCAAGGGTCTCCAGTCCTCTGGGGGTCGTTGTTCAATGGCCTAGGTTGGCTTTTGCCCTTGTGGAGTTTGTCATCCTCCCAAAATCCTTCCCACTGCTACTGCAGCTGCTCCTTCTCTAAGGCTCCCTTCCTGGAATCCCCTCAACTCGGGGTGGTCTAGGCAGCAGCTCCCACCTGGAGAGACAGAGAGAGAGAGTCTTGGCTTTTCCATTGGGCCAGCTGGGAACTACCTGATGGCCTGAGGACTATGGCTTCCTGGGAGTGAGAGATTTATCCCTTCTGAAGTTAGTCCCAGTGGAAGAGTGGGCTCCATTCCTATTCTCATCGGCCCGAGAACTTCATCATCTGCAACATCTAGAGGCCAAAAACATTCTTCCCCCTAGGTGAATGACCTTTCTCAACTGTACTAGTCTCTGGGTTCGAATCTTCCTTGTATCTCTCGTTGGAACAAGAGCCTTCTCTTCAGCTGATACAGGTAAGAGAAACTTCTTCGTTTGAGAGACTTGGGCGATGCATCATTTATACTTCACCCCACTCACTCCCATCCAAATCCCCGAGAGCCCGCAAGAAGGGACTAGAACCCTGATCCTTTGGTGTCCTGACTAGTCCATCTCCTAAGATTAGAAAAAGAGGTTTAAGCAGTGATTTTCAACCCCCTTGCCTCAGATCTCTCTCCCTTCCTAAAGTTCACCCATGTGTGATGTTCTATCTCTGTCTACCACTATCTTTGTGTCTTTCTGTCTGTCTCCCTGTCTAGATATTTCTGTATATCTCCGGGGATCTCCCAAGTCCCATGACCTCAATCCCTTACTCCCCTCCCTCCCACTCTGGGTAATCTCATAAGTGATGTTCTTCTCCAGCTGGCCTAAGAGGGGAGTGGAAATCCAGGAGAGGAGAGCACCAAGTGGCTCCTTCCAGTATTCCTTTCCACCTCATTTTCCCCAATCCACTTGTTTCCATCCCCCTCTCTCTAATCCTACCCTTGGCCCTGGGGAAAGCAGACACCATCCCATAAAGAAGTTAGAGTTCAGATCTAATCATCTAATACTTCTGAAGAGGGGTCATTGACAAGAGTCTTCTGTCCTTACTCTGTTTCTTGCCCAAACTGTATCTGAGCTATTGTGTGTTTGTTTCCCCCTCTCTCCCTGGCATTGTGACTCTTCATCTCTATTTCACAGTCTTTCCCTCAGTATATTTTCCCTCTGTCTTTCTGCCTCTTACTCTGTCTATGTGACATTCTATCCTTTTCCATCTCTCTGTCTCTCTCCCTCTGCCAGGCTAGCTCCCTTCCACTTCCTCTGTCTCAATTTCCTCTCCTTCTGTTTCTATATTTTGGTTTTCTCCCTTTTCTCCATCTCAATCATCCATCTCCCTTGTTTTTCCCCTCTTTATCTCAGGTCCTCTCGTCTGTATCTTGTCTTTGTTCTGCGTATTCTTTTCTGTATTTCTTCTCCTCCTCCACCCCTCCACCCGTTTTTTGGGTCAGTTTTGGTGTATTTCCATTCCTCTTTTTATTTTCCCTTCTGCCTTTGTCTTTTTGTCTCTATCATCCCCTCCATCTTTTTCTCCCTTATCTCTTCTGCCTGTCTTTACCCTTTTTTCTTTCTCCTTGGGCCCTGCATGTCACTTGGATACCATAAGTGTCTCCTGTTCTGCCAGGACTCTAAGGTCTCATCTGTTTGTGCCGTGCTTATTCCAGAAATCTTCCACTGAGGGGAGGGAAGAGGAATGGTCAAAAGAGTTACCAGAATTCCTCCCTAAGCTGAGGCACCAAGATGCCCTACCTCAGATACATAACAAAGAGATGAATGGTGGTCCTGTTGAGGGGAATTTGGAGATGTGGGGCTCTCAGCCTTATAACCTCTCCCTTTGGTTAGACTAGTTAGTTTATAAAACCCTGGAGTCTCTTCCTAACTATGGTTCAGTCATAGCTCTAAGGAGCCAGCAAGATCCCAAGGAATGGTTTTGTCCTGAATGGACCAATAATAAACAAAAATAATACAGATAATTTGTTGTTGTTCAGCCATGTTTGACTCTGTGACCCCATTTGGGTTTTCTTGGCAAAGATGCTGGGGTGGTTCGCCATTTCCTTCTCTGGCTCATTTTACAGATGAGGAAACTGAGGCAAACAGGGTTAAGTGACTTGCCCAGCTAGTGAGTGTCTGAGGTTAAATTTGAACTCAGGTCTTCCTGACTACAGGCCCAGTGTTCTACCCACTGTGCCACCTAGCTGTGACATAATTTTGCTTACACGTTCTCTCCCCTCCCTCCATCTAACAGGTGGTTTGACTATTACAATATCCAAAATAAAGAATAGAACACTCTCCTTCTTTGGGGGAAGGAAGAGTCATAGACCATATTATATCTCCTCTTCTATTTCTATACAGCTATGATCCCATTAGTAGAAGAAAAAACTCAAAAGAAAGAAAAATCTCATTGCAGTAAGAGAAGGTAATGCAAGGCTAGGAGGCAGATGATCCAGATGGGGTGACCTTGGGGACATCACTACAGTCCTCTGGGCTTGTCTTTCCAGCTGAAAAATTAGGAGAATTATCACTCCCTATTTTCCAGATGATGAGAGGACCAGTAAGATACTAGAGATGAAGAAGCTTGGATAGAAATTCTAGTTTTTACTGTTGTAGTAGGGAAATCCTATAAGAGACATTTAAGATAACATTTTAAGGTTTGCAAAGTGTTTTAAGGCACTTTTTCAGTTGGCATACAAGGTATTATATTGTTCCTATTTTACAGATGAGAAAACTGAGGCTCAGATGGATTATGTGACTTACTCATGGTCATGCTAGGTAAGGAAGAGGTGTCTTTTTTTTATAACTTTTTTTTTATTTGGTTAGGCAATGGGTTAAGTGACTTGCCCAGGGTCACACAGCTAGTAAGTGTTATGTGTCAGGAGGAGGTGTCTTGAATGGAGGTTTCTCCTGACTCCAAGTCTAGCATTTTTTCCACACTTGCCCTCTACCCCCAGGGTCTCCATCTGCAGCCTCAGCCCTAAATGGAGGTCTGTTCAAAACAAATCATGGTGCACATGATTAGATTATAGTGCGGTGTTAGATGAGTACCCTGTGACAAGCATCTCAGCTACCTGGACTATTTCTATGTTCTCCAGCTGTGGTAGAATGTTGTGGTACATGTGGGGGAGGGGGGCCCGGCACTGTGGATTTAGTTGGCTTCCCTCAATTCAAATTCGAAGGTGACCTTGTGTAACTCATTTAGAGTCATAAGGTTATAGCCTTACAGACAATCCATCCCAATCCCTTCATTTTAGAGACAAAAAACTGAAACCTGTGGAATTTAAGTGACTTGCCTAAGGTCACACAGATAGTATGAAATGAGATTTGAACCCAAGTCCTCAGAGTCAATGCTCTTTCAACTGAATTTCAATTTTTTCATGTGCAAAATTAGATTAAGGGGACAGCTAAGTGGCACAGTGGATAGAGCTTCAGCATTGAAATCAGGAGGACCTGAGTTCAAATCTGTCCTCAGACACATGATACTCACTAGCTGTGTGACCCTGGGCAAGTCACTTAACCCCATTGCCTCAGAAAAAAAAAAGAAAAGAAATACCAGGAGAAAGGTTGTGTTAGTTGATCTCCAATGTCCCTTCCAACTCCATGAAGGACTAAAACCCCTTCCTGAAACTTATGGAACTGAAGGCAGGCCCGGCCTGATCTTGGGCTCTTCTTACCTCAGGGGAGAGACCAAAAGCAGCCCTTTCTGGTACTACTGTGCAGTATCACGATTTTCAGAGCTCATTTAAGCTAAAGCCTTCATTTTACACACAAGGAAACTGAGGCCCAGATGGTGGAAGTGTCATCATTCACCCTAAGGTTATGCTGGTAAAAGTTAGGTGTGTTTGGAGTGGATAGAATGGCTGGAGTAAGGAAGAGCCTGTTCAAATCCAGCTTCAGACAGTAAAGAACCTCCCAGGCTTGTGGTAAAGATGAAATTTGCAAAGTGCTTTGCAAAACTTAAGGAACAATACAGATGCTAGCTATCTGACATTATTATGTGGATCTGGAGAGAGGTCAGGGCTGGATAGATTGTTTGGGTGTCAGCTGCAACTACCTCCCAGAACTGTGGTGAGGCTTAAATGAGAAAACGTTGGTGAAGTGCCTTTGCAAGCTAGCCATATATGAGACAGCAATTATTATTTATTATTGCACCTGATTCTCAAAACAGTCCTATGAGGCAGGTGCTAACATTATTCCCATTTTATAGACGAGGACACTGCGGCTGAGATTAATTAAGGGATTTGCCCAGGATTACACAAGTATTTCTCCCTTCAAGCCCAGCGCCAGCACCGCCTCCTGGAGCAAAGGTAAAGCGCTTTGTAAACTTTAAAGGGTTTGTATGTTGCAAACCTTAAAGGGTCAGCATGTTGGTTACCGGGAGGAGGACGCAGAGAGGGGGAGAGGGAAGAGGAAAGAGAGGAGGAGGGAGGAGCAAGTGTAAGGAGGAGAAAGAAGGAAAGGGGGAAGGTGAGGGGGAGAAGGAAGGAGGAGAAGGGAGGGAGAGGGAGGGAGAGAGGGTGGGGGAAAGAACAAGAGGAGGAGGAAGGGAAGAAGGGAAGGAGAAGGAAGTGGGGGAAGGAAGGGGAGGAAGGGAGAGAGAGGGAGGAGAAGGAAGGTGGAAAGGGAGGGGAAGGAGGAAGGAAAGGGAGGGGAGGAGGGGGTGGCGGCAAAGCCCCGCTTTCTCGGACCCAGGTGTCCTGACTCGAGGATGCAGCGTTCCGGCCACTCCAGCTCGGCGCCCGCAGGGAGCAGACGGAGCTGCCCGGCCCGCAGAGGTGAGCCCGGGGCACTCCTCGCCTTCCCAGGCCAGGCGCGCGGGTGCGTGCCAGGGGTGGGGACCAGAAGCGCGGAAGGCAGGAAGGAAGGAGGAGGGAGGAGGGGAGAAGGAGGAGGGCGGGGGAGGGAAGGGAGGGGAGGGGAAGAGAGGAGGCCCCGCCCTTCTCTCCTCCCTCGTCCTCCCTGCCCCGCCGGGGGAGCTGGGACCTCGTCACGTGACAGGGCTGTCATGGCGGGGCCCACGGCGGCCTCAGGCCAGCCGGGCTCCCGGAAGCGGAGCGAGGGGCGGGGGCTTCAGCTGGAGCCGGAGTGGGGCGGGCGGGAGCCGGACGCGACCGGAGCGTCCCCGCAGACGGGGCGTCCCCGCAGACGGGGCAGCAGGTGAGAGCGGGGCAGAGAGCAGAAGAGGACCGGGAAGACGCTGGGAAGAGCGAGCCCGGCAAGGGGAGACGCGCGCGCGGGGGGCTCGGGGGGAAGGTCAGGGGGAGGTGAAAGAGGGAAGCTGAAGATGGGTTTCCCGGGAGGAGAGCCGGCCGTGGGGTTTGAGCGTGGGGAACAGTGGAGGCTAGGCTGCCCTGGGGAGGGGGCGCGTGGGGGGAGAACGCTTCTGGAGAGGGGCTGCAGCCTGGGCGCCCGGCAGCAGGGACCCCTTGGGGGGAGGGGGCTAGAGATGCTCGGCCCCCACCCCAGCCTCCAAGTGTCCCCAGAAGCAGGACACCGACCTGACTGGTCCCTCCGGTCTGGGCTCTGGGGGACTGTGGGGAGAATGTCGGGCAAGGGTGTGGAGCTGCCTCCTGCCTACCCACCCAGGCCCCTGGCAGTGCCACCCGGGCGGTGGGTGTGACCCGCCCCCCCCTTCCCCTGACCTTTTTTCTTCTTCTCCAGGTCAGCCCGGGGCCCGCCATGCTGGTGACGGCCTACTTCGCCTTGGCCCTTCTGCTGGCTGCCTGCCTGGGGCTGGAGCTGTCAGGATGCAGGGCCAAACCTCTCAGCAGGGCCTGCTGCAACCCTTCCTTCCTTCGATTCCAGCTAGACTTCTACCAGGTCTATTTCCTGGCTCTGGCAGCGGACTGGCTCCAGGCTCCTTACCTCTATAAGCTCTACCAACATTACCACTTCTTGGAGGGCCAGATCGCCATCCTGTATGTCTGCGGCTTGGCCTCCACTGTCCTCTTTGGCCTTGTGGCCTCCTCCCTTGTGGACTGGCTGGGCAGAAAGAAGTCTTGCGTCCTCTTCTCCCTCACCTACTCCCTTTGCTGCATGACCAAGCTCTCCCAGGACTACTTCGTACTACTTGTGGGCCGGGCTTTAGGTGGGCTGTCCACAGCCCTGCTCTTTTCAGCTTTTGAGTCATGGTACATCCATGAACATGTTGCACGTCATGATTTCCCACCTGAGTGGATCCCTGCCACCTTTGCCCGGGCTGCTTTTTGGAACCATGCACTGGCTGTAGCAGCTGGTGTGGCAGCTGAGGTTGTGGCCAGCTGGCTAGGGCTCGGACCTGTGGCTCCTTTTGTGGCTGCCATCCCTCTCCTAGCTCTGGCTGGCATCTTGGCCCTGTGTAACTGGGGCGAGAACTATGACCGGCAGCGAGCATTCTTGAGGACCTGTGGAGGTGGTCTTCGATGCCTCCTGTCGGACCGACGGGTGCTGCTGCTAGGTACCATTCAAGCCCTGTTTGAAAGTGTTGTGTTCATCTTTATCTTTCTCTGGACACCTGTGCTAGATCCCCATGGAGCACCGCTAGGCATCGTCTTCTCCAGTTTTATGTCAGCCAGCCTGCTGGGCTCTTCCCTATATAGAATAGCAACCTCCAAGAGGTACCACCTCCAACCCATGCACTTGCTGTCCCTTGCGGTCCTTATTGTTGTCTTTTCCCTTTTCATGTTGACTTTCTCCACTAGTCCAGGCCAAGAGAGCCCAGTGGAGTCATTTGTTGCCTTCCTGCTCATAGAGCTGGCCTGTGGTTTGTACTTTCCCAGTATGAGCTTCCTACGAAGAAAAGTAATCCCTGAGATGGAACAGGCAGGAGTGCTTAACTGGTTCCGGGTCCCCTTGCACCTGCTGGCCTGCTTAGGGCTCCTTGTTCTCCATGACAGTGATCGAAAAACAGGTACTCGGAACATGTTTAGCATCTGCTCAGCCGTCATGGTCATGGCCCTCCTTGCTGTGGTGGGGCTCTTCACTGTCGTGAGGCATGATGCTGAGTTGAGGGTGCCACCGCCTGCTGGGGAGCCCTGTGCCCCTGAGCTCTGACCCAGACCTGAGAACAGCCTGAACTCTTGAATCCCACCCCCAGGGGGTGTATATGTCTCCCTCTTGCCCCTGTATTGTCATCTCTTCGGCCACGTGAGTTGTATTGGGAGTACTTCCCCTGCCAAATGCTCTGAACAGGGAGGAGGAGAGGAGTGAAATAGACTTGAAAATCAAGGTCCTGAAAAGGGCCCCTGTGTTACTTCTCATCAAGACAAAAGAACCTGTTTTAAAATAAACTCTTTGAGATGAATGTTGATTTCATTTTTCTTACTCTCCCTTCTAGTTGGTCCAACCTTAATGGTGGTTGGTAAGTATAGATTTTCTTGTAGGAGGCATGGCCATGCTAATACATAATCCAGGAGATAGAATCTCCTGAGGTCCTGAAACACTGCTTAATGATCTGAAAAGAACAAATCAGTGAGGTCAAGAATCCCCTTGGGTCCTTCACCTCTCCATCTGCTTGAAGTTAATCTCTTTCTTAGCTGTCAAGTCAAGCCCATGTCCTATTGCTAAGGTTAGAGGTTCAAGGTAGGCTAGATAAATTCCCAGGATGCCAGGCCACTAACTAGGCAATATTTCTCAGGCTGAGAGCTCTATTGTGTTGTTATCAACAAACTGGTAATTCAATCAGTAAGCATTGGTTAAAAACCTACTATGTGCCAGTCATTATGTTGTGTATGAGAGATGCAAAGACAAAAGTGAAACAGGGCTTTCGTTCTTCTTATGTATGTTTATAAGGCCCATACAGAATGAATTAAAGGGAGGACACTAGTGACTGGGGGGTCAGGAAAGGCTGCCTGTCGAATGCAATGACTTGAAGGAAGTGAGGGATTTCAAGAAATGAGAAGAGGGAGAGCTTTCCAGGTTTGGGAGACAGCTAGCACAAAAAAAGGCACAGAGATGAGAGGGAGTGTCCTGTGAGAAGAGCCCAAAGTAGGCCGGCAAGTATGGCAGAACTGGAGATCTTGTGAAGGGGAACAATCATGTAGGAAGCCTGGAAAGGTAGGAAGTGCTTTGGAGATCAGAGAATTTTCTATTTTATCCTACTCTTTTATCCATTGCAGTTTATTGAGTAGAAGAATGACATGGTCTGACCTTCAATTTAGGAAAATCACTTTTGCAGTTGTTTAGAGAATAGATTGGAGTGAGGAGAGACTTGAAACAGGCAGACTTAATACAATAGTCCAGGTGAAAAGTGATAAAATAAATGCAAATTAAGATAACTGAAGTTTGATCTCACTGAGTAAATTGGCAACAGTGATCCAAATGGACCGTAAATATTATAGGAGCTATAAATTTGTCCTACTTTCTAGAATACAAGGAGCAGACAGGAGAATAGGGCAGTCACAGGTGTCAAAGGCTACACGGAGCTCCGGAAGGATAAGATTTGAGAAGAGGCCATTAGATCTGGCAATTAAGAGATCTTTGGTAACTTTGAACAGAGCACTTTTAGTTGAATGAAGCCAGATTGCAAAGGATTTAGAAGAATTAGAATAAAAGTAGGAGCAACAATTTAACCAAACCAGTGGCAAACTCTCCCCAGAGATAAAACTCAGTCACCTCCTCCTCCCATATCTAGAAGGCCACCCCTCTTCCACTCTGACCTTTAAGTCCCACCTAAAGTCCCACCTTCTATAGGAAGTCTTTCCCAACCCCTCTTAATTCCATAATTCTTAATCCTTGATTCCTTAAATTCTTAATGCTTCTTTTAATTATTTCCTATTTATCCTGTATATATAAGCTTGCTTTGTATATGTTTGTTTATATGTCTTCCCTCTTAGATTAATAAGCTCCTTGAGGTTAGGGACTTTCTTTTGCCTTTTTTAGTATCCATAGCTATTAGCTTAGTGCCTGGCACTTCCACAGGTACTTAATACATGTTGATTGATTGAGTGAACATTGCCCCTTTTGCTGTCCACTTTGGGTAGTTGCTTCATTTTATCTAGTTCATCCCCAGGACTTGAGTTCAGAATGAAAGGACGCTGAATGGAGGCTCAGAGGATGAAGATTCTGGTGTCCTCTTGTCTGTACCTGACTCTTCCCCACCCTTGCTGAGTGAGCCACCAGGAAGGCAGGGGTGGGAATGCCAGCTCTTCGAGTCCCGTGGAGCCACTCCCTGCCCCACCTGTGATCTTATCTGTTCACAGCCACCCTCCCACCAAAGCCTGGGGTGGGGCTTAGAGTTGGCCTCCTGGTTGGGGAGGGAGGCGGAGACGGGAAGAAGGCTGGAGAGTCTCCAGGCCGTGTGCTTTGGGGGACTGTGAGGGGTGGAGGAGAGAGCTAAATCCTGCAAAAAGGGAGACTAGCCCTTCAATCGGTACCAGCCTACTGCCTAGACTGGAAGATCCAAGGCATTCCAGGCTTCCAGTCCTGCAAGTCTTGGCTTGTGAATAGAGATAGCATCGGCTGGTGCCAAAGGAATGTAGGACTTTCAGAGGGTGGGGTTGGGGGGTAATGGTCCCCTCCCCTTAGAGCAGGAGGGAACACTTGCCCCCAACCCCACTAGCTCAGGAGAGAGCCAAGTAATACTGATTCTCCCTGAGGCTAAATCAGAGTATACCACAACAGATTGGGCATCTTTTCCTTGTTCTCTTCACTGAGACAGCCTGGATTAAGAGGAGATGGGCTAGAAGGCCCCTGACTTCTCAAATCCAGTATAATGATTTAAGAGGATTATCCTAATCTAATTGAGACTGGGCCCTACATTCAATTTAATTAATGACATCACTGGAGTTGATATTCTAATTCAAACTACCATGTCCCTCATGGATACTGGAGGCGGGGTTCTGAGCTCCCCAAAGTCCTAGGAAAAAAATTGGCCACCAGACCCCCAAGGTGGAGAAGGGGTCCTGATATCTCCATCAATAAGCATTCATAGTTACAGAAGAACCAGAAAAGAAAGTTTTCCATGTCAGAAGTCCTTGGTATCACCAAATGCTTCAACATCAGAAACTGATGTTTTATTAATGAAAATGACAGCGAAGAAGATGCATTACCATCTGCTTTATTGCTTCACCCTAAGGACCCTTGGGCCTTTCCCTCTGACTTGCAGCTAAATCTGTAAAGTGGACTGGATGGCCTCTCGGTTTCCTTCCAGGACCAGATCTACAATTCTCTGATGCTGCTCTGTGTAAGTCACTGTGCTAGGTGATAACATCCCAAAGACAAAGGTGGAAAAGTTCCTGCCTTTAATGAATTTACATTTTAATGGTGGGGGTAGGGAGGACAACATATACATATGTAGACATAGACAAAATACGTCCATCTGTATCCCATGCCTGGAATATATTCCTTTGTCTCTTGGCATCTCTGTTTTCTTTCAAGACTTAGCTCTTGTCATCTTGTGCTTGAAACATTTCCTGGTCTCCCTAGTCTTCTCACCCAACGTTATCTTCAATCTGTCTTGTATGTGCAGAGAGCCCAATTAAGGATCTATTTCGATTATCTCAGTGAGGAGCTATGAGGATCTAGACCGGGGTTGTGGCCACAGCAGTGGAAAGGAGACAGGTACAATATAGATGTTGTAAAGATAGAAATGACAACATTTGGCAACTGGTCAGATATGTGGATTGAGGGAAAGTGACGAGTCAATGATCCATGGGGGTTGTGAACCTGAACAACTACAAGATGGTGATGCCCTCAACAGTAATGAAGAAGTTCAAAACATGGGTAGCTAGTGCATTGAGTTTGAGATGCCATCAGGACATCTAGTTAAAAAATGTTCAATAGGCGTTTGGTGATTAAAAAAAAATTAAAAAACAAACAGTTTGTGCCTCCAAGGAAATCATATTCTACTGGAATGTTTTACGTTCCTCTGTTTTCTTTTATTAGTGCTCTTTTATCTTTCTATTGGTTTTATTGGTGCTCTCTTCTTTCTTTTTTAAACATTTCTATCACTTCCTAAAGACTATCTTCTTCTACTCAATAAAACCCTCCCTTGAATAAGTATGATCAAGCAAAACAAATCAACATGTTGGCTGGAATTGCTCACATCCCTCTAGAGAATACAGCTTGGAGACAAACCAGTCTTTTGGTTTTTAGGCTTTCCAGATGGACAGAAAACCATCTGACTTGGAACTTCCACCCATCCTGGTAGATGTGCCAGAAAGAAGACTGTAGGGAAGATGGACTGGGACCTCAGGAAACCAGGGCTTCCTATTCATTTTCCAATCTATAGCATTTGACCAATTTTCAAGTTTTTTTCCACTTCCTTCTCTCTAGTTTTAAAAATGGATGTTCCACTACAAAATCTTTTCATAATCTCACTCACTTTGGTAATTTGGGGACCCTTCATTTCCTCCTTCCTCACATATTGAACTCACCATTATGAACAAATTAAAAGTCAAGTAAAATCAGGCAACAATTACAGCTGACAGTATGGGTAACTTTCTGCACCTGTAGCCCTCCAACCTCTCTACAGAGAGGAAGTGTTCCCCTTACCACATCCTTTGTTCCCTAGAACCAAATTCTTTATTGCAATTAATCTGAATTCATTTGCCTTCTAGTGTTGTTTCCATTATCTTATTTTTCACTATGTGTATTATTGTCTTTGTTTTATTTCCTTTACTCTGAGTCATTTCATAGAAGTCTGTTCCCCACCGATCTTAATGGAGCCTTGTTTAATCTCCAATCCAGATCCTGTACCTGGGCTTCTGACCTGATTGGTGAGCATTCAAAACATCTTGTCCCAACCCAGGAAAATCTGTCTTCTTAAGACATCTTCCTGCGAATATACTCTGCATGTCTCCTCTCCCTGTCACCTCCAATTCTATACCTCTGGCTCTAAGGACAATAGTCAAATTAACAATTTTGTTTAGTTGTTTCAGACTCTTGGTGACTCCATTTGGAGGTTTCTCGGCAAAGATACTGGAGTGGCTTGCCATGTTCTTCTCCAGATCATTTTTTAAATGAGGAAATGAGGCAAACAGAGTTAAGTGACTTGCCCAGGGTTACAAAGCTATGTCTGAGGCCAGATTTGAACTCAGGAAGAGTTCAGGCCTGGCACTCTATTCACTGTGCCATCTAGCTGCCCCCAAATTAACAATACAATTCTTAGAAAGGATCTGTCAACCAATTGTCCTATGATTCCAATCCCTATCATTGTGGTTTTCCTAACCAAAGCACCCCTTCTTGACCAATATTCCCCTATATGTATTGTTTTCCCCTTTTAGAATGTAAGCTCTCTGAAGGCAGAGGTTGAATTGATTTTTGTATTTGTATCCCTAGCATAGGGGTGGGGAACCTTCAGCCTCCAGTCCCCATGTGGCCCTCTAGGTCCTCAAGTGCAGCCCTTTGACTGAATCCAAACTTCACAGAACAAATCCTCTTAATGGAAGGATTTGTTCTGTAAAACTTGGACTCAGTCAAAAGGCCACACCCAAGGGCCTATAAGGCCATATGTGGTCTCAAGGCCACAAGTTCCTTACCCCTGCCCTAGCACTTAGTACTGTACATGGCACATAGTAAATGCTTACTAAGTGCTTTTTCATTCATTCATTCTCTAAATTTCTCATGTTCCTCATTCCTTATATGATACAATAATATTCCATTCAGTTCAATATACCACAGTTTGATCATCTATGACCCAATTGATGAGTTCCCATTTTATTTCAGTTTTTTGCTTCTACAAAGAGTAATATAATTAACATTATATTACATAATTTTTTTCTTGGTGTAATTGGATTTCTTTGGGGTATATGCCCAGTAGATGGATTGCTAGGTATGAACAATTTAGTAACTTTTCTCAAAAATTCTTTTCTAGAAAAATTGAGCCCGTTCACAGCTCCACCAATAGTATTGACTCAATTTTCAAAAATCATTTTGCCAGTTTGCTCAGTGAGAGATCGAACATCAGAGTTATTTGAATTTGCATTTCTTTTATTATTTGTGATTTAGAGTATTTTTCCATTCCAGTGTTGATTGTTCAAACCTCCCCTTCAAAAAAAAGCTTATACCCTTTACTACTTATCTGTAAGGACATTTTCAAGCCCTTTCCAGGTTTTCTTATTTCCACTCAGCTCAAGGACATTAGAGGATTGATCAAAGACCAATAGATACATCCCTTTTGCTGAGTCTTTTCAGCCCCTAGTCCTTTTTCCTTACTACCTGATTTTTCTCTTTACCTATTAGTCTTCCTCCTGCCCTCACATGCATGCTTCATCCCACTAAAATAGTCTTAAGAGATCCAGAGAAATGTAACATAATCCAGATTTGTTACACTTGAGATCAGATATGTGTCATTTTTATGTTACAAGAGTACTTCAGATAATTGTGGAACTTTATAGTACTTTCAAAACATTGGATTTTAAGGCCCAAGACTTGCTATCAAATTCTATTTTTTATTTTTGTGACTAAGGGGGAAATCACCTAACCTTTCTGGACCTCATTTACCTTACCTGTCAAATGCTGGGGATTGGGTAGATGATATTTGAGCCCCCTTCCTGCACTAAATCCTATGATCTCATTTGCTCGTGACAGCTACCGTAGAAGGTTAAAAGAGCTGAGATTATTCTCATTTGACAGCTTGGGAAACAAACATAGAGTCAAGTCCAATATAGGTAGATTCTTTCTAATATGCTATATTGCTTCCTTGTAAATTTCTATAATAATCATGATAACTGCACACTTTGTGTGGAATTACATACCTTCAGAATTGGAACGAATGTTAGAGGTTATTTAACCCAGACCCATACCTGAATCAGAATCCTTATCTCCAACAAATGGTTACCCAGCTTCTGTTTGAACAATTTCACTGAAGATTGGAAAAATTAACTCCGGAGGAAGTCCATTCCACTTTTAGACACCTTTTACTATTATTGTTGTTTTTAGGTCAAAGAATATGAACATTTTAGGAGGATTTTTTTTAATCATCATTTTAAATTGCTCTCCAGAATGGTTGGACCAATTCATAGCTTCACAAGAGTGTACCTGTCTTTCCACTGAACCTCCAGTGTTTACTATTTGCATTTTTCATTGTCTTTGCCAAATAGCTGAGGTGATTATTATTATTAGTTATTTCTTCTCTTGTTATTAGTGATTTGGAACAGACTTCCATGTGATTGCTAATAGTTTACAACTCTTCTAGGATGGATATGTTGGATTTGGAGTCAGGAAGATGGGCTCAAATCTTGCCTCACACACTGACTACCTGTATGACCCTGGATAGGTCACTTAAGCTCTATGGTTAAGTGGTTTCCTTAGCTGTAAAAAGAGGGTGTCGAGCTTGTTTGCCTCTGTGGTCCCTTCCGCTCCAAATCTATGATCTTATGTTTGTTCCCGTCTTTTAAATTCCACTTAAACACTGAAGGATGGCTCTTTATCTTACATATTTGAGCTATTTCTCTATAGATCTTGGATATCAGACTTTTTTCCAAGATGTCTGATGCAAAGATTTCCCCCCACCAATCAACGGCTTCCTTTCTCTTCCTATTTGCATTGATTTGTTTGTTCAAAAGCTTTAAACTTTTAGGTATTGAAAATTATGTTTTATCTTTTGTGATTTTCTCTGTCTCTTGTTTTGTTAAGAATTCTCCCACTAGCCTCAGCAGATAGTTTTAATTGCCAGGAAGTTTTCTTTACATTAAGCCTAAATATGTCCCTCTGTAACTTCCACCTTGTTATATCTTATTAGATCTTTTGTGAGACTAAGCAGAATGAGTCTAATGGAATCCTGCCTTAGATACTTACTAATGGTGTGACACTGAGCAAGTCAGACCTCTCAAAGCCTGATCTGGAAAATGAGGAGGTTAGATTTGACAACCTCTAACATCCCTTCCAGATGTAAATCTGTGGTCCTAATCCCTCTTGTACATACCAGCCTGAATCTCTCTATCTGCCTCATTTGTACACACACACACACACACACACACACACACACACACACACACACTCGTGCATGGCATTTGATATTTTTTTTCACCTGCTTCCCTTCTTGTCCTACTTGCATTAATTTTGTTTGTGCAAAAACATTTCAATTTCATGTGATCAAATTTATTTTTGGTAATTGCCTCGAATTTTTGTCCATTTCTGTGAAAGGTAGCTCATCTGGTTCTCTTGTAATTTTGTTTTATGATCATTAATATTTATGTTAAGTAGAATTTATTATGAGATATAGTGTAAGATACTGCTGTAACCTTAATTTCCTATAGAATGCTTTCTATTAATTATTGTGAAATAGGGAGTTGTAACTGAAAGTAATTTTGGGAGGATTTTTCAAACATTGAGTTATTTAGTTAAAATATTTCTGATTTGTCCTTTTCTAATTTGCTCCATTGATCTACTTTTCTATTTTATAACCAGAACCAAATGATTTTGATAATAGCTACTTTATAATATATCTTGAGATCTGGAGTACTGTATCTCTTTCATTCTTATCTATTTTCACCATTACCCTTGATATTCTAGATCTTTTATTCCTAAAAATGAATCTTGTTATTATTTGGTCTAGTTCAGAAAGTATCCCTTTGGTAGTTTGAATTATATAATACTAAATTTATAAATTCAGTTTGGTAGTATTGTCATTTTTCTTATATTAGCATAGCCTGTGCATGAGCACCGAATATTCTTCCAATTATTTGAGTTATTCTCTATTTCATTAAAGAATCTTTTGTAAAATTATCTATATAGGCATTCAGTGTGCTTTGGTATTTTATACAAATATTTTACACATCTAGTAGTTATTTTGAATGGGACTTCCATTTATTTTATTGCTTCTTGGATTTTGTTAGTACTATTTAAAAATACAGTTGATTTTTGTGGATTTCTTTTTTAGGCTACAACTTTACTGAAGCTATTAATTATCTCTATTAGTTTCCTTGATGATTCCTTAGGAAGGAGGGGAAACGGAATAAGCTCTTATCTCATTTGAGCCTCACAACAACCCTCTGAGGTAGCTTCTAGGATCCCCATTTTACAGTGGGGAAACTGAGGCAGTTAGAAGTACCTAGGGTCACCCAGCTAGTAAGTGTCTGAAGCTGGATTTGAACACAAGTTTTCCTGACTCCAAGGGCAGCACTTGATCCACTCTTCCATCTAGCTGCCTTTAGGATTTTCTAAGTAAATCAAAATGTCACCAACAAATAAGAATAGGTTTGTTTCCTTTTTGCTTCATGTCTAAATTTCTTTCTTATCTTATTGCAATTGCAAGTATTTCTAGAACTGTCTAATAATAGTGGAGAAAGGGGGCATCCTTGCTTTACTCCTGTATTTACTAGGAAAGCTTCTAGTATTCCTATTACCTATAATGCTAATTTTTGGTTTTAGATACTTTTTATATTTTTAAAAGATCTTTCTGTGAGATGACCAATGTTGAAAGGGATATGGGAAAAATGAGACATTGATGTACTGTTGGTGGAGCTGTGAACTGATTCAGCCATTCTGTAGAGCAATTTGGAACTATGCCCAAAGGGCTACAAAACCATGTATACCCTTTGATCTAGCAATACCACTACTAAGTCTATATCCTAAAAGAGATAAAAAACAAAAAGGAAAAGGATCTATATGTACAAAACTGTTTATAGCAGCTCTTTTCTGGAGGCAGAGAATTAGAAATGAAGGGAATGCCCATCAATTGGGGGATGACTGAACAAATTGTGCTGTGTGATTGTAATGGAATACTGTTGTGCTATAAGAAATGATGAGAAGGATGCTCTCAGAAAAACCTGGAAAGACTTACATGAGCTGATACAAGGTGAAATGTACTATGTACAAAGTAACAGCAATATTGTGTGATGATCAGCTATAAATGACTTAGCTGTTCTCAGTAATAAAATGATCCAGGACAACTCTGAAGGACTCATAATGAAGAATCCCCATCCCCAGAGAAAGAACTGATGGTATCTGAATATATGAAACATATTTTTTGACTTTATTTTTCTTAAGTTTTTTTTGTCTATGTTTTCTTTCACAACATTACCATAATGGAAACGTTTTGCATGACCACATATGTATAACTATATCTAATTGCTTGCCTTCTCAAAGATGGGGTAGGGAGGGAGGAAGGGAGAGAATTTGTTCTGTTTTCGTTTTTGGCGAAGCAGTTGGGGTTAAGTGACTTGCCCAGAGTCACACAGCTAGTGTTATATATCTGAGGCGAGATTTGAACTCAGGTCCTCCTGACTCCAGGGCTGGTGCTCTATCAACTGTGCCATGTAGCTGCCCCATGAAGGGAGAGAATTTGTAACTCAAAGTTTTAAAAACCGATGTTAAAAATTGTTTTTACATGTAACTGGGGAAAATAAAATCTAAATAAAATTTTTTTTAAAAAAAGATCCTTCTATGACAAGAGTTCTTAACCTGGGGTTATTTTTTTTAAAATGGTAACTATTTCAGTAAAATTGGTTTCCTTTGTAATCCTATGTATTTTATGCATTTAAGAACATTATTCTGAAGAGTTCATATTTTACCATACTGTCAAACCAGTTCATGACATCAAAAATGTTAATAACCCCTGCTCTGTGCTTGTACTTTGTACGGTTTAGTAGGAGCATAAATTGATATTGTATTTTGTCAAAGGCTTTTTTCTATATCTATTGATATATTCATGTGGTGTTCAATATTTTTTTATTATGATTAGTTATGTTGCTTTAATAATGTTGAACTGTCATTGAATCCCTAGTATAAATTCAACATACTCATACTGAGTGATGTTTTTGAAAAATCCTTTTGTCAGGATTTTATTTAAATTTTTTGAGTTGATATTAATTACTCATATTCTTCTACAGTTCTCTTTATTTCCTTTATCTTTCCCTGTCTTAAGTATTATGGTTATATTTATTTCTTAAAAAGAGTTTGGTACTTGTATAAGACTTTTAGTTTTTGTTTTTTTATGCGAGGCAATTGGGGTTAAGTGAAGTACTTGTATAAGACTTTAAAGCTAAGTGGAAGTTTTTGTATTTTTACCTAGAAGCAACAGAAAGTCATTAGAGTTGATCGAGTAGAGGAGTGATATGGTCAAATCTGCACTTAAGGAAAATTACTTTGGCAGCATTGTGTTACAGAGTCTCTCTAGCCTCTGGAATCCCTAGCCTAGTTACTACCAGAGGCAGAAGGCAGCATACTTCCCTATTCTCTATGTGGCTGGACAGACAGCCTATCTATCGCTTATTATGGAAAGGTGGAGGCGGAAGGAAGGCAGGTAAGATATGCCAGCAAGATCTTTGCAGCAGGAATAGATACCAGAGTGGCTCCAGGATTAAGCCTAGGGAAGTGGTTGGGGGGGGTAAGGGTTGGTTTGTGTTGGAATATGCCTCTCTGTAGTGAGTATGGAGGCTAGTAGAAGGGGAGTATTGGTTTCCAGTTTTGTTTGTTTGTTTGTTTGTTTTGCTATAATAAAAAGTGCTTCTTTAAATATTTTTGTGCAAATGTGTCCTTTCCTTCTTTCTTTGATTTCCTTGAGGTATATGCCTAATAGCAGTAATACTGACTCAAAAGGTATGCAGTTTAGTAACTTTTGGGATATTGTTCCAAAATGCTTTCCAGAATTATTAGATCATTTCAAAGATAAACTAGAAGGGCATCAGTGCTTCTTGCTCCCACAGTTCCCTCCTCCATCCCCAACAATTGTCATTTTCAATTTTTTCCTCTTTCCCTTCCCTCCCCTTCCCTTTTATCTCTGATAATCTGATGGGTATGGAATGGAACTTCAGAGATGTTTCAATTTGTAATTCTATTATTGTTAATAATTTATGACATTTAAAGTACAATAGTTGTTCACTTATATTTCTTCTTTTAATAACTACCTGTTCAATCCTTAGAACATGTATTATAGTATTGAGGGAATAACTCTTGTTTTTACATATTTGAATCAATTCCCTATAGTTTGAATAGCATATCTTTATCAGAGAAATTTGTTGTAAAGGTTTTTCCCAATTAGCTGTATCCCTTCTAATACCAACTGAATTGATTTTACTTGCACAAAAACTTTTCATTCTTTTTTTTTTAAACTTTTCAATCTTATATAATCAAATTATCAAATTCAATTCCTATAATTTTTTCTACACTGTTTTTGGTCAAGGGCTCTTCTTCTTCTTCTTCATGACTATAAATGGTATTTCCCTCTTTCTTTCTCTAACTTATTTATGTTATGTTTTACATCTAGGCCACCTAATCCATTTACAACTTGCTGTGGTATATGGTGTGAGATGTTGGGCTAGACCTAATTTATGCCAGATTGTTTTCCAATTGTTCCACCAGTTGTCAAATTGAGTCCCTATGCCATAAACTGAGGTCTTTGAGGCAAAGACTGTGCCACAGTGTTTGTTTGCTTCTGCATGTTGGGTAACTAATCTATTCAAATGATTTGCCTTTTTAATTTTTTAACTAGTACCAGATAATTTTGATGATAACTACTTTGTAATATAGTTTGAGATCTGATACTGTTAGGTCTCTTTCATTCACACTTTTTTTCCCATCATATCCCAGGAGATTCTTGACCTTTTGTTCATCCAGATGAATGATATTATAATTTTCTAGTTCTATAAAGTAACATTTTTCTAATTTGATTGACATCTCATTGGATCCAGAAATTAATTTAGGTAGTACTTTTTTCATCATATGGACAGTCTACCCATAAACAATATCCCTCCAATTATTTGTCTATCTTTATTTGTATTAAGAATATTTTGTAGTTTTATTTACATAATTCCCATGTGTGTGTCTTGGTAGGTAGTCTTCCAGGGGCAGCTGGGTGGCACAGTGGATAGAATACTGGCCTGGGAATTAGGAGGACCTGAATTCAAATCCAGCCTCAGACACTCACCAGCTGTGTCTGGGCAAGTCACTTAACCCTGATCGCCCCCCCCCAAAAGAGGTAGTTTTCCAGATTTTTATATATTCTGTAGTTATTTTAAAAATAATTGTTTTTTCTTTCTTTTCCTGATAGCGAGGGAATTAGAATAGCAAGTGGTAATGGGAATTGAGTGAACCACACTGACTTTTTTTTTTTAGATGAAACCCTCTTTTATAGTTAAATTTTATTATTATAGCTCTACCCACCTGAAGGTGTGGGGAGACACTCAGCTTGGGCAAAGGCTGCCCACCTGGACAACAACCCTTTATTTCTCCTCAGGTAAATTATCTTGTTAAGTCACTTGAGAGTGGAAATGGTTTCATTCTTTGTATTTGCATCCTTAGTGCCTAGCAAAGTCCCTGGCATAATATGTAGTTAATAAATGCTGATTGATTGATAGCCCACTGAAAAGAGCACAGGGCCAGGAGTCAGAAGACTAGGGTTCTAATCCCAGTTCTGCCACTAAGTGCATGACCTTAGACAAGTCATCTGTCTCAGTTTTCCTAGTTGTCAAATGGGAGGACTCCATCTTATGACTCAATTCTGGAGCTACCTCAGTTCCCTTTGTATTCAATAGATTCCTATTCATAGATCTAAGGGTCTAATCCAATTTCTGTCTTGTGAGAAAACTATTCAATTGTGGGAATTGTGAGAAAACTTTATTGGATTGTTTGAACCTACCCCTTGAGGGGCTGGGAAACTGGACCACCTTTACCTGTTGCTTTAAAGACCTTTAACTAAGGACCTAGGTCATGCTGACCAGAAATCCAGTCGAATCTGAAGACTGATGCAAGGAGTTTTCTCATAATTATACATCTCAAGCAATCCATATGTCTTATCTGAAAACTAGCCCCATACTGGTCAATCAGTTATTTATTTCACGTTCCTTTGCTTGAATACAGACATGTGGGGGGGAGTGAGACATCCCTTTCTGATTTCAGGGAATTGTACCTGTTGACTTTCCCCCTCCCAACTTGGAAAGTCCCTAATCTTTCCTCCATTAGAAATCAGATTACCTAATGCAGTATCTTGGTTAATTGTTTTCTTTAATTAATTGATCTCATTTAATTGTTTTTAATGCATACAAATCTGTCTTCTTCTAAATTCATAGTCCAATGCCAAAAGCGAGGGGTGTGGTCCTGATTTTAGGCAATGAGCATGCATTGCTTAATAAACTGATATGCTCAGAAGCTCAAACCTCTGATTCCTCAGTCATTTCAGTCAATCCTTCTGTCACAATAGGTTTTGTTGGTGATATACAAAGAAGCTGGTACTAGTGTAGGTTTATTTTATAACTTGATACTTTGCTGAAGTTATGAATTGTTTTGGTTAATTTTAGCTAAAATCTGCAGGGTACTCTAAACCAGGCCTGCACAACATACAGCCCAAAGGCTGCTTTTGGCATGCCAAAGGATTTCAGATGACCCTTGAAAAATGTAGGGTTGCTGCTGTGCACTCTGTCACATGACCTTCAGCAACCAACCATGGTCAGTCTGTCTCTAGTCTAACCTATCTGAGGGCCAGAAGAAGTTTAGCCTATTTTAATTTTGGACCCTACCTGCTGCCAAGTTGTGCAGGTCTGCCCGTGGTTTACATCATGTTATCTGGAAAAAAAGGTGATTATTTGTTTCCTCTTTGCCTCTGCTTATTTCATCAATTTTATTTGCTACACAGTCCTAGCACTTCCACCATGAACTCCTGAGCTTTTGAATGGCTGTCAACATTCAGAGGCCTACTGGTCTGCAGTTCCAATACTAAACTTGTAAATGGTTCAGGCTGTTTACCACAGTCTCCTATGGGTACCCTCTGTTCCCTAGGAGCCTCTCCAACCTAGGCCTAATCGCTGAATGGGTGTCACATCAGTCAAACTGAGACCTGCTAAAGACCTTAGCTTTAAAAGGCCAAGGTCTTCCACCGCATCTGGGGCCATCTCCAGGCATTCTGATGTGTATCTGGCCTCTGCACCCAGATGGCTCCAGAGGAGAAATGAGGCTAGTGGCTTTGCACAGCTCTCCCTTGCTCAAATACGATTCACTTGCATGTCATGGCATTACCTCCATGATGTCATAGTCTTCTTCAAGAATGAAGGAAAGACAACAAGGAGCCTCTCTAACTGGAATATAGTCAGGAGCTGCCTCCCCCTTCAGCCCTTCCCTATTGTCTGCATTGAGGTGCCCCAGTGTCTGGAGGTACTTTCTTGAGTTCCCTAACTCTTGGGTAGTTACAAATAGCCAACAGAACCATCATATTCTGAATTTTTATCCAGCTCTCACAATGACTCTATAACAGGAAAGCAGGCCCTTCTTCTCGAGGTCTACTTAACTGAAGGTCTATCATTGTATTTTGAAGGGGTCTAGAGGTTAGGGGTCCTGGAATCCCAAAACCAGGACACTCAGCTCCTGCCTGAAAGAATTCAACCCAAGCCTTCTTTCAGCCCAAAACAGGATTTATTAAAGATTTGCCATATTAACCAGACTCTTAAGGAATCTGAGCATCTCAGGGCTATTGGCTAGATTGTGAAAATCTGAGCATCTTAATGGAGACAAGATGGACCTCATATACAGAAAGACTGTGGGAGGGATCTAGGAGTGGCCACGTAGTCTATGAGGTAATAGAATTCCAGGGAAATGGAGTGTATATAGGACCAAGGGTGGGAAGTGCCCTGGGGCCATAGGGAGGCAAGACAATGGAGGGCCAGGCTAGGTGGAGGATAACAATTGGGGGATTGGGTGTAGCCAAACAGAGGGAATCATGGCCTCAGGGGAATTCCAGAGATCTCCTAGATCAAGTGGGAGAATTCAAGGATAGTCCAAAGGTTTTCTAGGGCCCATAGACAAATGGGGCCCAAACTGGGACAAAGGTCTCACTTTGGGCCCATACCCCATCATATTTCACTGACTTTTTCAGAAATTTGACTAATTCCCCCAATGGTAGTGTGGGGTTTTGATACACTATGTTTGTAGTGCCTTGATCATTCCCCGCGGCTTTTTTTTAATTAAAATTTTTCTTTTCAATTAACAAAAAGCCATATTTTTCTTTCCTACCTCTCCCTCCCATTGAAAAGGCAAACAAAACCCCCTGTAACAGTATGCACAGTAAAGCAAAACAAATTCCCAGGCTGGCCATGTTCCTACTTCCAAAATTTATATAGATATAGACATGTATATATAGAGATATACACACACACACACACACATATATACATATATATACACACCCCTACATATATTTATATCTGTGTATATATATGAGTGTGTGAATGACTAGACCAGTTCACAGTGCACTACTACAGCACTGTACCTCTTTTTCCACAGTCCCTCCAATATCTGTGTTATAAAGATGCCCCCAGACTCAGTTCCGAAGACTGGTGTCTCAAAGACTTTTTATTAAAGAGGCTGAAGTGCACCATTTCGATTTTCATGAGAAGTGGGCACCCTTCCTTGGGAGGAGAGAAATGCACAAGGTAAAAGAAGCCAGAGCAATCTTTATAGTTAGTAATTGCCTAACTCCTCCCTTCTGGATCAAGATCGGTCCTAATCCTTCTGGGTTACAATCTTCCTTATATGTCCCACCCCTAATATGCATTATGTGCCTAGAATTGTGTTATCATTCCCCCCCCCCAAGTTAGCCTGTCTGTGCAGATTTCTTATCTACTTATGTGGAAACTTAACTCTTTCATTTCTCACATTTGTCATTTTCCTTTTTTGTCAACTTTCCAAACTGATGGGTATGAGGTGGAATCTCAGAATTGTTTTAATCTGCATTTCTCTGATTATTTGTGATATGGAACATTTTTTCATGGCTATTGATAGCTAATAACTAACTGCCTGTTCATATCCTTTAACCATTTTATCAATTGGGGAACTGCTCTCTTAGTCTTATAAATTTGAATCAGTTCCCTACATATCTTAGAACTGAGATCATTATCAGAGAAACTTGCTGCAAAGCTTTTTCCCCCCCATTTACTTGCTTCTCTTCTAATTTCAGTTTCACTGGTTTTGTTTGTGCTAAAACTTTTTAATTTTATGTAATCCAAATTGTCCATTTTACCTTCTGTGACCTTCTTTGTCCCTTGTTTGGTCATGAACTCTTTCCCTTCTTCATAGATCTGATTATATGCTTTCCTTTGCTTCTAATTTGTTTACAATATAGTCTTTTATGTCTGAATCATGTACTCATTCCGAACTTATCTTATCACACATCAATGTGAGATGTTCCTCTATTCTTAGCCAGCCTGCTTTCCAGTTTTCTCAACAGTTTTTGGCAAATAGTGAGTTCCTTCACATAAATTTTATTTTTTTCCCCTAGCATAATAAGGTAATCTTCTGGTAGTTTGACTGGTGTGGCATTCTGGGGCTTTTCTGTAAAGAGGCAAATTTGAGTGTGACGTTGGGCCTTGCTTGGTCACACTGTGGCTCCCCTGAATTGTCCTGTGAACCTCTACTTCCTGGGGTGTGCTCCCCCACACTGGTTCTTTGAGGTTTAGAGATGTGTATTGTTAGGGCCTTTTCTAGCATCTCAGGATGGAGTGTTAGAGACCTCAGAGTTCCTAGACCTGGGCTGTCCTAGTCTGAGCACTGTAGCACCAGCATGATTGGCATCTCCATGGCCTGCCAGCTGCTGCTCCCTGGGGCTTCCAAATTCCCCTCACCGGGGCTTTCCAACTATTGTGGGGGGGCTTTCTCAGGGGAACCCTCCCATGATGCTGCTCCACCCCTTGCAAGCTATACATTTCCTTTTCTGATTTTCCTGGTAGTGCTATTGTTGGCTTTGCAAGTTGGGCAAGTCCTTTCCTATTCTCTGTAGGCCAATGACTTACTTTTTGTGCAGTTTTGGGGTAGATGATGTCACTTACACTTTCTCATTGGATTTCTCCATCACTATTCAATCTGGTGTGAATTTCAGGGTTCTGCTGGAGTAAATACGTGGGAGCTAGGTGCTTTGCCTTCAGTTCAGATGTCCATGTTGGCCAGAACTTCCAATAAACTGCTTCTCAAAAGGTTGTCATGAGGATTAAATGAGACCAACATAAATTCTTTTGCAAACTTTGAAGAACTACATAAATATATAGCTATTATTATTCCAGGCACAGAGAACTCCCTGCTTCCACTCCCTGCTTCACAAAGTAGAACTTCTGGCACTGAGCTCAGTTCTTCTTCCAACTCAGAAAGTAGACTGAGACTCTAGCTCAGGAAGAGTCTGAGGCACACAAAGGCTCTGGGCAGAACCTTACCGCAGTTAGAAATTGTTTGCTTCCAAAGTCCCTACCTTAGGCAGAGTGGATCCTGGCAGGGAAGCCATACCCTGAGAAACAGTTTTCTCATAACACTTCAGCAACTGTCATAGCATTCTGACTCCTAGTTGGTTAGATCTGTGTCAAGCTCCACATATTTGCTGGTATTTATACTGGGGCAGCTTGATGGTAAAATGGACAGAGCACTAGGCCTAGAGTTGGGAAGACTCATCTTCCTAAGTTCAAATCTGGCCTCAGACACTTTTTAGCTATGTGACCCTGAGCAAGTCACTTAACCCTGTTTGTCTTGGTTTCTTCTTCTGTAAAATGAGCTGGAGAAGGAAATGGCAAACCATACTAGTATCTCTGCCAAGAAAGTGCCAAACAGGGCCACAAAGGGTCAGACACAACTGAACAAACAGTTGAAGAAATGAGGCAAACATAGGGTAAGTGACATGCCCAGGGTCACACAGCTAGTAAGTGTTTGAGACTCTGTTTGAATTCAGGTTTTCCTGACTTCAGGCCAGTGCATCTAGCAGTCCATCCACTCCTTATTATCTCCAGGATCAAATACCTCTGTTTGATTTTTATTTTTATTTAATTTTTTTTTTTGGGTGAGGCAGTCGGGGTTAAGTGACTTGCTTAGGGTCACATAGCTAGTACGTGTTAAGTGTCTGAGGCTGGATTTGAACTCAGGTCCTCCTGACTCCAAGGCCAGAGCTCTATCCACTTGGCCACCTAGCTGCCCCTTCTGTTTGATTTTTAAAGCCTTCTATAACCTTGCCCCTTCCTGCCTTTCCAGGCTTCTTATTCATTCATTCATTCATTTATTTTTTGCTTTGCTTTTTTGTTTTCGTTTTTTGCTAGGCAATGGGGTTAAGTGACCTGCCCAGGGTTACACAGCTAGTAAGTGTCAAGTATCTGAGTCTGGATTTGAACTCAGGTCCTCCTGACTCCTGGGTCAGTGCTCTATCCACTTCAAGCTTCTTCTTCTTAAAGCCCATTACATATTCTATGATCCACTGACATTGTCTTCATTGCTCTTCTTCACATTAAACTCTGAGGCCAGGCTTTTTCACTTGCTGTCCCCTTCCTTCACTCCCAGGCACACCCTGAAAACTCTTTCCTTTCTCTTCTCTGCCCTCTAGCTTAGTCTCAGCTAAAATCCCAACCTTTTGTAAGAATGCTAGTTCCTTCCACCTATTAATTATCTCCTATTTATCCTGTCTCTATTTCATAGCTGTTTTCATGTCTCCCCCATTCAACTGAGAGCTCCTTGGAGCCCAAATTGTCTTTTACTTTTCTCCATATCCCCGCAGCTTGACTCAGTGCCTGGCACATAGTAGGTATTATGTGCGTGTTCATTCCACCAGTCCTCTCTCCCCTCCACACCCCCCCCCCAATTTAGGGGCTAAGCTCCTTGAGATCAGGGACTATCTTTTACCTTTCTTTGTATCCTGTTCCGAGAAGGGACCAGGTGTGGAGGAGGGGAAAGGTCAACTTTCCTATAAGAGGAAAAGCAAAGGGAGAGAGAGAATTCAATTTTAGGGCTCCGCATCCCAAACTGCCAAAAGTAAGCCCTACCCTGAAGCTGCCCAACCCGCCTGGGTAGGGGAGGGCAAGGATTGTGATCACGTGCTCTGGACAGGCCTAGGATGGTGAACTACGACTCCCGGCGTCCCACGCGAGTCGCGCCTAAATGACGATGCACCCGCTGATTGGCCGGACTCTGATATTTGAATGAAGGGCTGGCGGGCGAAGAGTATGGTACCGTCTGGTCGTCTTTCTGAACTCCTTTTTTCTCGTGGCTCCCTGACCCCGACTGAAGGCAAGTGGGGGGCGCCTTTTACCTCCCAGATCTTCGTCTTACCGTTGGGGAAAGTAGAAGGGGCAGCGGGGAGGGGGTGGCTTTCTGGAAGCTTGTTTTGCATGAGGCGGCGGGGTCGGGATGAAGCGGGAGAACGAAGTTTTGGCCTAAAGTGAAAGAGACTCTCCCTCGGCCTGGCCGCTGAGCCCGGGCGTGGATGGAGTGTCTGCGGGGTGGGGGAAGGGCGGCCGTGGGAGCCGGGAGACGGGGACGGGGAACCGGGTGGGTGTCATCTGGGCAAGCAAGGGATGAGCCGGAGTGCAATCCACTTGTGCGGACAAGGAGGGTCCCCAAGTAGTCCTTAAGGGCAGAACTGCCCTCTAGAGTGACATCTCGTTCTAATGAACAGTTCAGCCAATAAGACACTGATATTAAGTCTCCACTATGTGCCAGGCACTTATAGATGGGAGGAAGGTAAAATCTACAGACCTTGGCAGCAGACTGGTTGGGGAGTGGGCGGGGTGGGGGGAGGAGGGGGAGGCAGGCAGTGAGGAGTCAAGGGTGACGCCCAGGTTCTGGGAGGATGGTGGTACTGACCCTCCACATAAATAGGGAAGTTAGGAAGGAGAAAGGGTTTTGAAGAAAAGATAATGAGCTTAGTTCGGACATGTTGAGTTTAAGATGTTTAGGAGACCTCCATTTGGAAATGTCTAATAGGCAGTGGAGATGAGAGACCGGCAATCAGCAGAGAGAATGGAGCTGGATAAGTAGAGATGAGAACTGAAACCATGGGAAGTGAGGAGATCACCAAAGGAAATAGTATAGAGCTAGGAATGGGCATACTTTTTTTGTAAAATGACTAGATGGCCAAGTATTTTAGGCCTTGTGGGCCAAGAGGCAAAATTGAGGATGCTATGTAGGTGCATACGTAACAAGAAAAAACAAACTTCCATGACTTTTTTATTGATGAGATTAAAAATATAATAATAATTGGGTGCAGGTTTTTATTTTTTAATACAGGTCTTTTAGTAGAATGGAATTATTTTTCTAGGGGATAATATTTTGCTTAATTGGGGTCCAAAGTGTTCCCTTTCATTAAAATTGATTGCAAACATTCATCAATTAATGCTGATCTGTAATGAGAATTTTATGTATTTCATCTTTGAAAATATCTTTTCACATGGATAGGTATGCCAAATACTGATATGAATCCAGGAACATATGATTTTAATTGAGCCAAAAGGCTTAAAGTCTTTAAACTAGTTTGTTTTCTTTGGACACATTTCTTCAGCTGCTGTAAACACATTTAAGATTTAACTAACTTTCTTGGCTAACAAATGAGCCACTTGGAAACTTCTCATTTTTAATTTTTGTCAAGAAATTCTGCTTTCATTTAAAGTTTTCTCATTTTTCTGACCATTGCTTTCCTGTGAGTTGAGAATATTGTGTGCTTTGTCTGGTAATGTCAGCATATATTCTTTTAGCACAGGTATAGTGTTATTGGCAGCTAGATGGCCCAGGGGACAGAATGCTGTGCCTGGAGTCAGGAACACGTGATTCCAAATCCAGCCTTAGACATTTACTAGCTGTGTGACCTGGGCAAGTCATTTAATCTTAGTTTTCCTTAATCATCTGGAGAAGGAAATGGCAAACCAATCTGTCTTTGCCAAGAAAACCCCATGGACAGTGTCCTCGAAGAGTCGTATATGACTGAACAACAACGATAGTGTTATTACATAATAAATATAATGCCTTGTCTTTTAATTCGTTATCAAAATAAACTATACTCCACTTAAAAGAGCGACATTTGAAGTCCACTTTTTTGAGAAACACTGTTGAATTATAACTGTTATTACATGTCAGGAAATAGTATTCTTTTGATTTTTTTTAACCATTTAAAGTGTTTTTTTAAAAAAAGCATTCTTAGGTCACAAACCTACAAAAGCAGGCTGCCAACTTCTGATTGAAAAAATAGAAAAGGACCCAGGACAGAGTCCTGTGGCACATCCATGGTTAGTAGGCATGACTTGGATGAAGATCCAGCAAATGAGACTAAGAGAACCTGGAGAGAGTAATGTCATGAAAACCTAAAAAGAAGAGTATTGAAGATGGTGATTGACATGTCAAATCTGCAGAAGGGTCAAGAAGGATGAAGATTGAGAAAAGGCCATTAGGTTTAATGATTAAGAGATTATAATTAGTAATTTGGAGAGCAGTTTTGGTTGAATGATGAAATTGGAAGCTGGATTATAGAGAGTGAGCTACAGAGATGGTCATATTCTTGATCCTAACATCACCCACCAATGCTCCACTTCTGTGTTTATAAACTCTGAAATTCTCTTATCTGATTACATTGTCAATCAATCTACCTGTCTTTTAGCCTTGTAACCTCAGAGCCTGTTCTTCCTCACTGTGATCTCCAATCCCATGACCCTTTAGTTCTTTACCAGGTCATCATCACTGTACTTTCTTCCCTTCCCCATCTTGACTGCTTAGTGAACCACTTCCAAGTCTACACTTTCCTCTTCTCTTGAATTCCTTGTACCCTTATCCTATCACCAGTCTTGCCCTCCTAAGCCTCAGCCCTGAATTGGTCTCACTGTCCTTTGTCTTCATTCCTATTCATGTGCTGCCAAATAAAGCAGGATGAAAGAAATAAAACATTGTTGACTGGATCTACTACAAATTTATGTTATATAAACTCAACTGGGCTCTTACTACAGTAAGTCAATCCCTTTTTTTTTAGTCAGTCCTTTTAAATGTCCCTAATTGATTGATTATCCTACTCTCCACCTCAGTTCTTCCGAATCTTTTCATCCCTCTTCAAGTCTTCCATTCCTATTACCTTCTCAGCTAGAACTTTGCCTCTTAGTTCACTGTAAAAATAGAGAAAAGAGTTTTCTTCATGGGTGGCAGCTAGGTAGCACAGTACAGGACCTGGAGATAAAAATTCTGCCTCAGATACTTATAAACTGTGTGATCTTAGACAAGTCACTTGACCCCTACAGTCCTCATCTGTAAAATGGGGATATTAGTACCTACCTCACGGGGTTGTTGTGAGGATAGAATGAGATAATATTTGTACTTTGTAAACTTTATTGCACTGTGCAAATGCTAGCTGATATTATTGTTGTCGTTACACCTCTGTAAGATAAAATTTCCAAGTACTGTTGTGAAGCCCATATGAAGAAACAGATTCTGAAGCATTAAATGACTCGTATAGGGTCACACGGCCCCCTCAGTCAGCTTCTAGTTTGGAAGAAGGATACACTCACAATTCACAGTATAACCAATACACAAATAAACCTAAATAAACATGGTATTGCTTCAGAGATGGATCTGTGATCCGCACTAGGACTTCATCCATAGCCCTTGCCTAAGTAAGTTACTGAATTCTTGTATAGCCAAGTCCAAATGAATTTATCACCTGGTGGCCACCTATGTTGCGATTAACTTTTTTTGAATTTATTTAGGCTAGTCCCTGAAAGACTTGCCAGCAGGGCTGTATCTGCTAGAGCCAGTGTCTCATTTGTGTAACCTTCAAAGTGAGTGAGGGTCCTACTTGATAAAAAGAGGCATGCTAGGTGGTGTAAAACAATCTGATATGCAGTCTAGGTGGGAAAAGGCCATTATCAAGGAGAGATTGATAGATGGGATGACATGGGTCTTTTTTGCATACTTACTTAATATTGAGTTTATCTTTCCATCTAGCTGGACATAACTAAGTATCCTGAATCCTTTTTCTATTTTGGCAGCTCATATGGGCCATGAAGAACTTTAAAGGAACAGACTTTGGAAAATGGATGAGCAGCCAAGAGGAGGCCAAGGCTTTGCTGGTTGACCTGAAGGTTAGGGTCATTGGTGGGCCAGGATACTTTCTGCCTTTTAGAGACTGGAATGTCTTCCTGAGGTTTTTACCAACCAGCAATGAGTAGTATTATCAGAGAGGACCTGAGTCGAAAATGAGATAACCAAGCTGGGGTGTCTTGGAGGTTAAAACCTCTCACCTCCTTTTTGTTAAGTTAATAAGACAAAAGATAGACATTATTACTGAATGACCTGATAAGCCCCCTTTCTCTACCTCCTTCTTTCCCTTGGTAACCTGATTTACAAACTCCTTTCCTTTCAGGAGTTCCTGTCCAGACCTCTGGATAGCCCCACAGGCCGCTCGCTTGCAACAGAACAACGACTGGCATGTGATGGCATTCTGAGGGCCTGCAACCAGCAAGTGGTGGCTGGGCTGGCTTGCCCTGAGCACCTGGGCAGCCTCTTAGCGCTGGCAGAGTTGGCCTGCGATGGCTACTTGATGGCAACCCCGCATCGCTCACCCCTCTACTTGGAACGGATCCTCTTTGTCCTGTTACGGAATGTTACTGCCCAGGTGGCCCCAAAAGGTGTTCGTCGCCTGACCCAATCATTGCATGCTTGCCTAGTGCAGCATGTGCCTGTGGGTGCATCCCAGGATTACGAGGCTATTGCCCGAGGTGCCTTCTCTTTGCTCTGGAAGAGGGCAGAAGCAATCGGGGAACTGCGATCAGCCTTCTCTGTTCGCCTGTGGGCCCTGAGCTTCCTGGTTCTCCTGGAAGATGAAAGTACCCCCTGTAAATTCCCCCTTTTTGCTTCCCCAACGGCTTGTCAAGCTGAAGCTGCCTGTCGGCTCTTTGAAGCTAGTGGGCAACATTTGAGTAAGGCAGATGCCTGCTTCCTCAGTGAACAGCTCTCTACCTGTGTGATCAAAGTGCTGGTTGGTGAGGAAGCCTGCCCCTCACATCCTCTCTCTCCCTGCAGGGCCCTCTGCCTCCTAGAGCTCACCTTAGAACAGTGCCGGAGGCTCTGCCTGAGCAACTGCTGTGAGGAGGCCACTAGGGCTGTGCAGGAAGCCCGTGGTTATCTAGGAAACACAGACCTGGCCCCTAGCCTCCAGTTGTGCCTCTCTGGGGTAGAACTGCAGAGCTTGCTGGCAGGAGCCTGTGAGGCAGTGGGTGAGCTACTGCGCAAGGCTGCAGTTACCCTTGGCTTTGGGGTCAAGGGCCCACCGTCCTCACTTAGGGCCCTTGTTGAGACTTGCCAGTTCATCATCTCCATCCTAGAGAGTAATACCCTGAAAAAGTATGACGTGGACACCATCCTCGGCTTTGCTGCCTTCTTGGGCAAATACTGTCATCTTCTTCGCCAGCTTCGGGACAGTGTAAGTGATGTAGGAAGGGGGAGTGGGTTGGGGAGGATCCATCTCAAATTCCCTGCCAGCTGAGCGTCGCTGGTCAAATCTGGGAACTCTTACTGTGACCTTGACAGGCTTGTTGCTGGGCTACATGTAGCCAGCTGGCAGCATGAGATATTCAGAGTTGGCAATAGTCCTTCTGAACCACCTTGCTACCTCTCCTGATCCTTCTCTTCTGTAGCTCAGGCTCTCCCATCATACTTGCTTCCCCATTAACTAGTTTTCTGCTACTTCTTACCCTTGTAGACTCCTGTGGATTGCCCCAAGCAGCATCAGGTCTTGGCTCAGATGCATTTCCATGGGCTCCAACTCTATACCAGAATGGTTTATGATTTCTTCAATGGTTCTAAGGTACTCTTGGGTTGGTGCAACTGGGTGATAGCTCTTTTCCTAAAAGTACTGCTTTGGTCCTGCTTAAAGGACCCAGACGGACAAGTTGAGTACTGTTGTTGCTGCTGTTATTTCTTTTAAGTGGCGGCAGGGGTTTGTTGCATTCCCTAATCTCACCCCTGTGTTTCTTTAGGTAACTGATTTGGCTGACCTGACCCAGCTAGTAGAGAGTTGTCACTGTGCTGTTGTCTGGATGCTGGATGCTTTAGAGGGTCTGAACGAGCAAGAACAGGCGGAGTACCTTGGAATCACTGGTTAGTGCCTAGGTGTTCTCTGTTAGGGTGCTCATGGAAGGTATCTTTCCACTTGTTGCATATTGTGACAGGTATGTCCACATAGAGCCTTTCCTAGAAGGCTGGCCAAGCAAACAACACTTCCTATGGGCCTTTGTCACTTTGGAAGTTACGAAAGACTGTAGAAGTAACTGTTCTCGTCCCTGAACCTTATAGGCTAAAGGAATAGAGAGGAGTTGTCCATGTACAGCCATCCTTTCAGTTATCCATGGTAATAGAAAGAGAACAGTGAAGTGTTTAATGAAATACATTACATATAATTGAGAGTTCATATGGTTGAAAATCCTACACATGTAGGGAATAAAGAACAGGCTAAATATAGTGCTAATCTAGGAAAACTTTATGAAGGAAGCCAAATCCTTTTAAAGGGAGATGAGGGAAAGAGTTGTTGGCACATGAAAAAAAAATTGATGCTAGCCAAACTGTGCAATGGCCTGGAAGGAAGTTGTTTGTTTGCTTTTTAATGAGACCTGTGATTTTATTGGGGCACATATCTCCCTGGGAGGAGTACCCTTCATCAGTACAGTATTTAGGCACCTGTAGTTTAGTCTTTGAGTTTCCCAGGCATGGAGAGGTTAAGTCAGTTGCTCAGGGTCACAGTCAGCATATATAAGGAGGACTTGAGCCCAGAACTTGCTGACTTAGAGATCAGTTTTCTCTCCATGTGCCATACTACCGATTTTACTTAGGGAGAAGTAAATTTGTCTAACTGGAATGGTTTGCCCAGGCTCAGATATTCCCCCCACCCCGTTTAGCAATTGAGACAGGAGTGGGGAATGGGAATTGGACTTCTTCTAATATTCCTTTCTCTTGCCTGGCAGCCTGCTGCACCAGTCACTTGGCCTATAGATTCTACAACCAGAAGCTCTATACTGAGGCCAGTTCTGTCACTGAGCCTTTCTGTCAGAAGATAGGATTGGCAAAGCCTGGCACATACCCTGGAGTGCCTCCAGAGAAGGTGAGGAGGCAGGGGCAGGGGAGGAATGGACATAATGAAGATTTGGGATTTGCATGGCACATGGGCATTCTGTTATGTGAGGCTGTATCATAGATGTGCTCAGGCTGTGTCCATTGGCTTCAGAAGTGTTCTCTTCTTAGCTGGAGAGTCTTACGTGGTTAAGAACCTGGACTCTTGGGTAAATTAATCACACCAGTCTTTTTATTTTGGGGGGGGCAGGGTTTGGGGAGGGGAGGCAATTGGGATTAAATGACTTGCCCAGGGTCACACAGCTAGTGAGTATCATGTGTCTGAGGCTGGATTTGAACTCAGGTCCTCCTGACTCCAGGGCTGGTGCTCTATCCACTGTGCCACCTAGCTGCTCTAATCACACCAGTCTTAAGGTTTGTCTTTCCTTTTCTCAGTCTGTGTTTACCTGATAGTATTGTCTTGGTTAGATGTAAACTTGCAAGAAAACAGAAATTACGTCTCTCTCCTTTCCCCCTTTTTAAAAATCCATCATTTTTTTTTAGCATGTCATTTACTTATATACACCCCCCAAAAAAAAAACCCTCTCATATAAAAAAGAAGTTACACAAACTTGACCTATTAGTAGCCAGTTCTGACAGAGCAAGCAACATTTTTCACCTATTCTTTCCCCTACTCTGGAAAATGGATATGATCAAAAAATGTTCTTTGCTGTTTAAATATACACTTTTGAAGTTGTTGTACATGTTATTTTCTTGACTCTACTTTCATCACTACATATTACTTCATTAAATTCTTTCCCGTATTTTGTTTTCCACCCTCTTTTTTTAGTTTATTATTTCTATTTTTCAAGAAACAAATATTTAAAAAATTAATCTGGCCTTCCCACTACTCCTGTATCCCATTGAACAAATTAAAAACGAAACAAATAGTCCAGCAAGACAAATTCCCACATTAACCATGTCTAAAGATATATGTCTCTTTCTGCATTTTAAGTTCATCCCTTCTTTCAGGAGTAGAGTAGACTGTTTCATCACCTTCATTCTTCTGGACTCATGGTTTATCATTGCATTGATCAGAGTTCTCAAGTCTTTCAAAAATTTTTTTTCATAATGGTGTAATTGTAGTATATATTGTTCTTTTAGTTCTACTCACTTCACTTTGGATCAGTTCATAAAAATCGTCCCAGTTTTCTCTGTTTTATTTTTTGTTTTTTTCTTTTTTGGTGAGGCAATCAACATTAAGTGACTTGCCCAGGGTCACACAACTAGTAAGTGTCAAGTGTCTGAGGTCAGATTTGAACTCAGGTCCTCCTGTCTCTAGAGCCAGAGCTCTATCCACTGTGCCACCTCGCCCCCCCCCAGTTTTCTCTGAAATTGCCCCATTTTGTTATTTCTTATGGCACAATTATGTTTCTATACCTCAGTGTGGTTAGCCATTCCCAACAGGAGGAAACCCCCTTATTTTCCAGTTTTTGGCTACCACAAAAGGAAATGTTATATATAGATATATATAGTTACATATAGATCTTTTTCATCTTTCTTTGATTTCTTTAGGGTATAGGCCTAGTACTGATTTTACTGGGTCAGAAACTGTACACAATTGGGTAACTTTCTGGTGCAATTAAAAATTGTCTGGGAGAGGATTCTGGGAAGATGATGGAGTAGGTCAGAAAATTTCAAGCTCTCAAGATTTCCCTCCACAAAAGAGATAAAATAGGCCTCTGGTCGAACTTAGATCCAAAAAAATAAGAGTAGGGGCAGAAGAGGGGTCCTCCTGGGACAATTGGAGAAGATCTGAAGAAAAATCCCAGGATGAGATTTCCTCCCTGTGCAGAGCAAACATCTCCAGGCCAGGGTCAGAGTAGTGGCAGCCTGCTGAAACAACAGCAGACAAGCCTTGAGGTGAGCTGGTGTGGGAGGCTGCCTCTGCCCCAGCCACAGGAACCCAACACCAGACCCAGGTATGCTACGGAGACTCACGAGAAGGGACTAGCACACACTGGTGAGTGCAGAAACAGTGGGGTGGGCGCTTACAGGAGGCTGGGGGTCTTGGTTTGAGTTCGAGGTCAAAAGGGAGAACTGAAGAGGATCAGAGGCCCAGAGGCACCATGCCCCATGCCCCAGGACCAGAGGTGATTATAAAAACTAAACTATTACCAGAAAAATGCACAGGCAAAGGAGAAAGAATCCAACCATAGAGGGCTACTATGGGAATAGAGAAGATCTGAGTGCATCTTCAGAGGAGGATGATGAAGCAAAGTAACCCCGTTCTACCCCAAAGAATAATATCAAATGGTCACCTGCCCAAAACGAATTCATTGAAGACCATGAAAAAGACTTTAAAAATCAAATGAGAGGGATTGAGGAAAAACTAAAAAGAAAAATAAGAATAATGCAAGAAAAACAAGAAGATTATGAAAAGAAAGTCAACCAATTAGAAAAGAAAACCAAATTAGAAAACCAGAATCTTTTTTTATTATTAATTTATTTATTTTGATTTATCAACAATCATTTCCATAAGCTTTTGAGTTTTAAATTTTCCTCCCCCTCCCTCACCACTTCCCTCCCCAAGAGGACACAAAATCTGATATAGGTTATACATAAACATTCCTATTAAACATATTTTCACATTAGTGATGTTGTAAGTAAGAATTACAACCAATAGGAGGAACCACCAGAAAGAGGAAACAAAACAAAACAGAAGAAAAAAATAGCAAATAGTATGCTTCTATCTGTATTCAAGCTCCATAGTTCTTTCTTTGGATGTGGATAGCATCTTCTGTCATGAGATTTTTGGAGATGTCTTAGATCCTTGCACTGCTGAGAAGGGTTAAGTCTATCAATATTAGTCATCGCACAATGTGGCTGTTACTGTGTACAATGTTCTTCTGGTTCTACTCACTTCACTCAGCATCAGTCCATAGAAGTCTTTCTATGTTTTTCTGAAGTCAGCCTGTTCATCATTTCATATAGCACAATAGTATTCCATTACGTTCATATGCCACAACTTGTTCAGCCATTCTCCTATTAATGGGCAATTTCCAATTCTTGGCCACCACAAAGAGCTGCTATAAATATTTTTGTACATGTGGGTCCTTTTCCCATTTTTATGATCTCTTTGGGATACAGCCCTAGAAGTTATATTGCTGGGTGAAAGGCTATGCACATTTTTATAGCCCTTTGGGCATAGCTGAGATCCAGAATCTTAAGGAAGAAAGTGACTCCTTGAAAATCAGAATTGGGCAAGGGGAAGCCAGTGGAGTTATAAGAGATGAAGGAATGACAAAAACAAAATATAAAGATGAAAAAATAGAAGAGAGTGTGAAATATCTCATAAGAAAAACAACGGATCTAGAGAACAGATCAAAAAGAGAAAACGTAAGAATAATTGGACTACCTGAAAGTTCTGATCAAAAAAAGAATCTCAATACAATAATATAAGAAATAATTAAAGAAAATTGTCCTGAAGCATTAGAACAAGGGGGAAAGTAGAAAAACAAAAAACACACTGATCACCACCTGAAAGAGCTCCTACGAGGAAAACTCACAGGAATATTAGAGTCAAATTCCGAAATCCCCAGATCAACGACAAAATCTTATGAGCAACAAGAAAAAAACAATTTACATATGGCGATGCCCACAATCATTATCAAATAAGCCTAGCATTGGCGACATTAAAAGATCGCAGTTCTTGGAACACTAAATATAGAAAAGCAAAAGAACTGGGTTTCTGGCTGAAAATATACCCAGCAAAGCTAAGCATAATTCTAAATGAAAAAAATGGGCATTTGATGAATTGTCAGGCTTTCAGGTCTTTGTTTAAAAAACAACAACCCTGAACTCAATAGAAGATTTAACATACAAGGGCCAAGACAAATGTAAGGTACATACCAATCGCCAATTACAAGGGACTAAATAAGGATAGAATGTTTATTTTTTATGTATGAAAAATGTAAAATCTTTGTCTAAGATTGTTATTAGTAATTAGGTAACTTATAAGGAAGATTGGGGTAGACCTGAGTGTGATATGACTTCAAAAAGTAAAACCATTCAAGTACAGCTAAAAGAGTAGTTATCTCATACAAATGAGGTGCAAGAGGAAGAACCAATACAGAGAAATTAGATGGGGCAGGGGGGACTGTTAGTTCTGAAAACCTACTCTCATTGGCAATGGGTTTAAGAGGGAAAAATACATATACATTTAGAAGAGTATAAAAATCTTGTAAATTTAGAAAAAAATAAAACTCAGGGGATAGGAAGTGGGGAGAGGATAAAGGAGGGATCTTTAGAGGGGGGGTGTGGGAATAGTTTAAAAGAGGGATATAGAAGAGGGTTTAGATTTAGGGGAATGGGAGGATAAGGGAGGGATTGCTGGAATGGGGGTATAAGTAATAGGAGGGTAAGGTAGCAGGTAGAAGTAAAGTAGAGGAGTTAGGAGAGAGGAAAAAAGATGCACAAATGTAAACACAAAGATTAGGACTAGAACCTCTTAGTATATATTTATATATGTATGTGTGTATGTATATATGTATAAGTATATGTATGTATCAGTACCTATATATAAATATATTCAATGCTCAGTTGTAGCCTTGGGGGTAGTGGGTAGAGGGGAGGGCGGGGCAAAAAAGAACAAAGTAAAAAGTGTACAGCTGAGAACCAAAAAAAACCTACAAGGAAGCAAAGAAAAGATGGACAGCTCTCAACATAATGCACAGTATTTAATATATAGGCTTTCTTGACATGAACAGTTATTGCTCTATATTTTGAATCCTCTTCTATGTTCTGCCGTGCACATGGCATTTTTTTTCTTATTTTATATTTAAGTTTATGATGTTTCTTATTTTCTTATTTTATATTTAAGTTTTAGCATTTGTCTAAAATAAAAATTAAAAATAAATTGTCTGATAGTTGTGAGGTAGAATCTCAGAGTTGCTTAAACTTGCATTTCTCTAATTATTAGTCATTTAGAACATTTTTCAAATGATTGTTAATAGCTTGGATTTCTTCCTTTGAAAACTTAAGTGCTTCTATCCTTTGATCATTTGTTGAAGAGTAGCTCTTAGTCTTATACATTTGAATCAGTTCTTTATATACCTTGGGCTCTTGTTTTTGGAGGCAATTGGGGTTAAGTGATTTGCCCAAAGTCACACAGCATTAAGTATCTGAGGCCGGATTTGAACACAGGTCCTCCTGGCTCCAGGGCTGGTGCACTATCCATTGTGCCACCTAGCTGACCCCCTTACATATCTTGGAAATGAAACCTTTAGCAGAGAAACTTTTTGTAAAGCTCATTTCCTACTTACCTGTTTCCCTTCTAATTTTTACTACATTAGATTTGTTTTCATAAAAATTTTTAAATTTGATAAAACCAAAATTTTATCTTCTGTGATCCTCTCTATCCTTTGGTCTTGAATTCTTCCCTATATGTAGATCCAAAAGATAATTTCTTCCTTACTCCTCTAATTTGTTTATGATGTGATCTTTTATATCCAGGTCACATATCCATTTAAGTCTTATCTTGGTATATGGTGTGAGGTATTGGAATAAACCTAATTTCTGCCAGACTGCTGTCCAGTTTTCACAGAAGTTTTTGTTAAATAGTGAGTTCTTCTCCCAGTAACTAGAATCTTTGGGTTTATTAAATATCACCCTACTATGTTTGCTTCTGTATGTGCCTAATCTGTTCCACTGTTTAACTTTTTTTTTAAACTAGTACTAAATTGTTATGATTACTACTTTGTAATAGAGTTTGAGATCTGGTACTGATAGTACCTTCCTTCCTTACCACCTTTTTTTCATTATTATCCTTGAGATTCTTGACCTTTTGTTCCTCCCTATGAATTTTTTTTTTCTAGGTATGTAAAATTCTTTTGAGTATTTGTTACAGCACTAAATAAATTAATTCAGTTAGTATTGTCATTTTATTATATTGGCTTCAACAATTAATGTTTCTCTAGTTATTTAAGTCCATATTTTTATATAGAGTATTTTATACTTTTATTTATATAGTTCTTTGGTGAGTCTTGGAAGATACACTCCCAAGTTACTTATAGCTTCTATAGTAATTTGAATGGAATTTCTCTTTCTATCTTATTGGGTTTGGTGTTTATGTAAAGAAACACTGATTATTTATGTGGATTTATCTTATATCCTGTAAGTTTTCTTGTTATTAATGATTTCAGTTAATTTTAGTTGACTCTAAGATGCTCTAGGTATACATCATATTATTTGCAAAAGCTATAATTTTGTTCTCTTTATAATTATTCCCTCAATTTCTTTTTCTTATTACTATAGCTTGCATTTCTTGCACTGTTAAATAGTAGTGCCGATAATGGGCATCTTTGCTTTTCTCCTGATCTTATTGGAAAGGCTTCTAACTTTTCCCCATTACATACAATGTTTGCTATTGCTGTTGCTATTACTATTTACTATGTTGAGGAAAAAGCCATTTATTCCTCTGATTTGTAGAGTTTTTAATAGAGTTGAATTTTGTCAAAAGCTTTTTCAATATCTATAGACATAATTATATAGTTTTCATTTATATTTTATTTGTTTATTATGGTCTGTTATGTTTATACTCTTCCTTGTGTTGAAGCAACCTTTCATTCCTGGTATAAACTAAACCTGGTCATACTGTATAATCTTTCTAATATGCTGTAACCTACTTACTGATATTTTATCTGTAGGGTTTCTTTTTTTTTTCTCTGTTTTGTCTATCTGATTTAGGTATCAAGACCATATTTGTATCATAGAAAGAGATTAGAAAAGTACCTTCTTTTCTTACTATTGAAACAGCCTATGTAGTATTGGAATTAATTTTTTGGCTATTTGATAGCATTTACTTGTTATTCAGTCCATCTGATCATTCACTTTTTTCCTTTGGGAATTCATTTATAGCTTGTTTAATTTCTTTTTCTGATAATTGGTTATTTAGTCTATTTCTTTTATGACTGATTATTTTATACTTTTGGAAGTATTCACCTAATTCCTCTAAGTTAGTTTTGTTAACATTTAATTGAGCAAAATACATCTTAATAATTTTCTTTATTTTCTCTTCACTCACGTGAGTGCTCCTTTTTTATTTTTGATATGAATAATTGGGTTTTCCTGTCTTTTTACCTAAGGTTATCTGTCTGTTGGTTTAAAAAAGTGGTTAAGCCAGCTTCTAGTTTTATAATGTTTTTATTAAAATCTTCTTTAATTTTCATAATCTATACTTTGTTGTTTAGTGAAGATTTTTGATTTGTTGTTGTTCAGGTTGTTTTTTTTTAAATTGCTTACCCAATTCCCCAATTTGTTCTTTTTCTCTTGTTTATTAAGGCATTCAGAGATACCAATTTTCCCTTCAGAACTGCTTTAGTTATGTATGATTATTGTCAGCAGTTCTTATAATTTGCTTTTTGACCCATCAGTTCTTAAGAAAAATGCTAGTCTCTAATTACTTTTAAATATTTTAAGGGTCCCTTATTAAATATAATTTTATTGCATTATGATTAATAAATAATGTGTATTTATTATTTCTGCTTTTCTATATCAGTTGGTGAGGTCTTTGTGCCCTGTACGTGACCAGTTTTTGTAAAGGTGTCATTTACAGCTGAGAAGTAATGTAAATTCCTTTCTATTCTCATTCTGTAAATGTCAGAGGTTTGTCATACCTAACTTTTCTAAAATTCTACTTAGGCCCTTTCTTGTTTAGTTTTGGTTTGTTAAAGGGGTATATTATCTATTTTTATCTATCTGTGTTATATATATTAATTTTTCCCTTCAATTCAATTAACTTTTCCTTAAAATATTTAGATGTCAGTAGGGACATCTATATTAAGTACTGAGGTTGATTCGTTGTCTACGGTGCTTAATAATGCAATTTCCCTTCTCTTCATTTATTGTAGCCTTACCTGATAATATGATTGCTGTCCTTGTTTTTTTGAGTTCAGTTGCTGAAGCCTAATAGATTTTGCTCCAGCCCCTCATTTAATTCTGTGAATCTTTGTTTTTCAAATGTGTATCTTGTAAATAACATTGTTGTATTCTGCTTTTTAATCCATTTTGCTGTAATCTGTTTTATGGGTGAATTTGTTCCATTTGCCTTCATATTTTGATTGTTAATTGTGTATTTCCATTTGTCCTGTCCTCTTATACTTCTTCCCTCTCTTTACTTCTACCTCTTGTAAATGAGAAGGTAGTAGAAGAGAGAAAATTTTCCTGACACTTGTGATCTCTAATTGAGTAGCCTGTTTCCTCTCTTTTTATTTTTTCTTTTGCTTTTAAATCCTCAGTCTTCCTCCCTCCTGTATTCAAGATTGTTTGACTTATGACTTATTCCCTTATCTGTTCTGCCTTCTCTCCTAGAACCCTCTCCACTCCTGTCTTAACTCCTCCCATCCTATTTCCCTTTTAAGTTGAATATATTTCTATTCTGAGATCTCTGTGTGTGGAAGGAGATATGATTGTGTTCAATCCTTCTTTATCCCATTCATATAAGAGTAAGGTTTATTAGATGCACAGTTCCTTAAGCCTTTCCTTCATGACTCTATACTTTTAATCTTATGCACTTGTATGGTAATGATTTCCCTCCCCTACTTCCTCCTTTGCTTCCCGGCATATTCCCCTTGCCCCTCCTCAGTGAACAAGCATTTATTAAGTAATTATTATATGACAGGCACCGTGTGCGAATACAGATACAAATAGAAAGAGTCACTCTCCTCAAGGAGCTCACATTTAAGTAGGGAAGGATAATGAACACATGAGGGAATTGAAAAATGGGGCAAGAAGGTAGCAGCTGGTGACCTGGTGGAGAAAGTCTGGTTGAAATGAGTCAAGAGTACAACTTGAAGAGGAATTAATTTTTCCCTCCTAATTTTGTCTTTCACCTAAGACCATTAAAATAGAACACAACCACTGACAGGTCCACAATCATTTTAACTTTTATCTCTGAAACTTAAAAAGACATCAGGATTCTGAGAAGATATTTGTTTCTCATCCCTCTATTAACACATAAACAGTTCTTTGTCACATATTTCCTTTCACTTATACAAATATGTATGCCTTTCTATGTTTTCTCTGGCCTCTGCATTTCAAATTTTCAGATATCTTCTCAGCTCTGGCCTTTTTTCAGCAGGAATGCTTGCAAGACCTCTAGTCTATTAAAGGTCCTTTTCCCTCTGTATATTATACTTTAGTTTTGCTGGGTAGGTTATACTTGGTTTTATGCCTTTATCTCTTGCCTTTTGGAATATCCTGGTAGAAATCGCCTGGTCATAGAGTATGATCTTTGTGGTATATTGCTATAATCTTGCTAATATTTTATTAAAATTTTTTGCATCAATATTCATTAAGGAAATTGGTCTATAATTTTCTGTCTCTGTTTTGGCTCTTCCTAGTTTAGGTCTCAGCATCATGTTTGTGTTGTTAAGGGAATTTTGTAGGATTACTTCGCCTATTTTCTCAAATAGTTTATGTAGTATTGGAATTGGATGTTCTTTAAATTTTTGGTAGGATATCATTTGTGAATTCATCTGGGGATTTTTTCTTAGGAAGTTCATTGATGGCTTGTTCAATTTATTTTTCTAAGATGGGGTTATTTAAGTATTTTATTTCCTCTTCTGCTAATCTGAGCAATTTATATTTTACTAAATATTTGTCCATTTCATTTAGATTATCAGATGGCATACAATTGGGCAAGATACCTCCTAATCATTGCTTTAATTTCTTCTTCATTGGCGGTAAATTTACCCTTTTCATTTTTGATGCTGGTAATTTGGTTTTCTTTTTTTAAAAAATCAAATTAGAAGGGGAAGAGTCAAGATGGTGGAATAAAAGCAGTGACTTGCTTGAGCTCTCCCCTAAACCCCTTCAAATACCTGTAAAAATGGCTCTAAAGAAATTCTAGAGCAGCAGAACCCACAAAAAGACAGAGTGAAACAAATTTCTAACTTAAGACAACCTGGATGGTTGATCGGAAAGATATATTGAGCCAGGTAGGAAAAGGAATGCAGTTTGGCATGGGCGCTCAGGCAAAACAGGCCTCAGCAACCTGGAGCAGCCCTCAAGAGGACTGAATCATGGGCAGCTGTGGCAGTTTCCAGACTTCTCAACCCATGAATACCAAAGCAAACTTACAAGGTCAGTAGTAAAAGTCTGTGACTGTGATGAGAGAGAAGCTCAGAAGCTGTGTGTAGCCCGAGGTGGCAGCTGCTTCCAGAGCTTCTGGCCCACAGACTTACAGGGAATCTAGTGGCTGATCAGAGGGGGATTGCAGGGATCTCTCTGCTGGTGCAGGATTCTCTTGCTTTGCCCATGCTTGGATCTGGGTCACAGTTCTGGGTGATGGTCCTGGGGTGAGGAGGAGTGCTGGGGTGGTGGAACTTGTGGTGGTGCAGAGAAAATCTTCCTCATAGTTCCAAGGCAGAAAAGAGTGCTTGTGGTCACTCACAGACCAGAGCATAAGCCAGGAAAGGAGTAAACACCTAGTCCCTTATCATACCACCTTGGAAGAACTGAAAATTTACAAGTCCCTAGAAGTATCTCTGAAAACAGCTGCACAAAACTCCTGAAGCTTGGGATAGTACATTCTCCACACTGGAAGCAGACCCCTACCTTAACAAAGAGTTTGTAACTCAAGTAATTGGCTGGGATCATAAGCACATCTTGCAAAAAAAGTCAGACCATAGAATCTTTCTTTGGTGACAAAGATCAAAACATACAACCAGCACAACAAAGACAGCAAAGTCAAAGCTCCTATATCCAAAGCCTCCAAGAAAAATATGAATTGGTCCCAAGCCATGGAAGAGCTCAAAAAGGATTTTAAGAAGCAAGTAAGAGAAGTAGAGCAAAAACTGGGAAGAGAAATGAGAGTGATGTAAGAAAATCATGAAAAACAAGTCAATAGTTTGGTAAAGGAGACCCAAAAAATACTGAAGAAAGTAACACCTTAAAAAATAGCCTAATTCAAATGGCAAAAGAGGTCCAAAAAGCCAATGAGAAGAAGAATGCCTTAAAAAATCAAATTAACCAGTCGTTCATCTATATTGTTTGCTTTTTTTTCCCATAGAACCAGCTCCTACTTTTATGTATTAGATGGTTTTCTTTCACTTTTATTAATCTCTTCCTTTGATTTTCAGGATTTCCAAATTGGTGTTTAGTTGGGTATTTTTGATTTGTGCTTTTTGTAAATTTTTTTAGTCGTATACCTAATTCGTTGATCTGCTACTTGTCTATTTTATTGATGTAAGCATTTAGCTATATAAATTTTGCCCTAAGTACTGCTTTGGTTGCATTCCATAAATTCTGGTATGTTCTCTTTAGTGAAACTATTGATTATTTCTATGATTTGTTCTTTAACCCACTTGTTCTTTAGGATTAGATTAGTTTCCAATTAATTTTTAATCCATCTTTACATAGGCCTTTATTAAATGTAATTTTTATTGCATCACGATCTGAAAAGGATGCATTTAATATTTCTGCCTTTCTGCATTTGATAGTGAGGTTTTTATGCCCTAATACGTGGTCAGTTTTTGTATAGGTGCCATGTGCCATTGAGAAAAAGGTATGTTTTTTTCTTTCCCCATTCGTTTTTCTCCAGAGGTCTGTCATATCTAACTTTTCTAACATTCTTTTCAGTTCCTTAATTTCTTTCTTCTTTATTTTGTGGTTAGATTTATCTAGATCTGAGAGGGAAAGTTGAGCTCCCCTACTAATATAGTTTTTACTGTCTATTTCCTCATTTAACTTCTCCTTTAAAAGTTTGGCTGCCATACCATTTGGTGCATATATGTTTAATATTGATATTACTTCATTATCTATGGTACCTTTTAGCAAGATGTAGTTTCCTTCCTAATCTCCTTTAATTAAATCTGTTTTTGCTTTTGCTTTGTCTGAGGTCATGATTGCTGCCCCTGCTTTTTTTGCTTTAGCCGCAACATAATATATTCTGCCCTAGCCTTTTACTTTTTACTCTGTGTGTCTTTCTGCTTCAAATGTGTTTCTCGTAAGCAACATATTATAAGATTCTGGTTTTTTATGTACTCAGCTATCTTTTTCCGTTTTATGAGTGAGCTCATCTCATTCACATTCACATTTATGATTACTGTGTATTTCCTTCCATCCTGTTTTTCTCCTGTTTATACTTCTCCTTTCACCTTCTCCCTTCTCTCCAATTTTTTACATCTGATCACTGTCTCCTTCAATTTGCCCACCCTTTTATCAGCCCTCCCCTTTCTTTTTCTCCTCCTCTTCTACTTTCTTATGAGGTAAGATAGAGTTCTATACTGAACTAAGTGTAGGTCATTCCCTCTTTGAGCTAAATCCAATGAGGTTCAAGTGATGCTCACCTCCCTCCTTTTTTTTCCTCTACTGTAATTTCAAGCCTCTTCATGTGAGCTAATTTATCTCATTCTGCTTCTCCCTTCCCTCTTTTCCCAGTGCAATCCTTTTTCTTGCCCCTTAATTTTTAAAAATCATCCCATCAAAGTCAACTTATACCTTCACTGTCTCTCTATGTATACTCCTCTAACTGCCCAAATAGTGATAAGGTTCTTAAAGAGTTACAAGTATCATTTTCCTGTGCAGGGATGTAAACAATTTAACCTCATTGAATAACTTATATTTTCTCTTTCCTATTTCCCTTTTTAAGTCTTCTATTTGAAAATTGAATTTTCTTTTTAGCTCTGGTCTTTTCATCAGAAATGTTTGAAATTCCTCTATTTCATTGAATGTCCATTTTTATGTTCAGTTTTGCTGGGTAGTTGATTCTTGATTGTTACCTAAGTTCCTTTGCCTTCCAGAATATCATATTCTAAGTCTTCTGCTTGTTTAATATAGATGCTGCTAGGTCCTGTGTAATCTTGACTGTGGATCTGAACTATTTGAATTGTTTTTTTCTGGATGCTTACAGTATTTTCTCCTTGACCTGAGAGTACTGGAATTTGGCTATAATATTCCTGGGAGTTTGCTTTTTGGGATATCTTTTAGGAGGTAATCAGTGAATTCCTTCAGTTACTATTTCACCCTCTGGTTCTAGAATATCAGGATGGTTTTTCTGGATAATATCTTGAAAACTGCTGTCCAGGCTCTCTCTCTCTTTTTTTTTATCATGGCTTTCAGGTAGTCGAATAATTCATTAATTATCATTCTTGGATCTATTTTCTCAGTCAGTTGCTTTTCCAGTGAGATTTTTCACATTGTCTTCTATTTTTTTCATTCTTTTGATTGATTCTTTATATCTCATAGAGTCATTAGATTCCACTTGCTTAATTCTAAGTTTTAAGGAATTATTTTCTTCAGTTAGTTTTTGTGCTTTCTTTTCCATTTGGACAATTTTACTTTTCATGGAGTTGTTTTCTTCAGTAGGTTTTTACCTTCTTTTCCATTTGGCCTCTTCTATTTTTGGAGAAGTTGTTTCCTTCCATGGATTTTTGTACATCTTTTTCCATTTTTTGTGCTTCCTTTACCAAGCTTTTTTTTTTTTCATGATTCTCTTGCATAATTCTCGTTTCTTTTACCAATTTTTCTTCTGCCTCTCTTGATTTTTGAAATTCTTCTTGAGCTCTTCCAGGACTTTTTTTTTTTGCCTGAGACCAATTCATAGTTCTCTTTGAGCCTTTGTGTGTGGGTGTTTTGACATTGTTGTCTTCTGATTTTGTGTTTTGATCTTCCTTGTCACCATAATAGCTTTCTGTGGTCAGAGTTGGTTTGTTTGTTAGTTAGTTTTTTTTTTATCATTTTCCAGACTATTTTGTGACATTTAAAGGTGAGCTCTGCTTTTTGGGGGATGGGGGCCCTGTCACAAGCTTCTTGGGCCACAGTGGCCTGCTGCATCAGGGTCTCTGGGCCTGGTGGCTCACCTGCTGCCCTGGGGTTGCAGTTTGGCAGTTGTCTGCCACGGGGCCTTGGTTGCTGAGCTGTGAAGGGGCTAGAGGCTTCCTGCTGGCTTGTCTGGATACTGCCTGAGCTGGGCTCTGCTCCCCTTTTACCTGAGTGAGACAAACCTTTCCTGCAGTCCTTCTAAGTTATCTTGAGCTGGAAAATTCTTTCACTCTGACCTTTTGTGGGTTCTGTCACTCCTGAATTCATTTGCTTTAGCATGGTTTAGAGTTTGGGGGGAATTTGGGAGAGCTTGGGAAAGTTCCTGCCTTTTCTCTGCCACCTTGGCTCTGCCTCCACACTCTAGTTTTTTATTTTTATTGATACCTTTTGTTTTTAATCACCTTCATTTCCAAATATTCGGCACCTCACCTGAATCTCATCATATATACACTTGTTTCACACGAGTAACCTTCCCTTTCTGTAAGGAAGGGAGGAATCAGTTTCACATTTCTCTTAGATGACAAAATGGGTCATTACAATTAACAGTGTTCATTTTCATGTTTTTTCTTTCCACTTACACAGTTGTTATTATGTATATTGTTTTCCTGGGTCTACTTCTTTCTCTGTCAGTTCAGCTTGTTTTGTCTGTCTTTTTTGTATTCCTCCTGGGTAATGTTTCTTATGGCACAGTCATACTCTGTTACATTCATGTACCAAAACTGGCTTAGCCATTCTCCAACTGATGATGTAGAATCTGCCTTTCAATCTTTGACATCCCTGGAATATATGCCTAGCAATATCAAAAGGAATGAGTATTTTAATCACTTTTCTAGCATGATACCATATTGCTTTCCAGAATATTTGGACCAATTCATATCTCTACCAACAGTGTATTGGTGTACTTCTTTTTTAAATGATTTAATGATCTTTTTAAAACTAAGTTTTATTGATACCATCACTGTCTGCATTGGGTCTTCCCTCATTTAAAAAAAATACTGTTAAGCAAACATAACTAATGCAGTGACCAAGTTTGTTGGTAACATCCTGTCCTAGGAATCCTCTGTCTCTCTACTGAGAAAGGAATTATGTTTCAGTGTCTATTATCTGATACTATTATCGGTTGGAGGTTTTTTGTTTTAGTTTTTTTATTTATAAACTTAATGATGATCAAAAAACAAATATATCAGTATACAAAGTAGCATGAAAATGATTGTAGATAAAAGTTTGAGGTTCTATTACATATAGTTTGTTTTTTAAAAGTGTATATTAAGTTAAACAAGAGTCCTCTTAAGAACCTTTTCTTATGTATTTTTAAAATGTTTAACTGATGTCCTTTTAATTTAACACGATTCCAATCACCCTTTTCCCATTGCTTCTCAAATGAATAGAAGCCCTCCTTCATAACATATATAGTAAAGCAAAACAACTAAATATATTAGCTATGCTTGAATGAACTTCTCATTTGGCACCTTTAGTCCCTCACCTCTTTTCCACGAGGTGAATAAGCTGGTCTTTTTTTTTTTTAAGAAGCAGTTAGGATTTATTACTTTTTTTTTTTAAAGTACTATAGAAGGCAAATTCAGGGATTCATTTAAAAAATTTTTTTTTTCCAAGAACAAAAATTTTCCTTTTCTCCCTGACCTCCTCCCTCCATTGAAAAAGAAAAAAGAAAACCTTTGTAACAAACATACATAGTCAAGCAAAACAGATTCCTTCATTGTATACCTCTTTCTACAACTTCTTCAATGAGGACTATTTTCATATATTGTCGTCTTTGCCAGTTTAACTGAATGTGAGTTGACACCCAGAATCAATTTTAAATTTTTTTCTTATTAGAGATTTGGAGAACTTTAAAATAACATTGTTGTTAGTAGTTTGCAATTCTTTTGAGAACTGTTTGTTTATATCCTTTGACTATATATCCATTAAGGAATGAATGATACTTGACTCAGATATCTGTTCATTTTCCACCCATCTTGGATACCAGACCCTTATCAGAGATATTTGATAGAAAAAATTTTTTCCTCAGTTGACAGCTTCCTTCTTAAACACTTTGCTTTGATTATTTTTTTTTTGTGATTGAATATGTCTTTTATTTTTTGTGGTAACCTCTATCCCTTGCTTAAGAATTATCCTCTGCCCAAGATTTTATTTTATTTTATTTTTTGCCCATAGATTTGAAAGAAGCACCTTTGTGTTCTGTAAGTGAAGCCATGCCCTTTTTTAACTTTTCTCTTTCACTAGTGCTTGTGGCATGATTTAGTGGTGAGACTGGGTAGCAGAGGACAGTTGAGGGCATTCTGTCACATTTATTGAGAAGTCTTCTACTTAGGCTCTACTCAGTGTGAAGAATTGAGATTCAAAGGAAATAGATGAAGTGCCCGTCTGTACTTCTAAGGAGGCAGTAGTCTGGGGTGGAGGTGGGGGGATGACATCTTTACAAAACAACAACAACAACAACTTATTTACCTTTTGCTTTTATATCATCTACATTTACCACTATTACCTACACCTACCCCTTCCAGAGATCTGGCATGGACATACTTTGTAATAAAGAAGAAAAGAGATGGTTCATTGAAACTAACCAAGATGTCAAAAAAGTCTGATGCTACAGAGTAAAGAAGTAGTCTAGGATGGCTGCTTTAGGGACAAAAACTACTTTTGAGCTGTTTCCTTAAGTGACAGTGAGGGGGCAGTCCTAGTGTGGGCAGTAAAAGGCTTGTAAATCAGCCCTGAAGTGAAGGCAGCAATGTACAGAGATGCTAGACCAGAGGGAGCCTTCTAGGGAATCATCAGGGACCATGGCCTGAAGTCTGAGGAGAACAGCATCACTGATACTTTTTGTTGTTACATCGTAACTATTTATGAAATCCATTTCTACCAACGTTCCTATTTATTTTTTATTTTTTTCTTTAATATAAATTTATTTATTTTAGTTTTCAACATTTACTTCCACAAGATTTTGAGTTCCAAATTTTCACCCCATCTCACCCCTTCCCCCACCCCAAGATGGCATGCATTGTGAATATCCCTTCTCTTAATCTACCCTCTCTTCTATCTCTCCCCCTCCCTTCTCTTATCCCCTTCCCCTTCTGTTTTCCTGTAGGGCAGGATAGACTTCTGTACCCCATTTCCTATATTTCTTATTTCCCAGTTGCATGTGAAAACACTTTTTTTTAAAACTTGTTTTTAAAACTTTGGGTTCCAAATTTTCTCCCTTCCTCCCTCCCCACCCACCCTCATTGAAAAGGCAAGCAACTCAATATAGGTTATACATGTGCAGCTATGCAAAACACTTCCATAGTAGACGTGTTGTGAAAAACTCTATTTCCCTTAATCCTATCCTGCCCCCCCCATTTATTCTATTTTCTCTTTTGACCCTGTCCCTTCTCAGAAGTATTTGCTTCTGATTATCCCGTTTCCCAATCTGCCCTCCTCTCTATCATCCCCTTGCTCTCTTGTCCCTTTCCCCCCCTATTTTCCTGTGGGGTAAGACAGATTTCTATTCTCAATTGAATGTGTGTGAAACAAAGATTTTGAAAGAAGAGCAGTGGGGGTCGAGAGAGGCAGTTTTTTGCAAAACCTACCAATGAACACCCATGTCCCCTTCTCCCACTGGCCCCCCCCTTGCCACCCACCCCCAACTTCTGAGAAGAAGGGGAGATGTGTTTCCTGAACTCTGCTGGGTCCCAGTTTGGTCATTTATGGTGTTCAGTTTTGTTTTCTTGTTTTTGTTCACGTTGTCATCGTGCATATTATTTTCCTGGTTCTATTTACTTCAGTGCATCAGTTCAGATAAATCTTCCCATGCTTTGTGTTGTGTAATACCCTTACTATTCTAGTACACTTATGTACCTCAGTCTGTCCATTTCTCAATCTTTGGGTATTTTATCCCCATTTTTTGCCACCACAAAAGGGCTGCATTGTCTGTCTATACATATATACATATATATGTATACATGTATGCAGAGAGAGAGAGAGAGAGAGAGTGCCTCTCTTTTTGACTAAACATATATATCTTCTCTTTTTGACTCTTTGGGGTATAAGCATAAGGTGAAAGGGTATGGATACATCAACTCAAAAAGCTTAATTCTAAGTTTTCCAGAATGATATTTTCCTTCAACATCAACTAGTCCCTTCTTTTGTCATATTTGTTAAAATTAAAACACCTCAGACTTGTTTTGATTTGCAGTTCTCTTATGATTAGTGATTTGGAGCAATTTTCCCAAGGATTTTTGTTCTGGTTTGGTTAGTCTGTAGGCCCATCTGAAGTGAGGTGGGGACGTGCATGCCTCTTTAACGGTGTCTTTTCTGTCTTCCTTACTCTTTACCTCGTGACAGCTACACAAATGCTTCCGGTTACATGTAGAGAGCCTAAAGAAGCTAGGCCAGCCAGCCCAGGGCTGCAAGATGGTGGCTCTGTGGCTGACGGCCCTGCAGCCCTGCACCATGGAGCAAATGGTGGAGCCCATCAGCTTCTGGGTCCGTGTCAAGATGGACGCTGCCAAGGCTGGTGAAAAGGAACTGCAGCTGAAGTGAGTAGGAATGAGAATAAGAAGAAACCATCTCTGGGGTGTTTTTGTCCTCACTGTGCCTATGAAAGATTAACTCATGCCTGTGGCTGTGGCCCCCAATTCGAAATGAAAAAGGATGCTGGTTCCCTCTGGTGAGGGAGGTGAGGGGGAGGCTGGTCCTAATGACTTCTCCCCCTACAGGACCCTGCGGGACAGCCTTCCTGGTTGGAGCCCAGAGATCCTGACGTGCATGCTGGTAAAAGAGCTACGAGGATATAAGGCCGTTCGGGCCGACACCGGACAAGAGCGCTTCAATGTTATTTGTGACTTGCTGGAGCTGAGCGCAGAAGAGACGCCAGCTGGGGCCTGGGCACGGGCTACCTACTTGGTAGAGCTTGCTCAAGTACTGTGCTACTATAACTTTGCCCAGCAAGCCGACTGGTGAGGTTAAAGGATCAGGATGGGGGTTCTTGGGGGAAGGACTGGCCGTTATTACGTGCCTTTTGGCTCTTCTGTGTCCCCAAAGAATCAGGGCCTGGGCCCTATTTAATCTGTGCCCTGTTTGGCTCCCTTAGAGTGGTGCCATGGTCCCAATAACATCTCACTTCCCTGTCTTTACAAACAGCTCAGCTTTGGATGCTGTGCAGGAGGCCCTGAAGCTGCTGGAGTCTGTACAGCCCGAGTGCCAGGCTACAGACCAGTTTTTGGATGATAAAGCCCAGGCTTTGCTGTGGCTCTACATCTGTATGCTGGAGGCCAAAATGCAGAGAGTGAGTAGGTCTGGTCCTGGGTCTAGTAGAGAAGGGCTGCTTCCCTCACTCCTTAGACCAGGCCCAGATCAGACGCTGTCTTTCTATCCCTCAGGGCATCGAGCAAGACTTGAGGACAAAGTTGCAGCCCAACTTGATAGAACTAGAAAGCAATGACCTGAACTATGACGATAAAATGCAGGATGACCATTTTCTTTACAGTAGCATTGCCTTCAATCTGGCTGTGGATACTGGTGAGAGCGTTAGGAGCATGGGAAGCTGGGGGGGAGCACAGTGCTTTTTTAGGGAGCCAAAGTCTTGCTGGCTAAAGTTCAGGGTGAGATGGGATCACTTAATTACATCTTAAGAGTAGACACAGCTGCGGTGGGAGTAAGGCTGGCATGCATGGGGAAAGGTGGTTATTTTTTTATAGGTTTTTCTCTCCTTACAATCCACGTCTGTCATGTTTTGAGGCTGGCCTTAATGTCTTTTCCTCTGACTTTCAGCTTCTTCTAAGTGCTTAGATCAGGCACTGGCGCTTTGGAAGGAGATGCTAACTAAAGGACAGGTGCCCACCGTGAGATGTCTACAGCAGACCGCTGCCTCCCTCCAGATCCTGGCTTCCCTCTGTCAGCTGCTGGCCAAGGTAATGAAGTGGAGGGGATTTGTGATACTCTGTAATCTTTGCAGAGCATTGTTTACAGCACCTACCACAAGGGGCCTGGCATGCAATAAGCGTTTGATAAATAATTGTTTTGAATGAATACCTCTGGCGTGAAGGAACTTGTATGGCTCTTTTGGATGTGGCTTCCCAGGCAACCTAGGATCAAACGTAGAATGTCAGAGAGACTTGTGGTCTCTTTGATTTTCTCACATTCCAGATTATTTTCTGATTTGGGACTTCCATTAGAAATCCTGAGAACTACAATGTTTGGTGTTGTATTTCTTAGTACTTCTTTGTTGTTGGGTTAGGGCTCAGAGAATTGCCTTTTGTGGAACAGAATCTTAGCCTGGCCCTGGGCCCAGGTGGTGGAATAAGACCATAAGGGGCTTTGGGGAACAGATTGGTGAAGATTAGGTAAGGAGTTTGGTACCTCTGGTATTCTTGGTTGAACCATTCCTGGGTGTTTAGCCACTACAGGCTCTCGAGACATACTCGTTGCTACGTACACTCTCAGAAAATCTTAAGGACTACATTAAAGCAGCCAGTGCCTCCTGCCATATCACCCGTATCCTTCTGACATTAGACTGTCCCAGCTATGCCCAGGTGAGTAATGGGCCAGCCTTGCCTGGGGCCCATGGAAGAGAATGATTCTAAAGCTTTATATCTCTTTTTATTTATTTATTTAGTTTTCGATCTTTACTTCCATAAGCTTTTGAGTTTGAAATTTTCTCCCCTTCCTTCCCCTCCCCAAGATGGTATGCAATCTGATATAGGCTCTACATATACATTCATTTTAACATATTTTCACATTAGTCATGTTGTAAAGAAGAAATAGGACCAATGGGAGGAACCACAAGAAAGAAGAAACAAAACAACAACAAAAAAAGTAAAAATAGTATGCTTCCATCTGCATTAATAATCCATAGTTCTTTCTCTGGATGTGGATAGCATTTTCCAGCATGAGATCCTTGGCATTGCTGAGAAGAGCCAAGCCTATCAAAGTCAGTCATGGCACAGTGTGGCTGTACTGTGTACAACATTTTCCTGGTTTTGCTCACTTCACTCAGCATCAGATCATATAAGTCCTTCTAGGTTTTTTTTTTAGTCTGCCTGCTCATCATTTTTTATAGCACAACAGTACAACTTGTTCAGCCATTCCCCAGTTGATGGGTATCCCCTCAATTTCCAATTCTTTGCCACCACAAAAAGAGCTGCTATAAATATTTTTATGTTCGCTTTGGGATACAGACCTAGAAGTGGTATTGTAAAGCTTTATGTCTCTTTCCAGATAGATAATGCAACAGGGCTTATCTACCTCCCTATAGATCTTTTTCTTACCCGTCATGATACTCAGCAGAGACAGACTATTAAGGAGTTTGCAAAATGGGTAGAAGCAGTGGGAAGACAAGTCTTTTAAAATTGTACTTTTTTAAAACTTGTGACCTATAACCTTTTAACTGGATTATGTCTATACTTGGTGTTTATAGATGCTTTAATGAGTGATGTTTGACTTAATAAATAATATTTTAGCTTAGCCATTTGTTGCTTTTCCTTGTACAACCAACCAATTCCCATATTGTGCCTATAGCTATATTTGAAGGAGGCAGAGTCCAGTCTGCAGCTCAGTGATCACAATAGTGATGGATACCTGCTCCTCACTCAAACCTGTGCCTTACTTCAAAGTCAACTTTACTGCATCCATAAGAAGGTACCTGATCATTTCTCTTTTTGGTAAAGGAGTGTTTAGACTTGTCTGGATTGTAAGGATTTCCTGTGTGGGGATGGAGAGATAAGGGAGAGGGATGACTAACTTGGAAGGGATGGGTCGAGCCTTTTCTCCTTGAAGCGGTAAGGTTACCAAAGACCACTTGGACTTAGCTATGAGAAGACATGGGCTCTAAGTACTGGTTCTACCAGCCATATGACCCAGTCACTTATCTCTCAGCCTCCATTTCTTAGAAGGCCACATCCCCTCTGAGAGGATGGAAGTGGGAATAGTACTGGCTGTTTCCTGGTGGCAATTCTCCCCAGTGTTTGTGAATGTGTTTTTTCTGTACTACCCTTACCCAGGTAGCTCAAGGCCTCTCTTTGCTGCTGTCTGTGTTGCGGGATTCGGCCCTTCAAAAACCTTCTAAGGCCTGGTACTTGCTTCGGGTCCAGGCCTTGCAGTTGGTGGCTGTCTACCTTAGTCTCCCCTCTAGCAGTCTTTCTATCCAGCAGTGGGAGCAACTTTATACTCAAGGTACACATATGTGTGAGGGAAAGAGAGCACGGGCACTCCCATGCACCAGAGGCTCTTTGGGGAAATTCTTTCCATGAATAGTTCAAGGGAAGCTGTTTATTAAGTGGCCAGTTCCCAAACCACCAAGCCTATCTCTGGCTCATCTTAGTTCTATTCTCTGATTTAGATCTATGAGTGTGGAACGCTCTAGGATCTATTCTCCATAGCTAAAAGCAGCCACCCTTCCTGTATTCCCTAGAAATGCTAATGAGATTTTTTACTTATTCTGAACTTGGAGAAGTTTTGTCCATAATCTTTTTCCTTTTCTCCCTCCTTCCCCCCTTTCCCCTTTCTATACCCAGGCTGGCAGACCTCTGAGATAGCACTCCTTGAATCCCACAAGCTCCTCCGAAGCATTATCCTCCTTCTGGTGGGCAGAGATCTGCTCTCTGTTCAGTGGGCTACTGGGGAGACTGTCTTTCATGACTATGGTAGGTGCTGTCCTTCTTTCTCAGACTTGTCCAGTGGATTCAGGGGGAGGATGTCCCTCGGAAGTTCAGAATACAGGGACTAGATCAAGGACATGCCTGTTTTTGTCTTAGGGGGCATCTAACCTATAGCTGGGATATGTCAGTGTCTTCCTGCCCTTGGTATAGGTGAGAACGTAATACAGAAGTGGCAAGTTCTTGCAGAGGTTCTGGGCTGCTCAGAGAAGCTGATAACCTTGTTGGGGCGCCTGGGCACTGTCAGTGAAGCCAAGGCCTTCTGCCTGGAGGCTTTGAGGCTCACGCTGAAGGTGCAGTGTCTACGCCAGTGAGTACAGGGGAGGCAGGTGGTCGGGAGAGGGAAGGGGAGGGAAGGAAGGCGCTGATTCCTAAGTATTCCTTAGAAATGGATATGTTGGCACTTGGGACATTTTTCTAGAGCTAGGTTCCAAATGTCTAATCCTGTATACTACCTAATGCCCGCAATGTAGATTTCACTTTCTTCATTTCTGAGCTACATTTTCTCTAAGGCATTGGTGGGGAGGAATTTGGAAGAAGAGAGGTTTCTCAGGGGATGTTCAATCCAACCATCCTGCCTAGCTCTTGTGAGCCTGTGAGCTCTTTTGTAAAACTGGCAACAAGCTATGGATGCCATAGGAGAGGGCCAATGGGAATCACAGGGAAAAAAGAGAAAGGGTAAGCCTACTGATGGCTTTTTTTTCCTTCTACCTCTCCCCTCCAAAAAACCCCCAAAGGTGTGCCCTGTTCCTGGTGTTAAAGGGAGAACTAGAACTAGCCCGAAATGATCTTGACCTCTGCCGTGCCGATCTTGAGCAGGTGCTATTCCTGCTTCAGTCTGGGACAGGTGAGTGACCGGCGACCTTACGCTGCAGAGAGTAGTGAGGATTAAAACGGGTGGAGTAGCACAGACGAGGTCTTTTCTGAGCAGAAGATTTATCCCTTCTTTATATTGCGGAAAGAATTGAGATTTAGAAATAAGGAACAACTTTATTACTGTAGTAGTTAAATACAGGAGTAGGAGACTTAGGGAAAAAGAAGAATACCCCCAGAGGGCTTAAACTTCAGAGATGATATCTGGGTTGATTTGGTACAATTTTGGGGTAGAAGGGTGACCTTTCAAGATAATCCTCCTGCCCAGTGATTCAATGATTTCATGTTTCATGGAATTATCTAGTCCAGCCTCTACCTGACTTTGCTTCTGATCTCTCCAGAGTTTGAAGGGATAGCCCAGCTGCCAGATGATGTGAAAAAGATCCATCCCCAGAAAGGACCACAACAGACTCGAGCAGCACCCTGTTCCGAGCTCCCTGAAGAAGAGCCTTTCCTGAAGGGCCCTGCTCTGCAGCTGGTGGCCACTGTGGATAAGGATCCTGGCCCTTCAGTGTCCTCTCCTGTTCTGAAAACCAAACCTCAGCCATGCCCTGCCTTCCTTTCCCACTTACCTGCCTGCAACTGTATCCTCTGTACTGATCCTGCTCTTTTAGCTGTCTGCCTCCGGTGGGTGCTAGCCTCTGCTGGGGCAGAACTCTCCTCAGGCCATCACGCAAAGGGCCTAGACTTGCTACAGTCTGTGCTCAGGAGATGCCCAGGGGCCACAGACCGTCTAGCACAGATTTTGCAGGCTACTCTGAGTCAGGAAGCCCCACCCTCACCTGCCCCACGATTCCTAGAGGAACTCATTGCTCAGGCTTACACTCAGTTGGCCCTGGAAGGTATGAACCATCCGCCGGACAAGGGCCTTTGGAGGATCTTAGAGACTGGGCTGACTTTTGTTGCTTCTAGGACTCCCCACCTGAACCCCTGGCATGCCAGCCTCCTTGTGGCAAAGGCCCTGGCATTGCTATCTAGTCTCAGCTGTTGTACCACTCAGCTCTTTGGGAAAGCCTGGACCTGGCAGCCTTCAGTGGTGAAGTTATCCCAGACTCCAAAGTCTTCCAAAAGTCAGAGCCAAAAGCTTACAGAAGAAAAAGGCGAGCAGATAGCCTCTGATGACCTGTCTCTCCATAATACCTCCCTAGAAGATCGGGATGAGAGGCCTTCCACTGCACTACGGCCGACGGGGAGACCTTGTACCCCAAAGCAGCCCGGGCAAGCTGGACCCCATGCACCTTTCACCGTGTTTGATGAGGAACTTTCTACAAAGAGCAAAAATGATTTAGCCAAAGCACCCAGGGTGAGGTGCAGAGCCCAGACTCGTCTCAAGGTAAAGTAGAAGAACTAGATTAAGGTTTGGAAGTTAATTATTAGTTGAGTGCTTATTGTGTGCAAGGTACATCATAAAACACAGTTACTAATCTTAAGGAACTTAAAATTTGCCGTGAGTGTTCCGGATAGGAAATTCTCCTGGTGTTAACTATGTTGCCGTCTTTGGGCTTTCCTTTCCCTTTTTATTGTTGTTATTATTGTTCACTTGTTGTCAATTGTGTCCAACTCTTTGTGACCCCATTTGCGGTTTTCTTTTTTTTTTTAAACTGATTTATTTTTAGTTTTCAATAATCACTTCCATAAGCTTTTGAGTTTTAAATTTTCTCCCCCTCCTTCCCTGCCTCGCTCCCCAAGACGGCATAGAGTCTGATATAGGCTCTACATATACGTTCCTATTCAACGTATTTTCACATTAGTCATGTTTTAAAGAATAATTAGAACCAATAGGAGGAACCACAAGAAAGAAGAAACAAAATTTAAAAAAAGAGCAAATAGTATGTTTCAATCTGCATTCAAACTCCATAGTTCTTTCTCTGGATGTGGATAGCATTTTCCATCATGAGACTTTTGGAGATGTCTTAGATCCTTGCATTGCTGAGAAGAGCTAAGTCTATCAATGTTAGTCATCGCACAACATGGCTGTTACTGTGTACAACATTCTCCTTGTTCTGCTCATTTCACTCCATTTGAGGTTTTCTTGGCAAAGATACTGGAGTGGTTTGTCATTTCCTTCTCAGCTCATTTTACAGATGAGAAAACTGAGGCAAACAGGGTTCAGTGACTTGTGCAGGGTCACACAGCTAGCAAGCATCTGAGGCCAGATTTGAACTCAGGAAAATTAATCTTCTTGACTCCAGGCCCAGCCCTCTCTCCACTGTGCCACCTAGCTGCCCTTCCTTTCTCTACCAAAAGTAAATGTCCCTTGAAGGCTTTTGGGACCACTGAACACAGAGCAGGTAGCCATGTGTATGGAGGAGCAATCATGGAGTTCTTAAGTTTTACAGATGTCCATTACAGCCCTTGTTACTCCATAACTCCATAATATACTGCGCAGGCTTCTTGATATTTTTCTGTCTTTCCTATTTTCTCCATCTGTAGGTGAACTTTAGTGATGATGAAGACTATGTTCCCCCTGAGAGACTGGCTGAAAAGCCCAAGAGAAGAGGAGCTAACTCTCGAGGCAGGGGCCGGGGTGGCAGGGCCTCGAGATTAAAGACGGATACTGAAGATGTGCCAGGTGGCTCCAAGGATCAGTTTACATCTGGCAGCCGAACCCGCCATAGCAAGAAGGAAGTGGTAGAGGAACACATCCCTCAGAGAGCCCTTCGACGTCAGACAAGGTTGGACGTGGAGCTCATGCGGACCATTCCTGAAGAACACATGACGAATAAGCTGGATGTGAGCTTTGAGATTCTCCACAATTCTGAGGAGGAAGGTATGGCCTCAGGTGTGATGGAGGGAGCCCTACACTACAGAGGGATTTTTTTGTAAAGTACAGGGAAAGTCCAAAGCTTATGGTTCTCATAATATAACTGAAAGAGTGCTAGTTTGGGGTAGTAGGGGAGAAAAATGAGGTCACTGTGCCAAGACCAGGAGTGAGATATTACAGGACTCTCTCTCCAACTAGGCCGGCAAAAATTGATGCCAGCATGGCATGATACAACCATGGGAGAGTGTGAAGTGGTAAGACGAGATGCTGACAAGGATGTTCCACCTTTCCTGGCTCCAGAGAAGAGAGAAAGCAATAAATACCATGGCATGCGTTCCAGGCTGGCCTCTGCCCCTGCAGCCTTTGGTAAGTGAAAGAGCCCTGAGGGTCTTTGGTACCTGAGGGGTGAAAGGTCTGGGTCCGGATGTCTTGTAGCCCTTCACGACGCTTCTGCCATCGAAGTTTCCAGATAAGTTTTTTTAAAAGCCTCATGTAGAATGAGAACCCGTGAAGGCAGACAAGATGGATAGTTTATATCTTCACGTTCCCTTTCCAGACTCAATATAAGGGCTTAAGTGCAGAAGAAAAGGGGCTTAGGTCAGTCCAAAAGTGGGGAATTCACCAATAGAAAGTGATTTGCCCCCATCCTAGGCCTCTCTACCCTTGACTCCGTCTATGACTCCCTAAGCATTGCCTTCCGCTGTGTCAGCCACTGCCCCCCAAGCGGGCTCTACGCTCAGTTGTGCCGTCTCCTGGCTTTGTGCCTGGGTCACCGTGATCCCCATGCCACTGCCTTTTTTGTCACCGAATCTGTTTCCATCACCCCTCGACGCCAGTTGCTCACCACCCTTCACCGGCAACTCCAGTAAGTAACACTGTCTTCACCCTTTCTGGGCTCTTCTTGCTGATCCCATTTGGCTTCCCCTGGGACTAGGATTTGGGAAGTGTGGGTCTGACATTGGCCACTCTCTTTGAGGGAAGTGAAGCTGGGTGCTGGTTAACCTCCTTTCCTCCCGCCTTTCTTCCTGGCCTGTGTCGTTCCCAGCAAAGCACAGAAGCAGCAAATACGAGATGTGACTGAGCGGCTGCAGGGGCTGAATCTACAGGAAGAGTCCAAAGGTGTCCCCTTCACCCGCCTCCAGCACCTCTTTTCATTCAGGACTCTAAGGCCTGGCTGCTTCCCTCAGCCCGAGAAGAAGAGTTTCCAGGAGCTTCTGGCTCAGATTCCTAGTGGTATGGTTGGAATAGAGCTCTTCTCTTTTGTCCCTTACTGCGTTACTGAGAAGCTAGAGTCTGAGGCACTGGCCACTATCGGGGACTCTTTTTGTGAGAGGTAAAAGTTGGTGACCATAGCAGCCAGCTAGGGCCAGGAATAAGGAGGTTTCTTTCAGGGCCACTGAGAAGACTGAGAGCATTTTCTCCATTCCCCTGCCCTCAGGAAGGATGCAACGTCATCTTATGTGTATGTCTTGATTTTAAGTTTCCTTGGAAAAGAGATTCTAATGACTAATGGAATTGTGTGCGATTATTTCCCTTGGTTTGCCATTCTGTACCCTACAGCCAAATATATACAACTTATGGCTAGGAAATCCTTTCCTAAGTATTTTAGCCATACTAGAAACTTGAGGTAATTAATCTAGCTGACTTGAGTGTTCTAGATCCCATACTGTGAAGTATGTGATTGAATAGTCAGATCATATCAATAACAAAATTAACAGAAATCATGATTTCAATAGATGCAGAAAAAGCTTTTGACAAAATACAGCACGCATTCCTATTAAAAACCCTAGAGAGGGACAGCTAGGTGGTGCAGTGGATAGAGCACCGGCCCCGGAGTCAGGAGGACCTGAGTTGAAATCTGGCGTCAGACGCTTGACACTTACTACCTATGTGACCCTGGGCAAGTCACTTAACCCCACTGCCTAGCAAAAACCAAACAAACAAACAAACAAACAAAACCACTGAGAACATAGGAATAAATAGAGTTTTCCTTAAAATAAGTAGCATCTATCTAAAACCATGAACAAGCATTATATGTAATGGGTATAAGCTGGAAGCTTTGCCAGTAAGATCAGGGGTGAAACAAGGACGTCCATTACCACCACTGTTATTCAATATTGTATTAGAAATGTTAGCTTTAGCAATAAGTAAAGAAAAAGGCAATGAAGAAACAAAGCTATCACTCCTTGCAGATGATATGATGAATCCTAGGGAATCAAATGAAAAATTGAAAATAATTGAAATAATTAACTTTAGCAAAGTTGCAAGATATAAAATAAACACACATAAATCATCAGCATTTCCATATATTACTAATAAAGCCCAGCAGCAAGAGATAGAAAGAGAAATCCATTTAAAATAACTGTAGACAGTATAAAATATTTGGGAGTCCACCTGCCAAGACAAACCCAGGAACTATATGAACATAATTACAAAACGCTTTTGACACAAATAAAGTCAGATCTAAATAATGGGGAAAATATCAGTTGTTCATGGGTAAGACAAGCTAATATGATAAAAATGACAATTATACCTAAATTATTTACTTATTCAATACCATACCAATCAAACTACTAAAAAAAAATTTTAGAGCTGAAAAAAATAACAAAATTCATTTGGAAGTTTAGTCAATCAATCAGCCAATATTTATTAAATGCTTACTATGTGCCAGGTACTGCGAGGCATGGGAGTTACAAACACAAAGAAAGAAACCATTTCTACTCACAAAGAGTTTATAGTCTAAGAGGAGTCAGATACATAAATACAAAGATAACATACATCACAAATCGGAGGTAAATAAATAAAAATCTATACCAAGTAGTTAAGTACAAGGTGGTTTGAGAAGGGGGCAGGAGCAGTTAGGGAAATCCAGAAAGGCAGCATGCAGAAGACAGTGCTTTAGAAGGAAGAGAGACGCTATGAGGCAGAGAAAAGGAGAGTGCACTTAGGACTTTAGACAGCCACTGCGAAGGCATGGAAAGAAGATGGAGCATCGTGTATGAACATCGGGGAGAATGCCAGTTGGACTGTCACTGACAGCAGTGTCCGAGGAGGCTAGGGCCGGATTGTTGAGTGCTGTCGAAGCCAGACGGCAGGAAGCCCTTGGAGCTAGCTGATTAAGGAAGTGACAACGAAAATAAGAAACTGCTAGAACAGTCTAGGGGAGAAGTGATGAGGGCCAGAACTGAAGCTGTAGTTGTGTGAATAGACAGAACGGGTCTATGGCAAGAGATGTTTTGGAGGTGGAACAGCAAGATTTGGTGATTGATTGGCCACATGGGATGAGGTTGTTGAAGATAGCACTGAAGGAGCCAACCAAGGAGACTGTAAGGATAAGGTGCCTTCGGAAGAAACTGGGAAGTTTGAATGAGGGTAGGGTTTAGGCGGCAGGGTAATGGGTTCAGTGTCAGACATGTTGAATTTAAGCTGTCTCTGAGACAACCTGTTTGAAATGTATAGTGATGTGGGCCAGAAGCTCAGAGGAGAGATTGGCACTAGCCAGTCCATGATCAGCCATCATCAGCATAAAGATGATGGGTAAATCTCTGGGAGCTGATGAGGTTACCAAGGGAGAGTACAAAATCAAAGAGGCTAGGACAAAACTTTGGGGACCACCCATAGTTAGGGTCCATGATATGGATGATGAACCAGCAAGGAGACTGAGAAGGGAATGGTCACATAGGTAGAGGCAAACCAGGACAGGTGAATGGTGTGAAAACCCAGAGAACAAAGAATATCCAGGAGAAGGGGGTGGTCACAGGGCACATGCAGCAGACAAGTTGAGGAGGAGGAAGACTGAGAAAAGACCGTAAGATTTGTCCGTTGTAAGAGATCACCGGTAACTTTAAAGAGAACAGCTTCAGTGGAATGATGAGGTTAGAAGCTGGATTTCAAAGAGCTGGGAGGGAAGTGGAGGCAGAGAACATAGCAAGCTTTTTCAAGTAGTTTGGCTAAGAAAGAGAGAGTAGGTATAGGATGATAGTTTGAGGGGATGACAGGGGCTGTGGAAGGACTTTTCAATGATAAAGGAGGTGTAGGTGTATGTGAATGCATTAGGGAAGGAACCAGTACATTATGAGAGAGAGAGAGAGAGAAATGACTGAGCAGACAAGTTATTGGAGAAGATGAGAAGTAACTTGTAGAGGGATTGACCTAAGTGAGAAGAGCCACTTCTTTGTCAGAGACTGCAGGAACGGGGGAAAGAGTTGGGAAATGATCTTTTGAGAGATGGAAGAGAAGTGGAGGGAAGGAATGCTGGGTGTTTCACTGAAGCTGAAGAGATAGAGTGAGAATAAAAGGTCTAGGATGAAGGAGTTTGTCCACTGGGGAACAGTGTTCAGTGGAAAGCGTGAACAGAGTTGGAGTATGACCTGGGTGTCATAGGGCTGAAGAGAATGGTGATGAGAAAACAGGAGGGGGCTGCAGATCATTTTCTCCCAAGTGACTGATTAGTACAGGGATAGGGAGAGAACCAGGAGAAGCCATAACGTTAACTTGAAGGGCACTGTTGCAGAGGGAGCTTGGTTGGGACTGGGCCTGCTCCTCTTAGGTGGGTGGTGGTCCCTGGCTGGCAGAGGTGAGCCATGTCTGGGTCTGGGTTTGGCTCAGCCTGCTATATACTACTGCTCCCGCTCCTCCCCTCAGTGTGTGAATATATACTTGATTCAAGGTGTGAATCCGCCATATGCTGTGAGGGGTGAACTGCAGAAGGCATTTTTTGTCATTGAGGAGTTTATTGTCAGACTGGGGAGATGATACTTTCTTCACGTAAAAGATGACTTATTAGCTTCCTTCTCTTGGCTGTACCACTTAACCATAAGCTGTATAGAAGTTCAGAGTCAGGGAAGTTGCTGTAATTTAGGAAAGTTAGGCAAACCTTTATGAAGAAGAGGAAACTTAAGCTGGGTCATAAATAGAAAGCAGAGGGAATTCCCTTCTAGTCACTTAAATTGCATGTGTTTGTTTTTGTCTTAGGGGTGACTGTGTGTGTACTGGCCTCCATCAGTCTCCAGTCTGGAACTATCGGAGATACATTACTGTTGACACGTTTGGAAAAGAATACTTCCCCTGTCACCATCCAGATACCCACCACCCAAACTAAGGTAGATGCCAGGGCTGACAGTGGAGCTTATGGCTAGAGAGTGTTTGCCATTGTTCATTTGGGGGTAGAGGAGGGGGATGAAGGTGGAGAGGGGGGCAATGGGAGATGTTATTATTTTGTCTTTAAAAGCTGCCTCTGAGTTCAGCCTTGGGAGAGTTTGAAGCGATCCAGAAGGAACAGAAAGAGAACAGCAACTGTACAGAGAAGACCAAGTGGTGGACGACTCGGCTGAAACTGGATCGAAGGATGGAGGTACTTGGCCAGGAGCAAGAGAAAGACCCCATCACCCTTCTCCCTGATGCAGGGCTCTGCCTAGAGTATTTCAGTCTTCTTCTCTTTATGCATCCTTTCTTTTTCTTTTTTAGGCAATTAGGGTTAAGTGCCTTGCCCAGGGTCACACAGCTAGTACGTGGCAAGTGTTTGGTCTGAGGCTGGATTTGAACTCAGGTCCTCCTGACTTCAGGGCTGGTGCTTATCCACTGCGCCACCTAGCTGCCCCACTTATATGTCCTTTTCAACCAAAGTGTATGTTCCACAGCTTAAGTCTCTTGTTGCAGGAGGCAGCAATAATACAGGAGAAACAGCATTGGGCTTGAATTTCAGCCCCAGCGTGTGCCTGTGTGACCATGGGCAAATCAGTGAACCTCTCAGCCTCAGCTTCTTCCCAGAGCTAACAATACTCACACTGTCTCCCTAATAGGGTAGTGCTATAGCACTGTTTGAAACAGATTCTATTAATATCTTGTTTTATATGCTTGTATTTCCTCTTGGTATTCCCTTTCCCCTTTACTGAGAGCCATTCCCTAAGACAAAGACTTTTTTTTTCCTTTTTAAGAAGAATAAGAGGGGCAAAACTGATTAACATTGGAAAAAAATTAACATTCTATGTAATGTTGACCCATGCGCAGCCTTATGCAAAAGAGTGAGGGCCAGGGAAAGTATCTTCCCATTGCTCTTCTTTGGGGCCAAATTTATTCTTTATAATTTCACAACATAAGTTTTCTGTTGTTTTGTGATAGTTGTTGCTTCCATTATTGTAATCACTGCATATGTCGGTGTTCCTGGCTCTGCTTATTTTGCTTTTCATCAGTTCATGTTGATCTTCCCATGCTTCTCTGGATTTTCCACATTTGTCATTTTTTTACAGCACAGTAATATCCCATTATATTCATGTACCACAATTTCTTTATCCATTTCCCAATCAGTGAGCACCTACTTTTCATTTCTGTGCTTCTCTAAAAAGTGCTGCTATAAATATTTTGGTATATAGGAGGTCTTTTTTTTTTCAAGGACTTCTTTGAAAATCAATAAATTGTTAATAATACCAGACTGCTTGCATTTACCAAGCAACCCTGTATTCAATATTCATACTATTCTTTTTTTATTTTCCCTCAGCTCCTATAAAGCTTCTCCTGGCAATAAAAAAGGAAAAAAATTTTTCTCATCTGCTGCAATTAGTAGAGAGGAAATGTGGGTCAAGTATCACCAAAACGTTCCCAAGGTTCTATCTGTGCAGTATAATTTATTACTCTTGTCCCCCCCACCCCACCCCCATTTAGGTCCTCATCACTTCCCTGGAGAAACATGTACTAGGCTGTTGGAAGGTGATGCTGGTACCATCCACTGGGAGTCTAAGCCTGACCCAGGAGGCCTCCTCCTTAAAGGACTCACTAGGGAAATGTGGCTGGAAGTCTCCTGACTCAGCCTTGCTGCAGGTGAGTTAAGAAGAAAGGGGTTCGGTAAAAATCAAGTAGGGGAGAGGAATCGACCTATCCAGAGGTCAGTCCAATATTTCCTTAAGTGAAATAACTGACTTTTCCCTACAGGTGGTTCTGGGTGCTGCCCATACCCTTTCCCCTGAGGACATTCAGGCTTTAGCCCATGGTCTATGCCAGGCGCAGCCAGAGAGAGCCAGCAAGCTACTACAGGAGGCTGTTGAACGTCAGCAAGGCCAGACCAGGCAGAGCAATGGGCACCTGGTACTGGTGTTAGATAAGGTGAGGGCTAAGGATACCAATAGACTTGCTGACTTCAATCTGTGAGGCTGTATTCTTATATGAGGGTTCTTCCCTGCCAGCAAGGTCCCAATCGGAATAGTAACTTATGTTTTCTTCTCCTCAGGACCTGCAGAAGCTGCCCTGGGAGAACATTCCTAGTCTTCGGACACAGCCTGTCACTCGGCTGCCCTCACTCCGATTCCTGCTCAGCTACTCAATTATCAGAGAGGTGGGAGCAGAGGCTGATTTGGGTGGAGACCTGAAGCAGGGAGGGGCTGTGTGGCTGGGGAAAAATGAGAAAGGACCTGAAGCTTGAGGATGAGAGGACAACCAGGGTAAACGTAGAGAGGAGCTTAAGTATTTTCCGGAAGGTTTATCTTACCCAGACATTTGATTCTGTACTGTTTCTGAACATTAGTGGATAGAGCCGTGACTGCTGGGGATCTAGTAGGAGGCTTGAACTATCAAGGTTAGCAAGAAAAGCATCCCTTTAAGAACCTAAGTAGAGGGGCAGCTAGGTGGTGCAGTGGATAGAGCACCAGCCCTGAAGTCAGGAGGACCGGAGTTCAAATCCGGCCTCAGACACTTGACACTTACTAGCTGTGTGACCCTGGGCAAAGTCATTTAACCCCAATTGCCTGAAAAAAAAAAAAAGAACCTAAGGCAGTAGGGTTTCCAAACTCAGCTAAGAGCATCGAAAGGCCAGCAACATCCTCAGTCTTCAGTTTTTTCTCTCCGATCAGGTATCTTGCCACCTGACTCAGTTCTACTTCCTTGCCCAAGATTCAGGGCTTTCCTCTGCCTGTCCTGTTTTCAAGCCCCCTTGCCTATGCCTTGGATTTTCTTTCCTGTCTGCTTCTGTGGTCTTCATTTGTTTGATATTCCACGCTGTCCCACTCATCTGGGTCTGACTTGCACCTCCTCACTCCTCTAGTGCCCTTTCCACTGCATTCTCACTTAGACTCCCTACTACTTCTCTTCCATTACATAAGATCTCTTTATTAGACTCCCTGAATGACTGTCATTCATGAAACCTGAGCTCCTCTAATACCCCTTCCGGCTCCTTATTAATCCCTGTCAGTCCCAGATTCTCTCAAGATTTTGACAATTTCGTGCCAACCCAGCCTTGTGGTATGGAGGACCTCATGGCTTCTCTCCGTATAGTGCAGGTTGAAAACACATGATTTGGGCAGAGATAGTAAAAGTAATCTACAGAAAACAACTTCACCTGGAATCCTAGGTGCTGATCACTCAAATTAATGTGACGAGGATAGAACCTGTTAAAATCTGAAGATTGGATGTTGCAGGAATTGTTTGGTGGCCAACCTCTGCCAAGGTTTCAGTTGTCTGTTTGTATGCTGTACGGGCAGATCAGTATAGGAGAATATTAGAGAGTTCTGATTCTGCAGCGATTAACTAAATCTGCTTAGGGACTCTAACTTAGCGCCTGTAAAGAAGGGGGTCCTTTATGGAAAACCACAATGCATATGAAGTCTGGCTAATATAAATATGCTGTTGAGTGCTGGACTTGGCTTCTCTAATGCCCCCACTGTGTTCAGTTATGAACTGCTCACGAACAATGAGATGAGAAGGGATTATGGTGTACCCAGACAGAACCTTAAACTTGGAACCTGGACCTACATACTTACCTTGTCAGAAGCAAGACCAGTACTAGCTGGAAAAGTCCAAGTTCACTAGTAAAAAGTGGAGTTGGGGTATCTAACCCTAACCCTAATTGCACTGTATCTAAGCAGGGCCCACAAGATGACATTTGAACAGACTCCTTAACTCCCAAAAGAGTGAATGCCCCGGCTAGCCACTGGGGCCTCTAGCGCTAACTCAGACTGGTCTGCAAGACTTAATTCCTCCATTTCTCAGCCCTGACTTTCTCTCCCTTGGGCCTTTATAGGAATCCATCCCTTCCGCCTGAATCCAAGAACACAATTTACTTATCTAAATACCAGTTTACTTCTGCCCTGTCTTTTCCTGCCTAGATCACAACAGTCCCTTAGTGCAGCAGTCTGGATCACCTCCTGTCGGCTGAGCATTTGCAGATTTTTTTTAAACACCACAACCAAACATTGAGAAATGGGAATAACATCTGACCATCAAGGCCATGGTGGCACTCTAGAAGGTGCCAAGTAACATGCTCCAAAATTATTTAGACCAATCACTGAAGTCAGGCACACCTGCAGGTAGTTCATAAATTAAATTAGGCATTTATTTGGTGGTTTCCATGCTTTAAAATTAATATCTCCAGTTGCCAGAATCATATGGCCAGCATTGTCTCATAAACCAGAATTCTAAGAACTACCTACAGAGCAGATGATTGTGCCTTGAAAACTTGATAGCCGTTCAACCCTCCTTTAGAATTTGTCCCCCAAGATGTATGTGCTCAGCTTACGGCCCCCATGTTTGCATTTTCTTTATATACCCTCTAGGGTCAGGATTAGGTACAGTTTCACCTCCTAGACCTTGTGCTTCCCCCTCCAGTACTCCTTTGTTGGGGAGACCAGTTACAGCTGGTCATACTCGCATCAAAGCTTCTCTAGTAGTCCAGTATTGTTCATGGTTATTGCCATTGGGATAGGTCACTACAGCCTTCTTCATTGGGTTTGTGCCTTTGCCATGCTTCAAGCTAGAAAGCCCTGACAGCTGCAGTTCTTGCATGTGAGTTGTGAGTGACTCTGTCCTTGTCCTAGCAGATAACAATGACACACACTTTCCTCGATTCTGGCCCCTCCCATGGCCTCTGATCCACCTGTCATGTCTGCTGGGGGTATTTCCAGGCTACAGTCCTCCCACAAACCTCATCTCCTACTTCTGAAACCTGATGTTTACCCACCTTCGGACTGCCAGAACAAAGGCACCAGCCAGATACGAGGATAAAATTTGTGCTGCTATGTCTCTTGCCTCCCAGGACATTTGAGTTTATTTCCTCACTGAATTAGTTTGCCGTAACATTTAGCTATGTTCACTGTTCTACCCAGAATACTTCATTCTACTCCAAATACAATCCTTATCACCATTATTTCTTGGTTCCTATAGGAGTGTTAGAAGCAACCTAGGCTGCCTTTAAATCAAGTTTCCTTGAGTCAAGATTAACTTATAAACATGCCAGTTAATGTTCTAGGAAGTTCCTCCAGGTGGAGAGTCAAGTTCCGCCTCCATTCAGGGATAGGACTCCTGGAAACTGGAAGACAGCTAAACTGGAGCCCTTCTTAAAGTTCAGATCATTATGTCCAATCCAGTGACTACCTCCCTTGTTTCACCTCTACCCTGTTTGCTATCAACCCAGTCTGTTCAACGTTCCCCATCTTGTCCCCCCTCCCCCCCCAAAAAAGATGCTTTTTGAGAAGGAAGAAGACTTTATGGTCTGGGCCTGGCTCCCTTTGCTGCCCTAGCTCTCCCCAAGTGCAGAGGGTCAGAGATTTAACTTTGAGCTCTGGTTACTAGCTGTTTGACTATGGTATGATCACTTAAACAAGTCCCAGTGCTCAAAGTCCTGTGATGGGGCAGGTATGGGTCAGCAGGGAAGCATCCTTTTAAAGAATTCAAGGGCAGAGTCATGAGGGGCATGAAAGGTTGTGAAAAGGTCACAATCCTGGCCAGGTCTGAATTTGCCTCTGACCAGATGTACACCCATCTGCTTACCTTGATTCCAACTCCCAAGCCTTTAAACAGCTGTCTGTTTCCCCTAACCCTGGCACCCACAACTGTCTGCCTGTCCTAGTTTTAGACCCCTTTGCTTATTCCTGAGATTTCTCAGCCCTTGTTGACTTCACCATTTTGGTAATCCATTCTCTTCTACTCTTTCTGAATTTCTTCTCCATGTTCTACCCAGTCTACCCTGTGTGTTCCTTTTATCCCAGCTAAGAGTGTTTTCTTCATTGGCCGGCCCCAGTCAAGGCCTCTGCTGCCCTCTGCTGTCACAAATGACACCTAACACTTCTCTACAGCTTCTTGTTAAAGTACTGATCAGTTCGAGATCATTCTCATATTAGGACTTGATCCCATATATAAAATGGAGATCATATCTCTAGTATCTACCTAACAGGGTTGTGGCAAGGCAATAGAATAGTTCAGATCCCAATTCTGTCAGATTAGAGAATAATGAACATGTATCTTACTGATGCAGACCCAGGCTTCATCAGTGTTGAACAGGGGAGTGAATCCACAAAGTACCTTCTACATCTTGAACCCACAGAACAATCTGGAAAACACAGAGGAGCGATTCCGAGCCCGCTTCTGCAGGTGGGATGAGGAGAGAAAAAGGAATGTCTAAGGGTTCACTTAGAGACACCTAACTGGGGTGGGAGGGAGGAAAATGGGTTCTCTAATTTTACTTACCTCTTTAGTATTTCCTTTGTTTTTTTTCCCCTTTTTTTTTTCCATTGCACTTTGTATTTTGTTCCTTTCCACAGTGAGGCTGGCTGGAAAGGGCTCGTTGGTGAAGCCCCAAGCCAAGAACAGGTCCAAGCAGCCCTGACAGAGCATGATCTGTATATGTGAGTATCTGGGGTGGAAAGAGGGACAAGAATGGGGTCATCTGGGTCCTGTTGCCCTTTCTTGTGGGGACCTCTCAAAAGCTGAAGCTTCAGAACTCTTATTTACTAAGTAAAGTTACGCAGAAAGAATTGGTTGATGATGTAGGTTAATAAAATGGAAAGAAAGGGTAGTTTAAGAACGAGAAATTAAGTCATAGGTTCTAACTCATTCTGTCTCTGCATCAGTTATGCAGGGCATGGGGCTGGTGCCTCCTTCCTGGATGGGCAGGCAATTCAGCGGCTCAACTGCCGAGCAGTGGCCTTACTGTTTGGGTGTAGCAGTGCTGCCCTAGCTGTACAGGGGAATCTGGAAGGGGCTGGCATCGTTCTCAAGTACATCATTGCAGGCTGGTGAGTCCTGATTGGGAGGATCAGTCCTGGAGAAATAGAGAACTCCCCCTCTCACCCATCTTCTCCCCCCAAACTGGCTCACTCTAGCTCTTTCAGGCTCTCTGGCCTTCCCTTTCTCACACACATTTCAGCTTTGGATTTTGAGCTGTAGCTCAGCTGATTCTTTCCTTTTCTTTGTTACCCCCATAACCAGAGCTTTCCTATGGCACCTTTGCCTTTGCTTCAACTCTGTCCCAAAATGAACTGGCAAATGGTATTTTTTCCCTCTCTTAGCTTTTCTATCTATAGATCTATCCCAGGCCTCTTCTTAACTTCTTTTCCTTTGTTTTCCTAGCCCCCTGTTTTTGGGGAACCTATGGGATGTGACAGACAGAGAAATAGACCGTTACACAGAAGCACTGCTGCAAGGCTGGCTGGAGGCTGGCTCGGGGGCTCCCCTCCTCTCCTATGTCATCCAGGCACGCCAGGCTCCCAGACTCAAATACCTCATCGGTGCTGCACCAGTAGCCTATGGCTTACCTGTGTCCCTCCAGTGATACTTAGAAAAAGTCTCCTTTTGGTCCTTACCTCTGGTTTCTTTGTCCAACCCCCTGCTTCTGAAATTCCCCCGTTTCATATTAAATGATTTTTTTCATTGTTTATGTGTTTTTACTCATTGTAATAAAGTTATTACTTAAAAACTTTGTTGTGCCTGGTTTATCTGAAGGGATTGCTAAAAACATTTCTCTGCACCTTCTTTGTTGGTGTTTTGACAAACTTGAGCTTTGTACTGTAAGTTTACATGACCTGTGGGTTACCTTACTTTGTGCCTATGCTCTTTATTTCACTTAAAGGCCAACATTTAAGGTAGAGAAAGTGAGTTTTTGAGTGTGGGGCAGTGGTGTTGGCAGCAGATGGGTCTAACTCTCCCAACAGAAAATGTTTCTGGGGAGGAGTGGAGGGAAAACCTGCATAAAGTTGCGGGGAGGGGGGGGGTCCTGTGGCGTTTGAAAGGGCTTTGCCCTGGTCAGGCTATTTCTTTTCCTCTGACGACCGAGGTTGCCTTCAAGGTGGATGGGCCAGGAGGAGACAGCCAGAGGGAATAGTAACCTTTCCCTTCTCGGAGCTAAATTGTGTGATACAAAGTGCATTCAGTGAACAAGTAATAAGTGCCTCCTGGTGTGCCAGAGACTGCGCCTACAGAACAGAGGCTGGTTCTGCGCTATAGCCAGTAGTATCACTATCCCTGGGGAGGAAATCCTTTATTTAAGAAAATTCTGCCATTTAGTCTTAGAGCTTTGCCAGGAGGGCTGAGAAACTATGCCTTGACCCTTACTATAAAGCCAGGATGTATCGGGGCAGCACTCGAACCCAGGACTTCCAGGCTGCCGGCCCCTTCTATCCATCCTACTTCACTATCTTCTCCGGCTACAAAACACTAGGTGAGATGGCCCTTTTTCCCCGCAGGAGTTGGGGGGATACCCGTGCGCGAAGAAGCGAACGCGGTCTAGACACAACACTAACACGGCATTTCTAACTCTGCAAAGAGCAGGGCAACGTGCTGGATACATTGTAGCGGGCGGGGCGGGGCGGGGCGGCCCTGCCTTTCATCTTTCCCAGCTGCGGGGCCGCACCAGGAGCCCCGGAGGAGCGCCTGTCCACGGAATCCTGGGCTAGGGGCTGGCCGGCGGCCGAGGATCATAGAGAGGGCCGGTAGGGCGAGCACCTCCCCGCGCCATAGAGACGCGCCCGGGGGGAGGCTAGAGCGCCTCCCACGCCCGGCGTGCCCCGCTCTTGTCCAGCCTCCCAACATGGCGCAGTCAGTGAACATCACGGAGCTGTCGCTGTCGCAGCTGGAGATGCTCAAGAACCAGCTGGACCAGGTGAGGCCGGGCCCGGGGCGCCCAGGACCCCAGGCCCCCACCCATCCCTGCCGGGCCCCCTCCTCATTCTTGTTTCCCTCCCCCCCACTCCCCTTACAGGAGGTGGAGTTTCTCTCCTCATCCATCGCGCAGCTCAAGGTTGTACAGACCAAATACGTGGAGGCCAAGGAGTGTCTGAATGTGCTGAACAAGAGCAACGAGGGTACGGGGGGAGGATGGGCAGAGGGCAGCCTCGGGGAGGGGAGGAGGGAGGGCAGTCTCTGGGGGCTGCATGGGAGGGAAGAAGCTCAGGGGCTTGGGAGCAGAGAGAAGAGGGCAACCTCGGAGGGATGAGAGGATCTGGGAGAGAAGGCAAGGTGGGGATGGCTTTTTGCGTTGTTAATCCGTCACCCCAAATTTAAGAAGTAGCTATTCAGATATATCATTCTCTGCCCCCTCCGTCCTCGAACCAAAGGCCTTCAATTTCTTTTACATTTTGACTTGTAAGGTAAAATGTCAGAATCCCCCCCTTCCTTCCTTTTCCTACCACCTCAGTTTTTGTTATCAGACTGAATAGGTCCAGCCTGGAAAAACTCCTGGTTGGGTTTTCTTTTAGTATCTTGTCTGTAAGCCCTGATTGCCTTCCCCAGATGTTTATGTCTGTTACCTTCACAGGGAAAGAATTACTCGTCCCATTGACCAGTTCTGTATCCTTCCCACTGGGGGCTGCCGTTTTCCTTCCCATCTAGAAAACAGTTTTGGTTCCTCCAGCAGAATCCTTTCCATGCTTGACTGAGAAAATACCTCCCTCACATGGTGCCAGAGGATGTTCCTCAGTTATCCTGCTGTCATCTAACCCGAGCTCTCTTCAGATGTTTGAGTTCTGGTGGCCTGTGGAAAGGGAAAGAGTTAATTCTAACTCTCCGATCCAAGTTTATACTGGCCCTTTGAGTACTGGGGTCCATGTACCAGATTAAGTATAAGGCAACATCCTGGCTACCACAGTATAGGTAGAGCTGAGATCAAGCAATATCCTTGCCTCTTAGGAGCTTATTAGTGAAACAAAATGAGCTATAAACTATATACAAGTCACAGAGGAGTAGAGATGAGGGAAGGAAGAAGACAGCGTGTGTATTTCTTTACAATTTGAGATTAACTATCCCTTTACCTTATGTCAGTAGACTATTCTGGGCACTGTGCAAGTCGGGTTATAGAGAAAAATCCCTGTATTTTGTAGTCTAATAGACTTCCTTAAACTGTAAAACAGAAATAACTACAGATGGAAGATAGTTGACTAATAGACATCGAATGACTTCATAGAATTTACTTCATACGTAAATCAAGAGCCAAGTTGTTGGTGGGTTGGGAAATGAGGCCTGGGTTTTATATTTGCTGGTGGCGTTCAGTTACGTCTCTCTCTTTGTGACCCCTTTTGAGATATTCTTGGCAAAGATACTAGAGTGGTTTGCCATTTCTTCTCCAGCTTATTTTAAAGATAAGGAAACTGAGGCAAACAGGTTACATGACTTGCCCAAGGTCACACAGCTAGTGTCTGAGGCCAAATTTGAACTGGTGCTCTGTCCACTGTACTACCTATCACTGCCCATATATTCAGTAGGCTTGTGGAAAGTTGTCTTTTATCAGTCTGTGAGTGCTAATGGGAGGAACATTTCAGGAAGAGCAATGGATTTAGTTTTGATTGTTGAGAAGGTGGAATTGGAATTTTCAATGTGGGCACCTTCTTATAGATTCCTAGGGCTCTCTGTTCACAGAGAACCCCTTGACCTTTCTCCTCATTATCCATTTCATTTTATGCTAAGTTCATAACTCTCTAGCTTCAGAACCCCTGGATTATCATCATGTGCTTCATGGCTTTTGAGAGGGGAAGTGAAGGTGTCCCAGGCTGGGCTAGCCCTTTCCTTAATCCTCACCCCTCAGATGTATGTACCTGGGAAGCTACATGATGTGGAGCATGTTCTCATTGATGTAGGAACTGGCTACTATGTGGAGAAGGTAAGTTGGTGAGAGAGGAGGGGGTGGGAGACAGCATCATTGACAGTGGGGATACCTCTCCCTGAGAGTACATGAGACTCATTAACTTCTTCTCCTTTGGCAGTCAGCAGATGATGCTAAAGACTTCTTCAAGAGGAAGATTGACTTCCTCACTAAGCAGATGGAAAAAATTCAGCCCGCTCTGCAGGAGAAGCATGCCATGAAGCAGGGTGAGGCCATGGGTTCTAGGAGAAGTGAACCTCCTTTTTGTTTGATTCCAGGAATAGCACTGTCTTCCCATCTTTCTTTGTTGCCTTTGTCGTTCTCTGGGTGTCACATGTGCTTGACTGGGCAATTACCCTTCTGTGAGTAGAGTTGTCCTAGGCTTTGTGGAGAGATTCAGAGATAGGTGAAGATGTGCCTGCTGTGGGGGTGGTCCCAGTTTAGTGGGGGATAAAAAACATATTTGCCTCAGAAGATCTGTGACTTCATCAATGTGGGTGCTCCCTCCGCGGTACAAACTACAACCCATCCACAGTCTATGATCACGTGCAGTTCTTGTCTTTGTTTTTCCATTGCTGTCTGCCCAGGGGACCGGAAGCATTCCCTTGGCTCTTTTACTATGTCCAGGGTGCCAGTGTAGCACTCTATCTGTCCATCTGTTACACAACTTCTTACTCTAAAAACTTCATTGATAATATGGCACACCCTACTTTTGCCTGCCATGATCTTTTCACTGCACTTTGGGTCATTTAAATGTCGATTCTTTTGAGATAGTAGAGTTCCATGATTCAACCACATAGCATCATCTGGAAACCACTGCCAGTAAAAAGAAGGGCTTTTGTGGCAGGGAACAGTTTGGAATTACAGAAAATGCTGTTCGGCTTCCCCAGTACAATTCAACCCGATCTTAGATAACTTTTTTTTTTTTGGTTAGGCAATTGGGGTTAAGTGACTTGCCCAGAGTCACACAGCTAGTGAGCGTTATGTGTCTCAGGCCGGATTTGAACTCAGGTCTTCCTGACTGCAGGGCCGGTGCTTTCTCCACTGCGCTACCTAGCTGCCCCCTCAACCCGATCTTAAACTCCCTATTCAGTTCACGACCCAGCATATTTGGACTGTCTACAATGCCTTTTTGAGATTTCTGTTTTCAGAAATTTCTGTTGCAACTGATTCTTCATCCACTTGTTTTTTCCTGAGTGGATTGCAAGGCTTATCTCTTTTAGGTGCTTTTTTTGGGTTTTCCTTAAAGATCATTTTTTGCTTTCTTGGGTTCAGTGTCTTCAGTATAATATCTTCTGTAAATGGGACCCTATGGAGAACCTTAAGGCATATCTCTTATGCTTCACTTGATGTCACTATTCAGAGAACTTTTAATGAAGTTATGTCCATGACCACATCTGTCATGGAATCCTGCATGATTTCAGTATATGTACTGAGACATCTTGTTGGAACAGAACTTTTAAAGCTTTGTGTTTTTCTACTGTGTCAAATGCATTTTGGAAAATATTTTGGGTTTTTTTTTATATTGTTGTCATTTTCCACTCTCAGTAGATGCTTCCTTTGTAAAGGAAGTATTAAACTCAGGAAAAACAGACCATCACATTGACCATATCTGATGGTATGTAGTGTTTTCTGTACCTGTAATCCACTGCTTCTCTACTGAAAGGAAATTATCTTTCAGCATCAGTTCTCTAAGTCAAGACTGGCCATTGAATTGAATCCTAATCTATTTTAATATTTTTCTTCCTTTACATTAACATGTTCACATCTGTCTTACTTTGGTTCTGTTTTGCTTTATATTAATTCATTCAAATCTGAATTCTATGTAGTCATTGTTTCTTATGGTGGAATTAATTATTATCTTATTTGATCCTTTGGACAGTCCTTGGAGAAAGGTGCTATTTTTTGTTATTCTCATTTTACCTACGAGGAAATTGAGGTTAAATGACTTGCCCAGGGTCACACAGCTAGTAAGTGTTTGAAGCTGGATTTGAACTCAGGTCTTCTTGTCTCCATCCACTGTGCCACCTAGATTACGTACAGTCACGTACTACGTTTGTTCAGACATTTTCCATTCAATTGCACTTATTTCATTTCCAGTTACTTTTGTTTCAAGTGCATGCTTGTAATCAAGAAACATTAGCACAGCAAGATCTTATATTTTCTATATCTTTCTGTCTGTGACTGAAGATTTGGCTCTACTATAAAAAAAAATTCATCTTTGAATGCTTTTTCCTTTCTCATGTTTTCATCAAGGCTACCTTCAATTCGTGTGGAAATAATTCTCATAAATATATTATAGAAGTGGGAAAAGAGTCCATAGTTGCTATTTGGTCGCCTTTTTTTTATAAAGTTATTTGTAATGTTTTTTATTCTTTTGAAATTCCCTGCTCTTTGAGATATCTTGAAAATTCATCAGTGAATGTCATTAGTATTGTGTCACCTTCAGCAGAGGTTTATTCTGTATATATTTGGTCATGTCCAGCCACTCTTTTTGACTTCATCTGAAGTGCTGGTTCCTTTTCATTGAAGTGGTTGAGTCCGGATACATTGTTTTCAGTATCATTAATTATGAAACTGTTATTATGATAGCAACATGAACAGAGCTGATTTCATTCCATGAGTATTTTCCTTTGTAGTTTCATCCATAAACACTCTCTGATCTTACTCAACTAAGTACTTAAAATTTTGTTATCTTTTGGTTTTTTTATATCACCCTCATTTTGGAAAGTACCCCCACTGAGCTATCCTCTGTAACAAGGAATTTTACAAAAGGAAGAGAAAAAAGGATTGAGTTCTGCAAAGAAACCAATACCCATGGGCTCATACCTCTGCAAAGAAAGGGCTAGGATGTGCATTTTTTAATTGTTCTCTAAGACTAAGCTTTTTGATCATTGTAATTGTTCTACAGGCTTGTTTCCTTTCTATTGCTTTTTGCTTTTTTTTTTGTGAAGGGGCAACGGGTGCATACTTCATAATCTTCCATTGCCCTATGTATGTAGCTTTTGAAGATAAACTTATACCCTAAGCTGATATTACCCTTAGCTCCCATGTCTCATTGCATTTGCTTGCTGAGGTGGTTTCAAGGCTCTTCTGGCCTTTACATTGTGTTAAACTTCTCAAAGAATTGGTGACAATTGAAACATTGTCTTTACTGGGATCTATTTCCCTTTTTTCAGAATCAACACCTTGTTTGAATAGGTCAGTTTGGAACTGCTGTAATTGCATTCATAGGTGTGTCACAGGGTTCTCTCTTGGGCCTTTTCCTCTTCTCTCTCTCTACTATCTTAGTGATCTCATCACCTCCCATGAATTTAGTTATGTCTCCAAACTATATCCAGCCATCAGCTCTTTTGCTGAGCTCCAGTTCTGCACCTCTGCAATTGTCCAACCAAGCTGGACATCTCCACCTGCCTGTTACATAGGCATCTCACTCGACATGTTCATAAGCTTTTTTCCTAAACCTGTCCCTGCTTCTGATTTCCCTTTGTAAGGCATTCCTACCTTCACGACGATCTAGAATCTAGAAGTAACTTTCCACGGCACATGATAGGCTCTTAATAAATGCTTGTTGGTTGATTGAGCCTTGCCTCTTCACTCTTACTGTTCCCCTCATAGCTACTCAGCTGCCAAGTCTCGTTGGTACTGCCTCTCAGCATCTCTCACATCTCTTGCTTTCTGATGCTATAAACCACCCTATTTCAGGCCTTCGTTAACTTTTATGAAAACTATTACAGGAGCCTTCTAATTGGTCCCCCTGCCTCAAGTCTTTTTCATTTTAAATTTAATTTTATATTATTTTCACCTCTGATTCTTTCCCACCCTCTTTCACCTTTCTATCCATTGAGAAGACATGAAAAATAAAGCCCATTACAAATGTGTAGAGTCGTGCAAAACAAATTTTAGAATTAGCCATGTCAGGAAGAAAAGAAACTTCAGTGTGCATTGAGTATCAGTTCTCTATCTGGAGACAGATAGGATGTTTTATCATGAGTCCTTTGGAAATATGGTTGGTCATTGTGTTGATCAGAATTAATAAGTCTTTCAAAGTTGATTATCTTTACAATATGGTTGTTAGTGTATATATTGTTCTCCTGATTTTGCTCTTCACTGTGCATTAGTTCGCACAAGTCTTCCCAGGTTTTCCTGAAACCATCCCCTACATCATTTCTTAACAGCACAATAGTATTCCATAAAATTAATAACTTGTTCAGCCATTCCCCAATTGATAGGCATCCCATTAGTCTTCCATTCTTTGCCACCACAAAAAGAGCTGCCGTCAATATTTTTGTGTGTATGAGTCCTTTTCCTCTTTCTTGGATCTCTTTGGAGTAGAAACTTAGTAACAATATCACTGGGTCAAAGGGCATGCACAGTTTAATATCTTTTTGTCCCTGCCTCCAGTCTTTCCCCTCTCCAGTCCAACCTCTATATAACTGTCAAACTGATATTCCTAAAATATAGGTTTGACCACATCACTGCCCTGTTCAAGAAGCTTCAGTGGCTACTCAGATTCTTCTGCCTGGCATTTAAAACTTTTCCCAAACTGGCTCCAGCCTGTCTTTCCAGGCATGTTACACGTTGCTGTCCCTAATGCACAAATTCTAAGCAAACTGAACTACTTGCTTTTCCTTGTAAAAGACATTCCATCTTCCATCTCCATGACTTTGCAAAGGCTGTCCTCCCTGACTAGACTATTCTAGGCCTTTCCTGATTTTCCCATTGTTATTGCCACCCCCAAGTCATTTTGTATTTATTTTGCATATATCCCATGTTTACCCATCTGTAAACATGTTATATTCCCCCAGCTGCTTGAATGCATGAACCATCTTTTTATTTGCACTCCCAGGGCCTAGTAGGAATTGGCCCATAGAGACAGAATGCTTGCTGATTGATGGACTGGGGGGGGCGGGGCACGCAAAGACACAGGTGATATGCCAAGTATTAATTTTTCAAGCTATAATTTTCATTTTTGTGATACTCACTGCTCACTAGCACTTATAACTCTTTTGTTCTTGTAAGTCAACAAGCATTTATTAAGTGCTTACTATATGCCAGGCACTAGACTAAGTCCTGGGATACAAAGAAAGGCAAAAACATTCCTGTCTTCAAAAAGCTCACATTTTAAAGAATTTTACATTCAAGTTATATACAGTGGAAGGTAATCTCAGAGGGCAGGAACGAGAATTAACTTTATCAAAGCTCTTATTGCCTCCACCCTAATTAATTTGGAACATTGAGGTCATTTGTGTTTATGCCAGAATTAAAAGATATTTGGTATGCTTTCTTTGTCCAAAAATAGGTCCTAATTTAGTAAACCTAGGATCTTTTTCCAATGCGAAGGTCTTTAGTAATTTTTATTCTAAAAAAATTTATTCTGAACTTAACCACCAAAAAAAAGCATTTCCATACACATAGCAGAACACAAAAGAGAGTTCTGTATGAAATGACATCTCCATTTCATGCTGCTCGCTTTTTTAAAAGAATGTAGTAAATTCTACACATTACTTTCAACATTGTCCTGCTTATCTGCCTCCCCCAGAATTTCCTTCTCTTCTATACATTAAAAAAAAAAAATCACAGTGGCCCTCTTCCTTTGGATGTGTAACCCTGACTGACAGAAAAGTAAGGTTAAAAAAACTTATGAGAATAAGCACAGTCAAGCAGAAAGAATCCACAGAATGGCCGTGTCTAAGAGTGTGTGTCTGTATCTTGTGTCTCTGCAGACAAGGTTGATCATTGCATTGATCCAAGTGCTCGTCTCTCAAAGTTGCTTTTCTTTACAGTGTTGCTGTCTGCCAAAAAAATGGTTCTCATTGGACACACTTCATTCTGTGCCTGTTCATACATGTCGTGTTCTCCCTGCCTTCTCTTTACCCTCTTCATACCTCTCAGAATAGCCATTCCACCTACAGGACCTCTTTTTCATGTTGACCCGAGATATTTATTTCTTCTCCCCCATTAGCATATTATCACATCATAGCGTTCCCTCCAGTTGCTGAGATGAATGTGCCTTTCTAGGTTTCTCTGGACTCTCTTGTGTTAGCATTTCAAAGTTCCTACTCAGCTCTAGTCTTTTCATCAGAAATTCTGGGAAGTCCTCTCCCATTAAAGGTCAGTTTCCCCCTTCTGTATATTATATTAATCTCTGCAGGTTAAGTTACTGTTACTTGTAAGTTTGTCTGTTTTGCCTTTTGGAATATTGTATTCCAAGCTCTCTCATTTTTTAGTAAAAGCTGCCAGGTCTTGTATTGTCTTGCCAGTAGTTCTTGGTGCTTGAACTGTTACAAGTTGCTTGAAGTATTCTTTCTTTGATGCGAGAGTTCTGAATTTTAGTTATCAAATTCTTCATACTTCTCCTTTTGAGACTCTTTTCAGGAAGTGATTGGTAGAATCTTTCTGTCTTTACTTTCTTTTGTTCTAATAGATCTGCGCAATTTTCATTTGTGATTTTTTTTAAGTACTACGTCCAGTCTTTTTTTTTTTTATCATAGTTTTCAGGGAGTCCAATAATTTAATCTCTCCTTACTTGGGCCAGTTGTTTTTTGGTTATTAACTATTTTAGATTTTTGTGGGGGCTTTTTTTTTTACTTTTTCTAACTATCGTGGAACTGATTTCTCTTTGTTCTGTTGTAGTTTTCAGGGGTCCCCCTTGAAAGGTAAGGTTTACCTTTCTTAATTTCTGATTTTGGACTTTGTATAAGACCCAGTCTCTGCTCCTGCTGCACTTTTGGATGGTGTGGTTGATCCTGCTTGGTCTTGCCCTGGTTTACTTGAGTTCTCATGCTCACCTCCCCCTCAAATAGTTAGGCCCCCGTGGATCTTTTGAGGTTCAGAGTTCTGACTCAAAGACCTCAGGGTATCTGGGCCTGGGCCCTCCTGACCTGAAGGTTGCTGCACCCCATAGTTACCCTGTGCTGTGTGGATGCCTGCTCTATAAGCAAGAAACTTGCTCATCTTAAACCTTTTCCTTTCCCACTTCTTCCATCTTCTTTTGCTTCCTGAGGCCTGGCTCCCTCTTGGTGACTTTCCCTGGCTACCTTTTTCAGTTCTGGGCAGATTTTCTCTCCCAGCCCTGGTGGGAGTAGGGGTGTTAGAATGTTCCTCCCCCCCATTTATTCTTTAGGCTCTCCCTCCACCTCCATTACTTCATAACCTCCCCTATTTGGGGGTTCATTAAACTTAATCACATTTACCAGCCAGCCAAGATTCTAGTAGTTGTCATCTACTGACCTCTGGGACATGCTTCTCCTTTCCTCAAAAAGTTCATTGCCTGGCTCATAATCTTTCTTTCTTTCCCAAATCCTGCCCTCATATTAGGAAACATCATCATACTTATTGATACTCCCTCAAACACACACATCTCTCATTTCCTCAGCTTACTCATATCCAATGACTTCATCCTCCACTCTGCCTCTGCTACAGTGGAGATAATTGATCTTTTTATCAATTCTACTTCCATGTCTTAGGAACTCTGAAATTTCCTTTTTGATCATAATCTGTTGTCATTCTACCTTTCCCTTGGCCTTCCATCCTAAATCCTGTTCTTTCTTCTCCCTGTGACTTCCATTTCCTGCACCCTTAGTTCTTTCCCAGGCCATTGCCTCGGCAGCACTAGGTGGTGAACCAGTTAAACTTCTCACTGTCCTGGTCTCTTGAATCCCTTGCTCCCTTATCCTGTTGCCAGTTCTGTGCCTTTTTTTTTTTTAAGGCAATTGGGGTTAAGTGACTTGCCCAGGGTCACACAGCTAGTGAGTGTCAAGTGATTGGTCTGAGGCCAGATTTGAACTTAGGTCCTCCTGACTTCAGGGCCGGTGCTCTATCCACTGCGCCACCCAGCTGCCCCTAGTTCTGTGTCTTTTTAACTGGCTCTTCCCCCATGCCAGGAATTCTCTCCCTCTGGCTTCACTACCTTCCTTTGGACACCAGCCTAAAGTCCCTCCTTCTCCAAGAAGCCTTTCCTGATCATTCCCAAAATGCTGATGCCTTCCCTCTGATGAGTATCTTTAACTTACCCTGTATATATCTTGTTTGTACCTAGCTGTTTGCCTGTTGTCTTCATTAGACTGTCCTTAGGGCTGCGTTTGTTTTTTGTTTTTGCTTGTTTCTTTTTGCTTTTCTTTGCATCCCTGTTGGCCCAGTGCCCAGTACAGAGTAGGCTATAATATATAATAATAATTATTATATAATAATAAACGATTGTTGACTGACTTCCTCTCCGGGGGACTTTTATGATCATCCTGGTGATATCTGGGAGAGACCCTCTGGTCTTTCTGATCCAAGCCACAAAGCCTTCCAGGTGAGGATTGTCCCATAAGAGTCTGGCCCCACTGGAGACTACCTTTCACCAGGGCTTTCCTTTAAATCATCTATCACTATCTGGTGTGAACCTAAAGGTTTTGCCACAGTAGGCAGACCTGCTGGCCAGAAGTCTCACTAGAATTTTCTTGAGGAAAGTAATGAGGGTAGTTAAGGCTTCTTTCACTGAATCCCAAACCCTATTTTCCTGCCTGTCATTACTCTTTTCCTGTGCTCACCTTTATACTGGAATCACGGAGGATCAAGTGTTAAAACTCTTAGCCCGGACTTTGCTGTTTACCTGCAGAAACAGAAAGAGCCGCCCCCCCCCCCCCCCCCCGCGCTTTGGGCCGGTCTCTGTATTTCTCTCTCTTGGGGACCCTCCCTGGCCAAAGAACGTGCGGCTACCATCTGCCTTTGCACGGAGAATCCCATTCAGCCTCGCCTGCGGCTTGGGGCCCACCTTGCTAGATGCACGGTGGGGCTGGAGTGCGGGAGTTGGCGGTGCTCGGGAGACCCTGCCCAGGTGCACGCGTCTGCCGACTCGCCCTGATCCCTGTACAGCGGCCTGACCCCTGAGCCTCTCTTTCTCTTTCTCCCTGCAGCTATCATGGAGATGATGAGCCAGAAGATTCAGCAGCTCACAGCAATGGGGACGTCCCAGGCAGCTACGGCCAAAGCCTGAGAGGGGGTGGGGGGAGCCGAGAGCCCGTGTACAGAACCAATAAAAGTGTCCGCCGGGCCCAGCCGGATCTCGAGTCGCTTTTCTCATCCTACACTGACCCACGGGAGGCGGGGACAGGGCGAGGTCAAACCGCCAGGCCCCGGAAGTGACGCCAGTGCCGCACAGTCCCCCTCAGCACTAGCCCGGTGCCCTCACCAGGCTGAAGGCGCTCCGCGGCTGGTGTCCGTGGGGCCGCGGGTTGGGGGTTGGGCGTTGGGGGTCGGGGGTCGGGATCGGGAGCCGGGAACCGCGCTTTCACGCTCCACAGAGCTTCGTCCGGGAACGACTGCGGGGCGGAAGTGGCTCACGCTTTTCCGGTTACTCGCGGGGTCCCCGCCCCCCGAGTTACGCATGGGTCGCCTCTTCCTGCGCACCCTCCTCTTCCAGGCGCTCCCCTCCACGCCGCTGCAGGCTTCTCGCCGGCTGGGCGTAGAGCCCGCCCCGTCACCCAAGCGGCCCCGCGCCGAGCCCATGGGGCCGGCCCGGCCCAGCATCGGGACCCACAACGGCACCTTCCACTGCGACGAGGCGCTGGCGTGCGCGCTGCTGAGGCTGCTGCCCGAATACCGGGTACCGCGGCCGGCCGCCCCCGCGCGGGGTCCGGGGGGCGGGGCGGGGCTCCTCTCCCTCCTCACCGCGCGCGCGCGCGCGTGGCCGTGGGGAGGCCGCGCGCGCGCGCGCTCCCCTCACGCTGCTGCCCCCTGTCCCTGTCCCCTCAGGAGGCGGAGATCTTGCGCACCCGCGACCCGGCGCTGCTGGCCACCTGCGACGTGGTGGTGGACGTGGGCGGCGAGTACGACCCGCAGAGGCACCGCTATGACCATCACCAGAGGTGCGGGCCCGCCCCCCGCCCCCTTCGCCTCCCGCGGCCTCCGGCCTGCGCGTGGCCGGGCTGCCCCGCCGGCCCCGCTCAGCCCGCTATGCTGCCTTCCCCAGGTCCTTCACCGAGTCCATGAGCTCCCTGCGGCCCGGGAAGCCGTGGCAGACGAAGCTGAGCAGCGCCGGACTGGTTTATCTGCACTTTGGCCAGAGGCTCTTGGCCCAGCTGCTGGACACCAGCATTGATGACCGAATTGTGGATACTGTCTATGACAAGGTGGGGAGCCCCACGGGTGACCCACCCAAGGGGCGAGCCGAGTCTGTTGACCTCCACGTCGGAAGCACAAACATACGTGGGCAGCTAGGCAGAAATGGCCATGCATTCTGGCTCGGCCTCAGTTTTCGCCTCAACAAAATGGGGGTCAAAAAAGCTGGCCTCCCAGGATTGTCTTAGGATCAAATGAGATACCATACAAAGCACCATACAGGGTGTCTAAAAGTCCTAGTGCCGTTTTAAGCTATTTATAACACAAATTACACTTATCATCATATTATTATTATTCTCCCTACCACTCCTCCATACTGGGGTGTAGCAAGGACACTAGGCCAGAAGTCAGAAGACACAGCTGGATCCAGGGACTTTTGGGAAGAGTAACAAATGAGCAGTTCCAATTTAAAAAACAAGGATGGTTATGTCATCCAGATGTGGATCAGGTATGGTCAGTTTTTCAGCCCTTAACTAACCTTCTTTCCAGTCTTCCCCAGCCATACAAATACACACTCCTTAGCTACTGCACCCTCAGGAAAGTTGACATTAGTAGCCCAAATCAGGAGTCAATCCAGCCAGCTTCCTGCTTTTGTGCAGCACTGAGCTAAGAAAGGTTTTTACATTTTAAAATAAAATTTAAATGTTTTTGAAAACGTAGAAACCCTTTTTAGCCCTGGGCAGTACAGGCACCAGGCAGCATAATCTGGTGAAAAAGGACACTAGATCTGAAGCCAGAAAGCTTGAATTCTCCAGGAACTTTGGGCATAGCACCTCAATGATGAACGTTATTTTCTTTATCCGTAAAATGGAAATAATGTAATAACTGCTTTGTGATGTTTGAGAAGATTGATTTACTAAGAGCCTAGTTTTCCATATAGGTGCTATTGTTTATTATTAGATAAATATTAGAAACAAATCTGTTGTGATGAAAGAAAATATTGTATTCTTTCCCTTACGTATGAACTCATTTCGGAAACATCCAGTGCCCTGAGTTGTCCATCCCACATTCCCTTCTGTATCAGAAATGAAAGCATGGGGCAGCTAGGTGGATAGAGCACCAGCCCTGAAGTCAGGAGGACCTGAGTTCAAATCCACCCTGAGACCAAGCACTTGATACTAGCTGTGACCCTGGGCAAGTCACTTAACCCCAATTGCCTAAAAAAAAGAAAAATGAAAGCACCATGTAAAACATTTGTTTTTATTTTGCTAATCAGACCATGCTTTACAACCATGTTTCAAGCTTTCTGGCTGCAGATCTAGTGCCCTTTCTCACCATATCGTGTTGTCTGGGGTCATTAGACGATCCTGTCACATGGAGACAAGCTACAGCATTGTTTTTCATGCTGGAGAGACATTTGAGCCTCATTTTGCACTTTCCAAAGCGCTTTGATAGGTTACTGTATTTCTTCACGACATCGTGAAAGGCAGGTGTTATTTCCATTTTACCTGAGGACAGGGAGCCCCAGAGAGGGGTGAGGCAGCTTGCACAGACTCCCATAAGAAAGTAATGACCAGTCTGCCATGAAAAGTGCTTTTTCTAGACTCTAAGCCAGCACGTCTCCTCAGTCCTGAGGCCTCCAGAAAGATAATAGGCATAGTCTCAGCTCCACCACTCTTTAACTGATTTAGGGCAAGTCACTTATGCACTCTAAGCTTCAAGGTTCCTTATTTGTCAACAAGGGACAGTTGTTGGAACAAAGGGTGGTTGTGCCCTTGAAGCCACTTCCCTGAAATTACTCTGAGAAGGGACTTGCCTTCCTTCCTTAAGTAACCCAGCCCCCAAACCCCTGTCCTTTCCAACAGATGTATGAATATTTTGTGGAGGAAATAGATGCGGTGGACAATGGGATCTCCCAGTGGGAGGGAGGAAAGCCTCGATATGCACTGACCACCACCTTGAGTGCTCGGGTTGCCCGGCTTAACCCCACCTGGAACCAGCCAAATCAGGACACAGAGGTAGGAAGAAGGGATGTGAGAGGTGAGGAACTGAGAGAATAAAAGGGCATTGGAGGAAAACTGTTAATTCCTGGCAAGGTCAGGAACCAAGTGCTGATTTTTCTCCCATTCACAGGCTGGCTTTCATCGTGCCATGGAGTTAGTACGTGAGGAGTTTCTACAGAGAGTGGATTTCTATAAGCTCAGCTGGCTACCTGCTCGGGCCCTTGTGGAACAAGCCTTGGCAAATCGATTCCAGGTACAGAAGGAAAGAAGCATTTATTAAGTGCCTAGCATGTATCAGTCTGTGCTGAGCCATTTACATATCTCATTTGAGATGGTATGGGAACCTGGGTGGGGTGTTTTTTTTTAATAAGAGAGGTCACAACTCCATTAAACAAAGCTACTGTTGGCAGTAAGAGGATGAGATCTGATTCCACTTTCTTCTGAAAGGTGGACCCAAGTGGAGAAATTATAGAGCTGTCTCAAGGGGGCTGTCCCTGGAAGGACCATTTGTTTGATCTTGAACCTGGGCTGACCCCTTCCGTGCCCATTGCATTTGTGCTCTACACTGACCAGAATGGACAATGGCGGGTGCAATGTGTACCAAAAGAGCTTCACTCCTTTGAGAGCAGGTAAGGCCCCACAGACCCTCAGGTCCTTTCCCAGTCCTATGAGGCTTAGGTTCCATAGTCCAACCTTAATCGCAGCTCTGAAACTCCCTTTTTTGCCCTCCAAACCCATCATATATCCGTTCACTGCCCCTTAGCTTTTTTTGTTTAGCTTATTTTTTTCAATTAACATTTATTTCTTTGTCTCTACACACCCCCACTGAAAAAAAGGAAGACTAAACTCTTTTAACAAATGTATCTAGTCAAGCAAAACAGTTCCCATGTTGGCCATACCCCAAAATGGATGAATCGTTCTGCTTGAGTCCACCACCTCCCTGCTAAGAAGTGGGTAGCATGGCTCATCATCAGCCTCCCACAATCACAGTTGGTCATTGCTTTTTTCAGGGTTCTTAAGCCTTTACGTTGTTCTTAGTGTATAAATAGAGTCCTGACTCTGCTCACTTTTCTCTGCTTCAGTTCACACAAGTCTTCCTAGGTTTCTGTGAAACCATCCCCGTTATCATTTCTTACAATGCTTATTCAGCCACTCCCTAGCTGATGGACGCTGCCTCAGTTTCCAGTTCTGCCCCTTATCACAATCCTTTCATCTTTGGGTACTCCATCTGTCCCTTAAGTTCTCCCTTGCTCCACCTCCAGTGTGCTCTCTCTGCTCGCAGGCTGCCCCTACCTGAGCAATGGCAGGGCCTTCAGGATGAGGCCCTGGACCAGATTAGTGGGATCCCTGGCTGCATTTTTGTTCATGCCAATGGCTTCATCGGTGGGCACCGCACCAGAGAAGGTGCCCTGAGTATGGCCCGTGCCGCTCTGGCCCAGCGCCTGACACCTCTGCCTTCTGATGACTCTCAGTAAAATTCTCAGCACAGTGACTATATTCTGGTCTTTAGTCTCTTCTCGTTCTAAAGTGCTTAGTCCTTACTTCTTTAAAGAAAACAAACCAGAAAGGATGGGAAGTAAAGAGAATGTTTATTAAAGACGGCCAGTGGGGGAGTTGGACCAAGAAGTTCCTAAAGAGGGGTCCCAGGGGCTAGAGATGGGGGCTGACTCAGTAAACAGAGGCATATGGGTAGAGCCACCTCCCCCAGCAGGAGGCTCCTGGGTCCGGCCCAGCATGGGGCTAAATCGTGGGAACTGTGCATTGACAAAATACAGGGGAATGTGGGCAATCCGGCCTGTGGACCAACACTGTGGAGAAATTCCAAGGGGGAAGATGAGGTATCAAACCAAACTACAGCAACCCCAACTCAAAAACCCCTCATGCCTATCCAATCTCCACCCTTACCACACTAAGCAAGGCTCCTTTGTGGAAGGATGGGTGAAAGGCGATCAGCTGGGCCCAGGCGCCTGGTTCCCCCTGTACAACACCGCTGGGAAACAAGGTGGGAAAGAAGTGAGAAGGGCAGAGAGAAAATGGGGCTGGGGTCAGGGGAGGACCAAGCAATACTCACCAGGGAAGCAGTTCAAACACTGGGCTGTTCCGGGTGCGGAACAGCAGAATAACGGGCTTCCCGTGCTGGACACCTGGATTTCCTGCAAAAAGGGTGACAAGGACAGATTGAGAATAGAACAGTGCTCGAGACAGGCTCGTGGAGCTGAAGCTGATGGGCAGAGTTGGTGTGGGTTGTACCCCTTCTCATCCTGTTACCTTTCATTAGCACAGCCAGACGCTCTCCACTAGGGTCCCACACCATGGAATGTGCTTCTCCCCCCAGCCTAGAGAACACAGTGAAAGGTGAAGGGGAGAAGGCAGAGAGGTCCTTCCCACCCTCCACCTACCATGGCCCTTGCCTCTTGTTTACCTTTCCTCCCCATTAGGTGTCTGTATTGTTGTCTCGGACAGATCTGCCACTATGGTAGCTGTTTTGGCACCTCCAACCTGCCCTTTTCCCTCCCCTGTGGAAAAGGCACGTGATAAGACCCCTTCCAACCTGAGGCCCTGAGAGGTAGAGGAGAGATAGGCCCTTGGCCCATCCTCCTGGGAATCTGACTCTCTCAGTTTCCCCTACCTTCCTCCCAATCCCCCAAAGGTTGGGTCTATTAAAAATGTTCCAGGCCCTCCATTCTCCCTCGAAGGCACTTCTTACTACTGTGCTCAGGGAAAGTCAAGGAGTAAATTAGAGGCTCTCCTACGACTGTGAACAACAGGCGGTTCCCATCTGGGCTCCAGCAGCCGGTCTGAGGAAGGAAGAAAATGTATCAGTTACTGAGAAACGACCAAAGTAGCCCCCAAGCGATGGTAGTGTGGGGAAACGGATGTCCCAATGTGAAAGACAACTGGTGACTGTGGCCCACCCACTCCCAGAGGGTCCTGGGATCCCTCTGTACCTGACAACGCCCTGACAGGGTAGGCCACCTCTCACAGGTCCACATTTGGACTTCCCAAACCCTGTACCAGAGAGGGAGGGGTTTGGTTAAGGACTCTAGAAATTCCAAAATGTCTGTCCCGTGCTGGGCAGAGCCAAAGAAAGGCCTGTCTGCTTTCTCTGACTCCTCACTCACCGGAAGATGGAAGAAGGTGTGGTGGCCAAAACTTTGCTGCCATCAGGGGACCAAAGCAGATAGGTGACTCCACCTCCCAAGAACCAGGGAAGGGGAACACAGGTCTCAGTTGAGATGTTCCACACCTGGAAGCATGGGGTGAAGGTATTCAAAGGAAGGAGCTCAAATATTCCAAATTATTACCCAAATGGTTTTTATAGGTACAGGAGAGCTGGGAACTAAAGGGTTAACAGGATCACAGGGAATGTGTTTGTGCTTAAGTACAGCCTCATTTCAGCTCACACCTGGATAGCTGCTGTTTGACCTCCCTCCAAGTCCTTCCCACTTGGGTTCGTCCTCCCCAAGGCTGTCAAAATGATCTCTCTAAAGCCTAGGTCTGACCGTGTCCACCCCTATCCAGTCAATGTCAAGGGCTCCCTATTACCTCCAAGATCAAATATAAAATCCTCTATTTGGCTTCTAAAACCCCACATAACCTGGCCCTCCCTGCCTTTACAGTCTTCTTGCACCTTTCTCCCCTCCATGACCTTGAAGCTGCTTGCGATGGCTCGCCTGCTGTCCAGGTGTGGAACCCTGCCTCCTTTCTGCATCCTGGTTTCTCTGGCCCTTCTTCGAGTCCCAACTAAAATCCCACCTTTTGCAGGAAACCTTTCCAGGTCCTCCTTAATACTAATGCCCTCCCTCTGAGATTCTTTCCAATTTATCCTGCAATATTTTGGTCTCTATATAGTTGTACAGTGTCTCCCCCATTAGATTGTGAGCTCCTTGAGAGCAAGGAATGCTTGTTTGTTTGTTTGTTTTGGGGGAAGGGAGCTGTCTTTCTTTGCATCTCCGGGACTCAGCACTGTTTCTGACACAGAACAGGTGCTTAATAAATAAATGCTTATTGATTACAACCTGGACTATAGAAAATAGAATTCCAAACTCAGCCTTCCCCCACTTTCCATCGGCAGGTAAAATGATCTTTTCCAGAAACAAAAGGATACTTGAGGGTTAGGGAACAACTCACCAAGACAGCAGCATCTACAGGTGAGGCTGAAAGCAGTAGTCCTCCATTAGGGGACCAGGCTAGGCTGGTGACAGGGCTGTGCCCCGGATGGGAAAGCACCTGGGCACAGCCTGAGGAAGGTCTGCAAGGGTTGGAGATTAAGAAGAAGGTTACAGGGTGGCCCAAGAAAACCCAGGAGTCCAGCTTCCCAGCTTTCCCTGTATTGGATCTCGGTCAGAAATTCTCAGCTCTTCAAGGCTATCCATTGTCCCTCCAAGTTAGAGGAGAAAGAAGGATCATGGGGTTCAAGGATGAGATCAGGGAAAGGACAAAGGATGAAAACAATGTCCCAGTCCCACTGAAGAGATGATGAGGAAGAGGCTCCCACTACAGTCAGAAGAGCTTCCTTAACCTTCGCCAAGGTGGGGGGCAAAGGGGGCACAACAGCTCATAGTGTCAGGCTCAGACGATGTATTGGTTAGTTTTGTGAACACAGTTTTTTCTCTTTTTGTCATGAGGGATGGTTCCATAGTAGGGAGTCGGGGAATATGTTCAAAAATGGAGGTAGTGTAAAAACCAAAATTAATCCTTTTTTAAAAATAAAAAAGAAGGAAAGATCTGATTTGTCAAGTTAGGAAATACTAGATTAATGAGGTTAAGACTGCAGTCTGCAAGAAACCCACTGAATAGGGGTATAAACAATGGGGTTGATGAGAATCTCTTTCCCTTCTTACAATAGTAGCTAAAATTCCTACAGCATTTATCACGTGCTAGACACTGCACCAAGTGCTTTGCAATTATCCTCTCAGTCTATCCTTAGAACAACACTGGGAGGTAGGTGATATTAGTGCCCCCATTTTACAGATGAGGAAATTGAGGCACATAGAGGGGAAGTGACTTGCCCAGGGTCACACAGCTAGTAAGTATCTAAGGGGAGATTTGAACTCAGGCCTTCCAGCTACTAGGCCCAGCAGCCTATCTATACCTTTTAATCATCTTTTCAGCGCAGAGCCTGTACTGGGCAGACTTATTCCCTGTTTCCAAATGATGCCTGGCTCATTTCTGCCTGGAGCGTCACATGGTGACATGACCTCTCTTCCCTACTCCTTTCAAATCCCATCCCAGGATTTGATTCCTGAATCCAGGCTCCATCTAGGAAGCCTTTTTTTTTTTTTAAACTCATCTTCCTCCTGTGGTTTCTGGCACTGCCCCCCCCCCATCCCTCATCTGTTGCCTTGAATTCAGTCTCTGATTCTCTATCTCTGTCCCTGGGTTCTGTTGGCCTCAGAGTTCCCAGAGGGAAAAGACTGGTTTTCTTTTCCTTCTGGGTAGTCTCCTCCCACCCCCACACTCACAAAAGCCCTTAGGCTCCCCAAGACATGTGGGGAAACCTCAGAATAGGGTGGGGTCAGACAAGGGAAGGAACTTACCGGGTAGACAGGGAGTTGGGATCCAGGGTCCAGATGAGAATACAGCTTTGACAGGCCACGGCCAGCACTGAGGCACTGAGGGGCTTCCAGGCAAGAGCAGCCACATTTCGCTGTAGCCGGTGCTTCAGAGAAGGGACTATGGTGCTGAGAGGAGAGGTGCAGATAGGAGTAGGGGTTGAGAGGGATGAAAAGGGAACTTGGGGTCAGTTGGGGAAACAGGTCCAAGAGGGAAGGATAGGCAAGAGAAAGCTGCAAAAGCAGGGTCTGCGAAAAGGAAACATGCCAAACCCTCAAAGAACTTCAGAGATTTCCCAGCCATGCCCCTCCAACACACACACACAATCACCCCAGCTTTAGGAAAGTCTTAAATTCTTAAGGGGATCCTAGAGGGAAAAGTCCAGGAGTCTTCTGGAGCCAGGGCCAGCTAACAAGCCCTGGAAGGTAAAGGGAAATGATCAGAGTAAGGAAACCTTGGTTTCTTCTGCTGCACACACCCACACATACCTGTTGGCATTGTATACCCGAATGGAGTCATCCAACAGCACCACCGCAAACTTGTTGGTATGAGGATGCCAGGCAAAAACCCTTAAGCAGCAGCTGGACCTGGGGTGTAAGTAAGCATAAGCAAGAGGGATCCGAGCTCCCCAATCCCAGCTCAGATTCTTTTCCATTCTATTTTTGCTCAGTTCAGGGAGGGGGAAAGAGAAACAGGACATCATCTCAACCCTACCCCCAAACACAAGTGTCAAAGCTATTCTTTTGTCTTCCAATGCCCAGGAGCTCCTCTAGGCATCCCCTTACCAATTTGTGACCTGGGCAAACTCAGCAATCAGATCTTCACTCCTGAGCTGTAAGGGTATAAAGGAATGAGGATGGGGCATGTTACCCTCTTATTGACACCCCCACACACATACACCCCTTTTGGGAGATTTAACCCTTTTCTCTCCCAGAGGGATCAAAACCCACCCTGCACAGTCCATGGTCACCAAGACTATTCCTCCCCTCACTCCCCCATCCTAGCTTAAGCATTTTTAAGGGTTACAAGCAGGGGGTAGGGGGAGCACAAACTCACTGACAGATGGGGAAATAGAGACCCATAGAGAGAAGAGCCCCATCGACACAATGCCAGGGCCCAGCTTGAGGCTGTCTTCACCCACTTGAACACTGTAGGGGTGAAGGGGACAGCTATCACTGAACCATCCAATTGGCACTTAATCACACATCTGATGCAGGCACTAGGCACTTTTAAACTGTGACTGAACCTTTTCCAAGATGATCTGTCCTGGAGACAACCTACATGTACTTCATCCATGGGATATTTAGTGGGAGTGAAAAATATAATGAAGATGGGGTTCAGGGGAAAAGAGCACTACGGTGGGCAATGGAAAAGAGCTAAGGTCAAGGGGATAAGGGTGGGAAAAGACAAATGAAGTTTACGAGGAAGGCATTCTGTGAACCTTAATGCATTGTATATACTAGTTATTATTAGTCATTACAGAGGAAAAGAGAAGGTGGAGTAGAAGAGAATGACTTACCTTCCTCCTCAGAGTTAGCAACCTCATCCAACACACCTGAAACCCCCACATCACACCTACAAGGAACAGAGAGGCTGAGTCTGGGACTTCCACATTCCCCTCAGCCCTCTGCCTCCCCACACCTGCCTTTCAGAACACCAGAATCTGTCATTCACTCAAAAGTATGTTTGGGGTGGTCTCTATGTGCAAAGCACCATATTAGACACTGCATAAGGGCTCAAACAAAGGAGATGGACTCCCCAGTCCTGGAGAACTGGGAAGGTAACACTCAAAATGTTCTAAGAATACTTGTCAAATATAAACAAGTACAAATGAACAGAATACAACAATGTCTGAGCTGAAGCAACAGCACAGGGCTGGATGGGATGATGGAGGAGGGGGCAAAGAGGGAGACATCCAGTTTACAGGACTGAGGAAGGGTCTAGGGTGATTAACTACAGATCCAAGAGTTTATATGTAGAAGGGACTGTCTGTTCCAATCCCCCCATTTTACAAATGAGGAAACTGAGGCCCAAAGCGGGCACATATTTGCCTAGGATGTGACAGGTATAAGTAGCTGAATTCACTTGAACACAGCTCTTCTGACTCTGACCTCCAGGGCTCTTTCCACTGCTCTCAGATGAACCAGAGTCAGTGAGGAGAGAGAGACCCTTGAAGCACAGACTAAGGTTTATCTTTTGGTAGGTTAGGTAATAAGGGTCTAATAAATGGTCTAGACCAGGGGAAGTCACAATGACAAAAATCTTTGAGTAAAGGCCAGCAGGAGAAGGGTAGAAGAACTTCCCCTTTGTCTACTGACCCAGGGATGCCTGCCCCCGGCCTCACCAAGCATTGATACATCTCTTCCAGATACTCTCACGGTGATGGATGAAGGCAGTTTTGGTGCCATGGTCCAGACGACCAGGGGTCCTGAGGGGGTCTTTTGTCAGATGGAGAACAGGAAGGTTGATCCACTGTGGGATGCAGGTTTTCAGGAAGGAAGAAGGAATTAGCTTCTCTCTCCCTATCCCTTGGCTTTACATGAACTTCCAAACTCCAATAAAATACCCATCCCTTCTCCCTAACCTCCCTCAAAAAAGGCTCAACACAGCATAATGGAAATGATACTGGAACTCCTCACACAAATAAAGACAGATCTAAATAACTGTAGAAATATTAGTTGCTCATAGGAAGTCCAAGCCAATATTTTTTTAATGACAACACTACCTAAATTAATTTACCTTTTCAGTGCCATACCAATCAAAGTACCAAAGAATTACTTTATAGAGCAAGAAAAGAATCATAACAAAATTAATCTCAAGTTAGAAAAGGTCAAGTGCTTTGTTAGAGGATACATGGTGAAGTGGGAAGAGTTTGTTAGATATGGAGTAAAACCTGATTTTGTATCCAGGCCTATTTACTCTATCTCTGTGTGTCCTTATCTGTAAAATGCAGGGATCAGATTAGATCAAAGCTTCTTAACCTGGGATCTGTGAACTTGTGTGTGTGTTTTAATATTTTGATACTTGTATTTCCATATAACCGGTTTATGCATTTAAGAACATGACTCTGAGGAGTCCATGGGCTTCACTAGCCTGTTAAGAGAGGTCCAGGATCCAAAAAAGGTTAAGAAGCTCCAGATTAAATCAGCCAATAAGCATTTATTAATCGCCTACCACAGGCCAGGTTCTATGCAATCCCTGGCGGACCCCAAGTCTTGGTACTCAGCTTCCATCCAGCAACTGCTTAACCCCGCCCCACATCTTGTAGCCCCGCCCCTTCCCTGGCTAAGCCTGCTCTAGGCCTAGCTCTCGCCCCACCCACTTTACCTAACCCCACCCACTTCAAACCCTTATCTTCCAATCCCGAGCCTTCCCTCTCATTCCATTTCTTCCTTGCTCCACCCCAACGCTAGCCCCACCCCTCGCCTCTCTCTCGGCCTAGTGTTCCCAGTAAGTTACCTGACCCCGGAAGTCAGGGGGCGGGCTTTCATAGCTGTCACCCGTCACCAACTCGTTGTTGTACTCGTAAAGCGTCACTTGGTCCCAGGGCGGTAACGGTGGAAACAACGAAAGGGAGCACATCCTGCGAGGCGGCCCGGCTAGGAGCCAACCGGTCCCCCTCCCTGCGGTCCCACGCGCACTCGGGCTGGAGGCGAAGCGAGGACGGGTCGCCGCGCGGGACAAATCCCGTCGCCGCCACGCCTGACGGAAGTAGAGGGCCTTGGGGTGGGATTTCCGGTTGCTTCTCGCGCTCTCCTGGCGCCCTGCAGAGGAAGCTGCGTGAACACGTCAGAGGGGGTGGGGTGGGGTGCGGGGGGTGCTGCAGGTTATTGAAAGATGACGACTTATGGGGAGGGTGGGGTTCTGAGCCAGTCGTCAGCAACCCCCTTTTTGAACCACCCCCTTGCATTCTGGGGTTTTGAATAAGTCCTGTTCAAAAAAACCAAAATAAAAAAAGTCCTGTTCCAAGGAAATCCCAAATTAAGGGGTTAATTAAGCACCCAGGCTTGTGAGCATCCAGGAAGAAGGCCCAGGGGCTTGCAGAAAGGCAGGACCCGGAGAAAAATCCAACACCCTGCTGGGACAGTACTGCCTGCCTCCTTCCCCAAAATGACCCAGATTCAGAATGCTTGCTATGTTGGGGTAGGGGGAGGGACGAGATGGGGAGAAAATTTGGAACTCAAAATCTTGTGGAAATGATTGTTGAAAATTAAAAATAAATTAATAATAAACAAAATGATCCAGGCCTGGGGAAAAGCAGGAGCAGTGGCAAGCCTCAGTGACATGCAAAGATTGTGGTACCTTTGAACTTGCCACAAATGTGCCACTTCCACGTTCAGGAATTTTGACATAAAAAAAAGAAAAAAAAAGAATTTTGAAATCCCTTTCTCTGACCATAATCTATTGGCTTTCCACCTCTCCCTCTGTCTTCCCTTACCAAGCCCTGTCCTTTTTCCACACTGATTTCCAGTCACTGCAACCCTCAGTTCTCTCCTAGGCCATCTCCCTTATATGAACCCCTCTCTCCTCTTCTCCTCAAAGACTTTGGTGAGGGTCCCAAAAGACCAAGGGTAAGGCCTCATAATAAACTTGTAAGAAAACTGGAAGTCTGCAGAATTAGATTTTGTTCAACATCTCATGCCATATACCAAGCTGAGCTCCAAGTGGATATTTGACTTAGGGATATATGGAGTGTTCAGGGAGGACCTCTGGTTTGAAGCCTTCCTGAGCCCCCTTTTCAGGGCTTCTCATTCACTTTTGGTGTCCATCTATCACCCAACTCTCACCTGTAGCTCCAAGAAGTTGTAGCATTGCACAATATCTGTAGCCAGGCTAAACCAATTTAAGGGTAACTGACAGTCTGCAAACTCTTAAGTTAAGGGGCAGCTAAGTGGCTCAGTGGATAAGCTCCAGCCTTGGATTCAGGAGGAGCTGAGTTCAAATGCTGCCTCAGACACCTAACACTTAGCTGTGTAACCCTGGGCAAGTCACTTAACCCCATTGCCTGACAAAAATAAAAAATTAAAACAAACCAAATTAGAGGAGCAAAGATGAAATGACCTTTTGGATCTATGAAGAGAAGAGTTCATGGCCAAACGGGATAGAGAGGATCACAGAAATAAAGTAGACAACTTTGATTACATAAAATTGAAAAGTTTTTGCACAAACAAAACCTAGGTAATAAGTAACCAGGAAAAATCTTTGCAGTAATTTTCTCTTATAAAGGTTAAGTAAGTACTAAGTCAAATTCATCTACGAACAAGAACCATTCCCCAGTAGAAAAAGTCTTCCCTTTCACTCCCCCAATCCAATCAGTTGGCAAGTTTTGCCAATTCTACCTATGTAATATTTCTCCAATCTGTTCTCTTCTCTGCACTCACAGCCAACACTCCAGTTCAGGAGCTTGTCAGTCAGTGCTCATACAGACTATTGTAATAGTCTTCTTTTAAATTTTTTCTTCTTTAAAAATATATTTATTGATATCTTTATTTTCACATCATCTAAATGCAATTCAGCAAAAAAAAAATTTGAAAAGCAAAGTTCCACACCTATAAATGCTCACTTCTGAAAAGAAGCTAGAGGGGAAGTGTCTTCTCATATCTCTTCTTTAGGGCCATACTTGTTCTTTTTCATGTTGACAACATTCTTTTTCAGCTGTTTTGTGGTGGCTGTTCTTTCCATTTACACCCCTGAGGTCATTATGTATATTGCTTTCTTGGCTCTGCTTACTTCACTTTGCATCTGATATGTAAGTCCTTCCATGCTTCTCTGTAGTCTTCATATTCATATAGTAACATTCTGTCTTCTAATTTAACTCCACTGTTTCTCTCCTTTCCAGTCCATCTTCCCTACAACTACCAAAATGTTATTCCCAAAGCATTGTTCTGACTATGACATGCCCTTGCTTAAGAATTTTAGCACTTAGCTTTCAAGGTTGTTGTGAGGATTAAACAGGATAATAATTGTAAAGTGTTTAGGACAGTTCCTGGCACAGCATAAGCACTACATAAATATGAGCTGTAACAATACAGAGAGTTCTCGCTTTATATAAGTGGAGCAGTCCACAGACCTCTAGGAGGGAGGGAGGCAGGAAGGGGGCACATGGTGAAAGGAGGGGGCTGGAAACAGCCACATGGGGGGGAAGCCTGGTCTTTACCTAAAGGAAATATGCCATCTACAAAACTTTTTAGGGGTAGGTAGGTTGGGAAGTGGATTGAGCTGGGGCCTTGGAGTCATGGAGGACCTGAGTTCAAATGTAGCCTCAGACACTTGACACTTACTAGCTATGTGACCCTGGGCAAGTCACTTAACCTCATTGTCTAGCAAAAAGAGAAAAAAAATCTTTTAAAAGCCTCCCAAAGTGATGTAGCTCTTTATCTTTGTGTCTTCTCTCAGTTAGCCCATTATGGCTTCTTTAAAAGGCAACCTTGAGGGGCAGCTAGGTGGCACAGTGGATAGAGCACCAAGCCCTGGATTCAGGAGGACCTGAGTTCAAATCTAGCCTCAGACACATAACACTTACTAGCTGTGTGACCTTGGGCAAGTCACTTAACCCCATTGCCTAGCCAAAACAAAAAAAGGTAACCTTGAAGTTTTGTAAGTGTACAATTTTGTAAACTCAATGTTTAAATCTGTAACTTAGTCTGTTTACTAATTTATTCTAACTTAGTTTGTTCAACCCCTGCCTCAGATACTTACTAGCCCTGCAAAACAGTGAGCAAGTCGCTTAATCCTGCTTGCCTCAGTTTTCTCATCTGTAAAATGAACTGGAGAAGGAAACGGCAAACCACTCCAGTTATCTTTGCCAACAAAACCCCAAATGGGATCATAAAGGGTTGGGCACAACTGAACAAGAATAACAGATGGAAGGGCAGCTAGGTGGCACAGTGGATGGAGCACTGGCCCTGAAGTCAGGAGGACCTGAGTTCAAATCTGGCCTCAGACCATACACTTGACACTTACTAGCTGTGTGACCCTGGGCAAGTCACTTAACCCCAACTGCCTAAAAAAGAAAAAAAAAAGAATAACAGGTAGAAGCATAAGATAATGAATCTGTGTGACTAGGCCTGTGTGACTTTATGGCCTCAGGCCATAAAAATTGTTATATATTTAGAAAAATTTTCAGTCTCTATGACATAATTTTTCTCTATAAGTAGATCAGTCCAATTCCCAATCAAGGCTCAGGGTTATCTTTCTACCTCATGAACCTGTGTTTATAAGTACATTAAAACCTAGGTTTTTAACCTCAATAATTTTTGCATTGTGATAAGATTTATTCTGCAGCACTTACCTATCACACAAATTCAATAGAAGATATTTCTCCTACAACATTGCCTAGCTTATATTATTCTCTATAAAATGAGGGGATTGGACTAGATTATCTCTAAAATTCCTTTGAGCCCTAAATCCTGTGAAGGTGAAGTGATTAGCCCAAGGTCACATAGCCAGTTGGTGTTAGAGCAGGCATCTGACTCTTTTAACTTCTAATATGGTTCTCTCTTCCCATTAACACTAACCTGCCTTCTGCAGACATACAGAGCCTCACTCTTCTCTTGGCTTGTCTAACTTAAAGTAGAAAGTGTCATGGTAGGTAGTGCCCTAAGAGGTAGGTGACATTTTTGAAGTAGAATGTACGTCCTTCTGAGTCCTTCAGATCAGACCACTCTGTAGTTCATTATAAGCATTTACTAAGTACCTATTACAGTGCCGGTGAATTTAAGAGAAAAGGGAAACAGACTCTCCGCTCATATTGTTCTCAATTCTACAACCAGCCAAAACGACCCAGTTGCTGTTCTCTGAACATTCTATCTCCCATCTCCATGTCTTTACATGGGACTGGAATAGAATCCCTTCCCAGCTGCAGTTCAAAAAATCCTTGAAAGTTCAGCTTAAGTGCTCCCTCCTAAAGGAGACCCATTCTGAGCCCCACTCAATCACTAATGCCCTCTCCCCAAAAAAACTTTGTTTAATGTATTTTGTATTTACTTATCGTGCTCATGTACAGCATAAGTGCAGTGCTACAGCATATAGTGTCTGAAAAAACAAACCCTATTATTTATGTATTTGGTACTTATCTGTGCTCATGTATTATGGATGGCAGGGTGGCACATTGGAAGAAGCAGTAGCTCTGGAGTCAGAGCTAGCCTCCTACACCTCCTTTAACATTATCCGTGGGACATTTGGGCAAATCAGATACTTCCCTGGGACTCAGTTTGTTTCTCTTTAAAATGAGGAGGTAGATGATCTCTGTGGTACCCTCCAACTTTAGATCTGTGATCCTTTCTTGTTCCCCCCACCTCCAGCCCCCGTAGAATACCAGCCCCTTGAGGGGAGAGTCTGTTTCCCTTTTCTCTTAAATTCACCGGCACTGTAATAGGTACTTAGTAAATGCTTATAATGAACTACAGAGTGGTCTGATCTGAAGGACTCAGAAGGACGTACATTCTACTTCAAAAATGTCACCTACCTCTTAGGGCACTACCTACCATGACACTTTCTACTTTAAGTTAGACAAGCCAAGAGAAGAGTGAGGCTCTGTATGTCTGCAGAAGGCAGGTTAGTGTTAATGGGAAGAGAGAACCATATTAGAAGTTAAAAGAGTCAGATGCCTGCTCTAACACCAACTGGCTATGTGACCTTGGGCTAATCACTTCACCTTCACAGGATTTAGGGCTCAAAGGAATTTTAGAGATAATCTAGTCCAATCCCCTCATTTTATAGTCAAGAAAACCAAGCCTCAGAGAGGTAAATTGGTTAAGTACCCTTATCTACCAATCCAAAGTTCTTTTCCACTTACCAGTTTACTTTGGTAAAATGAGGGGGAGTAGAAGATTTTAAGGTACTCCTTCAGATCTTTCCTCTAGCCTTCTACTATTAGCAGGATTAGTTTATTGCCATAAACTGAAATTGTCACTTTGTCCATTATAAGCAGGAAATTGACAATCTGGAACCCTTTCAGGAGAAGTCAACCATGGTGGTGAAAGGACATGAAACTATACCACAAAAACTAGGGATGTTTACTCTGGAGAAGGAAGAGATCACGAGAATTGCTTCAATTATTTGAAAAGTCGTTATGTCAGAGGTTAACCTTGTTTTGCTTAGCCACAGAGAGAAGAAATAAGGAGCCATGAGTGGAAGGTACAAAGGGCACAGTTCTTTTTCAAAAAGGGAAAAACTTAACAAATAGAGCTGCCTCCAGAGCTTCCCAACACTTTCCCCATCAATAGAGGTCTTCAAGCATCGACTGGCTGGCTGACCATTTCAGGCAGGAGTTTTCCCACTTGGATTCTATGAAGACACCTCAAGTCTAGACCTAAAGTGATGAGGCCCAGAACAAGAAGTTCCAAAAGCTTGTAAAAGCAAGCCTTACTGAGTAGTAGGGGGGCATACTGAGCTCTTAAAACCAAGCTCCCATTTCACCGTTTTGCCTAGTGTGGTTCCTCAAAGGAACTATAGTCAAAGGATACGAACAGGAAGTTTTCAAAGGAAGAAATCCAATCTATCAGTAGTCATATGAATAAATTCTCCAAATCACTAATAATTTGAGAAATGCAAACTAAGGCAATTGAGCTTTATTGAAGCACTTTACACCCATCAGGTTGGCAAATTGACCAAAATAAAAGAAAATGATGACTATTGGCAGGGCCATGGGAAAACAGGCACATTAATGTACTGTTTGATGAAGATATAAATTTACCCTGGAAAGCACTTTGGAGTTGTTCAGAGAAAGTTATTAAACTATGCATACATACTCTTTGATACCACTACTAGGCCTATACCCCTAAAATCAAAGAAAGAGGAAAAAGATCTATATGTACAAAAATATTTACCAGCTGTTCTTGTGGTTGCAAAGAACTAGAAAACTAAAGGGTTGCTCATCAATCAGGGAAGGGCTGAACACATTATGGTCTATAAATGGAAGGAAACTGTATTGTGCCAAAAGGGGATGGTGAACAGCTTCAGAGAAACCTGGGAAGACTTGCATGAACTAATAAAATAAGAATATTGTAAAGACAACAACTTTGAAGGACTTAAGAACCCTGATCCATGCAGTGACCAATCACGGGGACTCAGGTTGAAAAGTTCACCTCCTAACAGATGAGTTCAGAGGTGAGACAGAGCTCAAGAGGCAGAATGAGATATTTTTGGACATGGTCAATGAACAGGATTTGTTTTGCTTGACTATATATATTTGTCCTGCTTTCTCTTTTAATGGGGGGGTGGGAGTGGGGAGGAAAGAAAATAAATGCTCGTTAATTGAAAAAATAAATTATTATTTTTTAAAAGTTGCCTATAGTGGCCGACGGAGCCATCTGTTTAATAGACACAGGCCTAATGCAGTGCCCGGTCCGTTCCACGAGGGGGCGAGGTTGTCCAGGCTAAATCCCTGGAGCGAAGGGACTACGCAAAGAAACACAAAACACCTATCCAATATTATCTCCACTCCAACCTCCTCAGGGAACTGAAGGGAAACTGAGGCAGCGGGAGGGCAGGGACCAGAGTTATTGGAAAGGAACACCCTTCCAAAGAAGTCTGGGGGAGGTGGTGGAAAACCCCGTGGGCAACAGTCACGCTCCCCGGGTCTGTTTCCTGAGTCCATTGCCGCAAGCGCTCCAGGATCCTGGCCCTGTATCGATTCTATTGGCACATGCTCCGGGCCCGGGCCCTCCCGTCCTATCTGTCCTGGCTTCGCGCCGGCTCTATTTGACGCGGCTTTTTATCTCTCAGAAACCAGCAGAAAACCCCAAATGGAATAGGGGAAGATGCAAAGGTTTGGGGACGGAAGGGAAGGAAAACCTGCGGCTGGTAGGGATGGGGACGCTGAAGGGCCAGGCACTGGAGAGGCCGGGGGTCTCGGGTAGCCTGCCTAGTCTGGGAAGCAGAAGGGGGGTGCCTGGGAACTTTACCAACACCCCGTGCCCTCCCTCTGGCACCTCCTTTCCGGGGTTCTAGGGTTCTCCAACTCCCCAAAGAGATCGGGGGCCTTCAGCGCAGCTAAGATAACTGCGCAATCTTCTCCAAAGTCCCTTTGATGGAGCGCTCTTTGCCCCCGGGGCGGGGAGATTTCACGCTTGGAGTGCCGCGAGGAATAGTGACCCAGTGCAGGGCCGGGGTAGGTGAGGTGTCTGATCCTGACCTTCTCCCCACACCACTTCTACAGCCCTCCCTAGCTTCCCTGGCTTCCCCTCCCCCAGCAATGGGGACACAAGCCACAGGACGTGGAAAGCTGCCCGGGTTAAGCCCTGGGCTCTGCACCTCCCCCAGGAAGAGGAGCTGGAGAGCTCCGCCCAGCTCAGCAGGGGAGCCCCGGGGGCTGGGGGCCTCACAAAGCCCTATTGTGGCTCGGGGATCTCTGGTGCCACAGACTAGCTTTTGTTCCTCCGCTGCTGCTCCTCTGGTGCAGCTGATTGCTAGGTCGGGGGCGGGGTGGGACTTGGGCAAGGGTGGCCTAAGGCCCGGCCAGCCCACGGAGAGTTCGGCCTAGGCGAGAGGGGTCCAACGCAAATCCCCTCTCGCTCTCATCTGTTGAGCCCGAAGCCTCCCTCCTCTTGGCCTTTCTCAGATCGACAGGTCCCAAAGGCAGGGCCCAGGGGATGGGTCTCTTGGAGGGGCTTGGCTCTGCATAAAATCGAAAACAGAGAAAGTACCCAGTGTCTCCTGCCCACGGATTAGAAGAGCACAACCAAATTTAAAAAAAAAATCTAACCCCTAATGGCCTGCTGGAAGGCCTATTTGCTATGCAAATAAATGCAGAATAGAATGCAATTACAGATGTTTCCCAGTTTGGTAAGAAAAGTATTTCTCTTCCCCTTTCTCCTTTGTCCTCCCCCCACCCCGCACCTCCACTCCGCCAACCCCGATCTTCCCCTTTCCAACTGGACACCATATCAAATCAGATATTTATTAAATTAAAAAAAAACACGAAACAAACAAAAAAAAACTCCACGAGGGCATGACCCTTCCCTCCCACGATCCCCTTTCCCCTATCCCTAGGTGAGGTCATCCTCCTTCCACCTGGAGCCACTAGGAGTCGGAGGGTGGGGTACCGAGAAGAGAAGGGATGCAAAGGCACTGAGCGGCATCGAAAGTCATTGAAGGTGTACTTGGGGGCATCCCAACTCCCAGGGTGGGATGGGGTTGACAGTAAAAGTCAGGTTAATTAGAGGCATCTAATGTCAGATTTTGGACTTTACCTTTCTATTTCATTTTCCAACATCCTTTCTCCCTGATATCTCCCCTCCCCTAACTTCCAAACGCGCGGTGCCTTGGATATAGTGGGCACTCCGATATTATTTGTTGATTCATTTCTGTGATTGATTCTAGTCCCAGAGAAAGCCTCTCATTCACACACACCTCCTTCTCCCAACCCCCATCTACTGTCCTCGACCTATCGGATTAGGCTGCCTCAAGGTAATATTTCTAAAACAACCAATGAGGTTCCCTATGGTTGAGACCACAGAGCCTAGAATGGGAATGGGGGGGGGGAGCAGCGAAAACTTGATCTGGGATTCAAAGGAGCTGGAGAGTAAGTATTGGTGAATTCACACAAATACTTCCACCTCCCCCCTACACACATACACACATTAGCATGCACACACACACACACACACACACACCCAGAGGACTTGATGTTTCACAGTTTCTGGCTGGGGCTGGGAAAACCCTGGCGTTGGGAAAACTCCTTTACCAGTGAAACCCCAATAACGGTGTCCCTGATATCAGAGAAACCCCCATTAACACAGACCCCATCAAACAAGCTCTTTTGAGTATGAAGACCCAGCTAACTGACCCACCCTGTTAGCAGAAATCCCATAAAAAGAGAAATCCCACTCATTAAAAAGAGACCACAATTACAGAGAAACCTCATCATTTGAGACTAAGGGAGATGTCATTAGCAAAGTCCCCACCGACTGAGACTTTGTGAGTAGAGAGAGAGAAAGAGATCTTAGCTAACCCATCTGGAAGCAAAGACTCTTGCTACTGGGATCTCCCCTAGTAGAGACAGACCCCTACTTAGCCCTGGCCTAGTTCTGCCTGACCCGTCATCATAACTTAGATAAATAGAATTATTATTAATTATCACTATTCATTTTTCTCCATTCATAGGGTGGGTTTAATATGTATAGGCCTGGCAGCCACCTCCCTCACCTTGGAGGTCACCCCACCACTGGGATGGTCCCCACCCTACTCCCTGTTAGGCCATTAACCCTACCTCCCAGGTTCTGGCTCCTGAAGAGGGGCACCCAGGGGACAATAAATTATCATTATTATTATTATTATTATTGTTGTGTTTATAAAAGGAAAAAAAAGCTGTGAAAATGAAGAAACTAAGCAAAAGGCTGGGAGAGAACAGGGAGTGGGAGATGGAGCTAGGGAGAAATAAGAAAAAAAGGAAGGAACTTGAGTTGATAACATCAAAGAGTTTTGAAGAAGGAAAGATTTTAGAAATCTAGGCAAATCAGAGGTTAGAGGGCCCAGTGGAAGCACCTAGCACAATACCACACTCATAGTAAGTGTTCAATAGATATTAGCTGAATGAATGAATGAGAAGTGAGATGGAATGAATGAATGAATCCCTGATCAACCCACAGAAGAGACCCAATTGATGATAGGCCCCCTGCTCAATCTCCCACCAGAAATGAATGTGTGGAAATTTGGGTGGGAGACCAAAGATAATTCAGACTAAGAGAGAGCAACTAGAGTTTGGGGAGCTAGGAAAAGGAAAATGGCGGAGATAATGCAGGGAAAAGAATGGGGCAATTCTGGAAGGGAGGATGAGAGAGGACAGCAGGCAGTTGGAGGGATTTAAGACAAAAGGCTTGGGATGGTGAGTTTGGAGGAACAAGGGGAAATCGGGGTTAAAATGAGGAGAGGAAGAGTAAGCTAGTTGGGAGGACCACTTAGGGAGTGTGTCAAAACTAGGCGGGCTAGAGTGATAGTAGATGGAGGGCAAATCAGGGGTTTAGAAACAAGGGGCAGTGAGACTGGGGTTGAGTTTGGGGAGTGTGGTGAATAAGGCAAGGGAAGGTAGGGACGAGCAATGGGGAATGGGACTAAGGCAAGCTACAGAGAATGGGCAGCTGGGGAGGGCCCTCAATTCAAATCTCCAGTAGGCTGCTCTGCTCTGGGCTGCCTCCTGGGGCTTTCTCGGGTGGAATGGGTGAAGCTGTTGGCCGGGGGGCTTGGCTGCCCTCCTCCTCTGCTCCCCGAGCCTCGCCCAGTTCCTTGGGGCCAGTAGAAGGGGGCCCGGGGCCAGGCTCGCCATGGGTACGCTGATGCTTGCTCAGGTGATCACTTCGGGTGAATCTCTTTGAGCAAAGCAGGCAGGTGAATTTCTTCTCTCGGGTGTGAGTGCGGACATGCCGCTCCAACTCGTCTGAGCGAGTGAACCTCTTGCCGCAGAAAAGCCAGTTGCAGACAAAGGGCCTCTCTCCCGTGTGCCAGCGAAGGTGGGCCTTCAGGTGCGAAGCTTTCCCGTAAACTTTGCCACAGCCAGGAATGTGGCAGCTGTGAATGGGTTTCTTCCTCAGCCCAGCGGCCGCTGCCCCCAATCGCTCTAGCTCTTGGCAGTTAGGGCAATCACAGGTGGAACGCCCAGCCCCTCCACCCCCATAGGCACCACTGCCCCCTGTGCCTGCACCCCGAGGAGGCTTGTTCCCACCACCTCCTTCTAACTGCCCCCCGTTGCCCACAGCCTTAGGTTTGTAGACATCCTGGGGCAGGACATGCTGGGGCCCAGGAGGGAGAAGGTGGGGGGCTGGGTAGGGGGCAGGGTTGAGTGGAGCAAATTCAGAAGGGTAGGTGGGGAGCTGGGGATTGAGTGGAGTTTGAGTTGGGCCAGTAGACAGTGTCCCTTGTAACCCATCACTCTGGCTTTGCCCACCACCTAGCCAGTTGCCCCCTGGATGCATGTCCCACCATGGGGAAGGCGTGTTGCCAGGGCCAGGAGAGATGCCTGCATGAATTCCTGCCTTATACCATGAGCCATAGGGGTGTGTCATGTCCAAGGAAGTGTAGACACTGGGCAGGCAGTCGGGAGAGCCGTGCCCTTTGGGCACCAGTAGCCCAGGGTCCTGGGTACTTGTGGGCCCAGGGAAAGAGGGAGAGAAGGGGGTATAGTCATTGGTATAGCCTGAAGCTGGGGCTGGAGGGCTGGCTGCAGAGGAAAGGAGGCCATTGGTGCCTGCAAACGGAGCTGGGTAGGCATCACCCATGGCTTTGGGGGCAGAGAGTTCACTGCCCAGAGAGTATGGCTTCTTGGCACCGGCTTTGCTTGCAGTAGCTGAGTCTGGAAGAGGGCTGGAGCTGCCAAACTTGCTGCAGGCTGCAGTCAGCATTGCCAGTGGGCTGGAGCCATAGTGTGCTTCCTCCTGTAGACAGGGGAAATGGCCATGAGTCAATGGGCAGAGGATGGGAACCGAGAGCAATTGTGTACCTGAGCTGAGAGGGACTGGGCATAGTGGTCTCCCTGCCTCTTCTCTCTCTACTCCAATCCAGCCTCCACTCAGCTGCCTAAAGTGCACACACACCCCTACCCGATCAACTCCATGGCCTCCCTTTGGACTGCCAAACTAAAAATAAGTTACCAATAAAATTACAAATAAAATACAAATTCTTTTGGCTTCTAAAGACCTTCACGATGTGTCCTTTTCTAGTCTTTTTCCAGGTTACTCCTTTCCGCAAACGATCCAGAAACCCTGGCCTCCTTGCTTTTTCTTCACGCACAACATTCACTTTCCTCATTCTGTGTCTTTTCCCTGGTTACCCCCAACGAAGGAACTGCTCTGCCTTCTCCCCTCTGCCTCTCCTCTTCCCTGGCTTTCTTCTGGTGTCAGCTCGAGTCCCACCTTTTGCAGGAGGCCTTTTTCTTTTCTTTTTTTTTCTTTTCAATTTTTTGGCTAGGCAATGGGGTTAAGTAACTTGCCCAGGGTCACACAGCTAGTAAGTGTTATGTGTCTGAGATCAGATTTGAACTCAGGTCCTCCTGAATCCAGGGCTGGCGCATCCATTGTACCACCTAGCTGCCCCACCGGAGGCCTTTTTCTAGTCATCCCTCTTATTCCCCACCTTCTTCCACTCCCTCCTCCCTTTTACCCACATATTTTAGATATGCATAGTTATTCCTGGCAGGAATGATATTTTTGCCTCTTTATATCCCCAGCATTTAGCACAGTGCCTACTACATAGTAAGTAATTAATAAATGCTGTCTTCTTGAACATACACTTGCTGTCACTATTTCCTACTCATTGCCCATAAGAGAACTTACTTCCTCTGGGGTCAGGATCCTGAGTGAGCTATCTCTTGGCAAAGTCTTGGGCCAGGGAATGGGGGTGGGAAAGGAGGGGAGAGTAAAGACACTGAGACATTGAGAGTGAGCAAAAGTTATCATGGAGCCAAGACTGGCTGGAGGAAGAATTTCTTTCAAGACTGTAGCAGACACCCCCAACTCCATAAAATGCCAGCTAGCGCCCCAACTTTGGGTGGCTAAAAGGAGCAATGCAGGCTCAAATGGCCGGGGATCTTAGGGCCCTCTCTAAGCTCAGAGGCAGCTCCACGTTGCCTCGGTGCTTCCCCACCCACATGGGGCTCCTTGCCCCAGCACACTGAAGGATGGAGGATGAGCCATTTCTATTAGAAATGCCAGGGTGCATTCTCAGTGCCTTTCACAGCCAGTGTCGCCAGACCATGGGGCTTCCACCTCAGCATAGAGCCTGGCAGAATTTGAGTTAAAAGGCTATGCTTCTCTTGCTGAAGGGTTTTAAGTACCCAACGTCAATGAGAGGACCACAAGGAGAAATCTTTGAAGCATCCATCTCCATTCAAGACCCTCTATTATTCCTATTCTCCTATCTTTAGCATTCTACCAAGAAACAGACTCTCAAATGTTACCATCTATGACCCTTGTGGCCAAGGGAATGAGATGTCACCTGAGCTCTTTACCTATCAGCTTAGGCTCCCTAGGAGCTGGGAGTCAGAATCCCTGGGTCCCAGCAGCTTTGTCTGTATGAGGCACTCTGAGTGAAGTTCTCCAGGAACTCAGAAGTCCAGCATTCATAAACCTCTCACCAGTTAGCTTCCAGCAGAGATGTATATGGGACAGATGTGTAAGTGGGGTCCTGGAGCTGAGGGTAGGTACGGCAAAGGTTTAGGCACCTGCTCCCTTCTACTGGTCCCCCTTCAGCCCATTCCATTGAAAGACAAAGCTGACCACCTCCACTTAGTACGGCTGAAGGATCTGCTGACCCTTCAGGGTCCCCCATTAGAAAAGCCATCATCTCCCCTCTCAGCCTGGCCACAATAACCCAAACCCCACCCCCTCAAACTACTAACTTTCTAAAGCTAAGGAGAGTGTTTTAAATCAGGGCAGGGCTGGGCAGACTCTGGAAAGGGAGAAAGGGAGGAAAGGAGGGTAGGACTGAACAGGATAGCAGTGCTTGGGGAAAAGGGACGAAAAGAACAGAGGAAACTTTGAGACAGAGATGAAGAAAGATAGAGACACTGTGAGAAATAGGGAGAGACTCCAAGGACCAGGGGAAGGAAGTGAAACAGAAGGAAAGAGAAAAGAGAAGATTGAGAAAGAAAAAAAAGATCATTAGAGAGAAGAGAGAGAGTCCAAGGTGGAAGGAGAGGAAGAGATATGGAAATACAGAGACAGGCAAATATATGTATTTTTAAAGCAGACAAGCAAAAAGACAAAGGAAGAAGAAAATAAAGGAAGAGATTGAAGGGATAAACAAGGCAGTTAGGAAAAGGGCTGAAAAAAGGGAATAAGAAAGAGGAAAGAGAGGAAAAAGTGGGAGTGGGTTCCGAGAAAAAGAGAAAACAGGGAGAAGTGGAAGGCAGACTTCCCACCTAGGAGAAAACTAACCCTGGTTCTGGGCCCCAGAAACCCCCCAGACCAGCCTCCCTCCCCATTTTCCTCCCCCCACCCCCCCAGCCCTGCCCGGCTCCGTTGGTTTCTCTGCGGTTGGTTTATTTTTAAAAACGCCGACGCCGTCCCCCCGCCCGGCCCTCTCACTGTGGCCACAGGGGCCTCAGCCAAGCCCTGGGACCCCACCCAGCTGTGGGGAGAGAGGGAGGAAGCAGGACGAAGTCTGTGGGGGGGTGATCTGGGGCCTCTCATGGACCCTAGACTCAGGGAGAGATGGTCCCTGAGGAGACACAGGAGGGGTGAGGTGGAGACAGGCAGGACCCTGGGGTCTCTTCCAGAGTCTATCTGGAGGTTGGAGAACTGGGAGGAAGGCGGGGCAGGATGCCCAAGTTTCCATCCCTTTGTACCTGAGTTTCCCTCTACAGAAATAGGCAATTCCCTCTCTCATTCATTTGAAGACCCAGGCTTTGTTAAAGCTTAGGAGGGCTCCTTGCATTTCAGATATACTCCATTCAACCCCACTATCTCCCCGGACTCTTCCTAAGACGACAATCCAGTTCCCAGAATGAATATGATTCCTTCCAGGGACCCAAGAGTAGAGACCTCCCCATTTAATTCTCCTTCCCTCAGTAGACCTCCCTAAGCCTTTTTATGGACTCTGGCGGTACCTTGTCTACTCAGATCATCCAGAACCCTGAAAATGGGTGAGGGGGAGAAGAATCATTTCCAATTGCTTCCTTTCCTTTCCTTTCCTTTCCTTTCCTTTCCTTTCCTTTCCTTTCCTTTCCTTTCCTTTCCTTTCCTTTCCTTTCCTTTCCTTTCCTTTTCCTTTCCTTTCCTTTCCTTTCCTTTCCTTTCCTTCCTTCATAAATTGCTTCATTTTGATGTATGTTAGTTGAATTTGGGGAAATCATAGGATCCATAGATTTAGAGATGGAAGGCAACTTAGAAATCATCTAGTTCAAACTTCTCATTTTACAGATAAGGAAACTGAGGCCCAGAGCACTGTACATGTACTCAGGAAGACCTGAGTTCAAATCCTGCCTCGATCACTTATTAATTTCATGAACCTAGGCAAGTCATTTAACTTCTCCCAATCTCAGTTTCTTCTTCTGCAAAATTGAGGGAAGGAGAAAAGAGAGGTTTGTGTTCAATGGCTCTATGATTCTAAGTTCTGTGACTAGATCCAACACACATTGTGTGCTAGACCTGAAATTTGAACCCGGATCTTCTGATTCCAAATATAGCATTCTTTGACACTGTACCAGAGAGAAGCAAAGAGGGAGTGTGGATGTGGGTGTGTATGTATGTGTTGTATGATCCAGCACAGATGCTTTATCCTATTTCTCCCAGATCCTCATCTCCCTGTCTCTAGCCTACCTTATACATAATACCTTACGAAATATTGGCTGATAGATTACTAATTTCTGATATCCAGACTTTCAGTTGTAAGCTCCCCATTATTTCCTAAGCCTTTCCCATCCCCTAATTCCAGTTTTTCTCAGTTCCCAATTTTCCAAAGCCCCACTTCTTTCTTCCTTCTGCCCATCTTTCAGGCTGTACAAGTGTTAGAAGTAAGATGAGTAGGAATGAGAAAGGCTAAGGATCAGTATCCTCCACTCTCTGGGCCTCAGTTTTCTTCTGATCTCCCAGGCATCCCAAAAGCTAAACCAGCAAAAAAGTATCAGTTGTGACAGGGAGTTAAACAATTCTCTTCTACCTTAACCCTCCCCCTTAAAAAAAATTCTCCTTTAGGTGAAAGAAATGAAGAAGATAGTTGGGAAAGACTCCAGTGTATAGAGAATAAATAGACAGAAAAGAGGGTTGGTTTTTCATACGTGTAACTCTGGTCCTGCACTCTCTGCCCACCGGGGTCCGTAGGGCCCCTGATCAGCCCTTCCCCCAGACACCCTAGCCACGTCAACAGTCCTGACACCCAATATAACCTCTTAGGCAAAGATACCTGAGCACCTTCCTCCTCTCTACACAGCCCCTTCTATAGCCCATGAGGAGGAAGGCCAGAGGGTGGAGAGAGGACCTAATCATCTTCTCCCTCTCTCTTACCAGGCTGGAAGAGGGGTGTAAAGTTCTGGGCCTCATATGAGAAAATAAAATCGTGTTCTGAGGCGCAGCACCCCATCTACAGCCACACAGGCATGCAGCACACAAACATACCATGTATATATAGAGACAATCACAATCCTTGCTCCCCAGACCCACAGATAGCCACAGATAACACTCATATATACCTACACAACAAACTTGTGCACATTTACCCTCTTACACTACAACATATGAGCGAATGGATGAGCAGATGGACATACATTCATACCAAAACACACACAGCCTGTAGTGCTTATTTAGGCTTTTTCAACCCTGGGTCTAGAGAGCAGGGAGGAGGGCTCAGAACTGGCCCAGATCCAAGAGACCAATGAGAGCTGAGGACCCAGGAAATCAGGCTAGGTGATCTCTAAGGCACCTTCCAGTTTTAAATGCTGTGATTCTCAAGACAGAGAAAGAGACTTAGAAATAGAAAAGCAGAGAGAAAGTGAGATGCAGAGAACTTGGAACAAGGAAACAGGCCCTGAGTCTGAGCTCTGGGATCCCACTGCCCCTCCCCACTCTGTCTCTCTCTACATCCTCTCTAGTTTGGGGTTTCAGTCTTACACTCCTCCCCCCATCCTCATCCTTTCAGAAGTTAAGGGTCCTAGACCCAGACCTCAGAGTGCCCTTGTGGCCTTCAGTTAAAGCAGCTAGGGATGCTGGGGTCCTAGCCCAGAGGGGAAGTGGCCCAACCCGTTCAGGAGCCACCCACTCCCAAAATAGAGCTAAGTTTGTCTTTGGCTGAAAGCTAAATATTTGCAAGCCGGGCAGGCAGCCCTAGACCCCATCCCTCCCCTTGAGTTCCCTCTCTGCCCTGGACTCAGGGTCCCTTCTACAACAACCTCCCCCCAACCCTCATCCCCACCACCTCTGACACACACATGGGCTAGGACTGTCCCAATCCCTCTTAAAACTCTCAGTCTTTTCGTTTCACTCCTCCCAACCCCCCACCCCCGGGGCTAGCATCCCAATATTCCAGCCCCCTCCCCAACACAAACCAGACCCAGATGACGCTTGGGGCCAGAAGTCCCTGGAGATGGCGTCTCCTCAGCCCCATCCCCAGCTGTCCACTCCCTGCCCCCTCTGGCCTCTATGTCTTTTATTTCTTGCATCTCTCCTATAACTATAAGCATGTCATCCTGTTTCCCTGCCCTTTCTTTTGCTCACCTAATCCCTGTTCCCTGACTCCTCATCTCTTCCTTCTGTTTCCAGCCTCTGAATTGACCCCTTCCCCTCTCCCTGCCCCCACACCTCTCTCTCTCTTCTTCTACCCCCATTACACCTTTCCTGCTATGTCCTTCCATTTACATGTTCCTAACTCCCTTTCAGCCTGCCTTATGCTCTTCTGTCCTACCCACCCTCTCTACTCATTAGAGGAACTCTTAGCCCTGACTCCAGAACCTTGGTCACTGGATTGTGTATGACATGGGGGAGACTGAGGCCCACTAAGCCTCAGGACAGCTGTTCCTATGTCTGGGGGGTGGGGGGAGGAATCAATTACCTCTAACAGGGAGGACGCCATCCTGGGGGCCAGGGAGTGGGTCCCAAGGAGCCAGGCAGATGAAGAGACTGAGATGGAGCCGAGGGATAGAGATCCAGAGAAAGAGAGAGAAAGGGGAGAGGGGAGAGGGAGGGAGAGAGGTTGACTGGGAGAGAAGAGATCTAAAGTTAGAAGGAACTGGGGGGGGTTGGGGGGGGCTGCTCTCTGTCTGTAGGGATCCACCCTCTAATTACAGCTTTCCCTTCGGAGAAGGCTCCCGATCCAATGAGGAGGGCGAGAGAGGGAGGCAGAGGGTCCAAATTTCCTGCTCCATTTGCTGAGCTCCCCAAAGAAGGGATCTAGGGGGAGAATGGAAAGAGGGGCCCTGGAGGAAGAGAAGCGAGGGAGAGGAGGGACCCAGGGACAAAGTGATGTTAGGGCCTCCTTAGTGGAGGAGAGCTGGGTAAAGGGAGGGGGGACTTAGGTGCTCTACCCCCGACCTCCCAACTTCAAAGGTAACAACCGTAGGAATCTTCTCCCAAGGCCCTCTCAGTCTAGGTACCTGAGGCGTCCTGGGTTGGCTGTCCCGGGTCCCTCCTTTCCAGGGGTCTAGGATTGGGAATGGGTGGGAGGGGGTGGCCTCTGGGCCTGAGCTAGGTCCCAGCTCTTCTCTGGCTTCCACGCCTGTGCTCACGCTGGATCTAGCCCCCGACCACTCCGGCTCTGATTCCAACTCCACTGTCCTGCTGCTGCTGCTGCTGCTGCTGCTGCTGCTACTGAGGGAAGAAACAGGAGGGAGAAGGAATAAACCCCAAACCACTAATTAGAGATCCAGGGTGGGGGGGGGGGATGGGGGATTGGGGACGACACTCACACAGAGACTGGAACACACTGACACACACTGACAAATACTGGGAGGACGCACACACACACATGCTGACAAAGGCACACAGTTATACATACCCAGACATACATAAAGAAAGACAAATGTACATACTGACAAACACAGCCACAAATGTGCTTGGTGACACAGTACACAAAAACACGAACTCGTGCACACACACACACATATACCACCCAGATACACACTCTGTCCAGCACACATCTCCAGTCACACACAGACTCCCACACACTCTTCAGCTTCTTTCCCCCTAAATCAGGAACGCTGAATCAGGGGGAGAGTATGTGTGTGAGTGCCCATGGTGTGTTGTGGGGAGGACCTGGAGGAGTAGAGGTTTTTGCTGTCCAGGTTCCAGGAGTCCCTGTCTGGAAAGGGGCCGGGAATGCAAGGAAGAAGATGGATTAGAAGGAAGATCAGGGAAGCTTGTCAGACCCCAACTCTTCTCCCAAAGCCTTAGTTTCTTTGCTAGGAAAGCCATTCATTCAATCAATCAGTCATTCATTCACTCATCCCATAAATGTTTGCTGAGTATCTGAGATTATGTGCAAGACACTAGTGAGACACAGTGTGGAATAAAATATAGTCCCTGCTCTCAAATAATTGACAGTCTAAAAGAGAGAGAAGATGCACAAATTAAAAATACAAAGAGGTACAAATACACTTTGAATTTGGGCTGGTCACTTCATCCCTCTGGGACTCAGTTTCTTCATCTGTAAAATGAGAGTGTTGGAATAGATAACTGGTGAACAACTGTTTCTACTCTAAATTCCATGGCCATGTTATTAGAGTTCAGAGGAAAGAGAGAGAGAGAGACAAAGAAAGAGACATGGAGAGAGAAGAAAGAGACAGAGAGAACAGCTCTGGCTTGGAGGCATCAGGAAGCTTCAAGGAGGATGGGAGCCTTGAGTTAGGTCTTTAAGGATAGGTGGGAGTTCAAGAGTCAGACATGGGAAAGGAAGGGAGAAGGAGGGTAAACCAAAGCCTACCCCGCTTTGGACCTCAGACATCAGACCACCTAGTCTCCAGAGCAGCTTCATCAATAAGATTTGAAAATTCCTGGGGAGAGGGGACAAAATGGCCAGAGGATCATTTCTCATCTACTTTCCTGGTTCCATTCTAACAGTCCATTTTTCCTCTTCATCAAGCCCACCTAGCTAGGGGTTGAAATGGACAGAGTTCTAGAACCTGGAGTCAGGAAGACATGAGTTCAAATCTCTCCTTAGACACTTACTAGCTGTGTGACCCTGGGTAAATCATTTAATGCTGTCTGCCTCATTTTACTTATCTGTAAAGTGGGAATAATAGTAGCATCTACCTCCAGAGTTTCTGTGAGGAGAAAATAAGATATTATTTGCAAAGCATTTAGCAAATTTTAAAGCTAGCTGCTGAGGCTGGTGAAATAGAAGCATAGCCTCAATCATCCCTTGACATTCTAGTCCACCCAGACAGAAATGTAATTTCTACCCATTGCACCATGGTTCATCTTTATTTGTGACAACGATGCCCGGAAGGAGTTAACTATCTATTTTATCATTGCCATGCCTGTGTCATTCTGTAACTGAAAAGATGGAGGATAGATCTCAGGAAGGACTTCCCAACTGGGGAGAGGTAGGAAATGTGGAGAGCGCAAAGTGGGGGAGGGGAGGGAGAGGTCTCAGCTGGGGAGTGGGAATGTAGACCCAAAGAGTGTCTCACCTGAAAGTTGGGTCCTGGGGATGCTGGTGGGGCAGGAGGAGTGGGCCTGGTATTTGAGCGGTGGAACCGGCATCTCTCCCACAGAGGGGCCCAGCTGGCTCAGGTTGTTTTGTAAGATATTCCCCCACCCCCACCCCACCCCTGCCCCACCCCTGGGAGGAATGATATACCCTGTCCCTTTCCCTTTTCTCTCCCCACATCTGTCCCCTTCCTCATTCCCCCTCCCCACCTATCTTTTCTCCTTTGTTCAGGTCCTCCCAGTTTCCAAAAGAAGGTGAGGAGAAGAAAGAGAAGTTCTAACAATTAGTGTTGGGAGGGATCTTGGCACAAAGGGATTTGGACCTCAGTCTCTCAAAATTCCAAGATTTCAAGAAATGACAAGAAAGACGTTTAGAGCGGGAAAGACAGAAAAAAGGAAAGAGACACCCAAAAAAAACCCCCAAAAAACAAACCAAACTCCTGAGACAAGGAGACAGAAATGCAGAGAGATAGGAGTAAATAAATGACCAGAGGAAATGACCTGGTTTGTAGAGTAGGCAGAGTTAAGTGGGCCTGGGCAGGTGGAGGGGGGGGCAGGAATCCTGATATAAATAGCTTATAATTGTGTCTGATGATTACATGGGCCTCCTCCACCCGTCTACCCAAGAGGAAGTACCCAGAATGGGGTGTCCCGGTGACCTTTTGACCCCACAGTCCTAGGTGCTGGACATTAGAGTCCCCAGCTCTCAGTGGGTGGCAAGGGAAACAGATTATCCCAAAGGCAACCTAGGACGCAGTGGAAACTGAGGCAGGGGGGGAAAATAAAAGGGAGAGAGAAGCAAGGAAAAAAAGAGAAAGAGGTGGTTAACATTAAGGACAAAAAAAGACATGAAAGAAAGGTTGAAAAAGAGAGGAAGAGACAGAAGTGGGGAAAGTGACCAAAGAAGGGAAAAAAATAAGAGATAGGGCGACTAGGTGGTATAGTAAATAGAGTGCCAGGTCTGGAGTCAGGAAGACCTGAGTTCAAATTTAGCCTTAGATATTTACTAGCTGTAACTGGCTAGTTAGTGACTAATACTAGCTGTGACTCTGGGCAAGTGATTTAACCTCAGTTTCTTCATCTGTAAAATGGGGATGATAATAGCACCTACCTCTCAGGGATGTTATAAAGATCAAATAAGATAATACTTGTAAAGTGATTACCACTATTTAAGTGTTAGCTATGATTATTATTAGATTGAGAGAGAAGATTGGACACAAGAAAAAAGGAAATCTCTTTCCTTTTCCCAATTACTAACAATTTAAGAAGGGTAGATTGGGGAAAGGGCACCTTCCCTATATACTACCAAGACCTAAGCCTCCAGAAATTAGATTTTGTTCTAAGCTTATCTGAAAAAAAAAAGAAGTAGCTTGTGTAATAGATAGAGAGCAGGCATCTAGGCCAGGAAGTGACAGGTTCGTGTTTTTCCTTTGACACATACTGGCTGTGTGTTGGGGTAAATCACTTAACCTCTCCACGCTCTCAGGACAAGATACCACCTGCATCGGTGGAGGGAGGTTTCTTCTCTGTCAATGAAATTACAAGTCAAGTCTCTTTCCCAATTTGGAAAAAGGGTCTGCGATCTCCAGAGAGAAATGGGCAGAATCGAGGAGACTTGGGGAATGTCCCCAGATCTGGATATAGTGGCCTAAAGACTCAGTCATCCAGATCCCCTCATCCTGTGTAGCCAGGCTATCTGTCCTGTTCTGGGGATCTGTCCAGCCCTGGCATACTGGGTTCAGACTCTCACCCTTCCACATTCTGCCGCCCCACACCTAGCTCCAGGCCTGCAGGTTATATGATGAACTGACTGGGGCTCAGCTATCCTCCAGACCCCTGACAGAGGGAAGGATCTCCCCTCCTCTCCTCCCACCCCTCTGCCTCCCTCCCTCCCTCCCTCTTCAACCCTGCAGGAGGTGGAGGAGGCACAGGAGAAGGCGCCATGTGGCAAGGGGCGGGTGGAGGCTGCGGCTCTGGTCCTTCCAGTATAAACCCCCCAGGCATCTGGTTTCCATCCACCCCCCACCACCACCACCCCCGGGGGCCCCTCGGCCTCCACCCACGGCCACCCAGACGCTGGTTTTGGATGTCCCATCAGAGAAGGAGTGGGCCAGTACCATCCTTCTTCCATTTACTGCCCCCCTCTCCTCAACCCCAGACCTGGACAGGACTGCAAAGAGACCCCCACATATATGCCATCACCTCCTAGCTCCCTGTTCTCTCTCAAAAAAAAAAAAGCAACTGAGCTGGAAAATCAAATGAAATTTCTTTCTAGGTAAGACAGATCTGAAGCTTTTCTCTATTTTAGGTGTGATGAGCTTTGGAAAGATCCCTGGGGGTTTTGGGGTATAAGTCCATTTGCCAGGTCCCAAGAATCCTCGGACCCCTTGGGAAATCTTCATGCCTCTACCTTTTGGACCTTTCAAGATACCAAATTGGCCTTTCCATTAACCTTTCCCTCACTTCCACCTTAGATTGGCAAAGTGTCCAGAATTGTTAGCTCCCTCAGACAGGATGACCTGAAGATGTACCCGCCCCCCAGTGACAGAGAAAGCTTACAACCCTATTTTACACAGAGCACAGACATAGTGATAGACACCCAGCACAACGAGAGAAACCCACCCATACATGCCCGTATTAACAGAAGATCACAAGGACAGACACACTCTTACTGCCCTAGACTCAAACGCACTCTGACCCTCCTTCCCATTGAAAGCCATCCTTAATACTGAGTCAAACCCAGAGACACTCACGCCGATGCACACACCTACAGGTACTGCAAATGATGAACACAAAAATAGAGACATATACATTCCTGGTGGACTTACAGGCTTACAAGAAAATAGACAAACAGGCAAAATAACCCATTCATTCATTCATGTAACATTCTTAAGCCCCTATTATGTGTCAATGAGAGAACATGGGGACAGAGTGGACTGAGATCTGGGTTCAAGTCCTGCAGAAAACATATACTGTGCAGGTGATCCTGAACCTCTCTCTGCCTCCCAGGAAACAAATTGAAGAGCAGGTGCTGAACTGTATTGGTGGAGGGAGGTTACATACTGGAAGTTCCCCTAGACCAGAGGTATCAGACACCTCTGTCCTAAAGCATTGCGGCCCACAACACTGGAAGTGAAGCCCAAGTCAGATTAAATGTAATTGGGAAATATTTAACAAAATAAATAAAAGTACAGTAGAACATAAACAATGTTAGTTAATATGTGGTTTTCTAAGTTAATCTGAGGCTGCAGGTATCCTTATGCATAGACAAGTCTATGTACACATGCATTTACATATGTTACATATGTGTATTGTTGAGGAATGTTAAGGCGTCCCTTGAATATGTCTTTGACAGTATATAATATACTTTTTATACACACATACAGCTTTAAAGGCTGAACTAAGACTTTTGGAACAGATTATATAAGGAATGATGAATAGTCACTTCCCTTAAATTTGCAGTCAGATGACCTTAGTTTGAATCTTGGCTCTGACGTTAACTACCTCTTCGATCTCAGGCAAGGCTATTAATCTCTTTGGACCTCATCAATCTGCTCATCTGTAAAAAAGAGGGCTAGCCTAGATCAGGATTTCTTAAAGTTTTATGCATGTTTCAGACCCCTTTGGCAGCTACAAACTCCTTCTCAGAATCATGTTATTCAATGCATAAAATAAAATAGATTATAAAAGACAGTGATATTGAAAAATAGTTATCGAATTACTTAAAAAACAATCTCACAGTCCAGGTTGAGAAGCCTTGGATTAGGTCATTTCTAAGATTCTTTCCAAAGATATATGATTATGCAAATAATAATGCATAATATCTTTGCCTGTGCCGCGAGTTCTGAATTTGTAGTCAGAAGACATTGGTTTGAAGCCCAGCTCTGATGCTGACGACCTATGTGACCACAGGCAGGCCCATTCATTTTTTGGACCTCAGTTTCTTCATCTGTAAAATAAGGGGCGTGGACCTCTAAGGTCCCTTCTGGTGTTAAATCTATTGTCTTGTTTTATCTTGAGTAAGATGCCTTTTCTCACACATAATGAGTGACAAGCACCCAGAGACGTTCACCTTGTTACAGTCATTGTAACACACCCTAGGGTTTGCCTCTTCTTCCCCGTTCTAGTCTGCCCCGTGAGCCCTCGGGAAGGGTTGGGAGTGCTTTCTGACAGAAGTCTGGAGGAGGGGGCCTAGTGAATGGATGCTGTCCTAGGGACTACTTCTTATGTCTCAGCCCACAAGGAAAGGGAGCATCCTCCCCTTCCTAGGTGATGATGGGAACTGTAGCCCTTTCCGAGGGTGTGAGAACTTCCTTTCCAGTTCTGGAGAACGTGCCGCTTTCCTCATTACCCACACTCCCCAGGACTGCTAGTCCCAGCTGTCTCCTGGGGCTTCTTCTTTCTCCTCTCTGGGGAACCCCGGCATCCCCCTCATCTCATGCTCCCCCTTCTCCCACCCTGGCTCTGTGGCCCAGCTGATTCATCACTCCCTCCGTGGAGCTCCCCAACCACAGGGGCCTGGAAGAGAGGCTCGGAAAGTTGTGCTCATGTCCCAGGCCCCTGGGCCGGCCACTACTCACTCCTCCCACACACACTGCCCCAGCTCCCACCCCCCACTGCCACTTTGAGAACAAAGCCACAGCAGGAATTCTGGGGACACAGAGAGGATGTGTAAGGGGACACAACAGGATTCCTGGACAGAGGGGAGACAAAGGCATGTAGAGAAATGGGGATTGACAGGCAGGGACACAGAAGAACTGGAGAAACAGAGATGGTTACAAAGACAAGGACACAGAAAGTAGGCCACATGGACAGTTGTGAGTAGGGTGTAACTCTTCCAGAGGCCATGAGGCCATGCACAAGTCTGGAAGGAACTTGCCCTTCTCCAGGAGATAAATCCACTGTATTTCTGTATTTCTGGGTCTCTGTTCTCTCTGTCCTTGAGCCTCTACTTACCTTTTAGCTACTGGGTCTGGCATTCTGGAGATAAGATATGGCCACTTTGGAAACAGTTATTGAATTCTGTTTCTACAATTGAATTAGACAAACACTGAGTAAGCCATATGTACAAGGCACTAGCAATGTGATGATTAAAAAGAAGAACCTTGCCCTGCCCTCAAGGAGCTTACCCTCAAGAGTCAAATGAAATCCCAGGATCATGGAATTAGATCTAGGTGAGGCCTTACAGGTCATAGAGGCCAGTCCCCTCTCCCTTATTTTATGGATGAGGAAACTGAGGTCTAAGAGAATAAATGATTGGCCCAGTGCTCCACGGTGGGTGTCTGGGACAAGATTACAAACCAGGACTTCCTGATTCCAAGTCCAGCTATCTATAGACCAGGTGTGGGGAACCTGCATAGACTAATCAGCCTGTCTCCCTTATAAAATGTATATAAAGCTTTTTGCAAAAGCTAAAAGTTAAATGCCAGCTTTGGGGGGTGGGGGGTGGGGATGAGACACATAAATACCTATGTTACCTTAAAGTCAAATACAAACAGGAGAGTTCCAGGCAAAGTACTCTGAAGGAAGGAAATGAGCATGCATTAAGCTCCTACTATGCGCCAGGCACTGTGCTAAGTACTCTTACAAATATTATTTCATTTAATATTCACAACAACCCTAGGAGGTAGATGCTATTATTGTCCCCTTTTCCAGTTGAGGAAACTGAGACAGACAGAGGTTAAGTGACTTGCCCAAGGTCATATAGCTAGAGTCTGAGGCTAGATTTGAACTAAAGTCTTCCTGACTCCAGCCCAGGGCTCTCCCCACTGTGCCACCAGCTGCCTGAGAGAAATGTATGGAGAGAGATGAGACTTTCAGCTGGAGTTGGGGGTGGAGGGAGCTGAGTCTCAGCGGATTTTGGGGGGTGAAGGGAAGGAAGTGAATAGGGATTACATGCCAGGCTTGGGGGACAGCTAGAACAAAGGGCAGAGATAGAAGATGGAATGTTGTGAACTGGCACCAGCAAGATGAACAGTTTGGCTGAAATGTAGACTGGGCAAATGAAAGTAATGAGCAATGAGTCTAGAAATGCAAGATGAAGCAGAATGCTCTTAAAATGACCAAGAGAGGTGCTTGTATTTCATCTAAAGACAATAGGGAGGGGCAGCAAAGCAGTACGTTGGATAGAACATGGCCCTGAAGTCAGGAGGACCAGAGTTCAAACCCGGCCTCAGACACTTGACACTAGCTGTGAGACCCTGGGCAAGTCTCTTAACCCCACTGCCTAGCCAGAAAAAAAAAAAAAGACAATAGGGAGCCACTGAAGCTTCTTGAGTAGGGGAGTGCCACCATCAGATCTGTGCTTTAGGAATATTAACTCATCAACTCTGGGGTAGTTTGGAAAGGGGGAGAAAATGGAGGCAGGGAGACCAATTAGGAGTTCATTACAATAGTCTCTATGATCAGAGATGACGGCTTAAACTGGAGCAATGCTGTGTGAGTAGAGAGAATAGAACTGATTGGGGGTAGAATTAACAGGGATTGATATAATATAATAACAATAATAATATAATATATAACACAACAATAATTATTATTATAACTAATATATAACAACAACAATAATAATTATTGTAACTAATATATAACACAACGATAATAATTACTATAACTAATATATAACAACAACAATATTATTATAACTAATATAATAACAATAATAATATTTATTATAGCTAATATTTATGTAGTGATTAAGGGGGCAGTGAGAGAGAGGGGAGAACGGAGGATGATTTTGATGTTGCAGACTTGGTTGGGTGGAAGTGCAGTGGTACCTTCAACAGGCAGAGGGACGTTAAGAGGAAGAGAGGACTGGGGGCAAAAGCCAGTGGGTTTTGTTTTGGATCTGTGGAAGGGAAGATGCTTTTGTGGACACACACACAGTTCCAAATGTCTAGTCGGTGGTTGCTGAGATACTAGTGAAGTTCATGTGAGCGATTAGAGCCAGAGAGAGGGATTTGGGAGCCATTTGAATAGGGGAGCTGATGAAATCTGCAAATGAGTAGGTACCTAGAGATAGGAGAGAAAATGGGCCCAGGGGAGAGCCCTAGGAAATGCCCAAACTAAGGGATCAGGAGACAGATGACTCTGCAAAGGGAACCCAGAAAGATCAATCAGACGGGAAGGATGAGAACCAGCAATATCTCAGAAACTGAGAGAAAACAGAAAGTCCAACAGGAATAATCACAGTAATGATAATAGCTACTGTTTATACAATGCCTACTGCATGCCAGGCACTTTACAAATGTTATTTCATTTTCTCCTCACTGCAACTTTGGGAGGTAGATACTATTATTATCCCCATTTTACAATTGAAGAAACTGAGATGTGAAGTGACTTGCTCAGGGTGACGTAGTTGGTCTGTGGTCAGATGTGAACTCAGGATTTCCTGATGCCAGGCCTGTTGGTTCTGCCGTTGTACCACCTCACTGGGACGCTGGTTGTGAACAATAAGAAGTCAAAGACAAGACGAGCAAGACTATTATTTGGATAAGTAGTAGAAGGAAGTGAACACTTCTTAAAAGAATTGCAGGTTCAATTCAATAAGCATTTATTAAGTGCCTACTGTGTGCCAGGCACTGTGCTAAGCGCCGAGGGGAAAAGATCGTTCCTATCCTCAAGGAGTTTGTAATCTAATGAGGGAACATAACACGTAAAAGGAAACTGGAATCACGGGGATGGGGGGATAATATACAAATATTATCTCGTCTGATCCTTACAGCAACTCTGGGTGGTAGATCTATTGTTCTCATTTTACAGTTCCGGAAACTAAAGCAAACAAAGATTACATCACACAGCTAGTATCTCAGGTCAAATTTGAACTCAGGTCTTCTAAACTTTTGGCTTATCGTGCTACCTAACTGCCTGAGACAAAGGAGGCAGGGAGACCAGCTAGAAGGTTCTAGTAAAATGTCATTATTAATGATAATTAAATTGTTAACATTCACATGAAAGAAAATTCCGAATCAGCAATAACAATAGAAATGCAAGTCTAAACAACCCTAAGGTTCTATCTCACACCCCCTAAATAGGCGAAGCTGACAGAAGATATTGATGGGATTATGGAAAGACCAGCACACTAATATATTGTTGGTGGAGCTATGAATTGGTACAACCATTTTGGGAAGCAACTTGGAATTACACAAAGAAAGTGACTAAAACGCCCGTAACCTTTGCCCTAGAGATTCCACTATTCACCAAGGAGACTGAAGCCCCATGTACCCCAGCCCCAAAATATTTAAAGCAGTGCAATCTTTAATGGTAAAGAACTAAAACAAAGTAAATGCCCACTGATTGAGGGATTGCTAAACAAATTGTGGTACAAGAATGTAATGGAATATCATTGCCCGATGAGAAACAATGAATAATAAGAAGATACAGTTCATACGGATGCAAAGTGAAGCATTCAGAACCAGAAAAACAACATATACAGTAACTACAGCAATGTAAATGGAAAGAAAAAACAAAACAAAACAAAACTGAATGTCGTATAAACTATAAGAACCAAGTCAAGGGACCCCCTCCCTTCTTTGCTAAAGTGGAGGACCATGGCTGTGGAATTCTGCATCTAATGGATGCACATGACTGGTGTTCTGGTTAGTTTTGCCATACTGCTCCACACAACATTCCCCCCCCCCTTCTTCATTGACTTTCTGAGTTTTTGCTCAGGGAAAACCCTCTGGATAAGAGAGAGTTGGGAGAGGGAACTTACATGGAAATGGAGGTGATGGAAACACAAAAGACAGAAATATAAATTGTTGAGAAGAGAGAGATTACTGGAAATCTTGGAGAACAATTGCTTTGGGGTGCTGGGAGCTAGACTTTGAAGGGTTAAGAAGGAAGTGGGTAGTGAGAAAGTAGAAGCCACAAGTGTCTGTGGTTTCTTTTTTTTCTCTTTTTCTAGCAGTTTGAGGGTACAGAGGATTAGGGCTGTTGTATGATAGCTTGAGGGGATTGCAGGGCCAAGTGAGACGTTGTTAAAGACAAGGTAGACCTGGGCATGTTTGTGGGCCCTCAGTAAGTCAGTAGATTGAAGATGAAGGAGAGAGAGGGAATGATCTTTGTGGAAGAGGAAGGGAATGGTCAAGGGTAGGGTTGACTATAGAAGTCAGTGACCAGACGAAGAACGGAAACTAGATTTTATTAAGCACCTACTATGTGTACTTTGTGCAGGCAGCTAGGCGGTGAAGTAGGTAAAATGCCCTGCCTGAAGTAAGACTCATTTTCCTGAGTTCAAATCTGGCCTCAGACACTTCCTAGCTGTGTGACCCTGGGCAAGTCACTTTACCCTGTTTGCCTCAGTTTCCTCATCTGCAAAATGAGCTGGAGAAGGAAATAGCAAACCACTCTAGTATCTTTGCCAACAAACCCTCAAATGGGGGGGAGGAGGGGAGTGTCACAAAGAATTGGACATGATTGAAAAAAATGACTAAACAACAGGGTACACTTTATAAATATTATCTCGTTGATCCTCACAACCACCCATGTTATTATTATCCCCATTTTACAGTTGAGGAAACTGGGGCAGACAGATACTGCTAGTATCTGAGGCTAGATTTGAACTCAGGCCAGCACTCTACCCATTGCTTTCACCATCTAGCTTACCAACACAAAGGAGGAAGGGAGACCAGCTAGAAGTCTCTTATGATAGCCTGAGTAAGAAGTCTCGAGGACCTGCGTGTTGACAGTTAGAGGGAGAACGGAAAGGAGGGGTAGATAAGAAAGACACTGAGGTAATAGGACCTGACAACTAATTGGGTATGGGGGATGAGGAAGGAGAAAGGGTCAAAAATGATTGAAGGTGACACGCAGGTGACAGAGAGGATTGTAGTGTTATCGGAAGAGGGAGGGCGAGAGAAGAATTTCAGAAGTTAGGGCCGAGGGGGCAGTTTTGAAAAACAATGAAGGTTTCAGTTTTTTACATATTGAGATCAATCAGAAAGTATTTGCTAAGTGCCTATAATGTGCTGGGCACAGAGCCAGGTTCCAGGTATATAAAGCAGTCAAGGAGCTTCCATTCTCTTGGGTGAGACAAGACAATCTCTCTCTCTCTCTGTCTCTCCCCTCTGTCTCTCTGTGTGTGTCTCTCCTTTCTCTTTCTCTCCTCTCTCTCTCTCTCTCTCCCCTCTCTCTTTCCTTTCTCTCTGTATAAATGTGTATATACACATATATACACACTATAATATGCATATATGTTTATAAAACATATATAAACACATATGTTCAATAGGTTACAAACTAGATAAAGTGTAATCAAGGGCAGCGCTCAACATTTGGAGGGATCGGGAAAGACTTTATGTAGAAAGTGGTGCTCGAGCGATCTTTTTAAAAAATTTTTTTAATTTAAAAAACTTTTAAAAAATCATTAATTTTTTATTCTTCCATTAACTAAATTTCCTGATATATCATTCTCCCCTCCTCCTGCTCTCAGTGAGCCATCCCTTATAAGAATAAACAAGAGAGGAAAAACCCAAGTTTGAACTGAGTCTGGAAGGAAACTAGAAATTCTGTGAGGTGGAGTATACAAAGAATGCCTTCCACTGAGACAGGAGATGTGGAGCTATAGATGAGGAATATAGTTAGAAGGGCAGTACATGAGGATGTGAAGAGGGGTAATGTTTAATAAGGCCAGAAAGATAAGTTGAGGCTAGATTGTGAAAGGCTTTAAATGCCAAGTAGAGGGTCTTTCTATTTGATCCTTGAGGTGATAGGGAAACTGGAGTTCTTTGAGTAAGGGAGTGATATGGTCAGAGCTGTGCTTGAGGAAAATCACTTTGACAGCTTCAAAGAGGATGGATGGAAGGATGAAGAGACGAGGCAGGTGAAAGGTGATGAGGATGTGAACTAGGGCAATGAGGCTTAATGGCACAACTGGAGAAGAGAAAAGGCTATCGTGGACTGAGATGGCCTTATAAGAGGCCTGTATTAGAGTCATATTTTCCCTCTTATTATTCCTTTCCTTAATCTCCTTTTCCTTCTTTCCTTCCTTCATTCTTTTATTCTTCCCTCTCTCCTTTTCTTCTTTCCTTCCTTCTTTTCATCCCTTCCTTTCCTGCCTCCTTCTTCCTTCCTTCTCTTCCTTCCTTCTCTTCTTCCTTCCCTCCCACCTTCCCTTTTTTCCTTTTTCTTTCTTTCTTTCTGCCTGATCTCACTCCTCTCTTTATCCAGCATCAGAACTAGGAAGCAGAGGTTCTGTATCTCTTTTTCCACCTCAGTTGATACCAGGTGGGATGTTAACTACTCAGAGGCCCCTCTCTACCTCAGAGAATTTAAATCCCAGGAAAAGGAAGAAATGGTGGAGAGGAGGAAGGAATGAGTGAGAGTATCTAACCAAGTGCCTGGCACATATTTTGATGACTATATGAACTCCTTGGATCTGGGCATTCCCTCCACAGCTGTCAATCACAAGCTACTCAGACCTTCTTATTCCATGCTTCTTGGCTATATTTCCCCAGAAATTCTCCACAAAGGATCTTACCAATGAACTTCAGTTCTCTTTTTGGGTCATTTAATATTTTTATGCACTGGTATAGCCCTCAATCTGCCCATTTGTGATCTCTCACTCCAGCTACATGACCTTTTTCAGTCTTTCATAATGTTTTTTACACTTTTCACATACAAGTTATCAATGATAATGGACCAAAGCTGACTCTCACCCACCATGGTTTCTCCACTGGTCTCTAGGTCACTTGAAATTTTTGTCCTTTTGGGATCATCTTGGTCCATGATTCATAGAAGCTAGGTGGCTCAGTGGATAGAACGCTGGGCCTGGAATCAGGAAGATCTGAGTTCATAATCTTGCCTCACACACTTACTAGCTGTGTGACCCTGGGCAAGTCACTTAACCTTGATTTTTTCATCTGTGATATAAGGATAATAATAGTACCTACCCCAAAGGAGTGTTGTGAGGATCAAATGAAATAATTTCTGTCAAGCACTTCACACAGTGCCTGGCACGTAGGAGGTGATCTACAAATGCTTAAATTTCCTTCCTCTTCCTTTCCCCTTTCCTAGCCAAATGGCATTACTCAGAACATTGGTGTATTTTTTAATGAGCTTTTCCGCAGGGAATAGCTTGGGATCCCTTAAAGCATGACGTTATTTCCCAAATGCAATCCTGCCAGGTCGTCTCTTATTCAGTTCTGGGCCCAGCTCAAAATCATCCATCTTCCAAAATATGTGCACTCCTAGACTTACTCAATGGGATGCCCATTCAACTTCATGGCATAATCTGGGCAAGAGTCATGTTTTGTCCACTAGGTTTTTCTGTTGTTGTTTTTCTTGTGTGGATGGTTAGGCTAGGCCCAGCCTGAAGCAGAATCTCAAACACCCTTCTTGGCATGAAGGGTTAGGTACAAAGATGGTTAGATATAGGTAAACTAGTGAAGGTAAAGACTTCCTGTGTAGACTTCCATCCCTTTAAACTCAGCTGCCCTTGGAAATGTGAGTATAAACAGGATGTCCCAAAAGTCTTAGTAAAGTTTTAAGCTTTATTAGTTTAAAGAAACAACTAGGTAGTTCAGGAGATAGAGCAGTGGGCCTGGAGTCAGGGAGACCTGAGTTTAAATCTGGCCTCAGACATTTATCAGCTGTGGTGACCCTGGACAAGTCACTTATCCTCAGTTTCTCCAACTGAAAAATGGGGATAGTACCTCCCTCTGAGGGTTGTCATGAGAATGGAATGTAAGGCACCTGGCTGGCACATAAAAGGTCACTTATTTCCTTCCTTCCTATATAAAGGTAGGAGTGGTTAACCTCTAAATCAGGGGTTCTTAACCTGGAGTCTATGAATTTATTTTTTAAAAAATATTTTGATAACTGTATTTCAATATAATTGGTTTCTTTTGTAATCCTAGCTGTTTTATTTCATGCATTTAAAAGTCCTCTGACAAGGGGTCCATAGTCTTCACCAGATTGCCAGAAGACAAAAGAAACCCGGTTCTGAAGGCTCAGGGTCTGGTGGGGTATATGAAAGGGAATTACCCTAGCTTCGGCTGAGGTGGGGCTTCTGTTTACACTATCTGCCTCCCAGGGTGTTGGGAGAGAAGTTTTCTCTAAATCTGAAAGCCATACACACATATATTTGGGAATGGGGGGAGAATCCAGTCTAGACCCCTGTGATTTCATCTACATTCCGAATGCCCCAGGAAGACTCATCTTCCCAAGTTCAAATCTGGCCTCAGACACTTACTGGCTGTGTGACCCTGGGCAAGTCATTTCACCCTGTTGCCTCAGTTTCCTCATCTGTAACATGAGGTGGAGAAGGAGACCCCCAGGATCTTTGTCAAGAAAACCTCAAATGGGGTCACAGAGAGTCGGACACGACTGAACAACAACAAAAAAGGTGTATCTCCAGTACGGAAACTCCCTCCACCAATACATTTAATTTAGAATCTTAGCTGCCTGGGGGCACTGAGAAGTTAACGAGTAACTTGTCTATGGGCCATATAAAGGTGAGCGTGTTATTATTATTAATGGGATGCTTTATTGGACTTTCTCTCGCTCTGGACACCCGCCGCCGCGTCTCGCTAGGCTCGCTCCAGTCCCGCAGCTCTGCTCGGGTGGGGACCACCTCGGACCAAAGGGGACGGGTGGGGCGGTGCCAGGCTGGCGGGGGCGGGGCGGGGGGCTGGACAGGGGGCGGGGCTCTACCGGGCCGGGCGCCCGGGAAGGAGGCGGCTGCATTTCTGCGGTCCCGACCACAATTGCTGGGAGTCGCGTCCCGGAGACTGGCGGCGCTGACTCTGCCCGCTGCGGCCGCGCCGATTAGAGCCCGAGAGAGAGCGCCAGCCGAGGAGGGGGTGGGGGGAGCTCCGCATGTCCTCCTTCTCCTACTAGTCCCCCAACCCACCCTCTTTGCAACTCCCAGGATCCAGGAGCTTTAGCCACCCCCCGTTTGAACCCAGGACGCTCGCGTCTCTCTTTCCCTTTGGACCTAGATGCATAAACCGCCCCCCCCCAAGATCTGCGGACCCCAAAGTCCTTGAAACCTGGCTGTGCAGCCCTCTTGACATTTTCCAGGTTTCCAACCCCAGAGTCCTGCCTCCCCAGCCAGTCAGACTCTCCTCTGCTCCCTTTTCCCTGCACCCCACCCCTAGTCTCAATCTAAGCAATCAAGGGGAGATGATGAGGTGTATTTTGGGGTAACTCCCTAAAAACCCCTGCTTTCCCACCCTCAGCCCCTTCTAAGCGGGGAAGGGTAGTATAGGCAGGAATGGGGTGTGTCAGAGACTTAAGAGGACGTGTAGCCCCAGCATAGCCTGGAGTAGAGAGTATCCCCTGCTGGCTGTCCAGTAGCCGCTCCCTCCTCCCCTCCCCCCAGCAGTGACCTCCAGCTGCGGTGGTTGGGAAGAGGCTGGCCCCTTTGATCTAGGAGCGTGGCCACTCCCCCCAGGCGCCCTATTAACCTCCATTATCCCAATTAGGCAGCCCTCCCAGGCCTGGATGCCGGCTTCAAAGCCCCCTCAGTTAGGTGGGGGGGCGGGAGGTGGGAGGGGTGGCTTAGCTTGAGCTAAGGAGGGGGATTCAGGGAAAGGGACCCTATAGCCTCTCCGCCCCACACACCACCAAACCACCGTCTAGGCACGATCCAGGTGTCCTTGGATTACAGCTCGGAGGCACAAGCCAATGCCAAGGGCTGGACCTCAGGGTCCCAGACCCCCTGTCCCTGAGACTAGACAGGAAGAGAATTATTACAGCATTAGGTTTCTTGCACTGGGTGAGTTGGACCCAAGGATTCTGGTGCCAAGCTGGACCGTGAAGCCCATGGGATTCCCCTGCTTCATTTCTGGGGAGGGGGACTGGGAACCACCCGTTCCCCCTCAGTCCTATCTCAGTTCCCCTCTTACTCCCCCCACCTCCCTCATGGAACAGTTTCCGCTGAGGGAGCCAGAGCCAGGCCTAGCACAGTGGCCGCTTCCTGGAACATTTTCCTGTATCCGAAACCGCGGCTCCCTCCCCAAGGACTGGTTGATCAAGGCCAGATGGGAGCAGGGATTGGGGGAGGGGAGGAGAAGGCAGGGAGGGAGCCGGTTCCTTACCACCCTTCCACACCCTACGCCCTGCACACACATATACACATACACACCACAGGGAGCCCCTGCACACTATGGTCACACACAGGGACACCCACAGTGACATGTCAATACACATACAGAGGCACAAAAAGGCCCCAGAATACCACGTGTGCATAAATATAGTCATAGACACCATATAGGCCCACACTTTTACCAACCACAGTGAGCTAGTCCTGTGTCCAAGTTCCATCCTCTTGTCCCTCTCTGATCCTTGGCCATCCTGGCGCTTTTATTTGTTACTTAGATGAGGAAGGATTCCAAGACACAGAGAAGAAGACATCAGGAACCCCAGCTCCACTCCTGGAGTGAACACCTCAATCAATCAATCAATCAATAAACAAGCATTTATTAATCCTCTACAACGTGCTAAGCCTGGAGGTACCAGTACAAAGAACGAAGCAGTCCCTACTGGAAACCTTCTAATAAGGGAAACAACTACCTATAAAAACATATACAGCATAAATATAAAGTTAACAAATATAAATATATACAAAAGTAGTTGGTTTAGAAGGTATTTTGAGAGGAAAGGCTCTAGCAGTGACAGGGATCAGGAAACACTTCATGCAGCAGATGGTGCTTGAGCTGTCTTTTTTAAAATTCATTTTAAAAATAAATTTTTATTGATGCCTTTTTTTAACATAGCCATAATTTCCCCCAGTATCCCTTCCTGTTCCCTTCCCAAAGAGCCAGCCAAAATAACAAATAATATTTTTAAAGACAATAAAAAGGAAAAGAAGAGGAAAAATGTCAACATAACTGATCAATACATCAAAAAAGTCTGAAAATATGTGCAAGTTACAACACCTGTGGGCCTTCCACCTCTGCAAAGTGTGGGGTAGGGGTGTCTTCTCATATCTCTCCTTTCCAAGCATGCACGTTCTTTATAAATTTGCAACATTCACTTCTGATTTTTTTTTTGGTAGTTGCTTTTCTGTTTACATTGTTGAAGTTATTGTGTATATTGCTTATATTGGTCCTGCTTTCTTTACTCTGCATCAGTTCATATAGATCTTTCCACGCTTCTCCATATTCATCACATTCATCATTTCTTGTTTGGCTTTTTTTCCTTTCTTTTTTTTTCTGTAGGCAATGGGGTTAAGTGACTTGCCCAAGGTCACACAACTAATAAGTGTCAAGTGTCTGAAGCCAGATTTGAACTCGGGTCCTCCTGACTTCGCGGCTGGTGCTGTACCCACTGCACCACCTAGCTGCCCCGAATTCATTGTTTCTTATAGCACAGTCATGTACTACACTTTGTTTAGCCATTCCCCAATCAGTGGGCATCTACTTTGTTTCTAAAGTCTATTGCAAAAAGTGCCAACGTTTATATTTTGGTGTGTATGAGGACTTTCTTTTTATCTATGGCCTCCTTGGGATATAAGCCCGGGAGTGGAATTTCTAAGTCGAAAGGAACGGACATTTTAGCCACTTTATTTACATAATTCCAATTTGTTTTCCAAAATGGCTGTGTTTGAACAGATTAAAGGAAGAGAAGAACCCTATGAGGTGGAGATAAAGAGAGAGAGCATTCCAAGCACATGGGACAGATAGACACTCCTCACCACCAGCCCCACTATTTCTTTTCATTCTGAGATAGGATTGAGGGGGGAAGGGGTGGTTCCCAGTTCCCCCTCCCCAGAAATAAAGCAGGGGAATCCCATGGGCTTCACAGTCCAGACTGGCATTAGAATACCTGGGTCCAGCTCACCCTATGCAAGAAACCCAATCCTGTAATAATTCTCTTCCTATCTAGGGCTCCATCTAATCAGTTGCGAATACTATCATTTCTATCTCTACAGCATCCCTTCCTCTCAAATCACACGGCTACCCACTTGGTCCAGGCCCTCATCACCTGGATTTTTCTGTCTCCTGTTTGATCTCCCTGCATCAAATCTCTGCTCTCCAATCTATGGTCCACACAGCGGCCAAAGTGATTTCCCTAAAGCACAGATTTAAGTATGCCACTTCTTCTACTCAATAAATGCCAATAACCCCCTATAACCTCTAGGAGTTCAAGGATCAAATACCCACGACTTCGGTTACTGTTAGTGCTACTTGGCCCATTCCTACTTTTCAAGCCTTCTTATATATGCATCACTCCCCTCCACTCTGTCCTCAAACTGGCCTACGGTCCATGTTCTATCTGCATGTCTTGGTACTGGTCTGCCCCCCCATGCCTGGAGTTCACTGACTCCTCGCGTCTGCCTCTTAGCCTCCATTACTTTCAGAATCATCTCTAGTACCACTTTTTACCCAAGGCTTTCTTAAATTAAAAAAACAAACAAACAAAAAACAAGAGGTTTTCTTGATTCCTTTCCCCCTCCCCTGTCACTCATTAACGCTCTCCCTCTCACCATTACCTGGTATTCATATGGTATAAATGATGGCTCGTCTGTCACACCTCACAGGTTGGCTCTCCAAAGGGGTGACTCCTCTCACATTCTAGATGAATCCCCATTGATAAAGCCATAGTTCCCAGAATATGTCCTGTACTTTCCTACCTCCATGTCTTTGTTCATGTTGTTTCCCAGCTTGGAAAACTATCTTCTTTGCCTACCCAGACTAAAATCCTAGGAAAATGAGACCTCCTCCATGAAGCCTTCCTTCATCTCTCAGGTAGTTAACAACCTTCCCACTTAAAACTCACATAACAATTTATTTTGTAAGCCTCTAATGAACTTATCATGTAAATTTTTTTTTGTTAGGGTCGATGGAAGACGGTTTAGATCTGTGATTTCATTAGTGTAGAGAACTTCCTGTGTGGAACTTCCCTCCACTGGTTGTGGTTCTACGACTGTATGTAACTCATAGTCTTAGAAGGCTGTCTAGGACATAGAGGTTGAGTGCTTTTCCACAGTAACACATGTCAGAAGTAGAACCTGCACCTAGGTCTTCCTGACTTCAAGGCCAGCCTTCTTTCCACTCTGACAAGCTGCTTCTCTATCATCTAACATGGCCTATTCTATTTATCTGTATTTGTATCTTATCCCTTTAATCCATATGAGCAGAGGCAAGAGGGTCATCTAAATTTGGCATTTCTACCTACCTCCAGAGAAAGACTGATGGAGTCTGGAAAGAAGACCTAAGCTTGCCTGCTTTCCTTCTTTCTTTCTTTCTTTCTTTCTTTCTTTCTTTCTTTCTTTCTTTCTTTCTTTCTTTCTTTCTTTCTTTCTTTCTTTCTTTCTTTCTTTCTTTCTTTCTTCTTTCTTTCTTTCTTTTTCTCTCTCTTTCTTTCTTTCTTTCTCTTTTTTTTCCTTCCTTGAGTTTTCTTCCACAAAATGACTAATCTGGAAATATGTTTTACATGATTACACGTGTATGACCTATATCAGCTTGCTTACGTCTAGGGGGAGGGGGGGAAAATACGGAATTTGGAAATTAAAACTTTAAAAAAATAATGTTAACATTCTTTGTACATGCAATTGGGGACAAAGGTAAAATATTATTTTTAAAAAATTAAAATAAATTTTGCTTTTCTCCCAGAACCTAGCAGTGGCATGTACACATGTGATAGGCACCTAATAAATGCTTATTGAACAAATGAGAAGCAAATAAGGTATATAAGCTGCTGTGAGATCAGATAAGGGAGAAATCACTTCCATCTGGAGGAGAGGAACGCTTCACCAAAGAGGTGGTTTGAGGAATTAAAGCAAATTGGTGAAAGACAAGTAGGATGTTAATAGACAGAGGTAATGCTGGAAAGGAGGCATTTCAAATGCAGCCAACTTCATAAAAAATACAGCTGTTAATATTGTACAATTATCCTGAGCACATGCGGAAGGACCTTGAAGGTCAACAACAGGAGTCTTAGATTTGATAAGAGGATGAAGTATTCATATAGTGCTTACTATAGTGCCAGACACTGTGCTGAGAGCTTTTAACAAATATTATCTCATTTGATTCTCACAACAGCCCTATGAGGTAGATACTATGATTATCCCCATTTTACAGTTGAGGATACTGAGGGAGACAAAGATTAAGTGACTTGTCCAGGGTCACACAGCTAATAAGTATCTAAGGTCAAACTTGAATGCAGGTCTTCATCCTGACTCCAGGCCCATTACTCTCTCCATTGTGACCAGTTGTCTGATAAATCAGGTAACAAGAGATACCTGTTGGAAGTTCTTTAGTAGAAAAATGGATGATGGGGGCAGCTAGGTGGCGCAGTGGATAGAGCACCGTCCCTGGATTCAGGAGGACCTGAGTTGAAATCGGGACTCAGAAACATAACACTTACTAGCTGTGCGACCCTGGGCAAGTCACTTAACCCCATTGCCTAGCCAAAAAAGAAAAATAGATGATGAATTAATGTTGGCTTTCTACTATTACACCTAAGTATTATGTGATAGAGCATACATAATATAGAACATATTTGCTCAATTCAGTAAACATTTATTTATGGCAATTAGCATTAAGTAGCTTGCCCAGGGTCAAACAGCTAGTAAGTGTCTGAGGCCACATTTGAATTCAGGTCCTCCTGACTCCAGGACCTTCACTGTATCCACTGCACCACTAGCTTCCCTTCAATTCAGTAAACATTTATTAAAAGCCTAATATGTTCAAGGCTTTGTGGTAGGCTCTATGCATACAAAGAAAGATATGGCCTCAGCACTGCTGTCAAGGAGTGACTGACCTCCAGTATCTCTTCTGCCCTTTGTAGCTGAACTCCTTGAAAAGGTCCTTCTAAAATAGGTGCTTCCATTTTCTCTCCTCTCAATCTCTTCTTAACCCTTTATAATCCAGCTTAGACGTGATCATTCCACTGAAACTGCTCTCTCCAAAGTTATCAATGATCTCTTAGTTGCCAAATCCAATGGCCTTTTCTCAAGGCCTCATTCTCCTTGACCTCTCTGTAACCTTTGACATTTTTTTGGGGGGGGGTGAGGCAATTGGGGTTAAGTGACTTGTCCAGAGTCACACAGCTAGTAAGTATTGTGTATCTGAAGTAACATTTGAACTCAGGTCCTCCTGACTCCAGGGCCAACTGTCCCCCTACCTAATCCCTGCCTGTGACATTTTTTACCACTCTCTTCGCCATGATCCTCTCTTCTCTCTAGGATTTCAGGACACAATTCTCTCCTGCTCCGTCTCCTGCCTAGAAGAATGCTCCTCAGTCTCCATCCAGGTCATGCCTTGTAGGTGTTCCACAGAGTTCTGTCTGCACCCTCTTCTCTTCTCCCTCTATTTTACTTCATTTAGTGATATTATCAGCCCCCATGAATTTAATGACCATCTCTATGCTGATGGTTCTCAAATCTACCTATGCTGCCCCAACCTCTCTGCTGACTTCCAGTCTTCCATTCCAGACATCTGAAAATGGTTGTCCAGTAGATATCTTAAACTCAGTATGTCCAAAACAGAACTTATTATCTTCCCCCTCTGCTAACTTACCTATTACTTAGAAGGCAACACCATCCTCCCATCCCTCAGGCTCACAGCCTAGGGGTCATTCCATCACTATATCTCACATACACCCCCCATATTCAAGCTGTTACTAAGGCCTGTTGATTTCACCTTTGGGACATCTCTCAAATACGTCCCACTTCTCTCCTCTGACACTACCACCATTCTGGTACAGGCCATCATCACCTTATGCCAGGACCATTGAAATAACCTGCTGGTGACTCTTTGGGCCTCAGATCTCTCCTCGCTCCAGTCCGTCCTCCATCCAGCCACTAAAGTGCTTTCCCTAAAACACAGATTATATCTGTGAGGATGGAAGAAATGAATGCTCATTTTTTTAATTTTTATTTTTTTTAACATGTGTTTTTAAAACTTTAGATTACAAATTTTCTCCCTTCCTCCCTCCCCACCCACCCTCATATAAACTCCAGTGACTTTCTCTTGTCTCCAGGATCACATACAAAATGGAAATTCTCTTCTTGACACTCAAAGCCCTTCATAACCTAGCTCCCTCCTACCTTTCCAGTCTTCTTACTACCCTCCACATTCTCTTCAATGCAGTGACAGTGGCCTTCTTGCTGTTTGCATAAACAAGATACTCCATTTCTTGGCTCTGGGTATTTTCTCTGGCTATCCCCTATTCGTGGAATGCTGTCCTTCCTCATCTCCACCTCCTGGCTTCCCTAGCTTCAAGTTCCAACTAAATCCCATCTACAGAAAGCCTTTCCCAACCTCTCTTAATTCTAGTGCCTTCTCTCTGTCAATTATTTCCTGTTTATCCTGTATAGAGCGTGTTTGTTCATATAATGTTTGTTCGCTTGTCTCCCTCATTGGAGTGTGAGCTGCTTGGGGATGAAAACCCTCTTTCACCTCTTTTTGTATCCCTACTGCTTAGCATAGTACCTGGCACATAGCAGGTTGTTTAACAAATGTTTATTGACTGACTGAAAAAAATAGACACGACTATTTCTGATTTAAGGGAGAGTATTGTAAATAGAAAGGGGAGAGAGGTCCGGGCAATTCGATCCGAGCAGCTCCTTCCCTACCCCTGTCCCTCTGGCCTGGATGACCACATGCAAGAACCCATGGAGACCATTGGGGACCGAGTCTAAAAAAAGCTGTTAAGTAAGAGATTCCTTGGGAATTTCCAGAGGAGCTGAAGCTGGGGAGGAGGAGCCTTAGAAGCAGGAGAGATGGTAAGGCTATGAAGTACCACAAGATGGCAGCAAAAAACTATTCTGTGACCTTGAGGTGATTTTTTTTTTTTTTTTTTCCTTCCCACTTGCTCCATTTGGGGAAGGGGATGAGGATAGGCGGACTCAGTCCTGAGTGGGGCAGCCTTGTTAGCTTTTTAGACATTTGCCTTGAGAGTTGAGGACAAGGGGAGGATGGAAGAAATGAATGCTCATTTTTTTTAATTTTTATTTTTTTTAACATGTGTTTTTAAAACTTTGGATTACAAATTTTCTCCCTTCCTCTCTCCCCACCCACCCTCATTGAAAAGGCAAGCATCTCAATACAGGTTATATATGTGTAGTCATGCAAAATACTTGCACAGTAATCATGTTGTGCAAAACTAAGTATATTTCACTTCATCCTATCCTTCCCCCCATTTATTCTAGTCTCTCTTTTGACCTTGTCCCTCCTCAGAAGTGTTTGCTTCTTTAATGGGTATGTAAATGTAAAGCCTATATCAGACTGTGTGCGGTCTTGGGGAGGGTGGGGGGAGGAAAAGGGAGAAAAATTTTCAACTCAAAAGCATATGCAAAAAAAAAAGAAAATAAGAAGTAAGCATACTTGCTAGATACAATAATGGGATACATCTGATCAGGAAAATGGAGTGTTCTTTTTTATCTCCAGTTTCTATACTTTTGTTTTTATTTTGATGGTCAAATTATAAACTCTGTCTTGGTATTTTTCCCTTGATATTATTTTTTAAAAAGAATGTCTTAATTTTGTTTTTTCAATTAAATATAAAAACAGCTTTAATTTAAAAAAAAGTGTTTGCTTCTGATTATCCCGTCCCCCAATCCACCCTCCCCTCTATCAACCCCCTGCTCTCTTGTCCCCTTTCCCCCCTTATTTTCCTGTAGGGTAAGATAGATTTCCATACCCCACTGTATATGGTATCCCCTCCTTAAGCCACATCCTATGAGAATAAGATTCACTCATGAATGCTCATTTTTACCCATCAAGATATATAAGCACTGTTTATCCTAGAAATATTGATATTCTTCTATTATAGAATTTAAAGCTTGAAGAGGCCTCAGACATTACCTAATTCTGGGGTTCCCAATTTTTTAAAGTCATATTCTTAGGCTTTCAGCAAATCTTCTGGTGCCCTCCATTCAATTTGGAAGGAACAAAATTCCAGAATTTACCATGCACATGCACTTAAGAAAATAGTGTCATTTTGAAAGGCTAAATAATAATATAATTTATTTACCAAATAAAAATATTTGGTAATATGGTTATCAAATAATAAAATTTTTATCAAATATTCCTTATATTTTTTAAATAAGCTTTTCTGATATTTATAACTCATGCTGGGAAACCTCGATCCAACCCCTTAATTTTACAGATGAGGAAATCAAAGTTTAGAAAAGTAAACTGATGAAAGTAATTGAAATTTCTATAACACTTTTCTAGCTCTTCACATACGTTATTTCATTTAAGCTTCACAATTTTGTGAAGTAGGCTCTACAACTATTATTATCCCTATTTTACAAACGAGAAAACAGTCTCAGAGAGCTAATAAAGATTGGGGCTGGTATGAGAAGCCAAGAGTCCTGATTCTAATTCCATTCCTCCCCCTACTACGTCACAGGAACCCCACAGCTTCTCTTGGTTAACTAGCATTGAAGCATAGAATATCAGAGCTGGAAGGGACTTTGGGAGTTATCTGATCCATTTTATAGGATCTAGTTCATTTTATAGATGAGCAAACTGAGGACCGGAGAAGTAAATCGACCTGCTCCAGGTTACTTACGCAGGGAGCTAGTAGTAGAGAAAGGACTAGAAACTCACTCTTTCCTCTTCTCAGTCCAAAACAAATAATCTTTAAGAACTGGGCTTCTTCCCCATCTCTCACCCCCAAAGGAACGGGCACAAACATACCCTTCCTCATCAGACACTGGAGCAGCGCAGGCTTTCTAATTATGGCATTGGGCAGACGGTCCCGGAACTTATCAATTCAAAAACATTTATTAAGTGCATAAGGTATGTAAGGTGCTATAAGATCAGATAAGGAAGAAATCACTTCCAGTTAGAGAAATAGGGAAAGCTTCAGGAACATGACAGTTTGGAGAATTTGGGTAGAGTTAACATGATAGAGTAGCTGTGGAGAGCTGACCCTTAAAGCCAGGATAACTTGGGCCCAGGTCACATCTCTTATTTGTACTGGCTATGGGACCCTTAGCAAGTCTCTTACCTTCTCCGTGCTCCAGGTACCTCTCTAAAATGACAAGTTTTGGGACAGCCAGGGGATAGAGCACCGGCCCTGGAGTCAGGAGGACCTGAGTTCAAATCCGACTGCAGACACATAATTCTAGCTGTGTGACTCTGGGCCAAGTCACTTAACCCCAATTGCCTCACAAAAACAAACAAACCAAAAACAACAACAACAACAAATAAAATGACAAGTTTCTGAGAAATTTCCTTAGTTGGGAATTCCCTACAACAATGGAATCATAGGGAGAGTTCCTATGCCTATCTTTTGAGGCAGCTGTGGTATGGTAGAAATAGCCCTAGACTTTTGGGATGAACATGGTCTCTAACTACTGGATAAGGTGTCTCATGTTGGGCAAATAGTTCTTGGTGCCATGGACGATAACAGGATGTAAAGGGTGAAATGTTCCTCTACTATCCAGAAGTTTGTCCAATTCGAGAAAATTCAAGGTGCATTTGAGTCAGATTTCTCCAGATAGACATGGATGAAGAAAGAAAGTCTCTCCAGAGAGGAATCAACTCTGAGAAATGAGACCTTTGGTAGAAAAGAGAGCCAACCACAAATCCAACAGAGAAGTAGGCCTGGCGATCCAGAATTAAATTATACAAAAGGACCAGGCCCTGGGAGCCCAGGTGAACCACCTACCTAGCAGAGATGTTACATACAGTGGGGAGTGTTGAGAGAACCCTACTAGGAAAGAAAAAAACTTCAGGTGCTACAACTCTAGAAGTGTGAATTGCCTAAGACCACGTGTTCCCTACGTGTGGACTTCATTCCCATTGGTCCTTTAAATTTGTGCTCACTCTGCCTGAGGTTTACAGGGATAATCTTTTGAAACTACTATAATCAGACAGTGAGATAGCAGTTAATTTGGACTTGGAGTAATGAAGATCTGAGTTCTAAAAAATTCTGCCTTAGGCACTTACTATCTATGTGACCCTGGGCAAGTCACTTATCCCAGTTTCAGTCTCAGCCTCAGTTTCTCTAGATATAAATTGGGGATAATAAATAACAGCTACCTCACAGGGTTATTATGAAGACCATATGAGATAATGTATGTAAAGCACTTAGTAAATCTTTAAGTGTGATAGAAATTCTAGCTATTGTTATTATTAAGTACTGTTGCTTTAAACTAATTGTGTCTACTAGCTGTATTGATAGGAAGCACACAGGTAGGGGCTTAGTTAGAATTTTAAGGATAAAGACCCACAGGGTAGGTTTTAGGTTCTCGGTTCTAGGGAATAGCAGCTACTCTTTGAGGATCTTACCTGGGAGTATAAGTGAAAGTTGGAGTGGCAGCTAGGTGGTGCAGTGGATAGAGCACTGGCCCTGGAGTTCAAATTTGGCCTCAAACACATAACACTTACTAGCTGTGTGACCCTGGGCAAGTCACGTAACCCCATTGCCTAGCCAAAAAAAGAAAAAGAAAAAAAAAAGAAAGTTGGGGGAGTATCCCAGAAAGGTTGTTAAGCAAAGGTAGAGATGGGAATGAGCTGACCAATCCCAGGCATGGGGTAACATAGTAGAACAGAAAAGTAGCTTACAAGATAGAGTAGGTAGGACCAAGGTCATGGCATCAGGGCCCTTTTCTGAGTCTTGCTGTCTTGATATCTCAGACTATTTTACTTAGCATTTTGTGTGGTGTAAATTTCCCTCTCATGACATTTTTTTCCGCTGCAATTATATGCAAATGAACTCCAAGACAGTCTTGGAGAGAAATAAAACACAAGAGAACCACAGCCTTCCCAGGTCCGGCCTCCTCTTTCTAGGACTTCATGGAGCTTTCTGTCGTGCTTTGTTGTAATCTACTGACCAGTCCTATCTGTGCTGCTGGCTTATCTCCCTAAAGATAGTGACTTACTTCTTTTCTGGACTTTATATCCTCCCAGGTATAGCACCAAGCTTAAGTGAACAAGCATTTAAGGACCTATTATATGTAAGGCACTCCATCTAGTGTCTCCAGATAGTGGATATAAACACAGCTAGGTGGCTAGTGGTTGCCATGGTAGCTAGAGGTGGCTGGAACAGTAGATAGAGGAGATTTGTAGTCATAAAGATCTGAATTCAAATCTTCTTTCAGACTTAGTTGTGTGACACTGGGCAAAGTCACTTGACCTTTATTTATTCTCATTTTCCCCATCTTTAAAATGGGACCAGTAACAACACCTACATCACAACAAAAGCTTTTTTGCAAACTTTAAAGTACTATATGAATGTTAGTTTCTTCTTCTTCTTCTTCTTCTTCTTCATTATTATTATTATTATTATTATTATATAAAGACCAAAATGACAACCCTGAAATAGTTTTGCCCTCAAGGTGATTACATTTCTGCTGGAGAGGATGTAGCAGGTACACAATACAAAGTATCTTGGAAGAGAATATTTGTTGAATGAATGAGTCATTCAGTATTATGATTAAATATGTCTATGAGGGTTTTTTTTCCTGAAGCAATTTAAAACACTGGCCATCTCCTTGTCCAGCCTACTAATACTTTTTAGTCACTTTCTTTTATTAAACGCAATTAGGGTTAAATGACTTACCCAGGATCACACAGCTAGTAAGTATCTGAGTACACATTTGAACTCAGGTCTTTCTGACTCCAGGGCCAGTGCTCTATCCACCTCACCACCTTGCTGCCTTTTCAGTCACTTTCCATTGAACTGGTCTGGGCCAGAAGGTAGGAAGGTGTTTGGAAAGGAGACTTTGGCTTTTTGAGAAGACCTGAGTTGAAATCCTAGCTCTTCCTCTTAGAAAAGGTGTGTCCTTAGGTAAGTCACTTCTCTCAGGTCTCATTTGCCTCATCTGTAGAATAAAGAAGGTTTCAGAGGAGGTTGGATTCTTCCAACTTAAAATCTAACGGTCTCATGATGAAACACGTAACCCACCTCCTGACAGAGAGGTGATGGATTCAGGGTACAGACATATTTTTTTTTTTGTTATGGTTGATGTAGTCATTTGCTTTGCTTGACTAGGCATCTTTTGTTACAAGGATTTTTTTTTAATTAGGGGAAGGGTGTAGGAGGGGGGGAGATTGAGTTTTGTTCAGCGAAAATAATTTTAATTTAATATTTTAAAAGTCCTACGGTCTATGAAAGCAAGGCCCACAGAGGACTGCCCCATTTGTCATCCAAAGCATATGGTGTAACTCCCCTTTTCCAGGCAGAGAAAACACGTCCCAGAGCAAAAACAGTGAGATGGAAATTGATCCAAGCCTCCTGGATTCTGGATCCCAGTTCTATGGACACCAGCCGGACTCAGGGCCCAGAGCCATGAAGCAGCTGCAAACAGTTTCCTTTCTATCCCTGCAGTGACTGCTACCATTGGGGGGATTATTCCCAACTCCAACTCACCAAACCTGGAGACAGATGGGAAGGCAAATAACTAAGTGTGTATCATTGAAATCTAGGGACACAGAGGCCTCAGGTCTGTTGCCCTCCTAAGCCCCCTTTGGCAGGAGGATGAGAGCAGATGGGGGAGAGTTGATTTGATCATAACCTGCCAAAGAGCCACTAATAGTGCCAGGCTGCAAAGAAAATTTAAGGGGCCACAGAGAAGGCCAGGCATGAGGTTAGGGGAGAGGGAAAGGCTGGCAGTTTGCAGGCAGCTGATGGAAGGGGAGGGCCCCACATCAAAGCTAGGCTCTTCTCTTGGCTTGAGACTGACCCTGCAGGACTAGGAGATGGTTTCAGGGTTGAGTCACACCATTGAAGGGCTAAGGTACCAGGACAGGTTTCTGGGTAGCGCTGAGGGACAGTGTCCAGGAGGGATAAAGTAGCAACAATAATAACGTACCTATGTGTTTACAAGGCAATGTCATCCTGTAAGAAACGATGATGAAGGGGATCTGGTTCTAGAAAAAACTGGGAAGACTAATGCAAACGATACAAAGCGAAGTGGGCAGAACCAGAACAATTCAGATCATGACAACAGTATCATACAGTTTTCCCTTCCACATCACATTTCCCATCGAGGTTTTGATATATTGTGGGTCAGCATAAGAAATTAAATGGTAACTTAGGGGGAGTTTTGCAGAAGCCACAGATGACATGTGAAGACCAGCAGATGATACAGAAAAAGTTTAGAAACTCGGAAACACATAAAACGTATGTATAGTATTGTATAATATCAACCCAAATTTTACAATAAGGAACTGTAAAAGAAAACATTCAGACTTCTCTGGTACCAAGGGAAGGCCAAAATGTTTTAGGTGGATTTTCCAGATCGTGGCGCATCCCTAACCTCCAAGATGTGGAAGGGATAACTAAAGATAAGTAACTTTGAAAAAAAACCAGGAACTCTGATCAACACAATGACCAATCGGAATTCCAAATGACTCATGATGAAACATGTTATCCACCTCCGCATAGAGAGATCATGGGATCAGAGTTCAGACTGAAGCATACTTTCTTCCCTTTTTTTTTTGATATAGCTTATGAAAGAATTTGTTTTGCATGACTGTACATATTTGTAATAGCTTTTGTTTTTCTTGTCTTCTCACTAGGTGAGTGAGAGAGAGGAGAGAATTCAGGACTGAAAATAAAATTGAATTAAAAAAACCAACAGAGATGTCACATGCAGTATCTGCTCTGAACCTGTTAAATCAAAGCAAAAGATAAATGTACACAGGACTGATATTTCTGTCCTAATTTTATATATGAGAATAGAGGTAATTTGATATGCTGGGTATTGGTGGTTGTCCTTGGCTCCAAAATCACATCACGATGTTAGGGTCAAGGTACAGTGTGTGCAAGGTCAGTGTGGCTGACCAGACCAGTATGAGCTCAGAAGGCCCTACCACAGGTCGCCCACACATAGTCCAGATGTGCATTTAGAGTGGAGACATCTCAGATGTTGGATGTTCCAATGGGCCTGGGGAGTTAAAACCCAAGTGCCACTGACACTGGATTTGTGGCTCCAGGCAAGTTCCCTTAAGAACTCTATTATGATACAGACAAGTTGCAGCCTGGCTTGGAAGAGACAGTGTCCGCATTCTGAGGGTTTCCTATGGTGAAGAAATCACAGATCCTTAGAAAGTTTACAGATAAGAGGAATCAACCCCAGAGAGTTTAAGTAACTTGACCACATGGTGAGTGGTCTAGAGGGCAGTATTCAGCAATCTCTAGGGGCTATAGAGTTCTTAGGAGGCGGTCCTGAAATTCACATGGAAATCCATAAATAAGCAAACATACCTTCTGAAGGAGAAGGGAGAGTAGAATAAATACTGGGCTAATGATTCCACTGGCACTGGGGAGCTCTCAAGCAATGGTACTGTAGCTAACAATGCAAGTTGGCACCTTTTCTGCAGCTTAGAGAGAGAGGCTTAGAGCAGTGGAAGGCTGAGTGACTTACTTAGGTGTGGGTCACACAACCAGGATGCTTCAGAGAGAGGGCTTGAACCCAGGTCATCCTGGCATGAAAGCCAGAGCTCTATCCACTATGTGTCTCCCTGTCTCTATTATGGCTTCTATACTATAGACTGAATAAATGGTGTACATGAGCAAATAGGTATTAAAAATGTATGTAGATCCTGCTCTTAAACTGAAATGCTTATTAAAAGCATAATAATAATAACAGTAGCATTTATATAGCATTTGCTATATGCTAGACTGTGCTTCTTTCTTTTTTAGCTTAATAGTATTCTATTTTTTCCAACTATACGTAAAGACTATGCTTCTTTCTTTTTTAGTTTAATAATACTCTATTTTTTTTTGTTTTTGTGGGTTTTTTTTTTTGGTTGGGCAATGGGGGTTAAGTGACTTGCCCAGGGACACACAGCTAGTAAGTGTTATGTGTCTGAGGTCAGATTTGAACTCAGGTCCTTCTGAATGCAGGACCGTGCACTACGTACTGTGCCACCTAGCTGCCCCATGAAAATCACATTCTGTATTTTTTCTGTTTGGTTTTTTTTTTTTTGTGAGGCAGTTGGGGTTAAGTGACTTGACTAGGGTCATACAACTAGTAAGTGTTATATGTCTGAGACCAGATTTGAACTCAGGTCCTCCTGACTCCAGGGCAAGTGCTCTATCCACTGCGCAACCTAGCTGCCCCAATAGTATTCTATTTTTTCCAATTATATATAAAGACTATGCTTCTTTCTTTTTTAGTTTAATAGTATTTTATTTTTTCCAATTATAAATAAAGACAATTTTCAACATTCATTTTTTGAAAGATTTTGAATTCCAAATTTTTCTCCCTCCCTCCCTTTCCACCCTTCTCCCCAAGACAGCAAGTAAACTGATATAGGTTATACATGTGCAAGCATGTAAAACATATTTCCACATTAGTCATGTGAAAGAAGAAACACAACAAAAGGAAAAAGCCACAAAAAAAAGTGAGAATAGTATGCTTTGATCTGCATTCAGACTCCATAGTTCTTTCTCCGGATGTGGATAGCATTTTCCATCATGAGTCCTTTGGAGTTGTCTTGGATCATTGTATTGCTGAGAAGAGCTAAGTCTATCAAAGTCGGTCATTGCACAGTGTTACTGTTGCTATGTACAATGTTCTCCTGGTTCTGTTCATTTCACTCAGCATCAGTTCACATAAGTCTTTCCAGGTTTTTCTGAAATCTGCCTGCTCATCATGTCCTATATGTATAATAGGTACTGTGCTTCTTTTTGGCGGTGGGGCGGTGGGGGGCAGTGAGGCAGTTGGAGTTAAGTGACTTGCCCAGGGTCACACAGCTAGTTAAGTGTCAAGTGTCTGAGGCTGAATTTGAACTCAGGTCCCCCTGACTCCAAGGCTGGAGCTCTATCCATTGCGCCCTCTAGCTGCCCCTGTGTTTCTTAATAAATAGTAATAATAGCTAACATTTATATGGTGTCTACTATCTGCCAGGCAGCGTGCTAAGCTTTTTACAACTATTATTTCTTTTGATCCTTACAACAACCCTGGGAGCTAGGTGTTTTTATTATCCCTATTTTATAGATGAGGAACCTGAAGCAAACAGGAGTTAGATGAGTGTCAAGACTGGATTTGAGGGGCAGCTAGGTGATAGCAGTGGATAGAGCACCAGCCCTGGAGTCAAGAGGACTTGAGTTCAAATCCTGTCTCAGACACTTGACACTTATTAGCTGTGTGACCCTGGGCAAGTCACTTAACCTCATTGCCTAGCCAAAAAAAAAAAAGACTGTATTTGAAGTCCAATCTTCCAGGACTCAGACACTAGCTGTGTGACTCAGGGCAAGTCACTTTACCCTGTTTTTCTCAGTTTCCTCATTTGTAAAAGGAGCTGGAGAAGAAAATGGCAAACCCCTCCAGTATCTTTGCCAAGAAAACCCCCAAAGAGTCAGACATGACTGAACAGAACAACTTCTTGACTCTAGGCCCAGTGCTCTAACTACATGATCACCCGTTAAAAGTTTAACACTGAACATCAGTACAACCAGCTACATCTGCTTAATAATGACTTTTGCTTAAATTAATTTCAACATACAAAGCTTGTCACTCTTCTAAGTCTTTATTGGGATCCTTTGTCCATTCTTATTTGCTGTCCCTCTTGTACGGGTTGACTTAGTGTGCCCTTCATTCTTCTGGTTCTTCTTGTTCCCATGGATAGGATTTCATAAAAGCACGTTCCTTATACTTGACAGTCTTCCTTGAGTTATAGTATTTTATTACATCAACATAGCACAATTTATTTAATCATTCTCCTGCTGTTGGACATTAAAGTTTTTGCCAGTTTGCATGCATGTGTGAGTATATATAATACTGCTGTGAAAATTGTTGGAAAAAACCTTTTTGTTGTTTTTTTTTTCTTTCTTTCCTTTTCTTTTTTTTTTTGCCCAGAGTCACACAGCTAGTAAGTATCAAGTGTTTGGTCGGAGGGCAGATTTGAACTCAAGTCCTCCTGACTCCAGGGCTGGTGCTCTGTCCACTGTGCCATCTAGCTGCCCAAAATATAACAGTAGTGTGGCACATTTTTAGGAGTCACATGTGGCAAAGGCAACTCACAATTCCTGGTACTGTAGAACCTTGAAGTCCTTTCTCTCTTTCTTCAGTGCTGTGTGTCTTCTGGGTAGGCTGCTTAGCTGGGTTAAGGTTTTCTCCTTTCTTGAGTCCATAGCTAGCTAGCTCTTTTATCTGTTTTGAGGGGTCATGCTCCTTAAAGTGGCTTTCACCCTTGAGTAATAGCTTTTCTTTATCTCAGTCAAGAAGCATTTATTATTTTTTTTAATGAATGTTTAATTAATTAATTAATTAGTTTTTGGGAGAGGCAATTGGGGTTAACTGACTTGCTCAGGGTCACACAGCTAGTAAGTGTCAAGTGTGTGGTCTGAGACCAGATTTGAACTCAGCTCTTCCTGGCTTTAGGGCCCGTGCTCTAACCTCTGTGCCACCTAGCTGCCCCTCAAGCATCTATTAAGCACTTACCATATACCTGGATACATGCTAAGTGCTGAGAATACAAACACAAGCAATAAGAAGGAATTCCTGCCTTAAAAGAGCTTACATTCTAATAGGGGAAGTCAACACATAAAAGGGGAACTGAAAAGGAGAGGGGAAAAGATACAGCGTGGTAAAATATAGGGAATGAGGGATTCCTTCTCGAACACAGAGGTTCCAGGATAACCTCACCCCTGGGAGAAGGGACAGAGGGAGAAAGCACGGAAACATGGTGGCAATAGAATTTGTGCCTGTTTGTATGTATGTCTCTGCTCTACACCCACACCCCATTCCCTACAGGTCCATTAGCTCCAGGTACTTGGCTGTTGGTGGGGTGGGGGTGGGGAGGATGAACAGGAGCACCCCTTCCTCTTTTCTGTCCTCTTGTACAGGTACTAAATGGCTTGATAGGATAATTAATCATCAAATTACTATAGTTAATATATTATTACATTCTTGTGATTAATATGCATTATTACATTATTATAGTTATATAAAATTACAATAACATACAAAGCAAGCCATTCAGCTTGGTGTGTATATATATATATATATATATATATATATATATATATATATATATATATACCCAAAGGCTTGACTGATTTCCCTTAGCCAACCCCAAGGTATTTTCTTCCTCTTATCAGTTGCCTTCCTGTTGTGGCCAAGGTCCTATAATCCTCTCAAGTTAAAAACCTTATTTGCTCATTGTAGTAGGAAAACATTTTTTTTTCTAGGCAATGGGATTAAGTGACTTGCCCAGGGTCATACAGCTAGTAAGTGTCCAGTGTCTGAGGTGGGACTTGAACTCAGGTCCCCCTGACTCTAGGGCTAGTGCTCTATCCACTGAGGAAAACTTCTTAATGATTCCTTTTCTCTTTGTTTTTACATTCTGGGCCTATATCAATCAGATGGGAAGGGAAATTGCCCACCTTACACATAGTACTTTTTTGCCATCAGGTATTTTCTTGATCCAGGAACACCAATTGCATTATGATTACCATGATGGAGTCCACATTTTTTTTTAGATTAATTTTAACTGAGTAAGGTAGGAAACAATTGATGCAGTACAGAGACTTGCAGTCAGAAGACCTAGGTGCTAGTCTTAGCTTTATCTCTTAATAGCTGTGTAACTTTGCACAAATCCCTTTCCCTCTATGGGACTCAGTTTCCTCACCTATAAAATGGGAGGACTGAACTAGATCAGAGTTCTTCATCTTTTTAACACTTCTTACCTGTGTGACCCTGGATGAGTCACTTAACACCTATTTGTTTTAACTCAAATGTAAAATGGAGATTATAAAAAGCCCCTACCTCCCAGGGTTGTTATGAGCACCAAATGAGATAAAAATTGTAAAGCACTTAGCACAGTGCTTGGCCCCGCAGTAAAAGCCATATAAATGTCAGCTGCTATTATTGCTATGACTGTTGTTGTTTTTAATTACTGTTATTGTTGTAATTATCATTGTTGTTGTTGATAGATGTTATGATATTCTGGTATTGTTACTTGTCTGGTACTGGCAGTCTTGTGAAACCTATGGACCCATTCCAACAGTGTTAGTAAATGTTTAACAATCAGCTCTGGGAGGGGGGAAGGGGGAGAAGCTTGACACATTTTTAAGTGTAATCTGCATCATTAACATTTTCTCCATCACTTTCTTAAATGGGAAATCAACAAATCAAGAAGTCAAGTCTAAATCTTTAGTTTTCCAGCTTCTCTGGCATTAATGCAACAACAAAAACTGAACCATCAGCTTAGGAGAATCTGTTTGAGCTGGCTCTGGTACACTCCTGCTGCCCCTGAGGGTACTGTTTGTGGTCTACATTCAGAGTTGGGGTTTTTTTGGTGAGGCAATGGGGTTAATTGACTTGCCCAGGATCACATAGTTAGTGCTAAAGTATATGAGGTCACATTTGAACTCAGGTCCTCCTGACTCCAGGGCCTGTGTTCTATCTACCGGCCACCTAGCTGCCTGAATCTACATTTAGAACTGAAGGAAACACTATATTTCAGTTAGAAGTTAATGAAAATAAAGATGTCATTTTTTTCCTCCATCTAAGTTCACAGACCTCTTGAAATTTACCAGGGCCCATGAATCTAGCTTAAGAACCCACGAACCAGGGAGCAGCTAAGTGGCACAGTGGATAGAGCACTGGCCCTGAAGTCAGGAGGACATGAATTCAAATCCAGCCTCAGACCAAACTTGATACTTACTAGCTGAGTGACCCTGGGCAAGTCACTTAACCTCAATTGCTTAAAAAATACAAAAAAAAATGCTTAAAAAAAAAAAAGAACCCATGAACCAAATCAAATAAGCTAATATTTATAAAACACTTAGCACAGTGCCTGGCACATAGTAAGTGCTTATTAAATGCTCATTCCCTATGTTCCATCATGGCGCCACCTGAAGTGACTGGCCCTAATCTATCCTTCTCCACAGACAAAAGATAAAGAAAGGACATGCTTTTGTCTACTCCAGTGAGGGGACAGGTCCAGACAATATTTGGTTACTCAACTATTCTTGAATATTAACTTAGACTATATTTTAACATATCTTTTCCTTGCTCAAGAACATATATATATATATATATGCATACATATAATACATATATAACACACATATGTATACATATATATGTATGTATGTGTATATATATATATGTACATATATATATGTATGTATGTATGTATATCACCTAAAATTGTCTTGGGGCAGAGAGTTATGTCAGGGTACAGGGAACTATTGCCATCTTTGATATCTCTCTCTCCAAGCTAGAAATAGTCTGAAATAAATTAATTATATATTAAATAAAACTGTAAATAAACTTTAAATAAATTTATAATAATAAATTTAATATATTTAATTTATTATTTATGATAATGAATTTAAAATGTTAAATAAATAAAAATTATATATTAAATAAAAGTTCCAGTGGCAAACTGGAGCCTCAATCTCAGAGGGTGGTGTTTATATTAACATTTTTTCCTTTGGCAGAGTGGAGGTACCTGAGCCTGAGCCAGTATAGACTGTCTTCTCATTTCTCTCCCTCAGGATCAGATTTCATTTTTTTTTTCAGATTAGACAAGCCTCACCTGATGCTTCCTGCTTCTTCTCCTTACTGTGCATCCCTTTCTTCTCCTCTCTAACCCTTCTCTGAAACAGCTTCATGAAAAAGGGTGGGTAAAAAAATATTGTATACAGTAACAGCAATATTGTTTTAAGAATGACTTTGAGTGAATAAGTTATTTTGACTATTATAAATGCCCAAATAACTATAAAGGACATAGCCCAAATAACTATAAAGGACATACAAAGGAGACACTATCTGCATCCAGAGAAAGAAATGATAAATAAAAGTATGGATAGAATAATTTTACATATATATACCTATTTGTGTCTAATGGTAGCCATCTCCAGGAATGGAGGGTGGGAGGGAGGGAAGAAAAAAAATAAATTTACATGATAATTTTGCTGTATATTTGGAAGGAATTGCAAGTTGTATATAGCAGATTTGCAGTTTCATGTGCAATCATCTTTTTTATTGCACTATGTTATAGTACTTGTTATATATATACATATATATGCTTGTTTTATTCAATAAATTAAAAATAAAATAAATTTTAAAAAAAAAGAAAAAGGGTGGGTAGCTAAGTGCAGATCCTTTCTGGAAATCTATCCCTTTGCTACCCTCACTTCCCTATAACCTCTGTCCTTGGGGACAGCTATTAGAGATCATCTTGGAGGAGAGGATGTGATATGAGGGAGGTAAAGATATAGTAATAAAACTAGGCTATTCAGTAATTGATAACCCTTGAAGATAATTGAGGTTTTTCAGTGAGCCTAGGTTTTTATATTCCAGTAAATCTTGCTTTGATATCTTATGTAAATATAGTTTTAGTATTAAAAATTATTAAATTATTATATGAAAATTTTAAAGCATTAAAATTTAAATTATTTAATATTAATATTAAAAAAATAAAAGTATAATGGAAAACTCAGTCAAGAGTTCTCAGCTCTTTGTCACTTGCTACCAGTGACACACACTTAGGGGCATGCCACAGCCTCTTCTAAATGACATTTTCTTTCTCTGTAAAATGGAGGGGTTGGTCTATAAGAAGGGTTCTTAACTCGGGGTCCACAGGCCCCTTCAAAGGTGTATTTCAAGAGGAAAATTACGTTTTTATTTCAATATAATTAGTGATTTTATATATTTTATCTTGTGCATAAGATATATGCATATTATGTCTTCCACAAACACTGTTCTGAGAAGGAATCCATAGGCATCAGTAGACTGCCAAGGGGGTTCTTAATACAAAAAATATATATAGAAGCCCTGGTCTAGAAGATCCCTAGGGGCCTTTCCTATTTAGCATAATACTATGGTCGTCTGTAAATCCCTTTTGGTGAGGAGGAGCCATTATTCTGTGGAAAAGAGCTGAGTACCGGAGGCTAGTTGGGTTTCTCAGCTGTCTGCCTCTAACCCCCTGTTTTCCCTCCTTTGGGACTTGGAAAGTATCTGACCACCTTGGCTTTCTGCCACCCCTGGACCAGAGGGACTCCAAGTTGTGGGAGGGCCATGCGGCTGCAGACAGCTGGATGACCTACACTTCACTGAGACCCGGAAGTCCGTGGCAGTGAGGATGAGCGGGCAAGGAGAGAGGTCCAGACTAGTGTGGTCAGTCAGAGAAGGGTAGGGCCTGCGCAGACTTTAGAACTTATTCTGGTCCCTCTGGGTGCCTCAGAGCCCAGCAAAGTTTGTTTTCAAATTCACTTTCTCCAGCCCATGGCCCCAGCTTGGTGGAAGGGGGGCACTGAAAGCAGCCCCCAGCCCAACCTAAGCTACCCTCTGCTCCTTTCTCTTCCCCCCTCAGTCCCTGTTACGGGGAGGAAGGGCCCTTTCCAGACCTGGTCAGCCAACTCTGGTCAAGTTCCATTCCTGGGAATGAAAGAGGGATGGTGTCAATGCTCTCTTCTTGGCCTTCTCCAGATAAGTCCCTGGGGCCTTGACTCAAAGTCCCTCCCTGGGCCTAGCCCCAGAAGCTGGGCCAAAAAACCAGGGGCAAGTAGAAAGGGAAGCTGCTTCATTTTCTGTTGAAACAGGAAATTGCGTTTTTAAAGTGGAAAAAAACCAAATGAACCCAAACCCTAAATTCCCTAGAGTATGAGGGGGAGAGAGAGACATTCTTTAAAAAGCTGGAGTATCAGGCATCTATAAGTAGCATCTCCCGGCTTTGGGGTGCAGAGGTCTGGGTCAGACCACTTGAGCAGCAGGACACCTGGTTTCTTCTCTTGGTTCAGTGGTACTTACTGTGGTCACTTCCATCTCTCTTTAAGGATTTGGGGGGGGGAGAAGGGGGAGATTTAATTATGTTTTGGATGATTTGAAATAGATAAAGATAACATACCTGGTATCACTTGATATTATTGTATTTTGCATGAGGCAGCCAGGTGGAGGGAAGACTGGAAGATCAGGAAGACCCAGTTCAAATCCAGTTTCAGACACTTTACTAAATACAGGACTATGGGAAAGTTTGGTAACCTCTCCAGTTTTCTCATCTGCAAAATGGGGATGAGAATAGCACCTACCCCCCAGGGTGGTTGTGAAGATCAAATAAGATCATAGGTTATCCCCCAAAGTCTTAATAGTTTAAAAGTGTAGTAAGATTTTTGGGAAACCCTATACTTTGTAAAGCACTGTGAAAACCATATACCTCTATATACATGCTGGCTTTTATTAATTATCATTGTTATTACTTGGTTTTTTCCAGTCATGTCTGACTCTTCGTGACCCCATTTGGGGTTTTCTTGGCAGAGATACTGGAGTGGTGTGCCATTGCCTTCTTCAGCTCATTTTACAAGTGAGGAAACTGAGGCAAATATGATGAAGTGATTCCCAGGGTCACGTGGCTAGTGCCTGAGGCTAGATTTGAACTCAAGAAGGTGAGTCTTTCTGATTCCAGGTTCAGAACTCTATCCACTGCAACATCCACTGCTCAATATTATTATTATGTGCTAGTTATTATTATAGTTTAATAAATGCTTTTTAACTGTTATCTTCATGTGTCCTGTCTCTCTTCTATACAGGCTCTTAACCTGAGGTCTGTAAGCTTGTTGTTTCGTTTTGTTTGGTTTGGTTTTTTTGCTAGGCAATAGGGTTAAGTGACTTGCCCAGGGTCACACAGCTAGTATGTAAGTTCATTTTTAAAAAATATTTTGATACCCCTATTTCAGTATAATTGGTTTCCTTTGAATTCCTATGTATTTTATTTCGTGCATCTAAAAATGTGATTCTGAGAAGAGGTCCCTTTGTTTCTGTAAACTGCCCAAAGGATCCAGAGCACAAAAAATAGTAAGAACGCCAGTTCTAGGGGCAGCTAGGTGGTCTAGTAGATAGAGCACTGGAGTCAAGAGGACCTGAGTTCAAATTCAGCCTCAGGCACTTATTAGCTGTGTGACCTTGGGCAAGTCATTTAACCCCTAATTGCCTAAAACAGAAAAAGCAAAAAAGAGCTCCAGTCCTACTTAAGGGATGCTTCTCCAGGCAGATCCTTAATAAATGCATTTCACTTAATAAATGTTTGTTTAATTTAACAACCATTTATCAAATGCCTACAAGGCCCAGAGCACAAGTGGACAAAAAAATAATCCCTACCCTCAGGGAGTTTATCTACTTCAAGGTAAGGCAACTTATAAATAGATAAGAAAATAGGAGGGGCAGCTAGGTGGCACAGTGGATAGCACAGACCCTGAAGTCAAAAGGACCTGAGTTCAAATCTGACCTCAGACCAAACACTTGACACTTACTAGCTGTGTGACACTGGGCAAGTCACTTAATGCCAATTGCCTTAAAAAAAAAAGATAAGAAAATAGGAGATCAAAAGAGGAGGAGAGAGAGAGAGAGAATTAACATACATAGGGGGCTTGAGCTGAGCTTAGAAGGACACTGAGATACAAAAGACACAGAGATAAGAGAGTGCATAGAAAACCTTAAAGTACTATATAAATGGTGGTAGTGGTAGTGGTAGTGGTAGTGGTAGTTCTTGTTTTTCCAGGAAGCAGTGAGCCAGTTTGTCTGGAGCAGAGAGTATTTGAAAAAGAATATTAATGTTAGAGAATTACATATAGATGAAAGAGGATAATAATGAGATAATATATGAAAAATATAAAATATGATAAATTGTAAAATATATGAAATAATATATGGGCAGCTAGATGGCACGGTGGATAGAGTGCCAGGCCTGGGGTCAGGAAAACTTACCTTCCTGAGTTCAAATCTGGCCTCAGACACTTACTAGCTGGGTGACCCTGGGTAAGTCACTTAACCTCTGTCTGTTTTAGTTTCCTCACTTGTAAAATGGGATAATAATAGCACATACCTCCCAGGGTTGTTGTGAGGATGAAATGAGATAATAGCTATAAACTGTTTATCACAGTGCTTGGCATATAGTTAAGTATTATATAAATGTTAGCTATTAGTAGTAGTAAAGTGCTTTGTAAACCTTAAAGTGATGTAGAAATTCTGCATATTTATCTATACACGTACATATATTTGTTTATATATATATATGTGTGTGTGTATGTGTGTGTGTTTACGTATGGGCTTATATATCATAATGCAATAAATATGCACATATATTTCTCAGATGAGGAAACATGCAGGAAAGTACAGTGAGACAGGGAGAGAAATCGGCCTAGAATCCAGTTAGCACCTGCAATTTTAAGAGATGATGAAGACATAATAATGAAGAAAATCAGCAACCAAAAATGCCTCAATACAGTTGAGGTCTAGAGTAGCCATTACTAAACATTTTACATGCAAGTACTCAAAAACTGCCATTTCCCTGGCCCCATAATAGTAGTATTCCTATTATTAATCATTAATTACAAATTAATAATTAATCATTGAGAAAATACGAGATGAAAAAAAGCTTCTAAATCTGAAATTGTGTTTTACTAGTTAATCATAATTATTGTGACTGCATCTGCATGTGTTCGAAAAATAAAAGTGTGGGTGGTGGTGGGAGGTTTCAGATCTGTGATTTTATTCCCCTGGGGGAAGACTGGGAAACTCCCTCCAATATACAGATTGCCAAGTCCTCTGAAACCACATTTTAGAAAGTTGTCTGGGGCATTGAGAGGCTATCTAACTTGCCCATGATGGGTCATATAGTTTGTGTTCGTCAATTAGTTAACAAGCATTTATAAAGTGCCTGCTATGTGCCTGGCACCATGGTAAGCTGTAGAAGGGAGGACGTGAATCCATGTCTTCCCAGCTATGAGGCTGGCTTCTGTCTACTCTGAAACACTGCCTCTCTTTTGGAAAGTTGTAATACATGTGTGGGAGCCATTGTTGATTCAACCAACAGAAAGTATGTTTGCTTATGAGCACAGTGAGTCATTCTGTATATTTGATTGGAGCCCAATAAAGGTCAGAATTCTTGCTGTGTCTGTACCTTCTTCAGTAATTCCCCTGATTATAGAGAGGTTCCTAGGACCATAGATTTAGAGCTGGAAGGGACCCCAGAGGCCATCGAGTGAAGTCCCCGTCATTTTGCAGATGAGGAAACTGAGGTCCGGAGAGGTTGTGATTTCTTCAAGGTCACATAGCTATTAAATACCAGAGCAGGATGCCCAAAGGCTATAAAACTGTGCCTACCCTTTGATCCATCAATACCACTACTAGATCTGTATCCCAAGGAACTCATAAAAAAGGAAAAAGGACCTACGTGTACAAAAATATTTATGGCAGCTTTTTGTGGTGGCGAACGATTGGAAATGGAGGGGATGCCCATCAGTTGGGGAATGGCTGAACAAGCTGTGGTATATGAATGTAATGGAATACTGTTGTTCCATAAGAAATGGTGAACAGGCGGAAAAGAAATTGCATAGACTGGAAAGAATTGCGTGAACTGATACTAAGTGAAGTGAGCAGAACCAGGAGAACATTGTACATAGTAACAGCAACATTGTACTGACTTCGCTCTTTTCAGCAATACAATGATCTAAGACGATTCCAAAAGATGGAAAATGCTATCCACATCCAGAGAAAGAACTATGGAGTCTGAATGCAGATTGAAGCATACTATTTTCACTTTTTTTTTCTTTCTTGCGGTTTTTCCCTTTTTTTCTGATTCTTCTTTCACAACATGCGAAATATGTTTAACATGATTGTACATGTATAACACATATCAGATTGCTTGCTGTCTTGGGAGGGAGAAAAATTTGGAACTCAAAATCTTACAGAAATGAATGTTGAAAACTATCTTTACATGTAATTGGAAAAAAAAATACTATTAAGTGAAAAAAAAAATACCAGAGCTGGGATGGTCAGCTCAAATGTCTCCTCTAGGAAATTTTCCTTCATCTTCACCAGCTGAAGTGATGCCCTCACATGATATTTAACATATACCCAGGAGGGAAGGTAGGGAGGAGCCATAAAGGGGCGCTAAGGTGAACCTAGATTGGTTAAGGGACTTGCCCAAGTAGAGAACTAATTGGCGGAGTTAGGATTTGAACCCAGGTTCTCTTGCTCTGAATTTGGGCTAGCAAATGGAAACTAGATATCCGTATCAGAGGACAGGGCTGAGCACATCTGGTGGGCTCTGTACACTCTGGCTTGATGCTGAAGGACTAAGACTTTGGGATTATGCAGCCAACCCAGGCTGATCCTTTGGTCCTTCTGTCCGGGGGTTCTGGCTGTGCCAGAAAAGATGGGTCACTCAGCCAAAAAGAACCACACACTTAGTGATTTTTTTAAAAGAATGACAGGGGCAGCTAGGTGGCACAGTGCATAGAGCTCCAGCCTTGGAGTCAGGAGGACCTGAGTTCAAATATGACCTCAGACACTTGACACTTAACTAGCTGTGTGACCCTGGGCAAGTCACTTAACCCTAATTGCCTCACCAAAAAGTAAGAAAGACAAACTCCATTATTGGCTTTTCTCTTCCCATTTGTTGAATGTGTCTAGGCTTTTTTGGCTGGTCACTGGAACTTTCATAGAGAGGGGAGGGATATAGTCCTCTTCTACCCAACCCCAGTACCAATGGCAACTGCTTGACCATGGCAGCTAATACATGAGAATGTGGAACTGGATCTCAAGTCCATAGCTGTCTCTTCTTTGAGTTTCTTTCCTTAAACAAAGGGTGCTGAACAACAAAGCAGCAAGGTGGCCCAATGGATAGAGCCCAGGGCCTAGAGTCAGGAAGAGTTGAGTTCAAATCTAGACTCAGATGCTTATTAGCTGTGTGACCCTAGGCAAGTTACTTACCTCCTGTTTGCCTCAGGCTCCTCAACTATAAAATGGGGATGATAATAATAGCACTTTCCCAATAGAGTTGTGAGGATCAAATAAAATATTTGTGCTTAGCACAGTGCCTATTATGTAGCAGGCATTGTATAAAAGCTTACTCACTTTTTCCTTCTTTTTTTTAATTTTTATTTATTTTTTGCTTTTAGGCAATCGGGGTTAAGTGACTTGCCCAGGGTCACACAGCTAGTAAGTGTTATGTGTCTGAGGCCGGATTTGAACGCAGGTCCTCCTGAATCCAGGGCCAGTGCTCTATCCACTGTGCCACCTAGCTGCCGCTCCCTTTTTCCTTCTCCCCAACAATTCTGAAAAGGATATTTTGACATTTTTAATGGACTACCTTGTAAATTTGAAGGGTCAAAAGTTCCTGGGTGTTGACTGCCAGCAGGAGGGTGCTTTCTGCTACTACAAAGTTTCTCAGAGAAGAGCACTGATAAGGTAATGAATCATACATCCCTGGCTATCCAGAAAATGTGGATCTATCGTGAATTGCTCAGACAGCACATTTCTGAAATAAAAATGAAATACCCAGTTAGCCATCCCTCAAAGCATTTCATGTTTTAAGTATTACCCCTCTGGGAGTGTACTTATCATTGGGTTACTGTGTTGTTTTATGTGTTTGTCAATGCATAGCTTTTAGTATTTCTTTTATAATGAAGGAAATAAATAACTGTCCTATACCTGATCTACTTTATACATTGAGTGACTTTCTAGAAGAGACCCTGTTAATTCCTTTTGAGGAAACTCTAGATATAATCCAAATATAAATTTTGTTTAAGATATTTCTCCCCAGAGGCCTATGTGAATGGGGACAAAATGTGGCAGAGAATTTCAGAAAAACATTCAGATCATCTCCTTTCAGGAGTGTGCTGGAGCCAGCTCAAACCTTCTTGCAAGAGCCAACTGTTTAGTTTTAAGCCTGAGCCTTTATATTTCAGATACTAGAAACACTACAAATCAGGGCTTAATGTATCTTGTTGATTATGCAGACCAGGGGTCAGCAAGCTACAGCCCTATGTGTCAAATCTAGCCTGTCCTGTTTTTGTAAGTCCTCAAGCTAAGATCTGGCCTGTCTTAGCTCAGGCTATATAAAAACAGGCATTAGATTGGATTGGGCCGATAGGCTGCAGTTTGCTGACCCCTAGTCTAGACTTCCCCTACCCCAAGATGGCATACATTCTGAATACCCCTTCCCCTAATCTGCCCTCCTTTCTATCTCTTCCCTACTTCTCTTATCCCCTTCCCCTTCAATTCTCCTGTAGATTTCCACACCCCATTTCCTGTATATCTTATTTCCCAGTTGCATGTGGAAACAATTTTTTGTAACATTTGTTTTTAAAACTTTGGGTTCCAAATAAGGAAGAATATTTTTGAAGGGAAGTGGGGAAGAAACCAAATCTATCACTTATTTCTGGTACTGTCTCTTTTGTTTCTATTGCTTTTTCCCTCTGACATGTTAATATCTTGGAGGGGTGTAGCATGAATTGAGTAGATTAAGGCAAATTAAATATAAATCAGTGTTTATTTTGTTACTCAGCAGCTTCCTTTGAAAGGGGGAGAGGGGCAGCTAGGTGGCTCAGTGGATAGAGCACCAGCCCTGAAGTCAGGAGGACCTGAGTTCAAATCTGGCCTTAAGATACATAATACTTCCTAGCTGTGTGACTCTGGGCAAGTCACTTAACCCCAATTGGCTCACTTTAAAAAAAAAAAAAAGGAAAAAGAAAAAAAGGAAAGTAGGAGGACTATGAACCAATAACCTAAAGTAATAGACTTTTAATTGTAAATTCCTTGACAGCTAAGATTGTCTTTTATTAATTAAAACAAAAACTTTGTATTTCTTTTGCCTTTCTTGCATATGTAGTAGACACTGAATAGCGTAGGTACCCTCTCATCATTTCCCAGACTTCATTCTCTCTCCAGAAACTTATCCAGCAAGATCACGTCAATCTATCAATAAACATTTATTACGTGCCTACTAAGTGACGAGCACTATGCTAAAGTATGGGGATACAACAAACAGGCAAAAGACAGTCTCTGCTCTCACGTTTACAATCGAATGGGCAGACAATAAGGAAACAAATATATACAAAATTAGTTACATACTGGCACAGGAAATAATTAACAAAGGGAAGGCACTGGAATTAAGAGGGGTTGGGGAAGGCTTCTGGAGAAGGTAGGGACTTAAGGGAAACCTTGGAGGTCAGCAGTTGGATGGGAAGAGAGAATACGTTCCAGACATGGGGGGATAGCCAGAGAAAATACCCAGAGCTGAGAGATGGAGTGTCTTACAAGCCAGTGTCGCTGGACTGGAGAGTTTATGTTGGGGAGTCAAGTGTAAGAAGACTGGAAAGGTAGGAGAGGGCTAGGTTATGAAGGGCTTTGAATGCCAAACAAGAGCATTTTGTATTTGTTCCTGGAGGCAAGAGAGAGCCATTGGCTTTTGTACAGTAACGTGTGTATGTGTATGTATGTGTGTGTGTGTGTGTGTGTGTGTGTGTGTGTGTGTGTGTGTGTGTGACAGATCAGACCTGCTTAGTACCCCGGCCTCCCTCTGATTGGAAAGGGTAGAGGGTAGACTTTGGAGACCTGCTCCCAGATCCTTCACTTAAGGTGACCAGGCAGCCACCTCATCATTTCTTACTAGCTGTACTCCCCTGGACCTCAGCCTGGCTCCCCCCCCCACTGCCACCAGCTTCTTTTTTCCGTGCGGGTGTCTTCCCCCGTTAGATTATAAGTTCTTTGAAGGCAAGTATTATCTTTTGCCTTTCTTTGTATTCCCAATGGTTAACACAGTGCCAGTCACTACTAGGTGCTTAATAAATGTTTATTGAATGACGGAATACACATCTGTTGAATTGAATTGCTGAATTATTATTCAAGTCTGAAGAGGCCAGTTAAATAGGCCTGGGGAAAATTTTTCTTGGGACCTACAGGAACTGGAGATGGTTTCCAAAAATCTCTTAGTTGCCAAAGCCTTTTCTCAAACCTCAGTCTCCTTGACAGCCTGCTGATTACCGTCTCCTCCTTGAGATTCTCTTCTCTCTAGGTTTTCAGGACACTGTTTTCTCCTGGCTCTCCTCCTGCGTATCTGACCACTCCTTCTCAATCTCCTTTGCGGGTCCTCATCCGGGTCCTGCCCTCTAACTATACGTATCCCCCAGGGTTCTATCTTGGGTCCTTTTCTCCCTGAGTCTCCCCACATTTCACAGCTGATCTCATCAGCATCCATGGATTTAATTACCATTTCTACCTATTAATAAACCTCTCTGCAGACCTCTAGTCTCCCGTTTATGACTGTCTTTCTGACATCTCAAATTGGATGTTCAATAGACATCTTAAACTCAATGTGTCCAAAACTAAATTCATTCTCTTTTCCCCTAAACCCTCCCCCACCCCCTGCCCCTCACTTTCCCTATTGCTACCATGGCAACACTATCCTTCCCATGCCTCAGGCTCACAACCTAGAAGTCTCCTTGGACTCCTCACTATCTCTCACCCCTCACATCCAAGCTATTTCACCTTCTCAGCATCTCTCAGATATGCCCCCTTCTCTCCTCTGACGCTGCCACCATTCTGGTACAGGCCATCATCACCTCATGCCTGGACCATTGCAATAACCTAATGGTGGCTCTGCCTACCTCAGGTCTCTCCTGGCTCCAGTTCATCCCCCATCCAGCCACTAAAGTGTTTTTTCAAAAATGTGGGTTCAACCACGACTTCCTCTACTCAATCAACTCCAGTGGCTCCTTATTGCTTCCAGGAATAAATAAAAAATCCTATGTTTGGCAGTCAAAGCCCTTCATAACTTAGCCCACTCCTACCTTTCCAATTTTCTTATGATTGACTCCCCAACATAACCTCTCCAATCCAATAGCCTCCTGACTATTCTACAAGTAAGACACTCCATCTCTCAGCTCTGGGTGTTTTCTCTGGTTGTCCTCTCATGCCTGGAATGCACTCCTTCCTACAATTCAACCACTGATCTCCCAGGATTCAACCCCTCTGAATTCCATTAAATTAATGGAATTAATTAATTAATTTAATTATCATTTGTTTATCCTGCACATCTCTTGACTGTATATATTAATTTGTTGTCTCCCTTGTTTCATTGTGAGCCCCTTGTGAACTGTCTTTTTACCTCTTGTTATAATCCCAGAGCTTGGCACATAGGAAGTACTTAAAAAATATTGATTGACTGACTGACTAACCAGTACAGTGGTCTTGCCTCCTAAGTACAAGGCAACGCATGAAAGGCATAACATGTAACAATGGTCTGTAGTCCTAACATAGGGCTTCATTAGATAAATCCTTTTTTTAGGCTTGAACCTGTGATTTCATTGGCCAAGGGAGTTCTGGCTAAGGAAACTCCCTCTATTCAGGAGGCAGGCCAGTAGATGCTGGGCAATTTTTTTCTTAAATTGCCTGGGGCCATGAGAAGTTAAAGGACTGACTTAGGTTGCAGTGTGGTGTCAGAGATGGCACTAAACCCAGGCCTTGAGCCTTTCTGTCTCTCCTTAGGTATATAATAAAGAAATTAATACAAGGGGCAGCTAGATGGTACAGTGGATAGAGCACAGGCCCTGGAGTCAAAAGGACCTGGATTCAAATCCGGCCTCAGCCACTTACTAGTTGTGAGACCCTGGGCAAGTCATTTAACCCCAATTGCCTTTCCTTTCCCCGCCTCCCCCAAAAAGAAATTAATACAAATAGTTAGAAATGAAGCTCTATCAATCAAGACTTTGCAGGCACTGTTGCTTGGATATTTCTCAGTGATGCTGGTTGTTTAGGTAAACACAGCAAATAATTCAGTTGAACCTATTTCCCAAGTACCTTCTATGTAGAAGATGGTGTGTTTCAGATTCAAAGAAGAAAGGATGAGCAGGTGGACTTCAGAAAAACCTGGAAAGACTTGTATGGACTGATGCTGAGTGAAGGGAGCAGAACCAGGAACACATTGTACACAGTAATAGCCGTGTTGTGCGATGACTAACTTTGATAGACTTAGCTCTTCTCAACAATGCAAGGATCTAAGACATCTCCAAAGGTCTCCTAATGGAAAAAGCTAGCCACATCCAGAGAAAGAACTGTGGAGTCTGAGTGCAGGCTGAAGCATACTATTTGCTCTCTTTTTTTTTCCTTCTGTTTTGTTTTATTTCTTCTTTCTCCTGGTTCCTCCTATTGGTTCTAATTCTTCTTTACAATGTGGCTAATATGAAAATGTTTAATAGGAATGTATATATAGTGCCTATATCAGATTACATGCCATCTTGGGAAAAAAGGAGGGAAGGGAAAGAGAGAAAATTTAAAACTCAAAAGCTTATGGAAGTGAATGTTGAAAATGAAAATAAATTAATTAGTATTAAAAAAAGATGTTAGAAGACACAGTTCTATTGTCAAGGGGTTTACAGTTCAAAGTTCATCTCTTTTCACTGTTTGGCTCATTCCTCTCTAATCCTGTGACCTTCCAAAGGAGCTGGTGAGGAACAGAACTGACTTATTTTCTTTAATCTACTCAGCTTCCATGTTCCCATACTCCAAGCATGAAAATATATTAAAAAGCAAGGCTTCAGGTGAGATGGGTGAGATTCAAGTCCTGTCCCAGAAATGAACTAGCTGAGGATAGGGATGGAGAAGGGAAAGGAGGCCCTTAACTTTATGGGGCCTGAGGTAATTCTCCAAAACTGGGGTCACACTGCACTTTGGTTTATATAGGCTTAATCCCAATATGAAGCAGCTGAGAAAAGGAGAAAGGTGGAATAGGAGTGGAATAGGAAGGAGAAGTCAGGATTGTGAATCAGAAGTACACGAAAAACTACTGGATTCCTGGCCAAGTATTCCCGAATTACAATTCCAGTACTATCTCAACCCTTTTTTTTTCTCCTTAGGATACAAATCCAGCCTTAGTTCCTGTCTTTGGTGTAGACCAGTCCCGGCAAGTACAGTGTGTTGTGCTGCTCACGTAGGCAGCTGGCCCAGTCTACCAGCTGGTCTGCCTCTGGGCAATAATCTCCTCTCCTAATCTGTAGAATTTAGTCTTTCTGCCTTTCTGTGTATTTGGGGGAGAAATGAAGCCTCTGGGACTGGAAAAACTGGGCAATAAGCTGATAGTCCTTGAAAAAGACTGGAAAAGAGCCAAGAGTCCTTTTTACATCTTTTGTAAGAGGTTTGGGGATTGAGGTAAGTACTCATTTCACTCCAGAGCAAAGGTCCTTAACTTTTTTTATGTGTCATGGACCCCACCCCAACCCCTGCAACCCAGTCAACAGACTTGTTGAAGACCCCTTTTTGGAGTAATGTTTTTCAATGGGTAAAATAAGATGCATAGGATTATAAAGGAAACCAATCATATTAAAATCTAGTTATCAAAATATTTAAAAAAAAAGCTAGTTTATGGGTCCCAGGTTTAAAATCCCTGTTCCAGAGGAAGATAATGGTGTGTCCTGTATGAATTTGGCAAGTCAAGGCCCTCTTTTGAGTTTTTACTTTCCTTGTGTTCTTCCTAAAGTCTTCAATTTTCTTTCTTGAAATATTAATGAGACAGTGCAATAGTAGAGGACAGAGTGCTGTAATAAGCCATGACTCCTAGGTTCAAACCCCAACCCCAAGACATTAGCAGTAATCACAGGTAAATCACTTTAACTCCCAAATTCCATTTTCTCATCTGTGAAACCTGGGGAGGATAATGTGGTGTAAATCCCATCACCCTTCCTCGAGGTCTCAGAGACTTTGGAAAACTAAAGGGGAGGGGGGCAGCTAGGTGGCATAGTGGATAGAGCACCAGCCTGAAGTCAGGAGGGTCTGAGTTCAAATTTGGCCTCAGACCAAACATTTGATACTTACTAGCTGTGTGACCCTGGGCAAGTCACTTAACCCCAAATGCCTCACCAAAAAAAAAAAAAAAAGAAAAAGAAAAAGAAAAGAAAGCTAAAGGGCATAGAAGCTTGATAAACTGCCATGGGTACTGTGTCACATTAACCAAAATCAGGGTGTTACTGACTTCATTATCCCTGAAGGCATTTCTAGCTGGGATTTGGGGGGGGGTACCTGTAGAACTGGAGAAGGAGGAAGGAACACCAGTACCATATTCCATGAATGTTCTGCAATGCCGGAGTGATACAAACAAGGGAAAAAAATACTGCAAGCCTGGGTGAGGTGCTAATCAGACTGGGAAGAGGTTGGACACAATCAGAGAAGGTGAAAGCGGCTATAAACCCAGGAATGAGACTATAACTAGGGGGAACGGAGGACTGACAGGTAAGCACTCGGTGGGGAGGACAAGTGGAATCCAGCCCACAAGTTCTTTCTCTCTCTACTTCCCCAGAACACAGTGCTGGGGGAATTCCCACCCAGCATGAAAGTCTTACTCCTCTCAGACCAGCTGGAAAAAACAAGTGGGAAGAAAAGGAAAAATTCAACTCTGGCTTTATTGCATTATTATTGCAACCTTCTTCTGTAAACCTTGCTTTATTTATATAATAAAATATATTAAATAATTAAATTATATAAATAAATATTTATATAATTATTATTATGAATTTGGCAGACATCAACAGACCTGATCTTTTCCATATACAAAGAACAGAATAAGAGAGTTGCATATAAAACTGTGAATTTCAATCACTTATGGTTTAGAATTGTTTCACATATATATTAAATTAACATTGTATTTCCAATTCTCTCCTGTTTATCTGTGTCCCTCTGAATTTCTTTCTACTCTTTTCTACATATTTTATGTTTCATTAACGTTCTTTTCTTTCTGGCCTGTTACTGTTTTCACTCTCCCCTCCTCAATATAAACACCACCAAACCACACAAAAACCCTCTCTCTTGAAACAAGTTTATTGAAGCAAAAAATAGACCCATACATTGGTCGGGTCAGAAAGTGTGTCTCTTTCTGAATATCCAGTTCATTAGCTGTTTGTCAAGAGGTGGAAAGTATGATTCATCAGTCTTTTGGAATCATGATTGGTCATAACATTGATCAGAATACTTATCACAGTTTGTTTTCCTTTACAGTTTTGTAGTTATTGTATAAACTATCTTGTTCTGTTTATTTTACTGTGCATAAAGTCATCTGGGTTTCTCTGAATCCATCTCTCATAATTTCTTATAGAGCAATAACATTCCATTACATTAATATTATAATTTGTCCATTTTGATGAGTACCTCCTTTGTTTTCATTTTTTTTCTTTTTGTTACAATAAAAAGAGTTACTATAAATTTATATGAGTTCTTCTCTCTTTGATCTCTTTGGGAAATAAGCCTAGGAGTGGGATCTAGATTGCTCTGTGGATAGAGTACTGGGCCTGGAGTCAGGAAGACCCGAGTTCAAATGCAGTTCTGTGACCCTAGGCAAGTCTTTTAACCTCTGCCTTAATCCACCTGAGAAGGAAATGGCAAACCACTCCAGTATCTTTGCCGAGAAATGGACAGTGTTGGGGTGCTATGGTCCATAGGATCATGAAGAGTCAGACATATCTGAACAACAGTAACAAGTTATTATAACAATAACAAGTTAATAGTTGGGTTAAAGGATATGCATAATATAACGAATTTGTAGTGAATTTGGGGGCATATTTCCATTTTAGAAAAAATATTAACATGGTACTCTGTTTTAAGCATGTCTGTCACAACACTTTTTTTAAAACATTATTCTATAACCAAGCCACTATACAAAGTCTCTTTTGACTACTCTAAAGAACTTTGCAAGATCATTATCTTAATCCTGTACGCAAAAGAAGATACTGACCTTAGGTGAGCCACTAATCACTTCAAGGGGGTGGTGAGGCAATAATTTTATCTAGATAAGAGTTGAATTTAGTTTTTACCTTTGATCCATTACTTGACCTGGCCTTTATTCTATCCACTTTCCTAAAAGGAAAAATCTAGTAAGAGTTTTATTCTGGAAAAAAAAATTCTTAATATTTTCTAGAGAAACTGAAAAAGAGGTATTTAATATTCTTCCACAGCTCCAACTTACTTTCCAGAATGGCTCTTTCGGGTAAGGCAAGGTTAGGTAAAAATCATGTATAAGGTACTTCATATGTGCCAGGCGCTGCTAAGTGCTAGAAATACAAATACAAGCAAAAAGAATGGTAATCCCTAGGCTCAGGGAGTTTACATTTTAATGGAAGGAGACAACACACACACACAAAAAAGGGAACTGAAGATACCTGCACTGAGACTGAAATCCTGAAAGTCATAAGACTGGCTGGCCTGGGCTTTCCCCCAAAATGAAGACTCTGAGAGGAACTCACCAGAGAGAAGGTCATCATGGTGGAAGGATATTTTGGGGTGAAAAAGCTGCAGCAACTAATGGATGTTCCAGGGCAAAAAGGCCCAGGCACTAAAGGAAGTTCTGGGGTGAGAGGGCAGCTAAGGCATAGTGGCAAAGCCCAGAAATTCAGAAGCACAGCCATGAGGGGATTGAAGTTTGGCTAGCCTGGGCCCTTCACCAAGTCGCAAAATGGAAGCACTCACCAATGAGAGAAGGGAGCCAACATGTTAGAGATATATTCCAGAATGAGAAGGCTGCAGGGGATATGTATTAGTGTACCTGTCCTCTTTAAGCTATTCCAACAAATGTCATTTTCCATTTTTGTCATATTTGTCATTTTGACATATGTGAAATAGAACCTCAGAGTTATTTTAATCTGCATTTCTCTTAGTCGGTGACTTGGAGTATTTTTCCATATGGTTGTTTATAGTTTGCATTTTTTCCCTTGAGAACTACCAGTTTATATCTTTTGATTATTTCTCTGTTAGAGAATAGTTCTTATTTATATATATTTGAATCAATTCCCTACATAACTTGAAAACTTTCTTCCCCGTCCCAAATGTGTCTGTCTGATGGGGATGGGATCTGAACCCCTGAAAGGTAAAGACCCTGTCTTTGGGATCTGGACCCCAAAAAGGAAAAACCCTGGACTTTCCCACCTGGCCAAAACTCAGACGTTCACCTGAGGCTATAAACCTATCAAATGGCCTTTCATTGTAGCTAAACCCAATCTCCCAATTCTGTTGTTACCTCCCAATTGCCCCTGGCCACTTCCCACCCTTAATCCTATCTAGACTCCATTCTCCCTTGGCCATGTGATCCAGGTCCCAGGCTTTCTGTTCACCTCAGTTTACTCCCACTCAGATTCTCCTTAGACCCCTCCTCCAGTCACTTCAAACTACCTGGCCACTCCTGGATCCCTCCCACAGTCTTTCTGTATATAAGGTTCATCTTGTCTCTATTAAAGCACTCAGATTCTTAAGAGTCTAGCCAAAAGTTCAGATTTTTACAATCTAGCTAACAGCTCACAGGTACTCAGATTCCTTAAGAGTCTGGCTAATATGGCAGATCATTAATAAACCTTGTCTCTGGTTGAAAGAAGGTTTGGGTTGAATTCATTCTGACAGAATCCACATGTTGTGATTTAGGGGTTCCAGAACCCCTAAACTGATGGGGTTGGGATCTGGACCCCAGAAAGGACCCCTGGACTTTCCCACGTGGCCAAATCTCTGGCATTCACCTGAGGCTACAGTCTCTTATACTAGCCTTTCACTGTGGCTTCACCCAATCTTTCAGTTCTCAATTACCTTTAACCTAGCCTACCCCTCCATTGCCTTACCTCCCTATGGCCCCCCGGCCACATCCCACCCTTAATCTTAGCTGGGTTCCACTCTCCCTTCACCATGTGGTCCAGGTCCCTGGCTTTCTATTACCTCACAGTACCTGCAGTCATTCTGTATATAAGGTCCATTTTGTCTCCATTAAACTGCTCAGATTCTTACAATCTAGCCACTGCTCAAAACTTTACAATCTAGCTAGTAGTTCATCAGTGCTCAGATTCCTTAAGAGTCTAATAAACTTTGTCTCTGGCTGAAAGAAGGCTTAGGTCTAATTCTTTTGGACAGGACCCACGTGTTGTGATTTTTGGGGTCCCATCACCCCTATACCCCTAAATCTCAACAAAACCTTAAGACCTCTTCCTGTCCAAATGCCTTCTGTGGGTTTAGTCATTATCACCACTATTGTTTGATATCAATACCTATAAATATTTATTAGATACCTGCTATGTGTCAGGCAGTGTGCTAAGCACTAGGGATACAAAAAGAGGCAAGAGATAGTCCCTGCCCTCAAGAAGCTTGCAATCTAATGATATAGTTCTATAAACGCTGACTACATCAATAAGACAAAGAAAATATACTTGGGAAGGCATAAGCAAAGAGGAAACAATTATCACTTTTTATTGATGACATGATAGTTTACTTAGAGAATCCTAGAAAGATAATTAAAAACTAATTTAACAATTAATAACCTCAGCAAAGTAGCAGACCACAAAATAAACCACATAAATCACAAGCCTTTCTGTATATAATCAAAACCCAGCAAGAAGAGCCAGAAAGAGGAATTCCATTCAAAATAACTATAGAAACACAGGAAGTACAAGACTACAACCACAAAACAATCTTTACAAAATAAAGACGGTGAAATAATAACACTTCTACCTAAATTTATTTATTCTGTGCCATGCCAACTACCAAAGCTTTATTTCACAGAACAAGGAAAAATAAAAACAAAATTCATCTGAAAGAATAAAAGAGTCAATTGAAAATGTGGGAAGAAAGGGGGTAAAGTATTTACAAATGCCAAATTATGTTTCAAAGCAGTAACTTATTTTTTCTTTTTAGATAATTAATTTATTTATTTTTAGTTTTCAACATTCATTTCCATAAGATTTTGAGTTTTAAATTTTCTCCCCCTCCCCTTCACCAGACAGCATACAATCTGATCTAGGCTCTATATATACATTCATGTGAAGTATGATGTAAAGAACAACTAGAACTAATGGGAGGAACAACGAGAATGAAGCAATAAAACAAAACAACAAAGGAAAAGGAGACAAAGCAATAATTTTGAAAAAATATTGGGGGTGCAGTGGGGTGTGTGTGCAGCTAGGGCAAAGTGGATAGAGAACAGGCCCTGGAGTCAGGAGGACCTGAGTTCATACTTGACCTCAAACACCAGCTGTGTGAGCCTAGGCGAGTCACTTAACCCTAATTGCCTCCAGAAAAAAAGAAAAAAGAAAGAAAGAAAGAAAGAAAGAAAGAAAGAAAGAAAGAAAGAAAGAAAGAAAGAAAGAAAGAAAGAAAGAAAGAAAGAAAGAAAGAAAGAAAGAAAGAAAGAAAGAAAGAAAGAAAGAAAGAAAGAAGAAAACAATATGGTACTGGTTAAATAAAAAGATAATCCAATAAATGGAACAGATTAGGCATATAAGATTCAAAAGTGAAAAGAAATGCAGGTAGGCTAGCCATTCCAGATCTTAAATTGTATTATAAAGCAGCAATCATCAAAACTACTTAGTACTGGCTAAGAAACAGAGTGGTGGATCAGTGGAATAGGTTAGGTATGTAAGACACAGTAATCAATGACTATAGTAATCTACTATCTGATAAACCCAAAGACCCCAGCTTCAGGGATAAGTACTCACTATTTGACAAAAACTGCTGGGAAAACTGGAAAAGAGTACGGCAGAAACTAGGCATAGACCAAAATCTCACACCATCTACCAAAATAAAGTCAAAATGTGTTCATGATTTAGATATAAAGGCTGATACTATAAGCAAACTGGGAGAGCAAGGAATAGTTTACCCGTCAGATTTATGGAGAACAGAAGAATTTATGACCAAAGAGGAGATAGAGAACATTATGAAATGCAAAATGGATAATTCTTATTATATTAAATTTAAAAGTTTTTGCACAAACAAAGCCAATGCCACCAAGGGAAGCAGAAAACTGGGAAGGAATTTTTACAACCAGTGTCTCTGATAAAGGCCTCATTTCTAAAATATATACAGAATTAAGTCAAATTTATAAGAATACAAGTCATTCCCCAATTGATAAATGGTCAAAGAATATGAACAGGTATTTCTCAGAGGAAGAAATTAAAGCCATCTATAGTAATATGAAAAAACGCTCTAAATTACTATTGATCAGAGAAATGCAAATCAGAACAACTCTGAGGTACCACATCACACCTATCAGATTGGCCAACATGAACAAAACAGGAAAATAATAAATGTTGGAGAAGATGTGGGAAAATTGGAACACTAATGCATTATTGGTGGAGTTGTGAACTGATCTAACCATTTTGGAGAGCAATTTGGAACTACGCCCAAAGGGCTATAAAAATATGCATACCCTTTGACCCAGCAATAGCACTTCTAGGGCTGTATCTCAAAGAGATCATAAAAATGGGAAAAGGACCCACATGTGCAAAAATATTTATAGCAGCTCTTTTTGTGGTGGCAAAGAACTGGAAATTGAGAGGATACCCATCAATTGGGGAATGGCTGAACAAGTTGTATATATATATATATATATATATATATATATATATATATATATATGAATGTAATGGAATACTGTTGTGCTGTAAGAAATGATGAGCAGGCAGACTTCAAAAAAACCTGGAAAGACTTGTATGGTCTGATGCTGAGTAAAGGGAGCAGAACCAAAAGAATGTTGTACATGGTAACAGCCACACTGTGTGATACCTGACTTTGATAGATTTAGCTCTTCTCAGAAATGCAAGGAAGACAGCTCTGGAAAGATTCACGATGCAAAATTCTATCCATATCCAGAGAAAGAACAATGGAGTCTGAATGCAGATTGAAGCATACTGTTTGCTTTTTTTTCTTCTGTTTTGTTTTGTTTCCTCTTTCTTGTGGTTCCTTTTATTGGTTCCAATTCTTCCTTACAACATGGCTAATGTGAAAAGAAAAAAAAAGATTCAAAAGCAAACAGACATAGTAGCATTGTGTTTGATAAACCTTCAAGGACTCCAGACTACTGTAGTAAGGACTCAACATTTGGAAAAACCATTCAGAAAACTGGAACACATTTTGGCCAGAAATTAGGTTTAAACCAATAACTCACAATATATACTGTAATAAACTTCAAGTGGATACATGACCTAGATATGAAATGTTATATAATAAATATCAGGAACAGGCCCAAACTTCCCCTGTCACAGCTATGGGTAGGGGAGGAGTTCCCAACTAAACAAGAAAAAGAATCATAGCAGACAGAATAGATAATTTTGATTACATAAAATTGAAAAAAAATTTTGTCCAAATTTCTGCCCGATGCAGAAAGAAGGGAAACAGTAAAATGGGGGGAATTTTTTTTTTGCAGTGAACTTCATTGATAAAGGTCTGATATCAAAACTATATAGGGAATTTATTCAAATACATGAGAACAATAGCCATTCCCCAGTAGATAAACAAATAAAGGATCTGATTTATATAGAAAAACACTCCAAATCTCTATTAACAAGAGAAATTCAAGTTAAAATAATCCTGAAGTTTCCCATTACACACACCAGATTGGCAAAGATGACAAAGAGGAAAAAGAATTGTCAGAATACAGGAATAGGCATGTACCATTATTGGAGCTCTGAATTAGTGAAACCATTCTGGAAAGCAATTTGAAACTATACCTAAAATATTAGGTACAGGCAGCTGGACGGTACAATGGTTAGAGAGCTGGCTTTGGAGTTCTGAAGACTTCAGTTCAAATGTTGCTTCAGTCACTTAACATCTGTGCATTTCTGGGCAAGACACTTAACCTTTCTCAGTCTCAGTTTCCTCATCTGTGATATGGGGGAGTACTTCCCAGACTTGATCAAATGGGATAATGCCTATTTAATAGCTTTGCAAACTTTTAAAGGGCCATACCAAGTGAATAAGTATTTGCATATTAATGTAATAGACTATTGTTACCTTATAAGAAATGAGAAATGGAATAACTTATGAACTAATGCAGAGTGAAGTGAGCAGAACCAAGAAAACAATGCATGCAGTAAACTACATCTCTGTGAAGAAAAACGTCTTTAAAAGACTTAACTTTGATCAATGGTAAGAATAGGCAAGACTCCAGAAGTCTGGTGATGAATCATCTTTTTCTTCTGACAGAGAGGTGGTGATAGACTAGGAATGCAGAATCAGATATATACTTTAGGACATGACTAATAAGCTTATTTGCTTTTGCTAGCCAGCAATTCCAAATTTTACACTTACTCGTTACAAAGGACAGGGGTTTGGGTGTGTTTTTTTTTGGAGGGGAGTGGATTTAGAGAGAACAAAAAGGAGGAATAGTAATGCCAGGAAAAAAAAAAAAGAAAAGAAGATATTTGAAGCTTTAAAAAAATGCACAACAGGCAGCTAGGTGGCGCAGCAACAGCACCGGCCCCGGCCCTGGAGTCAGGAAGACCTGAGTTCGAATGCGACCTTAGGCACATAATACTTCCTAGCTGTGTGACTCTGGGGAAGTCACTTAACCCCAACTGCCTCACTAAAAAAAAAAATAATAAATAAATAAAAAAATTTTAAAAATGTACAGAAGAGGATAGAAGGAAGTTCACAGGGAAACTCATATAAGTAGGAGAACCTTCAAACTGTCACATCTAAACACACACATACAAATATTTTAAAGTAAGTTGTATGTAATAGAGAGTCACTGTTTCAGATACAATCCTCTTTTCCTGTTCTTTGTATACGGAAACATTCCTATTGGTGTTTCTCATGTTCGGAACAACAACAACAAAGTTATTTTAAAATAAAAAGACAAAGAACCAAAGAAAAAGTTTGGTTTTCACTTTAAAAAAATTCAATTTTTTTACGTTCTTTATTTTTGCATTCCAAATTCTCTCCCAGCTCCCAGCCCCTCCCCCACTCATTAAGAAGGCAGGCAATATGATACCCATTAGACATGTGAAGTCATGCAATCATTTTCCACTTTTCCTCCTCTCCTGCCCTTATACTAGAAGATTTCAACACTCATGCTGATGCTCTCAGACTTCCCAACCCCTCAGTTCTTCAGCTCCTGAGATTCCATGACCTACTCTTCTTTTCCACGTCATTCACACACAGATATGGTCACATCCTAGATCTTGCCATCATTGGCATGTATTCAACTTCTATGTCCAAGAGCTCTGGACACTCCTCTCTATAATCATCACCTCCAATCATCCCATCTCTCCTTATGATTTATCCTTCTTAAACCTATTTTTCATCATGATCATAACTTCCTATCCCTTTCCACCCCTTAGTATTATTACTTTCTCAGGCTGTTACCCTTGCTTTGACTTTACTTTCCTCCTTTGCCAACTGGGCCCAATTCCACAATTCTACAACTTTGCAACCATCGATTTAGCGCTGGACAGGACCTCAGAGGCCATCTAGTTTAACCCTATCGCTGCTCATGCCTTGCCAAATGCCAACAATCGATAACTTCTACCATCCATCTTTTATGGTGCTACTCACAAGTTGAGCTGACACTATGAATTTGTTATCTAGATTCGACTGGGGGCTCACTGCAGCAAGGCATTCCTTTCCCTCTAAATGGGTCAAATATCCCACTTTGCAGAGGCTGTTCCAACTCTTTTCTTCTCTCCTCACACCTCTCACACTTCCCTGATCCTCTCAGCTAAGGACCTTGTTTCATATTTTACTGAGAAAATAGAGACTATTTGTCATGAATGCTCTGTTCTCTCCTGATGTCAAAACTGTCCTCCTTCACTCAGTTCTCTGATAATGAGGTGAACCTTTTCTTAGCTAAGGCCAACCTTTCTATGTGTAAACTTGATACCATTTTCTCCAGAACACTGCCCCCTCGATGTTCCCCCATTTAATCCTCAGTCTCTTCCTATTTACTGGTTCCTTTCTTACTGCCTAACGAAGAATCAGACATACTTCTCAGGCCATGGCCAATAGGTCAGCTTGATTTTGCTCACCAGCAAATCCAAATCTTTTTCTTTTTGCTTGAGTCTCCCCATCTTTTTTTTTGACTTTTGGAGAGTAGTTTATTATTTTTTTTTTGTTTTTGGTCTTTTTTAAAAATTTTGTTAATTTATTTTGATTTATCAACAATCACTTCCATATGCTTTTGAGTTGAAAATTTTCTCCCCCTTCCTCCCCCCTACCCTCCCCAAGACGGCGCCAATCTGATATAGTCTTTACATTTACATGCCCATTAAACATATTTTCACATTAGCGAAGTTGTAAGTAAATTTAAAACCAATAGGAGGAACCATCAAAAAGATGAAACAAAACTCAACAGAAGGTAAAAGTAAGTGATAGCGATTCAACTTCCATAGTTCTTTCTTTGGATGTGGACAGCATTTTCCATCCTGAGGCCTCTGGAGATATCTTAGATCCTTGTAATGCGGAGAAGGGTTCAGTTTAACAATACTAGTCATTGCATAACGAGGCTGTTATTGTGTACAAAGTCTTCTTGGTTCTGCTCACTTCACTCAGCATCAGACCATCTAAGTCTTTCCAGGTTTTTCTGAAGTCATCCTGTTCATCATTTCTTATTGGAGTCTCCCCATCTTGAAAAAAATGCTCACCCGGCCCTTTTATCCCCTCAAGTTATCATTCTATATTTCTCCTTCTTTTCTCAGCCAGACTCCTAGAATATGCTACCTACAGCCATTGCCTCTATTTCATCTTCTCTTACTCATTGCTGGACTGAAATTACTCTCTCCAGAGTTACCAGTCTTTTTTTTTTTAAAGGCAATTGGGGTTAAGTGACTTGCCCAGGGTCACATAGCTAGTAAGTGTCAAGTGTTTGGTCTGAAGCCAGATTCGAACTCAGGTCCTTTTGACTTCAGGGCCGGTGCACTGCACCAACCTTCCTGCCCCAAGAGTTACCAGTCTTAACTGAGAAATCTGAAGGTCTTGTCTCAGTCCTCTTACTTCCTGATCTCTCTGTAGCATTTGACACTACTGATGGCCCCTCTCCTCCTGGATCTTCTCCATTGTGTCTTTTTGACAGTATTCTCTCCTAGGAACTTCCTTATGGACATTTCATACTAGACAGCTCATAAATAGCTCAGTTTCAACAACGTCCAGAACAGACTCGATCTTCCCCCGCCAACTCATCCTGATTCTAAACTTGCCTGTTTCTGGCAAAGGTACCACCATTCTTTCAATCTCCCAGGTCCATGGCCTTGGCATTATCTTTTACTCCTCACCCCACATTTCCAATCAGTTGCCACATCTTGCCATTTCTCTCTCTATAATACCAGTTTCCTCCATCCCCTTCTCTCTTCCATATATAGCACCATCTTGGTTCAGGCCCTCATCGCCTCTCTCCTGAACTATTGCAATAGACTTGGGCTTTCTTCCTTGAGTGTCTCCTTACTCTAAGCCGCCTTCCACAGAGCTGCAAAAGTGATTTTCTCTAAGTACAGGTATGACCAGGTCACATCCTTGCTAGATGAATTCCAGTGGCTCCATAACTAATTACTTCTAGAATAAAATATAAGTACCTGGTTGACTTTTAAAGTTCCTCATGACTAGGTCCCTTAACCTACTGTTGCATCCTCATTATACAATACTCACCTTCCCTCACTCTCTGTTTCAATAAACCTTTGCTTTGTACTGCTTCTCACAGGCCACTTTCTCCAGTGTCTTTGGATGACTTTGGCCAAGTCATCTATCCCCTCATGCCTGGAATGCTTTCTCTCCTCATCTCTGAGTATGGACTTCCAGGCTTCCTTTAAGTCCTAACTAAAATCTCATCTTCTACAGGAAAGAAGTCTTTGCTAACAAACATCTCTTAATTTTAGTGCCTTCCCTCTGTTAATTATTTCCTATTTATCTTCTATATAGCTTAATTGTACATATTTGTTTGTCTGTTGTCTCTCCCATTAGATTGTAAGCTCCTTGAGGGCAGGGACTCTTTTGTATCCCCAATGCTTAGCACAGTGCCTGGCACATAATGGTCACTTAATGAATGTTTATTGATTGACCCACTCAAGACTCAGTTGAAGGGCTGACCTGTTATATGAAGTCTTTCTTGAACCATCCCTGCCTCATTTCTATGCCAATTACTAATGTTCTCCCTCCCAAAACTACCTTGTATTTCTTTTTATATTCCTTCTAAGTATGTATGTGTATATATATATATATATATACATATATATATGTATACACTTATACACACGTATATACATATATACAAGTAGTGTATATACACATAGAGAATATCAGTTCTTTGAGAGCAGAGACTTTTAAATTTTTGTCTTTTTGTCTCTCCAGGCCTGGCACATGGTAAATGTTTATTTAATAAATGCTTGTGGATTGATTGATTGGCCCAGAGAACAAAGGTCACAACAGTTTTGATGCAAGAGCATTAACTAGCTGAGAACCAGGAAAGAAGCATTAACAGTCTCATGCTTTCACTGTCAAATGAATGGATCGATGAGGAGCCAGCATCAGGAAATGGGAATGAGGTTAGGGATACAAGTCTGGATGGACTCATCCTCAGTGCATCCATCCCACCTGGATTCATAGGAACATCCACAGATGTGTTAGATGAAGGTGGAATGCACAGCTGTACTGGACAATAGATTTGAAACGACTATGATATTTCAGTCATTCTATGAGAAACCTTGAGGAAAATATCTTTACAACTTTGAAAGAACTAGTGGTTGGTAGGCTGGATTATTAGACTTCAGAAGCCGTAAGGTTCTTCCCTTTATTTTACAGATGAGGGAAGTTAAGTGACTTGCTTAAGGTCATACAGGCATATAAGCAATAGAGGCAGGATTTGAACTCAGGTACCCTGACTTTAAAGCCATTTTGGGACTGTCACCCACAAAGGGATCCTTCTTTGTACTCATACAGCCCAGGTTCAGTTCTGAGGAGGCTTGGAACCAAAGAGAGGAGATCAGGCTTTTCTCACATACTTTCTCTCTTTTTTTTTAGGCAATTGGGGTTAAGTGACTTGCCCAGGGTCACACAGCTAGTAAGTGTCAAGTGTTTGGTCTGAGGCCGCGTTTGAACTCAGGTCCTCCTGACTTCAGGGCCAGTGCTCTATCCACTGAGCCACCTAGCTGCCACCTAGCTGCCCCCTCTCCCACATACTTTCTCAAACATTATTAAAGGCAAGAGGCACTTAGGTGGCATAGACAATGATGATGATGATAACAATAACAATAATAATAAGAGCTAGCATTTATAGGGTGCTTTAAGGCTTGCAAAATACTTTGCAAGCATTATCTCATTTGATCCTCACAATAACCCTGGGGGGGTCGGTGCTGTTATAATCCCTATTTTACACATGAGGCAGGTAGAGGTTAAATGGCTTGCCCAGGACCACACACATAGGAAATGTCTGAAACTGCATTTGAACTTGTCTTTCTGACTCCAGCTATAACACTTTATCCACTGCACCACCTATAGTCAAGAAGACCTGAGTTCAAATCCCATCTTAGACACTTACTAGCTGTGACCCTGGGCAAGTTACTTAATCTCTCTTTGCCTCCATTTTCTCATCTGCAAAATGGGATCAAAAATAGCATTTATCAACCAGGGTTGTTGTGAGGATAGTAAGCTTATATAAACTTGGCTATTATTATTATCATTACTTCCTAGAGTTTTTTTAATAAAATGAAATAATATTTATAAAGTGCTTAAAGCACTCTATAAATACCAGCTATGATGATGATGATGATGATGTCTTCATCCTGGAGTTCCAGGGAATATCTTTTCAAACTTAAGTCTGGATTATATCTAGAGTTTTCCCAGAAGAGATAAATAAGGTCCCATCCAGAAACTGTACCCAAGAGCAGATGTCAGGTACAGGACAACTATCTTTTTTTTCTTTTACCACAAAATAAATGCTTAAAACACAAAAAGTCTCAAAAGCATAAACCGAAAAATGCTTCAAACATGGAACAGTAATCTATCACAAACGACTCACTGGAACCCATAAACATACACAGGAAGCAGAAAAGGAATTCAAAGGACTCAGAGAAGCCCATAATAAGCCACAGAAACATGTTACCTATTCCCTGTATTATACTTTCCAATGAGCAAAGACTCCTAGGAGACTTGGGGGATTGCTGAATAGACAGACAGATAGACAGAAGACAGATAAAGCATCTATTAAGCACTTTCACTATCAGACCCAGCACTAAGCACTGGGAATATAAATGCAAAAAAACAAGATGTCACTTCCCACCCTTAAGCAGCCTCCATTCTAATATCAGAAGACAAAACATAAAGGGAAACTAGAGAGTAGGTGGGGGAAACAAATCCATATTTTTCCAAAGCAGGTTCCCTGTGAGAGCTCCATCCTGGGCCAACTAATCTTTTTTGCACTTTATTCAGCTTTCTTGCTGGCTGGCTTGGAGTAAGAACTTCTGGGGCTTTTCCCAGTTTTTTTAAGACACTTTGGAGGCCTCAGGTTTCTTTCCCTTGCCTTTGGGTCGGCAAGAATTCAGATGGGAAGGATGTAGTATAGTCTAGATAATAGACTTTACTTTCACCTCAGTTTTTAATGTCAAAGCAGGAACTCAAGACCAAGATTTTTTTGGGCTTCTAGAAAGCCTTTTGGTTCTTGTATGACCCCATCATTGGTGGTTCATCTCCAAGAAGGTGAAGGAAGTAGTAATTCCTACTGTTAGTCAGCACTGGACTTTGAAACTTTTAAGTCTCTTGAGCCCATGAGGTAGCCTCCGAGGTTAGAAACATCCATGTCAGGATCTCTGCTCAGAGGATAAGCAAAAGTAGAACCACAGAGCCTAGTTTCAGACTGGTCTAGGTAAGCACGTACGCCTGCTGCCATTTGTATATAGCCACCATAGCTGCAGCTAGATCAAGTCACAGGTTTGAAATAGAGGAAAAGAGAGAATGGCCGACTCGGTCCCCTTTGAAGCACTACTGAGAGGCCTTCCTGGCTCAAATGCCAATCATCTAAATGGTTCAATGGACACTATGCTGGACTTGAATTCAAGTTTTGCCTTGGTTGCTTATTAGCTTTGTGACTCTGGGCAAGTCACCTGCCTGATTCATTTGTAAAATGAGGATAATAATAGTACCTCCCTCCTAGGGTTGTTTTGAGGATCAAATGAGGCAGTATTTATGAAGTGCTTTACAAACTTTAAAGAGCTGTATAAAGCCAACTATATAAATGTTAACTTCTTCTTCTTTGAGTAGGGGCTAAACAAGTCGGTCTAGTACCTCAGGTTTGAGCTTGGAATAAAACGGAACTGCTAGTCCATTTAACATTTAGCAAACAGAAGTATACTTAACCGTAGGAAGTATATGTAGTGAGGGGATAGTGTTGATGCAGCCGAGCTCGCAGCCGAGCTCAGCTTTCCTGTGGCCCGGGCTGGGCATGCTGTCGCCTACTAGTCAGAGGTGTGAGGGAGGAGCTGGAATTCCTGGTGTCTCTGGATCTTTAAGTACTCAGGCAACCAGGAAGTCAAGAAACTATGTCATTGGCCTGAACTTTGCCCCTAGAGCTGATTAAGCCTCCAGAACAATTTCAATGCCTTTAAGGAAAAAGTACTAGCCCAACCCACAAGGCAAGAGACTGGGATAGATATTTTTTGTTTTTTGGTTTTTTTTTTTTAGTAAGGCAATCGGGGTTAAGTGACTTGCCCAAGGTCACACAGCTAGTACATGTCAAGTGTCTGGTCTGAGGCCAGATTTGAACTCAGGTCCTCCTGACTTCAGGGCCGGTGCTCTATCCACTGCACCACCTAGCCGCCCGAGACTGGGATAGATATTGAACCAGTCAATCCATAAGTACTCATTAAATATATGCTGTATAGCAGGCACTGTGCTTGGCTATTGGGATATTCCTATTACCACATCCTTCTTCTTGATGGTAAGGTTCTTCTAGAGGACGCTCCATCACTTAAAGAGCTTCAGGGACATTACTATTGGACAATCCTAGTCTTGGGGCTGCAAGAAGCTTGTCATAGGTAGCACCACTCACTCACTTACTCACACACACACACACACACACACACACACACACACACAAACACACCACAAACAAACCAGAATTTCAAAACCAAAAGACAGCAATGTAATGACTCCCAGAAGGGGTGACCCAGTAAGGGAGAAGGAAGCCCAGAAATCCCAGGCCTTGCCCCACTCTCCCAATAGATGACCAAGTCCCAGATCTAAATTGCAAATCACAGTGGGTCTCCAGATATAAAGAGTACACCAGGAGCTGGAGAGGCCCAAGGAATGCCACGGCCATGATGAATGTAATGACGTCTCTTGTAGACCTTTTCATGGGGCTCTCAGCTGTTGAGTAGACAGGTACATTGGAAGCCCCAACCCAAATATTCTGCTCAGAGGTGCTTGTAGAGATAATGGTTCTCTTCAATATCTCCCTCCTCTGCCTTGGCTCACTCCTACCACCTTCTCTTTCTCCTTCTGCTAGTTGCCTTGGGGCTCTCGGCTCTGCTGATTCTTCTGTGTCCTATCCAATTTTAGACCCTCTCCCGTCCCTCCCAATCCCTCTTTTTTGGTTTCGAGATATTTTCTCCCATTTTTACAAATCCCTTTGAGTGTGAACCAAGTGTCTCAGGCAATGGCTTTGATTAATTCAAGTCAGGTCAACAAGCAGTTATTACGTATTTATTGTGGGCCAGGCACTGTGTTAAATTCTAGGGATATGAAAAGGCAGAAAACATGGCTCCTGATCTCAATGAGCTCACATTCTAATGGGAGAGACAACATGCAAGCAATTATGTACATACAAGACATAACCAGGTTAAGTGGAAAGTGATCTCAGCTAGGTGGTGAAATAGATTAAGTGCTAAACTGAGCTTGAAGTTAGGAAGATTCATCCAGCATCAGACACTAGCTGTGTGACCCTGGGCAAATCACTTCACCCCGTTTGCCTCAGTTTCCTCATCTGTAAAATGAGCTGTAGAAGGAAATGGCAAATCATTCCAATATCTCTTCCAAGAAAACCCCAAATGGGATCATGAAGGGTCTGATAAGACTGAGACAACTGAACAACAATAAAATCTCATCGGAAAGGTCCTAGTAGTACAGAAGAACATAAGGAAAATACCAAGAAAAGGACTACTCTTTTCTCAACTTCCTCAGTAGATGCCATCAGACTGGGCTCTCTGCCTAAATTAACATTTATAGGTATCTCAAGTTCACCCCGACCTCTTTATGGGATAAAGCAAAATTCAGGTCCCTAAAAATATTTCGGTGAGGAAATAGTAGCTTATTCTATCCTGCCCATGATAGGCATGGCCCATCACCTGAACCTAGGTCTACCGATTCCAAATCCTGCCCCCTTTGCATTGTACCTGGTGGGCCCACATACAAAAAATATTTGTGGAAGCACTTTCTGTTTATCCAAATCCCTGGAAGGACAGAGGGTGATCCTTCTAAACAACAAGCTTTTATTAAGCTCCTTCTGTGAGCCAGGTACTGTGTGGTAGATGCTAGGGGTAGAAGGACAAAATGAAACATTCAAAGTATCCAGCCATTGGTGACCTGACATTCTGCCCTGGGAGAAATGTGCCACATAAATACAAACAAAATCAATGCAAGGTGGGGGGGGGGGAGGAGAAATCAGCAGTTGGGGAAATCAGAAAAGATCTTGTGTAGGAGCTGACAACTGAAACAAGCTTTGAAGTTAAACTTGGGATTTTTAGAGGCAAAGGTGAAAAGGGAGTCCACATTCCAGTTACGAGGGACAACCTGTGCAGAGTCTCAGAGACAGAGACAGGGTGCCAGGTACAGGCAGCATGAAGACAGCCAATCTGGCTACGTTGCAGAGTTGCATGAATGAGGGGAGTAAGCCTGGAAAGGCAGGTTCAAGCCAGTTTGTGAAGGGTTTAGCCCAAACCAATTGGAGCAGTTTGTTTTATGATCATGATAATAATAATAATCATGGCTAGCACTTATATAGCATTTTAAGATCTGCAAAACGCTTTACAAGTATTATTTCATTTTGTTTTGCATGATTGCACACCTATAATCTCTATAGAATTGCTTGCCTTCTCAAGGAGGAGAGAGGGAAGAAAGAGGGAGAAAATAGGGAACTCAAAATTAAAAAAAAAAGAGAATGTTTTATTTACGTGTAATTGAGAAAAAAAAATTAAATCTACCATTCCCCATATCTTATTTTATCCTCACGATGATACTATTTTTATCCCCATTTTACAGATGAGGAAACTGAGGCAAGCAGCAGTTAAGTGACTTATCCAGGGTCACACAGCAGCTAGCAAGTAGCTAAGGTTGAATTTGAACTCAGGTCTTCTTGAACTTGAATTTGAACTCCAGGCCCAGTGCTCCATCCACCGTGTTACCTAGCCATCGGAGTTCATTGAACTGGGGCATGGCATAGTTAGACTAGTACTTTAGGAATATTATTGCAATTTGGAATTATGTGTAAAATGACTAAAATGTTTATATACTTTGACCTAGAGATTCTACTACTAGGTATCTCAAGTAGGTCAAAGGCAGAAAAAAGAGTAGTATATAGACTAAAGTATTCAATTACTCAGCTGCTTAATATGTGCCAGGCATTGTGTGAAGTGCTCAAGATAGAAAGAAGAGCAAAAAAAGTGGGGCTTACCCTCAAGAAGGTCACATTCTAATGGGGAGACAGGCTTGCAAACAACAGATCACACTTAGGAAAGGTATAGTTTAAGTGGGAGGTGATCTTGCAAGCAAAGTACTAGTCAAAGGGGTGGAGGTAGGGATGGGGGTAGTGGGTGGGACTAGGAAAACCTTCAGCAGAAGGTTTTTTAGTTGAGACTTGAGGGAAGTTGGAGGCAAAGGTAAGCAGGAAGAGCATTCCAGGAGACTTTTGGGGACAGCCAATGAACAGGCACTGAGTCAGAATGGAGGAGGCCTGAGTCACTAAAGGTAGGAAGGGGCTGGGTTGTGACAAGCTTTAAATGCCAAAAAATATATATATATTTGGTCCTGGAGGTAACCAGGAGCCACTACATTTTATTGAGGAGAGAGGTGGCAGGGTCTGATATACACTTTAGGAAAATCGATTTGGCCGCTGAACAGAGAATGGGTTGAGCCCGCTGGCCAACCAGAGGTCACCTAATCTACCTACCCTCAGGCTTCCTACCCCACCCTTCTCCCCAGACTACCCCACCCACTACTACCCCCCACCTACCTCCCCACCTCTCTACTCTCTGAGATACTTTTTGGTGGTACCCTGAAGGTTATTACAATATTCCTGGTATGGGGTGATGTGAACCTGTACCAGGGTGAGAGATTTTATGGCACCTCGGTAATTGATTAGATATAGGGGAGGGGGGTGAGAGTGAGTAAAGAGTCAAGGATGGTACCCTAGGTTGTAAGCCCTAGACAGTAATAGGGAAATTAGGAAGCCCCCCCCACCCATCCTTGAAAGATAATGAGTTCAGTTTTGGACAAATTGAGTTTAAAATGTTTGTAAGGCTGTTTGCATTGCCTCGTGGGCATTTGGAAACATGAGACTGGAAGTCAGGAGGAAGGTTGGGCCTTGAATAGATAAGAGAATCATCTGCATAGAGATGATAACTGAATCCATGAGAGCTGATGAGCTCACCAAACTAAATGGTATACTGGGAGGAAAGGGCCCACGACCTAGTCTAAGGCTGTAGGTGCTGTGATGTGTCTAATCTGGTCAGAGGCTTATCAGTGGATCACAGCTCCAAAGTCTATCATAATTGCTTTTTATCTCTTATGTATAAACTGTTCTCCTTGTGCCAAATTCTCTCAGCATCAGTCATAGAGGCCTTTCCAGTTTTCACTTTTCCATTTCACTATTTCTTATGGCAAGATAATAGTCTGTTATATTCATATACCATAATTTGTTTAGCCACTCCCCAATAAGTGGACATCTGATAGCTTCTAGCTTTTGGCCACTACAAAAAGAGCTGCTATTAATATTTTTGTACAGGTAGATCCTTTTCCTCTTTCTTGGGTTCCTTTGGGGTATGGGCCGAGGCTTGTATAGCTGGGTTCAAAGGCATAAGAAGTTTGTTAACTTTTTGGGCATAGTTCTGAATTGCTGCCCAGAATGGCTAAACCGTACTAAAAATGTCCTAGAGGGCCTGTTATCCAGAAGCTTCTCCAACATTAGTCATTTTCCTCTTATGTTTGCCAATTTGATAGGTGTGAGGGAGAACCTCTGGGTTGTTTTGTTTTTTAATTTGTATTTCTCTAATTATTAGTGGTCTGGAGCATTCTTATGGCTATTGATAAGCTTGGATTTCTTCCTTTGAAAACCTCTTGTTCCTATGACCATTTTTTAGCTAAGGAATGGCTCATAAATAAATTTGAATCATATATCTTGAATATGAAACCTTTATCAGAGAAACTTGCAACAAAGATTTCCCCCAGGTACCCATTTCCCTTTTAACTGCATTAGATTTATATGAAAACTCTTACATTTTACATAATTCAATCTCTCCATTTTATTTTAAGTGATCATCCTTTGATTGTTTAATCATGAACTCTTTCCCTATCCCTATATGTGAAATGTAATTTCTTCTGGCCTCCTTTAATTTACTTATGATGTCATCTTTTATTTCTAAATCTCACAGCCATTTGGAATTTATCTTGGTACATATTATATATGGCAGTCCATTCTTAATTTCTGTCAAACCGCTTTCCAGTTTTCCTAACAGTTTTTGTCAAATAGTGATTTTTTTTCTTGCTCCCTTCTGCAGCACAAGACCAGGAAGAAAGGGGGAGGTATGCAGGCTCTTCCTTACTCAGTTCTGTTTGATTCTTTAATCAAGAGTGTTTGTACTTAATCAAAGGAACCCCACCCTCGGATGAGAATTTATTAAGCACCTACTAAGTGCTAAATTGATCCTAGACATAAGTTAAATTCTTCCTGACCTCCCTAAGGAGTTTATATTCTATAATGGGAGAAAACTTGTTACCAGTATAAGTACTGAGAAGATAAAAGCACTCGGTAATCTTATCAACTATCAGTGTTTACACTTTTGTCCCAAGCTCTCCTACAGGCAATCTGCCATACTAGATCATGCCCTAAATCATCTCTAGTTCTGGACTTTTGCAATAACCTTCTAATTGATCCCTTCTGCTCTCAATTTCTTCCAGGCCTAACCAAGTCACTCGTCTCCAGCACCTCCCTATTGCTTCTAAGATAAAATGCAAAAAGCATTTAAAGACTTTGAGGTTGGCTTCAACCTACCCCCTAGATTTATGTAGCTTTACCTTCCTTCACCCTGGCCAAACCGGCTTACTGCCTGTTCCCTGACTTTGCCTGGGTTCCACCTCCTGACTTCAGGGCCAGAAGGCCCTCTCTCCTCCAATCGCTCCCTTCCTAATATTCCTCCCAGCTCAGCTCTTGCACCCCCTCCCCAGGGCAGCCTTTCCTCATTGCTTTAAGCTGTCAGCTCTCACTTCCCACCCCATTCTTAGCACAGGGCCTGGCATAAAGTAAGTACTTAATACTTTTTTCCCTTTTCTTCCTTCCTCTCTCAAAACATTGTGTATTTTACTCATCTGAGTAAATACGGTCCTCCCTAATTCAGAGGTTTATTAACTTGGAGTCTATGAACTCCAAAAATCTCGATACAGTTGGTAAACCCTGATGCTCTGCATAGTTTGTTAAAGCCCCTTGGATTAATCAGAGTGGAAACTCGTGGAGGGTGCAGTTTTTCCTCTAGGCTTCTGTGACCCCTAAGCTTTGTTCTGTGGATGTACATGATCTGAATCTTGTTCAGTGACGGGGCAAAAAGGAAGCCCCCCGTGTCCAGGGACTAACCAGGGGTAAAGCTGGGGTAGGCAGAAAAGAGGCCAGAACACGCGCCTGGAGCGACCTCCAGCTGCCCCTCCCCCCTCTCCCCGCCCCGGGAGGGCAAGCCGTGGAGCACGGGGTGGGGGGGGGAGGAGGAGGAAGGAGGGGAGTTTCCCAGAGCTCCAGTCTCAACTTCTCCGCACAGGCCGGGGCGGGGCAGGAGGGCAAGGGGGACGGAGCGGGGAAGAGGAAGGGGGCGGATGGGCTCCCCACACTCCGCCCCCGGAGGCTAAAGCCCGGCCGCCGGCTCGCTTAAGGCTCATGAAGACGCCTAGGTTAAAAAAAAAAACAACATGGCGGCAAAGCACTATTGGCACAACCCCCATTCCCTCCCCAGTACAAGGCTCCACTGGCCAACGCCCATTGGCCAATTTAGGGCGGTGCCCGGCTAAATCTGTTTCCTCATTGGTGGACGGGACTCAGGGGGAGGCCGATTCCGCTCTCTCCAGCTCCGACTGCCCTCACAAAACTTATTTGGTGGTTTATTGGTTGTCCTGTCACGTCAATGTAAATTTAGTCCCGTCTGCTTCTAGTAATCTTCCAATGATGATTTGCCTAGGCGCCTTTCTGATTTGCGATTGGTCATCTTCAGAGAAATCCCCTCCTATTCGCAAACCCGTACTTTGCCGAGCCATGTCCTAAACTCTGATTAGTCTTCCTTCTCGTCACTTCTACAAAAATTGTCCTATCCACGAGGCGTAGAGAGCCCGCCTGGTTCTTAATTGGCGAATTCTCAAGTCCATCTTTAGAAGGTCCCGCCCCTCCCTTCGAGCTTCATTTCTTATTGGACTTTTGAACTGGAGGGCCGATCCTATGAGGCGAACGCCGGACACGCAACGCCCTTCTGCACAGCGGGTACCGCCCTAGCAAGCCAGTGACCTTTCCTATTGGCCGATCGATCCGCCTCTCTTCCGTAAGTCCCTCTTTTCCCCCTCCTTCATTGGGCGGGGCAGCGGCGGAGGGGCGGGGCCTAGGCCGGGCTTGTGGCGCGCTGTTCCCTCCTCCTCACCCCCCCTCCCTGTCCGGTCCAGGTTCGCTTGCCTCGTCAGCGTCCGCGTTCTGCCCGGGCCCCCCCTAACCCCCCCCCTGCTGCAGGACCCCCCCTCCCAGAGCTCGTGCCCGTGCTGCCACCATGAGCGGTAAGGATCCGTGCCCTCCACGCCGGGGGCTTGGAAGCGGGTGAGGGGGCGCGCGCGCGGGCCAACCGGGCGGTCCCCGCCGAGAGGGGGGGCGGGCGGGAGGCGGCGGCGGCGGCCTTGGTCCCGCCCGGGGCGGAGGTAAGGGGAAGGGACGAGGGAGGGAGCGAGCAAGAGCCGGGGCAGTGGCGGGGCCTCCGAGGGGGAGGGGGGATGGGCTGCCCGCCCCGGGGGAGGGGGCAGCGCGGCCTCGCCCGCCCCCTGCCCGCCCCGGCCACGGGGGACGGGCCTCCCCCGACCGCCGCCCGCCCGCCCGCCGGGCGGGCCCGCCCGCCCCAGGCTCCCTTCGCGGGGGCGCCCGAGCCCCGCCGGCCCCGCCCGAGCCCTACGCCTCCCGCCCGCCCTGGGGCCGCCGCCGCCGCCGCTGCCCCCGGCCTCCTCCCCCACCCCGCTGTCTATCCCCCCCACCCTTCGGGGGGGCCCCCCCGCGGGCCCGCCTTCGCCCCGCCCATTCCTCCGAAACCGCCCTGGCCCCCCTCGGCCCGCCTCCTCTCCGCCCCCGAAACCTCCTTCTCTCCTCCCGCCCGGGACCCCCCACCCCACCCCTCCTTCGGCGGCCGCCGCCGCCTCCCCTTCGCCTCCCCGGGCCCCCTTCCTGCCCTGGTCCCACCGTCTCCTGAAGGGCTCGTGGGCGGGAGCTGCCATGCCCAGCATCCCCGCATCCTGCCTCCCAAGAACACTGGTCCCTGCCCCCGGGCCGCCTTCTCTCGGAGTGCCAGAAGACCCTCCGGCTGCCGGCCCTGCCCCCGGCTCGGATTCCAACATGACCCAGACCTGGAGATTGAGGGGAAACTGCCCGTACACCCCACAATTCCTCTGCCCTCCGGTCTCCTTTTACCCCACCCCTTCATCCCGGCTAGGCTTGTACCTTCTCCACCACCCTCCCTTGCTGCCTCTTTGAATGTTTTGGCTTTTTTAATCTTCTCCAGACCAAGATCATTCTGTGGATGAAATGCCTGTTGTGGTGAAGATTGAGAAAGGAGTTGGCAGCAATGGTGGTGGTGGATTTTCCCAGACTCGTAGCAGCAGCACAGGCAGCAGCAGTAGTGGAGGAGGAGGTGGCCAGGTGAGTGAGGATGTCCAGTCCTTTTGCTAAATAGTTGAGTCCCCATAATAATTCTTTTGAAGTGGAGAAGACTCTTGAAGTAGAGGAAATAAGGTATAGAGAAAGTTATGTCATTGGGACATCCCCTTGGAAGGGAGTTCATGTAATGAATTAGGGATAGGACATTGAGCAGCTCATAGCATTCTTCTTTCAAATGGTGGTATATTTGAAGATAGAATATTCTTAAAACAAGCTTGAATGATTCTTGCCTCTCAGTTTATGTTGTTCAGTGATAATGCCTGAGAGACTCTTAGGTTTGCTTCTTCAGGCTGTGCTCTGGATCTCCCACTGTGTTCTTTTTGTACTTGCCTATCTCTTGTGATATTGTTGTGTGTGTTTTCATGCTGTAGTCTGGTTGTATTTTGTTTCCTTTACCTTCTTGGTATTTGTGCATGACTGAGAGCTGATACATGACAGATCAATAATCCTCTTTCCTTTCTTCTCTGACCAGGAGTCCCAGCCGTCCCCACTGGCTTTGCTAGCAGCCACTTGCAGCAGAATCGAGTCACCCAATGAAAACAGCAACAACTCCCAGGGCCCAAGTCAGCCAGGGGGCTCAGGTGAACTTGATCTCACGGCTGCCACACAACTCACCCAAGGTGCCAATGGTTGGCAGATCATCTCTTCCTCTGGGGCTACCCCTACCTCAAAGGATCAGGGTGGCAGCAGTAGCAATGGTAGCAGTAGTAGCGAATCCTCCAAGAACCGCCCAGTCTCTGGTGGGCAGTATGTTGTTACCACCACCCCCAATATACAGAACCAGCAAGTTCTGACTGGACTTCCTGGAGTGATGCCTAACATTCAGTACCAAGTAATCCCCCAGTTCCAAACTGTTGATGGGCAGCAGTTACAGTTTGCCACCACTGGGGCCCAAGTGCAGCAAGATGGTTCTGGTCAAATTCAGATAATACCTGGGGCAAACCAGCAGATTATTACAAATAGAGGGAGTGGGGGCAATATCATCGCTGCTATGCCAAACCTGCTCCAGCAGGCTGTCCCCCTCCAGGGCTTGGCCAATAATGTCCTCTCGGGACAGACTCAGTATGTGGCCAATGTCCCAGTGGCACTGAATGGGAATATCACCCTACTGCCTGTCAATAGTGTTGCTGCAGCCACCTTGACTCCCAGTTCCCAGGCAGTCACAATCAGTAGCTCAGGCTCTCAAGAGAGTGGCTCACAGCCGGCAACCTCAGGGACAACTATTAGCTCTGCTAGCCTGGCAACCTCACAAGCCAGTTCTGGATCCTTTTTCACCAATGCCAGCAGTTACTCATCCACAACCACCACCAGCAACATGGGCATCATGAATTTCTCCACCAGCGGAACAGCCGGGACCAATACTCAAGTCCAGACACCACAAAGGGTCAGTGGGCTTCAGGGATCTGACTCTCTGAACGTTCAGCAGAACCAGACACCTGGGGGTACTCTCCAGCCCAGCCAACAGAAGGAGGGAGAGCAAAACCAGCAGTCACAGCAACAACAACAGATCCTCATCCAGCCTCAGTTAGTTCAAGGTGGACAGGCTATTCAGGCCCTCCAGGCTGCGCCACTGTCAGGCCAGACCTTTACAACCCAAGCTATTTCACAAGATGGTCTCCAGAACCTCCAGCTTCAGGCTGTTCCCAACTCAGGCCCCATTATCATCCGGACACCAACAGTGGGGCCTAATGGGCAAGTCAGTTGGCAAACTATTCAGCTGCAGAATCTTCAAGTCCAGAACCCACAGGCTCAGACAATCACCCTGGCACCAATGCAGGGTGTCTCTTTGGGACAGACTGGCAACAGCAACACCACCCTTACACCTATCGCCTCAGCTGCCTCCATCCCTGCTGGCACGGTCACTGTGAATGCTGCTCAGCTCTCCTCGATGCCAGGTCTCCAGACCATCAACCTCAGTGCACTAGGTGCTTCAGGAATCCAGGTGCACCAGCTACCAGGCTTGCCACTGACAATAGCAAATGCTACAGGTAAGGAATATTCAGGACAAGACTGAGATGTTTATGTTGTAGAACTGACCTTGGCACATCAGTGGAAGAGTTCCAGCCCAGGGACAGGACTGTTTTCCAACTGCTTGCAGAGACCTGTCTGACTAACACTTCTGTCTTAGGCAGGTCTACACTAGAGGACTTAAAATGATTTCTCCAATAATTCAGAATTAAATATTAATAGTCATCCCCCCCGTGCATCTAGATTCATATCATTTATTAGTTGTCATACTTTTTATTAGACTAAAACTTCAGTATCCTGGAAACCCTCAATCATAGCATCTTAAATGAAGACATTTAGAGCTAGAAAAGTTCCTTTAGTCCAGTCTTACCTTACAGTTGCAGAAACTAAGGCAAGAATTAAGTGACTTGCTCAGGCATATAACTAGTTAATGGCAGAAGCCAGGATCAGAAGAAGTCTCATGACTCAACTTTGGTGCATTTTCCTTGATGAACTGTTTTTTTTTTCCCTTGGCCAGCATTTAATGAGAGTTGTATATCACAAAAAAAATTATGCTATGTAAGAACTTAGTTTTTAAAAACTTGCTGGGAATTTCTAGGGTCAGTAGAGGTGTAGCCCATTTTCTCACACTCTCTGCATTTATAATAGAGTGCCACTCTATGTATACCCCTTATAGAACTGCAGTTGTAGTCATCAAAAAGGTTATTTATTTGGTATGCTATACTACTAAGGGAGAAAAAAAGTGTACGGTAATACCTTTTAGAGGCATTTTCAATGAAATGTTTATTAGTTAACATTTAATTAACTAGAATATCTAGTTAAAAATTCCCACATTCTTAGATGGTATATATTTTTGTGTATGGGGCATTACTAGATGTCCTGCTTAACAAAGAATTAACTAGTAAACTTTTCATCAAGGTTTCACCAACAGTTTTTACCTATGAGAAGATGTGGGGTCCTGCAAGGGCCTCTGCTCAGTCTAAATGTAGGTTAGTGGTTTAGTAGAGATTCCTCCTAGGTACTTCTGGGCTGCCCAGAAGGGGACTTAGATGGGAGCAGGACAAGATGAAATTGTGGAGATAAGCTACGGTGTTCTCTAGAATTTGGTCAAAACATAAAGTTTAATTGTTTCTCTTTCTTGATGTCAGTAATGAATATATCTTAGGAGTTAAAAAAATGTTATGGGGGTCAGTGGGGTGAGAACATTGGTCTGTTTAGGATAGAATTCGTTAACTTATATTCAATTGTAGTGGTGGCTGTTCTCTTTAATAGGGAAAAGAGTGATTTTCACCCCCTGTTGTATACCATTGGGAATGTTCATTTAAAAAAAATTATGGATAAAAAATATCAAAATCCCTCAATCTTGAACTTCATGCTTTATTTGGAATACAGTTAGATGTTGTATGCATTACACAATTTGCTTTGAAGAGGAAAGGTGCCATAGGGGACAGAAGGCTAGCCTTGGAGTACCGAGGACCTGGTTTCAAGTCCTTCCTCCAACACATCCTAGCCACATGACCCTCTTCACCACTAGGAGCTATGTACCAGTTGTTGATCTGCATTAGTAGTGGAAGGAATTTCCACATGAGGAAGTTCCCTCACCAATATCAGGTCTATGCTCCTTGAAATTATTAATTACTTTTATTGTAGGCCATCGTATCTCTTCTTGCAGTTTGAGAAAATCACAGGAGAGAGCTATTAAAGCTTCCCAACTTAGTAAGCCTATATTGTTTCGTTAAAATAATCACACTTTAGAGATTTCTTAACTCAGTGAATTGGATATTGTGAGGGATCAAAACTGTGTTGCCATTTTGTTAAAAAAAAAAATTGAATCTTAGGGCCATTCCAGCACTTAAAATTCTTTGAAAGCCCATTTAATTTCCCTTGCTAATGCTTCTCCAAACCAGTTATTACAGATAAGAAAATTGAGGCCTTAGAGAGGCCATACTCAAAGAGGTGTGATTAGAACCCGGCACTCTTGCCCCTTCGTCCAGTGGGGAAAAAACTGATTTTAACTACTTTTACTCAGAATCAAAAGTATTACTTCAGATAAGGTGTTCAGATTACAAAATGATGTGCCGCCTCTGGTTTGTTGTTCATTGTTTCGGTTGTGTTGACTCTTTGTGATCCCATTTGGAGTTTTCTTGGCAAAGATACTGGAGTGGTTTACCATATCGTTTTCCAGCTCATTTTACAGATGAGGAAACTGAGGCAAACAGGCTTAAGTGACTTGCCCAGGGTCACACAGCTATTAAGTGTCTGATCTGAGCTCAGGAAGATGGGTCTTCATGACACCAGGCCCAGTATTCTATCCACTTTGCCGCCTACCTGAATTTTAGTGTTCTATTTGGCAATCATACTTTATATAAGAAAGAAAATATGGAAGTGGAAATGTGGAAAAGTTGAACTTAGTGTAGAAATCTACAGATAACATCTGTTAAATTTTATTTTTAAGTCTTTGACGTTTTAAAAAGTTTTCAGCTTGTGTTCAGGTTATCAGGAATGAAGATTTGTTATTGCTAAATCCTTCTCTGGAGAAATCTGCTATTCCCTTTGCCACAGGACAGAGCTACTATGTTATTGGTGGTCTTTGAGCTAAAGATAGAGATCACATTAGATATCCTCAGTGGAAGAATGGAGCACCCACAGGCCATTTTGTTGGTGTTGAGATTTTGTTGCTTCACTAATGGTTGCTTCCAAAGATATTCGTTTCCTCCCCTTCCCTTCTAGTTAGTCATAATTGTGCAACATTCTCATTACCTCTAATTCATCTGACTTTATCCCCCACGAAGGATAATAAAGTTACTTCCTGGAAGCCTAGTGTTGTTCAGATGTTGCCTGGCTGCTGTGAATTAGGTTATTTTATCCTACTTTTCAGGGTATTTGGTAGTTTTGCTGGAAAATCAAACTGTGCTAGCTCCCTTGTGGTGTGCTGCCTACCTGGTTGGTGGGCTGTAGCTTTACAGCTGGTTTCCCTTGGTCTGTTTACAGTCTCCCTGTGAAATCACTGGAAAGACGCAGCTCTCCTGTTAACTTGTCAGTTTGCTTATCTGTGCGTATGCTACAGAGGAGAGACAGGGCACAGACCAGAACACTCCTGTCCTTGTGGTTACTCTGCCACTGGTGGGTGGTGGTTGAGGCAGGAAACGCCTCAGATGCAGCACCCACTAAATTGGGGTTAGTTTGCAGACAGTGAAGTGATCTGTGGGGCCCTCTCCTGTACTTTTTTTTTTCCATTCAGAGACAATGGTATTTTAACTAGCACTCCATCTCTGTAGAAACTGTCATCTGTTCTTTTCAATTTGAATCGCTTGGTCTTTTCTCAGCTGCGGCTAAGTCTTAAAACTCTTTCTTGGCCCCAAGTTATTGAGAAGGTTTACTTAGGCCTGCAGTTTCTATGTAACACAGTTTGGATGTCTTCGTGGGAGTTCTGCCTTATAAAGAGTTCCAGGGCTAGGCTCTGGCAGCACAAGAGAACATATTTCATTAGTGGCTGTAAGAAGCAAATTTCAGACGCTAAAAATAAAATCTTCACATTTGCTTAATTTTATCAGTGGCAGGAAGATGTCCTTTTTTCCAAGGGAAGTTAAAGAACGTGATACTAGAAGCTGGTTTGCCAGTGGTGTCAGTAGACTTGGGGTCATATTGCTGAGACTTAATTTTTTAAAAAAGTTGTATTTCAGCATTCAGTGGCAAGTTATTTTAGATACCAAAAATATAGCCTGCATGATTGATTCTCTTACAAAAAGTTACACAACCAGAAATTTTCCATATTTAAGATTTTTGGCATTGATTTTTTTTTACATTAGCTTTGTTTTCTAATATATGCCTCCCTTTATATAGAGAGCCATTCTTTATAACAAAATATAAAAAAGGTGTGTGGGGGGAAGCGGGTCAGCAAAATTAACTGATTTGTCAATCATATCTGACATATATGGTATTCAACATACATAGGCCTTTACCCCCTCGAATAAAGGAAGTGAGGTACATTCTTATGTAAGCTTTTACATTTTATTTTTTTAATAATTAAAAAAAATCTTTATTGTATTCCTCTTCCTCCTCCTTCTTAGCTATCACACATAAGTTTTTTTTTTTAAACTGGAGAGAAAGAGGAAGAAAAGAAAAAAAAATCAGTAAAAGCAACTAAAACATTGAAAGCCTGAAAATATAATCAGTGTTCCACACTGTTGGACCTCCCACCTCTGCAAAGAGTGGTGTGGGGAGTGTCTTTTCATAAGATTTTCTATTTTAAAAGGAAAGCGTTTATTCACTTGAACAAGTGAAATTTACAACTTCTCTCTTGATGCTGCTGAATGTTTCTTATGGTGGTCCTTGTAGTTCCCAATGAGCAGGTAATGTAAGATTTGATTTTGGTTCGATAGTAAGAGGGAAAGCTTCTTTAAACTTAGGTGCCCTAATTCAGATCAAAAATGAGAGGAATAGACTAGAATTCTGTAAGTCTGTAAAATTTTTTTTATTGGCCCTGTTTACTCCCAGTGACTTTCCGGTAAATGACATCATCTTTAAAGCATATTGCATTGTGTAATGTGACCATTTTAGTTCCTTATTAAGTGACAAGAGCACACAGTTATGCAAAGTGTGCACCGGGCTCAAGACGTGGCTCGAGTCTAGAGCTCTCTTTGCTTCTATCAATTTGGTTTTGTTTTGTAGATTTGCTTGTAGTATACAGACTGCCTGGGAGAACTCAGCTTTGACTGATTCATTAAATATGTTTTTAAAATAGTAAAATTGATACTAGAGAAAAGTGTCTTTGCCATTATACTTGTCACTTGACCTGAGAAAACATCTATTTAATCATGGGAATGTTTGTTTTTAACCCTCTGGGACGCTGAGGACACCTTTTCTCTCTGTATTAAACAAGTTCGTCTTGTCAGTGTTCTCTCCTTTCTCTAGCATTCTGGGAAAAGTCCACAAATGTTTAGCAATAGCCTATAGAACTTAGCTTTGTTGTTTTGAAAATATAATTGTCTACACTGTAACTGTCTCTGATGCTGTGCCAGCTTTGGAGAGACTGTTTGCCTTAATAATAATGGAGGAGGAGGAGGAGGAGGATGACAGTGACAATGACAGTGAGGATGAGGATGCTGACAATGTTGATGATGACAAAGGCTAGCACTTAGGGCTTTAAGGTTTGCAAAGAGCTTTATATACATATGTTTTGAGCTAAGCTTTACAACGACACATGAGGTAGGCATCACATTTATTATTCCCATTGATAATTGATAGACCCTGAAAAACATGTTTGAAGAAAGTGATTGAATTTCTCTGGCAAATGGGTCTTTTCAGAGTTGGTTGTAAACCTGGACTGTATTTAAATTTGTTCTTTGGCTCCACTGTCTTTTAGAAATTCAGCAGTATTACTTGTTCGACAGGTTTTGATGTGCCCTTCAAGTAGCCTGCATTATTTACTATGAATTTCATTCTCCCCCAAAACAAAACAATTTCCTGTAGAGAGCAAACAATACTATTAGCTTATTTGAGCTAGAAGTTAGAATGTGAAATGCCCCATTCATTAAGTCTGAATTAACACTTGCCCTTTAATGGTTGGGAAATGGGCTTAAATCATAGAAATTGCTAAAGAAAGATCAAATAAACTGGTTTCTCTGGGAAATCACAGGTGCATGTTGGCTGCAAATAATCTGTGGGATAAAAAATTTTGAATACTGTTGAGACAGACGTTTGCAAATTGCTTAGCATGAACTTTAAGGAATGGCTTGTTCAATATATCAGCCTCAAAGACTGACAAGGCAGTCAGGCATTGTTAAAAAAAAGTATTGGCTTTGGAGTCAGAATTCTCGATGACTTTTGGCAAGTCACTTAACATTTCTCATTCTTAGTTTCTACATATATAAAACAAATGGGGAGGTAGACTCACAACTCTAAAATCTTTGATCTGATGAGTGACTGTTCAGAGAGCTTAAATGCTTGTCAATAATAGTTATTTACAATGCCAAAAATATACTACAGCCTAAAATAGTGATGGAGTAAGAGAAAGAAGCTCTTTGGATTTGGAAGAGACCTTAGAGAGATTATCCTGTTCAACTCCCTAATTTTTTTTTTTTTTTACAGATCAGTAAACAAGCTCAGAAAGGTTGTCTTGCCCAAGGTCATTCATTGAGTGGCAGAGCCAGGACTAATCTTTAGGTCTCCTGACTCCTGGTGTTTCAAATAGTGGAAGTGATCATTTTATTTCCCTTGCTTACCTAACACTGTAGATACTAATAATAGTCTGATAATAATAGCCGACATTTATCTAGTGCTTTAAGGTTTGTAGAGCAGTTTACATAAATAATGTCATTTGATCCAAAGGCAAGAGCCATCAGAGAAACACAGGTATGGATACTCTGTGTGTTGGATTATCTCATTAACCTAAAACATAAATGGACTAATTTTAATTTTACCTGTGGTCATACTCTCATCTAATTGTGTATATAATTTATCAGCAAAGTGACCCAAACATGAAGGGTAACGGATTGGTCAGAATGGTGAAACATAAGTCTGGGGCTTAGATAAATTAAACTCCTGCAGAATTGAATTTAGGTTTGCCACATTTTGTGTAAAGAATTTTAGCTTTTTGCATTTCAGAGGAATGTCTTCTATTAACTTGGGTTATTTTTTAGGTGCTCTTGAGGTATCCTTAGGTGGCTTTGTCTGCATTCTGCTTGTTGTTTTTCATGTCATCCTGGAATGACCTTCCAGATTTTTCCTTTTTTTCCCCCATTGACTGCTTTCTTTCCATACTAATGGGGTGATGGGGATAGGGTTTAACTGCCCAACAGAGCATACACAGGATTCAGTTTTATCCAGACTTGTACGTAAAAACTGTGAAATGTGTTGTTTATGGTAAATAGTGGTGGACATAAAAATACTGTGCTTAGACTCCTTTGGCAGTTTGTCGAATTCAAGGTACAGACATTTTGCCCAGACCAGCCACAGTCTTGGGAAGGTAAAGAGTTTTTTCTGAATTCTAGGAAATGTTTTTCACATATTTTAGACCCATTTTGTTGTTTTTAAGAATATTTATAAGCTGTGTGACTCTAGGCAAGTCACTTAATCCCATTGCCTAGTGGGGGGGGGAAGAATATTTATGGGCATTCACACATTTCTTTTAGTTTAATAATTTTTAACTTTAAATGGAATCCATAAGGCTGCAGGATATTTATGGTTCAATTAAACAAGCATTTTTTATCCACCTACAGTTTGGCATCTATCAGAGTATCATCCGAAAATGCTTCAGGCAACTAAGTAGTAGAGGTTCTAATTGCAACTCATTTAATGAAAATTACTGTTCTATCTTGTTTCATTGTTTTATATTTTTATTTATTTTATATATTTCCTTAAAAGTTTTAAATCTAGGGGGCAGCTAGGTGGCACAGTGGATAAAGCACTGGCCCTGAAGTCAGGAGGACCTGAGTTCAAACACGGCCTCAGACCAGCCACTTGGCACTTACTAAGCAAGTGGGTATAACCCTGGGCAAGTCACTTAACCCCAACTGTCTCACCAAAAAACAAAACAAAACAAAAATTTAAATCTAATTTTGATTGATTTCCTTTTTAAATATATTACATTCATTTCCTTCTTTTCCTAAGCCAGTGAGTTATCTCTTAAAAGAAAGATTTTAAAAGAGGGGAGAAAAAGCAGTTCAGCAAATTTTTATTTATTTTTGTAGGTATTTGAGGTTAAGTGAGTTGCTTAGGGTCACACAGCTAATAATAGGCTGAGGCCTTATTTGAGCTCAGGTCCGGGGCTATCCACTTCACCACCTAGCTGTGCCCCTAGTTTAGCAAATTTACCAACATTAATAATAACAACAACAACTAACATTTATATAGTGCTTACTGTGTGCCAGGCATTGTGCTAAAGCACTTTAATGTTATCTCATTTGATTTTCACAACAACCTTGATGGGATAAGTACTATTATTATCCCCATTTCATGATTGTGAAGTAATTGAGAGGACTTTATTTAATTTATGTAATTATTTGAGAGGACCACTATTAGATTTACATTTTTGTCTACATGTCCTTTCTCAGTTCTCTAGTTAAAAAATATTTCTGCCCTCAAAGTGAATGTTCCTGGTGTCCCTTCCCTTCTTATTCACGCACAAATTTGAGCCAAATCCTTATTAACAAGTATATTTTAGTTAAAGGAGAAAGGGAAATATGGCAGGCAGAGAGAGGCTGAGGGGCACCAAAACTGTGTGAATTTGCAGTTTGAAAAATAATTCTTTTCTACTTAATGTTATAAGAGCAAGCAAGGGATTTGGTTTTTTCCAGTCTCGTAGAATCGGGAAAGAACAGTCTAACTGCTTCATTTTGCTGATTAGGAATTTGAGGCTTAGAGAGTAGGTGACTTGCCTGGAGTCACACAGCTACTAAGTGTAGGAGTCAGTATTAGAACTCAGGTCTTCCTGACTCCTGATGCAATATTCTGTCCGCAATGCTGTGATGCGTCTTTATTTTTATGGCAGTCCTTTTTACAAAGTTTATTATTTTTATTTTTTATTTTTCAAGTAAAGTTTTTAAAAAATTAATATTTCCCTCCCACTACTTCCTTCTCCTGTTGAGCAAATTAAAAAAAATCTTTCAATACATATATACACTATCTGACAAATCAGATTCTTATATTAGCCGTGTCTGAAAATATATCTTTCTGTGCATTTTAAGTTCATCACCTCTTGTCAGAAGGTGAGTGAAGTGTTTCATCTCCATTCTTTTGGACTTGTGGTTTATCACGGTGTTCGGAGTCTTTTAAAGTCTTTTAAAGTCGATTTTCTCTATCATGTGGTTATTGTATAAATTTTTCTCCTACTTCTGTTCACTAGCAGTTTATAAAGGTGTTAGCAGTTCCTGAAACTGTCCATTTCATCATCTCTTATAGCATAATAGATTTCCATTACATTCAGTTTGTTCAATCATTTTCCAAAAGGAAGACAACCAACCTCCTTAGTTTCTGGGTTTTTTTTTATATCCCCCAAAAAGCTGCTATAAATATTTCCATACACAGATTCTCTTCCTCTTTCTTTGATTTCTTTGGAATATAAGCCTGGTAGTAGTATAGCTGGGTCAAAAGGTATGAACAGTTTGGTAACAGTCTCTGGGCATAGTTCCAGTTGCTGTCCGGAATGGCCAGACCATTCCATAGCTCTGCCAACAGTGAGCTTATATACCTGTTTTGCCACCTTCCGTAGGTGAGACTTCAAAGTTGTTTTTGCATTTCTCTACTTTATTATTGATTTGGAGCATTTTTTTTGGTGACTGATTGAAAACTGCATATTCCTATTCTTTAGCTATTCATCTAGTGGAGAATGGCGCTTAGTCTTATGAAATCGAATCAATTCCTTATATATCTTCAAAATGAGACCCTTTTCAGAGAAACTTGTTGCAAAGATATTTTCCCCCAGGTACCTGTTTCCCTACTAATTCTTATTACATTAGTTTTGTTTTAATTTTGTTGACTCAAAACCATCCATTTTATCTTATGTGATCCTCTCTATCGCTTGTGTAGTCATGAACTCTTCTCCCAGGCATAGTTCTGAAAGGTAATTTCTTCCTTGCTCCTTTTAATTTGTTTATGATGTGACCTTTTATATTTAGGTCATTTATCCATTTGGCTTATCTTGGTGCGAGGTTTGAGGTTTTGGTCTAAACCTAATTTTTGCCAGACTGCTGTCCAATTTTCCCAGCTGTTTTTGACAAATAGTGAGTTTTTCTCCAGTAACTGAGTTCTTTGGGGTTTGTACTACTGTGTTTGTTGTATACCTAATCTGTTCTACTGTTTGACTTCCTTTTTTTTTTTAACCTATACCAAATCATTTTAATAATTACTGTTTTGTACAGTTTGTGATCCGGTACGATAGACCACTTATTTTCATTATTATCCTGGAGATTCTTGTTCATCTATATGAATTTTATTATGTTTTCTAACTTTATAAAATATTCTTTGGAGAGTTTAGCATAGCACTGAATAAGTAAATTAATAGTAGGTAGCATTACAATTACGTAGTATTGTCATTTTTATTATATTAGCTCAACAATTAAACCTTGAACAATTAAATGTTTCTCCAATTATTTAGGTTTTTATTTTTCAAAGAGTATTTTATAAATTAGATTTACTTAATAGTCTCTGCGTAAATCTTGGCAGATGCCTCTCCTGAATCTTTAATCCTTTTAAAAACAATTTTATGGTGACCAAAATTGCATCTTAAGCTAGCTTAATGCATTAGACTAATTTGGGGATGTGTGTATATTTCTTAGCCTGGTTAAGGAAGATAGATACTGGTGAAATCTGGCATATAGCTTTAAATTATTTTTAAGATTCTGAATATCTGTAAGTAAAGTGTTTAATGTAGCACAGAGTTTGGGATAAGGATTGTTGCAAGCCTGAATTATACAAGAATACTTGTGATGGATGATGTGTGTTCAGCATGCTTTCAAAGTAAATCATTCTTCCATAACTGGTAATTGCTTTTTGCCTTGTTTTAATTACTGAGGCATAAAACAACCAAAGAAAGCAAAGATGGATTGTTCTTGGAAAACATTTCTCCTTGTTGGGATTTATTCAGTGACCCCCTGAGGCCCAGAGAATTTCATCCTCCTGTCATCCCAGACAATGGATACCTCTCATCTCTAGATTGTTTAGATGCTTAGGGAGCTACATTGTGGCCTCGCATCTTGGCACTGATGGTGAAGCTTTTACTCAAATGTAAGCAAGTTATATTCATCTTAATAAAATCATTAATATGCTCTCACATAGTATTTAGAAATGATAAGCTGGCAAGCAGATTCAGATGCAGCAAGATTTTTGATTATTCTTACTTATCTGACCTTATTCTGATTTTGCTGGTTTGTCTGGTAGTCTTAAAAATATAAAAGATGGAAAGACATTAACCTCACAGTGAATATTAACTTGCAGATTGCCATAAGTTAAAACTCAAGCACTAAATGACCTTAAATTTATACCATTCTGCCTTTTTGTCATTAAAAAAACCAAACTAGGGGGCAGCTAGGTGGCGCAGTGGATAGAGCACCGGCCCTGAAGTCAGGAGTACCTGAGTTCAGATCCGGCCTCAGACGAAACACTTGACACTTATTAGCTGTGTGACCCTGGGCAAGTCACTTAACCCCAATCGCCTTTAAAAAAATAATAATTAAAAAAAAAACAAACTGCATTGCTTCGAGAAGACTCAAACAGTTCTGTAGCTGAAAATAATATTCACCTTCCCATTATACTTTGGTTACTATGGTTTATTTTAGTCCTTTCAGAGCCTCTAAACTAAAGGTTCTTAACGGTTTTTTTTGGTTTTCTAGACTCTTTTGGCAGTCTGGGGAAGCCAGTGGATTCCTTTTTATAAAATGTTTTAAAATGCATAAATACATGGGGTCATACAATAAATTATATTGAAATATAGTTCTCAAACTATTGAGGATAAAAAAAGTTCAGGCATCCCAGGTGAAGAAACCCTGTCCAAAAGTTGTAGGTAGTAAAAGACAGGACTAATACAGAATTTTCCAGGAAAGTCATTTGGATGACTATCTTGGTGGTATACCAGCCCCACATAAGTAACATCCAGGAAGGGACATATGGAAACTCACAAGCCAGTAAGGGGCATATGGAAAACTCAGCTTTGATGCCCTGTTCAGCAGTTTTTACAAGACTGTACTTGTAAAAAACATGAAGATATAAAGGTTCTGCTTGAAAAGAAAAGCTTACTGTTTAGTCAGGAAGTCAAGAGTTCAGAGGCTTTTCTGGCCCTATTTGTGCAAACCCCCACCAGGCCTATCTGTGCAGCTGTTTTCTAAAGGCTGAGATGGGAGCAGATGATGAAACCTAGAAACTGTTATGAACAGTTCTATTTATAAATGAATCAAAACTGTTTCTGTCTAGTCCCTTCTACCAATCTCCATCCTGTTATGTGAGGCAGGTTATAACCAGCAGAATCAGGAGCTGGTGAAAATTTTCTGTGGACCTGTCCCACTCTGTCAGTTGTAAAGAAAAGTCATTCTGTGAGCTTGTAATATAAAACTGCTGATTTTGGTTTTTTGTTTTTGAAATGGCTGTTCCCCATTTGTTTGGCTTTGTCATAGATGTGAAATCACACATGAACATAAATTTAATCTTGCACTTAAAATTTTCTTTTTGCATCCTTTTTGGTTCTGAATTACTTCTCATAACCTTTATCCTTTAAATGAGTTGCTGAGCTGTGAACATAATGTTTTCTCTGATGAAATTGAAGAATGAGATAACCGAGGCTCAGAGCCTGGCAGTGGCTGGTAGGTGAACCTCTATGGGGAGGAGGCCTCGTATAGGCTGAGGTTTTATTTGGTGTCTGGCAAGGGAAGTTTTCATTCTACTGGAGAAATAAAATGTTTAGCGTTCTTGATGTGGGACTGATATTCCCATTTATAAATTATGTGCGTCCCTTTTCTCCTTCCTCCTCCTTGCCTGCCCTTATGCTCACCCCTTTTCCTGTAATTCTTCTCCCCACCCCCAACAGACAGAGTATGTAGAAGGAGGGATTTTGAATGTTGGATTTACAGTCGAATAGAAGAGACTGGATAGGCAGCGAAGCCTGTTTCATTCCCAATCAAGAGACTTAGTGACCTTGCTTAGTTTCTGGGCTTTAGTTTCCCTGTGAGTAAAATAAGAATAATGATACTTGCCCTATTACTCATGGAGATGTCGAATAATGTGTGTTAAAATATTTAAAACATCTCATGTGTTTGTGGAGTTGTAGGTGTGTCTGTCAGTGCTTTAGATCCTAAATGTGGACTGATCAGGGAACTCTGCCTGACCTAAGTCAGAAATCAGGTAGGACAGATAACTCAGAATTCTTTGGCTTCTAGTGACTCTGTAACCTACAGCCATTGCTTGATTCTGTATTGTCTTTTTGTAACTATAGGCATAAATTGTCATTTAGTTCTTCGGCCACAAACTGGATGAAAATAAACTAAGGGGTTGACTCTAGCTAGGTGCAAAAGGTTCTCTGCCTCTGCCCTAGCGTTACTACTTTTGCGGATCTGTTCTAAAGTTCCCTTTAGATTGTTGATTCATTTCTGGTATCTTAAGTGTCTGGTGCCTTTGAGGCCCTGGGGGAGGTAGGTAGTTGTAGTACAAGGAGTCCAAGCCATCCAGAGCAGGGTGCTGAACTTTGAGTTTAAGTAAAGGGTTTTACATCTTGAAAGCCTTCTGAGCTCTGGCAGTGATTGGTCAGAGCTTGGATTTAGGAAAGTCAGTCATGCAGAGTAGCTTGGGATGGGAGAGAAAGCTGCGGGCAATTGCATTGTGATGAGTGAGGGCAAGAACAGGAGGGAGCAGTGGATCCAGAAGCAAGGTGGGTTAGTGTGAAATCAAGACCTGATTTCAGATCCTGCTGCTATTTATTTCCTGAGTGACCTTGGGCTAGTTGTGTTTCCTCATCTGTAAAAAGAGGGGGGTTGAATATTATTGTACTATGAGAAGCAACAATTATGAATAATTCAGTGAAATTTGGGAAGGCTTGCATGAACTGATGCAGAGCAGAGTAAGCAGAACCAGAGTAGGGTAAACAGTGATCCCAGTAACAAAGGAAAAAAGAACTGAAAGCACTGAAAGACATCAGAACCAGGCTCAACACAGTGACAGCTCTTGACTTGAGGACTACAATTAAGTATGGTTCCTTCCTCTTGGTAGAGAAGTTGTGTACTATAGGTGCAGAATCAGCCTATATTATCAGATGTGGCTAATATATTGAATTGTTTTACATAACCATTTTTTTTGTTTCAAGAGATAGGGTTCTGTTGGGTGCGATAGTCAATTGAGAAAGGATAGTAAGGTTTAAAAAAAAACAACATGGATAAAACATTTATTTAAGAAGTAAAAGGAAATAAAAACTAAGAGTTGGGACTAGCTGATCACCATAGTCCCTTCCAGCAGTGTGGTATAGTGGAAAGAGTCCTGATTTTGGGGTTCAGAGGGTAATTATGGGTTCAAATACTAGCTCAGCCAATAGGAAATTCACTCTCTGGGCCTCACATTTCTTATCTGTAAAATGAGAGGCTGGACTAGATGACCTCTAAAGTTCTTTTCAACTCTTAAATACATGCATTCTTATGACTTTCTAAGGACTTCTTTTTAGAAATTCTGTGGGCTTGTGAATCCTTTATCTGAATTAGTGTGGTAAAAATGGGAATGGAAAGGAGTTGAAGAGGTAGGATTCAGAGCATTTGGGGAGGGGGAGGGGGAAGATGGGATAAGAAGAGAGAAATCAAAAATGGTTCCACAGTTTTTAGTATAATTGGAAGAATGGTGGTGCCATTAATAGAAATGGGGAAGTCAGGAGGAGGAGATGGTTGGATAGTAGAAGATAATGAATTTGAATGACTGACAGGAACCTAAGAGTTGAGAGATCCAGAAGCCACTTATTGTTTCTGTCATGACTAGAGATATAAATGTAATAATAATTTGATTAGATATGATTGTTGAAATAATGGAAATGGGTGAAGATCTCGAGAGAGGACATAGAAGGGTGCTGATAAAACTTTTATAGGACTTGCACGTTTAGGGAGCAGGAAAGATAGAACAGAGGACAAGAGGTAGGAAGAGAACAAGGATAATGCAGCGTCAGGGAAACCAAATTAGAATATGGAGTTTCGAGGAGCAGGGATAAATTAGAACTCCCTATTTCCTCTGGGCCTTCTCACTTAGTAGGGCCATGTGACTCAACCTGAAGTGGTGTCTCTCATTTCTCTTCCCTCTGTCCACCTTGGCTGAACTTGTATGGTCCAGTTTCTTGATGGTTGAGTATAAGAGAAAGTTGGGAGAAAATAGTAGACCAGGAGTTTATTGCATCCTGTGTGACCTGATTTGTTAATGAGTTACACTTCAAATATATTTTAGCTAAATGTTTTGTAACTCTATACTTTGGTTTCTTCAAGATGAAATGGAAGGAACTTTAGCAATAATTTAGTCCCATTGCATATTACTAATCACATTTGTTTCCCTTAAGCCAGGATGCTGAGGAAATTCAGAAGAAGCTTCTCTCTCTCTCTCTCTTACTTTGGCCATACAGCATGAAAAAAACTGGATTTTCCAAAGACCCAGTTGTCTTTTTTTCAGCTGAATAGGTTTTCCTTTCTTGAAGCTATTATCATTTACCATTGCTATGAGTCTTTTGGGCCCTGTAGTTATAGGGTGTTAATACTGCAAGAGAACTTTGTCTAGTGCAGCCTCTTTTATTTTCAGTTTAGGAAACCAAGGCCCAGGGAGAAAGAATAACTTGCCCATTGTTACAAGACTGGTATGTCATAGAACTGGGACTCAAACCCTGGTCTCTGACTCCATGTACCATGTTTACATCATTAGACACTTTTACTGTAATGTGGAAACCAACTTTCTAGCTTATACCCTGGAAACATTCCACTCTTAACTTACGATCAGGGATAAGCACTGTCATCTTCCTACCACACTGGACTTCCTTTTTTTCCTATTCTTGTATGTTGTAATGTTTACTTTAAAGATATTAAGTAATTTATTTATAATTGATCAAGCTGAATAGTCTAGAAGTTAATGTGAATGTTAAATTATAAAAATTCATACCTATCTCAATTCCCTAGGGAGAAATTGAGGTGTTTCACATTGTAACAGCCTAGTGATGGAAATATGAATACAAAATCAAAGATGAATTTGACTTTTTTCCCTGATGATACTGTCACCAAGCCAGACCTCTAATATATAGGTGTTATAATATAAATCATTTAAACAGTAATAATTATAGGTATTTTGGAGGAATGTTGACCTGAGGGGATTTCTTCAGACAAGTGTTCAGATACATGGTTGTAAGAAAGGAAAGGCTAGACTGTGGGAAAGGAATTTTCCAGATGAAGAAAATGCCAGGAAATGAAGAAAATTGAAAATCTTGATAATTATTTGATTTTTGAGACATTAAAATTAATGTTCAGATCTTAACTGGACAGGTAAAATGGAGGAATCAGTTCCTCTTTGGGCTTATGATTAGCACACAGCACAGTGTTAGGATAGCTGATATAGATAGTTCCAGTGTTTTCCAAAACAGAGATTAAGTACAACTCAGACTCTTGAAGTTTGTTTTTTGTTTGCTTTTAATCTAGGCCTGATTTTGTTAATAACCACTTTTCAAACCTTTTTGTTGGAATGAACTTTTAAAAACTGCCTCAAATTTTATTAAAACTTTTGGTTGATCATTCTAAACCCTTGCTCATCTATCCCTTGGTGACACTGACACCTGCTGGAGAAAGCCAGTTTGACCAACTCACTGACAATCACGTGATTCTTACTGAAAACTTCCCATTCTATGAGAGATAAGCACATTCAGTTTTAGATCTATAAAACAGAGGGAGAAAAGGAATATGTGAAGGGTTATTCCTCTTTTTGAACTTCACTTTTACTCTTTTCTGTGTATTTAAAAATATTTCATTAGTGTTTTCTTTTTTTGATCTCACTGTAACAACCTCTCTTTTTCTTTTTGGGTAAATAGAATTTTGTTTTTCCAATTACATGTAAGGATAGTTTTCAACATTTTTTTTTTTGGCTGGGCAGTGGGGTTAAGTGACTTGCCCAAGGTCACACAGCTAGTGAGTGTTATGTGTCAGGCTGGGTTTGAATTCAGGTCCTCCTGACTCCAGGGCTGGTGGGCCACCTAGCTGCCCCTCAACATTCATTTTTTATAAGATTTTGAATTTCAAATTTTTTCTCCCTCCCTCCCATCCCCCTCCCCAAGATGGCAAGCTGTCTGACATAGGTTATGCACATGCAATCATGTAAACATATTTCCACATTAGTCATGTTTTGAAAGAAGAATCAGAACAAAGGGGGAAAGCCACAAAAAAAAGTGATAATAGTATGCTTCGATCTGCATTCAGACTCCGTAGTTCTTTCTGTGGGTGTGGATAGCGTTTTCCATCATGAGTCTTATAGAATTGTCTTGGATCATTGTATTGGTGAGAAGAGCTAAGTCAGTCATAGTTGATCATTGCATGGTATTGCTTTCATTGTGTACAGTGTTCTCCTGGTTCTGCTTGCTTCACTCAGCATTAATTCATGTAACTTTCTCTAGGTTTTTCTGAAATCATCCTGTTCATCATTTCTTATATAGCACAATAGTTTTCCATTATATTCATATCCACAACTTTTTATATTCCCCAACTGATAGGCATTCCTTCAATTTCCAGTTCTTGGCCACCACAAAAAAGAGTTGCTGTAAATATTTTTGTACACTGGGTCCTTTTCCCTTTTTTATAATCTCTTTGGGATACAGAACTAGTAGTGATATTGATGGATCAAAGGATATGAAAAGTTTGGTTGCCCTTTGGGCATAGTGCCAGATTGCTTTAACTATCTCTCTTAATTCACCACCATCCCATGCCACCCTGACTATTACCAAAAAATAAAAAATAAAAGCCCTTCCTTAATAATTAAGTGTAGTCACACAAAACAAGTCTGTCACCTCTCTGCCAAGAAATGGAAAGAATGATTCATTATCAGACTTACGGGGTTGTGGCTGATCACTGCATTGGTTGTTGTTCCTAGGTCTTTCATTGTTTTTGGTGGGTGTTTTTTTACAGTTTTGTGGTCATTGTATAATTTTTTTCCACTCTTTTCATTTCACTCTGCATCAGTTCATACATGTTTTCCTAGGTTTCTCTGAATGTCCCTTTTTTAATTTCTTACAGTGCAATTATGATGTTTTCATATCATAATTTGTTTAGCCATTCTCCAAGTTGTCGGGCGCCCACTTTTTTCCCAATATTTTTGCTACGATAAAAAGTGCTTCTATGAATATTTTTGCATATGTGGGTCCTGTGCTCTCTTTGTACCTAGTATGTACCTAGTAGTGGTATCCCTTAATCAAAGGGTATGCAGTTTAGTGACTTTTGATACATTAAAAAAAATTTTCAGAATGATTGGACCATTTCACATCTCCAGTAGCAGTGCGTTAGTGTGTTTGTACTTATACAGGTCCCTCCAAAAATCTTTGCCAGTCTGATGCGTGTGAGATAAAACTTCATATTTGAATTTCTCTTATTATTAGTGCTTTATAATATTTTACCATATAGTTGTTGATAGCTTGGATTTCTTCCTTTGAGATTCATTTCTTTCCACTCTTTATCTATTGGGGAATAAGGATCTTATTCTTATACATTTGAATACATTTCATATATATCTTGAATAGTAGACCTTGATTAGAGAAATAAACTGTAAAGATTTTTTTCCCAGTTAACTCTTTCTGATTGTAAATGTATTGGCATTATTTGCACAAAACCTTTTCAGTTTTATGTAATCAAAATTGGCCATTTTATCTCCTGTGTTTCTTGCTATTCTTTATTTGGTCAAGAACTTTTTCCATTTATTCATGGTTAAAAATTGCTCCTGATTTATAATTAGTTCATTTATCCATTTCGATCTTATCATGGCATATAGTCTGAGATATTGGCCTAAACCTAATTTCTTCCAGACTGCTTTCTAGTTTTCCTAGAAGCTTTTATGTAATGATGAGGCTTTACCCCCAATAGCTCGAGTTCTTGTGTTTATTGAATATTGTGCTACTGTTTTTGGTTGTTTCTGGATCTTCTGTACCTAATCTCTCTCTCCCTCTCTCTCTCTCTTTTTTTTTTTTGACTTTTCTATTTTATAATGGTACCAATGGATGATTATTGTTTTGTAGTGCAGTTTTGAGATCTGGTACTCTGCTAGGTCCCCTAACTTTTCCTGTTTAAAGTATTTCCCATATGTTTCTTGACCTTTTGTTACTCCAGACGAATTTTGTCATTTGATACTGAATCTGCAAATTAATTTAAATAGTATTGTCATTTTTATTATTGTCTGGGTCCAACCATGCAATTTAAAAATATATCTTCAACATTTAGATTTCATAGTTATATACTTGTGTGTCTTGGTAGGTGGACTCCCAGATATTTTATACATTGTTCAGTTATCTTGAATGGAATTTTCTTTTTCTGTCTCTTCTTTCTGCCTGGGTTTTATTGGTATTATACAGAAAGACCAGTGATTTATACAGGTTTATTTTATATACTCCTATTTTACTAAAGTTATTGTTTCAAGTAAGTTTTTTTAGTTGGATCTGTAAGTAACCATGTAAGAAGTGGTAATTTTATTTTCACTGTATCTGTTCTTATTCCCTTAATGTATTTTTGTCATATTGTCATGGCTAGTATTTCTAGAATTATATCAAGTAATAGTGGTGATAATGGCCATTTTTACTTTTCCCCAATCTTATTGGAAAAGCCTCAGGCATTTCTCCATTACAGATAATTCTAGTTCTTTGTTTTAGTTAGATATGATTTACCAAATTAAGAACCATATCCCCCCCTTTTTTTTTAATAACTTAAAGTGGTATACTTTGTTGAAAGATTTTCTGTATCTCTTGATATAATTATGATTTTTTTGTTTTTGTTAAGATGGTCTGTTATATTTATAGTTCTAATATTGAACCACCCCTACATTCGTGATACAAATCTGGTCATAGTACATATGATATTTTAAATATATTGTTATAGGCTTGTTGCTATTATTTTGCTCGATATTTTTTTATCAGTATCTTTGGAGATGTTGGTTTAGGTTTTTCTGTTTTATCCCTCTCTGGTTTAGTTATCTGGACTTTATTTGTCTTATAAAAGGAATTTGGAAGAATCCTGCCTTTCCCTAATTTTGCAATTTATGTAATTAATATTAGTTTTTCTTGCTATGTCTGATAGAATTCACTTGTAAACCTGTTTCTTCCATCTTTCACAGTTTTCTTTTCAGTTATGGGAACTCGTAAGTGCCCTTCCTTATTTCTTCCTTAATATAGTCTTTTTTCCCCCCAGTCCTTTTCTTTATTCTCTTAAAACAAACAAAACAAAACTTAAACCACAGCCAATCTTTGTATGTTACCTAACTCTTTGTGTCCTTTGAAGACTGTGGAATTCTGAAGAGACCCTTCTCTCATTGGAACTAAGGAACCTCATTTTTCTGTTGACCTTCATTTAATTACGTGCCTAGGATTCTCTTTATTCCTGTTTTTCTTTTCAGAATTTCTACTCAATCCTGGTCTTTTTTTTTTATCAGGAATGCTTACAAATCTTGCACATAAAGGTCCATTTTTTCCTCTGTATGATACTGTTGTGGAGGGTAAGTTGGTTATAAGCTTTTCTTAGGGGAGAATATTGTGTTGCTAGATTTTCTTAACTTTTTAGTAGTCGGCTGCTGTGTCTTTATATAATCTAGATTCCTTGGTTATAATTCCTTGGTGCTTGGGACTTTTTCTTTCTGGTACGTTCAGCTTTTTTTGTTTTAACTTTGAGGCTCTGGACATTGGCTCTGACAATCATTGGGTGTTTTCATTTTGGGGTTTCTTTCGGGAGGTAATTGGTGGTTTTTTTCTGTTTAAGAATAGAGCTAGGCAGTTTTCTTTACCGATTTCTTGAAATACAGTATCCACGTTTTTGGGTCATGGTTTTCAGGGGCTCCAGTGATTCTTGAATATCTCTCCTTAACCTTTTGACGGGTCATTTGTTTTTTATACTAGATTGATAATTTCTGTTTTTCCTAATCTTTTGGTTGTTCTCCTGGAATCATTCTGATTCTGATTGTTTTAGTCTATTTTTTAGCTGTCCACTATTTTAGAGTTCTGATTGTTTCAGTCTGTTTTTTAGCTTATCCCTGTTTATTTTCTGTCCAGTTTTTTTCTCTCCAGACTTCTTATTCTCCCATTGAATTTTATTTTTTTAATTTCCTTTTTCATTTCTTCCGTCCATTTTTATAGAACTTGTGGCCAAGCCATTTTTACTTTTCTGAGACTCTGTCAGTATTTGCTATAGAGTTACTCTTTCCATGGATGTTTTTCTCTTGGGTTTCTATTATTATTTTACGATATTTCCAGGGTTTCTTCTGTTTACTCATAATTTCCTTGTGTGGTTCCCCCTAGTACTTTCAGTCTTCAGGTCTGGTCATTGGCGCTTGCCCTGGCACATGCCCCTCCTAGTCTTCACTAACTTCTGGCAGTCCTTTTTGTGGTGCTCTGGACTGTATGGTAGAACTTACCTCAGTTTTCTTTATCTGTGTTTTAGCTGAGGACCATTTCAGATACTTGCTGGAGTGTGTGTGGGGAAAGCTGGGCTCCTCCATAATCTTTCCAGATGCCATCTTAACAGAAAATGCAGGATGACTTTTATTCACTATTTTCACTGGCTGATGTTGGAGGGCAAAGGACCAGACATGCTGCGCCTTGGTCATCTGACCACTCCTCCAGGCTGAGTGGTTAGTGGGTTGGGGTAGCAGGCATTAAAAAGTAAGAGAGTCCACTGTACGTTGTTTCACCTAGGGCTGGCTGGGTAGAGGGGGAGCAGGCTCTTCTCAACAACCATTCTACAGCTATCAGCTTTCTTAGAGTATATGGGCTTTTGGGGAGGGTGTAGGACTGCTTTTTAACTAAATAGCGTTTTGCTGTTAGGTCTTTTGTGCCTCCTCATTCTCATCCTGAATTGTTTTATGATGTCAATGTACTTGCCTCTGGCAAGACACTATTCCTTTTCGGTTCTCCTAACACCCCTTTTCTCTCCCCCCTACACCCAAGCGCCATCCCAGTTCTTTTTCTGATGAGAGTTATTGAAGAACATTGATAGCTAATGTTAGGCCTATAGGTTAGCAACTACACTTAGTAATAATTATATAAGCTTAAGTCAGAGCTTCTGTGCTTAGACACTGGGACTTTGCAACATCTGTTTTGGTTTTTCACTTCTCACAGTTTTTGCTTTTGTTTTTGACTCTATTTTGCATAGGTGAGATTGGGTGGTGGCATAATATTTTTGTTCTCCACAGTGCTACACCAGGTTTCATCCAGTATGAAAGACTGCTACTCTTCAGGAACCCTTCTGTAAAATGAGATACAGTACATACAAAATGATAGAGCTAATGCAGTGCTGTGTGTATTTATAAATGTGGAACATTCATTCCTTGTTGAAACAGTACTTATTTAATGTTCATAAGTGTTCCTGATGATGCCTGTGAATAGTTGTAATACGCTGTTGGGTAGGAAGGTGGTAGGGTGCTAGATCTGCCAGTGACTTTAGAAGTGTATGGGGGCGACTTGGATCTTAACCAAACCTTGTAGCCATTTTGCTGTTTCCCCTGTAGCTTTCCTATATCCTTCTATTTTCCATGGCGTTTTTTGCAAATGCCTTCTCAGAAAACAATGTATGTTTGGCTTGGCCTGGCCCAGCCTAGTAGTCTTCCTTGGAAGTTCATGGCCTTGGCACATTTTGTCATTTTAAGTAAACTGAGAAGTATATGTCTATAGCCTGATGCTGGAGGTGGACCAGTGGGCTGAGCAAAGCTGTCATTAAATTGTGTCTTTGGTTTACTAGCTTTTTTCATCATGGAAAGAAAAATCTTTAATCTTTTTCTGTCTTTAACCAATACCACATTTAAAGATACAACCATTTTCGTTCTGAAATAGTTATTAAAGGGAGTTGGAAAGAGTTTATTTGGTGCTTTGCTGGCATTTTACCCCACCTATCTTTAAATTAGTTAAATGGCAATTCAGTGCTCTCCCAAACAAAAAAAAGTTTGAAATTGTTATGCGGGACAATTAATTGGCCTAACCATCTGGCTGCTTATCTATCTGTGTGAAAAAGAAAGGGGAGGGGAATAGAGAAGGGGTGTAAGTCATGTTCTCCATTGGGTTCAAAAGTCCATAATTACATTTGAGTAAAACAGGAGAAGATTATTTCCCATCAAATTGTAAAGGTTGAGTATGAGGTGGGACAGAGGAAACTGAGGAAAAAGGAATTATTTGCCCAGCTTCCCAGATTGTAGGTATTGGGATTTTGGAATGATATATAGAAGAAGTTGATTTATTTATATTCTTCATTTCTCCTGACTGAAGATTCAGAGTAGACAGTCCTGCAAACAGATGGAAAATTTCTCTTCCAAAGTTAACTTTTTGCTAGTTTATCCATGACTTGTGCTAGCAGCAAATCTCTTGAGCCACGTATGCTTATTTCAAGAACAAACTCCATGTCACCACAAGGGGGAGCCATTATTTGTTAGCAAAGCAATCTCCTTGAGCTGTTTTAGAAGGCTAGTTAATAATGTTATTTACCTGGTACATTGACTCCCAACCCTCTTTTCTACTGTTGGGGTGAGGGGAGGGATGTTTTCATTTATTCTTAGGTATGTTATTAAGTTTTCGATTCTAAAAACAAAATTCATTAAAATTTTTTTTTAAGTGAGGCAGTTGGGGCTAAGTGACTTGCCCAGAGTCGCACAGCTAGTGAAAGTCATGTGTGTGAGGCTGGATTTGAACTCAGGCCGTCCTGACTCCAGAGCCAGTGCTCTATGCACTGCGCCACCTAACTGCCCCCTTAAATTCATTTTTTAAAATCTGCCCTACAGCAATAATAGAAGTGTTGAGTGTTGGGCTTAGTGGTAGTTTGATCACAAAATCAAACACATATTGGGCATTGTATCTCATAAGTCTAGCATTGCTATGTACAGTAGCTAGAGAAAACTTCAAGACAGATATTGATCAAGTAAGGAAGGGCAGGCTAATTATGAAAAGAATTCAGAATCAGTAACAGAACTAAAATAGGCCTTGCTTTCCTAGTTCCGTTTTTGAAAAGCAGAGAGCAGGCCAGAATAGTAGTCATTGTTGTTTCCTTATAGAATTATCACTGTGTGTCCCTAAGCCATTATGTGGATAAATACAATGATGGGAAAAGCCTAATTTAGCGGAAAAAATACTGAACTAGATAACAAGGCCTGGGCTCTAGTCCTGCTTCTGCCATAACTCATTTAGCAACCTTGATCTTAGAAATTCTAATGTTAGAAAAAGACCTTACAGATCATCTAGTCCAACCTCTGCCTGAAGCATGAATGCTTTCTGATGAATCCTCTTCAAGTTCTGATCTAGTTTCTGCCAGAACTATAGTGTGCCAAAAGTAAGTCATCTGCATTTATTTCAATTTGAGCTATTCATAACATGCTAAGCACTGTGCTGGGCAGCATGAAGTGACTGTGTGCCCCTCAGACTATGACATGAATTGACCTTTCTGGGCCTCAGTTTCTGTGTCTGTAAAATGAGTGGTTGGACCAAAGGCCCTCTTGGGTTGTTTTTAGCATTAACATTCTGTGATTCTCTCTCTCTCTCTCTCTCTCTCTCTCTCTTTTAAGGCAATTGGGGTTAAGTGACTTGCCCAGGGTCACATAGCTAGTAAGTGTCAAGTTTGTTTGGTCTGAGGTCAGATTTGAACTCAGGTCCTTCTGACTCCAGGGCTAGTGCTCTATCCACTATACCACCTGGCTGTCCCTTTTTTCTGTTTTATTTAAGGAAAATATCATCCAGCCTCAGAAAATGCTAGGTGTTTCCATTGGTTTAGAACATTATGGCCTGTTTGATCAAGTATTTCAGAAATTGTAATGAGTTCTCACAAATTTGATTTTTAGTTGTAAGTGGTATTAAGTAGTATAATATATCTGTCACATCCACATATCCTAGGTAATTTCTTCTCTGCCATGGTGTACTGCACATAATAGAAGCTTATTAAGTGTGTGTTGATCTGACTTGAATTTCCATGGTATCAACAAAAGTAGTTGGCCCTAAATTGTAAACTCCTAGGTGTTCGCAGCTCTAGGGTGTTGTCACTAATACTATCTCCTTCCTCTCTTCACCGGGCCAAGATATTTTCTCTGTATAAGCACAGCATTGCTTGTGTTCTGAGAGCACAATATTGAAGTTTCTTCTTAAAATCTCCCAACTTTAAATGTTTCCTAGGTTTAATGAGGTTTCTGGAAATTTCATTTTAGTTTTTCCAGATACCATTGCTTCTGTTGTAACCCAGACCTGGAGAAGTATTAGAGTGGCCCCTGTGACTTTAAAGGTGAAAGAAAGACAAATTTAAGTTAAAAGAAGTATTAGAAGCAGGAACAATGGTCCTGATAAGTTGTATATCCTGTCATTACTTTCACTGGTCTCTTGGTAGTAAGTATCATTTCGCTAGATCCAGCTATAAGAGAGTAGACTCTTTGGGGATACAAAGATATATAAATAAAAGACATAATACTTGAGCTTGCAAGTTCTGTAAAGCAGTTTGGGCTTATAAAATATCCCAGAAGAGAAAGTATCATTAGAGGAATTTATTCTGGTGGTCATGCTTATACTTCCTATCACCAATCATAGAGTACATGTTCTTGGGATTTGGGGAACTTTGTCTATATTGTGTAAGGATTCTCTCCAGTAGACTTAACTATAAAATTTTAACAGGAGGCATGTATATAGCTGTTACCTGAGTAGCCTTTGCAGTGTTTTGGAGCCATATGAAAAGGAAGCCATCAGGATACTTTAGATGGAATTACTATTCAGGTGTGGGTTGACTTAGACCTGGGGTTTTTAACTCTTTTTGTGTGTGCTTGGACCCCTGGGGCAGTCTGGTGAAGCCTATGGAGCCTACCTCAGAATTATGTTTTTAAATGCATAGAATATAATACACAGGATTGCAAAGAAAACAAATCATATTGAGATACAGGAAGTGAAACAAGTTCAAAGACACCAGCTTAAGAACATCTAGCCTTGATAATGTCTGGGGTGCCAGCTCTTGAAATTCTGTGAATTAGGAAGGGATAAACAAGTTCATTGCTCAGGGCAGATGTTGTGATATTATCAGATGACACTTAAGTAGACCTTCTTAGAAGGATATTCAAACAGAATGGGGAAGAATAAACATTCGAGAACCAGTTTAAGCCCAAGATGAATGAGGGTAGTAAGAGCATTCATTTTAGATGAATTCAAATCCTAAACCAGCTGAAAAACAGGATGCAAAAAGGTCCTCAGAGGTTGGAGGGTCTCCTGTAATTAACAATGTAACATTCAGTAAGGGTAAGTGTAAAAGTTTTAAATTCAGATAAAAAAAATTAGCTGGAATTTTGGAAGAAACCTGTCTAAACACCAGTTCAGGTGAAGAGGCAAAGGCCTTAGAGTTCTAACATATGAAGAAAGAGCATTTGAGGCTACTTTTATAGAAGTATGCATCAGGGACCATGGAAGTAGGAGTTTACCTCCAATGAAAAAGCATTTAATAAATGCCCACTGTTTGCTGCGACTGTGCCAGGCACTAAGAATACAGAGAAAAAAACCAGGAAGACCTGAATTCAAATCCAATCTCAGACATTTATTAGCTGTGTGACCTTGGGCAAGTCACCTCTTTACCTCAGTTTCCTCAACTGTAAAATGGAGATGATAATAGCACCTACCTCCCAGGGTTGTTGTGAGGCTCAGATAACTGTAAAGTGCTTAGCACAATGCCTGCCCCATACTAAGCATTATATAAATGTTAGCCCTTAGCTATTAAATAATAAATAAATAAATAATACACAATATATCTTCTCCCCTTCCTGGGGTGGGGTGAGGGGGGGATCATGAAAGGTTTATGAAGAAGCTAAGATTCTGAGAAGCAGAGGTAGGAAGAAGGAGCACATTCTAGGCAGGGGGTAACAACAGCCTATGCAAAGGCATTGAGAGGGGGAAAGGAATGTGGTGAATGAGGAACCAGAAGAACGTCAGTTTGCTGGATTGTAGAGAGCACAAAGGAGATGTAAGTGTGGTAAGCTCGAAAAGGTAGGTTGGAGCTGGGTTGTAAAGAGCTTGAAATTCTGCCTGAGTTTGTATATGATCCTAGAGATAATAGGCAACCCTCGAAATTTCTTCAGCAAGGAAATGACATGGTCAGACCTGTGCTTTAGAAATATCATTTTGGCATCTATATAAAGAAAGGATTGGAGAGGGGAGAGACTGGAGGCAGGGAGACCAGTGAGGAGGCTGTTGTGGTTGTATAGGCTAGAGGTAAGGAGGTCCTCAGCTAGTGTGGTAGCTGTGTCAATAGAGATGAGAATGGATACAAAGAGATGCTATGGAGGTAGAGTCAATGAGTTGACAGCTGATTAGATATGTGGGAGGGGGAGTGAAGAGTCAAAGATGATTGGTACCCTTGACAGAAATAGGGAAGTTAGAAAGAAGAGTGGATTTTGGGGAAAAGCTAATGAGTTCTGTTCTGGAGAGGTTTTAAGTATCCATTAGGCTGTTGGTGACATGGGACTGAATCTTAGACCAGGGCTGCATATTTGGTCTGGGAATCATTTGTATAGAGGTGACAATTGAATCTATAGTAGCTTATAAACCTAATACAAAAGAGAGGCTATAAAGAGAAAAGAAGAGAGCTCAGAACAGCCTTCAGTGCCCTTATGGAGGTAGATCCAACCAAGGAGTGGTCATCCGGGTGAAATGAGAGCCCGATGAGGGTTCTCAGCTCATTGCTGTCTGTTTTTACATCACCTGTATTTTCTAATATAGCTCTCCTAGACTTCATCCTTATAATGGATGGGTATTTTTAGTGTGTAGAGCTCAGTTTACTTTAAGGAAGAATTGGAGTAGTCCAAAAATTAAAGGGGCTGCTTGTGTTATGGCAGATTTCTTCATTACCACCAAGCAGGGCTTGGACTAAATGACTACCCAACTTTAAGCTTCTCATTTGGTGACTATGAGATTTCAAATCTGGATAATTAGAAGAATTTTGAATAAGACCCAGAATTTTGAAGTGAGGGATGTGTCATGAATTCAGGGAGTTAAAGTGTTGCTAAGCTGGTGCCTAATGTTGTGATAACAGGAACAAGAGGTTTTTTTTTTTTTAATGTTTTTTTTCCCATATGCTTTTGAGTTGAAAATTTTTCTCCCTTTTCCTCCCCCCCACCCTCCCCAAGACAGCGCACAGTCTGATGTAGGCTTTACATTTACATACCCATTAAACATATTTTCACATTAGTGAAGTTGTAAGTAAAAATTAAAACCAATAGGAGGACCATCAGAAAGATGAAACAAAACTCAACAGAAGGTAAAAATAAAGTGATAGCGATTGGACTTCCATAGTTCTTTCTTTGGATGTGGACAGCATTTTCCGTCCTGAGGCCTCTGGAGATGTCTTAGATCCTCATAATGCTGAGAAGGGTTCAGTTTAACAATATTAGTCATTGCATACCGTGGCTGTTGTTGTGTACAAAGTTCTCTTGGTTCTGCTCACTTCACTCAGCATCAGACCATACAAGTCTTTCCAGGTTTTTCTGAAGTCATCCTGTTCATCATTTCTTATAGCACAATAGTATTCCATTACATTCACATACCACAACTTGCTCAGCCATTCCCCAGTTGATGGGCATCCTCTCAGTTTCCAATTCTTTGCCACCACAAAAAGAGCTGCTATGAATATTTTTGTACACGAGTTATTTTTCTTTCTCTTCCAGGAGACCATGGGGCTCAACTTGGCCTTCATGGGCCTAGTGGTGATGGAATACATGATGACACGACTGGTGGGGTGGAAGGAGAGTCCAGCTCAGACCCCCAGCCCCAGCCTGGTCGGAGGACACGTCGGGAGGCTTGCACCTGCCCCTATTGTAAAGACAGTGAAGGGAGGTGAGTTGTCTTCCCAGAAATTCAAAATAAATCTCATTTGTTTTAGAAGAGGAAAAGAAAGGAAGGCTATTGGGAAGGGCTAAAATTAAAAATATGTCAAACCTTTTCACTTATCTAGAATGTGAATCAAGGGCTATGTTCTCTTCGTCTTTTCATCCTTTAGAAAATCAGTTCTTTGTTTAGTTCTTTCTTTAATCAATTCCTCCAGCTTTTAGTTTTTCCTGGCTGTATCTTCATCCTAGGAGAGCACTTGTGCATACGTTATGGAATATTTCAGAGGCTTAAGGAGAGGAAAATCCTTTTCCCTGTGCAACTAACCAGCCAAAAATCAGTGGCCAAGTCATAGTGTTTTCCATTAGTAATATCTGAAGTTGGGCATTGTTGACATCCTTTTAGATGACTGACGAATGATACTTAAACTGCCCAAATTACTTTTATCAATGATCATTCCTTGATGATAGTAACAACTAACATTTATGTTAAGCGCTATGCTAAGCTCTTTACAATTTTTATCTCCTCTGATATCACAACACTATCTCTTGGGAGATAAGTGCTATTATTATCCCCATTGTGCTATTATTATCCCCATTTTATAGCTGAGGAAACTGAGGGAGACAGTGGTTGTTTTTTTTATTTAGCTCAAGTCTTCTTGACTCCAGGCCTGGTATTCTCTGCATGATGGCATTCCCTCGATGCCCCACCGAAATTGAGTATGGAATATAGGACAATAAGGGGCCGATATCCAAAGAAAAATACAGGGCAAGCAGCAAGCACTGGCGATTTTGAATGTTACTCGTTTCCTAGGGGTAGAGATAAACCCAGGTGCTTCCTAGGCTGTATGATTTCTCAGGTCTCCTTGTATGTAAGGGTTTGCGTTATTGAGAGAGAGAGAGAGAGAGAGAGAGAGAGAGTGTGTGTGTAGGTAGGAGGTCATGTTGTTCATATCTTAAAAGATGACAAATGGTGGCTGTGTTCTCTCTCTGACAGGGGCTCTGGGGACCCTGGTAAAAAGAAGCAACATATCTGCCACATGCCAGGTTGTGGCAAAGTTTATGGCAAGACTTCCCACCTTCGGGCACACCTGCGATGGCACACGGGTGAGAGGCCCTTTGTCTGTTCCTGGATGTACTGTGGAAAGCGCTTTACCCGCTCAGATGAGCTTCAGCGGCACAAACGCACACACACAGGTGAGTGAGCATCTGTTGAGAGGCAAGTGAACTGAGAAGCCTGGTCAAGTGGTCCGAACCATATCCTGAAATGAACATCTGCTGTTCAAAGACCCCTTCAACCCCAAGGTTAGAGGCTCTGGTGAACTTACAGTCTAGTTGGAAAAACAGGAAATGTGCACATACTGACAAACCTGATAAACAACTTAACAATTTTGGTTTAAATGTTATAGAATAAAGTATAAAGGTTTTAGAAAATTTTGGGGTTTTTTTAAATAAGGAAATGCTTAATGGGAAAGGGAGATGAGAATATATTAGGAGAATAATGTGACATGAAATCAAAAGGCCTAAGTAGAGCTTCAAAAAATTTAACCTAGAGCAAACTTGAGTACGTGGACTAATTCACGTAGAAGAGAAGTTAGACTTTTTTATGATTGGCGTCAGGGTATAGAACCAGGACCAGTGGCTGTGAAAGTTACAGATTTTGAGTCAACATTATGAAAAGCTTCCTAACAATTAAGATGTCTCACAGTGGGATAGGCTGCTGTTGGAGGGAATGGGTTTCCCTGACTACAAAGGTTTTCCAGGAGGAGATTGACTGATCTAAAGTGTTCTAGAGACACCAAAGTTTTGAGCTGTTTTGGAAGTGAAGGAAGTCTCTTTGAACCGATTCTTCCTCCTCTTAAGAGAACAGCCGCAGCGCTGCTCTGCTTCTTTCCTCTCCTCGATAAATAAACAAACAGACAAAGCTTGGGAAAGGCTTCTTCTGGTGCTTGTGTCGCCTGTTCCTCATCTACCCTAGCAGTGCTTCTTAACTAGAATGATTCCCTCAGGGATTGCTGATTACCTGTATCTCACAGAAGGGCTTAGTGTCAGGGTGTACTGGGTGAAAACTTCAGGGATTTAGTAGCATCCTTCTTTGGGAGTTAGAGTAAAATAGAGATGCCTCCTAGGAGAAAAACACAGGCTTGCCCTACAAATATGACATGACCTTCTGGGATAGTCTTACTAGGTCCTTCTAACATGACATATTTTAAGATAGAGGTTTGGGCAAGGTACCTAGTCTTTCAACCACCCCTCCCTCTTTACCTCCTTTTCAAAGTTATGTCTCCTCACCTTTCCTCTCTCTGTTCATCCAGGTGAGAAGAAGTTCGCCTGCCCTGAGTGCCCCAAACGCTTCATGAGAAGTGACCATTTGTCGAAGCACATCAAGACCCATCAGAATAAAAAAGGAGGCCCAGGAGTGGCCCTGAGCGTAGGCACCATGCCCCTGGACAGTGGGGCAGGCTCAGAGGGCAGTGGCACTCCCACTCCTTCTGCCCTCATTACCACCAACATGGTAGCTATGGAAGCTATCTGCCCAGAGGGTATTGCCCGACTTGCCAACAGTGGCATCAATGTCATGCAGGTAGCTGACCTGCAGTCTATCAATATCAGTGGCAATGGCTTCTGAGATCAAGTGCCCAGTGCCAGAGACACGGGCTGTACCCACAAACCCTGGGGTACAAGGTAGCATGGGTCCAAGAGACATGTGGGAGAGGGAGCCACGAGGCATTAAAGATGCACAGCAATGGGAAGTGTGGGGAGGGCCCCGGAGATGAGTTGGGGCCTTAGTACCCTACCTGGAATGGGGCACGTGAGTGGAAGCTATTGATGTGACCCCGCTACCCTACATGGAGCATTTGACCCCAGACGGTTTCCTTTTAAACTTCTTTCCCCAATCTCTCCCTTTCTGCTTTACTTATCTTACCTCCCCCATGATGGATCCTTCCCTCTTCCCCCTTCCTTAAAGCCATCATGCCTTGATAAATATATATATGATCATTGAAATACTTTTTAACAAAAGACAGATTCTATATTATATATATGTGTATATATAAAGTATATAAAAGACATTCACAATGGGGAGCAGGCTCAGAGGGAGGAGGAGGAACATCCTGTGACCAAAATACCATGGTCAGTTTTATGATAATGCCTTATCTCCTTGTGGCTGGGCCTTGGCCTGGCATACCAGGCCTTTCTGCAGATGCTGTCCTGACCTCCCATGAGATTAAGCATTCATATACTCTGCTTTTAGGTTTTATATATATATTGTTTTTTTTCCTTCATTTTGTCATTTTAATTGGGAGCAGCTTTCTGTACTACCTTTCTCAATCACACCCTTATAGTCTCCTCCCACCCCCCTAACCCCTTTTTCCTCTTTCCTCCTAATCATTTAGTGTTTATCTTTTGGATGGTATTCTTTGGACCAGGGCTCCAAGTATTTTTGAGTCATCTTTGGTCCTGACAGTAAAATGGGAAAAGAAGCCCTGAGCCCTGGGCCAGTGCTTGAAGTGGCAGGGTCAGAGAACCATTCAGAGAAACTACTGATGGAGACGTTTGCCTCACTTCCTCCCACCCTGGAGCCAGAGAGTCAGAGGCAGTGCCTTTTTGTCATCTTCAAGCATCCAGAATCACCAGGTGGTTCTAGGAAAAAGGACAGTAGGCCACAGAGAGGTGGTGGGATTATTCAAGCCATATGAAACATCAGAAGACGGTGGTAGAGTAGTGAGTGGAACAAGGGGATGAAGGATGTGCCCAGACCAGGAGGGTACTTACAATAACTAGCCTCAGGGTTAGTCGGAGACTTAGTTGAATTTGTTTCACCTGCTTCCAGGTTAGTTCTAGGTTGATTTTTCTTAAAGCCTAGTCTTCATACTGCCTAAAAAGCAGTACTGTTCTTTACGTAGAACATCCCTAGAAATTTCCCTCTGACTCCATTATTAACAGTTGTCACAATTTGATGTTTCTACCCCAATTTAAATCCTTCAGAATTATTTGGGGACAAAAGTAGGATTGTTCTGGGATGCAGTAAATTAGTAGGAGAGCAGAAGAATTTTTTCTCCTCACACTGTTATATGTTCTGGGAGATTATAGGAATGACACCTCAGAAGAGGAGTGGCTCCTGGTGCTTCATTGGAGGCACCAGTGTCTTTAGAAACAAAATCTTCCCGTTTCCTTTAGGCCCAGATCTAGAGGAGAGTCCAGGAATGACAGCAACAGGAAGCTATTGTCATTGAGAGGTCCAGAAACAACTAGAATTGGCCTCAAGGCCCAGCCACTAAAGCCTTGTGTCTTTTGACCATTTGGTTTCTCATCAGGGAGCTTTTCACTCACTGTGAGCAAGGTGTAGAAATGGATGTGTCTGTGTGGATCTGTTGGGTTGGGGAAAAGTTTCTGTTAGCCACTATTAAAGCAGACCTGCAATAAATGAAAATTACCCTGAGCTGATAGAGCTAGTGAAGTGTGCGTGTGTGCGTGTGCAGGCGTATGTGTGTGTCTATGTGTGTGTTCATGTCTACATATACATAAGAGAAATTATATTTGAAATTGTTGAAAAGAATCAAAAACTCTAGAATCAGAACACCTCAAGACCCCTTTCATAGAAATCCATTTTTATCTATACACTTGAGTGTATCCCTGAGGTCACTTCTTTGCTTATAACAGTCACATTTTGAAACAAGGCAAGTGAAGGGGTTGTAAAGCATACTAAACTCCCTCTGCACTTTTTGAGGGGAAATGATTATATATGTGTGTGAAAGTGAAAACAGTGTCCCAGTCCATAAGCAGAGGCCTAGACCTTTTCATAAATTGTCTTTTTACTGTTGCTACAAATAGATGATGCTGTGATTCTGCCTTATATTTTATATAAAATCCAGCAAGATTAGGGTTTTGGTGTTTGGTTTTTTTTAACCTGAAACTCAATGACTGTTAATATCTTAAAGATTAACTTGAAGCATGTTCAGCTCCATTCGGTGAGGACTTATGCTGTTTTCAAACTCAGGAATCATTTGCAAGGATCTTAGGTAACCTAAGATTGTTTCCCAGACCAAATCCTGTTTATGCTGAAACAAAGGAATTTGTGCCCCAGCCTATCATCCTACCATCCTGTCCTCCCCGCTGTCCCCTTCCCCCCAGCTCCAGGAGAGAACTCAGCAGATTTTTTCAGTGTAGACTTATAATCATGTACTTTTGGATCCGTTAAAGGAAGGGGGCAGGGCACCCCAATGAATATTTCAATATTTTATTGGTACAACTCAACAAGGCACAGCCTCCCCTAGCAATGTGGGATTATGGGGAAAACCAGTTCAGTGCTGCTACTGGGGGCAGTGAAGCTTTGGGAAAGGTATTTGAGGTTGGTTCTTACTGTTGAGTGAAAGGCTATGGGTTTACTTCTTCTTGAAAAGCATATGTCATCCTTGCCTTGGATCAATTTACAACGAACCCATCTTTCCTTTTGTTCTGCCTTCTATCCACCAAGGAGGTTCCAGGGCAGGAATGTTGTTTGGCCCATGAACTTTTGAGAGTTGGCCTTTGGCAGCTTGAGGTCCCTGGACTCCACAGTAGGGAGTAAGGGCTCTGTGCCTAGTTAGGAGTTAAAGCTCTTTTCTGAATGTCCCTTTTCCCTAAGGTTGTAGCCATCAGAGATTAATCCAGCTGTCAGGTAGACTGATCCTGAGACTCATCTTCCCTCCATCATGAGATGTATGATCATTTTTTTTTATGACCAATCCTGTTCTGTGTGTGGTTTTTTTTTGGGGGGGGGCAGTGTAGGGGTTAGGATAGGAGAGGTGATGTTAAAGCATTCATTCCCTTGCCTGGCCTTTGTACCTTTTGGCTTCCTCCCTTGTTTCCCAAAATAGTAAGATATCCCATACTATCTTTTCAGGGACCTTCTAGCTGTCCTATTCCACCCTGACCTGTGGGTTCTGAACAGAGTGCAGTTTAATGGGTAATTCCTGAGCCCAGCCCAAACCTGAATAAACAGCCCGTCCCTTCCTCCACACCTTAACTTCAGGAAATACAGAAGTAATGGACATGGGGTTTAGGGTGGGGGAGGGTTGGGTACAAAAGCTGTAAATTAATATGGCTGATTTATTTCTACTATATATATATATTTTTTGCTTTTGTATATCTTATATAGGAAACTTTAAGCATTGTATTTTGTAACAAATCTGAGAAAGCACTATAAACTGCAGGTATTTGACTTTCAGAATATATTTTGTATTGTTAATATCTTCACATTGTGAATACTGGAAGCTGCAGATCTTTGCTGAAATGCAATAAATTTATATACCTTTTGGTGGGGTACAGGTGTTGGAGGGACCTTGTTGGGGGTGCTATCCAGGTCCCTGTCGTGCTCTGGGGGAGCCTAGGTGCTACTTGATTAAAGTTTCCACCCAGCTACAATCATCCCTTGTGCCTGGCAAGCCTTGGGGTGAAGTTAAAAAGCACTTGGAGATGCAGGTGCCAAAAAAAAAAAAAAAGAGTGAGGATGGTCTAACTGCCTAGAATGGGACCCCTTCAATTAGACCCCTACCCTACCCTGGGCCGGGAAGCCTCGGTAATGGAAGTTAGAAAGTGAAATCTGTTCCATCTCTCTTGGAAAGAGAGGGGTTAGTTTGTCAGGGGATGAAAGGTGGCAGTAGTAGCCTTGGGAAGGGGGAGGAGGATGTGGCATTCATCCAACCCCGGAAAAGGTTGCTTTTGAAAACTGCTGATAAAATATGAGCAGGTTATTACTTTTTGTTTGGGAGCCCAAACTCCCTGGTGCCTCTTTTGGCTCTGCTCCCAGGCCACAGACCTCTTCCAAGGAGGATGAGCAGACCAGCTTTGAGGTTGATTCACTTTCTTTTCTCTGTTCTCCTCTGAACACCAGCACCCAGGCACTAGCTAAGGTCACAGGGCAGAAGTAAGTTGCCTTAAGCTTAAATCCTTCTCTCCTATTTCTTACTCTAGCTTTAATTCCCTTTCCTGAGACCCTGGGCTTTAGGACTCCCTGGCTTATTTCCCTCAATCTGGGGAGAGAGATTGACCCAGTTCTTCAACACCAAACCAGTTTCCCCAAGCCCTGTCACTCTCCACAAAACTGGTTGAAGAGAAGGTTGTTGGGAGATGTTCTGGTCAGCCCAGGGAGGGAGGGCATATTGCTTGGTAGCTGAAGTCTTAGTATTTTGCAGGGTGATCTAACACTTTTCTTTTTCCCTGCCCCCAAAACAGCCTTAGCCTTCAATTATTAGGGATTCTAGATATTATAGGATGTTGGCAGTCTGTTTGGCTTTTCCCCACACTTTTCTTTGTCTCACCTCAGGATTAGAGAGAAAGATCAGTCACAGGCAAGGCTAGGTCTAGGGCTGTAGTTACTGAGGAAGAACAAGGAATTGAATTTATTTTGCTGGTTCTCCTTGGTGTGAGGGAAAAGGGGGTATGTTTGCCTGTTATTTGTCCTTCCAATGCTCAGAAATGCTACCGTGCCTTCTTCCTCCTGGGGAGCAGGAAGCAGGCTTCAGCTACGTAGCTCTTCTCCCATGCAATACCTGGTGTTCTCCCCAGGGAAGGGTTGGCATAGGTAAGCCTCTATCCTGCTGCTTAGCCCCTCTCCCTATGGCTTCCCCCGCGCCGTCACCAAGGACTGGGGAAAGATGGGGGGGAGGACTTGCTGGTGGTAGCTTTCCCAGGATGACCTGCTTCTTCATGAGTCTCAGCCATCCCCTTTGAAGGCTGTGACCCAACTTCTTGTGCCTAAAACTTTAGATGATATTTTTTTAATCTCCTAACGCTGGTAATAACCAGTCACCACACAACTGCCTTTAAAAAAAAAATCTCAATATCATGCTGTTTCTGTTGGTTTCCAGCAGATTACCACCAGAGCTCTATGGGGAAATAATGGTTTTAAGTTCTCTCTGTATTTCATCTAGAACTCCTGCCCTTTTTTACTCGTTATTTCCTCTTCTCTTGCCTCTTATCTCTTGTCCATCAATCTTTTCTCCCCTTTTGCTCATATGTCTCTTGTCTCATTTTCTTGTCTCTTTCCTCTTGTTCTTGTCTGGGTTGGGTGGGGTGGGAGAAGGGAACTTTTTTTTTTTGCCTTTTTGTACAAAGATTAGTTTCAATGTAGTCTGTAGCTCCTTTGTAAACCAATTAAAAATTTTTTAATAAAAAGCCATGTCTCTGTGTGTGGAGGAGTGAGTTGAATGGGGTACTGAATGGATTTTTCTCATCCAAAAGCTTATGATTATGAACAAGAGAATTTATTGCACATTAACTAATCTAGCTGACTTGCCCTTTCTCTCCTCTAATTTTATTTGGGCAGACTTTAACTGTAATCATGTGCCTATTTCAGGATTCCATAACTTAGTAGAAATAAGCAAAGAAAAAAATTCCATTTTGGCCATATAAATAATGAAGCCAAACGTAAGTTTGGCCATTGTAGACTTAGACCCGTGGGTTTATTATCCTCAGAGGGAGAAAGTGATGTAGTTTGTGGGCCTTCGTTTTCTGCTCAAAATAATTGGTTCTTTCCTCCCAAAGACATCAGCCTTGTCTTCTTGCTGGGGTCAGGAAACTTGGATACCTGTGGATTTTCCATTAAGTTGGGATCCTATCCCTGGCCATCCCCCACCCCTCATTTTAAACTCATTGCTCCATCCCTCAGCTCTGAGTTCTGACCCACCAACAGAGATAGCCTATCCCCATACTGTTCGAGGAGGTTCAAGGCCATGGAGTGGAATGTTATTATTTCCTAGCTTGATTCTGAACCTTGCTGCTGCATGGGGGGTGATAAGTTACCCACTCGGTCTGTTTTCCTCTCATCCTTCACAACCTATGTATATCTGACCGGTCTCTTAGCTGGTAAAGAAAATTGGAGTGAATGTTTTCTACTCCCTCTGGTATCAATTGGTGGGACCCCTACACATTCTTAGAAGGGACCAGAGAAGGATGGACAGCTGGCTCTATCCTTGGTGTGTGATCCCTGTAACAGCTTTTCTCACTATAGCATTTATCCTCACTTCGCGTTGATGCCATAATATTCCCCTGCCTACTACTGTGTTTCACCATGCCAGGTCAATTCCCCCAAGAATAAGGAATAAAGAGTTACCTGGTTATATGATGCTTGTTGGTAAGTAAACAGAACCTCTGTCAGTCCTCATTTCTGATTACCATAGAAGCTCAGGTTATAGAAATTGCCATACCCCATAAACTAATCATTAGGTAGTTTAAATTTGCCCTTTGGCAACATTCGTCTGCCACTGGAAACATTTGCCCATTGGACCTGTACCCCTGGGGCTAAGCAAAAGTCTAATCCCTTTCCACTTGACAACCTTTCAAATACTTGAAGACAAGACACTCTTCAAGTCATCTATGTGCTAAACACCCCTCGTTCCATCTGCAATTTACTCATGGGACCTTCTTGAAGCCTTTCATTATCCTCAGGACACTCCAGGTTCTTATTCCTGTGGCTTCCAGAATTGAAAATTCACCGTAAGTGATTTGACTGGGATAAGAGACCATCATGTCCTGCGTTCTGGATGTTATGCCTAAGATTCCATTAGGTTTTTTTTTTTACTCATATTGAATTTACTAACGTGTTTAGGTCCTTTTTATATTAACTTTGCCTTAGCCACACTATTCTCATCTTGCGTGTGAAATTGATTTTTACAAAACTTTATATTTCTCATATTTTGTCTTAAGTTGAGACCAGTGCTTGAGATTTTTTTGGACCCTGCCATCTAGAATGTTTTGTGTCATTTGAAAATTTGGTAAGCATGCTGTTGCTGGAGGGGAATCTTAGAGATCATACAACCCAGTCTCCTCATTTTACAAATTCAACAAACATCAACCACCTACTATGGAAGCATACGGACTTTTTAAAAAAAATCTAAATTGGGGGAGAGGGGAGGAGGTAGTATAAGACATAACCTAATGGGTATGAGAAGAAGTAGAATGGGATGAAGAGGGAGGATTCTAAATCGTGTTAAGAAATATAAGGGAAAGATTACTTTTGGCTAGGGAATTCAGAGGAGCTTCATAAAGGGGATTATTAAGCAACTACTAGATACTTATTAGGCAGCTGGGTGGCATAGTGGATAGCAAATTGGGCTTGGAATCAGAAAGTCATCTTCATGAGTTCAAATCCAGCCTCAGACACTTAACTAGCTTAGCTGTGTGACCCTAGGCAAGCCACTTAACCCTGTTTGCCTCAGTTTCCTCATCTGTAAAATGAAAGGAAGTGACAAACCACTGGTGTCTGCCAAGAAAACCCCCAAATGGGGTCATGGAGAATTGGACACAACTGAAATACAACATCAGGTACTTATTAGCCTCATTTTACAGTTGAGAAAACTGAGGCAAGCAGATTAAGTGACTTACCCAGGGACACACAGCTAGGAAATGTCTGAGGCTGAATTTGAACTAAGGTGTTCCAGAATCCAGGCTCACTGCTCTACTACACCACCTAGCTGCCTGAAGAAGGTGGCACCTGAGATGGACCTTGAATGAAGAGAAGCATTTCAACAGGTACATGTAAAGGTCATGGTGGATGGTATGTGTGAATGGAAAATGCCGGGATAAGATGGAGGAGCAACTATAGTAATACAGTTTGGCTTCCACTATGATGAAGGGTAATAGAGTGAAATTAGGCTGGAAATGCTGAGTTGGAGTCAAATTATGAAAGCACCACCTAATGAGTCTGTATTTTTCCTCCAATGGACCAATTGCCAATGAAGTGTTTTTGAGCAATGGAGTAAATACAGTCAGGAAGAATTATGCGTTAGAATGTTTTGGCAGATATGTAAAAAGAAACTGGAGAAGGGAGAGACTAGAAGCAGAAGGAAGGCTATTCACTGTAGGGAAGAGGTAAAAAAAAATCTGAACTAGGGTCATGGAGAGATGCCTGACTAGGAGGGGAAGGGGAGCAAGAGGCACTGTGGAGGGAAAATCAGCAGGAGCCACCAACTTGCTGATGGGACAGCAGGGTAAAGATGTCCAGTAGGTAGTTGGAGATGTAGAATTGTAGCTCAAAGGAGACATCAGTTCTGGATGAATAGTCTTGGAAGCCATGTAAAAACTGATAATTGAAGCTATGAAAGTGGACATCACCAAGGGAAAGCCTTAGGCAGAAAATAGGGCTGAGAACTAAGCTTGGGACCTCACTTTGAACACACTGGAGGAGGGAAATGAAGCCGTGAAAGAGACCTAGGAGTAGTCAGTCAGGTAGGAGAACCAAGTAATTTTTCAAAAAAGGAATCATATTTGAAGATCCTAAAGAGGAAAGCATCCCTGGGAGATGACGTTCCACACCATCAAAAGCTGCGGAAAAGGCAAGGGCAATTCTCACTGGAGTGGTCACAGGTAGAAGCCAAATTACAGAAGAGCAAAGAGTGAGTGAATGGGGAGGAAATGAATCGTAGATGAGTCTTGGTAGGAATTTAGCAGAGAAAGGAAGAAAAAGTCCTGAGCAGTAACTTCAAGTGATAGTGGTGTCAAAAGAAGTTTTTTGATGATCCTGAGGATCTGAATATATTTGTAGCCCAGTGGAGGGAAAGGTTAGAGGAAGAGGAAGAGGGAATGATAAATGTGGCAAGGGGCATAATAAGAGGCAGAAGGGAAAGGAATCAAGGTCAGAAAAAGACATGAAAAAATAAGGATGAAGCAGCTTGGTGCATAGAGCACTGGACTTGGAGTCAGGAAGGCTCATCTTCCTGAGTTCAAATCCTGCCTCAGACACTTATTAGGTTTGTGACCTTGGGCAAATCACTTAACCCTGTTTGCCTCAGTTTCCTCATCTGTAAAATGAGCTGGAGAAAGAAATGGCAAACCACTCAAGTGGTTTGTTGATCCAAATGAGGTCACAGAGTCAGACACAACTGAACAGTTACTTCTAACAGTTTCCTCCTAGGAAGCTAGGTGGTGCAGAGCTGGTGTTCATATACGGCCTTAGACCCTGCGCAAATCACTTAACCCTGTTTGTCTCAGTTTTCTCATCTGTAAAATGAGCTGGAGAAGGAAATGGCAAACCTCTGCATTATTCGTGCTAAGAAAGCCCCAAATGGGGTCACAAAGAGTCAGACAACTGAAATGACTGAACAACTCTAAGGTCATACCATTAACAGGGGACGTAAGCCATGTATTTGTAAGGCCCTCCCTCTAGCATTGCTTGGTCAAGTAGCCAGTTGACCTGGCAGTGGCGGATTGGATCCCCAGAAAGGTGGCTGCTTCTAGCACTGGTTCATGAGCCTCCACTGGTGTGTTTCCTCTTAATCAACCAATATTCTCAGCTCTTTAGCAAATGGCATAGCAGGAACAGTACATTTCCCCATAATTCCAGGGCACAAAGCTTTCCCCCCAGTAACAGGGCACAGTCTTCCCCCAATATACACAGAGCCCATGGGAGGAGGAAGGTGCATGAGTTTAAAGTACAATGGTAGTCAGTCATACATGTAGGGATCACAAATGGCTAAAGCAACTCACCCCTGAACAACAGACCCTCTATGCCCTTTCTTCAGAGGGTCCTCCTGTCTAATGGTTTCCTTTGGCATATGAACTATGCAGTGGCTGCTGGCTAGCTTGTCTTGCTATTGGATGGTGACTAGTTGCATGAGGCCTAGTTGGCTAATTTGCTGCTGAGCTGCTGTTACCGGACAGTTCTGAGCAGGTTGCTTTTGCCTGCCCAGAGGCAAACAGTGGACAGTGGCTGCTGGGATCTTCTCGGAGTGAAGTGTTTCTGCTAAGGCAGGTAGATGAGGACTTCTTGGATCTGCTCTTTGTGAGCATCTGATGTCTTTTTCCACCTTCAGCCACTTGCTTGTCTTCTTTAGCTAGGGTGCCTAAGGTAGGACAGTGACCCTTAGACCTCTGGATCTCCAGAGGCCTTTCCCTTTAAGTCCATGTAGGAGATGGGATCGTCCCTTCCTAGCTCACAAGCTGCTTTTTTTTCCCCCCTTCAAAAGCCACTCCTTCCTGTCCTAGGATGATCAGTTTCAATTGAGTCAATTTTATGTCCCAAATTCCTTTGGGAATCTTATGGGACCAAGGTATCCCAGGCAGTCTATGCTCCAGAGCAAGGGTGGAGGCCACTGGTGGCCCTCTAGGTCCTCAGGTGCTGCCCAAGTCAAAGGTTCTCCACCCCCGCCCTAGAGGCTAGTTCATGTCTCTTTGACCTCTTCAAATGTAATCTACTGTTTAAGCCTTAGACCCTTTTTAGGATGGGTCCTGAAGCTTTTTGTTGTTCAGTCCTGAGCAACTTTCCATGACCCTGTTTGGAGTTTCTTTGGCAGAGATACTGGAGAGGTTTGCCATTTCCTTCACTAGCTCATTTTACAGATGAGGAAACTGAGGCAAACAGGGTTAAGTGACTTAGCCAGGGTCACAGAGCTAGTAAGAGTTTGCAGCCAGATTTGAACTCAGGAAGATGAGTCTCCTTGGTTTGAAGCCTTGCTACCTAGCTGCCCTGGGTCCTGAAGACCTGAGTTCAATTTGATCTCTGAAACTAATTGTGTGTGTGTGTATTTGTGACCCAAAAAAAAATCACTTCACCTCAGTTTCCTCAAGTGTAAAATGGGGATCATAACAGCACCTACCTCCCAGGGTTGCTGTGAGCATCAAATGAGATCATATTGGGAAAGTACTTAGCACAGTGCCTGGCACATAGTAGGTGCTATATAAATGGTAGGTAGGCAGCCAGGTGGTAGAGTGGATAGAGCACTGGGCTCGAAACCAAGAGGACTCATCTTCCTGAGTTCAAATCTGGCTGCAAACTCTTATTAGCTGTGTGACCCTGGGTAAGTCACTTAACCCTGTTTGCCTCAGTTTCCTCATCTGTAAAATGAGCTGGAGAAGGAAATGGCAAACCACTCCAGTATCTCTGCCAAGGAAACCCCAAATGAGATCGCAGAGTGTTGGATAGGACCGAAACTAATCAACAACAAAAGAACAAGGAAGATCTCTTAGAGAAAGTATCATTTGATTTGGAAATTAAGGGTAGGAATTGGACCAGTAGAATTTGGGAAGTGGAAGGAAGACTCTAGGGATGGAGCAGAAGCAGAGAATTAGGAAACAACATTCCAATCTCTTATCTCCATGCATTTGCCCCATGCCCGTCATCTCCACTCTTTGCATTCCTCACCTTCCTTCGAGGCTCAGCTCAGGTACCACCCCTTCCTGTCCTAATACTCCCCACCTGATAACATTCTCTTTCCTTCCTCAAATTCTCTTGCTTTTACCTATAGGTATATACATGTATACACTTTCAGCTGAGAACCTTGCTTCTTGCTTTACTGAGAAAATTGAAACTCTTTTATACCATTTCTCCCCTCTCATCTACTTCCCCTCTCCCTCCCCCCAAGTGGCACTTTTTCTTATCAAGGCCAACCCTTGAACAGAACAAGGTTATCCTAGATCCCAACCCTTGTGATCTTCTCTAACAGTTTACAACCTTAATCATCCTTTCTCTCTACTCTTGACCTCTCCTAATCTAGTGGTTCCTTCCCTACTTCCTTCAAGAATGCTCAAGTCTTCCTCATCTTTAAAGAGCCACCACTAAAGTCTATGTCTATGATATAATGTAATATGATGTAATATTATAACAAAATACAATATAACAACATCACGTCATGTGTCATGTTATGTTATGTTATATTATGTTATAGTTATGTTATTGTATTATATTACTAAACTATTATTCTTAACTCCCATTTTTCAGCCAAACTCCTATGAAAAGCTCTCTATGCTCATAGCCTTTATTTCCCTCACTCACTCTTTGCAATTAGACTTCTAATCTCATCACTCAGCTGAAATGGCTCTCTCAATCTCTCTCTCTCTCTCTCTCTCTCTCTCTCTCTCTCTCTCTCTCTCTCTCTCTCTCTCTCTCTCTCTCTCTCTCTCTCTCTCTCTCTCTCCCTCTCTCTCCCTCTCTTTGTGTGAGGCAATCGGGGTTAAGTGACTTTACCCAGGGTCACACAGCTAGTAAGTGTCAAGTGTCTGAGCCTGGATTTGAACTCAGGTCCTCCTGACTCCAAGGCCAGAGCTCTATCTACTGTGCCACCTAGCTCCACCCTCAATCTCTTAATTGCCAAATCTGATGCTCTTTTCTAAATCCTTTTATTTCCTGACCTCTCTACTACATTTGATACTGTTGACCACTTTCTCCTCCTAGATCCTCTTTCCTTTCTGGGTTTTCATGACGCTATTCTCTCTTGCTTCTCCTCCTGACTGCTTAATGTTCCTTCTCATTATCTATATCATGCCCCTTGTAAGTGTTCCCCAAGGCTCTGATGTGGCTCTTTTCTTTATATGCTCTTTTTCTCTCGGTGATCACATCAGCTTTAATTTTCATCCATACATATGAATCATACATTTATATATCTAGCCCCAAGCTTTCCACTGAATTTCATTCCATCATGAAATATCTACAGGACATTTTAAATTGGATGTCTTGGAGACATCTGAAACTCAACATCCCTGAAATAGAGCTCATTATACTCATTATCTTTCCCTCCAAATCTACCTCTCTTCCAAATTTCCCTATTTCTGTCCAAGGTACCACCATTATTCCAGTCTTCTGGCTTTATAACCTTAGCTTTTATCCTCAATTCCTTTTATCTTGAATATCCTCTCCCTCATTCCATGATCTAGTCAAGTACCAAATTGTGTCATTTCTATCTTGTATCTGACCCTTTCTCTCTTTTTAGTTCGGGCACTCAGCATCTCTTACTTAGCTTATTGCAATGGTCTCCCTGCCTCAAACCGCACCCTATTCCAAATGGCTGCCAAAGTGATTTCTCTTTTTTTTTTTTAAGCTAGGCAATGGGGTTAAGTGACTTGCCCATGGTCACACAGCTAGTGAGTGTTATGTGTCTGAGGATGAATTTGAACTCAGGTCCTCCTGACTCCAGGACCAGTGCTCTATCCACTGTGCCACCTAGCCACCCCAAAAGTGATTTTTCTTAAGCACTGATGTATCCATGTCATTCCTCTTCTCAATAGCATCCAGTGGCTATTACCTCTAGGATAAAATAAAACTCCTAAGTATGGCTTTTAGAATTCCTCCCAATTTGGCCCCAATTGTGTGTGTATACACACACACACACACACACACACACACACACACTGTACTCTGCAATCTATCCAAACTGGCCTTTTCCAAACAAGCATTAATTAAGCCGCTACCCTGAGCCAGGCACTATGCTAAGTGCTTTACAAAATTTATCCCGTTTGATCCTCCTGGCAACCCTGTGAGGTAGGCAGTTCCATTATTTTGCCCATTTTACAGTTTAGGAAACTGAGGCAAAGGTTTAAGTGATTTGTTCAGGTTAACATAGCAGTACATGTCCTATCTGTATTCTTTTGGTCTGGTTACCTTGTTGTGCCTGTTACAGTAAAAGCCTAGATGAAACTCTTCAGAACTTATAAAGGCTACAGTCTAACTGTTCTATTCTTCTCTGACTCTTAATCCTTTTCATAACTCCTTAAAATGGATATTCCTCCATTTTCTATCATTGATTCTCTTCTTTGTCTTCTTTTTTTTTTTCTATTCTTTCCTTACAAACTCCTCGGTTTGACATTTTAAGCCTTTCACAATCTGGCACCTACTTTGACACAGTAATATTTCACGCTTGTACTGGGCTGCACCTAACTCATATTACTCCCTTGGTAGTTTATGTTTGATATTAAAATGGGACGATACCCTTGTAGGGCATTCAACAGTCAACAGAAGGATTTTTTGCTTAGCCATAGAAGGAGAAGGAAGCACTGAAGAGACTCCGACTTGATTCAGCTGGGTAAAGCTTTTTTGCCCGAGTTGTCCATCATACTCCACTAGCCAAGAACCAGAGAGCTCCTTGAGCTGCTTGTACTTGGCAAAGATACCAATTAAGACAATCAATAGCTTCAGCAAAGCTTCAGGCTACAAAATAAACCTTCAAAAATCAACTGCATTTTTAGATAATAATAACAAAATCCAAGAGGCAGTAAAAGAAAGCAAAATTCCATTCCAAAAAACTACAAAGCTCATAAATAATTAAGACTTTTTACTTCTGTGTTGGTCTTGTCCCCAAGGAATTTCTCCACCCCACCTCCCTTGCAGGGGAAAGCATTTAGGATCAACAGAAAGTTGACGCCTAACCTTCCAGTGGAGATGTTCCCATTAGACTTACCTAATCACCTTTGCTCTTACAGGAACCTGGTTGAAGTACTGTTGGTTAGGGGAAAATACATGGAGTCGTTAGACAGTCAACTCCTTCCCCCCTGGTAGGCTTGTCTTTCCTTTGGGGCTATATATTAATAATAGCTAGCATTTATATAGCACTTATTATTATGCCAGGTACTGTGCTAAGCACTTTAGGAAAACTAACTCATTTGATCAAAAATATATTTGTATAGAGTCAATTACAAAGTGCTCTTAAAGAAATAAAGAACAACTTTAGTAGTCAGGAATACTCAGCCAATATAATAATAATGATACTACTAAACTTAATTTGCACCTTTAATGCTATACCAATCAAATTATCAAAGGGATACTTTACGGAACTCAATATATAAAACAAAATTCATTCAGAAAAAAAAGATCTAAAATATCAAGGAAAATTACTGACAAGAAGTAGAGATGAAGGGGGAATAGTACATTCGGAACCCAAACTATATTATAAAGCACCAGTCATTAAAACCACCTGGTACTGCCTAAAAAATAGAGTGTATGGATGGAATAGACTGAATAAGGGAGAATGGGGGGGGTAAATGGATTCAACAACCCCTATTGTTCAGTAGATCAGAAAATGAATTATTTTGGGAAAGAATTCCCTGTTGGGGGTGGAGAGGGAACCTGCTGGGAAAACTAGAAAGAAATCTAGGGGCAGCTAGGTGGTGCAGTGGATAAAGCTCTGGCCTTGGAATCAGGAGGACCTGTGTTCCAATCCTTCCTCAGACACTTGACACTTACTAGCTATGTGACCCTGGGCAAGTCACTTAACCCCCATTGCCTCACCAAAAAAATAAAAATAAAAAATTTGGGGGGCAGCTAGATGGAGCAGTAGATAGAGCACCGGCCCTGAAGTCAGGAGTACCTGAGTTCAAATCTGGTCTCAGACAAAACACTTGACACTTACTAGCTGTGTGACTCTGGGCAAGTCAACTTAACCCCAAATGCCTCAAAAAAAAAAAAAAAAAGAAAGAAAGAAAGAAAGAAAGAAAGAAAGAAATCTAGAAGAAATTAGATTTATATCAATACCTTATTCCATTTCCACAAAATATTCTTTTTAAAAAAATATATTTAATTCCCCCCCAATTACATGTAAAAACAATTCTTAACATTCGTTTTAAAAAATTTTGAATTCCAAATTGTCTCCCTCACCTAGTTATATGTGTGCAATCATGCAAAACATACTTCCATACTAGTCATATTGTAAAAGAAGACAAAGACCACCAAGAAAAAAAGAAAACATAAAAAAAAATTAATCCAGACTCCATCAGTTCTTTCTTTGGATGTGGATAGCAATTGATCACGAGTTCTTTGGAATTGTCTTGATTCATTGTATTGCTGAAGATAGCTAAGTCATTCACAGTTGATCATCATATAATGTTGCTGTTACTGTGTATAATATTCTCCTGGTTCTGCTCACTTAACTTTGCATCAGTTTGTGTAAGTCTTTCCAGTTTTTTTTTTAAATTATCCTGCTCATCATTTCATATAGCGCAATAGTATATCATTTCAGTCATATACCACAGCATACTCAGCCATTTCCCAATTGATGGGCATTTCCTCAATTTCCAATTCTTTGCCACCAATACACATATATATATATATATATGTATGTATGTATGTATTCTAAATAGATGCATGACTTTCGTGTTCAAGATCACATTACAAAAAAAAATTAGAAGAGAAACATCCTTTACATCTCAGAGCTATCGGCAAATAAGGGAAAAAGGGAAGAAGTCCAATGGGGGAAAAAATCTTTCTATCAAATGTTTCTGATAATGGTGTGGTATCCAAGACATATAAAAACTAACATTTGTGTACATACATTTATGTATACATATATGTATGTCAAACATATTTTTATATATCTATAGATATATAAATCTGTAGATTTATAGATTTATATTTCTGTAGATTTACATATTCTTATACATTTATATAATATATATATTCTTATAGATTTATGTGTCTGTAGATATATAAATCTGTAGATAGATATATACATACACACATACATACTGAAAGCTATTCCCCAATAGATAAATTGTTGAAGGATATAAACAAACAGATCTCAAAAGAAAAATTAAAAATTATTCACTGTGAATCATTTCTTGTTGTTATTCATCCCTCGTTCTGGAAGAGCATCTATGACAACAGGAGAGTGATATGCTGACTTGCAAGTGAATTGGATTTGAGTGAGGCAGAGCTGTGCAAAGTCATCAGCCTCACTCTCTGCTCCAGAGTTATCAGAGTCCAGTGGCAAGACATAAGGTCAAGATGACTGGCGATAGCCTCTGAATCATTAATAATAAGAGAAATGTACATCAAAACAAGCCTTCGGTTTTATCTCACACCTTCTAAATTGGCTAAGATGACAAAAGATAGGAATGGTCAATGTTGGAGGGATAATGGGAAGATAGGCATTGTTGATGGAGCTATGACTCAGTACAACCATTTTGGAAAGCATTTTGGAATTATGCATATAAAGTGACTAAAATATCTATACTCTTTGACCTAGACATTCTATTGCTAGGCTTACACATTCCAAGGAGTCTATTGATAAGTAGAAAATTCCTATATACACCAAAATATTTATAGCAACACCTTTTGTGGCATCAAAGAATTGGAAACAAAATTAGACGTTCATCAGTTGAGTGATGGCTAAACAAATTGTATGTGGATGCAATGCAGTAGTACTGTGCTATGAAAATTGATGAATGGTAAATTTACAGAAGCATAGGAAGATCAACATGAACGGATGCAGAGTGGAGAGCCAAGAAAACAATATACACAATGAATATAACAAACAGAGAGAACTGAAAAAAAAATGAGTGATGTGAAATTAAAAAGAACAAGCATGGCTCAAAGAAAAGATGTAAGAAGAAAGCACTTACCCCTTGCTTTTGCCGAGGTGGGATGTCCACAAGTGTTATCCATCAGACGTATTTTCACACTTTTCCCAGGTATTAATTAATTGTGCTGGGTTTCTTTTTTTTTGTTCTATTCTTTTTTTTTTTAATCTCTGAAAAAATTCAGTGTTACATAGGATGGCTCTCTGAGAGGAGGGAGAAACCATGGCAATAAAAAAAATACACAAATTAAAATTGACTTAATTCCCCTCTCCCCCAGTAATTCTTTCCCTATTCACACACAAATATGGCTCCCTCAAAGCTGGAAGGAGGCCTTCTTTTAGCAGGTCTCCCCAGAGGCAATTAGATCATGACCATTAGCAATACAATGGCACCTGAGTCTTATTCTTTCTTTTCTACTGTGGAAGGGGTAGAATCACTTTCAATTCCCCCAAATTCAACTTCTCTTGTGTGCTCTGAAGGTAAACTTTCTTCCGAGGATATCTCTACTAGAACTTAAAGAATACTTAAATTGTCAGACTAGAAAGCCCAGGGACAATATAGCTGGTAGGTCTAAAAGACTGTTTGTTCCATTTATCTTCATGGTAGCGGTCTTAAGAACCTCTAGCATATTAACATTGGTATTTCTTTGCTGAAGGGTTAGTCTCTAATCTCCCAGAAGCAGGAGGTACCTCACAGTAAGCAATTACCATCTCTACTTTTTTTTTTTTTGGAGGCAATTGGGGTTAAGTGACTTGCCCAGGATCACACAGCTAGTAAGTGTCTGAGGCCACATTTGAATTCAGGTCATCCTAATTCCAGGGCCCTCACCACCTACCTCTCCAGAAACCAACATCTCTAGAGGCAGCGCCAGAAAAGAAATACAAGAAACATGATGGCCAGTGCAGAGGAAGGCTTACCTTACTCTATATGGCTCATCCCCCACTTTAACAAAATCACTCCATTCCAATCCTGTAAGACTGCTGAACTTAATGAGTGGGACTGACTCAGGTAGTATATATTGATATTGGAATGAAACAAGCCTCTGGGAGATCCTTCAACAATTAACAAAAGGATATTTACTTAGCCAGAGCCAGAGAAGGATGCACTGAGGTCACCCTGAGTTGATTGAACTAAGTAAAACTCTTGCCTGAGTTGCCAATCATGGTTTATTAGCTAAGCATTAAAGAGTAACTGGAGTTCTTAGCAGCTGTTTTGTATTTGAGTGACCAGGAAGTGATGGCAATGGTCTTTAGGCTTCCTGAGCCAATCAGGTCTTAATTGATTATCAGGTTAATGTAATTTTTAAATTAATTTTTTAAATTATCAAACGTTTGGTTTGGCTTTAGTAACTGTGAAGGAAAATTATCAGGTTAATACAATTTAAAAATTATTATTAATTTTAAATTATCAAACATTTGGTCTGGCTTTAGTACCTTTGAAGGAAAAACTAACCTAACTTACATGGGGGACCTGAGTTAGGCTGTTGCACCCAAGGCACCTAGAATTCTCTCCCTCCTCACTTCTGTTCCCTAGAATTCCTTCTCTTAGGATGCTCATCATTTGGGGAATGGCTGAACAAGTTGTGGTATATGAATGTAATGGAATACTATTGTGTTGTAAGAAATGATGAACAGGTTGACTTCAGAAAAATGTGGAATGAGTGCAGTAGGATGCTGAGTGAAGTGAGCAGAATCAGGAGAACGTTATACACGGTAATATTCACATTGTGCAATGACTAATATTGATAGACTTAACCCTTCTCAGCAATACAAGGATCTCCGACATCTCCAAAGGCCTCGTGATGGAAAATGCTATCCACATCCAAAGAAAGAACTATGGAGTTTGAATGCAGATCAAAGCATACTATTTGCTGTTTTTTTCCTTCTGTTGTGTTTTGTTTCCTCTTTCTAGTAGTTCCTCCTATTGGTTCTAATTCTTACTTACAACATCATTAATGAGAAAATATGTTTAATAGGAATGTATATGTATAGCCTATATCAGATTTCGTGCCATCTTGGGGAGGGAGGTGGGGAGGGAGGGGGAGAAAAATTTAAAACTCAAAAGCTTATGGAAGTGATTGTTGATAAATCAAAATAAGTTAATTTAAAAAAAGAAAGAAACATGAGTTCTAAAAGAAAACAAAAGAAAGAGAAAAAAGAAACCTGAGTTCTAATCCAGTCTTAGAAACTTACTAGCTAGATGACCCTGGGCAAGTCACTTAACTTCTGCCTCAGTTTCTTCAACTGGAAAATAGGGATAATAATAGTAGCTGTCTCCCAGAGCTGTGAGGATTAAATGAGATAATATTCAAAGGACTTTGTTGACCTTAAAGCACTATATAAATGCTAGCTGTTGGTTATTATCATGTGGTTCTAGAGGTCAGGGGAGAAGTCAAGACTGGAGATGATTATTTGGGCATTGTCATCTGCATAATGAATGTTGTTATTGTTGGGGAAGACAGTGTGGCAAGAAGCAGACAGAAGAAAAATAGAATAGGCTGGAACATTGACAAACACCAACATTAAGGGGCTGCAAAGGATGTAGCAAAAGAGGAGAACCAGAAGAACGTAGTGTCTCTGAGGCCAAAGAAAGAGGAAGTATTCAGAAAAAAGAGAATAGTCAACAATATGAAATGCTGTAGGAAGCAAAGGCAGTGAGGTACCATGAAAAGAAGACCTGAGGTGATACCCCAGCTCTTCTCTGTGTGACTTAAAGCAACATCCTTGTCCTGTCTGTGCCTCGGTTTCTTTATCTGTAAAATGAAGATTGGACTAATCAATTAATCAATAAACATTTATTAAGCTCCTACTATGTATCAGGCACTCTGCTCAGTGATAGGGGTAGAAAAAGAAGCAAAAGAGGGTCCTGCCCTCAAGGAACTTACAATCTAAGGAGAAGACAGTGTACAAATAAATATATGCAAAGCAACCTATATAAAAGATAAATAGGAAATACTTAACCAAGGGAAGGTACTGGAAGTAAATGATTGGGAAAGGCTTCCTGTAGAAGGTGGAGTTTTATTTGAGACTTAAAGGAAGCCAGGGAAGCTGGTAAGGGGAGAGGAAGAGGGAAAATGCCTGAGAAAATGCCTAGAGCAGAGACATTGTCTCCTTCATGGAACAGCCAGGAGGCCCATGTCGGTGGAGTGAAGAGTATGAGGTGGGGAGTCAAGTGTAAGGAGACTTGAAAGGTAGGGGGGGGCTAGGTTATGAAAGGCTTTGAATGCCAAACACAGCATTGTATTTGTAGATGAAATCGACGGCCTTGGTGACAAGTTGGATATGGAAGGTTGTTCAGTCATGTGCAACGTTTTGTGACCCCATTATGGGTTTTCTTAGCAGAGATACTAAATTGGTTTGTAATTTCCTTCTCCAGCTCATTTTGCAGATGAGGAAACTGAGGCCAACAGGGTTAAGTGACTTGTCCAAGGTCGCAGTCAGTAAGTGTCTAAGGCTGGATTTGCACTCAGGAAGATGTCTTCCTGACTCCAGGCCCAACCCTCTATCCAAGAAAGAGTAAAGAGTCATCCTGGACTAGATCGTGAGCCTAAAGAACTGGGAGGATGGTGTTGTCCTCTATAGGAAGAGGGGAAGTAGGGAATGCAGCCAGGTGGTGCAGTAAATAGAGCACTGGGCTTGGAATCAGTAAGATTCATCTTTGTGAGTTCAAATCTGGCCTCAGATGCTACCTATGTGACCCTGGGCATTGTTGGACAGTTATGGGTTAGGCCAGCTAGCCTCTGCTCTTCCATCTGTAAGATTCTCCATTTCTATAGAACCTGTTCTCTCAAAAGTTAACACGGATTGTCTTCATCACCAGTTTCCTGTCGCCTCAGTTTCCTCATCTGTAAAATGAGCTGGAGAAGGAAATGGTAAACCACTTTGGTATCCTTGTCAAGAAAATCCGTGATGGGGTCACAAAGAATCAGACAGGACTGAAAATGATTGAAGGGGAGGGGAGAGATAATGAGTTATATTTTGGACATATTGAGTTCAAGATGTCTACTGGACATCTAATTTGAGATGTCTGAAAGGCAACTGGAGATGGGAGACTAGAGGTCTGCAGAGAGGATAGGGCAGGATAGGTATGTTTGATAATAACGTAGAGAGATTATAAATTAGTTATTTTAAATTATTTATTTGTAGCTATTATAAATAGCAATTCTTTCTGTTTTGGCCAGAAACCTTGAGGGTCTTTCCCTCCCAGAATGATATTTTTTTTAATTAGGTAAGAGGCCATTTTTTGCCTCATTTCTTACCTACCCTTAATCACTGAATGGGGGTTGCCTCAGACAAACTGAGACCTGGGAAAGACCTTAGCTTAAAAAAGCCTAGGTCTTGCACTGCATCAGGGAACATCTCCGGTCATCCTGATCTATAGCTTGCCACCGCACCCAGATGGCTCTGGAGGAACGAGTGAGGCCTACGACTTTGTACAGCTCTGCCTCACTTAAATCCAGTTCATTTGCAAGTCTTGACATCTCCTTCCTCATGTCGCCGTCCTCTTTGAGAACGAAGGCAAACAGCAGCAACAGAAACAATTAAATCCATGGGAGATGAAGAGATTACCAAGTGAAGGAATAGAAGGAAAAGAGAAGAGGGCCCAGGACAGGGCCCTGAGGGCCACCTCGGTTAGATGAGCTCTAAGGGCCTTTCAGGTCTGCAACGAATGTTCCGATGGTGATGAAGAGAATCCGTGCTAACTTCTGAGAGAACAGGTTCTGTAGAGTAGTGGGGAATGGAGAAATCTTAGAGATGGAAGAGCAGAGGCTAGCTGGCCTAACCCATAACTGTCCAACAATGCCTTGAATCACATCCGCCCCCCAGCGCTCATCTCTTGTCTTTTTTTTTTTTTTGCATTTTTTTGGTGAGGCAATCGGGGTTAAGTGACTTGCCCAGGGTCACACAGCTAGTTAAGTGTCAAGTGTTTGAGGTCACATTTGAACTCAGGTCCTCCTAATTCCAAGACTGGAGCTCTATCCACTACGCCACCTAGCTGCCCTTTCGTGTTTCGTTCTCCAAGAGGACCATGACATCAGCAAGGAGATGTCATGACTTTCAAGTAAATTGGATTTAAGTGAGGCAGGGCTGTGGAAGGTCGCCAGCCTCACTCTCTCCTCCGGAGCCATCTGGATCCAAGGGTAAGACAGAGATCAGGATGACTGGAGATGGCCCCTCTGCAGCGGGAGACTTTGGCCTTTCTGAATTAAGGTCTTTCCCAGGCCTGTGTTCACCTAATCTCTGTTTGAAAGACTCCCCATGATGGGGAATTTGCTATCTCTTGAGAAGCTGTTCATTCCTCTTTGGAATAGCTGTTATTGATAGGAATTTTTCAATGCTGCTGCTGCTAATAATCATAATCATAATAATGGCAAGTAAGCGGCACAGCAGACAGAACAGTGTCTGAAGCAAGGAAACTTGAGTTCAAATCTGACCTCAGATCCTTACTAGCTGTGAAACCTTGGGCAAGTCACTTAACCTCTTTGCCTCAGTTTCCTTTTTAGCAAAATGGGGATAATAACATCACCTACCTCCCTACTTTCCTCTCCCTCTCAGGGTTGCAGTGAAGCGCTTAGTGCAATGGCTGATGCATAGCAGGTTCTGTATAAATGCTAACTATTATGATTATTATATTCTCCCACCCCACCCCCAAGTCTTCTGATTTTCCTGCTAAAGTCCAAAAAGTCAACAAGCACTTACTTTTAATTTACAGTTAATTTTAATTTAATTTAATTTGCAATTAATTTTAATTTACAATTAAGCACTTACTATGTACCAGGTACTGGGCGTGCCTGGTGTTTAATCATTACATATTCTTCTGTCTTTTCATCGCGCTGGTCATTCTCTCTTTTTTTTTTTTTTGCTTTGTTTTTTGGTAAGGCAGTCGGAGTTAAGTGACTTGCCCAGGGTCACACAGCTAGTAAGTGTCAAGTGCCTGAGGCCAGATTTGAACTCAGGTTCTTCTGACTCCAAGGCTGGAACTTTATCCACTGTGCCGCCTAGCTGCCCCCATCTTTGGGATACATTCCAGTTTCTCTAAGACAGAATACAAAGGATTGTGGATAGAGTAGGTAGCAGGGAAGTGTAGATATTGAGTATAAACTTTTTCTAGAATTTAAATGTAATGAATCACGGAGAAAGGGGACAGTGAGAGTAGGGTTATGGGAAGGGTTGTTTTTATTTCTGTCTTTTACAGCACCTAGCTAATATAGGGCCTTGGGTATCCTGTGAATATTTATTAATTAATAGACAATTAATAAATACTTGTTGATTGACTGATTTAATTGACTTGGGGGTTCCACCTTGATGACACCACCCCTCCTCCCCCATATGTGCTGACCCCTTGTGGTACTAGACTAAATTGCAACCTAGCCCTCTAGTAACTGTCTCCACAATTGAGTCTGAAACCTCTAAGATGCCAAATTGATGTCCTCATTCTAATGTGTGTACTGAGGCCATGATTTCCTGGACATTTTGGTGAACCATAGGGGAAACTGAGGCCTGGGTGGAGGGAGCAGGCATGGAGCCAGTTGAGGGATCTCAGGAGGGAACACTTGGGATTTCCAACAACTGAAGCCTATACCTTGGCTCCCTCCCTTCAGGTAGGCCTACACTTTGTCCTCATGCTACAGAAGGAGAAAAAGTTATAAAAGACAGGAGTCTCTGAATCCTCAGCTAAACCTCCAGGCCCCCCACTCCTTCTGACCAGAGGAGGAAGGAGTGCATGAAGAGGCTGCAGGATCCCAGACTGGTCCTGTTCCTTCCTTCCTCTCCTTCCTCCCCCCATCCCCACCTCTCCCACAGCTTCAGTCTCCCCCACACAGGCTGGGGAAGGAGGGCAGGGGCGGGCAGAGAGGAGGAGTTGGGGATGGTGGGATCTGAGAGCCCCACAGTGCCAGGCGGCCAAAGAGAAAACGCCAACATTAGCTCAACCTCCCTGAAACCTTCTCCTTCAGATCCCCTCTTCAGTCATGTTGGGGACCCTAGGGTTTTGGATGCTTTTTCCTGCAGCTGTGCAGGGTAAGTGTCTAAGGGAATGGCTTGTTCAACTGCCTTTCTGGCTTTCAAGGTGGGTTATCCCAGAGACAAAAACTGGGGATGGGGGGGAGTGGTGGGGAGACAGTTGAGATAACTGTCCCATTGGCTCTTAGACAGAGTTGGGTGCAAGGCAAAGGGGGAGGGGGTCTTGTTTTAGACAGCTGCTGACTTTCTAGCTTTTCCACCCTGAGCCTGAGATGGGACATGAGTTTTCTCTCTGACCAGACTCCTGCCTGTCTGGGGTATAATCCCACCTTGTTCTCTCTCCTTCCTTCTTCCCTGCCCTTGCCTTGTCCTTAGCCCCACCAGGTCACCGGACTTGTGTTTTCTTTGAGGGACCTGGGGTACAGGGCAGCACAAGGGCTCTGGGCAAGCTACTAGATGCAGGGCCAGGGCCCCCCAGGGGTATCCGCTGCCTGTACAGCCACTGTTGCTTTGGAATATGGAACCTGACTCAGGATGGGGCTCAGCTGGAGATGCAGGGTGAGTGGCCAGGACCGGGAAGTAAGGGGGCAGATACATAAGGGGAGGAGAGGGCTGGAACAGAGACCAGACATGTGGAGGGCAAAGCTAGCTTCTCTGAGAATGATAGCACATCTGTAAGGGAAGAAAGGCCATTTCAGAGATTGAAGGGATAGCTCTAAAAAAACAGAGGGGAAACTAGGTCCTCCAAAAGTGGATTTTATCGCCTTCTGCCCCAATCAGGGTGCCGAGACAGTGATGAGCCGGGCTGTGAATCCCCCCGATGTGAGCCAGCCCGCCTTGCCCACCCAAGCCCTGGCTCCACTCTCTTCACATGCTCCTGTGGCACTGATCTCTGCAATGCTAATTACAGCCACCTGCCACCTCCAGGGATCTCAAGGACCCCCAACTCTCAGGGTCCCCAGTCTCCACCTGGTAATCACTATTCTGGAGCCCAAGTGTCTAGGCTGGAAGGCCAGGCTGGGGTTTGTGTGTGCAAGGCGTGGGAGAGTGGGGATTGGGTTGAAACTGGGAGGAGGGCCATGCCCAGTTTTCCCTGTGTCCGTAATCCTCCCGGGCCAAGCCTCCTACTCCCTCCTCCTGACCTTGGGATGTTTTTTACCCTGGTGACAAGAAGATAACAGGACAAATTCTATGGAAGCAACGGGAAGGGGATCAGGGACCCAGAGCAGGGGTTTCCAGAGTGCCCAGGATCCATGTCTTGGGGATAGTCTCAGTATTCCCCTCCAGCCCTGAATTTCTTCTTTATTTGTCCAGGGGACTCCTTTCTGGTGGTGGTGTCTCTGCTGGGGCTGTTTCTCCTTCTTATGCTGGGCAGCAGCATCTTGGGTACAGACTTGACCCCTGCCACCCCTCTCCCCCCCAATGCCCTTTGGGCACCCTTCTGATGCTTCTCTGTGTCACCCCCACACACAAACACCTCCCAGGTACTCTCTTGGGCCCTTTTTGCCAGCCTTCCTCTGCCATGACCATGTCCTCTCTAGCATGGAGCCACGTCCTCTGACCTTTCTCTGCCCCAGCTTCCCCTAGGTGTTAGTCCCTATCATCTCTCTGTCCTGGGTAACCCGCATGGTCCCTTCACTTACTGCCCATGGTCTTGGCCCCTTGACCTCCATTTCCTTCAACTCCATCCCATCACCTCTCAAGAACCCCGTACCTCCCAAACCCCTGGTCCTGTGCATGCTGGCCCCATACCTCCCAACCCTATGGCCCCCCACCACCTGTATCTCCAGCCCTTCGGCAGCGGAAGGCATTTAGGGCCTCTGGGGGCCAGGAACTAGAATCTGAGCCAGGCCGCAGTTGGAGCCAGGAGTTGCCGGAGCTGCAGGAATTATGCTTCTCTCAGGTCTCCCTTCTCCATGTCGTGTTGGGGAGAGGGCGGGTGGAGGATAAACATCCCAATGCCTCAATTCCACCAACTGGGTAGGGAGGACGCTGGGTCGTTCCTTTGCTGTGATAGATAGGATGATGAGGGCTGAGGGAGAGAAGGCGTGAAGAGGACAGAAGCCTGAAGAAAAGGTGGTGAATCCAGCCCGTTGCAACATCTTGTCCTCTTCTGCCCAGATCCTGCAAGAGGGAGGCCACACAGTGGTGTGGGCAGGACACCTACAGGGGGAGGCGGTGGCCATCAAGGCCTTCCCCCCTTGGGCAGCACCCCAATTTCAGGCAGAAAGGGCCCTCTACGAGCTGTCTGGCCTGCAGCATGACAACATAGTACGATTTATTGCCGCTGGCAGAGGGGGCCCCGGCCCTCAGCCCCCCGGTCCCCTGCTGGTTCTTCAGCTCTACCCCAAGGTAAGAGGAGGAAGGCCATCTGGGGCTCTCTTCTCCCATCCCTTCTTCCCTGTTCCTGTTCATTTCTCTCCTCTGGCCTTCTTCTTGTCCTGTGACTTTCCCCCTGCCCATTATTGTCCCTTTTCAGCAGTCTTGATGTCTCCCCTTAATTCCCTCTGTACTTCTCTATCCCTATGTCTACAGCTCTTTCTCTTTATGAATGGTCAGCTCTCTGATGATCTGTTAATCATTGCCTTCCTGTCTGATTTTCTATCTTTTTTTCTTCAGTCCCATACACTTTGTTGTTGGTCAGTCATTCATGTCCAACACTTTGTGAGCCCATGGACCATAGCATGCCAATAATGTCCATGGTTTTTCTTTCTTTGTCTTTCTTTTTTTTTTTTAACAGAAAGAGGAATGTTTTGCTATTTCCTTTTCCAGTGGCTCAAGGCAAACAGAGGTTAATTGACTTACCCAGAGTCACACTGCTAGAAAGTGTCTGAGCCCGGATTTGAACTCAGATCCTCCTGACTTCAGGGCCGGTGCTGTATCCACTGTGCCACCTAGCTGCCCCTTTATCTGTCCTTTTCTAATGATAATATTGTTATCCCTTCCACGTGGCAGCTTGCCCCATCGTGGTTTCTACATATTGTGGGTCTGCATAAGAAATTAAGTGGGAGTTTTGGGGGAGTTTTGTGGAAGCCAGAGACATGAGAAGGTCAGTAGACACAAAAAAGTTTAGAAACTCAGGAATGCATAAAATATATGTATAATATTGCATAATAGCAGCACCCCACAAAAAAAAGAAAGAAAAGATTCAGACTTTTCTAGTACGAAGGGCGGTTCAAAAACTTTTATGGGAAGGGGGGTGCTGCATGCTAGGTGCACCCCTCACCCCTGCAATGTGGGAAGGGATAACCATAATGATGTTTCCCAAAGTCTGTCTGTCTCCCTCCTCCCAAGGCTCACATGTTTTTCTCCTACTATGTGACCCTTCCTCTAGGGCTCCCTACGCCACTACTTGGCCCACCATACCTGTGACTGGCTCCACTCTATAAAGCTTGCACTCTCTCTGACTAGGGGCCTGGCCTTCCTTCATGAGGAATCCTGGAGAGATGGTGAGCCCTGGGGAAGATGGGATTCTGTCTCCTCTTGGGGATGGAAAGGAGGAATGAGCAATTGGAGGTTACGAAAAAGAGGGTGAGGGATAACCTTTGACTTCTAATCTCATCCTCAGGTCAATATAAACCAGGCATTGCCCATAGGGACCTGAGTAGCCACAATGTGCTTGTCCGGGATGATGGCTCTTGCGCCATTGGAGACCTGGGCCTTGCCTTGGCTCTTCCTGGCCTCACTCAGCCCCCTACCTGGCTCCCCACTCAACCCCGGGGCCCAGCCACCATCATGGAGGTGGGGACTTTGGGCAGGGGGGAGGAGGGAAGAGGAATGTCCCCAGTTTGATGGCAAAGGTCTTGATGGAAGTGATGGCATTGGGGGAAGTCATACTGCTGTGGAGACAAGTGGGGGGAGGTGTTCTTTAGGTAGCTGCATGGGGGAGAGGAAGATGAGGCTTTTGTTACTGTCCGATTGCTATGGTAATAGTGCAAGGCTCTCCTTCACCCAAGGCTGGAACTCAGCGGTACATGGCCCCAGAGATTCTGGACAAGACTCTGGACCTTCAGGACTGGGGGATGGCCCTTCGGCGGGCTGACATCTACTCTCTTTCACTGCTCTTGTGGGAGATGCTAAGTCGATGCCCTGACCTATGGCCTGGTGAGGGGCTGGAGCATCCCTGAATATACCCCACACACATCTCTCACCCGCAGACATACCTGTGCCTGCCAGGAACACCACCCACTCTTCTCCCCAACGTATTCCCACTGCTCTTGCCAAAAGCTCACCTTTATATAATATTGTACCCTGTGAGACAGGCCAAGCAGAGCTTATTATCTCCATTTCATAGAGAAGAAAATTTGAAGCTTAGAGAGGCTTGTCTGATATCATGATGGCTAGCAAGGGGAAAAGCTTGGACTAGAACCCAAGTCTTCTAACTTTAGTTCAGGTCCTCTTGTCTGAACACCACTTTCCTTGACCTTGATCCCCCCATCTTCAGAAGTCCTAACCTCTGCCCTGTTTGGGGGCTCCTCTCCTAAGCTATTCCTAAACTCTACCCCCCCCTTTCTTCTCCCACCCCTCACCCATCCTAAGGGAAGCCTCTTAGAGACTGACTCCTATTCCCCATGTGCCTGACCCCCAGACCACAGGCCCCCACCATTCCAGCTAGCCTACGAGGCAGAGCTGGGGAGCAGCCCCACCACCTGTGAGCTCTGGGCCCTTGCGGTGGCAGAAAGAAGGAGGCCTCACATTCCCCCGAGCTGGTACCGTACTACCATGGTGAGGGGCATAAAGACAAGGAGAGGAAAGGGAGGGAAGAGACGGCGTGTGTTGGGGTTGGGGAGGGGTGATGGTAGAGAGAGGGAGGGGCATGTCCCTAGAGAGGATTAGTTTCCACATTCTACCCAAACTTCCCAGTATAGACCTCCTTAAACCCAGCTAGGCCCATTATCTCTTATGACTCTCTGGCTCTGCTCCCTTTCCTTAGCTCTCTATTTCTCTTTCCTGCGACCATACAGGCCAATTCCCATTCCTGGGAATGTTCTTTGCTCTCCTCCTCTCCACCTGGCCCCATTCCCTTCAATTTCCATTCTTCTAAACCCTGCTGTTCATTTCCCTCCTTCAAGAAGGTCTCCCTATCACCCCTGCCAGCTCCACCCGAGCCTCATCCCTCCACTCCTGGCATGTAGAAGGAAGGTGCCCCTTTATGCCTCAGTTTCTCTTACTTGGGTTCTTGTCTCTGTCTCTCTGTTGGCTGCATTTGTGTCTGTCTGTGTCACGGCATAGCTGAAATAAGTGCTTGCCTATTCAGAGTGGTTTGAGTAATGGGAAATTTTCTCTCTCTACAAATATCTTCTAGTCATAGCTCCACCCTACTCATTTGGAATAGCCATAATATTAATGTCTATCAGATCCAGGGATGGGGAACCTGGGACCTCAAGACCACATGTGGTCCTCTAGGTCCTCAAGTGCAGCCTTTGATTGAATCCAAACTTCATAGAACAAATTCTCAAGGCTGAAGTTTCGTCACCCCTGCATTAGAAAATAGGGGAAGACCCCCATTAAAATATCCAAATTTTTTGGAAGGAGGGAAGGTCTTTTTCCCATTAACGCACCAGACTAGTTTAAGAAACAAATTTTCTGATACCTTAGAAGGGAGAAAGAGCTTGTTCTGGGGGAAGATAATTTTCGTTGCCCTGAAAGGGGTTTAGGTGACACGAGACAATGCCAAGAGCAGTGCTAATAATGATGATGACTCACATTCCTACAGCACTTTTTTCATACCTGATCCGCACAAGAGCCCTGTGAAGTAGATGTTTTGCAGAGGAGGAAACTGAGGTCGGACAGGCAAATTTCTACAAGGTGACAGAACCAGGACTTGAACCAGGGTCTTTGGACTCCAAGACTAGCATTCCACTCAGACTCTGAAAAGAAGGCCCCAGTTTCCTCATCTGTAAAATGGGGTGGTTGGATTAGGTAATTTCTAAGATAAAGTCTAGCTCTAAATTCCAGGAGCCCACGAGGGATAATAGAGAAGAAAGCTGAGGTGGGAGAAGCAGCAAAGACAACCTGCATCAGTGCTTAGGGGAGGAAGGGGTGGCCTAACTCTCTGGTCTTTCTCCCAGGAGCCTGGTGGGTTGCCTGAGCTTCTGGAGGATTGCTGGGATTCAGACCCTGAAGCTCGACTTACAGCTGAATGTGTACAGCACAGATTGGCTAGGCTGAGACACCCCCCCGAAACCCCCGACTCTGAAGAGGGCTCTTCCAGTGTCCTTCCTTCCTTCTGCCCCCAACCCTGTCCTGCAAACCCTGGGATAGCAAACCCACTCCCCTGGCAAGGGACCCCTTCGGACTCTAGCTGAGTATGTGCGACACCCCTTTACCAAAATACAGCAGCATCTCCATTTGCCCCTTACCAAGCATTGCCATGACTATGTAAATATGTAGATATGTAGTTCACATGTAATCTATGTACATATGCATGTACGTATCTACACCAAGCCACATGTAGAGCGACTGTACGACTGGTTGTTTATCCTCACAACCCTGCCCTTTCTACTCTATCTGCTCCTGGACTCTCTTATAGGTTTCCTGCTCTGTGACTGTCAGCAAATGAATCTGGAAGACAGTAGACTTTGGCAAAATAGCAGAGGAGGGGTGTGCAGATGGGGAAGGGGAGAAAAAAGGGCAAAGAATAGTCAGCAAAGGGATGTAAACAGGCTTATAACTTAATGAAAGACAATTTTCTCAATTCTTACATTTTTTTTGCCTTCCAGACACTTTTTTGACTTCTCTCTCTTACATCTCTGACATTGTGCTCACCTAGATTTTGTCTAATTTTTATCCATCCTGGTTAGGTCAGCCCCTCACCCAGTGAAGGAGGGGAGGTGCAGGTAGAGACAGAGTTACTGATGAATATCCATGAGTTAAACCACTTACTACAAAGAAATTCTACCAGCTCTAGTGTTGAGATTGGTACATTGGGTAGATAACCCGACTTCTGCTTTCTCAGAATTGTTGTTTATTGTTTGTCCTTCGGTTTCGAAGAGGAGGAGGATGTCCTGACTCGCAAGTGAATTGGATTTAAGTGAGGCAGAGCTGCGCAAAGTCATCAGCCTCACTCTCTCCTCCAGAGCCACGTGGGTTCAGGAGCAAGTTATAGATCAAGATGACTGGAGAAGGCCCCTTATGCAGTGGGAGAGCTTGACCTTTTTAAACTAAAGTCTTTCCCAGGTCTCAGTTTGTCTGAGGCAACACCCATTCAGTAGTTAAAGTCTAGGTAAGAATTAAGGCAAAAAAAAAAATCCTGCTGTCGAGACTGGTAAATAGGTGCATTTGTAAAAGGCCCTGCATCCCTCCCTTTGTCAACCTTAGTATAAAATAAAACCAAAAAGCCTCTAAGAGATGTGGGCCATCCAGACCCTGCATAGTGCCTGGATAGAGCCAGTTGCTTGATTTAAGAGTTACATGGAGTTTCATTTCCCCAAACGAGGACAATTCTGGGACCCAGAATGGCAGTAAGGCAGGGCACACATCTTTTACTCTTCTTAAATGAATCCATCCACCACTGTATGTTATCAATAAATCAAATGATTGTGAGGTTTTATCTCTGTTCCTTGAAATCCCAGACCAGATTAGCACACTACTATAATCTGTCTTCATGTTTCCTTTTGCTCATTCTTTTCTTTCCACTTTTTATTAGTAGGTATTTTGCAAGGCTCAGTCCTGGAAATTTTTATCCCTCTGGAAATGGCTTATTCATTTATATAGTGACTTCTTGTTGGGGTAGATGATTTCTAGCAGAGCATACACTCTCCTGGTTTCAAGGTTTCTGTTGCTATCACTTTCCCATTTTGTTTTTTCTTGTTTCCCCTACTAGCCTCTAAGCTCCCTCAAGGCAGGGATCTCATCTTTATCATTCTTATATACCCCTCCCTTTCCCACAGAGTCTCATCCATATTGAATATTTTAGTAATAAATGGTTTTGGAGCAATGATCAACTATGGCTACAAAGAACTGATGATACTACCCAACCTCTTGGCAGAAAGGTGATGGAATCAAGTTGCAGAAAGTGATACAGACATTTTTGGACCAAGGCCACAGTGGAGATTTGTTTTGCTTGATTCTAAATATTTGTTACAAGCGTTGGGTTTTTCTTTTTTTTTTTCTTTCTTTCTTTCTGTTTTCTTCTTCAGGGTACAGGGAGCGAGGGGGAGAAAAATGTTCATTGAGAAAATAAAATAATAAATATTTTTGGAATGTGTAGCATTCCCTTTACTTATGTTTAATGTGGGGGAAAATACACTGTCTGAGTCTTCATTTAGTGCAGTCTGCAATATCAAAGCATTTAATTGACCATAGTAAAACATAGCTAACAGGAAAACCTATGTGATAAAATCATTCTTAACTCCCTCTAAATAAATGGGAAGGAACTTCAAAAAGTCCTTGTACCAGTGGGGAAAAAGAACAAATTCTTTTGGCAGAGTGTGGTGGGGCCGCGAGCTCCAAGGACATTGGAGGGAGAATTGCCTTGTGTGGCTGCAGGAATATTTCTCTGGGGGCCTCCTCAGCTGCCACCTACTAAAGGGGTGTTCACTGAAACTCTACCCCCTTAGCTGTGGGCTGCTACAGCTCTGCCATGGAACAAAACTGGGCAGGAATGGCTTCCACCTCAGGCTTCTCAGCTGACATCTGCAGAAGCCTTGCCCCAGAATTTCAGTTCAGTGCTCTTCAGGGATCGTTAGAGCTCTTTGAAGGTCAGCCCACCAGGACCACATTCTGCTGTTGGGGCTGGGGTTGGACTCATCTTATTGCATGACTTGTCACAAGCTGGATGTCACCAAGAGAGGTCAATCAGGGAGGGGTCAATGGAGCAAGAGTTTTCCTTCCACTTTTTGGTTCCCACTCTGTCCCCCCACCCCCACTCCCAGCTAGGGGTCCTCAACCCTCACTATCAGTTGTATTAGGAGAAGTGATTTTATCTTCTCTGGGCTGCAGGTAGTAGGACCCTTCTCCTCCTCCTCTTTGAGGCTAGAGACAAACCCCGTTGTGTTCTTCTTTCCATTCCTCTTGTACCCTCCCCATCAACTAGTGCCTGGGCCTGCAGATATTGTCCAAGGATTTGCTATGCCTCAGAAGGCACAAATAAAATAGGGAGAGGTTAGGGCCCGAAGAGGCACATTCTGTTTTTTCTGCAGACTTCGTACCTCCCTAGCCAAACCCTTGTTTCCCCTCACATGTATATGAAACCCAGATCTCTAACTGTGACCTGATCCCTCCTCCCTTTGCTAGTTCCATATTTCCAATTATCCATAAGAAGTCATAAGAAGTTTTTCCTTAGGGGCAGCTGGGTGGTACAGTGGATCGAGCTTTGGCCTTAGAGTCAGGAGGACTTGAGTTCAAATGTGACCTCACACACTTGATACTTACTAGCTGTGTGACCCTGGGCAAGTCACTTACTCCCGATTGCCTCACCCCCCCCCCAAAAAAAAGCAAAAGTCTTTCCTTGAATATTTATTCTGCTGTCATCACAAATCATCTTCCTTCCTTAACTCCAAGAAGGTTGTGGTATTGCTAGGTCAAACGTTATGCACAGTTTTATAGTCCTGTGGGCATAGTTTGGCTGATTTCTTTTGAGTAATTGATTGATCTCATTCAGGGGGCTCTGCATTTTTCTGGAGCTCCACCTAAGCTGGTTCAGTGTAGCTAGAGTCAGGAAGACCTAAATTCAAATCCTAGCTCAGATACTCATTAGCTGTGTTATCCCAGGCACTCCACCTCTCTCAGCCTCAGTTTCTTTATCTATAAAATGGGGATAATTTCATTTGCCCTATAGAATTATTGTGAGGATCAAATGTGATGATATCTGTAAAGCATTTTATAAACATTAAAGCACTATGTAAGTATTAGGGCAGCTAAATGGTGCAGTGAATACAGCACTGGGCCTAGAGTCAGGAAGATGAGTTTAAATCCAGCCTCAGACACTTACTAGCTGTGCGACCCTGGGCAAGTCATTTAACCCTGTTTGCCTCAGTTTCCTAATCTGTAAAGTGAACTGGAAAAGGAAATGGCAAATCACTCCAATGTCTTTGTCAAGAAAACCCCAAATGGGGTCACGAAGAGTCGAACACAACTGAAACATGACTGAACAGCAGCAAAAGATAAATGTCAGCTATTATCGTAATTGATACATAAATCAGGGCCACTCACTACTACTGATTACACTCTGTGAATTCCTACATTTGGTGGCAAAGGCTTCTCCAAACGAGTGATTGTGTAGTAACTCAGTGTCTGTACTAGGACCCAGAGAGAAAAGGAGATCTATCTATGAGGCTTAAATGTTCACAAGAGATTGATGAAACAGTCTTCTTCATAGCCAGCTTTTCTGTCAGCAGTGGGGCTCTGTGGTCCTTCAGAACTTTGTCCAGATTGGCTGCTCCAAAGATGGCACCTCTGCTTTCCCTTGTTGTACAGGGAAAGTCCTACCTGTGACATGCAGGATACTCCATCCTTTGGGGGATGTGACTGGTCAGGAGCAAGGCATTGTCTATTATGTCTGCTTTCAAAACTAGGCTTTGGACCTTTTGAGTTCAGTAATTGTGTGAAGGGGGATAATTTTATGGGATTGGAAGCTTTCTTGATTTATTCAAGGTTGGATAACGAGGGGGATGTGAAGCATTTTATCTATGATACCAGGGGCTATATAAGACTGTTTGAACCCAAGTGAACACTTATCTACGAAGTCATAACTGGGAAAACAGGGGATAATCTCGACTTTTCAGGAACAAGAGGAAAAGAAAGCAGTAAGCAATTAAAAATACATATGCACACAGGATAGTAGCCAATTAACATGGGCATGAGTTTTCCCAGGGAGGTCTGCCTCTAAGTTGTTTGGCCAGTGCAAGGAGAATGGCCTTGAGTAGTTTTCTCAGGAAAGATCAAAGGTTTCTGATGGAGAAGCATATAATTTTCCCCTGGGGATTCTACATATGAAGGCTAACTCAGATTTTTTATTTTTTTTTTTTTATGTTTTTTTTCCATATGCTTTTGAGTTGAAAATTTTTCTCCCTTTTCCTCCCCCCCACCCTCCCCAAGACGGTAGCACAATCTGACATAGGCTTTACATTTACATACCCATTAAACATATTTTCACATTAGTGAAGTTGCAAGTAAAAATTAAAACCAATAGGAAGAACCATCAGAAAGTGAAACAAAACTCAACAGAAGGTAAAAATAAGTGATAGCGATTGGACTTCCATAGTTCTTTCTTTGGATGTGGACAGCATTTTCCATCCTGAGGCCTCTGGAGATGTCTTAGATCCTCGCAATGCTGAGAAGGGGCTAACTCAGATTTTAAGGGGAAAAAGGAAACAAAACTTTTAATACACAAAGGTTCTATGAGGGAAAAAGGCCTCGATTATGTCTACAATTTGTAAAAGAGGGGTGATGCATGCAGTGACAAAATTTGAAGAAATAATCATCTTCTTATACACATAAGAAATATAGAAACTACAAAAAATATTCTTTGAAATGAATCACTGCCTATAGTGTAACAGGCCCTGTGAAAATGAAATCAGGGCAGCTAGGCGGCACAGTGAATAAAGTTCCAGCCTTGGAGTCAGAAGAACCTGAGTTCAAATCCAGCCTCAGACCAAACACTTGACACTTACTAGCTGTGTGACCCTGGGCAAGTCACTTAACCCCATTGCCTAAAAAGAAAAAAAAAGAAAAGTAAAAAAGAGAGAATGAAATCATCACAGTGTCACTCACAAATAAGAGCATCTAGGTGAGAAATGAGGAACCTGCAGCCTCCAGGGCCACACGTGGCCTTCTAGGTCCTTGAATGTGGCCTTTTGACTGAGTCCAAGTTTTACAGAACAAATCCTTTTATTAAGGGGATTTGTTCTGTGAAGTTTGGATTCAGTCAAAGGGCTGCACTTGAGGACCTGCAGGGCCACACATGGCCTCAAGGCAGAAGGCTCCCCACCTCTGACCTAGATGCTCTTAGTATTTATATGGAATCCATCTTTCATTTGGACTCTGTGTTGCAATCCTCCGTGACAATGAAATAGGCTGGGCAAATGAGTGAATAATAACAACAGAAAAAGAACCTGACCATAGAAAGTTAGCATGGTGGCAGAAAAGATCAAGACACAAATGCAGAAGACAACAAAGTCAAAACAGCTACATGCAAAGCCTCTAAGAAAAATATGAATTGGTCACAGGCCCCCAAAATAATCCCTGGAAGAACTAAAAAAAAATTTTTAAAATCAAATAAGAGAGACAGAGGAAAAACTGGGAAAAGAAATGAGTAATACAAGAAAATAATAAAAAGAGAGGGTTCCACTTTCAGGAGCCAAGATGGCAAAGGAAGAATTAAGTAGCTCTCACCCTCCCTTATTGACCTCTGGAAGCCCAGAAAATATTGCCCAAGAAAAAACCCTGGAACAGCTGAACCAGCAGAAAGATGGGGTACAGCAGTCTGCAAGCAGAAGCTTGGGGGATTAACGTGAAAGGTCCCTCTCGCTCTGGGAGAGGTGGAGCAGTACAGAATGGGAGGTATCCCTGCAAGCCAGCAGAAAGTCCCACCTCAGCACACCAGGGGGGATCCTGAACCCTAAAGTGGTGGAGCAGGCAACCACCAACATCAGGACCCCCGAGTGCCTCAGTACAGGCAGGGGAACCAGTGGAAACCGGCTCGGAAAACCACCATGTGTTATGGCATTCTCTGACAGCCAAGTCTCCTGGTGCCTCAGCAAAACTCTGGGAAGCACAACTCCAAGAGAGAAAGCTCCAGGCAGAGAAACATCCTGCAGCAGGAGCCAAAGAAAGGAGTGCAAGACCCAGGTGAGCAGACATCCTCCAGGGCCAGACTCCCGACCCTTACCCCTAGAGCTCCAGTGGTGTTGATTCCAGCCCAACACCAGGTAAGCTGCCAGAACTCTACAGCCTCCAACTGCCAGCATCTGAGGCCCCAGCACACAAAGCCAGGGACCAGGCCCTGGGCTCTCAGCGCAAGAAGCTTGGGTCAGTGCCTCCTGTTCCCCAGGAGCAGAACATGGTACAGAATAACAGCAACATGGTTCAATGATTGACTTTGATAGATTTGGCTCTTCTCAGCAATGCAAGGATCTAAGACAACTCCAAGAGACTCATGATGGAAAATGCTATCCACAACCAGAGACAGAGCTCTGGCGTCTGGATGCAGATGGTAGCTTACTATTTGCCATCCTTTTCCTTTGCTGTTTTGTTTTATTTCTTCATTCTCATGGCTCCTCCCATTACTTCTAAGTCTTCTTTACATCACGACTAATGTGAAAATATGCTTAATATGGATGCATAAGTAGAGCCTATATCAGATCACACACTGTCTTGGGGAGGGAGGAAGAGAGGGAAGGGGAGAAAATGAAAAACTCAAAATCTTATGGAAGTGAATGTTGAAAACTAAAACTAAATTAATTAATTATTAAAAAAAATAATCTCAGCGATCTCTCCACTATGGCTCCCACTTCCTACTTCTGCAGAGGAGGGGGAAAAAAAGTCTTCTGTTCCTTAAAGGGAAGAGCTTCCTTCTCTAATTCTCAGCCCTTGAATTCAAGGGACTAGGATATAAATCACAATATAATGAACTGGGTTTAATTGCAGCTTTAGTTAACAAAAGCCAAAGCCATCTCTGAGTATTTAAAGGAATAGGATCCCAATTGTAGGCTATAGTGACATCATAGCTGGGATCCTCCTCATAATCTCAAAGGGGAAAAATGGGAGGGAAGTCATCAGATAAGCACTAGGGAATTGTTGGTGAACTCCATGAATGGAGCATAACCTAGTTAGAAGAAGAGGAAGCAAGGCAAGCTTCCATTTAGCCCTGGGCATCTTATCTCAGCTTACTTCCACCCATCCACCCTCAGCAGGCTCTGGTTTGGGTCTGATCAGCCGCTCTTACTTTTCTTTTTTTTTTTCTCCCTTTCTTTTTTTTTAAGGCAATTGGGGTTAAGGGTCACACAGCTACTAAGTGTCAAGTGTTTGGTCTGAGGTCACATTTGAACTCAGGTCCTCCTGACTTCAGGGCCAGTGCTCTATCCACTGCGCCACCTACCTGCCACCTAGCTGCCCCCTACTCTTACTTTTCTTTACTCAGTTCAGTCATCCATATTGGACCTCTCAAGACACCACAGCCACCCCTTTTCTGGAGCAAACAGTCCTACATGGTGCGTCTACACTGGCCTCTTTCCCAGCTTCCTTCTTTCCTTCCCAGAAGTTCATCACTCTTGTACACCACCAAGAGCAGGAAAGGCTTGATGTAAGAGCAACCTGGCTCTCTGGGTCGCTTGACATTTGTTGTCCTGTCTCTAAGGGAAGTCACTTAACCTCTGTTTGCCTTAATCCACTGGAGAAGGAAATGGCAAACCACTCCAGCATCTTTGCCAAAAAAACCCCATCCACAAGGTCATGAAGAGTTGGATACAACTGAATAACAACTCTAGGGGAAGGCCAGCCTCGAGATGAGGATTACAGATATAAGAGCCTAAATATGACACTGGGCCGTCTCAGTCTGGGATAGTTTTCTTTTTCTTTCTTTTTTTTTCTTTTTGGTGAGGCCATCAGGGTTAAGCGACTTGCCCAGGATCACACGACTAGTAAGTGTCAAGTGGCTGAGGCCGGATTTGAACTCAGGTCCTCCTGACTTCAAGGCCGGAGCTTTATCCACTGTGCTACCTAGCTGCCCCTAGTTGTCTTTTTCTTTTGAAATTTGTGGAATGTTTCCTCTCCCCTATTCTCTTTAAGTAAGAATATTGTGAATTTTGCTTCAGTTTCCTCCTCTGTAAAATGAGGACAATACTAACACCTACCTACCTTGTTGTGAAGATGAAAGGAGATAATAATTGTAAATGCACTTGGCACAGTGCCTGTCTCATAGGAGGTGCGATATAAATGTTAGCTATTATTATTATTTTACACATTAGAGCTTAAAAGTGCACTGAGACTTTTGGGACACTGGTAATTTTCTAGCCTCTAATTAATAGCGATAAAAAAAACCTCCCTCCAACCCCCTCAAAGTCTTGTAGACCAGTCATTATACATTATAATCACCCTAATTTTTTTTTTATTAAGCAGTTCCTTTACTACAGGCCTTGTGCTACGTAATGGGGCTATACATCAGAAAAAAATAGTCCTTGATCTCAAAAGAGCTTACATTCTACTGGAGGGGACACAAGATGGATAACAATGCAAAATAGATGTAAAGCAATTTTGTTGGATTTTGGATGGATTGTTAACAATTGGAAGAAAGGTGCATGATCATCAATTTACATTTATGATATTGATGGATATTGGGTTAAAAAATCAGTCAACAAGAGATGGTTAATTCTATCTCATTCAACATAAAGCAAATCTAACGTACATTTTTCAAGTCACAGAGACTCAAATTGGTATGGAGAAAAGACCACACATTTAAAAGATCCAAAGTATTGTAAAGAAAGAGTATGATGATAAAAAATGAAGGCAATCTCTGTGCCCTGAATCACCCTAATTGTTACACTGTCCTTTCAAAATGCTACTGAAACTTTGTTCTTGGTATTATTGTTTAAATAACTGTGGTGATCACACTGTACATTTGCCTATTTGAATAGTAAAATGTGTGTGCATGTATTTTGTTGCTGAAGTCACCCTGTTGAATCAACACTGTTGTGTATTTGAATGGTCACTGTGGGTTATGCGATTCCTGTAAAGCTGGTATTTGGTGTCATGGCTTGACCTTACTGAAGACTCTTGGTTTTGGGGTTACTTAGTGATTGGCCTAGCGATGGGAAGCACCTAGGTGGGTCAGTGGAGAGAGCGCTGGGCCTGGAACCAAGAAGATCTGAGTTCAAATCTGGCCTCAGACACTTACTAGCTCTGTGACCTTCTGCAAGTCACTTAACTTCCTTCTTTCCTTCCCAGAAGTTCATCACTCTCGCACACCACCAAGAGCAGGAAAGGCTTGACGTAAGAGCACTGGGCTCTCTGGGTCGCTTGACACTTGTTGTCCTGTCTCTAAGGGAAGTCACTTAACCTCTGCTTGCCTTAATCCACTGGAGAAGGAAATGCAAACCACCCCATTATCTTTGCCAAGAAAACCCTAGGGACATCGTGGAATGTCCACAGGACCACCAAGAGTCTGACATGACTGAAAAACAACAACTGGGCCAGGGAATACAAATACAAGGAAAAGAAATACAATCTCTGCCCTAATGTGAGGAGGTAATACACCAAAGGAAGCTGAAAGCAATGTCAAAGTCCAGAAAATCAGAAGCACAGCCAATGAAGGAATGAGGTTTCTCTGGCCTGAGCCCTTCCCCAAAATGGAGACCCTGTTGTATGACCCTGGGCAAGTCACTTAACCCCAATTGCCTAAAAAAAAAAGATGGAAACCCTGAGAACTCACCAGTGGGAGAAGGGGCTGGCATGGTGGAGGGATGTTCTACTGTGAGGAGGCTGCAGGGGCTGATGGATGTTCCAAAATTAGGAGGCCCCAGACACCAAGGGACATTGCAGTTGAGATTTAGTATTGAAATACTGATAAGAAAAGACTGGAGAGATTGGAAAGATTGTGTGCAGTACTGTGGACACATTGGAGAAATGTAGGGTATGGTACCCAGGAAGGAAGATTATGTGATGGCTCCAGTATGTGAGCTCCCTGAACAGGGATACATCCCAGCATCCTCAATGAGACAGATGCCATTGGGGATCTTGGAATACTAGTTAATAATTAGGACCTCAAGATGACATTTAGACTTCTCAGACAAAAGAAAGTATCTACTTGAAAGAAGAGCATCATCTCTATCATTTCAAGTCAAAGAAACGCCATTCTCTTTGACAGCTCCTACTTGTGAGGAAGGGATGGTCCAACCTTCAGCAGGTCGGGATGCAGTAACAATACTTAGGAACAGAGTTCAGACTATCAGCCTGCTCCAGGCACCATTTTGTGGACTTTGGAGTCAGATGACCTGAGTTCAGATCCCATATCTGGTACTTATTACCTTGGGAGGTAAATTCACTTCTCTAGGCTTAAATGTGTTTATCTCTTAAATCATGGGTTGGAGCAGATGGCCCCTAAATTCCTGTTCAGCTCTAAATCTGTGATCCTATGCCTTATTATGGAAGGCAGCAAGACTTAAGAACTTTGATCAGTGCAAAGACCAATCAGGATTCTGAGGACCAGTGATGAAGCTTATTACCCTCATTCTGAAAGAGAGGTGATGGAGTCAGGGTACAGAATAAGCCATATATATATATTGGCCATGGCCAATATGGAATAAGTTTTGCTTGACTTTGCATACTTATTAAAAGAGTTTTGCTTTTTTCCCTAATGGTGGAGGTAGGGGCAGGGGAGAAAATTAATTTTTATTCATTGAAAAAAATTTAATTTAATTTAAAAAATGGAGAAGCAGCCAACCACCTCAGGGAGGTGTCCTTGTTTGCCAAATGAGAAAGTATCTGAGTTCTGACTATGACATTTGACTGAAGTGATACAATAGTGATAGCTAAGAAACAGAGGAATGGAAAGGCCTTGGGGACCCCATTCCGACCTAATTCACTCCCTGAAAATGCAGTGTCCTGAAATCACCAGTATCTGAGTGTTTACGATGCCTGGATGAACAGTGTAGCAGTGCAGAGAGCACCTATGTTCATTTCCTCAAGACTCTTTCTCCTCATTCATCCTGGGCTACAATGACCCCTCCAAGGTCATTACTAGCCCATGGGTCCCACCTTCAAATTGGGGCAGATTGCTCCAACACCCCAAGGTGTATGTGCTGGTTGGGGGTGTGTTGATATATACCAGATCCCCTTCAACAGAAGAGGAAAAAAGCCTCTGATTTCCTATTTCCTTTGAAAAGGCTGCTTTCAGAGGGTGTTAGACCAGGGAGTCTGGAACCATTCTATAACATCCCTTCGGATTGCCTAAGTACCGACAAGGAGACAAAGTGCTGGAAGTGGATGCCTGCCACAGAAATCCCCTGCAGTGTTTCCACCTAGAGCCCTTAGGGAGTTTGTCCTGCCCTGGGAACTGAGGGTTGAGTTAAACAGACAAAAGCTTCCTTCAAATCCCAAAAGCAGAGGGCAGAAGCAGCATCATGCCTGAGCTCTGCCGATAGAGATGCTAGTGGGGAGGAGGAGACTGAGATAACACAGGCAGAGTTGCTGCTTCTACTATGAGCAATGCAAGATGAGGAGAGGTACTACCCCAGAAGCATCAAAAGAAAGCCAAAACAGGGGTAGGTAGGTGGCACAGTGGTTAGAGCACTGGCCCTGGATTCAGGAGGACCCGAGTTCAAATCCGGCCTCAGATATGTAAACACTCACTAGCTGTGTAACTCTAGGCAAGTCACTTAACCCCATTGCCTAGCCAAAAAAAAAAAAGCCAAAACAAACCCCCTCCCCAAATAAAAAACGGCCCCCTGCTCTCAGGGAGCTCACAGTGGACCAGGAGAGACAATATTGCAAACAACTATGTTCAAACAACACACAGAAAAAAAAATAAATAAAAAAACCAAACAACACACAGGCAAGATAAACTGGACCAAGTGTGTCAGTGACCATAAGAATTGAAGAATGTGCTATTGTCCTTAACAGTGAGGCCCAAGGGATAATTATTTGCTAGTCCTTCAGCTAGCATTTACATAAAGCCACATGGTATTGTGTGAGGCTCTGTGCTAAGCACTTTTATAATTATCTCATTTGACACAACCACCTTGGGAGGTAGGTGTTATTATTACCCCCATTTTACAGATGAGGAAACTGAAGCAAACAGAAGTTAAGTGACTTGCCTAGGCCAGAGCTAGTAAGTAGATTTGAACACAGGTCTTTCTGGATCTGAGCCCAGAGCTGTCTCCACTGTGGTACTTGGCTGCCATATACTTCCTAAAGCTTATGTGGGAGCTAGGCTCCTGTGGACCGAGTGAAGGGGATGACCCGTATTTAGGTGATGCTCTCATGATCTTACCTAGGGAAGTTGTAGTGGTCAGAAAGAAGACCGAGGTACATTTAAGACTAGTGAGCATCCCTGGATGCATTGATTGGGATTGACTCTACCTGGTGCAGTCACTACCTGAATACCCTGTCAATCTGTGCCTCCTCTGTGGAAGCTTCCCCAGAAAATAAAAGTCAAGTGAGAAGGAAACATAGAAGAAACAATGCGGGGCAGTTAGGTGGTACAATGGATAGAGCACTGGACCTGGAATCAGAAGGATCTGAGTTCAAATTCAGCCTCAGACACTTACTAGCTGTGTGACCCTGGGCAAGTCACTTATTCCTGATTGACTTAAAAAAAAAAGAAAAGAAAAGAAACACTGCACTCTTCAAGGCCAGAGTGAATCAAGAAGTCTAACTTTGGTTGCTTTTCAGGACTTGATAAATAACTAACAAAGAAAGATGACCTGAAGAAGAAACTCATTGTGAGAGCTGCAGTGTATGCTCTTACTGAGTGGTGGGAGGTGGGTTTGTTCATGGAACGATGCACATAATCCACTCCAAAGACCCTCAACATTTTGCAGAATGATTCTGGAAGATTTCCATTTTGTAAGATGGAAAACCTCAGGAACCACATGAAGGAATTGTTAGGGAACGGTGTCAAGAGTCCCATAATCCAAATGCTTTGCCTGTGGCGGTGTGTTGTGAACAAAGCTTGGAAACCAGCCTGCTAAAACACCAAATGTTTTCAGTTTGGGATTTGCCCGGTGGGTACCATCAGATTCCTGTGGTAATAATACTACTAATAATGACAGTATTTATAGAGTACTTGGAGGTTTGCAAAGCATTATACATATATTATCTCATTTGATTCTCACAACCCTGGGATGTAGGTGCTATTATTATCTTCATTTTACAGATGAAGAAACTGAGGCAAACGAAGGTTAAGGGACTTACCCAGGGTCACCTAGCTAGGTAAGTATCTGAGGCAGGATTAAAGCCTAGATCTTTCAGATTCAAACTCTAGTACTCTATCCACTGCTCCATCTAGCTGCCTCAGAGGAAAACAATGGCTTTACTGGATCTAATAGGAGTCTATTAGTTTTAATGCATGCCCTTAAGAGATTTAGGGCAACCCCTTGCTTTCCCACATACACACAACACACTTTTTCTATTCCTTGTAATTTTCTTTTTTTATTACAAACATAGCAAATACCTCCACCTGCCTAGAGATCAGACCTCTCAGATCATGAACGTGAACAGTCGAACCACTGACTTCTTGTCTACTGATACTCTTCCAGAATTCACGCTTCAGTGGTTATCTTACCTCCCTGTCCCTTATACTGAGCAATACCAGCGATGCTGATCCCCAGGCTTTCGAAGAACAAACCCTGTTCCCCAGCTCCAACTGTTCAGTCCTTTTTTCCAATCTACATCAGCCCTATTCCACAAAGTCCCACAGCTCCCACTCCAGATCTTCCTTTGTCTCATCTTAATCCCCTTCCTCTTTCACTCCTTCCATCACCCAGTAGTCATTGATCCTTGGCTCTCTCCTGATGACACTGCTTCCCTAGAAACCCTTTCCTTCTCTCATACCCCTTGACTCATTAGTTGGGAGCACTGGTGGAGTGGGGATGGGGGAGCAGAAGTAATTACTTCTTGCTACCATTACTACTTCTAGACTCTCCTTTTACCTCCATTGATCAGTGAAGAGCACTGCGGCTAGGCATCATCTACTAAGACAGACATTATTTCCAACCTTCATAAAGCTTGCATCCTACATGGTATGACAATACAAAAACTACCCTATAAAATAGACTAATATTACAAAGTCAGTGAGTGACCACCATATAACTCTTCTCTACAAGAAGTCATCTTTTTTAAGAACTATCATTTCCTATGTTTTACATGATTGCACTTACATAACCTATATCAAATCGTTTGCTGTCTTATAGAAGGGGGAAGTGACGGAGGAATAAAATTTGGAACTCAAAATTTTTTTTAAATGAATGTTAAAAATTTTCTTTATATATAACTGGAAAAAATAAAATACTATTTAAAAAGAAAAAAAACCCTATCATTTCTACTAGTTAGGTGGCCCAATGGATAGAGTGATGGATGTGGAATCAGGATAAACCTGAGTTCAAATCCAGCCTCAGACATTAGCTATGGGCAAGTCATTTAACCTCTATTTGCCTGACTTTCCTGAACTGTAAAATGGGGATAATAATAGTACCTTCCTCCCAGAGTTGTGGAGAGGATCAGAGGACATAATATTTGTTAAGTGCCTAGCTCAGTGCTTGGAAATTGTAAGTACCTAATAAATGTTTGCAGCCTTGATCTAAGTATCTATGGGAAGGAGCCGCTTCATTAAGATAATACTTTGAAGAAGGGCAGTCTACTTAATGAAATCACTGTAGATTTGCTGAATGCCAGTATGACTAAGCCCTATACATTAGGATTAGAGTGCTGTTATACCTTCCAAGTCCCTGGGGGCTAGGGGTGCGGCACTCCGTGATCTGGAAAATCTATGGAAAATTTTTTGGCCCTACTTTCCTACCAGAAGAGAAGTCTGAATTTTTTCTTTTTCTTCTATAAGGTGTTTACAGTAGCTTGTTATAAAATTTGGGCTAAGTATTTGGTCATAGGTTATATGTAGGTCAAAATTGTGTACTTTTTCTCTGTCATCTGCTGACTTTCACTTGTCGTCTGTGGCTTCCTCAAAACTCCCCCCCAAATTTCCATTTAATTTCATATGCCCACCCACAATATATCAAAACCTCGATGGGGAAAGTCACGATGTGGAAGGGATAAAGGATAACTGTATAACATTACTTTGTATCCTTATTCCCCATCTCTGGTTTGCCAGGGCACATAGGCAATGAGGAAATAACAGATTTTAGCAATAGTAGCAGCAACCAAACTGCCCTCCCTATTGTTCCCCTCCTGCCCCCACCATCAAGTCCCCAAGTAGACTTTCTGAATGACAAAAAAAATGAAGATTCATTAGAACACCTCTGTGTGAACCATGTTCAAATCTGATTCAGGATCTCATCAAAGTTAAATATTCAGCCACTAAAATATTTTTCAAATATCAATTACCTCTTCCTACATAGGAAAAGTTTCACATACTATGGCTTGGTTCACTCAAATAGTTTTCCTCTGTAAAAACAAAATACCACAAAATGTAAATACTATAGCTTTGATGTTTTAATTTTTTTAATATAAAAAAAGATATTTAGCATTGGATTATAAGTGCCCTTTCTCTTCTTGTCTCCTCTACCTGGAAATGCTTACATCTCTCTCTCTCTCTCTCTCTCTCTCTCTCTCTCTCTCTCTCTTTTAATATAAATTTATTTATTTTTAGTTTTCAACATTCACTCCCACAAGTTTTTGAATTCCAATTTTCACCCCATCTCCCCCCTCCCCCCACCCCAAGATGGCATGCATTCTGAATATCCCTTCGCCCAGTCTGTTCTCTCTTCTATCTCTCTCACCTTCCCCTTCTATTTTCCTGTAGGGCAGTTTTGTTTTGTTTTTTAAAGGCAATTGGGGTTAAGTGACTTGCCCAGTGTCACACAGCTAAGTAAGTGTCAAGTGTTTGGTCTTAGGCCGGATTTGACCTCAGGTCCTCCTGACTTCAGGACTGGTGCTCTATCCACTGCACCACCTAGCTGCCCCTGTATTTGTCTTCTTTTTTTTTTTTGGCTTACATCTCTTAATGGTCGGCATCCTTTGACATCTACATTTGTGCTCAACACATTCAAGCCTCAGTTCAATCATCTTTGTGGCCTCGGCCTTTCTCTTTTCTCCCCTTCCTCCCTTTCAAATTACTAACTTTGTTTACTCACTAGAACATTTCAACAAATATTCATTAAATTCTTACTCTGAGTTAAGCACCAGAGCTGGGACTACAAATACAAGCAAGATAGCCCCTGCCCTCAAAAAGCTTACATTCTAATAGGGACTAAGCTGAGGAGGGAGGGGGAGAGGGAGATGAAGGTCTAGAGCTTGGGCAGGGGAGAGAAGTTGGAATGCAGCCTGGTTAGAATTAAAAATGTCGCTGGCTGGGAGGAGCCATCTAATCAGAGGGAGGAGCCCGGGTGAAGGGTGCCTCCAAGGTGTGAATTCTAGGTCTGGAGTTATCTTCCATGATGAAGAAGGTTTCTGGGCCATGGCAGAGAAGTCCAGAGTAAAGTCTGTTTAGCAATCATGGTGACTTTTTCTTTTTTTAATTAATTTTTCATTCTTTCCAATCAAACACTAATTTTTTCTCTGTTCTATCTCCTGATTCTGAAAAAAAAAAGGGCAGGGGTAATAAAACCCTTGTGAAAAGTAAGTGCCCACAGTGACCACATCTAAAAATTTGTGCCTCATTCTGCACAGTGCATCCTCTCTCAAGAGTTGGCCAAGTACTCTTTATCATCTGGAATCTGGAGCTGGACATCTCAAGTAACCTCAAACTCAACATGTGAAAACAGAACTCATTATCTTTCTTTCCAGTATTTAACACAGTGTCTGGCACATAATAGGGCTTAATAAATGTTGATTGATTGATTTCTTGAATAGGTGAAACTGTAGAGTACCAGGAGGGAATTGTGCCTTTCCCTTCATTTGCCTGTGACTTAATTAAATTAATCAATTAAATAAACAGATTAATTCAAAACACCTCCTCTGGGCTGCCTCCTCAGCTTGGCACTAACATTAGGAGGCTGGGTTTCCTAGAGGGCAGCAGCTATTCTGAAGTTTCAGGCTATAGTTTGTGGGTCCAAGCTCCCTTTGCTTTAGGATATGAGCCCCCACCAGTGTACTTCCCATTAACATATTTAGTTTTTCATTCAGGCATTTCCTAAAATGGCACAGTAAAAATGGTAGTTACAAAACATCTCCCCTCTTATAAACTTGGGTATGTTATCTAGTCTATACAATGTTCCTGGGAAGAATGGACATATACATAGATTATAATGGTGGTGAAACATACATATAATGAACACATGTGGCTAAGGCTACTCATTTCTATAATATTGCTAGACTTCAAAATCCTTTCTCTCTTGCAGATACCTCACAGAGCTCTGGCCCCTGGCTATAACATCTCTCCTGGGAAGATTGCTTAGCTGAGTTCCCAGGGTTTGCTCCTCTCCACAACTCAATTCCTGAGCGCCAAGGCTAGCTTTCTCTGGAGGGCATAGCAAGCATTCTTTTCTCCTATGAGATATCCTGCTCCTCAAATCTGCTTCCTCTCTTGAATGACAGTGATTCTCTGTAATTGTGTCTGTCTGGAATGTTTGTCTCTACTCTTTCTTTTTTTTTTTTTAGGCAACTGGGGTTAAGTGACTTGCCCAGGGTCACACAGCTAGTAAGTGTCAAGTGTTTGGTCTGAGGCTGGATTTGAACTCGGGTCCTCCTTACTTCGGGGCCTGTGCTCTATCCACTGCCCCACCTAACTGCCCCTCTACTCTTTCAACTATGCCTCAAGCTCTCTCAGATTTCACTCTCCAAGTTTTAGATGGGCAATCTCCTTCTGGGTGAAGCTGTAGCTAATATGAGTGAGGGGAGGCTATCCCCTATTTACCACCCCTCCAAGAGATGATTAGCTGGGTCCTTTATCAGTTGCAGGCTCTTGCCTCCGCTCCCTCCAAATGATGTCTTTTAAGAGTCACCTGAGAATATGTCCATCTTCTGTCAGTTATAGAGATCTGCTTTTCTAATTCAGTCAAGCATTTCTTACTTCTTTAAATAAAAAGAATTTATCTATTTAAATTTTTATTTTCAGTTCCAAATTCTCTCCCTCCCCACCACCACCTATTGAGATGGCAAGAAATCTGATACTCATTGTACGTATGAGGTCATACAAAATATATTTCCACATTAGGCATTTTGACAAAAAAATTAAAGTAAAAAAAAAGAAGTGAAAAAATGCTTCAATCTGCATTTAGAGCTCATCAAATCTCTCTCTGGAGGTGGATCACATTTTCATTATGAGTCCTTTGGAATCATTCTATTGATAAGAGTAGCTAAGTCTTCTATAATTAATTATCTTTATAATATTTCTGTTATTGTGTATAGTATTTTAGTTTTGAAGAGCTTCTCACTTCCTGAAGAGTTAACACCTTGTTAATATCTGATCGCTTTATCTTATCATTATAATCTGTGACTATATCAGCTGAGCTGGTGGGAAAGCCAGGACTTAACCAGAGAAAAGGAGCAGATCATGAGGTGGCCAACTAACTGCAAAGATGAAATCAGGACAAACGATCCTTTTATGAGTTATAAACAGATCCCTGGAGTGAATTAGAAGGCAAAGCAAAGAGATATGACCAAGAAAAGATGGCAGGCCACATCTTCCGAGTGATCTTTGAAAGTCAGTCCAGAGAGAAGTCATTCTGAAAGAGGAATCCAGATCCTGATAAGATGCCTAGAAGATCCATGGAACTGGAGGATGGGAGGGTGAGAGAAGCTTCATAGAGCTGGAGACCAGAAGCACTGGCAGCAGTGGCCATAAGCAGTGGCTGATTGAGCTAGAGAAGTGTCACTATAGATTTGTGTTTCTGAAACCCTCTTACACCAAGGCTAGAGAACCCAAGATCATCTTTCATCTTCTTTCTTCTCCTGAGCCCCTTCACAGACCCCTGAAGACTTTCCCTCCGGGCATGGGCAGAGTCTGTTTGCTTTTCTTTGTTTTAAATGTTGATTTTGTCTTTATAAACAATGTTAACAATCAGCATTTGCTTCTTTGAGTGTACTGGGAGGAGACAATTGAGGGGAAAGTATCCTTAAAGGAAATATATAACATTAAGGTATATATAACATTTTTCCAAAAGTTTTGTTTCTGGATAGGGGCTCAGAATTTAAAAAAAAAAAGATGGAGAGAATTATAGATCCTTTGATACAATATTGCTCTGTGACATTTTTAAAGTTCGAGAAACATAGTTTCTGGATAATCATTTTATTTATTAATGATGCTAGCATTTTATTAATAAAAGGAATGGTCATTTGGCCACCCCTCTCAGACCAAAGATGACTCGTGGAGATGGGCTCACAGTTTATATGCCCTTAGAAAAGCAGGTGTTCCTGAAGGTGGAAATCAATTCTGATTGGTTAACAATTAATGAGAAAATGAATATTATAATGAGAGGTGGACCTATTCCAATGAGGGTCTAGGGAACATAACTTTGATTATGTCATTTACTTCTAAATTGCCCAGATAAAGAATTTCTATCCCCCACCCAAGCCAGAGCAGAAGACAATGGGCCAGAGTCTCACCTTAGATTAAATTACAGGGTAACAATACCTAAATTGAGGAAAAGTAGTCATCGCATGTGAGAGCTTTCCCTCTCCAAGCATTACATATAAATGTTACACGTAAGCATTGAAAACACTATGTGTGAAAATGTGAACCTCAGAAATTCTTTTTGAGAGATTATTTTTCCTTTTTTTTCTCCTTTTACTTTCTTTTTGTAATTTATGTTTTTACTATGTTTCTGAAAGGGCATTTTAATCCTCTCATGTGCTTAGAATTGTTAATTACAGACTTGAGTTGAGAACTGTTCCCTGGCTCAGATTTTTTCTTGATTCTGGCTGGAGGAAATTTTGTTTCATTTACTTTCCTTGTACTTTTATGTCTCAGTTGTTTAATTTTAAGTAACTTTGACCCTATTCATTTCTCTTTATATTTTAAATTCTTTTTTGTATTGTTTCATATCTTTTTTTTTTCCTCTTTTGCTTTCAATGGAATTTTCACTTACCTACTCTGGAAATTTTAGTTTCGGTTGTCTTTTCCTTTGTTTGCTGTAAATAGGCTTTATTCTAGCTCCCACTGAATACATGTTTCATTTTTACAGGGTTTAATTTTTTGGATGTGCAGATTTTATTATACTTTCTGGTATCTATTGTAATTTTACAATGTGTTTGTTTTAGGAAAATCTTGCTTTATTTCCTATTTTATTTTCCATCTTTTAAGGTATTGTCTACCAGTCACTTAGGGACAAGATTTTTTTCACCCACAATTTATCTGCTGCTAACATGAAAATGCTGTTATGTGAAATGTTTATAGATGTTATTAATTTGTGGTAGGGCCAACAAATCTTTAACTGTTACAATGCTTTCCATTGTGTCTGATCTCTATAGTTCTATGTCTCCTCTTTTTTTAAAAATAAGATCTTAAGAATTTTTTTTAATATCACAAAAACTTCTTCCAGTGCCCCTCCTCTCCCTTCTCTGAGAGCCACCCTATATAACAAATAATCTTTTTAGAGAAAAAAAAAGAAAAATTAGCAGAGCTAATTAATACATTGGAAAAAGTATGGGGCAGCTAAGTAGCACAATGGACAGAGCACAGGCCCTGGAGTCAAGAGGACTTGAGTTCAAATGCAGCATCAGACACTTAACACTTACCAGCTGTGTGACCCTGGGCAAGTCACTTAACCATAATTGCTTCACCAAAAAAAAAAAAAGAGAGGGAGAAAGAGAGAAAACGTATGAAAACACGTGCAACGTACCAAATGTGTGGACATCTTATCACTGCAAAGAGTGAAACGTAGCACGTTATTCTGCTCCTTTACACAATTTGGGGTTTATAAGTGTGAATCTTTATATATAGTGTTATATTTTTTTCTTCAATATATAAATCAGTTTTACTGAACTTTTGTTCCCTTTTTTTCTTTTTTAAAAAACATTATTTGTTATATGAGATGATTTTTTTGAGAAGGGACAATGGGAAGAGATACAGGGACAGATCAAGGTTATATGATAAAAGATATAAATAAAAATCTATTAAAATATTTTTGTTTATAGACATATGTGTGTATATCTATCTCTTTATAAAGATAGATAGCTATAGATATACACGTGGAGTTCCTTTTCTTCTCTATAAGGATGATATACAAAATCACCCATTTGGAGAGGCGTTTACCAGCAAATCAAGGAATGGAAATGAGTAGAAAAAACTGACCAAGTCTCCTCCTCATTTTTAAACTCCTAATACTTAAGGAATCCTCATTTTAATTTCTGCAGTGAATGACCCTAATTTGTAATTGATACATTATATTGATGAGGTATCAGGTTTCTATGGTTATGAGTGTTTTGATTCACTGCATATTATTTGTATTCTTTTCTCTTTTTCTTTTCCATGTTGTTACATGGAAAGAGTTATTGGCACTATTTTTAACAACTTTTAGTTTCTTTCTGTTGCACTGATATCAGTTTGCGTATTTCCTTATTGTTTATACATACATTGAATATTGTGCTATTGTGGTACAACTTTGCCTGTTTACTGCTTAAGTTAACATTAATGGTTTGCTGAGTTTCTTAAACATGAAGCAATGCTTTGGAAAGATAGATGCTGAGGCAGCCAAGTGGCACAGTGGATAGAACAGCGGCCCAGGAGTCAGGAGGTGCTGAGTTTAAATCTAGCCTCTGACACATAACACTCACTAGCTGTGTGACTCTGGATGAGTCACTTAACCCCAATTGCCTCACAAAAAAAAAAAAGATAGGTGCTGAATTGGTTGAAAAATATTGCAATGTTAGAGGTGTTGAAATACATATCGATTTCCTAATATAAGGAGTAGATATTGGTATCAAAGATATCTAGACAGCTAATGTATATATAAGAGTATGTGGAGCCAGCTCCTACCCAACTTGGGAGAGCTGATTGTTAAATTTTTAGTGTAAATATTTATTTCTTGGAAATCAGCAAATGCTTACAAGACCAAGACTTGATTTATCATCTTGTTGATTGCCTAGATTTATGAAAGTGATGGAGAAAATAGTAATAGTGCAGATCAAAATGAAAAGTGTTTTGTGCAGTATTTGGAGATCCAATTGCTAAATATTTGCCAGCAAACCCCTGGATATATACACACACATACCCATACATATATGTGTGCATATATAAATATATGCATATATAAACCTTTCCCCAAAAGATAAGTAGTCAAAGGATAGGAACAAAGAGTTCTCAAACTAAGAATTGAAAAATGTTCACAAAAAAAAGTGAAAGAATGTTCTAAACCAATAATAATAATAAGAGAAATGCAAATCAAACCAACCCTGAGATTTGACCTCACAATCAGCAAATTGCCAATGATGATAAAAGATGAGAATAATCAGTATTGGGACAGGTGGTTTGTGGAGCTGTGAAATAGTAGAAACATTTTGGAAAGCAATTTGGAATTATGTATACAAAGGAATGAAAGGTCCATACACTTTGATCCAGATATCCTATTACTAGGCATACATCTGAAGTAGTTCATTGATAAGAAGAAAAGCTCCACATTCACCAAAATACGTATAACAACCCTTGAAGAGGTAGCAAAGACCTAGAAACAAGGCACATGTCCATCCACTGGGCACCTGGGGAATGGCTAAACTAATTGTCGTACGTGTATGCATACATATATACGTACATATGTATATGCATACATAGAAAGTATTAATGTAAAAGGCCTAGAGGATTACCAAGTAATGTCTAGCCAAGCCAAGCCAGGGGAGGCCTTCAGGAAGTGCCCATTGAATTACCAGGACCCATTTGATTTTTCAAACATTCCTGATGTACTAATAATAGGAGATAATGCCTAGGAATTACTCTGTAGGCCATCCTCTGAGAAGCAGAAGCTGCTTTAGAAAGTGGAATCTCACAGGTTAAAAAGGCTTGCATGACGAAATAGGAAGATAACATATAATGGAGGGGCTGGGGGAAAACAGGCACTCTACTGCACCGCATGTGAATTGGTCCAGCCATCTTGGAAAAGTAATTTAAAGCTATGCTCCCCAAATCACTAAACCACATTTGTCATTTGACCTAGAAATACCACTATTAGGCCTATACCCCTAAAATGGACACAGAAAAAAAAAGGAGAAAAATAAACCCCACATATACAAAAATACTTATATCAGCTTCTTTTTTTGTAGCAAACTTTTTCTGGTAGGCAATGGGGTTAAGTGACTTGCCCAGGGTCACACAGCTAGTAAGTGTAGTAAGCTAGTAAGAGGCCAGATTTGAACTCAGGTCCTCCTGACTCCAGCACTGGTGCTCTATCCACTGCATCACCTAGCTGCCCCTGTTGCAAAAATTTTAGAAATGAAGAGGGAGCTTATCAGTTGGGGAATTGGGGAATGATAGAACACATTATAGTATATGAATATAATGGAATATTATTACATCGTTAGAAATGGCAGAAGTTTTAGCTTCAGATAAATCTGGGAAGAGTTACATGTACTGATGCAAAGAGAATTGGCTTTGGAGTCAAGCAAACCTGAGTTCAAATCCGGCCTCAGACATATAACACTCACTAGCTGTGTGACCCCGGGCAAGGCACTTAACCCCAATTGCCCTCACCAAAAAAAAAAAAAGAAAAGAAAAGAAAAAACAAAAAACAAAAAGGAGAGAATTGGCCACAACCAGAAGAACAAGTTGTATAATAATAACATTATAAAGAGAAATACTCTGATTGAGAAGTTTAAGAACCAGTTCTTTGCTTTTTTCAGGGTTTAAAGGCCACACAGTCTGAAACAACATGGTACGCATCTGAAAAACCTAGAGATATGATATGGTGGTGGTGAGACCCCATGGAAAACACATATTATATTTGTCAATTCTACTATTCAGTGTAAAGGAGAGGTTAAAAAAAAGCTTTTGACTTTACAGTCTGAGTGGATACTCAATTACAGCGTAATACAGAAAGGCACAGTAGCACTTGAGAAAAGCAAGTAAACTATAAACATGTGAGTGGTCTAATACACAGCCCTAAACTATACCCACCCATTATTGGTTTGGGGTCATGGCAACTGCCATAACAGTGAAGTGAGGTGAGGCAATTACTAATATAGACGAAGGATTACAGTACTTCTGCAAAGAAGGGACTAACCTTACCTGGACCAGAATCATCTTTTTGAGTATAGACCATAGAAGCAAAACAAGGGAGCTGTACTGATGATACAGTAGCTACTGGGCCTGGTGTCAGGAAGACTCATCTTTCTGAGTTCAAATCCAGCCTGAGACACTTACTAGCTGTGTGACTCTGGCCAAGTCACTTAACCCTATTTGCTTCAGTTTCCTCATTTATAAAATGGGCTGGAGAAGAAAATGGTAAATCACTTCAGTATCTTTGCCAAGAAAACACCAAATGGGGTCATGAAGATCCAGACATGACTAAAAATGATTCGCTGATGACAACTGATGTTACAGATTTGAAAGCAAAAGCCCACAGAAGATCGAGGTGAGAGATGAAACAGTGGACAAAACTATTCCTAATCATTGGAAAGGTAAAGAAGCAAGAGGATAGATAAAAGCCAAAAAAAAAAAATAAGCTTGATGCAAGAATACCTCCATTGGGACATAACCAGAGAAACAGATTTATCTTTTGATATAGTTGTGGATTAGATGGGCATACATTTCTTGGATGTATTATTGAAGAGAATGTCTTGATCTTGCTGGCATCTCTTGAATCAGTATTGAGAAAAGGAGACAGGACCAGAGAAGAATGTTCTCCCTGGACCCCAAGAACATTGACATTGACCTCATCATCCATTACTTAATGGTCTTTGTCTCCTAGACTAACAGTACTAAGATTTACTGAGTATGTGTACTGAGATGATGGAAAAGATTGAGAATGTACAGTGCAGTGCCATCCTTGACAAGACGTCTCGAGTCACCACCATATCCTAACCATTCTACAGGAGACATTTGAGGAAAGTACCCTTACGGCTTACAAAAGGACTTGGACTTGGTGGGGTGAGTTATAAAAACTACCCGTATCTGGGATGTGGCAAGAGGAGCTTGAAGTTCCCCGAGAAAGTTGGCTCTGTTATCAACAGAAAGGTGGACGCTGTGGCTCCAGTGCGTTCAGACTAACCAGTCCTCACTAAAAGGTCAGCATGAATTGGAACCAACTCCATCCTATTCAAAATACTGTAAGCCACAAGCTAGGACCTGATACCCAATACCCAATACACTTTGACAATTCACAGCAGCTTTTAAAGAGTTCTGTAAGAGCGTAAAGTTAAGTGGTGGGAGTAGACGTCATGAGAGCACTGGATTTTCAAAGAAGGGGGTGGATCCTGAGATATTTGACTTTGATGACCCCTTAGGACCAGAAGAATGGTAAGATTGGTCAAGGCAGAAGCCCACCAAGAAGATGGGATGTGCCTGAGGAGCAACCCACAGAATCCAACTCACCCATTCACAGACCCTAGGAATATCCCTTTGTGATAAAAGACTTCAGAAATCATATTAAAAATTGGCCGATGGCATCATCACAGAGCCCAGAAGCCTGCATGCATCACCTATAGTAGTGATACCAAAGAAGAATGGAAAGATATGTAAGTGTATGAACTACTAGCCTTTGAACAAAATTGGTACACTTTGCCAAGGGTTCAAGATGCCCCGCAGCCAGTGGTTCTCAGCCTTGGATTCACACAGTGTCTTTGTATGGCTTTCATATTTCCAGATGAACTTGACCAATCTTAGTGTATGCCACTTTCCAACAGCTAATGTAGAAAATAGTTGGAGACATGAATTATATGGAAGTGTTTGTGTACCTAAATGACCTCATTTTTTTGACATTAGAAGAACATTATGTAATGGAATACTATTGTGCTATCAGAAATGATGAGCAGGCAGAATTCAAAAAAACTTGAAGGGGCAGCTAGGTGGCGCAGTGGATAGAGTACCGGGCCTGGATTCAGGAGTAGCTGAGTTCAAATATGACCTCAGATACATAACACTTACTAGCTGTGTGACCCTGGGCAAGTCACTTAACCCCATTGCCTAGCCAAAAAACAAAACAAAACAAAACAAAAAAACTTGGAAAGACTTCCATGAACTGATACAGAGCGAAATGAGCAGAACCAGGAGAACATTGTACATAGTAACAGCCACATTGTGCTATGACTGACTTTGATAGACTTGACTCTACACAGCAATGCAAGAATCTAAGACAACTCCAAGACTCAAGATGGAAAATACTATCCACACCCAGAGAAAGAAATATGAAGTCTGAATGCGGATGGAAGCATACTATTTGCTCTCCTTTCCTTTTGTTGTTTTGTTTTATTGCTTCATTCTCATGGTTCCTACCATTAGTTCTAATTGTTCTTTATGTCATGACTAATGGGAAAATATGCTTAATATGAATGTGTACGTAGAACCTATATTCGATTGTATGCCCTTGGGAGGGGTGGGGAGGGGGGAGAGAAAGGGGAGGGAGAGAAAATTTAAAACTCAAAATCTTATGGAAGTGAATGTTGAAAACTAAAAACAAATTTAAAAAAAGAATATTAGAAGAACATGAGGAAAGGCAAATGAGCATAAAATTGGCCAGAGAAAGCTGGTCTGAAGCTGTCCGTTGAGAAGTACCAGTTTAGCAGAACCTCTGCCAAGTATGTGGGTCCCATAGTATCACAACAAAGTATAAGTAAGGATTCAGTGAAAAGAGAAGTGGTCCTGACATTGGCTGTATCCACAGAACCTTCAAGGACTTTTGCAGGATTTAGTACAAATGATAAATTTATTAAGAATTGTGCTTTTATTGTCAAACTGTTGAATCACCTCACTCATGCTTACATGCATGGACAAAAACAGAAGGAGAAAAGGAGCTTGATTTGTTTTAAAACTCACAGGGTCCTTTGAAGATAGATGGACAAATAGAGGTGAACAAGCTTTCAATGATTTGGTCAATTGCCTAGGATGCGCATGTGTACTGACCTATGTGTATCTAAACAAGCCTTTTATACTATGGACAGAAAAATGGCAGCTTGGAGGGCTTGAGAGCAGTCCTATACCGAGAGAGATGGAAGCCAGAAACCTTTGCCAGCAGTGGGTTGAGGGACAAAGAATCTCATTATCCCATACATAATATACTAGAGTTCTTAGCTTTGAAGTGGCCTGAGCTGAGGTGTTTAAAGACTTATGGATATGGAGCAAATTTTCAAATGTGGAATGACAACAAGCCATTGGCATATACTAACCAGTGCCAGGCTAGGTGCTTCTTGCCAGAGATGGATAGCAGCACAAGGTGAGTGTGAATCCAGCAAACACTACCCACCAAGGAAACCCAACCTGTTCAGGAGGGTGCTGGTAAATGTTTAACAATCAACTCTCTGTGGGAGGGGAAAAATGATATACACAGCACACTTTTTTTTTTAACTTTTATGAGCAAAAAAAAAGGCTCAACTATTTATTTTTTGGTGGTTTGGTGGCATGTTCAAAAATCAATCAATTTTCTTCTTTGAACTGTTACTTTCCACAGCAGACTGTGGAAATGCTTACAAAATATAAACATCAATAAAAATGTTAAAATAAAATATCCCAAATTTCCTAGCATTTTGAATCTATCTTTATTAAAGGCAGAATGATTCACACCTTTTTCTCAGACCTAAAAGCCTCTGTTACTTTACTAGTAGTTAAATACTGACCTAAGAATCAGGAGACCCACATTTATGATCCTCATATGTTATGTGGCCTTGGGCAAATCACTGAAATTTTATGTTTACCGCAGTTTGTCCCATCTGTACAAAAATCCGTTGTGCAGGTAGTGTTCATCAGATTGGCCCTGACCAAAAAGAAATGACACAAAAAAGGAATTTTTGATGGTCCTTGAAGCTCATGCAGTTAATAAAAGCTGTGCCTTTGAAAGAACTAAAATTGATGTCTTATATACCATTCATCAAAAGATATATCAAGAATGGGGAACACATGGCACACTTTTAAGTTCAATATTAATTATTAACATTTTCTCCATCACTTTCTCACATCTAGACAATTAACAAAACAATAAACCAAGCCCTAATTTTTAGTGTTTGCTGATGTCCCAAGGTGTACACACTAAAAATTTAACTAGCAGCTCTTGATAAACTATGAGTCAAAAAAAGAATAAACTGTATGAGTCAGCTCTAGCACACACCCCTAATGGAGTTGCACTTTCTCCAATGCCAGATGATAACTGAAGCTATGTAAATACATAAGGAAGGAGTGGAGACTCTGTGTGGCACCCAGGAGAGAGAGCTACAATCATGAGAAAATGAGCAGCTGGGACTTCCTGCCAGAGAGCATTCTAGAAGCATCTATGTGAAGCTCGTTTCATTGAACCAACTTTCTTTGCATTAGTTGTTTGAAAGTGATTAGCAGCTAGCTCAGAGAGCCAATGAAGAACTATGATACAGTCCAAGAGGAAAGGATGTGATGCTACAGGACGTAAGTCCAGTCCCTTGAAGGTACTTTCCCGTTAACATGATGGAAGAAGTGAAAGCTGTGTGATGGAGATCTGGGCCAGATTGTGACTGATTCCATGCATGGTTCCAAAAAAGCATTGTTGCTACTCAGATCACATATGGCCATGAAATTGCTATGTGATAACTTTGGACTTATGGGTCAAAAGAGTATCTTGGAGCAAGTCAGAAAAAAATAATTTACTGGCCCAAGATGCTACTAGGAAGTGTGAAACTTGGGCCCAACATATGACAAGAAAAATATTGCCAACTTAATGCTACGTATTTGAAGTATGTGAGCATTTTTTGTATATGACTGTTCCCTCTCTCAAAGGAGATAGCAAAAATATAAGTCCCATCTTAGTGGTGACTGATCATTTCACCAGGTATGTACAAACATCCCCAAAGAGGAGCCAGAAAGTTTCCACAGTGGCTATAGTATTGTAGAAGAAATATTCCTTAGGGTATGAATTCCTTACCAAAGTCCATTCTGACCAAGGCAGAGACTTGGAGAGAAAGCTACTCAAAGCAATATTAACTTTGGCAATTATCAGGAAGCATAGAATTACCCTTGACCATTTAAAGGAGACCCACACAGTCTGAGAATTTCAACCACACCACACACTGTTGGACATGTTAGGAACGCTGAACCTGAAACAAAAGTCTCATTGAGATCAAGAGTGCAATATTTCTGGTATACGTGTACAGTTCCACCAGGAATGAAGCCACAGCCTTTCCACCCTGTTTGCTTACATTTGGACAAGGGTTAGGCCTTACCTATTGACTTATACTTTGCTTTTCAGAGGATGAGATGATGCTAAAGCAACCGGTGCATTGCTTAGCTGAGAAGCTAAAAGAAGCTTCACACAATCTCTAGACTCCAGACACTTTTCACTGCCTTCCATGTCTAGAAGGGTATCCCTCCTCATCTCTAACTCCAGGCTTCCTTCAAATTCCAGCTAAAATCCCATCTTCAAATGTGCATACCCTTTGACCCAGCAATAGCACTTCTAGGGCTATGTCCCAAAGAGATCATACAAATGGGAAAAGGACCCACATGTACAAAAATATTTATAGCACCTCTTTTTGTGGTGGCAAAGAATTGGAAATTGAGAGAATGCCCATCAATTGGGGAATGGCTGAACAAGTTGTGGTATATGAATGTAATGGAATACTATTGTGCTATAAGAAATGATAAACAGGCTGACTTCAGAAAAACCTGGAAAGACTTATATGGTCTGATGCTGAGTGAAGTGAGCAGAACCAGAAGAATGTTGTATACAGTAACAGCCACATTGTGCGATGACTAATATTGATAAACTTAACCTTTCCCAGCAATACAAGGATCTAAGACATCTCCAAAGACCTCGTGATGGAAAATGCTGTCCATATACAAAGAAAGGACTATGGAGTTTGAATGCAGATGAAAGCATACTATTTGCTATTTCTTTTTCTCTTCTGTTGAGCTTTGTTTCGTCTTTCTTGTGGTTCCTCCTATTGGTTCTGATTCTTACTTACAATATGACTAGTATGAAAATATGTTTAATAGGAATGTATACGTATAGCCTACATCAGATTGTGCACTGTCTTGGGGAGGGTGGTGGGGAGGAAGGGGGAGAAAAATTTTAAACTCAAAAGCTTGTGGAAGTGGTTATTGATAAATCAAAATTAATTAATTAATTTTAAAAAATAAATAAAATCTCATCTTCTATGGGAAGCCTTTTCTGATGCCCCTAACATTAGTCAGTGCTTTCTCTTTATTGGTTATCTCTATTGGGACATTGTCTCTCCCATTAGATGGTGTTGCTCCTTGAGATCAGGGACTACCTTCGGCTTTCCTTCAAATCACCAATGCTTAGCACAGTGCTGGGCACATAGGAAGTGCTTAATTGTTCCCTCTCCCACTCCATCCCCAGTTACTTACAGTCCCTGGGAGAGTTAAACTTTCTGATATGTTGATGAAGTAATTGGCACTTATCTCTGCAGACTCTGAGCAAAACAGACTGCCAGTCAGCTAGACAAAGACAATCTGAACCAGATATTGGTTCTGAAAGTGACATTTCTAGCGAAGAAGATGCATGCTATCACCGGGTAACCTTGCCTCAAGTGTGGGAGAATCCCAGATCAGAGAAGGCGAGAGAAATGAATCTGGAGGCAACTCCCTTTCATCTAGTCCAGTTGTAGAGACTTCTAGCCTACAAAAGTAACCCACAGAGCATAGAATTCCATGTAAAGTGTGTGGTGCTCATGTAAAATGTGCATATGCAAATAGGTCATGTAAATGCAGCTTTCAGGGAGGTATGGATAGATATCTCTAGAATCTGGCCCATCCATCTCCACTGGACAGTTTGATTCCTGTCCCCATGGGAGCGAAAAAGGGACGGAGAGGCTAGCCAATCTGTGCTCCCCTCTGAGGGGGTACTGGGTTAGAATTGTATCTAGATGCCTCCCCACTTCCTAATATTGCTGGTCTAAGATCTTGATTTTTATGTCTAAGCTACTAACTTTCCTGGTCCTTACCCCTCTAAAGGGAAAATAGCCCAAGTTAATTCTGCAGTTTTGACTCTTTCCCATCAAATGCTAGTTACATTAAAAAAAACAAAAAACAAAAAACAACCCAACCTATCACAAATAGTCAATAATGAGTAGACCTATTTATTCAAGCAGATAGCAAACATGAATTGGAGTTCTACAGATTAAAATAAACAAAAAATATACACAAGAGTAAATCGGCTTTTTAGATGAGATTGAGCTAAAATACCACTCATCCAAGAAAGAGGTCCCTATCTCCCCCAAGAGGAAATTCCCAAAAGTCTCTAGGGAGACAAGCTGGAAATCAAGGACATGTTTTGCCTCTGGCTCTACAGACATGTGCATCTTCCCACAATCTTTTTTTTTTCCCCTTTGTTTCTCCCGGAAGAGAGTCTGGAACAAGTATCTCTTAAAGAAAGAATGAAGAATAATGTCTCTCCTCCATAAAGCTCTCGAACCAATTCCACCTTTCAAGAATACAGTGTTAAAGGGGGCAGCCAGGTGGTGCAGTGGATAGAGCGCAGGTCCTGAATTCAGGAGGACCTGAGTTCAAATCTGGCTTCAGACACATAACATTTACTAGCTAGTGTGACTCTGGGCAAGTCACTTAACCCCATTGCCTAGCCAAAAAAAAAAAAAAAGAATATAGTGTTTAAAAAAAGTCAGATCTAAATAACTGGAAAAATATCAGTTGCTCATGGGCAGGCTGAGCTAATATAATAAAAATGATAATTCTACCTAAATTAATTTACTTACTCAGTGCCATACCAATCAAACTACCAAAAATTATTTTATAGAGCCAGAAAAAACAATAACAAAATTTATCTGGAAGAACAAAAAGTCCAGAATATCAAGGGAACTAATGAAAAGAAATGCAAGGGAAGGTGGCCTAGCCGTTCCAGATCTTAAATTGTATTATAAAGCAGCAATCATCAAAACTACTCAGTATTGGCTAAGAAACAGGGAGGTGGATCAGTGGAATAACTTAGGTATATAAGACACAACAGTCAATGACTATACCAATCTAGTATTTGATAAATCCAAAGACTCCAGCTTCTGGGATAAGAAATCACTACTTAGCAGAAACTGATGGGAAAACTAGAAAAATGCATGTCAGAAACTGGCCATAAACCAACATCTTACACCCTATACCAAGATAAAGTCAAAATGGGTACATGATTTAGATATAAAGGCTGATAGCATAAGCAAACTAGAAGAGCAAGGAATAGTTTACTTTTCAGATCTATGGAGAAGGGAAGAATTTATGACCGAACAAGAGATAGTGAACATCATGAAATGCAAAATGGATAATTTTGATTACATTAAATAGAAAAGTTTTTGCACAAATAAAGCCAATGCATCCAAGATTAGGAGGGAAGCAGAAAACTGGGAAAGAATTTTTACAACCAGTGTCTCTGATAAAGGCCTCATTTCTAAAATATATAGAGAACTGAGTCAAATTTGTAAGAATACAAGTCATTCCCCAAATGATAAATGGTCAAAGGATATGAACAGGCAGTTTTCAGAGGAAGAAACTAAAGCCATCTATAGTCATATGAAAAAATGTTCTAAATCACTATTAATTAGAGAAATGCAAATCAAAACAACTCTATCCTATAGCATGCTTCCGTCTGCATTCAGACTCCATAGTTCTTTCTCTGGATATGGATAGCATTTTCCATTTTGAGTCTTTTGGAGATGTCTTAGATCCTTGCATTGCTGAGAAAAGCCAAGTCTATCAAAGTCAGTTATCACATAGTCACACCTATCAGATTGGCCAACATGACAAAACAGGAAAATAATAAATGTTGGAGAAGATGTGGGAAAATTGGAACACTAATGCATTATTGGTGGAGTTGTGAACTGATCCAACCATTTTGGAGAGCAATTTGGAACTATGCCCAAAGGGCTATAAAACTGTGCATAGCCTTTGACCCAGCAATACCACTTCTCAGTCTGTATCCCAAAGAGATCATGAAAAAGGGAAAAGGACCCACATGTACAAAATTCTTTCTAGCAGCTCTTTTTGTGGTGGCAAAGAATTGGAAATTGAGAGGATGCCCATCAATTGGGGAATAGCTGAACAAGTTGTGGTATATGAATGTAATGGAATACTATTGTGCTATAAGAAATGATAAACAGGCAGACTTCAGAAAAATCTGGAAAGACTTGTATGAACTGATGCTGAGTGAAGTGAGCAGAAACCAAAGGAATGTTGTACATAGTAACAGCCATACTATGTGATAACTGACTTTGATAGACTTGGCTTTTCTCAGCAATGCAAGGATCTAAGACATCTCCAAAAGACTCAAAATGGAAAATGCTATCCATATCCAGAGAAAGAACTATGGAGTCTGAATGCAGACGGAAGCATGCTATTTATTCTTCTTTTCCTGTGTTGTTTTATTGCTTCATTCTCGTGGTTCCTCCCATTAGTTCTCATTGTTCTTTACATCATGACTAATGGGAAAATATGCTTCATTTTTTCCCCCCTTTCCAGGCACTCAGAGTTAAGTGACTTGCCCAGGGTCACACAGCTAGTAAAGTTTTGAGGCTGCCCCAGAAATGTGCTTAACAAACAAACAAACAAACAACAAATACAGTGTTAAGGGCCAGCTAGGTGGCACAGTGGATAGAGTACTGTCCCTGGAGTCAGGAGGACCTGAGTTCGGATCCTACCTCAGACACTTACTGGCTATCTGACCACGGGCAAGTCACTTAACCCCGATTGCTTTCCAAAGGGGAGGAAAAGAAAGAAAAAAGAAGTATGCAGTGGTGAGTAATTATTCCCTCTATCAATTATTATTGAGCAAACTGAAGTAGCCAGAGATTAAGAGACTGAGGCTGGATTTGAACTCCAACTTTTCTGACTCTAGGCCTGGCCCCCCTTCCATCTCCTGTACTATCCAGCTATGTAGAACAGGATGATAGAAGCAATTACCTCCCAGGGTTATTGTGAGGATAAAATGAGATAATAATTTTTTTGGAGGGGGGAGGCATGAGGTTAAGTGACTTTCTAGTGAGTGTCAAGTGTCTGATGCCATATTTGAACTCAGGTCCTCCTGCCAGGAAGCTGCCCTGAGATAATAATTTTAAAGTACTTAGCACAGTGCCTAGCACATAATAGGTATTTAATAAATCCTTGTTCCCTTCCCCTCCTCAACCCCCAATTTTGAGTCATGCACATTTAAGCAGCAGTTTGCAAAACTCAGGCTTGAAAAGCCCAGTTACATCCTGATAATACAACCTGACACTATTAGAAGTTCAAGTTTAGGGAAGTAGGCCTATCATTATGAAGACAATGCTTGATCAGCCCATATCCTTAACCAGTACAAGTACAGGAGCCCTCTGAGAGGTAAGCAGTTCATAAAACAGTTTAGAGGAGCAGAGCACAGAGCACTGGGCTGGGAAACAGAAGCCTCATCTTCATGAGTTCAAGTCTGGCCTCAGACACTTACCAGCCATGTGACCTTGGGTAAGTCACTTGACCCTGTTTGCCTCAGTTCTTCATCTATAAAATGAGCTGGAGAAAGACATGGCAAACCACTTCAGTATCTTTGCCAAGAAAATTCCAAATGGGGTCATGAAGAGCTGGACGCTATCTTTACCTGCAGACCTAGAACGGGATGGGGAACCTGTGGCCTTGAGGCCACATGTGGCCTTATAAGTCTTTGGGTGTGGCCTTTTGACTGAGTGCAACTTTAACAAAACAAACTCTTTTATTAAGGGGAGTTTGGATTGTCTGCAGGTTCCCCCACCCCTGATCCTAGAACTTTGAGGCAAACAAGCAAAATTCAGGAAAGGGGAATCTGTCTGGGTTGGACTATGCACTCCTTAAACCTGCTACAGGTGGGATACTCCTTTCAGGATTTACTACACAGGGAAATAACCTCCATATGTATTCCTTACATATGGGAGCCTTCAAAGGATACACGTGGGCACTTTCCCCCTAAAAGCATTAACCTGCTGGATGGGGGCCATGCTTAACCTCCATCCCTGTGTATTCCTGTGCATAACCAGCCTCTCTGTGTATTCCTGAAAGACTGGAGTCTCCCTTCTCCCATTCAACTCAGCTCTTCCTGACTCCACCCCCAGCTCTCCATCTACTTCTCCACCTCCATGCTTCTTTGGAGATGGGGGAGGGGCCTTGTCTGTAGAAGACACTATGTCCTTCTGGCATATCCCTGCCATGTTAGGGCTGAGTGAACCACTTTTTGTTACTTATTCAATGGCCTATGGCTGCCTCCTTTTCTTCCAGTGCCAACATGAAACCTGGGCTAACATGGTAGCAGGCCTGTCCCTGACACATGAGTATGTTAGCTATTGAGACGAAAAGTGGAAGAAAAATGTAGCAAGGGGCATGTCTTTCAGGTACACACATTGGTCCATTGGTCCACTGAAGTATATACATATATGTGAGGTACCTGTGTTGCGGGCTGAGAGGTTGAGAGGTTGTGACCCCTCAAAGACCAGAGTACAGGACGGGTCGTCTGGAATGAATTCACAGACTCAAGCAGTCTTTGATTCAAGGTGGCAAAGATTTATTGTTACGCTTTTTCAGCGGGCAAGGATCGTTAAAGGATCCTGCAACCTTAGAGACGTGCAGGTAAAGTTTACGTAGGATAAAATGCAATAAAACATATGTCAAATATGCTAACTAGGGGATTCAGGGTGGGATTAGGGAGTGGTTAAGGAGTGGTCAGTTCTCAATTGAAACTCAAGATAAGAAAAGTCCCATTGTTCAAGAGAGTATCTGGTCCCAGACATCCTGGGCCCAGTGATAACAAAAGGAAGAATACTGAGCAGCTCTATCTGGTCCTGGAATTTGCTGACACAGGAAGGGGTGTTTTTAGTTCACTCAGAGAAAAAGATTAATTTAGGTTTTTTGGCCCTTATTGGGGCTCAACTGATCTTAAATGATTATCAAGGGACAGTGTTTCTGAGGCTAGGGAGAAATTGGGGCCCAAGTACAAGCACCCAAGCACCCCAACACCTGTACATATATGAGGTTCAGCAGATTATTGTGCTATAAGAAATTATGAAGGGGCAGCTAGGTGGCGCAGTGGATAGAGCACCAGCCCTGGAGTCAGGAGGACCTGAGTTCAAATCTGATCTCAGACCAGACACTTGATACTTACTAGCTGTGTGACCCTGGGCAAGTCACTTAACCCGAATTACCTAAAAAAACAAAAATAAAAAATAATTATGACTATGATAAGGACAGATAAGTTTATGAAGACTTGTATGAGCTGATGCCCAATGAAGGAAGCAAAAGTAGGAAAACAATGCAATGACTGCAAGATTGCAAATAGAATAAACAATAAAAAAGGAAACTGTGTAATGTTGTATAATTATAGTGACGAAACTTGGTGCCAAAGTAATAAAAGATATACCTCTTTTGGCAGCTATAATCCCCTTAGTGGAGAGAGTGCTGGGCCTAGAGTCAGGAAGATTCATCTTCCTGAGTTCAAATCTGGCCTCAGACACTTATTAACTGTGTGGCCCTGGGCAAGTCACTTGACCCTGTTGGCCTCAGTTTCCTCATCTGTAAAATGATCTGAAGAAGGAAATGGCAAACCCCTTCATTATCTTTGTCAAGAAAACCCCAAGTGGGGTCAAGAAGAGTTAGACACAACTGAAACGATGCAACAATCTCTTCTTTGCAGAGGTGGGGGACTCTGAGTATGAATCTTTGCTTCTACCATTAGCCTCACTTGATGAATGTGTTGATTTTGCTGACCTACTTTTTATCTTCCTTCCTTCTTTTTCCTTACTTACTACTAGGGATATTTCCCCCTGGTATAGGAAAGGGAGAGACATGTCCAAAAAGTGGAAATGATGTAAAAAAGGCATGAATAAAAGTTTTAAAACAACAAAATCTAAATTGTGTTGCAGCAAAGCATAGCTCTGCTATGTAATGAAAACATCTACAAGTTGACAATCTAAAAGAGCTATGCTTGGGGCTCTGAAGCTTGAGAAAGACCCTCATTTCACATCCTGCCAATGCCGTCTGTCACTTTTCCCTCCTTTCTCACATGAAGAAGCGGTCCTAGGCTGACCCCTCTATATACATAAGGAATCCTATCCTATCCGGTCTTCTTCAGTAAATTGTCTTCCTTCCCTGCCTTCCTTCTGGAGCTAGCAAAAACCCAACTTTCTGAGAAGCCTTTCCTGGTCCCTTCTTATGCTAGTGCTTCCCTCTTGATCAGTCTGTATCTCATTTGTACATGGTCGTTTTCATGTTGTCTCCTCTATGAGACTATGAATGCCTTGGGAGAAGGGTCTGTCTTTCGTCTACTTTTTTCTTTTCTGTTATTTCCAGTACTTAGCGCAGTGCCTGGTACCCAGTGGGAGCTTAATGAATGATTATTGAGGGATGGACTGGAGCCGACACGGGACATTTCTAGGGTGTGCTTAGAATGTGAGCAGTGTTGCAGGCTTTCCCCGATTCCTGTTGATGCTTGGGAAAGAGCCATCTTTACTTACTGATGGATGCTTTTGAGTCTCAGAAAGTGGAGATATTGAGACTCCCAGCCAGCACAACCGCCACTCCCGTGAGGCACTGACGTCCGGTTCCCTCAACTGAGTCCCCCCGGGCTGTTACCCCCTCTGGCCTCCTCCAGGATCCCGCATCCATGAATCTTAAAGATGGCTCTGTCTTCCCCCTACAGTGGCCCTGCCTCAACCCGTCACCTGAGGTGGGGAGCTTGTGAAGGCACCACATCTCCTCTCTCCTTCGTAAATTCGGCTCTGCCCAGTCTCTGTCTTTCTCTAACCCTCCCTTTCCACTGTGGCTGGAGCCCTGCTCTCTTGTCAATGAGCATCCTATGAGCTCTTCCTTTCTTATTCTTGCTATCTTCGCTTAATCTGTGACTTTCTTCTATGAAGGCACCACTAGACCCTCTCTCCAAGGCCCAAAGGGCTAGGAGGAGAAGTCAGCACTCTGCAATTACAAGGACAGGATGTCACCATCACTTGCTGCCCGTGGACGGACACCAACAGCAACAACATGGGAGAGTTCATTGGCTTCTTGGAGATCAGGAGGACGAGAGCTGTAGAGAAGCAATATCAGCTAAACCCCAGGAAACGCCTCTCTACCAGGGAAGCAGGTGTGGAGGAGACTCAGATAAAGAAGGAATTCTATTTTTGACTTCCTGAGGATCTAGGGCGTCAGGTGAGAGTTTCCCTGACCCTGAGGGAAACCCATGCCGGGGCAATGGGGATGGAGGAGGGGAAGGACTGACTCTAGGCTTTATTCCTGCTCTAGCTGTGGAGGCCCCAGAGAACCTGAGGCTGCTGATAGAGCTGGACTCTAATAGCAAATGATGGGTTTGGGAAGACATGAATTCTAATCCTACCTCAAATACTTGGTAGCTCTGTGACCCTGGTCAGTTCCCTCATATATAAAATGGGAAGAATAAGAGTATCTCACAGGAGAAGGAAATAAGCATTTATTAAGTGACTACTCTGTGCTTGGGGCAACTAGGTGGCGCCCTAGTGCTGGGCCTCATTTTCCTGAGACTCATCTTCCTGAGTTCAAATCTGGCCTCAGACATTTACTAGTTGTGTGACCCTGGGCCAGTCACTTAACCCTGTTTGCTTCTATTTCCTCATCTGTAAAGATGAGCTAGAGAAGGAAATGGCAGGCTGCTCCATCATCTTTGTCACCAAAGTCAGGGGACTGCTAGGTAGCTCAGTGGATAGAGTAGCAACCCTGGAGTCGGGAGAACCTGAGTTCAAATCTAGTATCAGACACTTGACACTGGCTATGTGACCCTGGGCAAGTCACTTGACCCCATTGCCTAGCCAAAAACAAAAAAATTATTAAGAATGCTAGCTATTACTTCACTCATCCCTGGACTTTCTCTCTGGGCTCTTCCTCCTCCTCCTTTTCACCTTACCAACCTGAAGAAAAGTCTGCCCTCAGGTGCCCCTCACCTGATTGGTTACTCCTTCCTTCAGGCCCACTGTATTAGGTCTGTCTATCTCTGTCTGTCTGTCTGTCTGGCCTCACCCAGATGTGGACTCGCTCCGACTCTGCCTCCTTCTCCTCAACTGCTACTTTGCTCCCACACACAATCCTTCCTTCTCACCCCCACTTTCCAGCTCCCCTTACGTGTGGTGTTCTCTTCCCTTTTTGAAATGTAAACTCCTTCAGGATAGAGGTTGTGTTATTTGTTTATATTTTTATTTATGCACACCAGCACTGTGCCTGGCACAGAGTGCTTAATAAAGTCTCTATCTATATTACTTATCTATATCGTCCATCTATCTATCCATCTATATGTATCATCTGTTTCTATATAATTACTGTCGGTCTCTCTATCATCTACCTATATCTGTATTATCTATGTATATCATATATCTATCCTTTTATCTCTCTATCTTCTGTCTATATCTGCATCATATACATAATTTATCCATCTATTGTCTGTCTATATCTGTATCACCTATGCATATCATATATCTATCCTTTTATCTCTCTATCTTCTGTCTATATCTACATCATATATATATATATATAATTTATCTATCTATTCACCTATCATCTGTCTATATCTGCATCTTTTATCTACCTATGTCTATCTGTCTCTATCTGTATTATAGGTCCATTTACCTATCAATCTATCATTTATCTATATCTGTATCATCTATTTTTATCATTTATGTCTATTTATATCTGTATGATCTTTCTCTAGCTATGTAAATTATCTATCATCTGTCTATATCTGTATCATCTACCTATATCTATATTATTTATCATCTGTTGTCTACCTATAGTATCTATTTCTATCATCTCTATCTATAGCATCTATCCATTTACTTATTTATCCATCATTTGTCTATGTCATCTACCTATTAATCTATGTCTAACTATATCTGTATGTTCTATCTAAATTATCTATCATCTGTTGTCTGTATCTCTCTGTATATGTCTATCTATCTGTCTGTATCTGTCTGTCTGTATCTATCTGTCTATCTGTCTATCTCTGTCTGTCTGTATCTGTCTTTCTGTATCTGTCTGTCTGTATCTATGCTTGTCTGTAACTGTATCTATCTGTCTATATCTGTCTGTCTTTCTGTATCTACCTGTCTGTCTATTTATGTCTGTCTGTCTGTCTGTATCTCAACCTCTCTCTCCATCTTTCTATTTGCCTGTCTTTCTGTTTATCTCATTTGCCTGCCTGCCTTTCTAATTTGGGCTGGGAAATGGGAGAGCCAGCCTGAGTCATCCAGAGGCTCAGGATTACAGCTGCAAGGCAGTGGGCCTGAGGATTCTGTGAATTAGTCTAGGTCCTTGTTCAGGGCCAGGCCTGACTAGAGCCAGTCTGCTGGTTCAGGCTTGTGGCTGGACTGAAACCTTTAACCAAAGAAGTTTGCCTACAATAGCGTGGAAAGGATACTCAGCGAGGACACAACATTGCTTCAGCTTAACTTGGCTCCCTTCTTCAAACCCCAACCCCCCAATTCCTCACATGGACCTGACCAGTCAAAAGAGGGTTTTGATCCACACAGCAGTGAGGAGGTCTATCAAATGTGAGCAAGCCCAACTATACTTTTATGCCTCAGGAGACTAGAAAGTCACATCAATAGTCCAAGCTTTAGTGCACTGGACAACTCTATTGCCTTAAAGGAAGTTTAGGGTGTCCGTGGTGAATTTCTAGCTTTGCAATGAGGCCTACTGTCATGATTAGGAAGCTGGGTAATGCAGTGCCATGGAGTCAAGAAGACCTGAATTCAAATCCAACCTCAAACACTTACTAGCTGTGTAATCCTGGGTAAGTTACTTTACCTCTGTTTGCCTTAGTTTCCTCATCTGTAAAATGGGAATAATAATAGCACCTATCTCCCAGGGTTGTTGTGAAGATTAAATGAGGTAATCATTGTAAAGCACTTAGTACAATGCCTGGCACATAGTAAGCACTATATAAATGTCAGTTATTATTATTATTATTATTATTATGGTTCTTGCCTGGATTAATAGTTGATGTCACTCCTACCATAGCCATCTGCAATCCAAAGAACAGGACTTCAGGCTATGGGAAGACTTGCATGAACTGATTCAGAGTGAAGTAAGCAGAACCAAGAGAAAAATGGGGCAGCTAGCTGGCACAGTGGATAGAGCACCAGCCCTGAAGTCAGGAGAACCTGAGTTCAAATCTGGCCTCAGACCAAACACTTGATACTTACTAGCTGTGTGACCCTGGGCAAGTCACTTAACCCCAATTGCCTAAAAAAAAAAAAAAAGAAAGAAACAGGAGAAAATTGTATGCAGTAACAGCCATATTGTGAGATGACTAACTTTGATAGACTTAGCTCTTCTCAGCAATGCAATGATCTAAGATAATTCCAAAAGACTCAAGATGGAAAATGCTATCCACATCCAGAGAAAGAACTATGGAATCTGAATGCTGATTGAAGCATACTATTTTTTCTCTCTTTTTTTCCTTTCTTGTGGTTTTTCCCTTTTGTTCTGATTCTTCTTTTACAACACGACTAATGTGGAAATATATTTAATACAATTGTACATGTATGGTCTATATCAGATTGCTTGCCTTTGTGGAGGTGGGGGAGGGAGAAAAAAATTTGGAACTCAAAATCTTATAAAACTGAATGTTGAAAACTATCTTACATGTAATTGGAAAAAAATAAAATACTATTAAGTAGAAAAAAACAAAAAGGACTTCAGGCTATTGGGTGTGATACTGAAACTGGCAGTCACTGCAGCAGTTCTAGGATTATCTTTGCACAGTGAACAGGCCAACCTGTGGTGCTTCAAGCTATAATACAACATAAATTTGCAAGCACCACCGGATGACACCTATTGATGGAATGCTTTTATAATCCAGGTTTCAATGCAAGTCTGGGGGATTTTGCATAACAGCAGGTATGCATGACTCTGGATCAGTGGAGAGAATGCTGAGCATGACATGACATATAAAGAGAGGAGTTGGTGTGAGATTTTTTAGAAAAGACATTCTTTATCCTATCTTTGAGAGGACACACTGGTCTAGCCGGTGGACCAGCTCCAAGCATATTAAGACACGGGCCCAGATTTTGATAGCAGCCGACATGTTAGGGAAACCAGCTTCCCAATATGTCCTGATTTCCAGCTTGCCTCTCTAGATTTCTCAGAATTTCTGCTTGGGTGAAACTGGGCCTTCTCTCTTAGCTGAACTTAGGTCTCATCTCATTCTTATCTAAAGAGCTCATCCACTAATGGGTATTTTTTATTATATTCTAATCTATAAAGTTCCATTTTATGTTTGCTATCTGCTTAGATAAATGGACTTACTCACTATTTATCATGATCATTTGTATAACCTGATTGGCTAGAAGGGACTAAGAGGGTAGAGTATAAACTTGGAGCAACCTTCCACCCTTTAAAGGATAGAAGCTAGGAAAACAGCTGTTTTCCTGAACTCATATGCCCCTAGACCGGCAATATTTAAGGAGGTAGATAGATGTAATCATATCAGATAGATATAATTCTAATTCAGTACCCCTCTTTCAGAGAAAATAGAGGTACCAGCCTCATGCCTTCTCTCTTTCTGTCCTCAAGGCAAGAATCAAAGTTTCTTTTAGAGACGATTGAGCAAAATTTCAGTTATCAATGCCTCCTTCAAGTCTCATTAAGATAACCCAGGTGGATATAGATAGATAGATAGATAGACAGATATAGAGATAGCTATATCACATGTGTAGCAAAGACTCAATTTGTAGAGAGGCCCGTGTGTGGTGAGGGCTGTCATTATGCAGCTTGAAGCAAGGCAGATAGACATCTTTGGCCTCTTTATTTGTTTGTTTGTTTTTTAGGCAATTGGGGTTAAGTGACTTGTCCAGGGTCACACAGCTAGTAAGTGTCAAGTGTTTGGTCTGAGGCCAGATTTGAACTCAGGTCCTCCTGACTTCAGGGCTGGTGCTCTATCCACTGCACCACCTAGCTGCCCCCTTTGGCCTCTTCTCATCCATCCTTTTCCAAGGGAAACTAATTTCTGCCAGGTAGGGAAGCAGGAATTTGAGGTGACAGGCCACTTTCTATTCTCTTTAGAAAGAAGCAGTATTGTGCTTGAATTATATCTGTCTGCTCCTCTAAATACTATTAATCTAAGGCAGGGGTGCGGAACCTGCAGCCTCGAGGCCACATGTGGCCCTTTAGGTCCTCAAGTGTGGCCCTTTGCCCAAATCCTAATTTCACAGCTCAAATCCTTTAAAGGCCGCACTTGAGGACCTAGAGGGACACATGTTGCCTCAGGGCTGCAGGTTCCCCACCCCTGATCTAGGGGATATGAGCAGATTCAATCTAGCTTTTATTCACTTTGTCAAGCTATATCCAAAGCTTGACCCCTTTTCCATCAAATACCAGCTCCACAATGAACACATATAGAGAATAGCCAAGAAGCCTGTTTATCCAAATCATAGAAAACAGAAATTGGAGAAGGTATGCATAGTGGAATATATACTAGACAATACAGAGTGAAGGAATTCTCCCACTGGGAGAAAGATAGCTCAGCTCAAGAGAGAGGATCCCGGATTTCACCCAAGTGGAGGTTCCCCAACATCTTTGGAATAGCAAGCTGGGGATAGGGACATGATGGAGACTGCCCACTCCTCTCATGTCTATTCCCTCAGCAACCTCCAGTGGGGTGGTCCTCTTCCATCTTCTCTCTCTTGAAGCTGGAAGCCAGGAGCACTTGAAGAGTCCTGAAGAAGACTGGAAGCTTGAAGGGTCCCACAGGGGACTGGCCTTAAAGAGTCCCAAAGGGGGCTGATAAAGGCTGGAGTTCTCTAACCTTTCATCAAATCTGCCCTCCACTTCATGCAAGGCGGGGCATTCATCTCCACCAATAGCAAGAGAATCCTATACCAATAGGTTTTGGGATAGAGGTTATACGTATACAAATACCTTAGGCTTGTAATGTATACTTTTTATGCAATTACAACACAGGAAGCATCATAGTAGAGTGAAAAAGAGTACTGGTTCAGAAGTGTGAGGACCTGGGCTCAAATCCTACTTTTGTGCCTTCCTAGGTATGTGACTTTGCGCAAATCCCTTAACCTCCGTTTCCAAATTTGTAAAATGAAGGGACTGGACTAGGTCCTCTGAGGTCCCTTTCAGTTCTAGATTGGTGATTCTATGACCTTTGCCATATTATGTATCTGTGCTACATGTACATTGTATTATGTGTCTGCATATGGTCTATGCATCTAGTTATCATATACAGACCTTATGTGTTATGCTATGTATTATATGAATCCCAAGTATTTGCTCCATGGGATGTAATTTTATTAAGACTGCTATTAGTTTGTGTGCTATGCATAATTTTTTTGTTCATGTGTAATTTTTCTTTTAAATTTCATGTTACCATCTATATGCTACATACTTGAATATGCACAATATATTCAGAAAAAATTGCTTGTGACAATACCATATGCCAATTAATTAATGGCTATAGTATATGTATGTGGGGGTGGGGTAGGGGTGGGGAGGGAAAGAGGAACTTGTAGACTTATACCACCCCGTGCTCTGACTGATTGTTTTTCTTTGCTCTACAGAGGACCAGAATGCCATCACTACACTAGATTCAAGTTTCAGTGTGTCTGACTGTGGCTGATCAGATCAATATGAGCTTAGAATGCTCTACCACAGGTCAAGCACAAATAGTCTGTGTGAACATTGGGCGGTGGATTCTCTAAATCTGTGCATCTTGTGTTTCTTTTAAGCTATTTCCATTCTGCTTTGCCCATGGAGCCTAGTACCTCGTCCGATGTGGGGTGCCATGCTGAGCGGTCCTAGGCCAGTGTCTCCCATGTCACATTAGCAATTCCACAGTTCTTTTTAAAATTAATTTATTTAGATTTATCGACAATCACTTCCATAAGCTTTTGAGTTTTAAATTTTTCTCCCCCTCCCTCCTCACCTCCCTCCCTAAGACGGTGTGCAATCTGATATGTGCTATACATACACATTCCTATTAAACATATTTTCACATTGGTCATGTTGTAAGGTAGAATTAGAACCAATAGGAGGAACCACAAGAAAAAGGAAACAAAACAAAACAGAATAAAAAAAGAGCAAATAGCATGCTTCGATTTGCTTTAAGACTCCATAGTTCTTTCTTTGGATGTGGATGGCATTTTCCAGTTTCCAAAGTTCTTTTTTTTCTGTTTTGTTTTGTTTTTTGTTTTTGTTTTTTAGGCAATTGGGGTTAAGTGACTTGCCCAGGGTCACACAGCTAGTAAGTGTCAAGCACCATCCAATTTCCAAAGTTCTTAAGAGAGACCTTGAGAGTGTCCTTGTCTCGCTTCTTCTGACCACATACGAACACTTACTTGCCCTGTGTGAGTTATCCATAAAGTAGCTCTTTTTGGCAATTCAGGACCCTGCACTCACACCCATGGGGAGAGAAGCAATTCCATATTGCACATGGCCCTGGAGCAGAGCTGCCTTTGCTCATGATTGGATAGGGAGTAAATCAACCATACTGGTGCTCTCTGTAACCAACCAGGCCTCGTTCAGACTTAGGTATCTTCCTATAGACGGTGCTCTGGGAGGACTAGCGCCTCTGGCACAAGGGCTTCCTTTTCAGGGCTGCTCATCCACCTTTGGTGTCTACACGTCACCCAACTCTCACCTGTGGCTCCAAGAAGCTGTAGTGTGAGCACTGGCCATACCCCTGTAAAACTGTCTTGGAAGAGGGCTGAGGGTGACCCACAGGCCTCAAACCTGTTGGTGTCTTAGAAGGTTGTCTACTCCAAGCATGAGAAGACTATGAGTGAACGAGAACAATTTGTTCCAACAGCAGTGAAGGTGACACTTAGAACTTGATTAGACATCAAAGACACCGAGGTCATCTGCTATATCCCAGCCATCACCAGTCATCTTGACTTGTGTCTTGCCACTAGACCTGAATGACTATGGAAGAGAGAGTGAGGCTAATGATATGTGTACACACACACACTATATATATATATATTTTTTTTTTTTTTTGCTTTTTTGGTGAGGCAATAGGGGTTAATTGACTTGTGCAGGGCCACGCAACTATTAAGTGTCAAGTGTCTGAGGCCAGATTTGAACCCAGGTACTCCTGACTCCAAGACCGGAGCTCTATCCATTGTGCCACCTAGCTGCCCTGAGGCTAATGATTTTGTGCTACTCTGCCTCACTTAAATCCAATTCACAAGCAAGTCATCATCCTCGTGATGTCAGTAGTCCTCTTCAAAAATGAAGGAGGAAGGGCAGCTAGGTTGTGCACTAGCCTTGGAGTCAGGAGGGCCTGAGTTCAAATCCGGTCTCAGACCAGACACATAACACTTACTAGCTGTGTGACCCTGGGCAAGTCACTTAACCCCACTGCCTAACAAAAACAAAACAAACAAAAAAATGAAGGAGAAAGAACAATCTTCTTGCCCAACCTCTGGTCCCTCTCTCTTCCTAATAGGCTAGAACCAGGGTTTAGTCCACGTGGGCTTCTTTCCATCTTTTCTCCTGCTGACTGGGCTCCCCTCTCCCCACTTCCTTGCTCAAGAAACAATAATCAGATAAACAATATTATTGCTATTGGGAAAAGCATGACAGTCTACTGTCCTGTGGCTAACATACTTTTGTTTCTATGCAGAACCCAATGATTCCCAGTCCCAGGCCAGCCACCTAGGCAGAAGCTCCCTTTGGTGCAACGGCTCTCTGATCTCCCTTGTGTTTTTCCATGCCCCTCTCTCCATCCTGTTCTTCCTTTGTGCTCTAAGGAACCCCTGTTCTCTTGTTTACAAACTGCCCTTCATGTGAGACTTCTTCCTTTCACGATCCTTCCATCTTCTTATTTTATTTATTTATTTTTAGGCAATTGGGGTTAAGTGACTTGCCCAAGGTCACACAGCTCGTAAGTGTTGAGTGTTTGGTCTGAGGCCAGATTTGAACTCAGGTCCTCCTGACTTCAGGGCTGGTGCTCTATCCACTGCGCCACCTAGCTGCCCCAGATCCTTCCATCTTCTTGCAAGTCTTGAAACATCCTCTTCCCTACCCCCTTCCTTGGTTACCCTCTCTAGTATTGGACAACACCACCTTTCGTGAGCCCCGACTATCTGAGTAAAGAGGAAGAGTAAGCAGGATTGACTTCCAGATCCTCCCCCCCATGTCCATCAATCAGCAGTCTCTGCTCATTTCAAGTTCATTCCCTCTGCATATATTACCTTATCCAGATCCTGGTACCTGTTATTTACAAGATCCCAGTTTATTCTCCCAAGGAGTTGAGAAACTGGCTTATAGTCTTCCTTCCACCCCACCTTTACTCCCTCTGCACTGTTTTACAAGTTTGGTTTTTTTTTGGCAAGGCAATTGGGGTTAAGTGACTTGCCCAGGGTCACACAGCTAGTAAGTGTCAAGTGTCTGGTCTGAGACCAGATTTGAACTCAGGTCCTCCTGACTCCAGGGCCAGTGCTCTATCCACTGTGCCACCTAGCTGCCCCCATGTTTTTTTTTTAACACAGATTTTTATCCATGTCTCTTGTTTTTCCTTACACTACTTAAATTTCCTCCTGTATCTCCTCCTTCCTTATTGCTCCTTCCAGAGAGCCATCCTTTATAACAAAGAATTAAAAAGAAAGAGGAAAAATACTCAGCAAAACTAATCAATCCGCTGAAAAAAATCTGACATTATATGAAGTGTTCCACACCTCTTGACTCCTTCCCTATCCTCTCACTCTCACAAAGGAGTAAGTGGAGATGTTTTCCCATGTCTCTTTTTGTTCTTTATAATTTTGCAATATTAATTTTCTTTAAAAAATAAAAATATATTAATATCTTTTTTTAACATGGCCCAAATTTCCCCCTGTAGTATTACCCAATAGCCATCCCATGTAACAAAGAAAAAGAATTGGGGAAAAACAATCGGCAAAATTAATCAACACATGCAAAAAATCCGACAATATAAGCAACATGCAAGACTCATGGACCTCCTGTCTTTGCAAAAGAAAGAGGGAGGAAATGTGGTTTTTTAAAAATAAGCATTTATTAAGCACTTACTATGCAAGCCCTGTGCTAAGTACTGGGGACACAAATATAAGCAAAAAGTAAGGCAATCCCTGCCCTCAAGAATTTCCATACTAACACCCAAAAGGAGAACTGAAAAGGTGGGAGAATATGGTAAGGAAGTTCTAAGAATGAAGAATGACTGGTTGAGGCTCTTCCCCAAAAGGGAAGTTCTGGGGAGAACTCATCAATGGGAGAAGGAACCCACAGGGGTGAGGCCGCTGAGTCAGGGTGGTCAAGTCCAGTGAATGGAGAATGGCTGGTTTGGGTCCTTCCTCAAAATGGAAAGCCTGTTCTTTGTAGCTTTGCAATATCCATTTTCACTTGTTTTGTGGCTATGATTCTTTCCATTTCCATTGTTGTAGTCACCCTATATTGTTTTCCTGGTCTTTCTTACTCTACTTTGCCTCAGTTCATATATCTACCCATGCTTCTCAGTACTCATTATATTCATTGTTTTTTATAGAACGTCTAATTCCATTACATTCATGTATAACAATTTGCTTAGCTATTTCCCAATCTACTTTGTTTGCAGTTCTTTGCTACCACAAAAAGTGCTGCTATTGATATGTTGGTGGTAAAGGATAGGTCAATGTTCCCTCAAGTCCCCTGACTCCCCAGGAGATTTATCAACCTTCTTAACTCCCACTATCTCTACTTTCTCTTCAGTTCCACCATACACCAGGATACTCTTATTCTTGATTTAATCATCACCAGTGAATGATCCATGGCCCATAGTAGGTACTTAATAATTAATTAATATTTAATGATTAACACTATAACTAACTATAATAATTAATTGGTGTTGATTAATGATAATCACTGCTTGTATAATTGAATTTACTTGAGAAGTGATGGACACAAGATAAAGAGCCACGTATTTTTGGACATGGCACTGAATGTATTCCTTTTGTTTGACTATGCTTATTTGTTACAACACTTCCCTTCCTTTTTTCCTCTTGGTTAGTTGGGGGTATAGGGAAAAGAGAAGTTAGCAAAAGTGATATCCCCCTAAAAGGAGGCCATCATATCATTTTTTTAATGCAAAGAAGGAAGTTCAGAAGAAAGCATACACAGGAGGAGCAGTTTTGAAAATAATATATTTATTACCATATATATATTTAAAAGCAAGCTGTATGAAATGATTCAGCTTCATATAGAATCTTCTTTTTGGGTGTATGAAAATGCTATGTGTAATGTGTTATGTGTATGGAAATGTTTTTTTGGGAGGAGTTTACATTAAAAATTTGAAAATAAAGTTTTTAAAAGAATTGGATTGAGTTGAATTATACCTTCTCAATGTATAACTCTGAAATTCCTCTATGTCATTATAACCTCATATCTGGCTGTCTTTCCTTGTGCCTCATCTTTCCTAAACCCATTCTCTATCTTCAAGACAAAATCTCCAGGTGCTCCAACCTTTCCCCTTCCCATCCTCCTTCATCCCCACCCTGTATTTCCTCCTCTGGTCTTACCTTCCTCCCTTCAAAATCTTGACCTTAATTAATTAGTGCAATATCACACTGACTTCTGTGCTTGAATACCTTGCCCTCTTGTCCTGGTGATAAATGTTTTGTACCTTTCTAGACCAGAACCTTGGATTACTCCCACCATCTGCCTTCTCCATTCCTACCTACAAGCCGCTGAACAGAGTGGAAGGAAGTCTAACCACCCTGTTGAATGGATGTATTACAAATTTAGGCCATCTAATCTCAAGTGGGCCTCCCCAGTGCACACCAATCTGTTTACTCTTTCCCAATTAACTCTCCATCAAACTCCCCACAGTGTTTCTTTCAAACCTCATCACCTTTCAAGCCACCTCTACTACTGTCTTCTCATTCCTTAACTATTAGGCCATTGGTCATGAGAATCCCTTTCCTTCCATTGTACTTGTGAATCACCTGGACTTTCCCCATTCTCTCCTTTGCTCCTGTTTCAGAGGAAATAGGGGCCTTTCTGCTTGCCCCTGTCAATCCATCTATTTATCCCTTCGCCTCATTTCTGCTGGTAGACTTCCCCCCCCATTTTCTCCTTCATCTCCCAAAGATTCTATTTGTTTTTATCCATTGGTTCCTTTCCCTGTTGCTTATAAATAAGCCCAGATCACCTGCATTCTTAAAAAAAAAAAAGAATAAAAATAAAAAACTTCCCCTCGATCCTACCATATCCTCCAGCTAACATCTTACATCCTTCCTCCCATTCACAGCCAAACTCCTAGAAAGAAGCTGTCTACACTTTTTGTCTCAACTTTTTCATCTGGCTTTGAAACACACTGATCAACTAAAATTACTCTCTCCAAGGTCACCAACGATCTCCTTATTAAATCTGAGGTCTTTTTTCTCTCCTCATTCTCCTTGACTTTCCTGCCAGCATATGACACTATTTACTCCTCCTGAATATGCTTTTCTCCTTGGATTTTTTTTTTTGAACAAAGCTAACTTTTTTCTTTTACCTGTCTGGCTCTTTCTCATTGTCCTTTGTAGGATCACCATTCATGCCCCATCCTCTATGTATAGGAATACCCAAATACATTTAAAAGGAAAAGCAAGCGGTAGTATAAAACCTACAATTCCATGCAGGATTTCTGTGGTAACACCTGTCCCAAGGCCATTGGCATGGGACCCTCTCCTTACTGGTGGAGATGAATACCTCAGGACATTATCAGGAAACAAAAGCTCTCTCCTGGACACTCTTCTCTACCTTTTTTTCTTTTTAATCTCATTGTCTCCCATGAGCTTCACTTTTACCTCTCTGAGAATAATGCCCAAATTTATATATCCAGCACTCATCTCTCTCCTGACCTCTAGTCTCCTTATCTGTAAAATTCAGAGAGGGCAGCTAGGTAGCACAGTGGATAACAACACTGTATTTGTAGCTAAGAAGATGTGAGTTCAAATTTTGCCACAGATTCTGACTGTGTGATCCTGGAGAACTTTCCTCATCTGTAAAATGAAGATAGGAATAACATCTTTACCTCCTAGGGTTATTGTGAGGATCAAAGGAGACAATGTATGTAAAGGGCTTTGTAAACCTTAAAACACCATAATAAATCCCATTATTATCATCATCATCATCATCATCATATACAGGCTACCTTAGATGGCCTATATATTATTACATTAGGCCTATATGTTATTATATTAAGGTCCCTTCCAGTTCTAGTCTATAATTTTATTTTAACAAGACAGAACTGCTTCTGGGCCCAAAAGACTAGGACACTTGACCCTCTCCCTTTTTGGAAGGGGGGCCTCATCTGTTCAGTACCCATGTCCAGACTCCAATGGAGTTCAGGCCTTGGGGGAATCTCAAGGCTAATGAGAAGGATTGGGTCTCTGTTCTCATGCCCTTCAGCTCATTACACCCCTACCCTGGTGCTCCAGGGACAATTTACTTATAACTTAGGTTTGGTTCATTTGTAGGGTCTTCTCACCAGGGAGAGTAAAAAAGTATTCAGTGTACACTCTACAAATGTTTATTTCCTACATACAGAAGAAATGCTAAACCCAAAACATTCATATGTACACAATGACAGACTTCAAAAGGGCTCCCCAGGAGGTTGCTACTTAAAAACCTCATCTGAACGCAGGGAATTTTGCTGAGCAGCCATTTTACATTTTGCTTTTTACAGGGTGAACTTATTATATATTCAAAAAGAAAAGCAACTGGTATATGGGACCTACAGTCCCACGCAGGATTTCTGTGGTAACACCCGTCCCAAGGCCATTGGCATGGGACCCTCTCCTTATTGGTGGAGATGAATGCCTAGGGACATTATCAGGAAGTAATCATTTTATTTGGTGTTTGCTAAGTTAATTTCTTTTTGTTTTGTTTTTTTTTGCAATGGGGTTAAGTGACTTGCCCAGGGTCACGTGGCTATCTGAGGTCACATTTGAACTCTGGTCCTCTTGACTCCAAGGCCAGAGCTCTATCCACTGTGCCACCTAGCTGCCCCTAAGTTTTTTAAAAAGGGAAAAAATATTAGTGGAAGGACAATAAAAAAGTATCCTACGCCTGTGAGGTCCTGGGGGTGGGAGGTCCGGAGATTTCTGAGCTGAAGGGTCTGGGTGTCAATTCCTTTTGCCCTGAGGCTCAGTCACTTCTCTGCTGTGGGCCATGCCATGCCCGGGATCCTTTCCCCTCTCTGACCTCAGGCCCCCCGGCTTTCCCGACCTCCTTGCAGGTATGCTCGTGGTCCTTGGGGATCCCTCCCATTTGTGCCTGCTGACATCACGCATGTGCGCGGCTCTTTGCACGGTAGCCCCCCCCCCACATCGCGCTGGGGGTCCTGGAGCAAAGGGACTGTCCTTCTTGGTACCCCCCCAGCGTTTAACAGTATTCCTGCCATATAGTAGGCGTTTAATTAGTGCTTCTTGCCGGTACTCAGTTCCCTCATCGGGCGAGTTAAAGGGGCGGGCGGGAGTGCCGAGGTTTCTAGCCCGGGAGGAGCCTCGGCTCTCAAGGTCTCGAAGTCCGGAGCAGCACCGCCCCCCCCCCCCCCCGGCCCTGTCTAGCGGAAAAGCTGCGCTCATGGGCGGGGCTGGGGTGGGTGGGGCCCTGACCCCGCCCCCAGGAAGAGACACCCCACCCGAACCTCCCCGAGCTCGCTCGGGGCTGGGACTGACTCTGCCCCCTCCAGCGACCGTTTCCCTGGGTCCGGCACGCTCCCCGGAGATCGATGGTTGGCCTCTCCAATGACAAGGCGAGGACCCGGCAGAGCAGCAAATCAGGCCGCAGCGGAGGCGGAGCCAGCGGAGGGAGGTGGGGACAAGGAAGCAGGCGCAGGGAGGTGGGGGGGAGAACAAGGGAGGACTCTGGCTCCTGCGGAAGCGAAGAGGTGATGGGGTCGTCTGGTTGCTCTTTCCCTTCTCCTCCCCGGGCCGAGGACGTCCCCTGTGCCCTGGGGCACGTACCTCTGGGTCTCCCTTGCAGTGGGGCGGGGCGGGTTGGAAGGGTCTCTTTTAGTGCTTGGAGATCCTTGTCCCTCTTTCCCCACCCCGCTTGGGTGCTTGGACAAGAGGCTTTTCCCTTTCCTTTCTTGGGCGTGGGAGTGGGGACAGGTCCCCTCGTTTTCCTTCTCAGACCCTCCCCCCCAAGCCCAAAGATACGCTTGGACATACTCTGAACTCCTCCTATACCTGTCCCTCCCACCCGGGGTCCCTCTCTCAGCCCAAGGAAAGAGGGTGCGGAGTGCAGGAATGGGGACCCCCGGATTCCTGGGCTTTACCCTGTTTAGCTCGTCTTCCAGCTGTGCCCAGAGGTGGGGGTGGGGAGGGGAGAAAGGTTGGAGGAATCCCCTCTCCCTCATTTGAGAGGCAGGAGCTGATAGGGTCTTCTCCAGAAGTGAGCAGAGAAGGGTCCCCATGAAGTTGAGGGGGCAGGGGATCAACCCCAGATAGCTGGGGTGGGGGAGGCTTGTGCCACCCTGTCCTTCCCCTTCCTGACCTTCAACTTTTTTCTTCCTTGTCCCTTCTTTCCCTGTAGGGAACAGAACAGTGGAGGATGTGGGACCCCAATGCAGGTAAGTGCCTCGGAGGGTGTGTGCTCTGCCTCTGTCTCTCTCCTACCTCCACAGGGGTGAGGAGATGTGGTTTTCCTATGCCCATTTTCTTCCTCTCATGAAACAAAGTTCCCAGTTAAGGCAAAAACATAACTTGACCTCCCTTTTCCCTTTTGCTTCCCAACACACAAGACTTTCCTCTTGAGCACAGGTAATTTCCTCTTCCCCCTACCTTTTTTCCCCTCCCCCTCTTCCATCCCACCTGGGATATCTCCTCTTTTCCCTCTATATTTCAACCTTTTTCCTAACCTCCTTACTGCCTGAAGGAAGAGGGGGCAATAAAGGTACCAGAGACTCTTCACCACTTGTTTCAGTTGTAAGAGAGGCTAGACCTTGCTGGTATTTTATTTTCTGCTTCTCTCCCCATCCAGGACAGCCAGGGATGTACCCTCCTGGGGGTCCTATGCCCCCTTCAGCATCTGGGTGCCCTGGGGTTACCAACCCCATCAACCCACCATCAATCAACCCTGCATACCCTCCAGGTACCTATCCTCCTCCACCTGAGAGTTTCCCAGGGAATCCAGCTTATCCTCCTGGTCATGCTATTGGCCCTGGGCAGCAGCCAGGATACCCAGGCGGCCCGCCCCCAGGCCCCTGCCCACCTCCAGGTCACTACCCACCTCCTGGCCCTGGTGTGCCTTTTGTGAATCCCTTGGCCCCCGGGGTCATGGGGCCAGGTATGGTGATGGATAAGAAGCTGAGGAAGAAGATGAAGAAGGCTCATAAGAAAAAGCATAAACATCACAAACATGGCAAGGTTAGTTTCTTTGCTAGCCCTGCTGGGGTTGGGATGGGGAGCATTTTATCAGAGTCCGTGGCACAGGGGGAATTTGGGACATGGTCAGATGCCTATACCAGTCTGGATTTGCCTTCTATGTTGCCATCCATCCATGCTGTGAGTGTAGACTAGTGGAGAGAGCATGCTGGACTTAGAATCTAGAAATAGAAACTGGGTTGTATTCTGCCTCTTAATATTTCCCTAACTCGGAGCAAGTCCCCTCACCCCTTTAAATCTCAGTTTTTTTGAGGAAAATAGTGGTTGGCGTAGATAATCACTAAAGTTGCTTCCTCAGGCTCTAACCTATTGAGTTTATGGGCAACCTTTGGCAGATGTCTCAGATTATCTAGGCTTTAATTGCTTCTAGCTATACAGGGTACGTGATCCACCCACCCACCCACCCACCAGAGTGCTGAGGCATAGATATAGATACATACATATGAAAGGACTTGGGAATCTTGGGAAAGGTTATGACCACCAAACCTATGGATTAATTAGTTTTGTCCTTTGACTCTGTAACGGAATACCTGGGACCAGGCTCCTATGTCTTCTCTCTCCTTCACCTTAGTTATTCTAGTATAGTCTAAAGAAAGGTAGCTAGAATTGGTGCTTGGAGAAACCAAAGCTTGAATCTTACCTTGGTTGCTTATTGGCTGTGTAGCTGTGGGGAAGTTCTTTAATCTCTTTGAGCCTCAGTTTCCTTATCTGTAAAATGGGGTTAAAAATAGCTACTGCACTTATCTCATTGTCTTTTGAGACTCAAATGAGATACAGAATGGAAAGTACTTCATGTACCTTAAAACCTAGTAGACACATCAGCTGTTATTAGACAATAACGATAATGGGCCTTGGAAACTGAGGCTCCGAAGAGTTGAATGACTATTCTGACATCAGGCAGTTGGGGCAGAGCAATCTAGGAATCCAGGATTTCTGATCTCTAAGCTTTGGGGCACTGATCATTCAAGTACAGTGTTCTAAGCCTTAGCATGGGTTGGAGCAGGTCATAGGACCATACAGAGGGCTTAAACCAACCTGGGACAGGGAAAAAGAGAGGGAAGAAGGTGATGTGATTGGGGCATGTCTAAATTCCCTTCATTTCAGTGATAGTGGGGATGCTGCAGAAAGGGAGAGGTGGAAACCACTTGAGAATAACTCAAGAACAGCCAGTGTTGGAAAATAAATGTTTACCATTGCTGATAAAGTTGCTATGCATGTAGGCAATCTGGATTAGATATTAACTCACATTTTTATAGTACTATAAAGTTTGCAAAGTACTTAATATGTGTATTCTTTTTATCCCCCAGTACTTTTGCCTAGGACTAAGTTACTTGAGTAAGAGTAGGGGTCATTTTCATTTATGTGGATTGTCTGTACTAAAGGTGCTGGGGGTATTCGTTGCTTCAGTTATTCAACAAACATTTATTTGCCAATTGACTTCTGCTTTTACAACACCGACCTATGCCTTCCTCAAAGAGGCTTCCCCATTCATGAAACCCCTTGATTGAGAAAGAGAAGGAGGCACTTGTTCCAAATGAAATTAATGAAAAGTCCCTGCTACTGTTGTAGCATTAATTCCAGAGGGAGAAAGTTGTTTTCAGTGTATTGGTGACGTTCCATGTGTGAGTTATTGGCCTTAGGTGCACCTTGTATGGGGAGGGTACATACTAGATAGATGGGGAATAGGGTGGGACTTCATGGGGTCAGAGTTCAAAGTCTGATAATCTCTCCTCTCCACTTTCCCATTCCCCTCGCAGCATTCTTCCTCCTCCTCCTCTTCCAGCAGTGACTCTGACTGAATCCTGGGCCCTCCTCCCCCCAAGTCACACCACCCCAGCTCTCCCATCAAGCCTTGGACGCCATATTGTGCTGGGGGAAGATAGCCTTGCAGCCCCAACCTCATTCACCCCTTTGCCCAAATTGGTTGGTGAAGGTGAGGAAAGGATCCCTATTGGCCTGAGGAAGTCCATTTTCTTACCTACTAGATTGAATCACTGGGGGGGCACTCCTTTCTGAAGATGTATGTCCTTTGAGCCAAATGCTGAAGAACATTTTAGGATCTGGAAAAATGTGATTTTAAAAAATTTATTTTGTAATTTGTGTGGGAGAAGGGGAAGAAGGGGGGTGTGGCATTACCATGGAAGTTGGTCTGGGTTTGGTAATCTTATGATAATGGCATGTGGGAACTACATTTCCCAGCAGACTCTGCTTTCTACTCAGCCCATTGCTTTCTGGGAAAGAGAGTTCTTTTGAATAGGATAATGTAGGTGCCATTTTGGAACCTCATTTCTTGATGAGCTCTTTTCATCCCAGTCATTCTTGGGTCTTCCTCTGTTTCTTTTACTGTGCTTCCCAATAAAGCTGTTTATTCCAGTCTCCATTCATCTGTGCCAATATCTTGGGCTGTTTCCAGCAAGTTCTATTGCTTTTGTTGCCCCTTTCTACAACCCTTTCTTAAAGGAGTAATAACCTAGCCTATGGACCAGAGCATGAGCGAGGAGGGTACCTCATTGTCACCATGTTTGTTTCCTGAATGTGAAATCATGAAGTACCTTCCCCCTCCAGGACTGATGCAGGCTAAGTTGAGTCCTCTTTGCTGATGAATCTGTTTTTAAGGAATAGGGGGAAGTATTGTAGAATAGCAACCCAGAGGTACACTTGGAGGCAAAAATGGATATGGTAATGGGCTCTTTTGTTCCAAAAGAGGAAATCTGATCTTCTCTTTGTTGAAGACACCCAGCCCCCCTTTCTTTAATTCATGTTGGACCCTTCAGACTGACTTTTCTTGGACTGTGAAAATCTGTCAATTGGTACTGCCTCTCCATAAAGAAATAAGCCTGGGTACATCTGGCCTGATGGTGTGTTCCTAGTAAGCTGTGTCCTGGGTGTCTGAGAGTGTGGAGCCAAATGGAGGAGGAGATAGTTGCGGGCCATGGACAGCCTCCTAAGCTAATGAGAAGGTCAGAATACAGGCCCAGACACAGCAACCAACAAAAAAAGGACAGACCTAAGACAGTTACTGGACAGCTTAACATTATCATGTGATAGAGAAGGCTTTAGGAGGATGGGATGTCTATTTTGCATGCCGCTAGGTGGAGAGAAGTCCTGGATTAAGCATACAAAGTGGAAGCACGGAAAGTCGCATCCCAGGTGAGAACACCTCAATGTAAAGGCGCATGTTTCAGAGAGGATGCAATGTTTGTGGCAGAAGGGACAGGTTTGCCTAGCTGAAATAGAGAAACAGGATGTGGGGGTGGGAGTAGGTGTGGGGGGTGGGTCAGGGATGGGAGCACTGTAGGTTACTGAATAAGGGAGTAGGCTACCTAGATGACCTCTAACTATGATCTTGTGACTTCAGCTGACATCATCGTGAAGCCTGTGATTTACAGAAGTAGGCGGTGAGGGTAGAGGGGCAGTACAGAGGAGGGAGCAGTAAAGAAATCTCTCCCATCTTAAATTTCCTATACCTCTTTCACTTTCCCTCCATTGTACATAGGCATGTATATATTTGTGATTTTCCTTCCTATTATAGTGTAAGCTCCTCATGAGGTCTGTCTCGTCTTACGTTTCTTCTAGCACCTAGCCCAATACCTCTCATATAGTAGGTGCAGAATAACTGTTCATTGAAGGTGTGGATTAATTCAGTGAAGTTCAGCCAACACTGATTATCAACAATAGGGTGGGTCCCAAACCAAAAAGTCTCTGTACTTGGTGCTTATGTTCTGTTGGGGGTACAAAATTGAGTGAATGGGAGCAGCAGTATCAGAATGAAGCCCATTTGGGAGAGAGAACTAGTTACCTGGTGATATCTTAGCAACAAGAAGAGAAGAACCCTGTTACTTTTGAGCCCGTAGAACAGAGGTTAGATCAACAGAATATAGCGTGAGAACTGGTGTCTGCCAGATCACAGAGAATGGCTTGGACAAAGAAGCATCCTGGCAGATCGTTGTAGATATTCCTTTATTTGTAGGCCAATTGTGACACAATTAGAATTTGATGTTTTGTAGCTGTCTTTTGATTTCCAAGGCCTGAGTCCTCTCTTCAGGGGTCGTGGCTGGGTTTATTTTTTGCTTTTCTAATAGTTTTCCTCTCTCAAATTCTCTATGATCTCATTTCCTCCTCTGCAGACCTCTTCCTTTCCAGAGACAAGATGGACACAGTAATAGGGAGATATGGAAAGCACAGAGAGAAATGCCCAGATTGAGAGGAACAGAACCAGAGATAGAGATTAAGCAGAGTGTCATGTGAGAGAAACAGCATAGCAGAGAAGAAGGACATACAAGAAGTCTAAAAGAAACATGAGATCCAGAGATGCTGCCCTCCCTCGACTACCTTTCCCTGTCTCTTCACTCCATGTTCCCTAAGATGATTTTCCCCTACTAGGGAGAGCACTGCAGTGTTACCAACTATAAACTGAGAGCCTTGGTTCTCTTTCCATGGTCTTCAATGCTCTGCTTTAATTATGCCACCAACCTGCTCTCCCTCAGGCTTCTGATTCCTCTGACTTTGGTCCCTCCCTACCAAAGAAAGTGTTTTAAGATTTCCACTCTGTTGGGAAATGGCAAGTTTAGGAAGGTATTTGTGAGACTTGAAGAGCAGACAGTTTAGTCTTGGGCCAATGGGGAAATGGGGAATATGTTCCTTATCAATTTGCTTTGCTCTTGGCAAGATAGCCTTGGGTAAATCACTCATTTGTCCAACTTAAATTTCATCCCTTTCCTAGGAGCTGTTTTTAGCTATTCCTCCCCGCCCCCATTCCCAGGCCCAAGATTGAAGCTTTATCATTGTTGGTCTAGGAAGTAAAATTTATTGGGAGGAATTTAATTATTTTACCAAAATTCGGTGAGTTTCTGTTTCACACCTTTATTAAACACTTACTAGTAGGGGCAGATAGGTGGCGCAGTGGATAGAGCACCAGCCCTGAAGTCAGGAGGACCTGAGTTCAAATGTGGTCTCAGACTAAACACTTGATACTTACTAGCTCTGTGACCCTGGGCAAGTCACTTAACCCCAACTGCCTAAAAAAAAAAACCCACAGAAAAATAAACACTAGTAGAAGGCATATCCTAGACATTGGGATTACAAAGATGTACTATAGAATTCTCCCACTGTATCATTCCTTCCGAAGCTTAAAATCTCACTGGAGGAAGGGATTGAGACATACATGACTACCAACAAGTGCAGAATGACTGATTGATTAATTGCATAGGAGAGGGCAGAGAGGGAGTGGCATGAGCACAGATGGGGGGCAGGGGAAACATCACTCCTAGGGGGATCAGAGAAGCCTTCATGGAAGAGAAGGCAGAATTGGGCCTAGATGGAGAAAAGGGATTTCAGAAGGTTGGCATGGGGAAAAGGAAATCTCTTCCAAGCATAGGACTGGGCATGTGTAAATTTACGGAGGTAGGATGAGATGAGGCCAGAGTTTGTTTGAGTTTTGGTTGCTCCAGCCTAGAATTCCTGAAGAAGAATGGCACAAGATAGGTTAGACAGGTAGGTTGGAGCTAGAACATGGATGGGCCTGGGCAGGATAAGAATCATGTAGTTTATGCAATAATAATACCACCCGAGGTTTATATATGGCTCTTTCTGGTTGACAAGTCACTTTCCATCCATTATTTTATTTCAGTGTCTTATGAACAAGCTGGAGAGATGTGAGTTAGGTGATAGGAGAATTAGATGGTTCAGAAGTGGTTAAATGACAAGATACAAAGTGTAGTGATTAATGGATTTAATGGATTGATGTCACACAGCTGTGTACAGTGGAAAGAGGGCTACATTTGGAGTCAGAGGAATGGATCGATCTCAAGCAAGTCAATGAATTTCTCCCCATGTCTCAGTTTCCATATTTGTAAAATGAATGAGCAGACCTCTTAGGCTCCTCTCACCTTGCTAAGTCTGTGATCCTAAGAGGAGAACTCTTTCAACAAAAGATCTCTTGTTGGCCCTATGTTGTTGACATTTTTATCAGTGACTTGAGTGAAAGCGTGGGTGACATGTTTAACAGATTTTCAGATAATATAAAGCTAGGGGGATAGCTAACACAATGTATAGCACAAAATAACTCTACAGGCTAGAATGATGATGAGCCAAGTCTAATAAATTGAAATTCAAAAGGGATAAATGCAAATTCTACATTTTGGTTCCACAAAATCAATCCATCAATCGCAGGATGGAGGGTGGAGCACAGAACTTTTGGACTATAAGTTGAACTACAAACAATATGATTCAACAACCAAAAAAGCTTATATATTAGGTTACATCAATGCAAGTATAGTACCCAGAACAAGGGAGGTGATATTCCTACTAGACTCTTGCCTGGTTGGACTGCATCTGGAGTATTGTAGTCCAATCGGAAGGTCACATTTAAGAAAGGAATCTGGAGCAATTCCAGAGTAGGGTCATGAGGATGATGAGAGGCCTGGAAACTATGCCATAGAATTACTGGTTTCTATATTAATGGATAGATACCAACCTACAGAGAGGTTTTTCATGAATGCCCCAGAGATCTGTCATTAGTTTTGTGCTGCTCATCAAGTGACTTGAATGAAGGCATAGATAGCGTAGGTATCAAATGTACAGCTCTCGAGTTGGGAGAAGACTGGATAGCTGTGTTCAGGTATTAGAAGAGCTGTATATGGAGGAGGAATCAGGACCACGTCTACTTGTTCTGCTCCAGTGGGCAGAGCTAGGGGCTGTGGATGCAAGTGGCAAGTGATGCTGTTTTAGCTCAGTTTAATGAAAAACTGCAAACAAACAGTGCCACCCAAAAGTGGACTGCCAAAGGAGGTAGTGAGTTTCCCATCACTAGAGGTCTTCGAGCAGAAGCTACAGGATCACTTGTCATGGATGTTATATCTGGCTTGGGGGTGGATTAGGTGAGATGATTCTGAAGAAGATTCTGTAATTCTATAATGGAGAATTATATGATACGTTTTGAGCAGGGAACTGACATCATCCAACTTGCACACCAGGAAAATGGATTTGGCAGCAGCTAGATGGAACTGGGGAGGGGAGAGAGTGGAGGCAGGAGGTCACTTAAGAGGCTGTTGCAGTTTTATACAGCAGTGCAATGAAGAGGCCATAAAAGCCTGAACTATATAGTGGTAGTGAGAGCGGAAAGGAAGAGACAGATTTTAAAGAGAAAAAGGACAGGGGCTGGTTGATTATTGAGGATCAGAGAGGAGGGAGAGGGGAGAGTCACAGATGACCATGAGGTTTTGAGCCCTGGGGACTAAGAATGGTAGTGTCAGTAACAGAAACTGGAAAATTAAGGGACAGGTTTTTGAAGACAGTATGAGGATTTGAACCTGTTGAATTTGAGGTAACCCTGAGGCATGTGGAGATAGCAAACATGATACTTGGAAATAGAAGAACAAACAGATTAGATGCGACAGATGAGAAAGAATGGTGAGTCAAAGATGACACTTAGGTCTTGAGCTTGGAGGCCTGGGAGGTTGGTGGAATCTGTAACACACAGGCAAATTAAGGGAAAGGGCAAGTCAAGGTGGATAAGGACTGAGAATAACCATTTGAGGGAGGGAAGTGAAGTCAGAATAGGGATGAACTTGGGGATGTTAAGGTGTTAAGGTGATGCCAAGGAACAGTTTGGGAATTGAGGTCAGAATTCAAGATCTTGGGGGTTGTACAGATGATGTGGTCTACGTATGACCATCTCTCTGGGTGGCACAAGTAGGGTGCAGATAGAAGTCTTGAGGTGGTGAGGAACTTACTGAGAGGCCAGAGTCAGAATGGTCACCAAACAGAATACTGAGGACTCCAAGAGACTAGTAGGAGAGACTAAAAGAATGCTAAACTCATTAAGGAAGGTGGGAGAGGCAGTCCTGGAGGTCAGTCAATAGCGGTGATTAGGCTCAGAGAGTGTATTTTAATTTGTGGCATAAATTTGTTAAGTTATGGTGGCAGAACAAGGACTTGGAGGTGTCTAGCAGGTAATGTCGTTATATGTTAGAGAGCAGAAGCATTGTAGAGAAAGGATAGTAATGAGTTGTACTCAAGGGAAAAGGGTTAATGGCTTGTTTGTTAATAATAATATTTTTATGATGCTTAAGGCTTAAAAACGTACTTTCTTTGTAATTGTACTCTAGTGCTGGGAGGCTCAAGCAGTGGCAAATGAAGAGCTAGAAGATGAGGAGGAATTTGTTGACTGGTCATCTAAAAGCCAGTGGAAAGGGTCTGTGGAGGTAGAGAGGGATTGGGGAAAGGTTATGTCCAAAAGCATAACAGGGTTAACAGGGGGAAAGTGAGATTAGAGTGGATGAGAGAGGTTAGGTGAACAAATGTTTTTATAGGGCGTAAATGGGAAGGGACTTGGATGACTACAGAGGGCAGATAGAAGATGGATATATCGATTTATGCAGTCAGCACAGATTTCATAGATGAGCCTCAGGGTTCTAGGTAGGGAGTAAGTTCAGTGTCATGTACCAACCATCTTTAGAGCCAGATGACCTGGGCTCTGCTACTTCATTACTCCCTGGGTGACCCTGGACAAGTCACTTCACTTTCTGAGCTTCAGTTTCTTCACTTGCACAATGACTAGTCAAATAAGATAACTTCCTAGATCTCTTCTTAGGTGGCTTCCATCAGTTTGAGTGGAGCTGGGGTAGTGTGTCTCTTCTGAATCTCTTGGAGAAACACACATTGATATTTGGAGAAGCAAGCGTTATAGTAGAAAGAGCCTTGAAATGGGAAGATCTGATTTGTATTTTGCCTCTGACTCCTAAGAGCAGTGTGACTTACAGGCATATCACTTAATCTCTATGAGCCTCAGTTTTCTCATCTATACAATGGGGATGAAAATCATCTGTGGTGCCCACCTCAATTTGAGGATTACATGAGATAATATATATTTTGTATAGTTTTGTAAACTTTAAGCGTTATATAAAATATCAGCTATTCCTATTCCAATTCATTGAGTCCTTCACTGCTCAGACCTCAAGATTCCTCCATCAAATCTGACCATCTCTTGCAGTTGTCCTTAGGGAAGGTCGCAATGGCTGAACTATCTTCTGACCAATATATTTCCTTGTACCCTGATAAGAGAAAGAGGGAGAGACAGAGACAGAGAGACAAGAGACAGAGAGAGAGTAAGTGAGTGAGTTGGGGGGTAATTCAAAGTTTCCCCTGTCCCTGTAACAGCGCTTATTCAGAATCCTCTATTTGTTGGCTCTCCTAATCCTTTTCTAAGCCCTGGAGATTCTCTCCTTCTCTTTAGTCCACCCTCCACCATCCCACGACACCCTTGCCCTGTTCCCCCCCCACCTCTTTCTTTCTCATCCCTTTCTGTTCTAGCTGCTCTTCTGCCTCACTCACCAATAGTACCTTCCTTCTCCCTTCCTTGCCCACTAGGGGTCGCGACTTTCCTCCTCGCCCCCCCAACGTGCCGCTCTAGCTCGCCACTTTAATCTACTATCAGCCTTCGTCTCGTTGATACCGACGCTGCACATGGGGCCGCTCTAGGCTGGGAGGAGGCCATCCGTTGTGCGTGGGGGAGGTTTGGGCGCTGCCGTCGCCTCGCCGGCCCCCGGGGCGGTTAGCGCTTCCGGGGTCGGAGGGTGCGCGGGGTTGAAAGCGGGCCGCTCCGCCCCGTCCCCCTCCCAGACCAGCAGAGGCAGCAGCCGGAGCAGCCGCAGCCCGCGCCCTCTCCCGCCCGCCCGCCCTCCGCCCGCCCGCCCGCCCTCCGCCGCCCTCCACCCGCCCCGGGGTCGCTCTCCCCCCTTCCTCCTCCACCCCCCTTCCTCCTCCGCCCGCCCGTGGGTGCCCCCTCGCCTTCCCGCCCGCCCCTATTGTTCCGCCCCCGGCCTCCCGCCCTTCCCTTTCCCGCCCGCTCCCCCTTTTCCCTTCAGTCGCCTCGCGCCCGAAGGTAAGCCCCAGAACTCCCCCTCCGCCTCTGACTTTATTTCTCGTTCTCCTCCCCCCCTTACCTGTTAGAGGGCCCTAGGCCTCGTCACGAGCCCCGGCCTCGCGTAACACCGCGTGACCGCTTTCCCCCTCACCCCGCCCGCCCCGCGGCTCACGCGAGGCCCTGGTTTCGGCGCGGCCTACTAGGCCGCGCGCAAGGCCCTTTCTCACCCCCCCCCTTCTCCGGCGGCTGCGCAAGAGTCTGGGAGGGCGCGCGCGCGGCAGGTTGGGGGGGGCGCGGCGGGCGGCGGGTTTGTTGGTTGACGGGGGGGCGGGGGTGAGGCGATGGCCGGCTGGCCGAGCGGGTGAGCGCGGCTCCCCGCGGGGGGCGGCTGCTGGCGCAGCCACACGAGGAGGTGCCGCTAGTCCGGCCCCTCCCCCCGGACCGCAGCGCCCTCCCCCGTCCGAGCCGTTTATTTTTTTCTTTTCCCCCTTTTTTTGGGGGGGGAAATAGTGGTGGTGGAGGAATTTTTTAAAAGTGGGAAATGCCCGGATGAGAAGTGACGGAGTGTCAGGATCGATGGAGAAAGGGTAGACAACCCCCGCCCCCACCCCATCCCCCCCAGTTAAAAGGTTATATCGGATATTTTTTTAACTGGGTAACAAGAAAGATTAGCATCATCATTTTAGTCCTACACCGAGATATTTATGGGAGGTTGGTAGGCGCCTTTAATTGATATGCTTTAACATCCGTTCATACTTCCATTCTGAGGTGGCAAGAAAGTCGGCAGTATTGGGGTTAAAAAATGCAGCCTCCTACCTCCCCCAGGTTAATAGGGAGGGGGTAGGGTTAAAGACGCCCAAAATTGAAGCTTCAGGAAAGGAGTTCCTTAAAATCCAATTAATGGCTTAAAATTGTGTGAATTTTATTTTAGCCTTTCAAACTTTGTTGAGCATCATTTCTTGTTTCTAAAATACATCTTACAAAATTTAGACGGTGAATCTTGATGTTAGAAATTTTAAACTTTTGAAGAAAAGAAAAAACCACAAACCACTCTGCAGATGATAGATGAATACCTTTTTATTTGTCTTTCTTCACCTTTCATACGCTCCTCTGGATTCTTGGCTGTAGCTTAAAACCAGGCCCTTCTTTTACATAGTTTTCTAAAGGTTCTTGGTAGCCAAGGGGTAGTTTGCTACTTTAAAGGAGTGAGGATAAGGCAGTAATAATTTTAAAATCTTTTCAAAATTGTTTAGACCTACTTTTTTATATTAAAGCAGGATAAAGAGGTGGTAAATCTGGTACTTTCAGGAGGAGAGGACAGCTGTGGCTTTCAGGAGGTAGAGAGGTCCCTGAGGTCTGTGTCATTGAGAGATAAGGGGGTGTTGTTTGAAAAGTCATTGGGGAAATAGAAGGATGAGGGGACATCTTGTGTTAGGTTGCAGAAATGGTTGTTATAGTTTTGGAAGTAATTGCTGTGGCTAAACCAGTGCCAAGATCTCAACAATCCCCCCCTCCCCCCAAAAAAAAACCCCGAGTGTGGGGGAGAACAGTTAAGAAGAAAACATTAAACAATCTGATTATGTGAATCTCTGTTCCCAGTAACTTGGGGGAGGGGAGATCTGTGAGCATAATAGGTGGGACATACTGTATTTTTGCTTCGTAGTTGGCTCTGTTTGAGAGGTAGTGTTATGAAAGAGCACTGGAATCTTTTCTGTAAAGAGCCACAAATCCAAGGTGTGGGTCCTAATAAGACCGCTAGAATTTGGGACCCTGGTCAAGTCACTGTTCTCTCATAGCCTCAATGTAAAGTGAATATATGATGTACTGCCTTCTCAGGAACATCAAGTAGTACATATGAAAATTGATCGTCTATCAAAAGTTGATGTATTAACTGTAAGTAGGAACTCCTGTACTGGACAGAATTCGAGTCTTTTTGACATAGAATTTGCCTCTAGTAAGGAGTCTGACTTTAGGAACTGCTAATTTGAGATAGGGAAAACCTTGGGGCTTCCGGGTTTACTGAGACAGACAGTAAGATTGTAGATGGTTCGGAAAGAGACATGACTAAGGTTCATTTGAAGTTGTAGCTGAAGGGTAACCTTGTGGTCCTAAGATAGTGTTTTGTTGAAGGATAACCTGGTGCATCTTGAGCAATTCTCTATCAACGTAATGCAAAAGCCATTGCTACCATCAAATTCATTCTTTAGTTCTGTGTATGAGTAAATTCTTGGAGGTAATAACTGTCTTTTTTTTTCAAAGGGATGGTTTGTTTAATTGTAGCAGATGAAAAATAAAAGCATTAATTTGAAGAGACTGTCATCAAGGATAAAGCAGCCCAGGTGGCAAAAAAAAAGTTTTTCCTAAAGTTTTTATTATTTTAACTTAATTTACTGTTTGCCATTCCAGTTTTTGGCTTCCACTCCCACCAGTGACCAAAGACTTGACCACTTTACAAAGTCCAAATCCCCAGAACACTGCTCGACATGGACACCGGTGTGATTGAAGGTGGATTAAATGTCACTCTCACCATCCGGCTACTTATGCATGGAAAGGTATGTGCCAGCTTTTTCCTTGGTGGGAAATTGGGTCATAGTAAATGTTAGGGGAGGAGTCAGGGTGGTGGTGGGGGAGTGCCTATTTTGGAGTTCTTGAGATTAGCACTGCAGGATGCCTCGCTATAGCACTCTTGTTTACCATAGTAGAAAGAAATGGGAGGTGGTGAGGAAAAAGACAGGCATTCTTTCTGTTCAAACTCTACATTTACTAGAAAAGATTGTATACCTTTTTTTAGGCAAGATAATGAGAGGCCACTCCATAGCCCGATGACTAGGACCTGTACAGTATTGGGGAATCTCTGAATACCGTTCTTTAAGAAAAAGAAATATCACTAGAACCCCACTTGAACTGTGAAATTCTCTAAACTGAAACCACAGGTGTCATTATACCTTTGCTTGAAAACCTTTAGTATTGGGAAATCATTCTTCCCGATACATACTGATAGATAGATATCTTATGATTACACAATTATGAATGTAAATGTGCTGAATAAGGTGATGGGTAATTTAGCAAAACTACTAATTAGGCTAATTTCTGTCAGTGCTATCTAAATATTGAATCTTCCTGAGCTAGTTGAGAAACAGTTTGGTGAAGTTGGTGATGGCCTTAGAGAAGACCCGAGTTCTAGTCCTGTGGTGGTCATAATAATGGGCTGTGTTAACCCTGAATGCCAAGTCATATAAATTCTCAGTGCAGGTCATTGGCTAACATTGGTAGGGAGCTTCTTCACCAAGAATTACTATAAAAATGAACTCACAGGACTATTGCTTTCCACTCAAAATGTGATAAATTTGTTGAATTAAATTTACTGAACAAATATGATAAAAAGACCTGAAAAGGGTCAAAATTTTAAAAAAGGCAGTATAGTTATAGAATTAGAGTTAAAAGGGGGATATGAGAGAGTCTTCTAGACTAAGTTGTCAAATCGTCTCTCACCTCCTTTTTCCTCCCCTCCCATAATCATTTCTGCCTTTTGAGAAGGAATTCACTGTTCCTAAAGGTACCCAGTTCTGCTTTGGGGTGTCTGTAACTTCCCATTGAATCCAGTGTTGCCTAGTATCTTCAGGATAATGCTACTGTTTGGCTTTGTGGTAACTGAGATCCAAAGAGCAGTGGATTAGTTGGGCAGAAGAATGACTATTTCCATTTTACTAGATTCTTTAGTGTTTCTCTTTATTGATAATTATTTTCCTAATTGCAGGAAGTTGGAAGCATTATTGGAAAGGTAAGACAGGTTTACTTCATCTTATTTACTGTTTGGCCAATTGGAGTTGTGAAGCAATTGGAGTTTACTCTTGTCTTTTCCTTGGGTTGCAGAAAGGAGAATCGGTGAAGAAGATGCGTGAAGAGGTAAGTTTCTTAGGTATGGGTGTTGGAAAAGTAGGTAAAGACCTACTAGGAATCAAAATGGTATAGGTGGGAGGAGGGTCCCAATAGGACATATTAGAAACTGGTATTACTAGCTTGTTTACTTGAGCTTGTTCTGGCAGCAAATGAAAGTTCTGATGTGATAGAAAGGAATGCTGGGAAATGTAGTTCTGGCCAATCTCAGCCTAGATCTAGCACCTAAGATGGCTGCTGTAGTCTAGAGAAGGAGAGCTAAGCACAGAATAGGTTTGAGAATAATGATGGCTTTGCTTGTTCCCAGAGTCAAATGTTTATCCCTTCACACTTAAATCTCATTTGGGGATTGGGGGGTTGGGACGGTGTTAGGTATTTTGTGTACTTGATTTCCTTCATTTACCTTTTCATCTCTTATGTTTACTTTTTTTCCCTAGAGTGGTGCTCGTATCAACATCTCAGAAGGGAATTGTCCTGAGAGAATAATTACTTTGGCTGGACCCACCAATGCCATCTTTAAAGCTTTTGCTATGATCATTGACAAACTGGAAGAGGTTGGTCTGTTACTCTGCACCAAGGGCCTTTCATTGTTAAATTTTTTTCTAGGAGAAAAAGAAAATACACATTTGTGTCACCGTGGTGTTTAGAGATCCGAACAGGATCTTTTAGTGTCTTAGATTTTTAGGCTTTCATCATCCTGTAAATCCGGATGTAAAGATCCTTCCTTCCTAACACATATCCACCCAGCCCCTTCCCCCTCCAGTGAAATATACCAAAACACCTTTGTGGTCTAAAATTAAATTTAAATGCTGTTGTGGCCATCACGCTAAAAATAAACTCTTCTAGCTCTCTCCATATTGGAAGCCAAACAGTGCTTCATGTTCATAAAGCATAACTCCAGCAATCCTGTAAGTAATCTCTTGAGCTTTCTGGCTTTATGTAAAAGTAAAAACTTGTAAAATAAGGGAGATAATAAGATCTTAGTTTTATAGCTAGATGGGACTTTACTGAACATTGAGTCCAACACACTCAATTTAGAGACAAGGAAACCAAGACTCAGAACTTAATGACTTACCTAGGGTTACACATCTTTAAAAGTGTTTGAGGCAAGATTTGAATCCACGTTTTCCTCACTGTCCAATGCCCGATGTGTCATGGTTTACCATTAGTACATTAAATTTTTCTTACTGTGTAAAGAAGAAGTATTAGAAGTATGTATCAGCTGCCCTGTCCTCAGTCTCCTCACCCTCCTGTACTGCAACCAATTGTGCAGTTGATAGCACAGGCAAAGGTTTCATCTGGCTGCTGCTTTGGCTTGTGGTCAGTGCTTAATGGTACCTGAAACCTTATCTTTTTCAGGGTCAGAAACTATTCCTTTAAATCAGCAGGAATCCTGCTAAACCTTAAGTGTTGTGTGCATTCTCCCCCTCCCCCCTCCCTTTTTTTTAAAAGGTCAAAATGTGTTTTCCTCTTTTTAGCAAGCATGAGACCTCTTAACTTTCACTGCCTGATTTCCTGCTGCTTCCTGGATCAGGTTCATTGATTCCTAGGGACGCATTATTATCCAAAGATGGAACTTGGGTCTGCTCTCAGTGACTTGGAATTAATTCTGGTACAGACCATGTAATTTGAAAAGTCTAAATGAATTGCTTGGTAGGAAGTCTTGTATTCCTAATCTGATAGTCTAATCAAGGTAACATAAAGCTCCCGCTTTAAGATGAGACGAGCCATTTGTAGAGGTATTCCCATTTCAAAAATCAAAGCATTTGCTGAGCAGGGGATGCTTTGGATTTTTTCATTTCCTGAGTGTTAAATAGGGTAACAGTTATAGCTGGGTAGTGTATAGTATTTGGTACTTGGGAACAATGGAACTCCAGTCCGTAGTTCTTTCATACTGATAGTTTGTAACTATTCAGTTGCCTTTTTTTCTTTTGTCTAAATACAAACTCTTCCAGAAAGCTTATTTCATTGATTATTTGTGGCCTCTATTCCACAGACCTAATCCCCCCCACCCCCCCAACTAATCATGCCCCTGTCCATAGGAGAAAGAGGACACAAGCTCAGTGACAGCTGCTAATGGATAGAGCATGTTCTCTGCCTCACAGATGAGTTCTCAGAGAAAAGTGCCTTACGGTTAATGGGTCTAGCATGGAATGCCAAGCACTAATTAGTAGTTTCTGTATCCTCTTGACTGCCAAAGATCTAATTGTTTCCCTTTAGTTTCCTGACCTTACTTCCTTCCTCTTATAGGACATCAGCAGCTCTATGACCAATAGTACAGCTGCCAGTAGACCCCCAGTCACCCTGAGGCTTGTGGTCCCTGCTAGCCAGTGTGGCTCTCTCATTGGAAAAGGAGGATGCAAGATCAAGGAAATAAGAGAGGTTGGCACTTTTTGGGTACCTTTTAGGAGCCTGAACTATTCCAGCCCCATTCCAAGTATACTTGTAGGTCTTTTGGCTTTTAGCATCGTCATGATCTGGGATGAATAAAAAATTTAGCCTCTTTCAACTCTGTCAGAATTACTTGGGGTTAATTAATGGGATGGAGGCCATTACTAGTTTGATTCTTAGCCCTTTGGGAGCTTAGAAGTCATGGGACTTATGGTATTGGAATGTGAGAGAGAAATTTGGAGAAACCATTTGTTTCTTGATCCAGCCTTTGTATGATGGGGGAGTAGGAGCCGTAGGTTTTAGGTAGAATTTTGTCTTACTGATTTATAGAAGCAAAATACTTCATGAATTCTGGTGGGAAGTGAGTTTGAATGTTAATGAAACTTGAATGGCTCCTAAAGGAATGCTACTCTCTGTTTTCTGGGAAAAAACTGTGTTTTGAAGAAAAACTATGAACCCTGTAGAGACCATGCTTCCTTGGTATTTTTTTCCCCCCTCCGGCCAGGAAAGGCAAAAGAGTAGGTAGGTCATTAGCTTAGAGGCATAGTCTTGAAGGAACCTTTTCTTGGGATCAGGTTAAATTTAGTCTGTTACTCAGCCCCCAGCTTCTGGAGCCTGACTTATTTTCAGCTTGGATTATACCATTTCAGCTGGAATGGGGGAAGAGTAGGAAGGGAGTGCTGAAGGGGGAAGGGTATAGCTTATGGCAATAAGGCACTACTGGGACTTGTAGCTTCCGACTTACCAGTAAGAAGGTAATGAAGTGTATGCTTGTCTAACTTGTTTTGTTTACATTTTTTTGCCCCAAAGAGTACAGGGGCTCAGGTCCCAGGTGGCAGGGGATATGCTACCAAACTCAACTGAGCGGGCCATCACTATTGCTGGCATCCCGCAATCTATCATTGAGTGTGTCAAACAGATCTGCGTGGTCATGTTGGAGGTAAGCCCTCAGGCTCATGCTGTTGGGGGATAGGGGGGAGGGGCAACACATAAAGTAAATTTAGATAGGCTAGATTAGGTTGAGTGTATTTGGAAAGCATCAGTTTCTGTGTTTATATATTTTTTTCCCTATGGCTTTATAAAGTCCAGAGCTCTGAAATAGAAACTACTGAGTGACAGTGATCTCTGCCCATCAAACTTCAAAGAGGGAGGGAGGTCATTAATTGGGCATAGCAGATGACAGAAATGCCCTAGGTTAGACTCACAGGACAAGGTGTTAACTTTTAAAAGTCCAGACTTAATGAAGTCTGGCACCATACTATTGAACTTATCCCAAATAGCAAAGTTTGGGAAGAAGAAACAGTGGGACATTACAAAATTGGACTTGGTTTTATTAAAAAGAAAAGGAAATTTAATATCAGAAATTAAGAAGCAGTGGTAGGTATAAAAGAGCCAGGCTATGCTACCTTTCTCTGTGGACAAGACCTATAATCAAGCCAGAAACAAACTTCTGGTTTTTGTTTAACCTTCTGGTCCAGATGGCCCAGAACATAGAGGCCCGAACGGTCTTTGGCTTATCTGTTAAATAACAAGAGGTCATACTCAAATTTTCTTTCCACAAGTAAACTTAGAGTCATTTTCAGCATAATTTAAGATCTTTTTGGAGACCATTTTGGTTTGAGTTATATGCCCAAGCTTGTTGTATAGCTACAACTTAGCCCAGTGTTATTGTATGTTCTTCAGACTGTGACAGATTATACTTAGGCACAAGACTAGGTGATTTGCTATGTTTTTATTGTGACCTGTGTGAGCATTAGCCACACAGCTGAAACAGCTTTGAAACCTTATCTCTTTTTGTTTTTTTTCCCCTCTGACTCTCTCCCAGTCTCCCCCGAAGGGCGTGACCATCCCGTACCGGCCCAAGCCGTCCAGCTCTCCAGTCATCTTTGCAGGTGGTCAGGTAAGAAGCTTGGATTTTTGTGGGCATTTCTGGGTCGGGGTGGGCAAGTTATATTCAGCTGCCAACTTTGCCAGCGACATACCAGGCCACTCTGCATGTTTGCTGTACTCAGGTCACCATATGACCTTTCCTTTGCTTTTTGTATTTTTTCTTTTTGAGTTAAAAAAATTAAAGTTAAGCATTTTTTTCCTCTTAGAGAGATCTGTGTTGAGCCCCTCTTTAATTTTCAGCAGGTATTGGAAGTTCTGTAGGCACTCTGAAGAGGTATTTATATTTGGAGAAGGGAAACTAGTGGGAGGCTGGGTTAGCAGAGAGAGGGTTAAATAATCTGTCACTTCCCCTCCTCCCTCCCCCCCACACACCCCATTCATAATTCTGATTAAAATGGGACGATCTAGAGGTCTTGTTGGAGGTCTTAAAGGACTACACCTCTGAGGAAGATTATCTGGATGGTGGTCTGTCAAACCGAGGGTCCTGAACTTGAGTGTCCTACAAACTTCCCCTCCCCCCCCACCTCACCTCCCCTGCTCCTATCCCCTTACCCCCAAACTCCAGTGTGTTGTCTCCCAGGCTCTTAACCTCCCTAAGCACTGGTTCTGAATCCACATGGTGTATATATGTATGTATATGACTCAGCTAGGGCAGTGTCTAAGAATTGAAGGGAGCTTGTTGTCCTCGTTGGTGTTAGAACCTCTGAGGGTGCCAAAGCACCTCTTTTACCCAAATACTCCCTTAAATTTGCTTCCTACAATGTGGTTTAAACCCAGGCCATGCTTGTGATAATCACAGGGGAATTGGCCAGCACCCTATAAGAGCCATTCCATTTGGATTTGAAGTAATAGTAGGTAGGCTAGTATGGGAGCATTGCGGTTCAACTTGAAAACATAACTTGTTACTTTGGTAGCTGGCTGGGGCAAGTGGATGGAGCTGAGCCCTTTTCCACCCCGAGCATGACCTGTTTTCTACCTCTGCTTACCAGTTCTACCTTGTTTCCATTTGACCTGGAACCATATGTAAAGGGGATACCAGAGGGGCCTGGGATCAGAACATCATAGTCCTGAGGTCCATCTCATTCACATTTTGAGAGAATTGGCACAATGTTTAGGCTGACATGGAATCCTAAAGACTCTCACAGAGCCCTGAAAGCAAATCACATACCTCTGGTTCATTCAGTAGATACACAGTACACTCACTTTTAGCACTCATGCACCACCGTGGAAAACTGATTTTGAGAGACAGGGGCAGATAGGTGGAATAAGCAGAGACCCAGTCAGTATAGTAAAGAGGGGTAGTCTAAGGAGTTTTCTACTCTAAACTGGAGGTCCAGGTTACTACTCCTGGATTTTCCAATCCTGGTTTGGGACTTGCACTAGTCCCAGGCTGTTGCGGTCCATTTACATGTCCTGCTTTCAGTTCCTTTCCGTTCCCCAACCTACCACCTTCCCCTTCATACCTCTCTTTCCTCCCCTCCCTTTTTCCCTGGCAATTCCCTTTCAGTTGACCACCCTCTAAAGGCTTGCAGCTTCTTTCGTGAGTGGCCCAGCCCTGGAGCATTCTTCTCAGTGGCCTTTTTGTTTGGACCAGCTTCCAGTCTGCCCACAAGTGGACATGTGTCCCTTCTGCTCCTGTGTGGTGGAGTGGACGCCAGGGTCATTTTACTCCCCAAAGAATCCCTGGAACTGCCCTAGGTCTGGTTCCTTAAGCTCTTACATTCCTGTCCCTTTGTTGAAAAACAGCCCAAGCGCGCGGCGTGAAATCTGCCACTAGGTAACTTTTTTTAAAAAAGAAACAAAACACTGCGGCTCGTTTCAAACCATGTTGTGAGCTCCTTTTAAAGGAAAAAGGAAAAAAAATTAAACGACTTTTTTTGTGTGAATTTCATGCTGGTGACAAGGTGCCGGATTGACAGCCCTGGAGACTGAAATCCTCTATTTATCCACAGGACAGGTACAGCACAGGCAGCGACAGTGCGAGCTTTCCCCACACCACCCCGTCCATGTGCCTCAACCCTGACCTGGAGGGACCACCTCTAGAGGTGAGAGGGGATGTTCAGTCTCCAAGGCTCACTCAATCCTTCCGCCTCAGCCGAGACTGCCAACACGAGGGGGGCCAGTGGCGCTGGTGATTTTTGTGCTGTGGACACCACCTGTCCACGGGGACCTGGACTGACCCCCCCCTCCCCCAACCTCATTTCACACAGGCCGCGTAGCCCATCAGATGGTAACACCAACTCTTTTTTTGTTGTTGTTCAACCCCTTTCCCCACCCATTCCCACTCCTTCTACCCCATCTCTACCCTCCTCCCACCCCTACCTGGGTGCACTTGGGAACTGGCAGCTGATGGGAGAAGCTTGAGGTGCTTCAGAACATCTTCTTAACCAGCCACTCCCATCTCCCTCCCTCACTTCCCATCTCTTCCTTCCCTTCTTGACCCCTACCCCAGTGCCCCAAAGGCCCAGCTAACTTGTTGGGGAGGTTGTGGTGGGGTGTGGGGGGAAGAGGGATAGTGGATGCTACAAGTGGCTACTATGGAGGGGAGGGGGCAGAAAGTAAGGTTTGAGTACAGGAATTACTGTACTCATGTGGGTAGTCCCCAATCTCGGGGGTCCAGCTAGCTTTCCAGCGCATCAAAGTTCTTTTAGAAGACTATAGAGCAAGCAGAGGTATAGGGACAGGGTAGTGACTCAAGACATCACATAGACACAAGTCATTCATGTCACTTAGAGAAGAGGGGATAACCACAGGGTTGTTGGGGTTGAGAAAAGGAATAAGTCTTCCCTTCCTCCAAGGATGTTGTGTACCCAGGGAGGAGGAGGAGGGTTGGTCAGTCAGGACATGATTTCCTATACCACCTGTCACATTTCCATTAAGAAACAGATGTACATACACTTCATATTTGCAAGGACCTCAGTTCCTTTCCCTCAGGCTCCCCAGAATAAACAGGTCGTGCTCAGTGTCCGTGCAAGGCCAACTTGCAGGCCCATTCATGTGTAGGAGATACCTGTCTACTGCCTGAATCCCTGGCTCCCCTGTTCCTCCAGTTCAGCTCTGGCTTCCTGGCTAGTTGAAATCTTTGTCATTTTTTTCCCCCCCATTGGGTGGCTGTCCACGATTGGTTTTTAATAGGACTGTTTTCCTCCTTTTGTAGGCCTATACCATTCAAGGACAGTATGCCATTCCACAGCCAGATGTAAGTTTTGTTTTCACTTCTTGTTTTGAAAGCTCCCTCTCCCATCAAATTTTCTGAGTGCTTTCTCCCATCCCAGTAGCCGGAAGTGAGCTGGGTTTTAAAATCAGATGTGATTTGAAACAAGGTGTTTTCCTTAAAATATTATTCCATGAGTTAAGTCCTTAAATAATAATTTAAGAAATCACATGAGGGCATTATGCCACCTCCTTTTCCCTGTTGGCATTTGTACCCACCTGAAAGGTGTGGCCCAAAGATGCACAACTTGTACTTAACCATCTGGTTCTAGTGCCCTCTGTTAAAGAGAAAACAAAGCAGACACACCATGATAAATTGTCATTGTTCTCTCAGGGCACAGCAGATTTTGACTGATGAAGTGGGCTGGGATCCCTTCCTCTGTCTTTTCCTTGACAAACTCCTCGCATGTAGCCCTCTTTCTATTCCTGGTGGTGGGGGTGGGACCAGAACAATCCCAGAGTCTTGGGAAGGTGGGTCGAGGGTACTTATTAATTGACAGGGATGGGACAGGAACCTGAAATTTCCTGTTTCAGCTCCTCCATGAAATTGGGAAATCCAAGTGCTCTACAGAAATTCTGGTGTTCAGATTTGGGCATTTCCTCCTACATTCTTCCTTCACCCTTACTAATCCTTTAGGAGCTGAGCATTATTAGCCTTGGGGAATTGAGAAATTGGTATTCTTTTAGTAGGAAGCCCTGTGAGGGGAAAGTAGATGTGGAGGAATTGTTTGCAGCAGCTGCAGGGTAGCTTTATGTAGAAGAGGAGGGAGGTAGCTTTTTGGAATTGTTCTTGAGAAGTGGGTGGGCTAATGCCAAACATAATTTGGTGTCTTTTCTTAATCTCCCCTCCTTACAGTCTCCCTGCCCTCTAACTTCCCTCCCTTCTTCCCAGTACTGACAGCGTCCTGCATGGTGTGTTTTCCTTAGTACCCAACTGCACAGTTTGTTTTCCTAGTTTGTGTGTGCTTGTCCCTGGGGCAACTGTTGGCACTGACTGCAGAGGCCTCCGTGGAGTAGCACTCTGAAGAGTGGGTGTGGGGTTGGGTGCTCCTGCTTATCATATAACTTAGCTTGTTTCTTCTCTTCCCTTTTTCAAATCCTCCCTTCCCTGTCCTAAGAGAGTGCCCAATCCTCAGGAATTACTTAAGCTTCCCATTTTTAGTGGTGGATTGTGGTGGGGGAGAGATTTGACAATTTTTGTGGCTTGAGTATTCCTCTATTTCTTAAATATAATAAGTACTCTGTGATTTGAGCCCTGCATTGTTACTTTTTTTAAGCCTGTTATTTCTCTTCTTTTCTTCCCCAGTTGACCAAGCTGCACCAGTTGGCAATGCAACAGTCTCACTTTCCCATGACGCATGGCAACACCGGATTCAGTGGTATGGATACCTCAGTATTTGTTCTGTAAGGTATAATACAAGCCAGAGGCCAGGCCCCAAGGCCCCAGCTTGTCTCTAATAAAAAACAAAAACAAAAACTGCGATACCAGGCATCCTGCTGCTTTTAAAGCTTGTCTAGTGTGCCTAGAGCCCAGGAGGTAATGTCTCTTTTTTTAAACATGGTTTTCTTTTGGGGTGAGTTGTTTTAAAATGGCCCTGGAAGGTTGGGGGGGAGGGCTGGGAGTGCTTGTCAGGCCCAGGGTAGGCTATTTCTTCTCACCCATTCTGATTGCTGCCTCCTGGATCTGACTGGCACCCCCTTTCTCTCCACCAGCATTCCTAGACCTGGGTAGAGACTATCCATTGTGCCAAATTGTGTAGAGTTTTTTATTATAATAAGGATGAATTGTCCCTTAGGGATTAGGACGAGACCACCAAACTCATTTTCACTTGTATCTTAACAGGCATTGAATCCAGCTCTCCAGAGGTGAAAGGCTATTGGGGTAATGATTAAAAAAAATCTGTAGTATTCTACTGTTATATTAATAAACTGGTTGGAGTCTTTTTTGTTTCACTGCCCACAAACCATACCAGCGACCTTCACATGGCAAAGGAGCTGAGAGAGCATTGGTGTGGGCCTGAAGCCCTGAGGTCCCTTGATGGATCTGGTCCTCCCCCTTTTAAAACCTGTAGAGACAAGCAGCCACAGCTGAGAGCAGGATGGGGCTGGAAGGGTTAATCAGTTGGACTGGTTTGTTTAGTCCAGGTCCTCTGCTCCTTTCTGAAATTGCTGGGGAATGGGATTCATGCTGGGGGCGGAAAACTTGGCTTTTAAAGAAAAGGAAAAGAAGAAAAGGAATTGATGACCATTTTATATGGGGAGAATGTAGAGTAACCCCTGCCTTAATTCCCCCTTACTTGACTGCCAGTTTTTATCCTTTTGAGCTTGTCTAGGTTAAACTGGGGTGTGTTACTGGTGTGGTTGTACTTAAAACACAACTCTGCATTTGTGCCAAGCAAAATCCTGACTTCCTGATAACTGGCCTGGTATTCTTGGTACTGGTGTCAGTAGGCATCGGGTAAGATTGGCAGAGTTGGAACACACCAACTGTGGTTGCTGATGGAGTGGGAGGGTAGCTGAAGCTTTCCAAACAAAGCCTGGTGTTAATAATGGTCCTATATGAGGGTCCCCTGCACCCTCTCTAAGCTGCAGGCCTGGTTTGAAAGGAAGGTGATAAATGAGGCGACCTCTTTGAGGGGAAGGGTTCGTGTGGAGGAAGCACTTACAGCATTACCTACCTTTTCTTCCTCCTTGGGAGCCTCACCAAGGTAGTCATGAATTCCAACAGTCAATGCTGGGTTTTGTGGTCTGTTCTGTTTCCTATTAAGGTTAATATGCTACAGAGTGGGAGCCTGCTGTACTGTGCATTAAATTTTCCCTGGTCTCTTCTGTCTTTTAGCAGGTTTGGATGCATCTGCTCAGACTACTTCTCATGAACTCACCATTCCAAATGACGTAAGTTTATTTGGTAGATAGTGGGTGTCATTAGATAACTTACGGGCAATAAAGAAATTATGGCAAGTTAGAATGGGCGGTAAGGCCAACTTAAAGGTAGAAAAATTGCAAGCTAAATGGAAGTTGCTCATCCGAAGTAGAACTCCTGTGCTCCTAAAACCAAAGGCAAAGGTCATTCTTGAATTTTTAATGTAGAATATTTTTATTTATTTATATATTTATTTTTTTGATAATTAAACAGATATTCTGTTGGGTGAATGGGGCATAGAATAGGGCATGGAGCTATCCTTAATTTGGTTTGCCTTTTTCTTTTTCTCCCCTCCCTTTTCCCACCCCTCTCCCCAAGTTAATTGGCTGCATAATCGGGCGTCAAGGCGCCAAAATCAATGAGATTCGTCAGATGTCTGGGGCTCAGATCAAAATTGCCAATCCAGTGGAAGGATCTACTGATAGGCAGGTTACCATCACTGGATCTGCTGCCAGCATTAGCCTGGCCCAGTATCTAATCAATGTCAGGTAAGAGTTCTCCTAATGTGATGATTCATTGATTGGGATGTGTGTGTTGTGCACATTATGTTTGGGGCTAAGGACTCTTAACTTTGATAGTTTATTAATTTGGAAGGTGCTTTTGAGGTACAAGGAAATAGGGGGCTGCTATCCCTGGTCCTAAACTAAAGCCATATTCTTTTCTCTCAGGGTGAGCTGTACTGAACCTTGGTACTTTGATTCTAACAAAGGCACATAGTAACATGAGACAGCTAATTTGGGGACCAATCGGAGGAGAGAAGAGTAGTATAGCTGTGGAATAAGGTTCCCACCTTGTCTCTTGTTAATTATAATAGTTAGGCCAGGATGAGCTTGATATGTTAAAATTACCAAGACTAGCTATCCTGGCTCCTATCACGGTTGCCATTTGTGGTCTCTTTCTTCAGATAACAGTTAAGGGGATAAACTGTTCTCTAATTGAGTTAAGGAGGAAAATGGGATGTGATAGGCATGAAGAACATCTGTTGGCTGAGGACTGAAGCTCAAAGTTATTTAATGATAGGATGAGATTGCACAAGTATGTTCCATTGATTCAGGTAGGACACACTTGGACAGGAATGTTGTAAGAGCATCTTTTTTTAAGTCCTTTTCCATCTAGTCATGTGCCCTTCATTTTTTTCCTTGCCTTTATTGAAATCAAGTAATGCTACTTCGGCATAAATAAGTTTTTGTGGCTTCTAAAAAAATGATAGGACCAGAAGAAGCAATTTCCATTTTCCTTCCTTATATGATGTTATCTTTTAAGTTTATGATTAAGACCTCAAACCACCCATAGATCCCTTCTGTAGAGCCATTGTGAACAAAGGCCACCACATGTCTTAAAACTAAGCTCCTTACTTGGGGGCATGTGGGACTCAGCTTAGACTGGAAACAAGGGGATGCCTATGACAAAGATAGGACTGGGTGATTGAGCCAGAGGGGGCCCGTTAGAATATAACTGTCTCGGTTTCCTGAACAACATGGGGCAGAGGGGAATATGGATTTTTATCCCTTTTCATGTTTAGCCAAGTGATCTGTAGCATAGATGTTTGTCTCAATGCCTTAGGCTGCTCTCCCCATTTTATGTTTTGGTTCTGTTTTTCCTCCATTTTCTATCCTTTTCCCTTCCTCAAGGGTATATAAATTCTTAGTCCTTTCTGAAACACCATCTATTCCCTGCTCCACCTCCCCCCCCCAATCAAAACAAAACCCAGCAACAAAAGGGGCTGCGCATTGGGAGTTTAGTCTTGTTCACAAATTATTTCCTCTGTTTAACCCAAGGGGAAGGGAGCTGACAATATCTTTGTGTCATTGCTTTCCTGATCCTGGATTTGATCATAAATTTTGTGGCCAGCGGTACTCTGGATTTCTTACCTTTCCTGAATTCATTACTTATAGGTCAGTGGCTAGTGACTTTGTGCCTTCTATCCCTGCTTGCTTTTTTTTTCTTCAAATGATGGTAGGCAATATCATAGGGTTTTTTGGATAGAAAATGTGGGGTCTTTTAAGAGTGAGCGTATTTGAGTATGTGCAGAATGCATGGTTTGAATATTATATGGGGTCTTTCAGTCTTCATATTCATGCATATCTTTTAATTCGCTATGAAATGGTAGTCCATAGAGAGGCTGCTTATTAAATTAGAGGTTTATTTCTGAGAGGGGCAAATTTTGAACATTGGTTGAATTCTGAAAGTAGTTTTACTTTGTTTTATTTTACCTTTAGCAAGCTTGCTATGAATGTAGCTATTTTGCAAATATTTCAGGTGCTTTCTGTGGTCCTGGCTCTCTTACTGGACAGAGTGGTGCATTTTAATAATACCTGTTTTTCCCTGCTATAGCTCAGATTAGGTCATCCTGTTGAATAGCTAGTGTATACTCAAGTTTTGGAGAGTGAGAATGGATCCCATTAAAGCTTAACCTTCCTACCTCAATTGCACCACAATGGTTTGAGAGCATTAAGGGAATGCCTTCCTTTTCTCTCCTACCCTTCTCCCTTTTAATTAAGAATTTCAGGTGGTAGGAGTTCTGGCTCCCTTGCTTAGATGCTTAATTTTTATTTCTTAGCAGACAACATGGAAAAAAAGTTATGGGAAATCTCTAGTTTGGGGAGGATGAGCTATGCTTGGAGTTGCCTTCCTCCCTACACAGACTTTTTTTTTTTATCGAGGATCAGTTCTTTTCATCTTTTTGCAGGGCTTCAGCATTGTATTAATAGAAATAATAATAAGCCTTTTCATAATCTTGCTGCTTTTCTTCTTGCTTCCAATCAAGAAAAATTGTGATAATACTCCATTAACAGCTCCTTTTAAGGTGCTACTGTCTTTCGCAGAATTTTGGAATTAGGAAACACTTACCTGCTTAGTGACTTAGGAGTAAAATAATGGGCTGGGTTTCATTCCTGCTATCTAGATGACAAGCACATTTAGGGTCTTACTACCTCTAGGGTGTGTTTTTTTTTTTTATGGCTCTACAATTAAGAAAGTAGATAAGAGAATAAATAATGCTTCGAAAGTCACGTTGATTTTAAAATGAGCCACAAATTTATTTCCCTGTGTTGGTATGAATAGTTGAATTGACTCTTAAAGGGCTCAATATTAATGCCTTGAGGGGGAGGGATGTTGATCTTAATATCCAGCTCCCCTTTTTAAGTGGTCACTTACTTGTCTTTGGGGGTGGGGTGGGGAATAGTAGCCAGTGAATGTGTGCTGCTTGTAATCTTCAGCAAATCTGAGGTAGTCAGTTTTTGGCAACACTAGAAGCTAAAAATCCTAGAGACAGAAATGGTGGGGGATGGGGGTTGTGTGGGTGGAGATTGGGCTACGAATATGATGTAGTTAGCAAAACTGCTGATTTGAGACCCTCCTGTTTGACAGCCAGAGGCACTTACTGATGACTGAAGCCGCTGTCCTGTACTTTTTTTTTTGTGGTCTTCCCTTCCACCCACCCAGTTTTTTTTTTGTTCCTTTTTTTTCCTCTGTTACAGTTTAGAAAACGCTAAACCCTCCTCCCAGGCAGCCTCCGTCACGATCCCTGATCACCTCAGCATCAACCTCTCTCAACCCTCCACCCCTTCTTCTTCTTCTTCCTCCTCCACCACCACCCCCTCGCTCGCCACAGCGGGGACCTCCGACGCACCCTCCAGCCTCCCCAACCCTCTTCCGACCGCCCCTTGTGTCTCCAGTCTGCTTGGCATGAAACCCATCCCTCTCCTGGCTCTAAATGTTGTGTCTGCTGCTAAGGGTCCTGGGGCTTCGGCTGCCACCACCACCACCTCTGCCGTGCCATGCGTAACTAACAAACTGAAAGCTGAGAAACAGAGATTTTCTCCCTACTGATGGCAGATTTCTGGGGCATCCCTTCAAAAGTGTTTCTGGGCTTTATTTTTTTTTTCCTTTGTGTTAACATTGGTGAAAACCAAAAAATTGTGAGCTTGTGACCTTCCTTGGTGCTTTTGTGGGGGAAAGGGGTGGGGGGAAGATCCTTTGCTTAGGTCCAGGCCAGTTGAGCTGAGTGTTTGCCTGTTTCAGAGTCTGTGATTTGTTGAATTCCTTATCTAGAGCCGTAGCTGTTGCTTCCTCCCTTACCTCCCCCTTCCCCAACTCTTCTCTCCCTCTCTCCTTCCCTTTTTCCATCCCCCTTTCTGTAGCTTTTTTTGCCTTGCAATATGACAATGTGTTAGGGTCTGTGTTTAATGAATAAAGGCTACTCCGTTAAACTTTTTTTTTAATTCTTTCTCAGTTAAGTTGATTAGCAGGCCACTTGGCTGGAAATAACTTTGTGTAGCTGTAATAAAATTGCCACAGTAAGAATTGTGTTAGTTATCAATGTGCTGTTAAGGGGCAAATGGTGGGGAGGGGCCCTTGTGTTGACCTGAAAATTAGGTGTGTGTATACCCCCTAAGCCCTCTTCTTGTCTGATTTCAGACTTTATCCATGGTGGGATTTGAGATAGGAGGGGTTGTCCTGTGGTAGTATATATTCTTATTCCATATAAGTATTGTCAAAGAGCTTCCTTTCCTTACCTGTCCCTCTTAAAAAAAATTGATAAAATGCGGGTGCAGTTTCCATTCTTTTGTTGTAGCAGGGGTGGTGGTCATCCTGTAATGTATATTTTTGTTGAGTGTCCTGTGGCTTCCCATAATTTTAGAGGTCTTTGAGCATACTGACTTATTAGTCTACTGTACTTTTTTCCTAAACTCACAATGGATATTCCACTTTGACCCACCCCCTCCAGCAACAAAACTTGAGGGGAAAAACCCATGGAGAGTATTAGAGATTAAAAAAAAGACTTCATTGATTTAAGCCCCTTATCGTACTGAGGAAAACCCTGTGGACACAGACATGAGGTCGTTAGTCCACGTAACTATCATTGGATTCTTTTGTTAAGAATTCTGTCTCACTTTTTTTTAATATTCACCCATTTTTGGTTGAGTGTTCAGTTAGCTTTAAAAGATACTGGGGAGGGTGAGTAGTAGACCTGGTACATTGGAGAGAGTGAAGTTTGAGAAGGAACAGATTAACTTCCTTCTCCAGTTTAGCTTCGTATTCAATTAAATTTATTGCTTGTAATCCTGTTGGCCATTTTCTCCATTCTGCTGTCTTACATTTATTTATTTATATTTGTGTGTGTGTGGGGGGTGTGTGTGTGTGTGTGTGTGTGTGTGTGTGTGTGTGTGTGTAGAGAGAGAGAGTCTCATAGTCCAGGATGTGAGCCTGTGTAGTCAGCATGTATCCTGAATGGGTTTGGCCTGGGAGGGAGAAGGGTGGGTCCTTGGGTGCACCCAAGACAATCTATTCCAGTTCCAAGGTTGAAGATATTTTTAAAAAATATTTAATAGAAGAATGGATTTCCTCTCTTCCTCATAGCCCTGCTTTCTTGGTGTATTGTCCTTGGTGCTGTGGCATTCTGATACCACTGCCTTCTTTCTCTTCTAGTCCCTGCCTCTGCTTCTATTTTTAATCTGCGTATTTATTGAGTGAGGCTTTTAGATCCTTGAGGGATCTAAGAGAAAGTTAAAGGAAATTGAGAGATAATGTGGAGGTTTTCAGGACAGTGCTCTCCTTTTCATATAGAAATTAGAGGCTTGGGGCGCCCCCACGTGGTCACTCGAATAGTGGCACTTTTCTATAGTTGAGCATTGGCAGATAATGTAAAAGGCTGTGTTGGCTTATGGCTGCTTTCCCTCACATCCTTTCCTAATCTCACCCCTACGGTAAGAAGGGGACAGCTTGGGCTCTGTGGGGGCTTAGGCCAGTGGCCCAGCTCTCCCTGCTGAGACTTTGGGACCAGTGCTGCTCTTAAGCTTCCATTCCATCCATTCTCTTCCAATAGCTTTAGCCTGTCTTCTGCCTTGGATCTGGGCCACCTCCAACAGTTCCTTCCTCTGAACCCCTGCTTTCATCTTTCGCTAGCGGTTTTAACTGACCTCAATTGCACCAAATCCCCTCCCGCTTTTTTTGTGTTCTTGCCATCTCTGAATTACAATATGGCCAGTTTTTGCTCAGAGACTTATGGATCAAGGCCCTTAGCTTTTACTGTTTTTCATCATAATGCTTCTTACCTGAACTGGCCTTCATATGTTTATCATGTAAAGCAGTATCTAAAGTAGGGTTGCCTTATCCAGAACCCCAGTCAATTCAGACTTTCCCAAAAGTGCGTGCATTCATTATACACTGCCTGTTACCAGATCCGTAATTTGAATTTGTTTATTTCTTAACACCCAGAATGGCATATCAGTTGGATTATAAACTGCCATTGTGATTGGATATAACTGGTAAATCTCATGCAGTGGAGAGAGAGAGAGAGGAGAGAAGAGAGGAAGGAGTGTTTTGTTTGAGGGGAGTAATCACAACTGTGGAACTGGGAAGGCAGCCTGAGAGAAAACCTATTTGGACCATGTTCTTTTGATCAGTACTGTTTCATATCTTAATATCTAAACCTAGAAGGTTTAGATAATAATTCTTGACCTCAAGTTCTATTTCTCATAAATCCTACTGGTCCTTTTCTGTGCTACTTTGGCTACAAAAGTTTATGTTCTGGAAAGCAAAAGCCCCCAAATTGTTCAAGATCATCAGCTCTTGTGGTTCTGTTATCTAATACGCAGGTGCTACTTAAGTGGTTTGAGTTGGCATAAAAACTCAGGAGGCTATGAACTCACTAGCTCTTAATTCTCAGGAATTTGGTGGCAGGCCTTTTCCCTTTGACCTCTTTCTTTCAAACAGAATTACACAGACATGCCCCAGGAGGAGTTGGGGAAAAGGTGGGGGTTATTGGGTAAAAAAGGAAAAACTGATTATAAGCTTTGTCTGTTTCTGTGTTGCAGGCTTTCCTCGGAGACGGGTGGCATGGGGAGCAGCTAGAACAATGCAGACTCGCCCATAACCCCCTTCTGCTGTTCACCACCCATGATCCATCTGTGTAGTTTCTGAACAGTCAGCGATTCCAGGTTTTAAATAGTTTGTAAATTTTCAGTTTCTACACAACTTTATCATCCACTCGTGATTTTTTTTTAATTACAGCGTTTTAATTCCTTTCTCTGTTCAGCCGTTAACGCTGAGAACCATATTTAGTTTTATAAGCTTCTCCCTGTTTTTTTTTTTTTTGGTTTTTTTTTGTTTTTGGTTTTTTTTTGTTTTTGGTTTTTTTTTTTGGGCTCATGAATTTTTTTTTCTGTTTTTGTCATTGAAATGTAAGAGTGGAATATTAATACATTTCAGTTTAGTTCTGTAATGTCAGGAATTTTTCAAAAAAAAATTAAAAGATGGACTGGAGCTTTTTCCTTGTGAATAGAAACTGGATGCCACGGTGCTTCATGTGGGTTTTATTCCTGTTAACTCCCTTCTGTCTGTGTCCCTCTCACTTGAATCACTGTGGGATCCGGAATCCCAGTCATTGAGGATTGGAATATAGAGCCCTTCCCCAACTAAGAATGTTGCCTTGATCTCTTCTGTTTTGCCTCAGACTTAGGTCTCCGAAGCCTGTTGATCAGGATTCTTGATCTCCTTCCCATCTAACCTTAGTCATAGTTGTTTTTTGAGTTGGTAGTGGGAAGGAATCCCTAAGAAAGGCTAAGAGAACCACCATAGTTGGCAGTTCTCGGCTCCCTGGTTAAACTTTTGTTGTGCCAGAGATTTACTTTGGAAACTAGACCTAAAAATAAGAGGGGAAGTAGAAGTTGCATATTATAGTGGAGCCATAACTAGTATTCATTGGGGTCACTAGGAAGCAGCCTTCCCTACCTCTCCAATCTTCTGTTTAATCTTTCCACTGGTGAGAAGCAACATACCTGTTGCTTGGACGTGAGGTTACCTGACTTGTGGGACTGACACAGCATAGTTAGGATACAGTTATTTCTGCATGGATTGATTAAGTCTCCTTCCCCCCCTATGGCATGGGGGGAAGGAGACTTCTCATGCCAAGTGAGAAAACCTAGTCAGTCATAAAGATACCCATTTTAGCTTCTCTGAGATTTTTTCATGATGCCTTGTGATCAAAGATGGTGCGGAATATAGGCATTTTAAGAAACCTAGATCAGAATTGATTCCAGTGCTGGATTAGGGAGGAATTTTTCAGGTTCTGCTCTGTCTTCGACTTTTCACATTTCATAAGACACTCATTTCCCTCCCCCCAATTATGTATTGCTTCACTCTGTAGCCCTTCTCCCACTTGACAAGAAAACTCAACAGCTGAGCCTGCATGGATTGATTATATTTTAAGGTATCTTACAGGGGTTACAACAGTGACGTGTCCCCACCCCCAAAAGGCAGGTGGACTGGGTGCAGAGGACCCTATAATTTCCATCTTCCTGGCCTGAGCCATCATCACATACTCTGTATTATCTCTCTTTCCTCCTGAGTCCTTTAGCCAGTGAGAGAGGGAGGGGCTTTAAAAAAAAGGGAGGGAGGGTGAGTAATCACCTGAGAAGCCCCAGAGGAGAGGACTCAGCCCTGGCCTCTCTCCTCCCAAGTGCAAAATTTGTAAACAGGGTAATAAAACAACAACAACAAAAAAAGTGCAGTGTTAGGCAGTTGCCCTGTCCCTACCTTCAAGACTTTTGGGATAGGGTGGGGCCAAGGGGGGGGGGAATAACAGGTATTCTTCTACCCCAGAGACAGCCAGCTGACCATGGAAGTGGGTGAGGGAGGTTCCTAGGTTGAGCCTATCCCCATAGATACCAGTCTCCCCCAAGTTCAGATGGATGTTGGTAGGGGGGAAGCGACCATAATCCTGATGTCAGGCTGGAGCAGCCCTGCTTTTTCTCCATTGAATATGTGTCGAATATATATAATTTATATAAATATTTCTCTCTACATTGGGCGAGGGTGGCATTCACGGAGGGAGGGAGGCAGGGGGCTGCAGGGCATCAGCACTGCCTGAGTTATCCAGTTCCGTGCTATCGCAGTCTGAGTCCTCAGAGTTGAGGATGCCCTGGGAGAGAGGAGAATTAAAAGGTTCAGAGAGAGAAGCCTGGGGCTTGAAGTCTCTTTTTTTTTTCCTCCATAGTTGGAGTCCCATCAGCATCTGTAATCTGGCCTGCATCCTCGGGTCCAGCCTTGATTTAGATTCACCACCCCTTAGCATCCTTGTGCCTGATCTTTTTCATCCCTGTCTTCTACTTTCCAAGGGGATCTTCTCGATTTCTGTTCTTCAGTCTCCTCTTAATGCTGGATGGTCCCATCTACTAAGTCTATATATCCATTGCTGATATTTGGTGTCATAACTGATTTTCTCGGGATGCCCCTAAACTGCCCACTCCCCTTTCCCCATATTCCCCTGTTCACATCCCACCTGTTCCCTTCTGAGTAGGGCTTGATTTTGCACCTCCTGTGGACTGGGCTGGGAGCCAGGTTCATGCCCCAGGGCTCCATCTGGAGCAGGTGGGTCTAGTGGGATCTCAGAGCCCTGAGAGCACATGTCATCTGACCTCTCGTCAGGCCGCTCATCTGTGTTGGTACTGCCCACCTCCGGGGTACCACTGGGTGATGGTTCACTAGCTGTACCTTCCTCTGCATCAGACAAGTTTTCTGAGCTGAAGGTGGATAGTGATTGCCGTTTGTTCAGGCCTTGTGGCCACCTGTGAAGCAAAAAAATGGATGGGGTAGGATTGGATTGAGGGTATTATTGTGCAGGTCAGCAATTAATGGGACTGTCCTCCCTCTTGGGCTTTCGTACGTCATACTCACCTTTGCCTTGTGGGCAATTCCACTTCACTATCTACCTCTCCTTCCTCTTCCTCTGAGGATACACCGCGTTTCTTTGGGGGAGGGAAAAGGATCCCATTGAGGATATGGACCAGAGATTGAGGTGGGAGTCTCTCAACTTGGGAAGGGGTCGTGGCAGGGGCAGGGAAATGAAAGGGAGATCAAGAAGTGTGGAGCTGTATGCCACCTGGGACTTGGGATAAGTGAGTACATGGATGAGAGGGGTTAAGGGGCAACAGGAAGTAGTCGCTCCAGACCCTTTGCCCACACCTCACCTGGCTTCTAGTGACAGCAGCTCGGTACAGCAGTGCGGCAGGAGTCAGGTGCTGGGCACCAGCCCTGCTTCCTCTTCCAGCAGTTCCCTCCCTGCTAGAACCCAGCAGCCCTGAAGCTTCACCCTGGCCCCCTGCTGGAGGTGGTTCCCCTTTGGCTCCCCCGGGTGAATCCGGGCTGGTAGAGCCAGGAGCTGAGCCCTCACTAGGAGGGGTGTCTTCCTGGGCAGGAGGGGGAGAGCTGGGTTCCATAGATCCCCCTCCTGCTCCTCGCCCTCGGGCTCCCAATGCAGCTGATAACAGGTCAGGGGAAGAAGATGACATCTTTTTGAGGAGGAGGTCATGATGGAGGCCTCGAAGGGCAGGTGGGCAGACCTCCCAAGCTGAGGGTCCCCCTCCTAAACTCCCTGGATTTCCTGGCCCCCCAGGTTCAGGACTCGGTACAGATGCCCGAAACCCGAGCAGTCACCACAGCTGCCCTTGGAGCTGGCCTTTCGGTGACGGGTTTTGCCACGACGACTCCGTCCTGGAGAGGGGGGCCCCTTAGGGCAACCAGGGAGCCCAACACTATTCAAGGCTGCATCTAACTTGGGGAGCAAGGACTCCGTTTTGAGGATATCTGGCCTAAGGGGAAGAGAAAATAGGGAAGGTTAAGGGAGGGGGAGAGGAGAGAGTCAAGCGTGCCAAGGGCTTGCTGCCAAGACACTACAGCTAGTAGGATATTGAGCAACCTAGTGACCTCTGCCATCTCTGTCAAGGACATTGCATGTTCAGGATTCCCAATTCCCTAGCCCCATCTCAGTACCTCCCCTCCCTCTACTAAGCCTTCGGACTTGGGTCTCCATAGTTCAGGCCCCACCTCTTGCTGTGAGGTGACAGCTTTTGTGGAACATTCCTCTTCTTGATGAGCTTCTCCACCGTGTTGCCATGCAGAAGGCCTCGGGGAGGGTGCGGTTTCAGGAGCCCAGGGCATCTCCTTTCCAAGGCCTGCTCCCGCCTAAGAATCCAGGCACCCACTCAGCTAGGCACATGAGAACATGGGCTCAGCAGGGACCCACCAGGGACTAGGTATCGGGGCAGCAGGGGAGCCAAGAAGTTCATAGCCGAGTTGGGGCTGGTAGAGGGGGTGAGGGCGGAGCCCCGTAGGAGGAGAAGCAGGGCCTGGTTGTGGATTACCTCAGCAGCTCCCTCTCCTTGAGCTCCAGCTGCAGCATCAGCGCATTGAGTTCCATGTACAGGTTATTGGCACGTTCCAGCTTCCGTTCATAGTGTTCCCGGATGTCCAAGGCATGTCTAATCAAAGTTGACAGAGGGGGTGTGACAACTGCCCGCGTCTCCTCCCCTTACCCATTGTTTCTGGGAATGGGCTGGATGTTTGGTTGTGCCTTAAGGGGCTGAGACTGAGGGTACCCTGTACCCCTGCACCTTGGGTGACTTCCATAGGGACAGTCATTTCCTTGAGCCACCCTTTTTGTCTTCCCCTTCTGTCCCCACACCTGAGTTCCTCTCTCCTTCGAGTCACCAGCTCTTCCTCTAGCCTGTGTAGACAAGTGCCTTCTGATTTGATCTTTTCAAAATGCAGCTTCACTTCTTCCCTCCACTCTGCCTGAGGGGGAGGAGAAGGTGAGAGGGAAGAGCTTTGTTAGTTCCTTGAGCAGCCCTCAAAAAGAAGCCTATCATTTGAACCCACAAGGCAGGAGGATCAAGGTGACATCGGAGTTTGGAGGCATAGGAAGGAGTCCTGGTCTTCAAAGAGATGACATCTAAGGTGATGGAGTTTTTAAGCCACATCTGTGATGGCACTGATACTAGTGCAGGTGTACACCTGAGCTTTGCATCGAGTCTGCTGTCTGAGGCAATGAAAAGTCATGACCTGTCCTGGGTCACAGGGCTGGTACATATAAGAGGCAGAATGGAAACCCAGATATCCTTGATTCCAGCTTTTCTGCCTACTATGATACAGTACCTCTCATGAGGCAGGTGCTGCAGGTATTAATGCCGTTTTACTGATGGGAAAAGTTACACAATCAGTAATGACAGCCAGGGTTTGGAACCAGGATTTCTGATGCCAAGTTTAGCCCATGGCAGTTAACATTGCTGGGAGAGAAATATGGTTTCAAAACAGCTGCACGATCTTGGGCAAATCACATAACCTTTTGGAGTCTTAGTTTTACTTGGAGTAGGGGCTGTGATTTGCACTGCAGAAGGGGAGCCCCCACCCAGTTGAGATGTCAAGCATTGAGGTAATAGACTTTATCTCCCTCCCAACCTTGGGAGGGATTTTTCTTTGAAGTCCTATCAAAATGTAACTTCTTAGAGCTGGGAAGGACTTAAACCCAGCTGATTCATCTGTTACAACTCATTCAGATAACAGCCCCAGAAATGTGTCACGACTCAAAACTCAACTCTCCATTTTTAGGGGGAGGAGGAAGGGAGAGATGGGGACTCTCAGTAATTTGGTGTACTCCTGCACCCAGCCCACCTGGGATTTGAAGTAGGTTTCCTGGGGTGTGGAGAGCACATCAGCTGAGGCAATGTCCAGGTGCAGTAGGATCTGCCTGAATGAAGGCCGGTTTCTGGGCTTGCTATTCCTGAAAGGAGAAGGAAACACGGAAGGTATATGAAGGGAAACCATTGCAGGACCAGTATTGCAAGGACCTTAATGAGGTAAGAAATCGGTCCCATCCCACCTAAACTGACATCGGGGTTCCAGGGGAGTAAAGTCTCCTTGTCTGGCACCCCTTTCCATATGATTCTAAGATCCAACCAAGTATTATCTCACATCAGTCTCCTTTCTGTTGTCATTGTTACTACCTGACTGCAAGCAAGCTCCCATTGACCTTGTCCCTGGCCAGATATGATAACCTACCTCCTCGATCTGTTTCCTAGTCTCTGAGTCATCCTATATGCGGTCCTCAAATTGGCATCCATTTGATCCTGTACAATATCTCAAAAATCTACCACTTCCTCTCTATTATCTGACCAGTAACCATTCACTCTAGGGTACCTGGCATTCCTTTCTTAGTCTGGTGAAACCTATCTTTTCTATCATGATTCTCACATTATACCCTCTCATATCCTCCAGAGCACCAGACCACTCCATTTCACCAACAGGTCCCATAATTGTTTAGTTTTTTCCGGTTGTGTCCAACCCTTTGTGACTCCCGCTTGGGGTGTTCTTGGCAAAGATACTGGAGTGAGTGGTTTGTCGTTTCCTTCTACAGCTCAGTTTACAGAGAGGAAACTGAGACAAATAGAGTTAACTATTTAACCCTATGTGCAGGGTCACACAGCTAGTAAGTGTCTGAGGTCACATCTGAACTCCTGAGTCTGACTCCCAGATCTTCTATCCACTTTGCCACCTAGCTGCCCTGTCCCATACTTGGCTTCCCTCTACTTTTGTTTGTGTCCTCTATACCTGGAATGAATATCTCCATTTCTGCTTCTTGACATTCTACTCAGGCTTCCAGGTCCAGCTTAAGCACCACTTTCTCTGGAAAGTCACCTCTGCCTCCCTCCCTCCCTCCCTCCTTCAGCCTTGACAACACTTGGTAGCACTCTTAGGTACTCCGTATTCTAGATTGTGCTACTGGTGTTTTATGCAGATGTCTCTCTGAATGATTATTGATAAAGGGCACCAGTCTGTAGTTAGCATTTCCTCCAGCACTGAAACATGTGCACACACATAAGTGTTTAATAAATATCTGTTGGACATCTGAAAGGCTGATGATGCTCAAGTTCCAGCCATATTCTATGTGTGATCTGGGTCACCTAAATTAATTTCTGTGTCACTTTACATCTCTGTAAAATCATGAGTGAGACTAGATAGTTTCTAAGGGCCCTTGCAGTTCTAAATCCTGCAATCCTATGAATGGTTGTGGTCTCTTTCAGCACGCAGATGTCTTTCTGACTTAATTCTGGGTTCTAGCCCTGGTGCCCCAGAGTCTGTTTTCTGTCTTCTCCGTTCTTCTCTCTAGTTTCTCAGAAATTTGCTTTCCCGTTCCACTTCCAGTTCCAAGTGCAGGGGTATAGGGAGAAGTTCTACGTTTCTGTTCTGCATTGCCTCCTAGGTCCAACCCCCAGTCATGCATAAATATGTGGATGCCTGTGTCCAGAAACATAACCTCCACTTTAGGTTCCAGTCTCATTCCCCCTTTCTAGATTCTTTCCCCTCCTCAACCAGTTTCCTGTTCCCAGCCCCTCACACTTCAGATTTCATGCCCCATGGGTGCTAGTTTCTGGATCTGGGTTCTGGGTCTGGACCTTGGCCTCACCAGCACTGGCGAAGGAGGATCTTGAAACCATCAGGGCAGCTGGATGGTACAGGCAGATGAAGGCTATTGCTGCCCACACCCCAGATGATGGCAGATGAATCCACATCTTTGTAGGGGATTTCACCAGTCAGCAGCTCCCACAGCACCACACCAAATGACCTGGCACAAGGGGAGAGGAAGCTTTAGGTGGGGAACCTCCAAACTCCAGGTCTGGATCTCACAAATCTTTTCATCTCTCCTTTACTGCTCATGCCCAGATTGTTTTACCTATGTCTCACCTGCCCATTCCTAGGTAGGTGTCTGAACATTAGTTCCCCCTCCCCCCTCCCTGAATTTGAGGAAAAGCCAGATTTCTTGAAGTCCAGAGTCCTGAACAAGTTACCTAGTGGTTTTCTCCTTAACTCCACCTCCCCAGGCTCTCTGGTGTGATGGGTAGGGGAGGAGTAGGAGGTGAGGGAAGCTCCCCAAGCTTGCCTCTACCTGCTCATTTTGAGGCTCTCCCTCCTTCATTCCCCTTCTGTTAGACATGCCACTGGTTTCCTGGCTCCCACCCCCCAACCTGGCCCTCACCAAATGTCCACCTTCTCAGACACAGGCTCATTCCGGATCACCTCTGGGGCCATCCAAGCCACTGTCCCTGCAAATGACATCTTAGTGCTTTTGTCGTTGAGCTCCTTGGATGTTCCGAAGTCTGAGATCTTGACCACGTCGTCATAAGTGATCAGCATGCTAGCAGGGAGAGGGGTCAGTCACTTCAGGAAGAGTCCAGAGGGACCAAGGTGAGGGCCAACGTTACCCGGGAGAGTAGGGCGTAGGGCCGGGGTTTTACTAAAACAGCGCTGGGAAGCTCTCAGCCTCTTACTCACTTTGGGGATTTGAGGTCTCGGTGGATGATCTTGTGTAAATGCAGGTAGTTCATCCCTCCAGCAATGCCCATAGACCAGTCGACTAGCAGAGATGGGGTGACAGGACGTCCTGCCCGAAGTACCTCGTATAGCTGACCCTGGGCACAGAACTCCATCAGGATACAGTAGCAGGGAGCCTGGGTGCAGACGCCCCTGAAAAGGATTGTGGGGTAGTCTCAGAGTGGGACAGCACCTCCCACCACTCTTTTCCCGTTTGAAAGGGATCATACTGGGGACCCTATTCTCCTAGAAGCAGTTTTCCCATCTTCTCTTAATTTTCCCATCTTCTCTTGAAGGGAAATGTTTTTCATACGAGGCACTTACTTGGGGACCCACTCACACCCATAATGCCACTGTGTCCCACTTCTATGTCAGGGTTTCCTCCTCACTTGAAGGTAATGATGTTGGGGTGCTTGAGTTTCCGAAGGTGTTTGATGTCAGTCTCCTTCAGGTCCCGAACCTTCTTCACAGCCACCTCTTCCCCATGGAAACGTCCCAGGAATACAGCACCTTGGGCCCCAGAACCCACCCACTGCAGGTCGAGGATCTCCTCAAAGGGCACCTCCCACAGGTCTATAGGAGGAGAGAACTGGATCAGGAAAACGTGGGACTCAGGCGTGGGGGAGGAGCTGGAAACTTGGGAATTACCCTGAACCGTTAAGGGTTCTAAGCTGCTTGAGAGGAAGATCTATTATATATACACCTGTCTGACTCTCCCAGCACCTATAAAGTAGGTGCTTAATAAATGTTCTTTCAAATGAATTGATGAATTCAGAGTAAGTGAATTAATCAGAGAAGGTTGGGTAAGGAAAAAGGTGGGAGATGTGACCACCAAGTAGGTAGGAAGGTACAGATTTCTAAGGGAGTTTTGCAGATGCGCACTAAGTCAGCAAGCATCCTTATCGTCAGTTTGGGGAACTCTGGGAGCTTAGGGTGGCCGTGAAACTTGGGTGTCATTTCCCACCCCAGGAACTTCCCAAAGTCTCACTTGGGACCACTGAATGGGCAAGGGCCCATTCAGGTAGGGCTTTAGAGGGGGGAACTAGAGAGCCCAAAACATTGCATGGGCTGTTAGGGAACAGAATCCAAGTGGAGGCAGGAATTAGGTGGCCAGAACCCAGTTAACAGAGGATGGGGGAAGGTCAGTATCTTAGCCTCCTCTAGAAAAAGGAAGGAGAACCGAAACATACAACTTACCTTCCTGTTGTTGCTTGTGTTCTGTGGAATAAGCTTTGCCAATCATGGTCCAGACTGGACGAAGGCAGCCAAAGAGACCCTCCAGGAAGCCGCTGCCGCTCTGACACTGCAGCCTGACTTCATCGGCTCGGAACCGGGGGGTCCGGCCTTCTGTGGGCCCTGCAGCCCCTCCTGGGCCCCCAGCCTCCTGCTCATGCAGTTGCAGGACACTGTTGGCAAAGGCCTCTGTGGGAGCTTCACCACCTGGGGAGGGACTGTGCCCACTTCCCCCTTGCCCCCCCAGGGGCACCACATCCCTCAACACACACTGGGTGGGGGTCAGGTCCTTTTCTGGAGTGCAGTCCGAAGTGTCTGGGTCGAGTTTTCGAACGGAGGCCTCACTTAGGGCTGCCATGAAACCTCCAAAGGAGGGTGAAGGTGTTCGAGTCTCGTGGAGGCAGGCCATGGTTAGGGTGGAGGAAGGGAAGGAGAGGAGGCTGCCCTGTGGGGGACAAGAGCTATCAGAACCTAACAGGAAGGGTAGCTCACATCTAGAGGGCTATTTACTCCCAACTAATGGTAGAGATGCTTGGTAGTACCAAACTCAAGATGTCACCTGCCTTGGACATACCTATTGGTTAGGTGGCTGTAGGTTTGGGAAACTGAGCCATATGAGGGGGAGGAGCACCTCGGGTCCCCCTGAAGACATCCAGATAACATGTCTGTGTTCTAATCTCACAGGGGATAATGGGTTAAAATAGTAGCTGCACCAATCTCAGGTAAGAATCCAATCCAAATTTCTTTCAAAAGACATTGGTTACATCATTGTGCCTTGCTCTTGGATCATACAGTTGCCACCTGTGTGCTATTTTCATGTAAATATAATTAATAACTATATCCACTCCTCAGCAAACTTCCTGTTAAATGCACACTGGCAAGACAGCTTAAGTGCATAGATAACCTAGATGAGTTGACTAAATTGGTGTTTCTGTGGTGGATAAAAACTTTGAGTAGACTGCCTCTCATACTGACATCTCTCTTTTTCCCCCAGCCACCTGAATGTAAGCTCCTTGAGGGCAGGGATTGTTTCATTTTCGTATCCCTAGAGCCTGGCACATAGTAGGCACTTAAATGTTGATAGATTGAACGCTTGTGGCATCTGTGATCTGTGGTTTCATTGGTACACAGTACCTCCTGGTAGATTTCTTCTACTGTCTGTGACTTAGTATAGATAGGTCTTGGGGAGTTTTCTGAGGAACAAAGATGGTGACTTGCCCAGGGTGACAAAGCTAAGTGCCCCAATAAGACAATGTGACCCTTGGCTTTCTTAACACCAAGGCCTCCACTCTTTTCACCCATTCAATAACAGTGCTTCTACAGGGACCTCGAATAAGTTGCTGAAAAAGACAAAGCCACCTGGATAGGCACCCTGATAGAGGGAGGGGGTCAGTTTCTTTCCCTCCATTCAGATCCCAGTTCTGGAACTTAGACATATTATACTCACTGTTTCAGTTTCCTTATCTATAAAATGGGGGGATGGCAGTAACACTTGCTCTACCAACCTCTCGGGATTATTTTAAAGGAAAGTGTAAGGTATTTGGAAAGTGGGAGCTGTTAACTATCTGATGGGAGGGTTGGGAAAGGGGCCTGGGAAAGCTCCCTGAGGAGCTGGGCATACAAGTTTCCCTCCCAATCTCTCATTTGATTTACAACTTCACTCCTTCAGCATTCAGTTGACCGGATCATGTAATCAGTTTCTTCACCTGTAAAATGGGGCTAATAATAGCAACTACTGGGTTGTGAGGATTAAATGAGGTGAAATGTAAAGTGCTTTGTAAACCTGAAAGTAATTGATACAAGTATATATGATTGATGTACACACGTATATACATACGTGTCAGCTAGGTGTGGGGCAGTGGATAGCCCTGGAGAAGGAAATCGCAAACTATTTCAGTATCTTTGCCAAGAAAACCCCAAATGGGGTCACAAAGAATTAGATACGATTGAAATGACTGAACAAAAACAACATACACACACACACAGAGACACACACAGACATAAATAATATGCATTATATACGTGTTAGGCATTATGCCCAGAATGAGTTTTGTTTGTCGTGGGATGTTACCCTTTGTACTGGGGGAAGGGAAAGAAGGGGAGGTCAAGGTAAGAGGAGAAAAGTACACTTCCTTCTTTCTTCAGCACTCCTCCAAACTCGGGACAAGTATGTGCGCTTTGGATGATGGGATTGGGGGATCCCAGAGTATCTGCATTCTCGATCTATGCCTTCTCTCTTGGTCTCCATCTTTTTTAAAACATCTGGCTCCGTTTCCACTCCCTTACTCTCCTGCCAGAGTTCCTTCTGAAGAACTTGTGATCTCACCTCAAATGCTTACTATGGGCATCTGGATGGGCCTTATCTTAAAAACAAAAACTGAGGGGTTGAATTAAATGTCTTCTGTAGTCCCTTCCTCACTAGCTCTTTAATTCTAGGGTGCCATCTCCTCTCCCCCTCCCCAAGCGTAGGTAAGAATCCAATCCACCCTCACCTTGTCTCCAGCCCAGCAGCTAAATTACTGAATATGATTAAATTATTGCAGGTGTGACTTTATTAATAATAGTAATGTGCCCCAGGCCTGCTGACTCTTAGTGCTATGCAAGGGTCCTTTAGATCACAACTGGCCTGAAGTGAACGAAACTGGATGTGGAAAGCTGGGGTTTGAGGCTGCAGAGATGTGAGCTGTAGGATGCAGCGCTTTTAAGATCTGTCAGGCACTTTACCTAACTAGGATTAGCGTCATTTTCCAGGTGACAAAAGGGAGGTTCACTCAGAGTCACAGAACTGGGAAGTAGTGGATGCAGGATTTGAACCAGGTCCTCCTGACTGCAACTCCACGTTTTCACTGGCTGCCCCGAGTGCTTGGAATGCTCTTCCTCCTCATCTGAGATCTCACCTCCTGATCCCTCCCAAACCTTTTGTCTCCCCGCAATAGATTGGGACCTCTCAGAGGGCAAAGACTATCTTTTGCCTTTCTTTGTATACCCAGCGTTTAGCAAAGAGCTTGGCACACAGTAGGAGCTTAGTGAATGCTGGTTGGCTTGGCAATCTTTTATGAAGATTTATGAAGCAAAAACAATATGCAAATACAGGTTGCAGGAATGGGGGCAGGAGCCAGAACCCAGATAGCCTGTGGCAATCCCACCTCCAACCGCCTTTGAATTCCATCTCTTGTTCATGGGTCCCTAGAAAACAGAGTAGAGGCGCCCTCCAGTGCACTTGGGGATCCTTGGAGAGGAGCCAGAGACAAGGTCACTAGTAAGAAATAACTGAGGCATGAGAAAATATGACGTGGACCAGCCTTATCCCCAGGACTCCTGCAAGCTCTCCTCCGAAGCCACTGCCTGGGTCCCAAGGGTAGCGGGTCTCACCAGTCACGTGGTTACCCAGGGCGCATGGGGGAGGGGAGGGGTTGGTTGTGGCTGGTGGGGTGGGGGGAAGGGAAGCAGATTGGGGGAAGCGCCGCGGGTGCTGCTAGGGTAACTATGGCGACGGGGCCAGAGGCGCGCGCGTGAAGTCACCGGGACAAGATTAGCCCGAGGGTCACGGGAGCGGCCACCCAGGTTGGTGGGCGGAGCCTGGCTGCTGACCCCGCCCCTTCCTAGCCTATCTGGGAGCTGAGAGCGCTGGCCCCGAGGCTCTTTCGTGTTTTCTGTCTGCTAGCTGATGGTCTCTTCCCGGATCCCCTAGGCCCTCGTCTGCACCTTCCCAGTTCCCCCTCTCCCTATCCCCTAGGTGCCCCGGGTATTCTATTGCAGAATCTGGGGCTACAAGTTGGGCCGGGGAGCCTGAAGTCAGGAGACACCTGGGTTCGAATCCTCCCTCAGATTCCTAATAGCTGGGTGACCACGGGCAAGTCGCTTCACCTCCCTTGGGTGGGAAGTGGGGATTAATCATCCTAACACTGCCTATCTTGCCTTAGCGGGTGAGGAACAAACTTTAAGTATTAGAGTAACGAATTCTTTTTATATAAGTTTGGGAAACAGGAGGAGCCTGGCAGAAAATATCGAAAGGTGGGGAGACAGAGGCCCCATCCCCATTAAAAAAAAATTCCTGTAGACAATCCAGCACGAATTTGCCGGATTTTTTCAACCTTCATCTGTCCACCTTGAATCCTCATACCACAGCCAAAGGCAGCTGGTCCCCCTCATTTCCTCCCCATCGCACAGAGACAGAGTGAGATGCATTCAGAGATTGCGAGACATTCAGAAAACCAAGCCTCCCTAAAGCTCGGGCCCTCTCCCCAGGGCCTCTCTCTGTATCCAGGGCCCTGTGGCGGGGGAGGGAGGGAAGGAGGAAAGCTATTCCACCTGCATGTTTGTGCAGCAGCTTTAAAAGTGGCGGGGGTGGGGGGTGGGGCCCGGAGCGGTGGCCTTGGAGGAAACTAGGGTGGACCGGGCCCAGGGACCCCAGATGGGAATCAGGTTCAGATCCTACCCTGGGTGTTTGCAACTACAATTAGGCGAGGAGAGACAAAGAGGTTTGGGGGGGGATCAGGAGGTGTCCAGTCCCAGGCTAGACACACTGGGTGTCGGGGTAAGGGACCAGAGGAAGCGGTGTCAAACTAGAATAACGTCTCCTTACCCCCCACCCCCACTCCCACTAAAAGCTCCTCCTCTGCTCCGCCAGCTGAGTCCAAGAGCCCTACCGGCCCGCAGCGGGGCCTTGGCGCCAGGGCCAATGGGGAGGGAGGGGAGATGAGTCCCCAGCCCAGACGTTCTGTCACCCCAGGAGAGGGAGGGGCTCCCTCCTAGTTCATCAATTATTCAGAACTTGAGGGTCCCAGAGAACAGCTGGAGCGGGCGACTGTCAGTTATTCTGTTCACACCATTCATTGACTGTTCGCTGAGCCTTGTACCTAGTCACCCACCAGGTTTCCGATCAGGCTCCAGGCTGCTAACCATCAGTCTTCTAGGTGGAAAGCACACAGGCATGTGCAAATTGGGCTCTCCCCCCACGCCCAGAAATGCACTCTTCTTTCTTATCTCTCTTTCCAAAGACTCAACTTTACTCAAGGGTTAGCCTAGGTGCCACCTCTTCAGTGAAGCCTGCCCTGATTACCCCCTACTCTGGCCCTACTGAAATATTACTGATACTCCCAGAACTCCCCCTAGGGTTTTTTGGCTGGACCTCCTTTTGCCTTCTTCACTGCCCACTTTGACTTATACCTGTCCCTTTACATGGTCCTTGAGGAAGGGGAAGGTTTCCTCAGCAGTTAGCACAGGAAATATTGCACACAGTAGGTGCTGAAATCAGTGGACAGGGACTGGACACCTGTGATTTCACTGGTATAGGAACCTAAATGAGGTTACTCTCTCTACCAATACAGGTAGGTGCCTTCTCTGAAATATCCAGGCTTAGAGCATTGCCTAGTACACTGAGGGGGTTCAAAGACTGGCACAGGGTCACGAAGTCAGTACTGGGGGTGGGATGGGACTTGAACCCAATTTCCCTGGTTTGGAGTCTGAATTTTTCTCCACTTATGCCACCTTGCTTCTGCTCCATAGTTACCGAATTTAAATGTTGAAGTGAGTCCACCAGAAATTAAGCACCTACTATGTGCCAGGCACTGTGCTCAACTCTGGGGATTCAGAGTAAGACAAAAAAACAAGCCCTACTCTCCAGGACCTCCCAGTCCCACAAGGTACTTGTAAGACCTTAAGACATGGGAGTTATTTATTTTCCCACTCCCAGGGCTGATGGAGCAGTCTTCAAATGCTACAACTGGACACAGAAATGATGTCAGCCAGCCACACCCTCAACGAGAGGACCCAGGTCTTCTCACCCCACCCCTTAATCGAAATTCCCTCAAATCCCTGTCAGATGGGCAGATTAGGGGCGAACGAAGCAGGACGATGGAGAGCTCCTTACTCACTTCTGCTTGCAAAGGTATCAGCGGAATATCTCTCAGTCTGGATCCTAAGAAGAGGTTTTGCCTCCATCTAGACTTGGTTCGGGAACCCTGGATTTAGAACTGGGTTTGAATCCTCATCCTGCCACTTCCTTTCTAGGTGACCTTGAATAGGTCTCTTATCATCCCCACTGCTGCTCCTCAATGAACGTGATTGGATGAGATGACCTTTAGGGTCCTTTGAACCCAGCTCCAAGCTGCTTGGTTGCCTTTTCTCTTAGGATTTTGGGTGAGGAAGCCAGGACAGCCAGTTCTCCTGGAACATTCTCCCCTTTAATGGGCCCCAATTCCCCCCTCTGAATCAGTGGGAGACTGCGATCTTCCCTGTAGCATCTCTAGCCCTGAAAGAGACCTTGGTAATTATCTGGTCTAAAATATTAATTTTTACAGTCGAGGAACTAAGCCCTAGACAGAGGAAGAGACGTGTATAGTGTCTCTCGGTTGTAAGTGGCAGAACTGAGATTAGAACACAGATCTCTTGACTCCCACGTCTCTCCTTTCTTCGGAAGGGTAATTTAGAGAAAGAAGAGATCTATAAATGTAGATCCCTAGTTTCCCCAAATCGCAAAGGCCTTTGTGGAGAGTAAGTGAAATCCTTGTGGGGATTCAGGATCTCCCAGCTCCCTTTTCTAAATACACCCAAGAAGCAGAAGAGGATAGAGTTGTTTCCTGGTTTCTAGCCAGAGGACTCAGATTCAAATCCTAAGTCTGCCACTTAGTACCTCTAGGACTCTGTGTCTATCTTTATGGAGAATTATTCTCCTAGAGGGGAAACTCCCCTTTTTGGAGATGGCTAGGCGGTACAGTGCATACAGTGCTGAGCCTGGAGTCAGGAAGATCCAAGTTCAAATCCAGCCTCCAACACTTAATAGCTGTGGGACCCTGAGGAATTGACTTGAGTTTCCTCAAATGTAAAAAGGAGATGAAAATAACTCACCCAACTCTCAAGATTGTTGTGAGGACCAAATGAGCTAATTGTAAAGTGCTCAGCACAACACCTGGCACATAGTAAGTGCTTTATAAATGTTAGCTGTTATTCTTATTACAGTGCTTAGCACAATGCCTGGCACATAGGAGGCACCATATGTTGTTTAGTCTTTCAGTTGGGTCCTACTCCTCATGACCCCATGAATTATAGGGTTTTCTTGACAAAGATACTGCCGTGGTCTGTCATTTCCTTCTCCAGTGGATGAAGGCAAACAGAGGTTAAGTGACTTGCTCAGGGTCACACAACTAATAAGTGTTTGAGGCTGGATTGGAATCAGGTCTTCCTGACTCCAGACCCAGTGCTCTATCCACTGAGCCATCTCCAATAACTATATAAATGTGAGATATTATCAGGATTATTATTATAGTGCTTTGCACAATGCCTGGCACATACGAGGCACTTCCTTCCTTCTCCTGGACACCATGGAGAGCTAAGGGTAACCTACAAGTCCAGGCTCCCACTTGTTTAGGTCCTGAGACACCTCTTAACTACCAGACCAAAGGTGAGGAGAGTGGAGAAGTGGAGGGAGCTGTGGGCAGGCCAGGAGGCTGGGGTGGATGCTTACTGTGGAGGAAGAATCCACTTGAATCCCCTCTTCCTTACCATGAAAAAGATCTGGTGGCTTATTAAGGGTGGGGATAGGGGAAAGGATCATACTATGAGATATAGTGTGAGGATCTAGGGAGATGGGAACAGGGTTTTTTGGGACATGGGGTGCAGGGCTGGGAGAAGAAATAAAAAACCTTTTGAGATTACAAAGCACTTTGCTCACGACCATTCCATGAAGTAGTACAAGGCTCATTAGACCCATTTTACAGATGGGGAAAGAAAGACTGAGAGGATAAATGACTTGCCCATATTCACAGGTGGCCAAGTCAGGACTCGCACCCAGGTCTTTCCACTTCATTACAGCACGCTGCCTTATTTTCCACTCCAATTCCTTTCCTCCTATTGTGCTTTCTTACCAGCTCGCTTCACCCAATTGAAATGGAAAACTATGAGTATCGAGTGCCACTATGGTACTTTGGGAGTAGGTAATTATGTGACAGTCTCTGCCCTCAAGAAGCTTACAATCTAGAAGCCCATCAATTTCTCTTTGGAGAGTCTCTTCCCACCCACAGCTGTCCATCTCCACAGATCCCTCCCCTACGCTGATTGACTTCATGGGCACAAGGAGGCAGAATACAAGATTATAACTTACAAAGAGCCTACATGTCTTGCCCTGTGTCACGCCGCACAGGAGCAGGGCTAAGCCCGCGTCTTCCCAACCCCCAAGTCCAACATCCTCTAACTGTGCGTCTCAACCAGCCTCCTTGCCCCCCCTGGAACAGTTGAACTTTTTGCCCTAGATTTCCCAGTCTTTCTCACCCCTCAATCTTTTATGGGTTATTGAGGGGATCCCAGTGCCAAATTCAGAAACATCTACTCTCTGGGGTGGGACGGTTGTCCTGACTGTGTCTAAGGGACAGAAGTAGGACTCTGGACTTGGTCTCAGTTTGGGGTTCTGTTCTTGCCATTTATACTCGGTACCTCTATTTCCCTTCCACTCAGCACCAAGAAAAATCATGTGTTCCCTTTGACCGTGGCTGGGAGTCTTACTAAAAGTTCCATGTAGCACCACAACTGTAGATGAAGGTATGATTCCCATACCCAGCAGTGTTAGTTCTTTGAGATCCTCAGAGAAAGAAATAGGCAGAAAGGAAGAAAGACACAGGAGGTGGGAGAAAGGAAGGGCAAGGAGAAGAGACCACAGAAGAACACACATCCCAAAAGGAATCTGATGGTTCTTTCTTCTGGATTCAACTCTTCTCTAATAGTTTATAGGAGAATCTCCCCTCCCCCCTCATCTCCTTAAAGGGCTCATGAACAGATGGAGGCTGGGCCTCTAGGGATGCCCCCGAAACTACAGTGGTAGCAGAGGCTGGACAGTGGACAGAGCGGGGAGGAGCCAAGGTCCTTGTTGGCCACTTCCCTCCCCCAAGATTCTTTCAGGGGTCAGATCCCCTGCACAACCCTTGTTTCCCTGGACTGAAGACAGGAAGAATAAAATGGGTTTTGAGGAAAGCCAGGGTTACGAAGAACCAGGAATGTGAGGTTTGTAAAACAGGAGGAAAAGGCATAATAAAGAAAGAGGCTTAGAAATTATCTAGTCCAATTTCATAGTTCTACAAATAAGGAAATTGAGGCCAGGAGAGATTAAAAATGGCTGGTTAGCGACAGGCCAGGATCTCCTGACTCTTAGGCACGTCATTCTTTCTGTTACACCATCTTCTGCCTCTCTTCCTTTAGTTACAGATCCACTAAGAATGAGCTGCTCCCTTAAGGATCTCCAAGCACTTATATTACTTCCTTGCTTTCTTTCTTGCAGGTCACCCTACTCCAGCCCAGAAGTGCTGGCTGTCTAGCTGTTTGGTGGTGTGTTAGTTGGGGGGAGGCACTGGGTAGTCGAGGGAGGGAAGCCATTCTGGGAGTGGATGTCTGCCTCTGGTAACCCTATTTCACAGGATGGGCTGAGGGACAGACATTGTTCTCATCTCCAAAATGAAAAATGGGCTTGGAAGGAAAAGCATTTACTATGTGTAATAGCAGCATCTAGCATAGTTAGGTCCTGTGCTAAACACTTTGCAAATATTATCTCATTTGATCTACATAATAATGATTTCACCTTCATGGGAGAGAGGTGCTCATATTATCCCTAACATATAATAGGCAGCTGTTTGGCACAGTGGATTGAATAGGGGACCACTCACTAGCTGTGTAACCCTGGGCAAGTCACTTAACCTCTATTTGCCTCAGTTTCTTCAACTGCAAAAGGGGGATAATAATAGCAGCTACCTCCTAGGGTTGTTGTGAAGATCAAATTAGATGACATTTGTAAAGTTCCTGGCACACAGTAGGAGCTATATAAATGCTTATTCTTTCCTTCGTATTTTAGAGTTGAAGAAACTGAGGCAGCAGAGACCTGCTTATGGTCACATAGCTGGTAAGTGTCTGAGGCTGGGTTTGAACTTGGGTTCTCCTGACTCTAGGCCTAGGGCTCTATTCGCTGAAGCAGCTGGCTACCCCTAGGCAGGCCTCTTTACAAAAAACACTGACAGCAGTTGGGCAGAGCAGCCTAGATTGGGCCTTTTCCCTTCTCTCTTCACTAATCCAGCTGTGTCACCAATCTGGCTAAAACCCCATGTGCTCAGAAGCTCAGAAGGCATACAGTTCAATTCAAACAACGGTTGTCGAACCTGGAATCAGGGAAGGTGGTTCTATCTACAGGGATACTGGTAGGGTTTGGGAGAAATCCTTCACTAGGGCATTGAGGTGGAGTCAGGAAGACTGAGTTTGAATCCTGCCTCAGACATCTAGTAGCTCTGTGGCCCTGAGCAAGTCACTTTTATCCTTTCTCAGCCTCAGTTTGCTTATCTGTAAAATGGGGGCTAATAATTGGATCCACCTCCCAGGGTTGTAAGGAACAGATAAGATACTACATGTACAGCACTTTGCAGAGCTGAGAGAAAACTAGGTTGCTGGAGAGAACTCAGTCTGATCTTTCCCCCTGGAAAGATAGGTTTGGAGGGTTAGAGAGAATCCCAATGGCCAACCTATTTAGAGATTCAGCTACTATTACCCCAGGGAATTAGTGAATCTCTGCTACAGGGGGGTGAGACCCTTCTTGCACTTCTGAAACCCAGCTCCTTCACTGCCCCTAGTGCCCTACTTCTTCCATTTGTGAGCCTTTCCCCCTTCCTCTATGCTCCTCTCTTCTTCGAACCCAAGGCCAAGGCCAGGAGAGGGGTGAAGCAAGGGAATGAATGTCACATTGAGGGGAGGGGGGATGCAACAGCTGGATGGAGGGGAGCTGCTCTGCTAGAAGCGGGGTGGGGGCAGCATAGAAGCTGGATGTCAAGGGCCTACGGTCTGGGCATCCAGGAGCAGGTGCCTTTGGTTCTGCAGTCTCCGAGTCTACCCTGCTCCCAGGTGCACCAGGCCTTGCCCTGCCCTTCCCATCTCTCTCTGCTGGGGAGGGGGGGATACATCCCTCCATCTTTTTCCATCAACACTTGGTCTTGTCTAAGTGGGATTCAGTCCGGAGGATGATCCTTGTGCCGGTCCTCCCCTCCACCCCCATTCATCCTACCTCCCCCCACCTCCGCCCGAGTCTTCTCCATCAGCATCCCTCCGGTGCCTTCCCAAGCATCCTCCTTCCGATTTCCACCTCTCCCATCCCCACGGCTCTGGGTCTTCCATTCTCACATCCTCATCCCCAGAAGCTCCCAGAGCCCGCCCCCCCACCCGCAGCCCCATCCCGCCGCGCCCCGCCCCTCCAGTCCCCATCCCCCGTCAGACCCCAGTACCCCCCATTCCCGCCTCCACCCCCATCCTCCGTTCTTCCCCCGCGCCCCCCCCCCCGGCTCAGCTCTCACCTGGGGGGCTCGGCGGCGGCCTCAGCACAAAAGGCGGCGCTGCTGCAGCTCTGCTCCGGATGCTGCTCTCAGCTCCTCGCCTCCACCCCTCCCTCCTCCTCCTCCTCCTTCTCCTCTCTCCGCCCCCGCCCGCTGCCCCTGACCGGACCCGGGGCGGTGTCACGGGCGATGCTCCGGCCCGCCGCGTCCAGGGCCGCGGCTGTCAGCGCTCGCGGCTCCTTCTCCCGACCCCCACCCCCCTGCCGGCCTGGCTCCAGCCCGACTCGGCTCGAGCTGGGCTCCTTCCTAGGCCCCCGCCCCTGGCCCTCCGGGACGGACACGCCCTGAGCGGGGGAGATGCGCCGGGAGCCGCCGGCTTCTTAAAGGAGCCCGCTGCTCCCTCCCCGGCCCAGCTTTTAGCTCATCCCCCTGCTCCTGGAACGGAGACCCCTCCCCGCCCCCTCCCCCAACTCCCCCAGCAACTCTGGTATTGGTTCCCGCTACGGCTCTCCCCAGAGCGCGCAGATCTCGGTCCCCCTCAGCAGCCCTTAAGTTGCTTCCCCAGTCCTTAGGGTCTCCCATGTCCAGCCTCCTCTCTCCAAGATTCAAAATTAGTCACATAGATCAACGTTCTCAAGAGCACCCCTTTCTTCCTACCCCCTTTCCCCTAACTCTTCCAAGCTCACTTAACTCCTCCCCACTCTTCATCACCTCGACTCCAAGCCATGTCCCCCTCCGACGCTCCCAGGTTCTTTCCTCTCCCTAGATTCCAGCCTTACTTCATCCCTTTCAGGATCCCTCAGGTCACACATCCTTTGCAACTTCTCTTTCCCCGAACACAGATTAAAATGCAAACGATTTTTCTTTCTTTCTTCCCGACAGTCCCTTCTTTTAGGGTCTTTTTCACCAAGACCACCCTCATCCTAGAGCTCAACAAAGAAAGCATTTGGAGCAAATGGGAGCTGCGGCCTGGGCCATTTGGCAGATGACCTCCTCTAGAGTTGGGTTAGACCAATAATCTGGGACCCTAGGTCCCCTTCTTTCCCTGGTCAGCTTGAGCACCCATACAACGATGGGTAGTTGGAGTTGGTTGGGGAGAGGATGTGTCTCAATATCCCCCCACTCCCCACTCTCTTTTTCCATCCCTCCATAGCTCTAACTACCAAGAACAGTACTCGGGTGAATTCCCTTCCATCTTTCTCTAATTGGCCTTTTTGCCCAAGCCCCCTCCCCTCCCACCGCAATCCTGTATCCTCAGCATACTGGCTCCCCAAGATGGGTGAGGGGGGTATGGGGAGAGAGTAGGACTTCACCCTTGCCCTGTTGGCATTGTCACCTCTTTTTCAGGCTTCTGGGGACAAAGGAAACATGAGGAATTTGGTTGTCCACCGGGAAGGGATAGGGTTACTTCGTGCTGGGATCTCGGAGGCGCCCGGTGCACGGGAGTTTTCCCAGGCAAGGCCAGGTGAATGAAGCACCCAGGGGGCGGGGAAGAAAACAAGGACAGGGGCCCAGAGCACCGAAGCAAGAGTGGGGTGCGGACTCGGTAAACTGGGGGGGGCGCGTGGGATTCCTAGGAACGCTCACTGCCCTCGCTCCCCCTCCCGTTTCCAGCGGGAAGCCCCCACTCCCCGGCACACCGCAGGGTTCTGCCGACTTCTCCGGGCTCCCCGCTGGGGGCGGGTCACTCAGCCAATCACAGGCTTTCCCGGGAAAGAGTCCATAGCTCCCAATGTTCCGCGGTGCCTCAACCCCGCTCCCCAAGGCTCTGGTCCTCTCCCTTTTCCCTTCAGCCCCGAGCGGGCCAATCGCAGGCAGCTGGCTCGAGGGAGTTGGCAGGCAGAGCCAATCGACGTGGCTGTACCCGTGGGGCGTGCTGGGCACCACCCCTTCAAGGGGAAATGGCTCAGCGGCGAGGAGCCTTCTGGATCTTGTAGTTCTCCGGGCTCCGCCCCACTCGTCATCCTCCGGCACGCATGCTCATACAATCATTCTCGCACACTGAGGAGGGGCAAAATAGTGATTGAGTTTGGGGCGGTGGGAAGACAACTCTTCCCAGAAGCCACTGCGACCCGGGTAGGCTAACTGCCCCGGAGAATTGTGGGGCGGGTAGCCTCGCATCTCATGGAGGCCAATGGAATGGGGAGGATGGAGGACTACATATTCCGGCATGCCCCGCGACGTCCCCCACCTCCTTCCCCCGGCCCCGGCTCCGGCCCCGGCCCCAGCCCATGCTCGTTGGTGGCGGCGGCGGCCGCTCGGGGCGCGCGGAGCCTACAGTCACGGTGGCGCCCGCAGGGACGGAGGAGGGAATGAGTGAGGAGGAGCAGGGTTCCGGGATCATCACAGGCTACGGACTCCCCAGGTGAGTTGTCCGACTCACACTGACCCCTGCAGGGTTGGAGGCCGCAGTGCGGGAGGGAGGCGGAGCGCGTAGACCCAGCATGCACCGGGTCTTGGAAGGCTGGGGCTGGGGGTTGAGGCTGGGGAAGGGTGTTTAGCTCAGGCACGGGACGGGAAGGGGATATGTACTCCCAGCAGCCACCACGGCACTGGCAGCTCTGTTCCCACCATGCACCACAGTGGTGACTACTAACGTCCCACCATGCACTTGGTGGAGGATACCCAGCTTTCAGTGTTTACTTGATTCCCAGAATGCACCGAGACAATGGCCCCCTTTGTTCCCTGCATGCCCCAGGGTTGTGGTTACTGAGTTTCCCAACATGCACTTGGTCAGAAGATACTGCTCCCACCCTATACAAGGATGCTGGACTCTGGGGCATTGGTCATAAGCCCCCCATTCTTCACTCCCCAAATGTGCCCAGATTGTGGTCATCACGCCCTTCCTTGCATCCTCTGGCTTCCCTCCCAGCCTCTGGACTGAGGATGGAGCTGACCCTAATTGCCAGCCCCCCAATATCACTGACTCCCTAACTACCCCACCCACCTTCCCCTGGGTCTCAGCTGACAGTGTCCATCAGTGGGGGGGCCGAGAGGGGCCATGATGCAGGTCTGTGTACCTCCCCCTAGTATAGAGCAAATGCTGGCGGCCAGTCCTGGCAAGACCCCAATCAGCCTTCTGCAGGAGTATGGGACCAGAATAGGGAAGACTCCTGTGTACGACCTCCTCAAAGCCGAGGGCCAAGCCCACCAGCCCAATTTCACCTTCCGAGTCACCGTCGGTGACACCAGCTGCACTGGTGAGGGGGCGTCGGGTGCCCTGGCCAGGGGTGCGTGTTCTCAGGACCTCCACAGGTCTTCACCTTGGGGGGAGGGGCCTTTACTTTCCTCCCAGGCAAGGGGTGGACAGGAATTTTAGTGGGCTCTAGAAAAGGGCAGGGAACTAGAATTCTTTAACTGGGAGAGAAGGGGTTTGGGGGCGGGATGTCTGAACCTCAGGTGTATCTGAAAATCGGCTGGTCTTCATTTCTCTCGAGGATAAAGCAAGAGAATGTGGGTTTTAGTTATGGGGGTGGGGGAAGAAGTAATGACCAAACCTACCTCCTTCCTCTTGGTAGAGGTGGTAGTCTGTAGCTCCAGAGGGCACAATGCTGTCAGACATGGTTATTACCTTATTTTGTTTAAGTATGCTTCTTTAGGATAAGACAGTGTTCTATTGGGGAGACAGCACTGGAAAATGACAGGTTTCTTAAAAGCATCAATAAGATTTTTCAAGGTACATATGAACGATTGTGAGATACTAAAGAGATTGATTAACAGGCACAGGGCAGTGTCTTTTTGGAATGGCTTGATTTTAGTCCTGCATGGGGGTGGGGATGGAGATGGGGGTGACAGTCTTTCTAGCTCTTGTATAACCTGCCGCCCCTTACCCAGGTCAGGGCCCCAGCAAGAAAGCTGCCAAGCACAAAGCAGCTGAGGTGGCCCTCAAGCACTTGAAGGGAGAAAACATGTTGGAGCCGTTTCTGGAGGATGGAAGGTGAGGTGTGTCCAAGTAATTTTTGAGCCCTTGGGAAGGCTGCCCTGCCCATTCAAGCACCAGTTACTACTTGAGCCAACAATATGCAGTTTGATCTCCTCCATGCATCTGCCATCTACCAATAGCCAAGTCGCCTCCCATGGCATAAATAGGCGGCTCCAAGGACCACTCCTTGGGTGTTCAGACTCTTCATTTAGCCTTGAAACTTGAGTTCTTAGTCTAATAGGGGATAGCCTCCAAACTAAACTCCTTTTTCCTCGTTGTTTACTTTAGACAGTGATGGAGTCTTAGAACAGTGGTCATTCATGTTGGCTGAGCTGAGCCCCTGTGGAGGGCCTTGTTGTTTTAGTTGTTTTCAGTTGTGTTCGACTCTTCCGTGATCCCATTTGGGCTTTCTTGGCAAAGATACTGGAGTGGTTTGCCATTTTCTTCTCCAGCTCATTTTACAGTTGAGGGAATTGAGGCAAACAGGGTTAAGTGACTTGCCCAGGGTTACACAGTAGGTGAGTCTTCCTGACTCCAGACCCAGTGCTCCATCTACTGCACTGCCCAGCTGCCCATAGGAAAGGTCCTTAGGGAGGGTAATTGTTTGAGAAGGTTGATTCCCATAGGAACCCCTGCCCTGTCAAGTATTCACTCTTATCCTACCAGTCTAAATATTCTAAAAATGCTGAATTCTAAACACTTCAAAAATTTTAAATACCTCCTTTGGCTCTTTGGGCAGGAAAACTTCTGCCTTTCATTGCGTGGCCATTGGCTTTGGCTTCTTTTGGGCTGGGAAGGAATTTAGGGTTCCTCGTGACAGGTGAGAAGACAGTACAGGATGTGGATGAACAGGTTCCTCTACTCCTTGGGAAGTTCTCTTCTTTCCTTAGAATGCCTGCTATCTACTGTTGCCCATTCCACTTCCCACCTCGCCATGGCAGTGAGCTCCAAGGCATGAAGGGGCTGGGAAGTGGTTCACCTCCTGTCTTGGGCCAGCCCTTTTCCAGCTCCAGCAGGCTAAGACTGAGATGAAGCCGTCCTGTCTATCCTTGCCTCATAGCGATGTTCAGCAGTGTTGATGGGATCCTTGGGGGGAAGAGTGGTGGAGCTGATACCAGCAAGTAGAGTTGGGGGCAGGAAGATTTGCGTGTGTCCTGTAGAGATGGGCTATTTCCACGCTCTGCTCTTTGGGACTAGAGATGTTTGGTCTGGGACTGATGGTGCCCATGAGTGGTAACACACAGACTTTCTCTCTCCTCTCTTTGGTCAGAATATGTACCATATTCTCAAATCTAAAGTCTACAGATCTTAAAAATAGCTATTTCACAGGGAGCAGAGGAGTCTTCACTCATGATGTGATAGTACGTCCTGTTTCTCAGGGTGGGAAAGCCTGTTTTCAGTGGCAGGGAGGGACCTAAGGTCAGATGTTTGAAAGGACTTGCCCATTAGGGCTGAGAGAGGCTGAAACTGGGGTATGGGGAGGAGGAGATGTGAGGAAGGAGGCCAGATGATATTTGAGTCTTGGGATAGGGTCTGCAGACTGTGGTAGATGAGAATTGGCTGAAGGAACGTGGGATATTTAGCCTGGAAAAAGAACATGTCATGTGGAAGGCGGAGGATGTTACCTAGACCTGTCCTGCGTGGCCCCAGAGGGTGCCTGCATGGACGCAAGTTGCAGAGAGACAGATTTCTGGTCCATGGAAGGGAAAACCTCCAAATGATGAGAGCTCGGTGGAAGAGGGATGAGCTGCCTTGGGGCATGGTGGGCTTTCCTTCACTGGAGGCTGGACCAGCCTTTGCTTGGGCTGCCTGACTTTGGAGGACCATTCCACCTCTGAGATTTTGTGAGGCCTTATCTCTGACTTTAGCTCCACTTATATCCATCCTAGGAGCCCCCCAGTGGAGGTCAAGGCCCCTGTTTCTCCTCAGCAGTCTGAATGTAACCCTGTGGGGGCTTTACAGGTATGTTCTTTCTCTTTCCTCTGCTCTCCACTGGGTTTCAATCAGCTTGTTTTTTTTTCTTTTCTTTTTGGGCAAGGCAATTTGGGTTAAGTGACTTGCCCAGGGTCACACAACTAGTAAGTGTTGTGTGTCTGAGGCTGGATTTGAACTCAGGTCCTCCTGACTCCAAGGCCAGAGCTCTAGCCACTGTGCCACCTAGCTGCCCCCCTCAATCAGCTTCTTTTTGTGTTGCTGAGATTGGGGTGGTAAATTACCCTGACTTTGGTGTTTCAGGGTTGTTAGTCTCTGATTTGGGAGGGGCATGGGCAGCTTTTGGGTTCCCCTCCTGCCCAGAACCCCAGGCCCTTGGGGAGTGTGGCAAGAAGCATGCTAGTACCCAAAAGGGAAGGTTAGCTTCTTCCTCTTCCTCTCCCCGCTCCATTCCAACCCCAGGAGCTGGTGGTACAGAAAGGCTGGCGGCTGCCTGAGTACACAGTGACCCAGGAATCGGGCCCAGCGCACCGGAAAGAGTTCACCATGACCTGCCGGGTGGAACGTTTCATCGAGATTGGTGATTCGGGAGGCTTGGGGGTGTTTGACCAGGGACGGGGACTCATGTGTCTCAGGACCCTGCCTCTGATTTCTGTCCTCTTAACCCCTTCTGCCTTCAGAGCCCCCCAGCTCGCAGACATTCCTGCTATCTCATCCATTCTTCCCTTCTTTTTTCATCTCCTAACTGCTGTCCTAGTGGCTCTCCCCTAGCTTCTTCAGTGCACCCATTTCTTTCCTGGATCTCCTTCCCATTTTCTTGGTCTCTGGGCCTCCAGGCCCCGAGGTGACTAGCCCTTCCCCTCCCCATCATTTCCAGCCCCTAGCAATAATCTGGCCCGTCTTGGAGGAAGAGATATCATAGTGTGAGGCATCCTGGGATCCACACTACTTCTCAGCACCCTGAGGGTGGGAGGTTTCGGCCAGACTGGGGATAGTAGTCCAGGCTGGTCGTCTCATCTCTGTTCCCCCAGGCAGTGGCACCTCCAAGAAACTGGCCAAGCGCAATGCAGCCGCCAAGATGCTATTGAGGGTACACACCGTGCCCCTGGATCCCAGGGATGGGCCTGAGGCTGAGCCTGACGATGACCACTTCTCCATCGTGAGTGTCCGTTCCCTGGGCCCTGTGGGAATCTGGGCCTGACGAGCTTGGCCCTCCCCTTTGCCTCTCTCCCACTCAGGGTCAGACAGGGAGCACAGACAGGGACCTTAGCAAGATCATTGAATCTGCCTCCCCTGGTTTCCCCTCTGTGGGAGAATTGGAGTGTTTGGTCCTGGTGTGGGTTTAGTCACGCTCAGGCCTCCCGTGTCCCTTCTGACCCCTAACGGGTGTCAGCATGCTGTATTAGACCAGGGCACACAGAGGGGTGAAGCACCACTTTTCTCACAACAGGCAGTGCAGAGAGAGAGAGAGAGAGCTGTCCCCATTTTAAGCCTAAGAAGGTTCCTGACTTGCTCTGGGCCTGATATGTCACAGAGCTTGTGGGGGTTGGAGAGTGGTGCAGGGGCTGAAGAAGACAGTGGGCAGTGAGGTTGGGTGGTGGCAGTTGTTAAGTGTGGAGCATTCAGTGGCTGGGTCCAGTCCCCTCTGAGGACACACTCCTCTCTTTCTGTCAGGGTATTGGCTCCCGCATGGACGGCCTTCGCGGCCGCAGCCCAGGCTGCACCTGGGACTCTCTCCGCAATTCGGCTGGGGAGAAGATCCTGTCCCTGCGAAGCTGCCCCCTTGGCTCCCTGGGCCCTGGCTGTTGCAGTGTGCTCAGTGAGCTTTCTGAGGAACAGGCCTTCCATGTCAGCTACCTGGACATCGGTATGGTGGGGAGGGTGGCTCGGGTGCAGCTAGGGCCAGGGTGAGAGGGGAGTGATAGAATTTGCAGTAGGGGAGGACCAGCGTGAGGCCAGTGGTTCCCCTCTGCCTCCCTTCTCTCTCTTCTTCTTCAGATGAGCTGAGTTTGAGCGGGCTCTGTCAGTGCCTGGTGGAACTGTCTACACAGCCAGCCACGGTGTGCCATGGCTCAGCACCCACCCGGGAAGCTGCCCGTGGGGAGGCTGCCCGCCACGCTCTGCAGTACCTCAAGATCATGGCCGGGGGCAAGTGAGTTCTCTTGGCCAGACTCTTGGCCGTAGCCGGCTCTCTGTCTACACCCTGCACCCACTGCCGGCTCAGCCCCTCTGTGATTCAGGGACTGGGCTTCCAGCTCTGGTGCCTAGTAGAGGTACCTTTTCTACCTCTGATACAGACTCTGTCTGCCTTGAGGCCTGGGGCTGGGGGGAGCCATGGGCCTGCGCCTTTCCTTGAATTCCTGTTCATGTTACTTATGAAATTGGGTGATTGGGGAGAGGCCCCTCCTATTTATCTCCTCAGAATAAACATGGTTCTCCAATTGCTTTGTTAATGGTGGTGGTGTCTGTGTCTCCCAGGGCTGCGGAATGGGAGGGAGGAGATGTCTTTATTTGCTTATGGTTCCCCCCCCCACTTCCTTTTCCCCTTTCTTTGTTTCCCTTGCTTCTCTTTTACTTCATCTTTTCAGAAGTTTTGGAGGGGTGAGGGTGGGGGTGTTGTCAGCCCATCTCATGGTGCCTGTAGTAGTCTAAGGAGAGGCTGTTACGGCTGTTACTGTTGGGGTAATGGGGAAGGGGACAGTTCCCAACCTTCAAAGCCAGACACAGACAGAGACAATATATCTGGTAGTAAGATGCTTTTATTAGGACACATAGCACGTATGTGGGCTTTGCATGCACAAACATGTCTGTTGAACGCAACATCACTTTTTCCCAAAGCGTTGTGGGGCAGCCAGGCTCCAGAACAGAGGATTCGGTCCCTCCTTAGCCTGGGGACTCAGCCACTGTCTGCCGGGGCTCCTCTGGGCATCCCGGCCAAACCTGTGAAGACAGTCATCTTGAGCTAGCCAACCGTGTCCCTTCTCACATTTCTTTCCTTCACTACTCTCCCTGCCACCCCCAGCCCCTGATTTATCCAGCTCTCCCCTTTTGGACTCTCACCTCTGGGGCTGGAACAGAAAGGCTGGGCTCCGGCCGGGTCTCTGCATGGTTTGTAGCAAGGACCGCAGAAGAGCTGCAGGTGTCTGGGCGTCCGGTCTACAGGGGGGTCCGTTCTCTTCCTCCTACAGCCCAGTGGGCAGCAGGGATTGTGACAGATGAAGGAGCGGGCTGAGGGAGGGCTGACAAAAGCTGACTCATGCGAGAGGGCTGGGGAGGGCCCTGTACAAAAGGGTCTTCCTCAGGAGCCGGGGCTGGATCCCAGGTGGAATGGGAAGGTGATCTTAATGAGAATGCCCTCCCTGCTTCTGGACGCTGGGGAGAACTGGCAAGATGGAAGACTTGAATTCAGCCCTTAAGCCCCTTGCTCCTGCTTTCACCTTGGGAAGCCAGTGCTGATGGACGTTCACTTACCATGAAAAGATGGTCCCCAGGTCCCTCCCTGGTGCTCTCTGGTGCTTCAGTGTGGCCCCGGCCCAGCAGCAGCACCAGCAGCACCGCCAGTCGGCCAGCATCCATGTTGCCTTCTCTCTCTCTCTCTCCTGTCTGTCTGCCCCACCCGCCTCTTATACCTGCTGTCCCCCCGAAGAGGAGGTGGGGGGGGGCGCGCTGAGCTGGCAGCGGAAATGCTTAGCCCCATTAAGGGCCACCTGGGATCCCCCTCCCATGGCACTCCTGGGACTTTGAGCTCTCAGCCCCAGGCCCTCAGCCCCTGAGCCTGAAGCTCTTGACTTTATTAAACACTTAAATCTTGTCTCCAGAGCTTAAGAAACTCATTAATTGCAGGCATTTTGTCAAAGTCTGGCCATTCTTCAACAAGTTGGAAAGCTCTGACTGATTGGTTGCTCCCCGCCCCCTACATCCTCACTTCCAGAAGACATTCAGGGAGAAGCGGGGTTGGGAGCCTGCATTGGAAGGACTAGGAATGGAGGGTTTAATTTGGAAAAGGGGGGAGCAGCATTGGGACAGAAACAAAGTTCTAACCATGGTTGGTGGGGAGCCCCCCCCCCAATTTTGACTGGATTAAAGATAGGGGGCTGGATTTAATGACCTGGTGGTTTCTGGGGACTCCTCCTAAATCACCACGCTGACCCACGTGAGGGGAGGAGGAGGAGGAGGGTCTGAAGACAAGATCTGGGCCCTACGCTCCCCAATGGCAGCTTTTCTCTCTACTGTATCCTCTTCTGGACCTGTGGCTGGGAGTCAGGATGACAGAATCCTTCAAGGGAATCTACTGCTTTGGGATCACCAGAGGATGGGAAAGTATGGTTTAGGAGACATCTGCATTTGGGGGATGCAGTCCATCCAGTTTTTGTATAGGGTACCCTGTTGGAGAGAATTCAGGGAAAGAGCTTCTTAACCTACTCGTGCTTCCCACCTCCAAGCACAGGTGGAGTTTTGCTGCCACCCAGTGGCTACTGCTCCTCATTGCAGGGCCACGGATGCTCCTTGCTCAAGCACTCATTGCGGCAGGTAGATGCCTTTTTGCATCTTGTGCGATTCCTGCTCATACATGTCTGTGAATCCTGGAGTAGGAGGCTTTTCTGGTCCCCTCTCCACCCCACCCCCTTTAAAAGAAACATTGAGGAGATACCATCCATCTATTAATCCTTAATCTTGCTAATTGAATGGCCTACATCTCACCTCTGATGGTCTCATATATTTATATATTTCTTTGCATTGCCCACTGGGAAACCTGAAAAATGTTATATAGTATTTTTACAGAATTCAACTCAGGGGGAGGGTTAAAAGATAGATGTGAAAATTGGAATCCTCTTTCTTTCCAAGGCCTTTACAACTCTAGCCCCTTGATGATTAGGGACTGTTCAGGGTTCCAGGGACTGTCCTGATTAGTTAAGACCCTCTGGCTGGCTTAGAAACATAGGGCCTTTCCTATTTCTAAGGGAAGGCGACACTCCTTCGGGACTCAAGTCCGATGAGTGAGTTCTTGCATCATGCTTTGATCCTGTCTGCTGCACTGTAAAACTCATTCCCCGTTTATTCTGGTCTCTGGTGAAGACAGGAAGAAGGCACTATGTGTCTCTTAGCCCTGCACTATAACAAGCTGTACGTTTCTGAGAGCAAGAGAAAGACCATCTAGTCCAGTCCCTTCATTTACAGGTAAAGAATCTGAGGCCCAATATAACCAAAGTCACTTGTCCAAGGTCCAACTGTGCAATGAGTGAGGATTCAAACCCTTCCCCTCCACCACTTGTATTTGGAAATATTCTCTCTCCCCCAGAGAACATCATCTCCTAGAGAGCAATGATTGCTCGTTGTGTGCCCAGCACCCAGCCCACTGCTTCATGGTATGTGCTCATTAAATGCTTTAACTGTGTTGATGAAGGCCCTTAGAGCGGTTGGCCCTTGTCTGTGGTTGTGGTGGTTTCTGTACTCCTCGACCTCACCAAGCTGACAGCTGAGCGTAGTCTGATGCTTCCACCCAAGGCAAAGCTTTGGGGGTAGTTGCTCACTAGTGGGGGTGGTTAGAAGATGGGCCCTGAAAGCACTCGACCACACTACTCCTTAGCCCTTCCTTCCTCTGGTTGGTGGTTCAGGTGACTGGGAGACTGCTCAGTGGGTGATCTCACTGGGTCCACGAGGTACTCTGTTTAACAAGAGGGCCTCGATCTGAGTTCTAGCCATATGCTGTTTTGTTGGTTGCACAAATAATTACCTCCTCTGGACTCTGTTTCCTGGTCTGCAAACTGAGGAACAAAATCCCTCCTCCTTCTCCCTTCAGGGATAGGATGTGAGAGAACATGGACATAAGGTGCTTTTCAGTTGCAGTAAAGCATGGTGGACAGTTGAATGATTTTACCTGGCTATTAAAGCAGTAGCAGAACACACAATCACTTCTCTTGTTAATAGTTTAATGTTATATTTGCAGCATTAAATAAGGCACAATATATGTAGGGAAAGGAGGGGAAGGGATAATGGCTATGAGGAAACAGCTAGGAGGCAAAGGAGAGGAAACTTGGGAAGAGCAGAGTGAAGTCCTTGCCCAGTCCCCTTCCTGGGAGTTTGTGAGAGCCTGCTCACAGGGTATTTCTGTCATGCAGATTTTGGGAGCGGAGGGGAGGGACGGGGAAGAAGAAATTTCTTGGTAATAAAATAGCTGGCAGCACAACCCACCCCCCTGGCAGCTCACTTTTGAGGGTAGGGGAAACCTGGAAACAGAGAAGAGCCCCTTGTCTAGGGAGAGGGGGTTAGATGGGAAGATATGATTACATGTCAAGGATATATAGATGTATGGAGATACAGTTTTTAGATATGCAGTGTTTCCTTTTAGAGAGACCCAACATCATGACATTGCAATTTCTTTCCTTCATGGCAGGCACTAAAGCTCCCCTACTCTCCACCTTGCCCCCAGACTGAAAAGGCTGTTTTCTATGTGTTCTAGGGAGATACAAGATAGCACACCTGGCCCTAACCAAACACTAGTAGGGGAAGGAGAGACCAATCTTCCCAAACCACCTTCTACCTTAAGACTTTTCTTTTGGAGTAAAAATGTCATAGTGGTAGGGGCTGAGAAACCATGAGTAGGATTTAACACAAACCAAAAAAGGAGTAAAACTTCACTTATGGGAACGCCAAGTATCATGTTGCTCCTGGCCACTCCTCTAACTTTAAAATGTATTCTTTCATAGCAAGCGACTGATTAGGCAGCAGGCCACCCTTCCCTGCTTCCCCTCCCTCCAGCCCCCTGGTCCTCAAATGTGTGGTGAGCACCTCTCAACCACTCTAGGGCCGGGACCTTCAACAAAAAGCCTGAATGATAGATTGACTCAAGGCAGACTTGGGGACTGAACTTCCTAGTTTGTTTGGGGGAGGGGGGAGAAGAGAGAAAGAAGAGCTGGAGAAGATTATCTCAAAAATAAAAACAAAAACCCCCCGAAAAGAAAAAAGAAACCAGCCCTGGTCTGGCCTGGGGCAGTTTTCTCCAGCTTCCCATCCCATTCCCTCACATGTTCTTGGACACAAAAGAAGTCCAAAGAAAGCAGCAAGCACATCAACAAAGGCATATGTACGCAATACAGAAGACTGAATTCTAAACAGGTTATGAGGATAAAAAACAAAGATACTATTTCCATTCGGTGTATACAATGTACAATATTAATAGAAAATCATTGCAAGGGTGGGGCGTGGGGTGGGGTTAGAGCAAACCCAATAAGGTTGCTCTCTGGCAAGGCCTGTGTCCTAGGAGTTTTAAAGGAGCCTCTCACTGTTGAGCTAGGAGGAAGATTATGGAGAAGGCCCTCTGAAGCCCCAGGAAGAATTCAGTATGGGTGCAAGTAGGGGAACTGATGTCTGTCTGTCTGTCTCTCTGGAGAGCTGGGATGGCGTAGAGGAAGGGTTCCCTCCCCGGGCAGGGAGGCATGGAGCTGGCTGGTAGTGAATGTTGAGAGGAAGAACCAAGGAGGAGAGCTCATGAGGAACAAGACAGGAGCGGGCTGAAGAAGCTGGCACCACCTCACCCCATGGTACAACCTAGTGGTTAGAGCCAAAGAGTTCAGGTTTGAGTTTCATGGTGGAGGTGCTGTGGGGCTGGTCAGAGAAGTCAAGGTAATCTTTGGGTATACAAATCAGGCAGAAGATGAGGCAGGGTGGAGACAGATGCCATTCCTGCTGCCAGTCTTAAGACTCGAATTGTCAACATGGCAGTCAAGGGAGAGGGTGTCTAGGGCATTCCTGATTCTTCTGGTGGGAGAAACTCTCCAAGGCTCTGCTCTTCCTCCAAATAAAATCTTTCATGGGGAGAGGAAGGCTGTATCTTTGGGAGTTGTGGCCCCATGGCTCAGCACTTTTTCTCTATGACTTCTGAAGCTTAAGGAGCTATGCTTGGTAAGTGGGGGCTTGTCCTTCACACAGCTATTCTGCTAGGGATGTCTGCCCCTCCTCTGGGACAGCCGCTAAGAACTACTGTCTCAGGTCTCAGGGTCTGGGTGTCCTCTCCCCGATGGTCATGGAACCCTGGGGGCAGTCTCAGGCTCCCCTTGGCAAGATGATGACTCTCGCTGCAACAAGCAAAGTGAAGCCGCCGCAGGCTAAAAGGAAGGTGTTAGCATAAGCAGCTGCTCTTGCGTTCTAATGCCGCTGAGGTGTTCACCAACTCTGGTCCTGTCAGAGCTGCTGCCCCTCCCATGCCCATCCCTGGGGCTCTTGTGTGGAGGGGCACTCTGCGGGTTCTGGAAGGAGGGTGAGAAAAGGAGAAAAAGAACCCGAGTGGTGCAGACAGCTGTGGTGTTCCCTACTCTGCATGTGCTTTTCTTGAGCTATGGAGTATAGGCACACCAGGATTTGGGGTTGGGCCTGGGGGAGGGAAAAGGGGTCAATAATATACTCCCAAACCAACCTCCAAGATGGAGAGAGAAGGGCAGGAGCCACACCCTCTTCTTTGGTAAAATGAGGTGCCAGCACTACAGAACAGAGGCACCTGATCTTGGGAAGATCCTCAATTTTAAAAGCATTTCATGTGGGGAGCCAGCCAGGGTCTATGGAGCTCCTTAGGATCCATAAAGGCAGCCAGGCTTCACAGCATGGCTGTCAGTGCTAAGCTAAAAAAAGAAAAACAAAACAGAAAATTCCAAGGTAGGAAAAAGGGCCCTAAAGTACTTGCTGAAGGGATGCTGAAAATGAGTTACGACTTTGAGTATCTGAAGAAGGCCAAGCCGGCAGAGATGAGGAGCCAGAGGCTATGACTGATCTCCTGGCTGCAACTGTGACACCTGCAGCTTTCTGAGTCATTGAAAGAACTGTCTTTGTAGGGTCCTTGACCCCAGGAGGAAGAGAAAATTGTCTCCATACTGTGTGTTGGCTTTCTCAGCTTTGGGCCTGAAAAACATCTGGGTAAGTTCAAAAAGGAGCAGACTGCAGCCCCTGAATTGCGACCTGGCTTATGTGTAATCTGGGGAGAAAGGAGTGAAAAATGTCACCCTAACTCTCCATGGCAGCTGTTTCGGGAGCTAAGCCCATCTCCCAGAGGGCAAGAGGGGAAGGGGGCTCTGGTGACTCAGGGAGACAGCAGCAGCTGGAAGGCTTCCCCGTAGATGGCCACCTTTAGCCCTGCGACAATATTGCATAGTTAGTTCAGGGAAGACCAGAAGTCACATAAGAGGCTGGGAGTAGGGAGAGGATTCCTCCTTGCAGTCTAACCCTACCTGTGAAAGGCTGAGGTTTCCCGAGCAGCCAAGTACCCACCTGAGACAACATTCCATCGTACCCAAGAAAACCCCACATCATGGCCCAGCCTCTCAGGCCAAAGGAGCCCTGGGACTCTGGGCCCCTGATGAGGGAAGGCAGCGAGAGCTGGGCAATGATGGGAGCAGCAAGGGACGGAGAGCTGGCCTGTGAAGATGGCGGTGAATGAGAAGGAAGAAGCTGAGCAGGATGGGTATTTCAGAGTGTAAAGATCTAGCTGGATATGTGAAGTTGAAAGATGGGCAAGGACTAAGAAACAATTTAGGAAACACAGGTTTCTGTAAACATACCAACCAACCTTGGTGTTGGGCTGCTTTTAGCTGCAGACTTATGGAAGGAGAGCTAGAGAAAATAGTGTGGATAGGAAGAAAGTGAGAGGGGGAGGAATCAGCAGAGATACAGACATGCACATGCACATTGGCCAGTTAACTGCTGCAAAAGGTAGAGAAGCTAGTATCTTAAGGACTTTGTGGAAGAAATTTTAAATTGCATCTTCTGTAGACATTTATGGCTCCATCATGTCCCAACAATTTGAGCTGAGGTATGGGGGGGAAAACAAGAAGTCAGCTCTGGGAATCCTCTCCCTTCCCCCTTGAAGGCAAAGCTTAACAATTTAAGGCCACAAGACGAGGTTGCCAAGGCTTATTGAGGAGATGAAAAGGAAAGCCCATTTGGGCAACCCAAGATTCTTAATTTGGAACTATTTGAACTGGTGGTGGTGGGACAATGCTGGTGGCTTTTGGGGACCAAGCTAGGCTCTGAGTCCAGAGAGGGCATGGGCACAGGAAGGGAGCTGGATGGGACAGTGTTCTCCAGTCAGACCCCCCCTGCTTTGTTCTTCTGGCAGTCTGCTTAGGCTTGAAAAGGTGACTGCTACAGTTTGGTAGAAGGGAAGAGAACAGAAAGACTCTCCCAATCTGGTGGCAGACAGGTTAGTGTTAAACTGGTGGGCATGTGTACACTACAGGGGGCTTGGAGAGGTGTTATTTCCACCACTGAGGAAGACCTTTTGCAATAGGGGGATGAGAAACCACCTTGGGGTGTTAGGTGGGAGTGATCTGATGCTTTGGGGCTGAAGGCCCCTTAGAGTACACGGGTCAGATGTGTACGACCCATGCAGATGAACAGAGTAACTCCATAACTGTCCTTTACTCACTTAAAACACAATTTCCCCCCCTGCCATCCCATGTGCAAGGCAGGTAGGAGGAGAGGGTATGATGTCTCTCTCAGCTTTTGGGTGGGCAAGCTCTGGCCAGGGACCTCTCCACTGGACGAGGCATCATCTGCCCGCAGACTGTGACTGTGGGGTCATGATCACATGCGACTGTATGGGCATGTTCAATTCTGTCCTTTGGCTGGCCATCTGAGTGAGGACTGACGTGGCAATGGCTTCGGCGGCAGAGCGGACACTGAGGCCGTTGCTAGCAGCTGTTGCTGAGCTGTGCTGGATCACTGGGGCTGGGGAACCCGTGGGCTCTGAGCTCTCCTTGGGGCTTTCTGCTAGGAATAAAGGAGGGAAGGGGGAAAAGAAAAGAACTGAAATTAGAACAGACAAGGGAGACAGACAGGGCTAGCCTCTCCCCTGTCTGCCCAAAGAGGTCAGAGAAAACGAAAAGTTTAATAAGAGGAGAAACAAATAGGCCACTGCCTGCGTATGATTCTGAATGCCCAAAACACTTCTTCACTGGGTCTCTGTTACCATCTAAGAAGAGTGCGTTCCATGCTGCCTATCCTTACCTGGAGCAGAGCTGGAAAAATATAAACAGGGTACAGACCAATATGGATGCTCTGTTCTAGTCAAGCTTATCTAATCTCTATTCCCACCCAGGTAGCTGGTGGTGCAGTGGAGAGAGCAAAGGACCTGAAGTCAAGCTGACCTAAGTTCAAATCTAGCCTCAGACACTAGCATACTAGCTGTATGACCCTGAGCAAGTCACGTAACACTGCCTCAGTTTCTTCATCTGTAAAATGAAGATAACAATAGCATCTACCTCCCAGGGTTGTTATATGGATCAGATGAGATAATAAAGGGCTACATAAGTGTCAGCTGTTACTGCTATTAACAAGTTGTTACCCCCAGGTTTTGACACACTTATTCCTTCTATCCACGTTCCAGTCCCAAAAGGCATTTTAAAACAATTATGTCCTTCAGGAAATTTTTGATGATTGCATGTAGCCTGTCTGACCATTTCTTTACTTTTTATGTTCTCTGGAGACTCAAGTATACACTCAAGAAAAGGTAAACCTCATAAATCACTTGACCATAAGTTGATGTTGATGCATTTGCTTGAGGGGGAAAAAAAAGGTAGCCCTTACTCAAGAACCAGCCAACATGTCAAACTTTCTTTTTAACAAGTAAAAGATCTATTAAGATCCTCTCATAAATCAGCCATTTATTAATATTAACCACTGGGTAACTCTACATAAAAAGTTAACATTTTACAGTTTAGGATAAAGCAGAGATTGTTTACGTTGTTTTGCCTGAAAAAGCATCCTCAGCTGTTCAAAGATTTTCACCGCAAGATTCTATGGTTCAGCATGAAAAGTTATACATACCCTGAAGTCTAACAAAGGGGGAGTGTGAATACAAAGAAATTTGGAAAGACCTTTATGAAATGATAAAAGAAAAAAAAAAGCAGAACCAAAGGAATGAAACCCATACTAACAAACACCCAGAGGACAGAGCCTGGACCTGTAACTCCCTCCCTCTAGCAAGGATGATACCCTTTGCAACTTAGAGTCTTAGAGAGTTGCTGAAAGCCCTGAGAAGTTAAATGACTTGCCTAACGTCCCCTGGCCAGAGTGTGTCAGAGGGAGGAACAGAATGTAAATCTTCCTGGTCCAAGGCCACTAAACCACGCTGCCTCTACATACAACTTCAGTCATCTAAGTAAAGATAAATGAGAAGGAACAAAGAATCCTGATGGGGACTTAGAAGAAGTGACCAAAAAGTTATGTTTTATATGCTGAAATTAATTTCAATATAAATAGTTGGTTATACTGAAGTTTAATATTGAGTTGTAAGTTAATTATTGATAAAACTTAAAACAAAAGACTTCTTAACATGGATCTTCTGGTCAGAGAATTCTGATAAATAATTGTGGCGATAGTCGATCCCATGGAAATTGTGATGTATGTTTGAATGTATGGTATATTATAACCAATGAATATGTAACGTCATGTGGACAGCCTGTCTGATTAAGCTTTTAAAGGGTTTGTGTAGGAGAATTAAATATATAAAGACAGTACAGTGATAAAGGCAAAATGTTCCTTGGTTTTATTAAGAACCAAGAGAACAAATTACATGCTGAGCATGATAAAGTAAAAGAAAGCAACTCGGAAATTCTCCAGAGGTGTGCCCAGTCAGGAGTACAGAAGACTAAGGATGAAGTAGGTCTCTCACTCTCTTGGCAGAGAAGTGATAGAAGAGATGTGCAGAATCAGCTCTCCATTTTCAGACTTGGCCAGTGTTGATCTGTTTTGCTTAACTATATTTGTTTGTTAGATGAGAGGATTTGTATTTGGAGAAGGAGTGAGTTAGAGGGCAGAGACAGAGTAACCAAAAAAAAAAAGACAGAAAAGAGCAAGGGAACTGAAAAAGTACACAGAAAGAAACAAAAACAAGTTTGTAAGGGTATACAGATACACAGAGCAATTTGTTACCACCTTGTTAAATTTTAAGATACACTTAAAAAACCAAAATGTATATACTGGAGATTCAGATTCATTTTTTTGCACCTTGGGCAAATCCTTTAAACTCCCTGGGCCTCAATTTCCTCAACTGTAAAAAGAGCAGTTTGAATTAGGTGGCCTGAGGTTCCGTCCAACTTTTAATCATGATCTCGTGAAATGTCTGTGTTTGTTGATGATGGTTAAGTTCACAATAAAGAACGTTAGATTTAAAGCAAAAAAGAGACTTTTATTTATTATATGTTGATGCTAATAATTTTCTGTGGCAACACATCTTAAAAATTTTGATGGAAGTTAATCAGAAAAGATAATTTGATATATCCAAGTTTTCAAAATGTAAAAAACGTTTTATCCAACTTTTCCAGAATGTATCTGATAAAGTTGCATCAAGTGAGGCCAATGTGTACATTTATTTGTTATGTCTTCAATCTACTTCTGATTATCTAATACACATTTTAAAACTCAGATTGATTTCTTTCTGTCCGGTATATGTTTCTGAACCACTTCCCCTTACCACCAGTTTGTATGGATAAAAGATATGCTTATGAGCTACAAACTAATTCCATTATCAGACTAAGCAAAACAAAGAGGAAGGCAGAGCATGTGGGACTGACAGCACAAAAGTTTATAGACACATATGACTTTCCTCTCCCTCTGCTTCTTAAACAATCTATGCCACGCCTCCCCTCCATGATTTCCTTCCATGCTTCCAAGGATCTGGTGATGGGCTCTCCCATCATGGAGATCACCCTCCCACCCCACCCCAGACTTCTGAGGACTTGCTTTCATTAACTGCTAGACCTCACTCCTCCTAGGCCTCTCAGATGACCCAGCCAGAGGCTGTTTCTTGGATGACAGGCCTAAGTCTCTTTCCAGTTTGGTGGGATCTGCCACAACTTGATACTCTGCTGACACGGCCTCAAATGACCCACAGCCATTACCACCTACCCTCTATGGGGCACCAGAGCAGAGCTGTAGCAGAAGCCTCCGCCATTCTTGTAGAAAAGTAAAGTTCAACTGAATGCTAAGCCTTTTTCATGCAGATCTATGTCTGTACATAGGGATTAAAAAGAGAACTTTTAAATGTTTTTCCCTCCCTTCTTCAGGCGCCTGCCTGGCCCCCTCCTCTCACATTCAGCACTTATGATTTACTGACTTTCCCTGCATGGGGAAGCTGTAGGCCTTGTCTACTCACCAAGGTATCCTTGGGTCTTCTTCTGTAGTGCAGTGACTGGGCAGTCTTTGTGCGCTAACAGCAGCTGTTTCAACTGGGCTACCTCATTGCGCAGTAATGTGACTTCATTCTGGATGCAGAAGAAGGAAGAAGAGATTACATCAGGGAGAACACAGGGTTCTGGAAGTGGGGAATGCCATGCAAACGGACCCAGGGAAATGCACCTGGGGAAGGCATGTTCTTCCTTTACTGAGAAAGACTCTAAAGCCAGCAACGTCTTTCAGCAACCCAGGTTCTGGATGGTCAAGAATTTAAAGATGTTCCCACAGTAAATCTGAAGCAAGTAGAAGCTCACAGTAACATTATGTAGTTTTTAGGATTAAAAACAGAAAACAGGACCAAAGAATGTGAAAAATCAGCAATGGCCAAGAGAGGCCACTCTCATTAGCAATAGCCACTGAGACTACAGAAAACATTATAATTTTAGTTTTGCTTTAAATGTTTCAATAATAGACAAACCTCTGGGTTCTTGAAGTCCTCAAACACCATTACATAGGGGAAGAACACCTCTTTGCTCTATGTTTACAGCTAGGATACTGCAGATTACAAAATGAAAGGAACATCCAGGGGCTGTATTTTGCTGGATTAATGAATCCATCTAGTGTGGTTCTTTGTATAGGCTGGACTATGGACTACAGTCCCCACCTTGGTATTGAGGAAGATTTTACTAATTTCTTACAGGAAAAGACATGTCACCCAATCTGTGGTCTGGTATATCTTGTAATCTCTCTAGCTGTATTTTAAACCATTTCTTCTGCCCCCATGGGGACAAATCACTAGCCTCCACACAACAGTGTCCAGTCTCCAGACTACAATCATCACCTGGGCTCACTCACACTTAGCTGAATGTTCTGGGACGTGAGTTCTTCTGCCTTCTTCTCCAATGAGGACACCCAGAGCTTGCGCTTCTGCCGGCACCGAGAGGCTGCTGCACGGTTGCGTTCTAGGAAGCGCTGTCGCCGCTCGTCGGGATCCTCATCCACCGTGCGCCGCCTACGCCCCCCAGTGCTAGGGGTGGGTTGTGCTGGGGAGACCTGTTACCCAAGAAGAGACATGCTGCTAAAAGAGAACTTGGCCCCTTCTTTTCAGTGTTTTTCAACACTGGGAGTCTGGTAGAGATATCCTAGATCATTTCAGAAGTGGGCAGAATGAATTTAGGTTTTTATCACTCCTCCTTCCCCAATAGCAAAGGGCTACTCAACAATCTCAAGAGTTTGCTGGTTAAATAGGTACTTAAAATATTTTTATGTGAAAAGTTATCTGGCTAGGTACTGAGAACATGAAAGATAAAAATAAGACATGGTCTATATCCTTAAAGAACTTACAACGTAGAAAGTAAGGAGTTAGAAACAGAGATTATAATACAAAATTAAGCAAGAGAAGCAGAGTGCTATGCAACTTCTATGGGGGAAAAGCACAACACTGACACTTCTGGGGGAATGGAAGGGTATGTGAAACACACAAAAAGAATTGGAAAATCCAAGACTGGGATTAGCAACAAATAGACACTTGTCAACTGTACTGTATCTCCCTGGCAAGGAGATGTTTTTATTCATTCAATTTCCAGTGTTAATTCCATAAGAAGTATGATCTGGTCTATTCTTTATATAGATTATCAATTATCAATTATCTGTTGCAAAATCTTCAATCCTGGAGTGGCTTTAACTTGTCCAGGACAGCCATCTCAGGCTATTTTGTCATCTGGACCCTTAGGGATGCATGGTAATCCTTTTATATTAATCTCTTACCAATAAACCTCTTACATTTTTCCTAAAGAGGCTATTCTAAACCTTTTCTTCACTTCCTGCTTTACTGATGTCATCTGATTTTGGTTATGTTTGCCTAGCACTTACCTACCCCAGTGCATGGCACATAGTAGGTGCTAAAAAATGCTTACTGAGGATTGACTCTCCTCCTTCAACTCTCATCACCTCAGAAACTGCTCCATGCCTTTACTTCCCTTTACTGTTCTCCTCTGTCCGAGGTATAGTCTTTTTTTTTTTTTGCGAGGCCATTGGGGTTAAGTGACATGCCTAGGGTCACATAGCTATTGAGTGTCGTGTCTAAGACTGGATTTGAACTCAGGTCCTCCTGACTTCAGGGCCGGTGCTCTTTCCACTACGCCACCTAGCTGTTCCTAGAGGAGGTATAGTCTTAAGACTAACCCATGAAACTATGCTACTGATCCCACCCCTTCCTACTTTTACTAGGGCCCCACTCTAACAAATAAATACCTTCCCTCGGCCTCTAATCTTCAATGCCTTCCTCTTCACTGGCCCCTTTGCTTTCCAAACCTGCTCTTTCCTTGGTCCCCAAATCCCTTCAGAATTCACGTTTATTTTGTTATTTTTTGAGAGAATCAATGGTATAGTAAACTAGGACTTCAGTTAAAATCTTGGCTCTGCCATTTGACTGTGGGCCAGTCACTTAACCACTCTGGGTCTCAGTTCCTCTTGTGTACAATAAAGGGACCAGACTAGATGAACTCTACAATCATCACGTAATTTTGCCTAGTCTAACTATCTTATAAAATAGTCTTGTCTCTCTACTAGTCTATCAGCAAGTACCATCTTATCCAAATCTTGCATCAACCCAAGCACTTAAATACTTAACAAATATTTGTTGTACTGTTGTTCTAGCAGCCTGTCAGTACTATAGGTTTATTTTCCTTCCTTTGCTGTACCTCAATAGTAAGGCATTTTAATGACATATGACAAGCTACCCTTTAAAGACCTGCCCCTTCTTCCTTGTCCTTCTACTTTTCCTGTTCTGATTACCTCTAACCTCTAGTCGCCTCCAGCACTTACTTTCTCTCCTCATGCTGAGCTTCTTGTCCACAGATGATGAACTTTCTATCACACGTCCCATAAACACTGTTCTAACCCTTCTAGGCTCACCTCAGCCCACAAGGTTCACTCCCTCCCCTAGCCAAAGACCTTAACTCCAACTCTACTGGGAAATTTGGGGCCTATGTGGCCATTTTCCCTCCTCACTTCAAACGCCTGCATTTTGGCCTATTGTCCATACTTCTTCCTGTTAGTCTCATCAAGAAGATGAGGTGGCTTACTTTGAAAACGCCTTCACTTGTGCCCTTGATCCCATCCCTTCCTATTTCTTCTCTAATCATGACAGCTAACATTTATACCGTGCTTTTAGGTTTGCAAAATGATTTGCACACGATACCTCATATCACCACCATCATCCAAAGAATAGCTGACATTTACTTTAAAGTTTGCAAAGCACTTTCCATACATTATCTTATTTGAGTTTCCAAACAACCCTATGAGGTGGGTCCTACAGGTATTACTACTTTCATTTTACAGAGGAGGGAAACAGGGGCTCAGAGGGTAAATGAATCACCTGAGCATTAGACACAAACCTCAACCAAATCTTAACTCAAGGTCTAGTACTCTGTTCACTCTGCCACACTAGCTATTCTACCAATAAAGTTCAAAACCTTATGAGTTAGCTTTTCTCACCTTGCACATCCACCCAGTGAGTTACAACTCCCCCTAATTCTCTCCTTATCGGAGCATCCCTTCCCCCACTTTCTCCTCTGGCACAGTTCCTCATCACCACTCCCATGCTTCACTGCAGCTTCTCCCCATTGCTCTTAGTTTTAGCACAACAAACCTAATCCCCAACTCAGTGATGCCTCTCTTCAGGTCCTCCTACCTCTTTATCTACTTATTCTTCTTCCTTTGCTGGTTCCTCTTCTGGCATTCTTCAAGCCTGTTTGTCTGCCTCCCCTCCCTCTGATCTCTCTCTTTCTCTGTCTCCCCTCCCTCTCAACATTTCTCTCCCTCTCTATCTCAGTCTTCCCTCCCTTTTCCTCGGTTTCTCTGCTTTCTTTTCTCCACTAGCAAACTCATCTATTCCTGACTTCTTATCTACCCCACCTCCTACTGCCAGAGTAAACTTTCTTATTTATACCTCTGATCATGTCACTGCACTGCTCAAAAAGTTCTCTTTTGCACTTTTTAGTCAATCAAATGAAGACTCCTTAGCCTGGCCTTTAAAACCTTCTATGACTTGGCTCTAACCTACTCTTGCCTCATCTGCCATCACTTCCATTTTGTTTTCCAGGCACGGGCCAACCTGTCCTGCTCACCACACTGAGCGGTGTGGATTTCTGCCTGTCTCTGGAATGCCTGCCTCACTTCATCTCCACCTTTTCAAAATCTGCCTGTTTCCTTAAAGTCCAGTTCAATGCTACCTCCTGCCATAGTCTGCCTTGTTCTCCCAGCTGGAATTAGTCTTTCTACTCCAGAGTTCTTAGCACTTTGTATACTCATCTGTTGAATTCGTTTCTGCCATTGTATCTGTGTACACATCTCCCTTACTACATAAGTTTCTTGAGAGCAGAGAATCTGTGTTTCTATCATTTTATTTTCTTTATATTCTTACACAGTGCTTGTGCATATAGTACTAAGTGTGCTGAACTGAAATCTTCTATCAGCTGCCTTTCAGTATGTACTTGTGGAACACACGTTAATTTTCATAGGAATTTCAGCCTGCTAGAGAAAAAAAGGTACACCCCTATATACCATGAAGCCTAAGAACAGCTGATGTAGTACACCTTACTATTTCCAAACAAAGAAAAAGATTCACTAGGAAAGGAAGAACCCAACACCTAACAGCTGGGAAGGAGGAGACAGGCTGGTTGTCGCTTCTCTTGCCACAACCCTTTTTGAGTGGCCATCTACAGTGGAAGGACTAATGGCCTTGGAATCAGGAGAGAGCCGAACAGGATTCACACAATTACTCGTAGTGTGACCATGATCAAGTCAAATCACTTCATCTCTTTGAGCCTCTGTTTCCTCATTTGTAAAAGTGGGGAAAATGATACACGTATTACTTCCTTCACATGGATGTTGTGAAATTCAAATAACGTGTTTCGCAAATCTTAAGGTGTTATACAAATATTAGTTATTATTATTGGTCCTCAATGACTTTATACTACTTCTCTTTGAAATTTAAGCCCCCCCTTAAACATTTGCTTAAATGTATAGTTGGTCCTACAGCATAGTAGAGGTAGTACCAATAGCTTCCCTCTCTTCTCCAAGGCAGCTTGATATCTCCATTAGGCAGTCAGCATTTACTAAGCACTTACTATACCCTCCGAGCTAAGAGCTAAAGACATGAAGAAAGGCAAAAAGCACGGTCCCTGCCCCTAAGGACCTCTCCTTCTAATGCGGAAGCCAACATACAAAAAAACATACAAATAAACTCCATTAGGGAGCAGAGGAAAAAGGAAGAGTGTGACCACGACGAATCACTGCTGAGCAAAAGAAAACCATCCCGTTTGACTGAGATGGCTCAGTACCTTCAAGGGAGGGGTTGTTTTAATCTCTCCAGGGACTGGCCCCAGTAGATGTTGCTGGAGGGTAGGCAGGATTAGTTAACAAGAAAGCTCACGCCTAGGTTTTTACCCCACAGTTTTATGGTGGTTGGGCTGAAGGGCAGCATATGGCCATTCAATGTCTGGACATGTGGCAGTAACTAACCTAACAGGTGGTGACTGGGAAATGGGAGGAAAAAGGGAAGAGGCGAGGCTGGGCAAACTATGTAACATGAGAAAGCAGGCTCAGGCTGCCACCTGTCTGATAACAGACAAACTGGAACCTGGCCTCCATTCAGCATCTAGAGAAGTCTTACTAAAGCTATGGATATTCCTGGATTTCCCAGACTATTGGGTCTCAATGCAAAGACAACAGCAGTAGCCCCCAAGTCATGGTTATGCCTGTAAGAGCAGTCTGGGTGGTGACTACAAAAGGTGGTGTCAGTTATTCTCTGCTCCTGGGCTGCCCTGCTATTCATAAGAGTCAAGGCTACCACTCAGAGGAGAAGAGAAAGGAAGGTGCCCTGAAAACTCAGGCTCTGACTCCCTTTTAGTTTCTGTTTGTTGGAAGAGCAAGTGCGGAAGGGGCAGTCTATCCCTCGCCCCAGTGCTCTGTAGGGCCAGGGCCTGGGCCCAGCTGACCTGTGGCTGAGCAGGGGATGGGGCATCAGGGTGCTGGGTGAGTATCTGGCTCTGCTCTGGGCGAGCCGTCACCATCGTGCTGGCAGTGCCCACCACCATTCCGCAGCCGCCATTGATGGAAGAGACTTGATGGGTCAGAGTAGCTTTTAGTCTCTGCAAAGTAAGATGAAAAAGAAATAAGTGTGTGGTTTGTAGAAGCACTGGACTTGGAGCGAACACTGACCTTATGGAAGAGAGCTAGTACTTCCAAACTAATTCTCCCAAATCTCCCTTAGAACACACACACCTGGATCCCCTAGTTCTCTGGCTCTCATTCTGGGCACAGTTATGGGGCTGGAGAGCTATTTGGTTCAGTAGAAAGCTTTTCTGTGGAACCTGGCCAGGCCCTGGGCATGTAGCTGTTTACCACATGGCCAACCTCCACTTCCCCCCTTCCCCCCTATGGTCTGCCCATCCTCCATCTGTCACCCTGGAACTGAAACAGCCAATGCTCCACTCTATGCAGTCTGTGCTGCCTCTTTCCTTTGGCACTGTCTATGTATTAGGATGTGAGGGCAGGGAGAAGGTGGAAACATTGGTCTGGAGTCCTTTTGCCCAGACTGTCTGAAAAGCCTAAGCTTAAATGACCAACTATAACTCCAGAGGACTAATGATGAACTATGGTATCCACCTGACATTTTGGACATGGACAATGCAGGAATTTATTTTGACTATTCATATTTGTTACAAGGGTTTTATTTTTGTTTTTTGTTTTTCCAGGCAGGGGAGAGAAAGGAAAATTTTAGTTGGAAAAAAATTAAATTTTAAAAAGAAACCTAAGCTTAGAGCAAACACTTCAGAGAAGGCTAGTTTTACCCCTGGCTGGGATGTACTCACCATCTTGGCTTCTGAAGGCATGGGTAGGCCAGAGGGAGAAACTGAACCACTGCTGTTGACTGGTGGACCAGGGATACCAGGAATGTTGGGGACCATGGAGATGGGTCTGGCCAGCTGGATTGAGAGAGGTAAAGAAAAGCCAAAACAGAAGATAAAGCTTTTGGTGAGAAGTAACTCTTCGATATTAAATTATTTTGAGACCGAGACTTAGCAAGGCCTGCCCTGTGCAGTAACAAGCTTCTGGATATTCAGAAAGCAGCTCAAGACAGGGACACTCGTCTCCTATGTCACAGCAGAGGCAGTCAGCATTTACTAAGCACTTACTATGCCCTCCGAGCTAAGAGCTAAAGACATGAAGAAAGGCAAAAAGCACAATCCCTGCCCCCAAGGACCTCTCCTTCTAACACGGAAGCCAACATACAAAAAATTGTACATCCAAAATACATATGGTGGAAGTGCAAGGTAACACACAAAGGACTCAGAAGGCCAGTTCTTCAATGCTATGTAAATCTTTATGTGCAAAGCTGGGGCTGTCTCCTGAAGAATTTGATGGGTGAGGGAGAAGCTGCTGAGTATAAGGAGTCAGACAGTCAGTGGGTGGTATTGCTGCTCGAATTACAAGCCATCTGGCCAGGTGAATTTTTGTTTTGCCTCTCTTGATGCTAGAAGTTGGCACAGGCTGGTGAGGAGGTGGGATGTAGTGCTCATGTTGAAGTGACAAAAAATGGAGACCACACATCTTCGGAGTGCGTGCGTGTGTGTGTGCGCGTGCGCGCGCATGCATGCGTGTAACAAAAACAGAGAAACAGAGAAATTCTGAAGAAAAAGTTGGTAAAGTTGGCTTCCTCCTCCATAGAGCTCACCGATATAACAGAAGGCATCTGTACTGGAGGCCCTGGCAACACAGGCATGGTCTGTCCATTAGCAAGGTGCATGACGAGAGGGAGGGAGCCAGTGGGGGACCTGGAAGAGATGAAGTACAGTGGTTACAGTATCAACCCCTTATGGGCACTACAGCTACTTGGGAGAACCCATCTAGGACAGATGCTTAGCAGCTCTGTGAAACCTTGGCACCCTAGTGGGCTAAGAGTGAGAGACGAGGACCCAGTTTCAGCTGCCACTCAACTTGCATGGTAAAAGCAGAAAAAAAAAATCTCAATACCTTTACACCAAGCCCCACAAAACAGGCAAACATACATTGCTTAGATAGGTGAAGAGTTCACCATACCCTCCTAAGTCAGCTTTTTCAACCTTGGCCTGTATAAACTGACTGGCCTTGGACAAGTGAATGGCACCAAAGTAATCATGTTCAACGATAAACTCAACTGTGCTACCTGATGGCCAAGTTCAGTCTTGTCCCCCTTGGCCATCTCCCTATCTTATTTTGCCCTGCCTGTCTAACAAATTCCTCCTTCCTTTACCTTAATGGGCCCAGAAAACACCTGGCTACAAGTCTGAGTTCCAACAACTGTCCCTTAACCCCTTGGTACCTAGAGATAGGATCTTACACTTTCTTATTAGGCATTCTGGGGATAAAAAAATCAAGAATAACAAAGCCCTAGGGGAGGCCAGACCAAAGGAATGACTAGATCTGAGAGATAATGCGCGGAGGCCAGAGCTGGTGGTTGGTGTCCCACAATATCTGGCCAGCCATCACTGTGCTGAACTTCATGAAGTTTTGAGGCTCTTTCTCTTTCACAAACGCACAAATTTAAGTCCCCAGAACCTTTGTTTAGGGTCACAGAAATTACCAGATTATTGCTGGGTTTTTTTAGTGGAAAAGGAAAAAAAAATCAAGTTTTTTGAGGGAAGAGAGTAGCTTATATCTGGATGCCTCTCTTTGACAATTACTACAAAGCCTGCCCCTCTGTTTCGCAAAGAACTGTCATCTAGGGAGCATGCGGTCCCACTGCTTTTCTTTAACTCTTTACTTACCCCAGCTGCCTGTGGGAAGGCGGAGCCTGTGTGATGACAGAGGTTGGGGAGGGGAGGGTTGGATGAAGTGGATCATAACCCAGATGGAGAGGCAGGGATCCTGGTCGAACTATGGCGGGTGTAGGGGCAGAGATTACAGCGGGCTTGGAGGCGACCTCCTGGGGAGAAGAGAACAACTGAGCACAAAATGCTTTAAGGGACTGATTATAGGGAGCTACAGCTTGTAACGTTTGGGACAGATTTACTGGATAAGAGCCAGAGGCTACTGACGAGGCTACCAGTGATGCCCCAAATACATCATCATCTCATCCTATTGTTCCAGGGACGCACACCTCACTCACCCAGTCTAGGGGAGTCCTGGGATTAAGACCACTTGGCTATTTCCCTTTCAGGGATGTTGGCTTGATGAATGAGATGACAGCTGGGAAATCACTTGGAGATCTTAGAAGAAGAGGGATTATGTAAATTCCAGGGATTCTTAGAATTATTCCCAGCTTAAATACTCTCACCCTAAGCTGAGGTAAATTGTAAAACCTCCTGATGCCTGAGCAACCTCAAACAACCAAGAGAACTAACATCCCTGGCCCTGGCTAGAGATAAGGATTCCCATCTCTTGTTGAAAGGAGCTATGGAAATATGAACTGATGACCACACATTAAAAACAAAACACAACAAATTCACAATTCCTCATGTTAACTGGCTTGGAATATGAGCTCTAGATCCTAGGGACATATCAGCAAAGCTTAGGTTAGGACCTAAGGTGGGGGGAAAGCATCTTCTGGTATACTAGGAGTTATCTTTCTTCAAAATACATACATATTGAGTTGTGCGGGCCAGTCTTGTGCAGATTTAGGGAGCTTTCAAAGGAAACCAAGTTTGAAGGAAAACATGGGATACAAATATTATAAGCAATCATCAGGGACCTATTACTATTCATTTCCACCTACCAGAAGATTATGAACTCTCGTGATATAGAATCTTACCTTCTTTACTGGTGGGGAGTGGGGACTGGAGACAGGGCTATCAGGGGGGGATGAGTCTACCTCCACAGGCTCTTCCTCTTTGATTCTGATGTCTGGTGTGGAGGGTAGGGACATGTCCAAGGGACCAGCAGCCTGCTAAAAGGGAACATGAACGCAACCTTTAAGAAAAAGAAACACATCTGAACATGTGGTTTTTCTTTGGGAACAAAGTCCTAAAACTAATCCAGCAGTCAAAGCTTTTGGAGTGGGAGACAAGAAAACTGATTCCAGACTTATTGCGTGACTACAAATGCTGTTTGATTTAAGCCTTCAGGTTCCTCATCTGTAAAATGTAGACCAGAAAAGTAAAAAAGTATCTATGAAGATGCCTTGGTTCTCTGAAAGCAAGAAAAAGCTACCACACAGCCATGCTATTTTTATGACTCCTTTTTGCTGTTTTCCCTCGCAGGAGGTAAAATGATTTTGGAGCCTGACTCCTGCCTACTCCTGACCAGCTCTGTTGGCCCCTGGGGAGCTATGAACTTTTTCTCCACCAAGCTAGATGATATGATAGCCCAATTATCAAAAGTAATGAAGACAAGCCAGCTATTAAAGTTCTACAAACAAGCTAGGAAAGAACCCTTCTGGGGACTCCACATGTGTAGCTGTGGTCTCACTTGGAAGCCCAATGCTTTGGGCTCAGAGCTCAGACAGGCAGGGACTGGGGCAACAAAGACAGGAGGAGCTGATGGCAGAAAGAGGAGAGAACCAGGGCCTGAGGGAAAAGCAAGAGGGAGGATGACAGGGGAAGAGAGAGCTGCCTCGCTGAAGAACCATCAGCTCATGGGCTGTAAATGGCTTTTTGGGGAGCAATAAACCATCAGAGGTAATGACCCTGACATCACACCATGACAGGAAGGTTGGTGTTGCAGTCCATGACAAAGTGGATTCTTTGTTCTATTTGTTTTCTACTCCTGGCTTCTCTGTGAGTGAGGGGCTTATTTTTTACTTTTCTCTTGGGATTCTGGTCCCTAGAAACCTCTTTCTCTAGGGCTGAGTTCAGATAGTGTTTACTTCTATAGGGAATAGTTACTGGTAAGTGGTAGAAAAGGCAGTTCCCTTCATTCCTGCCCTTATCTTCCCATTCAGCAGACCTTCAGGTCCTCTATGTGCTAATTTATCTAGCCCAGGATTCCCAAAGTCAGAATGATAAGGGAAAACAGACAAGACATTCCAAAGTGAAATTTGATGTTGGTTTATCTAAAGCCCCTTGAATACCTCTGAGAATGGCCATGATTTAGGTAGGTTTCAGGCTCATTAAATATACTTGGAGACTCCCCTGGGCAGGTTGAACACACATATAACAGGTTTGGTGCCTAGCTTCTCCTACTGGAAATATTTTTACTTCTTTATTTTCCCCCTTGTACCTACAAGTAATGGTGGCAGTTTGTAAAATGAAAGCTATAGGAATCCAAACAGTAGCAGCTGGGTAGTGAGGGGCATGAGGTAAGGGGAAAATGGTCACTGCTAGTTCTGCTATTTTAAAAGGACACAAACATACCTGAGACCCTCCACTTTATTAGTATAATGAGGGGAAGAGTTAAGGGAGGCTCATAAGAAAGATGGCTGTGAAACTAATGTCACTGGGAAGGTACCCCAAGATCCAGTGAAGAGGTTGTAATAGATGGCCTACAATCATTCCTGCAGCCTATGCTGGATGGAGGAAATCATGTTCAACTGTCCTCATTATCCCCACAGCATGTTTCTCTTGTGCAAGGAGAGGACAGGCTCCACAGACATCAACACCTTCACCATTTTTCTAGTTTCTTTTCATACTCTATTCTAGTATACACATGCTAGCTCTATTTCTATTTTCTACCATTATGAAAAGCTGCTTTCTCTCAAAGACGGGGATAAGAATGTAGATCTTTGTGGGGGATTTTACATACATACACACACACACACACATACACACATACATACATACATACATACATACATATGCATGCATGCATTTACTGGATAAGAGCCATACAGATATATGGAAGTTCTGATTACAGAGATCCAATTGGTGTCTAGAGGCCAGTAACTCAGTAGTTGAACTCTACAAATGCCAGACCCTGGATCTCCGATTCATCTTTCTTTCCTTCCCTTTCACCAATTTTAACTCCTATTGCAATGTTGTCCCAAACTCCTCCAGGGATTTTCTAGTGGTCAGGAAGGCAGACACTGTCTCTCCTGTTCCTACAGCAAGCTTAGTGGCATCAACTGTGTGGTAAATCACCACAAATGAAAAGTTTGGGGTTCCAGGGCAATGACATAGATATTTTGTCTGCAAAAATCCCAGCCTCTCTCCCAAGTTATTGACAACTTTCACTAAATACTGCCATAGATGGGATTAGAACATTGGTCTCTGGACTTCCACTGCAATGTTCTTTTCACTAGACCATTCTGCTTTTCGTATCCAAAGGATGATGCTACTGACCCACTACTGGAAGGGTTACTACTGAGTTGTACACTAAGGTGATTGCCCAAACCTTTGCCTGGTGCCTTTTTGTGATGGTACTCTGATACTTGGTTTAGAAGCAATTTGTGGCCGCAGAACAGAGCAAGGCTGGCCCACATCAAAAGCTGAGCCTAATTGGCCCTGGGCCAACACAGCATACAAATACAGCTAAAATAAGTCTAGAACTTATCCCTCAGTTGCTCAGTGGGACTCCCGCCTCTTGCCTTTTTCTCATCATCATCTGCAGCTTTCTTGAACTCATGCTCAAAGGAGCTGGCTAGTTCATTGAAGAGCCCCACCTCTTCACAATTCTTCAAGAATCGGGTAGGGGTAGGGGTCTGATCTGTAAAATAAGAAAGGAATAGGAAGCATTTAAGACTCTTCTGTATAGATAGCAGAGTTATTCTTTGTTCTGCAAACTCTTATCCTCTCTCCATTCTTAGTGGTTAAAGGGCTTCAATAAGAAATCAGAAATTGAGAATTTACAAAAGCCACATTTTCTTTTATCAACAGCCAAACTGTGTGCTGGAGGCAGATCAACTTTATGGAACTCTGGTTTATTTAATAGTAAACAGTAATTACTAGGTGAAGATGGAAAATGTTAAGTGTCTATGCAATGTTGTCTTGTGGCCAGAAGGGGGAACATATAACAACATTTCACTCTGGATGTCCATTATAAAATCCCCACCTATTTAAAAAAATATACCTCCCAAAGTAAAATTTTAGGAAGCTTCCAGGCCTGCAGAGAACCTAGAATAATTAAACAGTATTTTCTCTTTTTATCTAGTTCTTTGATGAATCTGAAAGGAAAATATCTGACTTGGCTTCTCCCTGACTGAAAGGAGTAGTAATAAGAAGGATATATTATAAATCGTGAGGGCACTGAGGTTAGGAGAAGTGAAGGCTGTGCTAAAGTTACCTATCAAGCAATGGTATCCTGGCACTTAGCTAACATGGAGACAAGCCTCCTCCCTATCCAGGGCAAGGGATAGGGATGGAGGGACACTGGACAGTGTTAGATAAAGGGATCAGTCTGGAGAAAGGAAATTGTTAAAAAAAAAAAGCAAAAAAAAAAAAGCACCTCATTTCACAAAGGCATAAGGCCATTCACGGTACATGGTGGAAAGCAGAATTTTGGTCCCAGCTACTGCAGCTTTAAGTACAATGTCACCTTAACTTAGGGCACTTAACATGCCTTTGTTCACTTAGAAGGGGTCTAGTAGTTCCGTCCTTGAGAAGGGGCTGGTGAGAGGGAAGGATATACCTGGCCTTCTGGACCAACTTTCAATTCAAACTTACATCTCCTCCTTACCCTGAATGCTTAATTTTTCTATCTGCAGCCAATTGGTTAGCTGATCACAATACCATCAAGACTTTCCTCTGCTGGATTAGCCATTTCAGAATAAATTGCACACCTCTAATCCTTAGGCAGACTTCTTCAAACAGCATAAAGTTTAAAGGAGAAATTCAGCAAGATACTCCATGGAAATAAACATCAGATTTTTTTTTTCTCAAAACACCTTCTGAATATGACTGTTTGAAAAGGCTGCCACCATCTCCCAAAACAGTTTTAAAAGGTTCTTCAACACTTTCAGCTGGCCAACAATAAAGCCACTTTCCCTTAAAATCTGGGTGTATGGGGGTAGTAACAACATCCTTTGTGCTTAGAGAAGTACTTTACTACTACATACAAAACTGTAACTTAAACAGAGCATAAGGGGATGAGCTGAAGGGATGGGCCCTCTCAAAAGAAGGAATTTTGGCCCTCTGCCCCGGAGTCTTACGTAATCTTCCTGTAGCCTACTGCTCATGTTCACACTTGGTTTGTATTCTGTATATTTATTACATTTATTTTATAAGTATTTACTGATACCTTTTGTTTTTACATCACCTATACTTCCCAATGTATTTCTTCCCTCCTTTTCCCTTTCCCAGACAGCCAACTCTTCTGATAAAGAATAAATGAAAAAAAAAAACACAACACTTGGCAAAACCAATCAACCCAACCAACAAATTGACCAAGGATAACATTATATCCAATGTTTCTGTCCCCTACCTCTGCAAAGAAGGGTGAGGTACAAGGGACAGTGTCTTCTTCTATCTCTTTGAGGACCAGAACATTCAGTTCCAACTGTTTTGTTTTTGTTCTTTCCATGTACATTGTTGCAGTTCTTGTGCACATCCACCCTGCTGTTTGGGCTTACTTCACTCTTAATCAGTTCACAGAAGTATTCCTATACTTCTCCATATTCATCACATTTATTGTTTCTCGTAGTACCATCACATTCACATACCACAACTTGTTCAGCTATTCCCTAATGAATGAGAATTACTGCTATTAAAATTTGGTGTATACAAGCCTTTCTTTTAATTGCTGCTCTCTTTCAGGTATATACCTCGAAGTGCTATCTTTGGATTAAAGGGTAATAGACATTTTTGTCTCTTTCTTAGCAAATTCCAATTTGCTTTCCAGAGGTTTGACCAATTCACAGTTCTACTAACTGCATTAGTATCTTCAACAACTCCTCCAAGTTGTTTATTATTTCCATTTTTTTGGGTCATCTTTGCCAATTTGCTGGGACAGCCTCAGGTTGTTTCAATTTGATTTCTTTTTATTATTAGTGATTTGGCACTTTCTTTCATATGGCTGTTAATAATTTGCAATTCTTCTAATATCTGTGCAAATCTCTTACTGGCGGGTTGGCTTTTGGTGTTATGTATTTCTGTTAGCTGGCTATATAGCTTGGATATCAGATTCTTATCAGAGATAAGACACAATGATTTTTTCCCCCCAGTCAACCACTTCCTTTACCCTTGTTGCATTAATTTTGTTAATGATCACTTCTATCCCTCCACGCCCTGTCTAGCAGAAATTAGGTTTACACTAGCACCAATACATACACACACAGAAAGATGCTGGTCTAACCCTCATTTCTGCCAGACTGCTTTCCAATTTTCTCAGCAGTTCTTGTCAAACAGAAAGTTCTTTCCCAGGTGATTCGATTTTAGGGTTTACTGAACACTGGGCTGAATTCAACTATTTCAGATTGTTTCTTGTCTAGCCTACCACGATCTACAAATGATCCACTTTTCTATTTTTTTAAAAACTGGTACCAAATAATGAGTACATAACTGTTGACAACAACTTTATACTATAATTTGAGGTATGACTCCCATAAGATTTCAGACCTCTTGTTCCTCCAAATGAATTATTATTATTATTTTGGTGAGGCAACTGGGGGTTAAGTGACTTGCCCAAGGTCACACAGCTAGTAAGTATCAAGTGTCTGAGGTTGGATTTGAACTCCGGTCTTCCGGGCTCAAGTCTGGAGCTCTATCTACTTCACCACCTAGCTGCCCCTAAATGAATTTTTAAAGCTATTTTTGTTTAGGTCTGTAAAGGATTAGGTGTTATAAACTGGACGGGTGTTTATCTCAACAATCAATCTCCCATACGAAATCTTATTTCTCAACTTCCAGTTGGGCCTTTTGTAACCTTCAACTGGCTTCCGTTTCTTCCTGACCTGATCTATAAAATAACTCAAAAGAGATAAGTTTGAGACTGCCTTGATGGTCCCAATTAATAACAATTAAGCACTTACAATATGCTCATCATAGTGCTAGGCACATAAGTTCCTGATCTGGTTCTCAAAATTTTTTATGGTATAATCTTTAACAGCTGCTTAAGGCATGTTTCCTGTCATTCAAACTACAGAAAAATACACACACATTCTCTCTCTCTCTCTTATTGTCTGCATCAGTGAAAGGAGATCCTCATACCACTGAAATCACAGATCTGCCAAAAAAACCCCCCATCAACCTACAACCCAGCTGTGAAGAAATCATACAACCTCACAGGGTTCTTAGAAGGCTTCAGTGAGATACTGGATATCAAAGAAGTCTGTTAGCTTGGAGTATTATGTAAATATAAGCCATCTTTGCAAAGAATACACTCCACAGGTAAATGACACAAAGAGGGGTATCAGGAGCTCTGGGAAGCCAGGGGGCCTAGGTTCAAATCCCACTTCTGACTTTCTACACTGTGTGACTAGAAGCAGTCTCCCAACTTGCCTTGCAGGGGGGCATGTGTAGAGATATAAGGGTAACAATATAAACAATGTTGAGGGTACAGATGTTTATGGTTCAGGAAGAGAGCAGAATGTCTGCGATAAACGGTAGGGTCGGCACAAAAAGTAATATTCCTAAAAAGCACACATGTGGCCATACAACTTTCCTGCTCACTAAGCTGAAGAGGCTCCCTGTTGCCTTTAGAGTTACATACAAGCTCCTCTATTCCTTCTAACCTAATTAATTAATGGCACCTAACTAATATATTTATTTTTTATTATTCTAAATTTGACAAGCACTAACAAATGTGCACATTTCCATATATAAATAGAAAAAAATTTGTATATGAAACTGTGAATCTCTATCTTTTTAAAAAAATGTATACATTAAACATGTTAGTTTCAAAACTGTCCTGCTTATTCTGTGTTTCCCTCTGAATTACCTTTGTTGTCTTTTGTGCTTCATTAATGATGTTCGCTTTCTGTTTTTGGCATCATTACCACTGGCTTCCTCCCCACAACAGCCCTCCTTAATTAACAAATACAAACACCCTGAGGCAGCTAGGTGGCACAGCAGCTAGAACACTAGCCTGGAGTCAGGAGCATCTGAGTTCAAATGCGGCTTCAGACACCTGACACTTAACTAGCTGTGTGACCCTGGACAAGTCACTTAACCCCACTGCCCAACGGCAAAACAAATAATTAAATAAATAAACAAAAAAAAAATAAATAAATGAATGAATGAGAAATACAAAAAACTACCCTTCGTTATAACTACTGGTTAACACTTTAAAACTTATTTCACTGGTACCACCTCACACCTATCAGAACTGAGAAAATGCCGAAGGGGATGAGGGAAAAAAGGTACATTAATACTGGTGGAGTAGTCGACTGGTCTAACCACTCTGGAGAACAATCTGAAAATATGCCCGAAAGGCTATACAACTGTGCACACCCTTTTATCCAGCAATACCATTATTAGGTCTGTACCCCAAAGAGATCAAAAGAAAAGGACCTATATATATACATACATACACACACACACACACCCTCACAAATATTTATAATGCTCTTTTTGTGGTGGCAAAAAATTTGAAATTGAGGGGATGCTAATCAATTGGGGAATGACTGAACAAGATGTAACTGTGATGGAGTACTACTGTGCTGCAAGAAACGGGGAGGTGGATTCAGAAAAGAACCCCCAAACCCTATCAAGACCTATATGAACTGATGCAAAGTGAAGTGAGAACCAGGAGATCACTGTGCTCACTGTGCACAGAACAGCAATGTTGTAATGATGATCAATTGTCAAAGACATGGTTATTCTGAGTAGTACAGCTACCTAAGACAAATTACAAAGGACTCATGATGAAAAAAATGCTATGCACCTAGAGAAAAAACTGATGAACTGAGTACAAATAAAAGTATAATTTTCTTGCTTTCTTTTTTGCCTTTTTTTGGGATATAGCTAATATGGAAATATATTTTGCATGATTTCACATGTGTAATTGCTATCTTGTTTGCCTTCTCAGTGGGTGGGATGGGAAAGAGGGAGAGAATCTGAACTCCAAATTTAAAAAGAAAAGAATGTTAAAAGTATCTCATTTAATTCTCACCATAACTCCATGAAGCAGGTACTGTAATTATCCCCACTGTACAGATGAAGAAAATGAGGCTGGAATGGTGAAGCGACCCACTCAGCGCTAACGCAGCTTGTGAAGTGTGGGAGGCACTGCTCAAATTCAAGTTTTCCTGATTCAAGACCAATGCTCTATCCACTGTGGACAACTAGCTACCTCTTAAAACACATGCATGCACTGGATGTCACTGAAAACACATATCTTATGCTTTATTTGTAATCTATTACCTCTCCATTAGGGCATAGGAAGCATGATCATTAATATTCTGGTATCATGGTTGGTCACTGTATTAATTAGTGTTCTTAAGTCTTTCAAAATTATTTTCCTTTACAATGTTGTCAACATTTAGTCAGTCAACAAACATTTTTAAAAGTGCCTACTATGTACCAGGCACTGTGCTAAGCTCTAGGGATAGAAAAAAAGACAAAAGACAGTCCCTACTCTCAAGGAGCTTGCAGTCTAATGGGGAGACAACATGCAAACAAATATACACAAACAAGTTATAGACAGGATAAAGAGGAAATAATTGAGAGGGAAGACACAGGGAAAGGCTTTCTACAGAATGTGAGAACCAGGAGGCAGAGATGAGGAAGAAGAGTGTTCCAGGAATAGGGGAGGGCCAGAGAAAATGTCTGGAGATGAGAAGTGGAATGTTCTGTATGTAGAACTCTGGAAGCTGGTGTCACTGGATCAAAGACTATGTGGTGGGGGTGTAAGTTACAAACAGACTGAGGAAGCAGGAAGGGGCTAGGTTATGGAGGGCTTTGAACGTCAAGCTGAGGATTTTGTATTTGATCCTGGAGGTGACAGGGAGACACTGGAGTTTAACGAGTAAGGAGGAGCTAGTTATCCTGCAAACTGTTCTCCCGGTCTGTTGCTCTTCATAACCTGGCTCCAACCTACCTTTCTGGGATTATCATATGCGTTTCTTGTCCCCTTTTTATACTCTACATTCTAGCCAAACTGGCCTGATGGCTGTTCCTCATATATACTATTTAGACAGGTGATTTCCCACGCTTAAAATGCACTCCCACCTTACCTCTACCACTTAGACTCTCTAGCTTTGCTCAAAGTTCCCTCTAGAGATATACCTTCTTCATGAGACTCCGTTTAATCTCTCCATTCATTTGTGGGTTATCTCCCTCATCCCTAAGTGATTCTGTATTTACTTTCTATGTAATTTGTTTCTACTTGAATATGTAAGCACCATTTCTGCCAACAGAATGTAAGCTCTCTGAGGGTAGGAACTGTTTCAAAGGTCAGCTCAAGTCACTCCCTTCATGAGGACTTTCCTGATCCCCCAGTTTACCTTGTATCTCCTAATTCCAGGCATACAGTAGGTGCTTAATACATGCTTGCTGTTTGATTAACTGGTAGCAGTGGTAATAGAAAAGATAAGAAGAAATAAGAAGGCGGAGTTGGTTTTAAGGAGGGAGGAATAAAGGAAAATGACTTCTATTTTGGACATGATTTTAAAGTGATAGGTGATCAAAATGAAAATGTCTAATAGGAAGCTGGAGTCAAAATTCAGGAGAAAAGATCATTTTTGAGTTAAAAGATTTATGAGTCAGCACAGAAGTCACAGATGAAACTACAAGAATGGGAAGTGGGCAATCTGCTCAGAGATCTTGACATTTTAGTCAAAATATCCCCCCAGCCTAGGGGGAGAGCAAATCTTTGCCTCAAAAGGCCATGTCTGATAGGGCGATCAGAAACTAACCTCCATGAAGGCAGAATACCCAGCTGTGCTTAGTTGGAAGACCCTTGGTCAGTCTGAAACCTTCCTTTGATATAAAAATAAAATCCTGCCTGAGTTTGTATGCCTGGTGTGCCTGATATGACAGGCTGCTGTTCTGTTTGACCGCATGGTTGAGAGAGGCACAAGAAGGAGAGACAACAGCTGAGACTCCCAAGAAGCTCCAGGACACCCAAATTTGCTTAGAAAAATGCTATTGATCGAAGGTCTTGTCTGAGCTCTGGAAATGGGCTCCCAGCCGTGGCTGGGAGAGGGAAAATGGCTGAATTTATGAACTGTCAGCTTCTTGGCTCAGGAAAACTGACACTCACTGGAGAAGCAGTAGCCAGGCGGGGTCAGCTTTCTCGCCTTCTTTTGTTCCTCACCTCATCGGCTGTAGGGAGAAATGTCAAAGGCCTCTTTTGTCTATAAATCTTCAAGAATCTTAATAAAATGGATGCAAGGAAGAAAAAAAAAGAGAAAAAACCCTTATATGCCTACGACTAAAACTGCAGAACCTGATCTTATTACTAAAATGGGGGGGGAGAAGAAAAAAGGAGAGAACAGAAACTTGGGAGCTTTCCGTGTTCCTTTTTTCCTGATTAAATGCAGATCACACAAAAGCTCTTAATGGGGGAAGGGAAGAGCAGTCCTCTGTACATCTGGTCCCTGGTATTAATCTTAACTGTGGGGTGATATTGAAGCACATGGCTTTTGGAGCGGTGAGTACCTGCAATGATGACTGAGTCTGTCCGGGCTGGGCCAAATTTCAATGTCATCTCATGCTTGTGTTTATGAACCGCCAGGTGGTCCTCGTTTGTAAATCTCTGAAATGAAACAGAAATGGAGAGAGATGAGGGTGGGGAGAGTCAGTGAATCGATGCCCTTTTAAAAAATGTCCTATTGGACATCTTAGAGCAGGAACAGTCCCTGGAGAGAAGGTCAGGGAAGGTGAAGACATTTTTTTTTGTAGGGTGAGACATGAGATGAAGGGGAGAAAGGATGGAAGTAAGGGCTGGAAGTAGAAAGGGAGAAAAGGCAATAGACAACAGAGAGGAGAAGGGAGGGGGAAGAATGGAGCACCAACTGCTCTGTGGTATTAAGTCCAAACAAGACAAGTGGACAGATTGTTAGTCAAGTGGGGTGCAAGCTGAAGGCTCCAAATGAAAGAATCATTAAGGCCAACTCCTGGAGAACAAGGGGAAAATAATTTTTAATAATAATAATAAAGAGAGAAGCAGGGAAAGGATGGCCATCAAAAAATAGGAAATTCAGAACATAGCTCTTAGTGGTGGGGCTGAATCGGGCTGTTTTATGAGGGGCTAACAGGGAGATAAATTATGCAGGATTAGGAGATCCATTTAACTTCCTGGCCCCTGCAGTGCTACAGCAGGCATCAGTGTAGCCATTTGGCTCTGGGTTTTAATAAGCCGGGACGGAGCTGCGGAGGACTGAAGCCCAACGGCCAGCAGTAAAGGCACAAACCATCCCATCGGCCAAATGCCATCTCTCCTCATCAGGGGCAGGCACAGAGGCTGTGCAGGCCATAAAGGGGCCAATGCAATGTTATAGACTTTATAACAGTTGCATGGAAATACAACTGAAGATGGAGGGGATTCTGCCTTCTTGTGTGGGGGGCTTCAGTGGATGAGCAATGAGTAGGTAAACCTCAGATCTACCCTCAGCTTCTTACTGGCAGGGTGGAATTACTAAACCATAATTTTGCCACTCCCCCCAGAGCTTCTCTAAAGTGGCATGTGTATACACGCAAGCCTGCATGCTGCAAGAGCTTGCTCACCAGGGAGACAAGGAAGGAAACAGATCAACATTGGTAATTCAAAAAAATAACACAAAAAAAACTCCACTGAGGCTGCCTGGCTGCGCCTTCCTCTACAACAAATTGTCTGCAACACCATGTTTGGAGACAACAGTTTTCTGTAATCCCTTCAACAGAACTACACAGTTTCATCTGCCTTTTTGCTTTCAGAAATAATGACTGATGAGTTCTCTTCCTTTTCAGTTTCGTCATCGGACCTATTCCTCGTCCACCTCCCTCACTTCAACTCTGCTTTTCCACACCTGTTTTTTGACTGCAATGTTCACTAGATAGAATTTACCCATCATACCTCAGCTGCTTTCCATTTCGGTAGAAGTCTGTTTTCAAATCCAATTGAGTTACCTCAAGCTATTTCCTTTTTTTCCCCCTTCCAACTTGGCAGAGAAGTAAGCAGAAAAAAAAATCCAGATTTCCCAGGATCTTTTCCTGGGAATGGGAAGTAGCCACTGTCCTTTTCCTCAAAGTGACTTTGAACCTTGTCTGATGGTGCAAATTTGGATACAGGAGATGCAACAAAACACTAAATATAGTGAAAACAAGACTTTTATTGTTAGAAATAAAGCCAAAGGGGCAGCTAGGTGGCGCAGTGGATAGAGCACTAGCCTTGGAGTCAGAAGGAGTTGAGTTCAAATACAGCCTCAACCACTTGACACTTCCTAGCTGTCTGACCCTGGGCAAGTCACTTAACCCAAACTGCCTCACCAAAAAACCCCCCAAAAACCACCACCACAACAAAAAACCAATATGAAAGAAATCAGGTCAAGTAAAAAGGTGGCTGGGATTTTGCAAAGGAGGTGATGCACCAATTCAATTTAAAAAGCACTTATTAAACAAACACCCACTGAGTGCCAGGCACTGGGTTAGGTGCAGGCAGGGAATTAAACCTCCCCCCCAAAAAAAAACAAAAAAAAGAAAAGAAAAAAGAAGAAGAAAGTCCCTGCCCTCAATGACTGCCTCAATAATGATTTATTTGGAAAACTAAGGGCAAAACTAGAATACTGGCACAGAAAAGTCAATGGGTGAAACAACAAACTCAACAACATGATCTGATTTTGTTGAAAGGAACAAATATCTCAGGAGGGGAACTGAGACAGGAGTGCAAGTTTCTACTCTTGCTAGACATTCATTTCTTTACTTGTAGAATTTTCCCAAAGGTAAAGGGAGACAAATGAAGATTGCTGGCCTAACTGGGGAAGGTATGTGAATACGTGTGGATAATAAGCCACCATGGAGGGCTTAGAGGGCTGTTAAGCACTGAGAGAGAAGGATGTGCCCAAAATAGATAAAAGAGTGAAAGGCATCTAGTATGAGAGGAAACTAAAGCTATTTCTTTAATTGTGCTAGTTACAATTAAAGAAATCTTTTTTTTCTGTAGAAATTCCTTGATATCTTAGAAGTACCTCTTTCTTTTGTGCTATGACTGAAGACTCCAGACTTTTATTATTTGTCCTCTAGTTCTCTCTCTCTCTCTCTCTCTCTCTCTCTCTCTCTCTCTCTCTCTCTCTCTCTCTCTCTCTCTCTCTCTCATATGCTCTCTCCCTTGAGCCATATATTTTCCCCAAATGAAAGCTGGGGGCTGATCACTCCCCCACCCCCAAACCTAAATCATGCTGAGCACTGCAGGAGAGCTGAAGCAAAGTTAGTTGAAGAGCACGGCCCTGACTCTCAGCTCAGCTCCAGTCATCTCCCTGCTAGTTCTAATACAGCTCTTTTTAGTGAAGAGGAAGATAAAAGTTTATTAGGGAAGGATGCTATGGAGAAAAGACTGATGATCTCTTTTCTGAAGTCTGCTGGAATGTGAAATAGAAATATCAATCCCCCCCCCCCGCAAGACTTATTAGGATGCATCTGTATAGAACAGACCTGAAATGTGCATTTGGGGCATCTTTCCTCTATAAATAATCTCTATTTTTAAAAAGAGAGGAAGATATTTGGTTTTAGCTGCCTATGCTACTACAACAGATGTACAAGTAACCACCCACCTAGGGAAGTATTCATGTCAATTGAATGGTAAACAATGTTGATCTTTATTTGACTGCTTAATTATATATACATGTTTACTGATTTAATGACCATGTCTTTGGGGCAGGGGAGAAAGTGGGCATTAAAATTGAGGGCTACTGAAGTCAGGGCATATTGGAATCGGGAAGCAGCCCAAGTGTCTTGAAAGGATCACAGAATCTTATGGTTGGAAGGGACCTTCAGGACATCTGGTCTAACACATACCTAAACAAGAATCCTTTCTACATCATTTCCAGCAAGTGGTAATCTAGCTCGTACTTGAAGCTTTCAGACAGAAGAAGCCCATGTTGAACGGCTCTGTTAAGAAGGTTTTTTTGTTTGTTTGTGTTGAATATCAAGCCTAAATCTGCTATTCTGCAATTTCCACCCACTGCTTCTAGGTTCTAGCATACAGGGCCACGCAGAACAGATTTGTGCTATAGTTTGGAAAAGTCTGAAGGCCAATCTGCTTCCACAAACACATCTGCATTGTACCCCCTTCCCATGCCACTTCTGGAAGGAGAACAAGTATCGGGGTTATAAGTGGGTAATGTTTTCTGCACATAACCTAAGAGAACTAGATACTCTAGTTAATAAGTCCAAAGAGTCCCATAAAGGGTTTAACCATTTCTCAACCTTGAATTTTTTTTAAGTCCACTTTCTTAAGTGTAAAGCTGTATTAATAATGTAGAGCAACAGGGAAAGGAAAGAAAGGAAAAAGAATAAAAGCTGTTTTTAGTTCTGCTTGCCAAACTGCCAACACATGTTTTTGGACTTGAAAACTTGGAAGACTTTTAACAAGCAGAAAGAGAAAAACTCCATCCCCATTTTATAAAATGGCTGATGTACTACAACCATGCCAATAGCTGGGCTGAGGAAAGGAAGGGAGAGAATCAAACATTCCCCCATATGAGACGATTTCATGGAGTTTATGTGCTGTGCTGGTTATTTAGAGATTACACACATGAAACCTGGATGAAACCTGGATGACATTTAGATCAAAATACATTTGGCTGTATCTAATTTCTACTCCCTAGAGCAGGAAAAGTAGGGAGAAGAGAGCTTTACTTTGTTTAGTCTAACAGGGAAATAGTGAAGGCACAAAATGAAATGTTATAGCTATGAAAAAGCAGCCTAAAAATTCAGCAACACAGCTTATCTATAATGAATTTTCTTCTTGATTTAATCTCCTAATTCATTCATAGAAAGGTCTTGAGGCAAAAATCCTCTCCCTGAGGGAGGTCTCTCCCCAAGCGCCTCACCTCTCTGTATGGGAGCTATCCTGTTTCTTAGTAGGACTGATGGAATCATGGCAGTCAGATTAAGAAGCCAGGAGGTCCAGAGGACCATGAAAAAGAGAACCCTATTTTTGTAAACCAGGAATGTGTTGGCATGTATTCCTCCTAAAAGGTTTTCTATTTTAAGGACAGGGACTATGGATTTTTTTTCGTATAAGAATGATTTCTTGGTCTCTAAGCAAGTCAGTGGACAAGACAACGTTTATAATCAACTTAAAGCTCTGCCCCCCCCCCACCCCGGAGGTACACTGAGACAAAATCTGTGCATGGCTGGAGAGAAAACAAAATGAAGTCTTAGGCTAACTAGAACTGCAGCTTTGCATGACAATACACATATCTTGGCTCCAGTTCAGGCAGGCATGGGTATATGCACATCAGAAGCTCCCTGGCTACAGTGTAGTCCTTGATAAAAGCATCACAGCAGACAAAATTTCAGCATGATATTCTTTTAATTCCTAAAATGCTGTTATTGGCTATTAGCATTTGTGTAGATTTCCTTCATGTTTAAAAATGTGCTTACATACATCCTCAGCTATGATTAATGTACTTTCCCTTCCTACTCTTAGAAAGATTGAGGTGGGAATTGGAAAAGAATGGAGCTTGGAAAGGGAGGCGAAAAATCAGATGCTTCAGATTCCATTCACAAGGAACAAAGGGATCAGAGAATTGGGGGGGTGGGGCGGGGAGAAGAGGGAACCTTTTGATAGCTTTTTAAAAACAAAAATCCCATCCACTACGGGAATCATTCTTTACAACACTGAATTAAAGATAGGAAAAAATACAGTTTATCAAAACTAACCAAGATATTGAAAATATCGGAACTATCCAGTTCTTGTCAGTGTTGTTGTTTCTCCCCTCACCCCTCATAGGGGAAGAAGATGCTTTCTCATATCTCTTTTTTTGGGGTCAAGCTTGGTCATTATAATTTTACAGGAATCAATTTTAGTTGTTTTATTATTGTTCTTTCCACTTACGTTGTTATAGTTACTGTGTAAATTATCTTCCTGATTCTGCTTACTTCATTTTGCATCAGTTCAAATAAATCTTCCCATACTTCTCTGTATTCATCATATTCATAATTTCTTATAGCATAGCAATATTCCATTATGTTTATGTTCTACAAATTATTTAACTATTCCTCAAAGGATGGGCATCAACTTTGTGAAATCACAGAATCTTAAAGCCTAAATGGAAACTAAGGTGCAACAAAGTGAAATGACTTGCTCAGTTCAGAGATATTTAGCATCAAGGCTGGCTAATTTTACACTAAAGACAAGATGATAAAATTGTGACCCTCTTTGTTCTAACGGCAGCCCTTGTTACAGCTCTCTCTGTTAAATGTTAAGAATTGGGACCAGAACCAGGTCTTCTCTTCCCTTTTCTAATCCAGGCCTCTTTCCATTATCTTATTGATACTTTCATTTTTTATTATTATTATTTTTAAAACTTCCTTTTTATTATGAAATTGACAAACATCAACAAATACGACTACTTTCCTATACAAAGAAAAGAAAGAGGACTATATTAGAAACCATTTTCTATTCTATTCTATATATACTGCATTATAGAAACCAATTTATATACAACTTGTTTTGTGTATATCATAAATTTAACATGGTAGATCCAGCGTCTTATTTTTTGCCCCCCTTCTGACTTTTCTTTTCTCTTCTTACAATGACTCAGCATTTTTTCTTTTTATTATTACATCTCATTTTGTTTTTACATCTCATTCATTATCAAATACATTATTCCTCTCTTTCCTATCCAGCTAGCCACCCCTTAAAATGATTAAAAAAAAAAAAGGAAAAAAGCAGTTTGGCAAAACTGAGCAATACTTGGATTACGTCTGAGAGCATATGCAATATGTACCTACAGTTCCCTCCACATCTACAACAAAGGAATGAAGGTGCATTTTCTCCACTCTTTCCAGAAAGCGTGGATCACTACAATCATGCAACAATTTTCTTCTTTGGTCACTGTTCTTTCCATTTACTCTGTTGTAGTCACTGTGTATTCTGCTTTCCACATTCTGTTTACTTCACTCTCCATCAGTTCATATTAATAAGTGTACGTTTCTCTGAATTCTTTATACCTGCTTACTTATGTATCATGATTTGTTTAGCCATTTCCTAGATGACAGGAACTTACTTTTGGTTCCATTCTTTGCTACCACAAAAAACGCTGCTATGAATATTTGAGGTCTTTTTGTCTTTGGCCTCTTTAGGCTACATCTTTAGCAAAAGGGACCTCTGGGTGAAAGGGTAAAGACATTTTAGTCACTTTTTAAAAAAGTATAATTCCAAATTGTTTTCCAGAATGATCATCTCAATTCACAGTTCCACCAACAGTGCCCTAGCTATGCTGCCTCTTAATACTATGTATTATTTCAGTATTTGGGAAAAATACTAGTCCAAAACTTATGACAGACTCCAATGCCTCTAAGCTCTAGGAATACTAAATGGATGGTACAACTTTCATCTCTAAGTCTATTGGAAACAAATATGAAAAAGATGAAAACGTCTTGTGCAAGTTGTTATCTAAGAGATTAAATCCAAGTCCCAGAACCTGAGAAGCAATGGGAAAGGTAATCTGGTGATTACTTGTGGGCAAGAGAGGCAAGAGGACTCTGTTAGTTAATTAAACACCCATTGTAAGAGAGAGGGAGATATGCTGCTATCTTAAGGGGAAGGGAAGGGAAGGGAAGGGAATAAACATTTAATAAACACTTTAAATTTATTAGTTAAGTGCTTTACAAATATTATCTCATTTGATCCTCAGAACAACCGTCTGAGGTAGGTACTGTTATTATCTTCATTTTACAGTTGAGGGAACTGGCAAACAAAGTTTCAGTGACTTACCCGGGGTCACACTGCTATTAAGTGTCTGATGCTTCATTTGAACTCAGGTCTTTCTGACTCCAAGCTCAGTGCTCTATCCAATGTCTGTCTCTGTCCTAAAGGTCCTCACCATTCCCCTACACTATGGTACTTTTGCCTGCTTGCAAACTTGGAACAGGTAGCACAAGGGAGTAAATATATACAGAAACATCAATGGCTAGAGGCAGTCATGTGTATAGAATCCTGTTTTCCTTTTCAGTTCTACCTCATAAAGCCAACACCAAGCTTCTGCTGCCCTTTCCAAGGTGTTGCTGTTTACCAAATGAGTCACATATCCTCCTCAGAATGCTCCACAGTTCCTGAATGAATCATTTCAAAGCATAGGATCACTCAGCAAACAAAAAACAGCCATAGCAGCAGCTCATGCTGCACATAGGGATAAGAAGATTTATTTAAAAAACAAGAACAAAGACAGCAAAATCCTTTCCAAATGCCCCAAATGATCGTCAAGAAAAAGAATGTCAAGGAAGTAAGGAGAGAGGAAGGTAGGGGGAGAAAGAAAGAGGGGAATAAGAGGAGAAACAGGGAGGGGGAGGGAGGAAGAGAGGAGGAGGTAGAAGGGAGATAAAGAGGAAGAAGAAGGGAGAGGGGGAGAAATGGGGGAGAGAGAGAAGAGGAGGAGGGGAAAGAGAGGGGACAAAGAGAGAGACAAGAGACAGAGAGAACAGACTGACAGAGGGAACAGGGAAACATCTAGCATATTCAAGCTAGGATTTGTTTGTCTATGAGGTTGAAGCAATCATCCATGCTTCAGGGAGGCTATATGGATTATCTTAAAGTATCTCTGGCAGTTAACCAAGGCTGTCCATAATGCAAAAGGAAGAAAGAATTTTGGATTGTTAAAACTGTGCCTTGGTATTAAGAGCCATCCTGCCTACACTCTTCTGCCAACAAGCATATTTAACTGAAATGCTACAAAGTTGCAGAACCCCATCCAAATGCACAGTTCAGGGGTGGGTTGGCTTGGTGTAGCCATCTGTTCATCCCCCCTGTTCAAGGGAGGAATTGCTACCCTGGAATGCCAGTACTTGCCTATGGAACCCAGAACTGGGTCCAATCAAACATCAAAAATCATTGTTATAATTTAAAAAGGATGGGACAATAAACAAGCAAAATTTCAAAAGGATAAAAAGTCAGACATCAGGAAGAGTTTCTGACTCTTTGGCCTCAACATAACTTTCCATTGCTGTCTTATAGTCTAGCCAAATCGGCCCTTGCCATTCAACCAATGTACATCCATCCTTTCCCACCTCCAAGCTTTTCTTTTAGTTTCTTCTGCTTAGAATGAGAATTGCTTTCATTTTCTCCACTACAAATCCTATCTATCCTTAAAAGCTCAAATGCCATCTCCTACATTAAAAGCCTTTCCTGACTCCCCATAAAAAACTAACTTCCACCCCCACTCCACATTTGGAAGAAGTCCTCTAAGAATCTCCTGCTGCCAAACTACTCAGTCTACCTCCACCAGTACCTTTTTCATTTAGTTATTACAATTATAGAAACTTATCAAGTCTAGATATTACTGGAGACCCCAACTGCACAGGGCAAGCAGTGAGAATGAGTGCGCTTGACACACTGAAATCACACTTCTGCCATCCCTAATTAGAACTGCTCTTTAACCCAGAAGTATCTCTAAAACAGCTGGTTTCAGAGTCCTAGTTCCCATTTCACTGCCTTAAAAGGTATGCCACCAGGGTGTACATGGACATTATATAATCAATTTGTTTCCCTGTGACACATGATCCCATTACTGAGTATTGTTCCAGCAAGAAGTAAAATGCTCTAATCACAAATATCTGCCTTTAAAAAAAATTTAATAATGACAGCTAACATTTATATAGCACTTAAGGTTTGGAAAATGCTTTAAGTATATTAACCTCATTTGGACTTCACAATAAACCCATTCCCCAACCATTATACAGATATGGTCACACAGCTAGTGAGTGTCAAGAGGCTATTATCTGAATTTGCCTCCAAGGCCAGCAGTCTATCCATTACACCAAGAGTCAATTCCTACTTTCCCCACAGGAGCCAATTCTAAGACCCAACTCCCACTTCTACCCTAAATACTCTGTAGCTCCCCCCCTTCTAAATTGTCATTTGCCCTTCAGAGCAGTTATAACCTAACCCTAACCTAGCAACCACAACAGCAGATGTGCAGGTGCCAATGGCAAATTTTCCCTTTCCCCAACGGAGAACATGGGACTTGACATCAGAAAGACCTGAGTTAAAATGCTACCTTAGACAATTACTAGGGGTGTGACTCTGGGTTAATCAATTAACACTGAGTTTCAGTTTCTCATTCTATGAAAGGAGAGGGCTGGATCTGATAGCCTCTAAGGTCTCATCCATTTCTAAATCTATAATCCTGTACATAGAATTTAAAATAAGTAAATACATTCACATTGGGGAGGATGTGTGCTGAAATTTTCTTTTATTAACAGAGTCAAAAAAGTTTGGATAACACAACCCTAGAGGCCCCATCTTTGTTATAATAAACATGATGTAGATGTTTTCTTCTCACTTGGATTTTACATGGCAGAATAACAAGATTCTAAAAGAGTCAAGCAGAATCAAGACATGGATTCCTCCATTTGGGGAGAACCCTGTAGGGATATGACTAAAGGAAAAGCTATGTTATAAGTCAGTCAACCACTGAAGAAGAATATAAAAACCACATATTTAACTACGGCGTCTTAATTTGCAATTAATATCAACATGTAATTTTAGACAGAGCTTTTATCAGGCAGTTGAAGGCTTTTTTTAAAAAACCTTTACAAAATGTTCTTTTCTTTGCTTATTTAACATTATTATCAGTTCCTAAAGACTCTCTTGCCCCACTGAATCAACCTTTGGAACAGCTAGGAAAAAATTAGGTTTAGGCAATATCTTATACCATTTTCCACAATAAATTCAATATGGATAAGGTGACTTGAATTAAGATCATACCAAAAAACAAAGAGAACAGATACAAATAAGCAATTAAAACAAATGAATACAATGATCATCTCTGAAAATGTATGCCTCATTGCACCTACTGTCCTCCACTTCTTGCTTTATCACCAGGTTCTCTGCATTCAGGATTAGTTCCTGTCCCCATCTGAGTTCTGATGCCTTCGGTTTCCAGTTCTCAGCTACATGGTACAACTCATTTTCATGTCAGTTTTCTTCATTTTGACTGGTGTCTTTTGCCCAGCACGCTCCAAGCGTTAGAGAAATTGATGAAACTTAAAGTCACATCGGCCAACCCTGACAGAAATGGACTGAGGAGGACAAAGAAGGGGGCAAGTATATCTCATTAGCTAGGCTCTGTGATGGGCTATCACACCCAGAACAAGAAGTTACAGAACCACAGTATTTTGTTCTGGCTAGAATGTTGTGCTCAGCTCTAGGCACCATATTTTAGGAAGGACAGATACCAGCTGTAGCATATGGAGTCACTTTTATCATTTCATCAAATCATGTAACGGACATAAGGTATAATAGATCTTAAATTGTGACTACTCATACTTATTGGCATCTCTACTCCACTGCTGAACTTAGGTGGGGAAAGAAGAAATTGATTTTTTTCTATAATTGTATTTAAATATTTTATAATTTTTACAACTATTTTTAAAATTTTGAGCTCCAAATTCTCTCTCCCTCCAGTCCCTTTCCCCCAATACGAAATCAAATAATATTATACCCATTATACATGTGAAGTCATGCAGAATATATTTCCATATTAGCCATGTTGCCAAAAGAAAAATAAGCGAGAAAAAAAGTGAAAAAAAAATATGCTTCAATCTGTACTTATGAGGTCATCAGTTCTCTTTCTAGAGGCAGACAGCATTTTTCATCATGAATCCTTTGGAATTATCTTGGATCACTGTATTGATAAGAGTAGCTGATTCTTTCACAGTTGATCACTTTTACACTATTGCTGTTACTGTGTACAATGCTCTCCTGGTTCTGCTCACTTCATTTTACATCATTTCATATATGTCTTCCCAGATTTTTCTGAAACCAACCCCTTCATCTTTTTTTCCCTTTTTTTCTTTTTAGCTTTTATTATTTTATTTTCCCCCACTTACATATAAAAACAATTTTTAACATTTGTTTTTAAAACTTTTGAGTTCCAAATTTTCTCCCTTCCTCTCTCCCCACCCCCCCTCACTGAGAAGGCAAGCAGGTTGATATAGGTTATACATTGTGTAGTCATACAAAATATATCCATAATAGTAATGTTGTGAAACAAAACAGACTCCCCCCAAAAAAAAACCTCAAGAAAAATAAAGAAAAAAGTACGCTTCAGGCTGTATTTGGACGTCATCAGTTCTTTCTCTGGGGATGGATAGCACTTTTCATCATTAAGTCCTCTGGAGCTGTCTTGTATCATTGTATTGCTGAGAACAGCTGTCATTCACAGCTGATCATCTTACAATATTGCTGTTACTTTGTACACAGTACATTTCGCTTTGCATCAGCTCATCTAAGTCTTTCCAGGTTTTTCTGAGAGCATCCTGCTCATCATTCCTTACAGCATAATAGTATTCCACTATAATCATATACCACACAACTTGTTCAGCCATTACTTAACTGATGGGCACTCCCTCAACTTCCAATTCTTGGACACCACAAAAGGAGTGCTATAAATATTTTTGTACATATAGGTCCCTTTCCTTTTATTTTTATTTTTTTAAATTGCTTTGGGATAGAGACTTATTGTTCTCCAGAATGGCTGAACCAGCAATAATGCATTAGTGCCCCTATTTTTCCACAACCCCTCCAACATGTCATTTTCCTTTTCTGTCATGTTAGCCAATCTGATAAGTGTGAGGTGGTAATCTCAGAGTTGCTTTAATTTGCATTTCTCTAATTGTTAGTGATTTAGAGCATTTTTTCATGTGAGTATTGATGGCTTTGATTTTTTCGACTAAAAAGTAACTATTCATATCTTTAACCATTTATCAATTGGGGAATGGCTCTTTCAGTTCCCTATATATTTGAAAAATGAGGCCTTTATTAAAGAAGCTTGCTGTCAAAATTTCCCCCCAGTTTCCTGCTTTCCTTTGATTTTTGGCTGCATTTGGTTTTGTTTATGCAAAAAATTTTGTCAGTCAAAACTATTTTATCTCCTTGTGATCCTCTCTTATCTTTTGTTCAGTCATCAACAATTCCTTTATCCATAGATCTGACAAGTAATTTCCCCCATATTTCTCTAATTTTCTGATATCAACCTTTGTGTCTAAATCATGTACCTATTTTAACTGTATCTTGGTATATGGCGAGAGATACAGGTTTATGCCTAGTTTCTGCTAGAGTGCTTTCCAGTTTTCCTAACAGTTTTTTTTTGAATAGTGAGTCCTTGCACCAAGAACTTGGATTTTTGGGTTTATTAAACACTAGATTACTATGGTCATTTACTTCTGTATATTTTGTACCTAATCTATTGCAATGATGAACTCCCAAGAAATACTGATTTTAAAGACATTCAGACTCTTCACTGGTCATCATTAAACTACACTCTTCTACTAGGAGTATTCTAGAGGTGGACTATGCAACAAAGATCCTCTTCCCACCTTCCTGATGACTCTTGCAGGTAACCCCACATACATGGCCTTTCATTGGCTCTTCTTTTACCCATGGTTAACTAAGTTACTTACTCTAACCCCAACAGCTCCTTTTTATCCAACTCTGAGACAACATCTTACAATTTATTCTGTCACTTGGACAGGACTAAATGCTGTCTGGAAGAAAAGCTTAGTTTTTTTGTGTCTTTGTATTCAAAACAATCAAAGCCTCAGGAAATATAGCTTTAACCCTCAGTCATCACAAATGGAATAGGTGGTAGGTGGGGGCAAAGGCCTCCCTTATCCTCCAGTGACTCCTTTCCTATCCTGTAACTCTTTATGGAACTCCAGACACTGCTGGGACCAGTCCATAAGGATTAATGCACACAGGTACATTAGCCTTTTTTCTTTTTCCTAGCGCCTCCATACTCAGTATAATAAATCAGTGGCTTTAAGCCTCAACAAATCTTTGAGGATTAGTGACAAATCTTGGGGACTAGTGTACAGGCCCAAAGAAATTATAGCTGGAATTCAGTAGGTTCTAGTTCTATTTCACTGTACATGACTAATTTACTTACAAAACACATATAAAAAACAAAGCAAAAAAAAAATAAGGCTGTCAAAACCTCAGAGAAAGGATTACCTGAATGTTTAACAAAATGGAAAAGGTTTTTTTTGACCAGTTTTTACTTATGGTGTTTTCCTATCTGACCCAGATTTTTCAGATGCATCTGTCCTACATTTTCCCATTTCTTCTTTGTTAGGATGGGTCTGAGGAAAAAGTGCTCAAATTTTTTTACTTACCATCTTGGAAATGTGGCAATCCTTAACTTTCCAACTGGGAAAAACATTTTCACTTTAAGTATCCAGGTGACTAAGGTTAGGAAAGCTCACTTTACTGTATTCTGCCCTGGGATGCTGAAAACTAACCTTTGTCAGAAAAATGTGCTAAAGATACCTTTTGATAATAGAGCTTCTGAAGGTCATTTTTATTGAACGATTGAATATAAATTATTTTTTAAGTTTAGCGTCTCCCATGACCTAGGTAGATACACAGGCCACATTACAACACGATTCCTGCCTTCTAAGAACTTGTGGTCAGTTTTAAAGTAGTCAAACTGAAGGAAAGGCAAAGTTACATGAGACAGATGCCTCAATCTCTGAAGAAAAGGCTTAGGAGGTAGGAACAAGCTAATGGAGTAAATATCTCTTTAATTACTACAAAAACAAAGCAAGGGAAAATATTTTGCTGGGCTATAAAGGGATTAAGTCCCAGAAAGTTAGTATCTACAGAAAAGGCTGAAGACTGGTAAAGTGCATCAACAAAGTTCCGATTGGCTTAGCTTATTTCTCAAATAGTCAGCAATTGGAGAAGGTACATGTGATGGAGCACTCTGGTTCTTCCTCATCTTGCCAGATGAATTAACAAAAATCTCACCTCAACTTGGCACACTTAGTTGCCTGGTGATTTTCAAAACCAATCTAGTAAGTTTCAGCATGGAAGGCAAGCAAACCAAAACACCTTTATTTCTCCTACTGGCTTAAAGGTTTTAAGTCTCTGATCATCTTAGCCATTTGATAATCAGATCTGGCCACTGATAAAGTAGGTGGGGGTGAGGTGTTTATTTGATTGAAGGAACATATTTTTGGACTGGAACAAACTGGATTACTATACAAAGAAAAGCTGAGATCTGCCCCTCCCCCCTCTTTGTCTTCTTAGTCTTGAGTTATGGGTATGGTTTTTCAATCACTCCAACATTTTACTGGTGGCCTAAACTGGTAGCAGATCCTTGTTTATACCTTGGTACTTTCTACCCCAGTACCACAAATTGACTGACAAAGTAGGAGATGATAATGGGATCAATCAACTTTCATATTACATCATTTTCTACCTCTCAGCTGGGAAAAGAATGAACAGAATTGCCATCAAGCATATCCACCGAGGTGGTGGCACAGCAGAGAAAGAGAAATCTGAAATCTAGTTCTCTGTACACCCTCCTAACTGAAAACTACAGGTTTCAAACATAAAATCTTTCTACCCTAAATATAATTGGGGAACTGAGCTATTCAGAGGGTAGATAGATAAAAGACAATAACAGGTGGCACTGAATTCCAGGCAATTATACTGCTACCATAAAACCTTCACCTGTCTGCTCCTGAAAATAAACCTGACTTATCTGGACCAGATCAGTGACATGTAACCATGTTCATCTGGTTAACCAGATAAATAACAGGAATTTGAAAAAGAAAAAAAAACACAAAACAACAACAACAAAACCAAATATTAATTAGACATTAAGCCACCCAGATTATGCCTGACTCCAGGCTAGATTTGTTTTATAAAATGCATATTTAAAAGAATTTATTTTTGGCATTAGGTAGAAACTTGTTATATATGGCCTGTTATTCTCATCCCTTCCCTGTACAATCTTTTGGAGTCTGAGCTCTTTCATCAGGAGAAAAATGTCACTTGAAGAACCTCATTCCCCCACCCCTTAAAAAATATATCTATTGTACAAAAGACAGACCAAGTTACAATACTGACTGAACTCCTGATAAGCTTAAATCACAAGCCATAAGGGAAAGTCATTATAACCAGAGCTTTAAGACTGTCTAGGAATCAGGGGCAAGCTAGGTGTGCAGTGGATAGAGCACTAGCCTTGGAGTCAGGAGGACATGAGTTCAAATCTGGACTCAGATCAAACACTTAACACTTACTAGCTGTGTGACCCTGGGCAAGTCACTTAACCCCAACTGACTAAAAATTTAAAAAAAAAGTGTCTAGGAATCAAAGCTATGTATAGTCACATGAAAAAAATGCTCTAAATCACTATTGATCAGAGAAACACAAATTAAAACAACTCTGAGCTACCACCTCATACCTATCAGAAGAATGGCTAACAGGACAAAAATGGAAAACGCTGGATGTTGGAGGGGATTTGGGAAAACTGGGACACTAATGCACTCACTGTTGGTGGAATTGCAAACTGATCCAACCACTCTGGAGAGCAATTTGGAACTATACCCAAAGGGCTATAAAACTGCATACCCTTTGATCCAGCAATACCACTGCTAGGTCTATATCCCAAAGACCTCCAAAAAAGGGGGAAAGGACTTATTTGTCCAAAAATATTTATAGCAGTTCTTTCTGTGGTGGCTAAGAATTGAAAGTCAAAGGGGATGCCCATCAATTGGGGAATGCTCAAACAAGCTATGACTGTAATGGAATATTATTGTGCTGTAAGAAATGATGAGTAGAATGATTTCAGAAAAACCTGGAGAGATTTACATGAACTGATGAAATGAACAGAACCAAGACAATGTTATACACAGTAATAGCAATACTGTTCAATGAAGAACTGTGATGACTTAGCTATTCTTAGAAACACAATGATCCCAGACAATCCCAAAGTACTAATGATGAAGCATACTATCTGCCTCCAAAGAATTGATACTGATTGAATACAGCATGCTATTTTCCACTTTCTTTCATTTTTTTCCTTTTATTTGAGTCTTCTTATACAAAATGACTAATGGAAATGTTTTACATAATTGCACATGTATAACCTATATGTAACTGTTTAGGAAGGAGGAGGGATGAACAGAATTTAGAACTCAAAACTTCAAATAAAAGTGTTAAAAAATTTAAAAAAAAGTGTCTAGGCAACTGCTTGAGTGCTCAAATTAGCTTAATTTATATCTGGGGTTCACTTCTTGGACCTCTTTATTTTGTGATTTTTCTTTTCTTTTTTAAATTCTATTTTATTTTATTTTCAGGTCTGAATTCTCTCCCTCCCTTCTCCTCTTCCCAATAAATAAAGAACAAAATCTGTTACAAATAACAAGAGAGGGGGCAGCTAGGTGGTACAGTGGATAAAGCACCAGCCTTGGAGTCAGAAGGACCTGAGTTCAAATTTGGCCTCAGACCAAACACTTCACATTTACTAGCTGTGTGACCCTGGGCAAGTCACTTAACTCCAACTGCCTAAAATTAAAAATAATAATAATAAAAAAAAGAATTCCTAAGTTTTTCAAAGTTGTTTGTCTTTGCAATATAATTATTTTTGTATAAATTGTTTTTCAGAACTGCTCACTTCACTTTATATCAATTCATATAAGTCTTACAAAGTTTTTCTAAAACTATCCCCTTCATCATTTCTTACACTACAATAGCACTCTATCGTATTCATATGCTATAACTTGTTTATCCAATCCCCAAATGACGGGCACAACCTCCAGTTCTTCACCACTGCAAAAAGAGATGTTATACATATTTTTGTACATGTTCATTTTTCTCTTTCTTTGGTCTTTCTGGGATATAGGGCATGAAGTTTAATTGCTTTTGGGGACAAAGTTCCAAACTGCTCTGTGATTGTCTCTCGATTCCTATCACACATTTGATTTGTGACCTCAAATTTTTTCAAGAACACTTCGATCTAAATTTCTCCTTTGTTTCTATCCTATTTTAACTTGTATCCTCTGTGTACCTATCATCCCCCCCATATTTATTTTCTGATGACTTAAAAAAAAATCTCCACAGTCATGCCAACTCACCAACCACTTGATAAAACAACCACCTCTGATAATGTTTCCCTACCTCTCTACCAAGAAGAGAGAACTATTTCACGTTCTATTTTGCAGATTTAGTCACTAGAATTAATCTGAGTTTGGCAGCCTTTAGTATTACTTGGTGGGTGGATGGGTTTGTCTGTTTTTGCTATGTTTCTGTTTTAGTTTTTTCTTTTCCTTCTCTACTGCTACCCATGCCAGGTTTTTCTGAGATTAAGGTTGCGCAGTTATCCTTAAAGCTATTAAGTCATAAAAATTCCCCTAAAAGACCTTGACACTAATGGGTGGAGTGGTGGGAATACTATCTCCCATGGAGGTTGGGGTAGTTTTTCCTTAAAAAATTATTGAATCTGGGGCACAATGCGGTACAGTGGATACAGCACTGGCCCTGGAGTCAGGAGGTCTTGAGTTCAAATCTGACCTCAGACAGATAACACTCACTAGCTGTGTTACTCTGGGCAAGTGACTTAACCCCAACTGCCTCACCAAAAAAAAAAAAGTTATTGAATCTCTTCTTGAAACTTAATTCTCTTAACCAATTAAAGTTAGAGATGATGATGGAGCTTCCTGGTGCCAGCTCATTAGGAAGCAAAAGTTGCTACTCCCTAAGACTTCCGATCAACAGACCAGCATGGCCAACACAGAGGCAAGGAAACTAAATCAATGCTGCATCCTTGCTATAAATTCATTTTCTGCTATGGCTAAGTAAGTCTTTTATTAACTGTTAGAAAGTCTGAGTGAATGAGATCCAGACTACAACATTCCATATGTCACAATAAACTTCAGATGAATTCATGATCTAAATATAAAAGCTCAAATCATAAAGAAATTAGAAGAGGAATCTTTCACAACTATAGCTAAGGTGAGAATTTTTTTTTAAATTCAATTTTATTTTATTTTATTTTATTTTCAGTTCTAAATTCTTCCCCTCCCTCAACTCCTCTCCTACCTACTGCAAAGATAAGAAATAGAAAACCCATTATAAATATAAACTTGTACAAAACACATTTCCAAATTAGCCATGTTCGGGGGGGGCGGAGAAGAAGAAAGAAAAAAGTATGCTTCAATCTGCTGCACATCAGTTCTCTATCTGGTGGATAACATTTTTCATCACGAAACCTTTGGAACTGTGGAAGGTCACTGTTTTGATCAGAGTCTTTCACAATTGATTAACTTTATAATACTACTACTACTGTGTAAATTGTTCTGGTTCTGTTCTCTTCACTTTGTATCAGTTTATATGTTTTCCCAAGTTTTTCTGAAACCACCTTCTTCATTATTTCTTATACAGCACATGTCATATTATTCCCTCACATTCATATACCACAACTTGTTCAGCCATTCTCCAATTGATGGGCATCCCCTAGTTTCCAAATCTTTGTCACCACAAAAACAGCTGCTATAAATATTTTTGTACATATAGGTTCTTTTCCTTTGATCTCCTTGGAGTATAGGTTTAGTAGCGGTATTTCTGAGTCAAAGGATATATAGACAGTTTAATTGCTTTTTGGGAACAGTTGCAAAGTGCTCTCCAGAATGTTTGGAATAGTTAAAAGGGAAGATTTCTAACTAAACAAGACATAGCTGATTGCAGATGATAAAACAAACAATTTCTATTACATAATGTTAAACAGTTTTTGCAGAGGCATAATCAGTATGGTTAGAACTAGCAGGCAAACAGTTGAATGCAAAAAAAAAAATCTCATAAATTTCTGATAAAAGTCTGACATCTGAGTTACATAAAGAATTTATAAAATACATAAGAACAAGAACCATTCCCTAATATACAAGTGGTCAAACGGTATGAACAGGAAATTTTCTAATGAAACACAAGTTACCACAACTATATTAAAAACCTTCCAAATCATTAATACTAAAAGAAGTTAAGACAATTCTAGAATTCCATTACAGCATTACACACCCAACAGATTAGCAAAGATAACTAAGGAGAAAAATGGCAATTGTTGGAAAGATAAGTGAATAATAATGATAATAGTAATAATAGTTAACATTTAGACAGCATTTACTATGCATCAGGCACTGTGCTAAGCATTTTATAATTATTATCTCATTTGATCTTCAACAACCCTAGTTGGTAAGGCTATTATTATCATCTCCATTTTATACAGGAGTAAACTGAGATTAATTGACTTGACCAGGGTCACACAGCTAGTAGGTATCTTAGGCCACATCTGAACTCAGGTCTTCCTGACTCCAGGCCTAGAGTTCTATCCACTACACTATGTAAGCTGCCAATCATTAATGCACTACTGGTGGAGCTGTGAATTGGTCCAGATGAATCTGGAAAACAATTTGGAATTATACTTCAAATGTCACTAAACTGTACATACCTTTTAACCCATTGATACTATTAATAAGCATATATGTCAAAGACAATGAATAGACCTGTCTGTACAAAATATTTATAGAAGCACTTTTTTTTGGCAACAACAAATTGGAAACAAACTGAGTACTCATCAATTTGGAAAGGCTGAACCAATTACAGCATATAAATGTAATGAAATATAGTACCATAGGAAATGACAAATAAAACTGAAAGAAACTTGGAAAGATCTGTATGAAATGATACAGAGTGAACTGGACAGAACCAAATTACAAGATCCACAATAACATACAAGAAAACTACTCTGAAGTCCTCAGAACTCTTATCATCAAATTACTAACAAATCCTTCAGAAGAATTATGAAGTATGCCTTCACTTCTTACCAGACAAGTAACGGACTAGAGGTGCAAAATGCAACATTTATTTTCAGTTGTGGCCAACATGTCAATCTCTTTTGCTTGACTATGTAACGGGAAGTGAAGAGGTGAGTTAAAAAGAAAAGAGCATCAACAAAACATTTTAAAAAACACCCAGAAAACAAGTTCAGGAGATACAAAAAGGTTAATTTTTTAGTATCATATTAAATTTAACATATAGCTAAAAAAGGACATTTATGGTTTCATATACAATCATCCTTTTTTGTTGTTTAATAAGAAAAGTCATAATCAACAAGAATTTATTAATGTTTACTGCCAGCTATGAAGTTCACGATTCTTAGTCTTACATAGTTGTATCCATCCGTACACATTTTAGATAGAAGTCTTTTATCACAAGTATTTGCTGCAAAGATTTTCCCCTATTTGGTGAAAGCATTTTTCCCAACTGACTGTTTCTCTTCTAACTGTACTGATTTTGATCATGTAAAATTTTATATAAATAAACTGGGTTTTTAAAAAATCATTTTTGTTCACACTGACTGATCCCTTGCTTAGATCAGAAAAGCTGTTTTATGTATTTGTTTCAATAATATGACCGTTCATATTTAGGTCACTTATTTGTTTGGAACTTTTGGTATAATGTCAGATGCTGCTCTAAATTTAATTTCTGCCGAATCACTTTCCAGTTTTCCAATCACTTGTTGGTGAATAGACAGCCTTCCCTTTAGTAGTTTACATTTCTGGATTTATCAAAAACTGGATTGATTCAACTGCTTTTAGGTCTATTCCAACCCTCCCCCCATTAAACTGTAAGATCCTGCAGGCAGGAACTGTTTTTACCTTTAAGTCCCCACTTGGGACATTTAATATATGAATAATTTGAATTGAAGCAGCAGTTGAGGGGAGAATATGCTAGGCCATGTGGAGAATGAGAAAGAAGATGAAAAGAGCTAGAGGAAAGAAGAAAAAGGTGACTCGTGTTTAGATTATATAAGAAAAGAGGATTATTTAAAAGAGCAGGATTCTGAGAAAACTGATATGCTACACTGATGTTTTAGTGCCTCCAGGATCACAATGTGTTAAAGATGAAATAATTTATATGATAGGGAGGGATTGCCATAGTGAGGAGACAACCTTCCTGGGCTCTGGCTCTGGAATCAAATGATGGGGATTCCTATCCCTCCTCTGCCACTCATTGCCTATATGACTTTGTGGCAAGTTCCTGGGCCTGAGTTTCCTCATGTGTAAAACAAAACGGTAAACTAGATGGCCTCTAAGGTCCCTTCTAGTTCTAAATCCATAATCTTATGATTGGTGAGATCATTGCACTTCTCCCACCATTCACTATCCTAGTTCTCATTCCTTCTACTGGCCTGCTATCCAAAGGAAAAAAATCCTAATCAAATTCATACCCACCCCACCCAGGACCCTCATCAGAAATGGACTTAAGAGGTACAGCAATCATTCTAGGTAAGAACAAAGGATGATAACTAGCTGCTTTAGGTGCTCCTTGACAAAACAATATGCTTTCTTTTGATTCTGAAACACAAGAGAAAAATAATAATGAATGTATAACATAATTTCCAAATAGGATCATGGTAATCAACAGCAGCTTACCCACCTGAATTTGTCCTCATTGCTCAGAGGTGTAAATCTCACTAGCAGTTCAGTAAAATAAGATTGTTAAATTCTCTTTTCTGTCTCGAAACTTACTACTGAAGCAAGAAAAGCTGGGAAGGGAAGTACTGTGCAGAGATTAAGCAATAATTCTGATCCTGGTGATGTACAAACTGATATGGGATGAAATGTTAGTAGCAGGTTAACTCTTGTATTGTAACCAGGAAAGCCTATAGGTATGGAAGAATGTTATACAATGTAAAATATTAAACCCAAGGAACAGCACACATTGATTATATACCTAATTCTAGCACACAGCAGAAAATCCAAAAAGGGAAGCTGTTTCTTGACAAAACTCCAACCTAATTATGCTATAGCACCAGATTTTTCTATTACCATCTCTCCCTTTTGTATCAGAGCTGGCATCTTGACCTTCTGTTCATGAAGTGAAGAAAACAGGAGAAATCACCTCCAAGCAAGTTTTAGTCTACTACATTTTTTACTAGATAAAGAAAAAACAAAAAGCCATTCCACTTGAACAATCAGATCACTGTCTATATAGAAGCAAAATGCCTCCCTCAAGACCATGAAAATAGCCAATAAGGTTCAGTATGTTCAAACCATTAATTGCTACTCTGCCAAAAGCTGCTAGTCTATACAGAGTGCTCCCTCTGCTCCCTTCTTAAGAGTGGTTAAGCATGCATAAAAGGTATAAGAGGCGAAGTCTAGCTACAGTTTAAAAAAGTCTTCCTTTCTCTGTGCCACATGCATACTTCAAAGGCCTGGGTGTGAAAATGGGGAAGGCTGGAGGCTCAGTACTAAAGATCGGAACGTTTGGTAAACAGCAGAGTGCTTTCTAAACTACACCCTGGCACATGAACAGACGAGATTTCTGAGGTGAACACTACCCTTAATGACAAATCTAAATGCATTTTCTAAATGCACAGAACATTTAGATTTCTGATAAAATGACAACTTCCATGAGATATGAACATAACACAGTAGATATATTAATATGCAGAGATTGCCCCCAAAACCAATAATGATGCTCAATAGCACTGTAGGTATCTGTTCCACTATTTCCCCACTCTGGTGAACATACAGTTAACTCTATGCAAATACCACAACCGGAAACTTTAAGACTATGTCATAATCTTTTTTTTTTTTTCCAGAGGCTATAATTCAAAGAACTATTCCAATAGGAAAGAAAAATCTTGCTAGGGTGTCGCTGTGCAGAGACAACAGGAAGGAGGTAATTTTACCATTAAAGCATAGCGTTTAATTTTAAATGCTTATCCCTTCTACTAAGCTGTTACTGTTAACTAACCTCTTTAGCAGTCAAGCAAATCTCTGCTGCTTTGAACTATCATAGTATTTCTCTTGTTTGTAGAGGAACAGAAATACAGGAGTATTTGTGAAGGTAAAGAAACAAAGGACCTTTGGGGAAAAGAATAATTTTTAAAGGACAAGGAACTGCAGCAATTAAATTCAGTGCTAAAAAGGTTCTTGAAGGAAGATTTGGCAACCACTAGCAGACCACAATCCTCAGTAGTGTTAGCAACAGGGAATTCCCCTGTGGTTATAGTTCCCCTTCTCACTATACAACATGGCAGGCCCTTGACAAATAAGCCACACTAGCAAAAGACACTATACAAAGCAAGATAATCAGATATGACCCTTACCTTCTGGGAGCTGGCAAAGCAAGACAGGGACATAAAAATAAAATGGGGGAGGGAAAGGAACATAAATTAGGCTGTTGGATTTCTAACCATGTGAAGATGACACCCTTCCCAAAGCTATATGCAAGCCATTATTTCCACTTTGCTTCTTCTGCAAATAGGAGTGATGAAGCCATGATCTCAGGTGTTTCTTGGCATAATCTAACTCTTTACATAGCACTGTCTTTTTGCTTTCTTAAAAGCATATCCCAGATACAAAATGGCTCTAGCAGGGAAAGCAGGCTTATCCAAACAGTATTTCCAAGCAAATAAATAAAAAAAAAATCACAAAAGGAGACCAAGGTTGTTTCTGGGAGGGTCCTTCATTTCAGTAATAATCCACATCTCTTTCTGCACAGGCAGAGGTCAGTTTTAGGCCTAGCTCACTGTGACAAGTGAGCCAAATGTCCGGAGCAGTAACAAATTATCCAACTGAACTAAATTAGTCCATATACAAATCGCAATATAACTAACTCACCATCCACCACATAAGTCTAGTTATATCATGTATATACTATATGTATCTGTGTGCATGTGTAAAATCTTCCAAGATCTACTGGATTTTTTTTTTGTCTATTGTCGGAACTGCCTGCCCCAATTCCAAAGGTCTTTGGGGACAAAACCCACTTTTCTGCATATTATCTTAACACTGACATTTCCAGGGAGATGAGTCCTTCTGCCGGCTCATTTCTTGGAAATGAGAAGCTAGGTCAACCTTTCCCCCCCTCCAGATGATGGAGGATAAGGCCACAGACCTCCCTCAATCTCTCCTTTTCTGAAAGGTGACAAGACAGACAGCAATTTGCGGGAAGTGATTGGGAAGAAGAGTAGGGTAGTGCTGGTATGAGGCAAATATGAAAAGTAGGAGAAATTTATATCCCATGGTCTGGAAATCCTGATGTCCCACTTCTCTGCTCCCCAGTTATTCAGTATCTCTATGCTCTTAATAGTTTCCCATTTAGAGTCCTACAAAGATCTGAGTTCTACTATGGTATCCTAAGCTTTAAAATTGACACTACTTCTCCCTCTCATAAAAACTTCCTTTCCCTGGGTATTCAGAATGCATGCCATCTTGGGGTGGGGGGAGGGGTGAGAAATTTGGAACTCAAAAACTTGTGGACAAAGTGAATACCGAAAACTAAAAATAAATAAATTTATATGAAAAAAAAAACTTCTTTTCCCTGTTGAGATCTAGCTGAGTGTTAGGAGTAAATAAAATGATGAAAATAATTCATAATAAGATTCCAAGGAGAACAGCCTAACCTTTTTAAGAATATTTAAATTTTAAAAAGATTTGGATTAACCCTGATAACTCTCTCACAGGGTCTTCTGAGAAGCTTCATGATTCCCTTCCTCTCTCCTCAAGCGACTTTAGGAACGCTCTTCAAATTTCTGCTCTCACAGTATCTTCATTTTGGCCCCTGGCCCAGCTCTTTCCTTATTTCTTTGCTCTAGGCTGTGATTCATTGAGTACCTCTTTTCTCTACTCCCTTGCTGTTTCAATCTGAGGTCTAATTCACCTTTTTTTAAAAGGCAATTGGGTTAAGTGACTTGCCCAAGGTCACACAGCTAGTAAGTATCAAGTGTTTGGTCTTTTGCCGCATTTGAACTCAGGTCCTCCTGACTTCAGGGTGTTCTATCCACTGTGACACCTAGCTGCCCCTCTAATTCACTTTTGAGTGACATGTTTACCTAGCTAGATATGCCCCTTGAAAAAGGGGTGACAACAAAGGAGCTGAGCTAATGAGAACCCTTAGCCATTAAACTGTTCGTATATGCTTATTCTTTATCACATGTTGCTTGTGTAGTAGGCCCATGCTCTCATAAAATATGGTTATATGTTCACAACTTTAAAAAAAAGTAAGAGGAACACTGGTTAACACTTCTTTCCGATACACACATCTGTGACATAGCTAATGGTAAAACAAAAGAATCAAGAAGGAAGGCTGAAGGAGCAAGAAGCGGCTTGGAGAAGGGCATGATCTAAATGTGAAAACAATGATGAGAAGGAGAGAGAGAGAGAAAAGGTTCCAACAGCAACATTTTAGTTATTGGCATGCCCAAAATCAATGAAACAAATGTTTTATTTCTCAAAGAAAAAAAGGGGAGACCAAGATGCTTGCACTGAGCTCTTCAGAAAAACCTGCTAGCAGTGAAGCTCAGGCTCATTGCCAGTAAGATCCGGTCTTTCTCACTGAGCAGAAAAGCAGAGCTTGCCATTTACAAACCAAGTTCATGAGCATGTTGTACAGGCACCAATCTATGTGATAGCCTGAGAGATAACTGCCTAAAACCAAAGAAAAATTGGTCTATGGGAATAAGAAACTGATACCCCTTCTACACCTCCAATAGTCATCTTTGGCATAAGGCAAATGTCTTTTCCAGAAGCCGTGTCTTTGAGAATGAGGGCAACAAGGCTGATAGCCAATCTAGCACATAGCAAGTTGCTTTCCATGATGACTTAAATGACAGGGTAAGGCTACAGATTTATTCTCAAGTTTCTAAGCAGATCCATGCAAGAAGATTTTTTTAAAAGGCAATCTGTTTGAAGAACTCTCTTTTTCCAACCCTGGGCCTTGCAAACTCAACCTGGGATCCAAAGATGGAGCTGTATTTGTTTAGGCTTTGATATAACCAGTGTGAGCAAAAGGATTTAAAAGTTCATCTAACGGAATTTCAATCTGTTAAGCAGAAATCAGTTTAGCTCTTTGATCTGATGGCAGAATCTGTTAACTCTAGGATGCACATGTGGCATTCATCTAGTGAAACAGCTAATTAAACAAAATTCAACATTCATTTTCTCCTCATTCCCCAAATATTTCCACATGATGATTGTAGCACAGATACCTGGAGAGACTATCAGAAATAAATTTTCCATTGCATCAAATAATTCTTAATGAAAATATAAATGCATTCTGGCAAGAGGATAATGCCCAAAGCACTAATATTTTCTCCACGATTCTCAAAAGTCCTTTTCCTCCTTTTGTACCAATGCTCAGCATGACTATGTGAGATAAGTAGCCCCAACTCCACACAGTACAAACTTTAACAGCACTTCTGTTTTTTGATTTGTATGCTGTTTCTCCAAAGCGAGGTTTCAAAAGAGAGATGCTTACTGCACATCCTGATGTGAAAGAAACAGCCGTTGTGCTATGATTTAAAGAGCAATCCCTGTAGGGGTTAAATACATCTAAATCTAAACAGACAAAAGAGAACTAACACTAGGGGTTAGGACACTCAATTCCTGTTTTAATATTCACTTTACTTATCTTATGAAAAAAGAAACCACGGAAGGAATTGAGGACAGTTAGGGTTAAGTTTCTGAAAAAATTCAGAGACGTGTTTGAGCAGAACATATCTTAAATGAAAAAGTAAGATTTGATACAGATATCAAAGCCATTGATCCAGTGAGATAAGAGCTGTCCAATATTTCACAGAAAATTACCAAGAGACAAAAGAAAAAAGATTATAAAAACAAACAAACAAAAACCAAAACAAACCTTTCCACAACTACCTGTCATGAAAATGCCAATGAAAAAAGGGAACGAAATGAAAGCAATCATTTGCTCTACAGGATATGTTGTCATGAAACAGTATATGTCTTCACGTTTTAGATGAGACTCAAGGGCCTACATTCTAGTTAAGTGTGTGCCAATGCTTATATTTGCAACCTTTCTTTCAAAAGGATTTGTAATTTGGATGTAATTTGGACTCAAAAATCTGGCTCTAACCAAACTACAGGTGAAAAAAAAATGCCTTGGTTTTCATTATTTTAGTTCAATTTAAAAGGGGTTGAATGTTTTATGTAAGTCACTGGCAAGTGGTTAAAAAGTGTGTTTGTTAGAGTTGAATGCTAAAGTTCTCTTTCTTCACCTTACAATGGTCTTCCATAGAGGATCCCTTGCACCTTATTCACAATATACAATTTATTGGCTTTTCTTCTATTTTTTAAATTTTAATTTTTTTCAATCAACAAAAATCTGTTTTCTCTTCCTCCTACAAACTCCCAGGGGTTGTGGAGACAAGAAAAACAAAACTACTGTTAACAAATATGCACAGTCCAGACAAACAAATTCCCACACATCTGGCCATTTCCAAGAAATATACATCTCTGCATACCCTTTGACCCAGCAATAGCACTTCTAGGGCTGTATCCCAGAGAGATCATACAAATGGGAAAAGGACCCACATGTACAAAAATTATATCAGCTCTTTTTTTGGTGGCAAAGAATTGGAAATTGAGAAGGATGCTCATCAATTGGGGAATGGCTGAATAAGCTGTGGTATATGAATGTAATGGAATGCTATTGTGCTATAAGAAATGATGAACAGGGGCAGCTAGGTGGCGCAGTGGATAGAGCACTGGCTCTGGATTCAGGAGGACCTGAGTTCAAATCCAGCTTCTGACACATAACACTTAACTAGCTGTGTGACCCTGGGCAAGTCACTTAACCCCACTGCCTAGCTGGAGGAGGAGGAGGAGGTGGAGGAGGTGGAGGAGGAGGTGGAGGAGGAAGAGGAGGAGGAGGAGGAGAAGGAGAAGGAGAAGAAGAAGAGGAAGAAGAAGAAGAAGAAGAAGAAGAAGTAGAAGAAGAAGAAGAAGAAGAAAAAGAAGAAGAAGATGACGACGACGAAATGATGAAGAGGCTGACTTCAGAAAAACCTGGAAAGACTTGTATGGTCTGATGCTGAGTGAAGTGAGCAGAACCAGGAGAACGTTGTACACGATAACAGCCACGTTGTGAGATGACTAATGTTGATAGATTTAGTCCATCAGTGTTGCAAGGATCTAAGACACCTCCAAAGGCCCTGTGATGGAAAATGCTATCCACAAAGAAGAAAGAACTACAGAGTTTGAATGCAGATTGAAGCATACTATGCTATTTTTTTCTTCTGTTGTGGTTTGTTTCCTCTTTCTGGTGGATCCTCCTATTGGTTCTAATCCTTACTTACAGCATCACTAATGTGAAAATATGTTTAATAGGAATGTATATGTATAGCCTATATCAGATTGCGCACAATCTTGGGGAGGGAGGTGGGGAGGGAGGGGGAGAAAAATTTAAAACTCAAAAGCTCATGGAAGTGATTGTTGATAATTCAAAATAAATTAAAAATTAAAAGAAAAAAGAAAAAAAATATACATCTCACTTTGCACCATAAGTCTATCACCTCTCTGGCAGGAAATAAGTGGAATATTTCATCTTTGTTTTCTGGACTCATGCTTTATCAATGCATTGATCATAATTCTAAAGTCTATTATGTTGTTATTGCATAAATTGTTCTCCAAGTTCTACTCATTTCACTCTGCATTAGTTCACAGAGGTCTTCCCAGTTTCCTCTGAAACTGTCTTGACATTTCTTATGGTGTAATAATGTTCCATTACATTAATATGTTATAATTTGTTTAAACACTCTCCTATAGGACAGTCCTTTAGTTATCTATTTTTGGTTACTATGAAAAGAACTGCTACAATACTTTTGTATATATGGGTCCTTTTCCTTTTTTTTAATCCTTTGCGGGGTACACTCAGATATGCAAAAGACACTGAAATAAAGAGAATCATGCCAACTGATTACTCCTGAATTTCTATTTATTTCTCTTTTGGATGAAATGAAGGTGTAGGCCTAGTAGTGGTAATGTTGAGTCCAAAAGGTTAGTTTAGTAACTTTTGAGGCATAGTTCCAACTCTTTCCTAAAATAGGTAGATGAATTCACAGTTCGCCAAGAGAACATTAATGAGCATTTTCACATAGTCCCCCCATTGTAATTTTTTTGGGTTAATGTTGCCAATCTAATTGTTGTGAGGTGGAAAATCAGAGTTGCTTTAATTTACATTTCTCTAATTGGTGATTTAGAGTGTTTTTTAAAATGTTATTGATAGCTTGGATTCTTTCTTTAAAAACTTATCTTTTGATCAATTCTCTACTGGGGAATGGCTTATTCTTATAAAATTTTTAAAATTAAAATTTTTTTTTCAATCAGTAAAAAAAATCTGCTTTTCCTCTTCTCCCTCCCCCCTTCTTCTCCTTTCTAAATGGCTAAGAGAGAAGAGCTCTGCAGTCACTGTGTGTGGGTAGTAATGGTGCTTTTACTTGTCACTGTGCAAAGCCTGTTAAATATTTACAACACAGGCAGCAATAGCTAGTCCTAAACACCCAGTTGTGAGTTTGAATTTTTTTACAAATAAATCTATGACAAGTTTTCCCCAGCAAAATGCCAAAAGACTTTACTAACAGCTTCAAGAGACCTGGTGGGTCCAGAGGAGCAGTTATGGGCCATCTGGTGATTACTTATTATTATTTATACAGTGCTGTAGACATACACACAGATGTGTTATGAATCCACATACAGAGAAGGTTCTAACAAGGGCTGCAGACAAAATGTTACTGCTGAGCAAGTCAATCTGCATTAAGGAAACAATGCTAACCAGGCAAAGGAAGCACACTGGCCATTTTTTAATCTGCTGCATCAGCTGGAAGATTATGTTTGACCAAAAAAAAAAAAAAGGCATGAAGAACCAATTTAATGATTCAGGTATCATATAAGTAAACTTGGCTGATCTAGGATTTTATATCACTAGAAAAAGAAGAAGAGGATAATAGATCTGGTAGGTAACTTTAAAAATTTGGTGTACTGGAAAAAAGAGATAGAAAACACCCCCTCTGCTGGTAGAAGATTTGGGGAAAAGAAATAATGGATTTTATGGGGTTTTTTTAATCAGTTTTTGGGATCACATTCAAAATATTGTGCTGTACCCACAGATCACAAAGAATTCAAAAAATCATGCAAGCTGCAAGCATTTACTAAGCTCCTATTATAAGCTTGTGCTAAGCAATGAGATACACAAAGTCAAACAGTTCTTGCCCTCAAGGAGCTGACATTCTTTTTCTTTTTTTTGAGATTCAATCCAATTTAACAAAAAATTTAATCCATCATTTAACAAACTGCCTAATGTACTTTTTTTAAAATTAATTTATTAACAATCACTTCCATAAGCTTTTGAGTTTTAAATTTTTCTCCCCCTTGCTTCCCAAGATGGTGCGCAATCTGATATAGGCTATACATATACATTCCTATTTCACATTAGTGATATTGTAAGGAAGAATTAGAATCAATAGAAGGAACCACCAGAAAGAGGAAACAAAACAAAACAGAAGCAAAAAAAATAGCAAATAGTATGCTTCAATCTGTATTCAAACTCCATAGTTCTTCCTTGGCTGTGGATAGCATTTTCCGTCATGAGACCTTTGGAGATGTCTTAGATCCTTGCATTACTGAGAAGGGCTAAGTCTATCAATGTTAGTCATCGTACAACGTGGCTGTTGCTGTGTAGAATGTTCAAAGAGCTGACATTCTAAGGGAGGAGGCAACATGTACATATATAAGTACATGCAGAGAGTGTAACAAAATGAAATCAAGAAAATTTGGGGAGAGAGGACATTAGCATCTTCAGGGAAGTTGAAGGGACGGGGGAGAGGGGTTTCCGAAAATGTTTCATGTAAAAAGTGGCACTTGAATTGAGTTTCAAAGGAAAACCAGGGATTCCAAGAGGCAGACATAAAGAGAGAGGGCATCCCAGGCACAAGGGACAGCCAGTGCAAAGGAAACAAAGTCAGGAGATTAAGCGCTCTGTGTGAGAAACAAAAAAGTAGAACGTGTATAGGAAATAGTGTGTAAAAAGACTAGAAAGATAGAAAGCCGGGCTGTGAAGAGCTTTAAGTACCAGGGTTTATTGTTGATCTTAGAGGTAACAGGGAACCTCTAGAGTTATATTGTGTATTGTCTTGCATTTTAGGAAAAACATTTTGGTGGTTATGTGGAGGACAGACTGCAGTGAAGGAGATTTGAGACTGAGACACTAATTAGAAGGCCATTGAAATAGTCCAGTCAAGAGGTTATGAAGCCCTACCTAGGGTGGTGGAAAGAAGGGGACATATGTGAGAGAGAATGTGGAAAAGGAATCAACAAGATTTGGCAATTGGTTAGGTATGTGGGGTGACAGAGGAATGGCTAGAAGGATGGCAGTATCCTTGAAAGTATCAGGAAGATTTGGAAAAGCATAGGTTTGTGGGAATAAGCTCTGTTTTTGATGCTGAGTTTGAAAAAGATATTCAGTTTGAAATGTCTAACAGGCGGTTTGTGATGTTGACTGGAGCTCAGGTAAGAGAGTAGGATTGTATAAATAGACTGAGAATTCAGCTGCCTAAAGATATAACTGAACTTAGAGAGCTAATGATGTCACCAAGTGAGAGAATGTAAACAGAAATGAGAAAGCCTGTGATAGAACCTTATGGATATACTCATAATTAGAGGGTGTGACATGGATGGCGATGACGTAGCAAGGGAGAATAAGAGATCCAGACAAGTAGGAGAACAAGAATAGAGCAGTGTTATGAAAAACCAGAGATCCATTAAGAGTGTGGTCAGCAGGATCAAATGCTGTGGAGAGGTCAGGAAGGATGAGGACTGAAAAAAGATTATCAAATTTGGCAATGAAGGCAAGTTATCCATTTAGAAAGAAAGTAATTTCAGTTTAGTAATGAGGACAGAAAATCGGTGTACAAGGAGCAAAGTATTAGGAAATGATTAGATAAAGGAATTTCAGAATTCTTGATCATGGAACTAGAACATTGATTCTTCTCCATTTCCTGGGCATGATTTAATTTACTATATACAGCCTTCCTACAGGTAGAAGTAAGGAATAAGAAAAAATCCACCTGATTTGCTAAATACCTGACTTTCAAAAATAAATTACATTCTATTGAACACTAAATCTACGTCCCCATGATCCCACTAGAAGCCCCAAAGGTCACACAGCAAAACTGTGTGGAAGATAAAAAAAAACACCAAAACTTTTCTTCTGAAATCACTGGCTACCTTAGGCAAACTGCTAACCATCTCTTCGTTTTCCCCATCTCAGTCACCATCTCATCCATATGATGAAGACAGCATTGTCTGTTTCTATCACAGTCAGAATGAAGCTTGAAAAGAGATATCTATAATGCCCTTCAAACTGAAGAATGGTTAAACAAGTTATAGTACATGAAATGTCATGGACTATTACTATGCTGTTAAGAAAGGATGACTATAATGATTTACATGAACTGATGCAAAGTGAAAGGAAGAACCAAGAAAACAATATGCATAATAACTACAACTATGTAAATGGAAAGAGCAAAGCAAATGAAAGTGAATTATTACAGTATGAAAAGTTTGGTCTCAAAGAAGGAGGATGAGAAAGCACCTCTCTTTTTTTGGGGGGGAGGGAGGAAAGAGGAAGTGGGTACACATGCAGAACACAGAACATATAAGACCTCATTACTTTTTTTTTTAAGGCAACTGGGGTTGTTAAGTGACTTGCCCAGGGTCACACAGCTAGTAAGTGTCAAGTGTTTGGTCTGAGGCCGGTGCTCTATCCACTGCGCCACCTGGCTGCCCTCATGTGTTCATTACTTTTGCTGAACTTTTTTTCCTTTTTAAAAATTCCTTATAAAGGATGGCTCTCTGCGAGGATGAGAGAGGAGCAACATATTGGAAAATGTAGGTGATGTAAAAAACAATAAAAAAATCAATAACTTTTTAAAAAGATGCCTATAGAACATTTTGTATGCTCCAGAAAGGTGCTGCATGAACAGCATTATTATTACAGAAAAATAAGGTTAACATTTGGCCTAATTGAGTATAACACAGTATATTTTCAGCTGCCTGGCAGCATGCTAACACTCTTACCAGATGGGGGCTGAATGAATTATTGAACAGAACATGAATTATTAAATAAAAAATTTGAAATGTGTGATGATTAAAAAAAAACTCTTGGGGGTAGGGGGAAGGGAAGGTGTAGAAAGAAGGCTTGCTTTTGTTTGGCAGAAATGGCTCTCACCTGTCAAAGTCTATAAACACTGCTCACATCAGGGTTTGACAAATTCCCAAAGTCAGGTTCACATGCATTCCTTGCAGCATCCAGTACTTTTTATGTGATCTCACTCACTCATTCCTATCCATATTTTATTGACAATAAATGATAACCTGAAGTTTAAATCATCGAAGAGGACAAGGGCAGGGTTCCCTTTTTGAACCTTTCCAAAAGATTTTTGTAGACCCTCAGTGATTTTATTTAGGTTCTACCTAAAAATAGGAACCAATGACCCATTATAATATGCAGCCTCTTCCCACCCTTTTTTGTTTCTTTCCTTAAAATCTGAAAAATTAATCTGGCTCCCAGATCCTAATGCTGACTTACACTGTCACAAACAGCATTCACTTAGCAAAACTGTTTCTTTCTGGCAGTGCTACTCAATTTAAGAAGTCTAACATGAGAAATTAAGAATGGGCTCCAAATCAAGCTTCCTTGCTCTTATTTAACCATGCTAGGGGAAATCTGCTAAAAGGACAGAATTTCATGTTTACAATCCCACAGCACTACTTTGCCTCACTCAATGGCAGGAAGGGAGGGTGTGGAGAGAAGGGTCTAGGATAATGGGGATCATCTCAATAGGTCTGTGTTATACAGGCTATAAAACATATACCTTTGTGGCATAACAGAATTTAACCAATCATAGGTGATATTTGTTGCTTCGTATATTATAAAGCAATAGAGATTTAGGGGATAATGTTCATAGTGGCAGAGTATACGAAGCAATAAATGGCTTTGAAGGTTGGTTAAATGCCAAGTGAAGCCAGGACTACAGTACCATAAACATTATTCCTACTATATGACAAGAAGAGGTATACAACAAGCTGCCCCCCCCCCCATCTCACTGCTACCATTGTTCTTGGCCTTGGAAAAGGCAAAAAGAAGTCCAGAGGACTCTGATCTGACATGTTTCATGGCACAGTTATTGATAGGGCCCCAGTCTGTTTCCAAATTACCCTGAGGCCACTCTGCAGAAAAGATCAGGTGGTAGATGTCCTTAGGGAAAAAGAGACTGTGTCAAGTCTAAGCATAGGCAACAATATAAAGGTCAATCAGGATTTTGCCCTTATTAAAAACAATGGCAGGTTGAATGATGCAGAATGGTTGTGACAGAAACCCTTTGTTCAATGACTGATAATGGGCTAATACTAATAATAGTCCATCAGTGGCATCTCCTCAGAGGCCCGTTGCAAGTGAGAAATGTGCTCCTATATTCAGAGAAGCAGACAGGTCTCAGCAATATGCTGGCAGTGTCTTTCAAAGGTACTCAAAGCTTTGAGCAGAACAAACAACTAGAGGGTCAGAATGTCTGTTTAAAGCTGCCCAACCTGGATCATAACTGAATTCAGGGAGCTAAGAGTATGCTAGAACCTACTGACCTGTCAAATTTGGACCTAAATTGTGCAAAGAGTGTCCATATGAAAGATGCATAAACAAAGACACAGGATTATACTTATATAATCAACCACCCAAATAATTTAATTTCAGAAATAAGACTTGTAAATTCCTGCCTTCATTTATAATAGAACTTTTACATAATATAATCTCAGATAGCTACTTCCCATAGATAACATGAATGGCTTTGGGAAGAGTCTTTCTAGGTCCATGGAACACCAGAGGGCTTAATCATATTCCCACTATTTTGTAACACTGAGGCAAAGCAATATCACAGACCTGTTATTATATATAGATGGCACCCTCTACACATTTCGAAAAAACTCACATAGCCTAAACTCAACAAATCCTTTGCTAATCTGGCATCAGGGGTATTGTTTGCCTTAACAACAGTATCCCATTCTCAGGAGACAGCTCCATTAACTACTCCTGGTACTAACCCCATTGAGAGGTATTAACCAGACTATTGCTCTCCCTAGTTCCTCTTTGTGGAGATGAAAGGCCTCGGAGGATACTGTCTGTGGAAGAATGCAGGGAAGGGAAAAGCACACACACACACACAAAACCCTATCACCTGTCTTTTAAGACAAGAATATAGACTGTACGACCTTCAGCAGCATCTTTTCTAAAAGTACATGCAGCACATTTAGAACTCAGCTGTGTCACATTAGACTTACTGTTGGGAAGGAGATCATGAATAGAATCCAAAAATAACAGCCATTAAAGACCTAGCAACCAAAACATGTTTATGTATCCATTGAAGGCCCAGCAGTTTTGATTATATGGTGGGTAGCAGACTCTACTAGTCTATTTTAGGTAAATTTTCTTCTCACCTTCTTTCAGCATTAATCTATAGTGATTCCTTAATACAAGAGTGAATAGGAAGAACTCTGAGAAAAGGATAGTGAGGGACAGTAAACACCAGTGGGTAGAAATGTGTAATTTCTGTGGATTTTCTTATAATTCACCTTCTGACTTTAAAACCAATCCATTTCTTTAAATGAGGTTTTAAAAACTTTCATTTTGTCTTCCCTCCCTCTACAGCAGAGGTGTCAAACAGCCCCAATGTGTCTTAACTAGATTAAAATATAATAAAACACAGAAAATGTTAATGTGTTTTTTTTAAAGTCAAATATGGTCTGCAGGGATCCTCATGTACAGTTTAGTGGCCCCTATTTCTACTGGAATTTGACACCAACGCTTTATAGTCTTTAGGGCAACAGGCTTTAAATCTATTTGAACCTAAAGACTACCTCTCCTGGAGCTTAGATGGTCTCTGTGCTTTGCTATAATTTCTGGGACAGGGAATTTGGATTACGTTTAATCAAATGGCTTCAAACTGACCCTTTTCCTAGGGTTAAGGACTGGGCCATACATTTTATTTTATTTTATTCTTTGCTAGACTTTCACTATTTCATATATCTGGAAGTAAGCCTATGGAAAATCCTAAGAAACTAAAGGAGAGTTTACTTAAGGAACTATATTCTCACCTGAAGATAAAGTTCTGAAAGAAGAATGAATCTACTTGTTTTCCTAATATCCCTTGGAGCTCTGCCATCCTTTGTCCAAGAAATAAGCAATCTGAACAGAACAGAGGATTAGTTAGCTGTCCTTGTGTTCCACACTCACTCGATCACAGAAAACAAACCTTCAATGCCCAAGATGGAAGTTTCAATGAAATGTGACAATCAAAATACCAGTGAAGTATTAATAAAGCAGGAGAGAGAAACCAGGGAAGGCTACTGGTGGTAACAGCTAACACTTACATAATTCTTTAAAAGTTACAAATCACTTCCTTCCACAACAGCCCAGACCTCACTGCCACTATCTGGGGAGGCAGCTCCTGTGGGAAAGGAGCCAGTCATCCCCATCAACTATACTGCCACCCACACAGGCCAGGCAAGCCAACCTAGCTGAAGCAGCAGGATATCCCAAGGGTGAGACAGGAAGCAGCTAGTGCCAGGCAAGTCCAACCACCACCACTACCACTACCACCATCACTTTGACTACCACCTCCCCTCAGACCCTGATGGAGACAGCCTAGTACCCTGAATTCAGGAACCTTGGGAATAGCAGCATCCCCCCAACCATCAGACTGGCTTCCAGCCCAGCTCCTACAACTATCATTGAAGAGAGAAATCACTGCAGCAAATCACTTCTTCATCACCATCACCAACAACTGCTGACCAACTGCTACCAAAAGGCAAGATAAGTACAGGAGCCCTGGGAGTGGCAGCACCCCCAGACTACCAGTTCAGCTTCCAACCAAAGCCTTACAGTCTTCATCAGAGGAAGCAACTCCTGTGAGTCAGCCTTCCCTATCAACTGCCAACCAACTGCCACACCGAGGGCAGGGAAGTCAGCCTCGATGAAGGAGCAGGCAACCCTGAGAGAGACAGGAGGCAGCATGAGCCAGGCAAGTCAAATCACCTTGCCTATCATCTTTCCTGGAAGAGATGGCCAAGTATCCTGAACCCAAGAGTCTTTGGATTAGCAGCGCTTCCAGCCTGGCACTCACAGCCATTGTCCTGGGAAGCAACTCCTATGGAGGTGCAGCCTGCAGGTGCTACTGAAGACTCAGAAAGGAGAGCTCTTGACACCAAAGTCCTTGGGACTGTTAAACAGTCCAACATCAGAAACTGATATGATTTTATCTGTGGAAATGACATGAAAGAAGAGACATGATCATTTGCTTTGCTGCTGCATGCTAAGGACCATGAGACTTTTCCATATGATTTATAGCTGAAACCTTCCACTGTACTGTCTCCCCCCATTAGAAGGTGAGAGCAAGGACTGTCTTACTTTTCTGTCTGTATCTCCCGCACTTAGTGTAGTACTTTGCACATAGTAAGCATTTAACAAATGTTTCACTGATTCATTCACTCAGTAATATGGTGAAACAGGAAGAGCAAGCACTAAATAGTACAGTACTATTGGTAGGTAAGAGATCAAAGTAACACAGGAAGGAGGAGCTATAAAAGTTGGCCTCTGGTTTATACATAAAACCAATCTCTTGTCTCTGTGAGAAAAAGCCTTTTAGGATCTCAACCTTAGTGCCATTCTTTTTCTTCTAAAAAAATTATTTTTGCTGAAATCTTTTTGTTTTCACATTGTTTAGACTTCCCCATAAATCCTCCTCCTTCCCTCTCTCAGAGCACTATACTTTATAATAGGAATTTTTTTAAAAAGAAAAAGAAAGAAGAAAAAAATTTAGCATAACTAATGAATACACTGAAAAGATGTGACAGCAAATGCAATATTTCATGCTTTTGTACTCACCATTTTTGCAAAGGAGTAGTAGGAGGTGTCTTCTTACATCTCTTCTTTGGGATCAAACTCATCATTTGTAATTTTGCAACATTAATTTTCACTTGATTCTATTATTTTTCAATCACAGTTGGTCCTTGCCTAAATCAATTCTATTTGAAGTTATATCAATCCTCCCAAAAGGCTGGGTGCTGCTTTGCCTTCTGTAACTATTTTCTGTTTGCTTACTTTGGGGGGGGGGGTTTGTTTGTGAGGGGTTAAACATACATCGTATGGCTGGCCAGAGCTGCTAGGTGTCAGAAGACTTGGATTCAAGTCCTGCCTCTGTCATAGACTGGCTCCATACCTCCACACAGCCTTCTAAGATTCCAAGTCGCAAAGACATCAATTTGCACTAGTAAAGGACCTTCCTCCTTGGGAGCTCCCTAATCCAAACTTTCTCTGTCAAGGCAATTAAGTCTTCTTGGCTCTGAGGCACACGCCTCAGTCTCTACTCTTCTTCTCACCTTCCTCTGGACCTATTCCACTCTGTCCCTGTCTTCTCTAAAATGCAGAACCCAGAAATTAATCCACTATCCCCATATGACTGACCTTCCCCCTTCCATAATTCAGCCTATGATCTCCTGAGCTATTCCAGAGCACACGTCACACACCAGGCTCAAACTTCCACTTCACTTGGACAGACATTTAGTAAATGTTTATTATATGAAAGGTACAGAGCAGGAGATACAAAAAAACAATCCTGGCCCACAAGGAGATTCCATTCTACTCTAGGACACAGCACGTACACAAAGAAGTAAGATACAAAGCAATCCAAGGAAGGTGAGAGCACTAGGAGCAACACGGAGGAAGGGGGACCTGAGGGGAGCTCTGAAAGAAGACAGATGTTCTCAGAAGTAAAAATGAAGAAAGAATGCATTCTAAGCCTGAGAGCCAGTTTGTGAGAATTCATGGAACAGCAGGGACAGAACACCAAGTGCTGGTTGTGGAAAATGTAGAGTTCATGAGTATAATCCAATAAACACTAATTAATCTCCTACTATATACAAAGCAGAGTAGTGGATAGACGTGGCCTCCTGCCTTAGACTGGTTTTACAACCCTATATATGTATATCAATAAAGTCATAGGTCCAGATCAAAAAGAGAAAAAAATGTTCCAAGGCACTGTGTGCTGGGTGCCTGAGGTACAAGGATAAAATGAAAACCAGTCCTTGTTCTTAAAGGGCTTACATTCTACTAGGGAAATATAACATAGAAACAAATAAATATATCCATGCTGTTAACAATAACTGGCATAAAGTTAAGTCAAACTGGCATTTAAGGCTTGCAAAACACTTTACATCCATTTTTTCATTTGAGTTTCATAACAGCATTGTGAGATCCAGGTATAATTATCCTCATTTTACAGTAAAGAACCTGAGGCTGAAAGAGGTTACTTGGCCCAGGGTCACACAGCTAATAAGTATCAGAGGTACAAGGATGTGAAGATAAGGTCTTCATGACTCCAAGTCTAGCACTTTAGTCACTACACTACACTGCCTTCCAAATGATAATTCTAAGAGAACGGAGAGAGGACTAATAACAAAGGGAAATGGCATATTAGCTAGCCTTGAAGAAAGCTAGGAAATCTAAAAGGAAAAGGTTAGGAGGGAGCTCATTCCTGGGATGAGGGATAGCCTATGCACAATGGTAAAGACTGGGTGCCATTTAAGGAGCAGTAAGAAGGCCAATTTTTCTGGAAACCAGAGTGGGTAAGGAGAATAATATACTATAAGCCTGGAAAAGTAGGTTGAAGCCAGATTGTGAAGGGTTTTGAACACCAAACTGAGGAGTTTGTATTTTATCACAGAGGCAACTAAAAGACACTAAAAGTTCTTAAGCAGGGGAGTGACACGGTCAGACTTATATTTTAGGAAGATTATTCTGTCAATGGAGGGGAGAACAGATTAGAGAGGGAAGGTAGAGACTGGAGGATCAATTTTAAGTCTTGTCCAGGGGAGAGAAGATGAACTAGGATGGTGGCTGAATCAATGAACAGAAGAGGACAGTGCAAGAGCTATTAAGGTAGAAAAACAAAACAAGATTTAGAAACTGATTAGACACAGTGTGAGGGAGAAGAAAGAAATTGAAGATGACCTCAAGGTTGGAGGTGGTAAACCTGGTGTTTCTGGAAGGATGCAGTGAGTCAGAAACAAGATTTTGAGGAGGGCTGGATTTAGAGGAGAAAATAATCCAAAACATGTTTTAGATATGGAAAGTTTGAATTTTCACCAAAGGCCCAGAAGGTAGTTGATGAAAGATGGTGTTTATGAGAAGATTAAGTCTGGGTATATAATTTAGGAGTCAGTCATATGTTTTTTTCATACAATCTGTTGCTTTCCCCATCTTATTATTTGGTTCAACATTCTAAACTCCAATGTATTAACCATCCCTCCCACCTTCTCTGCAAATTTGATAAGCATGCCTTCACTCTAAACAGTGACAGAAATGATGAGCAGAACAGGGCCCAGGACAGATCTAAAGGGCAGTGACCTCCTTCCAGGTTGAGATTCATTTCACTAATCACTACTCTTTGGGCCCAATCATCCAAGCAGTTCTAAATCCCCCTAAGTGTATTATATTCTAGGCTATGTCTCTCCCTCTTATTCACAAGAATAATGTGAATCTTTATCAAACATTTTGCTAAAATCCAGGTAAACTATGTGCATGGCAACTTCCTGATCTAGTCTAACAGACCTATCAAAAAAGAAATAGTGAAAAGGTTAGAACCTATGCTGGTTCTTAATGATCATCACTGCTTTCTAATTGGTTGCAAACCATTGCATTGATGATGTGCTCTAGAATTTTGCCAAAAAAGCCACCAAGGTAACTCTTATAGAGTTTGAAATCTCCATGCTCTTCCTAGTTTTAAAAAACCAAGACAAACTATAGAATCTTTTTGTTCCAAAGTTAATATAGAAATTATGTAATTGTGCAAGAAAATGAGTTATTAAAATTATGAGAAGAAATCTACAGTCCAAAAGAGGTAAATTTTAAATCCAAAGCAAAAGAGGAAAAAAGATATTTTCAAATTCATATACAATTTGTTACACATTCTAACAGTGTGTTATAATGGAACAATCAGACTCCCAACTGGAGTCAGGAGAGAGCTAGATTTGGATTCTATACCTTAGGTAGTTATTACTTATGATTACAGGCAAGTCACATATCTTCTCTAGGGCTAAACTTCCTCATCTGTGAAAGGGGATAACAAAATCTATAATACCTCACAGAGCTGTGAGGATCAAATGAGATACTACGCATAAAAGGGCTCAGTAAACTTTGAAGTGCTACATAAATTTAAGTTAACATTGTTTTTAAGCAGGGTATAAAGAAAACAGAGTTTCTCTACACCATTATATCTTAACCTTTTGCTAAGAAGCACCACCATATATGACCATGTTAAACTTTTGCTCTCTGAGGAAGGGTTAAGAAGAATTGAGTAGAGCTTGAGATCATTAAAGTAAGTATTTCTTGCTTTATGAATGACGTATTGGTTATAAAGTTAATTTCCATGAAGCAAACTCAATTTCCTCCCATTGAATTATAGAATTGTAGACATTAGAGCTGAAAGGCCCCTTAGAGAACATTTTATTATAAACTAAAAATATAATGCCATGGAAAACAATCCCCCAAAAGTCTGAATTGACAGCTTTTTAAAGGAAAGGGATCAATACTGGTGTATTGAACAGAATAGTAAAAGAAAGGGTTGTGAATTCTGCACAACTTTGGGAGCTCTCCATTCCTTGCTCCAATCCCTAAATGAGTTAAAGTTCTTCAATTTCTGTGGATATCCCAGTTTCATGTTTTGGTGTCTGGAACTGGGTTTTCCTTGGTACATGTATTATTTAATAGAACTAGGACACATAAGGAAGGATACAGATAGGTCTTTGTTTCTCTTTCCTTACCCTTTTGTGGAACATAAGAAGCACAGGGAAAAAATAAAGAACAGGAAAAAAATACCCAAAATATGATCTTAAAACTAAATTGTAAAACTAAAAGCACTTTTAAAAAAAGTATAGATCAGAACACCACAACTTTAGACATGTTTTACATTATTATATGGTGAGTGGGCACCTGCACAGAATGTGATCTGGGCTTGGCTAGAAAATGGCTGAACAGCTCTGCAGGCTGTATACAATATCATATATACAAGCCCTTGATGGCTGTGCTAGATGTCTTTCACTAATGGTTCATTTCAATCTTATGCAAAAAAAGTCAGGGTTATACCCTCCCCAATTTATGAGCTCAAAATAGACAGTAGTATTTTGGGGTTCACAAAGGATAGCTGCATTCTCAGCTGCCCCTTAGAATATGCTAGGTAGCTTTATGTATCTGCTAAGGGGTAGAGAGAGGAAAGAAGATGTCTTTGAATTTCCAGACTCTCTTTGTATTCAGATGGGCAGTCTCAGAAGCTTACAGGGAGGGCAATGTTTCTTCCCTGCCCTGTGCTGGGAAACAAACACCAGTAGAATAATAATATGGAAGAAAGCAAGGCAGATTTCATTACAGTAGAGTGCCTACACTTCCTCATAACTTGGATTTACACACTGCAAATCCTCTGATCTGATTACCTCCAGTGATCACGTAAAATACCGGCTTTAAACTCTTTGCCTTAGTGATAAAACAGCCACTTTGATTCACAACGAGACATTCACAATAAAGTATATTGTAAACGTACCTGTCCACAGCCCGGGGCATTGCACACAAACGGTCTGTCGTCTCCCATATTTCATATAGCTGAGCGGAGCTGGGGAGGGGTAAGGAGGGGGAAAAGTTATTTTAAATACACTGGGGCAAAAAAAAAAGTATTACAAAAATATCAAGCCTAGAAGCAGGTGTTGTAGCTAGGAATGTAATCTATCAAAATATAGACTACTTTGGGGGGGCCCCAGAACCTGCTAGACATGTGGCGTATGTTAGGTGCCTAAACCGAAACTGGTGATTAGGAAAATTTAGGTTTAAATGGTCAAAGAATTTTAAGCCTTTTAAAAAATTTCGTCCTTTCAAATATACATCTCTCTCTCTCTCTCTCTCTCTCTCTCTCTCTCTCTCTCTCTCACATACACACACACACACACACACACACACACACACCACACACTCTCTCTCTCTCTCTCTCTCTCACTCTCTCTCCTCAGCCTGCTGAATTACAACCAGTGCAGTTTCCCATGTCGATAAATCCGCCGAGTGCCGGATGCACAAGCCATATTTCTGACCTGGAGAAGACCAAAATTTGTCATTTAATTAATTAAGGGATTATAGGAGGGGTGCTCCATTTTACAAGGCCATAATCTGGCTCCCCCGTGTATAAACTACGAGGCTGTTGGCAAGGGCCGTTTATCCCAGATTATTGCCAAGGAAAACAAAGCACCCATCCTATTGGGCTGCGTGGGAAATTATTTTCATTAATACAAAAATAAAAACAAAAACCTTTCCTCCCGACTGGGAACCTCCTTCTCCCCCTACCAATTCTCTATGTCAAATCAAGAAATATCAGTACCACCCCCACCCCCATTCTATTTATGGCTGGGTTTTAAAAAGCAGCAATAAAACAAATGTCATTTCTTTGGGGGTTTACTGGGCAAATATGTTCCGGCTGTTTGTGCTGCTCCTGGCCAGAGTTCCTGAGAGGCTCTGCTGAAGCCAACAGATGTGTGCTGCTGCAGGGGAGAACCAAAATGGCCCTAAAAGGAATCACCAATGTCCCCTCTGCTCCTTAGAAGAAGTTAACATGGCTAATATGAGTTTCTGCTTCTCTCTTTCCTTTAAAAAAGTATTTAAATTGAGCCCTTGAAAGACTCATCTCAAAGTGTTAGTGAGGTTTCTTACATTCTAGCAAAGAACTAAACAATTGAGGTGAAGACAGGCTGAAGCTGGAAGGGCAACTTGTACCGGAACAGATTTGAAAAGGATGAAAAGTATTTTTGAAAGAGTGAGGGATCAAAAAGAGGAACAAGAAATATATTAGAGTAAGCTCTCAAAGAAAGTATTCAGGCATATTCCCATAAAAGAGAAAGACAAGAAAATAGAATTTGGGAAGGAAGGAAGCAAGCAAAGGAGGGGCGGAGGAAAGAAGGAAAAGAACTAAATCTCAAACTATATAAATGTATATAGGAAGGGCCACAGAACAGGAAGGTTTCAAATTTTTTAATTTGAGGTAGTACCAAAATGTCATGTCAGATTCATTCTGGCTCATGTGTTAAAGTTCAAAATTTGACAGTTTTCTGATCATGAAGCCCAGTTTAAATATCAGAGGATAGCTGAGTAACATCTCTCTTACTCTCTTAAAACTCACTCTGGGGGAAACCAGGCTTTTGGGCTGTCTGGTCAGTAAATCACACAACAAATAGGAGCTTTAAAATGTGGGGTGCCAGATGAAATAGAAATGGTTTCTTGGTCATCTTTCAGTGTGATAGGAACAGGGTCTAACTCTGAGGGAAACCGATGCCACACCACTGCTGTAATGGAATTGCGCCTGTATGTACATACGTGTACACAGATTTATACCACATTTAGCCAGGATAAATTGCTTCAATAAATTCTGTTCCTAGGAGCAGCTAGCTCAAGCTGATGACTGGGTACTAGGAGAATGAGAGCTTCATTCTTCTTCACACAGCCTCAGGACAAGAGGGTTTTCTGGTTTGTTTTAAACATGTGATGACTTTGACACTTTCTGGAACCATAACATGGATGTGAAAAATAAATGCAAAGACCAAGGCCAACTTTAGAAAGTAGCTATTGTCTCTGGAAAAAAAACATCCTTACTGCTGATGCTTACTAGAGACCAATTTGGCTTCCCAGTCCCAGAATTTCTATGCTCAACACTAGTATCAAATGGCTAGTGTTCCTGTTTTTCAAGCAGGCAGGTCCTGTTGCTTACTCTAGACTAGGGAATACATACAGTATACAACAAAAGTTTAAGCAGAAGCACTGAACAGGGCACCAGAAGTCAAGATTCTTCAACCTTTACCCGGATTCTATAATCTGGAGATATCTGCTCACTTTTTTTTCCCTTTGGGGGAGAGGGAGAAGGGTCAGGGAAGGGAGCAGGGAGGATCCCAGTTTCCTGGCAGTGGAATAGGAATAGTAGTATTTTAAGGAATGATTTGAGATCCCAAAACAAAAAGGAAACAACACAAGAGGGATATATCAAAGAAGACAGCAAAGCCCTAGGTTTTCAACAGCTCTGAAAACCAATTATCATAATGGGATAACCAATAGGAGAATACAGGCAGAAAAAAAAACCCTCTGGGAAATTTGAAAAGTGGTTCCCTTCAAGCTAAAACAGGAATTCTAAACCTGGGGGTCCAAGGATAGATTTCAGCAGGGTACAGGATCTTGAATAGGGAAAAAAAAAACGTTACTTTCATTAACCTTTAATGGAAATTTCCTTCAATTATTTAAAAGCACTATCATTCTAAGAAGGAATTCACAGACCTTACCAGAAAGCCAAAGGAGGCCATAACATAAAAAAGGTTAAGAAGCCCTGATCAAAAAGAATCAAACTTTTAAGTAGCCTCTCTAAATTACACCGTAATTCACAGCTTCCAACATCATTTTTTATGGAAAATGGAAAAATGTGTTTTCTAACCAAAAGCAAAACCAAACAAAAACCTGTGAGAAGTCATAAAAATGTACATATGTACATATACTTGCATGACTTTCAAATATTCAAATCAAGCAGTCACTGAATCCATCTGATTAATTTCCTGGTTCCTTTCCACTTGCTGCTGGCCTCTTATTTGCTAAGTAATGAAAGTAGATCACAATGAGAAGACTTTTTAATGAGTACTCACAATTACTCTTAAATCATTCTCTCATTCTTTCCCCCAGTCCCTTCCTAATTCTTCTATTTAACTGTATTTAAACAGACGATTCTGTATTTTCAGAAGGCTATAGCTAATGCTCAATTCATGTTCTCAATTTCTCTTTTTTTCCCTACCCTGTCCTCTGTTGTTGCAGCTAAAGAAATGCTTGTTACTTCTTTACGTCTGACATTTAAAATAAAACTAACTACAAGTCAAACTGATGTCTTCCCATCTCTTCCAAAAAAATATCCCAACACAACACATTTCTGTGGTATAAACAGACTGAAACAGAGGGTGAAATCTTGATGAATAATGGTGCTGCCACTCACTGGAATTTAACTCACAACCCATTTGTAACTGCATTGCTTGTCAAGCAGATCATGTGTCTAGGCACTGCATTCATAGTCTGTCGTCTGCCTCCCGATTTATCCTTCACACAGACTGAACTCAAAACATTTTACAGAGCTAAATAATAAATGACAGGAGAGGGAGACACACATTAAAGAGGCACTAAGCCAAGGGAAAAAAAAAGGCTTTCAGCCTGGATCTTTAGAGGTAGACAACGAAGATGTACAAAAAGGATATCCTAGAGGACAAGATCCTCAGAGAAAGTTCTTTTACTAAGTAAAATCAAAATGCCCAAAGCGATAGAGCAGGGGTTCTTAACCTTTATTTTATGTCATGGACCCCTTTGGCAGTTTGGTAAAAACCTATGGGCGCTTTCTTGAAATAATGTTTTTAAATAATTGAAGGAAATGATAAATTTCAGTTAGAGGCTAGTGAAAATAAAGATGCAATTTTCCCCTCCCATTCAAGGTCACAAACCTTCTGAAACCCATCAGATTTCAGGGTCTGACAGACCCTTTAGGATTCCTGTAACACAGAAAGAGAAGAGAAAAAAGTTAACTGAATATTTGGAAAGAAGCATAGGGGAAAAAAAAATCACAACAAGCTCAAAAAAGATTTTAATGAATTGAGATGACAAGCAGTGGGATCCTAAAGTGGAAAGGTATCAGTGAACAAGTAAAAGAGGAAGGGTGATAGATTCTTTAATGTTGTAGATATGTGGTTTCCACGACTAAATACTATAGAGCCACCCTAATCTTGCTTTAATCATTTCCACAGTAACCAAAAGATGCCACCAATAAAAATTTAACTTCAAGTGAGGAACAAAATTGACACACAAACCCACCCAGGTACCTATTTCTTTAGGTTCCTAATGATAAAAACCAGGGGCAATTTAGATAAGAAAATGCAAGATATAGTTGGCAACAGAAGCAGAAGGGCACAAAGCACCATAAATACCAAAGTTCATTCTTTACTTGGAAGAGACTTGAGGCAATAGCTCACCTTCAAATAACCAGAAATTTCTAAAATATCCTTGTAAAACAGAGTTTCTTTCACTAAGGATGCTTTAAAGAAGTCAGGTGAGTGGTGATAACAATAATAATAGCAGCAGTTAACATACATTGTGTTTTAAGGTTTACAAAGCACTTTACATATATTATACCATTTGATTTTTTACAAAAAAGCTTCATTTACAGCCAGAGCTATGGAACTGGGTGGTGGGGAACATCTCTAGTTTGTGGGTCTATTCAGGTCCCTTGTTGCAGCTGCTACTGCTCCTGGGGCCTGTCATCTGCCAATTACACTGTCTTCAAGTACTTCCAGAGGGCAGACCAGGGTGAAGTGTTAACAGTCCTAGTAAAAGGTTGGCAGAGAAGAAGTTTGAGACTAATGACTGCAATTAGATTTTTGGATTATCCACAGTTTGTCATCATTTAAAAATTATCCAGGATCTCTTTGCCTGTTCTTGTTTTCTTCTCCATTGGATCTATTTCCATGAATAATTGAGAACAGACTATACTTTTGGATCTCTAATAATTCTGTGAGGGAAAAGAGGAGCAGGGGAATCTTTCCTGCTTTTCACATTGGTCAACTAATGTTTATTGCACTGGCAATGTTACTCCTGAATGTGTTTCTGTTGGAGGAGGAGGCAGGGAATGTGGAATGAAAGAGTAAGTTATGGGAAACAGATGAAGGTGATATTTTCAGAGAAACCTGGGAAGACTCGTATGAATTGATGCAGAGTAAAGTGGACAATATGAAAACAATGTGTACAGGACAACAACATGGTAAAGGCAAACAGCTTTTAAATAATTAGGAATTCTTATCAGTGTAATGATCAACTGTGATTCCAAAGGACTCATGATGAAACATGCTACCTACCCTCTGACAGAGAGGTGAAGTACTCAGAGTGCAGAATGAGAAATAATATTTTGGATATGCTAACACAGAAATTTGTTTAGATTAATTCTATGTATTTGTAACAGGTTTTGTTTTTCTTGGGGCAGGAGGGTAGATGGCTGGTTTTTGATAATTGAAAAAATATTTTTAAAAATAAATTGTTAAAAAAAAAAGGAAAAGAAAAAACTATTATGACTCCCGTAGCCCAAAGCATAGAAGTTGGACACATCCATCCAACATTTTCCCATTCCTGAAAAAAAGAACCACATATGCCTCCAAAGCAACCCTGAAAATGGACCCATAGGGCCTATAAAAAGACAAGACAAAAAAAGAATGCCAAATACATTATTACATTAACTTTCCTACTGGTGAGTAGGGGTGTGGGGCAGAAATAATGGTTTAGGTGCCTAGACTGGAGAAAATATATTTGTAGGTGAGAAAAACTGAGAGTATCTGCAAAGCTATTTTACTTATATTTACTTTTTATTTTTAAATAAGTTTCATTGATCTTAACACCACAGTCACTTGCATATCTTCCCCTACAACTTGGGGACCTAACCCTCCTAGGAGGAATTAAAAACTAAATGCTATTGATCCAGAAATGTCTGGTAACACATGCAACACTCTACCCTCAGAGAACCCCTGCTTCAATGCCAGGAGAACCCTGTGACACTGGCCAAATCACTTAACCTGTTTGCCTCAATTTCCTCATCATTAAATGGGGGTAACAATGGCACCTACCTCCCAGGGTTGTTGTGAAGCTCAAATGAGATAATAATTATAAAGTGTTTAGTACAGTGCCTGGCTATAGAAATGTTAGCTAGCTTTGTACAAGAAGTATGTTTGATTATCTGTTCTCCAGAATCATTACTGATTTTTCAGTCACTCAGAGTTTGCTTTCTTCTCTTGTTCATTTATAATGTCATAGTAATTTTGCATGTATTTCTCTAACGATTCACTTATTTCACTGCATCAATTAAAACAAATCTTTGCATGTTTCTCTGAATTCATCATATTCACCATTTCTTATGGCACAATAATATTCCATGACATTTTATTATAGTTTGTTCAGTCACTACCCAAATTGTCTATAACCATTTTGTTACCAATTCCTTGATACTACAAAAAGTGCAATGAATATTCTGGAGTGTCTGTATGTCTTTCTGTCTTTAGTAAAAGGGTATAAACATATTTAAAACACTGATGTTATAAAGTCCAATCCCTTTAAGGGAACTGATGAATTATGTTCTAAGAGAACCTAGTAAGATTATATTTACTTTCCCTATGGTTTTTTTTTTTTTAGTGAGGTAATTGGGGTTAAGTGACTTGCCCAGAGTCACACAGCTAGTGAGTGTTATGTGTCTGAGGCCAGATTTGATCTCAGGTACTCCTGACTTCAGGGCCGGTGCTCTATCCACTGTGCCACCCAGCTGTCCCAAGATTAAATTTAATAGGGACAAAAGTAAAGTCCTACAGTTGGGTTCAAAAAAGCAACTGCATGAGTAGAAACTAAGGGAAGAATGGCTAAACAAAAATTCACATAAAAAAAAAAATCTACGGCTTTTAGTGGGACATATAGCCAAAAAAAAGAATACCACAATCTTAGACTACATTAACAAAGTCCTAGTGTCCTAAACAAGGGAAATACAGGTTTTTACTTTGACTTGACCAATAACATCAGATGGCTTATGTTTAATTCTGGGTACCACATTCTGGCAAGGAACTGAAAAACTGGCTCATGAATGGTGAACAGAATGATGAGAAGAAAGACACATACGTCAAAACTATCTTGAGGTAGTTAAAGGGCTATGCAATATTATTGATTTGAAAGAGTTTTTATTTAATTTGTTCTCCTTGGACTCAAATAGCAGAACCAGCACATGTGTAGAAGTGAGTCAGCTTTCAGCTAAATGCATGGATGTAATGGGCTGTCTTGGGAGATAAGGATTTTTCTCTCACTGAAAAATCATCAAGTCTATATAAGGTAGAGGTTGAACTAGGTAACTCTAAGGTTTTCCCCTACCTCCAACCATATAAATACTGTATAGGCCAATCAGAAATATTTTTAAAATTACAAACTTCCAGCTTAATACAAAAAAAGACATAATTGAAACTTTAAGTTATATCAAAACCTAAGGTGGGCCAAGCATCCAAACATAATTCCTCCTTTGTTATCTCCCAGGACTCATCTTTTGAGTCCCACGTGTTCTGACAGCAATGAACATAGCTGCTAGATTAAATCTTATTTTTTTTCTTTTTCTTTTTTTTTTTGGCTAGGCAATGGGGTTAAGTGACTTGCCCAGGGTCACACAGCTAGTGAGTGTTTTGTGTCTGAGGCTGGATTTGAAGTCAGGTCCTCCTGAGTCCAGGGCTGGTGTGCCACCTAGCTGCCCCTAGATTAAATCTTATTGAGAGGCATTCAACTTCACAGCAGAAATGAAGAACACTGGAAACAGATTCAACACAGTAAAATGCCCTTTAGGTGTCCAAAAACAACCCAAAAAATGTACTAGCCAGAGTTTCAAAGCTGCTGAAGTACTTTCCACTAAGATATCAATAATAATGATAAAGTATCTGACTATACAGTGTTTTAAGATTTTCAAAGTGCTTTCATATATTATCTCATTTGATCTTCACAACGCTGTAAGGAAAGTACTATTGTTATTATCCCCATTTTATAGATGAGGAAACTGAGAGACAGCCGAGAGAGGTCAAATGACTTGTTCAGGGTCACATTAAGTGACTGAGGCAATGCTGTATTTGCAGTGCCTACCTCAGAACAGCCAGAAAAACGAAGGCTCTTCACACCACTCCTCTCCACACTGCACAATCCTACTACAGTGCTGGCTTTCATTGAACACAAGAGCCTCAACATCTTGGAATTATACTAGTTCTACTCTTTCAGGAAAGGACTCAAACAAGCATGTGTGCCACAATATAGGCCATGTGAATTCCAGAAAATGAGGACTGAGGCTTTTTGCTGGAGGAAAGAGTGTTGCATATCACTCTGGGATTCACATTTCTATCCAAAAATTCTGGATTTCAAGATTCTAGTTTATAATAAGTAGATTACCATGGTGATTCAAACACAGGCCATAATTTCCTAAATCTGGCTTGAATAAAACCAATATGAGAGTTGCCTATAATAGAGCTCTCCACTTCTAGGACTATATTCCAAAGAGATCATACAAATAGGAAAAGAACCCACATGTACAAAAATATTTATAGCAGCTCTTTTTGTGGTGGCAAAGAATTGGAAATTGAGAGGATGCCCATCAACTGGGGAATGGCTGAACAAGTTGTGGTATATGAATGTAATGGAAACCATTGTGCTATAAGAAATGAAGAACAGGCAGACTTCAGAAAAGCCTGGAAAGACTTGTACGGACTGATGCTGAGTGAAGTAAGAAGAACCAGGAGAACAACGTACACAATAAAAGCCATGTTGTGTGATGACTAACTTTGACAGATTTAGTCCGTCTCAGCAATGCAAGGATCTAAGACATCTCCAAAGGTCTCATGATGGAAAATGCTATCCACATCCAAAGAAAGAACTATGGAGTTTGAGCAGATTGAAGCATACTATTTGCTATTTTTTTTCTTCTGTTTTGTTCTGTTTCTCTTTCTGGCGATTCCTCCCGTTGGGTCTAATTCTTCCTTACAACATCACTAATGTGAAAATATGTTTAAGAGGAATGTATATGTAAAGCCTATATCAGATTGCGTGGGGTCTTGGGAAAGGGGGGGGGAGAGAAGACTTTAAAACTCAAAAGCTTATGTGGGGGGCGGAGCCAAGATGGCAGAGTGAAAGCAGTGACTTGCTTGAGCTCTCCCCCAAACCCCTCCAAATACTCCTAAAAAATGGCTCTAAACAAATTCTGAAGCAGCAGAACCCACAAAAAGACAGAGTGAAACAAATCTCCAGCCCAAGACAACCTGGATGATTGATCAGAAAGGTGTATCGCGCCGGGCTGGGAGCACAGCGCGACGTGGGCACGCAGGCTGCAGCAAACCTGGAGCAGGCCTCAGAGGACTGAATCGTGGGCAGCTGTGGAGGTTTCCAGACTCCTCAACCCACAAATGCCAAAGACAACTTAGAAGGTCAGTGGGAAAAGTCTGTTTCTGTCGGTGGTCAGAGAGGAAGGTGGAGTTTCAGCTCCATTCCCCAAGAGCATGGCCCTGGAGTGGGCAGCTGCTTCCCCAGCTTCTGGCCCACAGACTGAGGGGGAATCCAGTGGCTGATCAGAGAGGGACTGCAGGGATCTCTTTGCCAGTGCTGAGGCAGGAATCTCTTGCTTTGCCCGTGTTTGGATCTGGGCCACAGTTCTGGGCGGCAGTGCTGGGGTGAGGAGGAGCGCTGGCGCTGGCGTGGTGGAGCTTGGAGTGGCTGTGGAGAGGAACCCCTCCTCACAGTTACAGGACAGAAAGGAATACTTGTGGTCACAGGCCAGGAAAGGAGTAAACACCTCGCCCCTTATCATACAACCTTGGAAGAACTGAAAATTTACAGGTCCCTACAAGTATCTCTGAAAACAGCTGTACAAACCCCTGAAGCTTGGGACAGTACACTCTCCACATTGGAAGCAGACTATTACCTTAACAAAGAGTTTAAAACTCAAGTAATTGGCCGGGATCATGAGCAAGGAGCACAAAAAGAGTCAGACTATATTATCTTACTTTGGTGATAAAGAAGATCAAAATATACAACCAGAAGAAGATAACAAAATCAAAGCTCCTACATCCAAAGCCTCCAAGAAAAATGTGAATCAGTCCCAGGCCTTGGAAGAGCTCCAAAGGGATTTTGAGAAACAAGTAAGGGAAGTAGAGGAAAAACTGGGAAGAGAAATGAGAGTGATGCAAGAAAATCATGAAAAACAAGTCAACAGCTTGCTAAAGGAGACGCAAAAAAATACTGAAGAAAATAACACCTTAAAAAACAGCCTAACCCAAATGGCAAAAGAGGTCCAAAAAGCCAATGAGGAGAAAAATGCCCTAAAAAGAAAAATTCGCCAAATGGAAAAGGAAGTCCAAAAGATTACTGAAGAAAATACTTCCTTAAAAATTAGAATAGAGCAACTGGAAGACAGTGACTTTATGAGAAATCAAGACACTGTAAAACAAATCCAAAAGAATGAAAAATTAGAAAACAATGTGAAATATCTCACTGGAAAAACAACTGACCTGGAAAATAGATCCAGGAGAGAGAATTTAAAAATTATTGGACTATCTGAAAGCCATGATAAAAAAAAAGAGCCTAGACATCTAGACATCATCTTTCAAGAAATTATCAAGGAAAAGTGCCCTGATATTTTAGAACCAGAGGGCAAAATAGAAATTGAAAGAATCCATAGATCTCCTGAAAGAGATCCCCAAAGGAAAACTCCTAGGAATATCGTAGCCAAATTTCAGAGTTCCCAGGTCAAGGAGAAAATACTGCAAGCTGCCAGAAGGAAACAATTCAAGTACTGTGGAAACACATCAGGATAACACAAGATTTAGCAGCTTCTACATTAAAGGACCAGGGCATGGAATATAATATTCTAGAGGGCAAAGGAGATAGGATTACAACCAAGAATCACCTACCCAGCAAAACTGAGTATAATCCTTCAGGGGTAAAAATAGTCATTCAATGAAATAGAGGACTTTCAAGCATTCCTGATGAAAACACCAGAGCTAAACGGAAAATTTGACTTTCAAATACAGGACTCCAGTGGAACATGAAGAGGTAAACAGGAAAGAGAAATCATAAGAGACTTATTAAGGCTGAACTGTTTACATTCCTGCATGGAAAGATGATATTTGTAACTCATGAGACTTTGTCAGTATTAGGGTAGTTGAAGGAAAAAATTGTATGTATGTATGTATGTATAGATAGATAGATAGATAGAGGGCACAGAGTGAGCTGAAGATTAAGGGGTCATATCTGGAGAATAAAATTAAGGGATGAGAGAGGATGATACTCGGAGAAGAAAGGGAGAGGTAGAATGGGGTAAATTATCTCACAAAAAAAACAGAAAAGAAAAGTCTCTCACAGTGGAGGGGAAACAGGGGAAGGTGAGAGGGAATGAGGAATCTTATTCTCATAGGATTTGGCTTAAGGAGAGAATAACATACACATTCAATTGGGTATGGAAATCTGTCTTACCCTACAGGAAAATAGGGGAAGAAGGGGACAAGAGAGCAGGGGGGTGATAGAGAGGAAGGCAGATTGGGAAAGAGGGTAATCAGAAGCAAATACTTCTGAGGAGGGACAGGGTCAAAAGAAAGAATAGAATAAATGGGGAGCAGGATAGGATTAAAGGAAAGCAGAGTTAGTTTTTCACAACATGTCTGCTATGGAAGTGTTTTGCATAACTGCACATGTACAACCTATATTAAGTTCCTTGCCTTTTCAATGAGGGTGGGTGGGGAGGGAGGAAGGGAGAAAATTTGGAACTCAAAGTTTTAAAAACACATGTTTCAAAAAGAAAAATGTTTTCACATGCAACTGGGAAATAAGAAATACAGGAAATGGGGGTACAGAAGTCTATCCTGCTCTACAGGAAAATAGAAGGGGAAGGAGATAAGAGAAGGGAGGGGGGAGAGATAGAAGAGAAGGCAGACCAGGGTAAGGGGTATTCAGAATGCATGCCATCTTGGGGTGGGGGGAGGGGTGAGAAATTTGGAACTCAAAAACTTGTGGAAGTGAGTATTGAAAACTAAAAATAAATAAATTTATATTAAAAAAAAGCTTATGTGACTGTTGATAAATCAAAATTAAAAAAAAAAAAAGAACATAGAGTACGAGCAATATTCTAAGGCCCTACTCCACCCTGGTGAGGCTACTTTTCCCTAAAAGGTATTGAAAGTATTCTTGATACTTAATTGGCCCAGGGGACCAAGGTTTAAAAGCTAAGGGATGAGGAGTCAGGAACTCCTCACTAAGGCTTTTGAATGTGGATCAACAAGGCCAAGTCTAAGGCAGGGAAGTTGTATCCAACCAAATAAATGTTGCAGACTTCCTGAATTAAAAAAAAAAAAACAGTGCTCCCACAGGATCTCAGAATCTATCTAACCAACCCCTATCTGATCCAAAAATCTGGTTCACAAATACCCCAGTGCCCATCCAAGCTTCTACTGAGGAAGAAAATATGACCTCTTCAGGAAGCCCATTCCACCTTGGTTTAGCTCACTGTTGGGAAGTTTTTCCTTATTTCAAATGTAAATGTGCTTCTCTGTATTTGTACCTCCTACCCACAGAACAAACATAATTTCTCTTCCCTATGACAGCCTCTCAAATACCTGGAGATAGGAATGACATCTTCCATGTCTTCTCTTCTCTGGGCCAAATATTCCCAGTTCCTTCAAGTAACACGCATATAGCAAAGTCTGAAATCCCTTTGCCTTCCTAGTCACCATCCTCTGGATGTTCTTAACCAGGGGCAGTTAGGCCCTGGAGTCAGCAGGACCTGAGTTCAAATCTAGTCTCAGACACCTGACCAGCTACGTGACCCTGGGCAAGTCACTTAACCCCAAATGCCCCTCAAAATAAATAAATATAATAAAATGTGTTAACCAGGATTGAACACGATATTCCAAATGTACTCTGTCCTGTTCAGACCTAAATTGGTACTATTACTTCTCCAGTACTGCATGCTATATTTCTCTGAATGAATCCAAGATAGCATCAGGTTTTTTTGTTGTCACATTACTGGGTTGAATTCATACTGAGCTTGCCGTTTGCTAAAACTCCCAGGTATTTTTCAGATAAACTGTTATCTAGCCATGTGTCCTCTTTGAAACCACCTGTAAGATACTGTATCTTTCCCTATTAAATTTCATTTTTACTAGAGCAGCCCAATGTTGTCTCTAACCTGTCAATAGCTTTTAAAATCGTAACTGCCATCCAATTTGTTAGCTATCTCTCCTTTTTGTCACTTACAAATTCATCAGTATGACATTTATGCCTTCATCCAAATCACTGATAAAAATGCTAAACAAGACATGGCCAAGCACACCTATTCCTGAGGCACTCAAGAAAGACCACTGTCCAAGCTGACAACGAACAATTACTACTTTTGGGTATGGCATTCAATGAGCTCTAAATCCACCAAACTACTATTTCTTAGCCCACTCTTATCCAACTTACCCAAAAAAAAAAGTTGTTGTTCAGTCATTTCCAACTCTTCATGACCCCATTTGGGGTTTTCTTGGTAAAGATACTAGAGTGGCTTCCTTCTCCACCTCATTTTACAGATAAGGAAACTGAGACAAACAGGGTTAAGTGATTTGCCCAGGGTCATACAGCTAGGAAGTGTCCTGAGGACAGATTTGAACTTAGGAGTCTTCCTGACTCCAGGCCCAGTGCTTCATCCGCTGTGCCACCACAAGAATAGGACTGTCAAACTGATTGCTCAAATTGAGGTAAACTATAGTCAAGATATTTTTATAAGCTAGGAACTCTGTCAAAAAAAGAAAATGTTTAGGAACCCTGTCAAAAAATGAAATGGGGTTAATCTGGTATGACCCATTCTTGCTTCTTTGCGATCACCAATACCTTTTCTAGATGTTCTTTAGCTATTCCTTTAATAATATATTATAGAACTTTGCTAGGAATAAAGGTCAAGCTTACTGGCAGCCTACATTCACTTCCCTTTTTTGACAATCAGGTTATCTGTCCTTCTCCAAGGCCTATAACCTCCACAATCTTTCAAGATAACTGAAAGCAGGGGCAGCTAAGTGGTACAGTGAATAGAGCACCGGCCCTGGAGTCAGGAGGACCTGAGTTCAAATCCGGTCTCAGATCAGACACTTGACACATACTAAGCTGTGTGACCCTGGGCAAGTCACTTAACCCCAATTGCCTTGCCAAAAAAACCCCAAAAACAAAAACAAACAAACAAACAAAAAACAAAAAAAAATCCAAGAGAACATTAAGATTTTAGGGCAGCTAGATGGTGCAGTAGATAGAGCACCAGCCCTGGAGTCAAGAGGACTTGTGTTCAAATGTGGCCACAGACATTTATTAGCTAGCTATGTGACCCTGGGCAAGTCACTTAACCCCCACTGCCTCCAAAAAAAAAAAAAGATAACTGAAATCAACTTAGCAATCACATATGCCAGTTCTTTCAGTGCCCTAAGATATAGTTTGTCTAGGCCTACTGACTTGAATCATTAAGGGCAGCTAAGCATTCTCTTACTATCTCCCTCACCTTCTTGATATGTCATTACGTTCTTTCTTTCCCAGACAACTGATCAATTAACAACCATTTACAAAGTACCTACTATGTGCTATGCATTATACTAAGCTCTAAGGAAAAAAAGACAATAATAAAACATTTCTACCTTCAAGGAGCTTACTTTTGGTTCATAGAAACAACAAATACACTTATTAACATATGCAGACTCTATACTAAGCAAATACAAAGGATACCCAGGATAAAAAGATAGTTCTATCAGAGTAAAACAATCAACATAATTAATCATATTAAAAATTAAAACATGATTATCTCAATAGAGGTGGAAAAATCCCCTGACAAGAGACAACATTCATCTGTGCTAAAAAACCCTACAAAGTATAGACACGGAGAGAGTTTTTACTATAAGAAGTATCTATCTAAAACTTAAAGCAAGCATCACATGCAATGGGGATACACTAAAAGCGTTCCTAACAAACAGGGGAATAAAACACTCTCATCATTTTTTGATGTAGTTCTAAAAATGCTAGCAATAGCAATAAGACAAGAGAAAAACAATTAAAGGCACAAAGACAGGCAAAGATGGCTAACTTAGAAAATCCTAGGGAATCAGCAAAGATACTAATTGAGACAAGTAATAGCTTCAACAAAGTTATAGGCTACAAAATAAATCTTCAAAAAACAATAGCACTGGGGCAGCTAGGTGTCACAGTGGATAGAACACCAGCCCTGAAGTCAGGAGGACCTGAGTTCAAATCCAGCCTCAGACCAAACACTTGACACTTACTAGCTGTGTGACCCTGGTCAAGTCACTTGACCTCAATTGCCTAAAAACAAAAAAACAAACAAATAGCATTTCTATAAATCCAAGAGGCAATAACTACTCCCACTCCAAATAACTATAAAATACATAACTAGGGATCAATTTAGCAATCTGACTAGAGTCTATTACAAAGTGCTCCTTACAGAAATAAAGAGCTTAAGCAGCTGGAAGAACAGTTAGTGCCCATGGCTGGGCTGTCCCAATACTACCAAAATTAATTTATACTTTTAATATTATACCTATCAAATTATCAAAGGGATACCTTACAGAACTCAATAAAATAATAACAAAATTCACCTGGAAAAATAAAAGATCTAAAATATCAAGGGAAAATTATGAAAAGAGTTGGGGACAAAGAAGAACAGCACTTCCAGACCTCAAACTTCATTATAAAGCAGCAGTCATTAAAACTATCTGATATTGGCTAAAAAATTGAGAATGCTGAATGGAATAGATGAGACAAGGGAGGATCAGAAATAACAGAACTCAATAACCTAGTGTTAAAACACAAATTACTTAGGAAAACTGCTTAACTGGAAAGCAGTCTGGCAGAAATTAGGTTTAGACCAGCACTCATACCATACTCCACATGCCATTCTAAATGAATACATGAACATAATATCAAAGACATACTATAAAAAAAAAGAGAAAGAGGCCTCTCACTACCATGCGTAGAAGTATTTTAATTAAACGAAGGATAGAAGCAATAACAAAAGACAAAAATGGAAAATTTTGAATTGATGATAAAATAGATAACATGCAACAGAAAAGTTTCTGTACAAACAAAATTGATGCACCTAGGATAATGGGGGGAAATCGTATCAAAATTCTCCAATAAGGCTTTGGTATACAAAATATGTAAGCAATTTATACATATATATGCATATACACATTTACTATATACACACACATAGATACACATGTCAGTATATACAAAATCTATACAAAGACAAAGATACCATGGAAATACACACGCATGTGACACATACACACACACATACACAACCAAAATAAACACAAGGTAATTTTAGTGGGGAATGAGAAGGGAGAGGCACTAGTATTTGGGATAGAGGAGAGGAGGTTGGTGTTCCAGGAAGGTTATGCAGGATATAGTACATGAGCTGTGTTCTGAAGGAAGCCAGGATTCTAAGAGGCTTTTGAGATGAGGTGAGAATCAATTCTAGACATGAGGGACAGCGTGTGCAAAGCCATGGGGACAGGAGAGGATATTCCGTGTTTGGCAAGGGCTATGGAGTACAAGGAGGGAAGTAATATGCGATTTTTCTTGAAAGGTAGCTGTGTGACCCTAGGCAAGTCACTTAACCCCAACTGCCCCACTAAAAAAAAAAAGGTAGGTTGGAACCATGTTGTGACTGGCTTTAAATGCCAAACTGAGGAATACATATTTGACCCTAGACACTAGGGGGCCACTGGAGCTTCTCCAGTAAAGGAGTGACATGTTGAGACCTGTGCTTTATAAATATCATTCTGGAGGCTGCATGAAAGATGAACTGGAAAAGGAAATGATTTGAGGTGTCAAGAAGGAAGGACACAAACACTTATTAAGCACCTATTATGTGCTAGGCACTTTACAGATATCATCACATCTGATCCTCACAACAACCCTGAGAGATAGGTACTATTATTTATCCCTCCTTACATAGTTGAGGAAACTGAGGCAAAAAGAGGCTAAGTAATTTGCCTAAGGTCACATAACTGTAGGTGTCTAAGGCCGAATCTAGACTCAGATCTTCTTGACTCCAGGCCCAGGGCTCCAAGGCTTGAACTACAGTGGTGGCCATATCAGGGGAGAAGAGATGGATTCAAGAGATGTGGAGGATGTAAAATCAGCAGGACTTGGCAAATGATTAGAAATGTAGGGTGAGAGAGAGTGAGAAGTCAGAGATAACTCCAACACTGCAAACTTGGGTCTTTGAAAGGTGGTATCCTCCACAGAAATAGGAAAACTAAGAAGGGGGTGGGTTGGGATAGGGGAGGAAAATGATAATGAGTTCTATTTTGGACTGAGGTTGTCTTACCTACGTGACTGGATATCCAATTCAAAATGTACAACAGGTAGTGTGTAATGTTAACAAAGTGGAAACTAAAGCACAATGGAGGTAGAAAGCATTAAGTGAATCAGGAATGGAAATAGAGACAATAGCCAAACCAAAGAGATATGACATCCAGAGTTCCTCACTCATAAATAAGACCTACTGATGTACCTCACTTCATGCAATATACACGTTTCACAATAAAGTTATATGAAAATCTGGTTTTTCCAAATTGAATCACTGTAAATACAAAAGTTGGTTTATAAAGCATTCTAACAACAGACATCTTTATTAACTGTACTTCTATTAATTTACATTGTGATAATTGATGCTTCTAGAGTGTAAGTTTTTTCAAAGTCAGTCTCTGTCATCCATCTTCGTATATTTCCCAACACTTAATACAATGCCTTGGTCATATTAAGTTCTCAATAACTATTTGTTGAATCAATGCTCAGAATGATGACCCCGAGGGACAAGATACTTTCTAAATTAAATAGATTGTTATATTTTTTGCATAGCTTAAGAATTCAATTTTTTAGAACTATGTTTGAATTTTATAAATATTGGCAATGCCTATGCAATTTCAAATGCTAACTCTGTTAAACCAAAATGACTCGATTTCCTCTTGTTCTTACTCAGTCATTTTCAGTCCTGTCCAACTCTAGGCAGAGTTCCTGGCAGAGATACTGGAGTGGTTTGCCATTTCCTTTTCCAGCTCATTTTACAGATGATGAAACTGAGGCAAACAGGGTTAAGTGATTTGCCCAGGGCCACGCAGCTAGTAAGTGTCTAAAGCCAGATTTGAACTCAGGAAGATGAGTCTTCCCAACTTCAGGTCTGGCATTCTATCTATTGTACCACTTAGCTGACATTTCCTTTACCATGTAAGATAACATATTTTTCACTTGAGTTTGGTATGAATGTGGTAAATCCTTGTATGAAATAAAGAATCTTTTCAAAATGGAACTGGACAACCACAGATCTACCTGTACTCCATATCCAAATTTTTCACATACAATTTTCTTAAATCAGGATATACCTGAAGTATCAGTTAACCTATCCAATTTGAGAGCCTACAGTACTTTCCATTAGTAGCACACTGGTATGGGCTTTTAGGAATACATAAAAGAGTACTCTGGTACCCTAAACAGAATAGTTAGAGAAAAGGTTGAAATAAATTTTGGATGTATAACTCAGACATGTAGAGACAGGCACCAGGGAGCTGGTTTAAGTAGACTAAATCATTTTTGTAGCAAACAAATGAAAACCAGGAAGAGAAAAAAGAAATCAGACCAAACCACTGAGTCAGAGAACAAATGATTTAAGCTTAGATCTACCTAGGATAGCTTTGTACTTTTAACTTAGGCAACTACTCAAAGACAGATGAAAAATTCTCTCCAGGTAAGGCTTTCAGACTATACAAGAACCATTATAAGTTGTTCCCAAATAGTTTGGAATCAGGCAAGAGCAAAAGAGAGCAGGAATTAACTGAAATGGCAGTAGGAAACTAAACTATAAAAAGATTATACAACACTAAAATGCTAAATACCTAGTTTGATCTCCTTATACACTTTAAAAGCAGAAAAATTCCTGGAAACTGGTAATACTTCATTCAAATTCTGTTCTTTTTCCTCTTGCGAACTTTTAGATGAATCATGTTCTCTAAAACAACAGACCAGTGGCAATCAAATCCAGAGGCCTGGTGTGTAATTTCACAAACACAGTTTACCAAAAAGTTTGGTAAACTAAAAACAAAAACAAAAAAAGCCCTAATAAAAATCAGCCTCAGGAATAATCATTTAATCAGATGCCCCGTAGAGGACATCTGCATCATCATCCCAGAGTGGCAACCATGAAGGTTCTGACAAGTTCTGGAAAAGAAAAGATCTATTTTACATCTCTATCCAGACACTGACCACACAGTACTATGGATAAACACATTACACTGGTCTATTTGGCAGTGTTCCAGTTCTCTGATTGAATCTTACCATCTCCAAACACAGATGTGCAAAACTAGTGGACTCTTGCCTGTGCAGAACCTGAACGAGTTTGGTATGAAAGTAGGACAACAGGAGGTTATGTTAATACCAGAACTGTTATGGAAAATAAGTTTAGGTGAAGTATAAGAGAAGAGGAAGCAGAAAAAAGAGGGGAAAAAAATCTGGCTCATAAGCACAATACCCTAGCGTCATTCAAGTTTGATAAAGCTTGAATGAATATTGGTAAAACATTCAAGACTCAAGATGAACAAAATGGAACACCAGTATTGTGCTTAACAAATGCAGACTTTCACAACACAGTCCATTGCAATTTCAACACAGAATTGTGCTATGCTCTAAATCTAACATCTATAATATTAGTATCTGAGACCACTCTTGCTACCATGTCCAAATGTAAATAGAAAATGCACTTACATGGAAAATGCAGGACATGCAGATACTAGGAAGTAATTTCATTCCTAACAAGAAAGAAGGTAAGGTTTGGTTGAGAAGACTGGGTAGGAGTTGGCAGGATATTTCTACTTCCAGACAGGCTCAAGCCACAATAAGCTCATCAAGTTAATTTTCATCAAGAACCTCCACAGTTGGAATTCAGTCATCTAACAAAATGAATTCATGATAGTGTAATGATAGGTTTATTCTCTAAAGTGTTCTTATTTATCTTATTAGACTTATTATTATTAATCTTATTAGACTCAGTTTTGGTATGGGGATCTTTCCTAGATGTCTGTTGTAAATGGTCAGCACAAATAGAAAAGGGATAATAATAGCACCTACTTCTCAGGGCTGTTGTAAGGATGAAATTAGGTAGCATGTATAAAGCATTTTGTATATCTTGAACAGCTAAATAAATGCTAGTTTTCATTATAACTATTATTTTTTTTTTGGTGAGGCAATTGGGTTTAAAGTGACTTACCCAGAATCACACAGCTAGTGAATGTTATATGTCTGAGGCTGCATTTGAACTCAGGTCCTCCTGACTCCAGGGCCAGTACTCTATCTACTATACCATCTAACTGCCCCACTAGCTATCATTAAAGGTGACTTAAGTGGCACAGTGGATAGAGCACTAGTCTGGAAGACCTGACTTCAAATCCTGCCTCAGGCACTTAGCTGAATGACCTTGGGCAAGTTACTTAACCTAGGTTGGCCTCAATATTGAAAGCTGTAAAATGAGGATAATAATAGCACGTTATGTGGTTATATTGAGAACCAAATGAGATAACATGCAAAATGCTTTGCAAACTTTAAAGTGTGAACTATTACATAAAGTAAAAGATACTAAAATTATCTTCTATACCCTTTGATACCATATTCCTTCTTCAGAAAGTGTTATACAGCATATATAGATAAAAACTATCAAAATTAATTTTGTAGCCATCTTTGACTTAAGTAGAGCCGTCCTAGAAAGTTCCAAAACAAACTAAGAAAAATCATTGTTTTAGACAGTACTAAGTAAGGGACAGAGGCAAAGAAAAAATTCTAAACAAAAAGGCAAATAAAAGAGAAGGGAAAGAAACTAAATAAGATGCTTTAACAGAAAAACACTCTCTCAACACAAAAGTGTCCATGGGGAAAATGATGGGAAAGAAAATATCACACTAAAAATCTGAACATGAGAAATGACCCTGATACAACAAATAAAATTATATTTACAATGAAATACACAGTACAGCACTATATATGTGTGTATACGTATATATTTCATTATAAAATATAATTTTAGTTTTTGTATCAGGGTCATTTCACATCTTCAAATTTTTTAGCATAACATTTATTCAAAGCAGGAGTTATTCCTCATCATTTTTGTTGCTTTTTTTTTGCTCTCTCATTCCCACTGGGTCAATGGAACTGTTTCAATTTTATTTTCCTTATAGTCTATTTCTCTTCCTGGTTCTCCTTCTGTAGGCACCTTAATTTGAGAAAGTCTCTATGAATCCCAAACCTAGAAAAGGACCTTGAGAGGTCATTAATCCATCTTCCTGCTTTCTCTGTAGAACCTCACCTAAACAATGTCAGATTTATGGGAATTTTATCAAAAGAAAGTGCGTCTTTCTTCTGCCCTTATATCTATACCATATTAAAGTGTACTTAATACCTCCATTCACAATTTGCAACACTAAGAAAAATAAAACTTAAAAGGCACAATAAAATTGCTATTATCTACTATAATATTCAAATGTAAATTTAACAATCTAAAATTAACTCTCATGAAATCTATTGTCAGTAAAGAGACTTTGGTCTATAATTACCAGGCTGAAGAGGAGACCTACCTTAACTGCAGAACTGTATCTTCTCTAGCCTGGTTCAAATCTGAATTCAAGACTCTGGGCAAGTTACTTAACCTCAGTTTCTTCAATTGTAAAATGGAGACAATAATAGCAGTTACTTTGAAAGGTTTTTGTGAGGATCAAATCAGATATCTGTAGTAGATGCTGAGTAAGTGCTTGTCCCTTCGCTCTTTCCTAAACAAAAAAAGCTAACTTTCTTTTGTGCTGTTTCACCTTTCTGGACCTCAGTTTACTAATTTGTAAAATGGGAGGGTTAGGCTAGATAATCTCTAAAGTCTCTACTAGGTCTAGGAGTATGGTTATTTTTTTCCACCCATTTTTGGGGAATAAGTCTCACTGCTGAATTCTTTCATTCAATCTTAAGAGGATTTCCAGATCAGAACTGATCTAGTGACAAGGACTTTTAGGGTACTATGTAAATAGAAACATAAACTGTTTAACAAAGAGGCATGTGCTAGAAAAACTACAATCAAAAGCTGTGGGGAATGTGTCTTAGTGAAATATGTTCATCACTTCCAGTCACTGGAATTTACGCAGTCTCAAAATAAAAAACTGATTAGCAGGCACAATTTAAAAATGGGTGCTGGTTAAAGAAAATTGAGAGATCATTTTTCTTGAAATGTTTAAAAAAGATTGTGTCTCAGACTCCAAAGTCAAAGTACTATTACCTGAGATATCAAAACCAAAAAACTTGCTTTTTTTTCAATAAGATCAACTTTTTACTTCAGCTTTATTATCTTTTAAGAAATTCAAGAACTATCTGTCCTACATACCCACTTTCCTCCAGTTTTATGAAGAGTACAGAATCTTTTGTAAAAATGTAAGTGGCTGGGATTTTTGTTCTTTTCACTCCACCTAAAACTTCTTTGCAAGAAGGCCCCTCCTTATCAGAGTTGGATAGGAGGCTACGGTACCTCTGGCTCCCTCCCACTGCAGCCAAGGAAAAATTTAGTCTTGACATGCATTGAACAATAACTTGAGAGAATTTCAGAGCAGCTGTGCACAGACAGAGCCAAGGACTTCACTTGAGGCAAAGTTGTAGCTTACGACCTAGTTTTTTTTAACCCCACAATTTTCGGTGTGCATGCTGTGAGGGAGAGAATGAGATACAGTAGCATGAGCTATTAAAAATTTAAAAACCATGATGAACAAAGGTTCTTAAAAATTACAACACAGAAATCATTTTGAGGTATAAACTTTGATCTAGAAGTTGAAAAAATGAGTAATATTACACTGTCTAGTAGTTTCAATGGGTATTAACACCAGAAGCTGAAAAGTGAATTGTCTTGTCCTTACTAAGCCCAAGTCAAAGCCACCATAATTTGAGAAGAGGGGATAAAATAAGGAACATTTTTCTTGTTCACTGAATATTTGTGGTACTGCTTCTGGGCAAAGTGGTATAGTACTAATGTCTAGCATCTCCTGGACCCCAACTAAACAATGAGAAAACTAAGCCATTAACTGCGATCTTAATTTACTATAATGGCAGTTTCCTTCGAAGGAGGAAAAAAGTTTGAACAAGAGATGAAGTTCTCTTCTATTGAAGTCAAATTTGGAACACTAAAATATTTCTATGAGGAAAGTACAATTGTTACTGTTGTTCTTACTAAACTATACTTTATTGGCAATAGTGAAAAAGAAAAATCTGAGCTATAATAGCAAAGTGACTTAAACTAATTGGCTGCATTATTCCACTGAACTGTTAAAAAGTAGGCAGATACTAAAAAATTTTAAAAGAATCTTTCTGGGTTTAGACTGCTTTTAAAAGAACAAATTGGTGGGGCAGCTAGGTGGCACAGTGGATAGAGCACCGTCTGAGAAGTCAGGAGGACCTGAGTTCAAATCTGCCCTCATACCAAACACTTGACATTTACTAGCTGTGTGACCCTGGGAAAGTCACTTAACCCCAAGTGCCTAACCAAAAAAAAAAACAACTGCTAAAATTATAGTTACTGCCAAGCATTTTTTTTAACCAAACGATAGTTTGCAATGAACTCCATTTACCTTAAAACTTCCATGTTTAAGAACAAAATGCTTGATTTCCACTAATCTTGACCACAACTAATTAAGGTTTTATGTCATTTTAGCCTTGCTAAAATAGATTAAAAAAATTTTAATTTTCAGTTTTCTCATTTTTGGTGAAATCTGTTATCTGCTTGAATTTACCAACTCTTCTCCAAGCCCAATATAATCCATTTACAGGATTCAGAGAGGCATGATGGTATATAGTACAGAAGTATCAAAACACTCAGCAGCATGGGGCCCAGATCAACCAAAGTGCCACTAGAACCAGATTAAAATGTAGTCCCTTTCTGACTTTAATGTGTTGATGTATTAATAAAAAGAGAAATATATAAAATGTGTGGTTTTCCAAGTCAATATGCAGCCAGTAGGGATCCTTATGTATGGTTTAGTGGCCCTCCTTTATATTGGAGTTTAATAACACTGTTATAGTTTGATAGGAAGCTGGCAAAGGCCAGAAAACAAGGGTTCTAGTCTCACCTTTGACAAATACTGGCTGGTATGACTCAGGGCAAATTACTTAACCTTTCAGCTCTGTAGGAAATTCTTTTGAAGAGGCTACCACCATCATGAGTAGTGGGAATTTTCTCAACTGGGAGTATCCTACATCAATAAAATCAAAGATCCAGTTTTTATCTCTAAACTCTAAAAATCTTCCCATTTACTATCTCCTTGAGGATAAGTGAACAAAATTTAAATTTCATAAAACAAATGCATTTGGGGCTTTTCTTGTGTTAACTGGAAGTATGCTTATAAAATCTGATGCCCAGTCAATAATTATATTACTGTACTTTTTTTTTTAAAGCCAGTCAAGTCATTGCTGAGAAAACACTGCACACTCACAAATTTACACTTGTCAGACAATACCACCAGGGGCATTAAAATCCTCTTTAAGTAAAATTCCCCAAAAACCGAGCCTGATTAGAAGTAGATGGGTGGGTAGGTGGGTGAGGGAACAGCCTAGGATTAGGGGAAAGTTTGGGGCATAAAGATAACAAACAATTCAAAGCAATATATTCCTTCAAAAGAAGCCCCACCTAGGACAGTTCACATTCCTCTTCAAGATCTGAGTGGGGTGAGGAAGAACAAATGAAGTTTATTCCTCTCCCAGCATTCACCTTTGATTCACTGCTTATCTCTTACTCTACTCCATCCCCCAACTTCTCCCCAGTTAAGTCCACTCCCTTACACATACATACACACACCCCTCGCCCTACTCAGTCCTAACTGCCATCAGAAGTCCTAGTTCAATATTCCAGCCCCCTCCACCTTTGACATCTACCAAAAGCTTCGCCATGCCCTCCACCTTTTCATTTCTCCTATTCTCCCCAAATTCTGACTACCTAACCCAAATCATATATCCCGTAGATCACCCACACCACACCCTTGTCTCCCCTTCCACCCTTCAAAAACTTAAGTCTCTCAATCCCCCACTTCCTTCCAGACTGGATGCTCTGGGACAATCTCCCCCCACCAACAGTCCCAAAGCCATCCTCTTTACCTCTTTCACTCTCTCCATCCCTCCTGCCAGACTAACGCTTCCGCCTAACCCCACAGAGACTCCCCCCCGCCTCCCCAAGCTCCCGAGAAGTCTCCAACACCAGATCTCCAACTCCTCGCAATCTCGGGCCACCTCCCCTTTTCTGACTTACGGTTCCACCCGCATTCCATGACCCCTCCACTGACTAGACTTCCCCTTCTCTAGGCGGGGTGACTACCTCTACCCCGCACCCCGGCCGGCGTCCCAAGCGGCCACTTACCACCCCACTTCTCCCCTCATTTCAGGCCCCTGGCCCCGCCCCCCACAGAGGGAAGACGGGGGAGGGGAGGAGGCTGAAGGGAAGGAGGCATCCCGCCGCAGCCTAGAGACCGCTTCCCATTGGTCTACGCCACCGCCCATCCCCGTTACCCTAGTGACCATTGGCTAGTCCTTGTCCATGATCCCACCCCCACTCTTTAGACAGGCCCGGCCACCGCCTCAGCGCCCCCCCCCCGTCCACTACAGACTTGACTAGCAGATCCTAGCCTGGGGCAGCAGGACTTGCTCGGGGTCAGGGGTACACTGTTATCAAGGCTCCGGTTCGGCGGGCACTACCGGAACTCACCTGCCGGTAGCTCCGCCGCCTACCGCGCTCAGTGCCTGGGTTCTCGCTCTGGGCTCTTCTCCCACCTCAGCGGAGCAGACACTTTACTCCCGTCCGGCCTGGCGCGCTCACCTCTCGCGAGATGTCCCCAGGGCTGGGAGGGCGAAGGGGGGGAAGGGCGGGATCTGCAGGAGCAGACCCAGGGAGCCACCAGAGGGGCGGGGCCTTGGGTAGGGAGGAGCGCGGACGCCTAGCACGTGCTGGGCTGCTTGGGAAGAACTCTGTAAAAAGGGGCCTGCGCCCTCGGGTTTGTAGATTTCGGAGATCCCGAGGGAGAGGTAGTGGTTAGAAGGAATGCACGTTTAGAGGTTGGAGAGGTTCGCAGCCTGAGTTACTACGAGACCGTAAAGAGCCTAGGCACATTTATCTCTCAGTTTTAAAGAGTTACCGCTGTCATGAGCAAAGTATCTCAGATTCTCAGGGTAGACTTGGGATAGAAGGCTTTTCCTCCTGTGTGCATTTCCCACCCCTCTGAATCATCCGATCACTGCGGTGGGCCTGGTGTCAGAAGACCTGAGTTCAAATTCAGCTTCAAATACCTAGTAAGCACATAACCCAGGGCAGGGCACTTAACTTCGGCTTCAGTTTCCTCAACTATAAAATGGGGATGATAAATAGCGCCTAGCTTCCGGGATTGTGAGGATGCAGCCCTTAGAGTGGTGCCTGGCCCCAGTAAGTGCTTATGTTTCCTTATTTGGAAAGTATTTTATTAAAAGTCCACATCCCTGGATCCCTGTGGACTAAACGCTGCCCAAGGAAAGGCCGGAAGGTCAGCAGCATGCCACAAAAACAGCTTAGAGAAATGAGTAAAACATGAGATTAGGTATCAGAAAATCTGGTTTTCTAGTCTGGCCATGTGACTTTTGAAAGGTCTAAATTTTTCAAGCCTTAGTATCCTTAAAGGTGAAAAGGGACTCAATTCAATGCAGTCAACATTTATTAAGCACCTTCTATGTGCCAGCACTGGCTTATAGATGCTTTAAATGACTTACTAAGAAATGTGGTATATTTTTTTGGGGGCAAACTGGGTGCCACTTCAAGATCTTGAGCAGAGGAATGACATTCAGAGCTGTGTTTTTTAAAAGATTAATTTGACAGTGGTAACTAGGATGAATTTGAAGGGGCAAGTACTAGAGATAAGGAACTGGAATAATGGAAAAGAGGGGACAGATGTAACAGGTATTTTTTGAGCTATAATCAACAGGACTTGATTGAATATGGGAAGTAAGGGAGAGGGAACATTCAAAGATGTTGAGATCTTCAAGCCTTGGTGAGAAGATTGGTGGCACCACTGAAATAAGGAAATCAGAAAGAGAACACGTTTTAGGGGTGAAGAGGTCTAGAGGTTTGGGGTGCCCCTGGGAACCCTGAGATTGCAATGCCAGGTCCTGCCTCAATGAATTCAACTCAAATCTTCTAGCCCGAGGAAAACTTTATTGTCACGCTTTTCAGCAGGCAAAGATTCTTAAGGATCCTGTGATCTTAAAGGGGTACAGTTAAAGTTTATATAGGATAAAATACAATAAAACATATGCCAAATATGCTAACTAGGTGATTCAGGGTGGGATTAGGGAGTGGTTAAGGAGTGATCAGTTCTTAAAAGAATATGCACTTCTTGTACCTACTTCACAGGCGTTTTACCCAGAGTTCACTAGGAAAAGCCCACAAGGGGGGCCACATGGAGGTGTGGTTTTAGGCCTGCTATGTCACTAAGTTAACTAGAGTTCAGGGGTAACTGAGAGTTGTCCAGTCTGCCACCAATCAATGTCTTGTTTGACAAGATAGATGTAGGGAGTACACATATGTCTTAAAGTCTAGAATACAAATAATGAGGAATCCAGGATGTAGATAATGAGGTAGGGCAGTAGTATAGATAGTCCAGTAGGTAAGAATGTCTTTATGACCCAGTGCAAAGCCAGTTCAAACTAATAATTCCTTCAGGTGCTGTTTGTAACTGCACCAGGGAGAGAGATAAGGGTCTTGCTGGGGCCCACTCATGGGTAATTGCTAGGTACAGTGTCTTTGGGCTGGGAAGAAATCATCAGAGACAGTGTTTCTGAGGCTAGGGAGAAACTGGGGTCCAAGTACAAGCACCCAAACATAAGCACCCAAGCACCCCATCAGGGGGAAGAAAATTTACTTGGCATGTTGAGTTTGAGGTTCTGATAAGACATCTGCATACTTAATTCAAAATTCAGGTCAAGAATTTAGAAGCTAGGTTCAGGCAGAAGGACAGTGGAAGGTGTTAGCTTTGGTTTGAATCACTGCTGTTATTGGATAAGCTGCTTTTATCTTGTATAGACTTCAGCTTCCATGGGTAGATTAGAATGCTGGACCTGGAGTTCGGAAAACCTGGTTTTGACACTTAAAACTTTGTTATTACAGGCATGTCAGTTAAACTCTTTGAGACTTATTTTCCTCATCTATAAAATAGAATAATGCCTGTTGTATTGACTCCACAGGATTTTTGAGGCTCAAATGAAAAAATATATGCATGTAATATATATGTATGGATATATTTATATGTATGTATTCATTTTCAATCTTAAGCGCCATATAAACCACAGGAGCATTGATCAAAGGTTGGAATGATTATCAGAGACCACCTTCAATCCAACATCCTCATTTTGCAGATATGGAAACTGAGACCTGGGGAGGTTAGGTTTTTTGTTTAAGGTCACACAGATAGTAAGTGTCAAGGTGAAATATGAACCCAAACACTCTAATTCCAACATTCTTTCTATTGTAATATTAGTTTTTTATAATTAAATAAAATGAGGGGCCTAGTAGATAACCTTTAAAAGTGAGGATGTCTATTCGTCTTTACAACATGACTAATGTGAAAATGTTTAATAGGGTCGTATATGTACAGCCTACATCAGATTGCATGCTGTTTTCAGGAGGGAGGTGGGGAGGGAGGAGGAGAAAATTTAAAACTCAAAAGTTTATGGAAATGATTGTTGAAAACTGAAAATAAATTAATAATTAAAAAAAAAAAAGTCAAAGGACATTGTAGCTCCAAATCTATGATGTGTTTTTGGAAGCCACTTGCTTAGAGATGTTAGTTGAAGTTATGGGTGTGATCCTAGTGGCCAAAGGGAAGCCACTTTACCACCCAAACGACTCCAGGCAAGTCACAACCTCTCCAGACTCGGATTTCCTTATCTATGTCTTCCAGCTCTAAACCCTTCTTAGAAAACAAAAGGGCCCAGAACTGCAATCTAGAGAATGCTAACATTTAGAGGGCCAGATAAGAAATGAGTCCCAGCAAATGAGACAGAAGAGGTAAGGGGAAAACTAGAAGGATCAAGAGAGAAGCTGAAATGCTGCACCCTTTGTGGCCTCCTCTATCCTCAATACAATGCAACTATTTCTGGGCTGGAACCCCAGCCTAACTACCAACAGCATCTGAGGGCAGGAAGAACAAGTCTGACTGACATCCTGTGGGAAGGGAAGGAGGCTAACAAAGGTAGAGAACAGGCCAAATACCCTCAGACCTTTGGGGTCTCTAGCCACCCTGCTTGGGCAGGATACTTAGAATGAAAGTTGTCTCCTCCTCATCCCCACGAGGAAAACCCAATGGGAGGCCTCACAGGCTCTGAAATGCCTAGTCCTTTCAGGCAGGAACCCCTTTGCCAAAGCAAACAATCCCTGCTCTGCGATTGTGCTCTGACTGGGGTGGGGGAGAACAAAGCCCTCTTTCTTTGCTTCCTCAACTCTGTGGCTTCAGCCAAAGGCGCTGTTTACACAATCTTCCCTGGTGAAGGATTTGTTCCCTTTCTCCGAGTTGCAGCTGGAAAAGAACGCTTCCTTCTCTGCCTACTTCTTTTCTTTGGCCCCCTAGGCAAGGGAGTCCCCAGTACCTGAATTTCTCATCCCCCTCCCAAGATGTCAACATGTTTAGGAATCACTCTAGCTCCTTGAGGATTGAGAGAGGACATGAGATCTTAGTAATAGGGGAAAGATTTGCCTAAGAAGGGGGCTCACTGGAGAGTCCAGGCCTGAATCTGCTCCATCTCATCTTTTGCCCCCATTTTAACTTTATGCAATACTCATCATTGCTCAGGTTTCTCTAAAATCAACTCCAGGGCAATATTAACTAAATTAGTGAACCCCAGGGCAAATTCTAGCCTTTTCTTTGCAGGAGATAGGGTGGGTAGGAGGAAATTAATGTGTTGGGGGGAGGTATTTTATTTAGCATTCAATTTATTAATTCCCATCAACCCAGATGTTTCCCTGACACCTCCCTCCCCACTAATCAGTTGTCCAAAGTGTTGTTCATTCCACTTCAATATCTTATACCTTTTCTTCATACCCCAGTCACTCTAAGGTCAAAGTCTCATCACCTCTTCTCTGTACTACTATAATAGCCTCCTGAAATTGGTCTCCGTCTCCATTGTCTACCCTATTCAATCTAAAGTCCCCCAGGTGGCATAGTGCTAGTCCTAAAACACAGGTCTGACCATGTCATGTCCTTGCTCAAGAAGCTTCCAGGGCTCTCCATGGCTCTTGAGATACAATACAGACTCTTCTGTTTGGCATTTTAAGGCTGTCACAATTTGGCTCCAGGTTATCTTTCCAGGTTGATTTTCCATTAGTTTTCATGCACTCTGGTCTCCAGCCAAACTGGCCTAGCTGTTGTTCCTCATACATACCATGTCCTATGCCTGGAATGCTCTCCTTCCAAGCCTGTAACTCTTGGGAGCCCTGGCTCTTTTCAAGGTCTAGCTCAAATGTTACCTACTTCAATAGGAGACCTTTCTGGTTGTTAGTGCCCTTCCCCCATCACTGGGCATTTTCTTGTGAGCATACATATGTGTGTATGTAAACACATGCATGCACATGTGTATGTATGTATGGTGAAGGAAGAGTGCTAGGCCTGGAATCCAGAAGACATGAGTTCAAATCCGGTCTCAGACACTTGGATGACTCCAGGCAAGTCACTTGAACTCTGTATGCCTGTTTCATCATGAGTAAAATGGGGATGATAATAGCTCTCAGGGTTGATGTGAGGCTCAAATGAGATATCTGTAAATATCTTAGTATAGCACCTGGCACATAGTAGGTATTTCATAAATACTTGATTGTTGAGAAGAGGAGACCCTAGAGAATTTCTGAGCTAAGTGCCAACTGGTAAACCGTTAAGTGAAGAACAGTAAAGACAGAAAGTATGAACATCAAGCCCTCTGAGCGCTTTCTGGACTTGATCCCAGTTATCCCTGGTAACATCTCAGGGAGGCAAGGATTCTCTGTTCCATTCTGTACAGAGGCAGGAAATTAAAGCATGGGAAGGGAACCAGCTTCATGTTATCAAGTTTATCAGTGTAACAAGAAGTCCTCAACTCCCATTCTGGTCTCCCCTGTCAGGCTCGGCCACCTTCCACTATTGTAGACTTCCTTTAAATTGGATCCCCACTGGCTGTTTTTGCTGTTGCTAAGGGAGCACTGAGCTCACGGTTACCCTTTAAGCTAGTGTTTTGGAAATTCAGTCACTGTTCAGCTGCTGGGAGATGTTGATGGAAAAGCTGTGGGGGGCATGGAGGGGCTGCAAGGAAAGGAGTCAGGAGGCTGCCCCTGGGGTTCCACACATGTGCTCCTCCTCCTGCCCCTGAATAGGGTCTGCAGCAGTGGTTTCTCTGAAAGCAGCCACAGTTCCTGGAATGCTCCAGTGCTTACTGGTTATAAATATCCATGATGGGGGGCAGAGCTGGGCTGACTCAGGAAGGAGCAATACTCCCAAGTTTACTAGGTTTAGGAGAGGAGAGGAGGCCCTAAACTCCTCTCCTAACTAGCAACAGAGGTAAAACAAAACAGCAGTGAACCAAAATGAACTTGGCAATAGCTCAAAAAGCTAACAACTTATAAAGATGGCAGTATGGCTAATGGAAATAGAGAAAGTAGAATCTACTAATGAATTTTAAGCTAAAACCATCCTTATCTTTCCTTTTGACTCACCTTCCTTTTTGCTTTCTCTCTCTCTCTCAATTGGGTTACATGTGAAACTGTCAGAAAAAAGGTGAGATGTCAGCCTTCTTTCTAAGGTCTAACATTTATGGTGAAATGGATAGAGCATTGGCCTTGGAATGAGGAAGACCTTGAAAAAAAATTCATGCTTTAAACTATTTCCATAAGTGAAGAATTCCCTAGATTTATTACTTAACCATTCTCAGCATTTAGGAGAAAGTCTCCAAATTTTTTGCCTTAAAATGCTCCTCTCGTCTTAGAGAACACAAAGTAGTGCTGCCTCTGAGTCTTTTGGAGCAACTAGGACCCAAACCCTCAGTGTTGAAAATGATCTATATGCTTTCTACTTATCCCAAAAGACCTGAAACTCATAAATACACACGCAGGCTGGGGGACTAAAAAGGATTCCTCCTGCTTAGCATATAGATCATTTTCAATTATCACCTACTTTTAATTAGGATGGCAGAAACTTAATGACACTCTTCCTGGCACTTAAACACCTACTGAAAAGACTCGGTCAGATGAGACATCATTTCACCAGAAGCTTTCCTGGGTTCCAAACCACTCCAGGTCCAACCACTGCCTGGTTTTATGAACTGGGAATAGCCTGCCCTTATCCCAGAAATTAGGAAAAGCTTTCTGTAAAATACTCTCAGGTCCTTGGACCACTGATACAAAGACAATTACAAAATTAAAGAATTATTGGGATCAAAAGAGACTTTAGAGACTGTATATTGTATGACATAGATGGGACTTAATCATCTAATCCAGAAGTGTCTAACTCAATGTCAAAACGTCAGAATGGGCCACAATCAGATTCAAATGTGATTGGGAAATGTTTAACAAAATAAAAAATACAATCCAACATAGATAATCTCAATTTGTGGTTCTCTAAGTCAATATGTGACCTGCAGGGATGTATTTCTATTTGTTTGACACCACTGGCCTCATCCAACCCTTTAAAGCCGCAGAAGCTGAGGTCCAGAAAGATCAGTCACCCAATAAATGCTGAGCCAGAATTTGAACCAGTGCTCTTGCTAGTGTCAACTTTTCCTTCTCTTAAAGTAAAAAAAAAAATTACTTTTCTTTTCCCAAAGATAAAAAAAAAGCTACTGCTCAGTTTAATCGATAAAATGAACTCTGGATTCCTAAGTGAAAGCTGCAAAAAGGACTTATTATGAAGGATACATTACAAAATAAAGGAAGGGGAACTGAGCTCTCCTTTTGGGGTCTCCCTTCATTGCCTAACACTCACTTTACAAATGAGAGAATCAAGGCCCAAAATAGTGACTTGTAGATTAAAACACTGGAGAAAATCTAGCTCAGAGGTTGTTACCTGCTCACTAGATAGTTTGTGGTAGAGTGAAGACTAGAACCCAGGGCCCATTAATCCTCAGTTCCTGGAGCAAGATTATTCCCATTTTATAGATATGGAAACCAGTGACTGCCTAATGATCAAAGCCAGTGGCAGAGCTGAGATTAGACCTCTATTTCATGATTTCCAGTCTGGTCACCTTTCTAAGGCCACAAGGACAGGTCAAAAAGTATAGCAACACTTCACTGTGGATCAAAGCTAAAGAGGGACCCAGGAAAACCTAAGCTAACCTTAGCTCCTCAGCTAGAACAGCCTTCCCCTTCAACCTCAATCTATTTAAACTTGGACTGCTAATATGTATCCCTTGGGCCCAGGCACCAGAGGACTGGGGTTGTCTTGAAGCCTCCTGAAGGAATTTACCTCTTGCAACACCATCTCATCATCCACCTTAGAGAAAAGTAAAGTCTTCAAGTTACTAGCTGAAGTAGCCATTGTGTTAAGGAACCAGGTGTTGTCCCAGCCAGGTAAAGAATGTGTATTAAAAAAAAAAAGGACAAGAAAATTAGAGAAGTCAAGGATATGTTTTAGTTAAAGCAATGATGACATCAGGGTAGAGCAGAGACTAGTGAAGGGGTGGGTTTTCAAAGGGCCTCAAATTTACAGACAGTACCTTGTACACAGGGAGAGCTTTCCCTCATTCAGTGAAGTCTTTCTTACACCAATGGCTCAAAGGTAGTTGGTGGAGTAATGCCAAGGCTTATTCTACTAGAAATCTACTAGAAGCACAATTTGGCAGTAAGTAGGGGCCAAAATTAAAACAGGCTAAACTTCTTCAGGCCACAGATAGGTTAGATTAGACAGACTGACAATGGTTGGTTGCCTCAGGTCATGTGACAAACAGAAGAGTGTACAGTGGCAACCCTAGATTTTTTAAGGGCTGCCTGAAATCCTTTAGCAGGCCTCAAGTAGTATGTTATGCAGCCCTCGTCTATACCAACATTAGGCCTACATTCACAAGGAAGTGTTTTCTAACTCAAGACAATATACCCTGTAGCCCCAACTCCACTAGAAGTATCAATGGTGACTGATCCAAGATTGGATCACCCTCTGTACACATGTTCTTCCCGAGTTCCCCACCTAGCACATGAAAGGTGAATGCTGGTTGAACCAAACTGGATTAAAAAGCTACTCCTCCTTTGTGTTTTATCCTTCTCTAACTTAAAATTAATGTCTCCTATTTTGGCCTCTATTTTCCCCTGCTACCAACCCACCTCATGATTTAAGAGAATCCTGCCCTTTCTTACCCCTGCCTACCCACTTCAACTAGGGAAATAAAAAAATAACGAAAGTGTCAGCTCTTGAAAAAGCCTTGCAATGTGGTAAATCGTGAAACACACCAAAGAGAGGATCATTAGACCTGTTTTGCCATCAGTGAGTTGTAATTTTGGGTATGGTATTTCCTTTCTTGGACCTCAGTTTTCTCCCTTGTAAAATGGGGTGAGGCTAGGTGATTCATTCAACAAACCTTTATCAAGTGTTTCCTATAGGCATGTGGCTCTCAGGGGATAACAAAGATGAGTGACAATTGGGCTGAGCTTTATGAGCATTTATCTGGCAGTGGTGTATTAGACAGATCTCAGTGGAGAAGTAACCAGAAGTCTACTGTAATAGATCAAATAATGGCAGGCTTTATTAGCTTGACACAGCAGGAATGGGAAGGAGGAACAGCAGGTTACCTTATGCTGGCATTATGAAGTCGCTGGCCTAACCATCCAAGGTGAGTTAACAACTTATACTAACAAATAAAAGGAATAATCTCTAAAATTTTGATTCACTTTCCCAAGACAGAAAAGGGAAAAGCAATCTAGGAGATGCCGAAGCCCAGGAATTTCAGGAGTGGGGCTCACCCTTTTCCACCACCACCATCCTCCAAGCCTCTCAATGAGGTTTATTCAGTCAACAATGCAAAAGAAGCATACACGGAGACCCAAGAAACAGCTTATTAATACAGTATTTATTTGTCTTCCCTCTGTCAAACCCTGACCCATGGCTTTACCCAGGGCTGCCTGGTGAGATGGAGGGGGAGGTATACACAGGCTGGAAGAGACATGGAAGGACCAGGATGACGAGAAGGAACGTTCAGAAACACTGGGGGACAGAAATGGTTCCATCACATGGCGAAGAGGATGAGGAAGGCCACCATCAGGCAAAAGAGCCCCATGGCCTCAGACAGGGCAAAGCCCAAGATGGCGTAGGAAAAGAGCTGCTGCTTCAGGGAGGGGTTCCTGGGAGAAGGAAAGGTGGGTGAGTCTGGTTCCTTGGACACAAAGGGGATAATAAAGATATCAATAGGAGAAGGGTAAGGAAACCTGTCTTGCACTTATCTCAAATACCAAAGTGGTCATCCTATTGACTTGTCTTTCAGGATGAGAAAGATCACACCAAAGTCTGGCCACATGGGTGAGTCTTACCCCAGTTATCAGCTTCAGAGAAGAAACTGCTCTGCTCTGCAGAGATTTAATGGGAATCCTAACCAATTCATGATTCATTAGCATTGTTTATCCAAATATTACCACCTCAAAGGGGAATTAAAAAAAAATCCACTACCCCCACCATTTGTTTCTATTTAGCACTGAATAGCTCCTAGCTTTAGGCACTCTGCAGCCAGGACCCACAAGAAACCCTCCAGAACAGAATGGACTAAGCAGTTAAGAGGATCGGTGCATAGGACAACCTTCATTCATTTAAAATATGGCCAGAACATAAGGATCTTATACCCCCTACAAAAGGCGATCATTCTACTCTGAAGGTAAAGAGACAGTTGGGAAGATTAGAAATGCAATGATGCCACCCATTAATCCAGTTTGTTCAGGTCTGGTCATCAGGGAGGTTCTGACTGGCACATCAACACCAGATTATACTCTTGTCTTGTAACTACGCCAGGACAACTAGGTCTCCTTTGGAAAAATCCAGGAAAATAACCTTATATCCCCACTGGTACTAAAAGAACTTACTGGTCTCTGGAGGGTTAATTTAGTTCTAACAATGAGTTACCAAAAGTCTGTGGGGAGCAGACAGTCTCAGGATCCCAGTGCTGGGGGGCAGGCTGAAATGGCAATAAGGTATGCCCTGTGTTGTGGGACAGCAACAGTGAAAGGTGATTTGGAAGCTACAGACTTGGGGAGACAAGAAGCCAGAGGTGGTCCCAAGGAATAGGCCTCGCATCCATAAAACCAAACTTTGCTTCTATTTCATCTAAAGGGTTAGGGTTTTTCTACTCAGAAAGTGCCAGCTAAATTCACACCCTGGAAACCCCATCTAAACTCTCCCATCCCTACCTTACCTGGCATAACCAATGATGAGACTTCCAAACACAGTCCCAATCCCAGCTCCAGAGCCAGCCACCCCCACAGTGGCAGCCCCAGCCCCGATGAACTTGGCTGCTGTGTCAACGTCCCTTGAGATGGTGCTAGTTTGGAATCCACATCTGGGGACAAGTGAGGTCAAGGAACCTGATGCTGCCAAAACACTGAGGTTCTGTGAGAGAAAGAGTTAGGCTGTAGGGGAAAGCACCTTGAAAGACATCATGAGTTTCTGCATCAGAACAACAGTATAGCCTGCCATACCAGGCCCTAGTGATTGTTCCTCAAAACTGTAAAACATCCTTCACAGCACAGCAAAGTTCTGATATGTGGATAAAGATGCTGAGAAGATGAGATCTGAATGCATTCAAGTATGGTCAACTACCAGAGCAACAGGATGTCTGGAAGCTTGAGACAGATCAGGAAACTGAAACAAGTTTGGTGCCCCAGGAGAAGCTGTCTTCTAAAAACCCAAGAGCTAGAATTTCCTGATTGTAGGTCTAGACTGGGACAAGACAGGTATCAGTACCATACAGACAGTCTTTTAGAATGTCACTAAAGTTCAAGAGCAGGAAATGTGGATTAATCAGTTGACACCATTTTTCTGTAGCTTAAAAGAGTCCTACAAAGATTCCTGAGGTTAGATGACTTGTCTACAGTCACAAAGGTTTAAAACAACCTTTCTTTGTGTCAAGGATCTTTTTGCCAGTATGGACCCCTTTTCAAAATGTTCTTAAATGTATAAAATACACAAGATTACAGAGAAAACCAATTATATCGATAGTTATCAAAGTCAAAAAAAAAAAAAGCTCATGGACCCGAAATTAAGAACCCCTGATCTAAACAATGGGCAGGATTTACTACCTTTTCTACCTCCATTTAAAACCAGTGGCTCCCCCAAAACCCCCCATACCAAAATCCCACTCATCTGGGTTGGTGTCAGGACACCCCCTGCTGGCCTAAGCAAGTAAGCACTCTTCTCTCTGATGACCCTCATGGTCAAGGTTCAACTTCACTGTCAAATTACCTCATCTGTCCGAACCTCTGGCCGTTTTAGCACCACTGCGGATAATGGTCTACTCAGCACCTGAGAGCTGCTCCTCACCTGGCAGAAAAGAAGAAGCAAAAATGTCATGGAGGCTGCCTAGAATGCTCCTGGTGGCTGGCTGCCTTACCATAGAAAGGTTGATTCCCCTTCCTGGTCATCCAATCCTCCCACCATATTCATCTCTCCCAGAGCTCAATTTCAAGTTTTAGATAATAACTAAAACATTTCTCCTCCCCCATCCAAGGGTGGAGATCAGCAGGCCCCAGGTTACAAGAAGACCCTACTCCCTATAAACTCCCAGCTTGTGGGACCTAGGAGGCACATTCAAATTCCTTTCCCACTCACTTTATAGGCAGAAAAGACCAAGGCTACATCATCACATAAGAAAGAAGCCCGGGATTAAGGCAAAAAAGGACTTACTTTTAAAAACACTCCCTGAGAGAAATGAGATCCCCTGTGCAGTCTTCACAGTTTAATCTACCCCAAATCTGAATACTCTTTTACCATTCACAATGTAATTAGTGATTTGCATAGAGTAGACTCTCAGGAAATGTGGATTAATCAGTTTGCACTATTTTTCTGCAACTTAAAAGAGTCCTACAAAGATTCCTGAGATGACTTGTCTAGGGTCACAAATACAATATATCAGAGGCAGGACTTAAAACCACTATCCCCTAAGCTATGCTTCCTCTTTGCTTTATAATAATATACGGCCTGCCCCTAAGGAGACCATAAGCTCTCCAAAGGGAAAGAACTGTGTCTCTTTCTTCTAGTTATCCTAGCACCTGTACAGGACAGGGTTCTGTACATAGCTATAGCTTCATCCACATTACTGACTGAATTTGGGTGACACAATATTCCTCCGATAATTTAGCTGGAAACATTCCTCTATTTGCAGCCAGCCTGGTGCTGAGCCTCTAAGGAACTTAGCAAGGTTGGTCCTTGCTAAACAGACACTGGCAGTTGCTGAGCCTGCCATGGATACCTTTCCTTTCTACCTTGGCAGCACTTGCCAGACTGTGCTTTGCTGGCATAGCTTTAGAGAAACTAGGGTCACAATCTTCACTGTCACTTCTACACACATAAGGCATCAGTGTAGGGCTTTGAGAAGGACACAGGGGCAGCTAGATGGTGCACCAGCTCTGGAGTCAGGAGGACCTGAATTCAAATCCAGCTTCAGATACATAACACTTACTAGCTGTGTTGACTCTGGGCAAGTCACTTAACCCCAATTGCCGCACCAAAAACACCAAAAAACAAAAAAAAGAGGGACACAAAGTACATACAACTGCCATTGAGTAGTTAGATTCCAAACCCAGATTCCCAGGTCTATACCCCACTTTCCCCAGGGAGCTGCATGAATGGAAATAGTCTAGAGATTTGGGACTCAAGTGAACATTCCCTTACCTTGCTGAATTCACTTCCATATCAGACTACCACAGCAAGGGAGTCCCAGAGGGTGTCACTTCCCCAGGTGAAAGGTAACCCTCCCCACAGCCTAGCTGTGAGGAACAAGGTCTGATGAAGTTGTAGGTGGAAGGATGGAACAGTTTTTGTTCCTTTCCCCACCCACCCCCCATTTGACTGTCAGTTACTCACAAGGGCAGGGGTAGAGATGAACCTGGCGCAGGTGTACATTCTCAGGGGGTGAGGGGCAAAGCTGAAGAGCTGAGGGCATAAAAGCAGTGTCAGAAATCAGAATTACTCCTCATTTATTACACAAAGTAAACCAATGACAGCTGAAAGTGCACTCAGAAAATTCAACTGAAATAAAAGTAGGGCTTCAAAAGGAGCAATACTCATTTCAAAAAGGAGAAAACAAGAGACTCATAGAGGAGGTATCCCATTCCACCTTTACTGAAGTTAGACACAGAAGTTTAATTAGAAACTACGAATCTATTCCCCTCAGGAACACCAGGATTTGGTCCTTATAATTTACACCATCTCTAGCCAAGGCTCATAGCCCTTTGAAGACCTGACTTCAATATGAGGGAAGCAGGGTCTTAAGATTCAGGATAATACACTCGTTATTAACAGAACTTCTGATAACTGCTGTTCCATCTCCAAAATTTCCCTCCAGCCCAGATCCTAGTATTCTTAAATTAGTTTGAGTATATTACACAGAATGCCCTTTATCTAATTCTTTTAGAAACACAAACACACTTGATTCTTACAACTCAAAAGCAGATAGTAATACTAAACCCATTTTACAGGTAAAGAAAAAGAATCAAAGGGTAAAAATAAGCTAGTGAGTAGAACTCAAACTTGAAACTAGGTTCTATACCATGCTGCCTGGATCTATGATGAGCTTTCCCTTTAAGAAAAGCCATTTATGTGCCTTTGGAAGTCACTGCCAGAGATGTAGAACTAATGGGTTCCTTGTACAGTTTTGTCACTGCATAATCTGGAACCACTTGCTTACCCCGATGCTCAATTTATCGATTTTTACCTCGATTTTAAATGAAATGACATCCACAGTGGGGCCAAGACAGATTAGTGCTGGAAAGCTGACATTACTATAATAAGGAAACTTAGGCCATTATAGTTATCATCTTCATAACCTAAGAGGGCAAGAAGTATCATGGCTCCAAGTCTTTAAATACAAAGTCTTCATATCTAAGTTTTTTTGAGGTCCAACTTTGTCCTGCCTCATGCTTCAGTTTAATCAAAGATAACTTCAAGAGGAGCAGCTAGGTGGCACAGTGGATAGAGCGCTGGCCCTGGAGTCAGGAGGACCTTAGTTCAAATCAGGCCTCAGACACATAACACTTACTAGCTGTGACCCTGGGCAAGTCACTTAACTCCATTGCCTAGTCAAAAAAAAAAAAGATAACTTCAAGAAGCTACAGGAAAAGTAATAAATGCACTGAAATGATCAGTAATGCCTTAGGGGATTTCACCTCCTAGTTTGAGGAAACAACTACTAACTTGTCTTCTCTAACTGATCAGTGCTCAAAGTTATAAATAGGTAATTATCTATTAAAAGACTTCACAGCAAGTATGACTTTCACAGTGAATTTATTTAAGTGATAAAAATTAAGACTTTAACAATACTTACATGTCAGGACTTTGACTTTAAGGGAGGGGTTCTAAAACTTTTTTTTGTATTAGGGACCCCTTTGGCAGTCTGGTGAAGACTATGGACCCCTTCTCAGAACATTCTTAAATGCATAATAAAAGATACACAAATTAGAAAGGAAACCAATTATTATTGAAATAGTTATCAAAATATAAAAAAAACCCAACTTCATCAACTCTAGGTTAGGAACTCCTGCTTTAAGATATTAGAGTCATGTTCCCTTTTAGGGAACAAAAGTTATAACTAATAATCTAACACTCTGCTCCTTATAACAATGGCAACTATTCAGCGTTAATCTGCTTCAATGCCTGCCCAATTCTTCTCTCTCATATTTCCCTTGCTTTGAAACTTCCTTTAGTCTGTTCTGCTTAGGTACATTGCTCATGTTCACACTGGCTGGTCTCCCTGCTTAAAACCCGACATTAAGGATATAACAGTGTATCTTCAAGGCAATAGGCTCTAGGTGAGGCAAAGGTCATCTCTACTGGTCTACCAAACATGGACCGAGCGCCCCCCCTTGGGGGTGCCTAGAAGTGCTAAAGCTAAGTTTCTTTCCTTCAAATTGTGAGATTTGATTCTATTTACCAAGGACACTTAGAAGCTGAGCACACTCAGGGAATATGAGTGAATAAAAGAAAGTTACAGGACGAGGAGACAAGACCTTGAGGAGGTCCATTTAGATTGTGCTGCAGGATGACCTTGGCTGTACCCTTCGTTTACTCCTGAAAACAAGGCTGTTGGAGGTGTGAGACATCACCTTCAGACAACTTATAGAAAAACTCTGAGGGAAAGATGCCATGGTTAACTGCTACATTGGCCCTACCTCCAATAGAGAAACTGGATGGTAGAACAGTAAAGAGCCCTGGCCTTGAAATCAGAAGACTTGGGTTCATGTCCTATACTACCTGAGACTTTAGTTGTCACTTCAGCAGTGGCCTCAAGTTTCCTCATACAAAACGAAGGCTTCCTCCCTGACTTTTCACTTCTATATTATTCTCAATTTCAGCCTGTACACGAGGAGAACTGTGTAGAAGGACAAAGTATGGATCATTTGGGAAATCAGGGGTTCGAATATCTAAAAGACAAATTTGGAGTCCTGTGACCTCTTCACAGGAGCCCACGAGGTTTGGCTGGGGGGGGGGGGCTCAGGTTGTCTTATACCTGCTCCCCTAGGGCTCAGTTAGGGAGGATCCTCGCACAACTTGGGGCCTCCGGAGGGGTGAGGCTGCGGGGAGGGCCCCAGGGGTGCAGTGCCAGGGGAGGAGTAAACCTGCCCCTCACGTGGGCGCCTGAGAGGCGACTTCCGGGACTAAAGGACAGGACCAAGTGACATCTGCATAGTGGGCCACGGGGGCCTAGGAGGCCCAACCGGCGCCGGGAAAGGGGTGGAGCGGTCAGCCTCGGGCCTGGGCACCGGAGGACGGCCTCGAGGAAGGCGGCCCGCACTGGGGCCAAGGGCGAGCGAAACCCAGGAAGGCGGAAGGAAGGATTGAGGACCCCACCCCCCCCACTCCCTCTTTTTCATTCTCCCTTCCCACCCCCCATCCATGCCTGAAGCCCAAGATGGCGCCGGACCCGCGCGGCTGGAGGTCACCGGCGCGCGGGAAGGGGAGGTCTCGGGGCGCCAGGGCCGGGGAGTCAGGGATAGGGAGAGGACCGGGGTCGGGGATGTTCCAGGGAAGACTCCGCGAAGTGGCGGGGCGAAGTGGCGGCGCGAAGTGGAATCCTTCGCGGGCATGTACGCAGAACCTAGCGGGAGCCAGGCCCCGGGCCTTACCTGCCGGCAGAGCGGAGGAGACAGAGAGAGGGGAGGGGAAATAGAGGCGTGCGGCCTGACGCACGCGTGCCTCTTGCCAACGAGTGGCGTCGGGGCAGGGCAGAACGACCGAAATCTTAGGAGTTGGAGAGATGCTACAGCGCCGCCCTCCAGCCACATCAAGGCAGGCGGTCCGTCTCGCCATCTGCTGTTCGAAGGCTGGAACTACAGCCAGAGGCGACCTGGTGTAGACGCTAGGCAGTTATGAGTTGCATACAAAACGCGGTCTGCAATTTGCTCTAGACCGCAATGGGAATATGGACGCCAGGCCCATTCCCGAGCATGCGCAGAGTCAAACAGTTGAAGCACAGCCTTTGAGAGTGGGGTGCCGCATACACCAGAACCGTATCATTAAATATTCCGGTACCCCTACGTCCTTAACACTTCTGCAGCTTAGGGAAGCTTCAGTGTTTTGGAATCACGTGTCCAGGAGTTGCCCATGGGGAAACGCATTAAATGGGCAAATAGGCTGCAAAATGCCAAGCTGTAACTGACAACCTCATTTTTCGTGTTTTTCCTTTTAAGTGGGAGGAAGAAAGGATGGTGGTGGTTGCTCTTTTATCAAATGATATGGTGTATGTAAATGTAATGTGATAATTATCAAGCGAGCTATAACATATGTAAAGTTTTGCAAACCTTAAGCTGTGAAAATGTCAGGAATTCTCTTTACTACTTGGTAGCAGCCACTACAGAAAGGGCTGGCTTAGTGACCCAGCAAACGAGAGAGTAGGGGGCTGAGTGGGAATGAACTCGGGAGGTCATCTTAACCACCTAATAGAGTTCGGAGCAGCTATTCACTCCCTGACCGTCCTCCCTCCTCTTTACCTGCCCCTTTTTCTCATTTCCTCGACAAGTACTGTCCCGTGGCAGTCGCTGCCATCCCCCATCTCATCTTAGTTATTCCCCCCCCCATGTACCATGTCTGGGTTCCACTCCCACCTCAGCTAAGCAGGTACTGCGTGGAGTGTCATCTCCGCAGGACTATCCACAATCTTATCTTTTGGGGAGCTTCTCCACTCCCACAAGGTGTGGCATCTTTGCTTCCCTTCTCCATCTCACCCGTTTACAGTGTACCAGCTCTCGCTCTAGATTTCCTGAGCATGTACTACCCCAGTGGGGCGCTATCTTTGCCCCTCATGTCACCCCCTGTAACAATTTACGCCTTCACTATGGGCCAATGTTTCTTCCCCTTAGCCATCTCCTCTCCTAGGTCGGTACCCCTTACCTCTACACCAGCTCTAGACCTGCCCTATCACACTCAAAGCCCTCCTATTCCTCCCTTGTATCTGCCTACCTACTCTATCTGCCCACGGTTGAAGAAGGCCTTCTCACCCTCCCTCTCTCCCACCCCCCAAGGATGGGGGTTGGTCTAAGCTCCCCTTTTCCATCTTAGACTCCACTTATTAGCACCCACCCCGCACCCAGACCATCATGCTTCCAGGAAAGCAAGGGGAAAGATAGGAAACACAGCCCCCATGAAAAGGGAAAAAAAAGGGGGGGGATGAGGAGAGAGTGGAAAAAAACCCTGGGCTGTAAATAAAGGCAAATCCGCCTCCCTCCGAGGAGCCGTTTGTCCTCCCTCCTTGGCCCCGTCCTTCCCGCCGCCCCCTCCCGGCTGCCTGGCGGGCCCCGCGGCGCCCCGGCCCCGAGCTCCTCCATTTAATCGGATTTGGGAGAAGGGGAGGATAAATCACGGCAGCAGCTTTACGGTCCCGGAGGAGAGGCGAGCCGCAGCCAGGCACACCCCGGCCGGCGATAAAACCCGCCGCTGAAAGCCCGCCGAGCCATTTCCCGGGACCCCGAGCGACGCCATTACAGCGATGTAATTTTGCCCGGATGAGGCCCCGAGTTTAATTATCCTCGCGGAGGAATTTCAATGCGGCCAATCCATCTTGCAGGCGGGCGGCAGAGGGATTTATATGGGCCCGTTATTTCACACCGATCCTCCATCTGCATTTTTATGGCCCTCCGCTCCAGCCCGGGGAGGGGAAAGGGAGAAAGCAGGAGAGGGGGAGGAAGGGCCCCCAGCTTCTCCAGCCACGTGCCCAGCCGCTTCGGTCTTCGCACCCTTCCCCCTCTCTGCGGGGGGCCGGAGAGATGAGGGGGCCCCCGCACCCCTCAATGCACCTCGATACACACACACACACACACACACACACACACACACACACACACACACACACACACACACACACACACACACACGCTCGCGCGCGCGCTCCTGCTGCCGCCGTTGCAGCTGCTGCAGCCGCCGCAGGCTGGTAGTCAGCCCCCCGGGGACCACTCAATCAACAGGTCCTTACTAAATGCCTGCGGAGCAGCCCCGCAGCCGACTCAGACTTTGAAGGTCTTCAGGCCAGAGAATGGGGAGAAAGCAGGGGCCCTACCCTCCAAAAGCTTACAGTCTACCCCCCTCCACCCCGCCCGGAGGCACAAACATCCCTCTCCACTTGAGAACTGCAAGGGACCTATTCCACACCCCGTTTTTATGTGTGTGTATATACGGATAAATAGACACACAAACGGATATACACACAAAAATAAATCATAACACATGTATGTACGTATAGACTGTATATGTATATGCATACCTATATACACGTATACATACGTACCTATATACACACATGTGTATATATGAATGTGTGTACACATACACACACACTTAGCGCAGTGCCTGGTACTTGACAGGCACGGAATAATGCTTCTGAATTGGAGTGCAATTCCTGTTCTCTTTCCTGCACAATACTCTTAACCATTCGTCCGCTTTAGAGCTAGAAAGGGTCTGAGGAAATCATCTTGGCCAGTTCCCTTTTACAGAACGAGGGAACTGAGGTCCGTAGAGATGAATGAAGTAGGCCAGGGTCACACCGAATTAGAATTCAAACCCAGGTCTTCAGATTCCAAATCCAGAGTTCCCCACTGTATTATTGTCTGTCCCTCCTTTCCTCTTTACCCAATCATAGACTTCACAGTTAGAAGCGACCTCAAGGGTCATCTCAGCCATTTTCAAATTGAGGGAACTGAGGACTAGCGACATTGCCCCAAGGTCACAAGGCTAATTAGTAAGCAAAGCCAGCGTTTGAACCTAAGATTCTCCGGTTCCAAAGCCAGGGGGTCTTTTCACTACATAACGGTCCTTTCATTTTCATCTCCATGTCCAAATGCACCGGAATTCCCGTGACCTTCCAGCCTCATTCCCCTAAAGCCAAAACAAATCCAGTATATGCCTAGGAGTTACCCCCAGTAAACAGCTGTTGAGTACTCTGTCATTTCAATTTAATTTGTGCTAAGCAAGGTGTCTTGAACGGAGTAGGTATTTAATATACGTTTCTGGAATTGGCTCTTAAAGCAGAACAGAGATAGCTTAGGAAAAATAGGAATCTGGCTCCTCTTTTTTTGTCCTGTCGCTTCGAACGTTCAATGCAGTTAGCAACCAAATAGCACGGTGGGAGTTTTGTACCACAGCTAGCCAGGGTCCTGTAAATCGGGGGTTCTTAACCTATTTTATGTCATGGACCCCTTCGTCAGTCTGGAGGAGCCTACGAATGACGTTTTAAATATTTGAATACTTGAAGGAAATGCTAAATTTTAGTGACAGGTTAGTGAAAATAAAGACGTAATTTTTTTTTCCCACCCAAGTTCCCACCCCTCCTCACCCCAATCTATCCATGGACCCCTTGGGAGTCTGTCTACCCCAGATTAAGGATCCTTCATTGGTCCCATCAGTGGCAGCCTCAACTGGCTCTGGCAGTTTCCCCAGAGTGAATCAACATTCATGCAGAGGGTGATTAAGGAGGCTGGAGGTCATTTATTCTTCCTCACAGGAATGAGGGGGGAGGAGAGGTTATTAAAATAAAATGTGTTTGTAGATATCTGGACAGTTTGGTAGGTGGTCAGTGCTGAGAGTCCCGAATTCAGAACTGACATCAGTTCTGAAATATTGGCCTGTTGAGAGGGGAGGTCAGAAGGGGAAAAATGGAACAATAAGCAGTGGACTGGGAGATAAGGAGAAAAAAGGGGATGGGGATGATGAGAAGAGCTTAAAGACAACATGGAGTAAGGAGAAAAAGAAGTAGGAGTGAGACGGCCATGGTTTGGTCCAGGGACCTTCCCGATCATGGGCTAGAGGAAAAGCCTGTCTTCCATTTTACCAAGGGAAAACAGAGCCAGAAAGGTTAGACTGGGGGACAAAGGCAGCTTCTTCAATCCCCTCCTTCCACCAGATCCTGTAACAAGGCCTTATTATATAGCTGTAAAACAAAGAGGTTTCAGACAGGCCAGAGAGATAGAGCAGAGTCAAAAGACCCGGGGGGCCGGGGAGGGGTTCTAGTGTCTACACCTCTACTTCTCATGTTTGTGACCCATAGGCAAATAAATCACAACTCCTCTGAGCTTGTTTTCTCATCTGTAAAATGGGGATAATAATGTGCTGCCTATACCTCACCAGACTATTGAGAGGAAAGGGTAGCTGCTATATAATTGTGATTTATCCTTAGCATAATTAGATGCCACTTCTAAAATCCTATGATTCAAAAGCCCGCAGCTGATTGGCTGGTTACCCAATGCCTACCATCAGTCTCACAGTCTGTCTGGCTAATAGCCTCATAATCCAATGGCACTAAACTGGGATTGGGTTGTTAATTTAATTCAGCAAATATTTATTGAGGGCTTGCTATGTGCAGGGTATGGTTACATGCTTCAGGGATAAAAAAAATATGAAGAAGAAAATAGAGATGAGTGCTGGAAAAGATCTTAGGAATCATCTAGCCCAACTTATTCATTTTATGAATAGAGAAACAGCCTTCGAGATATTAAGTGACTTGCCCAAGGTCACGCTGGTAAATGGCAGAGCTGGGATGCAAACCCATGTCTTCTAATTCCAAACCCAATTCTCTTCTGACTATACTATGCCCTTTGAAAACTCTAATTAGACAACTGATAAGTAGTAAGACAAAGGGGCAGCTAGGTGGCGCAGTGGATAGAGCACCGGCCCTGAAGTCACTTACTAGCTGTGTGACCCTGGGCAAGTCACTTAACCCCAATTGCCTAAAAAAAAAAAATATAGTAAGACAAATACACAAATACTTAGATGAGGCAGGACAAAAGTACAAGATTTAAGAATGCAGAGAAAGTACCTGTGAGGGGATCAGGGAAGGCTTACTTGGAGGAGTTAGCATTTGAGGTGAGCCTTGAAGAATGGGTAGGATAAACTTAAGGGCAGCTAGGTAGTGAAGTAGATAGAGCTCTGGACCTGGAGTAAGGAAGATTCATCTTCATGAGTTCAAATCTGGCCTCAGATACTTACTAGCTGTGTGACCCTGGGCAAGTCACTTAGCCCTGTTTGCCTCAGTTTCCTCATCTGTAAAAATGAGCTGGCGAAGGAAATGGCAAACCACTCCAGTATCTTTGCCGAGAAAATCCCAAATGGATTCATGAAGAGTCGACAGGACTGAAAGGACTGAACAAAACACAGGCAGAGTTGGTAAAAAAGGTCTGCTCTAGGAAAAGGATGAAAGTAAGGAAGCCCAAGAAATTTTTAAGGAACAGTAAGTATTTTAATTTGGCTGGAACATATATGGCATCAAAGTAGAAAGGCAGACTAAGGTCAGCATGTAGTGGGCCTTGAATATTAGAATATAGTTTGGCTCTAATTCACTGGCAATGGGAAGCCACCAAAGGTTTCTGAGGAGGGAAAACATACAGTCAGAAATCCCCTTTGGGATTCTTCATCTGGCAGCAGTGTGTTGGGTGGCTATGGGATCCTAGACTTTGAGCTAGAAGGGTCGTCAAGTATAATTCCCTCTTTTCCCAACTGAGGTAATTGAAGGCCCAGAGAAGTTAAGTGACTTGCTCTGAGTCAAACAGCTAGTAAGAGTCTGCTGTTGAGCCATGGACCCACATCCCCAACTGACGGTATAATAGACGTCAACATGGACTCAGCATGCACGTCTTTCTTTTACATATATTTTTTAATTTCTTTAAGCTCAACATGTTCATCTTTCCCACAAACTTACTTCCCTTCTCCCACCTTCCCCATTTCTGTCGAGGGTGCCACAATCCTAATCACCCATATTGAAAGTCTTGGCGTCTACTTAGATCTCTTACTTTTCCTCACCTCTCAACTAATCAATGCCTTGGTGATTCTACCTCCATGACATCTCTTCCACCTGTTCCTTCCTCTCCACTCTCCTGGCCACCACCCTAATTCAAGCTCTCATCACTTCTTGGATTACTGCAACAGCTTCCTAAATGTTCTCCCTGCCTCAAGAATTCTCCTGCCTCCAAATCTTCCAAGTAGCTATCAATTTTCCTAAAACACAATTCTGACTGGGTCACTCCCTTACTCAAGAAGTACTAGTAGATCCCTATTGCCTCAGAAATCAAATACAAGCCCCTACATTTTTTTTTGCTCTTTTTTTTTTTTGATGAGGCACTTGGGGTTAAGTGACTTGCCCAGGGCCACACAGCTAGAATCCCCTACATTTAAAGCTGTTCACAATCTGGCTCCAATCTACCTTTCCATGCTTCTTATATATTACTCTCATTCAGGCAAGCTGCAGTCTAATGGAATTGGCCTCACTGGTCTTTATACATAACGTACCATTTCCTCTCTCCATGACTACATCAGCTCTTCCTCCTGCCTCCTCTTTGCCTTTTAGAATGACTAACTTCAGGGGCAGCTAGGTGGCACAGTGGATAGAGCAGTGGCCTTGGAGTCAGGAGGACTTGAGTTCAAATGTACCCTCAACCACTTGATACTTCCTAGCTGTGTGACTCTGGGCAAGTCACTTAACCCCAATTGCCTAAAAAAAAGAATGACTAACGTCATTTCAAGTTCTGCTCAAGCCCTACCTCTTGCATGAGGCCTCTTATAAAGCCTTTCCCTCTTAAAATGACTTTGGATTTATTTTGTACCTATTTTGCATATAATTACACATATACCTATGTATACATCTATACACATATGCTGTTTTCTCTTATTAAAAGTAAACTCCTTGAGAGCAAAGATTGTTTCCTTGAAGTCTTTGTAATCCCAGCCCTTAGCACAGTACTGGCATATAACTGCAGCTTAATAAACGGTTGATGGATTGACAGGGAGGAAAAACTGGCTCGAATGGAGAGGTACTTAACCTTTTTTGTTTCCTGGACCCCTTTGGCATAGACCTCCAGGTTAAGAATCGCTAGGCTTCACACTTATTAAAATAGTCTGGGTGAGAGGTAACAATAGCCTGGGTGAGGGATGGGAATAGGAACGGAGAGGTGGGGATAGATAGGCAAGGTATTATGAAAGTAAGATTAACAGAATTTGGTGACTCATTGAAATTGGAGGGTGAGGGGCAGGGAGGAATCAAAAGATGGCCCTGAGGCTTTCGTTGGAGGCGACTGGAAGAATAAGTGATGTCATTAAAGGGAAGCTGGGAGGATGAGCTGGCTTGGAGAGAGGCATCACAGAATCATCAATTTAGAGCTGGAAGGGCCCTGAGAAGCCTTCTAATCCAGCCATCTCATGTTTTTGGATGAGGAAACAGAGGCACCGAAAAGTTAAATGACTTGTCCAAAGTCACACAGGTTCTCTAACCCCAACTTGATCAATTTTGATGTATGGACCTTGTATCCAAAGGGAGATGTCTACACACATGTCATTTGATCCTCACAACAACCCAGGGAGGTAGGTGCTTTCATTATCCCCATTTTATGGTCAAGGAAACTCAGGCAGACAGGAAGTGAAATGACTTGCCCAGGGTCACACAGCTAGTAAGTGTCTGAATTTGAACTTTTGAATTTGAACAAATTTGGATTTGCACAAAATCAGGTCTTTGTGACTCTAGGCTAAGTGCTCTATTTACTGTGTCACCAACTACCTCTAGTATGGCTAAGTCTAGATGCAGTGGTGGGGAACCTGGGGCCTGGAGGCTATCATATGGCCCTCTAGGTCCTCAGGTATGGCCCTTTCACTCAATCCAAACTTCACAGAACGACTCCCTCCCTCTTCTCCTTCCAAACTCAGTTCCGTACTTCCTTCTCTCTGGATAACTTCCCTAACTAACTCCTTTCTCCAGGCCTTAACTCTTGTGATTTCCTTCTTCTCCAAACTGGTGTCTGAAGCTCTGACCTCATCCTGGCCTTATTTCTCTCTGGGTCTGTGTCCTTTTTGTGTGTGCTGATTCAACTAGGATCTCTTTGGGGCAGGGAATTCATCTCTTTTTTTTTTTCTGGATGTCTTTATAACACCCAGCACATGCTGATAACGTACTCTTCTCTGACTCCCATTCGGAGACAGACCAGACAGATATATTAAGGAAGGAATATATGTGAGAAGTGACAGCTGCTAGGATCCTTGTTACAGAGGCTAGCTTTTCCTGAATCCCTACTATCTCCTACCCTCCCAAGGATAGAATAGTTTTTCCTCAGGGAAGGAAAAGGAATAAACATTTGTATAGTGCCTACTATGTGTCAGGCAATGTGCTAAGCACTTTACAAATATTTGAGCCTCCAAACAACTTTATGGGGTACGCATTTTGCAGTTGAGAAAACTGAAGCAAACAGAGGTTAAACAACTTGCCCAGAGTTACACAGATGGTTAAGTGTCTGAGGCTAGATTTGAACTCAAATCTTCCTAATTTCAGACCCAGCACTCTATCTAGCTGAAGCCCTAAGCCTAACTCTTAAAAGGTACTGAAACTTTCCTCAAGACCTTATCGACCCCAGGGGAACTAAGGCAGTTAGTTCCTGGTGGGCTAAGTACAAAAACCAGTATAGGAAGAGTTAGGGATTCTTACCTGAATACCAGTAGGCCACTATGGTGGTGAATGCAGAGGTTGGGAAACCGTGTCCGAATAAATAAATGCTATATCCTTGTTGAATATCCTTGCCATGCATTCTGTGGCTAAGTCAATTTCTTTGTGTTAGGTGGCTTACAGATGGCTCCTGACTTATAACAGATACACAGCACAAGAGAAAATTAAACACATGAGATGATGTAAAGTACTTACATGCTCTTTAAGTCAGTATTGAGCATATGATTCAGGAGGGGAAAGATGGAAGAAGCCGGGAGAGCCATATGCTTAGATGGAACAGGTTTAGGGAAAGCCAACACTTTAAAAAAATTTAATGAATTGATTTAGTTTTAGTTTTCAACAATCACTTCCATAAGCTTTTGAGTTTTAAATTTTCACCCCCTCCCTCCATGCAAAATGGCATGCAATCTGATATAGGCTCTACATATACATTCCTATTAAACATATTTTCATATTAGTCATGGTTATAAAGAAGAATTAAAACCAATAGGAGGAACCACTAGAAAGAAGAAACAAAACAAAGCAGAAGAAAAAAAAAAGAGCAAATAGTATGCTTTGATCTGCATTCAAACTCCGTAGTTCTTTCTCTGGATGTGGATAGCATTTTCCATCATGAGACTTTTAAGCCAATGCTTTTTAATGGCATAATCTAAGAAGGTGTCATGGGAGCAAATGGGCTAGGGTATGCATCATTGTGTAAGGGACAGTTCCTGGGGAAGGACAAGAGATGAGAAGAGGTAGTCAAGGGCACTGGGAGTAGATAGAAAGATGACTTGAGCAAAAATGAATGGTAGGAGTGGGACTGGAGAAAGAGAGAGAGTGTAGTAAGAAGGAAGGGGCAGTAATATAGGCAAACTCAGACTGCGGCCAAGGTGGTTCAGGGAAGAGAAATTGTATCTTGTTCTACTATATTCCAGCCATACCTTCCTCTGAACTCTGTAACATTCATATACACTGTCCCATATGCCTGAAAGGCATTCCTTCCTGGGTTCTCCCTTTGCGCATCCTTTTTTCTTTAAGGCTCAATTTAGAAGCCAACCTTCCCTGTTGCTATGCTTTCCTTCTTAAAATGACTTGTATTTACTCCTTTGAGTACCCATTATATGCACCCAGTAGAATATAAGCTCTATGAGGGGCAGCTAGGTGGCGCAGTGGATAGAGCAGCATCCTGGAAGTCAGGAAGAGCTGAGTTCAAATCCGGCCTCAGACCAAACATTTGACCGTACTAGCTGTGTGACCTTGGGCAAGTCACTTAACCCCAATTGCCTTAAAAGAGAGAGAGAGAGAGAGAGAGAGAGAGAGAGAGAGAGAGAGAGAGAGAGAGAGAAGAGGTCTATGAGGATAGAGATTATCTTGTTTTGGTCTTTGCATTTCCTAAAGCTAGCAGACTGTCTTACACGTAGTAGGTGGCTTAAGATATGTCTGTTCAATCGGATTGAAAAACAGAAGTTGCTTTCTGACCAGTTGAAACCTTAATACCATACCTGCGTTACTGAGTTAAATTTTTAGCTGGTTTCTCTCTAACTATTCTCTTTCCCTTCTAATTCATCTTATTCAGACTAGTCTTCTTAAAGCATAGCTTTTATCCAGTTGCTTACTTAAGAGTCTACAATAGCTCCCTCTTATCCATCATATCAACTCTTCTCCTTGACTTTAAGGACTTTCATAATTTTTTTTTAGGCAACTGGGGTTAAGTGACTTGCCCAGAGTCACACAGGTGGTAAGTGTCAAGTGTTTGGTCTGAGACTGGATTTCAACTCAGGTCCTCCTGACTTCAGGGACGGTGCTCTATCTACTGCACCACCTACCTGCCCCGGACCTTCATAATTTAATCTTGTTTTGATCTAAATAATCATATTTCTCATTACTCCCTAACAGGAACCCTCTGTTCTATTAAAGCTGGTCTCTTTATTGTTCCTGATTATACTATGTTGCTTGCTTCAGCTCCTCCCCCAGTCCAGAATGCTCTCTCATTTGTCTCTACTTTTCCAAGTACTTACTGTCCAGCCCTTAAGACCTAGTTCAAGTTGTATCTCTTCAATGACAGCAACTACCTAGACATATTCCATTATCTAGTGATCTCTCCCATTTTGGGACTCCTGTTATACTTACAGTCTGTACCACCAAATACTTTATTGTTTACTGTCTTGTACTAGTTATATTTCTCCATTAAAGTCTTCTTCCAATGTTTTTGTCACCTGCATGCAGCCCAGGGGGCCTCCAAAGGGAACACACAGAACCAGAGTCATTCTTGGAAGGCCTGATGACAAATAGGGTCAGGTGCTCTCTCTGGCTCTGCCTGCAGCCCAGAGTAAAAAGTACAGGGAGCTCTAAAGCAAAGCTTAGCTATGGCTTATGGACAGGGTCTCCCCTTCCTTTTCCACTAAGGTATTCAATGTACAATATGGGCATCAAGTATAGACAGAACAGCTGCTTATGTCCTTAACCACAGAAACTGTATAAAACACAAAGAACTCAAAGGTATGCATAAATAAATACAGGAAACAGAAAATACTGAAAATAACACATGAAATTCATTATGTTCCCCCAGAGGGTAAAGCTGTTTTGTGGGACTACTGAAAAGCTATTTCTCATTTGCCTCAGACCTGAATTATCTGGGAAACTTAATAGCAATTATCATGGAGTATTAGCAACATCTAGATCTCCCGGCCTGTCATCACTAAATTTAATATATACTTAAAAACTTGATAAAGTATATGTATTAGACACTCATGGTTTCATATACAAAGCTCTTTTTCTGTACTTCTTTGGTTCATATTGGTTGTTCATATGTGTTGACATTTATCAAGTTCAAAACAAAAAAAAGAAAAAAGAAAATGTCAAAATAAGGGGGCAGCTAGGTGGTACAGTGGATAGAGTACCAGCTCTGGAGTCAGGAGGACCTGAGTTAAAATCTGGCCTCAGACACTTACTGGCTGTGTGACCCTGAATAAGTCATTTAATTCCAATTGCCTCCCAAACAAACAAAAATAATGGTGAAGCCTCATTCCTATGGGCTATGCTAGAGGGGAGGGGAAAAGGTTCTTCCAAAGATAATCATTTCTCTTGAGCCTCAGTTGTAATTAGTCACTTGGTACCAATTAGGAGTTCATTGTGTGAAGGCCCAACAAGGTAAGTGTCCCCCAGTGAAGGGCTAGGATACATGTCCATCACCTCCACAGGAGGTTCTCTTTTCTAACAAAAGTTGATATCCTGAAAACTCATTGAGTGGATTAATGGAGAGGGAAGGGAAAAGGAGTACACCATCAAAATGATCAAGCGCTCTTGGATCACTCCCCATCATATACTTCATTCTAGGGTAGAAGTTACCTTAGGTTTTTGAAAATCATGCCAAGGGATCATAGGAATTCCTACCAAGCTGGAAAGGTTTTGAGTATAGGCATTGGGAGAGACTGTCTCTTGTCCAAGGACCTGTTTAGATAAACAATGGAGAGGATGAATTTTCCTGCCAAAATAGCTCTTGAAGAACATCATAAGTCAGAAAAGAAGCAGAAGTGGGAGCAATGATTGGAAGTTGCTGAGAGGCAGATTTAGGCTAGATGTGAAAAACAAAAACAAAACAAAAACCCCTTACATCTCTATTTTTCTGAGGACCCTTCCAACTTTGAGATTCCAAGTAGCTATGCTGATATAATCACAAATCCTTTATTTTCTTGCTTGATTCATATTCTTTAGGTTTATCACCCTAACTAGATTGTAAGCTCCCTGAGGACAGAGACCATACATATTCCTTCATTATCCTTCATAGCACATAGTACACTGCTAAGCCTGTAGAAGGTATCAATTGGTAGTATGATGGACTTGCCATCTTCCAGCTACCTGAGTTAACCAGAGAGAGAGAACTCTTTCCTAATAGCTCTATTCTGGACAACAGAGGATCAAATTGGAGAGTGTGGTACGAAGTCCTAGACCTTTAGAAATAATTCACAGAGATAATTCTAATAGATGTTAGAACTATACTTTAAAACTATATTTACTCCTTCCCTTAAGTCCTATTGGATCTTAAAATCATCCTGCAGACTTATAGTAACTGCCCTTTCCTCTTAGTCCACTTAGATGGCTTAAAGTGATTATGAGAATTGAGTCCCATCCTTATCCCTTCCACATTTGATAGCAATAAAGTCCCCAACTTTCCAACCTCTGCTATAATATTTGGAGCAACTGATGAGATATCTTTTCATCAGATAGGCTTGATACTTTGGGGGAGACTGTGTGAAGTGACTTCAGTGGCTCATAGAAAGACTCACTTATAATAACAATATTAGCTTTATTTATATGGACCTCAAGGCTTGCTAAACAGTCAACATCTACTATCTTATTTGATTCTCACAAGAACCCAGTGAGGTTGGTCAGTCAGTTGGTCAATCTGAAAACATTTATGAAAAGTTTGTTATGTGTAAAGGAAAAAAAAACACAGCCCCTGTCCTCAAGGAGCTTACATTTTAATAGGGGAGACAACATTTAAACAATGATATACATACAAGATAAATATAGAATAAATGGAAGGTAGGTGGTATATCAGACCCATTTTAGAAATGAAAGAAGGAGAGAGAGAGAGAGAGAGAGAGAGAGAGAGAGAGAGAGAGAGAGAGAGAGAGAGAGAGAGAGAGAGAGGAAGTGATTTGCCCAGAGAAATGAAATACAGCTAGTATATTAGGTGGGATTTGGACCCAATCCTTCCTGACTGAAAATCCATCACTCAATTTATACCAGTCTTTGGGGGAATTAGAGAGGTCCAGATAAAAAAAAAAACCCAAACCCACCAAAACTCTACAATTCCTAAATGAGTGGAAGAGAGACTAGGAGAGAGAGAGAGAAGACCCAGTACTCTGGTTCCTTTCTGAGTTCCCCACCATTCTCTCCCTTAAGGATAAAGGGAGAATATCTCTGAAATGTACAGAAAGTCTGGATTAATTTAGAGTAGGGCAGTGGAAAAGTCAATGGATATAGAATTAGAGAACCTGGATTCAAATCTTGATTAATCAATCAATAAATCCCTTCCAGTTCTAAATCTGTGATGCTGTTACCCACTGAGAGGTCTTCAGTTTAGGGATCAATGTCCACCACCACATATCACCCTAGCAGGACTGGACTTAGGTTCTCATTCCTAATTTGTCATGGCTGCATCTACCAAGCCATCCACGATATTTCTTTATTGTTCTCTTCTGTTTAATTGAAAGGGGGAAGAGAAACAGAGAGCAAAGGACACGAAGGTATAGTCATGAATTAAACAATATTTAGCTTCTCCCCACTCAATCTCTAAGTACTGTAGAATAATCAATTTAGAACTGTAAGGCATTTTAGAGATCATCTTATCCAATTCTTTCATTTTATAGATGGGGAAACTGAGGCCCAGAGAGATTAAATGATCTGTCACAGGTCATACAGCTAAAAAGTAATAGAGATGGGATTCCACCTCCAAAAACAGCACTATTTTCGTGACACTATTTAGCTCCTCGTGGTGGGAGCTCATAAATCAATGTTTCCAATGATCCTAAGAGCCTATATGCAGAAAGCCCAGTCTTGACCACTGGGGATTCAGAAAGAGGAGGGGGAGACACATAACTGCCCTTTCAGGACCTTACCCTCTGATGAGGACACAGAAGAATATTTATAAAGCAGCATGAATTAAAATTCTATTTCATCCATTTCAACAAGTTATTAAGGAGATCAAGAACGGTTCCTGCCCACAAAAAACTTACATTCTACCAGAGGAAGCAACATATTCATAGATAAATAAATACTAAATATATACGAAGGAAATCTGGGAGGTGTAAGTGGAGCGCTAAGAAAGGGGTGGGTGACCGGAGAAAGACCTAGATTAGGAGGTAGTAGCGCAACCGTGCCTTGAAGGCAGCGAGGCTTCTAAGAGGAAGACATGAGAAGGGAGAGCATTTCCGGCTTAGACACAGCCTGCGCAAATTCAAAGAGTATGCATGAAAACACCGGCCGCCGCATATCACATTAGCTTCTAACCCAGGCTATGATGGTTGAGGGATGGGAGTTATGCTGAGAGCAGTTATAGGTATATAATCAGGGAAGCCTTCTTGATGGAAGGGGGTTTTGAACCGGATTTTGAAAGCAAGGAGGAGTGTGTAGGATTCAGATGACAATACATCCATTTCATCCGGTAAAATCAGCAGATGGAGTGAAGGGGGAACCAGGTAGACCAGTTGGAGAAAGCGCCCCGCCTTCCCCAAACCTGGGGAGGTGTCTTGTCTCCTCTCCTCTCGAGTCTCTCCCACTGACTGACCTGCCCCAACCCCTCCTCCTTCCCTTTTCCAGCTCTTCAGTCTTTTCCCCCGACTCCCCTCCCTTGTCTTCTTCGATAATCTCCTGACATCCCTTCAAATCCAATTACTGGATTAATTGACGGGCGAACCAAGAGACAAACAGAGAGGAGCTGCAAACAAGGGGCGGCTCGGATTTATTCTCTGGCCTCCAGCAGGTCCCCGGCCGGGGGAGATTTACAGGGTCTTGAACACAGCGACAATTCAAACCTTTGATTAATCATGTTTTTCTCCCGGCCCCATAATTTAGTTGCTCTTTTTCCCTCCCTGCCTTTTTTTTTTTAATCAGTGGAAACAGAGACTGAGTCTTCATCAGCTTCAATTACAAATATTAAGCCCCTGGACAGCACTTTTGACAGCGAAGCAATGCCCCCCCCGCCCCCCTAAATCATCCCCGAATTAACATCACAATCGGCGGCTGGCGAGCGCTCAGATTTAAAAGGTGACATATTGTTCGCGGACAGTCTAGCTCAGTACGGCAAGCTTAGCTCCCTCCCTCTGCACCCACGCCTTCCTTCCCTCTACTACTACCCCCCCCCGGGATCCCCAGGCGACGGTGACTCAGGAGCTGCTGGCGGTGTAGCCTTTTCCCCTTCCGAGGAAGAGAAGGCTGAGGTCAGGGGAACTCTAAGGAGGATCCAGAAGGGTGGGCATGAGTAGAGTGAGGCTGCATACAGAGGTGGGGAGCCAGCCCAACCTATCTACGGGGTAGACTAGGCCCTAAGACAAGAGCAGGAACCTGGGGAGCCTGGAGGCGGGCCGGGAGAGGTGAACAGGGGCAGGAGGAGATTATTTCTGGGCGCTTGGGCAAGAGGAACAGATCAAATGCAAATACAATGCAGATAAGCCGGGATTGTCTTGGATGCAATGGCTGAGCAGCTTCTGGAAAGGAGAACATTGGCCGCGCCTCTCTGCCCTGGGGCCGACGGAGAGCCCTCTGTTGACTGGCTCCTCCGCACAGTCGCGGGATGCAGGTTCATTGGGTTATTTATCTCAGTGGGGGGGGGGGCATTGAGCTGCATTTCTCCCGCCTCACCTGAGGATTTGAACTAGAGGAAGGTGACCCCTAGTTGCAACAGGAGGGGATGAAGTCAGACCTTAACAAGGTCTTCCAGGCAAGACTCAAACAGGTGGTGAAGTCTTCCTGGCAGATTTTTCGTAGCAGGAGGTGCCCCCAATTAATCTGATTTTGGAACGGGGCACCTGGAGGCAGGGGGAAAGACTCACTGACCATTTGGCTCTTGCCCATTTGCCCCTAAGAATTGTTCCCCCTCCTCTTCTAAAATGAAAGCGAGAGATGGGGGGGAAATGTTAACCCAGGTATCCAGATCTCCAGTTATTTTCTTAATCACTTGTCAGAACCTGGCGAACATTAATCTCCAGACTCTGAGTCCTGCCTAGCAACATTTTAACCAATCACAACGAAAGAAAACAGGGCGGCCCGCCCATCTCGGACTCTGATAGGTTCACTATAGCAACGATCACGCTGAGTTCTCATAGGCTAGCGGCCACCTGTATGGAAATGAAATTACCCAGGAATCCCTGTCTATAGCTTTACTCCGCCCTCCGCTCTACGAACCTGTAGCTCACTGCAGTAAAGACAGGAAGCAGGAGAGCCATTTCTCTTGGGGCTTAGTGGTTGGATTTCCTGCCCTCTACACTGCGAACTCTCCCTGACTCCCCCAAAGGGGGAGACCTAAAGCAATTTTCCCCGTCCCCATTGCCTCTTCTGACTGGGCCCGCAGATGCCCAAGCGGAAAACTCAGAAAAATTACTTGCGTGTCACTTACATTTCTTTTGCACGTAGTCTATCCAATGTCAAAATTCTGCCCTTCCCTTACAGTGCCACCCCAGTCACTGTTTCAATGCCCACCCAGCTAGTTCTGTTCTCCCTCTAGCATTCCAGTGCTACCTCTTTCCCCATCCTCCTCCATCTCCCACCTGCTCCTTTTTCCACGAGCCCTTGGCACTCTAGATATAGGCACTTCACCTTAGAATCTGAAGGAGGGGGCATTTAAGGGGAAGAGCACCCCCCTTTCCAAAAAAAAAAACAAAAAAAAAAACCCAAAAACCACCTCTCCATCCTCTCTCCCCATCCATTTTCTCCAAGGGAGCCGAGTTTGACAGCGAATTCATTCCGAGCGGGGAGGGTGATTTATTCTTCAAATATACCGACAAGTGCGGGCATGATGGAGCCCATTAAAATGTTGGGAGATTGTTTTTATGATTGAAGTCTGTATTACTCCAACCATAAAGAAAGAGAGCAAGGAGTCATTAGCATTTTCATGATGGTGTATTTCTGCTTGTCTCCGCGCCATCACTCATCTTTACTGCCCGTCCCTTTGCTCTCGCTTTGCTACAACGAGGAGAGACTGCAGCCTGAGTTGGGGTGGAAGGGGGTGGTGGTGGGAGGGGGATGGAGATCCCCAAGCCGCTCTGCCCTTCACGCCAAATCCGCCCGGGCCTCCCCGGGACATGGCTGAGCCCGGACATATGCGTTGTGTCTCACTGTCTGGCTCAGCTGGCTTCTCTATGAATTCTTTACTCTTCCCCAGCTCAGGTCACAAGGGCCTGAACCGTGCTTGGAGATCCGTGTGTGTGTGTGTGTGTGTGTGTGTGTGTGTGTGTGTGTGTAAGTGTGTGTGTGTAAGTGTGTGTACACTCTCTCTTCGGTCTCATCAGCCCAAATGACACCTTGGAAATTCTGACTGGTGAAACGTGTTTATGTCTGGATTTTCTCTCTCCAGTTCATCAGCCCAAATGACCAAATGACTGGTGTGTATCTGAGGGAATGTGTGTGTGTGTGTGTGTGTGTGTGTGTGTGTGTGTGTGAGAGAGAGAGAGAGAGAGTGAGAGAGAGAGAGAGAGAGAGAGAGAGAGAGAGGTAGAGAGAGAGAGAGAGAGAGAGAGAGAGAGAGAGAGAGAGAGAGAGGTAGAGAGAGAGAGACAGAGAGAGAGATGGGGTGCTTGTACGTGTGTATGTTTTTCTCTCTTTGGCCCTTCTGTTCTCCTGAACCTGAAAAGTACTGGGAGATCTCTACTGATTTGGAGGGAGTGATGCTAAGTATTCCATGACAAAGGACCTTACTGCAGGAGTTTAGAGGTCAAAAGTAGAAAAGTGAGGGTAGAAGCAGAGGGTGGGACTGAGGGAGGACAATGAGGGTTCTGGGGTTTTAGGGCTATGTTGGCAGAGAGTTGGGAATCAGGACACCTGGATGCTGCCTACTTTCTTAGCCAAGGAGCCCCCATAGGTCTTACTCTGATCACTTTTTCCTCTTCTCTAGTGAAGGATAAAGTTTAAAATGGCCCGTAGCTAGTGAAGAAGAGGGCCTAGGTCAAGATCAGAGGCTGGAGGTCCTAGGACATTTGGTGTAGAGCTGTTCTAAAGCCACTTGAGAACATCTGGGCTTTCTGTCTTTGCTCTTCCTACTTTTTGATATGTTCCCACCCATCCCTCCTCAGTTAGCCTCAACATGTTTGGAGATCCTACAGGACCAACATGTGTTTGAAGCAAAGGATGGCTGGGAGTCAAGTCAAGACAAGTCAATAAGCATTTATTAATCACCTACTCAGTACTAAGTGTTAGGGACACAAAGAAAAGCAAAAACAACACCAACAACCAACCAAACAAGCAAAAAACCCAGTCCTTGTTTGCAAGGAGTTTACAGATGAATGGGAGAGATGACATGAAAATAACTATTTATAAAAAAAAGATATACATGATAAATTGGAGATAGTTGCAGATGATGAATGATTTTATTTTGGGGTAGGCATGAGAGGGTAGAATAGAGACATTGGTTGGTAAGAATTTGAGGGGAAACTGAGGGATTCTAAAATAAGATCCAAGATACCAGAGTACTTGTCCTCATACCCCCCAGGGCTTCCCTCCCACCTTCTCTACTCTTCAAGGTATGGAGGAGATCCAGTCTGGTAAGTGCTTAGAGATCCCCCGAGAGAGAATTTACTTATTCTGAGGTTTAGGATAGTGGTTACAGTTTGGGGAGGGGGACTGGAGATACTTAGCCCCCACTTCCAGCCTCCACCTTAACTAATTAATGCCCCCTCCAGCCTCTTGACCTTGAGAGTTTCCTAGCGTGAGTGGGTAGGTGGACTCTGGGGTTCTGTAGGTAGGAGTCAAGGTACCTGAGCAGAGGCTGAGGGAGAAGGCATGTGTGTAGGTGGTACTCTATATCGCCACCCCCACCCCTCAGTCTTTGAAATGCCTGGCGGCGGTGGCGGCAGCGGCAGCAGCAGCCCCAGATTTACAGCTGCCCCAGCACTGATGCCATAAAAGCAAACGATCCTTCTCTGTACTAATTTCTGTGTAATTAGATCTCTCCTGGCATGGAAAGTGGGGAGTGGGGGCAGCTGGGAGGGTCGAGAAAGAGGACTCTGTGCAGAGGGGAGAAGAGAGGCCAGGGGGGCATGCATAGGCACATATATGAATAAGATAGTCACATGGATCCAGGCATTTGGTATGTGGGGGACAGACATCAAAGGGATGGGGGGCACTTGGCACATAAATATGAATAAATAGGATGGCACCTCTAACTTTGCACAGTTGAACACATCTGCAGAGGTGACAAATGATGGCACATGGCCCCACGGTCCTGCTAGGAGAGACTGCATATAGGTTTGGAGGCATACCAGGGATGCCTGATTCCTCCTCCTCTCTGACCCCCCCCCCCCCCCCCCCCCCCGCCAATCCCTGACCAAATGTGATGGAGATATGAAAACCCCTTACAGGAGCCAGACACAGAGAACCAAGCTGTCTTTCCTTACTACCCAACTTGAGAAGAATGCAGGGACACAACTCTCCCCCATCTACAACTCCCCAAAAGAGCCAGGCACACAAAATTCCCCAGAAAGGCCCAAATACTCATATCTTCCCCTAGGGACAGCAATAATAGTTCTCCTGGAAGAATAGAGACACATGAATTCCCCACAGAAGAGTTTATATACTCAGACACCCCCCAGAGGGGCCAAATACACGGATATCTTCTCACCAAGAACCAGACAGTCTCTTCCTAGAGAGTCCAGACACAGAGACCCCTCTAACATAAGTAGACACTCCCCACCCCTTACTACCACCAAGAAGGGCCCAGACATACATGCCTTCCCAGAGGGGTCTAGACACATAAACTGCCTAGAATGGGTCAGACATATAGCTCTTCACTCCACCCTCCAGGATCCAGACATTCCTACTGCCTGAAGGCCAGACATACATACTCCTTCCCCCACCCAGGGACCAGACACACAAAATTCCCTGGAGGGGTTAGGTGTGCAGAGAATCCTCTGAGTTGCCATATTGACCTCTTAAAGGGTCCTGAATAGCAGACACATATTCCCTTTCTACATGTACACACAGTATACGTACATCTGTGCATAAAAACATGTATATACATTATCTTATCTCCCTTTCCCCTACCCCACACCCTTTTAGAGACAATGAGAAAATAGGTAAAGCTCTCTGGCTGTGGTGCTATCTAACATATTTGGAGTCAGGAGTGAGTGAACTCTGAGAGGCTATGAAGGCAAGGACAGGAAGACAGGGCAGAAATGAAGGGAAAAAATCATCAGAAGGGGGATGGCTGGAGAGAAAGAACTTTGCATCTGTTGGCTCTATTCCTTGGGGGTACCATATCTAGAAAATGAAAAAGCTAAAATAATTATTACCATTACCAGGAACAATCACTTTAAAGAACTAAAGATTTATCAAATGTTGCTGTGTATTTACAGTTTCAAAATTAGAAGTGTCTTATACATCAATTTGGTCTAAACCAAATTCATTGCAATGGGGGACTCCTGGTATGGAAATTTCCTCCACTAATGCAACCAATTTGTCTGTAACTTAAAGGGTTGTCAAGCAAAAGAGGTTAAGTGCCTTGCTCATGTTCACAGGATTAATATATATCTGTGGTAGGACACCATATGGGCTAGGCTAGTTTTTCCCCTAAAAGGCAACAAAACCATCCTGGAGACTTAATCCAGGAGATTAAAATTAGAATAATTGACATGACTTGCATAAAAGTCTAGCATACTAGGACACAGGATTCCCCAGGTTTGCCATCCTTTGCTGACCAGGGATGCCATTGTGGCAAATGAGGAGACAGGGTACTTAATCAATGCTGTCTTCTTGCTGAATATCCTTACCATTATATGGCTAAGTAAACTTCTTTTGACTACATGTTAGCTAGTCTATGAGTAACTCATTTCATTATAATCCCAAGTCTGAACCATCAGATTAGCCTATATCATGCCTGCCTTAGAATATTTGGCAGAGTGGTCAGGATTGGATAGAAATGATCTTGTGACTGACTTCATTGGCTTAAGTGGAGGAAGGGCATGTTTCTGGCAGTGCTTCTGGCCCTGTTCCATGATTTCTCTCAACCAGATAGAGAAGGGATCCCTACTTCTCACTGACATGATGGGATTAGGAAATAAACTGTCCTCAATTAATTTGCTCTGGGTCTTTAAGAACTTTGCCCGATAGTTGATAAACATTGTAAAATGTCACTTGTTGAACTTGTATAGCTTTGTATCTCCTGGTGACTGGCTATGGTCTTTGAAGACTAGGAGTTTTGGTTTTATCCAAGTACAGTGCTAAATTAACCAGTTGGAATTCTTTAGGAGGCTAGTAAGAATTGTGCCATAACTTATGCTATCCACCTCCAAAGGAAGAAATGATGGAGTCTGTATACAGATCAAAGCATACTGTTTTTTACTTTTTTTTTCATCTTTGGGATCTGTTTTTTCTTTCACAACTTGACTAATATGGAAATATGTTTTGCATGACTGAACGTGTATAACCTATATCAAATTGCTAGCCTTCTCTATGGGGGGGGGAGAGAGAATTTGAGATTAACATTTGGGCTCAAAATAAAAAAAAACACAAATATTAAAATTGTTTTTTACATGGGATTGGAAAAAATAAAATATATTTTAAAAAATTGTGCCATGAGAATCTTTTAGAGACTTTCTTTAGTGCAAGGCATTCTGGGAGGACTTGAAAGGTCAATGCTTGAGCCTCTACGGGACTCGTGAAACTTTCAGAGATATGGAGATATTGAAGAGATGGATAAAAGTACCAAATCTACCTAGGTAGATTTGTTAAGGAAGACGGAGGTAAGTTGTGCCAATTTAAAAGACGATATAGCTCTCACTCTTGTTCTAGAATATGTAGCATGTAACTTTCTCTGGGGCTTCTATTGAGGGGTGGGAAAGGGGGACCTTGGTAGAGGTGGAAGTCATTGTAGGACCCCAGATCCCTTCCCTCAGCAGAAATGGGGCTGTTGAACCTGACAGCTAGAGTTTGTATTGGTCAAGACTGAGTATAAGACTGAGACTAGACTGCCTTATCTGCTTTGTATTTCTTTCTCTGCATGAAGGTGAGTGAACAGTGATTCTGAGATGGCTGTGCCTGGCTTTAGTGTCTATCTCATGAGTCCAAGAAGTCCAGGGTTCCTGGGTCTCTTAGTCAGAGCTTATTGGCAGCAGGAAGATCAGAAAGGATGATCACTGACAGAAGGAGGTGCCCAAGCCTGTTGTGGCTAGGCGTGAAGACATAAAGTTTTAGATAGTTGTTGGGACAGTGCAAAAAATCTTCATGACTGGTAAGGGAATGTATGGTACCTGGCAACTTAAAGTAGGTTAAGAGGTGTTGAGGAGGTTTCACAATTATTGTTTGGTCCTATTTCTGACTGTGTCAGAATGATGAATCATCTAGTAGCAGTGACTCCCTGCCCCTCCACCCAGGCACCAGACAACTTTGGTGTTGAGTAGGTGAGAAGCCTGGCATAGCCCTCTCCAGTGGAGGAAGATCTTAGTGTAGATAAACAAACAAACAAACAAAACGATCAGAAAGAGAAAAAGTTAGTCAGCCAATAAACATTTATTCAGTCTGCATGATATGCCAGGCACTACGGATACAAGGAAAGGCAAAAGACAATTGTAACTCACAAAGAAGTTCACAGTCTAAAGGGGAGGGGGGCGCGGAATAGCATACAAGCACTTATGTACAAACAAGAGGCAGACAGGATAGATTGGAGATGATAAACAGAGGGAAGGCACTAGAATTAAGGGAGATTGGAAAGGCTTTTCACAGAAGACAGGACTTCAGTTGGAATTTGAAGAAATCAGGTAAACTGGGAGGCAGAGATGAGGAGAACAGTCCCAGTATGGGGCATAGCTATTGAAAATGTTCAGAGCTGGGAGATGGGAGCGTCTTGGTGTGAGGGAGCTGTGAGACTGGAAAGGTAGGAGGGTGCCAGGTTAAGGCTTTGAATGCCAACCAGAGGGTTTTATATTTGATTCTGAAGGTGATAGGAGCTACTGGAATTTAGTGTGCGTGTGTGTGCGTGTGTGTGTGTGTGTGTGCGTGTGTGTGTGTGTGTGTGCGTGTGTGTGTGTGTGAAATGGTTGGAGTTGTGCTTTAGGAAGATTGCTTTGACAGCTGATGTACTGGGGTAGAGAGAGACTTGAGGCAGGGGGACCAACCATTTGGCTATTGCAATGGGCCAGGCATGAAGTGATGACAGTCTGCTCCAGCAGGGTGGTGGTATCAGAGTAGAGAAGGGGACATATGTCAGAGGCAAGAAATCAATGAACAAACAACGAAGTAGACCTCTGAAAGAGTACAATCTTTGCGATGAGGGTGATAGAGAAATTCAAAGTGAGTCTCCCAATGTAAAGTAGTAACAATGAGCAGGAGCAGCACCAGGAGCACCAGGGCATAGCTCAGATGATGTCACTTCTAGAAGAGTCATTTATCCTTATCATGGGTCAAGGTCATCTATAGTGAGGTGGCTAAGAAGCCATTACTCTCATGTGCAATGTGTCATGGTGCTAGAGTTGACACTGAGAATTGCTTTGTACCACCTACCAACTCAGTATGTTCTCCATCACCCTGGAAGCTCCATATATGGGTTAGGGGGGAAGGTGATTATCACATTTTTGACACTTTCAGGCCTCTATTGAGGGACTACCTTCTTTCAAGGAAGCTGGATAGTTATTCAGAAAAAATTTCACCTTCCTTGTTGGTAAAACCAAAACAAAACAAAAAATTAGATCCCTCCAAATAATTTCAACCCTTGGTCCTTAGGTAAAGGACAAGTATGAGATTGGCCACTAGGCCAATATGGGAGGGACCATATTGGTTCCAGAAAACAGAAGATGAGGGACTATTATGAGCCTGCCTATATTTGCGCCAGGGAATCATGACTCCTGGCTGGCTTGCTACATTGACAAGACCAGTAATGGTCACACATGCCAGTTCCAGCAACTCAAAGGTGTTCTTGTCAGTCACTTGGGTTCCTCTTCTTGTTGGTGGACATTCTGGACATTCGATGTAAAAATTGTCCCTGCTGCTAGTCAGCTTTGACTGAGGGACCCAGGAGCTCCTGACTCCTTAACTCATGAGACTGCTATCAAGGTTATGAATGCCCATCTCAAGATCTTTTCTCAAGAAGATACAAAGTAGATGAGGCAGTCTAGTCTCTCCCTTTCTAGGTCAGTATAGTGGTTTTTTGGTTTGACCTCTCGATGGAAGTGTTTGTGTGTGTGTGTGTGTGTGTGTGTGTGTGTGTGTGTGTGTGTGTGAGAGAGAGAGAGAGAGAGACAGAGAGAGAGAGACAGAGAGAGAGAGACAGAGACAGAGAGACAGAGACAGAGAAAGACAGAGTTATATGCCACATGACCTGGAGCAAGAGTGGAAACTCTTTCTTTTTAAACTGATACAGCATCTCTTCCCATTGTGCTATGGACCAAAAGATCACCTAGAGTTTACTGTGTCATCCTGAAGGGGCAAGTCCTTCAGTCCTAAATTCCACATATGACTTGCTGGAAGTAGCCCAATGTCTTGTATATTGGCTTACCTGTTTGCCCCCATGACCGTTTCTTTCCATAAATACTTGTTCTCAGCAAATCAACTGAAGATTTTCCACAACTGTCTATTTTTCCAATTCTGGAAAGCTTACTCAGGTGCTGGGGAGGTTACAGCATTGTGCTTCCCATAGTGCCTTGCATTAAATTCTCAACAAGATCCATATAGCATGGTTCTTCACTACTTCTCCAATGTTATATAAACAGTCTCAAGAAGTTGATTCAGCGTAGTTCTTAAACCATACGAAAATTAACAGTCTTCAGGGAAGGCCCAGGTCTACCACAACTGGTGGGCCTGGAAATCATAATAATCTCCAAATTTGAAGCTATGCAAATTCAAGAAATAATAACATTTTACATATTCAGGGCACAGTTTTTAAAGACTCAGAGTCTGGCTGCTGAGTTCTTGAGTACAGTTTACTTCTTGATCCCACAAGGTCAGGGAGGATCCCTTCCTTTGCCAATTAAAAGGATTCATGATATGGGATCAGGTGTATGGTGGCCACAAGGTACAAAGCTCTCATTTTAAGGACTTTGATCACCTGGGACTCCCCTTCCTCTGAATAGCTCCTTCCCTGCTTCAACAATGATGCCAATCACAAGGTTATTATAATCCAATCCTACCTCCTGTGCCAGATATTCTGGGCTGGGTATGATTCAGGCCAGTCTGGTAGTTCAGGCTTGGGATTATAATGAAATGAGCATTCATACACCGTCGAATATGTAACAAAAATAAGTTTACTTAACCATGTCATGGAAAGTCTATTCAGCAAGGATATAGCATTAATTCACTTGGGAACAACTCCTTTGCCTCCATATTTGACACATGGCATCCCTTATCAACAGATTATGTCAAGACAGAGGAATCTTGACTCCAGTATGCTGAGATTTTATGTTTAAATGAGCAGGGACTGTTAAATGTCAATTATTCTAGTCTTAATCCTCTGGTTTGATTAAGTCTCAAAGACAGTTTTGTTACTTTTTAGGGAGAAAACAACAATAACTAACCTAAATGGAGTAGATGTTGCTCCTGCCATAGCCACAATAGCTCTGCTTGAATACTTCCAGGGCTGTACTCTGTCCCATTATTAGCTCTAATTCTGAGAAAGTTCTTTATTCTCATATAGAAGACTGAACTGGCTTAAGGGGATCATTCCACAGATATCTGAAGCTCCCCTGGAAACTTCCAGGGGCTCCAAGGACATGGTAACTCAACATTTGGATACATTGAAAACAATCTTTCTTACTGTTTCTGGCCATGTGGTGGTTCGGGCGGTGAAGGATGGGAATGCTTTGAAGGGATGAAGCAACCTCATTGGCTGGAGGAACAGAGGACTCAGCGATGCTTTTTGAAAAGGAGAGACTTGGGGCAGCTAGGTGGCGCAGTGGATAGAGCACCAGTGGATAGAGCACCAGCCCTGAAGTCAGGAGGACCCGGGTTCAAATCTGCCTCAGACCAAAACACTTGACACTAGCTGTGTGACCCTGGGCAAGTCACTTAACCCCAATAGCCCCCCCCGGGGGGCGGGAAGAAAAGGAGAGACTGCTTCTGGCTTACCCTCTGGTTTCAAAACTCTCCTATGGGTCCAGTAGATAACCCTGTCTCTAGATTCCCTGTGGCAAGGGGATGGTTGGGATAGTGAGGGCTTTTTCCTGAACTTGAGTATGGATCATGGATTCACCTAGATAAGCTTGCATCCGAGTCCCTAGTTTGTGTTTTCTTTCCTTTTTAAAAAGTATTTCCCCCCAGTTACATGTCATTTTCACCCTAGTTACACGTAAGTTGTTTCAATTCTTGAATTTGCAGCTAAATACTAGCCTTGAAGCGCACATGCACAGGCTTGGAGGAGATCTTTAGAGTCTGAGAGTCTACAGTAAGTGGAGCTGGCTCTGTTTTTATCAGCAGAATCCAGGTGAAATGTAAAATGCCTACAAATTGCTTTATGTTCTGATGAGGTTTAAACCTCAACCTCCCAGAAGACTCTAACAGTAGCATAAGTTAAGTCAGTGAATTCTGTTTTGGTCAAATGTGAGCTTCTCAGCATTCTGTAGTTAGCATTAATTTTGTGTGTAAGAGTTAAATACTTGTCCCATACCTGATTTATATTGTACATTGAGTCCCTTTTAAAACCTTCTTCCCTTCAGGAGGAAACTTTAAACCTAAATTTTAAGTAACTTGTCCCTGGGCACTGGGGTAGAGGTTTAATGAGTCAAAGAACATTAAAAAAGGGAGTCTAGCCCTTCTTCCTTTGATTAGAGGCTGGGCTCCCCTAAGACTGAACCCAGTGTAGAACATATGCTTGTGCCCAAGAGTGGTTCCTCAAGGTTAGGATGATATTGAGCTTAAATTTGCTACTCTGCAACTCTGTTGTTTTTAATAAATTAAATTTTTTTTAAATAATGAAAGTCCACCTGTTTTCCCTTCCTTTTCTCCTTTTGCCCTACTCTTTCATTGAAAATGAAAAACTTGTAATAAATATACATACTCAAGCAAAATAAATCCCCATATTGACCATGTCTAAAGACAGACATACATACATTCACACACACACACACACACACACACACACATATATATATATATATATATATACATATATATATATATATATATATATATATATATATACATATATACATACACACATATATACATACACAATACACATTCTAAGTCCATCCCCTCCTTCAGGTGACAGTCATAGCTAGTCATATCCTTGATCAGATTTCTTGACTTCCAAAGTGGCTCATCTTTATTTTATTGTTATGATTATATACATTGTTCTAGCTCTGCTCCCTTTTCTCTGCATCAGTTCATATAAGTCTTCTCCGGATTCTCTGAAGCCACCCCCTTCATTTTTTATTGTGTTATAATAGTATTCCATCAAATTCATCTACCATAACTTATTCAGCCATTCCCCAGTTGATGGTACCCCCTCAGATTCCAGTTCTTTGCTACCATAAAAAGAAAGGAAGAACCCAGCACATCTTTAGTTATCTGACCAGGACTTTATTATTTTGTACTTGGCTCTATCATTTGTGCTGGTCTAATGCCCAGTTTGATCTGATCAATAACAACAATAAGAAAACACTATTCAAACAATAAAAATTACAATCTGGATACCTGATACAGAATCAGGAGATTTCTCTTCCAACAGATAAAATTATCACACACTTGGCTAAGCCTTCTCTTTATTCTCCTGGACAGCTCCAAATAGAACATTTTTCCTTATGTTTAGCTGGGATCTGCTTCTCTGTAACTGCAGCCCATTTGGCTCTGGTTCTTCCAAAGGGAGCCACACAGAAAACTAGTCTAATTCCTTTTCCAAGTGACAGCTTTTAAAATACTTGAAGACCACTGTCATGTCTTCCCCTAGTTCCTGAAACCAATCCTCATATGACATAGTTTTGAGTCCCCGTCTTCATCCTAGTTACTTTCCTCGGACAAACTCCATCAGAAGCCTTAAAACACAGTGCTCAGAACTGAATGCAGTGGTCCAGGTATGGTCTGACCAGGGCTAAGTACCGTGTGATGAGCACGCCTTGCTTCTGAATTTCATTATTTCTATTAATACTGTCTAAGATCTCATTACATTTTTTTTTGGCAGCCTCATTCTTCTGGCCTCAGTGGGGCTTTCTGGAGCATAGCAATGGTGCTGATATGATACTGAAGGGAGAGAGGTCAAGGAGGAGTCAGTAGTCCTGGTTATGTTTTCACTGCTTTCATAAGCTAATATACATATAACTAGTGTCGCCACACAGCCATGTAGTATTACATAGGCTGTTATTGTCTACCACCTCAACACACACACACACACACACACACACACACACACACACACACACACACACACACACCTTTCCAACCTGTCCTCAGGTAGCCAGCAGGGGTCGCCAGCACACCAGGAATTACTCCTTGCTGTGCTCTCTTAAAGATTCCTTTGGTTACTACTTGGAAACTCCTCCTCTCCCTCCCCCGCTCCCTTCTCTCTTCCTTCTCTTTCCCTCTAACCCTCCACCAAGCCTTTGGACTCCAGAACTCTCTAACTGGGGGCTGGGCAGCTTCTCAGAAGATGTCCCTCCTCCCATTACTCAGGCCAGGGACCCAGGAATCCTGGCTCCGGGTGCCTTGGTTTGGGGGTGAGGGAGTAATCAAAATCTCAGGTCAGGCCCATGACTATTCAGGATTCTTTCTCTCTTTGGCTCTCTTCTTCTGTGTACCCCTTTTCCCAAGATCTTTTGCTGATCCATAGCCTCCTCCAAGCCCAATCTCTGGCTATCCTTTGCTAGCCCCCTACCCTACACAGAATTTGCTTCCAGACTCTCCTGGGTCCAGACCTTCCAGATCCCTCATCCTGGGCGGGTTGGAGGGTAGATAAAGATGAAGGATAATGCAAATCCCTTGCTGGAAGATTCTAAGTTTTTGGGGTTTTTTTTGAGAGGGGATATAGTTTAAGGGGGCAAAGTCTGCTGGGATGGTGGGATATGGCTGCACCTTCCTTCCAAATAAGAATAAAGCTAGTTGTCCTCCCACTTATAAAAGGACCCAGGCATCCAGCTTTCTAGTTGGAATGGGCACCTGGACTGGGGAAACAGCTGTGGCTGCCATCTGGGAGGGGGTTGCCTTTGGCCCTTCACTCTTCTGCCCTCTGTGACTATAGCAACAGCTCAAAGCTTTCAATTCACTCCCTCTCTACCCCCTCCCCCAACACCACACACATTCCCATGCCCAGTGATTGGCGGCTGCCTGCTGCAGGGCCGGCTGGGCTGGGTTTATGGCTTTGCGGCAGCTGAGGAGAGTGAAGCTGAAAGAGAGAGATGGAGATAGGCCAAGATTCAGAAACAGAGACTGATAGGAGAGATGGAGAGGTAGCAGAAAACCAAGACTAACAGAATGGCAAGGATACAAAGTCAGAGAATGATGAAAGGAAGACAGATAGGATGGAGGAAGAGAGATAGCTGGTAGATAAATAGATACTAAGAATTTTACAGGCACAAAAATAGAAGGGAAAATTGAGGAAGGGAACAGAGGGAATAGAAGAGAGACAATAAAGGATTTGGATCAAGGATGAGGAGAAGGGACCAGTAGAGGCTCGTTAAATGAGAGGAACTGTTGGGAGTAAAGAGAAGGCTGGAAGGATTTCCCAATGGTCCTGGTTCTTCCTTAATTATTCCTCTCCCATCTCTTCCTTCTTCCCATCCCAGAGCATCCCAGCTTCTTCCAGATCCCCATCTATCCATGAGGAAAAATAGTAGAATAAGTTCTCCAGGAACTCACGACTTTGGGTAGTAAACTGTCCCTGAGCCTAATCCAACCACGAGTCTCTCCACTTGGGCAGCAGACCCAGTTGCTCATACTCCCAGCTAGGGAGAAGTTTGGAAATAAATGAATACTAGTTAAGATTTATATACTACCTTATGGTTTACAAGACTCTTTACAGACATTATTTTGTTTAATTCTCACATAAACCCTCTTATGATACAGATAATATAGATATGATTATCATTTGGTATTACAAATAAAGGATTTATTTACAAATAAAGCAACTGAGGTTCGGAAAGATTTAAGGGACTCATCTAAAACCTCGGACTCATTGACAGTAGGAGTGAAACCCAGATTTCTCTTGACCCCAAAGCCTGCCTTCTTTCCAGCATGCCACATTGTAGACTACTGACTGAAGTCAGAGGACCAAATCTCTACATCTGCTTTTTATGTCTCATTTCTAAAGTATCAGAGGAAGCATAGGAAGAGAGGGAGCTGGAGGCTCTCCTAAGCTGGAGAGGTGATTTGTTTTAGTGAATAGAGTGCTGGATTTGCAGTTAGAAAGGCCTGGATTTGAATCTTGGTCAAGTCATGACCTGTTTGCTTCTCCATCTTTAAAATGGGGATAACAATACTCATAACGACTATCTCACAGGGTTATTGTGAAGGTCAAATGAGATAATGGAAGCAAAGCGCCATATGAAATGTCAGTGAGAACCTGGGAAGGAAGGAACCTAGGGCAGAGTTCCTAGAAATAGGCCAGGTCCAGGATTGGCAGGGTCTTTGGGTGATCAGGGATGAATGGACAATTGGTATACCTGAGGGAAGGGACTATTTCTTATTTATCATTTTATCTTCCCCACTGCCTGGCATATAATGAACATTTATCAACCAGGGCTAAATGAAAGGTCCTGCACTTGGGCTAAAAACATCAAGAAGAGAATGGGGGAATGGTGGTCTAGCAACAGTTTATGTGAAAGAGACCTGGGCATTTTAGTTGATTGCAAACTCAATATGAGTCAATAACAACATGACAGCCAAAAATATTATCTTAGGCAGCATTGTTATCATCATTATTAACAATTACACATTTATATGTTGATTTATGTTATGAAATACATTCTCTACAATAATCCTTTGAGGTGGGTAATATAGGAATTGCTAACCTCATTTTACAAATGAGGAAGCAAAGTATACAAAATAAGTGAGCTTATGGCCCTGTTGCATTAAACCGTTAGCTTCTTGAGAGACAGGACTGTCTTCCGTTTTTCTTTGTGGGCCAATGATTAGAACTGTGCCTGGCACTTAGTAGGTGCTTAAGAAATGCTTCTGGGCTTGATTTTCATTCTGCTCTGGTCAGACCACATCTGGAGAATTGAAAATGAGGGCAATCAGTATGGTGAGAAGATTGGAAAACCAGGCCACATGAGGGTTTAGCAGAAGAAAGCAGAGATGTTTAGCCAGAGAAGACTTCAAATATTTGACAGGCTATCATGTGAAAAAGGGACCGCCTGAGTGTATAACTAGAGTGATGGGTGCAAGTTGTTGAGAGGAAGATACAGGTTCTCTGTAAAGAAAAAAAAGTTTAACAATAACAGTGATTCAAAGGTATTAGTGTCCAAGATGTCATGGATGGAATTCTTGTTCAGGTAGGGTTGGATTGGGTGACCTCTGAGGTCCTTCTATAATCATGAGATTCTATGATTTGACCAAATATTTCTTGAATGAATCACTTTGGACTCCCAGACAAGAGAGGGCAGTAGGGAATTCTGCGGAGCTTGGGAGGGATTGAGTCATTGGCTGATGTTGGGGTGACCTCAGATAATCAGGACCTTTGGGTCTCCTCTTCTGGGAAATATTCTAGTCTTCAGGTTATTTAGATGTGTTCTCAAACCTGTTGGGTCAGAGGTAGCAGGATACTGGGGGCTAGAGGTCTGTACACTTCAGTTCCTATGTTTCTCAAATATTCCTTTCAATTCTCATTAATCACAGGAACAACGTGACTAGTGTAGAGTTCATTCCCATGTAACATTATGACAGAGAGGAATCAGGGCTCTGGAAGAACAACAGGGTCTTTCACAAGAAAGAACCCAATGAGATTTATAGAGCTTCTGAACGACATGGTAGACAGAGGGATGGATCTGGGGCTTGAATCCTTGCCTCTGACACTGAACTAGCTCTTGTGACGTAAATCATTTAATCTCTCCGAGCCTTAGCTTCCTCATCTGGAAAATGGGGACAATAGTATGTGTAGTAGCTACCTCACAGGGCTGTTATGAGGATAAAATAAGGTGATATATGTATTTAGCAAACGTTGAAGCACCGTAGGTCAGTTATTACCATACAGAGGAGCGCTGCCTTAAACAAAAGTATGGTGGAGACTTCCTTGGGAGAGAGACCGATGGTCTTCTATCTTCCAAAGCCAATATCCCGAAATCTGAGTGTGGAGGGCCAACTCAACAGCAATTACCCCAGGGGACAGTGACAGTGAGTATTAGTTCTTGGAGGATCAGCGTCTCAATGCTCCTCCCCCAATTTTGTCTTCATTCATCTGACGGTTACTGTGAAACACTGTTTCATCGTGGCAAGCTCACTGGCCTTGGCATCAGAAAACCTGGGTTTGACTTCTACCTCTGCCATTTACTCCCACTGTGACTTTGGGCACATCACTTAACCTCCCTAGGTCACAGTTTCTTGATCTGTAAAATGAGGTTGGAACAGATGATCTCTCAGTTTCCTTCCATCTCTAAATCTATCATCCTACAACACTATTACCATATTATCTCAATATGTATCTATTGTTCAATTGAATTTTTCTGCTATAATGTGAAGCCTTTCTCACTTTAGTATTTCTAAATGCTTTCATATCCATTATCTTTGGTGAAGAAGGGAGAAGAATAAAGTATTATTTCCATGTTAGAGATGGTAAAATAGGCCAAAATATTGATGATGTAGACTAAGGTGCAAAATGAGATATATACTGTCAAATGTGGTCAATGTATTAGTTTGGTTTTTTTTTTTAATCTTAATTGTATTTTAATTTTTAGGCAATTGGGGTTAAGTGACTTGCCCAGGGTCACACAGCTAGTAAATGTTAAGTGTTTGGTCTGAGGCCAGATTTGAACTCAGGTCTTCCTGACTTCAAGGCTGGTGCTCTATCCACTGAGCCAACTAGCTGCCCCTTAATTGTATTTCTTTGTTACAAGAGAGGATTCTTATTGGGAGGGGAGGTTATTGGGAAGTGAAAGACATTTTAAAAAAAGAAATCATTTAAAAATCTCTGAAAAACAAAACATAGTCCCCAAAGAAGTGAGTTCCCGATTGTCAAAAGTGAATTAGGTGGAGACTGAAACCCAGGAGTATCAGTTCCAAGGTCAGTCATTCACCTTGTCTTGAGCTTCCACAGTAGGTAGATTTTCATCCTTCATGCTTTAGGGAGCTCAGAAGAAAAGAAGGGATATATAGCCCTTTATTCTTCTGGATACATACATTACATACAAAGGACAGAGATGGGAGCTACTGGACAGATCTCTAGCGGGTAATGGGTACAGCTTGGAAGAGTAGGTTAGGAGTTTCCTGGAGGAGGAGAACTTGGAACAGGGTTGAAGGGGGCAAGGACAGAGCTGGGGAAGAATTGTATCTCTGGTAGAAACATACATTTGTACAAAGCCTTGGCAGTGGCTAAGGGTCAAGTGTGGATGGGAGCAGAGGGTCCTGGAAGATGTAAGCAGCCAATAATCAGAAGAGCCTTGAAGATGGGCTTAGGCTGCCTCTTTTGTCCACATGTACCCCTCGGAGTGGGAGACATCCCCACCCAGGAAGCCTTCTCTGCCTTATTGCCAGCTCTCTTTCCAAGTACTCCTCGTTCTTCCTAGTGCGGGTCTCCATTCTCGTTTCTAGTGAGGGATTGGTGCTGTGACTTCTCTGAGGGAGGAGGAGAGATTGTGTCTTCACCAGCTACTTTATCTAGTTCTCTGCATCATATCATGATTTTGGAAATAATGGTTTTTCCATACTGAGGGTTAGGATCCCTGGGTCCCCTCCCCCTGTTTTTCTTATTTCCACATTCAGTAGGCCACATATTTGGGGGATAAGATGGCTAGATTCTTGGCCTCCCTCCCTTTCTAGATTCACTAAGCAATTACTTTCTAAACAGACCCCATACTGGTTTGGGCTCATAATTCCTCCCTGATTAACCCCTACTACCCCAGCAAGTTTATAGGCCAAGGGAGAGTGGCAGTGGGGGTTGGGGGGAGGGGACAATGAGGGGGGGAATCCCAACTGGGTGATGGATGCCTCTGTCAGCCTGGCTCGTATTTATTAATAGTTTTAATACGGGAAGCAATAAAGGAAGAGAGGGATTCTATTAATTAAATCATTGTTATAATTAACTTTCATTAAAGAGGGATCAATAAAGAGGGGCTGAGATGGAGAGAGAAGAGATCCATTATCTCTAATTTACTTGGAAGGGATTCAGGGAGGGAGGTGAGGTTGCTAGGAGACAGAGTAGTAGGGGAAAGGGGAGGATATAGTCCAGGTGAAGCTGGGAGCAGAGGAAGGGGATTTAGGAGGGTTTCAGATGAATGGGGGTGTGGGTATGGTTGTTACTGACAGGAAGGAGGATGAATTGGCCAAAAGCTGATGGAGGGTCCATTGTGGGTGTGGCTATGACTGGGAGTGGGACAATCATGTGCTCATCTGTGTGCACCAAATTCTCTATGACTGGGTGTTTTCATGGCTATATCTGAGTGTTGTTTGTACCTTATTTAGTATGTTTGTGATATTTGTGTCCCTTCCAGCAGGTGTGCTCAGTAAATGCCATCTTGAATACATCCTCTGGTTGGGGTTGATTGGTGCGTTTCTAACAGGCATCAGTATGTAGGACCAAGCACCATGCAGGAGCTGGAAAAGTGGGGGTCTAGGGCACTGAGGGAAAGATAAGAGGGAAGGGCCTGGGCCTAGGGGACAGAGTGATAAGGATGGTACATGCCTCTGTCAGGTTGAGGGACTGAGCGAGGATAGTAGAACCCTTGAGGAAGAGTGCTAGGGAATAAGAAGTAAAGATTTGACAGGTCCTTGAGTGGTCACAGGGGTGGGAAAGCCCACTTTGGCAGGGAGATTTATTACAATTTGATAATAAGGAAAATGTTAAAATGAGTGCATAGCTTAGGTCACAGTACAATAGATTTTGAACTGGAAGGGGCTTAGAGGTCATCTAGTCCAACGATCTCATTTTACAGATGAGTAAATTAAGGCCTGGAAGGTTCACTGATGCACCCAAAACCACACAGGCAGCATACTTTGAACCCAGCCCTTTTCCCATTGCACTACTCACTGTTTCCTAGCCCTAGATGCTGTGAAGGCAATGGAAGGAGCCAGAGCCTAAGTAGGACTGGGTGGGCCCTTCCAGATCACCAAGCTCTTCGCCTCCTTCTGAGATAGACCCATAGTATCTCTCCCTCCTCCCTGGTCTCTTGGAGAGAACCCAAACCCTCTGTTGAAAGCCAGGAAAGTGAACTGCAGCCCCTGGGGAAGTCAGGTCCAGTCTTGGCCTGGCTTCCTTTTCTTCTTCCCACTGGGAACTGGCAGCAGTGGGGGACACACAGCTGGAACTCACCCAGCTCCATTTTTCCAAATGACTAAATTCCTCTTCTCACCAAGATCCAGAGACCAGGGAGTGTGGGAACACCTGTTCCCAAATACCTGAACCCCTTTATCTTAGTCATAGCTTGTGGTAAGAACACATTTTATTAGAATAGTATACATGTCATATAAATATCTCTGCCCATGCTACACAACTTGAGGTGGTGGAAGGGTGGACATGTGGTGGTGACAGGGAGGGTATTAGGGAAGAATATCTTATTGCTGTCAAGGGGGATGAGGACAGGTCAGGAGATAGAAATACTCGGTTTCAGCCATTCCCCCCTCCCCCAACACAAAAGGCACAGATGAATTTTTCTTTCCATGTGGGGTAGGAGGGTACTGCCAGAAAAGGGATGAAATTGGGTACAGGAGGCCTTCTTTACCCCCCAAAGAAACCACAAAACTTAATGTCTAATTATATGGGCAAGCTAGGGAAAGGGAGTGAGGGAACAGAAACAGGTGAAGCCTAGAGCTGGAAGGCTTGTTAAAAAGTCATTAGGTTGATTTTTCTGCCTCCACACAAACCGGAGACAGAAGAAGTCAGGTAAACAAATATAAACCTCAAATGGGAATGAATGGGGAGGAGGGTGTGCTCCATGGTTTGGCTGGGGAACACTGACACAGCAGAAGCCGGGCTGTTTGGAGGGATGATCTTCGCTTTCAAGGGTGGGGGGCCTGGTGGCTCAAGTGGAAAGGAAGCAGGGTACCTTCCCTGGAGCCCCTAGTCTGTCTCTCAAACCGTTGGGCATAGTGTCTTGCTTGGTTGGGGGAGGAGCACTCCTTGTGGATTCAAGGTCAAACTCAGTGGAAATGGAGTGGTGTGAGGACTTCTTAGGGGTCTTGATGGCCTAAAATTCAGTCTGCCACAAAAGTGTGTGTGTGTGTGTGTGTGTATCACTCAAAGGTAAAAGGATCCTGGGTGCTGAAGAAGAAGTGTCCATCCACGTGTTCCTCCAAGGCATCCTTGTCACACTCAGGAAACTGTTCCTTACATATGGGACACTCCTTCCAAGGCGGGGCGGCAGGGCCCCCTGGGCTGGCCTCAGAAAGGGGGCCCCCAACAAAGCCACTATGGAGAGGTAGAGTGGTGGGGGAGGTGATTTAGTCCTGCAGGCCTACCCCTTCCTCCTCGATCCTAGGAGCAGAAATCCAGATGCCCAGGCTCCTAGTTGCTCTTGCTCTTGGCAAACGGACACAGGTGTCCAACTTCCTAGACTGCCTGCATCACTCCCTCTCTTGGTTCTTAAAGCAGACGCCCAAGGGGCAGAACCAAAGAGGCCTTGTTTTTTTCCTAGCTCTCAAAGGCGCTGGCATCTATTACCTCCCCAGTCTCTCACTGGCCTCTTCAGCCAAGCTTCCAAAGCCCATCCCCCAATACCCCCCCCCCCCGCCCCGCTCTCTTCCCTCCATCTCTGTCTGCTGCCTAATGAGGCTGAAAATGAGTATGACATCGTCCTTCATCTTCCTGCTCTAGCCAAGGAGGAGATGACAGCATTCTCCCATCTCCTTTGCCCTAAGTCTGTTCCAATGTCTGGGACAAAGCTGGGGGCCAGATGCCTGGATCTCAATCTTTTACCATTTCCTGAGTGGGAGGAGGCACTTACCACTCTGATACCTGGCTCTCCCCCTCTCCAACTCCACCCCTCGCTGAGGCCCCAAGGGAGCTGGGGAAAGCCAAAGACCCATGGATAATCAGATGCTGAATCCCAGCTTTCCCATCCCTGTGGTCCTTGATTGCTTCCCTTTATCCAGAGATTTGGGCACCTACCTGCCAGCGTGGGGGGGGGGAAGGGCAGGAGAGAGGGGGTGCAAGACAATTTGGGCTCCACGGAAGATGGTGCTAAAACAACACAGAAGCTTGTTACAAGTAGAGCCTCTGAGTGCTGATGGTACAGTCTTAAGTTGAGTGAAATTTAGAACCTAGAGACATCTGGGACTTTGGGGGTAGCAGGTAACCTTGCTGGCCACTGACCCCACCCTGAGCCCTTCCTCCGTCTTGGCTTTGATCAAGAAGATGGGTATGGGGAGGGGTGAATGACTGAGGGCTATCCCTGGCCACAGGGACTCCACTCTGACCTGGCACACACCCTTGTAGTTTCCCACCTCACCTGGCCACGTCATAAAAGGCACTGCCTAGTTCAGGAAGCAGCAGGCTGGCCTCCTCCCCTCCACTCTGCACTGCTGCCATCAGTACTGCCTTTTCATCCTCTGCCTCCTGGGCACTCAGACATAGGGTAGAGTAGGGCGGCATTTTAGAAGTTAGGGGATGGAGAAGGGAGATGAAGAAGCATGAATGGGGCCTGGGAAAAGTGAACCAGGGCCTGGATGGGAGTGGAAGGGAAGCCAGGGCATGGGACAGAAGTGGGGACTGGGACATGGGACCAAGATGAGTCTATCGGAGATGGAGGCCAGGAGCAGGGCTGTCCTGCTATGTGAAGGGTGGGTGGTCAAATGGACTTGGATAGGCTGGGTACAACTGAGTCCCTTCCCTCCCCAATCAGGGAGAACAGAGTGACCCATCAAGCTGAAAATCTGTGTCTGGAGGCTAGGACATCTGGTATAACCCTTTTAACCCTTCCTTACCCCCTTCTCCCAAAGACTGTCCTGCATGTTCTACTCACCGAGTCAGAGCTACTGTCATCGTGGGGACCTGTCATGTGAGGAGCAATAGGGGATGGCTGGCTGATGACCACATGGGCAGGGGTGTCTCGGGGTCCAGAGGGATTAGAGCCAGGGCCTCCTCGCTCACACAGCCCATAGGAAGTAAGCCTCATGTCCTCTGGGGATTCATCCTCTGAGTCTGTCAGGACTGCTGCAGGGCAGCCTGTGAGTGGGGAAGAGGAGGGACTGTCAAAGTCTTGGGGCCTTCTAAGAAGAGGAGAGGGGGAAAGGACCTGAAACCAACCCCCATCAGGGGATACATGGGAGACGGGGTCAATTCCTAAAAGGGACCCTGGGGGAGAGGGTTGGGAGCCTGCTAGGCACTGAGTGATGCTGGGGGTGGGGAAGGGAAGGCTGGAGAAAGGGGGGTCAGGGATGCACAGACTCAGCCCGGGAGTCGCCTCCTCATCCTCGGTGGCTGCATCCTCACTCCACTTCTCATCGGCCACTTTTTCCAAGCGGGCCTCCAGCTTCCTCATATATTCCAGCAGTTCCTGGGTTAGGGTACATGGTAAAGACAGAAATGGCCCCAACCCACCTGGGCCATGAGGATTCTCTGGTCCTAGGGATGAGTTCTGCCCGCATTCCTTGGGGTCAGCACCCCACAAAGGGAGCAAGGACATCTGGGGCAGGGGGAAAGAAGAGGGGCAGCTTCACCCCCTCCCAGTTTTGATCCCAGACCCTCCTGCACCTCTACCCTTAAGCTTGCTGCTAGCACTTTTTTCCTCCACTAATATCACACCAATGCTATTATATAATAGAACCATATAAATAGAATCGCGTAATAACATCTGATGTTCTAATAACATATGATGTTCTAATATTCAGGGAACTGAAAGTGACCACATCCTTTTCGAGAGGCCTCAAGTTCTTACATCATAGGGTTAGAGATTTAAGTTGAAAGGAAGCTCAGGGGCTAAGGCTTGGGAGGGCCCCAGGTCACACAGCTGGTAAGGAGCATAGCTGGGATTTGAACCCATGTCCTCTGACTCCAAAGGCTCCCCTTTCACCACTGTCCCACACAGGCCCCAGGCTGGGGCTCTGGCTGCTCAGAGGAGTTAGCAAAGCTGGAAGCTACCCGGTCTGTGCAGAAGCTGTGGCCGTGCTAGAGCCTCCTGAGCTCTTGCACAGCTCACCTGCTTCTCCTCCTGCAGCTGCTCCTTTTCCTTCTGAAACACGCGAAGGGCCGACCGAAGCTCCGTTAGCTCCCTCTTGCTTTCTGACAGCTGTACCTGAAGGAGAGGGGCCACGGAAAACATGGAATCTAGAACTTCTCTCTTAGAACCTGACCTCTGTGACCTGGAAGGAAGAAACCTTGGATTCCAAAGCCAGCCTCTCCCACTCTGCTCCCCCTCAATACTCCACCCAATCCACAATCCCTTCCCTAACCCACAAATCTCCGACTAGGGAGTAGGAGATCTGGCTCCTTTTGTTTTTAAGGATTTAGGGTCTGAGAGACTATAACTAGGCTGAGTGCAGGTTGCTTAAGTCCGGACCAGTGTTTAGTCATGATACGTTCCAAGCTACACAGTTTGTCAGCCTGGGTCACCTCAAGTCAATCAAACTGAAACTAAAGGCATCTATGCTAGTGGTAGAAAGAGGGCTTCTAAACTTCAGATCAAAGTAGACAAGGCTGCTCATAAACAAGATGCAAAACAAAATGCACCTGAGCATTATCCTCAGCAAGTCAACTACCCTCACTGGGCCTCAGTTTCTTAGTCTGTGAAATGGGGGAGTTGAACTCCACAGCCTCTGCAATCCCTTCCAGCCCTAGATCTATGATCCTCCGACCTCTGGCTTCCGAGCTGACATTCTAGGCATTTAGGGAGAAGGCACAGTGGACTCTAGGGGCTTTTGGGCAGAGGCATCTCTGGTGGAGGCTGAGATCTTACCAGACTGGAATCCTTCTCTCGGGCCAGGTCAGCTTTGAGGCCTTGTCTCTGGGTCCTCTCCTCCTGCACGGCCTTCTCCAGTCTCAGAACCTCTGCACTCAGCTTCAGGATCTTATCCTTCTCTGCCTGGGCATGGGCAGAAAAGAAAAGGGCAGGAAGGAGAATGTCACTGATAAGAGCCCCACCCTTGCACCGCCTCCCTGCCCTTCGGATTCACTGGTCTTACTTCTCTGGATCCCCTTTGCTGCCTCCCTCACTCAACTCTCATGGTCCCAGAGTCTGTGAAGAACAGGGGAAAATGGAAAGAAGGCCCCGGAAGGTCAAGTGAAGGGCAGGATGGGAAGAGGGCATGCGGGATAGGAATGGGGCGGGAGGAGGCGGCACTGTATGGGTCAGGAGTAGACATAACAGAGAAGTGTGGTTCAGACTCATTCCCCACCAAACCCCAAACCGACTGAATTGCCAAGGGCCAACCACCTCCTTTTTTTAACCCATGACAGGGGTGGAGGCTAAAGCTCTCGCTGCGAAACACCTGACACGGCCCTTACATTTCTTGCCTCCCTGTGGCCTCCCCAACCCCGTCTTCCCACCCCTATCTCTGCACCTCTACATTTTGCAGAAGCCCCGCGCGTTCCTTGCTCCATGAGCTCTTGTCTTCTCTCCACTGCAGGCTCAGCTCCACCAGCCTGTTGTTGGCCTCGGCTACCTCCAGCCGGCTCCTGTGGAGGTCAGCCATGGTTCGGTCTCTGGCACTTGCTGTGCTGGCCAGCTCCTCCCCAAGCAGGGAGGCCTTTTGCTGGCTCGAGACTGCGAGCTCCTGGGTCCCCCGAAGCTGCTCTTTCAGGGGCTCCAGTTCAGCCTCCAGGAGAGAACACAGGCATGAAGTCAGTTACACCTGAGCTAATATGGGGACCCCAAGACTTTAACCTTGAAGTTTCCTATCTTCCATTAGATTCTACACTCTTCCTCCACTCAGGACCCAGGTGCCTTATCCTCCAAACCACAGCAGCTAATCCCTTCCTTTCCCTTTCCATTCTTGGGGTCTCTCAGGTTTCCTCTACACTAGGGGTATCAAACTTTAATGGATCCCTGAGGGCTGCATATTGCCTTAGAAAGCCTCAAATGAACACTATATTGTATTATATTTTTATTTATCTTATTAAACATTTCCCAGTTGCACTTTAAGCTGGTTCAGGGAGCATTTGGAGCTGCCTACCCTGAGCATAATCCGTCTGTCCTACACTGTAGGCCTAGCTATTCTTCTGGCTTCTCCTGCCCAGAATTCAGGTGTCCAGGCCCTTACTCACAATCCGCTGCTGGGCCTCATCCAGCAGATTCTGGATTCGGGTGACCTCCGCCTGCAGTCTCTGGAGCTGAGAGGCCTGCTCCCCCTGATGGCTTTTGGCCTTCTGTAGGTCTGCACTCAGGCGACAGCACTCCAGTTGTGAGACCTGCAGCTCGGCCTGGTGGGAATCACAGGATCACAGATTCAGAGCTGGGCCTAAGAGTGTCTCAAGTCCAACCCTCTCATTTTATAGGTGAGAAAAGGAAGGCTGGGGGACGGTAAGAAATTTGCCCGGCTAGTACGTGTCTGAGGCAGGATTTGAACTCAAATCTTCCTGACTCCAAGCTCAGTACTCTATCTACTACTCTACTTATAGTTGGGGGGGAACGTCTATAACGTCTCTGGACCATACAGCACAGTCTGCTTTACGGGCCGATAAGGCAAATCAGAACAAGTCAGTTTCCCAGCCTCAAAGGGATCCAGCATCGGAGCCCAAGGGGAGCCTGAGCCTGGGCATCTATGCCCCACTGTACTCAGCTCTCCTGCTATCCAGCCCAGAGTTTCCAGCAGTACATGGGCATGGTGAGATTTAAGACAACTGCAATTTCAGACCTGCTGCCTTTTGCGCTCTCCTTCACCATGAAGGCCTGGCACTGCCCCTTTCCTGTTTGGCCCCTCACCTGGCTCTGCTCCTTGTCTGCTTGTTCTTCCTTCAGCTGCCCCAGAAGCTGCTCCTGCTCCTGAGTCAACGCCTTCACTGTGTCCTTGACCCTGTGGACCAAGGACAAAATGGGCAGAATTTAGGATTTTGAAGCTGTCAAGTCCAATTCTTTTATTTTATAGATGAGAAACTGAGAGTGAGAGAGGTTAAATTAATTGTCCAGGGTCACATAGCACCCACCAACCGTGGGTGTCCCCCAAAGCTCTCTTCTCATTTCCTCATAGACGATTTTGCTCATCAGCTCTCATGGATTAAATTATAATCTCTACGCAGATGATTCTCAGATCTGTCTGTCCAGTTTAAGCTCTCTCCTGATCTCCAGTCTTGGATCTCCAACTGCCTAACGGACATCTCAAACTGGGTATCTCATAGACATTTTAAACTCAACATGTACATCATTAAATTAACTTTTCCCAAAACTCTTCCCTTTCTCTAACTTCCCTATCATTGTCAAAGGCACCACCATCATTCTGATCACAATCTAGTGTCATCTTCAACTTCTCACTCTCTGTCACTTCCCCCACCCCAATCCAATCAGTTGCCAAGTCCTGTTGCTTCTACCTTTGTGACATATGTCACATATGTCCCCTTCTCTCCTCTCCACCACCCTGGTGCAGGCCCTTATTACCTCATACTTGGACTACTGCAATGGCTGCTGGTGTGTCTCCCAGCATCAATTCTTCCCCACTCCAGTCCACTCTCCACTCAGCTTCCATTTTCCCAAACGCAACTGACTACGTAACTGACCATGACACCCTCCCCCTCATTCCATAAACTCTAGTGGCTTCCAATCACTCCCAGGATCAAATATAAAATCCTCTGTTGAGTGTTAAAAGACCTTCATAACCTCCTACCTTTCCATTCTTCTTCCACACGACTCGCCTTCCTCCCCCACATCCCCAGGACTCAGTTATCCAGTAACACCGGCCTCCTAGCTGTTCTTTGCACAAGACACTCCATTTCCCAACTCCAGGCATTTTCCCTGGCTGCTCTCCATGCCTGGAATGCTCTCACTTCATCTCTACCTTCTGGCTTTCCTGGCTTCTTTCAAGTCTCACCTAAAATCCCACCTTCTACAAGAAGTATTTCCTTAATGCTAATTCTTTCCTTCTGTTCATTATCTCACATTTATCTCACATATAGCTTGTTTGTACAGAGCTGTCTGCATGGCGTCTCCCTCATTAGAATGGGAGCTCCTCGAGAGAAGGGACTGTTTTTTTTTTTTGCCTTTCTTTGTAACCTAGTACTTAGCACAGTGTCTGGCAATAGCAGGTGGTTTATAAATGCTTGTTGATGGGCAGCTTAGACGGGGTAGTGGATAGAGCACCAGCCCTGGAGTCAGGAGGACTTGAGTTCAAATCTGTCCTCAGATATTAACTAGCTGTGTGACCCTGGGCAAGTCACTTAAACCCAGATGCCTCCCCCCAAACAAACAAACAAACAAATCAATGTTTATTGACTTGCCTTGACAGCTAGTAAGACAAAGTTGGAACTCATGACTTCCTGACTCCAAGTCTAGCTGGTTACCTGGGAGGCAAGCTCCATGGTTTGTGCCCATATCCTGCCATTGACTTTTCCTCCTTTGACTCAGCCCTTACCAGTCTTTCTTACCTGTTCCTGTATGGTTCAGACATAAAAACAAGATGATGTTGTTCTAAACCCTTTCTGGCTCTAGGCTGGTTCCATCCTGGGAACTCACATCAGCTCTAATTAACTGCTTTCCCTAGCTGGAGTCTCAGGTCCCAGTCCCCTCACCTCCTCTTGGCTCTTCCAGGCCTGAACATTTGAACCCTTCTGATGGGCAAAGATTTATAGGTGCCATAGACCCAAAGAGACATCAGAGGTCTACTTATTTATCCCTCTGCTTCTAGGTAGAAGCAAAAGGCTCAAAAGAGCAACCGCCCAGGTACAAGATGAGTATGACCTGATTTAGTATCAGGTCATGGGAAAAAGACCTAATTTTACTGCAAGGTTAATCAGAATACAAAATGTGGCATGGCTGCCAAAAAGTTAATGTAATTGTTGGCTGCATTAACAAAAATACAGCATTCAGATGGAGAGATAACAGTATCATTGTCCTGTGGAGAGGCAGACTAAATTTAGAGGACTGTGGTTAATTCTTTGGGGGCCATATTTTAACAGGGACATTGATAGCCTAAGGTAGGGAGATTTTAGAGGGGTTTGAATTTGGACAGGGGAAAATGACATCTTTATTTTCACTGTTTTCTAACTAGTATTTAGCATTTGTTTCATTTTTGAAAGTAGGCAACAAACATGATTCTGAGGAGGGCCCCATCAGCTTCACCAGACCATGGCCAAAGGGTTCCAGGACGAAAATAAAGGTTAAGAACCCCTGTGCTAGGAGGATGACTGAGGGTCAGAAATTATATGAGAAAAATTAAAGGAACTGAAAATATTTAGCCTAGAAAACAGAAGACCTGTCTTTAAATATCTGAAAGGTTGTGATGTGGAAGAGTTAAGGCTTATCCCATTACAGTTCTGTAGGAGATAACTAGGACCCATCGGTAGAAATTGAAGGGAAGAAATTTGACAATGAAAAGAGTGTGTGTGTGTGTGTGTGTGTGTGTATATGTGTGTGTATATGTGTGTGTGTCTAATGGTAGCCATCTGAGGGGGTGGGGGGAAGAAAAAAAAGAAATTTACATGATTTAATTGTTATTTGTCCTTCTTGAAGAGGACCATGACATCAGGAAGGAGATGTTATGACTTGCAAGTGAATTGGATTTAAGTGAGGGAGGGCTGTGCAAAGTCACCAATGTCACTTTCTCCTTCAGAGCCATCTGGGTCCAGTGGCAAGATATAGATCAGGCCGACTGGAGATGTTCCTGGATGCTGTGGGAGACCTTGGCCTTTTTAAGCAAAGGTCTTTCCCAGGTCTCAGTTTACCTGAGACAATGCCCACTCAGCGATTAAGGCTAGGTTAAAAAAGAAGGCAAAGAATGGTCTCTTTTCCCTAGTAAAAAAAAAAAATCAACTTGGGAGGTGAAGACCCTCAGATCTATCTGGCCAAAACAGAAACAATTTCTATTTACACTCACTCTGAGCTATCAGAATCCAAACAATGACCAAGTGAGGCTTGAGCTGCGACCTACCGTGGGCCAATCAATGTGAGCCAGAGTGTTTGTGTTTAGACATGGTCCATAAAAAAGAAATCTAGCCCATAAAGCCCAAGATATCTTGCTAGGTTTCAGCAATCAAAATTTGCATTTCTTTGGGCAGAGCACTTTCAGGTAAGGGTATGATTCCCTATGTGGACAGAAGGAGAGGAGGGATGAATTTGTTGTACATTTGAAAGGAACAGCAAATTGTGCATAGTAGAGTTGCAGTTTCATGCGTAATCATCTTTTTTATTGTACCATGTTAATAGAAATGCTTGTTATATTCCATAAATTTAAAATTAAAAATTTTAAAAGGTATTCAGAAATAGAATGCATTACCTTAGGTAAGGTAGTGAGCTCCCTGTTGTTAGAAGCGTTCATGCAAAAGTTGGTTGACTACCTGTCAGAGATTTTACAGAAGGGATATCTGTCCTGAAGGGGACGCTGGGCTGGATGATCCCTAAGGTTCTTTTCTAATGCTAAGATTCATTCTATGACTTTAAATCTCCAGGGCTAAGAGAAGCTACAAGCTCTCAGTGACCTAGTTCTAACAGCGTGTAATCCTGGCTGTCCGTAAATCCTGAGAGTCTAACCTTATTCCTGCTTGTTGACATTATGCCAACAGATGCATTCTTATGCCACCCTCGAGTGGCTTTTACTGACCAGGCTCACGAACCTTCCCCTGCGATGGCATCTCCCCACTGACTCCTGGGTCTTAGCTAGCGGATCGGGGTGGAGCAGGGTAAAGGGGCCTCCTTACCTGTCCAGCTCCACCTCCTTCTCCAGCACCTTCTCACTGATGCTATGGATGTCATCCTCCAGTTCCAGGATCCGGGCCACATGGTCTCCCTGTTGTCTGCTCAGGACATCCCGCTCTTCTTTAAGCTCCCCATGGGCACGTGATAGCCCCTGAGGTTATCCCAGAAGAAAAGGAAGGCTGAGACTCCCCTCATTGAGAGGGAAACGGAGGCAAAGGGGGAGTAGGAAGGGAGCTCAAAAACTTCGGAGGCTTCCTCCCTCTCCCTTCCGTTCCCACATCCACACAGGAACTTAGATTAAGAGCCAGAAGGAATGCCCCAGAGGCCATACAGCCCAACCCCCTAATTTTACAGATGAGGATACTGAGGCACAGAGAAGCTGAGTGACTTGTCCAAAGTCACTCAGGCAGAAGTAGCAGAGCCGGGATTCCAAAGCCACTGCGTTGTCCCACTGTGCCATGAGGCGTCCTCCTTGAAGGGAACTCGGAGGAGTCATCTCAGACACCCCCTCACCTCTGTGTTGGACCTCCCCTACCCCATAATGATAATCCATAACTCCCGTTTACAGAGCACTTAATGGTATAGTTACAAAGCGCTTCTCCTCAACACTACTACACAAGGGATAAAATGAATACCCCCATTTCACAGATGAGGACACTTAGGCAGAGTATGTTGAAGTGACTCATCTAATGTCACACTAATGAATGCCAAGATGGTAAATGTTCAGAGCCAGGATTGGAACTTGAGACTCCTGAATTTAAGACCAGGGATCATTTCACCATATTATGCTGTGAACCATCCCAGACTCTACCACATTTAAAGAGTCCTTTACAAGAGGACATTGCTGGATCGGGAAGTTCTTCTTGCAACCAACGTTGATCCTGAATTGTACCAGCCCCACTCCTTTGAGGACAGAGCTATCCTGACTCCCCAACCCCCGCCAACACCCCTCTTCCTCTACAAGCATTCAGATTCTGGAAGCCTCATGGGCTTGCAGGTAAATACTCCTACCCACCTTGTACTGCTCCATCAGCTTGGCCTGCTCCTCCTTGGTGACCTGCAGCGTGGTCTCCAGCTCATGCACCCTGCTCTTCAATTCTGTCACCTCCCCCTCCAACTGCAACTTCAGTCTCATCAGGTCATTCCGTTCCTGCTGGCTTTCTTCTAGCTGGTTCTAGAGATGCCCATGTAATGTCAGTCACCATTCCCCCTCCCCCATTACCCTCATGCTAACTTCCTGATTCCCTCCAAACCCCACCCAGAATGGGTTGTGGTTCTAGGCTGGGAAGCCCACTCATTATGAATAATAAAAAGGATGGGCAAGAGGGGAACAGGCTTGGAAAAATGTCGATGCACTTGACCCTACCTCCATCCCCTGCTCATTAGGCACAGCCCTCCCAGTTTTTCATTCCACTTCCACCTTCTTCTGGCCCTATTCATTTGTAACTTATCATAACTACTCCATCCCTGGCCTGACCAATGCCTGAATCCTCCTTCTTCTGGCAAACCTTCCATGATTCATCTGAACAGAAGACATGGCTTTCCCCAGTGTTTCCAAATCTGAGAATAAGTCTCCTTTGCTTTAACCATTCCTAATTTTTTTGGGGGGACTAGGCAATGGGGTTAAGTGACTTGCCCATGGTCACACAGCTAGTAAGCATTATGTGTCTGAGGCCCGATTTGAACTCAGGTCCTCCTGAATCCAGAGCTGGTGCTCTACCCACTGTACCACCTTAGCTACCCCATTCCTGATTTTTATAAGTTGAGCTCTGACTTATACCGAATATACTAATTGTCCATTCTTAATATTTCTATTTTTTTTCAAAACTGTTTTTCATAACTTTCTATCTTGGCCTTGGGCTTTTCTAAGGGGCTGTACCTAAGGGCTGTATCTATCACCATCATCTGGATAATACTCCCACTTGCTAGAAATCTTTTTTTTTTAAGGCTGCTCTTTATCTCCTATTTTCTAGGAAGACTTCCCAAATGAAGCATTTCCCCTATCACTTCCACTTGCCTCCAGCCCAAGCTCTTGGCTATGCTTATCCAATCTCTACTTATCTACTCAACAGTTGAAAGGTAGAGCTCTGTCCATCTGGTCTTTGTTCTGAACTAGTCTGTTCCCTGGGATCCTATCTGTTCCTAGTCTCTTCCCCCATGTCCAGACCCTATATCTCATCTTTTCTATAGAAAGTTCCTTGAGGCCAGGAGCCGGGTGTAATTCACAACATATAGAACAAAGACTTGAGAATAAAGATGGAGGCGGCCCCCAGCACCATTTCTCTCATTTACCTGCAGCACTGTTGCCTTGGGGACAACAAGCAGGATATCAGAATCACTTTCGGGTTCCTCTAGCATCACCAGTTCATCCATGGGCCTTGGTTCCCGAAACTGGAATGAGGAGCTCTGGCCACACACTCGGCCTTGGTGGTTTACATAGCGGAACTGGTAGAACTGGGCACCTGGCTTGGGCAGGTAGCTGGCTATGGGAAGAATTGGGCACCCAAGAATCCTTAGGAGCAAGACCTAGACCCTGCCCCACACCGAATTTTTACCTCTGAACTTTTCCAATACCCTCTCTCTACTAATCCCTCCTCATCTCCCAGGATGCCCCAGCTCTGGTTCTCTGTCCCATTCTCTCCCTACCTCAGAGCTTCTCACAGGCTGCTCCTCTTAACCCTCCTCCTTCTCAACCCTATTCCACAGGATCCTATTCCAGAAAGCTTTATCAGACTAATTCTCCCAGTTCTAAAAGAGAAATCCTGATTAGTGTGGGCAATTGGACTAATGTCTGGTACCTCCAGTCCCCATCAACCTCAAGTGCCTATGAAATCCCCTTGGCTTTCTACACTCCCTGAATACAGCTATGTGTAATTTCCATTATACTCATTTGCACTTATTTCCTCTCTGTGTCTCTTAGTCTCTCTCTAGCCTAGCTTTCCTATAACTGTCCCCTTGCTCCTCCTCCCAGGCCTCTGGTCTTCCCACATACCTTGGAACTGGACACTGGAGTGAACAGCAGAGCCCTCAGCTGCACCTTCAGGTACCACGCACCAGACAAAGGTGTGATAATCTCGGACTGAGGAGGCCTCTTTCTGTAAGTGCCCAAAATTGGAATGGGACTTTTAGGCCATAATCATTCCTGACTTTTGTACATCATGAGCTCTGACTTACCTTCTGCTGAGGGTACTAGGGAGTACTCTAGGGCTGGAGGTGTAGGGACTGGGGGTATTGGGGGGGAATAGTTCTAGGGGCCCTGGGGGAACTTAAGGGCAATTGGGAAAGGGAGAAGTTTCAGCTCATTCCCAGTACTGGAGTGGGGCAAGAAAGCCAGGCATCCGCTGTCACCTCCATCTCTTCCTCCTCCCACCTGTCCATTTAAGCAACCTATGTTCCTCTACCCTCTATCCTAAAACAGTCATGCTTCCCTGACAGGTACCTTGAAGATGCCAATCCAGTCGCTGGCATTGGCCACAGTGCCTGGGGGTAGGGTGTAGTGACATTCCACCTTGGTGTTGGGGATATAGGTCCTGGCCACATTCAGAAAAGTGACCCCACCCCGGGATGGGGTTCGGCTGAGCAATGACTCCTCCATGATGCCTTCTTAGATATCTCAGTCCTGCCAGGGAGTGAGGAGTTAATTCAATTCAATGAGCACTTGTTAAACTCCTGCTATTGCATCAGGCATTGTGCTAGTTTCTGAGAACAGAAAACAAAAATGTTAATAGTCCCTTTCCTCAAGGAACTTACAGTCTACTGGGCAAAAGCAACCTGTATACAGTCAAGTGAATACAAAATATGACTAAAGTTTTTCTGGGGAGGGGAACTGATAATGATTGGGGGAGAACAGGAAAGGCCCCAAGTAGAAAGTAGCACTGAAACTGAGCTTTGAATGAAGCCAAGGATGCCAAAAGGGAAAGGTGAGGAAGAAGAACATTGCAGGCAGAGGGGACAGACAGCCTGTGTAAAGGCCAGAATGTCACATCTAGGGAACACTGAGAAGAGGTCTTCGGTCAGAGGTACATTGGGGGAAGTAATGGCCTAGATCTAGAAAGAGAGTTTGAAACCAGATGGTTTCAAAAATGCATTTTATGTTAGCAGTGATGGGGAACCACTAAAGCTTCTTGAGCACAGGAGTGATGAGTGAGGTCTGAACTGTGCTTTAGGAACATGGATCTGGCAGTTTGTGTGGAGAAAGGACTAGACTTAAAGGAAACTGTTACCAGGGAGACCAATTAGAAGGATTTTGCAATAATTGAGGCCAGAGGTAATGAGGACCTGGTGTAGGTGGTGGCTGAAGAAATACCCAGAAGGGGACACATGCAAGAAGTCCTGTTGAGGTAGGACTGACAAGACTCGGCAATGAATGGCATGGGGGTGTGAGGAAGAGAGAAAAGGATGATTCCAAGACTTTGAACGGAGGTACTGGAAAGACAGTGGTGACCTTGACAGAAACAAAGAAGTCATGATGATGAGTGGTTGGGGGTGTGGGGTGGGAAGAAGATGAATTCTGGCTTGGACATGTTGTCTTTGAGATGCCTATGAGCCACCAGGTAGAAATGTCCAGTAGGCAGGTGATAATGAGGGGTTCAATGCTTCAAAGCTAACCTCTTCCCCAATCTGTTTCCTCATACACAACTATAATAACCACCAGACCTGGGGACCAAGGAATCTTGATTACCATGGCCCTCAAATCTCAATTACCATGGCTCTAAGAGCATAGAACACAGATATTTTCATTCTTGGTTCTTAGAACCAAGGCATTGAGCCTTTCAATCTGCCCCTTTCAGTCTTAGGCTCACAGGTACTTTCCATAATTTAAATCCTTGCCCTACAGAAGCTCAGTGCCCCTAACTCCAACCAACCCTGACCTTCAGCTCCAGGTTCTAATTCTATCCCCTCACTCTTATTTTCTTTAACTTACACCCCATTTCTACCTCTCCAGTTCCTCCCCTGACTTCAGGCCCTTAATTGCCAAGGCTTTTGAATATGGAATTAAATTACAGAAAGGGATATTCTACTTCCTCACCGCCCTCCTCCCCGGAAGTCAAAGTGACCCCTTCACTCACTTCCTGGGGCTGTTGACACAGCTGCAATTTTAATACTCTTAAGGACAACTGATAACAAGAATTAACCAATGGACAAGAATGACTGAGTCTCCAGGACTAGAATCTGGTTGGAGTGTCCAAACTGAAATCCTTATGCCCCTGAGACAGTGGTCCCCCTTTCCCTCTCTATTGAGTGTCCTAATCCTTATAAATTCTTGGGAACCCAACTATCCCCACTCCCATTTGAGGCATAAGACAGAGAAAAGGTAGAAAGGGATTGGCTCTATGCTGGGACTCCCTAAATATTACCCCGTGAAGTCAGGAATCCTGGAGGCGGCTGCTTCAGGGTGGAGTGAAACATCAGATAGGAACGTGGTGGGATGGGGGAGATGGAATGTGGGGGCCAGAAGCCAGGAAAACCCCACCCCTGGGCACAGATGAGACTGGGGTGGTGGTGGGAAGGTAAAGATTCATTTCCAGTATTAGGCGATGGAACAAAACTGACATCTCCTGCTTCCTGGACCTTTGACCTACCATCCCACTGGGATGCTTGACCTCCTGATATCTTAAACCAGAATAAACCAAATTCAGCTCCAGAATACACTAATCCCTTCCACCCCAGTCTCTGCAGTTTTCAATCTTAAATATTTAAGCAACTCCTTTGAGACTGATAGCTGCAGAGTAGGGTATGAAAGCAGGGGTGTTCTGGTTTGCCCTGGGGCAGAAGGGTGGGTAAGAGAAGATGGGATGTGAGGATTAGAAAAGAGAAACTATTACCCAGAACTGAGAGTCCTTCCCTTTTCTGCCTGCTCCCTCCCACCTACGTCTGAAACGCAGCTCACAGGATGTCCAATCAGGAAACGCCACTAGTCATGTGCAGGCCCCAAAACATCACAGACCCATACTGTCTGGTGCCAGGAGGGGGAAGACGGGGCAGAGACTTTTAAAGTTAAAAAAAAAGTTAAAAAAAAAAATAAACCCAGGAGGAAGAAGGCAGCTGGGAGTATAACTGCCATTGGGAAAGAGTTTAAAATTTCTTTGAAAATCAGGCAGGAAATTAAATGCAATGTAACCCCTCTAACTCTTTAATTTATCTTGGGCTCAAAGACCCTCAAGTTAAGTCCTGCTGATTCTCTGCATTAGCTTCAATCAGGCCAATTTTTTCTACTCTCTGAAAGGGTGGGGGTAAAGGTGTAGGGAGTGGAGTTTATTCCCAAGAATCTAAATTGGGGAAGTCTAGATAACTCTCTAGCCCCCACAAAACTACATTAAATCTGGATTCTTCCTCCAGGGCTGGGAAAAAAATTAGAAAACTATGCATTGCACCATCATAAAAAGGGTGTGTGTGTGCGTCAGATCAGATTTAGGGGCATCCATATGGGGAGGGTCCAGAGACCCTCACTCTTGTCGCATGACTCCAGAGCTCCCCCGTGCCCTGCCCATAGAGGGCAAGGAAGGCCTTGGAACTGATTTTGAGGGAGATGGCTGCTTTGAGAGGGGATGATCAAAAAGGGGGCTCGCCCTCATTTCAGCACCCTCAATTCCTCCCTCCCAAGCCTACCCAGCCCTTCATGGTGAGTTACCCAAAGGCAAGAGGGGAGGACAAGCAGGGAACTCCCTTCAAGTCCAGGGAACCCCTCAAACCCACGCGCCCCAAACGCGGGGAGATCTGGGGGGGCCCTTTCCACTAAAGGGTTAACCCTTTTAACAGTCTCTGTTTCCCTAGAGTTCCTTTTCAAAGATGAAAAGTCGGGGTGACACTCCATAAATCTCCCTTCCCCCCAAAACAAAAATTAGGAACAATTCTCTTACCCCAGCAGAAGATCAGCTGTTCCCCTCACCTTTCACCAACAACAAAAACACCACTCTGCCTGAGAGAGGGGCGGGGGAGAGGGTTGGGAGCACGTCCTTTCGGGACTTGTAGTTCTTTCTCCTTTTCCGAGCTTCAACGTTTGCTAAGCCTTAGAACTACCAATCCCAGGAAGCTGTGCGAAGCGGAGGGTGGAGAGGAGTGTTGTGGTGGCTGGGGCGTCTTGGGATCTGTAGTCCATCCTTCCGCAGTGGCCAATGAGGGCTCTTCCCCAGCAAGACTACAACTCCCAAAATTCCACGAGCGCAGGCGTCCTAAGCTAAATGGGTTGAGCTATTTGCAACAATTTTTTTTTTGAGTGGGGGTGGGGTTGACTGTGGGCCTCAAACTTGGTGAAGTGGGGAGGAGGCAGTGGAACCACGTGCTTTTGACAGACTAGGAAACTGGCAGCAGCGATAGCCTTGACCCAGTGGAGCAGTCCACTCCCAGGCCTTACGCTTTCCACTGGGCTTCCTCTTCCTCCTCCAGTGTTTGCAAAAATTCCCCTCCCAGTTTGTCTGCCACCTCCTGCCTCACGCACTTCAGGCACAGGATGGGGGCGGGGCATTCGAAGAAATTCTGTCTTAATAAGGCAGCCCAGGCAGGGCTAATGCGCATGCTCTGTTTGTGCTTTGCAAGCATGCAAAGCTCTTGGCCTGAAAGGGTCCGAGTGGAAGCTCTGTATGCGAATGAGGTCCTTCCTTGTATACCCTTTGCTTAGTTGGGCAGGTGCCTGGCACATAGTAGGTTTCCTTCTCTTCTCTTTCTTTTCTCTTCTCAGGTTTCCTTCCAGACTGAGCTTAAATCCTGTCTTCTGCAGGAGGCTTTCCCAGCGTCCTCCTATTTTCCCCAACCACCATTTCCCTCTGAATTTACCTTCCAATGTTTTGTTTACACCGAATAGACTTAGTTGTTTTTGTTGTCTCCACCATTAGAATGTGAGCACCTTGGAGGTTTGGACTTTGTTTTTGCATTTTTTTTTTTTTTTGCTATCTACAGAGCTTAGTCAATCAATGAGCATTTATTTACCACCTACTGTGTTCCAGGAACTATGCTAAATCCTGAGGATACAAAGGCAGAAAACAGTCCCTGGTCTCATGTGTCAGTCAGTGAATAGGCGTTTATTGAGCACCTATTATGAGCCAGGCATTGTGCTAGGCACTGGAGAGTCAAAGGAAGGCAGAAAAACCAGTCCCAGGAGTCATCAGGGAACTCAGAATAATTGGAGGTGGGGGAGAAAATGTGGCAACAACCATATGAAAATAAGATATACATGCTGGCTGAAAAACTCATGCTGCAGCCTGGCCCTCACCCTTGCTTTCTCTGGGTTCCAGACTCACTTGGTCTTTCTCTACAGTGCTCTTAAAACATTTTTACCCTAGAAACTCACTTCATCCCTAGACTTCACATATTCCAAGTCCCTCCACCTCTGAGGCCTTTTGGTCTGATTGGAGGAGAGTGGGGGTTTCCTCCTAGAACCCCATTTTAAGGAAGAAGCTCAGGCCATCCATATCTTTCTCCAGGCTATACTCCCAGCTCTCTCCTTGACTGTCTCTACCATGTTCCCTTTCCAGTGCCTTTTAAATGCTGCCTTTCCCCCATTAGAACATAAGTGACTTGAGACCAGGGACTGTATCTCTGCTCATTCCCAGTATTCTCAGTGTTTTGCACAGTGCCTGGTATGTAGTAATTGCTTGATAAGCACTTCTTGGGGTTGACTATGTACGGGATAAATTGTGAGTAATTTCAGAAGAAAGGCACTAAGATTAAGGATGACCAAGAAGGCTTCTAGCAGAATGTGGGACTTTAGTTGACACTTGAAGGAAGCCAGGAAAATCAGGAGATAGAGTTGAGGATCTGGAGCATTACAGGCATGGGAGATAGCCAGGGAAAATTCCCAGAGTTGGAAGATGGAGTGAGGCTGACAGCTTTGCTCAACTCTGCCTTACTTAAATCCAGTTCACACGTGTCAAGATGTCACCCTGCGATGTTATTGGTCCTCTTTGAAAACAAAGGACAAATGAGTCATGTGTGAGGAATAGCAAGGAGGCCAGTGTCATTGAAAGACTGGGAAAGTAGGAAGGGGCTTGATTATGAAAGACTTTGAACAACAGTCATGGGATTTCATGTGCAAAGAGCTTTTGGAGCATACTGTCAACCTACAGGGTTTAGTCTAAGGAAGACAAACAGGATTAGGTTGTATCCATGTTTGTTTCTCTTACTAGATTGCCTAACATGAAGGTACCCTGAGGGGGCTTCCCTGGGCATGCCCAGATCTCCTAACATAGAGCCACCCTGCTCCTGGGAGGAATTCCCCTCCCATCTTACCATGCAGATGGCAGTAACCTCCTTTGATCATCTGTGTAAGGGGAGTAGACTTCATCTTTAAAACTGCCCAGATTGGCACAGTGGATAGAACACTGGCCTTGGAGTCAGGAGTGTAACAAAGATTTTAAGGGCTTAAGCTTCCACAGCAGGATAAGAAATTCCAAGATCTTGTGGCTAGTCACTCAACCAATCAGAAAGTACTCTAAACTTTTCTATAAACGACTAGTTCCTTAAGAAAGAGCCCTAAAGGCTCAGGTTCAAGGATGGGGCTTCAACCCCCCAAGCAAAGGCTTTTCTCCACTTCGCTTGTTTAATAAACTTATTGAATGTGAACTGACACACCCCAACGGCGGAGATAGCTGCCATTTTTGAATGTGGGACCCATGAAATGGGTAGAGTTAACAAAACATGGATGGACATGAGATGGGCTGTCCAGGAACGGTGTAACTCAGATGAACTAGACCAATAGGAGCCTGCTTAGGTGGAGTATGGATCTTACCGAATAAACCAGTGCTCACGTGCTACGAAAGTGCTCAATAAAGGCTTTCCTTCACTCACTCACTGTAGTAGATTTTTGTTTCAGATTTTTCTAACAAGGAGGACCTGAGTTCAAATCCTGTCTCTGACCAGACACTTGACACTTACTAGCTGTGTGACCCTGGGCAAGTCAGTTAACCCCAATTGCCTCAAAAAAAAAGCTTATTTTGTAAAATATATATATATTTTTAAAAAGCTTATATCAGATTGTGTGCCATCTTGGGGAGGGAGGGGGGAGAGAAGGGTAGAAAAATTAAAAACTCAAAAGCTTATTGAAGTGATTGTTGATAAATCAAAATAAATTAATAAAAAATTTAAAACTGACTGGATTAGGACAGCTGCTTTTTTTTTTTCCTGCTGTGTCCAGAGGGTGAAGACTGAAGTTCACCCACAGCATAAATGCTATGAGCTGAACCTGTGCTAACATGTATTTGATCCTGGAAGTGATGGGGAGCCTCTTTTTTTTTTTTTTAAACTGAATGGAAGGGGGCAGGAGTATAATCATCAGACCTGTGCTTTAAGAAGATCACTTTGACAGCTGAGAAGAGGATACTAGACTGGGGAGACAAAACAGAGAGACCAACCAGAAGGCTGCTGCGATAGCATGAAGCAACAGAGATGATGATGACAGTGTCAGAGGACAGAAGGAGAGAAGGGCTTGCCTATTCACTGATTGACTGAAGAGACCAGGGACTGTTTCCTGCCTTTCTTTGTATCTCCATAACAAGAGATGTTATGAAGGTAGAAATGATAAGACTTAACAATTGTTTGGAGGAGTTGAGGACACCTCAGTTGGGAATCTTGGTGACTAGGAGGATGGTGATACTCTTTATAGTAAAAGGGAGGTTGAGAAGAGGGAAGGGTTTTTTGGGGAAAATAATAAGTTGTTTTGAACATTTTTAGTTTAGGATGTCTATGAGACATCTAGCTTGAGATGTCCAATAGACAGCTGCAGATATAAAATTGACTGTGAAGAGAAAGAGAGAGAGGTAGGGCTGACAAAGAGATCAGAGATAAGTGCTTAATAAATGCTTAGTGTTGACTGACTAGTAAAAACAAAGACACAAACTGGTTGATATATTTGCATTTACCCAAGAATCTCTGAACACTTGTAGACCTCCTCTGTGTATGGGGAGTAAGACCTTGGGACCTAGGGAGAGAGGATTGTTGATCAAGGTCAGGCAGGTGGGTAGGAGTGAGGGGTGGGGATTGAAGCTGGGACAGCATTTATGTTAGCCTAAGGTCAGTCACCCTCAGGGCATAACTCCCAAACCAACTATTCGGAGGGTACTTGCCTGCCTGAGTCCTATAAAAGACTGAGTCCTTGGGCCCAGTTCTAGTTGTAGTTCACATTTTGATTTAGAGATGAGGGGAGAGATCCCTTCCCTCTTAAGGCAATAACCAAAATCATGAAGGATGGACAACCCTAGGGACAGCTAAGCTAGTCTGTCACAGTCAAATGTTTTCTGCCAGCCTCATAGCTGAGACCTTTTTTCTGATTTGTTTGTTACCTCCTGATACCTGTCTTTATTTCCCCTCTTCTCCCCCAAGATACAGGTTCTGATAAGGTTTCCTTCATTATTTTGCTTTTGTGGCTGGGATTGGAGGTTGCTGGTACCTGCCTTGGGTGCCTTTCATTTGATGATCTCCAGGCACTTAACAATAAGGCACTGGTGCATAAAAACACTGGATTATTATTTCTGTTTCTCAAATTAGAGTTTATGGGTTGGGGAACAAGCTGTAGAGGTGGAGCAAATTGTCTTAGTGTCACAGGGTGATTCCAGGGCAGCAGCAGCTCCAAGGATGAAGGTGCCTTGGCTTTGCCTCTGCTATGGGCAAAAGGTAAGCACCTAGCAGTCCAACAGACCTCTAGCACAAACTCAGCCTAGAAGGAAGCAAGGTGAAGAGTCCCAGGGAGATATTTTTCACTCTTTAGCTCTGAAACTTGGGGAGAGAAGAAATAGGGTGACCTCAAGGAGTAAGGGTTAAAAGAAAGAGACTTCTAAGATCAACAGATACTTGAGAGCATTGGGTGGACAGAATCAGAAAGACTTGAGTTTAAATGTGATCTCAGACCTTTATTAGCTGTGTGATCCTGAGCAAGTAATCTAACCTCAGTCTGTTTCAGTTCCCTCATCTGTAAAATGGGGATAATAATAGCATCTGCCTCCCAAGGTTGTTGTGAGGATCAAATGAAATAATATTTGTAAAGCTCTTCACAAAACCTCAAAGCACTATATGAATACTAGCTACTTATTATATGTTAGCTAGTATTATTGTTGCCTGTTATATCTAAGACACTAAGTGCTGTAGGGCAGATATATTAGAAACATATACTTTCTGCCTCCTCTGAATGTACTATCTATGGGAAGAAAAAAAATGCGACATTCAATTAAGTGTGATGAAATCTAAAGACCATTGGATTTTGAGTCAGGAGAGCTGAGTTCAAGTCCAAACTCTGACAACCTTCTGTTTCCTCGTCTAAAATAGGGATAATAATACTTGTAGTAGCGACGTTGCAGCATTGCCATGAGGAATGTCCTAGTAAACAATGAATCATTATATATGAATGTTAGTTATTATTTTTAATGACAGTAAGTGGTAACAAAATGGTAAATGCATTCAAACATGTATTAAACACCTACTATGTACACTGTGTGCTAGGCACAATACTCAAATTTCTTGCAGTGCATCAGGAAAAAGATCAGGAACAATAGAAGTCAAAGAATGAGAGGAAAAGACAATGATTACTTTAGGAGTGGAGAGAATGGAGAGATCAAACTTTGATTACACAAAACTGAAACCTTTTGTATGAACAAAATCAATGCAGCTAAAAATCAGAAGAAAAGTAGTTAACTGGGAAAACATATATGCAGCAGATATCTCTGATGAAAGTCTGATTGCCAAGATAACAAGGAAGGTGATAACAGCTGAGCCAACTCCAGTCGTCCTAATCTTTATCTGCCCATTGGATCCAGATGGCTGTGGAGGATAAAGTGAGGGTAGTGACTTGTACAGCCCTCCCTCACTTAAATCCAATTCATTTGCAAGTCATGGCATCATCTTCCTGATGTCATGGTCCTCTTCCAGATCAAAAGCCAAATGGTTACATAAGGTGATAACAACCTATGAGAACAAGAGTAGATAAATTCATCTCTCGGTAGATAAATTCATATGTTTATGAACAGACTGTTTTCAAAAGAATTGCAAGTTAGAAACAATCACATGAAAGTATGTTTCAAATCGCTAATAAAAAGGCAAATACAGGGGCAGCTAGGCGGTGCAGTGGATAAAGCTCGGGCTTTGGAGTCAGGAGTACCTGCATTCACATCTGGCTCAAGACACTTGACACTTACTAGCTGTGTGACCTTAGGTAAGTCACATAACTCTGATTGCCTCACCAAAAAGCAAAAAAAAAAAAAAGGAAAATACAAATTAAAACAACTCTGAAGTTTTACCACATGCCTATAAAATTGGCAAAAATGACTAAAGACAAAATGGTACATGTTGGAGGGGCTATGGAAAAGCAGGCACACAATTCACTGTTGGTGGAGCTCTGAATTGCTCCAACTGATCTGGAAAATAATTTGAAATTATTCTAAAAGATTCACTAAAACTATACAGATCTTCCAAGTCAGCAAATACAGCTCCTAGGAATATACAGCAAGCGGTAGAAAACAGAGCAAGAGGTCCCATATGTATAAAAGTATTTATAGTAACTTTAAAAATTAATTAATTTTTTATTTTGAACTTAAAAACATCAAATAAAATGGCCATCCCATATTCATAGTAGAACATAAAAAGAGGATTACACATGAAACAGCAAATATTATGCGTAGTGGTTGTGTTTTTAATTTATAAGTCAGGTGTGGTCTCTTGGTCCCCTACCTTATGACAATTAAACATAGGGGAATCCCTGCTCCAGGGGAGACTGAGGTTGGCAGATTGTTTGAGTTTAGGAGCTCTGAGCTGCATTGAGTTAAGCTAATTGGGTATTTGTGAAGTCCAACATCAGGAAGTTGAGCCCCCAGGAACAGGGGTGGGAGGGGGCACCAGGCTGCCTCGGAGGGGCAAACTGGCCTAGCTCAGAACAATAGAGCAAGTCAAAGCTTCTGCTCTGATAAGTAGTGGGATTGGCCTAGTGAGTGGGTGCCATAAATTAGTCTGCGTGAGACTGGGAAATCTAGTCTCTCAAAAAAAAGTATATAATATATAAATTTTGTTAAATTTATTATATATACTATATGCATATGTATTCTTGTATACATACATATATGTACACACAGTACATATATACATAAATATACATACCTATAGATATGTGGGTCTATATGTGTCTATGTGTGTATTATATACACATGCATATACACATATATACATATGTATGTACATGTACACATATATACATGTGTATGTGTATACACACATACAAAATAAATTTGGTATGTAACTTTAAAAGGTCTCCTGCTGCTTGTCTTCTATCCTTTCTGGCCTTCCTTCAGTCCTGTAGAAGCACTTTTCCTTGTAGTAAAATGGGCACCTATTGATTGGGGAATGGCTAAGGCTAAATACCCTGAAGCCTTGAGGGGGAAATTACTTAAAGATTAGGTTTGGCTCACTTCCAGGGTGTCCCCAAAAGAGGAAAGTAGAAAGGTACTCAATATACAACACAAATCAGATATGTTGTTCAGTTGTTTCCGACTCTTTGTGACCCTGTGGACCACACCATTCATGGGGTTTTCTTGGCAAAGATACTGGAGTAGTTTGCCATTTCCTTCTCCAGTGGATTAAGGCAAACAGAGGTTGAATGACTTGCCCAGGGTCAAGCAGCTAAGTAAGTATCTGAGGTCACATTTGAACTCAGGTCTTCCTGACTCCAGGTCCAGAGCTCTATCCACTAAGTCACCTAGCTGCCTCCTAAATCAGCTTAACACAAGAGACTCACAAGCACACATTAACAAAGACTTAAACAAGAAAACCGTAATAACTTAAAATTACTGATACACTCCCCTGGGACGTTAAGGCTTGGAACATTAAACATGAAGCAGTTTATAGGGCTGCTGAATCAACATTTTACTTTATATTCAGCTCTGCTTGGTCTCCCTGAAGGTGCATATCTTCTGCTAAGTCAGGCCAGGGGTTGGGCTCATCTTCCTGCTGGTGGTCATCCTCTCAGATTTAGAAATGACTTAGGCTGCCACTCACCTCCAGCTGAGAGACTCGGGCTTCTTCCAGCCTCTCAAACTTGTGAGGCTGCCTACGAGGCTGGGCATTTCCATCTCAGACTGTTTAGTCATCTGTGCTCAGAGAAGAAAACATGAAAGAGAAAAGGAGGTCGGGGGCTCAAAGCCTAATGCTTGCCTACACAAGTGCCTGTTCTAGATGTCATGTCATGTGGGGTCAATCCATCATTTCTGCCCAGAATGAGCGCTGATTTCTCCCTCAGCTCCTGCAGGGAGAGGTTTGAAGAGTTCTGACATGCTCAGTTGAAAGGAAGAGCCAGAAAGTGGAATCTGTCCATTTAAGGTACACTGAGTCGGCCACTCCTTCTGGCTCAGTTGCTAATATGCTCTGATGCAGATTTCAAGTAGCCTCTCCCATGTTTAACTGTTATAAGATGAGGGATCGAGGGACCACCCAGGTTTTGCTGCATCATCTTAAAAAGGACAACCCTTCAGCATGGAGCAACATATGTCTCCTGAAGTTGTTAGATGAACTATAATCAATCCAATGAACTGTAAGATACTGGTTTAAATTTAATTTCTGCTTTCCAACTTTGCCAGCATTTTTGTTGAATAGTGAATGCTAGCCCCAGTAGTTGAAGTACTTGGGCTTATTGAACTGCTGCTATGTTTGATTGCTCCTGGGTCCTAATCTGTTACCTAACCTTTTGGGTTAAGTAATCTGTTCTCCTGATCAACTTTTTAATTAAAAAAAAAAGTATCAAATAATTTTGATGATTACTCCTTTGTGGTATAATTTAAGATCTGGTACTGCCTTTATTTCCATTTTTTTCTCGTTATTTTCTTTGAAATTCTTGGCCTTTTGTTCCTCCAGATGAATTTTGTTATAATTTTTTCTTTCTGTGATACTTCAGTAGTTTGACACAGAATTCAATCTATAAATTTATTTGCTATTGGCATTTTAAAAAATATTGACCTGGCCAAACCATGCTCAATGAATATCTCTCCAATTATTTAGATCTGTTTCTGTAAAGCATGTTTTGTAGTTATCATTATACAATTCCAGTGTGTCTTCTAGCTAGACTCCCAGATATTTTTATATTCTGCAGTTATTTAGAATGAAATTCCTTCCTTTATCTTTTCCTGTTGGGTTTTGGTGACAAGAGGGTTCCACAGGACCACACTGCCCCTTGATGGCCTTCAGGTTAAATAAGAAGGGAGGTCATCTGCTGAGGCCCAGGGGAGATTAGGGTTAAGCAAGAGTCCACAATTCTCTGGAAGTCTTTCCTTTTCACACACTTGGTCCCTATTCATTGCCACCGTCTCCTGAGATAGGATAGGCATACTCTTTGCTAGGATTGTAACTGTCCAATGCCAGGCACTTATGCTAACATCATCTTGTTTGGAATAATGGATGCATGTTTTATTTATTTTTTCCGTGCCCCTAAGATTGATGTACACAAGGCCAAGTGTCTCACTCGTCTTGCCTTTGCCTGCTCTGATTCTTTCTTCCCAGAGCTCCATTCAGACTGTTATCTCACCACCATCACTCAACCACATCTCCACTGAAGTTCTTGCCAGGCCATCAGACCATCACCTGATTCTTGGAGCTGTCATCTACTAACCTCTCCTACTTTTCCCCTAAAATCTTGGTTTTAACACTTCAGCAACTCCATTATACACAGAGGTAATCCTTCTAATGCCTCATCCTCACAGTTTCTTGAACTCTTTCAATTCATATGGTAGCTAGGTGGTGCAGCGGATAGAATGTCAAATTTGGAGTCAAGAAGACCTGAGTTCAAATCCTGCCTTAGCCACTGATTAGCTGTGTGATCCTGGGCAAGTCACTTAACCTCTGTTTGCTTCAGTTTCCTCATCTGTAAAATGGGGATAATAATAGCACCCATCTCCCAGAGATATTATAAGAACCAGGTGAGATAAGATATATAAAGCCCTTTGCAAATCTCATTGTGCTCTATGAATGTGAGCTTGTTAATTACATGACTTCCACAAACACCCATATCTCATTTACCTAGTGCAATAAACGTCATCATTACCAGAAACAACTCAGTCTTCAAGATCTTGACCTCTCAAATCATAGGATCATAGGTTTAGAGCTGGAAGGGAATTTAGAGGCCATCAAGTACAACCCTGTCATTTACACATGAGGAAACTGAGGCACAGAGACATTACGTCACTTGCTTAGCATCTCATGGGTAGCATCTGAGGCAGGTTTTGAGCTTGGTTCTTCTTGACTCCAGGGCTAGGGCTCTATCCATACGGCCACCAAGCTGCCCATCTCAGCTGTTTAGCTTCTGTCCTTCCATTTTTCCTATACTCCCCTGCTATTGCCATACTTGTTCTTCAGATTCATTAGGACCTTTGCCCCCCTCTCTTCTCTGTTCCCCCAGTCTTTCAATTCTGTTCTAGCTTCAGTCTCCTCTTTGCCTGGATCTCTATGGGCAGGCCCTTCAATAATGTCTTTCTCTTCCACCCTTAAAATTCTTCACTCCTTTGACCTTCTGCTATTTCCAAACAGCTAATCTTCAGTCCTGGGTAACTGCTGCTGTAGAGCTGCCCCGTGATGTTGGAGGAAATAACAAAATCATGTTGACAGGGTCTTCTACAAATTTATGCTCCCTAACCTCAACAGTACCCTTCACTGCTGCAGAGCAATTTCCCCACGGTTACTGATGCTCTGGCACACCCTCCAGTGTCATTGTTCCTAACATTCTGCTCTCGCAGTCCCCTAACTGCACCCTCCTCCCCTCACTCTCAGCAAATGACCTTGCCTCCTTCTTTCCTGAGAAGATTGAGGCCATCTGACCTGAATGCCTTCAGCTCTCCTCCACATCTCTGACCCTTCCAACGCCCTCATCCTCTCCTCCCACATCAGAGGAAAATGCGGCCCCCTCCTCCTTGTTAGAGTTAACCCCTCCGATGGCACTCTTGATCTTGTTCTCTCCCATGTCCACTTTGGCTTCATGAAATCAATCATTCCCTTTTCCTCTCGTGCCTCTTTAATCTTCTCCTCTCCTTATAGACTCCTCAGCCTATAAACAGGCTGAAATCTTCCCTCTCCTTAAACAAAAAAACCAAAGCCGCCTTCCCTTAACCCCGTATTCCCTCAAATTATTTCTCTTTGGTGCCGCTCTTAGAAAACACAATCTACACTCACTGGCTTCATTTTCTCACCACCCACTCAATCCTCGACCCCTTGTAATCAAGTTTCCACTTCCACCCCTCTAGAGAAACGGCTCTATTTAAGATCACTAGTGACCTAACCAAGCGAAATGATCTTTTTTCCTGGCCATCTCTTCCTTGCCTTCTCTGTGGTATTGGGCTCCATGGATCACCCTTTCCCCCTTTCTTCTTGAAAGTGTCTCAATGCCCTTGGGCTTTGTGACACTGGACTCTTAGGGCTCTCCTACCCCTCTGTCTACTTTGCTGGGTCATCATTTCTTCCTTCATCCTGAACATGGGTATTTCCCAAGATTTTCTTCTGGGTGCTCTTTCTCTTCTCTTACTATGTTTGTTCCCTTGGTGATATCATCTTTTTCTACAGTTTCAGTCATCACCTCAGTGCAAATGATTCCCAAATCTGGATCATCACCCCCCCAGTTCTTATCCACAATTTCAACTATATTTCTTTCTTTTTTTCTTTTTTTGACTAGGCAATGGGGTTAAGTGACTTGCCCAGGGTCACACAGCTAGTAAGGCCAGATTTGAACTCAGGTCCTCCTGACTTCAGGGCCAGTGCTCTATCCACTGTACCACCTAGCTGCCCCTCAACTATATTTCTAATGACCTCTTTGGAGGGAGCATATTAGAGTAGATGGAGAACTGATTTTTTATTCAGAGAACCTGTTTTAATCACAATTCTGCCATTTTGCTGTGTGTGTGACCTTAGGTAAGTCTCTCTCTCTGAGCCTCAGTTGCTTTATCTGTAAAATGAGGAGATTGATTAGATCATTGCTAAGGTCCTCTCCAGCTCTAAATCTTTTAGTTTTTAATCTCTACCTAGATATCTGGCTGGAATCTCAAACTTAACATTTCTACACCTGAACTTGTTATCCTTTCTCCTAAACTTCCACTTCACCTACCTTCTCTGTTTCTGTCAATGGCGCTACTCCCAGTCCCCAAGGCTTGTAACTGTGGAATCCTCTTTGACTTGATAACTCACAAGATAGCCATGAAGCATGGATGCATCCATCTCTCAGGATCACTGCTTACTGATCTTAGACCTGTGCTCAGGGAAGAAATACAAAGGAAGAAGAAGTAGGTAGCCTGGGACTCAGGCTCCCCTTGGCAAGCACATGCTCTTGTTGTCATTGTTGTTCAGTCATGTCGGTTATGTCCCTCTCTCTGTGACCCCATTTGGGGTTTTCTTGGCAAAGATACTGGAGTGGTTTGCCATTTCCTTCTCCAGCTCATTTTACAGATGAGGAAACTGAGGTAAACAGGGTTAGGGGACTTGCCCAGGGTCAAACAGCTAGTGTCTGAAGCCAGATTTGAACTCAGGAAGACGAGTCTTCCTGATTCCAGGCTTGGCACTACATCTACTACACCGCCTAACTGCCCCTTGCTATCCTTCCTGAAGGCTATTTTGCTGTTGTTAGATTGGAGATCGGGAGAAAAATCTCCCTCTTTCCCTGGAAGTCCAAGGGAAAGCTGAGTTCCAAACGGACTATGTCAGAAAATGGGTAGGGCCTTTCTCCTCAATCCTTTTATAGTTTATTGGGTGGTCAGATCTTTCTGGATCTGTGGCCAATCATTTTCTATGGATAAAGAACCAAGTACCCAACCAGAAGTTGATGGGTCACGTCACAACATGTACTTTAAGAAGGGGCCAGAGTACATGTCCAGCTCTATGAAAAATTTTCCATTCTGCCCTCAACCACAGAGGTATAGTAAACCCAAATATGAGAGCATTTAAATGTGATCTTCTAGCCAGAGTAGGTAGATTCTAGGCA